>NW_027362763.1:729398947-734808947 GCF_046119375.1 Phyllobates terribilis | reverse complement strand
CAATGTCAAAGTGCAGAGGTAATGCACACTATAATATCACAGCACATACTATTCTACACAGTGATGTTGACAAACAGTAATGCCACATACAGGTGTAATGCACATTACATTCTCCATGTCATCCTACACGGGTTCCTCTATTACCTTCATCTTATGCCCCCTTAGTTGTTGGGCCCCATAGAAGCTGCTATGCCACTACCCTAGTAGTTATATTCCTATATCTAAGCACTTTAACATTTATCTGTAAAGACCGTCATTTATCAAAATTTCCCAAGAGCAAAAGTGACTGATCTGACACATTCTTCTCTGCCTCTTTTGCTAGATCTGTGATTGAGAATTTTCTCTGTGACTTTCATCCCAGGGTTTGAGTCACTTCCAAAAGTAACTGAATTGAAATAGACATTACTAAAAAGTTAATATACTCCTGGTCATTGTACAGAAACTTTGTAGTTGGTAAATGTTCTCAAACTTGGTTAGGGATTAATGAAAGAAATTCAATATATTGTGATAGGTTAAGAAAAACTTTGCCTGGCTGCAATGCTTATCACAACCACTGGGGGGCCAGATATAGGCACATATGTCATAAATACCTTCCACAGAGGATTGTGAAATCTATAAAAATTCTACATTCTAATTCGACCTGAATTCTAAATAAGGTTATTATGTTCACATATGACATCTATGTTCACAGCATTTTAGAAGGAGTCTAATACTAATATGGGTCTGCTTATATTACCTTGTTAAAAGTATCACTCAAAAGTAATACAGAGTTTCACAGATCTGTTAGATGCATTATTATTTGAGATAAAATGCTGAGCTTGAATGTTCATGGTTTCCTCTACGCAGCAGGTTTCCTAGCAAGAAAAAAAAAGCTAAAGGAAATGAAATCTAGGAAAAAAACAACACAAAGGCAAAACATTTTATTTCTTCTTTTAAAAGATGAAATAAAACAAATAGTTTTTTTTTCTTTAATCTTATTTTTAAATATTAGAATAATTCATTATCTGGTCAGTAACTAATAAAAGTTGGAAAATATGTATAATTTTGCTATATTTTGATGTATTCATTTGTTTTCAAGCAGAAAAATTACTATATGCATATCGGGTGTGTTATACACAGGACTGGTATCCACACCAGCAGGATACCAGGGCACACAAAGCCTAAGAAACCAAAGTGACCAGTATTGGTGGTGACTAGAGATGAGTGAACCCGAACTGTAAAGTTTAGGGTTTGTACCAGACACTGTGTCCAGTGCTGAACTCCAAGAATGGACTTCCAGGAGAAGGAGGAAAGAGAGAATGTTTAGGTTCCCATTGATTTCTTTGGGGTTCTGGTTCAAGTTCGGGTACAGTTCTAGTACCAGTACTGAACTTTGGCCTGAAGGTTGGTCCAACCCAACGAACCTGAACTTCCACGGGTCCACTCATCTCTAGTGGCAATATCAAGAACAAGCTAAGATGAGATACTCCTCAAAGATCTCGATTCTGAAAGTTCAACATTATGACTGTTCATGAGAATGAATGTTACTTGAATTTAAGGTTTTAGAATATTTTTAGGATGTGGGAATGACAATTATTTCTCAACTTTTTAAGCCTTCGGTTATGCTCCTGAACATTTATCTAAAAAAAAAACCCTGTAAATTTATAATTTGGCTAACACTTCTAACAACAATATGAATCGTGTTTTTCTCGAGCGGTCTTTGGGATTCTTCATGATGTTCTCATGACTTTTTATTGCGTCCATCCTTCTTGTGGTTGGTCGAGCTTTTCTTCCTTTTTCTTTAACGTTTTCTACGCTTAACTGATATTCCATTGTGTTATTTTTTCTTGAAATGGCGGAAGAGAAAATGGATTTTTTTTAAGCTTCTATTGCCTCCTGTTTTACTAGACAATGGGAATGTAGAACAGAGAATTGACAATAAAAAAGAGTTTTAATTAGAAGCCATAGAGGCCACCTATGGGGCTGGTATGGGGCACCTGAGATATGCCCTCATCTGGAACCACACAATGGGTTAGGCATCAAATATATGACCATACATCTTAAGATAACTTTCCTTCTGACCCTCCCATACACATGACCAAGCATACATGTGTTTCTAATGGAGAAAAAAGACCTATGCTCCTGAGCTGAACCAAACAATGGGTTAGACATCCTGGCTTTTTAAGCGTCAACCCTTATGAAACCCTACAGTGTTTCCCAGTAGGTAAACACTGGTAAGGATCTCCTAGTCATTTCATAGCTGCCATAGACCTGCATTAGGATTCAGGAGTTCAAACAGTCCTATGAGTATAATTACCGGGGTAAATATCCTCAATCCTAATGCATGTCTATAGCAGCTATGAAATGACTAGGAGACACTTACCTACTTGATTCTCAGATTGTTATTTTGCGACTGGGATACATGTGGTATGGGTCCTATGCCCCTTAATATTGAGGTATTTCCTTTTTTTGTTAGGTTTTTAATATTCAATTAATAAAAAAATATTTTTATTATTAAATATGCTGTTCACTTCTTCATATCCAGCCAGGCCATCCTGGGACTGAGATATTTTGTTGAGTTTTGTTGATTAATTTATGTAACTCACTGACTTGATGGTTACTATAGTGTTGGACTTTGTTTGATCTATGATATTTCTGGCATCAGATTATCTCCCAAGAGAACTAAACGATGGGGCATCTTGAAATCCAACCATCTGCCATCAGTGGAAAGTCATGGCACCACCATACCTTTTTATATGGTCTGTCAATCCAACTAAAACCACTAGGTTTGGATGACATTCATCCAAGGTGTATAATCAGAATTCTCCTATCAACTCTTAGGAAACTCAAAGCTAATTTTCATGTATTCATCTCATTTTAGGACAATTTGGGCCTTTTAAACCACGCCCCCATGACTGCATGGAAAATCCTGGAAATGTCTGAAACAAACATGAAAAATAACTTTTTTGGGTGTAGTTTACCTTATTTTGCAGTATTTTACTAAGCCCCACCACCTAGTTTGCATAACTGTCCAATTCAGACTGTTGGCAAGTGTATAATAGAGATATTATAATAACCCAATGTGAAATGTTGAAGATACGTGATCTTCTAAAATATCAGTTTGAAAATTAAGCTCCTTTAAAGGGAACCTGTCAGGTCCTCCATGCCCTCCAACCCAGCAGCATTCACCTATGTATGATTACATTCCCTGCCTAAACAGCCCTGTATAATGTTATTAAGTGAAAACGAGGTATAAAAAAAGCATTTATACTGTTCCCGCTTCTTATGATAATTAGGGCTTTGACTAGTCGATGGGGCGTTAGTTGCCCTCTTTCCATGTTATCACACCCCTGTGGGCGTGATAACATAATTTGTATGAACGGCGTCATCACCAGCTCAAACAAATCTCGTGCATGGGCGCTGCTCATTCTGGCAGATTCACTGCGTCTCTGCAGCTGGGTGTTTGCTTCTCAACGTCAGAGGCATGTGCTGCACATGACCGGAAGCTATCGTCTGGACTTCCGGTCATGGGCAGTGGCACCTCTGAAGCCAAGAAGCGAACACCCAGCTGCAGAGAGGCAGGAATGAGCGGCGCGCATGCGCAAGATTTGCATGAGCCGGCGATGACGCCATTCGTACAAATTATGTTATCACGCCCACAGAGGTGTAATAACATGGAAAGAGGGCTGACTAGTCTGGGGCAACTAATGCCCCATCGACTAGTCAAAGCCCTAATTAGCATAGGAAATGGGGACATTATAAATGCTTTTTAATACCTTCTTTTCACTCAATAATGTTATACAGGGCTGGTTAGGCAGGGAATGTAGTCATACATAGGTGAATGCTGCTGCGTTGGAAGGCATGGGGGATGTGACAGGTTCCCTTTATGAAATTAAAAGAAACAAAACAATTATTACCTACTTGAATAACTCCTTATAACGTCGCCCCTTCAGTGACATAGGTCCGTCTATTAAATCAGAGCGTATTGTTAGGAGATTTATTGCAGGGAGTAAATCCACCTTAATTATAAAAATTGTCGCGGTTGTGCCAGAAGGAAACACACCTTTCTATGAACCCTCTTTCTTAATATTTTCACAAACTTCACTACAAAGAGTCTGGATTCCCCAGTCTGACATCAAAGTTGGTCGCAAGAAGCACTTGCCTAAAGAAAGATACAGGCAATATTAAAAGAAAAGCCATGCTTTAAAGTAATGGAAAGTCGCTTAATTAGATTAGTAGTACATTTCATTTTGATAGTATATTAAAAAGAATACTTCAAAGATCCATAGTTTTATCCCATGGTGGAAAAAAACACCTTTAACATCTATTTTTAGATCAATAGTTAAATCTTTTTTTGTAACATTTCATTGTTACTGCCAAGGTAAAATAAACTTTATTTAAAGCATATGGTGAGTAAGAATGATGAATGTCACATGAGAAGGTGTAAATAATAAAAGAAAGGATGGGAGAGATCAGCGCCAGGCAGCTGCCGCAAAGGCGAACAAAACAATGAGATGTTATTAATGGGGCTTAGATGCTCATGACATAAACAAAGTTTTGGCTCTATACAAGTCACTAGTGCGGCTACACTTAGAATACTGTGTATAATTATAGGCTCCGGGGTATAAAACGTACATGGCTGAAACTGGGAGGGTGGAAAACTGAAGGCAACCTATTTACAATGTATGGACAATACTATTCTAATAATCTTTTTTACACCTAAGCTTGTAATGATGACATTTAGAGGAAAGAAGGTGTAATTAACCTGACAGATAGTCATTCTTTACTGTACAAGAAGTAAGACTATGGCTTATTCACTGTACAAGCAGTAAGTCTATGGATTCTTTACTGTACAAGCAGTAAGACTATGGATTCTTTACTGTACAAGCAGTAAGTCTATGGATTCTTTACTGTACAAGTAGTAAGATTATGGATTTTTCACTGTACAAGCAGTATAATTATGGATTCTTTACTGAACAAGCAGCAAGACTATGGATTCTTTACTGTACAAGCAGTAAGACTATGGATTATTCACTGTACAAACAGTAAGACTATGGATTATTCACTGTACAAGCAGTAAGTCTATGGATTCTTTACTGTACAAGCAGTAAGACTATGGATTCTTTACTGTACAAGCAGTAAGTCTATGGATTCTTTACTGTACAAGCAGTAAGACTATGGATTCTTTACTGAACAAGCAGACTATGAATTCTTCACTGTACAAGCAGTAAGTCTATGGATTCTTTACTGTCCAACCAGTAAGACTATGAATTCTTCACTGTACTAGCTATAAGACTATGGATTATTTACTGTACAAGCAGTAAGACTATGGATTGTTCACTGTACAAGCAGTAAGACTGTGGATTCTTTACTGTACAAACAATAAGACTATGGATTCTCTACTGTACAAGCAGTAAGACTATGAATTTTTCACTGTACAAGCAGTAAGATTATGGATTCTGTACTGAATGAGCAGTGAGATTATGGAGCTCTCTGCCACATGATTTTATAATGGTCAATTCCCTAAAAAAAGGTTTGAGGTGGGTCTGAATGCCTTTTTGAAAAATCTAATATTACAAGATATGGGTCCTACATACTGTAATGGGTTGTTGATCCAAGGAACTAAACTGATTGCAATATCTGCCATTAGGAAGGAATTTCACCACTACTATGGGTCAATTTGATGTAATTTTGCTACTAAGATTGGATAAGTATACTTACTCTGGATCAACCAGGATTATAGGTTGAACTTGATGGATTTTTATCTTCTTTCAACCTTAAAATTATAAAGCTATGGAATGGAGTGGTGGCATTGTCTGCCTGAGATAGCCAAACATTGTACTCGGCTATCTCCTTCATTTCCAAAGACAAAGAACAGCGCAGTGTTGTGCATGCTCAGCCACTGGTCCATTTTATAAGGGCATTTCAAAGTCCTGTTCTCAGGATTGGTGGGGGTCGCAGTTATTGGGCCCCCAGTAAACAGCAAGTTATCACCTATCTTTTTGATATATATTCATATATTTGATATATTCATGTATTTTTTTAGCTTAACAACTTATTTCAATGCTTCATCAAGTTTAACAACTTTATTATAGAGAAACAGAAATAATTTAGCATCGGTGACAGGTTACATCTAAAATTTGATTAAATTATGCGTAATCAGACTATGTCCCAACGTACAAATGGGAATATGGGGGTTGTGTAAAATTGATATAAGATGGAAATTGGAAAACTGTATGCTTATTGAAAAATATGTTTTTTAGGCAGCTTTCAATTCTTGAGAGGAATGTAACTAAAAAAAATCTTTGTGGCAAGTCAATGAGGCTGATATATGTTCAATTGTATAAAGAAAGAAAGTGGAGACCAATTGATGATTCAATAGAGATAACAAATGAATAAAGAGGAGAGAGGTGGATGAATTAAGAGCCCTACGTGTATCTTGCAGGCACTCGTTTCTTAATATTTATTTGCCAATGTTGAAAAACTATTTTTTTTTAAGTTTGCCATATTCATACACTTCTGTTTGAGATAAGCCGATCTGGCAAAATTCAAATTTGTCAGATCGCGTGGATTTTCCCAGGAAATTCGAATTGAATGTTCCTCATTTTGTTTTGGGGTCTCTCCAGACCCCAGAGCATAATAATAATAATATATAAAATTTTTAAAAAAATACTTATACTCACCTCTCCATCCTCTCTGCTCCTCACGATCACCCGTTTGGTAATTGTCACATCTTCTTGCCGCTACCGCAAGTGTTGAAATTCCCAGGCTTCTTCACGCTAGGCTGACACTCCCATTTCTGACAAGCCCAAGGACGGTTCTGTGAATGCGTGCGTAGGGTTGTGGCTTACATAATGACATTGTGCAAAACCTGCTGATCAGAGCAGGAAGACGCGGCCTAGCGTGAAGAGGCCCAGGATTTCACCGCTTGTGCTGTCGGTAAGAAGACGCGAAGAATTCCGGATGAGGACAACGAGCGAAGGGGCCAAAGAGGTGAGTAGTAAGGTGAGTATATATATTTTTTGCTTTGTTTTTGATGATACTTAACGGGTCAGTAAAAAAACTGCCATTTAATTGAATCCGCACGACTGAAACAAATTACAAAAAAAATCCTAATTTTGGCAAACGAGTTTTTTCTTTGAACTTTGTCTTTATTTATTGAATTTATAAAAAGAAGAAGGAATACAATCACAACGCACTACCGGGCCGAGATATAACAGACAAAAGCCAATCACTGATGGATGGGTGATAACAGTGAAGGTTATTATTATTATTTATTATTATAGCACCATTTATTCTATGGCGCTTTACATGTGAATCAACATGTTAATCAAATCCTAGGAGTAGTATTAGGCAGAAACATCATGTGAACGAAAAAATAAAAGGTGTGAAAGCTCATAACTATAGTTATCCCAAACTGATAGGAATAAGACAATCAAAAGGAGAAGGAAGAAAAAAGAGAAGGGCAGAAAAAGAGAAAAGAAGAAGCACGGGAGTAAAAATGGAGGGGTGTGGGGAAGGGAAAGGAAGGGAGAGGCAATAGGGAAAGGTGTTCAAATATGGGGTCCAGAGAGTACAGGTTCAGCTTTCCCAAATAAGGGCCAGGTAGTCAGCCGTGGATCTGAATTCCCGTCAGGTTTTGTAAAAATTATCATAATTGTCATTAATCATAGAAGTGAGTTCCACCATTAAAATTACCT
This sequence comes from Phyllobates terribilis, assembly GCF_046119375.1. Taxonomy (NCBI): domain Eukaryota; kingdom Metazoa; phylum Chordata; class Amphibia; order Anura; family Dendrobatidae; genus Phyllobates; species Phyllobates terribilis. Next base: position 734,801,268 of record NW_027362763.1, on the reverse strand, counting down.
AGTTTATTTTAGTAAACCAGAGGGAGATTGTCGGAGGGGTAATAGGGGAACTTACGCTCCTGCAGTCGCGATTAACAGTCTAAGGCTATGTACCCACGATGCAGAAATAAAGCCGGAGCATTTGTGCATGTCCTTGGCAGAAAAAAATGCATGCAGATTTTACGCGCGTTTTTGAAGCGTTTTTGAAGCGTTTTTACTTGCTGATTTGCCATGCTTTTTTCCAATGCATTGTATAAGCAAATGCGCATTTGGAAACGCACAAGAAATGGTCATGCTGCGTTTTTTTCCGGACCTAAAATCTGCACAGAAAAAATCCTGACCATGTGCACAGAACTTGCAAAATGTCATAGGACGTCATGGGATAAGATGTGCAATGCGTTTCTGCTGCATTTCCAAACGGAAAAAAAATGTTAAAAAAACGCACCAAATCCGCATCGTGTACACATAGCCTTCATATATTAAATGGTCCCAACTTGCCTGCACTCTTTCCTTCCAGAAGCCAATGTGTTGGAGATGGGGGGAGGAGGAGGGCGTCCTGTTGCACATTTTCTGGTCCTGCAGGCTCCTCTCTCCTTTTTGAATAAAGGTGCAAGTGATACGTAAAATCACAGATCTCGTCTAAGACCTGGACCCAACTCTTGTCCTTCTCCATCACTGTGACATCCCTTTAAAAACTTACAAGCATATGAGGGTTTTTGTAAAATTTGAGTAGAATTAAATTTCCCACAAACAAATTCTCATCTCTATTTAATATAACTAAACAATTGAAGAATTTTTGAATTGTTATAGGCAATGAGGAGAGAGACCGAATATATTTAAATAGACAAATAAAAACATAATTATTCTATGCAATAACCAACATTACCTCTATAATATACTGGAAGTGTTCAGTGACCATGGTTTAGTCTGGGTATTGTTATGTTTTTCATTCCATGCATGTAACATTAATTACAGCTCGCAGGCTCAGAGGATCTAAACCATAAAATGACCAGTCAATGTGCCTAGGGGACTAAGACATCTAAATAAATTATGCCTGATTTTTTGACCCTGTCAAATATTATTATAATATGTTATTTCTCTGTGAATTGATTTTTACCAAAGCTGAATCATATTCTGTTTCGAGAGGACTGCAAAAATATGTGGATGAGCTATTTCAAAGAAGAGCTAAATGGAAAAAATAAGCATGAAAATTCCAGAAATTTCTCACTTTATAAACCTCTTCTCCTTTTGAACTTTCATTTTTCATTCACATGGGCAAAATTAAAAGTTGGGACCCCAAATGATAAGATATTGCACCATCACATGGAACATTTAGGGGGCATTTACGCAGGCATTACGACTATGTAACAAATAGTTCAATACTCGTTTATCAGCTGGTTTACAACGATGGCCGAAACACAACGATGGCCAATATGATCCCTCTGTCACAATAGGTTATCATGTTTTCAGCAGAACATCTCCTGGTTAAATGGTCGAGCCACCCAACAAACAAGAGTTTTGCTCGTTAGTCGGGTGATTGGCTGTATGTCTACACAAGCCAACAATCGACAAAGAATGTTCCCAGTAAAGCTCCTTTGCCAATTATTGGTTCATCTAAATAGGTGATTATATCAGGCGATCTTGAGGCTTCCTCCAGACTTGACACAGCTCAAGTCCACCACAGTGGTCACTCTCATACAAAAGGATCCAAAGTGAGGTCTTCCCCGATTTTGACTTATACCCAAATTTGCATGTGTTTATGAACCAGTAGTTGATCCTTGAAGCAATGGAGCATTACACGTAGATATCAATCCATGACAGAATGGCTGTATAAGGCTACATTCCCACGATGAGTTTTTAACTCTGCATATTTTTGAAAAAAATACATGTAACCTATTTTACTTAATTGGTGCAGAAATGGTGCAGAAGATCTGAAACATCAACAACATCAAATACTCACCAGAAGCTCATCGTGGAATTGTAGCCTAATCCTGAAATTAAAATGAATATTTTGACCAGTCCAGTTAGAGATTGAGAGAGCTCACGAGTCCAAGTGTATCCAGTTTCCGCTAAGCCAGCCTTGATTGACAGCTCCAGCTTATACTAAGCAACGTGAGATCTCGGGAGCAGGAGGAACCCTGAGGAGCTTTCGATCAGAGCAAGTGGGCAGAGACTAAGTTTAAACTTTCAAAATGAGTTATATAGCAATTTTAACATGGATAATCACAAGAAGTACACCAGTTTCATCAGGTCTAAGATATATTTTTAATAATGTATGCTGAAGAAATCTGGCAACAGATTGGATGACCCCTAAAGTACTGTGCTATGCAATCTTCAAGACATGTTTTCATTGTTTTTTCCTAAATTGTATGGTAATTTTATAGTGGTTTAGTTGCATATGAGTTGACATGACCACACTATTAAAGTAGGATGACTAAGGTGCCGACTGATTAGGACTGGGGTTCCACACTCCATTATTACTGAATGGGCTTACTGGAGTATGATGCACCTACAGTAATTCATTAAGTGGTGCACATCACTTAATGGCATGCATGTCTTCCAAAAATGTATTCTAGTCAGGGACTAGCGTACATCACCAAGTCCCGTCCATTCTCCGCCCATATTGGTGAACCAAGCCGCGACTGGCGTATAATACCAAAAGTAGCAATATTTTTGCACAACTTCTGAGTTGCACAAAAATATTGCAACTTATTAAAATTATTTACGCCAGAGTTTTGGATCTCATCTCGGCAGAAGTTCTCCACATGTTCATGAAGAACGTGGTTGACATATGCTCTCACAACTTTTTATAATTAGCTTGACAAGTGATTTTAACTATATGTACATTATCAGTGTGTCATAATATTAGAGAAAAAAAAACACAGACCCTTCCTGACTTCATTAAATAAATCAGCTATTAAGTGAATTTTTTCTGATGATCTAATTGTGTGTTAACATACAACTGTCAGATCTGTTCGTATCAAGCACGGAATAAATTAATAATATGATAGGTAGTGTGAACCTCACTGTACAAGACGTAATGTTCTGTCTCGGCTATCAATGTTTATGAGTATACAACGAGCGGCGCAATCATAAAGTAATTTTCCATATAAATAGATATTGTGAGAGGTACAAGTGTTGTCTGTATTATTAAAGTGTTTTGTAGGCCTTGATCAAATGGAAGTTGTTAAATGAGCGCAGAGAAACTGGTTCCACTTACAGATAATGCTTTAATTAGCTGTTTTATTAGATGAATTAGCTCAAAATTAGATAATTACAAAAGAAAGAAAAATATGTTTTATAAAAGTATTCTCAGCAAACTGGTAAATTTAGGATTTTTACTATAGACCTACTTTAAAGAGGACTTGTCTTGCCAGTTCAAATGTGGTGAGTTTTTGATCTTGTTTTATTCTCGCCACTCCCCTTAGGATTCCATTTAGTTTAGTTTTTTTATTCTGAAATACGGTTCTAAAGATATGGGTCTATTTGTTTTAGTACAAATTTTTTTGGGGGCTTTAGAAGGGGGCATGGCTCACGCAATTCTTTGGTGACATGTTTTTAGACTGCCCTGTGAGCAACACCCTCTTGGTAAAAACGATAAAAAATAGTATGAAATAAAAAGTGACATATGTCTGGAATTTCATAGTAGATTTGTAAAAAAACAAACACCGTAATATTCTGAAGCAGTGGGAACAAAATAAGATCAAAAACTGGTCACTTTTGATCTTGTGACAAGTCCTAAATGTCAACAGAGACCATGAAGCAGAGAGCAATGGGGGCTTCTGTGAGTGTAAAAAAGGAAGCAGCAAGGAATAGATCAAGTTACTGTACTGTAACGCCATTTTACATTTACTCTTTTTAGTACTTCTGGACTGCCCTTTGACTAGTCCACACTTAACTCTGCACTGACACTTTAAAAATGTCAATGCAGAGTAAGCAGCTAGCATGAGATTGTGCAGCTGTATGACACATAGTCCCCACAGATGTGATAAACATGGCTTATTACTATATTTACCTTATCAGTTTCTATATACACAGCTCTGAATCAGTGTTAATGTATACCGATTAGGAATAGATTAAGAAATGCTGACAGTGCTTTCTCCTCCATACCCAGTAATCGCTGGCGTAGGTAGGCTGAAAGCTCAATTTCCCCTGTAACAGGGGTTAATATACCAGCCCTAGTTGCAAGGAAAGAAACTATGGAAAGAATATATTAATATGGTAAAATTACCCCCCCCCAAAGTCTTTTGGGCGCAATGTTTGAAATAATGAAAAAAAAAAAAATAGAAAGAAGAACTCAGTTTAAATTGTTCATAGCTGCTCTTTTTGGTTGTAAAAAAAAGTTTAAAATATTTTTTTTAAATAGATGCATATTTCCTATTTTTCTTTACATTTTCCCCTTGATGTCAGCTAATAAAGAGGAATATAAAAATATTATAAAAATGAACCTCCTTGCATTATGAAAAAAATTATGCAAAAAGTATTTGTATATTGTTAGAACCAGTAAAGAAGAGGCTGGTCTGCTTCTCCTTACAATGCACACTGACAGTGTACTCTCTTGCTGCCTCGTCACTTCTCATCAGAGTCGGCAACAGAGAGCACTGACATTGTGCATTAAAAAAATACTGCACAGTAACAAGATCCTACTGATCATACATCGAAATTGGCAACCAATGCTCAGTAGAGCAGGGACTAGCCCAGCCCCTGAAACAGACTTCACTAATGACACTTCATTTCAGGGTGGGGACAGAGGCTGGGGTAGTGTCCGCAGGCTCTGCCCCCCTAATGGCCTCATGTTTGAGTATCCCAGCATGCACTGGGGGTTCTCAAAGTGTCATCAAAGAGGAACTTATTAAAAAAAAGCAGTTAGATAGAGAGAGAAAGGTAGTGAATATTTAATTTTACAATATTAGTAAAGCAATTAGATTATTAGAGATTTTGGATTAAATCGGTGTTAGCTCTGGACCAGCTGTCAGTATCAGGATAGATGGCACAATCAGGAAATAGAAAGATCTTTAATATTTTTACCTATATTTTTGGTTAACATATTCAGTAAGCCATTGAGGTGGCTTTCTTTCATCTTGATCCTCTTCTTCTTTAATCAGTGACATCAAACTCTGGAGAGCATTAAAGGGTCTTTGTATTTATGTGAAATGTTAATATCTGGATGTTTTATAATGTGAAGACCATCATAAACTATTGTTTTTTTTATATAATCATCAAGGTGTTACAATAAAAATGTATACAAAATAATAATAATAATGGTTCAAATTGTAACAATCAGTTTAGTACAGATTAGAGATGAGTGAGTGGGTTGTAGGCAAATTGAATTCAACTTGAATGTACAAAAGTGAGGTGCAGACTAGACTTCAGGTAACACATATCATGAAGTCAGAGGCCTCTTTGGAGCCAGAAGCCTCGGCACCAAGTAAGCTGAGGAGGACCGGGGCATGGGTGGCAGGACATGTGAGCAGTGAAGTGAGAATTTTTAATATTTTGTACACCCTAACCTAAGGCTTTTGGGTCCAATGAGGCCATAAAGTATAATAAGGAACATTTGATTCTTATTGAATCATTTCAATGCAAATTGAATTTTCTGGCCAAGTTCGAGTGAATTTGAATTTTGGCAAATTTGCTCATCACTACGGCCAATATATTTTGCAACACTCCACATCAGATTTCTTCTGAGATCTATGCACTGTATGTATTTTATCTCGCTATATTGAATTAATGCTGAACAGCAGAGACTATGTCAGAAAGTGTCAACTATGTTGACATTCTTTTCCCTTACCTATAGTTATGAGATTACCCATGGATAGATCACAAGTCTAGTTTTAGATCGAGTTCACCCATTTGTAATATTGCAGCATTTTTGTAGATCCTAATGTAGCTAGAATATATGGACTCACAGTAACCCTACTGAAAGGGACTGTCCAAAATTTTTTATTGCAATGCAATAACAAAATAACATATTCACCTGGTAAATTACTTGATGCCCCAGTCCTGCCCCTCCAGTGCTCTTGTCTGTCTGTGTTAGCTGTTCTACGCTGATGACATTTTGAGTAACTAATTAACGTCCTCAGTGGTCATATACTAGCTATGTTACCATCCCCACTACGGTCAGTGATTGGTGATGATAAACACTTTTTTCTATCTCTTTGCTATACTTAAAATATCGGCTTGCTCTTAGCAAACCATTATCCCCCTCTACTCCTCTTTGGTCAGACCTCATCGGGAATACTGTGTCCAGTTCTGGGCACATTTTAAAAAAGACATGAAGAAACTGGAGCAAGTTCAGAGAAGAGCTACCAAGATGGTGAGCGGTCTGCAAACAATGTCCTACGAGGAATGATTAGAGGATTTGGGAATGTTTAGCTTACAAAAGAGAAGACTTAATAGCTGTCTACAAATTTCTCAAGGGCTGTCACAGTATAGAGGGATCATCCTTATTCTCATTTGCACAAAGAAAGACTAGAAGCAATGGGATGAAACTTAATGGGAGATGATACAGATTAGATATTAGAAAAAAACTTTTTGACAGTGAAGGTGATTAACAAGTGGAACAGACGGCCACGAGAGGTGGTGAGTTCTCCTTCAATGGAAGTTTTCAAACAGAGTCTGCACAGACATCTATCTGAGATGGTTTAGTGAATCCTGCATTGAGCCGGGGGTCGGACCAGATGACCCTAGAGGTCCCTTCCAACTCTACCTTTCTAAAAGATATCTATAAGATAAGAATAAATCTGTTTTTCCATCCATAGGATGAAAATCTGTTGTTATAATGTCCAACCGGCTAAGGTGCCAAATATCTCGATGCCAACTGGACCATTTGAATAAAAAGTGGAGGGACTAAGAAGTGCAAAATAGGGCATTATCAAGATAACAGGCATTTAAATATACAGAAGCTGCTCACCTGGTGGTGTTGTAAGGAAGCACAGCACTTAGAAGGGCTCAGAAACAAAGGGTCCAGCTGCTGCTGCTATGCAGGTTGGAAGATCCAACTTAGAAATGAAGAGATGCGGAGAAGCGGATATAGTGTGTTGCTGGTGTCTCAACAAATAGAGATGTCTGAAAACAATTGAGATAGCGGAGTAGATAATGCAGTTATATTGTCAACATGTTTCGAAGTGTCCTCACTTCATCAGAAGAACAAGTTATCGCTTCTCTACACCTCTTCAACTGGACCATTTGAATAAAAACTGGAGGTACAAAGAAGCACAAAATAGGGCGTTATCCAGATAACAGACATTTAAATGTATGGAGACTGCTCACTTGGTGTTGTGAGAAAGCACAACGCTTAGAAGGGTTTCCAAAATAAAGGATCCAGCTGCTGCTGCTTCGCAGGTTGGTAGATCCACTATAAAAATGAAGAGATGTGGAGAAGCGGATATGCTGCTCTGCTGTCATCTTATAGATAGAGATTTCAGATAACACTTGCGATAGTAGAGTAGATAATGCCATTTTATTCTCAACACGTTTCGAAGTGCACTCACTTCATCAGGAGAACAACAAGTTGTTGCTTCTCCACATGTGTTCAACTGGACTATATGTACTCAGCACACGATTTCATCTCTTTGGTGGTTTTGATTCATTAAAAGCAAACAGATCCCAAGCAGAATTGTGTTGGATCCTGTAGTCGTTACACAGATCCTAAGATGTAACCGTTATGGATGTGGAGAGAATCATTATAAACTCATTCCATACTACATATTGTTAAATCTCATCTTGGGAAAAACTTGAAGATATATTTTTAATTGCATGTTATTTTGTAACTTAGTTTATCCAGACCAACCCTCCTGCACTAACCCTGACCCGAAACATCCGCACATTTTTTCTTTCTTTTTTTTTTTTTCGCTTTGAGATAAACAAATATAAAGTAGCAGATAAAAGCTGCATTCTAACCTAGCAGAGAGCAATCTCAGAATAGACATAATGGCACAATTACTTTTAGAAGTAAAAGGAATGAGAAAGAAACACTTGGATGAGGCATTTCTATGTATTTTTTTCACAAAAAAAAAGATTTCATGAATACAACCAGCCTAAAACAGAAAAACAGCCGGAATAACAGCGTTGCTTTGAATGGCTTCAGATGAAAGTGCTGCGCTCCTTACAACAGACCATTTATTTGTTGTAATTGTGCTACCAGCTCGGTTTCCATAACCCCGTTTTCAATATTTGACCCTAACAAAACTAGTCTAAATGTCCATTATTCTGCTAATAGTTGAGAATGAGATAAAGTACTTAAAAAAAAACAACTTATGGCTACGTGGGCATTTTAGAATATGGAGTTTTTATTTTTACTTTTTATAATGGCACTTACATAGCCCTTATATAAACACAGAATATCAGTTTTCTGCCTAGGAGTTTTCATCAGTCCTCAAATACTCTACAAAGTCCATTTCTTAGGAAAATTGGTCAGTTGAACTTTCCTTTTAAAAGGTTATTCCAAAGATAGTAAGTTAACCCCTATCCATAGGAGCACAGCATACAACTATTGTTGGCAATCCCAAAAATAACGTAGGGGATGTGCATCCATTCAAGACAGAACACTGAAAAATCTGGTTAATGGATTCCAGGGCCCTGTTTGCAGGATTGCTTGGAGTCCGACCAGTCTATCCCCCAAAAATTAGTAACTAATCGTGTATCCTATCTCCTATATCTTACTATCTTGGAAATAACCTATTAAGTAAGTTGTTCCTCTCAATGTTAGTGGGTAACTCTACCAAGTGTCTAAAAGGGCTGCTCTTGTCTACAAAAATTATTACCCATTCACTGGTTAAATGATAACTGCTGAAGTTCTACTATTCCCTTCTGGCTCTTTCCTGGCAGCATGATCACACACAGGAGGAGTTAAAGGGTTTTGTTCACTAGTAGGACAACCCTTTCTCAATCAGCATGTTTTCATCTGTTAAAATAAAAAACACTTATTCTCACCTCCCGTGACTGTGCCGTTCCAATGGTGCCAGCACTTGCTCTCCCAGGGGTCATGTGAGGTTGTTACGTCATGTGAGCCCTGCACCCAAGCAGCGCTGATTTCTATGTCCACGCCTTTGGATGAATAAGTAATCAAGAGGAAGTGGGAGAGAAACCACAGCCCTGACTTCTTCTTGATTACCTATTCATCTAAAGGCGGGGATAGTGAAGCCAGCGCTGATTGATTGCAGGGCTCACGTGACGTAAAAACGTTTTTATTTTAACAGGGCAAACACTCGGGTTGAGAAGGGGTTGACCTTGTGGTGGGCATCCCCTTTAAGTGGAGCAGATGATAGCCTACTGCTCCATTCGAAGTTCGAAGTTTATGGCACTGGAGATGTGAAGATGTTGCTGCTCTCATCTATCTTTGTCAGTGTGTCAGACTTTGAAAGGAGTGGAGGGCTGCATTGGCGACCAGCCTATTTATTCAACTCCTCATGGCTTTAGTTTTGCCTATGTACTTTATGCATCAAATAATCATACAGATGCTCCAGTTGTCCAAGAGCTGTGCGGTATGCTTTTTGACATCTTATGGTTTCTTAGTTTTAAGGTTGAAAGTAGACAAAAGTCCATTGTGTTTAGTCTATAACTTAACATTTTGAGTAAGGCAAAAACCCTACAAGGCAGATTATTGTTGCCCCATATTAAGGGGAAAATTACTTCCCGACTCCACATATGGCAATCAGACTAGTTCCCTTAGTCAACGTCCAACCTCAGGATCTAGTATGCATAGCCTGTAATATTATATTTATTGAGAAAGCATCCAGGCCTTCCTTGTGAACTTATTTAGCGAATCAATCATTACAACATCATGTGGTAGAGCGCTCCATAGTCTCACTGATCTTACAGTAAAGAATCTGCTTCTGTGATGATGACTAAACATTTTTTTCCTCTAGACGTAGAACACGACTCCTTGTCATTATGCAGGCTTAGGTGCAAGAAGATCATTGGCAAGATCTCGGTACAGTCCCCTGATATATTTGTACATTGTAATAAGATCACCCCTAAGCCTTCGTTTTTCGAAACTGAATAACTCCAAATTTGATAACCTGTCCTGGTACTGCAGTTCTCTCATTCCATTAATAACCTTGGTCACTCTTCTCTGCACTCGCACTCAAGTTCAGCTATGTCCTTCTTATATCACTGGACCCCAAAATTATACACAGTCCAATCTGTCTTTATATCATAGCACTGTGCTGTAGTGCTGTACTATTCCATGCAGCCAAAAATCTAAACCCCAACACACTGTATACAGTCTGACAGAGGCCTCTTAGAGGATAAGGTGGTCTCCTTATGATAAATGGGGCCTATGGAGGATCCATTTAACATATTGTAAATGGTAAATATAAACTGCTAAACTTATGTATGAAGAGTCTTACAAAATTACCCTATTTTTCAGATTATAAGACGCACTTTTTTTCCTCCAGATATGGGAGGAAAATTGGGGTGCGTCTTATAATCCGAAGTGAGCTTACCAGGGGCGGCTGCAGTGGAGGGGGGTAACAGGAGGCAGGGTTGCTGTTTTAGGAGGCTAGCGGCAGCAGGAGTAGGGTGATGCTGCTGGTCCTGGGCTCTTAGAAGATGTCGGCGCCAGTGAGCGGCGGAGTACCCTTTCTCGAATATTTCCCTGCTGTGGCTTTTGGGAAAAATGGCCACCGGTGGTGGCGCATGCGCAGATTGAGATCTCAGGAGACGAGATGTCGTCTCCCGGGATCTCAATCTGTGCATGCATCTCCTCCGGCAGCCGTTTTCCCCAAGCCCATCGCAGGGAAATCATTGGGAAAGGGGACTCTGTTCACCCATGCCGACATCTTATGAGAGCCCAGGACCCAAAGCATCGTCCCGTTCATGCCGCTGCTGCCCTCCTGAAGCAGCAACCCTGCCTCTTGTGACCCCGCTCCACCTCAGCCGCCCGCCAGGTAAGCTACCGTTAAAATGGACAATAAGACTCACCACCATTTTATTTAAAACATTTTTTCCTATTTTCCACCCCAATATTTGGCTTGCGTCTTATCGTCCGGACACTAAATTATAGCATGGGCAGTACCCCATAACGAGTATTCATTGCCACAAAAATGGTTAGTGTAGTCATAAAGATCTATATGCATTAGGAAGACTTCTAAACCTTCGTACAAATACCAGATGTATTTCCACTAGTTGCTGAGTTTCATACTTGGTAAAAGTTATCTAGAACTTTCAGTCTCATTCAATGTATAAATAGCTCTCATGCTGTTGAGTAAATTTAGCAGAAAAGTAATATTACAGACACCCACTTAGACTGTGGAGCCTCCGCCAAGCTACAGCCTTCACAAGAGAATCTGATACTTCCATTACAGTTCTTCAATACGAGCATTTCCCTGTCAGACAGCCGCCTTCATTATGGATATTTCATGTAAGATAAGTAATAAAACCCAAAGTTGCTATTAATACATATCATATATCACGTAAATGGAACCAGTAATGTTTTTTTCTTGTCTCCCTATCCGCCTACAGAAGTTCTGTTACTGTAGTCTCCCAAGGTTTCCTTAGGTCTCCTAGCATTATGTCTATGGCCATTGAATAGAATTTATTATTACCCTATTGCTTTGTAAGTTTTATTAAAAGCTATTGACTTCTTTGACATGGAAAAATATATTTTTACATGTTTTTACTCAACTTTAGTTAATAATATTGCACTAAGTTTTAGTCTATAATATTTATAGTTTCAAAGCTTTACGGGTGAAAGAAGAAACAAGTCCATCAAGGTCAATGTATACACTAACTTACTAACGTGTTGGTCCAGAGGAAGGCAAAAACCCCATGAGGTAGATGCTAATACCCTATATAAGTGGAAAATATATTTGTCATCTACAAATATTGAAATCAGTTTAGTTTCTTAGATCAACGTTCTATCACAGGATCTAGTTTAACCTGTCATATTATATTTTTCAAGAAATGCATCTAGGCCCTCCTTGAACTTCAGTCCTTTGCTAATTTTCAGACTCCCTGGTTTGGAGTTTGCAGCCTGATCTAAGTTTGAGTTTTGCTCTTGTGGGATTGTTCCTCCCAGTAATATAGGCTGGATGTGAGGTCTGTATGCATCCAACATGCTGCTGTCTTCATTTGCTTTCATGTAATACTGCACTCAATTCCTCTTCATGTGCTTTCCTCTTTGTCTATAGCCAATTTTCTCTCCTCTTTTCTCTCCCTGAGATAACAGTATTTCTTCTGTCCCCTGCAGATATGTATACAATCTCCCCACCCCTCCCTACTGCTACAGTGTGAAAATAAGCCCTAGCATGACTTTGCAGGATTTTTAGAGTATGCTTTAAATATATGCCATACTCCAAAAATAAGCCCTAGTTATAATGATGGCCCACTGGGGGGGGAGCCACCTGGGCCCAAACTCTCTTAGGGGCACCCAACATTTATATTCCAAAGTTAAGACTGCTTGGTTAAGACTAGTGACATTTGGAGACATTAACTGTGGGAGTGTAGAGGAACTGAAGAGAATATAGGCTGGTATGTACAGTGTTTGTATATACATGTGTATGTATGTGCTGTGTGTATATAAATGTGTATGTATGTGCTGTGTGTATACATGTGTATGTATGTGCTGTGTGTATACATGTGTATGTATGTGCTGTGTATACATGTGTATGTATGTTCTGTGTGTGTATACATGTATATGTATGTGCTGTGTGTATACATGTGTATGTAAGTTCATTGTGTATATACATGTGTATGTGCAGTGTGTGTTTGATGACATGCTTATATTTGAATCTGATAAAATATTTTTAATAGTCTTTAAACAATATTCAGTCTAAATGGACTTACTGTAATTTAGAGTAGCTAGACTAATCAAAATGCTATAATTAACAACTTTGAAAGTGACATTTTTGCTTCCACCCATTCCTATGGCATTGTGTTATAGTTTTATTTATTTCCCTGTATATTTTCACCAAACTATAATTGGTAGAATATTTTGAGAATACGGGTCTAGCTTGGGGATGGGGGTTATCTTGGAGTTTATGTGATTCAGTAATAATGTGGAGAATGCATAATATATATGTATTGTATATTTATGTTATGCAATCCTAATATATGGTAATCATTTCTTGCAATTGTATTTCTATTCCCAGTGCTCCATAGAAAAGCTCTCATGTCTGGAATGCAATATTTTACTACTTCATGACAGGAATATAATATATTTACATCCTAATGACTATATCTGTAGAAATTTAGGTAAAAATACTCATAGGCTTTTATAAGGCATTTATGAAGAGTTGTAGGAAGGAATATCTCAGGTATCAAGACTATCTCCATTATTTCATAATAACTATTACTTTTCCTTTTGGTAACTATGGGCAATACAACCACGTTTTTAGCAAATCTCTTTAAAGCGTCTTTTTTATCTGCTGCTGAAATTCCTAGCGATAAAGTATAATTTTTGGCACAACACATCACCAAGTTTATTCTCCCTACAGCGCCACCACAGGTCAAATAAAGAATTACATGGTTCTCACAAAAATAAGTATGCTGCAGGGGGTCCCCTCTGTAAACTGAAAATTTCTTAAAAGTTTGTTAATTAATAGTTTTATTAAAGCAATTATTTAGATGTATTTGGACAACTAAGATTGTGAATATATTGACACATTTTTACAATTGTTTACTATCATATTATGGCATGGAGAGCTTACAGAAAATATATTCAGTAACTTTACAATTTATAGAAGTTTAAAGGGAACTTATCACCAGGTTTTTCCCATATAAAGTAGGGCCAGCACCTGTGAGCATTCATATAACATATTCTAGAATACAGTCTATAAGTCCCAAATGCACTTGGTGGCATTATTACCTTTTTTAGTATATGCTATCAATAAGTGATCAATGAAAGTGATTCCAGGCATGTTCTTCCAAATCCTCCAGTGATTCCAACCTAAACTAACATTTCAAGTCATGATGGCTGCATATAAATAGAGTTATTAGTATTATTAAAGAAGTTGTATACTACTTTTACATTGATGACCTATCCTTAGGATAGGTCATCATTGTCTCATCAGCCGGGGTCCGACACCCAGCACCCACACCGATCAGCTGTTATCGGTGCCAGCGGCAGCGGCCTTGGCAGTCAAGTTGTAGTGGCCGCTGTGGGGTACTGCTCATCCGCCTCCAATTCAGTGGGAGGCAGATTGCAGTACCCCACGGCGGCCACTACAACAAGACGGCCAGGCTCCGTCACCGCTGGCACTGATAACAGATGATCTGCGGGGGTGTTGGGTGTCGGGTCCTGGTCAATCAGGCATTGATGACTAGAGATGAGCGGTGTTCGACTAGAACTGTTCGCCAATCTCAAATTCGAGCTGTTTTGGGCGGTGTTCGAGTCGTTCGACGAACGCGAATGATTTGCAAAAAATTTTGCTGTTCGAGATTATGTTCGATAACTGTTTGTGCACCAAAAGCGTGTCCTGCATGTCTGGCGCTATTTAGAGCACCAATCATGCAGGGATTGTCTGCCACTCACTGTAATGCCACAGCCATGGTGGTTGTGGCATTACAGTGGTTGCCCAAATCGATGGGAACAGTGCTCACAGTGAAACATGAAAAGCCGGCAAATCAGCAGCGGCATACACCGGTGCTCGACAATTTAGAACAGAAAGAATAGAGCATCACACATAGATTAGATAGATATAAACATGTCAGTCACATATATAAGAAGTACAGTGACAGTGTTGGTTACTGTACTTGTCATTTAGTGTTAAAGGATTTCTTAAAAAAATAATAGTGTTTTCATGCACCTGTCTCATTAAAAAAGCAGGCCGGCAATTCAGCATCTGTAACCGACAATTTAGAACAGAAAGAATAGAGCACCACAGTGATAGTGTTGATTACTGTACTTGTCATTTAGTGTTAAAATAAAGGATTTATTAAAAAAAAAAATTGGCGTGGGGTTCCCCGCAATTTTTGTCTCTAGCGGAGGTTAAGCAGACGGCTGGGGCAGATGTTTGAAGCTTGGGAAGGGGGTAATACCCACGGAGCTTCCCAGGCTACTAATATCAGCCCCCAGCTGAATACCTAGCCTTTACTAGCTATTAAAATGGGCGACCCCCAAAAAAAATGACGTGGGGTCCCCCCTATTTTAATAGCTAGCAAACTCTAGGCAGACACCTGGGGGCTGATATTAATAGCCCAGGAAGGGTGCCATGAATATTGGCCCCCTCCCAGGCTAGAAACACCAGCTGTCAGCTGCCCCAGAAATGGCGCATCCATAGGATGCACCAATTCTGGCACTTAGCCTCGCTCTTCCCACTGCCCTGTAGCGGTGGCAGTGGGGTAATAGGGCTGGGGTTGATGTCAGCTTATAATGCCAGCTGACATCAAGCCCAGGTTAGTAATGGAGAGGTGTCTATAAGACACCCCCATTACTAACCCCATAGTCAAAGTTAAAAAAAAAACACAAACACCCAGAATAAAGTCCTTTAATTTAAATAAACACACAATTCTTTATTGTTCTAAATTAAACCATACTTACCATCACGCCCATTCCAGCTGAAGCCAATGTCTTTTGCAATAAAAGTAAAATAATAAACCAACATCATCCTTACCTTTCCATGGTTCCCACGACGGCTCCAGCTCTGCTACATACACATGACAGGCTGGATCACAGCCGAAAGCTGCCATCCAGCTTGCCATGCCGCAGACACTGAGAAGCGCAGGCATGCTTGCGCTCCTCAGTGTCTGGCTGGGACGGCATCAAGATGAGCTCACCTCATGCACGTCACTGACAGCGTGGGAAAATTCTCCTGCGCTCAGCGCTTCAGGCATTGAGATGACAGGCTGGATCTCAGCTGAGCGCTGCCATCCAGCATCCTTTATAGACACTGCAGAGCGCAGGCAGAGCTTCCCAGGCTACTAATATCAGCCCCCAGCTGTCTGCCTAGCCTTTGCTAGCTATTAAAATAGGGGGGACCTCACGTCATTTTTTTGGGGGTCCCCCATTTTAATAGCTAGTAAAGGCTAGGTATTCAGCTGGGGGCTGATATTAGTAGCCTGGGAAGCTCTGTGGGTATTACTCCCTTCCCAGGCTTCAAACATCTGCCCCAGCCATCTGCTTAACCTCCGCTAGAGACAAAAATTACGGGGAACCCCAAGCCAATTTTTTTTTTAATAAATCCTTTATTTTAACACTAAATGACAAGTACAGTAATCAACACTATCACTGTACTTATTATATATGTGACTGACATGTTTCTATCTATCTAATCTATGTGTGATGCTCTATTCTTTCTGTTGCAAATTGTCGGGTACCGATGCTGAATTGCCTACCGGCTTTTTTAAAGAGACTGTGCATGAAAACACTATTATTTTTTTTAATAAATCCTTTAACACTAAATGACAAGTACAGTAAGCAACACTGCCACAGTACTACTTATATATGTGACTGACATGTTTCTATCTATCTAATCTATGTGTGATGCTCTATTCTTTCTGTTCTAAATTGTCGGGTACCGGTGTATGCCGCTGCTGAATTGCCGGCCGGCTGTTTTAAAGAGAGTGTCTTCTGAGCAGTTTGTAAGCTTTTGGACACCTTTGAAGGTGTTTCTATGTGTTTTTCATTGCCTGCCATTGGTTTTAACGGTATTCAACATTGTTCGACGGTGTTCTAAGGTGTTCGACGAACAGTTCCACGAACATCCCGGTGTTCGATGAACCGTACCGAACCCGAACACTACGGGGGTGGCTCAACACTATTGATGACCTATCTAAGGAAGCACTTCTGGCCGGCGGATGCCGCCGCTGGTACCAGTAACAGTTGATCGGCGGGAATGCCGGGCGTGGGATCCCGGCCGATCAGACATTGATGCCTTATTTTACGTATGGGGCATCAATGTAAAAGTAGTGGATAACTTCTTTAGATGAATTGACTGGGGAGCAGTACTGGCACTGCCTTTTTTAAGAAAATTCTGCTATAATTAGAAAAATAATGCAGAGGCAAGATCTCTAGTTAGCATCACAATGCTGTGTCCTCAAGATTGAAATATTGGTCACCCAATCACTAGAGATGAGCAGATTTGGCAAAATTTGAATTTGCCTATTTGAAACTAGATTTGCGGAGAATTTGTTCTCCGTAAGTTGAATCTCCCTTTTTATACCCTTATTGAAGGGCAAATTGAATGTCTCTTATTGTGCTCTGGGGGTTCTCCAGACCCCAGCGCATAATACATGTAATATTTAAAAAATAAATAAACCCTTATACTCACTGTCACCGTCCGGTCCTCATCACATTTTCTGATTCCTGCCGCTCCCGCTAAAATTCTTGGGCCTCTCACACTGAGTTGAGACTTACCGCTTGCGAGAAAGGCCATACCATCATGATATCACGATGTGCGCTGTGACCTTGCACATGAAGAGTTCAGTGTGAGCATCAGGAATCAGAGGACAGGACAGATGATGGTAAAAAGTAAAGGGGCCAGAGAGACGAGCAGTAATGTGAGTGTAAGGACTTTTTTTTATCCTTTTGATGACCCTTATGGTTCCGAAAAATGGCGGCCAATAGAAGCGAATTACTAAAATTCGGTATTTTGGCAAATGTGGATTTTTGTAAAAGTTGAGTAAAATTCAATTCTACTTGCATTTATTCACTCATCTCTACCAATCACACATTAAAGACTTGTCTTAAAAGGCTTGACCACTACTATGATACTTAGTAATCTATTGTTTGAATAGCTGATCAATATCAGATCTGTTGGGGTCAGACACCCAACAACTCCTACGATCAGCAATTTGCTGTGGCAGACGGATGAAGACACCATATGGAGTTACCATTTTCTGAAACAGCCTCTAAACAGTGTATGGAGTTTTGATGTTCCACTTTCTAAGCTGATTACATCTGGTCACCACCAGGGCTCTTAAAAGCTGATCAGTGAGGGTGCTGGTTGTCAGACCTCCACCAATCTTATATTGATGACTTATTATAAAGATAGGTGGTCAGTATGAAAGTAGTGGACAGTCGTTTTAATAATAATCTGTCATGTACATTTCTAGAAAACCCAAGTAAGTGAAAAGAGTTATCCACTCCTGTATTAAAAACAAAACAAAACATGAAGCAGATAAAAAGAACCCCATAAATACCTTACATATCCCCTTCCTCTCTTCTTCTAATGCCCCCAATATTCTTCTTCTAATGCTCCCACTGTTCCTCTTCTAATGCCCCCACTCCTCTTCTTCTAATGCCCTCACTGCTCCTCTTCTAATGCCCCCACTGCTCCTCTTCTATTGCTCCCACTGCTCCTCTTCTAATGCCCCCACTGCTCCTCTTCTAATGCTCCCACTGCTCCTCTTCTAATGCCCCCACTGCTCCTCTTCTAATGATCCCACTGCTTCTCTTCTAATGCCCCCACTACTCCTCTTCTAATGCCCCCACTCCTCTTCTTCTAATGCCCTCACTGCTCCTCTTTAAATGCCCTCACTGCTCCTCTTCTAATGCCCCCACTGCTCCTCTTCTAATTCTCCCACTTCTTCTCTTCTAATGCTCCCACTGCTCCTCTTCTAATGCCCCCACCGTTCCTCTTATAATGTTCCCACTGCTCCTCTTCTAATGCCCTCACTGCTCCTCTTCTAATTCCCCCACCACTTCTCTTCTAATGCCCTCACCACTCCTCTTCTAATACTCCCACTGCCTTCTTCTAATGCTCCCACTGCTCCACTTCTAATGCCCTCACCGCTCCTCTTCTAATGCCCCCATTGCTCCCTTTCTAATACCCCCACTGCTCCTCTTCTAATGCCCCCACTGCTCCCTTTCTAATGCCCCCACTGCTCCCCTTCTAATGCCCCCACTGCTCCTCTTCTAATGCCAAATTGAGCTCTATACATCTTTTTCCTGTTGTCTGGCTATGTTAATGCTGCAGCCAATCAACGTTCATAGCTATGGCACATTGGTCACATCTGTGTTCAGTGAAACTATATTTTTCCTGGCCGTAAAAGGAAGCAAAAACACTGATTGGGACCCCGAAATTGTTAAAAGCAGAAATGGTTCAAATCGATTATCAGGTCCCAGTCCAGGTTTTAAGTTAGTATTCTATGGTTGCCACATGAAACCCCTGAGAACTGCCTGCTGCCTTCTAGCATCTGTGGTTCTTCTTTTGATTAACCAGCTAATCAGAAGAGGAGCTGAGGATGACATAAGGTAAGAGATGGTTCCCAGGGCATCGTTCGACGACCACAGATTACTAACTTGTGAGCTGGACAGGGACCTGCTAATCGATTCACAATATCTGTAGTTGGGAGAGAAGCAGTGGGGGATCGGTGAGGTGAGCATGAATATTTTCCTATTTATTTTATCTTGCACATTTTTTGTATAATCAGGGTTGGAATTCCCCTTTAGCCCATAAGGACACAGGTAGCAGTCACACAAGATATAAGTATTTTAAATGGCAAAACATAGAATTTTTATTTTTTATTTTCTACGATAGGAAAATGAAATTGAAATGAGTAGATTTGAATTGCATTAATTAATTGTTCCTATTATAGGCATTACACAATTTCAAGAAAGATAAAGTAATGATGTAAAATAGAAGCACTTATGGCAGAATGAGTCAATCGCCGCATTTTAATGCTGAAAATATATTTATGAATAAATAACCAGTTTTATATTGATGTAAAATTTTAATAAGTCATTAATGACTTCTGCAGAGCTTTTCTCATTTTGCTGCACTCACAGTAGTATTGACTCTGATTATTTCCCAACAAACGATCTTTGTCGCGCATTCTAATTAAACGCACCATTCATATTCCTCTGTTTCGAGAGAAACTTTTGGAAAAAGAGCGACCGTGTGATCGACAAGGAAATTATGAGTTATTGCATAGCGAGAGCTCTGCGGGTGCGTTTGTATAGCTGTATCTAAATATCCTTTTGTCGGGAAAGTTTAACACTGTGGGATCTTTAGGCTTTTGAAACAAATTATAAATGGCTGTAAGCAGCATATAAAAGAGCTTGAGTGACTTTATTCTGTACCGGCTGTTATTATTAGAATCTTACCTAACCAGGTCACTGGCTCCCTGGATGTACAGAAATTCCTCGCGGCCATAAGGGAAAGATTACTTAAGCAATAAAACAGATTTAGGATACATGAGTCAGATAATAACAATACAGTACAGTATTTCTGTGTCATTGTCAAAAAGTTATACTTGTGCTTTATATAAACCACTCCAAGGCCAATCAAAGAGAGAAACTTTTTGGGATTCAATGAGTAATAGCTGCAGTGAATGAGAGTTAAAGCACCACTCCAGAATTCTATTTTATTGTAGAGCTGGAGTGGTGCAACTAATCTAAGTTCCCTGACCCAGCCCCCTTCTTCTTTTCTTGGCCCTGCTCCGGTCGTCTTCTGCACTGGATATCTCCAGTGTTTGCTGGGTGATCCGGAAGTCACTACTCAGCCAGAACGATGATCTCATAGACCTACATCGAGAGCTTGTGATTGTTAACTCTGACTTCTGGTCAATCAGAAGTTGCGATCACAATATGGTGGTGCGGGACTGGGGCGGCACTGGGAACAGCTGAAGACAGCGGCTGGTAAGTATAATACTATGGTCAGGGAATTTTGATTAGTTGTACTACTCCAATGCTGAAAAAAAACAAAACCTGGAGTGGTGCTTTAAAGGGGATCTGTCAGTCAGATCAGCCCCTAAAACTGTATATATGGGCATGCAGGTATTTAAAAGCTAAGTCCAGTGGGACCTTCATATTTCCTATATGTTGCTGCATTCCAGAGAAACTGGCATTTTCATTTATTTCATTCATAGGCGAATGAAACATTAAGTGCTTTGGGCATGACAGAGCATTTCAAACTCTCTGCATCCACGAGTTATTTCACTGAGCACCATCCTCTTTAGCATACAAGGAATAGTCGGCACTCCGTATAGCTCAGGTGGTGCACGTGGAAAACAATGTCTATAGGAAAAGAAAATCCCGGCACTCACGTGTTGATAATTAGTTGGTTTATTCCACAACTCACAAAAGTTGTTGTGGAATAAACCAACTAATTATCAACATGTGAGTGCCGGGATTTTCTTTTCCTATCGCTAAACATTGGCTGTCCAACACTCCACCTACCATAAAGGAAGTCGTCCAGTGCCTAAATACTACTATTTTAATGGAGAAAGAGGTTTACATTAAGAGGGGTGCCGTAGCCAAATTCGGGAAGCAGTGGGGAGACTGGATTAAATGCCCAACAGTGGTATCTGAAGTGCTCACTAGGGATGTGATCTTTAATAAATCCTTGGATAATCCTTGTACCGCCAGAGAGACGACTTCTCTATTATTGGACACTGTACAATTGGTCCTTATTTGTATGTACTTATATTGTTGTGCACTCTAAACAATGGTGGGCGGTTGTTGAGTTGGGAATAAGCAGGTTGGGGTTCAGGGGTTGTTGTCATTTGTATCCAAGATCGGAAGTAAATATGTGTGCATGATGGAAATGATGAAAAAGTACAAAATTGGTAATCAAATTAATGGTCAGAAAAGTGTCTTCTCCATAGACTTATTTATTACCGAGGAAGTGACAGCATGTACAACGCCTCTTGTGTTTGCTGAACATGCTGAATTCATCAGGACTGGATGTACATCTTATAGTGTATGGGAGCCTCCTGACTCTCCCCAATGACTAATGGCAGGGGAAAAAGTATAGGTCGATTGGATTACAAAATGAGATGTCGGGGAGAGGTTACTCTACTCTTCCCATTTACATCACACGCATCCTCGGCCAAGATAAGCATGAAAGCATGTGGCCGTATTTAGCTGTCGGTTAAATGATCCTTTTGCTGACTGGTATCTAAACTGTATGGCTTAGCTTAGTAATAGGTGTGCTAATATAAATGAGGATACTACAAGTCAAACACTCTCGTTTTCTAGCTGAGCTAATAAAATACTAGTTTTAAAAATAGGAAGATGAACTTTCAAAAAAAGTTTAAACAAGCCTTCTCTAAAAAAGTCATAAGTGAATAATATGTCTTACATATCTCTTTATACTGAGTTCGGAATGCTCCTGATTCTTTCTGTTATGTTGACATTAGAGATGAGCGGTGTTCGACTAGAACTGTTCGCCAATCTCAAATTCGAGCTGTTTTGGGCGGTGTTCGAGTTGTTCGACGAACCCGAACGATTTGCAAAAAATTCGGCTGTTCGAGGTTATGTTCGATAACTGTTCATGCACCAAAAGCGTGTCCTGCATGTCTGGCGCTATTTAGAGCACCAATCATGCAGGGATTGTCTGCCACTCACTGTAATGCCACAGCCATGGTGGTTGTGGCATTACAGTGATTGCCCAAATCGATGGGAACAGTGCCAACAGTGAAACATGAAAAGCCGGCAATTCAGCAGCGGCATACACCTGTACCCGACAATTTAGAACCGAAAGAATAGAGCTTCACACATAGATTAGATAGATATAAACATGTCAGACACATATATACGAAGTACAGTGAAAGTGCTGCTTACTGTACTTGTCATTTAGCGTAAAGGATTTATCAAAAAAAATAATAGTGTTTTCAGGCACCGTCTCTTTAAAAAAGCCGGCCGGCAATTCAGCAGCGGTACCCGACAATTTAGAATAGAAGGAATAGAGAATCACACATAGATTAGATAGATAGAAACATGTCAGTCACATATATAAGAAGTGCAGTGACAGTGTTGATTACTGTACTTGTCATTTAGTGTAAAGGATTTATTTAAAAAAATAATAGTGTTTTCATGCACTGTCTCTTTAAAAAAGCCGGCCGGCAATTCAGCAGCGGTACCCGACAATTTATAACAGACAGAATAGAGCTTCACACATAGATTAGATAGATAGAAACATGTCAGTCACATATATATGAAGTACAGTGATAGTGTTGGTTACTGTACTTGTCATTTAGTATTAAAATAAAGGATTTATTATTAAAAAAATTGGCGTGGGGTTCCCCTTAATTTTAGGCTCTAGCGGAGGTTAAGCAGACGGCTGGGGCAGATGTTTGAAGCCTGGGAAGGGGGTAATACCCACGGAGCTTCCCAGGCTACTAATATCAGCCCCCAGCTGAATACATAGCCTTTACTAGCTATTAAAATGGGGGACCCCCCAAAAAAAATGACGTGGGGTCCCCCCTAATTTAATAGCTAGCAAAGGCTAGGCAGACAGCTGGGGGCTGATATTAATAGCCCAGGAAGGGAGCCATGAATATTGGCCCCCTCCCAGGCTAGAAACACCAGCCGTCAGCCGCCCCAGAAATGGCGCATTCATAGGATGCGCCAATTCTGGCACTTAGCCTCGCTCTTCCACGCTGCCCTGGTGCGGTGGCAGGGGGTAATAGGGTTGGGGTTGATGTCAGCTTATAATGCCAGCTGACATCAAGCCCAGGTTAGTAATGGAGAGGCGTCTATAAGACACCCCCATTACTAACCCCATAGTCAAAGTTAAAAAAAACACAAACACCCAGAATAAAGTCCTTTAATTGAAATAAAGACACAATCCTTTATTGTTCTAAATTAAACCATACTTACCGTCACGCCCATTCCAGCTGAAGCCAACGATCTCCTGCAATAAAAGAAAAATAATAAAGCAACCTCATCCTTACCTTTCCATGGTTCCCACGACAGCTTCAGCTCTGCTACATCGAGATGACAGGCTGGACCGCAGCAGAACGCTGCCATCCAGCCTCTCATCCCGCAGACACTGAGAAGCGCAGGCTTGCTTGCGCTGCTCAGCGTCTCTCTGTGACGACATCCAGATGAGCCGAGTTCATGTCCAATGAACTCATCTCACCTCATGCACGTCACTGACAGCGTGGGAAAATTCTCAAGCTGAAGCGGTGAGTGCAGGAGAATTCTCCCACGCTGTCAGTGACGTGCATAAGGTGAGCTCATGTCCAATGAACTCAGCTCACCTCCTGCACGTCACTGACAGCGTGGGAGAATTCTCCTGCACTCAGCGCTTCAGCGTGAGAATTCTCCCGCTGAAGCGCTGAGTGCAGGAGAATTTTCCCACGCTGTCAGTGACGTGCATAAGGTGAGCTCATGTCCAATGAACTCAGCTCACCTCCTGCACGTCACTGACAGCGTGGGAGAATTCTCCTGCACTCAGCGCTTCAGTGTGAGAATTCTCCCACGCTGAAGCGCTGAGTGCAGGAGAATTTTCCCACGCTGTCAGTGACGTGCATGAGGTGAGCCGAGTTCATTGGACATGAACTCGGCTCATCTGGATGCCCTCACAGAGAGACACTGTGGAGCGCAAGCAAGCCTGCGCTTCTCAGTGTCTGCGGGATGACAGGCTGGATGGCAGTGTTCTGCTGCGGTCCAGCCTGTCATCTCGATGTAGCAGAGCTGAAGCTGTCATGGGAACCATGGAAAGGTAAGGATGATGTTGCTTTATTATTTTTCTTTTATTTCAGGAGATCGTTGGCTTCAGCTGGAATGGGCGTGATGGTAAGTATGGTTTAATTTAGAACAATAAAGAATTGTGTGTTTATTTCAATTAAAGGACTTTTTTCTGGGTGTTGTGTTTTTTTTAAATACTTTACTAGAAATTCATGGTGGTCATGTCTAATATTGGCGTGACCCCATGAATTTCGGGCTTAGGGCCAGCTGATAATGCCAAGCTGGCCCTAACCCCTTTATTACCCAGTGAGCCACCGCATCAGGGCCCTGGATGAGTTGGGTACAGCGCCAGAAGATGGCGCTTCTATGAACGCACCATTTTCCGGGGTGGCTGCGGACTGCAATTTGCAGCGGGGGTGGCCCAGAAAGCTTGGGCCTCCCTGCGCTGCGGATTCCAGCCCCCAGCTGCCTAGTTGTACCTGGCTGGACACAAAAACAGGGCGAAGCCCCACGTCAATTTTCTTTAAATTATTTCATGAAATAATTAAGAAAAAAAGGGCTTCCCTATATTGTTGTGTCCGGCCAGGTACAAATAGGCAGCTGGTGGTTGGGGGCAGCCCGTTCCTGCCTGCTGTACCTGGCTGGACACAAATATAGTGCGAAGCCCCACGTCAATTTTTTTTAAATTATTTCATGAATTTCCTGAAATAATTTTAAAAAATTGAAGTGGGGCTTCGCACTATATTTGTGTCCAGCCAGGTACAGCAGGCAGGAACGGGCTGCCCCCATCCACCAGCTGCCTATTTGTACCTGGCCGGACACAACAATATAGGGAAGCCCTTTTTTTCTTAATTATTTCATGAATTTCATGAAATAATTAAAAAAAATTGAAGTGGGGCTTCGCACTATATTTGTGTCCAGCCAGGTACAGCAGGCAGGAACGGGCTGCCCCCATCCACCAGCTGCCTATTTGTACCTGGCCGGACACAACAATATAGGGAAGCCCTTTTTTTCTTAATTATTTCATGAATTTCATGAAATAATTAAAAAAAATTGAAGTGGGGCTTCGCACTATATTTGTGTCCAGCCAGGTACAGCAGGCAGGAACGGACTGCCCCCAACCACCAGCTGCCTATTTGTACCTGGCCGGACACAACAATATAGGGAAAGCCTTTTTTTCTTAATTATTTCATGAATTTCATGAAATAATTAAAAAAAATTGAAGTGGGGCTTCGCACTATATTTGTGTCCAGCCAGGTACAGCAGGCAGGAACGGGCTGCCCCCAACCACCAGCTGCCTATTTGTACCTGGCCGGACACAACAATATAGGGAAAGCCTTTTTTTCTTAATTATTTCATGAATTTCATGAAATAATTAAAAAAAAAGTACGTGGGGCTTCGCCCTATTTTTGTGTCCAGCCAGGTACAACTAGGCAGCTGGGGGCTGGAATCTGCAGCGCAGGGAGGCCCAAGCTTTCTGGGCCCCCCCCCCGCTACAAATTGCAGTCCGCAGCCACCCCGGAAAATGGCGCGTTCATAGAAGCGCCATCTTCTGGCGCTGTACCCAACTCATCCAGGGCCCTGGTGCGGTGGCTCTCTGGGTAATAAAGGGGTTAGGGCCAGCTTGGTATTATCAGCTGGCCCCAAGCCCAAAATTCATGGGGTCACGCCAGTATTAGACATGACCGCCATGAATTTCTAGTAAAGTATTTAAAAAAAAAACAACACCCGGAATAAAGTCCTTTAATTGAAATAAAGACACAATTCTTTATTGTTCTAAATTAAACCATACTTACCATCACACCCATTCCAGCTGAAGCCAACGATCTCCTGCAATAAAAGTAAAATAATAAACCAACCTCATCCTTACCTTTCCATGGTTCCCACGACAGCTTCAGCTCTGCTACATCGAGATGACTGGCTGGACCGCAGCAGAACGCTGCCATCCAGTCTGTCATCCCGCAGACACTGAGAAGCGCAGGCATGCTTGCGCTCCTCACTGTCTCGCTGTGACGGCATCCAGATGAGCCGAGGTCATGTCCAATGAACTCGGCTCACCTCATGCACGTCACTGACAGCGTGGGAAAATTCTCACGCTGAAGTGCTGAGTGCAGGAGAATTCTCCCACGCTGTCAGTGATGTGCATGAGGTGAGCTCATGTCCAATGAACTCAGCTCACCTCCTGCACGTCACTGACAGCGTGGGAAAATTCTCCTGCAATCAGCGCTTCAGCGTGAGAATTTTCCCACGCTGTCAGTGACGTGCATGAGGTGAGCCGAGTTCATTGGACATGAACTCGGCTCATCTGGATGTCGTCACAGAGAGACGCTGAGCAGCGCAAGCAAGCCTGCGCTTCTCAGTGTCTGCGGGATGACAGGCTGGATGGCAGCGTTCTGCTGCGGTCCAGCCTGTCATCTCGACGTAGCAGAGCTGAAGCTGTCGTGGGAACCATGGAAAGGTAAGGATGAGGTTGCTTTATTATTTTTCTTTTATTGCAGGAGATCGTTGGCTTCAGCTGGAATGGGCGTGATGGTAAGTATGGTTTAATTTAGAACAATAAAGGATTGTGTCTTTATTTCAATTAAAGGACTTTATTCTGGGTGTTTGTGTTTTTTTTAACTTTGACTATGGGGTTAGTAATGGGGGTGTCTTATAGACGCCTCTCCATTACTAACCTGGGCTTGATGTCAGCTGGCATTATAAGCTGACATCAACCCCAACCCTATTACCCCCTGCCACCGCACCAGGGCAGCGTGGAAGAGCGAGGCTAAGTGCCAGAATTGGCGCATCCTATGAATGCGCCATTTCTGGGGCGGCTGACGGCTGGTGTTTCTAGCCTGGGAGGGGGCCAATATTCATGGCTCCCTTCCTGGGCTATTAATATCAGCCCCCAGCTGTCTGCCTAGCCTTTGCTAGCTATTAAATTAGGGGGGACCCCACGTCATTTTTTTTGGGGGGTCCCCCATTTTAATAGCTAGTAAAGGCTATGTATTCAGCTGGGGGCTGATATTAGTAGCCTGGGAAGCTCCGTGGGTATTACCCCCTTCCCAGGCTTCAAACATCTGCCCCAGCCGTCTGCTTAACCTCCGCTAGAGCCTAAAATTAAGGGGAGCCCCACGCCAATTTTTTTAATAATAAATCCTTTATTTTAATACTAAATGACAAGTACAGTAACCAACACTATCACTGTACTTCATATATATGTGACTGACATGTTTCTATCTATCTAATCTATGTGTGATGCTCTATCTTTCTGTTCTAAATTGTCGGGTACCGCTGCTGAATTGCCGGCCGGCTTTTTTAAAGAGACAGTGCATGAAAACACTATTATTTTTTTAAATAAATCCTTTACACTAAATGACAAGTACAGTAAGCAACACTATCACTGTACTTATTATATATGTGACTGACATGTTTCTATCTATCTAATCTATGTGTGAAGCTCTATTCTTTCTGTTCTAAATTGTCGGGTACAGATGCTGAATTGCCGGCCGGCTTTTTTAAAGAGACGGTGCATGAAAACACTATTATTTTTTTTGATAAATCCTTTACACTAAATGACAAGTACAGTAAGCAACGCTGTCACTGTGCTTCTTATATGTGTGACTGACATGTTTCTATCTATCTAATCTATGTGTGATGCTCTATTCCTTCTTGTCTAAATTGTCGGGTACCGGTGTATGCCGCTGCTGAATTTGCCGGCCGGCTTTTTTAAAGAGAGTGTCTTCTGAGCAGTTTGTCAGCTTTTGGACACCTTTGCAGGTGTTTTCTATGTGTTTCTATGTGTTTTTGTTTGCCTGCCATTGGTTTTAACGGTGTTCGACGGTGTTCTAAGGTGTTCGACGAACAGTTCGACGAACAGTTCCTCGAACATCCCGGTGTTCGACGAACCGAACCGAACCCGAACACTACGGGGGTGGCTCAACACTAGTTGACATGCGTAATATCCTTAATAAAGTATATTGAGTATAAAAAAGTTTAAACAACCATTCTAACATGAATTTTCACAGTATGTACACATGCCTCATCAGCTATTAGAGATCTGTTTAATAATGTTTTCAGCTAGCATTGTGAAATCAGGTGGCAAATCTTAAATATTTAAGGATTTGTCAATTCTAAATAATGACTTGGCCTGGATTCTCAATCTCTAAACTGTTGGTCGAATTCCTCTCTTGGTACTTTCCAGTTCGATGACATCCCAACTTCTCTGTTTAGTTAATAGATGCAAGTTCATACGTTGCTCTTTTTGTAGGTGGAACCTTTTAAACATGCGTAACAGCTGCCAACTCCAGAAATGGCTTAGCCGCAGTGAAAAGTTAAGTTTTTTTATTGGAGACCTTGGATGTCTAATTATTGGAATCTCCCTTTCAATAAATCCTTTTAGATTCTCTTTATAGAAAACGTCACATTCAGATGCTCGTCTCATAATGTAGTAAGTTAAGAAAGTAAACATTTAGAAAAAGTAGTTGAAGCCTAGACCTTTTGTTTGTTTTTTAAATCATTATCACGGTCCCTTCTTACTATCCATGGGGGGAATGGACATTAAGGATATGTGCCCACGTAGCGTTTTACAAGCGTATTTGATGCGGAATTTCCACAGCGGAAATGCTTGTAAAACGCTTGGTAATCCGCACCCCATGGTCCCCAATGAGAATCCGCAAGTTCTATGCCCATGCTGCGGATTTTTCCGCAGCGTTTTTGATGCACACAAAAATCCGCAGCATGTCCATTAATTTTGCGTTTCCGCATGCGGAATTGCCTTTCCAATGCAATAAAAAACGCAAGGCAATTCCGCATGTCGAAAACGCGCGAAAAGCGCACGATAAACGCATGGGAAATTCCGCATGCGTTTTTCCGGGAAAGGACATGCGGAAATGAAGCGCAAATTTGCTCTTCATTTCCACAACATGGGCACATAGCCTAAGGGTTCTTGTGCAGAACAACATATGACCCCTTATGTTTCCAACTGAGAGGAGTTAATCATAGTCCTCCTTTGTGACTCTCTACAAAATCTCTCTCTGGTCCACATTTCACCACCATAGTCCTTTCCACTTAATATTTTTATGAGTACTGCCCCCTTGCTTATTGGGCTCTTATGCAGCTATACACACTACAAATACAATATCCCTGCCAATACCTTTTAGCTATGCGTCCAATGCATATTACAATCTAATCTTCATATTTCAGTTGCCTTTTCGCAATTAATATAATAATAATTTACCTAGGATGAGGTGTGTTTTTATTGATGTTTGAGATTTTTATTTTTTTTTTTATTTTTTGGGGGGTCGAACTTTGGGCTAATGGTGTTCTATTAATATACCCCTACCATACTAAAGAGCAATTATATATCAATGTATGGATAGCCACATAATGAAAAGCTCATGGGACTCCTGGCAAAAACTGAAGGAGAGCACCACAACCACCATGTGTCATTAATAGTCTTGTTTTTTTTTCTATTAAGGGGTTATTCCCATTTTAGCAAGTTATCACCTATCACCAGAATTGGGAATAAATTGCTGATTTCTGGGTCTCCTACAATTTCTGCTGTGAAATACCCTATTGGAGTGGAGCAATGGACATCTATGTGAGCCACAATTCATTGTCTGTGGGACTGCCAGAGATAGCTGAACAATTTAGTTGACAGTCTTATAAATAATGAGTGGAACGGTGGGGCCTAGGCACATCCTTTGCTTTACTCCATAGGGGCATTTTAATGCCTTATTTTGGGGGATCTATAAGGGTCTGAACAGTTGGTCCCCACAGTTGGAACATTTCGATAGGTGATAACTTGCTAAGATGGCGATAACTCTTTCACCTAACTTAACTTGGTAAAGAAGCCATTGTGTCCTATCATAATAGGGAAGCTGGAGAGAAAGTAGTGCAAATAGGGTCTTATCCGACACATTAAATTAGGTTAGAAACAGATTATGCTAACCTGATCCTTTAAAATATACGCTTGGAAACGTTATTCAACTGCTGTGAATCCATGGGTTGTCGGACCAGTTATAGATATAGGATGGAGGATTTTTGGAGTTTTTCAACACTTCTGAAGATTGAGAACATCAATTGCCAGGAGATATTGTCATGCGGTTTGATTCGACGCTTTTCACAGTACAACACACTTCTTCTTCAGGGAGTAACCACATTAGGTCCTATCAGACACTTGGTTCCAGTGCGAATTCAATGTCTGCACCCCTTTAAGGTCAGATCTGTACAGTTTTCATATTTCCAGTACATGAAGAACATTTAAGTAATTAGAATTGGTAATTTCAGACTTTTGATCTTCTGTTAGGTTCGGTGTTTAATAGTTGAGCGCATTGGAAGAGATATATGGATTCAAGTACTGCGCTGGACATCTTGACTTGCGCTCAAGGTCTTCTAAGCTTCCAGGATTTACAGATATACTTTATGCATCTCTACTTAATAATCCCTAAATCCTGAGCTCTTAGTGGCCCTTGAAGACCTGGAACCATTGTTGTAAGCGACATAACTGCCATGCAATTAAGAAAAGGCCAAGTGTTGCAATACGACAGGCTTAGGGAATACATGAGTGAAATTACTAGACATTATTTAAGCTACCGGGGAGAGTTCTGATTAGCTGTGCTATAGCTGCACAAAATGCCTCTTCTGAGAGTTTTCTGGAAAGTGTTAGTAACTGCAGGCTGTTCTTGTGGTTTCATTAAATTTTGCAGTGTCTCTTGAGTACAAGAATAACCTTGATTTAATTGATCAAAATCTGTAGCAAAGAGTAAAAATATACCAGAACGAGGATTGTGCTTCAAATGTTCTTAAAAGGAATGTATCACTTATATAATTTTTGTATTATTTAAAGCTGGATGCAGATACATAATACTTTTTTATCTATTTTCTATTGAAATTGTAAATTTTTTTAATTCTCTTTACTGTAAATGATTATGACAGCGGTCATCTTCTCAGCATTGCTGTTAACAGCATTTGCAGATTGACCCATGGACAACAGAAAACAAGAGAATGATGTCCATTAATATCTGTGAGAGAGAATTGTGGGCATGCTCTGTGGCCTATACAGAAGTCCTTCTGCAGAGAGAAAACTGTGTCCATCATCTTTTGTGAATGGTGGAACCTGTCTTATCTACACACAGGTGTTACTGTCACGGGTGTATCAGATGTGACAGACAGTCGCCCTGCAGTTGGTTGCAGGAGATCTCTTCTTTTGGCATTACAGACACCTTCTTAGATCTGTCTCACTCTAGGACCCAGTGGCTACCTCCCTCTGGCTAATTGACACCCAGGCCTGGATGTTTACATACTTCCTGTTTGCTATAGAGAAGTGCCGGTGATTTTCACATGACCCCTTGTGAATGCTTGGAGCTGTTGCAGTCTGCTTACTTCCTCTTTGGTGCTAAGAGGCCATCTGTGTAATATCTCTGAAGTCGGCACAAGCTAAGTTACTTCCCCCGTGTCTGTCTCCCCTTGCTGTCTTTAGTTGTTAGTTGGGACTGACTAGTGCTCATCCCCCCCTTCCCTAGCCAGGGCCTAGCTCTTGGGAGATACAGGCTTTTACGTTCCTGATCGGCAATTGGTGAGAAACCAATATAGGGACGGTAGGGAAGACAGGGTGATATCAGATTAGCCTAGGAGGTCTCCACCCCCTCTTTCCTTAGTGTCTGGGTCCCCTTCCCCTCATCCCTTTGTGTTGCACTTTGTCTTTCCTACACTGTGGGTGACAATTACCTGTCATTGTATTTCTGCCTGTGATGATACAGAGATGATTCTGAGAAATGATCAGGAATTATCAGTCATTTATAAGGCTAATTGGCTGGAGTGAAAACTGCAAGGTTTCAGGATTTCTGTTTAATATGGATATTGACATTGAAAAGAAAAAAAATCCTGAAAATATGTTTTTTAGAAATACTTAAATATTTTTGGGGTCTTTCCAGTAGCATACAATTTAATGAACACAGG
The DNA here is from genome assembly GCF_046119375.1 of Phyllobates terribilis. Taxonomy (NCBI): domain Eukaryota; kingdom Metazoa; phylum Chordata; class Amphibia; order Anura; family Dendrobatidae; genus Phyllobates; species Phyllobates terribilis. The sequence continues at coordinate 734,769,044 of NW_027362763.1, read as the reverse complement.
GCTAGATTGTTCTGGATTTTCTGGTGATGACTACATCTTACGTGCTCTGATTGGACGTGATACACACCAATGACATGCGTCATGTAAGGCCACCACTAATCGAATGTCGAAAAATTTTTGTAACAAATTTGATCCATTACGAATCAATTCTGTACAGCGTTTTATAAATAATATGTGCAGTGTGTTAGCTAACACAAGGCGTTAATGGTTTTCATGCAATTTAGGACTGTTTTACTTCAATCTGAGACCACGTTGATTTCGTGTCGGGTGTCTTGATTACATCGATGTATTATGGACAAGATTGTGGGATTTGGGGGTGGAATTGAAATAGTTTTACTATAGAGGATTGTATCCAACAGTCTAAATTTAGTTTGTTCTTACTGCTTTATACTTTACAAAGTAATGTTTTATGACCTGCAGAATTCCTCCTCATCCATGATTTATGTTTTCCTAATAACCTCTTGCACAGTAAAAAATTTAGCCAGTTTTTGAAGTTTATTTTTTTTTTCAAGTATCCTTTTTACGATTAATTATCACGTATAAAGAGAGGTAATTTTGATTTTGAAGATGGAGAGTTAAATTGTCTGCGACAGAACAAGAGTAGCTGAAAGGATGATTATGCCACTTCAGACCATCTACAGCCCATTTGTTAATTTAGTAGGTCTTATGAAAGTCATCGTGTTGTTTAAATCTGTGTTTTTTTTTGTCTTCTAAAACAAAATACATTTGTGAGATACGGTTAATTTACACATAATTAGACCTGTCATAAAAGTACTTTGGTGAATGTGTCTGATGGGTCAAGTGTATGCACATATTCTGAATCTAAGCAATCAACATAATGAATTCACTAGTACTGAAGAATAGAAAAAATGTATTTGTTCTTCAAGGCCATCTCCATTTTTTTTTTTAGATTTTTTAAAAGTAGCAATATGCATTGGACCTTCTGCCAATGTATGAAATATCATATCTGCCTCTTGCAATATATAGCGCGGGAAATATGCAATACATTCCATCATGGGCAATATCAATTGACACATCACGGTTCAAGAAAATGGGAAAGACATGTACAAAAGATCGGTTGCACGTTCTAAATTTAAGCAATATTAATATTTATTAAGTAGCAAACAGAAAAACCTAGACAAGAAAAATGAAAAGATTTAAAACTGGGCACACTGTGCCAGAACCGATTTCCTAACCCAAAAATTAGCACTGGGATACGACCCATACGACCGACGTAATAGCCAATACAGCCATGTAAATGTAGTGGAGATCTGAGATAGGTATGAATGGACTCTACCTCTAAAGTGATGTCTCAGAGTATTCAGGAAAGAAGAAACGTGCAATGCACATGTACAGATAATAAATAATTCAGTATAAAAAATATGAAAAAGATAAGCAATATCTATGTGAAATAAAGTGCAATGTCATGTCAAAACTCATTTTACCCATTTTTTCACTTTCTGCATAGCAATGCCTTATTATGTAAGTAGGCAAAATCAGGGGCAGACACTTATGACTTGGGACCATGGTGCAAGAAGTGTGTCTGGGCCCCTCTCCTTTTATGATGACAAAGCTATAAATTATGTATACTGTGTGCCTGTGTGTATATACACTGCTCAAAAAAAAAGGGAACACTCAAATAACACATCCTAGATCTGAATGAATGAAATATTCTCATTGAATACTTTGTTCTGTACAAAGTTGAATATGCTGACAACAAAATCACACAAAAATCATCAATGGAAATCAAATTTATTAACCAATGGAGGCCTGGATTTGGAGTCACCCCCAAAATTAAAGTGGAAAAACACACTACAGGCTGATCCAACTTTGATGTAATGATCTTAAAACAAGTCAAAATGAGGCTCAGTATTGTGTGTGGCCTCCACGTGCCTGTATGGCCTCCTTACAATGCCTGGGCATGTTCCTGAGGGGTTTGCGGATGGTCTCCTGTGGGAACTCCTCCCAGACCTGGACTAAAGCATCCGCCAACTCCTGGACAGTCTGTGGTGCAACGTGACATTGGTGGGTGGAGCGAGACATGATGTCCCAGATGTGCTCAATCGGATTCAGGTCTGGGGAACGGGCGGGCCAGTCCATAGCTTCAATGCCTTCATCTTGCAGGAACTGCTGACACACTCCAGCCACATGAGGTCTGGCATTGTCCTGCATTAGGAGGAACCCAGGGCCAACCGCACCAGCATATGGTCTCACAAGGGGTCTGAGGATATCATCTACCTAATGGCAGTCCGGCTACCTCTGGCGAGCACATGGAGGGCTGTGCGGCCCTCCAAAGAAATGCTACGCCACACCATTACTGACCCACTGCCAAATCAGTCATGGTGAAGGATGTTGCAGGCAGCAGATCGCTCTCCACGGCGCCTCCAGACTCTGTCACATCTGTCACATGTGCTCAGTGTGAACCTGCTTTCATCTGTGAAGAGCACAGTGTGCCAGTGGTGACTTTGCCAATCCTGGTGTTCTGTGGCAAATGCCAAGTGTCCTGCACGATGTTGGGCTGTGAGCACAACCCCCATTTGTGGACGTCGGGCCCTTATACCACCCTTATGGAGTCGGTTTCTAACCGTTTGTGCAGACACATGCACATTTGTGGCCTGCTGGAGGTCATTTTGCAGGGCTCTGGCAGTGCTCCTCCTGTTTCTCCTTGCACAAAGGCGGAGGTAGCGGTCATGCTGCTGGGTTGTTGCCCTCCTCGGCCCCCTCCATGTCTCCTGGTGTACTGGCCTGTCTCCTGGTAGTTCCTGCAAGCCTCTGGACACTACGCTGACAGACACAGCAAACCTTCTTGCCACAGCTCACATTGATATGTCATCCTGGATGAGCTGCACTACCTGAGTAACTTCTGTGGGTTGTAGAGTCCGTCTCATGCTATCACGAGTGTGAAAGCACAGCCAACATTCAAAAGTGACCAAAACATCAGCCAGAAAGCATTGGTACTGAGATGTGGTCTGTGGTCCCCTCTTGCAGAACCACTCCTTTATTGAGTGTGTCTTGTTGATTGCCAATAATTTCCATCTATTGTCTATTCCATTTGCACAACAGCATGTGAAATTGATTGTCAATCAGTGTTGCTTCCTAAGTGGACAGCTTGATTTCACAGAAGTTTGACTTACTTGGAGTTATATTCTGTTGTTTAAGTGTTCGCTTTATTTTTTTGAGCAGTGTATTAGTTTCCTCTCTACTGTATAGCATCCCGTCTAGTTATGTACAGTGCCATCCCTTATTATGTAGCATCTTTCTCTTATTACATAGTGTCCTCTCTTGTTATGTACAGCACTGTCCCATTATAACTCAGTATCACCTCTTGTTATGTAAACACTATCCCTTAGGCTCCCTTCACACATCCGTAAAAAAACGGTACTGGAAAAACTCTACCGGTGTCATCAGTGTTTTGGATCAATGTGTCTTCAGTATACCATCAGTGTTTTTCCGGTATGGATAAAGAAAGAATGAAATTACAAAGCCTCTCCCATACTTTGCAATGCTAAACAAGTACGGCACATGGATGTCACACAGATGCCATCTGAGTGCTGTACTTGATTTTCACGGACCCATAGACTTGTATTGGCCTATTTCATCTGTGCTGCCAGAAAAAACATTAATTTCTCTATGTGTTTTGCACGTACACATGATCCATGTGAACGCACGGACATGTGCATAGCTGCATAGGTTATAATGGGTATGTGTGATATCCTTGAAAAAAACTGATACCACACGTACCGGAAACAGTGACGCACGGTGGCTCAGTGGTTAGCACTGCAGCCTTGCAGCGCTGGGGTCCTGGGTTCAAAATCCCACCAAGGACAACATCTGCAAGGAGTTTGTATGTTCTCCCCGTTTTTGTGTGGTTTTCCTCGTGGTTCTCCGGTTTCCTCCCACATTTCAAAGACATACTGATAGGGAATGTAGATTGTGAGCCCCAATGGGGACAGTGATGAAAATGTCTGTAAATCGTCTGAATTGTGAAGTGCTGTGGAATATGTTGGCGCTATATAAATAAAATAAAATAAAAAAGACGTGTGAAGGAAGTCTAACATAGCATATTCTCTTGTTATTTCTTTGATTCTTAGTGCCCTCTCTTTATTTCATAGAATTCTCTCTTGTTAGATGACAATCAGGTAAATTGGCTCATATGGAAAGCATTATATGGGAATGATATCCCCTTTGGTATTGCCACAGAAGGTTAGCCCTCCATCAATATACAGGTGGTGCCAGCTCCATTATTACTTTTTGGAACATACACACCACGACATTGTAATATTAGTAAACAAGAGAGACAGGAGAACCCTCCTAAGTGTCATGTGGTCTATCTGTTCTTCAGAGGAGGGGGCACATGAGGGTAAATAATCACATGAGGATTAAAAGGTGTATTGTCTAAAAGAAAGGGGTCCATTGTAATGTGGGGCAATTCTATCTATCTTATTTATCTATCTATCACATATCTATCTACCTATTTATCTATCTATCTGTCTATCTATGTATTTCATAGTTCTCTATTGGCTATTTATCAATCACATAAATACATATCAATATATGTATCAATCTCATAGCTATATGTCTATCTGTCTAATCTGTCTGATGTCTGCATTATTCTAATATCTATAACTATCTTAAATCTATCTTAAATTTTGATCAATTGATCTATGTATCAACTATCTACTAATATATTTATCTTTCATTTATGTTTATCTACCATCTATGTATCTATCTTTATATGTATCAATCTCATATTTTATTCTATCTATTTATCAATTCTTTACTTACGTGTTATGTATGTCTCATATTCATTGCTCTCTTAACCTATTTACAACTCGGAGGCAATTTAGCTTATGGGGATCACTATCTTCTTGGTAGGACAGCTGGCACAAAAATTACTTTTACTTCAACACAGTGAATTAGACTCAGAAATGCTGCAACTAGCTCTGTTCTTATCTTAATACATAGCAAATCAAGTGCAACACAGGTCGCGAGTTACAAATTATACAGGATCCCCTGTCAGCATGTCAAAATAGAACTTTGTCCTTATTGACATCCCATCAAGTATTTCCTATGGGGTTTAAGTCAGGCGACTGTGACAGCTACTCCAGAATCTTCAAGGAGGTATGGTTGGTGACTTTTTCACAGTTTCTCCTATGCTTTCCTGATACTTCATTGAATCCATTTTGCCCTTGACACGCTGAAAGTTTCTAGTGCCAGAGGAAGCAGAGCAGCCCCAGGGCATCACCACCATGCTTTACTGTAGACATCAACGAGCAACCACCATGCTTTAATGTAAGCTGGGTATTCTTTTCAGTATATGCTTCATTTTTCATTCTGCAGACATCCCTACTGGTCCATAGGCCTGAAAACAGTTTTGTTTCTGTGCTTCACATAACAGATTCCCAAAACTTTTGTGGCTTATTTATATGGTTTTAAGCATAATGGACTTAACGTGCCAGCTGCCACCAGATCTTGAAGCAGGTCTTTTGCCATCGCTGAGGGTTTTTGACCACCTGACTCTTCAGGAATCTAGTGGCATCCAGTGATAGCTTCTTCTTCCTGTTACGTCAAGGATCTGTAACCAATGTTCCCTTAACTTACAAGCTATGCTTCCAACTGTTTATTTAGGAACATTCAATGACTTTGTATCTCTGTTTCCTTTTCCTTGTTTCTGCAAGAAATGAGACTGCAGACTTTTGAATTCTCACACTCTGAGCTGTGAGGATTCTCCGGGGCCTGCAACGGGTAGTCATGTGACTGCAAACATGCGATTTGCATATTTCTGGCCACATTTCTACTAGATGTGTCTGGCCTCGCTCAATGTACTTGTGTAGCACCCTGAGGATTCGGCTGCTACAGGGGTATTACACCTCAAGCCAGAGGTGTGATATTCCACTCCCGGGTAAGGATGGAGTGTGGAACTGAGCTCAGTAGGCTGCATAGGCTACACACATCCCATTTCCGGGGGACAGATCAACGGTACTCCCACCAGTTTATGTGCAGGTACGATAGTGTCTGTCCCTGGCTGGAGTGGGAGGGGGGTGGAACATCCCAGTAGTGTAGGGGCAGATAGGGGGAGCAGTCTGGGTAATGCTAGGAGCTCATTGGGTGCTGGTCACCTGAGCTCACACATAGAGGGAGTATATAAGGTGGGAACCATCTTAGATCAGGGTCAGACAGGCAGACAGCTACTAGTCAGTCTGTTGTAGAGGGTCAAGCAGTCCTGAAAGAAGAGAGAGAGAGGAGTCAGAAGGACCCAGAGGGGAAGAAGAGGGAACCCCAAGAGCCCAAATACAAGCAACAGGGTGAAGGGTTGGCACAAGGGTACCGGATCCCAAGCTGGTGGAGAGCACTAATCCTCAGCCAGAGACCGGAGGTTGTGGGCAGGATCTGCCACGACCCCCCACTAAATCCACCCGAAAGGCAGACCAAGCATAGGGTCAGGGAACCCAGAAGAGGTGTACCCACCAAGAGACCCGAGGGAGCCGGACATAGGTGGATCCCTGGTGGGGAAGGCCAGAGAAAAGGAACGTCAGAGAGGGAGCTCAGGATCACGCTCCAGAATTACCTGGGGGTTGGCCGAGTCCAGGACCTGGTGGACGCAGCACGGCTCGGGCGGTCACTCAAGGCCGGAGTGACCAGAACAACAGCAGTAAGTAAAAACCCTGAACTGCACAGCCCGACTCTGAGTCTTAATACCATCCTCACTGCACCACCACAACCACCACCCTCTACAACTGACCCCCTGAGGCTATACCCCTCCCGTTGGGGGTTATACTACCAGAAGCTGCACACACATCACCAGCCTCAGCGGACCCTGCTGCAGCGGCGGCCGTATTGACCGCAAATCAACGGGTGGCGTAGTCGACGCTAAAGAACATCTAGCAACATCTGTAGGACTGCCACACACTGAGCTTGACTCCCTGGGCACGGACCGGGTCCCCGCCACTCGGAGACTACAACCCTCATCTGATCCGGTTCCGGGTAAGCCCCCGAGCGCGAGACGCTGCGCGACACAGCAGGCCCAAGGGTGCGTCAACTTTGGCGTAGTCGGCAGGATTACGTGTCTGCAACAACCGGGTACTGCGTGCCTGAAGAAAAGTTCACCGTTACCTCAAAAAGAAGTCTCCCGCCGGTTCCGGAGGGTCCCCGCCAACGGACCCCATCACAGGTCGTTTCCCGTCGGTTGTCCGCCATTTGCAGCTTTTTCCCGCCGTTTCCAAAGATTTCCCGCCTTGGAAGAGCGGACGCCATTATGGGCGTGCCAGAGGGTGGCAAGAGGCCACCTCCCATCGTGGGCCAGGTCGAAGAATGGCGCCAAAAGCGGAAACCGCGCCCACCAACAGAGACTGTGATGCTGGAAGTGTCCATCAGCGTAAGAGAACTGCCCCTGGAACTGACAATCACAAAGTTGCCCCGGGACCACCCTCAATGTGGGCGGAGACAGAAGAAAAGAACGAAGATGGGTGCAGCCTGGAGGAGTCTGGAGAGAGCGCACCCGGAGACAAGAGGTCTGGAGAGGACTCCGGAGAAGTCGTACCCGGAGATGGAGGGAGAGACAGGCAGCACCGACCCAGTGGTCAGGAGCCTGCTGCAAGCAACAACCCCACTAGGCTTAGTGGAGATCCTAGCACAGCTCCCCCGAGACCGGGAGTGTGCACAGACCGCGCTGGAGCGCCTCGCACGGAGGATGGCCCAGGTGCAGCAAGACACGCTGACGGAGTGGAGCCGTGAGATGGCCCAGCAGACCGGAACCCGTCAGCGGAGCACGCCACCCGAGACGAGGAGACAGACCGCCTCTGAGGATGGTGCAGGAGGAGTGAAGGCCGGAGACGGCGCCGAGAAGGGAGCTGAACGGACGGAGGCAGGTAAAGGGGACGTCTCTACCCCGAGCCGAGAAACCGTGTACCTGTCCCAGCTCCCCGTCGCAGAGCCCGAAATTCCCCCTGCCGTGCCCGTCGCTGCATCGTCACCGTGCCGGACTAGGCCTCAAGCAGAAGCCGCGGCCGCGACCCCTGTGACGTCACACGCCTCGACCCTGAGCGCGACCAAACAGGAAATACCATCGGCCTGGTCGCAAGGTCTAGTACCTCCGGGCGCCGCAATTCCAACAGCGCCCCCTACCTCCGCGGAGCCACCGGCCTGGTCGCAGGGCCGAGTACCCCCGGGCGCCGCTGTCCTTACGGTGCCCTTTACCTTTAGGGTGCCCCAAGCCTGGTCGCAAGGCCTGGTCAACCCGGGCGCCACTACCATCAGCGCGCCCTCAACATCTCGAGTGCCGCACCAGGGCGAAGATCTATTTGCCCAGCACACGTGCCCGGATGGGCAGCCCTTTGTGTGGCCACCGGAGTTTCACCATCCCCGACTCCGTAAAGAAAGACCCCTAGATGAGCCCCTGATTCCGGTTCCGAAGCCCGTCAGGAGAACCCCGCTCCCGCTAGAAGAAGCACCATTCGAGTGGAACCCCACCGGAGGAGATCTCATGGGGTTCACTCAAGAAACGCGGGCAGCTGCAGCAGAGCGAGTGGAGTGCTGCCGCCAGCAGTTGGCAGCCTTTGAGCAAGAGCGGAAAGAGAGGCGGATCCGTGAGCAGCGGCTGCAGGAACAGAGCGCAGGGCAGAAGAGCCGGACCAGGAGGAACCCCCGTGCAGCTCATGGTCCCCGTACCACCGGGACTGTGATTAAATTCAACCTGCAGCATGGGTGGGGCTTCATAAAAGACCATCATACCCCCGGCGACGTCTTTGTAACCCGCAGAGACGTAGAAAGCCATCTGCCGGAGGGACACAGAGGTCGTGACCTATATGTAGGGGACGAGGTCACGTTCACCCGGCACAAGTGTGCCAAAGGACCCTACGCCCTCCATGTGCATCGCCTGACGGAGGAGGAGCTGCGGTGTGAGGAGGAGCAAGAGGACCCGGACGGGTCTGAAGATAAAGAAGGAGCAGGAGGACGCCGTCGTTAAAGTACGGTAAAGAGACTGTAAATAGTTACCCGTCGGGGTACAGTGAACTGTTGCTGCTTTAAATATGTCCCCGTTGGGACAAGTGTAAACTGTTACCCGTATTTCCCTTAATCCCACTGACCGAGGACTGAGAGCGGTCATTCCTTCCTTATACCTGGCCGAGGACTGAGAGCGGCCATACTTTCCCCTTGTATATAGTTGCGCTTCCTAAGGCGCCCCCTACCGGGTTTAATAGGAAACTGTTGTTTTTCTTGAAGAGACTGTCGCACTTTACCCGGTCACAAGTTGCACCGTGGCCGGAGGAGCAAGAATGTTATTTATGAAAAGTTTATGCTGATATATATATTGTTTTATATGTTTATGCTTTATGAAAAAATTTGTATGTTTTGGATGTTTTTATTCTTTTACAGCCCGAGGACGTGCTGTGATTTACCAGGGGGAAATGTAGCACCCTGAGGATTCGGCTGCTACAGGGGTATTACACCTCAAGCCAGAGGTGTGATATTCCACTCCCGGGTAAGGATGGAGTGTGGAACTGAGCTCAGTAGGCTGCATACACTACACACATCCCATTTCCGGGGGACAGATCAACGGTACTCCCACCAGTTTATGTGCAGGTACGATAGTGTCTGTCCCTGGCTGGAGTGGGAGGGGGGTGGAACATCCCAGTAGTGTAGGGGCAGATAGGGGGAGCAGTCTGGGTAATGCTAGGAGCTCATTGGGTGCTGGTCACCTGAGCTCACACATAGATGGAGTATATAAGGTGGGAACCATCTTAGATCAGGGTCAGACAGGCAGACAGCTACTAGTCAGTCTGTTGTAGAGGGTCAAGCAGTCCTGAAAGAAGAGAGAGAGAGGAGTCAGAAGGACCCAGAGGGGAAGAAGAGGGAACCCCAAGAGCCCAAATACAAGCAACAGGGTGAAGGGTTGGCACAAGGGTACCGGATCCCAAGCTGGTGGAGGGCACTAATCCTCAGCCAGAGACCGGAGGTTGTGGGCAGGATCTGCCACGACCCCCCACTAAATCCACCCGAAAGGCAGACCAAGCATAGGGTCAGGGAACCCAGAAGAGGTATACCCACCAAGAGACCCGAGGGAGCCGGACATAGGTGGATCCCTGGTGGGGAAGGCCAGAGAAAAGGAACGTCAGAGAGGGAGCTCAGGATCACACTCCAGAATTACCTGGGGGTTGGCCGAGTCCAGGACCTGGTGGACGCAGCACGGCTCGGGCGGTCACTCAAGGCCGGAGTGACCAGAACAACAGCAGTAAGTAAAAACCCTGAACTGCACAGCCCGACTCTGAGTCTTAATACCATCCTCACTGCACCACCACAACCACCACCCTCTACAACTGACCCCCTGAGGCTATACCCCTCCAGTTGGGGGTTATACTACCAGAAGCTGCACACACATCACCAGCCTCAGCGGACCCTGCTGCAGCGGCAGCCGTATTGACCGCAAATCAACGGGTGGCGTAGTCGACACTAAAGAACATCTAGCAACATCTGTAGGACTGCCACACACTGAGCTTGACACCCTGGGCACGGACCGGGTCACCGCCACTCGGAGACTACAACCCCCATCTGATCCGGCTCCGGGTATCCCCCAAACAACACTGGCCCAGGGGGCGCGTCACTTGCATTGAGCAAGGCCGCTGGCATCTAGTTGGCATGTGAGCACATGTATACAAATCACATAGTTGCGGTCACGCGCCCGCCTCTCTCGGCGCAGAGACCGGAGAATCCTTGCAGTGCACATGATATGAGAACTCTATACAGTGACTTCAGACCTGTACACTAAGGCCGGACAACTCTTTTAACTTTTTGAACCCCTCTTTTGACAACCCAGGAATATTTCTGAACTATTGCCCATAAGGATTGCTGCTGAACATGGTGTCTCTCAGTACATCACACTTGCAGCAAGTCTAAACAGTCAGAGGGGCACTACTGAATCCTATAAACACTTGTCATTAATGGATTAAATCATTTTGAGTCTGCAGTAGCCGTTAAAAGAGGCAATTTGTGTTGAATTTTGGAGAAACCACTTGTTATATTACTTTTAATGTTTTGTTGAGTTAAATAAGTTATTCCTTTTTCATTGTTTTATCGCAAAGAGCAGAAAGTTTGTAAGTTTTGCTGGTAAGTCTAATTTGCAATGAAGGTAGAATAATTTTGATAGCAAAAATTTCTATCTATTTCATCTATTTTTCTATCATTTTTTTTACCTCTTCCCTTTCTATAGATTTATTTTTTTGCCCTCTGGTATTTCACTCTGCATTTTTTTATCACCGGTTCTTAACAAAAAACGGTAACATTTATAAAAGCAGACCTATCATAAAACGCTTATGTACGGGTCACTGAGACCAGTGCTATACACTTTTGGCTTTATTCATGCGTTCCTGCTCATAATACATAACAACTTGGAAGATTTGTGTGAGCACACAGCCTAAAAGATAGCGGCATGACACTGACGGGGTCGCCAGTGAAATTATGGATTGCAACGGTTAAGTGAAATGAATGAAAACTGTGTATCAATCTTCCAGACAACAAGATGCAGTTAACAGTGAAGCTGGCTGGCCAATTGCTATATGGGCTTAATGGTCCATTTACCTAGTAATAGGACAAAGACGCTCTTTTAGGACACAAATCACAACGCAAAAGCTCTTAGGAGCCAAACCGGCATATTGCCAAAATTCTGTACTTATGCAGAGAGTGAAAAAAAAAAAATACAAGATAACTGCTTATAGCTCAAAGAAAGGAGAAGGTAATTACTATTCTGAAAGAGTATGATGAGAAAGTGGGGACATCAGCTGGCAGCCACCGAAATGCTAAAGAAAATCTCTCTAGGGGAAAATAACTGAGTTAAAAACTAGGATGAAGGAAGAAAAATGCTCGATGTAATGAACATGCAGGCATCTTAAGTGCAGAAATAATGAATGAAGGTCCTGCACATTCCCCGGTCTGTGCGCTGGCAGCTATCGCCTACAATGCACTTATTACTATTTTACATGCAGATGTTTCAGTATTCATGGATACAGACTGGGATATTTTGTGTTAATAGACACCATTGAGTTATACCTAAAGATGGATGGATCAATTCTAGTGTTTCGGAAAGTTTTTAAAGATTTATTCACCTTAGGTTACAATGCAGCAAATATTTGATAGAGTTAAGACACCACGAAGACTAAACTTGCTTTATTTTAGAGTAGGTGCACATGACAGTTTTCTCTCCATCCGTGGTGTCTACAGCCTCTCCATTCCGTCACTCTGTGAAAATCAGACTGCACTTGGATGTTATTGAAGTGAGCTGCATCCATAGATTCGTAGACTTGCATTGCCGATTTTAATCCAACATTTGGATCAAAATGGAACGTTTCAGATTTTTTCCTTGGACCACTTAGTCCAAGGAAAGGATCAGACATGTGCACAACCCCATAGAATATCATAGGTACAAGTGCTATCTGTGAAAGCCATGGATAGCACTCGTCCGATATAATCGGTTGTGTGCACAAAACCTAAGGGTATGTGCACACGGTCAGTAGCCGCTGCAGGTTTGACGCTGTGTGTTTATGCAGCGTCAAAACACGCAGCGTCCAGATGTTATAGCATAGTGGATGGATTTCTAGAAATCCCATGTCCACTATGTGTCTCTGTGCACCTGCGGATCACCGGCAGAAACTGACATGTGGCGCGTGTTTCTGACTCATAGCTTGTCAATTTCTCTTGCGGGTCCATTAGTGGACTTTCCCATAGATTAACATCTATGTATGAGGAAAGTTCGCATGTGAAAAAAAAAAATCGCACCAATTATTTGCACAAAATGAGGGCAGAAGCCGCCCGGCTGTTAGGTGGCATGTGGGCCGCAGGCGGCTCCTGACCGTGGGCACATACCCTCAGATAGATTCATATAAATGAATGGTTGACAGTTCCAATCAGAATCGATCTAGTCCTCTCAAACAATACCAATACATGTCTTTGCAGCATCCGGTAGAATTTTTGGCTGCATTGCGATCTATTAAGAGCCGTTGCTGAGAGAAAACCCTTTTTGTGCCACCCGCCATTGTGCTGGATTTTTGTTATGAGTAACAGCTGAACTCCATTTTGCTAGAGACTTTTGAGGGCTAAGAATATGTTTTTAAAAAAGATCATCTAGAGCCGGACTTCTTGAACAACCTTTGCCCACCACAGGTTCTCTGATCCTCTGGGGTTTTTCTAGCTTTGCGGCCCATGTGTACACATGGAGGGTAACTCAAGTGAGAGATGTCAATGATATGCATTGCTCCCCTCGTGACCTCAATGCCAGAATAAGAGTGGAAGACCAGGGAGGCTTCAGAAGAAGTGGCAGAAGGTCAGGGCCTAGGAGATGAGCTAAAGGTTTTTTATCTATTTTTTTCAACTGCTTCCAAGCCCACTTTTTATTATGCTTTGGGGTCTGGAAGACTTAAGAGCAAAGTAAATGGAATCGGTGGACTTCAGATTCAGGACAAATTTATTTGGAGAAAATAGAATCTGCTTACTAATTTGAGCAAATTTGCGCCAAAAGAATTGGGGAAATTTGAGGAAATGTACTGATCTCTTCTGTTCAGGTAGGATCAAGGAATAAATGTGTTTCCTGCAAATTCAGCCCTTGAAAGATTGTACAGAAAATGCACCCTTTGTGGATGGACTATGTCAGGTGCCTTTCGATGGGTGGGCTCGAATGAATACTTAATCTGGTTGATGTGAAATTTTATTGTTGTGGGTATTATAGACAAAAAACTTTAATGAAGCAAAGCTGTGGAAAATAGTGTTTACATCCATTTCTATTATTATTATTATTATTATTATTATTAGAACCAATCACAGCAGAGCTTTCATTTTGTATTCTGCTCTTGAAAAATGAAATCTGCGCTGTAATTGGTTGGGAAATTTTTTCAATGACGATTTTTTTCAAGAAGGGCATATGGATGAAGGTCTCCCACCCAGAGTCTCCCCCTCTATAAGTTAGAACGAGTGGCTCTCAATCTGTAGGACTAAAGAAACTCTTATGTTACAAGGATGGTCATGAAATGGTATATTTTCTTTGCAGTGGACAAATTCCTGTCTGGTTGTTCTCTGGCAAAATCAGCTAGAAATGGGATGGAAGGCCAATCAGCCGATTGCTCGGTTAACTGCGTTATAAAAGAAGTTTTTCTCCCAACAGACTACCCCTTTCAGTACAGAAATTGCATAAATTATCTGAAAATGTCTACCCAGACATCTGCTTCGGCTAAAGGATAGGCAGAGTGAGGAGACGTGAAATGTGTAAAAATGTGTTTGAGAAGATTTTATTAAAAGGTGTTAAAATTTGCTTTGTATTTTATCTGTCACAATAAGGATATTTTGGACATAATAGATTAATAAATAAGGATAAAAATAAATAATAATAATAGTTCAATTTGATGTACAATACAAAATTACATTGTGGTACCGTGTTAGCCAGAAAAATCAATGTAAATACTTTTATGCCCAAAAATGACAAAAGTATTCTCGGAGTGATACCTTTATTGGCTAACCAGAAAAAAAAACATATATATATATATTTTTCTGGTTAGCCAATAAAGGTTTCACTCAAAGAATACTTTTGTCATTTTTGGGCATAAAAGTATTTACATCAATGGTTCAATTTCAAATCTTGCCATAGGGCAAAGTGGTGAATTAGTGGTTAACAGTAGGTCCTTCAGTAATCCAAGGGTTGTCATCTGGATGGATTTAACACTAATGGTCTCCCCATTGTATTGTGTCTAGTGAATGCCTGAGATAAGAAATAAAACCTTAGAAAAAAGACAACCTTTCTTGAAAGACCCTTAGGTTAACTGCCCACGTAGCATTTTTTTAGCGTTTTTGCGGCGTTTCTACAGCTGCGAAAACGCTTGTAAAACAGTCTGCCATGCAAAGCAATGTGAATTCGGATGTGCTGTGCACATGATGCACTAATTTGTGCGCCAAATTCGCATTGCTTTGCAAAATGCAGCATGACCATTTCTACCGCGATTACGCTGCAAATTCGCGGCCATTGAGAAACATTGAAACGCAGCAAACCCGCAGGTACAACTCCTCTTCATCCCAGCTACCACGCGGTGAAAAAAAGAAATAAAAAAGTTAAAGATGAACAAAACCTGTATATTCACCTCTCCGGCGGCCCCCGGTCTGCTCTCGGCCATGTCCTCTCTCCTTGGCGTCCAGCGGTATACTGTCAGGACCTGTAGTGATGTAATTTAGTCACCTGATGGTCACACAACCGCTGACGTTGGCGGTCAGGTGATGGTCGCGCGACCATCAGGTGACTAAATTGCATCACTGCAGGTCCTGACAGTATACCGCTGGACGCCAAGGAGAGAGGACGCGGCCGGGAGCAGACTGGAGGAGACCGGAGAGGTGAGTATACAGGTTTTTTTTTATTTTTAACGTTTTAATTCTCTTTTTTTTTACTATAGATGCAGCATTTAAAGCATCAGTTGTTCACACGTTATAAATCCATGCCGGTTGCATGGATTTATATTGTGTGACCAACCTGTCAAGCACTTTTCCAAGTGGTGCTCAAAATCACTTGGAAAACTGCTTGAAAAAACGCATGCAAAAACGCATGTAAAAACGCTGAAAAAACGCTTCTCTCTGGTAGAAAAAACACATGTAAATTTGCATGCATTTTTTTCTGCCAGAGAGAGGCAAAAACGCTCTGCATCAAATCTGCTACATGGGCACTTAGCCTTACCCCGACTAGATTTCCTATGTTAGATTTTCAATTCTGCCATATGTTCTGCATAATGGCCATTATGTTTGAGACCACCCCTTTAGAAGATCACTTTCCAATACAATTTTGGATGGTTGTCTTGTAGAGGTTTCATTGTAAAGCTAAACAATCTAGGGCTGCCTTCTATATATTCCATTTTATACACTCAGACCCGTTTATCTGTATAGAACCAATATGACAATTTTTTTTAAAGAAACTGATGTATCCAAAACAGACACATGCAAAAATAGGGAAAATGTGCAAGCTCCATGCAGATTTTGCTGTTAGGCTGGGGCTACACCCTGATTTTGTCCTTGGAACAAGTTGCACATCACAAGAAATCTGTGCCGTTGCTACATTTGCAAGTGAGTGTGGTCGCCATGTGACCTCTAGAGTACAGCAACTGCAACAAGGAAGTAGCAAAACGTAGTCCGACTTTTGCCTGTTGTGGTTGTGGTACCCTAGAAATCTTCATTCATCTGCATTGTGTTGCGATGTAGCAACTGCACATAATGATCTTTACCCACACAATCTGTGTCATGGCCAAAGTTGTCCCAGCCTTCTTCAGATTTAACTCCAACACAAACAATTAGACCACCATACTCAACTAAGAGGCAAAATAGATACCCCTGGCTAACTATACCCCAAATGGGAAAAAAAAGTCCACTGTAACCTTTGTAATGTTTGTTCCTTGGTGTTTAATTTTGGACAGGGAATAAGAACTGTTTCCACTATTAAAAGGGAATTCCTATCTTATTAGGACATGTCATCACTGCTTGATCATGGGGGTCTGACCTCTGGCTTCTTACAAATTTTTTTTATAATGAAGGAGCTTGAGTACTAATTCAACGCTGTGGCTCCTTTGATGTTTTTCCCTGCACATTAACACTGCCGTCCACCCTGCTTCTTTTATGGAGCTGTGCCTCATTTCCCTAGTATGTTGGGTGGCCAGGGAGAAACTGCTCTTTTAAATCTAAATATTCTTATATTTTGTGATATGTAATATCCACAAGTTTAAACAATACAAAAAACATAATATAAATATATATATATATATATATATATATATATACATATATATATATATATATATATATATACACACATAGTTGAAACCGGAGGTTTACATACACTATTTAAAAAGAAACATATTCATGTTTTTCTCAATATCTGACATGAAATCAGAATAAACCTTTCTCGGTTTAGGTTAATTAGGATTACCAACGTTTTTAATATTTGCCAACTGTCAGAATAATGAGAGGGAGAGAATGTTTTAAAGCATTTTTAATACTTACTGCAAAGTCAAAAGTTTACATACATTTCATTAGTGTTTGGTACCATTGCACTTAAACTGAATGACTTGGGTCAAATGTTTGGCTTCTCCCTTTTTCCTCCTATTGTAAGGATGGTCATTATGCCCAAAAAGTTCAATTTTAGTTTCATCAGACCACAGGGCATATCTCCAAAAATTAAAGACTTTGTTCCTGTGTGCATTCCAAATATTAATCTGTCTTTTTATGTTTCTTTTGGAGTAATGGCTTCTTCCTGGCAGAGTTGGCTTTAAGCCCATGTTGATACAGTACTCGTTTCACTATGGATATTGACAGAATCTTACTACCTTCCGCCATCATCTTCACAAAGTCTTTTGCTTTTGTCCTCGGGTTGATATGCACATGTCAGACCAAAGCACGTTTATTTCTTGGACACAGAACCCGTCTCCTTCCTGAGCGGTATGATGGCTGAACATTCCCATCTTATTTGTACTTGCATATAATGGTTTGTACAGATGAACGAGGCACCTTCAGGTATCTTCAAATGTTACCCTAGGATAAGCCAGACTTGTGCAAGTCCACAATTCTCTTCCTGATATCTTGGCTGATTTCTTTAGACTTTCCCATGATGTTACATAAAAAAGCAGTGTGTTTCAGTTGTGCATTAAAATGCATCCACAGGTGTGTCTCTATTTAACTCAGAAGCTTCCAAACACATGACATCATCATATGGGCAGTCCAGAATAGTTTAAAGGCATACAGTCATGGCCAAAAGTTTTGAGAATGACACCAAAATTATATTTTCACATGATTTGCTGGCCTCTGGTTTTTATTAGTGTTTGTCTGATGTTTATATCACATACAGAAATATAATTGCAATCATATTATGAGTACCAATAGGTTATATTGACAGTTAGAATGAGTTAATGCAGCAAGTCAATATTTGCAGTGTTGCCCCTTCTTCTTCAAGACCTCTGTAATTCTCCCTGGCATGCTCTCAATCAACTTTTGGACCAAATCCTGACTGATAGCAGTCCATTCTTGCATAATCAATGCTTGCATTTTGCCAGAATTTGTTGGTTTTTGTTTGTCCACCCGTCTCTTGATGATTGACCACAAGTTCTCAATGGGATTAAGATCTGGGGAGTTTCCAGGCCATGGACCCAAAATCTCTATGTTTTGTTCCATGAGCCATTTTGTTATCACCTTTACTTTATGGCAAGGTGCTCCATCATGCTGGAAAAGGCATTTTTGGGTGCCAAACTGCTCTTGGACGGTTGGGAGAAGTTGCTCTTGGAGGACATTCTGGTACCATTCTTTATTCATGGCTGTGTTTTTAGGCAAGACTGTGAGTGAGCCGATTCTCTTGGCTGAGAAGCAACCCCACACATGAATGGTTTCAGGATGCTTTACAGTTTGCATGAGACAAGACTGGTGGTAGCACTCACCTCTTCTTCTCCGAATAAGCTGTTTTTCAGATGTCCCAAACAATTGACAAGGGGATTCATCAGATAAAATGACTTTGCCCCAGTCCTCAGCAGTCCACTCCCTGCACCTTTTGCAGAATATCAGTCGGTCCCTGATATTTTTTCTGGAGAGAAGTGGCTTCTTTGCTGCCCTCCTTGAAACCAGCCCTTGCTCAAAGAGTCTCCGCCTCACAGTGTGTGCAGAAGCACTCACACCAGCCTGCTGCCATTCCTGAGCAAGCTCGGCACTGCTGGTAGTCCGATCCCGCAGCTGAAACAGTTTTAAGATACGGTCCTGGCGCTTGCTGGTCTTTCTTGGGCGCCCTGGAGCCTTTTTGACAACAATGGAAGCTCTCTCCTTGAAGTTCTTGATGATGTGATGGATTGTTGACTGAGGTGCAATCTTTGTAGCTGCGATACTCATTTTTGTGCAGTGCAATGATGGCTGCACGTGTTTCTTTAGAGATAACCATGGTTAACTGAAGAGAAACAATGATACCAAGAACCAGCCTCCTTTTAAAGTGTCCAGTGATGTCATTCTTACTTAATCATGACTGATTGATCGCCAGCCCTGTCCTCATCAACACCCACACCTGTGTTAATGGATCAATCACTAAAACGATGTTAGCTGCTCCTTTTAAGGCAGGACTGCAATGATGTTGAAATGTGTTTTGGGGGTTAAAGTTCATTTTCTGGGCAAATATTGACTTTGCAAGTAGAGTAATTGCTGTTAAGCTGATTACTCTTTGACATTCAGGAGTATATGCAAATTGCCATTACAAAAAATGAAGCACTAAACTTTGGAAAAATTACTATTTGTCTCATTCTCAATACTTTTGGCCATGACTGTAGTAATCTTAGTGTATGTAAACTTTTGACTTTGCAGTAAATAATAAAAATGCTTTAAAACATTATCTTCTCTCTCATTATTCTGGAATTTGGCAAATATTAAAAATTATGGTAATCCTAATTGACCTAAAACGGGAAAAAATATATTCTAATTTCATGTCAGGCATTGAGAAAAACATGCACATGTGTCTTCACATATAGTGTATGTAAACTTCTGGTTTCAACTGTGTATGTATAAATATATATACAGTTAGGTCCAGAAATATTTGGACAGTGACACAAGTTTTGGCATTTTAGCTGTTTACAAAAACATTTACGATACAGTTATATAATCAATATGGGCTGCAGACTCTCAGCTAAAAGGGGTTTTCCCGCAAATAAAAGTTAATTTTAATCAATAGATCTTGGAACAATAATAATTTCCACAATTAGATGTGTTTAAAGAAAATGTTCCTGTGCTGAGATAATCTTATAAATGTGCCCCTGCTGTTTACTGTGTAATGGCTGTGTCTGACCGTGCAGGGACATACTCTGATCATACCACATCTCCTGGGCAGGGGAGGAAGCAAAAGACTATACAGACATTACAGCAGAGGATCACAGCTGATTCTGTTTGTGAGATAAAACATTTCCCTTCTTTTTTGTTAAACAATGTTTTGCCTCACAGAAAGAATCAGCTGTGATCCCATGCTGTCCTGTCTGTATACTCTTTTGCTTCCTTCCCTGCACAGGAGCTGTGGTATGATCAGACCATGTTCCTGCATGGTCAGACACAGCCATTACACAGTACACAGCAGGGACACATTTATAAGATTATCTCAGCACAGGAACATTTTATTTAAACACATCCAGTTGTGGAACTTATTATTATTCCAAGAAAGATCTATTGATTAAAATGAACTTTTGCTCGTGGGAAAACCCCTTTAAGGGTTCGCTCACACTAGCGTATAAAAAAATTGGTCCCATTCTCACCTAGGAGAGTGGGACAATTTTTTTCTCACTTGTCATCTGTGTGCTGTCTGTTTCTTTATTCATCAGCTATTAATCATTTACAAGACCATTTACAGTTTGTTATGCTACAGAATTGATTGTCCGCATGGCATGTGATTTTTTTCTCATGACAAATACAGCTCATTTAATGACATTGGTCCGAGTGCAGTCTGCCAGTGTGAGCGAGCCCTTAATTTGAGGTCTTCCTAAAATTCACATCCCATTCACATCCTAATTGGAGTAAGGGTTTAGGCTCTTTAATATGTAGCTGCGTCTATTTAAAGAGACCAAAGGTAATTGGACATTTACCTCAAAAGCTGGCTGATGTTGGTGAATAAGGAATCCTTACTTTTTCACTATTTTAGATGTCCTGCCTTCTTTTTTTGATTTTTAAATCCTTAATAGGAAGCTTTGTCAGTGACGAAAATAAGTATTTGGTAAACTACCAATTTTGCAAGTTTTCCCACCTACAAAGAATAGAGAGGTCTGTAATTTTTATCGTAGGTACACTTCAACTGTGAGAGACAGAATCTAAAAATAAAAAAAAGAAAATCACATTGTATGATTTTTAAATACTTAAATTGCATTTTATTGCATGAAATAAGTATTTGATCACCTAGCAACCATCAAGAATTCTGGCTCTAACAGACCTGTTAGTTTTTCTTTAAGAAGCCCTCCTACTCTGCAGTCATTACCTGTATTAACTGCACGTGTTTGAGCTCCTTACCTGTATAAAAGACACCTGTCCACACACTCAATCACATTCCAACCTCTCCACCATGGCCAAGACCAAAGAGCTGTCTAAGGAGACCAGGGACAAAATTGTAGACCTATACAAAGTTGGGATGGGCTACAGGATAATAGGCAAACAGCTTGGTGAGAAGGCAACATCTGTTGGCACAATTATTAGAAAATAGAAGAAGCACAAGATGACTGTCAATCTTCCTCGGTCTGCGGCTCCATGCAAGATCCCGCCTTGAGGTGTAAAGATGATTCTGAGAAAGGACAGGAATCAGCCCAGAACTACATGTGGGGGCCTGGTCAATGAACTGAAGAGAGTTGGGACCACAGTCTCAAACATTACAGTTAGCAGCACACTACGCCGTCATGGATTAAAATCCTGCAGGGCAAACAAGGTCCTCCTACTCACGCCAGCACATGTCCAGACCCATTTGAAGTTTGCCAATGACAATCTGGATGATCCAGAGGAGGCATGGGAGAAGGTCATGTTGTCAGATAACTTTTTGGTATCAACTCCACTCGCCGTGTTTGGTGGAAGAAGAAGGATGACTACATCTCCAAGAACATCATCCCAACCGCAATGCATGGTGGGGGAAACATCATACTTTGGGGGTGGTTTTCTGCAAAGGGGACAGGACGACTTCACCATATTGAAGGGAGGACCGATGGGGTCATGTATCGCAAGATTTTGGCCAACAACCTCCTTTGCTCAGTAAGAGCATTGAAAATGGGTCATGGATGGGTCTTAAAGCATGACAATGACTCAAAACACACAGCTAGGGCAACTAAGGAGTGGCTCTGTAAGAAGCATTTCAGGGTCCTGGAGTGGCCTAGCCAGTCTCCAGACCTGATCGCAATACAAAATCTTTGGAGGGAGCTGAAACTCAATGCTGGGCAGCGACAGCCCCGAAACCTGAAAGATTTGGAGAAGATCTGTATGAAGGAGTGAGCCAAAATCCCTTGCGCTGTGTGTGCAGACTTGGTCAAGAACTACAGGAAACATCTGATCTCTGTAAATGCAAACAAAGGTTTCTGTACCAAATATTAAGTTCTGTTTTTCTATTGTATCAAATACTTATTTCATGCAATAAAATGCAAATTAATTATGTAAAAATCCTACAATGTGATTTTCTGGTTTTTATTTTCAGATTCTGTCTCTCACAGTTGAAGTGTACCTACCATAAAAATCACAGACCTCTCCATTATTTGCCAGTTTTGCAGGTTTTCCCACCAGTATCTCAAATACTTATTTTCCCCACAGTTTATTTACTTAGTGGTAAACCTGATAAAAGAGAAAATAAATTCTCTGCATTTTAGAAAAAGGGCATAAAATTGATGGTATCAAGCTTGTCTGTAAGAAAACAAACTGTAAAGGTCAGTGTATTGGAAAGAGCTTGATTCGTGCACTTATAAAGACATACACAAGTGACTGGCAATCAGCCTCGGACTGTCCATCACTGTTGCCCGGGGATCCTGATGAAAGACGTCTTATACAATACTTGTGTTTTTAGACTTTTATTTCTCTGTTCCCGTATTTTTGGTGTGCGCTCATTTTCTGTCAATCAGGAGGCTGCATTGTATATATTTATGGATGTTGTGATTTCGGCACGTCTCGTGACAGACAGGTGCATGTTTATGTTCAATCTTGCTGATGACACTTATGTTGCGTATTTAGACCACGTTATAAATTGCTCCCATTTCTGAGGAACAGATGCTGTGGATGCTATCTATGCATTTCTGTGTAGCTATTACTTTTCCAAAATAGACTTGATCAGATAATTCATTTTTTACTGACTCGGTGATATGAACATGCCTCCAACATTTCCGTGTCAGCAGCTTCCTTGTCGGTGGGCTCTAACTAGCCAAATGCGGTAGTCATTGCGTCAAAGTAAGAACCTGATTTAGTTTCTGTGGGTTAAATCTTTTGTTTCGTTAGCTCCATTTTTCAATCCGTGGTATGAAATTCGACTTGTTTTTGTGTGTCTAAGCTAAAAAAATAAATAGACGATGGCCCCCTCTAGAAAGAGGGCTTTACTTCTTGGCCGACATATCCCGAGATGAGCGGTATGAACAACAACGACAAAAACAACAGCAAAAAATACCATCATTTTGTGATACTTTGTCCAGAGATGTTTATGCCATATGTGATTACATGTTATCGCTCAGTGGTTGTGCTGTAAATTGCAGCCTTTTGAGCTTTTATGAACATATGGCGATAATGTATTGAGTTTATATTGTAAGACATTAAAGCCCACTACAAAATGCCATCATAAAACATGTTGGTAAATATCTGTAGTTAAAGCAATATCCCAGACACATATTACAATATGTCATTACTTAAAAGAGGAATTGATTTCCATCCTTATTCAGTATTAGGAGCATTCTGGTACATTGTATTACCGAGAATATTACAACACAATGCCACTTAAATGTATCTGTGTGAGATTTCATCTATAGTATATGCCAAAAATGTCTGATAGATGGAAGGCTTAAGTCTGGGGTCCACATGTATTTTAAGAACAAGAACCCATAATCATTAGCTCTGGGGCCCACACTTATTTCAAGGACAAGGGCCCAAGATCCTAAAATCTGGGCCCACATGTATTTCAAGGACAAGAATCCATGATTCTCAGTTCTGGGACCCACACTTATTTCAAGGACAGGGGGCCATGATCCTCAGTTCTGGGGTTCACACTTGTTTTAAGGACAAGGGCCCAGCCATGATAATTGTCTGGGCCCAAACTTATTTCAATGACAAGGTCTCGTGATCCTAAGTTCTGTGTCCGCTTGTATTTAAAGGACAAGAGCCCATGATTCTCAGTTCTGGGGCCCACACTTATTTCAAGAACAGGGAGCCATGATCCTCAGTTCTGGGGCTCACACTTGTTTTAAGGGCAAGGGCCCATGATTCTCAATTCTGGGGCCCACATGTATTTCAAGGACAAGAGTCCATGATTCTCAGTTCTGGGGCCCACACTAATTTCAAGGACAGGGGGTCATGATCCTCAGTTGGGGGGCTCACACTTGTTTTAAGGACAAGGGCCCAGCCATAATAATTGTCTGGGCCCAAACTTATTTCAAGGACATGGTCCCGTGATCCTAAGTTTTGTGTCCACTTGTATTTCAAAGACAAGAGCCCATGATTCTCATTTCTGGGACACAAACTTATTTCAAGGGCAATGGCCCATAATCCTCAGTTCTAAGGCCCAAATTTATTTTAAGGATAAGGGCCCATGATCCTAAGTTCTGGGCCCATACTTATTTAATGGACAAGAGCCCATAATTCTCAGTTGTAGGGGCCCATACTTATTTTAACTACAAGGGCCCATAATTATCATTTCTGGGGCCCACACTTATTTCAGGGACAAGGCCACATGATCTTAAGTTCTGGGCCCAAACTTATTTCAAGGACAAAGGCCCATGATCCTCCAGTGGAAGATCTATTGCCTCTCAGAAGCAACATTTTGCATCTCATGGAGTATTTACTTAATTTGTACAATTTGTAATTGTGACCCGGTAGCGACTCCGTCTGCTAATGTGCAGGGTCTGTGTATGCTTACTTTTAAAGTAGATGAGACCAGAAGATTTTTTACATCACTGTTTTTAAGTCCATCATGATCATCTTTTGTCGCCCTCGCCATTGTGAATGAATTCGGGTTACTTCAAACGCGCAATATCTGTCATATGTGGCATGAACTCAACTATTTATATTTTTAGACTTTCTGAATCGTAATTGAAGATAATACTGCAATCTGTGAAAGATGCATTTTCACACTTCCTAATGTAAAGATAAATGTGCCATCAACGCGATGTTATGCAGTTTGTCTCCACTTCATCCTTCCTTTTTTACATTTAATTCCAAAAACAATCTTTTACAGTCAATGATTTTGGTGTGAAATTTGCATGACAATGGCCTCGTGTGCAATGTGTAAACTACTGAGAGTTGCTTTTAAAACTATTGTTCTGTCTACTATACCATTCTCTACATGTCCCATTAGTCATAATGAGATCTGAAAACCGTCACTACATTCTTATAAGAGTTTTTCAAAGTGGGATAACCCATTTAAAAATCATTATAAGTTTGTGTTAGGAATATATGTAAAATATATTCTGTTAAAGGGGTTGTCCGGTCATAAGTAATAAGTCTGCAGTCACTATGTGTGACTTCAGACTTATGAATCCCTTCAGCACACAAATAGTGCGCTGCGGGGATTCGCAGGTTTCAGACCCAGTAACAGAGGGTATGTATGCGTTATACATACCCCCGGCCAGTGGGCGTGGCCTCGCTCTCCATACACTTATATGGAGCAAGGCCATGCCTTCTAGTCGGATGCGCCCACTGGCAGTCAGCATCACTAGACGGGACATGGCCTCGCTCCATATAAGTGTATGGAGCGAGGCGGCGCCAACTGGCCGGAGGTATACAAAACTCATACATACCCTCCGGCAGGGTCGGCCCCAGGTTTCTGTGGGCCCCGGGCGAAAGAGTCTCAGTGGCCCCTTTAACACATAACACAATTCATGATGCACAGACACGGCAGAGGAAAATAGGTATACAACACAGGGCCCAGGCTGTCCCCTCATCCTTCACATATGCAGACATTTACATACGCACAGTACGCAGACATGCACCCACACACAGTATGCAGACATGCACACATGCACCCACACGCAGTACACAGACATGCACACGCACACACAGTATGCAGACATGCACACATGCACCCACACACAATACGCAGACATGCACACACTCACAGTACACAGACATGCTCACGCACAGTACGCAGACATGCACACACACAGTACACAGACATGCACACACACAGTACACAGACATGCACACACGCACAGTATGCGGACATGCACACGCACACACAGTACGCAGACATACACACACAGTACGCAGACATGCACACACACAGTACGCATACATGAACACACACACAGTAGGCAGACATGCACACACAGTGCGCAGATATGCACACATGCACATACACACAGTATGCAGACATACACACACACAGTACGCAGACATGCACACACACAGTACGTAGACATGCACACACACAGTACGCAGACATGCACACATGCACATACACACAGTATGCAGACATGCACACACACACACAGTGCGCAGACATGCACACACAATGTATGCAGACATGCACATGCACACACAGTACGCAGACATGCACACACAGTACGCAGACATGCACACACATACACACATGCACATGGTACACAGATATGCACACATACAATACGCAGACACACACATACACAAACATATACACAGATACGTACACATATAGACATACAGTGGGTACGGAAAGTATTCAGACCCCTTTACATTTTTCACTCTTTGTTTCATTGCAGCCATTTGGTACATTCTAAAAAGTTTTTTTTTTCTTATTAAAGTACACTCTGCACCCCATCTTGACTGAAAAAAAAACAGAAATGTAGAAAGTTTTGCAAATTTATTAAAAAAGAAAAACTGAAATATTACATGGTCATAAGTATTCAGACCCTTTGTTCAGTCTCTCATATTTAAGTCACCTGCTGTCCATTTTCTGTGATCCTCCTTGAGATGGTTCTACTCCATTGGAGTCAAGCTGTGTTTAATTAAATTGATAGGACTTTATTTGGAAAGGCACACACCTGCCTATATAAGACCTCACAGCTCATAGTGCATGTCAGACCAAATGAGAATCATGAGCTCAAAGGAACTACCCAAGGAGCTCAGAGACAGAATTGTGACAAGGCACAGATCTGGCCAAGGTTACAAAAGAATTCTTGCATTACTCAAGGTTCCTAAGAGAACAGTGGACTTCATAATCCTTAAATGGAAGAAGTTTGGGACCACCAGAAGTCTTCCTAGACCTGGCCATCCAGCCAAACTGAGCAATCGTGGGAGAAGAGCCTTGGTGAGAGAGGTAAAGAAGAACCCCAAGATCACTGTGGCTGAGCTCCAGAGATGCAGTAGGGAGATGGGAAAAAGTTCCACAAAGTCAACTATCACTGCAGCCCTCCACCAGTCGGGCTTTTATGGCAGAGTGACCCGACGGAAGCCTCTCCTCAGTGCAAGACATATGAATGCCCGCATAGAGTTTGCTCAAAAACACATGAAGGACTCCCAGACTATGAAAAATAAGATTCTCTGGTCTGATTAGATGAAGATAGAACTTTTTGGTGATAATTCTAAGCGGTATGTGTGGAAAAAAACAGGCACTGCTCATCATCTGCCCAATACAATCCCAACAGTGAAACATGGTGGTCGCAGCATCATGCTATGGGGATGTTTTTCAGCTGCAGGGACAGAACGACTGGTTGCAATTGAAGTAAACATGAATGTGGCCAAGAGTTATCCTGGATGAAAACCTCTTCCAGAGTGCTCTGGGCCCCAGACTTGGCCGAAGGTTCACCTTTCGACAAGACAATGACCCTAAGCGCACAGCTAAAATAACAAAGGAGTGGCTTCAGGACAACTCTATGAACATTCTAGATTGGCCCAGCCAAAGCCCTGACCTAAACCCAACTGAACAGCTCTGGAGAGACCTGAAAATGGCTGTCCACCAACGTTCACCATCCAACCTGACGGAACTGGAGAGGATCTGCAAGGAAGAAAGGCAGAGGATCCCCAAATCCAGGTGTGAAAAAATTGTTGCATCATTCCCAAGAAGACTCATGGCTTACTATTTGGAAGTCGCCTTGCTACACTCATCAGAAGAGCTTTAAACTAGAACAATGTGGGAAGGGAAGCAAAAGGCCAGAAAAAGCCATACAGCTGACAAATACTACTGAGATCTCTGCTACTGGAAGTGGAAAGGAAGAACAAAGACAAAACAATTTAAATAATAAAAATATGGGAGGAAGAGAAACCAATCACAAACTAAAATGTTTTTATACAAATGCACAAAGCATGGGCAACAAACAAGGAGAATTGGAACTACTAATGCAGGAAAAGGAATATGATGTCATTGGAATCACTGAAACTTGGTGGGACGATACACATGATTGGAATAAAAGGCTAAAAGGATACAACTTATTTGCAAGAAACAGACTTGATAAACGAGGAGGAGGTGTCGCATTGTATGTTAGAAAAGCGTATATCTGCACAGAGATTGAAGCTTCAGAGACTGGGAGTTCTGTGGAAACTGTTTGGGTAAGAATACAAGGAGAGAACAACGGAAAGGACACCATTGTAGGAATTTACTACAGGCCACCTGGGCAAGCTGAAGATATGGATGAACTCTTTATGTATCAAATGGCCAAGTTCTCCAAAAAATATGACGTAGTGGTCATGGGAGATTTCAACTATCCAGACATTTGTTGGGAATCTCTCTCAAGTAAAACTAACAGGTCAAGCAAATTCTTATCCTCTCTTGCTGACAACTTTATCTTCCAAAAGGTAGGGGAGAAAACAAGGGGATCTGCTACTTTGGATCTAATCCTTATAAACAGGGAGGAAATGGTTGAGGAGGTAAAGGTGGCTGGGACCCTAGGAGGCAGCGATCATGCTATTATAGAATTTTGGATAACTAGAGGAGGAAGACATGTGAAGACTCAGACTTCAAGGTTAGATTTTAGAAAGGCAGATTTTAAGAGACTCAGAAAGAGAATAGGAGGGATCCAATGGCTGGATGTCCTTAAGGACAAAAATGTCCAGGAAGGATGGGAAATTTTTAAAAATGAGATTCTCAAAGCACAATCGTTAACAATCCCGAAAAGTAGGAAGAATGGGAAGCATTTAAGGAAACCAGGATGGATGAACACAGAACTTAAACACATGCTAAAAAGAAAGAAAGAAATGTTTATTAAATGGAAAGAGGGAGGCATAACTAAAGAAGATTATAATGCAGTCTGCAGATCCTGCAGGGCACGTATCAGGTTAGCTAAAGCTGACAATGAATTAAGGCTTGCAAGAGATGTCAAAAGCAATAAAAAAAGGATTTTGGGGGTATGTCAAAAGTAAAAGAAAAGTCAAAGATGCTATAGGATTTTTACATGATGAAAATGGAGAAATGGTAAGAGAGGATGTTGAGAAGGCCGAACTTTTTAATTCCTATTTTGCATCTGTTTTCTCTCAGAAAGAAAATATAACATCAACTGATCTTCACTGTCCTTTTAAAGGAATAGAGGAATCCAAGTTATCTGTAAACAGAAAGATTGTGAGGGAATATTTAGCTAACATAAATGAGTTCAAGTCTCCAGGTCCAGATGAATTACACCCCAGAGTACTGAAGGAGATCGTAGAAGAAATTTTAGAACCACTCTCCATAGTCTTTGAAAATTCTTGGAGAACAGGAGAAGTCCCAGAAGACTGGAGAAGAGCAAATGTTGTTCCTATCTTCAAAAAGGGGAAGAAGGTGGACCCAGGGAACTATAGGCCGGTGAGTCTGACTTCTATACCAGGAAAGATATTTGAACAAATTATTAAACAACATGTATGTAAGTACATGGATAAGAATGAAGTGATTAACCAGAGTCAGCATGGGTTTGTAACTAACAAGTCATGTCAGACTAACTTAATTTCCTTCTATGACAGAATCACTGACTGGGTGGATCAGGGAAATGCTGTAGATATAGTATATCTTGACTTCAGCAAAGCATTTGACAAAGTATCTCACACCATCCTTATTGAAAAAATGACCAAGTATGCAATGGACCAGGCAACTGTTAGGTGGATTCATAACTGGCTTAGTGATCGGACTCAAAGGGTGGTTGTAAATGGCTTCACATCCAGCTGGATGAATGTCTCAAGTGGGGTACCACAGGGCTCCGTCCTGGGACCTGTATTGTTCAACATCTTTATCAATGATTTAGATGAAGGAATTGAGGGTAAACTGATTAAATTTGCTGATGACACAAAGCTAGGAGGGATAGCTAATACTAGAGAAGAGAGAGAGAGGATTCAAAAAGACCTAAATAAACTGGAGCAGTGGGCAGCAACCAACAGAATAGTTTTTAACAGGGAAAAATGCAAAGTACTACATCTGGGCAATAAAAATGAAAAAAGCATATACAGAATGGGAGGAATAGAGCTAAGCAACAGTACATGTGAAAAAGACTTAGGTATACTAATAGATCATAGACTGAACATGAGTCAACAGTGTGATGCAGCAGCAAAAAAGGCAAATACAATTCTGGGATGTATTAACAGAAGCATACAGTCTAGATCACGTGAAGTCATTATCGGTCTTTACTCCTCTTTGGTCAGACCTCATCTGGAGTACTGTGTACAGTTTTGGGCACCACATTTTAAAAAAGACATAGACAAACTGGAGCAAGTTCAGAGAAGAGCGACCAGAATGGTGACTGGTCTGCAAACCTTGTCCTATGAGGAACGGTTGCAGGATTTGGGAATGTTTAGCTTGCAAAAAAGAAGACTGAGAGGAGACTTAATAGCTGTCTACAAATATGTCAAGGGCTGTCACATTGTAGAAGGATCATCTTTATTCTCATTTGCACAAGGAAAGACTAGAAGCAATGGGATGAAACTAAATGGGAGGAGACACAGATTAGATATTAGAAAAAACTTTTTGACAGTTAGGGTGATTAATGAGTGGAACAGGCTGCCACGAGAGGTGGTGAGTTCCCCTTCAATGGACGTCTTCAAACAGAGGCTGGACAGACATCTGTCTGAGATGATCTAGTGAATCCTGCTTTGAGCAGGGGGTTGGACCAGATGACCCAGGAGGTCCCTTCCAACTCTACCATTCTATGATTCTATGATTCTATGATACTAGCTCAAAAGAGTGCTTCTACTCAATACTGAGCAAAGGGTCTGAATACTTATGACCATGTGATGTTTCAGTTTTTCTTTTTTAATACATTTACAAAAATTTCGACATTTCTGTTTTTTTCAGTCAAGATGGGGTGCAGAGTGTACTTTAATGCTAAAAAAAATAACTTTTTAGAATTTACCAAATGGCCGCAATGAAAGAAAGAGTGAAAAATTTAAAGGGGTCTGAATACTTTCTGTTCCCACTGTGCATACATATTTGAACACAAATTCTTAAAAACACATCTAAAACAGGTATATATATATATAT
Source organism: Phyllobates terribilis (assembly GCF_046119375.1). Classification (NCBI taxonomy): domain Eukaryota; kingdom Metazoa; phylum Chordata; class Amphibia; order Anura; family Dendrobatidae; genus Phyllobates; species Phyllobates terribilis. The sequence continues at coordinate 734,737,957 of NW_027362763.1, read as the reverse complement.
ATATATATATATATATATATATATATATATATATATATATATACACAGTCATACACACTAACACAGATATTCACATCATACATGCACACACAGACACATTAGAAATATTTTTAATATGGGGATTGGGGAAGCCGGCAACAAACCTCACTCACCTGCCCCCGGCCTGTGTCCCATCCAGCTCCTCAGGCATGTGGCAGTGCAGGACCACCAGCGTGTGTTTGATGGCTGTCACAGACATGGCCCTTCACCATCAAGGGGCCCCACTCACCGTCGGTGCTCGGGCCAATCGCCCAGCATCTGTGAAGGACCTTTGGCGCTGTTTGAGTGCTGTCACTTTACCAGACATGGCTGTGCGCAATGCGCTGTGCAGCTGTGTCTGCTAGTAATGATGCGGCAGGGGTGACACACAACCACAATTAAAGGCGCAATGTCGCTCCTGTCGTGTCATTACTACCAGACACAGCCGCACAGTGCATTGCGCGCGGCCATGGTGAAGTGACAGCACTCAAACAGCACCAGAGATACTGGGGGAGAGGTCCAGACCCCGACGGCGAGTGGGCCCCCCTGATGGTCCAGGCACCGGCACTTTACCGGGTGCGCCAGGTGCTGACACTAACCCTGCCCTCTGGTCCCGGGTCTGAAGCCACTAAATCCCCGCAGTACACAGTGCGTGTACTGAGGGAATTCATAAGTCTACAGTCACACAGAGTGACCGCAGACTTATCACTTTTGACCGGACAACCCCTTTAAGGGCTCATGCAAATAAAACATCAGATTGTACTATCGGACCACTGTTATTTTATGGAGCTATGCACATGTCCTATTTTTACCTTGGAGAGCACGATTTGCATCCATAAATCGGATCGCATGTGGCCAGGCAAATCAATGGGTCAATGGGATGATAACATCCAAGTGCGGTCCGAAAGAATGGAGAAGATGGAAAAATTTTTAGCTATGTTCTCTACATCCAAGAAAAATCAGATCATACTGTGAACAAACTCTAATCAACGAGTTTGACGAGTATGATTAGCATTATTGGACCGATTTTCACTGATGAGAAAAAATACAGTTGTGTGACCCTTTTCTACAAAATCATTGAAATCTTTTACATCTATAGTGTCAATAAAGCAATAGCTCTCACCCCAAGGTAGTCTTGTGAAACTGCCTGTTTAAGAGAATCTGACATCGGATATAGTAATGTAGTAATATGGTAGTAAATTAAAAAGATTGAAAAATGAAACACCAAGAATAAGTCCCCTAATTGGGTTGTTAATTTTTTTTTGTCTTCGAAACACCTGACTTTGTTACACAGCGAAGTAGTTGATCCAATACCCACATTAATAATTATTATTCCAACGATATAATATAAGCCTGAACTATAACGGCTTCATAATGTTAACACAATATTTAAATCAATTAGTAAGCTTTTTAAAGAATTAATTAAAAAATCTTGTTTGAATTTGAAAATTAAAGACATAGTAAGATAACAGTGGTTAAATCCTTGGCAACCACTAGAAGGTTGATTTGGCTTTTTCTGTGTGGCTACATGGTCTCCCATTCACCATAACCGCAGTAGCTAACAGACCCAGTCCCAAAAAATTGGAACACAAATGGGGTGTGACTTAACAATTTATTGATTTGCAGAGAATTTATTCATTGCAAATCAATAGTTTTAAAGAAATTTCGGTGAAGCTGGTGAATATGAATTTCAAACAGACCATCCAACTCTAGTCCTGACCATTTTTGGGGTGGTGGCAGGTATTGTCAGTGCAGGGCTAAGTAAATTTTGCCTATTAGAATATTGGTAAGTGTGAAAAGGACTGACAATGCAGCATTCTGCACAAAGCCAACCAGAAACCAAATGATCTACTGCTTTCCTAATTCTTCTTCCACTTTAATATAGGGGTTAATGAGGGTCACACCAGTCAGACGTGCTGGTCACCCATTGATGGTATATGCTGGCGACAACCCATATAAAGTATAACTTAAATGAGTTGTCAAGCTGCGAAATTATTTAGTAGTGATAAATAAAGGTATATTTTATGACCATTCCAATTTTATCTTGTATGATGAAGTGTATCTAGCATTAGTTAGTTTCATTTTAGTTATAACAAGAGTGTTTAAATAGGAACTTCTTAAATCAATGCTACTGGCGAATTGAATATAAGAAACTTCATAATATTTTTTTTTAAGAGAAATCTGCATACTTTTCCACTTATTAGCCACTTATCACCCTCACCCCTGTCAACTGAACTCATCATCCATTCTAAAAGATATATCAAACTCCTCTTGATCAAGACAGGATAGACTACTAGCACAGTGAGGTGTCAGGTTACATCTTCTATTATACTCTATAGAGAGGGAAAAGCAAGGCGGAGAAAGAAGCAAAGTGATGAGCAGGCAGAATGAGTATCAGAGAAACAGATTGAGTGATATCAATCCTAGTGCTGGATTCACAGCCACAGTGCTCAGTACAACTGTATAATTTGTATCATTTCCTCCATTCCTCTGCCTATGTTTTACACTCTCCAATCTGTCCTGAATGCAGCAGCCAGGATCATACTCTTTTCCAACAGCTACACCGATGCCTCCACCCTGTGCCATTCGTTGCACTGGCTGCTCACCCACTACAGAGACCAATATAAACTCATCGCTCTCACCCAAAAAGCTCTCCTCGTCTCAGTCTACCACCCTACCTGTGCCCTCTGTTCTGCTAATGACCTAACACTAACATCTGGAAAGCACTACCCAGGACAATTCGATTAATCCCCAATACCCACAGTTTTAAGCGTGCCCTAAAAATGCATTTCTTTAAACTGGCCTATTGCCTCACCACACTTGTCTAACTATCCATGTTTTGTCCATTCAAAATTTTCTTCAAAATCAGGACCCTCGTGGCATCTGTTCACACACCCTCCTTTCACTTATTAGCCCTCTGACTGGCCTTAACTTTTTAACCCCTGTACAGGGATCTGGACTTCTTACACAGGGGTCTTTGGGTTAAGGACCAGAGTCAGCTGCTGTTTGGTGGAAAGAAGAATAGTCATATAGACTGTTCTGATCCAGGAGGTCACGTCAGGAACAGAATCATAAAACAAGCAGGGAGTCAAATGTCAAGCCAAGGTCAAAGAATGGGAATAATTAGGACAAAACAGAGGAGCACAGCACAAAGGTACAGTTTATACCAGGATGGCAGAACTATTGACTGGCAGTGGGAACTGGCTTTCAAGGGTTTATATAGACTGGCCAGAACCACAAGTCCAATGAATAAAATAGGATTAATGCTGTCAAGCAACAAAGGTACAGTGCCACCTAACAACTTAAGCAGAAACTGGCACAATTGTTGGCTTATTTTCTAAAGATACTTGAAATTCTAGTTCTCCTTTAAGCCACATTGAAGATTGGTTTGAGTGCTTGGAACGCTATGACCATGCAAATTATTGAAATACCTTAGTACAAATGAGTCATCAATGGGACTGTAAAGAACTTCACAGAGCTGAAGACTATTAAACAGAATAATTCTAGAATGGAAATCAGAAAATATTTTCTTAAAAGCACAAAATTCAAAGGAAGCCATTTCACAAACATATGCACATTTGGCATGCTGCCCGGATAGTATCAAAGAAAAAGCTTTAGAGAAGCATATCCTGACAGAATATTGAAATGGTTACAATGTGACCTAAACTTCTTTCCTACAGATCTGATAAATACATATAAGCTGTTCATTCAGTCCAATGACAACTGTGGAAATGAGCACAGAGTTGTCATCAAATCAAAATCAGTCACTTCTCAATAAATTGTATTACAGAATCTTGATATGGGACATATTAATGGGACCATAAACCCCAGGTAGCCTGCTATACTAACTTTTAATTTGTCGCCAAAAGTTAAAGAAGTTGTCCACTACTTGGACAACTCCTTGTCATACCCCACGCTTAGCCCCGATAAAATAAAATAGCTTATGCTCACCCCCGTGCCAGCGCCGTTCCAGAGGTGTCGGCACTCGCAGTCCCAAGTCTCTCGTGCAGTTGTTGTGACACATGAACCTGGTGATCAATCGGCACTGACGTCACTGTCTCCGCATTCGGACGAATTGAGCATGAAGATGGAGTCAGAGGTCATATGCAGCCCAGACTTCGTCTTCATGCTCAATTCAACAGGAGGTTGGGACAGTGATGCCAGCACTGATTGGGTGTCGGGCATCATGTGTCACAACAACTGCACGAAAGCCCCGGGACCGCCAATGCCGACACCGCAGGAACTGGAGGTGAGTATAAGCTCTTCTCTTTTATTGGGGCCAAACATTTATATCAAGAAGGAGTTGTCCTAATAGTGGACAACCCTTTTAATATCAAGTAAATAATAATGAAAATTGGAAGATTTCATAGTGTTACTTTAGTTTATGTTCAAATGTCCTTTATTTCTTTTCTTTTCTGGTTTCCTTTGCTCCTTGATGGCCACGATAGAGTAGCATGCTGGATAAGTATGAGAACCTGATTGACCCATTACAGGTCAGCTGAATCTATCGGGAGCTATTAAAAACTGTTACAAAATGTATTATGGCATATCCATGATAACTATAATGGCTTCTATGTGAAAGTCATGATATCAGTGTGACTGCAGGGATCATTTTGTTTGCTATTATTTTTATTATTATAAAATAATTTACATGTCCAACCCTTTTCCCGACAGGGAGATTTTCCATTTTTGCTCTTTTGTTTTTCCTCCCCTTATTTCAAGAGCCATTAATTTTTTATTTTTCCATCAACATGTATGAGGGCTTGTCATTTTGTGACACAAGTTGTGCTTTTTAATGACACCATCCATTTTATCATGTACTTTGAAGTGGGAAAAAAAATCCAAGTGTGGCAAAATAGCAAAAAAAGAGTAATTCAGCAATTTTTTTTTATTTACAATGTTCATTTTGCGGTAAAAATTATCTGGCCAAACATGCATAGTTTTTATTTTAGTTGTGAAAAAATATTCCAAAATTTGTATAAAAAAAAAAAAATAGCTTTTTCCATTTTCCAAGAGCCAAAATGTTTTAAATTTTTGGGATATGGAGCTAGGTGAAGGATAGCTGTTGTGCCCCGAGTCAATATTTTTATTGATATCACTTTGGGGTAGGTATGATGTTTTGATCGCATGTAATTACATTTTTTTGTGTTGTTGTGGTGGCCAAAAAAACACAATTCTGGCGTTTTTATTCTTTTTCTTGTTACACCATTTACTGATAGGATTAATTTATTTTATATTTTGATTGATTGGACTTTTACAAATGCAGTAATCGCAAATATGTATATTTATTATTTTTTTTTAATTTCTTAATTTTTTTTTACTTTTATATTTTTTTTTCAGATTTTTTTAAACATTTTTTTCCACTTTTAACTGTACTTGTTAGTTCTCTTAGAGGACTTGAAGCTACGATCATCCGAGCGTTTGAACTATACAATGCTATGTATAGAGATAATCACGGTCTCCTATAAACGCCAGCTACTGCCTGGTTTTCACAGGTGTACTGTGATCACAGGCATAGGGGTCTTAAGCAGACCACCGACTATCATGACAACCCATCGGCACTTCGCGATCATGTCATGGAATGACACGCCCCCTGCTGGCGCGTTTTCAGAGATTGACAACGGCATTTAACATGTTAGACTCTAATGATCTATTAACAGCCAAATCTAATGGTCACTGCTCCCTGCTGATTCTCCTGGATCTCTCTGTGGCATTCAGCACTGTGGATCACCAGCTTCTCCTCACTTTGCTCTTTTCTATCGGCCTCAAAGATACTGCTTTCTCCTGGTTCTCCTACTACCTCTCTGACCGCTCTTTCACAATATCTTTTGCTGGCTCCTCTTCCTCTCCTCTTCCCCTTATTGTCGTGGTTCCTTGAGGATCAGTCCTAGGCCCCCTCCTCTTTTCACTATATACTGCCCCTATTGGACAAACCATCAGCAGATTCGGTTTTCAGTACCATCTCTATGCTGATGACACCCAATTATGCACCTCTTCTCCTGACATCACCCCTGCATTATTACAAAAGACCAGTGATTGTCTTTCCGCCATCTCTAGCATCATGTCCTCCCTCTATCTAAAACTGAATTCATCAAAAACTGGACTCCTTGTGTTTCCTCCCTCCACTAACCTACTTATGCCCAATATGGCCATTTACGTGGATGGCTCCACCATTATTCCCCATCAACATGCCCGCTGTCTTGGGGTCACTCTTGATTCAGATTTTTCATTCATCCCCTATGGTCAATCCCTCACCTGCCCGTGTCACCTACACCTCAAAAACTGCTCTAGAATACGACCTTTTCTTACTTTTGACTCTGTAAAAACTCTTACTGTAGCTCTTATTCTTTCTCGTCTGGACTATTGCAACTCTCTGCCAATCAGTTTCCCTGTTACTAAACTCTCCTTTCTCCAATCCGTCCTGAATGCAGTAGCCAGGATCATACTCCTGTCCAACAGCTACACCGATGCCTCCACCCTGTGCCAGCCATAATACTGGCTGCTCACCCACTACAGAGACCAATATAAACTCATCGCTCTCACCCACAAAGCTCTCCTCGTCTCAGTCTACCACCCTACCTGTGCCCTCTGTTCTGCTAATGACCTAACACTAACATCTGGAATGCACTACCCAGGACAATTCGATTAATCCCCAATACCCACAGTTTTAAGCGTGCCCTAAAAATGCATTTCTTTAGACTGGCCTATCGCCTTACCACACTTGTCTAACTATCCATGTTTTGCCCATTCAAAACTTTCTTCAAAATCAGGACCCTCGTGGCATCTGTTCACACACCCTCCTTTCACTTATTAGTCCTCTTTCTCTGTACTTGTACTGATTCTGGCTGGTGACCGGATCATGCAGCGTGAATGTATTTTATTAATGGCCGGACCTTTCATGTCTCCCCTATTTCCTCATAGATTGTAAGCTTGTAAGCAGCAGGGCCCTCATTCCTTTTGGTATCTGAGTTATATGTTATTCTGTTAGAAGCAGATGATGGCTGAATAACATAGCCATCATTTGCCGGGAAAGATGCGGGCTCGGCGTGCAAGCCTGAATCAAAGTCAGGGAGTTGGCATATGGCATACCAGTATGTCATATGTCTGTAAAGGGATTGATAATAAAAATATTCAATTGATACACTTTTTATCCGACAAGGTGTTTTCATGTAAGGAAGGTAATGAAGGCTGTCATAGTATTTTATCCATATGATTTCCATGCATACTTGATAAGGCTGGGTTTCCTATTATCCATGGCATCATGCATCAGATTTTCTTGTGCCTAAACTTATCACAAAGCTCCCCTTTTTTCAGGAGCCCCCAGGACGTTCCGGGAGAGCTTCCATGTATGGGTATATACTTATCAGTACAGAACAGATATTCAATATGGTGGGTTTAGGTTTCTATGGGTTGATACTTTGTTTATGCATTTTATAGAGGTACAAGGAGGTTTTTCTTCTTCATGATTTGCCTGTGGCTTTATAATTAAAAAAACATGGTTTTCACTTGGTTCCATATTATTATTTCTCAACTAATTGCTTCTATTGGATAAACTGGGAGAAATGTATTATTTCCTCTATGCCAGTTTTTTTGCACCAAAATATTCTAAAATGGACTTTTTGCCTTTTAGTGATGTCCTTAACACTTTTTTTTTATTAAAAGTAGATGAGACTTAAAGAAAGATGAAAAAGTCTTCCATGGACAACAAATTTACTCTATTGTGCACAGGGAAACTGGGGTACATTGTAGCTGAAATCTACAACAGATCATGGCTGGTATAAATTTCATTTTTTGGCACATGGTCATCTCAAAGGAGGCAATAAAGAGTCTTTCAGACTTTAAGTGCTACCGTATGTATGTAGGATCTGTTCCCATGATCATGTAGAGGGACTCATTACCATCAAGTTATACATTTGCTATAATATAAATTCAATGCAATCTTGATTAGGGCATATATTGTGTATTTTTTATATTCGGTTAACATCTCACACCGATCATCTCTGAATATATTGGGTTACGAGATAAGAGATGCTTTATTCTCAGATATGGAAAAACTCATCCCAATTTTTTTTTTATTCACTACTGTGAACAGTGCAATATAAAAAATTATTCCTGATTCTCCCCATTGTTATACCATGGATGAGTTAATTACCGTAAATATTTTTTGATAAAACAGTAATGGACATTATTCTTGTTTATTCAATTAATTAGCAACATTAACATTGACAGATGAGTAAAAGAAATACATAATTTCTGTCGGAAATACTTTGTGACAAAATTATTTTTCAATGAAATTGTTGCTAAATGTATAAATGGAAGTAAATATCATTGTGAATGTTGTCATAGATTTGTGGCTTCAGATTGTGGTCATGAATGTGAGCTTCTTATTATGCAAAAAAATAAATACAAACATGGGAAATTAGGAGAGGGTCCGAAAAGTGTATTTACTTATGTGGGAATTCTGGGAATATGAGTATACATATATATTGTCAGGCATCATATATTACTCATCAACGCCGGGGATTTGGGGGGTGAACAAGTACTGGAATATAAACATCTACCTGCTGTTAACTCATGGTTTCTGGTTTATCCTTTTATAATACAGAAGCCCAAATACTGTTTATTATGTGTAATAATCAGATGTTTAATTACTATATGCACCTGGCATTGAAGGCTGTGATAAAACCAGGTGCAAGTCCTAATATTACCGTGCAATTTGTGACTGAGCATGAGTGATCTATTGGGAAACATATGACCTTCCTGAAATTAGTAATATCATTATACAGGTTCTAGTACAACATTTTATATGATTTTGTAGTAATCTGACAAATCAAACTTTGAATCCAAAAGCAAATTATCCTGGAAGTGCACACCCCCAATGCATCTCCAGGGGAACTTGTATTTGCTTTCAATATTTGATTTCTCACCTGTAGTTCATCAGATAACTACTTAACAGTTAGCATTTTTGTTGTTTTTTTTACTGGGAATAGTAAGATCATCCTGACAGGTTCCCTTTAAACAATATCCTTGACTGTTTTTTTAATTAGTTTTTTGTTTGTTATTCTAGATCAATGTAGCTGTCTTCCTTTCACTTTCTTCCTTCTTTACTTCCTTATTTCCTTCCCTCTTTCTCCCTTCCTACCTCCTTTCTTTCCTTCTTTCCATCCTTTCTTCCTTCGTTTCTTCACTTTTTCCTTTCTGTATTCCTTCCTTTCTTCATTCCTTCCTTCCTCCATTCCTTCCCTCCTTCCTCCCTCCCTTCCTTCTTTGCATCGTTCTTTCCATCCTTCCTTCCTCCCTCCCTCCTTTCCTTCCTTCCTAGCATCTTTCATTTCACCCTTCCTTATATCTTAGCTTATAATTGTTCATATTTTTTGCACCACTTTTATGGTGCTTTGCCTTCCATCCTTCCTTCTATCCTTCCTTCTATCTTAGCCTATAATTGTTCACATATTTTTTGCACCACTTGGTGTTTTGTTTTCCTTCCTTCCCTCTATTATTTCCTTCCTTCCTCCTTCCCTCTCCTCCTTCCTTCCATCATCCCTCCTTTCCTCCCACCCTCCTAACCTTCCTTCCTCCTTTCCGTCCCTCCTCTCTTCCTCCCCTTCCTTCCTTTTTCCCATCCTTCCTCCTCCCTCCTTTCCTTCCTTCCATCCTTCATTTCATCCTTCCTTCTATCTTAGCCTATAATTGTTCACATATTTTTTTGCTCCACTTTTATGGTGGTTTGTTTTCCTTCCTTCCCTCCATTCCTTCCTACCTTCCTTCCTGCCTTCTATCTTAGACTACATTTGTTTAACATTTTTTGCACCATTTTTAGGGTTTTTGGTTTGCCTTTTAACAGATAGTAAGATAAAAAAAAAAAAACCCTTATACTTACCTTCTGAACTGGAGCCATTCCTTTGGTGCAGAAGTCCGCTTTTGAAAGGCCACAGCCAATTAGCGGCCGCTGATTGGCTGCAGCGGTCACAAGACATAATACTGTTATGTGATTGCCAGGTTAAAAAAGGATTTGTCCATTAGTGAACTACCCCTTTAAAGTCTAGAGTGAAATCTAAAATGCTCTACGTACAAAGTGTTTTGGTTTTGTGCCATTTTGTAGTATACTTTCTTTTTAATGCTTATTAAAATTCCATTAAAACAGTTGAGATGCATTTGAAAAAGAAAGTGTTAGAGCTTAGACGGAGCCTGTATGAAAGCTGCCACTCAGCTTTTATCACACGTGCCCTTGCATACCCACACTTTTGGCTGCATTAAAGTATGGAGTGTTAAAAATGACACAGTAGTAAAATTGTGACAGATTGGCAGGAAAATATTACACGTTTTAGGCGACTGATTTAAAAAATTTTAATTAAATATTGGAAAACTCTTTCGCTACCATCTATATAAATATTGCAGCCCCAGTGAGACTTTTTGCACGCCTAGAACGCTTAGGACAATGATCGTTAGTGGTGGTGGGAGTGCAGTTGCTAGATTAATGGATTTTGACTATTCAGCATACAACATGATCAGTGACAGTATCAGTAGCTCCCACTAACTAGCCCCTTTGCAGTGATTTATATCCTGGTTAGTTTGATTCTTAAGTGGTAGTAAATTATTAACCAACATTGTGACTTATCCTAGATTGACGCTGCCAGCTGGAAACTACAAATCTGGATTATGCAGTGATGTAGAAGTTCTTCCTATTATTTTGGGTCGCCGTACATTCTCACTGATGTTGATAAATATCTTCCATTGCGTCTTCCTTAGTCTTCATTTAGACGTCCATTTTAATCTCTTATGCCAGAAGAAAAAATTGCAAAGCTTCTCCTACCCAATTCAATGTTAAAAACAGACACACTTGAACGGGACACAGATTGAATTAGTGTGACGCGCTGTCAGTGATTTTCACAAACCCACAGACTTGTATGGGTGATTGTTATACATGACATGAAACAAAAATACACACATCTCAGTGGGTTTTTTTTGGGGACACACGGTCTGCAAAAAACACAGATATGTAAACCATCCCATAGACTATAGCAGGTGCATGTTCTATCTGTGAAAAATGCAGATTGAACTTATAAAGGGCCGGTTTTAGAAAGTTTTGGGCCTTGGGGAAAAGTTTAAAGTGGGGCCACAAATGCTAGCATATTGCACCATCACACAGAAACATTTATACTGCATTTACATGGGCTGAGTTCAGGCCGTTAAACGAGTGCTATCAACAATCTTGAAGTCCTTTGATTCTTGTTTACCAGCCTCTCTACACAGGTTGAGGAAGAATGATTGGGACAGAACTGTCACAAATAATTCAATCTGTCCCCATACAGTATCATGTTATTATCAGCAGCACATCTGCAGTTTGCAGGAGGTGATGTGCTGCTGAGAACAATCATTTTTGTGTCGACATAAACAATCCAATCAAACAAACTGCATGTTACACACACATGTATATACACATAGCACACACACATATACATGGAGCACATACATACAGATACATGGATACACAGACCAAATACGTATAGGCACGTATGTACATACATATACATGTATACAGAGCACCTACATACAGACACATGCATACATGGAGTACAAATATACAAACACATGCATGTACAGAGCACATACATACCGACACATGCATGGACAGAGCACATACATACCGACACATGCATGGGCGCAGCACATACAGTACAGACCAAAAGTTTGGACACAACTTCTCATTTAAAGATTTTTCTGTATTTTCATGACTATGAAAATTGTACATTCACACTGAAGGCATCAAAACTATGAATTAACACATGTGGAATTATATACTTAACAAAAAAGTGTGAAACAACTGAAAATATGTCTTATATTCTAGGTTCTTCAAAGTAGCCACCTTTTGCTTTGATGACTGCTTTGCACACTCTTGGCATTCTCTTGATGAGCTTCAAGAGGTGGTCACCGGAAATGGTTTTCACTTCACAGGTGTGCTCTGTCAGGTTTAATAAGTGGGATTTCTTGCCTTATAAATGGGGTTGGGACCATCAGTTGTGTTGTGCAGGAGTCTGGTGGATACACAGCTGATAGTCCTACTGAATAGACTGTTAGAATTTGTATTATGGCGAGAAAAAAGCAGCTAAGTAAAGAAAAACAAGTGGCCATCATTACTTTAAGAAATGAAGGTCAGTGAGTGCGAAAAATTAGCTCACATGAGGACTGCACCAGAAAAGGAAGACCAAGAATCACCTCTGCTTCTGAGGATAAGTTTATCCGAGTCACCAGCCTCAGAAATCGCAGGTTAACAGCAGCTCAGATTAGAGACCAGGTCAATGCCACACAGAGTTCTAGCAGCAGACACATCTCTTCAACAACTGTTAAGAGGAGACTTTGTGCAGCAGGCCTTCATGGTAAAATAGCTGCTAGGAAACCACTGCTAAGGACAGGCAACAAGCAGAAGAGACTTGTTTGGGCTAAAAAAACACAAGGAATGAACATTAGACCAGTGGAAATCTGTGCTTTGGTCTGATGAATCCAAATTTGAGATCTTTGGTTCCAACCACCGTGTCTTTGTGCGACGCAGAAAAGGTGAACGGATGGACTCTACATGCCTGGTTCCCACCGTGAAGTATGGAGTAGGAGGTGTGATGGTGTGGGGGTGCTTTGCTGGTGACACTGTTGGGGATTTATTCAAAATTGAAGGCATACTGAACCAGCATGGCTACCACAGCATCTTGCAGCGGCATGCTATTCCATCCGGTTTGCGTTTAGTTGGACCATCATTTATTTTTCAACAGTACAATGACCCCAAACACACCTCCAGGCTGTGTAAGGGTTATTTGACCAAGAGGGAGAGTGATGGGGTGCTACGCCAGATGACCTGGCCTCCACAGTCACCAGACCTGAACCCAATCGAGATGGTTTGGGGTGAGCTGGACCGCAGAGTGAAGGCAAAAGGGCCAGCAAGTGCTAAGCATTTCTAGGAACTCCTTGAAGATTGTTGGAAGACCATTTCCGGTGACTACCTCTTGAAGCTCATCAAGAGAATGCCAAGAGTGTGCTAAGCAGTTATCAAAGCAAAAGGTGGCTACTTTGAAGAACCTAGAATATAAGACATATTTTCAGTTGTTTCACACTTTTTTGTTAAGTATATAATTCCACATGTGTTAATTCATAGTTTTGATGCCTTCAGTGTGAATGTACAATTTTCATAGTCAAGAAAATACAGAAAAATCTTTAAATGAGAAGGTGTGTCCAAACTTTTCGTCTGTACTGTATATACAGAGATATAGTATAATGGATCCCAGACAGCCCTTCAAACAGTATAATTGGCCTCCACACAGCCCTAAAACCTGGCAGCGGGCTCTAAGTGCGGGCACTGGGCAGGTTCAGAATGCTATTAACTGCAGATTAACCCCATATCTGCAGGTTAATAGCATTTTTTCCCGTGACAAATTCCCTTTAATCGCTTCATTTTAGTTGCATGTTTCTCAAATGACAAAATTTAAATCAAATTATCAAAATTAGGTGCATTAGTTTGTGTGATTATCACAAAGTAAAATAAAATTAATTAAAATTAAAATTTATGTACAATTTACTAATTTAAAAAATTGAGAAAAAGAAACTATAAAAAAAGTATTTCAAAATAGACACATTCCACACAAGTGGAAAAAGCTTGCTCAAACGGAATATGAAGGCTGCTGCCAATCAGCAGTTGCTGACCTCCTGCAACTGTGATGTGATGTTCATTAGGATATTTATGTGACAAGGAAAGGCATGGACACAGTAACGAGTGTACAAGAGCAGCACCTTTCTTACTGCCCGATGGCAATAGGATAACCCCTTAAAGGGAATATGTCATCAGGTTTTTGCTATGTAATCTGAGGAAATCATGAAGTAGGGGTTAAAACACTGAATTCAGCTACGTTTCATTTATTAGGCTGGGTGCTATCATTTATTTACAATGAAAGTTTTATTACTAAGACATTATCATTACTCTGACTAGCTGCCTAGTACCAAGTTGTCTGATCTCACCCCTCCTGTGATAAGCAGCTCACTGTCAATAGATAATGTACATACAGTAGTGTTCAAAATAATAGCAGTGTGTTCACAAACATGAGTTAAGCACAAAATCTTTATACTAGTTTTTATTTCCATGCATTGGGAACATTGCACACTGTTTTCTCATTGAAAACATGAAGAGAAATGTATATAATTTTTACCTATTTTACAGAAAATAATAAAAAATGAACATTGGGCTGTTCTAAAAATTAGCAGTGTCTGCATTTGTCTTTACAAACTCACAACATGTGCTCTCTTTTATTTGAGGATTTAGCATTCCTGTGAATCACTAACCTAATGTTTAGTTGCTACCCACAGTTTTTTAGAACTGCTTCACATCTATGTTGTATAGAGGCAACTAACTTCTGGCACCTGTCAACTGTCATTCCAAGCCCAGGATGCTTTGACTACATCCCACAATTTCTTGGTATTTGTTGGTTTTGCCTCAGAAACGGCATTTTTGATGTCACCCCACAAGTTTTCTATCAGATTAATGTCCAGGGATTGGGCTGGCCACTACGTAACCTCAATTTTGTTTGACTGGAACCAAGATTTTGCTCATTTACTGATGTGTTTAGGGCCGTTGTCTTATTGAAACACCCATTTCAAGGGCATATCCTCTTCAGTGTAAGGCAATATGACCTCTTCAAGTATGTTAATATATGCAAACTGGTCCCTGGTATGCTGTAAATAGGTCCGGCACCATAGTAAGAGAAACGTGTCCATATCATGATGCTGGCACCACCATGCTTCACTGTCTTCAGAGTGTACTGTGGCTTGAATGCAGAGTTTGGGGGGTTGTCTGACGAACTGTCTGTGGCCCTTAGACCCAAAAAGAACAATTTTACTTTCATCAGTCGACAAAATGTTTCTCCATTTCTCTTTAGGCCAGTTGATGTGTTCTTTGGCAAATTGTATCCGCTTCAGTACATGTCTTTTTTTACCAGTGACACTTTGCAGAGACTTCTTGCTAAGAGATTAGCTTCACACAGGCATTTTCTAGCTGTCATAGTACTCGCAGGTAACTTGAGACTGTCTTTGATCATTCTGGAGCTGATCACTGGCTGAGCCTTTGCCATTCTGACTATTCTTCGATCCATTTGAATGGTAGTCTTCCATTTTCTTCCTCATCTCTTTGGTTTTGCTCTCCATTTTAAAGCATTGGAGATCATTTTCGCTAAACAGCCTATCATTGTCTGCACTTCTTTATAAGTTTCACCCTCTCCAATCAACATTTTAATCAAAGTACGCTGTTCTTCTGAACAGTGTCTTGAACGACCCATATTTTCACTTTCAAGGAGAAATGCATGTACAACATGTGCTGGCTTCACCCTTAAATAAAGGCCACCTGATTCATACCTGTTATTCACAGAATGATTGACCTCACTAATTGAACTCCACACTGCTATTATTTTGAACACATCCCCTTTCATTTAATTAATTCAAATACACAAACTCAAATACATGCAGATCGCGAATGCTGAGTCTGGTGGTTTTCTTAGAATCTACTGCACCAACTGGTAAATTGTTTGACATGTGGTGATAGAATTTATACCAAACACAGTGATTAATCTGGTTAGTCATATTGGACTGCTATTATTTTGAACACTACTGTAGATGATACATCTAAGAACTCTTATTGTATCACAACCTCTGCACCCAGTAAACTAAGTGATACATTGTTGGAATCAGGGTCTCTTTCCTTACATTATGCTTCTTTCAGATGAGGTAGCAAAAACCTGGTGACATGTTCCTTTTAAAAACGAACAGTCCCAGCACATTTTTAAAGTCAGATTAGAAGCAAAGGAGAGGAGGCTATACCCATGAACTTCCAGGCACCCAAGAAAAGCAAAAAAGAGGGTCCTTTTGTCTTCCATTGGGCCAGCATACATTGGGAATACTGTTTCGTTGTGGTCTGAAATAGCTTAGTAGACCACTTTTTCATTGATGGGGAAAAATAAGTCACTACATGGAATTTGAAGGTTCAGTATACTGTGTAGAAAAATCCATAAAAGAGACTAAGGTAATTTTTAAAAGGCAGAAAGTCTATATTATAGCATGTATGATACACTCCCAATATCTGCATTTTTTGGTTCTATTGCAACATTTCCACGTGTTTGCGTGGGTTTCCTCTGGGTAATTTAATTTCTTCCCACTCTCCAAAGACTTACCGATAGGGAACTTATATTTCGAGCTCCAATGGGGAAAGTGATGATAACGTCATATAACGTCAACATAACGGAATATGTTGGTGCTATAAAAGGAAGCAAAATAATTAACCATCAGCCATAATCTCTAGACAATAAAATGTATCTGTATTGTAGCCATCTGCCTAAGACAAGGTAGTATCATTATTTATAAATATATTATGAGGGAGGTTTTCTATATTGCTGGGGATAATGATCAATTGGGGATATCTTGTAAATAATGCAAGAGACCTCATTTACATCACTATGTAATAATGGATTGTGCTAGAAGGTACAGTACATTTTTGATTTTCTATCACTTCTGCAATATTTCTGTAGAATTTCTTTCTCTTAAACAATCATTGCATGTCATATTGTCATTTTAAGAAATGTGCAGAAGTAGTCAGATTTACTTTTCTCACAGCAATGGAAAATAATGGATTTCTTGGTGCTTTGGGCAATTTGCAATTGTAGTCACCGGCACTGGGTACATAAAATCATTCTCAATTGTTCCCTCTTGTCAGGGATACAGAATGTTTTTTTTTTCTGTCTTCAAGGAAAATTTAGAAAACAAAGCATTGCTAAATAAATATGTTCAAAGTTTTATCCAATTTGTCATAGCGGGTAGAGATTTATAGGTTTACTTCTAGAGTAGATTTCTGCAGTTTATGTTCTTATTGCACTTGTGTTATGCTGGTAAAGAAGAACACTTGCACTTTTGTCATTGCATTTTATAATTTAAAGGGGCACTACTGCCGTATCAAAGACGTGTCATTTTGAATGTCTGATTGATAGCTCCTCAGTGTCCCTCCTCTCTGCTGCTGGTGTTGAGATCTCACACTGCACAATACAAGCTGCAACTGACAGTCAAACTCGATGGGTGGGCGGAGATAAACACGCTTTCTCACTCTTGATGGACTCATAACGTGGACAATTTATTACAGGGTCATTCTGATGTGGATGTTCAAAGAAAGTACATCTGCCTCATCAGATCCAAGCTATCTGTTTAACTGTGTTCAGCTGAAAAAAAAAAAAGTGAAAAGTGATGATAAAGTCTCTGGATCATAATAGGCCAACTGACTGCATGTGAACAACAATAAGGCATATTATTAAAATATATTGACTTTCTAAAGTGCGGTCAACGTTGGTATGACTCCTAACAGTCACTAGGCTGCTGTACACATGTCTTGTAAGATTAAGCCTATAGAAGATACTTGATATGGAGTTGTGTTCAAGTTTTTCCATTATTTCTGTAGACATAAAATGACAGGGCGTATGTATGACCGCCGTGCCATATAAACTCCTCCTCACTGGCAGAGGATCACAATTCTGGTGATCAGATGAGACCCAGCCATAAATTATTTATTACCTATCCTTGGTAAGGTGATAAATGTCCATTATGGAAGAATCTCTCTAGTTACTTTTTTATGACTTTACTTCTTGTTTCCTTTATAACACCAAGACATTCTGCAGTGTTATACAGAGGTTGTCACATTTTACATCACTCTCTGTCCCCAACCTTTCTTCTTTCCCAGACCTACATACAGTATGAAGCCAACAAAGTTATCACTAAGATTTTAGAGTGTGGAAACAAATGAAAATACCCAGTAAAACCCACCCAAACATGGGGAAGGTTCAGAAACTTCATGCAATTCTTGACTTTGGTTGAATTTGAACTCATGACCCAAGTGCTACAAAACAATAGTGCAAACCTCAAATCCTACTGGGGTTTCCCATTATTTATTATTTTTGCATCTATCCTTTATCCACAAATGACATTTATTGCCCATCCACAACTGAGATCCCCAGCGATAATCAAAAAAGCAGTCGTGATCCCCATTCTTACTCAAAAGCATCAGGATTGAATGGTATAACCTTTGCCTCTCCATTTATGTCCACAGGACTGACAGAAATAGGCAAGCAAAAGTCATTCATGACAGTGCCATTCCCTGTAATCCTGACCTCAGTCAGGATAAATAAGAGATTGGACCCTCTTTTTCTATTTTTTGGTATCAAACTGGTTGGACCCCCAGTGATCAGATATTTGTCACCTAGCCTGTCGATAAGTAATAAATGTCTTTTATGGGAAAATGCTTATAAAGGGGTTGTCTATTACTCGGACAACCACTTCTGAATCCTTATGTTAACCCCCAGTAAAATAACAACACTTATACTCACCTCTGGTGGTGGCGCCGTTCCAGCAGTGTTGGCATTGGCTCTCCCGGGGCTCAAAACAATTAAGACGTCCGGAGGAATTGAGAGATTAACCACAGCTCTCACTTCATCTGGATGTTTAATTTGTCCAAAGGCAGGGAGAGTGAAGAGTGAGAGCACTGATTGGCCGCAGGGATTACGTGACATAACAATGTCAGGCAAGCCCTGGGAGAGTCAGTGCTGACACTGCTAGAACGGCGCTAGCTTGGAGGTAAGTATAGGTGTTCTGATTTTACTGGGGGGAAACATGCTGATTGAAAAGGGGTTGTCCGAGTAGTGGACAACCCTTTTAGGATGATACTATTTTGTCATAGCTGTATGCCTTACTTGCCTATCTCTTGTCTCAGCCTTCTGAAGACCAGGACCCCCCTGCTATAATTTAGTAGGCTGATTCTACTGCTATATAATCTATTACTTGGTAATTCCAGAGATATATGTCAGTTTTTTCTATAACAGTAGTAAGCCTTGCTTTGTAGCGTGCCTCGACATGTGCATGCTTGTGATGCTTGTGTCTTTCTCTTGACGGGATCACCACTGTGATCATCAAACAAATAAGTGTTCCCAATCCGTTTGCTCTTTTGAGTGATAAAACTTTCAGTGTCAGGGAAGGTTGCGCTTATCGAACACTCAGTAGATTATAGTTACGGAAGAAGAGTTAATAGGGTGAAAGGGGTGATAAAAGGAAGATTTGAAGAACATGGTGAGTCATTCTCACTCTTTTTCTGTTTCACTATAGAACAAAAGCCATCCTTTTAGTGCAGGTCTGTATAGAACATATTTATTATCAATATTCTGTCGAACTCGGAAAAGAGAACAGTTTGAATCACATAAGTAGGTCTTACTTGATGTTCACTTCATCTTCTGCAGCAGAACAAATAACGAGTTTCTGATGTGACCAGTGACCTCTCTGGTGTATTTAACAAGCATACTGTATTTTAGAAGAATAACAGAACCTATAAATCTCTATGTAGACAATGAATAACCCACAGGATGACTAAATGATGTATACTTTTTCAATAATAACAAAATTGACAACGTGTACATATTAAAAATTGTTTATACGATTTGCAACGTAGGCGCCATTATGATACTAATTTGGTTATTCATCTTTTTATATCTATTATGACATTCGATTCCCCGTTTTTTATCAATTGCCCTCACTGAGTTTCATTGCGATATCAATTCTCGGTGTTGTACATATAACGTCATCCTAATGTGCGCATGCTCTCTCTGGGCCCTCTGTGATGGGTGTCACAGATGGCGCCTCCCGGCGTATGCTGATGTCGCCTGCATGGGCACCCAGCAGGTGCAGGATGACCGTTCACGTGCCCCATAACAGACACCTGAGTAATTTTACATTTCATTGGACTATAGCACTTCCTCCTTAACTACTTTATTCCTTACTGATGAAACCCAATTTTTCAATTCTGACCAGTGTCACTTTATGTGGCAATAACGCTGGAATCTTTCAAAGTATCCCAGTTAATCTGCGACTGTTTTTTCGGGACACATTATACTTTGTTAGTGGTGAATTTAAGTCAATATGTTTTGCATATATTTCTAAAAAAAATATCAGACTTTTGACAAAAATTGCAAAAAAATAGCAATTTTCCAATTTTTAAGGTTTATACCGTAAATCCAAATAGTCGTAACACACAAAATACTTAATAAATAACATTTACCTCATGTCTGCCTTACATCAGCACCATTTGTTAAAGGTCCTTTTATTCTTTTATGTTCTTAGAAGGTTTAAAAATGTAACAGCAATTTTTCATTTTTTCAAGGAAATTTGCAAAATTCATGCAAAGTTTTAGGGACCTATTCATTTGTGACTTTAGAGAACCTATATATTGTAACCGTTCCCCCCCAACAGTGATGCCATTTTAAAAACTGCACTCTTTAACATATTCAAAACTGCTGTCAGGTAGTTTATTAACCCTTCAGGTGCTCTTCCGGAATTAATGCAAAGTGCAATAACAAGAATGAAAAATGTTATTTTTACCAATAAAATCATTCTAACATTTATAGAGGCCACTATAGCTGACTGACTCTAAGGCCATTACTCGACCTTGGATTGTCATTGCAAACATCAGGACCACACAATCCTGATATCAGGTTGCTGATGGGGTTAAACAGGGAGTCCCCTCACTGTTAACCATCTAGTTGCCTTTGTCACTATTGACAGCATCATCTAAGGAATTAGGATGCTATACTCTTATATCTCAAGTCAATAAAAAGATGTATTGGTCGTCACTAAATGGTTAAATTCTATTACTGCCCTCCTGCCCATCACTCCCTGAAGAAGCACGTGTGAAACATGCATTCGAGTGTAGGACAGTAGAAGCACAGCATCATGAACATGGGTCAGAACTCTTCTTTCTTCATTTCTATATGTAATTAATCAAATTCCTTATTGGAAGGATGAGGTTAGCTATATAAATGGGGTAACAATGATTGTATCGTATAACATTTACATCCATTGACTTCCCACATTTATTCTGTTGGGCAGGACATCTATACAGTGGGTACGGAAAGTATTCAGACCCCATTAAATGTTTCACTCTTTGTTTCATTGCAGCCATTTGGTAAATTCTAAAAAGTTCTTTTTTTTTCTGAGTACACTCGGCACCCCATCTTGACTGAAAAAAAACAGAAATGTAGAATTTTTTGCAAATTTATTAAAAAAGAAAATCTGAAATATGATGATATCTTGATGGTATGGTGTGGTATGCAGGATATAAAGATAGTGGGGCCATTCTTCATCAATGGAAACCTCAATGCCATTGGATATCTGAAATTGCTGCATGATGATGTGTTGCCCTGTTTATGCACTGAAGATGGCACATTCCCTGAGCTTTTCCAGCAAGATGGTGCACCACCACATTATGGGTGTCAGGTCTGAGCATTCCTACATGAACAGTTTCCTGGAAAGTGGATTGGTCATTGTGGGCCAGTTGAATGGCCACCAAGGTCTCCCGATCTGACCCCCTTAAACTTTTATCTTTGCGGTCATCTGAAGGCAATTGTCTATGCTGTGAAGTTATGAGATGTGCATCATCTGAAACAACAGATACTGGAAGTCTGTGCTAGCATTTCTTCTGCCGTGTTGCTATCAGTGTGTCAAGAGTGGGAGAAGAGGGTTGCATTGACAATCCAACACAATGGGCAGCACTTTGAACACATTTTATAAGTGGTCATAAACTTGTAAATAACTCATGAAAGGATAAAGTTCCGTTAAAACCAAGCACACCGTTGTTTTTCTTATAAAATTCTCAATAAGTTTGATGTGTCACATGACCCTCTTCCCATTGAAAAAAATAAAGTTGGATCCAAAATGGCCGACTTAAAAATGGCCGCCATGGTCACCACCCATCTGGAAAAGTTTTCCCCCTTCCATATACTAATGTGCCACAAACAGGAAGTTGATATCACCAACCATTCCCATTTAATTTAGGTGTATCCATATAAATGGCCCACCCTGTATAATAATTATGTATTACACTGTGTTGGATATTATATTACTATGTCTTACTCATGGTTGGAAGGACAGTGGCTCCACATAGCACTTATCTTTTTATTAAGGTGTTTCAGTGTTATTTTTAAGGGCTCAGTCAGATTTCATTATATTCCACGTAGGAGGAAAACGTAGCAGTTATTTTGATCAGACTTTGATCAGAGTGTGGTCCGAGTGTCATCAGTTATTCTCGTATGTAGAGAGAAAAAAAAGTTTCTCCACCTTCTCCATTCTGACAGTCTGTGAAAATCGGACCACACTCGGATGATTGTTTTTTTCAGACTTGCATTGCTGATTTTGATCCAATCATCGGATCAAAATCAGCCATGTCTCCGACATGGACCACTTGGTCCGAGAGAACAATTGGACATGTGTACAGCCCCATAGAGTATCATAGGTATGAAAACCATGGATCGCACTCTTAGCAGAAGAATCAGACATGTGAATGAGCCCTTACTGTAAAGCTTTGGTTTTACTCTGCAACATTTGTGCATTCCATGACTATTCTCCTGTCCCACCTATATACTGTACCCATTATAATCTCTCATCTCAATCAGGTTGTTATGCCATGAATCCCGTTATTTTCTGCTGACTATTGTGGCCAGTTACTCTACACCTGTTTCTTTAAAAAGGGTTCACATACATTTATTACAATTATACCTTTTTGTGTTCATAATGTTGTGCTCCCCGCCTCCATTTTCTCATGTATTTTATATTGTTTTGTCCTTGTATGTCTAACAATTTTTAATATGTTTGTGTTAGCAGTTGTGGTATTAATAATATATATTATTGTAGTCATCGTACGGGATATTCATCTTTTAAATACAGAATTATAGGTTCTATCATTCTAGTCACTGCATTTATTTTTAGTGCTACATGCACTCCAATAACCCTTTTGGGTATATCACCGCAGGGTATTTCCTTTTATTTTAGATTATAATAGGTATTTTATAAGAAGATAAGATAAGTGGAAGATGACTTGAAATTGAGATACTCTTCTGAGACTGATTTGTAAATAGCATGGTAAAAACATCCCTTTTAAAGAATCTTTCAGCACCAAATGAGTGCTCAAACCAAGCATAGACACTCGGTGCACCCTCAGTGGGCCAAACATTTCAATGCACCTTCCCACCTACTTGTTTTCCTTCTATCCTTGATGTTCTCTTTGTTGATTGACAACTTTGGCTTTACAGGTGTCAAGCGAGGGTGTAGATGCATTGAACTGTTTGGCCATGGCAAGGGTTCAATAAGAACCTGTTTTTAGTCTGAACAGTCATTTGTACTGACAGACTCACTTAAAGGGAATATCTTACCTAGTTTTTGCCACCAAATCTGAGAGCAGCATAATGTAGCAACAGAGACCCTGGTTCCAGCGATGCATCACTCACTGGGCTGCTAGTTGTAGTTTTGATAAAATCACTGTTTTACTTTTTTACGCAACTTTATCCTTGACCTACCTGGTGTGTTCCTTTGTTTTCATGATGCTTCTTGATCATTAATGTTCTCAAACAAACCCTTTGAGGTACTTACGGAACAGTTGTAGTTATACTGAGAATACATTTTACAGAGGTTGGACTTAAGTTAATAATTATGTGATTTCTGGAAGCAACTGGCCACTCAGGATTTTATTTAGGGGTATCAGACTACAGAGAGCTGAATACAAATGCACATCACAATTTTCAGATTTATTTTTTTAACCCACAATTTCAAGAAACGCTCTCACCTGCTTCTTGGAGAGCGGTTGCGGCTAATTCTGGATTGCCTTGACTTTACTGACTTGCGACTTAATTTTGCCTCTCCCCATGACATAGCCTAAGTACTTGGCCTCCTCCTTCCCACTGGCACATTTTTTAGTATTTATAGTAAATCCCTCTTTCCTCAGAGCATCAAGAATCGCCTGTACTTTTGGTAGATGACTAGCCCAGTCTGGGCTAAAGACTACAATGTCATCAAGTTAGGCTGCGGCACACTTCTTATGTGGGGCTATGATCCGATCCATGGCCCTTTGGAAGGTGGCTGGGGCCCCCTGCAGTCCGATAGGCATTCGAGTGTATTGGAAACAACCATCAGGTGTTGAGAAAGCCATCTTCTCCTTGGCCCTTTGGGACATGGAGATCTGCCAGTAGCCCTTCGTCAGGTCAGGGTGCTAATATACCTCACAGGTCCAAGCCTCTCGATGAGTTCATCGACACGGCACATCGGGTATGCATTACACTTTGATACTTCATTCAGCCGGCGGTAGTCATTGCTAGTGTTGAGCGATACCTTCCGATATTGGGAAATATCGGATCGGATTGGATCGGACCGATACCCAAAAAATATCGGATATCGCCGATTCCGATACCGGAAACCAATGCAAGTTAATGGGACACAAATATCGGAATGAAAATAAACCCTTTCTTTCCATGTAGGTTAATTCTACATGAAGGAAAACAACTAAGAATAATGTAGAATGTATTACATGAAAAGCCGGCAATTCAGCAGCGGCATACACCGGTACCCGACAATTTAGAACAGAAAGAATAAAGCATCACACATAGATTAGATAGATAGAAACATGTCAGTCACATATATAAGAAGTACAGTGACAGTGTTGCTTACTGTACTTGTCATTTAGTGTTAAAGGATTTATTAAAAAAAATAATAGTGTTTTCATGCACCGTCTCTTTAAAAAAGCTGACCGGCAATTCAGCATCGGTACCCGACAATTTATAACAGAAAGAATAGAGCATCACACATAGATTACATACAAAGAAACATGTCAGTCACATATATAAGAAGTTCAGTGATAGTGTTGATTACTGTACTTGTCATCTAGTGTTAAAATAAAGGATTTATTACAAAAAAAATTGGCGTGGGGTTCCCCGTAATTTTAGTCTCTAGCGGAGGTTAAGCAAATGGCTGGGGCAGATGTTTGAAGCCTGGGAAGGGGGTAATACCCACGGAGCTTCCCAGGCTACTAATATCAGCCCCCAGCTGAATACCTAGCCTTTACTAGCTATTAAAATGGGGGACCCCCAAAAAAATGACGTGGGGTCCCCCCTATTTTAATAGCTAGCAAAGGCTAGTCAGACAGCTGGGGGCTGATATTAATAGCCCAGGAAGGGTGCCATGAATATTGGCCCCCTCCCAGGCTAGAAACACCAGCCGTCAGCCGCCCCACAAATGGCGCATCCATAGGATGCACCAATTCTGGCACTTAGCCTCGCTCTTCCCACTGCCCTGTAGCGGTGGCAGTGGGGTAATAGGGCTGGGGTTGATGTCAGCTTATAATGCCAGCTGACATCAAGCCCAGGTTAGTAATGGAGAGGCGTCTATAAGACACCCCCATTACTAACCCCATAGTCAAAATTAAAAAAAAACCACAAACACCCAGAATAAAGTCCCTTAATTGAAATAAACACACAATTCTTTATTGTTTTAAATTAAACCATAATTACGATAACGCCCATTCCAGCTGAAGCCAATGTCTTCTGCAATAAAAGTAAAATAATAAAGCAACATAATCCTTACCTTTCCATGGTTCCCACGACAGCTTCATCTCTGCTACATTCACATGACAGGCTGGATTGCAGCCGAAAGCTGCCATCCAGCTTGCCATGCCACAGACACTGAGAAGCGCAGGCATGCTTGTGCTCCTCAGTGTTTCGCTGCGATAGCATAAAAATGAGCCGAGGTCATGTCCAATGAACTCAGCTCACCTCATGCACGTCACTGACAGCGTGGGAAAATTCTCCTGCGCTCAGCGCTTCAGCAGGAGAATTCTCCCACGCTGGGATGGCATTGAGATGACAGGCTGGATGGCAGCTGAGCGCTGACATCCAGCTTGTCATCCTTCAGAGACACTGCAGAGCGCAAGCATGCAGAGCTGAAGCTGTCATGGGAACCATGGAAAGGTAAGGATGATGTTGCTTTATAATTTTACTTTTATTGCAGAAGACATTGGCTTCAGCTGGAATGGGCGTGATGATAAGTATGGTTTAATTTAGAACATTAAAAATTTGTGTGTTTATTTCAATTAAAGGACTTTATTCTGGGTGTTGTGCTTTTTTAAATACTTTACTAGAAATTCATGGCGGTCATGTCTAATATTGGCGTGACCCTATGAATTTCGGGCTTAGGGCCAGCTGATAATGCCTAGCTGGCCCTAACCCCTTTATTACCCAGTGAGCCACTGCACCAGGGCCCTGGATGAGTTGGGTACAGCGCCAGAAGATGGTGCTTCTATGAACTCTTTTTTAAAGAGACGGTGCATGAAAACACTATTATTTTTTTAATAAATCCTATAACACTAAATGACAAGTACAGTAACCTGAGCGCTGCCATCCAGCTTGTCATCCTTCAGAGACACTGCAGAGCGCAGGCATTATGGGAACTTCCGATTCCGGTATTCGATATTCTAAAAGTATCGGAAGTCAGTATCGGAACTCCGATACCGCGAATATCGGTCGATACCCGATATTTCAGTATCGGAATGCTCAACACTAGTCATTGCAAAACCTCCTCTCCTTGTTGGGTTTTGGCACGAGAACGATGGGACTCGACCATCCTCCTTTGACTCCTCTATCACTCCGAGGTCTAACATCCTTTTCACCTTGGTTGAGATCACCTCCCGGCGTGCTTCAGGAATCCTATAGGGCTTCAGGTTTACTCTTATATGCTGCTCTGTTAACATATGCCCCAGCAACTCTGAGAACAGGTCACAATTTTGCTGCAGCAGTTCTCGACACTGTTGCTTCTGGGCCGACGACAGAGTCTCCGCTATTGTGACATCTTCCATCTTGGCTTCGGGACCGGCTCCCAGGCAAGGAGCTCCCATGGGTTCCCGATTTCGCCACGGCTTAAGTAACTTTACATGATATATCTGGTGCGGCTTTCTTCGGCCTGGCTGGTGGACTTTATAATTAACTTCACTGAGTTTCTCCACTACCTCATATAGACCTTGCCACTTGGCCAGGAACTTGCTCCCGACTATGGAGATTAGCACCAGAACTCGGTCCCTAGGCTGGAACTGCCTCAGCCTTGCTGATCGGTCATAGACCCTTGCCTTGATAGGCATCACTTTCGCCATTCTCTCCTGCATCTGGGCGACATGTTCTATGATGCTTTGGTGGGTAGTAACCTCGGCTTCCCAGGATTCCTTGGCAATATCCAAGAACCCTCGCGGATGTCATCCATACAGTGACTCAAACAGGGAGAAGTCAGTAGAGGCTTGCGGAAACTTCCTTACCGAGAAGAGCAGGAACAGTAGCAGGTAGTCCCTGTCACGACCATCCTTCTCGATGACCTTTTTGAGCTTCGCTTTTAATGTTTTATTAAAGCGCCCCACTAAGCCGTATGTCTGCGGATGGTAAACAGAAGTTTGCAGCTGGGCAATCTGGAGGACCTTACACAGCTCCTTCATTACCTTGCTCATGAATGGGGTTCCTTATCGGTTAGTATCTCCTTCGTCAGTCCGGTCCTGGTTAATATATGGACAAGTTCCCGGGCTATGCTTCTACTCGATGAGTTCCTTAGTGGTACCGCTTCTGGGTACCTTGTCGCATAGTCCATGACGACAAGGATGTATTGGTGGCCCCTTGCTGATTTAACTAAGGACCCCACTAGGTCCATGGCAATCCTCTCAAAGGGGATTTCTAACACAGGTAGTGGGATTAGAGGACTACGGAAGTGGGAAGAGAGAGCAGTTATCTGGCAGGTGGGGCAGGACCTACAATAGTTTAGGATCTCCGAGTAACACCCTGGCCAATAAAACCTCCTCAATATCCTCTCCTGAGTTTTCTCGACCTCCAGGTGTCCCCCCAGAACATGTGAATGGGCCATATCTAATACCCTCCGTCGGGATGGCCCTGGAACTAACAGCTGTTCCACTATTTTATCACCCCTTAGTTTGATCACCCGATACAATAACTCCCTCTGAACTGCAAAGTGGGGGAACCTGGTGTCTGCCCCCGGCTCTTGAGCTACCCCATTACAGATAGTTACATTGTCCCACGCCCCCTTTAAGGTCAGGTCCCGAACTTGAGCAGACTCAAAGTTCTCTCCGGACACTTCTAACTCAGGGAGGTCGGCCTCCTCAATCACAGTCTCATCCTCTTCCCCCGCAAGGACACAGAGGGAACTCTTCCACCTTTGACTTCAACTGGGTTTCTTCCCGAGGGATCTGGGTTTCGTCTGAGCAACTCTATATGGACCCCTTTTTACATAAGTCCCAAAATAAAGAAAAGTCCCGTCCCAATATGAGCGGATGTATCAGGACTTTGACCACCCCAACGTCGTGGGGCTGGGGACCACAGTCTGGTCGAGCGGTCACTCTGGCCACAGGGTAGTTCTTGGCATCCCCATGTATGCAGCGGATGCCCACAGTTTTGGAAGGGATCAGCTGGTGGGAAGGCGTAGCACTGATTAGGGTCACCAGACTCCCAGAGTCCAATAATCCAAGCTCCATCACCCCATTAATGGACACGGCACACGCCTGCAGCTCATCGCCAGGTTGACAGTCCACAATATAGGCCGCATAATAGGAACAACGTTGGCTTAGGCTGCAGTCCATTGGTTCAAGGGACATATGGCACTGGGCAGCTATGTGTCCAGGATTATGAAAATGCCAACAGACCACGTCCTTAACAAAAGTCTTTGCGGGGCCCTCAGTGGAATTGGGACGACCCCCATTTGTTACTGTAGACCACTTACATGGTGAGCCCGTCCCCTTTTCGTTACTCTAGTACAGAGAAGTGACTATGTCCGGTTTCTCAAGAGATTTCTCGACCACTTGGTACCTTTCTACTAAGCGAATGAGGTCATCCACGTTCCAAGGTTTGCCCTGAGCAACCGAGGTCTGCACCGGCCTGGGAAGGGAATGGATGAATCTGTCCTTCACCACACGCTCGACCATCTGGGCCATCTTGAAGCTTATCAAGAGAATATCAAGACTGTGCAAAGCAGTCATCAAAGCAAAAGGTGGCTACTTTGAAGAACCTAGAATATAAGACATATTTTCAGTTGTTTCACACTTTTTTGTTAAGTATATAATTCCACATGTGTTAATTCATAGTTTTGATGCCTTCAGTGTGAATGTACAATTTTCATAGTCATCAAAATACAGAAAAATCTTTAAATGAGGTGTGTCCCAACTTTTGGTCTGTACTGTATACTGTATATATATATGTATATATATGTATATATACTGTATACATATATGCATACTTATATAGGCTATCCTGCGGAAACTACGGCATTCCTATCTTCATGGGTTGTGTCAGGTATTGAAACATCACTATAGAAGAGATGGAAATTAATCTGTAATACCACTCACAACCTGCGGACAAGTGTGGCAGTGTTTTTGAAAAGCAAGCAATCATGCTTTGCAATCCCGTTAAACCTTTAAAGTGGGTTGTTTTGGTGATAAACTGCTTGGAAAAGTAGACTGATGAACTAGATGCAATTACATTTGCATTTTTTGTCTCCCATTTTTGACTAAATTAACTATTCAAGTTAGCTTTTATTATTTTCTTCATTTCTACTTCAGTGGGAGACATGATAGAATTTAGTGGGCGGCACTTTTATGGCTTTTAGCTATGCCACAGCTATTCTAAGCAATATTATCATGCAATGTTTTAGGATTAGCTCTATTGCTTAAGTAATGATTGTAAGGAGAGGATGTGACTTTTACAACGGTCCTTTCATTTTTTTTGCCAAAATCGTTTCATTATAAGGGAATGATGAATACCACAATTGGCGAGCCGCTACGCCTGTCTTCTATTACCATTTCAAGATCATTGCTCTATTGTTCCTTTGAGAAAATTTTGTTTTTCTCTTTTTCCTTATAAAGGATGTAATAGATAACTGATACAAAAACATTCTGTTTCTGTGATATGTGAAGTGAGGACTAGTAATAAAATCTCCTTTTTCTCTTCTTGCATTAATTTACTATTATTTTCAGACATTTTTGAGTCATTTTGTTTTTTTAACAATGAACTATGATTCTTGGTGAAAACCAATATTGTCACTCATTACTGTTCATGTAAAGTTTGTCTTTAATTTCTCAGACATCCAGTGCCAGATTTACCCAGCAGACACACTGGATTTTTGCCTATGGCCAGCTTGAGGGTAAAATTCACTGAATCTTGGATATTTTGCCAGATTTCTGAACTAAAAAGTTTTATAAAGTCATAAAACGTTTTGCGACTTTTGTAATTTTCACGCCTTTTTCACCCAGCTCTCACAAAGCAGGTAGAGCTGGGGCGTGGCGATCGCCGCTCATCAAATTCTTGAAGAACAGCGGCATTCACTACACCAGAAAACTTACTCCAGTCCCTGACTCTAGTAGGATCGTGGTAAAATGTACACAGAGTCACATGCCACTTCACCTCTTAATGAATCAGACGCCTCGCACTCCACCCTACCCTCATCAAACCTGGCGTGAAAAATGCCGGTCTTGATGAATCGGGGCCGATATATCAAATAAACCAAAATATTACCCTACAAGTCATATGTAGGAAGAGACAAAAAGGGAAGGCTGCCGATTATTAGCCTATGTATGGTATCTATAATGCCATGCATCCTAAATTCTACATAGCATGAAATGAAAAATGGTGGATGTGTCCACCTTTACCTTTCTCACAAAATTTAAGTTACAAACTCAGAACATTACTTTGACGTACTAACGAAACCATTGGCAGGCTTCAACTCATATCACAACCACTGGGTGTCCACATGTAGACACATATAGTCTAAGCATCTTCTGACAGAGTATCACAAACTCATAATCAATTTTTTTTCCTAAGCTGGTCATTTCGCTCCGTGCCTATAGACGGGAAAGGGAAGGAAGGACACATCAGCCTAATTTTCTCTTGTTATGTAAATTTACCCTCTACAGCTTCCTCTCGTACTGGAAATGTCTGAAATGGAAAAATGGTGGATGTGTCCACCTTTACCTTTCTCACAAAAGTTAAATTACAAAATCAACATATTACTTTGACGTACTATCAAAACTATTGGCATGCTTCAGCTCATCATGACCACTGGGTGGCCACATGTAGACACATATAGTATAAGCATCTCCTGGCAGAGTATCACAAACTCATAATCAATTTTTTTTAAGCTGGTCATTTGGCTCCACACATATACATTCGAGGGGAAAGGGAAGGAAGGACACATCAGTATAATTTTCTCTTATTATGTAAATTTACCCACTACAGCTTCCTCTCTTACTGCAATGCCTGTTGAAATGTCAGTTTAAATCTAATCATAGATATTGAATTAGTAAAAATGTATAAAATAGCTCTGCAGTAACTAGAAGTGTAAGAGGTCATGCAATTATCATGAGTACACATAGATGACAGCTGGAAAAGCTTTCTAAGGCATCAGGATCTATAAGTAGCATGAGTTCTCCAGAACAGCATTGTATTGGGTTTTAATGAGCTATTTAAAGCTACAACAGCTTAACACGTGTGACTTTTATCAGGTAAGCTATTCAGTTTTATCAAGATACAAAATGGGTCATTTGCAAGTTGCGAAACATGTGAATTCCAATTAGATTGTAGCAGAAGTCAAGTGTTAATATTGTGTCCTTTACGAGAAAAAATAAGAAAGGTATCAAATTTAGCCATTGTGTTACCTTTGTGAATCAACTTCGAGATTCAGAACATAAAACGTATGGTTATATGATGCCGTAATTAGTGGAAGAAAAAAGAGCGAAAAGCGCTCCCAGTGTGAATTAGCAACTGCATAGGACAAGGTCCAAGTAAGTATTGCTCACCTTTAGGGGAGGGTGGACCGCTGGAAGTTCCGGTTATGTAAAAGTTCGATTTGGGTACCAGAACAGAACCCGAATTTCATCCAGACCCAGAACCTCATTTAAAATAAAGGCTGCCCGAACTATGAAAGTCTCTCTCTCCCTCCCTCTTCTCTGTGATACCACGATACTACAGACTTACCTCCCAGACTCCGAACACTGCAATGGACTTCCACAAAAAGTCATTGTTCGATGTTCTGCCACGGGTAGTGACTATCCAGTACAAACGCTGAACATTTCAGGCCGGGTTCGCCCATCTCCACTCACCTTCACATGTTGTGCTGGACAGGCACAACACTGCTATAGTATACAAAATGGAGAATTCTTCTGATCAGCTACCACAACGACCATCAGCTCCCCACCCTCTTCGAGCAGGAGTTGCACCACTGTACCGAATAAGCACACTCTTGGAAGAGGTGCATGGTGGATGGCTTCCCTGATCAGCTGCCACACCGACCGTCGGCTCCACACCTTCCTGGACAGGAGTGGGAGATACAATTCAGGAGGAAAAGGAAGGGGGCGGATATGTTTCGGCGCTTCGATGGAGGGGCTCCTTCTTCCTTTTTCCTCCTGAATTATAATTAGATAAGTAGATTTCTAGGTGTGTTGCATGCATGACGTTTGCTGTGCTGGACTCCAACTATACTATTATTGGTAATAATAATTATTTCAATGGATATTATTCAGGTAAAGCAATTTTAGAATAATTGACATCAACATAGTCATGGGGTTATACTTGTAGTGTCCATAGAATGAATAAACCAGGAAAAGTTAAAAAAGGTCCTCCAACAGATATGACACATTAGCATTCATAACCTTTGGATCCCACTGGAAATAAAAGTAGACCACATGGCATACATATACAGTATGTATTTTTTTGGATGCTGTTGTATGAAATAACATAGTCTACTATACTATTTCATATTTTACTTTGTAGTATACTGATGTCAACTGGTCTGACCAATGCTTAAAGGACATCTGGCCTCGGTCTGGTCAATAGAACCCAACTGTGGTAGGCCATCTGATTTGTGCATTTCTCCTCATTGTCCAGCCATGTGGATTAGATGTATGCTATAAATTAATGGCAGTATCTGGGGATCTACAGTAGATGTGAGGAAGAGGAATGGTTACAATTTGTCCTCTTTATATCTGTATCGTTCACTGGCTCCACTTCTTCCCCCCTTCCTCTCACTATTGGGGTTCTACAGGGTTCAGTCATTGGCCCTCTTCTCTTCTCTCTCTATACAGCCCCAATTGGACAGACCATCAGCAAATTTGGTTTTCAGTACCATCTTTATGCTGATGACACACAACTATACACCTCATCCCCTGACCTTACCCCCACTGTACTACAGAACACAAGTGACTGTCTGGCCGCAGTTTCCAACATTATGTCCACTCTCTATCTGAAACTCAACCTTTCCAAAACTGAACTTCTTCTGCTCCCGCCGTCTACTCACCTCCCTAAATCTGACATCTTCCTCTCCGTGTGTGGTACCACAATAATGGAGAGCCAGCAGGCGCCTTGTCTTGGTGTTGTGTTTCACACCAATCTTTCCTTCACCTTCCATATACAATCTCTTGCCCGCTCTTGTCGCTTGCACCTGAAGAACATCTCTAGAATCCGCCCCTTTCTCACCTTAGAAGCAACAAAATCCTCACTGTTGTCCTGATTCACTCCCGCCTCGACTACTGTAACTCTCTATTAATTGGCCTCCCCCTCACTCGTCTTTCCCCTATCCAAGTCCATCCTTAATGCTGCAGCCAGGGTCATCTATCTGGCTAATCATTACTCAGACGCTTCCGCTCTGTGCCTGTCATTGCACTGGCTGCCCATGAATTATAGGATCTGATTTAAATTGCTTGTTCTCACCCACAAAGCTCTCCACAGTGCGGCACCCCCCTATATCTCTTCCCTCATTTCTGTTTATCGGCCTACCCTTTCTCTATGCTCTGCAAGCGACTTTCGACTAACATCCGCACTAATCTGTACCTCCCACTCCCGGCTTCAAAACTTCTCCCAAGCTGCACCTATTCTTTGGAATGCTCTACCCCAAGAAATTAGGATGAACCACAACTTACACAGTTTTAGGTGCTCCCTAAAAACACACCTGTTTAGGGCGGCCTATCACGTTCTCTAATCAAAGTCCTTTTATATTCTTATAGCCCATCCCTTATTTCTCCAAACATAAGTCTCAACCGAAAACAAAAGCAGTACAGGTACTGGCTGGGGACGAGCTCATGCAGCCTTAATCTATCCCTCATCCTCTCAAGATGGCTGGACCATCCTTGTAAATAAGCTCCTGTACTTTGTGTCACCCCCACCTCAATGTAGATTGTAAGCTCTTACGAGCAGGGTCGTCATTATTTTTGCTGTAATTATTGTATTATATTTAGCTATGTTACTTATGACTGTTGAATATGAACCTCTGAATTGTAAAGCGCTGCGGAATAGGTTGGCGCTATATAAATAAAGAGTATTATTATTATTATTATATCAGTAGTGTTGTATATGGGGGTTAGAGATCTACAGATGTGTCCTTCCTATATCAGTAGTGCTGTATATGGGGGTTAGAGATCTACAGATGTGTCCTTCCTATATCAGTAGTGCTGTATATGGGGGTTAGAGATCTACAGATGTGTCCTTCCTATATCAGTAGTGCTGTATATGGGGGTTAGAGATCTATAGATGTGTCCTTCCTATATCAGTAGTGCTGTATATGGGGGTTAGAGATCTACAGATGTGTCCTTC
Organism: Phyllobates terribilis; assembly: GCF_046119375.1. Classification (NCBI taxonomy): domain Eukaryota; kingdom Metazoa; phylum Chordata; class Amphibia; order Anura; family Dendrobatidae; genus Phyllobates; species Phyllobates terribilis. Next base: position 734,703,449 of record NW_027362763.1, on the reverse strand, counting down.
CTTGACTTTTTCCTTGGCTCAACATATCCTAAGGTGACGGACGTGAGAGAAGTGTGGGATGACCAGCAGTAAAATAAAACATGATTTTGAGATTTGTCTCAAATATTGTCTCAAATAGGTCTTTTTTGCGGCATCACATTGAGTTAGTAACATACAGTCTACAGATGTCGAGCTCTCCCTGCTGTGATTACTAGCCGAAGTAAAATCTTTTTTTTCTGTCAATTACCATGAAGAGTATTTGAGATTTTTAGCTTTTGGGATTTGTGGGCTACTTATTTATTTTTATTTTGTGTAGTTCCATTGAAGGGCTGGGGGAAATTAGCCTCTATTCCTCTCTTAGACTGTGGAATTTTTTTCATTACACAAGAAATTGTACATGTATGATTTTGTGATACTCTGTTGGGAGATGTCTATGCTATATTTGTCATATAGGCCCCAATTCATAATTTTTTTGTTTTAAGTCATTTTCATTTTATGTCTTTTGGTATTAGCTGCGTTTTTGGCTCCAAATGTATCAAAATCGTGCATGGGATTCATAAATGTGGCACAAAGTAAAAAAATGGTATTTCTTCCTTACTTGAACTGTTTTTGCGACCTTTGGCACCAAAAGTCATAAGTTAGTGCCAAGGGTCGTAAAACTTGTGGCAAAATTTGGGCGTATTCAAAAATACACCAGAGGTAGACTGGGGTGATGCTGCATCAAATTTTGTGACTTTTTAAAACTTAGCAATTGCGAAACACAGGTAAGTACATATAAAAAAAAGACCTCAAAAAAGGCACAAATAGAATCATTAATTGGGTGCAAAACAAAAAAAAGGATGCACAAAATTAGACAAAAAACAGGTGCAAAGGCAATGATGAATTGTGGCCTTTCTACAGTATATGCAATAAACTTCTTATACATATGGGTCCCGGGACCCAAGTCTATCTAAGGAGCTGGGCCTCGAAATGCACAATTGTCAGTGCTCAGGTGGTTGCGTGTAAGAAAGGATTTATAAGGGTTGCAAAAATTGTCACCAATTTTTTAACTCTTGTACAAGTGAATGGAGAGAGCTGGGTATAAGCATCCATCTTACTATTTCTCACAACAATCCCCTGTTCTTTAGGGATTGTATTATTGGTCCTAGTGCGGTCTGCCAAAACATCAATGTTATTCAATGGCGCCGTGCACATGTCCAATTTTTTTCCTCTAACAGAGCCGGTCCAGGGAGAACAATCACAACATACCCGAATTTGATCCAATATTCGGATTGCACTCAGCCATGCAAATCAATGAGTCCGTGGCAAACAATGGACTGCACTCGGGTGACATCTGAGCGCAGTCTGATTTCCACGCACTGATACAATGGAGAAGATGGAGAATTTTTTTACTCCATCTTCTCCTTATCTAAAAGAATCAGATCACAATATCATCACACTCTGATCAAATCCTGATCAGAGTGTGTTTTGCATAATTGACCTGATTCTCTCGGATGAGAGAATATACACTTGTGTGACCCTAGCTTTAGAAAGATATGGGTTCCAGCAGTGTCCAAAAAGGGGAATAACCTTTTATCTAAATTCCAGAAAATTTTAGGGTGGATACATCTGTAATTCATTGCTTTGGGTTGGTTTTTGAGGTGGAGATGAGTGGAGTGTTAAGTATCCAAAGTTTTCGCGGTCTCTTCTTTCAGTGTACTCCCCTAGTCCTAATCTTACTAATCAGCAGACTGTTACATTGTTTCATAATAATCCTACATTGATGCACTCTGTAATGTGAAATGTGTTGGGGTATTTTTTTTTACGAATCGGACATAGAAAACCTCAATTGTGGCTGTAGATTCTGTAAATGGTGTTTGGAAACAGAGCAGCTCTAGTGGTTAATTACAAAGCCCTATCTCGGAGATTAGCACCACGCGTGCAGACAGTGCTATGTGACTTGGAGATAAGAACATTATGTTACCATTTCTTCTGAAGATACTTAGGCATACTTACACTGGGAGAAACGACAATGACTGTTTTGAATTCAGACAAAATCCTCTCAATAAGAAATTGACTTCCACCTCTTTAGATAATTTCATCCTCTGTACTGTTCCCAATTGATAAAGATATTAATGTTCCCTTTTCCGTGAGACTGCGCTACTTAGCGGATCTGCGCCGGGTGGAACTATTGTGACTTTGACCTTGAGACAGTTAGCGAGTAAAAGTTCAACACTTAACTACAGTTTCATAAAAAGCTCGGAGATGCGGGGAGCCTAATATCATATATCAGCCAAATGGTCCTGTGCAAAAGGCTTTTAAGCAATCAAGTTCCCTCAAAATTTAATTTGAGGATGATAGCTGGAGAGATTACCCAAATGAAATTTAAATTAACATTGGTTCAGTGCCGTGCATTTTTTATACAGATTGCATATGTATTTGAGGCAAATGAACATCAAATGTATATGTGTATGAGAGACTGAAGAATTGCTATGCAACGGAGCCCATCAGTATTAATCTTGCTCTATATGTAATTATGAGCACTATTTTTTTTGATGAATCTGCTATCATAAAAGGCTTTATGCATAATAAATAGTGGTCCTATGGCAACACCTATGAGAATAAAAACCCTCATTAATATCTCTATTATAGCAGCCACTCTGGTAGACCTGGTGGACCTGGCCGACCGATTTACGACTATTCATTAAATAGTTGGCAAATAGTAGTAAAGTACATTTTACCAGCAGCAGCCACTAAAGGTGATGTAGAGACCCAGAAATAAAGGTTATGCCTAGAGCCAAAAGGAAAAGTGATGCCTAGAGCCAAAAATCAAAGTGATGCCTAGAACCAACAATAAAAGTGATGCCTAGAGCTAAAATTAAAAGTGATGCCTACAGCCAGAAATAAAAAGTGATGCCTACAGCCATAAAATATTTTCTTGTGTCACTACTAGTGTTGAGCATTCCGATACTGAGTTCCGATACTTTTACAATATCGAATACCGGAATCGGAAGTTCACATAATGCCTGCCCTCTGCAGTGTCTCTGAAGGATGACAAGTTGGATGCCAGCGCTCAGCTGCGATCCAGCCTGTCATCAGAATGCCATCCCAGCGTGGGAGAATTCTCCTGCTCAAGCGTTGACATTACATTATCTCCCTTACATTACAATTAAATGCAATAGCAGGAATTAATATTTTTTTAAGACGTTAATGCCACAGCCATGGTGGTTGTGGCATTACAGTGGTTGCCCAAATCGATGGGAACAGTGCTCACAGTGAAACATGAAAAGCCGGCAATTCATCAGCGGCATATACCTGTACCCGACAATTTAGAACAGAAAGAATAGAGCTTCACACATAGATTAGATAGATAGAAAAATGTCAGTCACATATATAAGAAGTACAGTGACAGTGTTGGTTACTGTACTTGTCATTTAGTGTAAAGGATTTATTTAAAAAATAATAGTGTTTTCAAGCACCGTCTTTTTAAAAAAGCCGGCCGGCAATTCAGCAGCGGTACCCGACAATTTAGAACAGAAAGATAGAGCATCACACATAGATTAGATAGATAGAAACATGTCAGTCACATATATAATAAGTACAGAGACAGTGTTGGTTACTGTACTTGTCATTTAGTGTTAAAATAAAGGATTTATTTAAAAAAAAATTGGCGTGGGGTTCGCCGTAATTTTAGTCTCTAGCGGAGGTTAAGCAGATGGCTGGGGCAGATGTTTGAAGCCTGGGAAGGGGATAATACCCACGGAGCTTCCCAGGCTACTATTATCAGCCCCCAGCTGAATACCTAGCCTTTACTAGCTATTAAAATGGGGGACCCCCCAAAAAATGTTGTGTGGTCCCCCCTATTTTAATAGCTAGCAAAGGCTAGGCAGACAGCTGGGGGCTGATATTAATAGCCCAGGAAGGGTGCCATGAATATTGGCCCCCTCCCAGGCTAGAAACACCAGCCATCAGCCGCCCCAGAAATGGCGCATCCATAGGAAACTTTGCCTCGCTCTTCCCACTGCCCTGTAGCCGTGGCAGTGGGGTAATAGGGCTGGGGTTGATGTCAGCTTATAATGCCAGCTGACATCAAGCCCAGGTTAGTAATGGAGAGGCGTCTATAAGACACCCCCATTAATAACCCCATAGTCAAAGTTACAAAAAAAACACAAACACCCAGAATAAAGTCCTTTAATTGAAATAAACACACAATTCTTTATTGTTCTAAATTAAACCCTACTTACCATCACACCCATTCCAGCTGAAGCCAACGATCTCCTGCAATAAAAGTAAAATAATAAAGCAACATCATATTTACCTTTCCATGGTTCCCAGGACGGCTTCAGCTCTGCTAGATTCACATGACAGGCTGAATCGCAGCAGAAAGCTGCCATCCAGCCTGTCATCCCGCAGACACTGAGAAGTGCAGGCATGCTTGCGCTCCTCAGTGTCAGGCTGTGATGGCATCCTATGGATGCGCCATTTCTGGGGCGGCTGACGGCTGGTGTTTCTAGCCTGGGAGGGGGCCAATATTCATGGCACCTTTCCTGGGCTATTAATATCAGCCCCTAGCTGTCTGCCTAGCCTTTGCTAGCTATTAAAATAGGGGGGACCCCACGTAATTTTTTTTTTGGGGGTCCCCCATTTTAATAGCTAGTAAAGGCTAGGTATTCAGCTGGGGGCTGATATTAGTAGCCTGGGAAGCTCCGTGGGTATTACCCCGTTCCCAGGCTACAAACATCTGCCCCAGCCATCTGCTTAACCTCTGCTAGAGACTAAAATTACGGGGAACCCCACGCCAATTTTTTTTTTTAATAAATCCTTTATTTTAACACTAAATGACAAGTACAGTAACCAACACTGTCACTGTACTTCTTATATATGTGACTGACATGTTTCTATCTATCTAATCTATGTGTGATGCTCTATCTTTCTGTTCTAAATTGTCGGGTACAGATGCTGAATTGCCGGCCGGCTTTTTTAAAGAGACGGTGCATGAAAACACTATTATTTTTTTAAATAAATCCTTTACACTAAATGACAAGTACAGTAAGCAACACTGTCACTGTACTTCTTATATATGTGACTGACATGTTTCTATCCATCTAATCTATGTGTGATGCTCTATTCTTTCGGTTCTAAATTGTCGGGTACCGGTGTATGCCGCTGCTGAATTGCCGGCTTTTCATGTTTCACTGTGAGCACTGTTCCCATCGATTTGGGCAACCACCTCCCCCAATACATTCTACATTATTGTTAGTTGTTTTCCTTCATGTGGAATTAACCTACAAGGAAAGAAAGGGTTTATTTTCATTCCGATATTTGTGTCCCATTGACTTGCATTGGTTTCCGGTATCGGAATCGGCGATATCCGATACTTTTTGGGTATCGGCCCGATCCAATCCGATCCGATATTTCCTGATATCGGAAGGTATCGCTCAACACTAGTCACTACAGCTGATCATTGGTCTTTGAAGAAATGGAATCCACAGTGATCAAGTGATCACCATTCTGCCCATGTGGTAGAATAGAGAAAAATATTCAACACCTTTTTCCAAAGTAGATAAACCAATGATTTTGTTTAATAGTTTTGTCTAGATTTCAAGCTGATGAGCTTACAGTGCATTTCAGGGACAAGCTGTCCTCTGATGTTAGGTACAAACACCAAAGCACTAGGGAAGAGGATAAGGCTCATCCCTGAATGCTCATCACCTTGAAATATAGATGAAACTATTATAACAAAATGTTTAGTTTGTCTATTTTGGAGAAACGCGCAGACCGATGAATACTAGAGATGAGTGGATGGCTTTGCACAGCCCTGGTCCATGGTCCAGGTCAGTAGTTCTTAGCTGTGGACAGGAGCTGCACAATTTTCCCCAGTTTCTGGGTTCTCGGCACGGCAGTTGATTCCCCAGGCTGGCGTAATGTCATCTGTTTGGCACCCATTTGACATTTCACCAGCCCAACTTATCATAAGCCAAGCCTGGGATCCAGGAGGGTAAGGAAATTCATACAGCGCCTGTCCATGGCCACAGACCGCTGATCTGGATCATGGTTGCACATCGTCTCTTCTCTAATGAATGCCTCTATTCTTTTCTGTATATACCTCATGTTTCCAAACTGATTCCGGATGGATAGAGAGGAGGACTGGGAGCCACTTAACAGTAAGTACTAAGCACATAGGCCCCGATTCATCATGATAAAGGGGTATGCTGGAGTCAGACGAGCCTGATTCATTACGAGGCAGATGCTTCTAAAAAGTGGAGCGAGGCTTACTATAAATCTTACTCCAGTCGGAGACCGGAATAAGATTTTAGGAATGAAGCGCTCCGCAGCTCGTCATGCATTAGACACGCTGTTGTGTCACCTCCTGTTCCTCCTCTATCCCACCCCTTCTCCCATTTTGGTGTAGCTTAGCAAAACTGGGGTGAAAATACCAATAGTTGTTAAATTTTTGTAAAGACTGAAGTTGCGCAAAAATTTTACAACTTATCAAAGTGTTTAAGTCCAGATTTCTGATGAAAACACTTTGATGAATTGGGGCCAAACTGTTAAGAAGTGCTACCCTATAAAGCACATTTCTGTTTTATTCTTTTCATATACTGCATGTATGTCTAGATTATGTACATGAGTAAAGATAGTTTTATTCCAACTAGTATCCCAGAACTTAATTTCTCCATCTTCTCCAATCTCTGTGTCCACGGATGCTGTACTGCACTCATATGACATCCGAGTGCAGTCCACATGCACCCACACAAGTCTATGGGTGATCAGATCATCGGAGGCACTCGCAGCATGTTGTGATTGTTTTTTCATGTAGAATCTGCCGTTCTGCCCCATAAATTAACATTAGGCCGAGTGCTATCCGATAAAACATCACATAGCGCTCGGCCGTGTTATACGCCAGTGTGAGCGAGCCCTAAGATGAAGTGTCAGTTTGTATAAATCTTTCAATATTAGAATAAATATTCTATTTTTTTTATGATGATGCTGATGATTTTATATTGGTTAGAGCCACTTCTGTAAATGGATGTAGTGCTTTATGTCTGTACGTGGCGTGCAAAGCTAGACAACCCCAGCTGTACAGCATCCCTGGAAGTTACGCCATAATCCTACTATAAAGATGAATTATTCATTTTGTTATTGAAAGCTCCTGTGTGCTGTAAAATAAAACACTTTGTTACATAAAACAACATGTCTACTCCACCCCCGTATGATTTATGCATGGTACAGAATAGGAACTGGGGAATTACAGAAAATGAGTTAATCAACATGTTACTCTTTATCCTCCGCCGTAAAACATACAAGTTCTATTATACAAAAACATCCAAGTTAAAGGGTCCCTTTATGTCAGATAATCACCATCACCACCATAACAGTGCTTGCCTGTGATCTGCTCAGGTTATTACTTAAGAAATTACACATTTGTATCATTATATCAAGCAGTATGTTTGGTGATCACGTGTGTAGCTACAGAGTTTTGTGTTTTTACAGTATTTTCCATTGCATTGATTTATAATCGTTATTATTGAGAAATGCATATGTATGTATGAAGAGCAGAGATGGGAAGAGAAGTTGGCTTGCACTCAGCTGGGTGGTTGGAGGTACTGGTGAAGTGGGGTGTGCAACCCCAGAAGAAGAGTAGAAATGGGCGGATCAAGTAAAATTCTTATTTGCTTGTTTCCCGGATTTTCTCAGGAAATTCAATTTGCTGATTATTTTCCACTAATTGAATGTCCATTATCATGCTCTGGAGACTCTCCAGACCCCACAGAATAATAAACTTAAGATGTAAAAAATAGCAAAAATTGTTATACTTACCTCACCGCTCACCTTTCCGGACCCTCTGCTACTCACTGTCTGGTCCTTGTCACATCCTCTGTTCACAGTCATGAGCTCTGAAACCCCGAGCCTCTTCACGCAATGCTGAGACTTCCGGTTAAGGCCCAACACCTTGCATGTGCAAAAAAATCTTGGGACTAATCTGAGCCGGAAGTCCTGTCTGTTATGCCGGCCAATCACAAAGCGCCGCCCTACTCATCATGTGTTTTGCTCTGCTCCATCCAGTACCTGACCATCACTCTGAGTTGTCTTGTGCTGGTTGTGACTCATAGAGGGACGCGGCCGAACTCTTCAGAAATTTTTATCCATCCTGTCCTGCAGAGATTTGCTTCCCCAGCCTATTACCTGCTAGCAGGTGATATATCAGGTGACCCCACCCTCCATTCCTCACCTGAATGTTGGTTCCTAGCCTGCTAGCACCTTTTTTACGCATTCCTCCATATTCTGTCTACCGATATCGACCTGGCTTGTTTACCCATCCTGTCTGACCACTATGATCTTGACCTCAGGTACGTGTATTGAACCTGTGCTGCGTGCCCTGACCTTGGATTGTCTGAGCAAATTTTTGTCTTTGCCCTCCTGTGCCTCGTACCTATGTCTCTCACCCTCCAGTCAGCTGCTGCAGACCCGGGGGCTGCCCTTGAGTGGTATCTCGTGACTACCAGTGGCAAAGCCTATCCTCACCATCAGACCTGGTAGACACTCAGTCACGCCCCTACAGGGTAAGCCCAGCCCATTGCGCAGTGGGTCCACACCCACCAGCGTTACCCCGGCCTAGTATGAAGAGATCAGGGGAATCAGCACTCGCATCAGCAATCAGAAGATGCATCAATAATTGGATGAGTAATTATAAGGAATGGAGGAATGGGAGTATAAGTTTTTTTGTATATTTTTTAACTTTTTGGTGACTTGTAGGGTTCAGCAAAAATGGTGGCCAGTCGCTGTCATTTGACTAAATCCATGCAAAACTAATTACAAAAAGTCCGCTTTTTGGCAAATATTTTTTGTAAAATTCAAGTCAAATTCAATTCCACTCTAATATATTTGCTCATCTCTAATTAGGAGCTAACATTACTGTATTATAATTATAATTCATGGCGTTAGTATGCTGGTTGAGTAGAAACTTTTCAAAATAATTATTTGTGGATACCCTCTGGGTGCACTGGTTTCTGCTCCCATACGCCCAAAAACACTCTGATGGGTTTATAAGTTTTCCCTTCTACTATTTCCTAGTGTGAGTGTGTGTTTTGTTGAGAAATTAAAGCAAATTGATAGAGTTGGCGCTGAGTTATATTACAGGATGTCTACATTACTGCAGGATATGTTTTTGTCAGGTCCGGATGATAAGGAGGGTAAAAAGACAAATTACCTTAGACCCCCACCGTCTGGAGCCTCTAACAACGTCTTCAAAATAATTATTTTTTAGCACTTCATGGTGGCATTTTTTGAATATGCTGTGCTGTGTAACACTTATTTATAATTATATGCTAACTTTGTGGTAGTTTTTGAAGACTTTTGCTCTAACGTACTACTTTTTTAACCTTAATTTATATTGTAGATGTAAAATTTTAATACCTCATCTATGTCCAGATAATTTGGTTCTATAAACGAACCCGAATTGTCAAGTTCTAATGTTCCCCAACTACAGTCCTCAAGAGTCACCAACGCATTAAGTTTTCAGGATTTCTTTAGTATTCCCCAGATGATGGAATTATCACATGTGCAATACTAAGGAAATCCTGAAAACACGATCTGTTGGTGGCTCTTGAGGATTGGAGTTAGAGGAACCTGTCCTACACAAAAGTCGATAATGATTTTGTACATTCCGTAGAAAATAGACCACGGAATGTTTTTGCCAACAGGTTTTTTGAGCTTTTCGTGTCCCACATTTACAAGAACCGTAGTGGGCATCCAATATCTCATAAGATATTTCTGCAACTGGTGACGGAAATATTGAATATTACATTGTAATATGCATTTCCTTATATATGTAGTAACCTTCATTTTTATGTATTTGTCTATTTCAGGTTGTATATAAAAATAATGATGTCCGGCTAGAATTGTCACGTCTTGCCAAGCAAGGTGATGTCAAAATGAAAGTTCATGGTGTAGTCGCCTTTAAATGTGAGAATGTTGCCACATTGGACCCAATCACTTTTGAGACTCCAGAATCATTTATCTCTTTACCAAAATGGAATGCGAAGAAGACTGGATCCATATCATTCGACTTCCGCACAACGGAGCCCAATGGACTCATATTGTTTAGTCATGGTAAACCTCGTCACCAAAAAGATGCAAAAAATCCCCAAATGATCAAGGTTGACTTTTTTGCTATAGAGATGCTTGACGGCCATCTGTATCTTCTTCTTGACATGGGATCAGGAACCATTAAAATAAAGGCAATTCAGAAAAAAGTAAATGACGGAGAATGGTATCATGTTGATTTCCAACGCGATGGACGCACAGGTAAAAATATATTTGTGAAAAATTATAATGAATGGAATGTCAAGTGCTTATATTTAATTTAGTTAAAAGCAAACCATAGATTCATTTTTTTCCCTTTTTAACGTTACGTTATGCACTTTTTAATACAGTGCAAGGAAAAATATGATGACAAATTTCAAATAATATATATTTTTTAATAATTAACAATTAAAAAGGTTAGTCGATTTTTTGGCAAAATTTTCTAAAATGTCTTGAGGAGAGACGTCAATATGAGATTGCTTGGGGTCCAACACTCGGCATCCCTACCGGTCAGCTGTTATTATCTATGGCATCAGTGGGATGTAAACATTGAACATAGCTGCAAATCACAGCTCCGATCTATGGGTAGCAGTAGTAGTCGCTACCGGGTGCTGCAGATCAGCTCCTATTCTCAATGATTTGTACAGACATAAGCAATTAGGAATAACCCAATTTCTTACATCTGCAATACATTTCAATACCCTGTGCTGTCCATGGATGAATGCTGAAAATACTGGACAGCGGCAACCTCCAAGATTATGGGACGACAAAGGTAATATGGATAAGCAAATGATGTCTTCCTTGACTCCATTGTCTTCTGTGCAATTGCTGTAATTGTTCAGCACATGCACAGATACAGGGGATTCTGTTGAACGTATCTGCAATGCGAGTAGTGGAAGGGCACCTCTCTGTTTTACACTAAAATTTTCAACTTTTTTTATTTTTTTTTTATTTTTCCCACACTTGTGGTCCTGGGGACTATTAGAATTTACAGAAGAAATTGGCATAAATTATAGTGCAAATCTACACCAGCCCAAACTGGCAATGATTTGCTGTAATGGCGCATGAACAGGAAAAGCTGAAGACCAGCAGGAAACTTAGGCAAAAATGGTGGCGTTTCAGTATTTTCTTTTTTTTTTATTCTAGGACAACCATGTGCCTATTTGTAAAATACAATGCATTAGTGAACCAGTCCTTTACAGGGAATTTGTCAGCAGGTTTTTGGTAGGGAATCTGATAGGAGCATACTGTAGTGACAGAGCCTGATTCCAGTGATGTGTGACTTATTGGACTGCTTGGTGCAGTTTTGCTAGAATCCATGTTTTATCTGTAGATGTGGCAGAGCTAAGACTCCTGTGCTGTGTATAACCTATAACTCCACCTACACCCCTGACTGGCAGCTTCCTGTGTACACTGTGCATTATAAGTAAGCTGTTAATTAGTGGAGGGGGTGGAGTTACACAGATTTGCCAGACTGGCATGTATGTGACGCCTAGTCATGTAGTGATAAACTCCTATTGATAAAACACTGATTGTATTGAAACTACAACACACAGCCTAATAAGTGACACATTCCAGGAATCAGGGTCCCAATGCTTACACTATGCTGCTCTCAGATTAAATAGCAAAAATTTGCTGACAGATTCCCTTTAAGACTAGCATAAAAAAGGATATGTGCACCAGTACAGTGTCGGACTGGGGTGCCAAGGGCCCAACAGTAACATCAACTCTGGAGGCCCACTTTTCAGCTACATGCAAATATTACATTACTCTCATTCACAAATGTATATAATAATAAATGGGTAGTCAAATGAATGATAAGATGCAGCCTTTGTCTGTAAATAGTGAACCAAGTGTATTGTGCCAAGTACTGTTCACAATGGAGGGTGGAGGGCCAACTCATGCAGATCGGCCCACCGGGGGATTCTTCTGCTCCCCTGTGGGCCAGTCCGATTTTGCCACAGTATACTTGTAATATTATTTTTTTCAGTTGGATTCAATATAGATTTATTCACGTGCCACATTACAGACTATGATACCGCCATGTGTATCTTGCATTATGTTAAAAAAAAATTAAATTTTAGCCTCCAATTTTATTCTACAGAATTAAAAAGACATCTCTTATTTATTTGGAATTAACTGTTCTAATGTCCAAAATGCAGTTAAGGATATATTAAAATATAAGTAATAATAATAGGAAGAAACTGTTACATAGATACAAATAGTATCTCTGCAATAGTATGGGCTGTATGTTAAGAAAAAAAAATGCAATTCTGCTTTTTCAGTAAGGAAAATGTAAAAATATTAAAAACTCAATATCACATTGTCTAAAGTGTCGAAAAACGAAATATTGAAAAATATAAAGTTGCCCGTTGTCGGCAAAAGCCAACCGGCATCGGAAATGAAGAAGAAAGTAGCTTATTTATCCTCTAAGATAAGCTCCTGTATACCTATTTTCCCAGTATTGAGGATATGTCTTTTAGAATTACATTTACTTGTAAAATCTGGTTATAAAAAAAGGTTTGCAAATGATAAAACACATATATAATCATTAGCTTTAATATCAAGTAGGAGAAAGCTTGACCTTAATATTATGGATGCATTTTGCATTCTTCTTATGTAGAAAGTTACTAGACATAATTAAATAGAAAGTAGGTCACAGTCACTGAGTTTCATATCTCCAAGTGGATTCTTCTTTATCCTGTGGGAAGAGATAAACTTGAGGAGACAGATGACTCCATTTACAGATATACAAAGCAATACTATCCTTGTCTCGGAGGGTTGTTATTTATCATGTCCTTTTAACAGTTAAAGGTGAGTTATAGCCGGCCTATTGAAAGACTATAATGAATCACCCTTCTGTCCATTTGTCAGGAAATGAGATTTCTACAGATTTGAATACACCGAAAATACAAAATAAAAATTGCCTGAAATTGCACAACACGCTCCAGGGATTTCATACTGACAAAACCATCCTTTATTGTGGAAACCCTTAACCTGCATGGTGTAATATTAACGCTCTCAACTGGCGTGTCGTTATTTGTTGTGCTGCCATAAATATCTGCTTTATTCTGTATATTCATGGTGCAAATACGTAAATGAAAACATACACGTAACATACAATAATGCAAAACAATTAAAATATTTAAAAAAAACCTTTAAAACATAAATTCAAATAATAATAATAATAATAATAATAATAAAAAAGAATATGTCACCTTCAAAATAATAATGGCCATTCTAATGGGCAAATAAGTAAATGAGAACATACAGTACAGACCAAAAGTTTGGACACACCTTCTCATTTAATGATTTTTCTGTATTTTCATGACTATGAAAATTGTACATTCACACTGAAGGCATCAAAACTATGAATTAACACATGTGGAATTATATACTTAACAAAAAAGTGTGAAACAACTGAAAATATGTCTTATATTCTAGGTTCTTCAAAGTAGCCACCTTTTGCTTTGATGACTGCTTTGCACACTCTTGGCATTCTCTTGATGAGCTTCAAGAGGTAGTCACCTGAAATGGTCTTCCAACAATCTTGAAGGAGTTCCCAGAGATGCTTAGCACTTGTTGGCCCTTTTGCCTTCACTCTGCGGTCCAGCCCACCCCAAACCATCTCGATTGGGTTCAGGTCTGGTGACTTTGGAGGCCAGGTCATCTGGCGTAGCACCCCATCACTCTCCTTCTTGGTCAAATAGCCCTTACACAGCCTGGAGGTGTGTTTGGGGTCATTGTCCTGTTGAAAAATAAATGATGGTCCAACTAAACGCAAACTGGATGGAACAGCATGCCGCTGCAAGATGCTGTGGTAGCCATGCTGGTTCAGTATGCCTTCAATTTTGAATAAATCCCCAACAGTGTCACCAGCAAAGCACCCCCACACCATCAAACCTCCTCCTCCATGCTTCACGGTAGGAACCAAGCATGTAGAGTCCATTCCTTCACCTTTTCTGCGTCGCAAAAAGACACGGTGGTTGGAACCAAAGATCTCAAATTTGGACTCATCAGACCAAAGCACAGATTTCCACTGGTCTAATGTCCATTCCTTGTGTTCTTTAGCCCAAACAAGTCTCTTCTGCTTGTTGCCTGTCCTTAGCAGTGGTTTCCTAGCAGATATTTTACCATGAAGGCCTGCTGCACAAAGTCTCCTCTTAACAGTTGTTGAAGAGATGTGTCTGCTGCTAGAACTCTGTGTGGCATTGACCTGGTCTCTAATCTGACCTGCTGTTAACCTGAGATTTTTGAGGCTGGTGACTCGGATAAACGTATCCTCAGAAGCAGAGGTGACTCTTGGTCTTCCTTTCCTGGGGAGGTCCTCATGTGAGCCAGTTTTTTTGTAGTGCTTGATGGTTTTTGCAACTGCACTTGGGGACACATTCAAAGTTTGCCCAATTTTTCGCACTGACTGACCTTCATTTCTTAAAGTAAAGATGGCCACTCTTTTTTCTTTACTTAGCTGCTTTTTTCTTGCCATAATACATATTCTAACAGTCTATTCAGTAGGACTATCAGCTGTGTATCCACCAGACTTCTGCACAACACAACTGATGGTCCCAACCCCATTTATAAGGCAAGAAATCCCACATGTTAAACTTGACAGGGCACACCTGTGAAGTGAAAACCATTTCCGGTGACTACCTCTTGAAGCTCATCAAGAGAATGCCAAGAGTGTGCAAAGCAGTCATCAAAGCAAAAGGTGGCTACTTTGAAGAACCTAGAATATAAGACATATTTTCAGATGTTTCACACTTTTTTGTTAAGTATATACTTCCACATGTGTTAATTCTTAGTTTTGATACCTTCAGTGTGAATGTATAATTTTCATAGTCATAAAAATACAGAAAAATCTTTAAATGTCCAAATTTTTGGTCTGTACTGTACATGCAACATAAAATCCTAAAACATGCAAAACAAATCAAATATAAAAAACAGCTTTCAAACTTAAATTAAAATAATAATAATTATGATAATAATAATAATTATATTTAAAAAAAAATAATATGTCACCTTCAAAATATTAATGGCCAACATAGAATATATGCCATGCTACATAGCATACCGTTGTGTCCTTGCTTTCCTTTTCTCTTGTCTTGACAGATTTAGCAATCTGTAAATGAACTTGCGCAATTTACATAGCAAGGCCACCTGTTTACACTATTGGATCGACAGGATTAAACAAATTACCTTTCATAAGGCAGATAAATGTAATAGATTGCTCACCGTTATAACAGCTTCAAATTCTCACTGTAGTTTTCATCGGCAACTTTATCCCATATTAGTAGAGTGCTGAGAGGAGCATTTGCCGAATCCAAGCTTGTGAATGTTGTACTCTAGAAAAAGCTGCTCTACCACCTCAATATAATACAATTCCTTAAAACAGCGAACACTGGCCCATGTCGGTCTTCTTACACGTTTCGAGCATGCACTGCTCTTAGTCGTAGAAAAGCGATGGAAATAATATTCTGTGACTAAGAGCAGTGTATGCTTGAAATACCAAAGAAAACTGACAATGATCAGTCTGTTATGTTTTAACCTATTGCAATAAAACTTTTGTTGCGCGTTTTGCGCATAACGTTATTCAATGACTAAAAGCAGCGTATGCTCGAAACGCGTAAGAAATCCAATATGAATCAGTGACCTGTGTTTTAATAGATTGCAACACAGATTTTCTTACGCATTTCGAGCATAATATTATTCTGTGACTAAGAGCAGTACATGATAGAAACGTGTTAGAAAACGGGCATGGATCAGTGTGCTATGTTTTAATTGATTACAGTAAAGAATGTATTAAGCATTTCAAGCATAACATTATTTTATGACTAAGAGCAGTGTATACTCGAAACGCATAAGAAAACTGTTATGGAGTGTGCTATGTTTTAATAAAGATTTTTTTTACGCATTTCAAGCATAATAATAATAATAATCCAAGCATAAAATCATTCTCTGACCAAGATCAGTGTATGCTTGAAATGCATAAGACAACCGACATAGATCAATGTGCTATGTTTTAGTTGATTACAATAAATAATGTTTCATGCATTTTGACCATAACATCATCCTATAACTAAGAACAGTTTATGCTTGAAATGTGTAAAAAAAAAAAAACACGTGGATAAGTGTGATATGTTTTAATCGACAGAATAAAAATTTTATTATGCGTTTTGAGCATAACATTATTCTATTACTAAGATCAGTGTATGCTTGAAACGCGTAAGAAAACTGATATTAATCAGTTTGCTATGTTTTAATTGATTGCAATAAATATTTTATTACGCATTTTGAGCATGACGTTATTCTATGCTCGAAACGTGTTAGAGAATCAACATGGATCAGTGTGCTATCTTTTAATCGATTGCAATAAAGATTTTCTCACGTGTTTCGAGTATATACTGCTCTTAGTCATAGGACAACATTCTATGTCTAAGAGCAGTGTGTGCTCGAAACGCGTAAGAAAACCGGCATGGACCAGTGTACCATTTTATAATTGATTTCAATAAGAAGGAATTCTATTATATTGAGGTGCTGAGTTAGTTTCCATAGTATGCAAATTGCTAATCGTCCATAGTACACAAATATTAGATGCTTTAATTGTCACATTATTTAGTCTTAGACTACAATTCAGTATAACATAATCCAGTCTTGGACAATGGTTGTGTCTATTAGAATGTCACACAATGACTCAATGAGGTGCAAAAACGGTAATAATGATAGACACGCTACAATAGAAATCTGTGATGAAACTTCAGCTGTATTGTAATGGTTGTGCGGTATCTGCATTGATTTTGAATACCCGTAGTGTAACTTGAATCTTGTTAAAATCACACTGTGCAATGAGGTTTGCATGACCCGCTTACATCAAGGTATGATTAGAACAGACTACATTGTGGCCGACATCTCAAAGTAGAAAAGTGTCTCTGTCACTCTGTTTAAGGAAAAGTTTATATACTTTGCAATGTATACTGCACACTTTTAGATGAGCATTTATATACTGTACCGGTATGACTATTGAAAATCTGAAAAATAAAACTTTATTTTCTAGACTGAACCATGAAAGATGGAGTAATTTTTGGATTATCTGTTTTTATTGTCGAGGGCAGATTGATCATTTACGTATTAGGGCAGTGCCTGAGGCGTAATACCCAGAGTAGACCTACTGCCAAATTCAGTGGGATCGACATGACATTTTATGTGCATGGTCAGCGGTGTACATAGAAATCATGGAACCCTATAGCGAAAAGGTCTAATTGGGCGCCCCAAAAAGCAAAAAAAAATAATATTCTGTGAGGTCACAGAAGACCATATCTCACAACTTTGCAGCTTTTATAAAGTAATTTTCTCCCTACTGGAGCCTTAGATTCCGCTTTTATTTCACCCATAAAGTATAATGTCAACAAAAGTGACCCACAAACACAGTATGAAACCACCACAGTGAATTCCTCCACAGTACCCTCCACACGCACAGTATGATGACCCTACTGTACCCCACCCCTCATATCTTGCGGAAAAGATATACACCCCTCCATGCAGTATAATGGGCCTACATACAGTTTAATTGGCCCCCACACCACTCCACACTGTACAGTGGCCCCCACTAGCTCTCCAAACTGTTCCTCTCCACACTGTACAATAACCCCCACACAGCCCTCCACACAGTATGATGAAAGCCACACAAACCTTCACACTGTATAATGGCTTGCATACAGTATAAACGCTTCCACACATAGCCCTCCAACTATTATAATAGCCCCCACATAGTCTTCCATATAGTAAAATGCACCCACCATAGTCCTCCATACAGTATAATGCACCCCCATAGTCCTCCATACAGTATAATGCACTCCCCATAGTCCTCCATACAGTATAATGCACTCCCCATAGTCCTCCATACAGTTTAAAGCACTCCCTATAGTCCTCCATATATTGTAAAGTACTCCCCATAGTCCTCCATATAGTATAAAGCACTCCCCATAATCCTTCACATAGTATAATGCACTCCCCATAGTCCTCCATATAGAATAAGGCATTCTTTATAATCCTCCATATAGTATAATGTACTCCCCATAGTTCTCCATATAGTATAATGCACTCGCCATAGTCCTCCATTAAGTATAATGCACTCCCCATAGTCCTCCATATAGTATAATGCACTCCCCATAGTCCTCCATATAGAATAAGGCATTCCCCATATTCCTCCATATAGTATAATACACACCATAGTCCTCCATACAGTATAATGCACTCCCCATATTCCTCCATACAGTATAATGCACTCCCCATAGTCCTCCATGCAGTTTAATGCACTCCCTATAGTCCTCCATATATTGTAAAGCACTCCCCATAGTCCTCCATATAGTATAAAGCACTCCCCATAATCCTTCATATAGTATAATGCACTCCCCATAGTCCTCCATATAGAATAAGGCATTCTTTATAATCCTCCATATAGTATAATGTACTCCCCATAGTTCTCCATATAGTATAATGCACTCTCCATAGTTCTCCATGAAGTATAATGCACTCCCCATAGTCCTCCATATAGTATAATGCACTCCCCATAGTCCTCCATATAGAATAAGACATTCCCCATATTCCTCCATATAGTATAATACACACCATAGTCCTCCATACAGTATAATGCTCCCCCATATTCCTCCATACAGTATAATGCACTCCCCATAGTCCTCCATACAGTATAATGCACTCCCCATAGTCCTCCATACAGTTTAATGCACTCCCTATAGTCCTCCATATATTGTAAAGCACTCCCCATAGTCATCCATATAGTATAAAGCACTCCCCATAATCCTTCATATAGTGTAATGCACTCCCCATAGTCCTCCATATAGAATAAGGCATTCTTTATAATCCTCCATTTAGTATAATGTACTCCCCATAGTTCTCAATATAGTATAATGCACTCTCCATAGTCCTCCATGAAGTATAATGCACTCCCCATAGTCCTCCATATAGTATAATGCACTCCCCATAGTCCTCCATATAGAATAAGGCATTCCCCATATTCCTCCATATAGTATAATACACACCATAGTCCTCCATACAGTATAATGCACTCCCCATAGTCCTCCATACAGTATAATGCACTCCCCATAGTCCTCCATACAGTATAATGCACTCCCCATAGTCCTCCATATATTGTAAAGCACTTCCCATAGTCCTGCATATAGAATAAGGCATTCTTCATAATCCTCCATATATTGTAAAGCGCTCCCCATAGTCCTCCATATAGTATAAAGCACTCCCCATAATCATCCATATAGTATAATGCACTTCCCACAGGCCTCCATATAGTATAATGTACTCCCCATAGTCCTCCATATAGTAAAATGCACTCCCCATAGTCTTCCATATAGAATAAGGCATTCCCCATAATCCTCCATATAGTATAATGCACTCCCCATAGTCCTCCATATAGAATAAGACATTCTTCATAATCCTCCATATAGTATAATGTACTCCCCATATTCCTCCATATACTATAATGCACTCTCCATAGTCCTCCATATAGAATAAGGCATTCCCCATATTCCTCCATATAGTATAATACACACCATAGTCCTCCATACAGTATTATGGCCACCACAATGTTCTCATTGATTTAACAAAAAGTTGCAACACCTCTCCTCATCCCTCACTTCTCTGGTCTCTGCAGCATGCGTTCTGAAGCACTGTACATCTCAGCGCAGTGGGCGCCATGTTGTGACATCATCGCGCCTGCTGCACTGAGACCTCAGTTGCCGGGAAAGAATGATAGAGGAGAAAACGTCAGCTGACGGCTCCGTCTTTCATCATTGCTTTCAACTGTATCGGCATCCAGGATGCCGATACAGTTGAACTTGCGATGATGGGCAGGGGTCCGGTGTCGGCGTTGGCACCGGGCCCACCTGGGCCCCATAGTAACTGCGTCGCCTGCCACCATTTGCGGTATGCCACTGTACATGGTGGTCCCCTAACTATGTCCTGACACAAGACGTTATGAGAAAGAAGGAACGAGCAGTTGTAATTAAAATGCCTGACCCTTTTGCTTTTGAATGAGATAAAAGGCTGCCAGAGGAGTTTGGCAGCAGCCTTATTCTCTCTCCCCGTTAAAAAACACCTTACAGGGAATCTGTCACCAGATTTTTACTACCTCATCTGACAGCAGCATAATGTATGAAAGAGACCCTGATTCCAGCGATGTGTCACTTAGTTTACTGGATGCAGCTGTTGTGACCCAATCAGAATTTTTAGATGTAGCTGTTGGACAAAAAATGTTCACCCTATAGCTATCTTGTGTATAGTCTGCTTTAGATGAGATATGTAGCCCAGAGATAAAGATCATATATACAAGGGAGTACTTGCACCTCTCCTTACGCTGTGATTGTTATGTGCAGCTCAGATTATGATCATTATAGCCTTGATCTCTTTTACATGGCCCAAAATTGGTTGAATGAAAATATGCTTGTTCACTTTGATTGGCCTGTGTGAAAATCGTTGCGATCAGTCAACTAAACTCTCGTTCATTGGATGACAGCATCTTTTATGCTGGTTAAAAAATAATCCTAGTCATCAGCACATGGGGCCAACAATATGCAAACTTTATGGAGTCCAAGCTATTGTTTTAATGATCATCCATCCCTGTTTAATTTGCCTCAGTCTGTGTGACGTTTTATAAATGAGCCCCGATCATATCGATGATAAGCACTTACTACAGAGAAAGGCGGAGACAGAACAGGGCAGAGATACACCCTTTTAAAAGGACTTTTGAATAGTGTTTCCCAACCAGGGTATTTATAGAGAATTATAGAAAGCTTAAAGTGACCCTATACCAAACGTCATGAGTTAGAATTAAAAGTAGGGAATGGAAGTACTTTTACAATGTTTATTTGAATTAAGGTACGTGGCTAAGATAGATTTAGAAATGCTGAGTTAGTGCACTCATTGAAGTTTTAGTGCATGCAAATTTCTTACCATGATCTTAAAAAGCACCTTACACCAAATCCAATTTCTCATGGTGAACTGGACACACGATATAATAGTGGCTGCACAGCCGAATAAAACTTTTTGGTTTGTTTTAATTTCACCTCTCCATTGCAGAAATATTAGTAATCAAAGTATTTAGCACCTAATGAGCTCCCTTTTTAAGGCAATGTGGGTGTTATTAAATATTTTTAATGGGGGAGTGTACTTCTTTTCCTTGTATGAGTTGCCTGATTATAAACAGGCAACAACATAGCAGAAATATAACACACCTCCATCATAGTTTAGGTTTAACTCTAATCTAATCTGGCTCCTGGTCTAACCTCCTGAACGATTAGAAAGCACAGATTACTAATGTGGCACCCCAGGGGTCTGGTTGCCACAGTAATAGAAATATTATGTCTGAGAGCAAGTGGGAGGTTTCTCTGGTCAGGAGCCCTAAGCATGCAACACGGCCCACCCAGACCTGGGAGGGGAGGAATCTGCCCTTATAAACTGGGTCTGGGGCGGGATTAGGTGAGCCAGAGCCTGCAGAACAAGTAGAGCAGTCAGAGTCAGAGTGAAGTCCCAGACAGAGACGCAGTCAGGTCTGGAGAACAGCAGACACAGAGAAAGTGACAACAGGAGCTCTGTAGGAGCAGGAGCGAGTGCCAGAGGCTGGAAGCTAGAAAGCTTGCCTTGGCTGAAGACACTAAACCCGGACATGGAGTCCGAGGCTGTGGGGACATCCAGGTCCAGCAGCAGAATCCAACTGGCAGGGGATTCCATGTCCTCTGGCCTTAGAAGCCCGGAGGCACGGTCACAAGCAAGGGACCAGCACCGCCATCGTGAAGCAGAGGCTAACGGAAGACCCCAAGTCACCGGCCATACGGGTGAGCACCACACGGTATACTCAGGGACGTGGGCTACTTCTACCCGCATAGAGCAAGGTAGCCAGGAAAGAGTGCAGATAGTCGGGGAGGCCTACAACTCCACCTGGCCAAGGGAGATCCTACTTGCTTACAGACTGACCAGGCCCCTACTGCTAACCAGTACTCCCGGGAGGGTCTGCGTTATACCATCAGTAAAGACCCTGAACTGCACCACACGTCTCTGTGTTTCATCGCCGCACCAGCACCATTACTACTGGGACGCTCACACCATCACTCCCATCTTCCACACTAGCTGCCCTGAGGCAATACTTCTCCCGTGGGAAGTTATCCCATACTCGGCTGCGCAAACAACATCAGCCTTAGCGGTCTGCAGCTCAGCGGCGGTCCCCACTGACCGCAATCCACGGGTGGCGTAGTCGGACATTTGTTATCACACTCAGACTGCCACTGGTTTGACCGCCCTGGACACGGACCGGGTCACAGCCACGGAGGACTACAACCCCCAGCGATCCGGCTCCGGGTATCCCCCTGCACAGCACTGGCCCAGGTGGTGCGTCACTATCACCTTTCAGATAATTTTACTGTGGGGAAGAGGTAGCACAGCTGAGTTTAGCTGTGTCACATTACAAACACTTCAATCAACTCTGTCAGCTCTACTGTACTGGCCCTTCCCCTAACATTGCCTTTCTAGAGATAAGTCACTCTTACTTCTGTTGTGCTCACATAATCTTGTAATTATTCTGCAGTGAGAGCAGAGCTGGGTGTCATTACATCTCACATAGGAGTATCTTGCTTGCTGCCACCTCAACAACACCGGAGCAACTGCAACCCCCCCAACCTACTGTCTCCTTCCCCATTCCTTTAAAATGTAAGCCCTCAAGGGCAGGGTCCTTTTTCCTCTGTACCAGTCTATCATTGTTAGTTTGTTTACTGTAAGTGATGTCTGTATTTGGTAAGTAACCCCTTCTCATGTACAGCAACATGGAATCAATGGCGCTATATAAATAATAATAACAATAATAATAATAATAATAATAATAATAATAGCTTGTTGTGCTCTAATTACAGAGTACAGAGTGATTACAAATTTCCCTTAACACAACAGACATTGTGAGACTCATATCCAGACAGGCAGTGTAGGGGAATGGGCAGTACAGCAAAGCTGATAGTGCTATGAGAGAAGGAGAGCTGATTGAAGGGTTTATAATGTGACACAGCTAAACTCAGATGCACTGGTCCTCCCCTCACAGTGACTTTATCTGAAAGGTGTGCACTATCTATACTCTAATCTCCTAGCACTTTCTAATCATGCAGGAGGTTAGACCAGTTGATCAGAGCTGTATCCTTACATCTCACAAACTGAGAAGCCTAGGCTATGGTGGGGGCATGTTCTTTTTCTACCATGTTGCTGCCTGCCTGTAATTTGGCAACTCATACAGGCACAGAGAAGAAGTGCATGACCCCAGTGAAAACTCTGATAACACACACACAAACACACAAAAGTTAACTCATTATGTGCCAAATACTTTGATAATATCTCTGCAACGAAGAGACAAAATTAAAAAAACAACAACTTTTATTCCCCACTGCAGCTACTGTTACATCGTGCGTCCAGTTCAATGTGAAAATTTGGTGAAAGGTCTGCTTTAAGACTACATCTACATATAGAATTTGTAACGGGTCTGGGAGGCGGAACCTCTGAGCAACTATACAAGGGGGCGGTCCTTGTAAGGAAGTGGGTGGCTCCCAGGGAAGACGGGCAGGTAGTCACGGCAAGTGACAGGGACAGTCTCTGGGTAGAAGGACGGGTACTCACGGCAAGTGACAGGGACAGTCTCTGGGTAGAAGGACAGCAGGCAGGTGACTGGTGAGCGCTGCCAGGTGAGCGGGCGAGAGTCTCTGGACAGGCAGGTGGTCACGGCAAGTGACGGCAGAGCCTCCAGGTAGGCTAGCAGACAGGTAGCAGGTGAGCGCTCCTAGGTGAGCAGGCGAGAGTCTCTGGACAGGCAGGTGGTCACGGCAAGTGACGGCGGAGCCTCCAGGTAGGCTAGCAGGCAGGTAGCAGATGAGCGCTCCCAGGTGAGCAGACAAGAGTCTCTGGACAGGCAGGTGGTCACGGCAAGTGACGGCGGAGCCTCCAGGTAGGCTAGCAGGCAGGTAGCAGATGAGCACTCCCAGGTGAGCAGACAAGAGTCTCTGGACAGGCAGGTGGTCACGGCAAGTGATGGCGGAGCCTCCAGGTAGGCTAGCAGGCAGGTAGCAGATGAGCGCTCCCAGGTGAGCGGGCAGGCTGGTCCATAGACAGACTGACAGGTGTCGGAAGGCAGACCGTTGGACCGCAGGCTTGCAAGCAGGTAAACGGATATCTGGCAGGTATCAAGCAAGAATCTGGCAGGTGACTGGCAGGTAACAGGCAGGAATCTGGCAGGTGACTGGCAGGTAAAAGGCAGGAATCTGGCAGGTGACTGGCAGGTAACTGGTAACGGGACCTGAGGGCTGAAGCAGAGTGAAGGCTTTGCAACAACATTGCTCGGGCACCTCCATTTTGGAGGAGGTGCCTTATATATGGTGAAGTCTTCCGGCCGTTGGCCGGGGACTCCTTAGGACAGCGCGCGCGGCCCCTTTAAGAGAGGGGGAGCGCGCGCGCGCGCGCCCTAGGCACCGTGGCCGGGAAGCAGCGCGCGCTGCCAGCAGAGCGGGAGGAAGACGCCAGGCACAGAGCGGAGAGGTGAGGGGAACAGCGTCCCTGCCTAGCAGGAGGCAGGGACGCCGACGCTACAGAATTGACGTGCAGAATTTTTTTTTAAATCCATAACATGTCAAATTCTGATGCAGATTTTAACCACAGATATCAATCTTTTAAATCTAGTGGTTTAAAATGTGGAGCAAAATTCAGATGTAACATTACAAAATCCACAGATGAATATTTTCCCATTTGGACGTACCCTAAGTATCCTCAGGCGTAAATCACGTTTATTTATAACCCTATACTATACTTTATATCTTGTAGAGAAAAGTTAATTGGAAAATTATTTTCTACTGTGAGCAAAATATTCTTCATTTAAAAGAAGTTAATAACACATTCTAATTAACTAAAAAAAGAAACTCTTGAGCCCTTGATCTTTGATTTCAGTGAGCATTCTGTAAATCTCAGGAATGCCACAGCAACATAACGTTAATTAAGAAATAAAAATTTTAGTTAATTTTCTTGGCTGGACGGTTCCTACAATTCGGAAAAGTAAAGCAGTAGAATGTGGTGACTGTGTATCTCCCTTATTTCAACCAGGCTTAAAGAAAACAAAATTGCTGAAATAATGAATCATTGAAGAGGCTCATTAAAACATACCTGTGGGAGTTATTTTGGCTGGATCTGCTGTACAGTACTGCCAGCTAGGCAGGAACAGAGAACGGCGGTAATATAACAGATGCAGTGCTCATTGTCCGCTGTGCCTCTATGACACATTAAAGTTCAGCTTCTGTGAGATGGCAGGACTATTACAAGCATGTGAGGCATATTCAAGAAGAATCCCTTAAGGGTGTTTAATAGGAATTGAGCCATCATTAACATGATATTGAAACAACATACGTCTAGAATATTTAGTTAGGTAATGTAGAACTTCAACTGAATATTAACTCCTAAAGAAGGAGAAAGAGACCTATGTACGAACAATTGTTAATTGCGGGGTCTATGGTAAATAAAGGTTTACAAAAACATTCCTGTTTATCAAAGTTGATTTAGACATTTATGACACCTTGCATTTTTTCCTAACTAGTGGGGGTCCTGACAGTTTTTGGAAAAGTATAAATATTGCATACACCAACAGGGCTGTGGAGTTGGAAAGACAAACCTCCGACTCCTACTCCGACTCCTCAATTTCCCTGACTCCCGACTCCGACTCCTCAATTTCCCTGACTCCCACCTTCGACTCCGACTCCACAGTGCTGTCTCACTACTGAGCATGTATATAAAGTGCAGCACAGATGTATCTCAACTAAAAGCCTAAATCCTTAGATCAGGAATAGAACAGACATTTATAGGACATTCCACAACTTTCTCAAATTCTTATGAAAAATTTTTATTCCGACTCCATCAAAATGGACTCCACGACTCCAACTCCATGACTCTGACTCCATGACTCCACAGCCCTGTACACCAATGGTGCATTTAAATCATATAGCCCCGTTAATTAGTGCTGGTTGACTGTATACAAGTCAGTCATTGCTGACAAAGAGAGCAGCGGCTGTAAACACTCCCCCGGTATTGACTGATAGCAGGCTCAGCATTAGGGCTGGCTGTTAGTAATGAGCGAGCATGTTCTGTTAACTCTTTTGGCTAGCATGCTCGGGTGTTCGCCAAGTATCTTCAGCGTGCTCGGGTGTTTTGTTTGAGTGGCTCCGTGTGCATGATTTGCGACTGTTTGACAGCTTTAATACATGTGAGGAATGCCTAAGAAGCAGGCATTCCTCACATGTATTAAATCTGTCAAACAGTCACAAATCATGAGTATGGAGTGACTAAAACATAACACTCGAGCACGCTGAAGATACTCGGAAAACACCCGAGCATGCTCGTAAATCTCGAGTAACGAGCATGCTCGCTCATCACTACTGGCTGTCAGTCAGTGCCGTGTGTGTGGTTACTCTCTATATACAGAGTGGTGACTGAAGACACACCGGTACCACCTCCATGACTGAAACCCGAATGCTGCCGGGAAGAATACAATTTTGAACACTATTAACCTGCAGATTAACCCCATATCTTCAGGTTAATTTTGTTTTTTCACGTGACAGATTCCCTTTAATACATCTTGCCCCTGTACATCATCAAGTTATCGGCTGCACTTGTGTGAGTTGTTGCAAATAACAATGACTTTTATGCTGGTATAATAGATCCGATCACCCGACAAATGGGCGTCTCGCTCGTGTGTCAATTGATCATCGTCTGGCTTCTACTGGTTTATAGTTAGAAATGAATGTTCTTTTCGATTATTATTGGCCCGTCTAAATGCACCTTAACTATGCAATAGATACAGATTCACTGAATAATATTATCAGTGAATCAGCAGAAAGAGATTGGTACTTTTGATGACGGTGGTGTGGAGAGTGAAATTGCCTACACAGCGCTTTTACAGCTCCAAAATACGACAGTTAATGCTACAATTTTTAATTCTGCTTAACAAAGAAAAAAAATGTATTTTTTAAGCATAAATTCTAATGAGTATGAGAATTTTCCCAGTGGAAAAGCGGCAATGAAATGTACATAGGCAAAAATTGCTGCAGATTTCATTGAAGAAACACTGTGGAGTTTCCATATTGTATTGTAAAGGGTGAAATCCACTGCAAAATCCACAGCATAATTACAATTCTTAGTACAGACAATTTTCACTGCAGATTTCCTTTGCAGCATTTGAATGATATTTTGTAAAAATTGATCCTCAATGTTTACACTGTAATATTCTGAGGATTTTCAAACCAGGAGATGTGGGTGAAAGTTGTGCTGCATTTCTATCCCGTGTGCCAATGAGTGATGTCCACCAGATATGTAAGAATGGAAGTTTGTTATTTGCCCTAAGCCAGAAATAGAAAATCACAGTTCAACTTTACCTATCTAAATACATATTTAGAAGGCGCTATAGGTTATAACCAGACAACAAAGAAAAACTCCTAAAATATCACTTTTAATTATATGATTAAAATACCCATATAGTAGCAAACCATAGGGTCATAAGGATATATAGCAAAACAATCGTAAATCCCAAGTTCGACACGGCACCCCCTCTCAACATCGGCTTTCCCTTGTGACCCTAAAGGGACTGACTGACTAAAAACCACCACCAACACCAATTAAAGTGCTACTGTCAGTCCCTTTAGGGTCACAAGAGAAAGCCGATGTTGAGAGGGGGTGCCGTGTTGAACTTAGGGTGCCAACCTCAGCGGCAAGGTAGGGTAAGTGAGAGTGAGTACACATCCCCCACCCCTTTAGATATTTCTTTACAATATTTTTATGTGGTTTAAGATTGTTTTGCTATATATCCTTATGACCCTATGGTTTGCTACTATATGGGTATTTTACCCATATAATTAAAAGTGATATTTTATGAGTTTTTCTTTGTTCTCTGGTTATAACTCATAAATATACGGCATACATACCGAAAAAAAATTTTTGTTTCTAGAAGGCGCTATAAAACTAAAGTAAATACGATAATAACTTTATTGGCAATTTAGATTTACCTTCATAAAAATCAGTATTTGATTTTCAGAAATAATTCATGTACAGTTCATGTTCATGTTCCCAATGTAAAAATATTTACCGTATTTTTCAGATTATACGACGCACTTTTTTCCTCCAAATTTGGGAGGAAAATGGAGATGTGTTTTATAATCCGAAGTGAGCATACCGGGGACGGGGGGTTCACTGGCTGTGGACCGGGTTTACAGGAGGCAGGGTCGCCTCTTCAGGAGGCCGGTGGCGGCAGGAGTGGGTCGATGCTGCAGTTCCTGGGCGTTCATTAGATGTTCGCGGCATTGAGTGGAGTCCCCTTTCCCATTCAGTTCACTTCGGGAAATTGCCGCTGGAGACGGCGCATACTCAGATTGAGATCTCAGGATCCCTTAGATCCCTGTTATGCCTCCAATGAGAAGGAGCAAAGAGACAAAGACCTGACACTACTTCCTGTAATCTTTCTCAGTGTCTCTGCTGCTAAAGACAGATTACACTTGATAGCAGGCTGTGGAGAGCGCTTAGTAGACGGCACTTAGGAGCGATTTTTCAGTGGCAAAAGAACATAATTTTTAAATCACAGTTTGTCTATTTATCACTTTGTCTATCAAATGAGATCAATTAACACTCTTGTGTTTGTGATCATGGGGGTCTCAATGGGTGGTGAGCTCTGTCATCTCACATTTACCAATGATAAATGTTGATTCATGTTGGTCAGAAAAAGGCTTGTTGGTAATGTGGTAATGATAAAAAAGATGTTGTAGACGACACCATGCATATCTGGCTTTTTTGTTTCTATTCATACTTGGGTGGAGATATGCAGATGAGCATCTTGACAGTTTAATATCTATCCATCAATCTCTTTAATATGGATGAACAAGGTCAAAGGCTACAGATTTACAAATGTAATGAATTCCAAAAACGATTTTAATAGCCTTGAATCCAAAGAGACTTGACCTTCGATAGGTAGTGTTCCGTGTGATGGAGCTGTGAAATGAAAGCAGAGAACTTCATTAGAGGATAGAAGTCATATATTATTCCCAGCTATTGAAATCAGCTTTAATAATTTAGCTTGATTAAAGCTCAAATTTGCATAATTGTTACACACACTTAAGAGCTCATCCTAGTAAAAGAAATTAAACCTTATTTAAATACTTGTTCTAAAAAAGTGTGGACATGAGAACAGTATTTAGCATTGTTGGGTTCATGCTTAAAATGTATCTTAGACTGGTTTCACACATTCAACATTCACGGTCCAAGTATGGATCGCAATATTCGAACCGGCAAACCGATCTCCTCACTAAACAGTCTCATAGCCACCATACATGAAGCTTTTGATTTTAAGTCTGAAGACCCAAAACCAGTTTGGACATCACGGTCTCTATTCAGAAAGTGAACATCAGATGTGTGAAACCATCCTTAGATTATGTACGGTTACAATAATTATTTATAGAAATTTTCATCTGTAATTCCCATCTAATAATTAAGTTAAAAAATCAGAAAAAAAATAAAGCAAATAGAGCAAAAACATCTCAGGGTACGATGTCATGGTGTCGCTGACTCATTCACCCTTGCGCTATGCCCATGAGCGTTGATGAATGAGTGCATGAGTTTGCCATTGACACTGATTTTCACATTTGCCTATGCAAATGGAAGCACTTTTTAATTGCATGTGGCACCCAAACCATGCGATGTATCCTCCTTAAGAACAGATACTTAGTAAGTGAGACCATCCTTGCTTATTTGGTCCAGTGGGCATTCCTATCAGTGATGAAAGCTTTCTTTGTGTAATATATATATATATGTTAGCCAAAAGAAAATAAAGTGCATGTGCATATATCATATAATTCTCATGATATTGCTCACTCACCATCCTAACTATATAACAGCAAGGTGCATCTGCATATAATGATCTTTCGCCTGGGTGGCTGCACTAGCACTTTACTATGGGTACGTTTCATTGACTATGATCACATGCACTTTACTTTCTTGTGGCTAATATATATACATATATGCGATATATATGAGTATGGGATTTATATGAGTAGTGATTTTAGCTACTAGGTATATTGAACTATTTCTTCCCTTTTCATATCTTGTCATAAATATAGAGATGTGCATTGTAACTGAGAACTTGTTGCCCATATGTCTTTTCCCAGGGATACATTATTTTTTCTTTATGTTCACTTCTTTTTTATCATGCTAAAAAACATGTTGTAAGTTTAGTTTTGTGAGTAATAAAATGATGTTTAATTGAATATTCATATGAAGTCAGCACTTCATTTTTCATTTTATGAGTATCATTGAGTAGGAGTTTCTTCTATATTGATCCGCAGTTATAATATTAATAGGGTGCTATGTAATTTGCATAATGAAATTGTTTTCTACCTATCTTATTATTAATTTCCCTGTGAATTTCTTAATAGAACTATATATCAATCTACTCTGCTCCTTGGGTCTATAACATGGTGCCTGCAGATTAGATGCCATTTTCATGTTAGCAGGTTCCCTTTAAGGACTTTGTTAGTATTTCACAAGTGATATATACTTATTGCCAGTGCGTCAGGAGTTGGCACAGGTGTTCTCTCTGTGAGATACCCTTAAATCATGAATTGTTGTGTCAGCGTCAGACTGGCATGCCTTGAGTCCTCAAAAAAAAAATAGTTCTGTAAACTTATTGTTCATTAATATAGTTGTAGCAGCTACCAACATGAAAGCCAGGTGAATGAGAACCATCATGCTTCACAAATAGCGCAGATCACCATAACATAACGTGTATGCTATTAATGTGATTGGACCTATCTGTATACACTACCTGTACATTAATCAGAAATAATGTGGTTCATTAGGTGAGTATAATAACGAGTATACATGCTGATAACAAAATGCCAATCTAACATGAATTTGATTATCTGGATCAGGGTTCCCCAACTCCAGTCCTCAAGAGCCACCAACAGATCATGTTTTCAGGATTTTCTTAGTATTGCCCAGGTGATGGAATTATCATCTATGCAATACTAAGGAAATCCTGAAAACCCAATCTGTTGGTGGCTCTTGAGGGCTGTAGTTGGGGAACACTGCTCTAGATAGTTATATACATAGTTTGTTAATATCTTATTTTGCCTTTTGCTTTCTCTGTCCACACAGGTACCATATCTGTCAATACTTTACGTACGCCTTACACTGCCCCTGGAGAAAGTGAAATCCTTGACCTTGATGACGACTTGTATCTCGGAGGCTTGCCTGAAAATAAAGCTGGTTTGGTCTTTCCCACTGAAGTGTGGACCGCTCTTCTGAACTATGGATATGTCGGATGCATAAGAGATTTATTTATAGATGGTCAGAGCAAAGACATACGCCAGATGGCCGAACATCAAAGCACAGCTGGAGTAAAACCATCCTGTTCGAAAGAAACTAGTAAACCTTGCATTAACAATCCATGCAAAAATAACGGAGTATGTAGAGATGGTTGGAACCGATTTGTCTGTGACTGCTCGGGTACAGGCTTCCTTGGCCGTTCTTGTGAAAGAGGTTAGTTTTTGTTTATTACTGTTGGCATACTTCTACTTTAACTCTAAAAGGTTAAATAGGTTCACGTGTGTGATGTTATTTTGCTATAGCATTCAAAAATACTTGAAATAATGGGGCCCCTGTACCAGAACACTTTTCTGTCTAGTAGATCATCGTAATGCTCAATTCCCCCTTCTTTAATGGTAAAAGTGGGCCCCTTTACCCCTTGGGCCACTGTGCGGCTGCACAGATTGCACAAATGATATGTCCGCCCCAGGCTACAATTTTACTCCCAACTAGAGCCTGAACTTGAGTCTCCATTACCCCAATGCAAAATTTGGTAAAATTAGGGTAATCTATCATACATCAACTATAATGCTCATTTTGCCAAAGGGGCAAGAGGATCTTTTGGGATGCCCCTCAGGCTTCATGGCTTTAGTGCAAGCACAACAAGCAGAATATCTAAAACAGCCCAATTTTTTCAAATGGGCCCAAGTTCCTGTTTGATAGGGCATTGTGTTTAATAGATTGCCATAGTCCTTTTATTCTGATGATTAATATAGTTTTGTGAACTCACCGCACCAGTTACTTGTCAGCAAGACACATCACTGCTACTATGAACCAAAGCCAGAAGGGAAACCACGGAGCCTTGGGCCAGAACGACAGAGTATTTAAATAACCAGTTGGTAACATTTTTTTTAAATACATTATCAGCTGTCTTTCTTAACACTTATACATTTTAATATTAGAAAATTGTTGTACTATATTATAAACTTTAGAATTGCCAAAACAAATAATAGCCGACTGGAGACATGGACCCACTAGGTCAATAGCGGATATGAATTAGGTTTAACCCAGGGAGATGAAAAAAAAGGATTGTTCATTCTTCACTTTTCTCAGGTCACTACCCCAGGATTAGTCTCTGTGACTAATGGTAGAAACATAGATGGGCAGACATTTTCTTTTTCATGATGGCAAGGCAGATGGAAGGTTGGAATCATAGTCGGACTGGGTTGGGCCAATGGTGGAAGTCAGGATGGTGGTGGAGGTCAAGCAGTGGTCAGAGCAGACCACCGACAGGAGACAATAGGAATAAATGCACACCAAGTCAGACTGGAAAAATAAGTCCTTTTTGTTTAGGCATAAGGTATTGGGGGAAGTATCTTACTTAAGCTTAGGTACAGTAAAATTGGCATTTAAGATGCATTGACTCTTAAAGAAGCCATTAATATGCATCACAAGCAGAGTGTTGTAATGAAGGAGAAGAAGCAGCCAGGAGCAGCATCACATGGAAGATACATCTTCATCTAAACATTTTCTAATATCATAGAGAAGAAAGTAATTTTGCCATCTTCTAAGTCATTTCCAAAGTATTGATGGGAGCACTCTTTTTCGACTGCCCCCACTGTACTAGTCTGTAGGTAATTGGCACAGTTTAATTAGAGACGTGCTTCTGTGTCTTTTCAAGTAGACGGCAGGAGATGGAGAACGCACATTCATTTACCCAGTTGTCATGGTAATAGGCGTAGATCCCAATGTGACAGCTTTCTCCAGGACTCTTCTATTTGTGAAAAGCTTGTGCCTTTCATGGCTGCTGGTTTACAAGAACTTAGCTCACATTAAATTAGGACAAGCGAGAATTAATACCCCAATGATGAATAAATTGTCTTGTGCATACCCGAGATTCTCCACCTTGGACACACTTCATACCACTCCCAGGAGATCAGTATTGTCCTCATGTTATACAGCACAACGTATGATCATTGCTTTGGGGGTACAATATTGTGATTTTGTGTATAAACACACAATTAGACAGATTTATGAATATTATCTGGTAGCGTATCTTTCGTGATAGAGTTGTTGCGTCGTGATCATGTTAGACATTTGTCTTTTATTACACCACCTGTTGGCTGACTGATTTTAGACCACTCTTCTCACAAAAAATGACCCATACCATTAATAAAGCCTTGCTCTTAATTTTTTTTTATAGGTGTCTAGTAAGGCACACAAAAATGCCCATGCTGTGCAAACTACATAGGCGCTTGCCATAGTGTACCTCAGAGGTTTGTTTGACACCAACCAATTATGACTTTTGGATATGAGCTAGACCCTCACTGACCCTCATAACTACATTATACCTAGACACTAGAATAAATTCACAAAAAAAACATTACATTGGTTTTTAAATGTCCACAAATTTATTTAAATTACAAGACTAAAATGATCACTGTAGAAGTGAGGTGAAGTGCTAGGCCATTGGGTTTCACCAATGCTGTGATATGCAGGTATCCGACTTACAGCACTAGGCCAGACAGCTATAAAGGGTGGCACACACTGGCTTGCCATTAAAGCTAAATTTAAGGGTACCAATGACCCTATTGAAGATCCTCATTCTTGTGTTGAACCACCATGCCAGTGAATGAAGTTACCATTACGACATCCTTCAGGCTGACCACCATGACTTTTTACTGCCTCTATTAGCTAAAATTAGTCCAACATAACTTTTCTGCAACTTCGCCATGACTGTCCCTTGACAGATACATTTGCCACTTTTCCTTTTTGTTTTATCTTTACACTTAATTCAATGCCATGAGCTTATAAATTAGGTGTCCCTGCAAAATACATAAAAAGGGCAATAAACTAGGCAAGCCTCCAACTAATCCAGACATCCTACAACACTCAAGAGAGGGAAAAAACCCTTATGGGGAAAACCTTTAGGAAACCATAGCTAAAGGATTGCAAAAAGAGAGAAAGTCAGCTCACCATGAATTGATGCACCTGGATATGACACAGTCAATGCATGGTGCAGGTCGGAGTATATTGCAAAAAGGGAAAACAATCTCCAGCGCTGGAAACAAGGTGACTCTAAATAAAACTTTGCCTTTAACTCTTCAATTAAAAACCATCATAGCTTGTACACCACAAAGAATATATATAATCATATAATATATGATTATGGCTTAACTGCTGAAATGCGTCGGTTAAAGAATTATCCTTCCCTTGGACTTAGGGTTAATGACAACTTTAACTCATTATAGCCATGATAGAATTAGACATAGCACCAGATATATAAAAGCTAATTCAACAAATAGAATAAAACATGCATCTCTATACAAGTAATGGTTAAATAAACAGAAGTAAAATAGTGATTATAACAGGACAAGTGGCTGGGAAATGTTTCCACCGTTTTTTCTGGTGGGAGAAAGAGGATGTGAGAGAAAAGTTGGGAAGGTATATCTTTTCATAAACTCCACCCTGGCAACAGTAAAACACTAGGCACACACATACTGTGCTCCTTCCTATTTAAGCTGGGCCACCCCTGCTTAAAATCTACACAGCTATACATACAAAACTGCAGGAGTTATTGGTCCGTCCTTCCCAAATTCATGTCACCCTTTGCTTAGTGCTCCGGAGGTGTCTATAACTCTGTGAATGTTTTAGCATACTTTAAATGTCAAAATATACATATTAGACTACAGTTGGCCGAATCCAACGATGTCGGTGGGACCCTCCAATAATCTAATGTATACAGTGGCCTCCCAACTCTTCCCTGACTGATGATGTTGAGGAAGATTAGGATCTTCATGTCAGATATCTTAGGAAAGCCCTTTGTTCTCTGGAAGATAAGGGGTCTGGCGAAGGCTCTCCCGTAGAAAACACAGATCCGAGCATTCCTGTGTATGAGGATAGCTGTCAGACAAATTAAAGTTAGGCCGACCTCTAGCTAATGTTTATAGGGGGCTTAAGACCTGAGTCCCCAGATTGGAGCTGGTGATGTCACTGGGAGTACTGAGCCAATAAGTTGCAGTAATGTCATGCAAGATACTCTTATGACATCAGATGATGAGTAGAGATGAGTGAGCCCGAATTTAAAAGTTCGGAGTTCGAACCAGACACTTAGCGGCCGGTGCTAATCTCC
The DNA here is from genome assembly GCF_046119375.1 of Phyllobates terribilis. NCBI lineage: Eukaryota > Metazoa > Chordata > Amphibia > Anura > Dendrobatidae > Phyllobates > Phyllobates terribilis. The sequence goes on along the minus strand of NW_027362763.1, from coordinate 734,667,895 downwards.
GAGCACTGACTTCTCCCGGAAGTCAGTTTCAATGTTCAGAGTCCCGGGGGAAGTCCAGGAGGAGAGAGAGAGAGAGATCCAAAGTTCAGGTGCCAATTGTTTTCAATGGGGTTCAGGTTCAAGTTCGGGTACAGTTTTGGACTAAAGTTTGGGTAAGGTACCAGAACCCGAACTTCCACGGGTCCGCTCATCCCTTTCATTGATCTTTTTGTAGTGTAGTAAATTTTTGAGAAGCCAGCACATTATATTATCACCAGGTATTTATGTCCCACTCCTCTGCCAATGCATATTATAAAAGGAGATGTAATGTTACCGCCATACAATGCATATCACTGCAGTAATATATCTTGTTTCATGAAAATCCTCGTAGATAGAAAGGAGGAAAGCACAAGATAATGGGCGCCCCATGATGTCTTTCTTGCTTAAGTGCTGCCACACAGGATCTGCTTGAGATATCTAAAATTCTGATTGTCAGCAGGAACTACAAACAAGGAGCCCTGGGGGGTTTCATTGAGCTCTTCTTACTAAGATAGTGTTTTGAAATCAGTGTTTGAGATTGTGATGTAGACTTTAAAAGAAAATCAAACAAGAAAACAAGAAACAAAGACTAAAATACAGCGTTCTTTACTATAATAAAGGAGGACTTGTCCTCTCCAAAATCGTTTAAGGTACATACTGACTAGCTAGGCTTAGGGAAAAAAAATGAAAAATACAATTATTTTATGTATATCTCACTGCAGTATGAAAAATTAATTATGGATTATTCTTTTTATTTTTGGTCTGATCCCCTGCGCATATGAATTAATTAAAAGGGACGTTAAAAACAGAAAAACAGTTAGAAGACATCACATTTTAATTCTACATGTTCTGACTCATTTTGAAAAGGAATATATTGTATATACCGTAAGTTTACATGGGACGCTCAAATGAAGATAAATCCTTTTCAAATAAAGGTTTATAATTTATATAGTGTTATGTGGGTAAAAAAAGACCCTTCCTTCCCATTCCAGCAGCCAGTGGTTACCATTTATCTGCAAATGTTCTAATCCCCCTTCCTTCCGTCGTTTGTGTAAAACTAATAGTTGAGGACAGCAGTGGAGGGCGGGTAGGGGGATGCAGCTGCAGTTTCCCACTCTCAGTATTTACGGAGATAGCAGTAAAAGCAGACAGTCGAAAAGGTATTCTAAGGTAAAATGAAATATATTCCTAACTTAAAAGACCTGAAGACTGAGAAAATGCATTACAATGAAAGAATCTTCACGTTTATCAGGTAATATTGTCCAAATCTTGAATCTCGTGCTATTTTATGCTTGACTTATGAACAAGCTTCATTTTAAAGGCAGGTGGGTCAGAGAGAAGAGCTGTGTCTGCCACGGTTCATTATGAAATCCACAGTAGAGTAGACTCCAATATGTTAAACTATTAACACAGGAGCAAGAAAAATGTGACAAACAGAAGATAAGATTTTATTTTAGAGACGTTTTTCAACCATATACGATACATATACCAAGAAATCCCAGAATCGATGTTACACTTCAGAAACGTTTTGTCTATGGGCTGCCAACTTTGATGCTGCAGACTGCTCTTTTGCTGGTGGAGTGAAGTTGGCAGAGGGTTGAACCAAACTGTCAACTAAATTACAAAATCATTCAATTAGGTAGGCAATGTGTTCCACCCTGTGGCAAAATTCAGCTATTACATATGGTCATAGTGGAGATAAATGAGCAAGAAAAACTGCTTGCATATTGCCATCGTTTCGACAGGAAAAGGAAACATATGCTGATTTGCAAATAAACAGGAGACATGCATCTTAATAATGAGGTTGGCAAGACAATTATTAATATAACTTGCACTCATCCGTTTCTTTTTTTTTTGCCTTCCTACATTTCACACTTATAATTAATTATGTGCATCACTTATGAATTCTAAATGGACCTTATACAACACCATGCACTAGACATACAGTAGTAAAAAACATTAATTATTACTTGTTGTAATACTTTAATTACTGGTTATCGATTTTTATAGGCATTCCATTTGCCCCAGTGCTGCAGTGCTCCATTGGTAAATAGCTGATCACTGGACTTCTCTGAAGAACCAGATATGTCACTCGTAACCTTTCCGCAAATATCATTAAAGAAGTTGTCCTCTACCTATAAAGCACTTTATAAATGACTATCTTTATTGCCTAACCACTTTTATAATTAGCTTTATTATAAATCCCCTATCCTACTTTTTTCCATGTTTTTTTTGTTTACTTTGCTATACTTCCTGTGATTTTTTATTTGAGGGGAGTCTCAAACAAGTGGGACATCATCAGGGGGTGGTGATAGAAGCAGGGTGAGTGACTCCATTGCCATTCCACAACTTCACCGCTCTCAATTGAATCGTCATCAGGGACAGTGCTGGTGTCACTCACCCTGCTTCTATCACAGCCCCCTGATGACAAGTCATTTCAGGGAAAGTAGCAGCGGTGTTGGAAGCAGTGACTGTTATGAAGATGTGGTGACTTCTCAATCATCTCTACTGAACCAGGATGTCACCCGGGGACTGAAGCTGTGGTAAGTGATTGCAGAGCCACCATTTGATGACATCCTGTTTCAGGAGATTAATAGAAGTTGCTGAGAAGTGAGTGCAGCCTCAGCCTCCTGTAACGTCCCGACTGAGACTTCCCTCAATGAAACGTCACAGGAAGGAAGTAAAAAAAAAAAAGAAAAAAAAAAGACATATAGGATATAGTAGGATAGGGAGAAGAGTAGAGATTTTATAATAAAGATAGGTATTTTTAAAGGGCTTTTAAGTTATCGGAACACCCCTTTAAGGACTCCAAATTCTCAAAATATAAATTCAGTTATATATATTATTGCAACTTGGTAGAAAAAACGTCTAAAGATTGCAATTCACTTCACAACCACTAAGTGGCCACATATAGACATATATAACATAAACTTCTCTAAACATAGTATCGCAAAATCATGTTTTTTTCTGAGCAGAAAGGGTTTTATTTCTCTTGCTTCAGTTCCGCTCCAGTGCTGCTCCGAACTCATTTACAAACCCATGTTGCTCAGTCAGCCAAGAATAAGTTTTTTTTTCTCCTGCTTTTGACCTGCTTCTGGACAGTTTGTCTCTGTGACCTGCTGTTAAGCTCTCAGACTGACTGAGTCGAATAGGTTTACAAATGAACATGCAGCAGTACTGAAGAAGGAGAAAAAAAGCCCTTTCTACTCAGTCAGCCAAGTACAAGTTTTTTTCCCCAACTACTTCAGCCCTACTCCGCAGCTGAGTGAGCAGATCAGCTATACTTGTTCATGATGCACCCTTCACCTTACAGTTGAGACACATGTATCGAGCGGCGTTTCTTCAGGCTGCAACCCTTCTTTATTAGCGATGAGCGAGCACTAAAATGCTTGGGTACTCGTTGTTCAAGTCGAGCAAATTGGAATACTCGAGTGCTCGGACTGAGTAACGAGCCCAATATAAGTCTATGGGAAACTCAAGCATTTTTCCGGCGGCTCCCCCCGGCGGTCTGCAGAGGGTCTAAAAATTGCACAAATCGATGGGAGCAGTTCTCAAATGACATGGGAACATCATGGTTAAGGAATAATGACTTGCATATAAGGGAAAATAAATACCAAAAACAAAAATGCTCCTCCACACCTTGGGCTCTGTTCACACGTAGCATTTTTAATGCGTTTTTGCACTTTTGCATTGCTTTCAACCAAGACAAATGCATTCTCCGGGAAATGTCATTTTAACATTTTACTACCTTATCTTGCCATGTGGTGTGTGACACATCATCAGACACATCCTATTTCATTTATGATGGAGGGACTCTGAAAGTCACAAAGACCAATTTTATAGGGCCATTGGGTGGCCCTTACTATTCTTAAAGAGCCAGCAGTCGGCTATGCTTTGTTGTTCCCATTATTAATGAGTGGGTCTCCTATACTGTTATTGCGTATGTAGCGACTGCAATGGCTGTCAAAAATTTGGAGGAACTCCAATGCCCCTTGCAAGAGACGTAGAGGTCGGAGGGCCTCCTGCAAAAAATGCTCCCATTATTAGGAAGTGTGTCTCCCATACTGTTTGCCTATGCAGTGAAGCAATGGCTGCCAAAAATTTGGAGGAACTCCAATGCCCCTTGCAAGAGACGTAGAGGTCGGGGGGGCCTCCTGCAAAAAATGCTCCTATTATTAGGAAGTGTGTCTCCCATACTGTTTGCCTATGCAGTGAAGCAATGGCTGCCAAAGATTTGGAGGAACTCCAATGCCCTTTCTTAGAGACGTAGAGGTCGGAGGGCCTCCTGCAAAAAATTCTCCCATTATTAGGAAGTGTGTCTCCCATACTGTTTGCCTATGCAGTGAAGCAACGTGTGCCAAAAATTTGCAGGAACTCCAATGCCCCTTGCAAGAGATGTAGAGGTTGGAGGGCCTCCTGAAAACAATGCTCCCATTATTAGGAAGTGTGTCTCCCATACTGTTTGCCTATGCAGTGAAGAAATGGCTGCCAAAAATTTGGAGGAACTCCAATGTCCCATGCAAGAGACATAGATTTGTCGATATGGTACATATGGTGGTGATATGGTGGTGGAGGATGAGGATGCGGAGAAGGAGGAGGACATGAGCAAATAGACAAAATCAGGAAATGTATACCCATGTCTGGGTGTGAAGACAGAGGTGCATGGAAATAGAGTTAGAGCTCCCCAAAAAAAGACACTTTATTTGAGTTTATGTTACGCTGCTATCATTTGATGGTGTTGAGAAGTCTGGCCCAATCCAGTCCTTGTTCATTTTTATATGAGTCATCCTGTCAGGACCTTCAAGGCGTAGAGAGCCAGTTGATGCCACGTGTCCAGCTTGGATACCCAATAATTATAAGGCACAGAGGAATCACAGAGGATGTTGGTACGGTTGGCAAGGTACTCCCTCAGCATCTTCCGCAACTTTTCCCTCCTTGAGAGAGTACCCCGCGCATCAGGGATTGTACGATGGGAGGGTCTGAGAAAACTGTCCCCGAAGTTTGACAGTGTTCCTCTGCCTCTGTTCGATTGCATTTGTGTCTCTCTCACCTGTACTCCTTGGTTGTCCAACGAACTGTGACCTCTGCCGTCAGTGTTTTGAGATGGGAATTTTTTTAATAATTCCGCAACAAGGGCCTTCTCGTACTGCAACATTTTATTAGGCCTGTCCTTTAAGGGAATAAGAGACAGAAAGTTCTCCTTGTAGTGTGGGTCTAGAAATGTCACCAACCAATAATGACTGTCACCCAAAATTTGGACAACGCGAGGGTCACGGGAAAGGCAACGTAACATAAACTCAGCCATGTGTGCCAGGCTGCAAAGAGGCAAGACTTCCGTGTCCTCACTAAGAGGACTACTGACCATGCTCTCCTCCTCCTCTTCTTCCTCCTCCTCCCTGTCCTCAGGCCATCCACGCTTAACAGACGGTATGACAGTTGTACAGGTAGTACCGTCTATAGCGCAGGAAACTAGCTCATGTTCTTCCTCCTCTTCCTCATTGTCACCCAATCCACGTTGGGATGAGATGAGGATGGGCTGTGTGGAATCACCCTGTATGGTTCCTTGCTCAATCTCATTGTGCTCCGCCTGCAATGCATCCTCTTTAATTGTGAGCAGAGAGCGTTTCAGAAGACAGAGAAGCGGGATGGTGATGCTAATTATGGCGTCATCGCCACTCACCATCTAGGTGGAGTCCTCAAAGTTTTGGAGGATGGTACATATGTCTGACATCCATGTCCACTCCTGAGGTCTTATGTGTGGAGTCTGAACTGAATACCGACGGCCTTGTTGATGCTGGTAGTCAACAACTGCCCTCTTCTGCTCACAAATCCTTCCCAATATCTGCAATGTACAGTTCCAATATGTGGGGACATCGCAGATCAGTCATTGAGCTGGAAGCTGCAAATTGTGCTGAAGCACAGCAAGGGCGGCGGAAGCTGTAGCTGACTTTCTAAAATGGGCACACATGCGGCGTACTTTGACAAGCAGATCCAACAGATCTGGGTAGGTTATGAGAAACTGCTGAACCACGAGGTTAAGCACATGGGCCAGGCATGGTACGTGTGTGTGAGCTCACCTCGCCTCAGAGCCGCCACCAGATTACGGCCATTGTCACACACGACCATGCCTGGCTGTAGGTTCAGCGGTGTCATCCACAGATCTGCCTCCTGTTTCAGAGCTCTTCAGCATTGTGCGGTTTGTCACCTAAGCATATTAGCTTCAGCACAGCCTGTTGCCTTTTGGCCGAGGCAGTGCTGCAGTGCTTCCAGCTTGTGACTGATGGGGTCATTTCGGAGATGGAGGCTGAAGAGGATGAGCAGGAGGAGGAGGTGCTGGAGTTATAGAATGTGGGGGCAACCCTGATTGACCCAGGGCCCGCAATTCTCAGCTTCAGGAGGATGTGTTCCGTCCCAAGGTCCGACTGGGTCCCGGCTTCCACTATATTAACCCAGTGTGCCGTCAGTGAGATGTACCGTCCCTGCCCACAAGCACTTGTCCACATGTCCGTGGTTAGGTGGACTTTCCCAGAAACTGCGTTGTTGAGGGCACGTCTAATGTTGTGGGACACGTGCTCGTATAATGCGGGGACGGCACACCGGGAGAAATAGTGGTGGGTGGGGACCGAGTACCAAGGGACGCCTGCCACCATGAGGTTGCGGAAAGCTTCCATTTCCATGAGCCTAAAAAGGCAATATTTCGAGCGCAAGCATTTGCAAAATGTGTGAATTTAGTAGTGTGGCCTGTGGGGCGTTAAATGCGTAATTGTGCTTGCTTTCCAAGGACTAGGGTAGGGACAACTGAACACTGCGCTGGGACCAGGACGTGGACATGCTTGCTGATGGTGCTAGTTGAGAGTGTGCAACAACAGATGAAGGGCGGGAGGCCTCTTGGCATGCACCATGGACACGGGATTGGCGTGCACGCACAACAGCGGAAGAAGCAGTGGTGTCACCCGCAGACACTATTGCTGGACCCTGGGGTTCGGCCCACTTAGTCGGGTGCTTTGCTACCATGTGCCTGATCATGCTGGTGGTGGTCAGGCTGCTAGTTTTGCAACCCCTGCTGATGCTGGCCTGGCTGGTGCTGCAAATGTCCTTTTTGCGGTTATCTGCAGAGTCTTTAAAAAATAACCAGACTCGGGAAGACCTAACAGTTTACTGGCAACTTCCGTCATGTTGGCTTTACAAGGAGTGTTTTCCCGCCTTGTGTCTGAGGCCACAACGCTGCTTTTTCCTGCCTGTTGTGGTGCTCCGCCTCCCTCCCCCTCTGTTCTACTGACCTTGCTCTGTATGTCCCCCTGCCAGGTTGGGTCAGTTACTATATCATCCACCACCTCGTCTTCCACTTCCGTACCCTGGTCCTCCTCCTGACTTTCTGGCAATTGTGTCTCATCATCATCATCCACCTCTTGTGAGTGTAACCGTGGCTGCTCCAATATTTGGGCATCGCTACACAAATTGCCCTCTTGACTCACTTGAAGCTGGTCGGGCGAGAGGCCCAAATCTACAAATGGAAAATTGAACAACTCTTCTGAGTGTCCAAGTGTGGGATCAGTTGTCTCCGAGAACTCGGCATTATGGGAGGAAGGAGGGTCAGGGTGAGGAATATGCGGTCAAGACTCACGGCTACTGAGACTTGACCGTGTGGAAGACAGGCTGGTGGTGGTGTTGGCTAAGTGGAAGCATTATCTGCTATCCAACCAATAACCTTTTGACACTGCTCTGTGTTCAATAGTGGTGTTCTGCGGTCCCCTATTAATTGGGACATTAAGGTCAAGCAACAAGATCTGAGTGTTTGTTGTGGCACAGTTTCAGCTTGCCCACGGCTACGTCCTCGGCCTCTGCATTCTCCATCACCATCATGTCCACTTCCCCGTCCCTTGCCATGCACCTTGCCCATTTTTAATGGAGGACAATATTTTCCACGTTCACGAGAAATGGCTGATTTTGGAATGCAGTTATATGTGATACGTCTGACAGAGAACCACGGTTTTAAATAGCAGGCTTGTAATTTGCTAATACTATCCTTCACAGACACCTAGTGTGAATAGCTTGACCGACACACTGCAGCGGAATGAAAATGGAAGAAATGTCAAATTTTGGAACACTCTTATATGTGTTATGTCTGACAGAGAACCACGGTTTTAAATAGCAAGGCTATAGTGTTGAGAGAGTATGTTCTATTAACCCTTTCGCCGAGTATGCTCGGGCCGAGCTCCGAGTATTTATAGCTGCTCGGTGATATGGTTGAATCGCTCCCGTGTGCATGATTTGCAACTGTTTGACAGTTTTATTACATGTGAGGAATGTCTATTTCTTACACATTCCTCACATGTAATAAAACTGTCAAACAGTTTCAAATCATGCACACGGGAGCGATTCAACCATATCACCGAGCAGCTATAAATACTCGGAGCTCGGCCCGAGCATACTCGGACAGAACATACTCGCTCAACACTACAGGGCTATAATTTGCTAATACTATCCTTCACAGACACCTAGTGTGAATAGCTTGACCGACACACTGCAACGGAATGAAAATGGAAGAAATGTCTGATTTTGGAACACTCTAAAGGTATGTGCACACGATCAGTGTTCACTGCGAATTGGACACAGCACAAATGTGCTGCATCCAATCCGCAGTGACCCGATGTTACAGCATAGTGAATGGGATTATGCAAATCCCATGTCCACTAGGCGTCTGCGGCAAACCCGTGGGTCTTTCCAGACTGCAGCATGTCAATTTCTCCTGCGCGTCCACATGCGGGCTTTCCCCATAGACCCAATCTCTATGGGGAAAGCCTGTTTGTGAGAAGAAAAAAAAAGCGGCTGCCTCTCATTTGCATAATGAGCGGAAACCTGAGGCTGCTTGTCCGCAAGCTCAGAGCCGCAGCCGGCTCCGGATCGTGTGGACGTAGCCTTATAGGTGTTATGTCTGACAGAGAACCATGGTTTTAAATACCAGGCCTGTAATTTACTAATACTATTCTTCACAGACACCTAGTGTGAATTAGTGTTGAGCCACCCCCGTAGTGTTCGAGTTCGGTTCGGTTCGTCGAACACCCGTGTGTTCGCCGAACAGTTCGTCGAACTGTTCGTCGAACACCTTCGAACACCGTTAAAACCAATGGCAGGCAAACAAAAACACATAGAAACACATAGAAAACACCTTCAAAGGTGTCCAAAAGCTGACAAACTGCTCAGAAGACACAACTAACACATGGAAAAGTGACAAGTACATATAGTCATGCGAAAAGAAAAGAGGTGGAGGAGTAAAAGGAGGGGGAGACACAGATATAGGCATGTCATGCCCTTCTAAAATCCAAAAAGTGAGAAGCCGAGACGGCCAGTCCGCTCCTGCCCGTGCCACCTCCGTGTCGCCGGGTTTGTGCCAGAGCCGCGGTGAACCCTGACGGCCAGCCCCCCTCTCCCAATACTGGTGCCTGTCCGCTGGTGGGTCGAGAGAGCCCCCCTGTGGTGGAGGCAGCTCTAAGCTTTTTAATTTAAATTGTCCCTCTAATTTGAATGAATACACTTTAAATCCATTTACAAGGATCTATTGGAGGGCAAGTCTCATGCCAGCAGCCGCGTAATTCCAGCTCCAGTAGCGTCCACTAAAGCTGCTGCAGTTAAAAAGCTTTTATAAGGATCGAGCTCGGCTGTCCACCGCAAGGCATCCTAGTGCCAGTCCCAGCCCCTATGCCTTGGGGTGCCTCCTGATGCTCTTCACTAAGTATCCCGTGGTCCCGAAGCATTTCCTTTGAAAAAATTAAGTGTCCAAACTACAGGTGGTGTAGCTTGCTTAACAGCCGGGATAATCCGCTGACTAGCAGACACTGCTACTAGGCACAAAGTATTTCCTGGGCTAGATGCAGTTAAAAATTTGTAAGTAGATACTCTCGTTGGATGCTGAGAAAGCATTCCATAGAGTCTCCTGGCACGCCATATATGATTCTCTTAAAAAGCTTGGGGTAGGTGTCTAGGGGACCCTTTTATAGCCAAAATCACGGCCCTGTATCACAATACGTCACCTAGGCTGAAGATAAATGGAACTGTAGCACCGAGGGCTCGGTTGCTACAGACGTATTGCACCTCACCCAGAGGTGTGATATCTCACTCTCAGATAAGGATGGAGTGTGGATCAGGACCCGACACCTGCATGCATTACACCACATTGCCGTGGGGCAGGGCGACCAATATGCCCCTGAGATGGGCACGACAGTCCCTGTCCCTGGTTGGAGTGGGGGGAGGGAACACTGAGGAAGGGGAACCCTGCAGTGCAGGAGCAGGGAGGAAGCAGTTCCTGGGTGCATTGAGAAGGGAGTATAAAAGGTGGGCACCATCTTAGTTCAGTGCAGAGAAGTCTGAGCAGAAGTGGCAGGGAGCAGGGGCTCTGCATGAGCTCTGCTCCGGAGGCGGGCCTAGTAACAGAGGCCCAGGCCTGCAAGAGGGAGAAGGAAGGAAGAGGAGCGGAGAAGGCTCCAGGAACGAGGAATGAAGGGATCCCAGGGGTGCGGACGGGCGAGTCGCCACCGCACGCCCGAATCCACCTGCGTGGAGGGGTCAGGCCAAAGGGGGAGACCAGTCCCCGAACTAGTGGAGGCAGGAAACGACCCTCAGCTAGAAACCGGAGGCTCTGACATTTTATGTGGCGCAGCCCCTTGCTCCACCCGCTAGGAAGGCACCACATAGGGTCAGGGAAACTGGCGCCAAGTTTACCAAGAGGAGGCCCGAGGCAGCCGGACAGAAGTGTTGGTAAGAAAGGCCAGACAAAGGACACACAAAGGGGGTCCTGTGAAGCGCTCCAAAGTTATCTGGGAGTTGTCTGAGCCCCTCACCTGGTGAGCACAGTACGACGTGGGCAGCCGTTACCTGCAGACGTGGTCTGGATAATAAGAACTGTGAGTAAAGGCCCTGAACTGCATCACTGACTCCGTGTCGTTACTGCTGCTGCCCTGCACCATCACCCCCATCCTCCGCATACACTGCCCTGAGGCTATACTCCTCCCGTGGGGAGTTATGCTACGCTCTGCTGCACCCACAACACCAGCCTTAGCGGTCTGCCCTGTAGCGGCGGTTCACTCTGACCGCAATCCACGGGTGGCGTAGTCGGACATTTAAACATCAAAACCACATAAATAGTTCCGCCACTGGTTTGACCGCCCTGAGCCACGGAACCGGATCGCCGCCACGAAGACTACAACCACCAGCATCCACCAAAAAGGGTCCGGCTCCGGGTCTCCCAAGGCCCAGGGGGTGCATCAGAACATTTTCATCACCTTTCACAATCACCAATGGGACAAGGCAGGGATGTCCTCTGTCCCCTCTCTTATACATCCTAGTGACGGAGCACCTGCTCTCATCAATTCGCCATAACCCCAATATTAGGTGGATTGAGGTGGGAGGCACCGAGTACAAGTGCTCTCTATTTGCTGATGATGTCCTAGTATATATCACTCAATCACATATATCCATCCCTGCTGTTATGGCTGAAATAGATCACTTTGTTACATGGTAAAATTTTAAAATCAATGCAGCGAAGTCTGAGGCCCTCGATGTCTCCCTCCCTAAATCCATATAGGATTCCATCCAGTCCAACTTTCCCTTTGCCTGGCCCTCACAGGGTATCAAATACTTAGGAATTCCTATTCATAGAGACCTCTCCCATCTATGTTATCTTAATTTTGGGCCCTTTATTGAACAATTCCATACAGACCACGGTTGGCAAGTTAGAACTGTAAGATTCACTACGTGAACCACTGGTGTTTTGTGGAAAAGCACATGTACACCGCGTTCCAAATTATTATGCAAAAAGTGTTTAGGAGTGATAAGGGAAGAATTTGTTTGTTTGTCAGTTAAACTCATTGATGGTGATGTGTGTCAGGGCTCTTTATATCACTGTAAGCAATTGCAGACACCTGTGCTAATTAGTTTGGCAGGTGTGTCCAATAAAGGCAAGACTACTTAAGAAGGCTCTCTCACATTATTAAGCAGCCTACATTTTCTGCCAAAATGGGAAAGAAAAAGGATGTGTCGGCTGCTGAGAAGCAACAAATTGTGGAGTGTTTAGGTCAAGGCATGACTACAATCAACATTGTGCGATGATCAGGATGAAGTGTCTTGGCAATCAAGAAGTATGTAGCTGATTCACAGTACACACGTGTGCGTGCTGATAAGGGCAAATTGAGGACTCTTTCCTACAGGCAATTACGTCAGGTTGAAAGAGCAGCGGCAAAAAAGCCTTGTCATAGCAGCAGACAAGTTTTTGAAGCTGCTTGTGCCTCCAACGTCCCCCGAACAACAAGATGCAGGGTCCTTCAGAGGTTTGCAGCTGTGCATACGCCATCCTGTCGACCTCCTCTATCCACTTCACACAAGCAGAAACGGCTCCAGTGGGCCAAACATTACATGAAGACTGATTTCAAAACTGTTTTGTTCACGGATGAGTGCCGTGCAGCGCTCGATGGTCCAGATGAATGGAGTGGAGGATGGCTGGTTGATGGACACCCCACGCAAACACGGCTACAGCGCCAACAAGGAGGAGGTGGAGTAATGTTTTGGGCTGGAATCATGGGGAGAGAGATTGTCGGCCCCTTTAGGATCCCTGAAGGCGCTAAAGATGAACTCCATAATGTATGTGGATTTTCTCAAACAGCACTTCCTGCCATGGTTCAAGAAGAAGAACCGTGTATTTCACAGCAAGATCATTTTTCTGCATGATAATGCACCATCTCATGCTGCACATAAAACATCTGCATCTCTGGCTGATATGGGCATAAAAGGGGACAAACTTATGGTGTGACCCCCATGCTCCCCTGACCTCTACCCCATTCAGAACCTTTGGAGCATCATTAAAAGGAGTGTCTATGATGGCGGGAGGCAGTTCACATCTAAGCAACAGCTCTGGGAGGGTATTCTGTCCTCATGCAAAACAATTGAAGCAGAAACCATCCAAAACCTGACAAATTCAATGGACGAGAGAGTTCAGAAGCTCCTTTCGAACAAGGGGTCCTATGTGAAAATGTAACATCACCTAGAATAAAGTTTTGAGTTGAAAACTGTTTGATTTCAGTTTCTAACAACCTGCTAATGCTTATAATTTCAAAAATGACCATTTTTTTGGTCTTTATTAAAATGAAAAGGTTGATCGAAAAGTTTGGGGGATCTAAGAGTGTGGCAACCCAGTAGTCATGATTACTTCGAATTCTGACAATATGAGGGTCATGCTGCAGGTAGTGCAGCAAGAAGGCACTTATGTGTCTTGCGCATCTCGGAGCCCCAAAATTATTTTCCGGGCTAGATGCAGCTAAAAATTATTTTTAATTTTAAATCTGGTGGAGCTTATTATAGATGGCCTAATAGGATCAGTGCTGCACACTGCTACAAAGCCCAAATTATTTTCCAGTCAAGATACAGATAAACATGATTAGCAATTTGAAAGCTTAAAACGGTTGGTAGGGTGATTTTAACCAATCATCAAGCTTTTACTCTCCCCAGGATGACACAGGGGTAGAAAAGTCGTTTCGGATCCATGATTTGTTCATCTTTATGAACGTGAGTCTGTCTACATTATCAGTGGAGAGCCGCGTGCGCTTATCTGTCAGCACACCACCAGCAGCGCTGAACACACGTTCAGACAGAACGCTGGCTGCGGGGCATGACAAGATCTCCAAGGCGTAAGTGGCTAGCTCCGGCCATTTATCCAGATTGGAAGCCCAAAAAGAGCAAGGGTCCAGTGACACAGTCGTGGCTTCAATGTTTACTTGGAGATACTCCTGTACCATCGTCTCTAGGCGTTGACTATGTGTCAGACTTCTTGTCTCCTGTGGCCTTGCAAAGGATGGGCTAAAAAAGTGGTGAAATGATTCCGCAAAATTGATGTTACCAGCAGATACTGTGGTTCTGTTACGGTTTGACTGCTGAACACTTGACGGTCCCACGGTTGGCAAGTTGGAACTGTGAGATTCACTACGTGCACCACTGGTATTTTGTGGAAAAGCACATGTAAGATTCTGCAACAGTCTCTGCTGATATTCCTGCATGCGTGCATCCCTTTCTATGGCAGGAATAATTTCTGCAAATTTACTTTTGTACCGGGGATCTAACAGTGTGGCAACCCAGTAGTCAGGATTATTTCTAATTCTCACAATTCGAGGGTCATGTTGCAGGTAGTGCAGCAAGAAGGCACTCATGTGTGTTGCGCATCCAGGAGCACCAAGTCCCTGTTGTGTTGGTGGCGAGGTAACAATCATGCTTCCTTCCTCTGTCCTCTCCCCCCAACCTCGCACAACAGAAATGTGATCAAGGTCTCCCTCATCTGATGAGTCTTCCATCAGTTCGTCCTCCACTTCTTCCTGGGCTCCTGCACCTTCCTCACTAGTTTGGCTGCTACCATGCGCCCTGGTTAAACCATCTCCCCCACCCTCACATGCCTGCCGCCTTGGTGCTGCCGACCGTCTGGACCTTGCAGATGTTAGCCCTTCCGCATACAACTCCTCCTCCTCTACTTCCTCCACCTCCTCTTGTGCCACCACCTGACTCCGAATTCTGTTTAACATGTGCTCCAGCATGTAAATCACCGGAATAGTCATGCTGATAATGGCATCGTCAGCACTAAACATCTTCGTCGCCATTTCAAAACTGTGCAGAAGGGTGCATAGGTCCCTGATCTGAGACCACTCCTCCAGCGTGATTTGCCCCACCTCTGAATCTCGTTGGCCCAGGCTATACGTCAGAACGTATTGCACCAGGGCTTGTCGGTGCTGCCACAGTCGCTGCAACATGTGCAGAGTTGAATTCCACCGGGTAGGCACATCGCATTTTAGCCGGTGAAGTGGCAGGCCCAACGACTTCTGTAGAGATGTAAGTCGCTGAGCTGCGGGATGCGAACGGCGGAAGTGAGCACACAGCGACCGTGCCCTCTACAGAAGGCCATCTAGTCTGGGATAGTGGGCTAAAAATTGCTGGACAACCAGGTTCAACACGTGAGCCATACAAGGCACGTGTGTGACATTGCCCCGGCGAAGGGCCGCACCCAGGTTTGCAGCATTGTCGCACACGGCCTTCCCTGGTTTCAGGTCCAGTGGAGACAACCATTCATGAAATTGGTTCTCCAGAGCTGACCACAACTCCTCAGCTGTGTGACTCACATTTCCCAGACATTTCAATGTAAAAACCGCCTGATGACGTTGAGCCCTACTGCCAGCATAGTAAGGAGGTGTGCAGGATCCCTTCTGCGCAGTTAGAAAGCTTGTGGCATGACCAGACAGGCTTTGGGTGCAGGTGGAAGACCGAGAGGAGGTTGAGGAGGCAGAAGCAGTGGAGGAAAAATGACATAAAGAGGATTGACGCACAACTCGTGGGGACGGCAAGACTTGGACAGCAGCCCCTTGTCCTGCTGTCACCATAGTTACCCAGTGCCCAGTCAGCGACATGTAACGCCCCTGTCCATGCCTACTCGTCCAAGTGTCTGTGGTGAAATGCACCCTGTCACACACAGAGTTTCTCAAAGAAGCGGTGATGTTGTGTGCGACATGCTGGTGGAGCGCAGGCACACCTTTCTTTGAGAAGTAGTGCCGACTGGGCATCTGGTACTGGGGCACTGCGACGGACATAAGGTCTCGAAAATCCTCTGTGTCCACCAGGCGGAAAGGCAGCATTTCTGTAGCCAAGAGCTTGCAGATGGTGAAATTCAACCTCTTAGCTTTCTCATGGCTAGGAGGAAATGGTCTTTTACTTGTCCACATCTGAGGGACCGAGGGCTGGCTATTGTGCTTAGACGGGGTTGATAAGGGTGTCCCCGGCAAACTGCCGGTCTGTGAGGAAGATGCAGGCGGACATGTTAGGTTGCCTTGATCCAAAGGTGGTGCTATCGATGTCGGACAGCGCTCAAGACCAGCTGGTGTTACCACCTCCAAAGAAAATGATGACCTGCCAATCACGCTGGCTGTTGCGGGTAAAGAGGTGGCAGGTCTGCGCCCCAAAACAGGTGTGACTGCTGTCCCCCCAGTCACAGAGGATGAAGAGGCCGCGGATGCACAAGATATGGCAGACGGTGGTTGGCCCGGCCGGCTAGACCGCATTGTAGCACACTGAGCTTCCCACTGCAACTTAGGCTTCATGTCCATGAGCCGGTTCATGCATGAAGTACTCAAACTATGTATTTTTTGGCCTCTACTTAGCTTTTGCTGACAAATGTTACAGATAACACGAGTTGGGTCATTTTTATCGATCTGAAAAAATGCCCAGGCTATGCAAGGCTTAGCACCCATGCGACCTGAAGAGCCACCACGACTTGTGGTGAGAGGCAGAGTTGTGTTTGAGGATGCAGTTGTTGACGTGCTTCCAGTACTACGTCTCTGTCCAGGAAGGCGCAACCTGACCTCGTCGTCACTAGCATCTTCCTCCACCTCCTCTGCTGACCTCATCTCTTGGCTGACTGTGGGTTGACAGTAAGTGGGATCTCCGACCTCATCATCATCACCCTGTGCGTTATCACACCCGTCGTCCTCAGAGCCAACCTGTTCCTGCCCTGACAAAAAACTAAAGTTGTCGCTCCAATCAGGTATTTGAGCCTCATCATCGTCTTCCTCATTGTCTCCACCAACAGCAGTTACAGTTTGGGAATGAGGGTCTACATTATGGTCAGAACCTTCTGCGTCTGGTCCTGGATCCGACTCATAAAGATTCTGGGCATCAGTGCAGATCATTTCCTCGTCTGGATTCACAGAAGCGCTGGAGTCGACCTCTGATTCCCAGGCTATAGTATGAGTAAACAGCTCTGCAGACTCAACCATCTGTTCTACCTCATACTCAGACGGGCAGCTGGAGATTTGGGAGCTGTGAGGAAGCAAGTGCGATTTGGGTGACACCTTTGAGGACTGGAGTATTTGTGATGTTGAAGTTGATGTGGAGGAGAGCCCACTTAAAGGAGCACTTGATATCCGTTGAAGCACCTGCTGTTTTTGTGCCTCATCTGGAATTTGTAGCGATTGGCGTGGCCGTAAGAAAGGGATCTTATCACATTGTCCGCTAAAAGAAGTAGACATTTTAGTTTGGCTGGAAGATGGTCTTTCTTCTGCACCTACCCCACGGACACAACCTTTTTTCCCCTTCCCAACACGCCTATTCCCCTTTCCACCAGCAGCAGGCCTTTTTCCACTCATTTTGGTGGTTAACTAATTCACAACTCTGGAGTTGTTTGCACAAAAAAACAATGGATGGTAACCGAGCAGAGCTGAGTGGCCAAACTGTGGTATTAGGCCAAAACTATTGGCTGGGTTAGATGCAGAAAAAAATTATTTTTAATTTGCAACCTGATGGAGGTCAGTATAGATGGACTAATAGACCAAGTCCCACACACCGCTAGAAGCCCAAATATTTTTTCAGAGCTAGATGCAGAAAATTTTTTTATTCAATTTGCAACCTGATGGAGGTCAGTATAGATGGACTAATAGACCAAGTCCCACACACTGCTAGAAGCCCAAATATTTTTTCAGAGCTAGATGCAGAAATTTTTTTTATTCAATTTGCAACCTGATGGAGGTCAGTATAGATGGACTAATAGACCAAGTCCCACACACTGCTAGAAGCCCAAATATTTTTTCAGAGCTAGATGCAGAAAATTTTTTTATTCAATTTGCAACCTGATGGAGGTCAGTATAGATGGACTAATAGACCAAGTCCCACACACTGCTAGAAGCCCAAATATTTTTTCAGAGCTAGATGCAGAAAAAAATTATTTTTAATTTGCAACCTTATGGAGGTCAGTATAGATGGACTAATAGACCAAGTCCCACACACCGCTAGAAGCCCAAATATTTTTTCAGAGCTAGATGCAGAAATTTTTTTTATTCAATTTGCAACCTGATGGAGGTCAGTATAGATGGACTAATAGACCAAGTCCCACACACTGCTAGAAGCCCAAATATTTTTTCAGAGCTAGATGCAGAAAAAAATTATTTTTAATTTGCATCCTGATGGAGGTCAGTATAGATGGACTAATAGACCAAGTCCCACACACTGCTAGAAGCCCAAATATTTTTTCAGAGCTAGATGCAGAAAAAAATTATTTTTAATTTGCAACCTGATGGAGGTCAGTATAGATGGACTAATAGACCAAGTCCCACACACTGCTAGAAGCCCAAATATTTTTTCAGAGCTAGATGCAGAAAAAAATTATTTTTAATTTGCAACCTGATGGAGGTCAGTATAGATGGACTAATAGACCAAGTCCCACACACCGCTAGAAGCCCAAATATTTTTTCAGAGCTAGATGCAGAAAATTTTTTTATTCAATTTGCAACCTGATGGAGGTCAGTATAGATGGACTAATAGACCAAGTCCCACACACTGCTAGAAGCCCAAATATTTTTTCAGAGCTAGATGCAGAAAAAAATTATTTTTAATTTGCAACCTGATGGAGGTCAGTATAGATGGACTAATAGACCAAGTCCCACACACCGCTAGAAGCCCAAATATTTTTTCAGAGCTAGATGCAGAAAAAAATTATATTCAATTTGCAACCTGCTGGACGTCAGTATAGAAGGACTAATAGAACAAGTCCCACACACAGCTAGAAGCCCAAATATTTTTTCAGAGCTAAATGAAGAAAAAAATTATTTTTAATTTGCAACCTGATGGAGGTCAGTATAGATGGACTAATAGACCAAGTCCCACACACTGCTAGAAGCCCAAATATTTTTTCAGAGCTAGATGCAGAAAAAAATTATTTTTAATTTGCAACCTGATGGAGGTCAGTATAGATGGACTAATAGAACAAGTCCCACACGCTGCTAGAAGCCCAAATATTTTTTCAGAGATAAATGAAGAAAAAAATTATTTTTAATTTGCAACCTGATGGAGGTCAGTATAGATGGACTAATAGACCAAGTCCCACACACTGCTAGAAGCCCAAATATTTTTTCAGAGCTAGATGCAGAAAAAAATTATTTTTAATTTGCAACCTGATGGAGGTCAGTATAGATGGACTAATAGAGCAAGTCCCACACACTGCTAGAAGCCCAAATATTTTTTCAGAGCTAGATGCAGAAAAAAATTATTTTTAATTTGCAACCTGATGGAGGTCAGTATAGATGGACTAATAGAACAAGTCCCACATGCTGCTAGAAGCCCAAATATTTTTTCAGAGATAAATGAAGAAAAAAATTATTTTTAATTTGCAACCTGATGGAGGTCAGTATAGATGGACTAATAGACCAAGTCCCACACACTGCTAGAAGCCCAAATATTTTTTCAGAGCTAGATGCAGAAAAAATTATTTTTAATTTGCAACCTGATGGAGGTCAGTATAGATGGACTAATAGACCAAGTCCCACACACCGCTAGAAGCCCAAATATTTTTTCAGAGCTAGATGCAGAAAAAAATTATATTCAGTTTGCAACCTGATGGAGGTCAGTATAGATGGACTAATAGAATGATGCTATGCCCAAAAGATTTTACTTCACTAGGTGCAGTAAAAAAATTGTTATTCTATACACAGGTGGTATATCTTGCAACACAGATAGGCTACTCCACTGACTAACACACTCTGCAATAGGCCAAAAAGGATTAGCTTTGCTAGATTCAGCCAAATGCTGTGAAAAAAACTTGCACAGCACTGGCACAGACCTGCCTGGCAAAAACTGATAGGAACTGATGTAACCTAGTCCTGAAAAGGACTCCAATTACAATTAGTCTTTACTCCCACAATCTATCTATTTAAGAGCACAGACCTGCCTGATAAAAGTCGTAGGAAATGCTGTAACCTAGTCCTTAAAAGGACTGCAATCACAACTATTCCCTACTCCCAAGCTATCTGTATATTTGTGCGAAAATTGGCTTGAAATTAACAAGGTATAGCGCACACAGCAACAGCGGTGCCGTCTAATACGCAGCTGCAGCAGTGAGAAAATGGTGGCGACGGGGAAAATGGCTTGGTCTTATAGGGCAAGGACATGTGACATACACTGCCAATCACACATGCCCTTGCTTGTGTGAAAAAAAGCACTTCGCTCCGTGTGTGCGCTGCTGATAGGCTGACAGATTGCACCTCCCCACTGCAAATGCGGGAAAGAGAAAAAAAAATGGAGATCTTCATTGTTCCTGCAGAGATCCATCCCCTGCCCCTCCCCCCGCCCCGCTGTACACTCAAACTGCGTATTAACATTAATTTTCATCATTACTGAGAAAAAATCCAGTTATGATTTTGGTGCACGAACAGTTATCGAACATAACCTCGAACAGCCGAATTTTTCTCAAATTGTTCGTGTTCGCCGACCGGCTCGAACACCGCCCAAAACAGCTCGAATTTGAGATTGGCGAACAGTTCGAGTAGAACAACGCTCATCTCTAGTGTGAATAGCTTGACTGACACACTGCAACAGAATGGAAATGGAAGAAATGTCTGATTTTGGAACAGTCTTATAGGTGATATGTCTGACAGAGAACCACGGTTTTAAATAGCAGGCCTGTAATTTACAAATGCTATTCTTCACAGAGACCTAGTGTGAATAGCTTGACTGACACACTGCAGCGAAATGGAAGGCAGAAATGGTTGATTTTGGAACGCTGTTGTATATGTGATACGTCTGATAGAGAACCACGGTTTTAAATAGCAGGCCTGTAATTTACTAATGCTATTCTTCACAGACACCTAGTGTGAATAGCTTGATTGACATACTGCTACGGAATGAAAATGGAAGAAATGTCTGATTTTGGAACAGTCTCATAGGTGATATGTCTGACAGAGAACCACGGTTTTAAATTGCAGGCATGTAATTTTCTAATACTATCCTTCACAGACACCTAATATGAATAGCTTGACTGACACACTGCAACAGAATGAAAATGGAAGAAATATCTGATTTTGGAACACTCTTATAGGTGTTATGTCTGACAGAGAACCACGGTTTTAAATAGCAGTGCTGTAATTTGCTAATACTATCCTTCACAGACACCTAGTGTGAATAGCTTGACTGACACACTGCAACAGAATGGAAATGGAAGAAATGTCTGATTTTGGAACAGTCTTATAGGTGATATGTCTGACAGAGAACCACGGTTTTAAATAACAGGCCTGTAATTTACAAATGCTATTCTTCACAGAGACCTAGTGTGAATAGCTTGACTGACACACTGCAGCGAAATGGAAGGCAGAAATGGTTGATTTTGGAACGCTGTTGTATATGTGATACGTCTGTTAGAGAACCACGGTTTTAAATAGCAGGCCTGTAATTTACTAATGCTATTCTTCACAGACACCTAGTGTGAATAGCTTGATCGACACACTGCTACGGAATGAAAATGGAAGAAATGTCTGATTTTGGAACAGTCTCATAGGTGATATGTCTGACAGAGAACCACGGTTTTAAATTGCAAGCCTGTAATTTGCTAATACTATCCTTCACAGACACCTAATATGAATAGCTTGACTGACACACTGCAACGGAATGAAAATGGAAGAAATATCTGATTTTGGAACACTCTTATAGGTGTTATGTCTGACAGAGAACCACAGTTTTAAATAGCAGTGCTGTAATTTGCTAATACTATCCTTCACAGACACCTAGTGTGAATAGCTTGACTGACACACTGCAACGGAATGGAAAAGGAGGCCAATATTTTCCACGTTCAGTTTAAATTTCTGGATTTTTATAGCTGAAATATGAAACAGATCTGGCTGTATTCTGCAGTGAGAACAAGCAAATGGAGCAGAAAAATTGTGTACTCTGGATTGCTTTTTAAGCAAATAACCAGGATTAAGATCAAAAAATGTTTTTCCCTGCACCCTGATATCTGGGGCTATGTCTATAAATATCTGTAAGAACAGCAACAGCAGGAACGTTCAATGGACCCTCTTGCACTATATGCACTGCAGTCTGCCACATACACTGCCTGCCTGCCTAACTCCTGCTATCACCACTGAATATATGCAGCTGGATTAGTCCTCAGAAGGACTGTTAGTTCAATTGGATATATTTATACAGGGTGGTCCAAAAGTAGGTGGACAGAAAGTGTAATAAGGTTACGGGGGAGATTTACCAAACATGCCCTTGGCAACCAATCAGATTCCACTTTTCATTCCTCACAGACTCTTTGGAAAATGAAAGGTGGAATCTGGTTGCTAAGGGCAACTGAGCCAGTTTCATAGATCTGTTTTTCACAGATAAATCTCCCCCAAATCTGTTTTCTTTTCAGATAATTCAGATAACACATAATGGCAAATAATTTAAATACAGATCAAAGAAAATGGATTTTAACAGAGTATTGGAAATCTCAAAATGCTGAAACCTTTAGAGAAAATTGGGTTGAAACATTTGTTACTCAAGCCCCAAAGAGACAAACCATTTACCGCATTCATGACAAATTCAATGCCACTGGCACAATCCTTAATGCTCCAAAAACTGGTCGACCCAAAACAGTCTGTACAGAAGATAATAAACAACTTGTTGCTGAAACATTTCTTCAGAGTCCAAAAAAGTCCACCAGAAGAGCCTCTTTGGAATTGGGAATTTCACGAGCTTCTGTCATGCGAATCCTGAAATCTATTGGGTGGAAAGCTTATCGTCCACGTCTAATTCATGGTTTATTGGAGGATGATCCAGACAGGCGGCTGCAATTTAGTGAGATTATGCTTAACGAAATTGAAGAAAATCCAGTCATTTTAGATAACATTATGTGGAGTGATGAAGCTTCTTTCAAATTATCCGGCCATATTAACAGACATAATTGTATTTAACATTAGAGCAATAACTAAATGAGCCTGGTGTCAATGTTTGGGGTGCTATTTCAAGTTTTGGTGTTTTAGGACCAATATTTTTTGATGATGGAACAGTCACAGGAGATAAGTATCTCGAAATTCTAATGAATCAAGTTGTTCCCCAGTTACAGCAACAACCTAATTCAAATGACCTTTATTTCCAACAAGATGGGGTCCCTCCACATTATTCAAGAGTAGTCCGCGAGTATCTTGATGAAACATTTCCTAATAAATGGATTGGCCGAAGAGGCCCTCTTGATTGGCCGGCACGTTCACCAGACTTGACCCCAATGGATTTTTTCTTTTGGGGAGTACTCAAGGACAAAGTTTATAGTCGAAATCTAAAAAGTGTCAGTGATTTGAAAAATTACATAAGAGATGCATTTCAAGAAATTAATACCCAAAGTGACTTGTGCAAAAAAGTTTGTCGAAGCGTAAGAGGCAGACTTCAAAGCTGTGCAAATTGTAATGGAAAACCGTTTGAGCATCTGCGTTGATAAAATTTAAGGGCTTTTGTATTATTGTTCAGAATAAAATTTAATTGGCAATGTTATGCTTGTGCTAGTAAATATAATTTTATATATAAATCAAAATAAATGTTATTATTTTCTGGCCACCTACTTTTGGACCACACTGTATAAATATACATATATATATATATATGTTATGGAATACCTATACTAACTATGAAGAAGCAAATCTCTCCCTGATGCAGCAGCAGCTCTCCCTATTTTGCCTGATTCCGGGGTAGACTTTGACGAGCCTGGCGGCGACCGGTCTTATATACACCTGATGATGCTGTGCGGCCAGCCAATCACTGTAATGCCCATAACCAACATGGCTACGGCATTACAGTGCATGGCAGGCAATCCGTGCATGTTCATTGGCTCTCTAAAGAGCGCTAAACATGCATTGAGGGGACCCGAGTTCCCGCCCGAGCAACCCGGAAATGCTTGTCGAGCACAGTGATGCTCGGGCGAATACCGTGCAGTGGCGAGCACGTTCGCTCATCACTATTCTTTATGCATTTCTAGCACAAGATGCATCTTGAAATTTGTTTATAGCTGTTGTGCTCTGGACATAAAAAGGTATTTGCTACTGCGCATCTTATGATTAATAGAAGGGGCGTAACGATTGCGGTCGCAGAGGGAGCGGAGTAAGTTGAGAAGAATTGTTTGTTTGTTTTAAAATGTGTTAGAGAACAGCGGCAGAACAGAGAGCATTATTACAGGATGAGCCCATGATGTGGGACATTATCACTGCAAGGGACCCAGGATGGGGAACCTATATTACTGGAAGGGGCCAGGATTGGGGACATTATACAAAAAGCTCAGGATGGGCCCAGGATGAGGACATATATTACTAGAAGTGGGCCAGGATGGGGACATTATACCAGAATAGGGGAAAGGCCACAGGATGTTGGACGTTACTACTCCATGGGGGACATTATTACTATAAGGGGCATAATATAAGGGTCATTATTACCGGAAGGAGCCCAAGATGGCGATATTAGTACAGGATGAGAGACATTATTACATTATGGAGGAGGGCAACACGTATGTCTTTATAGGATTTAGAATTTTACAAGGGCCCATACATCTGACCAACATGCAGGTGCTTGCCCTGGTCTAAGTTTTGCATTGGGCCCCTCAAACTCTAGTTACATCACTAATTAATAGGACTACAACATGAAAATGCATTGTAGCACAGCATAATTAAGTCATGAGGCCTACTAATCACGTGAGGAACCAAAGATGCCCGCAGGCTGTTGGAAATTTGCAATTCTCTGGACCGACTGCCACAGAATATCAAAGTGGTCGTTGGACCAGGGTCCTGAGAATCATTTTGCTCACCTCTGAAAGCTATTGATTATTTCATTCTCAACTTCATGTCTTTACCTCTTTGTAACTGTCTCCTCTTTGTAACTGTCTCCTTATATTATTTATAATAATCACTGTTTTTTACCCCTGAGCAGAGAGGTGCTCCTTTGCTGTCTGTCTCCAATACCCATGCCTGCTACCTTAGTGGTTTTCCCCAGTGCAGCACTGTGATCATTACTAGTGATGAGCAAGCACTAAAATGCTAGGGGGCTCGTTGTTCGGGTTGAGAAATTTGGAATACTCGGGTGCTCGACCCGAGCAACGAGCCCAATGTAAGTCTATGGGAAACTCGAGCATTTTTCCAGCGCCCCCCCCCCCCCCCCCGGAGGCCTAAAAATTGCCCAAATCGATAGGAACAGTGCTCAAATGACATGGGAGTAGCATGAGGAAGACCCCTGGAAGCATCTCTGACTCCCAGGTCACTGTTGTGAACAATGTTGTCAGAGTATCATGCCACTTGTACAGGCTTACAGTAAAACATACAAAAACGAAACCAAAATGGATTTTCCTGGGAAAAATGTTAAGGAACATCCTTTCCAGGTTAATGACTTGTATATAAGGCAAAATAAATAACCAAAACCAAAAATGATCCTCCACACCTTGGGCTATGTTCAAACGTAGCTTTTATGATGCGTTTTTGCATTTTTGCATTGCTTTCAACGGTGAAAAATACATTCACAGGGTAAATGTCATTTTAACATTTTACTATCTGGCCATGTGGTGTGTGAGGCATCATCAGACACATCCATAAACTGCTGAAAAGAAATGGGAACAGCATGGGGAAGACCCCTGAAAGCATCTCTGACTCCCAGGTCACTGCCTAAAACTGTGGTCATCAGACGTGATCCTATTTTACTGCAGTAATAATACAAACATTTTTGGCAATGTGACAAATATTAAACTCCATTTAAAATGGGCAAAGCTTGTGGCAAGGAACAGGGAAGTGCACGTAATGGTGATGGTGCACGCAGAGGCTGAGGACGTGGGCAAGAAGAAACTGTGCCTGCTGAGGAAGCACAACAAACACCCACATCATGTCAAACTACCTTCCTGTCCCAATTTCTAGGGGGCTGCGGAACACCACTCTTGAAGCCAGAGCAGTGTGAAAAGGTTGTTGGTTGGATAGCAGATAATGCTTCCAGTCACTTTGCTACCACCACCACCCTGTGTTCCACATGGTCCAGTCTTAATAGCCGTGAGTCTGGACCACATTATTATTACTTTATTGCCATTTATTCCATGGCGCTTTACATGTGAAAAAGGTGTATACATTGCAAAAACAATTACAATAATCTTGGAACAAAAATGTGACAGCGACTGGTACAGGAGAGGAGAGGATACTTCCCATGAGGGCTCACAGTCTACAAGGGATTGGTGAGGATACAGTAGGTGAGGGTAGAGCTGTTCATGCAGCGTTATGGTGGAGCGAGGATTACGGCAGGTTGTACGCTTGTCGGAAGAGGTGGGTCTTCAGGTGCCTTTTGAAGGTTTCAACAGTAGGCGAGAGTTCCATAGGGCAATCTTGTATGCAATTGTGGGGAGAGGAGATAAGAGGGGAGTAGAGAAGGAGATCTTGTGAGAATCGGAGGTTGCGTGCAGGTATGTACCAGGAGACTAGGTCACAAATATATGGAGGAGACAGGTTGTGGATGGCTTTGTATGCCATGGTTAGAGTTTTGAACTGGAGTCTCTGAGCAATGGGGAGCCAGTGAAGAAATTGACAGAGAGGAGAGGCCAGGGAATAGCAGGGAGACCGGTGGATTAGTCAGGCAGCAGAGTTTAGGATAGATTGGAGGGGTGCGAGAGTGTTGGAAGGGAAGCCACAGAACACTAGTGTTTTTACAGATTCGAGGTCATGTGGTTCCAGGAAATATTTTTTACTTGGAGTCGGCATATTCCTCACCCTGATCCTCCTTCCTCACACCATTCCGAGTGCTCTGAGACAACTGAACCCACACTTGGACACCCCGAAGAGCTGTTTTGGTCATCTTTCCATTTATAGATTCTGGCCTCTCGCTCAGTTCGCTCTAAAGTGGAAAGAGCTTGGATATGTGGTTTGAAGGAGAGATAAGATTCCACGATTATCCCAAGAGCTCTTCACTTTTCCATTTATAGATTCGGGACACTCGCCTGGCCCACTTCAAGCAGGGCAACAGAAGATCGCATGTAGATATGCCCAAATAGTTCAGCAGCCTTGGTCACCCAAAGGTGACGGTGGGAAAGTGCAATTACTGTCGCAAGAGATGGATGATGATGAGATGGGTCAAAAGCCAGGGTCCAGAAACAGTGTCTGCAGGTGACACCACTGCCTCTTCCCCTGTTGTACATGCATGGCAAGCCTCAGTCCATGATGCAACCAAAAATACCTCCCACCCTGCACCTGTCGTTGCACACTTGAACTATCACCATCAAAAACCACGTCCTTGTCCCAGCGCAGCGTTCAGTTGTCCCTACCCCAGTCCTTTGAACGCAAGCGCACATATGCAGCCAACCACCCACAGGCCACAATACTAAACTGCCACATTTCTTGACTGCTTGAACTAGAAATTTTGCCTTTTAGGCTCGTGTAGATCGAAGCTTTCCGCAACCTCATGGCGACGGCTGGCCCTTGGTACTCGGTCCCCAGCCACCACTGTTTCTCCCGCTGTCATCCCCATCTTATCCAGAACATTACCCTTACCCTCATTAGTGCAGTTAGTGGTAAGGACCGCCTAACCACAGACACGTGGACAAGTGAATGTGGCCAGGGACGGTAGATCTCACTAACACATCACTGGGTTAACATTGTGGAAGCTGGGACTCAGTGGAATCCTGGGACGGAAAACGTCCCCTCGATGCATAGGATTGCGGGCCCTGGGTCAATCAAACTTTAACGCAATGTTTACGAGGTAGACAGCAGCAGTAGTCAGTCTCCTAGTCAACAAGCAAATTCTTTATGATGATAGAGGCCACCATTTCCTTAGCTTTCTGGTACTTTTCTGTGGGAATGAACTTGTCTCCAACCAGCCAGGAATATTTCCAGTGAATAATGGCATGACACTATGGTATTAGCAGTGCCCCAAGTACCAGAAGCGAAGTCATCCACAATTTTCCTCTCAGGAATTTTATTTGGTAGACTGAGTGGCTGCGCAAATACATTAGTTTCTCACAACGGAGCTGAAGATACTGAGTGGCTGCAGGTGCAAGTTTCTGCAGCATGTTAGATATCAGAGGGAGAACAGAGAGGGCTTGCAAAAAAAGAAGACTGAGAGGAGACTTAATAGCTGTCTACAAATATGTCAAGGGCTGTCACATTGTAGAAGGATCATCTTTATTCTCATTTGCACAAGGAAAGACTAGAAGCAATGGTATGAAACTGAATGGGAGGAGACACAGATTAGATATTAGAAAAAACTTTTTGACAGTTAGGGTGATCAATGAGTGGAACAGGCTGCCATGAGAGGTGGTGAGTTCCCCTTCAATGGATATCTTCAAACAGAGGCTGGCCAGATATCTGTCTGAGATGATTTAGTGAATCCTGCTTTGAGCAGGGGGTTGGACCAGATGACCCAGGAGGTCCCCTCCAACTCTTCCATTCTATGATTCTATGATTCTACAGTGGCTCAGTGGTTAGCACTGCAGCCTTGCAGTGCTGGGGTCCTGGGTTCAAATTCCACCCACCAAGGACAAGATCTGCAAGGAGTTTGTATGTTCTACCCGTGTTTCCGTGGGTTTCCCCCTCAGTGAAAAAGCAGCCATAGAGTGTACGGGATCCTTCCCACAGACTTTTCTTAGCCAGGGCTGCTTCTCAGCACGGTTGGACGGGCCCACCAGAAAACCGGAGACTCCTCCGGTGGGCCCTAGGCTCTCCTTCAGGAGAGGTCATAGTGCAAACTTTGCAGCTGCTATGGGGCTCTTGAGCGAGGGAGAAAGGTGGGCCCTCCGAGAAGACACTGCTTTTCGGTGACAGTTGTATTTCACCACAGCCATATTCTTTAGCTCGGTGAAAGGACTGCCATAGAGGGAAACCATATCTACTACGGCTGTCATTTCGCCCAGGAAGTCCTCTAATGCAACTTGTTGCATAAGCAATGGCAGCCCATCCAACATCAGCTCACACTTCTCTGTGGTGCTTCGACACACAAAGACCTTTTTTTGTGCATTGAATTTCATGACTACAGAGTTGGGCAATGGATATGGGAAGCATACAGGGAAAAGCAGTACAGATAGTATCCACATATAAAGGAAGAATTCCATAGTAAAAACTGCCTACCTAGGACATGGCATTCATCATGCTACAACTGAAGATAGGAGGGGTGGGGGAAGCCAGAGCCACCCAGGGATGAAGCAAAAACCAAAGTAAATTACAAAAAACTTTAATATTAAAATTGCACAGATAAACAGGTGGGGTGGGTCAAAATGCATAGACAGACCTCACTGTGAATAAACAGCAGCGCACAGCGTACAATCACCATAATTAGTCAAATAATGTCATGGCACAAAATAAATCACCTATATAATCTACTTAGACTCCAAATGTGGGCACAAAAACTATATGCCATAGGGGTCGCCCAGACACAGAGGTCCACCATCTATGTGTGTGGATAACAGCAAAAGTGCAAGATGAAGTTACCTGACTAGGCTGGGGACCCGGAGGCAGACAATGGCCTGATCTGCAATGCGCTTTGAGAAATAACATGCATAAGCTCATCCAATCCACAGTAAAAAAGCAGCCATACAGTGTCCGGGAACCTTCACACAGACTTTTCTTAACCAGGGCTGCTTCTTGGAGAGAGTTATATTTCACCACAGCCATATTCTTTAGGTCGGATGAAAGGACTGGCATACATTGAAACCGTATCTACTCCGGCTGTCATTTCTCCACCACCAGGTTCCGCCATTGTCACACACGACCATGCCTGGCTGCATATTCAGTGAGAGACACAGATCTGCCTCCTGTGTTACAGCTTTCAACAACTCTGCAGCAGTGTGCGGTTTGTCACCTAAGCATTAAGCATATTATCTTCAGCACAGCCTGTTGTCGCTTGGCCAAGGCATTGCTGCAGTGCTTCCAACTTGATACTGATGTGGTCATTTCAGAGATGGAGGCCGAAGAGGAGGAGGTGCAGGAGCTGTACAGTGTGATTACATTGAGGTTACATTGGCGAGTCTGGTTTTTATACTAAAGATCCTGCTGTGATTTTATATATATTTTTTGTCTTTTTTACGTCTCTTCAAATGCGTATTGGAGTGCATTCTAATACGGTATAACAGTAAAGGAGACCCACTCTTTAATAATGGGAAGGACAATTCAAATAGATTTTATCTTCTAGAATATTACCTGTCTTATCTGAAATTTGTTTACGGGTGAGGTATCGCAGTGTGGATAGCGTATTACACCGATCCAGCCAGGTATTATTGCCTTATACTATGTGCTGCTGGTGCTGCCAAAAAAAAAATCTATTCTATTACCTATCGATAACGCTGTTAGATGCATTTACAATAGGGAGAGGTGCTAGGTGGTATCATCAGCTTAAGATGAGTGTTCATTCTGGTAACATATATCTCTTCCACAGGCCATAACTTTATTTTTATTATTTATTTGGCCTTTTATATAAGTCATTATCCTGGAAAGAATGTTTTTTAACATTTTTTCCAGGAAAATCCATTTTAGCTTGGTTTTTGTATGTTTTATTGTCGGTCCGTAAAACTTGCGTAATACTCTGACAACATTGTTCACAGGTATGCTATATATCAGCGACAAACTGTGAATAAGTTTGAAAACACAACTGCCATACTTTAAATGGAGTGTAATATCTGACACGTTCCCAAAAATGTCTGTATTATTACGGCAGTAATATGGGATAAGGTGTGAAGACCATGGTTTTAGGCTGTGGCCTTTTAGCATAATGTTGTTCAGCAACCAAGTGTGAATAGGTTCAACAACACACAGCTGGCTGACTTTAAATTGAGTATATTTGGCACGCTCCACAAAATGTCTGTATTATTAAGGCAGTAATATAGGATCAGGTGTGACGACCACGGTTTTAGGCTGTGGCCTTTTAGTATAGTATTGTTCAGCGACCATGTGTGAATAGGTTGAACAACACACAGCTGACTGACTTTAAATCGAGTATATTTGGCACACTTCCCAAAATGTTTGTATTATTATGGCAGTAATATGGGATCACGTGATGATTGAAAATTGTCTCTGCTTCTACAATACAGCAATGTGAATAAAATAACAAGCAAATGGAGCAGCAAAATTGTGCACTGAATTGTTTTTTAAGCTACTAATCAGGATTAAGAAGATCAAAAAAAATTAGCCCTGGCCCCTGATATCTGGGGCTATGTCTATGGATATCTGTAACACCAGGAGCAGACAGAACGTGCAGTGGACCCTATTGTAATGTATACAGTGTCCAGTGTCCACAAACCCTGCCTGCCTAACTCCTGCTATCACCACTGAATATATGCAGCTGGATTAGTCCTCAGAAGGACTGTTAGTTCAGATGGATATGTATCTTGCTGTGGAATACCTATACTAATTATTACACCTCCAATTCTGTCCCTCACACAGCAGCACCTCTCCCTACTCTGCCTGTTTCCGGCTACACTGTGACGAGCATAGGGGCATCAGGTCCTATATAGACCAGATGACGATATATGCTTCCAGCCAATCACTGTTATGCCACAACCAAGATGGCTACGGTATTACAGTGAGTGTCACACAATCCTTGCATGTTCATTGGCTCTCTAAAAAGCGCCAAACATGCTGGGCGCGGATCCAAGCTCCTGCCCGAACATCCCGGAAATACTCGCCGAGCTTGTCAAACAGTGAGATGCTCGGGCGAGTACTGAGCAGTGTCAAGCACCCTCGCTCATCAGTAATTATTACCTATTTATTTACAATGTAACAGGTATACAACTGTCATTGAAAAATATGAAGATGAATTATCTTCCAGAACAATTTTTTAAAACCTTTTGGGCCAATAGTAATTTTTCACTTTTGGGTTTCATTAAAATTTTTTCAACGTTTGGATGTTAAAGGCTAAATAATGAGTTTTTCTGAGCTCCTTTGTACAAATTTATGACAATAGACTACATCAAAGTTGAGCTGAACTTTGGTGTGGTCCTAAATAATCTGAGAAGAGTTCAGAAAAAGGCAGATACAGTGTTACTAACAGATTCTCAATTCACTTATCCTCAGCTAGTTATGTACTGGGAACCAAAGAGCATATAAAAGCCGAATGGTGTCAAATTTTTAATAAAAACCATTAGCAAAAATAATTTGAGCCCAAAATAAATGCCTTTAGGAAAACAAAATTCCATAGTCTTTCATTGACGTGACTATAGATAGAACATCTCTATAACGTTATTTACCATAGATTTAAGTCTGCATGAATAATAAATAGATGGATGCAATAATTAGATTAGTTTAGCACTTTCTCTCTCCCATTACGCTGGGTTTCATGACTCTCTATAATCCTTCTGGCTATAAGAGAAGTAAATAGACCTAAAGATATGATGCGACTCCGTCTTCTACTTCTTGCTTTATGAAAGTGACATAAGACCACGGCTTGCAGAAACTCTATAGTGCTTCTTGTACACAATAGTGGAACACATCAATCAAACTCAGGCTGCTCATCTCTCTACCCAAGCAGAATCCAGACACCTAGTCTAACATGCCATGGCAGCATTATTCTGACGCTCGGCTAAAATTAACTCTTGCAAGGAAATATTAACTTAATATTGAAGCTAAATGAAAACATTTTCTATCGCCATAATAAATGACATAACAGACTGGACGTATTTTGTATCTTGTGTGTCTAATATTCCTTTTGTACTCATCTCATAATATGTTTCAGGCTCGATCCCATAACATTCATAGAGGGTTATTTGAAACCCCAGAAGTCAGAAAGCTGAAGCGGAAAGGTGAACCAGTCTTCACTATTAGAGTTAGGAGGTTAACCATGAACGGCATTAATGTAACTGGAAAATAGCTGGTAAACTGCATATGCTGCATACCGTATGCACATTATAGTTTAAGAGCAGATTGATATATAGTTTTGTGAGTTAGGATTAAATATAACTTTTGTCTTTTATTCATATAATAGCCCTCGCCTTCTTTAATTGGGTGACCAGTGGGCAGTCCCACTTAAAGGGGTTGTCCAGGACTTTAAAATTGATCGCCTATTCTTAGGATGCATCATCAATGTCTGATCAGTGGGGGTGAGTCAACCGGCAGCTCAGTAGATCAGCTGTCCATGGTATCGGTGGCGACTGGCACTGCTCAGTCATTATGCTGCGCAGCACAGCTCCGTCAACTGTATAGTGGCCTCGACTATATAGTTCATACCTGCTTTCTATTCAAATCAATAGGGGGCGGATGTGCATTACCTGGAGATGGCCAGTGTTCCATTGTAGATCCTTAACTGAGCAGTTACGGTTGCCACCCACACCGGGAACAGCAAATCTTCGGTGGTGTCAGGTGTTGCACCCCCACCAATCAGACATTGATGACCTATTCTAAGGACAGGCCATCAGTGTTAAAGTCCTGGACAACCCTGTTAATGAATGTCTGCTATCTCTATGTGCACCTTCATGGGTGGTAATGGTTGGAAAAGGGAAAGGGTAAGAGGGGTGTCAGAGTGCAAGCAAACTTGACGTTGGACTTGCCGTTGGACACCGGATTCTTGTTATGTCCTTTCCTATATTGTCTGTAAAAAGTCAATCACGTTCAAAACATTGTTCTGAAACATATAGCAGGTTAGACAGAAGATCTTGCCTGAGGGAACACACAGAGCGTTGTGGGGGTGAATAGAAATCCTAGGAATTTGTGTACAGAGTGGAGAATGGGCTCGCAGACTTTCCATTGAGCCATACACTGTTCTGTACATGTGCTTAGGCAGGAGCTGAGTGCTCCTGCCTGATGGAGTTTTGTAGTTTCCAAAGTGTGTTTTTGAGTGGTAAAATTGAGCATAAAGATTTGCAGGAATCTGATCCACCCCTCTTGTCATTAGTCAGTTGCTGATGGACTAAAGCCCTGTGAACCTTCTACTACCTGTGGTATATTTGACACTTATTAGTTGTCCACCGCAATGTCTTGACACGGCAGCAGCCTACTAACCAGAACAGGTGCCCGGTATGTTGCAGACAGTAGGAGCGGTGGGGCACTGATCCAGCAGCAGCAGACTACAGAAGTGTTCGCTGGACAAAGGTTCTGCAACTTTAACGGTAGTGGTGTCAGGACCCAGACCCATACTGATCTGAAGAATATGTTAGATAGTGCCTATCATTTTAAAAATGCAATTAAAGAAGCGTTAAAGTGGTTGTCCGGCCTTAGGCTAAAAGTCTGCAGTCACACTATATGACTGCAGACTTGTGAATCCTCACATCGAGCGCACTGTGCGCTGTGAGGATTCTTTGGTACCGGCACTGGAAGCAGCGGTCATGTGACCACAAGTATGCGATTTGTATACAAGCAGCAAGTGCCGACAAGATGTGCCTTGCTCAATACACTTGCTTTGAGCGAGGCCGCACACGTCTGGTTGGAATGTGACCAGAAGAATACAAATTGTATACTTGAGGTCACATGATCGCCCATCCCAGCGCCGGCACCGGAAAATCCTCACAGCGTGCAGTGCGCGTGATGTGAGGATTCACAAGCCTACAGTCACTTAGAGTGACTGTAGACTTGAAGCCTTAAGGCAGGACAAGCCCTTTAAGGGTGGAGAAATCTGTATCATAAAGCTTCTGAATGCATCATTTATGATATTGTTCTTTTTTGGCCCTATGAACCCTCCATTCTACCCAGATGCAACCACAACCTCCCTACCCCCTATAGTTATGCCCCTATTGTCCCACATTGAGGGGTTATTTGTACTGGCCATCGCTTGAACTGGACTGCATGTAGATTTATGTAAGCAGTTCCTATGTGACTGGTATATATTTCATATTAGATGATGTTGGATTATGGAACGAGTCTTTATATAACCTCAACAACCCAAGATCTGCAGCAGGGAGCACTTATATCAGGAGCAAACAATAACACCATTATCTCCTTTACTAAAAATAAGAATGAAATACTATGTCGCAACCAGAGATTCATCACTGTGGTGCTAATGTACTATAACACGGACTTTCTTTTATTACATTGATGGTTTCCCAATTTGTTTTTTTTGCCTTGTATTTGCTTTGTTTGCCATTGATTTGACTCTAAATCTGGCTTTATAACAGTTTTAAAACCCACAATTTATGGTGGTAACAACATGCATTTTATTTTTTTTTTATCTTGCTGCCATAAAAGTAAGCATGATTTATTCTGGCATTATGATCTTTCCCTGATTATACATAAAACAAAAAACATCCATCTAATCTCGGAGTTGGTTTCGTTTTTTTTAT
The DNA here is from genome assembly GCF_046119375.1 of Phyllobates terribilis. Taxonomy (NCBI): domain Eukaryota; kingdom Metazoa; phylum Chordata; class Amphibia; order Anura; family Dendrobatidae; genus Phyllobates; species Phyllobates terribilis. The sequence goes on along the minus strand of NW_027362763.1, from coordinate 734,632,854 downwards.
AGAATGCGGCAGATGGAATGACAGATGTCACATCAATATAATTTGGCTCACACTCTCATTTCCATTGTTGAACACAGCAGGAGCCTTTCTTTAGGTTAAGACTCTCATAGGTATACAATATATATGCTGTAGGTTTTAGCTACAGCTATATCGTCTCCCTAGTGCGCTTGTAAATGCTGCCTTGCACTTTTGGAAAAGTATGAGAATTTGTGTGTTCATAGCAAAGCGTGCCTCCCATGTGACGCTGTAATATTTATGTGAATGTAACTCGTTTATGTAATTGCTTCTCATCTAATATTCCATTATACTTTCTTTTTCCATTTGTGTTCTATATTGTGTCTGTTTGTAATGTCTATTAGTGCTGTATTTGCTGTCTGTCGTTATTCCTATTGTGATAACGATTTGAAGCTTTTAGGGATACGACTACAAAGATGAAGACTAGGGACGTTCATTCTAGTTTCCCAGTTGGCTTTAGTTTCATGTATTCTGCTATATGGTTGATAGTATGCCAAGACAAACCCATCAGAAGTGAAACTAAGGACCCCCATACTTATGTGTAAAGATGGTCTTCACACTGTCCCCCAACAGATGAAGACTAGGGACGTTCATTCTAGTTTCCCAGTTGGCTTTGGTTTCATGTATTCTGCTATTTGGTTAATAGTACACCAAGACAAAACCATCAGAAGTGAAACTAAGGACCCCCATACTTATGTGTAAAGACGGTCTCCACACTGTCCCCCAACAGATGAAGACTAGGGACGTCCATTCTGGTTTCCCAGTTGGCTTTGGTTTCATGTATTCTGCTATATGGTTGACAGTATACCAAGACAAACCCATCAGAAGTGAAACTAAGGACCCCCATACTTATGTGTAAAGATGGTCTTCACACTGTCCCCCAACAGATGAAGACTAGGGATGTCCATTCTGGTTTCCCAGTTGGCTTTGGTTTCATGTATTATGCTAAATGGTTATGATAGTATACCAAGACAAAACCATCAGAACTGAAACTAAGGACCCCCATACTTATGTGTAAAGATGGTCTCCATACTGTCCCCCAACAGATGAAGACTAGGGACGTCCATTCTGGTTTCCCAATTGGCTTTGGTTTCATGTATTCTTCTATATGATTATGATGGTATACCAAGACAAAACCATCAGAAGTGAAACTAAGGACCCCCATACTTATGTGTAAAGATGGTCTTCACAGTGTCCCCCAACAGATGAAGACTAGGGATGTCCATTCTGGTTTCCCAATTGGCTTTGGTTTCATGTATTCTGCTATATAGTTATGATAGTATACCAAGACAAAACCATCAGAACTGAAACTAAGGACCCCCATACTTATGTGTAAAGATGTTCTTCACAGTGTTCCCCAACAGATGAAGACTAGGGATGTCCATTCTGGTTTCCCAATTGGCTTTGGTTTCATGTATTCTTCTATATGATTATGATGGTATAACAAGACAAAACCATCAGAAGTGAAACTAAGGACCCCCATACTTATGTGTAAAGATGGTCTTCACAGTGTCCCCCAACAGATGAAGACTAGTGATGTCCATTCTGGTTTCCCAGTTGGCTTTGGTTTCATGTATTCTGCTATATAGTTATGATAGTATACCAAGACAAAACCATCAGAACTGAAACTAAGGACCCCCATTCTTATGTGTAAAGATGGTCTTCACAGTGTCCCCCAACAGATGAAGACTAGGGATGTCCATTCTGGTTTCCCAGTTGGCTTTGGTTTCATGTATTCTGTTATATGATTATGATGGTATACCAAGACAAAACCATCAGAACTGAAACTAAGGACCCCCATACTTATGTGTAAAGGGGGCTTCCACAATGTCCTTCAATGGATGAAGACATGGGAGAAAAGGGTCCAGTAAGTCTGATTTCAGACTGCTCATCCCTTTATTTTCCAGAAGATAAGCCACCGTCAGGGAAGCCTGGCAGTGGCTCTATCATGGGGAATACAGGAGCATTCAGCCAAGTCTTCCTATACATAGTGAATTCAAGAGAGACATATGACCTCTGTATGATAGGCCAAACAGTAGTTCGGCCATCAGCTATCTATTGTTTATGGGCTTAGGGGAACATATATTGTGTTATCTGCTGCAAGCCTAAAGGTTGGGATGCATGACAAAGGAATCCATATGACACGAAAGATAGGAGTCATGCAATGTTTCTGCAGGATATATCCTCAGCTTAGCACAGTGAATCACTTTTTTAGGCATTATAAGCAGTAAGCACCATATATAGTATTCAATAATCAAAATTAGGTGTTTGTACCATATAGGTAACTGATGTGGTGCTAAGGGACTCCTAGAGATAAGGTGGATCCCTAGTTGGGTGGTCAGGACCTGTCCTGGAATTCTCTCTCCTTATACCATATAATGTTACCAATCTTGAAAGGAAATAACTCAATCATTATGAAATGGAGACAAAGAGCACTAAGATTGTTCACCTATACCAGAAGAAGATGACCCCATTTCTTAGAACCGTAATGTTTATCTCGACCAAGGGCTAAAAGGACTCTGTTAATACGTTTTGCCACCTAATCTGAGAGAAGCATAATGTAATGTAGGGGCACATACCCTGATTCCAGTGATGCATCACTTCCTGGGCTACTTGCTATAGTTTTGATAAAATCACAGTTTTATCAGCAGGAGGTAATCCATAGAGGACTAGTAAACTTGCAGTCATGTAGTCCAACCATGCCCCTACCACTGATTGGCAGCTTACAAGACAGTGTACACAGAAAGCTATCAATCAGTCATGTGGTGGGGTTTATACCGAGCTCAGCATTGAGAGAACTTTTAGATCTGCAGCAGAGAAAACTGAGATTTTATCAAAACTTCAACAAGCAGCCCAGTAAGTTACACATCACTGGAATCAGAGTATCTGCCCCTACATCATGCTGAGGTAGCAAGAACCTGGTGACAGATTCCCTTTAAGCATTAGGAACTGCAGAGGTAACAGTTACTCCCAAGCTTTGGTCCCAGAGGGATTCCAAAAATCACATCATCATGAGACAACAATATGATATGGTAGATAGGTTCAAATCTAGGAGCGTCACGTTATGATTCTGATGTAGACCTTTGTTGATATAGTTACACCATACAACCATTTAATTGAGTAAAGGGATAAATAAAGTAACAAAAAAAATCTGCTTCAGCTTACGCCATTACTGCAGAGGTAACTTCCAAGCCCAGGTGCAATAGGGATTCCAAAGGACCTTCTGGTAAAAGGGGCCCAGGAGTTTCATGTGATGACTCTGATCTTTCACTCCTTGCTTGAGAAAAAAATCCAACTTATGCAGTATTAATTAAATAGGATAGAAGATATGATCTTACTGTAGACAGGAAGTCCTTTATTTCAAGGTTTACCACGATTTTTTTCTTTTTCTTGACTTTATGTCATTCATTTATTTACTCTGGTGAACATACTGTAGTAATAAACAAAATCCCACTTCTATTTTTAAAGGTTTTTTTTCTTGCTTATATGCATGCATGGGGGCTAAAAATCATTTTTGCAATTGGGTTTAATTCAAAATTTTGCACCGTTTTCCTCCTATAGCCGCTGTATTACACTGTCTATCACCGGGGTCGGCCACATTATCTTTATTTTATCAGATGTGTTGAGGACATGATTTTATGGCACTTACTTTTATATAGGTATGACAGGTTGTTCTCCTGCTCTTGTTACTGCAGCTTTCCTCACAGACTGCATGACCTCAGTCAGGCATGCTGGACTCTGAAACACTGCGACATTTCAAAGAAAAAACATGCTTTAATAGCAAGGGGGACCGAGCTGCACTGTAGACTAGTCAGACAGGTGGATTCCTAGTGCCTTCTCCCATCCGCTGCCCTGGATTGACAGGTGTCTGCCTACTTGGTACAAACCTGTCAATCCACGGCAGCGGACGGGAAGAAGCTGCCAGGCCCTGCAAGTCCGACTATACTACTGCACGACTCGGTCCCTGGAGGCTTTTAAATTATGTTTTTCTCTGAAATACCACAGTGTTTCAGAGTCCAACATGTCTTGCTGAGTTCTTACAGTCAGTGAATGATGCATTGCTGCCCGTGGATTGGGAAGCATGTATCAGCTGTCAAATTCACTTTAACTTAAAGGGGTATTCCCATCTCCAAGATCCTATTCCCATATTTAGTAGGTGTAATAATATTAATATTAGCAAATACCTCCAATTAGAAATGTAGTACAGTGGCTTACAAAAGTATTCACCCCCTTGGCATTTTTCGTGTTTTGCTACCTCACAACCTGAAATTTCATTGCTTTGTTTTGAGGGTTTGCAATAGTTCATGTAAAGAACATGCCTATAACTGTGAACATGTGGTTTTCTTTTTATTGTGAAGCAAAAAACAAATAGGACAAAATAACTTGAAACTTCAGTGTGCATAACTATTCACCCCCCCTAAAGTCTATGCTTTGTAGAGCCTCCTTTAGCAGCTGCAAGTCACTTTGAATAAGTCTCTATGAGCTTCCAACATCTTGCTACTGTGATTTTTGCCCATTCCTAAAGGCAAAACTGCTCTGGCTCCTCCAAGTTAGATGGATTCCTCTGGCGAACAGCAATCTTCAAGTCTGACCACAGATTCTCAATTGGATTAACGTCTGGGCTTTGACTAATAATAATAATAATCTTTATTTTTATAGTGCTAACATATTCCGCAGCGCTTTACATACATAATCGTCGCTGTCCCCATTGGGGCTCAAAATCCACATTCCCTATCAGTATGTCTTTGGAGTGTGGGAGGAAACCGGAGAACCCAGAGGAAACCCACGCAAACACGGGGAGAACATACAAACTCCTTGCAAATGTTGTCCTTGGTGGGATTTCAACCAGGACCCCAGCGCTGCAAGGCTGCAGTGCTAACCACTGAGCCACTGTGGACTAGGCCACTGCAAAGCATTTACACGTTTCCCCTTAATCCACTCGAGTGTTGCTTTAGCAGTATGCTTTGGGTCATTCTCTTATTGGTAGGTAAACCTCTGTCTCAGTCTCAAATCACTGATAGACTGAAACAGGTTTTATATAAGAATATCCCTGTATTTTGCACTATTCATCTTCCCCTCGACTCAGACCATTTTCCCTGTCCCTGCTGCCGAAAAACATCCCCACAGTATAATGCTGTTACCACCATGTTTAACTGTGGTGATGATGTTCTTGGGGTGATGAGCTGTGTTGGTTTGGCACCAGACATAACATTTCCCTTGGTGGCCAAAAAGTTAAATTTTGGTCTCATCTGACCACAACATCTTCCTCCATACATTTAGGGAGTCTCCAACATGTGTTTTGGCAAACTCAAAACAAGCCTTACAATTCTTGTGTGTAAGTAAAGGTTTTTTTCTGGCCACTCTTCCATAAAGACCACCTCTATGGAGTGTACGGCTTATTGTGGTTGTATGGACAGATACTCCAGTCTCTGCTTGGGAACTCTGCAGTAGTGTTGAGCGAATTTGTTCATCATTTGAAATTCGTGTTCGTGTTCGGGGTTCCGAATTGTTTCGCGCCAAAAAATCTGCTCCGCCCATGAACATCCCTGATTTGCACTGTCACGCAGAGCCACTGTAGTTGCATGACACGCAAGCCACTGTAGTTCTTCTGATTCGCTATGTTGCTTTCCCCATGTGCAGGACATTGCAGTAGCTTAGTTATCCATGGTTCTGACCACTAACAACTAACCAACTGTCACTATATGAGTGGTTGTAACTAAGGATGCCTGTAACTAAGGATGCCTGTTGCTTACCCCCTGCACATGGGGTAAGCAACATAGTGAATCAGGAGAACTCTACTACATTTCTAATTGGAGGTATTTGCTATTATTTTTATTATTATTATTATTATTATTACACCTACTACATAAGGGGTTGTAGCTTGGACATGGAAATACCCCTTTTAGCAATAGATCTGTAAAATTTGCAAAAATGTGAAATAATTTAAATTAATTGAAAAAAATGATCTTTTCTCTTGCAGAGGCAACTGTTTTAAGCTATGACGGAAGCATGTTTATGAAGATTCAGCTCCCTGTGGTCATGCACACAGAGGCAGAAGACGTGTCATTGCGTTTCCGCTCTCAACGTGCTTATGGTATATTAATGGCGACTACATCCAGAGATTCGGCAGACACCTTACGTTTAGAACTGGACGCTGGACGTGTAAAACTAACGGTCAATTTAGGTAACGCTAAAAAAAACAACCCAAGATTAACTTGTCTACTCATTTCAGATCACTTTTACTCTTGCTTGCTCTCACATAATTTCCTTTATTTTTTGCTCCATTTTTATTACTTACATTTTTTTAATGTATTTATTTTGCTTGCACAAAACACAATCCATAACAGTTAAAAAAGAGAAGACGGCGAAAATGTTTTTTTTATGCTTTCCAAAGAGTTCTTATAAAAAGGTGATGTGAATTACTTTTAAACAGTTTTTCTTTTCCTTTTTAGGCTATTATTATACTTCTTGTGCTTCTCTTTTTGAACAATTTACACTATTTCACACTAAAAACTCATTTGGCTTATTTATTTTTTTCTTTTGTAATTGCATTTTTTAAGTTTTCAATCAAAAGTGAACAATAACCCTTCAATGACCAAGGTCTGCGGCCCTTAGCAATCAGTCTGGAGAACATCATCCACATAAATTCTTGCACAAAATAATGCACTGATGGCTCAGAATAAAAAAACAAGTGAAATGAATGATATGAATATAAAAAAAATGTATGTAGATTTTCCCTACATACAAATTTACATTTCTAGGTGTTCCACATTCTACATGGAATTTTCACTTTTCATTATATTAATGACGATATGAAGGTAGCTAGAACTTTTTGGAATTGTTTCAATTTTTGATTATATAAAAGGAAAGAATTAAAAAGGAAAAAAATATGTATTCGAGCCTTATAAGAAAAAAAAATTCTGGTAATGGAATATGTCATTTATTACACCGTAGTTTAGAATATGTTTTGGATAGAAAGTTGGAGAAATTCATCACTTGCATCTTTTCAGGTGTTCTTCTGCCTCCTACTTATTCTATTAAAAAGTCTATTAGGACCCATCACTGCAGTTATATTTTGGAGCAAGATGTGTGCGTGTTTTGATCCCAGACTGTTTGCCACCACTTTTCTGATGCGGTTGACGACACATGACAAGCTTTGCTACATGGGACTGAAATCTTAGTTTTAAAATATATGTTCTCCCCAATGGACCAAATATGATTTGATTCTGAATACAGATTTTTTTTTTTACAACAGATATTTGAAATAAAATATCTATAATATTTTTATTCAATTTTTTTTATTTATTTTATATTTTTTATTATATATATTTATTATATTTTATTTATTTTTTTCTAAGCATTAAAAAGTAGTAATCTAATACAGAGATAGAATATATTTTTTTCTCCAGTGCCAAAAAATTATCATTTATATTTCTCATCACAGACATATTTTATTATATATATATTATATATTTATTTAATTATTTATTTTTTTTTTTGTCTAAGCATTAATAAGCGGTAATCTAATTCAGGGATAGTATATATTTTTTTCTTCCAGTGCTCAAAAATTATCATTTCTATTTCTCATCACAGGCATATTTTATTATATATATTTTATTTATTTATTTATTTATTTAATTATTTAATTATTTATTTATCTATTTATTTGTCTAAGCATTAAAAAGTGGTAATCTAATTCAGGGATAGTTTATATTTTTTTCCTCCAGTGCTCAAAAATTATCATTTCTATTTCTCATCAGAGACATATTTTTTTCCTTTGAGGTAGAACATTGCCGGACAAGATGGACGATCTTTTTGGCAAGCCCTATACCCCTATTGTGATGGAACTTAAAATACGAAGTTTCTCAGATGTTTATTGTTCTGGCACATATGGGAAGAAAGTGGCTGCCAATCTTGATCTACGTCTTTGACTGCTTTTCTGAGTGCTGAGGTTTGTCTCCATGTAGCACAGTTGAATTGGCCAATATAATTTAGTTACAACTTGAAATATTTAAGAAAATTCTGTGTCTAAGAGTTTTAGTGGCACAAGAATACATTTCTGTCAAATGGCCACATGTGCATGTGTCTGTCCCCGGAAGGGTGGACTGTAATTTTATTGGATGTCTGCAGCTAATACCTTGAAGGATAAATTTTCATTTCTCATCTATTCTTCCCTATCTAGACTGTATCAGGATTAACTGTAATTCCAGTAAGTGCCTATTCAACAATTATTTATTTATTTTTCTATCGTATTATATTATAAATACTTTTTAAATACTTTGTTTAATACTGTTTATTGTAATTATTATTATACTACAGCTAAAAAACAAAATTTAATGCATGGATTATAATTGATGTATTTAGTTATATTTTGTCCTTGAGTTCTTGAGTTGATTAGACAAGAAATGTGGACTGTGACTTTATTTTTACATTTTTTTAACAAGAACATTTTTCAACATTTTTTTTGCACTAGATTTTCACATTTTCCAGTGGAATCAGCAATCAGCAAAATCAGCAAATATCAATAAAAAGTATTACAAAGAAAACTGTTTACAAAATCAAAAAGCCTAAAAAATAAACAAAATTAGTGTAAAATATTTTTTAAAAAATTACTGCTGATAACTGAATTATGGAATCAGCAGTTATAAAATATTTGCTTCTTATTATAATATATTGCTCAAAAAGTAAAGCTTTTATTAAACAGGATTATTGCGTTCATTGTCTAACGGGTTTGTTTTTCATTGAATTATGATTTCTTTTTTAATGGAAACAATCCAGTTAAACTTTTCTGAGCCAAAAAAAAGAGATTTTTTTTTCAAGTAATCTTAGCAAGTTTTTGAGGCTTTGTTTACTCTTGAAATCGGTTTTGTGTTCATGAATGATTGGAGAAATTATGCCTTTCTTTCAACAGTTATCCATTGTCAACTTCACTAAAATCGATGTAAAATAATAAATAAATAAATAAGGAAAGCGCATTTTCCTTATTCAAAATGTTATGCCTTATTTTTGGTATTATTTTTTTTAAAGGAGGCCTCTCGTGAAAATTTTTCTTTTGACTAAATCCGTATATGTGTGAATATAGTATAGTGTGTGTGCGCGTTAATTTAAAAAGAGGGGGAGACACCGAGCCCAATAGGGTCTTATCCAGTGGAGAAATTGGTCTAGGTGAGAGGTATAGGAAATGCCTTTTGGGATCGTCTAACTCACAACTGAGGAATCAAAGTATGACAGCTGCTGCAGTACCCTCAGGTTAGGAGATTAATTGGTAAGAGAATAGGAGTAGTAGTCTGTGTTGCTGTGCTTCCACTTGTTCTCAGACTGTGAGCTGAGTGCAAAAAATAGGCTGCATATTTCTCAGCTCACAGTCTGAGAACAAGTGGAAGCACAGCAACACAGACTACTACTCCTAGATTAGATGTTAGAAAATTTTTTTGGACCGTGAGGGTGATCAGTGAGTGGAACATGCGGCCACGAGAGGTGGTGAGTTCTCCTTGAATGGAAGTCTTCAAACAGAGGCTGGACAGACACCTGTCTGAGATGGTGTAGTGAATCCTGCATTGAGCAGGGGGTTGGCTCAGAAGACCCTGGAGGTCCCTTCCAACTCTAACAATCTATGATTCTATCCTCCTACCAATTATGTGTTAATACACTCACCTATCACTGTCTTCTCCGGGATCCAGCAATGTTCTGCTCCTCTACTTAGTAACGTCACCGCTCTTCAGACTCTCCGAGTCACATTGCACTCAATGTGACCTGGAAGTAGCTTTTACAATGTAAGCCTATAGAGGGTCAGAGCCTGAGACTTACATTGTAAAAGAGACTTTCGGCACACGCATAGAGCGTAGAGTGATCTGGACAGTCTGAAGAGCGGTGACGTCACTGAGAAGAGCAGCAGAACGTCACTGGATCCCGGAGAAGATGGTGATAGGTGAGGATGTTAACATACTCATACTACAGTACATACATACATACAGAATTAGTGAGAAGAAAAAAACTTCAGTCATTGCAGTTTTCACTCTGCCCACTGATTCTCAAATAGTCTTACACTTTTCAAATTTCATCATTATAATCACCATGTATTATTACAACAAATGGTAAAGGGTTACTCCAATGTCATAAACAAAAATGCAGAAAATCAAAACTTTCCTCAAAAAGATCGCTTTTGCAAAAAAAAGAAAAAGTTAATTTTTTTGAACATATACAATGTGAAAGGCTATGGTGCCTCTGGTTTTCCTGGCATTAGACAACATGCACTGTAGACTGCAAATCCTGGCATCCTTTTCACTCTGCTACTATTTTTCGGCCCTTCCATCTTACAGTATGGATTGGTTCTATTCTAGTGCAGGGACTAGAGATGGTGCAAATTGATTCGCAGGAGCCCAGTGAACCACTTCTTAACTGCAACATCACATGTGCAACACACCGTAATGATTATTTAATGCCAGGCTGGCTAATCAAAAGAGGATCCAGGAATGCCAACGGGTAAGAGAGGGTTCACTGGGCTTCCTTCCACTGGCCACAGACTACTATCATGGCTGCTGGACGGAGTCCTGTGAACCAGTTGACACATCTCTAGCAGAGACTGTAACTGACTAATGAAGTTAGTGTGCCGGACCCTTCTATAATGACATGCTTACAGATAGTCAGGGGGAAGCAGCTCCCTTCTATATATTGCTCTGACAATGCATTACTGCTTACTATAACATTAACCCTTGAGGACATGTGACCGCAGCTGGGTTTAGGCATGCCATTTGTAATGACAATCTATTTGCAAATTCATGTGCTTTGGTTAATCCCTTTAAGACCCCTTTTTTTTTAAATAAAACTGGAAACATAACATAGGGCACTACTATTGACATTAGGTGACATGGCAACTCCTTCTTCATGAGTAGTTAAAATATCACAGAGTATCCTTGTTACAAGTACACCCAGATTCATCATTGACTTTGTGCCTGATTTTTGTCTAGTTTTGTGCACCATATTTGTTATTCTATTTGTGTCTTTTTTAAGTCTCACCTGTTTTTTTTTTCCACTTTATGGGCAGAGTTTAGCGATTCCAGATGTTTTTCGCCTGATTCATAAATTGCAACTTTTTAAAAAGTTGCAAAATTTGGCTCAACTCCACTTCAGTCCCTCCTGGAGTATTTTTGAGTTTTTTTGGTGCAATGTTTTTTCCGTTTTACGAAACATTTGACTTTTAGTGCAAAAACAGTACAAGACAGAAAAAGAGACAATCTTTGACTTTGCGACAAATTCATAAATCACATATGCCATCATTTTGAAGAATTTGGCACCAAAAACGACAACTAATCCCACAAGTAAAAAAAAAGGAATGTGATAGAAAATGCAAAAGATGAATATGGGCCATAGTCTTTGTTAACATGCCCGATTGTCATCCATTTGTATCAGATCAAGTATAATAAAAGACTAAATCCATTACAAATAGAGCAAAAACTAATGCAAAATGGATACCATCTGTTATGATCCATTTCCTATGGCTTTTAATGTTAAAAATAATGGATTCAGTTTCGTTTGGATAATGGAAAATGAAAAATAATGGATCCAAGATTTGTTTTTCTGTCTGGAGAAAAAAAGTTGTCCAGACCCTGTTTTTTCACACAACTAAAAGATGTTAATAAGACACGCGATCTACCCATTCACACCTGAGACCTTGTAACACTAATGAGTCACATGATATCAGGGCAGGGAAATGGCAAATTTGGCACTATTTGCCTATTTTCACTTAGGGGTGTACACACTTTTCTTGCCTAGGGGTGTTCTCCCTTTTGTGAGATACTGTGTATATGTGTATATATATATATATATATATATATATATATATATACAGTACAGACCAAAAGTTTGGACACACCTTCTCATTTAAAGATTTTTCTGTATTTTCATGACTTTGAAAATTGTACATTCACACTGAAGGCATCAAAACTATAAATTAACACATGTGGAATTACATACTTAACAAAAAAGTGTGAAACAACTGAAAATATGTCTTATATTCTAGGTTCTTCAAAGTAGCCACCTTTTGCTTTGATGACTGCTTTGCACACTCTTGGCAGTCTCTTGATGATCTTCAAGAGGTAGTCACCGGAAATGGTCTTCCAACAATCTTGAAGGAGTTCCCAGAGATGCTTAGCACTTGCTGGCCCTTTTGCCTTCTCTCTGCGGTCCAGCTCACCCCAAAGCATCTCGATTGGGTTCAGGTCTGGTGACTGTGGAGGCCAGGTCATCTGGCGTAGCACCCCATCACTCTCCTTCTTGGTCAAATAGCTCTTGCACAGCCTGGAGGTGTGTTTGGGGTCATTGTCCTGTTGAAAAATAAATGATGGTCCAACTAAACGCAAACCGGATGGAATAGCATGCCACTGCAAGATGCTGTGGTAGCCATGCTGGTTCAGTATGCCTTCAATTTTAAATAAATCCCCAACAGTGTCACCAGCAAAGCACCCCCAAACCATCACACCTCCTCCTCCATGCATCACGGTGGGAACCAGGCATGTAGAGTCCATCCGCTCACCTTTTCTGCGTCTCACAAAGACACGGTGGTTGGAACCAAAGATCTCAAATTTGGACTCATCAGACCAAAGCACAGATTTTCACTGGTCTAATGTCCATTCCTTATGTTCTTTAGCCCAAGCAAGTCTCTTCTGCTTGTTGCCTGTCCTTAGCAGTGGTTTCCTAGCAGCTATATTACCCTGAAGGCCTGCTGCACAAAGTCTCCTCTTAACAGTTGTTGAAGAGATGTGTCTGCTGCTAGAACTCTGTGTGGCATTGACCTGGTCTCTAATCTGAGCTGCTGTTAACCTGCGATTTCTGAGGCTGGTGACTCAGATAAACTTATCCTCAGAAGCAGAGGTGACTCTTGGTCTTCCTTTCCTGGAGCGGTCCTCATGTGAGACAGTTTCTTTGCAGCGCTTGATGGTTTTTGCAACTGCACTTGGGGACACATTCAAAGTTTGCCCAATTTTTAGGACTGACTGACCTTCATTTCTTAAAGTAATGATGGCCACTCGTTTTTCTTTACTTAGCTGCTTTTTTCTTGCCATAATACAAATTCTAACAATCTATTCAGAAGGACTATCAGCTGTGTATCCACCAGACTTCTGCACAACACAACTGATGGTCCCAACCCCATTTATAAGGCAAGAAATCCCACTTATTAATCCTGACAGGGCACACCTGTGAAGTGAAAACCATTTCCCGTGACTACCTCTTGAAGCTCATCAAGAGAATACCAAGAGTGTGCAAAGCAGTCATCAAAGCAAAAGGTGGCTACTTTGAAGAACCTAGAATATAAGACATATTTTCAGTTGTTTCACACTTTTTTGTTAAGTATATAATTCCACATGTGTTAATTCATAGTTTTGATGCCTTCAGTGTGAATGTACAATTTTCATAGTCACGAAAATACAGAAAAATCTTTCAATGAGGAGGTGTGTCCAAACTTTTGGTCTGTACTGTATATATATATATATATTTTTTTTTTTATTTATTTATTTATTAGTAGTGTTAGGTTGAATATATGTATATTTAACCTAATAACTTCAACCTATTAATTTATTGAAAGCCTTATAACTAGAAAAAGATTAGCTTTTCTTCAGATTTCCAATCAAATTTTAGGGTCCTGCTAATTAACCCTGGGTTCACATATTGGATATTTGTTACAGAATTATGGCTTCAAAATCGATATTAGTAGATTTGAATGAATCTCCCAAAATTCAGTTCAGGCAAATTTGCTGAATTCAGGGGAGAATTAAATTTGCTATAGATAAATTTGTTGTAGATCAAATCTCCTGGGAATTGGTTAAAAAAATTATAAACTCTTATAATCCATTCTTCTCTGTTCTCTGCAAGCCTATCCCGCTACTGTATACCTCATTCTTAAAGGGGTTGTCCACTACTAGGACAACCCCTTCTCAGAACGTTTGCCTCCATTAAAATAAAAATTCCTATACTTATCACCTGTGTTGGTGCCATTCCAGCGGTGTTGACACTCACATTCCTGCGGCTCACATGAGATTTTACGTCACATAAGCCCTGAGGTCAGTCAACACAGACGTCACTGTCCCCGCCTTTGGACATATAAGTAATCAAGAGGATTACTTTTGGTTACTTATACGTCTGAAGGCGGGGAAAGTGACGCCAGCACTGATTGACCGCAGGGCTCATGTGACATAACAATCTCAGGTGAGCTCCGGGAATGTGAGTGAGTGAGTGGAACAGCGCCAGCACAGGAGATAAGTATAGATGTTTTTATTTATTCAGATTGAGAAGGGGTTGTCTTAGTAGTGGACAACCCCTATAATCAGAAAGGCTCCTGTTTCTTCTTCTCTGGTCTTACTTGGCCCTGTGATTCTGATGGGCAACCCTGTCACTAACTAGGCCCTTAGCTGTCACTGGAGTACGATGCATATCCATGACTTGTGCCCCATGTGGTCACACAGGACACGATACACATTATTGACATGCATCACTCCCCACATGACTGATGGGGACTAGTCAGAGCCTGCAGCAGAGTAAGACAGGAGAAAAAGAAAGAGGAGCCTTTTGGAAAGACAAAGATTAACGGTGGCGTCATGACAGATATTAAGAGGGCAGGGAAGACATGAGAATAAAACTTCATTGTTTTACTAGTCACTTCCCATCTCTTAATATCTCCTAATGGCCTCCATTTTGCTAGATTCGCAGAAATCGAAGCTCCAAAAATTCTGATTCATTGATATCTACATTTTTGAGGAAATTCAAAGCTAATTCAATTCATTTTACAATTGATTCACTCATCTGTGTGCATTAAGATTCTGTGCCAAACCACAATACACTGTAAGTCAATAGGTTTGCAACAAACCACATAAGAGAGAATTTATCAAGATTTGCATTTTCTATGCCAGTCTTGACCCACTGGAGTAAGGTAAGCAGAATTTATTAAGTGTCGTACACCTCTTAATACAGTTTCCACATTTCTTGGATTGTCCACATGTAAGAAAATGAAATCCACACCAGTTATGAGCTGATATAGATTTCAGCCAGAATGCACAGTAATTTCTGGCATATGTGTTATTGTGCATGTCTTAAAAAGACAAATACGACCAGGATTGAGGCCAGACGGTGACTATGTTGGCTTCATTCAAGTGATTTCCTCAGTCGGGGGTCGGAATACTGTTTTTTGAAAATTCGGACAAAAACACTGATATAGATGAGCACTGTAAAAATGTGAATCTAGTCTTACATAGTACCTACAGCACCGGATGTAGCACAGTAAATGAGTTTGATGCAAGTTCTGATTGAATGGATCCAAATTGGCATATATAGTTTGTTTTTGTTAGATTGCACTTTCTTTCTTTGTTTATTTTATTTATTTTCAAATTCTATATCAAAAGAACATGGACACAATTGCAAAAGTAAACATAGGCTGAGTATAATTATTACATTTTAATTATTTGATATTGGATATGTTTATGAAAGGAGAATGAATTATAATGATAGTTGATAATATTTTGGTATTAAAGTACACCCAAATCTTTATCTCATATCTACATGTGTTCAGTTAGATTAATATCTCCTCTAATTTCTAGATTGTTGGGCAATTTCAGCAGTAGTGTGACTCGGGTGACTTTTTTTTCCCCTCTTTTTTAAAGACATTTATTATGAGTGGCTTTTGGTGTCAAAATAATTTTCTTTGAGGTTGTTGTCTGGTCTTATTTTACTTGAAGCGATGTTCATACAAGAGTTTAGTCTTCCATTTCCTAACAGATTGGCTAATTGCTTTAGAATATCTTATTAAGTGGATAAATGTGACTTGCCATAATGGTAAGTAAAGTAATGGTAAGGTCGGTTTTTGTAAGTAATGAAATAAAAACTAAAATATTGTGTTTTTAGTATATATGTAATTATGAAACAGTATCAGCATGATAAAGCAAATGCATTACGTTGATGTTTTAATATTATAAATTATCATTCTCCACAAATATCTTCAATTTGGTTAGAAAATGGTATTATTTTAAATATTTTGCGCCATCATTAATTTTTTTTAATAATATCATTAATAAAATTTTAGTCTTGCTTCAAAAATAATATTGTAGAAATTGCGAATTGAGAATTTTTTTATTCGATTTTTTTCGTTTGTGCACTTTTTTTTTTTAATTCCTAGAGTTTCAAGCCATCTAGTCTTATAGTTAAACAGGGTTTTTTAGCTCTGCTCTCTTCTACATTGGGAGGTCAGAGGTGCTGATGATGTCCCCTTCATTAGAATAGGACACACAAGTTCTACTTGCTTAGTCCTGGCAGGTATATATTGACGCAATATCAACAGCTGCGTTCACCTTTCGACTCTAAAGGGAATGACACCGGACAAATGCTTTAACTAAAGTTTAGCTAAAGTTTAAAGGGCTTGTTGTCTAGGACTTTTATATTGGGATCATAAATATCAGATCAGTTGAGGTGCGACACCCAGAACCCTCACCGATCAGCTGTTCCTGGTGCCGGTGGCTGAGTTGTGAAGCAGCACAGCTCTGTCAACGGAATATTGGCCAAGACTGGGTATTGCAGATCCACCACATATTTTAATCAATAGGGTCAGATGTGCAGTACCAGGCCAAGGCCACTATGCAGTTGATGGAACTGCACAAATCAGCATATCGGAATGCCGCCGTCATCGGGAACAGCTGATTGGTATTGGTGTGAAACCTAGCACTGCTGCCTATCAGTTATTGATGACCTATCCTAAGGATAGGCCATCAATATAAAAGTCTTGGACAAACCCTTTAAGCTTTTATTGCCTCTTTAATAATAAAAATGTGGCAGGTCATTGACTTTTGCATTTTACTTGCTAATCATACACACATCCCGGCAGGTATGTGGGGACACAATGTGATCGAAACTTCTCATTTCCCAATGCAGAACTGAGCTATACTGGACAACCCTTTAAACCATTTTCCTCTTTGAAATATAAAAGTTAAACTTTTAATGCAAGTTTGTTATATAATTACATTTTGCCTACAAGTACCTAGTTATTACTTCTTGGCACTACACATCATAAATAAATATAGCGTTTTATATTTAGCTTATATGTAAGTACTGGATAATCAAGGAGAGCAATCATTACAATTCAGTGCTAATAATCTAAATGGAAAATAATGACTTTAATTCAAGCTTTTCATTATTTGTTTTGTATGTATTACTCATTAGAAGATTTTTAGCACAAATTTTTGGCCCATTCACATTTTTTATTGAAAATATTAGTCATTCTTTGATAATTTAGACCTAAATTAGGGTTAGACAAGTTAGGAGGAATATATTATGTATTTTATTATCCTTTTTCTAAAGGCCTAAGGCTACTAGCAACAGGAAATATAATTATATGGTTTTAATATGATTTTCACAATATATTTTATAATCATTGCAAAATTAAAATAATACATTATCTGGTTTAGTATTATAAATGTAAAATGTTGTATTGTTGATAGGAGTCAATGTTCACTTTTAAAACTGATTTATAATTGCTGAATGGCTACTTTGAATTTTGTAAGAATAATTGGTCAAATGCTGATTACAGTGTATGACTTTAATAACAGGATCCTAAACATTTTTTACATTTTAAACAATATATTGAATGTTAAAAAACTAACACATTTGAATACATAAAACATGGAGAAATAATTACTCACAGGGCGTTAAAGCCATAAAGAATGTCATTATTATCAATTTATGTTTGCTTCTGGTCAAAGGTTTTTTTTGTGACAAACTAATCAGTAATAACTTAAGGTAGCGATACATCTTGAAAAAAAAATGTAATTGTACTATTAACCATAATTAGAAGGGTTTCTGTTTTTTTTAAGCTCCCAGAGGGTACGGATCATTATTAAAGAAAGAAACAAGCCATACTTATCACTTGAATTCACCAGCCCTCTCTAAAGCTGTCGTTCCAATGGATTATGTTGGACCAGAATTGATGAAGTCCTGACCTGCAGTCAATAAGGAATCAGTGGCCTAAGCGTTCAGGTCATTGGTGGTTGGGAAGGCATCATTCCATGTCTGGTGAAACTGAAGTGGGGGCAGATTCCAGCACTACGTATGGCTTTCTTTCTTTCTTTCATCTGTCAGAATCCTCTGAAACTTAAAGAAAACACTGAAAAAACCCTTTAACTAAAGGAAAAAAAAAATACAAATCTCACTGGAATTTCTTTTTTCAGATGATTTAGCCTGTTAACGTTTAACTTTTTTACAACAGTTCTCTAATTAGTAAAAAACATACTTTTAAAGATGAGCAATTCTATTCACACTGTCCTTGTCCAGTATTCAGTCCGCTCCTCTATGGCAACCGGTCTTAAAGAGGTTGACTGGGACTTTAACATGGCCTATTCTTAGTGTAGGGGAGGAGAGGATGACGTTGCACCCCTCTGGAAACCCCTGTTATTTTAAATGTATGAAAATGTACTAATTATATGTGTTATCCTCCTGGAGACTGCAGTTCCTGCTAGTCAGGCGTCACAGGGTTAACTGTAGGGCCAGCCCATAGTTGGGGAAGAGGATTGCGGCCCTGTGTGTCAGTTCCTGTTTTTCTAGGGAGTTGTTAGTAGGAGACATACAAGAAAGGACACCCTGAGAATCAGGTGATCATCACTGGGTGTGTGTGTGAAGAGATACAGTACAGACAAAAAGTTTGGACACACCTTCTCATTTAAAGATTTTTCTGTATTTTCCTGACTATGAAAATTGTACATTCACACTGATGGCATCAAAACTATGAATTAACACATGTGAAATTATATACTTAACAAAAAAGTGTGAATCAACTGAAAATATGTCTTATATTCTAGGTTATTCAAAGTAGCCACCTTTTGCTTTGATGACTGCTTTGCACACTCTTGGCATTCTCTTGATGAGCTTCAAGAGGTAGTCACCAGAAATGATTTTCACTTCACAGGTGTGCCCTGTCAGGTTTAATAAGTGGGATTTCTTGCCTTATAAATGGGGTTGGGTCCATCAGTTGTGTTGTGCAGAAGTCAGGTGTATACACAGCTGATAGTCCTACTGAATAGACTGTTAGAATTTGTATTATGGAAAGAAAAAAGCAGCTAAATAAAGAAAAACGAGTGGCCATCATTACTTTAAAAAATGAAGGTCAGTCAGTCCGAAAAATTGGGAAAACTTTGAAAGTGTCCCCAAGTGCAGTTGCAAAAACCATCAAGCGCTATAAAGAAACTGTCTCACATGAGGACTTCCCCAGGAAAGGAAGACCAAGAGTCACCTCTGCTTCTGAGGATAAGTTTATCTGAGTCACCAGCCTCAGAAATCGCAGGTTAACAGCAGCTCAGATTAGAGACCAGGTCAATGCCACACAGAGATCTAGCAGCAGACACAACTCTTCAACAACTGTTAAGAGGAGACTTTGTGCAGCAGGCCTTCATGGTAAAATAGCTGCTAGGAAACCACTGCTAAGGACAGGCAACAAGCAGAAGAGACTTGTTTGTGCTAAAGAACACAAGGAATGGACATTAGACCAGTGGAAATCTGTGCTTTGATCTGATGAGTCCAAATTTGTGATCTTTGGTTCCAACCACCGTGTCTTTGTGCGATGCAGAAAAGGTGAACGGATGGACTCTACATGCCTGGTTCCCACCGTGAAGCATGGAGGAGGGGGTGTGATGGTGTGGGGGTGCTTTGCTGGTGACACTGTTGGGGATTTCTTCAAAATTGAAGGCATTCTGAACCAGCATGGCTACCACAGCATCTTGCAGCGGCATGCTATTCCATCCGCTTTGCGTTTAGTTGGACCATCATTTATTTTTCAGAAGGACAATGACCCCAAACACACCTCCAGTCTGTGTAAGGGCTATTTGACCAAGAAGGAGAGTGATGGGGTGCCTCGCCAGATGACCTGGCCGCAACAGTCAACAGACCTGAACCCAATCGAGGTGGTTTGGGGTGAGCTGGACCGCAGAGTGAAGGCAAAAGGGCCAACAAGTGCTAAGCATTTCTGGGAACTCCTTGAAGATTGTTGGAAGACCATTTCCGGTGACTACCTCTTGAAGCTGATCAAGAGAATGCCAAGAGTGTGCAAAGCACTCATCAAAGCAAAAGGTGGCTACTTTGAAGAACCTAGAATATAAGACATATTTTCAGTTGTTTCACACTTTTTTGTTACGCATATAAATCCACATGTTTTAATTCATAGTTTTGATGCCTTCAGTGTGAATGTACAATTTTCATAGTCATGAAAATACAGAAACATCTTTAAATGAGAAGGTGTGTCCAAACTTTTGGTCTGTACTGTAGGTCATCAATGTTTGATCGGTGGAGGTGTGACACATGGCACCCCTTTCGATCAGCAGTTCCCAATGTCGGCCAGAACTGCTCAGTTACGGAGCTGCACAGTGGAGGATGCACAGTATCTGGCCGTGGCTACAATTCCGTAGATGTAGTTGTTCTGCTCGGCAACTAAGCAGTTGTGGCTACCGCCGACAGTGGGTTCAGTTGATCGGTGGGGGTGCTGGATGTTGCTCCCTGACTGATTAGACATTGATGAACTATCCTAAGGATAGGCCATCAGTTTTAAAGACCCAGACAATCCCTTTAATGTCTGTGACCAGTATTCTTACTCAACATCCTTGGCACCTCTGGCACTTCCTTGTCCCCTGAACATTCTGATGTCGATGCATGTTTTGATTTCTAGAGGTCTAGTAAGCACCTGACGCACCCTGGATGCCGGGCTGAGGATATTGGGTGCAGAAGTGAACACCGCCTGCCGTTGGGGACCAGACTAGATGTCAGACCAGGGCAGTAAGAATAGAACTGCTCATCTCTAACAGCTTACCTTTTGTTAACATTAAATTCAATGGGTTACTGCTTGGGCTTCACAAAAATTATCAGTTGTCTTTTTCCTTCGGCACCTAAAAACAAACAAGTACATATATGTGAAAAGAAAACAAAAAACAAAAAAAATGATAAATGTGTCTAATAATTTTAGATGGGTCCTTCACAAGACCTTCATTGTCTCTCATTGTACCATATTCTGTAATTAGTTCAATATGAAATATTACCATTGATAGGATTACATGAAATGGATAATTGGTGCAATAATAAAACTAGATAATCTGACCTGTGGCGACATGAAAGGTACATTTTAGATTTCTTTATAGTTGGTAAATTAACATGAATGTTATATTTAATTAAAACAGTAAATAATTGTCATAATTTTCAAGAATTGACTTTTCCACATTCTATATTCGAAAAATAATTTCACAGTCCACATTTCCTACATTGTTTGATTTAATAAAATTGACACATTCTATTTTTTTGTATCTGGATATTGAATGTTACTATGAATCATACAATGATAATGCATTTTAATGATCAAAGTATTGCTCATGTTTGTCTGGCATAAATGGGCTATGGTACTTATTTAAAGACTATGGTAAATGATGATATAGAAAAAGCTGTAATGCATAAGTTGAATTCCACAAGTCATTAGTGGTTGAGCTATTGATATACTTTTATTATACAAAATATATTTTTCAGATGTTATTTTGCCCAAAATAAAATGTTCCATATCTGCACCTAAATATTGTAGAACTGGTGGCTCATACATTCTTCATATTTTTATGTAGATGGTACATGAGGGTCTATGCTTTATGGCTTTCAATGAGTGGGAGTTAATGGACATAAAAATGTCCATAGGCGTATTTTTTCATTGGAAAATATATTAAATACAGCCTACTCCCACAGAGTCATTGGCAGGGAGATGTACAGACTTATCTGTGTCTATAGTGTTGCTATCCTGCTTTACCTACACAATTCTACTACCAGTACCATACAAGTGTCATCTGTCAATAAGTTTTTCATTCATTAATAAAAATGAGATGCCCCTGCTGACTCTCTCCTATTCTACACAGCAAAGCTGAAAAGTGAGCAGGAAGAAATATTTCATTTCAGACTTGCAGGTTTGCATCATTGGCTTTTGTGTAAGGTGGAATATATTAGTATTCACTATAATCCAAGTCATATAGAAAATAAAAGTCATATTTTGTAAACATATGTTGAATTATTTTTTGGGTCTTATGGTCACAGTGAATAAAATGGATTATTCTCCACCTCTACAGAATCAGTTGGATCTCAACATTTTGGTCTTTAATAAAAAAAGGTCATTATTATGTCATCTTTAATAAGAATGTGTGATAAAAAATAACTTATTATTTATAACAGTTTTTATGTATAATGTATTTTTTTTTTAAATTGCCTTTTATCTTCTATGTCACCTCTATATTCAATAAAAAAATCTGAAATCTTGCAATTTTCACAATGACCACTAGGCCTAATATTGGGCTTTTATTTCCCGTTCTGGGGACCAGCAACATGGACGTATGCAGCAATAGATCGGCTCTAACTTTCAGAAAGCTTTCTAAACATATTCTGATTAAAGGTCATTGTGAAGGGAGGAGGAGAAGGTGAGGTTTAACATCACCTAATTTAAATAGTGGGTGGATCATGTGTTATCAGCTGTCTTTTCCGTCATTTCAACCCTGTTTATGAAGATGAAGATAACGACTGCTTAAAGGGAATTTGTCAGCAAGTTTTGCTATTTAATCTGAGAGTAGCATAATATAGGTCACAAGAGCCTGATTACAGGGATGTGTCACTTATTAGTCTGTGTGTTGTAGTTCCAATGCAATCAGTATTTTATCAGCAGAAGATTAACACTGTGGGACTACATCTCACGTGCCAGACAGTCAGGCTAATCTATGTAACCCCACCCTCTCCACAGATTGGTAGCTTGCTGACTAGTCACACAGGAAGCTGCCAATCAGTGTTGTGGGCGGGGTTATACACAGCTCAGCATTCTGACTGCTACATCTACAGCAGAGAAAACAGGGATTATATCAAAAGAACACCAAGCAGCCCAGTAAGTGATACATCCCTGGAATCAGGCTTTCTTGCCCTATATTATGCTGCTCTTCAATTATATAGCAAAAACCTTCTGACAAATTCCCTTTAAAAGTCTTCTGTACAGAATCGGTAGTATGAGCCTAGTGTTAGACTTAGTGGCAATGTAAGAATAGCAAGATTTATTTTTTCTTAAAGATAGATAATGATATGGAAAATTGCAAAAGGACAATATCAAATCTAATTAAGAATGGATTTAACGTAAAAATTGATTTAAAGAATAAGTCATCTTCTGATAACATGTTCCTTTTAAGCAATTGTATTACAAAATTCAAAAAAAAATGTAATCAAAAATGTTTCATACATTTTTATTTCGAAACCAATATTCTTTTGCAGCTAACTTGTTGAGTTACAAGTACTTGGGTGTTTTCAGCCCAGGAGGTTCTTCTGATTAATAACATTCATTCTTTATGCTCTGTTTAACGTCCCAGACACAAGAACATTTAGAAATCACTGAAAAACATCTAATTTACCATAGAAAATAACTCAAAAAAAGCGTTAAAACAATAAAATAATTAAAAAAAAAAGAAAAAGAAAGAAACTCTGATAAAATACTCATGCCTTCAAGTCGATAAGCGGCTTTAAAGGCATTTTACTATGTAACACGTCAAACATACAAAGTTATTTCTCATCTTATAGATAAAGTGTCAGAAGCGAATGGGATCGGGAAAAAAAAAATATATAAATCTTGCTGTTCACAGACCTGCATTCAGCTGATATGAATAGAAGAAAGCGGCCAAAGAATGAAGGATGATGTTATATATTTATTTTAAATAGACTAATAGACGTGAGGATGTGTAGTTCTGAGCCTGGGTGCATATAATGCAAAACCCGGTTTAGGATAATATCAATAAATACCTTTTCTTACCCTTGCGGTGAGCGAGATAGGAAATTTGATTAAATAATAAATAGTGACTTTAAACTCAGCAGGAGAAATATACAGTGAAATTGGATATGTTGCCTGGGGGGAAAGCTGGGACATAGAAATGAGTAGGTCATGAAATGGCACATCATCATTAAATATATAGGAAAAAAAGGGTTCTTAGCAAAAAAGCAAAATGAAAATACAGTGAGATTTTCTACTGCCAGCAGTTTCTGCATTGAGTACAATGGGAATTTGTCCCCTTTTCGCACACTAATATTTGAACATGCAATCGATTGTAAATAATTAATATTCCTATCTTCAATGCAAAAAATACCTGGAACTAGATGTGCGGAATTTCTCTCCCCCCAATGGGCTGAGTGAGTTCCCTATTTATATATTTGCTAGTAAGAACAATACTTTTATGCCCAAAAATGACAAAATTATTCTCGGAGTGATACCTTTATTAGTTAACCAGAAAAAAAAAAAAATATAAAAGCTTTCAGAGCACAGAGACTCCTTCTTCAGGCAATATTACAAATTATATAAAATAGATATAAAGATAAGATATAAAATATATATATATTTTCTCTTTAACCATTAAAGGTATCACTCTGAGAATACTTTTGTCATTTTTGGGCATAAAAGTTTTTAAATCGATTTTTTCTGGCTAACACGGTACCACAATATAACTTTGTATTGTACATCTTCGTAAAAGAATATGTAACATGTCGTATTGTAATCTTGTTTCTTGATAGTTTTTTCCCAAGATGAACAAGTGCATCTACAGATAGGAGTTCGCTAATTTACTAAGACACCCTAGTGACTAGTCAATGTGATAAGTAGATTGGAAGAGGTCATCTTACGTTGGATGGACATTCATGGCATATCTCTTCGATCAGCATCGGTCCAAATAGGGCGTAATTTGGAGCTTGTGGACCTCAATGTAAAATCCCTTATCATCACATGTCTTTAATAATATTAATCTTCACATATGCGACACAAGTAGAGTTGAGCGAATAAATTTGAGTTGAATTAAATTCTAATTTGTATGTTCCAAAAATCTATATTCTAAATTTGCCAAAATGCTGATTTTCTTGTAAATTGCCTTTGCATGGAATCAAGCTGCCACTTTTCTAAATTATAATGGGCCATCAAAACATAGACAAAAATTGTTATACTCATATCTTCACTCACCTCTCCGGCCCCTTCGTTACTCACTGCCAGCTGTCCAGTCCTCGCCACATCTTCTTATCTCTAGTCGCTCGCGATGGAATCTTCAGGCGTCTCGCATTGTGCTGGGCTTCTGGGCATTATTGTGCCCAGGTGAGTTCTAAACATGGAAAATCAGAGCACATGGTGGGACTTCATGAGGCCATTGACCTCCTGTACGCTTACACTAAACCCTTTCCAGGAGCCTTGACACCATAAAGTCTGTCACAATGTGAAAGGATCAAAGATTCAGATATGAGTGGTGGATTAGAAGATGGGGTAATGACCGGACAGGTGTCGGTGAGTAGCAGAGGGGCTGGAGAGGTGAGCGAAGGGTGAGTATAATGATTTTTTTATATTATACGTATTACGCTTTGTGCACTGGCATCTGGAGAGACCCCAGAGTGTATTATGGGATATCAAATCCATGAAAAAGTACTTTTCCGCAAATCGAATTTACTGGGAAATGAAGCACGAACAGGAAAATTCCATTTATGCCTGATCTACTCATGTGTAGCCAAAGGACCTTTTGGGCCACCATAGACTCCAGAGCTCAGGTGAGAATACAACCTCTATACTTATGTTCTGGGTCCAACACTAACTATTTTGGCCATGTGGGCACCAAAGAACAACTAAAAATTCAGATGTATTATTTACCCTACCCTTCAATAAAACTTTAGAGGAGTTATTTATTTTTTTAGACTGATGTCGTATGCCTCGGATAGGCCATCAATACTGACCCTGATCATCACTGCAAGTGATAAAAAGGGACATAGTGCCATTATTTCTTGTGAGGCGCAAATTCGTAGTTTAGTAGTTTACTATAACTTTATTGTATTCAAGTGAATGGTACTGAGTGCAATAATAGGTGCTGCTGTGCCAGGTAAACAGTAAAGGGAACGGATGAATTCCTAATTATCTAATATTAGTATTATCCAAAGAGCCAATTTATTTTAGAGTTCCTAACAACCCATTTAACTCGTTATCTAATTATTTTATATATTTTCAAGTGTATAGATTTTAAATGGCAAAACTAATTTAATATATAGTAAATTATCATTTGCATTTTATTATTAGTATTGTTTTCCCATAATTAGGAGATGAAATGGGTTGGTGACAATCCCTTATGGTTTACAGAGATTGATAAAAGTTTTAATAAAATCACTGTTTTCTCTTTTGCATATCCAGCAGTTCTCTGAATGCAGAGCTGTCTATAACCCTGCCCACACCACTGATTGGCAGCTTTCTGTGTGTACAGTGAATAGGCAGAAAGCTGCCAATCAGTGGTGGGGGTGAGGTTACACAGAGCAGGAGGACTAGGTGGCACGAGACAACTAGTCCTCTAGTGATAATCTCCTGATTATAAAACATTGATTTTATTGAAAGTACAGCAAGCAGCCCAGTAAGTAACAGATCACTGGAATAAGGGTCTATGCCCCTACATCATTCTGCTATCAGTTTACATAACAAAATTCTGTTGATAGATTCTCTTAAAAAGACTCCAAAGCTTAGAGCCACTTTTTTGTAGTTGATCTTTTCTCTGGATCAATGATAGAGACAATGAATGAGGGACTCTTTTCAAATGTCTTTAATAGGACTTTTACAAAGAGTTTCATTTATCAGACATCCCCTTTTTCCTTATAATAAAAGTTGAAAAGTAATGAAATACTTGTGTTTGCTACAATTCTAGGACCTTCAACCCAATCGAATATTCAGTCGCACCCCCAAGTAATACGCCACCGATGTCTTTGACAATACAATTTTCTGTACATGTTGTCAGTCATGCTGCTCACCGAATGTGATATTTAGCTCCTTTTCCCATAAACGCAATATAAACTTATTTTCCTGTTTATTAAAAGTAATACAAATAAGCCTGAAATCACCGTAATAGTTTATTGAGCCCTTGATATTCCGTGTCCTATAACAAGAAAACACAAGCTCAGTGCATTTTACAGATATTTGTGCGTTCATGAGGATTATTGGAAATAAATGTCCAATATATTTTTACTGCTACGCTGCGTTGTATGATTGTGTAATTATCACCCGGTGTAGCAAACACATAAAACCAATTTATCCCGATGATTGCAAAGTAAATGTTTATCTTTCAATTACCTGTTTATGGTTGTCAGACGTTACTGAGGTTGATGGCCTGTGCTAAAATTTCATTGTTCTCTTCTGATGTCACCTATCCCTCGTTCTAACGTTGCAATCAGAAGCCATTCATAGTAAATAGGCCGCTGATAAGGGCAAAGTCGTAGCCTTGATTCGTTTTTTGTCAACCAGAATAGGATTTGATCATTTCTGTGTGTTTTTAAATGTCTGACCGTACATTGCAGGATCACTAAAATAAAGCGAAGCAAACAGAAATACCAAGAGCACAAACAACCTACAGATACAGTAAAACTTACCAGTGAGTTGCGCAACGTGAATATCGGAGGCGACCTAAGATAAACCTGTATACTCAAATAGCACAGAGGATGCAGCATTTGATATATATATATGTATGACATAATGTGTTCATCTTCCTCTCCTTGTTACAATGTGAAAAAACACATATAAAATATGCAACATAATATAATGCAAGACTATTATGTCACCAAAATTTTCTTCGACATCTGGGACTTTTATGGGATATCCACTGGAGATACTGTCCAATAGATTTGGTTCCCACCACTGAGGCTCGCATCTGTCTTGAGAACAGATCCTGTTTCTCGCAGCTGGGAATGGAGAGGTTATTGTGCGTGTCCAATAGTCTCTTCATTTGTATACAAGCTTCAAATATTGCCGACCTGCATCCTGTGGTTATGCCGTAAATGTCCTGTTGGTAATTACCAAGCATGAGGAAGAAACCTAAAGCATGAGGCTGTAGGCCGGGTGCAATGATACATGTCACTAGAGTTGGACCAGTGGCAATATTGGTAGTATGTGCGCATAGGACCAGAGCACTGCAGACCTCATCCTACCAGTATCACCTCTGTTTTGTTAGTAAGGTTCGCAACATCATTGCAATGTGGTTCGATTCATGCATGATGTCGCAGTGGCCTACTAATCAAAATATGAGCCACATAGGAGGTTTGCAGTGTCCTGATCTGGCAACCACAGACTACTGTCATGGCTGCTGGACCAGGGTCCTGCAAATCTTTTTGCTCAACTTCACATGTCATTGAAAAGAACAAAATAATCATTACAATTTAAGTAGAAATGCATAATTTACAACCAATAAAATATAGCTTTTATTTGATTATTATTCAAATATTTCTACTATTGTAATAGAACCTGAGCTCAAGACATACAACTAGTGATGAGCGATCATGCTCGTTACTCGTGATTTACGAGCATGCTTGGGTGTTTTCTGAGTATCTTCAGCGTACTCAGGGTGCTATGTTTCAGTCAGCCTGTGCTCTTGATTTGCGACTGTTTGACATATTTAATACATGTGAGGAATGCCTAAGAAACAGGCATTCCTCACATGTATTAAAGCTGTAAAACAGTCGCAAATCATGAGCACGGAGTGACTGAAACATAACACACAAGCACGCTGAAGATACTCAGCGAGCACCGGAGCATGCTCGCCGAAAGGGTTAACAGAACATACTCGCTCATCACTACATACATCACATAATCACACAAAATATAATAAAGTGCTCAGATATATATCAGTGATCTAGAGAAAAGTTTGGTCTCACCTAGATGCCCGTAGTTTATGCACCATCTATTGCTGGACCCGGAAAAAGCAGGTTACACAGCCGAAAATTAACCCTGCAATCCCTATCATGCCCAGCGAAGCTCCTGCTCTTACAAGGGCAGTACCCAAGTTTATACCCTTATATTGTGGTATAACCCCTAAAAAAATCCCTCCCGACGTGTTTCTGCCCCAGTTATGGTGTCTCATCAGGGGAGTGTTATGATCTGCTACAAGAACTAAGGAAAGATAGGAAAACTATCCCTACAATAGGACTAAGCTGATTCCCTATGATGCAGCGGGCAACCTGTTCCTTGTGAACAGACCCACCTTCGTCCTCAGCTAGTCTGAACGCAGACCTATAGATATAAGGAAGGGGTCCCTAAAAGTACTAAGGACTGGGACAAAATTGGACACCTCCTAGCAGAAGTTGTAGCGGAGCAAAAAGACAAACAGACAAAAATACTTAGAGGTCCAAGGACCAAGCAAACTATAGAGATAGGTACAAAGCACCTGGCTAGATTAAGAGTCAAAGAAACACTGAAGTCCAGCAAAGCCAGAAGGGCGGAGCTGGAATAAATAGGCAGCAGGTCACGTGACCACAAAATAGAAAAAACTAACAGGAGGGTTCTAACAGGGAGTAATTATATTTTGTGTGATTATCTGTTGCATGTATTGAGCTCAAGTTATTTTATGATAGTAGAAATATTTTAATAATTATAAAATAAAAGCTATATTTTATTGGTTGGAAATAGAGATCCTTCTGCTGTATATTGTTACCTCATTCTGAAGGGAGTGTTACCCTATTTGCATTAATGGTTGGTTGCTTACTTAAGAAATACATCATTCTACAAAGTACATTTTTCAGCTGCAGCAGAACCTCTTTTGAAAGGATAAGATAAGTTTCCAATCTCCGATTCACTAATCGATTGATATGGACTACTGTCATATTTTCAGTAGTGAAGACCTGTCACAGCTGTATGTTTAGATACAGCAGCAAATAGGGCACAATATTGTGTAAGGCCTCATTCAGACATCCATGTTGTAGCCAATATTTTCACAGATAGCACATGTACCCATTTTAACCTATGGTTCTATGCACATATCGGCAAATGCTTCTTATCTATGTGAGTGCCATAACAGGTGGAAGAATACGAAATGAATTCTGTCCATCCATTCAAAAGCCAAGAGGTGGACGTCCGGGCAAAATATCGGAGTCAACAAGTCGGCTCATCACAAGGTCTATCAGCTCTGGCGCGACAAACACGGCAGTGAAGGTGGCTGGTATACTTCGTAATAATGAGATCACAGACGTCCATGCAAGCACCATGCGAAGAACGTTACAGAAGTCTGACAAGGTGGACCAAGAAAAGGCGAAGAATCCTCGACTTCAAATTCTTCATAAAAAGTGTTGGCTCAAGTTTGCAAAAAAGTACAAAAAGTGGACAGTAGAAGATTAGAAACGGGGGATTTGAAGCAATGAGACAAAAGTCAATAGACTAGGCTCTGATGGGTGAAAATGGGTTTGGAAGAAATAAGGGAAAAACTTTGATTTTGATTAGCAAAACAGTAACAATGCAGTGACATGACCAGAATCTGCATAGCTAATCATATGCTAAATAGCTGCAAGTCAAATTTATGTAAGAGATAGCCAAGATGATTGTCTATCAAATGATGGTAGTCTCACGTTCAAAGGTGAGATATGGAGCCTGAAAGTCAAAAGTTCAAAATATTGTTGCCCTTTTGCTCCTCACTGTAGATTCCAACTGGTCCACACTGACCCCTGTCCATGACTGATAAATGTCTATAATTGACATGTGAACCCCAGAACTGAAACATGGAAGAAGCTGGCCTGGAATGAATCATATTTTCTTTTAAATCATGTGGATGACTTGTGAGTTGCTTACCTGGGGAAGTAATTGCTTGAGGGTGTTCTGATAAAAAAAAAACCCTTATGTCCTAATTTTCATGGCAGCAATGTCTCCTAATAGCAGTGGCCTCTATCAATAAAAAATGCACCTGCCAAACTACGAAAACTGTTCAGGAATGATTTGCAGAACATGATAAATTGTTGACAGTGTTGACTTGGCCTTCAAATTCCCAAGATTTCGTTCTGATCAAGAATCTGTGGTGTGTGCTGGAAAAACAATTCTGATCCATGAGGCCTTCACCTCAAAACTATCAGAGTTCTTGTAGGGACCATGCCTTGATGACCTTGTGTTTTCACAGTGTTTAATAATATAAGAAAGGTGGTTTTATTGTTAAGACAGATTAGTGTATACAGCGTGTTTCCTTAAAACTGTACTAGAGCCTCTTGCAGAGCAACTGTAGTAAATGTCAAGCTTGACTGATCTGAACAGGAATGACTTGAGGCTATCAAAAACTCACTTTTCATGTTAACCACTTAAAACAGAAATGGCTAATTATGCTGTCTTGATATATAATAATTAAAATCTATTTTTTGCATTAACACTTGCAACATAGACGTAGAGCATAATTAGCATAGTGTGTTGGCCAGTCTTAGCTTCGCCCTGAGCTGTTAAAATGCAAAGAAATGAACTTGGGGCATAGTAAAATCTATCGCAAAGTCAGATCTTAATCAGAACATATGAGCATAGACATATTCACATACAGCATATCCTTTAGAGCAGGGGCGTGCAACCTGAAGCTCGGAGCCCACATAATGCCAACAATGCCATTTTGTGTTGCCCCCAACCTTCAGGTTACTGAACCTCAATCAATCATGTCAGCTTACTGACATGATTGAATGCAGTTGGCATCTGCTGACATGCATTTCCCATGGCAGACATAGGAGGAAAAGCATGTAGTGAAGAATAATAGATAGGTACTATTGGTGCACTGTGTGGCCATCTCTTGGACCTCATACCTGGCCAGATAAGGGTCTCCTGCCTCCTGAATGCCACTCCAAGAACGAGCAGATGAAGCATTCATACTTGACACTTCTTTGTATCTTTGTAGGACGAGCCAAAAGGCTCAACTATTTCAGCAATTCACCTAAACCGCAATAGAGAGGGCGCCTATCTCCCTGACAGGTGGAAGTCTTAGAACCTGAACTGACATTTATGGTGTACACTTTCAGCATGTCATATATATTTCTCAGATGGTAATTCTCCTTTACATCTTATTAAGGCCCTTGCGATTGGTTTAATTTGGTAATGTGGCCCCCCGGACCAGAAAAGGTTGTGCATCTCTAATTTAGAGTATACGGGCAGACTGGCACCAGAAATAGCACCAGTGTTATGTATACCTTGAGTTCTATGCTTTCTTTAATAAACATGTGACGAGCAGTATAATTATTATTAAATAACCAAATAGTTCCCAATTTTATTATCCTGGTAAAACTCACCAAAATATATTCATCATGTTGGTTAACCCCATTCAATTACCCCTTTCCTGCCTAAAAGTGTAACAGTTCTAAATATTCTCCAGGGAACCTCCATCTAGGTTCCAGTAGGCCATTGGAATTGAGGTTGGGAATCATTGGTATAACCTATAGTAGCTGAATAGGCAAACAAGGCTAAATTGATTAACTATTTGCGAGGTATGGAGGGCTTGTATTTATAGACAACAGCCAATCAGAACTGGAAGATTGAAGTGTAATGGTCTGTGATGAGACAGAGGGGGATAGAGAGAAGTTTATACTGGGTCATCATTGGGGTTAAAAAGTAATAAACTTTGCTACTCGCCTTTCCATGGTTCTCCCAATAGCTGTCCCACTTTCACTCCCTCCTGGTCCTCCGATTGTTCCTCTTTAGCCTTCTTTTCACTCTAGGTCTAATAATGCTGACACTGATTACCATGGGGTCACATGGGGCATGTTGTTGATGTTAATGAGGGGTATCGTGGTCTAGTCAGCAGCAACACTGGGAGACCTTCAATGAAAAGAAGAGCGATCAGAAGAGCAGGCATGGAGCCTACCAGTGGTAAAAGTATAGGGAGGGCTGAGGAGAGATGAGTATAAAAGTTTATAAACCTAGATTATGTTGTATGGAATTTTTTTCAATGAGTTCATATGGCTGACAAATGACTTGGCTTCCATCTTAACTGCGGCCACTGCCAAGCCTATGCCTACTGAGCTTATGCACTCAAAAATAGTCATGAATGCAGTGTGATATTGGCTCAGATATATTTAAAGGAAATCTGTCACCTCGAAAAATGCTATTTACCTGCAGATATAAGGTTAATCTGCAGGTATATAGATTTACAATTCTCCCCAACTGATTTACTAAAAGTGCAGCATGCCCAACGCTTTCATTGACTACTGGCTCTGCAATCAATCTGTTAAGAGTGCGCTGTCAGTCAAAGCGCTGGGGCTTGCTTAGAGCCGCCACTTACAGCATAGTGAGCGATGCCTATAACCGCTCCCTGCACCACTCCTATGGCTGAAAGCCAGTGGCTCATGGGAGGAAATAAGTACATTATCTTCCAGTAGCCGCAATTTCAGTAAGGCGACCGGGCAGCGTTGAAAGGTTACCTGGAGATTAGCCCTATATCTGCTTGTAAATAGCATTTTACAAAGTGACAGATTCCTATTAATCCCTTCCTGGACTATTCGATTTAAACCAGATTTATATGATGCAAATCAAATTTACCTGCCTGAAATGAACAAATCTGAATCAAAATTCAGGAGTTTCTCTCAACTCTAGTGATCAATTCAAATTAAAACTGCAAATGTAGCAGGACAAAGAATGAGTAAGAAAGTTAGGTCTCGAGGAGGAGTCAGGCTTGGACTGGCCCACGGGGGAACAGGAGAAACCTCTGGTAGGACGCCCCTGTGAAAGAATGCTAATAAATAGTGCTATTACACTTGATTCACAATGTGCAGATAAAGGTATCATTTCATCATTTATTAAACAAGTTAGCAAAATTATTATTACATAGAAGCAAAAATAAATTTGTGTATTAGGGTCAGGTTATTTTTGCATGTAGCTTAAGAGTGGTTAAGAATCAATGTTACTGGCGGGCCTTTATTAACCCATTCCGACGCTGGGAGGAGTTAATACTGGATTTATTTCTCTGTCCATGATTATACCTCAGTCTAAAGCAATATTAGATTTAGGAGGTCTGATATTTTAATAATGGCAAAGTTCTATTTACAGGCTACATTAAAGTAATTAAATCCATATTAACTATAAAATAAAGCTTGATTGACTAAATAATCCCAGGGCTTAACCATTGCCTCTGATTAAAATAACCTAGAACCACAATGTAATAAAGAAACAATTCTGACTGCCATCCTTTTATCATTTTCCATCGGGGTTTACGTGCTCAATTTATGCCAAACAAACTGCAAATATTAATATAATCATCAGTTTATTGTGTGTATATTTTTCTTGCTATAACTTTCTGCTTTTCTTTGAAAGGTTCACCTACTTAAATGTGTCGTGATTGTTTAATGATGGTTTGGCATATTCTGCAGGCAAAGGCCCAGAGACTCTTTATGCTGGTTATAACCTCAATGATAATGAATGGCACACAGTTCGTGTGATACGGAGAGGAAAGAGTTTAAAGTTAATAGTGGACGATCAACAAGACATGACAGGTGGGTACATTCATTTGTTCTGTCCTGCAGCAGTATCTCTTATACATGTATCTGGGAAATGTTCCTCAAGGTGATAGTGTATATGTAACAATCCAAAAAATCCAAGGAAACAACCGGATCTGGTGGATCATGACGCACCGAAGATTCTTGAATTCTTGCCGTTCCTTCAAGAGTTGACTATGCCAGTAATATTATACTGCATAAAGCTATGACTGATCTTCAGGTAGGAAGGAAGGATGGCCAATATTACTGACCTACTGTATTTTCCGAGCAGATGGAAATGGCCTGTGGTACAATGAGACTGATGGTGGCTTTATACACATTAAAGGCTCGTGCAGACAACCGTAACTTTCAGTTCGAGTACAATCCGAACAAACATGGGATAGTATTTGGCCCAATGTGATCCTATGGGGCGGTGCACAAGTCCTTTCAAGTTAAAAATCGGAGCATGCACGAGTTGCATCCATAAATCGGATCGCACTCCGCCATGCAAGTCATGGCTTCATCCAAAAAATCAGAAAGCACTGATGACATCTGAGGGTAGTCCAATTTTCCCGGAATGACAGAATGGAGAAGATGGAGAAAACGTTTTCTCCTCATCCTAGAGAATCAGATCACACTATGATCCCACTCTGATCTAGCTCTGATCAGTGTGTGATTAGCATAATTGTCCAGATCCTCTCGGATGAGAGAACATACGTTCGCGTGACCCTAACCTACTACCTTCTAACACGTGGATGTTGATATTGAATCTTTTTAGAAATGTAAAAAAAAAAAATGTTCAGAATGCTCAAAACTAATACAGTAATGTATAACTTACCCCTTCTCAGCAGCTTCCCTGTTAACGCTAACCGGGCCCTCTGCCAGTCTTTGCACATTTTGTTGCAGCTGGACGGACATGAGACTGCTGTAGCCAATCACTGGCTGCAGTGGTGACATTTTGGTCACCAACGAAATCAGTAGCATTCACAAGCCTGTCCGGACTGAATAGAAAGTTCTGAAACTAGTGTGGGGAAATAGTCAGTGCTGGCAGGAGAGCAACAGAGTTTTGCTTTATTTTGTTACTGTTTAGTATTTTGGGTGTTCATTTTATTTTTTTTTTATTTCAGAGGTGGAAACCCTTTTTAATTTTTTGACCTCGATACCTATATCATCAAAGATTAAAAAAATGTGTATGCTTTGATAGTGTAAAATCTGTTGCTATAAGAACTTTAAATGTATAGGACTTACAAAGTGTGTATGCACAATATTTTCAAGGGGGGCTCATTGCAACTGTTATGCCTATGAGACCCCCTGCATAACCTGGTTAGATGAGCAATCTCTTCATAATGTGAATAATGTCACCGTGCAGTGTATCTAGATGATATGTCCATTCTGTAGACATATATAGACACTGCCATACTATACGTATAAAAAAGTCCTATGTAGTACATGAATCCCTATAACAACATCCATAGTGTCTCTATCGGATAATCACCTCTAACATTACTACCATAATCTGTAGAGTGCACCCACAAACCCTGTGAGACACATGGGACTCTGGGAATTGTGCCTTTCAGTTATATCCTTTAACCAAATCTCCTTATATCATAAGATCAGGTTTTTTTGTTATTGTCAAAGTGAAAAAGAAAATAATGCATTTTTAGTTTTCCATCATAAATGTGGTCAATGAGGTTTAACGAATCAATTTGCAACTTCGCAGCAAGCAAATTGTCTTTTCAGAGAGAAAGAGGACAACATGAACTGTAGAGCCACCTATTGGAAGTAGCAATCCTAAAAGTCAATATCGACCCTTTAACGAGCCTTGCCACATGACTTAGGATACAAGCCAAACCTAAGTCATGTGGCAAGGCTAGTTAAAGGGTCAAGGGTGACTTTTAGAATTGCTACTTCCATTAGGTGGCACCAGAGTCCTAGTTCTCTTCCTGTCTGAAGAGACAATTTCTATATTTAATTTTCAAGAGCAGCATTGCAAGACTTAAAAGTCTCCTCACCTTGGCACGCCAGGCTTGGCTTGTCATTCTCCACAAGGTGAAACGTTACCTCTTGGATCAACTTCACAGTAGAAATATTTTGCCATTGATATGATAGATATAAGAACGTACCAGTTGATTAAACAGTCTCTTGTCTCCATTAATAAAGATTTGCCAAAGTATTTACAAATCTTAACAATAGAAAAAGAACAATTTTCCCAAAGTAAAGCAACATTTCAACTAGATTGTGAGTCGTGTTACCTGTATGGATTTGTGGGTCAACGTCTTCTCCTGCTTGCAAGCTACAGTGTAAGGCTGCAGTCACATGACTGTAGATTCTCTCATTCAAGAGAATTGGGTCAATTATGCTAATGACACTCTTTTCAAACTCTGATCCGAGTGACAGCAAAGTGTGATCTGATTCTCTCAGTTGAGATAACAGTATGGGGCACACTGAGGAGAAGATGGAGAACAAAATCTCGCCATCTTTTCCATTGTGTGAGTCCGTGGAAATCAGACTGCACTCAGATGTCTTCCAAGTGCGGTCCGATGTTTTCCATGCACCCATAAACTGAAAGTAGCTTCTGATTTCACAGTGAAATTGCAGCATGCTGCGATTTTTTTCACAGACAGATTCTGTTGGTGAAAAAAATCCGTCATCTGCACTGACCCATTGAATAACGTTGTCCCAAGTGCTATCCAATAAAAAATCAGCTTAAGGTTCAAATGACCATACAAATCGGATGAGTAATATCTGATTTTCTATTGGATTGCACTCAGGCCAATATGAGGTGTAGCAACAAAAAAATGAATAATGTCAGATTCAGTAGAACAGCGGATCTATAGCAAATAAAAATAACATATTTATGACGAGTGACAGGTTCTCTTTAAGAGTTTAAGAATAAGGCAGATTATGAAGAGTCAATCCAAGCAAGGATTATAAATTCAGTTTTTAGCCAGTCAGAGGCATCTACAGTGCATTGCCCCAAATTTTCATTTACTTGCATGGGACAATTTCTTGATATTATAATGTATTTAATAATCACAACAGAAAATGATGCGCCCCCTGAGCCGTGGGGTACTCGGTAGCCAGGCCGGTCGGTGCTGGGGGATGTCACAATGGCGGTGACCTGGTCCGTGACCCAGGGCGGTCAATAAAAGGGGATTATAGTTTTTATAGTTTAATGTTCGTGACGCCACCTGTGGTATGCGGCTATAGGGAGCCGCCGCTGCGGTGCAGATTCTCTGGAGCTGATGATGACGCAGCAGAGTTGGTTCAGCTCTCCACAGGCAGAGCTAAGCTCCAGGGCAGGAAATGGTGATGTGATAGATGTTGCTGTGCATCCCCTGGCACAGATAATAACCAGTCCACAACTTAATGGCGGTTTCCTCTTATCTTTACTTGCAGTGGTTAGGCAGACCGGGGCACGGGTACTAGCTTGTAGTAGAGGTCCGGGCGGCCTGGAAGCAAGTTGGGAATCCACCTCGCCAGGTGAAGTTGGAGGCCTTCCCTTTGCGCTAATCTCTTTGGCTCTGCTGCTTATAGCTGTGCGGTGGCCCTCGTCCCTGAGTAAAACATCTTTGTGATCACCCGTATGGCAGGCAGCTCGGGCCTTCTTGGAGTGTCGCTTCCACGTGGCGGTGCTGGGCCCTATGTGCTGCTGAGCCTCCGGGTGTCTGATGGGGCCAGGAGACCTGCAGCCTTCTGCTCTCTGGCTTCTGCTGCTGGGCCTTCAGTGCCCCACAACCTCGGACTCCGGTGTCCGGTTCTTCTATGCTCCTCTCTGGGGTGAGCTGCCGTGCAGCTCCACTCCCCAGGTCTTTCCTCGTCGCTGTCCTGTATTCAACTCCTCTCACTAACTCTAACTAATCCCGCCTCCAGATCCCAGGTGCTAAGGGGAGGAGCTCCCCTTGCTGGTTTTTGAGCCAGGAAAGTGTTGCATGCTAGTATACCTGACTAGGGGACCCCTGCTTGCTTCCAGGCATGGCATCACCCCTTGTGAGGGAGGCAATGCCACTGTGACAACCGGACCCCTGGGGTGCCACAAAAACACAAAGCAATAATAGTGTAAAAGACTATAAAATACTGATTAACACAGAAGGTTCCTTTAAGAGGAACATTTCTAAAAGGTAAATAAACACTCAGATCAGACCTGGGATAGTTTTTCCTAATTTCTCTAAATAGAATGTTGATAAATAAGTCATGACTGTGGAGCCGCGAGCACTTTTTTTGGCATATTGGTATTACATTTGATCCAAACCTACTTTTTTTCTACACAAAATTCATCTTAAAATAGAAATGATTTGTCCCTTCGTTCTTTAAAATCCAAACTTCCAGGTTTATCAAGTTTTTGCTTATAAAGTGCAAAACAAACTAAATAATTTGTATAATTTTATTGATCTTTCACAAATGCAGGGAACAGGTCGTAGAACATAAGTGACTGAATTTGGTCAGATCTGATAAATACATGCCTAGAAGTCAGCACTGTAGGCAGTTCTAGTTTTGGTGTGACTTGTTAACTGATCTAAAGGGCAATTTCCAAGATTGCAAGGTATCACCTATACACACACATGACTTCTTGACTGATAGGGGTCTGAATGTTGGTTCCTCTACTGATCCAGAGACGGAGAAATACCCAGTCAGAATGGAGCATAGCATTCCACTGCATGTAGTTATTGACTGTGGGACTGAACTCTATATTCTCTTGACCTACAGATATAGAAAAATGTTATTCTGACCCACAACACACTATCTTGAAAACCTCTCACCTAGAGTTATCTCACTTAAAATGATTAAGATTCCTTAACATTGCACTGATGTCATTTAGGTATCAAATTATACATTTCTTGTGCTGTGATATCTTAAAGAAGTTGTCCACTACTAGGACAACCCCTTCTCATACCCCTCACTTGGCGCCAATAAAATAAAAAAGCTTGTACTCACCTCCCTTGCGGGCTCTGTTCCTGCGGTGTCGGCACTCGCGGTTCTGGGACTCTTGTGCGGTTGTTGTGACACGTGAGCCTGGCGCCCAATCAGCGCTGGCGTCACGGTCTCCGCCTTCGTACGGTTAAGTAATTAACAGGAAGTGAGGCTGTGTCCTAGTAGCGGACAACCCCTTTAACATCTCAGGGCTTTGTTATCTGAGTCAAGATATCTTTTACTAGATCAATAATTATCACACCATAAGATTTGATATTAAATCAGTTAAAGGGATTATCTGGGACTTTGCTTTTTTTTGCGATGGGCCAAAAAACTTACAGTCAGGTAGTTTCAAACTACCAGCTTGTTTTGTCCGGCGCCGATCTCTGTTGGTTCAGAGAGGTCACAGGCCGCTCCTGCCAGCGATTCTGCTGCTTCATTTCAATGGATCAGCTCTTCCCCTTCCGGGTTGCTTTGTTGATGGGTCGTCACTGCTGACGTTGTGATGTTTGGCAGCTAGCTCCCTGCAGTTAGGCAGCGGGGAGCTGGTTGTCAATTAACGTCACATTGGCAGTGACGCCCATCAATGCAGCAGAACAAAAGAGCTGCTGTATAGATGTGATGTCACCATAAGCTGCAGAATCGTCAGAAGAAGTGATCCATGACCTCTCTGGACCAGCAGAGACTAGCGCTGGGCAGAACTGACAGGTAGTTAGCAACTACCTGCCTTTAAGTTCTTAGCCCCAGAGCAGAAAAATAAGCAAAGTCCCACATAATCCCTTAAATGCACTAAATAAAATAATAAGGAAAATAAAATCATTGAAAAATGCTTCTGAACCTCTTTTTGATGCATATTTTATTAGTGGATTGACACTTGTTACTGTTAATCAGTTCACTGTTTGCTAATATTTCTGTAATATTTTCTGTTATCATTTTCCACATGGAATCTTTTAACATGATAAATATTTACATTTATCTCCTGCCCTCCGGATTTGTTCTTTGGGGGAGTTGTCCTGCAGGGAATAGATGTGTATATTTCATGTTGTACATTTCATAATGATGCTATAACAGGCTCAGATTTTAACATGAAGACATGCCCATTTCTCAAACACCACTCCAGAAACTGGCACTGCTGGAAGATGTATTGCTTGAGTGTTTAATTGCCCTCTGTAAAATATGGACTTTACAAATGAAAATGTTATCAAGCATTCTTCAATGTGAAGTGAATCATTTTTTTCTCTAATTAGATATGAATTAGGCTTGAAAATGAAAATAACTGAAATGTTGTGGTTCATTAGACAAGTGGAAAAAAGGAACACATTTCCAAAAATACATTACAATGGAACCAATCTACTTCTCCATCTTTCCAATTATCTTATCTATCTATCTATCTATCGATCGATCGATCGATCGATCGATCGGTCGGTCTGTCTGTCTGTCTGTCTCTCTGTCTATCTATCTATCTATCTATCTATCTATTATCTAGCTATACAATTATCTATCCATATATACAATTATATGTCTATCTATTATCTATCTATTATCTATCTATGCAATTATCTATCTATCTGCCCAACAATCTACTTATCTATCTATTATCTATCTATACAATTATCTATCTATACAATTATCTATCCGTCTATCTATCTATCTATCTATCTATCTATCTATCTATCTATCTATCTATCTATCTACAAAGGCTATTTTGAATTTGTATGTCTTGCTCACTTTTGGCTTGTTCACTCAGCTGGATTTCCTTCACATTATTTGATATATCTGTTTTATTTTATAAAATGACAGAAACAATAATGAGCCTACTAATACTATTTTTTGCCAGATTATCAGGGGCATATTACTTATATTTCATGCCGCAAATAGAAATATTACAAAAATTAAGACTATAAGGGTATTTCAACATCATAGTTATGCTTCCAAGACTTGGTACCCCCATGGTTTTACAGAATTGAATTTAGATTGCCAATTACCAACACTTTTTAAATAAAGTATGTATAAATTGGTACATTGATTAAAGCGCACCTGTCAGCAGGATTGTGCTCAGTAAACTACATACACTGATTAAAATGATACCTTGGTTGATGAAAGATAATGATATGCTCGTGCTCCGGGGCGGCCTGTGACTATAGCTGGTGCTCTACTTACATATTCATCTGTATGCTGTTATGACAGCTCACTAATCGTTCACTGACCTGCCTCCTATTTTACATAATTCATCTAGTAGTGCGGGGCTAGGTAAAATAGGAGGCAGGTCAGTGAAGGCACAGTGAGCTGTCATAAAAGCATACAGATGAATATATAAGCAGAGCACCAGATAGAGCCCACCGCACAGGCCGCCCCGAAGCACGTGCATATCATTATCTCCGAAGTGAAAGTAAAGATTACACAAGAACCACAGGACAGATTTCATCAACCAAGGTATCATTTTAATCAGTGTAATATCTGACAGTGTATGTAGTTTACTGAGCACAATCCTGCTGTCAGGTGCGCTCTAACTCTGGTCTGATCTCCATCAGAAAAGAGAAAAACACCATTCACCACTAAGTCCCTCACAACTTTTTGGGAAAGTGTAGAGAGCTCTGTTGAAACTGAAAAATGTCATATTTTTTTCTGACACAATAAAAAAAATTCATGCACCAAAACTTTTCCTCTAAAGCATTTAAAGTACTTATAGCGTTTTTAAATGACAATTTCCAGTCACCTATTAGCAGTTACCAAGGACCATCACTCACTCTAGAGGACCTGTCATGTCCTACATTCCACAGACAACTCATTGATTTGAATGAGAATTAGGTCATGTTTTAATAAAATTTTGGTGCTGCATGGATATTGTATACCTACTGATTGGTTACAGTTAAAGGGGTTTTCCCACAAACAAAGATGATTTTAACCAAAATATCTTGGAATAATAATAAATTGAATGTGTTACATTTTTTTTTCTTATAAAGGTGCCCCTGCTATGTACTGTGTAATGGCTGTGTCTGACCATTCAGAGCAGTTCATGGCCGTCACATACCACAACTCCTGGCCAGGGGGAAGCATAAGTCACTTGTGGTAAGTGAGTATGCAGATGAAACAGCAAATGCTGCTACTTTCTAGGGTAACATATTTTTCTACCTGTTTTATCACAGCAGTGAGTATTTCAGCAGCATCTCCAACTCTCTGAGCTCATCATAAATCAAATCAGTGATGTAGGAGCTCTAGTGGCTGCTGAGCACATATATGTAATTTATGACTTCATTTATGATGAGCCCACAGGACTAGTGATGTGGCAGAAACACACGCTGCTGTGATAAAACAGGCAGAGAAATGTGGTACCCCAGAAAGCTGCAGCTGTGAGCCCCTGGTGTTTCGCCTATATACTCACTTATCATAAGGGGCTTATGCTTCTCCCAGGTCATGAGCTGGAGTATCTGCCAACCATGAGCTTGATCATTTTTGCATGATCAGACACAGCCATTGTACAGTGTATAGCAGGGGAACATTTATCAGATTATACAAGCACAGGAAGATTTTTTTTGGCACATCCAATTGTGAGACTTAGTATTATTCCAAGATATATTAATTAAAATGAACTTTGTTCATGGGACAATTCATTTAAAAGCTGGGGGGAAACTTTATTACATTCTTATCATGAGATCAATCTAAAAGATAAGGGGTTAAACAAAACAGATTATCCCTCTAATAACACTTTGGCTGCTTATAGCCTCCATTAGGGGAAGAAAATTAGCTTTTTTATTAGTATTTATACAGTGAACTCAGCTTAATAGTTACTTATTGTGAAGTGACAGGTTTCATTAATTGCACTTCACTACTTTTTTAATGGATTAAAAATGGATGACCATAGGATAATATATGTGCAAGACTTAACAAAAAAAAATATATGGAAAGGAAAAAAAACAGTATTCAAAAACAAAAGAAAAATATTATGCAAAAATATTAGATAAAAAAATGAGTACACAATATTAAATCTGAAATTAAAAAATAAAACATATATCTCCAGAAATCAAATATGGTGATTGTTTTTATTATTTAAATCCTCTCCCAGAAAAAAATGTTTAAAAAAGTAATGAATAATTTAACAAATCATTGCCAGGATCGACTGTCTGCTTGGTGAAAAATTATTTTTAGTCCCTACTCTGGTTGCAATTCTTCGATATCTCAGATGATATTTTTAACTTAAGAATCCCTTTAGTTCCATTCTGTTTGATCTCATAGTAGTCTGTGGGGTCGCTCGCAGGCTTGTACTAGGCCAGGGAATATATGGCCTTTCATCATCAAAGAGCAGTGGAATTTGGGACTTTGATGATCCAGTATCTTTTTTTGTCATGAGATGAGGATTGTAGCCAAATGCACTAGTCCAGTATTTAGTTTTGTATTCTTTCATCCTGTGCATCATTCACTGAATTCATCTATGTCTGCTCCCTGTCTACAAACACAGTGTAGTGCTTGGTCCATTGTGTGGAAACTGGAAAAAGATTTTATAGCTTTAGATACAGGAAAAAATATAGAGGTTAGAAACATTATTGTTCACATGCATAAAAAGAGAAGAAAGGTTAACGTCACTCACAAGAAAATAAGTGTAATAGTCTAGAAATTCTCAAAATATTCACATGCATATACTCTCTAAAGGATTATGTTCTATCTATCTATCTATCTATCTATCTATTATCTATCTATCCATCTATCTATTTATGTATCTATCTATCCATCTATCTATATTTTTTCATTCTTTCCTTTATTTTCCCTTCTTTTGTCTTTCTTTCTTTATTTTTTTTCTCCTCTTTCTTCCCTTTCATTCTGTTTTTTTTTTTTCCTTTTCTTTCTCAAAATTAATCTATCTATCTATTATTTACTTCTTTTTTCCCTTGTTTCCTTTTTTACGTCTTTCTCTCTCTTTATTGTCTTTCTTTCTTCTTCATAACGATCTATCTATATTTTTTATATATTAGTTCATTCTTTCTTTTCTTTTCCCTCTATTTTGTCTTACTTTCTTTTTATTTCCTTTCTCAAAATTATCTGCTAGTCTATCTATCTATCTATCTATCTATCTATCTATCTATCTATCTATCTATCTATCTATCTATCTATCTACCTATCTATTTATCTATCTAAAAATAAGAAAAGCAGACAGCACTCCAATAATAACTGAAAAAGTGAACTTTATTAGCCGATATGGTGTGGCAACATTTCCGTTGTGAACAACCTTCCTCAAGCGGTCTCATAAAGTCCATTTTTTCACCTATTTTTGCAGTTCTGCCTGCTTTTCTTATTTTTATTTATATTACAACTGGATAATTGTTTGGGAGATTTTGCACCCACTGCTTTTTCAATGGTGCTGTTCTATTTTTTTCTTAAATATCTAACTATCTATTGTAAGGTAGCGCTATTCATCACGCTCACGGGCACTCTCTTCACCGGGTCAATTAAAGCACACATGCAACGTTTTTCCGATAATTCACAGTCCAGCGGTTTATTACATATCATAAACCGCTCATAACATAGTCCATCTCAGTGGCTCGCCGACATGTTACACATATAATATCCAAGAGCCTTTCCAGTGACAGATATGCCCACTTGGCTCCAGATACAGCCTTCAGCA
Organism: Phyllobates terribilis; assembly: GCF_046119375.1. Lineage (NCBI taxonomy): Eukaryota > Metazoa > Chordata > Amphibia > Anura > Dendrobatidae > Phyllobates > Phyllobates terribilis. The sequence goes on along the minus strand of NW_027362763.1, from coordinate 734,588,057 downwards.
CGGTAACAATATCAATGTCCACATCAAGCAGCATTTTTACCTTTGCCGGGTCTTAGCTGCTTCTCTCAGCTCTGTTCTGCCAAAACTGTCGTTTAAGGCTCACCAGATGTGGCCTCCAGGCCACATGCCTTCCAAGGCTACTGGTATCCAAGACACAGGGATCCAGCCTCTGCCTCCCAGGCCTCTCTCTCTATTTCAAAAAACCACCAGGATTTATATATCCTTTTTGTGCACACAGGACCTGTGATGATGTCACAGTCATGTGATCAGTCACCTGAGGGGGAGGTAAATGGTCAGCCAGAACACACCCCCTGGACATTTTAGCAATGCAGCAAGCCGCTGCATTACGTATCCCCCCTTCCTGTTCAAATTTGTGGGGATGAACACATAATATACACAATCACATTATAACCCACGGTTCACACAGAGACCATGTACTTGACAATTGCGCTGCTCAGCCCCTGGAACATTAGTCATCAACATTAGCCCATTCCTTAGGGACCTACCATCCGTCATTGTCTCCAACTTCGTCAAGTCACATTTCCTAGTCGTAACCTTGTCAGACCTCCCCCGATCCCAGCGGTCAGTACAGCAGCGTGACTCACTTGACCTTGTATCTAAGGTCAGGTCTGACTTTGTGCTGTCCTGTACTCTATTGGGTCATTTGTATGGGCCTCTCAGACCTGAGTAACTGGAGGTCTCACTACCTCTAAACCCACGCCCACTATCCTCAGGACATCCTGAAAGGTCTCTTACTTCTACTGTAGCCATCCTATTATTTGAAGGGCCCTTTCTCTGTCTGGTCTCACAATTTCTAGATGGCTGCCACCTTCTGCTGCTCAGGCGATGCTGCCTTTCCATTTGCAGTCTTGCTAGATTCAACTGTTCTACCTCTCGCAGGTAGATCTACAGCGGAGAATGACACCATAGTAACATAACATAGTAACATAGTTTGTAAAGCCGAATAAAGACTTGCGTCCATCAAGTTCGACCTGTTAGTTCTGTAATTGCTAAAGTTGATCCAGAGGAGGGCAAAAACCCCAAATGATTTAGCCAATCTTCACCTGAGGAAAAATTCCCTCCCGACTCTGAAACCAGCAGTCAGAATAAATCCCTGTATCAACATACTATTTTATTTTTAAGTATATGCTGAAATCTGCCTGGTATCTAGAAATGCATCCAGTCCCCGCTTGAACTGGTGTAGTGAATCTGACATTACCGTCTCCTCACTCAGTGAATTCCATATTCTCACTGCTCTTACCGTAAAGAACCCCTTCCTATGCTGGTGCTGAAACCTTTTCTCTTCCAGTCTTAGTGAATGCCCTCTTGTTACCGTAATATCCCTCCTTTTGAACAAATCCCGAGCAAGATCTCTATACTGTCCCCTAACATATTTGTACACATTTATTATGTCCCCCCTCGACCTTCTCTTTTCCAGGCTGAATAGTCCTAGTTTTGCCAACCTCTCTGGGTATTGCAGTCCCTCCATTCCCTTTATTAATTTTGTTGCCCTCCTTTGTACCTTTTCAAGCTCATTTATATCCTTTCTATATATTGGGGCCCATAACTGAGCACAGTATTCCAAGTGTGGTCTGACCAGTGCTTTGTACAGTGGAAGAACAATGTTCTCATCCTTTGCAGCTATACCTCTTCTGATACATGCCATTACCCTGTTTGCCCTTACAGCAGCGGCCTGACTTTGGGCACTCCAATTTAGTTTGCTATCAATCAAGATGCCCAAGTCCTTCTCCATCTCTGAATTCCCCAATGATTTCCCATTCAGTGAGTTACTGGTGACTTCCATTTTTCCTTCCCATATGTATGACCTTACATTTCTCCTCGTTAAACCTCATTTGCCATTTAATGCTCCACCTACCCAGCTTATCCAAATCCCTCTGTAGGTCTGCACTGTCCTCTTTTGTATTAATTGTTTTACATAACTTTGTGTCATCTGCAAATATTGATATTTTGCTATTTATTCCGTTGACTATGTCGTTAATAAAGATATTAAATAACATTGGGCCTAGTACAGACCCCTGTGGTACCCCACTAGTGACGCTTACCCAATCTGAGAATATTCCATTTATAACCACCCTCTGCCTTCTATCCTTTAGCCAGTTAGCTACCCACTTGCAGACATTTTACCCCAACCCCATCATTCTCATTTTGTATACCAACCTATTATGTGGCACGCTATCGAACGCTTTTGAGAAGTCGAGATACACGACATCCACTGGTTCCCCCTGATCTACTCGAGAGCTAACCTCCTCGTAGAAGTCAATCAGGTTTGTTTGGCAGGAGCGATTCCTCATGAATCCATGTTGGTTCGGGATTAAAAGATTATTAGCATCAAGATGCTCCATAATTGCCTCTTTAATGAAGCTTTCAAAAATTTTGCCCACAACGGACGTCAGACTCACCGGCCGATAGTTTCCGGCGTCACTTTTCGCTCCCTTTTTGAATATTGGCACTACATTCGCCTGTCGCCAATCAAGTGGTACAGACCCAGTCTCAACAGAGTCCTTAAATATAAGATATAACGGTCAGTCTATCACATTACTTAGTTCCCTTAGTACCCGTGGGTGTATGCCATCAGGTCCTGGTGATTTGTTTATTTTAATGTTACTGAGGCATTTCTGTACCTCAACTTGGGTTATATTAGTCATACTTAGTGGAGGATTAAGCTTGTCACTTCTCATTTCTCCTATTAGTTCTATTTCCTTTGTGAAAGTTGTGGAAAAAAAATTATTTAATAGATTAGATTTATCCTCATCTTTCTCTATGATTTTGCCTTCCTCACTTTTTATCGGTCCAATATTATCCGATTTAATCCTTTTACTATTTATATACGTAAAGAACAGTTTGGGATTTGATCTACTTTCCCTAGCAATACGTCTCTCTGTTTCCTCCTTCGCTATTTTTATTTGTTTTTTACAGGTTCTCGTTTTTCCTTGTAACACATTAGTGCCTCCTTACTGTTTTCCTGTTTTAATCTCTTGAATGCCTCTTTTTTGCTATTTAACGCCCCTTTTAAGTTCTTGTTCAACCATATTGGTTTCCTCTTATTTCTGGCCCTTTTATTCCCATACGGTATATACCTCTCGCACTGAGAATTCAGAATTCTTTTGAAGGTTTCCCATTTACTATTCGTATTCCATTGATTAAGTACTTTGTCCCAGTCAATAAGTTGAAGGTTTTCTATCAGCTGATCAAACTTCGCCCTCCTAAAGTTTAATGTTTTTGTTGTTCCCTTATTGATAACCCTACTGAAGGGCATTTTGAAGTCGATAATATTATGGTCGCTATTACCTAGGTGCCCCCCTATCTGTACCTCAGTTATTCTATCAGGCCTATTAGTCAATATTAAGTCCAAGACGGCCTTCCCTCTCGCTGGTTCCTGCACTAGTTGGGAGAGATAATTATCCTTAATATTTGTCAAGAACCTTTTTCCTTTCTGAGATCTACAGGTTTCTGTTTCCAAGTCAATATCCGGGTAGTTGAAATCCCCCATTACAATCACTTCATTATGTTTTGCTACTTTGTCTATTTGTCCTAATAGCAGATTCTCATTCTCCTCTGTTATATTTGGTGGCTTATAGCAGACCCCCAGTAATATTTTATTATTATTTTTTGCCCCCTCTATCTCTACCCACATGGACTCGACCCCCTCTTCTCCCTCTCCTATATCTTCCCTTAGTCTGGGTTTTAGACATGACTTTACATATAAGCAGACTCCTCCACCTTTCCCCTGTTTCCGGTCCCTTCTAAATAAACTATAATCTAATAAATTTACCGCCCAGTCGTAGCTATCGTCTAGCCAAGTCTCTGTTATACCTACGATGTCATACCTCTCCTCCGATATAAGCGCCCGCAGCTCATCCGCCTTATTGGTCAGGCTTCTTGCGTTGGTCAGCATGCAAAATAAAACTTTGGGGTTATTTAGCATCCTATTCTTCTCTAACGTTCTAACTGTACTATCCCCACCCCCCTCTCCACCCTCATTATATTCACTTCTCCCCTTCCCCCTTGCTTGCCTCACATCCCACCTATTTCCTTGGTCCCCCCCCCGTCTCTAGTTTAAAAACTCCTCCAACCTATTAGCCATCTTCTTCCCCAGCACCACTGTACCCTCCCTTTTGAGGTGCAGCCCGTCCCTACGGTAGAGCCTGTAGCCGACCACGAAGTCGGCCCAGTTCTCCATGAACCCAAGCCCTTCTGCCTTGCACCAACTCTTTAGCCACTTATTCACCTCCCTAACTTCCCGTTGGCGCTCCTGTGTGGCTCGCGGGATTGGTAGTATTTCTGAGAAAACTACCTTGGAGGTCCTTGCCCTAAGCTTCCTACCTAGGTCCCTGAAATCATTTTTAAGGACCCTCCATCTACCACTCACTTTGTCATTGGTGCCGATGTGGACCATGACCGCTGGGTCTTCGCCAGCTCCACCAAGTAACCTGTCAACCCGATCCGCGATGTGCCGGACTCGAGCGCCAGGGAGGCAGCACACCGTTCGGTGATCCCGGTCTTTGTGACAGATTGCCCTGTCTGTCCCCCTAATAATAGAGTCACCCACTACCAGAACCTGTCTTGCCTACCCTACAGTTCCCCCCTCCCCCTCATTACTGGAGCATACACTCCCCCGGCGGTCAGAGGATCTGTCGTGCTCCAATAATGCCGGTTCTGAACCAGCCTTCCTATACTTCTTCCCTCTATCCCTCCTAACTGTTATCCAGCTCCCTGCCTGTTCAGCCTGTTCTATGCTCCACCCCCAGTATTGACCCATTGAGTGTCTGCTCGGTGAGCAGCAAACTCCGTTCCATGTTGTCGATGCTCCTCAGTACCGCTATCTGAGCACTTAGATCCAGAATTTGGGCTTCCAAGTGCACGATATGCTCACATCTCTCGCAGCAGTATGGATCCTCGAGCGGTTGCTCACGGAATGCATACATTGCGCAAGATGTACACTGCATGGCTCCAGCCAACATGGATGTCATTCTAAATATGGGGATACAGTCAGTATATATATACACAAGTACAAAACACAGTTATTTATATATAGGTGTATGGACGGGGATCAATTAGGGATGTGCAAGTGTATCAATTAGATATCGGCGGGGGATCAGTTAAGTATGGACGGGGGATCAATTAAGTATCAAGTATGGACGGGGGAATCAGATAAGTAGGTCAGGTGGATTAATTAAGTAAAAAGTAAAGTAAAGAAAGAATGAAATACAGTCAGCAATTCAGTCCTAAGTCCTCCCTTCCAAACTCCCTGAATCCAAAGTCACTGAAAAACAAGTCACACACTTACTTTCGTTCGCACTTACGCTCCGGACACACGCAGCTCGTTCACACTCGCAAACTAAGAGATTTAAAGAGTTTTTTTTTTTTTCCTTTCCAGCAATGTACCCTTCACCTCAATGCACTTCATCTGGTATCCAGTCCTGACGATCATGTGGACTGCTTACTTTCATCACACCTGACTTCTTTACCATCATTTGCATGGCTTGGCCATTTCATCCAAAGATCTTTCTTACCAGAGCATGAGGCACCCGGATGACCTCTTCCCTCAGACTTTGAGCTTTTCTCCTATGCTCCAGTTGTCTAATGGCTTGTTCCGTCTTCAACCGGACAAACCGCTTTGTGCGAATACATCGCCAGTGCATGTCACTTAGGATAGCCACCATCTTCACTGTGACTTCGGTTGTGGACAGGACCACCAGCTGTTTAGCTTCTGAGGTCGAGTACACCTTACAGGCTCCCACGGCCTTCTTAAACTCACTCGTCAGAATCACTCGTCAAAATCACTCGTCAGAATCATTCGTCAGAATCATTCGTCAGAATCACTCATCAGAATCACTCGTCAAAGTCACTCGTCAAAATCACTCGTCAGAATCATTCGTCAAAATCACTCGTCAAAATCATTCGTCAGAATCACTCGTCAGAATCATTCGTCAAAATCATTCGACAAAATCACTTGTCAAAATCACTTGTCAGAATCAGTTCTCAGACAGGGTATTTACCCTCAAACTGACATTATTCTGATGTTTGATTTTGATATCTGATCACGTCCTAAAATGGACACTGTATATCCAAGAGCCTTTCCAGTGACAGATATGTCCACTTGGCTCCTGATACAGCCTTCAGCAAGGTAGCAATATTAATGTCCACATCAATCAGCGTTTTTACCTTTGCCGGGTCTTAGCTGCTTCTCTCAGCTCTGTTCTGCCAAAGCTGTCGTTTAAGGCTCACCAGATGTGGCCTCCATGCCACATGCCTTCCAAGGCTACTGGTATCCCAGACACAGGGACCAGGCCTCTTGCCTTCCAAGGCTACTGGTATCCTAGACACAGGAATCCAGCCCCTACCTTCCAGGCCTCTCTCTTTCTATTTCAAAAAAACACCAGTATTTATGTATCCTTTTTGTGCACACAGGACCTGTGATGATGTCACAGTCATGTGATCAGTAACCTGAGAGGGAGGTAAATGGTCAGCCAGAACACACCCCCTGGACATTTTAGCAATGCAGCTAGCCGCTGCATTACATTGTCTATCATATGTATTTATCATTTGCTTCTTTTTTCATGTTATTTATAATTTTTCTTTCATTTTTTCTTTCTTGCTTGCTTTTTTCCATTCTTTCTTTCCTTTATTTCATTCTTTCATTCTTCGCACAGCTCAACTACTCTAGACAGAATGTGGTGTACAACTGCAGCACTGAAGATAGAAAATGGGAGTAGTAGTCTATGAATAATACATAAATCCCATTGATAGGGTGGGAGAGATAGGAGATTCAGTGTGAATTATCAGTGATATACTCAAGGAGGACTTGGATCTTGTCCTACTGCCTGTGAATTACACATTTATTCTTTGTCCTTCAAGCAGTAGAAAACAGGAAGTCAGTTCAAGGACCTCAACACAATTATTTCTACGGAAGAAAAAAAATGACATCAGTGCCAATCAGAGGAAGTGTGCTTGCTTGTGACAAGCGATAGGAGACTGAGAATCCAGGAACTAAGGCACCAGAAATTCTCATTTGGATAATTGTTATCAATAATTCAGATTATAAAACTTACATGTGATGTTTCAGTCACCCAGGGCTTTTATCAAGCCATAACAATAAGAGGTGTGCACTGTGTTGCTGGCTCTGTCAGTCTGGGTGGGATGGGTTCTGGCAGTGGTAGTGGCATTCTTAGTCTGGGAAAACCTAGAGGTGTGAATCAGGCAGGTGAGCAAGAAGCTGAGGACACTAAGGCAACTTCAGTCGAGTCAGGAATAAATCTTTACAGGGGTGAAATTGTCCTCCTACTCCATCTCCTAGCTGGGCCGCATCCTCAGGTAATACTTAGTCGGTGTCATCGTCATCCTCATCTACAACTAGTTCTTGTCATGCTCCAGCTACTTCTCCTCTTTGTTACACTGACAGATACAGTGTGGAAAATAAGTATTTGATTCACTGCCGATTTTGCAAGTTTTCGCACCTTCAAAGAATGGAGAGGTCTGTAATTTTTATCGTAGGTACACTTCACCTGTGAGAGACAGAATTTAAAAATAAAATCCAGAAAATCACATTTTATGATTTTTAAATAATTACATTGCATTTTATTGCATGAAATAAGTATTTGGTCACCTACCAACCAGAAAGAATTCTGGCTCTCAAAGGCTTGTTAGTTTTTCTTTAAGAAGCCCTCCTACTCTGCACTCATTACCTGTATTAATTGCACCTGTTTGAACTCATTACCTGTATAAAAGACACCTGTCCCCACAATCAATCACTCACACTTCAACTTCTCTATCATGGCCAAGACCAAAGAGCTGTGTAAGAACACCAGTGACAAAATTGTAGACCTGCACAAGGCTGGAAAATGTTTAGCTCACCTAAACGTTGAAGTAGCCAGTGAATCCTCGGCTCGAATAAAAAAACACTCCTGCTTAGTGGTAACAATAGGAAAAAAGGTAAGGATATCCAGCCGGTTTCTGGATAAAAAAATTGTGCAAAAAATTATTTGTAGAATTGAATAAAATAGAACATCCCCAGTACTATAGAAAAAAATATAAATGTGAGAGCTGGTAATACTTACCTCTTTCACTTTGTCGAGTTCCACTACCAGGCAGTGGTTGTCTACCTCCTGCTATTCCTCATCTGCATCTTTTTCAATAGACATGACCCCATCCCCCACAGCAACATTGCAACTACCCCCCCACTCTTATTCTTATCGTTCATGTGAGGTGAAGCGATGCCCAACAGTTTTACAGCTTGTGGGCATGGGCAACAAAACCATACAGCAAATTTCTGTTGTGAATCAAACAGCATGCTTGATGGCTCCCCGTCATCTGCAACTGGGCATTGTCATGAGCGACAAGGCCCAGAAGATTCTGGCTGCCTTATGTTTGGGCAAAGTAACTCATGATCTTTAGCTAGCACATATCCTGAATTTATTCTTGCAAGATTTCTTAAAGCTTGAAGAATGTGGTTACCTCCTTGAACCGGAGAGTGTCTTGGCATTTCAATCATTTTATGTGGTGAAGCACACCATCCAGGCTTTGCAAAAATAAAAGGGTCTGTTTAACTGATGCCTGATTTGTGACATTGCAGCCCATTGGAACTCCCTGCTGGATATGTTGAAACATCAGTACGAGCAGCATAAAGCATTGGCTGAATATATCATGCAGCAGGCAAATTTGAGTTTAGGTTACTTTGTAATTCGCTATTGGCAGCCAATGAGGGACATGTGTAGCCTTCTGAAGCTTCAAAAGGTGACTAAATTTGTCAGGAGGAACAACTGTGGCGTCAACAATGTCATTCTCCTCATATTTATCTTGGAAAAAAATCCACAAGCATACAACAAGGGATGAAAGAAGAAAAGCAGCTAGTACATTTTCATCATCTCCCAGGGACTGTTGGGAACCCTCAAGGTTTATTGTACATGCAGCACAATATGGTGGAGGTTTGGAAAGGGGAGGAGCAGGAGCAGCAGCAGGTGGCTTTGGAGAGGTACATTCTTGCCATGACATATCCCTTGCAAAGGCGGGAGACGAAGCTGACTGTAAAGTTAAATTAATTATCACAATGACAACATTGCGCATGATGAACAACCTTCGCAGTGGGGTGTGAAAAGTAAATGAGCAAGCTGTATGCTGGATTGCTTGTGGGTTGACAGCTATATCTTTAGCATCAAACAAAGGAATGATTACTGCATAAACATGCTTTTAGAGTCTCTCTAAGAAAGCAAAATGGAGGATTTTTTTCCGGCTTCTAAAATAGAGTCAAAATGGCATATTACCAAGATTTCGCCAAGCAGAGAACACAGCTTATTTTGGTAATGCAGATGCCTACTGACAACTAACACATCTGATCAGGAGATCCTTCTGTGTTCTCCACAGAGCCAATGTTCCCCTGCCTGTGCCAGAACTAGAGCTAGAACAACTAACCAAGGCAGCATTGATTACAAAATACAGGTGTTTCTCACTAAATTAGAATATCATCAAAAAGTTAATTTATTTTAGTTCTTCAATACAAAAAGTGAAACATTATATAGAGTCATTACAAACATTACATTGCTCACAGAGTGCTGTATCCAAGCATATTAATGGAAAGTTGGGTGGAAGGAAAAAGTGTGGTAGGAAAAGGTGCACAAGCAACCGGGATAAGCGCAGCCTTGAAAGGATTGTTAAGAAAAGGCCATTCAAAAATTTGGGGGAGATTCACAAGGAGTGGAGTGCTGCTGGAGTCATTACTTCAAGAGCCACCACACACAGACGTATCCAGGACATGGAATACAAGTGTCACTTTCCTTGTGTCAAGCTACTCATGACCAATAGACAACGCCAGAAGCATCTTACCTGGGCCAAGGAGAAAAAGACCTGGACTGTTGCTCAGTGGTCCAAGATGTTGGTTTCAGATGAAAGTAAATTTTGCATTTTATTTGGAAATCAAGGTCCCAGAGTCTGAAGGAAGAGAGGAGAGGCCACAATCGAAGCTGCTTGAGGTGTAGTGTGAAGTTTCCACAATCAGTGATGGTTTGGGGAGCCATGTCATCTGCTGGTGTAGGTCCACTGTGTTTTATCAAGACCAAAGTCAGCGCAGGCATCTACCAGGAAATTTTAGAGCACTTCATGCTTCCCTCAGCCGACAAGCTTTTTGGAGATGGACATTTCATTCTCCAGCAGGACTTGGCACCTGTCCACACTGCCAAAAGTACCAATACCTGGTCTACAAACAACAGTATCACTGTGCTTGATTGGCCAGCAAACTCGCCTGACCTTAACCCCATAGAGAATGTTATAAAGTATTCTTATTTACTGAGATAATGACTTTTGTGTTCTCATTGGCTGTAAACCACAATCATCAACATTAACATAAATAAACACTTGAAATAGATCACTCTGTTTGTAATGACTCTATATAATATATGAGTTTCACTTTTTTTATTGAAGAACTGAAATAAATTAACTTTTTGATGAAATTCTAATTTAGTGAGTGACTAGACCAGGGGATGGGGGATGACTCGGTTACCCGGGCCTTTAGCCTTAAGGAGGTCGCGGTGGTCGGCTCCCGGGCCCGTACTCTGGGGTCTCTCTTTAAAAAGGCGTTGATAGATATCAAGTTTATAAAAGTTCTTATGGTTTCTGATGATATTCACCAGCGCTGCGCAGTCCACTGAGGCCGGTGATAAGGCAGCTAGATGGTATGGCTCCCCACAGGTGGAGCTAGGCCTCAGGGCAGGGTACGGACGGGGTATGCAGGACGGAGAGTCTCAGCCGGGGCAGAGCAAGAACAGGGACGAACACAATAGTCACTTCAGTACCTTTTACTGATGGAAATTCAGGCACTCCCCGGAGCACTGTAGGGTGAAGGGTGTATGTCCGGATCCTCCCCAATGAGCGGAGGTGGAAGGTGGAGATGTGTGGATGGTTATCGGGGCCTTTTGTGGAGGAATCCATTGATACACCCTTCTAGGATTTGTGATACCAAGCACAGCTGGGCGTCACATTCCCCCCTAGTTAAGCTCAGCACTCCCGGGCTGAAGTACATTTTATAAAAAACAGTAACAATAGGAAATATAAGCAATACTAAAACAATCTTCCCTTTATGGGAGGCACAAATCTTAAAACGTTGCATAACAATTAAACAAATACAGTGAGTCCTCAGAATCCAAGTCTCTTGTGGTGAGGTTCCCTTACAGGATGTCCATCTCACAAGGTAGAGTACTTTGTGGTTTTTGAGGGACCTGTCCTAAACCCTCTACGTAGGCCCTGGGGTGGCTGCAGGGCATGAAGATCCCGAGTCGGACCTCCAAGAGAGCCACTACAGACAGGTTTTCCTTCTGAGGTCACCTAAAGGGCACTCCAGGGAGCGCAATTATATACAATAAAAGTTTTTGGGCTGCACACAGTCCTCAGCCACGAAGTTCATTACGTAGGCATAAAGAATTAATAGGAAAAAGCACAAATTGATAAGCATGCATGAAATTATACAACTATGCAGTACATCACAATTTAATATACAAAACCCCAGGGGTAACTATCTACACTCTCTGAAATTTTGCTACTTTACTCAGTGTACCTAGCAGGGGGTTTACCTCTCGTGCTGCGTACTGATCTGCGTAGTGCTGTGGTTGGTGGAGTGTCAGTGTCTGTATCCTCAGTTACTCTATCAGTTCTACGTGTAAGCATGTTGTAAAACTGCCTTAACCTCTCTCTTGGACTGGCAAGTCTACCATTGGCTGGGCCCTCTTGTTCTGCTCCTGCCGGGGATCCTTCATCCGGGGGTACTTCTTGAGTTGGCTCTTCTGCAGCCTTACAGGTACAACTTGCTGTGGAGGGTTTTCTGGTTGTTCATAGAATTGGAGTACTGGGATGATTACTGCACCTCCTATCTGAGGCCAATCAGCAGGGAAGTCTCCAAGGTCAGTGTGTTTGACCTCTTCTTCAGGTTCTTCCTGGATTGTGAGAGGCACTTTTTCTTGGGGTTTCAGTAATTCTGGACACAAATTTAGGTGGTCCCTGGACACTGTAGCAGATGTTTTTCCTCCATCACGACTGATTATGCATGTCTTTTTGTTGTCAAATCTTGACGGTAACACAGTGTAGGGTTCTTTTTCCCACTGGTCATCAAGTTTGTGGTTGCGTCTTTTCCTTTTTAGTACTGTTTCACCTGGTGTGAAAGGTTCTGCGGGTGCGTTTTTGTTGTAGTGCATTTCCTGCTTTTCTCTCACCCGAGTAAGACTGTCCTTGACACAAGCTTGTACCCTTCTGTACTGCTCTTGTCTGGTCTTGTCCCAATCCTCAGTGGTCATATCAGCTTCAGGTTCAACAACACCGAGCTCCAGATCCATGGGCAGCTTTCCTGGCCTTGCCCACATGAGATATGCCGGATTGCAATTGGTGGAACTGACTGGTATATGATTGTACAGATCCACTAGGTCTGGTAGTAGGTCTGGCCACTGGTTTCTCTCCTCAAGTGGTATGGTCTTTAGCAGGTCGATGATGATGTTGTTCATCTTTTCGCAGACACCGTTTGTTTGTGGGTGGTAAGGTGTAGTTCTTATCTTTTTACACCCGTAAAGATGGCAAAACTCCTTGAACAACTCAGCCTCAAATGCCGGGCCTTGGTCCGTCAGCACCTGCTCAGGGTAGCCATGGGGTCTGCAGAAATACGCTTGGAACGTTTTTGTTGCTGTCTCTGCTGTCAGGTCTTTGACGGGGGCGACAACCAGAAAACGTGAGTAGTGATCTACCATGGTCAGAGCATAGGAGTACCCTGACCTGCTGGGGGAGAGCATGACATGGTCCAGGGCCACGATCTCCAGGGGTCGAGTCATCTTGATGGGTTGCAGGGGTACCTTCTGGCTGCTGAAGTCTTTCCTTCTTAGGCCGCAGGGTCCACAGTCCCGGCACCACCTTTCAATGGAGCTGCGCATTCCTACCCAGTAGAATCGACACTTCAGCAGGGTCTCTAGCTTTTTCCAGCCAAAGTGCCCCGCCTGATCGTGGTAAGCTTCCAATACCATCTGGATGTCTGTCTTAGGGACTACTATCTGCCATACCATCTCATGAGTTTTTGGATTGACGTACCTCCGGCACAGCTTCTCACGGTAAATAAACAGCCGGCTTCTCTCATTCCACAGCTGCTTTGCTTGCAGAGATGCATCCTTCTCCAGGGAGGCACCTTCTTGGGTGATCAGCTGTTTGATGCGGCTGACAACCGGGTCGCTGTCCTGGGTCTCTTTCCAGCTGTGGTGAGGCAGGGGGTTTAACCTCTTTCCACGCTGCTTCCTGGAGGCTCGTTGCTCATGGATCATCCCACTCCGGTGAAAGGCAGGTAGCTCTATCTCTTCCAGGTCATCCACTTCTTCTTCTGTGTCTGACTGGTGAGGCATCCTAGACAGGGCATCGGCGTTGGCGTTCTTGCGGCCCGCCCGGTATTTGATTGTAAATTGGTAGTTTGACAGCCGAGCCATCCATCGTTGTTCCAGAGCCCCCAACTTAGCTGTTTCAAGATGGTTCAAGGGGTTGTTATCAGTAAAGGCAGTGAACTTGCTGGAAGCCAGATAGTGCTTGAATCTTTCAGTGATGGCCCAGACTAAGGCCAGGAACTCCAACTTGAAACTGCTATAGTTCTCTGGGTTCCTCTCAGTCGGACGGAGCTTCCTGCTTGCGTATGCGATGACTTTCTCTTGCCCATTCTGCTTCTGACTTAAGACAGCGCCCAGGCCTTCGTTGCTGGCATCCGTATACAGCAGGAACGGTTGGCTGTAGTCAGGGTAGGCTAGGATCTCATCACCTGTCAGGATCTCCTTCATCTCCTGAAACGACTCTGTTTGCTCCTTACCCCAGTGGAATGGAGGGTTTTTGCCTTTGGGGGACTGCCCTATCAGGAGGTCTTGCAGAGGAGCTGCTTTCTTTGTGTAGTCCTTTACGAACCTCCGGTAGTATCCTACTAGTCCCAAGAACTGACGCACCTCCTTGAGGTTCTTCGGCTCCGGCCACTTCTGGATGGCTGTGACTTTCTCCGGGTCTGGTGCTACGCCTTCCGGACTGACAATGTGTCCCAGGTACTGTACCTTCTTCTTGAGCAGGTGGCACTTTGAGGGCTTCAACTTCATCCCGTACCGGGACAGTGACTCAAATACCTCTGCCAGGTGTTTCAAGTGGTCCTCTTACGTTCTGGAGTACACAATTACGTCATCCAGGTAAAGTAACACAGTCTCGAAGTTTTGGTGTCCCAGGCTGCACTCCATCAATCTCTGGAACGTTCCGGGGGCATTGCAGAGTCCAAACGGCATGCTGTTGAACTCGCAGAGTCCCATCGGGGTGGTGAAGGCCGTCTTCTCTCGATCCTCCTCAGCCACAGCTACTTGCCAGTTCCCACTAGTGAGGTCAAGGGTAGAAAAGTAATTTGCAGACTTTAAGGCAGCTAGGGACTCCTCTATGCGTGGTAAAGGGTATGCATCCTTATGTGTAATGCGATTTACTTGACGGTAATCTACACACATTCTCATGCTCCCGTCCTTTTTCCTAACCAGCACTAGGGGAGCCGCCCAGGGACTACAACTATCCCTTATCACTCCCGCCTTCCTCATGTCATGCAGCATTTCTTTTGCCTTCGGGTAGTGAGCTGGGGGTATAGGCCTATAACGTTCTTTGATTGGGGAATGGTTGCCTGTGGGGGTATGATGTTGAACCCCCTTAACCCTCCCGAAGTCTAGTGGATGTTTACTGAACACCTGCGAGTATTCCTGAACCACCCGGTGTACACCCTGCTTTTGATGGGCAGGAGTGGTGTCTGTCCCAACGTGGAGCTGTTGACACCAATCCTTCACCTGGGTTGCAGGGTCATTATCCTCTACTTCGTCTGGTGAGGTTAAGGACTCCGCCTCATGGATGAAGTTATTATTGACAGCATGTAATTTGGCAACAGTGGCTTAACGTGGCAGTCTGACCTCATCTTCCCCTAAGACGGACTGGCACCCTCCCATTATGTACATCTACCACTCCCCTGGCGGTTAAGAGCGTGGGTCTATGCTCGGAGCAAAGGGGTTCTACTACCGCCTGGTAGCTCTGTCCTCTAAGACCTATGGCAGCTCTACACCAGATGAGCATTTCACTCATTGGGGGGATGACAATGGGTATGGGGTCTGTTACCCTCACGTTACCGATTTCACCATCTGTTAACTTTACTTGCTGTTGATACATCAGGACGTGGATCTCCCTCTGCAGCGCCCTCCTCTGTCTCGGTCTGGCAGTGTCAGCGATCTGTTGGAGCAAGAACACAACCTCTCCCAAACAGTTACCAACAACATTAGTGCCTAGTACCATATATGGGTTGCTGTCATCAGGGTTAGTCTCCACTACAATTAGTCCCTGGTCCTTCAGCTCCACTCTCCACACCTTTACAGTCACATTCTTAACCCCGAGTATTTTAAGGGGGAGTCCATTTGAAGCATATACAGACAAATTTGGAGCTGGCGGACGTAGATCGTCCATGGACCAGAACCTCTTGTAGAGGACTTCAGGCATGATGGTTACCTGAGATCCTGTGTCCAGCAGGGCATGCGTCGGGATCCCGTCCAATACAATGAACAGGAAAGGTCTTCCTCCGATGAACCTGTTGTACCAGTCTGATGGGCCTGGTGAGTCTACTCCTGGGTGTCGGCCCTTGGACCCAGGGTTTTCTCGTTTAAAGGACACTTCTGGGTGAGGTGTCCGGTCTTACGGCATCGGTAGCAGGTTGGTTCCCTCGGTGGGCGGCGCTGGTCACTGGTCCTTGGCGAGGGTGGTGTTGGCCTCCTCCTCCTCCACATCCAGGGGACATCCTCAGGGCTGTCAGCTAGCAGGATCTTTCCTCCTTCCTCGGGCTCCGTCCGCAGCTGCAGGGCACTCAGCACGGTGGTCAGGGTTTTGCTCAACTGACGCACCTCAGAGCGCAAACTGTCCAGTTCTTTAGGGGACGTTGTGGGACTTTAGCTTCAGCTGCCACTGGGGAAAAGGTGGGTGCAGCAGGCACTGGGGTAGCCCCACCCTGGTAACGTTGGATGGCATTTGTTTCCACGGGCTGCAGTCCTTTTATAGCCATGTCCTTAAGATTGTCAAAGGTGGCATCCGGATGATCCAGGGACCACCAACGCACAGTCCTGCTCTCCTCTGGAGACTTCAGTCCCCGGACAAACTGTTCCTTCAGCATTTTGTTCTCATTCTCAACGCTGGTTGGACTAACCTGGTTCAGAGCCCGCAGGGCCCCTTGGAGACGCCAGG
Source organism: Phyllobates terribilis (assembly GCF_046119375.1). Taxonomy (NCBI): domain Eukaryota; kingdom Metazoa; phylum Chordata; class Amphibia; order Anura; family Dendrobatidae; genus Phyllobates; species Phyllobates terribilis. The sequence continues at coordinate 734,571,803 of NW_027362763.1, read as the reverse complement.
CGTAGTCCCGAACATTGTCCTCTGGTTGTTGGGAGCAGCTGTAGAACCTCATCTGGAGATCCGCCTCAGTAAGGTCCTCAAATACAGTCTGTAGTTTTTGGAATATTGCGGACACTGACTCTTGGTCTGCGGCCGACCATGTTTCCACTTCCCGTTCCGCAGCGCCGGTCAGTTGTCCTAATACAACGGCAGCTCTTTGTTTGCCGGTCATAGAGTACATGTCTAAGATACCACATATCTTCCGTTTGAATCCAGACAGGGTATCTGGTTTGCCGTTGTACTGGGGGAGCCACTTTGCTCCAGGAATGTACGGTAAAGTCATAGGAATAACGGGTGTTACAGGCGCTGCTGGTGGGGTGGTGGCTTTGGCATGCTCATCATCGGGTGCGGGTTGAACTTCAGGGGCGTTGACCGGCAGGTCGGCGTTCTGCTGCTCGTCGGACATCTTAGCGCCCCCCTAGTTAACCGTGGCCTACCTTCTGTTTTTTCTTCCGGTAGGCCGCAGCTCCGCAGGTGACGGTTATCTTCAGGACCTTGCGTCGCTTGCGTCCTATGTCAGAGCGTTCAGCGACGCTCCGTACAGGACCTGGTGCTTCCTGATTTGACGTTGAGGCGTGGGGTGTGTCCGGGACTTCGCGCTCTTTTGCAGGTACGCCCCTTATTTTCCCGCGGTTACGCCCTTCTTCTCGCTCAACGGCCCAACAATGGCGGCAACCTTCACTACAACTTTACGTACACAGTTCAGAATAAAGGCGCACAGTACCCGGTGGCAACGGGTAAAAGACGGCGTCGTTGCAGCGGGCACGCAATCCTGTTCGTGACGCCAGAAGAGATGACTAGACCAGGGGATGGGGGATGACTCGGTTACCCGGGCCTTTAGCCTTAAGGAGGTCGCGGTGGTCGGCTCCCGGGCCCGTACTCTGGGGTCTCTATTTAAAAAGGCGTTGATAGATATCAAGTTTATAAAAGTTTGTGACGCCACCTATGGTTTCTGATGATATTCAATAGCGCTGCGCAGTCCACTGAGGCCGGTGATAAGGCAGCTAGATGGTATGGCTCCCCACAGGTGGAGCTAGGCCTCAGGGCAGGGTACGGACAGGGTATGCAGGACGGAGAGACTCAGCCGGACCAGAGCAAGAACAGGGATGGACACAATAGTCACTTCAGTACCTTTTACTGATGGAAATTCAGGCACTCCCCGGAGCACTGTAGGGTGAAGGGTGTATGTCCGGATCCTCCCCAATGAGCGGGTTTTGGGCCTCCTGCTTCTTGACTCTGCGTAGTAAGTTTCTGACCTGCCTGGAGCTATGCCTAACTTTGTCTCTGTCCTACGCTGGCTGACCTTGTGGTAGGGCCTTCTGTTGGATTACACGCTCCCGACTTACGGGGCCTATGTGTCTCCTGGCTCTGGTACGTATCAGCACTTTAGCGATCCTGGGACTTGTAGTTCTCCAGGGATTCCGGTTTATCTTACTGGGTCATGGAGATCCCGGTAAGCTTCGGACCCGGTGTCCGGTAACTGCTTCTTCGGGGTGAGCTAGTTAAGCTCCTCTGCCCCCTATGAACTAACTCTCTCTACTCGCCTTCGGCCTACTCGGGCCCACAATAGGCTACTCACACTAACGGCAGCTTGCCGCGCTTCACCGATCTTATGGCACCGGCACACCTAAAGCTCACCTCTCTGAGCTACAACTGAGTCTAGAACACGCTCCACCGCAGACTGACCTCTCTCAGGTTTCTACTGCAGGAACTCTCTCAACAGACTGACTGAGCTCGACTCTGCATTCAGGTTTGTACTTGCTGAACTCTCCAGAGGAACTGCTTTCTGTCAACTCCAGTCTAGACTAACTGCTGCCTGGCTCCACCTTCCCTTTTATATCCCTAACGGGCTCCCTCTGGTGGTCTGAGGTGGAAGGTGGAGATGTCTGAATGGTTATGGGGGCCTCTTGTGGAGGAATCCATCGATACACCCTTCTAGGATTTGTGATACCAAGCACAGCTGGGTGTCACAGTGAGAAGCACCTGTATATAATGTGATAGATCAGATGTTTTATCTGCCACTGCAGCAACCTGATGCGCTTCAACAGACAGGTTCAGTTGTACCTGTACTATGACCTTTCTCCAGCAGAGAAACTGAGCTCCGACCCCATGAACATCTGGATCAACAGATCAGTAGCGAGAACTGGCTCCTTTTGATATGGGCGTACTGTGATGTCCAGTCTCCAGTGTACTGTCAGATAAGGTAGTAAATGCGTCAGGTGGCTTTGTCATGCCCAAGTGAACCAGATATTGTTCTCTGCAAGCATGGAAAACGTTACTTTTGTCAAAATGAATCAGGAATGGATTAGTGCCGATTTTCTTTCACACAGGTTTGATGCCAATGATCAGCTGTAGCATTTGCCTGCTCATTATATTCTATATTGTTCAGATTCTATAAGTGCAAATGACCCTATGCCCAGGCAGGTATCTTCTGTCTGTCCATCATGTTTCATACTGTATATACTGTGCTTCTGCTGGGGCTCCAGTGCTGGCTACACACAACTGGACATTTCCTTGCCTGCCCCGTCATATTTTATATTGTATGGCTTCTGTCATTGCCAGTAGATAGCCATGTCAGCCACACATCCCCTGCCTATCCACTGTAGTTTATAGGTATACTGTACTGCTGCATGTCCTAGACCTATACTTCCAGACATCTCCTAGCCTGCCATTGCTGCATCCATTATCACTGCCAGTAGACAGTCACACACATCTCTCACTTGTCCATTTTGTTCTATAGCTATATTGTTTTTTTTTGGTATCTTACCCTGTTAAGGTTAAATAAACCAATAATTACTCACAGAACAGAGATCATTTTTGTCTTGCCTATATTTTTTCTTCGATAATTTATTCAGTTTGTTACTATTTTCCTCGAAGTACTGTGACTTTTATTTATTTTTTGTTCTCTTTACAATATGTATTGCAATCTACAAAATATCTATATTTTTTCAGTTCTATAAAAAAGAATTCTATCGGTTCTAAAAAATTCTATTATTAGCGATTCTAGTGTTTTAAAAAATCATTACTTCTTTAGGTTTAAAACAGCATCCCTGTATCTGCTCCCTAAAAAGGGATTATTTTTGAATGGTTTGAAAAAAATCCCTTGCTTCTTCATTTTGCAAACAGCTAACCTGTTGCTGATGAAACATAATAGGGATAATTTTTGCACGGCCTGTTAAAAAGCCATTGTGCCTTCTCTTTCCAAACAGCGAACCTGTTGATGATCCCAAAATAGGAATAATTTTTGGAAGGCATTTTAAAAAGCCTTGTTTAACAAACAACCAACCTGTTGCTATTTCCCAAACAGGGATAATTTTTGAACCATAGTGTGTCAAAAAGCCATCGTTTCTTTCATGTACACAGTGTATATCGACTGTACATAAATTCCAGCAAGGCAGACATCTGCCCCCAAAAAGTTCTAATATTTTGAACCTTTTTGACAATTTACTCTGTTGTCAAACAGTCTATTGGGTACCAATGGTTACCATAGATAGATATATTCAGGTCACTTTGACATTTTTAAAGCTAGGTTTGTGATAAAGAGCTAAAAAGAGGTTCAATAAAGTCCTGGGAAACCTCACATAGATATTTTACGTGTAATTAAAGGCTTTGCAGTACTTTTGATTTGCTGTGAATTGATTGATTTTTGGAAAAATTTAACAAAGTTGGCGAATTTGAATTAAACAAAAGTACATCATCTGTAATATATATCTATTTGTCTACCAATCTACTCATCTGCTGCATCTATCTGGTTAATTCAGTTCTCTTTCTTTCTGTTCTTTTAATTCACTCATAGGATAGAATATGGACAACATTGGGTATATCCCTTGTGTGTCTGTATATACAGCTGTGCTCAAAAGTTTACATACCCTGGCAGAATTTTTCCTTTCTTGGCCTTGTTTCAGAGAATATGAATGATAACAAAAAAACTCTTTCTCCACTCATGGTTATTGTTTGGGTGAAGCCATTTATTGTCAAACTACTGTGTTTTCTCTTTTTAAATCTTAATGATAACCAAAAACATCCAAATGACCCTGATCAAAAGTTCACATACCCCAGTTCTTAATACCGTGTATTTCCCCCTCTAACATCAATGACAGCTTGAAGTCTTTTCTGGTATTTGTGGATGAGGTTCTTTATGTTCTCAGATGGTAAAGCTGCCCATTCTTCTTGGCAAAAAGCCTCCAGTTCCTGTAAATTCCTGTGCTGTCTAGCATGAACTGCACACTTGAGATCTTCCCAGAGTGGCTCAATGATCTTGAGGTCAGGATATTGAGATGGCCACTCCAGAACCTTCACTTTGTTCTCCTGTAGCCAATGACAGGTCGACTTGACCTTGTGTTTTAGATCGTTGTCATGTTGAAATGTCCAAGTATGTCCCATGTGCAGCTTCCGGGCTGATGAGTGCAAATTTGCCTCCAGTATTTGCTGATAACGTGCTGCATTCATCTTTCCTTCAACTTTTACCAAGTTTCCTGTGCCTTTGTAGCTCACCCATCCCCAAAACATCAGCAATCCACCACCGTGCTTTACTGTAGGAATGGAGTTCCTTTAATCATAGGCTTTGTTGACCTCTCTCCAAATGTAACGTTTATGGTTGTGGCCAAAAAGTTCAATTTTAGTCTCATCACTCCAAATTACCTTGTACCAGAAGTTTTGAGGCTTGTTTCTGTGCTGTTTGGTGCATTGTAGGCGATATACTTTGTGGCATTTGCGCAGTAATGGCTTTCTTCTGGCGACTCGACCATGCTGCCCATTTTTCTTTAAGTGCCTCCTTGATGTGCATCTTGAAACAGCCACACCACTAGTTTTCAGAGTCCTGAATTTCAGCTGATGCTATTTGTGGGTTTTTCTTTGCATCCCGAACAATTTTCCTGCCAGTTTTGGCCAAAATTTGTGTTGGTCTACCTGACCGTGATTTGGTTTTTACAGAGCCCCTGATTTTCCATTTGTTAATCACAGTTTAAATGCTGCTGACTGGCATTATCAATTCCTTGGATACATTTTTGTATCCCTTTCCTGTGTTATACAGTTTAACTACCTTTTCCTGTAGATCTGTTGACAATTATTTTGCTTTCTCCATGACTCACAATCCAGAAACATCTGTGGCTTGTTGAAAGATGCAAGAATCTGTCTGGATCCCAGAAACTCACTCAGCTTTTATGCACACACACTGATTGCAAGCAAACAGGTCACAGGTGAGGATGTTACCTTTAGTAGGCATTCAAACCCATTTGTGTCAAATTCTGTGCATGTTATCAGGCCAAAATCACCAGGGTATGTGAACTTTTAACCAAGGTCATTTGGATATTTTTGGTTGTCATTAAGATTTAAAAAGAGAAAACACAGTAGTTTGACAATAAATGGCTTCACCCAACCAATAACCATGAGTGGAGAAACGTTTTTTTGTTATCATTCATATTCTCTGAAATAAGGCCAAAAAAGCAAAAATTCTGCCGGGGTATGTAAACTTTTGAGCACAACTGTATATATATATATATAAATATATATATACGACATATACTGTATAGTATATGTAGACAATAAATAATTACAATCAATTGTATGAATAAATAATCAAAATCTATCCATCTATCTATTTATCTATCTATCTATCTATCTATCTATCTATCTATCTATATATCTATCTATCATAGACTCTGCGGCCATACTTATTCACTTTGAATTCAGTGAGGTATGGATACTTTTTAAACCTTTTTTAACTTTTCAAAAGATTGTTGGGTTTTACCACCAAAACACCAAAACACAATGGTTTATACTTGTTTTACCCTGTATGTCCCTTCTGCAAAATTTCTACCCAAGTTTTTGATAACAATACTATTCTTCAAAAACCCAAGTTTTCTCTACCAAGTAGCAAAGGTTAATAGATCAGCCAAGGTTGGGTCACTTTTCTTGAAGGGCCTTATAGCAATTGCACAGTTTTCCTCAATGGTATGTGTGCTCTTCATGTTCAGACTGGAACAGGTGAATCCCCCGGTGAGCCTCTGTGCAGGAGTAAGCCTCTTAACCCTCAACGTGAGCAGTAGTTTGCCCAATAAGTTTGATTCACTATGTAAAGATAAAGACAGCATCTCATCATTTTCTCAACAAACTGCCCAGTTTATGATTACATAGAAGCGTAAGTAAATTTGTGAAAGAGGGTAATGTAATATATGCATGTGGCTGAAAAATTGGCCCTCAAAGTCAATGTTACTGGTGGGAACTTGCCTCCCTAGTCCAACATTGGTGATCTTGTCAATAAATGGTTTGGAGAAGCAGAAGCAGTCATTGTGGCACAAACAGTCTCAAAACCTGCAAAAACTGCTTAGTATATGACCTTTACTGTCAAAAATGGCATAAAATAACTTTAGATTCACTTCCCAGATAACCTCAATAGGGAAGTAACAAAACCTGAGGGAAGCAGTGAAGTGGCCACAGGATGAATAATGGGTATTTTACTATTTTATGCCATTTGTGTCCGTTAGCTTAACTAATATATATATCCTAGAAAATCTCTTTAATTAGAAATGCATAGTGCATGTACCCCAAAACAGTACCAATAAAAACTGAAAGTTGTCTTGCAAAAAATAAGCAAAAATTTAGCTCGATCAAAATATTTCTTAGAATGTAGCACCCCCCCCAAAAAATACTTACCCTTATATACCGGTAGGTGCAGTAACTTAAATTTAGCATAAATTTGTATCGCTATATTTGAACACTGATGCACAGAACATACAGTAGTTAGCATGCCGATGCATCCACCTTCTTTATCTTTCTTCTTGACATGATGTATCCTTAGATGTATGCTATGAGATCATCAAGTTTGAGAAAAAAACATGATTTCCCATCACACTATCAGGAGTTTGTTCTGCTATATGTGTGACCTCCCAGTGGCTGTAATGTGACTGATAACCTGTCAAAAAATTTGCAAAAATATCACATTTTTGTTTTGTTAGATATTGGAGTCTTGAATTGGAGAATTCAAGAAAAATTCACCAAAAATGGTAGAATTGCTGTTTGGTTCCATTGCTCCTCCTTCTAAAAACTAATTGAATATAACATGTTGTCACTAAAAAATAAATCTCATCCCACAAATAAAACAAACCTTTATGTGACATACTGCATGACAGTGGTCCCCAAACTTTCTTACCTTGAGAGCCATTCAGCTTTGAGAGAGGGTCGTGAGCGACAGTCAGCTCTGAGAGAGGGTCGTGAGTCACATCCAGCTCTGAGAGAGGGTCGTGAGTGACATTCAGCTCTGAGAGAGGGTTGTGAGCGACAATCAGCTCTGAGAGAGGGTCGTGAGCCACATCCAGCTCTGAGAGAGGGTCGTGAGCGACATTCAGCTCTGAGAAAGGGTCGTGAGCGACAGTCAGCTCTGAGAGAAGGTCGTGAGTCACATTCAGCTCTGAGAGAGGGTCGTAAGCGACATTCAACTCTGAGAGAGGGTCGTGAGCCACATCCAGCTCTGAGAGAGGGTCGTGAGTGACATTCAGCTCTGAGAGAGGGTCGTGAGCCACATTCAGCACAACTCCCTCTACCACATCTTCAGCCCAAAAGTGACACCCAGAGACCCCAAGTCCCATATAAGGACAAAGCTTAGCCACACAAAGCACAATGTGAACATCCCTGGAGACAGTAAGCCCGTAAGGGCAGGGCCATCAACCCTCTGTACCAGTCTCCACAAGGACAGGGCCCTCAACCCTTTGTACCAGTCTTCGCATGGGCAGGACCCTCAACCCTTTTTAATAGTCTCTGCAAGGACAGATCCCTCAACCCTTTGTACCAGTCTCCGCATGGGGAGGACCCTCAACCCTTTATAATAGTCTCTGCAAGGACAGGGCCCTCAACCCTTTGTACAAGTCTCCGCAAGGACAGGGACCTCAACCCTTTGTACCTGTCTCTGCAAGGGCAGGGCCCTCAACCCTCTGTATGAGTCTCGGCAAAGACAGGGCCCTTAACCCTCTCTACCAGGCTCCAAAAGAGCAGGGCCTCAACCCTCAGTTTCAGTCTGTCATTGTTAGTTTGTTCTTTGTAACTTATATCAAAAGTCTGTATATAACCCCTTCTCAAGTGCAGTACCATGGAATCAATGGTGCTATAAAAAGAAATAATAATAATAGTAATATTAATAGTAATATGGGCTGTATACTTACCCACTTGTATTTAACTATTCTATTCAATTTCAAACGCCCCTGATCTGGCAATATCATTCTCGCTGGAGGCATGGCCCCATGTAAAATATTTGCTGCAGATATTTCTACATCAAAAAAGCTGAATCACAGAAAATGTTGCATAAAACTTTTTGTGTGTGTTTCTGATGCATTTTTTTATGCAATTTTTCCTATTCATTAAAATTGGCGAAAAACACTGCAAAGACAAGAAATAATTGACATGCTGCAGATATGAAACTGCTTCAAATCTGCAAGAAATTAATAGCAGCATGTGAATGAGACTTTAGAAATCTCATTCACCTTGCTGGGACAGTAAATTGCTGTATTTCTCGTAGCAAAAACGAAGCAAAAACTTGACGCGTGAACATACCCTTACACTGTCAGTATATTCGTATCCAGATCTGCACTTTTCTGTGTGGGGCTACTCACAAAAGTCATCATCTGGAGACTTGATATTCATAGATGTTTTATAGACCTGATTCTAATGCACCAACCTGGCAGACAGTCGTTAGCTACACATCATGGTCCAGCAAGCCACATGTGATTGTTGTATAACAATGTCTGTAATTGTGGCCCTTATAAATATTATTATAGCTTACACTTCCTTCTTCGTACAGCCTTCCTCATAGATTTCACATCGCTCCTGTTCTCAAATATCCGCTGATAAGGAGCATGTGACCAGACCTGTCCGTCAGTCTCCTACAATTAGAAAGTAGATTTCCGTTGTGCACTGTTTTTCAGTTGAAAGAAGCTGATGGACAATTTTAGTCTCATCTGAAAGGAGAAGGCAGGCTGGTCGGCACTCCATATGGTTCTTGTGGTGCACATGGAGGAAATGCAGTTCAAACCAAGTAGGATCCCGGCACTCACGTGAAACAATTAGCCTTTATTGTTGTCTCAACATACAAGTCATCAGACATTTCAGTCCCTCCCGGGCTTTTTTCAATAAGTGTAAACTCTTGTGGCCATCAGTGTCCTCTCTCTCTCTCCTGTAGAGTGTAAGCTCTTGTGGTCAGCGGGGTCCTCTCTCTCTCTTCTGTAGAGTGTAAGCTTTTATGGTCAGTGGGGTCCTCTCTCTCTTTCCTGTAGAGTGTAAGCTCTTGTCGTCAGCGGGGCCCTCTCTCTCTCCTGTAGAGTGTAAGCTCTTGTGGTCAGCGGGGCCCTCTCTCTGTCTCCTGTAGAGTGTAAGCTTTTATGGTCAGCGGGGCCCTCTATCTCTTTCCTGTAGAGTGTAAGCTCTTGTGGTCAGCAGGGTTCTCTCTCTCCTGCAGAGTATAAGCTCTTAGGGTCAGTAGGGTCCTCTCTCTTTCTCTCCTGTAGAGTGTAAGCTCTTGTGGTCAGCAGGGTCGTCTCTCTCTCTTGTAGAGTGTAAGTTCTTGTGGTCAGTGACATTTTTTCTGTCTCTCTCTTTCCTATCCGCCATGTGCATTGTTCAAGCAATTACAAGCTTACTAGTTTTGAGATTTGTGAGAATTTATTCACCGCAAATGTAATGTTTTAGGAAAATTTGTCGAAGTCCACGAATTCGAATTTCAAAGCATCCACTCATCTTTACCTGTAATACTTGTATATTAATAAGTGCCAGAAAATCATGTCCGCAACACATTTTTTTTGAATGAAGAAAAGTTGTCAACCCCTTTAAGGAATAAAATAAGGGCTTAGTCTGACATTTGGTCCTTCAGGCTGGAAACCTGTATATCAAAAATATATACTGAAATGTACAGTCAATGCCAGCGTGCTTTAACGTGCAAGTCTGTGAGCTGTGATCACAACAGAATGATTGATCCTAAACTGATTTATGCCCAAAATTAATTAATGTCAGTTGATCTGACACTATTTATGGTGGAGATACCAGGGGAATGGCGCTCCCATGGTCTTGAATGTAATGGATGAAAATAGTACCAAAAATAATATAATTTATTAAAAACAATGTGTTTCGGTTGTATCCAGCCTTCCTCAGGAGTCAGACACCTGAGGAAGGCTGGACACAGCCAAACACATTGTGCTTTTGATGTATTGTTTTATTTTATTTTTGGTACTATTTTCATCCATTACATTCACGACCATGGGAGCGCCATTCACCTGGTATCTTCACCCTAATTACGCACTGCCGGATCGCCCTTGGAGGACTTTTCCAGCAGCACATGAGGTCGGCTGCACCTATTGGAGTTGTGCCCTAATGTGCATAACTTCATCAGATGAGAAAATTACCTACCTTTTGGTTTTAACAATTTTAATTATAATAGTAATATAAAAAAGTTTGTAGATACAACTTGACCCATACAATATATGAATGTTGATCAGCCTGGTTTCTAGGGCAATCCACTCCACTATGCACAGATAAAGCTTGTGAGGTCTCAAGCAGCTTTGTTCAAAGTATTGAAAAGAGGTTTTTCAATCCAGCAAAGCGAATTAAAAGTAAAAATACTTATGACATCATTAAAATAGTAGCATGGGTATAAAAAAATAAACATATATATCTGACACGTTTCGAGTCAAGCTGACTTTTAATTGTATACATGGATATACTATATCTACGATTAAGAGTCAGCCAGACTTGAAACGCGTCAGTATATTTTTTATCCCCTTGCTACTGTTTTAATGAAGTCATAATAAAGTATTTTTGCTTTTAATTCACTTTGCTGGACTGAAAAACCTCTTTTCAAAAGTGTTAATGATACTACGCTCAGAAAGTGCTTTTTTCTCTCCTTCCCTCAAGGGAACCTCCCTACTGTATTTATGGTATTTCATTTATTTATTAGTATTTTTGCAACAATAAACCTATAAGGCTCAAAAGTGTAGCAACAGCCAGACTGCCCATCACTGTTCCTCTATATATTATACACAGCGTGCAGACAGTATTCAAGCTGGGCAGGTTTTATTGCATTATCTTAGTAGCACTGAGCTATATAAAATCTCAGTGTTTCTGTACTCTTGTTTCATGCATTTCCCTGAGTTAAATTTAATTGTGGACATCCCCTTTTTATATCAAATGGATAATTATTAATAGAAATACATATACATTCCCCACCCCACCCCCACATAAATGCATGTATTTTGTGTTGCATGTGTATAACAGGAAAAAAGTATTATTCTATAACCAAAATTCAGATAAATGTTCATCCATGTACGATAGGCATAGAACAGAAAGCCCCTATAAAGGAGACCTTTTTTAAAGATGTTTGCAGATTTTTTTAACGGATCTGTCTTCAAATTTTACACTACAAATTGCTTATATCCTGATGAGACTGGTGTAGTAACTTTGAAAATTCATGGTCAATTGGCTGTATAATCCTCAAATTAAAATGGGCATTTTAGAATTCCTGTTAGACCTGGACTTGTAATATGCCTATTTTAATATTAGGCAGAGAGACCTTCACAAAGAATTATGTAGTCATTTTGACATAGATTTTCAAAGTAAGAATTCCAGCCTCATCAGGTCTTAGAGATCTATTTAATAATGCATACAGTTTGTCTTGTGAAATTTGGTGATAGTTCTTCTTCAATGATGATTTATGATATTAGTCATCAATATCAGATCACTGGGGGTCTGACACTATATGTACATTCAAATAAGGATGGAGTGTCCCCTGTAAGGTTGATGGAGGAGTGCTATTAAAGGGATTGTTCAAACGTGTTGCAAAATGCTTACTGGGTAACATAATGAGATCCTTCCCTCTGTCCACCTATTTAAAAGTCATAGTCACCATTAAACAGCCAGGATCAGAGTTTTTCTAATCCCAGTCATTGGAGCTCAGTTGTTAATCTTCGCTAGGCTCCCATCATCTTTAATGATTTACATGTATGAGATTTTGTAATAAGGGATAATAAAAAATGTTATAATAAAAACATTCTAAAATGATAATATTATAACATTAAACCTTAATTTCATGGGTTTACATAGTAGGAGGTGTTGTAACACTTCAATGAATCTTTGCAGAAAGTCAATAGAAACCACCTTACACTTCCACCTCCACCATTAGGGCTTTTTACTGCAAGTACTGAGGTCAATAGGAGTTGTATACATTTGCATGCGTTTAGCTCCCTCTAGTGGTGACTGCATCCTTTAAGAATAGTATTTATATATTTTCAGTATTTACTTTTGATTTAAAGAGAACCGTGACCAAATTCATGGGGTAGCATAAATCAAGCACTGGTTGCATGACTGAAGCCATGTATGTTTTACTCTGAAATGTTTCTTCCCGCTTCGATCATATTGACTAAAAGATCTGTCCCTATGTATAGCACAGGTGCATCTCACTAAATTAGAATATCATCAAAAAGTTAATTTATTTCAGTTCTTCAATACAAAAAGTGAAACTCATATATTATATAGAGTCATTACAAACAGAGTGATCTATTTCAAGTGTTTATTTCTGTTAATGTTGATGATTATGGCTTACAGCCTATGAAAACACAATAGTCATTAACTCAGTAAATTAGAATACTTTATAACACCAGCTTGAAAAATGTTTTTAAAATCCGAAATGTTGGCCTACTGAAATGTATGCTCAGTAAATGCACTCAATACTTGGTCGGGGCTCCTTCTGCATCAATTACTGCATCAATGCGGCGTGGCATGGAGGTGATCAGCCTGTGGCACTGCTGAGGTATTATGGAAGCCCAGGTTGCTTTGATAGCAGCCTTTAGCTCATCTGCATTGTTGGGTCTGGTGTCTCTCATCTTCCTCTTGACAGTACCCCATAGATTCTCTATGGGGTTAAGGTCAGGCGAGTTTGCTGGCCAATCGAGCACAGTGATACTGTTGTTTTTAAACCAGGTATTGGTACTTTTGGCAGTGTGGACAGGTGCAAAGTCCTGCTGGAGAATGACATTTCCATCTCCAAAAAGCTTGTTGGCAGAGGGAAGCATGAAGTGCTCTAAAGTTTCCTGGTAGACGGCTGCGCTGACTTTGGTCTTGATAAAACACAGTGGACCTACACCAGCAGATGACATGGCTGCCCAAAACATCACTGATTGTGGAAACTTCACACTAGACCTCAAGCAGCTTGGATTATGGCCTCTCCACTCTTCCTCCAGATTCTGGGACCTTGATTTCCAAATGAAAATTGGAACTCTGGGACCTTGTGAAGTGTGTCAGTGACTGCCTTCTGGACATCTGTCGAGTGAGCAGTCTTCCCCATGATTGTGGAGCCTACTGAAACAGACTAAGGGATCTTTTTAAACGCTTAGGAAGCCTTTGCAGGTGATTTTTAGTTAATTATTCTAATTTACTGAGATAATCACTTGTGTGTTTTCATTGGCTGTAAGCCATAATCATCAACATTAACAGAAATAAACACTTGAAATAGATCACTCTGTAATGACTCTAAATAATATATGAGTATCCATTTTTAAATTGAAGAGCTGAAATAATTTAACTTTTTGATGATATTCTAATTTTGTGAGATGCACCTGTACAAAAAAAACGGGAGGGAATAATAGGAAAACCTAAATCTTGCTGTGTCACTGGTATTGGCACCCTTTACATTAATTTAGTATGGAAACACATTTTGACTCGCCTGTGGTAAATCACAAAAGAGATTCACCTGTGATTAATTGTCGGTGCCCATGTGACATGAATTAACCAATGAATGATGACTTCAGTGTTTTAAAAAGCCACATGGTAGGCCCTGTTCCTTGGTCGCAATGGTGAAGACAAAGGGTCTGTCTGAGGACATAAGACCTGCTATTGTTAGCAAACACAAGACTTCCAAAAAGTATAACGTCATCTCCAAAGACCTTGGTATCCCAGTTTCAACAGTGCGTAATTTTATTAAGAAGTTTGCCAAGCATGGAACCGTCAAGAACCTCCCTGGAAGTGGGGGAAAGAGGAAAATTGACAAAATATGTCTTTGAAGGTTGGTGCAAATGGAGGAAAAAACACCACGTCAAACATATAAAGACCTGAAGGCCAACCTGGAACAGTCTGGGGTTATAGTTTCAACAAGTACCATACGCCGCACTCTAAACCAAGCAGAGCTATATGGGCGAAGGCCAAGGAAGAAACCATTGCTGAAGAAAAAAGGAACTACTGATCTTTGCCAAAGAGTACCTTGACAAACAGTTTGCTTACAGATGGTGCAACGAAGCTTATAATAGAGCAAAATGTCCTACTCAGTGTAAGAAATCTTGGTTTGAGTCGCAGATCATGGGTCCTCCAGCAAGACAATGACCCATAGCACACATCCAAAAGTACAGAGGAATGGTTGAAAAAGAAAAAAATGGACTGTTTTAAAATGGCCAGCAATGAGTCCTGGCCTCCATCCCACTGAAAATCTTTGGGGTGAGGAAAAAACTGCCATTGGGAAAAAGAACCCTGCAAACATTCAAGAGCTTGAACAAAAACTGCAAAGGAAGAGTGGGAGAAAATTCCAGCTGAGAAGTGCAAGAAGCTTATAGATGGCTACAAGAAACGTTTGGAGGCTGTCAGCAATGCCAAAGAGTGTGAAACCAAGTATTAATTAGGGGTGCCTTTATTGCTGCACATGCTGTTTATTCTGTTTCTTCTTTGAAATTGCAACATGGACGTTGAAAAACAATGTTTTACTGTTATATTACTTTGGACCACTAATTAAAAAATCCAGAGGATATAACTTTGGTACATTTCCATTTATTTCTGAAGATATTGTACAGTCAATGAAAAAAAAATGAAGGGGTGCCAATAATGGTGAGCAGCACTGTAGCTCCAACATAACTAAAGATTGGGGAATTAATCAGGAGAGAATTTTTTTTTGTATTTGGCTTTAGGCCATCAGTATAATACCCTTCACCATCCTTAGTTGGTAAGACTCTCTAGACCAAGATTATTACTTATGAATGAACCCTTAACCACATAGAGAACATGAGTAGTACTATTAATTCCTTTACCACACTAGACCACCAGAGATATTATAGACTTCTAAACCAAGCTAGACCACATGGGCTAATGCTAGGAGTGTTATGTTCTGCTACCAGAGCTAAGGAAAGAGAGGAGATCTGTCCCTACGATAGAACTCAGCTAGATCCCTACGATGTAACAGGGAACCTGATCCTGCGATCAGACCTGCTAAAGTCCTAAGCTAGTCTGTACGGCGACCTATAGATGTGGGGAAGGAATCCCTACAAGTACTAGGGACTGGAAGCAAAATGGACACCTCCTAACAGAAATAGTAGCAGACAGACGAACAAACAAAATATATAGAACACAGAGGTCCGAAGACCAAGCTAACTAACAGAGTTAGATACAGAGCACAGGCTAGCTAAAGAGTAGTAATACAATGAAGTCCAGCAAAGCCAGAAGGGCGGAGCAGGACTAAATAGGCCAACAAGGTCATGTGACCAGCAATAGAAAAAAACTAAGAGCAAGGTTCTAACAGTACCCCCCCTTCTAAGAGGATCCTCCGGATCCCCTAGGACCAGGCTTATCAGGAAAACTCCTGTGAAACGCTCTGATAAGTCTGGACGCGGAAACATCATCCGACCTCACCCATGAGTTATCCTCGGGTCCAAAACCTTTCCAGGCCACGAGATACTGCATACTACCTCTATACCGTCTAGAATTAAGGATGCGAGAAATTTCATATTCCCCGTCCTCCACCACCGGAGGAACAGAGGCAGAGGCGTCACAATCCGACACAACTGCTTTTTTTAACAGAGAGACATGAAACACCGGATTAATTCTCCAGGAGGTAGGAACCTCCAACCTAACAGCAGATTGGTTGACAACCTGAAGCACCTTAAAGGGCCCTACAAACTTGGGACCCAATTTCTTAGAAGGAATCCTCAACCGCAGATTCCTAGAGGACAACCAAACCATGTCACCAACAGCGAACAAAACCTCCTGTCATTTCCTATCAAAGTAGTCTTTAGATTTTCTGTTAGCCTCCTGAAGATTACCACGCACATCCGTCCAAACTCTCTCCAAATCGCCGGAAAAATTCTCCTCCTCAGGCACGGCAGATACCAACTTGGAGAATGACCCAAACGACGAATGTCTCCCAGAACAACAAAAAAAAGGCGAACAACCAGCAGAAGAAGATGTATGATTGTTCAGAGCAAATTCAGCAAGTGGCAGAAACTCAGACCACCCCTCTTGATTGTCTGCAACAAAACAACGCAAGAACTGCTCAACATCCTGGTTTTTCCATTCTGTCTGGCCATTAGATTCAGGATGATATCCGGATGAGAACGACAAATGAACTCCCAACCTGTCACAAAAGGCGCGCCAAAAACGAGCCACGAACTGAGGTCCCCTATCAGAAACAATGTCAGAAGGAACGCCATGAAGTCTGACAATTTCCTTGACAAAGGCCTTAGCGAGAGTCTTAGCGCAGGGCAGTTTGACGAAGGGAACCAAGTGACACATCTTGCTAAAACGGTCCACGACCACCCAGATGACAGTAAAACCCTCAGAGGGGGGAAGGTCAGTTATAAAGTCCATAGCCAAATGTGTCCAAGGAGCACTGGGAACCTCCAGAGGGCAAAGTAACCCCGCAGCAGGAGTATGTGAGGACTTAGATCTAGCACATATAGTACATTGACGCACCCACTTAATGACTTCCTTCTGCCATCCAGGCCACCAAAAACTGCGACCCACCAGTCTCTTGGTCTCAGAGATTCCGGGATGACCTGCCAACCGAGATTCGTGACACTCAACAAACAAATCTCTCCTAAAGGTCCCAGGCACAAACAACCTCCCATGGGGAGTGTTAGATGGGGCATTCTCCTGTGCTTTAAGAATCTCATCTTCCAAAACGGAGTCCAAAGCAGCTATCACAACACCTTCTTGTAAAATGTTCTCCTCTTTCTCAGCACCGACTATGGGAGAAAAACTGCGAGACAAGGCATCCGCCTTAACATTCTTAGTACCTGGGATGTAAGTAACGGAAAAATTAAACCGCGAGAAAAACAGTGCCCACCTAGCCTGACGGGCATTCAGGCGCTTGGCAGCATCAAGATATATCAAATTTTTATGATCCGTAAAAACCTGAACGGGAAATTCAGCACCTTCCAAGAGGTGGCGCCAGTGTTCAAATGCGAGTTTAATAGCCAATAATTCCCGATTACCAATATCATAATTCAGTTCAGTCTCCGAAAATTTTTTTGAAAAAAAGGCACAGGGATGTACACCATCCCCGTTATCCTGAGACAATACTGCGCCAACCCCCACAGAGGAAGCATCAACCTCAACCAAAAACGGCTTAGTCACATCAGGCTGCATAAGGATGGGAGCAGAGGTGAACCTCTCCTTGAGATACACAAAAGCTTCAATGGCCTCAGCAGTCCACTGAACCGCATCAGCACCTTTCCTGGTGAGATCGGTCAGAGGTTTGACAATAATAGAAAATTTTTTAATGAATTTTCTATAATAATTGGCGAAACCCAAAAACCTCTGTATCGATTTCAAACCAATAGGCCTAGGCCATTCCTGCACAGCTTGAACTTTCACCGGGTCCATCTCAAAACCTTCGCTGGAGATAATGTAGCCCAAAAATCTAATTCTCTGTACAGCGAACTCACATTTCTCCAGCTTAGCAAAAAGCGAATTGTCAGTTAATAACTGTAATACTTCACGTACGCTCCGCCAATGAGATTCCAGATCCGGCGAATAAATCAAAATGTCATCCAAATACACAACCACATTTTTGCCAATCAAAGGTCTAAGGATGTCATTAATAAGATTCTGAAAAAATGCTGGAGCATTGGTGAGACCAAAAGGCATAACCAAATTCTCAAAATGACCCACAGGAGTGTTAAAAGCAGTCTTCCATTCATCACCCTCCTTCATGCGCAACAGATTGTATGCCCCCCGAAGGTCAATTTTAGAGAACCACTTGACCCCCACTAACTGGTTAAACAGATCAGGAATCAATGGCAGTGGGTAAGGATTGCGTACAGTAATTTTGTTAATCTCACGAAAATCCAGACAAGGACGTAAACCGCCGTCCTTTTTTTTTACAAAAAAAAATCCAACCGCCACAGGAGACTTAGAGGGCCTAATGTGACCGGCGGCCAAACTTGTCTGTATGTATTCCTCCAAAGCCTTTCTCTCAGGAATAGTAAGGTTAAATAAACGACTTTTAGGAAGAGTCGCTCCAGGGACAAATTCAATAGAACAATCATAGTCTCTATGGGGAGGCAAAACCTGCGATTCCTTCTCAGAAAAAACTCTCCAAAAATCCTGAATAGGAACAGGTAATTCCCCCCTATCCACAGCTGCAATACGCCCGTTACAACACTTGTCATAACATTTATGGCTCCAGGATTTAATTTCATTGGTAGACCAATCCAGTACAGGATTGTGCAATTTTAACCAGGGCAATCCCAACACCACCGGAGAAGGCAAGTTATTCAAAACTACAAAATCCAATTTCTCATGGTGAACACCATTAATAGTGAGAGGAAATTCACAGACCTTGAGAGTAACATTCTTCAAAGGGGAGCCATCCACAGAAACCACAGCAATGGGGGATGACAAAGGTTCGGGTTTTAAATTGAGTTTTTCCAAGAATCCCCCATCAATTACATTCAGAGTAGTCTCCTTGCTCCCTCTTCCAGCTCAAATAGAATGTGGCTGCAGACACTCTTTGGCTGCTGTGGTCACCTCGTATCCAGTGGTGTAACTAAAGTCCAATGGGCCCAGGTGCAAAATTTGGATCTAAACTCCCCCCTGAATGTAGTCCAGATGTATGGTCCCTTGTGGCATTCTAAATCCTATAAGGACATATGAGATGCACCCCTTCCCAATCTTGGGTTCCATCCTAGTATACAGTTCTCCCATCCTGGTATATATGTCCCTCATCCTGCTGTATATGTGCCCAATCCTAGACCTCAACTATGAGAGACAAAATGAGAAAACAAATCCTGAAAATCACATTGTCTGATTTGGAAAGAATTTTTTTTTCAAATTTTGGTGGAAAATAAGTATTTGGTCATCTCAATACTTTGTTATATATCCTTTGTTGGCAATGACAGAGGTCAAACGTTTTCTGTAAGTCATCACAAGGTTGGCACACACTGTTGCTGGTATGTTGGCCCTTTCCTCCATGCAGATCTCCCTCCGAAGGTTTTCTATAGGGTTTAGAGCTGGAGACTGGCTAGGCCACTCCAGGACCTTGAAATATTTCTTACGAAGCCACTCCTTAGTTGCCCTGGCGGTGTGCTTGGGATCATTGTCATGCTGAAAGACCCAGCCAAGTTTCATCTTCAATGCCCTTGATGATGGAAGGAGGTTTGCACTCAAAGTCTCACGATACATGGCCCCATTCATTCTTTCATGTACACGGATCAGTCATCCTGGTCCCTTGTTAGAAAAACAGCCCCAAAGCATGATGTTGCCGCCGCCATGCTTCATAGTAGGTATGGTGTTCTTTGGATGCAACTCAACATTCTTTCTCTTCCAAAGACGACGAGTTGTGTTTCTACCAAACAGTTCTACTTTGGTTTCATATGACCACATGACATTCTCCCAATACTCTTCTGGATCATCCAAATGCTCTCTAGCAAACTTCAGACATGTAATGGCTTAAGCTGGGGGACACGTCTGGCACTGCAGGATCTAAGTCCCTGGTGGCATTGTGTGATACTGATGGTAGCCTGTGTAACGTTGGTCCCAGTCCTCTGCAGGTCATTCACTAGGTCCCCCCATGTGCTTCTTGGATTTTTGCTTACCATTCTTGAGATCATTTTGACCCCACGGGGTGAGATCTTGTGTGGAGCCCCAGATCGAGGGAGATTATCAGCGGTCTTGTATGTCTTCCATTTTCTAATTATTGCTCCCACAGATGATTTATTCACACAAAGCTGCTTGCCTATTGCAGATTCAGTTTTCCCAGCCTGGTGCAGGGCTATAATTTTGCTTCTGGTGTCCTTTGACAGCTCTTTGGTCTTCACCACAGTGGAGTTTGGAGTGTAAGTGTTTGAGGTTGTGGACAGGTGTCTTTTATACTGATAACAAGTTCAAACAGGTGCCAGTACTACAGGTAATAAGTGGAGGACAGAGGAGCATCTTAAAGAAGAAGTTACAGGTCTGTGAGAGCCAGAAATCTTGCTTGTTTGTAATTGACCAAATACTTATTTTCCACCAAAATTTGAAAAAAAATTCTTTCCATATCAGACAGTGTGATTTTCAGGATTTGTTTTCTCATTTTGTCTCTCATAGTTGACGTCTACCTATGAAGTCAATTACAGGCCTCTCTCATCTTTTTAAGTGGGAGAACTTGCACAATTGGTGGCTGACTAAATACTTTTTTTCCTCACTGTATATCCCCCATCCTGGTATGTATTTATATATATATATATATATATATATATATATATATATATATATACTGTATTTTTCGGACTATAAGACGCACTTTTTTCCTCCAAAATTTTGGAGGAAAATGGGGGGTGCGTCTTATAGTCCGAATGTTGCTGGCGGGGTATATATATATACAGTGTGGGGGGAGCGGTTGCGGCAGCCTACACTGACCCCGCTGCTAAAGAAAATGAATATTCAGTGCTCCCCACGCCCATAGGCTCCTTAGTAGCGTCACACAGTGTATCAGCAGCGCGGCTCCTGCTGCTGCCGGGTAATCGCGTGTGCCCGCTATTAAAAGGCATGAATATCCACCCCCTCTCCACGCCCATGGGGGACATATATACCAGGATGGGGGGCATATCTACCAGGATGGAGGACATTACCCCTATAACAGTGTCAGCAGCTGACCCGCTCCCCTTTAACAGTGCATCATGACCACATTTTTTGATTAATTTTTTTCTATTTTCCTCCTCTAAAACCTAGGTGCATCTTATGGTCTGATATATATCCCCATCCTGGTATATATGTCCCCCATCCTGATATATATCCTCCATCCTGGTATATATGTCCCCCATCCTAATATAGATCCCCCATCCTGGTATATATGTCCCCCATCCTGATATATATCCCCCATCCTGGTATATATTTTCCCTATCCTGGTATATATGTTCCCCATCCTGGTATATATGTTCCCCATCCTGATATATATCCCCCATCCTGGTATATAGGTCCCCCATTCTGATATATATCCCCCATCCTGGTATATATGTTCCCTATCCTGGTATATATGTTCCCCATCATGGTATATATGTTCCCCGTTGTGATATATATCCCCATTCTGGTATATATGTTCCCCATCTTGGTATATACATATATATATATATATATATATATATCCCTCATCCGGGTATATGTCCCCCATTCTGCTGCTGTTCTTAAATGCATAGAAAAAAATAAATGATTCTACTCACCTCCTCTCCGCTCTTCCGCCGGGTGGCATCCTCTTCTGCAACCAGCAGCTGACTTCAGCGTGCAAGCAACTGGAGCGCATTATGTCACTGCCATGCAACTCGTGGCCGGCACCATGTATTGCAGCTCACAGCCCGGGCGGGTCTCTGCACATCAAAACACTTCAGCTGAATTCCTCGGGTTCACATCCAGTTGAAGTTTGCGCTGGCGTCAGCGTGCCCCTCACCCGCACATCTGCAACCGTGATCGTTACGCCTCTGCTTGTATCCCCAACGGAAGAGGAAGTCAGTAGTCATACAGGGATTGCATGATATAACAGTATCACGTGATCCCCTGGAGAGTCAGTGCTGACACCGCTGCAACGACGCCCGCGCAGGAAGTGACTATAAGTGTTAGGGGGGGAAATATAGGGATTCAAAACGGTTGTCCGAGTAGTGAACAACCCCTTTAAAAGGAACATGTTGCTCAAACTACGGGCAGCATGAATCAGACTATTGATTTTGATACGTGAGGGACTATGTGTCCACGGCAGGTCACCGGAAGCTCATGCCTGCTGTCGTCCCTTTGACTGACAAGTCTTTCCTTATGTACACACATAGGGAGAGACCTATTAGTTAAGGGTAACGGGCATGCAGTTCAGACTAGTCATCTGAGGCACAGCCCGACTGCCCTTTCAAAGTATGTTTTCTCTTAAAAGCTCTTACACAGGTTCTGATTCATGCTACCTTTGGTTCGGGTGCCATTAATCTGACGGTAAGTTCTCTTTAACTCTGCACAATACACCCTATAAGCGATGATAATAACTGAAATAATCTGCCTCCTTCTGGCCGTGCAGCTCGATTCCATGTATTGCAATTCTAATATCACAAGAAGGAAAATTTTAGATATGAGGAACTGGTTTTTATGTTTTATTCAGGGATCCTAATAATATTAATTTACACAAGGGGAATATTTAATATATGTTAACAAGCTCTTTTCTTCTCCATGATGAAATATATGAATAAATGGAAGCTGTCAGGATCAGGGAAGGATAGCTGAGAGCAATAACTAATATGCCATTGACTGGTGAGAGATCTGAAGCTATGAACATGCTGTATATTGCTTTTGATACACCTGAATGCATCACTGATCCAAAGACATTGGGCAGTAAAGTCTCCGACTTCATACTGTCTCCACAATATGAGGTTTAATGAGTTTGTCTTGTGAAGCAGTGAGAGGCCTGTGTGCGGTGACTAGTGATCTGACTGCTCTGATGGCACACAATACTCGGGATTTTGCTATACATTATGATTTTACCTGGTGAATAAAACATGCTGCATTGGAGAGGCTTCGTCACTTAGAAGCATTGTTTCACAGAAGTGTCATACAGGACCACATAGTGCTGACAGACCTCATGGATCTGTGTGCCGTTATACAGCTTCTTTGTCTACTGCTGTGCAATATGCAACTACCCTAAGGCCATGTTCACACTTTCAGTATTTCGCATCGGTATTGGTAAGCCACAACCAGGAGTGGGTGAAAAATACAGAAGTGATTACGTGTTTCTATTCTACTTTTCCTCTGATTGTTCCACTCCTGATTTTGACTTACAAATACTGATGTAAAATACTGACCAAACAATGAATGTGGGAACGTGGTCTTAGGGTAGAGTCACACGACCAAAAAAAAAAGTTTGATTATTCTGCTGAGACTTTGACCAGAGTGTCATCAGTTTTTCTCGGACGTGGAGAAAAAAAAAGGTTTTCCACCTTCTCCGTACTGCCAGTTAGTGTAAATTGGACCTCACTCGGATGTCATCCGATTTTTTTTCATGGACCCATAGATTTTCATTGGCAATTTTGATCTGACACTCACATCAAAACCGAACTTGTCTCCAATCTTTTCCGCAGACCACCTAAGAAAATCGTTCCTGTGCTGCAGAGTCCCAAAAGACTATCATAGGTACGAGTGCTATCCGAAAAAAAAGAAAAAAACGGATAGCACTCATACGTGTCTATTGGACATGTGAATGAGCCCTTAGAATTTCCATGAGCAAATTTAAGATTGAGCCGATAAATTAGTGATGGTGAATGAGGATTGTTAGTTCTCTACCCTCAACCCCTTCCTGACAAGGCCAATTTTTATTTTCCACTTTCTTTTCTTCCTTTCTACTAAGATTCAGAACTTTTTTTTACTTTTCAGGCTACATTGGTCCTATGCATCTCAGTATTCAAGATACTCGGAGCTCGCCGAGTATTTGCGAGATGCTCGGGCGGATGCTCGGGTCTCCTCCCTGCATGTTTGGCGCTCTTTAGAGTGCCAATCAACATGCAGGGATTGCTTGCCACTCATTATAATGCCGCAGCCATGGTGTATATCAGACCTGGAGCCGCCATGCTCGTCACAGTCACTCTAGAATCAGACAGTGTAGGGAGAGGTGCTGCTGCATCAGGGAGAGATTTGCTTGTGTATTAGGTAGTGTAGGGAGAAAAACGGTACATTACACATATCCATCTTAACAAACAGTCCTTCTGAGGACTAATCCATGTGCAGAGATATCAGGCCGGCAGTGTATATAGCAGACTGCAGTGCACATAGCACAAGAGGCTTCATTCCAGTTCTGCCTTCTGCTGCTGTTAGATAGTTCTATACAAAGGCCCAGGTCTCAGGGGCCAGGAATACTTTTTTTTCGGATCTTAATCCTCATTAGTTGCTTAAAAAGCAATCCAGAGAACACCGTATTTCTGCTCCATTTGCTTGTTGGCACTGCAGAATACAGCCAGGTCCTTTCCATATTACAGCGCTAGGAATACAGCTATTTAAAACTCTGTTTTCTCCGTTACACGGATCACATATACGTTGTCAGAAAATACTTCCATTTCTGGCCTCCATTAAAAATTTCTTTCTGTGTATCAGTGAAGCTATTCACACCAGTTTGCTGTTTAAACTAGCTACCTACAGGCCAGGTATTTAAAACTCTGGTTTCTCCGTCACACGGATCACATATAAGTTCGCTCCCATCTCAGTCATTTGTAGTGAGCTTGGAAGATACTGTCCTCCATTTATAATGGGCAAGGCACGTGGCAAGGGACGGGGAACTGGACGGGATGGTGCATGCAGAGGCCGAGGAAAAGGCAGTGGGCAAGCTGAAATTGTGCCGCAACAAACACCCACATCTTCTCGCCCAACCTTCCTGTCCCAATTCCTAGGGGACCACAGCACACCACTATTGAACCCAGAGCAGTGTCAAAAGGTTGTTAGTTGGACAGCGGATAATGCTTCCAGTCACTTGGCCGCAACCACCACCCTGTCTTCCACACGGTCAAGTCTCAGTAGCCGTGAGTCTGGACCGCATATTCCTCACCCTGATCCTCCTTCCTCCCACCTTGTTGAGTTCCCAGAGACAACTGGACATTCTGAAGAGCTGTTCACTTTTCCATTTTTAGATACGGGCCTCTCGCCTGGTCCACTTGAAGCGGGGCAAGAGGAGATCGCATGTAGTGATGCCCAAATATTTGAGCAGCCACAGTCACATGAAGGCGATGGTGGGAAAGTGTCACAAGAGGTGGACGATGATGAGACACAATTGCCAGAAAGTCAGGAGGAGTACCAGATTAAGGAGGTGGAGGACAAGGTGGTGGATGATATAGTGACTGACCCAACCTGGCAGGAGGACATGCAGAGCGAGGAGAACAGCACACAGGGGGAGAGAGGCAGAGCACCCAACAGGCAGGAAGAAGCAGTGTGGTGGCCGCAGACAGAAGGAAGGCAACCGTTCCCCGTAGCGCCAACACGGAGGAAGTTGCCAGTACAACTATTAGGTCTTCCCGAGTCTGGTTGTTTTTTAAAGACTCTGCCAATAACCCCATAAAGGCCATTTGCACCACCTGCCAGGCCAGCATCAGCAGGGGTGGCAAAACGACCAGCCTGACCACCACCAGCATGATCAGACACATGGCAGCAAAGCACCCGACTTTGTAGGCCGAACCCCAGGGTCCAGGAACAGTGTCTGTGGGTGGCACCATTGCTTCTTCTGCTGTCATGCATGCAAGCCAATCCCCTGTCCATGGTGCATGCGAAGATGCCTCCTGCCCTGCACATGTGGTTGCACACTCTGAAGTGGCACAATCAGGAAGCACGACCACGTCCTTGTCCCAGCGCAGCGTTCCGTTGTTTATACCCCAGTCCTTGGAACGCAAGCGCAAATATGCAGCCAGCGCTCCACAGGCCACACTACTAAATTCTCCTATTTCACGACTGCTTGCGCTCGAAATGTTGCCTTTTAGGCTCGTGGAGACGAGCATTCCGCAACCTGATAGCGGCTGCCATCCCTTGGTACTCGGTCCCCAGACGCCACTATTTCTCCCGGTGTGCCATCCCTGCTTGACACAAGCACGTGTCACAAAACATTAGCCGTGCCCTAGGTCAATCAGGGTTGCCCCCATGGTCTACAGCTCCTGCACCTCCTCCTCCTCAGCCTCCTCCTCCTCTTCAGCCTCCATCTCCGAAATAACCACATCAGTCACAAGCTGGAAGCACTGCAGCACTGCCTTGGCCAAGCGGCAACAGACTGTGCTGAAGCTAATATGCTTAGGTGACAAACTGCACAGTGCTGAAGAGTTGTGGACAGTTCTGAAAGAGCAGGCAGATCTGTGGCTCACACCGCTGAACCTACAGCCAGGTATGGTCATGTGTGACAATGGCCAGAACCTAGTGGTGGCTCTGAGGCGAGGCGAGCTCACACATGTACCATGCCTGGCCCACGTACT
The DNA here is from genome assembly GCF_046119375.1 of Phyllobates terribilis. Classification (NCBI taxonomy): domain Eukaryota; kingdom Metazoa; phylum Chordata; class Amphibia; order Anura; family Dendrobatidae; genus Phyllobates; species Phyllobates terribilis. Next base: position 734,545,590 of record NW_027362763.1, on the reverse strand, counting down.
TAACCTCGTGGTTAAGCGGTTTCTCAAATCCTACCCGGAGATGCTGGATCTGCTTGTTAAGGTACGCCACTGTGTGCCCATTTTAGAAAGTCACCCTTGCCGTGTTTCAGCAGCATTTGCAGCTTCCGGCTCACAGACTGGTGTGTGATGTCCCCACGTGTTGGAACTCTACACTGCAGATGTTGGGAAGGATTTGTGAGCAGAAGAGGGCAGTTGTTGAGTACCAGCATCAACAAGGTCGTCGGTATTCAGTTCAGACTCCACATATAAGATCTTAGGAGTGGACATGGATGTCAGACATATGTACCATCCTCCAAAACTTTGAGGACTGCACCAAGATGGTGAGCAGCGATGACGCCATAATTAGCATCACCATCCCCTTTCTCTGTCTTCTGAAATACTCTCTGCTTACAATCAAAGAGGATGCATTGCAGGCGGAGCACGATGAGATGGAGCTAGGAACCATACAGGGTGATTCCACACAGCCCAGCCTCATCTCATCCCAATGTGGATTGGGTGACAATGAGGAAGAGGAGGAGGAAGGACAGGAGCTAGTTTCATGCGCTATAGTTGGTACTACCTGCACAGCTGTCTTACCGTCTGTTCAGCGTGGATGGCCAGAGGACAGAGAGGAGTAGGAGGAGAGCATGGTCAGTAATCCTCTTGGTGAGGACACAAAAGTCTTGCCTGTTAGTAGTCTGGCACGCATGGCTGAGTTTATGTTACGCTGCCTTTCCTATGACCCTCACGTTCTCAAAATTTTTGGGGACAGTCATTACTGGTTGGAGACACATCTAGACCCACGCTACAAGGAGAACTTTATATCTCTTATTCCTGAGGCGGACAGGTCTACAAAAATGTGGCTGTACCAGAAGGCCCTTGATGAGGAACTATTAAAAAAATTCCCATCTGAAAACACTGGCGGCAGAGGGCACATTTCGTTGGACAACCAAGGAGTACAGGCGAGAGAGACACAACTTCAATCCTGCAGAGACAGGGGAACACTGTCAAAGTTCTGGGAGAATTTTCTCAGCCCCTCCCATCGCACAGGCCCTGAGGCGCGGTACTATCACAAGGATTGTAAAGTTTGGTAAGATGCTGAGGGAGTACCTTGCCGGCCGTACCAACGTCCTCCATGATTCCTCTGTGCCTTATAATTATTGGGTATCCAAGCTGCATACATGGAAGGAACTGGCTCTCTATGCCTTGGAGGTCCTGGCCAGCCCTGCTGCCAGCGTTTTTATCAGAGCGGGTTTTTAATGCCACTGGTGGAATTATAATTGATAAGCGGCGCATCTGCCTGTCAACTGAAAATGCTGACAGGCTGACTCTTATAAAAATGAACAAGGGGTGGATTGGGCCAGACTTCTCAACACCACCGAATGATAGCAGCGTAACATAAGCTCAAATCCAGTGTCTCTTCTTGGGAGGTGTATTCCCATGAACCTTTTCACACCCAGACAAGGGTATACGCTTCCTGATTTTGGCTATTTGCTCTTGTCCTCGTCCTTCTCCTCATCCTCCACCACCATATTACCAGTTTGACCGTGGTCCTTGATGCAACACCCACATCATTTTTTTAAAAGGTGTTTATGATGCCCGTAAAAAAAAATTTTTATACAGTATGTTCATGTATACCCCCCAGAGGTAAATGTGTGTCTGCCCATACTCTTAGTGCATGGGCATTACAAGTAAAGGAGGCCCGCTCCTTTCTAATGGGAACATTTTTTTTATGAGGCCCTCCTCCGCGTCTCTTCCAAATGGCATTGGAGTGCCTCCCAATTTTTGGCAGCTCTTGCATTCACTGCATAGGCCAACACTATGGGAGACCAACTTCCTAATAATGGGAACATTGTTTTCAGGCGGTCCTCTGACCTCCACGTCTCTTCCAAGGGGCATTGGAGTGCCTCCAAATTTTTGGCAACCCTTGCATTCACTGCATAGGCAAACAAAATGGGAGAACCACTTCCTAATAATGGGAATATTGTTTTCAGGAGGCCCTCCTCTAAGTCTCTTCAAAGGGGTATTGGGGTGCATCCAAATTTTCAAAGTGGTATTGGGGTGTGTCCAAATTTTGGGCAGCTCTGGCACTCACTGCATATGCAATAATAGTATAGGAGACCGACTCTTTAGTAATGGGAACAATAAAACATAGCCGGCTGATGACTCTCTAAGAATAGTGAGGGCCAACTGCTTGCCCTTTAAGAATTGTAAAGGCCCCCTGATGGCCCTATAAAAATAGGATTTGTGACTTTCTGAGTCCCTCCATCGTAAATGAAACACGATGTGTCTGATGGTGTCATACACCACATGGCCAGATCAGGTTGTAAAATGTTAAAATGACATTTCCTGGTGAATGCGTTTGTTACGGTTGAAAGCAATGCAAAAGTGAAAAAGCGCATCAAAAACGCTACGTGTGAACGTAGCCCAAGGTGTGGAGGAGCATTTTTGTTTTTGTTATTTAGTTTGCTTTATATACAAGTCGTTACCCTGGAAAGGATGTTCCTTAACATATTTCCCAGGAAATTCCATTTTGGTTTTGTTTTGGTATGTTTTATTGTGAGTCCGTAAAAGTGGCGTAATACCTCTGACAACGTTGTTGACAGCAGTGACCTGGGAGTCAGAAATGCTTCCAGGGGTCTTCCCCATGCTGTTGCCATGTCATTTGAACACTGTTCCCATCGATTTGGGCAATTTTTAGGCCCTCTGCAGATCGCCGGTGGGAGCCGCCTGAAAAATGCTTGAGTTTCCCATAGACTTACATTGGGCTCGTTGCGCGAGTCGAACACCCGATATTCCAATGTGCTCGACCCGAGTATCGAGCACCCAATCATTCTAGTGCTCGCTCATCACTAGTTATTAGTTGTAGTTTTGAATAACACTATTCACTTTACTATGTAATGTACTGAAAAGTGGGAAAAAACCTTAAATGGTGAAAGAAAAAAAAGCAATTCCGCCATAGTTTTTTTTTTTTTACTTTTTTTTTGTGCAACTTTTCTCTGCAGGTCAGTACCAGCACTGCGATACTAAAGTTTATTGTTTCCTATATTATCCAATTTTTGTTTTTACATGGTTTGTGTTGCCATTTTCAAAAAATTTCTTTTTCATTTTTCTGTCGATCGAGCTGTGTTTTTGCGGGACGGGTTGTCATTTTTATTGGTCTCATTTTGAAGTGATGTAAATATGACTTTTTAAAAAAAGTTTTATTGCTTTTTTATGAAAAAACGAGGCGCCATGAAACACCAGAATTTTGGCATTTTGAGATTTTCTTTACTGCATTTTCCAAATGGGTTAAACAATTTTATATTTGGAAAGATCTGACTTCTACAGTAATGCCATATATAATTCTTTTTGTTCTTGAACATGACCTATACCTGAACCTGTGATCATTTGTTCGCTTGTTGCAATGTTGCAGATTTATCTTTTGCCTTTGAAGACACTTTTTCCCAAGTCCAATCTCAGGACATTTTCCAATGCATTTTTTGGCATGTCTGTATGTTTAGCTGACTTTGCGTATAAATCTTTCTATATTATAGATGTAAACTTTAAAAAAAAAATCCTGTAAAGTCTTGAAAATTGCCTTTAATGTGCCAGCAGGTGTCACTAATACCCGTGATGTCAATGGAAAATTTTTGCAGTCAAATAGTTTTTTTTATAGCAAATGCAACACTGACATCTAGAGGTAACATGTACATATTGCAGGCAATCAAGAAAAAGGAAAAAAATAGTTATTTAGGATCCTAAAATAAACCTCAAATCTTTATCCCTATTCTTATTTTTTTTTACTTTTTACAATATTTGGATGCACACAGGTTTTAGTTTAAATAGCAAAACATAATTTTCAGATGCACTGGATGATACAGTAAATAGTGAATAAAAGCTAATTATTGCTACAATCTGTGTCCGCAGGAACTGTTAACCTCATATTCTATAAATTAGCAGTGACCGATTCACACTGCGTGAAACAGGTAATAATTACAAGATTAAAATCCTAATATTGAAATAGGAATTTTCAAATTAGGATACTTTTAAGTTGTCTAGATAATGAGACCAAATACAAAAGAAGCTTAACCCCTTTCCGACCTTGTCAGTAATAGTACGTAGCAGTGCCCTGGGTCTATAGGGCCAGCTACATACTATTACGTGCGCTGCGATCGCACCCGCACACAGTGCTGACACCTGGTGCTATGTGCAGGGAGCGGTCCCGCACCTCTCCCTGCACATTAACCCCCACAATGCTGCGATCGAAGTCGATCACAGCATTGCTTTGGCAAGGGGGGAGGTGATCGTTATACTCACCTCTCCTGCCGGTGTACAGCGATATCTGCGGTGGCTTCCGGATGTTGTCATGATGACCCAATGTCGTCATGACTTCTGGGTCACCAGGAGGCAGGACGTTACTTTGGTCATGCACAGTACATGACGAAAGTAATGTCTCCCCTGTGTGGAGCCCTGACAGGCTGCATGGCATAGGCAGCTGCTGCTTTCTATGCTATATAGCCGATAAGGCTGCAAAAAGTGAAAGTCCCATAGTGGGACAATGTGTAAGAGTAAAAAAAAAGTAGAAAAGTGACAAAAAAAAATCAATAAAATTGTAAAAATATAAAAAAAAAATGAAAAAAATAATCCCCAAAAAATAAAAATATATTGAACCCATAATATTTATTTATTATTAAAAAAAAATAATAAACCAATAAAAGTATACATATTTGGTATCGCCGCGTCCAGAACGACCTGACCTATAAAACTGTCCCACTAGTTAACCCCTTTAGTGAACACGGTAAAAAATAAAAATAAAAAGCGAAGCAAAAAACAATGCTTTATCATCATACCACCAAACAAAAAATGGAATAACACGCGATCAAAAAGACGAATGTAAATAAAAATGGTACCGCTGAAAACGTCATCTTGTCCTGCTAAAAACAAGATGCCACACAGCTCCATCATCCAAAAAATAAAAAAGTTATAGCTCTCAAAATACAAAAATATTATTTTTTTAGAAAATCGTTTTTATTGTGTAAAAGTGCCAAAACATAAAAAAAACTATATAAATGCAGTACCGCTGTAAACGTACTGACCCGAAGAATAACGCTGCATTATCAATTTTACCACATGCGGAACAGCATTAAAAAAAAAAACAATTCTTGAATTGTTGGTTTTTGTTTATTCTACCTCGAAAAATTATAGCTCTCAAAATATGGTGAAGCAAAAACTAGTCTTTGCAAAAAAAGCCTCTTTTAGTGTTTGACAGCTGTCAATCATAAAAACCCCATATGAATCTGGTATCGCTGTAATCGCACCGACCCGAAGAATAAAGTCATCTAATACCACACGAGGAACGGTGTAAAAAAATAAACTCTAGGGTTTAGGGTTGTGCTAGGGTTAGGGTTAGGGTTGGGGTTATGGTTGGGCTAGGGTTAATGTTGGGCTATGGTTAGGGTTGGGGTTAGGGTTGGGGTTGGGGTTAGGGTTGGGGTAAGGTTAGGGTTGGGCTAGGGTTGGGGCTAGGGTTAGGGTTAGGGTTGGGCTAGGGTTAGGGTTGGGTTAGGGCTAGGGTTGGGGTTGGGGTTAGGGTTGGGGCTGTATTAGAGTTGGGGTTAGGGTTGGGATTTTTTCAAAAGTAAAGAAAAAAAATGATTGCTCGCTACTTGAGTTTGCATCGGGTGCTCGGGTATGCATTGAGTATCATGGGTGTTCGAGTGATATGCTCGAGTCTCTGCCCCATATGCTTCGTGGCAAAAAAAAGTTGCAGGGATCGTCTAACTTTTTGAACGCAAAATTGGCTGGACCCTGACGTGCACCCAAGCAGTGTATTTTCCCCACATATGGGGTATTGGCGTACTCAGGAGAAATTGCACAACAGTTTTTAGGTTCCATTTTCTCCTCTTACCCTTGTGAAACTAAAAAAATTGGGGCTAAAATATAATTTTTGTGGAAAAAAGTTCGATTTTTTTTATTTTCACGGCTTCATGTTCTAAACTTCTGTGAAGCACCTGGGGGTTAAGGGTGCTCATCAAGAGAATGTCAAGAGTGTGCAAAGCGGTCATCAAAGCAAAAGGTGGCTACTTTGAAGAACCTAGAATATAAGACATATTTTCAGTTATTTTACACTTTTTTTGTTAAGTATATAATTCCCATGTGTTAATTCATAGTTTTGATGCCTTCAGTGTGAATGTACAATTTTCATAGTCATGAAAATACAGAAAAATCTTTAAATGAGAAGGTGTGTCCAAACTTTTGGTCTGTACTGTATCTCTCTGATTTAATGGAATAAAAATTCAAATTTTGAAAATTGTGAAATTTTTTCACAAATAAACGCAAGTGATATCGAAGAAATTTTACCACTATCATGAAGTACAATATGTCACGAAAAAACAATCTCAGAATCAGGGGGATCCGTTGAAGTGTTTCAGAGTAATTACCTCAAAGTGACAGTGGTCAGAATTGTAAAAATTGGCCTGGTCGTTAATGTGCAAACCACCCTGGGGGGTAAAGGGGTTAAAGAGACAGAAGAAAACACAATGAGTATAAATGTATTTATTAATTTATTGGGGGTGCACACTAACTCTTGAAGGGAATCGGTCATCATGTTTTTGCTACCCCTTCTGAGAGTACCATGATATAGAAGCAGAGACCCTGATTCCAGCAAAGTGTGTGTGTGATGTGAATTGTGGCCAGTTGAGAGTATTCCTAGCACCGCAGTATCATGTATTGTATCAAGAGTAGAGAGGAGTGAATCAAGTCGAAGAAAATAAAATTTGTTATGAATTTCCTCATATAAATTTTTGGGATTCACCATTTTACTTTATTCTTTCTAAAGCTGGAAAGGGATTAAAAACTAATAAAACATTGTACTCAATTGTCCTAGGCCCGCTGCTCACCTGTCCTGCCGCTGCAGCTCCTTTAGCTTTGGAGTAGTCTTTTACTGTTTGATCTTTGATCCTTAGTCCGGATTTCCTGGGGTTGACAATAGTGCGGCCCTACACATGTCAATGAAGAACATTGCCCTATGGGATCAAATAGGATGTGACTCTATAGGGCAACGCACAGCTTTGATATGCTTATCTCCCCACATAACCACATGAGACTGGGTCAGCACTAAAAGATCTGGACAAAAGACTTATCCAAAGCTTGGGGAGGATCAGGTAGGCAGCTGATGCAGCAGGACAGTTGAGGGGCGAGTAGGTCAGGTGACTATATTTTATTATTCTATAATCCCTTCCCAGTCCCATTATTATGCTTTGGAGTCTATAGACTGTCAGGAATTCTGTTGCCTTCTACAGTTTGACCAATAGTGGCCACTATTGTTCACTTTAATAATTGTGCTGCAGTTTCACTCCTTACTACTGGAGGCTGCTGTTGTGTTCTACAATTGCCCTTTTCCAAGATGCTGGATTCTGAATCTATGGAATCCATCTTGTTTCCTGTTTGGGCCTAATTAAAGCCCAAAGCCGCATGGATCTCTCACTCATTGCTTGAGTATTGTGTCTAGCTGTTAGCTTAGCTTCATTCTTCAGCTCCTGAACATTCTTACCCAGTCTGTTCTAATTTATCTATGGATTGTTTTCTACAACTCCTTGCTATCTCCTAGAACTTCTACTACTTCTTGCTGTTCCTGCTTGTTCTCCTTCGGCCACTGGTTTCCATCAGTACTACACCAGTATCGTAACAGAAACACCTCGGAGCATAGTAAATGTTTTTTTGGGGCGGTTCAAATCAGCCTGTATCAATTCTGCCAATCATTTTGAACAAATCTGCCCAAAATTAATTTTGGGAGATCGATTAAATTTTTTTAAGTATTATAATTTTTCATAATTATTAGAAATTAGAGTACTTAAAAAAATTGAGGAGTTGTGGAAGGGTTAACAGACAACTCATCTGCCTTAAAAAACATTTTGAATAATTAAATAGTCGAAATGGAGGGGAAGGAGGGGGATGCAGCTGCAGTATCTCTCGCTTTGTGTGCGCATGAAATGGAATGCTGTGAGAGGGGAGGAGGAGCAGCCAGGGATAAACAGCTGATTGGCTTAGAGGACGCTTCACAGCTCAGTCTAAGTATGCGCTAATCATAAAGAGAGAATAAACATTTGCAAAAAACAGGAAAGTAAAGGAAACAGGTGCAAAAACACATCTCCAGCTTTCTCAGGAGGGAGTGTATTGTTTTTATTGGAACGATAGAGTCCCTCTAAATTGCAGCCCAGAGGTAATGTAACTACTAGAGAGTTATTGCTTTTTTGAAAGGCATGAAGAATTTAATTGGAAGGGAATAGATCAGAATTTTTATCCTTCGGGTGATACAGTCTCTAAAGTTCTAGATCTCATGGTCATGTGTTTCACGTTTTATTGTTTGGAGACACTAAAATAAGAAAATCCTCTTTTCAATTGTAACACTCAAGAGCATCAATTTGTCGAGAAAGTAAAAAAAAGCACAAATCGAATTTCTCCTCTTCGACAGCAGCCGTGCTGAGTATGGATCACAGCAGGAACTTGATGGAACTGAACGCGGTTGAAGCCGTTCTTTTCTAAACTCGCGCCATGTAGAATTGCATAGCGTGTCATTGACTTTTTACATTCATTTGCTGCTCACACTACATTACTATATTACAGTAGTAACTGTTTTTAGTATATTTCCCAATTTCTACTGGTCGTTATCTAACAGCTGGATACTAGTAAGCCAATAGAAAGTTTATCAGTTAATATTCTTTCCAGAGGCAAAATATAAAACTTATGAGCCTGATGCAAAATTAGGGTTTGACTTGAACCTCTGGTTCTTCCAATCCACACAAGTTCATAAAAATACATTTCACTATGGAAATTAGACATTATTCCAAAAGCTAGTTTTTTAATTACCGTAGGTGTTCTTACCAATAAATATTACCAATAATTACTAATATTTGGGCGTAGTTTTTCTATTTAGTTACTGTAGCAATTTTGCATAAATTGACAAATTTGAATTGGTAGTCAACATTGAATGAACTTATGACAAACTGATGGTAAAATCATTCTGTTAATAGAATATATTGATACATTGAGATAAAAAGGTAAAAAATGCGATGGCCAATTTATACTTCTTGTTTTAACCTTTGCTAAGTTGATCACCACCACAAAATTGAAAAATAAAAGAATGATATACTGTACGTACTTACCAAATGTTGGTTGCTTCTGTGACTTTACAAGTCAGTGCATAAACATATAGGACAAACTAAGACACAAAGGAAAAATGAGTTATAAAAAAAGAATTGACAAAGTTTCATTGAGCAGAGGGTTGGGCAAGATGACCTCAGAGGTCCCTTCCCAGCCCTCCAATTATTATGCTTTGGCGACTGGTCTGGAGAGACATCGGAACATAGTAAATGTTTTTTTTGGGGGCTGATTCAAATCAGCCTGAATCAATTCTGCCATTCGCTTTGAACAAATCTTCCCGAAATTAATTTTGGGAGATCTATTTTTTTTAAGTACTCTAATTTCTAATAATCATTAGAAATTAGAGTACTTAAAAAATAGAGAAGTTGTGGAAGGATAAAAGGCAACTCATCTGACTTAAAAAAATGTTTGAATAATTAAATAGTCGAAATGGAGGGGGAGGAGGGGGATGCAGCTGTGTCTATTGCGTGTGCATGAAATGGAATGCTGTGAGAGGGGAGGAGGAGCAGCAAAGGATAAACAGCTGATCGGCTTAGAGAACGCTTCACAGCACAGTCTGAGCATGTGCCAATCATAAAGAGAGAATAAACATTTGCTGTGAGAGGGGAGAAGGAGCAGCCAGGGATAAACAGCTGATCGGCTTAGAGAACACTTCACAGCACAGTCTGAGCACGGGCCAATCATAAAGAGAGAATAAACATTTGCAAAAACCAGGAAAGTAAAGGAAAAAGATGCAAAAAATGCAGCTTGCACCTTAAATGTGTGGCTGTAGTACATGTAATATACATCTCCAGCTCTCTCAGGAGGGAGTGTATTGTTTTTATTGGAACGATAGATTCGCTCTAAATTGCAGCCCAGAGGTAATGTAATTACAAGTAGGTTATTGCTTTTGTGAAAGGCATGAAGAATTTCATTGAAAGGGAATAAATAAAAAGAATTCTATGATTCTATGAAAGTTCTAATGAGTTAAACATATCACACTTAGAGGTGGGTGGATTCATTTGACCAAAATTGAATTCTACTTGAATTTTACAAAAATTTTGTATTTAACTCCGTATGAATTTGGCAAAATGTCGACCAGAAGTGGCCAGCAGAGGGCTGGCAAAAGGTTAAAAAAATACAAAAAAACCCGACATACCTCGTTACTCACCTCTACAGATGCCCCCTTGCCGCTGTACAGTCCTCTGTGCCTCTGTCACTTTGTATCTTTGGCCCGGAGACTACTGCATGTGCTTAGAGTGAGCACCGGATTCAATATGCGTGGAGAACTAGACAGCGGCCGGGGAGTAGTGGGGACAGCTGGAAAGATGAGCGCTAAGGTGAGTATGTTCCGTACTGGATCTCTGGCCCATTGTTCACTCTAGGATGGGGATTCTAAATTAAAGTTAGTAGTGTTGGAAAGCCAACAACTTAATCGTTTAACATCCTGATCCAGCATTCTGAGCTATTTGCTTCTTTATTGTGATCAGACCTCTGTAAATCTAATTCTTACATATAAATGACATGTGTATAAATATAGATAAGTCACAATCTTCTGGCTGACTGTAGCCACCACTAGGTGGAGCTTAAGAGCTCAGCGCATACTATTTAATTCAATGTGTGTGAAGTAAGCTCTTTAGCTCCCTCCAGTGGTGGATGAAGGTAAAAAGGAAATAATTATCACTGGAAAGATAATTAAGACATTTGTTAGCACAGAGTTTAGGACCTTATTAGTTTAACAATGAAAAATGGTATCAACTGGATACATTTGAGAAATTTAACATTTTCACATTGTTTTTAAGGCAAAGATAATGAGGAGTTTGAATGATACTTATTACTATAGTTATTTTACATGTATATCTAACCAGGACATTTTTATATTTTTTTCCTAAGGTCAAATGGCCGGAGATCACACACGGCTGGAGTTCCACAACATTGAAACTGGGATAATAACTGAACGCCGTTACCTGTCTTCTGTGCCTTCCAATTTCATAGGCCACCTACAGAGCTTGTCATTTAATGGCATGGCTTACATTGACTTGTGTAAGAATGGCGATATAGATTATTGTGAACTGAATGCCCGATTTGGTTTCAGAAACATCATTGCAGATCCGGTCACTTTTAAGACCAAAGCCAGCTACGTTGCGCTGGCCACCCTACAAGCCTACACCTCCATGCACCTCTTTTTCCAGTTCAAGACCACATCTCCAGATGGCCTCATCCTGTACAACAGTGGTGATGGCAATGACTTCATTGTAGTGGAGTTGGTTAAAGGGTAAGTACTGTTTCAAGGTTTTGGTTTTGGCTTAGAATAAGGGTGTATTTCTGTATATACATGTGATTATTTTTAAGATTTTATAAGTATTACTACTGTATATGTTGTGCTCTATGAAGAAAAAACACATAAATGAATATTAGTCAACAGTAAACTTAAGTTGTCCACTACTTGAATCATCCTTTCTTAGATGCTCGAGTCCCTCAAGTAAAATAAGAAAAGCTTATACTCACCTCACACACTGGTTCCATTACAGCTATATTGGTGCTGGGTCTCCAGGAGCTCAAGTGACATTGTAATGTCACGTGAGCCTTGCAGTCAATTAGCTGTTGCTGACTAACTGCTGGAATATTGAAAAGCAGTTGATCAGCGACCATGCAACTTGAGCCCTGGGAGACCCAGCGTTGACATAATTGGACCGGCGCCAGTGTGGGAGAGGAGTATAAGATTTTCTTATTTCACTTAGGAGGTTTGGGCATTTCTTCAGGAATGTAATAAAATGGCCCCTGTTACATAATTCAAATTGCAGCCTGTTCCAGTCATATGTCAGGACAGTTTGCAGTCTGAAGAAACTGTGTCTCAACTGATAGAGAAACCGTATCGTCAGCACACACAACAGGAGTGCAGGAGAAGCGCTGTGACAGGAAAATAAATAAATATTCTCCTCTTCTGACTGAGTATGGAGGACTGAAGCTGTAGAAAAAAATCTTTTGTGCGCGGTCAGTCAACAAAAAGTTATTCCTTCTTCAGTCACACACTTTTCTGTGTGTGATTACAATGCAGCTTCTGTTAGTTGAGATACAGGTCTCAGGAGCTGTGTTTCTGCAGACTGCATCCTGTCTTGACACGCGACTAGGATGGACTTCCGCTTGAATTATGTGATGTAGGCCATTTTATTAAATTCTTGGAGAACCCCTTTAACTGTAGCAGCCATTGTCAGGAAGGCACCTCCCGCACTGGTTGCAGAGGTTGCTGACTGGCTGTTGAAATATTGAAGGGCAGCACCCTATGTGTGACCACTGGCTTCAGTGCTCACATGACAAAACCATGTAATTTGAATATGACATAACCATGTCAGTTGAGTCCAGGAGACGCTATGCCATAATCGCTGGAATGACACCAGTGCGGGAGGTGAGTATAAGACTTTCTTATTTTACTTAGGTGGCTCAGGCATTTAAAGGCATTCTCAATGAATTTAATAAAATGTCCCCATCATATAAGTTAAATGGCAGCCCATCCAAATCACATGTCAGGACAGGCTGCATTCTGAAGAAAAACTGCTCCCAAGTTCATTGTTTCAACTGACAGGAGCTGTATCGTAAGCACATATACTGGAGCTGCCAGAGAAGGGCTGTGACAGGAGAGCAAATAAATCTTCTCCACGGCTGACTGAGCACAGAGAACTGAGGCTGGAGAAAAAATCCTTTGTGCTCAGGCAGCTGAGGAGAAGATTTATTTCTTCTTCAGTCACAGTCTTCTCTAGCAGCTCCTGTATGTGTGTTTACTATACAGCTCCTGTCAGTTAAGACACAGGTCTCAGGAGCTGTGTTTATTCGTTCTGCAGCCTGCCCAGACACGTGGCTAAAACAGGCAGCTGTTTCCAATATGTGATGGGGGCCATTTTATTACATTCTTAGAGAACCCCTTTAACTGTAGCAGCCATTGTCAGGCACCTGCTGACAAAACAGATAAGATCATGAGCCTCCTTATTGAATGCTTAGGTTCACAATACAAGAGCATATAGGAGCTCCACCATTTTACATAGTTCACACTATTAAAATAAAATATTTAGGCTTCAAAAATAAAAAAAAACTCACAAATATTAACTTGATACTATTATAAAGAGTTTTTATAATTCTGCCCCCAATGTAAAGGATTTGTAAATAAGAACTGGTGGAGCTGCGGAATTCTGGACCAACAATCAGGGACTGAATTTCAATATGTACAAAAAGTCTTATCATTAGGTTAGTCAGACTTCATGCCATGTTTAGCCACCAGTCTGTTTCGTATGACCGAGGTCTTTAGCTCCTGGCATGCTCTCGACTGAACTGATGGCAAATCATTGTCAAGGGAGCCTGGAAGTATTTAAAGGAAACCTGTCAGATGATTAATGCTGCCTGAACCAAGGTCAACAATTTAAAAAAGAATGGAGCAAGGCGACTAGTCAGAGTAAAAGAGTAAAAGATACATGTTTGCAATGAGGGAGCTAATTTCTGGTTTATGCTGTCCATACTTCTGGCAGCATGAAGCACGTAACAGGTTCACTTTGAGTGGAAACCCTTTACAGTTTACATGGAGCTCCTAAAGTCATTTTCCAAAAAGTTACTTTCTTCAAAAAAATTGCACCATATTTGTCTATGGATTTAGGTTGGTACTGCAGCTGAGCTCCTTTACAGTGCATGGAACTGAGCTGAAATACCACAAACACACACAATCTGTGGATTAGTGTGGCCCACCTTTTTGAAGAATTACACATGCTTTTTAAAGGAACCTGTAATCAACCTTTACTCCTCCCCCAAAGCCATTTATATGACTGTGTAGCCCTATAAAGAGACACTGGTGGATCCCTTTATGATCCCAAAGTTCTGCTCTATCAGCGAGAAATCTGAAGTTCAGTCTGGAAGTGCATTGGGGAGTGACGGAGCACTTACAGCTTCTCGGTCACTGCTGTATTCTTCACCTAGCAGCACCCTATCCTGGCTGCTTGATAAGTCGTTTGCTCTGGCACATGACCAGTGACCTATCAATCAGCCAGAGGGTGTTGCTACTTTGGGAATACATCGGAGACTGAGAAGCTGTAAGTGCATTTCAAAGCACTTCAAGACTGAAAATGTGATTTCAGCACTTTGGAATCATAAAGGGATGGACTATCTAATTTTTTTAAAGAGCTACACAGTCATATAAAAGGTTGTGGGGGTGGTGGGTAAAAGTTGCTGACAGGTTCCCTTTAATCCTATACAACAGCTTCATTTTTTTGCAGGAACAGTGCCACTGTCTTTTATTGGCTTTGTCTGGTATTACATCTCCTTTGATGGAGCTGAGCTACAATACCAGACAAAGCCCCGGGCAAGAGAGGTACTGCCTCTGGAAACAAAAAGCGGACCCTATCTTCTAATCTCGGACAGTTTTAATCAGCTTTGGTGGTGCTTACAATATATATACAGTATATCCCATGTGTCTTATTGTCAGGCTTATCCTAGACATTGAGTAATATTAGTGTCAGCCGCTGTATTCACCAGGGATCTTACCAGGCTTTTCAGAACAATGCTCAGAGGTCGCCCAGAGCTAGTGAGGCCGAGGGAGCAGCGGGATGTGGTCACATACAGAACTTAAAATAGATGATCCGTGCTGGGAGCCTGGACAGACTGTACTGTGTGTAAGACAAGGGTCACGGGGACGTCTCCTACAAGCCTAGATACTGAGCAAGCACGAAAACAACCAGAGTCCGTCTGAGCCCCCATGTGAGCTCTCCGCAGCACAAAACTCTGGGGGTTTGCGGCATTTGCAGACAGACACGTACTCTACTGGAGGAAAGGATATTACTTGTGGAGCATTCACACTGCATATTGGCACCCGTTTGTTGGTCCCAGTGGGGCTTAGATCCGAATCCCCTGCAAAACGGGGGCCACAGACTATAATGGTGCCGACAGAGTGAACGTGCGCCTCCATATATGCCCAAAAATGACGCACGACAGAGCGCAAGTTCACCCTGCCGGCACATACAAGGGGTTTGGGACATAAGCCCCGATGGGACCAATGAACGCAGTGTGAAAGCTCCCATAGACCGAATAATGTTAGTAAATTAACTGATGTTAATAATTAACTTAATATATCATTTTAATCTAGGGCACAGTGACTCCAACACCTGAAGGCCCTGCGTGCAGTGATATACACACCGGCAATGGTGGCATTATGTATACTGATTGCATAATGATACAATCATGCTACAAGAAGCTGCATCACTTTTTAAGCATAAAAATATTAAAAACAATTGTTTAATTAAAGTTTTGCAATTTTCTTATATATTTTTACACTTCCAATTAAATCACCATTTTCAAGATCCTTGCTTGCAGGTAGTGAGTGAAAGGTTTCTAGTGCTTATCCGAAGGTTGGAGACCACACAGGCTTCTCACCTGGGTCTTAGTAATCCTCTGTGAACTAAACCTCCAAGACTTCTACATTGTAGCAAATAGCACTGCTCTGAAGTCTAGGACAATCCTATTTGTTACAATGTATAAATACAGAGCAAGAGGTTTACTTTACAAGGATTAGATAAAATAATTGCAAACTCCCAGTTTTGAGAATTATTAGGTCTGTAGTTTTCAGCCAGAAAGTCACCATTCATTATGTAATTACAAAAGTTTTTTTTTCCCCAGAACTAAGATACTGATGATCTAACTTTACCATAGGTCATCAGTATCAGTTTCGAGGAGGTCTGACCCCACCGCTCAGCAGAACATCACAGGCATTGTGTAGTGCCCATTCTTCGCTACTGAAGCTCACATCCCATTCACTTGAATAAGAGCTGAGCTGCAGTACCGAGAATGGCCACTACACGGTGTGGGGAGCTGCCTTGTTCTGGCTCCTTACACTGTGCACATCAGGTCTCCACAGGAGCGTTATACAGCTGATAATCGGATGTTCTAGTAGTCAGACCCCAACTGATCCGATATTGATGTCGAAGAACAGGTCGTCAATATTTTAGTCCTGGAAATAAACCTTTAAAGGGAATCTGTCACCAGGTTTTTAGAAGACCATCTCAGAGCAGTATAATGTAGAGGTAGAGACCCTGATTATAGCAATATGTCACAGTTTTCTCTGGTGCAGATCTAGCAGTTCTCTGAATGCTGAGCTCTGTATAACCCCGCCCACATAACTGATTGGCATCTTTCTATGTACACGGTGCATAGGCAGAAAGCTGCTAATATACAGGCAGAGACCCTGATTCCTGCAATATTTACTGGGCTGCTTGTTTTCATTTTGATAAAATCACAGTTTTATCTGCTGCAGCTATAGCAGTTCTCTAAATGCTGATCTCTGTATAACCCCACCTACACCTCTGAGCATTTCCATGCATAGGCAGAAAGTAGTGGTGGGGGTTGGGTTACACAGAGTTCATGAATATGGAGGAGTACCTGGCAGCAGGTTTACTAGTGCTTTAGTGATAATCTACTGATAAAACCGTGATTTTATCAAAACTACAGGAAGCAGCCCAGTAAGTGACACATTGCTGGAATCAAGGTCTCTGCCCCTACGTCATGGTGCATTCAGATTAGCTGGCAAAAACCTCCTGACAGATTCTCTTTAAGCTCATTTTTGTTTTTGACGTCATTATAAATAATGGAGAATGTCTTCAGTTTGGGTAAACCTTTTTTTTTTACTGGGTCCAAGAAATTTTACTACATAATTGTTCATCATATTAAAGTGATCCCTACACACACACAAACCCCAGTCAGTTCCCTATGATTATATAAAAATATGGTAATATTCTGTACATGTGGGGGCCGCGTGCATGGAGGATATATAGTAAATGTAATGTGTATACAGAGAATTATTTCCTATCAATTGCTCTACTGCAGGAATGATCTGCTGTTATTCCTACATCTTATCACCAGAGGTCCTCAGAGCACTGTCTGGAATGTCAGTTACATCACGTTACAATGAAATCAGCAGAAATAGCAATTTTTCTTTTTTTTTTACTAAGATTGCTCATCAGATTTTATTCCTGTACCATGACCATAAACATTAGAGTAAATGTTACCAGAAAAGTAATTGCTAAAGTAACACCGATAAAGCTTATAATATTATATTTATGGAAGGTGACGTACACTTTTATCTTTCAGATATTTACATTATGTTTTTGATCTTGGCAATGGTGCAAACCTAATAAAAGGCAGCTCTAACAAACCCCTAAATGACCATCAGTGGCACAATGTGATGATCTCCAGAGACACCAGCAATCTCCATACAGTGAAAATAGACACGAAAATTACTACTCAGAGCACAGCGGGAGCCAGAAACCTCGATCTCAAAAGTAAGTGCACCCTTATTGCCGCCGTATGTCATGTACCAGTGTATATGTAGAGGAGAAGAAGGATGATGTACCGTGTCTGCCCCAGGATGGACTGGGATCTGTGCCTTAATGGTGTCTGTCACCAAAGTGATAGAAATAAGCTGTTAATATTACATGTCAGTTCATATTGAATACATATTTTTATGAATTTACAACAAAATACGGATTTGATTTGCAGGAATACAGTAAATAATGTCCATTTTCTATAACCTTTGGTGTATCACAAGGAGTTAAAAATTTAACACAGAAAATTATATTTACCTTTGCTACACCTGCTCTTCAGCTATCCTAGACTTGCTCCTCACTTATCCTAGAACTGCTCCTCACCTATCGTAGACCTGCTCCTCACCTGTCCTAGACCTGCTCCTCACCTATCTTAGACCTGCTCCTCACCTGTCCTAGACCTGCTCCTCACCTGTCCTAGACCTGCTCTTCACCTATCCTATACCTGCTCCTCACCTGTCCTAGACCTGCTTCTCACCTATCCTAGACCTGCTCCTCACTTGTCCTAGACCTGCTCCTCACTTTTCCTAGACCTGCTCCTCACCTATCCTAGACCTGCTCCTCCCCTATCCTAGACCTGCTCCTCACCTGTCCTAAACTTGCTCTTCACTTATCCTAGACCTGCTGCTCACCAGTCCTAGACCTGCTTCTCACTTATCCTAGATCAGCTCCTCTCCTATCCTGGTCCTGCTCCTCACCTATCCTAGACTTGCTCCTCACTTATCCTAGACCTGCTCCTCACCTATCCAAGACCTGCTCCTCACCTGTCCTAGACCTGCTTCTCACCTATCCTAGACCTGCTCCTCACCTGTCCTAGACCTGCCCCTCACCTGTCCTAGACCTGCTCCTCACCTATCCTAGACCTGCTCCTCACCTGTCCGAGGCCTACTCCTCACTTATCCTAGACCCGCTCCTCACTTATCCTAGACCTGCTCCTCACTTATCCTAGACCTGCTCCTCACCTATCCTAGACCTGCTCCTCACTTGTCCTAAACCTGCTCCTCTCTTTTCCTAGACCTGCTCCTCACCTATCCTAGACCTGCTCCTCACCTATCCTAGACCTGCTCCTTTCCTGTCCTAAACCTGCTCTTCACTTATCCTAGACCTGCTCCTCACGTTTCCTAGACCTGCACCTCACCTATCCTAGACCTGCTCCTCACCTATCCTAGACCTGCTCCTTTCCTGTCCTAAACCTGCTCTTCACTTATCCTAGACCTGCTGCTCACCTGTCCTAGACCTGCTCCTCACTTATCCTAGATCTGCTCCTCACCTATCATAGACCTGCTCCTCACCTATCCTAGACTTGCTCCACACTTATCCTAGACCTGCTCCTCACCTATCCTAGACCTGCCCCTCACCTGTCCTAGACCTGCTCCTCACCTATCCTAGACCTGCTCCTCACCTGTCCTAGACCTGCTCCTCACCTATCCTAGACCTGCTCCTCTCCTGTTCTAGGCCTGTTCCTCACGTGTCCTAGACCTGCTCCTTGTCTGTCCTATGCCATTACTCATCTGTCCTTGGCCGCTCCTCACCTGTCCTAGACCTGCACCTCACCTATCCTTGACCTGCTCCTCATCTGTCCTAGGCCTGTTCCTCACGTGTCCTAGACCTGCTCCTTGTCTGTCCTATGCCATTACTCATCTGTCCTTGGCCGCTCCTCACTTGTCCTAGGCATGCTCCTCACCTATCCTAGGTTTCTCCTCACCTTTCCTAACCTGCTCTTCACCTATTGTGGACCTGCTCCTTACCTGTCCTAGCCTGCTTCTCACCTGTCCTGGACCTGCTCCTTACATGTCCTAGCCTGCTCTTCACCTGTCACAAACCTCACTTGTGCTTGGCGAATTCACTCCTGGCCACACCAAGGCCACATCTTACCTGTCGTAGGCCTGCTCCTTACCTGTCCTTAGCCACTCCTCACCTGTTTTAGCCTTGCCCTTCACCTGTGCTAGGACACTTCTCATCTGTCTTAGGTTGCTCTTCACCTGTCCTAAACTTTTCCTTACCTGTCCTGCTGGTGCAGCTTCCGGTCTGGTTCTCCTCTGGCTCCCTCCAGTCTCTTCAGAATTCGATCCAGATCTTCCATCGTGGATGAGGTCTCACTCGGCCATGTGGGTGCAACACACATATATGACTAGATAAGGGTAAGTGAAGCTTATTCAGCATCGGAAGATCAAAGAGATTGGAGGGAGCTAGCAAAGAACAGGGAGAGGAGCTACTGCAGAAGGACAGATGAGGGACGGATCTCTGACAGGTGAGTATAATTTTTTTTTTCAATATTTTTTAACCCCTTCCTGGCCCTCAATTTATTTTACTTAGGGGACTGGGGAGACCTCAGAGCATAATAAACATCTATTTGGGGAAGAGCTGATTTGGGCAGTAATGAATCTGCTGGCCTTTATCAAACATTTCGGGAGATTTGCTGTCATTTTCAGAGCTCAGCTTTCATTTTACCAAAACAGTGTAAGAAATTAGTTAGGGCCGTCGTATCCATCCCTGCCGGTCAGATAATTCTCTGTGGCGGACGCCTGATTTGTTCGGTAATTTTCAGACCTTCCCGTTCTAGCGAAAGCCGAGTACATGGGTTGGTGTGAAGGGACATAACACATCTGTGGCTGATGCAGAAAAAAAAAGTTATGGTTTTATCTCCATTGTTGTTAAAGTCACCATGGAGAGGATTATGAGAATCCTCAGGAAATCAACACGAAAATTATCCCAACAGGCGCACATCATCAGAAAATGTTAGTCTGTACTGAAATTGCTTCAACTGAGTGTCAGTTTTGAAAGGGTTAAAGAGAAGGAGGGAAAACAGAAGTGTGCGGCATAGAGATGAGCAAAGAACATTTGCAAGACCTAGGTCTAGCGGCCACATCAATAGTCCATGGCCACCGGACGGGCGCCTCCTACCTGTCGCCTCTTCTGATTTGTAGACCTCATTGTTGCATATGGGTCTATTTTATGGTTTGGCTCAATCCATCATGAAAGGGGTTAAAGATGACCCCCGTTGTCAGTGATGGGCGTCAATGGGGTCGAGTGAATAACAGTAATGCCAGAACTCCAGGAAGAGAATAAGATAGAAGAGAGAAGACAGAGGAG
This sequence comes from Phyllobates terribilis, assembly GCF_046119375.1. NCBI lineage: Eukaryota > Metazoa > Chordata > Amphibia > Anura > Dendrobatidae > Phyllobates > Phyllobates terribilis. The sequence continues at coordinate 734,525,023 of NW_027362763.1, read as the reverse complement.
ATGATCAAAGGAACGGCGGTGGCGGAAGAGGTGCGGGGACGGCTGAGGAGAGGTGCGGGGATGGCTGAGAAGAGGTGCGGGGACGGCTGAGGAGAGGTGCAGGGACGGCTGAGGAGAGGTGCGGGGACGGCTGAGGAGAGGTGCGGGGACGGCTGAGGAAAGTTGCGGGGACGGCTGAGGAGAGGTGCGGGGACGGCTGAGGAGAGGTGCGGGGACGGCTGATGAAAGGTGCGGGGACGGCTGAGGAAAGGTGCGGGTACGGCTGAGGAGAGGTGCAGGGACGGCTGAGGAGAGGTGAGGGGACGGTTGAGGAGAGGTGCGGGGACGGCTGAGGAGAGGTGAGGGGACGGTTGAGGAGAGGTGAATATCACACTTTTTTAACCCCTGATTTAATTTGCACATAATTTATTGCAAACTGAGTTTTCCTGCCGAATTTCGTCAGATTCGATCTTCACTGTTTATGTGACCTTCACCCTTGGACATTCAATAAAGAAGATTTCTGAGTATTATCAGCAAGCAGAGATTTTGCAAAGCCTGAGAAATCCAAACGCCAAGTAGATAAGAATATTGTGTCCATCATAGAGCGGCGACTGCACTTTATTGGCAGACCTGAATCCTCGGATCTGAATCCTCGGATCTGAATCCGCTGCTCAAACGTTCAGATGCCATTAGACAGTCGTAGATTTGATGTGAACTTTTCCACCTTTCCTAGAAGAAGCCGTTTCCATCATTTCCTCCTTATCGTTCTTTCCGTCTTCAATTTTGTTTCAAGGATTTTAAGCAATTTAAGTGCAATTTAGGAAAATATGAAATGGAGCTGAACCTCACTTGTGATAACGACTTCATATTACAGGGAAAATGACAGAACTTGCATAGATGTATGTAAGAGAGATTACAGGGGAAAAATGCAACGGAGGGAGGATAAAATTAAGTCGATTTTAACTAGAAGCTATTTTTGGTTTTCCTGGTCAGTTTGTCATAGTAAATACATATATTTCCCATAAAATCCATTCTTAGAACTGTGCTTTATGCCAATCCTCTGTTATTACTCCCAGAAATATAATAATTAATTGGACCCCCTAGAATCACTCTGAGGCTGGGGTCTCAAGACCATAGATTCTCTCATCCCAGAAAATCAGTCTGATTATCCTAATCATACTCTGATCAGAGTGGGATCCAATTTCTTGAAAGTGGAGGAAAAAAAAAGTTTCCCCACCTTCTATATGTTGTCAGTTTTTTAAGATCGGACTGCAGTAGGATGCCATCTGAGTGCAGTCCAATTTTTTCCACGCACCCGTAGATTTGAAAGGTGTAATCAGTGTTTTCCATCAGGGTGTCATCCGTGTGTCTGTTTTTACCATCAGTGTGGTCATCAGTGTTTTTCCGGCATGAATAAAGAAAGAAATAAATGACAAAGCTTCTCCTATACTTTGCATGTTTAGCACTTACAGCACATGGATAGTAGACTGATGCCATCCATGTGCTGTACGTGTTTTTCACGGACCCATAGTCTTGTATTGGCCCTTGCCATCCGTGCTGCCGGAAAAAAAAAATGGACATGTGCATGGCACCATACGTTATAATGGGTACGTGTGGTATCTGTGAAGAAAAATACTACCACGCGGACTTGGTATCTTAGTTCCGAGGGAAAGAAAGAGAGACAGACATAGAGAGACATTTTTTTTCCAGCTCAAAAGTTCGAGTCCCCATTGTTTTCAATGAGGCTCAGGTTTTGGATCAAGTACGAGTACAGTTCTGGTACCCGAACCAAACTTTGGAATAAAGTTCAGGTCGGGTACCAGAACCCGAACTTCCACGTGTCCGCTCATCCATAGTGACAGGTCTTCTTTGGAGCTCATTCAGACATCAGTTTATCTGTACTTGTTTATCAGATAGTTTATCAGACATCAGTTTATCTGTACAAGCTGTACTTATTTTTCATGGACAGCACTTGTATCTATGAAATTCTACAGGGCTATTCACATGCCCAGTTTTTTCCCCTCGGGTCAAATGGGGACTGTCACGGGTGTGTCAGAATTGACAAACAGTCGCCCTGCAGTTGGTTGCAGGAGATCTCTACATTTGGCATTACAGACACCTTTTTAAAGGCTGTCTCTCTAGGACCCAGCGACTACCTTCCTCTGGCCAATTAACACCCTGGCCTGGGTGTATAAATACTTGCTGTGTGCTAAGGGAAGAGGGGAGGGGCGTGCCGGCAATACTCACATTACCCCTTGTGAAGGCTCAGAGCAAGTGCATTACTTCTTTCTCTCTGGAGCTAGGAGCTATGAGGACGGGAGTTCATCTCTCTGAAGTCGACTAAAAGCTAAGCTATCTTCCCTTGTTTGTTCCCCCTTGTTATCTTTAGTAGTCAGTGGGGATCGCCTAGCGCTCATCCCCCTCCCTTCCCTAGACAGGGCCCAATGCCAGGGAAAGACAGGGCAAGGTTCGCATGTGGCTATTGGTGAAGAGCAATATAGGGATGTTAGTGGAGGCAGGGTGATTTTAGATCAGCCTAGGAGGTCTCCACTTCCCCCTTTCCCTGGAGTCTGGGCTCCCTTTCCCTCTTCCCTTTGTGTTGCACTAAGTCTTTCCCACACCTTGCGTCACAGAGACATGACCAATTTTGATCCGAGGGTCGAATCAGAATCATCAATGCAAGTCTATGGGTCAGTGAAAAAAAATTGGACCACGAGTGCAGTCCGATTTTCAAAGACTGACAGAATGAAGAAGGGCGGCTAACTTTTTTTCTCCATGCATGAGAAAACGGATAACATTTGGACTGGACACTGATCAAAACAATCGGTCCGTTTTTCTCGCACATGTGGATCAGACATCTGAATGAGACTTAACTGCAATGGAGTCTGATAATCCGGCACAGATGAGCTGCCACTTGTCAGATGAAATCTGAGCTCCATTTTTAAATGCAAAAATGTTTAAATTAATAATAAGAAAATAATTACTAGATTAATTGGGAAAATTGTCGACTGAGCTTAAACAAATCAGTGTCAAAATCTTCAACTTTCTACTGAATAATCCACAACACAAAGAGTTATAAAAGAAATGCTGGGAAGTTTCAGTAATTAAAAAGTGAAATTACCAATGTTGTGCTCATTTAGAAATTGGATTTGCTGTTAATTGAATGGCCCGCAGTCAGGCGGGAGTGGGGCGGGGGACGGTACATCTGGAAATTCACACTTCATCATGTTTTATATAGACATTACAGTGAAATTCTGATGATAACACAAATTATCCTCTAAATAAAGCCTGAAGCCAAAGATGGCAACAGATTAATCTGCTTCAGAACTATCTACCTGTATTGTTAAAAGAGATTTCCCATCTCCAAGATTCTAGTTCAATATGTAGTAGGTGTAATAATAATAATATTAGCAAATACCTCCGATTAGAAATGTAGTATAGTTCTTCTGATTATCTATGTCACTTACCCCTTGTGCAGTAGCTTAGGTATCCATGGTTATGACGACTCGTATAATGATAGTTAGTTAGCTCTTAGTGGTCATAACCCTGGATACCTAAACTACTGCAATGCCTGCACACAGCTAATCAGAAGAACTACACTACATTTATAATTGGAGGTATTTGCTAATATTATTATTATTACATCTACTACATATTGGGATGCGATCTTGGAGATGGGAATACCCCTTTAAAGCTTATCTAGGGCTTTTTTTTTCAGATGTCCGGTTTTTTTTTTTGTAAATGAAAACAAAAACCAGACAGGTTATCATCAGAGTGCTGGATCAGAGTCTCATCAGTCTTTGGTCAGTGTGTTCATTTTTACCATCAGTGATTTTCTGGTATGACAAAACAAAGCAAAAATAAAAAATTTGCAATGCTTCTCCTGCCTGTTACAATGTTAAAAAAGGACAAAGCACAAAAAGACTGTAATTTTCCAAAAAAACATAGATTTGTGTGTTTGTGAGACTCCGATCAAAACGACAAAAAAAACCCTACAAGAACCCCATATAATTATTATTATTATTATTAAATATTTATATAGCACCATTAGGTTCCATGGCGCTTTACAAGTGTAGGGGTAGACGGGGACACGACATGTCTGAATGAGGGCTTAGGCCAGTTTCACAAAAGTGTACTGCCACTGCCATTGTATGTGCCCACGGTGAGTTTTTGGTGAGTTTTTTTACGCTGCAAGTGACCTATTTTACTTAATGGGTGTAGGTGCAAAAAATCTGTAACGTCAAAAACTCACCAAAACCTCATAATGGGAACGTAGCGTTATTGATGCAAGTCTTAGGCTATGTTCACACATGTTGTGTTTTTCAGCATCACAAATCTGCAGCAAAACCTAATCTCTGGCAGGAAATCAGCTGCGTCAAAAACACAGGTTTTGCTGCGTTTTTTCATCGTTTTTACAGCGTTTTATTTTGCCATCAAAAACGCTGAAAAAACGCTGATGCAAACTTTGGTGCATTTTTTGATGCGTTTTTTTTCACCATCCATTACTTCCTATGGGTGAAAAAACACTGAAAGAAGTGACATGCTGTATTATCCAAAAACCCAACCAAGGCACAAAACACGCAATAAAAAAAGATGATGTGTAAACAGAGAATTCTGGTTTCTCAGACTTTGCTGGTACTGAAAAACGCAGCTGAAAATTTGCATAAAAATCTGCAGCAAAAAACGCTGAAATAAACATGTGAACATAGCTTTAGTCTGACCCCTGGTCTAAGAACCTGAACTGTTGCTTTATTGGGATCTGATCATTAAAAATAAACTCTACTGTTTTTCACTGGAAGCTGCGGTATCAGTAGCAATACACCAATCGTCCAGCAGATGGCGACATCATTCCAACATCAACAACACTTGGAGCTCTTTTCAGAAGTCAGAGAAAGGCGAGGTTTTCTCAAAGTCTAAAAAAAATGGCTACACCCGTCTGCTTATAATTAGGGCTGTACAATGTATGGAAATGAGCATAATTCAGAACTGATAATTAAGTATCTCAAATAGAAAGCCAATAGTTGAGTAGGATGCACTTTTTTTTGCAGATAGAACCCCTATTGACATATATGGGGCCATCCTGTGAGTGCTACTGCAACTTCTATCCTGCACTATTAGGACTGGGATGGTCATTCACTGTTTCAAATAATTTATAAGATTGTAAAAAAAAGTTCTATAATATTTTAATTTATTCTCCCTAATACAAAGGCATGTGTTGCAGAAAACATTCACTATTCCTGCTTTCCACCACTAGATGGCAATCTTACAGTGTCATATTGAATTATACTTGAAATTCTAAAAATAAAATTACGAGCAACAAACATGTCATCTCCAAGTGATTTCATGTGAGGCTTAGTGATGTGAAGGCTCAGTCATTAAGGGTTTTGAAGGTCCTATGAAAACATATGGCCAGATATTGGACAAGTGAGTTTTGGTCCAGGATTATGGCTGTCGCTATATGTAAGGTGCTGGGAAGATTTTGCTACATAGCAAGATACATTATGCAGTATCTCCAGCCGGCACTAAAGAAAAAGCCCTTGTTCAGCACTACAGCTGTCAGGAGCCTATTTCATAACGCTGCCGCCTAACTTAGGATATTAATTATAAAGCTCTAATGTAGGTAATAAGAATCCGAGTACTGTGCCGGCTGACACATTGCAACAATGGCTGTAACAAACACTTATCAATTTGGAAAACAAGCCCCTGACATATGGGAACGAAGCCTCACTGTACAGCACAATATGTCACCAGAAGACGGGAAACATGTATCAGCATGTCTGCCTGTATTATCATGTAACATCACCTCCCTACTCTCTCCATATTATTATCATCTTTTTCCGTGTCTCTCCCTCTTACCCCCTCTTCCTCTACCTCTCTCTTCTGTTCCCTTCCTCTGCCTCTCCCTCTCTTCCTCTCTCTCTCCACCTCCCCCTCTCTGTCTCTCCCTCCCTCTTCTTCTCCCTCTCTCTCCTGTTCTCATCCTCTGCCTCTCCCTCTCTTCCCCTCTCTCCCTCTCTCTCCTTCTCCCTCTATCTCTCTCCCTCCCTCTCCTTCTCCCTCTCTTCCTCTCCCTCTTTGTTGCTCTCTCTTCCTTACCCTCTCTCTCGCTCCACCTCCCCCTCTCTGTCTCTTTCTCCCTCCCTCTTCCTCTATTCCTCTCCCTCTTTGTCCCTCTCTCTCCCCCTCTCTGTCCTTCTCCTTCTCTTACTCCCCCTCTTTCTTCCTCTCCCTCCACCTCCCCTCTCCCTCTCTGTCTCTTTCTCCCTCCTCTTCCTCTATTCCTCTCCCTCTTTCTTCCTCTCTCTCCCTCTTCCTCTCCCTCTCTCTTCTGTTCTCTTCCTCTGCCTCTCCCTCCCTTCCTCTCTCTCTCCATCTCTCTCCTTCTCCCTCTATCTCTCTCCCTCTCCTTCTCCCTCTCTTCCTCTCCCTCTTTGTTCCTCTCTCTTCCTTACCCTCTCTCTCGCTCCACCTCCCCCTCTCTGTCTCTTTCTCCCTCCCTCTTCCTCTATTCCTCTCCCTCTTTCTCCCTCTCTCTCCCCCTCTCTCTCCTTCTCCCTCTCTTACTCTCCCTCTTTCTTCCTCTCCCTCTCTCTCCCTCCACCTCCCCTCTCCCTCCACCTCCCCTCTCCCTCTCTGTCTCTTTCTCCCTCCTCTTCCTCTATTTCCCTTTCTTTTCCTCTCCCTCCCCCTCTCACTCCCTTCTCTCTTCCTTTCCTTCCTCATTCATGCTGTCCTTCTATCTCCCCCTGCTCTGTTTCTCTCTCCTTTAAAGAAGCACTCCTCCTTCTCCCATCAAAGTTGTTATCCTCTTAATATATTGATGTCATCATATTATACATCACTTACAATTGCTCATTTTGCCTTTCTACCTAGTTATTTTTTCTCTTTTCCATTAGGTCTATGAGATCACATGATTAAAAACTGACTAGCTGAATCCTTCTAAGCTCTATGTAGAAACAGGAGGTCAATTTTCTCTGCACAAGTCATGAGTCCCTGCAAAAGTCCCTGGCAGGGGGTAGGAGGGAGCAGCTCGGTCAGGAGTTGAAGCGGGAAATGATAATGCAGGGAAAAGAGACTTCCTATTACTACATAGATCAGAGAAAAGAGAAGAATTAGCTGGTAGAAAGGCAAAATGAGCAATTGTCAGTACACAGTGCTGTATAATATGATGACATCAATATATTAAGAGGATAAAAATTTTGATGGGAGGAGTACTTTATCAAGATAGGCACTCTTAAAGGGGACATTTCACTTTATTTTTATATTCAATCTAAGTTCCTCCTCTATTTGCCACTTCTTCACTGATTCTGGAACAATTTTTCTTTTTCTTCTGTGCCTCTCAGTTCCAGCATTATGCTCCCCGATAACGGTGCACAGTTTCCCTACAACCAATTGGGCGTAGACCACAGAATTACTCTGTGGACAGTTGCTTTTTTCTCCTTTGATTTTGCCAATCAAAACAAAGCCACACCCACAGAGAAATTCTGTGGTGTACGCCTAGTTGGTTAAAGGGAAAATTTACACCATTATTACTCGGGGTCATAACTTTGGAACTGAGGGACACAGAAGAAAAATAAAAACTGTTCCAGAATCAGTGGAGCTGTGACAATTGGAGGAGCTACTCAGCTTGAATTTAAAAAATCCAGTGCAAGGTCTTCTTTATATGCAGATGCTTGAATAGGGTCTCAATAAGAGGTGAACCATCAATGTGGCCAGTGAGCAAGGGAGGCCCGATGACAAACAACTGCCTCCCTACCTGTTTGGCGTCTGCCCTATTCTCTCAACATAGACATCACATCAGTATCTCTCAGTTTGGTGTCCTCCTACCTTTTCCTCTCTCATTTTTGTTCCCCCTTCTTTTCAATCCCTTCTATCTCTATATATATGTAGATTCCCCCCCCCCCATTCTGCCGCCCTCCTTCCTCCCCCCCTTTTTTTTCCTTTTGTTGCTTCCTTTCACTATGGCTATTTTTTAATGCCATATTTTATCAGCTCCCCATCTTCCCATTGTGGAGTTTATCATTGTGCCTGTACAGTTTGTATTCCATATGATGACCGATAGCTTTCTAGAATGTAATGGCTTGGATTTGATGAGATTAGGTAACAACAACAGAAACTTGTTTATCACACAGTGCATTATGATGCTTTTTTTTCCTTTACATCCTGTTTTTTCAATATTTTCAGAAAATTGCAATACATTGTGTGAACAAGTAACAATTTTTTCAAGTATTTTTTCAGGTAACTAAAGTGCCATCTTGGAAGACCAGAAGATAACCTCCATAGTTGCTTCCTCTTTTTTCGTCTGCGCGCTGTAAGAAGTCCCCGGTGCCGGGACTGGGAGCGGGCGATCATATGACTATAAATATGTAATATACATACTCCCGGCCACACTCTGACTAGTTGGGCGCGGAAACAGTCTAGTTGGAATGTGGCCGGGAGTATGCATATCACATACTTACAGTCACTTGACCGCCTTCTCTTGACACTGGCACCGGAGAATCCTCACAGCGTGCAGTGCGCTTGATGTAAGGAGTCACAAGTCTGTAGTCAAACAGAGTGACTATAGACTTGTAGTTTAAGACCAGACAACCCCTTTAAATATTTGCTCTTGCTATATCTTTATATAAGGTCAGGAGTGTAATACAAGCATCAGTATTTGCTGGGTATAAGCTGCTTTGTTACAAGCACCATGATAGAACAATTTGATAGCATTTTACCCACAAAAATATTCTCCTCCCGTCTCTTCCCAGCACCTTCCACCATTCGCACCAGTTTTGCATGTACAATCATTGCTATAAAGGCAGGGAGGTGGCAGCGGATGGGCAGGGAGCATTTTCCTCTTATACACAGTAGACTCTTCTGTTCTTCATTAAGGTCTATTAACTTAATGACCCTATATTTCATTTTTTTAATATTAAAAAACTGCATAGTGCAGTTAGATGACAAATCTGCTTTAAAGTCATAGTCCCCGATAGAAAATATTAATAATGCTTTGATTATAGCGCTACGGGAGGTAATAAATGTCCAGTGCACGATGTAACTAGAGCTAAAAAAAACCTCACAAACGTCTCTGCTGTATGTGTTATTTCACTTAAATTAAGATTTCGATTGAACTGGTCAGTATTATCTGAGGCTTCACTGAGCGACCAAATAACCCCTGAACTCAATTACATTAATTGACTGCTATTGCAATAAAAAAAGTGTTCCTAATGACTTCAGTCGCATTGATTTTGTCACCACCAGGTGGAAGACTAATTAATGAAGTCCTCTTTCCCTTAAGCATCTTGAGCTCGGATGAATTAAATATGATCTACCCAAAGTTCTCCTAAGATCTATTATCACCAGCTATAAATACTTAGACGTGAAGCACATGCTCACTCCTCTAATCTAGAGCGTGTCGGAAGAAATATAGAACATTTTAAGTGAAGATTAGTGATGAGCGAACATGCTCGTTACTCAAGATTTACAAGCATGCTCGAGTGCTCGCCGAGTATCTTCATCGTGCTCGGGTGTTATGTTTGAGTCACTCCGTGTGCATGATTTGCGACTGTTTGACAGCTTTAATACATGTGAGGAATGCCTATTTCTTAGGCATTCCTCACATGTATTAGCATGTTTGCCGAAAGGGTTAACAGAACATACTCGCTCGTCACTAGTGAAGATCTATTGATAAATATATCTTTACTCACATCTAGGGATGAGCGGACCCGTGGATGTTCGGGTTTGTCGGGCTCAAGCGAACTTTTGTCCAAAGTTTGGTTTAGGTACCAGAACTCTACCTGAACTTGAGCCCGATAGAAGTCAATGGGGTGCCCGAGCCTCGATACTGTAAAATGGCTGTAAAATGGTCATAGCAAGGGCTAGGGGCTGCAAAAGTGTCTAAAATGGACTCCTGGTAGAAGTCCATGTTCGGAGTTCAGCACCGCACATTAGGTGTCCGGTACCAACCCGAAACTTTCAAGTTTGAGTTCACTCATCTCTACCCACATCATAAGACTATGTCGCTATATTATGTAAAAATAGGATTAGTCACTTTTAGTAACTATGGCGGTCGATTAAAGAGTTAGGGCAGGTGCAGACAAGCGTATGGACTCCATCCGAGAAAAACGGTTCGATTATACTGATCTAACTCTGATCAGAGTTTGATAAGAATTGGATCCGTTTTTCTCAGTTGTGAAGAATTAAAAAAAAAAAAAGTTTCTGCATCCTCTCTTTTCAGTCTATACATGAAAATCAGACAGCACTCTAATATCATCCGAGTGCAACCCAATATATTCCTCAGACCTATAGACATGGGTGGGTGAGTGCCATCCGATTACTGAAGGCAAATCGGGCATGCTGCAATTTTTTCCCTTGGACCACTGATGTGTATGGCCTCGTTGTATAAATTTGGTCTGAGTGTGATTCGATTTTCTGTCGGGTCACACTCGGACCGAAGATACGGTCATCTGCACCTGCCCTTATCACCAGATCCAGCGCCTTGAAAGAAAAAAAGCCATTGAATGCTCCATATAGAATGATCCTATGTAAATGCCCATAAAGAAACAGGGATTTATGATAACTGAGACCCTAAAAAAATTAATAACTAATTTTCTAATCCTAGAAATTCTTGTCTATTAGCAAGTATCAGCTAAGGTGGTTCCTTATCCTCAACTAGAGGGTATACCCCTTTGTGCACACCAAGCTTTTAAGGAGTTTTTCAGAGTGGGTCCACTCCAAAAATCACTAAAAAAATATTAAAATACTCTTTCTATTCATTTCTATTGTAAAACCACTTTGCTATTATTCACGTGTTCAGTCTTTTGAGTGGATTGTTTCCTCTTCAGGTTTTGAAAAATGGGGGAAAAAAAAGTTCTTGTCACTTCTTTGAAACACTTTGAAAAGTTGATACATTTTTGCGCAACACAATGATCCACAAACATTTTTCAACTTTATCCATTTTCTGCCCAACACTAAAAAAGACAAGAGTTGTGGAGGAGATGGGGTAGAGTGTGGCTACACCCGCCAGTCAAGTTCTTCAAAACTGGCGGAGTTTCTGAATGAATAGAGTAATATTCCTGGCGAGGCGCTTACCACTCATTCAGCCTCTTAATGAATTTGGTGCATCTTATTCTCGCTCGGCCCTCATTAAGATTGGTGTATGAAACACTTGTTTTAATGAATTGAGGACTAAGTGTGCTAACTGCTGTGCAACCTCAACCTGCTGATCCCAGAAAACTGAATGTAAGGGCTTCTTAGGCCACGTTCACACGTTCAGTATTTGGTCAGTATTTCACATCAGTATTTGTAAGCCAAAACCAGGAGTGGGTGATAAATACAGAAGTGGTGAAGTGTTTCTATTATACTTTTCCTCTGATTGTTCCTCACCTGGTTTTGTCTTACAAATACTGATGTAAAATACTGACCAAATACTGAACGTGTGAATGTGGCCTAGGGGTAGGGTCCCATGACCGTTTATTAAAATGGTCCGATTATTCTGATCAGACTTTGATCAGAGTGTGATCTGAGTGCTATCAGTTTTTCTCAGACGTGGAGAGAGAAAAAAAATTCTCCACCCTCTCCATTCTGTCAGTCCATGAAAATGAGTGTGGTCCGATTTTTTCCGTGGACCCATAGACTTGCATGGCCATGATCTGTCCGACATTCGGATCAAAATAAGACATGTGTCCGATTTTTTTTCCGCGGACCTCGGTCCGAGGAGAAGCTAGGACATGTGCACAGGCCCATAGAATATCATAGGTAAACCATGAATAGCACCCGTCCGATAAAATCAGTTGTGTGCACGAGCCTTTATATTGTGTTTGGCTCATTGGGTCAGTCAGTAAAGTTGTACTTTGATAGAATAAGGAGGCATGTTCTGATTAGTAGGCTCGACGTCATGCGTGCATCATCAGATGTACCAATCAGAAGAGGCGCCGGGGATCCCGTCAGATCGGAAGCAGCTTGCAGGGCTCCCATCCGGCAGCTGCAGAATACTGACGTGGCCACTGGACCAGAGGCCTTCGTATTGATTCGCTCATCTCTAATGGGTACTCTTTAAGTAATGCAATGGACCTCTTTATTCTTTCAATTTGCTTTACATACCTAAACATGCCGCCAATTGATAGGGGTCATAATCCTGAGACCAAAACATTGCGCTAACATCTGGATGAGCAGCACCCTGCTCTTGTGTAGGGATGAGTGGACCCGTGGAAGTTCGGGTTCTGGTACCCGACCCAAATTTTATTTCAAAGTTCGGTTCAGGTACAAGAACTGTATCTGAACTTGAACCAGAACCCAAACCCCATTGAAAGCAATGGAGATTAGAACTTTTGATCTGGAAAAAATATTTCTCTCTATTGACTTCCCCCAGAACTCCAAACATTGCAACGGACGTCCGGGAGTTCGGCGTTTAACATCGGACACTAAATTTCCAGTACAAACCCAGAACTTTTAAGTTCGGGTTTGCTCATCTCTACTCTTGTATAAGCCTAAGCAAACTGAATAGAAAACCTATGAGTCTGTACATGGACGGATCCATAGACTTTCTAGCGAGACCATACACCACTCTGTGCATGCAATATGGAGCTGTACACTTCAGCCTCATGCCCAATGCACTTCAAAGGGGTTGGGACACCTTTTTTTTTTCTTACTGAAATGCACGAATTTTGGGCTAAAAATCATTTTTTCCAATTGGGTTTCATTAAAAATTCTGCATTTTCTGCTTTCTTTACCCTCTGTGTTGCACTGTTTAATTGCTGATTGCAGAATGAGTTAACTGAGTGTCTGTCGGCGAGCTCGTTACGATGGTCTGACATGGAGTTTATAACTCTCCGTGTCCTTTTCTGAGCTTTCTCTCCGCTGATTTATGACCACAGACCGCATTAAAGATGACACAAAGAACCTGTAAAAAACAAACGGTTCAAAATTTTTAATGAAACCCAATTACAAAAATCATTTTTAGCTCCAAATATATTCATTTGAGTAAAAAACAAAATGTCTCCAACTAATTTGTGAGTGATTGATGGTGATCTTGGGGACCTGGATCGTCACCGATAAACAGAGTGTGTGAGGGGGCATAGTTAATAAGAAAGAAAATAAACTGATAGATACACTTTAAAACAATGATTGCATATTTTTTTACCAGCTTTGGAATAAAACAAGCCGTGCAGTTTGTAAGTTGCTTTTCTTCGCCTCCTCTGGCCGGGCTGCTGATGTGCACCGGGGGATCATTAGAATATAGACTGTCTACAGGGTTTTTCGCTCTACCTGGCCGGCATGCTTTCTAATTTAAGCTCGAGTTGTTCTGCCAGCGCTCAGTGTTCATTCCTTTACATCTTATGAGATGCATTTAATTTTTGCATTTGCGCATTTTCCCAGCGCTGGTACTGACTACTAATAACAGCAGATTAGAAGCGTATGTGCTTCCAGCAGGACACACGTGCACCAGGTGATACTTTCTGCCGGGTTTGAATAGACCTTTGTTAGTCCTGTCTAGATGAGGGACAGGACATTTTCTTTCCCATTGAATGGAGGCTTTTGTAGTTCTGTTTCTGGTAACTAGCGCCATGTTATTTAAAGAGCGGTCCTAGGAGAACACGAAACTGTGTCACAGAAAATCACGACTATTCTTACAGCCGGCAGGTGGCCCTTATGAGGCGTTTTAATATTGCTTGTAAGGTTTTACTTATTATTTTGTCCTTTGCATTTAAATTGATTTTTGCTTGATTTTACATCTCAGCCTGTGACATTCATAGGCCACGTAGAATAATGTTGATCTGTATGTTATGTACACTTGTGTAGGGGGCTATTGGGGCAGTGACTCCTGCCTTATCCTTCTATAGATGGCCGGTTTACAGACGTTCTTCCACCATGCAATACCAATAATGGCCTAATATTGGACTAATGGCTGATCCAGGTGCCTTCAGTAGCGTTTCCTCTCATTGCACATATCCAAATACTAAAAGAACTTTCTACTTGCACATAATAATAGATATAGCAACAGGAAAAAAATTGTTTAAAACTATTTTAGGTCTCATTTACCCATCCGTGTTTAAATGCGTAAATGAAATAATGCTACCAGTGTCATCGGTGTGTTCCATCAATGTGTTCTATCAGTGTTTTCCATCAGTGTTTTCCATTAGTATTTTCCATCAGTGTTTTCCATCAGTGTTTCCCATCAGTGTTTCCCATCAGTGTGTTCCATCAGTGTTTTCCTTCAGAATTTTCCATCAGTGTGCCATCAGTGTTTTCCATCAGTGTTTTCCATCAGTGTTTCCCATCAGTGTTTTCCATCAGTGTTTTCCATCAGTATTTTCCATCAGTGTTTCCCATCAGTGTTTCCAATCAGTGTGTTCCATCAGTGTTTTCCATCAGTATTTTCCATCAGTGTGCCATCAGTGTTTTCCATCAGTGTTTTCCATCAGTGTTTCCCATCAGTGTGTTCCATCAGTGTTTTCCACCAGTATTTTCCATCAGTGTGCCATCAGTGTTTCCCATCAGTGTTTCCCATCAGTGTTTTCCATCAGTGTTTTCCTTCAGTGTTTTCCATCAGTGTGTTCCATCAGTATTTTCCATCAGTGTGCCATCAGTGTTTTCCATCAGTGTTTGCCATCAGTGTTTTCCATCAGTGTTCCATCAGTGTTTTCTATCAGTGTTTTCCATTAGTGTGCCATCAGTGTTTTCCATCAGTGTGCCATCAGTGTATTCCATCAGTGTTTTCCATCGGTGTTTTCCATCAGTGTATTCCATCAGTGTTTTCCATCAGTGTTCCATCAGTGTTTTCTATCATTGTTTTCCATTAGTGTGCCATCAGTGAGTCAATTTCTACCATCTGTGTGTCATCAGTGTTTTCTATCAGTGTTTTCCATCAGTGTTTTCCATCGGTGTTTTCCATCAGTGTTTTCCATCAGTGTGTTCCATCAGTGTTTTCCATCAGTGTTCCATCAGTGTTTTCTATCAGTGTTTTCCATCAGTGTTTTCTATCGGTGTTTTCCATTAGTGTTTTCCATCGGTGTTTTCCATCAGTGTGTCCCATCAGTGTTTTCCATCAGTGTTTTCCATCAGTGTCCCATCAGTATTTTCCATCAGTGTTCCATCAGTGTTTTCCATCAGTGTATTCCATCAGTGTTTTCTATCAGTATTTTCCATTAGTGTGCCATCAGTGTTTTCCATCAGTGTATTCCATCAGTGTTTTCTATCAGTGTTTTCCATCAGTGTGCCATCAGTGAGTCAATTTTTACCATCTGTGTGTCATCAGTGTTTTTCATGGATGGATAAATAAATGAATAAATTATTAAGCTTCTTCTATACTTTGCAATGTACACACAGAGCATGGATGGCACACAGATGCTGTAGGTGTTTTTCATGGACCCATAGACTTTTATTGGACCTTTTCATTCGTGCTGATCGAAAAAACAGACATGGATCTCATTAAGTTTTTCACAGACAAAAAAAATGATAGGTGAACAGCCCTACAGACTATATTGGTTACATTTTCTATCCATAAAAAGTCACAGAATATTCACATGAAAATGGACATCTGAATGATGCCTAATTAATATTTACTTCCCTAGTGTCTCTTAGTGGATATTTGTATCTTCCATATGATTATATCCTCATACTGAACTGGAGTATGATTTGTGGTCTACGGTACGCCAATGCTTGTCATGAATTTGATGAGTGGGTGTCACCACGCCTCGTCATGCCCGTCACACTTAATCTCCACCGACTTTGTTGGAGCTGGGGGAAAATTGCATGAAAATTCACAAAGTCGTAATATATTTGCTCAATTATTTTTTGAGCTTTTCAATGCTTTTTACACCAGTTCTTTGACAACTTAGTCTTTTAGGTGTGATATTTTCCTCCCAAGGAGTAACCGGAGAGTTTATGGGCCGGTGATTATTGTACTAAAAAATATTTTACTTGATTCATAAATTAACTTTAGTGGAAACACATCCAGTCCCCTATGAAATATCTCGTAGTATGTGTGGATTTTCTGGATTTTCAAGTTACACCCTTCCTGTTAGCAACCCAGATCTCTCATTATGGCCTCATTCAGATGTTTGATGTTCTTGTACGAGTGCTAGACGTGGTTTTCACGGATAGCTCTAGTACTTGTGAAGGTCTATGGGTAGAGATGAGAGAACCCGAACTTTAAGTTCAGGGTTCGTACCAGACAGTTGGTGTCCGGTGCTGAATGCCGAACACTGACTTCTCCCGGTAGCCCGTTGCAATGTTTGGAGTTCCGGAGGGAGAAGAGAGAGGGGAAGAGAGATTTTTCAGCTCAATGACAGAGACATGTTTCATTTTGATGCGAATGTCAGCTTAAAATCAGCAATGCAAGTCTATGGGTGCGTGAAAAAATCAGGACCACACTCGGATGTCATCCAAGTGTGGTCCGATTTTCACATACTCCCACATAGTAGAAGGTGGAGAAAGGTATTTATTTTCTTCACGTACGAGAAATGCAATGACACTTGAACCACACTCCTCTGATCAGAGTCTGAATAAAATAATCGTATGCGAGAAAAACTGACGTCTGATTGAGGCTTTAGTGTGAATATACAACATCTTGGCTGAAGGTAGACTTTACATGCAGTTAGTTTCTTAAAATGTGTTCCAGACCAGGATGAAAAGTTGGAAAAGTGTGTATTATCATATGTGGTGTTTGGCAATCCTGAAGTTGAGTCGCCCATAAGCCTCTCATGTCTTTATGATAAGTATTTTCCAGTGTATCAAACAAATAGACAAAATAAGAGTAATATAAAACCACAAGGACAGAATACATCTCTGGAAAGTTACATTATAACAGACACTTTATATAGTATTTCCACCTTCATGTTTTATCCGTCTCTTAGATCTAAAATAACTTGTACCTATACATAGACAACTAAGAGCTTTGTAAAAACAAACAAGTCCAATATCCAGTTTGGATGAACTCTAAGTATAGATCTTAATGCCATTAAATAATCATGCATTATTAATAATGCTGCACAGTAACTTCGGGAAGGACCAAAGAAGTCTAATCATTGTGTAATGAGATTTGAAGAAAAAAAAATTACTGGGGCTCTTTATTAAAAAAAAAGGATTTTAAGGCACCAGAACCAAATTAAATGGTATGAATGCTGTGAAGACCCAGGGTCTTCCATGGAAAGAACACTACTAAAATAACACAGGGTGAGGGTCAAACAGCGTGGCAATACTTTATTGAACCACATAACAGGCAACAAACAGATAGAACAGTCCCAGCAAATACCCAAGATGGTACAACATTACACAGTCTCACCCTTCCGCTCCACCCGCCTGGGATAGAACAGCTGGCCCCCCCTCTTCTGGCAGACCCCCACAGAGAGAAGGTAGCGGCAAGCTTAGGAAGCTAGAAGTCCATCGAGGTACAAGGCCAGGGGACCTGAGGGTCCCACCCTGGCCTCTCCGAGAGTTTTCGCGGGGCCAGATGACTGGCTGGTCCCAATCTGGCTTCTCCGATTGTCTCCATGGGTTCCAAGTGACTGGAGAGTCCCACCTGAAAACCACAAACAACATATCCATGAGACCAGGTGACTTCATCGTCCCAACCCGGTCTCCCCAAAATGTATCCATGGACTCTCTGATGGTCAATAGAGCAGACTGTATCTTTCCACTTAGGGCCATATACCCTTAGGCCGGAATCATGTAGAATCCAAATCTGTGTCTCTTTGGTTAAAGCCATGCTTCCAAGAAGATGGTCTGTGAGAGTCTGATCTTTTGCTTCTCCTTGTAAAGTCTCTTTCCAATCTCTATTTCAAATCTGATTGCTACAGAAGCACATGTCCCTTAAAATAGTTACCGTTGTCCTTTCAAGTACACATTCACAGGTAACGGGTTAGGGAGAGCATTACTCACAGGACATCTATTTACATAGTTGGTATAGGAGGAGGCTCTTGTAAATAAACATCTAACTAGCTTAGTATAATGTGTCATTAGCATAGTAACATCATTGTTTCCAATTGAAGAAAAGTTAACATTCAGTTTTATACAAATATTATGACCTTCTTGACCAGCCAAAGAAATACACATACATTTACAAGTCAACGCAAAGATAATAGTGTATTTCTCTTGGCTTAACAAATTTAATCATCTGGCTGATTAAGATTATAAGCTGTATCTTCACAAATGCAATCCTTGTATTTAATGGGTTGTTGTGTTGGCACCCCTGAAATTGGTCCAGAAAATGAAGTATTTCTCCCAGAAAGTTATTGCAATTACAAATGTTTTGTTATACACATGTTTATTTCCTTTGTGTATATTGGAACAACACAATATAAAAACAGAGAAAAAAAGGTAAATTGGACATAATTTCACACAAAACCCCAAAAATGGGCCAGAAAAAATGTTGGTACATTTCTAAAATTGTGGGTAAACAACTTTATTTCAAGTATGTGATGCTCGTTCAAACTCACCTGCGGAAAGTAACAGGTGTGGGCAATATGGAAATGACACCCCAAACCAGATAAAATGGGGAGAAGTTGACTCAATCTTTGCATTGTGTGTCTGTGTATGCCACATTAAGCATGGAGAATAGAAAGAGGAGAAGAGAACTGTCTGAGGACTTGAGAACCAAAATTGTTAAAAAATATCAACAATATCAAGATTACATGTCCATCTCCAGAGATCATGATGTTCCTTTTTCCACATGCACAACATAATCAAGAAGTTTACAACCCATGCCACTGTAGCTTATCTCCCTAGACGTGGACAGCAGAGAAAATTGATGAAAGGTTGCAGCGCAGGATAGTCTGGATGATGGATAAGAAGCCCCAATCATGTTCCAAAAAAATTCAAACTGTCCTGCAGGGTCAGGGTGCATCAGTGTCAGCCCAAACTATCCTTCTATATTTGAATGAAATGAAACGCTATGGCAGGAGACCCAGGAGGACCCCACTGTTGACACAGAGACATAAAAAAGCTAGACTGCAGTTTGCCAAAATGTATGTGAGTAAGCCAAAATGGACGAGGCTTACAAAGAAAAGAACACAGTACCTACAGTCAAATATGGTGGAGGGTCAAAGATTTTTTGGAGTTGTCTTGCTGCCTCTTGGCACTGAGTGCCTTGACTGTGTGCATGGCATCATGAAATCTGAAGATTACTAAAGTATTTTGGGTGGCAATGTAGTGTCCATTGAATTGAATCCCATTGAACAACATCTTACATTTACTGTGAGTGAAGTTAATCAGTCTGACATCGCCTTTGTCAGAGATGTGAACAACGAGCTGCTATGCAATAGCTGCTAAAGTTTAAGACCTCATTCACGCATCTGATTTTCTTGTACGAGTGCTATCCATGGGTTTTCATGGATAGCATTCGTACCTACTCGTATGTTATTCTATAGGGCTGCTCACATGTCCTTGTCTGAGTTATCCGTTTAATAAAATGGAGCCAAGTCCGATTTTGATCTGAGGGTCAGATGAAAATCGGAAATGCAAGTCTATGGGCCTGTGAAAAAATCGGAGCACACTAAAATGACATCAGTGTGTTCTGATCTTCACGGATTGTCAGAAAGAGGAAAGTGGAGAAACTTTTTTTTTTCTCTACATGCTAGAAAAACTGAAAACACTCAGGCCAAACTCTGATCAAACTCTGAATAATTGGTCTGTTTTTTTGGACGTGGAAACACTGTTGACTGAATGAGACCTAAGGGTATGTGCACATGTTGAGTATTTTCAGCAGATTTTTCTGCAGCAGAAAAAAAGTGTTGTCAGGAAAAACACTGCGTAATATACGCAAGTTTTTTATTCGGTTTTAATTGCGTGTTTTTCCCATTCATTTGAATGGGTGAAAAACACTGCAAAAACACTGAAAGAATTATCACCTTACAGATTTGAAAAAGATGCTTTGATGGTTCAAATCCACAAGCAAAAAATAAGCAGTGTGCTTATTTATTTCAGAAATCGTATTCACTTTCCTGGTACTATAAATCACTGCATTTTTTTTTTTGCAGGAAAAAAAATGCAGCATGTGACCAAGCCCCAATTGTCTTAAAATAGTTTTTCAAATTTATTTAAAAATTTGCTTAATGCCAAGAATAGTGATAAAAAAACATAAAATACCAAAAAAAGCTGTACTCACAGATTTGACCCCCTACCACTCCAGTACCCTCCTCCGGTCCTGTTTATGTAGCTGCAGCAAAAAAGTTCCTTATACCTCATGTGACCACTTCAGCCAGTTACTAACCTAAGTGGTCTAGTGCTGTAAAATGCTGTGGCCAGTGACTAGCTGCAGCAGACATTTGGGACATATGATCCAGGTAAGCAAAAGACTTGGAAGACCCTACATGTTATATTATTGTCAGCTGAACGCATTGAGTTTACTGAGACTGTCTGACCATCTATTACGTATGAGGATAGTCCAGCTTAACTTTGGCAAACCACAGATAGTAATTTTTTTAAGTACTATTGTAACAAATGTAGACACCAATAGGGTTGGGTAAGTTGATTCGAATTTTGGATTACAAGAGGAGGAAGACCTGCGAGGACTCGGACTTTAAGGTTGGACTTCAGAAAGGCAGATTTTTATGGACTCAGAAAGAGGGTAGGAAAGGTACTATGGCTGGATGTTCTAAAGGACAGAAATGTCCAAGAAGGATGGGTGATTTTGCTCAATTAAATTATCATTGCACAATCAGTAAAAATCCCGAAAAGAAGGAAGAATGGAAGCATTTAAAGAGACCAAAATAGATGAACACAGAACTTAAAACACTTGCTAAAAAGGAAAAAAGAAATGTATATCAAATGGAAAGGGAGGCATATCTAAAGAAGAATAATGCTATCTGCAAGGAATGCAGGGCAAGCTTTAGAAGAGGTAAAGCCAGTAATGAAGTAAGGCTTGCAAGGGAGACAAAAAGCAATAAAAAAGGATTTTGTTAGTATGTCAAAAGAAAAGTCAAAGATGCTCTAAGATTTTTAGAGGATTGTAAGGGTAAAGTGGTCAAAAATGATGTTGAGAAGGCCGAACTTTTAAATTCCTATTTTGCATCTGTGTTCTCTAAGAAAGCACATGTAACATCAACTGATCTTCACTGTGTTATTGAAGGAATAAAATAATCCACACTATCTGTTAACAGAGAGCTGGTGAGGGAACACTGGGCTAATTGAAATGAATTTGAATCTCCTGGTCCAGATGAATTACATCCCAGGGTATTGAAAGAGATATCAGAGGAAATTGCAGAACCACTAGCTAGAATCTTTCAAAATTCCTGGAGAACAGGTGAAGTCCCAGAAGATTGGAGAAGGGCGAATGTTGTACCTATCTTCAAAGAAGGAAAGAATATGGAGCCAGGAAATTACAGGCCAGTGAGCCTTATTTCTATACCAGGAAAGATCTTTGAACAAATTATTAAACAGTATGCATATAAGTGCTTGGATAAGAATAAAGTAATTAACCAGAGCCATCATGAGTTTGTAGCAAAAAAATCATGCCAGACTAATCTAATTTCCATCTATGATGGAATCACTGACTGGGTGGATCAGGGAAATGTGGTAGATATAGTATATCTCAACTTCAGCAAAGCATTTGATAATGCATCTCATACTATCCTTATTGAAAAAAATGACCAAGAATAGGATTAACAAGGCTACGATTAGGTGAATTCATAACTGGCTCAGTGATCATACTCAAAGAGTGGTAATAAATGATTGCACATCCAATTGGAAGAGTGTTTCAAATGGGGTACCGCAAGCCTCTTTTTTGGCCCCAGTGTTGTTCAAAATTTCTATAAATGATCAAGATTAGGGAACTGAAGCAGAGGGAGGTGGGGAGTACAAATAAATCAAGGGGCCCCATAGCAGAAGTTTATTTTTGCCCGCCCCCCAAAAAAAACCTTATTATTCAGACTAGTAACAGAAGAGCATATCTCACAACTTTGCAGCCCTTACAAATTTATTTTTCTCATATATAGTAACCCATACAGTATTATGGGCACCACATAGTCCTCCATACTGTATTATGGGTGCCACCCAGTCATCCATGCAGTATTATCAGCACCACATAGTCCTCCATACAGTATTATGGACCCCACATAGTGCTCCATACAGTATTATGAGCACCACATAGTCCTCCATACAGTATTATAGGTACCACATAGTTCTCCATACAGTATTATGGTCACCACATAGTCTTCCATGCAGTATAATGGGCAGCACATAAACCTCCATACAGTATAATGGGTCCCACATAGTCTTCCATACGGTATTATAGGTACCACATAGTCCTCTATACAGTATAATTGGCACCACATAGTCCTCCATACAGTATTATGGGCTCCACATAGTCCTCCATACAGTATTATGGGCACTACATAATCCTCCATATAGTATTATGGGCACCACACAGTCCTACATACAGTATTATGGGCACCACATAGTGCTCTATACAGTATAATGGGCCCCACATAGTCCTCCATAAAGTATAATGGACCCCATATATTGCTCCATTCAGTATAATGGACCCCACATAGGGCTCCATACAGTATAATCGGCCCCATATATTGCTCTATTCAGTATAATGGGCCCCATATAGTGCTCCATACAGTATAATGGGCCTCATATAGTGCTCCATGCAGTATAATTGGCCCCATATAGTGTTCCATGAAGTATAATGGACCCCTATATTTCTCCATACATTATAATGGGCCCCATATATTGCCCATTACAGTATAATGGGCCCTATATAATGCCCTATACAGTATAATGGACCCCATATAATGCCCCATACAGTATAATGCGCCCCGATACAGTATGTTGGGCCCCCTATATTGCTCCACACAGTAATATGGGCCCCCTATATTGCTCCATACAGTATGATGGGTCCCATTTAATTCAGCCTTCAGAAAAAATAATTAAATGCTCACCTCTCCCCATTCTCCCACTGCTCTGTTCTTTATAGCTTGTCTTCTGATCCTCTGCACTGCTCAGCACAGAGGGCACATTGTAGTGACATCATCTCTTCCTCCGCTCTGAGACATCACTGAGCTCAGACACAGAGGGGGAATTGTTTTCAACTGTATCGGCATCCAGGACCCTGGAGGTCCCTTCCAACTGTAACATTCTATCATTCTATGATACAAGTGTATTCAACAACAAGAACACATAAAAGGTAAACGGGGAGGAAAAAAGTAACTGAAATGAAATCATTATGATATGAAAGCAATGTTTTCCCGCCAGCAGATCCTTTTTATGCCTTATATTATGGATGTGCAGCACTGTAACCATCTGAACATGCTGACCCTGAAATGCTTTACAGCGTGAACCTTCAATAGCAATAACATATTGATTTCAAAAGAAAAATCAATAATGTCTTGAACCTGTAGCCCTAAAATCTAAATTTACAGTATGATTAAGTTAAGAGTCTGGAAAATGTCACACATGGGAATTAAGGTATTTCCTATTTGGCTGAAACCTGCCATGATGGAGGATTTGACTGCCGCTTGTAATTGAAGATACAGCATAAATGGATCTGAGAAGAACATAAAAAAGGCATTCTACCTTGAGCAATCCTTACACGTTGGCCTTAAGCCTTGCCACCTGAGAGGCAGCCTAAAACCTTACAATTTTAAGGTTAATTACTATACCAAAAAAATCTAGACCTCGGTTAATAAAGTGTCTTTAAACTAATGTTAAATCAATAAGGGCATGAGAGTTACAAAAGTAGCTGAACACTTCCTGAAACAATCGCTTTTTTGGCGGAACAACACGTAACTTTCCAACTACACAGCAAAACTGTGAAATGTTTGAGGAAATTGGATCTTCGCCAAGTCTGTCAAGTCGGTGGCAAAGTCGCGAAAAATAACTTCACTAAGTTTAAAATAAGAAATTAACACCAATGAACAAAATTAAAAGAAAGGAAGAATATTCTAATAAGGTGAAAAACTAAAGCTGAAATTCATACATCCCTAATTAACGGACAGAAAAAACAATAATCGCGGAAAATTTGAGCCTACATTGCCACACATTTCAATTAAGGTGTGAGAAATATACAGTATAAGAGATCTTTTATTTATACCAAAAACGATCAGCCATGTACCACCTGTCACGCACAGTATGGGAAAGACTAAGTGCAGCACGAAGAGATGAGGGGAAGGAAGCCCACACACTAGGGAAAGGGGGAGTAAAGACCCTTAGGCTGATGTAATAACACCCTGCCTACCCTACCATCCCTATATTGGCTCCACACCAATCGCTGAGAAGGAAACCTAAACCCTGTATATCCCTAGAGCTAGGCCCTTGATAGGGAGTGGGGGGGGGGGGGTGAGCACTGTTCAGTCCCCACTATAAACTAAAGACAACAGGGGAGACAAACAACGGGGGAAAACTTAGCTTGAGCAGATACTGGAGAGATAACACCAAACATCCTCCAAGGGCACCAGAGAGGAAGCTAGCCGACTGTTATAGCTCCGAGCCTTCACAAGGGAAAATGTGAATATCACCAGTGACTCCCTGAAGCAGACTAAGAGTTTATAAACACCCAGATCATGGTGTGTCAATCAAAGCAGGAGGAAGGTTGCCACTGGATCCAAAAGTCAGAAGGATTAAGAAGGGTGTCTGCAATGCCAAACGCAGTGACCTTCTGCAGCCAGATGCAGAGTGACTGTCTGTTACATCTGACACACCCGTGACACCACCCATATATCTAAAAAAAAATTCAAATGAAACTCTTTCTGGCTGTAAGACAACTGGCTGCAGCAGAAGCTCTCCCCCACTGTTCTTTGTATAGAAAAATAGTGGAACAAAAATATAGAGGATTTTGTCCATTAAAATGCCTGAGCTTGTAATCAAGAAAAAAATATGTATTTAATTAAAATAAATAATTAATAAATATGGCAAATCATTTTAATAGCATGTGTTCTCAGTATTATATTTTTCTTCAATGGAAAGGGCATATAAATCACTGCACCTCTATAATATGTTTCCCTGCATTATATCTTGTTATATTCATATAATATTACATAAACCAATATTGCCTTTAACTGCAGTGACCAGAGCTAGATCTGATCGCTGCAGTTTAATATTTACATACCTGAGTCAGTCTATGACCGCGGCATTTAAATGACGTTATTGTCAGTGTGCACAGACTCCCATAATCCTACAACTGGAAGCTGGGACCTTGCTCAAGGCCCTGATTACTGCCATGTTAGTCCTCTTCAGTACAAGCTATATCACTTCATAATGCGGTATTGTAATATATAGTATAAGCAATCAGGTGATTGTGCAGGTTAAAGTCACCAAATGGACTGAAAAATAAAGAAAAAATGATAAAAAGGGTTCTAAAAAAAATAAGAAATATCCTAAAGTTTTAATCACCCCCTTTTTCCTTTTTTAAAAATAAAGAAATTAAGAAATAAACATATTTGATTCTGTCGTATTCAGATTTATCAAAATATAATTATTTAAATTGTTACGTTAAAATCTGAAAAGAAAAATCACAATTCCAGAATTTAAATTTTTTTATTGCTGCACTTCTGTCCCTAAAATACAATAAAATTTGATCAAAATGTTATATGTACAGTATCTAAAAAAACAATAAAAACTCAGGATGTGAAAAACAAACCATCACACAACTCTATCCATGGAAAAATAAAAAAAGTTTTGTCTCAAAAAATAGCAATACAATTTTTTTTTTTTGCAAATTTCTGTATTTTTTTTTACCACTTAATTAATAAACATAACTGTACAAGTTTGATGTCACCACAATCATTCTGACCTGATGTATTATGTTACCAAGTCATTTTTGCCAAACAATGAACACAATTAAAAACAAAAACAATGAAGGATTTTATTTATTTTTTTTTTTTATTTCACCACAATTGGATTTTTTCCCCTTCTCTAGTTCCAATGGTAGAATGAATGGTATTATTGAAAACTATAATTATTCTCATATGGCTGTGTTGCCAGAAAAAAAGGTTCTGGAACTTGAAACAAAAGGTGGAAAAAATGAAAAATGATTAAATGGAAACTATCATCAGAAAATTAATTATTATTTAATTCAGGTTTTTATGTTAAATGTATTTTTTTACATGTTGTTACATTTTGTCAATTTTTTTTACAGATCACAATCTGCATTTAAAATAAAAAAATAGAAATTTTGCAATTTTCACACTTGCTGCTGTTTTTTTTTTTAGACTATAACTTCCTGTTGTTTCAGGAAACAATACATGTACATTAACCTCAATGATCAGACATTGACTCTATCTTTTTCATTAAAGTATCTAATGCGCTAAGATCATTGTGAAGGGCAGGGGAGCAGGGTCAGCTGTGACATCACCTATTGTGATTGGTGGATCTTTTGTTATTAGCTGTGTATGTCATTGTAATCCTGCCTCTGATGATAAAGAGACTGCTGAAAACTCTAAGAAGTATGAGTCTAAGAAATCCCTAGTGATCAGTGTGAAAATTGCAAGACTACTCTTTTTTTATAAAGAAAGATAATGATAAGGAAAAAAAAGTAAAAAAAAATTGCCATTTTGTTTAAATACATTTAACACAAAACCAGATTTAAACAATAAATAATTTTCTTATGACGGTGTCACATGGTTAAAGGGTCCTCCAGGAATAGATCACTTTCCCTCTATAGCTCTGTATGCAGTCGAACATTCTACTTGCTGCTGATTTTGTATGGAATGAACGTCATTCGTTCTTGACTAAGGAATACCCGTGAAAGTTCGGGTTCGTCGAGTTCGAGTGAATTTTAGTCCAAAGTTCAGTTCAAGTACCAGAACTTTCCCCGAACTTGAACCCCATAGAAATTAATGGGGAACTGAACATTGGTGCTGTAAAATGGCTGTAAAATTGTTGTAGTAAGGGCTAGGGGGCTGCAAAAGACGCTCTCTCCTCAGCTTCCGAACTCCAAACACTAAAATCGACTTCCGGGAGTAGTCCGTGTTCGTAGTTCAGCACCGGACACTAGGTGACCAGTACGAACCCCAAACTTTACAGTTCAGGTTCGCTCATCTCTATTCTTGACCATTAATTCATACAACTCCTCCTGATTATGGCTATACCTAGGTGGAGGCATTTTGTCATTTTGTCTTCAACTCATATAACAATTACAATGAACCAGGAAATAAAAATACATATTTAATGTATATGCAAATATTAATATTTGTCTCTCTCTATGTGTAGAACTTATTTGATGATATTTTTTTTCTCGGTGATGCCTTACTTATTTATAGTTAATTTATTCCTGGTATAATTAAAATGAGCTCTCCATGCTTTAACTACTTAATATGTTTGTGGAGGGATTGTGCTATTACAAAATAGCCAATATGAACAGATCGAGCTGCAGCTCCAGTCTGTGAGCATGTAGAGGGTATACTACAGTCATGGCCAAAAGTATTGAGAATGAGACAAATAGTAATTTTTCCAAAGTTTACTGCTTCATTTTTTGTAATGGCAATTTGCATATACTCCTGAATGTCAAAGAGTGATCAGCTTAACAGCAATTACTGTACTTGCAAAGTCAATATTTGCCCTGAAAATGAACTTTAACCCCCAAAACACATTTCAACATCATTGCAGTCCTGCCTTAAAAGGAGCAGCTAACATCGTTTTAGTGATTGATCCATTAACACAGGTGTGGGTGTTGATGAGGACAGGGCTGGCGATCAATCAGTCATGATTAAGTAAGAATGACATCACTGGACACTTTAAAAGGAGGCTGGTTCTTGGTATCATTGTTTCTCTTCAGTTAACCATGGTTATCTCTAAAGAAACACGTGCAGCCATCATTGCACTGCACAAAAATGGCCTAACAGGGAAGAGTATCGCAGCTACAAAGATTGCACCTCAGTCAACAATCTATCGCATCATCAAGAACTTCAAGGAGAGAGCTTCCATTGTTGTCAAAAAGGCTCCAGGGCGCCCAAGAAAGACCAGCAAGCACCAGGACCGTATCTTAAAACTGTTTCAGCTGCGGGATCGGACTACTAGCAGTGCCGAGCTTGCTCAGGAATGGCAGCAGGCTGGTGTGAGTGCTTCTGCACGCACTGTGAGGCGGAGACTCTTTGAGCAAGGGCTGGTTTCAAGGAGGGCAGCAAAGAAGCCACTTCTCTCCAGAAGAAACATCAGGGACCGACTGATATTCTGCAAAAGGTACAGGGAGTGGACTGCTGAGGACTGGGGCAAAGTCATTTTCTCTGATGAATCCCCTTTTCGATTGTTTGGGACATCTGGAAAACAGCTTATTCGGAGAAGAAGAGGTGAGCGCTACCACCAGTCTTGTCTCATGCCAACTGTAAAGCATCCTGAAACCATTCATGTGTGGGGTTGCTTCTCAGCCAAGGGAATCGGCCCACTCAAAGTCTTGCCTAAAACACAGCAATGAATAAAGAATGGTACCAAAATGTCCTCCAAGAGCAACTTCTCCCAACCATCCAAGAGCAGTTTGGCGCCCAACAATGCCTTTTCCAGCATGATGGAGCACCTTGCCATAAAGCAAAGGTGATAACTAAACGGCTCATGGAACAAAACATAGAGATTTTGGGTCCATGGCCTGGAAACTCCCCAGATCTTAATCCCATTGAGAACTTGTGGTCAATCATCAAGAGACGGGTGGACAAACAAAAACCAACAAATTCTGGCAAAATGCAAGCATTGATTATGCAAGAATGGACTGCTATCAGTCAGGATTTGGTCCAAAAGTTGATTGAGAGCATGCCAGGGAGAATTACAGAGGTCTTGAAGAAGAAGGGGCAACACTGCAAATATTGACTTGCTGCATTAACTCATTCTAACTGTCAATATAACCTATTGGTACTCATAATATGATTGCAATTATATTTCTGTATGTGATATAAACATCAGACAAACACTAATAAAAACCAGAGGCCAGCAGATCATGTGAAAATATCATTTTGGTGTCATTCTCAAAACTTTTGGCCATGACTGTACAAGCAACCTCACTCCTCTTGTAGCAGCCAAACAACCATACAACCATAGCTGGTTGAAAACATATGGACAACTACAAGAATTTAAAAGGAGTTTGTCGGCACAAAATGACTATTCAAACTAAGCATAGGCTGTCCGTGAATCCTTGGCTTAGTCAAACTGTTCAGTGCAACTACCTACGTGTATTCCATCTTTCTTAGCCCTTTTTTGGCTCCTATACAGCCAGAACTGTCAATAAAAAAAAAGAAATGGTTGGAGATAGATGCATTGAGTGCCGAAAGACTCCTTAAGTTATTGTAGGTGTGACATCTGTTTCAGACAAATCAGATCTCATGTCTTGCACTGATGAGGTGCAACACCCCCAAACATTGTGTCTGCAAATTGCGATTCTGGTTTAGCTTTTATCCTAAGTCATATTTCAAGTCTTGTTAAAGGGTCAATATTGACTTTTAGGATTGCTGCTTCTAATAGGTGGATTAGAGTTAAAGTCCTCTCTGAAGAGGCAATTTGCATATTTAATTTCCCAGAGGAGTGTGCATGGCCTATAAGTCTTTTGGCTTGTCACTTTCCACCTTACCCCTTAAATCTGTTTGGAAATAGAATGGGGAAACATGAGGATATAGGAGTTTTGTACTTTCAATCCATAATGAAGTATGGATAGATTATAGATTTATTATTAGTTTAAGAACAAAAACTGCTATTTGATATATTTTATGTATTTACTTTTTTTTAGGGAAAACTATACCAAAAAGGTCATCCAGACTCTTATTTCTTCAGTCTCCGTTTGTAAAACTGAATGTGCTGTTAATCTAATAATTCTGCTTTCCAGCTGTGTTCCATGTCACTGTACACAAATAATAAAGCTACATTGTTTATTATCATAGACCTTGAGATGATTTTCCAAGTGTATGGATAAGCGGCCTGCGTATCATGCTCAGTGGATGAAGGTCATCTGTGAGCCTCACTAAATAGGCATGCACTGTTTATTCAAGCTCTGACTGCTGAAGCATATAATAAAGTTTTGGTGATTTTAAACCTGCTGTCTCAGCTGATGCCTTAGTAATATGTCTCTTTACAGCTAGCTTTATTTATGTTTTCTTTCCCTATTTTACAAAAAATGACATTTTTTTTTACTCTTCCTAGTGTAAATTCACATAGCGCCACACATTTACATAATGTGATTAACATTTGAGAATTTATTAGCTCTCAATTTCTACCAACGTTACAAGAAAATTATCTCTGTATTAAAACTTATTCTATTTTTCCATTAATATTATTATCATTATTATTACCACTACAGCCATTATTTAATAATTTTCTATTAATTCTTACTTTTATGAACCAAATGGTCAAAACAGCTCTCAATGGTGCTGTTGACTTCATTTTATAGTATTTTTTTTTAATTGTTAATATTGATGTCTTAGTCTCTTAGGATTAACAATTAAAGTTGCACTCTGTAACGCAAACATGAAATATGTGAAATTGGAATTACATTATTGCTATAGAAAATAGGAAAAAGCAAAGATACTTTGCGCATAAATTGGCCAATTCACGTGTGCCCAGTAGCCATGGCAAGGTGATCCTCTTTGCTGGAAACCTAACCTAACATTATTCCTCTTCCAGGCTGATAGCCTACATTTATATGAGTAGATATGTTCCTCCTGGGATTAAAACCACAATAGGTTGATGGGTGGAGTGCTCAGTCAGTCAGAGAGCCTAAGTATAAATTTCAAAGACTGGCCGTCACTTCCAAATAGAGACCAGGTGTGAACAGGTGCATACTAAGAATAGCCACCTCCATATATAACTAACAAAGAAAGTTTCACCCTGTAGTGCTATAACATACAAACATGAAATATGTAAAATTGGAATTGCATTACTGCTCTGGAAAATAGGAAAAAACGAAGATACTTAGCTCATAAATTGGCCAATTCAGGTATGCTCAATAGCCACAACAAGGAGATCTTCTTTGCTGGGAACCTAACCTAAGGTAATTCCTCTCCTAGGCTGCCCACATTTAAATGGGTAGATAGGATCCTGCTACTCTTAGTATGCACCTGTTCACACCTGGTCTCTGTTTGGAAATGATGATCAGTCTTTGATATTAGTTTTAGGATGGATCAAGAATACTCACTCTTCAGCTGATTGAAGGGGCATGTTGCTTCCATGAGCTATGCGTCCCCTTGATTGTTTTACAGGCATAGTTAAAGCAGAACAACAAGCTAAGCCTTGTAAACAATAAAGGGGCTGATATGACTTAATCAGCTGACCAGAGGGCGTCTTGGGTATAGGATTCCACTGATATAAAAATGATCCAAAAGTTGTACACCACTATTAGGTAATGATGAATATTTTTGAAAAAATAAAAGTAACTTATTTTACTTAATGGGTGTAGATATGGTGCAGAAAATCTGCATCATTAAAAACTTACCAAAAGCTCAGGTTGGGAATGCTGCCTTAAAGCACCACTCCAGTGTTGTTTTTTTACAGCGCTGGAGTGGCGCTTTAAATGTAAGCCACCCTGCCCCCGTTCTTGTACTCACCTTCAGGAGGCTTCACCTTTTACCAACGCCACTCCGGACCTGCGGCGCCATCTTGTGCCCGTAACTTCTGACTGGCCAGAATCAGAAGTTACGTCACAAGAGCTCAATGCAAGTCTATGAGAGTCAGAGCAAGGTTCTCATAGAGATGTATTGAAAAGTGACCTCTGGCGTGCTCCATGGAGCTGTGAGCAGGTCACTTTTCGGGATCGATGCTGGATAAGGATGAAGGCGGTGGCAGGTGAGTATGATACGGAGGACAGGGGACTTATAATTGAAACACCACTCCAGGGGTGCAATAAAAAAAAATGCTGGAGTGGTGCTTTAAAGTTTTTGGAAAACCCCTTAAAGGGAGTGAGCGTTAGTTATTTAGTATTTATTAGGCAAGGGTGTGTCGCCTCATACATAAAGCAACAATCCATGAAAAATACATACATTGTGCTCAATATGACTTGGAGAAACGGTATGAGATTTATTCTTTGAATCTCTGAACAATGTATCATCCCTCGATCTTGCTCTAACTCAACAAAGAATATTAGTCTTGTCTGAAGTCTGAACTTTTCGTCTAAGATTTTTTTTCTTTATTATTTTAACTTTCGTAATATAACAGATATATATCTGTGTTATATATGTGCTAACTTTTTAGGGTACTTCTTCATGGAGCTCTGGCATTTCTATAGCGCTAGAAAAGATGCCAGATATCTTCCGCCTGTCTTTTTGGGCTCCCTACAGACTTCTTTACTTAGTTTGTGGTGTCTTCCAAGGTGGAAGATAGAAGAATAGTTAAGTCACTTCTTTTAACTGCTTTGTGACTTTTGAAATGTGAAGTGGTTAAAAGAAGATCAAAAAGACTGATCGTGTGAACAGCATATAGTTTTGACATAGAAGTGCATATGTTGAATCTTTTGTATGTTTTAGAATGCTTTTTCAAGTGGGTTTCAGAGCCGACCAACTTCAAACAGATGATGTGCGCACATATACTTTACGAGATTCACCAGGTTTTAGCTATGTAATCTGAGAGCAGTAGAGACACTGATTCCAGCAATGTGTCACTTACTGGGCTGCTTGCTGTCATTTCGCTACAATCCCTGTTTTCTCTGTTGTAGAGCTACCTGTTCTATAAATGCTGAGCTCTGTATAACCCCGCCCCCACTACTGATTGGCAGATTTTTTTTATACACTAGAAATCTACACATAGCAGGAGGACTGCACAGTTTGAGACAGCTTCTCTAGTGATAATCTCGTGCTGATAAAACACTGATTTTATTGAAACTGCAGCAAGCAGTCTAGTATATGACACATCGCTGGAGTAAGGGTCTCTGTCCCTATATAATGCTGCTATTGGATTACATAACAAAATCTGCTGACAGATTCCCATTAAAGAGCTTTTCCCGTTTCATGCAATTATGACATATTCACTAGCAGGCCGGTGGAGGGCATATTTCATAGACCTGAATGAAGAAAGCCTTCATATTCACAGCTCCCACAGTCATTTAGTCTGTATCTAGATGGGTCAGTGGTAGAGATGAGCGAACCCAAATTGTTTGGACTAAAGTCTGCTCGATCACGAACATCCACGGGTCCACTCATCCCTCGTCAGGGGTACTTCTTCTCCTGGTAATTGTGGTTCCAGAGAACGCCTCCACTCTGTAGTCAATTAATGCATAGTGTTGCACATCTCTATCTGTGTCAAGATAGATGTTCTCACCATTTTTCTATAAGAAGACAACTGGCCCGTCACAATCCATGCATTTTTACTCTTGCAGTACAGTCACTATTTCATGTTGCTCCTCAGGGCCATCTCTTTTTTTTTATCTATTCACTGTACATCTTAACCTTCATTTCTGGCTTACAAACAGTATTATCTTCAGTAAGTCCGCAGCTGGTCAGAAGGAAGCACAGAAATACACAGTCAACTTCCAAGTCAACTTCTGAAGCCTACAAAATTATTTTTTAACCTTGACATTTGGCAACTTGCGGGATCTGTCTGACCCAATTTTTTATTATGCTTGTTAAAGACATAGCCACCAGAACCTCACTAGAAGCCGACTCACCTTTACCAGCTGGTGTTTCTGTCGGAGTGAAAAACATTTATTACAGGTGGAAGTCAGTGTCTTCTAGGGTCCATTGATCTCCTCTTGACCTTTACATTTTGGTTACACTTCTGTTTTACCTTTTTTGTTATTATTTCTTCTTGCTTTTTAAATCCTAGTGACATTTATGTTACAAACAATATTTATCTGTATTTTTTTATGTATGTTGTTACATTTTTATGAGTGATAATATTTTTTTCTATTTTAAATGATAAATCTAAAAATATAAATTGACTTTTTTCTGAATAAACATTTACTGAGGTTTACAGGTTTTCTTTTTTCAATAACCTTTATCCTTTAGCTTTGAAAGCAAGACAATGATTCGTATGTCCCATGTACTAACCTACTAAAATGTAATATATATATTACAATATACCAGACTAAAATATGATTAAATTAATACTTGTGTACAATTTATGAAAACATATTAAAGGAATATACAGTTTTGTGAGAAAATATTTTTGGGACCTTATTGTTATAAATCGCTGTCCAATGGATTGTCCTACTCAGTGATTGACAACTACTCTTCATACCAGGTAGGCTGTCAATCATTCAGTAAGTCCACCCACTGGACTTATAAGTAGAGGTAACCGAACCCGGATTTAAAAGTTTGGGGTTTATACCAGACAGTTAGTGTCCGGTGCTAATCACCGAACGAAAATGGACTTCTCTTGGAAGTCCATTGCAATGTCCCGAGTCCGGGAAGAAGGAGAGAGAGAATTTTACAGCTCAAAAGTTCTGGTCCCCATTGTTTTCAATGGGGTTCGGGTTCTGGAACCCGAACCAAACTTTGGAATAAAGTTTGAGTCGAGTACCAGAACCCAAAATTCCACAGGTCCGCTCATTCCTAATCTGTATGCATCTTCATAGCAGGTAGGCTGTCAGTCATTAAGTAAGTCCGCCCACTGGACTCATAAGCCCAGAATGTGGATTTCAGTCAATACATCACAAGTGGTACTGAATCTTTCTCCGCAAAGATTCATCATTGCTTCTGCGTTATTTTTTTTTTTTGTCTAAATTAATTCATTATTTTATTTATTTAATTTCATTTATTATTCTATTTGCTCCTTTTTTTACATATTTTTGTGTGCCCGACTGTGTTTTTTTTTTCCATTTTCCTCTTTGCGCACCAAAAAGTTACCCAGTTTAAGACAGAAAAACAGACCATTCTTAACTTCGTGTCAAATTCATTAATCGCGTGAACCATTTTGCAGAATTCGGTGCCAAAAATAGCAACTAATACTGCAAAAAAAATAAAAGGAAAGTGTCTTGAAAAATGCAAATAATGAATTGGGGCCTATATCAATTGTAAACCCATATTCCTGCACATGGATAGAAAGGCATCAATGTGATGGAGTTACTGTCACTCTGTTACGTAACTCGCTCCTATTCAAAAAGATTAATGACGGTGTTAAAATTTGAACATAATGTATTTTTTTTAAAAATATGGACTATTTTATTATGGGTCTATAATTTTGGAATGTGTTATAATTGATCATTTCCTTACAATTGTTTTGTCTTTTTTTTTTCTGCAAGGTGACCTATACATAGGAGGTGTTGCCAAAGAAACGTTCAAAACATTGCCAAAACTCGTCCATGCCAAGGAAGGATTCCAGGGCTGCCTTGCTTCTGTTGATCTGAATGGACGTCTTCCAGACTTGATCTCAGATGCTCTTTTGTGTAATGGGCAAATAGAAAGAGGATGTGAAGGTACAAATAATAATTTTAATTGCACTACCTGTACAAATGGTAATATGTCCATCAGTGCGAGACAATCGTTTTATTGTATAATTATATCTTTTTTATTTGCATTACAAGTATTCATCCTTTGATTAAGAACAAGTTGTTTTTTTTTCTTTTTATACTTTCAAATTATTGATGCACATCACTTATCAATTCCTATGAGATAATTGAAGTAATATTGTCCGCTTATTATGCCAATATTTAGAAATAATTTTATTTTTATTTTTTTTATATAAATATTTTTTTGTTTATTTTCTTCATCATTCATTGTGATATTGTTTAAATTGTCATTTTATTGTTAATTTTTCAACACAATCGCTTTGTGCATGTTATTGTCGCAGCTCATTGTTTTCATGTTCCCATTTTATTTGTTGGGATTTTTTATTTTTTTTTTTCATTTAAAAAAGACAATAAATTTATTTTTCATTTGTCTGAAATGTTGTTTTTATTTTATACCATGCCATCTTTTGTTTATAATTTAGTCCTACCTTTTTGGTAATGAAACTGGTTTTATAACAAAAAAAAAAAAAAAAAAAGAAAAATAATCAAGATCCATGTAGAACATGCTTTACTTATACAAACGATTCTAAACTATGTGTTTTAAAATAGAATAATTTGCATGCAGACACACAAAATGTTATATTATATGGTCAATACAAAAGTATTATGTGCAGAGTGTTGGTAGAACAAGAAGTGTCTAAGGTGCAGCTTCAGCTAATAGCTACGTTATATAGAGAAGAGAGAGTGATTTTTTTTCAAAATTGTTGTTGCCTAGAGCTAATAAACTTAGGATAAAAGAATGAACAAATACCCTGCAATAAATAAGCAAATAAACAGTAATAGTACATGTAAATAACATACGGTACTTAGTTGACGCAATTTTGATCAAAAGACCATAAAAGCCATCCAACCGCGACACGGTGACCCTATCAGGAAGGACCCAACTCTAACATTTCACCTTGCCTTCAGACCAGATGAGGGTAGAGCAGGAACTAGACCTGACTGGTTCTACCTGTCTATATATATAGACAAGATTTGAAGCCCAACAACATGGATGGGTGGACTAGAACTAAAGTGTAAAGAGAACCTTTGAAGTTCAATGGCAAAATAAAGAAAATAGACTCAATATACTCAAGTAAAATAAGATCACCATCTCAATGTAATAGAAGAGCAAAACATGAGGGAGGTGTGGGCATGCAAAACCAATAGACGGAATGGTGCCCTGAGACTCTTGGCCACACCATCACCAGGGATTAAACTTTAGCTTCTGCACAATGAAGGCAGCAATAAGAACACTAATGCCATGATTCATCAAAGTGTTTACACCAGAAATTTGACGTAAAACACTGAAAAGTTTCAAAATTGTAGGGCAAAGTGAGGTTGCCGAAAAATTTGGCGACTTTTGCCGTTTTCACTCCAGTTTTGGTCAGCTCTATTAAAATGAGTGGAGCTGGAATATGATGAGGGTGGGGTGGGTGATACTGTCTCATCTAATTCATCAGTTGTGGCATACCTTACACCAATGTTCCCCAACCCCAGTCCTCAAGAGCCACCAACAGATCATGTTTGCAGGATTTCCTTAGTATTGCACACGTGATGAAAAACTAAAGAAATCCTGAAAACATGACCTGTTGGTCGCTTGTGAGGACTGGAGTTGAGGAACATTTCCTTACGCCATGAATCTTACACCAGAATCTGATTGAGAGCAGAAGTGCATGCTGCTTTTAAGATGTGCCTGATTCGTTAAGACATGTCTTAACGAATCAGGCACTTCTAACACCACCGCACCCCCTCATCAAGACTGGCGGGAAAATCACCGGTCGTGATGAATTTGGCCATATAAATGCTATTTTTATACATTTTATTTTATTGGCCTTAGTTTATACTGTCAGTTTGGGCTGACAGACTCCCTTTAAAAAAATGTTGATGCATTCAGACGTGGTATTTCCATGGAAACTGAAAAAAGTACAGCATTTGTTAGTCCATAAATACGGTATGTTCACATGCCCTTCCAAAAGGTTACGATTTCTTCTTTTTTTTTAAATACAGTGAGAGAAGTAGTGGTCATTGTTTTTAGGTTTTATTTTTTTTACAATGAGTCTTAAACTAATGTTACAATTAAAACTTCTAAATTCCACTCCCATACCAGTCCTGCCAGTCCAACACCGTGGCGGGATTGGTATGTGAGATTTGTAATGTTGACTCATTAGGCTGAAGATAACAAGGTGGTTGCTGTGGTCAAGAAAATCCATTATTTTCTCAATAAACCGGTCAAGCCACTGACTTCTGAATCCCAAAATGAAATCTCATAATTTATTAGTTGGGCTTAGAGGTAAGCTTAATATTTGTTCTAATAGTGAGGTTTGGAGTATGAATAGGCTAAAATGTGACGAAATCAACAATAAACTATTTGTAACATGTGAATATTAGTCAAATAAGATCATTTTCTTTATAGCTAAAAAATTTTCTTAGATTTTAAGAGCTGAGTGTGTAATATATACTAAGGTGAGGCGGAGAAGGTCGCCGGGTACAAAAGATACAATGAGGAAAATTAGAATTCATCGTATAAAATTAATACAGGGGAAGTCTCATTAATAGAGGTCATAAATTCTAATTGAGTGTGCCAGTCATAAGTGACAAGGGCATAATATATTTTGCTTAGCTCCTCTTAACCTGAGCCTCTTGGCCACTTCAAGGATGATGCCATGTCTGATCACGTTATACATTCCAAGAAGATGTCTTGCAAGAAAAATTCAGGAAAATCTTGGTGGTCAATAATTTAGACTATTAGGTACATTTCTTTTTATTCACATTCTAATTTGCTAAATACTCTAAGGCGTTTTCATTTTTGGGCAATTAAATATTGTTAGAAGGGTCTTACGATGATAAACTGATCTCCAATGATTAAGTGTAATCTGTGAGGGAACCTTGCAGCAAGTGTTCAATTTTCCTGATGAGAACAAAACATTACACAAATTCCTTTTAAATCAATGGTCTGTCCACATAATGCATATATGCCTTAAATAATTCTGAACTCCTTTATTTAAATAATTCTGCACTTCTTTATTTGTTAACTGAATATTTGAATATATTTTTTTCTAATCCAGACAATTCCTTTAAAAGGGTTGTCCGACCTTAGGGTACAAGTTTTTTGTTGCTCTATGTGACTGCAGAATTGTGAATACTCTCAGCAGGTGCACTGCGTGCTGTGAGGATTCTCTAGTGCTGACACTAGGAGCAGGCGGTCATGTAACCACAACTACAGTACAGACCAAAAGTTTGGACACACCTTCTCATTTAAAGATTTTTCTATATTTTCATGACTTTGAAAATTGTACATTCACACTGAAGGCATCAAAACTATGAATTACCACATGTGGAATTATATACGTAACAAAAAAGTGTGAAACAGCTGAAAATATGTCTTATATTCTAGGTTCTTCAAAGTAGCCACCTTTTGCTTTGATGACTGCTTTGCACACTCTTGGCATTCTCTTGATGAGCTTCAAGAGGTAGTCACCAGAAATGGTCTTCACT
This sequence comes from Phyllobates terribilis, assembly GCF_046119375.1. NCBI lineage: Eukaryota > Metazoa > Chordata > Amphibia > Anura > Dendrobatidae > Phyllobates > Phyllobates terribilis. Next base: position 734,486,235 of record NW_027362763.1, on the reverse strand, counting down.
TCACAGGTGTGCCCTCTCAGGTTTAATAAGTGAGATTTCTTGCCTTATAAATGGGGTTGGGACCATCAGTTGTGTTGTGCAGAAGTCTGGTGGATACACAGTTGATAGTCCTACTGAATAGACTGTTAGAATTTGTATTATGGCAAGAAAAAAGCAGCTAAGTAAAGAAAAACGAGTGGCCATCATTACTTTAAGAAATGAAGGTGAGTCAGTCCCAAAAATTGGGCAAACTTTGAAAGTGTCCCCAAGTGCAGTTGCAAAAACCATCAAGCGCTACAAAGAAACTGTCTCACATGAGGACCGCCCCAGGAAAGGAAGACCAAGAGTCACCTCTGCTTCTGAGGATAAGTTTGTCCGAGTCACCAGCCTCAGAAATCCCAGGTTAACAGCAGCTCAGATTAGAGACCAGGTCAATGCCACACAGAGTTCTAGCAGCAGTCCCATCTCTACAACAACTGTAAAGAGGAGACTTTGTGCAGCAGGCCTTCATGGTAAAATAGCTGCTAGGAAACCACTGCTAAGGACAGGCAACAAGCAGCAGAGACTTGTTTGGGCTAAAGAACACAAGGAATGGACATTAGACCAGTGGAAATCTGTGCTTTGGTCTGATGAGTCCAAATTTGAGATCATTGGTTCCAACCACCGTGTCTTTGTGCGACGCAAAAAAGGTGAACGGATGGACTCTACATGCCTGGTTCCCACCGTGAAACATGGAAGAGGAGGTGTGATGGTGTGGGGGTGCTTTGCTGGTGACACTGTTGGGGATTTATTCAAAATTGAAGGCATACTGAACCAGCATGACGTCCACAGCATCTTGCAGCGGCATGCTATTCCATCCGGTTTGCGTTTAGTTGGACCATCATTTATTTTTCAACAGGACAATGACCCCAAACACACCTCCAGGCTGTGTAAGGGCTATTTGACCAAGAAGGAGAATGATGGGGGGCTACGCCAGATGACCTGGCCTCCACAGTCACCAGACCTGAACCAAATCAAGATGGTTTGGGGTGAGCTGGACCGCAGAGTGAAGGCAAAAGGGCCAACAAGTGCTAAGCATCTCTGGGAACTCCTTCAAGATTGTTGGAAGACCATTTCCGGTGACTACCTCTTGAAGCTCATCAAGAGAATGCCAAGAGTGTGCAAAGCAGTCATCAAAGCAAAAGGTGGCTACTGTGAAGAACCTAGAATATAAGACATATTTTCAGTTGTTTCACACTTTTTTGTTAAGTATATAATTCCACATGTGGTAATTCATAGTTTTGATGCCTTCAGTGTGAATGTACAATTTTCATTCTCATGAAAATACAGAAAAATCTTTAAATGAGAAGGTGTGTCCAAACTTTTGGTCTGTACTGTATGTGACTTTCAAACTTCCGGTAACATTCCAACTAGACTTGTCTGGTGTCGCTCAGTTCACTTGCATTGAGCAAGGCCGCGCACGTCTAGTTGGCACGTGACCGCATGTATGCAAATCAAATACTTACGGTCACGCGTCCGTCAGCACTGTACAGTCTTCACAGCACACACTGCCCGCGCTCTGAGGACTCAAAATTCTGTAGTCTCATAGAGTGACTGCAGACTTGTACCATAAGGCCGGACAACCCATTTAAGTATAATCATTGTATGGCGTTACAGCAAGCTGATAAATTATAGCACATAATATACAGAGTTGTTGCTTCAACAGGTATTTCCCCTGACTGTTATATATTCACTTCATAGTAATCAAAATTCACATCATCGATGAAGGAAAAAAAGCCAATGAGACCAAAGAGCAGCGTCAAGATTTATTCTCCATTGACATTTAATGCATTATATATTCTTCCCTTGGTTCACATGTGGGCTGCTTCCAACTTTCACAGTTCAATGGGCAATATTGCCAATCAATATAATTAAATAACAGAAAGAAATTGAAAAGTCAACCCTTCATATGATTTACCATTGATTTTTTTTTCTTTAACCATATACAAGGCACAGGCTTTGGTTGCACTGTTTGTCTAACTTTTTATCTTTAGCAGATTAATACCAGGTAAAAAAAAAAATACTTCCAACTTGTACAGTGCCACACATTAATTGAATTCTGTGGTAGATTAGAACCCCGGTTGTCAATTTTCGTCAAACTGCAAACTCTATTTGCTAAGTTCAATAATGAGATTTCTGTGGATCAAATAGGGACCGCTCCGTATTTTGATTGAATTCCATCAAACTTCTTCTCTCTCTCTCTTCTTCGGTTTCCTTGACTTTCCTCATGATACTGATCTTTATCATTGCTTTTATTTTCCCTGTTAGTTTTTTTCCAGGTTTAATTCCATTGAGCTATCCCTATCATTTAATTGGGTTTCTTTTTCTAAAATCTTCCCATAAGGATCTTTCAATTTCAGTTGGCTAAACAAACTTGTGACTTGTGATCCTGCTTTGTTCTTCTAGTCCCTCCGTGTAACTAACATTAATCATTTAATAAATTATTTCGCTTAGGGGAGATCATCTAACAGCAAATAGGAAAGGGGAACGATGCAAAGTACTTTACAGTAAAACAAGTGAAATAGTGGAATAGTAAATAGAACTGTAGATACTTATGCATAATATTTAGATAAATAAAATAAGAATTTAAAACCAGATTTCCCAATATTTGCAAATAACCCTAAAGAGCTATATCACCTCTACATTGTAATACACCAGGTTTTGTAGATGGTGTTAGACAATGCAAATTATTTCCTTGCAGTTCTTTGAGAAATCACTACTGATATGGCCATACATTCTCTAAAGCTCCTGACCAAGAACTTTTTTGGCACACCACATCTTTTTTTTCAGACAATCTACCAGAAAAGCGCCCCATAAAAATAAACACAATGCACAGCAAAACGACATTGCTGTGTACATTCTCTGTTTTATGTCACTTATTTTAAAAGAAGTTCAAATTGGATAGAATTGGTGAAAAGAAGTGACATGCTCATTCATTCTCCAGAGAGACAGGGGGACACCAAGCGCAACAGGGTTTTATCCGATGAAGAAATTTTTAAGGTGAGGGGTGTGATACTGCTCACCTTTTAGTGTTGTTTAACCCAAAATTTAGGATTGACAGCTGCTGCAGTACCTTCGGGTCGGGAGATCCCGTCTTCTGAAGCAAGTAGTAGGAGGATAGGAGTGGTAGTCTGTGCTGCTGATGTGGAAATCCAGAAATCCAGAAGACACTGTACAGGATTGACCATGAAGTGTTTCTCAGTGTGCTTCAAAGTTGGACCAACTTCATTGTGAAAACCACAATGTCCACAATTAGAGATGAGCAAACCCAAACTTAAAAGTTTGGAATCCATACAGGACAGTACCATGTTAAACTCCGAACAACAACTCCTCCCGGAAGTCCGTTGCAATATTCAGAGTTTCAGGTTAAGTCCTTTGGAGAGAGGCAGAGAGTGAGAGAGAAAGAGATTTGTTTTTTTCTCCAGATCCAAAGTTCGTGGCTTCATTGTTTTCAATGAGGTTCGGATTCTGGTTCAAGTTTAGGTACAGTTCTGGTACGTGAACTGAACTTTGAACTAAAGTTCGGGCCTTGTAACAAAACCTGGACTTCTATGGGTCAGCTCATCCCTATCCTCAATACATATTGTGGTTCTCCTGATGAAGAAATTGGTCCAACTTCGAAACACATTGAGAATAAACTGCACGGTCAATCCTGTACAACATCTTCTGGATCTCTTGATTTCCACATCAGCAGCGAGTCTAGCACTACTATCCTCCTACTACTTATGCTCATTCTTTAGACAGCTTGTGCTCGGAAGTCGTTTGATCTTTATACCTCATAGTATAGAGCAAAAGATTCCGGTGGCAGAGCCGTAAGAATGATGGCAAAAGCTCCTGCGAAGCTGCTCTAGGAGAATGAATGCCAGCTTCTCCTGGGAAAATTCTCTGGCTGCACTGGTGTCCAGATGATGTCGTGTGCACATAGCCTAACAATGATTATCTCTTCCATGAAAATAAATGACCAAAAATGTTGAAATTCAATATGTACAATTTGTTTTTCTGCTGTCCAGTCCCACTGAGATATGAGTTTTTGGGCTGCATAAGGCTAATCCCTGTGCTGAATAATACACTCACAAACCTCCTCTATCACATCTCTATGCTATGGAGTATGTCAGCTTCTATCACCATTTTTCAGCAAGAAGATAAAATGAGTAATGCAGTTTGATAAAAATACAAGCACAAGGGGTTCTCTACTTTCTTGTTTTAGAACGGTCCCTTAGCAATTATAGCGGATCCTCAGATACCCGCTGTTGTTTGTGGGTAAATCTGGCCTCAAGTGTTCAATTTTGCTGCAGCGAGCACCACAGGTGAGCCAAAGCAATTACACAATGACCATTCAAATTCATGTGTTGCCCGTATAAGAGAGGACAGGTCAAATTTTCCAAGAGATGAGGATCTTGAATCAAAGAAAATCTTCAGTAGTGGACAACATATTTAAAGGGGTTGTACCCTACCGGGAGAACCCCTTCTTGATCTAAATATTTGGCCCCAATAAAATAAAAAACTTATACTCACCTCCCGTGCCGGCGCCATTCCAGCGGTGTTGGCATTCGCAATGCCGGGGCTCTCGTGCGGTTGTGACACTAGAGCCTGGAGCCCAATCTGCGCTGGCGTCACTGTCTCCACCTTCTGTCGAATTGAACATGAAGAGGAAGTCAGGGCTGCAGCTGATCTCGGACTTCCTCTTCTTGTCCGAAAGTGGAGACAGTGACACCAGCGCTGTTTGGGCATCTTGCTCACTTGTCACAACAACTGCACAGGAGCCTTGGGACCGCGAGTGCCAACACCACTGGAATGGCACCGGCACGGGAGGTGAGTATAAGCTTTTTTATTTTATTGGGGCCAAGCGTGGGGTATGAGAAGGAGTTGTCTAAGTAGTGGACAACATATTTAAGCTTAAAAAGTTTGTACATGCAACATATCCAAGATCAAGCTTACATGTAATGTGCATACAGCAAGTCAACTTGGCGAGAGATGCAGATACAAAATGTAAAGCTGATGCTTGATGCAAATACTGGATGACAAGCCTGATGGAGATGCTTATATGACGGGTCAAACTTTTGGAAGATGCTTATTCATCATGTAAATCTTAGGGGAGATACTTATACAGCAAGTCATGCTTACAGAAGATACTGATACGACGCGCCAGACTTATGGGAGATGCACACACCTGTCAGGAATTGAATATGAACTTCAATCGTCTAGTAAAAATGAATTGTATTTTCTCCTTTTTCACTCGCTGGGGTATACATACTTAAAAGTGAAAGACATAACACTGCAGACCAGGAGAGAATTGCATTATAAATCTCTATCCTTTTATTGTAACTAAAGGCTAAGACTCTAAATAATAGAGTTAATCTCTGAGATGACCCTAAATCTATAGATTTTCTACCTGAGTGGATTCCTATTGCCCCCACTGATCTCTGACTATGAGATAAAAATAAACTGGCTTGCAATTCTTATTTCCAAACATAAAGCCTTCACATGTCTTCTGGTAAAGCACTTCTGTCCCTGTCAAAGAAAGAGAGAAAGACAATCAGAAGCCGTCTGAAGTCTTATATATATTTCCAAGTACTGTGCTATAGCCATCGGCGCATGTTATAGAATAAATCCTGTACATTAAATCTCTTATCACCATAATAACAGATATCACAGCTTTACATGGTGGCGAGATTCACAGACATTTTACTACTTTGATGAGTTTATGAACCAACAATTGTAACAAAAATGAAAATACATTTAAAGGGAATTCATCAGTAGTTTTTTTTTATGTAATCCGAGGGCAGCATACTGTCGGGGCTGAGACACTGGTTTCAGGGATGTGTCACTTATATGTCTGTGTGCTGTTATTTCCATAAAATGAGTGTTTTATCAGCAGGAGATTATCACTGTCTGGACTAGATGCCCATGTGAGACCTCGCCCAACTCCGCCCCCAGCACTGCTAAGCAGCTCACTGTGAATGAACAATGTACATATAGAGCTTGAGTGGGCGGGGCTAGCTATCTGAGCTCTACTTCATGCTACTTCTAAAACCTCTGATTGTGTCACAACCTCAGCTCCCAGTATACTAAGTGACACATTGCTGGATTCAGCTTCCCTTTGCCTACATTATACTGCTCTCTAATAAGCTAGCAAAAGCATGATGACAGATTCCCTTTAAGGGCTTTTCTGGTCAGAGAAAGGAACTACAGAAGTCCGATCTACAGATTTATCCTAACTTACTTTGCCTGTTGGTGCAACATTTCATGGGATGAGTGGCTTGAAAGAACCATGTTTAAAAATGCATTTCCTGGGATGAGTGGCTTGAAAGAACCATGTTTAAAAAAAACAAGCAAAAAAGAAAAGATTCTGCGATAGTCGATTGGGAGATAAAAATGCTGCAATGTGTCTAAATGTGGCCACCTAGTGATTGTGATGAAAATTGATGCAATTTGCTGGGTTTTTCTACTAGCATGTCACTCTTATATTTCAGTTTGTATCTTGAAAAACTGGAGTCCTTAACAAAATTTGCAAAACAATAAATCTGGACACATCTGTAAAAAAAGGGAGTCTTGTCTATAAGCTATAGAAGAGAGTGACTGCAAAAATAATTATGACTGTAGATAAATTTTCACATCTATGCATTACATGCTTCATTTTCCCTATGGTGGCGCTAAAGAACAATTTATCACTTGCTGCTGGATGAATCTACAGATTACAGTTGTTTCATGAGAGTCCAAACAACGGACCCTTCTAGCAAAAAGAGATTGTCCAAAACAATTGGTATAAATTGGATAAATGTTAGCTGTGTACTTTTCTTTCCTGAAGATACAATTTATGCCTTTGTTTAAAGAAAAGAAAATAATGGTTTGTAAAAACCACATGAAGCCGGTGTAAGGCAATAATTGCACATGAAAGATCATAAAATAAAACATATTAGGAGTAATTGGTGTTTCAAACAGCTGTAGGTAGCGCCAAACAAGCATTTGTATCGCGCTTATATTTTCATAGCATGGTCACCAATTAAAGAGGTTGTCCACTACTTTTTGATTGATGATCTATCCTTAGGATAGAGCATCAATGTCTGATCTGCTGGGTCCAACACCCGGCACCCCCGCTGATCAGCTGTTACCGGTGTTGGCGGCGCTACCAGCTGGAAGTGCTTGCATGTGGAGCTGATCGTCTTCTCGGAGTGGCCGGGGCTTGGTACTGCACATCTGCCTCTTATTCAAATCAATAGGAGGCGGATGTGCAGTACCCTGCGACGGCCACTACAAGTAGACGGCCAGCTCTGCAAGTGACTACTTTCGGTCAGCAACCGCCACCACCGATAACAGGTTATCGGCGGGGGTGTCCGGTGTCGGACCCCAGCCAATCAGACATTGATGACCAATCTTAGAGATTGGTCAACAATCAAAAAATAGTGGACGACCTCCTAAACTTTGTAAGTTGGCAAGCTATGCACAAAGCATAAATAGCTATAGCTCAAAGCAAATGTTTGTTTGTTTTCTTACTATATATGCTCTCTATTAATAAGATAGGTCGATATAAGTCTGACTGCTGGGACGATCCCAAGAACCGGGCTCTGAAATTCCCCATTGAAATAAAGTGGTAGAGTGCAAGAACTCTAATTTTGCATTTATTTTCTATGGAACCGCCGGAGAGGTCAGAGTGAGGTTCTTCGCTTTCTCCACGAGTACCATAGTCGATGAATGGAACTGTGGCCAATGTTACATTACGATGGTGCATTTCAAAGCCACTTTCTTGGGATCAGTGAGGAATCTAGTAATCAAAGCCCCACCAATCAACAAATGATCCCCTATCCTGTGTGGATACAATTTCAATGTTGGGAATAACCTCAAAATAATCAAAGTGCAAGGGGCTCAAGAACTTCTTGTGAAATGATCGACATTCTTCTACTGTGCATTATATTACCATGTGTTCTGGAAGCAGGGATGAAGGAAAGCTCTTTTAATCATCTAAAAGCTGCTATTTCCTTCTGCCATTTTCTTCCTAATGGTTATAATTTAGCTGGCCTAACTTTTTTTTTTCTGCTAGTAATTATGCCAATGAGGCATTATTATTTAAAATGTTAGGTCTCCGAAATCATAAACACCAAACTTCACAAAGAGATCTCATAGAGGCAGATGTTCTGCATTAAACAAGCTGTTTCTTAACAGTTATTTCAGAGGAAATCTATTTTTTATGCTCTTCTGACAGTGTCGCAGCATGTTGAATGCCACATTGAACGGCTTTTTGAAATTTTTTTTTTTTTAGCTGGCTTGCTAATTCTAAGCACATTCTTGAAATATGAAACAAGATAATTAGTTTAATTAAAGTCCTGAGCAGCTAAATTTACTATTCATGCACATATATTTTTCATTGACGAATAAACAGAAGTTCATTGTGGCAAAAGACTATATCCCGGGAAGAATAATATGCCAAGCTCACAGCTCGTGTTATAGATGAGGCAAGTTCTGACACATTGTAGACTTTCTTTTTAATTTAGGCAACAGTCCACACTCAGACGTTGATAAAATATGTTCAAATATAATAAATATAATCTAAAACCATATTTCAACATGCAGATGTGTCCTTCATTACCTTTCTTCTTGGCTATGGTGCCAAGATGAGTAGTGCAAAATGACCATAAAACATGATTTTGCAACGCTTTGCTAGAAACTGTTTATACTATAAGTGTCTAAATGTGGCCACTCAGTGATCATAAATTACGATTTGTTTAAAGGGGATCTGTCAGCATAATGTAGAGGCTGAGACACAGATTTCAGTAATGTGTCACTTATTAGGCTGTGCGCTGTTGTTTACATACAATGAAGGCTTTATCACCAGTAGATAATCACTTCCCACACTAACTCCCTCCTGCCAAATGGTGTGATGACACCCCCACCTTTGATAAGCTGCTCACTGTCAATAGACAATGTACACAGAAAGCTGTGGTGTGGGCAGGGGCAGCTTTCTGAGCTCTGCTACATGCTATATCTAAAAACTCTGATTCTATCACAACTGCTGCACCCAGTAAACTAAGTGAAACATCGCTGGAATCAGGGTCTATTTTCCTAATTATGCTGCTCTCAGATGAGCTAGAAAAAACGTGGTGACAGATTCACTTTAATTCGTTTGTTAGCATGTTGTGATATTGTATTGATATTGTACTGTGAGAAGTAAGAGTCCTTAAAGAAGCACTCCTCCTCCTCCCATCAAAATATTTATCCTCTTAATATATTGCAGTCATCATATTATATAACACTGTGCACTTGCAATTGCTCATTTTGCCTTTCTATCCAGTTAATTCTTCTCTTTTCCATTAAGTTTATGATATCACATGATTAAAACTGACAAGCGGATCCTTTTAAGCTCTATGTAGAAACAAGAGGTCAATTTTGTCTGCGCAAGTCATGAGTCACTGCAAAAAGTCTATGGCAGGGGAGTTGAAGAAGGGGATGATAAATGCAAGGTAAAGAGACTTCCTGTTTCTACATAGAGCAGAGAAAAGAGAAGAATTATCTGGGTAGAAAGGCAAAATGAGCAATTGTGAGTACACAGTGCTATATAATATGATATATTAAGAGGATAAAACCTTGATGGGAGGAGGAGGAGTGCTTCTTTAAATAGGCTGTTCAGTCACAGAATATTGATAACCTGCCCACCAATTATGCTTCAAAATAACAGGAGCTGAGTTACTGTACCCGGCAGCCACCATAACAAATAATAGCTGATCTATGACGATGTCGGGTGTCAGTCCCCTTCCTAACTGAGATTGATGACATCACATGAATTGGTCATCAATATTCTGTTACTGGACAATTCATTTAATGATGTATGTGAAAAAGTAAGGGTGGACACATCTGTATACTATTATATTAGTGCTGGCTCCCATTAAAGAAGTTATCCAGGACTTAGAAGTTTTTCTTTTCCAATTGGGCTAAGAACTTACAGGCAGGTAGTTACTAACTATCTGCTTATTCTGCCCAGTGCTGATCTGTTCCAGCTCACAGTGGTCAAGAACCGCTCCTCCTTTTTCTCGTCATGTCACGTCGGCAAAGCAGTTTCTTCTCTTCCGCTCTGCTCTGTGACATCATTGCTGATGTCATGCTAAATGACAGCCAGCTCCCTGCTGCCTAACTGCGGGGAGCAAACTGTCAATCAGCATAATGTCAGCAGTGACGCCCCATTGACAGAACAGAGTGTAAGAGAAGGGGCTGCTCTGTCGACGTGACATCACCAGAAGGAGAATCTCCGTCAGAGCCAGGACTGATTTCCGCAGGGCAGAACAGGTAGGTAATTAGCAGCTACCTGCCTGTAAATTCTTAGTCCAATAAGAAAAATAATACCCTAAGTCCCAGAAAACCCCTTTAACACAAGCTAAAGAACAGCAGCTATGGGTATTTCCTGAAAAGATAGGACCGTACCGTGAGAGAAATTTACATGAACCTTATCTGTTAATACCTGTTGGAGAAGACAAGCCCCAGCATGCTAGCGTACTTTCCCTTCTCTGCTGACAGTGAAATAAATGTTTTTGGATCAGTTCATTTAGTTACATTGATCGTTATTTGCTGTTAGTTTAAAGGATGTAATGTGCCTTTTTGTGCAAGGAAAACACTTTCACCCACACATTAACACTTCCTACACAACAATCTATTAAAAGACGCTCAAAATTGAATGCTTAACAAATTGCCAAAAGCTGCTGTACGGGAAAATATTCACCGGTGGAGCTTTATAATGTAACATTCTGAGGTAGAGCGCCAGTATGAGATGGAGATGCCCCATACACTGTACTCCATTGAGTCCGTACTCGAATTTCTCTAAGGTTCTCATAATCAAGCCCTGTATAAAACTAGTGACAATAATAAAACATAGTTTTACTAAAGCGTTGCAATCTGCAGAAATTACAGTTTCCTTTTTATTTTGAGGCCAACACACAATTCCAACTGGCCGAGTACTCGAGTACTGCAGACTAGCTACTAGGCTACGGAATTGGAGCAGATCTGCAGTAAGCAGCAAAGGCTGCTAGACATTGATCACACCTGAACTGTTCAGCTGCATTCAATGTTTACATCCTAATGCCATAGATGCTTAGAATTACCAGCGGATTGGTGGGGCTGATGCATGCCAGACCCACTCTAGTCCACTATTGATGATAAGATTAGATACCCAGACACTCCCTTTAAAGGGAATCTATCAGCAGGTTGTTTTTATGTAATCTGACTACAGCATGATGTAGGGACAGAGACCCTGATTCCAGCGTTGTGTCACTTAGTTTATTGGGTGCAGCAGTTGTGGTAGAATTACAGTTTTCTCTGCTGCAGATCTAGCAGTGCTCAGAATCCTGAGCTGGGTATAGCCCCGCCCACATTACTGATTGGCCGCTTTCTGTGTACACTGTATATTGTTATGGCTGGGGGCATGGCTGGACTATAATGTGCTTGTGCGGCTTGCCCTGTAGTGATAATCTCCTGCTGATAAAAGGCTGATTGTATTGAAACACACAGCCCAGTAAGTGAAACATCACTGGAATCAGTGTCTCAGCCCCTACATCATGCTGCTCTCAGATTACATAGCAAAAACCTGCTGAAAGATTCCTTTTAAGGAGGACCTGTCACTTGCCATTAAGATATATTTTTTTATCTCAAGTAAATGACGCTGTTCTCCCTAATCTTCGTGTTTGTTTGTTTTTATTCATGCACCTCTCTATTCCTGAGATATGGCCATCTCTTCCCTGTATAAAAACAGTTTAGCCAAGTGGGCGTGGTTCTCAATAACATGTCTATAGTGACGAGTCGATGACCATGCTCAGTTAGCTATAAATGAAAGAAGGGTCCATATTTCAGGAATGGAGAGGAGCAGAAACAAAAAGAAAACAATGCCAGATTCAGGAGAACAGCGGTACTTACACCAGGTAAGTAAATGACATATTTATTACAAGTGACAGGTCCTCTTTAAAGTCAGAGATGCGTCTAACTTACGGAGATGATTGCAGCTCTAAATATAAGGTGCATCTCACTCCGGTCCAATTTATATAAATCACTATAATGATGTAATATTAAAGAGGTTATCCACTACTTTAGCATTGATGACCTATCCTTAGGATAGAGCATTAATGTCTGATCGGCCGAGGTCCGACACCCAGCACCCCCGCTGAACAGCTGTTATGATTGGCGGTGGCCCCCAGCCGGAAGTTCTTGCTTGCAGAGCTTGGTCGTCTTCTTGTAGTGGCCGGTCAGGGTACTACACATCTGCCTTCTATTCAATCCAATAGGAGGTAGATGAGCAGTACCTGCGGCGGCCACTACAAGTAGACGGTCAAGCTCCGCAGTAAGTACTTCCGGCCACCACTGATAACAGCTGATCGGCGTGGGTGCCAGGTGACGGATCCTGCTCAATCATACATTAATTCTCTATCCTAAGGATAGGACATCAATGTAACAGTAGTGGACTACCTCTTTAATTACTCCAAATTTTGTCCCTATATGGATTACAAACTAATATTAATAATACAAACTAATTATGTTCCCCACACCCAAGCTATGCAAACTTCTTATCTGTTTTTGTGTTGTTGTGCTTCTACTTGAAATGAATATTTATCTGCTGGCAGATATCCCTAATCCCTATTCCCTCGGCTGGGCACTGCTGGGGATACTAGACACCCCTGATTAAACACAGCAACGCCGTCTAACATTTCACACAGTAATAGGGAAATGCACATAGTCTATTTATTAGAAACTTCCCAGCCTTTTACGTCCCCAATGTCTTCTAAAATTCTTTTTTTTTTTTATATACATCTCCACTTGCGAGTGGAAAATAAAATGACAAGCATGCCTTGTGGATACTTCATTAAAACAGGAGTAAGGATGTGTTCCTTCCATAATTGATTGAAAAGGTCATTCGTGACCTTAATATGGGTTATGGTCTTAATTGAACCAGTCACTGTAAGTGGAAATTGGAGTGGGGGGTAATCTGTGTTAAGGAGCGTAGAATACACACCATCTAAACATGACAAATGGCTAGTCAGGGTGCAACCATGCATTCAGTTTGCTAATGCATTCATTTCCAATCAAGGAAAAAAAACTTTTAATTTTCCTTCATTACATATCATCAGTTCAATTAACCTTTATATTTGCAGTAAAATGCTCGCAAATTGCCATTTTGTCTTGGTATGAAATTCTTGAGTGTCACTTGTCATTGGCTTATATTATGTGCCATTTCTTTATTTAAAGGCTTGCATGTTACTTATGAATTATTTATTTATTTTTTTGTTTATTTCTTCACTTTGCTTAATGTATGCTTGCTTCCATTTTATTATTGCTTACTAACATTTTTATACTTTGCTTTTTTTTTTGCTATTATTTTGCCTTCAAAAGTTGCATTGATGAAAGCTGACTTGCAAGGTAGACTGCACTGTGTGTTAAATCCAAGACTGAAAACCCAATGCGCACGATGAATCCTTCTAATATCCTTATATTTGTGCGTTAGAGTGTCTTCTTTTCTATAAACTCTTCCCTTTCTTCCTTTATGAAACGTCTGAATACATTTTTTCCTACTTAGCATATGGTTTGCATCAGTGCTTTCAGTCTTGACAATATGTGTATAGTGACTGCCTTATTGCTTTGATCCTCCCTTTCTAATTTCTGTATTTTACAATGATCCGGTTATGAGGTAGCATAGAACTGTGTGTCTCTTTTATGTCACCAGTAGGCATGCCAACATATTAATCCACAAGAAAACAAAATAACACATGGGATCGCAGAGCACGCAGATCAATACTTGCCAACATCCAAGAAAATCATTTTTCTAATATATGTATTTTATGAGGGTTTCCTGGGAAATTGATATTAATGACCTATCTAATATCAGATTGTGGGTATTCGAAAGTTGACACCTTCGCCAATCAGTTGATTGAAGGGACTGTAGTACTGCTCCGGTTATTGAAGCTCTTTGCAACTCAGTCCTATTCTAATGGGGCTGAAATGTAGTATCAGTCACAGTCACCACAAAATGTCCAGTTTTTTGAGTGCTGGAGCCTCACCAAGATCCAATTCAATCCCAAGGGAATTAGGACTGGGCTGCAATACTACCAAATCGGCATGTGGATATCGGACCTGGCCGATAATTCTTTCATATATCACCGACCATGGCATGAGCAGCGAGCAGGCCTTTCACACATACATCAGTAGGTTTGGTCATCTTTTCTCTAATGTATAAAATCATAGTAAGGCTTAATCTGGGTTGGAGTACTCGACACAGCCACTGCAACTCAGTTCTAAGTGAATAGAATAGAGCAGCACAGTCACTGCAATATGTGCAGAGTTGCAGTCCCTCCAAGTACTGTTGCTATCCAGCAGTCAGACCCTCACTGATCTGATGTTGAAAACCTATGGTAAGGAAGAGCAATCAATATCAAAGTCCTGTAAAATCTCCATTTCTAACTAAGACTCCTAAGGATAACCATGGAGAAGCTTAAAAGTGAGTCTGTGCCAAAATTAAGTCATCCATAGACCTGCAATAGCTGCCAGCCAAACCCTCATCCATCTAATTTCTGCTCATAAACATGAATGCTCCGATCAGTTGAGCATGTATATGTATTGCAATAAGAAGTCAATAAACCTCTGCCAGACATATCTGCTGTGGAAATAAAGAATATAGCATGCAGAACTACCCTATGGGCAAACATCTGTCATGGTGGGGCAGTGATCAGTCAGACACCCAAACACACATCACTACTTTGGGCCAATTTTTCTATCGTGTATAGTTGGTTTAAGGCTCATTCCCCTTAATGTCTTAATTTGGATGCTAGTTTATGGAGATCTCAAAGGTCCACCTGGTTTACTTCCACTAGATCCTGCCTATATGTATTTGTGTCCTGGTCCATCACATGGTCAGCTCAACGTTGGCAGCAGAGTCACAGTAAGCGCCCTGTTTATTTATTTTTTCCCTTGGACTCACAATCATAGAATTGTAGAACATTTTTTCTTAGATTGCCACAGACCTCTAATTGTAGTGGGCTCCTACATCTGCAAAGTCTTTCCTTGTAGTGATGCAGGCACTGATACATCCTGAGAAATCATTCTTTCAAAGGACAGGTGCAGACGAGAGTATATTCCCTCTTCCTAGATTTGGGTTGATTATGCAAATCACACTCTGATCAAACTCAGATAAGAATTTGAATCAGAGTGTGAACATAGTGTGATCCGATTCTCTTGGATGAGGAGGCGATGAAGAAAAACATTTTTCCAACTTTTCCTTTCTGTCAGTCCATGGAAACAGGACTTCATTCAAATGTCATCCAATTGCAGTCCTATGGTTTCCACGAACTCATTGACTTGCATCGCCGAATTCATTCTGAATATTGGATGCAAATCTTGCATGCTGAGATTTTTTCGGACATGTGCACGGCTCCACAGCATAACATTGGTCCGAGTGCGATCTGATGTTTTGCTGGATCACACTCAAACCGAAAGTACGCCGCCCGAACACATACAAATAACATTTCTGATGCAATGACTGAGCAAACTACGAACACCTGAGATCTTCACATCAACACGTAAAACGTACTGGTGGGAAATTGCTTTTGTTTTTTGTGTATTCTTACTATATCATAGTCACATTTCAGCTAATACAAACACATAAGATGATATATTAGATTGGTCTACAGTACATATTATATCTTTACCGTAGATTGTTGCCTATTTTCTAAGAATTTTAGGCAAAACCATTAGATGAGTTTCTCAATCCTTGAACATCCTGGAGAACACATCGTAGAAGTAACAGTAGTAGGAGTGTCTTCATCACAGATGTTGGCAACTACTGTACGTGAACATGTGTTTAAAAGTTTTAGTGATACTCATGTGGCAAGCCCAATTTCTTTTTTACATTTTATTTACAGGACCAAGCACAACCTGCCAAGAAGACTCCTGTGCAAACCAGGGCGTCTGCTTGCAACAATGGGATGGATTTAACTGCGACTGCAGCATGACCTCGTTTAGTGGGACTCTGTGCAATGACCGTGAGTATTATGGTGGCCGGTTATCTTAAGAGCTTTGAAGCTTTAGGCAAAGTCTGAAGCTATTGTCTAGGTTTGTGAGCTATAGTTATATAATATTATGTAGCAAATGAACAGCCCTTGTATACTGGCTGTTACATATCAGTGGCAGCAAAACAAACTGAATTAAAATTCCGCTATAAATAAAATGTAAAAATGAAGATTGTAAGCAAATACTAATAATTCAAGGCTTTATAGCCTCATGCATCTTCTTGTGCTGCTGAGATAATAAGTCTCCGATTTATTTTCCATTTCTTTAACATTTAGCATTTTAATTTAAAGGTTATGAATACTGTATTGCACCAAGAAATAATTGGCAAACCTTGTTCATAAGTTTAGCGAGTATATAGATGACTTATTAAGAGTATATTCCAATGCAATGATATCTCACTTGTCTGCCCTGTAAAATGTATTTTTTTTTTTTTTCACTTTTCAAATTTTAACTTAATTTTAAAACCATATTTCCAGAACCATTTTTCCATTTCCTCAGGGGCACATTAAAATTTGAAAGAGAAAGTGGTGAAGGAAAATATTCACTTTATAGAGAGACGTGACCTGACTTTTTTTTTCGGGATATTTTAGGTTGCGTTCTTATAAATTAAAATGGTCTGGGACTATGGAATTTAAAAATCAGACTCATTTTTTTTTTACAATGCCAAAAATGATACAATATGTATTATGCAATGTATACATGCTGCACCCATTTATATGCTGTTTGTACGAGCTTTTGTTGCGGCTGTATGAGGACCCGCTGAGTACGATATGTCTGGAGAAAGCGAGCTCCAAAGGTAAGTGCAGACATTTTTTTTTACATTTCAAGCAGATTTAATCAGAATACCGGCCCATTGTGTCACTGTGGAGTTTATATATTTTTTGCTGATTTAATGCATTCTCTGTACTTTAGTGAGGCTGTACTGTTGTCAGGCAAAAACGAGTTTTATAGTATTACATATTTTCAACGTTAAAGAAGAGATAAATTGTAAAACTTATTGAACACGATTCCCATATTTATTAGTCAGTGGTTGCATATGGCAAACAAATGTCAAACTGCGTTCTCTGTTTTAGGTCTGTGTTCACACATAGCATAAATAATGCAATTTTTTATAATGCATTTCACTGTCCAAAGTAAAGTGGATGTGAAAACTCCTATGCTTGTTGAACTATTTCTTGGTGCGTTTTTTCTCTGTAGTCTTCTATGGGGAGCCTCAAAAAAGATGTAAAAAATGGAAGGGAAAAAAATGCAGTTGTGTTCTTAAAGAGGTTGTCCACTACTATAGAGAATGCCCTGGTCAATTTAAAAGGTGGAAATAAGACTTTTTGTAAATACCTCCCGTGGTCATTGTTGACTGTGAGTGGCGCTATTGCTGACCACTCACCAGGCAGCACGTGACCCGGCTGCAGCCGACTCTAGCATCTGATGTCACTTCAAGTTCCGGCTGCCGCCGGCCATGACCCAGTCCCGCTGATTGATGAGCTGTGAGCCCAGCATCTACCGCGCGCTTTCCCTCCTCTGCATTCATTGCGGTGGATGCTGGCCTCTGACGCGCATTGAAACCCCACCCACAGCTTATCAATAAGGGGGTGCGCGTCACTGGGTCACGCCCGACTGCAGCCGGAACTTGACGTGACATCAGCGGATGTTGGAGCTGGCTCCAGCTGGGTCACATGATGCCTGGTGAGCGGTCAGAAATAGCGCCGCTCACAGGCAACAATGACCACAGGAGGTATTTACAAAAAGTCTGATTTCCACCTTTTAAATCGACAAGGGCATTCTCTATAGTAGTGGACAACCTTTAAGGACAGAATCAAAGTTTTTTTGTCCTAAAAAATGCATTAAAACACTGCACCAAAAATGCATCAAACAAGGGGGAAATGCATAAAAAGGCAACAAAAATGCAATAACCAGAGAAGATTGTTATTGCGTACACATTCAGAAAATATGCGTTTATAAAGCAGCATATGAGGTGTGTGAACACGGCTCCAGGTTTTAAAGAAAATTACCATCTTTGATCACTGTTTTTGTTTTCTTTTAAGGCCACGTTCACCCTTTCAGTATTTGGTCAGTATTTTATATCAGTATTTGTAAGCCAAAAAACAGGAGTGGATGAAAAATACAGAAGTGATGACATGTTTCTATTATACTATTCATCTGATTGTTCCACTCCTGGTTTTGGCTTACAGATACTGATGTAAAATACTGACCAAATACTGAACGTGTGAATGTGGCTTTAGTTCGTATCTTGAAGAACTTTAGTCCTTCACAAAATTTGCATAAGGCCACATTGACATATTCAGGGGTTTTTCACTCCATTTTTCAAAGTGGCCAAAGGAAAGGAATTAGTAAAAAACAACAAAAAAAGTGTTACTTACCTTTCTCAAAGATTCACCGATACAGTGCTGCCACTCACATGGTCTCTGCCAGAAGCAGAAGTGATGATGTTCCCTCCATCAGTCACCTAACACTTTAGCCAATCAGTGGCTTTAGCAGTAGGGATGAGCGGACCCGTGGAAGTTCAGGTTTGTCAGGTTTGATCGAACTTTAATCCAAAGTTCGGCTCTGCTACCAGAACCCCTAGAACTCAATGGAGACCCGAATTGTAGTATTGTAAAATGCTCATAGTAAGGGCCAGGGGGTTGCCAAATGTCTTTCTCGCACTTCTCTCGGAACTCCAAACACTAAAACGGACTTCCGACAGAAGTCTGTGTTCGGAGTTCTGCACCAAAAACTAACTTTAAAGTTTGGGTTCGCTCTTCTCTATTCAGCAGTATGGTGACTATGTGGATGGGATGTTTTCTCTTAGATTATCCCTTCCTTCTTTCAGAAAAGATGCATAATTGTGCACTGATTATTCCTTGATATTTTATGGTGGTTTCCTCTACATAGACCTAAATGGTAAAATGATGACTGTATAAGTAGCACAAGTAGCACTAGGGAGAGCTCCGAAGCTTATAGCACATGGTTCGCATTGAACTCAATAATAAATGTGATTGCGGTAGGTTCTTAAGCTCCCTCAAGTGTTTTCACAAGCAGATAAGATTTTAACATTTAAAGAGGATCTGTTATTTCTTAAGATGTCTGTTTTAGTATACTTAATATAACAGGCAGCAGCACTGACTCCAAAGAAGACTGGATGCTGCGTCAGTAAACCATGGAATCCAACTTGGAATAAAATGGGGCAAAATAGAAAAAAATGGCATCCATCCAGGTTGTGAGAAAAAAATAATAATTTATTCTGAAAAGTAGATCTCCTCTGAGTTTGGACCCAAACTTATGTCTCTTTTAGTAAATAATGAAATAACAATTCTGCAGTATCTTTATTAAGGACTGTAGATTTCGCTTTTCCTCTGTTATCGCTTCTAGAAATGTATCAGAAAATTACCAAATTGGTTTTATTATTTGAGACAATGTCCTTACACAGTTTCATGCTGTCCAACTCTTTCTGACAGTATCAAACCGTATAGAGATTCACCCCTTTGTCATTAGGAGCTGACATGTTGTCCAGTCTAACAGCAGGAGGAGTTTCTAAGACTACTGATTCTCAGGGTGAATTGGGTTGGGTGAGAAGAGCTGTGACTATATTTGATGACAAAACAGTGGTCTGAACAAAGCATTAAAAAGGAAATACCAGGTGCATATTTAAGAATTTCACTCCCATTGTAATTTTGATGTGAAACTGGAAGTTGAGTAGCATGATACTTTGATGTCCTTGATTCAATGTCTTATACCACAGAAATCCACGTTTTTCTTAATGTGAAAATTAATTGTTAAGGGCTATGGGATAGACATAGATCTTACCGAAAGTCTGCCTCCAGAGCTTATTTTAAATGAAAGTAGGAGATACCAGGGTGAGATATGTAATAACTGACAGCCCACTCTCCTGAACTACATACCGCACAATGGTAACTTCCCAATAAGCTCTGGAGGCAGATTGTCTGGGAGATCTAGGCCCTGGCCATAGACATTAACAGCTCATTTACATTTTAAAGGGAACTTATCACCAGGTTTTCCCAATATAAACTAAGGCCACCACATTTAATGACTCTTTTGCATCAGTCTAGCAAACTGTATATAAGTCCCCAACCCCCTCTGCAGACCCCCAAAAATACATTTTATAATCCCCCTATACGGCATGGTTTTATTTGATGCACATCATTGGTCTTGCCTCCTCTATCTCTGCAATCGCGCAATTGCTTAATGTAGATGATGTTCCCTGCGTCATCCACACAGTACCCCCAATCTCGCTCCTGCGCAGGAGTACTTCACTCTGTCCTGCTGAGAGCAGAGCAAAATACTGTATTGTGTATAAGCCGGCTTTACTTCTGGTTCATTGCTCTGTGGCCTTCAAGGCCCATGTGCATTGCAGTGCTTTGCTCTGCTCTCGGCAGGGTAGCGCGAAGACCGCCTGCACAAGAGCGATATTGGGGGATACTATGTGGATGACGTAGGACTCGTCACCCACATGAAGCATGCAAGAGGACGGCAATTGCGGGGATAGAGCAAGACAAGAGACGCCAATTGAACTGGACTGTGATGTCTGGCCAGATTATAAAAGGTATTTTTGAGATATGCAAGGGAGTTGGGGACTTATTTACATGTTGCTAGACTGTTGTAAAAGAGACATTAAAGGTTGTGGCCTTAGTTTATATTGGGAAAACCAGGTGAAAGGTTTCCTATAAGAAAAATGTTGATTACTCTTAAATAAGACATCGGATCACAGATATCAAGGTATAATTTGATTCACCTTCCTATGACCTACATGCCCACATAGACGGCTTAGGAGGGATGATCATACTGCCAGATTCCCTTTAAATAATGCAGACATGTTGGTTATAGATGAAATTTTACACTCTGTAACTGAAAACATGGCACTAACTTCTAGATAAAAAGTTGGGCATTCACTTTATGGGCAGCCAATTACTCCAAGTTACCAAATATAAGAAATATTATGAAATGTTTGAAAAGTCCATTTTGGCATCCACCTTATTTTAAGCAAAATGTTGTATCAGCAGGAAAAGAACACTTTATGGTTTTAGGCAAAATCATCATTGACAGCCTAATCGATGGCATTGGAGATTGAGAGCATGACGTGATTATTCTAGGGGTCTTTTGGGACTAACACAAAATTTGCTGTACACACTCTAACGCAATTCGTTTCTCGGGAGCAGATTTGGATGAATCGGAAATTCACATTTTTACATGGACCAAGATGAAAACAT
Organism: Phyllobates terribilis; assembly: GCF_046119375.1. Taxonomy (NCBI): domain Eukaryota; kingdom Metazoa; phylum Chordata; class Amphibia; order Anura; family Dendrobatidae; genus Phyllobates; species Phyllobates terribilis. The sequence continues at coordinate 734,464,963 of NW_027362763.1, read as the reverse complement.
ATATAGCAGAGTAATTGTTATACGGTATTCAGTGTTCTGCTTCTGGGGAAAATATCTTGCGTTTGTTGATTGATAGCCAGGGCAGTGACCTACTAGCCCACTGTCAATGACAATGTGATATATCACAATCTTTAAATGTTACATTAGATCTAACAAGATAAAGCTCATGAAGTCATACATTTCTTGACATGATGAAGAATGAGAATTACATTTATACATGGGTCAGAGCAATGGTCAATGAAGGTTGCGTATGGCATAAAGTAGGTCCATTTTTTATCATTTTACTCAGATTTCATAACTTTTTATTATTTCTAAGTTTAACAATTTGCTAAAAATGTATAGTGTAATTCAACTTAAGTCATCAATATTAGATGCCAGGATAACCCCTTTAAATACTGGTAATTGGTAGGGGGCTAGGTCTATGACACCACCACCAATTGCTTAAGCCAAAAGAGAGACGCAATCAGCTTATGAATGAGAGCGTGCATGTATATGGACCAGTAAACTTTCTGTTGTGCCCTTACACCCCTCTACTCAGACTTACCATAAGCATTTTGCATTAGGATTCAGCCTTTGGTGGGGTCTCAGGACCAGGACCTCCACTGCTCAGTAGAAGCTAAAAAAGTGGCTACATTATAGCAAAGCATTTTTTTAAGTTTAGTTATACTTTAAACTTAAAGAAAAAAATTGGCAAATTATGCTTGTTCTCTACCATAGGGAAAGCTGCACTGATAGTAACCTGTTTATGGAATAACTGTTGTTGCCTTCACACCCGAAGATATGTCATCTCCATGTTAATCACCTTTTTCTTCTGAGGTGTCACTATTCAGGTGCACCCAAACATATGATTGCTAGGCTCTACCAAAGGCATGAAAAATTGCAGATGGTTTCAGTGCCTCTTGTGTCAAATTATTGTCAATGATCACAACCTGTCATCACTATTATTCTATAGAAGGTGCATGAGCATTAACGTGATAGTGTTTTTTAATTAAGGATAGGTTTAGTAAAGGCAAACTTTTTAACCCAAATTTGTCAGTTCTGATTGTTAGGTTGGAGCTATAAAGCGACATGTTTCGCAAGACAGCAATTCTCTGAAAAATCACACGACAAAATTATTTGTGCAACTTATTTGCCACTCGCTGACTAGTGACTATTTTACAGTTCTGATTTTACTGTAAATAAAATAGTCAAATTGTGTATAAGTCATACACAAGTAGCACATCACGTACAATTTGTATGGAAGCCTATGGCAAGTGTGTCGTGTATGACTTATTTAGACGCCAATGGCAAGTGTGTTGTATTCGAATTGTATTAAAGCTTATGGCAAATGTGTCGTGTGTTGTGTGTGACTTGTATTGAAGCCTATGGCAAATGTATCGTGTGTGACATATATTGACGCCTATGGCAAGTGTGTTGTAACTTGTTGACTAGCGACACATTTGAAAACATTTGCGACTCTGATTTGCAGTCTCATGTCACAACGTGACACCATAGGAAATCCTTTCACCCCATGCTGGAATGTGTTGCCACGAATTCAATACTAAAAAATAGTGGTGCAAAAAAAAGGAAAATTGGACAGGCATAGAGAATATAAAAGTCAAAATTTTGTTCCATTGAATTAAAAAATAGGATATCCATAGTGCCAGGTTAAAATCATGTTCATTTTGACGCGTTCCTTGCCAAAGCCCTTAGCCATAGGACTTCACTAAGCTCCTCAAAAATAGTGATGTTTTCAGTGTCACCGTGTAGCACCAGCATACATGATGATTGGTGTTAAACAATTAAAATAGAATTAAGGCTTATAATTTGTAATATATTCTCAATTTTAGAGTGTCATTCTAAAAGAAATTGCAGTACAGTCCCATTCCCTAAACTCATCTGCCCTTCCTCACTCTACTCAGAGCAGTTGTTTCTCTCCATGTACCATGAGACTGGTCTATGGACATTAACCAATGACTAAGATTAATCACTGAATAAGTTTAATGGAGGAGATACTTCATGGTTTCTTGAAATATGTGCTGCATTAATCTCCATTAATGTACACAGCACATACTGTGTGGTGCATTTGGTCTTGTAGGACCCTTCATGTTGTATAGAAAAATGACTTGATGAAGTATGTTCTGAGACCTGAAACTCTTCTATAGGAGAGAAGTCAATTCATTAAAGTACAAGCTGATTTCTACTTAAATAGGTCCTTCGAGAAACTGAATAAGAACACATCTAGAATGTAGGAACATGCCATATCTATAATAAGCTTATATTTGTAGATCACCTGTAGTCATCATCTTATTTTGCCAAGAAATCTGCCTTTGTGTCTGCTTGGGCTATACCATTAATTTCCAACCATTTAATCATCAGTAAAAAAAATATTCTAAAATGTTTCCTTTATGGCAAACCCTTATAATTTCCCATCTCTGTTTTAAAAGTTTAAAAGTTAAAATCTCTTTCTGCTGCTATTTTCAGAGGACACTTACTCCCAACTCCATCCCCAACTAGATTCCAAAATACTCAAGGCTCCACAAAACCTGGTTAGGAAATGTTAGGCGTCTGGCGTTTTCTGGATTCGAAATGGGTTTAAAATCATCAGTGGATTCTGTCATCTCCCTTTCCAGTCCAGCTGGGGCAGATGCTGCTCAGCATCGTCATCGGTCCCAACACCTAGCTGGTGCATGAGATATACAAGTTGTCTCTCGGGTCTTTGTTCCTAGCAACATGAAGGATATGTTGTGGAGGGAAACAGGGAAGCTACAGCCTAAGTCCAGGATTCACTGCACTGAGCATGCCCATGACATGGTGGACCGTGATTGGTGGTTTGGGAGTCAGCTGATCCGGTGACCTGGCACCGCCTGATTGGTCGCGGGTGACGTCTCCAATAATGCGACGGTGGGCAGGGCTTCATTTTTAAATAGCCCGTCCACAAACATGGCGGCGCGCTCTCATGATTGAGTTGAGATGGTGTTATTGTGTGGACGCTTGGTCGTTTGGGCTCCACGTGTGCTATTGCTGTTGTAACTTCTGACAGGCAGGTTTAGCGGTGGATAGGCAGCCTTAGATGGAGGGAGGCAGGTAGCTTCGTCTGACGGTCTGGCTCCGACAAGGGGGTCGCTATACACCCCGAGCAGACTGTAGACTCCGTATTCCCGGCACCGCCTGTTAGCCACGTGGAGAGATACTCCTCAGTCTGGTAACACGCCGGCTGGGAGCATGTATACGCTGGCTTGAATCACACACGCATCCCAGCGCCTGCTGTGTAGTCCCTGTGCAGTAAACAGGGCTACGGATACATTATTTATCGCACATCTCTCGTGCAGTTAACGGAGATAGTGTGAATCCCTATTCCCGTTCCGGTGTGCAGTAACACGGAGGGGATTGTTATTTCAGTTGGTTGTTTTACCTTCTTACCCGGAAGGTGTTCGGCCTCAGTCCTCCAGGCTGCATCGCGGACCCCGGGTTCGGTTGCTTTCCATTATTTAATAAAGTTGTTTGCAACCGTCCCCTTAACAGGAAATATAAGTCTTCATTGATTATAGCACCTTTCATTCAACAGGCTGCCATAAATAGTGTCTATATTCTGCAAAGCCACCATATCAGTTGTATGGGATTTATTCCATTGTGACCATTAGGGTTTATGGACTGCATGAAAAAAAGAGAACTCAGACAATGTCTAGAGATTTTTGTGGCTCATTATCATTAAATCTCTTTTTTTTTTCAATCCGTTTCTTGTTTTTGAGAACTTCAAATACCATTAGATGGGAATTATAGAAACTTTATACTATACTATATTTTACAGCAATTATTGCAACCCAAAAATGAGATGCATCTTGTAGATAAATGATCTGGAGACAATTACAGGAAGCACAAAAACTCAAATAAGATATGATATCATTTCCATTTTTCTGCAATTTTTATTTTACATTGTAAATCAGAACAGCTGGTTTATCTAAGATGGAAATGACCATAGAAATGCAAATTGATTGGATTTTCCAAAATGATGTAGTTTTGTGCTGGGAATCAATGTATTTGTTTAGTTTGATAATGCTGGAGGATGTGCCTATATTTCAGGAAATTTGTGCATTATAAGGGTCATTTAAACGAAATCTGTACAATGTTGTGCTGTGTGTTAAAGGGGATGTTTCATAATGACAACTCTATGTAGTATATAGATATATCGGGAGTGTCTCTTTCCTGACAGATAGATGGGGTCTAAAACTGGGGTTCTGCTCTCATGTATGCTTTTATAGAATTTATGAAAGGAAATTGGGATTCTTCATTTTTAAAAGACAATCCCCCCCAACAAAATATGAATTGCACATGAAATGCAAAAACACCATTGGGCCTTTGAGAAGCAAGAACACTGACTCTCACTGACACTGTTCTCAGATTTTTGTCTGTAAAAACTGTCTTGCTGCTGCTTTCTAGTGCATTAAGAATGAAGAATAAAAGGTATAATTGTAATTCAAATTCAGCAGTTCAAATGCCAGCTCCACCTTATCAGTGATCAATCACACTGAGTCTGGCACTGCTGATGGCACATCTCCTATCTTTCCCCCTATCAATTAAATCTCTGTATTATTTGCAGACTGCTACACTCATCATCTTCATTGCTACAGTTAGAAAACACATTACTGTCTAGAACATTTAGCTAATGTTTTAAGACTTCCTAATCCTTGTCTCTACTGTGGAACTGTGAGCTCTGATGTTCTCTTGCTATTCAATATCACCCTATAATGGCTGCTGCTTTCCCTGCCTAGGCTTTTATACAGGCTATGATAGTTCTTCCTGATTGGCTGCGCTATGTCATGTGATAGCTGTAAGGCATTATGGGGAAACCCCTGCAATCTCTTCTGCAGTCATGTAAGCCTTCTGTGGCTATAATGTGTTAAAAGGTGGGGGCATTTTTTTGGTGATTAACGCAAATTGAATTAGAAATTGTTCAAATTTGCCGATATCTGCAAAGTAATAAAATTTGACACAAATTTAATTCTCATGGGATTGATTAGATCATCTACCAAATACATTACATTATTTTAAAAGTTGATTTAAAAAATATATATTTCTACCAAAAACTTTAGTGATATATTGATAAATCAGAGGTTGGAGCAATATTCTGTTTTGTCGTGGTGGCCATTTTTTTGGTAAAGATGATAAATTATTTTGCTAGAACCTTTCTACTTTTCATTTTACTAATAACTGTTCAATTTTGCTTTTGTATTGAAATCTTTTTTCTTTTTTACGTTATAATACATTTAGCTATTTTGATATTTGACAAAGCCATTTAGAGAAATTTTAGATCTGAACTTGTAATTTTCTGAAAATTACAATATAATAACAGATAACGTATCAGAAACATTATGTTCCAGTAGTCACTAATGGAAAGATTTAACATAAGTATGTTTTCAAAAACTGAACTAAAAAATATAAAAATATATATATATTATAATAGGTGACAAATACTATAGATATTTAGTGTTCTAAAAGACAATGTCCTGACTATGCATTAAGTAGGACGCAGACAATATTCTTGGATTATACAAACCATTAGATATTTTTTTTAAATTGTTTAGCAAAGTTATATTCATTTAATTCCAATTTACCACAGACTGTCAAAATGTACTTTTATATACTCAAACCTCAGGCCTAACAGGTAGTCATATCATTGAATATCATCTTCTCTATTAATGAGCATAACAGAGGTTGAGGTTGTCCACTACTTTAAAATTAATGGCCTATCCTTAGGATAGTTCATCAACGTCTGATTGGTGAGGTTGGACACCCGACACCCCCGCCGATCAGCTGTTCCCAGTGTCGGCAGCGGTGGGAACTGCTCAGTTACAGAGCTGCACAGCACAGCTCCACCTACTGTATAGCGGCCGCGGCCAGTACTGCACATCCTCCCCCTATTCAAATCAAAAGGAGGTGGATGTGCAGTACCTGTCTGATGCCACTATACAGTAGACGGAGCTGTGCTGTGCAGCTCCGTAACTGGTAAGTTACCAAGAACAGCTGATCGGCGAGGGTGCCGGGTGTCGCAACCCCACAGATCAGACATTGGTGGCCCATCCTTAGGATAGGTCATCAATGTTAAAGTAGTGGACAATCTCTTTAATTCTTCCAAGTCCCAATGTAAAATCTGTAACACATTTTCGACTTTTCATGTACTACTTATATTACTGGCCTTTTTCTTTGTGGTAGATGCCAGTAATATAAGTACCCCCCGTCCCCCCACCCACACCATTTACCAAGACCTGGGAGTAACTGTTTCCTTTGCAACCACTAAAGTTACAAGCCTGGTCGGTCTGTCCTTCCTTACCTTTCAGCTTGGCTCAAAGTATCCCAAAATGATGACCAAGTGAAGCTATGAAAGAAAAACTTGATTGACTGTGCTAAGAGATGATCATGATACACATGTCTATATGCGGTCATCTAGTGGTGGATAATTGCAGCTTGTTGAACATTTTGTTACACTAATGTATTGAATTTTTATAGTGAGAAATTGTATTTTTAAATAAAATTTGTGGAAAAGTAAAGATAGATATTCTGTATATTAAATCTGTGAAAAAAAAATTGCCCAACTGCAGATGAAGGAATCTTATAAATTTCATTTCAGGCACATTCACTCCGATCGGCTTTATTCAATCTGAATAAAAGTGATCCGAATTGAACATTTCTGGAATGCCAAAATGGCTTCTTACCATTTTGCGGGAGTCATGCAAATAGATTAATTTTTCAAAATAATTCATAACAAATTTGATTTGTTACAAATTTAAATCATTGTATTTGTTACAGATATGTATTGATCTGCTTTGTGTGAACCAAATCCCGAAAATTTAGAATTTGCGAGAATGCAAATTTTTTTGTAATTTACTAATGAATTAAGTTCATTACTAATCGATTCGCTCTTCCTTACTCACAACCACAGCCTATGTTAATGGGAATCTTCCAGCAGGATTTCTTCTCCTCCCCAAAATACTCTTTCAAAATAAGTCCAGCAATACCTTTAAATGGTCAGTCCATTCCTCCATTACTGAGAAATCAGTATTTCAGTTGATATGTAAGTGAGGCTAAAGCACTATTTGTAGATTTGAAGCCTCTGTCACTCCAGCTCTATTCCTGGCCCAGCATCGCCACCTCCTGCTACTTGGCTGTTGACTAGGAATAAGCGGACCAGTGGAACTTTGAAGTTCGGGTTTGCTCATCTCTACTGATGAGTCCTTTGCCTGAAGTCACACAACATAGAGGCTGTAATTCAAGCAAGAGGAGGTGGCGCATAGAGCTGGAGTGACAGAGACTTCAGATCTACCATAGCTCTTCAGCCTCATTTGCATATCAATTCAACCACTGATTTCTCGATAACGGAAAAACGGACTGGCCATGTAAAGGTATTGCTGGATTTGTCTTCGAAAGAGCTACATGCGCATATAAATAGTTTTGGGTGTGAAATCCTGCTGACAGATTCTCTTTAATTCTCACTGCACACACTTCAACTGCAGGACCATGAAAAGCAGACCAAAGACTATCACATGCATTATATCATTTATAAAGACATTTGAAGACTTGTCATGGTTAAGTGGTCTGCTGTTTTATAGATCTTTCCCAGTCTCTCCGCTCTCTATAGTCTGCCTCTTCTCCTTTTGTGTTAGCATGGGGTCAGTAGTGATCAGACCCCGGAGGTATTTTACAATCTATAATAAGTATATTAGTATAGATAGAACTGATGGATCTTCAGACATGATCAAATGCGAGTTGAAAAGGTCAACAACTCTAAATGGGCTGCATATATTACTCCATAGACTTATGGGTCAAGAACGCTCTGAAGATGAATTTACTAATGCATTCAACAGAAGAGAAGTTAAAAAAATTGCTTGTATCATACAAATAATACTGTTAAGACGAGATCTTAGAAAAAAATAACCCCAAAACTATAGGTAGCTGTTTTCCAGACCAATCCTTCATTACTATTATTATTGCAAACTGAGATCTAAAATTTCTATAAAAGGATTTGTCAAATATCAAAACAGCTATAAAAGTAAAAAAAAAATAATAATATTTACTTCTCTTAGCTGTCTTTGTGCAATTTGCTGTACTCCGCCGGTGTTTTTTTTTTTAGACAAGAGGGGTATGTTTGCTTTCTTAATTCAAGGTTGTATGGAAGCTATTTTCCTGCAATTGAAGGCAACCAGCAAAACAGCGACCTGGGTATCCTTAGTATTAGAAACAGCAGGCTGCAGAATGAAAGCTGCTTTCCTTATCCTTTCAATTTGTATAATAGCAGTGCCGAAAACTATTTCACTGAAATTCAAGACATAATTTGTGTTCTCTTTGTGTATTATACTCAACATTTTTTTCCTTATCACATTTCATCACCAGTGTGGTCTTGATAGAAAAAAAAGGTGAAACGCGTTGTTTTCTCCAGTGTCATATTTACACAGATGAGAACTTCTGATGTGACTTGGCAAATACGTAATATAATAGCATTGTCACATTATATTAGTGTACACTGAGGCATTGCCAAGTCCCAGTCCTCTTAACCACAGTGATGTGTTTCACGTCTTTCCCTGTAAAAGATTCCATTAAGGTAATTTGTTGTTTTTTTTCCAGACATAGATAGGGCACTATATGGCACGGTAATACATTTATAACCTACATGTGTGCCATGACCTTAGATCACATTAACCTGTCCTCACCTGGGGACTTGGCTTTAGTAAGAGTGATCCTTTACCCATCAGAAGAGAGAAATCACCATCAGAGCAGATAATAAAGTAGGTTAGATAAATCAATTTATACATCACCAGTTTACTTTCTCTGAACATCTAATTCCAAACATATTACCTAAAAAAGCAAATAAAGAATTTGCACAGATGTGCCCACATTTGCCATTCTGCACATTTTTTTAGGACTCCAATTTCTCACAATATTAATACATTATTGTGAAATTTGACCTTGATTGCAATTCACATTGCAACCTCTTGGTGGTCACAAATAGACACATACAGCATAAATATCTCCCAACACAGTATGGAAAAAATCAGATTTTTTCTTAAAGCTGGCCTTCTTCCACTACTGGTCTCAGAATATGATAAGCCAAGAGAATAGTAAGAATACATTTGTTTTGGATTAGGAAAAAAACTGCTCAGAATATAAAACAGTCATTTGTAAGGGAGGAGTGGGTCTCTGATTTCTGATGTCCATGGTTCTGGCAGCCTGATTCAGCTGGGGGATATGTGTGCTTCAATCAAAATAAGGCTATAGGCAGGTAATGCTTTAAAATAACAAATCAGGCATTACTTACCTGTTTAAGCCCCTGATGCTTTTCTGTTGCCCCCTTCTGCTTTCCCTTTTCATTATTTACTGGTCTGCAGCAGTGACTTCCCATCTACAACATGTGACTGCTGCAACCAATCACTGGACTCAGCTGCCATGCTGATGTAGACTTCACAAGGACACTGAAGCCAATGATTGGCTGCAGTGCCTACCTGCTATAGATGGGAAGCCACCATGGCAGACATGTAAACAAAGACTGGGGAAAACAGAAGGGAGGAGGTAGTGGAGCTTTGTAGCAGAGACCAGTGAGGAGCAGCAGCGAGGCAGCACTAGAGAAGTAGGGGCTTTTATGGGCAAGCAATGCATTCAATGCTGTATGTATGCTTCCTCTACTTTAGGCAGCATTCAACCATATTATGCTAACAGAAATGTAGTAATTAGGTTGCAAACATAAACTATGGTATGAATAAAAAGAAAATGGGTCGGGATTACTAGTCATAGCAATTGGGATATTGAAGTAGTATATGGAGAGGTATATCGTCAATTAAATGATTGTCACATGTGGTGCTCAATAGAAAACAAGCAATACAAAAATAGAGCAGAGAAAAAACTGTGGCACTCAACCTGTGGCTAAAAATTATCCTTTATTGCATACCTGGCTGAGGACTCAGTGAGAGGAAAAGAGCATAGAATCATAGAATGTTAGAGTTGGGAGGGACCGCTGGGGTCATCTGGTCCAACCCCCTGCTCAATGCAGGATTCACTAAACCATCTCAGATAGATGTCTGTCCAGCCTCTGTTTGAAGCAATGGTTGTTTCAAGCTGGCAAGCGCTTTATTCATGCTCCATGGATGAAATGAATGGCAGTGTGAAATAGCCATCGTCCTTTTTTCTCTCTATGTGTCCTCAGCCTGGTATGCAATAAAGATTAATTTTTAGTCACAGGGTGAGTGCCACAGTTTTTTCCTTGCTCTGTTTTTGTATTGCTTGTTTTCTGTTGAGCACCACATCACATTAAAGGATAATTTTTATCCACAGGGTGAGTGCCACATTTTTTTCCTTGCTCTATTTTTGCACTGCTTGTTTTCTGTTGAGCACCACTTCACATTAAAGGATAATTTTTAGCCACAGGGTGAGTGCTATAGTTTTTTCCTTGCTCTATTTTTGGATTGCTTGATTTCTGTTGAGCACCACATCACATTAAAGGATAGTTTTTAGCCACAGGGTGAGTGCCACAGCTTTTTCCTTGCTCTATTTTTGTATTGCTTGTTTTCTGTTGAGCACCACATCACATTAAAGGATAATTTTTAGTCATGGGGTGAGTGTCACAGTTTTTCTTTGTTCTATATATCTAAACTATAGTATAATGTTGCGATTGAATCTTTAACAACTCCTATTCAGATTTCTGTTACATTTATAACCAGATTTACTAAGAAACCCCTAGATATCAGCTGGCAATCCAAGTCTAGTTTCCCTTGATTAATGAAAGCTAATATCCACCCGTCTGCTATGACTTACAGTACAGTGCTTTATAGCTCTTAATAAGCTCCATTAGCTATCATTATGTACCAATATGTGAAATATCTAGCAATTAGAATGTCTAAGATGACTATGTTCTTCGACTGCCATCAGATCACATCTCAATTCCTGTCACCGACTGCAGTGAGACAAAGACTTAAAAAAATATATTTAATACATTTGCATGGCCGATATACAAGACATGATTGGTTCAGAAATTAGTCACCGCGGAATTTTAGTTTTTTTTCTTCCTACTTAAAATTTCTAATCACTTTAACAGAATGTGACAGGGGCATTTTTGCTGATGCTCGCCTGAAGTGCATATTGTCATATATCATTATAACATGGCTTTCATTTATAACACTAAGTCATTTCATGATTTAGAAGCAGATTGTATCTTTTATATGGTTACAGTATCTTTGTCTGCATAACTGGAAGAGGAAAGTTTATCTGATAACTATTAAATGAATTATTCTTCAGATTGTCTAAATTGGAAGTAAAAAATTACAAATGTTTTTTATAAAATGGAAAAAAAAGTGTGCATCTTTTCAACTGCTAAGGCCTGGAGTCATTATCTCAAGATGGTAGAGCCACTAATTATTATATTAACCCCTTTAGGACACATGGTTTGCTGATATGTTAAATACTGGGATACGCCACTTTTAGCAAATCAAGTATATTTTTGCCATAATGAAAAATCCATATAGTTATAGATAGCTTGTATTAAAGGGGTCATCTGGTCTTAAACTACAAGTCTGCAGTCACTCTTCGTGACTGCAGACTTGTGTATCCTCACATCGCACACACTGCTGGCGCCAGGAGCCCACAAGTAAGCAATTTGCATAGTTCCGGACACATTCCGACTAGACTGTTTCCAGCCTCACTCAGTACACTTGCATTGAGTGAGGCTGCACCCAACTTGTCTGAATGTGGCCGGGAGAATGCATATTGCATATTTGCGATCACATGACTGCTCACTCCCGGTGCCCGCACTGAAGAATTCTCACAGTGTGCAATGACTTGTGAAGTGCAGAATTCATGGGTTGGACTTGATTTTCTTAGCACATCCCATAGATAGCTGATCAGATGGAGATCTAAGGGCTTTAGAGGCAAAATTAACATCTAGAGTTCTTCATCATGTCTTGCAAACCATTCCTGATCACAATCTGCATTGTGGCAGAACGCAAATTCAACCATTTAAGAATATTGTGTCCATGATGGGATATATTTAGGCTGCAACAATCCTTAAGAAGGTGATGCAGATGAAAATAACATCTACATAAGTAGGAGTAGAGATGAGCAAGTCTTCCAAAATTTGTCTTGGGCAGATTCACTTGATTCAGCTTGTAGATTCGATTTGATCCGAATGCCACAAAAAGAGGTTTATTCCTCTCTACTAGAGTTCAGCGAATTTGTTTGGCATTTAAAATTCGTGTTCGGGGTTGCGGCTTGTTCGCGCCAAAAAATCGGCTCCGCCCATGAACATCCCTGATTTACCACGCTGTCATGCAGATGTTATCACGAACACGAACCCGAATTTGAAATGCTGAACAAATTCGCTCAACACTACTCTCTGCGGCCTCTCCAGAACCCAATGCATAATAAACAGAGGATGAGCGTCTCGCCCCATGTGAAGACTAGAGGGAGCGTACAAAGATGCATGTGGGAAGTTGTAGCACAGGTGAACAATGGGCACAGGATCAGCGAGTATAATCCTTTATTATTTTTAACCCCTTACAGGCCCCCAATAAATTTGAATCAGATTTTTTGGGGGTAAATTCTGAAAGTCATTGTTGTGTTATGAATCAATTTAGTCATTTCTAGACAGGAACCAGCAATTCTGAGCAGAACATTGTCCAGAAGATCACTGACTTAGTAGGCTTGTCTTTTTTTATGGTCCTTGTTGATGCTATTTGATCTCTGTGGCTCACACCCTCCCGGCAATAAGTGTTCCCAGTGTAAGTAGCCGTCTACATGATGAAAAACGAAAACATGACTCATCTGCTAAGGCTACCTTCTTCCATTGCTTCATGGTCAAGGTCTGATGCTCACGTGTCTACTGTATGGGCTCTTTGCTGCTTCCAACACATCAACTTCAAGAACTGAAAGTTGAGTTACTGTATAATGTATCCAGCTTCTGTAATGAAACAATGTTACTTACTGTACATGTAAGTAATGCTGAGGCATATATATATGTGTATTTGATCACATGTATATACATATATATATATGTAGCATATACAGTGTATAAAAAGATAAAGGACTTGGGGGATGGTTGATTTATCTTTCGGCTTCTCAAAAGATTTTGATCTGTTTCATGTTCATTTTGCATGAGACTAAACTAAACCACAGGAGTCCGTTTGGAGGATGAGAGCTTATTCACCACATCCAATTATTTGCCAACCACTGAGAAAGAAAACACAGCTCCAATTGTTAGAAAAAATTGAGCAGTAAATCCACCTTGATGTTAAAGCTCGCAGCTTTTATAACTCCCCGAATGTAAAATGTTTTCGAAAAGAACTTTATGTTCCTTAAGAAAATAAAGGTACCTTACTTTTATACATTTGGATTAATCCTTTATTTCTTGGATCAATCAATGAATTAAATATTTAAAAAAAAAAAATTATATAGGTATACTTTATATACTCATATTTTTATTGGAAGTCTTTGGCACTGAATTATGTTCTTTTTCAATATGACTGTTGTTAACATTAGTTTCATGCTGAGAGTTACTGCTTGATGGACTGATCGTTACGGATTATATACCACAGAAGCTACATGTATTAAGAAATAAAAAAAAATAGCCTTTTTTTTTAATTTAACGACTATATCAGTTACATGAAATATCCTTCCCCTATTGAACGGCAGTGATTAATAAATAAGATATTATTACTTTACATTACAATCTTTCTGAAAATATTTTTATTCTATAAATGATAATAAAATAGAAATTTCAATGTCTAAATCATTTAAATATAAAAACATACAAATAATAATCTTAAAAGATTAACATAAAAAACATACAAAAGTGAAATCAATGTTTTGCACTGGGACCAATTTGAGAAATAGAATTGTGCATTGTGCAGTTTTTTTTAAAGATGGATTTTTACGATGATATATAATTTTCCCTTCTTACTGCATCGACACCCTTCATCATTTTTTCCAGCCTTCTGGACTTTGTTACCAAAAACAATATAAAAGATATATAAAATATAAAAACTGATGCTGCAAGCAATCAGATTCTGCTTTTTAACTTTTTGTAACTTTTTAGAAACTTTAATTTGTGACCTGATTGGCTGGCAAGTGCTTGTCTTTTGCTCTGTCTTCAACAGTTTTGAGATTTTTTCCCTGATGTCTTTTGCTACTAAATTTCATTCTAATTTTCTAGGATTGGCTGCCGTTAAACAGTCATACTCGTCTCGTCAGGCTAAGTTCACACCTGGATATAAAAACTTTTCATCCAAAAAATATGGGCAATTTTTCACCTGTTGTGTCATCCAAATGGCATTCATTTTCATACATCATCAATTATTGCAATTTACAAGACTAAATACAGTTTTATATGTTTAAGTATTAAAATATATACTTAAAAATTGGCTGCTACACAGTTGATCCATATGGGATCTGATATTTTTACACACTCACAGACTTGACAAGGCAAGTCTCATCTGAAATATGGAAGAAACTAGTGCATGTTTCCATTTTTTTCACGCGAACATTCGATCATGAATGTCTTCTGAACAGCACATAAATAACACATCTCCAAGAGCTGTCCATTTTTTGCATGGACAGCACTCAGAACGAAAATACGGTCAGTTTAACGTAGCCTCACTCATATACCCACATAGCTTCAGTAAGCCTTAGTCTGGGATAATCGTCTTGTTGGTCCATTGAGAATAGTCCTAGCCTAATATTACTGAGATAGATGGAACTTGGTGATGACATAAAAATCATCCATTTTTGACCTCTTGGCCCTTAGATCTCTGAACCCAAAAATATTAAACTGAATTTGTTTAAATGAACAATTTAAATTATAGTCAATAATTGTTAGGTGGAATGTAAAAATGATTGTTTCAGCTATTGATGATAGGAAACCTTGTTTTAAAATGAAGTCACCCATTATTGAAATTTGTGACTGATATGCAAAGGATCATCCCATGAAAGACGTTTCAAATAAAAGTTCTTTTATGCTTTTATAAAAGCTAAAAACAACTTTGGGCAATATATTGGCCATTAAAGGGGTTGTCCCAAAAGTACGATTAATTAATAAATCTAAGAATAATACTAAGTTCCACATTTGGATGTGTTAAGAAAAAAATGTTCCTCTGCTGTGATAGTCTTATTAATGTGCAACCTGCTGTGTATTTGCAATGTCTGACCATGCAGATCTGCTTCAGTTCATGTCCGACACATACCCATCTCCTGACCAGAGGAAGAAGCAGCTGCTGCTTTCTAAGGTAACATATTTCCCTGCCTGTTTTATCACAGGAGTGTTTCTGTCACATTACCAGTCCAGTCCTGTGCTAATCATCAATCATATCATCTGGTGCAATTGATAATCTATGGTCACTTTGAACAACTCTAATGACCAATAACAACTAAAATGTGTATGGCTGACTTGGTAGAACAATCATACACCAGACGACGATCCGTTTTTGGTTATTCAACCATTAACAAACGTCTATCCAATGTGTATGATCATATAAAATATTCCAACCAAATCATTTTCACTTGTGACTAAATTGCTCTTTTTATGTTAATTATGCTGGCACTAGAAGTATTGCTTCTTCGAGACGTTGCCCTTTGGGTTGGTTTGTCCTTTATTGTTCTATAGAGATATATGTAAACTGCCTAGTAGTTAAGGGATATGGTTCAATCCTTTTTCTAAGAATAGTTGTTTAACAATTATTTAAATGCCACTTTACCCTAACACCTGTGCTACAAAAAGCAAACTGAGAATACTGTAAATTGAGATAACAACATAAATATGCAAACACATAGGATTCCCTGTTGTTACATGGAGTTTAGCATAGATTTTATTCAACAGCCTGAGGTGATATGAAAAGCCTATCATGTTCCCATCTCTTTCAGACTAATTTAGTTGTTCCCCACAGCAGTAAATCAGCACACAAATAATGGGCTCCATAAAAAGGTTACTACTTGTCGTACCAAATCTAAAATTGATCTGAATCCATTACATATAAAATGGCTGATGCTATCTCTTGCAGCTAATTTAACCAATTTAAAGTATAAATATTTTTCTTTCATTTAGTTGGTTTATCTGATTTTCTAGAAGCCTAAGACCTGTCAGCATCACAATAAAATTCATTTTTCTGCAGTGGCAGCAAAGGCTAATTTATAATTTGCAAAGGTAAGAGGAACTAGACTATGAGATATCCCAGTTGGAGATTATCCAATACAAGATATGCACACTTTATTGCAAGCAACATTCATGGGTTCAACCACCATGTTTAACCTACAAATGTGTGCTATCAAGACTGACATGATTACCTTATTGGGTATCAGATGGTAATCTTACCCATTGTATTTGCAAAAGTTAAGGATTTTCCATTGAATTCTTGAAGTGTTTCTTACTTACAAAGCTTCTCCATTTTTGATTGCAAGGAAGTGAAAGGTCTTGGTTTAGCATATAAGGCCTCCAAATAGAGATGAGAGAATTTATTCGAGTGGAATATAATTTTTCTCAAATTTTACCAAAAATCTCCATTTATCAAAATGCTAATTTTTTGTAATTTTTTTCTGCGTTGGTTCAGCAAGATGGTCATCATCAAGGAACCGTAAACAGCCATCAAAATGTTGCAATAAAACTTTAATACTCACCTTGCTTTTTATTCATATCTCAGGCCCCTCTGCTCCTCACTGTCCTCATTTTCTTACTTTTGCTGTAAGGGCTGAAATCACAAACATCTTCATGCTAGGCCCGTGACGTCCAACTCTGATGAGACCTGGGACCGTTAAGTGCATGCACCCATGAAGTCACGACATGCAATGTGCAAAATCATCCCAGGCCTCATCAGAACTTGAAGTCCCAGCCTAGTGCCTGAGAGTTCCGTGCTTGCAGTGGTGATAAGAAGGTGTGAAGAGGACCGTAGGAGTGACCATGAGGAGCAGAAGGACTAGAGAGGTGAGCGATAAGATGAGTATAAGTATTTATTTTTTATTTTTTGCATCTTATGTTTATTATGGTCTGGCTTCTGGAGAGACTCCATGGTATAATAAGAGGACATTCAATTTGTGGAAAATAACTTTGTTGCAAATCTAATTTCCCAGTTTCCCATTAGAGTGCAAAAGTGTTCACACCTATGTATTGTAGGAATAAATCATTAACAATGTTATATTATAGTTATCTAGTTTAGCCGTGTATTTGACTGTTTTCAGATCATTATGTAAATGTAGATCTCAAGGGGTAGAGCCTTAGCTGATGTAGGCAATGGGGACGGTATGCAAATTAGTTCTCCTACAGGAAAGAGTAAGCTGTGTCTTTAGTGCCATTTATAGGTAGCTAACCTAGGTCAATGTCCAACCCATAAAAGTTCCTTTATTTATTTTACTTACTTATATAGCGCCACTAATTCCACAGTGCTTTACAGACATTATGGGCACTGTCCCCATTGGGGCTCACAATCTAGATTCCCTATCAGTAGGTTTTTGAGGTGTGGGAGGAAACCACAGAACCCAGAGGAAAACCACGCAAACATGGGGAGAACATACAAACTCCTTGTCCTTGGTGGAATTTGAACCCAGGACCCCAGCGCTGCAAGGCTGCAGTGCTAACCACTGAGCCACTGTGCTGCCCCATTTATCTTATGATTTGGGATTTGGAATTTTTGGCCAATCTGAAGTTCTCTCTAAAAGTACCAAAAGAAAAGGACTCTAAACTAAAATTGTTAAAGCTCTGTTTCAAGACTCTTTTATTGGTCGAACCAGTGTCGGATTGGGCTACCAAGGGCCCACCAGTAACCAACTCGAGGGCCCCACTTTTCATCTACATGCAAATGTGACATTATCCTCAGTCACAAATTTATATAACAATGAACTGGATAGATTGTTAAATTAATAAGATGCTGCCTTTATCTGTATATTATGATTCAAGTATATTGTGGCAAGTACTGCTCATATAAGAGGGTGGTGGCCCACCGGAGGATTCTCCTGTTCTCCTGTGGGCCAGTTCAAGCTTAGGTCGTACATAGAGTTTGGCAGCTACAAATAGGTCGATCTGGAAAGATATTTTTCTTTCCTTTGTGGGATCTGCACCCCAGTGTAAATGTGGGCTTTTATATGGTTCTCACTTGTCCTTGAAAGATAAATCCTGAATTTTTTTTTTTTTTGCACAAAATCGACAGTGTTCTTTCATGCAACATGGCTTTTTTTTGCAGTGATTGTGTTATAGTCATCTAGATCTTGTGCTTCCAAAGCACCATGGGTAATCAATTGTAATGATTTTTGAAAAGGTATCACATTATCCTCACATATGCTTTTTTTTTCTACAAAATTATGCAGAAACCTCACAGTAGCAATAAAACTATTAGAGCTGTAAGAGATATCCGTGTAACATTTTGCAAAAAGCACCATATAATTCAATTAAGAATCACAAACTGCACTCCCACCAGCAGCCATCAGACAGGCGGCCTTGTAATACCTGGCTACTTATATCGTCTCCAGTGCTTTACTTCTAATGTAATGATACATCTATAGTTCATGTTATGCCGTAGTCCGGGCTTCACATCATATAATCGTGTAGCTATTTTATTTTAATAAATTATTGCTATTATGTACATGTACAACCCATAGGAGGTAGACATTGTGGAATTTTAGTCATTGGGATCTCATGGGAATTTTTCATTAGAGAACCTGTGTGATAAAATGTGACTCTCGCTGCAAAGGTTTCACAGTACACCTGAAGTAACCTGGACTCTACTGACCAATGCAATAATTATTATTATTTTTTTGCATCTATTGTAAAAGCAGCTATATTAGTACTATTATTATAATTACTATTAATATTTGTATAATTTAAATTATTATTATTGTCATCATCATCATCATGATTATTATTATTATTTCAATTATTATTCTCATTATTATGATTATTATTATTACTATTACTATCATTAGTATTTTTGATATTATTATAAAACTATTATTATTTGTATAATTTTAATTATTATCATCATCATTATTATTGTCGTTATTATGATTGTTATTATTATTATCATTATTATTACTATTATTGTTATCATTATTGTCATTGCTATTATTATAATTACTAGTATCATCATTATTATTATTATTATTACTATTAGAATTATTATTATCATTATTTAACAAACATTACATTTAAGATTTTTTTTTTTTTGTTATTTGTTTTTTTTCTACCTTATTACCCCTAAACTAGAAGAGCCATGGGTGAAACAACACAGACAAGTGATGATAACCATGGCTGCCAGGGCTGTGCAGGGTCTAATTAGACGCAGCAGCTTAGTTATGTGACTTGTCACTGGCGATCACATGATTGCTGGGACTAATGGAAGGAGAAGCGCTTCCTGATGCTGTCTCAATTTGATACACAATGTTGTGTATAGAGATATATGAATGGAAGAAAAAGCAAAACAGAACAAAAAAATAAATCATCTCTGCCTTCTCTTTTCTGGTATTTCCAGGCTCTTCACAGACAAGCTCCATTGTCATATGGACTTTTAACTCACAAGTTCTCAACTTCCAACTTCCTCATACATTTTTGAGGAAGAATAACAGAGTGAGGGTAGGTCCACATGATCGATGTCTGCACATACGTGAAAAACAGACCAATTATTCTGATCAGACTTTGATCAAAGAATATCCAAGAATCCCGAGGCACCAGAGGATAATAAGTTAGATCTTCACAGCGAGAAGGAAAACAAGGCAACATTTCAGCCATATCGGGCCTTTCTCAAGCCTCAAAAAGTATAGACTTTGATCTAAGTTTGATCTGAGTTTGGTCAGAGTGGCATCAGTTTTTCTCATACAAACGTTTTTCCACCTTGTCCTTTCTGTCACACCATGAAAATCGAAAATGGAGGCCTGATTTTTTTCACGGACCCATAAACTTGTCTAGGTACCTACAAAGGGCCCATATACTTTACTTTTTTTTGCAACCACCTGATCAAAATCAGACATATCTCTGATTCTTTCCTCAAACCTCTCAGTCCGAGAAAAAAATCTGCCATGTGCACATCCCCATAGAATATTATAGGTACGAGTGTGTTCGGTGAAAACCATGGATGAAGTAAAAAGCTGAAATAACAATAAGCGCAACAGAGTCTTTTCCGGTTAAAAGTTGGAAGACCAAAGGAAATGGTACTCACCTGGTGTTTGACCACAACCACTGTAAAAGCTTGAGGCTGCTGTAGACCCACGGCTAAGAAAACATCACAAATGGAGTGAATGGGTTAAAACTGCGCTGCCAGGTAATCTGATGGAAAAGGGAAAAATGTAATTCAGGAATGTGGTTTATTAGTCAATACTTTTCGAAGTTCCAAAATTCTTCATCAGGAGAAACCACTGTGGTTTTTCCTGATGAAGAAGTTTAGAACTTCGAAATGCGTTGATTAATAAACCGCATTCCTGGATTCCGTTTTTTCCTATTCCACCAGATTACCGTCAGTGCTGTCTCAACCCATTCACTCCATTTCTGATGTGAAAACCACGAATATGACTTTTACAGGAAAATCTGTTGTGTGCATGAGCTCTAACAGTTAAACACCAAAAGATGCAGATGCTTAAGAATTATTGTTTCATGTAAAGCCCAAATTAAATCAGGCATGGAAATTGGACTGACAGGTCCTCTTTATCCTTCTCATTTTGTATTACACATATATTCTTAGTACAGACCTTGTCACCATAAAATATAACTTAGGCGGGCAAAAAATGATTTCCTTTATCTTGGCTTAATCCCTATTTATACCAGAGTCCTTTAAAAAAAAACTTTAAATATCAGTTTGCAGCATTGGATATAGCACTAACCCTCCAGTGTGTTGAGATAGAAAACCAATTTCCTTATTTCCCCTTGAACTTATTTAGCTAAAACAAAGTCAATTTAAGAATGCACATTAACATTGCTTTCCTTATTTTCCGCTGCAAATCAAAGTTTCCAAGAAAGCGTGCACAAAGCCATTCCCGAACAATTCACATTAGTTTTGGGATGTTTCAAACTGTTCCCAGCTCTATTTTTTTTTCTCAGTGATTCATTTAGAGATGGAATATATAAGATTGATAAAAAAATATTCTGTTTAAGGGATTTATCATCAGCGGCTCTTACTGTATGTGTGGAGAAGAAGGCTGCAACGTCTGACGATCAACAAATATTGTATTTAAGAGTTTCTATTTTGGTGCCATGAAAGATCCTCATAAATTATGTATAGGGGGATTTGTGATCTTTTTTTTTATTTTCTTTAGTGTGTGATCTTTTAAGCTTTCAAGTTTATTTTCTGTTATGCTAAACGGTAGCACAGTCTATAGAACAAAGTTTACAAAACATGTTTCATTTTTAGAATTCCAAAATCAGAACAATCCAAAGTTGGAGTTTCGGTACCGTTGTAAAAGTAATCTACTTTTTGTAGAATTTGGAAGTTGACAGCCAGCAATTTCGTATTATAGAGGGCATATCTCCTCTACTTGTACTTGCTATAAATTCACAATCGGCAGCATCTTTTCTGATAACTTTACGTTGTTACAAATTTACTCGGTGAAAAAAGTGTCTTTGAAATAAATATTTAAAGAAATTTAGTTAAAATTAATATTTGTCCAGATGTATTTCTTAAATAAAATCCTCCGATGAAGGTCATGCAGCTACATCTCTTACCTATAAGTCCCATTGTAACATATGCAGCTTGGGATATTTTCATTTCTTTCTTACTACTATATTATTTCTTGTCTTTTTTTTCATTTTATTGATATATACCAGTCTAACCAGGCCAAATGGAATATTTTTGACCTTCATCAGGCTCATGGAGTTCTAAGGACAGACTTAAGCTGGTCATGCACATTAGATGGCTGTCGGACGAACAATTATTTGATCTCTTCCAACTCCACCATAGACAGAAATGCTCAGCTTGGCTAAGCTTTTCTGTGTTCTCTATGGTAGAGCCACTGCCAGAATCATCTCCCTGCCCAAAAAAATATTGGGTGATTGACTTCCAACCCACCCATTGATATAATTTGTCAAAGGACAGTCTAATGCTCCCATGAGCATGAGATGGTAGGCCAATCCCTCTGAAATCTGCATTTTTGCCCAACTTTTATTTAATGGGAATGGGGCCCTTTAGTGTATGTCAGGAACTTTTCAAAGCATATATGTTAAGTGGAGACCAACAACCTTGTTTGAACCCTACCTTATAGAGTGCCTATCACTAATCTGTAGCTGCACTTTTTATTTAATAAAAACACATTCCTAGATTTGTGATTTTACTAAATATAAGTAATTGTCAAATATATTAATCCGAGCCCCTACTGCCCCCAAAAGGGCCCGATTCTCTAGCAAAACTTGTGCTTGAACTTCGGAGTTATTATTGGAAAGTGGCGTGCAGAACAGGATCTCACCAACCTCTTTGTCCCCCCTCACAGTAAAAGACCGAGATATCGCAAAATCTTGCTGTTTGCATGAACCCAACGCTGCCCTGTACTTTAACTTTACTAAGCTGCTACCAAATGGTAACATCATCATCAGGGCGGTTACCGTTTAGTAACAGCTTAGTAAAGTACGCGAGGGGCTACAGAGGGTTGTGTGATGCAGTTCTGCCTACAAACCAGGAAAAGGCAGACATACTATTCATGTAGCCGCACAGGGGCCCAAGAGGTAAGGAGGCACCCTTCCACCTCCAAAGCTGGTGGAATCATGCATTATGATGAGCCATTTGACTGCCCATATACTGGTTTTACACAGGGCTCCTTCTGACTATGTTCACTCCTGAACCCAGATGTTCAGGCCTCACTTTTGCTTGAAAGTGGGGGCATTAGGGCTATTTATGAGAACGCTTGGACTGGCGAACAGGCGAACAGGAGAATCTTCCGGTAGGCCGCCCCTGTGAAGGCATGCTAATGAGTAGTGCTATTACACTTGATTCACAATTTGCAGAAAAAGGTATCGTCTAATCATTCATTAAACAAGCCTAATTAATATTATATAGAAGCAAATATACATTTGTGTACTAGGGTCAGGTTATATTTACATGTATCTGAACAGTGGACCCCAAGAATCAATGTTACTGATGGGCCTTTGCCAACCCAGTCTGACACTGCTTATGAGCACTTATATTTAGTAAAATCATCAGTCCTTATTAAATAAAAAGCCTCAGACTGGTGCTAGGTCCGTACCCAGTTTTCATTGGCAAACACCAGCTGTAAGAACTTTATGTATCCTTGGCTGTAGGCTATTACCTGGTATGTTAAATACTAAAATTATTTGTTATTACTCATTCTACTTAACCAGTGTTGAGTAATACGTAGAAAATAAAAAAAACAACCTCCCAAACACATTTCATTAATTGGTTCCATTAGACTAATTATTGTCAGATCAGCGATCTTTTGTCCTCCTTTTTGCATGTCTAGAACTTTGCCCGTCTTCTAATTTGCGGAAACTGTCTTGCTCGACGTTCTTTGTCATTCATCAAACAAGCAATGTTCTGCCATTAGCCGAGAATTCAGCAGGAAGGCAGGTGGCTTTCTGTTCTTACCTATTTATAATTCACTTTTGCCTGATCTTTAACTCTTGCCCTTTTTCTGTGTTGTTCACATTTGTTTCTAGAATATTTCTTAGAAGGTGCCATTTTAAATAAGTTACCCTGGGAAACTTATTCTGTGCGCAGTCCTATATTTCGGCGTGTGAGCGTATTTTGCAGATATGCAGCAGTCATCACTGAAACGTTAAGTATGGTCTGTGTTCAGCCTGGCAAGGTGCCCTCTGTCTTTCTTTTATGCAGCTGCCAGTTCCTTGCTTTTTGGAATTACACAGCAGCAGAATGTATGGAACAGATGCTGCATATTTTCTTTGGACAGTCCAGTGTAAGGAACCCTGCAAACAGACAGCAAAGGCTCGTCAAAGAGGAGTCTGGCTATCTGGCACTGATTAACTGGAGCGGTGTACCGGAGCAATTTCTCGATTCCTTTGTCTGTTTTTTTTTTTTACTTATCTTCTATTCTTTTGAAACAGCATTTGGTTAATTTTACATAGTATTTGGCTCAGATATACTTCCATTATCCATTCGGATGTCGATTGTTTTCGAATATCATAGCGTTGACATCCTCAGTCAAGCATTAAAATTTAACCGGATGTCCTTTTACACCGTTTGGCACATGCAATTTAAACATTGCTGAGACAATATTTTCCCTAACGAAATTATGGCTCAATTAAGCTCACAATCTAATTACTGCAAGGCGTCTTAAGATTTACCCAAGGTCATATAAGTGTGGTAGAAGAAGATTCGATCCAGAGTCTCCGATAATGCTTTTGCTTTTATAGTATATTTAACCACTGAATCACCTTTTTTTTTTCCCCCCTAAGGGTTCTTTTACTGGAAGATATTTCCAGTTGTCTAATCATGTAAAAAAGATACAGAAGCTTGTGATTACCTTGCATTTATTGGTCCCATTGAGAAAATGTTGTTGTGACTTTCGGTGCGTAATCTTATCTGAGCTTTCCACACCGGACTTCCACATGAACAGATCAATGTTCTAACTAAGATAAAGTGTTAGAATCTATATTTCGAGTGCAAAATATCTTGTAGCCTTACATTGGAAATTCCACTGTATTTTGAGATCTAAACTATATTGGTATTAGTCCGAATTGTGCTAAATTTTAGATACTTCTATGCCCGTCCATGGTAAACTTTATGTCACTGTAGCTAAAGGGTCATCTGGGATTAAAATGAATAAAAAATGGCTAAGAGCTGGGAATGTGTTACCATAACAAACTAACCATTTCCTATTTCATCCCGAAATGTTACAGTGCCACTGCTCAGGTAGTCCCCACCGGTGATCAACAGATGATGTTCATTTGTCACGTGACTGATGAAGCCAATCACTGGGGCCTCAGGAATAATGTTTGCACCTATGGCAGATGACTGCTGAGACCGGTGATTGGTTGCAATGGTCTCATTAATGATGGACATGAAGTAATCACAGGAGAACCAAGGTGGACCACGAGAGTGGGGTCATTGGAGAGGCAGTAGCACATCTCTAGCTCTTATCCTGTGTTTCTAAAAATCCCAGATCATCTTTTTTGTTCAAAAGAGCAATTAAGTATAAAGAAGAGATGAAAGATTAAGCTTTTGGACTACGGTGTATGAGCTCTTGAAGTACAGAGACTCTGGAGTAAATAGAAGATGCAAGGTGAAAGATGAGGCCTCCCAGTAGTGATAATGAAATGGTGGGGCCTTGAGACTCAGAGAAGAAGGTGCAAAGAATGAATTTCAGGCTACTTCTGGGGTAAAAGCTGGCTTCTGGGGAGTAAAAGGGAAATGGTTCAATGTGGATATTGGCCCATCTGACATTTACTAGAATTGCCAGAAGGACAGTCCGGTCCTAGATTGAATGCAACAGTTGTGCTCAATAGTGTTGAACCTAGCATGGAAGCTATGATGTCAAGGCTCAATTACCCACAAACAGCATGGATCTTAAATATTATAGCCATATACAGGGAACAAATCATTGAAAAATCTCACCACTATTTAGGAGAGAAACCCCATCAGTGGTTAATGAAAGGAGATTGAGAAACTCCAGGTGTGTTGATTCCAACATGAATGTCTTGAATTTTGCATACAATGATGTGTACCAATTTTGCCTGGAGTTTTCTGTTAAAGAGGAACTCTAGTATCAATTATTTTTTCTTTTTTTTTTCATCAGTAGTACATATAAGAAACTTTCTAATATATGTTATCAGAGAAATCTGCTTCTTTTCCCTTTTGGATTTATCATTCACTCTCATGTCACGGGTAAAATCTGTCTTGAGTGAAGAGAGGTTTTCACATAGCTGAGATAGGAGATGACAGTTGGTGCTCATAAAATTCTATGGAGAAGGGAGGAACTAGAGACAGATACTTACATTCTGTCGCAGATTCTCCTGAAATGACAGTCACACTTTCATTTTTTTTTCTTATAGTTGTTGCCCCATTAAAGTTTTTCATAGTTATTGAATGATTTTTTTTTTATTTTTCAAATATCAAGCGATACAAATAAAAGATAAAATAAATAAGCATAAAGTAAATAAAATAAATATAATAAAAATTTAAGTATTTTTTCCTAGAAGGGATATTTTATCCCTAAGTAATATTTATAACTTAAGAAGATTAAGGCTATGTTCAGACATCATGTTTTTTTCTGCGTTCTTTTTCTGCAGAAAAGCCTGATCTCTTGCCAGGAGGTTGTTCAAGATTTTTGTTGCTGTTTTCTTGCTTTTTTTGGTGCGTTTTTAGCGTTTTTTCACTGTCCTTTTGTCTCTGTTATGCATGTACATAAAATTCAGTGAAAAAAAAAATCTCATTCTGGTGTATGCACAAAAAACGCTAAAAAAAAATGCTGAAAATTTGACACTTGCGTTTTTGGTGCATTTTTTTCACCCCCCCCATTACTTCCAATGGGTGAAAAAATGCTGAAAAAATACTGTAAGAAGTGACATGCAAAGCACAAAATCCTCAACAAAAAAAACCTCATAATGTGTGCATGAGATTTCTGGAATCTCATAGACTTTGCTGGTACTACAAAACGCAGCTGAAAATTTGCATAAAAAAACGCATAAAAAAACTCTGAAAAAACCATGATATGTGAACATAGCCTAAAGGTGTTCACAGTAAAAGATGAGTAATTAAGCCAATGAAAATGTTTCTTAATGATGTCAAGACTTTCAGAATGTTTTCTTCCCATTCACTCAATTTTCTTGTAAATGGACTCTTTTTTTATTGAAAAATTGTAAAACATAATGGGCCCTGTATGTTATAATACTTGCCATTTTAGGTAATCACATGGAAGCCTTCCCCTTCATTTAGGTGAGAGTCTATTATGTTTGTTATAATCAGATAAAGAAAGAATTGTAATCACAGATCTGAACGTAACAAATACAGGTGCAGAGACAAAAGGAACGTCAGCGGAACACGCTGTTTCTTAATAGTGATTCTTGGTGGGAAAGGCTCTAATTGTTATAATTGATGCAGTATGGTTTAAGAGAGAAAAATAAAGAAAAAAATGATAAATATAGTTCATCTACCATCTGCATCTACTGTACAGAATACAACGTTAACAGTGGCGGACACAGACAGAAAAGGGCCCCTGTGCAGTCTAATAGCGCATCATAATGCATAATTACAACTATTTTAGGGGTGAAAATAGGCCCCCTTACCTCTCCGGCCCCTTTGTGGTTGCACCAATGATATGTCTGCCCCTGGGCTGTAGATATTAAGTGTGTATTGTAAGCAAGACAGTTAGCACAGATGGATGTGTTCTTTATAATAATTAATTCTCCAAACAAGATTCATTATCTCCAAGTAACAAATAAAAAAAAACAAAACTATCACTTCCGCACAGTATTTGCACAGGCAGCACCGAGATCACAAGGTTAATGTTACTTAAGAAATTATAACCAAAGAAATGAATTGGAATATAAGTTGGTAAACATGCAACATGTAGGAGCATGTTCACACTGGCCATTATAGAAACAAAATCTAAGATAGAAAAAAAAATGAACATATACCCTGCTAGAAGTAAAAAAGCAATAGTTCATATAAATAACACCGGGTACTAAATAGTGCACTTAAATAACACAGGGAATGAAAAAAAGCGTAGAAGCCATTCCACTAACGACAAAGTGTACCCAACCGGGACGGTGCGACTCCTAAACTCTAGTATTAAAATCTCACCGTGTGTCAAAAATGACAAGGTTAGGATGGTCCTGATTGGGTTCACCTTGTCGCTGGTGGGATGGCTTTTACGTTTTTTTAATCCCCTGTGTTATTTATGTGCACTATTGCTTTTTACTTACAGCAGGGTATATGTTCTTTTTGTTTCTATTTTAGGTTTTGTCTTAAGAAATCATGACTAACATCATCTCCATCTCCCTATAGCTCATCTATATTATATCAATATGAAGTGTAGGGGCAAATGGTGAGTGTTACTGTCATCTGTGTCTACCCCGGTCACTTTGATGGTGCTGATAGGTGTCAACACTGTTCCGGACTATCACTTCCCCCATATTGCCACTAGTGGAAAACATTAAAATCCCATGTTACAGCTTTTAGCTAGTAACATGATCCTACGGGAGAAGGAATATCAGAGCTGACAGATTCCTACTAGGTAGTGCTTTATGTTATAGTGTTTGGCCCCCAAATCATAATCTTTCTTCTAGGACCTCTGACCTTCAGCCATTATCAGCAAATGGAGCATCCATATCTATATCTACTGAGGGATAAATGTATCTGGCACTACATGGCCATTTCACGTTTCCCAGAACAAGGCTTCTCTTTGCAGCTTAAAAGTGACGCTATCATCAGAAAATGACCTATTGTTTAAATCAGGTTTTTGTGTGACATGTATTTTTAATTTTTAAAGTTTGGCAAAGTTATTTTTTTTCCATATCACTTTATTCAAAAACAAAATTATTTATCTTGCAATTTTCACACTGGCCACTGGGGCAATTATACATTCATACTTCGTGTCATTTTAGGAAGGATTTTCAGCAGTCTCCTTATCATCAGAGGCAGGATTGCAATAACAGGTAGCTCCTCTATAGACAGCTGATAACACAGGATCCACCATTCACAATAGGCGATGTCACACCTGACCTTGCTCTCCTTTCCTAAACAGTGACCATTGTATAAGCTCATTAGATGCTTCAATACAAAATGTAATGTTTGAGTTTTTTTCATTATGCAAATGTACATGTGGATTTCCTAAAAAAACAGAAAGTTATAGTTTAAAACAGTCCTAGTGGCCAGTGTGAAAAATTCAAGATTTCTATTTTTAATATACTGTAGATTGTGTTATGGAAAAATAAAACATTGTAATAAAATACACTTAACAGAAAAGCCTGATTTAAACAATGGGTCATTTCCTGATGAAAGCTTCCCTTTAATTTCATTCTTACTAATATAGAGGATTCCAATCTGGAAATACCCCACTGCGATGTCTTTATAAACTTTCTTGAGTGATTATCTTCTTTAAAGGGAACCTGCAACATGCCCAATTGCTATTAATGAGCAGATATTGGGTTAATCTGTAGGTTAATAGCTTTCTAAAGCCATTTGGCTGCTGGGAGGAAATTAATTTTATTCCTCCTGGCAGCCTCTGGCTTTCAGTCATAGAGGCGCGGCGTCAGTCACCACACAGTACATAGTGAGTGGCGGCTGTTAACACGCCCTGACACATTGACAACAGTGTATCAGTGCAGAGACCGATGTCAGTCAAAATGCCAGGGCGTATTAATATCACTGCTCACTATGAATGGTGACTGAAGCCTCGCCTCTATGACTGAAAGCCGGAGGCTGCCGGAAAGAATAAAGTTAATTTCCTCCTTGTAGCTGGACTTTCAGTGTGGAAGCTGGGAGCATTATAATGTTATTAACCTGCATATTAACCCCCATATCTGATGGCATTTGGGGATATGACAGGTTCCTTTTAACTTTGGTTATAGCCTTTCATGCCTTTTTTAAACATCGAAAGTATCGATTGGACAAGGTAAAATCCAACCTTTCTGCCTCATGTTTTCCTCAATGGGAAGCGTCAGCTCACAAATGTGTCCCCATAGACATATCGTAAATTCCGTTGACATTGACATAATTCCCCAGTGAGTATTTAATATGTTTAATCAATTAAGCTAAAAATTCCTTTTGATATTTTTGTTGATTATTAAGGCAATATAGACCTTAGATTAAAGGGGTTGTCCACTACTTTAGATTACCCCCCCAATATATCCCCCTGGGGCCCCTAAGACTTTTTGAAAATACCTTCTGTTGCAGATAATGCCTGTGAGCGGCGCTATCACTGGCCACTCACAGTCATCACGTGACCCCCGGTTGCAGCTGGCTCTGACATCCGCTGATGTCACGACAAGTGCTGGCGGGTCTTTGTCTTCCGCGTTCCAGGTGGATGCCAGGCTGTGGGCGGGGTTACCCTCCCCACATCACACCCTTCATCCACCATGCGCTCTGCCTCTCCCCATTCATTGGGAAAGCACGCGGTGGATTCTGGGTGTGACAAGGGGGGTAACCCCACCCACAACCCAGCAGCCACTGCAGGGACCCCAGCGCGGGGTCACGTGATGCCTGTGAGCAGCCACTGATAGCGCCACTCACAGGCAGTATCAGCAACATAAGGTATTTACATAAAGTCTTAGAAACCCCAGTTGGAAACATTGGGGGGGGTAATATAAAGTAGTGTACAACTTCTTTAAGAACAAGTCTATGCACGGCAAAGGAGGAAACGGCCTCTTTTGACATTTTCTCACACGGATTAGTTCATCAGGGATCATGACTTTTGATGACTTTGCAGGTTCTAAGAAATGCTGACCACTTGTTTCCTGGCCAGACAAAGATGTAAAGGATACAGTGATTATTTATTTTTTTTGTGGTTTTCACATCTTGAACGCTGTATAATTAATCCATCATAAAAACCACTCGTGGCAAACTCAGCAAACAAGTCTTTGAGAGAGAACTAATTTTAGTTCAACCCTTAGATAATGTAATAAGAGGTGTTTTCATTTTATAATATGCATCATTACAATTTTTTTTTATTAGGTTTACAAATATTTTAGTGAAATTATACATTTATGTTCTCTTTTGTATTGATATGTGGATGATTTTAAATGATTACATAGTCACCAGCATTGCCAACCATCCAGAAATTTAAGGACACTCTATAAAAGTAGGCCTTTCCGTAAAAAAAATTTAAGGTATCCAAGATCTTTTTAAGCTGAAGAAATGTATAGAGTAATTATGACCATTTTACACTTTAAAGTGAATGTCTTCATACCATAATTACGGTCTGTAGACATGTATCACTTAATCGTAATGATTTATTATGGTTTTCCAATGTGTTCCTAAAAATATTGTATGTCTGTAAATTTTTGATAAGCTGTCCAGAAAAAATAAAAAAGTCAAGTTCCTATTACCTCCAGGAATAGCACGAATGTTGATGTAACATTATTATTTTTATTGTTATTATTGTTGGGTTTTTATTCCAGTTCAAACTGAATTTGGTTTGTTTCGTTCCTGGACCCTGACATGCGCTCCTCTCAGGACCATTTCGACTTGGAAAATTGGAAACCATAAAACATCATACTTTCAAAAATGGCCCCTAATGATTGAGTATTCCATTATTTTATAGTATTTCCCTTGTGATCATTTGTTATATGTGGATATGTATCTAAATTTACATTTAATACAGATATACTGTATTTTTTTTATTTGTTTTATGTTCTAATTTATTTATTGCATTGGCAACTCCTTTATTTGTCTTTTTTCAAGACCTCAATTACCCAGGATTTACTAGGTCTGAGTTGTCTATATTAAAACTCCGGAGTAGAAGTTTTTGATGGTACATATCTGATTTAGCAAAATGTAACTGAGAGATATTTCTTATAATTACAGTGATCCCTAGTAGTGATAAGCGAGTATGTTCTGTTAACCCTTTCGGCGAGCATGCTCAGGTGAACAACGAGTATCTTCAGCATGCTCGGTGTTATGTTTGAATCACTCCGTGCACATGATTTGCAACAGTTTGTCAGCTTTATTACATGTGAGGAATGCCTGTTTCTTTGGCATTCCTCACGTGTATTAAAGCTGTCAAACAGTCGCAAATCATGGACACGGGAGTGATTCAAGCATAACACCGAGTATGCTGTAAATACTCGCCGTTCGCCCGAGCATGCTCGTAAATCTCAAGTAATGAGCATGCTCACTCATCACTAATCCCTAGTATACTGCAACACCCTGCGAAAACCTCCATGTCTAAAACACATCAAAGACTTTCCTTATTTTCCTCATATTCATATTTATACAACAGTTCAGATGGAGAAATGAATATTCATGTGCGATGAACATAGAGGTCTATAATGGCCAAAATACTCATGAACATATGGAAAAAATAAAAAATTGTACTAATTAGCTAACTATTTCATCAATATAACCGAAGTATACAGACTAGTGTTGAGCAAACGTGATTGGATAAGGCATTACTTGAACCAGAACGTGAACCACATTGAAAACAATGGGGACCCGGACTACTGAACCGGAAAATTTCTCTCTCTCTATCTCACTAACTCCAAACATTGCAACGGACTTCCAGGGAAAGTCCGTGTTTGGCGGTTAGCACCGGACAGTTACTGTCCGGTACGAACGCCGATCTTTACAGTTCGGGTCTGCTCATCCCTAGTTGAGAGTGATCGGCACATTAGAAGTCATGGGTCCCTTACTTCACTCTAGCCATTCACTTGCCTTTGGTTAATACATTTGAGTCACAACTGTAACTTTTTTTTAAATTTCAGGTTCTATACTTAAATTGTATGGACTCATAGTTATGCAACTGAACAAGGTGCATTATACTTCTTATGGACACGGGTGCCCAAGTTCAATGCATTAATGTCCAAATGGCCAGGCCAATGCATGCTGTGAGTTTATTAGCTCTAGCCATGGGCCGGCATGCACTGCGCTAATGCCCATAAGGATTTGTGTAACTGTAAAATGGTCTTCAGGCCTCCTCTGGCCAAGGACACCCTGTATACTGTGCTTCTGTCCAAATAGTTAGTGCATCCCTGGCTGTACAGTAATAAGCAAGCCTTCATGTGCATGTAACTAATGTCCAAATGGCCAGTCTATACGGTCATGACCAAGCCTCCTCTAGTCATTGGCCAGCAAGCTTTGCCCTAATACCCAAATATCTAGTCAATTCTTGGCTGAAGAGTAATTTTAAAGCCTTTATGTGCACTGCACTAATAACCAAAATGGCCATTTCTTTCCTGGCTGTAGGGTCATGATCAAGCTCCCTTTAGCCATTGACCAACACACACTACACTAATGCCCAGATGTTCTGTTCATCCTTGGCTGTCAGGTCATTAGCAAGTCTCCTCTGGCTATGGACTTGGACGTTCGTCACCAATACCCAAATGGTCGTATACTACCTGTATATGATATAATTTTTACCTAGTTGTAAGAAATATTGCATAACACAACAGAGTTAATATTCTGGAGAAACTTTGCTCTCATGATTTATGTAGAATACCATGATATCATTGTGTAATACCATTATCATCAATGCCTTTTTTTTGCTTGGGTATTTGATGGAGTCTCAGTGTGTTTTTAGTGGAACATGCATATTAGAGTATGAGGACGTTCCTATTCTAGCTGTGCTTGTGCCTATGCTTGAGACCGCAATGTTCACACAGCCTAAGTATTATTGAGCCATAACTTGTATTATCACAAACAAATATTTTCGCGTTGAGCAAGCACAAAAGATGTGTCAGTGACAATACTAGTTTAAGTACAATTGATTGCCAAATCATTTAGAATGATGAGCGACTCACTATCACCCCTGCGCCAATTATGTTGAATCAATGTTGCCTGAAAGATATGATTTTCATTAAAGTCCTAAGAAAAGATGAGAAGGTATTTTGACAGGTGCACAGAGTGTAACGGAACGAGCTGAGCAAAACACAATTCCGAGAGCATAAGAATATGTTTTGTTGTGCTGCGTATTGGATGAATGCAGGATTATGTGTTGCATGGATTCCTTTTCAATTACGAGTCTATTAAAATTTATTTTACATTTTTAATTAGGATGAAGCTACATTGTTACATTGCAACCCACTCAAGTAATGGTAAAATATCACGGCACTCACAAAGTCTTACACCACTGTCTATGTGGGGTCAGATGTCAGGCAAGGAAATCAGACAGTGAGCTAAAACTACCAAGCTAAAGAGGCTGGAGCTGGGTGGGGAAACAACCTCAGGAGGCACAAGCTTGTGAAAAATCTAATAAATTCCCCTATTGGATGTGTTTAAAAAAATGTTCCTGTGCTGAGATAATCTTATAAATGTGTCCCTGCTGTGTACTGTGTAATGGCTGTGTCAGACTGTACAGGAACATGGTCTGATCATACCACAGCTCCTGTGCAGGGAAGGAAGCAAAATAGATATTACAGCAGGGGATCACAGCTGATTTTTTCTGGAAGTTAAAACATGTTTTTAAACAGGCAAGGAAATGTTTTCCCTCACATAAACCAGCAGCTGTGATCCCCTGCTGTAATGTCTGTATACTTTTTTACGTCCTCCCCTGCCCAGGAGATGTGGTATGATCAGACTATGTCCCTGTACGGTCAGACACAGCCATTACACAGTACACAGCAGGGGCACATTTATAAGATTATCTCAGCTCAGGAATATTTTTTTAAACACAACCAATTGTGGAACTAATTTTAATTCCAAGATCTATTGACTAAAATCAACTTTATTTGTGGGAAAACCCATTTAAGTGCTCTATCAGGCCCAGAGCACTATAGATATAAATTGCATATGAATAGAAACACTTGTTTCTGGGGAATGCAGCAACAGATAGAAGATATAAAGTGGTCAATGGGTTTAGATTTCAGAGACCTGCATGTCCATATATGTGAACTGGAAGGGGGAAGGGTTAATCTAGCTGACAGAGCCCTCTTAAAGGGAATCTGTCAGCAGGTTTTTGCTATGTATTCTGAAGACAGCATGAGTTAGGGGTCAGCCATGCCTCTCTTCTCAAGCTCCAAGGTTTTATTTAGTTACAATGATTGTTTTAGCAACAGTAATTCATCATTGCTGTGACTAGCTGGTCGCAAGAGCACTGGTCCAACACGCCCCCTCCTGTGATAAGCAGCACACTGTCTATGGGCATTGTACATACAGAGCCTGGTGTGGGCGGGATTTTCTTTCTCAGTTCTGCTTTATTGCTAAATCTAAAAGCTCTGATTGTGTCAGAACGGCTGCAGCCAGTGAACTAAGTGATACATCGTTGGATTCAGATTCTCTTTGCCTACATCAGGCTGCTCTCAGATGATGAGGTAGCAAAAACCTGCTGACAGATTCCCTTTAACAGGACACTGTGCAATATGCTTTAATCAGCAGATCAATGAGGCTCTTAAGAATCAGATCCTTATCAATCTGATGAGATGCCAAGTATTGGCCTCCAATATCGAATTGTCGAATGCTTTTAAATCTTTACATCATTATGAGTCCATTTAGAAAGACAGACTGATGTAGACTACATTCAAGCCAATCGGTGGTCATTTAATGGCCTTTTTAGACAAACCTGACGACATACTCACGGAACAATTGTTTTCTGTGCATAGGATGATATGCTTCCATGACTATTGATTTTAAAGTGAGCTTAAAAATCATCTCACCCGACAAACACACATTTTGCTTTTTCTCTGGGTGATTGCCATCTTGTTTAAACAAGTCGTTAATCGGTTTAAAACATTCATGATGCTTGACCGTTTTAATTGGGCCTCTTGATTTTGGGAGGGAAAAGACCAACCCCTAACAGGGAAAAATTTAAAACATTTTATAAAGTATTTTTAGTTATAGAAAACTGTCAACAGGTCATAACAATGTGTCACTCAATGGTGGTGGGTTTGATTCAAACTCCATCAAAAGCAATTTTTGAAAATGTCTCAAAAAATGTTTTATTCGTATGTTTCACTTTGACCATCATGGGTTAAAAAGTTTTTGAAAAACTTTTTTTTTGTGTGAGGACTTTGCTAAATCAATTCCCTTATCTGAGATTTCTGGACACCCAAGGCCTGCGCATGGTAATGTTTTGAGCGTAGTCTAATATATGACAATGTGGTTATAAATAAACCTGCATCAATACCATTTAATAGAATACTTGAGGAGGGAGATTTAGAAGAATAAGTCGTTTCACTGTCATAACTTGGCAGTTGTCAAGGATAAAAAAAAAGACGTATTTTTCAATTCAAGTATTGAAATCATTAGGAATTCATTACCGGTATGTAATTGCATCTCAAACCTGTAGATTGCTGCTGTGGATTGTAAATATTCCAGCGTAGTACTCTAGGAGTTGAGTGAAAGTAGGACAGATGCTGTTTTCATGAAGCAATGCAGAATATTAATATCTTAATCAGCATGAATAAAACTGTAGCTCTTCAGTCATCGCTTTGAAATCAGAGCAGCTGTTCCAGTGGACTTTTGACTTTATGTTACTTACATTTGATCTCCTGGTCCCTCTTGCCTCATCCCAAGGTGGTGAAGGCTGTATCTACATGGGAAATTTGATGGCGTTGACCTGAAGTAATTTAAATGTTTCCTCTAGGGAAGTCAATGCTAAACTCATCATTATAATTCTACAGGAAATAGACATTCAATTAAGTATGTTCTGTAACCTGTTTCTCTGTCTGGGTTTCTTACAGTTAGGACAGTTTTGTTTTCTTAATGATGTCATCCAGTTATTCTGTCTGTCTTAAAGGAAAGATGCCAACTCCGCATGGTTATGATTTCTTTAGTAGTCCTAATCGAATGCTACTTCTACTCTGTGGGTCTGGTGGACTGAGCCCATCCATGTTTTACAACGTTATCCATTAATTTTATTGGTGAATATGTAACACCGTATTTGCTATTGGGGAATAAATGTCTTGTCATAACCTTCCCTGGAAATTAATTCATATTTCGAAGTGCAGGGTTGCTCAGTAGTGATGAGCGAGCATACTCGTTTAACCCTTTCACCGAGCACGCTCAGGTGCTTTCCGAGTATCTTCAGCGTGCTCATATATTATGTTGGAGTTCCTGCGTCTGCATGAATTATGGCTGTTATACAGCCTCAACACATGTGAGGATTCCTTAACAAACAGGCAATCCCTGCATGTGTTGAAGCTGTCTAACAGCCATAAATCATGCAGATGCAGTGACTCGAACATAATATACGAGCATGCCGAAGATGCTCAGAAGCACCCGATCGTGCTCGGTGAAAGGGTTAAACGAGCACACTCGCTCATCACTAGTGCTCAGCCCAATCGACAAGATAAGTCAGATGGAAGACACTGGTCATTTTTATTCCCATAGACCATTTGGTAAACATGGGGAAGGATAAAGGCATAAAGTCTAGGGAATAGAGATGAATGGATCAGGCAAAATTTGAGTTTGCTTGTTTACGCGGCTTTTCCCAAGAAATTCAATTTGCAGCTAAGTTATTCCCCGCGAATTGAAAGTCCATTATTGTGCTCTGTTGCCTTTCCTGACCACAAAGCATAATAAATGTAAGATGTAAAAAAGAAAAAATATCTCTATACTCTCCTCACCACTCATCTCTCTTGTCCCTCCACTCCTCACCTTCACCTGTCCGGTCATCGTTGCATCTTCAATCACAGTCGCGATCACTGAATCCCTGGGTTTCATCCCGATAGGCTGGAACTTCCAGCTCTGTTATTGCCCAGGATGGTTCTACACAAGTGTGAGAAAGGTCATTACTTCATGATGTGCGCCCTGACCTTGCAAAATTAGATTCAGCGCTCGCGGGGGTGATAAGATGATGCGAAGTGAGAACTGGACGGGTGATGGGGGGCGGTTGTTGGTAAGAACGGGCGGAGAGGTGAGGGGTAAAGTGAGCATAAATATTTTTTTAACTTTTTTGATGGCTTTTTACGGTTCAACAAAATGGTGGCCAGCAGAATCCACGCAGAAGTGAAATACAAAAAAATCTATATTTTTGTCAAAAACTGATTTTTGTAGTATGCAAGTAAAATTAAATTCCAGTCAATATATATTCGCGCATCACTTCTAAGGTCCATTGCTCTAGACTGAATGTTATTCAACAACCATTAGCTGATACCAGTCACTATTTAAAGATCTCTTTGTATGCCACTCTATTTGGCAACTTCCTACTCTAAGCTTGTAAAATCAATCTGTAGCATCTGGTATGTAGAAATTCCCTTCCTTTGTAGGCCATTCTAGGCTTGCTACTTTCTTCAGGATCTTTTTAGGATACTGTTGTATGCCAGTTAATCTTCACAGAGGCATCCAGTGCTCGCAGTCTAATAGTTAACTTCAGCAACCCTTGTGCCACCATGGACAGCTTTGCCTTCAGCATCGTATTTGGTAGGCCCATCTGATGTCCATTGATTCAGAGCACAGTGATGGCCCAGTTCCCAGGCAGCGTCAGTCAGAGCCTCGTTCTTTGTAATGTTGTTCTGCAACTGTGGGCCAACAAGCCATGGATAATGAAGAATACAGCGCTAACACTGGTTGGTGTCGACTCATCAAGGCTTGATTTCTGCATTGCTCCTTAGCTCATCAACACAGATTGGAACATCCCGGAAAAGATTCTCCCGTTAAGACGCAGTTTATTGCCAGGGGTCATTATAAAGGTCTTGCCAGAGACAACTGGTCTTACATTGAACTGAATACTTGGGCTTGGGTGGTCCCGGGCAATTATCTAAACTGCTTATATAATAAGTTGCCACTAGATGATATGTATGACCTCTAACTTTCTCAGTTTGTAAGTACGTAATTCCCCAACTTGGGATTCCTTGTAAAGCAATAAAGCATGTTCCCTCTCTTTTCTGAGGCTAAGAGTGATGCTTTACCTACGAAGTAACATATAATCTCTAACTGCAGAGTCAATATTGTGTGATGTGACAGCTATACTTATTTTTATCTAGAAACCATTGTTTTACAGCAATAAGCTGGTTTCCATTTCCAGTAAATTATTTTAGACTCAGAAAAAATAAAAACTGACCAAAAGCAGCCAACAAAAGGATTGAAGGCCTGGACAGAATAGCTTTACAAGAAACCCAGAGAACAGCGATGAGTGGAGATTATTTGTAACACATTCTGAACAAGGGCTGGTGAAAATATCGGAAACGTTGACTGAGGTGTGGGAAAGGCAGCCATATGTCAAAGTCAACTCATCCCTGTGGAGTGAGTTAATAACTGTTATATCATTCTTATTGTGGAAGCAGTATTTGGGTGCCATGATGACCCATTGGTTAGCAATGGTTCTTTGTCACGGGTTTTAGTTTTGAATCCATCGGGGTAATATTTTCTTGGAGTAGGAATATCCCCCATTTTATAATCATGGTTATATGTTGAAATTTAAAGGCGTTATCCAATAGTAAAATATTTTTTTAGCTGTGTATTAATTAGAAATAATGCAGGGAGGCATCCTGATCTTCCAGCCTCCCCGTGGATCCAGCGCATGCAGCTCCGGAGCGGTTTGTCCAACCCGGTAGCTATGTCTACTCTGATGACATTAACATGCTCTCTACTTTCTTGACCTCTGAAGCTATGCTGGGACTACTTCGGAGCAGAGCAGACACCACTTCCAGGAGCCCAGCCAGTGGAGAGGTATGAGCTGGATACATGGGAGTGCTGAAAGGTGAGTATTAGTGTTGAGTGAGTATGTTTTATTAACCCTTTCGCCGAGTATGCTCGGACCGAGCTCCGAGTATTTACAGCTGCTCGGTGATATGGTTGAATTGCTCCCGTGAACATGATTTGCAACTGTTTGACAGTTTTATTACATGCGAGGAATGTCTATTTCTTACACATTCCTCACATGTAATAAAGCTGTCAAACAGTTGCAAATCATGCACACGGGAGCGATTCAAACATATCACCGAGCAGCTGTAAATACTCGGAGCTCGGCCCGAGCATACTCGGACAGAACATACTCGCTCAACCCTAGTGAGTATGTCTCTATTTAATGTTTTTAACCAATTCATGGCTATAAAATATATATAATTTACTGTTGGACAATCCCTTTAAGTCTAAATCTAACTGAAGGAAATTTGAGTATAAGCTCAACTGAACGTCTACATTTTTACAAGAGATGGTGCAAATCGATCCAGTGACCACATCAATAAATTGTGACTCCTGGACAGGAGCCCTTTCAAACCGTATTTTACTGCCTGGTATCCCCGAATCCTCTTTTGATTAGTTGTCCTGGTGGAACGTCATTGTTCCGACATGTTACCCTTCTGATATCACGCAAGGTCGGCTAATCATGAGTGGATGTTGGGAAGAAGGAGGCAATTCGCAGGACTCCCATCTGTTAGTCATATATTAATGGACTGGATCCTGCAAATCAATTTGCACCATTTCTACTTTACTTTTTACCTATTTGATA
Organism: Phyllobates terribilis; assembly: GCF_046119375.1. Taxonomy (NCBI): domain Eukaryota; kingdom Metazoa; phylum Chordata; class Amphibia; order Anura; family Dendrobatidae; genus Phyllobates; species Phyllobates terribilis. The sequence goes on along the minus strand of NW_027362763.1, from coordinate 734,425,039 downwards.
TGCCTCGATGGATATCAATAGTTTTTCCCAAGACTGTTATATAAAGGGTCAATATTTTTCTAGTATTTTTTATTGGTAAAAGGAAAATTAAGTCATCTGATTGTTGGATCACTCTAAAGGTATGTAGATAATCCCATAGCATGAGAATTTATGCTACGAGACACAGCAATACTGAGTCACTTATGTTCACATACTGTATGAATTGGTGACATTGGTGTTTCGCACTCTTCATTTAGCCATTTTATAGTTCTTGGATTGACGTGTCCCTAAATGAAAAAGAAAAAAAGAATTTAAAAATGCGTATTACTGACAGGAACATGTTTAGCACGGAGTACGATACTGTGTTCACATCATTTGTGGTCATTTTCTATTCTACAGTGTTGGCCAACTTTATACACTCCAGACAACTATAAAACACAGACAAGTTTGTCTCCTTTGAGAGAAATTTTCAAGTTCATTTCTATCCACTGTACTTAGCAGACACCAAGGTACAAGATGTCTGAGAACAGATTTATTATATAACCATTTACTTTTCTCCTTCAGATCCTGTGTTGTTAAAATGTATCTGGATTGTTTGATTCCTCCAGATTTGATCTTAATATTCGTTTCATGACTCAAAGAAGGCAATAGGTTAAGTAACATCTTAGCCTTATCTTTTCCTCGCTCTTATTTGTATAGTTGAAGAGATTTTAGTCTGTCACCATGAAAACACATTGATCTGCATGGAAGCTGTATACACAAGACGGCAACCAGGGGTCTCAATGGACAACCACTTAAATGGACATAATGGAAATAAATCCACTACTAAGGTTAATTAATTTCCATTATAAAAACTTCTAAAATCCTTTGTACTTTAATTATGAAAGCTCCATCATTCACCCGATTTCTTTTCTTTTTCTTAATCGTCTAATTTTTATTGATTTATACATATAAAAATTACAAACAAACAAAAGAGACAACGAGGCAGATACAACAGCTGTGAATTATACAAAACTATACAAATAGACAAATCTAGTAACTTTCCACATCCAAACCCATCCCCCAGTGTGAACCTCTTTCTAGTCTTAATTGTTCCATTTATTCTATTAAGTGGGACTATTAGACTCTCCCATAGTAGGTGGATGGGGATGTATCCAATCGGCCACTATAACTATATGGGCCTAGATAGAGCATTCTTTCAATTCCAACTGAAGTGTATTGGTCATCATTGGCTCAATTTCAGCGCCACTGTCATCATATCGGCTACTCTCCTTCCAGTTTGGGTTTGACACAGCAATAGAGCTTTTCCCACTTTTTATGTGTTGGCACAGTATAAGTGGCTGGATATTAGGCTCTGTTCACTAGATAAGCTGCACCCTTTTTATGTTATCAGCCATAGATAGAGATGGGGTGGTCATCATTTGCTCAATTTCAGCGCCGCTTTCATCATGTCGGTAGCCCTTCATCCAGATTGGGTTTGACATCGCCAGATATCTTTCCCCACTCTTTATGTATTGGCACAGAATGGAGGCTGGATATTAGGCTCTGTTTGTCAGATAAGCTGCACCTTTTTCTGTCATCAGCCACAATATAGAAGGGGTGGTCATCATTGTCCAAATTTCAAAGCCCCTTTTGTTATCTAGGCAGCCCTATGTCCAGATTGAGTTTAACACAGCCAGAGATTGTGCTCCACTCTTTATGTGTTGGCACAGTATGGGGGGCTGTATATTGGGCTCTGTTCTTTAGATAAGCTGCACCTTTTTCTGTCATCTGCCACAATATAGAAGGGGTGGTCATCATTGTCCAAATTTCAAAGCCCCTTTCGTCATCTAGACAGACCTGCATCCAGATTGGGTTTAACGCAGCCAGAGATTTTTCCCACTCTTTTTGTGTTGGCACAGAATGGGGGCTGGATATTAGGCTCTGTTCTTTAGATAAGTTGCACCTTTTTTGTCATCAGTAACAATATAAAAAGGGTGGTCATCATTGGCCAAATTTCAAAGCTTCTTTCATCACCTAGGCAGGCCTATGTCCAGATTGGGTTTAACACAGCCAGAGATTGTTCCCCACTCTTTATGTGTTGGCACAGTATGGGGGGCTGGATATTAGGCTCTGTTCATTAGATAAGCTGGATCTTTTTTTGTCATCAGCCACAATTGTGAAGGAGTGGTTATCACTGGCTCAGTTTTAGTGCCCCTTTTGTCATTTCGGCAGCCCTTCATCCAGACACAGCCAGAGATCTTTCTTCACTCTTTCTGTGTTGGCATAGTATTGGAGTTATATTCATGAGATAAGCAGCATAAGCCATGATGGAGAAGAGGGCTGGATTTGTCTATGAATTAATCCCAAAATTCAGACCAATTCATCCAGTGCTAACGCCAGGGATGTGAGCCAGTCTTACAACCCTTGGATACATCCTTCCATTGACCTTAAAAACTGCGGTCCTCATCATCACAGCTTTCCTACCCACAATGGATAAACATGAGCATATTATTTAGAGTTTGAGAAAACAAAATGTTTATAACTGCACATAAAAATGCAAAAAATATATATAATTTTGCCAATCTGTCTATTTTTTTTAATTAGAAAAGAAATAAAACTGAAGAAAATAAAGTCATAAAAGCAATACAATGGGTAATTACTGTTTAGACTCAAGATACTTTCTTTAACGAAAATACAAAAATGTGTTCCTTACGTATTTCCCACTTGGGAATTCTACCACTGAAGATCAGCATTCTTCTTATTAATGCATTTCTTAGAAATATCATTGCGTGATGGATTTGAGAATCAAATATTATAATCATTAACTTTCAGGATCATTGAGGACGAACTATAGTGATAGCACAGATTAATTACCCAGCGTAGAAAAATAATGCGGTCTTGTCCATGTTCTACTGAATGTGTTATATGTCATTTTACAGGAACGGCAAATTATTTAACAATTATTTGTCCTTTAAAGACAAGACTTGTCAGGAGGAGCCCTTTCTTTATCATTATGACTACATTACATGATATTGGACTTTATTTTAGATAACCTTTTCATGATATTTAAGTGCGATTGCTCGTCAATTTTCAGTTTTTTCACTCCAGTGATTTTTATTTCAAGAATATATGTTGTATCATTAAGGAAATTTTATGCAGTCTACCCATGCTTTGTCAAAATTAATAAAACAGAATAAAATGTTGCTATTAATAAAATCCACTCAGCAGAAAAATATGTGTTTAATACTTCACTTCTTCAGTTAAATAGTTGACTTCAATTACAAAGTAATTTTCTACAAACTTATTATTTAAGAATTTTCTTTATATTCTTTTCTTTCTTTCTTATATTTCTTTTTGTCTTATATTTCTTTCTTCTTTATATTTTACACTCAATTTTTTTTATCAAAAGTTATTTAGGTTTTGAATATATTTCTCTTGTCCCATTCAGACTGGAGTATTGTACCTAAATCTAAAGGGGATATGTGTCCAAATATGCTATTTACTTGCAGATATAGGGATAATCTGCAAGTAAATAAAATTAAAATCCCGCCTGACTGCCTTATTGTTACTGGAAGATTGGCTAAAGGGAGAAAATGAACTTATATCCTCCCTGCAGCTGCTCGCTTTTAATTACAGGGGCATTGCAGGGAGCAGTTACAGTTACCAGTCACTACATAGTGAACATAGCTGTAATCATTCCCCGGCACTTTGATTCACAGCCTGCTTTGCACACACACTGCGGAGGAAGGCTATCAATCAAAGTGCCAGGGAGTGATTACAGATGTACTCACTATAGCAAAACCAAATAAATGAGCCAGAACATAATTTGGCATACGCGCAAAGTGTAGGAGCCTGTTCATATTGTGCCTATTTTGCAGACAAAACTCAAGAAAAAAACAAAATGAGCATATATCCTGAAGTAATTTAATAGTAATAGTACATGTAAATAACACAGGGTACTTTGTTAACACTATTTTGATCAGAAAAGCGTAAACGCCATCCCACCACGACAAGGTGACCCTATCAGGACGGTGCTATCCTAGCTCTAGTATTAAACCCTTACCATGTGTTAACTGACCTCATTGTAGATAAGGGCAGAGCAGAACCAGAGTCCGACTGTTCAGACACCTGCCCATGAGAAGCTATATATATAAATGAAATGCCTAGCTCAAAAAGTCGCGCTCACTGTGTAGTGACTGGTGACTGTAATCGTTCCTTGCACGCCTCGATGATTTGAAACGAACAGCGACTAGGAGGATACAAGTTCATTTTCTCTATTTAGATGTTCTTCAGGGCAGCCAGGCTGGATTTTAACACTATTTACCTGCAGATTAACCCTATGTCTGCAGGTAAATATTGTTTTCGAACATGACAGGTTCCCTTTAAGTCTCTGTATGAAACAAGAATGCCGTATAGCTCATCTCTTCCTCCACGGTTTTACAGGCTTAAAGTACTTACAGCACCATATGGATCATTGGAACTTTATGTTCAGTTTAGTGAAATGGCAGGACATGTGGGTGTTACATCTGGAATAAAAAAAACTTAAATTAAAGGGGATGTGCAAACTGTACTTGTTTTCTAATTAGAAATGTATACTATACAGTTTTTTCATGTTTTATTTTATTAGTATTTATAATTTCTATTTTATTTATTCTTTATTCATTTTACGTAATATTATACAGTAAATCCTTACATGAACATTACTGTATATATACATATATATATGTATATATATATATACAGTACAGACCAAAAGTTTGGACACACCTTCTCATTTAAAGATTTTTCTGTATTTTCATAACTATGAAAATTGTACATTCACACTGAAGGCATCAAAACTATGAATTAACACATGTGGAATTATATACTTAACAAAAAAGTGTGAAACAACTGAAAATATGTCTTATATTCTAGGTTCTTCAAAGTAGCCACCTTTTGCTTTGATGACTGCTTTGCACACTCTTGGCATTCTCTTGATGAGCTTCAAGAGGTAGTCACTGGAAATGGTCTTCCAACAATCTTGAAGGAGTTCCCAGAGATGCTTAGCACTTGTTGGCCCTTTTGCCTTCACTCTGTGGTCCAGCTCACCCCAAACCATCTCGATTGGGTTCAGGTCTGGTGACTGTGGAGGCCAGATCATCTGGCGTAGCACCCCATCACTCTCCTTCTTGGTCAAATAGCCCTTACGCAGTCTGGAGGTGTGTTTGGGGTCATTGTCCTGTTGAAAAATAAAGGATGGTCCAACTAAACGCAAACCGGAAGGAATAGCATGCCGCTGCAAGATGCTGTGGTAGCCATGCTGGTCAGTATGCCTTCAATTTTGAATAAATCCCCAACAGTTTCACCAGCGAAGCACCCCCACACCATCACACCTCCTGCTCCATGCTTCACGGTGGGAACCAGGCATGTAGAGTCCATCCGTTCACCTTTTCTGCATCGCACAAAGACACGGTGGTTGGAACCAAAGATCTCAAATTTGGACTCATCAGACCAAAGCACAAATTTCCACTGATCTAATGTCCATTCCTTGTGTTCTTTAGCCCAAACAAGTCTCTTCTGCTTGTTGCCTGTCCTTAGCAGTGGTTTCCTAGCAGCTATTTTACCATGAAGGCCTGCTGCACAAAGTCTCCTCTTAACAGTTGTTGTAGAGATGTGTCTGCTGCTAGAACTCTTTGTGGCATTGACCTGGTCTCTAATCTGAGCTGCTGTTAACCTGCGATTTCTGAGGCTGGTGACTCGGATAAACTTATCCTCAGAAGCAGAGGTGACTCTTGGTCTTCCTTTCCCGGGGCGGTCCTCAAGTGAGACAGTTTCTTTGTAGCTCTTGATGGTTTTTGCAACTGCACTTGGGGACGCTTTCAAAGTTTGGCCAATTTTTCAGACTGACTGACCTTCATTTCTTAAAGTAATGATGGCCACTCGTTTTTCTTTACTTAGCTGTTTTTTCTTGCCATAATACAAATTCTAACAGTCTATTCAGTAGGACTGTCAGCTGTGTATCCACCTGACTTCTGCACAACACAACTGATGATCCCAACCCCATTTATAAGGCAAGAAATCCCACTTATTAAACCTGACAGGGCACACCTGTGAAGTGAAAACCATTTCCGGTGACTACCTCTTGAAGCTCATCAAGAGAATGCCAAGAGTGTGCAAAGCAGTCATCAAAGCAAAAGGTGGCTACTTTGAAGAACAAAGAATATAAGACATATTTTCAGTTGTTTCACACTTTTTTGTTAAGTATATAATTCCACATGTGTTAATTCATAGTTTTGATGCCTTCAGTGTGAATGTACAAATTTCATAGTCATGAAAATACAGAAAAATCTTTAAATGAGAAGGTGTGTCCAAACTTTTGGTCTGTACTGTATGTGAGAAATGTACACTCCCTTTTCAGTCACAGGGCAGAGGGTCACTTTAATCACTCTTTCATTTTTGTATGCGGGGTCAGCCATCTTACCTGAGCTTTTGCCTTCAGCTGTGAACAATAGTTCAGAGATTTACTGAACAGCAGCCATACGACGTAAGCCAAATTTTTGAAATTACTTAGTGATTTCTATAGGAAAGTGTTGTGAGCATGCAGAAAGTGTTGTGAGCATGCGGAAAGTGTTGTGGGCATGCGGAAAGTGTTGTGGGCATGCAGAAAGTGTTGTGAGCGTGCGGAAAGTGTTGTGGGCATGCGGAAAGTGTTGTGGGCATGCGGAAAGTGTTGTGAGCGTGCGGAAAGTGTTGTGGGCATGCGGAAAGTGTTGTGGGCATGCTCTGCGACAGGGTAAAGAACACTAAGCACAGAGGACGAGCTGTTAATATTTACATTATCTACCTTCATCTTTATAACAGGGGTGGAACCAAGAAGTGTCAGGATATTGTAAAGCTCAGTATTCAGTGTAAAAACTACAATACTTCATGATTTTTAAAAAGCAATTAAAAAATTTTTTTTTTACATTTTGTTCAGCCTAAAAGTAATTAAACAACCAGTACTTTACCTTTAAACGTGAATAAAAACGAGCCCAACGTAATGAGGTTTTACTCCAGAACAAATTTTCTCTAAGTTAATTACAATATAAATAAAGAGGCTCCTAATTTTGCTACAAAAATAGCATCTCGCCTGTCGAATCTGCTCAGGGGGCTGTGAGGATCATGAGTGTTTTTTTGTGGAACTCTCAACAATTGCGCTTTCAAATGTGAAAAGCAGCTGCTTATATAGAGGCACTAAACGCAATCTGAATGAGTTTGTAGCAAGGACCTATAAGGGGAGCGGAGTCCTTCTTCGCCTCTAAACATTCAGAAGGCAGCGGAAAAGTTTGAAGGATTTAACAGCTGTGCGCTTGTCCTGCGGATATTTAAATAGCATTTTATAAGATCTTGCTGTTTTATAAATCACCCGAGGGCCTTTATACATGGGATGAAAAAGAATCATTTATGAAGAATAGTAAAAGATTTGATACACAAGACATGGCTGATCGCATAATTAAGTAGAAAATGAAGGGTGAGACATACATTTGTAGTTTGTTGAATTTTGCCTTTAGTAAATAAATGACTTTTTTAGACCTTTCGTAAAAAACATAAAAAGACAAGTCTTACAAATGATCTGTCGTGTGTGTTTGTTTATCAGATCTCTCTAACGCCACATGATTGTGAAAGATGCGAACATTGATAGTCCTGGCGGAAGAGTAACATTTCTGTAAATAGCATGTAATTAGCTAATTACTTTCCGAGTGGATGTCAAAAAAAGGAGCAAACAGTATGGATGGTAATGTATTGCCATAGATTTCTTCTTTTTCCGAGTGTCTCTAGAGAACTGCAGTTGGACAAGGCTTATTTATATGGTGGTGTAAAAAGACTTACAACTCACAAATCAACAACAACAGAGGCTTTGTAGCCGCGCTCAGGAGTCAATAATTTGGTTCTCCCTGAGACCTTCATCAGGTCAATATCTTTCAAGGTCTGCCAAAATAAGCTGTTGTGTTTTTGTTCTTGGCTTTCTTTATAAATCTATCTTTCTGTCCTTCCATCCTTCTATTTATCTATCTATCTATCTATATATCTATCTATCTATCTATCTATCTATCTATCTATCTATCGTAAATATTTAGTTAAATGTATTATATTTATTTAGCTGGATTCTACACAAAGGTCCTCTTACCAGGGATATGGTCAAGCAAAGTGTAGATCTGAACCCAGGTCAATGTCATTAAAGGGATCCTGACGGATTCATGCTGAATGAACCATGGGCATCATGAATCAGACACTGGCTGTAAAATTGCAACTGTGCATGTACTACTTCCAATAGGAGGCAGTAGAGTTCCTCTCTGAAGAGGCAATTTGCATATGTAATTTCCCAGAGGAGCATTGCATGGCATATAAGTCTCCTGACTCGGTCATGCCAGTCTCCACAAGGAGAAACGTTACCCCTTAGATCCCAGTCTTAAGCCTCTGACCTAGCCAAACCTGATCTCATATTTTGCTCTCATGGGGGGCAATACCCTGAAACACTGTATCTGCAAATTGAGATTCTGGTTTTGCTTTTATATTAAATCATATGGCAAGGCTTGTTAAAGGGTGGATATTGATTTTTAGGATTGCTACTTTGAATAGGTGACACTAGAGTTCAAGTCAGAGGTATTTTGCAGATTTAATTTCCCAGAGGAGTGTGCATGGCGTATAAGTCTCCTATCTCTGACATGCCATGCCAGACATGTCACTCTCCACAAGGAGAAATGTTACCCCTTAGATCCCAATCTTAAGCCACTCATCTAGCCAAAGCAGATCTCATACTTTGCACTGTGGAGGGGCATCACCCCGAAACACAGTGTTTGCAAATTGAGATTCTGGTTTGGCTGTTATCCTAAGTGATATGGCAAGGCTTGTTAAAGGGTTGATATTGACTTTTAGGATTGCTACTGACAATAGGTGGCACTAGAGTTCATGTCCTCTTCCTCTCTGAAGAAGCAATTTGCATGTTTTACTCTGAAACACTGTGGCATTTCATAGAAAATGTACCTTGCAAAGTCATCTGGGGACAATAACTCTCAAATGACTAGCCCAAAGGAGGAACCTGGTGGCTTCTCCCTGCCCTGATCCTCTAGACTCACCGATCTCTCTCTATACACATAACTAGAGAGAGATCTGTCACTCTAAGCGTCTAAGCGAGGGGAGCAGGGAGAAGCCAATGAGGCTAACTGCCTCACCTCAGATTAGTCATTCAAGATGCATATTCTCTGGATGGCTGAGCATTTTAGAGCAAAACATAAACTGGTGCAATATCATAGTCAATCTCTGATTCATGCTACCCTTCAAGTTCTATTTCAGTTAATAGTATGGCACTTAATATTTATTTTTTATTTTAACTATTGAATGGCAATGGGCAGCACCGTGGCTCAGTGGTAAGCAACTAGCCTTGCAGTGCTGGGCTCCTTGGCTCAAATCTCACCAAGTACAACATCTGCAAAGAGTTTGTGTGTTCTCCTCGTGGTTGCATGGGTTTCCTCCAGGTGCTACAGTTTCCTCCCACACTCCAAAGATAGGGAATTTAGATTGTGAGCCCTGATGGTGCGCAGTGACAGTAAAGATGTATGCAAAGTGCTGTGAAAATTAATGGCTCTATATGAATGAGTAAAATAACTATTATGTTTTGCCAGAATGTCCCAATGGTTAAAGGGGTTGTCCACTACAAGGACAACCCCTTCTCGATCTAAATTTTTGGAGCAGATAAAATAAAAAGGCCTATACTTACCTCCTGTTACGCCTCTGTTCCAGCGGTGTCAGCACTCGCCATCCCGGGGCTCTCGTGCGTTTGTTGTGCCATGTGACCCCTGCGCCCAGTTATCGCTGGCGTCACTGTCTCCGCCTTTGAACGTTTTGAACATGAAGAGGAAGTCAGGAATCAGTTGTAGCCTGGACTTCCTCTTCATGCTCAAAATATCTGAAGAAGGAGTCAGTGATGCCAGCGCTGATTGGGCACTAGATTCACGTGTCACAACACCACATGAGAGCCCCAGGACCGCGAGTGCTGAGGCCACTGGAACGGCGCCGGCATGGGAGGTGAGTATAAGCTTTTTTATTTTATCGGCCCAAAACATTTAGATCAAGAAGGGGTTGTCCTAATAGTGGACAACCCCTTTAAAAAACACTAGAAATTTTATAAAAGAAAAGGCTCTTAGGCTGTGCACAATGCATAGACCCGTGGGCAATCTGTGCATTGTGATCTGTGCTTGGATTGAGTTTCATGGATGTCTGCATGAGCCCTAACTTGTATAATGTATAAGAAATTGTGAATCTACTAATAACATGTATCTTGATGTGAGTGCAGAATGAAAAAAAGTTTTGTAAATTCAGGATAACTAAAGCTAACATAAATTTCCCAAGAAACTTTAACACTGAAATTGAAAGTTTTGGCGTAAAAAGTGTTCTACAAAATGTTTGCGCCTCCTGATGTTCCTAGTTTTCCCTGAGCCAAATGAAATCATTAATTCCATATAATTACATAATAACACTGTGCTGATAGCCCAACCAGACCACAGGTCATTGCATCTTAATTAAATTTGTTACAGGGCATCATATTTCTAAATATTAATCAATGGGAGAAAAAAACACACAGAAGAGATACACAATTGTTCATTAGAAATGACTTTGAGGTCAATACTTTAAATTTCAAAACCTTCTCAAACATTTTAGTAAATTTTATTTTTATACTTTTTTTCCTGCAGGTGATGAAGGGGATTATGAGACTTGGCACATATTGGAAGGCATTTCCCATTTTATTTAATAGGCTTTAAAAAACAGATAGTGACAAATTATATAAATCGTTCAATAAGCTGTTACAAAATATAAAATAGCGCGGTACGACAAAACTAAACTGCTTAACCAACAAATTAATATCTGATAAAAAAATGTATCCAGCAAAATAAAATATAATATTTTGGCAGCTCGCAGAAAGCTTTTCCAGAACTTGGCACAAAAGCCAAGATTTTATCTCATTCCATCTGATCTTAGCAGATGCTGGTCTCAGGGCATTTTAGGATGCCATTCCAGGACAATGGTCCTACATAAATATCCAAGGCTCTACTACCCTCTAAACTGTATCTACCGATGTCACTTGTTTATGTGAAATTTTATTCTATTTGTCAACCTTTTCCCACTGCTTGTAGACTTCGTACGAACGTGCTTGGAAATGAAATGGGGTAAAACGAATGGCATCAGCATAATATTTATTTGTCATAGGCTGTGATATTCATCAGCACAAAAAGCAAAATTGTCCAGGAGAACAATTCAAGGTTCTAAAGACTGAAGTGGGAATCAATATATAGTAATGATTAGAGATGGGTGAATGTATTTGAGTGGAATTGAATTTCTCAAAAATATTTTGCTGAACCATAGAGGAACGGCAAAAGATTTGAAAAAAAAAGACAACTAATTTTTGTCTGATCCATTCATGTTTAATAATGATACATTTGACTCGTCCCCTGGGCCGTGGGGTACCCGGAAACTGGGCCTTCTTGTGTACGGTGCTGATGGGGGTAGTAGTGGCAACCCGATCCCGTGGCTCAGGGTGGTCAGACCAAATGGCGGCAGTCTGTTTATAGGGTTTTGAATGTCCGACTACGCCACCCGTGGATTGCGGTCAGGGATGATTGCCACTGCAAGGCAGACCGCTGAGGCTGATGTTGGTATGCAGCACAGGGATAGGATAACTCCCCACAGGAAGAGTGTAGCCTCAGGGCAGTTTAATAGGATGCTGGGGGTGATGGTGCAGGCCGCAATAATAAGGGTTCAGAGTCTGCTTCAAACAGTCCAGGGTCTTTATTGTAGTTAGTACTAATGACCCAACAGGAGTACAAGGTAGGAATGGGCCTGGGTGTCTGAGAGCATTCGGGCGAGCCCCACTGGTCAGGGTGAGTGGGTAGGCCTACCGTTCTCTCTCTGCCCTTGCTGACTATCCCCCTTTTCGTGGTGTGATAGCCCACGTCCCTGAGCTGGCTGTGTACTACGCCTGTAGGGCTTGCGACTCGGGCCTTAGGTACCTGTTGCTTCTCTGTGCTGTACCGGTCCCTCTGTGTGGCGGAGCCTTCAGGCTTCTCAGGCCAAGGGACCTGAAATCCCTCGCGGGTTGGTTATCTGCTGCCGGGCTTGCAACCCTGACAGCCTCGGACCACAGTGTCCAGTTGTGTAGTTCTCTCTCAGCCAGGACCGGCTCTCGTCGCCTCTGTCCCTGACTTGCTGTTCCTCCTCTGCCTCCCGGACTCCTCAGCTGCTGCTGACCTGTCCCTTTCCTCTGGGAACCCTTCTGGATGCTTCAGAAGTGGGTACTGGTCTCTCTAACCCTGCCCTCAGCTCCAGCTTTTATAGGGGCAGCCTGCTCCCCTTACTGGCCTGGGGCAGGAGGGGCTGCATGCTAATGGTCCCTGACCAGAGAACCTCCCTCCTGCTCTCAGACACAGCCTTTAATATTTGTGGCATCCAGGCCTTGGGTGACACATTTACTGTCCTATTCTATTAGTATTCCTAAACAGTATATTTAAGATCAGTTTTGAGAGTAAATGAGCCCTCGAGGTATGCTTACAGTGATTTTTGTCAGACATCAGTTGCTCTATCGGAGGTTCCTTCTGAAGCCCTGAAAAAACAGGATTCGGCGAAACCCCTGATTGGGCCGTTAACTTTAATAATAAGGTAGACTCTAATACAAAAATAATGAGAGCACTTTATAAGGCAACACATAGCGTATCTGGGGGTAACGATAAAGGTTCTCATGTATTACAGGCCCCTGTATGTGGCCCTGTTTACCTGATCTTGTTGTGTGCAGGACGCGACACCTATTTCAGCCTTGTCTGTGAGTACATAGAAGTGTAGAATCATCTTCTGCCGGTTTGTGTATACAGAGCAGTTAGTTCATAACAGTGAAGGTTAGAAGTTAACTCGCTGCTCGTAGAAGATGTAGGAAATAATTCTCTCTTTGAAAGCTTTATTCAAGTTACATCAACGCGTTTCAGGGATAAACCAACCTTTTTATCAGTATATTCTACAGTCACTGTGTATAACGTGATGAAGGGGTGAATGCTACACAGTCACTGCGTATTATCCTGATGAAGGGGTCAGTGCAATACAGTCACTGTGTAATATACTGATGAAGGGGTCAGTGCAACATAGTCATTGTAAAAATCCTGATGAAGGGATCGGTGTAAAACAGTTACTGTATTATATCCTGATGAAGGGGTTGGTGCGCCACAGTCACTGTGTAATATCCTGATGAAGGGATTGGTATGATACAGTCACTGTGTAACATCCTGATGAAGGGCTCAGTGTGACACAGTCACTGTGTTATGGATCCGGGTGGGGGAACCTCTGTGCTGGGATGCAAGGAGGGACCAGAGGGTCTTAACTAAGTGCCAACCCGGACCGACCCTGGTCACACGGTGGCTTAGTCAACTCCATGAACCATGGAGGGACCAGGCAGGTGAACTAGGTGCCACTCTGGGACCGACCTTGTGTGAGAGCAGGTGACTCCCACAGGTCTGGTGGCTGAGGCTGACAGGTACAGCAGATGAGCACGGCAGGTAGCCTGACGGGTGATCCAGGTAGGCAAGCAGGCGGGCATGGCATGTAGCCAGACAGGTTATCCGGGTAGACAAGCAGGCGAGTATGGCAGGTAACCTGACAGGTGATTCAGGTAGGTAAGCCGGCGGGCACGGCAGGTAGACAGGCTGGCGGGCACGGCTGAAAGACAGGCAGGCAGGCACGGCTGATAGACAGGCTGATGGGCACGGCTGATAGACAGGCAGGAGGGCACAGCTGAAAGACAGGCAGGCGGGCACGGCTGAAAGACAGGCAGGAGGCACGGCTGAAAGACAGGCAGGCGGGCACAGCTGACAGACAGACTGGCGGCTGAGGAGAGTGTTAACACACAAACAACAACCTTGCACAGGCACCTCCATTTTGGAGGAGGTGCTTTAAATAGGAGTGGTCCACTGGCCATTGGCTGGGGACTCTTTAGGACGGCACGCGGCCCCTTTAAGAGGGAGGGAGCGCGCGCCCTAAGCACGGTGCCCGGGAAGCTGCGCGCAGTGCACGCAACAGCAGCAGGGGAGCTGGATGATGCTGGACCGGGACCGCGGCGGTGATGGGAACGGCGTCTCTGCCCGGCAGGAGGCAGAGACGCCGACGCTACACACTGTATAAAATCCTGATGAAGGAGTTGGTGCTATACAGTCACTGTGTAGCATCCTTATGAAGGGGTTGGTGTGACACAATCACTGTGTAACATCCTGATGAAAGGGTCGGGTGACACAGTCATTGTATAATATACCGATGAAGGGATCGGTGTGACACAGTTACTATGTAATATCCTTATGTCAATCCTGATGAAGGGTTCGGTGTGACCCTGAAACGCGTTGATGTTCCTTCAATAAGGCTTTCAAAGTGAGAACAACTATCTTCTGCATCTTCTACAAGCAGCGCATTACCATCTTACCTTCACTTTAAAGGGAATCTGTCACCCCCTGGGAGATATCAGACCTCTACTATGGGCATACAGGGTATAGAAAAGTAAATCTATACATACCAGAATGGCTCATAGTAGAGATCTGATTGCAGAGAATTTTTTTTTTATCAACTCTGTTTTGCACTTTTGGTGTCCGGGGGACGCCAAGCAATCCCCGCCTATCTGTTTATTAATCCCCGAAATCTCCACCTATGTGCTTATTTACCATATCCCCCCTCCCCTGCACGTCACTGGGCCCTGTGACGTGCACTGTGCTCCCTGACTCCCGGGCATGCACAAAGTGCTGCTCACATAGATCTCACATAGAGCGCGCTTTGCTTCGTCGCGGCCCGTCTCTCTGTGCTGCATGGTTCTATTGCACAGGCGCCGGGGAGTAACTGTCACTTCCCAACACCTGCGTAATAGAACCCTGCGGCGCAGAGCACGGAGAGACGGGGCCGGAAGGAAGCAAAGCGCGCTCTATGTGAGATCTATGTGAGCGGCACTTTGCGCATGCCCGGGAGTCAGGGAGCACAGTGCACGTCACAGGGCCCAGCCTGGATGCCAAGCCTGTGCAAAACTAAGTTGATAAAAACACATTTCTCTGCAATCAGACCTCTGCTATGGGCCATACAGGTATGTATAGATTTACTTTTCTATAACCTGTGTGCCTATAGTAGAAGTGTGATATTGCCCAGGGGGTGACAGATTCCCTTTAAGACCTAACTACAGTATTGACTTTAATGTGGCAGACTGAGTCTGTCTGGCCTCAGTTTCAAAAATGTCTGTCTTCTTGAAACGACCACAAAATCATGGTCGACTGCGCAAACTGGTTCTATCAGTCTCATTGAAATCAGTGGTCCTATCAGGGGTTTTGCCCGAATCCTGTAATGATACCTTTTAATACCCTCTTTTTAACTGCAATCAAAAATGCTTATTTTATTCTTTGCTATACTTAAAGGATTTTTACATCTTTGGGGCATTATTTTACTTTATTGCATGTATTCCTAGTTAAAATTATTTTTTTTTGCAATTGTTTTTCATTTAAAATGTGGTACTCTTTGCTTTCTATAGCAAATTGAGAATAGTTAACTGAGAATCTGTCAGTGAGCTTGTTCTCACAAGAGAGTTTATAACTAGAAATGAGTGAACCCAAACTGTAAAGTTCTGGGTGCTGAACTCTGAACACAAACTTCTCCTGAAAGTCCCTTTTACAGTTTGGGAGTTCGGGAGAGAGAGATATTATTCAGCTCTAAAGTTCTGATTCAAATTGATTTCTATGTGGTTTGGGTTCTGGTTCAAGTTCGGGTACAGTTCTGGTACCCAAACCGAACTTTGGACTAAATTTCGGTCGAACCTAACATACCCGAATTTCCACGTGTCCGCTCATCCCTATTTAAAATACTTATTATCGTTCTTCTAAGTTCGGATTTTTGTCTAGCTCAACCTTCATGTGGTCATAAGTCTGCTGAGAGGAGCTCAGAAGAAGGAAGATCAAAATGATAAAGCCTGCCATTAGAATGAGCTCACTGACAGATTCTCAGTTAACTCATTCAGCAGCCAGAAATAGACAGTTAAACTTATAAAGTTATAAAAGGCAATTTTTTTTTTGTGTAGGCAAAAAAAAATCATGCATTTAAATTAAAAATGTCCCCAAGGGTTTCTTTATCTTTTAACAATTTATTTTTTTAAAGAATAGTGCACCCATGCATTATTGTGCAATTGCTTACAAATTAATTCTAGAATCTCACCATTTCAGATTTCGGATTAGTAGAAGAGCCGGGCTTACATACTGCCAATATTGTGAAATGATGTGCTGTAAAAGTAATGGTTGAGCACCTCTCAATTCGCATGCTTCATTAGCCACCATCAAACCCCACAGACGTGTTGCATGCAGGAATCCAAATGGTTTTCAGCTTGCAACCGCAGTGTAATTATGAGGTAATCAAAATGAAATTTGACAATTTCGAAGTTAAATTGAAAATCACTAATTATATTGCTTTTATGAAGGCATATATTAAAAGGAGACAACCGTATGCAAATGAGACCAAGAAGGCGACCGCTGCATACAGCGTAAAATAGCTTTCTATCTTTTGCTTTTACATCGGGGCTCTTCTAAGGCAATGCCCAGGAACATCATTTATGTACAACGTATTGTAATGCATTATTTGCTATGTAGTCTAAACAATAGGTTTCCATGTAATTTAGCAATAAATGGAGTTGAAGATAAATGAGAAAATAAAAAAAAAAAAATCTAGAGTAGAAAAGATATGAATTACACGGTGGTGGAGAACAGGACAGAAAAATGAGAAAATTACTACTTTATCTGACAAGATAACTAGCCGTCCTCAATGACAACATGTGATACAAAGGAAAAATAAATATCGAAATAGAAAAGAGTAAATGTAGCATGTGACGTTTCCTAACATACCGCATTTTATGCAAATTGCAATAATAATAGACGATGTGAAAAAAAATAACTTCCCCGGTATAAGAGACCAGTAATTTCAGATTGATGGGAGTCTGCTCCTAATTGTTTATCTAGACACTATGGGCTCGATTCATCAAAGCTTCTACTACAGTATTCTGGCATAAATAGGTTTGAAAATTCACATAATTTTGACACAGCTCGAGGCTGTGCTGACATTCTGTGACTTTTGACGTTCTAACACCATTTTTTCCCAAGGTGGTAGAGTTGGGGTGGGACAGAGGCGTGGCGACCATGACGCGCGTCAATGTTCACTACATCACAAATCTTACTCTAGCAGGGATTGGAGTAGGATTTGTGGCGAGGTGAACACAGAGGTGTACGCTACTCGTTCGACGATCCTGATACGCCTCTTTATGGATCAGAAGCTTCTGACTTCAGCACATCTCATCAAAACCTGAAAAAGGCCAGTCTTGATGAATTGGGCCCCTTGACTCTAACATGGACTTGCATTTATTGAGGTATCAGGATACTTTGTTCCACATAGTGCTAATAGCCAGCATTTTGGTCTCAACTAGGGATGAGTTGACTAGTGGAAATCAGGGTTTTGGTACCCGACCTGAAATTTATTTGGTTCCGGTACCAGAACCATACCCAAACTTGAATGTGAATCCGATTGAAAACAGTAGGAACCTGAACTTTTGAGTTGGAAAATTCTCTCCCTAATGGACTTCCCCCGGAACTCCGACCATTGCAATGGACTTCCGGGAGAAGTTCGGCATTTAGCACCGGACACTAACTGTCTGGTACAATCACCGAACTTTTAAGTTTGGGTTCACTCATCTCTAGTCCCAACCATCCGAGGAGTCAAGCATCGAGGACACGAAAGGCTGACAGCACTTAGCCCCTCTCCTGTGTCCATGCTCCTCTCCTCATCAGCCATGATTAAGATATGATTAAATTAAATTCGAGAGTGCCATGATCCGACGAGATTTGAATTCGCCAAATTGTGCCGATTTTACCAGGGCATTCAATTTACAGCAAATGTATTCTCTGCTAAGTTGTTCAGACAACCGTAAAAATCAGACGAGTGCTATCTATCGTTTTTGCGGATACCAATCATACCCATGTTATTCTTTGGGGCCATGCACATATCTGATTTTTTACCCGCTAGGACCATTCATGTGTATGAGTCCATGAGAAACATCGGACTGCACTCAGATGACATCTGAGTGTGGTCCAATTGTAAAGGACTGACACAATGGAGAAGATGGAGAATTTTTTTTTCCATCTTCTCCTCATCTGAGAAAATTGGATCGCACTCTGATCAGAGTTTCATCAGCATAATCGGACTGATATTCTTGGATGAGATAATCTATGATCGTGTGACCCTAACTTCATTTTGCTCCGGGTCCTCGAGGGGAAGACGTGGGAGAAAGCTACACGAAGGCATCTGTATGTTCTCATAATCACATGGAAGAAGATTTTCCCAATATGAAACTTTTTTCGAAAATACGATGCAGTTTTTTTTGCCACTATTCTTCACCTTGCGGAACATTTTAATATTTGTATTTTTGCCTTTAATGTCCCTTCTGTATTGTTGATTTGTCTCCTAACAGTCCCGGTATTGCACAAGGCATTTTTCATAGACTCACTACCATAAAGTCTAGCAGCTGTTCAGATATATTTGCCCACAAGCAATGACTTGGACGCCAGGGACACGTGAATGTTGTGACAGGTGTAGATCAGTTAAACCCGAGCAGCCTTACCTGCAGAACATCTCATCCTGCTCTTCCTAAAGGCAAAAATCACTTCTCTGTAATGAGGACATAAACTGCTGCCGTTTACTATGTATGTTATTAGTGAGGACACAAGAATGTAAGAATTATTAATTGCGTGAGTTACAATGTTGGATGAAATTCACTGGACCCAGATGCTTAGATATAAAAAATAATTTCCCGTCAGGAGCAGCTGGCCGGCTGACACGCTCCTCGGGCTGTTGCGCTGATGTTTGGATATCTGCTTGGGTCCTGGTCACATGTAGCTGTTCATCAGACATCGGACTTATGCTCTTGTTCCCAGTTGATGTCAAGGAAGCATTTGATTTGACAGCACTGACTATTTCTCTGTGTGGAGCGTACAAGGAATCAAGTAATAATCAAATGCATGAAGCACAGGTCTGTAATGATGGAAGGGAAATGCCTCAACATCGGCTCAGCAATTGAGTTGTAGACATTGTTTGTAGATAGTTAAATAGAAACGATGATAGACAGGTAGCGATAGATGCATAGATAGAAACGATGATGCATAGATGATAGATAAATAGATAGATCGACGCGAAGGAAAATACAGTCATGGCTGAAAGTGGTATCGCCTTTGAAATTGTTCCACAAAATGAAGTATTTCTCCCAGAAAATGATTGCAATTGCACATGTTTTGTTACTCACATGTTTATTTCCTTTGTGTGCTCTGGAACAACTCCAAAAAACAGACAAAAAAAAGGCAAATTGGACATAATTTCACACTAAACCCCCAGAATGGTCGAGACAAAATTGTTGGCACCTTTCCAAATATGGATAAACAACTTGTTTCAGACATGTGATACTCGTTCAAACTCACCTGTGGCAAGTGACAGGTGTGGGAAATTTGAAAATCACACCTGAAACCAGATAAAAAGGGGAGAAGTTGACTCAATCTTTGCATGGTGTGTCTGTCTGCCACACTAAGCATGGAGAACAGAAAGAGGAGAAGAGAACTGTATGAGGACATGAGAACCAAAATTGTTGAAAAATATCAACAATCTCAAGGTTACAAGTCCATCTACAGTGGTCTTGATGTTCCTTTGTCCACGGTGAGCAACATAATCAAGAAGTTTATAACCCATGACACTGTAGCTAATCAGCTGATGTGGCTTGCTCATCATAGATAGATAGAAGATAGATAGATAGATAGATAGATAGATAGATAGATAGATAGATAGATAGATAGATAGATATTCGGAATGAGCAGATCTTGTGAAATTTGAATTTTCCAGTTTTGCTGATATTTTTCCAGGAAATTAAATTTGTTTTGCTCATCTGTACAATGTACAGATAGATAGAGGAGGATGAATTCACACATTCAGTTTAAGGTCAGTTTTTTAGTTACATTTTTTATTACATTGTGTTAACCCCACTGAACATTTCGGCCGACCATCCCTACTACTTCTCTCAATATGGAGACATAAAGATTACTTTCAAAAATAGGAATGTGCATGAACCTTATACTTCGCCATTTTTACAATTACTTTAGCAGTGCGTCTTTTTTTAATACTTTTATAAAATCATTAGATATTTTTGTAAGAAGGATCATTATGTTGCTATGATGTTTGCCTATTGAGCCAATACCATTCCTGGTGGTCCTATTAGGACTTGCTGATATGAGATTTTTGATTGGCATGTGGAGATATCTCCCTTAAAGGTGTAGGCAGATCCTAAAAACATGCAAATAACATTATGCAAATGAGCAGCCTGCAATCAAGAGAACAGACTTCTGGGAAGTGCTGTTTACATGGCAACACTTTGTATTTTCCCACCGGGTTTCTACATTGTGACAAGTTCTCATGTTAACTCACAATTCCACCTACAGACAGGAAATTCTAGACAAATGGCCTTATTTAGCCGCAGAATTGTAAAAATGAGCAGCTCTAATGGAGCGATTACCATACAAATGGTAGAAACACGTAAATGATTGTAATGTCATAAAAAGCTATTATTTTTCTGTAAGTGTTGGAGTTTGTTATTACATTGCGTTTACCTCCGTGTGATACATTTTAGGTGATTATAAAGCAAGGGTTGGTCATGGATTAATATTAAAAAAGAAATAAATGCAGCGACGCGGCACATCTAATGGTGGCATTCGGCACGACTTATGGTGATATAGTAAGCTAGATTAGAAGAACATGACATCTGTAATTTTCCATAGGACTTTAGCAGCGTTGGGCAGGTAAGCCTTGGGTCCGGCAATGATATTGAGGGCCTAGCATCAATCAGTATAGGTCTGGCATGTCCCCATTGATAATTGCAGCATGACTTATTATCACATTTGGTCATCCCACAAGTAAACTTTTAGTACAAACTTCAAATACCTTAAAATTTTTTAGCTGGACCTTTGGAAACTATTTTTGTCATATACGAACTTCTCATACATCACCTGCTATAATATCTTTCGTTCTGTACTTGGTGTAACCCCCAAGCTCTTTGCGAAATTTCAGATTTGTTTAAGCCACATTTGGTCTTTTTCTAGCCAAGGAAAAAGCAAAAAGTTCAAGACACAAGCAAACAGTCCCTTAAGTAGGGTCTTCTACCATTTATTGAGAAGGTCCAACCTTGGACTGCTGGTAAACCAACAAAGCTACATTACCGAAGTGTCTAACTTTACTTTTTCATTAATTTATATTAAGGAATTTAATTTCTTAAAGCAGTTGCTCCCTGTCAGGTAACCTTCATCCCCGAGCATTTTGTAATAAAAAAAAATTATTCTCCATCCTCAACTGCTTCCAATGCCTCCCATTAAGTGTGATTAACTGATATGAAAATTGACTCTTCAGAGAGGAAGAGGACTTGACTTAAACCCTAGTCGGAAGTCTCTCATATAGGCAAATCAGTACTCTTGCTTTGCACTGAGGAGGAGCAAACACCCCGAAATATGTGTCTACAAATAGAGATTGTGGTTTGGCTTCTTATCCTAAGTCATGTGGCAAGGCTCGTTAAAGGATCAATATTGACTTTTTAGGTTGGATACTTCCAGTAGGTGACACTACAGTTCATGACCTCTTCCTGGCTTAAGAGACAATTTGTATATTTAATTTTTCATGGCCTATAAGCTTCCTCTCACTGGCATGTCAGGCATGTCACTGTCCATAAGGAGAAACGTAACCACTTAGATCCCTGTGGTATTGATGTCACATTGACAGTGTGGCAGCCAATCAGTGAGCTCAGCGCCTCTGCCAATGTAGATGCAAGAACCCACTCAGTGACGCTGAGCTCACTGATTGGCTGCAGAACTATCAACATGGTGGAGAGACTCAATACTGCACCCATGGATAGTGAGTTTGTTTTTTTAAACCAAACTTTGCCTGGGCACGAAGATCAACTGAAAAGGGTCAGCCGCTTTATTATCCAGATTCAAGCTATTAAGGCGCAGTCTGACGGCCGTATAAATCAGACTGTGATCAGCACATAGTTCACAGACTAACTGGCGGATCTCCTGGCTTGAGCGTGAAAGCTTCATGTATTTCTATGCTGATGTGACACTCGTGTCGAGAGAACTGCCGCCAATCCGTGTCTTACTACGCCCTTATAGCGATATGATAGCGAGACCTCGACAAGTCTGTAATTCACATTACAACCATTGCTTGGCCACATTTAGCATAATCATCAAGGCAGCTCAAAATCCCACTTTTTTCAAAGTTGATCATGTCTCATATCTAGGGAAGAGATGATGAAAGATACATCTGTACCTTATGGTGGAAGTGGCTATATAAGGTATGCACATCTAATAATGTTATGTATTACGGATACGATATGCCATAACATGATTAGTGGGGTCCAAACTCTGGGTTCCATGCTGATCCCAAAAGCGAAGGGACCGTAGTCTCTAAAGCTTTTTTCATGCAGAGCAGCGTTCTGGCCACCTGCCGGTTAACTAGCTCATTCAAAGGATCATTGGCGGTCCTAGCATTTGGACTCCCACTGATCAGTAAATGATGGCATATCCTCACCATAGTCAGAATCCTATTTCGCTATATAGTACAAAAAAGAAATAAAATGTAATAACAGATTCAGCTCTGCTAGACTTGTGAGTAGAATGTAATTGCATTATGTATGTGCAGTCATTTACTGTACTGCGCAATCGAAAAAAAAAGTCACAGTGTGAAGAGAGGAGCGAAAAAAAAACTAGAAATCGAAATGTCTACTTTTTAATTTTCAAGTCATTACAATACAAGCAATTATTCTACATTTATATGCAGTATAAAACTCATCCTATTAAAAAGCCAAAAATAACACCTAACACTGCTGAGGTAGAAGAATATATTCCAGCGTTTATAGAAAAAGAAAAAAAATGTTCCGAAGGACAAAATTACTGCATTATCATCTAGGTTTTCATATAAGTTGTCTTTTAGTTGAGTTCTAGAGCTAAAGTGACGAGCTGGCAATGTAACCATACTGTACAAGCCTCAATCATGGGGCAAAAATGGGAACATTTGTCATCAATTATTGCGATATCCTCCTATTCCAGATCCTGAGTCCTAATCACTCTAACCATATAATGGCCGGTTACAAACCAACTATGGAAAACCAAGTAGCCTAAATGATCTCACTTAAGACATCACCTTTAGAGATGAGTGAATACAAACTTAAAAGTTCGGGGTTCGTACCGGACAGTAAGTATCCGGTGCTAAACGCAGAACATTGACTTCTCCTAGAAGTCCGTTGCAATATTCTGAATTCGGGGGAAGTCCGGGAGGAGATAGACATAGAAATTTTCCAGCTCAAAAGTTTGAATCCCCATAGTTTTCAATGAGGTTCGGGTCCTGTTCAAGTTTGGGTACAATTCTGGTACATAAACTGAACTTTGGAATAAAGTTTGGTTCGGGTACCATAGCTCAAACTTCCACAGGTTTGTTCATCCCTAATGACCTTTAAGAACTGCCCCATCAGCAGCAGCAGCTTTCACTCTGGCAAACTTGGAACATCTATTTATTACATGGATGGCCTTTTTTTGTTGGATAACACTTGGATTAAAAATAGGCCATGTGCACAATGTCCTGGTACCAGCTGACTAAAGATAATTGAATCTATGCACATAGTAAGATAGTAGCATCACGACGTGTGCCACGATGGCACAGCGGGCAGTGGCATCAGAGGCTTATCTCTGTGCTAGAAGCCCTGCCTACAGTGAAGCAAACTGAAGAGGATGCGCGAAGGCGAAACGAAGAGGCGTAAAGGACAGAATGGAAAGCTTGCAAGGGTGGCGGAACAAGTAAGCCTTGAGGTCGATATTATTATTATTATTTACATTTTTTGCCTGCTTTCTATAGTTTAGCAAAATAGTGGTCGCAGCTCGATAACATTTTGCTGAATTCGAGCAAAGTGAATTTTAAAAATCCTGGGGAATCTCACTTATTTTACACTTTGAAGAGAGTTAAATTCTACTGGAATAAATTGCCTCATCTCTACTGCTGACCCAGTATTGTACATTGTACTAATACTTTTGTCTCTATGTAGAAGCCATTGGCCAATAGGGAGTGACAAAACAGTCCAGTAACTGTTGAACCATTGCCAACGTACCCCAATAGTGTATTGCTCACAAGAGCTAGCCACCTACTGTACCCCAATAGTGCATTGCCCACAAGAGCTATTCATCTACTGTTACCCAATAGTGCATTGCCCACAAGAGCTAGTCACCTACTGTTACCCAATAGTGCATTGTCCTGGAGAGCAAGTCACCTACTGTTACCCAATAGTGCATTGTCCTGGAGAGCTAGTCACCTACTGTAACCCAATAGTGCATTGTCCTGGAGAGCTAGTCACCTACTGTTACCCAATAGTGCATTGTCCTGGGGAGCTAGTCACCTACTGTTACCCAATTGTGCATTGTCCTGGAGAGCTAGTCACCTACTGTTACCCAATAGTGCATTGTCCTGGAGAGCTAGTCATCTACTGTTACCCAATAGTGCATTGTCCTGGAGAGCTAGTCACCTACTGTTACCCAATAGTGCATTGTCCTGGAGAGCTAGTCACCTACTGTAACCCAATAGTGCATTGTCCTGGAGAGCTAGTCATCTACTGATACCCAATAGTGCATTGTCCTGGAGAGCTAGTCACCTACTGTTACCCAATAGTGCATTGCCCACAAGAGCTAGCCACCTAATGTATCCCAATAGTGCATTGCCCACAAGAGCTAGTCACCTACTGTACCCCAATAGTGCATTGCCCACAAGAGCTAGTCACCTACTGTTACCCAATAGTGCATTGCCCACAAGAGCTAGTCACCTACTATACCCCAATTGTGCATTGCCCACAAGAGCTAGTCACCTTCTGTTACCCAATAGTGCATTGCCCTGGAGAGCTAGTGGATAGTCACCTGCATAATCTTCTGTAAGTCAATGCAACTTCTCAGTTTTCCAAGGTTATTCCATTACCACCTTAGTAGAATAACGTAACCTTGTTTCCATGAAGCCTTCGGCTTCTATCTCATTATATTTGCAGAGCAACTGGAATGACCTTAGTATAAAAAAATAGATCCTTTGGTTAATATTATCCTTCATTATTTACTATGGTCAAAAGATACATATTGAACTCTGGAGAACTGTTAATGTTGATGTGCTCTCATAGTTCCAATACAAGTTGCCATGGATGTGTGGAACTAAAAAGCAGAACGTGTTCTTCTACAGAACACACAGTGGGAGAATAATTGCCTAAAAGCATAAAATTGGCTAAAAAAAAATATAGGATTTAAACAGGTTAAAAAGTCTCTAAAGATGTATGAACTCGAAGTATAAAATACAATAGATACAAATGAGAGATTACTAGGTCAGAAGCAGTGGTTTTCCAAGACCAGAAATGACATTGACGTTAGCTTTGACTTAGATATACATGCCTTGAACTTATATAAGGTTGGATACAACCCCAGGCAAAAACCCAAATATCCTAGCAAAACTTAAAAATGTAGTGGCATTTCAGTATCACCCATTATCTCAAAGCTAAAGGTGGGGAAGAAGGTAATTAGCAGAAAATTGACATCAACTCAATGTCAAGTTTTGACCAATCATGACCAAATAAATAGCATTTCTGGTTACGATTTTTGGTTCTTTACACTTCTCAGTATATTAAACATTTTCTTAGCTTTAGTCTTGGCTAGACATCCCATGATGAGATGTAAAGGATGACCAGCTTTGAAATAAAAACAAAACATGATTTTCTGATACTCTGTTGGGAGATGTTTATGCTATATGTGTCCGGCTGGTGATTACGACATGATAATCTGGTAAAAAAAAAATAATATTTTGAAGGGTTTAAAGGGAATTTGTCACCAGGTTTTTGCAACCTAAGCTGAGAGCAGCATAATGTAGAGACAAAGACCCTGATTCCAGTGATATATCACGTACTGGGCTGCTTTCTGTAGTTTTAATAAAATCACTGTTTTATCAGATTATCAATAGAGAACTAGTAAACCTTCTGCCATATAGTCCTCCATATTCATGAGCTCTATGCACAGTATACACAGAAAGCTGCCGATCAGTGGTGTGGGCGGGTTATACAGAGCTCAGCATTCAGAGAAGTGGGAAATCTGCAGCAGATAAAGCAGTGATTTTATCAAAACTACAGCATGTAGCCCAATAAGTGACACGTCACTAGAATCAGGGTCTCTGTCCCTACATTATGCTGTTCTCAGATGGAATGGCAGCAAGTTGATGACAGATTCCCTTTCATTAACTTAACTAACTACAAGCAAATTTGGCCAACAGGTAATGAATGCTAAAAATAAAAATAAATAAGTATTACTTACTTCTGTTAGCCTCTGATGGTCCAACACCTCCACTCTGCTTCTTCCCACTGGCTAGTGATTGTCTTTTTCCCTTTTCATCAATGTAAATACTTTTATGCCCAAAAAAGACAAAAGTATTCTTGGAGTGATACCTTTATTGGCTAACCAGAAGAATTATATTTGCAGCTTTCAGAGCAGAGAGACGCATTCTTCAGGCAGTTTACAAGTGAATGACTGCGACAGCAGCGCAATATGTAAGAGATGTTACAACATGACATACTGTATGTGCATGGGGTGGATGGAGTGCTGCTTCCTAAAGATAAGCTAAGGTTATAAAATGAAGATTGATGTTACAAATGGAGAGGTGGTGGTAGTGAAAGCTTAGCGATTTGGAAAAATATTTAGATTTGAGAATCCTCAGTGGTTACCTTTTAATGGCTAACTGAAAAGATGGTAACAAGTTGCACATTTTCAAGACTATTCAGGCCTCTTCATCAGGCATAGTATAACACAAAATCTGAAGAGTCACATATTTACACACAAAAGGACACAGAAATGATGCAATAGATGAGACAAGTGACGTAAAGCAGAGCTATTACTGTGGGAGAGAGATAAACAGTTCTGGCTGTAAATATTGGATTAGTTCATAGATAAGGAGTGTGAAAGTTTTATTATCTGGTGGTTGAGGTCTGGTCCAGGGCTGTGATGACCCCACAGGTTTGAGGTGCACATTCCTTAGTTGATATAAAATGACATAAATCCATGTGATCTGCAGTGAGTCTGATGGGGATGTGAAGTGTGTCCAGTAGTGAGTCATAAATCCAGGATTGAGTCCTATTGTCAATCCCTTGAACATTCTTATCAGTTTGAATTTCCAAATTTTTTTCTCTCCCATTTTTAAAAAATGTTTTGGGAAAGGAGTAGAGAGATAGCACAGAAGCGGCAGGTGCTTCCACAGGGAGGTCATAGCTCATTTATTATTCTACAGAACCCAAACCCCTTTAAAACATTTCCAGCTGTTAAAAAAAATGTACCTCGGACCACCCCTTTAAGTCGCTGCATTGATTTGTTACACATGGCCACTTGTACCCTATAGAGAAATATTATTATGATAATTCTATTTTCTTCTTCTAGTAATTTGCATTTTTTTTTTTTAACTTATGTCATAGGCAAAGGTGTATAAGACATAGCACAGATGTAAAATAAGTATGTAAAGCAGGCGACACGTAGCCTGTCCTGCTGTCGTTCCCGGACATTGAGTGTATATGGAAATGTATCAAGGGTCATAGAAGGTTGTTACTCATTTCATGTTGATATTTGTAGCGGTGCCGACTACCGAGCCAATGAACCTTTTCTTCAATACATAGATTTTCTATGCTATATTGCAACACGTACCTCCACAAATAATGCCTGTATGCATGATTAATCCAATGTGGAGCTATGTGCCCCCATGTATATTTCCAAATTACCCATTATACCATATTGTGCTACTGCCGCTGGAACGGGTAATTATAGGTGTATTCGGGCACAGACTGTAAGTCTAGTAAACAGTTTAATGTCATCTAGAAGTAATAATGCAGCCATTGCCAAGTCAGAGGCCGCATGTAGATGCATCAAACTGTATAAATCTGCTCAGCGCTAGGAATATGAGATCCTCTCTAGACAACTAATGGTTGACTGGTCATTATCTTAGCAGCTGTGACTGCAGAACTGGGAACGGCTCATCGGAGGACTCTCGAGCGAGCATCTCCGCATACATTTCCAATGGCTGTACTCGCTTCTCCATTAATGTAAATGATAAACTGAACAATATTTCTTTTGCATGACACACAACGGAAGAATAAAAGGTTAGTGCGCAAAGAAGTACGTAGAACGGAATTTTGACTATTCGCACATCGTAATCAGGGGCGCTTGTTACGAGACGTTCATTCCATTGGCATCATTTCCATATGAATGTCTTTATCGGATGCATTTATTAAAGACATAAAACTAATTCTGCACAGGGTGGAGGATGCGGGCACCGTGTAACTATCAAAAAAGAAAAAATAAATAAATAAACGAATGTCTAGAGTTGTTCTAAACAATCTTGATATTAAGCAACGGGAGGCGCGGAATCTTAAAAATGCACAATAATCCTCGTCTGTAGATGAGATCTGTTTCACCCTTATGGTGACAAAACACCGAACAGTTCCAGAGTCAAAGGCATCTGTGCAGAGAAATGCTCATTTGATCTCTCCTTTCTCTATAATGTCAGGACCAAAATAGAAAATTGAGCACAAAGGGAAAAGGAGAACACAGGGGAAAAATAGTGAAGGGAGTGAAGTGGGCAAGATGCAAGAGGGACATCAGATGCATAGAAAATCAAGACGTCAAAAGAAAAGTCAAAATTCTCGGTGCTTGTGGCGTAATTCTCCAAAAATCTTTAAATATTGTAGTTTTAGATATAAAAACCTATGACCTTAAAGGGGCTACCCATCTCCTATCACTTACACATTGATAAGTGAGAGGCAATGCAGACATGGTGGCCATAAGTCACTTGCAGGACTCATACATGACCGAAAGGTACAGATAGTATTAAAAATTAAAGGGGATCTGTCACCATGTTTTTGCTATCCCATCTGAAAGCACCCTGATATAGGGTCAGAGACCCTGATTCCAATGATGTATTACTTACTGAGCTACTTTATATCATTTTGATAAAATCACTGTTTTATCTGCTGCTGATCTACCAGTTTGCTGATATAACCCCGCCCACATCACTGATTGGCAGCTTTCTGCCCACGTGCAGCATACACAGAAAACTGCCAATCAGAGGTGGGGGCGGAGTTATACAGAGCTCATGAGTATGGGGGACTACCTGGCAGCAGGTTTACTAGTCCTCTAGTGATAATTTGAAACACTGATTTTATCAAAACTGCACTAAGCAGCCCAGTAAGTGACACATCACTAGAATCAGGGTCTCTGCCCCTACATTATGCTGTTCTCAGATTAGGTGGCAAAAACATGGAGACAGATTCCCTTCAAGACTACGACTAGATGTGTTGCATCTGATTTTCTATGATGTTACATTGCAACCTGCGACCTCCTGCGACTGACCCACATTTCCAAATGTGTTGGATTTTCTGCCGCTGGTCGCAAGCCGCATTTGACTCGCTTGACAAAGACTTCGGTGCTAGTCAAATGCGACTGCGACTTGTGTGAGATTTCTCTGCGACTTAGTCACTTTTGTACAGAAAAAACACAGGTGGAAAATAGTCAAGTGAAAGGAAGTCGCAAGTATGTTTTTTTCACGTATATGTTTAAACATGGACGAGGCCTTAAAGGAGTTGAATGAGATTAGAAAATCTTGGATTTCTAAGAAAACAGCACCACTCCTCTTCACAGGCTGTGTGTGGTATTGCCGCTCGCTCAATACTTACCAAACTATTAACCCATAATTATAGGACATATTAAGCCTCACCTAGGATTGTCTCCAGAATGCCAAAGAAAACCATTTTAATGACATTGAGGGTGCAGTCAGACACCCGTGGAAATCGGTTAGAGATCGGACTGCAATGCACGGACTGGCTGTGCGTCTCCCGACCTGAGCATGAAAACTTTATGTATTTCTATGCAGCTGTCACGCTCGGGTTGGGAAACCCATGGCCAGTCCATGCACTGCGTTCCGATCCTGGACCGATTTGCACGGACGTCTGAATGTGCCCTAACTCAAATTTTCCTTTTCTGAGGTTCAGTTTACTGGAGGTTTCGCCAAAAATTGGGTTGTTGTCAGGTATGTAATTTTAGCTTTATTTAAACGATTTATGTACCATGATGTCCCTACAGCGTGCTGATAACCGTAGCCCTGTCCCTACAGATTTTGCTCATAGCATATTGTCTGTTGATAATTATGTGTAAAGAAGTAATAGAACAGACATGACAGAGAGTAAAAAGTCCATCTGTTTCGCCCCCTCCAGACTGCCTCATAGCCCTAAGTTACGGAACAGTTTTTTTTTAAGTACAGTTCATCCACCATAAGAAAATCACATTTGTTTGTATTAAGCACAAGGGAAAATGTCATCGCACGCTGTATATTATGTATTGATCTACTAGTACTGGCAAATTAATAAATGGCCGAGGTTATCAAGAGGGAGCCGAAAAGGATTTGCTAAAACATTTAATACAAAATAAATGTTCTAGGGAAAGCTCATAGTGCCGGGGCTGCCGAATATTCTGTGCTGCCAGTGACAGCAAAAGGTCATTGAAATAATGTGGGAAGCTGGGCTCTTGTAAATGGATTTGGGCTGAAGGTTAGGAGGACGGCAGCACTTTTATTTTTTGACATAGCAGATGCACAAGAATAGGCATGGAATACAAATAATGGAGAATCTGCAGAGGACAATCCATGGGGGCTTTGTTACTATCCCTCATGAGATACTCTAGATACATGATTGACACCTAAAATAAGTTTATTACTAAACTATTATATTAAATGTGCTGCAGAATGATTTCTTACAATTACAGATGCGTTCACCCTTACCTTTTGCGCTTTCAAGAAAAACCTTTGCCAGGCTGAGATTCTGATTTGGCTTTTATCCTAAGTCATATTTCAAGGCTCGTTAAAGGGTCGATATTGACTTTTAGGATCGCTGCTTCCAATAGGTGGCACTAGAGTTCTAGACCTCTTCCTCTCTGAAGAGACAATTTGCATATTTAATTTCCCAAAGGAGCATTTCAAGGCGATTAAGTCTCCTCATACTGGTGTACCAGATCTGGCATGTCAATTTGCACAAGGAGAAACCTTATCCCTTAGATCCCAGTCTTAGCCTCTCACCTAGCCAAATCATATCTCATACTTTGCACTTACGAGGGGCAATACCCTGAAACACCGTCTCTGCAAATTGAGATTCTGATTTGGCTTTTATCCTAAGTCATATTATAAGGCTTGTTAAAGGGTCGATATTGAGTTGTAGGATTTCTACTTCCTATAGGTGGCACTAGAGTTCAAGTCCTCTTCCTCTCTTAAGAGGAAATTTGCATACTCACTCTATGAACAAATCCTAGTCATGGGGAAAAAACCCTTAGGGTCTGTGCACACGTTGTGTTTTTGTCATGTTTATTCTGTGTAGTTTTGTCACAAAACCTAAAGGGTTTCCTGATATGCCTGTGAAGTGAGTGAGAATCCTAAAGTCTCTTGCACACGTTGCTTATTTTTTCTTTGTAGATTTGGAGCAGATTTAAATCTGCAGCATGTCAATTCTTTCAGCGTTTTTGCTGCAGATTTCACCCATACTAATGGATGTGGACAAATCTGCATCAAAAACACAAATAAAAATGTATCAAAATCTTTAAAAAAAAACGGCAAAAATGTGCATATTTTATGCTGCATTTTTACTGCCAAGAGATGCTGAAATGGTGCTGAAATTTCTGCATTAAATATTTAATGTGTGAACATGCCCTTAAAGGGTTTTTCTCAAGTTCTTTAATAGAGAATATTGCAAAGAGCATCTAAAAACAAGCAACTTTGCAATTTACCTCCTATTAAAAATCTCTGTTCTCAAGAATGGGGTGATTTTTATTTTTATTGTTTGCTGCTCATTGTTTCAGTTACTGGCCATTACTGCAGCTTATCAGACGTGGCCGGTCTCAGGGGCAAGAAGTGCAGCGCTTATAAGCTCTTTGCTGTAGAGCTTGCAAATTATGTGGCAAACCTCAATGCCACTGCAGCACTGGAGAGAGCATGGTTTTGGCCAGCAGCATGACCATACTGTCAGTCAGGCGGGTGTGTACCACCCGCTACCAACAAGCAGCAGGGAGGCAGGGGAGTGGTGCACACATCAACATCCAGCATGTAACAACCTCTTAAAGTAGGTCACATGCAAAATCGGCATTGGACTCTTTATAGAGAATAAAGAGAAAAATAAAAGAAATGTATGAACTTTTAGGAAGATGTATGTAAATTAGGATATATCATGCCTCGAGGGTCATGGACTCATGGCACTTTAGTGCTTTAAAGAGTTGAGGTTGTGACCAGGTAATACCTCTTTACCAAATAGACTGAGATGTTCCTCAACTTACTGATCCTAAACAGCATCTCATGGATTGTGTCCCCTGAAACAGTGCCACTTTTTCCTTTAGGCCACGTCTGGTATTGCAGTTCATCACAGTTTTGGTACAATACCAAAAAATGCCCATGGGCAAGAATGTCTGCTTAGAGAAAACAATAGATCCCAACAACTCCGGTAACTGCATTCATGCACCTAAGAGAAATGTTGACCAAACCCAGCGCTTTCAGTGGGACAGGACAACCATCTTATATGTATGAAGGTGTTCTGGCTCTCATCAAATGGCTGATTTTGGAGGATAGCTGGGTCAGACATGATGGATTTTTACATGCCTAATCCCATTGTTTGAGAATGTGTCACTTGCAGGCGATCTTCTGTGTCCATTCCAACAAAAGAGACCCACAGTCCACCAAGATCAAAAAGTGCTTCTCTCCGTGAACGATTGATACATGATAGATAATGAGATGCTCTATCTATTCTTCTCTCTATCGTTTCTACTTTTTCACACCATAATGATACTATACAATCTAAAAACAATGAAAACAAAGCTCTTCCAGGGAGAATGTATAAATGAACGGCTTCGGCTGTTTACCAGCAGCTAATGCCAGGGTAGAGGAAAGTACAGGTTAGTAGGATGGGAAAAATTCATTTTAAATTGTAGCTAATTCACAGAAATGATAGGATATCTCGCAGCTACCTAAAAACAAACATGTGCTTTCATCCTTGTATTTCTAGATTCTTCTTTCTTGTGCTCGGAATAATTTACCAAAAAAACGTTTTAGATGCTAACGATATATCTGGACAAGGTTAAAGAGCATTTCCCCTTGAAATCAAAACATTCCCTGGAAATGAAAGTTCTTCATATTTGAAGCTTTTTCATATATTTTTAAAATATATCCCTTTTTATATTTTAGATATTACATTACCCTTAGGGGTCATCAGTAAGTCAAGAAACTCTAAGGTCGGATGATGGCTTGTTCAGCACCTTCTATTGAAGCCCACTGGTAATAGTGCACCCAAATAATTTAATCTTGTAGTAAAAAAGTAACCTCACCATATAATGTCTCATTTCACCATCATATAGTACCAAAACAGTGCCAATAAGACTACCCAATCATTAAACTAGGGAATGTAGCTGCATCTGATGTAAGTGCATTTTCATAGGTTAAAGGGGGTGTTTGGCCTTAGGGTACAAGTCTGCAGTCACTCTCTGTGACTGCAGACTTGTGAATCCTCACAGAACACAGTGTGTGCACTGTTATCATTCTCGTTTGCCGGCACCAGAAGCGGGTGGGCACATGACCACAAGTATGTGATTTGCAAATATGCGGTCACATGCCAACTAGTTGTACCTGGCCTTGCTAAGTGCAAATGTATTGAGTGAGGCTGGACACATCTAGTTGGAATGTGTCATACTGGCTATTAAAGTGCAAAAGATGATTTTTATGTGTGGATTTGACATAAAGTGATGTACTAAGTTCTCCATTTTCTTGTTTTACCAAGACATTTAGAAATTGTGTAGCGGTGGTCGAACTAACCAAAGTAAATCTTATAGTTAGATCTATTTGGTTGAGAAATAAATGAAAATCAAGTAGTTCATTTATGTGCCAGCCCAAAGGAAGAAGACATCATCTATGTATGTCCACCACCTAAAGACATATTGAAAGTGATGGGGCACATAGACAAGGTTCTCCTCCAGTACGGTTATGTTAGTGTACGTGGGCACCATGTTGGTGCCCATAGCAGTACCTCGCCATTGCAAAAAGAATCCATATCCAAACAGGAAATAATTACGCTTTAGTACAATTATCATAAATATGCGTGAGAGTATTCTCAAGCTTAGATCTTTTCTATTGACTAATCAGCCATGACAAGCGCGGACCTGTGCAGTAATACTTTCTGGACGTCAACTCCGGCTTTTTTTCTTATCCTATTATGACAATAAAGGAGAATGGAAAACCGGCACCATGAACATATAAGTTTCCGTATGTAATCAGTATGGACCTTATCGCCGAACTGACAGGATCCGGGTGCTAATAATTAGTTTATGTTATAAGTGAAATAAAGAAAAGGTGGCACTCACCGGTCCTTTAAAATCCCAAAGTTTTATTCAAACATCACATAAAAACTAATAACAGTCCTGAAATCATTCCAGGACCCGTTGAAGCGCAGACAGTCATCTGTCCAATGTACCACACGTGTTCCTGTTACCAGTTTTTATGTGATGTTTGAATGAAACTTTGAGATTTTAAATGATTGATGAGTGCCACCTTTTATTCACTTCACTCTTGTCCTAATATGATTATTCCAATTGTGGAGGAGTCATTCTTCTAATTATGCAAACACATTAATATATTGACACCTTATTAATACTAGAGATGAGCGGTGTTCGACTAGAACTGTTCGCCAATCTCAAATTCGAGCTGTTTTGGGCGGTGTTCGAGTCGTTCGACGAACGCGAACGATTTGCAAAAAATTCGGCTGTTCGAGGATATGTTCGATAACTGTTCGTGCACCAAAAGCGTGTCCTGCATGTCTGGCGCTATTTAGAGCACCAATCATGCAGGGATTGTCTGCCACTCACTGTACTGCCACAGCCATGGTGGTTGTGGCATTACAGTGGTTGCCCAAATCGATGGGAACAGTGCTCACAGTGAAACATGAAAAGCCGGCAATTCAGCAGTGGCATACACCGGTACCCGACAATTTAGAACCGAAAGAATAGAGTATCACACATAGATTATATAGATAGATACATGTCAGTCACATATATAAGAAGTACAGTGACAGTGTTGGTTACTGTACTTGTCATTTAGTGTTAAAGGATTTATTAAAAAAAATATTAGTGTTTTCATGCACCGTCTCTTTAAAAAAGCCGGCCAGCAATTCAGCATCGGTACCTGACAATTTATAACAGAAAGAATAGAGCATCACACATAGATTAGATAGATAGAAAAATGTCAGTCACATATATAAGAAGTACAGTGATAGTGTTGATTACTGTACTTGTCATTTAGTGTTAAAATAAAGGATTTATTAAAAAAAAAATTGGCGTGGGGTTCCCCGTAATTTTAGTCTCTAGCGGAGGTTAAGCAGACGGCTGGGGCAGATGTTTGAAGCCTGGGAAGGGGGTAATACCTACGGAGCTTCCCAGCTGAATACCTAGCCTTGAGTAGCTATTAAAATGGGGGACCCCCAAAAAATGACGTGGGGTCCCCCCTATTTTAATAGCTAGCAAAGGCTAGGCAGACAGCTGGGGGCTGATATTAATAGCCCAGGAAGGGTGCCATGAATATTGGCCCCCTCCCAGGCTAGAAACACCAGCCATCAGCTGCCCCAGAAATGGCGCATCCATAGGATGCGCCAATTCTGGCACTTAGCCTCGCTCTTCCCACTGCCCTGTAGTGGTGGCAGTGGGGTAATAGGGCTGGGGTTGATGTCAGCTTATAATGCCAGCTGACATCAAGCCTAGGTTAGTAATGGAGAGGCGTCTATAAGACACCCCCATTACTAACCCCATAGTCAAAGTAACAAAAAAACACAAACACCCAGAATAAAGTCCTTTAATTGAAATAAACACACAATTCTTTATTTTTCTAAATTAAACCATACTTACCCGCACGCCCATTCCAGCTGAAGCCAACGATCTCCTGCAATAAAAGTAAAATAATAAAGCAACATCATCCTTACCTTTCCATGGTTCCCACGACAGCTTCAGCTCTGCTACATTCACATGACAGGCTGGACCGCAGCAGAACGCTGCCATCCAGCGTGATGGTAAGTATGGTTTAATTTAGAACAATAAAGAATTGTGTCTTCATTTCAATTAAAGGACTTTATTCTGGGTGTTTGTGTTTTTTTTAACTTTGACTATGGGGTTAGTAATGGGGGTGTCTTATAGACGCCTCTCCAGTACTAACCTGGTCTTGATGTCAGCTGGCATTATAAGCTGACATCAACCCCAGCCCTATTACCCCACTGCCACAGCTACAGGGCAGTGGGAAGAGCGAGGCTAAGTGCCAGAATTGGCGCATCCTATGGATGCGCCCTTTCTGGGGCAGCTGACGGCTGGTGTTTCTAGC
Source organism: Phyllobates terribilis (assembly GCF_046119375.1). NCBI lineage: Eukaryota > Metazoa > Chordata > Amphibia > Anura > Dendrobatidae > Phyllobates > Phyllobates terribilis. The sequence continues at coordinate 734,388,517 of NW_027362763.1, read as the reverse complement.
CTGGGAGGGGGCCAATATTCATGGCACCCTTCCTGGGCTATTAATATCAGCCCCCAGCTGTCTGCCTAGCCTTTGCTAGCTATTAAAATAGGGGGGACCCCACGTCATTCTTTTGGGGGTCCCCCATTTTAATAGCTAGTAAAGGCTAGGTTTTCAGCTGGGGGCTGATATTAGTAGCCTGGGAAGCTCCGTGGGTATTACCCCCTTCCCAGGCTTCAAACATCTGCCCCAGCCGTCTGCTTAACCTCCGCTAGAGACTAAAATTACGGGGAACCTGACGCCAATTTTTTTTTTAATAAATCCTTTATTTTAACACTAAATGACAAGTACAGTAATCAACACTATCACTGTACTTCTTATATATGTGACTGACATGTTTCTATCTATCTAATCTATGTGTGATGCTCTATTCTTTCTGTTATAAATTGTCGGATACCGATGTTGAATTGCCGGCCGGCTTTTTTAAAGAGACGGTGCATGAAAACACTAATATTTTTTTTAATAAATCCTTTAACACTAAATGACAAGTACAGTAACCAACACTGTCACTGTACTTCTTATATATGTGACTGACATGTTTCTATCTATCTAATCTATGTGTGATGCTCTATTCCTTCTTGTCTAAATTGTCGGGTACCGGTGTATGCCGCTGCTGAATTGCCAGCCGGCTTTTTTAAAGAGAGTGTCTTCTGAGCAGTTTGTCATCTTTTGGACACCTTTATAGGTGTTTTCTATGTGTTTCTATGTGTTTTTGTTTGCCTGCCATTGGTTTTAACGGTGTTCAACGGTGTTCGACAGTGTTCTAAGGTGTTCGACGAACAGTTCCACGAACATCCCTGTGTTCGACAAACCGAACCGAACCCGAACACTACGGGGGTGGCTCAACACTAATTAATACATTGCAGCACTTTGTGATTGATGTATGTAATGTATAAATGTTTGTCAATATTAACACTTTGAATTGCACTTTATTCAGAATGAATTGTACTTCAAGTTCTGCACATGATGATATGCAATACTGAATTTTGAGATATTTATACTAATGTTATTCAATGTTATTGTTATTGTTATATAATAATGTTATTTAATGTTTTATTTTAATTAATATTAATTTATGTTAATTAATACAAATTATACTAATTATAATCATGCAATGATGTAACACTGCTATATATACTTCTCACTTGTCTATCCTCACTGCTTGAAAAAGGTTCCAAATCGAAGCGCTCAGTAACCGAAACGTCGCCACGGCATATGGGCTAATCAAAGTAAACTTTTTTCTTTTCTATTTCTTGGAGAGCTGCCTACTTTTTATTTTTAGATTGATAGATCGACAATAGATAAAATAAGCAGTAGATATTTGGCTGATAGATATTTTATAAATAGGAAGACAATAGATATCTTGGATTAGATGGATAGGAGATAGATGATACACAGATCGATAAATAGAAATTAAGCAGATATTTACCATGCACGATGCCTGTGCATGTGGTCATCGTATGGCACACGTGCTTAAATTTGGCTACAATAAGACGCCATCTGCAAAGAATGTAAAATTTTCCAAGCTTTTCAAGACAATTTGAAGATGTGAGTGTGCAGCACATTTGCCCAATAATCCTGCTACTCTCTTGCGAGGATCTTTGTTCTGACCTACATTTTATCCCCAAGCAGCTACATAATGACTGATTAATGATCTTGATTGACCATAATCCAATTTGGCTGAAGGTGAATAAGTAACAGAATCTAGAAATGAGGAGAACAGTCAGGTTATTGTGCGCTCGATGCTTCACATGTGCTGGCAGAAATGTCACCTACTGGCAAGAGACTGGTGCACATTGTTTGAGAGTCTGGTGTTTACCATCATTTAGGACATTTACTGATATTTTCTGCATAATGAACAAGCATATCCTGTATATTTCATTTTACAAACATGTTTTGCAATATTTTTACCTTAAAGGGGTTTTCCGGTTTTGGAAAATCCCTCTTTCTTAGCTGCATTTTCTATAAAAAAACAAACAAACAAACAAACAAATAGCGCTTTAATCACCTTCCACAGGTCCAACACTGGGTCTCTTCCACTCCTCCCGGATGTCTGTTATTGTCTGCAGTACTGACATCCTGTAGATAGCACTGCACAGAATTAGAAAGCTCAGTGCCTTTGAGCTGCAGAGCTATGTTAGTGGCTGCAGCACTGTCTACGTGATGTTAGTGCTGCAGAGAATAACAGACATCGGGAGCAGCAATGTAGACCCAGCACTGGACCTGGGGAGGGTGAATAAAGGACAGTGTTTTTTTTAAACAAACTACAACCAGGGGAGAGTGTTTATCCGAAAACGGTAAACTCTTTAAGGGCTCGCTCACAATGCCATATGGCATGGTCAAGTGCTATCCAATGTTTTAGTTCCAATTCGAATTTCTACTGTTTTTGCTACTACTGCTACTTCTGCTGCTAATATTTCAATTTTAACTGTTTTTGCTACTACTACTACTTCTACTGCTGCTATTGATGCAATTTCTACTGTTTTTGCTACTACTACTACTTCTGCTATTATTCCAATTTCTACTATTTTTGCTACTCCTACTACTACCACTGCTACCAGTAATTCTACTAATACTTGTCTTTATTATCACTACTTGTCCTGATAACATTATTACTTCTACTATTAATTTACTATTACTGTTATTTGGTACTACTACTACTGCTGCTCTATCACTAATGCCAATGCTGACATTATTACTTCTAGAACTAATAATTGAATTGGGCAGCACGGTTGCTCAGTGGTTAGTACTATCACTTTGCAACACTTGGTTTCTGAGTTTGAATCTCCTTAGAACAATATCTGCAAGGAGCTTGTATGTTCTCCCTGTGTTTGCGTGGGTTTCCTCCGGGTTCTCTTGTTTCCTCCCACACTCCAAAGACATACTGATAGGGAATGTAGATTGTGAGCCCTGATGGGGACAGCGATGATAATGTCTGTAAAGCGCTGTGGAATTAATGGCGTTATATAAGGAACTGCAATAAATTACCTCTACTACAATGTTCTTATTATATAACATCAACATATTGTGCAGCACAGATATCACTCAACTGAGCCTATGTTAAGCATTGATTCCTGACAAAGGGGTGTTACTTTGCTAGAAAGGAAGTGGGTTAAAGGAACAGCGCTTGACCTAACGTGCAACACTGGGTACCCATATTGTGTTAAAGTTTTGGCACAAATTCCAGGCACACATGGTAAGAACACTCTATGTGATGTAAACTTAGACTAGACTGTCTAAAATATGCCAGATTTACCAAACAGCATGAACCATGAGTCTCAGGCACGGATTCATCAAGACTAGAATTTTTCACACCGGCCTTGGTGAGGGAATGGGGTGAAGTGCCTGATTCATTAACACTAGCATGCCTTTTAAACAATCAGGCAAGGCGCAAGATGGTGGGCGCTTCCGTGTGCCTCACCACAAATCTTACTCCAGTCAGGGACCAGAATAATATTTGTGGTGTAAGGAATGCTGCTGCTCATCCAACCTGAGCTCTCTTCACTTTGTCAGAGCTGAGCAAAAATGGTATGAAAACGCAAAGAATATCAACATTTTTTAGCAAAACAATGCAACTTTTCAAAGCTTTTTATGACTGTTTTCTGGCACAAAAGCTGTGATGAATCAGAGCTTGCACTGTAAGAATTAGATAGAACAGATTAATATGCCCCAATTTTATAGAAAATACAAGCAATAGATTAAAATGTGAATAATTTTGTGGAGAGATCTGTGTATTACGATCATGGAGGATACGACTTCTCACAATGTATATTATTTCAGCATAAATATTATAGTCCTGCATTTGCATGAGTTGATGTAAAACAAAAAAGAAAAGTGAGTTGACAGAAATGAAAAAAAAAAAAAAAAGTGGAGAACTTTGTTTATTTAATTATCTATGAAATTTGCCAAGGGCTATTTAAGATAGAACAATAGAACAAAACTAATTAAATTAATAAAAATAAAGATCTTCACTGCTAACATTAGATCATTAAAAAAGATTTAATTGAACTGACTCTTTGTACTTTTATCTAGATTTTGTCAGCTGATATTTATATATTTTTTATGCTTTTATGTCAGGTGTTTAGAATCATTTTAATTAGCTAAACGTTTCACAGTACATCGACGATTATTTTTTTTCCCTCTTCCACCTTTGTCATCTGTTTGATGTAGGATTTTAGGAAAATGAATATTTGAATTTGTTCTAATTTATTTATTTGTTTTTTATATATCAGGATAAATTGTAAATGATCACAAGCCATTACACACATCTCACAATCAATTAGCTTGAATCTGTAGCCATTCCACAAATGATAGAAAGATATTAACCAGGAAAGAACACCTACAAGATTACTTGTGTTGTAAGAATGTTTGATAAATTGATAAAGAAATTTAATCGCCTGCCTCATTAGGTATCAACAAGACCTAATCTGCCGAGACGTTTACATGGAAGGAGAACGTTCGTTCTTTTGTGCATATATTTTCCAATTGTCGTAGTGAATATATTTTCAGAAGAGACAGGCCTTTTTAGATTTTTTTTTTCATGTCTTTGGAAAGAATTTTGCTTTTACAATATTTCAAAGTGAAATCGTACTAAAAGAATAAAGCTTCACTCTACAATGGATGTTTATTTTTAGTTCTTTGACCTGGGCTGACCGCTGATATTGATGTATGAGTTTTTACTGCTGTATGTATTTGTAACTTTGTATTAGTAGTACTGTAACAATGGCACATTAAGAATGAGATGTGACTCATGGTACAGTGGACCATGAAGACTAAAGACTCTGGTAGACTACAGTTCATTCAAAATGATTAAAGGATGGCGTAACTGGATTCAGACTGGGGTTTTTTACTTATTGCTAGACAATATCACATCAAATTACATGTAGGTAAAGTAAAGGAACACTCTAAGAAAAAGGGCCCGTGGGAGCAATGCATGACACAGGGGTGAAAGAAGAAGATCGGGGAAAGAATCCCGGTATCATGCATTGCCAACTTTGGCCTTGCACTAAGCAAGATGTAGTGTTTCAATTTTGTCTGCATTATTACTTTATTCTTTTGTGTATTCGTCATAAGTTTTTTTTTTATTTGTTCATGGCCAGGTTCTTCCAGAAAATTCAAATGATATTTTTCTGATTTGTCATCAGTCTTGCCATCCGTTTTTCTACTACAGTATTTATTTAAAGTAGCACTCCCTTCAAAATTTTTATCCTCTTAATATATTGCAATCATCATATTATACAGCACTGTGTACTTACAATTGCTCATTTTGCCTTTCTACCCAGTTAATTCTTCTCTTTTCCATTAGGTCTATGACATCTCACAATTAAAAACCAACTAGCTGAATCATTCTAAGCTCTATGTAGAAACAGAAAGTCTCTTTTCCCTGCATGAGTCATCCCTCTCTTTAACACCTGACCCAGCTGCTCTGCTCCTCCCCCATGTTAAATACTTTGCAGTGAGTAAAATAGTAGTTCTAATGATGACTCATGCAGGGAAAAGAGATTTCCTGTTTCTACATAGAGCTCAGAAGGATTCAACTAGTCTGTTTTTAATCAAGTGATATCATAGACCTAATGAAAATGAGAAAAATTAACTGGGTAGAAAGACAAAATGAGCAATTGTAAGTGCACAGTGTTATATAATATGATGACTGCAATATATTAAGAGGATAAAAATTTTGATGAGAGGAGGAGTGCTTCTTAAACATTTACAAAACTAAACACAGTTTCCTATGTTAAAAAACTGCATTGTATCTGAAGACATTGGATGCTATGTGGTAGCTCTGTATTAAATTAGATTTTTTTTGAAGGCACACACGTAGACCTGAAAGAGTGAGTTTCATCCAGCACACGGAAGAAACTAGTGCATGCTTCAAATTTTTTCAGGTTCAGATTAGAGATGAGCGTTGTTCTACTCCAACTGTTCGCCAATCTCAAATTCGAGATGTTTTGGGCGGTGTTCGAGCCGTTCGGCGAACACGAACAATTTGAGAAAAATTTGGCTGTTCGAGGTTATGTTCGATAACTGTTCATGCACCAAAATCATAACTGGATTTTTTCTCAGTAATGATGAAAATTAATGTTAATACGCAGTTTGAGTGTACAGCGGGGTGGGGGGAGGGGCAGGGGATGGATCTCTGCAGGAACAATGAAGATCTCCATTTTTTTTTCTCTTTCCCGCATTTGCAGTAAGGAGGTGCAATCTGTCAGCCTATCAGCAGCGCACACACGGAGCGAAGTGCTTTTTTTCACACAAGCAAGGGCATGTGTCATTGGCAGTGTATGTCACATGTCCTTGCCCTATAAGACCAAGCCATTTTCCCCGTCGCCACCATTTTGTCACTGCTGCAGCTGCGTGTTAGACGGCACCGCTGTTGCTGTGTGCGCTATACCTTGTTAATTTCAAGCCAATTTTCGCACAAATCTACAGATAGCTTGGGAGTAGGGAATAGTTGTGATTGCAGTCCTTTTAAGGACTAGGTTACAGCATTTCCTACGACTTTTATCAGGCAGGTCTGTGCTCTTAAATAGATAGATTGTGGGAGTAAAGACTAATTGTAATTGGAGTCCTTTTCAGGACTAGGTTACATCAGTTCCTATCAGTTTTTGCCAGGCAGGTCTGTGCCAGTGCTGTGCAAGTTTTTTTCACAGCATTTGGCTGAATCTAGCAAAGCTAATCCTTTTTGGCCTATTGCAGAGTGTGTTAGTCAGTGGAGTAGCCTATCTGTGTTGCAAGATATACCACCTGTGTATAGAATACCAATTTTTTTACTGCACCTAGTGAAGTAAAATCTTTTGGGCATAGCATCATTCTATTAGTCCATCTATACTGACCTCCATCAGGTTGCAAATTGAATATAATTTTTTTCTGCATCTAGCTCTGAAAAAATATTGGGCTTCTAGCTGTGTGTGGGACTTGTTCTATTAATCCATCTATACAGACCTCCATCAGGTTGCAAACTGAATATATTTTTTTCGGCATCTACCTCTGAAAAAATATTGGGCTTCTAGCTGTGTGTGGGACTTGTTCTATTAATCCATCTATACAGACCTCCATCAGGTTGCAAACTGAATATATTTTTTTCTGCATCTACCTCTGAAAAAATATTGGGCTTCAAGCTGTGTGTGGGACTTGTTCTATTAATCCATCTATACAGACCTCCATCAGGTTGCAAACTGAATATATTTTTTTCTGCATCTACCTCTGAAAAAATATTGGGCTTCTAGCTGTGTGTGGGACTTGTTCTATTAATCCATCTATACAGACCTCCATCAGGTTGCAAACTGAATATATTTTTTTCTGCATCTACCTCTGAAAAAATATTGGGCTTCTAGCTGTGTGTGGGACTTGTTGTATTAGTCCATCTATACTGACCTCCATCAGGTTGCAAACTGAATATATTTTTTTCTGCATCTAGCTCTGAAAAAATATTGGGCTTCTAGCTGTGTGTGGGACTTGTTCTATTAATCCATCTATACAGACCTCCATCAGGTTGCAAACTGAATATATTTTTTTCTGCATCTACCTCTGAAAAAATATTGGGCTTCTAGCTGTGTGTGGGACTTGTTGTATTAGTCCATCTATACAGACCTCCATCAGGTTGCAAACTGAATATATTTTTTTCTGCATCTACCTCTGAAAAAATATTGGGCTTCTAGCTGTGTGTGGGACTTGTTCTATTAATCCATCTATACAGACCTCCATCAGGTTGCAAACTGAATATATTTTTTTCTGCATCTACCTCTGAAAAAATATTGGGCTTCTAGCTGTGTGTGGGACTTGTTCTATTAATCCATCTATACAGACCTCCATCAGGTTGCAAACTGAATATATTTTTTTCTGCATCTACCTCTGAAAAAATATTGGGCTTCTAGCTGTGTGTGGGACTTGTTCTATTAATCCATCTATACAGACCTCCATCAGGTTGTAAACTGAATATATTTTTTTCTGCATCTACCTCTGAAAAAATATTGGGCTTCTAGCTGTGTGTGTAACTGGTTCTATTAATCCATCTATACAGACCTCCATCAGGTTGCAAACTGAATATATTTTTTTCTGCATCTACCTCTGAAAAAATATTGGGCTTCTAGCTGTGTGTGGGACTTGTTGTATTAGTCCATCTATACTGACCTCCATCAGGTTGCAAACCGAATATATTTTTTTCTGCATCTACCTCTGAAAAAATATTGGGCTTCTAGCTGTGTGTGGGACTTGTTCTATTAATCCATCTATACAGACCTCCATCAGGTTGCAAACTGAATATATTTTTTTCTGCATCTACCTCTGAAAAAATATTGGGCTTCTAGCTGTGTGTGGGACTTGTTCTATTAATCCATCTATACAGACCTCCATCAGGTTGCAAACTGAATATATTTTTTTCTGCATCTACCTCTGAAAAAATATTGGGCTTCTAGCTGTGTGTGGGACTTGTTCTATTAATCCATCTATACAGACCTCCATCAGGTTGCAAACTGAATATATTTTTTTCTGCATCTACCTCTGAAAAAATATTGGGCTTCTAGCTGTGTGTGGGACTTGTTGTATTAGTCCATCTATACTGACCTCCATCAGGTTGCAAACTGAATATATTTTTTTCTGCATCTACCTCTGAAAAAATATTGGGCTTCTAGCTGTGTGTGGGACTTGTTGTATTAGTCCATCTATACTGACCTCCATCAGGTTGCAAACTGAATATATTTTTTTCTGCATCTACCTCTGAAAAAATATTGGGCTTCTAGCTGTGTGTGGGACTTGTTCTATTAATCCATCTATACAGACCTCCATCAGGTTGCAAATTGAATATAATTTTTTTCTGCATCTAACCCAGCCAATAGTTTTGGCCTAATAACACAGTTTGGCCACTCAGCTCTGCTCGGTTCCCATCCATTGTTTTTTTGTGCAAACAACTCCAGAGTTGTGAATTAGTTAACCACCAAAATGAGTGGAAAAAGGCCTGCTGCTGGTGGAAAGGGGAATAGGAGTGTTGGGAAGGGGAAAAAAGGTTGTGTCCGTGGGGTAGGTGTTAAAGCAACAGTAACATCTGCAGAAGAAAGACCATCTTCCAGCCAAACTAAAATGTCTACTTCTTTTAGCGGACAATGTGATAAGATCCCTTTCTTTCGGCCATGCCAATCGCTACAAATTCCAGATGAGGCACAAAAACAGCAGGTGCTTCAACGGATATCAAGTGCTCCTTTAAGTGGGCTCTCCTCCACATCAACTTCAACATCACAAATACTCCAGTCCTCAAAGGTGTCACCCCAATCGCACTTGCTTCCTCACAGCTCCCAAATCTCCAGCTGCCCGTCTGAGTATGAGGTAGAACAGATGGTTGAGTCTGCAGAGCTGTTTACTCATACTATAGCCTGGGAATCAGAGGTCGACTCCAGCGCTTCTGTGAATCCAGACGAGGAAATGATCTGCACTGATGCCCAGAATCTTTATGAGTCGGATCCAGGACCAGACGCAGAAGGTTCTGACCATAATGTAGACCCTCATTCCCAAACTGTAACTCCTGTTGGTGGAGACAATGAGGAAGACGATGATAAGACTCAAATACCTGATTGGAGCGACAACTTTAGTTTTTTGTCAGGGCAGGAACAGGTTGGCTCTGAGGACGACGGGTGTGATAACGCACAGGGTGATGATGATGAGGTTGGAGATCCCACTTACTGTCAACCCACAGTCAGCCAAGAGATGAGGTCAGCAGAGGAGGTGGAGGAAGATGCTAGTGACGACGAGGTCAGGTTGCGCCTTCCTGGACAGAGACGTAGTACTGGAAGCACGTCAACAACTGCATCCTCAAACACAACTCTGCCTCTCACCACAAGTCGTGGTGGCTCTTCAGGTCACATGGGTGCTAAGCCTTGCATAGCCTGGGCATTTTTTCAGATCGATAAAGATGACCCAACTCGTGTTATCTGTAACATTTGTCAGCAAAAGCTAAGTAGAGGCCAAAAAATACATAGTTTGAGTACTTCATGCATGAACCGGCACATGGACATGAAGCATAAGTTGCAGTGGGAAGCTCAGTGTGCTACAATGCGGCCTAGCCGGCCGGGCCAACCACCGTCTGCCATATCTTGTGCATCCGCGGCCTCTTCATCCTCTGTGACTGGGGGGACAGCAGTCACACCTGTTTTGGGGCGCAGACCTGCCACCTCTTTACCCGCAACAGCCAGCGTGATTGGCAGGTCATCATTTTCTTTGGAGGTGGTAACACCAGCTGGTGTTGAGCGCTGTCCGACATCGATAGCACCACCTTTGGATCAAGGCAACCTAACATGTCCGCCTGCATCTTCCTCATAGACCGGCAGTTTGCCGGGGACACCCTTATCAACCCCGTCTAAGCACAATAGCCAGCCCTCGGTCCCTCAGATGTGGACAAGTAAAAGACCATTTCCTCCTAGCCATGAGAAAGCTAAGAGGTTGAATTTCACCATCTGCAAGCTCTTGGCTACAGAAATGCTGCCTTTCCGCCTGGTGGACACAGAGGATTTTCGAGACCTTATGTCCGTCGCAGTGCCCCAGTACCAGATGCCCAGTCGGCACTACTTCTCAAAGAAAGGTGTGCCTGCGCTCCACCAGCATGTCGCACACAACATCACCGCTTCTTTGAGAAACTCTGTGTGTGACAGGGTGCATTTCACCACAGACACTTGGACGAGTAGGCATGGACAGGGGCGTTACATGTCGCTGACTGGGCACTTGGTAACTATGGTGACAGCAGGACAAGGGGCTGCTGTCCAAGTCTTGCCGTCCCCACGAGTTGTGCGTCAATCCTCTTTATGTCAAAGTTCCTCCACTGCTTCTGCCTCCTCAACCTCCTCTCGGTCTTCCACCTGCACCCAAAACCTGTCTGGTCATGCCACAAGCTTTCTAACTGCGCAGAAGGGATCCTGCACACCTCCTTACTATGCTGGCAGTAGGGCTCAACGTCATCAGGCGGTTTTTACATTGAAATGTCTGGGAAATGTGAGTCACACAGCTGAGGAGTTGTGGTCAGCTCTGGAGAACCAATTTCATGAATGGTTGTCTCCACTGGACCTGAAACCAGGGAAGGCCGTGTGCGACAATGCTGCAAACCTTCGAGCGGCCCTTCGCCGGGGCAAAGTCACACACGTGCCTTGTATGGCTCACGTGTTGAACCTGGTTGTCCAGCAATTTTTAGCCCACTATCCCAGACTAGATGGCCTTCTGCAGAGGGCACGGTCGCTGAGTGCTCACTTCCGCCGTTCGCATCCCGCAGCTCAGCGACTTACATCTCTACAGAAGTCGTTGGGCCTGCCACTTCACCGGCTAAAATGCGATGTGCCTACCCGGTGGAATTCAACTCTGCACATGTTGCAGCGACTGTGGCAGCACCGACAATCCCTGGTGCAATACGTTCTGACGTATAGCCTGGGCCAACGAGATTCAGAGGTGGGGCAAATCACGCTGGAGGAGTGGTCTCAGATCAGGGACCTATGCACCCTTCTGCACAGTTTTGAAATGGCGACGAAGATGTTTAGTGCTGACGATGCCATTATCAGCATGACTATTCCGGTGATTTACATGCTGGAGCACATGTTAAACAGAATTCGGAGTCAGGTGGTGGCACAAGAGGAGGTGGAGGAAGTAGAGGAGGAGGAGTTGTATGCGGAAGGGCTAACATCTGCAAGGTCCAGACGGTCGGCAGCACCAAGGCGGCAGGCATGTGAGGGTGGGGGAGATGGTTTTACCAGGGCGCATGGTAGCAGCCAAACTAGTGAGGAAGGTGCAGGAGCCCAGGAAGAAGTGGAGGACGAACTGATGGAAGACTCATCAGATGAGGGAGACCTTGATCACATTTCTGTTGTGCGAGGTTGGGGGGAGAAGACAGAGGAAGGAAGCATGATTGTTACCTCGCCACCAACACAACAGGGACTTGGTGCTCCTGGATGCGCAACACACATGAGTGCCTTCTTGCTGCACTACCTGCAACATGACCCTCGAATTGTGAGAATTAGAAATAATCCTGACTACTGGGTTGCCACACTGTTAGATCCCCGGTACAAAAGTAAATTTGCAGAAATTATTCCTGCCATAGAAAGGGATGCACGCATGCAGGAGTATCAGCAGAGATTGTTGCAGAATCTTACATGTGCTTTTCCACAAAATACCAGTGGTGCACGTAGTGAATCTCACAGTTCCAACTTGCCAACCGTGGGACCGTCAAGTGTTCAGCACTCAAACCGTAACAGAACCACAGTATCTGCTGGTAACATCAATTTTGCGGAATCATTTCACCACTTTTTTAGCCCATCCTTTGCAAGGCCACAGGAGACAAGAAGTCTGACACATAGTCAACGCCTAGAGACGATGGTACAGGAGTATCTCCAAGTAAACATTGAAGCCACGACTGTGTCACTGGACCCTTGCTCTTTTTGGGCTTCCAATCTGGATAAATGGCCGGAGCTAGCCACTTACGCCTTGGAGATCTTGTCATGCCCCGCAGCCAGCGTTCTGTCTGAACGTGTGTTCAGCGCTGCTGGTGGTGTGCTGACAGATAAGCGCACGCGGCTCTCCACTGATAATGTAGACAGACTCACGTTCATAAAGATGAACAAATCATGGATCCGAAACGACTTTTCTACCCCTGTGTCATCCTGGGGAGAGTAAAAGCTTGATGATTGGTTAAAATCACCCTACCAACCGTTTTAAGCTTTCAAATTACTAATCATGTTTATCTGTATCTTGTCTGGAAAATAATTTGGGCTTTGTAGCAGTGTGCAGCACTGATCCTATTAGGCCATCTATACTAAAGCTTCACCAGATTTAAAATTAATAATAATTTTTAGCTGCATCTAGCCCGGAAAATAATTTTGGGGCTCCGAGATGCGCAAGACACATAAGTGCCTTCTTGCTGCACTACCTGCAGCATGACCCTCATATTGTCAGAATTCGAAGTAATCATGACTACTGGGTTGCCACACTCTTAGATCCCCCAAACTTTTCGATCAACCTTTTCATTTTAATAAAGACCAAAAAAATGGTCATTTTTGAAATTATAAGCATTAGCAGGTTGTTAGAAACTGAAATCAAACAGTTTTCAACTCAAAACTTTATTCTAGGTGATGTTACATTTTCACATAGGACCCCTTGTTCGAAAGGAGCTTCTGAACTCTCTCGTCCATTGAATTTGTCAGGTTTTGGATGGTTTCTGCTTCAATTGTTTTGCATGAGGACAGAATACCCTCCCAGAGCTGTTGCTTAGATGTGAACTGCCTCCCGCCATCATAGACACTCCTTTTAATGATGCTCCAAAGGTTCTGAATGGAGTACAGGTCAGGGGAGCATGGGGGTCACACCATAAGTTTGTCCCCTTTTATGCCCATATCAGCCAGAGATGCAGATGTTTTATGTGCAGCATGAGATGGTGCATTATCATGCAGAAAAATGATCTTGCTGTGAAATACACGGTTCTTCTTCTTGAACCATGGCAGGAAGTGCTGTTTGAGAAAATCCACATACATTATGGAATTCATCTTTAGCGCCTTCAGGGATTCTAAAGGGGCCGACAATCTCTCTCCCCATGATTCCAGCCCAAAACATTACTCCACCTCCTCCTTGTTGGCGCTGTAGCCGTGTTTGCGTGGGGTGTCCATCAACCAGCCATCCTCCACTCCATCCATCTGGACCATCGAGCGCTGCACGGCACTCATCCGTGAACAAAACAGTTTTGAAATCAGTCTTCAAGTAATGTTTGGCCCACTGGAGCCGTTTCTGCTTGTGTGAAGTGGATAGAGGAGGTCGACAGGATGGCGTATGCACAGCTGCAAACCTCTGAAGGACCCTGCATCTTGTTGTTCGGGGGACGTTGGAGGCACAAGCAGCTTCGAAAACTTGTCTGCTGCTATGACAAGGCTTTTTTGCCGCTGCTCTTTCAACCTGACGTAATTGCCTGTAGGAAAGAGTCCTCAATTTGCCCTTATCAGCACGCACACGTGTGTACTGTGAATCAGCTACATACTTCTTGATTGCCAAGACACTTCATCCTGATCATCGCACAATGTTGATTGTAGTCATGCCTTGACCTAAACACTCCACAATTTGTTGCTTCTCAGCAGCCGACACATCCTTTTTCTTTCCCATTTTGGCAGAAAATGTAGGCTGCTTAATAATGTGAGACAGCCTTCTTAAGTAGTCTTGCCTTTCATTGGACACACCTGCCAAACTAATTAGCACAGGTGTCTGCAATTGCTTACAGTGATATAAAGAGCCCTGACACACATCACCATCAATGAGTTTAACTGACAAACAAACAAATTCTTCCCTTATCACTCCTAAACACTTTTTGCATAATAATTTGGAACGCAGTGTACATGTGCTTTTCCACAAAACACCAGTGGTTCACGTAGTGAATCTTACAGTTCTAACTTGCCAACCGTGGTCTGTATGGAGTTGTTCAATAAAGGGCCCAAAATTAAGATAACATAGATGGGAGAGGTCTCTATGAATAGGAATTCCTAAGTATTTGATACCCTGTGAGGGCCAGGCAAAGGGAAAGTTGGACTGGATGGAATCCTATATGGATTTGGGGAGGGAGACATCGAGGGCCTCAGACTTCGCTGCATTGATTTTAAAATTTGACCATGTAACAAAGTGATCTATTTCAGCCATAAAAGCATGGATGGATATATGTGATTGAGTGATATATACTAGGACATCATCAGCAAATAGAGAGCACTTGTACTCGGTGCCTCCCACCTCAATCCACCTAATATTGGGGTTATGGCGAATTGATGAGAGCAGGTGCTCCATCACTAGGATGTATAAGAGAGGGGACAGAGGACATCCCTGCCTTGTCCCATTGGTGATTGTGAAAGGTGATGAAAATGTTCTGATGCACCCCCTGGGCCTTGGGACACCCGGAGCCGGACCCTTTTTGGTGGATGCTGGTGGTTGTAGTCTTCGTGGCGGCGACCCGATTCCGTGGCTCAGGGTGGACAAACCAGTGGCGGAACTATTTATGTGGTTTTGATGTTTAAATGTCCGACTATGCCACCCGTGGATTGCGGTCAGAGTGAACCGCCGCTGCAGGGCAGACCGCTGAGGCTGGTGTTGTGGGTGCAGCAGAGCGTAGCATAACTCCCCACGAGAGGAGTATAGCCTCAGGGCAGTGTATGCGGAGGATGGGGGTGATGGTGCAGGGCAGCAGCAGTAATGACACGGAGTCAGTGATGCAGTCCAGGGCCTTTACTCACAGTTCTTATTATCCAGACCACGTCTGCAGGTAACGGCTGCCCACGTCGTACTGTGCTCACCAGGTGAGGGGCTCAGACATCTCCTAGATAACTTTGGAGCGCTTCACAGGACCCCCTTTGTGTGTCCTTTGTCTGGCCTTTCTTACCAACCCTTCTGTCCGGCTGCCTCGGGCCTCCTCTTGGTAAACTTGGCGCCAGTTTCCCTGACCCTATGTGGTGCCTTCCTAGCGGGTGTAGCGAGGGGCTGCGCCACATAAAATGTCACAGCCTCCGGTTTCTAGCTGAGGGTCGTTTCCTGCCTCCACTAGTTTCGGGGACCGGTCTCCCCCTTTGGCCTGACCCCTCCACGCAGGTGGATTCGGGCGTGCGGTGGCGACTCGCCCGTCCGCACCCCTGGGATCCCTTCATTCCTCGTTCCTGGAGCCTTCTCCGCTCCTCTTCCTTCCTTCTCCCTCTTCCAGGCCTGGGCCTCTGTTACTAGACCCGCCTCCGGAGCAGAGCTCATGCAGAGCCCCTGCTCCCTGCCACTTCTGCTCAGACTTCTCTGCACTGAACTAAGATGGTGCCCACCTTTTATACTCCCTTCTCAATGCACCCAGGAACTGCTTCCTCCCTGCTCCTGCACTACAGGGTTCCCCTTCCTCAGTGTTCCCTCCCCCCACTCCAGCCAGGGACAGGGACTGTCGTGCCCATCTCAGAGGCATATTGGTCGCCCTGCCCCACGGCAATGTGGTGTAATGCATGCAGGTGTCGGGTCCTGATCCACACTCCATCCTTACCTGAGAGTGAGATATCACACCTCTGGGTGAGGTGCAATACCTCTGTAGCAACCGAGCCCTCAGGGTGCTACAGTTCCATTTATCTTCAGCCTAGGTGACGTATTGTGATACAGGGCCGTGATTTTGGCTATAAAAGGGTCCCCTAGACCCCTACCCCAAGCTTTTTAAGAGAATCATATATGGCGTGCCAGGAGACTCTATGGAATGCTTTCTCAGCATCCAACGAGAGTATCTAATTACAAATTTTTAACTGCATCTAGCCCAGGAAATACTTTGTGCCTAGTAGCAATGTCTGCTAGTCAGCGGATTATCCCGGCTGTTAAGCAAGCTACACCACCTGTAGTTTAGACACTTAATTTTTTCAAAGGAAATGCTTCGGGACCATGGGATACTCAGTGAAGAGCATCAGGAGGCACCCCAAGGCATAGGGGCTGGGACTGGCAGTAGGATGCCTTGCAGTGGACAGCCGAGCTCGATCCTTATAAAAGCTTTTTAACTGCAGCAGCTTTAGTGGACGCTACTGGAGCTGGAATTACGCGGCTGCTGGCATGAGACTTGCCCTCCAATAGATCCTTGTAAATGGATTTAAAGTGTATTCATTCAAATTAGAGAGACAATTTAAATTAAAAAGCTTAGAGCTGCCTCCACCACAGGGGGGCTCGCTCGACCCACCAGCGGACAGGCACCAGTATTGGGAGAGGGGGGCTGGCCATCAGGGTTCACCGCGGCTCTGGCACAAACCCGGCGACACGGAGGTGGCACGGGCAGGAGCGGACTGGCCGTGTCGGCTTCTCACTTTTTGGATTTTAGAAGGGCATGACATGCCTATATCTGTGTCTCCCCCTCCTTTTACTCCTCCACCTCTTTTATTTTCGCATGACTATATGTACTTGTCACTTTTCCATGTGTTAGTTATGTCTTCTGAGCAGTTTGTCAGCTTTTGGACACCTTTGAAGGTGTTTTCTATGTGTTTCTATGTGTTTTTGTTTGCCTGCCATTGGTTTTAACGGTGTTCGAAGGTGTTCGACGAACAGTTCGACGAACAGTTCGGCGAACACACGGGTGTTCGACGAACCGAACCGAACTCGAACACTACGGGGGTGGCTTAACACTAGTTCAGATTTGATCTGTGAAAAAAAATTACTCATCCGCGATGCCACTTTGAATAACTTTGATTTGAGTGCTATCTGTGTGTTGTTCTTTTCTTCAGAAGGAACTCGGACTGAAAATAAGGTTATTTTTTAATTTTTTTTACAGATTTGTTTAAAAAAAATTTGGGCACATAATGATGAACAAGCACTTCATTAATGCAACACAAAAAATTCAAAACGACCATTAATTATGAAGGAGCTCGGTGACGACAAATTTATTTAAAATACAAAAATACAACAAAATGCCTGTATTAAATTATTGTAAACCTAGAGCGAAATTACACTTAGTTTTAAAAAGAAATCATATCTAAATGTGGTACAAAATATATAGAAAGAATGAATCTGATGTGCCAATAGTTAAATAGGCACAGGTCTCCAGCTCAAAGATTAAAGGGAACCTATCAGGTGTTTACTACTACCCTACTGCTCTGCTCCAGTAAAGTTGTGTTTAATAACCCAATAATTGCCTGATTTTGATAAAAAAGTTTAAAGACCCTTATGCCATATGAAAAATTATTAGTCTGCAGTCAAGTAGGTGGTGCCTAGAATTTAAGCGGGATGTGTCATAATATGACTTGATTTACGACCCTATGTTTAGGAATTGGGATGACAAACCCTGTCCTCAGGGACTTTAATCAAATTAGATTTTTTTCAGGAGTAGAGTGTGGTCTACTTGACTTTCTGGTAAAGCATATCTGCTTCTTAGTGCGCAGTCAGATGGCCTTATAAATCGAAGAGGAATCAGAATGCAGTGAACGGACTGGCCGGCGGCTCTCTCGACCCCTACATGAAGCTGTATCACTTGGGTCAGGAGAAACGCAGTCCATACACTGTGTTCCTATGTCACTCTGATTTATACGGCCATCTGACTGCGCCCTTAAACTGAAAACTGCCAACTTGAATGAGATACAGGAGTGTGAGAGGAAACCGGAGAACCCGGGGGAAACCCACACAATCATGGAAGAACATACAAACTCCTTGGAGATGTTGTCCTTGGTGGGATTTGAGCCCAGAACCCCAGCACTGCAAGGCTACAGTGCTAACCACTGAGCCACCGTGCTGCCCGTTTTATTGAGTCATTATTATGATGCGGTGATAAGAAGAAACGTTGGGGTGCTGGGTAAAAGTGGAGGAAAATTTAAATGTAAAAAATGTAAGTTTTCCTTAAAATTCACAACACCTCCTAAATAAAATATTAAACTGCTAATGTCTAAGTTTCACAACAAACTTAATGTGTTAGCCAAGGCAACTAAAAATTGTTTGAAAAAGACAAAAATGTAATAGAATACCGTCCTATAAACCAATGTTCTCTTTTGCTGAGTTTATTCATCGTAGCGGTTTCATTGTGTATGTTACCCCCAAGGATTTCAGCATTCTCCATACAACACTTTATCCTATTGCGCTGGATGTGATAATTTCTCACAATTGATTTTTAGCTGACTCAATTAACTCAACTATTCATTTGCACTTTCATGGAAAAATAATGAGGAAAATTGAATTTGTAGTGTATAGCTTTCATCCACAAAATTGGATTCTCAATGTGGTACCTAGTTACCTAATAGGAACCAGTTTTCTAATCTGCAAATAGTGCTGGTGGAGAAATCAGAAGGTCATATTTAGGTAACTTAGAGGACTGACGTGTGTAAAGAAATGAGGATTCAAAAGGAATAGGTTGTTATGATCTGCAACATGTACTAAGGAAAGATAAGGGAAAACTGTCCCTACAGTAAAACTGAGCTGAATCCCTACGATGTAGCGGGCTGCCTGTTCCTAGCGAACAGACCCGCCTAGGTCCTCGGCTAGTTTGAACGAAGACCTATAGCATAGGGGAAGGGGGCCCTAAAAGAACTAAGGACTGGGACAAAAAATGGGACACCTCCTAAACAGAGAAGTTGTTGCAGAACACAAAAAGACCAGCAGACAAAAAAGTACTAGAGGTCCCAGAAGGACCAAACGAACTGACTGAGAAAGGCACAGAATCACCTGGCTAGAGAAACAGTCAAACACTGCAGTCCAGCACAGCCAAAAAGGCAGAGCTGGAATATAAAGGCAGATGGTCACATGACCGCTAAACACAATATGGGGAAAAAAAAAACAGGAGGGTTCTAACATAGGACATATATGGGATCCATTTTTGACTTTGGGTCAAAAAGCATCATCAAAAATTACAGACGTGTTTTTCCTAAAAAACGCTGTTTGCAAAATTAGCGTTAAAGAATATAATTAAAAATGTTATATAAAATTGAACCATAATATTTATATTATGATTGCTCATCCTTAGGGCTCATGCTGACGACAGTATTTTTGGGCACAGTGCGATCTGACAAAACATCGGATCACACTCAGACCAATGTCTATAGGGCCATGCACATGTCCGATTTTTTCCTTGGACAGAGCCGGTCCGGGAAGAAAAACACAGCACGCCTTAGTTGGTTCTGATATTTGGATCAAACTTAGCCATGCAAGACAATGTGTCCACGGAAAAAATCAGATTGCACTCAAATGGCACTTAAGTTCGATTTCCATGGACTGACAGAATGGAGACATTTTTTCTCCATCTTATCCTCATTGGAGAGAATTGGAGCACACTGTGATCACACTTTGATCAGAGTATGATTTGCATAATTGACCTGATTCTCTTGGATGAGAGAATATACGCTTGTGTGACCGTAGGCTTAATAAAGCTTGTGGGTCCCAGTGTAAAAATCCTTAACCGGGGCGTCAACTACATTGTGCCATTTATATTAATACTGATGTCTTGTGATGTTGGAGAACATCCGCAGGCACCAACGTCCAGGTGTGACTGCTTTCTTGAACTTTTTCTAGAAATACACTATAGGAACCATATATATTAATACTAGTGATGAATGAGTCTGCCAAAATTCGAATTCATCATTTGGCTCAAATGTGTCCTGGAAATTCGATTTTCATTGAAGTTATTTGATTTTCCACAGCTCCTTGTCTGGTTCTCTGGACAAAGCTTCCTCTGGCACTTTATGTGTAATCTCTTCCGCAGGTGTGTCGGCATCTTCACTCAGCGCCGTGGCTTGCCTCACTGGGTGGTTTCAGTCATCACAACACGTCATGACATCATGATGTGCCTCACCCCAAGCTTAATCAGTTCCTTAGGTGTGAAGCGTTGTGATGTTGGAGGCTAGTTGGTACCAAGTAAAGATGCCAAAGATGTGACATGGTTATTGAGTTCACGGTGCCAGAGGCAGCCGTGCCGAGGACCAGATGCGAGGTCACAGTGGCGGGATAACAGGTACAAGAGGGTTTATTTTTCACCATTTTTCACCATTTTTTCCGACCCTACTCAAATTAGCAAAATGACAGCTGACTACAAATAAATAAAAAAACTGGATTTAGGAGGACCCAATTTTCTTGTAAAATCGAGTCAAACTCAATTTTCCTTGAACCTATTTGTTCATCTATAATCAATACACCTTCAAATATTTAAAGATGTGTCCACCTTTACATTACTTGAATTTAATTAGAGGGGTTCTACGAGTCTATTTATTTTTTTACTATGGGCCTAAGAACTAAGAGGCAGGAAGTTACTAACTACCTCCTGTTCTACTTGACGCCAGCTCAGAGGGGTCACTGACCGTTCCTGCTGATGATTCTGCTGCTTCACGTCAACAGAGCAGCTCTTCCTCTTCTGGGCAGCTCTATCGATGGAGCATGACAGCCAATGTCATGTTGATTGACAACCGGGAAGAGAAGCGGCTTCTCTGTCAACGTGACGTAGGCAGAAGCCACAGAATCACCGGCAGAAGTGATCTGTGACCGCTCTGAGCCGGCAGAGATCGGCTGCAGGCAGAACGGGCAAGTAGTTAGCATATTATGGGTTCTTTGATCCATAGTAAAAAAAAAATGAAATTACCCTTTAAGGACTCTGTCAATGAAAATTCACTGAATTATCATGACATATTAGCAAAATCCTTGACACACTGCATTTCACATCATAATCACTGGATAACCACACATGGACATATGCAGCATAAATACCTGCCAACAAAGCCTCACAAAATACACGTCATCTCACGCTACTCATACGGGGAATTTTTGAATCAAGAGAAAGGGTAAGAAAGGACATATCTGCATTCTTCTACATTCTTTTTTCGAGTAAATTAGTTAGCGTTCCCAAACAAAAATGTTGAATGTGAATGAGGCCACTCGGCTTGTTTCAATTGCGATGGCTATCTGTACTAATTAATTAGACCATAATTAGTGACTGGCTTCTAAATTGTCTTTTCACTGCTTGCCTACCCTACATATTTCCTTAGTGTCAGGTTGATATCAATTGTACACAGGCAAGAAAGCGTAATTAAACATTCATTCAAAAACTCTTGAGGATTGGAGATGAAAAATACCTTAAAAACAAACTTGTTTGCGAAGCCGTTTCAGAGAACATTCCAGTATGAGAGGCTTCTTAAAAGAACCTTGCACTTAACTAGCAAATTATTTCTGCATGTGGTTTTGGTAATTTTAGCCCTAAGCTTTGCTGTGTTGTACTTGAACGTAACCGTCACTTATTCCTACCTTTGAAATGCTCTTTTTTTGTTAAACAGAGATGAAAAGAATCAGACTTTACTGACCTTTAAATAACCGCCCATTGAATTAACTATAGCATATGCAGCACACCAAATAGACAGCCAGGTTTGGTTAATGGTTTGCTAACCAAAAGCAGAGGCACTTCTCCCACGGAACAATTTATAGCTATTATTATAGCCTATTATTACCCTGAAGCAATGAGGAGAAGCAATGAAAAGAAAGCTGTACACAATAAGAACTTTTTGAATTTTATTTTTTTTTTCCTGGACCCATCTAATCTCCTCTAACCCCGAACACACATTTAAGCGTTCCAGTAAATATTTTTCTCTTACGGTAAATTCTAAATTTTCACAAATTCCGTAGTCTTTATAGACAATATAGGTAAGAGTAGAGGAGAGTCAGCTCAACAGCTTGGAGGATCCGGAGGCACCGAACAGTGTGTGCAGCAACTGGTGCCCAGGATTAAAGCGAGAAAATCCAGCTTCCAGAAATATATTTATTTATTTATTTAATTCCAGGCCAGATTATGACTTCAATGACAATAAAAAATAAGGTTCAATTTTAGGTTTACCGAACAGACTGTTTCCATTCTCCTATTCACATACAGATGTAGTAGAGCTGAATTTATTTGGTAAATGTAGCACAGCTGAATATGATGTTGTATATTTTCTATGATTTTACATAAAATTGCAGGTGCTACGACATCCTGAGATATGCAGCTATTATGGAGTTATTTCCTTAAAAGTAGGTTGATGACATGTCTAAAGAACCATCTGCGGTTGTTACAAAACCCTTCTAATGATCTGAATACATCCTATGGAGTACAGCAACATGGAATTCCGTTACATCTTTTATTATTTTTCAGTATTTTTAGTATATGCTATTCTGCAACAATCATTATTAAAACACACATGAAATCCCATAGACATAACCGTAACATCGCACAGTGGTCTACCCCATTGTGGACATATTGTGTGTCCCAGATTTAAAGGGAAAATTCCAGCAGAAACAACATGGAAATGGAACAGGCTGAAATATAAATAGAAGTGGATTGCAAACACATGTGAGAATAATATATATTTTAATGTACTTTAACACAGTGATATACTGTTCTGTATTAAATAGAGTTTTTCATGGATGGAAAAAAAATTGGAATTTAGCTTCAGTATCTGTCAAAGCTACAACAATATTCAGGTGCTGTGCCTCAATGAGCAATGAATCGCATCTGACTCTGCTTTATTTTGTTGTTTGAGGTGGGAATTACTTGGGGGCAGACCTTCACCAATCAAATAAATAATGGTCTATACCAGATCGGGGCAAAGTGCGGCCCGCGGGCCACATCCGGCTCTCTGGCTGTTCCTATCCGGCCTGCAGACTGAGACAGTCGAGGGGCTGAAAATAGTGGCCCATAGGCTGCACCGCGCACTCCCCGCCTGTCCGTCTTCGCCACCTGCACTTGGGCAGAGGAAATAAAATGTATAATTATATGCTTAATTGTAAAACACTGGGCAAAACTGTAACTGAAAAAGACCTGGGTGTATTGGTGGACGACAAGCTCACGTTTAGTGGCCAGTGTCAGGCAGCTGCTGCAAAGGCAAATAAAATAATGGGATGCATTAAAAGAGGCATAGATGCTCATGAGGAGAACATAATTTTACCTCTATACAAGTCACTAGTGCGACCACACTTAGAATACTGTGTACAGTTCTGGTCTCCGGTGTATAAGAAAGACATAGCTGAACTAGAGCGGGTGCAGAGAAGAGCGACCAAGGTTATTAGAGGACTGGGGGGTCTGCAATACCAAGACAGGTTATTACACTTGGGGTTATTTAGTTTGGTAAAACGAAGGCTTAGGGGTGATCTTATTACTATGTACAAGTATATGAGGGGACAGTACAAAGACCTTTCTACTGATTTTTTTACTCTGAGGCCTGAGACGGGGACAAGGGGGCATCTTCTACATCTGGAGGAAAGAAGGTTTAATCATAATCACAGACGCGGATTCTTTACTGTAAGAGCAGTGAGACTATGGGACTCTCTGCCGCATGATGTTGTAATGAGTGATTCACTGTTAAAATTTAAGAAGGGCATGGATGCCTTTCTTGAAAAGTATAATATTACAGGTTATATATACTAGATTTCTTGATAGGGCGTTGATCCAGGGAACTAGTCTGATTGTCGTATGGAGTCGGGAAGGAATTTTTTTCCCCAATGTGGAGCTTAGTGTTTGCCACATGGTTTTTTTTGCCTTCCTCTGGATCAACTTGTTAGGCTATGGGTTGAACTAGATGGACTTAGTCTTCCTTCAACCTTAAAAACTATGTTACTATGTTACTATGTTACCTACTGTCACCGCTATGTGTATCCTCAGAAGGCAGACAGCTGTCAATGCATTGATGGAAGATGGCACTGCCGGCCCCTTCTTCCACCAATCAGCATGTGAAATAGCTGACGCGATGACGTCATTTAATTGTGTCAGCTGAGACAGGAGCAAAGGCAAAGCGCTGGGGGAACAGGAGCAAGGTGGTGTTTTTTTCATGTGTATGGGATGCTTGCTTGGACATGGGGACATCAATCCACCCAACGAACCATCTATCTATCCATCCACCCACCTATCCACCCATCTATCTATCTATCTATCTATCTATCTATCTATCTATCTATCCACCCACCTATCCATCTACCTATCCATCTCTCTATCCATCTATCTATCCATCTATCTATCTATCTATCTATCTATCTATCTATCTATCTATCTATCTATCTATCTATCATCTATCTATCATCTATCTATCTATCTATCTATCATCTATCTATCTATCTATCTATCTATCTATCATCTACCTATCCATCTATCTATCTATCATCTATCTATTATCTATCTATCTATCTATCATCTATCTATCATCTATCTATCTATCATCTATCTATCTATCTATCTATCCATATATCTATCTATTTACTGTATCTATCATCCATCTTTCTGTCTCTATCTACCAATCATTTTCAATGCACATACATTATTTCTAAAAGCATGAAGTGAGGATAATTTTTATGACTAATCAATATGCTTTTGATGCAATAGTCATTCACACAAACCTATTTTTCTACATTAGTTATTATTATTTGGACTGAAATTACTTTTGTGAGAACAAAAAAAGATTTTGTCCTATTTTCCAGTTGACAAATAATACCCTACAAAATGAAATTTGTGATTCCCGATGCACAGAAATACACACTTGACACACACTTTATGACTTGATGCTTTAGTACATTCTGACATATAAAACATGGGCTGTAGCGTTCACATCAATCTGTGTGGAACAAACACAATAAAAAAATAATAATAATATTCACCCGGTATAAGCTTGGACTAAAAGGGCATTGGCATTGACAAATCAAAAGACGAAGCCTGAAGAAGAAATGAAATGTAATTTTCTCATTTCTTCTATAAAATAATAAAGTGAGCTGATTGTTGATTCTAGAAGAACACTCCTGCTTTTATGTGTATAAAATTGTATTTTTCCTTACTTTTTCTGATGAGACGACCGGCTTTTAATTAACATGATATTCTGCTGGGAGATGTTTACACTATATGTGAACACCCGGTGGTTGTGAAGGGTATTACAGCTTGAGATAAATATGACATAAATATGATTACATACTGTATGTGCTGAAAGTCCAATATATGATAAAAATATATATATTGTATTAAGGATAAAAACTTTCTTGCTTTATTATGGTTTATAATTTATAATACATTGTGCTACACACTTAAAACAATAATCACAGCTGTGGTACATTATTTGCCCATGTCTCAGTGTGACATTTTAGATGCATAAGGTAGTTTTTTCAGGCTTGACGTATGTTCCTTGTGAAACTGAAATGACACACTGAGACATGGGCAAATAAAGTACAACCTTGAAAATTGGACTACTGAGCCGAGGTCTTGGAATTTATTATTATTTATTATTATAGCACCATTTATTTTATGGCGCTTTACATGTGAAAAGGGGTATACATAGCAAACAACAAGTGCAATAATCTTGAACAATACAAGTCACCGACAGGCACAGGAGGAGCGAGGACCCTGCCCGCGAGGGCTCACAGTCTACAAAGGATGGGTGAGGATACAGTAGGTGAGGGCAGAGCTGGTCGTGCAGCGGTATGCTGGAACACACACACATCGCTGCCACACAGCTTCTTCTGATAGATAATAGATAGATAATGGATAGACAGACAGACAGATAGATAGATAGATAGAGAGATAGATAGATAGATAGATAGATAGATAGATAGAAAGATAGATAGATAGATAGATAGATATGATAATTGCAGCACTCCAAGGTCCAAAAGGATTTTGTAGTGTATTGACACAAAGTCATGATGACAATGTTTCATTCCAAGTGTGGAACTATTGTGATGCCTCCTGCCTCGCTAGCCCACCCTGAGAGATGGAGGTACTCGGAACCGGGCCTCAGTGTAGTGTGGATGCAGTCGTGGCCTAGGCCCGGCCCGTGCCCAAGGTTGTCACAATCAAAAATAAGGGCTAGGAGGGACGGTGGTAATTGAGTGGATTAGGATGACTACGCCACCTGTGGTGTCTTGTGATCCGCCACCAGCGCTGCAGCAGTCCTCTGAGGTGGGATGGTTATGGCAGCAGAAGATGGTGCTACTCCCCACAGGCGGAGCAGGGCCTCAGGGCAGAGGAAAACACGGGAAGAGGATGGGAGTAGTAGTGGGAGATGAGGTTCGGTGTGGTGCAGTGCCGCGCTTCAATGAGGAACTGGAGGCAAAGGCAGTCTTCCAAACTTTACTCACGTTGTTAACTGGCAGCTGCAAGGCTTCTCCTTACTCCTCACGGTATGTTGTGGCCACCAGGAAAGGGGGTTCAGCCCACTCCGGGTAGTTCGGGAGCAAGAATCAGGACCCCCAGCACCAGAGTGTTCCTAGAATGTCCCGCTAGGTCCTATCCTGTCCGTGTGTGTGGAAAGGCCGGGTCTCCCTCTGGACTATGCACAGAACAAGGGTACGGGTGGCGACTCCGCTCCATCCGTTACCCGGTGGGATCCATTGATCCTCCAGGCTTCTCTGACTAGGACGTGAAGTATCAAAGTCAGATATCGGGGGCCCGTTCCCCTTTTGCAGCAGGAGTCCCTCTGACTAGGCCAGAATGAAGAGTACAGGTGGCGTATGCCACTCCGTCCGCATTCTCCGGGATCCTTTTGCCTGTGGAGCTTTACTCCTCTAGTCCCCTCCAGGCCTTCTTAGGTAGGGACCTTGACCGGGTAGAGACTACAGTTAACTCTAGCCCGCTCCTCTCCTCAAGGCCAGAGCACGAGGACCGTGTATCTTCAGTCAGCTGCAGGTTCTTACAGAAAGCCACGTTCAGTGATGAAGACCACAATCATAGACCTTGAACCTAAGATGGCCGTTGTTTAAATATGAATTAGTAAGTGTAACTGTAAAGTGCTTCCTCGACCCTCACCCACTACTAGGTTCCCCCTATTTTTGGTTCCCCCATCTCCTCTTATCCTGGCTGGGGCAGCACCCTGGTGCATATAAGCCCCCCTCAGGTGGGAGAGGTGTTGTGTTGGATGTAGAGGTGGGGTCCTGAAAGGTGCTCCATCCTTACCTCGGAGAGGAGATACCACACCTCATTAAAGAGATGCAGTACCCCTGTGGCGACCGAACCCTCAGGGGCGCCACACTATCTCAAACTAAATGTTGCCATTATGACTTTGTGTCAATACACTACAAAATCCTTTTGGACTTTGGAGTACTGCTTTTATCTTTTTTGGACATACATCAAGGTTTGGTTATGTCTGTGAGGCTCTGCACATGCTAGCTCCTTTAGATTACTTTTGCTGCACCTTATTTTGTTATTACAGAGATAGCTATGGGGTAAAAAAATAGATATAGGAGAGATAGATAGATAGATAGATAGATAAATAGATAGATAGATAGATAGATATAAACATGGAAATGTAGGTACAGCACCAGCAAAGAGTTAAAGAAGTTGTCCACTACTTGGACAACTCCTTGTCATACCCCACACTTTGCTCCGATAAAAAATCTTATACTCACCTCCCGTGCCGGCGTCGTCCCAGCGTTGTCGGCACTCGCAATCCCGGGGCCATGTGTGGTTGTTGTGACACGTGACGCCGGCGCCCAATCAGCGCTGCCATCACTGTCTCTGCCTTCAGACAAATTGAACACGAAGAGGAAGTCAGAGATCAGCTGGAGCCCGGACTTCCTCTTCATGTTCAATTCAACAGGAGGCGGGGACAGTGACGCCGGCGCTGATTGGGCGCCTGGCAGCAATCGCACGAGAGCCCCTGGAATGCGAGTGGTGACACCACTGGAATGACGCCAGCACGGGAGGTGAGTATAAGCTTTTTTGTTTTATTGTTGCCAAGTGTGGGGTATGAGAAGAGGTTGTCCTAGTAGTGGACAACCGTTTCAAAGGTGGAAGACCTCCTAGGCAAATATCTATCCTCCAAATATGTAAAAAAACATGGACGCAACGCCCCATTTAAGAAGTTAGAAGAAAAAAGGTTGATTTTTAATGGGCCATAATGGCAATATTTCGGTTCTTTGTATGAACCTTTCTCATGCCTTGACAAAGGTTCACAATATGACAATATGAGCCAAAACATCACCATTACAGGCCATTAAAAGTCAACCTGTTTTTTTTTTACTTCTTAACTGGTGTGCTGCCTCCATGTTTTGAAATAGAATGATAGACAGACAGACAGATAGATAGATAGATAGATAGATAGATGGCACAGTATAACATATAGATGGGAACATATGTATTTCCCATTTTTTCCTTGTATTTTCTGCATACTAATACTACTGTAAAGACCTATCATCAGTGCAGCATTGCAGTAAGAGCAGTAATTGTTTCGTCTGCCAACTTCATCACACCTGGGAATACCGGGATAAATATAGAGCGGCTCTGTGGATGGAGCGCTCTCTTCTATAACTCGGCAGGTTGTTGGGAGCGCTGCTGAGTTCACCATACTGAGGATAGACAGGTGTTTTTCTGTCATCTCCATAGAAACATAACATTTGTCAGGAACTCTTTGGCTCTTCAATGCTCTTCTTTTCAATCTCAGCTCTTTGTATTTTTCTTATGAATACTTGCAAAACTTTTGGGAGACCCAAAGGACTATATTGTATTTGAGTCTTTTGTCTAGCCCCATTGACTCACCGGAGGTCTTCAATAGAGTCATTGGAGATTTTAGGCTCGCGCAGTTTTCGATCTCAGCGATTTTATGAAGTTAGCTGTATCAGTTGAGTCATTGTAGAAAAGTTGTTTCAATTCTGTTCTATTCTCTCTTGAACATCAGAATTTGAGATGCACCTGATCTGAGTTTGTACAGAACACAACTTATTGTGATATCCCAACGGTTTTCCACTGAAAGTATTTACTTATCCAAACACAAAGACAAATGTAGTTCTCCAACATCTAAACATTAGTTTAACATAAACTCAAAGAACCATTATTTTAAAACAGGAGAATCATTAGGAAGGGAAAACCCAAGAAAAAAAAACAAAATGAGCATATACCTACCGCGACAAGGTGTAGCCAATCGGGATGGTCCTATCTCTAGTATTAAAACCTTACCTTGTATCAGCCGACCTCAATGTTGATAAGGGCAAAGCTAGATACAGGCCTGACTGCTCAGACACCTGCCCATGGGAAGCTATATAGATGAAATGCCTAGCTAAAAAAGGGAGGCCTTGTTTGTACAAAGTACAATAAACTACAGGAAAAGCAAAAAAAATGAGCCGGAGTATAAGTTGGTAATGTGTAGGAGCACGTTCACACTGTGGCCATTTCACAGACAAAACCAAAGAAAAAAAGCAAAATGAACAAATACCCTGTTAGTAAGTAAATGTAAATAACGTAGGATACTTTTTCTTGGTCTTTGTGAAATGGCCACAGAGTGTACGTGCTCCTCCACATTGCACTTATACCAACTTGTGCTACGGCTCATTTCTTTGGTTTTATTAGGAAGGAAGTTTACAGGATGGAGTAAACGGTAACGTATAAAAGCTCCCATTACCACATGGGTATTTGGAACCCACCAAAGCTCTAAAAAACACCAAAAAATATGAATACATGCACAGAAATGTCAAAACATCTTGCTGTGCACATCTTCCATTATTCGTAACTTCATTTAACCACTTCAGGCTTTGAGACAGCTAAAAGAAGTACCCAGTCCATTTTTCTGGTGGCTTCCAGGAGCTGCCACTATGTTATACATGGAATTAAAAATAAATAAATGGAGCAGCACAGCCGCTGCAAAAGATGTCCGAAAAGACGACACAAAGGATGCTTATGGGAAAACATCACCAGCGTTTTCATGACATAGTATATAGTGAGTTGTATATTAGGCCCGGCATGCAGCTGAAATGGACATTTGCACAGAATCTTGTCCGTAGCTATCTCAGCAATGCCGATAGGCAGATATCTATATTAAATACACCTTCTGAGCCGGTGAGTCTTTCTGCTGAGCTTGTGGAGCAGAACTGCTGCAAAATCCTCCATAAAAACTGAAAACTCCTCAAAACATGTTTCAAAGACCCAGCAAAAGACTTTAAACACTTCTTTTGTGAAAATGGACGGACAAGTCTTTCAAGCGGAAAACGTTACAAGAAGTGCTCCATCTTTGAGGAGGTTTTAATTTCCTGGAGGAGTTTTGAAGCATTTTGGAAGAGTTTTTTTATTTTTCCTAAAGCATTGATGTGTCAGATTCGGAAGTGGATTCCAGGAGAAATCTGCCTCAGAGAAGTGACACGCGCTGTAAGGGAAAAAGAATGCTAAAAAAACCCTCTTCATATGAACATGAAAGAGGACTAACATTGAAATGAATAGGAAGTCTTTCAAGCATTGTTACTTAATTTTTCAGGTGTTTTTGACAAAAACATCCCTGTGTGTGAACATAGTCTTAAATTTCCTGTCCAGCTGAATGTCGGGCACAATGGACAGTCTGCAAACTCTGAAAGTGGAACATTTACTGTGATATCCGGTACTAAGGTTGGGAAGATGCTCTGGTGGCCTGAACTTAGAGGGAGGAGGGCATCTCCGTTATGTGCATGTATCTGTATATATTCAGTACAGATGAATGAATCTTTGAAAGTCTATTTTTTTTCCTTCATTGTCTGGGTTCTTCCCAATTGACTGAGAATTACAAAGCTGGCAAATTAATGTAGCCATCTGTACTTCTTGTGTTAAGGAAATGGGCTTGGATAGAACAGTCTGTCCCAAAATCCGATCCTCCGATAGAAATGGCGGTGCTTATGTTATTTTTTGTACTAATGCAGTATGGCCCCTTGTAATGTATCATATTACTTGGAAACGGCCACATGATAAAGAAGCTGTCTCAATCCATAAAAAATATTCAAAGAAAATAGCAAGTCATAGATTCAGAAACAGGGATCCTGTATAGCACAGTGTGATAAGGGATTAGAGATGAGTGAGTGTGCTCGCCACTTGAGTGTCACCGCCGTGCTCGGGTACATATCAGATATCGTGAGTGCTCGAGCGCCATACTCGAGTCCCCGGGGATTGCTGTCATACACGGTTATGGCTATGGATTTACCATGTATGGTGGGCCATCCCCGCATGTTTAATGGCTGTCTAACAACTGCAAAATATACAGGGCGGGGACTCTGAACATGGCACTCGAGCACCCGCAATACTCGACACATATACGAGTACCCCGATGTTATTTGAGTGGTGAGAATGCTCGCTGATCACTAATAGGGATACAAATATTGATCTCTCTTTTAACCTTAAAGGAATTGTCCAGATTCCGGCAATCTACTTATTAAAAAGTCTCGTGACAACAAGATGATCAAAAATGTTTCCCCTCTTCAATTGCAGCTCTTTGTTCACAGAGGAACTGCAACTACTTATTGGTTCAGATAATGGTTTGGCTCCACCCCACTGTCTGGCACATGACCTAACTGCAACTACTTATTGGTCCAGATAATGGTTTGGCTCCACCCCACTGTCTGTCACATGACCTAACTGCAACTACTTATTGGTCCAGATAATAGTTTGGCTCCACCCCACTGTCTGGCACATGACCTAACTGCAACTACTTATTGGTCCAGATAATGGTTTGGCTCCACCCCACTGCCTGGCACATGACCTAACTGCAACTACTTATTGGTCCAGATAATGGTTTGGTTCCACCCCACTGTCTGACACATGACCTAACTGCAACTACTTATTGGTCCAGATAATGGTTGAGCTCCACCCCACTGTCTGGCTCATGACCTAACTGTAACTACTTATTGGTCAAGATAATGGTTTGGCTCTACCCCACTGTGTGACACATGACCTAACTGCAACTACTTATTGGTCCAGATAATGGTTTGGCTCCACCCCACTGTCTGGCACATGACCTAAATGCAACTACTTATTGGTCCAGATAATGGTTTGGCTCCACCCCACTGTCTGGCACATGACCTAACTGCAACTACTTATTGGTCCAGAAAATGGTTTGGCTCCACCCACACTATCTTACACATGACCTAACTGCAACTACTTATTGGTCCAGATAATGGTTTGGCTCCACCCCACTGTCTGGCACATGACCTAACTGCAACTACTTATTGGTCCAGATAATGGTTTGGCTCCACCCACACTATCTTACACATGACCTAACTGCAACTACTTATTGGTCCAGATAATGGTTTGGCTCCACCCCACTGTCTGGCACATGACCTAACTGCAACTACTTATTGGTCCAGATAATGGTTTGGCTCCACCCCACTGCCTGGCACATGACCTAACTGCAACTACTTATTGGTCCAGATAATGGTTTGGTTCCACCCCACTGTCTGACACATGACCTAACTGCAACTACTTATTGGTCCAGATAATGGTTGAGCTCCACCCCACTGTCTGGCTCATGACCTAACTGTAACTACTTATTGGTCAAGATAATGGTTTGGCTCTACCCCACTGTGTGACACATGACCTAACTGCAACTACTTATTGGTCCAGATAATGGTTTGGCTCCACCCCACTGTCTGGCACATGACCTAAATGCAACTACTTATTAGTCCAGATAATGGTTTAGCTCCACCCCACTGTCTGGCACATGACCTAACTGCAACTACTTATTGGTCCAGAAAATGGTTTGGCTCCACCCACACTATCTTACACATGACCTAACTGCAACTACTTATTGGTCCAGATAATGGTTTGGCTCCACCCCACTGTCTGGCACATGACCTAACTGCAACTACTTATTGGTCCAGATAATGGTTTGGCTCCACCCACACTATCTTACACATGACCTAACTGCAACTACTTATTGGTCCAGATAATGGTTTGGCTCCACCCCACTGTCTGGCACATGACCTAACTGCAACTACTTATTGGTCCAGATAATGGTTTGGCTCCACCCCACTGTCTGGCACATGACCTAACTGCAACTACTTATTGGTCCAGATAATGGCTTGGCTCCACCCACACTATCTTACACATGACCTAACTGCAACTACTTATTGGTCCAGTTAATGGTTTGGCTCCACTCCACTGTCTGGCACATGACCTAACTGCAACTACTTATTGGTCCAGATAATGGTTTGGCTCCACCCCACTGTCTGTCACATGACCTAACTGCAACTACTTATTGGTCCAGATAATAGTTTGGCTCCACCCCACTATCTGGCACATGACCTAACTGCAACTACTTATTGGTCCAGATAATGGTTTGGCTCCACCCCACTGCCTGGCACATGACCTAACTGCAACTACTTATTGGTCCAGATAATGGTTTGGTTCCACCCCACTGTCTGACACATGACCTAACTGCAACTACTTATTGGTCCAGATAATAGTTTAGCTCCACCCCACTGTCTGGCTCATGACCTAACTGTAACTACTTATTGGTCAAGATAATGGTTTGGCTCTACCCCACTGTGTGACACATGACCTAACTGCAACTACTTATTGGTCCAGATAATGGTTTGGCTCCACCCACACTGTCTGGCACATGACCTAACAGCAACTACTTATTGGTCCAGATAATGGTTTGGTTCCACCCCACAGTCTGACACATGACCTAACTGCAACTATTTATTGGTCAAGATAATGATTTGGCTCCACCCCACTGTCTGGCACATGACCTAACTGCAACTACTTATTGGTCCAGATAATGGTTTGGCTCCACCCACACTATCTTACACATGACCTAACTGCAACTACTTATTGGTCCAGATAATGGTTTGGCTCCACCCCACTGTCTGGCACATGACCTAAATGCAACTACTTATTGGTCCAGATAATGGTTTGGCTCCACCCCACTGTCTGGCACATGACCTAAATGCAACTACTTATTGGTCCAGATAATGGTTTGGCTCCACCCACACTATCTTACACATGGCCTAACTGCAACTACTTATTGGTCCAGATAATGGTTTGGCTCCACCCACACTATCTTACACATGACCTAACTGCAACTACTTATTGGTCCAGATAATGGTTTGGCTCCACCCCACTGTCTGGCACATGACCTAAATGCAACTACTTATTGGTCCAGATAATGGTTTGGCTCCGCTCCATTCTGTGACACATCATTTTAAAAAATTATCATAGTAAAAAATTACTTTCTTGTCTAAACCGTCAATGATACATCTAATAATAAGGTACTATAGAAATAAGTACCCTAAAATTTTCAAAAAGTGATTTATTTGCACTGTGTATCAGTTTTTTTTCTCCTGGAGTGTTCCTTTAAGAGGCTTTATCAGGTCTCCTATCCTTCTGTATATGATGGCAGCATAACACAGAGGGGAGACACTGAGCCTTATATTATATAGTTTGCATGTAAAAAACTGTTAAAATGCTACTGGAACGCATATAGGAGCTTTTCCCTTCCTACACACAGTGATTGATATGTGTCTCTATATGCAGTAAATATTGTCAATCATTGTGTGTGGGTGGAGAAAACAAGGATTTCAGACTTTTTCTGAGTCTTGGCTTAGTTTACACAGATTTATACATAAAAACTAGGATAACACATAGAAATCTATATATCTGCTTGATCAGCATTTATACCTCCTCCATCCTCTGCTGTCCAAAGGAGACAAGAAAAATCCACTCTAAGAGCAGAGAATAAGATTAATTCTGATATTGATTTGTCTTACAACTCAGTTCTACATGTTGACAGGCGTCATGGACATTAATTTGGTATTTTAAGGGTGTCACCCACTGCAATAAATTATAGCATATGCATAAAATTAATTAGCCAGTCAGAAAAGCAATAATTGGACTAGAAGGAAGGTCTTTTTGGGTTACGGAGTAACTGCTGGGAATCTGTGGTAAAAGCTCCTTGGCTACACAGATCACTCTATGTTTGGAGATAATTTATTGAAGCTAATAAGGATTGGTTCTTACCGTTTTTATATAATGCAGACAGTGGAACTAAGGTTCCAACCTGCAGACAGGATCATAAATATCAGCGGTAATGCACAGCCTTCTTCCTGGAAGATTAAGAAAGTATTTAGAAATTTATCATTAAAGTGCTCTGAAAAATATACGGCCGTCCAGTTTATAACGAGTCCTAGATCGTAACTCCTCACCAAAGACAAGTAGATATGTGCAGAAAGTATTCAGACCCCTTTAAATTTTTCACTCTTTGTTTCATTGCAGCCATTTGGTAAATTTTAAAAGTTCATTTTTTTCTCATCAGTACACTCTGCACCCCATCTTGACTGGAAAAAAACAGAAATGTAGAAATTTTTCCAATTGCAACCAGTCGTCCTGTCCCTGCAGCTGAAAAACACCCCCATAGCATGATGCTGCCACCACCATATTTCACTGTTGGGATTGTATTGGGCAGGTGATGAGCAGTGCCTGGTTTTCTCCACACACACCGCTTAGAATTATCACCAAAAAGTTCTATCTTCATCTCATCAGACCAGAGAATCTTATTTCTCATAGTCTGGGAGTCCTTCATGTGTTTTTGAGCAAACTCTATGTGGGCTTTCATATGTCTTGCACTGAGGAGAGGCTTCCGTTGGGCCACTCTGCCATAAAGGCCCGACTGGTGGAGGGCTGCAATGATAGTTGACTTTGTGGAACTTTCTCCCATCTCCCTACTGCATCTCTGGAGCACAGCCACCGTGATCTTGGGGTTCTTCTTTACCTCTCTCACCCAGGCTTTTCTCCCATGATTGCTCAGTTTGGCTGGACGGCCAGGTCTAGGAAGACTTCTGGTGGTCCCACACTTCTTCCATTTAAGGATTATGGAGGACACTGTGATCTTAGGAACCTTGAGTAATGCAGAAATTATTTTGTAACCTTGGCCAGATCTGTGCCTTGCCACAATTCTGTCTCTGAGCTCCTTGGGCAGTTCCTTTGAGCTCATGATTCTCATTTGGTCTGACATGCACTGTCAGCTGTGAGGTCTTATATAGGCAGGTGTGTGCCTTTCCAAATCAAGTCCTATCAGTTTAATTAAACACAGCTGGACTCCAATGAAGGAGTAGAACCATCTCAAGGAGGATCACAAGGAAATGGACAGCATGTGACTTAAATATGAGTGTCTGAGCAAAGGGTCTGAATACTTATGACCATGTGATATTTCAGCTTTTCTTTTTTAATATGTTTGAAAAAATTTCTACATTTCTGGGGTTTTTTCAGTCAAGATGGGGCGCAGAGTGTACTTTAATGAGAAAAAAATGACCTTTTTAGAATTTATCAAATGGCTGCAATGAAACAAAGAGTGAAAAATTTAAAGGGGTCTGAATACTTTCCGTACTCACTGTAGACAGATAGATAGATATATGGATAGATAGATACAGTACATAGATAGATAGATAGATAGATAGGTAGATAGATAATGTGGATAGATAATGTATAGATAGATAGATAATAGATAGATAGATAGATAAACATTTATTCCTGTGCCCAGCTCTTAAAAAAATAGTTGGCATTAAATGTAGGTGTAATGAGGGAGCATGTCACCACTTCAAGCTGCCCATGATTGGACACAAATCCACTGTGTCACTGTATGACACATATATAAAAGAAAGTAATCGTTGTACAATAACATGGCAGTCGTGGAGTTTATAATGGGAGGTCTTTATTGGATTGGTCCTGCGTCCCCTGTGTTTCTTCGGTAGCCTTCTAAATCTCAGATCAATGGGAATGACGGAGTGAGAGATTTCTCTCTGCTAAGAAAGTTCTACTTTTGCATTGCCTAAGTCATAAAGTTATTTCAACATTGTTCTGTGTATTTTTTAGATATAATATTATTCCTTTATCTGTGTGAAATAGATGGTGCATCAATGATTGAATGCTCCTATATGTATTGATTCAATCAGGCGGAGGGTTGTTGAGGGACTTTGGAGCTTCTCAGTGCTGTGAAGGGAACGGGGAGAAGATAGAAGAGATTCTATTTCACTGTGTGTTTTTTATTGCAGAACTCAGTGGTCTGTACTACAATGATGATGCTTTGCTCAGCAGTCAATACTTAATCTACAGGCTAGACTAATTTCCATTCAGGCACAAAAGCTTTTTATAATATGCCAGACTGTCTGCCTGTGCACTGCTGTTTTTCTTAACCATGTCCAGAAGAGGTATTTAGTGCTTAGGGGGTTCGCCTTTGGCAACAAAATAGATGCCTCCAGATTAACCTCTGCGTATATTTTTATGTGCAGCCATTCAGAAAACATTTTATTCGCCCAGTTGTCATCTGTGTTAATTGATCGCTATTAAAACAAAACATGAATTCATTTTTATGGTTTAAAGGGAGCAGAGATGTGCAAATGAATTCTAAATTAATCAAATTCACTTCGAGTTTCCTCTAAAATTTTGATTATAACCAATCAGAAATTTTGGGAGTTCAATTTTTACATTAATCCAGAGAAAGAGGGCTGCCACTTTACCGGCGTTTAAGTGCTTGGACGTAGTTAAAAAAGCAATAAACTGTAAGGCTCCTTTCACATTGTGTTCTTGCCTATATTCAGTGTTCCCATCGGGGCTTGCGTCCGGACGGGTGTATGTGTAGACCGGGCCATGGGTCTGGTGCCGACAGAGTCAACGCGTGCTTTGACATGCATCAATTTTGGGCGTATATGTTTACTGGAGGTGAACACCCAGACATAGTAGACTGCATCCAGAAGGCATATACGCCCGAAAATGGTGTCAGAGCACGCGTTGACTCTGTAGGCGCCATTATATTCTATGGCCCTGTCTGCGCATACGTCCAAATCCCATTTTGCAAGGGGGGGGGGGGTTCAGACATAAGCCCCTACAGGACTACTGAATGTGGCAAGGAATGCAGTGTGAAAGCACCCTTATACTCACCTCTCCTCTGTCATTCCCATGTCTGTCTTGCCACTTCCGCCCCTCTTCCTTTTTCCTTCTTCCATTTGGCCCTTTTCCATCTTCTTCTCCCTCCGGTCTTCCAGTGCCCACTGTCTCTGATGGGTTCCCACGTGGTCAGATTGACTGCATGGGATGTGATCCATGTGATTGACATGCATTGCAGTCAAAGTGACCACATGGGGTCTATCTTGCTGAAGGACCAGATCGAAAAGAACAATGAAAAGGAGCAGGTAAGGGACAGGTATAGGAAGGGCTGACTATAAGGGTCATTTTACACATCGTATTCTCCTACATTCAATGGCCCCACCGGGGATTACATCCGAACTCCCACCCCACAAAACTGGAATGAGGCATATGCGCCAACAGGACCATTAAAAATAATGGTGCAGACGGAGTCACCCTGTACTCCGTCATGCATAATTTTTGGCCGCATGCGCTTATTTGAGGCGGGCAGCTAGATGTTGTCCACTATTTTTTAACCCTTTCCCAGAAGATTCGATTTGCACCGAATTTGCACTTTCAAGTTACATCTTTGATTGAAGCTTACGACTGACAAACACAGATCTTAGTACATACTGACTCCATGGAAAAGGTGTCCCACACAGCAACAACCATCTTCTTCATAAACAATGAGATCTTGCATAGGGCTACCCCTTCTTTTCATGTTCAAAGAAATATTAAGAACATTTCTTATTTTTCAAGAAAATCGGTCCAACAACTTATGGCTTGGATTAGAACTGTTTGGTTACTTTGTTGCCTTTTCTGCTACGTACAGTCGATCACTGTGTGATTCTGGTTTAGGCTGTTCCAAGATAGAGATATGTCTACCTTTACCTTTCCTCTTGGCTCGACATATCCCACGATAGGTGCCGCTAGATGGCCGGAGGAAAAAAAACAAACATTTTTTAATTCTCTGTTGGGGGATGTTTATTTTATGTGTGTGTATATGTGGCCGTACGCTGTTTGTGATGTGAATTGCAGCCTAAGGCCACAGCCCCACTATCAGTATTTGGTCAGTATTCGGTCAGTACTTTTTCTCAGGAGTGGGAGCCAAAACCAGGTGAGGAACAATCAGAGAAAAGATATAATAGAAACAAGTCACCAATTCTACATTTATCACCCACTCCTGGTTTTGGCTCCCACTCCTGAGAAAAAATACTGACCGAATACTGACCAAATACTGATAGTGGGGCCGTGGCCTAATGATGGTGTTTCTTTAGCTTGTCATGAGAATTTATAGATTTAATATAATATCATGGGTGGATATAACTGTTGCATTATATTAGAGTCCACGTGATGATTAGCACCTAATGACTTTACTGTAATTAAGATGAGAGCTATTATGATGTCTAGAAACTTTCCTGGGCTCATTACAGTAGACCAGAGTAATGAGTGTAAAATATAGTATAATTAAAATTTTCCTTTTGCACATTCCCTTTAAAAAGGGTTTTTCCTATCTGGACAATCTGCTTATGATTAGCTAATTTCAGTCTATCAAGCAACTTTAAACCTCAACTTGGGAATCTGCAAGTGACTTCATATTTTACCCACAGTGGCCACTGCAGGAGAAATTTAATATTGCAGCATATTAATTTAAATCATAGCTGACCTTGTATCACAGGGTTGTGCTGAATTTCTCCAGAGTGGGAGCCAATGACTGCAGGTACTGTTAGCTCTGACCGACAGAGGGTAGTCTTAAGTAGGTGACCGACTAACTTATAAGAAATGTTTGTACCTATCATTCATTGGTCATTATCAATATGACCACCAAGAGGTGTGTTTACTGATCTGAGATATAAAAAAATAGCACCCCTCCCCGACGAGTGAATGACAGCAGTTTTGAATATTTTGAGGGGCGCTGTTTTTAAAATGATATCACTTTTGGGGGATTTGCAATATATAGATACCTCAAAATCACTTCAAAACTGAATAGGTCGCTAAAACAAAATATGTTTTGTAAATTTCCTTGAAAAATTGCTGCTAGATTTTAAATCCTTCTTCTAACATCCTAAAAATAAAAGAACATTCTACAAATGATGTTTATTAACTTTTTTAAGTAAAAAAAAACGTTCCAGACATATTGCCATATAAAGTGACTACGGATGAGTGGACCCGTGGATATTCAGGTTCGTCGGGTTCAACTGAACTTTAGTCCAAAGTTCAGTCCTGGTATCAGAACTCAACCCGAACTTGAACCAGAACCCGAACCCCATAAAAGTCAACTGTCTGGATTAAAAAGGACAATCATTCAAAAAGTTTGAAAATTGCAAATTTTTTTGTCATTTTCCTCAAATTTCTGATATTTTTAAAAATAAATCCAAGACACATCAACCTAAATTTAACCTTAACATAAATTACAATGTGTCACAAAAAAAAACTATCTCAAAACCACTTAGATATGTTGAAACGTTCCAGAGTTATTGCCGTATAAAGTGACTACGGATGAGCGGACCCGTAGATGGTCAGGTTCGTCGGGTTCGACCGAACTTTAGTCCAAAGTTCAGGTCGGGTACCAGAACCCTACCCGAACTTAAACCAGAACCCAAACCCCATAAAAGTCAACGTGGACCCAAACTTTGATACTGTAAAATGGTCGTAATAAGGGCAAGGGGTCTGCCAAAGGAAGCAGTGTCTGCATTCTCTCTTCTCCCGGAACTCCAAATACTAAAATGGATTTTGGAGAGAAGTCTATGTTTGGAGTTTAGCACTGGATACTATGTGTCCCGTACAAACCCCAAACTTTATAGTTCAGGTTCGTTCATCTCTAAAAGTGGCACATGTCAAATTTTGAAAAATTTGACCTGGTCACTAAGAGGTTAATTATCAGCAATTGTTTCTTCTCTCTTTTTTATTTCTAAATTTAAATACATTTATGAAATATTACCTACTTATTAGGTACGGTGTTTATGGGAATTTATCAAATGTTTTATAACGCATAATGTTGTTTCTGTTACGACAGTGATGTCTACATTGTATCTGTTGTCTGTTCTTCACCCGCGGGGATGAATTTGCTGATTATTACAATTCACGTTCTGTACCCGGTGAATTTTGCGCAGTTATATTGGGTCTGTAATACTTTTTAAAGTCTGGGTTATTAAAAATCTCCATATGAGTAACCTTTCTAGCAGCTGTGTGCCCTCCACCGGTCATGAATGATCCATGTTTAGTACAAGGTCAGCTGTGACCAGAAATGTTTTTTGAGTCTACGGAATTACAGCACCTTTATGTAGCCAAGTATTCAGACATGATCCTATAGGAGATGATTAGAGAACCCAATATTGTAATGAGTGGTACATTGCTTCTGGGAACTTTCGTGGTCTTAATTTGTAAATTTGTAATTGAATCTTTGATGACAAATCCTTCACTTTTAGGCAAACGTTACCCTATAATTCAGGAGGAGGATATTGCCATATATTACATTTATCATATACATTTTAAGAGGACATTACCATATAACTTCCTAATGACTACAGGCATTTTATACATACATGTAATGTTGAATTTGTGAATAAAGGATCATCTGCTAGAGGATACAAGTTGCTTTAGGGCAAAGCTATTTCGGAGACAGTGTTAAGAAGTAATATCCCCGCAGAAACGTATTAAAAGAATTCTTTTATGATTCTGTTGTTGTGTAAATCCTGCTGTGCTTTAGGGCTTTATTAGGATGTAGGTAAGCAAGGATGCAGAGTTCTTCATACCCAGTCCATCCAACTTCTGCTGATAGAAACCAATCAATAAAATTGCTAGGAAGAGTTTCTTTTGATGGAATTCTTCTGATGCATTTTTATCCCCATTGTTACAGTTCTAGCAGTATTAATGAGACATTGCGTTTTCTTGCGCTGACTTGCTCCTGTTTCCTAAATTCATTTCGTTAGTAGATCAAAATAATAAAAACAAAACATAAAATTTCCTTTCATTTAGGAAAGGTATGGACTACGTCACACATGATGCCAGTGTTGTCCATGGGCGATATCTCGCCCTGCAGCTCTGCCCCATTAAAGCTATATTCACATGTTGCGGCAACATTGAAGGCACGGCTCAAGTATTTGCTTTGCTTCTCCAAAAATATTTTTTTTTGCCACGATATTCCGAATTGCTGTAAAACTAAAATCATGGAAGAACCAAAGCAGTTTACCACAATATTCAAAAACCAATTCATTTTTGCTGCAACTCTGGAAAAGGATGACAACAATCTCTATGCAGCTGCAATGTGTGAATGCAGCCTTACAAGAAATAAGCTGCATCTTTTTGCTTATCTTAAACAACCCCTTTAACTAAACTGTAATGATCCACTGGTCCGTCCTTTATTTCCATTTTTTTTGGGCTCAACATATCCCAAGATGTCTGGCACAAGATGCCCAGCAATAACCCCCCCCCATACACGATACTCAGCCAGTAGAAGGTTATGCTGTACGCGTCCATATGTGATTGTGATGTTCATTGCAGACTGTCAAGGGGTTTGCCAACATAACACAATAATGAATTTGTATAGTAAAAAATTGAGTCCTTAAAGTGCACCTGTTATATAAAAGAACACAACACTATTAACCTGCAGATATGGGGTAAATCTGAAGGCTGTTAGAGTTCTGAAGCCACACTGAGATCCCTGCAACTGGGAGGAAAATGACATCCTCGGGCTTTCAGTCGCAGGGGTGTGGCTAGCAGCTGGCTCAGCATTAGAGCTGGCTGTCAGTCAGTGCCAGTAAGTGGTTAGAGCTGCTGCTCACTATGCACTGAGCGATCACTGAAGCCACACCAGTCGCACCCCTATGACCGAAAGCCCAAGGCTTCCGGGAGGAATAAAGTTCATTACCTCCCGGCAGCGGGGCTTTCAGTGCTCCAGAATACTATTAACCTGTAGATTAACCTCAGATCTGTAAGATGATATTGTTTTTTTTACATGACAGGTTCCCTTTAAAAGGTGATGTCTCATGTTACTAAATGGTTAAAAGCACAATGAGCTTGTGAAAACAAACAAGTTTACCATTTACTACTTATTAATCATCCTCTCCATTCTCAAAAATGGAGGGATTTTAGTTCTACAGTTTACTGCTCATTTCCTAGGTTACCGCCCTTAGGCAAGAAGGGCGCGCTTGCAAGCTCTTTGCTACGCAGCTTGTAAGTGTTGCTCTGAAGCTGTCATATCACTGGATCCGGCCAGCTTCAGTGTTCCAGCTCTCCTCCAATGATGCAGAGACAAAGCTTCCTCTTCCAGAAGCTTTGGAGATGGGATTAGAGGTGCGAACTTGCCCCTAGTCTGAACTTACAGTCATAAAAGTGCACCCTCTCCACTTGACAAGCAAGAGGCTGGGAGGAAGAAGATGAGTTCACTAAATAAGACGGCATTAATAAATACTTTAAGGGGTAATCCCATCTCCAAGATCCTATCCCATATGTACTGGGTGTAATAATAATATGAACAAATACCTCCAATTAGAAAAGCAGTATAGTTCTTATGATTAGCTGTGTCACTTAGCCCATGTGCAGGGCATTGTAGTAGCTTAAGTATCCATGTACTCATATAGTGACAATTAGTTGTTAGAGGTCATAACTATGGATTCCTAAGTTACTTTAATGCCCTTCACATGGGGTAAGCGACCTAGCTAATCAGAAGAACTATACTACATTTTATAATTGGAGGTATTTGCTAATATTATTATTACATCTACTACATATTGGGGTAGGATCTTGGAGATGGAAATACCCCTTTAAGCCAGTTTAGACTAAAGACATATACTTGATGATAATGAAGTTGATTTGCCTTGCACCATGGTGA
Organism: Phyllobates terribilis; assembly: GCF_046119375.1. Classification (NCBI taxonomy): domain Eukaryota; kingdom Metazoa; phylum Chordata; class Amphibia; order Anura; family Dendrobatidae; genus Phyllobates; species Phyllobates terribilis. The sequence continues at coordinate 734,344,628 of NW_027362763.1, read as the reverse complement.
TACTAGTCTGATATACACTGTAATCAAAGATAATGGTGCTGAGCAGATCCATCCCACCTTAATTATTTATAGCAGGCCTAGATAGGAAGGCTGATTAATGACACTAAGTAAGTTGCTGGAGCACGGTCAGCCTTCTTGGAAGACAGATTTACCATCTCACATTTGTTGTCTGCCCCTACAGTTCTGTCCCAGTAACTTACAATGCAGATACAACCTCGCATGGATGGCCCATGATAAAAGAAAATAACCATAGTGGTAAAAACATAAAACAAAAAAACCTCACGTAAAATCTTCCCGTTGCTCGTTGACTGCACCGTAGACCACGATCGAAGAATCCTCACTCATAACGATTTTACGACTCCATCATTTTCTGAAGACAGACGGTGCTAACATTGCTCCTTTTATTAAACTCTTTTCCCTTGACAATCTGAGAAAGAAACTATGGTGTTTTTCAAGAAAATACAGAAGCAATAAAAAAATATATTAACCCCCGTGTTACTAAAGATATTGTCTACGGAACATTCATGAAACAGTGCGCGAATAAAGCCACCAAGCCAAGCCGTTCTTGTGAGACGCCCGGATCCGTCTACCTCCTGCGGTTGCTTCTTGTGCTGTCTTGCCTTTGTATACTCAATTTTCAGAGTACAGACAAAAGGATTGTTGACGGCGCTGCAATTTCCTTGATCTTGTTTAATGTGTAACACTTTCCATTATGTTGCTATGTAAAAAGTGCATAGAAGATATAAAAGAATAATAGCCATTAAATATATATCAGGTGAACATTTTGCTCGTTCTCCTTGGTTTTAGTTTACTTTTGGTATTTGAGTCTGCTGGAATAGACGCGTATTACATCCAAAACCTTGACTTTAGTTTTCATACACTATCAATAGTCAATGGTCTATTATACTAATCTTACACTCAACAGGCTGCAATTCACATCAAATCCACCGGGTGGCCACATGTAGACACGTATAGAATAAACAACTCCCGACAGAGTATCATCAGATTATGATTTTTTTTCTTTTTATTTAAACCTGGTCAACTTGCATTGCTGATCTTAGGATACGTCAAGCCACAAAAAAAGAAAGGTTTAACATATCTTAAAATTTGCAGTTGTCCAAGCCACAGATCATCTGTGCAATAAAATTCAATAAAAAAAAATATATATACCTTAGAAATCGGTTTTCCGGTTGGACATTACCTTACCAAATAAGTCCCCTAACAAAAACGAAATAGTAAATAAATACAGATATGATGATTGTCCAAACGTTCTACAAGTGTTGCTATGGAATCTAATTTCTTACAGTATGGGTTTAATGTGCTATCAAGACATGCCAGGAAAACACTCAACAGGCTGCAATTCACATCACATCCACTGGGTGGCCATGTGTAGAAACATAAAGAATAAACAACTCCCAACAGAGTATCATCAGATTATGTTGTTTTTTTTTTAGGTTTTTTTTTTATAAACCTGGTCAACTTGCATTGCTGATCTCAAGATATGTCAAGCCAAAAAGGAAAGAAAAGTTTAACATATCTGGGGATATCCTTTATTCACAAATTCAACATTACATGTATGTATAAAATGCCTGTAGTCATTAGGAAGTTATATGGTAATGTCCTCTTAAAATGTATATGATAAATGTAATATATGGCAATATCCTCCTCCTGAATTATAGGGTAACGTTTGCCTAAAAGTGAAGGATTTGTCATCAAAGATTCAATCAAAGTAAGTTAAGGTTAAAGAATCACCCCCCCCTGAAAAAAAAAGCCTAATATTATCTGGGAAACAAAACTAATATAATAGAAAAAGAGGTTAAGTTAGTCGCCCTTAATGGAAATAATTGCATAAAAATTATAGATGCATAAACTGAAGCAAAAATTATTATTTACTTAATGACTTATATTTTTTGTTGACATCCATTGATCGACATAAATGGCCTCCATGCTGCTTTAGTGCTGCACATATAGGAAATGCAGTTGCTTACAAAATATCCTGCAGGGAAAAGAGAAAAGTGTTAAGAATTCTCTATCACAAGTCTGTACTAAACGTTGTCCGGGCGGCTGTGAGCGGCTGTGAGCTGCAGAGCCATAATACATAATACAGAGTAGGGGAAAACGGAATTAATATTTCATTACTTCCTTATGATATGATTGAGGAGGGACAGGAGAAGGCTGCGTCTCCACAATGCCGCGGCTATGACATTAGTTACAAATACAAACCTGACCTTGTAATCTGAAATATAATGGTTACAACCAGTAATATAAACAATAGAAAGATATTTTGATCCTGACATTTTCCAAAAATTAGAGGACACTAATTTAGCATGTTACAAAGTTCAATATATTTTACCAACATTCTAGCAAATCCCTCGACAGACTGCAATTCTCATCCCAACCACCAGATGGCGACTCCACTTATAGGCACATGTAGCATAAACATCTCCCAGTATCCCAAAATCATGTTTTCTTTTCAAAAATGGTCATTTTCCCGTCACTCGTCTCTGCATATCAAGCCAAGAGGAAAGGTACAGAAGAATTCACCAATTTGGTTCCAGGTTTGTATCGTGGCGCTCACTGAACAGTTATCTTCGAAGTGGTTCGATTTTGGAATGAAATGACTAAAAATTCAAGATGAATAAATTGGTTTGAGATAAACTGAATTGAATTAAATTAAAAAAAAAATTGGATTTTCCTGAATCCACATTTTTTGTGAATTGTGTCCTGCCAATTCAGCAAATGGGCGGAAGAGAAGCTTTTTCTAGATTAAAGCATTTTTTTTTCTTAAATGAATATTCCCATCTTCAAGATCCTATCCCAATATGTAGTAGGTGTAGTAATAATAATAATAATAATATTAGCAAATACTTCCAATTAGAAATGTAGTATAGTTCTTCTGATTAGCTATGATTACCACATGTGCAGGGCATTGCAGTAGCTTAATTAGCTTATGTATCCATGGTTATGGATAACAACTAACTATCTAACTGTCACTATATGAGTGATCATAACCATGGTTACCTAAGCTACTACAATGCCCTTCACTTGGGGTAATCATAGTTAATCAGAATAACTATACAACATTTCTAATTGGACGTATTTGCTAATATTATTGTTATTACACCTACTACACATTGGAATAGGATCTTGGAGATGAGAATACACCTTTAATAATACAATAATTATCTTGTACTCATCCTGATTAAAGCCTGTTTAATAGTCAAGATCGGCATTCACATTTCCAAAGGCTTCAGAGCTGAAATCTTCCAGTGTTCCTTACATGCTGAATATCTAATCTAATAACCTAATCGACAGTATGTTTCTATAATGCTAAATTACCTACATAAAGTAAGTAGAATACTAAAAGTAGAGAACAAAGGAGCAGATAACCTAAATATTACACGATGTAACATAAAAAAACTAAATAAAAATATATAAATATGCCTATTTTCGGCCTCATATATGCTCAATCCATTGTAGAATTTACTTTCAATGTCTAATCCTATACATTTTTGATCCAAAAGCTTTTACAACCTCATCCGCTGCTGTCAACAAATGACAAGTATATAGCAATTTAGCAATAAGCAGATGTCTGTCATCTATACATCTATTATTTTCTCTTCCAATCCTTCCCACACTCACATGTCAGACATCCTAAAAGAAAGAGACCACGCCGACATAATTTAATGCAGGATGACTAAAAAAAAAAAATAGAAAAAAAGAAAAACAAATGCTAAGATACTGAAATGGGATAACATTATGTCTAGTTATATATTAATTATGTAGTATTGTCGTGGGTGCAATTCCTACGATAGTTTTGAAAGAAAGAGATACGGAGAAAAATAAACTATTCAAAAATACATTCTCTCTGACAGTCTCCTTAACATAGAAATGTCAGTGGAAATGACAAAGATATGCTCTGCAGTGGTGGAAGTAGTACTGTAAATAGCGCAATAATAGACAATCAAAACGACTTAAAAGTATAGCTCAATTTTCTTAAAAGTGCTTAGAAAAAAAAAGAAAGCAATAATTTCCTTCCGTCTTCCATGGACTGGCATTGACCTCTGATGATATATTGCAGGGATGTCAAACTAAACACACACAGGGCCTAAATGAAGACTTGGACAAAGCCGCGGACCAACCAACCAGTATACACTATAATGGGCCACACATAGTCCTTCATACAGTATAATGGGCCACACATAGTCCTCCATATAGTATAATGGGTCACACATAGTCCTCCATACAGAATAATGGGTCCCACATAGTCCTCCATACAGAATAATGGGCCCCACATAGTCCTCCATACAGAATAATGGGCCCCACATAGTCCTCCATACAGAATAATGGGTCCCACATAGTCCTCCATACAGAATAATGGGTCCCACATAGTCCTCCATACAGAATAATGGGCCCCACATAGTCCTCCATACAGAATAATGGGCCCCACATAGTCCTCCATACTGAATAATGTCCCCACAAAGTCCTCCATACAGAATAATGGGCCCCACGCAGTCCTCCATACAGAATAATGGGCCCCACATAGTCCTCCATACAGAATAATGGGCCCCACGCAGTCCTCCATACAGAATAATGGGCCCCACAAAGTCCCCCATATAGTATAATGGCCACACATAGACCTCCATACAGAATAATGGGTCTCACATAGTACTCAATAAAGAATAATGGGCCCCACATAGTCCTCCATATAGTATAATGGGCCCCACATAGTTCTCCATACAGAATAATGGGCCTCACATAGTCCCCCATACAGAATAATGGGCCCCACATAGTCCCCCATACAGAATAATGGGCCCCACATAGTCCTCCATAAAGAATAATGGCCTCACATAGTCTTCCATACAGTATAATGGCCCCCACATAGTCCTCCATACAGTATAATGGCCCCCACATAGTCCTCCATATAGTATAATGGGCCCCACATAGTTCTCCATATAGAATAATGGACCCCACATACTCCTCCATACAGAATAATGGGCCCCACTTAGTCCCCCATACAGAATAATGGGCCCCACATAGTTCTCCATACAGAATAATGGGCCCCACATAGTCCCCCATACAGAAGAATGGCCCCACATAGTCCTCCATACAGTATAATGGGCCCCACATAGTCCTACATACAGTATAATGGCCCCACATAGTCCTCCATACAGTATAATGGCCCCACATAGTCCTCCATACAGTATAATGGGCCTCACATAGTGTTCCATACAGTATAATGGCCCCCACATAGTTCTCCATACAGTATAATGGGCCCCATATAGTCCTCCATACAGAATAATGGCCCCACATAGTCCTCCATACAGTATAATGGGCCTCACATAGTGTTCCATACAGTATAATGGCCCCCACATAGTCCTCCATACAGTATAATGGGCCCCACATAGTCCTCCATACAGAATAATGGCCCGACATAGTCCTCCATATAGAATAATGGCCCCACATAGTCCTCCATACAGAATAATGGGTCCCACATAGTCCTCCATACAGAATAATGGGCCCCACATAGTCCTCCATACAGAATAATGGGCCCCACATAGTCCTCCATACTGAATAATGTCCCCACATAGTCCTCCATACAGAATAATGGGCCCCACGCAGTCCTCCATACAGAAAAATGGGCCCCACATAGTCCTCCATACAGAATAATGGGCCCCACGCAGTCCTCCATACAGAATAATGGGCCCCACAAAGTCCCCCATATAGTATAATGGCCACACATAGTCCTCCATACAGAATAATGGGTCTCACATAGTACTCAATAAAGAATAATGGGCCCCACATAGTCCCCCATATAGTATAATGGGCCCCACATAGTTCTCCATACAGAATAATGGGCCTCACATAGTCCCCCATACAGAATAATGGGCCCCACATAGTCCCCCATACAGAATAATGGGCCCCACATAGTCCTCCATACAGAATAATGGGCCCCACATAGTCCTCCATAAAGAATAATGGCCTCACATAGTCTTCCATACCGTATAATGGCCCCCACATAGTCCTCCATACAGTATAATGGCCCCCACATAGTCCTCCATATAGTATAATGGCCCCACATAGTCCTCCATACAGTATAATGGGCCCCACATAGTCCTCCATACAGTATAATGGCCCCACATAGTCCTCCATACAGTATAATGGCCCCACATAGTCCTCCATACAGTATAATGGGCCTCACTTAGTGTTCCATACAGTATAATGGCCCCCACATAGTTCTCCATACAGTATAATGGGCCCCATATAGTCCTCCATACAGAATAATGGCCCCACATAGTCCTCCATACAGTATAATGGGCCTCACATAGTGTTCCATACAGTATAATGGCCCCCACATAGTCCTCCATACAGTATAATGGGCCCCACATAGTCCTCCATACAGAATAATGGCCCGACATAGTCCTCCATACAGAATAATGGCCCCACATAGTCCTCCATACAGAATAATGGGCCCCACATAGTCCTCCACACAGAATAATGGGCCCCACATAGTCCTCCATACAGAATAATGGCCCCATATAGTCCTCCATACAGAATAATGGTCCCACATAGCCCTCCATACAGAATAATGGCCCCACATAGTCCTCCATACAGAATAATTGGCCCCACATAGTCCTCCACACAGAATAATGGACCCCACATAGTCCTCCATACAGAATAATGGGCCCCATATAGTCCTCCATACAGAATAATGGTCCCACATAGCCCTCCATACAGTATAATGGGCCCACATAGTCCTGCATACAGTATAACGGCCCCACATAGTCCTCCATACAGTATAATGGCCCCACATAGTCCTCCATACAGTATAATTGCCCCCACATAGTCTTCCATACAGAATAATGGCCCCACATAGGGGTGGTGGTTCTGGTGTCGCGGGCCAAATAAATCCACCCTGCAAGCCAGATTTGGCCCACGGGACGGAATCTGACATGTACGATATATTGTAATAAGCCCTATATAAGAAAGGGCAATCCATCCAGATTGGCTGATACTGTATCTGATTTTATTTTTTTCAATTTTTACAAAAACCTGATTATTTTGGCAAAACAAGATATGGAAAAGCATGGTTTAATACTGCTGTTGCTGGAAGTTTTTCTGCTCCTACCCTTCTTCTGAAGATCTAAGTGACCTCAGATAGAGTGTTGTGCATAGTCAAGGGTATAGGACCAATGATGTTTTGCAAAGCACATCAATGGTTCCTAGTGACGTAGGGTGCCATTAATGGCTTTAGAACCTGACACTTGCATCCGGGATCTCACATTTGGTGCCTAAATCTTTGACAAGATAGAGACCTGGATCCCGGCAACATTTCCTTCTTCTTGATTGGACAGTGTCGCTTAGGTACTCGTTGGTCTGTGTTATTTGTGCACTATATGGACACTATTTCATTGTGTTCATAGAACATAAAGTACACTCACCATACAGAGGAGGAGGGTTTTCTGTAACATGTGGAGTTATCATTTCATTACACATATAATAATATCTATCACTTTCACAAAGATTTACATTTGTTTGAAAACTGTCTTAATTTTCAATATTACATGCAAGCTTGTAGGAAATATTACTGTACACAATAAGTGTAAAATGTCTGTAAAATATCGAAAAAAAAGACGACACCATTGACCTACAGATGTGTCCTTCCTGATTGCTTATTGCTCTAAAATAAACATATCCTGGGATGAATTAACCAGCTTAAAAAACAAAAACAAACAAACATGATTTTGAGATATTCTGTTGGTAGATGTTTATGCTGTATGTAGTTGTGCTATTGATTGCAGTATGTTACAGGATTTCCTATGCAAATTGCCTCTTCAGAGAGGAAGAGGACTTGGACTCTAGTGCCACCTATTGGAAATACCAATCCTAGAAGTCAATACCGACCCATTAATGAGGCTTGCCATATGACTTAGGATAAAAGCCAAACCAGAACCTCAATTTAAAGAAATGGTGTTTCGGGGTGTTGCCCTTCATCAGTGCAAAGCATAGTTGCATAGGTTGAAAAAAAGACTTCGGTCCATCAAGTTCAGCCTTTCTCCTCTACTTATCCATTTTTTGTCACTAAATTATCTATAACCCACAATGTTATGTGTACTGAGGAAATCATCCAGCCCTTTTTAAAATCTGTTATAGTGTCTGCCAAACATGGGATCTGATGAGGCTGTATGAGAAGCTTCTAATATTACCCCTTAAATCTCAGTCAGAAGCCTCTTATACAGCCAAATCAAATCTCATGCTTTGCACTGAGGAGGAGCAACACCCCGAAACACCGTGTCTGCAAATTGAGATTCTGGTATGGCATTAATCCTAAATCATGTGGCAAGGCTCGTTAAAGGGTCGATATTGACTTTTAGGATTGCTACTTCCAATAGTTCAAATCCTCATTCTCTTTGAAGAGGCAATTTGCATATTTAATTTCACAGAGGACCAATGCATGGCATATAAGCCTCCTTACACTGGCAAGCCAGGCATGTCACTCTCCACAAGGAGAAAAGTTACCTCTTAATGGATTTCCTAGCATGTCACAATATTATAATTGGGGACTTTAACCAAAATGCTGAAAAAGGTTATGGTGGACACTAGTTCACTTAGCGTTTACTATAATCTGATTTATTTGACCATAGCTCTTAATATGAGGGTCATTCCATGCAAATGTAGCAAGCTCCATCATGACGGTTGCTGTGCTATGTAAACTGCATAGTTGCTCTACGTTGCACTATAGTTGCGATCGACTGTCGAAATGACGGCTGCCACATTTGTAAATACATTCTTGACTCTTTTTTTTTTTTTTTTTTTAAATCCATATTTAGTATTCTAGATATTCTAAATCTTTTATCTCCTGTAGGTATTTTACATATGGAAGAACATGGGCTCATATTGCCTCATACAGGACCGGCATAATAAAGAGTCCTGCGGGGGCACCATAGTGTGCTTATAGGTCTGTAGAATAGGACCGTAGAGCGGAACTCCATTTGAGACTTGTAGCTTTTCCATTCTATGGAAAATCATTGGAGTCTGAGAAGCGACCGATCTAAACAAAAACAAGCATCAACCTTTCTAAAGAAAAAATCTTGTCCTTTATATAATTATCCTCCTAAATTTTATCAAGCCATTGATGTTTGCGAGTGAATGGCGGAGAGATCACATGCCGGGCGGCAATAAAACGATAGTATAAAGCGACTGAATACACAATACTATGCTTGATGCCGCATGATAAACAGTGCTGCACACAGGCCGCCTTTAGGCAGCCAAGCGTTGACGTCTTATAGAATCAGGTACTGACATTTTATTGCAGCTGCCCGAGAAGAGTTTTCTAAGCTTGAAATTAGAAGCAGAAAAGCAGAAAAATAAATTGCGTATGTCATGTCGCTAAATAATCCCAACACACATAGAATGAGACAGTTTTTAAAGATTGCAGTAATGCAGCAATGTGTGCACGGCTGACGCCGGCTCCCAGGATGGCTTACACCAGTCTGCAACGTATTTATGGAACATACCGCCATACAGTGCAGTTTAATATTCTCCAAATATGCTCCGTAAGGTGTAATATCCTCCAGCGCTTTTGGAACACAAAGAACAAATAGAAGCTTTGCGTGAAGTAAACGATATATAATTCCAGTGTGTGAAGATTTAATGGATTACTAAACCTGTTATTTCAAGCTTTTCAAAATTATTGAGCTAATGGAGTTAAAATATATATATTTTAGGAAAATGCACATTTCAAGGCTTTTTGTAATTCCAATAAAGGCATCCCTACCCAGAGAATGAAACTCACATGGAGTAATGAATATTCCTACTCTCGTGGGCTGCTCATTACAGCAAGTCACTCTTCAGAGTTTGTCCTTCAGAGTTGTTCTTCCTACTGCTACTGACCATAGTCACAGGGGTGGACATCTGGGTTGCCACCCATCCAGTAAATCCATTCTTTTGCCCAGTCCGTAAAAATTTTTTAGGTATCTGATTTTTTTGAAGCTGAAGAAACTTTTACTGATTATTTTGACTGTAATTATCATCATTTTACAGTTTCCAGTGAACGCTGCTGATGTCTTCATATCAGAATTATAGGCTGCAGACACGGATCACTTATAATCAGAATGATTTATTATGGTTTTCAAATGTGTCCGCAAAAAATATTGTCTGTCCGTGATTTTTTGATAAGATGTCAATAAAAAAATCAAAAGTCAAGTTGGGAACCTTGGTTCACATAGGCAATTAATAGTTTAATGTCTTACATCAAATCTGATAGCCTAACAATTTTCATTTTTGGCAGCTTAAAGGCTGCACAATTTACACATAATGTATAACTGCGTAGGCAGCCATACTGAAGACTAAAGAGAGTCTTTTTTGGCCACCAGGTCACCCTTTGCTAATAATCCTCTTTGCTCTCTCTTCCATATCCCTTACTCCTCCGTGACCTCTAATATTTTATAGATAATTCCTAATGTCACATCTTTTGTAACACTCTGAGGTCTCTTAGGACTGTATAAAATACATTCAAGCTCTTAAACTCAAACACATCCTTGGTAAAGTCAAACTAACGTCAACATATATGGATATGGGTAATCAAGTGTTAGATGTTTTTCACGGCTGTTCTGTCAAATACATTATATGCAAGGCTTATTCAGTATTGTTTAGGCTCTCTCTGCCTATGTCTAGACTATGACATCCCCTCTATTCAGATTCACTACAGTGCAGTTGCTGCATTCCCTGCTTCGGCTTTTATACAGGCTGTTAAAGTCCCTTCTGAATGACTGCGGTATACAGGTGACATGATAGATGCAATGCATGAAAGAGAAGCCTGCGTGGCCACATCTGAGGTGAACTTAGGACATTTTTTCTGGTTCATACATTTTTCAGCTTTTGTGTAAAATGGTGGTTGGTATTTTTGGGGAATTTCTGTGAATCAAATTGCATAGTATTTGAATTTTCTGAGTCCAACAAATTTCCTAAAATTCAACAAAAATTCTAGTTGCATCAAATCATAGAATCATAGAATCATAGAATGTTAGAGTTGGAAGGGACCTCCAGGGTCATCTTGGTCCAACCCCGTGCTCAATGCAGGATTCACCAATCCATCTCAGAGACCACTAGATAATCAATTTGCTTATCACTAGTGCTCAACCTTATATTTCCACTAATTTCATTAGTACTCTAATTTCTCATTATAACATTTTATCTCAATCTCATTACTTGATAGAAAAAAACTCAACAGGCTATATGTACTTCACAGCATAATCATTGGGTGACCACGTATAGACACATGTAGCATAAACATCATAAACATCTCCCAACAGAGTATCGCACAATCATGTTTTTTTTCATAGCTGATCATCTCATGCCACTCTTCTTAGGACATGCCAGGCCAGGAGATAAGATGAAAAATGACTCATCTGGAAAGGTACACACTAAAGATGAGCAAATCTTCTGAAATTCAAATTTGCTAGATTCTTCCCAGGAAATTTGATTCATAATGAATCAATTTGATGTGAATCGAAAGTACTCCAAAGCCTTTAATTTCCCTAAAAAATGTGTCTGAATTATTCTATTATCCTCACACAATAATTGTCTACACTGATGTGCAGTCTCACACACATACACACATACACACACACTGTATAGTTTCTACAGTGTTTTATGGCTTTCTAACTCTATCAGTACAGATAAGCTTTCAGCTGTGATATCCTTTCACTATCCAGATTCAAAATGGCTGCTGCATTTCCTTCTTCTGCTTTTATACAGGCTATGAGAGTCCCTCCTGATTGGCTGTGCTATACCATATGATGTGTTAGATGCAAAGCATTATAGGGAAGCCTGGTTGAGGTCATGCAATTCTTCCTTGATTGCCCCAATCTTCTGCAATGTCTAAAATGTCAACGGCAATTTTTGGCAATTGGCACTAGTTGAATTACAAATTGTTCGAATTTACCAGGTTCAGTGAATTCCCAACATTTTGACACAAATTTATTTTACATCCAAACAATTCGCTCATCTGCAGTGCACACATGATAATCTAACCACTTTGTCAGATAGATGAAATTAATTTGTCCATTTAGAAAAATCATCATCTCACTATGCTAATACTCGTAGACAAGCCAACGCCAACATTCTTAACCCATTTAAGCTTGCCTTGCCTCTTATTTGTGATTCAGTAGCTTTTATTTCTTCTCAATTGTGATGACGGTGACCCTGTACAATGCATGAATTACTGATTACCAGTAGGGATGAGCGGGCCCATGGAAGTTTGGGTTCTGGTACACGACACAAAATTTATTCCTAAGTTTGGTTTGGGTACCAGAATTGTACCCAAACTTGAATCAGAACCCAACCCCATTAATAACAATGATGACCCATACTTTTGAGCTGTAAAATCTCGTTCTCTCTCAGACTTCCCACGGAACTCCGAAGATTCCAACGGACTTTCCTCGGAATTCCGAACGTTCCAACGGACTTCCCTCGGAACTCTGAACATTCCAACGGACTTCCCTCAGAATTCCGAACATTCCAACGGACTTCCTGAAGAAGTCTATGTTCGGTGTTAAGCACTGGACACTAACTTTTCGGTATGAAGCCTGAACTTTAAGTTCGGGTTCGCTCATTTGTGATTACCACTTATTTAATAGATGATCGGTCTAATTGTTTTGTCAACGTAAGACACAACATAATTTATCCTGGAGATTTGAAAGAGAAGTGAGCCATCCCGTATGTTCATGTCCAGTATATCATGTTTATAGTAAAGCTGATGTATAGATTATATACACATTAAAGCTCTTTCTTTCTTCATTCTTCCCATCCTTTGTTGTACCTACTGTATCTGCCCTTGAGGATTTTTCTTGCTGACGTACCCTTGGATTCATTGCCTTTCTTGTATTATGTAACTCTTGATCTTGCACAATGATGTGCACAAGATACAGAAGCGATTGATCTACTAATGCAATGGTCACCTCTTACCGGACAGCTAGATAAAGCTATGCTCTCGTTATAATTGGTTGTTTATTGTCAATGAATAAAGCTGCATACTTTTGCATTTCCTCATATTTATAGGTACGAATGTGTCACATTGATCCTTCACTGCAGATCTTACTCTACAATGGCAGAACTGAGCAGAGCATAAAACCATACGTGATTGACAGCAGTGCTCCGCCATGGGATTTCAGTATTTTATATGACATTAGAACACAAAGGTTCACTGCAAAACAGACCATCGGAGAATATTAAAATGGATATATTTCATAGTCAGACCTGTGTATTCAACGACTTAGGTACAAATATAGATGTACACTTGTAACTTATATTTAATTCATTTTGACATTTAAGAAAAAAGATATCATTAGTTTTTATTTTTGTAGACAAGGAAAGGTATTAAATGTATTAAATAAAATGCAGTAAATATTTCTGCCAATAGATGGTGCTATATGATATTCTTCTGCATGTACCTGACTGAATGGGCTTTGGGTTCTCTGTTGAGCAAGGACACACATCTCCGTAACAGCACACCAGGTGGTTAAGTGTGGTACTGCAAGTCAGAAAAAAAAATGGCACTTCAAACAATTGTATTTTCTATGGAAAATCATTGCATTCTAGGCGTATATTCCAGTTTTATATTAATAATGTTTTATTATTTTACTTAAAAAATTGCAAGGGCCGATTCATCAAAGCTTTTACACGAGAAAACTGTCGTAAAAGCTTTGAAAAGTTGCAAAATTATTGTGCAACAGAGAGTTTTGCAAAATCCTTGTGACTTTTGGTATTTTCATGCCAATTTGAATCAGCTCTGCTGTAATGGGAGGAGCTGGGGCAGAGATGGAGATGGAGCGGGATAGGGATGTTGCTATGCCCCTTGTCAAATTCATCAAAAATGCTGGCGTTTTGTATGCCAGAAATGATAGTCCAGTCCCTGGCTGGAGTAGCGTTTCTGGAGTGGTGCACAGGGGCGCACACTACAGAGGAGATGCGCAGAATTCATTAAGCAGTGTGTGCCTCTTTAAGAACTTGGTGCCTCTTGTTCTCCATCAACACTGGCGTCACGTGGGTGTGAGCTACCAAAGTCTTAATGAATTGCCCCCCTAGTGTTTTGTGTTTTTTTCAATATACTTTTAATGTTTTACGAGTTTAAGAAACTTCTCTGATGTCAGTTAATGGGAATGTTTCTTTTTACATCCATAGGATGAAAGCTCCATAGGATAAGAAATTACACTGATACTTGTAGCAAACCATGAAATTGCAGAGCCTGGATATATTTCTAGCAAACCTCCATTGTTAAGTCTTTACAGGTTTCTGGATATAAACAAGAATCTTTCCTTATTCCATGTTACTTTTTTTTATACATAAGACCCCTTAGGCTATGTGCCCACGTTGCGGACCTGAAGCATATTTTTTACGCTTCTCCCTGGCGGGAAAATCGCATGCGGATATTACATGCGGTTTTCCCGCCAGGTAGAAGCGTTTGTGAGGCGTCTTTGCATGCATTTCCGCATGCGGGTTATCAAGCACTTCTCCAAGCATCACTTGGAAAAGTGCTTGACAACTTGTTCAGAATGGTAAAAAATAAAAAAATAAACTTTATACTCACCTTCCGATGCATTCTCTGCCCCGTCCGGAGGCTTGAGCGGCTCACGCTGTTGTGTGCAGGACCTGCGGTGACGTCATTGAGTCATGTGGTGGGTCACATGACTCAATGACGTGGCAGGTCCTTCAGACAACAGCGCGACGGAGGGAAAACATCAGAAGATAAGTATAAACTTTATTTTATTCTTTTTATTACAGGTTCTTTGGTACCCAGGTCTGGATGAGAGTCTCCTCTCATCCAGACTTGGGTACCATCCGCACATTGATTCCGCTGCGCTTCCGCAAAATTAATGAACATGCTGCGGATTTTTGACCGCAGCATATACGCTGCGGAAAAATCCGCAGCATGGGCATTGACATTGCGGAATGCCATTGGGGACCATGGGGTGTGGATATACATGCGTTTTTCAAGCGTTTACGCTGCGGAAATTCCGCAGCATATACGCTTGAAAAACGCTACGTGGGCACACAGCCTTAAAATAGTCATCTCTAATTCATCATATGGCATATTGCTACGATATGCTGTGACATTATGGCTAATATATCCCCCAGTTTTTACCTTTACAGAAACCTGATAGAGCCTCAACACAGCTCTAATCAAGTAAGAAGTAGGGGGTTCTCTCAGTCAAATCCCCTCCAATCAGAGAGTGATGGTATACTGTTGTAATTTGCCATTGCGTTGTTACCTATTCAACCCATAATAGGTGATAATAACGCAACATTTTGTGGATGATGAAGGTGTCGGACTGAAGTGCCAAGGGCCCACCAGTAACCAACTCCAGGGCCCCACTTCTCAGCTACATGTAAACGTGACATTATCCTCAATCACAAATTTTTATAACAATTAACTGGGTTGATTGTTATATGAATAAGATGCTGCCTTTGTCTGTACATAGTGATTCCAGTATATAGTGCCAAGTACTGCTCATATAAGAGGGGCCCACCGGAGGATTGTCCTGTTCTCCTTTGGGCCAGTCCAAGCCTGTGTGGATCTGACTGCTGGGAGCCACACCGATCAGTAGATTGGGGAATTTTTGCTTCCTGACGGGGCACTTTTTTCTATTACAAAATGGAATGGCAGGTTGGGTATCTGACCGCCATTCCATTCATTCTCTATGGCCTACCGGACCGGAAAAAGCCGAGTGCAGTACAGCCCTATAGAAAGTGCAGCAAATGGGCTCGTGCACTGTTGCTCTTTTCTAACAGTAATAAAAGTTCCTTTTTCTGATGATAGATGCAGGTCCCAGCGGTCGGACCTTCACCAATCAACAAGTTATCACCTGTTCTTTGAATAGGTAATAACTTGTTTTCACTGGACAATCCCTTTAAGAGTCTAATTTTATAGCAATGATCACTGATCTATTGAATTAGCAATGGTGTCCTTTACTCTTTCCATTGTGCTATTTCGGAGACGTCTGTAAGTAAGCCACTTTTTTTTATTCACTGGCAAAAGCCGACCCGAGACTTTATTGTGGACATGCACAGTTAATGCTTCAAATTGAGCTAAAACTTCTATGCTGAATGCATTGATTTATTTACGTCTTAAAAGGAACCCTGGTGAATAAGCCTAATAGGTTTACAGCCAAGTAGTTATCAATCACATGAGCCAAATTATTGCACAGAAAAAGGCTATTAGCAACTTACTGAGACTTTTATCCACTGCATAACCTTTCATTTATTGTTTTTTTTTTGTGTTTTTTTTTAGTTTATTTTACCTGATACAGGAAAAATGTAAATCCATAATATACTTATTATGTATGAATAATGTTATTATTGCCTCTTGGTACAAGTTAAAGACAACTCTTATAAAGGGTTATTTCCAACATTAAAAGTTTTCATCCAGCCAAAGAATAACTAATAAATTGCTGGGTGTTGAGGTCCAAGCACTGGGACCTCCAGTGATTCTGAAAATAGGGTTCTGAAATGTCCTCTCGGAATAGAGTAGTGACCACAACTCCATTCACTGCCTAAGGGACTGCCTAAAATACCAGCGCACAGTTGTGAGCCATCTTTGACAGCCACATGGAGAACATATGGAGCTGTGGTGCTCAGGGGGGATACCTCTTCTATCCAAGATCTCACAATCAATGAGGGTCCTACTGGTGAGACCACCACTGATTTGCAAGTTGCCATCTGTCCTTTGGATAGGTAATAACTTTTAAATTTTGGAATGACCCTGTAGAGTAGATTTCAGAACGTTATTATTGATGGCCTATTCGTAATAAGAATAAAGAGTTTTAAGTATGTATGCTCCAGACATAAGGCATTTGCTGCTCGCTCTCCTGTGTACGGACATAGGCACTGAAACCTCGGGCCTCTTCATGCTATGCTGGGACTTCCATCCACGACCAGACCTAGGACATCTCCATGCATGGCGTCATAAGGTTGCGATGTCATGTGTCGCGACCTTCCGGCACACATGTGCAGGGACATCCTAGGCCTGTGCGCAGCCAGAAATCATGGCCTAGTGTGAAGAGACCCAGAATTTTAGGACACCGTTGAAGACCATAGGTGGGAGAGCAAGCCACAGAGGTGGTCGGAGAGGTGAATGGCAAGGTATGGTTTTGGTTTTTTTACATCTTACATTTGTTATACTCAGGGGTCTTACCAAATCCCTGAGCATTTTATGGTACATACAATTCGTAGAGAATAAATTCTCTGCAAATTAAATAAAATCTGCAAAACTTGACGATTTTGAATCTCGCCTGATCCGTTCATCTCTAGTCACAAGTAAACCAATGAGAATGCCACCATGATGTTAGACCGCAGATAACTTCCCTTCTTTGGTGAGGATGACTTCACTGAATGGATGGGTTGACTTATGCAACATCAAGGTGCTGATTACTGAGATAATCCTTCGTTAGTCCAACTGGTAAAGATTGTTAGATTATTTCTTGAAGCTTCTGGGTCTGATGCAAATTCTGTTCCTGCACTTGTCTATACTGTGCCGGTGTCCTCTTATTTGGTAGAGGCACCATTAGGCCCAAAAAGAAAAAGAAAAGATGAAAGATATAATAAATAACTCAATGATAGTAAAAGGTGAACATTGGCTTTAAGGAATTTCGTAGGTAAATATGGAAAAAAAAATTAAATCAACGATAGGATGATAAGCCAAATAAGGATGTCATCATGAAGTAGTTTCTAAAATGGATTTATTAAAAAATACGAAACAGACGGGTATATAAAATAAGGATAAATCAATCAGTTTAAAGCAAGAAGAATTCAGGAAAAGTGATCTAAATTTTACCCAAAGATTGCTAGTTCCCCAACACGTGTTGTCAGCCGTACCCATGTTGGGAACATTCATTTAGAGCAGCGAGGCCATGTTTTTTCAACAGCACAATGATTAGGATTGTGAATGTGATTCAATACCCAAGTGTTTAATTAGGAGAACTGTTTACTTTACTCTATGAGCACTTTGCAATGATCTACACATGAGGTATTTGGTAAGAGAGCATGTTGGGGAAGATGGTAGAAGTCACAATGAATATGTTATTACATAGAGTGGTCTTAGTAAAGCAGGCTCCATGTGCCTCAGAGTACGATCGGAGGAAACCCACCCTACCCGCAATGAAAACTATACATACAAATGAGCAAATGTGGGCTTTCTAAAGAGTCTAGAGCTCTTTGTTATATGGGAAATAGAGTAGATACCTAGGAAATCACATCCCATAACAGGACATATGGACGGGGGTTGTCTTTAAAGAGGACAGGTAGATTTTACTACTATTTATATTTTCAGTTAAAGGGAACTTGTTAATTGATTCTTTCTGCCGAAACCTCATGAAGCATGAATCAGATCCTGGCTGCACGACTGCAGAGAAAATATAGCTTAAAGATCCAGCAGGGGGCAATAGTGAGATATGAGACTAGTCCGGCTCCAACCCAGCCGGCTTCTCCCCACACCGGGGCCCGACTGTCCTGACACCCGCCCATGGGAAGCTATATAGATAAATGCCTAGCTCAGAAAGGGAGAGCCACGTCCCTGTTTGTGCAAAGTACAAGAAACTAAAGCAAAACCAAAGAAATGAGCCGAAGCATAAATTGGCCATATGGGCATTGTTAAATATTTTTTTTTGCACAGTATCAATTAGCATATATATGGAGGGCATGTGCTCAATTGAAACCTTTGTTAAATAATTAAATAAATAAAAAAGTATTCTATCATTTAGAGTATACAGCTGCAGTGCAGACTCATGTGTCTCTATGGTTACAGAGAACAATCATGCCTTGTGCAGTTTGACCTTGCAGTCCTATGTTGCTGCAATTCATCTGTCCTCTCTTCAGCTATCCGTAGTTTAGTAAGACAAGCTGGCAGATTAAAGAGAATAACACTTGACTGTACGGTTAGTCTATGTAAAGTGTTACTTTTGGAGACACATTAATCTGCAGAGGGGCTGCGTGCTCAAAACCATAGGAAAAAAGAAAAGCAATGCTTGCAAAACTGCACCTAGATGGAGTATGGAGGAGTGCCGAGCACGCTCGCCCATCACTAGTGTCCGCCATTGGCTGCATCTATATATTTCTTAATAGGGGTTTGTCTTTGAGCCATAGAAAAAACTTTTCATGCATCGAATTATTAACAGAAAGCACCAGAATATCATGAAAAATATTATTCCTTCCACATATAATTACTTCCAGATAAGGAATCATGTATGCATTGTTCTATAAATATCTCATGATTTCCTAGGGCTTGTTAACTATGTTAATGATGGCAAAACATTTTCACCATAATCACATTCTGCTCTGCATGCTGAATGAAGTAGCATGTATTAACTTGTATAATAGCATGTGACCTATCGGAGAATGAAATGCCTCTGGTGGATGCTGTAGGAAACAGCGCTGAGGTTATCACCACCGTGCAGTGAGATTTGCAGCATTAGCTACATTAGAAGAAGTTACTGCCATTTAGAATTGGATTTTTTTTTTATACATAATGGAAGATATTTACAGAGGATTATAAAACGAAAATATATTGTATGCCATTGGCCAAGGGTGAAACACCTGTCCTACATAAAGCAATGTACTTAATGTACTATGTCTGGGCTGAACTTGGAGGTTTAGTCACATTATACAACCAAGAAACCATGTCCGCCTACATTTGTTTTGTGTAATCGGAACATGAACATGATTGCTCATACATAAACAAAAGACACTAAAAGAATAAGAGTAGATATCTTTAGAAAGCTTTACATATCTAAAGTAAATAAAGTCAACAGAATGAGTAAAAGAAAGATAATCAGATTTGATAATTTTCGCATTAAGATTAGTGATGAGCGAGCATGCTCATTACTCGAGATTTACAAGTATGCACGGGTGCTCGCCGAGTATCTTCAGCGTGCTCAGGAGTTATGTTTGAGTTATGGAGTGCGCATTATTTGCAACTGTTTGACAGCTTTAATACATGTGAGGAATGGCTGTTTCTTAGGCATTCCTCACATGTATTAAAGCTGACAAACAGACGTAAATCATGTGGACAGAGTGACTAAAACATAACACCCAAGTACACTGAAGATACTCGGCGAGCACCCGAGCATGTTCGCCGAAAGTGTTAACAGAACATACTCGCTCATCACTAATTAAGATGTCATAAGTTTTTTTGATGGAAAGGTGTCTGTATGTGGCCAACCAGTGGTCGTGTTGGGTTTTACTGGCATGTGGGTGGTAATTCTTGGAAAGGTAGGGTTATACTCCTCTGTATATTCACAATAATAGCACATAATCATGGTCTCACATCATTAATTGTCAAGCAATGATAAACATTGTGGTTAACGCAAAGCTTATAGACCATTGAGTGTCCCTCTGACATTTAGGAAGGGCAAATATGGGAGTATGATGAGTAAGACATCCAATCATTCTTAAAACTCCACATTACTGGGTCTCTGAGAGAATGGAAAGATTGGTTCCAGCAGGTTGTTTTCCAAAAAATGTCAAACCTACTTGTGTGAAGATTTACCCATCTGATGGTAGAACATTCTTCATATCTTCTCTGAAACGAACGGTTTAAAATTGTTGCACCATGTTTGACCTACCTTATAGTCTTTATTCTAAGCATCATAATTATCATAGGTTCACATTGTCAAAGAACGCTATTATCCTGTAGATATTGTGTTAATCTGCAGGCTAATAGCATTCTGAAGCTTTGCAGCCACCACAATGAAAGCCTGGCTGCTGGGAGGAAATTAACTTTATTCCTCCCAGCAGCCTTCAACTTTTAGTCATAGAGGCGCGGCCAGTGCGGCTTCAGTCATCGCTCAGTACAGAGTGAGTGGTGGCTGTAACGGCACCTCGGCACTGACTCACATGTGGCTCAGCACTAATGCACTATAGAGTCGGCTGTCAGTCCGTGTCGGGGCGTGGTTACAGCCACCGCTCACTATGGCCACACTCTATGACTGAAAGCCAGAGACTGCCGGGAGAAATAAAATGAATTTCCTCTTTTAAAACACTATTAAGGTGCACATTAACCCCATATTTGCAGGTTAGTAGCGTTTTTTTGACATGATAGGTTCCCTTTAAACATGTCGGTTAAACTAATGCCATGAGCTACCGGTTCTGTAATTGACGTTTACAGTGTTAAATAAAATGGAATGATTAGCTCATACCGAGCACTTTGTCAAACATGTTAGGAATCTGCCTTGTGTGATATTGAACCCATTGAACATAACATGTTCTTGATATTTTTTCCTAAATGGTCTGATTGACTTTTTGGACAAAAATGTTTTCCCAAGTAGGTCTTGATGAATTCTAAACTATATCCCCATGACATATGATGTTCGGATTATCTCTAGACTTACCGCACATTTGAAAAATTTGGAGGAACCTTAACTAGTTTTTGCTTATCTTGACTTTGTTGAGTAAGTTGTGTATAAAGAGTAAGATACAGATCAAAAGAAACAAAATGGACTTCTTTAAAAAAAAAAAAAAATTGGAAATTTTCGTTGGTTTCTTTGGGAGGAGAAAACACAATTGTCTTCATAAAGTTGGGAATTTTTTAAAAGAAAGTTGCAAGCGAGAAAACATTATGTGATAGAATTGTGGCTACTTTGCCTCCCGCTCCGTCACCTTGGCTGCTCATCCATTGAAAATACTTAAAGGTGTTTATAGCAAGGATTAAAAACAAAATGAGCTTTTGCCCCCAGGACTTAGACAGAGGGGAATGTTTATTGGAAAGTCATTCTAGTTAAGGTAATTATCCCTCACTGGTGTTGAGGTTTAATTTTTCTTACGTTATCAATAAGATTGTTGAAAGAGGTACAATAAAAAGGGTATTATCCGTGCTATTGATTGGGGAGGAAGTGAAGTTGTTTGGATCTATGTCGGTGCTACCTCAAGAGACTATTTATCGCAACTGGAATGAAATATGTTAGTATTTTCTTAAAAGAAAAAGAAAACTTTGATTTAGCCGCACAAAAGGGGCATTTCTTAATCCTTGCGAGGAGGAAATTGCTCTTTCCTCATGATCCATTGCTTTCTCTGCGTTTGACGTTGATTCTGTTAGTGGAGAAGAGGAGCCATGCTCGCTTGCTTCTCGCTGCATTTATCTTTCTCGTCTTGGCTGAGCTTTACCTTCTAAATTGTTGTTGAAGTAAATAAAAAAAAAGCTTTTCTCCGCAATGATCTCGGAATCTCAAGTGGACAGTAGTGAATAGCGGAGCAAAAGACAATATTTACATGCGGAGCCGTGAAAGGAAATTAAGGACTCGATACACTGTATCAAAAATGAAGGGTCGCTCGCTGAATGCGAATGGAGTTACGACTTCATTTTTTTTTCTTCTGCTGAGCCTGTTTCACGCGGAGAACATTGTCCGGGATACCCGCGGGAGAGAATGATCGCGCATTTAAAACACAAATACAGATATCACACGTGTACAGTAATGCATAAAACATGCTGTCAGATACAATACAGGTATGATATATTTTTTTACTCATTTCCATTTAAAAGGCAATGTCTGTTTACGCGCTCGCTTATTAATTTCCTCCCGTAGCAACAACTTCTCAAAATGGTTGTCCGGAATATTTTTAAGAAATGGTCTAATAGCTGTAAATATGTTAAAATAATAAAATAATGACTACATCACTTACATATTTAATACCCGGGATGGGGGATTAAATAGCTAAGTCATAGGTATGTTATTATTCTAAGAAATTAAGTTTTTAAAAAATTCGAAAAAACTCATTCGGGTTTTACCAGAAATCATCTTAAATGGTCACTGTGGGTGATATTTTTTAAATCGTTTTTGCGTTAACTCAAAAATTTTTCCAATACAATATATTCTTTCTCATGTGAAGTCACACAATGCACAAAATATATATATATTTTTTATTCTGGCCAATTCCTCGATCAGGATGACTTATGGCTGTAGCGCTGGCGTCCCTGCCCTCTGCTAGGCAGGGACGCTGCTCCCCTCACCGCTCTGCTCCGTGCCCGGCGTCCTCTCCCCGCTCTGCTGTCAGCGCGCGCTCCTTCCCGGCGTCCTCCTCCCGCTCTGCTCTCAGCGCGCGCTCCTTCCCGGCCCCTGTGCTTAGGGCGCGCGCGCGCGCGCTCCCCTCCTCTTAAAGGGGCCGCGCGCGCCGTCCTAAGGAGTCCCCGGCCAATGGCCGGAGGACTTCATCATATATAAGGCACCTCCTCCAAAATGGAGGTGCCCGAGCAATGTTGTTTGCACCTGTGTCTCACCTGTGCTTCAGCCCTCAGGTCCCGTTGCCAGTTACCTGCCAGTTACCTGCCAGTTACCTGCCAGTTTCCTGCCAGTTTCCTGCTAGTTACCTGCCTGATTCCTGCCTGAATACTTGTTACCCGCCTGCCTGCCTGAGGTCCGACGGTCTGCCTTACAACTCCGGTCAGTCTGTCTAAGGACCAACTTGTCCGCTCACCTGGGAGCGCACATCAGCTACCTGCCTGCTTGCCTGAGGTCCGACGGTCTGCCTTACGACTCCGGTCAGTCTGTCTATGGACCAGCTTGCCCGCTCACCTGGGAGCGCTTCTCCGCTACCTGCCTGCTTGCCAGCCCGGAGGCTCCGTTGTCACGTGCGGTGACCACCAGCTATTCCAGAGACTCTTGCCCGCTCACCTGGGAGCGCATCTCCGTTACCTGCCTGCTTGCCAGCCCGGAGGTCCCGTTGTCACGTGCGGTGACCACCAGCTATTCCAGAGACTCTTGCCCGCTCACCTGGGAGCGCTTCTCCGTTACCTACCTGCCTGCCAGCCCGGAGGTTCCGCCGTCACGTGCCGTGACCACCTGCTATTCCAGAGACTCTCGCTTGCTCACCTGGGAGCACACATCTACCATCTGCCTGCTAGCCTACCCGGAGGCTCCGCCATCACAGGTCGTACCTACCCCTTACCCAGAGACTGCCCTGATCACTTGCCGTAACTCCCTGTCCGTTCACCCAGAGACTGCCACCCGCTCCCTTACAAGGGCCGCCCCCTTGTATAGTAGCTCAGAGGTTCCGCCTCCCGGACCCGTTACAGTTTGCTCGGGCCATGGAACCCGGTGGCACCCAAGCTCCCTCGCTCTCGGACCTCTGTCTTGAACTGTCCCGTCAGAGGTCCCAACAGGAGGCCATCCTGGGTCACCTGCGGAATGTTAATACTCGCCTGAACACTCTGTCTGATCCACCAACAACCTCCGCCAGTGCCATATCTTGCAATCCGGCAGCTCCGCTGCCCACTAATACTATGGTATCCTACCCCGGACCCCGGCTCTCTGCACCTCCTCGCTTCGGAGGCGACCCCGTCCAGGCTCGGGGCTTCATAAATCAGTGCACCCTGCACTTTGAACTTTTGTCCCATCAGTTTAATTCCGACCGGGCCAAAATTGCCTTTATCATGTCCCATCTCACCGGGGAGGCCCTGGCCTGGCTAAATCCTCTATGGGAGAGAGGAGACCCCCTGGTGTCCAACTTGCCTGCTTTTCTCTCGGCTTTCCGGAAAGTCTTCGACGAACCCGGACGGAAGACCTCATCCGCATCCTCTCTGCTACGCCTCCGTCAGGAGGGTCTCAACGTGGGCCAATATGCCATACGGTTCCGCACCCTTGCCTCGGAGCTGGCCTGGGATAACGACGCTCTGGTATCCGTCTTCTGGGAGGGTCTGTCCGGTCGTATTAAAGATGAACTTGCTGGTCGGGACATTCCTACCTCTCTCGATGATCTAATAACCCTTGCCACCCGGATTGACCTACGGTTCCAGGAGCGTGCCAAAGAGGTCACCCGTGAGAGAGGGATTCCACGTTTAGCTCCTACTTTCCAGAAACCCGTCATTCCCTCCATCTCTCCCCAGGTACACTCTCCTGAGCCTATGCAGGTCGACCAGACCAAGATGGTCAAAACCCGTCAGGACTCATGCCGTGCCGAGGGGAGCTGCTTCTACTGTGGCAGTAAGGAGCACCGGATCCGTGCCTGCCCGGAGAGGTCGGGAAACGCCTGTGTCTAGGTTCGCTCAGAGAGGTCCACCTAGACAAGAATAAATCCTCTCCATCCCTGCTGTTGTCAGTTTCGATCATCTACGGGGAGAACCGTTATTTCGAACTAGCCCAACTTGACTCTGGAGCAGCCGGGAACCTTATTTCACAGTCCCTGGTTGAGAAATACCGCATCCCTACCAAACCTCTAGCTGTACCCTTGTCTGTCGCTGCCGTGGATGGGGGCCTCTTACCTCGCCCCATTCAACTCATCACCGAATCCATTACCCTGCAGGTGGGAATGCTGCATTCTGAAAGTATCTCCTTTCATGTTCTGCCTGGACTCTCTCACGCCCTCTTGCTAGGTCTGCCCTGATTCCAGAGACATGCACCCGTGCTAGACTGGCAAACCGGAGAGGTCCTTCGCTGGGGACAAGACTGTCATAAAACCTGCCTGGTTCCCGTCCATCCCGTCCGTCCCTCTCCTACCCCAGCTAATCTACCTGGACTTCCGATTCCTTATTGGTCTTATGCAGATGTCTTTAATAAAAAGGAGGCAGAGACATTACCACCACATAGACCATACGACTGTCCCATCGATCTGCTACCCGGTACTACTCCTCCCCGTGGGCGTATCTATCCTTTATCCGCTGCTGAGACCCGGTCAATGTCCGAATATATTGAGGAGAATCTGGCCAGAGGATTCATCCGGAAATCTACCTCCCCGGCGGGAGCAGGCTTCTTTTTCGTCAAAAAGAAGGACGGCTCTCTCCGTCCCTGTATAGACTATAGAGGCCTAAACCTGATCACGGTGAAGAATAAGTACCCCCTTCCGCTCATTCCAGAATTATTTGATCGCCTGAGGGGGGCTAGGATCTTCACCAAACTGGACCTTCGTGGGGCGTACAACCTGGTTCGTATTCGTCAGGGGGATGAATGGAAGACGGCATTCAACACCCGGGACGGCCACTATGAATACCTGGTAATGCCCTTTGGTCTCTGTAACGCTCCTGCCGTCTTTCAAGAGTTGGTCAATGACATCTTCCGGGACCTTCTCTACTCCTGCGTAGTGGTGTACCTGGACGACATCTTGGTCTTCTCTCCGGATCTCCAGACTCACCGGAGGGACGTTCGTCAGGTCCTGCTCAGGCTAAGGCAGAACCATCTCTACGCTAAATTTGAGAAGTGCCTCTTTGAGCAGACCTCGCTTCCGTTTCTGGGCTACATTATCTCTCAGACCGGCCTACAAATGGATCCTGAGAAACTGTCTGCCATCGAGAAATGGCCCCGACCGGAGGGGTTGAAGGCCATTCAGCGATTCCTGGGCTTCGCCAACTACTACCGCCTCTTCATACCACACTTCTCTTCCCGGACGGCCCCAATTTCTGCGCTCACCCGTAAAGGTACTAATCCCAAAGAGTGGCCACCCGAAGCAGAGGAGGCCTTTCTTTCCCTTAAACAGGCCTTCTCTTCCGCCCCGGTGCTGCATCGCCCAGATGGCAACAAGCAGTTCTTCCTGGAAGTTGACGCCTCCTCCTCTGGAGCCGGAGCGGTACTTACTCAAAAATCATCTTCCGGGAGGATGGTAACTTGTGGCTTCTTCTCTAAACTCTTCTCCTCCTCTGAGCGCAACTATTCCATAGGAGACCGAGAGTTATTGGCCATCAAACTGGCATTGGAGGAGTGGCGTTACCTGCTCGAGGGGGCTCTTCACCCGGTAATAATTTACACTGACCACAAGAACTTGGCTTACCTCCAGCATGCCCAGAGACTTAACCCGCGCCAAGCCCGGTGGTCCTTGTTTTTTGCTCGTTTTGATTTTGTCCTTCATTTTCGCCCGGCTGACAAAAACGTCAAGGCGGACGCCTTGTCTCGGTCCTTTCTGGTGTCTGATCTCGAGGAGGATCCGAAACATATCATCGATCCCGCCAGAGTAATGCAGGTGGCTCCCGTGAGTCTAAATCGTCTTCCTCCTGGTAAGACGTTCGTACCAGTACCTGATCGGGAGAAGATCCTACACTGGGGTCATTCGTCTAAACTAGCTGGCCACGCCGGTCAGAAAAAGACCCTCCAGCTTATTACCCGGCACTACTGGTGGCCTAACCTGCACAAGGATGTAATAGACTTTGTTTCTGCCTGTGTGTCCTGCGCCCGCAACAAAGTTCCGAGACACCTGCCGGCCGGTCGCCTCCTACCTCTGCCAGTACCTGCTGCCCCCTGGCAGCATATAGCGATGGACTTCATTACTGATCTGCCCGTCTCTGCCGGTTGTACGGTCATTTGGGTGGTCGCTGACCGCTTCTCCAAGATGGCTCACTTCATTCCACTGCCAGGTCTTCCGTCTGCACCCGAGCTGGCTAAAGACTTTATCCGCCACATCTTCCGTCTTCATGGCCTGCCCCGTCACATCGTGTCGGATCGTGGGGTACAGTTCACTTCCCGTTTCTGGAGAGCCACTTGTAAATTGCTGGACGTCACCCTGGACTTCTCCTCCGCTTACCACCCACAGTCTAATGGTCAAGTGGAGCGGATCAATCAGAACCTGACCAGTTACCTTCGGCACTTCGTTAATGCCCACCATTCTGACTGGGTGGATCTCCTGCCATGGGCCGAATTCTCGTACAACAATCACGAGAGCGAGTCTTCCTCCAAATCCCCGTTTTTTGTAGTCTACGGTCAGCATCCTCGGATCCCGTTTCCCGTCTCCACCTCGGCGGACAATCCGGCTGCGGAATCTCTTGTTAACAAATTTTCCTCCATATGGGAGAGTACCCGGTCCGCACTCCTTCTGTCATCCGAGCGTATGAAAAGACACGCTGACAAAAAACGTCTGGACCCTCCTCAATTCCGCCCTGGGGATAAAGTCTGGCTCTCGTCCAAATATGTCCGGCTCAAGATCCCTTCCTATAAGTTAGGGCCTCGGTTCATCGGCCCACTGGAGGTCATCAGTCAGATCAACCCGGTGGCCTATAAATTGAAACTCCCGGCCAACTTACGGATCCCTAACTCCTTCCATGTGTCTCTCCTCAAACCTGTGGTGCTTAACTCTTTTTCCAAGTCTACAGGTACGCCTCCTGCTCCGGTTTCTGCTGAGGACGAGTTTGAGGTAGAGAACATTCTTGCCACCAAAAGGGTAAGAGGAAAGACCTTTTTTCTGGTAGATTGGAAGGGGTTTGGTCCTGAGGAGAGAACGTGGGAGCCCCGGGAGAACATCCATGCCCCTCTCATCCTAGCTAAATTTCTGTCTGGCCTAAAAAAGGGGGGGCCTAAAGGGGGGGGTACTGTAGCGCTGGCGTCCCTGCCCTCTGCTAGGCAGGGACGCTGCTCCCCTCACCGCTCTGCTCCGTGCCCGGCGTCCTCTCCCCGCTCTGCTGTCAGCGCGCGCTCCTTCCCGGCGTCCTCCTCCCGCTCTGCTCTCAGCGCGCGCTCCTTCCCGGCCCCTGTGCTTAGGGCGCGCGCGCGCGCGCTCCCCTCCTCTTAAAGGGGCCGCGCGCGCCGTCCTAAGGAGTCCCCGGCCAATGGCCGGAGGACTTCATCATATATAAGGCACCTCCTCCAAAATGGAGGTGCCCGAGCAATGTTGTTTGCACCTGTGTCTCACCTGTGCTTCAGCCCTCAGGTCCCGTTGCCAGTTACCTGCCAGTTACCTGCCAGTTACCTGCCAGTTTCCTGCCAGTTTCCTGCTAGTTACCTGCCTGATTCCTGCCTGAATACTTGTTACCCGCCTGCCTGCCTGAGGTCCGACGGTCTGCCTTACAACTCCGGTCAGTCTGTCTAAGGACCAACTTGTCCGCTCACCTGGGAGCGCACATCAGCTACCTGCCTGCTTGCCTGAGGTCCGACGGTCTGCCTTACGACTCCGGTCAGTCTGTCTATGGACCAGCTTGCCCGCTCACCTGGGAGCGCTTCTCCGCTACCTGCCTGCTTGCCAGCCCGGAGGCTCCGTTGTCACGTGCGGTGACCACCAGCTATTCCAGAGACTCTTGCCCGCTCACCTGGGAGCGCATCTCCGTTACCTGCCTGCTTGCCAGCCCGGAGGTCCCGTTGTCACGTGCGGTGACCACCAGCTATTCCAGAGACTCTTGCCCGCTCACCTGGGAGCGCTTCTCCGTTACCTACCTGCCTGCCAGCCCGGAGGTTCCGCCGTCACGTGCCGTGACCACCTGCTATTCCAGAGACTCTCGCTTGCTCACCTGGGAGCACACATCTACCATCTGCCTGCTAGCCTACCCGGAGGCTCCGCCATCACAGGTCGTACCTACCCCTTACCCAGAGACTGCCCTGATCACTTGCCGTAACTCCCTGTCCGTTCACCCAGAGACTGCCACCCGCTCCCTTACAAGGGCCGCCCCCTTGTATAGTAGCTCAGAGGTTCCGCCTCCCGGACCCGTTACAATGGCTTGATATGATCATAATATGGTTAACAAAGTTCCTTATGTTATATACATGTACTATTATTATTTACTTATTTAATTATTAAAAGGTTTATGATATTTTTTTTTCTTGGGTTTTGTCCGTGAAATGGCCACAGTGTGAACAAACTCTTACAAATTGCACTTATACCAACTTATCTTCTGGCTCATTTCTTTGGTTTTACTGTAGTTTCTTGTGCTTTGTAAAAACAAAGGTGTGGCTCCCCATTTTTTAGCTAGGCAATTCATCTATAGAGCTTCCCATGAATAAGTGGCTGAACTAATCGTGTCTCTGTCCCTTATTCACATTGAAGTCGGCTGACACAAAGTAAGGTTTTTATACTAGAGATAGGACAGGACCATCCCAACTGGGTTCACCTTGTTGGGGTGGAATGGCTTTTATGCTTTTCAATCAAAGTAGTGTTAACCAAGTAACCTATGTTATTCACATGTACTATTACTATTTACTTACTGCAGCATATTTGCTCCATTTGTTTTTTTCTTGGGTTTTGTCTGTGAAATGGCCACAGTGTGAACCTGATCCTACACATTGCTCATATACCAACTTATGCTCCGACTCATTTCTTTGATTGTTTCTCATGTGCAGTCCCACAATGCACAAAATATATATAACTTTTTATTTTGCCTCATGCTTCCATCAGGATGACTTATGACTAGTAGTGATGAGCGAGTATGTTCTGTTAACCCTTTTGGTGAGTATGCTTGGGTGCTCGCCAAGTATCTTCAGCGTACTCAGGCGTTATGTTTTAGTCACTCCATGTGCATGATTTACGACTGTTTGACAGCTTTAATACATGTGAGGAATGCCTAAGAAACAAGCATTTCTGACATGTATTAAAGCTGTCAAACAATTGCAAATCATGTGCACAGCGTGACTCAAACATAATACACGAGCACGCTGAAGATACTCGGGGAACACCCAAGCATGCTTGTAAATCTCGAATAACGAGCATGCTCGCTCATCACTAATGACTAGATATGATCCACCATGTTATTCATATACACAGTTAATTTCTCTTCTGGATCCTGTAATAGGTAAAGTAAAATATTTCTGTACAGAAACACAGGAGGTCAAGACAACCTTTTATGCAGACTTTAATGGCGCTCTGCTTCAAAGATGGAGCCAAGACCTTAAGATTTCTGAATTGATGGGTCCAGGTTTAACCTATAATGTCTTTGTCTTATCTGTTGCATAAAAAATAATAGTGATTCCCAAGGACCATTCTTATTGATTGCACTCAAGTCAATTACTAGCTGGCAATTCAACGATAGTTTAAGTGTTTTTAGATTTGTTAATTTGTAAGCCATAGTTGGATTTACTTTCTTGATATTATACTTAGCAAAAATGACCAGGGTTCACAGATAAAAAGTGTATGATTTACCTTGAAACCGATGCCCACAAATCTCAATCAATTCCATTGACTTATAATGGGCATGGGCATGTCAGGTTTCCATTAATTCTACAGTATTTCTTATATCAAAATACCTCTGCAAACTAGGACATTCCTGCCACCAAAAACTCACAAACTGTGATAAAAAGCCAAGACGACACATCACAAGGATTAGCAGATCTTTCAGAAGTTCATTTTGCATATCCATTCGAGAAGACCCTTGGGCTTGAGGGTCAATACATACAACATATTGATTGACTCCATCCATACAAAGTCCATTCTCTGTTGATATCTGGATGGTGGAAGCTCTTACTAATAACTCTGCTCACCATTTTTCATCACCCTGGAATTCATCATCCCGGGCAATCATTGACAGAGTATTCAAGAAACCTTTATTTAATGTACATGCTCAAGTCATTTAGGGATATTCATAGACTAGATTGATTCAGTAAATGTATGTACTCGACGTCTCTGGAGAGAAGGACTGAGTACCTTTCAAAGTGAAAGACTCGTTAAAGCAATCGTTATTCAATACAGAAAGAGCAACATTTATTTGAAAATTGTCTATAGGGGCAGGTAATATAATGCTTCAACTCATTCACAATTATGCCTAATCTACAGAGCCCTCTTATCACCCACCATATAGATATGTTTAGTAGTGACGAGTGAATCTACCAAAATTAGATTTCAGCAGTTCGCTTGAATTTGGCCACGAAATAGCATTTGTGTCGAACTTGGCTTATTCTGTGGTTTTTAGGGCACTGGCAGAACACTGAGCATAATTAACATAGGGGGTCAAAAAAAAAAAGAATACACACCTTGCTGCTCGCCTATCTGACCACCACAGCTCCCCAGTTGGTCTTCTATTGACTAGGCTTTAAGCGATGTATGTCGTCCAAGGTCTATTCAGTGTAGGAAGTGCTGGCACAAAATAAAGAAAGACCAGAAGAGACCGGAGCTAGAGGTACCTAGCATAGGACTGTGTGTGGTGGGACTTTTAAGCAACGAGTTGAGAAAGGTATTTTTTTAGTTTTAACCCCTATCGCAGTCATCTGCAAATTAACAGTTAGGGGCCTGCTGATAGCCATTTTTCTGTATTTGCATGAAGCAAATCACATAAATTCAGAAATGAGTAAAAGCAAATTTTTTTATAAAATTTTAACTAATTTCATATGCTTCAAAATTATTCACTGTTGTCTAATATCTACAGAACCACTTACTGAAAGAGCTTGTCCACTACTTAGACAACCCCTTCTCACTCCTCATGGTTGACCCCGGTAAAATAAAAACACTTATCCTCACCCACTCGGTGCCTGTACTATTCCAGCGGTGTTAGCATTCGCGTTCCAGCGGCTCATATGAGGTTGTTACATCACATGAGTCCTCTGCCAGCGTCACTGTCCTCACCTTCGGATGTATTGTATATAAACAGGAAGCCAGAGCTGCGGCTGCCCTCTGACTTCCTTTCGATGCTTGTTTTGTCCGAGGATGGGGACAACCCCTTTAATAGTAGAGTTCACATGTCTCCATTTATCACTAACTTCAAAAAGTTCATGTCTCTAATGCCTGTAGGTGACTTTTGATAATGTTCAGAAATTGCTTCTTACAAGTAGAAACATATTTGATTCCATTGATATTTCCATTAGCATGAAACAATTACATAGATTTATTTTAGCGTTAACTTCAAAGAAGCTCTCTACGGAAATTGGATTAATGATACACTCTCGGATGTGAAGTGGCAGCCTTGTCCTCGGCTAAGCTATTTTCTGCTGTCTAAACAGCCAACATTATATCGAGAAGAGTGTTGTATGACATCTGGAACAACAACGGTCTTCTCAGTTGGGTTTCCAATAAGCACTTGCTTAGCAACCAATCTTTCTTAAGTTACTCAAAGCATAGATATACCAATGAACTGAGGTCAGAGATGGGTTTGGGAGGCTTAGTGGGACCTAAATTGCAGCTTTTCAGATTTCTCTTAAACATTGAAAAGAAAACCTGCTTTCAAAAAAAGAAAACAAAACAGAAAATAATCGGAAGATTCTTATGTTCTATGTGTCTATACTGCCATCTCATTGGTGTGATGAGTATTTTAGCGTGTTTGTTAGCCAAAATGATGGAATTGTTTCCACGAGAACCGAATTGATATTGAATTTTTTAAAATCCCAAATTTGAACAATGAATGATGAGATTCCTGCGAATCGCCAAAACAAACAGACGTCAACATTTTGCACATTGTAGTAGATTGCATAAGTCATAGACTGTGTGCGGCTCCCCAAAATATGTTGAAACTGTCATATATTATAGAGTGCCACTAACCAGGAGAGACTATGATACCTCGAGTCTCTAATAGAGATTATTCATCAGGTAGCAACACTTACTGTCATAATAAAAGAGTGATCCTAAGTTGGAGAAACAATGGTATTTATTCAATGAAAATTAATGATTTGGGGATTTTGATAATTATAACCCTCCCACACCCCTCATTACCCCACCAATCCATAGTTTTAACCACACTTGCTCCCCATTTTTTTCCACCTCAACCTATCTACATGTGTAGTTTTCTGACCAGCTTGACATGCATTGGAAATCTCTCGCTATCTTTCTCCCTCAATCTTTCTCTCATCTTCCAAATTACTGAGGCCAATAAAAGGGGTTATCCAGGACTAAATTATTTTTTTACTACGAGCCAAAAATCTAACAGGCAGGCAGTAGTTAACTAGTTCTATCCGGCGCCGGCTCAGAATGTTCATTGACCGCTCCTGCCAGCGATTAAGCTACTCCACATCAACAGATTATCTCTTCTTTTCCAGGCCGCTCTTTTCATGGGGTGTGTGTCACAGGTGTGTCACATGTGACAGACAGTTGCTCTGCAGCAGGCTGTAGAAGATCACTTTGATTGGCATTGCAAACGCTTCCTTAAATCTGTCTTACTTTAGGACCCAGCGGCTACCTCTTTCCTGCTCTGATTGACACCCTGGCCTGGATATTTAAATACTTTCAGTTTGCGGCAGGGAGGGGCCGGTAATATTCACATGTTCCCTTGTGAAGGCTCGGAACTATTACAGTCAGCTTGCTTCCTCTCTGGTGCTTTGGAGGACATTTGGTGTAATCTCTCTGAAGTCTGCTCAAGCTAAGTTTCTCCCCCCTGTGTTTGTCTCCCTTGTTGTCTTTATTTTGTAGTGGGGACTAACCAGTGCTCATCCTTCCCCCTTCCCTATAAAGGGCCTAGCTCTAGGGATTTACAGGACTTAGGTTTCCTGTCTGGCAATTTGTGAGTGACCAATATAGGGATGGTAGTGGAGACAGGGTGATATTAGATCAGCCTAGGGGTCTCCACTCCCCCTTTCCCTAGTGTCTGGGCTCCCTTTCCCTCATCCCTTTGTGTTGCATTTAGTCTTTCCTACACTGTGCGTGACAGTGTGACTGCCAACTTCATGTTGATTGACAGACATCTTCCTAAAGTTATGCAAGAGGGAGCCGGCTGTCAATCAGCATGATGTTTGCAGTCACGCCTTGTCAACTGAATAAAACAGAAGAGAAACCGTTGCTCTGTTGACGTGACGTCAGTGGAAGCCACATAATCACCGGCAGGAGTGGTCAGTGACCTCTCTGAGCCAGCGGAAATCGTCACTGGGCAGAACAGTCAGGTAGTTGTTAGTTTTTAGGCCACGGTAAAAAATTAATAAAGTCCTGGATAATCCTTCAAAAACATTAAAACAAGTAGTATACACTACTAGGAGACGTTAGAGTATTAGCCACATCTTTTCAGGACCATTGGACTACCTGCAATTCGTGATGGATTTATTTGCCCAAAATTGATTTTTGGGGAAAAAATTTGTCTGGCGAATTCAAATTTCAAAAGCTTTCGATCATCTCTGTTAGCAAGTAATGAGAATTTATTGTATCTGTATCAGTTGAGTGTCATGTTCTTGCCAAGTAACTGATGGCCATTCAAGCCACGAAGAGTCCCATCTGTCAATATGAAATGACAGGTTTCCATTGGCAGGTTACTTGCAGCATCCTATTAATTGCAATCCCATATATATCTAGGACCGATGTGACCTACGTCTTGTTTAATACTTGGGTCTTCAGCTAATTAGGATGTTGGGGAATTGATTGCACACTTACGCTATGTAAAGACAGATAGTAATGAGTCTGTCAAACAAAGGCAGACTTACACATTGCTGGCTCCACTAGCCCCATCACCATGTATAGAGCAATGCTCATTTAAGCTAGAATTAGCCTATCCATTTTGTTTTGGGTCTATGGACTTTGTCAGTTCTGTATATACAGTAATGACATGCTTCATAAATTTTATTGATACTGTAGCTTAGATCAATCTTCCCACAATGATTTTCTGCCCACATTGTTAATATATGTATTTGCATGAAGAAAATGTGATTGTACACATCATTATTGCTTAATTTTGCCATATTTTATGTATACAGTTATGTTATAGCACGTAGAGATCCGCACTGTGGAAGCAAACTGAGGTTTAGAGTAGACTCAGCCATGATAGACACTAAACAATGATAACCTTTCCTAATAAAGGAGGTTTCATCATGGCTGAAGAGGCTGTGAAACATCTTCAATTTGTAAGGAGGATATCAGAGAGGATGTCCCCCATTGAGGTAATTTAGGAAAACCTGCGTGCTGTAAAATGATTGTATCTTTCAGGAAAGAGATGTTTAATTTAGTAGCCACTCATAAATGTGAGTATGAAACAGGCGGAGGAACTGCGTAAGGATGCGACTAGATTTATACATGAAATAAGAGCAAATCTTGAGACTCTCACAAACCATGTACTAGATATAATACTGGTATTCTTTGTGGCAAAAAAAAGCTTTTTAACGTGCCTTATTGCAGCCTCTGCATCCCCGATAGTTAGACCCCCTTAGTTCTTAAACCTAGATTCCTTAAAGGGAATGTGTCAGCAGGTTTTTGCTATGTAATCTGAGGTCAGCATGAGGTAGGGGTTAAAACGCAGAATGCAACGATGTATCACATGTCAAGCTGTGTGCTGTTGTTTACTTATTTTGAAGGTTTTATGACTTTGTGTCTGAACTACAGTGCGTGCATGCTAGTCAAACTCCGCCCCCTTCTGTGATAAGCAGCTCACTGTCAATAGACATTGTATATACAGAACCTGTTGGGGGCTTTCTCAACTCTGCTGCATTGCTAAATCTTCTAACTCTGATTGTGTCAGAACGGCTGCACCCAGTAAACTAAGTGATACATTGTTGGAATCAGGGTCTCTTTGCCTACATCATGCTGCTCTTAGGTATGATATCAAAAACCTGCTGTCAGATTCCCTTTAATCCGATAATGGGTTAATTATTTGCCAATGTCACCTCCTGCATGAGAATGCTGTCAATTGATTACCGAGATCTGAGATCTGCAAAAAATCAGGGATCCTGTAAAAGAGAATTTTCAATATTCACCCATATAAAAAACAAAAACAAAAACAAAGATAAAAGAGACAATTCGCCAGTCTGAAAGGTTTACAGAGAACCAAACTGCAGGCTGCCTGGGGAATCAATGAAAAAGCACATTTTTTTTCTCAATATTTGTTTATCTTTAGAAGATTGGAGAATTGATTTTCTAGGTGTGACATCTGCAGTGAATAGTTTTGATCTGAGAATCAATGTAAAATTCGTCTCCTATCCCTTGGACACTTTAGCGTTGTCATTACTTGCAGTACCTGAGAAGCACCAGCAGGGTTTAAATATCACACCATAAGCTGTCACAATTAACAGATGATTCCACAGGATTTCTCCTGGGAAATAACCATTCTACCTGCATAATTTACAGCAGGAGTGAATGAGTTAACCATACGTATAGAGGATGAGGATGCTGTATATAAATGTCAGATTCATGATGTAGCCCATCTGCATTTATGAATTGTCTTCATGGTGAGAAGGAGAATTTATGGATCAGTTACTACAAGAAAAGACTTGGGAAGCGATCCGTCCGTGCAGTCATTTCTTGTGAAATGTGGAGGGAATAAGCATTAAAAATAATATCAGGAGCTTAACCAGTTCAGCACCGCTGTTATGGACAGCGACTGTTATACTCACACTGCTATAGGCAGCCACCCTCTGCTTATAATGCCAGATACTTAACTAGTTCAGCACCACAGCTTTAGACAGTGACTCTGCAGAAGTAATAATAATAATAATGACAATAAAAATAATAATCATAAAAAAATGTAATCAGTTCAGCACCCCTATTGTGAACAGCAGTTCTGCGGTAATAATAATAATTATAATAACAACAATATTATTATAATGTTTAACCAGGTCAGCACCACTTTAATAGTGGTAATAATAACAACAATAATAATATTTACAAAACAAACAAACTGTAAATAAATAAATAAAAGGTTAACTAGTTGTGCGCCACTGCTGTGAACAGCGACCTTGTAGTAGTACCAGTAGAAGTATTAGTAGAAGTAGTAATATTAATAATATTTCTAATAATTATCCTCATCATAATAAATATAATATTAATATAGTTTAACCAGTCCATCACCAAAGCCATAGACAAGTGACTATGTGGTATTAGTAGAAGCAGTAATTGGAGAAGAGCGAACCCGAACGTAAAAGTTCGGGGTTCTTACCGGATGGTGCTGAGCTCATGGACTTCTCCCAGAAGTCCGTTGTAATGTTTCGATTTCCAGGGGAAGTCCGGGAGGAGAGAGAGAATTTTTCAGATTAAAAGTTCTGGTCCCCATTGTTTTCAATGGGGTTCGGGTTCTGGTTCAAGTTCAGGTATAGTTCTAGTATCCGAACTGAACTTTGGAATAAAGTTCTGGTCGGGTACCAGAACCCAAACTTCCACGGGTCCACTCATCCCTAGTAGCAATAATAATAATAATAATCATCCTCATCATCATAAATATATTAATAATACTGTTTAACCAGTTCAGCACCACAGCTATAGACAAGTGACTATGTAGTATTAGTAGTAGTCGAAGTAGTAGTAGTAATAATAAAATGAATAAAGATTAATCAGTTCAGCCCCACTGTTATAAAGAGTGACGCTTTAGTAGTAGTAATAATAATAATAATATTTAAAAAAATAAACAAAAAAAATTAAAGGTTAACCAGTTCTGCACCTCTGTAGTGAACAAGCAGTAGTACTAGTAATAGTAATATTATTAGCAGTAATAATAAAAATAATCATCATCCTAATAAAAATAATAATACAGTTTAACCAGTTCAGCACCACAACTTTATACAGCTGTAGTAGAAGTAATATTAATAATATTAACAAAGTTTAACAAGTTCAGCACCACTGCTGTGTACAACCATTCTGTGATCATATTACTAGATGTTACCTAGTTCAGCACCGCTGTAAGGACAGCGACTCTGTAGTAATATTTCTGTATTTATTTTACTCACTTATCTAGCGCCATTAATTTCCACAGCACTTTACATTCATCATCATCTCTGTCCCCATTGGGGCTCACAATCTAGATTCCCTATCAGGATGTCTTTGGAGTGTGGGAGGAAACTGGAGAACCCGGAGGAAACCCACGCAAACACGGGGAGAACATACAAACTCCTTGCAGATGTTGTCCTTGGTGGGATTTGAACCCCGGACCCCAGTGCTGCAAGGCTGTAACAATAATAGGAAATTAACCATTTCTGCACCCCTGCTGCTTTTCTGTGACTGTAGCCAGGTGTTTAACCAGTTCAGCGCCACCGCCTGTGCAAGTCCATATTTAGAAATAATAATCAGGGTCTGCTCTAGTTTACCACTACTGGGTATTAATCAGGCAACGCCGGTATTGCTAAGGGCAGGAAATAATTCTTATCCCACTGAACCAGTCGGTGACTTGTATTTTTCAAGATGATTGTACATGTTTTTTTTATTATGTATACCCCTTTTCACATGTAAATAATGATAGTAGTAATTAGTATTTAGCAAAATGCCATAAGCGTTAGCATATTATTAATAATGAGGAGAGGTCTAGGACCCTGCGCACCTGGTCGGAGCAAGAATGCACAATGTAGAGTTTAACCCCTTGTGCACAATAAACCCTTTCTTCACACTGTGCCTCCAGTAACGTGTTTAAAAAATAATAAAAAAAAAGTCTTTAAAATCCTAATTACAATCCCCTTCCACTTAAATAAAATAAGAGCCTCATTAAAAAAAAAAAAAAAAAAAAAATTGCTTTATTTTAATCGGCGTGGACACTGCTCACAACGCAGCGAGGCGAATCTCTCCAGAGTACAGCAAGCAAGTCCTTCCAAGACTCCCAAGAAAGCAGAAGGGTGTCAGAGGCAATAAGGTTCAGCCCTCCTCCTCCCCTCTCCTCCTCCTCCTCCTCCCCAGAAAGAACTTCTTGAAGGCATCCAAACAGCAGCCATGACATGTAACCCTTAGAGCACAAGGTGGCGCAAGAACACATTGATTAATTCCATTCCATGGCTTGAGTGTGCGAAGGGGATGGGGGTGGTTGACTCTCTGCGGCATGCGAAGGGTTAAGATGTGTATAAGTTTTTCTTTTTTTTTTTTTTTCCAAGATGTTGGAACATTTGATCTATAGCATGGAAGGGGACATGCTAAGTCTATCCGCTGCAGACATCAGAGATGAGAGTGCTGTTTCTTTTGAAGGGAAAAAAAAAAAAAAACTGAGCAGCACATTCTAGGTGTATAATAATAGGAAAGGGAATCAGAAAAGGTTTTTTTTTTTTTCCTACACCATTATTCTGCCTCCCTCTTTCACATAGGCTCTTCCTCTGCACTGCATCCAAGCCTCAGTGATTTGCTGTTTGGAGACTGCAGATTTGCATAGGCTTCAGATCGGAAGCATATTCTTCTCCCTGATTCTTTCATAAGGCTGCACTATCCTCTGGAAACATGCTCTGGTATTACTGTTAATAGTCAGACCACTCAGATTGCTTGGGGGGGAAGGCTGATTATTGAGTTTGCTGTGGTTAAGACTACTGCTCTTGCCAGTCCATCCACTAAATGCAGAACCTAGGAGAGCACATCAATTTTTATTCCTCAGCAAGCTGTAGGAAGTGGCTTTTTCTTCAGTATTCTAACTGGATATCCTGTGGATTATTATGGCTTCTATTTATCTAGAGGAAATCCCTTTTATGCAAACTATGGATCTTTAATTGAAAAAAAAAAAATAAAAAAAAAAAAGCTGTTCCTCAACTTGTCACCTCTTCTGATCTGAAGAGGATCACAAGTGAAGAAGATCTCCAAAAAAATTGTCCTCTTTGCCAGTGACTATGTGTTTGGACGGGGATTGGTGTCGTTGGACCAGAAAACTGGGGGAAAGAATGAAGTAGAAGAAAACAGGGTGATTTTTTTTTATTTTTTTTATTTCTTTCTAAAGGAGTGCAAGGAAGAAAAAAAAAAAAAAAGAAAGGGGAGACAATTGCGTTCTTAGGATGGAGCTGTGAATTATTTTTCAAGCCTGGTGGTGGAGTGTTGGGGAAAAGTTTGTGCAGAGCTGCATCTGGAAGGCTGCTCTCTGCTTGACTGCTCCATGCAGCAGCAGCAGTGGCTGCCCTGGAACTCCAGCTCTGACCCTGGCCCTGCTAGTGCCAGCCTTCGTTTGGCCATGTGGATACTGCCTCTTACCCTCAGTGGGGTCCTTGGGGTGACCTGGGGTGCATCCAATCTGGGATCTCATCACATTCACCATTTCCATGGAGGAAAACATGTTTCAGCACCTATTGCAATCTACAGGTCACCTGCTTCCTTGAGGGGAGGAAATGGTGAGTCCCTTTTAATTGTAACCTGCCCAATATCTGCTTTTAACCCAACCCCCCCCCCCCCCCAAAAAAAAAAAAAACCCAAACCTACAAATGTTGATGATAGTGCAAGCAATGTTGTCTCCACCTGGGTGTTGAAGAGTTAATTTCTCCTGGCTGATGATGGCTTAGCATTACCTTAATGTGGTCAGGCAAGACATCTTATGCTGCAAAGTTCTGTGTATTAGATGGAGATGCTGCATATGTGTGGGGTAAGCACTTTGCAGTAGGATAGGGATCGGTGTGCAGAATGTGGTCATTAATGTTATTGGGTAGCCTTACAATGTACAGTATGGAGGTGTAAAGGCAGCACTAAGAAGGTGATGTAAGGGATATATATATATATAATATGTGCTGATTATTATCACTGTGCATTATTATTACTGTGCGGTCTGTACAGTGTTCTGCACATACAGGTGTGGAGCACATGATGGGCACAATATGTTGGCATATAGGATTCTCTGTGTGTGAGTATACAGCAATATACCCCTATGGAGATAGTTTGTGTGTGTGCAATCTTTATTAACCTGATCCTTCCCTGGATAGCAACTACCATTGTTAGAAGTAATATCTAGCTACTTGCATGCTTATGTCCATGCAAACCATAGCAAGCTGAATGATGACCCTCCAAATAGTGCAGAATTTTTCTATTGTTCCAAAGCTTTATTGCTGACTGCAGCAGGAAGGGGAGCAAAAGGTAGGGATAGATCTGTGCTCCCTATGGGTAGGAAGGAGTTAAAGAGGCATTGTATTAAGGATTCCTCCCTGGGTTCACAGTCTGCAGGGTTTCCAATGCTTAACATTATCAGCTGGAGAGTGCTCTGTGGGATTCTGCCTGATCCAAAAGGTAGAGAGCCTCCATCACATAAGGACACAATAGACTATGAGGGCACCTGCTGCTGTTCTATATGGGATTTGTGTATGTTGCCCCTGATTGTGCTGCTCGTACAGCGATGTGGTTACTGTACTCTGCTGTGGCTTCATTCATTCAGATGCAGAATGTCAGTATCTCCAGCCCCAACCAAAGAGAAGGGAACAAAGCTCAAACAGCCACTAAGAAGG
Source organism: Phyllobates terribilis (assembly GCF_046119375.1). NCBI lineage: Eukaryota > Metazoa > Chordata > Amphibia > Anura > Dendrobatidae > Phyllobates > Phyllobates terribilis. The sequence continues at coordinate 734,302,974 of NW_027362763.1, read as the reverse complement.
AGGTCACCTGGAGAAGGAATGGAGGGTTAATGAGAAGCATGCAACAAATAGCAATGCTGTCACTTAGGTGGAGACCATGGTGCCTCCTTACCTCTAACCTAGGTATGGCCAGTGCTGGTCCAGATGTCTGGCTGATGGTGATCATGGGCGCTGACACCTGGACTGGATGTGTCTGTGTTATCAATGCAGGTGTGAGGACTATCAGGGCTCTGCAGTTTTACTTTCATATGGAAGTTGATGCAGGTTCCCCAGGGAAGACATACTGGAAAAGCAGATTTATATTCTGTGCAGGGAGAGCTCCATCTCTGGAGTCTGAAGGGCTTAGAATTATTTCTAGGAATTGCAGAGTTAAATGATATTTTGAATATATTGGAAAAGTAGGTCAGTCTGACTTATATATTTTAGCTTTACAGTTACCGCCCTAGCAAGAAATATATAAACATATATATGTCTGTCTTATCCTTCCATTTACTATCTATCTATTTTTCTGTTGTTTTTGTACACGGGCTAATAAACTACTGCATTTTTGCAATTGGAACATTGGAGAGCTGCCTATCTTTACTGGATTTTATCTATCCAATCTATCATCCATCTGTCTATATCTGTATCTATCTATCTATAATCTAGGTATCTCTATGACTAGCTGTCAATGTATCTGTCATCTGGAAATCTATATGTCTATGTATCTATATGTTTATCTTGTTTATGTTATTTTTATCTGTCTATTTATCTATTTCTCTATCTATTAACTCTATCTATATATCTATCTATTATCTATCTATCTATTATCTATATATCTATCTATTATCTATCATCTATCTATTATCTATCTATCTATCTATTATCTATCTATCTATCATCTATATATTATCTATCTATTATCTATCATCTATCTATTATCTATCTATTATCTATCATCTATCTATTGTCTATCTATCTATTATCTATCTATATATCTATCTATCTACAGTATCTATCTAGCTATTATCTATCTATTATCTATCATCTATCTATTATCTATCTATTTATCTATTTCTCTATCTATTAACTCTATATATCTATCTATTATCTATCATCTATCTATTATCTATCTATTTATCTATTTCTCTATCTATTAACTCTATCTATATATCTATCTATTATCTATCATCTATCTATTATCTATCATCTATCTACCTATCTATTATCTATCTATTTATCTATCTATCTTTCTATCTATCTATCTATCTATCTATCTATCTATCTATCATCTATCTATTATCTATCATCTATCTATTGTCAATCTATCTATATACAGTATCTATCTATCTATCATCTATCTATCTATTATCTATCTATATATCTATCTATCTACAGTATCTATCTATCTATCTATTATCTATCTATTATATATCTATCTATATATCTATCTATCTACAGTATCTATCTATCTATTATCTATCTATATATCTATCAATCTACAGTATCTATCTATTATCTATCTATCTATTATCTATCTATCTACAATATCTATCTATTATCTATCTATTATCTATCTACAGTATCTATCTATCTATTATCTATCTATCTATCTATATACAGTATATATCTATCTATTATCTACTGTATATATCCATCTATCTATCATCTATCTATCATCTTTCTATCTATCCGTCTATCTATCTATCTATCTATCTATCTATCATCTTTCTATCTATCCGTCTATCTATCTATCTATCTATCATCTATCTATTCAAAACAACCAAATACACAATCTCTTCATTCTAGCACATGGATTTAGGGTTGTAATCTTCTAAGATGAAGCATTTTCTGTACATTTTCTCGAGCCCACCTCCTTGCCCTCCTCGCTCCCCTCCCTGGCACAGGACATGTGATATCACACGGTGGCAATTCTTCGCCCGGTCACATGTTCTGTCATTGAATAGTCGGTGGCTTCAGATAGATAACAGCATCGCAGGCAGATAGTGATTAATGAAGGAGGGCGGAGGAGAAGCCGGTTACATCACTGGTCTGAATATAAATGTATGAATTATCAATGTTCCTAATGCAATTATCACTAAGTAATCATCATTATCATCATGGACCTGATAATAACAATCTGCAGTGCAGTATTACTGAGAAACAAAGCCCAAAGCATAACCTAAGAGAAAAGGATGTCCGGGCCCAGAGGAGCGTCCTACAGCCTTACACATCCTCATTAATAACACAATCTTACGTCATCCACATTTCTGCCATGAAGCCTAATTGTAAGACGCCAGCCCTCCTAACCTCCAGCGTCTCCCCCTTCCTCTAACAATGGGATCCTATTGTCAGCCAAGCATTGTATTGTATTACTATATAATATTATATTACTATTGTACCTGACTTTTAGGTTAGTTTTCCCCCAATTACACAGCAGAATAATCTGATGGCGATGATGTAGTAACGGTAACACCGTATACTGGAGCGCGGCTAATAATTATCCAGTTGGAATGACTCATGAACCGTTTCCATTAATATGTTCCTCACACGCCGAAGTAGAAAAGTTTATTGCCGTCTTTTATACTGAAAGTTTCCTCCAGTATTGGCATTTGGTAATTACTGGTCCTCAGCCTTAGTTTTTGTGTAAAGGTCAGAACTAAAGGTTTTCCTGCATTTGCGTTGATAGCATTGATGTTGATGGCTCGTACAAAGGGCTTTTTTTTTGGGATTGATACCTTACATTTTGGGTTTCTTGTATCAAAACACAAAACTTAATAAACAATAAATAAATAAAGAATGACTTCTCATTTATGGTCAAAACTGCAGCTTCGTAAATCAGAAGGCCCCAATGTCACAAAAAAAGGGAATATTCTATTGAAAGACATGGCGGTGGGTTAAAGACTTCTTCTGAATATGGGTTGCAAATGATCTTACTTGCTTACATTATATGCGTTCAGCCACCTGCGAAACAAAAAATTGTTCTAGTGATCGTCGTGGTCAGACCAACCGGATATTCATCTCTTTTCGTGATTATTTATTATTTGAAGGCCATGGTAACTTGATGGATGAACCTTCTGTAGGAAGATCAATCTTGTGCAAGTCTAGATAGGTCCATCAGGGTCTTCTCTGCCGTTATCTTGATCATTCTTGTGATACATCACTAATTTTTCTTTTGTTCTCAAAAACACCCCAGAAGACTTATGTCCACCTGGGACGCCAAGGTCCCAAGATGTCTGGTTGGCAGAGTCTGACTTCTTTGATCGCTAGAAGAATTTGGTATTTTTTCAGGCAGCTGAATGTGCGGTTCACATTGTCAATGGCCATCTGTATGGTTTATGAAAAAGTTTAGCGGAGCCCTCTAAATATCTCTGACACTTTTTTTTAACAGCGGTTAGTCCGATGCTGATGGGAGATTGGTGGCATCCTAGCGCTAAGCCACCAATGTGTTTCCTCTCTACTTTTCTTTAGTATTTCATTCAGTTATGTCATTGCCTTATTATCTTTTAGAATAGATTTTTCTTCTTTTTTTAGAAACTTTTAATGCAGAAAAAGTAGTTTGTCTTCAATAAAATCCCAATGTCACTCTACTTTCTTATTTTAGTGGGTACATAGGTAGCAAAATTTTCTTCTAGGATGTGAGTGTCAGAAATAGAAAAGTTCTAGGTTGGTGATTGGTTAAAGGGAATCTGTCACCAGGTTTTTGCTACCTCATCTAAGAACAGTATAATGTAGTAAAAGAGACCTTGATTTCAACAGTGTATCACTTAGATTTCTGGGTGCAGCAGTTGTTACACAAGCAGAGTTTTTAGAGGTAGCACGGAGCAGAGCTGAGGAAGCTAACCCCGCCCACACCAGACTCTCTGTGTACATTGTATATTGACAATGAGCTGCTAATCAGTGCTGGGGGTGTAGTCAAACCTGGATGCACATGGGAGCTAGTCTGGGCAGTGATAATCTCCTGCTGATAAAACACTCATTGTATGGAAACAACAGCACACAGCCTAATAAGTGACACATCACTGTAATCATGGTCTCTGCCCCTACCTCATGCCATCCTCTGATTACATACAAAAATCCTGCTGACAAATTCCCTTTAAATCAAAGGTGCAACTTGTACAATGTTTTTACTAGCATAAAACAAGGAGATTGAATGTGATTGTACATATGAACTTTGTTAAAATTCTGTTTATTAAGTCACCTCCTTATATAACTTTTGAAAGTTTGTACTTACTACTTTTTTTTTACTTTTTGGATGCAATCCTTTAACTAGGAGTGTTAATCTAACAGGGGTTCTCCAATTAGGACCCTGTTCATTAAGCATTGTGTATCACCTGGTAGGGGATGTGACCTGGAGCTTTAAACCCAAATGTGTATGATAAAACTAAACATGATTTTCTGCAAAGTTTGAAACAAAAAGTCTTTTAGATATCATATAGAGAAAATACATAGTTTTATCATTATCCCATCAGGTAGCAGGTGGTTACCGGGAGTGGGGTTTTATTAAAGGGGCAGCTTTTTACATAACTCATTTTGTATAGTAGGGAGTAGTAGAAGAGGAAAACAGCTCCAAAAAGTTTTCCTACAGTTAGAAATAAGGTCAGATATGCAAAAAGAAGTGGGAAAATGTAGGATCTTATGCGACAGATATAGAAATATCTCTCATGTCGTTTGATTCTATTAATAAAACAATATGTGATTAGTGATGAGCGAATCTGCCAAAATTTGAATTACGCCGTCTGCTTGCATTTGTTTAGAAAATTTGATCTCTACCTATTTTTTTTTCAATGTGAATCAAATGTATGATATTTAGTTTTGAGGTCTCTCCAGAGCCCAGATCATAATATACACATGTTAAAAAAGTAAAAAAAAAAAAGATCCTCCCCTGCCCCTCACTTGTATTGCCCTGTAATCTCGCTCTGATCTGGTCATCTCCTTCAGTTTACTAGTACAGTCATCGGTGGGCCATCTCCCGCTTCTCCTGGCACCCGGCATCTTTGACGTCTTCAGTCATTTTTATATCTCCGGCGTTGACTGGGCTGCACCATTCTGAGGTTGCACAACGCGCGTCATGGTATCACATGGTGTGTGACTAAAAGCAGGAGACACAAAAGATTTCGGGTGCTTGGAGATGCTGAAGATGGCCCAGTAAAGACCACAGAGGAAACTGGGGAGGACTGGGGGGAGGGGTATTATTTTTTTCTATTTTCTTTAACCTCTTCCTGGCAACTGACTGGCTATCATTTTGTTGGCCTTGGGAAAGTTGAATATAAAAAAGTTCAGATTCTTGCAAATCTAAATTTTTTGGTGAAATCCACAGCAAATTTGATTAATTTCAAAGCAATTTGTCCATTTGTATACATGATTAAAGGAAATATATCAGCAGGCTTTTGATATGTAATCTGAAAGCAGCATTATATAGAGGCAGAGACCCTGATTCCAGCGATGTGTCACTTGCTGGACTGCATGCTGTCATTTATGATACAATCACAGTTTTCTCTGCTGCAGATCTACAAGTTCTCTCAATGCTGAGCTGTATATAACCCCACCCCCATCACTGATTGGCTGCTTTATGAGAACACTGTTGAAAGCTGCCAATCAGTGGTGGGTGTGTGGCTGGACTTGAAGTCACAAGACACCTAGTCCTGTAGTGATAATCTCCTGCTGATAAAATACTGACTTTATTGAAACAAAAGTAGCCTAGTAAGTGACACATCACTGGAATCAGGCTCTCAGCCTGTAGATCATGCTGCTCGCGGATTGCATAACAAAACTCTACTGATAGTTTTAGTTTGATGGTGGGGGGTGATATTAAAGTATTGTGTGTGTGTGAATAATGTTAACAGTGCCAAGTCTAGGGGGATAATCTAGCTATGAGACATTACTCTTTCCCCAGCAGAGATAAGTAGCACCAGTCTTGTCTAGCAGCTGCTTATCTCCGTCCCTCCACAGAAGTATCTTGGAACATGTTGATAGAAGGAGATGGAGAGGATAGCCTTCATGTCTGGTTGGCATAGCCTAGGAGTACATGTCTATGTGAAGGCTTCCAGACATGTTCTTATTATTTTATTGGTGACCAGATGACTGGCCAGACATACGAATTGTATTCACCCTTCCGGTATCTAGTTGGACAGCCCCAGGCTCCAGCAGAGCTCTGCCCATATCCTAGACATCATTCTGACACTTGCCGTAGACAATAAAATGCTTTCTTTACAGCTTTTCTATTGTTCCTTTGCCAGTCCATAAAACACAGAGCAGGAAAGACAATGGGATTGCAGCATCATTAGACTTACAGTTTCCCTAACACCATAAGAGACATGTGAGCATTTTCCTGGAACCTAATGCATTAGTTTGCACAGATAAATTGATTTGTAGTATATTGTGTCCCTGGTTATTTAACAGCCAAACAGAAGGATTAAAAATAACATTCACATGGACAATTCCTGCAAGTGCTCAAGTGTAAAATCACTCGAATTGCCAGAATATCGAATCGCTAGTAAATCTGAAAATCCAAGAGGCGCATTACTGTGGTCTGCTGATCTCCCTGTAATCTCACGGAATCATCTTTGACTATCTGCTTATTGTTTTCTTAGACCAATGGAATTTTTTTTTTTTTATATTGAGATTATTTTATTTGATCACAATGTGGCCACTGTTGCAATATTAGCTTCATTTTCCATTTAAAGCCATAAATAAATGCTTTTTACCGAGACCCTCGGCTTAATTTTTCTTCATTTTGGCTTCTTTGCCACGCTTCATTTGCACTATCATGGCTTGTCATTTATAAGGCTTACAAGGTGGCAGAGCGGAGCTTATAGTTAACCTTTGCATATTTATGCCTCCTGACCCAGTTTCGGGGATTGTGCTGTTAGAGGTTATTATATTTTTTAAACACATTTTGGTTGCTATTCTACATCGCTATGGTTGGAGCTGGGAACGGGATTATTTTAGCAATTTATTAGTGAGCCGGCAACAAATTGAATGCATTAGTTTAATGTGTCCTATCATTAGCTTATGAAAGACCTGCTCAAACTATCCAGCACAATAGTTATTGGGGGAGAGTTACTAAACTTCTCTAATATTTATGCAATGTGGACTTAGACTAGACGGTGCGAAAGTCCACCGAATACGTCACAGTGGCTACCGCTGGATGACAAATGTGGTGCAGCTTTAGATACAGTATCTAACACATACATACCAAACTCTGGCCCGCAGGGTGGTTTTATGTGGCCCACGACACCAGAACCACCACTCCTATGTGGGGCCCGTTATTCTGTATGGAAGACTATGTGGGGCCATTATTCTGTATGGAGGACTATGTGGGGCCATTATTCTGTATGGAGGACTATGTGGGGCCCATTATTCTGTATGGAGGACTATGTGGGGTCCATTATTCTGTATGGAGGACTATGTGGGGCCCATTATTCTGTATGGAGGACTATGTGGGGCCCATTATACTGCATGGAGGACTATGTGGGGCCCATTATTCTGTATGGAGGACTATGTGGGGCCCATTATTCCGTATGGAGGACTATGTGGGGCCCATTATTCTGCATGGAGGATTCTGTGGGGCCCATTATTCTGTATGGAGGATTTTGTGGGGTCCATTATTTTGTATACTGGTTAGCCCGCGACTTTGTCCAAGTTTTTCATTTTGGCCTTCTGTGTATTTGAGTTTGATATCCCTAATCTAACACTACATCACAAACTGATTAACTTTGTGTCAAAATTTGAACTAATGTGGAACAATTTGGACACCTGTAAACACATTTTAAGACACCCCCTTCCACCACTATTTTGGCTAAGTCACTCCCCCTTGTTGAGTGAGGCACAAAAGAGCATAGAACAAATGTGGAGACAGAATTGTGACATGCCTCTATATATATATACACATATATATACAGGGTGGGCCATTTATATGGTTACACCTAAATCTATCCTTTCATGAGTTTTTTACAAGTTTATGACCACTTATAAAATGTGTTTAAAGTGCTGCCCATTGTGTTGGATTGTCAATGCAACCCTCTTCTTCCACTCTTGTCACACTGATAGCAACACCGCAGAAGAAATGCTAGCACAGGCTTCCAGTATCCGTTGTTTCAGATGCTGCACATCTCGTATCTTGATGGTTTGATGTGGTATATGGGGTACAAAGATAGTGGGACCATTCTTCATCAATTGAAACCTCAATGCCACTGGATATCTGAAATTGCTGCATGATGATGTGTTGCCCTCTTTATGCACTGAAGATGGCACGTTCCCTGAGTTTTTCCAACAAGATGGTGCACCACCACTTTATGGGTGTCAGGTCCAAACATTCCTACATGAACAGTTTCCTGGAAAGTGGATTGGTCATCGTGGGCCAGTTGAATGGCCACCAAGGTCTCCCGATCTGACCCCCTTAGACTTTTATCTTTGGGGTCATCTGAAGGCAATTGTCTATGCTGTTAAGATACGAGACGTGCATCATCTGAAACAACAGATACTGGAAGTCTGTGCTAGCATTTCTTCTGCGGTGCTGCTATCAGTGTGTCAAGAGTGGGAGAAGAGGGTTACATTGACAATCCAACACAATGGGCAGCACTTTGAACACATTTTATAAGTGGTCATAAACTTGTAAAAAACTCATGAAAGAATAAAGTTACGTTAAAATCAAGCACACCATTGTTTTTCTTATGAAATTCTCAATAAGTTTGATGTGTCACATGACCCTCTTCCCATTGAAAAAAATAAAGTTGGATCAAAAATGGCTGACTTCAAAAAGGCCGCCATGGTCACCACCCATCTGGAAAAGTTTTCCCCCTCCCATATACTAATGTTCCACAAACAGGAAGTTGATATCACCAACCATTCCCATTTAATTTTGGTGCATCCATATAAATGGCCCACCCTGTACATATATATTTCTATCAGGTGCCAAACAAACTTTAGTTATCAAGTGATTTGAAAATCTGGCCCAGTAACATTAATCACATTGTATTGTAGTTTTCTCTGGATATTAGTACATCTCCTCCTTTATTGTTTGGACTCTTCAGTGTCTTAGACTAATGGGCCTATTTTGAAAAGTTGCAAAATTTTTTGCACAATGTGAAGTTGCACAAAACCATTGTGACTTTTGGTGTTTTTATACCAGTCCTGGCTGGCCAAACTGGGTGGAGCACTGGCAGGATGGGACATGGTGGCACCTGCTGAATTTATCAAAAGTTACATAACTTTTGTCAGAAATGTTACTCTAGTCCTTGACTGGAGTAACATTTATGGTGAGGCGCCCCTCACTGGGAAGATGAACTGGATTAATTAAGTGGTGTGCATCTCTTAGTGAATTTGGGGCACCTTACCCCACCATGCCTCTTCGCTTAGACTGGTGTGTACAACACCCGACTTAGTGAATCAGCCCCTAAGTGTTCTGTCTATTCATGAACTAAAAGTGTTCGCAAAAACTGTACTATAGTAGATGAAAATAGACAGCTCGAATCATAACAAGATCATCGGTGAAATTAACATTAATCATTTAAGTCAAGCAATAACACCCCATCATGATCTGGAACAAAGGCACCCATATATGAAATTTTCAGCCCTTACTTGGACAATCATTTCCTGAAATATTCTTCATTCTTAAGTGGTCACTTCCAGCAGTTCACTTGTCTATTGCTTAGGTAACCGATCACCACTGCGGTCTAGCAGCAATGGCCGAGCATGCTTACAGGAGTTTTTCTATTGAGCTTGTACTATTTTGGAGCTGCCGGGATCGCAGTTGTCACCTCCTAATGCTGGCCAGATTCAGTGCAGTGCTTACAAGCTAGACAGCAGCGGTGGTCGGTCTCCTAGACACTGAGTTATAACCAATAGAAAAGGAAGGTGTTATAGTCTCAAAAACAGTCGCTTACCCAAATAGATAACTGTATCTCTCATCTTTGGTCCATTTATGTTGGTGTCAATATATCACAATGTTATGGAGGCACCATAACTGCTTGGTGCATTTTTTCGAGAAGTATAGGATTGAGCTACCTTGGGCCAGCCAAATGTAATTCATCAATACTGAACATACACTTTTCACCACTAAATTGTAAAACATTATTTGTGGTCCAAGAATTGTCCCAATGCTCAAGTATTTGGCTCCTGATCAGCTTCATGGGATTGGTTTTTGCTGACCTTTTGGGTCCACCTGTATTTATGATTTAGGTGGTGATTTATATTGCAACTTGCATTATATTTAGTGTGATGTTTTTTTCACAACTTTAGTATAGACATTATCAGTAGAGATGAGCGTTGTTCTACTCGAACTGTTCGCCAATCTCAAATTCGAGCTGTTTTGGGCAGTGTTCGAGCCGTTCGGCGAACACGAACAATTTGAGAAAAATTCGGCTGTTCGAGGTTATGTTCGATAACTGTTCGTGCACCAAAATCATAACTGGATTTTTTCTCAGTAATGATGAAAATTAATGTTAATACGCAGTTTGAGTGTACAGCGGGGTGGGTGGAGGGGCAGGGGATGGATCTCTGCAGGAACAATGAAGATCTCCATTTTTTTTTTCTCTTTCCCGCATTTACAGTGGGGAGGTGCAATCTGTCAGCCTATCAGCAGCGCACACACGGAGCGAAGTGCTTTTTTTCACACAAGCAAGGGCATGTGTCATTGGCAGTGTATGTCACATGTCCTTGCCCTATAAGACCAAGCCATTTTCCCCGTCGCCACCATTTTGTCACTGCTGCAGCTGCGTGTTAGACGTCACCGCTGTTGCTGTGTGCGCTATACCTTGTTAATTTCAAGCCAATTTTCGCACAAATCTACAGATAGCTTGGGAGTAGGGAATAGTTGTGATTGCAGTCCTTTTAAGGACTAGGTTACAGCATTTCCTACGACTTTTATCAGGCAGGTCTGTGCTCTTAAATAGATAGATTGTGGGAGTAAAGACTAATTGTAATTGGAGTCCTTTTCAGGACTAGGTTACATCAGTTCCTATCAGTTTTTGCCAGGCAGGTCTGTGCCAGTGCTGTGCAAGTTTTTTTCACAGCATTTGGCTGAATCTAGCAAAGCTAATCCTTTTTGGCCTATTGCAGAGTGTGTTAGTCAGTGGAGTAGCCTATCTGTGTTGCAAGATTTACCACCTGTGTATAGAATACCAATTTTTTTACTGCACCTAGTGAAGTAAAATCTTTTGGGCATAGCATCATTCTATTAGTCCATCTATACTGACCTCGATCAGGTTGCAAATTGAATATAATTTTTTTCTGCATCTATCTCTGAAAAAATATTGGGCTTCTAGCTGTGTGTGGGACTTGTTGTATTAGTCCATCTATACTGACCTCCATCAGGTTGCAAACTGCATATATTTTTTTCTTCATCTACCTCTGAAAAAATATTGGGCTTCTAGCTGTGTGTGGGACTTGTTCTATTAATCCATCTATACAGACCTCCATCGAGTTGCAAACTGAATATATTTTTTTCTGCATCTACCTCTGAAAAAATATTGGGCTTCTAGCTGTGTGTGGGACTTGTTGTATTAGTCCATCTATACTGACCTCCATCAGGTTGCAAACTGAATATATTTTTTTCTGCATCTACCTCTGAAAAAATATTGGGTTTCTAGCTGTGTGTGGGACTTGTTGTATTAGTCCATCTATACAGACCTCCATCAGGTTGCAAACTGAATATATTTTTTTCTGCATCTACCTCTGAAAAAATGTTGGGCTTCTAGCTGTGTGTGGGACTTGTTGTATTAGTCCATCTATACTGACCTCCATCAGGTTGCAAACTGAATATATTTTTTTCTGCATCTACCTCTGAAAAAATATTGGGCTTCTAGCTGTGTGTGGGACTTGTTGTATTAGTCCATCTATACTGACCTCCATCAGGTTGCAAACTGAATATGTTTTTTTCTGCATCTACCTCTGAAAAAATATTGGGCTTCTAGCTGTGTGTGAGACTTGTTCTATTAATCCATCTATACAGACCTCCATCAGGTTGCAAACTGAATATATTTTTTCTGCATCTACCTCTGAAAAAATATTGGGCTTCTAGCTGTGTGTGGGACTTGTTGTATTAGTCCATCTATACTGACCTCCATCAGGTTGCAAACTGAATATATTTTTTTCTGCATCTACCTCTGAAAAAATATTGGGCTTCTAGCTGTGTGTGGGACTTGTTCTATTAATCCATCTATACAGACCTCCATCAGGTTGCAAACTGAATATATTTTTTTCTGCATCTAGCTCTGAAAAAATATTTGGCCTTCTAGCAGTGTGTGGGACTTTCTCTATTAGTCCATCTATACTGACCTCCATCAGGTTGCAAATTGAATATAATTTTTTTCTGCATCTAACCCAGCCAATAGTTTTGGCCTAATACCACAGTTTGGCCACTCAGCTCTGCTCGGTTCCCATCCATTGTTTTTTTGTGCAAACAACTCCAGAGTTGTTAATTAGTTAACCACCAAAATGAGTGGAAAAAGGCCTGCTGCTGGTGGAAAGGGGAATAGGCGTGTTGGGAAGGGGAAAAAAGGTTGTGTCCGTGGGGTTGGTGTTAAAGCAACAGTAACATCTGCAGAAGAAAGACCATCTTCCAGCCAAACTAAAATGTCTACTTCTTTTAGCGGACAATGTGATAAGATCCCTTTCTTACGGCCACGCCAATCGCTACAAATTCCAGATGAGGCACAAAAACAGCAGGTGCTTCAACGGATATCAAGTGCTCCTTTAAGTGGGCTCTTCTCCACATCAACTTCAACATCACAAATACTCCAGTCCTCAAAGGTGTCACCCCAATCGCACTTGCTTCCTCACAGCTCCCAAATCTCCGGCTGCCCATCTGAGTATGAGGTAGAACAGATGGTTGAGTCTGCAGAGCTGTTTACTCATACTATAGCCTGGGAATCAGAGGTCGACTCCAGCGCTTCTGTGAATCCAGACGAGGAAATGATCTGCACTGATGCCCAGAATCTTTATGAGTTGGATCCAGGACCAGACGCAGAAGGTTCTGACCATAATGTAGACCCTCATTCCCAAACTGTAACTCCTGTTGGTGGAGACAATGAGGAAGACGATGATAAGACTCAAATACCTGATTGGAGCGACAACTTTAGTTTTTTGTCAGGGCAGGAACAGGTTGGCTCTGAGGACGACGGGTGTGATAACGCACAGGGTGATGATGATGAGGTTGGAGATCCCACTTACTGTCAACCCACAGTCAGCCAAGAGATGAGGTCAGCAGAGGAGGTGGAGGAAGATGCTAGTGACGACGAGGTCAGGTTGCGCCTTCCTGGACAGAGACGTAGTACTGGAAGCACGTCAACAACTGCATCCTCAAACACAACTCTGCCTCTCACCACAAGTCGTGGTGGCTCTTCAGGTCGCATGGGTGCTAAGCCTTGCATAGCCTGGGCATTTTTTCAGATCGATAAAGATGACCCAACTCGTGTTATCTGTAACATTTGTCAGCAAAAGCTAAGTAGAGGCCAAAAAATACATAGTTTGAGTACTTCATGCATGAACCGGCACATGGACATGAAGTATAAGTTGCAGTGGGAAGCTCAGTGTGCTACAATGCGGCCTAGCAGGCCGGGCCAACCACCGTCTGCCATATCTTGTGCATCCGCGGCCTCTTCATCCTCTGTGACTGGGGGGACAGCAGTCACACCTGTTTTGGGGCGCTGACCTGCCACCTTTTTACCCGCAACAGCCAGCGTGATTGGCAGGTCATCATTTTCTTTGGAGGTGGTAACACCAGCTGGTGTTGAGCGCTGTCCGACATCGATAGCACCACCTTTGGATCAAGGCAACCTAACATGTCCGCCTGCATCTTCCTCACAGACCGGCAGTTTGCCGGGGACACCCTTATCAACCCCGTCTAAGCACAATAGCCAGCCCTCGGTCCCTCAGATGTGGACAAGTAAAAGACCATTTCCTCCTAGCCATGAGAAAGCTAAGAGGTTGAATTTCACCATCTGCAAGTTCTTGGCTACAGAAATGCTGCCTTTCCGCCTGGTGAACACAGAGGATTTTCGAGACCTTATGTCCGTCGCAGTGCCCCAGTACCAGATGCCCAGTCGGCACTACTTCTCAAAGAAAGGTGTGCCTGCGCTCCACCAGCATGTCGCACACAACATCACCGCTTCTTTGAGAAACTCTGTGTGTGACAGGGTGCATTTCACCACAGACACTTGGACGAGTAGGCATGGACAGGGGCGTTACATGTCGCTGACTGGGCACTGGGTAACTATGGTGACAGCAGGACAAGGGGCTGCTGTCCAAGTCTTGCCGTCCCCACGAGTTGTGCGTCAATCCTCTTTATGTCAAAGTTCCTCCACTGCTTCTGCCTCCTCAACCTCCTCTCGGTCTTCCACCTGCACCCAAAGCCTGTCTGGTCATGCCACAAGCTTTCTAACTGCGCAGAAGGGATCCTGCACACCTCCTTACTATGCTGGCAGTAGGGCTCAACGTCATCAGGCGGTTTTTACATTGAAATGTCTGGGAAATGTGAGTCACACAGCTGAGGAGTTGTGGTCAGCTCTGGAGAACCAATTTCATGAATGGTTGTCTCCACTGGACCTGGAACCAGGGAAGGCCGTGTGCGACAATGCTGCAAACCTGGATGCGGCCCTTCGCCGGGGCAATGTCACACACGTGCCTTGTATGGCTCACGTGTTGAAACTGGTTGTCCAGCAATTTTTAGCCCACTATCCCAGACTAGATGGCCTTCTGCACGGTCGCTGTGTGCTCACTTTTGCCGTTCACATCCCGCAGCTCAGCGACTTACATCTCTACAGAAGTCGTTGGGCCTGCCACTTCACCGGCTAAAATGCGATGTGCCTACCCGGTGGAATTCAACTCTGCACATGTTGCAGCGACTGTGGCAGCACCGACAAGCCCTGGTGCAATACGTTCTGACGTATAGCCTGGGCCAACGAGATCCAGAGGTGGGGCAAATCACGCTGGAGGAGTGGTCTCAGATCAGGGACCTATGCACCCTTCTGCACAATTTTGAAATGGCGACGAAGATGTTTAGTGCTGACGATGCCATTATCAGCATGACTATTCCGGTGATTTACATGCTGGAGTACATGTTAAACAGAATTCGGAGTCAGGTGGTGGCACAAGAGGAGGTGGAGGAAGTAGAGGAGGAGGAGTTGTATGCGGAAGGGCTAACATCTGCAAGGTCCAGACGGTCGGCAGCACCAAGGCGGCAGGCATGTGAGGGTGGGGGAGATGGTTTTACCAGGGCGCATGGTAGCAGCCAAACTAGTGAGGAAGGTGCAGGAGCCCAGGAAGAAGTGGAGGATGAACTGATGGAAGACTCATCAGATGAGGGAGACCTTGATCACATTTCTGTTGTGCGAGGTTGGGGGGAGAGGACAGAGGAAGGAAGCATGATTGTTACCTCGCCACCAACACAACAGGGACTTGGTGCTCCTGGATGCGCAACACACATGAGTGCCTTCTTGCTGCACTACCTGCAACATGACCCTCGAATTGTGAGAATTAGAAATAATCCTGACTACTGGGTTGCCACACTGTTAGATCCCCGGTACAAAAGTAAATTTGCAGAAATTATTCCTGCCATAGAAAGGGATGCACGCATGCAGGAGTATCAGCAGAGACTGTTGCAGAATCTTACATGTGCTTTTCCACAAAATACCAGTGGTGCACGTAATGAATCTCACAGTTCCAACTTGCCAACCGTGGGACCGTCAAGTGTTCAGCACTCAAACCGTAACAGAACCACAGTATCTGCTGGTAACATCAATTTTGCGGAATCATTTCACCACTTTTTTAGCCCATCCTTTGCAAGGCCACAGGAGACAAGAAGTCTGACACATAGTCAACGCCTAGAGACGATGGTACAGGAGTATCTCCAAGTAAACATTGAAGCCACGACTGTGTCACTGGACCCTTGCTCTTTTTGGGCTTCCAATCTGGATAAATGGCCGGAGCTAGCCACTTACGCCTTGGAGATCTTGTCATGCCCCGCAGCCAGCGTTCTGTCTGAACGTGTGTTCAGCGCTGCTGGTTGTGTGCTGACAGATAAGCGCACGCGGCTCTCCACTGATAATGTAGACAGACTCACGTTCATAAAGATGAACAAATCATGGATCCGAAACGACTTTTCTACCCCTGTGTCATCCTGGGGAGAGTAAAAGCTTGATGATTGGTTAAAATCACCCTACCAACCGTTTTAAGCTTTCAAATTACTAATCATGTTTATCTGTATCTTGGCTGGAAAATAATTTGGGCTTTGTAGCAGTGTGCAGCACTGATTCTATTAGGCCATCTATAATAAGCTCCACCAGATTTAAAATTACTAATCATGTTTATCTGTATCTTGACTGGAAAATAATTTGGGCTTTGTAGCAGTGTGCAGCACTGATCCTATTAGGCCATCTATACTAAAGCTTCACCAGATTTAAAATTAATAATAATTTTTAGCTGCATCTAGCCCGGAAAATAATTTTGGGGCTCCGAGATGCGCAAGACACATAAGTGCCTTCTTGCTGCACTACCTGCAGCATGACCCTCATATTGTCAGAATTCGAAGTAATCATGACTACTGGGTTGCCACACTCTTAGATCCCCCAAACTTTTCGATCAACCTTTTCATTTTAATAAAGACCAAAAAAATGGTCATTTTTGAAATTATAAGCATTAGCAGGTTGTTAGAAACTGAAATCAAACAGTTTTCAACTCAAAACTTTATTCTAGGTGATGTTACATTTTCACATAGGACCCCTTGTTCGAAAGGAGCTTCTGAACTCTCTCGTCCATTGAATTTGTCAGGTTTTGGATGGTTTCTGCTTTAATTGTTTTGCATGAGGACAGAATACCCTCCCAGAGCTGTTGCTTAGATGTGAACTGCCTCCCGCCATCATAGACACTCCTTTTAATGATGCTCCAAAGGTTCTGAATGGGGTAGAGGTCAGGGGAGCATGGGGGTCACACCATAAGTTTGTCCCCTTTTATGCCCATATCAGCCAGAGATGCAGATGTTTTATGTGCAGCATGAGATGGTGCATTATCATGCAGAAAAATGATCTTGCTGTGAAATACACGGTTCTTCTTCTTGAACCATGGCAGGAAGTGCTGTTTGAGAAAATCCACATACATTATGGAGTTCATCTTTAGCGCCTTCAGGGATCCTAAAGGGGCCGACAATCTCTCTCCCCATGATTCCAGCCCAAAACATTACTCCACCTCCTCCTTGTTGGCACTGTAGCCGTGTTTGCGTGGGGTGTCCATCAACCAGCCATCCTCCACTCCATCCATCTGGACCATCGAGCGCTGCACGGCACTCATCCGTGAACAAAACAGTTTTGAAATCAGTCTTCATGTAATGTTTGGCCCACTGAAGCCGTTTCTGCTTGTGTGAAGTGGATAGAGGAGGTCGACAGGATGGCGTATGCACAGCTGCAAACCTCTGAAGGACCCTGCATCTTGTTGTTCGAGGGACGTTGGAGGCACAAGCAGCTTCAAAAACTTGTCTGCTGCTATGACAAGGCTTTTTTGCCGCTGCTCTTTCAACCTGACGTAATTGCCTGTAGGAAAGAGTCCTCAATTTGCCCTTATCAGCACGCACACGTGTGTACTGTGAATCAGCTACATACTTCTTGATTGCCAAGACACTTCATCCTGATCATCGCACAATGTTGATTGTAGTCATGCCTTGACCTAAACACTCCACAATTTGTTGCTTCTCAGCAGCCGACACATCCTTTTTCTTTCCCATTTTGGCAGAAAATGTAGGCTGCTTAATAATGTGAGAGAGCCTTCTTAAGTAGTCTTGCCTTTCATTGGACACACCTGCCAAACTAATTAGCACAGGTGTCTGCAATTGCTTACAGTGATATAAAGAGCCCTGACACACATCACCATCAATGAGTTTAACTGACAAACAAACAAATTCTTCCCTTATCACTCCTAAACACTTTTTGCATAATAATTTGGAACACAGTGTACATGTGCTTTTCCACAAAACACCAGTGGTTCACGTAGTGAATCTTACAGTTCTAACTTGCCAACCGTGGTCTGTATGGAGTTGTTCAATAAAGGGCCCAAAATTAAGATAACATAGATGGGAGAGGTCTCTATGAATAGGAATTCCTAAGTATTTGATACCCTGTGAGGGCCAGGCAAAGGGAAAGTTGTACTGGATGGAATCCTATATGGATTTGGGGAGGGAGACATCGAGGGCCTCAGACTTCGCTGCATTGATTTTAAAATTTGACCATGTAACAAAGTGATCTATTTCAGCCATAACAGCATGGATGGATATATGTGATTGAGTGATATATACTAGGACATCATCAGCAAATAGAGAGCACTTGTACTCGGTGCCTCCCACCTCAATCCACCTAATATTGGGGTTATGGCGAATTGATGAGAGCAGGTGTTCCGTCACTAGGATGTATAAGAGAGGGGACAGAGAACATCCCTGCCTTGTCCCATTGGTGATTGTGAAAGGTGATGAAAATGTTCTGACACGCCCCCTGGGCCTTGGGACACCCGGAGCCGGACCCTTTTTGGTGGATGCTGGTGGTTGTAGTCTCCGTGGCGGCAACCCGGTTCCGTGGCTCAGGGCGGTCAAACCAGTGGCGGAACTATTTATGTGGTTTTGATGTTTAAATGTCCGACTACGCCACCCGTGGATTGCGGTCAGAGTGAACCGCCGCTCCAGGGCAGACCGCTGAGGCTGGTATTGTGGGTGCAGCAGAGCGTAGCATAACTCCCCACGGGAGGAGTATAGCCTCAGGGCAGTGTATGCGGAGGATGGGGGTGATGGTGCAGGGCAGCAGCAGTAATGACACGGAGTCAGTGATGCAGTCCAGGGCCTTTACTCACAGTTCTTATTATCCAGACCACGTCTGCAGGTAACGGCTGCCCACGTCGTACTGTGCTCACCAGGTGAGGGGCTCAGACAACTCCCAGATAACTTTGGAGTGCTTCACAGGACCCCCTTTGTGTGTCCTTTGTCTGGCCTTTCTTACCAACCCTTCTGTCCGGCTGCCTCGGGCCTCCTCTTGGTAAATTGGCGCCAGTTTCCCTGACCCTATGTGGTGCCTTCCTAGCGGGTGTAGCGAGGGGCTGCGCCACATAAAATGTCACAGCCTCCTGTTTCTAGCTGAGGGTCGTTTCCTGCCTCCACTAGTTTCGGGGACCGGTCTCCCCCTTTGGCCTGACCCCTCCACGCAGGTGGATTCGGGCGTGCGGTGGCGACTCGCCCATCCGCACCCCTGAGATCCCTTCGTTCCTCGTTCCTGGAGCCTTCTCCGCTCCTCTTCCTTCCTTCTCCCTCTTCCAGGCCTGGGCCTCTGTTACTAGGCCCGCCTCCGGAGCAGAGCTCATGCAGAGCCCCTGCTCCCTGCCACTTCTGCTCAGACTTCTCTGCACTGAACTAAGATGGTGCCCACCTTTTATACTCCCTTCTCAATGCACCCAGGAACTGCTTCCTCCCTGCTCCTGCACTACAGGTTTCCCCTTCCTCAGTGTTCCCTCCCCCCACTCCAGCCAGGGACAGGGACTGTCGTGCCCATCTCAGGGGCATATTGGTCACCCTGCCCCACGGCAATGGGGTGTAATGCATGCAGGTGTCGGGTCCTGATACACACTACATCCTTACCTGAGAGTGAGATATCACACCTCTGGGTGAGGTGCAATACCTCTGTAGCAACCGAGCCCTCAGGGTGCTACAGTTCCATTTATCTTCAGCCTAGGTGACGTATTGCGATACAGGGCCGTGATTTTGGCTATAAAAGGGTCCCCTAGACCCCTACCCCAAGCTTTTTAAGAGAATCATATATGGCGTGCCAGGAGACTCTATGGAATGCTTTCTCAGCATCCAACGAGAGTATCTAATTACAAATTTTTAACTGCATCTAGCCCAGGAAATACTTTGTGCCTAGTAGCAGGGTCTGCTAGTCAGCGGATTATCCCGGCTGTTAAGCAAGCTACACCACCTGTAGTTTTGACATTTCATTTTTTCAAAGGAAATGCTTCGGGACCACGGGATACTCAGTGAAGAGCATCAGGAGGCACCCCAAGGCATAGGGGCTCGGACTGGCAGTAGGATGCCTTGCGGTGGACAGCCGAGCTCGATCCTTATAAAAGCTTTTTAACTGCAGCAGCTTTAGTGGACGCTACTGGAGCTGGAATTACGCGGCTGCTTGCATGAGACTTGCCCTCCAATAGATCCTTGTAAATGGATTTAAAGTGTATTTATTCAAATTAGAGAGACAATTTAAATTAAAAAGCTTAGAGCTGCCTCAACCACAGGGGGGCTCGCTCGACCCACCAGCGGACAGGCACCAGTATTGGGAGAGGGGGGCTGGCCATCAGGGTTCACCGCGGCTCTGGCACAAACCCGGCGACACGGAGGTGGCACGGGCAGGAGCGGACTGAACGTGTCGGCTTCTCACTTTTTGGATTTTAGAAGGGCATGACATGCCTATATCTGTGTCTCCCCCTCCTTTTACTCCTCCACCTCTTTTCTTTTCGCATGACTATATGTACTTGTCACTTTTCCATGTGTTAGTTGTGTCTTCTGAGCAGTTTGTCAGCTTTTGGACACCTTTGAAGGTGTTTTCTATGTGTTTCTATGTGTTTTTGTTTGCCTGCCATTGGTTTTAACGGTGTTTGAAGGTGTTCGACGAACAGTTCGACGAACAGTTCGGCGAACACACGGGTGTTCGACGAACCGAACCGAACTCGAACACTACGGGGGTGGCTCAACACTAATTATCAGATTGGCACAGGATAGAGTTAAACAATTATTACTAAACCATCCCATCACTTCAGAAGACTCTTCTTAAAGGGATTATCCGGTGAAAACAAGCTATCACCTATTCCAAGAATAGTTGATAACTTATGAATCGGGGGTAGTCTGACTGCTGGGATCCACACCGATCAGCAGAACAGGGTACTTATATCTCTGTACAGTGCATATGCTTGACTGCCGCTTCAGTCACTCCCCTACTGTGCTCAGCTTTTTCCGATAGCCCAATAGAGCTTTTTCCGGTAGCCCCATCCCCGCCTTTTGACGAATTGAAGATGAAGAGAAAGTCCGGGCTTCAGCTGATCTTTGACTTCCTCTTCATGTTCAATTTGTACGAAAGCAAAGACAGTGACGCCAGCGCTGATTGGGCTCAAGGATTATAACAAGCGCATGGGAGCCCCGGGTCCTCAAGTGCCGACACCGCTGGAACGGCACCGGCACAAGAGGTGAGCATAAACCTTTTTATATTATTGGGTCCAAGCGTGGGGTACGACAAGTATCCAAGTAGTGGTCAACTTCTTTAACTTTCTTATGGCTCCAACGTCTTTTTTTTTTATGTGCTATACTTTTGATTATGACTTATTTGTATTCCCATCATCCCTCTAACTACAATTTGATAAAGACTTAAGTCTTATTGACAGAATAAAAGCTCTTCTGTCCTATGTTAAGAATGAAGCTTACCATATCATTAGGATGTATTCTGTATTAATGCGACCCTGCTAACATACTAAACAATCGGAAGGGTGTATTTTCAGTGTTCGTGTTAATCCTCTTCCGCTACTTAAGTTTATATTTTATTTATGAAATTATATCTACTTGGCAAATCAGTAAAGAATTGAATCAAAGGAGACTTATAGTTACGCATTTTCTCATAGACTATACATAAATGGAGAGAAGTTCAATTTGTCATGAATCAATCATTGTGACAACTAACAAATTCCACTGTTCGACTTTAGCAAATTGTCCCGATCCACAGCTGTATATTTGATTAAGTGGTAAGAAAAAAACTATGTTGTAAAACTTTTTTGTAAAACATTTTTGTGAAACATTTTTGTGAAACAATTATATCAGAGAAATATATATATTTTTTTACTTATTCTCCAACACGCAAACAAAATCTAACATGTCAACCTATTAATTTGTGATCACTATTGCACCCTATTGTGGCCCTTATCGTTTTAAATTGGGTATCAATTCTCAAACTAAATTTTTTTTGAAGCACTGAAATGAATATCTACATTAGATTAATTTGACCAGAGATATGACATGTAATAGAGATTAATGTTCCAGGGTGTAATGACCACGTGTGACTATGACCGGATCTGGAAAGGTAGGGGGTGGCATACTGCTGCACTGCCAGCTGTAGAAACCGAAGAAACACACAGGCCCTGATTCATCAAGACTGGGGATGTCCACGCCGGTCTTAAAGGGAATCTGTCAGAAGGTTTTTGCTATGTAATCTGAACACAGCACGAGATAGGGACTGAAACACAGATTTCAACTATGTGTCACTTTTTTGGATGTGTGCTGTTGTTTACTTACAATGAAGGTTTTATCACATGCGGATTATCAGTGCTGGACTACAGCAGCACATGATTCCTGATCTGACCACACCCCCTCCTGTTATAAGCAGCTCACTGTCAATAGACAGTGTACACAGAGAGCCTGGTGTGGGCAGGGTCAACTTCCTCAGCTCTGCTTCATGCTGAATCTAGAAACTATGATTGTGTCACAACTGCTGCACCCAGTAATCTAAGTAATACATCATTGGAATCAGGCTCACTTTCCTTTTATTATGCTATTCTCAGATTAAATATCAAAAACCTACTGACAGATTCCCTTTAATAATGGAACATGTTGCAGTCAAAGGATCCTTACAGCATTTGACAAGTGGCGTGTGTCTCCGGTCGTCTTGGCACAAATCTTACTCCAGTCAGGAACAATAGTAAGATTTATGTTGTAAAAAATGCCACAGTCCGTCATGAATTAGACAAGCCAAGACCCCGTCCCACCAGAGCTTCACCTATTTTGGCAAAGATGGGCGAAACTGGTGCCAAAAGTGTCAAACATTTTGTGCAACTCAGCTTTGAGAAATTGGGGACTTAGTCTTAACTTGGTTACATACTGAGCCCGGGCGTACATGTGGGTAAAGTAGCTGTTTACAGGGGTAGGACCCGCACATCCATCCCAGCAAAATCATTGTAGCCATAGGAGCATTTACCGCTCTTTCTCCTCGCTTGCTCTATGCATGGTACTGTGCTCTGGACTCCAGCGTAGTTCTGTGTCTATATTCATACAAGCAAGACAAGGTTTTGGAAGCATCCCCAGCTTGGCGTTCCTTGGATTAAAGTATTCAACTGATGGCTGACAGCATGTTGCGGGGAAAGGGTCCAGTCAAAAGTTTGCTGCAGGGTCATAATAACCTAGTGACACCACAAGTTCCCTAGTACAGTATGTATGGTTCACGTGATATGGATCCAATTTTGACCATGTGTGCAGTAGGAGTTAGGAGTCAATTACGATGTAAAGTTACTAAAGCCATAGTTTATTTTTCCCATAAGCCTTTCAGGGTAGTTATTATGTTTCTTATCTACAAAGAAAATAGGAAATAACTGGATTTGTAGGATTTTTGGACACAGATGGATTTTCTCAGATTTCTAAGTGAATGGAGCTCTCATCATTCAGTTAAATCCCTGTATTGAGCTCCAACCCCTCCTTTGGTTACTCTTGCATTTTTTTTGGCCACTTACTTATTTTCTCATACTTCAGAAGTCTTCAAAGAAAAATATTCCTCGTGCCTTGCTTGGCATTCTTACGGCACTTTTGTAATTATACTTCCAATTACCACAAAATAATTGGCTGCCGCCTGGTATGTCTCAAAGAAATCAAGTGGAAAAAAAGTCCTTGTGTTTTGTAAGTATTCCGTTTGAGTGATGTTTTCTCTTCTTCTACATAAAACTGCTTGGACCCACTAGAGTATTCCTCCAAATGAAACACGGTGCTACAATGCATAGGATTCCCACAGGCAATATTACATTCTGTTTGTAGTGAAATTTCCACCATAAATGATATGAAAAGAAAGCACAATGAACGATAGAGAGAGTTTTATGAAGCCCCCCAATCCCTACGAACACTATTCCTACCTCCTACGTAGACAGTCTATCTCCAGTTCTAAGAAGAACAGTCCTAAGTTCTAGTAGAAGTCATTACTAATTAGCGTTTCCCAACTAATATGTAGGGCGCACATGTATTTCGATGAATTATGGTTGTGCCAGTGCCTATAATCCCTTCTGCAAAATAGATTTAGATTACTTACATGGGGATTAATATTATGAATCTAATGGCATCTGTAATGCAAATAAATATTCCTCCCTTGTTTAGACCTCTGCCCGCGTGATATTACCTGTCAGATTCTTTATCCCTCACACAGTATAATGCAGAATTTCAGCTTCTCTCTCCTGACATGAGCACTCTCCATAAACCACAACGTTTCTCGTAACAGATGGTCATTAACATGTAAAGCGTGGCAGGCTGCCTTTTGAAAATAGATGAACAAAGGTAGACGTATGAACATAATTTAATAAAGTTACATTGTAGACAGTGACTTCTCTCAGCCTCTTCTATGACCTCTTCACTCTACGCAAGTCTTATTTAGAAATCCATATAGGTACGCCGATACATTAGAATTTGAGCAAAAATAAAATAGGCAGTAAGTCAAAGAAAAGACTAGCCCATTATAGGGTCTAACACAATATTGACTCCAAAGGTCCAGCAGAAGACACCATTTGGGGATGACTTTGAGTCTAGGAGCACATGGTGGCTCAGTGGGGAGCACAGTTGGATACAGTGATCTTTACAGAGCTTTGGAATAAGTTGAAACGACATAAATTATTACATTTTTATGTATCATTTCTTTTACTCACTTATATAGCGCCATTAATTCCACAGCGCTGATCGCTGTCCCCTTGGGGCTCAAAATTTAAATTCAATATCCGTATGACTTTTGGAGTGTGGGAGGAAACCGAAGAACATGGAGGAAACCCACGCAATCACAGGGAGAACATACAAACTAATTAAAATAGTAGCAACTTAATTGTAGATAAGTGCCAGCCAGGCTCGAAATGCATTAGTAGTTTTTTATGCCCATACAACTATTTTAATGAAAGACCCATTTTAAAGAGGGCACAACCTAATACTAGGGATCAGCCTGCAGCATGTGATGAATTAAAAATGTATAAAAAAAAACAAATATAACATGCTATGGATACAGGAATCACCAAAAATAGAAAATATTTTTATTTAACCATACAGCAAACAATTAAAAACATTTATAAACATTTTAAAAACATTTTAATGTTTTCTAATTGTTTGCTGTATGCTTCAATAAAAATATTTTCTATTTTTGGTGATCCCTGTATCCATACTATTTTAATGTAGTCGCAATAAAGAATTTTTGCTTTTAATTTGCGTTGCTGGATTGAAAAATCTTTTTCATCACTTCGAACAAAAGCTACTTGATACCTCTAAAGCCTTATCCATGCACAGTGGAGTGGATTGATCAGGACCCAGATTGAAAAACATATATTTAATGGGTGAGCTGTATCCATAAACTTTAACACTGTCTTTGGTGGGAATTAAACCCAGGACCCCAGCACTGCAAAGGTGGACCTTCAAAATCCTAAATTAAAGCACAAAACATGGGTTTAACGGAACTTGTCACATTGAACATTCAGTCTGATTAGCCAGCAGGATATTATAAAGCAGAAGAAGCCAAGCAGATTGATATACCATTTTGTGGAAAAAGATTCCTTGTAACTTGTCATATATTTATTTTAATGCTTAGCAGTCCAGTGGGCGGTCACTAATTAGAACCACCCACTGGACTCCTAACCATAAAAGGAGCAAAAGTTAAACATGTGAAATATAAATTGTATTCAAGTTTTTCCCACAAACCCATATAACAATCTGTTCAGCTTCTTCTGCTCTATGATACCCAGAGATTGTACAGCATTTCCAAACTGACAGGTTCCCTTTAATCTTGGTTCTGTTGGGAATCTTTTGACCTTCAGATCTGACTTTGCATTTGTTACTTTTTGAAGAATTACAGCTTGATTGAATGTTTTCCCACTGAGTCACATCCTCGTCTATGATATCGTATCATTTGTTCAAACACTTATGGTTGATTGTGGGCGCTTCATATATGGAAAGAGTTTTGAGAAGAGCAACCCTAGCGATTTATTGTGCAGAAGTGAAGTGTTTATAAGCTTTTCTTCAGCCAGTAATGGTTACCCTCTTTATATACAGATGTGAACAGAACGCACTATTTAGTTTGTTAGGGCTGAGAATTTTTTTCCTTGCAGTATACCTCTAATAAAACTCATAGAAGAACAAAGCGATCAGAATGACCCAGACAAAAGAGAATATTTATTAATATAAAAGACAACTTTTATTGGATAAGATAGAATTAAAAATGCAATACACATATTTGACAGAAGTGGTGCAGATACATACACTATAGAAAATCCATCATGGTGTAGGACCGACGAGGTCCATTCTGTGAAAATCACAAAGGCTCTATGGGCATATGCACTAATATTGTGTAACCCACATTACCATATTGTTGTCCCAATGCAATTATATAAATTATTATTAGTGTCCAGGAAGTTAGTACTGGTCCATATTAGAAAGTGCAAAAGATAGTCACCATAAAATGAAATGTCCAACTGATTACAGCAGGTGGAGATGAGGACAATTGAATAGTTCATACCTGAACACAGGACATTATGGTATGGGGGCTCACAGAAGGACCGCGCGTCCACCCCAATGCGCGTTTCGATGCTGCCTTCTTCAAGGGGCGTAAACCTTCTCAGGAAGTGTGTGTCTTTAAATGCTGGCCCAGCCAATGGGTGATAATGGGAGGACCCTGAATGACGCATGTAGCGTCGCGGTTGCCGGGTCAACCCGTGACGTCGGCGTCATGCGGCGGATCACGCAGAAGTCACGTGGGCCCACGTGACCCCGCAGGTCCTTGCATAGAGATGCCGAACACCACGGGACGCCGCGCCAACCCGCGTCGCGCATGCGTACAGGTCCTATCGGCCCCAAACACCATGTAAGTGCTCAAAAAGATGTGGTGCATAACTTAGCTGAATGGCATACTCCATCACGTTAGATGTCACGTTTGCCACATTATACAAAACAAAATCTAGGGGTCAGTATAGTGATACATTAGAATCCAGATAATGGTAAATTATCACATGTAACATAACATGTTAAATATGATAATGATAAGTAAAAGAATTTCACAAATTTACCAGCCTAAAGGCAGTTCAGTAATACTTCTGAATCTGAGTAATAATACATTATCGCATAATATATAGTCTATCTTTCATAAATATACCAGCTTAAAGGCAGTTTCGTGATATTTTCAAATCTGAATGACAATACATTATATTATCACATAAAACATATAACATGATCTGTCAAGCATGTCTATGACACATAACACCACTTTCTGGACACTATGTGTATATATACACATAGACAAATGTGTATGTGCACGTTTCCCCCACATGGGTATTTATATCCTTGTGACGTTTAGTGTATGCCTACATTATAACATACATACATGTGGTCTCTAGGTTGTTGAATTTATGAAGTGCTGTAATCAGTTGGACATTTAATTTTATGGTGACTATCTTTTGCACTTTCTATTATGGACCAGTACTAACTTCCTGGACACTAATAATAATTTATATAATTGCATTGGGACTACAATATGGTAAAGTGGGTTACGCAATATTAGTGCACATGCCCATAGAGCCTTTGTGATTTTCACAGAATGGACCGCGTCGGTCCTACACCATGATGGATTTTCTATAGTGTATGTATCTGCACCACTTCTGTCAAATATGTGTATTGCATTTTTAATTCTATCTTATCTGATAAAAGTTGTCTTTTATATTGATAAATATTCTCTTGCGTCATTCTGATCGCTTTGTTCTTCTATGAGTTTTCTATGGTTAGCGATTTACCCTTATTAGCATCCTCAGTTGTGAGTCATTTTGTCTCATTTAATATGCACCAGTTGAAAAATATAGGTATAAGTATACCTCTAATGCATAAGGTTTACTAATGGCGACCATACACAATCAATAGCTTTCCAGCTCATCAACAGCTAATCCTAAAGAACTACCTATATCTTTGCACATTCAGTTTCAACGAGCGTGCATATGTTTTGAATGGATGAGGGGTAAGCTGCTGTCAGACACTTCTTTATGTCTCTGCCATTTTCTTTATTTCTTGAGTATAAAGAATTGACATGTTGAAATTCTCAAACATACATCGGCAGAACTTCAAATACACATTTTTATTGTCATCTGGTGCTGTCATATCTGGTAGGCCTGCCAGCCTTTATCCTATGTTTATGGCACAGCAATGTCATTCTCTGCTTCTTCATACAAAAAGAATATTTTTATGTCACTTTTTTATCCTATTAAGATTTTTACTTTATAACAAGCAATAATATGGCACTTTTTTATTCGTTATATTTAGTTTAGTTGGGCAAATGTACAGATGTGTCCTTCTTTAGGTCTTCTCTTGATTGAGCATATCCTGAGATGATTGGCACAAGATTATAAATTTTGGAAAAAAATAAAAACTTCCTTTCTTGATACTCTGTCTGGAGATGCTTGTGTCATATGTAGCCACAAATTTGTTAAATTGTAAATTTCAGTCTGTCATGCCAGCAGATTGTAATCATGTGTTTGTTTAATGAGAAATTGGAGTCCTTAATGAAATGTAAGAAAAAGTAAGGATAGACACGTGTTCTTCATGGTGACATTAAAAGAATAACTACTTTTCTAACTATTAACATAATTATTTAATATTGGAAAAAAGGCTTTGCTCTTTAGCTGTTGATCAACAGCTGTGTTTGACATTACAGCATTCATTTGAACAGTGCTGAGATGTAGTACCAGATAGACAAGAGTTGACCCTTTCTTGGATAAACTTTTTAAAGAAGATTTCTGCTCGTTATTTGAAAGCAGTATGATATAGGGGCTTTGGCCTTGATTTCGTCGATGTGTTACTTGCCGATCTGCATGTTGGCATTTTCACGCAATCTCCTGCAGATCTAGCAGTGCTCGGAATGCTGAGACTGGTATAACCCCGCCCACATCACTGATTGGATGCTTTCTGTGCATATTGACAGAAGGCTGCTAATCAGTGTTGGGGGCGGGGTTACACATAGCAGTTGACTAGAAGGCATGAGGCATCTAGTCCTGTAGTGATAATTTAAAACACTGATTTAAATTTAACAGCAACACACAGCCTAGTAAGTGATTCATCTCTGTAATCAAGGTCTCAGCCCTTACAATATACTGCTCCCAGATTACTTAGCAAAAATCTGCTGACACATTCCCTTTAAAAGGACTGTCCAACACTTTAATATTGATCTCCTATCATCAGGATAGGTCATCAATATCAGATTGGTGGGAATCCAACACCCAGCACCCCCTCTGACCTAATGTTACCAGCTCTGATATCCTTTAAGGGAAAAAATCCCTATTACCCTGCAGATATTAAGGTTAATCTGCAGGCTAATATTGTTCTGAATCTGCCCAGCACTAAGAGCCCGAATGCCGGGAGGAAATGATCTTTATTCTTCCTGGCAGCCTCGGCTTTCAGTCATAGGGGCGCGGCTTTAGTCACCGTTCACTGCATAGTAAGTGGCGGCTACAACCTACGCCCCTATGACTGAAAGCCGAGGCTGCCAGGAAGAATAAAGATCATTTCCTCCCGGCAGCGGATCTTTCAGTGCATACACTGGGCAGATTCAGAATGCAAATTAAACCCATATCTGCAGGATAATAAAGTTCTTTTTACATAACAGGTTCTCTTTAAATGATTGAAGGGACAAATGATATGGACAAATAAGCGCGGATTAATTTATGGACCTTCTTCTCAGTCGACAACTGTTTACTATACATCCTTGCCTGAATATTATTAATTACCTCCGCACAAGTTTTAACTCAGTGATCTCTTCCCTAATTTCCATGCAGATCTTCTTTGCCACTCAAACTCCCCATTTGATTCCGGGTTATGCAAATGCGCTAGCACCAAGACTAATATATGCCGTCCAACGCAGTGTGTATAAATTTATCTGATAATAGCTTAAAACTCCATGCCATAGAATATCATTTTTATTTTTTTTTTTTTTAGCTGTAATTTTAATTATAGCAAGTTTTACACTAGTGCTCAACAATCCCAATATGCTGTATCAGTCAGTTTTTCATGTCTGCGGTGAAAGTATTAACATAAGTTAGAGTAAAATGAATAATAAATTAATCTCAGTCAGCACTGTAGTTAATTGGATGCACTGTTAAATATGCATATTATGAATTGAGGTTTATTGAGGTTTATATAACATTGTACTTGTTGTCAGCGCGACTTGTCACCGTGAGGTAGGCAGAGCTTTTGATGTTGTCTGCAGACCAGCTACGCGGTAATCAGAAGTGGAACACGGCTGACGGCTCCCTGATAAACATCTCTATACAAGACTCGCTGCCTCTCTTCATATACAACGTATTGATTGACTGTTGTGCATTTACAAGGGCTAAATAAATAGCAACAATCTATTGTTGCTTATCTGCGCCAGTAAACTCGGTGGAACTAGGACCTGTCAAGTTTCATTTGGTGCCGGCCTCACTCATGGGAAGACGACCATACTGTCTCCACGACAAATCTGCTATACCAACTTGGAATAGCGTAATCGATTCATTTAGAGTGTGATTTGGACAGGAAAGCTAAATAGGACAAAGAAGAATATATAATTTCATGCTGGGTACGCTTTATGTAACTAAATCAAACATTCACATAAATAGGATAAAATAACAATAATAATTCTAACTATAATAATATTTATATAGCAAAATCATATTGTACAGAAAAGGTATAAATAATGTCAGACAGGGATGCCAAGGGCCCACCTGTAACCAACTCCAGGGTCCCACTTTTCAGCTACATGCAAATATGACATTATGCTCAACCACTGTCACGCACGGTGAGGGAAAGACTAAGTGCACAATGATGGGAAGAGGGGGAGGAAGCCCAAACACTGGGGAAAGGGGGAGTGGAGACCCCTAGGCAGATCTAACAATACCCTTTCTCCTGTAATGTCCCTAAATAGGTTCCACACCTATCGCTGAGCAGGAAACCTAATCCCTGACTGCCCCTAGCGATAGGCCCTAGGTAGGGAGGGGATGGGGTGAGCACTAGTCAACCCCTACTGCAACTAAAGACAAACAGGTAAACCAACAAGGAAAAACACTTAGCTCCAAGAAGACACTAGCCAACTACTAATACTTCAGGTCTGGACAGAGGAAAATAGAGCTATCACCGGCAACTCTCTGGAGAGATTGAAAGTATTTAAACATCCAGCAAGGGTGTGTCAATTAGCAGCAGAAGGTGGAAGTCGCTGCTAGGTCCTAGAGGGAGAAGGATATCACTACACTACAAAGTTGAAAAGATGTGTGTCTGCAAAGTCAAGCACAATGACCTTCTACAGCTGAATCCAAAACGACTGTCTGTCACACCTGACACACTTGTGACAATCACAAATTTATATAACAATAAACTTGGTAGATTGCTAAATGAATAAGATGCTGCCTTTGTCTGTACATAATGATCCAAATATATGGTGCTGCTCATATAAGAGGGGTCCACCAGAGGATTCCCCTCTTCTCCTGTGGGCCAGTCCAAGTCTGAGTATAATCCTCATGGGTTGGAGAGTAATAGCGTAATCACTAGTGATAATCGAGCACTAATATGCTTCAGTGCTCGATACTCAATTTGAACAGGTCGGACGCTCGTACCTGCTCAACTCGAGTACCGAACATAATGTAAGTGAATGGATGACTCAAGCATTTTTCCCAGAAACCCGTACTCAACGGTCGGGGAGGGTAGAGAGAGAGGGAGATTACCGGAGTTTAGAATAATTTTCCCTCTCATTTGAGCATGGCAAGCACCACCTGATACTCGATCAAGTAACCCGATGCTCGTTAAAGTATCAATCAGTGCCGAGCACGCTCGCTCATCACTAACAAGCAGTAATTCAAATAAGACAAGTTAGGACTTTGATGACGAGAGTTTGCAATTTTTTATGAAATAGGGGTAACTATAAAAAGTACAAAAAAAGTACAAAAGGTTTGTTTTGTACAATAGTTCTAATTTAGAGATGGGCAGATCGATTCGCGGGACATCGGTCCATCAGCCAAGTCAGTAGTCTCTGGCCGCTGGATGTCAGATGAACTATGCTTCAGCTGATCGTTTGTCCGACAGCCATGTCAGCCAACTCTCCCATAGATAGGAGCGCTTGTTTGACCGAGTGCTCCTGTGTTCTCTATGAGAAATTCACCGACTGACACGTCAGCTGGTGGCTTATCTTTAAAGAAGGGCTTCCATCAAAATTTTTATTATCTTAATATATTGCAGTCATCATATTACATAACACTGTGCTCTTGCAATTGCTTATTTTGTCTTTGAGTGCAATGAATATGGGGAAAAGCTGTTCAAAGGAGTTAGCAGGTAAGAGAAATAGTGTGGAAGGTTGAGGTTAGAAGGAGAGAAGTTAGAATAGTGAATGTGATTGGCCTCACCTAAAAAAATGGTGAAAACTGGATGTTTGGAAATACTCTGATTGCCTGGGTAGCGCATTCCAGAGATCTGATGCAGCATGAGAAAAGTCTTGGAGGTAAAAATTATCATTTATCCAATGAAACCTTTTTCAAGATGACTAAGATGAGTTTTTAAACAATGGAAATAATCTATGAAGGTCCCAATAATGGCAAGCAGATATCTTAAAAACCATGTAGATCTAATAATGAGAATTTATTGGAACTTTAAACTTTTCATTATGAAAAGAATTATTTTTATTTACTAAAAAGTGGAGAATGTCTTACAGTGATCCTCGATGATGGGTCTTGTATTTCAAGATCTGATGTAGGCCTGATGTCCAGCTCATGTCTCCATCCAGTCAGTGTCACTGACG
Organism: Phyllobates terribilis; assembly: GCF_046119375.1. Lineage (NCBI taxonomy): Eukaryota > Metazoa > Chordata > Amphibia > Anura > Dendrobatidae > Phyllobates > Phyllobates terribilis. Next base: position 734,270,209 of record NW_027362763.1, on the reverse strand, counting down.
GTCACAATCTAGAATTGCATGGAAAGATGACATAAGCTTCTTTTATTGACCCTGTCTGTCTATGCTACATTGGTTGCTCTGTTATTTGCTGATGGGCCGAGTTAAAGTGTTTCTCCTGTCCAGTCATTGTATTTACTTGATTAGCAATCTGTCAGCCTTGTCGTATTGCAGTAATTAGGCTTATTTGATGTGCTCGGCACCACATTTGCTGTGTTTTTACACTATGTGATTATAGAGCTGGAAAGAGGGCTATGTATTCTTACATATCCAAAACATCAACTTGATGTTTTTATTGATTTACCATATTTTAGGGAAAAAGGGTTAAAAAAGCTACAAACAGCTGATGGCATACCTTATTCTAACATAAGAACATAAGAAGACACCAATATTATAAATTACACATTATCTATTTCAATATCTCTATCATCTATCTATCAAATATCTATTTCTCTATCATCTATCTGTTTATCTATCTATCCATACATATATCTATCTATACATTATATATCACATATCTATCTATCTATTACTGTATCTATCTATTATCTGTCAATCTATTTATCTATCTTTCTAGAAATAGAAAAATAAAAGCAACTATCTATTCATTGGTATCTATCATCTATCCATCCATGCATCATCTGTCTGTCTATCATATATTTATCTAGCTAGCAAATATCTATGATCTAGCGTTATCTAGAAGCTGCCATCTATCCACCCATGCAATCATTAATGAGGTTTTCTTACAAGTCTACAAACACTCTGTGTGACTGCAGACTTGTGAATCCTCACATCTTGGCGCACAGCACGCTGTGAGTGTTTTCCGGTGCCCTCTCCAGGAATGGCGGTCATGTGACCATAAGTAGGCGATATGCATACTCCCAGACATAATCCAACAAGTTGGGCTCGGCCTCTCTCAATGCAAATTTATTGAACAAGGCCAGAAGCAGTCTAGTTGGAATGTGGCCGGGAGTATGTATATCACATACTTGCAGTCACATGCCCGCCGTCCCCGGAGCATGAAAATTCACAAGTCTGCAGTCATATGGAATGACTGCAGACTTGTCTTTTAATGCCAGACAATCCCTTTAATCTATCTAATCTATCTAATTATGTACGGTATTATTCTCTATCTATCTATCTATCTATCTATCTATCTATCTGTAATATCTATTTATTTATCTGTCAATGTAATCTCTCTCTCTTTGTCTAATTATATATATATCTATAGGCATATAGATATATATAGACACAGCATATATCTATCTTTCTATCTACCTATATTTAACTCATCACTGTTGCTGATTGCGGTATACCTGCAGTTGCGTCATTGATAATTGGTTGTCCGATGAGATGAATGGGCCCACCTTGGTTTGCTTTTCCAACCGCAGTCTGATTTAAAGTGCTGAGGCCAAGTCATAAAGGTATCTTTGTCACACTGGATGACACTTTTTCAATGAGCAAATGCAAATGGCAATGAGCTGGAAAGCCATTTTTCTTTCCACAATCTTGCCAACAGTTAGATTTATAAGGCACCTGGCAGCCTACGAGCCAGATCTCCAGACCTTACAAATGCTAAAATACTTGCGATGAGAAATCCTTTCTTTTCTAACACCAGAAAGGAAGAATTATAATCATTGTAATAAAAGTTTTTAGTTCTAATTGTTAAAAGAACGCAAACATCAATGTCCAAAAATTAGCATGATGCCATCAGTAAGAAGACGAGATCCATCCCAGAAAGTGAATCCAGATACCAGAATACATTTCAGGAGGTTTCTAAGATGGAATTCATTTTTTCTTCTTCTGAAAGCAATGTGAAATGTAATGATGTATGATATCTTGGCGGGTGCATAGATCAATGACTGCTGGTGTGGTCACTGTCCAGTAAGTGCGCTTTATTCAGACTAGCTGTCAAATGCCTTTAGCGCTAATTTCTCTGCAGCAGAGCATTGAAGGCTTGTCCCATATGCCCTATTAGCTCTGTATGTCCTTCCTCAGGATGCCCCTCTATAGCCAGAGAGGAAAGCCACTAGATAGATAAAGGCTATGCTCACATCATGCTCTTCTTTACTTTCAGCTTCTGCATTGGGAAAGCTTTTGCTGCATAGTCTCAGCATATGCACGAGTCCTCATTAGTGATGAGCGAGTATGTTCTGTTAACCCTTTCAGCGAGCATGCTCAGGTGCTCGCCGAGTATCTTCAGCGTGCTCTGGTATAATGTTTCAGTCACTCCGTGCTCATGATTTGTGACTATTTGACAGCTTAAATACATGTGAGGAATGCCTAAGAAACAGGCATTCCTCACATGTATTAAAGCTGTCAAACAGTCGCAAATCATGATCATGGTGTGACTCAAACATAACACCCGAGCACGCTGAAGATACTCGGCGAGCACCCAAGCATGCTCTTAAATCTCGAGTAACGAGCATGCTCACTCATCACTAATGACTAGATATGATTCACCATGTTATTCATATATGAATCACACTGAAGATACTCGGCAAGCACCCACGCATGCTCGTAAATCTCGAGTAACGAGCATGCTTGCTCATCACTAGTCCTCATTCATCTGACATATGCCAAAAAGGTGTCCCTTTGACTTCAGTTGGATTGATATTCATGAGCATAAATTTTTTACTGTGTTTAACAGCATAGCAGACTGGACTATTCCATATTGACGCATCAAGTAAATGACCAAATACGTATTATGCGACCCTATTAGTGATGTATACATTGACATATAATCATACAATGGCATATGTCAACTACTTCCTTTGGAGAAACACAAGAATAATTTCTCATGCCATATACTCCGACCTTAAATATATTAACTTTATTTAATGTTAACAGAGTATAATACCCACCCTGGAGGGCTCGCAATTACATCAAGTATTAGTTAGCGGACTCTTCATAAGACTGGGCTTATTGCAATATTACATCAGGCAGGGAAATATAGCTGTTCCTGGTTATATCAGCTGTTGCAGGTTACTGCAGCTGGATTTGAGGCTTTCAGCTGATCACTGTAATCACTGTGGAAATTCAGTTCCATTCAGGTTCACAGAGTTGAACTGCAATATCAGATGCATCCCGAGGTCAAGGTGGAAATGCTTTTCTAAAAACAACACAAACCTTTAGCAGTTATCGAGGGAATAAAAATATTTTTAAAGAGCTTATATATATATATATATATATATATATATATATATACTGTATATATATATAATATAAGAGATGTGAAAGAATAAATCATTGGGTAACAAGTAAGTATCAGAACAGGATCAGTCAGGCTGAATATCACTTTTTTTATTTTTATTTGCATTAGTCTGAACTCTTAAATGGAATCTGTCAGCAGGGATTTTGCTATGTAATCTGAGGACAGCATGAGGTAGCAGCTGAGACACTGAATTCAACGATGTGTCAATTTTTTGGCTGTGTGCTGTTGTTTACTTACAATGAAGGTTTTATCACTAGGAGATAATCAGAGCTGGAACTCAGCAGCATGAGAGCCCTGGTCTGACCACGCCCCCTCCTGTGATAAGCACATCACTCTCTATGGACATTTTTCATAGAGAGCCTGGTGTGGGCGGGATTAACTTTCTCAGCTCTGCTGCATTCTACATCTGAAAACTCTGATTGTGTCTCAACTGCTGCACCCAGTAAACTAAGTGACACATCATTGGAATCAGGGTCTCTTGCCATATATTATGCCGCTCTCAGATGAAATAGCAAAAACCTGCTGACAGATTCCCTTTAAATAATTTCCTCAAATAATTCCTTAAAACTAAACTCAAAAAACTATTTTATAAATGTAAATCCCTCATATATAATATACTTTATATAACCCATGAATGTGGTTGAACATTTCCGATGAGTGCACTTTTTTTTTTTTTTTTTTGCTTGATGTTTATTACTATTCATATCCGGCTTTCAGTTATTTGTAGACCATTTGCCGCTTGTAATGTAAAAATGTACGATGATAAAAACTGCAACAGGGACACTTGGTAGAGCAGAATGAATCAAAGGTAACAATTAGACAGAGCAATCGAGCCTGGTACATGATGACATTGCAGAACCAATCTAATTTCTTTGATTCCAAACTCATGAAAATTCGTCTCCTTTAGAGAACAATCAATATCTGTAACACTGTGGAGATAGGATCAGCTTTTTAAACCTGTTGGCGTAAAATTGATATACTGGCGGTAATAAAGTTTTCCCTAGCTTCACTGGTATCTTATTAGTTCGCTAAGAAAAGTACATTTTACAAGTGAATTAGCAGGCTATAAAAAAAAAAAAAGAAAAAATCCCACAATCTGTGAAAAAGATGATCATGTAAGGAGTCGGAGATACAGATCTGATTAGCAGAAATGACGGCAGATCTTGATAATGTCACGACACCATCCGGCTTCGTTCAATCCGCACTCATCAGTTATTAGCGGATCTGTTTGTTGATGCACTTCTTTCCTTTGTTTACATCTTCTTTACTAAGTAATCAACTGTAAATGACTTAAATGGTGTAATTACAATTTCGTGAAATTGAAAAATGTATATACAGATTCCATTTGCTTTGCATATTTTATAAGCCGGCCACGGAAAGTGCAATGAGACTTTATCGATTGAGCGCAGCGGAACACAGCAAGTACAGTCCTACATGTTTTTTTTTTCCGTTTCTCTTTAGTAGCACAAACAATCTTAGACAAGGAAAGAGGGGAAAGTATGTACAATTACAAGTGCGAGCGGCATGAAGCGCCCTAGGGTAGAAAGGCAATTTGCGTCCAGCAATCTTCTTCATAGGAATCTCAGCACATTACTTGTAATATACCTAACCTTCTATTTCCCTTGCCGGAGTGACCTATATAACCTTAACATCTAAAAACAGCAGAAACTGAACATTTGCAAGAGGGAGAGAGATTGAAAAGCACTGACCAAACGATGGGGACATGACCTCAGCATAGGGGGGAAAAAAAAAAAAAAGGATTTTAAATATTGATATTTTCGTGATTACAGCGGGGAGTCATTACTGGTGAGGTTTTCATTAGGAAACAAGGAACGGTTAAATTATTGATTAGTATTCTTTTGGAGATACATTAAGACCTGATTTATTTTATGGGTATTTTTAACTGTCTGGATAGAGAGTGTTTGGGTGGGTCTAACATTTAATTGCTGGGGGGTCACTAAGGGGTGCAACTTGTGCCCTAGATGCAAATTTGCCTTGGCCAGGACATTAGCTACAGGGCAAAGTCAGCAAGCAAAATTACCCCACGTGAAAAAAACGGCTGCCAAATAGTACTCATTCATGTATATTTTCTTGGCAAACCCAAAAATATATTGTGTACCACCAAACAATGCACAAATAACCATGCAAAGCCATGCCTAATAAGTGCTGTTAGGTATAGTGCCTAGTTAATCCAGCTAGAGAAAGTAAGAAAAAGGCTTGGCACTAACCATGCTACATGTACTTAGATAGGTGAATAGTCAACAAACCCTTGGAAAAAAACGGGGTGCACTGCTCAGAAAGTTCCTACTGCCGGGAAAAAAATGTAAGAGAAAGAAAATAGTCAAGAGTGGCACTCACCATCTAAAATGGTTCCTTTATTGAAGTTCTTTAAAACATGTGGTCAGTGAGGATGAGCAGGTGCGAGTGGTCAGAGGATGGCTTTTTCGCGTGTGAAGACGCTTCCACGGATCTGAATCAGGTTTCCACATGTTTTAAAGGACTTCAATAAAGGAACAATTTTAGACGGTGAGGGCCACTCTTGTCTATTTCCTATATAGCCTAGTTAACAATGCTATACGAAAACGAATGTACCGCATCATGCCTATTAAGCAGTGCCACATAGTGCCTAAAATACTACCGTACAGTGCGCCAATAATACCAACATCCAGCAACCAACAAACTTCTGCTTACATGGAGAAATCTCATGACAGTGCTATGAAGAAATAATAATTCTAGTACACGATTAGTTTTAAAGAGTTTGTTTAGGATTAAAATAAGAGAAGAATATTTCATAAAATAAAAATACCCAATACCTGACTGTTCAATAACCCCAGCACCGATACCGATTTTCCAGTGCTCCCCAACAGATTCGGTTCACTTTACTGCAGCGATCACATTCCATATACACACATGACAGCTGCAGCCAATCAATATCCTCAGTGCTGTTGACATTATGCATTGTCCAAGGCTGCTGAGGCCAGTGATTGGCTGCAGTGGTCAGGCGGTGCGCATCCTTATTTGTGTGATCACTGCATCAATGTAAACAAAAACTTTCCGGGACCACCAAAGCGGCGACACTGAATCAATGAAGGATTTAACAGGTAAGAAATGTTTATTTTTACATTTCCTGCCTTTATACTATTTCTTAATATCCTGACTAGAGATGAGCGTTGTTCTACTCGAACTGTTCGCCAATCTCAAATTCGAGCTGTTTTGGGCGGTGTTCGAGCCGGTCGGCGAACACGAACAATTTGAGAAAAATTCGGCTGTTCGAGGTTATGTTCGATAACTGTTCGTGCACCAAAATCATAACTGGATTTTTTCTCAGTAATGATGAAAATTAATGTTAATACGCAGTTTGAGTGTACAGCGGGGTGGGGGGAGGGGCAGGGGATGGATCTCTGCAGGAACAATGAAGATCTCCATTTTTTTTTCTCTTTCCCGCATTTGCAGTGGGGAGGTGCAATCTGTCAGCCTATCAGCAGCGCACACACGGAGCGAAGTGCTTTTTTTCACACAAGCAAGGGCATGTGTCATTGGCAGTGTATGTCACATGTCCTTGCCCTATAAGACCAAGCCATTTTCCCCGTCGCCACCATTTTCTCACTGCTGCAGCTGCGTGTTAGACGGCACCGCTGTTGCTGTGTGCGCTATACCTTGTTAATTTCAAGCCAATTTTCGCACAAATCTACAGATAGCTTGGGAGTAGGGAATAGTTGTGATTGCAGTCCTTTTAAGGACTAGGTTACAGCATTTCCTACGACTTTTATCAGGCAGGTCTGTGCTCTTAAATAGATAGATTGTGAGAGTAAAGACTAATTGTAATTGGAGTCCTTTTCAGGACTAGGTTACATCAGTTCCTATCAGTTTTTGCCAGGCAGGTCTGTGCCAGTGCTGTGCAAGTTTTTTTCACAGCATTTGGCTGAATCTAGCAAAGCTAATCCTTTTTGGCCTATTGCAGAGTGTGTTAGTCAGTGGAGTTGCCTATCTGTGTTGCAAGATATACCACCTGTGTATAGAATACCAATTTTTTTACTGCACCTAGTGAAGTAAAATCTTTTGGGCATAGCATCATTCTATTAGTCCATCTATACTGACCTCCATCAGGTTGCAAATTGAATATAATTTTTTCTGCATCTAGCTCTGAAAAAATATTGGGCTTCTAGCTGTGTGTGGGACTTGTTGTATTAGTCCATCTATACTGACCTCCATCAGGTTGCAAACTGAATATATTTTTTTCTGCATCTACCTCTGAAAAAATATTGGGCTTCTAGCTGTGTGTGGGACTTGTTCTATTAATCCATCTATACTGACCTCCATCAGGTTGCAAACTGAATATATTTTTTTCTGCATCTACCTCTGAAAAAATATTGGGCTTCTAGCTGTGTGTGGGACTTGTTCTATTAATCCATCTATACAGACCTCCATCAGGTTGCAAACTGAATATATTTTTTTCTGCATCTACCTCTGAAAAAATATGTGGCCTTCTAGCAGTGTGTGGGACTTTCTCTATTAGTCCATCTATACTGACCTCCATCAGGTTGCAAACTGAATCTAATTTTTTTCTGCATCTAGCTCTGAAAAAATATTTGGCCTTCTAGCAGTGTGTGGGACTTTCTCTATTAGTCCATCTATACTGACCTCCATCAGGTTGCAAATTAAAAATAATTTTTATCTGCATCTACAGTACCTCTGAAAAAATATTTGGGCTTCTAGCTGTGTGTGGGACTTGTTCTATTAGTCCATCTATACTGACCTCCATCAGGTTGCAAATTGAATATAATTTTTATCTGCATCTAGCTCTGAAAAAATATTTGGCCTTCTAGCAGTGTGTGGGACTTTCTCTATTAGTCCATCTATACTGACCTCCATCAGGTTGCAAATTGAATATAATTTTTATCTGCATCTAGCTCTGAAAAAATATTTGGCCTTCTAGCAGTATGTGGGACTTTCTCTATTAGTCCATCTATACTGACCTCCATCAGGTTGCAAATTAAAAATAATTTTTATCTGCATCTAGCTCTGAAAAAATATTTGGCCTTCTAGCAGTGTGTGGGACTTTCTCTATTAGTCCATCTATACTGACCTCCATCAGGTTGCAAATTAAAAATAATTTTTATCTGCATCTACAGTACCTCTGAAAAAATATTTGGGCTTCTAGCTGTGTGTGGGACTTGTTCTATTAGTCCATCTATACTGACCTCCATCAGGTTGCAAATTGAATATAATTTTTTTCTGCATCTAGCTCTGAAAAAATATTTGGCCTTCTAGCAGTGTGTGGGACTTTCTCTATTAGTCCATCTATACTGACCTCCATCAGGTTGCAAATTGAATATAATTTTTATCTGCATCTAGCTCTGAAAAAATATTTGGGCTTCTAGCTGTGTGTGGGACTTGTTCTATTAATCCATCTATACAGACCTCCATCAGGTTGCAAACTGAATATAATTTTTTTCTGCATCTAGCTCTGAAAAAATATTTGGCCTTCTAGCAGTGTGTGGGACTTGTTCTATTAGTCCACCTATACTGACCTCCATCAGGTTGCAAATTCAAAATAATTTTTTGTCTGCATCTAGCTCTGAAAAAATATTTGGCCTTCTAGCAGTGTGTGGGACTTTCTCTATTAGTCCATCTATACTGACCTCCATCAGGTTGCAAACTGAATATATTTTTTTTCTGCATCTACCTCTGAAAAAATATTGGGCTTGTAGATGTGTGTGGGACTTGTTCTATTAATCCATCTATACAGACCTCCATCAGGTTGCAAACTGAATAAAAATTTTTTCTGCATCTACCTCTGAAAAAATATTTAGGCTTCTAGCTGTGTGTGGGACTTTCTCTATTAGTCCATCTATACTGACCTCCATCAGGTTGCAAATTGAATATAATTTTTTTCTGCATCTAACCCAGCCAATAGTTTTGGCCTAATACCACAGTTTGGCCACTCAGCTCTGCTCGGTTCCCATCCATTGTTTTTTTGTGCAAACAACTCCAGAGTTGTGAATTAGTTAACCTCCAAAATGAGTGGAAAAAGGCCTGCTGCTGGTGGAAAGGGGAATAGGCGTGTTGGGAAGGGGAAAAAAGGTTGTGTCCGTGGGGTAGGTGTTAAAGCAACAGTAACATCTGCAGAAGAAAGACCATCTTCCAGCCAAACTAAAATGTCTACTTCTTTTAGCGGACAATGTGATAAGATCCCTTTCTTACGGCCACGCCAATCGCTACAAATTCCAGATGAGGCACAAAAACAGCAGGTGCTTAAACGGATATCAAGTGCTCCTTTAAGTGGGCTCTCCTCCACATCAACTTCAACATCACAAATACTCCAGTCCTCAAAGGTGTCACCCCAATCGCACTTGCTTCCTCACAGCTCCCAAATCTCCAGCTGCCCGTCTGAGTATGAGGTAGAACAGATGGTTGAGTCTGCAGAGCTGTTTACTCATACTATAGCCTGGGAATCAGAGGTCGACTCCAGCACTTCTGTGAATCCAGATGAGGAAATGATCTGCACTGATGCCCAGAATCTTTATGAGTCGGATCCAGGACCAGACGCAGAAGGTTCTGACCATAATGTAGACCCTCATTCCCAAACTGTAACTCCTGTTGGTGGAGACAATGAGGAAGACGATGATGAGACTCAAATATCTGATTGGAGCGACAACTTTAGTTTTTTGTCAGGGCAGGAACAGGTTGGCTCTGAGGACGACGGGTGTGATAATGCACAGGGTGATGATGATGAGGTTGGAGATCCCACTTACTGTCAACCCACAGTCAGCCAAAAAATGAGGTCAGCAGAGGAGGTGGAGGAAGATGCTAGTGACGACGAGGTCAGGTTGCGCCTTCCTGGACAGAGACGTAGTACTGGAAGCACGTCAACAACTGCATCCTCAAACACAACTCTGCCTCTCACCACAAGTCGTGGTGGCTCTTCAGGTCGCATGGGTGCTAAGCCTTGCATAGCCTGGGCATTTTTTCAGATCGATAAAGATGACCCAACTCGTGTTATCTGTAACATTTGTCAGCAAAAGCTAAGTAGAGGCCAAAAAATACATAGTTTGAGTACTTCATGCATGAACCGGCACATGGACATGAAGCATAAGTTGCAGTGGGAAGCTCAGTGTGCTACAATGCGGCCTAGCCGGCCGGGCCAACCACCGTCTGCCATATCTTGTGCATCCGCGGCCTCTTCATCCTCTGTGACTGGGGGGACAGCAGTCACACCTGTTTTGGGGCGCAGACCTGACACCTCTTTACCCGCAACAGCCAGCGTGATTGGCAGGTCATCATTTTCTTTGGAGGTGGTAACACCAGCTGGTGTTGAGCGCTGTCCGACATCGATAGCACCACCTTTGGATCAAGGCAACCTAAAATGTCCGCCTGCATCTTCCTCACAGACCGGCAGTTTGCCGCGGACACCCTTATCAACCCCGTCTAAGCACAATAGCCAGCCCTCGGTCCCTCAGATGTGGACAAGTAAAAGACCATTTCCTCCTAGCCATGAGAAAGCTAAGAGGTTGAATTTCACCATCTGCAAGCTCTTGGCTACAGAAATGCTGCCTTTCCGCCTGGTGGACACAGAGGATTTTCGAGACCTTATGTCCGTCGCAGTGCCCCAGTACCAGATGCCCAGTCGGCACTACTTCTCAAAGAAAGGTGTGCCTGCGCTCCACCAGCATGTCGCACACAACATCACCGCTTCTTTGAGAAACTCTGTGTGTGACAGGGTGCATTTCACCACAGACACTTGGACGAGTAGGCATGGACAGGGGCGTTACATGTCGCTGACTGGGCACTGGCTAACTATGGTGACAGCAGGACAAGGGGCTGCTGTCCAAGTCTTGCCGTCCCCACGAGTTGTGCGTCAATCCTCTTTATGTCAAAGTTCCTCCACTGCTTCTGCCTCCTCAACCTCCTCTCGGTCTTCCACCTGCACCCAAAGCCTGTCTGGTCATGCCACAAGCTTTCTAACTGCGCAGAAGGGATCCTGCACACCTCCTTAATATGCTGGCAGTAGGGCTCAACGTCATCAGGCGGTTTTTACATTGAAATGTCTGGGAAATGTGAGTCACACAGCTGAGGAGTTGTGGTCAGCTCTGGAGAACCAATTTCATGAATGGTTGTCTCCACTGGACCTGAAACCAGGGAAGGCCGTGTGCGACAATGCTGCAAACCTGGGTGCGGCCCTTCGCCGGGGCAATGTCACACACGTGCCTTGTATGGCTCACGTGTTGAACCTGGTTGTCCAGCAATTTTTATCCCACTATCCCAGACTAGATGGCCTTCTGCAGAGGGCACGGTCGCTGTGTGCTCACTTCCGCCGTTCGCATCCCGCAGCTCAGCGACTTACATCTCTACAGAAGTCGTTGGGCCTGCCACTTCACCGGCTAAAATGCGATGTGCCTACCCGGTGGAATTCAACTCTGCACATGTTGCAGCGACTGTGGCAGCACCGACAAGCCGTGGTGCAATACGTTCTGACGTATAGCCTGGGCCAACGAGACCAGAGGTGGGGCAAATCACGCTGGAGGAGTGGTCTCAGATCAGGGACCTATGCACCCTTCTGCACAGTTTTGAAATGGCGACGAAGATGTTTAGTGCTGACGATGCCATTATCAGCATGACTATTCCGGTGATTTACATGCTGGAGCACATGTTAAACAGAATTCGGAGTCAGGTGGTGGCACAAGAGGAGGTGGAGGAAGTAGAGGAGGAGGAGTTGTATGCGGAAGGGCTAACATCTGCAAGGTCCAGACGGTCGGCAGCACCAAGGCGGCAGGCATGTGAGGGTGGGGGAGATGGTTTTACCAGGGCGCATGGTAGCAGCCAAACTAGTGAGGAAGGTGCAGGAGCCCAGGAAGAAGTGGAGGACGAACTGATGGAAGACTCATCAGATGAGGGAGACCTTGATCACATTTCTGTTGTGAGAGGTTGGGGGGAGAGGACAGAGGAAGGAAGCATGATTGTTACCTCGCCACCAACACAACAGGGACTTGGTGCTCCTGGATGCGCAACACACATGAGTGCCTTCTTGCTGCACTACCTGCAACATGACCCTCGAATTGTGAGAATTAGAAATAATCCTGACTACTGGGTTGCCACACTGTTAGATCCCCGGTACAAAAGTAAATTTGCAGAAATTATTCCTGCCATAGAAAGGGATGCACGCATGCAGGAGTATCAGCAGAGACTGTTGCAGAATCTTACATGTGCTTTTCCACAAAATACCAGTGGTGCACGTAGTGAATCTCACAGTTCCAACTTGCCAACCGTGGGACCGTCAAGTGTTCAGCACTCAAACCGTAACAGAACCACAGTATCTGCTGGTAACATCAATTTTGCGGAATCATTTCACCACTTTTTTAGCCCATCCTTTGCAAGGCCACAGGAGACAAGAAGTCTGACACATAGTCAACGCCTAGAGACGATGGTACAGGAGTATCTCCAAGTAAACATTGAAGCCATGACTGTGTTACTGGACCCTTGCTCTTTTTGGGCTTCCAATCTGGATAAATGGCCGGAGCTAGCCACTTATGCCTTGGAGATCTTGTCATGCCCCGCAGCCAGCGTTCTGTCTGAACGTGTGTTCAGCGCTGCTGGTGGTGTGCTGACAGATAAGCGCACGCGGCTCTCCACTGATAATGTAGACAGACTCACGTTCATAAAGATGAACAAATCATGTATCCGAAACGACTTTTCTACCCCTGTGTCATCCTGGGAAGAGTAAAAGCTTGATGATTGGTTAAAATCACCCTACCAACCGTTTTAAGCTTTCAAATTACTAATCATGTTTATCTGTATCTTGGCTGGAAAATAATTTGGGCTTTGTAGCAGTGTGCAGCACTGATTCTATTAGGCCATCTATAATAAGCTCCACCAGATTTAAAATTACTAATCATGTTTATCTGTATCTTGACTGGAAAATAATTTGGGCTTTGTAGCAGTGTGCAGCACTGATCCTATTATGCCATCTATACTAAAGCTTCACCAGATTTAAAATTAATAATAATTTTTAGCTGCATCTAGCCCGGAAAATAATTTTGGGGCTCCGACATGCGCAAGACACATAAGTGCCTTCTTGCTGCACTACCTGCAGCATGACCCTCATATTGTCAGAATTCGAAGTAATCATGACTACTGGGTTGCCACACTCTTAGATCCCCCAAACTTTTCGATCAACCTTTTCATTTTAATAAAGACCAAAAAAATGGTCATTTTTGAAATTATAAGCATTAGCAGGTTGTTAGAAACTGAAATCAAACAGTTTTCAACTCAAAACTTTATTCTAGGTGATGTTACATTTTCACATAGGACCCCTTGTTCGAAAGGAGCTTCTGAACTCTCTCGTCCATTGAATTTGTCAGGTTTTGCATGGTTTCTGCTTCAATTGTTTTGCATGAGGACAGAATACCCTCCCAGAGCTGTTGCTTAGATGTGAACTGCCTCCCGCCATCATAGACACTCCTTTTAATGATGCTCCAAAGGTTCTGAATGGGGTAGAGGTCAGGGGAGCATGGGGGTCACACCATAAGTTTGTCCCCTTTTATGCCCATATCAGCCAGAGATGCAGATGTTTTATGTGCAGCATGAGATGGTGCATTATCATGCAAAAAAATTATCTTGCTGTGAAATACACGGTTCTTCTTCTTGAACCATGGCAGGAAGTGCTGTTTGAGAAAATCCACATACATTATGGAGTTCATCTTTAGCGTCTTCAGGGATCCAAAAGGGGCCGACAATCTTTCTCCCCATGATTCCAGCCCAAAACATTACTCCACCTCCTCCTTGTTGGCGCTGTAGCCGTGTTTGCGTGGGGTGTCCATCAACCAGCCATCCTCCACTCTGGACCATCGAGCGCTGCACGGCACTCATCCGTGAACAAAACAGTTTTGAAATCAGTCTTCATGTAATGTTTGGCCCACTGGAGCCGTTTCTGCTTGTGTGAAGTGGATAGAGGAGGTCGACAGGATGGCGTATGCACAGCTGCAAACCTCTGAAGGACCCTGCATCTTGTTGTTCGGGGGACGTTGGAGGCACCAGCAGCTTCAAAAACTTGTCTGCTGCTATGACAAGGCTTTTTTGCCGCTGCTCTTTCAACCTGACGTAATTGCCTGTAGGAAAGAGTCCTCAATTTGCCCTTATCAGCACGCACACGTGTGTACTGTGAATCAGCTACATACTTCTTGATTGCCGAGACACTTCATCCTGATCATCGCACAATGTTGATTGTAGTCATGCCTTGACCTAAACACTCCACAATTTGTTGCTTCTCAGCAGCCGACACATCCTTTTTCTTTCCCATTTTGGCAGAAAATGTAGGCTGCTTAATAATGTGAGACAGCGTTCTTAAGTAGTCTTGCCTTTCATTGGACACACCTGCCAAACTAATTAGCACAGGTGTCTGCAATTGCTTACAGTGATATAAAGAGCCCTGACACACTTCACCATCAATGAGTTTAACTGACAAACAAACAAATTCTTCCCTTATCACTCCTAAACACTTTTTGCATAATAATTTGGAACACAGTGTACATGTGCTTTTCCACAAAACACCAGTGGTTCACGTAGTGAATCTTACAGTTCTAACTTGCCAACCGTGGTCTGTATGGAGTTGTTCAATAAAGGGCCCAAAATTAAGATAACATAGATGGGAGAGGTCTCTATGAATAGGAATTCCTAAGTATTTGATACCCTGTGAGGGCCAGGCAAAGGGAAAGTTGGACTGGATGGAATCCTATATGGATTTGGGGAGGGAGACATCGAGGGCCTCAGACTTCGCTGCATTGATTTTAAAATTTGACCATGTAACAAAGTGATCTATTTCAGCCATAACAGCATGGATGGATATATGTGATTGAGTGATATATACTAGGACATCATCAGCAAATAGAGAGCACTTGTACTCGGTGCCTCCCACCTCAATCCACCTAATATTGGGGTTATGGCGAATTGATGAGAGCAGGTGCTCCGTCACTAGGATGTATAAGAGAGGGGACAGAGAACATCCCTGCCTTGTCCCATTGGTGATTGTGAAAGGTGATGAAAATGTTCTGACGCGCCCCCTGGGCCTTGGGACACCCGGAGCCGGACCCTTTTTGGTGGATGCTGGTGGTTGTAGTCTCCGTGGCGGCGACCCGGTTCCGTGGCTCAGGGCGGTCAAACCAGTGGCGGAACTATTTATGTGGTTTTGATGTTTAAATGTCCGACTACGCCACCCGTGGATTGCGGTCAGAGTGAACCGCCGCTCCAGGGCAGACCGCTGAGGCTGGTGTTGTGGGTGCAGCAGAGCGTAGCATAACTCCCAACGGGAGAAGTATAGCCTCAGGGCAGTGTATGCGGAGGATGGGGGTGATGGTGCAGGGCAGCAGCAGTAACGACACGGAGTCAGTGATGCAGTCCAGGGCCTTTACTCACAGTTCTTATTATCCAGACCACGTCTGCAGGTAACGGCTGCCCACGTCGTACTGTGCTCACCAGGTGAGGGGCTCAGACAACTCCCAGATAACTTTGGAGCACTTCACAGGACCCCCTTTGTGTGTCCTTTGTCTGGCCTTTCTTACCAACCCTTCTGTCCGGCTGCCTCGGGCCTCCTCTTGGTAAACTTGGCGCCAGTTTCCCTGACCCTATGTGGTGCCTTCCTAGCGGGTGTAGCGAGGGGCTGCGCCACATAAAATGTCACAGGCTCCTGTTTCTAGCTGAGGGTCGTTTCCTGCCTCCACTAGTTTCAGGGACCGGTCTCCCCCTTTGGCCTGACCCCTCCACGCATGTGGATTCGGGCGTGCGGTGGCGACTCGCCCGTCCGCACCCCTGGGATCCCTTCATTCCTCGTTCCTGGAGCCTTCTCCGCTCCTCTTCCTTCCTTCTCCCTCTTCCAGGCCTGGGCCTCTGTTACTAGGCCCGCCTCTGGAGCAGAGCTCATGCAGAGCCCCTGCTCCCTGCCACTTCTGCTCAGACTTCTCTGCACTGAACTAAGATGGTGCCCACCTTTTATACTCCCTTCTCAATGCACCCAGGAACTGCTTCCTCCCTGCTCCTGCACTACAGGGTTCCCCTTCCTCAGTGTTCCCTCCCCCCACTCCAGCCAGGGACAGGGACTGTCGTGCCCATCTCAGGGGCATATTGGTCGCCCTGCCCCACGGCAATGTGGTATAATGCATGCAGGTGTCGGGTCCTGATCCACACTACATCCTTACCTGAGAGTGAGATATCACACCTCTGGGTGAGGTGCAATACCTCTGTAGCAACCGAGCCCTCAGGGTGCTACAGTTCCATTTATCTTCAGCCTAGGTGACGTATTGCGATACAGGGCCGTGATTTTGGCTATAAAAGGGTCCCCTACACCCCTACCCCAAGCTTTTTAAGAGAATCATATATGGCGTGCCAGGAGACTCTATGGAATGCTTTCTCAGCATCCAACGAGAGTATCTAATTACAAATTTTTAACTGCATCTAGCCCAGGAAATACTTTTTGCCTAGTAGCAGTGTCTGCTAGTCAGCGGATTATCCCGGCTGTTAAGCAAGCTACACCACCTGTAGTTTGGACACTTAATTTTTTCAAAGGAAATGCTTCGGGACCACGGGATACTCAGTGAAGAGCATTAGGAGGCACCCCAAGGCATAGGGGCTGGGACTGGCAGTAGGATGCCTTGCGGTGGACAGCCGAGCTCGATCCTTATAAAAGCTTTTTAACTGCAGCAGCTTTAGTGGACGCTACTGGAGCTGGAATTACGCGGCTGCTGGCATGAGACTTGCCCTCCAATAGATCCTTGTAAATGGATTTAAAGTGTATTCATTCAAATTAGAGAGACAATTTAAATTAAAAATCTTAGAGCTGCCTCCACCACAGGGGGGCTCGCTCGACCCACCAGCGGACAGGCACCAGTATTGGGAGAGGGGGGCTGGCCGTCAGGGTTCACCGCGGCTCTGGCACAAACCCGGCGACGCGGAGGTGGCACGGGCCGGAGCGGACTGAACGTGTCGGCTTCTCACTTTTTGGATTTTAGAAGGGCATGACATGCCTATATCTGTGTCTCTTCCTCCTTTTACTCCTCCACCTCTTTTCTTTTCGCATGACTATATGTACTTGTCACTTTTCCATGTGTTAGTTGTGTCTTCTGAGCAGTTTGTCAGCTTTTGGACACCTTTGAAGGTGTTTTCTATGTGTTTCTATGTGTTTTTGTTTGCCTGCCATTGGTTTTAACGGTGTTCGAAGGTGTTCGACGAACAGTTCGACGAACAGTTCGGCGAACACACGGGTGTTCGACGAACCGAACCGAACTCGAACACTACGGGGGTGGCTCAACACTAATCCTGACTAACCCCTTTAAGATTGGTGGTGATCACAAGTCCTTGGTACCAAGTATAACAAGACCCTTTGAGCCATTTATTTTTTATCTGCAAATTATAGTAGATACCAATATTCACTGAGATATAGTATATTTTTATTTAGGTCAATTTTCAAAGAGGCTGCCATATTTATGGAAGGCTGATGTAGTATGAACCTTTAGACCAGCGTACAGGGAAGAAGCTTGATATATCATTGGATTTCCCATAAATTACATTTATCACCAATCCACAAGATAGCTGGTAAGTGTCTGATCATTTAGACCCCCCTCAATCCCTAAATCAGCACTTGGCTAACTCCATCAGTCCCATTGACAATGATGGACTGGCAATGTGTATGTGCAGCTCCTAAAGTCAGAGCGCAGGAATGGTGGATCCGGATCAGTACTCCATGGAGGTCCTAACAGTGGTAAACCGAATGATGTTACAGAGATCCTCTTACTGT
This sequence comes from Phyllobates terribilis, assembly GCF_046119375.1. Taxonomy (NCBI): domain Eukaryota; kingdom Metazoa; phylum Chordata; class Amphibia; order Anura; family Dendrobatidae; genus Phyllobates; species Phyllobates terribilis. The sequence continues at coordinate 734,252,216 of NW_027362763.1, read as the reverse complement.
GCCATATGCACCCTAGGTGGCCCCTTACTCCTCATTTTGACCTTGTCAATCATTAAAGCAGTAGCCAAAATTTATTAAAGCACAACTCTGTGTTTATTTTAATTCAGTATTAAAGTAGTTCTCTGACCCTTTTATTATACTCACCAGCCGCTGTATTCAGCTCTTCCAGGTGCCACTCCGGCCTTGATCTGCTAACTCATGACAGTATTAGAATCTGTTTCTTTGGACCATCCGCCATTTTGTTGTGGGTTTCTTGCTGTTGGTCTTTTTCCCCTGGTGTTGGTTTTGACTAAGGTCAGGTGATTCTATCATCCTTTATTACCCAGCACCTGCCTCCTAGTCCTCGCCGGACAACAGTGTTAATCCACGAGAGTTCTGGCTAGGAGGTTTGGTAGCAGTGGTTTCTGTGTTTAATTTTGAGGGATCTTCTAGTTCTGCCTACTGAGATTCCTGCATTCCCTTTTCGTTACTGCAGCTTCCTCTAGTTTCCTGCTAGGACGTCACCTGTTTGTTTTTCCCAGTCCTTAGTTCTTTCAGGGTCTCCTTTCCCTCTTCCTTTAGGTCTTCTTTTGAGTTTAGTATAGGAAACGTCGGTGGGTCTATTCGCTAGGAATAGGTTGCCCACTCCATCTTAGGGCTTCAATCTAGTCCTAGTGCGGGACAGCTTTTCTCCCTTCTGCCCTCTTTCTGAGTTGTAGTTCCGTAACAGACAGCTATTTCTCACTTACTGGAGATAATGGGCACAAGCTTTCAATGTAAGTCAATGACTCCCCCGTTCTGGCCTCGTTCTGGTTCTCATAGACTTACATTGAGTTGTGTCTTCTGGATCACCCATCAAACACTGGAGTGATCCGGCAGAAGACGACTAGAGTGGCACTGCGAACAGTAGAAGACCACTGATAAGTATGAGACCAGAGGCAGGGAACATAGATTAGTAGCACCACTCCTGCGGTAAAATAAAAAAAATACCACTGGAGTGGAGCTTTTAGCATGGAATTTGGAGCTCTTTATTGATACACATTTTTCCGACTCGTGTGCAAATAGCGTTATGTGATCAATCCGTGTAAGAATTTTGGACTTTTTTATTAGGTTTATTGTAATTATTGAAATTAGGCAAAGAAATAACAGTATAAGTAACAGATTATCATGATTTATTGAATTTAACATATTCATTCGGAGGCCGTAATCCCCGCATCCAGGCGCACTAATAGAAGGTATAGTTTTGATCACAGAGCTTACATTCACCGGGGGCTATTAAATGCACAATGAAAGCAACACCAGGCAACAAAATTGCTTGATATCAGCAAAGTATATGCTTTCACGCTTTTGCGGCACAGGGCAAATAATGAGAGATAAACTGTATACTGATTGTGTGCGAAAATAACATGTTTTCCAGCAATAATTCTCTAAACAGCATGTAAACAGTTATTCTCCATTTTCTGTTCAGTGCACAAGGCTTGATAGCTTGGAAAGTGAGACATAATTCATGTGGAATAGAAGCCAGGTCATTTTATAGGCCGGTTTTACCATTCTGGCATTTTCTTGTTGATAGTGCCTGTTATTAGCTTGTAAAAACTGTCCGTTGCTTTCAGTATATAATGACTTAAACAGTGATACAGGCACAATAGGACGGCGGTTCATGAAAAGCTGTCTCCTCCGAAAAGGAGGTTGGGAGACGTTTTGTGTTCTTGTCACTGGAACGGTAATAGACGAGACCCGTAGAAATGTCATGTGAAGTCTTACAGCTTTATGATACACCTGCCATTTACTGCTGTAGAGGTGGCCATTTTGTGGCCAACGTCAAGATTTATGAGACTATAGCTCTGTAGTGTTATTCCCGAGAACGTCGAGGTTATTGGTTTCTAGACAGTTTGGACGCTGAGATAATTGTAAGTCCTAAGACTCAATGCATTGTTTCCAGTACTTTAAATTAATCTCCAGGGACACTTTACTAGTGCGCTGGGGTATCTTAGCCACCATGGATGAAAAATATCGCAGCATTTTATTCTGGTCATTTAATGGTTACTGAATTTTTAATGTATATAGTTATCATTTCTTTTATTCATAAATTTATATTTTTCAATGTATATATATATACAGTATATATATGCGGAATATAGTATTTTATATATTTCTTTATTGCTTTTATGTGTATAGTTAGCAACTTTATACATCTACATACATAAAATACTAAGTATGAATTAAAAAAAATAAATAAATAAATAAATATATATATATATATATATATATATATATATATAGACAGAGAGAGAGAGAGAGTTATATAAATATATCTAATATATAAAGCTGAATGTGTGTGTATGTGTGTATGTATGTGTGTGTGTGTATGTGTGTATGTATGTATGTCTGGGATTGGCATCTGCACCGTCGCAGCTACAGCCACAAAATTTTGCACAGTCACACTTCTGGACCCCAAGAGCATCATAGGCTATGTTGTGAGGCAAAATTTTAACCCTGCGCGCTCCAATTCACCAAACAATTTTGCCCCTATCTACATGATGGGGAAAAAGTGAAAGGAAAAGTGTTGGAGGCAAATTGACAGCTGCCACATGTGTACAAGAGAGAATTAAAGAATGAGAGCGATGGCGCCTAAGAGTATATACCGTACAGTTGCTAAGGTGGGGCCCCGACATGGGATACTAATACTCACCACACACGGGGATATGAACACACACACAAAATGCCCCACACACTACCACGTGCTTGAACACATATACCACCCTCAGCACACACAAAACTCATCTCACAAAGATTTATCAGGCTGCCAATAGCAACCAATCACAGCTTCTATTTTCCTACAGTTAATTAATCTGAGCTGTGATTGGTTAATATAGGCAACAAAGGACATTCTCAGTATAACAAAGCTTGTGTAAGGTAATAAGATGTCAGTGAGGGTGTGTTGGTGGAAAGGCCGATGTCAGTCACATTACTTCTATGTGAGAGGATATAGAATCTGCCAGTTACAGACTATTTTTACCACAATAATGCCTCATGAGAAAAGGAATTTCATGGCACGAATGTCAGCTGATGTGAAAAGAAAAGCTGCATTACGGGCCAATGAAAAATGTGAAGACCGAGAAACAAGGCTGACACACATGAGAACAGCAGCTGCTTCCTCAAGAGCCAATGAACTTTCTGAGCAGAGGGAAGCGAGGATTGCAGACAAGAGAACAAGAGCTGCTTCCTCAAGGTCCAATGAACTTTCTGAGGAGAGGGAAGCGAGGCTTGCAGACATGAAAACAAGAGCTGCTTCCTCAAGGGCCAATGAACTTTCTGAGGAGAGGGAAGCGAGGCTTGCAGACAAGAGAATAAGAACTGCTTCCTCAAGAGCCAATGAACTTTCTATTTGTTTTGTGGTTTTTGTGTGGAGACTAAATTTTTGTTAACACATTCTATTTTGCTAACAGCAGTTATTAACCCTGGCGAAGCCAGGTAGTACAGTTAATATATATATATATATATATATATATATATATATATATATGCACAATCCACACACACAAAGGGGATTGATATGAAGGCATACATTATCTAATTATATTATTATTTTTTTATTATAAGTGGATAGGTAGACAAGGTCTGGTTGGAAGGTCACAACGGTCACCAGACCTTACCCAGATGGACATTTTCTTTTGAGGAGTAATAAAAGATTAGGTATGCTTAAAGAAACACTCCTCCTCCTCCCATCAAATTTGTTATCCTCTTAGTATATTGCAGTCATCGTATTATATAGCACTATGTACTTACAATTGCTCATTTTGCCTTTCTACCCAGTTAATTCTTCTCTTTTCCATTAGGTCTATGACATCACGTGACTGATAACTGACTAGCTGAATCTCTCTAAGCTTCATGTAGAAACAGGAGGTCTATTTTTCCTGTATGAGTCATCACTGCAAAAGTCCTTGGCAGGGGGAGGAAAGAGCGGCTGGATCAGGAGGTGAAGACGAGGATGACTCATGCAGGGAAAAGAGACTTCCTGTTTCTACAAAAAGCAGAGAAAAGAGAAGAATTATCTGGGTAGAAAGGCAAAATGAGCAATTGTAAGTACACAGCGCTATATAATATGATGATTGCAATATATTAAGAGGATACAAACTTTGATGGGAGAAGGAGGAGTGCTTCTTTAAGAAACCCATGCATAGCTGATAACATTATTAACATAATTATAATTAAACCATTATTAAAAATATATACCTGCTTCTGCACCCTCTTTATATATATATTATATTTGGCGTAAATCACTTGGCAGGACATGGTCCATCGGCAGCATTTGTAATTTGTGGTCACAGATGAGAGCCCTGAAAGCCATGTGCAACCTCCTGGCTTCTTTTGATTAGCCAGACTGGTGTGATGTCATATAAGAATGAAAAATAGATATATACATTAAAGCAATAAATATATACATACAAATACATACAAATACTATTTACATCAAATAAATATATATATATATACAATACAGACCAAAAGTTTGGACACACCTCATTTAAGAAGATTTTTCTGTATTTTCATGACTATGAAAATTGTACATTCACACTGAAGGCATCAAAACTATGAATTAACACATGTGGAATTATATACAAAAAAGTGTGAAACAACTGAAAATATGTCTTATATTCTAGGTTCTTCAAAGTAGCCACCTTTTGCTTTGATGAATGCTTTGCACACTCTTGGCATTCTCTTGATGAGCTTCAAGAGGTAGTCACCGGAAATGGTCTTCCAACAATCTTGAAGGAGTTCCCAGAGATGCTTAGCACTTGTTGGCCCTTTTGCCTTTACTCTGCGGTCCAGCTCATCCCAAACCATCTCGATTGGGTTCAGGTCTGGTGACTGTGTAGGCCAGGTCATCTGGCGTAGCACCCCATCACTCTCCTTCTTGGTCAAATAGCCCTTACACAGCCTGGAGGTGTGTTTGGGGTCATTGTCCTTTTGAAAAATAAATGATGGTCCAACTAAACGCAAACCGGATGGAATAGCATGCCGCTGCAAGATGCTGTGGTAGCCATGCTGGTTCAGTATGCCCTCAATTTTGAATAAATCCCCAACAATGTCACCAGCAAAGCACCCCCACACCATCACACCTCCTCCTCCATGCTTCTCGGTGGGAATCAGGCATGTAGAGTCACATAGTTACATAGTTACATAGTTTATAAGGCCGAAAAAAGACAAGCGTCCATCCAGTTCAGCCTATTTCTTGTGCACTGCAGCTATTCCGCAGCGTTGATCCAGGGGAAGGCAAAAAAAAAACATGCGGTATAGGCCAATTTACATCATTGAGGAAAAATTCACTTCCCGACTCCAATCTGGCAGTCAGATTAAATCCCTGGATTAATTAACTATCACTAAGCATAAGATGTAATTTTATTGTTCTCAAGAAAGTTGTCCAGGCCTCTCTTGAACTCATTAAGTGAGTTGGACATCACCACTTCCTCTCCCAGAGAGTTCCAGAGACTCACGGCTCTGACCGTAAAGAATCCCCTTCTATGCTGGTGCAGGAACCTCCTTTCCACCAGACGCATAGTGTGCCCCCTCGTCTTTGTCACCATCCTTGGTATAAACAGGTCATGGGAGAGATCTCTGTACTGCCCCCTGATGTATTTATACATGTTTATGAGGTCTCCCCTAAGCCTTCTCTTTTCCAACGTAAATAGGCCTAATTTTGACAACCTCTCTGGGTATTCTAGTCTCTCCATTCCCTTTATTATCTTAGTCGCCCTCCTTTGTACCCTCTCTAGCTCCAATATGTCTTTCCTGAGCACCGGAGCCCAGAACTGTGCACAATATTCTAAGTGCGGCCTTACCAGCGCTTTATACAGAGGAAGAACAATGTTCTCATCATATGCCCCTATTCCTCTTCTGATGCATGCCATGACTCTATTTGCCTTCACAGCTGCTGCCTGACACTGGGCACTCCAATTTAATTTGCTGTTAACCAAGACGCCCAGGTCCTTCTCCATGTCAGATTTCCCCAACGGTTTTCCATTAAATATGTATGGGTGACTGCTGTTTTTCTTTCCCATGTGCATGACCTTACATTTATCGACATTGAACCCCATTTGCCATTTTTTGGCCCAACTCCCCAATTTATCTAAATCCTCCTGTAACTGTGCCCTATCCTCATCTGTATTAACTACTTTACAAAGTTTAGTATCATCTGCAAATATTGCTATTTTACTATGCAACCCTTCCACTAGATCATTAATAAATATATTAAATAATATAGGGCCCAAGACAGACCCTTGAGGCACCCCGCTAGTAACCCTGACACACCCTGAGCTTACTCCATTGATAACCACCCTCTGCTTTCTATCACTCAGCCAGCTATTTACCCCCTTGCACACATTATCCCCCAGACCAAGCATTCTCATTTTATATACCAACCTTTTGTGTGGCACGGTATCAAACGCTTTGGAGAAGTCAAGGTATACAACATCCACTGACTCTCCCCCGTCCAGCTGTGAGCTCACCTCCTCGTAGAAGGCGATCAGGTTTGTTTGGCAGGAGCGATCCCTCATGAATCCATGTTGATATGGAGTTAGACAGTTATTATCATTAAGATATTCTACAATAGCATCTCTAAGAAATCCTTCAAACAATTTACCTACTGGTCTATAGTTCCCAGGGTCACTTTTAGACCCCTTTTTGAATATTGGTACCACATTTGCTTGGCGCCAGTCTAGTGGGACAGTCCCTGTCCATAAAGAGTGCTTGAATATAAGATACAGCGGTCTGTCTATCACATTGCTTAATTCTTTTAGTACCCGGGGGTGTATGCCATCTGGGCCTGGTGACTTGTCTATTTTGATATTATTTAGGCGTTTCTGAACTTCCTCCTGGGTTAGGTGGGTGATATTTAGCGAAGGATTTACTTTATCACTCTGCATTTCCTCCAATAAATTGTTTTCTTTTGTGAAAACAGTGGAGAAGAAGCTATTGAGTAGGTTTGCTTTACCCTCATCGCCCTCTATGATTTTACCCAGGTTATTTTTCAATGGGCCAACTCCATCAGTTTTAATCCTTTTACTGTTTATATAGTTAAAGAACAGTTTGGGATTCGTTTTACTTTCCTTGGAAATTAGTCTCTCTGTCTCCTCTTTTGCTATTCTTATTTGTTTCTTACAGATTTTGTTTTTTTCCCTATAAGATATTAGCGCTTCCTCGCTGCCTTCTTGTTTAAGTTTACCGAAAGCCCTTTTTTTGTTTTTCATTGCCCTCTTGACTTCCTTATTTAGCCACATTGGCTTCCTCCTATTCCTAGCCCTTTTATTCCCATAAGGTATGTACCTTCTACAGTGACTATGTAGGACTGTTTTGAAAATTTCCCATTTTCTATCCGTGCTCCTATTACTGAAGATACTATCCCAGTCTATAAGGTGAAGGGCATCTCTTTGCTGATCAAACTTTGCCCTCCTGAAGTTCAGTGTTTTTGTGACTCCCTTGCTGGGCACCCTACTGAAGCACATGTGGAATTGTATAGTATTGTGGTCACTATTTCCCAGGTGCCCCCCGACCTGCACCTCAGTTATTCTGTCTGGCCTGTTAGTTAATATTAAGTCTAAAAGGGCCGTCCCTCTAGTTGGTTCCTGCACAAGTTGTGACAAATAATTGTCTTTGATAATTGACAGAAACCTGTTTCCTTTCTGAGATCTACAGCTTTCGGTTTCCCAGTCTATATCGGGGTAGTTGAAGTCCCCCATAATAATCACCTCGTTATTTTTTGCTACTTCGTCTATTTGTCTCATTAATAGACTTTCCGTGGCTTCTGCTATATTTGGTGGTTTATAACAGACTCCTATGATAATTTTATTATTGTTTTTTGCCCCATGTATCTCCACCCATAAGGACTCGACCTCCTCATTTCCCTCCCATGCATCCTCCCGTATTGTAGGCTTTAGATACGTCTTTACATATAGACAGACTCCACCCCGTTTCCAATTTCTTCGATCCCTTCTAAACAGACTGTAACCCTGTAAGTTAACTGCCCAGTCATAGCTTTCATCTAACCATGTCTCGGTTATTCCCATTATGTCATAGTTACCTGTAGATATTTCTGCTTCCAGTCCATCCGTTCACCATTTCTGCGTCGCAGAAAGACACGGTGGTTGGAACCAAAGATCTCAAATTTGGACTCATCAGACCAAAGCACAGATTTCCACTGGTCTAATGTCCATTCCTTGTGTTCTTTAGCCCAAACAAGGCTCTTATGCTTGTTGCCTGTCCTTAGCAGTGGTTTCCTAGCAACTATTTTACCATGAAGGCCTGCTGCACAAAGTTTCCTCTTAACAGTTGTTGTAGAGATGTGTCTGCTGCTAGAACTCTGTGTGGCATTGGCCTAGTCTCTAATCTGAGCTGCTGTTAACCTGCTATTTCTGAGGCTGGTGACTCGGATAAACTTATCCTCAGAAGCAGAGGTGACTCTTGGTCTTCCTTTCCTGGGGCGGTCCTCATGTGAGCCAGTTTCTTTGTAGCTCTTGATGGTTTCTGCAACTGCACTTGGGGACACTTTCAAAGTTTGCCCAATTTTTCGGACAGACTGACCTTCATTTCTTAAAGTAATGATGGCCACTCGTTTTTCTTTACTTAGCTGCTTTTTTCTTGCCATAATACAAATTCTAACAGTCTATTCAGTAGGACTATCAGCTGTGTATCCACATGACTTCTGCACAACACAACTGATGGTCCCAACCCCATTTATAAGGCAAGAAATCCCACTTATTAAACCTTACAGGGCACACCTGTGAAGTGAAAATCATTTCCGGTGACTACCTCTTGAAGCTCATCAAGAGAATGCCAAGAGTGTGCAAAGCAATCATCAAAGTAAAGGGTGGCTACTTTGAAGAACCTAGAATATAAGACATATTTTCAGTTGTTTCACACTCTTTTGTTAAGTATATAATTCCACATGTGTTAATTCATAGTTTTGATGTCTTCAGTGTGAATGTACAATTTTCATAGTCATGAAAATACAGAAAAATCTTTAAATGAGAAGGTGTGTCCAAACTTTTGGTCTGTACTGTATATAATTATTGTTTTAATGTATATTATATATTTTATTATATACAGTATGAATACTTAAAAACCTAAACAAAAGAAGACTGTTCGTAAAATGGACTAAATACATTATAAATGAGGACAGAGGTCTTTTTGCTCCAGAATGATACAAGAAAAAAAACCGAGACATTTCTACCCAAAAAACAGTTTGTATGGCAGAGTCATTTTCCATCTCTAAAGTCACTGGGTATGTCTCCCTCTCCTGTAGAGTGTAAGCTCTTATGGTCAGTGGTGTCCTCTCTCTCTCCTGTAGAGTGTAAGCTCTTATGGTCAGCAGGGTCCTCTCTCTCGCCTGTAGAGTGTAAGTTCTTATGGTCAGTGGGTTCCTCTCTGTTCTGTAGAGTAAAGTGTAAGCTCTTATGGTCAGCGGAGTCCTCTCTCTCTCCTGTAGAGTGTAAGCTTTTATGGTCAACGGGATTCTCTCTCCTGTAGAGTGTAAGCTCTTTTGGTCAATGGGATTCTCTTTCTCCTGTAGAGTATAAGCTCTTATGGTCAGCAGGATCCTCTCTCTCTTCTGTAGAGTGTTAGCTCTTATGGTCAGCTGGGTCCTCTCTCTCTTCTGTAGAGTGTAAGCTCTTATGGTCAGTGGGGTCTTCTGTCTCTCCTGTACAGTGCAAGCTCTTATGATCAGCTGGTTCCTCTCTCTCTCCTGTAGAGTGTAAGCTTTTATGACCAACAGGGTCCTCTATCCTTCCTGTAGAGTGTAAGCTCTTATGACCAGCAGGGTCCTCTATCCTTCCTGTAGAGTGTAAGCTCTTATGGTCAGTGAGATTCTCTCTCTCCTGTAGATTGTAAGCTCTTATGACCAGCGGGGTCCTTTCTCTCCTGTAGAGTGTGAGCTCATATGGTCAGTGGGGTTCTCTCTCTCCATTTCCCCACATATATTTTCCAAGCAATTACAAGCTTTCCATTATAGAGATTTGCACAAATTTATATGCCGCAAATCAAATGGCAATCAAGCGAATTTGAATTTCAAAATATTCTCTCATCTCTACTCAGCAGTGATCTCATTATCATCACAGACAGGATTACGATGAAATATAACACATATATATAGCACCAATAAAAATAGGTGATGTCACAGTTCACCTCCTCCTCCTACTTGCACAGTAACCTCCACTCTTCCACAATACTCTCCAGTGGAAGTCGCTTAGTCATCTCCAGTGTACAGATATTGTCCTTGTAGTTTCTGTAAAAAATTTCTCTGAACTTCTGTTAACAGCAGATCAGGAAAAGTGGCAATATGATCACTTGGGTTCTAACCGCTGGCACCCCCACTGTTGCCAAAAATGGCTGTCCCGTGCCCCTGCTTGAATGTTGCAGTAGTGTATATGTACGTCCACCTCACCAGTTAATCTTTATGGAATTGATGGAACGTCCATCTTTGTCAGCCACATGGAGGTGAGTGGAGTGGTGGTCACACGTGCACATTACCACTCTGGGACCTACGTTCTTGGGATCGATGGTGGTCCTAGCTATTGAACATCCAGTGGTCATGCATTTATCAGCTATGCCATGAATATATTTAGTGGAAAAACCCTTTTAGCTAGTACAGACAGTAACAAACTCGACTATATATCGGCTTTCCATCGTAGAGACTAGTGCGGTATCTTAGCTTTCAGAACGTTGCCCTTCACGTGGCTCATTTTTAACATGGCTATTCGCAAAGCATTTTATTGATAGATTTTTCCTGGTGTTAAGCTTCGGAGAAGTAAAGGATGAATGGCGGATAACACAAACAGCTGTGTCTGAAGTAATTAAATGTGCTGTAATTATTTTTTGTACTTTTCAAATAAACTGTCTCTTAAAACACATTTTATTAGACTAATTGTTCTAATTAGATGGTTTCGAATTCCAAATATGTGCCATGGTAAGAAATAAATGCAAGAAATAAGAATATATATCTAAAATCCACTGATCCACTATCATTAAGTGACAATGGGTGAAATATATCATTGTAATTACTCCCAGTAGGCATGATGTTTACATGCGGAGTCACATTGAAGTGTGTAATTCTCCGCTCCGAGTCTGTTCTGTGAACGATATTACAAGATTAAAATCTGCATATGTCACATAGCCTTGAACTAAAGCTGGATGGTAAATGAATTCATTTGGTCAATGACTTTCTCAGATAAACTTACTGAATGGTAAAAAAAAGGGCCAGTTGAACCCTTAAGCAGAGCAGAATTATGTAGAACAGAAAGGAAAAAATAAATGTAAGAGGCTGTCACTTCAAGCAATAATATTAATAATAATATTTATATTGTGTTTTAGCAACACTTCAATCGTGCTTCCATCTGAAGCCCTGCAAAATGGAATTCAGGCGAAACCTTTGACATGGCCATTAACTTTAATGAAACAGAGTTATTTTATGCACTCTGTGGCCTCCATTTTAGTTGTGACCTCCTTTTTGAGGCGAGCACAAGAGTGTGGTCGACAGTAGCGATGAGCGAGTATGTTCTGTTAACCCTGCTCTGGTGCTCGCCGAGTATCTTCAGCGTGCTCGGATGATAGGTTTTAGTCACTCTGTGCTCATGATTTGCAACTGTTTGACAGCTTTAATACATGTGAGTATTAAAGCTGTGAGTATTAAAGCACGGAGTGACTGAAAAATAACACCCGAGCATGCTGAAGATACTCGGAAAACACCCGAGCATGCTCCGAAACCTCGAGTAACAAGCATGCTCGCTCATCACTACTCGACAGATCTTTTTTGTCCGCTTCAAAAAGGTTGGATGCTGCTGAAATAGAGGCCGGACAGAGCATAGGGTGACTCTGCTTCATTAACGTCAATGGCTCCACTGAGGGGTCTGACCGAATCACGTTTTTCAGGGCTTCAGATGGAAGGCACTGACATGTGGCCCATACTCAATGTGAACCAAGCCTACCTTGATATTTAATTTTGTAACAGGTCCTCAATGGTAATTCACAATTTTTGTCCTCATAACTGGCAGAGAAACCTTTTTCTTTCCAACCGCAACATACGTCCCTGGGTGATTTCTTGTGGTAGGGTGATGGATCAACAAGGAGTGTAGCCATGACATAGATGCAACAAAGCTCAAATTGATGAGTGTGAGGTGCTAGTCTGATACCGTAGCATGCCTATTTGAGTAGTAGGCTACTCACTAAGTTTGTATGAGAGGGCTCACACAGGTCTAGCCCATAAGCAAAATATCGGCCCATCTCTGAAGGTTGCACATGCCACATCTGTATGATCCTGTCATGTGGGTGATGGCTGCAGTTCTCCACACATTCAGGTAGCCTGGGGTCCCACTGTGCAGGAAAAATATGAAAGGGGAGATGCAATGTTACACCGGCACATTGTACCTTACATTTTCAGAATTGGTGGAGGTCTTAAAGGTGAGACCTCAACAGCTTCTAAATAATGGCATAGCTTGATAATGTTAAAATCAAATCTGCCTCCCTGTACTGTGCTCGACTTTTTCAGACAGTCCATAGACAATGAATAGAGAGGAGGCTGATCAAGTGCACCTCTACTCCATTCAAAACGGGGCTCTGCAGAGTCTGGTTTTGGGGATCCAATGCTCCATTATCTGGTTCGCTTGGGGTCACAGTGATGAAAACAATACTTTTTTGATTCCGCTTTAAAGCCCTGTATACAATAGTCAGGCTGAGAACATCCTTTGGTTGTTGATGGAAGTCTACGGATGCTACATTGCAGATCATAACAACATATGCCTCGGCCCCAATTGTATTAGATCCTTGCCGTCAGGCTTCAGTTATTTTTTGATGGTTTGTGGTTTGTCCTGATGAAGAGGTTGGATTACCTCGAAACGCGTTGACGAATAGAACCGCATCCACACTCCTTTTTTGTTTTTTTATTGTATATCGAATTTCTGGCAGTACGGCTTTACACCCACCCCATCTTCTAGCTTCGATATCCTATTGTTTGATGGTTGAAATAGTGCATCTCACAGACAAGATACCTGACGAAAACCTGACCGATTAATGACTGCAAGATCATAACTGATTATTATGCTGTGTATCGTAATGGATCTTGTAAAAAATGGACTAAGTTTAAACACCAGTCTAATTTGCCAATATGAGAATCTTTATTATAATATACACTGCTCAAAAAAATAAAGGGAACTATCAAATAACACATCCTAGATCTGAATGAATGAAATATTCTCATTGAATACTTTGTTCTGTACAAAGTTGAATGTGCTGACAACAAAATCACACAAAAATCATCAATGGAAATCAAATTTATTAACCAATGGAGGCCTGGATTTGGAGTCACCCCCAAAATTAAAGTGGAAAAACACACTACAGGCTGATCCAACTTTGATGTAATGTCCTTAAAACAAGTCAAAATGAGGCTCAGTATTGTGTGTGGCCTCCACGTGCTTGTATGACCTCCCTACAACGCCTGTGCATGCTCCTGATGAGGTTGCGGATGATCTACTGTGGGATCTCCTCCCAGACCTGGACTAAAGCATCCGCCAACTCCTGGACAGTCTGTGGTGGATGAAGTGAGACATGATGTCCCAGATGTGCTCAATCAGATTCAGGTCTGGGGAATAGTCTGGCCAGTCCATATCTTCAATGCCTTCATCTTGCAGGAACTGCTGACACACTCCAGCCACATGAGGTCTGGCATTGTCCTGCATTAGGAGGAACCCAGGGGCAACCACACCAGCATATGGTCTCACAAGGGGTCTGAGGATCTCATCTTGGTACCTAATGGCAGTCAGGCTACCTGTGGCGAGCACATGGAGGGCTGTGCGGCCCTCTAAAGAAATGCCACCCCACACCATTACTGACCCACTGCCAAACTGGTCATGCTGAAGGATGTTGCAGGCAGCAGATTGCTCTCCACGGTGTCTCCAGACTCTGTCACATCTGTCACATGTGCTCAGTGTAAACCTGCTTTCATCTGTGAAGAGCACAGGGTGCCAGTGGCGACTTTGCCAATTCTGGTGTTCTGTGGCAAATGCCAAGCGTCCTGAACGGTGTTTCGCTGTGAGCACAACCCCCATCTGTGGACGTCGGTCCCTCATACCACCCTCATGGAGTCGGTTTCTAATTGTTTGTGCAGGCACATGCACATTTGTGGCCTGCTGGAGGTCATTTTGCAGGGCTCTGGCAGTACTCCTCCTGTTCCTACTTGCACAAAGGCGGAGGTAGCGGTCCTGCTGCTGGGTTGTTTCCCTTCTATGGCTTCCTCCACATCCCCTGGTATCTGCTCCATGCTCTGGACACTGTGCTGACAGACACAGCTACCCTTCTTGCCACAGCTCGCACTGATGTGCTATCATGGATGAACTGCACTACCTGAGAAACTTCTGTGGGTTGCACTGTAGACACCGCCTCATGCTACTGTACCTCTAGGGGTGAGAGCAATAGCAAAATGAAAAAGTGACCAAAACAACAGCCAAAAAGGATGAGAACAGATAAATGGTCTGTGGTCACCACCTGTAGAACCGCTCCTTTATAGGGGGTATCTTGCTAATTGCCTATCATTTCTACCGGTTGTCTGTTCCATTTGCACAACAGCAGGAGAAATTGATTCACAATCAGTGTTGCTTCATAACTGGACAGGTAGATTTCACAGAAGTCTTATTGACTTGGAGTTACATTGTGTTGTTTAAGTGTTCCCTTTATTTTTTTGAGCAGTATATATATATATATATATATATATATATATATATATATATATATATATATATATATATATATATATATGGATACATTTTATATATGTTCTTTACTTCCCTGTATTGGAGATGTTATTCCTCATCTATGACTATCTACTTACACTACAAGTTCCCACAAACTAAATATAAAACTCTGCTGATAATAGCTTATATAAAGCAAGAGAATGGATTTTCAAACCCTTATGTGGAAAGTATAGAACTATTCTGGAAAACTGCTCTATTTTTCAGCACAGACTTAACAATACCTCAGTTGCTTGTAAATGCACTTTGTGCCAAATAAGCCCTATTCTATGATAAGTATTTCTTTTTACTAGCTCCTAGACTGAAATGAAACATAAAATAGAACATCGTATGAAGAGCAACTAGCAAATGAATGCAAAACCTTGAATTAATTCTGTAAGCAGATATCAGAGGAAACTTTCCCAAGATAATGATTTTGAAAAGCTGTCTCTTGGCAAATGGAGAAATCATTCTAGTTTAACTCCTCTACAATACCGTTCTGCTACATGCATATACATATTCTTTATGTTCTTCTCGATGCCTGCAGTTTGTTTTTTCTTTCTTTTGTGGCATATAGATATTACTTTGTGCTGTAGGAATTCTTCTTCTATTTACCTCATTAATTTACATTGTTATAATATTCAGTAGGACAGTGTAACTGTGACCTTATTTTCACCACATTTTTTTAACTGACCATTTTTCATTAGAATATTGATGGATATCTAAGCTAATTTTTTTTTAAGGAGAGTCATTCTAAATCCAATAATGTAGTTTTTATTTGTATTATTCTATATTTCATTTATTCCGGACATAGACTATGATATACTCAGACTTTAGAAGATAACCGAAGCCCTCACTGAACTCTGTGTCTGCTTTCTTCTTCCTTTTCTATTTTTTGCGTTGAGGTAGATTTAATTGGCAACTTTGTAGGATGAAAACATTGGCCCTAATTCACCAAAGTGATTACTTTGGCTTAAATCAGTTTGAAAATTTGCAAAATTTTTGTGCATTGTGGAGTCGCGCAAAAATTTTGCAACTTTTAACATTTCCACTCTAGTTTTAGTCAGCTCTGCCGAAATTGGTGGAGCTGGGGAGGGATGGGGGCGAGGTGGAGACGTGACACCACAACTAGTCTAATTTATGATGAGTTATGGCGTACAAAAAAAAAGGAAAGATTGCCAGCTGACCATTGTATTTAAATTCAGTGTGTCCAGAACTATGATCTGACCAAGCGTGGGGAAATGCCAAACGAAAAAAGGAAAGTTCCAGCTCCTGGATAAAATTCCACTTTATTGAAGTTTTTTAAATATTAATTCCAAAAAATTGAATGGTAGGAAGAGATAGAGCTACATGCTGTTTATTTTAAATTAATTATTAAAATACTTCAATAAAGTGGAATTTTACCCAGGAGCGGGAACTTTCCTTTTTTTAGTTTGAGTTATGGCGTACCTTATGGCAGAAATCTTACTCCAATTACTGACTGGAGTAAGAATTATGTTGAGGAGCACGGAGATGCATGCCTCTTGTCTGATGGCCCTGATTCATTAAAGGGTGTGCACTTCTGACATCAACACACCCATATCATCAAGATTGGCTTGAATTTCACCGGTCTTGATGACCGTTGTGTTTTGTTGACATTTTTAAAATAATGCAAATTTCACCAAATTTGTCAAAATGGTCCACGTTACATAGCACATGTTGCGGAATAGGGGAATAGTACATATTTTAGTAACTTTATCTGATTTTTAAACTCCTTTTATCTATATAAAAATATATCAAAAGGAAATGGGGCAACTGCCACATTTTCCAGTTGAATTTTTTTACATGATTCAGGCAAATTTTGCAAACCTTTAAACAACAAAAATAATCTTTTTTTCAAATGACAATTTGCGCCTAAAGTGTTCTGATTAGTGATGACCGAGTATGTTCCGTTAACCCTTTTGGGCGAGTACAGAGTATCTTCAGCGTACTCGGTGATATGTTTGAATCACTCCCGTTTGCATGATTTGCGACTATTTGACAGCTTTAATACATGTGAGGAATGCTTTTTTCTTAAGCATTCTTCACATGTTTTAAAGCTGTCAAACTGTCGCAAATCATGCACACGGGAGTGATTCAAACATATCACCGAGCATGCTGAAGATACTCGGTACTCACCCAAGCATACTTGCCAAAAGGGTTAACCGAACATACTCGCTCATCACTAGTTCTGATATATTTCTGGAACCAAGTGATTACATTACGTCTAAATATGAGGCTTGCTTCATATGTATTTTATGGTTCAACAATGGATTAAATGTAATTAACAATTAGAGATGAGCGAACCCGAACGTAAAAGTTTGGCGTTCGTACCGAACAATTAGTGGCCGGTGCTGAACGCCAAACACGAACTTCTTCCGAAAGTCCATTGCAATGTTTGGAGTTCCGGGGAATGTCCGTTGCAGAGAGAGAGTTTTTTTTCCAGCTCCTAAGTTCATGTCCCCACACATTTCATTAGGGTTCCGGTTCTGGTTCACATTTGGGTAAAATTCTGGTATCTGAACCGAGCTTTGGACAAAAGTTCGTGTTGGGTAAAAGAGCTCGAACTTCCACAGGTCTGCTCATTCCTATCAACAATTTGATCAGTTTTGATGAAACGTAATCGGATTATTATCTGTTCTATCCTTCTAACTATAACTGTTGACCATCTTTACTTTTACCATTTTCTTCCATTTATTGGGGAACTCTAGAAAGTAATATAAGACTTGGCTTTTTTCCCTACAATGTTCTCAAGCTCAATGTAGATGTAGATTGCGGGGTCGGTTTAGAAGGAATGAATTCTTTGTAGTAGCAGACAATAGAAGGGGATAAACATTGCTCCTGATGGAAGTACAGTATTCATGGAATGTAAATGATATTTCAGGAGAATTACGCTGCAACATTTTTAATGTTTCAGACAAAGACAATGGATTAGCTCATTGAGAGGGGGTGGAACAATTCCAATTTTTTTTTCCCAATGTATAGAATGACTAATTGAGGGATTGGAATTGAAGATAGTTTGAGAAGTATAATGAGCTGAAATAATCTTGACTGATGTGAGAGCTCATTAGTGATCAATGAAAAGGGAGGAAAGTTTTGACTTCATGCCCATGATATTGGATAGATAATTTCAGTGGAGAAAATGCCAACTATCAATGCTAAGATTTAGCTTCAGTTCTTCTCATGCAAATGAGGGAAATCAAATGCCTAGAATACATATTATTTTACCTGGCTTACAAATGACTTATTACAGTACAGTATGTACAGTAGCTTGTGAAACTTTCATATCCAAATTAAAAAATATTGTAGGATATTGGTAAATTTTCTCTTTGTGTTCGAGTCTTATGTTGGTCCATTGATTATTTTAAAAATTTTTTTTGCATTTTTGAATGTCATTAAAAAATTACTTTAATACATTATAGCACAGTATTATAATTCTGTTAAAAATATTCTATTTCATGGCTCCTGTGGATCTGTTCTATATAGCAGGGTCGAGCAGGATCCTGGATGGTGTTTGACCAATTTACAAAGTTCCTAAGTCAATTAGTAGGAAACCACGGGTGGAAGGAAGATATAAGAAAAAGAAGATAGAAGTTAGAAGAGCCAATCGAAGCACCAATGGTTGCAGGACAGATACAGAAATGCTAGACAAGAATTGAGTATAAAATAATTTTTAAACCCATTTTCAAGACCTTGATAACCCAGAAAAATGTCGACCAGTCATCATTTTGCTGGATTGGCCCCAAGCAAACTATGAAAAAAATTGGATTCTGGTGAATCAGAATTTTTGTAAAATTTGAAATGAACCTCAAATTAAGTCACACATCCCTAGTAATGTTGAGCGAATTTATTCGGCATTTCAAATTCGGGTTTGTGTTCAGGGTTGCGGCTTGTTCGCGCCAAAAAATTGGCTGCGCCCATGAACATCCCTGATTTGCCACACTGTCACACAGATGTTATCTGATGTTATCTGCATGACAGCGTGGCAAATCAGGGATGTTCATGGGCGGAGCCGATTTTTGGGCGCGAACAAGCCGGAACCCCGAACACGAACCTGAATTTGAAATGCCGAACAAATTCGCTCATCGCTAATCCCTAGTAGACAAATCTATAGACTCTCAGTTACCAATTTCATAATGTTTTCTATCTACAGTATGTTCCATTAGTGTTCCTGAGAAATTTGTTTATCCTCAGACAATTAGACATTAACTAAAATTGCAGGAAAAGATGGTCCTATAGGCAGGGGCATAACTATAATAGGAGCATGGGTTGCAATCGCACCCAAGCACTGGAGCCAACGCCAAAAAGGTCCCTTTGGCCCATATGAGAAGACCATTACTATTAGAGACGAAAAATAATTTGGGGCCCCGTTGGAGCTTTTATACTGGGGCTCAAAAGCTTCAAGTTATGCCCCTGCTTATAGGACAAATTGCATAGAGGCTCTTTACAGTTTTTGTATATTGGGCAAGAATTTGCCAAAGTTGATTTCTTCATGTACTGTGGTATGTTCTTAAGATTTTGCAAGTGTTCTATTCTGTACAGAAGTAATGTTATGTCGCCACATTGAAATACAGGTAAAATATGAATATATAGATTTGCACATCCTCAATTTTATCTATAAATGTATAAATTGAACAGTATAAATTGTTTGCTATTTATTCCGTTCTCGATTTAACATGATGTTTCTATAAAGCGAGAATTGATGGATGAGCTGAAAATTGAAATTCTGAGACAGAAGTGCATAATATGAGATATGACTACATAGAAGTGTGTCTGACATCATTCATAAGGGATGCAAACAAGATGTTGCTCATACTTTAGCTAGAGGCAGTTTCTAGCATATAAACTCATATTTTATTGACCAAGCTAAAGTGTATTGTCTGAGCCAATATAATGCATTAGATAGAGAGTCTTGTACCCCAGGGTCCGGGGGCCAAACAGCCCTTAGCCTCTGGCAAAAGACAAGACAGCATATGGTGACTGACTACAAGCCTGTAGCCACTGGGTCATATTAATATAATGTTTCAAATTAGGGAATCATGCCATATTTATGATGCATGTGGCCCCCATTGTCATCATGCTTTTCTTGTGGCCATTGTGGGTATATACTCTAATTTATTGTGTTTTACTAAAACTTGTATTATTTTCTACTCTGAGAATATGTCAACTACCTTTTCTAGTCGTAACTGTAGTAGGGTTGACTAAATTGCATTATATAGACAAAGTTTACATACTTTTATGTACTTTTGGTGTTTGTAACATAAAATTGGGCCAGCAGTACAAAATAGTGCATTGTTCTCCGGATGAAGCCTCTGAAAGAAAATGTGAACACAACCTTATTTTACATTTTTTCCAATTATTTAAGATAATGGAAAATCTGTCTTAATGCTCCTAAATTGAAAATTTGCTGAGGTCTGTTTAGGACTGAAGCGCTCAATACGGCAATACCACAAGAAAAATACAGAGAATGTGAGTGATGGTAGTGCTCACCTGGAGGCACACTGGGGACACAACACCTATAAAAACCTTAGAACCCGCTGTTGTAGCCCCGTGGTTGGTGGAGAACATCTTCCCGATAGAAAATCACTTCAGTGGAGATATTGCAGTATCAGGGCTATGCTTGCGGTAATGAAGAATCCTTGATGGTATACAATTAAGGGTTTTTTTCAACCAACACAATTTGACTCCAGACTGGCACCTTTTCAAAGTGAAAAAAAGCAAAACAGATTTGGTGTTTCACCTTGAAAAAGGCATCAGTCTGTTGCCGAAATGCGTTGGTTGAATAAAAACCTTTATTTTATACCATCGAGGATTATTCATTCCGGTAATCGCTGCTCAGGTGCCATGATATCTCCACTGAAGTTATTGAAAATTTGACTCGGCATATGTAAAAAGTGTAAAAAAAATTTTCATTTAACTAAAGCCTAATTAATTACTTAAATGACCTAGAGAAGCTGGAAAATTTAATTTGGGTTGATTACATGAACTTCCTATTTTTGAATATTTATTTCAGGTGTTTCCCCCTTCTTCACCATTTGCCTAATATTGAGTCATTTACAGATGAGTCCTTTCTTACCTTTCCAAGATGAATATTCCAAGTTGAATGACTCGTGATCAGCTTTGAAAAAAACAGACATGATTTTGTGACATTCTGTAGGAAGTTATTTGCGCTGTATGTGTCTGCATGTGGTCACCCAGTGGTTGTGATGTTCAACGCAGTCTATCATGGTTTTACTCTCAAGTTAAAATAATATACAGCGGGTGAAATAAATATATGGCTCCAAAAGTGCTCACTGGAAGCTTCAGTAGTTTGTAAATTCTTCTGTAACCAATGCTATCAATATATTTTGCAACAATAAGGTTGCAAAGGTCTTGAGACAACTCATTCGTTTTAACCGTCATGAGATGTTTCTTATGTGGCACCTTGGTAATGAGACAGCTTTTTATAGGCAATCAGTTGAACCAGCTGATATTTTTCACTAAGTGGCAGGATTTCTTTCTAATTACTGATAGATTTCAGCTGGTGTCATGACTTTCCATGACTTTTTGCAGCTCTCTTTCTTCAGGTGTTCAATACTTTTTCCCTTTGTCATTTCTCACATAACTTAATTCATGGACATCTATGGTTTGATATCTTTGCCTCTGTGGATTGGATGGGCTGCTACCGACATCTGGTGAGAATTTACTGTCAATAGCACCTTTACAAATATATGTACTTGGAAAATTGGTGATGTATTCAATACTTATTTTACCCGCTATGTATATATGTATATATTTTTTTGCATCAGCATTTTCTGAGAGCCATATTTGGTGGCATGAGCAATACTTATTTTACCAGCTGTATTTCATTTGTATATATGAAAAGTTCAGGTTGGAATCTATAGGTTTGTGTCACATCTGTAGGTTTCTGACCTCTTATAAAAATTGAAGAAACATTTATTGAAGTCATACATTCACACATTGACTATTCATTATCCAGTATAATTAGTGCATTTTACAGACCCTGCTTATCTCTGACATGCATAGATATAGGGAGCTTGAAATCCTCGTCTTCAGTGGTTTCACAATGAGGCCAAACTCGTTTTATCACCTATATACATATGTACGCGAAATGAGAGAAATAGGTCTGATTAAAAATGTTAACATCTCTTATTATGTTATAAATATTGAGAAAACTGAGCATAGTCGTAAGTAATTAAACCGTGGCTGCCCATAAAAGAAATGATAAAGCTGAAAAATACTCATTTATTTAAGATCTCAGAGTTTTTGATTTTTTCCTTGCTGAAAAATAAAGGTTTCAAAAGGGGGTCATGTTGATTTTTAGTGTTAGAAAGCGTAATAATGGGAATTGAGTTCTAGAAATATGCCTTTGAACTCTGAGTCATATGTCACCAGGGTCAGGTGAGGAGTTTATCCTGTGTCACCAATGGTCTTTAGATCACTTAAATATTAACAGCCGCTAAGTGAGGAGAAAACATGTTAATTTAATTTTGACAGTATGAATAAATGAGACATTTTCCATTATTAAGTATTGACTTGACATGTTTTTGTACTCCACTCTTCAAGGCAAAAATGCAGATTTAGAGCATTAACGGCAGTTCCCATTACATTTAATGTTACTGAATTTTTTAAAAGGATAATTACAGCTACCCTCGGAAAAAAAACACAAGAGGGTTGTAGAGTGCTTTCGTTACACCTTTGACATATTTTACTGACATGGTGGTTCAGCAGATTTTAAAGTCTTTCATGCCTCATATTAAATGTAGGATTCAACATTTTTTAAGTCACTGGACCGACCTTAAATCTATAAGTTTCATTGAATGAGCAGTAGACTGACAACTGGTATTTAACCTACCGTCAATGGGCTAACATTTCCATAGATCAGCTCCTGCTGTGTTCTGCTGATGCTAATGACACTTGTTACAATCTAAATAGCCTGTTGGTAGTGGCAGCCAGATATTATTACTGTTCCGTAAGTGTCTGTTGAATGTAAATCTAGAAAAACAGTTAATTTGGGCAGATTTCTGGGAAATTAAACATTGAGTTCCAGGAAAATGATGTATTAGGAATGTGTATGGGACCAAAAATCAGTTGCAAATATAGAGAAAAAGGAAAGTCTTGAATTTTTATTGTTTTCATTTTGAAGTCAGTTCACTAAAGAAACCACAAGGCATTTCTCTTCGACTCTTTATGACTCTATAAGGAAAGCTCATAGCAAAGTATAACAGTTCATTACTAGTTATGAGAGAATCCGAACTTAAATGTTCGGGGTTCGTACCAGACAGTTAGTGTTCGGTGCTACATGCCAAACACAGACTTCTCCCGGAAGTCCATTGCAATGTTCGGAGTTTTGGGGGAAGTTAGGAGAAAGAGAGAATTTTTCAGCTCAAAAGTTCCGGTACTCATTGTTTTCATTGGGGTTCGGGTTCCAGTTCAAGTTCGGGTACAATTCTGGTACCCGAACCGAACTTTGGGTTGGGTACCAGAACCCGAAGTTCTACGAATCCACTCATCCCTACAATGCAATGATTTTACCTTTTGCACCACCAGTCGTTTTAAGCCTATCCTCATGCCTTGAATCTACCCTAAGATAATACAATATGGTCCCAAAAATAATAAATATGATAAGTATACTTACTTTACTGATTTTAGCCTTTTTAGGGGGCAGAGCTTATCAAAAGGGGTTAACAATTTTCTTATCTTATTGCTGACAGAAGAAGGGGTACTGCTGCAGAAAGTTGTTTGACAGCCAGACAAAAGGCAAGGAGAATGGGAGACATGGGATATGGCTAAGCTCTTGAGTACAGATGAGCGAACCCGAACTTAAAAGTTCGGGATTCGTACCGGACAGTTAGCATCCGGTGCTAATTGCCGAACATGGACTTCTTCTGGAAGTATGTTGCAATGTTCAGAGGTCTGGCAGGAGAGAGAGAATATTTTCCAGATTAAAAGTTTTGGTCCCCATTGTTTTCAATGGGGGTTCGGATTCTGGTTTAAGTTCGGTTACAGTTCTGGTACCCAAATTAAACTTTGGAATAAAGTTCGGGTCGGCTACCAGAACCTGAACTTCCATGGGTCCGCTCATACCTACTCTTGAGATACACAGAAAAGATATATTTATACACTTTTCAGTTACTAAACTAAAGGGAGAGATGAAGGGATATTTTTGTGCATTTTTTTGCTTAGGAGTGCAGAATATATTTTAAGGGGTTTTCCAGGATAAGAAAAACATGTCTGCTTTCTTTCAGACTCAAGAGAAGATCTGTCGATGCCTTATGTTAGGAATTACATCTCGGGTTTATTAAAGTCAATCTGAACTGCAATTTCTCACCCGACCTACGAACAGGGCTGGTGCTTTTGAAAGAAAGCAGCTATATTTTCCTAATTCTGCATTATTAATAATGCAATAAACTGATTTTCAGTATGAAGGTATAATCTGGTCATTACACATTATTCTCCCTGTAAATTAAAGTTAAGCCATGATTACTAGGGATGAGTGGACCCGCGGAAGTTCTGGGTTCTGGTACCCGACCTGAACTTTATTCCAAAGAACTGTACCAGAATTTGAACCAGAACCCGAACCCCATTGAAGCAATGAGGACCCAAACTTTTTTGGAAAAAAATCTCTTTCTCTCTGTTTCTCTGCAACAGACTTCCCCCGGAACTCCAAACATTGCAACGGACTTGCGGGAGAAGTCCGTGTTCAACGTTTAGCACCGGACAATAACTGTCCTACACGAACCCCGAACATTTAAGTTCGGAATCGCTCATCTCTAGTGATCACTCTTACTTCTTTTTTTTCAAAAATAATGATTTTCTAACACAGAATAGAATCAGATTTAAATAGGTTTTGCATAGTGTGGAAGGAAGACGTTATTAAATATTTATAACAGGTAGAGTTATATAGGTAACGCTTGTGGGAAAATTCCCAATATAGAATTCCTTCTAATTAAGTCATATTCCAAAATCTCATATATCAGCATATCTCCAGTTAAATTTGTCATACACTTTTAGCTATTCTGTCTTATTAAAGTGCGAACATGGTTTTCCAGAGGTGAGATATCAAATTGCATGTGACAAAGATACAAGCTCCATGCATATGGCTTCAATGTTTGCATGAAATTTAAGGAGAAAATTGAAAAATACTTTAATGCACTCCTTATGCATCCAATGTGTGACCAGACAGGAGAGGGTTTAATTTGGGGCTCATAGATTCAGAAACCCGCACCCAGAGCCCAATGATTTTTTTTGATTTTTTAAACATTTCATAGATCGTAAATGTTCAGATGGAGATGGGACCTTAAAGAGGCACTCCCATCAAAATGTTTATCCTCTTAAGATATTGCAATTATTATATAGCACTGTGTACTTACAATTGCTCCATTTTGCCTTTCTGCCCAGCTAATTCTTTTTTCCATTAGGTCTATAACATCACATGAGTAAAAATGACTTGCTGAATCCTTCTAAGCTCTATGTAGAAACAGGAGGTCAATTTTCCCTGTGTGAGTCATAGGTCACTGCAAAAGTCCTTGGTAAGGGGGAGAGGGAGCAGCTGGGTCAGGAGGTGAAGAGTGGAATGATAAATGCAGGGAAAATAGACTTTCTGTTTCTACATAAAGCAGAAAAAAGATAAGAATTTTCTGGGTAGAAAGGCAAAGTGAGCAATTGTAAGTACACAGTGCTATATAATATGATGAATGCAATATATTAAGAGGATTAAAGCTGTTGGGAGGAGGAGGAGTGCTTCATTAATTATTCATCTTTTAGGAAAATTGCAACATTTGTGTATTATGATTCATCACTGCATTAAAATAATGGGGCATGTTTAAGTGCAGTCCTATGTAAAACTGTAAAAAAAAACATTTTGATGTCAAATTATACACTCTGCTTTACTACACCCATAAATTAAATGATGCAACAAAGGGTTCTCCATCCATCCAGTATTCAGAGTTATTTCACCATTGCAAGTAAAAAAAAAAACATATCAGAGATGAGTTATTACTTGTGACACAAAAAGAATGGCTGCAGCTTTTTAATATACTTTTCTGGGCAAAATTTCCCTTCACTGTGGCACATTCCAATGTTATTTTGAGTTCAGCATCACATTAGTCAGAATTTACATTCAAATATGGCACCAGTCCTTTTCTGCCCTTCTGGCTAATACATTAGCGGTAGCTTCTGTTCTTCAGCATTCTAGTACATTGTAGCTTTTGGGTAAGGTTCTTGGAATTGTTCCCCAAAGCTGATGTGATTAGTCCCACATTATTCAGTCCGTACTGCCAAGGGATATCTGGCACTGTGAACAGTAACCCTGTCTGCTGCTCCATCTTGGCATAAAATATTCTCAATCCCCTGAGTATTTAATTCACTTTGTTTTCATTCCCGAATTAGATAAGTGCCATTTTGGCCTATTTTACATTCCTGATTAACACTGGACATCAACACTGTGTTTTTATTGAGCCTGTGTCCTCATCTAACTGGTGCAAACACAAACATAAGTAACATAAGTTAGGACCAACATCATTGTCAAAAAAGTGAAGTCTCAGTTTTACATGAAAAAATTTGGGATAGTTTATAAAGCACTTTTCCCTTTAAATTTATTTTTTTTATGTTTTCTTGACTTCTATTTTTGAGTATGGCTCCTCAAA
This sequence comes from Phyllobates terribilis, assembly GCF_046119375.1. Classification (NCBI taxonomy): domain Eukaryota; kingdom Metazoa; phylum Chordata; class Amphibia; order Anura; family Dendrobatidae; genus Phyllobates; species Phyllobates terribilis. The sequence goes on along the minus strand of NW_027362763.1, from coordinate 734,225,797 downwards.
ACTTTCAAGATGACAATCCAGTGGGTGGTAGATCCTGCAAATAGTCCTTATTTTCTGCTCTATGAGATGGTTTTCTTCTTCATTGAAGCAACCACTTTTTTCCTACTTCACTTATCCAGACATGATAGAATTTCCATAGAGTTGAGACTTTTCAAATCCTTAGGATTATTATTTAATTTCTGAAAAGCCATGAAAAATATTAAGATTTGAGGGTCCTCAGTGGTTGATACCTTATAATGGGTAGCAGAAAAGATGGTAACAAGTTGAAAAGCCATGGATTTTGACTTTTGATTTCACCCTTTTCAATTCACGTAGAGAAATCTGCCACCAAATGTCATCATTATCCGTCAATTGATCTCCCGCTTCTTTTAAGGTGAGGACATTAACCCAAAAATGACTGCACGAATGAGCCGTATCTTTGAATGTAGAATTATTAGCTTAGAGCCTAAATTCTACAAGTTGTTCTAGAAGGATGTGTGGATCAGACAGGAAATCTACTTAAAATATTTTTCAAAATTTCCTCATTGTGGCAATTCAATAGCCTCCTCTAGTTCTGTTATAAGGAGAAAAAAATGGTACTTTAAGAAGTATTTAGAAAAACACCCTCTGTGCCGGATATTAGAATTGCTGTGCTTTCTTTGTTGTTGACATCATGAAACACAGAATAGGAGGATAAAAGCTTTAGGATAGAGATCCATTATGTGATTAGATGAGTTTCTCGGGTGGTAAGCTGTGCTTAGATTTATGTGAAGTGTGAATGAATATTGCTTCTTCTACCGCTTGCTAAGCAAAAGATGTCTGGGATGAGCGTTCCACAGAAGTTTACGAGAGCTGGGGCCATTTGCAGACCATGAGCTCCATACTTGTTCTACTACATGCGGATATTATATTTCAAATTTTATCTGCATTTTTATATGTACAAAAATACCTGTAGTCAACTGCTGTTACTGTTGGACAAAAAAAATCTACCCTTGCTGTTTTAGAAAGCTGGAGCTCTAAGAACTAAAAAAATAGAAAAGAACCAATTTTTGAGTCTCTCGACAAGTGTTACCACCTGTATCTGCTCCTGTCCTGCACTCCACAAACATGTTCATGTGTCCTGACTCCCCCTCTATAACCCCAAAAATACCATTTGAATTCCACCCGCGCTGTATTTAAATGATTTTTTCCTTACAAAAAACTTACAAAGGACCAGGCGGAACTCACTCCAGAAAGGTAATTCCGGCAGCTAATTAGAAAAGGATTCTTTACAATTACACCAATCAGACTGTGGAATGACCAAATACAAGAGGTAGTGATTGCAGACACTATAACAGCTAATAAAGGGCTGAATGCTTTCAACAGCAGAAATGGATTTGTGGGATATAGATAAATTAGTGACAAACAATTTATAATTGGTGGCGAAATGTTGACCTTGATGGACCTGAATTTTTTTTTCCACCTATGTAATTATGAAGATGATCCGGTCTGATGGGCATTATTGCTTTAGGATCTGTGCCTCCTCTCTACTCCTAATCGCCGTCTTCCAGTTTTGATTGATGTGGATGACCCATCCTACGTCATCCACATAGCGCAAATTGATCTCACGCCTGCACAGTAACATAGCAGGCCCGATCTTTTTCCACTTTTTCCAGAGCCATCAGAGTCAGAATGACGTCTTTTGGTGCATGTGTAGTGATGTCCTTCAATCTTCCCACAGTAGGGCAGAGCAAAGGGCACCTGTGCAGGCCGATGATGCTACTGCACAAATGCAAGATATCGTTGGACTATGTGGATGACACAGGATGCATCATCCTCATCAATCAGAGACGGAGAACTCCAATTAGGAGAAGAGAGGAGGCACAGACACGTCCGCAATGACGCCCATTTGACCTCCTTCATTTAAATACAGCTCGGGAGCCACTCTAATGGTATTTTTGGGGGTATACAGGAGGAGTCAGGAGACAATGGACATGCTTGTTGAATGCAGTACAGGTGCAGATAAAGGTAGTTACATTTGTTGATGGACTCAAAAACTGGAGACAGGTTCCCTTTAATTAGAACAAACTTTTAGATCTATTTAGTAAAATAGGTGTTTTAAGGATAGACATTCACTTCTTACATAATTTACCATGGAAAATGTCTGCATAAACGTGACCTCCTCCTTGCGCGTCAATATTGAGCATTTTCAACTTTGCTTCCTTCGTGCGCAGTAATCCATCCATACAAGATGAACAGGAGTAGGTAGGAAATCTATAAATTGATAGTTTAAAAAAAGGATAGGAAGCGTTGGAAAAATCGTGGTCATACACAGGGTTAGAACAGACAGAAAATCAAAGCATGAAAGAATCTTCCTTGTCCGAGCCTCATCAGTCGCTCTACTGTATCCTTTCTCTCAGCCTTAATGGAACGTTATCTGACCACAACACCATCATTTTCTGAGATCTGTCTGGACATGTGGAGAGGAGACACCAAACTAAGTAACCATATCCTTCATCGTACCTTCCTTCTTCCATGATTTTTCTTGGTTTTCATGTCATAATAACACAAACCTTGATGACGAGTGGGAGCTTGGCCTGTGTAGGGCCCATGTATATCTTGTTACATACTGTTTAATCTTTTATATTGGGCTATTTGAGCTGACCGTGTTTTGTAGCAATCAGCAATGCTTCTAGCCAAGAAGCTTTACAATGCATCGGTATTATATACCACTATTAATACCCATTCTTAGCTCTGCATGCTACATAAATTATCCTTTACGTTAATATTATCCATGCTACTATGTCAGACCTTCATTCTATGGCTGGGAACAGTATATAGAAGAAGTGGACAGCTGGTCTTTTATTAGAAGAAATATGAAAGCTTGGCTACTTTTTCAATATATTATCTCCCTGAAGCCTTGCGCGAGCCTTTTTTCCATTTCCATTTAAAAATTAATTTCTAATAGTTTCTCAGCATGACAGGAGCTAACAATAACAGGTTTGCTCAGGAAATATCATTGCCATTTGAGGTTTCTAATTCTGAATACAATCCTACTCCCTTTAAAAAATTAATGAACTTGCCTTCGACTGGCTGATTATGAAATGTAAAGATATTGTATTTCCTTCCTGACGGCCAAACTCAAAGAACATGACTGTATTTGGAATCAATAGTAATGGGATGTATTGTTCTATAGAAAAGATTTTGAAATAAAAAATTATACATTTACCGGGGACAGTAGAAATGGCTGAATAGCAAAGTCAGAGAGAGTCTTTTATTTCATAGACTCTCTCTACAAAGCAGAGATGTGGATATTCCAAAAAATTGTATGTAGAGATGTCTCCACTCTTCTTTATCCATGAATTTTGTTAAAGGGAGGATTTTTCCCACCAAACTATTTATATGTGCATGTAGCTCTTTCAAATACAAGTCCAGCAATACCTTTACATGGCCAGTCCATTCTTCAGATACTGAGAATCCAGCCTTTGAATTGATATGCAAATGAGGCTGAAGGACTATTATAAGGTGTGGTATAGGAGTGATTTTCTATTTTTTGCTATTTTTTTTCCACCTAGTTCATTGATTGTTTTGTGCTTTTTTAATTTTTTTTTACACTTTTTGTTTGTCATTGCAGTAGTTGTTGTAACTTCCAGTTTTTGGCTAATTCATCACTTAAAATTTTTTAAATGCATTTGTTTTATGCAAATGTAGTCATTGAGCTTATCCTTAGGCGCAGTCTTTCCACCATTAATGATATTTTCCTCTCCAACACTACCGACTACACCTTACTCAAGCCAGCTGACCTGCTAACCCCAGAGTGGAATGTATGGGTGTGACCATTCCCAGCCAAGCTCTTTTGGTCACTCATAAATCCTGGACCCAAAATCCGGCCCACTAAAATTCCTCTAAGTAACTTACTGTTACTGAAGTACTCTTTTCTGGGCACTTACATCACTGAGATAAAGCACCTTGGTGACAAATATATGTCATCCAGGATTTTACCTCCTGCTTTTCTATCTCTCTCTCTCTCTATATATATATGTATATATATATATATGTATATATATATATACACATATATATACATATATATATATATATATATGTGGGCAGATGAGTAGGTTTGCATAAAACATTTGCAACTGTTTAAAAATGTACAAATATACAACATTTTAAAAGATTCAAAAAGTGCAAAACTGTGACTCTGATTATTGTCACTTAACATGGACAAGCCATGAGGCAGGGGAGTCCAGAAGTCTGGAGTCAAATACCAAGAGTATACGTCAAAGGCAGAGGGACAAGACAAAAAAGTAAACAGGTCACAGTCCGAAGTCAACAGTTCAAAATGGTACTGATTGAGACAAAGTGGCTAGGCAAATGGATAGTCAAAGGCAAGGTCCGAGGTCAGGCAGCAAAAGATCAGAACACCAGAGCACAAAAGCACAAGGCATGCACACCATTGAGCAAAGCTATACCTGGAAATGGTCTGACCATTGCTTGCCAGCTAAATAGCCAGGCAATCACCCTGAAAGGGTGACACCTGGAGGAAGCCCAGTATTCTCTTGTCTGGTGGGTCTGCTGGGCAATCCTAAATTTTTATGGGGACAGCTCAACATGCCCCAGTACCTGATTGGCGGCTGGACTATCCCTAATTAGCATGAGGATAGTCAGCATGCTAAGGCCTTGATTGGGCGGCTGGGCTATACCATTCACAATGCTGACTGCCCCATATGCCCCTGCCATCAATTGGGAGTGACTGAGCTGTCACACTCTGCATCCTTAGGACACAGTGAGTGAAGGATTCGTGACTAAAGCAAAACTTGTACAAAATTCAGAAACCATCGTTCTCTAAACTTTATAACAGATATCAGCGCTCTAAAAGGGAACCCAGTTTTTAGCACATTCTGACATTTTCCATAGGAAATGGATGAATCTTGTCACCACATTTTCCATCATAGAGGCTCAAATATTCAATATAGATCACTATTATTTGGGAGAAAATATGACTCCACAGTTGGAAATTCAATTAGCAAATATTCTTAAGTTTGCTTATCTCAACTCATAGACACCAACAGCAAGTTTCTAGTTGGACTGGCTACCAGACTCCTGGGACTTGTGTCCTTGCACTATGTTATAAGAGTACAATGGAGTACCGCGCATAACTAAAATAGAAAGGATTTCAATGTGTAAAAAAAGAATTTCTCAAATCCAGTTTGGGTATTTTTTATTCAAAGAAAATAAAAAGATTTCTATCTTTTACTTACTTTAGGATTAAACCCTTCATGTAGTTTTCAAGCCAAGGATTTAAATAAGAATTCGTGGCTAACCTACTTAAACTCCTTTCAAGCAGTGCATTTATTTTTAAACAGACTCTGAGTATTCCTCCAGATTCAGAAGTCTTGTCTCCGACCATTTATCAAGTGTATTGCAATGTAATAAATTCAGATGATTCTTGTTTTGAGGCTTCCTCCATACATAGTGATAAATACGCATCTCATGGCTCTCGTTCTCATGGCTGTATTCCCAGGAGGGCGGATTAACATTCACCATCCCTGTTTTCTTTACTACTACTTTATATTTGGAAATGTAAAAGCGGAATGATAGATTGAAAAGGAATAATCTAAACTCGGAGAAAAAGATGTACAAAAGAAGAGTAGTTTTCAGAAAGTGAGATATGAAGAAACGGTTGTAAATATGCTGCCCGACCAGTCTTCTTCTTCTTTACAAAACGTCTTCTCTTTCCCACTTAATCAAGTGCAATAGCCTCCTTTTTAAAAAAATAACTTTTCAATATATCTTAAATGATGCAGTTTTGTTTACAATTTCTCTTTCTAATTAGTTCTTGTAATACAATTATTGTGGATGTGACCTTCCTGTAGAACTTTCTATGGTTATGGTCATATCAATCTATCACTGCGGAAGAACAATGGCTCGGTGATTAGTATTGTTTCCTTTAAACACTTTGGTCCTGGATTCAAACCTTACAAGCAAAAATGTTTGTTTTTAGGCTGCTGACAGGGAGTCAGTCAGCAGATTTGACCTCCATAACTGTTTAAGGTCCATATACACATAGACTAAAGTTGTCTGAAACCACTGATATAGATTATGGTGTACTCTACCCTAAAAGATGATGTTGGGTGTCAGAAGGATGAGCATTCCTGCGTTCAAAAATATTCCTGTATATGAAGGAGTTGGGGGAGATAGCTTATTATTATTAATTAAATTATGCTTCCTTGGAGTGTAAGAGGAAACCGGAGAACCCAGAGCAAACCCACACAAACACGGCGAGAACATACAAACTCCTTGCAGATGTTGTCCTTGGTGGGATTTGAATCCTTTTTCTGCATTAGCCAGAAAATAGCTGTTGGTCAAGTTGATAATCAGGGAAGATATCTGTCAGATGATCATTCTGACAACAGTTATCTAATATCTATAGGGGTATTTAACAGTGCTAAAAAAACACTGGACCATGCTAATAAATCATCGAACTTAGTGGACTTTTTTATCTCTTGTATCTTGCGTTATCCTCGTCACGCAGTTTTAAACTCCTCTTTTTGTGCTCTTAATTGATATCTCCTGATTCATCTTACAACCATTCTAGGAGACACCATTTAAGAGAAGAGAGTAGAGGTACCCTTGGTCTTGTCACTCATAACACAGGACACTTTAGAGATAAAAGAACATCCAGTACACACGTAAAGTTTCATTAGTGTATGGTAAGAGAGTAACTAGAAGATCATTTTCTTCAGTCTGCTTGGTTTATGAATAAAAGAAAAGCGTGGAAATATTTGAACCTCTTTTCTCAGCGCCTACTCTATTTAGCAATGTTAACAGTTTATGAGGATTATATCTGCTGATAATTCCATTTTAGTGAGTTCCCTTGGGATTTTATGGTTTCCTCACGCATATCTAGGAAATTGGCCCATGTGCTTGGTGACTGAAATAGGAAAATTACATTATAAGTCTCATTATAAACTTAGTAGTCCCATAGACACATATAGCATTGTAGGTTAAGCTATTTCAAGGGAAATTAGAACAATATAGCTTTGTGTAATGTGTAACACTCCAAGATACTTTGACGCTTTGAAGGTTTCATCATTTTTTCTGCAAATAGGTCATTTAGGAAGTATGGGTTTACCTAGTCTCTAGCGATTTCTTCACTTCGGTGGTTTCACTGTTGTTAGACATGCCTGTATTCTTCAAAATTTCCATACCCTGAAAACAGCTCAAGTAGTTAAACATAACACAACTACATAAAACTCAATAATAACTACTAGTATGTGCTTTATCTTCGGTCATTATCAGTTATTTATCACCTTGAGGGCAGCTCCCTCTGTCAGACCGTTGGCATCTTGCAAGGCTATCTCAAAGGGCTGATGGCTTTCATTGACCGTCAGGAGCCTGAAAAAGACTAGACTCCTAGATCGGATGCAGGCATATACCTATTAGTATCTGCCAGAGTCATATATTATCTGTGATCTCATACATCTATCCCTGAATATTGGAGAAGAATGACTTAAAGAGAACCTGTCAGCATGATTTTGTAATGTAAAGTAATGACATGGCTGTAATGGTGCTGTAATACTGATTACATTGATCCCTTTGGTGAAGAAATCGGTTTTGTGGTTTTTCTTTAATCAGCATTTGAAGTTTTCTGGTAATTAAATTTCGGTGCACAGGGGCCGGACTGTGCACTGGGTCTTCTCCTCCTTTCCTGTGATTCCCCGGCTCCTCTGCTGCCTCTGGTCTGTGAATGACAGGTCACTGTTGAGATTTCAAACAGAGGAGGCAGCTCATTCACAGACTGGAGGCAGACAGAGGGGAAGGGGAATCACAGACAGGGAGGAGAAGACCCAGTGCACTGTCCGGCCCCTGTGCACCAAAATCTAATTAGCATAAAACTTCAAAAGATGATTCAAGAAGAACAACAAAGTGGATTTATTCACCAAAAATATCAATTTAATCAGAATTACAGAACCATGACAGGTTCTGTTTAAAGTAATTTCAGCCCTAAATTATTATTATTATTATTTATTTATATCGCGCCATTGATTCCATGGTGCTGTTACATACATAGGGGTTACATACAAAATTTCAGATATCACTTACAGTAAATGAACTAACAATGATAGACTGGTACAGAGGGAAGAGGACCCTGCCTTGCAGGCTTACATTCTACTGGATAATGGGAAAGGAAACAGTAGGTGAGGAGTTGCAGCAGCTCTGGTGGTGGTGAGGCGCACGTCTGGTGTTGGTAAAGCAGCAGCTCTGGTGGCGGTGAGGCAGCAGCGTGGTCATTGCAGGTTGTAAGTAGAGATGAGCGGTGTTTGACTCGAACTGTTCGCCAATCTCAAATTCGAGCTGTTTTGGGCGGTGTTCGAGCCGTTCGGCGAACACGAACAAATTGAAAAAAATTCGGCTGTTCGAGGTTATGTTCGAAAACTGTTCGTGCACCTAAATCATAACTGGATTTTTTCTCAGTGATGCTGAAAATTAAGTTAATACGCAGTTTGAGTGTACAGCGGGGTGGGGGGAGGGGCAGGGGATGGATCTGTGCAGAAATAATGAAGATCTCCATTTTTTTTTCTCTTTCCCGCATTTACAGTGGGGAGGTGCAGTCTGTCAGCCTATCAGCAGCGCACACACGGAGCAAACTGCTTTTTTTCACACAAGCAAGGACATGTGTCATTGGCAGTGTATGTCACACGTCCTTGCCCTATAAGACCCAGCCATTTTCCCCGTCGCCAGCATTTTCTCACTGCTGCAGCTGCGTGTTAGAAGGCACCGCTGTTGCTGTGTGCGCTATACTTTGTTCATTTCAAGCCAATTTTCGCACAAATCTACAGATAGCTTGGAAGTAGGGAATAGTTGTGATTGCAGTCCTTTTAAGGACTAGGTTACATCATTTCCTATGACTTTTATCAGGCCGGTCTGTGCTGTTAAATATATAGGTTGGGAGTAAAGACTAATTGTAATTGCAGTCCTTTTCAGGGCTAGGTTACATCAGTTCCTATCACTTTTTGCCAGGCAGGTCTGTGCCAGTGCTGTGCAAGTTTTTTTCACAGCATTTGGCTAAATCTAGCAAAGCAAATCCTTTTTGTCCACTTGCAGTGTGTGTTAGTCAGTGGAGAAGCCTATCTGTGTTGCAAGCTACACCACCTGTGTATAGAATACAAATTTTTTTACTGCACCTAGTGTAGTAAAACCTTTTGGGCATAGCGTCATTCTATTAGTCCATCAATACTAACCTTCAACAGGTTGCAAATTCAATATAATTTTTTTATGCATCTAGCTCTGAAAAAATATTTCGGCTTGTAGCAGTGTGTGGGACTTGTTCTATTAGTCCATCTATACTAACCTCCACCAGGTTGCAAATTCAATATAATTTTTATCTGCATCTAGCTCTGAAAAAATATTTTGGCTTGTAGCAGTGTGTGTGACTTGTTCTATTAGTCCATCTATACTAAGCTCCACCAGGTTGCAAATTCAATATAATTTTTATCTGCATCTAGCTCTGAAAAAATATTTCGGCTTGTAGCAGTGTGTGGGACTTGTTCTATTAGTCCATCTATACTAACCTCCACCAGGTTGCAAATTCAATATAATTTTTTTCTGCATCTAGCTCTGAAAAAATATTTCGGCTTGTAGCAGTGTGTGAGACTTGTTCTATTAGTCCATCTATACAAACCTCCACCAGGTTGCAAATTCAATATAATTTTTATCTGCATCTAGCTCTGAAAAAATATTTGGGCTTCGGCTTGTAGCAGTGTGTGGGACTTGTTCTATTAGTCCATCTATACTAACCTCCACCAGGTTGCAAATTCATTATAATTTTTTTCTGCATCTAGCTCTGAAAAAATATTTCGGCTTGTAGCAGTGTGTGAGACTTGTTCTATTAGTCCATCTATACTAACCTCCACCAGGTTGCAAATTCAATATAATTTTTATCTGCATCTAGCTCTGAAAAAATATTTGGGCTTGTAGCAGTGTGTGGTACTCATTGTATTAGGCCATCTATACCAAGCTCCACGAGCTTTGAAATTAATAATAATTTTTAGCTGCATCTAGCCCTGAAAATAAATTTTCTTCCCAATAGTGGTAGCAATAGAAATATAGGGCGTGCGCCTGGCTAACAAAAATATACGCTTCATAACAAAAAACACCAGCCGAGCGCACTGCATTAATAAGATGGCATCATCGTCTCTCCCAGTGCTAGGCCTACTACGCCGGCTAGCATTCCTGTGCCTAAAACACAATGTATGGGTCCGCGCTAGCCATGATGCTGAGGAGTCTAAAGCTGCTGCTAATGCTTTATCACAATTCAATAGGCAGATTTTCACAGAGCTCTTCCAGAACGCCCACCAATCGGGCAACAGTTGCCCACCCTCCCTATGGGATCTAGTGGCGAATAGTTGATGCCATTAATCAGAGCGTCAGTTGCCCCGTCGACGTGGCAAGCATACGGTAAGGCATGGGAAGAGTGGACTCGACTAGTAGCAGGCGGACGGGTTGACCAATGTGAACAAGCCAGATCACAAGTCACCATAGAATTTCTCCACCAGCTAATGATGAGGGGCATATCAGGGGCGTCAGCGCAGCGGTGTCGGACCGGTGTAGCATTTCACTTCCAACTACTGAATTGGGGAGATGTGACAAAGATTCATCATCAGACAATCCATAAAAGGGTGGAAAAGGGGTCAGCCAAGTCAGGAGTGTAGACGTCCCGTCCCGTGTCACTAAAACTGATTTCTCACATCATATCTCTAACACCATTAACATGACATTCACAATTTGAAGCAACACTACTGTCTACTGCATTTGCGATCGTCTTCTTCGGGGCGCTATGCATAAGCGAATTAGTCCCTCAATCCAAAATTACCACCAGTGGAGGCTTATTACACCAGGACGTAGTCATAGCCAATGATGCAATACATCTACGCATACGCCAATCGAAAACGGTTCCAGCGGGCAGGGGCACTTGGGTACTTCTACAACCCACAAACGGTACACTGAGTCGGGTAACAATAGTAAAAACATATATAACCATCAGATCACAAAGTAATTTCTTCCTATCACACATTGATGGAAGGCCATTATCAAGATACCAGTTCCAAGCTATATTTAATAAATGCCTAACATCGGCAGGGAACCACCCCAAAGAATACGGGACACACTCATTCCGCATAGGCGCGGCCACGGAAGCAGCAAGAGCAGGACTGTCAGAAACGGAAGTTCAGAGGATAGGGAGATGGCGATCCATGTGTTTGGCGAGATACATAAGACCGGCCTTGTTATCCTAACGTGGTTTGTTTCTTTTACAGGTGACGCTAAGCCAACAGTGTGGGTGATAGGCCACTCGTATAAATATTGGGCAGAAAAAAGGGTGAAAGTCCGCCCAGGCGGGATGAAATTAGAGTTTCATAACACATATTTCAATTGGAGAGGTATTAGAGGCCTGCTATGGCCACAGGTACTAATGGAGGTAATCAAGGTAGGGAGAGAGACAAGAGGTCTGGTCATCTTAGTTATACAGGCCGGGGGAAACAACCTAGGTCATCACAAGAGCGCATAACTAATGGCAATAATGAAACTAGACACTGAGCGCTTCAGAGAATTTTTCACAAAATTAATTATAGTATTGTCAGAGATTGTGCCGATAGCGGTATGGCAAGGTGCGCGAGACATCAAGGCCATCGAACGGACAAGGCGGGTAATAAATATTCAGATGGCAAAATTTAGAAGAGACAGAGGCGGTGTAGTGATACGACACCAACAACTGGAAGGAGATAAAGCAGGCCTCATATGGCCCGACTGTGTTCACTTAATGGATATTGGACTGTACATATTCCTGTCAGGACTCCAGGACGGAGTGGAACAAGTGTTAAGAGTGATGGGTTGGGGTTCAGAGTCCTGCATACGAGTACGCAGGATCCTCCGTGGCCTGGAAATAGAAAGGATATGTTGGAGAGTTACACTTGTTGGCCAACTTGCCGGAGTGGAGACCCAGGGCATGCTGCAACAAGCTGAATTATTTTAGAAATAAAATGCCTTTCTAATGGAATGAGTATAAAGAGTTAATAAAGCTGTGACCGATCCTCACCCATCCAGTTGTAAGAGTTACATTATTGTATTGTCAAGGAAAGGGGGATGGTAGGGGGGCTGAGCGTCTGGGTTTAGTTGGGGGTCCCCACAGTCTGCCTAGGCTAGATGCATTTAAAAATTCTTATTAGATACACAGGCGGTGCAGCTTGCTTCGCAGCTGGGCTACTACGCCCAAAGTATTGCCTAGGCTAGATGCAGTTAAAAATTCTGCGCTGACTAGCACACACTTAAGCTTTGGAGCAAACCTCTGAGTAAACAGCTCTTCAGACTCAACCATCTGTGTTACCCCAAGCCATAGTGTATGTAGTTTCTTACAGTTAAAAGGGGGGGGAGCGACCCAACCCACCTGAAATTGACGATGCCAACGTCACGTAAGACACAGCAAGGGGACTCTAAAAAGAGTCTCCATTTTTTCCCAAAATTGTGGCACAGACACCACTTAACCCTAGAACGCATACCTGGGGCCTCGCAGGCCCGCCCTGTTAATTGTTTTCTATTTTCTGCAAGATTAGTTTAGTTAGAATTTTGAAACTCTAGGTATTCTTCATGTATATAGTTGTTTGTCATTTGAGTTTGAGTTATTCCATGTTATTTTCACATGGGCCTAAAAGGCCCCAGGTATGTGAAAGTGTAGATTTTTAGGGTCATGCGTTCTAGGGTTAAGTGGCATCAATTGCCCCACAGTTGCTTAAAATGGTTGGTAAGGTGATTTTACCAAATCCTTAAGCTTTCAGTCTCCCCAGGATGACACAGGGGTAGAAAAGTCCTTGCGAATCCATGATTTGTTCATCTTTATGAACGTGAGTCTGTCTATATTCTCAGTGGACAGCCGCGTGCGCTTATCTGTCAGCACACCACCAGCAGCGCTGAACACACGTTCAGAGAGAACGCTGGCTGCAGGTCATGACAAGATCTCCAAGGCGTGAGTGGCGAGCTCAGGCCATTTTTCCAGATTGGAATCCCAAAATGAGCAAGGGTCTAGTGACACAGTCATGGCTTCGATGTTCACTTGGAGATACTTCTGTACCATCCTCTCTAGGCGTTGACTATGTGTCAGACTTCTTGTCTCCTGTGGCCTTGCAAAGGATGGTCTAAAAAAGTGGTGAAACGATTCCACAAAATTGCTGTTACCAGCAGATACTTTGTTACTCTTACGGTTTGAGTGATGAAGACTCGACAGTCCCACGGTTGGCAAGTTAGAACTGTGAGATTGGTATTTTGTGGAAAAGCACATGTAAGATTCTGCAACAGTGTCTGCAGATTCTCCTGCATGCGTGAATCCCTTTCTATGGCAGGAATTATTTCGGCAAATTTACTTTTGTACCGGGGATCGAAGAGTGTGGCAACCCAGTAGTCGGGATTACTTCGAATTCTGACAATCCGAGGGTCATGTTGCAGGTAGTGCAGCAAGAAGGCACTCATGTGTCTTGCGCATCCAGGAGGACCCAGTCCTTGTTGTGTTGGTAACGAGGTGAGAATCATGCTTCCTTCCTCTGCCCTCTCCCCCCAACCTCGCACAACAGAAATGTGATCAAGGTCTCCCTCATCTGATGAGTCTTACATGCCCATCGCTAGTTCGTCCTCCACTTCTTCCTCAGCTCCTGCACCTTCCTCAACAGTTTGGCTGCTACCATGCGCCCTGGTTAATCCCTCTCCCCCACCCTCCCATGCCTGCCGCCTTGGCGCTACCGACCTTCTGGACCTTGAAGATGTTATCCCTTCCGCATACGACTCCTCCTCTACTTCCTGCACCTCCTCTTGTCCCACCACCTGACTCTGAATTCTGTTTAATGTGTGCTCCAGCATGTAAATCACTGGAATAGTCATGCTGATAATGGCATCGTCGTCAGCACTAAACATCTTCGTCGCCATTTCATAACTGTGCAGAAGGGTGTGTGGCGCCCCTGAGGGTTCAGTCGCCACAGAGTTACTGCATCTCACCCAGAGGTGTGGTATCTCACTCTCAGGTAAGGAAGGAGTATGGCTCGGGACCCTAACACCTGCATACAACACATACCCGCAGTGGGGGTAGGGCGAGATTGCTCCTAAGGGAGAGCACAGTCCCAGGTCCCTAGCTGGCAGGAGGGTCCTATGTAGTGGGTGCTTAGGGGAGCAGCTTAGGGGAGCACATGACAGGGAGAGTAGAAAGCAGGTGGCATTACCAGACAGGCTTTACAGGCTTTGGGTGCAGGTGGAGGACCGAGAGGAGGTTGAGGAGGCAGAAGCAGTGGAGGAACTTCGAGATAAAGAGGATTGACGCACAACTCGTGAGGACGGTAAGACTTGGACAGCAGCCCCTTGTCCTGCTGTCACCATAGTTACCCAGTGCCCAGTCAGCGACATGTAATGCCCCTGTCCATGCCTACTCGTCCAAGTGTCTGTGGTGAAATGCACCCTGTCACACACAGAGTTTCTCAAAGAAGCGGTGATGTTGTGTGCGACATGCTGGTGGAGCGTAGGCACACCTTTCTTTGAGAAGTAGTGCCGACTGGGCATCTGGTACTGGGGCACTGCAACGGACATAAGGTCTCGAAAATCCTCTGTGTCCACCAGGCGGAAAAGGCAGCATTTCTGTAGCCAACTGCTTGCAGATGGTGAAATTCAACCTCTTAGCTTTGTCATGGGTAGGAGGAAATGGTCTTTTACTTGTCCACATCTGAGGGACCGAGGGCTGGCTGTTGTGCTTAGACGGGGTTGAGTAGGGTGTCCCCAGCAAACTGCCGGTCTGTGAGGAAGATGCAGGCGGACATGTTAGGTTGCCTTGATCCAAAGGTGGTGCTCTCGATGTCGGAGAGCTCTCAACACCAGCAGGTGTTTCCACTTCCAAATGAACTGACGACCTGCCAATCAAACTGGCTGTTGCGGGTAAAGAGGTGGCAGGTCTGCGTCCAAAAACATGTGTGACTGCTGTCCCCCCAGTCACAGAGGATGAAGAGGCCGTGGATGCACAAGATGGGGCAGACGGTGGTTGGCCCGGCCCGCTAGGCCGCATTGTTGCACAGTGAGCTTCCCACTGCAACTTATGCTTCATATCCATGTGCTGGTTCATGCATGAAGTATTCAAACTATGGATTTTTTGGCCTCTACTTAGCTTTTGGTGACAAATATTACAGATACACGAGTTGGGTCATCCTTATCGATCTGAAAAAATGCCCAGGCTATGCAAGGCTTAGAGCCCATGCGACCTGAAGAGCCACTACGACTTGTGGTCAGAGGCAGAGTTGTGGTTGAGGATGCAGTTGTTGACGTGCTTCCAGTACTCCGTCTCAGTCCAGGAAGGCGCAACCTAACCTCGTCGTCAATAGCATCTGTGATGCCCCGCTGCGCTTGGTATCACAGATCCAAGAAGAGTGCATTGATGGAATCCTCCACAAGAGGCCCCCATAAACATTCACACATCTCCACCTTCCACCTCAGACCAGCAGAGGGAGCCCGTTAGGGATATAAATAGGGAAGGTGGAGCTAGGCAGTTCAGTTCCTCTGAAGAGTTCCTGCAGTAGAGAAGCCTAAGAGAGGTCAGTCTGCAGTGGAGCTCAGTCTAGTCTAGAGAACTCAATTAATAGTTCAGCAGTGGAGCACGAGGCTCCTGCTAGCTAGATTCAGGGAGGCCAGTTAGAGCTTAAGGTGTGCCGGCGCCATAAGATCGGTGAAGCGCGGCCAGCTGCCGTTAGTGTGTATAGCCTAGTGAGTGCCTGAGTAGGCCGAAGGTGAGTGGCGAGTTAGTACATAAGGGGCAGAGGAGCTTAACCAGCTCACCCCGAAGCATTTACCGGACACTGGATCCGAGCTTACCGGGATCTCTATGACCCAGTAAGGCATAACCGGAATCCCTGGAGAACTACAAGTCCCAGGATCGCTAAGGTGCTGATACGTAACAGAGCCAGTAGACGCTTAGGCCCTGCATACTGGAAGCATGAACTCCAAGACAAGGCCCTACCATAAGGTCAGCCAGCGCAGGACAGAGACAAAGTTAGGCCTAGCTCCAGGCAGGTCAGAAAATTACTACACAGAGGCAAGAAACAGGAGGCCCTACACCTCATTGGGGAGGATCCTGATATGCACCCTTCACCCTACAGTGCTCCGGGATGTGCCTGAATTTCCACCAGTTAAAGGTACTGAAGTGACTACCGTGTCCATTCCCGTTCTTGCTCTGACCCAGCTAGGTCTCGCCTGTCCTGCATTCCCCCTGCATACGCTTTTCTGATGCCTAGCTGCACCTGTGGGTAGCTATACCATCGAGCTGCCTTATCACCGGCCTCAGTGGACTGCTGCAGCGCTGGTGCTTCTCACCAGATACCACAGGTGGCATCACAAACTCTTATAAAATTAACAATTATCCACCCTTTTAAAGAGTGACCCCAGGGTGCGGGCCCGGGAGCCGACCACCGCGACATCCCCAAGGCCAAGCAAAGGCCTGGGTACCGAGTCATCCCCATCCCCTGGGCTAGTCACATCCTCCTCCACCTCCTCTGCTGACCTCATCGACTGGCTGACTGTGGGTTGACAACCTCGTCATCATCACCCTGTGTGTTCTCACACCCGTCGTCCTCAGAGCCAACCTCTTCCTGCCCTGACCGAAAAGTCAAGTTGTCGCTCCAATCAGGTATTTGAGTCTCATCATCATCTTCATCATTGTCTCCACCAACAGAAGTTACAGTTTGGGAACGAGGGTCTACATTATGCTCAGAACCTTCTTCATCTGATCCTGGATCTGACTTATAAAGATTCTTGGCATCAGTGCAGATCATTTCCTCGTTTGGATTAACAGAAGCTCTGGAGCAGACCTTAGTTTCCCAGGCTATAGTATGAGTAAACAGCTGTGCAGACTCAACCATCTGTGTTACCCCATACTCAGACGGGCAGCTGGAGACTTGGGAGCTGTGAGGAAGCAAGTGCGATTGGGGTGACACCTCTGAGAACTGGAGTATTTGTGATGTTGAAGTTGAGGTGGAGGAGAGCCCACTTGAAGGAACACTTGATATCCGTTGAAGCACCTGCTGTTTTTGTGCCTCATCTGGAATTTGTAGCGATGGGCGTGTCCGTAAGAAAGGGATCGTATCACATTGTCCACGAAAAGAAGTAGACATCTTAGTTTGGCTGGAAGATGGTCTTTCTTCCGCAGATGTTACTCCCCCCCACCGTGGGGGGGGGTCGACCCACCAGCGGACAGGCACCAGTATTGGGAGAGGGGGGCTGGCCGTCAGGGTCCACCGCGGCTCTGGCACAAACCCGGCGACACGGAGGTGGCCCTGGCAGGAACGGACTGGCCGTGTCAGCTTCGCACTTTTTTGGTTTTAGAAGGGCATGACATGCCTATATCTGTGTCTCCCCCTCCTTTTAATCCTCCACCTCTTTTCTTTTCGCATGACTATATGTACTTGTCACTTTTCCATGTGTTAGTTGTGTCTTCTGAGCAGTTTGTCTGCTTTTGGACACCTTTGAAGGTGTTTTGTATGTGTTTCTATGTGTTTTTGTTTGCCTGCCAATCGTTTTAACGGTGTTCGAAGGTGTTCGACGAACAGTTCGATGAACAGTTCGGCGAACATACGGGTGTTCGACGAACCGAACCGAACTCGAACACTATAGGGGTGGCTCAACACTAGTTGTAAGCTTTCCTGAAGGGATGGGTTTTCAGGTTCCATCTGAAGGATCCAAATGTGGAGGCTAATCGGACGTGTTGAGGCACAGAATTCCAGAGGATGGGGGATATTTGGGAGAAGTCTTGGAGGCAATTGGGTGAGGAACGAATAAGTGTGGAGGAGAGAAGGAAGTCTTGGGAGGACCGGAGATTACGTGAGGGAATATATCTGGAGATTTGTTCAGAGATGTATGGAGGAGAAAGGTTATGGATGGCTTTGTAGGTCAGTGTTAGTAGTTTGACCTGGATACACTGGGCAATTGGAAGTCAGTGAAGAGATTTGCAAAGGGGTAGCAGAGGAGTAGTGAGGCGAGAGATGAACTAGTCGGGCAGCAGAGTTAAGGACAGACTGGAGAGTTGTGAGAGTGTTAGCAGGTAGGCCACAGAGGAGGATGTTGCAGTAGTCGATTCGGGAGATGATGAGAGCATGCACAAGGAGTTTAATAGATTGAGGGTTGAAGAAAGGATGGATTCTGGAGATATTTTTGAGCTGGAGGCAACAGGAGGTGGCAAGGGCTTGGATGTGTAGTTTGAAGGACAGAGCAGAGTTGAAGGTTACACCGAGGCAGCGGATTTTTTTCAATTTTGTATCTTAAAGGAAATTTATTTTGGAATGGAGCATTGCTTAAATTGATTGATATGACCCCCCTAAAGAGAATCTAGCTGCGTTTTGAATGGGTGCAAAGTTCTTAAGTTAATGGATTGATGTGATAAGATGTGGTGTAATAAACTTTAAGCAGTCCTTAAATTTGGCATTAGAACGTGAAGTTGATAAAACTGCATTTTAAATACTGATTAAGGGTGATGCATCTTGCTGTTTAAACAACAATTTTGCAAAGTGTTCATATAAAATGAAAGCAACATTCGAACAAGTCTAAAGCTTTCCTAGTGGTTGTTCCTTGAATTTATTTTACTACCATATTAAGCTGTCATTTTTATTTCTTATACTTCTCTAATAATGCTGTATGGAAAAAAAATATTTCTATTGAAATTTAACTTAATTTATTTCTAAGCTGTCTTAATGAAAAAAGATTTAATCATTTTGAGTCTGCAACTTCTATGTGGATCTATGAGACTCTATGGTAACAGACTACAAACAAACTCTTTGCAGTCTGATCCTAGGTGTATATTATTCCCTTGCTTCCCTTTCTACTGTCTCTAAGTCTCCAGTAGGGACTGCATGAACAAAACACTTAGAGAAAAGCAAAAAAAAAAGAGTGGCTCCTCCTCGTCGAATGTCATCTGGGCAGGAAGAGCATAAGAAAAATCAGGGTACTAACCTGAGATGGTTGTACAAGATTTGAAAAACGTGGTTGCTCTGTTAGGCTATAAAGCTCCAACATCCGCCGTTGTCCGAATCCGGTGGAATCTTGGAAATAATAGAAGCTTAGAGTAATAAGCCAAAGGGAAATTGATGTGATATCTTTTTAAGGAATAAAAACTTTTATCGATATAGTACGAAAACAATGCGTTTCGTTGCAGGTTCTGTCCCTTCATCAGGCTCATCTGTAGAACCATTATATACAGTTATATATAGAACACTGCAATACTTTATAATGCAGAATATTTAGCAAAAGTGTATCAATAAAGAGAACTTGGTTACAAATGTGTGCATAGCCTTTTAGGATCTCTTGTAATTTTTATCATGTTTCTGAGAGTACATGTCCATTAACACAAACATAGAAGAAAAATCAATGATTAATGTTCAGTATGCAGGGGAACAGGCAGAGACGTGGCTTTGTTAGTGATGGATATCATGGTGGTGTTTTTGTCATTATGTCCTTACGTGCTCTATCTCTCACACTGAAAACTGCTAGGGACACAAGATTTTCCGTGAGATATTATAGAACTCTGCAGCTTTTACAAAACAGATAGCACAACATGAAACCGAGAAACCTTAGGGCCAGAGCACCGAGGAAGATACGGCTGCAGCGCGGGAATGACGATGATATCCTTTTCACGGGCTGCTTAAGATGTATTAAGTTTCTTATTGTACTCCAAATAAATAAATTGACCTTAATCTCTAATCATGATTGCCCATGTAGCTAATGGAAGGATTAGAAGAAATTAAGCCCTTCTGCCAAGAGGCCTGCTTTATGGGCTTCAGAAGAATACATTTAGCACGCTGCATAATAGATTATTGATGTTCTTCCATAAATGATTATATATTAAGGTCTTTTTAATTAAAAGAATAAAACAGGTCAAACATTTTCCGCGAGTTAGCAACTGAAAGAATGTTTTATGCCTATACCACGACCACAATGGTCAATCCTTCTTTTAAAATGCCTTTAAAATCACATTTGTATCATAAACCTGATAGAAAACTCTATTATAATTAAGTCGGAATATTCAAACCCATGTCATACATCTCACTAGGCCATTGTTAGCTAACGAGGGGTGAAACCCAGATAAAACCTCCTTGAGGACCACAAGGCAATTGAGGCTATTGTGTGATGTATTGTTCTTCCCCAATGTATTTAAACATATATATTATCCAAAAAGTTAGTATTTATGTTAACCTTAATAAAACCCCATCAGTTTTCCCCCAACTTTCTAAAAAGTCAATTAAATCAGTGATATGAAGAATTTGAGTTACTCCCTGATACTCCTATATCTTCTTAGACACTGAATTAATCAATGGACGCCTTTCTGTCCATTATTCACATTCATTGCAACTACCACATTCTTTGTAATGTCTATAGTCAACACTACAGTGCTACATCGCTTAGGAAAGCACCATATTTTCCTTCTTGTCTCATGGTTGATAGGCTTTAATTTTTCTAACTCACTTGCTTAGAAGCTGATTATGAGTGAAGCATGACAAGCGACACCCACCATAATCACTACTCTTGGTAACCGGTGCCAATCACGCCAAGTGTCTCAAGTAAATAGTTTCCAACTATATCTCGAGTAGGTATCTCAAAGTATATTCCGCGTCTCCCAGTCTTTTTAACCATCTGCATTCCGAACTACAGCTCGCTTAAATATCCAGTCTATTTTAAATACAATGACAGATTTATATTGTTCCAGATCTTAGTATATTCTTTTCATTGACATTTTCCTTAAAGAGAACCTGTCAGCACAATTTCATAATGTAAGGTAAGTACTTTAGATGTAATGGTGCTATAATTCTGATTACATTGATACCTTTGGTGAAGAAATCGGCTTTGTGGTTCTTCTTTATTCAGCATTTGAGGTTTTCTGCTAATTAGATTTCGGTGCACAGGGGCCGGACTGTGCACTGGGTCTTCTCCTCCCTCCCTGTCTGTGATTTCCCAGCCCCTCTGCTGCCTCTGATCTGGGAATGACCGGCCTCCTCTGCTTTAAATCTCAGCAGTGGCCGGTATGATGGCAGGCGGAGGCAGGAGGATGGGACAGGGAATCGCAGCACACATGTAATCTACATTCAAAAACGCTGGAAAAAAAACGTAAAAAACGTAGCAAAAAAAAAAACGCCATGTAAATGCTGAAAAATGGGCGTTTTGAAAGCAGCGGTTTTCCTGCCAAGATATCAGGTTTTGTCTGCAGAAATAAACACAGCAACAAAGCTGCATGTGAACATAGCCTTATGCTGTTTGGAGGTGCGGGGCAGTTTCTTTGTATTTATCTATTTATCTAGCAAAAATGGTGTTCAAACAGCACTAGCAAATAATTTGGAAAACTCAGGGTGCCCGTCCTCTAGGTCCATATCAAACCTTCCATACAGTAAAAATAGATGAAAACAGCACTCCTTGTAGAAAAATAGTGATTTATTAACTTAAAAAAAGAGCTCTAGCAACTAATGATGAGCGAGCTTGCTTGAGTGTTTTCTGAGTATCTTCAGCGTGCTCGGTGTTATGTTTGAATCACTCCCGTGTGCATAATTTACTGACTGTTTGACAGCTTTATTACCTGTAAGGAATGCCTAAGAAACAGGCACCCTCACATTTAATAAAGCTGTCAAACAGTCGCAAATCATGCACACGGGAGTGATTCAAACATAACACCGAGCAGCTGTAACTACTCAGCAAGCACTCGAGCATGCTCGCTGAAAGGGTTCACAGAACATACTCGCTCATCACTACTAGCAACGTTTCGGCTCCAGTGTGAGCCTTTCTCAAGCATCTATTTATCTGGGCAAACAGATAAAGTGTAATATATTAAAACATGAAACCTTAAATAACTTAGTTCATGATGTCTGAAATTATTAAAATTCTACTTTCCATCAATTATTTAAGCAATTCATATAAATGTTATATTGCACTATATTATACCCGTTGGGCTACTTTCTGTGCTCACAGATACAAATATTGCAATTATCACATGGAGACTTTGAGCTCTTCATGTTGCCACATGACAAAAGGGTGAAAACAATGCAAATTATCTGATGTAATAAAATGAATAAGGTGATAAAAATAAATAATAAATTAATAATAAGTCTGTGGAATCATCTTCATAAGATGATAACAAGTGTTATTTTTCCTGCAGGGTCTTCTCCAATAGACGTATGAATCATAAGATAAATTAATTATCACTTTTTAATGGACCTACCGTATATTCCGGCGTATAAGACGACTTTTGAAGACTGAAAAATCTTCTGTCTAGTCTGGGGTCGTCTTATACGCCGGTAATGCTTTTGAACTTTCAGAAATTGACATGCGGGGATACTCTGGGGGTGTTAATAAGCTGCCGTGGCCGTATAACTGCCATGTCGGAGTTAATATAAGGTGGAGGGAGTTAAAATACGGCGGCGGTAGGTCCAGACAGTCAGCGCTTCTGTGCTGAAACTGACACATCGCTGCGTATTCCCAGCTCCGGACACAGCGCAGGGCTTCTGTGCCGACAGCTTTCACTTGTCACAGAAGCGCTGCGCTGTGTCCGGAGCTGGGAAGTTCGCATCGCTTCTGTGACAATATATGAAAAGCCGGCAATTCAGCAGCGGCATAAGCCGGCACCCGACAATTTAGAATAGAAAGAATAGAGCTTCACACATAGATTAGATAGATAGAAACATGTCAGTCACATATATATGAAGTACAGTGACAGTGCTGGTTACTGTACTTGTCATCTAGTGTTAAAATAACGGATTTATTTAAAAAAAAATTGCCGTGGGGTTCCCCTTAATTTTAGTCTCTAGCGGAGGTAAAGCAGACAGCTGGGGCAGATGTTTGAAGCCTGGGAAGGGGGTAATACCCACGGAGCTTCCCAGGCTACTAATATCAGCCCCCAGCTGAATACATAGCCTTTACTAGCTATTAAAATGGGGGACCCCCCAAAAAAAATGACGTGGGGTCCCCCCTAATTTAATAGCTAGCAAAGGCTAGGCAGACAGCTGGGGGCTGATATTAATAGCCCAGGAAGGGAGCCATGAATATTGGCCCCCTCCCAGGCTAGAAACACCAGCCGTCAGCCGCCCCAGAAATGGCGCATTCATAGGATGCGCCAATTCTGGCACTTAGCCTCGCTCTTCCACGCTGCCCTGTAGCGGTGGCAGGGGGTAATAGGGCTGGGGTTGATGTCAGCTTATAATGCCAGCTGACATCAAGCCCAGGTTAGTAATGGAGAGGCGTCTATAAGACACCCCCATTACTAACCCCATAGTCAAAGTTAAAAAAAACACAAACACCCAGAATAAAGTCCTTTAATTGAAATAAACACACAATTCTTTATTGTTCTAAATTAAACCATACTTACCATCACGCCCATTCCAGCTGAAGCCAACGATCTCCTGCAATAAAAGTAAAATAATAAAGCAACCTCATCCTTACCTTTCCATGGTTCCCAGGACAGCTTCAGCTCTGCTACATCGAGATGACAGGCTGGACCGCAGCAGAACGCCGCCATCCAGCCTGTCATCCCGCAGACACTGAGAAGCGCAGGCATGCTTGCGCTCCTCAGTGTCTGGCTGTGACGGCATCCAGATGAGCCGACAATGAACTCAGCTCACCTCCTGGACGTCCGTCACTGACAGCGTGGGAAACTTCTACTGCGCATGCGGGGAGCAGGA
This sequence comes from Phyllobates terribilis, assembly GCF_046119375.1. Taxonomy (NCBI): domain Eukaryota; kingdom Metazoa; phylum Chordata; class Amphibia; order Anura; family Dendrobatidae; genus Phyllobates; species Phyllobates terribilis. The sequence continues at coordinate 734,202,113 of NW_027362763.1, read as the reverse complement.
GAATTTTCCCACGCTGTCAGTGACGTGCATGAGGTGAGCCGAGTTCATTGGACATGATCTCGGCTCATCTGGATGCCGTCACAGTCAGACACTGAGGAGCACAAGCATGCCTGCGCTTCTCAGTGTCTGCCGCATGGCAAGCTGAACGGCAGCGTTCTGCTGCGGTGCAGCCTGTCATGTGAATGTAGCAGAGCTGGACCGGTCCTGGGAACCATGGAGAGGTAAGGATGAGGTTGCTTTATTATTTTACTTTTATTGCAGGAGATCGTTGGCTTCAGCTGGAATGGGCGTGATGGTAAGTATGGTTTAATTTAGAAAAATAAAGGATTGTGTCTTTATTTCAATTAAAGGACTTTATTCTGGGTGTTTGTGTTTTTTTTAATTACTTTACTAGAAATTCATGGCGGTCATGTCTAATATTGGCGTGACCCCATGAATTTCGGGCTTAGGGCCAGCTGATAATGCCAAGCTGGCCTTAACCCCTTTATTACCCAGTGAGCCACCGCACCAGGGCCCTGGATGAGTTGGGTACAGCGCCAGAAGATGGCGCTTCTATGAACGCGCCATTTTCCGGGGTGGCTGCGGACTGCAATTTGCAGCGGGGGGGGGGCCAGAAAGCTTGGGCCTCCCTGCGCTGCAGATTCCAGCCCCCAGCTGCCTAGTTGTACCTGGCTGGACACAAAAATAGGGCGAAGCCCCACGTCTTTTTTTTTTAAATTATTTCATGAAATAATTAAAAAAAAAAGGGCTTCCCTATATTGTTGTGTCCGGCCAGGTACAAATAGGCAGCTGGTGGTTGGGGGCAGCCCGTTCCTGCCTGCTGTACCTGGCTGGACACAAAAATATGGCGAAGCCCACGTCAACATTTTTGGGAAAAATTAATTACAAAATTAATAATAATTTAGGGACTGCATCTTTATTAACCCCTCAATTGTCATTTAGTGTTAAAATAAAGGATTTTTTAAAAAGAAAATTGGCGTGGGATCCACCATCATTATAGTCTCTAGCGGAGGTTAAGCAGACGGCTGGGGCAGATGTTTGAAGTCTGGGAAGAGGGTAATACCCACGGAGCTTCCCAGGCTACTAATATCAGCCCCCAGCTGAATACCTAGCCTTTACTAGCTATTAGAATGGGGGACCCCCCCAAAAAATGACGTGGGGTCCCCCCTATTTTAATATGTTTATGAGTGACAGTTTTCCTGCTATATACCTGCATGTCATAAGAATTTAAATTAAAAAACGACCATGTTAAATTCAAATCTGTTTTTTTTTTATTTTTACCGGTGTTTGGTATGCGTTGGAAAAGGGGTAGTCTTATACGGTGAATATATCCTAAACTCTATATTTTAACAGGAAAGTAGGGGTGTCGTCTTATACACCAGGTCGTCTTATACGCCGGAATATACGGTATCTACAGTTGTGCTCAAAAAGTTACATAATCCAGCAGAATTTTTCCTTTCTTGGCCTTGTTTCAGAGAATATGAATGATAACAAAAAAAAACTTTTTTCTCCATTCATGGTTATTGGTTGGGTGAAGCCATTTATTGTTAAACTACTGGGTTTTCTCTTTTTAAATCTTAATGACAACCAAAATCATCCAAATGACCCTGATCAAAAGTTCACATACCCCAGTTCTTAATGTTGTTCCTACTGCATTACCAAAGAAATGAGCCGGAGCATAAGTGCAATGTGTACGAATTTGTTCACACTGTGGCCATTTCACAGACAAAATCCAAGAAAAAAACAAAACAAGCATTAACCCTGCAGCAATAAATAAGTAAATAGTAATAGAGCATGTAAATAGCAAAGGGCACTTAGTTAACACTATTTTGATGAAAGAAAGTGTAAAAGCCATCCCACTGCGACAAGGTGTACCCAATGGGGATGGCCCTATCCTATCTCTAGTATTAAAACATTACCTTGCGTCAGCTGTTAAGACAACTGCCCATGGGAAGCTATCTCGCTGGTTTTATACAGGCTTTAATAGTCCTTCCTGATTGGCTGTGCTATACCAGGTGATGTGATACTGCAAGTCCTTATTGAGAAGTCTGGCCACGCCCAAGGTCATGTGATCCTTCTCTGGCTGATGCAGTGTTTTGCAATGTGTAATATGGCAGTGGCCATTTTAGGCTTTCACTTGAAGCGAATGACAAATTTTTCAAAATCTCCAGGTTCAGCGAATTCCTAAAAATAAATGTGCATCAAATCGATTCATGAATCTCTATTATAATAATACTAGTAATTAAATACTAAGTAATGCATCTTGTATGTTCTTCCTACTGGAAACAAATCAGAAGACAGACAAGAAGAGTTGTTCATTTCATTCTTTTTCTGCTATTTTCTCCAAATAATATGATTATCACTAGACAACAATTAGACATGATTCCATTTGACGGCAGTGATTGTTTTCCTCTGTTAATTTGTGGATTATTTAGAAGCTTAGTAAATAATTGCTTCATTTTATGGCTTAGTTTGCTGCAGTTTTTTGTTTCATTAAGAATGTATACTGAATGAAGATCCTTTGGATTTTCTCTTGCAGTTGGGTTCTTCTCCCTTCGGGGTATCTAATTTCATTCCTCAAAGAATACACAGAGCTGTGGGCTGCAATCCAGACATCTATAATGCATAACCGCTCTGCAGCGATTTCTTTTTCCAAAATCTGATACTACCAGTGATATCACATAGGCAACACTTAAACTGAAAAATGGAGGTAAAAGCTGGCGCATTTTTCTCAGTCCCTTGCGTATCGGCATCCGGATTATTTTTGATGTCTTAGCATAGTGGAAAAAAAAACTTTCCCGGATCAGATATACAAGGTTGTTTGTTGATATGTCAAGATATACACAACTAAAGAGAAAAAAAAGTTCTTACATATAAGTACTAAATGGAGTCTCTGTGGATTATACCCCATGGTCTATGATGATTTCTAAAGACTTTTTCATAATCCCCTTTAAAGGAAACTCAGAGTCTTTGATATCTAAAAACTAATTAGATGTGTTTTTAGAATTAGCAGCATGAGGGATTTTGTTACAGGAGAAACGTTGCTATAGAGCATTCTTCAAATTGTAATGGGTGATGGATCATGAGTTTTGTGGCAGCCAAGAACTGGTTAAATTAATTTTAGTTCTCTGCAATTATATAATTTTTAGCCTTTTTTTTTCTTTATTATTGAACATGTAATGCAAGGCCGAGACAATATAAGATATTGTTGTAAGCTTTGACAGCACTTTTCCACATTGTCACTTTCAAGAGTCGAAAGTTTTGAACCAGGGTCACTGTAATAGATAGTTACCCAGGAAGTCTGAGGCACCGAGGACAGAAATCAATATCAGTCTTTGTATTAAAAAAATATATAAAAAAGTTCATCTCAGATTAGAAGCATATTTTTATAGCTATAGTTTTAAAAAACCTGTATATTATTATTATTTTTTATAAATATATATATATATATATATGTATATATATATATATATATATAATTTATTGATACATAATTGTATTATTAATGTATTACACTGGAAAATCCCTTTTTGTTACAAGAGTTCCTATATAATTAAAAAGCAAGGTAACTCAATGATCGGAGCTTAGTGATCAGTGGCAATCTTTGGTTAAACATGATAGCAAGTGTATAATCTCCCTACAGTGCCCCCAGAGGAGAAATGAAGCATTACACAAATCTTATGAAAAGTAATAGGTTATTTATGCAATATAAATACCTGCTTAGTCATCCAACAGAAGAGATTCTTTTTGTAGCCACTTTCAGCTTTGCCTTATAGATGAGGATTCTTAATATAAATATATACTCATAAATTCATACTAGGGTATTTCAAAATGAGTTTTTTAAAATAAATGACTCTGATAACATTCATAATTCTATGGAAATATGGAACATTCTCTAAGTAAGCATTATTTTCCCAGTGATTTCAGTATAGTCAACACCATTGACTTAAGTTTTAGAACTTCTAAAAGATCCAATTTTAAACTTTTCTGTTTTTATGTAGTTAGGAAAAATTAGAATAGCAAACATACTAACATAATATATGATAAGTTCTGATGCCAGGATTGAGTTAAAAGTTGGAAAATAGAAGGAATTACAACAAGCAATCAGTATTCAGAAACTAGATCCAATGTTTCGGTGGTTGAAGGGGGACTGAAACCCTGCGCTACTGTAAAAATGTCAACGGTTCTTCCTTAGCCATAAATGTGGATCGAGTGATTTATCTCCTAGAGGATATACAATGCTCTTCTCGCCAATGGCTCATGTATATAACAATAAGTGTAGCTATTGTGATTTATATTCCATAAGGTACATAAGGGTCTATTTTTCTGGTAGCATTTTTCAGAATTACAGCTTGTAGATTGTCATAACGATAACTCTTTCCCATTTTGGTGGCGCTCCTAAGCATTTCCATGTTATTCAGGTCATCTTTCGTGCTGCATGGCATCCCCTTTACAATACAGATCCATTCATTTAGTGTGCATAAAAAATGGCATTTACCTGCTGCGTATATAAAATTGAATGAATATCGGAGCCAGGATATTATCTAATGCACAGTTTTTGCATGTCATTCTTTAGATATATAATGTAGAGTCAGGAATAGATGTGTTTAGCACAGTCACTTATTCTTTTTCGGCATTTTGTTTGGACTAGGCTCACTGTCTGGCACAAGTTTCCTAGTTGATATATTGCAGCTTTCTATTTGTTTGAAATGCATCATTTATTGAGACAATCAATAGATATCATTCATGTAAAATTAATAAAGAGGAAAGGAAGAGCCATCATTTCACATTCATTTTTCAGTGTCTTAGGATACTTTGCAGGCATGATCAAATGTTTTCAAATTCGGACTTGCCAGATTCAACAGATTTTTCCCCAAAATTTGATTACCAGTGAATCTTTTGCCAAGAATCGCAGTACTGCAAAGTCTCCAAGTGCCCGAAAAAGACAAGTGTAATACTTTGAGGTTCCTTATGAACTGTAACCAAACCCTTTCAAGCTCTTTAACATGAACACTGCTTTAGTGATATTAAAGTGACACCACCATAAAAACTGATGGTAACTTGGTAGTAACTAACAGCCCTTTTAATAACAAAGTGCACTGACAAACTTTTTTTTTAAATAAAAAAAATCCCTCTGTCATTTGTGTTTAAGCAGAATGTTCTGTGCAAAACACTGAATCAATGAATCAAACTGAAGGTGTCGCTGTCAGAGGTAACATCATTCTGCTGTGCTCGATATGTGTGATGTGTCATATATTCCATAATACCCTCCGCTTCCTCTCCACTAATACTCTTACCAGAGGCAAAGGAGAGCTGGTGTGACTTGCATTTGGTATAACTACTGCCCGGACACCTGGTTCTAATAGTGGTAGTTGTGCGTCTGCTGCTGTTAGTAGCTTCCACATTTTCAGCTGTGGTACATTTTGTTTTCTTTCCATTTACACTACCCCATCCATCTTTCGCCATTACCACTTTTTCTTTTACGGTACTTTTGCTTATGATCTTATTATTGGTTATTATTTATAATTTTTGACATTTATATTGGTATACTCATATACTGTATGTGCAGTTTTTTTGGAGAACAATCTTTTTTGTATATATATCATGTCAACATTGGAGTTTTGTTTTTTATTAGCTGTAATCATGAAGTGGTGTTTTGTTTTCATGAATACATACCTCTTAGGTGTGCACATCGCTACTTGTATTGTCTTTTCTCTTGGTTTTGACCTATTACATTCAATACTGATGCAGTAGCCTTGGTTACATTAAAGGCAGTGCATCTTCTTTTGCTATACGAGAGTAGAAGGATAGATCTGCTTTTTTCTTGTACTTGGGCTATGTTTGATAATATAGCTTTGTTCCATTCATCTAAAGATGACCTTTCACCATATTTTTCACATTGAACTGCACACAGAATATATTAATGGCTGACAAGCAGATTAAAACTTTTTTATTTGTATTTCACCACTCGTTTGTGGAGATACTAGTAATCAAAGTATTTGGCACCTAAAATTTTTTTTTGCAAAGCATATCATTTTTTTAATTAAATCTTGTCTAAAAATGGTGTTATATCAAACCGTCTTCCAAAATAATTTACTTTATAACATGCCTGCATATGGTAAATTGGATTTTGAGCTTTTTGTGTTCATTTCTTGCAGCCTTAGAAATCGAAGCAATGGAACTGGTCCCTTTGTTGTAACTGAGAGTGAGGGACTGAGAAATGTGCCTTCTATTGACTTCCGTGTTCACTAGAAGCTACCTCGAAAATAATTTAATAGTTTCTAAATGTCATTAAAGCTTAGACATGTTTGACAAATTAGACTTTTAATTTGAGTATTATAGTGTAGTCTCATTTGCGAGAGGTCATTCATGTAATGGACAATGGATAAACTGAAGTGCATTGATGCCATGTAAACAAAATAATTGTACTGTCTATTGCCACCAAGGTCCCATAGGAATGTGAGTGTTAATAAGGTCTTGTTAAATCTGCTTGTACTTGTTTGCGGATGCTCAGTCTATTCCTATGTAGCCAATATTCCCAAAGGAAATCGCAGCTGATTGAACTTGGTCTACTTTTACAAAGTTTAATTCCTTCAACTTTAAATTTAGAAATTGCAATCTTAAAGTAATATATTCCAAGACCTGTGCAGTGTGATTAGCACATTTCTCATTTACCACCTACAAACACTTATTCATTAGTGTCTTCACACATCAGGGTCCTCCAGCCTCTTCCATTTCTGGAGCTTTTTAAGTGATGACCTAAGCAGATCTTGTTTAAATGACACAGAAAAGTAAAAAATCTATAGAAAATGTGTATAGCAAACAGTTACTATGGAATTGCGGAACGTGACAATGTACAGTACTTCCTACTGTATTTTTATGCTAGTAGGTCAATTATTTCTACTTTTTACAATAATTATTATTCAAATTTGATCATTTCCAAGTGATCATAAAAACAAATGTCCAGATTCCTTTTGAATTAGAGACAGATCGGGCCGTAACTAGGAAAGAATGACATTTCCCACATGGGAGAGAAAACTGCTCCCTAATGATCACTCTAATGAAATATATCTATCAAGTCCTTTTAATGATCGGAGATGGTTTAAAACATAGTTCCTTGTATTAGGCTTCATTGGTCTGCTCATAATTAGCTGCAAAAATTTTTTTTTCACATACAGAAAAGGTTAATTGAATTAAAATTTTCCCCGATCAGAATAAATATCTGAAATCCCCTGAAGTAACAAATCCACCTCACCAATACACTATTAAAGGGGATACCCGTGACTTTAAAAAAAATAAAAAAATCGGCCTAAGCACCAAAAGGCAGGTAATTACCATTCTGCACCGCCACAGAGCGGTCACAGACTTCCACTGACGTCATGTCAACAGAGCGGCAGTTTCTTTCCCTGTTGATAGGGCGGGACTACTAGCGTCATGTTGATTGACAGACAGCTCTCCACTGCCTAATTGGGGGGAGCCGGCTGTCAATCAAGATGATGCCAGTAGTCCCGTCTTGTCAACAGGAAGAGAAACCACTGCTCTGTTGACGGGGAGCAGCTGAATCTCTGCAGGAGCAGTCGATGACCAGCGCCGGGCAAAAGAGACAGGTAGTTGCCTCTGTTAGCAACTACATGCTTGTTAGTGCTTATTCGCATTTTTTTTAAAGTCCCAGATATCCCCTTTAATTGCAACAATATGTATGAATTAATGAATTCACTAATATTTTCACCAACAAAATTGAAAATTAAAGTCTACTTACTGTATGTATACATCCATGATACAGATCCACAATAAGATGTTCATAGACTATTTTGGGCCCATAGTGTTCTATATCACAATGGACCCGCAGAGGATTGGGTTATACCAAGGAGTCCATGCAAATGAGATTGCCAAGTGCATGAGCTTAAAAAGGAACCTATCAGAAGTTTTGTGACCATCCCAAATCACAACTATTATTTGAGTTCTTTTCCTGCAGGCTCCCCTTAGTATTTTTAGTTGATGTGTCATTCTGTTAAAATCACTGCTCACTCCAAATACTAATTAGATCTAGAGATACAGTGAGTCAAGTTAAGCTGTTCATGCCTTATCCCTACCCTATATGGCTTTTTGTTTTCCATGAAGATCAGAAGGGCATTAAAAAGGTTGTCCTCTACTGATGGATAGGCTAAATTGGCTGCAGTCTCCGCAGTTCCATCTCGTGGAGTTTCATCTGACAGAACTCAGCAGCTCATCAGTAGCCACTCTTGTAACATAACAAGGTTACATAGGTGCCAAGAAACAAAGATAAAAAGAAGAATATTGTGTGGTTTTGTGTGGAATATCCCACAAATTGTAGTCCATGTATTCAGAAATTAGGTAATAATTGACCACCATGTTTTTCAGAGCTCAACATTGGCCTCCACTGCTCAGATCTCTCGATCACTGACAATGACTTGAGCATCAACTGAAACAATTTGGCTCATGTGATATTGGATATTGTTTTTCAGTGAATCAGCATGTACTCATATCAGAGACATGTTTCTGACAAGCGTAGATTTATATGTATTAAAAAAAAGCATGACAATATACAATGTATCAGTAATAGGTTCTTGAAATGAGTTATTATTTTCAACCAGTGTATTGTTGAATCCCTGTAGGTGATAATATTGATAAGAAAACATTCTAGCAAGAGTGTAATTATTCATGTGGCCACTAATTTGCTAGAAATGCTTTTTTTCACTGCAAGGAAACATTTGTAAACAATAATAAATTAAACTGTAATAAATCATATGTGAAATGCATAATTTCTAGTATTGATTTTTTTTCGCTTCGGAAATATGTATTACATTAGCCATTCTATGAGAACTTGTTCTTAGTTTAAAAACAACTTTATAAAAAATTCCACTGGGAACAGATAAAAATGTTCCTAGTACCTTATGCGTAGCTTTGTACTATAAATATTCTGAAGGTATTATAAGCAACAATATACATGGTGCAAATAGTATCCTTACAGTAGTTGGCCACTTTGGACAACCCCTTTTTGCTATGAGCGTTTTCCCAACGCTAAAGGTATATTTCACAGTGCACTGTTATATTGAACTTGCATTCATTAGAACTTTTGTTTCACGATAATTGCACAGTCTTAACAGGCTGTCGATCATCCGACAAAAAAACAAAGCCCCCCAAAGGATCATTGTTCTCGGCAGGACATAGCCTTGTGTTATCAAAACTTGCAGTGCTGGGCTGTCCATGTGCATTAAATGATCTATTAGTGTTCGTTCAGTGTGCATCTATAGTACGGTCTGCCTGCATAAACAGGCTTTTAATTGACCATCGATTGGCAAATATTTACCGATCGGCGAGGTAAAAGGAAATCAACATCTATTTGGTGCAGGGTTGTGTTGGGGCTTTTCACAGCCTGAGGATGTATTGGTGATGTATTTGTACAGTGGGTACGGAAAGTATTCAGACCCCTTTAAATTTTTCATTCTTTGTTTCATTGCAGCCATTTGGTAAATTATAAAATGTTCATTTTTTTTCTCATTAAAGTACACTTTGCAACCCATCCTGACTGAAAAAAACCCCCAGAAATGTAGAAATTTTTGCAAATTTATTAAAAATTAAAAACTGAAATATCACATGGTCATAAGTATTCAGACCCTTTGCTCAGACACTCATATTTAAATCACATGCTATCCATTTCCTTGTGATCCTCTTTGAGATGGTTCTACTCCATCATTGGAGTCCAGCTGTGTTTAATTAAACTGATAGGACTTGATTTGGAAAGACACACACCTGTCTATATAAGACCTCACAGCTCACAGTGCATGTCAGCCCAAATGAGAATCATGCGCTAAAAGGAACTGCCCAAGGAGCTCAGAGACAGAATTGTGGCAAGGCACAGATCTGGCCAAGGTTACAAAAGAATTTCTGTATTACTCAAGGTTCCTAAGAGCACAGTGGCCTCCATAATCCTTAAATGGAAGAAGTTTGGGACCACCAGAAGTCTTCCTAGACCTGGCCGTCCAGCCAAACTGAGCAATTGTGGGAGAAGAGCCTTGGTGAGAGAAGTAAAGAAGAACCCCAAGATCATTGTGGCTGAGCTCCAGAGATGCAGTAGGGAGATGGGAGAAAGATCCACAAAGTCAACTATCACTGCAGCCTTCCACCAGTTGGACCTTTATGGCAGAGTGGCCTGACGGAAGCCTCTCCTCAGTGCAAGACGTATGAAAGCCCGCATAGAGTTTGCTCAAAAACGCATGAAGGACTCCCAGGCTATGAGAAATAAGATTCTCTGGTCTCATGAGACGAAGACAGAACTTTTAGTGATAATTCTAAGCGTTTTTTGTGGAGAAAACCAGGTACTGCTCATCACCTTCCCAATACCATCCCAACAGTGAAACATGGTGGTGGCAGCATCATGCTATGGGGGTGTTTTTCAGCTGCAGGGGCAGGACAACTGGTTGCATTTGAAGGAAACATGAATGCGGCCAAGTACAGAGATGTCCTGGATGAAAACCTCTTCATGAGTGCTCTGGACCACAGGCTTGGCCAAAGGTTCACCTTCCAACAAGACAATGACCCTAAGCACACAGCAAAAATAACAAAGAAATGGCTTCAGAACAACTCTGTGACCATTCTTGACTGACCCAGCCAGAGCCCTGACCTAAACCCAATTGAGCATCTCTGGAGAGACCTGAAAATGGCTGTCTACCAATGTTCACCATCCAACCTGACGGAACAGGAGAGATCTGCAAGGAAGAATGGCAGAGGATCCCCAAATCCAGGTGTGAAAAACTTGTTGCATCATTCCCAAGAAGACTCAAGGCTGTACTAGCTCAAAAGGGTGCTCCTACTCAATACTGAGCAAAGGGTCTGAATACTTATGACCATGTGATAATTCAGTTTTTCTTTTTTAATAAATTTGTGAAAATTTCTACATTACTGTTTTTTTTCAGTCAAGATGGGGCGCAGAGTGTACTTTAATGAGAAAAAAAATGAACTTTTTAGAATTTACCAAATGGCTGCAATGAAACAAAGAGTGGAAAATTTAAAGGGGTCTGAATACTTTCCGTACCCACTGTATATCACAAGGATTTCTCTTAAAAATGTTGTGAGATAGGAGACCTGAACATCTGTCTAAGCAAACCTTCTGTATTGCTTCCTTTGTAACATATGCTTCGGACGCAATCCAGTCTAGTAGTTGGACACTACTAAAGTTCTTACTCAAGACAAAATAAAAAGTGTTGTAGAATCCTTAATGCAGATGTTAGAAAGTACTTCAGCATTAGTGATTACCTAAAGCACTACTTCTCAAACTTCTCAAATGGTGAGGTTCACTAAGATGGCCCCTAGTTGTTGGTGATGCTCAGCGAGGAGGCTACATTCACAAAAGTTAAAATAAGATGAGCATTGCTTTAAAGGGAAACAACTATCTCTGCTATTGACTCATTTTGTGCCTATTTTTCATCACCCACAGTTCAGGAGTCCAAGAAAATGTAAATTGAGCAGTATTTTAAATGGATGTCCACCACCATACATGATGCGACCCAGGCATCTCCTTGCACGACTGATGAGGTCCCAAAACAAACAGTTTGAGAAGCCTTGGCTTAATGAACCACTATACTTGCTGGAATCTTTGTTCCATTAAATGTAGCTTAATTTACGAAAGTTGTGACATAATGTCTCATCAATACTAGTCCATCTCAAACCATGACATAGGCCCCACCCAGGAGAAGACCTTAACTAAAAATAAAGTGCAAGTGGTAAAGTATTTTTCACTGCCCTTCAGATATCTTTGCAATATATGGTTTCAAAATAATAATTGTGCTTACTCTAATGTTTTAATTGTTGGTGATGCCAAGTCATCACCATGTACAGAATGGTCAACTACCAGTAGGAAAAGATTGTGAAGATCTTGTCCATACAGTGTATTTCTCTCCATGCTATACAGGCTTTTTGTAGAGTCCAAGAAAAGCTATGTAAGCCATTAATTTTAGGATGTTGTACTTATAAAAAGGTTATAACATTAGACAAAAGTATAAGTACAATGGGAGCATGCGAGGAAGGGCCTGCAGTCTACAAGGGAAGGGAGGAGAAGACAGTAGGTAAGGGTAAAAGCTGCTCATGTGGCCATGTAGTAGTTATAAGTTTATTGTATGTTGTAAACTTTTCTGAAGGGATGGGCTTTCAAATTTAAAAGTTTCAATAGTGGAAGAAAATCCAACCAATTAGGGTAATATATTCCAGAGCACTGGGGAAGCACTGGAGAAATCTTGAAGACATTTGTGGGAGGAGCAGACGAGAGGTGAGAAAAAAGAGAAGGTCTTGTTAGGACAAGATTACATGTGGGAAGGTCTTAGGGGTTTGGGTTAGGGATGTATGGAGGGAATAGGTTGTGTATAGCTTGTAAGTCAAAATTTATATTTTCAACTTATCAGAGAGGGATAAAAATGATACCTTAGGCTTTATATCTAAATCTATCTCTTTGGTTGCGCTGAGGAAGTCTAATTTAGTCAAGTCAGCAGGATACTACAGTATTTTTCAGTTTTACATACGGCTTGTTATATTCACAAAGAAGTGAGCAATTCTGTATTTAGATTTGTCTCCGTAGGTGCCATGTGCTCGTTATACACTCCCTTTGACATTTCCTAGTCAAACTGTATTCTTCCACCAAAATAGTAAACAGTTATTTTAATCTAATTAACCTTTAGCAATGTCCTTTGGGTCCATTTGAAGAACAGTAATACCAGCAATACTTGTACAACAAGAAACCGAACAAATACCAGGATAGACATTCAACAACTCTGAAGTCGTTTTCTTATGTATTTTCTGGAGCTCCGCACTTTCCATTTTATGCTATAGTAAATCTCATGTCATAATATTGTGCTGATTACACTTTCCAAAAGAGAACTCAAATTTTTTTTTTTTCACGCTATTACATAAATTGAAAATCAAAGTATTGCTGGTGAGGTTGACACAAAATTATAGTCGTCGCACAAAAAAAAGTACTTAAGCCATAATTTCTTGTGTAAATATATATAATGTAAACTTAGATGAAATATGGATTTCTGAAGGAAAATAAAACTTTTGCTATAAATTGCTGTAAGAAGTATATAGTCACAGAAGTGTTTAATATGTTTCTCACAAAACAAGATATCGGAAAAGTTATATTTATTTGTTGTGACAGTTACATATTGTACAGACAGAGAAAATGTATCTGTATATCTAAAATATTACAGCTTGATTTACAAAATTATATATGCCTCAACCTGACACTGAGAAGGGAATGGGAAGCAATTTAGTCTTTTCCATAAACTCATTAACTGTTGAATATTTTTGTGTCTTCCCCATGGGGTTTTTGCCTTCCTCTGGATCAACATGTTAGGCTATAGGTTGAACTTGATGGCCTTAAGTCTACCTTCAACCTTAAAAAATACCCAGTTAATTCTTCTCTTTTCCATTAGGTCTATGACATCACATAATTAAAGACTAACTTGCTGAATCCTTCTAAGCTCTATGTAGAAACAGGAGGTCAATTTTACCTGTATGAGTCATCAGTCACAGCAGAAGTCCATGGCAGGGAGGAGGGGCGAGGCAATTGAGTCATGAGTTGAAAAGAGGAATGATTTCTGCTGGGAAAAGAGACTACCTGTTTCTACATAGAGCAGAGGAAAGAGAAGAATTAGCTGGGTAGAAAGGCAAAATGAGCAATTGTATGTGCACAATATTTCTATATATAAATATGTCAGTAAATTTTTCCATAATTTATTTGTCGGGACTCGGGAATTACAGATATTTCAATTTTCCTGAAAAGACATGTATAATGCTCTCAGGTCTCCTAAGACTATATCCAACCCCTTTCAAACTTGAATGCAAACCCAGCCTTACTAATATCAAAGTTACCTCCACATATATGGCAATGGTAAATGGAGGGTAACCATTCTTTATTGCTGTTTAGTCGCATACACTAACTGTACAGTATTCAGAATTTGTTGTTGTTTTTTTTTCTCCCTACTTGCTAACCTGTGAGCTGTGATATCCTCTCACTAAAAAGATTCAGTCCAAAATTGTTCCTGAGCTGCATTCCCTGCCTCAGCTTTTATACAGGCTATGATAGGCTGTGCTATACTATGTGATGTGCTATACTATGTGATGTGAAAGCTGAAAGTCATTTTTGGGAAGCTCGTCCAGTCATGGGGCTTCTCTGGCTTATGCAGTCGTAAGTATTGTGTAAAATAGCAGTGGTCAGTTTTGCAGATTCACGAGAATTGAATAGAAAAAATAGCAAATTGTTCATATTTGCCGTCTTCAGCGAATTTCCTAAAATTAGAGTCAGTCTTGTAGATTTGCTCATCCATACGACATATATATTGTACATACACACACACACACATATATATATATATATATATATATAAACAAATATGTACAACACTTGTAGCAAGACATTAGTCAACTTTCTTGTTAATGTCTATCTAGATAGATAGATAGAAAGATAGATAATATAGAAAGATAAATGATAGATTAGATAAATACTGTATAGATAGATAGATAGATATGGATAGATAATAGATAAATACTGTATAGATATAGATAGATAGATAGATGGATAGATAGATAATAGATAGATAGATAATAGATAGATACTGTATAGATAGATAGATAATAGATGATAGATATTGTATAGATAGCATATAGCAGCACAATATGTCAGTGCCTGCCACAGACTAAGTGGAGCCTGATATGTTATGGACCCTGATACCCCACCCTGGATGTGTCCCTATCCTGTCCCCCCATTATTTTACCACTTGCTTTGGCAATGCTAACATGTACTTAGTCCTGCCAATAAAGCCCATTTGATTTGATTTGATTTGATACTGTATTAGATAGATAGATGATAGATAGATAGATAGATAGATAGATAGATAGATAGATAGATAGATAGATAGATGGATGTGTGTATATATTGTATACATGCTAGCAGGTTGACTAATGTAGCAATGAAATATCTAGATAATCCGCAGAGCCTAATGCCCCATTCATGCAATACTTTATATCATGTTATTTTTAGCTTTTTTTCCCCTAGCACAGACATGATTGAAATTTTAATGAAGAAATAAAAAAGATATTGTGAAATTCACCAGGGAATTTAGAGAGGGGAATATGCTGGCACAGTACATGTGATCTAAGTATTTCTAAGGATTCTGCCACAAATCACTTTATCAAGAAAAAAAGATTTGAGATATGTGCTGTAGATAAAGAAAGTTTAAAAACGACAGGAGAAAAGGAGAAATAAGATAATGCTGAATGGAAATGACAATTCGGAGTATAAAGACACAGAAGGAATGCAATAAGATAAAGTAATGGGCATAACAACTTTTTACAACTTTTAACAACCGATCATGAATTTTTATTTTATTGCTGACCCATTAAAACCACGTATACCTACTTTGCGTTACCCATAGATGTAATATAAGTTTGGGAATCAGAAATAAGTATTAGAAATTTTCATCTTGTTTAAATAATGGTCATGCTGAAGAGGGGAATAACTATTGGGGATGCTGAAGTGACAGTCCCACCCAAGTCCTGTAATCCAAGGAAGGCTAATGGTGCTCCTTCGACATTATTAAGAAGACATTAGTAGGGAAAATTTGACATTATACTGGGACAAAGACACAACTAGATTAAAAAAAAATCAGAGAACTTAAATGCAGAGAATACTGAAGGAGTCACTTCTTCGCCTCCTGCCTACCTCTTGATTTCACCATTTACCCAGAATACAGCTAAAATTCCTCTTTCTGTGGACAAGGCAGATGTACAGCTCACAGAGGGTTCAGATTAAAGATGCCTATTGAATTCTACAGTATGAAGGGGAATGATGGAGCAGACAAACTTGCTGCTGCTTTTTAGTTAGTGTTTTATCTCATCCAGTGCTGGATTCACCGCTGCATTACTCAGTACTTCTTGATAAAGTCCTCCATGCTGTTCCTGATTCTGAACATGTGCTATATAAAGGCAGGAGTTTAAGAATTCTTCTTATCTGTATGTTCTGTGTATAGGAGACATCAGAGCAGCTAGTCTCTCTCCACTAGCTCAGCGACAACAGAAAATTAGCTATAAAGCTTGCAGAGGGGAAACAATGCAGGATTCAAGTCATATTAAGGCCAAAAACAGTGTTATTTATCTATTAGATACATATGACTACCTATTGTGAAAAGTCACCTGACATGACTGGTGTGCTTTAAAGTGGTTGAGGATATATTAGGCTTTAGTTCTTAACAAAAATATGTTACTTGCTAAAAAAAAAATTAGTTGAATACCTTGTAAAAAATACTTGAGCTCCCTTACCTCTTTTAAGCTGCATCACTCCATCACATTTTTTGCTTTTGGAGAGCAGTATGTGAAATCTCTGCTTGCAGTCCAACTTGGCATTTCTTCAGAGTCTTCTTTGGGGGCATACACCTTAACCACTCTCTCCCAGATGCTGCCAGTCATAGCTTGGCGGTGAAACTATCAGTCTAGCAGTCTCAGACTCTGCTGAGCTGTGATTAGCAGCATCTGGGACGGAGAGGTGAAAGTGCATGTACTTAGAGAAGACTCTGAAGAAACGCCCAGTTGGACTGCAAGTAAAGATTTCACATACTGCTCTCTAAAATCAACAAATGTAAATATCTTTGCACAGTAGTGATGCAGCACAAAACCAAAAAGAGTAGCAGAATTAGGGGAACGCAGGGATTTTTACAAGGTATTTAGCTTAATTTTTGAGAGGTCCTCTTTAGAGTCAATGTACTGATGACTTGTATGTTTAAAAAATTATCCTTTAAGTTATTATAAGGGGCTGTAAAGATTTGATATGATGAAAAATAATGCCAGTGTGAATAGAACTTCAAGGTATTTGTTGTCTGCTGTTTGCAATTTCAGAGGTATCTGTTCTTTACTCCTGAAAGCCCCAGATGATCATTCATTTTATGGAGGAAATCAGTTGTCGGATTTCCATTTACCATAATGCAGTATACTTATCTGGGTTTTAACATAGGACGGCAGGTAACACATTTTAGCATAATAAACCACATTGTGCTACATCTTTACAAAAAAAGACAAACTGCCTCCTCGATAATAGCCCCTTCTACAGAGGTACATGATGCTGTATAGATAATGTATGTCTGAAATATTTACAATGTTGTGTACACTTTAAAAAGCACATTGGTATTCTTTTAACACAAAAATAAGTTTTGTCTAGCTCAATGACTTGGAAAAGCACTTTATCTAACCAAAAAATATGGTCCTTTTTCCGTAATCCATGTTGTATTCAATAAGATAGTGACACATTTTAAAGTGTTAGCCTGCACAGCCTAACATAGAGAAGATAAGCCAGGAAACATTATCAGGAAAAACGTTGTCAAAGAGATCAGGGTAAGAATTGGGAATAGAATGGTATTATGAAGGAATTACACTGGGCTTGCTATTCGATTAATTCCTTTTTTTACAACAAGATAAGGTATTTTCTTATACTAAATGTTGCTGTGTGGTTTGTAGGAATACTCAATCTTTCAAAAATATAGAATAGTCCTGCAAATACACATAAAACAATGTATTTTCCGGTAATGCAGCCATACATAGATTTGCTTTTTCCTAGAATAGACATATTTTTTAAAAGGACCATTTCACTGTATAAATAAGCATTTTTTAACATTTATTATATTTTGGGAGAAATAGAAAAAAAATGCCATTTTTTTTGCAATCTTTGTATGGCATTCACCATGCAGTCTACAAATAAAGGTAACTTTTTCATGTGGGTCATTACGGTTGCAGTGAAGCCATACAAGTGTGATTTGTAAAGCACATTTTAATGCATACTTTTTTAATCCATGTTTTTAAAGCAGTCAGCAATCTATTAGTCTGTATAAATGATCTAGATGAGGGAACTGAAGGTAAACTAATCAAATATGCAGATGATGCAAAGCTAGGAGGGATTGCTAACACTAAAGAATACAGAGAAAGGATTCAGAAGGATCTAGATAAGCTTCAATAATGGGCAGTGACTAATAGAATGGTATTTAACAGGGAGAAATGCAAGATTCTACATCTGGTCAAGAAAAACGAAAATGACATCTACAGATTGGGAGGAATAGAACTAAGCAACAGCACGTGTGAAAAAGACTTGTGTATACTAATAGATCACAGACTGCACATGAATCAACAGTGTGATGCAGCAGCAAAAAAAGCAAACACAGTTCTGGGATGTATTAAGAGAAGCATAGAGTCTAAATCACATGAAGTAATTATCCTCTTCTACTCCTCTTTGGTCAGACCTCATCTGGAATACTGTGTCTAGTTCTAGGCACAACATTTTTTAAAAAGACTTTGAAAAACTGGGCTAAGTTCAGAGAAGAGCTACAAGGATGGTGAGCGGACTGCAAACTATGTCCTACGAGGAACGGTTAAAGGATCTGGGAATGTTTAGCTTGCAAAAAAGAAGACTAAGAAGAGACTTAATAGCTGTCTACAAATATGTCAAGGGATGTCACAGTGTAGTGGGATCATCCTTATTCTCATTTGCACATGAAACATGAGAATAAATGGAATGAAACTGAAAGGGAGAAGATACAGATTAGATATTAGAAAAAACTTCTTTCAGTGAGGATGATCAATGAGTGGAACAGGCGGCCACGAGAGGTGGTGAGTTCTCCTTCCATGGAAGTCTTCATACAGAGGCTGGACAGACATTTGTCTGAGATGGTTTAGTCAATCCTGCATTGAGCAGGAGATTGGACACGATGACCCTGGACATCTCTTCCAACTGTAACATTCTATGATTCTACCTGTGCCATACAACTAGGCATATAGCTTTGGCAAGCTTTTGGATTTAAGTCCATCGACTGTCATTGCATCCCTGCAATTGTGTTGCAAATTGCCATTGGGGTGACAGTTACCATTGTCTAACTGTCCTGATATTGGGGTGTTCAAGGGGTTAAAGCAGCAGTATACCAATGGTTCTCCTTCTTCTGTGACTACTGCTGTTTAGTACATCCGTTGTGATATTACTCATCTGTGCCATTGGGTGCCATAACACTGGCATATAAAACTGTCCCAAAAGAAAATCTAGCTGCGACCTACAAAGTCTTTGAGCTCATAAATCGTACAAGAAAAAATGTCGCAGTTTTAATAGAAAATTATAATATACTATTCGTTAAATAGCTTAAAACACATATTCCATCATATCAAAAAGATAGACACAAATTTCAGGGAAATATTAAGCGACTTACGGGAGATTTGGAACATAATAGTAACGGTCATATAATCAATACGGGAGTTGAAAAATCACACAGATAGTCACTTGGGGCTCGGGTGCTTGGAGATTGGTCTGGGTAACTATTCAATATTTACTACTATATTTATTCTACTACTATATTGTTTTGCATTGGTGATACCAAGAGACTGTACGGTATGAGTATGTATGAGCCCTGATATAAATATAAGGAAAAATACACATTACACATATTAATCCTTACTCATATTTACTTACTCAGCCGCTGCTGTTTCTCTTTGTCATTGAACTTGAGCTGGCAGCAGGTGATAGTGATAATCTCGTACTGACTAAGGATGAGCGGACCCGTGGAGGTTCAGGTTCTGGTACCCAACCCGAACTTTATTCCAAAGTTTGGTTCGGGAACTAGAACTGTACCCAAACTTGAACCAGGACTTGAACCCCATTGAAAACAATGGGGAGACCAACTTTTGAACTGGAAATCTCTCTCCCGGACTATCCCCTGCAACTCTGAACATTACAACGGACTTCGTGGAGAACTGCAGAGTTTAGCACCGGACACTAACTGTTCAGTAAGAACTCCGGACTTTGAAGTTCAGGTTCACTCATCTCTAGTGCTAACAATACTGTCATTTTATCAAAACTACTGCAAGCAGCCCAGTAAGTGATACATCGCAATTAT
Organism: Phyllobates terribilis; assembly: GCF_046119375.1. Lineage (NCBI taxonomy): Eukaryota > Metazoa > Chordata > Amphibia > Anura > Dendrobatidae > Phyllobates > Phyllobates terribilis. Next base: position 734,182,182 of record NW_027362763.1, on the reverse strand, counting down.
GCTGCTATCAGATTAGATGGCAAAAACCTGTTATTCCCTTTATTAACGTCTTGAATGGACATTGAATGGTATAAGAACTAACAGGTGCTTATGTGGAGACTTTTTATGTCATCGTGATATTAATAAACTGACATCACAGTGATTTAGTGGCAACGCTCCCTTGCATGTACTTTGCTTTTCCTTGTTCGTCTGCTTCACATAGGTCAAGAAACATCACTAAGAAGAAAAAAAAAAGATGTTAGCACAAAAGGAAAATAATAGATGCTGAGTGAGTCAGTATGAAAAAGCCATGGAAAAAGGTTACTTGGTCCAGAAAATAAATACAATGCAGCAGGTCATACATCAAGAAAAAAAATCTTCTGGCGTCTTTTTCAATATCCTGAGTGTGTTTGGGTTGAATTATAAGAGGCTTATTTTATGGGTTTGAATTAAATTGTACTCATGTTTCTATTTTGGTAGATTGTGAATGGTTCATTTTATGAGTCCAGATAAAGAAGAAGAACGGTTATTATGAGATGATAAAATATGACAATGCATTTTATCCAATGGATATTATAGAAAATATCATATCAGAAGATCTAATTCCCGCTATTCCCAGAGAAATATATTAAAGAAACATGGGTCCCGGTGAAAAATAATAGAACGCCCTGTTGACTATGTATCTTTTATACTTTTGATGTCTTCTCATGTGGCCTTTGGTTTCGCAAAGGTCTAGGTGCAGCTTCTGCTTTTATAGCTTAGTAGATGTTCATTGTGGTTATTGCCAGTTTCCCTGTTGATTAAAGTTTCAAACTTTGGGATTCTTGGAACCTGGACAGGAGTTTTCGAGAACTTTAGGGATGTCATTCTTATTGTAGGGATAGAAAACTATTATTAGGCGCCTCAAAGATGTTTCTACAGAAAGTAGAGCTATAAAAAGGTTTTATTTGCCTTTACATAACATTTTCTCATAGCAAACCTGGGGAATGAAAAAATAGAGAACATTTCAACCATCCATTATGTACCTAAAGTAACCCTCTACCCCCCTTACTACAGCTCATTTTCCTCTTGTATACAAATGTATGCATTTTTTCAAGCAAGGTAGTCTATTGGAGATAGATGATCAATGGATGACATCCACCAAGATATCCAACATACAAATACATTTTTTTTCTATGTTTTCATAAAGGGAACCTGGCAGCATGATTTTTAAACCGAAGTACAAAGTATTCATAGTGATATGGTCATGTGAGGACAACTGCAGGTTTGCCCCAGCTGACCCAAGAAGCAACTCCGTATAGGAACATATTAGAAACAAGAGAGAAAAGCTGGAGTCTTAAGTGCTTCACATACAGTATGAAAAAAACATTTTATTAGTACGCACAAGTACAGGTAGAAAATGATGTAAGAACAGTATATAAAAGATGATTACAGCAAACAGGGCTGGCAAAAATGTCTGGTGTAAAAAGATCTCATGAAAAAGAGTCACATAAAATATGAGTCTTAACATAGTAGCCAAAGACAGTGCAGAAGTCCTTATATCAAAAAGTATATAGTATGTACATGGTGACAGGATCTAATACCCTTGAAGATATCCTAAACATCGTAGTCCTCAACTTGTGGTGGACATACCTCCATAAAATAAGTATGGATATACTAGTCAGAAAGAACATACCAATAAGAGGCACCAAACAAGAAGCCTGCCCGGAAAGGAACCTCCTGTGTCCCAGACGCGCGTTTCGCTTGTTCATTTATACAGCTTAATCATCGGGGGATAATGATGCATTAATGTAGCCAAGTATATTATTCTCTTAAAAGCTCCTGTGTTTCAGAGTTAATATACTTGGAAGATGTACTAGGCACTAAAGCCAAAGACCAGACAAGTGGGGCTCTGCTCCCTAGGTCACTCCCTTATGTCTTCATAAAGAGAGACCTGTCCATCATCATCAACAGCACTGTGAAAAGCAGATTAGGAGCTGAGCTGGACTAGTCTATGATCCCCTATTGGATCTTCAAAGAGTATTACCTTTGAAATACCCGAGGCTCTAATAAAAGAATGAAATACCTGTCTGCCACCATCTGCTGCCTGGTCATGAATCACATGTTTGGTTCCCTTTAACCTCTCACACTATACATCTTGGGATATGTTAAATTTAGAGAGGACAAATTTGTTTTCGCAGTTTTTACCTAATAATAACTTTTTTTGTCACTGGTGGTATAGTTGTCTGTACTTTATAATTATTCTAACTTTGCTATAATGGAAATCATATCTATATTTACAAAATTCCCAGTGAGTTTTTGATTGGCTGCTTTATATAAATATAAGTCTATCTGCCATGGCAGAGCTGCAGGAAGGAAGGAGAAAGCAGTAGTATAGACCAATGATGAACCAGGAGGTGTGCCTCAGACTGCACAGACTCCCTGTAGGCACTGTTCTTTACTGTAGTTGTCATCACAGATCACAGCTCTGCCTTAATGGGGGCGAGCTAGAAAGCAACAAACCTGAATTATAAATTAGCAGTTAATCATTCCCTGAATTCACTAACATATCATTTTTAAGCTTCTGAGTGGAGATTTAATGGTAACCAAACAATTTTTGCCCACATAGAAAATTCAGGAAAGTAACTGTTATTCTTCCAATTTGCAACTCAAGGCATGTGTGTTTGTGGAGGAAGTTGTAAAAAGATAACTGTAGGAAAAACACATGTTCAGACAAGGGCTATCTACAATTTAGATCTGAGCTATAAGACAACATTAATGGAGCACAGATGAACTAGAGATTAAAGGGGTTGCTACAAGTCTGCAGACATTCTGTGTGACTTGTGAACCCTCATATCGCACAAACTGGGCATTGTGAGGATTCCCCGATGCCGGCGTTGAGAGCAGCAGGCGCATGACCACAAGTATGCAATTTGTATGCATGCAGCCACATACCAACTAGATGGGCATGACCTTACTTAAAGCAAGTGTATTAAGCGAGGCCAGATACAGTCTAGTCGGGGTGTGGCTGGAAGTATGCAAATTGCATGACCACCTGCTCCAAGTGCCGGTACTGCAGAATCCTCACAGCATGCTGTGCACGTGATGTGAGGATTCACAAGTCTGCAGTCACGCTGAGTAACTGCACACTTGGAGTAAGATCGGAAAACCTCTTTGACACAAATGACTATATTATATAGAGCCAGATTTTCTTATATAAGAATATTTTTGTGTTGGTGATGGTCACATGTTTGCTCATCTCTATAATTTCGCAGTTTTGATGCCTGGGTAATTTCTTTTTAAATGATCTCAGTCATTTTGCCCATTTTTTTACAGCATGTGTATGTGGATTTATGACTCAATGTTTACCTAAATACATCGGGATAAAAAAAAGAAAGAGAATGTTCCTGGTTATTTTCCAGGTAGGACGCGAGAGCCAAAGATTACATGTAAAGAAATTTCTGGAAGATTTTGTCATTTTCATTTATCACTTCTTGTGAAGGAATCAGCTGGTGCATGAGATGGCAGACCGTAGTGGTGGATCGTGCAGTGTTGCACAATTATACGCCGCTGTGAGCCTTCCACTGCTGTACTCAGAACTTGTTGTGCTTTGTAGCCTCTATCTGGAGATTACTTTATTCTATGATAGTAATGATTGGAAGCATGAATGTGTCACAAAGAGTTTCATGTGAAAACTCTGAAGCATTATTGTTTGTTTGCTTGGTCTCCATTAGATGATGCATAAGTGGGACAACAACATGTAGAGAAGTGCAGTGTGAAAGTTGGATGGGACCTGGGGACTTGATATGTTTTGCATTGATAACATCTGACCACAGACCGAGTTTTTGCTGTCAATTCTCGTGTATACCTCATTGCACATATTTCACATTACATTATTGACCTTGGAAAGCACATAGCTTGGTATAAAGTAGAACAGAAAACAACAATTACTGTACTTTTTGTATAACTTTGCTAACTAAAAATTACAACATGATTATAATGACATGGAGCTCTCTTATAGACATATTGTATTCACAACAGAACATGGAACACAGATCAGAAGTTGAATGTTAGACATTTTTCCATTTCATTTGAAAAAAATAAATATTTAGAAATTGCAGCAAATCTCAAAAAGGTTGAGACAATGCTATCTACCATTGTATAAACTCTTCTCTTCTTTTTACAACAGTCTGTAAACATCAGAGAAGAGACCAATTGCTAGAGTTTTGGGAGAGGAATGTGTCCCATTCTTGTCTGATGTAGGATTCTAGATGCTTAACCGTCCGGGTTATTTTTTGCTGGATTTTTTATTTTAAATTGTGTCAAATGCTTTTTTTATTGGAGAAAGGTCTGGACCAGATCATCGCCAGAACTCTTCTTCTGTGAAGCCATGCTTTTCTAATGGATGCCATTTTGCTGAAATATGCAATGACTTCCCTGAAATAGAATTTGTCTGGCTGGGATCATGTGCAGTCATTTGTATGATCAAATCATGACTTTTTTTTAATGCAGAGCCACCTGAGGGTCCATACATCATGAACATCCAATATTGACCATCTGCCTTGACCCTTGTAAATGTTGGGATATTCAAAGTCTTTGCAATTTTATGTTGAGGGACATTTTTCCAACAATTTTTAGACAAAGTTGCTCACAGATTGGTGAATCTCTGACCATCTTTGCTTCTGAGAGACTCTGCCTCTCTAACATGTTCTATTTATAATGTCATTTGACTTTGTTGATAATTAACCCTTCAACAGTTTTTCATTAGTTCCACTTACTTTTCCAGCGTTTTAACTCTTTCAAAACTTTTTTGAGATGTGTTGGTGTTGCTGCCTTCAATTTTTAAATGAGTTAATGTTTTCAAATGCAATGGAAAAATGTCTAACTTTCACTTTGATCTGTGTTCTGTGTTCTGTTGTGAATAAAAGATGGCTGTAAAAGATTTCCAGATTATTACATTGTTGTTTTCTTTCCATTTTACATAGCGTCACAACTTTTTTGAAATTGTGGTTGTTGATAAATTTATATAAATTAATAATGAAAACCCTTTGTGATGGACCCTAACAATATTCAGGACTATTTATGAATGGACCCGTGGAAGTTCTATTTCTGGTACCCGATCTGAACTTTAGTTTTTGAAAATACTTCTGTGACCTGTTTCATTCATCTAAATTGTGCTTGTGGAAATCCATGCATATGCCAACAAAACAAACTCATTCAGATAAACAGAACTGATTTTCAGTCACAGATGAATATATATTTAGCCTTCAACCATGCAGGATGTAGTGCAAGTGACTGTGCCAATCTTATGGTTGTGTTCACAGGAAGAGGTCATGCTGTAGCTTTTAACTGAGATAGTTTTGTGTCACTTCAGTTTTTTCACTATTCCCCTGCACAATCACTGAATATTTCAGGGAAACAACTGTATCAAGACTCTTACGTTTCATTTGAAAAAGTAGTTTCTGGTTTACTTTCTTATCCTAAGGTCCTTCAAAGGGAGGATATTGACTTAACATTACTACTTCCAATTGGTGGCTCTAGAGTTGATGTTCTCTTCCTCTCTGAAGAGGCTACTTCCATATACAAATCCCCTGGAGAGCATTTTTTTCAATGCCCTTAGGCTCCATCTTGAGCCATGGCAACATGATAGATGAATGATCTGTAAGAAGATCGATGTAATGCAAGCTTAGATAGGTCCACCTGGGTCTTCTCTAACATTATCTGTATAGTATCAAACCATTGGGTTGCTGGTCTTTCTCTTCTCTTTGTTCCTTCTACTCTTCTGACCATGATGTGCTTCTAGTGGTTGCTCTCTTCGAATGATGCGTCCAAAGTAGGCAAGTAGTAGCTTGGTGATCCTTACTTCGAGTGACATGTCTGGCTTGATTTGTTCCAAAATTGATTTGTTTGTTCTTCTTGCCATCCATGGCATTGATAACATTGGAGCATTGCATGGCCTTTAAGTCTCCCTATACCAACTATCGCTCTTCACAAAAAAAAACTTTAACCCTTAGATTCAATTTTTTGGGGATATTTTAATTCTATAGAACTCTGGGAGCTGAAGTACTATGATTACTAAAGAGATCTAGCAGGTGTATGGGGACTTAGCTGGCAATGCTCAATTGAAAAAAATTCTAGAAATTGACTCTCATCAAGAAAGGAATATAAACAGCAATACCAATTGGTTTTCTTCAAAGAGTATCAGTACACTCTCAGAACAACTACTGTCAAGGCATCTCATTCAACCAGTACCCTGCTAGGTACTAATGAGGGACAAGAGACTTAAAACAGTATTCTACAGATTTGTGTTTGGCTAAACTCCTCAATCTGGAGAAGTTATAATCCTTTCCTAGACGAAAAATATTTTCTTTACTCCTCATGGAGAAACCCTATATACATGTAAATCTATCCAATATGCACCAATATACCTATATTATGTAAAAAATAAAAAAAACTATTGCATTAATATAGTACCCTTTCAGAGCTACTTCAATATCAAGGGATAAGAAAGTTGAAACAGCTGTCTACAGATGGGCTTCTCTTTCTGAACAAGAGCAAATTTGGATACTTTCTTCCCATCCAACAATTTTCTTTAATCATAATAGAAAAATCTACATCTATCCATGAATAATTAAACAATAATAATAAATATATGATATAAATGCACCAATATTATGTAAAAATAACAAAAAATATTACATGAATTCACCAACATTATAGTAGATTAAGGTTTAAGAAGTCATTTTCATTATATAAATATAAAGCATGAAGAAATGTACACTTCCATGAATATAAATTTGAATAATTTATTTATTTTTCTGTATATTGTCTTTGTGTGGTCCTGTCCTCAAAGAAATATTTATTCTTTGTTTTCACAAATATTTTGCATGAATATTAATCAGCTCTGGCAAAATGGCGAGCGGCTCGCTTTTCCTGTGTTGTATTCTACAATGATTTCTCAAACCTGTAAGAGATTGTATGTTTGACCTTTCATTATAAATTTACATTTTAAACCCTGAAAAAGGTAGACAGTGGGGAACAAGATTGTATCTACAGCACATAAAACCATCAAAACTATTGCATCTTTTCATGTGGGCACATGGTAATTGTAAATGGGAAATGTAATTAAAAAAGTAAATTCAATTAATCAAGGGGAGTTTGCAGCACATTGCAAAGCAGGTGTTTGATTGTCCACTGAGATATTTATATACATTAAAGGTACTCAACGTCTCGTTGCGGGAGAGCAGTCAAATGCATTATCAGTCTCGTTTCCTTCATTTGCACATTGGGATAGCCTGGCCTTTGTAATGATTTATTAGTACCATGATGTAAACAGAGTAAATAATGTATCTACTCTGGAGGTGTATATTTCATTTCCTTCCAGTCTTCATATATTTTAAAAATGAGGACAGAAAAGAAATGTGAATGAAAGTGAATTTGATCAAAGAAGGGGGTAGCAAGAGAATGAAATGTGACCGAAAGTAAATTCGAACAAAGAAGGGGGTAGCAAGAGAATGAAATGTGAATCAAAGTGAATTCGAACAAAGAAGGGGGTAGCAAGAGAATGAAATGTGAATGAAAGTGAATTCGAACAAAGAAGGGAGTAGCAAGAGAATGAAATGTGAATGATAGTGAATTCGAACGAAGAAGGGAGTAGCAAGGGAATGAAATGTGAATGAAAGTGAATTCAAACAAAGAAGGGGGTAGCTAGAGATTGGCAGAGGGAGACAAAATGCGTGTTCTCATTTCAGTTTCTAGGAAAGTCTATTTGTGGGTCTACTAGACATCTATCTCCACCGGGAAAAAGTCCTAGCGCGACACTTCTACCCTTCTTTATGGGGTTTCATATCATACTACCCCCTTTCTATACATCCTGTTAAGGCATATAGATATAATAGAGGTTGTCACTTATAAGCCAGAGACTTGGTATGACAGTGTATCCTATGCATGGACGTTTATTTGGATGAGAGCCATGCTCTACTATGTTTCCTCTAAAGTAGCTGCACATCTGGCAATAACAGCTGATGGAAGGAGTTTTAGCTGCTGGATCCATAATGATCATTTAATCACCAGCAGGTTTGAATTAAGAATACATATTATTGTGATGGGAATGGAAAACCCATTTATCAATTATATTAGCTCCACTTGAACACTTAGATGTTTATGGATGACAATAATAGTTTGAGTTGAAAGTTAGTGTGTGCCCAACTTTAAGAGGAACTTTCAGCTTTCTTGATAGGTATGTTTCAGTAAATAATTGTATTCACCTTAATATACCAATTCTGGAGTATTTATATTTAAAGGAACCAGTAATGTAAAATATTAACTGGCAGATATGTGGTTAATCTGCATGTTAATAGCGTTCTGACAATATGCGGCGCTGGCACTGAGAGCCCTGCTGCCAGGAGGAAATTAACTTTATTCCTCTCTGCAGCATTTGGTGTCTAGTCGCAGGGGCAGCGCCGGCATCTTTTCAGTCACCGGTTTATGTATAGAGAGTAGTGTCTGTGACTGCGCCCACGGCACTGACTGACAGCATGATCAGAATTAGGGCCGGCTGTCAATCAGTGCCGGGGGTGTGGTTACAGCCATCGCTCTCTGTATAGAAACCATGCCAGCACTTTCCCTATGACTGGAAGCTGAATGCTGCTAGGAGTATAATGACCAGAACACTGGTCGAATGTGTATGAGGGATACGGCGGTGCTATGAGGGATACGGCGGTGCTATGAGTGACTCCGACCTCAATGTAGGGGCAAATCAACTTTCTTTATACTTGTCAAACAAATAACATGGTTGAACTTTTCTACAAAGTATGGGCCACAACAGCTATGAATACAAAATATAAGTTATGCACCCTGAGAGAGCCCAAGTGCCAATCTCACGGGAATGAGACAAACTACCCCTGGGCTATGCCGCTTCCACCCTTATTCAGCACAGGGCCTACCCAGGAGGTTACCGCAGATGTGGCACGTGGTCCTCCCAGGAATATAACCTTACACCCTCTCTCACACTAATACAATGGGATCCGAGTACCCTTGTTTTTCCCCTTTATAAACACTCGTATGTTTAGCCAACGCGTTGCCTATACAGTGTACAGTTTCTCTTCCTACAAGAGGAAAGAGAAATGTCTTTAACTTAATATACAGAAGCAATTAACAAACGAAACCTTTTATTAGACCCTGATCTCCGGCCACAGGGTTTAATCAGCTTCTCCTTCTCACCAAGTTCTCTAGCACATCCCGGTGCAGGCAGGAATCAGAATCGATCTCACTCTCAATGTATAGTTCACAACAGCGCTCCTTTGTAGTATCCAGGTACACATAGTCTTGTTATACCAGATCTTTCACAATCTCTGGATCAAGCTTGATCAGTCCATCAGCAATGATATACACTGGGCAATTCTCAGTACTACTGGGATTACAAACTAGCTTTCCCTAGCTAACTACATAGTTGGTGACCGGTCACATATCTCAGTTACTCACAAGGCACAGCTTCTTCTTGGACACACCGTCCGGCTCAAGTCTCTGCAAGCTCCAAGCATCTCTGGACATCAGACACATCTCGTCCCCTCAGAGGTCTTCCTGAATTTCAGATTCTTGGGCTTTTTCACAGATCCCTGGGCTTTTCTTTACTTGTCTCTTGCTGACCCCTAATGGCCGGACTAAGTCATTGCAGGAGAAATTTATGCTGTCAGTAATATGAACTCATTACTAGGAACACATGCCAACATGCTACAGGGGGATAAAGTTCATTTCCTCCTGGCAGCAGGGCTCTCATTGCTTGCGCTGCAAGGTGTCAGAACGCTAGATATAAGGTCAATCTGCAGGTTAATAGGGTTATTTTACATGACAGGTTCCATTTAACTTTCTGCCATTCCTCTGTTATCTTAATAGAAGTTTAAAACGAAATTAAAATCTGGTAGGTACCATTTTGGGGGGCGTGTCCCTACAGTCAGACACTGTACAATCAATGCATCCAGTATTGATTAGTGTAGGGACACGCCTCTTAGACTAAGGAAATGGTTACAGTTATTAATGTATTCATAAATTTCTAGGAAGAATAACAAAGGAATGACACAACATAGGGTTACAAGAAAAGATGCTCCAGACTTATTATATCATGTTTAATGCAAGTATTTACTAAAACAGATAAGTCAGAAAATGTAGGCAGGTCCACTTTAAGTCAAACTATTGGCTTCTTACTGGACGTAAATACCTCTGGTCGCATCTATTTATGATCCAATGATTCCTAGCCTTCCTTTCTATTTCATTCCATTGGATTTCTAATATTACCCATTAATTACTAGTGATATGTCTCATCTAATCCATAATACTTTGGAGGACTGGATTTTAACCGTAGCTAATATTGTCATCCCAATGATGTGGTTCTCCTTGAATTTATGTGAGATCACTCCAGTTTTCTCCAACACTTCAATAGATTTATAGCTTCTTATAAAATTAGTGTGTGGGGGGATTATATAAGGTTTGATGTTGGTGATTACAATCTGGGTATAGGGCTGCAGATTTTAATGTACAATGAATGGAAAATAACCTATTCAAAATAGTGAATTAGTTCTCATTATGGCTCTTTTTTTTTCTAGAATTGTACAGTAAAGTAATACAAGCCATGGTCAACAACATGGTGGCAGTATATGATTTATCTACAAGGACACTGAGGTTATCTTGGTTCTCCAGTTTACACGGAACACAATTGTAGACCATTTGGATATTGGCTATCTGTAATTTACAATCTAATTGCACATACTTGTTATTGTACTGCATTCCGATATTTTATGTTATATCTACCCTTGACTGAGCACTTGGTTTCCAAACTCTCAATTTGTGTCATGCTGATATATGGTGGATACTAACATCTCTAGATAGTTTTTTTCACTATTTTCATGCAAACCTATGCAGGTTACTCCTCTTGTGATTCATTTGTCATTAGATGTTTCCTAGAAGGCTGCTATAAATCACCTTTTTATTTCTGCTATCAGTACATCCACAAAAAAGGTGACTTAGCCAAGGAAATTCGACTTAATTATTTTCAAGGAGAGCATGGCTTAAGGACATTGTTACCGAGAACCTATAATGACAACTGTGGGTCACATCACATTATTTTCTTCAGGTAAAGGTATATTCTCCTCCGAGACTGAAATTTTCAGCTAAAAATGCGAAGATATAAGTCTTTAAGGTCTGAATCATGTTCACACTGTATTATTTGGTGTGTTGTTTGCTCGAAAAGCTAAAAGCTTCTCCAAACAAGGTCAATCAAAGAGAACTTCACATTGCGTGAAAGTTAAACAAGATAAACTTGAGGAAAATCCACAACTTTTCTTTTTCCAATGAGCTTTGCCAGTCTGAGCAGTAATTACGGCCAACTTTGGTCCTCATTAATAATCATTATGGAATCAAGGAGTATGTAATTAGCAGAAATTAGTTACATTGTTTATTGATTGCCAAGCTAAAAGTGAACTATGGAAGCTTCTGAAAGATTGTCAATACCATATAGAAATCTGAAAGCTCGCGCCTGGAATATGGTTCGCCCTAGCAACTATAACTTAATTACTTTGAAGTGCTTCAATCTTTTCCCACCAGTATCTACTCTCTGACACCTCTCATGTTAGCAATCAACCTTCGTGTGCATTCTATCCTTGCAATTTGAGGTGGATAACGAACAGCATAGAGCTATTTCTAAATGATTTATTTATCTGCATGCTAACCCGATGTACAATTACTAATGTATTATATAACGCATTGAACAATGGTTTCCTGTAGTGTATTCTTTAGGAGCTAAATAAAGCTTTGCTCTATCTGTAAAACATTTTATCATTTTGTGATAAAGTTTTTAATCCATCATAATTTTGCATGTGAAATTTTTATACCCTAATTCTAAATTAAAAAAAGGAAAAAATTTTGCTGCTTGCAGCATGGGCCTCTTTTACTGCAGTTTTCAGCCAGGATCATTATGTTGTGTGCTCTGTCATAATGGTCAGGACTAGGGAATTTCGAATTCTGGTATCCCACCGAACTTTAGTTCAAAGTTCGGTTCGGGAACACGAACTTGAACCTGAACCCGAAACCCCTTTGAAATCATTGAGGATCCAAACTTTGGAGTTGTTAAATTTCTCTCCCTCCCTCTCTCTCTTTCCCGGACTCTCATTCTGTAAGACGGACTTCCAGGAGAAGTCTGTGTTCGGAGTCTAGCATCGGACCCTATTGTCCGGTACGAACCCTGAACTTTACTGTTCGGGTTCGCTCATCTCTAATCAGGACTAGTGTTGAGCGAATTTGTTCGGCGTTTCAAATTCGGGTTCGTGTTCGGGGTTCCGGCTTGTTCGCACAAAAAAATTGGCTCCACCCAAGAGCATCCCTGTTTTTGCCACGCTGTCACGCAGATAACATCCACTAGTCAGGACCCAGTATGTCGTGCCTGATACTTTGGGCATAAAGGGCAGTGGGGGTAAAAATGAGGTGAGGTATTGAAGCTATTTCTATTGCCCTATAATACTTCAGTCAAAGAGGCCATGGTACTTTTTGTTACCCACCTAAAAAATGCTTTGCAATTGTCATAATTACTCGCATAGTTCGTTCATGGGGAGGAGGGTTTTGTTGGATCACAATGCTTATGAGAAAAATGGATAAGAGAAAACTTAACTGGTCTTCAGGGGAATTGAATTTATCTTACATTTATTGTATTGTCTTAATTGAAATTATATTGTTTTTATTCATCTTATCGAGAAATATGGTGTAATATGTATTATAGCTATACCAATTTATGTTACAAATCTTGAACATCAAAATACTCAAATAGTCAAATACAGAGAATGAGAATTCCTTTCATTAGGGTAACTCTAATTAACAAAAAAACAACAAAACAAATACTTTATAGTATAAAGAGTAACTTAACTTTTCTTTATTTAATTATCCTCTAGACATTGAAAAGGTCTGGTTCTTTGTTATATATTTTGCTTCGTTTCTGTTCCTCCCAAACACTATGGTGCAGTACTGTTTCAGTGCCCAGTTCATGCTCCTTTAGAAGCTGCTTTCAACTGCTGCACAGTCAAGATTCTTACATTATATTCAAACAATCTGTGTACAGGAGTTTCCTTGTCTGAGCCTCTCTCCTTTCCGCTCCATACTCACACAGGTTAATTTCCGTACACGGACTGTTTGAATGTAATATAGGAATCTTGACTGAGCCGCAGTTAAAAGCAACTTCTAAAGGAACAAGAACTGGTCATATAAAAAAACACTTTAGCATGGTGCTTAGAAGTGAAAGAATTAAAATAAATTAATGAAGTATATAACAAAACTCATAATTTTGCAGTGTCTGGAGAACAATTAAATAATAAAGATTGAGTTACTCTTTAAGGCCACTTGGATACGTCAGTGTAAGTGCTCTTTTTCACAACTCTTATATACAATAAGTTACCATTCAGCTGTCAGTGTTACATTATGCACAATGATACATCTACAATTGTATGACAGCATGGTCTGTGTTTGTTGACTCATTGCATCTGCACCTAACTGACTATACTTATGAAATCTTATAATATCTGGAAAACTAGACAATTAAAGTTTAGAACAATTGCATCAATTAATCATATAGCTAGTATTTATTGTACAAGGTTAAGGCTCTAGAATTGAAAAGAACATAGCATATGATTGTTCAATTGAAAAGAAAAAAGGAGGAGCAGTTTAGTAATGTACTTGATTGTATGAATTGTAGATTCTAACCTTAATACTGTACAGATAGAAAACAATGTAAATTGTAGCATTGTTACATTGTTCTCTAGATAACCTTGTGCTTGCAAGGAGAGAAATGCACGTCCATTCGGCTGTGTTCACGTCTGCAATGAAGGCTCATATTTTGTCTGATAAAATGTCTGATACCATGACGGAAGCTCAACGGACCTTTTAAAATCAAAGGGTCTTTTGGATGCCATTGATTACTGTTATATATGACAGATTCATCACTATATACGTATATATTCATCACTTAATACATATATTAAGTTTTATTTATTTCAAAATTATCCTAAATTCTTAAGAACCAGATTGGAACTTTTTAAATATGGTTATTTACATAGGAGTATGACGTCAGAATTTTTCACCTTTAATAGTAAAGTGTCAAAAACTAAATGTATTATAAGGAATGGAAATCTGATCATTTATACTTCATACATATGAGTGGATATCGGTATGTGCATATGAATGGAATAATAATAATTAATATTTGACTAACACACCATCAAATATGCAAATCTTTCAAGCTTTTCTTTCTCTAACTATGTACATTCATTCCAGGGGAAGCAGATAGTCCTGGTGCAAGTACTGTATATTGACCCTTTGTCTGAAAGCACCCTCTTATATCTTCCCCAATAATACACCAAAAAGTGTGAGATTTAAAATATATAATCCCAGTCTCTCTCAGCCTCCTTCATTCCTTCAATAACCCTAAAAGGGTTCATATTAATTGTCCTCTGAGTAAGTCCTTTTACAATTTCCATAGGTGCTGACAGCCGGTATGGTTTCTTCATACTACATAATTGTAAGCTCTGGTGTTGCTGTATGATGCCGTGTTAATTTGCTATCTTTTAGTAAAAATATCCTATATGTAGAGATTAGCAAACCAGAACTTAGGAGTTCAGCGTTCGTACAGGACAGGTACTGTCTGGTGCTAAACGCCGAATGCGGATTTTCCCCGGAAGTCCGTTAGAATGTTCAGAGTTCCGAGGGAAGTCCGTTGGAATGTTCAGAGTTCCAGGAGAAATCCGTAGGAATGTTCAGAGTTCCAGGGGAAGTCCGTAGGAATGTTCAGAGTTCCAGGGGAAGTCCGTAGGAATGTTCAGAGTTCCAGGGGAAGTCCATAGGAATGTTTGGCGTTCCGGGGAAGTCCGTTGGAATGTTCAGAGTTCCAGGGGAAGTCCGTAGGAATGTTCAGAGTTCCAGGGGAAGTCCGTAGGAATGTTTGGAGTTCTGGGGAAGTTCTTTGGAATGTTCGGCGTTCTGGGAGATGTCCGTTGGAATGTTCGGAGTTCCGGGGGACATCCGTTGCAGAGAGAGAGAGAGAAAATAAATTTTCTGGCTCAAAAGCCCAGATGCAGTTTGGGGTCTGGTTCAAGTTCGGGTAGAGTTCTGATACCCGAACAAACTTTGGAATAAAGTTCAGAATCGGGTACCGGAACCCGAACTTCTACAGGTCTGCTCATCCCTACTTATGTGATACGGCGTCTAGCCCAAGAAAAAAGAACTGCATGCTTTGTTACGAAACTGAAGGCATTTAAGGATTTAGTAGGTTCATAGTCATCTCTTGGTGATGTACTACATTTTCATGCAGCTTGGAACAGAATTGTATATAAGTTGACATTCCCAACCAACTTGTCTCATATTCTGCCTGTGTGAACACAACAGTCAGTCTGGCTCTTTTTTGTTATTTGTATGGTGCCATAGGTAATATACCTACTAGATAATAGAGTGCTATTGAACCTGGGATTCACCATAGCACTCTATTAATATCTATTGTTAAGAAGAAATTGCAAGAATTCTTGCAAAGTAATCTGGGGTGAAGAGAAGGTCATTTGTATATATATATATATATATATATATATATATATACATATATGTATATATATATATATCTATATATATATAGATATATATATATATATAGATATATATAGATGTATGTATATACTTCAGTATGGTATAATATATCCCTAATATGTGTCAATCCAGTTGGGGATTAAAACTGAATTTTCCTTCTTAAAATCTCTTTTTAAAGAATTTCCTCTGTATTAGTCACAAATGCATACACAACCTTCCTACTTAACACAATCTTTTTGCCCAGTGCGGAAAAGTATTTTAAATTTGTGTTTTAATTCTTGCAAATTACTTGCCAGAAGAACACTAGAAGCATCTAAACAGTAAGTAATTGCTTATGATAATGAGCGCAAACTAATTTGCTGGGGTATGTTAATATTCAAAACACACTCTTAAAAGTACGACTCTTCCCTGAATACAACCATCTTATTTAAATTCTGTCTTTAAATTGCATTGTTACAACAAAGAGAACAATTATACAACAAATTCTCTGGAAGTAAGGCGGTATTAAAGGAAATGGAAAACTATATTGTATTAATGAGAAGCAGGGCGGCGGGAAGCTCTGACATTAAAGTGGGTGCAAGTTTACAGGTGGTTGCATCTTTTATATGGTAAAGTATTGAGCAAACATAAAAAAGGCAACCTGACATTTGCTTTCCCCATCCGTAAAAATCATGTTAACTGTTGCAAAAATAAATGACCCAGCAATGTTGGGACTAGTAAGTGGAGATGAGCAATTTGATTCTGAATTAATCAAATGAGTTTAGAATTTCACAAATTTCCTAGGTTCTTTTGCTGGATTCTGCAAGCTGGGAATAGATTAATACAGTAAACAATATAGTCACCTCTTGTTGGCCCTCCGAACACCCATCCCACCATTGACATTTCTCATCAGGCCCTCCGATTGGCTTCTCTACCTTTTACCCCTCACTGGTCCTCCAGCAGGCACCCCAATTGCTGACTAGGTCCCATGCTGTTACTTAGGGTACAGGGCATGACACATGACCATGTGCGTGAAAAAGAAGGAATGAGAAGGGCTGAGAAGAGATAAGTATAAAAATGTATTATTTTCGTAACCCCTTACCAGCAGATTTTAATTGTAACAAATTTATTCATAGAGAATCAAATCTTCCTTCAGAATTAAGTGAATCAAATTTATGGAGATTTGCACAAATCTACTAATAAGATAACCAACCAGTCACTCCTGGTACTGATGAGGTATTGATCTTGACACTCTTAGAGTAAAAGTTTGTAAAAATTGCATAACATTTCACTACATAACATATATGCATTATTTGAAGAACACCTGAGGAAGCACATACAGTTTAGAAAGCTGTTGGCGAAACATTCATTTCATGACAGCTATTACTCCCAACACTCTAATACATAAATATTTGGTTCAGCTGAAAATTCTACTGTTGTCAAAGTGGAGAGATACAAAAGCCACTGCCAGACTCCTCTTTTGACTGCTTATTTCCAGAGGAAAAAAAGGATTCAAACTGACTGATCCTTTTTCCGACTTCAGTTGGTTTAAGAGACTGGTGACCCCCATAAACATTGGATTGCTGAATGGTCTCACAAAAATCAACAATTTATATGTATCAATGTGGTATCTATGATAATATGTATCAGGAGTGGATTTTTAGATTCTCCATGCAAGTAAATATTTAGTGTCAGTGCTGATCTGGACCAATAGAACCAAAAAGTATCCAGTACAAGTTGCCATCAGAGTAGAGAGATGTTCAGTCCAGATAAGGGTTCTGCCAACACTACTTACTTTTCTTTTAAGCAGTGGGTTTTCAATCCTATAAATATACAAAATGGCTCCTCATAGTTGTTACAGTATCTATTTAGATTAGTGAGTGAGAAAAGCTAACTGTAATTAAGAAAGATAAATGCATCAGGGAAAACAATAAATGAACATTCTCTGGAGATAAAAAAAAAAGTTATGCAATTTTTTTGTTCAAAGACATCTGGGACTTCAATACATACTACATGGCAGATTTTGGAGCACAGATTTTGTCATTTTGTATTCAGAGCACATGGGTGAATGTTAAGACTTAATCCTTGGCAAAAGATGGACCCAGAAGGGTGCCATAAGAAACAATATAATCGGAAATCTGTTCTTGTGTTTATATCTTTCCTCCTTAAAAATAAAGAAAACATAACATTTTGCTGAAAAAAGTTTTTCTTTGGTATATTAGTCTAAATATTCAGTTATTGTCCTAAGATTGAGCCAGCCATAAGTGACCTTAATGTTATGGCATAGGTGTAACATTTCTCCTTGTGGAGAGTGACATATCGGCTCTGGCATGTCAAGGTAAGGAGGCTTTTTCGCTGTGCAATGCTCTTCTGGGAAATTAAATATGCAAATTGCCTCGTCAGAGAGGAAGAGGACTAGAACTCTATAGCACCACCTGTTGGAAGCAGCGATCCTACATGTCACTATTGACCCTTTAACGAGCCTTGCAATATAACATAAGATAAAATCCAAATAAAAATCTCAATTTACAAACACTGTGTTTCGGCGTATTGCCCCTCGTCAGTGCAAAGTATGAGAACTGATATAGCTAGGTGAGAGGCTTTGGACTGAGGTCTAAGGGGTAACGTTTCTCCTTGTGGAGAGTGACATACCGGGGTTGATAGTCACTTGTAGGATATAGAGTTCTAGTCCTCTTCCTCTCTGAATAGGCAATTTGCATGTTATGGCATATTAATTAGACACACTAATACTATAAGACTGTAGTAAAAGCAATAGACTCAGGTCTAGATTCACAATGAAGTACTGACATGGTATGTAGTCACTCCCCATAAAAATGAAGTGAAGATCCCAAAATAGTGAGATGAGACATGATCACGGACAAAGGAAGGCATAGATTTTGGCAGAGCCAGTAGATCATCTTATATGGGAGGTGGTCTGGTGTCTCTCAGGGGAACAAAAGCATCTGAATGTTTGATTTCTGCATGTCTTATCCTTTATTGGAATGGCATGTTAGCGGCCAACTGAGGGGTCTTGATTATGGCCCCTCTTACTAATAAGAACATATATATGATAAGCTAAGCTGAGTCCGCATTTGTATAGTCTGAGGAGAGGAATAAATGCCAGCTAAATGACCTTCCAAATGAAAGCTATCTAAAGTGTATGGCTAGCTTTAGGAGCTAAGAATTACCAAAATGATTTTGCAGACCAAAATGATTATAGTCATTGGTTATACTCTAAAATGTTCTGAGTGCTGATTGGAGAATTTCTTAAATTGGTCTCTCCAGCTCAGCATGTTCGGAAATTTTTCTTGAACATCTCAATTACGGTACTTCACTAGTAGTTATGGGGAAATTTTTAGATCTTAACCATCAACCTATATTCTAATATATCATTTCTGATATTTTATAATATGCTGAAAACACTGTCTAATGCCAAATGCAATTGCTAAGGAGACATTTCATGACTTAGGTTTAAGAAAACCAAAAATAGAATTTATGCACAGCTCATTCACCATGTATGATATAGTGGGACACATTTATTAAAACTTACTAATTGTTAGAGAGTGCAGACTTAAATGTTGTTAAAATCCACTACATTTATTAAAGAGGACATGCTGTTTGATAAATCTGTTTAAGACGGATTAGACCTAGTTTACCTATTAATTGGCTTATTTTGTGCCAGAATTTAGGCCACACCTCTTCACTAGTAAACCACACTCCTTTCGGTGAGGCCACACCCATTTATAAGTATGAAAAAGTGTCCAAAACACATAATAAGTATGCTGCAAGTCATGAACGATTATTTTTGAGCACTAGAGATGAGCGAACCTGAACTTAAAAGTTCGGGGTTCGTATCAAGCAGTGTCTGTTGCTAGACGCCGAACACGGACTTCTCACGGAAGTCCGTTGCAATATTTGGAGTTCTGGGGGAAGTCCGTTACAGAGAGAGAGAAATTTTCCAGCTCAAAAGTTCAGATCCTCATTGTTTTTATTAGAGTTCGGGTTCTGGTTCAAGTTCAGGTACAGTTCTTGTGCCCAAACCGAACTTTGGAATAAAGTTCGGGTTGGGTACCAGAACCGAACTTCCATGTCTCCACTCTTCCCTATTGGACACAAATTACACCAGAATTCAAATGCATTTAGCTTGATAAATATGTCTCAGAGTCTCTTTTTTTTTTTCCTGGAGCTTTCCCTTCAGTAAAAATAAAATTAATAATTTGTAATTTTTCAGGCAAAAATGAAAGTAACAAAGAGAAGCACTCTAAAGAGTGAACTAGTTAAAAAAAAAAACAACAACTAAAAAAAAACAAACAAATGAAAAATTATATGCATTTTCTAATAATATAAATATTATACAAAAATGTTGAAATAATATTAATAGTAATAATAATAATAATAATAATAATAATGTTTGTCAACATCATCGCCACTTCTGATTTTATCTAGAAATAAAGGGATGGACATAGTACTATAAAAGTCTAAAAGGGTTGAAGAATAGGAGGTTGTACCATCAGTTCTGCAGGGCACATCGGGGTTAAACATTTTTATATCAGCTAAAAGTCAGACGCAGAATACATAATTACCTGTTTTCTCCTAAATTGCAACACTTCTGCTTCCCTGAGTGTTTTAACTTTCAAGTATTGAAGCAATAGCACAGAACAATGTTCCTGATGCCAAGAACTGTAGAGAGCTGTCTACCTTTTGTATGCCAGACCCCAGTTTGAAATCAGTTGTCACTTAATCATGGAATAATAAAAGTCTCCCTGTACCGCTGAAGCAATCAGTATGTGAATGTCAGAGAAACTAGTGGAGGCAAGCGAGAAAATTGTGCCAGCTCAAACCACTCACAAATGCAAGGAGAATAATCAAAGTAGGGGTGAGGGGTGAACCATGTTAATTTCGGATTTAAAGCCGATGCTTATGATGATGGTGATGGAGCAGTGATCAGTGGGACAGTTGGTAAAGTATCCTTTAAAAAATAAAGTGCAATGTTATAAAAAAGATAAAGTCATCTGTTCACGCAGAGATTGTAATGCAGGATCCTTTTTTAAGTCCTTTGTACAGTTTGTGAGAAAAAATAATCACAGTATGGTGTCCATAGCTAATTTAGACTCTTCAGTGGTTCAGTCGGTGATAAGAATATCAATGACTAACAATTAATCCCAGGGGTACTGTATAATCGTGGCCATGTTAGAAGACAAAAATATATGTGTATATATATGTATCACTTGGGCATAGAATGTCATGTGTGTATTAACAAGTAACACAACATTCTCGTGTACAGAGGTCTACATGGAATAGAGGTGGACTACAGCATATCACATTGGGCTTCCATTATGATGTTGGGTTTTCCACTCAAAGCAGACAGATTTTAAATTAATTTATGCCAGAAAATGGGATAAATTATAGCAAAAAATGTGCTCCAGCTCATAACTCACCCCAATGTGATCGGCATCTTGTTTAAGCTGCTTAATTATTGGAAAACAAGCATTCCTTGGGGCACATGTTCACGATAGTCATCAAGTCTGAGTGCATCTTTGTTCCAGTACACTTTTGATTAAAGCTCCCCCATACACATTAAACTGCTGTCAGAAGAATGATTGCTTGGACGACATCTATGTCTCTAAACTCCCCCATACCCAGAAACTCTTGGCTCTGCTGAGCGCTGGTTTTCTCAATGAGAAAGCCACTGCCAGACTCTTCTTATTTCCTGCAGAGCAAAAAGGGTTGGCTATTTGAAATCAAACAAATGGCATCCAACTCTCCGCCGGAATAATCTGTTTGGGGCAGAATCGGGAGGCGTCCAATCTCGCCAATATAGGTAGATTTAACCATGTTTAAAAATTACCCCCCCCCCATAGTGTTTACTTTTTCCTCTTTGTGGTTTCTACGTCCCAAGACCCAATTCCCTATCATGTTGTTTACTATCATTGCAGTTCATATGGAAAGAGGTGTTCTACATAGCTTCTCAACGCCTTTCCTTCCTTACCTTTCCTCTTGGCTCAGTATATTCCATAATGAGTGACACAAGATAATTAGTTTAGGAAAATGAAAAAAACAAAAAACAAAACATGATTTTGAGATACTTTGTCAGGAGATATTTATACTATACAGTATATGTCTATATGTGGCCGCCCAGTGATTGTGATGCATTTTGTAAACTGTTGAGGATTTTGCTATCATGTTGAGATAAAGTATTACATTTTATACTGAGAAAGTGGAATACTTTAAGGGAAAGTGTCATCAGGTTTTCCCCCATATAAAGTACGGCCAGCACCTATAAGCCCTCTCCAGACCGATGGGCATCTCTGATCTTTATATGGCATGTCCTCTCTTCTTACAATCACCGTCTTCATTCTCTGCTTCATGTGGATGACGTGTCCTACGTCATACACACAGTTTCCCCCATTGCACTCCTGCGCAGGTGCACGTCTTCCTGCCTTTCGGCAAAGCAAAGCGGCGGCTTTTCTTACGGGTCATCGGCGCTCTTTGACCTTTCTCTGTGCATGTGCACTGCAGTATTTTGCTCGCCACTCATCAAGAAAGAGAAAGGTACGTCTGTGCAGGAGTGTGATGGGGGACACTGTGTGGACGACGTAGGATGCGTCAGCCGCAAGACATAGGGGAAGGAGCACAGCGATCATCAGAAGAGTGGAGGTGCCGGATCAAAACCAGAGATGCCCATCGGATCAGACAACGCCATCTGTGAGTATAATAAAAGCTCTTTTTTGTACCTAGCAGAGCAGATTGGGGACAGATATACAGCATTCTAGAATGCTGCAACAGGGCGCTGAAATATGGTGGCCTTACTGTATATGGGAAAAAGCTGGTGACAGGTTCCCTTTATTAAAGTTTGCGAAAAGGTAAAGGAGGACACATCTGTAATAGCAAAAGTAGTGAGAACAGTCAGAAATTGTCTCACTCTTTCCAAAGGTCTCACAGAAGTTCCAAAGTCTGCTGCTCTTGTCTCTTTTTCCCCAAAAAGTAATGTTATACAGCACATAGTGAATACATTAATAATAAGTTCTGGTACTTGAAATGCTGAAACACTTTTCTATTTAAAAAAAAATAAGGATCATATTTATCAGTCTGTTCTCCTGCCAGCACCTGTTGAGAGTTTTATCTATCTTTGCATGGCTGTCTAAAAGCAATGTGTTCTAAATTGGACGGAACTAGACCGATCTGTATGTAATTAGAGCAATGTAGAAATTCACAATACAGATTTGCATCCCATTTACAGAATGAGATAGCAATCAGAGATGTGAATGTGCCGCCATACTGCCCAGATTTTACGCTGTAAAGATGAGAGGAACGAGGCGACAATGAAATCTTGAGCAATGCTTTGTGCTGGTGGTATTATCCAGACATTAAGAAAGTTACTACCATGTCTGCTCATTTATGTACTGAAATGACCATTTTATTGGCTAATTATATATTAGGTAAAAGTCCTTGTTACAGTGAGTGGTATGAATGACCGATGTAAAGACATGTTTTATATTCTACATACAGTGGGTGAAATAATTATTGAATTATTTCTAAAGGTGCTATTAACATGAAATTCTCACCAGATGTTGATAACAACCCATCCAATTCACACAGGCAAATAAATCAAACCATAGAAGTCCATAATTTAAGTCATGGGTAATAATGAGAAATGACACAGAGAAAAAGTATTGAACACACTTACTGAAATTAATTTAATACTTTGTATAAAAGCCTTTGTTGGTGATGACAGCATCAAGACGCCTCCTGTATCGAGAAACTAGTTGCATGCATTGCTCAGGTGTGATGGTAGTTGGCTCGGCCATTCTAGCAGCTTTATTTCTTCCTCTGAAACCAATTATGAGTTTCCTTGGCTATGTGTTTGGGATCATTGTCTTTCTGAAATGTCCACCCTCGCTTCATCTTTATCATCCTCGTTGATGGCAGCAGATTTTTATCCAAAATGTCTCCTACATTTGTCCATTCATCCTTCCTTCAATTATATGGAGTTTACAA
Source organism: Phyllobates terribilis (assembly GCF_046119375.1). Lineage (NCBI taxonomy): Eukaryota > Metazoa > Chordata > Amphibia > Anura > Dendrobatidae > Phyllobates > Phyllobates terribilis. The sequence goes on along the minus strand of NW_027362763.1, from coordinate 734,158,638 downwards.
GTGCTGTATGCTGAAAAACAGCCCGACACCATGACTTTCCCACCTCCAAACTTCACTGTTGGTATGGTGTTTTTTGGTTGATATGCAGTGCATTTTGGCCTCCAAACATGGTGTGTATTATGGCATCCAAAAAGTTCAATTTTGGTCTTATCTGACCAGACTATATTCTCCCAGTATTTTACAGGCTAGTCTAAATGTTGCTGAGCAAACTTTAAATGCACTTCACATGTTCAGCAATGGAGTCTTGCGTGGTGAGCGTGCATACAGGCCATGAAGGTTGAGTGCATTACTTATAGTTTTCTTTGAAACCATTGTACCTGCTGATTCCAGGGCTTTCTGTAGCTCTCCACAGGTGGCCCTCGGCTTTTGTACAATTCTTCTGATAATTATTCTCACTCATCTGTCTGAAATCACTGCTGCTCATGCTGAAATCCCCTAAAAACCACAAAGCTGGTACTTCTCCCTCCGATGAAGCCCAGAAAGTAAAGATGCAAAAATCAAACAAAAAATCCTTATGCTCACCTCACCTCACCATTCACCTCTCTGGATTCCGTTCTCCTCACCGTCACTCGTCCAGTCCTCCTTGCATCTTCTTACCACCGCTGCTTGTTCTGAAATCCCCTAAAAACCACTAAGCCGGTACTTCTGGCTCCAATGAGACCAAGGAAGTAAAGATGCAAAAAAAAGAAAAAATCCTTATGCTCACCTCATCCCTCACCTCTCCAGCTACTCTGCTTCTCACCATCACTTGTCCGGTCCTCGGCGCATCTTGTTATCACCACTGTGAGCAATGATTCCCCAGATCTGGGAGGTTTCTGTGCAAGCCCACATAGGATCACAGCGCACATTGTGACATCTGGATGTCATTACCTATTGGGGTCCAAGGATTCAGCACTCACAGTATGTGATGAGGACCAGATTGGTGATGGTGAAGAGCGGAGGAGCCTGAGAGGTGAGCAGTGAGATGATTATAAGGATTTTTAAAAAATTTTACATCTTCAGTTTAGTATACTCTGGGCCGCAGAACACAATAAGGAACATTAAATTCACGAAGAATAACTGCTACAAATCAAATTTCCTGTTAAAACCTGCGCAAACAGGCAATTTTGAATTTTGTCTGATCCACTCATCTCTAGTCATCAATGTCAAAGTCATATATGCTATATGGAATGTGATTTTCATAAAATAAAACTGGTTTATGTAGCCAGATTCTTAGAGCATCTTTTCTTGAAGCTCTACATTTGAACAAGACCCTCCCTGTTTTTTCTTATATTTGCCTGCATCCCATTAAAAATGAACAATAATATTGCATAATTTAATCATTTAAATGTTATTTCAATCATTTCTAGGTAATACCTCAATTTAAATGCTGGATAATTTAAATCAAATGAGGAACTTATTAACTTTCATATAGTATCAAATCAACAATGCTGTTTAATGGAGCAGACATAGCTGTATGCTCATTTCCTCAATTCAGTTGTGTTTTCAATTGTACTTTCTTGCATTTGGAAAGAAATCATGTGCAAACAGAGCTTGAAGGCATAAACGGAATAAATGAAATGGTTCGGTGCTATATATTATAACATTCAGTTTTATATTCTCAATATAATAGAGATACTGCAAAATCAAAAACTGGCATATGATGACCATACGGTGACCGGTCCAGTCAAATTGAGCTCTGTACTGACACATATTGTTCAAATTGGAACTAAAATGCGTGGGGTTGTATATTAGTAAGCATGAACACTACAGGCAAAGGGCCCACCAGTAATCCACTCCAGGGCTCCACTTTTCAGCTACATGCAAATGTGACATTATCCTCAATCACAAATTTATTTAACAATGATCTTGGTAGATTGTTAAATGAATAAGATTCCACCTTTGTCTGTACATAGTGTACAAGTACTATAGTGCCACCCTCTGATCATATAAGAGGGTAGTGGCCCACCGGAGGATTCTCCTGTTATCCTGTCGGCCAGTCCAAGCCTGATTACAGGTGCCTGGGTCACACCGGTGCCATAGGTAATACTGAGATAGTGGTTAACTTTATTGTTCAATCATAGCAACCATTCATACATTAATAGAGCCAATGTCTCACAGATAGTGAAGAATCTGTATGAAAACTCTATTGTATAGATTCTTTGGTAATCTATGAGTTACAAAAAAATATCAAGTATTTCAGAGAGATTTTCCTCACGCACATAATCACATTACTTATGCATCGATACATCTAAAGTGGCTTGACATTTTCACCTTTTCAGGCCATATTTACTGTGCTGGTCCAGGAGCAATATAGAGGCTGATTTATCAAGACTGTTGCTTTGGATATCAGTCTCGATCCAGGAAATGTTGGCGTAAGAGTCACCAAATTCACCAAGAGACACCAAAACCAGAAATGAACTCCTGCTCTTTCTGCTATAAAATACACCACTCCTGTGGTCAAAATTATTATGAATCTGTTGAGCCACAATACGTCCATCCAAATTTATTATAGCCCCGTCCATTTTTAAAAAATTTGCGGAGGTGTTGTAGAAATGGCAAAAGGTTCAAATTGCATTTGTATCAGTTTTACACCTATTTCTGATACAAACTGTTTAATAAATCAGCTCAGCAATTATTAAAAAAAATTTGTATTTTGGAATGATTTAAATTTGTTTAGATTACAAAGACCAATTTTTCTTTTCTTTTCCAAAAATCAGACCATATACTATACGACCATGAGTCAGGTCACTGAGATCATATAGTATACATGAATAATGTATATAGCATATATCCGGTAAACTCAACACAGTTGAGCAAGAAGATTTTCAGGGTCCAGGTCCAGTGGACACGTTGGTATTCCACATACGTAGAGAAAAATGCTCGCAACACTCCGATATGGACAATTGCTAAACAGGTCAACTGCGCTTATATGGACGCACCATCAATAAAGTCCCAAGAGCCCACTTGGTGAGAGCACATAGATTAATTAGATAGACAGTGTCCAAAAGCAGGTGAAACAATTCAAAGCTTCTTTATTCATCCACAAAGTGCAACGTTTCAACCTACCAAGCAAGTTTGAAAAAGACCTATGGTAGGTCGAAACGTTGTACTTTATGGCAGAATAAAGAAGCTTTGAATTTTTCTCACCCACTCTTGGACGCTGCCTATCTAATATGGTGGTAGTCCATGGCCAAAGCTTTGCAATCTTTCTCTTGCCTGCTCATATCCCAGGCGCCTCTTCTAATTAGGTCGGACGCGACATCATGTGTGTGTCGCACCACAGCAATGACGTTGTGCCGAGTCTACTAATCAGTAAAGGTACCAGTGATGCTGGCAGGTAGGAGGAGGTTTGGAGGATTCTGATCTGGTGGCTATGGACTATCCACATTGCTGCCGGACCACCAAACTGCTGAATTCTAGTATTCTACCAAATGCACCTTTCACTTAGTTTTTAAAGTTCACACCTATTTAAAGGGATTGCCATGGATTTTTGTCTCCAATAAGCAGCGTCACTATTGTCTATAGGCGACTGATATTGCACCTCATAGCTATTTAGATGATTTCAAATGGTTGCAAAGGCAGGTACGTTCCAGATAGTTGACAGTTTAGGGAAAAACAGACCCATTGTTCTAATACATGGTGACACGTTTGATAATATTTGGTTATTTTAATGATCAGAAAGCCATTGACTTTAGCTGGAGATTGCCGGAAAAGACACAACTTCCCTTTTATTTTAATACGTGTTACATTTTGTGTTGTGGAATTGATGGCTTTTTGTTTTACATGTTTATTTGTATGAGAGTTATGCCTCCCGAGTCAGTAATATCCGATCTTCTTAGTGGGATACAACATTGCTTTACCGTCCCATAAAACTCTTACACCAGATATGTTTTTCCAAGATTGATTTTACTGTGTAAAACATACACAGACATAAATATCCAGGTGAATGTCCTCCCAAACAATCAAGAAAACTACTTCTTTTTTATCGTTTCATAGGCAACTTTAGCAATAAAAGTATGTTAGATGGCACCGTATTATTACAGGCATTGAAAAGCTGACATTTCAATTGACAATTCCATTTCCCCTTTTTTTTGTGCTTCAAATAGTAAACACTTGTTCATATTCCAATTTAAAATGTTTTTAAAGGCTGTTATTTCTTCTACTACTGTGGATTTTGATTATTTTTTTTTTCCAGTCGGAAGTGCAGATCTATCATTATTTTATCAGCATTTTATAAATGGCACCTTGTCATGTGCTAAAAATTTATTCGGGAATTTTGCAGTCAAGCGAAGCGCGTTGGGTAGAAATGAGAAACTTTCACTCCTCTTGTATTGACAGTTTTAATTTTGATTTTGATCTGCATTTTATCAGAGGCTTTCTTATCTGTCAGGGAGGGAGAAGAGATTAACATTTTTTAACATAACGCAAATGGCAGCTACGACAGTCATTTCATGTTTATACCTGTTTAGTTGATTCTTTTTTGCCTTTGGAAAACTATATTTTTCCGCCGGCCTGTCTTCACAGCGCATTGAATCGATGAGATAATTAATCAATAATTTGTTAATTGACTGTCATTTCACAGTACTCTACTCTAGAAAGACAAATAATGTTCTTCAATGAAAACGAAGCATTCTGGATAAAATGAATGATACATTGAGGATGTCATATTTCTATGTGTCATGCTTTTTTTTTTTACATGTAAGTCACTGTCAGAGTAATGCACGGGAATCTTTTAGAGTAGAATATATATGGGAACACAATAGATGGTGAAATATTAATAGTTAACACGAAGGAGGTTCAGAACAATGGAAGACTGTAGTGATGGATTCGGTTTGCTCCAGCCATATCAGACCCCGTGACAGACAAATTGCAGTCACTGGATGAGATCAAATGAATGATAAATGGAATGTCCAATAGTTTCCGCTTGTAAAATCTTAAATAATTTGATATTGGATGCCAACGCTGTCTCTTGTATTATGAATTATAAGCTATGGGAGAGACGTTGCATTACGCCTTTGCATACCGGTAATTTAGAAATGTCCTGGATGATAACTGCAATATTTCTTAGCCCTATGTATTCTGCTTCTATCATTTCATCTGCGTTCAGTTGCTTTCTATTTTCTCAAGATGATGTTCACCTATTGCCAACCAGTCAACTTTGCCTTTCCTGCAGTGATCTGCTTGTGACACGCACGCAGCGCACTCTGTCGCCTCTCCTGTGAGATTTTCTGCATTTTATACCCAAATCAGTAATTCTCCATTATCCAGCTAACAATTTGTACCGATCAGTATAAAGATAATTTTTAACATTTTTCTATGTGATAGTTCACATTAGCATCAGAGCTAATCAGAGCTACTGACTTCAGTTCGTATAATAGTATTTAAGGTGTTGGATACAAGCTCGATTATTAACATCTTAGAATCGGCATAAAGAAAGTTATAATATTTATATCATATCCAGAGCAGTTTGTTTAGAGGGCTGGTCTACCACTTGGATAACCCTTTCTCAATCACTATATTTTCCCTATGTAAAATAATGACAGTTAGACTCACCTCCTGTGCCGGGGCACTTCCAGCGATGTCAGCGCCAGGTCTGCCTTATTATGTCATGTAATCCCTGCAGCCAATCAACAATGGCTTCACTCTCACTTTCTTTGGATGAAACAGATATTCAGAAGAAGTTAGAACTGCTGCTGGTCTGTGAGGATGTGAGAGTGAAGCCAGCGCTGATTGGCTGCAGGGGACACAATAAGGGAGACCAGGCGCCGATATCGCCTGCATCGGAGGTGAATATAGCTGTTATTACCTTAATATATGGTTGGTAGTCCAAATCCTACATTCTGTTATTACCTTACATGGAAATATAGTGATTGAGAAAGGGTTGCCTGAGTAGTGGACAACCCCTTTAAGATATGGCAGACTGTACATCTGGACAAGGTTGTGCAATCTAATAGACTGAGAATTGTAGAAGATAAGGCAGTCAGAAAATATTAGAAAAGTTTCCTTACAAATTCTTACTCTAGTTAATATACACTGCTCAAAAAAATAAAGGGAACACTCAAACAACACATCCTAGATCTGAATGAATTATATATTCTCATTGAAAACTTTGTTCTGTACAAAGTTGAATGTGCTGACAACAAAATCACACAAAAATCATCAATGGAAATCAAATGTATTAACCAATGGAGGTCTGGATTTGGAGTCACCCCCAAAATTAAAGTGGAAAAACACACTATAGGTTGATCCAACTTTGATGTAATGTCTTTAATCAAGTCAAAATGAGGAACAGTATTGTGTGTGGCCTCCACGTGCCTGTATGACCTCCCTACAATGCCTGGGCATGCTCCTGATGAGGTTGCGGATGGTCTCCTGTGGGATCTCCTCCCAGACCTGAACTAAAGCATCCACCAACTCCTGGACAGTCTGTGGTGCAACGTGACATTGGTGGATGGAGCAAGACATGATGTCCCAGATGTGCTCAATCGGATTCAGGTCTGGGGAGCGGGCAGGCCAGTCAATAGCTGCAATGCCTTCATCTTGCAGGAACTGCTGACACACTCCAGCCACGTGAGGTCTGGCATTGTCCTGCATTAGGAGGAACCCAGGGCCAACTACACCAGCATATGGTGTCACAAGGGGTCTGAGGATCTCATCTCGGTACCTAATGGCAGTCAGGCTACATTTGGCGAGAAGATGGAGGGCTGTGCGGCCCTCCAAAGAAATGCCACCCCACACCATTACTGACCCACTGCCAAACTGGTCATGCTGAAGGATGTTGCAGGGCGCAGATTGCTCTCCACGGCGTCTCCAGACTCTGTCACGTCTGTCACATGTGTTCAGTGTGAACCTGCTTTCGTCTGTGAAGAGCACAGGGCGCCAGTGGCGACTTTGCTAATCCTGGTGTTATGTGGCAAATGCTAAGCGTCCTGCACGGTGTTGGGCTATGAGCACAACCCCCATCTGTGGATATTGGGCCCTCATACCACCCTCATGGAGTCGGTTTCTAACCGCTTGTGCAGACACATGCACATTTGTGGCCTGCTGGAGGTCTTTTTGCAGGGCTCTGGAAGTGCTCCTCCTGTTCCTCCTTGCACAAAGGCGGAGGTAGCGGTCCTGCTGCTGGGTTGTTGCCCTCCTACGGCCCCCTCCACGTCTCCTGGTGTACTGGCCTGTCTCCTGGTAGCACCTCCAGCCTCTGGACACTACACTGACAGACACAGCAAACCTTCTTGCCACAGCTTGCATTGATGTGCCATCCTGGATGAGCTGCACTACCTGAGCAACTTCTGTGGGTTGTAAAGTCCGTCTCATGCTACCACGAGTGTGAAAGCACAACCAACATTCAAAAGTGACCAAAACATCAGCCAGAAAGCATTGGTACTGAGATGTGGTCTGTGGTCCCCACATGCAGAACCACTCCTTTATTGAGGGAGTTTTGATAATTGCCAATAATTTCCATCTATTGCCTATTCCATTTGCACACCAGCATGTGAAATTGATTGTCAATCAGTGTTGCTTCCTAAGTGGACAGTTTGATTTCACAGAAGTTTGATTTACTTGGAGTTATATTCTGTTGTTTAAGTGTTCCCTTTATTTTTTTGAGCAGTGTATTAGAGATGATATCATCCAAACCTTTCTGCATTTTAATTCTGAAGTTTTTATTCTTAATGGCTAAACATAATGTAATGAAGCCGAATTCTACGACCGGTAGACAGCGGAATTCACTATGCAGTTGCTTAGCAACTAACACTGCTTTGCTATTAATTCTTCTTCTATAGATATGATATATTGAAAGGTTAATTATTTAAACATTATTTTATTATTTTAGTTACAATGCTGAGAGTGTTTTCAAAAAACATTGTTCAAAGACTAAGAAATTAAAGATCTTTCTTAAATTACATATTTATTCATTTAGTGACAGAGAACCTGTCTCTATAACCTCTATCAGCAAGAAAGAGCAACAGTTCAATGTGCTAATGGAGCCAATCACGTATTTAATAATGGCTACAAAGGTTTTCCACAAACAGCCCCGATGTGCCATGTGATATATTGCGTGACTCCATTGAGTTAGGAAGCACTTTCTTTTCGAACTTCCATGTGGCCCTGTTTATACTGTACCTATCCTTTCACTCAAAACCAGAGTAAGTATGGTCCTTCTGACCTATCCACCCACAAGTTAAAACTGCTCATGCTGCATATATCAGTCTAACGTTCAAGGAAATGTCCCAGTTCTAAGGTTCTGTTAATTTTGAGTGGACATTCCCTCCTCTTCAGTATTCTGTGTGGACGATAGGGTCTTGAACTTCCATTTTATCACTTCTCAACATGCATTTATCCTTCCATTGTCCAATGGCTTCCTTGTCCTGTCTGTCGCTTGTTCTGTCTGTGGCTGGAGGTCAAGCTGTCTAAAAATATGTTTATGCCAAAGTATAACTATATAACTATATCAGACTATCCTACTGATGTCTGTATATTAATAAGTCTGTCGAAGAGGCAGAAAATGGAAATGAATAACCATATGGGGTCCAGGGGTTGCATTTGCACCCGGCACTGTGACCACTAATATTAAAGACCTATGATAGTCGGGGGTCCTACTTTTGCATTAGAGCTTCCAATTATGCCTCTAGTCAACATGATGTATACAGTATACAGATATAACAGAGCTAAACTTACTGGATTCATGAGATTGAAACCTTAATTTGCCCAATACATTATGACATCGTTTTCAATGGGACTGATGGGCAACCTCCTGCATTTTTTTAAAGGGAATCTATCAGCAGATTTTTGCTATGTAATCTGAAGACAACATGAGGTAGGGGTTGAAACACAAATTTCAGTGATTCCTCTCTTATCAAGCTATGTGATTTTGTTTGCTTGTAATGATTGTTTTAGCACCAGGAGCTTATCATTGCTGGAACACAGTAGTACATGCATGCTAGTCTGACACGCCCCCTCCTGTGATAGGCACCTCACTGTCAATAGACATTGGTGTGGGCGGGGTTAGCTTCCTCAGCTCTGCTTCAATGCTTAATCTAAAAACTCTGATTGTGTCAGAATGGCTCCACCCAGTAAACTAAGTGATACATCCTAGGAGTCAGCTTATCTTTGCCTACATCAGGCTGCTCTCCAATAAGGTAGCAAAAACCTGCTGACAGATTCCCTTTAAGGGCGTATGCACATAACATTATTTAGCCTACAGAATCCAACAGAAAATGATTGGATCATGCTCCATTCGATGCATTATTATACAGTACATGCATTTTGCATATGGGGCTGCCAAAAGTTAGTACCGTATGTCTCCCCATAGACTCCACTCAGCTCTGCCATGAACATGACATCAGAAAGATGTCACACAAACTTTGCACTTTTAGTGCAACAATTGAAAACTGTAGCTATCCTTAATCTTTACATATGACTTTGCTTCCATTAGTTTAGTGCTATTGTGGTCATTGACTAGAATGTGACGTAAGTACTGAACAGTCCTATTCTACAAGTATATAAATAATGTATTACTATTTATTCAAAACTATTTTGATGTATAGTTTGTTAATAAAAAATAGTCTCTTTTTTTATAGACAGTTATCAATAGAAAGAATAACTATGTAGGTTTATGGCTATCTGGATAATTACAGACCAGCAGGGAAGTGGACTGTCAGATTGCAATTCACCCATGTATTGTAAATGTCATGTTCTGCACATATGGTTGAGAGCGACCTCTGTGTTATCCCTTCTGCTCTAATTCCTTGTACTCATCAATTTTCTTTTTCTCCCTGATCCTTACACTTGTCACCTTTGCCCGTAAGAGCATATTTCAGAAGAACATAAGCATGTCTAGGCAAGGCAACTGTAAAACGTCATCAGCTCACTTCTTTTGTTTATTAATGGGAATGGTCCAGACTGTTATTTTACTGTCTAAATCAAGCAGTAAATTAGTAAAATCATATACATATATATTATATTTATCACTTATTTTTAGACTATAGAATATAGTGTGTGGTTTATGAGATAACCTCTATAAATGCATACTCTGTGTGCATAATATGCCAATTTCTGGTACTAATAAATCCTTTGTTATTAGGCAGTACTATAGGCTGAACCAAAACAAATGTAGAAGTCACATAGTAGGGAAGATTATCTATTTGGATGGTTCTTCTGTAATGTTGTCTTTATGGGTAGGAGTGGACAACTATTTTGGACATCTACTGTAGGTTCCTCAGAATACCAAGGCATAGAGACACATTGGTTCCTGCAGGTGATGTTTAATATGTATTGGGCCAAATATGATCTTTGAGCTGGTGAGGGAACTAAGTCTTAAAAAACACCAATGTTATTTCTCACGTGAGATGATAAAATATAAACTTATTTCTTGGGAAAACCTAACAGGGTAGGGAATAATTTGGCTTTGTAGATCTGTTTGGAGAGTCGGTTAAGCATATGCATCTCCACTCCATTCATTGTCTGTTAGCTTGCCAGAGGTAGCAGAATACAGCGCTCATCTTTTTCCAACAGTCTTATTGATAATGAATGAAGCAAAGTTGTGCATCCTTGATCTCCTCTCCATGGCTCTGCATAGTCCTGTTGGGATCGCTGGGGCTCCCATCAGTTGGACCACCAGCAATCAGTAAGTTATTACCGTACTTATCCTTTTGATAGGGAATAACTTAGTTTCTTAGGAAAACCTTTTAAAAAGATAACCATTGCCCAGTGTGACTAGCTGTTATATAATACTACAAATACCTCACAGTAGCCACTCCAAGGGAAATTATTAGCTGGACATGGCTTTCTCCAACAAGACTTAATGACCTTCCCCATTGGGTACACCTTGTCGCGGTGGGATGGCTTTTACACTTTTTTTATCTAAATAAGGCTAAGTACCTTATGTTATATGTATGCATAGTATTAATATTTATTTATTTATTTACTTACTGCAGGATATTTGCTCATTTTGTTTTTATCTTAGGTTTTCTCCAACAAGGTCAACTAAAGTTGAAGTGTAGTGGTTAGATCAGGATCCAGTGTTGTTCACCAATGTGGCCACATTTAGATAAAATAGAATAGAATACTTCATTGATAACCTCTACATGAAAAAAACATTATAGCCCCGATTCAACAAGATCAGCGATTTTCACTCAGGTCTTGATGAGAGGGCGTGGTGGAGTCACATGCTTCTGGTTCATGATGAGGCGCACGCCTCGTCGTAATGAATCAGGAGCATCTGACAAGTGGTGTGCTCCTCACCTCATCAGTGACTGAAATAAGATTTCTGGTGTAAGGTATGCCACAGCTCATCATGAATTAGACGAGTTGTGGCATCATGGCCTTGTCTAGCCCCTGTACGGTCCCACCCCTTCTCCGTCCTCTTTTGCAGAGCTTGGAGAAACTGGTGTAAAAATGCCAAAAGTTGCAAAATTTGGAGTGCAAACAAATTTGCAACTTTTTAAAGTTTTTCTAAGCCAGATTTCTGGCGTTTAAGCTTTGATGAATAGGGGCCCCTGTTTTCTAAAGAAAAATCTTCTGTTTCCCTCACTTATCAAGAGGTAAGCATGAACATACATTATGATATTTGAGTTCTCACTTTTATAGATGTCCTATCTTTTGTTTTAATACTATGTATGTAAGTAGTTGGACAGCTATAATGAACATGCATGAGGTAGTCAGTGTCCTTGCATTGCTAATCTAGGTAGCATATATTCTGAATTAAAATTTTAAGAGATCTCCTTGGCTTACTATAAAATCGTACGCTATGTATCTGAGACTTTGCCTACAAAGGTGCTGAATATATTGTATAAATACAATTTTTTTCATATGTATCATCACCATCCATAGCTTTGTACAAAGCAAGAAGACTGTGCAGGGTTTCTTTCACTTGGCTAAACTCATTGTCTTTGCACAATGATGGCAGTTTGCCTGAAAGGTAGATTCAGATTGCCCTAGTGTTATGTTCTGTATCTAGGGAGCTAGTACTTATTGATCCATTGGGTCTGTCAGCGTTTCAGGTCACTTGGCTCCAAGCCTGATTTCTTCTCTTGACTTTGAGATTTGTGCTGTATGTGCTGACTACTAATTGTATTTCATTTCTTACCTGACTTCAAATAAAGAAACGTTCAAAAATACATGTAGTAACATAGATCTGAGATGGACATATAAGTATCATTAAAAAATATGTAAAACAATTGAAGTGTATAGTTATGTATCCAATGTATGAAGAAAGAATAAGTAAAGGTACATTTAACTAAAACTGTAACATATCCATGGCTATGTATTGAAAAGTAGGTTTTAAAGTATAATGGTTGGTTCTATAACTATAGGTGGTGACTCTTATAACATACGATCAGATAATTGCTTCTTAGGTAATAATATTTTCTGTTAAAGTCATTAAAGGTGAACTGAACTTACTCTTTAAATGGCAAATTCCATCTAAACGTGTCTTCTGACATGTCATAACTTCTTCTAATCCCAGACAACCCTTATAAAGGATAGCTAAACTTTTAAAAAAAACTATATAGCCACCATTCAGTCATTTTTCATCAATGGAGGCATCAGGTCCTAAAAAAATTCCCTTGATCAGTGGAAAGGGCAGAAGTGCTCAACTTGTCCTCAGCATGAGCTGAGAGATGTACAGAACTTTAGACCTTCATACATTGCCCTGCTAGCCTTCCTATGAGCAATCAATGGAAGTCTTCTTAGGATCTGGAACCCCACTGATCGCCAGTTGCTAAATGAATACTATAACATATGAAATGTTTTTAAACTTTAGTTACTCATTAAGAGTTCATTCATCTGAGATTCCCACTGAGGCATAGAGTAAAAAAGTTAAAGGGCTTGTCTTATGACATCTTTTCAGGAGCTCATGGCTCTCCAGGTTCCCAGCTTCCTGCTTGTGGGAGGCCAATGTCCTCTTTTTTAATTGACAATTCTGACCAACAATCTCGTCATGCTACAGGTCTGAACTGTGTGCTCTCCAATACTGATATAAAAGGCAGCTTTGCCTCTGTAGCATCAGAGCCTAAAACTGGCCTGGATCAGGAGTTAACAATACGCTCCAGTTATCCTGGCTAGCTTTAGAGCTGTACTTACATGCACCATTGAAAAGAGCTTAAAGCACTATAGATGTTTGGCCATGACTACTAGACTACATCGTTGGCCATTACCACACACAGGAACCCCCGCAATCAAGTACATGTGTGTGATTTTGAATTAAGGGGTTACATTTTGTTGTAAGACAACCTGAGGCCCATATGGTGTCATCATATCATTAATGGCTGTAGGCCAATCATTTAAAAGTTTCACCATGAGAAATCTCCAACATAGTGTATGCAATAGAGGATTATATATATTTTTTTATTCTAAGTGCTCTATCTGTCTTAGTTCACAGACATCCACCTGATGTCTGGGATGTCTCCATGTTTAAAGAGCACCTGTCACCAGGTCAACGGTGGACAGTTTTGGTTCTTATTTCCTTCCTACTTGTCTCTTGAATAATCCATGTTTTTTATATAAATACGCCATACAGTTCCAGAAATTTGGGCTTTTTCAACTAGGGCTAATTTTTATGGTCTATAACAAGGTTGTGTTACTCTCAGGATTCTCTGGGGAGGTGTCTTTAGGTTGTTTTACCCTAATTAACCTATGAGCACCACCTCCGTGGTAAAGACTAAAATAATTTGCTCTCTTTCAAAAGGTATACCAAAAGGAACCATATGGTGGATATTAAAAAAGAAAAAAAAGCACAGTACTCAGGGGAGAAGTGGGAATTAAGAAAGAATGGAAACTGGCCACATTTCACCGGGTGACTGGTCTTTCTTAAAGATGAATTTAGGTATACTTTATGGTGCTGCACAACAGTGGAAGCTATTAGACTTTGATAAGCACAATTTTAGTTTATTTTCTGGTCTCCAGACCCAATCTCTCTGTATACAATTCCAAAAATGTTCAGAGTTGCCTTTTTAGCACTTTCACCACCCTAAACTAAGTCGTGTATATTACCGCTACAAATCCAGGCCTGGCTTCAAATTCCTCTTACTATATGAGATTATAATTTAATCCCCCATTTACTTGTCTATGGCAAATGCAACACTACTGAATCCCTTTCAAATCAGAGACAGGGACCATTTATTCCTAGGCAACTGCCTTGAAAGCATATTGAATTTTTAACACTGTCAGATACTCAATGCATTCTTCACCTTACATTAAACACAGTTTGCCTGGTGCATGAATTGTAATAGTAAAGAAACAATTGGTTTTGTTTTACAAACATGAAGGATAGTCTATCAACTGGGAATTATTTATGTGAAATATCAGTGTGGAAAGCTGTTTAATTTAGAAAAATCGAACAATACTGAATTGCAGTGCAATGAAGAAGCAAGAATATCTGGCTATTTTCTAGAATGTGCTCTTTACTCTGCTAGGATTTGCATTCAATGGGTGAAATGATCTTTTGTCTACCACAAAAGATCTTTGTTCTCGGCAGTGCATTGACCTGTCTAAACAGGACTTGTACTGCTTAGAACTATGGCAGTCTATGCACACTGAACGATCTCTTACACATCGCTCAATGCTCATTGGAAGTGTGGTCTGCCTGTGTAAACAGGCTATTAAACAACCAACCGAACGGTAAGTATTTACTAATCTCCAGCTCTTCAACGCCGTTGGTTGATTCATGTAAACAAACCTTTACATTTCCAGAAAGATCCATCAAATCTATCCCACAGCCTGAGCCACTACAGTCATGGCCAAAAGTTTTGAGAATGACACCAAAATTATATTTTCACATGATCTGCTGGCCTCTGGTTTTTATTAGTGTTTGTCTGATGTTTATATCACATACAGAAATATAATTGCAATCATATTATGAGTACCAATAGGTTATATTGACAGTATGAATGAGTTAATCCAGCAAGTCAATATTTGCAGTGTTGCCCCTTCTTCTTCAAGACCTCTGTAATTCTCCCTGGCATGCTCTCAATCAACTTTTGGACCAAATCCTGACTGATAGCAGTCCATTCTTGCATAATCAATGCTTGCATTTTGCCAGAATTTGTTGTTTTTTGTTTGTCCACCCGTCTCTTGATGATTGACCACAAGTTCTCAATGGGATTAAGATCTGGGGAGTTTCCAGGCCATGGACCCAAAATCTCTATGTTTTGTTCCATGAGCCATTTAGTTATCACCTTTGCTTTATGGCAAGGTGCTCCATCATGCTGGCAAAGGCATTGTTGGGCGCCAAACTGCTCTTGGACGGTTGGGAGAAGTTGCTCTTGGAGGACATTCTGGTACCATTCTTTATTCATGGCTGTGTTTTTAGGCAAGACTGTGAGTGAGCCGATTCCCTTGGCTGAGAAGTAACCCCACACATGAATGGTTTCAGGATGCTTTACAGTTGGCATGAGACAAGACTGGTGGTAGCGCTCACCTCTTCTTCTCCGAATAAGCTGTTTTCCAGATGTCCCAAACAATCGAAAAGGGGATTCATCAGAGAAAATGACTTTGCCCCAGTCCTCAGCAGTCCACTCCCTGTACCTTTTGCAGAATATCAGTCGGTCCCGGATGTTTTTTCTGGAGAGAAGTGGCTTCTTTGCGGCCCTCCTTGAAACCAGCCCTTGCTCAAAGAGTCTCCGCCTCACAGTGCGTGCAGAAGCACTCACACCAGCCTGCTGCCATTCCTGAGCAAGCTCGGCACTGCTGGTAGTCCGATCCCGCAGCTGAAACGGTGTTAAGATACGGTCCTGGCACTTGCTGGTCTTTCTTGGGCGCCCTGGAGCCTTTTTGACAACAATGGAAGCTCTCTCCTTGAAGTTCTTGATGATGCAATAGATTGTTGACTGAGGTGCAATCTTTGTAGCTGCGATACTCTTCCCTGTTAGGCCATTTTTGTGCAGTGCAATGATGGCTGCACGTGTTTCTTTTGAGATAACCATGGTTAACTGAAGAGAAACAATGATACCAAGAACCAGCCTCCTTTTAAAGTGTCCAGTGATGTCATTCTTACTTAATCATGACTGATTGATCGCCAGCCCTGTCCTCATCAACACCCACACCTGTGTTAATGGATCAATCACTAAAACGATGTTAGCTGCTCCTTTTAAGGCAGGACTGCAATGATGTTGAAATGTGTTTTGGGGGTTAAAGTTCATTTTCTGGGCAAATATTGACTTTGCAAGTACAGTAGTTGTTTGTAAGCTGATCACTCTTCGACATTCATTAGTATATGCAAATTGCCATTACAAAAAATGAAGCAGTAAACTTTGGAAAAATTACTATTTGTCTCATTCTCAATACTTTTGGCCATGACTGTAGGATAAATTTTTCAGAAAAAAAAATGTTAAATTGTCTATGCTTAAAGCGGTAATTTTAAATCTGCCCCAATTTTTTCCACATTAGCAATGCAGTTGAATATAATCTTTATTTTATTTTATTTTTTTATCAGTCATTGCATCCTCGGTAGAAATTGACTGTAATGGTATTTCATGAGATTACCTAAACTGTGTCCAAGAGTATGTCTTCCCTGTGATCAATCCTTTATCTTACATCTCCAGTTCTAAAAAACCTCCATGTATATGTATATTTTTAAATATTTGGTAATGAATATATTTAATTCTCCCCCTACATTAAGATTTAGTGGCCCTTTCTGTTAATGTTTTTTGGAAAAGTCTCTCAACTGACGCAGTTTATTGAGCCAAAACCAGAAATCAATTTAAAAGGAATGGGAAATAAAAAGAAAGGATTTATGTTTTTCCTTTCTACAGGATCCACTTTTGGTTTTGGCTAAAAAAACCTAAATCGATCACTGCAATGAGGTTTTTGCCAAAATGCTTTGTGTGAACCTACCCTAAGGTAAAATTTATACTACTGTTTTTCCTGTAAAAAAAAAAATCAGCTACATATCTCCAGTGGACCCAATAACAGAAATCTAAGACTGCCCTTTGGACTTGTGTGAGTCCACAAGCAGAGCCATGGTTCCATGGTTTCTGCCCAGCATTCGCTCAGTAAGTGGCTTTGAACCTATTCTTTGGTTCTAGTAGTCATTTAATTACTTATTATTCTCAATTTACACCTTGTTTAAGTCGTCACCAAGACATAAAAGGAGGAAAATAAATGGAAATATTACTTAATTTCTGATATCTCATTGAGATATTTCTGAGGACAATATTTGTGGAGACCGTGAAGTTCACTTGTTTCCAGAACAAAATGTTTGTAGAACGCCATGATGACTGGCCACAACTAAATAGCTTCTTGCAAAGTGCCATCACTTTTAATATATGTTAAAAGCTAAGTAAAAATAGATACAGAGCTTCTGGATGTATTAACAAGTGCACAATATATTTTTGGACCTATAACATGTGAATATCATAATTTGACACATCACTGTATGAGAGAAAAAATTGTTGTGGAACTTCACAGTTGAAAGAAGTGAAAGGTGTCATTTAGAAAATAAAGAACACAATAGGATAGGAAACTAGTTAAACATTTTAGTATAATATAGTAATAAGGAAAAATTGGTCATTCAATGTAAAAAAGAAAAAAAAAGCAGTAAATGGAGTTAATTCATTAAAAAGAAGAAAATGTATGCCCAGATAAACATTTCCTCTGCTACAGAAGTTTTCAAGGTTCTTGATTCCATCTAGCCCCATGGCAGATCAAAGAGGATATATTTCTGTGTATTGCTATGGCAACTCACTTTAATTATGTGTCATAGCAAGAATGAAGAAACAAAATGGAGTGACAAGTGATGGGCTGATGCAGGGTGAAAAAAAAGGAGAAGTGAAGTGCAGTAGTCAAGCTTTTAGAGAAACATGGAAAAACAATGGATATAAAGCTTGCAGCAATCAGTGGGCCATAAATATCCTGATATTTACTTTGTAGATTATTTGATTTTTTTTTATAAATTGAACACATAGATTTGTAATATTAGTAACGCTTAAATTGCCTGCGCTTTTACTATACATTATTGATAGGTTCCCATTGATATTCATATAAATTAATGGGGTTGTCTGGTGACACCATATTGATGACCTATCCCAAGGATAGGTCATCAATATGAGATTGTTTGGCGTCCGACACCTGGCGTCCCCCACCGATCCACTGCTATTTGCTCTGGATGTAAATACATGGAATGGAGTAGCATTCGAAGCGTAGCTTCCGCTGCTGGTTACAGCAGAACAGCTCCTATTCTTTTTAATACCAGATTGGCCAGAACTCGGTTGAATAGGAGCTCTTTGGCAGCACCCCCGACAAAAGCCTCAACATTGAATCGAGCTCCGCTCTACAGCTTTATTACATTTTACATCTGGCCACCACCAGAGCTGTTTTCAGCTGATCGTGTGGGTGCCAGGTGTGGGAGCCCAATGATCTAATTTTGACAGGTCATCAGTATGGTTTGACAACCTCGTCATGCCTTGTAACTGGAAAGTTCAATAATATCAGAGTATCCAAACTCAACAGTTATCGAGAACCAGCAGTGGACAGAGGTTTGAGCTTATAGTGGAGGCATTGTACCATGGTCGGATCACACATACTGAACCTAGGGTTCAAAAATTTATAATTTGGTCTCCGACATAAGATCCCTCAAATTTGGCAGTAGTATGCTGAGCTCTGTAGTAAAATACATGATACTAGTGTTCCATAATCCCAATTAAATCTATGTAAATGATTACTATTATTGAAAATTCTTGCTGAAATAATTATAATATTTTTATTTGCAGGTTAATATGATGTCCACATGGTTCTCCGTTATTGTATCATTTTTGGCATTTTTTTTGCATATTTTAAGGTACAATTTAGTCAGTTATTTTATAACCAAGAGTCAATGCAAAAGCTGTCTTCCATGTTTGATGTTCTCTTTTCACATAGATTTTATATCATAAATATCTCTCTGTTTCTTCTACAGCTGGGACAACATACATCTTTAGTAAAGGAGGAGGACAAATAACATACACATGGCCGCCGAACGATCGGCCCAGCACACGTGCAGACAGACTGGCCATAGGGTTTAGCACTGTACAAAAAGAAGCAGTATTGGTTCGAGTGGACAGCTCTACGGGACTGGGTGATTACTTAGAGCTGCACATTGTAAGTAATATATTTTTATTTTTAAATCATTATTGTATTACAGTAATCTGTGTTTAAAATGATCCCGTTCTTTTTATGTACATTCTCAAATCAGTAGAAGTTTTAGCTATTACATTATTAACATATTACATTACACATTCTTCAGATGATCACCAAAAATATATTGAAAATTGGTCTTCTAGAGAGGAGTTTTTCACAATAAAAGGATGTATATAGTGGAAAAAGAATTTAGAATTGATGAAAGTTCCCAAATTCACCAAACCTCAATGCTTCTCTCCTCTCATGTCACAATCATATGGGTCTATTAGGCCGGGGTATGGGGACCTATTTTGTATTTTTGGTGAATCACTTTTGGCAACACTTGGAAGAAGCATGTTGGTCACTAGTGATATATTTTCCCTAACTAAATGGTTATTCAAGAAAATCACTGGTGGTCATGTTGTTGTAAAGTCAGGTCCGAAGAATACTAAGTTAGTTCAACTAGTAGGACCTCTCCAAACAACTTAAAAGAAAGGAGGCCCTACAAATTAGACTTAAATTGATCCAAACCATCCATCAGATTTTAATGGGAAATAAAGGAGGCCCTACAAATTAGACTAAGGTGATCCAAGCCATCCTTGAGAATTTGATGAGACTGAAGGCTATCTAATCTGTTTTTTATGTTCTGCAACCATTTGGTTGGCCTGTACTGAGGAAAAAATGGATTGTCAAGTTTGTTTTTAAGAGGAATAAGCCTTTATCAAAGGCATCTTAAACTGGCTTACTCTCGTTCCTCCTTTAGATTACCTTCATGCATGGACAACCAAAGATGTTTGTTAGGCTAACAGCTATTGTATGTATTTGGTCAATAGAGATGAGCAAATTTATTCAAGTGGAATTGAATAATACTCAAATTTTACAGAAAACCATATTCTCCAAAATGCAGATTTTTTGTAATTCATCCAGTGCAAATTGATCAAGATGGTCGACCATCAGGTTGTCATTTTTCTGAACAGAAGAGGTTAGCAAAGGATTGAAAAAAAAATAGAGAAACGAATACTGACCTCCTAGCCATCTCTGCTGCACACTCTTCTCCATAGGTACTCGATACCTTGTTCTTACCACCACAGTTTGCTGAAATCCAGGGCCTTATCAAGCCAGGAGGGGTAGTGATGTCTGGGTATTCTCCATGACTTTCTAATGGGCACTTTAGGCCGAGACGTCTGCCATGGCCAGCCCAGGATGTCTCTGTGCATGCGCAAAGACCTCTTGGGCCTAGTCATGGCTAGCGTGAAGATGGCAGCTGTAAGAAGAGGACCGTAAAGGAGACAATGAGCAGCAGAGTTGAGTGGTGATTGAAAATTGGTTGTTTTTTTTCTACATCTTACGTTTATCATGCTCTTGGTGTCCTCAGACCCCAGAACATAATAAGGAACATTCAATTCACAGAGAATAAATTGGGTGCAAATTGTCACTTCTGCTGATCTCTAATTGCCACTTTCTCTCATCTTCCAGGATCCCATAAAAAAAAACTTTTTTTTAGTTTTAAGTAGAGTTGTACTTTAATACATTGGTGCAATAAAGAATTGAGAAAATACAGTTTAAATAATTTCTTCATTTTGTAGAGTTTGTATGTAAATCTATGATATTATCAGAAAATAATCTAAATTATTTTTTAATTTTTGGCACATTCATGTCTGAAAAGATTAACAAAATAGACAACGATGTGTATTCAATTTTTAATTCATTTCAGTTTCGCATTGTATGTGCATTTTACTATGCAACTAAAAACATTTGGAAAATGTGAAGTCCAATATAAACCATTTATAGTCAATTTTACCTTCCATTCTTATAACACATAGAAACAAAAACAGTTCTATGCAACCATCCTTGTTTGGACATCGATTGGTGCTCAGTTATTATAAAAAGTAAAACTGATTTATTGTATATTAGGATCCCAAAGAGCAACTATTTCACTTTTTTTAGAACATTTGTTTCTTTTTTTAATCCAGTTTACTTTGAAGTTTTATACACTTTATTTTTCCCCAAAGGGATTCCATTGTTGGTCCTGGGACGATCTTACAATGAATAATAAAAACAGTTTGCTTTAAACTTGCAAAAGTATGGGAAGGCAGAGATCTCAAATTTTGGCTTGTTTCTTTCCTTCAGGCTGTTTCTAAAGACATATAAGCAATAGCTTGGTGTCTTGATAATTCACTGTTTCCTTACACTTATATTGAGGGTTTTTTTGAGAATTGGACATGAGACGTGTTTTATAAATCCATCAAGGGATTTTGTAAGATAGTATAAGGTGCATATTATATCAAGATGGGTTATTTCTATGGTGAATTAACCATTTAAAGTACCTAGTTGTGGTATTTTAACGATAGATATGATTACCCTGAAGGTGGCCACACACATTACGGGAGATTTCCTAAGCTAAATGTTCCCGAATTCTGGCTTACAAGACTGGCATACATGCTTGACACTAAATGTATTATATCTCTTAGACACTATTTGTGCCTTACTAGTTTTGAGAAGTGTCCAAATGGGTCTATGGTAAAGAGAAAAGTGATTTGCTATAAAATGGTCCAAATGTTGTCAATATCGAAAGGAAGCCAATCAAGAGGTAATTTAAGGAAGTGATATGTCCAACTCATATTACACTCTCGCTGATAAATATGGAACATTTTCTGTTAGCTTGGTCATTCCATCCACATTTCCATCCCCTGACATATGATTCTTAGATGCTGAAATTTCCCCAAAATTTCCCACTACAGCTTTTAAACAAGGACGTGGTAAAAATGGCTATCATCTACTCCCTTCTTTTTCTTCTTTTTCTCTGTGCTGTAATCAAAAGGCACATCAGAGTGTAGCTCGATATCTTAGACAAAGTTAGAGTGACCAGTTTTAATAATGCCAAAGGTGGGAGGATGTTGTTGTAACCTCTCTACTGTATACCTATGAAAACATAATAGATACCTATAGAATTGTCCTGTCTTACATTTTCTTGCATATTGCAAGATAAGTGGAGTGAGATGACTAGCTTTTTAAAAAAAAAGACATGATTTCATGCTACACTGTCGGGAGATGTTTATGGTATATGTGTATATGATATGGTATATGTGTCTATATGCAATATGAAATACAGCCTAAGGATGTTTTTTCTACCATGTTGCCATAATGTTTTGAAATAGTTTTAGTAGAAATTAGAATTATTAAAGGGGTTGACCCTGAACTTAAAATTGATGATCTCTTCAGAGGATATGTTATCTATATGAGATAAGTTCCAGTCAAACACGCGGCACTTTCACCAATCAGCTGGACATTGCTCTGGATGGGTGTTCGTCACCCTGAAATTAGAATTATTAAAGGGGTTGACCATGACCTTAAAATTGATGACCTCTTCAGAGGATAGGTCATCTATATGAGATAAGTTGGGGTCAGTCATCCGCCACTTTCACTGATCAGCTGAAAACTGCTTTGGATGGGGGTCCAACACCCAAAACTCTCACTGATCAACTGAAAACTGCCCTTGGGGAGAGACTGACACCCAGAACCCCCACGGATCAGTTGAAAACTGCATTAGGTTGGGGTTCAACCCCTGGCACTGTGACCAGTCAGCTGAAAATGGCTAAGAACTAAGCGATGTATGGAGAAGAACACATGATGGCCATAAATTAGCAGCCAATGTAAGTACTTCTCTTTATAGAAAAAATAGCAAATCCAGCATAAGGATCCTTAAAAATAGTAGTATTCATTGTAAATCCATTAAAATCCAATCCATCTCCACAAGATACCGCAGACGCGTTTCATTGAAGACGTAGTCTGAAACGCATCTGCGGTTTCTTATGGTGATGAATTGGATTTTAATGTATTTACAATAAAAACTATTATTTTTTAAGGATCCTTATCCTGGATTTGCTATTTTTTCTACCAGTGAACTTGCCATACTACATAGTTTTCCGTGCAATTGGGACTTCCTTACTTCGGGTGAGCTGATATTTTGTCCTTTTTGACTACTACTTTTTATCTCCCCTTCAAGTGAAATGCAGTGAAGGGAAGATAAAGTTCAGTACTCAGCAACGGCCACTAACCAATGGATGGTGCTACTGTATTTCACACCATACAATGCTTAGTTTTAATGGCTGCCAGAGCAGTTTTCAGCTGATCCAGTGGTTGGACACATGTTTATACTGCACATATGTTATAGGCACATAGAACGGAGGATGGCCCTATCCAAATCTTGTAATATGTGGACTTATTTGCATTGCAATCTAAAAAAGCTGAAAGTGGAGAGGTAGCACTTATCTAAGCCAAATACAAAAGCTTCACCATGGTCTCGAAAAGGGGTAAAACGCTTGTCGTAAAAGAAGAATTGCACTTTTCAGTCTTGCACAACACTTGCAGTCTGTTAATATCATTTCTATTTTCAGTATGATTGCATGAATATAAAGCGATGATATCAGAGTCATAACCTTGATGGTTGATCCGCTGTTTGACATGTGTAATAAATGAATTTTCTATTATGCATGCCTTTGCAAAGAATGCTCCGGTGATATTTTGTTGGACAGTTTTTGATCCAAGACTACATTTGTTCCTGGAACTCAGCATTAAATTACTGATGCATATAGTAATTCAGTTTTGTGAAAAGAAATGGCTGTAGATCAAGAAATTCTACCTCCAGGTCATCTAAGTGTATGTGTAAATCAATATTGATAAAGCAAATAGAACTTATAAAGGATCCTTTGGAACCCCTTTCAGCCTATATTATTTTTATTCCTATCTGAGATACACTATGAATTTATTACATATTAATCATTATATTGTTATGTAATCCTCTGGTCCAGTTACTGTTTCTAAAAATATATTACATGTTATTCTGGGCCATGTTATATTGTTTGGGCAGTGAGACGACTAATTGGACAATGAACACTTAGCCGGATCCGTTACACATTCTTGTGGTCCATTTAGCTTCTGCTTTTTAAATCGTAATCATATAGGTCTTCTCTGATTTCATAACCCAATCCTACAAAAGCAATTATCAATTTTTCACCCACTTGCTATTGTTAAACATCTTTCTGCTATTTGATATTGTAAGCTGCTATCATTAATCTTCGTTAATGACTATTTTATTAAATGGCTGCAGCCTGGCTAATATGCTTTCCTTATTTATCAGTCTCAGCATCTAATTCTGCTCTAATGAAATGAAATGTATTCTACTGTAGATCCTTTGCATGCATTATTCATATACATACATATTGATGATTAAAAAAAATAATCATTAAAGTAATAAAAAATAAGAGAGGCCCCCAAAAAAGTTGCCATAAAAGGGTTTTTCCCATGAAAAATATTACTGTATTTTGTGGATTATAAAACGCAGCGGATTATAAGACACACCCCAAATTGTGGGGTGGAAAATAGAAAAAAAAATGTTTTATATGAAATGATACTCCTCATAATCTGTTTTAATGGTATCTTACCTGGGGGGCAGCCATGGCAGTGAACTGGGGTCACAGGAGCTACGGTCACTTTTTCAGGAGTTTGGCGGCGGCAAGAATGGGGGCGATGCTGTGGGTCCCCTGTCTTCTCAGAAGAAGTCAGCAGTTAGCTGAGGTCCCCTCTCCCGTACATATTCCTGAGGTGGGCTTCGGGAAAATGGCCACTGGAGATGGCGCATGCATTTTATAATCCGAAAAAGACGGTACTTAAAATTAAAATATGTAAAAATAAATCATTTTGCAATTTTAATGCATTAAAAAATATTTACCACTGACACCCAATGACAATGTTGTCAGTAGTAGTAGCACTTTAAGTTTTTCCTGACTGCCAATACCTGCCACCTTCTGCATTATACCATGATGGACATGTATGCACCCTTTGTTTAACGGGAAGCTCTGTGCTCTAATGATTGGGTTGTGACTGGCTATACATTATATTTTACACTTTCTATATGGCAGAGGGGAAGCAGCAAATTTGCAGTTGCATTCACCTTTATAAAAAATTGTAGAACATTACACTTCCCCTTTAACAATTAAAAACAGCACCAAAACCATCAGAGCTGGCAGATCTGAGTGGCACAAGTAGTAATTAGTGTTGAGCGTATTTGTTCGGCATTTCAAATTTGGGTTTGTATTCGGGGTTCCAGATAACATCTGCGTGACAGCGTGGAAAATCAGGGATGTTCATGGGCGGAGCCGATTTTTTGGCACGAACAAGCCGGAACCCCAAACACGAACCCGAATTTGAAATGCCGAACAAATTTGCTCAACACTAGTAGTAATGATGAGCAATTCTGCCAAAATTCGAATTTGGCAATGTGTTATAATATACTTTGGGGTCTTTCAAGAACCTGAAGCTTAAAGAGAACCTGTTACCAGTTTTTTCACTTACAAACCCTGCCCATCACTTTTAAGATCATGTGAATGGGGTTCAATAACTCTTTTATGTCCTCAGACATGGCCCTGCAAACCTCCAGAAATGTGTTTATACATGTCCTGCGCTGCATGTAAATTGCGCGATCCAATCCAATGGCCGAATCCAGTATGTGATCAATGCTGTCCCTTTAAATGCCGCCACTTCACTCTAGATGTAATTGGATGACATCTCTACATCATCGACATTGTGCCTGAAGTCTTGCGCCTGCACAGTGGAATCAGAGAGCTGAACAGGCATGCCGCATTGTGCCCTATTGAACAGCCAGGGAGATGGTGACTTGACCTTGCGCTGCTGGTCTGATTTCACTGCGCCGGTTGGAGACTTCGTTGTGGATGACGTAGAGATTGTTGAAGGAACTCCATTCACATGATCTTAAAGGTGACGGCAGGGTTTGTAAGCGAAAAAAACAAATGATGACAGGTTCCCTTTAATAACCTTAGTGTGAAAAAAATAGGCTTCTTCGTGGCTCAATAGTCAGCACTGTAGTCTTGCAGCACTGGGGTCCTGGATTTAAATCCCATCAAGGTCAACATCTGCCAACAGTTTTAAATGTCTTCCCGTGTTTGCGTGGGTTTCCTCTTGTTCCTCTGGTTTCATCCCACACTCCAAAGATATACTGCTAGGAAATTTAGAATGTGATTCCCAATGGGGACATGTAGCACTGTGGAAGTTAATGACTAGTGTTGAGCCACCCCCGTAGTGTTCGAGTTCGGTTCGGTTCGTCGAACACCCGTGTGTTCGCCGAACTGTTCGTCGAACTGTTCGTCGAACACCTTCGAACACCGTTAAAACCAATGGCAGGCAAACAAAAACACATAGAAACACATAGAAAACACCTTCAAAGGTGTCCAAAAGCTGACAAACTGCTCAGAAGACATAACTAACACATGGAAAAGTGACAAGTACATATAGTCATGCGAAAATAAAAGAGGTGGAGGAGTAAAAGGAGGGGGAGACACAGATATAGGCATGTCATGCCCTTCTAAAATCCAAAAAGTGAGAAGCCGACACGGCCAGTACGCTCCTGCCCGTGCCACCTCCGTGTCGCCGGGTTTGTGCCAGAGCCGCGGTGAACCCTGATGGCCAGCCCCCCTCTCCCAATACTGGTGCCTGTCCGCTGGTGGGTCGAGCGAGCCCCCCTGTGGTGGAGGCAGCTCTAAGCTTTTTAATTTAAATTGTCTCTCTAATTTGAATGAATACACTTTAAATCCATTTACAAGGATCTATTGGAGGGCAAGTCTCATGCCAGCAGCCGCGTAATTCCAGCTCCAGTAGCGTCCACTAAAGCTGCTGCAGTTAAAAAGCTTTAATAAGGATCGAGCTCGGCTGTCCACCGCAAGGCATCCTACTGCCAGTCCCAGCCCCTATGCCTTGGGGTGCCTCCTGATGCTCTTCACTGAGTATCCTGTGGTCCCGAAGCATTTCCTTTGAAAAAATGAAGTGTCCAAACTACAGGTGGTGTAGCTTGCTTAACAGCCGGGATAATCCGATGACTAGCAGACCCTGCTACTAGGCACAAAGTATTTCCTGGGCTAGATGCAGTTAAAAATTTGTAATTAGATACTCTCGTTGGATGCTGAGAAAGCATTCCATAGAGTCTCCTGGCACGCCATATATGATTCTCTTAAAAAGCTTGGGGTAGGGGTCTAGGGGACCCTTTTATAGCCAAAATCACGGCCCTGTATCGCAATACGTCACCTAGGCTGAAGATAAATGGAACTGTAGCACCCTGAGGGCTCGGTTGCTACAGAGGTATTGCACCTCACCCAGAGGTGTGATATCTCACTCTCAGGTAAGGATGTAGTGTGGATCAGGACCCGACACCTGCATGCATTACACCACATTGCCGTGGGGCAGGGCGACCAATATGCCCCTGAGATGGGCACGACAGTCCCTGTCCCTGGCTGGAGTGGGGGGAGGGAACACTGAGGAAGGGGAACCCTGTAGTGCAGGAGCAGGGAGGAAGCAGTTCCTGGGTGCATTGAGAAGGGAGTATAAAAGGTGGGCACCATCTTAGTTCAGTGCAGAGAAGTCTGAGCAGAAGTGGCAGGGAGCAGGGGCTCTGCATGAGCTCTGCTCCGGAGGCGGGCCTAGTAACAGAGGCCCAGGCCTGGAAGAGGGAGAAGGAAGGAAGAGGAGCGGAGAAGGCTCCAGGAACGAGGAACGAAGGGATCTCAGGGGTGCAGACGGGCGAGTCGCCACCGCACGCCAGAATCCACCTGCGTGGAGGGGTCAGGCCAAAGGGGGAGACCGGTCCCTGAAACTAGTGGAGGCAGGAAGCGACCCTCAGCTAGAAACAGGAGGCTGTGACATTTTATGTGGCACAGCCCCTCGCTACACCCGCTAGGAAGGCACCACATAGGGTCAGGGAAACTGGCGCCAAGTTTACCAAGAGGAGGCCCGAGGCAGCCGGACAGAAGGGTTGGTAAGAAAGGCCAGACAAAGGACACACAAAGGGGGTCCTGTGAAGCGCTCCAAAGTTATCTGGGAGTTGTCTGAGCCCCTCACCTGGTGAGCACAGTACGACGTGGGCAGCCGTTACCTGCAGACGTGGTCTGGATAATAAGAACTGTGAGTAAAGGCCCTGGACTGCATCACTGACTCCGTGTCATTACTGCTGCTGCCCTGCACCATCACCCCCATCCTCCGCATACACTGCCCTGAGGCTATACTCCTCCCGTGGGGAGTTATGCTACGCTCTGCTGCACCCACAACACCAGCCTCAGCGGTCTGCCCTGTAGCGGCGGTTCACTCTGACCGCAATCCACGGGTGGCGTAGTCGGACATTTAAACATCAAAACCACATAAATAGTTCCGCCACTGGTTTGACCGCCCTGAGCCACGGAAACGGGTTGCCGCCACGGAGACTACAACCACCAGCATCCACCAAAAAGGGTCCGGCTCCGGGTGTCCCAAGGCCCAGGGGGCGCGTCAGAACATTTTCATCACCTTTCACAATCACCAATGGGACAAGGCAGGGATGTTCTCTTTCCCCTCTCTTATACATCCTAGTGACGGAGCACCTGCTCTCATCAATTCGCCATAACCCCAATATTAGGTGGATTGAGGTGGGAGGCACCGAGTACAAGTGCTCTCTATTTGCTGATGATGTCCTAGTATATATCACTCAATCACATATATCCATCCATGCTGTTATGGCTGAAATAGATCACTTTGTTACATGGTCAAATTTTAAAATCAATGCAGCGAAGTCTGAGGCCCTCGATGTCTCCCTCCCCAAATCCATATAGGATTCCATCCAGTCCAACTTTCCCTTTGCCTGGCCCACACAGGGTATCAAATACTTAGGAATTCCTATTCATAGAGACCTCTCCCATCTATGTTATCTTAATTTTGGGCCCTTTATTGAACAACTCCATACAGACCACGGTTGGCAAGTTAGAACTGTAAGATTCACTACGTGAACCACTGGTTTTTTGTGGAAAAGCACATGTACACTGTGTTCCAAATTATTATGCAAAAAGTGTTTAGGAGTGATAAGGGAAGAATTTGTTTGTTTGTCAGTTAAACTCATTGATGGTGATGTGTGTCAGGGCTCTTTATATCACTGTAAGCAATTGCAGACACCAGTGCTAATTAGTTTGTCAGGTGTGTCCAATGAAAGGCAAGACTACTTAAGAAGGCTCTCTCACATTATTCAGCAGCCTACATTTTCTGCCAAAATGGGAAAGAAAAAGGATGTGTCGGCTGCTGAGAAGCAACAAATTGTGGAGTGTTTAGGTCAAGGCATGACTACAATCAACATTGTGCGATGATCAGGATGAAGTGTCTTGGCAATCAAGAAGTATGTAGCTGATTCACAGTACACACGTGTGCGTGCTGATAAGGGCAAATTGAGGACTCTTTCCTACAGGCAATTACGTCAGGTTGAAGGAGCAGCGGCAAAAAAGCCTTGTCATAGCAGCAGACAAGTTTTTGAAGCTGCTTTTGCCTCCAACGTCCCCCGAACAACAAGATGCAGGGTCCTTCAGAGGTTTGCAGCTGTGCATACGCCATCCTGTCGACCTCCTCTATCCACTTCACACAAGCAGAAACGGCTCCAGTGGGCCAAACATTACATGAAGACTGATTTCAAAACTGTTTTGTTCATGGATGAGTGCCGTGCAGCGCTCGATGGTCCAGATGGATGGAGTGGAGGATGGCTGGTTGATGGACACCCCACGCAAACACGGCTACAGCGCCAACAAGGAGGAGGTGGAGTAATGTTTTGGGCTGGAATCATGGGGAGAGAGATTGTCGGCCCCTTTAGGATCCCTGAAGGCGCTAAAGATGAACTCCATAATGTATGTGGATTTTCTCAAACAGCACTTCCTGCCATGGTTCAAGAAGATGAACCGTGTATTTCACAGCAAGATCATTTTTCTGCATGATAATGCACCATCTCATGCTGCACATAAAACATCTGCATCTCTGGCTGATATGGGCATAAAAGGGGACAAACTTATGGTGTGACCCCCATGCTCCCCTGACCTCTACCCCATTCAGAACCTTTGGAGCATCATTAAAAGGAGTGTCTATGATGGCGGGAGGCAGTTCACATCTAAGCAACAGCTCTGGGAGGGTATTCTGTCCTCATGCAAAACAATTGAAGCAGAAACCATCCAAAACCTGACAAATTCAATGGACGAGAGAGTTCAGAAGCTCCTTTCGAACAAGGGGTCCTATGTGAAAATGTAACATCACCTAGAATAAAGTTTTGAGTTGAAAACTGTTTGATTTCAGTTTCTAACAACCTGCTAATGCTTATAATTTCAAAAATGACCATTTTTTTGGTCTTTATTAAAATGAAAAGGTTGATCGAAAAGTTTGGGGGATCTAAGAGTGTGGCAACCCAGTAGTCATGATTACTTCGAATTCTGACAATATGAGGGTCATGCTGCAGGTAGTGCAGCAAGAAGGCACTTATGTGTCTTGCGCATCTCGGAGCCCCAAAATTATTTTCCGGGCTAGATGCAGCTAAAAATTATTTTTAATTTAAAATCTGGTGGAGCTTATTATAGATGGCCTAATAGGATCAGTGCTGCACACTGCTACAAAGCCCAAATTATTTTCCAGTCAAGATACAGATAAACATGATTAGTAATTTGAAAGCTTAAAACGGTTGGTAGGGTGATTTTAAACAATCATCAAGCTTTTACTCTCCCCAGGATGACACAGGGGTAGAAAAGTCGTTTCGGATCCATGATTTGTTCATCTTTATGAACGTGAGTCTGTCTACATTATCAGTGGAGAGCCGCGTGCGCTTATCTGTCAGCACACCACCAGCAGTGCTGAACACACGTTCAGACAGAACGCTGGCTGCGGGGCATGACAAGATCTCCAAGGCGTAAGTGGCTAGCTCCGGCCATTTATCCAGATTGGAAGCCCAAAAAGAGCAAGGGTCCAGTGACACAGTCGTGGCTTCAATGTTTACTTGGAGATACTCCTGTACCATCGTCTCTAGGCGTTGACTATGTGTCAGACTTCTTGTCTCCTGTGGCCTTGCAAAGGATGGGCTAAAAAAGTGGTGAAATGATTCCGCAAAATTGATGTTACCAGCAGATACTGTGGTTCTGTTACGGTTTGAGTGCTGAACACTTGACGGTCCCACGGTTGGCAAGTTGGAACTGTGAGATTCACTACGTGCACCACTGGTATTTTGTGGAAAAGCACATGTAAGATTCTGCAACAGTCTCTGCTGATACTCCTGCATGCGTGCATCCCTTTCTATGGCAGGAATAATTTCTGCAAATTTACTTTTGTACCGAGGATCTAACAGTGTGGCAACCCAGTAGTCAGGATTATTTCTAATTCTCACAATTCGAGGGTCATGTTGCAGGTAGTGCAGCAAGAAGGCACTCATGTGTGTTGCGCATCCAGGAGCACCAAGTCCCTGTTGTGTTGGTGGCGAGGTAACAATCATGCTTCCTTCCTCTGTCCTCTCCCCCCAACCTCGCACAACAGAAATGTGATCAAGGTCTCCCTCATCTGATGAGTCTTCCATCAGTTCGTCCTCCACTTCTTCCTGGGCTCCTGCACCTTCCTCACTAGTTTGGCTGCTACCATGCGCCCTGGTAAAACCATCTCCCCCACCCTCACATGCCTGCCGCCTTGGTGCTGCCGACCGTCTGGACCTTGCAGATGTTAGCCCTTCCGCATACAACTCCTCCTCCTCTACTTCCTCCACCTCCTCTTGTGCCACCACCTGACTCCGAATTCTGTTTAACATGTGCTCCAGCATGTAAATCACCGGAATAGTCATGCTGATAATGGCATCGTCAGCACTAAACATCTTCGTCGCCATTTCAAAACTGTGCAGAATGGTGCATAGGTCCCTCATCTGAGACCACTCCTCCAGCGTGATTTGCCCCACCTCTGAATCTCGTTGGCCCAGGCTATACGTCAGAACGTATTGCACCAGGGCTTGTTGGTGCTGCCACAGTCGCTGCAACATGTGCAGAGTTGAATTCCACCGGGTAGGCACATCGCATTTTAGCCGGTGAAGTGGCAGGCCCAACGACTTCTGTAGAGATGTAAGTCGCTGAGCTGCGGGATGCGAACGGCGGAAGTGAGCACACAGCGACCGTGCCCTCTGCAGAAGGCCATCTAGTCTGGGATAGTGGGCTAAAAATTGCTGGACAACCAGGTTCAACACGTGAGCCATGCAAGGCACGTGTGTGACATTGCCCCGGCGAAGGGCCGCACCCAGGTTTGCAGCATTGTCGCACACGGCCTTCCCTGGTTTCAGGTCCAGTGGAGACAACCATTCATGAAATTGGTTCTCCAGAGCTGACCACAACTCCTCAGCTGTGTGACTCACATTTCCCAGACATTTCAATGTAAAAACCGCCTGATGACGTTGAGCCCTACTGCCAGCATAGTAAGGAGGTGTGCAGGATCCCTTCTGCGCAGTTAGAAAGCTTGTGGCATGACCAGACAGGCTTTGGGTGCAGGTGGAAGACCGAGAGGAGGTTGAGGAGGCAGAAGCAGTGGAGGAACTTTGACATAAAGAGGATTGACACACAACTCGTGGGGACGGCAAGACTTGGACAGCAGCCCCTTGTCCTGCTGTCACCATAGTTACCCAGTGCCCAGTCAGCGACATGTAACGCCCCTGTCCATGCCTACTCGTCCAAGTGTCTGTGGTGAAATGCACCCTGTCACACACAGAGTTTCTCAAAGAAGCGGTGATGTTGTGTGCGACATGCTGGTGGAGCGCAGGCACACCTTTCTTTGAGAAGTAGTGCCGACTGGGCATCTGGTACTGGGGCACTGCGACGGACATAAGGTCTCGAAAATCCTCTGTGTCCACCAGGCAGAAAGGCAGCATTTCTGTAGCCAAGAGCTTGCAGATGGTGAAATTCAACCTCTTAGCTTTCTCATGGCTAGGAGGAAATGGTCTTTTACTTGTCCACATCTGAGGGACCGAGGGCTGGCTATTGTGCTTAGACGGGGTTGATAAGGGTGTCCCCGGCAAACTGCCGGTCTGTGAGGAAGATGCAGGCGGACATGTTAGGTTGCCTTGATCCAAAGGTGGTGCTATCGATGTCGGACAGCGCTCAACACCAGCTGTGGTTACCACCTCCAAAGAAAATGATGACCTGCCAATCACGCTGGCTGTTGCGGGTAAAGAGGTGGCAGGTCTGCGCCCCAAAACAGGTGTGACTGCTGTCCCCCCAGTCACAGAGGATGAAGAGGCCGCGGATGCACAAGATATGGCAGACGGTGGTTGGCCCGGCCGGCTAGGCCGCATTGTAGCACACTGAGCTTCCCACTGCAACTTATGCTTCATGTCCATGTGCCGGTTCATGCATGAAGTACTCAAACTATGTATTTTTTGGCCTCTACTTTGCTTTTGCTGACAAATGTTACAGATAACACGAGTTGGGTCATCTTTATCGATCTGAAAAAATGCCCAGGCTATGCAAGGCTTAGCACCCATGCGACCAGAAGAGCCACCACGACTTGTGGTGAGAGGCAGAGTTGTGTTTGAGGATGCAGTTGTTGACGTGCTTCCAGTACTACGTCTCTGTCCAGGAAGGCGCAACCTGACCTCGTCATCACTAGCATCTTCCTCCACCTCCTCTGCTGACCTCATCTCTTGGCTGACTGTGGGTTGACAGTAAGTGGGATCTCCAACCTCATCATCATCACCCTGTGTGTTATCACACCCGTCGTCCTCAGAGCCAACCTGTTCCTGCCCTGACAAAAAACTAAAGTTGTCGCTCCAATCAGGTATTTGAGTCTTATCATCGTCTTCCTCATTGTCTCCACCAACAGGAGTTACAGTTTGGGAATGAGGGTCTACATTATGGTCAGAACCTTCTGCGTCTGGTCCTGGATCCGACTCATAAAGATTCTGGGCATCAGTGCAGATCATTTCCTCATCTGGATTCACAGAAGCGCTGGAGTCGACCTCTGATTCCCAGGCTATAGTATGAGTAAACAGCTCTGCAGACTCAACCATCTGTTCTACCTCATACTCAGACGGGCAGCTGGAGATTTGGGAGCTGTGAGGAAGCAAGTGCGATTTGGGTGACACCTTTGAGGACTGGAGTATTTGTGATGTTGAAGTTGATGTGGAGGAGAGCCCACTTAAAGGAGCACTTGATATCCATTGAAGCACCTGCTGTTTTTGTGCCTCATCTGGAATTTGTAGCGATTGGCGTGGCCGTAAGAAAGGGATCTTATCACATTGTCCGCTAAAAGAAGTAGACATTTTAGTTTGGCTGGAAGATGGTCTTTCTTCTGCAGATGTTACTGTTGCTTTAACACCTACCCCACGGACACAACCTTTTTTCCCCTTCCCAACACGCCTATTCCCCTTTCCACCAGCAGCAGGCCTTTTTCCACTCATTTTGGTGGTTAACTAATTCACAACTCTGGAGTTGTTTGCACAAAAAAACAATGGATGGTAACCGAGCAGAGCTGAGTGGCCAAACTGTGGTATTAGGCCAAAACTATTGGCTGGGTTAGATGCAGAAAAAAATATATTCAGTTTGCAACCTGATGGAGGTCAGTATAGATGGACTAATACAACAAGTCCCACACACAGCTAGAAGCCCAAATATTTTTTCAGAGGTACTGTAGATGCAGATACAAATTATTTTTAATTTGCAACCTGATGGAGGTCAGTATAGATGGACTAATACAACAAGTCCCACACACAGCTAGAAGCCCAAATATTTTTTCAGAGGTACTGTAGATGCAGATAAAAATTATTTTTAATTTGCAACCTGATGGAGGTCAGTATAGATGGACTAATAGAGAAAGTCCGACACACTGCTAGAAGGCCAAATATTTTTTCAGAGCTAGATGCAGAAAAAAATTATATTCAGTTTGCAACCTGATGGAGGTCAGTATAGATGGATTAATAGAACAAGACCCACACACAGCTAGAAGCCCAATATTTTTTCAGAGGTAGATGCAGAAAAATATATATTCAGTTTGCAACCTGATGGAGGTCAGTATAGATGGACTAATACAACAAGTCCCACACACAGCTAGAGGCCCAAATATTTTTTCAGAGGTACTGTAGATGCAGATAAAAATTATTTTTCATTTGCAACCTGATGGAGGTCAGTATAGATGGACTAATACAACAAGTCCCACACACAGCTAGAAGCCCAAATATTTTTTCAGAGGTACTGTAGATGCAGATACAAATTATTTTTAATTTGCAACCTGATGGAGGTCAGTATAGATGGACTAATACAACAAGTCCCACACACAGCTAGAAGCCCAAATATTTTTTCAGAGGTAGATGCAGAAAAAAATATATTCAGTTTGCAACCTGATGGAGGTCAGTATAGATGGACTAATACAACAAGTCCCACACACAGCTAGAAGCCCAAATATTTTTTCAGAGGTACTGTAGATGCAGATACAAATTATTTTTAATTTGCAACCTGATGGAAGTCAGTATAGATGGACTAATACAACAAGTCCCACACACAGCTAGAAGCCCAATATTTTTTCAGAGGTACTGTAGATGCAGATAAAAATTATTTTTAATTTGCAACCTGATGGAGGTCAGTATAGATGGACTAATAGAGAAAGTCCGACACACTGCTAGAAGGCCAAATATTTTTTCAGAGCTAGATGCAGAAAAAAATTATATTCAGTTTGCAACCTGATGGAGGTCAGTATAGATGGATTAATAGAACAAGACCCACACACAGCTAGAAGCCCAATATTTTTTCAGAGGTAGATGCAGAAAAAAATATATTCAGTTTGCAACCTGATGGAGGTCAGTATAGATGGACTAATAGAACAAGTCCCACACACAGCTAGAAGCCCAATATTTTTTCAGAGGTACTGTAGATGCAGATAAAAATTATTTTTAATTTGCAACCTGATGGAGGTCAGTATAGATGGACTAATACAACAAGTCCCACACACAGCTAGAAGCCCAAATATTTTTTCAGAGGTACTGTAGATGCAGATAAAAATTATTTTTAATTTGCAACCTGATGGAGGTCAGTATAGATGGACTAATACAACAAGTCCCACACACAGCTAGAAGCCCAAATATTTTTTCAGAGGTACTGTAGATGCAGATACAAATTATTTTTAATTTGCAACCTGATGGAGGTCAGTATAGATGGACTAATACAACAAGTCCCACACACAGCTAGAAGCCCAAATATTTTTTCAGAGGTAGATGCAGAAAAAAATATATTCAGTTTGCAACCTGATAGAGGTCAGTATAGATGGACTAATACAACAAGTCCCACACACAGCTAGAAGCCCAAATATTTTTTCAGAGGTACTGTAGATGCAGATACAAATTATTTTTAATTTGCAACCTGATGGAGGTCAGTATAGATGGACTAATAGAGAAAGTCCCACACACAGCTAGAAGCCCAAATATTTTTTCAGAGCTAGATGCAGAAAAAAATTATATTCAGTTTGCAACCTGATGGAGGTCAGTATAGATGGATTAATAGAACAAGACCCACACACAGCTAGAAGCCCAAATATTTTTTCAGAGGTAGATGCAGAAAAAAATATATTCAGTTTGCAACCTGATGGAGGTCAGTATAGATGGACTAATACAACAAGTCCCACACACAGCTAGAAGCCCAAATATTTTTTCAGAGGTACTGTAGATGCAGATAAAAATTAGTTTTAATTTGCAACCTGATGGAGGTCAGTATAGATGGACTAATAGAATGATGCTATGCCCAAAAGATTTTACTTCACTAGGTGCAGTAAAAAAATTGGTATTCTATACACAGGTGGTATATCTTGCAGCACAGATAGGCTACTCCACTGACTAACACACTCTGCAATAGGCCAAAAAGGATTAGCTTTGCTAGATTCAGCCAAATGCTGTGAAAAAAACTTGCACAGCACTGGCACAGACCTGCCTGGCAAAAACTGATAGGAACTGATGTAACCTAGTCCTGAAAAGGACTCCAATTACAATTAGTCTTTACTCCCACAACCTATCTATTTAAGAGCACAGACCTCCCTGATAAAAGTCGTAGGAAATGCTGTAACCTAGTCCTTAAAAGGACTGCAATCACAACTATTCCCTACTCCCAAGCTATCTGTATATTTCTGCGAAAATTGGCTTGAAATTAACAAGGTATAGCGCACACAGCAACAGCGGTGCCGTCTAACACGCAGCTGCAGCAGTGAGAAAATGGTGGCGACGGGGAAAATGGCTTGGTCTTATAGGGCAAGGACATGTGACATACACTGCCAATGACACATGCCCTTGCTTGTGTGAAAAAAAGCACTTCGCTCCGTGTGTGCGCTGCTGATAGGCTGACAGATTGCACCTCCCCACTGCAAATGCGGGAAAGAGAAAAAAAAATGGAGATCTTCATTGTTCCTGCAGAGATCCATCCCCTGCCCCTCCCCCCACCCCGCTGTACACTCAAACTGCGTATTAACATTAATTTTCATCATTACTGAGAAAAAATCCAGTTATGATTTTGGTGCACGAACAGTTATCGAACATAACCTCGAACAGCCGAATTTTTCTCAAATTGTTCGTGTTCGCCGAACGGCTCGAACACCGCCTAAAACAGCTCGAATTTGAGATTGGCGAACAGTTCGAGTAGAACAACGCTCATCTCTATTAATGACGCTATATAAATAAATTTTAAAAGATAATATTCACCTCTCCTCGATCCTCAGCTTATGTGCTTCAGGCCTGGACGTCATGACATTGTGAGACTTAGTGAGGCACAGAAAAACCAACATGATCATGAAAAAGACTGGTGATTGAATTTTTTGTTCAATTTGAGTCGAATTCTATTTGCTTTAAAACAATTGACTCATCTGTAGTCACAAGCTTTTTAAATGTCTACAACCATAAGTAAGCTATCATATATCCTCAAGACAGTTGATGACTTCTAGATCATTGAGGATCCAGCCAATGGGACTCCCACTTATCGCCAGAAAGGGGAACTTTCCCTGTATAAATGAGTAGAGCGCATTACTGCCTAACTCAAAATATATGGGACTAACCAGCTATCTCTATAGACTGTATTAGAAAAATACATAAATTTATATAGCGGGTCCCTCAACTGATACCGGTCTGCTACAAGTCCCAGGTGCACCCACAAACTTTGGACCCCGTACAGGTATCACCGATTTAATAGTTAGAGTGCTCTGATAAGTGTCTATTAATATCAGGGGCAGACATATTGGTGCAGCCTGGGCCCAAAAGGTAGGGGGCCCGTTTGCACCCCGAAAGCAGGTAAAATTATACATTAGGTTGAACTATTGGACTGCAAAGGGCCCCTATACTTTTCTTTTCTGGCACTGGGGCCCTCCTCTGTTTGTGTCCACCTCTGGTATATATAGTAAGATATGTGTCCGCTAATGCTATGTTATAAAATCCATATTATTTAAATGATATCACATATCAGGTTCTTTTAATGAATATCCGGTTCTTAGCAAGTATGGGAATGATAGATTGCTTATCTCCTGCATTTTAAATATTGACCCATATTTTGCACTAGGAAACTAGTTGGCTCGCTAATTAAATGCTTAATGCCTAGGGAGCAAATGGTGAATTTAATAACCAGGACATAATGCCACAAAGCTGTTTAATATCGAGGCCAGAGAGCGGCATTGCTGCCTTGTACGCTAATACTTACCGGTAAATGCCTTCACGAAGGGATTTAGACAAAAGGTATAGCTGACACTTTGGTGGAGTATATTCTCCTAAATTAATCACAAATCTCTTAGCATTTAGACAAAGAAGATAAATTCATAGGTGGATATTTCTGCCCAAGAAGTCACAGTAACCCTTTATTTTGAAACACGTTTATTGTGGTCCTTGAGTAGCTGAGGTTACGGTGAAGTAATGGCTATTCTCTTTAATGTACTTTCCTCGTCCATAGCTTTTCTTCGGATTCATACATTCCTGATTGAATTCGATTAATGCAGAAAGTGTACAAATCCACATACTTCTTGAGTTTCCATTATCGCTAACCTAAAAATATATAAAAAAAAATAGGATGGAAAAAGGTTTAAAAATAAATATCCGGCCGGCTCACGTGCCACAAACACTTCTAGATTGTTCTGTGGATTATTGCATTTTCAATTTCAGTAATCCCCATTTTTCTTATCCACATGATTTATCAGCTCGAAATGCAAAGTCAGCGTTTTAAAAATACGGATTGAAGCTTGATTCAAAATGGACACATGTGTTATCTCCAGGAGTGTGTGGGGGATGGATTTGTGAACCTGCTTGTACAAACATATGGTTCCCTTGATAAAAGGTAGAGCAATGAATACATAGTTTTACTTGTACACAGATAATTTGAGACAAGAGTCAACATCATCATAGACGAAACATATATATTATTTTATGTTTGTCCCTGGCTATGTTCACACTACCGTAAGTGTTCGTTCCATCAGGTTTCTGTTGACTTTCCATGGCTTGAATAGTGTAATCTGCTCCTAAAATCTGACAGTCCTATTGCAAATCACTGGTGTCTGGAAGGAGAGATATAAGTAGCAAATGAAGGCTGCACGTTTCTTGTTTTTATTATGTTTTTCTTTTTTTTATTATGGTTTTATTATGATTATATTACTTGACATCTCTTATTTTATATTCTTCATTTTAATAAAAAAATGTTTTATACTTATTCTAGATGTTATATGGTGATATTTTCAGAGTAGTTGGCTGATGTAATAGTTACACATTCAGCTTTATAAAATCATTTTGTAGTTTTTTTTTAATATGTATTTAAATACAAAATACATATGTATGATACAAATGAACTCGTGGGTCACGAATCAATGACTATTGAGACGTTGTAGGCCACAATACAAGTCAGATAAAAGTTTTTAAAAACCTCTGGTGGGATCACTAGAACTTTTATTGAATATGGGACCTCCCATTTATCCCTGACATCATGTCTGGTGGGCAAGGATGTGTTTACATTTGCGGTCATGCGGCATAAAACAACCACAGACCAGCTATATGTTTGTCAATCAGTGGTTGCTTAATAGCCGGTTTAGAAAAGCCCACCATCCCATGTGCACAGAACCATTGGTAATAGATCGCTCAGTGTGCATACACTGTTATTGATTACACAGAATGATGTGCTGCCATGAACGATGGTCTTTAGCAAGCTTAAAAATCATTTCACCCTACGAGCGAGCATTTTGCTCATTCATCGGGTGATTGGCACTCACTGATTATCAGGAAAAAAGTGATCCTAGGATTGCTAGCTTATGATAACTGCCCAGTGTAAATGCACCCGGAAGGTCAGGCAGATAAGCAACTGCCGGCTGAGTCAGCCGAGTGTTCATGTGTATTGGAAAGACGGTAGAGATAGCTGTCGGTTGAACGGGCTATCAGTTATCTAAAGAGTATGAACACTTTAAGGTGGTGCCAAATTATTCAGTTGTAAATTACAGAAATGCAATACTTTTTGTTTCTTTATAATTTCCAGGGTTACAGACCTGTTATAAATGGCCTACTTTAGATCCATAAAGTGAAGTCCCTGAGATCTTAGCATGAGGATGGCCTTGTAGTTGGATGAGAGAGTTGCAGTTTTGCACTATTAGAAAAGCCTTAAAATGGAAAATTGAAACTCTGATAATTAAGGAGGCGTTTTCAAGTTTGAAAGATATATCCTATCCAAAGTATAAGGGATAAGTTTCCGATGACGTGTAGTTCCACCACCATAGCCCCCACCGATCCCAAGAACCATGGCTCTGAAGATCCCCGGTTGAATAGAGTAGAGTTCAACAATATCCTCTCCATTCATTCTACTAGAAGTGCTGAAGGTCAGCTCAGCGTGGTGCTTAAGAATGAATGCTGAGGTAGTATGCGTGATCGACCTCCATCCTTGAGATTCCCGGTTCTTGGGATTGGTGGAGACCACAGCAGTCGGACACTCTTGGATAGGGGATAATATGAGAATACTCGTTTAAATAGGATGTATAATACAGAAAACCCATTTTCATAAACCCTATCATAGAACACATACTGATGCCCCAGCTGCAGGACACTTTCGGATTGGCTTATAGTTGAGGAATACTTCACATATCTGACTTTCCTGGTCCAAGTGTGGACCATGATCTCTGGACTAGCCACGGGTTTCCTGACCCAAATTTTCCAGCCTCATAAGACTTCAACCAGCAACAAGGAGCCAAGCAGCAGGTCCAAACATCATGGTCCATACTCGGACTGTGAAAGTTGAATGAAACAAGCCTAACATCAGGCAAGAAAGACAGCCTTATATTGCTTCAGCAGAACATATGCCACATACAAATGCTGAAATCGTATGTAATATTATATAAACTGCAAATATTGGTGTAGGGGGTAAACTCAAATTGGTTGCTCGAAGCATAACTCATTACACACAAGTCATTTATTATTTAATTGTATCCTAGGAGGCGACACAAGTGGGTTCTGCATAAAACTCTGCAACAGATTTTTTACTCTCTTTTGGGGATTTGAATGTAAATAAAAATAGCAGAAGTTTTCTATGCAAAGCAGAAAAGATCTAATAGTCTATTTACTAGAATTACAGTTTTTCAGCATATACAATCGAATCATAGAAAACAACCCAAGTTCTAGGAAACAATATAGAGAAATCACCCTCAGTGTCATACAATCTAAAGCACAAAGACTAAAAGTGTGTCAGCATGGTGTTAGTGTAACGTATAGTTAGCGTAAATGAATGAAAAATAATGAATAGCCAGATTGGGTAAATTGCCCGACTAATATTTATAAGACGTGCAGCAGGAATGAACGCAGTAAAGCTTAACATTTGTTAATTATTGTTAACATTCAAGGAGATTGTTGAAATACAAAAGCAATGAATAAAATGGCCATAAAATATAAAAGGTCATTCAGAAGTAATACTACAGAACGAGTCCTTGTAGAATGGGCGGCTGCTGCGAGGACGATAGGCGCAGTATGCAGCCAGTAATCCACAGGGGCTTGTATTAAGAAGTTAAGTAGTTACGTTCAGGACTTTGCAGGTTATGAGAAACATTAGATTCAAGGAACATGATGTAAAGTGATCCAAATGGAATACTGGATAAATTTAAAATTGGAATATAGACTAAGAATGCATCAACATTTTCAATTTCTTTCTTAATGCATTTGCATCAAATATGTGCACAGAATAGAAAATGAAAAGGTTTCTGCGCTCTTTCAAAGTTGATGGCAAGTTCGAAATCACTCCTGAATATTTGCTAATGCACTTCTTTTACTTTTTTAAACTTACTTTTGGCACAAACCGTGGCTAAATAACCTTAAAAAATGTCTAAACCCTAACAGCTGCACCTCTTTATGGTGTCAGACTCTCCAAAGGATGATCTGTCTCTTTGGTGGCCGGCTCACAACAAAGAGCTCCTTGGTTGTTGGACACAATTTTCTCGGCACTTAATAATTAATACGAGTCATAAAACTTTTATTGCTCATGTTAAGAACAATTGTTTCTTCCTTTCCTGCCTTTTAACTTCATCTCCTTTTAGTGTCACTTTCTGTTTTGTAGTAATGTCCTGGGGAATAAGACCATTATACGAGCATTCCACTTAATGGCAGAAACAAGCCATGGTGACACTGGTGATAGCAATGTTGCCTTGCTTATGGCTGACCATTGGGATATCCTCCCCATGTTTTTGTTGTTTTTCTGTAGTTTTCTCCATTATAATGCTTAGGATAATTTGCTTCCTTTGAGACTGCACATAATGCAAGCACTTGAGATAGGGAATGTGTGATCTGCATGGGGACAGCTACCAATGTTCTCTGTATATTGCTGTACAACATGTACTTACCATATATACAATGATAAAATAAAAACAATTGCAACCAGGAAATGTCTATCAGATAAATAATATGGCTACTAAGCAGTGAATTACAGAAAATTGAGAATCAAATGCCATTGCAGTGTTTATTGATAGTGACCCAATCTGAATATCATCCTACGGAAATTATCAGTAGAATGTTTCCCAAGGTAACCAACCATACAGTCTAGAATACTGCAGGAAGCCCTTTAATGAGCCTGACAGCTGATACATCCTGCCCAACCCATGGTCATCATCTACCAGTCACTGACTGTATGAACTCAGCCATACATGTTTGACTCTGAAATGTTTCGGCGTTTCAAAGAAAAACATAATAGTAGCCACCAGGGACCGAGTTGCGTTGTAGACTATTCAGGCAGGCGGGTCTCCGGCGGCTTCTCCCGGTCTGCTGCCGTGAATTGAAAGTTGTCTGCCTATCCACTCATGTAGGCAGAGACCTGTCAACCCAGGGCAGCGGGTGGGGAGAAACCGCCGGGGACCCACCTGTTGGATTAGTCTATAGCGTGACTCAGTCCCCGGCAGCTTGTAAAGTATGTTTTTCTCTGAAACGCCGCAGTGTTTCAGAGTCAAACATAACTGGCTGAGTTCATACAGCCAGTGCCTGATACATGCTGCCAATGGATTGGGCAACATGAACTAGCTGGCAGGTTCTGCTTAACACTTGTTCAATTTTTATTATTATTTTTATTTTTGAGTTTATCTGCACTTTCTTTTACCAAGTTTAAGTAGTAGGTAAAATTATGTCCGATAATGGTCCCAAATTTTTCAACTAAGACACTAGTAAAAGCATAGCCATTCTTGTGAGGCTGTAGCAAAACCTTGACAGCCGTAATCCAGATCACAACCACTGGTTGACCACTAGTGA
The DNA here is from genome assembly GCF_046119375.1 of Phyllobates terribilis. Taxonomy (NCBI): domain Eukaryota; kingdom Metazoa; phylum Chordata; class Amphibia; order Anura; family Dendrobatidae; genus Phyllobates; species Phyllobates terribilis. The sequence goes on along the minus strand of NW_027362763.1, from coordinate 734,115,005 downwards.
TGAGCGAGTGTGCTCGATTAACTTAACCCTTTAATCGAGCACGCTCAGGTGCTCGCCAAGTATTTTTGGCATGCTCGGCATCTATGTTTGAGCCGCCACCGCTGCATATGTCACGGCTGTTTAACAGCTGCGACACATGCAGGGATTGCCTGTTTGTTAGGCAATCCCTGCATGTGTTGCAGCTGTCTAACAGCTGTGACACATGCAGCCCCGACGGCTCAAACATAGATGCCGAGCACACCAAAAATACTCGGCGAGCACCCGAGAGTGCTCGATGAAAGAGTTAATTGAGCACACTCGCTTATCACTATTGGCCACATATAAATACATAGTATTAACAACTCCCAACACAGTTGACAAAACATTCCATTTTAATGCTTCCTCCATGCCAAGAGAGAGTGAAATTGATAGTACCATTATATAGAAGAAAAGCTATTAATGTTAGATGCTGTTCGGCAGATTTTTGCATATGCTGTATTATTGTGGCCTAATGTATGTTGGGATCCAGTAATTCTCAACATTCTTACACCTAGAACTCGTTATTCACAGAAATGACAGAACTTCAAAGGTTATGATCAAACACTGTACAAAGTGCGAGTAGCTCCCTAGAGATGTGGAATTTTTATGCCTGCAGTACAAATACCACAAGTTGAGAATCAAGGTTGCAAACAACAATGCTAAAGCTTTCCACAAGAGTGTAGCAGTCCTAGAGGGAATGATCGAGGCAGAGGTGGACGTATCTTTGGTGCAACCACTGCAGGCGCTAAATAGGTTAGGAGTAGTGTTGAGCGATACCTTCCAATATCAGGAAATATCAGATCGGATTGGATCGGGCCGATACTCAAAAAGTATCGGATATCGCCGATTCCGATACTGGAAACCAATGCAAGTCAATGGGACACAAATATCGTAATGAAAATAAACCCTTTCTTTCCTTGTAGGTTAATTCTACGTGAAGGAAAACAACTAACAGTAATGGTGAATGTATTGGGGGAGGTGGTTGCCCAAATCTATGGGAACAGTGCTCACAGTGAAACATGAAAAGCCGGCAATTCAGCAGCGGCATACACCAGTACCCGACAATTTAGAACAGAAAGAATATAGCTTCACACATAGATTAGATAGATAGAAACATGTCAGTCACATATATAATAAGTACAGTGACAGTGCTGTTTACTGTACTTGTCATTCAGTGTAAAGGATTTATTTAAAAAAATAATAGTGTTTTCATGCACTGTCTCTTTAAAAAAGCCGGCCGGCAATTCAGCAGCGGTACCTGACAATTTAGAACAGAAAGTTAGAGCATCACACATACATTAGATAGATAGAAACATGTCAGTCACATATATAAGAAGTGCAGTGACAGTGTTGGTTACTGTACTTGTCATTTAGTGTTAAAATAAAGGATTTATTAAAAAAAAAATTGGCTTGGGGTTCCCCATAATTTTAGTCTCTAGCGGAGGTTAAGCAGACGGCTGGGGCAGATGTTTGAAGCCTGGGAAGGGGGTAATACCCATGGAGCTTCCAGGCTATTAATATCAGCCCCCAGCTGAATACCTAGCCTTTACTAGCTATTAAAATGGGGGAACCCCCCAAAAAAATGACGTGGGGTCTCCCCTATTTTAATAGCTAGCAAAGGCTAGGCAGACAGCTGGGGGTTGATATTAATAGCCCAGGAAGGGTGCCATGAATATTGGCCCCCTCCCAGACTAGAAACACCAGCCGTCAGTTGCCCCAGAAAGGGCGCATCCATAGGATGCGCCAATTCTGGCACTTAGCCTCGCTCTTCCCACTGCCCTGTAGCGGTGGCAGTGGGGTAATAGGGCTGGGGTTGATGTCAGCTTATAATGCCAGCTGACATCAAGCCCAGGTTAGTAATGGAGAGGCGTCTATAAGACATCCCCATTACTAATCCCATAGTCAAAGTTAAAAAAAACACAAACACCCAGAATAAAGTCCTTTAATTGAAATAAAGACACAATTCTTTATTGTTCTAAATTAAACCATACTTACCATCACGCCCATTCCAGCTGAAGCCAACGATCTCCTGCAATAAAAGAAAAATAGTAAGCCAACATCATCCTTACCTTTCGATGGTTCCCAGGACGGCTTCAGCTCTGCTACATCGAGATGACAGGCTGGATCGCAGCAGAAAGCTGCCATCCAGCCTGTCATCCCGCAGACACTGAGAAGCGCAGGCATGCTTGCGCTCCTCAGTGTCTGGCTGTGACGGCATCCAGATGAGCCGACAATGAACTCAGCTCACCTCATGCACATCACTGACAGCGTGGGAGAATTCTCCTGCGCATGTGGTGAGCATGAGAAAATTCTCCTGCTGAAGCGCTGAGCACAGGAGAATTTTCCCACGCTGTCAGTGACGTGCATGAGGTGAGCTGAGTTCATTGGACATGACCTTGGCTCATCTAGATGCCGTCACAGACTGACACTGAGGAGCGCAAGCAAGCCTGCGCTTCTCAGTGTCTGCGTGAAGACAGGCTGGATGGCAGCTTTCTGCTGCGGTCCAGCCTGTCATCTCGATGTAGCAGAGCTGGAGCTGTCCTGGGAACCATCGAAAGGTAAGGATGATGTTGCTTTATTATTTTTCTTTTATTGCAGGAGATCGTTGGCTTAAGCTTGAATGGGCGTGATGGTAAGTATGGTTTAATTTAGAACAATAAAGAATTGTGTATTTCAATTAAAGGACTTTTTTCTGGGTGTTTGTGTTTTTTTTAAATACTTTACTAGAAATTCATGGCAGTCATGTCTAGTATTGGCGTGACCCCATGAATTTTGGGCTTAGGGCCAGCTGATAATGCCAAGCTGGCCCTAACCCCTTTATTACCCAGTGAAATACCGCACCAGGGCCCTGGATGAGTTGGGTACAGCGCCAGAAGATGGCGCTTCTGTGAACGTGCAATTTTCCGGGGTGGCTGCGGACTGCAATTTGCAGTGGGGGGGGCAGAAAGCTTGGGCCTCCCTGCGCTGCTGATTCCTGCCCCCAGCTGCCTAGTTGTACGTGGCTGGACACAAAAATAGGGCGAAGCCCCACGTATTTTTTTTTTAAAATAATTTCATGAAATTCATGAAATAATTAAGAAAAAAAGGGCTTCCCTATATTGTTGTGTCCGGCCAGGTACAAATAGGCAGCTAGTGGTTGGGGGCAGCCCGTTCCTGCCTGCTGTACCTGGCTGGACACAAATATAGTGCGAAGCCCCACTTCAATTTTTTTTTATTTATTTCATGAAATAATAAAAAAAAAAGGGCTTCCCTTTATTGTTGTGTCCGGCCAGGTACAAATAGGCAGCTAGTGGTTGGGGGCAGCCCTTTCCTGCCTGCTGTACCTGGCTGGACACAAATATAGTGCGAAGCCCCACGTCAATTTTTTTTAAATTATTTCATGAATTTCCTGAAATAATTTTAAAAAAATTGACGTGGGGCTTCGCACTATATTTGTGTCCAGCCAGGTATAGCAGGCAGGAATGGGCTGCCCCCAACCACCAGCTGCCTATTTGTACCTGGTTGGACACAACAATATAGGGAAGCCCTTTTTTTCTTATTTCATGAATTTCATGAAATAATTAAAAAAAAAATACGTGGGGCTTCGCCCTATTTTTGTGTCCAGCCAGGTACAACTAGGCAGCAGGGGGCTGGAATCAGCAGCGCAGGGAGGACCAAGCTTTATGCCCCCCCCCCCCCCGCTGCAAATTGCAGTACGCAGCCACCCCGGAAAATGGCGCGTTCATAGAAGCGCCATCTTCTGGCGCTGTACCCAACTCATCCAGGGCCCTGGTGCTGTGGCTCACTGGGTAATAAAGGGGTTATGGCCAGCTTGGCATTATCAGCTGGCCCTAAGCCCGAAATTCATGGGGTCACGCCAATATTAGACATGACCGCCATGAATTTCTAGTAAAGTATTTAAAAAAAACACAACACCCAGAAAAAAGTCCTTTAATTGAAATAAACACACAATTCTTTATTGTTCTAAATTAAACCATACTTACCATCATGCCCATTCCAGCTGAAGCCAACGATCTCCTGCAATAAAAGAAAAATAATAAAGCAACATCATCCTTACCTTTCTATGGTTCCCAGGACAGCTCCAGCTCTGCTACATCGAGATGACAGGCTGGACCACAGCAGAAAGCTTCCATCCAGCCTGTCATCCCGCAGACACTGAGAAGCGCAGGCTTGCTTGCGCTCTGCAGTGTCAGGCTGTGACGGCATCCAGATGAGCCAAGGTCATGTCCAATGAACTCAGCTCACCTCATGCACGTCACTGACAGCGTGGGAAAATTCTCCTGCGCTCAGCACTTCAGCAGGAGAATTCTCTCACGCTCATCGCATGCGCAGGAGAATTTTCCCACGCTGTCAGTGACGTGCATGAGGTGAGCTGAGTTCATTGTCTTCTCATCTGGATGCTGTCACAGCCAGACACTGAGGAGCGCAAGCATGCCTGCGCTTCTCAGTCTCTGTGGCATGGCAAACTGGATGGCAGCTTTCTGCTGCGGTCCAGCCTGTCATGTGAATGTAGCAGAGCTGAAGCTGTCGTGGGAACCATGGAAAGGTAAGGATGATGTTGCTTTATTATTTTACTTTTATTGCAGGAGATTGTTGGCTTCAGCTGGAATGGGCGTGACGGTAAGTATGGTTTAATTTAGAACAATAAAGAATTGTGTATTTCAATTAAAGGACTTTATTCTGGGTGTTTGTGTTTTTTTTTAACTTTGACTATGCGGTTAGTAATGGGGGTGTCTTATAGACGCCTCTCCATTACTAACCTGGGCTTGATGTCAGCTGGCATTATAAGCTGACATCAACCCCAGCCCTATTACCCCACTGCCACCGCTACAGGGCAGTGGGAAGAGCGAGGCTAAGTGCCAGAATTGGCGCATGCTATGGATGCGCCATTTCTGGGGCGGCTGACGGCTGGTGTTTCTAGCCTGGGAGGGGGCCAATATTCATGGCACCCTTCCTGGGCTATTAATATCAGCCCCCAGCTGTCTGCCTAGCCTTTGCTAGCTATTAAATAGGGGGGACCCCACATCATTTTTTTGGGGGGTCCCCCATTTTAATAGCTAGTAAAGGTTAGGTATTCAGCAGGGGGCTGATATTAGTAGCCTGGGATGCTCCGTGGGTATTACCCCCTTCCCAGGCTTCAAATATATGCCCCAGCCGTCTGCTTAACCTCCGCTAGAGACTATAATTACGGGGAACCCCACGCCAATTTTTTTTTAAATAAATCCTTTATTTTAACACTAAATGACAAGTACAGTAACCAACACTGTCACTGTACTTATTATATATGTGACTGACAAGTTTCTATCTATCTAATCTATGTGTGAAGCTCTATTCTTTCTGTTCTAATTTGTCGGGTACCGGTGTATGCCGCTGCTGAATTGCCGGCTTTTCATGTTTCACTGTGAGCACTGTTCCCATCGATTTGGGCAACCACTGTAATGCCACTACCACCATGGCTGTGGCATTAACGTCTTAAAAAAATATTAATTCCTGCTATTCCATTTAATTGTAATGTAAGGGAGATAATGTAATGTCAGCGCTTGAGCAGGAGAATTCTCCCACGCTGGGATGGCATTCTGATGACATGCTGGATCGCAGCTGAGCGCTGCCATTCAGCTTGTCATCCTTCAGAGACACTGCAGAGCGCAGGCATTATGTGAACTTCCGATTCCGGTATTCAATATTCTAAAAGTATCGGAACTCAGTATCGGAACTCCGATACAGCGAATATCGGTCGATACCCAATATTTCAGTATCGGAATGCTCAACACTAGTTAGGAGGCCAATCGTCATCTTAATAGCAGTTTCCCACCAATGTTTTGATTGTATGTAAGTGTATGAACTAATAGAATTCTTATCACAAAATTACTGGTGGATTGAAAGAAATAATTGGGTGCTTTATGATGAACTGTGGAATGAGGGGTCCATATACTGTACAGTTCATGCACAATGGCCCTCTACTGTCTATGTCCACCCCTGGATCGAGGCTTTCTACACCCATATAATAGAACAGTTATATCTCCTGCACTATAAGTGTAGGTGACCACTCATTACTTCATAGTGAATGCATTAAAAAAAATGTCATAGATATTAGAACTTGTAGCTTAGGTTCCTTCCTGTAATGTTATGTTTGTGGGTTTTGTGGGTTCAAGACCAGGGGAGACTCACAAAAATAGAGAAAATAATATTTTTTTAAGCAATGGAATGAAACTGGAAGGGAGAAGATACAGATTAGATATTAGAAAAAAGTTTTTGATAGTGAGCGTGATCAATGAGTGGAACAGGCTGCCACTTCAATGGAAGTCTTCATACAGAGGCTGGAAAGACATCTGTCTGAGATGGTTTAGTGAATCCTGCGTTGAGCAGGGGGTTGGACACGAAGACCCTGGACGTCCCTTCCAACTCTAACATTCTATGATTCTACTGTGGTGCAGTTTTTTGCTATCCGTGAAGATAGCCCTTCACACATGTATATGTATCCTATCATGAATATTGGATCATTTTTCATTAGTTTTTGCTAAAACCGTAATTTCTATTGGATTTGTACTTTCAGTAATTCATTCATGGAGTGAGAAATAAATTAGGTCCATCAATTAACCTGTCTTCAGCAAGTGTTGTCTGACTACTCATCTACACATCCTTCCTTTTCTAGGAATAGGCATGTTTGGCCAGGCCAGTTGGCTTGGTAATTATTTGGTTGAACGTTACCCGTTATCTTGTGATTAAAGCTTTGCTCTAAATCTACACTTTTTATGATTATCCTTCATATGACCTAATGTGGCGGGTCTGTGGCTCTGCCATGTTCTAAGTAGTGTTGAGCCACCCCCGTAGTGTTCGAGTTCGGTTCGGTTCGTCGAACACCCGTGTGTTCGCCGAACTGTTCGTCGAACTGTTCGTCGAACACCTTCGAACACCGTTAAAACCAATGGCAGGCAAACAAAAACACATAGAAACACATAGAAAACACCTTCAAAGGTGTCCAAAAGCTGACAAACTGCTCAGAAGACACAACTAACACATGGAAAAGTGACAAGTACATATAGTCATGCGAAAAGAAAAGAGGTGGAGGAGTAAAAGGAGGGGGAGACACAGATATAGGCATGTCATGCCCTTCTAAAATCCAAAAAGTGAGAAGCCGAGACGGCCAGTCCGCTCCTGCCCGTGCCACCTCCGTGTCGCCGGGTTTGTGCCAGAGCCGCGGTGAACCCTGACGGCCAGCCCCCCTCTCCCAATACTGGTGCCTGTCCGCTGGTGGGTCGAGAGAGCCCCCCTGTGGTGGAGGCAGCTCTAAGCTTTTTAATTTAAATTGTCCCTCTAATTTGAATGAATACACTTTAAATCCATTTACAAGGATCTATTGGAGGGCAAGTCTCATGCCAGCAGCCGCATAATTCCAGCTCCAGTAGCGTCCACTAAAGCTGCTGCAGTTAAAAAGCTTTTATAAGGATCGAGCTCGGCTGTCCACCGCAAGGCATCCTAGTGCCAGTCCCAGCCCCTATGCCTTGGGGTGCCTCCTGATGCTCTTCACTAAGTATCCCGTGGTCCCGAAGCATTTCCTTTGAAAAAATTAAGTGTCCAAACTACAGGTGGTGTAGCTTGCCTAACAGCCGGGATAATCCGCTGACTAGCAGACACTGCTACTAGGCACAAAGTATTTCCTGGGCTAGATGCAGTTAAAAATTTGTAAGTAGATACTCTCGTTGGATGCTGAGAAAGCATTCCATAGAGTCTCCTGGCACGCCATATATGATTCTCTTAAAAAGCTTGGGGTAGGGGTCTAGGGGACCCTTTTATAGCCAAAATCACGGCCCTGTATCACAATACGTCACCTAGGCTGAAGATAAATGGAACTGTAGCACCGAGGGCTCGGTTTCTACAGACGTATTGCACCTCACCCAGAGGTGTGATATCTCACTCTCAGATAAGGATGGAGTGTGGATCAGGACCCGACACCTGCATGCATTACACCACATTGCCGTGGGGCAGGGCGACCAATATGCCCCTGAGATGGGCACGGCAGTCCCTGTCCCTGGCTGGAGTGGGGGGAGGGAACACTGAGGAAGGGGAACCCTGCAGTGCAGGAGCAGGGAGGAAGCAGTTCCTGGGTGCATTGAGAAGGGAGTATAAAAGGTGGGCACCATCTTAGTTCAGTGCAGAGAAGTCTGAGCAGAAGTGGCAGGGAGCAGGGGCTCTGCATGAGCTCTGCTCCGGAGGCGGGCCTAGTAACAGAGGCCCAGGCCTGCAAGAGGGAGAAGGAAGGAAGAGGAGCGGAGAAGGCTCCAGGAACGAGGAATGAAGGGATCCCAGGGGTGCGGACGGGCGAGTCGCCACCGCACGCCCGAATCCGCCTGCGTGGAGGGGTCAGGCCAAAGGGGGAGACCGGTCCCCGAACTAGTGGAGGCAGGAAACGACCCTCAGCTAGAAACCGGAGGCTCTGACATTTTATGTGGCGCAGCCCCTTGCTCCACCCGCTAGGAAGGCACCACATAGGGTCAGGGAAACTGGCGCCAAGTTTACCAAGAGGAGGCCCGAGGCAGCCGGACAGAAGTGTTGGTAAGAAAGGCCAGACAAAGGACACACAAAGGGGGTCCTGTGAAGCGCTCCAAAGTTATCTGGGAGTTGTCTGAGCCCCTCACCTGGTGAGCACAGTACGACGTGGGCAGCCGTTACCTGCAGACGTGGTCTGGATAATAAGAACTGTGAGTAAAGGCCCTGAACTGCATCACTGACTCCGTGTCGTTACTGCTGCTGCCCTGCACCATCACCCCCATCCTCCGCATACACTGCCCTGAGGCTATACTCCTCCCGTGGGGAGTTATGCTACGATCTGCTGCACCCACAACACCAGCCTTAGCGGTCTGCCCTGTAGCGGCAGTTCACTCTGACCGCAATCCACGGGTGGCGTAGTCGGACATTTAAACATCAAAACCACATAAATAGTTCCGCCACTGGTTTGACCGCCCTGAGCCACGGAACCGGATCGCCGCCACGAAGACTACAACCACCAGCATCCACCAAAAAGGGTCCGGCTCCGGCTGTCCCAAGGCCCAGGGGGTGCGTCAGAACATTTTCATCACCTTTCACAATCACCAATGGGACAAGGCAGGGATGTCCTCTGTCCCCTCTCTTATACATCCTAGTGACGGAGCACCTGCTCTCATCAATTCGCCATAACCCCAATATTAGGTGGATTGAGGTGGGAGGCACCGAGTACAAGTGCTCTCTATTTGCTGATGATGTCCTAGTATATATCACTCAATCACATATATCCATCCCTGCTGTTATGGCTGAAATAGATCACTTTGTTACATGGTAAAATTTTAAAATCAATGCAGCGAAGTCTGAGGCCCTCGATGTCTCCCTCCCTAAATCCATATAGGATTCCATCCAGTCCAACTTTCCCTTTGCCTGGCCCTCACAGGGTATCAAATACTTAGGAATTCCTATTCATAGAGACCTCTCCCATCTATGTTATCTTAATTTTGGGCCCTTTATTGAACAATTCCATACAGACCACGGTTGGCAAGTTAGAACTGTAAGATTCACTACGTGAACCACTGGTGTTTTGTGGAAAAGCACATGTACACCGCGTTCCAAATTATTATGCAAAAAGTGTTTAGGAGTGATAAGGGAAGAATTTGTTTGTTTGTCAGTTAAACTCATTGATGGTGATGTGTGTCAGGGCTCTTTATATCACTGTAAGCAATTGCAGACACCTGTGCTAATTAGTTTGGCAGGTGTGTCCAATGAAAGGCAAGACTACTTAAGAAGGCTCTCTCACATTATTAAGCAGCCTACATTTTCTGCCAAAATGGGAAAGAAAAAGGATGTGTCGGCTGCTGAGAAGCAACAAATTGTGGAGTGTTTAGGTCAAGGCATGACTACAATCAACATTGTGCGATGATCAGGATGAAGTGTCTTGGCAATCAAGAAGTATGTAGCTGATTCACAGTACACACGTGTGCGTGCTGATAAGGGCAAATTGAGGACTCTTTCCTACAGGCAATTACGTCAGGTTGAAAGAGCAGCGGCAAAAAAGCCTTGTCATAGCAGCAGACAAGTTTTTTAAGCTGCTTGTGCCTCCAACGTCCCCCGAACAACAAGATGCAGGGTCCTTCAGAGGTTTGCAGCTGTGCATACGCCATCCTGTCGACCTCCTCTATCCACTTCACACAAGCAGAAACGGCTCCAGTGGGCCAAACATTACATGAAGACTGATTTCAAAACTGTTTTGTTCACGGATGAGTGCCGTGCAGCGCTCGATGGTCCAGATGAATGGAGTGGAGGATGGCTGGTTGATGGACACCCCACGCAAACACGGCTACAGCGCCAACAAGGAGGAGGTGGAGTAATGTTTTGGGCTGGAATCATGGGGAGAGAGATTGTCGGCCCCTTTAGGATCCCTGAAGGCGCTAAAGATGAACTCCATAATGTATGTGGATTTTCTCAAACAGCACTTCCTGCCATGGTTCAAGAAGAAGAACCGTGTATTTCACAGCAAGATCATTTTTCTGCATGATAATGCACCATCTCATGCTGCACATAAAACATCTGCATCTCTGGCTGATATGGGCATAAAAGGGGACAAACTTATGGTGTGACCCCCATGCTCCCCTGACCTCTACCCCATTCAGAACCTTTGGAGCATCATTAAAAGGAGTGTCTATGATGGCAGGAGGCAGTTCACATCTAAGCAACAGCTCTGGGAGGGTATTCTGTCCTCATGCAAAACAATTGAAGCAGAAACCATCCAAAACCTGACAAATTCAATGGACGAGAGAGTTCAGAAGCTCCTTTCGAACAAGGGGTCCTATGTGAAAATGTAACATCACCTAGAATAAAGTTTTGAGTTGAAAACTGTTTGATTTCAGTTTCTAACAACCTGCTAATGCTTATAATTTCAAAAATGACCATTTTTTTGGTCTTTATTAAAATGAAAAGGTTGATCGAAAAGTTTGGGGGATCTAAGAGTGTGGCAACCCAGTAGTCATGATTACTTCGAATTCTGACAATATGAGGGTCATGCTGCAGGTAGTGCAGCAAGAAGGCACTTATGTGTCTTGCGCATCTCGGAGCCCCAAAATTATTTTCCGGGCTAGATGCAGCTAAAAATTATTTTTAATTTTAAATCTGGTGAAGCTTATTATAGATGGCCTAATAGGATCAGTGCTGCACACTGCTACAAAGCCCAAATTATTTTCCAGTCAAGATACAGATAAACATGATTAGTAATTTGAAAGCTTAAAACGGTTGGTAGGGTGATTTTAACCAATCATCAAGCTTTTACTCTCCCCAGGATGACACAGGGGTAGAAAAGTCGTTTCGGATCCATGATTTGTTCATCTTTATGAACGTGAGTCTGTCTACATTATCAGTGGAGAGCCGCGTGCGCTTATCTGTCAGCACACCACAAGCAGCGCTGAACACACGTTCAGACAGAACGCTGGCTGCGGGGCATGACAAGATCTCCAAGGCGTAAGTGGCTAGCTCCGGCCATTTATCCAGATTGGAAGCCCAAAAAGAGCAAGGGTCCAGTGACACAGTCGTGGCTTCAATGTTTACTTGGAGATACTCCTGTACCATCGTCTCTAGGCGTTGACTATGTGTCAGACTTCTTGTCTCCTGTGGCCTTGCAAAGGATGGGCTAAAAAAGTGGTGAAATGATTCCGCAAAATTGATGTTACCAGCAGATACTGTGGTTCTGTTACGGTTTGAGTGCTGAACACTTGACGGTCCCACGGTTGGCAAGTTGGAACTGTGAGATTCACTACGTGCACCACTGGTATTTTGTGGAAAAGCACATGTAAGATTCTGCAACAGTCTCTGCTGATACTCCTGCATGCGTGCATCCCTTTCTATGGCAGGAATAATTTCTGCAAATTTACTTTTGTATCGGGGATCTAACAGTGTGGCAACCCAGTAGTCAGGATTATTTCTAATTCTCACAATTCGAGGGTCATGTTGCAGGTAGTGCAGCAAGAAGGCACTCATGTGTGTTGCGCATCCAGGAGCACCAAGTCCCTGTTGTGTTGGTGGCGAGGTAACAATCATGCTTCCTTCCTCTGTCCTCTCCCCCCAACCTCGCACAACAGAAATGTGATCAAGGTCTCCCTCATCTGATGAGTCTTCCATCAGTTCGTCCTCCACTTCTTCCTGGGCTCCTGCACCTTCCTCACTAGTTTGGCTGCTACCATGCGCCCTGGTTAAACCATCTCCCCCACCCTCACATGCCTGCCGCCTTGGTGCTGCCGACCGTCTGGACCTTGCAGATGTTAGCCCTTCCGCATACAACTCCTCCTCCTCTACTTCCTCCACCTCCTCTTGTGCCACCACCTGACTCCGAATTCTGTTTAACATGTGCTCCAGCATGTAAATCACCGGAATAGTCATGCTGATAATGGCATCGTCAGCACTAAACATCTTCGTCGCCATTTCAAAACTGTGCAGAAGGGTGCATGAGTCCCTGATCTGAGACCACTCCTCCAGCGTGATTTGCCCCACCTCTGAATCTCGTTGGCCCAGGCTATACGTCAGAACGTATTGCACCAGGGCTTGTCGGTGCTGCCACAGTCGCTGCAACATGTGCAGAGTTGAATTCCACCGGGTAGGCACATCGCATTTTAGCCGGTGAAGTGGCAGGCCCAATGACTTCTGTAGAGATGTAAGTCGCTGAGCTGCGGGATGCGAACGGCGGAAGTGAGCACACAGCGACCGTGCCCTCTGCAGAAGGCCATCTAGTCTGGGATAGTGGGCTAAAAATTGCTGGACAACCAGGTTCAACACGTGAGCCATACAAGGCACGTGTGTGACATTGCCCCAGCGAAGGGCCGCACCCAGGTTTGCAGCATTGTCGCACACGGCCTTCCCTGGTTTCAGGTCCAGTGGAGACAACCATTCATGAAATTGGTTCTCCAGAGCTGACCACAACTCCTCAGCTGTGTGACTCACATTTCCCAGACATTTCAATGTAAAAACCGCCTGATGACGTTGAGCCCTACTGCCAGCATAGTAAGGAGGTGTGCAGGATCCCTTCTGCGCAGTTAGAAAGCTTGTGGCATGACCAGACAGGCTTTGGGTGCAGGTGGAAGACCGAGAGGAGGTTGAGGAGGCAGAAGCAGTGGAGGAAAAATGACATAAAGAGGATTGACGCACAACTCGTGGGGACGGCAAGACTTGGACAGCAGCCCCTTGTCCTGCTGTCACCATAGTTACCCAGTGCCCAGTCAGCGACATGTAACGCCCCTGTCCATGCCTACTCGTCCAAGTGTCTGTGGTGAAATGCACCCTGTCACACACAGAGTTTCTCAAAGAAGCGGTGATGTTGTGTGCGACATGCTGGTGGAGCGCAGGCACACCTTTCTTTGAGAAGTAGTGCCGACTGGGCATCTGGTACTGGGGCACTGCGACGGACATAAGGTCTCGAAAATCCTCTGTGTCCACCAGGCGGAAAGGCAGCATTTCTGTAGCCAAGAGCTTGCAGATGGTGAAATTCAACCTCTTAGCTTTCTCATGGCTAGGAGGAAATGGTCTTTTACTTGTCCACATCTGAGGGACCGAGGGCTGGCTATTGTGCTTAGACGGGGTTGATAAGGGTGTCCCCGGCAAACTGCCGGTCTGTGAGGAAGATGCAGGCGGACATGTTAGGTTGCCTTGATCCAAAGGTGGTGCTATCGATGTCGGACAGCGCTCAAGACCAGCTGGTGTTACCACCTCCAAAGAAAATGATGACCTGCCAATCACGCTGGCTGTTGCGGGTAAAGAGGTGGCAGGTCTGCGCCCCAAAACAGGTGTGACTGCTGTCCCCCCAGTCACAGAGGATGAAGAGGCCGCGGATGCACAAGATATGGCAGACGGTGGTTGGCCCGGCCGGCAAGACCGCATTGTAGCACACTGAGCTTCCCACTGCAACTTATGCTTCATGTCCATGTGCCGGTTCATGCATGAAGTACTCAAACTATGTATTTTTTGGCCTCTACTTAGCTTTTGCTGACAAATGTTACAGATAACACGAGTTGGGTCATCTTTATCGATCTGAAAAAATGCCCAGGCTATGCAAGGCTTAGCACCCATGTGACCTGAAGAGCCACCACGACTTGTGGTGAGAGGCAGAGTTGTGTTTGAGGATGCAGTTGTTGACGTGCTTCCAGTACTACGTCTCTGTCCAGGAAGGCGCAACCTGACCTCGTCGTCACTAGCATCTTCCTCCACCTCCTCTGCTGACCTCATCTCTTGGCTGACTGTGGGTTGACAGTAAGTGGGATCTCCGACCTCATCATCATCACCCTGTGCGTTATCACACCCGTCGTCCTCAGAGCCAACCTGTTCCTGCCCTGACAAAAAACTAAAGTTGTCGCTCCAATCAGGTATTTGAGTCTTATCATCGTCTTCCTCATTGTCTCCACCAACAGGAGTTACAGTTTGGGAATGAGGGTCTACATTATGGTCAGAACCTTCTGCGTCTGGTCCTGGATCCGACTCATAAAAATTCTGGGCATCAGTGCAGATCATTTCCTCGTCTGGATTCACAGAAGCGCTGGAGTCGACCTCTGATTCCCAGGCTATAGTATGAGTAAACAGCTCTGCAGACTCAACCATCTGTTCTACCTCATACTCAGACGGGCAGCTGGAGATTTGGGAGCTGTGAGGAAGCAAGTGCGATTTGGGTGACACCTTTGAGGACTGGAGTATTTGTGATGTTGAAGTTGATGTGGAGGAGAGCCCACTTAAAGGAGCACTTGATATCCGTTGAAGCACCTGCTGTTTTTGTGCCTCATCTGGAATTTGTAGCGATTGGCGTGGCCGTAAGAAAGGGATCTTATCACATTGTCCGCTAAAAGAAGTAGACATTTTAGTTTGGCTGGAAGATGGTCTTTCTTCTGCACCTACCCCACGGACACAACCTTTTTTCCCCTTCCCAACACGCCTATTCCCCTTTCCACCAGCAGCAGGCCTTTTTCCACTCATTTTGGTGGTTAACTAATTCACAACTCTGGAGTTGTTTGCACAAAAAAACAATGGATGGTAACCGAGCAGAGCTGAGTGGCCAAACTGTGGTATTAGGCCAAAACTATTGGCTGGGTTAGATGCAGAAAAAAATTATTTTTAATTTGCAACCTGATGGAGGTCAGTATAGATGGACTAATAGACCAAGTCCCACACACTGCTAGAAGCCCAAATATTTTTTCAGAGCTAGATGCAGAAAAAAATTATTTTTAATTTGCAACCTGATGGAGGTCAGTATAGATGGACTAATAGACCAAGTCCCACACACTGCTAGAAGCCCAAATATTTTTTCAGAGCTAGATGCAGAAAAAAATTATTTTTAATTTGCAACCTGATGGAGGTCAGTATAGATGGACTAATAGACCAAGTCCCACACACTGCTAGAAGCCCAAATATTTTTTCAGAGCTAGATGCAGAAAAAAATTATTTTTAATTTGCAACCTGATGGAGGTCAGTATAGATGGACTAATAGACCAAGTCCCACACACCGCTAGAAGCCCAAATATTTTTTCAGAGCTAGATGCAGAATTTTTTTTTATTCAATTTGCAACCTGATGGAGGTCAGTATAGATGGACTAATAGACCAAGTCCCACACACTGCTAGAAGCCCAAATATTTTTTCAGAGCTAGATGCAGAAAAAAATTATTTTTAATTTGCAACCTGATGGAGGTCAGAATAGATGGACTAATAGACCAAGTCCCACACACTGCTAGAAGCCCAAATATTTTTTCAGAGCTAGATGCAGAAAAAAATTATTTTTAATTTGCAACCTGATGGAGGTCAGTATAGATGGACTAATAGACCAAGTCCCACACACTGCTAGAAGCCCAAATATTTTTTCAGAGCTAGATGCAGAAAAAAATTATTTTTAATTTGCAACCTGATGGAGGTCAGTATAGATGGACTAATAGACCAAGTCCCACACACTGCTAGAAGCCCAAATATTTTTTCAGAGCTAGATGCAGAAAAAAATTATTTTTAATTTGCAACCTGATGGAGGTCAGTATAGATGGACTAATAGACCAAGTCCCACACACCGCTAGAAGCCCAAATATTTTTTCAGAGCTAGATGCAGAAAATTTTTTTATTCAATTTGCAACCTGATGGAGGTCAGTATAGATGGACTAATAGACCAAGTCCCACACACTGCTAGAAGCCCAAATATTTTTTCAGAGCTAGATGCAGAAAAAAATTATTTTTAATTTGCAACCTGATGGAGGTCAGTATAGATGGACTAATAGACCAAGTCCCACACACTGCTAGAAGCCCAAATATTTTTTCAGAGCTAGATGCAGAAAAAAATTATTTTTAATTTGCAACCTGATGGAGGTCAGTATAGATGGACTAATAGACCAAGTCCCACACACTGCTAGAAGCCCAAATATTTTTTCAGAGCTAGATGCAGAAAAAAATTATTTTTAATTTGCAACCTGATGGAGGTCAGTATAGATGGACTAATAGACCAAGTCCCACACACTGCTAGAAGCCCAAATATTTTTTCAGAGCTAGATGCTGAAAAAAATTATTTTTAATTTGCAACCTGATGGAGGTCAGTATAGATGGACTAATAGACCAAGTCCCACACACTGCTAGAAGCCCAAATATTTTTTCAGAGCTAGATGCAGAAAAAAATTATATTCAGTTTGCAACCTGATGGAGGTCAGTATAGATGGACTAA
Organism: Phyllobates terribilis; assembly: GCF_046119375.1. Lineage (NCBI taxonomy): Eukaryota > Metazoa > Chordata > Amphibia > Anura > Dendrobatidae > Phyllobates > Phyllobates terribilis. The sequence goes on along the minus strand of NW_027362763.1, from coordinate 734,098,305 downwards.
TAGAATGATGCTATGCCCAAAAGATTTTACTTCACTAGGTGCAGTAAAAAAATTGGTATTCTATACACAGGTGGTATATCTTGCAACACAGATAGGCTACTCCACTGACTAACACACTCTGCAATAGGCCAAAAAGGATTAGCTTTGCTAGATTCAGCCAAATGCTGTGAAAAAAACTTGCACAGCACTGGCACAGACCTGCCTGGCAAAAACTGATAGGAACTGATGTAACCTAGTCCTGAAAAGGACTCCAATTACAATTAGTCTTTACTCCCACAACCTATCTATTTAAGAGCACAGACCTGCCTGATAAAAGTCGTAGGAAATGCTGTAACCTAGTCCTTAAAAGGACTGCAATCACAACTATTCCCTACTCCCAAGCTATCTGTATATTTGTGCGAAAATTGGCTTGAAATTAACAAGGTATATCGCACACAGCAACAGCGGTGCCGTCTAACACGCAGCTGCAGCAGTGAGAAAATGGTGGCGACGGGGAAAATGGCTTGGTCTTATAGGGCAAGGACATGTGACATACACTGCCAATCACACATGCCCTTGCTTGTGTGAAAAAAAGCACTTCGCTCCGTGTGTGCGCTGCTGATAGGCTGACAGATTGCACCTCCCCACTGCAAATGCGGGAAAGAGAAAAAAAAATGGAGATCTTCATTGTTCCTGCAGAGATCCATCCCCTGCCCCTCCCCCCACCCCGCTGTACACTCAAACTGCGTATTAACATTAATTTTCATCATTACTGAGAAAAAATCCAGTTATGATTTTGGTGCACGAACAGTTATCGAACATAACCTCGAACAGCCGAATTTTTCTCAAATTGTTCGTGTTCGCCGACCGGCTCGAACACCGCCCAAAACAGCTCGAATTTGAGATTGGCGAACAGTTCGAGTAGAACAACGCTCATCTCTAGTTCTAAGGTTCAGTATTGATCACTCTAAGATATCTCTATGACAAGCTCTGTTGGGACAGCATCAGGGACTCGTCAGCAAACACAGCATTAGGCAATTCTTGTTTCTTTTATCCCAGACCTGAAAAATAGTGTAATCTAAACAATCTTTCATTCCACATATAGAGTAAGGACCAGTACATAATAACAATTACTCTATGATAATGGCGAGGCAGTAACAACGCCAGGAAGAGTGCAGTATAAATAAATTCGCCCTTTATTGCTGCACTGTCAAGGTGAAGAAAAAAACACCTTTGGTTGCCGCAATGAAATTAGTTCCATAAATATTGCATGCATTTAGATGTTACACTTGGCTGGAACTTAACCTATTATATTGTACATTAATTGTTTTGAATAATGGAAGAAACCGGGAAAAGTCATGAAAGTTAAAACACTGATCAATGGGAATTCATAAATGGATTTCCCGCATAGACTGCTGGAAGTAATAATCTCACATTCACCTTAGATTAATATTGGAGATAAAAGCTTATGTAATAGCAGCTGTCAGTTGTATTATGTGTGTTTTTTTCACATTGAAAAAAATATATAAAAGGATAAATTGTAAATATTTAGAAAATTTGTCTAAAGTGAACGTGACAGAAGATTTGTGCTCCGGCTGCATGAATCACACACCGGCTTCGTTATTGCCGCCGTGTATGTAAGGCTGGGGTCAGGTGACCGTATTTTCTCTCATTCGAGAAAATCGGGCCGATTATGCTATTCACATTCTGATCAGAGTTTGATTACTGTGTGATCTGATTTTTTTCAGATGCGGAGAAGATGGAAAAAAATGAGTTCTTCATCTTCTCCATTCTGTCAGTCCGTAAAAATCGGACTGCACTCCGATGCCATCCGAGTGCAGTCCGATTTTTTCCATGGACTCATTGGATGCAAATCGAGCATGCTGTGATTTTTTCCTTGGGCAGATGAAAAAAATCGAACATGTGCACAGCCCCCATAGAATAATATTGGCTCACACTCTGATTAAAAATACCCGAGCCCTAATATTATGGTATTTAAAAAAACATACTTGGAAAAGCCAGCCAATAACTATGTGTCCTGGGTGACTAAGACAGTTTCTTTGGGTCCCGCTCCACTTGACTGACAGGTCTCTCCCTATACACAAATAGGGAGAGAGACCTGTTAGTCATGGAGAGAGGGGTGGGGAGAAACCGCAGAGGACCTATGTCAGATTAGTCGTCCAAGACACATAGGGGATTGTCCCAGACATATAGGCGGTACATTTAGATTGGCATTGCACACAGCATTCTTAATCAAAGGCTCGCAGGAGTATGATGCAATAAATTCATTTTTATGTATGTGCTGCTTAATCAATTTGAAGCATCTTCTCAGTGGTGTGCACCTCCGTGCTCCTCGGCAGAAATGCTCAAGGACTGAAGTAGCATTTCCAGCATAGAAAAAACTCTGGCACTTTTGCCTATTCACGTCTGGACCCGCCCCAGCTCCTCCCCAGCTCTGCCCATTTTGGTGGAGTGACTTCAAACTGGTGAGAAAATGTCAAAAGTCGCAAAAATTTTGCGCAACTCCGCATTGAGCAAAAATTTGTCAACTTTACAAAGCGTTCATAAAATCTTTGAAAAATCTCCCTCATAGTTCCTGGCCGCCTTTTCAAAGTTTTTTTTCTGAAATACTACAGCATTATAGAGTAAAACTTAAACGACTGCAATAATGCAATTGATGTCTGGTTCATGCTGCCCATGGCTCAAGCAGCATGAATCAGCTGACAGGTTCCCTTTAATAATAACAGTAATGCTAATAATAATTGCATTGCATTATAAAAGTATTGTTAGTCCCCGCATTTCTCTTTGTCTTAAATGAATCTGCAATCTAATTCAGTATGGCCAATTTTATAAAAAGCCAGTTTACCAATAAGTTTTAGAAGTGGGAAAAATAGAATACCTAGAGAAAACGCATGCAAACAAGTAGAGAACATAAAAATTACATGCAAATGTCTATAAACAGATTTGTTTTGACATAATAAAATTCTTTGGTTCTTACCGATATCACCTATATCGCATTGTCTAAGGCTTTGTTGACATTTTGGCAAAAATTCCCCAAAAAATAGCATGCTGTATTTTTCCCAGAAAAATGATGGACATGAGGAGGGAAGCCCAACAGATCCCATTAAAGGCTTGAATCTAAATTTTCAACCTGAAAAATTACATTATTACTTAATTCAGATGTGCCTCTAGCCTCAGTAGCACCCACATATAAGGAAGGTTTTTCTGAATGGACAATTACTTTAATAATTCCAAATTAGGTTCATAATAAATGTATGAAAAATGTAAAAAATCACTACTTGATATTGGACATACTCAATGTTTATGTATATGTATATCAAAAAAGTTGTATTCCAGAATGTAGACTTACCTTCTTGGTGGTCAATTGAGGTCCAACCACTGGAACCCCAACCAATGGCCTAAATTGGTAAAAATGTATCCTCACTAGAATGAAGCAGCATTTAGCCTGCTCGACCGCCTCTACACTCATTTTCTACTCGACTTCCAGAGAAAGCTGAGTACCGCACTCCGGCGGTTCCCTAGAGAATGAGTGTATCAGTGGTCGAGCAAGCTCAATGCTACTCCATTCTAAGAAGGATAAAAGTGTCCCATAACCCCCATGGGAGTCCCAGTGGTTGGACTAGAAACTATTACCTATCTTATGAATAGGTGATAACCTGACCGGTTAACGGGGCATTTCAAGTTATCTTGATGGGCATTGAGAAGGTCCAGTGTCTAGTAGTGATTTTCTACATTTTTCATGATGTTCTAAACAGCCACAACATTAATTCTTTTATTGCAAACCTAATTAGTTATGTATCAAACAATCAAAGTGTTTGAACCCCTTTAAAACATTCCAATATGATCCTTTACAAGCTGCTCACACTATGGTGTAGAGAGGTGACTGACTATGCATGGACGACTCTCTCTCCATTCGTATGGCAGTGTTAATAAACACAAGTAGAAAAAAGGAAAAATTGCCAGCTCACCAATAATTGTAGTTCAGTGAGGACAGAAAAGTTGATCCGGCCAGTCGTGTTGCAAGTAGGGAAAACATAGAAATTTGATCCAGCTCCTGGTAAAAATTAGTAGATTTTTATTCCATATAAAAATGTAAAAAATATTACATCCAAGACAGAAGATAGAAAGCGACGCGTTTCGAAACTAGTCCAACTTTCTTTGTCAGAGTTCTGACAAATATTTTTACATTTTTATATGGAATAAAAAAATACAAATTTTTACCAGGAGCTGGATCAAATTTCTATGTTTTCTCACTGTTGAAAAATGTACTAGATTACACAACCACTTAAAGTATGCCTGACCAACTCATGGATGGGTTCTACATTGGTCCTCCTAAATGCCCGATACCATATTCAGGTATAAAAAATAACTCCTCATTTCTCATTTATTGTTTTTTGTTTTTCACTTCATATGTGTTTCTCTTGGCTTCTGTTATCTTCAGTCTTGTATTATACTTATTGGTCATTCATATGTTGATTACTACATTGTTTTTTTATACCTTGTATATTTCTTTAGCTGTAGATCCCAGTAGAGGACATTAGTTGACCCGCAATGCCGTATTGCCGAAGAACCTTTACGTGCCTATTCCAAATCTAGATTTTTTTTTTCTTTTGGAATTTATTACCATTACCAAACATTCATAGTACATATTCATTACTAAAATGCGATTCAGCGTATAAGAACAATGCTCTATTAGTAAAAAGCAATATCCACAGGATGGTGAATTACCAACAGTAAATAGTTATTATGTATGAATAGAATTGCATGTGGCTTATTATGTCTGCAGGCTCCTATTCTCTCCCTTTTTTATATTTTACTCATTATAGGTTATACAGTACAGTAGTAAAGAATAGGAGCAGTTCCCATGGCAGTTTGCAAGCTGTATTTTCCTACTGAAAAATAATAAGGAAAATGAATATAGAAATTCTATGTATAGAAGCTTTTTAGCAAAAACCTTTAATTCTTTCTCGATAACATCTGTAGGATAGTCTTCTGTTGCTTGCTTTTGTCCCCAATAAAAACAAAACCCTGGTTGATTCAGGCAAACAAAATTGATTGGAGTGCCTAGGGGTAATATGATTTCATATACATTATATATTGATTTATCCGTTTAGAGTTTAGTGATCCAATGATCAATTAGAAAGCTAGGTTCTATGGATGTCTGACTTCTGCACCGGACAATCTCAGGAGCCTAAAGGTGGCTAACGTCAAGCAGAAGACCTTTTGGCTAGTTAGAAGCATCATAGATCCCTCCAATAATATGTTTTTATTCAACGGAGGTGGAAAGGTGAGCAGCAGCTGGAGACCAACATTGCCATTTATCTCAAGGAAAAACAATCTAAAAATCCAATCTTTCTGATTTTTTCCTTGAAAACGGACACCCAAGTGTGTCTAACCAACAGATATTGGGTTTTATGCTGGAACCGCTGATAGCAATTGAGTTAAAGATTTCCCCTGAAAGCTATCCATCTGCCTAATGTCTATGGCTGATTTCATACATTTTGAAAAATATAAGAAGGGTCACAAAAGCTTCCATGTAGGTGTTTCTCGAGTCATTGTGCCAAAGCAATTTAGTATAGTATTGTTAGGTTAGTATACAGCATGGTATAGTTCTTGAAGAAAGGCTTTGTGAGAAACAAGATACTTGTGATATATGCACAAGTAGTCTATAGGCCTTGACTTTTTGCATAACTCCTATAGAGAGAGCATTGTGCATGATTCATGTGATTTCTTCTTCTTAGTAGCCACCAGCCATTTTGAATTGCCGGATGAAGGTCAACAACTCCCCTGAATCCGATGTTGGGCTCATTCAGACGTTCAGTTTTTTCATGTACGAGTTCTAGCCATGTTTTCCACAGATAAAACTATCATCCATTATAGTCTATGAGTCTATTAAAATACCTGTGTTTTTTTCTGATTGAGTTGTCTGCACTAAAATATGCCCAATTTCATTGCCAGTCATGAATCAAACTCGTCAATGCAAGTCTATAGGTCTGTGAAAAACTGGGACAGTACACACAAATAAAAATTGTTAAAACACTAATGGTTAAGACTAACACACTGAACAATCAATGACCAATTACTGACCAATCAATGATGAAAATCTGGTCCATATTTTGTGTACGAGAAAAATGACTGACTTCTGAATGTCTTTGGTTGGGGAACCCTTATAACCTTATACTATATTTAGACGCTGATGTAATTGCAAATCTAAGTGGCAAAAATAAAATTGGGCACTTGGGAAGAGACGATACAACATTTTGGAATGTGCTTTCCAATATGGCATGATCTGGGCTTCTTTGTCTTGGAGCAGCTTTATGTTTTGTTTTGTCTTAGACTATAAAGAAATAATTAAAGGGAATATGTCACCTGTTGTTTTTGCTATGTAATCTGAGAGCCTGATTCCAGAGATGTGTCACTTACTGGACTGTGCTTTGCTGTTCCAATACAATCAGTGTTTTATCAGCAGGAGATTATCACTACAGGACAAGCTGCCTCATGCCTCCTAGTCCAACCACGCCCTCAGCACTGATTGGCAGCGTTCTATCCATATACACAGATGTCTGCCAATCAGTGGTGGGGGCAGAGTTATAAAGGGCTCGACATTCCAAGAGAAAACTGTGATTCTATCATACCTTTTGCACCCAGTAAACTAAGTGACACATCGTTAGAATCAGGGTCTCTACCTCTGTCTGCTGTCAGATGACATAACACAAACCTGCTGATAGATTCCCTTTAATATATATGATATAACAGGAATCTAAAGTATCTACAATAAGTGTTAGAAATGCTCGTACTAATAAAACACTGCCAAGTCTTAAATAAAACATCAGATTAGCATACTTTGTTGAATTACATCATGTGTTATATGATGCTTTCCTTTTCTTATTACAATTTCTATTTATGTCACTGCTAAACGTACCAATAACTCATTTAATGTTTATTTTAATTCAAGGTTTATTAGTCAGGGCTAACTTTTAATGACAGTCATTGAACTTGTGCACTCGGTGGAATAACTTCTTAATATCCAGCGGACGTTGGTCAACTTGTCATAAAACTCCAGGGCTTGGCTATTAGTCTTCTCCCTTTCATTTTTTTTCAAAGTCGTTGAGTTTCTCTGCCACTACTCTTGCTGTCAAGCCTTGCACCAACTTTCCCTTTTTCACACTACATTAGGTACTTTCCTAATTGATTCTACCACTAGTTGTCATTGGGGCAAGGTCATACAACTTATGTCACAAAGTTTTTTTTTTCTTTTTAGTCTCTATGCATTGTTTTTTTTTGTTTTGTTTTTTTACCTAAGCCAACAAGTTTAGATGACAGATAAAGAAGGTTTTGTTGCATAATTTATTACACAATACGCGTGCCTAGATTTCTTTTAGGAAATGATGCGATACTTGTTTTACTTGTTTATTACTATGTTCTGGTCCAGTGGTTTTTAAACTTGAGCATTATAATGAAGAGAAAGAAAAATATTGCTAAACATCCTTGGACTGGATAAAAATATTAAAGGGGTTGGTCCCTTCCAGATAATATTCTTCCCTCCCCGGGTGCAGTTTTTTAGGTAATAATAAGCCTTGCTGTACTCACCTTCCCTCGGTTCACTAGTGAGTCCATGCTGCAGTAGTTGAATCAGGCACTGATTGCAGCACTGAAGTCACGCGGCAGCCATCCGCTGAGCTCAGCGGCTCTGAAAGGGGCATTTTGTCTATACCGGCAGAGCTGTTGAGCTTATTTCTTGACTGCCATACTTTCGATGTGACATCAGCACCACAGTCAATACCAAACCCTAGGAACAGCTGTGGAGATTCACCTGTGGACCCTAGGAAGGAGGGTATTGTGTGGTTTGTTATTTTTCAACAAACTGAGCATTATCTGAAAGGAAACAACACCTCATCCTCCTAGACCTCCACAGATCCTATTCTAGTCGTCACCTGGTCCTTACTGGTCTGTGGCTCCAGGTACCATCTTCAACACTCTGGAAATAACCAGAATTGCCTCAATGGCTGTGGTGGGTCACTTTTTTGGCCAGCGTGAAATTTGTGGTTATTTTCCATGTGTCGATGATGGGATCAGGAGGCACTATAATAGTTCTTACAGGGGCATCACAGAGGATGAGTACTTATTCTTTTATTTTTTTAACCAGTCTTTGACTATCTTAGAATTGCAATTTTGCTGTAAAATATCAGCCAAATAGCAAACGTCTCACATGAAATTCGAATTCATATGTGCCTTGCATTCTCTGCAAGACTATGACACATGAGTTGCTCACGACTTGCAACCATCGATAGGAAATCAAACACATTTGGAAACATTTGTGACACAATAACAAATCATTACATGCGATGTCACAATGTGACTCCACAAATCCAGGATGACGCAGACACCAGGGACAATCTGTGCTAAATCGTCTTGATACTTAGTCCTGATGAAGCACTTTGTGCGAAACTCGCATTGGGTGAAGTAGGCACTTTGATTCCGTATTATGATTGGTATTAGGTCTATGTATGTGTCTATTTGTTGTATGTTGTTATTATTATTACTATTTTTATTTAGGCTAGCATTATGGAAATTGTGTTGTAGATATTATGTAGGGGCAAAGAAGGTATTGATCATTTTATAATGGCTATTCATTGCATATATTCATAACTTATTATCTCATTGATTCTGTCTGTTACAGGTATTTTGTATATTGTATTCTGTTGATTTGTGTTGCCACTACAACATGCTTATACTTACACCTGTAGGGTTTTTTGGCCGTCCTACCTCGTTTCATTGTGTAGATTAATTCCACTGCTTTTTAATATGTTTTTAATTGATTTATCTTCAATAAAGTTTATGATTTTTTCATATTTATTGCTTGGTCATAATCACCACCAACTCAATACCAGTCACCGGCTACTGCTAGTCTCATTCTACAAATCTAATACATTTATATATTTTACAATATTGCTAAAATTTCACCTTTTTAACTGTGCAATTCTAGTTATTTATTCTGTGATACATTTAATGTCGGATTTCCACTACTTAGGCCTATGAAACAATTTCTGTATCATTTATAATTTTATAACGGTGCTAATCTTTTTCAGAAAGTCGCTACTTTCAGCCAGCGGGAGTGTGACAGATTCCTGCATTTATCACTATTGTCTGTGTTACCTTGGCTAATGCTAAATAAATTATAGACAATACCAGCAGATGTGCTATTAAGCCCTCTGTAATCATAGCGGCCCGACTTCCTGATAGCTATTTAAATAACAGAAGTCCTGAGTCCGAGGGGGTAGTGCATTAAGAAAGTGACTCACACTTTCTGGCGTCTTGTGATCGCTCTGTTTGGAAGGGGAAAAAAGCAACAACAAAAAAAAAAGAAATAAAAGGTAGAAAAGAAAAAAAAATAGAAAAAAGCTGAAAAAAAGGAAACAAAAGAGGTGACACAAGCACCTTTAATGCCGTGTTTTTATGTGATATTATCTTTCCAGGCATGATTTGGTAATGGTGCGGCAGGTGATGCATTAAGTTTAGATGTACGCCGCACAGGCCATTTTCCCTCTTAGTTTGCGGACAGATCCATTTGTGTATCTGTGTACTGAGATTGTCTGTGTAATTGGTGGCTGACAGCCTCAAAGCCATGCGGTAAAACGTCACCTTGTGTAAGTAAAATGTCGCAGAATGCAAAAGGAAGGAAAAAAAAACAAAAATAATGTTGGATTTTATAGGTTTTTGGTTTCCGGTGGGGTGACTAAGTCGCTGAAATGTGATTGTTGTTACACAATGGTAACGGGGAACGTCATGTGTATCTGGGCTTAGACTCCAGTGACTAGAAGAAGAATATATTTCCTGTAGTTTCTGCTATAAACTGGTACCTTGAACTGGACACTTTGGGCCTACATAAAAAAGGAAATCAATCAGTGATTACGATGGGGTAGACCGCCTCTTACAAACAATTTTACTAAAAGAGTTTCCCAAAAATAAGTTGATTGTTGCTAATTTCACTGATAGAACCCTCAAATTTATAGTTCTAATCTGCAGCAAGTGTTCCATTTTCCTACAGCACCCCCACAGGGCTAATAAGACATTACATGTGTCAGGTTCTCCAAAGACTCTCTGTGTAGCTAATTTCTGCTCAGGATAGTTGATGGAGAATGTGCTGATAAGGTATTTAAAGGGCAACTGTCAGCAGTTTTTTGCTATTTAATCTAAAGACAGCAGGAGATAGGGACTGAAACACAGAATTCAGGGATGTGTCACTTGTCAAAGTGTGTGCTGCTGTTTACTAACTATGAAGGCTTTATCGCTAAGAGATTAACATTGCTGGACTACACTAGTTTGAAAATGCCCCTCCCTTTGTGATAAGCACCTCACTGTCTATGGACTTTGCACTCAGAGAGCCTGGTGTGGGCAGGGTTAGCTGTGGTGTGGGCGGGGTTAGCTTTCTCAGCTCTGCTTCATTCTAAATCTAAAAATTCTGATTGTGTCAGAACGTCTGCACCGAGTAATTTAAGTGATACATCATTGGATTCAGCTTCTCTCTACCTATATTACGCTGCTCTCAGATGAGGTAGCAAAAACCTGACAGATTCCCTTTAAATGGATTTTCTAAATCACATTACCACTTCAAGATTAAAGTATGTATTCCTGAAGAATCAGCACTTGATCTTGCAGGAACAAAACGCTAAGTTTCTTGTCCACCTGAATTTTTTAATTATATTACTATGGTTAAGATGAACTATAGAGGAAATATGGGAAAATGTCTGCGTAAGGCAATGCTGAATTTACTCTTCAGTTTTTTTTCTTGCACGTGAAAAGTTGACTTTTTTTTTCTAGTTTACTGGATCCATTCTTGGTCCTTGTCTGATTTTTTGTGTCATCTGTCTTTCTCTTATGAAACTACTCAGTGAAAAATGGATAGCACTCAGATGACATACAGATGGATGGCTCCTGTTTTTTTTCATACACCCATTAACTTGACTTTGGTCTGCAACATGAATCCAAATAGGATATGTCTATATTTTTTGGGTTTTGCTGTCAATCGGTCCATATCAAATTCACCCAATGGACACTAAACCATATGGCCATGTTGTTCCTCCGGTAATCTGGATGTTTTACAATCCATATGAGATTGATTGTCTCATTCATTGTTCCTTTCAGAGCTATGGTAGTCCCCCCAAAACACGGTGCTCTGATATGGCTTGCGGCTGTGCCATATTCCATAAATGCTTATATAACTCCCTGGCTCCCCCTGTTGACCCCCCAAAAATCTTTTTAAATTCTCCTGCGCTGCATGGTAATTCGGTCGGTCTGGTCCAATGGGCTTGGTTTCAGGCCTCTCCATCCTTCCTCCGGCTTTCTCTGATATGGCTTATTGTCCCCTGTCATCAATTTTGTCCAATATGAACTAAAACTATCATCTTATGCGGCGCCTGTGCCGTATTCCATAAATGCTTATATAACTCCCTGACTCCCCCTGTTGACCCCCCCCAAAATCTTTTTAAATTCTCCCGCGCTGCATGGTAATTCGGTCGGTCTGGTCCAATGGGCTTGGTTTCAGGCCTCTCCATCCTTCCTCCGGCTGCTGCTCGCCATCCTCCTTCTTTAATTTGCGTCATCCACACTTCCGGGTGAAATCCTGCGCCTGCGCACAAATATTGCGACTCACGCATGCGCACTATGCTTTGCCCTACTACGGGCGCATGCGCACTTATGTTTTCGGCTGTACCGCACAGCATAGTGCGCAGGCATGTGCCGCGATTTCTGTGCACAGGAATTCAATGATGTGAGGTGTCTTCCACGTCAATTAAAGAAGGAGGATGGCAAGCAGCAGCCGGGGGAGGGATGGAGAGGCCTATAACCACGCCCATCGGACCGGAACTAACGAATTGCCATGCAGCGTGGGAGAAGTTAAAAAAGTTTTTGGGGGGTCTACAGTGGGAGTCAGGGAGTTACATAATCATTTATGGATAGTTTTAGTTCATATAGGACAAAACTGGTGACAGGTTACCTTTAAAGATTTGAACCTTGGAGTTTTCAGTGGCTGATCTATCAGACTTGTTGTCTATCTAAAAAGTGAAAATGACTGCCTTGAATCTTACCACTTCACCACTTACACCCTCCATTAAATAGTTAGCATCAGTTTTTATAGTCTAGACGTTAGGCCTCATTTAGAATTCCATTTTTAATATACGTGTTCTTTCCATGATAAAACATACACCCTTATAGCCGGTGAGGCTGTTCAGAGACAGGTCTAATTTTTTTATATTAATGACATATCAAACTCACCCACTCCAATCAATGGATCAGTGAAAAAATTGGACAACACAAAGTTGACATCAGTGTTGTATCCTAGGGTGTAAATTTTTTTTTACTGTTTAATGGGTAGGAGAAGTTTGGTAGTTTTTATTTTTGCATACAAAAAAAGTGGATGTCACATTGATAGGAAAAAAACACCAGGAACAAAAATGGACAAGAATCAGTGGAAAAACAGTGTGCAAAAAACATGGATGTCTGAATGAGGCCCTAAGATAGAATACACTGCAAATATATATATATATACTTATCTATTTATATATCAGGGCCTTTTGGTGTCCAGTGACTAATGCAACATCTTAACTACTTAATTGCAAGGTTCTGTGCACATACCTGTGTATTGCCTTGCTTGACAAGCAATAATTCTTGTATGCTGTAGCGCCAGGGGAGAATAGAGTTGTTTGGTGCCGCGTGTTTTTTTTTTTTCCTTTCCCTAGGTGGAACAATTCTGTGGAGCGCTCCTTGTGCTATTTTCCAATCTTCTAATTGCTTTCGTCTGGAAAGAGCAACTGATATACACGCCAAGGCTAAAATAAGATGGCTCAGGACCTAATATTTTCTGGAAATCACAAAAATGATCATTAAAATGTACTTTATTCCAGCATTTCTTCATATTTATTGTTTAGATAAAAGACCAAATTGAAGCTATTGAGTGTTTTAATTGACATTTAATGATATTGCTATTTTTATGGGTAATGGCCATGCTGCTTTCCTGGTGTATAATGCATGCGATTGTGTCTACCTCATTGTTTCCTTAGTATGTGAACAGAAACGCTCGTCAAGGTTAGGATAATAACTGGCGGCTTTATCACACTTAAATCACTGAGTCGTGCAGCTTTCAATTGTTACACTTGGAACAGGTTGTGATGAAAATAAAGTATTTGATTTTCAATAACAAGATTTACATGTAGCTTAAATGGTAAACTCGCTGTCACTGTGCAGCAGCACTGTTGGAGAAGTGACCTTTAAGTTCATCATCTGCAATTATTGATGAATCCTAGATATTAAAGACTTGTCCCTGGAAATGTCCATTATCACTAAAACCTTGGCCAGAAGGTCCCTGGAATCCTGGATGATGTCCAAGTTCTTCCTATTGATTCACATTCATAGATCCTTAGGAGACTGTGAAGATGGAGAAGATCTCATGAGGATGGCTAGTGCTGGCCCTGAGATTGCTATTGACCTTTATTGCTCACCCACCTCACTCCATGTCTAAAGGGATATTCACAAGTTTGAAAGTTAGCACCTATCCATGGGATAGTGGATAACATCTTGATTGCTGGAGGTCCAACCACCTCTGAAAGCCCCGGCTGAATGAAGTCGAGGTTGACCATGTGCATTGACTCTCCATTCCTTCTAATAGGAGGCATCGAAGATCAGCTCAAATGCTAGGTTCTGCAATCTGTACTCCTATTAAGAATGAATGGAGCCGTAGAGCGCATGATCAACATCTGCTCAATTCATCTGGGGCTTTTCAGAGCCCTGGTTCTTGGGATCAGTGGTGGCCATCGTCATCGGGTCCCCAGCAATCGTAAAGTTATCCCCTATCCATCACTTTTAAACTTAAGAACACCCCTATAACTTTTTGTTGGGCTTTGGGCTCGCTTTATATTAAATTAGAATGTATAAAATGCAATGCATAGCTTGGTCTTATATATGATGCATGCATCTTTAACTCTTTCCACCTATTGAAGCACTGACGTAATATTTTTGGTAATCAGTAATGAATCAGTGGTATCATCTGAAATTTTGACTAAAGGTTCTGGATTCTCAGTAGTGGACACAGAGATGTGTCCTTCATTACCTTTTCTCTTGGCTCTACATCCATGAATAATCAGCGTTGGGGGAAAAAAAATGACTTTGTGATACTCTTTTTGGAGATGTTTATTCTATATGTGTCTATATTTGGCCACCTAGTGGTTGAAAAGTAAATTGTAGCCCGTCATGGTTTTCACAGTATTGTATGGAGTTTGTATTGTAATCAGAGCACTAGTAGAAATTTGCACAAATGTAAAGACTGACACTTCTGTGCCATAATTGCAGCCTGTGCACCTGCAGAGGGACCCTGCTTCTTACTAAGTGTTCCCTACTGTTGAGGAATATAAAGGACAGTATGTAAAGGACTACTCTTCTTATTATTCACATCCAAGTCTGGCAATTACTGGAGGATTGCTCAATTAGTAAGCAATTTAATGAAAATGAAATTTTTCACTTATACCAAAATAACAATTAGAAAAGCAGGAACCTTTATACTATTTTTGAAACTTTTAGAAATACCACATGTATTGATCAGGCTGCTCATGGAAATAATGGCTTCTGTAGCGGATAAAATAACATTTCAGTACTAATGTAATGACATCTACAGGCTATAATGTGGTACTACATTGTATAAGATAAATCATTTACTGGTCAGTTCGTATATATCTCAAATTAAACATTTTAATATAAAAAAAAAAACTAGGAAAAACGACATAATTAAAATATTTTACAGGAAGTGTCCAGGTGCTGAGAGCTTTAAAAATGGGAACCATTGAGAAGCTGCAATTCATTCAGAAGCAAAGTTGATTAGTAAAACCGTTACATGCTTTCAAAGCAGTATAGGTTACAAAATCAATTTCTATCTTGTAAATCAAAGCAGCTGCAGACAAGAAGTGATCTAAGCTGAGAAATGTCAAAAAGGCCTAAACTTATTGATCCCAGAAGAAAAATATAGCATGTACAGGAATTGTCCCGATAATGTGGAATATATTTTTCCTGTATAGATTTTATACTATAGTTAAAGTTTAGGGGATTGATAAATGGAGGATTCTAAGCTGCATACGGATTGGAAAACGTGTTTATATGGAGTGCAAAGAACAACAATATTCAGATTTATTTTTATTGCTATTTAGACAGCAAAAGTCAAGTGTGAACTAGCTAAATCTCAAATGTGGCTCTATATCTCCTAAATAGGTTTAAGTAAATTTTCTGGTTTATAAAGTTGAGTTAGCTAGCAGAGTTCACTTGTTCTGAGTGCTTTACTTCAGAGATCTGGAGGACCTGGCACCTGTGTGCAATACAAGGACAGCTCATTGATTTTAATAGGACCAGTGTAATGCTTCATCTCCCCTGTGGGGGTGCTGCAGAAGAATTACTGCCACACTTGCTGCCTTGTTACATCATAGTTTGCAGTTGACCACGGCAGATTTCAGCAGTGGATTACACTATAATCAATTATTCATTTGAAACCTTATCTTATATTCATGAATATATGTAAGTGCATCTCTGTTTATTCTGGTGAGTCCCTCACAGTAATACAGGCTGGACATGAGGTCTGAGTCTATCCAGAATGATTCTTTCTTTATTAGCTCTTATATCAACACACCATCTATCCTGTACTTATTTTGCTTCATGTACTTTCCTCCCTTTCTACAGCCTGTTTTCTCTGCCCTCCCTGAGACTGTAAATGCTTTCCTTTCTCGCCACTATTGAGATCTGTGTACAATCCCCTTTCTCTGTTCTCTTTCCCTTGCTTTCTCTGTGTCAGAGATCGCAGCAGGAAATGGAACAGCAAATAGATCCATTTGAACTGAGCAGTAGCTCTGAAAAATTGTAATATCTTTGCACATCACTCTGGTAGAGCAAAATGGATGAAAATTGTCAATGAGGAAAGTTGTTTAACTTTGCATTTTAAAAGCAAATGAACAATAAAACCACAATACTGTGCAAAGTTGTACGTAGCCTTGAAAATCCTATTCACATTTCACTGTTATTTTTTTCATACACATGTGGTCAAAATTGTTGGTACCCCTCGATTAATGAAAGAAAAACCCACAATGGTCACAGAAATAACTTGAATCTGACAAAAGTAATAATAAATTAAAAATCTATGAAAATGAACAAATGAAAGTCAGACATTGCTTTTCACCCCTGCTTCCACAGAATTTAAAAAAAAATTAAACTCATGAAATAGGCCTGAACAGAAATGATGGTACCACGAAAAATAATGTGACACAAAGGACATGTTTAATCAAGTTGTGTCCACTAATTAGCATCACAGGTGTCTACAATCTTGTAATCAGTCAGTGGGCCTGTATATAGGGCTACAGATACTCACTGTGCTGTTTGGTGACATGGTGTGTACCACACTCAACATGGACCAGAGGAAGCAAAGGAAAGAGTTGTCTCAGGAGATTGGAAAGAAAATTATAGACAAGCATGTAGTGTTGAGCCACCCCCGTAGTGTTCGAGTTCGGTTCGGTTCGTCGAACACCCGTGTGTTCGCCGAACTGTTCGTCGAACTGTTCGTCGAACACCTTCGAACATTGTTAAAACCAATGGCAGGCAAACAAAAACACATAGAAACACATAGAAAACACCTTCAAAGGTGTCCAAAAGCTGACAAACTGCTCAGAAGACACAACTAACACATGGAAAAGTGACAAGTACATATAGTCATGAGAAAAGAAAAGAGGTGGAGGAGTAAAAGGAGGGGGAGACACAGATATAGGCATGTCATGCCCTTCTAAAATCCAAAAAGTGAGAAGCCGACACGTTCAGTCCGCTCCTGCCCGTGCCACCTCCGTGTCGCCGGGTTTGTGCCAGAGCCGCGGTGAACCCTGACGGCCAGCCCCCCTCTCCCAATACTGGTGCCTGTCCGCTGGTGGGTCGAGCGAGCCCCCCTGTCGTGGAGGCAGCTCTAAGTTTTTTAATTCAAATTGTCTCTCTAATTTGAATGAATACACTTTAAATCCATTTACAAGGATCTATTGGAGGGCAAGTCTCATGCCAGCAGCCGCGTAATTCCAGCTCCAGTAGCGTCCACTAAAGCTGCTGCAGTTAAAAAGCTTTTATAAGGATCGAGCTCGGCTGAGGGCTCGGTTGCTACAGAGGTATTGCACCTCACCCAGAGGTGTGATATCTCACTCTCAGGTAAGGATGGAGTGTGGATCAGGACCCGACACCTGCATGCATTACACCACATTGCGGTGGGGCAGGGCGACCAATATGCCCCTGAGATGGGCACGACAGTCCCTGTCCCTGGCTGCAGTGGGGGGAGGGAACACTGAGGAAGGGGAACCCTGTAGTGCAGGAGCAGGGAGGAAGCAGTTCCTGGGTGCATTGAGAAGGGAGTATAAAAGGTGGGCACCATCTTAGTTCAGTGCAGAGAAGTCTGAGCAGAAGTGGCAGGGAGCAGGGGCTCTGCATGAGCTCTCCTCCGGAGGCGGGCCTAGTAACAGAGACCCAGGCCTGCAAGAGGGAGAAGGAAGGAAGAGGAGCGGAGAAGGCTCCAGGAACGAGGAATGAAGGGATCCCAGGGGTGCGGACGGGCGAGTCGCCACCGCACGCCCGAATCCACCTGCGTGGAGGGGTCAGGCCAAAGGGGGAGACCGGTCCCCGAACTAGTGGAGGCAGGAAACGACCCTCAGCTAGGAACCGGAGGCTCTGACATTTTATATGGCGCAGCCCCTCGCTACACCCGCTAGGAAGGCACCACATAGGGTCAGGGAAACTGGCGCCAAGTTTACCAAGAGGAGGCCCGAGGCAGCCGGACAGAAGTGTTGGTAAGAAAGGCCAGACAAAGGACACACAAAGAGGGTCCTGTGAAGCGCTCCAAAGTTATCTGGGAGTTGTCTGATCCCCTCACCTGGTGAGCACAGTGCGACGTGGGCAGCCGTTACCTGCAGACGTGGTCTGGATAATAAGAACTGTGAGTAAAGGCCCTGAACTGCATCACTGACTCCGTGTCGTTACTGCTGCTGCCCTGCACCATCACCCCCATCCTCCGCATACACTGCCCTGAGGCTATACTCCTCCCGTGGGGAGTTATGCTATGCTCTGCTGCACCCACAACACCAGCCTCAGCGGTCTGCCCTGTAGCGGCGGTTCACTCTGACCGCAATCCACGGGTGGCGTAGTCGGACATTTAAACATCAAAACCACATAAATAGTTCCGCCACTGGTTTGACCACCCTGAGCCACGGAACCGGGTCGCCACCACGAAGACTACAACCACCAGCATTCACCAAAAAGGGTCCGGCTCCGGGTGTCCCAAGGCCCAGGGGGTGCGTCAGAACATTTTCATCACCTTTCACAATCACCAATGGGACAAGGCAGGGATGTCCTCTGTCCCCTCTCTTATACATCCTAGTGACGGAGCACCTGCTCTCATCAATTCGCCATAACCCCAATATTAGGTGGATTGAGGTGGGAGGCACCGAGTACAAGTGCTCTCTATTTGCTGATGATGTCCTAGTATATATCACTCAATCACATATATCCATCCATGCTGTTATGGCTGAAATAGATCACTTTGTTACATGGTCAAATTTTAAAATCAATGCAGCGAATTCTGAGGCCCTCGATGTCTCCCTCCCCAAATCCATATAGGATTCCATCCAGTCCAACTTTCCCTTTGCCTGGCCCTCACAGGGTATCAAATACTTAGGAATTCCTATTCATAGAGACCTCTCCCATCTATGTTATCTTAATTTTGGGCCCTTTATTGAACAACTCCATACAGACCACGGTTGGCAAGTTAGAACTGTAAGATTCACTACGTGAACCACTGGTGTTTTGCGGAAAAGCACATGTACACTGCGTTCCAAATTATTATGCAAAAAGTGTTTAGGAGTGATAAGGGAAGAATTTGTTTGTTTGTCAGTTAAACTCATTGATGGTGATGTGTGTCATGGCTCTTTATATCACTGTAAGCAATTGCAGACACCTGTGCTAATTAGTTTGGCAGGTGTGTCCAATGAAAGGCAAGACTACTTAAGAAGGCTCTCTCACATTATTAAGCAGCCTACATTTTCTGCCAAAATGGGAAAGAAAAAGGATGTGTCGGCTGCTGAGAAGCAACAAATTGTGGAGTGTTTAGGTCAAGGCATGACTACAATCAACATTGTGCGATGATCAGGATGAAGTGTCTTGGCAATCAAGAAGTATGTAGCTGATTCACAGTACACACGTGTGCGTGCTGATAAGGGCAAATTGAGGACTCTTTCCTACAGGCAATTACGTCAGGTTGAAAGAGCAACGGCAAAAAAGCCTTGTCATAGCAGCAGACAAGTTTTTGAAGCTGCTTGTGCCTCCAACGTCCCCCGAACAACAAGATGCAGGGTCCTTCAGAGGTTTGCAGCTGTGCATACGCCATCCTGTCGACCTCCTCTATCCACTTCACACAAGCAGAAACGGCTCCAGTGGGCCAAACATTACATGAAGACTGATTTCAAAACTGTTTTGTTCACGGATGAGTGCCGTGCAGCGCTCGATGGTCCAGATGGATGGAGTGGAGGATGGCTGGTTGATGGACACCCCACGCAAACACGGCTACAGCGCCAACAAGGAGGAGGTGGAGTAATGTTTTGGGCTGGAATCATGGGGAGAGAGATTGTCGGATCCCTGAAGGATCCCTGAAGGCGCTAAAGATGAACTCCATAATGTATGTGGATTTTCTCAAACAGCACTTCCTGCCATGGTTCAAGAAGAAGAACCGTGTATTTCACAGCAAGATCATTTTTCTGCATGATAATGCACCATCTCATGCTGCACATAAAACATCTGCATCTCTGGCTGATATGGGCATAAAAGGGGACAAACTTATGGTGTGACCCCCATGCTCCCCTGACCTCTACCCCATTCAGAACCTTTGGAGCATCATTAAAAGGAGTGTCTATGATGGCGGGAGGCAGTTCACATCTAAGCAACAGCTCTGGGAGGGTATTCTGTCCTCATGCAAAACAATTGAAGCAGAAACCATCCAAAACCTGACAAATTCAATGGACGAGAGAGTTCAGAAGCTCATTTCGAACAAGGGGTCCTATGTGAAAATGTAACATCACCTAGAATAAAGTTTTGAGTTGAAAACTGTTTGATTTCAGTTTCTAACAACCTGCTAATGCTTATAATTTCAAAAATGACCATTTTTTTGGTCTTTATTAAAATGAAAAGGTTGATCGAAAAGTTTGGGGGATCTAAGAGTGTGGCAACCCAGTAGTCATGATTACTTCGAATTCTGACAATATGAGGGTCATGCTGCAGTTAGTGCAGCAAGAAGGCACTTATGTGTCTTGCGCATCTCGGAGCCCCAAAATTATTTTCCGGGCTAGATGCAGCTAAAAATTATTATTAATTTTAAATCTGGTGAAGCTTTAGTATAGATGGCCTAATAGGATCAGTGCTGCACACTGCTACAAAGCCCAAATTATTTTCCAGTCAAGATACAGATAAACATGATTAGTAATTTTAAATCTGGTGGAGCTTATTATAGATGGCCTAATAGAATCAGTGCTGCACACTGCTACAAAGCCCAAATTATTTTCCAGCCAAGATACAGATAAACATGATTAGTAATTTGAAAGCTTAAAACGGTTGGTAGGGTGATTTTAACCAATCATCAAGCTTTTACTCTCCCCAGGATGACACAGGGGTAGAAAAGTCGTTTCGGATCCATGATTTGTTCATCTTTATGAACGTGAGTCTGTCTACATTATCAGTGGAGAGCCGCGTGCGCTTATCTGTCAGCACACCACCAGCAGCGCTGAACACACGTTCAGACAGAATGCTGGCTGTGGGGCATGACAAGATCTCCAAGGCGTAAGTGGCTAGCTCCGGCCATTTATCCAGATTGGAAGCCCAAAAAGAGCAAGGGTCCAGTGACACAGTCGTGGCTTCAATGTTTACTTGGAGATACTCCTGTACCATCGTCTCTAGGCGTTGACTATGTGTCAGACTTCTTGTCTCCTGTGGGCTTGCAAAGGATGGGCTAAAAAAGTGATGAAATGATTTCGCAAAATTGATGTTACCAGCAGATACTGTGGTTCTGTTACGGTTTGAGTGCTGAACACTTGACGGTCCCACGGTTGGCAAGTTGGAACTGTGAGATTCACTACGTGCACCACTGGTATTTTGTGGAAAAGCACATGTAAGATTCTGCAACAGTCTCTGCTGATACTCCTGCATGCGTGCATCCCTTTCTATGGCAGGAATAATTTCTGCAAATTTACTTTTGTACCGAGGATCTAACAGTGTGGCAACCCAGTAGTCAGGATTATTTCTAATTCTCACAATTCGAGGGTCATGTTGCAGGTAGTGCAGCAAGAAGGCACTCATGTGTGTTGCACATCCAGGAGCACCAAGTCCCTGTTGTGTTGGTGGCGAGGTAACAATCATGCTTCCTTCCTCTGTCCTCTCCCCCCAACCTCGCACAACAGAAATGTGATCAAGGTCTCCCTCATCTGATGAGTCTTCCATCAGTTCGTCCTCCACTTCTTCCTGGGCTCCTGCACCTTCCTCACTAGTTTGGCTGCTACCATGCGTAAAACCATCTCCCCCACCCTCACATGCCTGCCGCCTTGGTGCTGCCGACCGTCTGGACCTTGCAGATGTTAGCCCTTCCGCATACAACTCCTCCTCCTCTACTTCCTCCACCTCCTCTTGTGTCACCACCTGACTCCGAATTCTGTTTAACATGTGCTCCAGCATGTAAATCACCGGAATAGTCATGCTGATAATGGCATCGTCAGCACTAAACATCTTCGTCGCCATTTCAAAACTGTGCAGAAGGGTGCATAGGTCCCTGATCTGAGACCACTCCTCCAGCGTGATTTGCCCCACCTCTGAATCTCGTTGGCCCAGGCTATACGTCAGAACGTATTGCACCAGGGCTTGTCGGTGCTGCCACAGTCGCTGCAACATGTGCAGAGTTGAATTCCACCGGGTAGGCACATCGCATTTTAGCCGGTGAAGTGGCAGGCCCAACGACTTCTGTAGAGATGTAAGTCGCTGAGCTGCGGGATGCGAACGGCGGAAGTGAGCACACAGCGACCGTGCCCTCTGCAGAAGGCCATCTAGTCTGGGATAGTGGGCTAAAAATTGCTGGACAACCAGGTTCAACACGTGAGCCATACAAGGCACGTGTGTGACATTGCCCCGGCGAAGGGCCGCACCCAGGTTTGCAGCATTGTCGCACACGGCCTTCCCTGGTTTCAGGTCCAGTGGAGACAACCATTCATGAAATTGGTTCTCCAGAGCTGACCACAACTCCTCAGCTGTGTGACTCACATTTCCCAGACATTTCAATGTAAAAACCGCCTGATGACGTTGAGCCCTACTGCCAGCATAGTAAGGAGGTGTGCAGGATCCCTTCTGCGCAGTTAGAAAGCTTGTGGCATGACCAGACAGGCTTTGGGTACAGGTGGAGGACCGAGAGGAGGTTGAGGAGGCAGAAGCAGTGGAGGAACTTTGACATAAAGAGGATTGACGCACAACTCATGGGGACGGCAAGACTTGGACAGCAGCCCCTTGTCCTGCTGTCACCATAGTTACCCAGTGCCCAGTCAGCGACATGTAACGCCCCTGTCCATGCCTACTCGTCCAAGTGTCTGTGGTGAAATGCACCCTGTCACACACAGAGTTTCTCAAAGAAGCGGTGATGTTGTGTGCGACATGCTGGTGGAGCGCAGGCACACCTTTCTTTGAGAAGTAGTGCCGACTGGGCATCTGGTACTGGGGCACTGCGACGGACATAAGGTCTCGAAAATCCTCTGTGTCCACCAGGCGGAAAGGCAGCATTTCTGTAGCCAAGAGCTTGCAGATAGTGAAATTCAACCTCTTAGCTTTCTCATGGCTAGGAGGAAATGGTCTTTTACTTGTCCACATCTGAGGGACCGAGGGCTGGCTATTGTGCTTAGACGGGGTTGATAAGGGTGTCCCCGGCAAACTGCCGGTCTGTGAAGAAGATGCAGGCGGACATGTTAGGTTGCCTTGATCCAAAGGTGGTGCTATCGATGTCGGACAGCGCTCAACACCAGCTGGTGTTACCACCTCCAAAGAAAATGATGACCTGCCAATCACGCTGGCTGTTGCGGGTAAAGAGGTGGCAGGTCTGCGCCCCAAAACAGGTGTGACTGCTGTCCCCCCAGTCACAGAGGATGAAGAGGCCGCGGATGCACAAGATATGGCAGACGGTGGTTGGCCCGGCCGGCTAGGCCGCATTGTAGCACACTGAGCTTCCCACTGCAACTTATGCTTCATGTCCATGTGCCGGTTCATGCATAAAGTACTCAAACTATGTATTTTTTGCCCTCTACTTAGCTTTTGCTGACAAATGTTACAGATAACACTAGTTGGGTCATCTGTATCGATCTGAAAAAATGCCCAGGCTATGCAAGGCTTAGCACCCATGCGACCTGAAGAGCCACCACGACTTGTGGTGAGAGGCAGAGTTGTGTTTGAGGATGCAGTTGTTGACGTGCTTCCAGTACTACGTCTCTGTCCAGGAAGGCGCAACCTGACCTCGTCGTCACTAGCATCTTCCTCCACCTCCTCTGCTGACCTCATCTCTTGGCTGACTGTGGGTTGACAGTAAGTGGGATCTCCAACCTCATCATCATCACCCTGTGCGTTATCACACCCGTCGTCCTCAGAGCCAACCTGTTCCTGCCCTGACAAAAAACTAAAGTTGTCGCTCCAATCAGGTATTTGAGTCTTATCATCGTCTTCCTCATTGTCTCCACCAACAGGAGTTACAGTTTGGGAATGAGGGTCTACATTATGGTCAGAACCTTCTGCGTCTGGTCCTGGATCCGACTCATAAAGATTCTGGGCATCAGTGCAGATCATTTCCTCGTCTGGATTCACAGAAGCGCTGGAGTCGACCTCTGATTCCCAGGCTATAGTATGAGTAAACAGCTATGCAGACTCAACCATCTGTTCTACCTCATACTCAGACGGGCAGCTGGAGATTTGGGAGCTGTGAGGAAGCAAGTGCGATTGGGGTGACACCTTTGAGGACTGGAGTATTTGTGATGTTGAAGTTGATGTGGAGGAGAGCCCACTTAAAGGAGCACTTGATATCCGTTGAAGCACCTGCTGTTTTTGTGCCTCATCTGGAATTTGTAGCGATTGGCGTGGCCGTAAGAAAGGGATCTTATCACATTGTCCGCTAAAAGAAGTAGACATTTTAGTTTGGCTGGAAGATGGTCTTTCTTCTGCAGATGTTACTGTTGCTTTAACACCTACCCCACGGACACAACCTTTTTTCCCCTTCCCAACACGCCTATTCCCCTTTCCACCACCAGCAGGCCTTTTTCCACTCATTTTGTTGGTTAACTAATTCACAACTCTGGAGTTGTTTGCACAAAAAAACAATGGATGGGAACCGAGCAGAGCTGAGTGGCCAAACTGTGGTATTAGGCCAAAACTATTGGCTGGGTTAGATGCAGAAAAAAATTATATTCAATTTGCAACCTGATGGAGGTCTGTATAGATGGACTAATAGAACAAGTCCCACACACAGCTAGAAGGCCAAATATTTTTTCAGAGGTAGATGCAGAAAAAAATTATATTTAGTTTGCAACCTTATGGAGGTCAGTATAGATGGACTAATAGAACAAGTCCCACACACAGCTAGAAGGCCAAATATTTTGTCAGAGGTAGATGCAGAAAAAAATTATATTCAGTTTGCAACCTTATGGAGGTCAGTATAGATGGACTAATACAACAAGTCCCACACACAGCTAGAAGCCCAATATTTTTTCAGAGGTAGATGCAGAAAAAAATATATTCAGTTTGCAACCTGATAGAGGTCTGTATAGATGGATTAATAGAACAAGTCCCACACACAGCTAGAAGCCCAATATTTTTTCAGAGGTAGATGCAGAAAAAAATATATTCAGTTTGCAACCTGATAGAGGTCTGTATAGATGGATTAATAGAACAAGTCCCACACACAGCTAGAAGCCCAATATTTTTTCAGAGGTAGATGCAGAAAAAAATTATATTCAGTTTGCAACCTTATGGAGGTCAGTATAGATGGACTAATAGAACAAGTCCCACACACTGCTAGAAGGCCAAATATTTTTTCAGAGGTAGATGCAGAAAAAAATTATATTCAGTTTGCAACCTTATGGAGGTCAGTATAGATGGACTAATAGAACAAGTCCCACACACAGCTAGAAGGCCAAATATTTTTTCAGAGGTAGATGCAGAAAAAAATATATTCAGTTTGCAACCTGATGGAGGTCTGTATAGATGGATTAATAGAACAAGTCCCACACACAGCTAGAAGCCCAATATTTTTTCAGAGGTAGATGAAGAAAAAAATATATGCAGTTTGCAACCTGATGGAGGTCAGTATAGATGGACTAGTACAACAAGTCCCACACACAGCTAGAAGCCCAATATTTTTTCAGAGCTAGATGCAGAAAAAATTATATTCAATTTGCAACCTGATGGAGGTCAGTATAGATGGACTAATAGAATGATGCTATGCCCAAAAGATTTTACTTCACTAGGTGCAGTAAAAAAATTGGTATTCTATACACAGGTGGTATATCTTGCAACACAGATAGGCTACTCCACTGACTAACACACTCTGCAATAGGCCAAAAAGGATTAGCTTTGCTAGATTCAGCCAAATGCTGTGAAAAAAACTTGCACAGCACTGGCACAGACCTGCCTGGCAAAAACTGATAGGAACTGATGTAACCTAGTCCTGAAAAGGACTCCAATTACAATTAGTCTTTACTCCCACAATCTATCTATTTAAGAGCACAGACCTGCCTGATAAAAGTCGTAGGAAATGCTGTAACCTAGTCCTTAAAAGGACTGCAATCACAACTATTCCCTACTCCCAAGCTATCTGTATATTTGTGCGAAAATTGGCTTGAAATTAACAAGGTATAGCGCACACAGCAACAGCGGTGCCGTCTAACACGCAGCTGCAGCAGTGAGAAAATGGTGGCGACGGGGAAAATGGCTTGGTCTTATAGGGCAAGGACATGTGACATACACTGCCAATGACACATGCCCTTGCTTGTGTGAAAAAAAGCACTTCGCTCCGTGTGTGCGCTGCTGATAGGCTGACAGATTGCACCTCCCCACTGCAAATGCGGGAAAGAGAAAAAAAAATGGAGATCTTCATTGTTCCTGCAGAGATCCATCCCCTGCCCCTCCCCCCACCCCGCTGTACACTCAAACTGCGTATTAACATTAATTTTCATCATTACTGAGAAAAAATCCAGTTATGATTTTGGTGCACGAACAGTTATCGAACATAACCTCGAACAGCCGAATTTTTCTCAAATTGTTCGTGTTCGCCGAACGGCTCGAACACCGCCCAAAACAGCTCGAATTTGAGATTGGCGAACAGTTCGAGTAGAACAACGCTCATCTCTACAAGCATGTTAAAGGCGAAGGTTATAAGACCATCTCCAAGCAGCTTGATGTTCCTGTGACTACAGTTGCACATATTATTCAGAAATTTAAGATCCATGGGACTGTAGCCAACCTCCCTGGACGTGGCTGCAGGAGGAAAATTGATGACAAATCACAGAGACAGATGACACGAATGGTAACAATAGAGCCCGGGATAACTTTGAAAGAGATTAAAGGTGAATTTCAAGCTCAAGGAACATCAGTGTCAGATCGCACCATCCGTCATTGTTTGATCCAAAGTGAACTTCATGGGTGACAACCAAGAAGAACACCATTGTTGAATAAAAATCATACAAAATCCAGACTGGAATTTGCCAAACTACATGTTGGCAAGGCACAAAGCTTCCGGGAGAATGTCCTATGGACAGATGAGACAAAAATGGAAGTTTTTGGCAAGGCACATCAGCTCTATGTTCACAGATGGAAAAATGAAGGATATCAAGAAAAGAACACTGTCCCTACTGTGAAACATGGAGGAGGCTTCTGTTATGTTCTGGGGCTGCTTTGCTGCATCTGGCACAGGGTGTCTTGAATCTGTGCAGGGTACAATGAGATCTCTATACTGTTAAGGGGACAGAAGGTTCTTGACCCGTTTTGAATCCAGCAACAGACCGACGCCTAACACATACTATCAAGGGATTCTAGAGAGAAATGTGCTGCCCAGTGTCAGAGAGCTTGGTCTCAGTCGCAGGTCATGGGTCTTGCAACAGGATAATGACCCAGAACACACAGCTAAAAACACCCAAGAATGGCTAATAGGAAAACATTGGACTATTCTGAAGTGGCCTTCTATGAGCCCTGACCTAAATCCTATTGAGCATCTTTGGAAAGAGCTGAAACATGCCGTCTGGAAAAGGCTACCTTCAAACACGAGACAATAGGAGCAGTTTGCTCATGAGGAGTGGGCCAAAATACCTGTCGAGAGGTGCAGAAGTCTCATTGACAGTTACAGGAATCGTTTGATTGCAGTGATTGCCTCAAAAGGTTGTTCAGCAAAATATTAAGTTAAGAAGAACCATCATTTCTGTCCAGGCCTATTTCATGAGTTTAATTTTTTTAAATATTCTCTGGAAGCAGGGTTGAAAAGCAATGTCTGACTTTCATTTGTTCATTTATATAGATTTTTAATTTATTATTACTTTTGTCAGATTCAAGTTATTTCTGTGACCATTGTGTTTTTTTTCCATTAAATGAGGGGTACCAACCATTTTGACCATGTGTGTATATGGACCTGATAAATCCAGAGACGTACATATACATGCATGTCCTATTAACTTGCATTGTAAAAAAAAAGTGTACAATATATTGTTATTTTCTGGATTACTTCATGTGTTAGAAGTCAGCTTTGCTAATACATATTTTAGGTGATCTAAGTAAAAATCAGTTTAAGGATACCTGTCGTTTTACTCAAAACCTCTAAAGCATAGCCATGTTGTGCTCAATCCCCAGAAGCCAAAACTGCTTTTTCTACATACAGACATACCAGCATAACAAGTCCTAGAACTGCCCTGATTCTCATGGTTTGTAACTTACTGTCCACTTTTTTTGAGAGAGCAGTTTTTCTTCATAAGCATTCTACCAGCACTAAGGGCACTGGAACTTCCTCTCCCTAAACTTCTAGATTGCATTGCTCCTGACATTTTTCAATACCTTTGCTGCACTGAACTGAAAGCTCGCCTCTCTATAAAAAAGTATGCAGTTTTAAAATAGCAGAAAATAAGACTGTCCTTTCTTCTTATAATCATTTTGGTATAACTGCTGCTAGAACCAGATTACTCTTTACAACAGGCAGTGGGTATTGCGCTACAAAGAAGGGAAACACCTAATGGCTGGCACTTTACATGTTAAAATAACTCAACTTTTATAGAAAGTGATTTGCAGGTTTCCGATTTTCATTATTTGTCAAATGAGAGCAAGTTTTCTTACAGTGATCAAGTATATAAATTCTGCCTCCTGTAGTTGCCACTAGTGGAATCTAAGGGTGTTTTTACACTGTGATTTGTTCTACATTCGTTGGTCCCATCAGGGCATACCTCCGAACTCCCTATAAAACCGGATTTGGGCATATAAGCCGAACAGACCATTGACTATAATCACTGTGTTCTCTGTTGTGCATCGTTTTTGGTCGTATACGACTGCTGGAGGCGGCACTCAGACGCGGTCTACTACATCTGTATGTCCGCCAGCAGTATGCGTATACACCTGAAAATGATGCACTACGGAGCACACGGTGACTCCGTCAGCACCGTTATAGTCAATGGCTCCGTCGGCGTATTCGTCCAAAAAGCATTTTGCTGAGGGTTTGGACTTAAGCCCCGACAGGACCATATAAGTATTGAAGAACACAGTGTGAAAAGGCACTAAGAGGTTAATGCACACATCTTACACATTGAACTAAATAATAAAATAGTATGCAGTAGATTATCACATGACATATTTATGACATGTATGACATGCCATAAATGCCAATTCCACCTCTTGTATCCGCAGGACAGGGTTCCCCTATACTTTCCCAATGCAAGTGTGAATGCAGAGGTGCCCAGGATTATGGGAATGAGCGCACATGCTGTGCTAAGCTATAGCACCAACTCCCATTGCCTCTCTAATCAGGTGGGCTACATCAGCCTGTAGCCCACCTTACTTCTCCTGCACCTTTAAACTCCATTAAGATGTTCCGATGTTTCGACTTCTGATGTTCCGATGCTTCCTGTCTCGACCCCAATGCTATAAAGCTATGCTTCCAGCTATGAAGCCTTGGTATATGACTTAATGCTACAATTATCAGTTATTCATCCTTTCATTCACATTTAAATGGGCTTTTATGTTCAAGGGCAACTGTGATCTTAACCCAGCCTCAATAAAACTGAAGCTTTTCATTTTTCAGCGCTTTGGGAAATTAAAAGTGACTGCACTAATGTTCAATTTACTCCTTCACTGTCAAGGTCAGATCACATTTTCAAATCAATACCTTTGGCTGATACGTACAGTACATTGTAGGCTGTTTTATCACTTGATGTTATTGAATTATTTCCCTTGTATAATAATGCAAAATGATAATAAATTAATTCCGATCAGTTCTAACTTTTTGGTTTAATGTGCTAAGTTAATTAGCTGGAGACTTTTCAATATTTTTCACTAATACATTTTATACAATGTCCTATAACTATACAATCAAAAATCTTCTGTATGCACAATATTATTCAAAATAAAAAAGATTGCCCATCTACCTATGTAAAAACAAAGAGAGAATAAAAAAGTAAAGCAGTACCAGTTTTCAAGATGATAGGGGTGCAGAGCCCCTGAGATATGCAATAAATATCTGCAATAAATCTATGAAAAAGCACCCCTCATTCATTTAAAGGCGCACTCATTAAGAGGGTTTGTGCACACATCAAGTACAGAAATTTCTACACTATTTCTGCATCTCTTGGCAGGAAAAATGCAGAGGCAAAAATTCACGTTTTTGTCTAATTTTGCTGCGCTTTTTACCTGTGTTTTTGGTGCAGATTTTTTCCCTCTCATTAGTATGAGTGAAATTTGCCTCAAAAACGCTGTCAGAATTTAAATCTGCACCAAATTTGCAAGTCACAAATGAGCAATGTGTGAATGAGACTTCAGGATTCTCATTCACTTTGCTGGGATCAGGATTACCTTTGGGTATGGTAACAAATCTGCACTGCAAAAACTTAGCAAAAATGCAACGTGTGCACATGTCACTGTGTTTCCACGGGCCGTGTGTCCGTGTGCCCAACACGCTGACATGTCCATTTTTTTGTGGATGCACGGTCCACAGAAGTGCCTCACACTGAACACACACGGATGACATCCATGTGTCATTAGTGTAACACGTACCGGCACCTGGGAATCAACGGTACAGTTAGCACTGTTCCCAAGCACCGTGTGCTGAATGCTGCCCTCATCATTGTCCCCTGCCGGTGCTGCGATCATCACCAGCAGGGACAATGATGAGGGTAGTAGTGTCTGCTCCCGCAGTGTCCCTGTGTAAAAATAAGATTAAAATAATAAAATCCTTATATTCACCTGTCCAGAGATGTCCCCCGCTGTAATCTTCAGACGGCTGATGCCGAGGAGAACGATTCGCTCCAGTGAGCGGGCCCCAGAGCTGAGCTCCGGAGTGGTGTCCTGTCACTCACTGAGCGCAGTTCTCCCTTGCTACCGGTGTCAGCGGTCCAAGGATTACAGTGGGGGACATCTCTGGACAGGTGAGTATATAGATTTTATTATTTTAATCTTATTTTTACACATGGATACTGCGGGAGAAGACTACTACTACCCTCATAATAGTCCCTCCTGGTGCTGATCGCAGCATCGGCAGGGAACCATGAAGAGAGCAGTGTTCAGCACCTTGGGAACAGCGCTAATTGTACCGCTGATTCCCAGGCGCCGGTCCGTGATCCTGATGCGGCACACATTTGGCACACGGATATCTCCGGTACCTGCTTTAACGGTACCGGAAATATACAGATGTGTGAAACTGGCCTATGGCCACGGCCACTATCAGTATTTGGTCAGTATTCGGTCAGTATTGTTTCTCAGTTGTGGGAGCCAAAACCAGGACTGGGTGATAAATGCAGAATTGCTACACTTGATTCTATTATACCTTTTCTCTGATTGTTCCTCACCTGGTTTTGGCTCCCATTACTGAGAAAAAATACTGACCAAATACTGACCAAATACTGATAGTGGGGCCATGGCCTATGGCTGAAGTCACCCCAGCGTATATCATGACCGAATGCTATGTGATGTGATGCATGTGATGTGCTATGTGATGTTTTATCGGATAGCACTTGGACCAATGTTATACTATGGGGCAGCTCAGATCTGTGATTATTTTCTCATGGTAAATGCAAGTGCATCTGAGAATTGGATCGCACTCACCCATATAAGTCTTTGGGTATGTGTGAAACATCGTACTGCACTCGGATATCACCCGAGTACAGTGCGATTCCTGCGGACACTGTCAATGCAGGAGATGGAGAAATTACTCCTCCACAGCTGTGCTGTGATTCTCTCATTCGAGAGGATCGGAGCACAGTGCTCTGACACTCAGCTCACGCTTGCAGCAGAGCAGGAGCCGAGTGTCATTAGCATTTACCGTCCGATGCTCTCGCATCGGTTGCTATACACTAATGTGACCCCAGTCTAAATCTTATTCTAGTTGGAGATTAGAGTAGGATTTGTGGCGTAAGGAATGCCACTGCTCATCATGAATTTGTCCCAAACCAGCTCCAATCACTTTATCGAAACTGAGGAAAAATTGAACGAAAATGCCAAAAGTTGCAAAATTTTGGCGCAGCCTTCAGTTGCAACTAAATTTGGGGAAAATTCAAAGCTTTTTACGCTAGAATTCTGGCATAAAAGAATTGGGCCCTCAATCTTTTTAAAGTATAAAGGCTTGAAAAAACAATACCCTCTTGATCCAAAACTTTGCCACATGGGTAGAAAAAATTATAATATCTGTTGGTATTATATCATTGTTGTGTTGCTTCCATGTCTTGTGGAGCTATCTATCTATCTATCTATCTATCTATCTATCTATCTTCTATCTATCTATCTATCTATCTATCTTTCTATCTATCTATCTATCTATCTATCTTCAATCTATCTATCTTCTATCTATCTATCTATCTATCTATCTTTCTATCTATCTATCTATCCATCTATCTATCTATCACATATCTATCACATCTCTATCTATCTCTCTGTCCATCTCCCTTTTTCTATATACTCCTTTATTTCTTTATGTTTGTTGTTTTTCCCTTTATACTTTGCTTCTTCTTTGCGTCCTATCACCCTGACCTTGTTACAGCATTCAACCTTGAATACAAATCACAGAAATCTAGAACAATGTGCCCAATTTAGTTTCATCGGCACAGACCATAATTCTGCCTCTTCTTAATACGTCGTTGGTATCTGGTGTATTGTATAATTAAATGAGGTTCAATGACGGTTTTTAGTGGTAGCTTTGCATATGATGAGAAGGGTGATTTATTTTAGCAACTAATTAAACGAGAGTCAAATGAAGGTCGTATGTCAATGAGGAGGGAGGATTTTTTTCTTCTTTTTTTTTCTTGTCTTCAGTAAATTCTTCACTTAGGCCTTGATTGCAATAGTAATTAAATTGCTGAAAAGTGCTTTAATAACGCAACAACATTCCTAGATGACCATTAAAGATCAAGATTAAGTCCATAATAAGTTACATGTATCATAGATGTACTTACCATTCATTCTTCTATCTTGTATTGATAGCCTATCCTTAGGACAGATCATCAATTATTTACTGGCGAGAGTTTAACCTTTCAGGACCCTTCCATTGATGAGCAGCCGTTCTGCAGCCCCTCCCTGGCATATCATCATGTCCATACACTTTAGCTCCTTCATCCTGTGACTTTTAGGTCAGACTTCCACCCTATGGATTTATCATCCATGTACTTTTCTAAGTTGTTTAGATCTGTAGCCCCATCCACTAATCTAAGAAACTCATTTCTCACATATACAGCTCTGCTACACCTCTATTTTTTTTCTGGTATATATTCATCCTTAACAGCCTGTGCTTGACTAGTGTTAATAAATGATTAATGGCCCTAATATTAATAATGCACTCCAATGCGCTTTAATAATAAATTATGCTCAGCTTAACCCTTTCACACCTGTATATATTCTCATTTACAGCAAGGATTAATAAACTTAATTTTGATAGATTTATTTCATCTATCACCAAATTATTTTCTGGGCTGTTAGTATGTAATTACGTTGATTCCAGTGTTCTGTGCCCGCATCAGTAGGCGAGGGATAGTGTTACTCGTGGTTAATGCTTCTTCTATTGCTATTCAGTCTCTTGCTCTCACATTAATAACAGGAATATGGCACATAAGGTAATATTAAGGGCAAATAAAATCCAGCTCCTTCTGGATGCAGCATGCGGCTTACATGCACCGTCAGATTACTATTTAATGACGCAAATGGGAGTCAGGGCTGTGATGGCCACTCCGAAATCTTCACTCTAAGAGCTCAACCTTATTACTGATAAAAAGAAAGGTTTGGATATTCAGTCCTGGAATAAAGATTCGCAAAAAAACAGCTACACAAAGGGTAGCGCACACTTCTACCTTGTCTCTGCAGTCCCGGAGATCAAGGTCATACTATACTATCAAGTTGGTTACATTCTTTATTTTAATTGGTGGTGAGAAACTGGGCCGGAACCCAGCAACAAGTGTGTAAGGAATCAACCTCTTCCCCCTCCATCATGAAGTGTGAGCAAATGCCCCAGCAGGATAATGCCTTTTTAGAGACAGACAGCAGCATTTAAGTGTTTAAACAGCAGCGATCACAGACAGCTCTGTTCGCTGCTGTTAGAGGCAAGTGATGGCTGTATAAAACAGATGGCACTCGCTGTGCTTTGATCGCTGCTGTTTAAACACTTACCGCAAATGCTGCTGTCTGTCTCTAAAAAGGCATTATCCTGCTGGGGCATTTGTTCAGGTGACTATTGCCTCCAGGATGTGATCATTGGGTGCCAATGAGTAGAGATGAGCAGACCCATGGAAATTCCGGTTGTCAGGCTTGATCGAACTTTAGTCCAAAGTTTGGTTCGAGTACCAGAACTGTACCCAAACTTGAACCTGAATCCAAACCTGTTAAATATACTTATGCAATTCTTCAAAGAACATATCACGATAATCTTATAAAAAAAAGTTGCGGTTTATTCTTGGATTGTTCATTAAAAAGAATAATTGCAGCAAAACATAAAATAGGTGAAGTAGTTACAAAGAAATTCATTCATGAGTGTCCATCTTTCCCTGGGTCCTGAATGGTAGTTTTCGTCTGTCTTTGTTGAGCACATGTCCAGGCCTACATGTCATCTGCCCTAAGAGTATAGATCCTCTTCCTGGTGTATTGTGAAGTCGAAGGCCCCCCTCCTTGTGTCTCACGTGGGTTATATAGGTCCCACATAGCATCTGTTTTTCTATATATGGCACTGAGTTTTACACTGAGCTAAATGTAAAAGAATAACACATTGTAATGTCAGCTAAAACCTAGCACGAGGCTGATGCAATCTATGCAGTACAGAGTTGGGGAACCATAATTATTATTTAACAAAACCCCATAGAAATCAATTGGGACCCAAACTTTCGTGCTGAAAAGTCTCTCTCTTACCCGAACTACCGAACTGTAAGGCTGTGTGCCCACGATGCACTTTTTAAGCCTTTCCGCAGCAGCAATTCTGCTGCAGAAACATTTAAAAAACACTTGGTAGAAGGGCTGCTATGTTCCCCAATGATAATCCGCATGTGCTGTGCACATGCTGCGGAAATTTCCGCTGCGGATTATCATTGCAGAAAAATCAGCAGCACTACCAATTATTTTGCGTAAACGCAGCGTTTTCGCCAACGACGTCGGCGGTCACGTGACCCATCACATGACTAAATGACGTCATGACAGGTCCTTTTATACACAACTGCGAAACACCGGGAAGACCGGACACATTGGAAAAGGAGACCGGGGGCCATCAGAAGGTAAGTATAATGTTTTTTTTATTTTTTACCATTTTTATTCTTTTTTTAACTAACTTAGTCATACTATATAAAATCCATGCCGGTTGCATGGATTTATATAGTGTGACCAAGTTGTCAAGCACTTTCCAAGTAATGCTAAAATTGCTTGGAAAGTGCTTGACAACCCGCATGCAAAATTGCATGATCAAGATGCTTCAATTATGCTTGTCCCTGGCAGGAAAAACGCATGTAAAATCCTCATGCGTTTTATCTGCCAGGGAGATGCAGAAATGCTCAGGAAAAATCCGGATCATTTCTGCATCGTGGGCACTTAGCCTTAAACGGACTTCCAAGAGAAGTTTGTGTTCAGAGTTCAGCACTGGACACTAGCTGTTCGGTACGAACCCCCAACTTTACAGTTCGGGTTCGCTCATTTCTACTGATGAGCTGTCATCACAGTCGGGGGCCTACTGTATGTAGTCCCATATTACTTGCATCTCGATGCTCCTAGCAATCAGTGATCTTTAATATATAGCATTGAGCCAATTGTAAATTCAAGCCCCCTTTTGGAAAATAAAGTGAAAAGTAAAAAAAATATATATAAACTACCTAATTTGAATAACCCATTTTTTCCCCATCTAAAAATGAAGAAATGAAATAAATTAAAAAGTATATTGTCATTAGCGCTGCATCTGTAAAAGTCCGATCTATCAAAATATTAAATTATTTACCCCATAAGGTAAATGTCATGGAGAAAAAAAATACAAAACGCTCAAATTTTCGTTTCTTGTTGGCCCCACTTGCCCATGCAAAATTGCAGTAAAAAGAGATCAAACCATGTATATTCCAAAACAGTACCAATAAAAATGAGGAAAAAAAATTGAAACACAAATCGCTATTTTTTTTTTTTTTTTACAAAGTTAATAGAAAAAAAAAATACAAATTTGGTATCACCATAATTTTACCTGGCCTGGAGAATCACGTTGCCAGGTGAATTTTACTGCACAATGAACAATGTAAAAATAAAACCCAAAATACAATGATGAAATTGCAGATGTTTATAGCTTTTTACCCCTGTCTCCGGTGCTCCCATTAACAATTACTAGAACGGAGGTCCGCATGCTCAACCTGTGCTCCATTTACATGGGGCCCTGATCCATTCTTAGGTTTGGTGGTTTGCCCAGTGATTGGGACTAGTGATGAGCGAGCATGCTCATTACTCGAGATTTACAAGCATGCTCGGGTGGTTTCCGAGTATCTTCGGCGTGCTCGAATGTTATGTTTGAGTCACTCCGTGAGCATTATTTACAACTGTTTGACAGCTTTAATACATATGAGGAATGTCTGTTTGTTAGGCATTACTCACATGTATTAAAGCTGTGAAACAGTCTCAAATCATGCACACACGGTGACTCAAACATAACATTAGAGTACGCCGCAAATACTCGGCGAGCACCCGAGCATGCTTGCCGAAAGGGTTAACTGAACACTCTCGGTCATCACTAATTGGGACTTTATCGTCTATCCTATAGATATTGGTTAACTTCGAAACAAGGCACAACCCCTTTAAGGGAAAGGTCATGGAAAGGAGATGGTGTCAAACATACATCAAGGCCTTATACTACAGCGAGATAAGGGCAGTTTCAGTGGTGCCTCTATTATGGATGCTAGTCCTGGTGGTGTTGCGGTGTTAACCAGCATCAGAAGGGGCCACATTTCACTCTTCACTATGGGGGTCCCATCACTTCTATATACTACATGTATCTGAAGCTCCATTTAATAAATAAAGAACCATCTTATATGATGCAATGGGGCATTTTTATCAAAGTAATTAATAAGATAATGGGCATTGCAAAGTGACACAGGTGACTCAAGACACATGTCCACCATTTTTAATCTTGCTCTTAGAGGTTTATGGTCATCAGTTTGGCATGATTAACACAAAATCAAGAGACTTGAAGCGATATTTGCAAACTGTCTGCCTTAACAAACTAGGCTTCATTTATCAAAGCTGTTTTGGTTACCCATAGCAACCAATCAGAGCTCAGCTTTTATTTACTAAACTGCTCTGGCACAATGAAAGCTGTGCTGTGATTGGTTGCTATGGACAACCATTGAATTTCATATTAGTGTG
Source organism: Phyllobates terribilis (assembly GCF_046119375.1). Classification (NCBI taxonomy): domain Eukaryota; kingdom Metazoa; phylum Chordata; class Amphibia; order Anura; family Dendrobatidae; genus Phyllobates; species Phyllobates terribilis. The sequence goes on along the minus strand of NW_027362763.1, from coordinate 734,061,156 downwards.
CACTAATATAGGGGGCATCGAAATAACTGCAGAGATAAACTTTGGGTGGGAAAAATTCACTGATATTGAGAGCAGAAAAGGGGACATGTTCCCAGAGTAGAGATGCAGCAGCGCTAAATATCTTTGACACTATATACTAGTTGGCGACAACAGTTTATGTCTTGATAGCTTGTATAAAGTATATGAAGTACTATAAGACTCAGACGGCTGATATTGCATGTAGTTGATATATACACCTTGGTATAAAGATGTGTCATTGATGTCATAGACATGTAATATATGTATTTAATATACCGTACGTCTCCAAGACTCCCTACTCGTATCTAGTCAATATCCAGGTCCCAATTCCCAGATATACATATAAAATCCTCTGTCCTTCCGCGGTCCCATCCTGTGTAAGCAATCTTATTACTGCCTGAGGCTACAAGCGTTTGTTCTGTAATAAATTTAATAACTGTGATTTATATTTTATAGTAAAGAAAAAAATAAACAACATGAAGTTTCTAAAAGGAAATGATTCCCGATCTCTCTATTATAGTAGTCTCATTGTTATCTCCATTCTTTATTGGTCTAGATCACATTGTAGAATACATTTAGAGAGCAGTAAAAGGCCTAATAACATGGGACAAGATCAGTGGTGTCACGTGGGTCGCCATCGCCCGAGGCATGGCAAGTAGTGATGAGCGAGCATGCTCGTTACTCGAGATTTACAAGCATGCTTGGGTGTTTCCTGAGTATCTTTAGCGTGCTCGGGTGTTATGTTTGAGTCATGCCGTGTACATGATTTGCGACTGTTTGACTGCTTTAATACATGTGAGGAATGCCTGTTTCTTAGGCATTCCTCACATGTGTTAAAGCTGTCAAACAGTCGCAAATCATGCACACAGCTCCACTCAAACATAACACCCGAGCACGCTGAAGATACTCGGTGAGCACCTGAGCATGCTCGCCGAAAGGGTTAACAGAACATACTCGCTCATCACTAATGGCAAGTCTTGCTACTTGTAGCCCAATAATGGTGTGAGTTAGTGATGAGCGAGTATGTTTTGTTAACCCTTTTGCCGAGTATGCTCGGGCGAGCACAGAGTAGTTACAGCTGCTCGGTGTTATGTTTGAATCACTTCCGTGTGCATGATTTGCGTCTGTTTGACAGCTTTAATACTTGTGAGGAATGTCTATTTCTTACACATTCCTCGCAAGTATTAAACATGTAACAGTTGCAAATCATGCAAACGGGAGTGATTCAAACATATCACCGAGCAGCTGTAACTTCCTGGTGCTTGCCCGAGCATATTTGGCAAAAGGGTTAACAAAACATACTCGCTCATCACTAGTTTGAGTACCTCCTTAAAGCAGAGTGCCAACCTTAGGAAATATTTTCCCTTTAGTGCCCTAATAATAAATAATAATAAAGACAATAATTAGAAAAACAATAATAAAAATAACAATAACTGTAATAATACAAATTATAATAAAAACAATAACAGTAATAATAATAATAATAATAATAATAATAACAACAGTAACCACAACAGTAATAATAATAATCATAAATAAATAATCACAATAATTATAACAACAATAATAAAAATAACAGTAACTGGTCTGTAATAATAAAAATTATGATAACCACAATGAGGATATGTGCACACGTTGAGTATTTGATTGCAGAAATTTCTTCTACGTTTCTGCATCTCTTGGCAGGAAAACACAGCCTCAAAAATGTTGTGTTTTTTTGCCGCATTTTTACCACGTTTTTTGCCTGCGTTCTTCACCCACTGAATGCACTGAAAAAATGCAGGCAAAAAAAACGCAGTAAAAACGCGGCAAAAGCGCACAGAGAATTGAAATGCTACAGATTTAAAAGCACAGCACATCCTGAAAGGAAAAATACTAAACACATGCACAGTGCACAGCACTTCAGGATTGTCATTGGCTTTGCAGGCATAAGGATTCCCTAGCGTTTTTGGGACAATTCCGCGTGGAAAAAAAAGCAGCAAAAATTACGCAAAAATGCACCGTGTGCACACAGCCTAACAGTCATAATAACAGTAACAACAACAGGAATTATAATAAAAAATAATAAGAAGAAGAATTACAACAGTAATAATAATATTAATAATAATAAAAAATAATGCCACTCCCCCAAAAATATTGCTTATGCTCACCTATTACAAGCAACCTTGTGGCACATATGGTGCAATGCAGTGATACTGACATTTTGTGTGCCAGAAGCCTACAGGAGTCAGCTGCATACAGGACAAAGAGTGGTGAATCAGAGATCCAGTGGCTCTGTAGTCTACTGTAGGATCCAAAATGTATCGGTCCAGAGATCCGGGACACCTGGCCAGAAATCCAGGGCATCTGCACTGCCTTAGATCTTTGGTGTTAGCAACGCCAAAACAATAGATTTTTCTCTGTTGAATTTTTGCTCCTCTAAGAATTTGCACCCCAGGATTTCTGTTACTGAAGGACTTCACTTCCTATTGTTTACAGACTGTCCTTTCATTTCAATGGGCACCATGCAATTCATGATTTTACCTGTGGAGGTGCTGCTCTCTATTAGTGATGATGAGCGAACGTACTCGGTTAACCCTTTCACCGAGCACGCTCGGGTCCTAACCGAGTATCTTCGGCGTGCACGAAAACTGTGTTTGAGTCGCTGCGGCTGCATGTCTTGCAGCTGTTAGACAGCTGCAACACATGCAGGGATTGCCTAACAAACATGCAATCCCTGCATGTGTCGCAGCTGTCTTACAGTTGCAAGACATGCAGCGGCGGCGACTCAAAGTTTTTGAGCACGCCAAAGATACTCGGTTAGGACCCGAGCGTGCTCGGTTAACCCTTTAATGCAGTTCGCTCATCACTACTGTCTATACTGCAGACAGGTATTAAAGATGAATGGACAACTTTAGTAAATAGGGACTAAGTTATTAGTGACGTCATTGTAATTAATGTGGTTGTCAAGTGAAGTAAAAGTGAAGAAAAGGAATTGCTCAAAGAAATGAAAAATAACATAATGGATGTGTGTTTATATTGTATCCTGCCTGTTCTGTATTTAATAAGGCTTGATAGTAATTGCTGCTCCAGGGAGCTGCTTGTAATGGGCATACAGTGCTCCTGTATGTAATTTACATGTAACACACAGTCCATGTAATTACACGAAAAATATCTAGTACTACAATTAGGGGATTCACAAAGCAAACACCATTGAAGGCCTAATTCCCATTTAGTGCCTTGTGTATTCCTATTTCTACTTCAGATTGTGTACTGATGTAGCAGGGCTGATGTTTTTAAAATCCTTAAAGGGATTTTTCAACAAACAAAGTTAATTTTAATCATCATTGTAATCAATAGATCTTGGAATAATAATAATTTCCACAATTGGATGTGTTTAAATAAAATGTTCCTGTGCTGAGATAATCTTATAAATGTGCCCCTGCTGTGTACTGTGTAATGGCTGTGTCTGACCGTGCAGGAACATGATCTGATCATACCACAGCTCCTGGGCAGGGGAGGACGCAAAAGAGTATACAGACATTACAGCCGGGATCACAGCTGATTATTGGTTTGAGGTAAAACATTGCTTAAAAACAGGCACTGAAATGTTTTGCCTCACAAAAAGAAACAGCTGCGATCCCGTACAGTAATGTCTATATACTTTATTTTGCTTTCTTCCATGCCCAGGAGATGTGGTATGATCAGACCATATCCCTGTACGGTCAGACACAGCCATTACACAGTACACAGCAGGGGCACAATTAATAAGATTATCTCAGCACAGGAGCATTTTATTTTAACACATCCAATTGTGAAACTTATTTTTATTCCAAGATCTATTGATTAAAATCTACATTTGTTTGTGTGAAAACCCCTTTAAAGACAGCTCTGTCAGTGTTCTGTTCTGATATTGTGAATAAATATCTAGAGTAGATGTATCCATAAATCTATAGAAAATCAGAAACAAATTGAATAACTTAGGTTATAATAACGTAGCCTGTTCAGGAACAAGATATTGATGAGCTGTTGCTGGGATAGCTCAACATTATCAGATCACCGATCAGCTGTTAGCGGGTCCCATGCTGCAGGTACATAGCTACATAGGCCCCGATTCATCAATGCAGTTACGCCAAAATTCTGCCATGTATTACTTTGAAATGTTGCAAACTTTTGGCGCAAGTTGGAGTTGCAAAAAATGTTGCTACTTTTTGCATTTCTGTGGTAGTTATTCCAGCTCCGCCAAAATGTGGGGTAATGCCACAGCTCGTCTAATTCATGACGAGCTGTGTCCTTTCCTTATTCCAGAAATCTTACTCCAGTCTGGATGGGACTGGAGTAAGATTTCTGGCATGGCGTCTCTTAATGAATCAGAAGAATTTAACTCCTACACGCCCACTCATAAAGACCAGCAATATAATCGCCTGACTTGGTGAATCGGATCTATAGTGTATGGAGCTAGTGCACCACAGCTCCATAAAATCTATAGTGGCCATTTTTGCATACTGCAGCTCACTTGAATAGTAGAGTTGCAGCACCGAGAACTGCTACTGCACACTTTACAGAGCTGCGGTATACCAGCTCCTTACTATGTGTACTTTTGTAGGCTGCGTGAACCTACTAACAGTCCATTGAAGGAGTAGCCGGGTTTAAGACCCCCAATGACCTGATTGTTGGCTTATATTAAAGGGAATCACCCTCCAAACTATTTTGTATGCACATGTAGCTCTTTCAAAAACAAATTACACCTTTACTTGGCCAGTCCATTCCTCCTTTATTGAGAAATCAGTGTTTCAATTAGTGTGAAAATGAGGCTAAAGGATTATGGAGGATCTGAAGCCTCTGTCACTCCAGCTCTATTCCCAACCCAGTGCCACCTCCTCCTGCTTGAGTGATGGCTGCTGGACCTGAAGTCACACAGCATAGATGCTGTCAGTCAAGCAGGAAGAGGCAGCGCTGGGCACAGAATAGAGCTGGAGTGACAGAGGCTTCGGATCTACCATAGCTCTTTAAGTTAATTTGCATATCAATTTAAACGCTGATTTCGCAGTAATGGAGGAATGGAATGGCCATGTAAAGGTGTTCCTGGACTTTTATTTAAAATAATTACATGCTCATCTAAATAGTTTGGAGTGTGAAAGACTGCAGACAGATTTCTTTTAGAATAGGCAATCTATATCGTAGTCCTGAATAACCACTTGGTTAAAAAGTGAGAGAAGAAGATATAATAACCCACTCTAACCCCTATGATTCCAGCACAGGTCACTCTGGTGATAATGATGTCCCATTCCAAACAGAGATAATCACAGGCTCCAGCAGTCAGGTGGCCGAAGAACGGGATGTCATCTCAATGAAGATTCTAATTCCTTGAATTGCAAACAAAATCATCTCTGCATCATATAATGACTTGATCCCAAAGCAGAGTATGTATCAAATTTGTGTCGTATCGCAGGACTGTGAGAATAACCATCCATGTCTGATTATATATAGAATTGGCTGAATGGCACAGACTGAAGCCAACTAGTATAGGCTATGTATCTCTTACTAAAAACATAGCAATTCTAAATTCAGACAACTTGTCCCATTCTATCATGTTGCTAAAATCCTAATTCCTATTTTTCACCTCCCCCGTGCTGGTACAGTAATACCCTGCTGATTTTCCACCCACAAAATTGGGACACAAAATCTGATGCATCCGCTCAGAACTTTGAAGAGGAGAATCTTTTAATGAACTGTTAGAATAAAAAATGAAAACAGCTTTTTTACGCATAATCTGTAGAATATCTACCCAACGTAAGCAACGGCCTCTTATAGGAAGATGTATTTTGATTACTTATTTCCAGTTTATCAGAAGTGGCTGTGAATTTATAATTAATTCCTACAAATTATACAATCAAGGTGTTTTCATCCTTCGAGTACAGTCCTTAATGCAAGTCCTTAACGAGCAGATAATGGAGTACTAAAGGATGTATTTGCTAAGAGTAGCTTTGCAGTTGGCTTCCTTGCAGATATCCATTTGTAGAAGAGCTGAATGATGCTGGCTGCATTTTTTTTTCATACTGACAATTCTCTGAATTAAGATCATGAGTTCACACAAATGTTCCTGATAATATTTTTATCATATATTCTCATTATATAGTCTGCAAAAAAAATAAAATAAAATAAACTGATTTGCCCTCAGAACGAGGGATGGGTGGACCACTTGAAGTTTGGGTTCTGGTACCCGACCCGAACTTTATATAAAAGCTTGGTTCCTGTACCAGTACAGTACCCGAAATTCAACAAAAGCCCGAACCCCATTGAAAATAAAGTCTGCCCAAACTCTGAAAGGAAACTTCTCTCTTTCTTCCGCGCCTCCACAGACTTACCCTCAGACTCCGGACACTACGATGGACTTCCACCAAAAGCCTGTGTTCGGCATTCTGCCCTGGACTCTCACTGTCCGGTACGAACATCGAACCTTTCTGGTCGGGTTCGACCATCTCTACTCAGAACCCAATAAATTATAATAACAGTTTATGACATTACGTTGATATTTAAAATGGCAGGATATAGATTGCACTCTACATTGGTGCCTATGTGCTACAGTTGTTCTCACACAGTATAGAATTGTATAGGAAATATCATAACATGAATACTTTTTCACATAGACACAGATTTGCGTAAAATCTGGAGACGTAATTCTATACATTTGAGTCCATGACGTTTGGATCTACCCTTAGGCCTCATTCAGATGTCTCTGTTGCTGGTACGTGTTGTAACCCTTTTTTCAATGGATACAACACGTACCCATTATAATCTATCGTGCTATTCACATGTTCATGTTTTTACATGGACTGTGTGTCCGTACACATTACACTGAGGCATGTCCATTTTTTTCCAGCAGCATGAATGTTAAAGGCCAATATAAGTCTGTAGGTCCATGAAAAATACGTGCAAACATGTACCATCCATATCCTGTCCGTGTTTACCATTGCAAAGTACAGGTGAAGCTTTGTCGTTTATTTTTATTTATCCATCCATGAAAACATTGATGACTGATGGTAAAAATGGACACACTGATGAAACACTGATGGAAAACACTGATGACACCGGTACCATTTTTTCACGTACATGTTTAAACACAGACGTGTGAATGAAGCCTTAAAGAGATTCGTCGCCAGGTTTTTGCCACTCAATCTGACAGCAGTATTATGTAGGGGCAGAGACTCTGATTCCAGTGATGTATCACTTACTGGACTGTTTTATCAGCATGAGATTATTTATAGAGGATGAGTAAACCTTCTGCCAGGTCATCAAGCATATTCATGAGCTCTGTATAACCCCGCCAACATCACTGATTGGCAGCTTTCTGTGCACACTCTACATGGGCAGAAAGCTGCCAATCAGTGGTGTGGGCGTGGCTATACAGAGCTCAGCATTCAGAGAACTGCTAGATCTGCAGCAGATAAAACTGTGATATTATCAAAATGACAGCTGGCAGCCCAGTAGGTGACACATCGGTGACTTAGGGTCTCTGCCCCTACATTGTTTTGCTCTTGGCAAAATCCTGGTGACAGATTCCCTTTAAAAGGACTGTCCAGTCAATTGAAATTTTTAAATAAGCACTTTTAGGATCGGCGTTGCTTGCTGGTCAAGCGGTAATCATGTTCCCACAAGCATACGGTTTGCATAGTTACTCTCTGCTACTCTCTATAGAACATTGAGAGAAGCGAGTCAGCACGTCACTGCACATATACTAACCTCATACTTGCGGTCAAGTGACGATCACTCATACCGACAAGCAAAGGGCTAAATCCTAAGAGTGCGTACATTATACACTACTAAGAAAATTGCTTCCGGCCTAACAACCCTTTTACTGTGTTACCTGTCATTTTAAAGGGGTTATTCGATCCGAACATATTGATGAGCTTTTGCCATCGATATCAGATCAGATGTTTGGGGGTCTTATACCCTGCACTCTACTAGTAGATCCAGTGTTGGCCAGATGTAATCATTAAACAGCTGCATGTTGGACCCCATCCTTTCTAATAGCAATGATCTATCCAGAAGATTCGTTATCAATATCATGTAATCAGACAGTCCCTTAAGGGCTCATTCACCCTTCCGATTTTCTTGCCCACTAGGGAAAATGGACTGATTATTCTGATCAGACTCTGATTAGAGTTTGATCATAGGTTGATCAGAGTGTGCAATGAGTATCATCCGATTTTCTCGTACATGAAGAAAAAGAAACCTCTCCATGTTCTCCATAGTCCATGAAAATCGTACCGCACTCGGATGCCATTTATTTGCTTTGCAGATTTTGACCTGATCCTCGGATGAATATTGGATATACCTTCACAGTTTTCCTCGGACCCCTCGATCTGTGAAAAATTACGAACATATGAATGACCCCATAGACTATCCCAGATACGAGGGCTGTTTGTGAAAATCATGGACAGCACTCGAACGCAAAAATTGGATGTCTGAATGAGCCCTTTAAGGGGTACCCCTATCTCCAAGATCCTATCCAAACATGTAGTAGGTGTAATAATAATATTAGCAAATACCTCCGATTAGAAATTCCGTATAGTTTTTCTGATTCACTATGTTGCTTACCCCATGTGCAGGGTATTGCAGCAGCTTAGATATCCATGTTTATGACCACTAACAACTAACTGTCACTATGTGAGTGGTCATAACCATGGATATCTAAGCTACTTCAATGCCCTGCATATGGGGTAAGCAACATAGCGAATTAGAAAAACTATACTACATTTCTAATCGGAGGTATTTGCTAATATTATTATTATTACACCTACTATATATTGGGATAGGATCTTGGAGATAGGTATACCACTTTAATGGCTCATTCAGACATATGATTTTTGTGCACAAGTGCTATTCGTGATTTTCATGGATAGTGCTCATATCTGTGATAGTCTATGGGGCCATTCACATGTCCATGATTTTTCACAGACCAAAAAGTTCATGGAAAACCGTGGAGGCATATCCAATATTGATCCGTGGATCAGATCAAAATCTGGAGATGGGAATATCCCTTTAAGCTTTTGCAAATAGTTTCATTGTCATATGATAGGAACAATTCAGCTACAGATAGTTAATTTCCTGTCTACTGGCGTACGTCTGTATACTGCTTGTAGGTTTTATGCTCCCGCTGTTCCTGAGGGTTAGTGGCATAGTATACTGCATACACTCCAGTCACTGAATGTACTGCGAGGCCGCACAAGTTCCCACCAATCTAATTATCCTGAAGTCCCAGTTCTTCGGTTTATTTGTTATCAAGCGTTATCATGCCATCATTCTGTGTGAATCCCTGGGCAGAAGGGATAAGCACTGAATAGGTAGTGTATCACATCTGATTACCCTCTTCACATCTGCTTTCTTTCTGCCTGTTCTATCTGAAGGACAAATTGTGCATGCATCCAAGACACTAATAGCAGCGTGCACCAAAAAAAATATATAGCTCCACCGCGCACGGCCAGGTTCAGAATAGCGGAGCGCGTGAGAGGACACTTGACAATTCGCAGGAAACACCTCCTATTACTTCCAGTAACAAAAGACACAGCTGCAGGGAGCCAATTAGGGTTGTCGGTAGTCCAAATGTTTGTGACTGAAAGCAGACTCTTGCTAATGTCTCCAAGGGTCACAAGTAATAACCCTGTCATGTAGCGTGCAGTCCAAATACCAGCCACTCATCAGCCCAAAGTGAAGATTAATATGGGACTTTCAGCAACAAAACAACACCTCTGTTGAAGGAGACTTCTCGGGTTTACACAGAGCAAGGTGGAAAATAACATAATATATCACGGGACTGAAGCTGCTTAGAAATTAGGGCAGCGCTTCCAAATATTCACAAGTCTGGAAATAGGCCATATTTTTTTTATTAATGGCAGCCGCCTGACTGCAGATGTAGTTGAAATAAGTTTGTCAGTTGTAGCGGAGCCTAAATTGCTCTTTGACACAACGTATAATTTGGGGTTCATACAATAGAATTTTTGTTATATTTGTTATACAACTTGATATCATGACGGTAGTTTGTAAAAAGTTTTAAAGGGGTAATTCAAGATTTTACAAATTCAATCAATTGTTGAACGGGATATTAATGAGGGCTATAAGAGATTTAAAAAAAAATGGTCCCAGCAGGAAATGTGATTGATCACTTAAAGATACAAAACCTTTGAAATTGAGTGATCTGGCAGAAAATCGCAAGGAATCTGGTCTTCAACTCATCCTACAATTGTCAGAAAACTAAGACCTTCAGACATGACAATGTCAAAACAGGCCAGGGTCACGTGAGAGCTTACAGAAATAAATGTTTACCAATACCAAAAATATACATTGTAAGGAGCTGGCCACGGAATGAAGACAATTGGACCTATGGATGTAGAGCGGAGTCCACAGTTCTAAGGGATGCAGACTTTTTCCAGCACAGAGCACCGGTTATGTTGATCTTATTGTTGAGTTTTATTAGAGATTTGCTTGCTCGTCAGTTTAAGGTGCACAATAAAATGTTAATGGATTGGGAGTGGCGCCAGTTCACAGGTACACATACCATGCTCATCCAGATCCCAGAGCCATGAGGCGGAGACCTGCAGGCTGGATTTTATGTACACATAAGGCCATTACTCTTGTTTGTTTCTCAGGGGCCTCAACTAAGCCATTGTTCTCCCAGCCACTAGTCCCATTATGTGGATGGGGGTAGTAGACCCAGTGGAGCCGTCACCACAGGGGTCTCACATGCAGTCCCAGGTGAGTGACTCAGCCTAAGGAAAATAACTCCACCAATGCACAGTTAGCTTTGGGAGGGGGTGTTTTCCAAGGGCTGTGCTTGATCCCTGGGGGTGACTTCTTGGGGTAATGTCAAGGTAATGGGGGGTTGTTGCTGGCTGGAGCTGGATACACATGCTATGGTCATGGTATCCGTCTTCTGGAGGGGCATAGGCTGTGACTGCAGACTATACTGGCTGGAGATACAAAACTGTGAGCCAACCAAAAGTTGGGAGACAGTGGGTATGGCCTGGAATGGGGGCAGTGGAACTACCAGTCTCGGGATGGGATCTTGGGGACTGGGGGCAACTCATTATGGCCATCTACCTGGAGTTGCTGTAAGACCATGAATGAAAGAAATAAAAAGAATTGCTTCGCTAACCTGCCTAGGTGATTAATACAACCCACAACTTCAGATCTTAACATACATAGAAATATAAATACAAATAAATAAAAAATAATAGTTTGCTAGGTAACATTATATACACATCCCAATTTTACTCCAGTAGTTGTCGACTATTTTTTCCTTAAAGAGAACCTATTAGCAGGATATTCGACCCCTAACTACAGGTATGAGTGTAAAGCCCCTAATTACATTCATGCCATTCTCAATTGCATTCAGGAGGGGACTTCACTCACCAGCTTTGCTGTACTTCACCACCCACTGACAGACTTTGATTGACAAGTCCCTCTTCCCTCAGTGACCTGTTTCCCCTGTGCAGGTGCCATCATTGCCCAGATCTGTTTCATCAGAAGGTACAGCGCCTGTACAGTGAGTGCCTAATGATGTTGCGTGATCAGTGACATCAGGAGCTCACTGCACAGGCGCTGCCCCTTCTGATGAAACAGATATGGGAAATGATGGCACAGGGGAGACAGGTCACTGAGAAAAAGTGACCTGTCAATCAAAGACCGGAGCAGTGGGCGGTGAAGTACAGCAGAGCTTGTGAGTGAACTCCCCGCCCTGTTCATTTGAGAATAAAACTTGAAAAATAGATTTCTCACTAATGCCCCAAAGAAATTCTACAACAAAGGTATGAATGTAATAAGCATTTACACTCACACCTTTAGTTAGGGGTCAAATATCCTGATGGTCCACTTTAAAGCACCACTCCGGTGTTTTTTTTTTTTATTGCTACACTGGAGTGGAGCAACTAATCTAAGTTCCATACCCCTAGTCTTATACTTACCACTTACCAGCCGCTGTCTTAGTCTGTTATCAACACCACTCCAGTTGTAAGTCTATGAGAGCCAGAGCGAGGCCATAACGAGGCTCTCATTGACTTGCATTGAGAACTTGTTACCGCTACCTATGACTTCTGGTTATTCAGAAGTTGTGGTCACAAGATGGTGGCACGGGACCAGAGGGGTAACAGGAAGAGCTGAAGACGACGGCTGATAAGTATAATACTAGGGTCAGGAAACTTAAATTAATTGCACCACTCCAGCGGTGAAATTAGGAAAAACCCTAGAGTGGTGCTTTAAAGAAGACTTGTCACATGTCATAAATAAATCCTGAATTTGGCCTTGTTTTTATTCTGTCCCTGTACCTTTCTGTTCTTGAGATATGGCCCAACATATGTAAATCTTGTGTTTTTTGTCAACTGGGCGTAGTCCTCAAGAAGTCTATAGAGAAGAGTTGAGGGCCATAACTCCTTAGCTAACAAGTCTAGTTTTACATGCGAGATAGAGAAGGCTAAATTCTAAAGAACAAGATGCATAGACAAATGAAAAAGATTTCCAGATTCAGGAGAACAGCGGCATTTACACCAGATAAAAAAATACAGATTTATGGCAGGTGACTTGTTCTCTTTAAAATCACATGATGATAACTGCTGAGATGTTCGGTTATATTAAAAGACTTTCTACCACTATGATCTCTGAACAATTTATGGAAATAGAACAAATAAAAGAATGTACATTTTCACCTGACATTTTCCAATCTGGTTTATTTTACTTGACAGATATTCATTGAACAGGTGTGAACATTTCAATAGCTTAAAAGGAACGCTAACTGCCTGCGATACAGATGCAAATTCTGTTGTTTCTCATTTGAATACTGCACCAACTCGTTTTTTTTTAACTGTTCTTAGTCTTCCTAAATCTATCTGTGAATCTTGTGGTGGATGGCTTGACTTTACAAGAGATGAGGTCTCCATTACCACAAGTGTAGTATGCATCGGAGCAAGCAGAACAAAAATTGGCACCCGGAACCCTGACATATTGATGCAAACTGACACTGACATGAAAGGAGGCAATTTGCATAATTTCCGAAGCTATGCCTTCGTTTGTGATGCTCGGTTCATATCGCCTCTGGCTGTGAATTACCAGCGCTAAAATATAGAAGATGTTTCAAAGAAAAAAAATACAACATGGAAAAATCGTTACATTTTCTTTGATTAGTTTGACGCTGTTGTCGCCCCGGTAGTGGTACAGTATGGCGCCATGTGAATCCTAGCTGACTTTTCTTTTTAATCGAGAATAAATATCATAGTATCACCATTCTACCAGAAAATATAACTTTGTGAGCCACCAGAAAATTCAGAACAAGTGGTGACATTAAGACCTCCTGCATGTGTCTGTACTATGACTTAACACTTCACCAATAGCCTTTCTTGGGGCCCAGCTATCCCTCCACATGCCTCCAATCCAAAGGGCATTCCAGTCTAAAAAGCTATTCACTATCCACTAGATTAGGGGATAACTGTTAGAATAGGGTAGGTCATACTGCTGGAACTCTCACTGATAACCAGGACTGCCCTGTGGCTCCGAAGATAGGCAATCACCTTGCTTGGCTATCTTTGGGTATGTTCATTGGCATAGACTATAAAGGAACTTTATATACCGGCTTCTCCTGGCTATGGTCTTACAGGTCTTACAGGTAGAGGAGAACAGGGAATACAACACATCTGTTTTGGCGATCTGTAGGACCCACAAAGATTCATCATATATCTCCTATCCAGCATTGCTTCTAGAGGAGAATAATGATATAATATGGTTCCCGATATAGCAACACATGCAGTACAGGAAGTGCATATGGCTACATAGTACAGAGGGAAGCGATGTGTTGTAATACAGCTGCCGAAGGATGTGAAAGTCATATATATATAAACAATATATAGAGGTCATTAGCACTGGTTTGGGCACTGGTAGACGGCAGAAGCTCCTCTCTATCGGTGATAATCAAATATTTTATATGTGTCTACTTAAAATGGCATTCCGTGTAAAACATCAGATCGATGGCCCATTGGTATTTAGCATAATTACCACAAAGTGATTCACGTGAAGTATAGGACTTTGTAGCCTCATTATTCATAGCATTGGTAGGACCCCATTGCAGATTAAAGATTTTAACGGGGTTTTCCCATCTTATAAAGGGGTAATATATAATTGGATGTGCTATCTGTAGTGGTCCAACCTCAGCTCAACTTGTGAATGAAGGGAATTCAGCACTGGCGTAGTGCCGTGCCCTGTACTAATTTTTCCCTGAACAACAATGTCCCGGGTTACACAGATGTGTACGGAACAGCAGCCGATCCCATTTGCATGATTAGGATTATGCTGCAATTCCTTTTACAACTGGATGATTAGAGACTCCTGTTCAGGAAAAAAAGCAGTGAAGGTGGTGCACTACTACACCAGGACTGTGCCCCTTTGAATCTCATGATTAGTAGGGTTCCTTCATGGATTATACAGGGATTGCTTTTCCTTGTAATATGACATTATTTTATAAAAAAGGAAAACTCCCTTAAAACCATCCTAAGTCACAGATTCATTCTTACCCCGGTGTGTTGCTAATGTTTTACCCAGTGCATGTGGCATGAATAAACACATGTATATTGTCCCATACTGGTGTACAATCAGAATGAGAATCTCTTGAATATGAATATTCTCATCTTGGATATTTATTGCTTATTCGCTAGATATTTCATAAATTTCTATTTTGCAACTCCCATAGAAATACATAGAGATAGCTGCGTATGCACAGCTTCTTCTCTATTGCCAACAGTGTGAGACTGGCCTCCGGAGGAAAATCTTGTAGATACCATATATAGGAATAAACCCCTTTCAAAGAAAGGGAGTCACCTTCTAATATTAACGCTTGCTTCAGGAAACTTGATACCAAAAGTAAAATATTTGCCAGGAAAAGATGTTAACACAAAAAGTTGACTATTTTGCAGAAAACAATCTGTTAGAGCAAATGTAAAACATTGATCTGAGGCTTGCACATGCACATTAAATTGGTGTCGCCCTTTAATCAATGTTTTAAGGTCATTTTCATACATTTTGCTACAACGGCATCAGCAAATTTCTGAATATCTTTGCATTTCGAACCTCAGAGAGATGAGAATTGTAACAAATTATCAGAGGGAGCCAAGACTCGGTATGCAGTCCAACTACAAAAAGTAATGTCACCTAATCCTAGGCAATAAAGCTTCAATAAATATTGAAAACTCTGCTTCAGGTTTTTGACATCTAAGTTAAGTGAATTTGACAGTGACCTTGAAAAGCCATTGCAACCGGTTTAGTGCCAGTGTTTATTTGCTCATCGGACAGTGTGAAGTGGGTGCACAGGGACTCTTGTCTCAATTCCTGTAATGAAGCAAATGAAGCTTTGTGTCAATGCAGTAAACAGAAAAGGGTCATTTCAGTTCATTATATCTGGTCTTCTTGTAGCTCATGGACTCCAAATGCATTTCAAGAATATAAAGGACACATTAGTTTGTACTGATCAAGACTTTTTAAAGGGGCTTTTGTTAAATAATTGATGGTGTCACTAATAGTGATGAGCGAGCATGTTCTGTTAATCCTTTCGGCGAGCATGCTTGGGTGCTCGCCGAGTATCTTCAGCGTGCTCAGGTGTTATGTTTGAGTCACTCCGTGTGCATGATTTGCGACTGTTTGACAGCTTTAATACATGTGAGGAATGCCTAAGAAACAATCATTCCTCACATGTATTAAAGCTGTCAAACAGTTGCAAATCATGTGCACAGCGTGACTCAAACATAACACCGAGCACGCTGAAGATACTCGGAAAACACCCGAGCATGCTCGTAAATCTCGAGTAAGGAGCATGCTCGCTCATCACTAGTCATTACTTATTAGTTGTGCTAAGACTTCTATTGTTAACTTGTAGCACTGGGGTCCTTAATTTACATTTCATCAACAGTAAATGTCAAGAATTTGCATTTCTTTTTCATGTTCACATAATCTTCTTCATACTCTTTAAAAACAGAATTAAAATGTTACGAAACTTTTAAACATTTTTGGTACGTTATCTCCCCTGTTTATTAGGGTTACTTGGGTTCTGGATCCTGAAACCCTCTATGATCTCTATAATCAAGGTCCAAAAGCACTCAGCTTATCCTAAAGTTTGAGCAAAGTGCCTTATGACCCCAAGGACTCTATATTGAGATCGGTCATAAATGAGTGCCTCTGCGCTTGAGGACAGGCTTTTGTCTGCACAGGCTCTTGGGTTAGGCGATGATGAGTGACTAAAGGCCCCGCATATACATTAGATGAAAGTTGGACAACCTACTGATTTTGTCGGGATTAGCGGACCACGTGACGTGGTTGGGACACAAATGATGACGTTCAAGGAGAAAAGTTTTGGGTTGTTGGAATTTCAATGCTCAATCCTATGGTTCTCAGGGGAGACAAGATGATATACGAGATATTCAGCAGCAGATTTGTCCTCTCTCCTTGAGGAAAACACATGAATGCACTGCCAAGCTGAGCGCTCATGTATGTGGGGGACTTGGGAGAGATAACTGTCTGCCAAAACAAATGTTCTGTTGATAGCTACCTCATGTGTATG
This sequence comes from Phyllobates terribilis, assembly GCF_046119375.1. Lineage (NCBI taxonomy): Eukaryota > Metazoa > Chordata > Amphibia > Anura > Dendrobatidae > Phyllobates > Phyllobates terribilis. The sequence continues at coordinate 734,044,568 of NW_027362763.1, read as the reverse complement.
GCCAGGTTTTGAACACAGAACCTCACCAATAAACACTACAAAACAGGCACTGTAACATATCAAAAACTTTTTAATACTTTAGTTTTCCAGTAGGATGTCTTGCTTCTTATAAGACAGCTTCCAGAGTGTCAGTATGCCATTATTATCCCATCAGATTTCCTACTTAAGTGTTATTCTGCCCCAATTGAATATATAATAGATAAGAGAAAAAGAAACATTCATCATTAAAGAAGTGGTAGACATACTGTATGTGTCCTTCCTTACCTTTTCTCTTGGCTTAAGACATCGCAAATTTAGTGGCACCAGTTGACCAGCTTTAATAATACAAACGCTCTTTTGAGCTTTATTAATGCTATATATGCATTTGTAAGAATGTATTGAATTTGTAGAAACTGGATTTCTTAACACAAAAAGAATGACAATGAAGACATCTTTTCCACTTAGCTCACTCACTAACTTTGCCACTTAACTCTCACAGAGCACATTATGTACTTTTTGGTAAAGTTGTGAGAATCTGCATGTTACATCTCCACCTGGATCTGTCCATGCAATGTCTGCTTCAGTAACCAGGCACTGCTGACCTCTTTCTGTGCATGGCACTGGTTATGGAGGAGACATCAGGACCAGAAGCTCAGAGCAGTGCAGTCTTTGTCCAACTAGATTTCCCAAAGTGTCTGGAATCAGTGGTGCCATTCAGTCTGGCAGTATGGATGTCTGTGCTCTCCAATTGGAGTAATCAGCTCCCAATCTTGGACAATCGGATAGAACCACACCCTATTTAAACTCCCAGAATACTTCTCGGATGAGTCAGTTATGGATTATACATGCCCTGGTTCACTCCTGCTTTCCAACTATTATTCAACCTATTTTATTTTTTTTTACCACCTTACAATTTGTCCCGAATTCTGACATCTTAGTGCCAACCCAACATTCAACCTTTGCCAGTCGCTCCCTGGCCAGCAGCCAATCTAGAAGGCATAAACCAGGTGTTCATGCGTAAGTCCAAGTCCCTGTATAAGAGTCAAACGTTGATGTCTATTCCTCTGGAATCTATTAGACAGAGTGGCTTGCCCACAGCTTGTCTGTGGAAGCCCTATTACTATGTGCAAGTCTTCCACTAACTGTGCAATCCCACAATACAATGGAATTGCATAGTTATATACCAAATGGCTATGATTATGTCCATTAATAAGATTTAATTGATCAAAAAATTCCCCCTCCTGTATTCAGTTGATGCTTAGTGTATAACAAATTATGTATAATGCATATGGCACTGATGTAATGATGTTATATATAGGGTCACATAAATGTAGTATATAAAAGGCTCTCTTCCGATACATGGAAAGCAATTGGTTGCATCAGTCACATGACTATCTTACATGACCATAGTACATTATGATACTATTGGCAGTAGATAACCCCTGACTGCTTTGCAGATATAAGTCTGCAGGGTATGCAGACTGGGGCGATTTCTTTTTTAGTGGATGTTGTTTAGCAATTTGTGCAACTCAGCATATCACACTCTAATCTTTGAAGTTGCCTATAATTTACTTTCTTGTAATTCTCCTTCCCTTCTTTTGCAATAATATGCCTCAATATTAAAAATGTCATTATCTTTTCCATTAATATATTTTTGTTAAATTTTTCGCTCTAAAAAAATTACATCAAATATATTGTATTATTGAATTTTGACTTCATTTTGACTGGATTTTTGCTACATAGTCTGATCATTTACATCCTTAATAATGGAAATCATCAACTTCAATTTCTCAAATTAGGTTTCACCAAAGTCAGTAATTTTACTTATCACATTATTTTTATCAGTCTGTATTTTTACTAGTTATAGATATACAGAAAACTTTGGGACACTACATTGTAAAATGGTTCTGGAAACTGTATTTTTTAATAACCCTTAAGTCATACACCATAGACGTCTGCAATGCGGGATTTATAGCAGGTCATGGATTCAGTGGAAATTTATTGTGGCAAAAGCTCTAGCTCTATAAGCTTCATTACACTTTATAGCTTTTTAAAACTAAAGGATTACTCTTACTTAAACTTAAACGTGACCTTAGTGTGAATTCGATTTATAGCATGGATGTCGGAGCTGTTGGGTGTCAACATCTTACTATACTTACATTAAAACACTTTGCTTTAGAGTGAGGTGTCCTCTGCTTCTTCTTAGTGTAAAATTGCACTCATGTTGGTCCTAACAAGAAAAAAAAATTACTTACCAGACCCTCCTCTGTTCTGTTGTTGAAATTCCTCACCAGCCTCCTGGCTAAAAGGTACTTGAGCACTGCAGCCAATCAGTAGATGCTTATTGGCTGCAGTGGTCAACTGATACCCCTCACAGTAAGAGATAGGACACTGGTAGTGGACATTGGCAGCGGTGTGGAGTGATGGCGTCCAGTGGGTATGTGTCTTTTGTGTTACCATCACGTTCCTATTTTTACACTGATACAAGATAGTGGACCACCCGTTTAAAAGATTTTTTTCTGGTCCCCATATTCAGATAGAATTTTCTGATCCTAGAACCTTTCCAACATGGCCATAGCTATAACATGGGCAGATAGGCCCCTCTGTCACATAATTAGACACTAGTTTTATGAATGGCACTTAGGTGTTGGGGGCCCTTGTTTAAGATTTTGCATTGGGGCCCAGGAGCTTCAAGTTATTCCTCTCCCTTATGCTTTTATCAGGACCGGTTTACCTGCTAGAGCAATGTTCCAGAACTCTAGTCCTCAAGGGCCACCAATGGATAATGTTTTCAGGATTTCTTTACGGAAATATTACCTGTGCAATACTAAGGAAATCCTTTAAACATGATCTGTTGGTGCCTAATGAACACGGGAGTTGGGGAACACTGTACTAGAGTATACAGGTACTACCTCAAGCTAGACAAAAAGCAGGGCTGGCTCCAGGTTTTTGTGGGCCCTGTGAGAAAGAGTCTCAGTGGGCCCCTTTAACACATACCACAATTCATGATGCACAGATACCGCAGAGAAATATATATATATATATATATATATATATATATATATATATATATATAGTGCAAGGCCAAAGATTTCACTTCTTATATTACATGAGCGATATCTATTGTAAATTTCACAATAGCTCAGAAACCGGCGAATCGCTCCATACAGAATACTGGCCCCCATAAAATGCTCCATACAGGATACTGGCCCACATATAAAGCTCCATACAGGATACTGGCCCCCATATAACGCTCCATACAGAATACTAGCCCCCACATAATGCTCCATGCAGGCTGTGCCCCCAACATAATGCCCCATGCAAGCTGTGCCCCCCACATAATGCTCCATGCAGGCTGTGCCCCTACACAATGCTCCATGCCGGCTGTGCCCCCACATAATGCCCCATGCAGGCTGTGCCCCCCACATAATGCTCCATGCAGGCTTCCCCCCCCCTATAATGCCCCATGCAGTCTGTCCCCCCCACATAATGCTCCATGCAGGCTGTTCTCCCCACATAATGCTCTTTGCAGGTTCTTCCCCCTTATAATGCCCCATGCAGGATGTCACCCCCTTATAATGCACCATGCAGGATGTCACCCCCCTTATAATGCCACACGCAGGATGTCACCCCCTTTATAATGCCCCATGCAGTATGTCACCACCCCCCCTTATAATGCCCCATGCAGGATGTCACCCCCCTTATAATGCCTCATGCTGGATGTCACTTCCCCCCCATTTAATGCCCCATGCAGGATTTCACTCCCCCCCATATAATGTCCCATGCAGGATGTCACTTCCCCCCCTTTTAATGCCCCGTGCAGGATGTCACCCCCCAATATAGTGCCCCATGCAGGATGTCACTTCCCCCCATATAATGAACCATGCAGGATGTCACCCCCCATATAGTGCCCCATGCAGGATGTCACCCCCCCATATAATTCCCCATGCAGGATGTCACTCCCCCCCATATAATGCTCTATGCAGGATGTCCCTTCCCCCCCATATAATGCCCTATGCATGTCACCCCCCTTATAATGTCCCATGCCTCCATACATTTAAAAAAAAAAATCAAATGCTCACCTCACTTCTCACCTGCTGCCGCTGCTCCAGACTCCTCAGCATCTCCGGCGTTTTCTCACTCTGCTCTGTGATGGCTCAGGAGAGGGCGCGGTGGAAAGACATCACAGCGCCCTCTGACCTGAGACGTCACAGTCAGAGGACGCGGAAGAGACCGGAGCTTCTGCGGAGGCTCGGGGAGAGCTAAGTATTGTGCCGGCTGCCGGGGCCCTGAGCAATTGGGGGGAACGGGCAATGCCCCTGCTCTCCTCCGCTCATGGGTCCCATAGCGTGGCAGGGTGCCAACGGCGAGTGGCCCCCCGCCTGCTCAGGGCCCCGGCACTTGCCCGGGTGCGCCGGGTGCTGGCGCTGGGCCTGACCGAAAGACTAAGAAACCATACCCCTAAAATAGACATGGGCACTGAAGTATTACTGCTTCACATAAAGTAGTCTTCGGCCCTTTATCTCTCTTGTTTCTATAATTTTCCCGGTGAGATCTTAACATTCAGCTAATCCGACAATAAATTATTTATAGTGTCAATATCCAATTCAACTTTAATCATAACCTCAGATTGCTTTGTGTGTTCACCATGTAGTGAACTTTGCGTTACTCCCATAAATCTACTTGAATTACAGCATGCTCATAGGGCGGCATTATTTATTCATTTTTTGGCCAGGTGGTTAAAGTTGTTGTACTGAATAAATATAGGAATCGATTCACAAGAAAAACAGAGTGAAAAAAAAAAACAATTGGCACAAAATCAACCAGGATAGAAAGTGTTAAAGTGTGTTAAAAAAAGAACCTATGCTTCTTTATTATGATATATTGAGTTTGGATTGTTATGTGAACATTATTGTTGTTTTGACTTATTTTATGCTTTATATTAACTGCTTCAGGACCACCCATTGACTTTCAACGTTTGGGCGCTCCTCCCCCGCACTGACGTTCTGCAAAGGAGTGTAACTACACATGATCATGTAGCTTTGGGAGCAGGGATCTGGTTAACAGAGACAGCCAGAGTTCACATAGAGAAGGCACAGATGGTTTATTACCATATGTGCCTTCTCTGTCACTGTACACACTGCGCTAAAGAAACGCTTTGCATGCAGTAATAAGAAGCGCTGCCGACACTTCCTCATCCTTACACAGCGGGCATGTGATCGTTGTGTATAGGGAAGGAGCAGGAGCTGCTGGGTCACAGGAGAGGAAGACAGCTCCGCAGTGTATTTCCTTTGTAACTTGGGCTAAAATACCAGCCTCAGTTACAAGGGAAATAAGATGAAAATAAAAATATTGCATTATTTAAATGTGCCCCAAGGGTCTTTAATGACCTTATGGGGTCAGAATGTGTAAAATAAATGAAGAATAAATAAGTAAATAAAATAACAGGTAAAGAAAAAAATGAGAATAAAGAATCCAAATTGTTGTTACTAATCCCGCCCTCGTAAGAAATAAAAATGTGTCTGATACATAAAAATATTTGTTATAAAATGTGGAATTTTTTTTTACATTTTTGCTAATCCTTTGTGGTCATTACAAAGTGGAAAAACAGACATTTAATTTCTCGATATCAGCAAAAAAAAAAAATAGAGAATATGACAGTGAGTGACATAAACATGAAGTTGAGAAAAAAAATGTACATCTCTTTAAACTGCAGGTATGCAAAAAACATGGAAATATGCCTGGTCGGGAACAGTGGTAAATTGCCTGGACTTGAAATGGTTAACAAATTGTATAATTCCTGTGCCATTTATATCCTCAAAGCATAACACAGTGTGCATGTTTTGCTCTTTCTTTACCTATCATAGTAGATGGATATAATATTCTTACTTGCTAAATAAATGTGATAATATATACTAAATTAGATATACTATTTATCATGAATGTTTGGTCTTACCTGACTTTGCCTTACTGACTATTTTTTTGCAAAATAAAATATTGAATAGACTTGTACTTGATTATAATAAGTTAAAGGGGTATTCCCATCTCATAAACAGATGGCAAGGATATGTTGTTACTTTATAATCCAGTGGGACGCTCATTAATCCTAAAAATGAAGATGCTGCAGCGTTAATTCATTGCTGCCCCGGACACTCGGCTGTGCAGGAAACTGAGACCGACAAATGGCCGTGTCATAGACAGGCTGGTAAGGGGCAAGCAGGCTAACTTAACAGTTCTCAGGATTGGTGTTTTCCCATTTTTTGTTAAAGGGGTTGTCCGGTCACCACACATTGATGATCTATCACTGGATCACTGGATAGGTTATCAATATCACCGATCAACCATTATAAGCTATGGCGGTGGGCAAATATAAACACACTAGATGGTGGCCTGATTCTAATGAATCGGGTATTCTAGAATATGTATGCTTCCAACCGGCCGCGACCAATCAGCAGAGCGGTGTTTAAATTTGGCGCCAATATTGCTGATTGGTCGCGGCCGGCGGCCGCGACCAATCAGCGAACCGTGTTAGTGAGGACCTGGGAGCGGCGCTGCCTGTGCGGGTACTTCCGCTGCGAGCAGCCGGGAGAAGACCGGCTGGCGCCGGTCATCTCCCGGCTGCATCGCGGCTGACCTCCATGTGGCTACCGTCGGGAGATCAGCGGCTAGGGCCGCTGATCTCCCGATGGCAAGTGTGAAGGGAGGACCGGGGAGGGAGGTCGCCGGTCGGGGTACTTCTGCTTTGAGCAGCCGGGAGATAACCGGCTAGCACGGGTCATCATCCGACTGTGTTGCCGCTGATCTCCCGACGGTGGCCTGCATGTTTCAAATCCGGTGCCAATTCGCGGCCGGGCTGCACCAGTCGCTGATTGGTTGCGGCCGGGCGGGTGCGACCAATCAGTGAAGCGTGTTTCAAATCGGCGCCAATTCGCGGCCGGACTGCGCTCGCTGCTGATTGGTGGCGGCAGCCGACCATGACCAATCAGGACAGTGGTGTTTTAAATTTCGCTCCAATATCGCTGATTGGTCGCGGCTGGCGGCCGCGACCAATCAGCGAACCGTGTTAGTGAGGACCGGGGAGCGGCGCTGCCTGTGCGGGTACTTCCGCTGCGAGCAGCCGGGAGATGACCAGCTAGCGCCGGTCATCTCCCGGCTGCATCGTCACTGACCACCATGCGGCAGATGAGCCGTGGCCGGACCAATCAGCAACGTGGGATTTCCTGGACGGACAGACAGAAGGGATAAGACGATTATATAGTAGATTGGGCCTGATGTATTAACGCTTCCACACCAGAATTCTGGTGTAAAAGCTTTGAAAATTTGCAAAACTTAAGCCCAACTCGGAACTATGCCTAAATTTTGCGACTTCTGTGTTCTTCATGCTAGTTTCTCCCACCACAGCAGAAATGGGCGCAGCTGGGGCTTGTTAGGGTCATGGCGACCATCGCTCACCAATTTCATCACAAGCAGCATTGTTCACTACACCACAAATCTTACTCCACTGGAGTAGGATATGTGGCGAGGTGCACACCGAGCTGTACGCCCCTTGTCCGATGCTTGTACTTCCTGAAGAGTAAAATCAGGAGCTTCTAACTCCAGCTCCCCCTCATCAAGATTGTCGTGAACAACGATAAATCGGGCCCAGTGAATGGAGCTGTACTGCGCTGCTAGTCTCAATGTGTAGCAGCCACTGCTGTGTACAACAGAACAGCAGCTGATCGGTGGTTGTCAGACCCCCTCAAATTTGATATTTATAAACTATGCAAAAGATGACTGGATTACCCCTTTAAGTTATGCTATTATTTTATGAGACAGGACTAGCCCTTTAAGCCACACTGTTGAGCTGATAACTTTTGACGAGAAGGAACATATGTCAGTAATGATGGTTCCAGATTTCCATCAGTTAAATATTTCAGACTGGATCAAAATTTAGTCAAACATTATTTTCATAGCTCTCACAGTAAAGAAGCCTTTTTGCAGGAGACAATGACCTTTTCATCCTAAGGGGTGACCTTATATTCAATGGCGTAGCCTAAAAGTTTCGGGCCCTATTGCCAAATCTGTGCTGAAGTCCCCGACCATGACATTTAAAAAATTTGCATTGCTGTCCTATCTTTTGGCTTTTCAAGACCCTTATCATGGCCTGGATGTGTCTGCAACCTTTGCAGCCCCACAATTTAAACATAGTAGATTTACCTTAACTTTAGCAAAAATACTGTATATTTTATTATTTCAAAGCTATAATAAATAAAAGTACAAGAAATTGGTATTATTTTCATTCTTATAGCTGATTTTGGGCTCAGTAGGTTTTGTCTTAATTTCGCTCTAGTAAATCACAAATGAAACGTAGCCATTAAGTGCTAGGAAATGAGCAGTCAGACGAAAAGCACGCTGTACAGATTGATTCTGGTTATAGGATAATCCTGCTGTGTGCGGTATTATTTATTAACTTCCCAGAGCAGAATGATTTCATTCAATTGATTTCATGTGTATTTATGAGAAAATATATAACATATCAGTGAGCAGTCCGGCATTATAATCAAACTTACAGTCTATGGAGAATTTCATTGAGATTTATTGATTCTGTATTTTAAATGTGAAGGATTCTTCACTGTTCAAATATTTTAGCTTGCCATGAAAATATGTAATCCAAAGCAAACACAATTTGCAATCTGTCTCTGTCACAATGTCATTTGTATGTGACGCTGCTATTTATCATTTAAATTGCATGCTCTTCGGAATACCCTTGATCCTTTAGAGTGATTGTAGATACTACGGAGACTTAATCAGGCTAATTAAAACATTTTAGTATCTTTGACTGTGTCCGTGGCCATACAGATTAGACAAACATCAGCCAAACCTACCGGCTGGCCGGCCAATCTAATGAGTATGGGGTGTCCTATCATTCCCCTAATATCTGCTATCAAGAAGGACTAGGCATGGTGGATGTCAACATTCCCACTCCTTTGTCCTCAATGAATATTGGTTGCTTTATTGGGGCCTTTCAGTTGATTATTTTCCTATCTATACAGAAAACATACTGCATCCATGCTTAGCTAGAGTGTGCATGCATATGAGAAGGGGTCAGGATGAATAGGTAGGTCGATGACTATTCCTCCTGTCTTCCCAACACATGATGTATGGCTATATGGCCACCCATCGTTAGCTGTTTCTTATGTGTGATCACTACACTTTTGAAATTAAAATGCCGAGACCACATGGAAAAAACTTTTTTCATACCTTTTTTTTAAAAAAAAAGTGCTATATGAAGAATAGATGTAAATATTCAAAAATGACCGATGGTCCCCATAAGTGGTAAGGAGAATTGGCGTGCACACAGAAAAAAGTTGCGAGGTGCTGTCGAAAAGAGGTACAAGCCCCTGGTACACATAGATAGGAATTTCATCATACACTCATATTTCATGGATGCAAGGATTTTATTTCCACGTGAAGGTAAAAAAAAGACATCTGTTCAGACTTTCAAAGGTGCAGGTATTGAAGCGACATATTATTACGTTTTCACCCAGTCCCAGATCTTTGTCATACAGTCACTTATTGAGAGGTAGTGACTGGAGCTTTCACGCCTAAGTCATATCCGTCACGGTGTGGGGCGACTGCACCATGACGGACATGACTTTGACGCAGGAGTACCTGGACAACCACGCAATAAGCAACTGTGTGACAAAGACCTAAGAATGGGTTAAAATTAGTGATGAGTGAGCATGCTCGTTACTTGACATTTACGAGTATGCTCGGGTGTTTTCCGAGTATCTTCAGCCGTGCTCGGGTGTTATATTTCAGTCACTCCATGCACATGATTTGCGACTGTTTGACAGCTTTGATACATGTGAGGACTGCCTGTTTCTTAGGCATTCCTCACATGTATTAAAGCTGTCAAACAGTTGCAAATTATGAGCACGGAGTGACTGAAAAATAACACCCGAGCACACTGAAGATACTTGGCTAACACCCGAGAGTGCTCGCTGAAAGGGTTAACAGAACATGCTCGCTCATCACTAGTTAAAACGTAATAATATGTCACTTCAATTCTCCCTGCAACCCTGAAAGTGTGAACACGTCTTTTTTATCTTCAAATGGTAATAAAATCCTTGGATCCATGAAATAAGAGTGTGTGGTGAAATTTCTATGTACGGTCCCCATAAGTGAACTATTCTACAGTGAGATGAGACCATGCCACAAACCACTGGTCACCAATTGAGTTTTAGTTTTGGCATATATGATACCTTGCAAAAAATACCTTGCAGATCGGCTGAAGAGTATAAGTTATCAGCTAATTATTAGAGATGAGCGGTGTTCGACTAGAACTGTTCGCCAATCTCAAATTCGAGCTGTTTTGGGCGGTGTTCGAGTCGTTCGACGAACGCGAACGATTTGCAAAAAATTCGGCTGTTCGAGGTTATATTCGATAACTGTTCGTGCACCAAAAGCGTGTCCTGCATGTCTGGCGCTATTTAGAGCACCAATCATGCAGGGATTGTCTGCCACTCACTGTAATGCCACAGCCATGGTGGTTGTGGCATTACAGTGATTGCCCAAATCGATGGGAACAGTGCCAACAGTGAAACATGAAAAGCCGGCAATTCATCAGCGGCGTACACCGGTACCCGACAATTTAGAACCGAAAGAATAGAGCTTCACACATAGATTAGATAGATAGAAACATGTCAGTCACACATATAAGAAGCACAGTGACAGTGTTGCTTACTGTACTTGTCATTTAGTGTAAAGGATTTATCAAAAAAAATAATAGTGTTTTCATGCACCGTCTCTTTAAAAAAGCCGGCCGGCAATTCAGCAGCGGTACCCGACAATTTATAACAGACAGAATAGAGCTTCACACATAGATTAGATAGATAGAAACATGTCAGTCACATATATATGAAGTACAGTGACAGTGTTGATTACTGTACTTGTCATTTAGTGTAAAGGATTTATTAAAAAAAATAATAGTGTTTTCATGCACCGTCTCTTTAAAAAAGCCAGCCGGCAATTCAGCATCTGTACCCAACAATTTAGAATAGAAGGAATAGAGAATCACACATAGATTAGGTAGATAGAAACATGTCAGTCACATATATATGAAGTACAGTGACAGTGTTGCTTACTGTACTTGTCATTTTGTATAAAGGATTTATTAAAAAAAATAATAGTGTTTTCATGCACTGTCTCTTTAAAAAAGCCGGCCGGCAATTCAGCATCTGTACCCGACAATTTAGAATAGAAGGAATAGAGAATCACACATAGATTAGATAGATAGAAACAGGTCAGTCACATATATATGAAGTACAGTGACAGTGTTGCTTACTGTACTTGTCATTTAGTGTAAAGGATTTATTAAAAAAAAATAATAGTGTTTTCATGCACCATCTCTTTAAAAAAGCCGGCAGGCAATTCAGCATCTGTACCCGACAATTTAGAATAGAAGGAATAGAGAATCACACATAGATTAGATAGATAGAAACATGTCAGTCACATATATATGAAGTACAGTGACAGTGTTGCTTACTGTACTTGTCATTTAGTGTAAAGGATTTATTTAAAAAAATAATAGTGTTTTCATGCACCGTCTCTTTAAAAAAGTCGGCCGGCAATTCAGCATCTGTACCCGACAATTTAGAATAGAAGGAATAGAGAATCACACATAGATTAGATAGCTAGAAACATGTCAGTCACATATATATGAAGTACAGTGACAGTGTTGATTACTGTACTTGTCATTTAGTGTTAAAATAAAGGATTTATTTAAAAAAAAATTGGCGTGGGGATCCCCATAATTTTAGGCTCTAGCGGAGGTTAACCAGACGGCTGGGGCAGATGTTTGAAGCCTGGGAAGGGGGTAATACCCACGGAGCTTCCCAGGCTACTAATATCAGCCCCCAGCGGAATACCTAGCCTTTACTAGCTATTAAAATGGGGGACCCCCCAAAAAAATGACGTGGGGTCCCCCCTATTTTAATAGCTAGCAAAGGCTAGGCAGACAGCTGGGGGCTGATATTAATAGCCCAGGAAGGGTTCCATGAATATTGGCCCCCTCCCAGGCTAGAAACACCAGCCGTCAGCCGCCCCAGAAATGGCGCATCCTTAGGATGCGCCAATTCTGGCACTTAGCCTCGCTCTTCCCACTGCCCTGTAGCGGTGGCAGTGGGGTAATAGGGTTGGGGTTGATGTCAGCTTATAATGCCAGCTGACATCATGCCCAGGTTAGTAATGGAGAGGCGTCTATAAGACACCCCCATTACTAACCCCATAGTCAAAGTTAAAAGAAAACACAAACACCCAGAATAAAGTCCTTTAATTGAAATAAAGACACATTCCTTTATTGTTCTAAATTAAACCATACTTACCGTCACGCCCATTCCAGCTGAAGCCAACGATCTCCTGCAATAAAAGAAAAATAATAAAGCAACCTCATCCTTACCTTTCCATGGTTCCCACGACAGCTTCAGCTCTGCTACATCGAGATAACAGGCTGGACCGCAGCAGAACGCTGCCATCCAGCCTGTCATCCCGCAGACACTGAGAAGCGCAGGCATGCTTGCGCTCTGCAGTGTCTGGCTGTGACGGCATCCAGATGAGCCGAGGTCATGTCCAATGAACTCGGCGCACCTCATGCACGTCACTGACAGCGTGGGAAAATTCTCCTGCACTCAGCGCTTCAGCGTGAGAATTTTCCCACGCTGTCAGTGACGTGCATGAGGTGAGCTCATTCATGTCCAATGAACTCAGCTGACCTCATGTACGTCACTGACAGCGTGGGAGAATTTTCACGCTGAAGTGCTGAGTGCAGGAGAATTCTCCCACGCTGTCAGTGACGTGCATGAGGTGAGCCGAGTTCATTGGACATGAACTTGTCTCATCTTTATGCCGTCACAGCGAGACACTGAGGAGCGCAAGCATGCCTGCGCTTCTCAGTGTCTGCGGGATGACAGGCTGGATGGCAGCGTTCTGCTGCGGTCCAGCCTGTCATCTCGATGTAGCAGAGCTGAAGCTGTCGTGGGAACCATGGAAAGGTAAGGATGAGGTTGCTTAATTATTTTACTTTTATTGCAGAAGACATTGGCTTCAGTTGGAATGGGCGTGACGGTAAGTATGGTTTAATTTAGAACAATAAAGAATTGTGTGTTTATTTCAATTAAAGGACTTTATTCTGGGTGTTGTGTTTTTTTAAATACTTTACTAGAAATTCATGGTGGTCATGTTTAATATTGGCGTGACCCCATGAATTTCGGGCTTAGGGCCAGCTGATAATGCCAAGCTGGCATTAACCCCTTTATTACCCAGTGAGCCACCGCACCAGGGCCCTGGATGAGTTGGGTACAGCGCCAGAAGATGGCGCTTCTATGAACGCGCCATTTTCTGGGGCGGCTGCGGACTGCAATTTGCAGCGGGTGGGGCCCAGAAAGCTTGGGCCTCCCTGCGCTGCGGATTCCAGCTCCCACCTGCCTAGTTGTACCTGGCTGGGCACAAAAATAGGGCGAAGCCCCATGCATTTTTTTTTAAATTATTTCATGAAATTCATGGAATAATTAAGAAAAAAAGGGCTTCCCTATATTGTTGTGTCCAACCAGGTACAAATAGGCAGCTGGTGGTTGGGGGCAGCCCGTCCCTGCCTGGACACAAATATAGTGCGAAGCCCCACGTCAATTTTTTTAAAATTATTTCATGAAATAATTTTTTTAAAAAAGGGCTTCCCTATATTGTTGTGTCTGGCCAGGTACAAATACGCAGCTGGTGGTTGGGGGCAGCCCGTTCCTGCCTGCTGTACCTGACTGGACACAAATATAGGGCGAAGCCCCACGTCAATTTTTTTTAAATTATTTCAGGAAATTCATGAAATAATGAAAAAAAAATTGATGTGGGGCTTCGCCCTATATTTGTGTCCAGTCAGGAACAGCAGGCAGGAACGGGCTGCTCCCAACCACCAGCTGCCTATTTGTACCTAGCCGGACACAACAATATAGGGAAGCCCTTTTTTTCTTAATTATTCCATGAATTTCATGAATTTAAAAAAAAAATACGTGGAGCTTCGCCCTATTTTTGTGTCCAGCCAGGTACAACTAGGCAGCTGGGGGCTGGAATCTGCAGCGCAGGGAGGCCCAAGCTTTCTGGGCCCCACCCGCTGCAAATTGCAGTCTGCAGCCGCCCCGGAAAATGGCGCGTTCAGAGAAGCGCCATCTTCTGGCGCTGTACCCAACTCATCTAGGGCCCTGGTGCGGTGGCTCACTGGGTAATAAAGGGGTTAAGGCTAGCTTGGCATTATCAGCTGGCCCTAAGCCCGAAATTCATGGGGTCACGCCAATATTAGACATGACCACCATGAATTTCTAGTAAAGTATTTAAAAAAAACACAACACCCAGAAAAAAGTCCTTTAATTGAAATAAACACAATTCTTTATTGTTCTAAATTAAACCATACTTACCATCACGCCCATTCCAGCTGAAGCCAATGATCTCCTGCAATAAAAGTAAAATAATAAAGCAACATCATCCTTACCTTTCCATGGCTCCCACGACAGCTTCAGCTCTGCTACATCGAGATGACAGGCTGGACCGCAGCAGAACGCTGCCATCCAGCCTGTCATCCCGCAGACACTGAGAAGCGCAGGCTTGCTTGCGCTACTCAGTGTCTGGCTGTGACGGCATCCAGATGAGCCGAGGTCATGTCCAATGAACTCGGCGCACCTCATGCACGTCACTGACAGCGTGGGAAAATTCTCACGCTGAAGCGCTGAGTGCAGGAGAATTTTCCCACGATGTCAGTGACGTACATGAGGTGAGCCGAGTTCATTGTCGGCTCATCTGGATGCCGTCACAGTCAGACACTGAGGAGCGCAAGCATGCCTGCGCTTCTCAGTGTCTGCGGGATGACAGGCTGGATGGCAGCGTTCTGCAGGTCCAGCCTGTCATCTCGATGTAGCAGAGCTGAAGCTGTCCTGGGAACCATGGAAAGGTAAGGATGATGCTGCTTTATTATTTTACTTTTATTGCAGGAGATCATTGGCTTCAGCTGGAATGGGCGTGATGGTAAGTATGGTTTAATTTAGAACAATAAAGAATTGTGTCTTTATTTCAATTAAAGGACTTTATTCTGGGTGTTTGTGGTTTTTTTTTAACTTTGACTATGGGGTTAGTAATGGGGGTGTCTTATAGACGCCTCTCCATTACTAACCTGGGCTTGATGTCAGCTGGCATTATAAGCTGACATCAACCCCAACCCTATTACCCCCTGCCACCGCACCAGGGCAGCATGGAAGAGCGAGGCTAAGTGCCAGAATTGGCGCATCCTATGGATGCGCCATTTCTGGGGCGGCTGACGGCTGGTGTTTCTAGCCTGGGAGGGGGCCAATATTCATGGCTCCCTTCCTGGGCTATTAATATCAGCCCCCAGCTGTCTGCCTAGCCTTTGCTAGCTATTAAATTAGGGGGGACCCCACGTCATTTTTTTTGGGGGGTCCTCCATTTTAATAGCTAGTAAAGGCTAGGTATTCAGCTGGGGGCTGATATTAGTAGCCTGGGAAGCTCCGTGGGTATTACCCCCTTCCCAGGCTTTAAACATCTGCCCCAGCTGTCTGCTTAACCTCCGCTAGAGACTAAAATTACGGGGAACCCCACGCCAATTTTTTTAAATAATAAATCCTTTATTTTAATACTAAATGACAAGTACAGTAACCAACACTATCATTGTACTTATTATATATGTGACTGACATGTTTCTATCTATCTAATCTATGTGTGAAGCTCTATTCTGTCTGTTATAAATTGTCGGGTACAGATGCTGAATTGCCGGCCGGCTTTTTTAAAGAGACAGTGCATGAAAACACTAATATTTTTTTTGATAAATCCTTTACACTAAATGACAATTACAGTAAGCAACATTGTCACTGTACTTCATATATATGTGACTGACATGTTTCTATCTATCTAATCTATGTGTGATGCTCTATTCTGTTCTTTTAATTCTAAATTGTCGGGTACAGATGCTGAATTGCCGGCCGACTTTTTTAAAGAGACAGTGCATGAAAACACTATTATTTTTTTTGATAAATCCTTTACACTAAATGACAATTACAGTAAGCAACATTGTCACTGTACTTCATATATATGTGACTGACATGTTTCTATCTATCTAATCTATGTGTGATTCTCTATTCCTTCTATTCTAAATTGTAGGGTACAGATGCTGAATTGCCAGCCGGCTTTTTTAAAGAGACGGTGCATGAAAACACTAATATTTTTTTAAATAAATCCTTTGCAGTAAATGACAAGTACAGTAAGCAACACTGTCACTGTACTTCATATATATGTGACTGACATGTTTCTATCTATCTAATCTATGTGTGAAGCTCTATTCTGTCTGTTATAAATTGTCGGGTACCGCTGCTGAATTGCCGGCCGGCTTTTTTAAAGAGACGGTGCACGAAAACACTATTATATTTTTTAATAAATCCTTTACACTAAATGACAAGTACAGTAAGCAACACTGTCACTGTACTTCATATATATGTGACTGACATGTTTCTATCTATCTAATCTATGTGTGATGCTCTATTCCTTCATGTCTAAATTGTCGGGTACCGGTGTATGCCGCTGCTGAATTGCCGGCCGGCTTTTTTAAAGAAAGCGTCTTCTGAGCAGTTTGTGAGCTTTTGGACACCTTTGAAGGTGTTTTCTATGTGTTTTTGTTTGCCTGCCATTGGTTTTAACGGTGTTCGACGGTGTTCTAAGGTGTTCGACGAACAGTTCGACGAACAGTTCCTCGAACATCCCGGTGTTCGATGAACCGAACCGAACCCGAACACTACGGGGGTGGCTCAACACTACTAATTATCCTGTAGTTCAAAGGGCTGACGTCCACTGTCCCACTATCCCTATTATGCCCTAAATGACCCTAATATTCGGCTACAGCTATGACAAGGACATCCTGGTCCAGAACCCTACTAGATTATCTTAGAAAGTCCTTCAATAGCCTTCAATGCATTTTACTTGGTGTCTTTATACACTTTATGGGTCATGATGGAGTGAATGTCTCATCTGCTTCTGCTGGTTAGGATGGGTAACAACTTGCATGCTCCCAGGCTCATGGGCAGAATGATGATGGATGATGATGCATGATGGAGTGAATATCTCAACATCTCAGCTGGTTCTGCTGGTTAGGATGGGTAACAACTTACATGCTCCCAGGCTTATGGGCAGAATGATGATGGATGATGATGCATGATAGAGTGAATGTCTCAACATCTCAGCTGGTTCTGCTGGTTAGTATGGGTAACAACTTGCATGCTCCCAGGCTTATGGGCAGAATAATGATGGATGATGATGCATGATGGAGTGAATGTCTCAACTGCTGGTTAGGATAGGTGACAACTTGCATGCTCCTAGACTTATGGGCAGAATGATGATGGATGAATGTCTCAACGTCTCAGCTGGTTCTGCTGGTTAGTATGGGTAACAACTTGCATGCTTCCAGGATTATGGGCAGAATGATGATGGATGATGATGGATGATGGAGTGAATATCTCAACATCTCAACTGGTTCTGCTGGTTAGGATAAGTAACAACTTGCATGCTCCCAGGGTTATGGGCAGAATAATGATGGATGATGATGGATGATGGAGTGAATGTCTCAACTGCTGGTTAGGATAGGTAACAACTTGCATGCTCCTAGACTTATGGGCAGAATGATGATGGATGATGATGGATGATGGAGTGAATGTCTCAACATCTTAACTGGTTCTGCTGGTTAGGATAGGTCACAACTTGCGTGCTCCCAGGCTTACGGGTAGAATTAAGGTTGGTGTGGAGTAAAAGTTACAATACTCTAAAATTTTAACACCGACCTGATTTTATGTCCTTGGTTAATTTATGAACAGTTTTCTTCAGAATATTCTGTCTACTGTTTTGATCGTTTCGGGTTTATCAAATGTGTTTGAGATCCAATTTAAGCTTCATATTTTTGTCTTCAAAATTTTCATCTAAAAATGATGATTAACAGATCTTTTTCACTACTCATTATTTCACAAAGGTGTTCCCCATAATTGTACGGGGATCGATTTTTTTGGGCAACTGATCTACAGTTTGAGTATCACCTATAGGTATCACCGACACATACTAAATGTAATCAAATACTACAAATTTACCAAAATGTTACTGTGATTTTAATAAATCATCTACATCAACTTTAATATTTCAAATCCTTTAGAAGAACTTTTTGAATGATTAGATGTTGATTTGATTTCTATATCAGTGCTAGCACATTGGTAATAAAGAGTGGTATGGTAGGTACTACTAAGTTGTATTTAGCCCCAGAGATACGTCTGACAGTGACATTTCACATTGTATAAAAAGCTATAGGTGCCATTATTAACGGACATCCACCATTCTGCTGGAGAACCAATAACCCAATGATGAGATCTTAAATTGCAGTCAGATACAACATTTGATGTATGGGAAAGCTGGATGGCAAGACAAAAAGATGAAGATAAAATCAAAGAACTAAGGTCACATGCACATATTGACTTGTCAAGATGATCTAAACCACGCACTGAGTGTTTTTTATTAACTCGGGAGGTCTTGTCCAGCAAAATCATCTTCCAGCAGCAGTATACGACATCAGAGGCAGTATATATAAAATACCGCCAGCAGGGAGGATTTCGGTTTTAACTCTTGCATTGACTAACTTGCCCAAGTGATTCTGGATAAAGTTGTTCTATGTTAGAAGAGCACAGTCACTTTGCAATGTGATTCTGACATTATATTTTAGATTATTGCAGCATTTTTGAAGTGCAAATTGCTTTTTTAGAATATCTGCATTTATATTGAGGATTGTATTATCTTGGAGGATTCTTCGTACTTTAATTTTTAGTAGTTTCATTTGGATCCTGGAACATGAACTGGCACCAATAAGTGATAAGAAAATATTATTTTTCTGCATGAATTCCATTTGATCTCCACAATGTAAATCTTTCACTGACGGCCTGATGTATCTTCATTACAACGTATCGGTAGATAACGCAAATAGGAATCTTAGAAATAGTAACATATGCTAATGAGGTAGGACTAGTTTGGCACCAAATCTTCTAACCATGCCTCACTGGGGTTGATTGACAGGGGATTGAATGCAGACCGTCAATGCCATGAATAGAAGATTAAAGGCAGGACTAGTATGGGGGAATAGATGCCACCATTCCAGAAGTCCTGCATCATTAGCATTAAAAATCACATAAAATGCTTTCTACTTAAGAAATTAGCATGCA
This sequence comes from Phyllobates terribilis, assembly GCF_046119375.1. Classification (NCBI taxonomy): domain Eukaryota; kingdom Metazoa; phylum Chordata; class Amphibia; order Anura; family Dendrobatidae; genus Phyllobates; species Phyllobates terribilis. The sequence goes on along the minus strand of NW_027362763.1, from coordinate 734,025,315 downwards.
TACCACTATAGTAGTGGTTGGGGACAGTAAGGTGACCTGAAATGTTCCCTTTATCAAGCTATAACCCCTATAGATTTCCTTGAAGTTGGGCAGATCAATCCGGTCCTCTGCCAGTTGAGTAGTCTCTGGACGCTGTATGGAAGACTCGTGAATTGTACCTTCCGGGATCCACATTTTTTGATTAGCTTAGTTGGTGCGACATCCTCTGTGCATCATGCCGCAATGATGACGTAGCACCAGCCAGTCTAATCAAAAGCCACGCTGGGGATCCCAGAAGATAAGTGATTCGCAAGCCTGCTATCCAGTGACCAGAGATTACTGATATGGCCACTGGACCTTGGGTCACACAAATCGATGCGCTCAATTCTCTGGATATATAGATATATATTGTAAAATTATTTCAATCTGGCATTAAAAAAAACAGATAGGGGCCGAATTATCTAATATTTTGGATTATTGATGATCATAAAGCCATAGAATAGACAACTAGAATATTAAAAGTGAAAAAAGCTAACAAGAAATCTGCTGCTAGAATTCATACCAATTCCTCATTAGTACAGTCTTCGACCCCTTTAACATTTATAAACTTTTGCAGTTTTACACTACACACGAGAACAGTATCTGGATTATAAAATGCTGAAATAAAGGGATTCCACTTTTTACATAGAAATGCAGAGTTCAATCAGCAGTATTTCTGATACAATAAAGCCCTGGAAGACCTATATGCTTTCTGGCATCGTTATTCAGAGCATTAATGAGGGTGGCATTCCAAAAACTTGAACAATATTATCTTCTGACACCTTGTAATGAAATACCATAATACAAATTAAAGTACTGTAGATTCCAATTTTAAGAAGATAATGTTAGTAGTTTAAAGGAGATGACACGTTGATGTTTTTTTTCTGACTTTCATGCCTTTTCCTTTTAAATGGATAATCCGGTCAGAAAATTGGTGACCCACCCTTGAGATCAGTATCAAATTGGTGGAGGTGAGACACCTTGCACCGCCACCAATCAGCAGGTACAAGCTCTGGCAGCGGACAGATGTAAAAATATTGAATAGAGTTGCTCCATGCAGCTCTATTCAATCTGTAGTGGCCTTTGACAGGCACTGAAGAACAGCTCCTATTCAGTTGATCGGTCGGGATGTCGGGTGTTGGACCTCAACAATCTGATATTGATGACCTATTTAAAGGTTAAGTCATCAATATAAACAGTGGACAGATGTAAAAACATTGAATGGAGTTGCTCCATGCAGCTCTATTCAATCTGTAGTGGCCGCTGACAGGCACAGAAGAACAGCTCCTATTCAGTTGATCTATCAGGATGTGGGGTGTTGGACCTCAACAATCTGATATTGATGACCTATTTAGAGGATAGGCCATCAATATATTTTATCTGGACAACCCCATTTTACAGTAGCTCTTCAATTTATTTTAATGTGCAGAGACATGATGTATAATATATTTTTTACACTGGAGCGGCAATGGAAAACTATATCCATATCTTACACTTTACGGAGCCCCTAATATAATCATCTTTCATAATACTACACTTAACATAAGCAAGCTATGAGAAAAAAAGAGCTTGTGTGGTATAAAGGACTCACACAGTAATACGCAGCAGAAGGATAGATGGGTGTACATGTACATATGTATTTCTATCAGAAGAGGTCCTATACTAAAGTGACCTAGATGACTAAATGCACCGTTAGATATTTTGCCTGTCCTGTCACTATAGTCTATGAAATATTCATTAAGTGCCAATTCTTCACCAGGATATCAGTCATCAATAGCTTGTCAGCTCTTAAATAGAACTGGTTAACTGGGAAAAGTGATTGAGGTGATATCATTTTGTGACACTACTAGAAGGAAGGAAGATGCTCCCAACTGACCCCATCTACTTAGAACTTCCATATTTACAGATAAATGTGTGAGCTTCGGAAAGTCATTATTCTGAAAATGGTTGTATTGATGTGGTAAGTCGGTACAATGCTTCTGCAAAGATTCTACAAGTGGATAAGACACCGACTAATACCTCCCACCCCAACATATACCTATTACCTACCCTTCTTTGCTTTGAAGGTGTTAGGCTAAATTTTTAGCAACACGTCCTTAAACTAACAAGAATAGATTAAAGTTAGCTCAGAGGATTTTCCAAGAATATATGTTTCATCCCTATCTGCTTCTACAAGGTTAAAATAATAAACTCAGGTGTTACTCACCCTCTCTTGCTCCAGCAACACATCTCAACTCTTGCTCCGATCTTTATAGACAGGCTGCAGCGGTGGCATCATAACTACAATGCACGTGACTACTGCAGCCAATCATTGAGTTCAGCTGTTCGTGCCACATGTCATATTAAAAGGTACCTTATATATACCACACAGGGTTATCATGTGGCATTGCATAGATTGGTTACAGATCCATAGCATAGACCCATAGGGGACAAAATCTTTTTTAACCCCTTACTGATAACTGCCGTACGTACTGTATATGGTGCTTGTCAGGTCCCGGTGTATGATGGGAGCTCGGGACCTGAGCCCACACCATTCTTGGCTGATGCTGACTCTGTTATACTGCCAGCATCTGACTCTACCAGCAGCAAACAGAGCTGAGCTCCAGTTGCTGCTGTTAATCCCTTAACTATAGAAAGAAAAAGACTGGATGGCGAGGTAAGTATTGGTTACAAATAAATAATACTCACCTCTTCAGTTGCCCCGCTGCTCGCTGTCCATCCATCTTCTTTCCGTGCACCGCATCTTCAAGACTTCCGGTCGCATCCAGGCCCTGGAGGTCACTGGGTGTCACATGTATTGCAAAGAGGGTTATTCCACCGGTGGTCTAAAAAAATTGAGAAACCATCGGTCCACAGAAAATAATAGAAAGTATATATACTAGTAATCACTGCTGTAAGAAATATGAATATACAGTCATATAATTAAATCAGCATGCCTCCTATCTGAAGACGTCGGTAATATTTATGAATTCTTGCCACAACTTGTACGCAAAGTGATGTTATTATTTTTTTCGACTTTCCATTCTAAACACCTAAAACACTATATTGTAATGCTAGATTAGGAGAAAATGAAATGCCGAACACAATAAACGAAAAAACTCCAAATGTTCCTACAAGTCTTTCATTATTCTTTCCTTCTGTGATATATCGAATATGGCTAATGTTGCAAATAACCTAAATTAACCTTTTTAACATAATTCTATATACATGCACTGCACTGTGGCAATGGGGTGCCGGGCTTAACACAGCGATGCTCCTTAGGCATGAAATTAGGTTTTTGTCATAAAATGCAACAACTCCCCATTACTATTCAATTTTATGCTCCATATTCAAAACCAATGTAAATGTTCTCAGATTTATGTATCCGGTTACTTCACAAAATGGATAGAAGGTAGCTGCAACAAATTAGATGTAATCTTATACTGTGTAGTAAATGAAGCTCTTAACAATCCTAGCAAGAACTGCAATTTTATATTTTTTCTCTAATTTATTGCTTAAAATGACCATAAATATATATATATATATATATATATATATATATATTTTTATATATATTGTATGTTTTTCTTGTTTGTTTAATTGGCTTTGGCCATAAATGCACAATAAAACCAAAATTAATATTCTGATATTCTTCATATTAATGTCATCTTTTTGTTCAATTCTCATTTGAGCCTCCATCAGACTTGTGACTCAACGGGGTAAGATCACATCACTTGGCCACCTTGCATATAGTAATACTGTAGTGGATGGCGATGTTTTACAGCCCGCAAGTGGCCACAACTGTGACTTATCGGTTGGTAGAGCATCTAGAAGGCTCCTAAAAAAAAAGGTTTACTCTAAGGCACCTCCGTAGCATCCCGAAAACTCCTGAAAAGCATCACAGCCTAAAAGTTTTGTTTGCATGACATTAGGATTAGGGATGAGCGGACCCGTGAAAGTTCCGGTTCGTCTGGAAGAGGGATGGAGGGAGAAGTTTGGAAAATATAAGACTACAACCTAAAGGGAAGCTGACAGCTAATACATGCTGCCCAATCTACAAGCAGCACGTATCAGACACTGGCTGTACGATTTCAGCCATGTGCCTCTGACTCTGAAACATACTATAAAAGCCACCTTGGACCGAGCTGCACGGGAGACTAGTCAGACAGGTGGGTCCTCGATGGTTTCTTCCCGATTCTCTGGGAAAGAATATAAAGTATAGAGAAAATAAAGTATAGAGAAATCCAGGAACCAGGGCACCAGACATCCTGCTTTTGGTAACTTTATTAGTACAGAAAAATAACAACATTTCGGCCATGCAAGGCCTTTATCAAGCCATAAAAAATGGCTTGATAAAGGTCCTGCAGGGCTGAAATGTTGTGAATATTTTGTACTATTAAAGTCAACAAAAGGAGGATGGCTGATGCCCTGGTTCCTGGATTTCTCTATATTGCTACAACCTTGTGGAGCATTGCAACAGGGTGGTGCAAGTCTTATAAAGTATGTTTGTTCTCTTAAACACTGCAACATCTCATAGCCAAACATACTTGGCAGAAATCATACATCCAGTGACTAATACATGCTGCCTGTAGATCGGGCAGGATGTATCAGCTGTCAGGTTCCCTTTAAGGGAGCATTTAGATGGACCGTGAAAGAAGCGTTCGCAAGTGTTCCCCATTATCGGACTGCTCTTTTGTCAGATGATTGGATCATTTATCCAGGCAAAAAAAATCATTATGGGCAGTACATCCCCCCGAGTAAACAGAAGATATGATGCCAATAACATGATGCCTGTAGGGATAAAGAACTATCAAATTAACGATGATTCTGTTCCCATCAGTACTCATCAGCCTGTGTAAGCAGGCGAGTAAATGAGCACCAATCAGTCAATAGTCAATCGATGCTCATTATCGGGCCAGGATCAGCACCTCTGAATGCTCCTTTAATATCTGATTAGTAAGTTTGATTGTCAGTAAACCACTGATCAGAAGTACAAGGGTGGACATTCCCCATTTCCGGTGGAAAAGTGGTCTTAAATGAGAATTTAGGTTACATTAAAGTCAATAGGACATACTGTACGAAACCTCTGATCACACTCACGTGGCTCCAGTGACTTTAATATCTCGTAAAGAAACCCTTTATTGCCCACTGAGGTTTTTTTTTTTTTCATTTTTCTCAGATTATTGTATATTTGTTGCATTCTTGTTGGAATAGACTTTAGACTAAAGTATTATAATGAACTTTAATAGTAGATTGCACATACGGTAGCCCCGTCTTACTATGTATGTGGATTTAAGAGAATAAAAGAATAATGAGCCATTTACAACAAATGCTTGCGTTCTCTCCCATACATATATTACAGGAGAGATCCCATTTCTCTCACTGGCAATTTCATCTTTTGTATTTATTACAGCAATTACTAGATCTGAATACACAGCTCATACATCTCAGGGACATGGTGACAATTCAGCCAGGTAGAAATATAATACAATCTAGCAATTAGGAAACAAATGGATTGAATTAGATGGCTGTGGCAATGCGTTAGCATGATCAATAGGGATAGAAGACAATAAATTAATAGCCTTGGCACCCTGTCATTGTGCCCTACAGATTCTTTCCTGGATGTATTATCAATCTGTGTGCAGAACGTGTACATTAAAAGCTGGTGATAACCTTGTAGTCTAGGTGTCGAGTGACATAGTGGGAGAATATGGCTGTATTGATGCAGTAGATGGAGCCGGTCAACGGATGATGTAAATATTTTTCATTATTTATTTTGTCTTAGGCGGCTAATGAAGGGTTTGGTAGGTGCGGAGCAGCTGTGGTGGCAGAATGTCTATTTATTTATTGATGAAAGTCTCTAGAGGTAATGGTGTCTCGAATCTAGAAACAACTCTGCCGGAGTTAGGCAGACGCTCAAGACAAAAACAAACCTATGTGTGATTATATATTAGTCTGTAAAAATTTGGAAAGAAAGATATATCACATGATAAGGCAATGGCCACAAATAAGTATTTTGTTTTATTTTTATAGTTTATATCCAGCTCAAAGCATAATAAGGGATTCCAGGCAGTAGGGAGTATACAGTATAGGGTAATGGGGAAAAAAGTATGAGAAATAGCTCTCATTCATTGACTAATTGGATAGTCTTGAAAGCCGTCTTGGATACAGATTGGGCATCCTAACACTCCCCCTTACGTTAAAAAAGCACCCCCATAAATTGCCGCTCTCTCCGATGTCCAGCGCAGTTCTTCTTCTCTTCTCAGTGACGTCACCACAAATGAAACCGGCCGGATCCTTCTACACTCTATGCGTTAGCCGGAACTTGCTGTTACAATGAAAGCCTATGGAGCCTTGTTCTGACGCTCTATAGACTTACATTGTAAAAGTCACTTCCGGGTCACAGAGTCTGCCCGAAGAGCAGAAGACCGGCGCTGGACACTGGAGAGAGACCGGCGGAAGGTGAGTATATTAATACACTCACACTATATTACATGCATGTACACACACACATTTAAACAATAAAATGTTTGCTGGAGTTCTTCTTTAAGCCTAGGACTACACGGCGAGAATGGCTGTGACAGCTGTCGTGTGACCGAAGATTGCTCGGTGCCACTGCAACATCGTGGTGCTATAGAAGTGAATTGGGGTTGCATTGTGACACCCACACTACTGCAACAGGCAAGTCGCAAAAATCCAACCGAATCTGATTTTTAGTGACTTTCTATACATGGTAGTATAGGTGTCACAAAGCATCATTCACTTCTATAGTGGTGCAATGTAGCAGTGCTGTTGAGTGAACCTTGGGCAGTGCATTGGCTGTAGCGGCCAAGGTTCTCATGAAGCCCTAGCCTTATCAAAGCATTCCTAGTTCTGTGTCCAAGTCTGGAAGATGAAATTGGTCAAATTTCTGCAGGAAAGGCAATGAGCCTGAGGTAGGCTCTATTTCAAAGCATGCCCAGCTTTCTGCATAAACATTAATTCTGATCAGATAAGAGCAATTTCTGATATTCAGCAAGATTGATCACTTCAAAGTGACTATATTTGTAACCAGTATCGTCACCCTACCTGGTGCCCTCCATTTGACTCTCGTTATTTCCTCTGCTCAAATCAGTCTTCTGTTTAAATGATGCTTTCCCAGTGCCATGGGATAGGAAAGACATGGAAGACATGGTTTAAAGTTACCATTGCGGTGGCTATCTTGGAAGCAGGAGAATTTGAATGCCAATCTGAGCAGTGAAGGTTTGGGAGGCAAATGGGGGGCACCAGGTAAGGTGACAATACATGTGAAATGTATAGTCATTTCTCACTCCCATGGTGGAGGGTTGCTTTATGTGTGCAATACACATTAAATTAATTTTTACCAAACCTGTAGATTTCAACAAAACTGGCTGAATGTCTCATGTGTATTGCTAGTATACTGATTCATCCTTGATGTCAGATAATGATGGAAAAAAGGCTGGACATGTTGGAGTTCAAAACACTCAAACCTTTTAATTTTAGGAAGACAAGTCAGAACTTCATAGAGAAAAAGTTACATAAACAAGTAAAAAAGGAAGGAAGGACGAAAGAAAGGAGGGAGGAATGTACAAAGGAAGGAAGGGGGAAGGATGGAAGATAGATAGAAAGAAAGGAAGGGAGAAAGAAAGGATGGAGGAGGGGAGAAAGGAAGGAAGATAGAAAGAAAGAAAGAAAGAAAGAAAGAAAGAAAGAAAGAAAGAAAGAAAGAAAGAAAGGGAGAAAGGAAGGAAGATAGAAAGAAAGAAAGAAAGGAATGGAGAAAGAAAGGATGGAGGAGGGGAGAAAGGAAGGAAGATATAAAGAAAGGAAGGGAAAAAGAAAGGATGGAGGAAGGGAGAAAGGAAGGAATATAGAAAGAAAGAAAGGATGGAGGAAGGGAGAAAGGAAGGAAGATAAAAAGAAAGAAAGGAAGGGAGAAAGAAAGGACGGAGGAAGGGAGAAAGGAAGGAAGATAGAAAGAAAGGAATGAAGACTGGAAGGAAGGGAGGGAGGAAGGGAGAAAGGAAGTGAGAAAGAAAGGAGGGAGCAAGGGACAAAGGAAGGAAGACAGGAAAGAAGATAGAAAGTGTTATGCACACGCCCGGACTGACTGGCGCGTGCGTGTTTAGTGATCCCACTGGACCATGAACCGGAGAGTGCCTGGAGGGGCATAACTAAGTATCTACCCGATCCGACCAAGGTCACACGACGGCTAACGACGCCTGTGGACCAGGGAGAAACCGAGCAGAGGGACCAGGTGCGACTCCAGGTCAGACCCCGGACACGGCTGTTGACCCACACCGGGGAATACAGGAACAGGCAGGATAGAGCGCAGGCTGGTTAGGGTCCAGTACAGACTAGGAGACGGGTTCAGAGCCGCAGTTGCGGTAATCAAGCAGAGTAAAGCGAAACCGCAGGTGCGGTGGACAGGGCTGAGCAGAGTGAAACCGCAGGTGCGGTGGACAGGGCTGAGCAGAGCGAAACCGCAGGTGCGGTGGACAGGGCTGAGCAGAGCGAAACCGCAAGTGCGGTGGACATTGCTGAGCAGAGCGAAACCGCAGGTGCGGTGGACAGGACTGAGCAGAGCGAAACCGCAAGTGCGGTGGACAGGGCTGAGCAGAGCGAAACCGCAAGTGCGGTGGACTAGGCTGAGCAGAGCGAAACCGCAAGTGCGGTGGACCGGGCTGAGCAGAGCGAAACCGCAGATGCGGTGGACAAGGCTGAGCAGAGCGAAACTGCAGATGCGGTGGACAAGGCAGAGCAGAACGAAACTGCAGATGCAGTGGACAAGGCAGAGCAGAGCGAAACCGCAGGTGCAGTAGACAAGGCTGAGCAGAGCGAAACCGCAGGCGCGGTGGACAAGGCTGAGCAGAGCGAGACCGCAAGTGCGGTGGCCAGTGCTGAGCAGAGCGAAACCGCAAGTGCGGTGGACATTGCTGAGCAGAGCGAAACCGCAAGTGCGGTGGACCGGGCTGAGCAGAGCGAAACCGCAGATGCGGTGGACAAGGCTGAGCAGAGCGAAACCGCAGATGCGGTGGACAAGGCAGAGCAGAACGAAACTGCAGATGCAGTGGACAAGGCAGAGCAGAGCGAAACCGCAGGTGCGGTAGACAAGGCTGAGCAGAGCGAAACCGCAGGCGCGGTGGACAAGGCTGAGCAGAGCGAGACCGCAAGTGCGGTGAACAAAGCAGAGCAGAGCGGGCAGAAACCGCCAGAGCGGTAAGTAAGGCAGAGCAGAGATAAACCGCCAAAGCGGTGAGCAAAGACAGAGCAGAGGGGACAGGGCTCTGTTCACACGGAACAGACAGGAAGGGAAAGGCAGAACCAGATACACACAAGGTACTTACAAAGAAGTAGCGAGTGGACTCCAAACTCACAAACAGAAGTACAGCGACAACGAGTAGGAGTTAGGTGCAGGTTCAGACTCTGCAGAAAAAGAGAGGAAACGGACAAAGAGACCATACAAGTAACAGGTTAGGAGACAGTTCAGACAGGAACTGTACTGCAACGAAATACAGGAACGAGCCTAGGTATAACCAAGTGCTGGTTCAGACACTGCAGCAAAAGGGAGTTAACGGACATAGGGACAAAACAGGTAGCAGGTTAGGAGACAGTTCAGACAGGAACTGTACTGCAACGAAATACAGGAACGAGCCTAGGTATAGCCAAGTGCTGGTTCAGACACTGCAGCAAAAGGGAGGAAACGGACATAGGGACAAAACAGGTAACAGGTTAGGAGACAGTTCAGACAAGAACTGTGCTGCAACGTAATACAGGAACGAGCCTAGGTATAGCCAAGAGCTGGTTCAGACACTGCAGCAAAAGGGAGGAAACGGACATAGGGACAAAACAGGTAACAGGTTAGGAAACTGTTCAGACAGGAACTGTACTGCAACAAAATACAGGAATGAGGCTGGGTATACGGCCCCCAGAGGCAGAAACAAACAGGCTAGTAGCGTGTTCAGACAGGCCTGGAAATACAGCCTCCAGGAAGGCGGACAGGCAGGGAAAAACAGAACAGGACCTGGCACATTCAGAGTCAAGGAGCACACTGAATGTTAAAGTTGCTCAGGCACCAGTTTGTATGTGGAGCTGGTTTAAATATCCAATGACTGACAGCAATAGGCTGAATACGCATTAGGGGTGTGCCCACAGCAGCTACAAGAAACAGGAAGTGACCGGGCCGCCGCCCTAAGCAGCCAGAACAGAGGCAAGCAGACAGCATGGAAAGAAGCCAGGCAAGCAGACTGGACTGATGATCAAGTTTGCGGTGTTGCATAGTGGGAGATGGTGCACCATGCAAGCCCGCCACCAGGTATGTTACAGAAAGAAAAAGATGGAAAGAAATAGAAAAGAAAGAAGGAAGAAAGAAAGGAGGAAATGAAGGAATAAAGGAGGAAAGGAAGGGGGAAGGAAGGAAAGGAGGGAATAAGGGACAGAGGAAGAAAGGAAAGAAGAAAGAAAAAAGAAAGAAAAAGATGGAAAGAATGAAAATGGGAAAAAAAGAAAGAAAGAAAGAATGTTTTTGTTGTATTTCAGTTGATGCATTTTCAATGCTGGGTTGTAAAATGCCAAAGAAAAACGTTACCGTAGCTTTAAAACCCTTTGGTATAATTCATTTGGGAACCTCAATGACTGACTAAACCCGAGAAAACAGCTTGGCTGCTTTGTAATTCTTTTCCTGCCAACTCTTATGTCAAGTGTCAAGTTAATTTATCAATCAACTTTCTTTCTCCCCTTTCACAAATATGTTGATATAACCCGCTAAAGAATTACATTAGTTAGAAAACTCTGGGAATGAAATGCATAATGAATGCTGTTTATAGAAGGCAGATTGATGGCTCGGAAGGATCTGGCTAGCGGTCGCTATTCTCCCATTAATTAATGGAGAGTGTGAGCAGCGCCCTGTGCGAATGCCACTGACACCGCCACTGTCATGCAGATGCTGTAGAGCGCTGATCCCTATAGCCAATGCGATATGACATGGAAATGTTTATCCTGCCGTCTAAAGACCAAATGTTGACTTAAATCTATAACAATATCAGACGTCTGGAAAAGATAAAACTTTATTAGAGGTGGCAGCGAACAAACTGAACATAGATTTGAGATATCAGCGCTTTGCTTTGTCTTTTTCTTGTATTGTGCTGAAATGACCGTTCTACAGCCCTGGGAGATATTACATAATCCCTGTGAATTTTGTGAGGTTGAAGTATACATGCAGCAGAGCTGAGGTTGTTGGATGGAGTAGAGCTGTGACTATCATTTAGGACTTTGTAAATGTAATTAACTGGATATCGTTCTTTTAATGCATTTGCATTTGCAAAATTGCACCGACCATGAAGCCTTCATAGGTTCTCATGGTGCACACATAATGCTCTCTTAAGGAGTTAAGCACAATTAACTCTTCTGCATCTGAATGCAGGTTCGCTATGAAAAGATGCCATTATAATAATAATAATACAAGTTTGTCTTCGGGTTACACAATAATTGCCAATAATTACGCTCTAATATGGCACTTTAATGCACAGTAAAAGTGCTGTAAATGTCAACCACCTCACATCCTCATGAAAATAAAAAACTCTACTTGGCAGTAAAAGAATGAGGGAGTATTAATTGGAAGTAGTTTCATAAATCACGGTATGATATTAACCTCTAATGAAAACTTACTAAGCAGCAAATAATCCACATAAAGCCATTTCATGGCATACATTGACCTATGGGGATTTAAAATAAATATGAATAAAAATACAATTCAAAGGTTCTATGAAGTTTAAAAATTATAGACTGGTAGTGAGTGGTATTGCCGGGGGGTAAAATGGCGTCAGTCAGAGGAGCAATGTCTTAGGGGCTCAAAGTTTTTAAAGAAGAAAAAATATGTTATTGCTTTTTTTTTATTTTGAAATGTTGTGCCCCTAAGAAGTGGTGCTGCTAGCCCTGGACTTCTGGCCTCGTGCCCAGGATCTCTGGTTGTCACTTAGATCCTATGGTAGCTCTGGCGGACACAGAATGAAGAAGGCCCCTGTGCAAGAACAGTATAAGGCCTTTTTGCAATCCAATATCTCATCATAATGGATAATTCTACCTTCTTTGGAGGTTGAAATGGGCCCCCCTTACTTTTTGGGCCCCTGTGTGGCTGCACAGGTTGCCCCAATGATATGTCTGCCCCTGTATGGTAGCTTCTTCCCACCATTTTCAATCTTGAAGGCTGCTGGCTTCCAAATTTTGGCTGGATACTGCTCTGTATACAAGGAAGAAGAGGACTTGGTTGCTCCGATTATTTGAGTATAAACTCTTTTTTTTTCGCTGATGGTGACATAATGGCATAAAGTTGACATTATTACTTTTACAGAGGGCACTCAGGATATCATTAATTTTTAAAACGGCATTAAGTTGTCACTTAAACTTTTTAAAGGGGGCACTCAGGGGCCATTATTTCATGACTATCGAGCACAATACTTGCTTTGTCTTGGGCACTGGCAACCCATGACATGTCACTGTACTCGGTGTGTTTGTTGTAAATTTTTTTGGGGTATTGAGGACCAATGCCACTCTTGCTAATATGCTGTGATCAGTATTGCGGTGGATTTTTATTTAAAAGGGTTTATAGGACTGCAATATTTATTTTCTCGGAACGACTGTGACTGATCTTACAGAATCGCATACCCACAGTCAATTCATGTGGCAGAGCAGTAAACCACAGGGCACCTTCACTTGAAAGCCACCTACATAGGCATGGTGATATGATTGGTAAACAATAGTCAGCTGATTGGCAGGGTGTCAGTATGTGGACCCCCCACTGATATAATATTCATTATGTAAGTATAAGCAGCTGAGATGAATAAATAAAATCTGATTTGTTGAGAATTTCCCCAAAATTTTTGGTTGCCAGAATCAGAATTTTTGGGGATCTAACTCGCACAATACATCCTGAAAAATAGAGACCAGCTGGCCACTATTTTTCAGATTTCTTTTAAGGACTGGAAAAGGGGTTAAAAAATAATAAAATATTACACTCCCATGTTCTAAGACCCCCTCATATTATTTCCCCTTCTGGTCCTCCGATCGCTTCTTCAAACCTTCCAGTGCTGAATATGCCTCATGCGGCCCTGTGTGGTGTGACTCACGGCATTGACATCAATTATGAGCATTGCACCTCATGCAATCATTTGACACTTAATCAGCCTCATAAGATCTGAAGATTGAAAGGGTTGAGCTGAGGATTGGGTGGGGAACTGCAGCAACAGGAAATGTGAGGGGGACCAATCTTTAATTTTTGGCTTATTTCAAAACCTGAGCCCCCTTTCCCTGGTGGCTAACTTATAGATGTAGATGGGGGCTGGCTTAGCTATTAAAATAAACTTGTCATCAAGCCCCCTACAAGCACATCAGTGATGCAAGGAGGGTGGGGTAAGCTATTTCAAAACAAAGCTGTAAATAGAGCCAGGACTTTGGAGCAGTATTCACAATGAATGTATATTAATTTTCATTTGGGCACCAGCTAAGGTTTTTATTTTCCCCCCCGTATAACCCCTTTTTGTGTCTGGTTACTGTTATGACACTTCCTTAGTCATCCTTATCTTTCCTTCATACAAATAATTGCCGGGAAGTGTTTTGTGCATAAAGATTTATTGCTTAATTATTTCACATGATAATAAAGTGAGCAGAGAATAGACGGATGCTGTATATTTTATTGCTAGGTGTCCTTTTCTTTACGGTCCTAGCTTATGAAGCCATTTTTTTTTTGGGTAGAAATAAATGTTATGATCTCGTCTTACTATATAACATATATCATTGAAAGTTTTAGTCGCTGGTAAAATATTACAATGTGAATTTGACATATATGTATCGGCATAAAACATGTACTAATGCCATATATTAAAAGCTAAGGCCAATCATCTGTAGCAAGTTGTACAACCAATTACCTGATATGTAGACAAAGCGATATCACACTTCTTCTATCAGCAGAATGTTTAGTAGCCAAAATAATTAAAATTGAATTGCCCCTAACAAAAAATATCAGCCATGTAGGAAAAAAACCTCAGCACTGAAATGATGTTAGAGAACGAAGATCTTGATGCAATAAGTGAATATTTTATTTTGATCCAACAAAAAAAGTTCCAACGTTTCTACAGATGGTGGTCTTTATCAAGGACATTTGTGCTGTAGAGGAGCCGCACACAGACGCATCTACCTGATACCCGGCTCCTCTACAGTACAAATGTCCTTGATAAAGACCACTATCTGTCGAAACGTTGGACCTTTTCTTGTTGGATCAAAATAAAATATTCACTTATTGCATCAATATCTTCGTTCTCTGTCATCATTTCAGTGCTGAGTTTTTTTTCTACATAAAGTCAGGAATGTGGTCCTGTCCTCGAGCACATACACTTCAGGAGCAGTAGTGGCGGTCTATCCTCCAAAAAAATTCTCAGCCAAGCATAAGGACATAGAAGTCCTGCCCCCAACCAGCCAGAAGATGACACCACCTACTTGGGAATGGCCCAATCTCCCAATTTTGGGCAGAGTTTACATAAACCCTCCCTCCTTTTGCGGTCATCATGGACAGCCCCAAATTTGAAGGGATTATATCTGAAAATTTGGGACTGTTGGCACCTATGGAGACCTCAAGAACATAACTGCATTCAGAATGCATGTGGTATGGATCCCTATGAGAGTGCCCATAGTATTCTGTTGAACGATATTTCATTTTTAGTGTATTTATTACATTCCTTAAGAATAAGCAAAAAATCTAATAATGTAACAAAGAAAAATGATGGCATGTTCGAACGTACGTTGAGTTATGGAAGTATGGTTCTCTCAAAGCCTTTCTGCTTAGGGGAGAATATAGGGAGTTTATGAGGCACTTCACTTTTAAGGACTACCTATAGTTTCATCTCCTCCTATATGTGCAAATACAAGTACTTTTAGGTAGGGGAAACATGGGTTTTATGCCTGGTTATTGGTTACCTGAAGAAGTCAACAAGCTACTTTGCCTTGTCTAGGGTAATTAGTTACATGGCTAGTACAATAAGCTGAATTTGTGATGAAAAGTCGATCTGCTATATAATTCTGTTGGTATACAGGGCCCGTAGACAATTGTTAATAGGTCCATATCATGCTTAGCACAGATTTACACTTTTTGGAAAAAGACAACCTGTACTGAAAGTGGTCCAAGACCTTTTTATATAGACACATGCCCTATACTTGTGTTCTGACCCTTAGGTAATAGTGACAATGCGCCCGGTGTCTATTCCACCCTCGGCTCAGCATGGTTATGCAGATGGCTATGCCGCCCCAGACCCTGGCCACTTTTTTAAACAATCATCTGTATCTTTAAAACATGCTAAAAAAAATAAAATCTTCTATCCCTAATTATAGTTATATGGATAGAATAGCAGCTCTGTATGTGTCCTGGGTGTCTTTTGTGCACCCTGAAGGTGTTTTCGTCTTGCTGGTAAGTGCCTAGGGACAGCATACATCTGTAAGCCGAACTGCACAGATGGTACGTTTCTTTGTTCTTTAAGATATTTTCTTTTATAGTTGTAATAAAATCCATGAGCATTTTACTACAAAGTTATATTTTTATTGTAATCTTTAATTGAAGTTCCCTCAGGTGTTGCAGAATGTGAATGTGCGCTGTTATTCCTGTGCCTTATTACATGTGAGGGGAATGTTATACATGTGCTAGAAGGAAGCACAGCATAATAGAAGTTACCACTTGTTATATTTTCTGCAAAATTAGGTTATTGCACCTTAGATTAAAAGTAAATTTGGCTCAATGTGCAAATCTTCCCACTGAATAAATATAAAGTGTTTCTGAAATCGGGTTTAGCTCATCAAGTTTGAAAGACTGTTCAGAATGTTTTCCCAGGTGAATGTTGAATGTTTAGCATGAAAAAACTAAAAACTTATTCTGTTTTTGTTTCTTACTGGAGATGTCTCATCAAGAGTCCCCCACTACACTACTAGGACATATTCAATGCATGACCACTTTATTACAGATATTATATATTCATTTAGCTTTGGTTATATAGCATTATCATGCTCCACAGACATCATCACTGTACCCATCGGGGCTCACAATCTAAATTCCCCTATCAGTATGTCTTTGGAGTGTGGAAGGAAACCCAAACAAACATGGAGAGAACATATAAACTCCTTGCCGATGTTGTCCTTGGTGGGATTTGAACTCAATACACCAGTGCTGCAAAGCAACATTGCTGACCACTGATCCACCGTGCTGCCTGATACGTCTGTAGTAGCACACTGGACCCCCTTTGTCCTTAAAGGGAATCTGTCACCACTCTTTAGAAAAGTAAATCTATACATAGCTGTATGGCCCATAGCAGAGGTCTGATTGCAGAGAAAAGCACTTGAATCAATTCTATTTTGTACAGGCTTGGCGTATGAGGGACGCCAATAAATCCATGCCTATGTGCTTCTTATTCCCCCAAATCCTTGCCTATATGCTTAATTATCATATACCCCCTCCCCTGCACATCACAGGGTTCTATGATGCTCACTGTGCTCCCTAACTTCGCGGGCATGCGCTAAGTGCCGCTCACATAGAGCTCACATAGAGCGTGCTTAGCTTCATCCCGGCCCATCTCTCTGTGCTGCAGGTTTCTATTGCGCAAGCGCTAGGAAGTCACTGTCACATGATAATTATGCATATAGGTGGGGATTTGGGGGAATAATAAGCACATAGGCGGGGATTGCTTGGCGTCCCCCGGACGCCAAGCCTGTACAAAGTAGAATTGATTAAAGCACTTTTCTCTGCAATCAAACCTCTACTATGGGCCATACAGCTATGTATAGATTTACTTTTCTAAAAAGTGGTGTCATTCCCTTTAAGGACAAAGGGGGTCCAGTGTGCTACTACAGACATATCAGGCAGCACGGTGGATCAGTGGTCAGCAATGTTGCTTTGCAGCGCTGGTGTATTGAGTTCAAATCCCACCAAGGACAACATTGGCAAGGAGTAGGTATGTATAGATTTACTTTTCTATACCCTGTATGGCCATAGTAGAGGTCTGATAACTCCAAAGTGGTGACAGATTCCCTTTAGGAACCACAGCAATAGTTTGTGGCATAGTTTCCACTAAGTGTTACAATAGGTCTGCAAAGGAGCAGACAAACCATTGGTGAAACTTGTGCAGCCCCACAGAAGCCCAAGATGTAAGGGTGTCCGCTGCCACCTCCAAATTAGGTGGAATTGTGCATTATGATGAGCTTTTGGACTGCAACGGGCCCATGAAGTGTTCTTGCACAGAGGCCATCTTCTGTCTGCATTCATTCATGGTTATGCAGGAATATTGGCTCAGGATAGCTTCTTGCGGTTTCCACAGATTGGATGGTTAAACGGAAATGTTCTGAACATCTGAGGACTTTAAAAGCCTTTGAAGTAAGTTCCTGGAAGCAATCCATGACCATATGATACTAGTGGTATGATGAATAGATGCATAGTCTTGCTGATAAAGTCTTTCTTCTGTAGGGTAAAAAGCTGCCATAAAGGGACAGACTTGGTCAGTCACAATGCTTTAGTAGGTCCTACTGTCCAAAAGTTCATCCACAGCCTTCAGAAGTCATGGGGGTGGAGTGTGGAGGGTGGAGAAGAGTAAGGAGGTCTTCATATACTACTATGACAGGTTGCTACGATACAACTGCTGGAATCCAGTTGCCAAAGGAGCACAAGCAGGAACAGCAAGCTGTAGTAGAAGTTCTTAGAGTTAGCAAAGGAGTTGTAGGAAACAATCTGTAGATAGGTGAGAACTGTCTGGGCAAGACAGTCCGGGAGCTGGATACTGGAACTAGACTAAACAGCTAGACACAATACTCAAGCAATGAGTGAGCGATCCATGTGGCTTTAAGTAGGCCCAATCAGAATCTGCCATTTTAGTAAAAGGCAATTGCAGAACACAGCAGCAACCTCCAGTGGTATGGAGTGGGATTGCAGCACAATTATTAACGTGAAAAATAGCAGCTACTGGTGGTCAAACTGTAGAAGGAATACAGTAATCCTGACACAGGTATTGCTGAAATCAAAGCACTTGGCCAACAATATTCTCATGTATGGGGGCTTTCAGAGCACATACAGTACTCATCAATGAACAGCATCTTTGTTGAAAAGTTGATGTCAGCAGTATACATTATGTCGCAATGAAAGGCTTTGTTTCCAGTATGGTAAATCCAGTTAACACAGCCATATTGGTGTCTGGACAACTTCGCCTCTGTGTCCAATTGTAAAGCCCTTCCAGCTCAGCAGCCATAGAAAGTTCTGAATGAATAAGTTTTGGATATTATCGTCTGCTGTCCATTCATTTCCTACCAATTTGTTCTTCCTTTGAAGACATAGAATTTGAATATCAGCAACTCTTTCCTCATAGAAGACTTTGCCAGTCTGCTGGCTTTCAAGAGCGAAATCACTTCAAAGGCTGATCAGACTACACACAGCTGTTCTCATGTTTCCACTTGATTAGTCATTGAATTTTTTTTTTTCTTGTATGTGTTTGAAAACACCAAATGGTTTGTTCCACATTTCAGTTCGGATACAGTGTATTTAGCAAACCGAACAATCTAAACTCTGCTACAGTTGCTAATTATTCTTTGAAATTAATAAATATTTTGAAAAAGTTGTTACTTTTAGGCTTTTTTTTTATGCTACTGTCATCAGTGACGCAACCACCAATTTGCATTTTCCAACAGACACCAATGGATGCAATTGACTTATAATGGAGTCCTTAATTTGGATATTTTTGAGTGTGAAAATAGTAATTTTGTCATTAAAAAGCGGCAATCCAGAAGGAGCCTAACACAATGTCTATTTGAACAAAACCTACATTATATATTGTTTTTGCATTGTCTTTTCCATATTTTTTATACGTATGACTCAGGAAGACCAACGGGACAAATGTCTCCAATACATTTAAAGGGGAAGAAATTGATAACCTAACCTTAAAGAGTTAACCGTCATCGTAATTTATGTTTCATAAATGAATAGTACACACGGAAATAGACAATTTTGTAATATATCTTATCAGAGAAATCTGCTTCTTTCTCCTTCTCCTCCTCAAAATTCTCAATTCACGGGTAAAATCTGTATTCGGTGAAGACAGATTTTTATATGACTGAGATAGGAAATGGCAGCTGCTACTGATTCTCTGTGGAGGGGAGCAGGGAGGAGGTTGAGGCAGAGCTCCTCCCACCTCCCCCCTCTCCAATCTACATAGAATCTTATCAGCACCAACTGTCATCTATTATAATAATGTAATAATCCGTCTTCACTGAATATAGATTTTACCCGTGAATTGAGAATTTTGAAAATGAAAAATCAGTCCAGGAGGAGAAAGAAGCAGATTTCCCTGATAAGATACATTACAAAGTTGCATATTTTCATGTGCATTATTGATTTATGAAATAAAAGTTAAAATGATGGTTACTCTTTATCTTTACGGTAGATCGTAAATATCAGATGGGTAAGAGTACAATACCTATCAGACTATCGATTAGCTGTTTGTAGCAGCGGCCGGATCAGGCTATATACTATACAATAAATATATATATAATACTTGCATATTGTCAGGAAGAATAACTAAATCTTTGACTTCAGTCTATGGGGCCTCCAAAAATACCTTCCTAAATTTCAAATAGTGATGGATCCGAGACCACTATTTCACCGTATCAATTTAAAAAAAAAGCTCACAGCAATTAAAATGTAATTCTCTTGTGTTCTGCTTGCCTTGATTTTCCCTCTCACATCTTGCTGTTGTGCATACCAACGGCCCTATTTAACATAATCATAACGGGGCACAAATCACTGCGCTGTGCTCTTATGTGTGACATCTCCTATGTATATCACTGGGACAATATGTGCTGAAATGATGATCCAAATAGTCTGATTAGTTCTTATTACATTACATGAAATATACGAATTGAATACAGCAAAAGTAGTGTCAGATTTCTGCCTTCATTTATTTATTTTACTCGCTTATATACTGATTGTGGTTTCTTGGATTCCCCTCAGTATAACAAGGGCAAAACAATGGCTTCTCCCTAAAACAGAAGACAACTGTAAACCAAACGAAATAAACAGTCTAGCTTTTACTGACCACATCTGTGGGTACAATATGCTCGGTACTCGAGTCGAGGAGGTCCGAGCGTCCGACCTGCTTGATTTAAGTCCCGAGCACCCCAGCAGTTTACTGCTCGATCATCACTGTTTTCGACACTTAATAGAAGCGTTACATTATAGAAGAATCTAAGCTAAATGAACACCAGACAATTTAAACAAGTCTTTTGTACAAACTTCTTTACCTTGCAAAAACCACCCCGACACTTGTGAGGGACTAAACTCTACCATAGGCTTTCTCTAATTTACCAGACTTTGCTCTATGTCCCATCTGTCACTGTGCTCACATCTGAAAGGTTCAGTATCCACACACATTATTTTTCCTGATTCTCAAAGGTTATGCCTTTTTATCACTATTCCCTGCACCTTTTTCATTGCTCTCTACATTTCAAAGATTAGGTCTCCACAGGCTCTGATTCCCACACCCTCTCTCCAAGTTCTGTCAAAGAAAACACTTAAGGCCCCATATACCTTTGGTGGCTAAGCATTTGACCAGCATCTAACTCGACCATCTATCTCGGCCATCTCTGCTGAGCGCTCCTGTGTTCTCTATGAGAGCACCGTTGACCATTGGCTTATCTCATGAGAACAAAAGGATTGGCAGTCTGAAATTGGACATGCTCTCATCTGTCCGGGGCCTCTACACATTAGACCGTTGGCCAAACCCATCAATATCGACGGGTTCAGCCAACAGAAGCGTGAGTGTCAGAGAAAAGGTCCAAAAGAGAGGTCTAAAGCTCCACATACACATTAGACTGACAGGTAACCTTTCCCTTAGACGCTGAGTCTCTCGAGGGCACTAGCTAGTCTACCCTTCCAATGTCTACTCTACACTGTTTGGTGTAGTCAAAGACTGTAATCCCTGACAATGCATTCCAGACTTTTTTTTGCAGTATCTACTGACCCACCGGGCTTTTTTATAACTCTACTACAGTCTTCTCTGACTTTCAACTTTCCACCCTTCACTGGTTTCCAGCCAGGCTGATTGTTCCCACAGAACCCAGAGAGTGTGAGCACACAGCTTGATGGTATTCCTCAGCATTTTCTGGTTAGGCAGCAACTCTCACAGAACCAACGCGTGCCCACCACTTACATGGCAAACCTCTGCCAGTCCAAGACAACTGTCTACCTCACTATCCACTCAACCATCAGACCTCCTATCCAAGTAGCTGAAATGTCTTCCACTACATAGTCCATTCAACCTCCTTATATGAAGAAAATGTCCTTAGCAATGGAGAATATATCTACCAGGATGAGCCGAGATGATGGCTCATTCAAATCTGGCAATTTTCTTATACAAAAGAAAAAGATAAACCACCTCCAGCACCGTCTACAGCCTTTCTTGCTCAAATTCACACAAAAAAAAAATCCTTGCTTAAAAAGACTAAAGAAGTGAATTCTACTTTATTTTCATCTTATAGTTTTACATCTCAATTAAAATAATCAAGAGCACTTAAGACATAATAACCCCAGCATTAAAACGGTTACACAGCAATTCCATCAAAGAAAGATTCCTGAACTCTGAAAATTGCTTTAAGGAAAATCCAAGGTGAAATCCTCCAGTTAATCAGTTGTTAACAAGTGAAACTGCCCCAGAGATAACACATAATATTGCTTTTAATTCTTTCAAATGATCTTCTTTCTGCTATTTAATGGAGGATCCAGACACCCACACCGCAGTAAAGCTTAGGTAATATTTTGGACTTTTGCTTTAATATATCTGTTAAATGTCTCATTATGTGCCGAAGCCGCCATCACATTAAACCATAAAGGGATTCAATTAAAAATAAAAATCTTAATAATAATTGTATCTCCATGGCTTCAGGGAGATTTAGCAGCCAGATTATATGGTAGTTGCACACATAAAAATGGATTTTTTTTTTCTTAATTATGACAACACAATATTTATAGTTTTACAGCCACTAGATTTGAGAAATACTAATTTGCTCAATCAAGCTGTCTTCGAGACCTTGAGACCCATTATTTGTTCTCAGCTTTGGGTTACAAAAAATGTCACTGATAGAAGAATCTTGTCTAAATTTTTATTTTTGCTTTAATATTTAGATGATTGTTTCACATTTCACATTTCAAAACAATCCTAAAGTAGAGCAACAAGCAAACAGCCTAATCTTGTATCCATAATACTGTATCTCTGTGTGTCTCTGAATGAAAGGGGTTAACCGGTGTTGTGGGAAAAGTCTGCAGTCACTGTATGTAACTACAGACTTCTGAATCCTTACACTGCGCGCACTGCATGCTGTCAGGATTCTGCAGTGTTGCTACCGAGATCAGGCGGTGACGTGACCGTAAGTATGCGATTTGCATACATGTGGTCATGTGCCGAGTAGATGTGCCTGACCTCACTCAATACAAGTGAAATCGCATACTTACAGTAACGTGACCGCCCAGTCTCGGCAGCAACACCAGAGAATCCTGACAGTGTGTGGTGTACGCGCTGCAAGGATCAGAAGTCTGCAGTCACACAGACTTTCCCTTTAATTAGCTTCATTGTCAGCACAGAAAAATGTGCCATACATAAACACCATAAGATTGCACACAGCATGGCTGTGCGTCCATAACACAGATCTGTAGCCGCTACCTGTGCCACCACACAGGGTTTGTGCATGAACATAGCCACAATATGGCCCCATATGTAATACTAGTACTGTGATCCTTTTTAAAACAAAATCTTTGCAATTTATTTTTAATTTGGTTTAGAAACTAAACATTTTCTACCAGTAAACTTTTTCTGTGAAACTTTATTAATACTGAGGTGCTGCATAAATTGCCACAATCAAGATGATTGAAGTGTATTATTAAAGGGAACCTATCATCAGATTCATGCCGACCGAGCCACAGGCATGAATCAGACACTGGCAATCAGGTACGTTTTCCTCTGAAACACTGCGGCATTACAGAGTAAACATAGTTTGAAAAACATATGAGGCAGATACAGTTTAAATTAGTAGAACTACAAAATTTATTGAATTGAACCAAATTAGTTCCTATTTCTGTATCTGAAGGCTTTTACTGAAGACATCTTAAAAATGAACTGTACTTTCAACAAACTTTGCATAAATAAATTTTGCAGGCGAATATAAGAAACTTTGCAATATATCTTATCCGCTTATCCGAGAAATGAGCTTCCTTTCCCACTTATCAGCCATTGATATCCCCAACCCCATTCCCCTAATGCCTCCTGAACTTGTCATCCACTCTAAAAAAAAAATCAGCTCAAATTCATACAAGACAGACTGTTAGCCCCCTGTGGTGTCATGTGAAAGCCCATTATACCTTATGGAGAGGGGAGGAGAGAGGAGGAATGAGGAGCAGGGAGAGAAAACAAGCAGAGGGAAACATTTATAGATTATGGTGAACTTTCTAACAACTCTTTTATATTTCTCCAGTGCTGATTCACATTTAGACATCTCAGCATTGCTGTAGAGTATCCTGATTGTTGCTGCAGCATCTCTGTGTGCTAAAAAAATTGTGAAAACCTTATACAGATAAAACAGTGATTTTGTCCAAATTACAGCAAGCAGTCCAATAAGTGACACATAACTTGAATCGGGGTCTGTGACTCTACATCATGCTGTTCTCAGATAGGGTAGGAATAATCTGGTAAGGTTCCCTTTAATCCTCAATGGTCATATGTCTCACACAGGATAGAGTACAGATCATTTCATTGAAAATTCCATGCAATTGAGTTGATTGGTTATTTTAACCTTCAAATTGTTAGGGTATTTAATAGGGATTCTTTACGTATGCCTTGGAGTTAAAGGGATTGTCCACCCCTTATTTTGCCTGAAAAATGTGTCCACCATGCTCTAAAACATTCCCCCCTCGTACTAGGCTACCGATGCTGCGTCACTTCTCCTTACTCCTGCTTTGGTCTTCCACTGGTCTACTCGCTGCTTCTTTCAGTGCGAATGTTGATGACCCTTGAACCCATCACTGGCCACAATGGTGACATTTATGCCAAAAGAGGAAATGAGGAGACGGGTGGGGAAATAAGGCAATTTTATGGAGGAGCAATACGAATAAAAGGGCTGGACAACCCCTTAAATAATAATAATTTTTAATAATAATAATAATAATGTCACTATTAGTTATATGTTCATGCTTGTTATAGGACCTATTGAAGAGGAGCCAGATCATTAACTATATGTCATGAAAGAGTCATGTAAGAAAATACACTAAAAAAGAAAATTAAAAGATTATCGAAACGATATGGTACTTTACAGTGTTTATGTTTCTTAATGTCCTAGTTATGGTGCAAGGCAATAAGTGATGTTCTACATACAGTAGATATAATGTGTATATACGCAATGCCTTAATAAACCCGCATGTCGTATTATAGGTTCATCAAGCAGCTCATGCCTTCTCATACTCCCCTCAAAGATGGTATAACTCTCCTTGATTCAAAGGACATAAAAAACTTTAATATTTGCTTTAGCAGCTTCATTTGGAGTGGGGAAATCCCAAGAGCCAAGTTCTCTATTTTGATTAAAATCCATCAATCAGTGGTATTGGATTGTCAAACACATCCAAATATTATTATGCAACACACCTTTCTCAGATGGTTTGCTATGCTACAGGGAAAGAGGAATAAATCTGGAAGGATATATCAGTCTAGATTTATCAAACGCTGAAGGAACTCTACAGTCGGTAAAATCTCCCCAAGCTATTCCCTTTTATAATTAGGCTACACAGAATAATATGCGGACAGGATGTTTTCTACTGACTCCAGAATGCGATATCTTGACAAGTTTCAGAGATATCTGTTATTTTGAAGAAGTTATGGACACATCTAATGCGTTTTTCTTTTCGTAATATTATCCTTATAGTGGTAAATTTTCATATATGACTATGGGCAGTGGTTTGTTACACTGGATGTATAAAAAATTCGAGGGGGCATTAGTGTCCCAGGACTAGTCGGCCTGCTTAGCATATTTTCACGCCCCTGTGGGAGTGATAACATGACTTACATGAGCCGGCATTATCAATAGCACTTCACAAACCTTGTGCATGCGCGCGGCTTCTTTCCCTCACTACATTGAGCCTCTGTAGCCGGGTGTATGCGCCCAACTTCAAAGAGACACACTGCGCATGATCGGAAGTGTGGATGACTTCCGATCATGCGCAGTGCGCCTCTTTGAAGTCGGGATGCATACACCCAGCTACAGAAGCTCAATGTAGTGAGGGAAAGAAGCCGCGCGCATGCACAAGGTTTGTGAAGTGCTATTGATGATGCCGGCTCATGTAAGTCATGTTATCACTCCCACAGGGGTGTGAAAATATGCTAAGCAGGCCGACTAGTCCTGGGACACTAATGCCCCCTCGACTAGTCAAAGGCTTCATTTACGTATCATAAACAAACTTTAGAAATACTTTTTATAAAGATCTCTTTATCTGTGTAATGTAATACAGGGACTGTTAGTCGGAGAATTTAGATAGGTAGACACAACTGCTGGTGGTTCTTGGGGCACGGGAGACCTGACAAATTCCCTTTAAGGACTACAATTTCTCACAATATAAATTCAATACAATATCATGTTGTGCCAGCAAAATCTTCCAAGGGCCACAATTCATATTACAACCACTCATTGGCTAGATTTAGCTTCTCCCGACAGAGTACTGCATTTTTTTTTCAAAGCTGATCTTCTGACAACTATCATACTGGAATATGTTGAGCCAAGATGAAAGTTAAAGGACACATCTGTATTCCTTAACACAAAATTCATATATCACTGTAATGTGTGTCACTAAGCCTTCTAGTGTTCGATTAGAGTGCAAGCTTCATTGAGGCACTAACCTATAGTTGTAACCTACTTCCATTTAAGAAATGTGATACTCGTCACTTGTCTCTCTGGTCACTCTGACCCCAAGACCGGCACATGCTTCTTAATGAAGCTGGAGTGTCTTAAAAGTGACGTGCGCATCATGAATTTGACAAGCGGGCGTTGTCATGCCCGTCCTGCCTCAGCTTTGCCTATTTTCATAAAGCTGGCAGAAAGTGCTGTGGAAATGCCAAACGTCACCAAATTTTTGCGCAAATTCATGTTACACAAAAATGTTGTGACTTTTCAAACAGATTTCTGGCATAATCACTTTGAACATTCGGGGCTTATGTGTTATGTTTAGCACCAATATGATATGATGTAATTGCCCTGAAGTAATTAACAATTAATATAGAAAGTCACTTGTTAACTATTTTATCCATTGTTTGAAGGTTTAAGCTGATGTGAAAATAACGATGTATGTGGCATAAGATGCCCATCTGTACTTTAAAAATATATATTTTGTGATACTCTGCCTGGTGATGTTTATGCCATAAGTTTTTATATTTGACCACCCAGTGATTGTCATCTGAGTCGCAACCTGTTGAGGGTTTTGCTAACATGTAGTTATTATATATTCAATTTAGAGTCTTTAACAATTTATGCAAAAGTAAAGGTGGATGCATCTGTATCAATTGTACAGTGCTCTTCATGGGTGTTCTCAGGTACTGATGCTCAGTTCCTGAGTGAATGGAGCTGAGCTGGAGTACCTGAGAACTCCCAATACACAGTGTATGGGCTGTGTTATTCTGGCTCTATACACTGTGTACATTTGGGCACTGTAGCACCTACAACAGGTGATTGGGGTGGTGCCGATTGTTGTCCCCCGACCTATCCCTAGGATGGTTCATTAATATCAAAGTCTGCAAGAAACCCTTTAAAGATCTATGAATAGTACTACCATGAAATAGCGATGTGCATATATTATAGGGTAAGAGCAATGTAGGATAAATTTCGTAGCCATAACCCAAACTTACACTGATATACAAGAATAAGTTTGAAAGTTTTTGAAAATCCCTGCGGAATCAAGCCAGATCCTGACTTCAGTGCATCCTTTATTTTAATGGCAGTTGACATTTTCCTGAAGAACATAGCAACCTATGGGATAAGACCTCGCTCCAAACTGTACAATAACTCTTGGTAAGGCATCTTAGAACGAGAAAAAAAAAGTACCACAGCCAAAGGTGCATGCATCGATCTTGGCTGTCCTTTCTCAAATAATGGAAATTAAATTAAACCCGTAGGGAATCTTGGTGGCTTTAATTATATCTCCACTGCTGTGTCACCTGAGCAGAACATGTTCTCATTCTTGGTAAAACACTTATAGACAGTCGTACAATGCCTCTGTAATTTAGCTCTGCTGGAAGAGATAAATGACAACTATACAGCAGAATAAAATATCGCCTTTGAAAATTATCTGATATCTATGAAAGTGCAAAAACAATTACAATGAACTTTATAGTTGGATTCTTATCACTAGAAATCGCTTTATTAGCTTCACTTTGCAGCATCAATGTCTACTTTTAATTATAAATGGAATTTATTTGAAGTAGAAACTTCCTTGAAGTAGTATATGTATTGGGAATTTATCAGGAAAGCCAGTAAAATGATTTGCTTGTGCTCCAAATATTAGTTTAGGCACACGACTGAAATGTCCATGACTGTGGAATACGGAATATTAATACAGTAGCCAAAAAAGCTTCACTGTATTATGTACTATGACCTAGGTGTTTGCAAAATGAATGGAGTTGGACTGAAAAACCACACACAACTTGTAGACAGGTGTGGCTTTTTTTTCACAGATTAATGCCTCTTTCAAAAGTCTGGATATTTCACACTTCTGGAGATATTCGTGTCTGTGTGCACCTGTGTGGCAACCGTGTTCCGCATCAGGATCACACGTACCGGTGCTTAGAAATCTGCGGTACAGTTAGCGCTGTTCCCAAGTGCCGGGTGCTGAACACTGTCCTCATCATTGTCCCTTGCTTGCGCTGCGATCAGCACCAGCAGGAGACAATGTTGAGAGTAGTATTCTGCTCCCGCTGTGTCCTGGTGTAAAAATAAGAATAAAATAAATAAATCCTTATAATCTCCTGTCTGAATGTGTCCCCTGCTGTAATCCATCTGACCACTCACGCTGAGGAGCAGGGGAGAATGACTTGCTCCAGTGAGCGGTGTCCTGTCACTCACTGAGCAGGGGCCCGCTAGATGAACCAAGTCATTCTCCCGGCTCCTCGGCATGAGCGGTCAGATGGATTACAGCAGGAGACACCTTCAGACAGGTGAGTATAAGGATTTTTTTTATCTTACTCTTCTTTTTACACCAGGACATAGCGGGAGCAGAATACTACCCTCAACATTGTCCCCTACTGGCTCTGATCGCAGACCCATTCATTTGAATAGGTCTACATGTGTCAGTGTCTCCAGTACGTGTGGAAATGGACACCACACGTACTCGAAACACTGATGTGTGAAAGAGCCCTAACTGTAGTTTAATTTTTTTTTTATAAATCCTTAGTATACATGAAAATAAGAAACTTTGTAATATATATTAGAAAAATCTGCTTGTTTCTCCTCCCGGACTGATCATTCATTTTCAAAAATCTCAATTCCACATTTAAAATCTGTCTTCAGTGAAAACACATTTTCCCATTACTGAGAGATGACAGTTGATGCTCATAAAGTTCTATAGAGAACTGAAACTGTCGTTTCAGAACAATGTCTGTGTCGGCCTCTAGCTCTTCCTTTCTCTTCTCATTTCATTTTTTAAAGCACCAACCGTCATCTCCTATCTGAATAATGAGAAAATCTGTCTTCACTGAATACAGATTTTACAGAGGTTATTCATTAATTGAGAGTTAAACATCAATCCAGAAGGAGAAAAAAGCAGGCTTCTCTGATAAGATATAGTACAACATTTCTTATTTTCATGTGCACTATTGATTTATGAAATGAAAATTAAAACAATGGTTACACTTTAAAAAGGCATCCATGTTTTTATTCTCCAGGACCACTGCTAAAAGCCTTTTTTGGTCCAGCACAGTTTTTAAACGGTTTTATTCTACTAATTTCTCATCAGTTACTGTGGAAATTTGTAGTCTACATTTTTGAGTTTGTGATCAAATTTTATTTCGATATTCGGTATGATGTGTGCTTTACCAATTCCGAGACCAAGGAAAGTCCAATGAAACTATAGAATGCTGCATTTGTTTTATTTATTCCTAAGTGTCACGGGTGTGTCAGAGGTGACAGATTGTCACCCTGCAGTTGGTTGCAGGAGATCTCTACGTTTGGCATTGCAGACAGCTTCTTAGATAAGAGGCTGTCTCTAGGACCGAGTGGCTACCTCCCTCTTGCTAATTAGCTCTCTGGCCTGGGTGTATATATACCTGGTGTGTCTAAGAGGGAGTTGCCGGCTATATTCATTTCTAATTGTGAGTCTTAGCAGGAGCAGTACTTCGTCCTCTCTGGAGGTTAAGGCCGGTGCATATTTGGAGCCATCTAAAGCTAAACAATTTCCCCCTGTTTTGTCTTCCCTTGTTGTCTATAGTGTTTAGTGGAGGTTGACTAGTGCTCATCTCCTTCCATCCCTAGCCGTAGCCATATGCCAGGGAAAGTAAGGCGAGGCACGCGTGCGGCGATTTGTGAAGAGGCAATATAGGGACGGTAGTTGAGACAGGGTGACGCTAGACCAGACTAGGAGGTCTCCACTTCCCCCTTCCCTAGTGTCTGGACTCCCTTTCCCTTTTCCCTCTGTGTTGCACTAACACCTGGCATGACACTAAGGCCTT
The DNA here is from genome assembly GCF_046119375.1 of Phyllobates terribilis. Lineage (NCBI taxonomy): Eukaryota > Metazoa > Chordata > Amphibia > Anura > Dendrobatidae > Phyllobates > Phyllobates terribilis. The sequence continues at coordinate 733,995,559 of NW_027362763.1, read as the reverse complement.
GATACTCATAAGACTAATGGCGCCTAAACCAACGGGTTTTGCTAATGGTTAGATACGTATGTGGGCGCTGGCCGACTGACAGTCGGGAGAGATGTCAATCACAAATATCCGATATTGGACTGTTGATTGCATTGTTCTACCGGAGATAAGCGCCTGACCCACTTCTCACAGAGAGTACAGGAGCACTCAGCAATACGAGCGCTCATGTGTTTAGGAGAGTTGACTGAGATGGCTGTGTGCCGCATAATCAGCTGAAGCATTGTTCGGCTGGCACCCACGTAAAGTGTATGGTGGGTTTTAGCCTAAAACCACCAGTTGGGTTTTGCTCCTGTATTTGACCTGTCCATGTATTCTACCTAAGCAATCATTCATTTGAATAATGGCTTCCTGCAATATCCAGCCTGCAGAGACCCCAACGTAAAACACTGGAGTGCTTCCCTTCCCACAAACCAAGTATGATAACAAATAAAGAAAATACACAAGAATTACTGGATCAAGGTCAGTTACAGCTTTAATGATTATTTTTTTATAATTTAACATTAAAAAAAGGCACTGAAACTCTTTAAAAGAACAAGAGTCATCGCCCAATGCCACGATGCACATCAACAGGCCAGTCAGCCATTGAGCCACAACATCTCTGTTCTTCCTTTCTAAGCATTCAACTGCTACTGTGACTTCAATTTCTAGAACGAAATAACAATATTAGTAAAATTCCTATAGAAAAGGACAGGAAGAGTAGGACGAGAACCTCCTGGAGTCAACAGGGGAAAAGGAGGAGACTGGCTCGGTGCAGACTCTTAAACTAAGAGGAAGGGGCTGTACTAGCCATAATGGCTAATAACTAGGCACAATGAAATAGGAAAAACCAACCAGAAGAATACAGGGTGGGAAGGAAGACATTCAGAACATACAAACAGAAGGGGAGGGAGCACTGCAATCAGAGGCACTTTCCTAAGTTAGTGCAGTGCTGGCCATCAGTGTTGATAACTAATTGCAGAGAGTTTCAAAAACTACATCTGTGCTGATCAGCCGATCAACAAGCTGGCTACATTTGAAGGTAACATTATGGTGGTCACATCTGCGTTAAGAGAGTTGTATCAAACACACGTGTCCATATTTCCTATGAAGGCATATACACACTTTAGTACCCCCATCTAAGAGCCAAAAAAGAAAAGTGTTCTACATGGCTCCAATTCCAGCAGACTCACGTGAATTACAGAGAGTGCCATTCTTGTGAATGGCCGCAATGTAATAACACATTTGCTCCCCAGGAAAAATGCCTATCTTGTTGTAAACGGCTGATTTTATTGAGAGCTGGATCCAGTCAGTAGATCAACCCAGTGGCTGCATTCTGACAAGATAAGCCCTTTTTAAAGAAGCACTCTTCATCCTCCCATCAAAACTTTTATCCTCTTAATATATTGCAGTCATCATATTATATGGCACTGTGCACTTACAATTGCTCATTTTGCCTTTCTACCCAGTAAATTATAATCTTTCTCTGCTCTGTGTAGAAACAGGAAGTCTCTTGTCCCTGCAGAAATCATTCCCCTCTTCAACTCCTGATACAGCTGCTCTCTCCTATCCCCCCCACCCCACAGAGACTTTTGCAGTGACTACAGGGAAAATTGACCTCCTGTTTCTACATAGAGCATAGAAGGATTCAGCTAGTCAGTTTTTAATCAAGTGATGTCATAGACCTAATGGAAAACAGAAGACTTTACTGGGTAGAAAGACAAAATGAGCAATTGTAAGTACACAGTGCTATATAATATGATGACTGCAATATATTAAGAGGATAAAAGTTTTGATGGGAAGACTTCTTTAAGTTTTTGATCAGCTCCAATTGGTAATTCCTAACATCTGGAAGAATAAGTCAATACAGAATTTGGAATCTAGTAAAAAAATGTATAAAAATAAATAAAATCAAGAATTAAGAGTATTAAAAAATTTTAATTGAAAAAAATAAAAAAAGAGGAAAAATGTACTGGAGAACATATGCACTGTTTTTGTGGAAAGGCCAATTTCAAATATCCGTGTTTCACAGACCAATTAAAGTCCGCTATGTATGGATCGGCTACGGATGGCCTGAACTCGACAGCCGCGGACGGTCCGTACGTCACACTCCGTACTCAGACACACATATGGGTGAGTCAGCCCCCGCCTTAGAATGGTAAAGAGGTGATACTCACTGCACTGGTACAGTAATAGAAGCAATTATTATAGCAAAGAAGCGATCCTCTGTTTTAGAACTAGAGGACTCTATCCCAGTACAACAAGCGCTTGATGTACATGACACAGAAGGAGTTAAGCATCTGTTAAACATGACATTTGAAGGTGCATTTCCATCACGACATTATAAATGTGTAACGTCTCTGAAGGATTGATATCTGTATGAAACTCCCACTTTGTTTGCTCATTGAAAAGAGGCTCCCAGAGGCTAATGGAAAATCCGACACAAAGCCTGAAGCATTAATACCCTGGCACCTTAGCTTTGTAGGTTATTTGGTTCTTTGGAATGGCGCCAACAACCATCTGGTTTAAAATTTTAATTAGAAAATGAACTGAATATAAAATCATCTGTCTGAATATTTTTTTTTCTCCCTTGTGTCACTTTGTCCTCCCCTTTTATGCTATCTTAAGCCTTTTGTTCTCTTCTGACTGTCCAATCTTTAGGAATCCGTCTTATCTCCCCGCTCAGGTTGTGTGGTGTCTTATGCGTTCATTCGCTCTACCTGACCTTGCATAACATATGTTCTCCATTCCTCTTCTGAAACCCCATTGTTCAATGCCTCTTTTGATTAAGAGTGGTCTAGCTGTAGAGAAAGCAATAATAAGTCATATGGTATACTGATTGTCGAGGTACAGAATTTGCATTGCATATAATTCACTTTTTACTATATATATAAACCTACAACTAGTTTTATTGTCTTTTATTTTTGGAATAGTATTGTTTTTGCCAAAAGATCACATAGCAGATCACCAAATGAGCTCTAAGTTTGTAGTGTATATACATGGAGGCCAATCCAACTTTACTTTTGTGACTTCTGCATGTTTTTTGTTTGCGCCATATTCATCTTTTCATTTGTTCCTTTTTTAAACTAGTTTTTTTATGTTTTCGACTGTTTTTTTTTAGTTTGCAATGGTAGACGGGGGTTTATGATTTCCAGATGTTTTAACCTGATTCATCATTTGAGATTTTTCGAAAATCTTTGCGTAAATGTGCTCCACTTTCCACTCGAAGTGATTTAATGTACGACAGAAATATTTGCATAATTTGTGCGGCGTGTTGTGAAACGTGCAAACTTTGGCACTAAGGGATTGGAAAAAAGGTTAAAGACAAAAAATAAAGACCTTGTTTTCCTTTGTGTAAAATTCATGAACCCTGTGTGTCATTTTAAAGAATTTAGTGTAAAAAAAGCAAGTAATACCATGAGACTAAAAATAAAGTTACTTAAAAAAACAACAACATAAAAGTTAGTTCTCTATCATGGACCTTGTAGACAATGGCTGTTGGCCATTTGGCCATATTTGATTACACAATGGCCAAAGTAAATACATTGATCTCTATAGACTTCTAACTGGCTGAATGGGTGCAAGAAAATATACCTCAACCTGCAATTATCATCACTTGAGTTACCACATTAGATAAAAGTCAACCAAACCTGTGGATTTTGGTGGGATCGGCCTACCATCTAATGTGTGGGCGTACCATCTAATGTGTCAGCCTACCATCTAATGGGCCTTCTTACCTTCCCCGACAGATTATTTTTGGAGACATAAGGATGGGGCTGTTGGAACTGAATGAAGAAAACAATGAGTGATTGAAATACTAACAATAAAACTAGATGTGCCAAAAGGCAAAAGCAAAATAAAAAAAATCCTATAAAATACTTTATTGGTCACCAAAAATTTAAAAAGCGCTCAATGGCGTCCCTATAACAATTGATCAATTAAATATATAATTATACAACAGTGTACAATATTTTAGAATAACAGGGGGCCTGGAAATATGCAGGAGTAAGTCCTACACACCAGATAATACCCAGATGGTAGTAAACTATAACCCTTAAGTACTTGGATTAATATTTTATAGATCATTATATATAATAAGTAGAACAGTATCAAATTGAATGGGCAGGCCAAATGAAAAGACTGGTCTAAACTACCTCTAGTCTATCCCTACAGGAAATCCTATCTAGCTGTGGAAGTTGGCACCATAATAGACTGCGCAATGGTTCTTCCTCAACAAAGGCTCTTCCTCAATGCACCGATGATTCTGGTTGCATCTCTCTCAAAGAGAACACAGGAGCGATCATTCCTTTCTATGGGGGGAGTCGGGAGAGATAGATGTTGACCAAACTATTGTTCATCTGACTGCTATCCCTCCCGGTATTTCCATACACTTCAATGCTCATTTTGGCCAAGCGTTCCTGTGTTCTCTATGAAAGAAAATGCTGCTAGAATTATCTGACAATGGCTTATCCCCAATCAAACAGAAGGTATATGCCCAGCTTTACACTTCTCAACCAATATTCAAGTATTTAAAAGTTGCTAAAAACTTTTAGAAGAATGATCAAATTAATTATATTGCCTGGCAGGATAGTAAAAGACAAGTTCCAATATATTATCCTGACTGCAAATGGATATTTCATTTCTAAAAAAAAAAAATTAAATCTTTTTGTACCTGAGATTGCTAGAGCAGTCAGGACAGGCCAATTCAATCCTCCATGTTTTCCCCATCTAGCACAAACCTTATGGGATTGATTAATGTTTCTTTTGTGCTGCAACATTTTATACTGCACCGAAGATAAGTCATTCTAGCCTGTAGGGGTGAAGTTGGGGTGGGGGGCCGTGGATTGATGCAAAATGGGGAGTCAACCTGCCCTCAGTATACTTGGTGCTTCATTCACCTAGAGGTCCAACGTTTATTTCCTCAATGATTGGTGGCCAGGAGATATATTTATACTTGACTTTCACCAACCTACCTAGTAACAAAATAATATATTTGGTGACCCAAAAGTTCTTGACACGTTCCATTTAAGGCCTAACACAATATATCAGTTTTCCTTGACTGTTCCTTTAAGAATGTGCATCTATCACATCATTGGACCCCATCATACTCTGACAATCTGTCAATTATGAGGCAACGTTACAACTACAGCTGGAGAGCATCAGGATGGACACAGCATTATTACATGGTGCGCATTCAACTCCAATGGCGTAATTTGAAGCTCATGGGCCACAGTGCAAAATATCCAACAAGGTCCCCGTCTATCATGGTTCTTTGATAGTATTGGTCTTCACATATGGGCCAAAAAGACCTTATAAGTCCCCCTAAGCTCCAGGGCCTGGGGGGCGACTGCAACCCCTGAACATATTGTGGTTATGCCTTTGGTCATCTCCTACCCACCAGATGCAGTAATAAGTACAATATTAACTGCTTGACTTGATGAGTAATTAATAAGTCGCACATCTATAAAGTATCGTGCCAGTGATGTCTGCTCCATATTAAAAGGGGAGACTTATATTTTACAAATTGTGTCTATATTTCTGCTTCATGGTTCCCATTTTCCCTAACCTGGGAGTGACTGAGGTCTCTTTAACGGAACCATATATTTATTTAATTCGATTTCGGCAATCTTAGTAGTTCTGTAAGAAAGGAAAACACCTTTCGTAAGAAATATTTTATTTAGCAGCTTTTATTTTTTGCATAATTTATGCTAAATGCTCTCTGTCAGATCTAACATATGTTATAGAGGTGGGGGAATCCAGACAGCCTCTTTCTTTTCATATTTTACCACCTTGCCTGTAAACCAAGTTCCTGTATGAATTAATTATAGTAAGGTTGCCAATTAAGGAGGATTGTGTAGGTGGCACATATGTTTAGTGTAGGAAAACTTTTCAGCTTCTGGTATACAGCAATGCAATTAACACCATTATCCCACTTCCCAAAGCTAAACTTAGGTGGCTTAACAAAGATGATACATGGGGGTCTGTGTGATTACGGTATATCGCAGCCCAATCACATAAAGTATGCAAGATGGCCAACGACGGCCTGACCAACAAAGTATGAGCTCTAAAAAGAAAAATACATACTGACTTGTTAACGTAATTGTGGATTAAAGAGGATCTTTTACGGATTTTCTTTTTTATTTAAACTGAGTATCGCCTCCAAAGGCCTCTTTTTTACTGATTATGGAATGGTTTTTATTTCTTTTGGTTTTATGCCCCTCTGTTCCAAAGTTATTTACTCCAGTAATAAAGAAGCACATTTTCCTTTCAACCAACTGGGTGTACTGTATACCACAGAACTTCAGTCATAGAGTAGAAAAAGGAAAAACCCAGAGAGAAATTCTCTGGTATATGCGTAGTGAGCTCTAAGAGGATTCTCCGGTGCCGGCACCGGGAGTGGGCGGTCATGTAACCGCAAGCATGTGATATGTGTACTTCCGGCCACATTCTGACTAGACTGTTTCTGGCCTCACTCAATACACTTGCATTGAGCGAGGCTGTGCACGTCTAGTTGTAATGTGGCCTGGAGTTTGCATAACACATACACAAGGTTGTGGTCACCGCTGCTCTCAGCACCGGAGAATCCTCACAGCGCATAGTGCATGCAATGTGAGGATTCACAAGTCTGCAGTCAGGTAGAGTGACTGCCGACTTGTAGCTAAGGCCAGACAACTCCTTTAAAGAGCTATCGATTTACTATATGGGCAAGTTAGGCTCTCTCTATCCCCGTACTTTCGAGTCAACAAGTAAAAAGTGATATGCACGCATGAATAGTGTTTTTTGCAGTAGAGTGCATATCTCATGCATTCGGCATATTCACCACAAGTTTGCAGAGTCCAGACATTGGACACTCAGCTGTTTAGCCATGGTTAGTGGGCACCGAGCACTTGTGCTAGGTGTGAACAGCTATTTTGTGCTCACAAGCTCCCTTTATGTACAACATGGTCCCAATTCATCAAGACCAGTGATTCTCACGCTGGTCTGTCTAAGGGGTTGTGATGTAGTCAAATGCTTCTGATTCATTAAGGGGCACATGCCTCCGTGGTGGTTGCCACAAATCTTACTCCAGGCAGTGACTGGAGTAAGATCACTGGCATTAGATACGCTACAGCTCATCATGAATTAGACAAGCTGTCATTTCACGTCCCCATCTCGCCCAGACTTTTTCACGTCCACATCTTGCCCAGTCTGGCTGATCTAGGCAAAGCTAATGTAAAAACAGCAAATATCGCAACATTTTTGAAAATTCCCAGTTGTGCAAAAATGTTGTGACTTTTCAAAGCTTTTTACCCCAGTTTCCTGGCATAAAAGCTTTCTGAATCTGGGGCCCATGTATTTTTTTTTTGTAGAATGATTAACTATTTTCACCTTCTGATAAGTTTTCTTAGTTATCTACTTGGCAGTGTTTTTTTATGCGTGTATTTATCAGGAATTCTTTATTTAAAAAAAAAGTGCATTTAGATAAAAAAAAACATGGATGAATGTCCTTTTCTCTTTACCAAACTATCTGTGTAATCTAAGCACTCGAATGAGTATTGATCCTTCCGTGTGAAAAATTGACTGTGTACTATAGAGAGAAGTGGCCATTACCTTTTTCAGGCCCCTGTTTTAAGAAGAAACCCCTGTATGTCTCTTGCATATTAAGCGGCAATTTAAGGAACGATCCTCAACCCTTTACATTAAGCGAGCGTTTACTTTTATCTCCATCGGCGTAATAATGAAAACTATTTTTCCCAACGAGTATTTTCTTTCTATTTGATCAACAATGGCAGCTGTTCATTTTCTGGCCGAGTGAATCCTGAAAACGGCAGTTACCTTGCGAGTGATGAATGCTGTATGACGCTTGACTGTCTCCATCTTCAATAGTTTAGTTCTTACCCTGACAAGAAAAGCTTTAGAGTCTCCCTAGAACTACTAATAATATTTCATGGGATTGATTATTTATTGTGTTTGTGAAGCAGGTCAGGAGAACTTTTAGCTAATAAAGAGATCAGCTTTGCCGATGGAGAAAAACACATTGTCTTCATGAAATCACTGCAGACAAAAACTTCAAGTGATAAATCTGATGGCTTTGAAAGAATGATAATAAATTATATTTGGAGCCCAGAACTGAGCTTTTTAATAAAGAAGAATGTTATTAAAGTATAATTGGGCAATCAAAACGGGTTTCAAACATTGAGGTGTCTTCTCAATATCCATCTTTCTAGGAAATAAGGACTTTCCTGTAATCTTGTGCCCCCTTAAAGGGAACCTGTCACCAGAAATAACGCTGTTAACCTGCAGATATGTGGTTAATCTGCAGTTTAATAGTGTTATTATGCTGCCCGGCGCCTGCACGCTGCCAAATGCAGTGGAGAGAAAATTTACTTTATTCTCCCCGCCAGCAATCAGTCATGGGGCGGAAGCGGCGTCAGTTCAGTCATCGCTTTGAGAATAGAGAGCGGCCTCTGTAACTGCACCCCCTGGGCCTGACTGACACTCCCTCTGCTTTGAGGCACAGCTGTCAGTCAGGGCCGGGGTTTGGTTACAGCCGCTGCTCTGTATTTTCAGAGCGGTGACTGAACCCGCTCCGCACCCACCACCATGACTCAACGCCAAATTCTGGCGGGGAGAATAAAGTTAATTTTCTCTCCACTGCATTTGGCTGCGTGCAGGTGCAAGGTGCAAGTGCTACCACTTCAACTCTTACAGCTGCTCCCCTAATTTTAAAAAGATGTTCTCCCTATTAGAATAATAGTTGCCATATAGATCAAAAGTGGCCTGGAAGAAAATAGGAAAAGGCTATTCAAATACAATACATTAAAGGGAACCTGTCACTCACTGCAGAGTTTTGACAGGGGAACAGAGGTGTCGCAAAGAGTGCAAACTGTGATGATGCGGGGCTGTCAATCATGGGCAGGGAGCATGATTATTGAACTCCTATTAGTCTCAATTAATTAACGCCTCAGCAGACAAAACTTGAATTGTCAGCATACAGCGAGTTGATTTATATAATGTGGTTTTACTTAAATATATTTAGTTATATAAAACAATAAAAACCCTGCTGGAATATCTGAATAAAAAGCTAAAAGTTCATGGGTGCAATCTGACAGGTTCCCTTTAAGCATTATCAGCAATTTGGTCACAGTTCTTAGTTGGTTGAGCAATATTTGTACTAAAATTGTGGCTATAATATCTTGCACACTTGGCAATGCCTCGTGTCTTTTTTTGCACCACCTTGGCCCAGCCTCATGTCCCCTTTATCGAATTCCATAAAAGAAAGAAGGGAATAGCACTCGCCGATGATGCTGCTAAAATTTTTATTTTCTTACAGCAAAGTAAAAAAAAGAGCTAGAGGAGCAGAGAACACAAAGGCTATGGCTGTTTCACGCTGGTCTGTGCTTCTTCTCTCTGATCAGGTCAGAAGAAGCACCGAACTGCTCGAAACAGCTGTAACCTTTGTGTTTCCTGCACCTCCCCCAATTTTGCACTTTTGCTTCAAGAAAATAAAAGTTTAATGGCATAATTGGAGAGTGGTATCCCCTTCTTTCCTTTATGGGACAAGATATCTGCATAGATAAGGGATTAAAGCACCTCCGTGCTAAAACGGCTCATATTGAGTTTTCTGTTTTAGCACTGGGTAGTGCCAACTTGCTCTTTGCACTTTTGCGTTATAGAAAAAGGGTTAATGAGGACTGAGGTCCAGCACCAATGAGAAGATGTTAAAACTTAACTTTTACTGTGCAATTAAAAACATTGTGAAAAAAAAGATTAAAAAAAAGAATAAGGATCCATATGCTTATGCTTTTCGGGTTAGCAACCCTTATTCATAGCTGAGACCAAAATGAACACTATTTGGTGAGTAATGTATCCTGGGTACAGACATTATGACTCCTTTATCATAAAGAAAATGCCTAGAAACTGGTCTAGTGATCCTTTTGGCCAATCTTCTAAAAAAGAGCACTGAGAAAACAGTGATTAAACATTAATCAGGACTTTGGGAAGAGGCATTCATTGGGTTATATTGAATGCAGAGAAGGTGCAAATGGATTTACAGGACCTTGATCCAGCAGCCATGGCATTAGTCTGTGGCCACAAGTTGAGAGCCCTGCAAACCTTAGGAAAAGTAAAATCCAGCATGTTGAAGTTCTTCTAAAAGTCCATATTTATATCATTAGAAGACCTTCAGCATGCTGGACTTTACTTTTCCTCTCTACAATTTCCTACAGCACCGTGAGAGTCCATGTGACGCGCCCCCTGGGCCGTGTGTGCACGCGTGTGGGTTACCCGGAGCCGGGTCTCTGGGGGGGTTGTAGTCTCCGTGGCAGTGACCCGGTCCGTGGCTCAGGGTGGTCAGACCAGTGGCAGTCTGTTTTATATGTTTTAGGTTAATGTCCGACTACGCCACCCGTGGATTGCGGTCAGGGTGTACCGCCGCTGCGAGGCAGACCACTGAGGCTGGTGTTATGTGGGCAGCAGAGGATGGGACAACTCCCCACGGGAGGAGTATATCCTCAGGGCAGTGAGTGTGGATGATGGGAGTGATGGTGCACGGTGAAGCAGGAACGACTCTTTGCAGTGCAGTTCAGGGTCTTTACTGATGATGATAAGGCAGACCCTCCTGGGAGTACTGGCTAGCATAAGGGGCCTGGTCAGTCTGTGAACAAACAGGAGTTCCTCTGGCCAGGTGGAGTTGTAGGCCTCCCCGTCTATCTGCACTCTTCCTGGCTACCTTGCTGTAAGCGAGTGGAAGTAGCCCACGTCCCTGAGGATACCGTGTGGTGCTCACCCGTATGGCTGGTGACTTGAACCCTCTGGTAGCTTCCGCTCCTCGATGGCGGTACCGGTCCCTTGTGTGTGACTGAGCCTCCGGGCTTCCTATGGCCAGAGGACCTGGAATCCCCTGCCGGCTGGTTTCTGCTGCTGGACTTAGAGATCCCCACAGCCTCGGACTCCGTTGTCCAGTCGTAGTGTCTTCAGCCAGGACGAGCAATATCTGCTTCCAGTCCCTGGCACTCAGCTCCTGCTCCTACAGAGCTCCTAGCTGTTGCTTTCCCTGTCTCTGGAACTTCACTCAGAACTAGACTCAGCTCTGTGTCAGTCTCCAGTTTCTAGTCTGACTAACCCCGCCCCAGACCCAGTTTATATAGGGTAGATTCCTCCCCTATCTGGTCTGGGACAGGAGGTGTTGCATGTTTAAGGGCTCCTGACCAGGAAACCTCCCACTTGCTCTCAGACGTAATATTTCTATTACTGTGGTAACCAGACCCCTGGGGTGCCACACATGCAACTGAACGTGTCTTCAAGGAAGGTGAGCTGACAAATCCTCTTTCTCCCTGCAAACCTTCTCATACTTACCGGAATCACTTTTCTGATTTGCAGTCAGGCTTGGACTGGCCAACAGGAGAATCCTCCGGTGGGCCACCACCCTCTTATATGAGCAGTATTTGGCACAATATACTTGAATCTACCCAGTTCATTGTTATATAAATTTGCGATTGAGGATAATGTCACATTAGCATGTAGCTAAAAAGTGGGTTCCTGGATTTTGTTAGTGGTGGGCACTTGGCACCCCAGTCCGACACTGTTTGTAGGCCAAGTGCAATGTCACCATTGTGTCATGATACACGCAAGATGGGTCATGCCCATCTCAGTCCTGCAAATTGATTCTCTCATCTCTAGTTGCACGAGTAGCATTTAGTATACTGGGTAGTATATTCAGTATCCCAACAACATCTAGTATCTTATAAGTTTTGATTTTAGGAAATAATGTGCTCTTTCTTCCTATGCCAGAGGACCAGTGGGTTGAGGATCTTCCATGAGCAGCTGAGTAATTTGAACCTGGCACAAGAGAGTTTGTGCTGAATGTCAATTTCCTCCAACCAAGGCTTGACGTCGATCAGTCATCGAGAGTAAAAATAAATGTAGAAAATTGTTACACACCAAGCACATTTCTTTACCACCTCCGCTGTGTTAAGCTTTGAAAACAGCAGGAGAACATTTACTGCCATAGTAGACATTATATGTTCAGGAGTGAGCTCCTGTCTATAAAATACTATATATAACTCATAAGTTAAGGTAACTCAGTGGGTTTGTAATAACGGTGTATGACTAAGGTTGTAGATTGGTCCAATTTCCTATAAAAGATAAAAAGCCCTTGCTGACCTTTAGTCATTTTTCAAATAATTGGATTATTATGTTTTTATTTATTATCAGTGTTTGATAATACATCTACAAATATATACTGATAAAATAATATAAGACATATACATTATAGATGCATTGAACTGGATCTGAACGGCAATAGATAAAATGGAGTATGTTCTTGTAGTACCGCAACATCAAGCTCATTTTCTATGGCAGATACCATCTCATAGTGTTCCAGGATAGCAGCGGAGGATTTGATTAATTCACACGTTACATTTCATTTCAGCTCCGCTTTCCTTCCTGCTCTATTCACACACCACAATGCTGTTCCTCTACCATAACACCATCATATCTTACACCATTATAGAGATGTTTGCCATCTCTCTTTTTTTGCTCACCTCCTTTCATCTGTATATTCTTACAGCATCCTCTTTTTATAGGTGCAGAACATGCAGAGAAATCAACATTTATGGATCAGGTTAAGTTTTTGATTTCAGGAAAAAAAAAAGATCTATCTAGTATTGTGTAAAGGACGTTTGGGCTTTCATAAAATAGCTTTACCAAAGATTGTTTTCTTTCCTTTTTTTTTGCATTAAAATTATTTTTTAACATGACAGAAGTCTTCAACACAAAGGGGTCCTGAAAGGGGTTGTCCACTACTAGCACAACCCCTTCTTGAACTAAATGTTTGGCCCCGATAAAATAATAAAACCTATTCTCACCTCCCGTGCTAGCACCATTCCAACAGTGTCGGCACTCGCGGTGTTGGGCTCTAGTGCGGTGGAATGACACATAATGCCCGGCGCCCAATCAACGCTGGCATCACTGTCTCCGCCTTCAGACAAGCTGAACATGAAGAGAAAGTCAGAGATCAACTGCAGCCCAGACTTCATCTTCATGTTCAGTTCATATGAAGGTGGAGACCGTGCCAGCATTGATTGGGCGCAGGGCACCACGTGTCATTCTACCACATCACAGCCCTGGGACTTCGAGTGCCGACACTGCTGAAACAGAGGCGGCATGGGAGGTGAGTATGGGTTTTTTTATTTTATCGGAGCCGGACATTTAGTTTAAGAAGGGGTTGTCCAAGTAATGGACAACCCCTTTAAACTAGAGCTTGACTGGTTCACCCTTCAGAAATGGCATTGATTTCCATAATAGTTTAAAGGGAACCTGTCACCAGAATTTCCCCATATAAAGTACGGCCAGCTTCTTTCAGCCCTCTGTTACAGCATTCTAGTAAGCTGTATATATGTCCTCAATCCACTATTCAAGGCACAAAAAAAGAGCTTTTATTATGCTCACATACAGCGTGGTCCAGTCCGATGGGCGTTTATAGTCTTGATCTGGCGCCTTGTCTCGTCTTATAATCACCATCCTGCTTTATGTGGATGACGTGTCCTACGTCATCCACACAGTTTCCTCCATTGCGCTCCTGCGCATGCGCACTTTACTCTGCCCTGCCTCTGCGCATGCACCGGCTTTACATACAGGTCATCAGCACTCTTTCGCCTTTCCCCGCGCACGTGCACTACAGTGTTTTGCTCTGCCCTCTACAAGGCAGAGAAAAGTGCAACTGCACAGGAGCGTGATGGAGGACACTGTGTGGATGACTTAGGACACGTCATCCACATGAAGCAGGATGGTGATTGTAAGAAAAGAGAAGGCACCAGATCAAGATTAGAGACCTTGACCTCAAAGTATAAAATAGGAAAACTCAATTTGCCCTTAAGCTGAATAAAGCCTTGAATGCCATGGGTGCAAAAATGTGTGCCAGAAGTTATGCCAGAGACTAATAGTAAGTCTATTAAGCTATTTAATGTTATTACTCAGCTCTAAGTATGTGTGTACCTTAAAGACCATTGTTTGTTTAATATGTATGATCAGTTCATATATCAGCATTTTAAAATGTTACACTTTGCTTTTTGTTTTGTTTTTTTGCTTTGAGCCTAAGAAATAAAAGCAACAAATAAACATTTCCCTATTGATTACATTTTAGAATAGTGTCACTTGCTATCTATCAACTCACAGATCAGGATAGCTACTTGGACCTAGAGTTGGGCTCATTAATTCAGCTAAATGTCGAATTGATGAATAGACAAGTAAAAAATTATTAACCCAAGGGTCATCAGTCTGATCGGTAGCTTCTAAAAGATTATATATCTTGTCTCTTGTCGACACTTTGCTCACAACAACTCTGAAAGACCCGTTCAAACATCACACAGAGTAAAAAGCATCATTGGTAGATTCGAATCCCCTCCATGTGTTCCCTACTAAATACTAACCTACTGAATGCACAGTATGTTAACAAGAAATATAATTTATTTGCTCTTAATTTTACATATCATTCTATATTTCAAAAAATATAACCTTGAAATCCTGCAGTTTTCACTGTCGTTGACACTTTCTGTTCTTTAAAGATCACTTTTTAGCAGTCGTTATATTCACAGGCATAATTACAATGAAAGGTATCACCTACATATTGTAGCAAAGCCAGGTAGGCTAGGTTCAACTCTTAGCACTGCAGGTCTTGATTAGATGCACCTGACTTGCTTTGACTAAGAACCAGGGCTTGTGTTCACTAGGTGTGTCAGTCTGCTGAATGAAGCAGAGTCGAGTGTGCTACTGGTGAGTGACCAGCAAAAATGTGAGCCATAGCTGAAAGATTGACGTGCCGGCATCTCTCTCTGAATGGAGACTGCAAGGGTCAACTAGGAATAGCTGAGCTGTCTGTATGTTGGAGCTGTAGTGTGGAAGCTGCAGCCCGTTTAGTGTGAACTTTGCCCAGAGTTGAACACTTCTGTTTGATGCGAGAAGCTGCTGGAGCCCATGCTGATGGGGATTCCAAGACTGGTGGGAATCGTACATCTTCTGTGTATAAGTGTATAACATTTGTTCCAGGAGAAAGGACTGTAACCTCACCGGGTGAGCCTGCACTGATATATATGTGCACTGCTAAGTGAACTGTTTGTTTGCTGTGATACCTTTGTGGCTAGAAGAGGCTGTTTTTTGTTATGAATCCGTTGGAGTTTTATGACAGCAATAAAACTGCACATATTTGGATCAAATCGCTTTGCCTATGTGAACGCTACCCAGGGCCGGCTCCAGATTTTCGTGGACCCTGGGTGAAATAGTCTCAGTGGGCTCCATTAACACATAGCGCGATTCATGATGCAAAGATACGGCAGAGAAATATATATATATATATATATATATATATATATATATATATAGTACAAGGACAAAGATTTCACTTACTTCTTCCATTACATGAGTGATATCTATTGTAAATTCTACAATAGCTCAGAAACCGGCGAATCTTCGCAGCGCACAGTGCGTGTCCTGGGGGGATTCAAAAGTTTTCATTTTATAACTGACAGTATAGTCCTCCATACCGTATTATGGGCACCATATAGTCCTCCATACCATATAATGAGCCCCATATATTCCTCTTTACAGTATAATGGGCCCCATATATTGCTCCATACAGTAACATGAGCCCCATCTATTGCTTCATACAGAATAATGAGCCCCATATATTGCTCCATGCAGTATAATGAGCCCCATACATTGCTCCATACAGTATAATGAGCCCCATATATTGCGCCATACAATATAATGAGCCCTATATATCGCTCCATACAGTATAATGAGCCCCATATATTGCTCCATACAGTATAATGATCCCCATATGTTGCTCCATACAGTATAATGAACCCCATATATTGCTCCATGCAGTATAATGTGCCCCATATATTGCTTCATACAGTATAATGGCCCCATATATTGCTCCATACAGTATAATGAGCCCCATATGTTGCTCCATACAGTATAATGAACCCCATATATTGCTCCATGCAGTATAATGAGCCCCATATATTGCTCCATACAGTATAATGAGCCCCATATGTTGCTCCATATAGTATAATGAACCCCATATATTGCTCCCTACAGTATAATATGCCCCATATATTGCTTCATACAGTATAATGGCCCCATATATTGCTTCATACAGTATCATGAACCCCATATATTGCTCCATGCAGTATAATGAGCCCCATAAATTGCTCCATGTTGTATAATGAGCCCCATATATTGCTCCATACAGTATAATGAGCCCCATATGTTGCTCCATGCAGTATAATGAACCCCATATATTGCTCCATGCAGTATAATGAGCCCCATACATTGCTCCATACAGTATAATGAGCCCCATATGTTGCTCCACAGAGTATAATGAACCCCATATATTGCTCCATGCAGTATAATGTGCCCCATATATTGCTTCATACAGTATAATGGCCCCATATATTGCTCCATACAGTATAATGGCCCCCATATAATACTCCATACATAAAAAAAAAAATACTCATCTCTCCTAGCTGGCCACAGGCCCTGTCTCTTCAGCGTCTTCCCGCTCTCTGCACTTTGACTTCTCAGAGGGTGCGCTGTAGTGATGTCATTACACCCTCTACCCTGACACGTCACAGAGTCAGAAGACGTGGAAGACACCAGAGCTGCGGAGGAACAGGGAGAGGTAAGTATTGTGAAAAGTTTAAAGCACGGTAGTGGGGGCCCGGTGCCAGCACCTGCCGACTCACAGGCCCCATAGTGCGCCGGTGTCCTGATGGCGAGTGGGCACCCCCAGCCCCAGGTGCGCTGGGTGCTTACACCGGGCCTGATGCTACCTAATGCCTACCTGAGAGCGTGAATCCTTACAGTACAGAAAGCACAGTATTCAACGATACACAATAGGCGATGGTTACAGCTCACCTTGCTCCCTCTCTGCGCAAGTACGACCACAACACCCTTCACAGAGCATGCCCACAACCCTCTACCATAAGCCTCTAAGTCAATCCCCATCAGCAGTCTCAGGGATCCTATAGTTCATGTGGCTTCTCTGAATGCTGTGAACAGTAGCTCATGCACGATAATTATATAAAAATCTAAAAAGAAAAGCCTACTGGAAGAAAAAACATTTATCCATATGTTCTTTTAATTAGGTGAACAATATACTTGATATGTCCCCTTTAATACATGCGCTACATGCAGTAAATAGAAATACAATTAGAATTCTTTTGTCTTGCTAATGCAATTGGTAATTTATTTTCTCACCTTTGTGGGGAAAAACTAGAAATTGAAAGTACAAACATAGCTTCACCTCACTAATTTATCTAGAACAAAGTCAATGCCGGTTAAAGGCTTTGGAGAATACATATAATTGGAGATGCGCTGCCACTTGAAGAACCAAATTACTGCACTTCTCACGACTTTGTAAAGTCCCAATTTTTGAAATCTTACCTTCACATCGAATCGCTACTTCACTAACGTCTATTGAAATGCGTTCTGATCTCTCTAATGCATTCCTGCCGTACGTTTAGTAGGAGAGTTTTTTTTTTTTAATTTCTGCATTATAATAGGAGCTTTTATGTACTGTTTAATTTTCTAGAACAATGGATGAGAAGCTGTAGGCAAGTTTAACACCCATAGTTCATGTTTTTCATGAGCCCTGAATCCACCACATTTGTTAATGAATGCTACTGTAATCCACAGGGCTGTCTGTGATGGAACGGATGTTATCTTGCACACCAAACTGACACCTGCTTATTTAGATTAGGTTTTTGGAAGCTTAATAGCTATTTAAATACCCAACAGGGACACGGAGACAAGGTGTCAGTTCATACAAAGGACATTAATTCATGTTATCACGCAACAGAATGAAACTTATTATATTTAGCCCAGTTATTGAGCATTTTACTCCAAAATGTAATTTACATGGATTTACAGAAGATCATCTCCAACTGGTCTCATTGGTGAGTTGCTTCCTCCACCAGTTCTTGGTGAGGAACAGCAGAGAAAGAAGTTTTGGAATAAGTGATTATATGCTGTAAAGGTTTTTCTTGGGCTAAATAAAATGCTGGTCTGGAGAATATTTTTTCTTTTTTTACAAAATGCTCAGAATGGGTCGTGAAAAAGAAGCCCACCAATTCCTTGACATTGCTTGGTGCCGTGCCAATCTCTAAATTCTTGTAAAGCAATGACGTCATGACACTGGTCCAAGTCATTGAAATTCCCAATGAAATGAAGAGTTGAATTGATAACTGTTAGAGGTCCTGCAGACGGCTGTAGATTCTCTCATTCTCCATCTTCTCCATTTTATTGGTGAACGGAAAAAATCGGACATGTGAACGGCCCCGTAGACTAACATTGGTAAGGGTGCAATCCGATGTATTGTATTGTTAGGTGATGCCTTTTGTGGTATACAGTCTATTTTTGGTATGCCTATGGTGATCCCTATTCTAAGGTGTTGCCCTATTCGTTTTTGTATTCTGATGTTTTGTCGGATCTCACTCGGACCGATAATAAGGCCGTCTGCACGAGCCATTAGGCTGTTTAGGGTCCAGTTACTGAAAGTCTCACCAATTCCCAGAACTGGGAGCCTGTGTGCCAAAGTCTATGAGAATGTCAAAGATAGTTGGCTAACCTTAAAGAAGCACTCCCTTCAAAATTTTAATCCTCATAACATATTTCAGTCATCATATTATATAGCACTGTGTACTTACATTTGCTCATTTTGCCTTTCTACCCAGCTAACTCTTCTCTTTTCTATTAGGTCTATGACATCAAGTGATTAAAAACCGACTAGCTGAATCCTTCTAAGCTCAATGTAGAAACAGGAGGTCTCTTTTTTTGCAAGAGTCATCCCCCTCTTTAACTTCTGACCCAGCTGATCCCTTCTCCCCCTGCCAGTGACTTGTAGTAAGTTGGAATTGTAGTTCTAATGATGACTCATGTAAGGAAAATTGACCACCTGTTTCTACATAGAGCTTAGAAGGATTCAGCTAGTCTGTTTTTAATCACGTGATCTCATAGACCTAAAGGAAAAGAGAAGAATTAACTGGGTAGAAATGCAAAATGAGCAATTGTAAGTACACAGTGCTGTATAATATGATGACTGCAATATATTAAGTGGATAAAAATTGTGATGGGAATGCTTCTTTAATTAGTCCTATGGACAAATGGTGCATGCACGACCAGCACTCAAAGTCCTAAACAGGGACATGTGCCCTTTATTATGGCAGCTAATGGGTATCCCACCACTCAGTTCTTCATCAGTCTAGCAGTTATGATCTATTAGATAGATGATAATTTCTTTTTCATGAAATATTCCTAAAAGCACGAAGGACTACATGTTATCGCACATAGGATATAATGTCTACTAGCTTTAGAATTGTACAGATTTTCAGTGTATCTGTAAAAGCAACTTTTCTTTTCTTTGATGACTTCAGTTTATAATTGGCTCAGAATTGAAGAAAGTTAATGGACAAATATGCCCAGTTGGTTACTCAATCCAGGCTTTTCTTTAAGACTTTTCGACATCTTATTCAGATTTACATCAAATCATACATCTAAGTGTTGAATGGGCAGTAAGCGTGCAGAATACCTTGCTGGGGCTCAGTATTTTTGGAAACATTTTGGAAAATGTGTTTTTTTAACTGAAGATTATGCAGATTAAAGATGAGCGGACCCATGAAAGTTCAGGTTCTGGTACCCGATCCGAACTTTAGTCCAAAGTTCGGTTCGGGTACCAGAAGTGTACCCAAATTTGAACCAGAACTCGAACCCCATTGGATACAATAAAGACCCAAACTTTAGATCGGGAAAAAAATTCTCTCTCTCCCTGCAACAGACTTTCCCTGGAACTCCGAATATCGCAACGGATTTCCGGGAGAAGTCTGTGTTTGACGTTTAGCACCAGACACTAACCGTTTGGTACGAACCCCGAACTCTTAAGTTTGCGTTCACTCATCTCTATTGCATTACCTCACTCCATTTTAGATACATTTTCTATTATTGTTCTTTAAAGTAAAAGTATTGGAAAAGTTACAATAAATACAGCACTTGGCAGACAAGTTTAGCAAAAGTATTCTGCAAGACGATATTTAATATTCATCAGCAATTCTTCACATGACTGCAATAAAATTGCAGTTGTGGATCCATCTGTCATTGTAGCTTGTTGTTGGGAAGATAAAAGGTTAATAGGGAGCACCATAGTAATAAAAAGATAATGAAAAATAAATGTCTATTTGCATGATTTCCAGAGCTCAAAACCAAATAATTCCATCCTGTCTAAAATATTTAAATGCCGAAAATAGAGATGATTTATAGCAGAGTAAAGAGCAGATAGCATGCGGATCTGTCACCTTTCATGTTGACGGGGATATAAGTGAACATTATTGGACAAACAGTTTTTTTTTCTACATTGCTTTCATTCTTTCATGGCTAATAGGCACATTAGCAATTTTATAGAAAACACTCTGTAGAAAGCATAGCATGAATGTAGAATCAACAATTGAATTTCTGCAGACTAAATGTGTCAGGCAGTCTGACGAAAGCCTGTACTACTCCAGTCTTTACTATTAAAGAATAACTAAACTTGTTTTATTTAATAATCCTCCAGACATTGGAAAGTTATGAATTTTTGTAACATACTTCATTAACTTACTTTATCTCCTTCTCTCCCAAAAACTATACTGTTTCAATACACAATCTGTGCTTTTTTAGAAGATACTGCTCAGCAAAAACTCAGAGTACAGGAATTTCCCTGTCTGGGCACAGGGTGAAGAGCAAAAAATCTTAGACAGGGATAGTCCCGTACACTGACTGCATGCAGAGTACAGATCTTTGCTTCTAAAATACATATGTCAAACTCTGACCCGCAGGCACAATCTGGCCCGCAGGGTGAGTGTATTTGGCCCCTGATGCCGGGCGGGTGCCATGGGTATATTTGGCCCACAACGCCGGGCAGGGGCTCGCCCAGCATCGCACTTTCACCCGGCATTACACATTCTTTCAATCATTTTTATTTGGGGGAATTTTACAATAAACACGGAGGGGAAAAAAGCATATATAAGTCATTATATACAGGAATAATATCTATACAAGCATAATAATCTAAACATATTAAAAGGGTTGTCCAGTACTTTTAAAAATATGCCAATGTGTTTTAATGACAAATAGAAGCTTATTTTTAATTACCTCCTGGTGCTGTTTCTGCCTGTGAGCGGCGCTATTGGTGGCCGCTCACAGGCAGCACGTGACCCCCCGCTGACGTCATTGGCTTGCAGGCCAATGATGTGTGGCTCAAGCTTGTTTGCTAAGTTGATGCATTAGCACATCGTATAGTAAACAGCTATGAAACAAAGGTGTCTGAATTATGACTTTTATGAGTAGAAGCGCAGATCTGGATGCTCATATACTGGGTGGTGGGAGGGGGATAAATACGGTAAGCTTGAGATGGGATGATACTCGGTAAGAAAGGTTGGAGAGTAGTGTTGCGCAAATGTACTCGGATAAGGCATTATCGGAGTACGCTCGAGCTCTAACCGAGTATCTTCAGCGTACTCGGAAAATATGTTAGCGTCACCGCGGCTGCCTGTCTAGCAGCTGTTAAACAGCCTCAACACATGCAGGGAGCAAGATCTTTAGGTTTGGATTTCTTTATCCCTTAAAAATAAAGACCTTCATTCAAAAACTTAATTTTGTGTTTACTTGTGCCATCTTTGTCTAACATTTACATTTGTTTTGCGATCTGAAACATTTAAGTGTGACAAAGATGCAAAAGAATAAGAAATCAGGAAGGGGGCAAACACTTTTTCACACAGGGCCCTGTAGGTTTGGATTTCTTTATCCCTTAAAAATAAAGACGTTCATTTAAAAACTGCATTTTGTGTTTACTTGTGTTATTTGTGTCTAACATTTAAATTTGTTTTGTGATTGAAACATTTAAAAGTGAAAAACATGCAAACAAGAACAAGAAATCTGGAAGGGGGCAAACACTTTTTCACACCACTGTATCTTCTATCTATCTATCTATCTATCTATCTATCTATCTATCTATCTATCTATCTATCTATCTATCTATCTATCTATCTATCTATCTACTATATTTTACATCTATCTGCTCATTTACCTTGTATTGCAGTGGCTGCATACATCTTTTGCATACAAGCAGAAAGCGCAGCAAATGAGCATTAGTAGCGAGCAATAGTTCATTCACCAAGTGCTACATCTGTATGAATTTCACATTTATCTATTTATCTGTCTATCTATCTCTTAGGTTCTACTATTCTTCTGAACGTCAGTCTTTGCAGTTCAATAAATACACGAGGAAACCTTAAAACAGGGCTCATTTTATGAACAAATAAGCTATCATTACAAGACACCTCTATTAATAAATCAGAGAGAAAATGAAAGGTTGATATAGTATTGCGCATAGTGGGGTAGAGCATGTTCATAGCAAATTACTTTCCACCTATGTGAGTTTATTGCCTGGGCATGTTGTAGCTTGGGCGGTGATGTCAACATATTGGATATTTCTACGACAGCGGAATACAAATATGTTCTTTGAATCCTATCCCTGAACAGATACGAACCATAACTCACTAGGAAAGCGCCTAATTAATTATCCATGTGACAAGCAAAAATTAATTCTGCATTTAGTGTAAGTTCATACCAATTGTATAACTCAAATGCTATTGTTTTGTTATCACTCTCAGTGTAAGGGCCTGTGGTTTTCACGGATATCACTCGTATCCATGTTATTCTATGGGGCTGTGCACAGGTCCAATGTTTTCCTCAGGTCGAGCGGTCCAAGGAAATTCAGTGACATGCCCGAGTTTGATCCAAGTTTCGGATCAAAATTGGCAATGCAATTATATGGGTCTGTGGAAAACATCGAACTGCACTCGGATGAAATCCAAGTGCAGGCCGATTTTCATAAACTTACATAATGGAGAAGGTGGTGAAACTTTTTTTTTCTCTCCACCTCGGAGAAAAACTGATCCCAGTGTGGTCAAACTCTGATCAGAAAAATTGGACTGTTTTTCTTGGATGGATCATGTGCACCGACTGGAAAGGTATTGCATTGGAATTTGCTACTAAAGCAGATCTGTCACCTTATTTCAATTCAATACTAACTGCATAGATTATTAAATAGAACTCTTAGATCCAAAAAGACTGGTGTACTTACTATGAAAATCTATGTCAGAATGGCTGTATTATCCTGATATTAAGATGAGCCTGTTTTGATTCCAGTTTCCCAACTTCTAGTTATGCCAAACATTATTATCAAAGAGTCGCACAATGTTTGATAAATTTAAGGCATTTTTGTCTGGTCTTGTGGTGAAAGTCTGAATCCTTACAGTGTGTGTTCTGCGCACTGTCAGGATTCTCCAGTGTTGCAGGCAAGAGAGGGTGGTAATGTGACCCCAAGTATGCAATTTGCATGCATGCGGTCAAGTGCCTACTAGACAGTGAATTGAACAGGGCTGAGCACGTCTAGTCGGAATGCAAATTGCATGCTTGTGATCACATGACCACCCACTCTTGCCTGCAGCACCAGAGAATCCTGACAGCCTGTGGTGCACACGCTGTAAGGATTCGGAAGTCTGCAGTCACAAAGAGTGACTGCAGACTTTCATCACCAGACTGAACAATCCCTTTTAACAATTAGCGCCACCCTTCTACTGGAGTGAATTTGTGATTTTTTTGTGTGCACTTTTAAAAAAAATCTGCAAATATTAATTATAGCTAAGACAAAATAAAAATGATGGGCTTGGAATGGTGCGCAACATTTATAAATGTTTCTAAGGCCACGTTCACACATTCAGTATTTTATGTCAGTATTTATAAGCCATAAACCAGGAGTGGGTGATAAATACAGAAGTGGTGCCGTGTTTCTATTATACTTTTCCTCTGATTGTACCACTCTTGGTTTTGCCTTACCAATACTGATGTAAAATCCTGAACGTGTGAACATGGCCTAAAATGTAAAAAATGGCACAAAATGCGCTAAAAATATGCTAAAAAAAAAAAGATAAATTCCCATTAAAAATAAATGCGCAAAACAAATGATAAATCTCCAAATGTTTTGTCATAGGGGCTTCATGGACACGGCTCAAAAATTTGCATTTAACCTTTTGTGGCAAGGATGCGAGTCCTCAAAGGGTCAGCTCTGGTGGACGACACTGGTGATATTCGGCAATATTCCGTATATTGTGCAAAAGGGTCAAACCTTCTTCTGCATCCTATAGAGCCACTATACCATGAAGTAAAGGATTGTAAGACCTGGTATTCCTGATTCAGGTCTTCCCACTTACTGGGTATTTGCAGTAACAAGTGAATGGCCTCTATAATGGGATTGCAGATAGTTTTTAGCACGCTGTGCACCAGTTGAGCAGGATTCTTGCTTTGCTCCGCACTTTCTTTTCATTTCTCCCTTTGGCTCCGGGTATCTAGATTTTGTTTGCGAATGATAGCCGATTATTCTATCGCTATAGATATTTCATGCAATTATATTAACGTTTAGTGAGGTTTCGGTGGGAGGAGTTAAATTTTGTAGTCTGCGGGATTATGATAAGAGGATTTATCAAAGCTTATCACAACCTTCAACTTCTCATAATAAGGGAAAATGGTGAAACGTGCTGACAGATGGGTTTTGTGCATCTGCTTTCAGGAACAGATGATGTGGTACAAAGAGATGTGTTAAAGGGACAGGTTATGCCTACACCAGAACCTGCTCCATAGAGCTTCACTAAGTCTTTTATCATATTGGCTACATAGGATGTGCATGTCCTGTTACTAAAATATAAATGTAACGCTTCTATATAAACATCTCGAATAAACTTACAAAACTTTGACAGCTACATTTAAGGTTCTGCCAAATAACTCTTTCTGTTATACTTGTCGGATTTGGGTAAGGGTCGTATTTTCAATCCGAATGTGATCCGAAAAAAACATCGGTTCGCACTCAGATGGTCTAGTGTCCAACTTTTTTCTCTGGTCCGAGGAAAAAATTGCAGCATGCTCAAGTTGGATCCAATTATCGGATCGCACTCGGCCGTGAAAGTCAATGAGACAGTGGAAAATATCGGGCTGCACACGGATGACATCTGAGTGCAGTCTGATTTTCATCGATTGACAGCATGGAGAAGATGGAGACATTTTTTTTTTCTCATCTTCTCATCTTTTGGATGAAATAAAATATGCCTATTTGACCTTAGCCTAAACATGATTTATTTTCATATTTAAAACTATATAGATATTGTAATAAAAGTTAAAAAAAAAGTTTAAAATATGCAAACAAAACAATTGATGCTGAGATCACATTCCAATTAAAAAACGACAGAATAAGCCATTTTTAACTATTATACAGTAAACTCCTTAGTTTTCATTGCACTCATATACCATATGGTCATAGGCCAGTGATTCCCAAACTTTTTACCTGATATTTTCTTAATCAGGGGAAGTTTTTTACCCATTATTGGAGTATGCTGGTAGATTTTTCATTACAGATTTGCATTCAGAAATGCTTCTGCATGCTACAGTACCTGCAAAGTGAAAGAGAACTTACAAAATGTCATCCCTGTGCTGTGGAAAAAGAAAATCTTCAA
The DNA here is from genome assembly GCF_046119375.1 of Phyllobates terribilis. NCBI lineage: Eukaryota > Metazoa > Chordata > Amphibia > Anura > Dendrobatidae > Phyllobates > Phyllobates terribilis. Next base: position 733,969,964 of record NW_027362763.1, on the reverse strand, counting down.
CAGAAATTGACCTGAGATCCTGATTTCACGTCCGTGGCACATTGGTTTATGCTTCAGATTTTCATAGCTGATTTCCCATTTTACATTGCTGATATAGAAATATGCTGCAAATCCACAGCTTTTCTGCAACAAAATCCACAATAACAATGCATAATTTGTTGCATTTATTGGCGCTGTGAATTTTGCTGAAGGTTTGTTTGGGCCAAAAAAGATCCAGAGTGTATCTCTCATGTGTGGATGAACCCTTTGTAGAAGATAAGTAAAAACATTTGTTCACTTCTTGCCCAATTCAATAGTTTTTGGCTGATTATTGCCAAGTTCTTTGCCAAGTATCTGTGGGCTTGCTGACAACAATTTGCCAGCCCAAATATAAATGTGACCAGGGAAAACCACTGACCAAGTTCCGAGGAACCCCGGCTAGAAAATACTGATATTGAGTCTTATTGGTAATCTGTAAAATAAAAAAAAAACTTGTCAGGTCTGACAATGCTAATAACCTGCAGGGTACTAGCGTTATGGAGGTGCCCAGCCGCAGTACTGAAAGTATGCCATCCGTGAGAAAATTAACTTTATTTCTCCCAGGAGCCACCGGCTTTCAGTTATGCGCATGTGTGGAGCAATTACAGTCACTACTAACCACACCCCAGGCACGGACTGACCGCCGGCTTAGCAGTGTATCAGTACAGAGCCAGCTGTCAGTCAGTGCTGGGGTGTGATGACAATGCTCTCAGTGCTGTGAGTAGAGACTGTAATTTTTCCGGGCATTCCTGCATGACTGAAAGCCGGCGGCTCCTGGGAGAAATAAAGTACATTTTTTCCAGGTGCCACACTTTTGGTATTGCGGTCGGGCTCCTTCATAACACTATTAACCTGAAGATTAACCCTATATCTGCAGGTAAATCGCATTATCAGACATGACAGATTACCTTTAAGAACTAATTAGCTCCTGCCGCAAGTGATTCACACATTGAAAGGCCAATGGGTGAACCTCATGGGTTGTGTTTTGTCAAGACCTAGTCATTGTAATGAAAATCTTAAACCACCAGAGGATCCTTACATCATCTGGCGGTTCACACCCTACATTCGACAGATATCATATAGAAGATTAGCTGCAGACATTGATCAAATTATCAATAATAACTTGATAATATGTAACAATGACTGATATTAAAGAGGCTGCCCAGTCCAAAATGATAAGTCTGCAGTCACTCTGTGTGACTGCAGACTTATGAAACCCACCCAGTGCACGCAAGTGTATGGAGTGAGACCATGCCCACTAGTAGGGCGCTGACCGAGAGTATATGTATCTGCCGATCCCGGCTCAGAAATCGTCAAATCCCCGCATCACACAGTGCATGCACTGGGGGGATTCATAAGTCTGCAGTCACACAGAGTGACTGCAGACTTATCATTTTGGACCCAACAACCCCTTTAATGAGAGCAGCAGTGAAAAGGATTAGAAGTCAACTTCCAACATCGGGAACCGGAGGCCGTATTCTCCTCCTAGTGTTGTTGGTTAGTGGTTACACCATTCCTTCTTTATTATAGCAAATAATGATTCAGACCTCCGCAGGTCACCTGGTGCCCATTATATCTATTGCTGAATTACTGCCCGGACATATTCAGGCCAGCGCAAAAAAAAAACCTGCATTAGCGAGACTGAATTATTAAAGAATCATTATGAGAATTACAAATACTGAAAATCGAATAAGAAAAAAAAAAAAAAATTCCTCTCTTCTACATCTGTATCGTACAAGATAATAAATAATGACAATTACACCGCTGCCTATGATGTTACATTTCCTTTTAAGTCTACCCATTAGGATTATTAACTATTCTACGTGCAGATTGACATAAATGAATATTTAACAAACATACCTTTCAGGGTAACAATGGCCTACCAACGGCATCAACGACTTTATAAAATATTAATGGCAAGTTCACTCGGGTCAACGCTCTGACTAACTCATTTAGTCAAATGAGTCGATGCATGATGCAGGGAGCGTGGTGTTAATACTGCTGGTTAGAGTTCACATTAAATAAAAAGACTGCTTTGTACATTGATTTCAGCATGTCAAATATTTTATTGAATCTTCACATAGGGTGACTCATTACTCCACCTTACGAATACATCGTCTTCTGAACAGTCGGAGTTAATCAGCCACTGTCTATTGGGAACTACAGTAGTCAACCTATAGTAGTAGTCATTTGCCGTAATTAATCTGGCCAGTGTAGGGTTTATGTGGCACTTGGGTACCAAAATTGGGCCCCTCTTCGGTATTGATGCTTCCTTCTTGCCTTCCAATTGATATAGCTTTTTATTATTTGGGCTTGTTTTTGTTTCACAAGCTGTAGTTAATGTCATTACCATTTTGAGGTCTACATGACTTTATTATTATTATTATTATTATTATTATTAATATTTTTTTTAGAAATTGAAGTGACCAAAAAGCTGAATTACCTCCATTTCAATAATTTTTTTTTCATATTGACATTTGCTACTTGGGATAAATCCAGTGTTATTTAAATTGTTTTGACCGTTATACTAGCAACAATACAAAATATGTATATCACTTTTTTTTTTTTTTCAAAATATTTTTTTTGCACTACAGGAAAAGGGGGTGATTTGAACTTTTATATATTTTTCTACTTTTGAAAAATATTTTTAATTTTTTTTTTTTTTACATTTTTTATTAGGGAACATGAACATGTGATAACTCGATCGCTTGTACCATGTACAGTACTGTAGTATTGCAGTCTGTTGTATAAATGCAGATCTTTTAGGAGGGGCCCGATAGGAGTCAGAAGGGACTGCGGATGTCGACTCTGCTCAACAGTCATAGGTTGTTATGATAGGATAGAAGTTGGCATTTGACAACAGCTGGAGAGCCACAGGTTGGGAACACTGGTCTATATCTCTTTTAGTAATGAAATAATGAATCTTGGTCAAGCTCTGATCAAGTCCTACAACTTCATCCACTACATGGCAATACTTAGGACCCGGTTCAGCAAGACCAGCTTTATGAGGGGGCGTGCTTGAGTCAGGCTTTCCTGATTCATAAAGAGGTGCATGCCTCTTCATGAATCTGTCTCGGCTAACGAGTAGTGCGCGCCATGCCAGAAATCTAGTGTAGGGAATGCCAAAGCTCATCATGAATTAGACGAGCTGTGGCGTCACGCTTCTGCCGCATCCCAGATCCTGCCGTTTTGGCAGAGCTTGGATAAAGTAGTGTAAAAATGGCAAAAGTTGAAAAATCTTGGCATAACTTAGAGTTGCGATTAAATTTTGCGTCTTGCCAAACCTTTTATGCCAGAATTCTGGTATTAAAGCTTTGAAGAATCTGGCCCTTAGTTTTCATTAAATCAGATGAATTGTTTCATTATTTGCATTTTCGACCTAAAATTCCACCCAAACACAAAATTACAGGCACGTTTACATTTCAGGCTATGGATGAGACGCCCCTTAGCCAAGCTGAAATTGCATATGAGCATAAGTCAATCATCAAAGCAACTTTTAATATGCTAACTATTGGTACTATGACTTTTTTAAAAAAAAGAACACGTTTTTTAAAGGCCCCAATTTAGAAAGTCCACCGATTTTCTCTTCGTTGTTCATGACAGGGCATGTTGGAGTCAAATGCTCCTGATTTATTAAGCGATGCATTAGGAGTGTGTGACGAGTGGCACGTGCCTTCAGTAAGATGGAATAAGGCCACAGCCCCACTATCAGTATTTGATCAGTATTTTTTTTCAGGAGTGGGAGCCAAAACCAGGTGTGGAATAATCACAGAAAAGGTATAATAGAAACAAGTGTACCAATTCTGCATTTATCACCCACTCCTGGTTTTGTCTCCCACTCCTGAGAAAAAATACTGACTGAATACTGACCAAATACTGATAGTGGGGCTGTGGCCTAAGAGGTCAAGTTTAGGGAATGCCACAGCTTTTAATAAATTAGACACGTCGCCGTCCCACTTCCGCTCTGCCCACTTTATCGGAGAAACTGGAGTAAAAACGCCAAAAGTCTTGAAATTTTTGCCTAACTCCGAGTTGTGCAAAAATGTTGCAAATTTTCAAAGCAAATTAAACCAGAATTTTGGAAAAATTGCTTTGATGAATTGGGGGCCATAGTGTATTAGTGGCTCTTCTGTAAGGTGTAGGCACATTTTGTTACCATCACATGATCTCATGGTTGCATTGGCAACTACTCTATGTGTCCAACAATTTTCAGTAAATATAACACGAAATACATCAGTATTCAGCATCAAGATTACAGTATACAAATGGATATACCGAGGTGGTCTCACTTGAGAAATCAATACTAACTGAAAATCAAACTAGCAGTATAGATGTTTGCTAAGTATCAATGGTGAATTGGAGTGTCTGTTTTGAGGGATGCACTTATACAGTGCTGGGCACCCCTATAATCTAATGGTATGGGCGTCATCAATAGGCTGTAAGCCAGACACTGTGCATCAAATGTACCTTTGAGACTGGCACCCTATGCAAGCCTCATCTGTGTGCATTTTTAATACTATGCAACCATTCCCTCCATGAACTGGTAGGTTTGTGTGTGGTTGCTTCATCAGTATTTTGCACCTGTGCTGCCCCCGTCTTTATCATGGGAATCTCCTGCATCCTGTTAATGCATTGATAACCTGAAGTTGATAAGGCTGTTTTTTTACTCTGATTTCTCCATGTATCAATGGTTCCAAAAGTAATACCTCTTCTATCTTGTCTATATGCCCCAATAGGCATAAATGTAGACATACAATAAACAAAGGGGACCAAAATTTGATTCAATTTGAAGTTGGGAAGGAAAAAAAATCTTCACTTGATTATATAAAAAATGTAGTGCTGACCCTTATTGGATTAAGTTGGCTGAACACATACATTCACCAGGATAAGAGAGTGTTGCCGTCACTTCATAATAAGCATTGTGATCAAGTGTCATCATCGTTGTTATCAAGTGGGATGTTTTTGTACTCAATAGAAGTTCTTCGAAAATATTCTATTCACTCAGAATGGTTGACACAGAGGTCAAGTTAAGGATTATTGTTCACTTCAGCTATAAATGAGGTTTGTAGGACAATGTAATGAAGTTCTACCACAGATCCTTTAGCAGCCTTCAAGGATAGTCCAATATTGACCGGTTTCAAAGGTTGATGGACATTGCCATTTCCAACCTCAATTTAAGTCTTTTCTGATAATCACAATTGTCAAGATTATTTTTGAAGTGTTCTTTGCTGGCCAATAATAGACTATTAATGCTCCATATGTATCAAGGAGTAAGTGGTGATTTTGACCAACAACTAGTGCCCATCTTTTAATGTCATCTTTATAGTACAATTAGATTGTGTGATTATTAAATAAATTTGAATAATCAACTTTAAAAATTTTCAACTTTTTTTTTAAATTCTAAGGATAAGAGACGTTATTCTTGACTTCTCGTGGGATGACTCATAGTAGTTTTTTTCCCAGTGTTCAATCAACACTATGGTAGTTAACGTCTCAGCACTAGTTAGCATCTGATTCTTTATTAATCTCAATAGCTCTGATCTTGATATTGTCTGAAAAAAAACTATTGAAGAAAGATTGTCCAGAAGCCTTCTGGGAGTATGAGAACAATCAATAATTGAGACATGTTTGGGATTTGGAAAGAATGGAAGACAGTAGGTTTGTAGTGGGAAAGAAACATAATAATAAATCATTGACATTCTGGTTAACATAATATTCCTCTTTTAAAGGTCAAGTTATGGTTTTTACATGCTGTAAAAGAAATGTTATGTTTGTAAACCAACAGCTACAGAGACACACTTGATAATTTGATGCAACATTAAGGTCAAACTGGCCCACCAGATTATCACATCCTCCACAGGGCTAGGATCTGACAAAATAAGATGCCCCAAAGGTCTAGCAGAAGACAACCTTGTTTAAAGTTAACTTTTGAACCATTTCTCACTAGGGTCTACTTCCTATGGGTTGATTATCAAATAATATATGAGAGATTGATTTTACGTCCTGTATGTGCAATCATCTCAATAAAGATTACTATGCAACAAAAAAAAAGGAAAGTCTTAAGATGGAACGTGGTTCTCAGAATCATTTATCTGATGGGTCAAAACAAGTCCAAACGTAGGTTGGATGGAGACTTTTTGTAGAGCGAATTTCCAATTTTATCTTTAGCTTTTATCAAGCTACAATTGTAGTCTAGAGGAATCTTCAGAGTTGTAGGTAACTCAGTGTGGACTCCTGTGCACTATAGCTGTCAATCAAAACAATTGAAGATATGAGTGCATAATAGCTCTTTGTCAGCAGATCTATAGTTATGTTGACCTTGACCATGAGTATTTGCTGTTAGATAGCGTACAGTATAAATAGCCCAAACTATATATTTATTTCCACCAGGCTTTACTGAAAAGTTTAGACAATGTATTATGGACCACAGAACTTTTCTTTAAAGAACATTATATATTGATGCGTTTTTCTTAAAAGAAGAGACTATCTACAATCAGCTAACAAGATTAATAAATAATTACTGGACCAAATATGCTTAAGATCTAGGAAAAATGTTTTCTAAAATAGACAACCCCTTCCATTTTAAAACCGATTTCCCACTGCAGGGGAAATATAATATAAGATATAAAGTTTATATCAACCTGAATGGGAGATGCTGAAAAAAAAAAAACATCACTTAGCAAAAATATGATTTTTTAAAAATAGACTAAATGTCATTGTTCTCCTGAGTCTTTCATTGTTTTTATTTTGTTCCTGTGCCTCTCTATCCCCGAGATATGTTCGCCTCTAACTTGTATCTAAAGCTAATATTGTTAGCCAAGTGGGTGTGGTCCTCAAGAAGATATCCTCCTGAAAAGTTGAGGATCATGCCCTGTTGCCTAAAAAAAAATAGCTTTAATTCCAAGAAAGAGGAGGTCATATCTCAGGAATGGAGAGGTGCAGGAACAAATGAAAAACATTGCTAGATTCAGGAGAACAGTGACATTTATATTAGGTAAAATGTATGTATTTATGGCAAGACGGGTCATCTTTTAAGTATACCTCTGTTTTGACTCATATTAAGAGGCAAGCGGGGAATCGCCTTTATTTGTCCTAATAGGCACATGTACAAGACAAGTGCGACCACCCTTTTAATGTTTTTTTTGAAAAGGTTGGGTATTTCTACATGCTATGGGGTTGAAACAAACAAACATCCTATGACTAAGGGCGTCTTGATGTTTTGAGGATTTTAACTTTTATGGAATTTTATCTCGATTCAATAAACTTAGTTTTTATCCCGTTGGTTGTACCGGAAACTACCCTCTTTTTTTCCTCTGTCAGCTGCACGGCACCCACTGGTTTCTAATTATAGCAAAGGATCCATTTATACTACCAACGTGGTCAGCTCCAACCTTCCCCCTTTCCCCTACCTCCTTTTTAGGAATTCCTAGTTTATTCTTTACATGGCTTTGGGGTTGAAACAAACAAATATACAATAGCTACTAGGGTTGAGCGAGTATGTTCTGTCCGAGTATGCTCGGGCCGAGCGCCGAGTATTTACAGCTGCTCGGTGATAAGGTTAAATCGCTCCCGTGTGCATGATTTGCAACTGTTTGACAGTTTTATTACATGTGAGGTATGTGTAAGAAATAGACATTCCTCACATGTAATAAAACTGTCAAACAGTCGCAAATCATGTACAGGGGAGCGATTTAACCTCATCACCGAGCAGCTGTAAATACTCGGAGCTCGGCCCGAGCATGCTCGGCGAAAGGGTTAATAGAACATACTCGCTCAACACTAATAGCTACCTGCCTATACGAATACCTACCTTGACGCCAGGCTTTGGATAAATTTATATAATCATAATGACTTTTATTATTGCTGATGAGGATATTTTTACCTTCCATAGCTGATAGTATAAGGCTACTTGCCCATGATGAGCTTTTATCGCCTTTATACCAGATGACTTCTTTTATTTTGTGGAACAGGAAATGTCCCTCTCTGAACACCACAAATATTCCTGTCATTTTTTTTTCTAAATCATTCAATTCCTGCATATAAATGAGACAGCGACAAGAAGGTTTCCGCGCATAGAAATAATTCAGACACAGTGAATGCTATTGTAGTGTGTAATTTAGGTAATTATGTGCGCTAGTAATTATACATGATTTCTTGAGTGAATTGACTTTGAATGCTGATAGCTTGCATATCACTTTTAACGCTATTATGGATATCTTTATATCTCTTTTTGCATCTGACTCTACATAAATTGTCTCCTTTAAGAAAATTTACGTAGAATCATAAATTCCAATAACCTTGGGTTGTACCTTGTTTAGTTGGAGATGGTTATTTTTGATCCATGCTGTGTAAAACTTCATGAACCATCCCGTGCCTTATTTGTATTCACTGCCCCTTGATATATGGCACCTATTGACTCTGACACGCTGCCTGTCATAAGGAAAAAAAGTTAGTAGAGAAAACACTTTAAAGATTTACATAGCCTGCAGTAAGGAAAGCAGGACGATCTGATGGCTTGTTCACATGAATAGATAGATGTATAGATAGATGATAGATAGATAGATGATAGATACTGTAGATAGACAGATAGATAATATATAGATAAATAGATGGATAATAGATAGATATTGTAGATAGATAGATAGATAGATAGATAGATAGATAGATAGATAGATAGATAGATAGAAAAGACAAAATGAGATACAGCACCAGCTTTCCAGGCAAAGCCCAATCCTGTAGATATGGATAAAAAGGGAATAGCAGCACTCCAATTCCAAAAAAAATTTGTTGTTTATTCATCCAACATGGTGGATTTCGGTTCATATGTGAACCTTTCTGAACGTTTTCTCACATATAAACCGAAATATTGCCATGTTGCATGAATAAACACCATCATTTTTGGGGAATTGAAGTGCTGCTATTCCCTTTTTATGTAGATAGATAGATACAGTAGATAGATAGATAGATAGATAGATAGATAGATAGATAGATAGATAGATAGATAGATAATATATACTGTATATTTAAATAATAGATAGGTAGATACAGTAGATAGATGATAGATACTGTATATAGATAAATGATAGATAGACAAATAGCTAGATAGATGATAGAGAGATAGATGATAGATAGATGGAGGTTCTTAGCGCGTAAATTGGCCAATTCATGTGTGCCCATCAACCGCTGCAAGGTGACCTCCCATCTGATGGGTACTACTCTGCCTACATGCCTCTCTTGGGCTACCAGCCTACAACTCTGGACAAACATGTCACTTCTGGGCTAAAACACCTACAGTTTAAATGGGCTGGTAGAATAGAAAGATAGATAGATAGATAGATAGATAGATAGATAGATAGATAGATAGATAGATAAATGACAGATAGATAGATAATAGACAGACAGATAGCTAGATAGCTAGAGAGATAGATAGATAGAGAGATAGATAGACGATAGAGCGATAGAGAGATGGATAGATGATAGAGAGATAGATGATAGAGAGATAGATGATAGATAGAAAGATAGATAGATAGATGACAGATAGATAGAGAGATGACAGATAGATAATAGAGAGATAGATAGATGACAAATAGATAATAGAGAGATAGATAGATGACAGATAGATAGATTAGATAGATGACAGAGAGATAGATAATAGAGAGATAGATAGATGACAGATAGATAGATAGATAGATGATAGAGAGATAGATACAGTGGTGGCCAAAAGTATTGGCACCCTTGCAATTCTGTCAGATAATACTCAGTTTCTTCCTGAAAATGATTGCAATCACAAATTCTTTGGTCTTATTATCTTCATTTAATTTGCTTGCAAGGAAAAAACACAAAAAAAAATGAAGCAAAAATCAAATCATTGATCATTTCACACAAAACTCCAAAAATGGGCCAGACAAAAGTATTGGCACCCTCAGCCTAATACTTGGTTGCACAACCTTTAGCCAAAATAACTGCGAACAACCGCTTCCGGTAACCATCAATGAGTTTCTTACAATGCTCTGTTGGAATTGTAGACCATTCTTCTTTGGCAAACTGCTCCAGGTCCCTGATATTTGAAGGGTGCCTTCTCCAAACTGCCATTTTGAGATCTCTCCACAGGTGTTCTATGGGATTCAGGTCTGGACTCATTGCTGGCCACCTTAGAAGTCTCCAGTGCTTTCTCTCAAACCATTTTATAGTGCTTTTGGAAGTGTGTTTTGGGTCATTGTCCTGCTGGAAGACCCATGAACTCTGAGGGAGACCCAGCTTTCTCACACTGGGCCCTACATTATGCTGCAAAATTTGTTGGTAGTCTTCAGACTTCTTAATGCCATGCACACGGTCAAGCAGTCCAGTGCCAGTGGCAGCAAAGCAACCCCAAAACATCAGGGAACCTCCGCCATGTTTGACTGTAAGGACCGTGTTCTTTTCTTTGAATGCCTCTTTTTTTTTCCTGTACACTCTATGTTGATGATTTTTCCCAAAAAGCTCTACTTTTGTCTCATCTGACAAGAGAACATTCTTCCAAAACGTTTTAGGCTTTCCCAGGTAAGTTTTGGCAAACTCCAACCTGGCTTTTTTATGTCTCGGGGTAAGAAGTGGGGTCCTCCTGGGTATCCTACCATACAGTCCCTTTTCATTCAGACGCCGACGGATAGTACGGGTTGACACTGTTGTACCCTCAGACTGCAGGGCAGCTTGAACTTGTTTGGATGCTAGTCGAGGTTCTTTATCCACCATCCGTACAATCTTGCGTTGAAATCTCTCGTCAATTTTTCTTTTCCGTCCTCATCTAGGGAGGTTAGCCACAGTGCCATGGGCTTTAAACTTCTTGATGACACTGCGCACGGAAGACACAGGAACATTCAGGTCTTTGGAGATGGACTTGTAGCCTTGAGATTGCTCATGCTTCCTCACAATTTGGTTTCTCAAGTCCTCAGACAGTTCTTTGGTCTTCTTTCTTTTCTCCATGCTCAATGTGGTACACACAAGGACACAGGACAGAGGTTGAGTCAACTTTAATCCATGTTAACTGGCTGCAAGTGTGATTTAGTTATTGCCAACACCTGTTAGGTGCCACAGGTAAGTTACAGGTGCTGTTAATTACACGAATTAGAGAAGCATCACATGATTTTTCAAGCAGTGCCAATACTTTTATCCACCCCCTTTTTTAGGTTTGGTGTGGAATTATATCCAATTTGGCTTTAGGACAATTCTTTTTGTGTTTTTTTCATTGAAGACAAAGTAAATGAAGATAATAATACCAAAGAATTTGTGATTGCAATCATTTTCAGGAAGAAACTGAGTATTATCTGACAGAATTGCAGGGGTGCCAATACTTTTGGCCACCACTGTAGATGATAGTGAGATAGATGACAGATAGACAGATAATAGAGAGATAGATAGATAAATCTTAAAACTTAAATGCAACTTCCTAACTCAGATGCAATTAAATGGTTCTCCAATCACGTGATATTCATGGCCCATCCTCAGAATATGTCATCAACCTCAGATTGGTGGGGCTCCGACACCTTGCATCCAATTGGATCAGCTGGTATTAGGTCCAAAGGCAGCTAGATGTAAACATTGAATAGCGGTGCACTGCCCAGCTTCAGTCCAGCATAGCGGCTGCTGCCAAGTACTGCAGAACAGCTCCTATGCCCGAAAATATATCAGGTGGGAGGTGCACTTTAAATAAGCTACTCTTATATATGATACATAACTTATCAATTATTATATATAGCGCTATTTCCTAAAAATAACGCTATTTAATGTAAGACAGATGGTTCACAAAAATAATATCATTTCTCCATATGTCTTCTACATTTTCCATTTTCTGTCAAACAACAAAATTGTAAAGTAATCATTGGCTCTAATCCAAAGTGTACTTGTTAAACCAGCACACTATCCCACACAAATTACCAATAAGAAAAACATATTCAAGATGAGAAAATATTTGCATAAACATCACGTGCAGCAACGTGTAGAGAAAGTTCTCTAGTTGTTTAGAAGTATCATCCTTGCTTTAAAAGGAATAAGTCATCAGAAAAAGACCTATTGATTTCGTTAGGTTATTATGTTAAACATGTTTTCAAGAATTTTTGTAGGTCTCTTTTTTTAATTTGACTTTTTTTTTTCATTTTCTATGTTTAAAAAATCTTGAAAAATGTTGTTTTTTGTAAACTGCCCACTGAGTCTCATAATAGACTGACACTTCCTCTTCCGTACAGATCATTTTTCAGCAGTCATCCCAATATCATCACAGCCATGATTACAGTTACAGATAACATCTAGATATAGACTACACAAGATGATGCCTTTCACAGAATATGATTGTCACACCTCACATCCCTCTCTCTGCACGGTGACCTCTGCACAGATCACAGAGCATGCTCATTACACAGAAGTCAATGAACATCTCCAGACTTTTGTTTCCTATGATTCATATGGCTTCTGTAAATCTTTTGTTTAAAGGCTGGAAAAAGAAGTTTGGGCAAGATGACTGCCCAATAAGTTATGTTTTGAAAATAAAATAATAAAAAAATCTGCAATCATAAGGAATAGAAATAGAAATAGACAGATATTATACATTCAGAAAAATATTTTTTTGTCCTTCTAAGGGTGCTTTCACATTGCGCTTATCCGCATGTCCCATCGGGGCTTGTGTCTACTTCTTCTTGGTGGCCGCCTCCAGTAGGCGTACATGCCCAAAAATGATGCACAGTAGAGCACACGTTCTCTCTGCTGGTGCAATTATAGTCTATTGCCCCATCGGCACATACGTCTGAATCCCGTTTTGCAGGGGATAGAGTTGTTCGGACGCAAGCCCCAACGGGACCTACGAACATGCAGATAAAGCGCAGTGTGAAAGCTCCCTAAGGGAGTAGAGGAAGGGAGGGGGTTGATGGGGACTTTAGTATTAGATTTTCAAATACAGTGATGAGCAAAAGGGTAACAAAGTTTTGAACTTTTGACTTTCAGGCTCCATATTTCACCATCCACTGCTGCTTCGAACATGAGACGACCATCATTTTATAGACAATCATCTTGGCTATCTCATACATAAATTTGCCTTGCAGATATTTTGCATATGATTAATTATGCAGATTCTTGTCATGTTACCCTTTTGCTCGTCAGTGTATAGTCAAGCCTATTTTTTCAAATATAAAATAATAAAAGTGAAAAAAAAAATATAGAAATGATTATTTTATAAGCCCTAATGCTCCCCCCAATGGTGATTACAAACACTTAAAATTTTTTTTTTTCCAAGACAAGCGACAGGTCAATAATTAATAGGGGTCTCACTGCTGGTACCTCCGTCTGATCAGGAGAACAATGGTCCCATTTACCCTACTTTGATAAAGTGATGATCGAGTATGTGCACTGTCACTCTTGGAACTAACAGAGATGGCTGAGTTTTCATGGGAACCCTGATCTCCTGATTGCAGGGGTCGTACCTAAGTGATAATGTTTGAGAAGCTCAAAGTGCAAGGACTTGTAGAATGGATGCTTATCCTTATAGTGATGATAGAAAAGCTTTATAACATGATTGAAGTACGGTACAGTAGACTTCCTCTGGAGGATAAGCTGATGTAATATGTGCCAGCTCTTTCACTAATTCTCTATGGTCTCTTTCTGTTCTGTTTGTTACAACCAATCACTCCCGCTGCACAGAGATCCTGTGTTCAATCCCAGGATTAAGCAATGGGATAAACATTTTGCATTCATCATATATGACCAATTCAAGCTGAGCTCATTAGATGGATCTGGACTTATACCACCTATCTCTCTGGTGAAAACGTTATCACTTTCACCATATGCCATGGCGGCTGAAGTGACTGCATCTTCGTGAATGCATCAACATTCGTGAGGAAGAATAATGCATTTATTTTAATTATTACACTTGCTTATAAAGCACCAATATGCTCTGCGGCACTTTACAGGGAACACAGATTAAACATACACACCCCATGCAGATGTTGTTCCTGGTAGGATTGCAGTGTTGCAAAGCAACAGTCCTAATCACTGATCCTTCCTGCTCTCTCCTTACATTTTTGAGTTTTTTAGGAAATCATAATTTGTGGTCAGTATAAAATAGAAGATATTCTGATAGCTCGTCTTTTAACTGCTGTGACAAAGTCAGTGGCAAAGTACTGGAGTGGAGATATGTAGCACTGAGGAAAATGCTCCAGCACACTAAGTGCTCAGAGGGGTTAATCGGCCATGTTTAGTGCTAGGTTGATTGAACAGTTTTGGAGTGGGAGGAGTGCAGAGGATAAATACCCAGCTTTCTAGAGTATTCAGTGTTAGGTGGGCCTGGAGGTACAAGCTCTGGAGCTATGTTTTCATGTTAAGGAAAGTTGAACCTTGTGTTGTTTGTTGCTGTAGCGGGCAAATTCCCATAACAACAAGGACTGTGTCATAGGTTATGTTTTTGTTTTCCTGTTTGGCCGGGAAGGTCATGTTTGTTTTGCCAACATTGCACTGGTTTATGCAGTACTTTTAATAAACCAGTGGAAGATTTAAAGAGACAGTGTTCCTTTGTCTATCTCTATGTGCAGCCGAGTGAGCCAATCTATCACACTGCTTACTGACATAGGACTCAATGGTAGGCTCCATGTCAGGTGCTTATTTATGGAGCTGGCTCAGGAGCTAAGTCAGCACAATACCCAGAATATTCTGGCACACAGATTAGGTCTGATCATTGCTGTTAATCTCTTAAATGTGTTATCAGCTGTGTGTGTGTCCAGTAATCATCTGTTAAAATGGAACTAGCAGCAATCTGTTGGCAAAAAAGTTGTGCAGACACAACTTTTTTGGCCGTTTTTAAAAAAACTGATTTCAGCTGGGTCCGTTTTTTTTAACATTGAAGTCTAAGGACAACGGCTCTATTAAATAGCCATCCATTATCGTCTATTTTAAAGGGATCCTGTAAGCAAAAAAGGATCGTTTTGAATTTAAGAAAACAGACGGCTAATTAACAGATCCATTGCCCATAGACTTTAATGTTAAAAAAAAAAGATTCAACTGAAATCAGTTTTTTAAAATGGACAAAAGTTGTGTCTGCTCAGCTTGTTTGTAAATGGATTGCTGCTGAATCCGTTCAAACGAATGATTACTGTGTCACGGTTTATTGACTGTGGCCTATGGACGCTGTGAGTGACAGTGGAGTGTGCTGGACTGTCGCTTTTGTGAGTGACAGTCCAGTCATCCAACCAGATCCTGGGGCATGCTGGGCTGTCAGCATTTTGATTGACAGCCCTGCTGCTCAATCTGGTCTGGTCTGTGGGCGTTTCCACAGGTGCCTCATGTCCTCAGATGATTTGCTAGATATTTAGTTGGCTTGCTGGGAGCAATACATTGTCAGTTGTAGCTTTGCTTTAAGTAGGTGTGTGTGCTTAACCCTGTATCTGATTTCTGATCTTGTTTATGACCTTGGGTCTGTTTGGACAATTCTCGTGGATTATCCCTTCTGCTTTTGACACTCTCTGACTTCAGATATCTGACCCAGGACTTGACATTTTATTATCCATTTGTTGTACTCCCTTGGTTTTGAAATACTCTTTTGGCATTTACCTGGCCAGTTTCCTGATCATGCCTTTATATTACCCCTCTGTACTATGTACTACGAGCCCTCCCGGTATCTGGCCTCGGACCTCTTGACTAGCCTGTCTCACGGCTTCCCCGGGAGACAGGATAGTCAGCGTCACATAGTGGACATGTGAACATATTGTAATCCTGTCTCTGCTGAATACTCTTCCTGAAAGGAGTGAAAATAGGAGTCTACAATAAACTGCTTGGCCAGTGTGAAAATGGCAAGATTACTAATTTTGTTTTTTGCTTTTCATAAAAATCTCTCTGTATTAAAAAACACATTGTCAACCAGAAAAAAATAAATGTAACACAAATACCTGATTTAAATCTGTAATTTTGACTTCTCAAGTACAACACTTTAGGAGCCACCAAACTTTTGAAAGTCTTAATTTACATTCTGGCTGCCATTTCCAATATCCATGAGTCACCTTGATATATTTAGTGGTGTTTAACCTGTATATCTATGGTAGACTCATAAAGATGATGTTTGCGGGTCATATTTTGACTGTGGTCTATAAAAGAATGAATTAGATCTCAGAAATAGTGAGCTCAATGTAGAGGTTCCTAAGTGCGGTCGAAATGAAAATTTTACGCATTTGTCTCCTTGAGTTACTCATCTACTAAAATTACTGATAATGTTCCAGCTGCCTGTCAGATCAAGTTAAATTAGTCACGTAACCGCCTTTCAAACTCAACAAACTCGAACTCTGGGCTATCAAAACTCTTGACAATCTGTTTCGGCTGTCCCATTACCAGATTTGAGTTGGGCGATGGCCTCTGTCATCTGACCTAGACGGAGTCCCTGTCATTTTACCTAGATGGGTCATTTGAGCATAAGAGAAAGATTATTAGGACAAAGTTTTTGTACAAATTTCTTTACTTAAAAGATTCATTGTTCATATGTGGTAGCAACAGCTTGGCTAAATGTATGAATATCCTTATAGCGTTGGTTAAATGAGGGAGGGCCTCTTTAAACTTCTCCAATATAGAACTCATACACTATGTATTTCAAGTTATAATACATAAAATGGCAGATGTTTGTCCTGACATTTAACCAAGGTCATTAAAGACATTAATAGCAGAAAGAACAGTTATCCGATGCCGCTGCCTTCCCTTTGCGTCTATTTCTATATTAGATTAGTAAGATGAAAGGGCACTTGCGAATGGTCAAATACTTTTAGAACTGTCTAAGGGCTAAATTGATGGTGCAAATTCTTATTAGAAAATCCACGTTACATTATTATACTTTAAGAAATTAAATTACAATTAACCAGAGTTGATTGAGGGTGAAAGTGCCAATTCCACTTTAGGTCGTCTCACCTTTTTGTCTTTTTCCTGTATGAAGTCGGATTACTTTCTGTGTTGACATGTCTTATGGTATTCCTTTGTGTCTATAAGAAATTTAGGAAGACGTGTTCATTTCTGATTATTAATGTTTTTCCCTTGGTACATGGATTGACTAGAATTATAAAATGGGGTGCCTATTTTTAGGAACAGCAGAATTTTTGTTCATGGCAGATGGGAGTATCCTTTTATTAAAACACTGCTTCATAAGTGGGTGATATTTCTGGAAGTAAAGAAGACTTTTATTTTATTTAAAGTCTGTGCAGAAAATATTCAATCCAAGCACAAGTACTTGGTGCAACCTTTGTATCTCCGAGCAGTTCATGGCACCTTCCCACTTTCTCCTTTTCCACCTCCGCCCTCTTCTTCCTTGATTGGCAGCTCTGACTGTAGTAGAGCTAGGAAAGGGTGGACATAGATGCAATACAAGTAGGAGGGAAAGTGCACTGAACTGCTCCGCCATGTCATTGGTGCACTGAGTACCTGTGCTTGGTTTGAGCATTATTTCTTATTGATAGACTCCTTCTAATATCACAGTCCCAACGTTATTGGAAGGCTTTCCTTCATATTTGGCAAAGATTCATGATGCTAAATATTCCAGCCAAAGTAGCTCCTGCACCCGAACCAGAACCTCATGCCCCACCAGGCCATCAATGTTTCTCAAGTACTCCCAACTGGTCCTGTTTTCAGTATTTTTTGAGTATTGGATCAGAACATCAGTAATCACCATTCCCACTCTCTATGGAATATCCTAAAATGCCCCCCTTTTGGAGTTAATTGTAGGATTAAGACACTTTGGACTACTGTACTTAATGGAATCAATTTCTAAAAGAGAACCTCAGAATGCAGTAAAATAATAAAATTAGCAATCATTTTAAAAGGAACCTGTCACATGAAAAAACTCTATTAACCTGCAGATATGGGGTTATTATGCAGGTTAATAACAGTCTGAACCTGCCTGGCGCCTGCACTTGCATCCCCGCTGCCGTGAGAAAATGAACTTTATTGCTCCCGGCAGCACCCAAGTTTCTGTCACAGGGGCAGCATCGTTCACAGTTTCAGTCACTGCTCTGTGTATAGAGACCGGAGGCTGTAATCGCCCCCTGGCATTGGTTGACAGCCGGCCCTAATGCTAGACCGGCTGTCAGTCAGTGCCAGGGGTACGGTTAAACCACTGCTCTCTATACACATAGCAGTGACTGAAACCATGCCTATGCCACCCCTATGAGTGAGGCACAAATGCTGCCAGGAGGAATAAAGTTAATTTCCTCCCGACAGTTTGGGTGTAAGTGCAGGCGCCGGGCAGGTTCAGAATGGAATTAACCTGCGGATTAACCCCATATCTGCAGGTTAATAGTGTTTTTTCACGTGATAGGTTCCCATTAATATTCACTTGGCTAAAGCAGTAACACGTTGGACACAGCTTGGGACATTGTTTGGCTGTAGCTGTCACATGTCTGTCTATATAGAGGAGGAAGAATTGAGACCAGCTACTACATGTACTTCCTGTACAGCCCAGAAGACATGTGACTGCTGGAGCCAATCAGCAGCTGTAAAAGTGATCAGTAAGGAAGTTTGTGTAGGTGAGTATTATTTATTTTATTAATTTACATCATGGGATATATATTTTTTAAAGTTCAGTTGCTGGATAACACTGTTGAGAATTTTTAATTTTTACTTATTTTTTTAATTTAAAAGGAAGATATCATCATAGTAAAAAGAAAAATAGGCCTATTTTAATCTCTACTTGACACTAACACATTGTTAAGTCTTGTAGCATCTGTGGAACTTTCAAATACCTAATTATTTTCACTCAATTTAAAAAAATGGAAAAAAAAACTTTTCATAAGGGCCTCGTGGCTGTGGTACTGTCGGTTCACCCTTAATATTTGCTATGTACACTTCTAATTCAGTATAATGCGATAAATTGTTGGTTGATGACATTTTTTGTTATTATGTCTGTTGCTAATCTGTTAACATATAAAACTATAAGCATCACATATCACGTTTATTAAAATTTTAGATGAATGTGAAATTCAGAACAAAAAAAAACACTGCTTGATATTCTGCATTTGTTCCACATTTCCCTTAGCTAATGTGCTTTGAAATAAATTCAAGTGCATTAACGCAGTGTGAGGGTGCGGATTCTCATAATTACAATGTATCTATAAATTATATTAGGTTTGCTAATGTAACATTTTCAGGTTTCTACATAAAAAAAATATTAATTGTATTTCCTTTTTAAATGAGGCACTGTGAAAAGTTAATGGTTTTCCATTTTAGTTTTAATATTCAAAGTACATTTTTATTCAACCTGGTGGTACTACTGACGGTGTTTACGGCGATAGTGTGATTCTTTATGTCCCTACTGTTGTTCCACTACTTTATTAGATCTTTTATTTATTTTTTTTAATTCCATGGAATTTTACCCCTTGAGTGCCACTCAGGTGATCGTACTGTTGGGGGCTGGACTGTAGTCCTCAATAGAGATGAGTGAACCCGAACTTTACAGTTCAGGGTTCGTAAAGGACACTTAGTGTCAGGTGCTGAACTCCAAACACGGACTTCTCCTAGAAGTCTATTTTAATGTTCGATGTTTCGGAAAGAGAGAATATTTTCTGGCTCCAAAGTTCAGGTCCCAATAAATTTCAATAGGGTTCAGGTTCATGTTCAAGTTCGGGTAAAGTTCTGGTACCTGAACCAAACTTTGGGCTAAAGTTCGGTTTGGGTACTTGAACCCGAACTTCCTTGGGTTCCCTCATTCCTAGTCCTCAATTCTAGCCAACTATGTTCTTTCCAGTTGACGAATACCAACATATCTAATATTTATCACCAGGGGATTGGGGATGAATGTGATCAGCTGGAGTATCGTTTTAAAGGATGTAGGTTTAAAAACACAGGTATTATTAGAAATTTCAAGACCATATATCCAAATACACTTTACCTCCAAAATTGCGATTACTTTTGGTAAATTAATGAAGAATTACTATAAAACTCTATAAGCCTAAAACTGTCAATTGCAGTACCGAGTAACACCACATGGTGTGCTATTTTTATTTCCATTAGAAGAACAATAGTCTAGAGCTCCCTCTAGTGAGTTACTAATGTAGGAAAATCCAGACAAAGAATGGCTTTCTAATATAGTTTAAGTTTATGTCAATATTTTTGAGCTACCACTAATTAGCCTCCTATCAGAGATTTTGATGGCTGGAAACATCAGATATAACATTTTGAAGAAATGTATATTTACTTTGACCATTCCTTTACTTAAAATATTATTATATCGGTGTACAATGGACAGAAGCCATGAGTTATGGATGTGAAATAGTTTTGGAATAATTTGTAATATTA
This sequence comes from Phyllobates terribilis, assembly GCF_046119375.1. Taxonomy (NCBI): domain Eukaryota; kingdom Metazoa; phylum Chordata; class Amphibia; order Anura; family Dendrobatidae; genus Phyllobates; species Phyllobates terribilis. The sequence continues at coordinate 733,949,666 of NW_027362763.1, read as the reverse complement.
TCTTTCTATACATTTCCGGTGTATTATAAAATTGTGTTTGGGTAGATTTCCCCTTGGAAAACAACTGGTTTTAAAGTAATTATGTGTGGGCTCATTGCTGTGTCTGTAAGGCTTTTTACTTCTATATTATGCCTTTGAGCTGTATGGAAAAGCCACCATACCATTATAGTATATTTCACATGCTGTATCCCCAAGGATCGGATGGATTAAAATACGTATTGGGGCACAGAGTCCCAGAAGTACTGTTTCCATGGTCCCAATACTAATTGTGAGAAAACTTGGAAAATACATTGAGGCTAGAATAAATAATATGGTGAAGAAAAATATGGTAATAACTGTAAAATTTCCTCACCGAGGAACAAAGACCATGAAAATATGACTTCATACTTGATATTGTATAATTTTTCTACATTGTATTGCAAGAAGAAAAGTTTCAGAAAGTGTCAGAATTTCTCTACATAAAAAATATCTAATTGGACTGTTTTGTGATAAAATGCATGAGCGCACCCCTGCTGGTATCCGAGGTGGAAAAAAAAACTTTCTTAGTTCTTTCGAGCTTAAAAATATTTGTCAGTTTCCTGAATCGGTCAGTAGGAAGTGAAATTCTTGACTGAACATTATTACTGTATAGTATGTCTGTGCTGCTCATTAAAACAACTCCTTAGGGAGAGAGCCTTACTTGAAAAAATTAGCCTTTGCTCCACTTTCATTTGATGGTTTTGTGAGAGCGCTGTAAAGGCGTCCTGCAGCCTTCTGGCAAGACTTCGCCATTCTCCATTATCACCTCGGATAACAGGAGGGAAGGTACTTTTGATTCATTGTCACATTCATGCAAGTGAAGATAGAAGCTTTCCCCCAAGTGTGAATAGATTCTGATAAACAAATGGGGGCTTAAATAAGAAATGTGAGCAAGATTTCTGCAAAAGTCGGAAAATATATTTATTTCAAGTGCAAGATACAGGTTAGTTCCACAGTGAATGAGTTCAAACATATAAACACTGATGCATACATAGACACACACAGGCAGTCACTGATATACAGTCATACACACCTCATCTACACAATCACTGATACACACACACACCTCATCTACACAATCACTGATATACAATCATGCACACAGACATACCTCACCTACACAATCACTGATATACAATCATACACATACCTCATCTACACAATCACTGATATACAATCATACACACACACCTCATCTACACAATCACTGATATACAATCATACACACAGACATACCTCACCTACACAATCACTGATATACAATCATACACATACCTCATCTACACAATCACTGATATACAATCATACACACAGACATACCTCACCTACACAATCACTGATATACAATCATACACATACCTCATCTACACAATCACTGATATACAATCATACACATACCTCATCTACACAATAGCTGATATACAATCATACACACAGACATACCTCACCTACACAATCACTGATATACAATCATACACATACCTCATCTACACAATCACTGATATACAATCATACACACACACCTCATCTACACAATCACTGATATACAATCATACACATACCTCATCTACACAATCACTGATATACAATCATACACATACCTCACCTACACAATCACTGATATACAATCATACACATACCTCATCTACACAATCACTGATATACACACACACCTCATCTACACAATCACTGATATACAATCATACACACAGACATACCTCATCTACACAATCACTGATATACAATCATACACATGCCTCATCTACACAATCACTGATATACAATCATACACATACCTCATCTACACAATCACTGATATACACACACACCTCATCTACACAATCACTGATATACAATCATACACACAGACATACCTCACCTACACAATCACTGATATACAATCATACACACAGACATACCTCATCTACACAATCACTGATATACAATCATACACATACCTCACCTACACAATCACTGATATACAATCATACACATACCTCATCTACACAATCACTGATATACAATCATACACACAGACATACCTCACCTACACAATCACTGATATACAATCATACACATACCTCACCTACACAATCACTGATATACAATCATACACATACCTCATCTACACAATCACTGATATACAATCATACACACACCTCATCTACACAATCGCTGATATACACACACACCTCATCTACACAATCACTGATATACAATCATACACACAGACATACCTCACCTACACAATCACTGATATACAATTATACACATACCTCATCTACACAATCACTGATATACAATCATACACATACCTCATCTACACAATCACTGATATACACACACACCTCATCTACACAATCACTGATATACAATCATACACACAGACATACCTCATCTACACAATCACTGATATACAATCATACACACAGACATACCTCACCTACACAATCACTGATATACAATCATACACACAGACATACCTCACCTACACAATCACTGATATACAATCATACACACAGACATACCTCATCTACACAATCACTGATATACAATCATACACATACCTCACCTACACAATCACTGATATACAATCATACACATACCTCACCTACACAATCACTGATATACAATCATACACATACCTCATCTACACAATCACTGATATACAATCATACACACACCTCATCTACACAATCGCTGATATACACACACACCTCATCTACACAATCACTGATATACAATCATACACACAGACATACCTCACCTACACAATCACTGATATACAATCATACACATACCTCATCTACACAATCACTGATATACAATCATACACATACCTCATCTACACAATCACTGATATACACACACACCTCATCTACACAATCACTGATATAGACATATGTACACACACACACCTCATCTACACAATCACTGATATACAATCATACACATACCTCATCTACACAATCACTGATATACAATCATACACACAGACATACCTCACCTACACAATCACTGATATACACACATGCACACTGACATACCTCACCTACACAATCACTGATATACACACATGCACACTGACATACCTCACCTACACAATCACTGATATACACACATGCACACAGACATACCTCACCTACACAATCACTGATATACACACATGCACACAGACATACCTCACCTACACAATCACTGATATACACACATGCACACTGACATACCTCACCTACACAATCACTGATATACACACATGCACACTGACATACCTCACCTACACAATCACTGATATACAATCATACACATACCTCATCTACACAATCACTGATATACAATCATACACACAGACATACCTCACCTACACAATCACTGATATACACACATGCACACAGACATACCTCACCTACACAATCACTGATATACACACATGAACACTGACATACCTCACCTACACAATCACTGATATACAATCATACACATACCTCATCTACACAATCACTGATATACAATCATACACACAGACATACCTCACCTACACAATCACTGATATACACACATGCACACTGACATACCTCACCTACACAATCACTGATATACACACATGCACACTGACATACCTCACCTACACAATCACTGATATACACACATGCACACTGACATACCTCACCTACACAATCACTGATACACACACACACACCTCATCTACACAATCACTGATACACACACACACACACACACCTCATCTACACAATCACTGATATACAATCATACACACAGACATACCTCACCTACACAATCACTGATATACAATCATACACATACCTCATCTACACAATCACTGATATACACACATGCACACAGACATACCTCATCTACACAATCACTGATACACACACACACACCTCATCTACACAATCACTGATATACAATCATACACACAGACATACCTCACCTACACAATCACTGATATACAATCATACACATACCTCATCTACACAATCACTGATATACAATCATACACATACCTCATCTACACAATCACTGATATACAATCATACACATAACTCACCTACACAATCACTGATATACAATCATACACATACCTCACCTACACAATCACTGATATACAATCATACACATACCTCATCTACACAATCACTGATATACAATCATACACATACCTCATCTACACAATCGTTGATATACACACACACCTCATCTACACAATCACTGATATACAATCATACACACAGACATACCTCACCTACACAATCACTGATATACAATCATACACATACCTCATCTACACAATCACTGATATACAATCATACACATACCTCATCTACACAATCACTGATATACACACACACCTCATCTACACAATCACTGATATAGACACATGTACACAGACATACCTCACCTACACAATCACTGATATACACAGACACACACACACACCTCATCTACACAATCACTGATATACAATCATACACATACCTCATCTACACAATCACTGATATACAATCATACACATAACTCACCTACACAATCACTGATATACAATTATACACATACCTCACCTACACAATCACTGATATACAATCATACACACACCTCATCTACACAATCGCTGATATACACACACACCTCATCTACACAATCACTGATATACAGTCATACACACAGACATACCTCACCTACACAATCACTGATATACAATCATACACACACCTCACCTACACAATCACTGATATACAATCATACACACACCTCATCTACACAATCGCTGATATACACACACACCTCATCTACACAATCACTGATATACAATCATACACACAGACATACCTCACCTACACAATCACTGATATACAATCATACACATACCTCACCTACACAATCACTGATATACAATCATACACACACCTCATCTACACAATCGCTGATATACACACACACCTCATCTACACAATCACTGATATACAATCATACACACAGACATACCTCACCTACACAATCACTGATATACAATCATACACATACCTCATCTACACAATCACTGATATACAATCATACACATACCTCATCTACACAATCACTGATATACACACACACCTCATCTACACAATCACTGATATAGACACATGTACGCAGACATACCTCACCTACACAATCACTGATATACACAGACACACACACACACCTCATCTAGACAATCACTGATATACAATCATACACATACCTCATCTACACAATCACTGATATACAATCATACACACAGACATACCTCACCTACACAATCACTGATATACACACATGCACACTGACATACCTCACCTACACAATCACTGATATACACACATGCACACTGACATACCTCACCTACACAATCACTGATATACACACATGCACACAGACATACCTCACCTACACAATCACTGATATACACACATGCACACTGACATACCTTACCTACACAATCACTGATATACACACATGCACACTGACATACCTCACCTACACAATCACTGATACACACACACACACCTCATCTACACAATCACTGATACACACACACCTCATCTACACAATCACTGATATACAGTCATACACACAGACATACCTCACCTACACAATCACTGATATACAATCATACACATACCTCATCTACACAATCACTGATATACACACATGCACACAGACATACCTCATCTACACAATCACTGATACACACACACACACCTCATCTACACAATCACTGATATACAATCATACACACAGACATACCTCACCTACACAATCACTGATATACAATCATACACACAGACATACCTCATCTACACAATCACTGATATACAATCATACACACACCTCACCTACACAATCACTGATATACAATCATACACACCTCACCTACACAATCACTGATATACACACATGCACACAGACACACCTCACCTACACAATCACTGATATACACACATGCACACTGACATACCTCACCTACAGAATCACTGATATACATTCATACACGCACACACATGCACACAATTACACACATTCATTGACATAAATTCATACACATACAGTACAGACCAAAAGTTTAGACACACCTTCTCATTTAAAGATTTTTCTGTATTTTCATGACTTTGAAAATTGTACATTCACATTGAAGGCATCAAAACTATGAATTAACACATGTGGAATTATATACTTAACAAAAAAGTGTGAAACAACTGAAAATATGTCTTATATTCTAGCTTCTTCAAAGTAGCCACCTTTTGCTTTGATGACTGCTTTGCACACTCTTGCCATTCTCTTGATGAGCTTCAAGAGGTAGTCACCGGGAATGGTTTGCACTTCACAGGTGTGCCCTGTCAGATTTAATAAGTGGGATATATTGCCTTATAAATGGGGTTGGGTCAATCAGTTGTGTTGTGCAGAAGTCTGGTGGATACACAGTTGATAGTCCTACTGAATAGACTGTTAGAATTTGTATTATGGCAAGAAAAAAGCAGCTAAGTAAAGAAAAACAAGTGGCCATCATTACTTTAAGAAATGAAGGTCAGTCAGTCCGAAAAATTTGGAAAACTTTGAAATTGTCCCCAAGTGCAGTTGCAAAAACCATCAAGCGCTACAAAGAAACTGGCTCACATGAGGACCTCCCCAGGAAAGGAAGACCAAGAGTCACCTCTGCTTCTGAGGATAAGTTTATCCGAGTCACCAGCCTCAGAAATCGCAGGTTAACAGCATCTCAGATTAGAGACCAGGTCAATGCCACACAGAGTTCTAGCAGCAGACACATCTCTTCAACAGCTGTTAAGAGGAGACTTTGTGCAGCAGGCCTTCATGGTAAAATAGCTGCTAGGAAACCACTGCTAAGGACAGGCAACAAGCAGAAGAGACTTGTTTGGGCTAAAGAACACAAGGAATGGACATTAGACCAGTGGAAATCTTTGCTTTGGTCTGATGAGTCCAAATTTGAGATCTTTGGTTCCAACCACCGTGTCTTTGTGCGACGCAGAAAAGGTGAACGGATGGACTCTACATGCCTGGTTTCCACCGTGAAGCATGGAGGAGGAGGTGTGATGGTGTGGGAGAGCTTTGCTGGTGATACTGTTGGGGATTTATTCAAAATTGAAGGCATACTGAACTAGCATGGCTACCACAGCATCTTGCAGCGGCATGCTATTCCATCCGGTTTGCGTTTAGCTGGACCATCATTTATTTTTCAACAGGACAATGACCCCAAACACACCTCCAGACTGTGTAAGGGCTATTTGACCAGAAGGAGAGTGATGGGGTGCTACGCCAGATGACCTGGCCTCCACTGTCACCAGACCTGAACCCAATCGAGATGGTTTGGGGTGAGCTGGACCACAGAGTGAAGGCAAAAGGGCCAACAAGTGCTAAGCATCTCTGGGAACTCCTTCAAGATTGTTGGAAGACCATTTCAGGTGACTACTTCTTGAAGCTCATCAAGAGAATGCCAAGAGTGTGCAAAGCAGTCATCAAAGCAAAAGGTGGCTACTTTGAAGAACCTAGAATATAAGACATATTTTCAATTGTTTCACACTTTTTTGTTAAGTATTTAATTCCACATGTGTTAATTCATAGTTTTGATACCTTCAGTGTGAATGTACAATTTTCATAGTCATGAAAATACAGAAAAATCTTTAAATAAGAAGGTGTGTCCAAACTTTTGGTCTGTACTGTACCTCATCCACACAATGATTTATATACATTCATACACACACATGCACACAGAGACACCTCATCTACACAGTGACTGATATACATTCATACACACACATGCATGCAGACAAATACACACATTCAAAGATATACATTCAGACACACCTCAAGCATTCACTCATATACATACACACACACACACACCTCATCTACTCAATAATTAATATACATTCATACACACACCTCCTCTACACAATGACTGATATACATTTATACACACACATATACACACAAACATACCTCATCTACACAATGACTGATATACATTCATACACGTGCACATACATGCAGACAAATACACACACTCAAAGATATACATTCAGACACACCTCTTCTACAGAATTACTGAAACTCATACACGCACACACTTGCACACAAATACACACATATTCTCTGATATGCATTCATACACACACACACAGACACACTTGATCTACACAATAACTGAGACAAATACACAAAAGCATTCATTGATATGCATCCATACATGCATGCAAATACACACATTCACTGGTAAACACTCATACACACAAACACCTCATCTACACAATAACTGAGATAAATACAAACAAGCATTCACTGCTACACACACACCTCATCTACACAATAACTGATATACAGTCATACAGGCACACATACACATCATTTACACAACTTATTTACATTCACACACACACAAATACCACATCTTCACAATAACTGATATACATTCAGACACGCGCGAACATACATACTACCAAACATGCCTCATCTACACAATAGCTTTTATTCATTCATACATGCACATACACATAAATACACGTGCATTCACTAATATACATTCATACACACATAGACACACCAGATTTGCACAATAACTGAGACAAATGCACACAAGCTTTTGCTGATATACATTCATACACATACCTCATCTACACAATAGCTGATATATATTCATAAAGGCGCACACGTGCCTCATCTACACAACTGATATACATTTATACATATACAAATACCTCATTTACATAAACACTGATATACATTGATATATATACACACACACACAAATACACACACCTCATCTACTCAATAACTAGTATAAATTTAGACATGCACGTACACACTTCATCTCCATAGCTAATATACATTCAAACACACATGCACAGTCACACATACACAAACATACCTCATCTACACAATAACTGATATACATTCATACACACACAGACATGCTTCAAATACACAATAATGTACCATTTATAATACTGATGTCTTAACATGTGGCTGAGAGTTTGTTTGATCCTATCAGGCACCAGGGCTCTGATACATCTACTACCTCAGACTAGCCATTATCTACCGGTATGTCCTTTCTTACTTTTCTCTTTTTCTCTTTGATCTGACATATCCCTAGATGAGTGGCGCTGTATGACTAGCTTTGAGAAAAAAAAAATTATTCTGTTGGGATATGTTTATTCTATGTGTGTCGAGATGAAGCGCCCCCAGGGCAGTGGGGTACTTGGTGTTCGGGCCTATAGATGCTGGGGGGGATTATGTCACAGTGGCTGGCCCGGTCTGTGGCCCAGGGCGGTCAACAAAAAGGGGATAGTTTATATGGGATTTGTAGTTTGATCGTGACGCCACCTGTGGTTTCTGGTAATTTGTACCAGCGCAGCTGCAGACCTCTGAGGCAGTTGATAGGCAGCTAGGATGGGACAGCTCCCCACAGGTGGAGCAGGACTCAGGGCAGGGTAGAGTTTGACGGTGAGTGGTGAAGCTGGGGCTTGTAGTGCATTCGGGATGGCGCAGCAGGAGTAACTGACAGAGACAGGGGATTTGCTTCAATACCTTTACTGGTGAGGATGTCAGGTACGGTCCAGGGTACTCGGTAGGAAGGGTGCACTTCAGGACTTCTCCCCAGTGAGCGGGTATAGGGCCTTCTGATCCGTGTCTCCCTCTCTCTAAGCTCCTGGCCAGCCTGCAACTGGGCCTAGCTTCTATGTCATGTTGCTCTCTTCACCTGTCGCTTGGTAGTAGGACCTTCCGCTGGCAACCACTATCCCTGAGCGCCGGGGCCTTCGTGGTTCCTGGTCCTGTAATGGTTTAGCTTCAGGTCGGCCAGGGACTTGTAGTCATCCTGGTATGCCGGTGATCCCTACTGGGTACAAAGGGACCCTGTAGGCGTGGACCCGATGTCCGGTTTGTATACTGGGGTGAGCCTATGATGCTCCTCTGCCCCCTCAACTCCTCTCTCCTCTCCTCTTTCCCTTTGGCCACACTCGGGGCCCTCAGAACACAGCAGCAGATGTGCTGCGTCTTCACTGCTCTCAGTGGCAGCATACTCTAGACTCAACTTCTGACTCACTGCCTGGCTCCACCCTCCATATATATATCCCTAGCGGGCTCCCTCTGGTGGTATGAGGTGGAAGGGTGGAGGTGCTTGTTTGTAACGAGGGCCTCTTGTGGAGAAGTCCTTCCATGCACCCTTTTGGGTCCTGTGGTACCTGTGAACAGCAGGGTGCCACATATATGTAGCCACCCATGGGTTTTGATATGAATTGCAGACTTTAAAGCATTTTGCTAGTATATTGCATACTGTTTCAAATGCGTACCATGTCAAATTGGAGTACTTAATGATTTTTCGGAAAAGTAAGGGTAGACACATTTGTATTTAGTTATTATCTATTTCTCCATCCATCCATCCATCCATCCATCCATCCATCCATCCATCTGTTATAGGTTGAGTACAATGGACTTGTGTCTTTTTACAACCATTTAAAACTATGAAACTATCTATTTATTGATTCTCTTTTCAAAGTAAAGTAATAAAGATCTAGTTACTAATAGTAGATAAATATACCTCTCTTCATCTGTAAAGTGCAGAGGAACACTTTTAGCTCCATCAGGCACTAGGTGATATCTCTACTTACCCATAATCTACAGATTTAATTTTCCTCGCTTTTCCTTTTGGCCCAACATATCCAAAAATGAGAGGAGCAACATAACTTACTTTGAAAAAAAATAAAAACAAACTTTTGGATATTCTGTTGGGAGATGATTATGTTATATATGGCTATATGTGGCCACCCAGTGGTTTTGATTTGCATTGCAGCCTCTCGTGTGTTTTCCTTGCATGCTGCAATAACATATTACATTTTATCATAAAAAATTGGAGTTCTTAACGGAATCTCAGAAAGGAAAGTGTAGAATCTATCTTGTCATTTATCTATCCATATTTCTGTAATCTTTTCAAAGTAATAAGCATAAAAAAGATCTGGATAGTAACGCTAGATACATATACTGTGAAGCGCGTTTCTGGGCATGGAGTCCACATTGATTTTTGATGATAGTCCTTTGGAGTACACTATGAGATTTATCCATTTCAGCGCTCCACATGTCCTGAGACTCTGCAACTTGAAATGGTTCTACTTCAAGAGATCTGGGAAGGGTTCTTTGATGAGGAAATCTATGTCTTGTTGATAGCACTGAGCACAGCATGTATAATTTTCTATAAAGGGTATTGAAGAGCTCAACCGATGGTTGTGTGTAGAGGCTGTATCCAGTACTACAGAATTGTTTGGGGAGCAATGAATAGACTTCAATACACCCAGATCTACTATACATCTGCATGACTATAACTCTATTTTGAGGCATTAATGGCTTTTAACTAGTGTTTGCTGTATTTATTGCACATTATTGCAGTTAAATACATTTACAAACATTGTTTTAAGGCAGTTTCTGCTCGACTAACATAGATTTATATTTCTGTGCATTGGAACGTAATGTAAATCCACTTGCTGTGCAGTGACAAGCAAAGTGATCCCATGAGTGCCATCCGCACCGAGCACAGGACTATGAATACAGCCGCTAGTTCCAGTCAAATGACCAATTACAATCCTGTTTGCACAATTCTTAGAAGCCAGCATTCAAATCAACATATAACGATATACAGGTTGGATAGTAAATCATAAAGTCAATTATATCTGATGCCATTATGATAGAAAATACATCCAAGTTAGATGGTAACAAGTAATCAATCATGGTTGAAATTATACAAGAATATACCAAATGTTAGATTAGCTGCACTCACATACAAAAATACAGAGAAAATTATTTCCAAAAGCTTGGACTATTGTATACTAGTAAATTCACAAACAAAAACCATAAATATATATATATATATATATATATATATATATTTAAGTTTATTTTGTATAAGGTCAGGTTGAAATACACAATACCCAGTATATCATCCAGATAATCCCTTTTAAAGAAGTTGTCCACTACTAGGACAACCCCTTCTCATACCCCAAGCTTGGCCCCGATAAAATAAAAAAGCCTATACTCACCTCCCATGCTGGTGCTGTTCCAGCGGTGTCGGCACTCGCGGCCATGGGCTCTTGTACAGTAGTTGTGACACGTGACCCCAGTGCTCAATCAGCGCTGGCATCACTGTCTCCGCCTTGAACATGAAGAGGAAGTCAGAGATCAACTGCAGCCCTGACCTCCTCTTCATGTTCAATTTGACAGGAGGCGTGGTCAGTGATGCCAGTGCTGATTGGGCCCCGGGGTTACATGTCACAACAACCGCAAAAGAGCCTATGGCCGCAAGTGCTGACTACGCTGGAACGGTGCTGGCACAGGAGGTGAATATAGGCTTTTCTATCTTAACAGGGCCAAATATTTAGATCAAGAAGGGGTTGTCCTAGTAGTGGACAACCCCTTTAAATTAAAAGTGTTTTCTTCAATCTCCTTTTAGGAACCATAGCAATTCAGCTATGTAGTGGCAGATCACAAAATATTATAGAACAAGATCACCAAGTGTTGAGATAAAAAGTGCACAAAAGTTACCAACGCTCTGCTGATCTAATTACTGTAGAGTCCAAACCACCATTGGCATTAACATCAGAACTGTGTGCTGGGAGTTTCATGACATTGCTGCCTGCAGCCTTACATCACCAAGCACAATGCCAAGCAAAGGATAGAGTGGTGTAAAGCCACCATCACTAGAGCAGTGGAAACGTTTTATGTGCAGTGATGGATTATAATTCTCTATCTGGCATCTGATGAACAAATCTGGGTTTGGTGAATGCCAGGAGAACGTTACCCGCCTGACTACATTGTATCAGCTGTAAAGTTTGATGAATGAGGGGTATTGCTGTGGGGCTTTTTTTTCAGGGGTCGGCCTCTGCCCCTTAGTTCCAGTGAAGACAACTCTTAATTAGTGATGAGCATGCTTGGATATCGAGTTATCGTAGCATGCACGGTTCGGCCTGCTCGAGTCAAATGCTATTCCACCCACGGCCGCATGTATCGTGGCTTATATACAGCAACTACACATGCGGAGAATGCCCGCTCATCACTACTCTTAATGCTTCTGCATGCAATTTGGACTATTAAAGCTTCCAACTTTGTGAGAACAGTTTAGGGAAGGCTCTTTTGTGTTCGCCATGACTGTGCCCCAGTGCATAAAGCATGGTCCATAAAGATGTGGTTGAGGGAGTTTGGTGTGGATGAACCTGACTGGCGACACAAAGTCCTGACCTCAACCCCATCGAACACCTTTGCGATGAACTCAGGTTTGGACACAGGCCGAACAGGGCCCCTTTGCAAGAACGGTATATGGGCCCTTTACAGTCTATGAGTTCTGTCTATGACAGAAGCTGTTTTTTGCTTTGGAGGTAAAAATGGGCCCCCTTACCTCTTGGGCCCCTGCGCAGCTGCACAGGCTGCACCAATAATATGACCACCACTGGATGAACTAGAACGGATATTGTGAGTCTGGTCCTCTCCTCCAACATCAGTGTCTGACCTCACAAATGCTCTTTTGGATGAATGTGCAAAAATTCCCACAGACTCATCCAAAATCTTATAGAAAACCTTTCCAAAAAGAGTGGAAGCCATTATATCTGTAAAGGGGGAATAACTTTATATTAATGCCTATGGATTTAGAATGAGAGGTCATAAAGAGATGCTGTAGATGAAATATGGAGGAGTCCCGACACTTTTATCCATGTTATGTAGTATCAGCTCATCACGGCACAACTTATTTTAGTATTTCAGAACCCCGTATAATGACATGATAATTATAACTGAGTGTACCCATGCCGTATAACATTCTTGTACTTTTGGATAATTATGAGTCACTGGTGTTTTGTGTTCGCACTTATAAACCTACAGTAAGCTCACAAATGTTTTCAGTCATGATTCATGAGTAATTTTCCCTTTATTGTATATACTTTTTAAACAGGGTTTAGGAAACAATGGATGACTGCCTGTCTACAACTGTGCGTGAGATGTACTGCTATCACACTGGTATTCATTTTCAACAAATCGTGTTGGTTTACTCTTTGTTTCAGGTTAAGAAAACTGGTTACTTAGTTTATAATTGTTTTTCTGCTTTTGGTTAAAAGTAGCAGATATGCAAATTACGGTTCTCTGTTTGAAATGGATTGTTTGGATAATTGCTATTTTGAAATGAGTCCTTCGAAAATAAGCTGATCACAGTGCTGAAACCAGTCATTGCACTGGTTGCCCATCCGCTTTAGAATACAATATAAATTTATCACTCTCACGCACAAAACGCTCCACAGTTCTGCACCACCCTACATCTCCTCCCTCATCTGCCTATTACCCTACCCATGCCCTCTGTTCAGCTAATAATCTAATGTTAACATCCTCTATAATCTGAACTTCCCACTCCCGTAACCAAGACAACTCTTGTGCTGCACCTATTCTCTTGAATGCACTACCCCGGACAATTTTATTAATTCCCAATACCCACAGTTTTAAGTGTGCCCTAAAAATCTATTTCTTTAGGCTGTCCTATCACCGTACCTCACTTATCTAATAACCCCCATTTTGCTCTTCCAACATTTTCCTCCAAATTAGGACCCCCGTAGCATCTGTTTGCTTACCCCCTGTGCTCTTATTAGCCCTCTGTGACTTGTACACATACTGGCTGGTTCATGCAGCATTATGTGAATACCCTATTCATTATATTGATGGCTGGACCATACAATACAAGCACTTTTTACCATTTACTTGTTGTGTCTCCCCTATTTCCTCATAGATTGTTAGCTTGTGAGCAGGGCCCCATAGTTACCCTCTGAATTATAAAGTGTTGCGGAATATTTTGCTGCCATAGAAATAAAATGATTATTATATATTATTAGACCCCACTCAATAGAAGGTTGTAATTAACCCCTTAATAACATCTGACGTACTAATACGCGTCTGTGCCCTGGGCTTTAAGAGCCAGACCCGTATTAGTACGTCATCGCGATCGCGCGCGCACACAGGCTGTGCGGGCGCGATCGCCGCCGGGTGTCAGCTGATTGTCACAGCTGACACCCGGTACTATGTGCAGGGAGCGGTACTGCACCGCTCCCAGCACATTAACCCCCGCGATGCTGCGATCGAAGTCGATCACGGCATTGCGGGGGCAAGGGGAGGTGATCGGCGATACTCACCTCCTCTTCCGGCTTCCAGCGCAGTCTGCAAAGGCTTCCCGGGTGTTGCCATGACGACCCGATGTCGTCATGACAACATCCGGGTCACCAGAGAGCAGGAAGATTGCTTGGACATGCGCAGTGCATCTCCAAGCAATCTTCACACTGTGCACTTCTGACAGCCTTCATGGCATAGGGATGGTGCTCCATTCCTGTGCCATGCAGGCGATCAGAAAAAAAAAGTGAAAGTCCCAGAGTGGGACAAAGTAATAAAGTGTATAAACTGTGTGAAAGTGGAAAAAAAAAAAAAAAATGTGCAAAAATATTATAAAAAAAAATAATACACCAAAAATAAAAATATAATGTACCCATCAATAAATATTATTATAAAAAAAAATAAAAAAAAAACAATAAAAGTACACATATTTGGTATCGCCGCGTCCGGAAAAACCTGACCTATTAAACTGTCCCACTAGTTAACCCCTTCAGTGAACACTGTAAAAAAAAAAAAAAAAAAAACGAAGCCAAAAACAATGCTTTATCACCATACTGCCAAATAAAAAGTGGAATAACACGCGATCAAAAAGACGCATATAAATAAAAATGATACCGCTGAAAACGTCATCTCGTCCCGCAAAAAACAAGCCACCATACAGCTCCATCAGCCGAAAAATAAAAAAGTTATAGCTCTCAGAATAAAGTGATACTAAAAAATATTTTTTTCTATAAAATAGCTTTTATTGTGTATAAGCGCCAAAACATAGAAAAATGATACAAATGTGGTACTGCTGTAAACGTACTGACCCAAAGAATAAAGCTACCTCATCAATTTTACCACACGCGGAACAGAATAAAAAAAAAAAATTAAAAAATAACAATTCCTGAATTGTTGGTTTTTGTTTATTCTGCCTCCCAAAAATCGGAATAGAAAGCGATCAAAAAATGTCACGTGCCTGAAAATGGCACCAATAACAACGTCAAGTCATCCCGCAAAAAACGAGCCGTCACATGACTGTCTGCCAAAATCTGGAAAAATTATAGCTCTCAAAATATGGCGATGCAAAAACTAGATTTTACAAAAAATGCGTCTTTTAGTGTGTGACAGCTGTCAGTCATAAAAACCCCATATGATTCTGGCATTGCTGTAATCACACCGACCCGAAGAATAAAGTCGTCTAATCACTTATACCGCACAAGGAACGGTGTCAAAAATAAACTCTTGGGTTAGGATTGGGCTAGGGTTAGGGCTGGGTTTGGGGCTAGGGTTGTGCTGGGGCTAGGGTTGTGTTAGGGTTAGGGCTGGGGTTGGGATTTTTTTCAAAAGTAAGAAAAAAAGATGACGATATGGCGACTAGTGTTGAGAGCAAGTGCTCGCTACTTGAGTTTGCATCGGGTGCTCTGGTATGCATTGAGTATCGTGGGTATTTGAGTGACATGCTCGAGTCTCTGCCCCATATGCTTCGCGGCCAAAAAACTTTACGGGGATTGCCTGCCATGCACGAGCGATCCCCGCATGTTTTTTTTTGGGTGTCTAATAACCGTGAAACATGCGGAGCAGGGACTCGAGCATGTCACTCGAGCACACGCTGTACATGGTGCATACCTGAGTACCCGATGCAAACTCAAGTAGTGAGCACTTGCGCTCAAGACTAATGACAACTTATTCAATATGATGACCTAATGTAAACAAATTCTGTGCCGTACCTCTGGGTCCAAAATGTTCACTATACACCTTAATAAAATCCTTGAGGGGTATAGTTTCCAAAATGGGGACACTTGTGGGGGAGCTCCACTGTTTAGGCACATCACGGGCTCTCCAAACGCGACATGGTGTCCGCTAACAAATTGAATGGAAAATCGGCTCAAATTGTTAGCGGACGCCATGTTGCGTTTGGAGAGCCCCTGTGTGCCCAAACATTGGAGCTCCCCCACAAGTGACCCCATTTTGGAAACTAGACCCCCCAAGGCACCTATCTAGATGCATAGTGAGCACTTGGAACCCCTAGGTGCTTCACAAATTGATTCGTAAAAATGAAAAAGTGTTTTTTTTTTTTTCACTTTTTCATTATTACGAATCAATTTGTGAAGCACCTGGGGGTTCCAAGTGCTCACTATGCATCTAAAAAGGTGCCTTGGGGGGTCTAGTTTCCAAAATGGGGTCACTTGTGGGGGAGCTCCAAAGTTTGGGCACAGAGGGGCTCTCCAAACGCAATGTGGTGTCCGCTAACAATTTGAGCCGATTTTCCATTCAATTTGTTAGCGGATACCATGTTGCATTTAGAGAGTCCCTGTGTGCCCAAACATTGGAGCTCCCCCACAAGTGACCCCATTTTGGAAACTAGACCCCCAAGGCACCTATCTAGATGCATAGTGAGCAGTTGGAACCCCTAGGTGCTTCACAAATTGATTCGTAATAATGAAAAAGTGTTTTTTTTTTCACTTTTTCATTATTACGAATCAATTTGTGAAGCACCTGGGGGTTCCAAGTGCTCACTATGCATCTAGATAGGTGCCTTGGGGGGTCTAGTTTCCAAAATGGGGTCACTTGTGGGGGAGATCCAAAGTTTGGGCACAGAGGGGCTCTCCAAACGCAATGTGGTGTCCGCTAACAATTTGAGCCGATTTTCCATTCAATTTGTTAGCGGATACCATGTTGCATTTAGAGAGTCCCTGTGTGCCCAAACATTGGAGCTCCCCCACAAGTGACCCCATTTTGGAAACTAGACCCCCCAAGGCACCTACCTAGATGCATAGTGAGCAGTTGGAACCCCCAGGTGCTTCACAAATTGATTCGTAAAAATGAAAAAGTGTTTTTTTTTTCACTTTTTCATTTTTACGAATCAATTTGTGAAGCACCTGGGGGTTGCAACTGCTCACTATGCATCTAGATAGGTGCCTTGTGGGGTCTAGTTTCCAAAATGGGGTCACTTGTGGGGGAGCTCCAATGTTTGGGCACACAGGGGCTCTCTAAACGCAACATGGTGTCCGCTAATTATTCAAGCAAATTTTACAATCAAAAAGTCAAATGGCGCTCCTTCCCTTCCGAGCCCTACAGTGCGCCCAAACAGTGTTTTTTCCCCAAATATTGGGTATCTGCGTGCCCAGGGGAAATTGCACAACAAATTTTGCGGTCCATTTTTTCTTGTTACCCCTGTGAAAATAAAAAAAATTGGGTCTAAAGTAACATTTTTGTGAAAAAAGTTAAATGTTCATTTTTTTCTTCCACATTCAAAAAATTCCTATGAAGCACCTGAAGGGTTAATAAAGTTCTTGAATGTGGTTTTGAGCACCTTGAGGGGTGCAGTTTTTAGAATGGTGTCACTTTTGGGTATTTTCTGTCATAAAGACCTCTCAAAGTGACTTCAAATGTGATGTGGTCCCTAAAAAAATGGTTTTGTAAATTTTGTTGGAAAAATGAGAAATCGCTGGTCAACTTTTAACCCTTATAGCTCCCTAACAAAAAAAAATTTTGGTTCCAAAATTGTGCTGATGTAAAGTAGACATGTGGGAAATGTTATTTATTAACTCTTTTGTGTGACATATCGCTCTGATTTCAGGGCTTAAAAATTCAAATTTTGAAAATTGCAAAATTTTCAACATTTTCG
This sequence comes from Phyllobates terribilis, assembly GCF_046119375.1. Lineage (NCBI taxonomy): Eukaryota > Metazoa > Chordata > Amphibia > Anura > Dendrobatidae > Phyllobates > Phyllobates terribilis. The sequence continues at coordinate 733,930,858 of NW_027362763.1, read as the reverse complement.
CCAAATTTACATTTTTTTCACAAATAAATGCAAGTGATATCGAAGAAATTTTTCCATAATCATGAAGTACAATATGTCACGAAAAAACAATCTCAGAATCAGGGGGATCCGTTGAAGCGTTCCAGAGTAATTACCTCATAAAGTGACAGTGGTCAGAATTGTAAAAATTGGCCCGGTCATTAACGTGCAAACCACCCGCGGGGCTTAAGGGGTTAATAATAGACCTAAGAGAAAATGTTTTCCCCTTATGCACCATCACAAGGAAAAAAATAAAATGGTATTCGAGTTACTGCTACAGAGACCCTCACAAATGGCCAGTACAGTGGACTTGGGTCCCCCATTCAAATATAGTTCTAAGCTATTGTAGCACCCTGAGGACTCGGCTGCTACAGGGGTATTACGCCTCAAGCCAGAGGTGTGGTATTCCACTCCCGGGTAAGGATGGAGTGTGGAACTGAGCTCAGTTAGCTGCATGCACTACACACATCCCATTTCCGGGGAACAGACCGATGGTACTCCCACTAGAGAAATGTGCAGGTACGACAGTGTCTGTTCCTGGCTGGAGTGGGAGGGGGGTGGAACATCCCAGTAGTGTAGGGGCAGATAGGAGGAGCAGCCTGGGTAAAGCTAGGAGCTCATTGGGTGCTGGTCACCTGAGCTCACACATAGAGGGAGTATATAAGGTGGGCACCATCTTAGATCAGGGTCAGTCAGTTGTCAGTCAGCCAGTCAGACAGTCTGTCTGAGAGCCTGAGAAGCAGAGCAGAGGAGAAGGAAGAGAGACCCAGAGGCGCAGAGGGGACCCCAAGATCCCAGAATAAGGACAAAAGGGTGAAGGATCGGCAAAAGGGTACCGGATCCCAAGCTGGCAGAGGCTACAGCACACCTTAGCCAGGAACCGGAGGTCGTGGGCAGGATCTGCCACGACCCTCACCAAATCCACTAGAAAGGCATACCAAGCATAGGGTCAGGGAGCCCAGAGGAGGCTTGACCACCAAGAGACCCGAGGGAGCCGGCCAAAAGTGGATCCCTGGTGGGAACGGCCAGAAGAAGGGAGAGTCAGAAAGGAGCTCAGGACCATACTCAAGAATTGCCCGGGAGTTGACCGAGTCCAGGACCTGGTGGACGCAGCACGGCTTGGGTGGTCACTGCTGTACACAGTGACCCGAGCAACACCAGTAAGTAAAACCCTGGAACTGCATTTTATGCCTCTGAGTCTCCTTGCTGCACCTTCACAACCACCATCCTCCACGGCTGACCCCCTGAGGCTATACCCCTCCCGTTGGGGGTTATACTACCAAAGCTGCACACATACCAACAGCCTCAGCGGACCCTGCTGCAGCGGCGGCCTTTTGACCGCAAATCAACGGGTGGCGTAGTCGACACAAAGAACTCTAATAACATCTGTAGGACTGCCACACACTGAGTTTGACACCCTGGGTACGGACTGGGTCACAGCCACTCGGAGACTACAACCCCCATCTGATCTGGCTCCGGGTATCCCTAACAGCACTGGCCCAGGGGGCGCGTCAACTTTGGCGTAGTCGGCAGGATCACGTGCCCGCAACAACCGGGTACTGCGTGCCTGAAGAAAAGTTCACCGTTACCTCAAAAAGAAGTCTCCCGCCGGTTCTGGAGGGTCCCCGCCAACGGACCCCATCACAGGTCGTTTCCCGCAAGGTTGTCCGCCATTTGCAGCTTTTTCCCGCCATCCATGGAGTTTCCCGCCACCGGGAGACGATTCCCGCCATTTCCAAAGATTTCCCGCCTTGGAAGAGCGGACGCCATTGTGGGTGTGCCAGAGGGTGGCAGGAGGCCGCCTCCCATCGTGGGCCGGGTCGAAGAGTGGCGCCGAGAGCGGAGGCCGCGCCCACCAGCAGAGACTGTGGTGCTGGAGGTGTCCATCAGCGTAGGAGAGCTGCCCCTGGAGCTGACGGTCGCGGAGTTGCCCCGGGACCACCCTGGATGTGGGCGGAGGCAGAGCAGGAGAGCGGGGATGGGTGTCGCCTGGAGCGGTCTGGAGGGAGCGCACCCGGAGACAGGAGGTCTGGAGAGGAGTCCAGGGAGAGCCTACCCGGAGATGGAGGGAGAGTCGGGCAGCGCCGACCCAGTGGTCAGGAGCCTGTTGCGGGTCGCCACTCCAGAGGGCCTGCTGGAGATCCTAGCACAGCTCCCCCGGGACCGGGAGTGTGCACGGACCGCGCTGGAGGGCCTCGCACGGAGGATGGCCCGGGTGCAGCGAGAGACGTTGGCGGAGTGGAGCCGAGAGATGGCCCAGCAGACCGAAACCCGTCAGCGGAGCACGCCACCCGAGACGAGGAGACAGACCGCCTCTGAGGATGGTGCAGGAGGACTGAAGGCCGGAGACGGCGCCGAGAAGGGAGCTGAACGGACGGAGGCAGGTAAAGGGGACGTCTCTACCCCGAGCCGGGAAACCGCGTGCCTGCCCCAGCTCCCCGTCGCAGAGCCCGAAGTTCCCCCTGCCGTGCCCGTCGCTGCATCGTCACCGCCGCCGACTAGGCCTCAACCGGAAACCGCGGCCGCGACCCCTGTGACGTCACACGCCTCGACCTCGAGCGTGGCAAAGCAGGAAATACCACCGGCCTGGTCGCAAGGCCTAGTACCCCCGGGCGCCGCTATTCCAACAGCGCCCCCTACCTCCGCGGAGCCACCAGCCTGGTCACAGGGCCGAATAACCCAGGGCGCCGCCGTTCTTATGGTGCCCTTTGCCTTTAAGGTGCCCCAGGCCTGGTCGCAAGGCCTGGTTAACCCGGGCGCCGCTACCATCAACGCGCCCTCAACATCTAGAGTGCCGCACCTGGGTGAAAATCTATTTGCCCAGCATACGTGCCCGGATGGGCAGCCCTTCATATGGCCCCAGGAGTACATTCAGCTGGAACTCCAGAGAGCAAGGCCCATGTGCGAGCCCCTGATTCCGGCTCCGAAGCCCGTAAAGAGGACCTCGCCCCCGCTGGAGGAGGCACAGTTCGAGTGGGACCCCACTGGAGAAGACCTCATGGGGTTCACTCAGGAGACTCGGGCGGCCGCAGCGGAGCGTGCAGAGTGCTGCCGCCAGCAGCTCGAAGTCTTCGAGAGGGAGCGGAGAGAGAGGCGGGTCCGGGAACAGCAGATGCAGATAAGAAGCGCGGAGCAGAAGAGCCGGACCAGGAGGAAACCCCGTGCAGCTCATGGTCCCCGTGCCATCGGGACTGTGATAAAATTCAATATGCAGCACGGGTGGGGCTTTATCAGAGACCATCAGACCCCCGGCGACGTCTTTGTAACTCGCAGAGACGTAGAAAGCCATCTGCCGGAGGGACACAGAGGTCGTGACCTGTATGTAGGGGACGAGGTCACCATCACCCGGCACAAGTGTGCCAAAGGACCCTACGCCCTCCATGTGCATCGCCTGACGGAGGAGGAGCTGCGGTGTGAGGAGGAGCAAGAGGACCCGGACGGGTCTGAAGAATCTAAAGAAGGAGCAGGAGGACGCCGTCGTTGAAGTACGGTAGAGAGAGACTGTACATAGTTACCCGTCAGGGTATAAGAACTGTTCTAGTTAAAATATAGTCCCTGTTGGGACCAGCCGATTGAACTGAAACCCGTGTGTCCCTATTCCCACTGACCGAGGACTGAGAGCGGTCATTCCTCCCTAATACCTGGCCGAGGACTGAGAGCGGCCATATTTCCTTTGTATATAGTTGCGCTTTTTAAGGCGCCCCCTACCGATTTTATAGGAAACTGTTTTCTTCCAAGAGAGACTGTCGCACTTTACCCGGTCACAAGTTGCACCGTGACCGGAGGAACCAGAAACAAGAATGTTATTTATGAAAAAGTTTATGCTGATATATATACTGTTTTATATGTTTATGTTTTATGAAAAAAAATTGTATGTTTTGGATGTTTGTTCTCTTACAGCCCGAGGACGTGCTGTGATTTACCAGGGGGGAATGTAGCACCCTGAGGACTCGGCTGCTACAGGGGTATTACGCCTCAAGCCAGAGGTGTGGTATTCCACTCCCGGGTAAGGATGGAGTGTGGAACTGAGCTCAGTTAGCTGAATGCACTACACACATCCCATTTCCGGGGAACAGACCGATGGTACTCCCACTAGAGAAATGTGCAGGTACGACAGTGTCTGTTCCTGGCTGGAGTGGGAGGGGGGTGGAACATCCCAGTAGTGTAGGGGCAGATAGGGGGAGCAGCCTGGGTAAAGCTAGGAGCTCATTGGGTGCTGGTCACCTGAGCTCACACATAGAGGGAGTATATAAGGTGGGCACCATCTTAGATCAGGGTCAGTCAGTTGTCAGTCAGCCAGTCAGACAGTCTGTCTGAGAGCCTGAGAAGCAGAGCAGAGGAGAAGGAAGAGAGACCCAGAGGCGCAGAGGGGACCCCAAGATCCCAGAATAAGGACAAAAGGGTGAAGGGTCGGCAAAAGGGTACCGGATCCCAAGCTGGCAGAGGCTACAGCACACCTTAGCCAGGAACCGGAGGTCGTGGGCAGGATCTGCCACGACCCTCACCAAATCCACTAGAAAGGCATACCAAGCATAGGGTCAGGGAGCCCAGAGGAGGCTTGACCACCAAGAGACCCGAGGGAGCCGGCCAAAAGTGGATCCCTGGTGGGAACGGCCAGAAGAAGGGAGAGTCAGAAAGGAGCTCAGGACCATACTCAAGAATTGCCCGGGAGTTGACCGAGTCCAGGACCTGGTGGACGCAGCACGGCTTGGGTGGTCACTGCTGTACACAGTGACCCGAGCAACACCAGTAAGTAAAACCCTGGAACTGCATTTTATGCCTCTGAGTCTCCTTGCTGCACCTTCACAACCACCATCCTCCACGGCTGACCCCCTGAGGCTATACCCCTCCCGTTGGGGGTTATACTACCAAAGCTGCACACATACCAACAGCCTCAGCGGACCCTGCTGCAGCGGCGGCCTTTTGACCGCAAATCAACGGGTGGCGTAGTCGACACAAAGAACTCTAATAACATCTGTAGGACTGCCACACACTGAGTTTGACACCCTGGGCACGGACCGGGTCACAGCCACTCGGAGACTACAACCCCCATCTGATCCGGCTCCGGGTATCCCTAACAGCACTGGCCCAGGGGGCGCGTCACTATCATCCATATTCATCTAGGGCAAGGGTGGGGAACCTTATTTTTGCCAAGGGCCATTTGGATATTTTTACCATCCTTCGTGGGCCAAATAAGAGGTTATTGAGGCGTGGGACTAAGGTTCCCCACCTCTGCTCTAGGGACGGAATGGGGTCGAAGCAGTCATGTACAGTGGGGAAAAAAAGTATTTGGTTAGCCATCAATTGTGCAAGTTCTCCCACTTAAAAAGATGAGAGAGGCCTGTAATTGACATCATAGGTAGACCTCAACTATGAGAGACAAAATGAGAAAACAAATCCTAAAAATCACATTGCCTGATTTGGAAAGAAATTTTTTTCAAATTTTGGTGGAAAATAAGTATTTGGTCACCTACAAACAAGCAAGATTTCAGACACTCACAGACCTGTAACTTCTTCTTTAAGAGGCTCCTCTGTCTTCCACTCATTACCTTTAGTACTGGCACCTGTTTGAACTTGCTATCAGTATAAAAGACACCTGTCTGCAACCTCAAACAGTCACACTCCAAACTCCACTATGGTGAAGACCAAAGAGCTGTCGAAGAACACCAGAAACAAAATTGTAGCCCTGCACCAGGCTGGGAAGACTGAATCTGCAATAGGCAAGCAGCTTGGTGTGAAGAAATCAACTGTGGGAGCAATAATTAGAAAATGGAAGACATACAAGACCACTGATAATCTCCCTCAATCTGGGGCTCCACACAAGATCTCACCCCATGGGGTTAAAATGCTCTCAAGAACGGTGAGGAAAAATCCCAGAACCACACGGGGGGACCTAGTGAATGACCTGCAGAGAGCTGGGACCAATGTTACACAGGCTACCATCAGTAACACACTACGCCGCCAGGGACTCATATCCTGCAGTGCCAGACGTGTCCCCCTGCTAAAGCCACTACAGGTCCGGGCCCATCTGAAGTTTGCTACGGAGCATTTGGATGATCCAGAAGAGTATTGGGAGAATGTCATATGGTCAGATGAAACCAAAGTAGAACTGTTGTGTAGAAACACAACTTGGCGTGTTTGTAGGAGAAAGATTGCTGAGTTCCCTCCAAAGAACACCATACCTACTGTGAAGCATGGGGGTGGCAACATCATGCTTTTGGGCTGTTTCTCTGCCAAAGGGACCAGGACAACTGATCCGTGTACATGAAAGAATGAATGGGGCCATGTACTGTGAGATTTTGAGTGCAAACCTCCTGCCATCAGCAAGGGCATTGAAGATGAAACGTGGCTCGGTCTTTCAGCTTGACAATGATCCCAAGCACACCACCAGGGCAATGAAGGAGTGGCCTCAGAAGAAGCATTTCAAGGTCCTGGAGTGGCCTAGCCTGTCTTCAGATCTAAACACTATAGAAAACCTTTGGAGAGAGTTGAAGTCTGTGTTGCCTAGCGACAGCCCCAAAACATCACTGCTCTAGAGGAGATCTGCATGGAGGAATGGGCCAACATACCAGCAACAGTGTGTGCCAGCCTTGTGAAGACTTACAGAAAACGTTTTAACTCGGTCATTGCCAACAAAGGATATATAACAAAGTATTGAGATGAAGTTTTGTAATTGACGAAATTATTTTCCACCAAAATTTGAAAAAAATTTCTTCCCAAATCAGACAATGTGATTTTCAGGATTTGTTTTCTCATTTTGTCTCTCATAGTTGAGGTCTACCTATGATGTCAATTACAGGCCTCTCTCATCTTTTTAAGTGGGAGAACTTGCACAATTGCTGGCTGACTAAATACTTTTTTTCCCCACTGTACATGACTGCTGCGACCCCATTCAGTCCCTAGAGCAGAGGTGGGGAACCTTAGTCCCACGCCTCAATAACCTCTTATTTGGCCCCAGAAGGATGGTAAAAATATCCAAATGGCCCTTGGCAAAAATAAGGTTCCCCACCTTTTTAACTGGGAGAAATTACACAATTGGTGACTGACTAAATACTTTTTTTCCCCACTCTATGCCCATGGCGCCATACAAAGAGCGGGCTCATGTCCCCCATTCTGGCAGTTTAATTCTTGGGGTCTCAGCAATCTAGTAGCTATTATGTATCCTGTGGGTAAAAGATTATTGGTAGTAACTGGAATACTCCTACAAACACTCTAAATTGCCTATAGATATTAATGTATTTTCCATGGCACATAATGTCTGGTTCTTCCGTATTTACAAACCGGTTCCTGTATGTTTTCTCCACTTTGGCAAATTAATAAGGATTATTCTTTGGAGACTCCTCTTTATGGCTCTTGTGCAAAGATAAACTACTTAGTCTGTGCTGGATCTGTTCAGGTGCAGGTACAATATTATATGTCCTACCTGCATTACAGTATTATCCCATACTTCTACAAATTATATATATCCAAGAGGCTTGCATTAATGAATTTGTTTATGTCAACCCAGGAATGTATCTGGCAGGGCTCGATCCCCGGGTGCCATCCTGCCTCTGCACAATATTTAGGTAAAGGAACGCCATGCTACAACTCATCCACAACAGCCGCTAATGAAACCCCCAATGGATAAATCTTTTTACCATTCTGTAGGAATAACTTCAGAATCTGAACCAGAAGTAAAATGTCATCTTCCAGCTACATAGCGGTGTAACTCAGCCCCCACGCGCTGATTATTACTCTTGCATGTTCTGTTTCACCTTAATATGCTCGTTCATTGCCAAAAGTCATCTACAATCGATCATGTATCTATATTATAACCAGGCTATTTTATTTTGGTTTGAGTGATTGATTGATGTACGGCAGCTGCCATAATTGGTACACTTGTAAATTCAGCTTTCCTATTTCTGTCACGTTTCAAAAGAAATTTACAGCTGGAGAAAGGTAACAAAAATCAATATTTTTTCATGACTGCTTGCAGCTATATGATGTGGCTCAGTGAGTTGGTTAGAAGCGCTCATCAAATCTCTTCTGATGGCAGAAAATGGCATAAAAGAGACCATTGCTGAAAGCTGTATATACTGAATGAAGCGCGTTCTGTCACTGACGTTTTTATTTGCTTTTACCTGTGCTCTATCTATCTATCTATCTATCTATCTATCTATCTATCTATCTATCTATCTATCTATCTATCTATCTATCTATTATCTATATATTACCTATATATCTATTTTCTCTTATCTGTCTTCTATCTATTATCTATCTATCTATGTATCTATCTATCTATCTATCTATTATTATTTATTATTATAGTGCCACTTATTCCATGAAAAAAGGGGTATACATACAAAAACAATTACAATGATCTTTAACAAAACGTAATGGCGACTGGTACAGGAGGAGCGAGGACCCTGCCCGCAAGGGCTCACAGTCTACAAGGGATGGGTGAGGAAACAGTAGGTCGGGGTAGAGCTAGTCGTGCAGCGGTATGGTCAACCGGAGGTTACTACAGGTTGTAGGCTTGTCGGAAGAGATGGGTCTTCAGGTTCCTTTTGAAGGTTTCCACGGTAGGCGAGAGTCTGATATGTTGGGGTATAGAGTTCCAGAGTAGGGGGGATGCATGGGAGAAATCTTGTATGCCATTGTGGGAAGAGGAGATAAGAGGGGAGTAGAGCAAGAGATCTTATGAGGCTTGGAGGTTTTGTGCAGGTATGTGCTGGGAGACTAAGTCACAGATATATGGAGGAGATGTTGTGGATGGCTTTGTATGCCGTGGTTAGGGTTTTGAACTGGAGTGTCTGGGCAATGGGGAGCCAGTGAAGGGATTGACAGAGATGAGAGGCAAGGGAATAGCGGGGAGACAGGTGGATTAGTCGGGCAACAGAGTTTAGGATAGATTGGAGGGCTGCGAGAGTGTTGCAAGGGAGGCTACCGAGCAGGAGGTTGCAGTAGTCGAGGCGCGAGATGATGAGGACGTGCACTAGTGTTTTTGCAGATTTGTGGTTGAGGAATGTGCGGATCCGGGAAATATTTTTGAGTTGGAGTCGGCAGGAAGTGGAAACGGCTTGGATATGTGGTTTGAAGGAGAGATCAGAGTGCAGGGTTACCCAAAGGCAGTGAGCTTTTGGGACTGGGGAGAGTGAACAGCCATTGACGTTGATAGATAGTTCAGATGGGGGGGATGAACGGGAAGGTGAAAAGATGATGAATTCTGTTTTATCCATGTTAAGTTTTAGAAATCTGGCAGAGAAGAAGGATGAGATAGTGGACAGACATTGTGGGATTTTGGTTAGTAGGGAGGAGATATCAGGTCCAGAGAGATAGATCTGTGTGTCATCAGCATAGGGTTGATACTGAACGCCGTGAGACTCTATGAGCTGTCCCAGGCCAAAGGTGTAGATGGAGAAGAGCAGGGGTCCTAGAACTGAACCTTGGGGGACACTGACAGATAGGGGATGAGATGAGGAGGTGGTGTATGAGTGGGAGACACTGAATGTCCTATCTGTTAGATATGAAGAGATCCAAGATAGGGCCAAGTCTGTGATGCCGAGAGATGAGAGGTCTGTAGTAAGAGAGAATTGTCCACTGTGTCAAAGGCTGGTGACAGTTCTAGGAGGAGGAGGACAGAGTAGTGTCGCTTGGATTTTTTGATCAGTAGGTCGTTGGTGACTTTAGTCAGGGCAGTTTCAGTAGAATGGTGCAGTTGGAAGCCAGATTAGAGGCGGTCAAAGAGAAAGCCGGAGGAGAGGTGGGAGGACAGTTCAAAGTGGACATGTTGTTCCAGTAGTTTTGAGGCATAGGGGAGAAGTGATATGGGGCGGTAGATTGTCAGAGAGAATGGGTCAAGGGAGGCCTGTATGAGGATTGGTGTAATCGAGGCATGTTTGAAGCATGACGGGAAGTCACCAGTTGCTAGTGACAGCTTGAAGAGGTGGGTTAGGGTTGGGATGAAGATAGTGGTAAGGCTGGGGATGAGGTGGGATGGGATTGGGTCAAGTTCACAGGTGGTGAGGTGTGATTTGGAGAGTAAAGAGGAAAGTTAATCTTCTGTAATGGTGGAGAAGTTGGTTTTGGAGGATGAGAATTGAGTAGGTGTGAGGATGGGCTGGGGGACCTTAGGCAAAAGCTTTGTCTGATGATGTCAATCTTCTGCTTGAAGAATGAGGCAAAGTCTTCGGCTGAGATGAGAGTAGAGGAGAGGGAGAGGCACTGGGGGGTGAAGGAGAGAATAGAAAGTGTTAAATAGCTGTTTAGGGTTGTGAGACAAGGAGGATATGAGAGATGAGAAATATGTTTATTTTTCTGCAGTGAGTGTGGACTTGAAGGTAGTGAGGGACTATTTGAATGCAATGAAGTGCTCATTGGAGTGGGATCTTTTCCATCTACGCTCAGCAACCCTGGAGGCCCGTCACAGTTCTTTGTTTAGGCTGGTGTGCCAGGGTTGCCTGTTGAGCTTTGGTATGTGTGAGGGGGTGACCGAATTGAGAGCTGCAGCTGTTGTAGTGTTATATAAAGCTGCAGCAATATCTGCGTCATGTAAGGAACTGATGTTTGTAAAAGGGAGGAGGTATTCAGAGAGTGAAGGTCAAGGTGTTTAAAATTTCTGTGAAGGTATGCAAGTTTGTGGAGTGAGGATTGTTTCCGTGGAGAGGAGAGGGTAGAGAATGTAAGTAGGTTGTGGTCAGAAAGAGGGAAGGGTGAGTTAGAGAGGTTAGACAGGGAACTGAGGCGGGTGAAGATGAGGTCCAGAGTGTCACCATCTTTGTGAGTGGCTTCGGAAGACCATTGGGTAAGGCCAAAGGAGGAAGTGAGGGATAGAAGCTTAGACGCAGCTGAGAGGGAAGTGCCAATGGGGATATTGAAATCACCCATGATGATACTGGAGATGTCAGCGGAAAGGAAATGAAGTAGCCACGTGTTGAAGTGGTCTGAGAAGGTGGTGGCTGATCCTGGAGAACGGTAAATGACAGCCAGTTGGAGGTTGGAGGGGGAGTAGATGCGTACACAGTGCACCTCAAAAGAGGGGAGAGTAACGGAGGGTGGCAGTGGGATTTGGGTGAATGAACAGTTATCTGGCAGGAGAAAACTTACTCTTCCACCATGCTTGCTAATGGGGTGTGAGAAAGGTGTAATCCACCATACGAAAGTGCAGCTGGAGAGGCCGTGTCAGAGGGGGTGAGCCAGGTTTTGGTGATGCCAAGGAAGGAAAGTTTGTTATTGATGAAAAGATCGTAGATGTAGGAAAGTTTGTTGCAGATGGAGCGCACGTTCCATAGAGCTCCTGTTACTGGGACAGGGGAAGCGGGGGCTGTCTATCTATCTATCTATCTATCTATCTATCTATCTATCTATCTATCAATCTGTCTATTTCTCCACTTAACAATCTTTCTTTCCTTCCTTCCTTCCTTCCTACCTTCTTCCCTCATCTAAATACACATTTAGGGGCAAGAAATAGGGCATGGACTGAAAAAGTGTTGCATTTCTGGGAAAAATGTTGGCTTGTTTCCCAGTCAGAAATCACAACAGTAGACAAGAATAATTATAGTAAAATTGTAATAATCTGGCAATCACAGAGATGATAATCAGACAGATGCTATATTTCAAAATAGTTTAGATTTTCAACTAAAAATTAAGATAATCGAGAAGGTAGTACATTCAGAAGGTTTTTTTTTCAGAAACCTTATCACATTTTGGATTGTACCCTCTAGCTGTATTTTTGACTTCAGTTATATGTACTGTATATACACTTAGCACAGCCCTTAAGTCATTCGAGCTGGTTATTAAAATATGGTGAAACTCAGGTAATTAGTAGTAATTAATGTTTCATTTCTGAATTCCTTCTCGCAGACATTTAATTAGTTAATAGGGGAATATGATGGCAAGTCTGTATCCATGCTGAAGTGTATCACCCGCAGGGTCTATGGGGGAGCTTTCATTTGTCATGTCTAGTGAAGTGCTACACAGACAATAATTGACCCTTGATTTACAATAATGAATGCTATTTGTATATTGGAGTATTTCATTAACATTTTAAGTCAGTTTGTATAAAATAATCATTTTATTTGTATATTTAAGCTTCCTTTTACCCTTTGCCATCCCTTGGTTGAACTTGATGAACATTTGTCTTTTTTCAACCATAGTAGCTGTGTAACTGTGTAACTATAGAACTATCCCAATACTCTTTTTTTATATTTTTTTATTTTTATATATTTTTCTTAGATATAGAATTGCATAATAATGAATTGTCTCATTTATAAATTCTAGTATAGTAAAGTAGAAATATTTCCAGTAGCAACCAATAAGATTACAGCAGCAAGCTTCATTATCCCATTATCCATAGTTTGAAATGCTAGCTAGAAGCTGATTGGTTGATATTGACAACTACATAATAAAGTTCAATTGAGTTGCCAAACAGCCAATCAGATTGAAGCTGCATTTTGACTGTTCAGAGAATATAGTGAAAGCAGAATATAGCCATAGGAACCACAGCTATTTGAGCACCACTTAAAGCAGTTTTCCCAACCTAACCACAAGATAAGTGATAACTTTCTGATCGCTGAAGGTTCCCATTTGCTGTGATCCTCACCAATCTCGAGAACTGAGCTCTGAAGTACTTGCTTGAATTCAGTGATGGCTGTGCATGGGCACCACTACTCTGTTTAATATATATGGGACAGTGATGTGCATATCTGGTCTTCTCTCCATTCAGAGCCATGTTGTCAGAAACACTGGGTATTCCAGTGGTTTCAGTGATCAACAATACCAAATCAAGTGCATTATGTCTATAGGAGGAGATAGGGGGCAGATGACAAATACCTGATGGCTTTTATGGTGCAGAGAGACCATTTGGAACTTCTGCTTCAATTTTTGCAAATATAAACAGATTTGGGGAAAGCCAGATGGCGTTGTCTACGGCAAATGTAAATAAGTCAGTCTCATATATACAAATATATACCAGCATCATATCATCATATAACATTCATTCTTCCAGGTACATTTACATACAGTTTTTGAAGGAACCGGCAAGGAGGTTTTCCAAACATCTTGGAGAACTAACCACAGATCATCTGTGGATGAAGGCATGTGCAAAGTAAACCCAGACAGACTAAATAATGTTGAAATCTGGGCTCTGTGTGGCCATATCATCACTTCCAGGACTATATGTTCTTCTTTATGAAGATAATTCTTAATGATATTGGCTGTATGTTTGGGGTCGTTGTACTTCTGTAGAAAAAAAATTGGAGACAATCAGATGTATTCCTGATGGTATTGCATGATGGATATATATCTGCTTGTATTTCTCAGCATTGAGGACACCAAAAAATGACCAATGTTGAGGACCATAGTTGCTGTGGTTAGCTAAGGAAACTTAATGCCACATATGAAAGACACATATTGTATTCGTTCCTTCAAAATCGGAGAATGTCCATCAGTGAAATCAGCTGATAACTAGCATCAACCAATAGGACACAGCTACATCTATCTATTGATAGGAGAAGTCTGTCCAGAAGTGATCTTCATGGAAGAATTGTGGCCAAAAACCATACCTTTGACAAGAAACAAGGCCAATTGACTCAACTATGCATGAAAACATAGGAACTGGAGTGCTGAAGCTCTGAGTCAAATTGTGAAATATTTGCCTGAAACAGAAGAATGTTTGTTTGCCAGAGGGCTGGAGAGTGGAACAATAATGAGTGTCAGCAGGCAGCAGTGAGACATAGTGGAGGAACCGAGCAAGTTGAGAGCTAAATTTCAGCTTTTGGAATTGGGGATTTTGTCAAGATTAATGATGTCCTCAATGCGGAGAATTACAGGCAGATACTTATGTATCATTCAATACCATCAGAGAAACATTTGATTGGCTCCAAATTTATTCTGCAACAAGACAAGGACCTCAAATTTACAGCCATTGTCATTAAGAATTGTCTTCTGTGTAGAGAAGAACTGGAAGTGATGATATGGTCCCCACAGAGCCCTGATCTCAACATCAAGTCTGAATTGGATTACAAGAACAGACAGGTTTTGCACAAGTGACATCAACAGAAGGATGGTTTTCCAAAAAGTCTGGAACAACCTCTCTGTAGAGTTCCTTCAAAAACTGTGTGCAGGTGTACCTAGAAGAATTTCTGCTGTTTTGAAGTCAAAGAGCAGTCACACTAAATATTGATTTAGTTTAGATTTGTCATTTGTTCATTCACCTTGCATTTTGTAGATTGATAAAAATGAACTATTTCCATTTCTATTTTAAAGCATTCTTATTTTACACACAGCATATAAATAAATATATAATAATTATATATTATATATATCTTACTGTTTTCACTTTTTCACTTTCTCAATGCCTCCCTTCAGATTATTTACAATATTTATGGCACATTTATGGCAAATTACTTTTGCACTAATTCTACTAAAATGACTAGTGTCCTCATGTGACAACTGGGAGACTGTGATTGACTCCTTGCACTTTCATCCTGTAGCCAGCACATCTTTCCGTATAAAGAGACAGCGGTGGCCCGCACCTGCTCGGAACAGATGTCAGATGGTCAAGGTTCCTTGTTCTCCAGAATCACCCTTTCAGAGTCACTATGTAAACACTGTTAGTAATCAATCATCCTCCTCAGCCCCATGCTGATTGCTGAGCTGTGAACCAGAAATTCAGATTCATCACTCGTGCCGCATACAGTGCGCTTGCTTGCCCTTTATCATGGTGGTGTAGATATGATTACAGACAAACTGTCACACTGGGGCTAACTGCTGCTCAGCATGGCAATTACAAGCACAAGCTGTCTACAGACACTTCTCTCATGACATCCAAGCATCTTATGTTTTAAGACAACGATATCACAACAGTGACAACTCCAACAGTCAAGCAGATTTCTTCTATGATCAGTGATCAATATGTAATGATTGAAAAATGTATACATTTCATTACAGGTATTCTTTTCCTTAAAAGACAATTTTTCGAAAGATTTTAAACTGACAATGAGTGAATTTTCCAGAGTCATAGCTAGGCTTCCTTCAAGGCAAAAACTCAATTTATGGCACTGAATCACAAGATTAGAAAAACAAAGCTGCTTTTTCCAATTTCAGCACCACAACTGTCCATGGATTGTGGGTGATATTGCAGTTCAGCACCAATAAAGCTGATGGTTATTGTCAGCCATAACACATACATTAGCATGGATAGTGCTGATTCAAGAAAAAAGCAGTAGTGATGGGTGAGCACTAAAATGCTCGGGTACTCGTTGCTTGGGTCGAGCAAATTGGAATACTCGGGTGCTCGACCCGAGCAACGAGCCCAATGTAAGTCTATGGGAAACTCGAGCATTTTTCATGAGGCTCCCCCGGCGGTCTGTAGAGGGCCTAAAAATTGCCCAAATCGATGGGAACAGTGCTCAAATGACATGGGAACAGCAATGGGGAAGACCCCTGGAAGCATCTCTGACTCCCAGATCACTGCTGTCAGCAATGTGGTCAGAGTATTACACAACTTTTACGGACTCACAATAAAACATACAAAAAGCGAAACCAAAATGGATTTTCCTGGAAAATATGTTAAGGAACATCCTATCCAAGGTAATGACTTGTATATAACCAAAAACAAAAATACTCCTCCACAACTTGGGCTATGTTCACACGTGGCGTTATTGATGTGTTTTTGCACTTTTGCATTGCTTTCAACCAAGACGAATGCATTCACCAGGAAATGTCATTTTAACATTTTACAACCTTATCTGGCCATGTGCTGTGTGTCACATCATCAGACACATGCATACAGTGCTGAAAAGTCATGGGAACAGCATGGGGAAGACCTATGGAAGCATCTCTGACTCCCATGTCACTGCCTAGAAGTGTGCCCATCATATGTGATCCTTGGCGCATGCGAAGATGCTTCTCGCCGTGCACCTGTCATTGCAGACTTGCAACAATCACCGTCCATGTCCTTGTCCCACTGCACCGTTCAGTTGTCCCTACCCCATTCCTTGGAATGCAAGTGCAAGTATGCAGGCAGCCACCCACCCACAGGCTGCAATACTATACTGTAAATTTTTGACTGCTGCTTGCACTTGAAATGTGGCCTTTTAGGCTCGTGGAGGCGGAAGCTTTTGACAACCTCATGCCGGCGGCGGCCGAGTGTCCATACTCGGTCCCCAGCTGCCACTATATTTCCGGGTATCGCCTCCGCCTTCGACAAGCACGGGTCCCACAACATTAACCGTGCCCTCCCCAGTTCACTTACTGGGAAGGACCGCCTAACCACAAACACGTGGACAGGTGAATGTGGCCAGGGACGGTATGAAGCCAGTCCACAACTTTTTTTGCTAAGAGTTGTATTTAGCTCGGTGAAAGGACTGGCTTAGAGGGAAACCGTATCTACCCTGCGTGTCATTTCTCCCAGGAAGTCCTGTAATTTAGCTTGTTGCAGAATCAATTGCAGCCTGTCCAGCATCAACTCGCATTTGTCGGTGGTGCTTTGACTCACACACACATCTTTCTTTGCGCATTTAATTTCTTGAATACAGAGTTGGACAATGGCCTGATCTGTAATGCGTTTTGAGAAATAACATGCATAAGCATGGCCGATCCACAATAAAAAAGCAGCCATAGAGTGTCAGGGAACCTTCCCCCACACTTTTCTTAGCCAGGGCTGCTTTTCGGCTGCTTCCGTGTCTTCACCAAGAGGATGACTGACCATGCTGTCCTCCTCCTCCTCTCTGTCCTCTGGCCATTCACATTGAACAGACGGTATGACAGCTGTGCGGGTAGTACCGTCTATAGTGCATGAAACTAGCTCCTGTCCTTCCTCCTCCTCCTCTTTCTCATTGTCACCCAATCCACGTTTGGATGAGATGAGGCTTGGCTGTGTGTAAACACCCTGTATGGTTCCTTGCTCCATCTCATCGTGCTCCGCCTGCAATGCATCCTCTTTGATTGTGAGCAGAGAGCGTTTTAGAAGACAAAGAGAAGCGGGATGGTGATGCTAATTATGGCGTCATCACCGCTCACCATCTTGGTGGAGTCCTCAAAGTTTTGGAGGATGGTACATATGTCTGACATCCATGTCCACTCCTGAGGTCTTATGTGTGGAGTCTGAACTGAATACCGACGGCCTTGTTGATGCTGGTACTCAACAACTGCCCTCTTCTGCTCACAAATCCTTCCTAACATCTGCAGTGTAGAGTTCCAATGCGTGGGGACATCACACACCAGTCTGTGAGACGGAAACTGCAAACGCTGCTGAAACACTGCAAGGGCGGCGGAAGCTGTAACTGACTTTCTAAAATGGACACACAGGCAGTGTACTTTAACAAGAAGATCCGACAGCTCCGGGTAGGATTTGAGAAACCGCTGAACCAAGAGGTAAAGTACATTTGCCAGACATGGTACGTGTATGAGCTCGCCTCGCCTCAGAGACACCACGAGTTTCCGGCCTTTGTCACACACGACCATGCCTGGCTGTAGGTTCAGCGGTGTGAGCCACAGATCTGCCTGCTCTTTCAGAGCTGTCCACAACTCTTCAACATGTGAGGTTTTTCAGCTAAGCATATTAGCTTCAGCACAGCCTGTTGCCGTTTGGCCGAGGCAGTGCTGCAGTGCTTACAGCTTGTGACTGATGTGGTCATTTCGGAGATGGAGGCTGAAGAGGAGGAGGAGGCTGAGGAGGATGAGGTGCAGGAGCTGTAGACCGTGGGGGCAACCCTGATTGACCTAGGGCCCGCAATCCTTGGCGTCAGGAGGAAGTGTTCCGTCCCAAGGTCCGACTGGGTCCCGGCTTCCACTATGTTAACCCAGTGTGCCGTCAGCGAGATGTACCCTCCCTGCCCACAAGCACTTGTCTTCGTGCCCGTGCTTAGGTGGACTTTACCGGTAACTGCGTTGTTGAGAGCACGGTTAATGTTTTGGGACACGTGCTTGTGTAATGCGGGGACGGCACACTGGGAGTAATAGTGGCGGCTGGGGACCGAGTACCGAGGGATGGCCGCCACCATCAAGTTGCAGAATGCTTCCGTTTCCACGAGCCTAAAAGGCAACATTTTGAGCACAAGCAGTCGTGAAATGTGAGAATTTAGTAGTGTGGCCTGGGGGCGTTGGATGCATATTTGTGCTTACGTTCCAAGGACTGGGGTATGGACAACTGAACGCTGCGCTGGGACAAGGACATGGACGTGCTTCCGGATGCTGCTACTTGAGAGTGTGCAACAACAGGTGCAGGGCAGGAGGCGTCTTTGCATGCACCATGGACAGGGGATTCACTTGCATGCACAACAGCGGAAGAAGCAATGGTGCCACCCGCAGACACTGTATCTGGACCCTGGGGTATTGCCCACAAAGTCGGGTGCTTTGCTGCCATGTGCCTGATCATGCTGGTGGTGGTCAGGCTGGTCGTTTTGCCACCCCTGCTGATGCTGGCCTGGCAGGTGGTGCAAATGGCCTTTTTGGGGTTATCGGCAGAGTCTTTAAAAAACAACCAGACTCGGGAAGACCTAACAGTTGTACTGGCAACTTCCTTCGTGTTGGTGTTACGGGGAACGGTTGCCTGCCTTCTGTCTGCAGCCACCACACTGCTTCTTCCTGCCTTTTGGGGTGCTCTGCCTCCCTCCCCCTGTGTGCTGCTGTCCTCGCTCTGCATGTCCTCCTGCCAGGTTGCGTCAGTTACTACATCATCCACCACCTCGTCTTCCACTTCCGCACCCTGGTCCTCCTCCTGACTTTCTGGCAATTGTATCTCATCATCGTCCACCTCTTGTGACATTTTCCCACCATCGCCTTCGTGTGACCGTGGCTGCTCAAATATTTGGGCATCGCTACACGCGATCTCCTCTTTCCCCGCTTCAAGTGTACCAGACGAGAGGCCCGAATCTATAAATGGAATAGTGAACAGCTCTTCGGAGTGTCCAAGTGTGGGATCAGTTGTCTGATGCTCAGCATGGTGGGAGGAAGGAGGATCAGGGTGAGGAATATGCTGTCCAGACTCACGGCTACTGAGACTTGACCGTGTGGAAGACAGGGTGGTGGTGGTGGTGGCTAAGTGACTGGAAGCATTATCTGCTATCCAACCAACAACCTTTTGACACTGCTCTGGGTTCAATAGTGGTGTGCTGCGGTCCCCTAGAAATTGGGACAGGAAGGTCAGGCGAGAAGATGTGGGTGTTTGTTGTGGCACAATTTTGGCTTGCCCACGGCCTTGTCCTCGGCCTCTGCATGCACCATTACCATCACGTCCAGTTCCCCATCCCTCTCCACGTGCCTTGCCCATTTTAAATGGAGGACAGTATCTTCCACGCTCACTACAAATTACTGTTTGGAGCGAACTTATATGTGATGCGTGTGATAGAGAAAACAGAGTTTTAAATACCTGGTTGTAGGTAAGTAGTTTGAACAGCAAACTGCGGTGAATTGCTTCAATGATACACTAAAGGAAATTTTTAATGGAGGCCAGAAATGGCAGTATTTTCTGACAACGTATATGTGATCTGTGTGACGGAGAAAACAGAGTTTTAAATACCTGGCCTGTAGGTAACTAGTTTGAACAGCAAACTGGTGTGAATTGCTTCACTGACACACTAAATGAAATTTTTAATGGAAGCCAGAAATGGCAGTATTTTCTGACAACGTATATGTGATCCGTTTGACGAAGAAAACACAGTTTTAAATACCTGGCCTGTAGGTAAGTAGTTTGAACAGCAAACTGCGGTAAATTGCTTCAATGACACACTAAAAGAAATTTTTAATGGAGGCCAGAAATAGCAGTATTTTCTGACAACGTATATGTGATCCGTTTGACGGAGAAAACACAGTTTTAAATACCTGGCCTGTAGGTAAGTAGTTTGAACACCAAACTGCAGTAAATTGCTTCAATGACACACTAAAGGAAATTTTTAATGGAGGCAAATAAGCAAATAATGAGGATTAAGATCCAAAGAAAAGTATTCCTGGCCCCTGAGACCTTGGCCTTTGTATAGAAATATCTAACAGCAGCAGAAGACAGAATTGTAATGGAGCCTCTTGTGCTATATGCACTGCAGTCTGCTATATACACTGCCTGCCTATACACCCTGCCTGCCTAATATCTCTGCAGATAGTTTAGTCCTCAGAAGGACTGTTTGTTAAGATGGATATGTGTAATGTACATTTTTTCTCCCTACACTACCTAATACACAAGCAAATCTCTCCCTGACACAGCAGCAGCTCTCCCTACACTGTCTGATCTAGAGTGACTGTGACGAGCATGGCGGCGACAGGTCTGATATAGACCTGATGACGCTGTGCGACCAGCCAATCACTGTAATGCCCACACCCCACATGGCTACGGCATTACAGTGTATGGCAGGCAATCACTGCATGTTAATTGGCTCTCTAAAGAGCACCAAACATGCAGGGAGGGGACCTGAGTTCCCACCCGAGAAACCCGGAAATACTCGGCGAGCGCCAAGCATCTCGAGCAGTGAGATGCTCGGGCCAGCACCGAGCAGTAGCGAGCATGCTCACTCATTACTAGAAAGCAGCCATGCTTTTCTAATCCTGCGCAACCTCTTTAAATTGAAATGTCATAATGGCAGGTCCGTAGAATCATAGAATCAGAAAATGTTAGAGTTGGAAGGGACCTCCAGGGTCAACGTGTCCAACGTGTCCATCGTACTCAATGCAGGAGTCACTAAACCATCTCAGACAGATGTCTGTCCAGCCTCTGTTTGAAGACTTCCATTGAAGGAGAACTCGCCACCTCTCGTGGCCACCTGTTCCACTCATTGATCACCCTCCCTGTCAAAAAGTTTTTTCTAATATCTAATCTGTATCTTCTTCCATTCAGTTTCATCTCATTGCTTCTAGCCTTTTTGATTGGAAAGTCTAGAAAGTCCAAAAATTCCTAGGAATCCACAGAATGCTACATGGAAACACCAAGTACAATGCTAGTAGAGTGCTTCTGTATTTTCGATTGGTAGGGGTCTTGGTACCAGACAAATCATCAATCAAAACTTAGGACATGCCAAAAGTTTTATAGTAATGACAAAGTTTTCTTTAAGTACCAATCCAAAGCAAAGTTATATTATTTTCCTACAGTCTGTAACAATTACTTTACAGCAGAACTTAAGAGAGGAGCAGAACAATAAGTTAAAGAGGAAATCCAGGACTGTATAAAAAAAGTGCTTAAACATTAGCAGGTGGGTAGTTGCTAGCTTCTTACCTGTAGTGCCCGGTGCTGCTCTTCCCCGGCATAGAGCAGTCACAAACCACTCCTACCAGCGATTCAGCTGCCTCTTCTGATGTCACTTCGACAGAGCGGCTGCTTCTTTTCTGCACTGCTCTGTTGACGTCAGTCTGATTGACAGCCAGATCCCCACTACCTAACTGGGGGACCTGGCTGTCACTCAGCATGAGGTCGGCAGTCACACTCTGTCGACAGAGCAGTGCGGAAAAGGAGCTGCAGCTCTGTTAACGTGATGTCTGCAGAGGCAGCTGAATCACTGGTAGGAGCGGTCTGCCCCCTCTGTGCCGGTGATGAACGGCGCCGGGCACAACAGGCAGGTAGTCTGTCTGTTAATGTCTAGGCACATTTTTTTTACCAAGTCCCGTATATCCCTTTTAAGGGATGCCTGTAAATTCCAAATCATTTTACATCTCATAGTGGCTTCTCAAAAGGTTTTATTGGAAAGGAAGAGAGTGTTGAGAACCTGATAAAAGAGTTGAAGTGCTCAGCTAAGAATTGCTCCCCTTTGTTTCTTATCAGTTCTCCTCTGAGAGCGGAGTGAGAGATGCACCGATCCATAGAAAGTTTAGTAATAAGAACAGTTTTAAGCCTCACAAAATATCTCTGTATGTGAAAATTTTACCAATGTGTCTTTCTAGTCAATAACCCTCTAAGCCAGATACAGAGTAAATAACATATTTAGCAATTTAAAACTGCTGAAAGAAGTAAATAATTCAGTGTGGTATGCATGAGACACAACCATCAAACAAGATATTTGCTTAAGAAAATGATGTGAAATGAATGAAAATAACATTGACTATTATATTTGATCCCAGAATCTTTATGATTTCTTTCTTCGCGGCAACTGAGTTGAAGATTATACAAAACGCAACAATTTGTAATGGAATACATTTTTACATTGCTTCTTATCCCATTCGGTCTAGTGTGATTCGTAGTCTATACTGTACACAACTATGCAACTTTGTCAGAGGTATGATAGAAGATAGTACTCATAGTTGGTGAAAAGCAGTTTTGGGGAAAAGTTTTTAGCGTACATTACTTCAATTGGGGTTTTTTTGGCACTCCACTGTCGAAGTGGATTTATTTGTAATTATATAACCTTTGGAGGGGAACTCTGCTTTAATTTACCACTTGTAACAGATGCATAAGATACATAATAGCACAAATGGAGAGAGGGCTAGAAATGATCAAATCTTTTGACATGCAACTTCAACAAATTCTACAAATTCACCCCTCCTACAAATTTGATATGTGGCAAACAAATTCTTCTAGAATTGCAGGTCTTTAATGCAGATTCAGAAAAAGTAAAAAAAAATCATAGAAAAAGGGCAGCCTTATTTACTAACACAAGATCACAATACTAATGCACTACATAATGCAGCAGCCTATTGCTTACAGCCTTTTGGCCTGCTGCATCCTGTAGAGTATTAGTATTGTGACCTTGGCTTAGTAAATATGTCCCCTTTTTTCTGTGATGTTATTTTTATTTTATGTCGTTTTCAGTAAAGCATAGCCTAAGTGATGTCAAAGTGACGGCCACGTATATGCATGCATTAATGGTTACGGGTAAGCGGAATGTAACGATTTTTCACTGCTGTTTTGTCACATATACTATCTGTACAGTATATTGAGAGTTTTTTTTTATTTTTGTCTTTATTTCTGTTGTTAAATTGTGAGCAGTGACATCCTCTCATTAAACATATTTATCTCAAAATGATTGCTGAGCTGCATTCCCTGCCTCAGCTTTTATACGGGCTATAATAGGCTACGCTATACTATGGGATGCACAATACTATGTAATAGCTGTGATGTAATAGATGCAAGGCAGTATTGTGAAAACCACCTGGTCATGTCCGAGGTCATGTGAACCTTCTCTGACTGATACATCCTTTTGCATTGTGTAAAAAAATGGCAGACATTTTTGGCAATTTGCACAAATCAAATTGCAACTTGTTTGAATTTGCCAGGTAGTGCACAAATTCAATTTGCATCAAATCAATTAACTTATCTCGAGAGAGGAACTGTGATTAGTTACTACCAAGATTATAAAAAATAAAGGATTGTTCTTATCTCTAAGTGCTAAAACGCCTTCGTAGTTTTTGGAGTTTCCTGTATTTTTTAATTTCTCAACCAGTACATCTCATAAAACTCAAGACTTCTCATCATTGACCCTCACCTGCTGAGAAGGGGAAATGAGTATTCACTGTATTCAGATAATAATTTTGAAATATCGCAAAATCATGTTAATCTGGTTTGTGCAATAGATTATATTAGGGAAAAACAGTATTAATAATTGTTTGAAAGCATAAGTGTCTCCACTAGACATTCCCCCAAATACTTACTGTAAAGTCAACTTTTAGTAGGAGGTACACTGTGTTGCATTTGCTTACTAGCCAAGAGTTAAGGTCTTAAATTTTCAACATAAGATAAGTATTGGCCAGAATACCTGTAGCTTATTTGTATGAATGTTGTATGAATGATCTGAATATCCACATGCCAGAACAAACTAGATGATTAGGGAGACAGTTGAAAAAATGTAAAAAATGCCAGAATGGTCTCGTGAAAATGGCAAATCATTAGCAGCCTCCCAGCAATCATGCCATATATGTATAGTTTCAGACAAAATGGACAAAAAAATAACAACCTGACGTATTTCATTTTTAGAACACAACAGTCAGCTTTCAACCATTGTGAACAAACATTGAGGTATATTTGACCATATTAGTCAAATAAAGGGAATATTTCACCTAACCCTTTCCAAAATTAATCCAGTCAATGGAGAAGCCCAGAAAGGATGCCACTGTTTGGCGTTTTGGGTAGATATGTCCAAGAAAGTTAAAGAATCCAGCTTCCAATATATAAAAACATATCAAATTTGATTTAACCTATTAAAAAAGTGAAAAAATAGACAGACTTTGGAAAAGGTTGGAGCGAATACCCTCTATAAAAACCAACATGTTTCGAACGTTACAGCGTTCTAAGCCCTGTTATACTTCTTAGACATATTGACCAAAAATTTTGCCTTTTGGCTGGCTTTTATCTTCTGTATGTGGATGGCTTTCGTGATAGATCAGAGCAGATCAGAAATCAAATAAAATATTTACCTAATTTGGGGATTAGGGGAACAAGCTATCCCAGCTCAACCCATTCTAGTAAAGAGTCATCATTCACTTTACTTGTTGAAAACCCTGTATTTTGCCAATTTCATAGAAAGCCAAATAAAGAAGCACGCCCATCAAAGTTTTTATCCTCTTAATATATTGCAGTCATCTTATTATATAGCACTGTGTACTTACAATTGCTCATTTTGCCTTTCTATCCAGCTAATTCTTCTCTTTTCCATTAGGTCTATGACATCACAGTTCTATGTAGAAACAGGAGGTCAATTTCACTGCATGACTCATGAGTCCCTGCAAAAGTTCCTGACAGGGGGGAGGGGGGAGCAGCTGGGTCAGGAGTTGAAAAGGGGAATGATTTTTCAGGGAAAAGAGACTTCCTGGTTCTACATAGAGAAGAGAAAAGAGATGAATTATCTGGGTAGAAAGGCAAAATGAGCAGTTGTGAGTACACAGTGCTATATAATATGATGATTGCAATATATAAAGAGGATAAAAACTTTGATGGAAGGAGGAGGAGTGATTCTTTAACTAAGCAGCATGTTTTTGGCATTTAGTAGTAAACCTACAAAAATACGAAGATAACATACAAAGAAATGTTGCCTTTGATCAAATTTCAACTCAGATCTCCAGTGCTGCAAAACCAAATTGGTAGCCCTTAGACTACCTGACTGCCGGATTTCTACATATTGATCGAAACATAGTGAATATTTTTTGTAAGAGGTGACAACAACTCTGAAATTGAGACTGACACCTTTATAACCTCTTTGCAAATGTATTTGAGAAATACTCTTTTTTCGATTATATTTTGTTTAGACACCAACATGTATCCCATTCAGTATTTCTTATATATATTTACACCTTCATTATAATAAATATTCTACGCCTTCAGCAAAAATTCATTTAAGATTGTTGAGATCCGCATAGGTCATTGAATTAAGTATCTCCTGTTATTGATACAAATTGTAAATGCTTAGTCACTAAGTTATTCTTTACTAGATATTTGGTAGGAAAATGTAATTTTGTATAGAGAAATAACGGTGCTGAGTGGATAATAAGATTCAGCCGGCTGCTGTTTGCAGCTTTCTACCATATGTCTTCTAAAACTGTTGCATTTTGCGAGGTGGTTCCTAGGGCAATGGTGTCATGTCAACTATTTATCACAGAAATCACTGGTGAAGCTAGGCAATCGCAGTACATAGATCTTAAGGTAGTGCTTTGGTGCTCAACTGGGTAATTTAAAGAAAAGGGTATATTAAATCTGTTGCACATGATTTATTAGCTTAATTTTTTTTCAATATTCTTTTATTTTCTTTATCCCATTTCCATTGACTCAATGCAATTTTTAGTATTTAAGTAAAATCAGGTTTATTTCTAAACACACAATCCCCAAGGCCAAAAGCTATTTTTTATTGTATGGTTTGGTATTTCTGTGCTGAAGGGTTGAATTCTATATTTCGCAGCGAGAGACTTAATTATGCATTTCTGCAAATCATTTGCACTTCCTTAAGTGATATTCTGCTGCAGGCCAAAAAGGCTTCTCACATCTGCTAGCCACTTAACTTCCCCTCCTTCATTTCAAGAATCTTTCTTAATTAAATAAGAGCTTGGAGTTGTCATCTGTGAACTAGTATCTTCGAATGGACTAAAACCTTTCCAATGATTTTTTCTTTTTTTTTTTAGTTTAAGAAAGTTCAAGAAACTTTTTGAAATGATCAGACTTTTAATCTTAATATATTACTTTTTTATTTAAATGAATAAATATATGATATCATAAAATAATTCTAAAAATAATAAGAATAGTAAAATTAAAAAAATAATAAAAAGTAAATGAAATGTAATCTAGACAGCTTCCAGCAAACCACATTATATATTTTATTTATAATACTTGCCATTGACAGTATTTTTTTTAAAGCTTTAAATTAATTATATTATTTAATGAGCCCAAAATGATCAATTATTTCTCAATTATGTAAGTAACTATTTTCATAATATTACACAAAGGGTTATACAATTTTCCTACATAAATGAAGCACATGGCAACATTACAGCCAGTGCTATGCTATGAAGCTGTGATGCAAGGTTGGACTATGGTTGACTATGCTATGTTAAAGGGGTTGTTCACTACTGGGACAACCTCTTCTCAATCCATGTTTCCCTCTTGCAAAATAGCAACACGTATACTCACCTCCGATGCCGGCAAAATTCCAGTGGTGTCGGCACTAGCTCTCCCGGGGATAATGTGACATAAGCAGCAGCTCTCACATCCTCCATAAGTACGTGATATGTCTGAAGGTGGGGAGAATAAAGCCGGCACTAATTAGCCACAGGGATCACGTGACACAACAATGTCAATCTATCTCTGGGAGAGTCAGTGCCGATACCTCTGGAATGGCACGGGCACCAGAGGTGAATATACCTGTTATTATTTTACAAAAGGGAAACATAGGAGTTAAGAAGGAGTTGTCCGAGTAGTCAACAACCTAATTAACATAGCGTACCATTACCGCTTTCTACACTGTATATGGCCAAACTACTAAAGCATATATAGTGACAACCTTATTATATGAGGCATGATCCTTACGATATATAATGCAAATCTAGGGGACCATGGGGAATTGTATTAGTACAATTACCACCACTTCATTTATTAGGCCAGTTTCCAAACATTTTTACCATGGAGGAATCCATGCCAAAAATGTTCTCCTCTTATGGAATCTCAAATCTCAACAACATCCCTGTTTCCTACTATAAAAAGAGATAGCTATTGCTGTTGCTGCCTTTTAGTCAAGCCATAAAGTGATCTTTCAATCAAAAACAAAAATTTACTGTATAGATCGTCAGATTGTATCTGGTCCCCTCCTTAAACCAGCCATTCACATAAGATAGCATAGCTGATGACTGAACATTTGTTGACCAAATGGTTATCTCTCCGGACTCTCCCAATAGGAAAAGAGGAGAAAGCCATTACCAGACGCCTCTGAAACCAAAGGAATCAGGCACTGAAAATCCAACTACCTGATATTTGCTTCCCTATTTGTAAGGAGAAGGTTGTAAGGCCCCCATAAACATCAGATGGTTGGCCGGTCCTGCCAAAGTCTTTCATCAAATTTATATGGTGGTTTTTAGAAACAGTGGAGCTGCTGTGACAAAATTCTTGTCCCTGGTCTACTTATTTCCAATATTGTTTCTAGGTACTCATGTAAAGCATTCTGAAAAATCTAAAGGACTCCATAGACATTAGATTATTTTCTGCCAAACCCGTCAATTTTGATGGATGCAGCTGATGCTCAAATGTGTAATTGGGCGCCAACTGACCAATGGTCAAGAGAGATGTCGATCGCGCATGTCTGATTTCAGGCTGCCGATCAAATTGTTCTTTCCAACAGAAGCTGCCAACTGATGTGTGGCGGTCTTATCATAGAGATCACAGGAGCGCCATAGGCCTAACAAGTACACTTGTGTGTGGGAAGAGTTGGCAGAGATGGCTGTTGACCGAATAACCAGTCATAGCATTGTTCAGCTGACTGCCATCTAATGTTTATAGCCAGCTTAAGACATGCTCTCTCCACCCCTACTGTCTTCTGATAGGACCAATGGCCAACTTTGTTCCTAAGGAGTGCACCAGGTATTTTAAGTCACGTATAGTAATTTTTTTTTAGTCCAAAAACATTTACTAGAATAGGCAGCATGGATTTGATGCAAATATCTCAGTATTGGCATTAATGAAATATTTACCTGTCTTTAAAGTTTAGAATTTTTCACTTTTGATGAGTCAGTAGAATAAGAAAACATTAAAAAATGCAGGAAAATGAGACAAGATGCTAGCAGCGGGCTTAATCTCACATTTCATTCACAGTGGTTATTATCCTTTTCGGCTTTTAAAGGTTAAAGACGAGAAATATTATTACCATACACAGTAATTCTATGTATTTTGCTCACATTACAACTCTGGAAAAAAAAAAAATCACAAATTATAAGCCCATAGCCTATGCTGTGAACTTCTTGTCCAGTTGTAAAAATGATACACTTAATGTTGAACCCTGATGATCATCTCATGTATGGTAATAGCAGTATAATTTCTTAAAAGAATAATAAATATATTGGAAATATGGAAACTATTTTGATTGAGGAAGGGAAAGGAAGATATTGCCCAATATTCTGTGATGCCGGTAATATCATGATTTTATCTAAGCTCAGTTCTTTCTGTAATATTTTTATTTTATCGTTTAGAACTTTTTAATAGCTAATTATTTTTTTCTTCTGTCAGACTTATTATTACTTGCTCTGGTGTTACAGACGTTTAAGCCGTGAAATATGTTAAGAAAAGGGCAAAATAAATTGTGGTTATCAATTTAATCATAGCTCTATGTAAGAGAGGCACAGTATCCAAAAACTAATTTTCAACCCTTACTGTAGAACCCCATCTCCATTAAAAATAGTATCTGTCCTGGGAGACCTCGGTCTTCCGGATTGTAGAAAATACTACATGGCGGCAGTCCATGCCAGAATACTCGATTATGTTCACCATCAGCATGGGAAGCTTTGGGTTCATATAGCACAAGCTATATGTCCAAGGGCATTAACTACACTCCCCTGAAACCCACATCCCACAGTCCTTAAACCCTCTGAACAATCCTACAGCACATACTGTACAATCCTATCCCTACGTCGAGATAATAAGAAGATCTCTCTAATTGACCCACTGAACCCAATCTCAGACAATCCCACCTTTTTACCGGGGCTATCTTCCAATCGATTTCTAGGTAGAATTAAATATCACCCACTTCACTTTGCTCATGTACTATCTAACGCATCTTTAATACCCCTCAACGAGATATTTCAGGACTGCTCTATCCCTCCAAGAGCCAACTATGACTGTAGACAATTGCAACGATTCTGTTCTCATGTTAGAAACGATAGATGGCTCAATAGGGATCTTACAAATTTGGAAAAACTGTGCCTGTTGTCATATCCACCCTTGCACTCCATCTCATTGCTCTATAAACACCTATAAGCCCATATTACAACTGTCAGACGAGCCTATTGCGATGCATGGGAAAGAGAACTGGGCAAATCTTTTGAAGACTCGCAATGGGCTAAATGTTTTCAATTTGCTCACAAAACTTCAATTGCAACCAAAGCTCAAGAGACCTCTTTTAAGATCATCTTCAGATGGTACCGGGTTCCCATATTTCTTCATAAGTGGTTTCCCGCAGTATCAGATAGATGCTGGAGATGTGGAGTGAAAGAGGGGACGATGATACACGTTTGGTGGAGCTGGCCCATAATAAGAGGTTTCTGGACTCAGGTAATTCAGACTATTAAAAAAATGACTAGTCTCTCTGTGCCTGACTCTCCTGAATCTATTTTGCTCTTTATGATCCCAACTAGTTTCACCAAATACAAAAGGTCTTTAATAAGCTACCTTATACAGGCTGCTAAGAATATCATTGCTCATCACTGGAAAAGTACTTCTCCACCTACTCTGGAGGAGTGGTTCTGTGAAATAGCCCTCCTGAATAGGATGGAGCATTTGATTGCCCAATTCCCCACTGACTGTGATAGATACTGTGAGACTTGGAGAGACTGGATTGAATCCCAGGAATCCGATGCCTACCATCTTTCATCAGACTGATATAACCCACCCTTTTTCTGCGTTTCCTCTGTGTACGGATTATGCTCTGCGTTGCTTCGCACCTGGCTGCACTATGTATGGTTTCCATTGGATTTTAGTAACTTCATAATTCTAAAACTGATGGCTCAAAATGTTCCCTTACCTCCCTTGTCTTCCTATAACTTGATGTTTTATTGGACGTTATACTTATATACTATGATATATTGAAGTTGATATTGTCCTGTTTATTCTTTTTTTTTTGTATTTTTGTAATAAAAAATTAGTTAACCTTTCAATAAAAATTGAATTTTGAAAAAAAAAAAAAAATTGTATCTGGCCGATAGGCTATTTTTCGCCTTACATCTTTCACTTGCAATCTCAGTGGAATGGGATGGATGTTGATGGATGTTGACTATTGCTTTCCTACAGTGGTAAAACCGATGGGCCCGCTCCTATCTTTCTTTTACAATACTAATACAACTCCTTATCCCAACATTCATAACAGGCTTCAACTCACACCACAACTACTAGATGGCCACATATTGAAATACAGTATATAGCAAAAACCTCTCCCAACAGAGTATCACAAAATCAAGTTGTTTTTTTTTCAATGTTGGTTGAGTCAAGAGAAATGTAGGACACATTTTTTCAATGAAAATGGTGGTCCTAGATGGTACTTCACATTGTGTTGATGCCTTCAAGTAGATTTCTAGTCTAGCTTATTGAACAGGTGGGTAGGACTGGTGTCATTACTCACCATTGTAGTCATTTCCTTCATTCCATTCTAAAGTAGTGAGCTAAAAAAGGGGTTCAAGGTAATGGAGGACAAGGAAGTAATTTTTTATTTTACTAACAACCCGTACCTATTGGTGTGTCTAGTGTGATTGCTAGTTAGGAGACTAGATAATGAGACATTTCTATATGAAAAATAATGAATTGTAAGAGATTTCCTCATGTTCCGATTGCCAAAATTTGTGATTTTATCTCTCTCAAGGGCCACATAAAACTTGAAGGGGTATTCTGGTCCTAAGTATATATCGACAGTACTATATATGACATAATCTAATAAGTAGGGTTTCCATTTCTGGAGCTTTCACTATTTAGACAAAGAGAATCCTCTGTTCCACAATTTAGCACATCAGAAACAAGTTGTCAAGATGATCGTACAATGAGCACAGCTATCCTCATAGTTGAGAGTTACTGAACACAGAAGAGTCAAAGATGGTTGGGGGTCACACAGAATGGCATCACTGGCCACATGTGGCCGACGCACCACAGGTGGGCACCCCAGCCCTAGCTGAACCCTCTACATTGATGATTTTTTAATGGCATTTCTTGTGAAGTCTCCTTCTAGTATAACTGCTTCATTGATGTAGCATGAAGTTCCTTGGCCATAGTGTCAATACTATACTTAGGCCACCCCATAATCATTTTTTTATAAAATGCAATGCAGTATGTGATGGCATTACATTCTATTGTTTTTATACGGTGTAAAAATATCCATAAATTACATAAGAGATTACACAGTAGAAAATCTTATAATTTATTAAAAAAGATTGTATCCAATATTTGATCTCCTGTTTATACTGTAGAGTGATGGTTGCAATTAGTCAACATCAAACTCTCTGATCAAAAAATTCAGGACTTGTGATCAAGGGTGCCGGTATGCAAGTATTCTAATTGAAGCTACAATAATGATGATAAGTTTGATCTGGCAGCATTAACATGAACATATGGATAGCATGTAAGCAACACAGATAAATATGGGAACAGGGGGTGAGATGTGATGTAATGGGGCCCTGGAAAGTTCTACAAATTTGTAATATCCTTCAAGGTTTTCAAGAATTTTGATTATAATAATTTCATTGGAATATTTAACCCCTTTAAATCCCAAGAGCTTGATACGTATTAGTACGTCTTTGCGATCGCGCTCGCACACAGGCTGTGCGGGCGCGATCGCCGCCCTGTGTCAGCTGATTGTCACAGATGACAGTCTGTGCTATGTGCAGGGAGCGGTCTCGCACCGCACCTGGCACATTAACCCCCGCAATGCTGCGATCGACGTCGATCGCAGCATTGCAGGGGCAAGGGGAGGTGATCGGGATAATCACCTCTCCTGTCGGCGTCCAGCGATGTATGCCGCGGCTTCCCAGATGTTTCCATGACGACCCGATGTCGTCATGACAACATCCGGGTCACCAGACAGCAGGAAGATATTTTGGTCATGCGCAGTGCATGACCAAAGTATCTTCTGCATCTGCAGCGCTGACAGCCTGTATAGCACAGGGATGGTGCTCCATCCCTATGCTACACAGGCAATCAGAATAAAAAAAGTGAAAGTCCCATAGTGGGACAAAAAATAAAAGTAAAAAAGTGTCAGAAAGTGATAAAAAAAAATTGTAAAAATATTTAAAAAAATAAAAAAAATAATCTATCAAAAATAAAAATATAATCAAAATATAATCAATAAATATTATTCTGAAAAAAAAAACAATAAAAGTACACATATTTGGTATCACCGCTTCTGGAATGACCTGACCTATAAAAGTGTCCCACTAGTTAGCCCCTTCAGTGAACACGGTAAAAAAAAAAAAAAAAGAAGCAAAAACAATGCTTTATCATCATACTGCCAAACAAAAAGTGGATTAACACGCGATCAAAATGATGAATATAAATAAAAATGGTACTGCTGAAAATGTCATCTTGTACCGCAAAAAACAAGCCGCCACACAGCTCCATCAGCCGAAAAATAAAAAAGTTATAGCTCTCAGAATAAAGCGATGCAAAAAACTAATTTTTTCTATAAAATAGCTTTTATTGTGTAAAAGCGCCAAAACATAGAAAAACAATATAAATGTGGTACCACTGTAAATGTACTGACCTGAAGAATAAAGCTGCCTTATCAATTTTACCACACGCGGAACAGCATAATTTTTTTTTTTTAAAAAAGTAATTCTTGAATTGTTGGTTTATGTTTATTCTGCCTCCCAAAAATCGGAATAGAAAGCGATCAAAAAATGTCACATGCCTGAAAATGGCACCAATAAAAACGTCAACTCATCCCGCAAAAAACAAGCCATCACATGACTCTGTCGGCCAAAATATGGAAAAATTATAGCTCTCAAAATATGGCGATGCAAAAACTAGATTTTAGAAAAAAATGCGTCTTTTAGTGTGTGACAGCTGTCAACCATAATAACCTAATATGATTCTGGTATCACTGTAATCACACCAACCCGAAGAATAAAGTCGTCTGATCACTTATACTGCATGAGGAACAGCGTAAAAAATAAATTCTCGGGTTTGGGTCAGGGTTGTGCTAGGGTTAGGGTTAGGGTTGGGGTTAGGGTTGAGCTAGGGTTGGGCCAGGGTTAGGGTTGGGCTAGGGTTAGGGTTGGGCTAGGGTTAGGGTTGGGATTTTTTTCAAAAGTAAAAAAAAAATGACAATATGGTGACTAGTATTGAGCGCAAGTGCTCGCTACTTGAGTTTGCATCGGGTGCTCAGGTAAGCACTGAGTATCGCGGTTGCTCGAGTGACATGCTCGAGTCTCCGCCCCATACGCTTCGCGGCCAAAAAAACCTTGCGGGGATTGCCTGCCATGCACGAGCGATCCCCACATGTTTTTTTTGGGTGTCTAATAACCGTGAAACATGCGGGCGGGGACTCGAGCATGTCACTCGAGCACCCACGATACATGGTGCATACCTGAGTACCCGATGCAAACTCAAGTAGCGAGCACTTGCGCTCAAGACTAATGACAACTTATTCAATATGATGACCTAATGTTATCAAATTCTGTGTCGTACCTCTGGGTTCAAAATGTTCACTATACCCCTTGATAAAATCCTTGAGGGGTGTAGTTTCCATAATGGGTTCACTTTTGGTGGATTTCCACTATTTAGGCACACCAGGGACTCTCCAAACGTGACATGGCGTCCTCTCTCGATTCCAGCCAGGCAGTAAAAGGTAAGGGCTGGGACACTGATTTCAGTGATGTGTCACTTATTAGGCTGTGTGCTGTTGTTTCAATGCAACCAGTGTTTTATCTTCAGGACATTATCACTGCTGGACTAGCTGCCACGTGCCTCCTGGTCCGACCACGCCCCCAGAATTGATTAGCAGCTTACTGTCAATATACGATGTACACAGAAAACTGCTAATCAGTGGTGTGGGTGGGGTTAGCTTTCTGAGCACTGATACAGAGAAAACTCTGTTTGTATCACAACTGCTGCAACTAGTAAACTAAAGTGACACATTGCTGGAATCAGGGTCTCTTTCCCTACAATATGCTGCACTCAGATGTTGTAGCAAAAACCTGTGACAGATTTCCTTTACTTTCCTTTCACTCTTTTTTTTTATTAAATTTGCAAACGTTTCTACATTTCTGTTTTTTTAAAGTCAAGATGGGGTGCAGAGTGTAATTTAATGAGAAAAAAATGAACTTTGTAGAATTTACCAAATGGCTGCAATGAAACAAAGAGTGAAAAATTTAAAGGGGTTTGAATACTTTCCATACCCACTGTAAGTGATGGGTAGGGATGAGTGGACCCGTGGAAGTTTGGGTTCGTCGGGTTCGACTGAACTTTGGTCCAATGTTCAGTTCGGGTACCAGAACTATACCTGAACTTGAACCTGAACCCGAACCCCATTTTCCAGTTCCAAACTTTGGAGCTGGAAAATCTCATTCTCTCCTCCCCAAACTCCCGAACTGTAAAGCAGACTTCTAAAAGTCCATGTTCAGAGCTCAGCACCAGACACTAGATGTCCAGTACAAACCCCAAACTTTACAGTTCGGGTTCGCTCATCTCTAGTGATGGGTCCTCCTGGAAAATATACTCAATATTATAACTTTTGAGAGTCTTGGAATATAAATGGGACTTCTAAACTAGACAGCCCAAGGGACAATGAAACACTGAAATTTATTCATTTAGAATTTCTCGAGAAGTTTGACATTAGAAGTTTATTTCTCCCAACTTTTCCTAATGCACAAGTCTAAAAATATGCAAGTTAATAAAAAATTAACCTCAAGTTTACTAATCGGGAAACTGAGTGACATTTTTCCCCATTTTCTAATGCATTTAGCATACATTTCCAGCATATCTTTTTTTTCTAGCTTACATTATATTTTACCCTTAGGCTAAAATTGGAAAACTATTGTGATCAGCATCTATTAGTGAGCCAGTGAAGGTACATCATTACATATATATTGTAATTCTGACACCCGCGAGGTAACCATGTCTTGAGATGTTGAAACTCCACACCAGCCTATCTTTAAGTTTCTACATTTGTCTGTTAGTACAGGATTTCAATGCATAATGGAAAAAAAAAAAAAATGAATCTCAGTATGAGTTCTTCTCACATAAGATGAAATTAGGGTATTAGTGTAATGTTGCAGACTTGATTCATGGACGTGCGCACGCTGCGTTTTGTATTTTATTGTGATTAACAAAAATTACAACCACATGCTTTGTATGCCACTGCTGATCTTTTTTTGTGATACTTATCTGTTGCATACTTAAATTTAAGAGCAAATCTGCTACCAGATGTAATTCTAAACCTTTGGAATAATGTAATATCATTGAGTATATGGAGTAAATTAAAAATCCTATTCATTACTACAGATTTTCACCATGGCACCATGATCAATATGCTCTGCTCTCATTTCAAAGATGTACCATGCAGAGTTTAGTAATCAGAGGTATAAGGGGTAAGGTTTCTCCTTGTGGAGAGTGACAGGCCTGGCATGCCAGTATGAGACTTAAACACTTTGCATGCCACCTACTGGAAGTAGCAATCCTACAAGTCATTATCAACCCTTTATTGAGCCTTGAAATATGACTTAGGATAAAAGCCAAAGCAGAATCTCAATTTGTAGACACAGTGTTTTGGGGTATACTCCTCATCAGTACAAAGTATGAGATCTGATTTGGCTAGGTGAGAGGATAAGACTGGGATCTAAGGGGTAAGGTTTCTCCTTGTGGAGAATGACAGGTTTGGAACGCCAGTATGAGGAGACTTAAACAAAGTATGAGATCTGATTTGGCTAGGTGAGAGGATAAGACTGAGATCTAAGGGGTAAGGTTTCTCCTTGTGGAAAGTGAAAGGTCTGGAACGTCAGTATGAGGAGACTTAAACACCTTGCATGTTCCTCTGGGAAATTAAATATGCAAATTGTCTCTTCAGAGAGAATTGACTGTTCACCCAGCAAAATCAGATCTCATACTTTGTACTGATAAGGGGCAATACACCAAAACACTGTCTGCAAATTGAGTTCTGATTTGGATTTTAACCTAAGTCATATTTCAAGGCTCGTTAAAGAGTTGATAATGACTTGTAGGATTGCTGCTTCCAACAGTTGGCACTAGAGATCAAGTCCTCTTCCTCTCTGCAGAGACAATTTGCATATTTAATTTCCCAGAGAAGCATGCAAGTCTCCTCATACTGGCGTGTCAGACCTGGCATGTGACTCTCCACAAGGGGAAACATTACCCCTTAGATCTCAGTTTTAGCTTCTCACTCAGCCAAATTACAGTAGATCTTATACTCTGCACTGATGAGGGGAAATACCCCAAAATATCGTGTCTACAAATTATGATTCTGATTTAGCTTTTAGTCTAAGTCATATTTCAAGCCTTGTTAAAGGGTTGATATTGACTTTTAGGATTGCTACTTCCGATAGGTGTCACTAGAGTTCAAGTCCTTTTCCTCTTTGAAGAGACAATTTGCATACATAATAAGAGGTATAAACTCTTGGTATATATGGAGAATTTCACATATTGAATAGCAATAGATTGTATTTGGACTCCAAAAATTGTTATAGTTTACAACTGTTATATTTTCCAATTTGGAATTTTTAACCCTTATACATTAAACTTAAAATGTAAATTCTTTACATACAGTAGTTCCATCTTTTCTCTACTGGCGGGGAGAGCAAAGCAGCTGCTGATTGGCCACAGGGTTCACGTGACATCCGCCCCCTTTTCAAATCAAGGGGACAACCTCTTTAATGCACTCACACTACACAAATTTATAAAGGATTATGAAAATAAGAATTAGCTTGGAGCTCTTCTTTAATATCTTGGTCAATTATGGCATATCTAAAAAAATTGTCATAAATATCCCATAGGTTCTTGCTTGCCAACTTTTGGAACTCCTTTCAAAGTAAATGGGACAGACTTCAGATTTGTGGTCACCTCTACATTTAATGTTTTTCCAGAAGGGAGCCTGTTTTTGAAATTAGTATGGGTATGCTATACTTACCTAATTAAAGGCTTTATTAGAATATGAAATATCCTGTTATTTTGAATATAATGAAACTTGAGCTTTACAATGGAACAGGGATACATTGTTTCTTCAACTGTTGTTCTTCTTTAGAAAGTCTTGGTAGCTGATCATCTCTTATTTTTTTTTCTCATCACGCAATTACTGCATACTAATATTATAGAAAGAACTGTTCTCCTTGAGCTTGAATTGTTGGCATTCATTGGTTTATAGAGTTTGCACAAAGTTTCAGAAATTTGAAATTTTCAGTCACACATCGTTTTATGCATTTCACGAGGCAAGAGAAAGAGAAAGAGTTTAGTTCTCTTTTGTAAATTGCAAAGACAAAGAGAAAAATACAAATTCAATCCGTCAGTAAAAGTACAGTAACTGATTTAGAATATCAATTATCTATGAGTAAGATGTCCTGGGCTTAGTGAAATGTCAAGAGACTTGCTCCCGAAAAATAAAACCCTAAGAGAAGAAAGAAAGCTATACGCGCTTCACATTCTTCATAAGACCAATTCTAATTAGCGCTATTTTTCTTTGTTTCCAGCACCAAGGAAAAATTGGAGTCAAATTTAATGTTGGAACAGATGACATCTCAATCGAAGAAGTTAATGCAATTATTAATGATGGAAAGTACCACGTAGTACGATTTACAAGAAGTGGGGGTAATGCCACCTTACAGGTCGACAACTTGCCTACAATAGAGCGTTTCCCAGCAGGTAAGGAAACCTTATTAAAAGTTGTATTTTTTTTGTGTTATACTAATTATTAATTGTAGTATTTAGAGTAAAAATGAGAAAAATGATCATGATTATTGCCTTATTTACTGTGCTGGATAAAGGAAAGCAGTGCTAAAAATATATGATTAGACTACAACTTTTTTTTGGAACTGCATTTCAAGTTTTTATGGCCCATGGAAAGGATTTGACAAAAGATATACCTGTAAAATTTGCAGGAATATTTCAAAAACTTTGCAGAATGGGATGTTTTTTCTATGGTCCACATTTCCACTGCACATTTTAATTTTTTTTTTTTTACCTAAGCCTCTGTTCACACTAACGTTAATGGGGTCCATTTGGGTTTCTATTGGGCTTTGCATTATTTTTGGCTGCAAGAATAGTATAGCATGAAGTGCTGTTCTTGACATCAAAATACTAAAAGACAAATAAAAGTGTCTTAGACACTAATATGGTGAATTTTTTACTAAAAAGTCAAAAGAACTTTACTGTGTCCGCCATGACCTAAACATATAGCTCCACCGAAAAAAAGGAGTCCAAAATTTGATGTGTACAGATAAATATTTTGTTAGGACAGGTATATTCATATTTTGGGGAAGAAAAATACCCTTTAGTGATATTAAAAAGCCTATCTTTGCTATGTCTCTTAGGACAAAGGGGGGAGCAGTGTCTAGGGGTCATCAATGTCAGCCACACTTCTCCATCATAATAGTTAGTAGGCCTGTCTGTCCGCCAATGCCGACTAAATATAGCAAAGATAAATGGAGAGGAGAGATACAATTGATAAAACCCTCTTTTAGTCAGACAGGAATGCATCATAATATTAGATAATATACATTATCCTATGTAAGTACTGTGCATTTATATCATTAGATACCAAAGTGTGAGCTGTGAAAGAGGTATGCCCAAAAGCGACTTATCCACAAAGCTTAATGGGTCAGATTGTATTTGTATCTTAACATGTTATTGTTGTGTTATTGGATGTTTTTGTTATTTTTCTTATAGACTGAACTTTGCATGTTATTTTATGACTGTATATGGCCTGTGAACTGCAAACAAAAATTATGGTAGCATCTGTGCCAGAAATTTGACATAAAAAAATTTCTCCTAACTAACTCTGTTTTACCATTGAAAGAGTATAAGGGCTATTATGCCTTGGAGCCATTAAAGGGAATCTGTCATCCCCTGGCATTTATCTGACCTCTAATATGGGCATACAGGTGATAGAAATGTAAATCTATACTTACCTGTATGCCTCATATTAGAGGTCTTGTTGCTGTGAAATGTCTTTTTAGTCCTACAAGTTTCTGATGTGTTCTAGTCCCGGGGTCTGGAAGGAATCCCTGCCTCCTGTGGTAGTTACAATGTCCCCCCCCCTCCCTGCATGTGACAGCAGTGCCTGGATTTGGCTGCTGCAACTGCACATCACAGGGTACTGTGACAAGCAGGGGAGGGGGGAAACATTGTAGCTACCACAGGAGGCGGGGATTCCTTCCAGGCCCCGGGACTGGAACACATCAGAAACTTGTAGGAGTAAAAAGACATATCACTGCAACAAGCCCTCTAATATGAGGCATACAGGTAAGTATAAATTTACATTTCTGTAACCTGTATGCCCATATTAGAGGTCAGATAAGTGCCAGGGGGTGAGACATTCCCTTTAAGCATTTTTCAAATTTTATTTTCAGAGATGTTGACTGCTGTATATCAGTCTTGGGCTGTCATTCTTTTTACTCCATCTCTTCAGCCTTAGCTTAATATTTTATGCTAATATAGATAATTAAAAACAGAATACGACCAGTTTTACTTACCTTATAGAAATGTATCTATAACTATAAACTTCTAGGAATATTGTTAATGTTTTAGCCTTCATTTAAAAACTGGATAAAAAAAGTTACTTTATCACTTTGTTTTACAAAACTCAATTTTACAAGGTTGACCAAATTGTTGTGTTATAATGAGCCAAATATTTCTGAGAAGAATGTATTATTTTAATATTGCTATTTTTTTTTTGTTTTCATTATATTTTGTGGTAGGACGACTCGCTTGACCACCTCTGGAAGTAGACTCAGGAACCCAGGTTTCCTTTGCTGGCTTTATTAAGAGCATAAAGCGCTGCACTCCAGCAAAATAAACACAGCCTTACTTGGCTAAACAACAAAACAAAAGTTAAACTATAGCACAGTCCATATATGTGTGTGCGGTTCGCCCACACAGGTTATGTCCAGCCTTCAGCTTCCTCCTGAGCTATGGCTGTCCAGTCTGGAGACCTTGCCTTTCCAAACACAACACAGAGAGAGAAAAACAGGACTGAACATTTAAACGTTGCTCATCCACACCCGGAAGTGGAGGTATGGGGAATGACGTCCCTCCCATCACTATGTCATTCCCCTAAAACCACGCCCTTTAAGTGAGTTAACCCATCAGCATATAACATGCTGACCGAAAATCCATTGCTTTCCGTTCACACAGGTTAGCAACCTGTGCGACACATATCTCCCTTCATAAATCATTCCAGTGATTCTGTCACATATTCCCCCCCTCTGCCCAAAGCCGAGGTTTTGGGCACCTTCCGATACCAGACAGGGAATTTTAGAAAGGGCATCAGCATTCCCGTGTAACTTTCCGGGCCTATGCTCTATGTGAAAGTTGAAGTCCTGAAGAGCTAGGAACCATCTAGTTACCCTAGCATTTTTACCCCTCTTTTTCCTCAACCATCTCAACGGGGCATGATCTGACACCAACTTAAACTACCAGCCTAGCAGGTAGTATCTTAGTTTATCTACGGCCCACTTTATGGCTAAACACTCTTTTTCTACTATTGCGTAGTTTTTCTCACAAGACGATAGCTTTGTCAGAGAGTCTTCTCCAGGGACCTGGCTTTTCCCCATGCTACTTAGTCCGATTCCCATCCCCCACAAGTCCCAAAATAAAGAAAAATCACGGCCCAGTATGACAGGATGTATCAGGTCCTTAACCACCCTAACCTTGTGAGACTGGACACCACATTCTGTTCCCACTGTTACTGCAGCCACGGGATAGTCCTTGGCTTTGCCATGGATGCACCAAACGCCAACAGTTTTGGAAGGGATCAACTGGTGGAGAAGGGTAGCTCTAATTAAGGTCACCAGTGTTAGAACCTTGCTCTTAGGTTTTTTTTCCTTTGCTGGTCACATGACCTTGTTGGCCTATTTAATCCTGCTCCGCCCTTCTGGCTTTGCTGGACTTCATTGTATATCTACTTTCTAGCTAGCCTGTGCTCTGTGTCTTGCTCTGTTAGTTTGCTTGGTCTACTGACCTCTATGTTCTTTATATTTTGTTTGTTCGTCTGTCTGCTACTATTTCTGTTAGGAGGAGAATGCACCTTCTAACACTCCTCATGGGAGGTTGTTTGTGCCTGGGACCTTTAGGAGAGATTTGTTTGTTGAGTGTCACGAATCTCGGTTGGCAGGTCATCCCGGAATCTCTGAGACCAAGAGACTGGTGGGTCGCAGTTTTTGGTGGCCTGGATGGCAGAAGGAAGTCATTAAGTGGGTGCGTCAATGTACTATATGTGCTAGATCTAAGTCCTCACATACTCCTGCTGCGGGGTTGCTTTGTCCTTTGGAGGTTCCCAGTGCTCCTTGGACACATTTGGCTATGGACTTTATAACTGACCTTCCCCCCTCTGAGGGTTTTACTGTCATCTGGGTGGTCGTGGACCGTTTTAGCAAGATGTGTCACTTGGTTCCTTTCGTCAAACTGCCCTGCGCTAAAACTCTCGCTAAGGCCTTTGTCAAGGAAATTGTCAGACTTCATGGCATTCCTACTGACATTGTTTCTGATAGGGGTCCTCAGTTCGTGGCTCGTTTTTGGCGTGCCTTTTGTGATAGGTTGGGAGTTCATTTGTCGTTCTCGTCCGGATATCATCCTGAATCTAATGGCCAGACAGAAAGGAAAAACCAGGATGTTGAGCAGTTCTTGCGTTGTTTTGTGGCAGACAATCAAGAGGGGTGGTCTGAGTTTCTGCCACTTGCTGAATTTGCTCTGAACAATCATACATCTTCTTCTGCTGGTTGTTCGCCTTTTTTTTGTTGTTCTGGGAGACATCCGTCGTTTGGGTCGTTCTCCAAGTTGGGATCTGCCGTGCCTGAGGAGGAGAATTTTTCCGGTGATTTGGAGAGAGTTTGGACGGATGTGCGTGGTAATCTTCAGGAGGTCAACAGAAAATCTAAAGACTACTTTGATAGGAAACGACAGGAGGTTTTGTTCGCTGTTGGTGACATGGTTTGGTTGTCCTCTAGGAATCTGCGGTTGAGGATTCCTTCAAAGAAATTGGGTCCCAAGTTTGTAGGGCCCTTTAAGGTGCTTCAGGTTGTCAACCAATCTGCTGTTAGGTTGGAGGTTCCTATCTCCTGGAGAATTAATCCGGTATTTCATGTCTCTCTGTTGAAAAAAGCTGTTGTATCGGATTGTGCCGCCTCTGCCTCTGTTCCTCCGGTGGTGGAGGATGGGGAATATGAAATTTCTCGCATCCTTAACTCTAGATGGTATAGAGGTAGTTTGCAGTATCTTGTGGCCTGGAAAGGTTTCGGTCCCGAGGATAACTCTTGGGTGAGGTCGGATGATGTTTCCGCATCCAGACTTATCAGAGCGTTTCACAGGAGATTTCCTGATAAGCCTGGTCCTAGGGGATCCGGAGGATCCTCTTAGAAGGGGGGGTACTGTTAGAACCTTGCTCTTAGGTTTTTTTTCCTTTGCTGGTCACATGACCTTGTTGGCCTATTTAATCCTGCTCCGCCCTTCTGGCTTTGCTGGACTTCATTGTATATCTACTTTCTAGCTAGCCTGTGCTCTGTGTCTTGCTCTGTTAGTTTGCTTGGTCTACTGACCTCTATGTTCTTTATATTTTGTTTGTTCGTCTGTCTGCTACTATTTCTGTTAGGAGGTGTCCCTTATTCCTCCCAGTCCTTAGTACTTGTAGGGATTCCTTCCCCACATCTATAGGTCTCCGTACAGACTAGCTTAGGACTTTAGCAGGTCTGATCGCAGGATCAGGTTCCCTGTTACATCGTAGGGATTAAGCTGAGTTCTATCGTAGGGACAGATCTCCTCTCTTTCCTTAGCTCTGGTAGCAGAACATAACAACCAGACTCCCAGAGTCCAACAGTCCAAGCACCTTTACTCTATTAATGGATACGGCACATGCCTGCGGCCCCTTGCCGGGTCGACAGTCTGCACTGCGCTGGATAAGCATAATAGGAACCCCGTATTCCTAGGCTGCAGTCCATGGGCTCAGTGGACATATGACCTCGGACGGCTACTTGTCCAGGGTTGTGACACCGCCAACAGACTATATCTTTAACAACAATTCTTGTGGCACCTTCAGTGACAGTGGGATGCCCCCCAGTGGT
Organism: Phyllobates terribilis; assembly: GCF_046119375.1. Classification (NCBI taxonomy): domain Eukaryota; kingdom Metazoa; phylum Chordata; class Amphibia; order Anura; family Dendrobatidae; genus Phyllobates; species Phyllobates terribilis. The sequence continues at coordinate 733,887,502 of NW_027362763.1, read as the reverse complement.
GGCTCTAGACCCATTCCATGGTGAACCCGCCCACTTTTTAGTATCCCCCCAGTACTGAGAAGTAAATATATATGGTTTCCCGAGGGATTTCTCAACCACCTCTTACCTCTCTACCAGGCTGATGAAGTCATCTGTTTTCTGGGGATTGCCCTGGGCAACCCAAGTCTGTACCGACTTGGGAAGGGAGTGCACGTATCTATCAATCACCACCCGCTCAAACATCTGGGCGGAGTAGAGGACTCTGGCTGCAACCACTTCTGAACAAGATGCAGTAGGTCAAACATCTGCGAGCGAGGGGGTTTGTTGCTGGCATACGCCCAGTGGTGGACTCGTTGGCCTCTCACCGCCATATTCACTCCCAGCTTGTTATATTCCTTGGCATCCTGCAGTGTTAAGTCGAAATATGCCTTTTGGGGTTCACCCGACAAATATGGCGCCAGAACCTCTGCTCCCTGTTCTGGTGGAAGTCTCTCCCGATCAGCCACCTTCTCAAATACTGTCAAAAAGGCTTCTACATTATCCCCGTGGGTCATCTTCTGCATGACCTGTCTTACCACCTTCCTGACATGGGAGTCATCAATCGGCCCTGGGGGTGGGGCGGTTGCTCTTCCCTGGATGGCATCCGCCAGAAGCTGTATCTGCAGTTCCTGCTTCTGCTGGTGCTTTTGTTGCTCCTACTCGTACTACTGCTGCGACTTTTGCTGCAACTGGATCTGTTTCAGCAACAGTTTGGTTGTCTCCTGGTGCTGCTGCTGCATGCACTGCTGGCTCTGCTGCATGCTCTACTGGCTCGGCAAGTGCTGCTGGTGCATTTGTTGTTGGCTCTGCACCAGGTGCTTAATGAGCTCCTCCATGCTGTCGGACATCTCTGGCTGGTTAGCGGCCTTCACCCAGGACATCCACAAGCCTCTGTGGCAGGTACACGTGTTCCTGGAATCTTGCCAGCACTCTCACACCAACTGTGGTAGGACGACTCACTCGGCCACCTCCGGAAGTAGACTCAGGAAACCGGGTTTTCTTTGCAGGCTTTATTAAGAGCTTAAAGCTCTGCACACCAGCAAAATAAACACAGCCTTACCTGGCTAAACAACAAAAGATAAACTATAGCACAGTCCATATACAGTACAGACCAAAAGTTTGGACACACCTCATTTAAAGATTTTTCTGTATTTTCATGACTTTGAAAATTGTACATTCACACTGTGAAAAAGTAAAGCAGTCATCATAACAAAAGGTGGCTACTTTGAAGAACCTAGAATATATGACATATTTTCAGTTGTTTCACACTTTTTTGTTAAGTATACAATCCCACGTGTTAATTCATAGTTTTGATGCCTTCAGTGTGAATGTACAATTTTCATAGTCATGAAAATACAGAAAAATCTTTAAATGAGAAGGTGTGTCCAAACTTTTGGTCTGTACTGTATATATGCTGTCCTATACTGACAGCTGCCGTATTCAGCTTCTATCACCACTGCTCCCATCAGTCTTCTGCAGTTTGTGACCTGACTGATCGCTCCAGTGTTTGCTGGATGAGCCGGAGGTCACTTTTCTATGTAAGTCTATGAGATCCTCGTTCTGCTTCCCATAGACGTACATTGAGTACTTGTGGTCGTTACGTTACCTCTGACTTCCGGTTGTCAGAAGTTGTGGTCACAATGTGTCACCAAGGGATCGCTGTGGCACAAATAAAAATTGAACACGCTGGTGGGTGAGTATAAGTCTATATTCTGGAATCTTAGATTAAAAGCACCACTCCAGCGCTGAAAGAAAAAAGTGGTGCTTTGGAATAAAAATGTTTTTAAAAATAGTGGCCCCATGATTAAATATTTGTTTTCTGTAGCACAATGTAAAGCAGAACAATTGTTCATGAAAGTATCATTTTTCCTGTGTTTAGATATTTTTGTGACATACTTCTTATGGTGACCTTTGTTGGTTTTTTAATTCCCTTCCTTAATGTCCATAATATACAGGGCTTATAATAAAAATCCGCTTATAGTGCACTGATTCTTATCCACCGACCATTTACAAAATGATCCAGGTTGTACGGCTAAGCCTATGGCCATTTATGACCATCAGTCGCGGACCTATTTAGATGGATATTTATAACTCTAAGAGGCAGCATAACAAGTATGGAACAATAATATATAGACATAGGAACATTTTTTTTTAAATTAGCCTAATCGATCGAATATAATCTAATCCAGTATTGTCATATTTACAGGTAATGTCCAGCACTACAAAGAACCTGATTAACCTTTAATATAGCCAGCACATTTATGTTACTAATTTACTTTGATTATCCCTAGTTAGGGATGAGCAGACCTGTACTTTAAAGTTTGGCGTTCATGCCACACAGTTACTGTCCGGCGCTAAACGCCAAACACAGACTTTCCCCGGAAGTCCACTGCATTGTTCGGAGTTCCAGGGAAAGTCCGTTGCAGAAAGAGAGAGAATATTTTCCTGTTCAAAAGTCTGGGTACAATAGTTTTCAATGGGATTCGGGTTCAAGTTCTGGTACAGTTCCGGTACCTGAAACAAAGTTTGGAATAAAGTTCGGGTCGGGTAACAGAACACAAACTTCCATGGGTCTGCTCACCCATATTCCTAGTGTCTTGTTTGTCTAAATTAGTGTTACCCAATTCCAGTCCTCCAGAGCCACCAACAGGTCATGTTTTCAGGATTTCCTTAGTATTGGACAGGTGATTATGGTATCACCTGTACAGACAACAATTCCATCACCTGTGCAATGCTAAGGAAATCCTGAAAACATGACCTGTTGGCGGCTCTTGAGGACTGGAGTTGAGGAACCCTGGTCCAAATCATCCAAAGGTTACATGACTGCACTATCTTTTGGCACTTCCACTGAAGTTATCATTGGATGGCCCATGAGTCTGTCACTTCTGCTTGTCTTCAAGTGAGAATGAGATGAGAAAATTATTTATTGGATGCACAGCTGGGTAAAAGGGAACTTCATCATTAATGACGGTGCATTCTGATTCCCCAGAGACCCATATGGCATCTAAGCATGACCTCAATGGAAGTGCCGAAAGATCCAAATAGCGCACTCATGTGACCTGTGGCTCAATTGTCCCACCTGTGGGACAATGGGGGCAATTGAAGTATGTTCGAAAAATAAATGCGCTGGCTGCTTTGATAGTTAGAAAGGCTTTTGTGGTGTTGGATACCACTATAACCTTATTCGTTTTGTTGCTTAAAATTTCTCTTTAAAAACTATATTCTGTATTAGGATTTCTCAGAAACTAATTAATTAGAGCATAGTATAACTAAGCTTATAGATGTGGCCAGAATAAGTAGAAAGTGCAATTGTGTTTTCACCAAACCGGCTTAAAAAGGCGAAATAATCCTTTAGATACACACTTAGGCTTTCTGCAGCTTTTCATAGGCATCTAAAGCTTTAGCAAAATATAAACTAGATAAACAAGTAACTGTTCACTCGGAAGATAAGAGCACAGTCATTTAGACCTGAACACTTCCACATTTGAGGTAGCCATAGTTACCAACATTGGTACAAAATTAATCTACATCTTCGGCCACCAGAAAAACCCTTACATCTAAAACCAAAATGCTAAATAATTTGTGTTTCTAAATTATATACAGGGTATGTAGGGTGCTACTGAGCCATCACAAATCCAGATGATTCATTTTAAGCACCATACATTTTAACACAGTATGGCTTGCCACAAATTGATTTTGATTCTCTCGCTTAGAATTAAATTGTATAGCAATGACACATACTTGAAGTGTGTAATAGTTTTAATCCTGTACATTTGTGCCAATGTTCTTCATCTACTATGAGACGCAAGCCCAGCATGATGTAAAAGAAGCAAAATGTTTTCTCCATCAGTGGCTGCATCTCATAACCAAGTTCTAAGAAGTAAAAAAAATATATATCACGTTAAAGAACATTTTAGATCTTCCTTCCTATAAATATTTTCAACCAACTTCTTTTATTGAAACATTATTTTTTTATGCAGATATAATGTTAACATTCTTTAGATATTTATGGTACAAAACATATAAATTTGTACAATGAACTTTAAAGTTTAAATACGTTTTCAAAACGCGAAAAAAAGTTGCAGCTAAAGACAAAAAAAAAGTTTTCAAAAAGGATAAAGTTACAGCTAAAGAGAAAAAATAAATAATTTTTATACAGACTGTAAGTATTGATTAGCATTACAGGGTTAGGGATAGGATAGTGCAGGGGCTAGTGGATGGGAGTCCTGAGATATGTCTCTTACCTGAAGGCTTCCCCTGCTCCACTTTTGATTAGACATCTGAACGTGATGTCATCGTACTGGAATGATGCACAAGTGATGTGACGCCAGGCTGGCTAGACAATAGAACAGACTCGGATATTGGCAGATAGGCGTCAATTTCTAGGACTCCTATTTGGCAGCCATATATCACTGATGTGACTGCTGGATCTGGTCCTAGGAGTCAATTAACACCATCTCTCATTTTTTATCATATAAAATGTAAAAATAATATTTTCTTAAATACTTAAAATATATATACAGTCCTGCTCATCGCTATTGACACTTATGTAGTTTAAGAACATAATGTGAAATATCTCCTGAAAAAAATGAATCAAGTGAAACAGTTTTTTTGTATAGAGCACTCATGTTAAATACAAAAAAACAAATTATAAACATAGTAACATAACATAGTTTGTAAAGCCGAATAAAGACTTGCGTCCATCAAGTTCGACCTGTTAGTTCTGTAATTGCTAAAGTTGATCCAGAGGAGGGCAAAAACCCCAAATGATTTGGCCAATCTTCACCTGAGGAAAAATTCCCTCCCGACTCTGAAACCAGCAGTCAGAATAAATCCCTGTATCAACCTACTATTTTATTTTATTTTTAAGTATATGCTGAAATCTGCCTGGTATCTAGAAATGCATCCAGTCCCCGCTTGAACTGGTGTAGTGAATCCGACATTACCGTCTCCTCACTCAGTGAATTCCATATTCTCACTGCTCTTACCGTAAAGAACCCCTTCCTATGCTGGTGCTGAAACCTTTTCTCTTCCAGTCTTAGTGAGTGCCCTCTTGTTACCGTAATATCCCTCCTTTTGAACAAATCCCGGGCAAGATCTCTATACTGTCCCCTAACATATTTGTACACATTTATTATGTCCCCCCTCAACCTTCTCTTTTCCAGGCTGAATAGTCCCAGTTTTGCCAACCTCTCTGGGTATTGCAGTCCCTCCATTCCCTTTATTAATTTTGTTGCCCTCCTTTGTACCTTTTCAAGCTCATTTATATCCTTTCTATATATTGGGGCCCATAACTGAGCACAGTATTCCAAGTGTGGTCTGACCAGTGCTTTGTACAGTGGAAGAACAATGTTCTCATCCTTTGCAGCTATACCTCTTCTGATACATCCCAACAATAATTTAAAACAAAAAAACAATGGGAGGGAAAAATAGAAAAGCCTAAAGCTTGTTGTGACACTGTTATTGCACCCTCTACATTAATTTAGTAAGGAAACACATTTTGACTCGCCTGTGGTAAATCACAAAAGAGATTCACCTGTGATTAATTGTCGGTGCCCATGTGACATGAATTAGCCAGTGAATGATGACTTCAGTGTTTTAAAAAGCCACATGCCAGGCCCTGTTCCTTTGTCACAATGGTAAAGACAAAGGAGCCGTTTCAGGACATCAGAACTGCTATTATTAAAAAGCACAAGACTTCCAAAGAGTATAAAGTCATCTCCAAAGACCTTGGTATCCCAGTTTCAACAGTGTGCAATGTTATTAAGAAGTTTGCCAAGCATGGAACCATCAACAACCTCCCTGGATGTGGAGGAAAGAGGAAAATTGACAAGATATGTCTTCGAAGGTTGGTGCAAATGGTGGATAAAACACCACGTCAAACATCCAAAGACCTGAAGGCCAACCTGGAACAGTCTAAGGCCATGGATTCAAGAAGTACCATACACTGCACACTAAACCAAGGAGAGCTTTATGGGTTAAATCAAGGGAAGAAACCATTGCTGAAGAAAATACATAAAAAGGAACAACTGATCTTTGCCAAAAAAGTCCCTTGACAAACCACAATCCTTCTGCGGACAGTCCCATTGAAAATCTTTGGGGTGAGCTGAAATCTGCCTTTGAGAAAAAGAACCCTGTAAACATTTAAGAGCTTGAACAAACTGCAAAGGAAGAATGGAAAAAAATTCCAGCTGAGAAGTGCAAGAAGCTTATAGATGGCTACAAGAAACGTTTGGAGGCTGTCAGCAATGCCAAAGGGTGTGCAACCAAGTATTAACTAGGGGTGCCTTTATTGCTGCACATGCTGTTTATTCTGTTTCTTCTTTGAAATTACAACATGGAAGTTGAAAAACAATGTTTTATTGTTGTATTACCTTGGACCACTAATTAAAAAATCCTGAGGATATAACTTTCGTACATTTCCATTTATTGCTGAAGATATTCTACAGTCTATGAAAAAAATGAAGGGGTGCCAATAATGGTGAGCAGTACTGTATATATATTTATACCGTGGGGGAAATCAGTAGTTGATTCCTTTCTGTTTTTGTAAGCTTGCCCGTTGACAAAGACATGAACAGTCTATAGTTTTAAGGGTAGGTTAATGTTAACATTGAGAGATAGAATATCCCCAAAAAATCAAGAAAATTACATTGTATAGATTAGATAATTTTTTTTGTATTTTGCAGTGAGAAATAAGTATTTGATTCCTCTGGCAGACAACACTTAATACTTGGTGGCAAAACCCTTGTTGGCAAGCACAGCAGTCAAATGTTTTTTGTAGTTGATGATGAGGGTTGCCCAAATGTCAGGAGGAATTTTGGCCCACTCCTCTTTGCAGATCATCTCTAAATCATTAAGATTTTGAGGCTGTCGCTTGGCAACTCGGAGCTTCAACTCCCTCCATAAGTTTTCTATGGGATTAAGGTCTGGAGACTGGCTAGGCCACTCCATTACCTTACTGTGCTTCTTTTTGAGCCACTCCTTTCTTGCCTTGGCTGTATGCTTTGGGTCATTGTCTTGCTGGAAGACCCAGCCACGACCCATCTTCAATGCTCTTACTGAGAGAAGGAGGTTGTTTTCCAAAATCTCGCAATACATGACCCCATCCATCTTCCCTTCAGTACAGTGCAGTCGTCATGTCCCCTTTGGAGAAAAGCATCCCCAAAGTATAATGTTTCCCCCACCATGCTTCACGGTTGGGACGATGTTCTTAGGGTTGTACTCATCCTTCTTCTTCCTCCAAACACGGCGAGTTGAGTTAATGCCAAAGAGCACAATTTTTGTCTCATCTGACCACAGCACCTTCTCCCAATAACTCACAGAATCATCCAGGTGTTCATTGGCAAACTTCAGATGGGCCTGCACATGTGCCTCCTTGAGTAGGGGGACCTTGCGGGCACTGCAAGAATTTTAAACCTTTAAGGCTCTATAGAGTACAAGTCCTCTTTTTCTCTGAAGAGGCAATTTGCATATTAAATTTCCCACAGGAGCATTGCATGGCGAATAAGCCTCCTTACCTTGACGTACCAGCTTTGGTGTGTCACTCTCCTTAAGGAGAAACGCTACCCCTTAGACCTCTAACCTTTAAGGCGTAATGTGTTACCAATGGTTTTCTTGGTGACTGTGGTCACCAGCTGCCTTGAGATCCTTAACAAGTTCCCCCCATGTAGTTTTAGGCTGATCTCTCACCTTCCTCATGATCAAGGATACTCCACGAGGTGAGATTTTGCATGGTGCCCCAGATAGATGTCGATTGACAGTCATTTTGTATTTCTTCCATTTTCTTACTATTGCACCAACAGTAGTCTCCTTCTCACCCAGCGCCTTATTTATGGTTTTGTAGCCCATTCCAGCTTTGTTCAAGTCTATGATCTTGTCGCTAACATCCTTAGAAAACTCTTTGGTCTTGCCCTTGTTGTAGAGGTTAGAATCTGACTGATTAATTGAGTCTGTGGACAGGAGTCTTTTATACAGGTGACTATGTAAGACAACTGTCTTTAATGCAGGTAATGAGTTGATTAGGAGCGTCTAACTGGTCTGTAGCAGCCAGAACTCATAATGGTTTGTAGGGGATCAAATACTTATTTCTCACTGCAACATTCGAAAAAAATTATCTAATTTATACAATATGATTTTCTTTATTTTTTTTGGATATTCTATCTCTCAATGTTAAAATTAACCTACCCTTAAAATTATAGACTGTTCAAGTCTTTGTCAGTGGGCAAACTTACAAAAACAGCAAGGGATCAAATGCTTTTTCCCCCTACTGTATATATACCATATTCTTTGCTTTATAAGATGCACTTTTTCCCCCCAGATTTGGGAGGAAAATAAGGGTGCATCTTAGAAAGAGAAAGTATCTTACCGGCTGCAGTGGAGTGAGTCCTGGAGATGCGAACGGGATGCTGAAGGACCGGGTGTTCGGAGGTGGTTGCGGTCCCCAGGCTGCGGTCCCTGGGCTGCGGTTCCAGGGCTGCGGTCCTCGGGATTGCAGTAGGTGTCCATGGCGGGGGGCTCCGCCAACATTTTGTAAAAGCCGGAGCCCCCCACCTTCCATACTGTTCCATACGGTGGTCTCCGGCAAAATGGACGCTGGAGGCGGCACAAGCTCCCGAGATCTCAATCTGAGCATGCGCCACCTCCGGCAGCCATTTTCCCGGAGACTGACACATGGAACAGTATGGAAGGTGCGGGGTTCCGGCTTTTACAAAATGCCGGTGGAGCCCTCACACCGGACACCTACTGCAAGCCCGGGTACCGCATCCCCAGAACCGCAGCCCAGGGACCATAGGCCGGGGACCACAGCCTGGGAACCGCAAGCTGGGGACCGCAACCTGGGGACCCCAGCCCCGGAACCGCAGGCTGGGGACCGCAGCCCGGGAACCGCAAGCCGGGGACTGCAGCTCGAGGGCCGCAGCAATATTCTGACTCCTGCATCGACCCTGCCACCTGGGACCCCACTCCACTAACACCTCAGCCCCCTAGGTAAGCTGATTATAACACGCACCAGTTTATAAAAAAACATTTTTTTCTATTCTCTACCCCGAAATTTGGGGTGCATCATATATACCGGTGTGTCTTATAATCCGCAAAATACGGTACATATATACATTTGTATAATAATAAAATAGAGATGATAAGATTTAACTCACAATACACAATCCAGCAGCCACTTCATTAATCTGTAATTTAATGGGCAAATTTATGTATAATGTATACATATAAATTTATGCCCCAAAATTTGGAGAATGGTCTATTTTTACTGTTCTTTAAAAAAAGGGCTGGCAGTAGGGATGAGCGGACCCGTGGATGTACGTCAAGTTCGAGAGAACTTTAGTCCAAAGTTTGGTTCGGGTACCAAAACTCTACCCAAACTAGAACCCAAACCCAAACCCCATAGATGTCTATGGGGACCCGAACTTTGGTGCTGTAAAATGGTCATAGTAAGGGCTAGGGGCTGCAAAAGCCTCTCTCTCTCCTCTGAATACTTCTAGGAGAAGTCTGTTTTCGGAGTTCAGCACCAAACACGATACAAACCCCCAACTTTACAGTTCAGGTTGGCTCATCTGAAGCTGGCTGGCATCATATATTTTTTTTTATTGTTTTGCTTTTTTCTTTGAAACATAATTATAAAATGCAAATCATTCCTAAATTGGAATCTTTTTGAACATACAACAATGCTCTTTAAAGAGATAGGCTAATAAGCAATAGCTGTTTATGAAATACAATACTCCACTCACTGTTTCCTTGTCGCTTCTGTTTCGACACTGCCTGATGCATCCAGTCTGATTGAGCCAATGATTGAATACTGCAGTCACATGTACCTCTGTCAGGATGTAATCATTACAGTACGGAGGGAGATCCTACCAGTTGGGCACCAGGCAGCTTCAGAATAAGATGTAAGCTGTAGAATAGAATACTTGTTTTTTTAAACCCATTCTAAAAAGACTTTAATCTCCAGACAATTCCTTTAGGACAATTTTTTTTTACATTTTTACAATAAGAATCTGTTATAAAATATAAATTCATATATTATATAGGGTATTAAGTGATATTTTTCATTCCAGAAGATCACATAAAAAATATTTGTTCTTTAAGAGTAACTGTCATTTTATGTATTTTCCATAATTCAATAGTACACATGAAAATAAGAAACTTTGTAACACACAGTATTATTAGAAAAATCTGCTTCTTTCTCCTCTTAGACTGTTCCTTCATTCTCAATAGTCTCAAATCATGTGTACAATCTATCTTCAGTGAATTCAGATTTTCCCATTACTGAGATACAAGATGATAGGTGGTGATTATAAAATTCTATGGAGAATCCTCCTTCCTTCTCCCCCTCTTCTAACCATAGAATTTTAAAAGCACCAAGTGTCATCTCAGCAACAGGAACATCAGTCTTCACTGAATACAAATCTTACCACATGAATTGAAAGGGCAAACTTAATCCAGGAGGAGAAAAAAGCTTATTTCTCTGATAAGATCTATTACAAAGCCTCTAATTTTTATGTGTACCTATTGAATTATCAATTAAAAATGTAAACTCTTTAAGGTCTAGTCTTTCATTTGGATGTTTAGGCTCTTTGATATTTTTAATTTTCCATCTGATTTTATTCTGGTTCTCACTCCATTTTCGCACTTCACAGCACAATTTTCATTGTTAAAAACCAAGGTCTTAAAGGGGTCTTCCAATTTCAGAAAACTCCTGTCTTTAGGTATAGTTTGTTTAAAATATATACAGTACAGACCAAAAGTTTGGACACACCTTCTCATTTAAAGATTTTTCTGTATTTTCATCACCATGAAAATTGTACATTCACACTGAAGGCATCAAAACTATGAATTAACACATGTGGAATTATATACTTAACAAAAAAGTGTGAAACAACTGAAAATATGTCTTATATTCTAGGTTCTTCAAAGTAGTCACCTTTTGCTTTGATGACTGCTTTGCACACTCTTGGCATTCTCTTGATGAGCTTCAAGAGGTAGTCACCGTAAATGGTTTTCACTTCACAGGTGTGCCCTGTCAGGTTTAATAAGTGGGATTTCTTGCCTTATAAATGGGGTTGGGACTATTAGTTGTGTTGTGCAGAAGTCTGGTGGATACACAGCTGATAGTCCTACTGAATAGACTGTTAGAATTTGTATTATGGCAAGAAAAAAGCAGCTAAGTAAAGAAAAACGAGTGGCCATCATTACTTTAAGTAATGAAGGTCAGTCAGTGCGAAAAATTGGGAAAACTTTGAAAGTGTCCCCAAGTGCAGTTGCAAAAACCATCAAGCGCTACAAAGAAACTGGCTCACATGAGGACCTCCCCATCTATTTAAAACCGTGGTTTCGCCATCACACGGATCACATATAGGTTTTCAGAAAATACTGCCATTTCTGGCCTCCATTAAATTTTTTTTTCAGTGTGTCAGCAAAGTTTTTGACACTGGTGTGCTGTTCAAATCAGTTACCTACAGGCCAGGTATTTAAAACTGTGTTTTCTCCGTCACACGGATTACATATACGTTTTCAGAAAATACTGCCATTTCTGGCCTCCATTAAATTTTTTTTTCAGTGTGTCAGCAAAGTTTTTGACACTGGTTTGCTGTTCAAAACAGTTACCTACAGGCCAGGTATTTAAAACTGTGTTTTCTCCGTCACACGGATTACATATACGTTTTCAGAGAATACTGCCATTTCTGGCCTCCATTAAAAAAAAAATTCAGTGTGTCAGTGAAGCAATTGACACCAGATTGCTGTTCAAAATAGTTACCTACAAGCCAGGTATTTAAAATTGTGTTTTCTCCGTCACACGGATTACATATATGTTGTCAGAAAATACTGCCATTTCTGGCCTCCATTAAAAATTTCTTTCAGTGTGTCAGTGAAGCAATTCACAGCAGTTTGCTGGTCAAACTACTTACCTACAGGCCAGGTATTTAAAAGTCTGTTTTCTCCGTCACACGGATCACTTATAAATTCGCTCCAAACTCAGTCATTTATAGTGAGCATGGAAGATACTGTCCTCCATTTAAAATGGGCAAGGCACGTGGCAAGGGATGGGGACCAGGACGTAATGGTAATGGTGCATGCAGAGGCCGAGGACAAGGCGATGGGCAAGCCGAAATTGTGCCACAACAAACACCCACATCTTCTCGCCTGACCTTCCTGTCCCAATTTCTAGGGGACCGCAGCATAGCACTATTGAACCCAGAGCAGTGTCAAAAGGTTGTTGGTTGGATAGTGGATAATGCTTCCAGTCACTTAGCCACCACCACCACCAACCTGTCTTCCACACAGTCAAGTCTCAGTAGACGTGAGTCTGGACTGCATATTCCTCACCCTGATCCTCCTTCCTCCCACCATGCCGAGTACCCAGAGACAACTGATCCCACACTTTTACACTCTGAAGAGCTGTTCACTTTTCCATTTATAGATACGGGCCTCTCGCCCAGTCCACTTGAAGTGGGGCAAGAGGAGATCGCATGTAGTGATGCCCAAATATTTGAGCAGCCACGGTCACGCAAAGGCGACTGTGGGAAAGTGTCACAAGAGGTGGACGATGATGAGACACAATTGCCAGAAAGTCAGGAGGAGAACCAGGGTGCGGAATTGGAATACGAGGTGGTGGATGATATAGTAACTGACCCAACCTGGCAGGAGGACATGCAGAGCGAGGACAGCAGCACACAGGGGGAGGGAGGCAGAGCACCCCAACAGGCAGGAAGAAGCAGTGTGGTGGCCGCAGACAGAAGGCAAGCAACCGTTCCCTGTAACACCAACATGAAGGAAGTTGCTAGTACAACTGTTAGGTCTTCCCGAGTCTGGTTGTTTTTTAAAGACACTGCCGATAACCCCAAAAAGGCCATTTGCAACACTTGCCAGGCCAGCATCAGCAGGGGTGGCAAAACGACCAGCCTGACCACCCCCAGCATGATCAGGCACATGGCAGCAAAGCACCCTACTTTGTGGGCCGAACCCCAGGGTCCAGGAATAGTGTCTGCGGGTGGCAACATTGCTTCTTCCACTGTTGTGCATGCAAGCTAATCCCCTGTCCATGGTGCATGCGACGATGCCTCCTGCCCTGCACCTGTCGTTGCACACTCTCAAGTAGCAGCATCAGGAAGCACGTCCACGTCCTTGTCCCAACGCAGCGTTCAGTTGTCCATACCCCAGTCCTTGGAACGCAAGCGCAAATATGCAGCCAACGCCCCACAGGCCACACTACTAAATTTTCATATTGTACGACTGCTTGCACTCGAAATGTTGCCTTTTAGGCTCGTGGAGGTGGAAGCATTCCGCAACCTGATGGCGGTGGCCGTCCCTCGGTACTCGGTCCCCAGCCACCACTATTTCTCCCGGTGTGCCGTCCCTGCATTACACAAGCATGTGTCTCAAAACATTAGCGGTGCTCTCAAGAACGCAGTTATCTGTAAAGTCCACCTAACCACGGACACGTGGACAAGTGCTTGTGGGTAGGGACAGTACATCTCTCTGATGGCACACTGGGTTAACATAGTGGAAGCCGGGACCCAGTTGGACCTTGGGACGGAACACGTGCTCCCGACGCCAAGGATTGCTGGCCCTAGGTCAATCAGGGTTGCCCCCATGGTCTACAGCTCCTGCATCTCATCCTCCTCAGCCTCCTCCTCCTCTTCAGCCTCCATCTCCTAAATGACCACATCAGTCACAAGCTGGAAGCACTGCAGCACTGCCTCGGCCAAACGGCAACAGGCTGTGCTAAAGCTAATATTCTTATGTGAAAACCCGCATAATGCTTTAGAATTGTGGACAGCTCTGAAAGAGCAGGCAGATCTGTGGCTCACACCGCTGAACCTACAGCCAGGCATGGTCGTGTGTGACAATGGCCGGAACCTGATGGCGGCTCTGAGGCGAGGCGAGCTCACACACGTACCATGCCTGGCCGATGTGCTTAACCTCGTGGTTCAGCGGTTTCTCAGATCCTACCCGGAGCTGCAGGATCTGCTTGTTAAAGTACGCCGCCTGTGTGCCCATTTTAGAAAGTCAGCTACAGCTTCCGCCGCCCTTGCAGTGTTTCAGCAGCGTTTGCAGCTTCCAGCTCACAGACTGGTGTGTGATGTCCCCACGTGTTGGAACTCTACACTGCAGATGTTGGGAAGGATTTGTGAGCAGAAGAGGGCAGTTGTTGAGTACCAGCATCAACAAGGCCGTCGGTATTCAGTTCAGACTCCACACATAAGACCTCAGGAGTGGATATGGATGTCAGACATATGTACCATCCTCGAAAACTTTGAGGAGTCCACCAAGATGGTGAGCGGTGATGACGCCATAATTAGCGTCACCATCCCGCTTCTCTGTCTTCTGAAATGCTCTCTGCTCACAATCAAAGAGGATGCATTGCAGGCAGAGCACGATGAGATGGAGCAAGGAACCATACAGGGTGATTACACACAGCCAAGCATCATGTCATCCCAACGTGGATTGGGTGACAATGAGGAAGAGGAGGAGAAGGAGGAAGGACAGGAGCTAGTTACATGCATTATAGACGGTACTACCTGCACAGCTGTCATACAGTCTGTTCAACGTGGATGGCCAGAGGACAGAGAGGAGGAGGAGGAGGAGAGCATGGTCAGTCATTCTCTTGGTGAGGACAGAGAAGTCTTGCCTGTTAGTGGTCTGGCACGCATGGCCGAGATTATGTTACGCTGCCATTCCCATGACCCTCGCATTCTCAAAATTTTGGGTGACAGTCATTACTGGTTGGTGACACTTCTAGACCCACGCTACAAGAAGAACTTTATATCTCTTTTTCCTGAGGCGGACAGGTCTACAAAAATGGGGCTGTACCAGAAGGCCCTTGTTGCGGAACTATTAAAAAAATTCCCATCTGAAAACGCTGGCGGCAGAGGGCACACTTCATTGGACAACCAAGGAGTACAGGCGACAGAGACACAACTTCAATCCAGCAGAGGCAGGGGAACACTGTCAAAGTTCTGGGAGAGTTTTCTCAGCCCCTCCCATCGGACAGGTCCTGAGGTGCGGGGTACTCTCACAAGGAGTGCAAAGTTTGATAAGATGCTAAAGGAGTACCTTGCCGACCATACCAACGTCCTCCGTGATTCCTCTGTGCTTTATAATTATTGGGTATCCAAGCAGGATACGTGGAATGAACTGGCTCTCTATGCCTTGGAGGTCCTGGCCTGCCCTGCCGCCAGCGTTTTATCAGAGCTGGTTTTTAGTGCCGCTGGTGGAATTATAACTGATAAACGCATCCGCCTGTCAACTGAAAATGCTGACAGGCTGACTCTTATAAAAATGAACAAGGGATGGATTGGGCCAGACTTCTCAACACCACCGAATGATAGCAGCATAACATAAACTCGAATCCAGTGTCTTTTCTTGGGAGGTGTATTCCCATTCACCTTTTCACTCCCTCACATGGGTATATGCTTCCTGATTTTGGCTATTTGCTCTTGTCCTCCTCCTTCTCCTCATCCTCCACCACCATATCACCAGGGTGACCGTAGTCCGTGATGCAACACACACATAATTTTGTGAAAGGGTGTTTATGATGCCCGTAAAATTTTTTTTTTATACAGTATGTTCATGTATACCCCCCAAGGGTAAATGTTTGTCAGCCCATACACTTAGTACATGGGCATTACAAGAATAGGAGGCCCGCTCCTTCTAATCGGAACATTTTTTTATGAGGCCCTCCTCCGTGTCTCTTCCAAGGGGCATTGCATTCACTGCATAGGCCAACACTATGGGAGACTGTCTCCATTCTATTGGGAATTTGTCGTTACTGTGGCCCTGCTCTGTGTGTCTTTAAATTCTTAGTGGGGTTTTTCCTAAAATTGGTCAGTCGTTGGACTCACTGCATACCCTATAACTGTATAGCAGACTCTCTCCTTTCTAATGGGAACATGTCGTACTTGTTACTGTGGCCCTGCTCCATGTGTCTTTAAATTCATTGTGGGGTTTTTCCTAAAATTGGTCAGCCGTTGGACTCACTGTGTAGCGCACCGAGGGTTCGGCCGCTACAGGGGTATTGCACCTCAGACCAGAGGTGTGATATTCCACTCCCAGGTAAGGATGTAGTGTGGACCAGGGCTCAGTTAGCTGCATACAGCACACACACCCCATTTCCGAGGGACAGCTCAACGGTGCTCCCACTAGACAGAAGTGCAGGCACGACCGACTATGTCCCTGTCTGGAGTGGGGAGGGGGGTGGAACACCCAGTGCTGTAGGGGCAGATAGGGGTTGGTTCCTGAGCGTAGGTAGGAGCCCATTGGTTGCTGGTCACCTGGGCTCATGGTCAGAGGGAGGTATAAAAGGTGGGCACCATCTTAGATCTAGGTTCTGTCCAGAGAGGAGAAGACAGGGAGTAGAGGCTCCGTAGGAGCTCTACTCCAGGAGGGCCTAATGAGAGGCCGAGGAGGAGGTGAAGGGGAGCTGTGGTGCCACCTGAGCCCAGCTCCACAAGAAGGGAGGATAAGAAGGAACAGGAAAGACGGAGGAGAGACAGAGAAACCGAAGGGCTCAGGAACAAGAAGGTGGAAGGGACCCTAAGAACCCATGAGAATCCAGGGTGAAGGCAGATTAAGGGCACCGGATCCCAAGTTGGTGGAGGAGAAACTACCCTCAGCCAAAGACCGGACGTCGTGATCATTTATTGGTGCGACACCTCATCAAACCTGCTAGGAAGGCACCATATAGGACAGCGGAGGACGCGGCCCACGTTTAACCGCACAAGTCCGCGGCAGCTGGACAAAAGTGGGTCACTGGTGAGGCAGGCCAGAGAAAGGACAAAAGGGGGTCCTGAGCCATACTCCTGAACTGCCTGGGAGTTGACCAAGCCCCACACCTGGTGGACGCAGCGCGGCTCGGGCGGTCACTATGTGTACAGAAGTGACCCGGAGTACCTGAACTGTGAGTAAAAGACCTTGGACTGCAGTACGTTGTCTGTGTGCTCTTTCGCTCCTCCAGCACTAATGGTACTGGGACTCTCACCAGCATCACTCCCACCATACACCACACTGCCCTGGGGCTGCACTCTTCCCGTGGGGAGTCACACCATCCCAGCTGCACACATCATCAGCCCCAGCGGTCTGCCCTGCAGCGGCTGTTCCTAATAACCGCAATCCACGGGTGGCGTAGTCGGACATTATCTGAAACATCTGAAAGGCTGCCACTGGTCTGACCACCCTGAGCCACGGGACCGGGTCACCACTACTACCCCCATCGTCTCCCTATCGCCCGATTCCGAGTGCCCCACGGCCCAGGGGGCGAGTCAACTGCATACCCTATAACTGTATAGCAGACGCTCTCCTTTTTAATGGGAACATGTCGTACCTTGTTACTGTGGCCCTGCTCTATGTGTCTTTAAATTCTTAGTGTGGTTTTTCCCAAATTTTGGCAGCCCTTGCAGTCACAGCATGGGCATTACCACTATAGGAGACCCACTCCTTTATAATGGGAACATTTGTTTTACTGAGACCCTCCTCTATGTCTCTTCAAAGTGGTAATGGGTTGCGTCCAAATTTTTGGCAGCCCTTGCAGTCACTGGATACGCAATAACAGTATAGGAGACCCACTTGTTAATAATGGGAACAACAAAGCATAGCCGGCTGATGGCTCTATAACAATAGCTAGGGCCGACTTTTAAGAATAGTAAGGGCCGTCTGATGTCCCTATAAAAATAGGCTTTATGACTATCAGAGTCCCTCCATCATAAATAAAACAGGATGTGTCTGATGATGTGTCACACACCACATTGCCAGATAAGGTTGTAAAATGTTAAAATGACATTTCCCGGTGAATTCATTTGTCTTAAAAAAAACGTAAAAAAAGCATAACAATAGGATCTTTCTTTGATATAAAAAATAGCGCCACCAATTTTACAACAATGTAATTACATTGTTCAGCTCATGCACCTAATCCTCCATCTCTGAAATTACCACATCAGTCACAAGCTGACAGCACTACAGCACTGCCTTGGCCAAGCTTCAACAGGCTGTGCTGAAGATGACATGCTTAATGCTTAATTGACAAACTGCCCAGCGCTTCAGAGTTGTTGAAAGCTGTAACACAGAAGCCTGATCTGTGTCTCTCACCGCTGAACATACAGCCAGGCATGGTCGTGTGTGACAATGGACGGAAACTGGTGACGGAGAAATGACAGCCGGGGTAGATACGGTTTCCCTCTATGCCAGTCCTTTCACCGAGCTAAAGAATATGGCTGTGGTGAAATACAACTCCCACTGAGAAGCTGTTTTAGATTGAAAAACATTGTGAACACCAGAGGATTTGATTCCGATTTGACTCCCCCGTTCAAGAGCCCCATAGCAGCTGCAAAGTTAGCGCTATCATGAACTCTCCTGAGGTAGAAGCCAAGGCACACGAGAGGATTCTCTGGTGGGACTGTCGAACCCTACTAAGAAGCAGTCCTGGCTAAGAAAAGAGTGAGAAAAGTTTCCTGGACACTCTATGGCTGCTTTTTTACTGAGGAGGAAACACACGCAAACACGGCGAGAACATACAAAGTCCTTGCAGATATTGTCCTTGCTGGGATTTGAACCCAGGATCCCAGCGCTGCAAGTCTTCAGTGCTAACCACTGATCCAATGTGCTGCCATTCACCCTCTGATATCTAACAGACTGGAGAAACTTGCACCTACTGCCACTCTATCTTCAGCTCCTTTGTGATAAAACGTATTTGGGCAGCCACTCAGTCTACCAAATAAAATTCCTGAGAAGGAAATTGGGGATGCCTTCGCTACTGGTACTGGGTGCAGTGCTAATACCATTGCTTCATACCATAGTTTGCTGGAAATATTCCAGGCTGGTAGGAGGCAAGCAGATTCCCACAGAAAAGTACCAGCAGTAATGTTCAGGGACCCGCGCTTGTAGAAGACGGAGACAACTCCGTGAGAAATAGTGACGGCTGGGGACCGAGTATAAACACAAGGCATGAAGCATGTGGTTGTGAAAAGCTTTCGCCTCCACGAGCCTAAAAGGACACATTTCAAGTGGAAGCAGCATTACAGGACTTCCTGTGAGAAATGACACGCACTGTACATAGGGTTTCCCTCTATGCCAGTCCATTCACCGAGCTAAATACAACTGTCAGCAAAAAAAGTTGTGGACTGGCTCCGTACTGTCCCTTGCAACATTCACCTGTCCACGTGTTTGTGGTTAGACGGTCCTTCCCAGTAAGTGCACTGGGGAGGGCACGGGTAATGTTGTGGGACCCGTGCTTGTGGAAGGTGGAGGAGATACCGGGAAATATAGTGGCGGCTGGGAACCGAGTATGGACATCCAGCCGCCGCCGGCATGAGGTTGTGAAAAGCTTCCTCCTCCACGAGCTTAAAAGGCCATATTTCAAGTGCAAAACGCTACCCAGAAATCTGGCAGTTTAGTGTTGTGGCCTGTGGGTGGATGGGTGGCTGGCTGCCTGCATACTTGCGCTTGCATTCCAAGGAATAGGGTAGGGACAACTGAATGCTGCAGTGGGACAAGGACATGGATGGTGATTGTTTCAAGTCTGCTCCGTACTGTCCCTGGCCACATTCACCTGTCCACGTGTTTGTGGTTAGACGGTCCTTCCCAGTAAGTGCACTGGGGAAGGCACGGGTAATGTTGTGGGACCCGTGCTTGTGGAAGGCGGAGGAGATACCGGGAAATATAGTGGCGGCTGGGGACCGAGTATGGACACCCAGCCGCCGCCGTCATGAGGTTGTGAAAAGCTTCCTCCTCCACGAGCTTAAAAGGCCATATTTCAAGTGCAAAACGCTACCCAGAAATCTGGCAGTTTAGTGTTGTGGCCTGTGGGTGGATGGGTGGCTGACTGCCTGCATACTTGCGCTTGCATTCCAAGGAATAGGGTAGGGACAACTGAATGCTGCAGTGGGACAAGGACGTGGATGGTGATTGTTTCCAGTCTGCAACGGTTCATGGCGGGAGGCATCTTCGCGCCCGCCAAGGTTCACATATGATGGGCACACTTTTAGGCAGTGACCTGGGAGTCAGAGATGCTTCCAGAGGTCTTCCCTATGCTGTTCCCATGACTTTTCAGCACTGTATGCATGTATCTGATGATGTGTCACACACCACATGGCAAGATAAGGTTGTAAAATGTTAAAATGAAATTTCCTGATGAATGCATTTGTCTTGGTTGAAAGCAATGCAAAAGTGCAAAAACGCATCAAAAACGCTACGTGTGAACATAGCCCAAGGTGTGGAGGAGTATTTTTGTTTTGGGTTATTTATTTTGCTTTATATACATTGTACATGTCATGTAAAGGATGTTCCTTAACATATTTCCCAGGAAAATCCATTTTAGTTTCGTTTTTGTATGTTTTATTGTGAGTCCGTAAAAGTGGCGTAATACCTCTGACAACGTTGTTGACAGCAGTGATCTGGGAGTCAGAAATGCTTCCAGGGGTCTTCCCCATGCTGTCTCTGTGTCATTTGAGCAGTGTTCCCATCGATTTGGGCAATTTTTAGGCCCTCTGCAGACCGCTGGGGGGAGCCGCCTGAAAAATTCTCGAGTTTCCCGTAGACTTACATTAGGCTCGTTGCTCGGGTTGAGCACCCGAGTATTCCAATTTTCTCGACCCGAGCAACGAGTACCCGAGCATTTTAGTGCTCGCTCATCACTACATAAGATGTCTATGCTATGCATTGGTATGTGGCCACCCACTGGTTATGATGTGCATTGCACTCTGTCCATGCATTTACTGGTGTTTTGCAATAATGCTATATTTGTTTAAAAGGAAATACAGTGGCATGTAAAAGTTTGGACACCCCTGGTCAAAATTACTGTTATTGTGAACAGTTAAGCAATTTGAAAATGAAATGATCTCTAAAAGGCCTGAAGTTAAAGATGACATATTTCCTGTGTATTGTAGGCAAAAAAAATATGTATATTTCTATCTTTTACATTTTATAAATTACAAAAACGAAAATGGGCCGAAGCAAAAGTTTGGGCACCCTGCATGGTTAGTACCTAGTAGCGCCCCTTTTGCAAGTATCACAGCTTGTAAACGGTTTTTGTAGCCAGCCAAGAGTCTTTCAATTTTTGTTTAAGGGATTTTCATCCATTCTTCCTTGGAAAATTCTTCCAGTTCTGTGAGATTACTGGGTCGCCTTGCATGCACTGCTATTTTGAGGTTGAGCCACAGATTTTCAGTGCTGTTTAGATCAGAGGACTGTGAGGGCCATTGTAAAACCTTCAGCTTGCGCCTTTTGAGGTAGTCTATTGTGGATTTTGACGTGTGTTTAGGATCATTATTAGTGTTGAGCGAGCACTAAAATGCTCGGGTGCTCGAAGCTCGGGCCGAGCTCGCCGTGATACTCGGGTGCTCAACCCGAGCAACGAGCCCAATGTTAGTCTATGGGAAACTCGAGCATTTTTGCGGTGGCACCCCCGGCAGTCTTTTAAAAGCCTAACAAGTGCCTAAAACGATAGTGAAAGTGCTCAAATGACATGGGGACAGCATGAGGATCGCCCCAGGAAGCATTTCTGACCCCCAGGTCACTGCTGTCAACAACGTGGTCAGAGGTATTAAGCCACTTTTACAGGCTCACAATAAAACGAAAGTGAAACTTTTTTCCTGTGAAATATGTTAAGGAACATCCTTTCCAGGGAAAAGACTTGTGTATAAGTTAAAATAAATGACCAAAAGCAAAAATACTCCTCCACACCTTCGGCTATGTTCACAAGTAGCATTTTTTATGCGTTTTTGCACTTTTGTATTGCTTTCAACTATGACAAATGCATTCACCGGGAAATGTAATTTTAACATTTTACAACCTTATCTGGCCATGTGCTGTGTGACACATGCATAAAGTGCTGATAAGACATGGGAACAGCATGGGGAAGACCCCTGGAAGCATCTCTGACTCCCAGGTCACTGTCTAAAAGTGTGCCCATCATAAGTGATCCTTGCCGCATCAGAAGATGCAGACTTGCAACTATCCCCATGCAAGTTCTAGTCCCAGGGCAGTGTTCAATTGTACCTCCCCCATTCCTTGCAATACAAACGCAAGTATGCAGCCTGCCACCCACTCACCCCCAGGCTGCAATACCATACTGCTTGCTTGCTTGAACTTGAAATTGGGCCTTTTAGGCATGTGGAGGCGGAATCTGGCCACCACGTCATGGCTGTGTTGGCGGCCTGGAATCCATACTCAGTCCCCAGCCGCCCGGCGGCCGGGTGTCCATATTCAGTCCCCAGCTGCCCCGCGGCCGAGTGTCCACACGGTCCCCAGCCGCCTGGGGGCAGTCGGGTGTCCATAAACGGTCCCCAGCCGCCCCCATTTCTCCTTGGAACATCCCCCCACACACTTTTCTTAGCCCGGCCTGCTTTAGGCAGCATTGGACAAGCCCACCAGAGAACCAGACTCCTCCGGTGGGCCCTGACTTCTCCATCGTTTGAGTTGAGATTGCCAAGGTGAGGAGCATGATGATGATGACAGAAGTTAGCATCTGCTATGTTTTCTTTTAATGCAAGTGTAAGTGTGCAGCCTGCCACCCACCCTCCCCCAGACTGCAATTCATACTGCTAGCTTGCACTTGAAATGGGGCCTTTTAGTTTAGAGGAGGCCGAAGCTGGCCACTACCTCATGGCTGCTTCGGCAGCGAGGTATCCATACTCAGTCCCCTGCCGCCCCTATTTGTCCTGGTGTGCCTTATACATAAGATTAAGCGCGTATACCAAAACATTACCTGTGCCCTCCCCAGTGCATTTAGTGGGAAGGAGAGCCTATTCCGCTGTAGTGTGTGCATGCCAAACCCCTGTTCATTGTACATGCGAAGATGCCTCCCACCTTGCACCTGTCGTTGCAGACTTGCAGCTATCCCCATTCAAGTCCTTGTCCCAGGGCAGTGTTCAATTTTACCTCTCCCATTCCTTGCAATGCAAGCGCAAGTATGCAGCCTGCCACCCACCCATCCCCAGGCTGCAATACCATACTGCTTGCTTGCTTGCACTTTAAATTGGGCCTTTTAGGCATGTGGAGGCGGAATCTGGCCACCACGCCATGGCTGTGTCGGCGGCCTGGTATCCATACTCAGTCCCCAGCCGCCTGGTGGCCGGTGTCCCCGCTTGCTCCCCAGCCTCCAGGGGGTGGCCGGGTATCCATACTTGGTCCCCAGCCACCCCTATTTGTACCGGTAACCTTTCCCACACTTTTCTTAGCCTGGCCTGCTTTAGGGCAGCATTGGCCGAGCCCACCGGACTATCAGACTCCTCCGGTGGGCCCTGGCTTCTCCATCAGGGGAGTTGAGAGTGCCAAGGTGAGGAGCATGATGAGGATGATAGAAGTTAGCATCTGCTTTGTTTTGTTGTAATGCAAGCGCTTGTATGTAGTAGCGGCTAGGCCTGAGGAGGTCAGCGTTTTGGCGCATATCCTACCTCCTCCGAGGATTGCTGGATGTTTTCCTGCTACTATCCAAGTTCTATGACTCCTGTTAAAACAAAGCTTCAGGTGATAAATGATGGATGAGGTAGTGGCAAAGGAGAAAGAGCAGGAGGAACAGGGACCATTCACATCAATATCAGGCCAGTCAACCAGATATGTCTTGTAGGATATATTTCTGTAACAAAAAGAGCAGTTCGGCTACACAGTTATAGGGCATACAGTGAGTGCAATGCCTACCAAAAATTTTGAGGCACTCCAATGCCCCTTGGAAATGACATGGAGGTCAGAGGGCGTTAACTAAACCTTTTTTTCCATTTATAGCAACTGGGTCTCCTGTGCACTGTTGGCCTAAGCAGTGAATGGAATGCTTTCCAAAAATTATGAGGTACTGCAATGCCCCTTACAAGAGCCATGTGTGGCACCCCTGGGGTCTGGTCACCACAGTAATAGAGATTACGTCGGAGAGCAAGTGGGAAGTTTCCTGGTCAGGATCCCTTAAACATGCAACATCCTCCTGCCCCAGTCCTGGGAGGGGAGAATTCTGCCCTTATAAACTGGATCTGGGGTGGGGTTGAGTGAGTCAGAGAACAGAGAACAGTCAGAGTCAGAGTGAGAGCAAGGGAAAGTAACAGCAAGGAGCTCTGTAGGAGCTAGGAGCTAAAGACGAGGGGCTGGAAGCTGAGCAGAGCTCGCCCTGGCAGAAGACAATAGGAACCGGACACAGGAGTCCGAAGCTGTGAGGACTTATATATCCAGCAGCAGAAACCAGCCGGCAGGGGATTTCAGGTCCTCTGGCCATAGTAGCCCGGAGGCTCAGTCACAAGCAAGGGACCAGCACCACCATCATGGAGCGGAGGCTAACAGAAGGCCCCAAGTCACCAGCCATACGGGTGAGCACTACACGGTACACTCAGGGACGTGGGCTACTTCTGCCCGTTTACAGCAAGGTAGCCAGGAAGAGTGCAGACAGACGGGGAGGCCTACAACTCCACCTGGCCAGGGGAACTCCTGCTTGCTCACAGACTGACCAGGCCTCTTATGCTAGCCAGTACTCCCGGGAGGGTCTACCTTATAATCATCAGTAAAGACCCTGAACTGCACTGCAAAGACTCTGAGTCATTCCTGCTGCGCTCGTGCACCATCACCCCCATCATCCACACTCACTGCCCTGAGGCTATACTCCTCCCGAGGGGAGTTATCCCATTTTATGCTGCGCACACAACACCAGCCTCAGCGGTCTGCCTCGCAGCGGTGGTACTCCCTGACCGCAATCCACGGGTGGCGCAGTCGGACAATTAACCTCAAAACCTAAGAAAGATTGCCACTGGTTTGACCAGCCTGAGCCACGGGACCGGGTCACCGCCACGGAGACTACAGACCCCAGGGACCCGACACCGCGTATCCCACACACGTGTACACACGGCCCAGGGGGCGCGTCACATGCAGTACAGCATATTACAAACATAAGTCCCATTATTGGGGAGTGGGTGTCCCATAGTATTTGCTTATGCCTTGCAAGCAAAAGCTGCCAAAAATTAGGACGGAGCAACTTGCAATGCCCCTTACAAGAGCCATGCAGTACAGCATATTACAAACATAAGTCCCATTATTGGGGAGTGGGTCTCCCATAGTATTTGCTTATGCTTTCCCAGCAAAAGCTGCCAAAAATTAGGATGGAGCAACTTGCAATGCCCCTTACAAGAGCCATGCAGTACAGCATATTACAAACATAAGTCCCATTATTGGGGAGTGGGTGTCCCATGGTATTTGCTTATGCTTTCCCAGCAAAAGCTGCCAAAAATTAGGACAGAGGAACTTGCAATGCTGGCACCCTGGTGGTATAGTGGTGGTGGAGGCTGAGGATAAGGAGAAGAAGATTAAACAGCCGAAACGAGGAAGTGTATACCCATGTGTGGGTGTGAAGCGGTGCATGTGAATACACCTCCCGAAATAACACAGTGGATTTGACTTTATGTTACTCTGCTGTCATTTGGTGGTGATGAGAAGTCTGGCCCAATCCAGCCCTTGTTCATTATGATAAGGGTCAGCTTGTCAGCATTGTCAGTTGACAGGCGAGTGCGCTTATCAGTTATAATTCCCCCAGCGGCACTAAAAACACGCTCCGATAACACGCTAGCGGCAGGGCAGGCCAGGACCTCCAAGGCGTACAGAGCGAGTTCATTCCCAGTGTCCAGCTTGGATACCCAATAATTAAAAGGCACAGAGGAATCACGGAGGACGCTGTTACGATCGGCAAGGTACTCCCTCACCATCTTTTGAAACTTTCCACTCCTTGTGAGAGTACCCCGCGCCTCAGGGCCTGTAAGCTGGGCGGGTGTCAGAAAACTGTCCCAGAACGTTGACAGTGTTCCCCTGCCTCTGCTGGATTGGAGTTGCATCTCTCTCGCCTGTGCGCCTTGGTTGGGCAAGGAATTGTGACCTCTGCCGCTAGCGTGTTCAGATGGGAATTTTTTTAAGAGTTCTGCAGCAAGGGCCTTCTGGTATTGCCCCATTTTTGTAGACCTCTCCACCTCAGGAATAAGAGAGTGAAAGTTCTCCTTGTAGCGGGGGTCTACAAGTGTCACCAACCAGTAATGACTGTCACCCAACATTTTGACAACGCGAGGGTCACGGTTAAGGCAGCATAACATAAAGTCAGCCATGCGTGCCAGACAGGTAACGGGCAAGATTTCCGTGTCCTCACCAAGATGACGACTGACCATGCTCTCCTCCTCCTCTTCCTCATCCCCCCTGTCCTCAGGCCACCCACGCTGAACCGACGGTATGACACTTGTACAGGTACTACCGTCTAGAACCCATGATAGCAGCTCCTGTTCTTCCTCCTCCTCCTCCTCCTCTCCCTCATTGTCCCCCAATGCACGTTGGGATGAGATGAGGCTGGGCTGTGTGTAATCGCCCGCTACGGCTTCATGATCCATCTCATCATACTCTGGCTGCAATGCCTCCTCTTTAATTCTCTGCAGAGAGCGTTGCAAAAGACAGACAAGTGGGATGCTGACACTAATGATGGCGTCATCACCACTCACCATCTTGGTGGCCTCCTCAAAGTTTGTCAGGATGGTACATATGTCAGACATCCAGGTCCACTCCTGAGGTCTTATGTGTGGAGTCTGACCTGAATATCGACGGCCTTGTTGCAGCTGGTACTCCACAACTGCTCTCTTCTGCTCACAAATCCTTTGCAACATGTGGAGGGTAGAGTTCCAACGTGTGGGGACATCACACACCAGTCGGTGTGCCGGAAGCTGCAAACGCTGCTGCAACACAGCAAGGGCGGCGGAAGCTGTAGCCGACTTGCGAAAATGAGCTGACAGGCGGCGTACTTTCACGAGCAGATCGGGGTACGATTTAAGAAACCGCTGAACCACGAGGTTAAGCACATGAGCCAGGCATGGTATGTGTGTGATCTCACCTCGCCTCAGAGCCGCCACCAGGTTACGGCCATTGTCACACACGACCATGCCGGGATGTAGGTTCAGCGGTCTCAGCCACAGATCTGCCTGCTCTTTCACAGCTGTCCACAACTCACAAGCAGTGTGCGGTTTATCACCTAAGCTTATGAGTTTCAGCACAGCCTGTTGCCGCTTGGCGGAGGCAGTACTGCAATGATTCCAGCTTGTAACTGATGTGGTGATATCTGAGATGGAGGCTGAACATGTGGAGGAGGAGGAGGATGCGCAGGAGCTGTACACTGTGGGAGCAGCTCTGACTGACATAAGGCCCGCAATCCTCGGTGTGGGGAGGATGTGTTCCGTCCCAAGGTCCGACTGGGTCCCGGCTTGCACTATGTTTACCCAGTGTGCCGTCCCTGGCCACAAGCACTTGTCCACGTGTCAATTGTCAGGTGGACTCTCCCAGTAACTGCGTTGTTGAGGGCACGGCAGATGCTTTGGGACACGTGCTTGTGTAGTGCGGGGATGGCACACCGGGCAAAATAGTGTCGGCTGGGGACCGAGTACCGAGGGACGGCCACCGCCATAAGATTGCGGAAGGATTCCGTCTCCACCAGCTAAAATGCAGCATTTCCAATGCAAGCAGTCGTGAAATGTGCAAATTTAGGACTGTGGCCTGTGGGGGGTTAGCTGCAAATTTCCGCTTTCGTTCAAAGGTCTGGGATATGGACAATTGAACGCTGCGGTGGGACGTGGACGTGGACGTTGATGCTGTTTCTTGAGAAACTGCCATAACAAGTGAAGACTGAGAGGAGGGGGCATCTTTACATGCAGTATGGACAGGGGATTGCCTTGCACACACAACAGGGGGTTCTATTGCACACACAACAGTGGAAGAAGCAGTGGTGACACCCGCTGACACTGGTCGTGGACCCTGGGTTTCGCCCCACAAAGTCGGGTGCTTTGCTGCCATGTGCCTGATCATGCTGGTGGTGGTCAGGCTGGTAGTTTTGTCACCCCTGCTGATGCTGGCATGGCAGGTGGAACATATGGCCTTTTTGGGGTTATCAGCAGAGTCTTTAAAAAAATTTCAGACTCTGGAAGACCTACCGCTTGTACTGGCAACCTCCCTCGTGTTGGTGTTACGGGGAACAGTTGCCTGCCTTCTGTCTGCGGCCACCACACTGCTTCTTCCTGCCTGTTGGGGTACTCTGCCTCCCTCCCCCTGTGTGCTGCTGGCTTCACTCTGCATGTCCTCCTTCCACGTTGGGTCAGTTACTAGATCATCCACCACCTCCTCCTCTTCCACTTGCACACCACGATCCTCCTCCTCACTTCCTGGCAATTGTGTCTCGTCATCGTCGACCTCTTGTGACAGATTGCCAACGTCGACTTCCTTTGGCCGTGGTTGTTCAAATATTTGGGCATTGCAACATGGGATCTCCTCTTCCACCACTTCAAGTGTATCAGGCGAGGGGCCCAAATATGGAAATGGACCAGTGAACAGCTCTTCAGAGTGTCCAAGTGTGGGATCACTTGCTGTCTGACGACACTCGGCATGGTGGGAGGAAGGAGCATCAGGGTGAGGAGGAGTATGCGGTCGAGACTCACGGCTACTAAGAGTTGACCGTGTGGAAGACAGACCGGAGGTGGTGGTGCCCAGGTAACTGGAAGTATTGTCTGCTATCCAATTAATAACCTGTTCACACTGATCAGTTCTCAATACTGGTGTTGTTCTGTGCTTCCCTAGTAATTCGGTCAAGAAGTGGGAGCGAGAAGATGTGGCTGTTGGTTGTGGCACATTTTCACCTTAGCCACGGCCCCGTCCTCTGCACGAACCATCACCAGAACGTCCACTTCCACGTCCCTTGCCACGCGCCTTGCCCATTGTAAATGAAGTAAAATAGCTTACACTTGCACTATCAATGGAAAAAGGGTAATAAAGAGTAGATTAGAACCGTGGAAGAGGAAAACCACAGTTATTGTTTACTGGGGTATACCACAGTTTTTTAAATAGAGATATTTGGGGCTGAACAGTGAGCGACACACTCAAACTGCTTTTTTTTTAGATACCAAAGGCCCAAAACAGGATAGTACAGCGATTTGACCCGTGGAACTGCTAAACCACACTGGGATGTCGGGCCTTTCAACAGATATATTTTTGTGTCAGGAGACACTACTGTTTTTCTTTACGGAAAAAACTACCAAAACCTGAATAATAGAGATTTTTTACCGTGGAACAGCAAAACCACAGACTATTTTCAACAGATATATTTGTGTCTGAAAAATCAGGGAGACACTATTTTTTTTTTTTTTTACAGCAAAAAATGCAAAAAGCAGGATAATAGAGATTTTTTACCGTGGAACAGCAAAAGCACACTTCTGTCTCTCTGGCCTACACCAGACTATTTTCAACAGATATATTTGTGTCTGAAAAATCAGGGAGACACTATTATTATTTTTATACAGCAAAAAATGCCAAAAACAGTATAATAGAGATGTTTTACCGTGGAACATCAAAACCACAGTAATAATTTACTGGTGTATACCAGGCTTTTTAAAATATATATATATTTGCGGCTGAACAGTGAGTGACACACTCAAACTGTTTTTTTTTAGATACAAATGGCCCAAAAGTAGATAATACAGAGGTTTGTACCGTGGAACTGCAAAACCACACTTGTATTTCTCGGGCCTACACCAGACTATTTTCAACAGATATATTTGTGTCTGAAAAATCAGGGAGACACTATTTTTTTTTTTTACAGCAAAAAATGCAAAAAGCAGGATAATAGAGATTTTTTACCGTGGAACAGCAAAATCACACTTCTTTCTCTCTGGCCTACACCAGACTATTTTCAACGGATATATTTGTGTCTGAAAAATCAGGGAGACACTATTATTATTTTTATACAGCAAAAAATGCCAAAAACAGTATAATAGAGATGTTTTACCGTGGAACATCAAAACCACAGTAATAATTTACTGGTGTATACCAGGCTTTTTAAAATATATATATATTTGCGGCTGAACAGTGAGCGACACACTCAAACTGTTTTTTTTAGATACAAATGGCCCAAAAGTGGATAATACAGAGGTTTGTACCGTGGAACTGCAAAACCACACTTGTATTTCTCGGGCCTACACCAGACTATTTTCAACAGATATATTTGTGTCTGAAAAATCAGGGAGACACTATTTTTTTTTTTTTTTACAGCAAAAAATGCAAAAAGCAGGATAATAGAGATTTTTTACCGTGGAACAGCAAAAGCACACTTCTGTCTCTCTGGCCTACACCAGACTATTTTCAACAGGTATATTTGTGTCTGAAAAATCAGGGAGACACTTATTATTTTATACAGCAAAAAATGCCAAAAACAGGATAATAGAGATGTTTTACCGTGGAACATCAAAACCACAGTAATAATTTACTGGTGTATACCAGGCTTTTTAAAATATATATATATTTGCGGCTGAACAGTGAGCGACACACTCAAACTGTTTTTTTTAGATACAAATGGCCCATATAACTGCAAAACCACACTTCTATTTCTCTGGCCTACACCAGACTATTTTCAACAGATATATTTGTGTCTGAAAAATCAGAGGCACACTTTTTTTTGGGGGGGAGGGGCACCAAAAGGTTAATAAGATGGGTATTTGTACATTGTGAAGGAGGAAAACAAAAAGAGGATTTAGATTAAGAAAAAGGATTTTTCCTGGCCCCCGGGACCTGGAGCTAAGTCCAGCAATTTCAGCAACAGGAGCAGCACACAGGACTGTAATGCAGCGTTTGCTGGTATAACCACTGCGTCTCCTATACAGCCTACAGCCTGCCTGCCTGCCTGCCTGATATACCTGGGATGGATATTAGTCCTGAGAAGGACTGTTTGTTTGATCTGGCAGCCTTTACAGACCCTACACTAACTATTTTGCAGGATATATCTCTCCCTAAATCAGCAGCGCTGTCCCTACACTGTCTGATCCGGAGCGACTGTGTCCAAGATGGCGGCGCCCGGTTTTAAATACTCGAGGTGACGCTGTGCGGCCAGCCAATCACTGTAATGCCCACAAACAACATGGCTGCAGCATTACAGTGACTGGCTGGCAATCCCTGCATGTTCATTGGCTCTGTAAAGAGTGCCAAACATGCAGGGCGGAGACCCGAGCTCCCGCCCGAGTAACCCGGAAATGCTCAGTGCTCGCCGAACATCCCGAGTAGCGTGATGCTCGGGCGAGTACCGAGCAGTGTCGAGCATGTTCGCTCAACACGAATCATTATCCATTTGTAGAAGCCATCTTCTTTTAAACTTCAGCTTTTTACAGATGGTATTATGTTTGCATCAAGAACTTGTGGAAATTTAATTGAATCTATTCTTCCCTCTACCCGTGAAATGTTCCCCGTGCCATTGGTTGCAACACAACCCAAAAGAATTATTGATTCACCCCCATGCTTAATGGTTGGATAGATGTTCTTTCCTGAAATTCTGTGCCCTTTTTTCTCCACACATACCTTTGATCATTGTGGCCAAAGAGTTCTATTTTAATCTCCTTGGTCCACAAGACTTGTTTCCAAAATGCATCAGGCTTGTTTCGATGTTCTTTTGCAAACTTCTGATGCTCAATTTTATTGTGAGGAAGCAGGAGAGGTTTTCTTCTGATAACTCTTCCATCAAGGCCATATTTGTGCAGGTGTCTCTGAACAGTAGAACAATGTACCACAACTCCAGAGTCTGCTAAATCTTTCTGAAGGTCTTTTGCAGTCAAGCGGAGGTTATGATTTGCCTCTCTAGTAATCCTACGAGCAGCTCTCACTGACATTTTTCCTGGTCTTCAAGACCTTATCTTGACCTCCACTGTTCCTGTTAACTGCCATTTCTAAATTACATTTAGAACTGAGGAAAGGGCAACTTGAAAACGCTTTGCTATCTTCTTATAGCCTTCTCCTGCTTTAAGGGCCTCCACCATTTTCATTTTCAGAGTGCAAGCCTGCAGCTTAGAAGAACCTATGGCTTCTGTAGCTTCTGTTCTTTGCCACAAGGTTAGAGGAGGCTGGGTTTTTTGCATCACCTGGCCTTTCCTAACGATGATATTGATAGTGATGAAGTCATAACCCTAAAAGGCTAATTAAGGTCTGGAACCTTGGTCAAAGTTATCTGAGCACATAAATCTGCAAGGGTGCCCAAACTTTTGCATTGGCCGATTTACCTTTTTGTAATTTATAAAATGTAAAAAATGACAATATAAATATATTTTTGCCTAAAATACAAAGGAAATGTGTCATATTTAATTTTAGGCCTTTTAGAGATCACTTAATCTAAAACTTGCTTAACTGTTCACAATAACAGTAATTTTGACCAGGGGTGCCCAAACTTTTACATGCCACTGTAAGTGGCTTTTGTGAAATTCATGGAAAGGCAGAGATGGACACATCTGTACATATTAACCAAATATGACTGACTTCTATTTTTTTGTCATTTGGAAGTCTCATTAGACATGTTATATAACAATGAGACCAGATTAGATAATATCAGAGGCGTAGCTAGGGTTTTAGTTCAGGGGGGAAGCAAAACTTCTGAGTCGGCCCCTAACTATGCAACCCTGATTACACCTATGGGAGGCGCACCCCAATAGTGGATGTAGGAGAACCTCAGCAGATGACCGCGCTGTTACTGAAAATAATCTTTATACAAAGACCAGCACTGATACTACCGCCGTATGGTGACATCAGTCCTGCAGAACATATGAGACCACAGCACAGTTATACAGGGTGGTCCAAAAGTAGGTGGACAGAAAGTGTAATAAGGTTATGAAGGGGGAGATTTATCAAACATGGTGTAAAGTGAAACTGGCTCAGTTGCCCTTAACAACCAATCAAATTCCATTTTTCATTCCTCACAGACTCTTTGGAAAATGAAAGGTGGAATTTGATTGGTTGCTAAGGGCAACTGAGCCAGTTTCACAGATCTAGTTTTCACAGATAGATCTCCCCCAAATCTGTTTTCTTTTCAGATAATTCAGAAATCTCAAAATGCTGAAACCGTTAGAGCAAATTGGGTTGAAACATTTGGTACTCAAGCCTTTAAGAGACAAACCATTTACCGCATTCGTGACAAATTCAATGCCACTGGCTCAATCCTTAATGCTCCAAAAACTGGTCAACCCAAAACAGTCTGTACAGAAGATAATAAACAACTTGTTGCTGAAACATTTGTTCAGAGTCCAAAAAAGTCCACCAGAAGAGACTCTTTGGAATTGAGAAATTCACGAGCTTCTATCATATGAATCCTGAAATCTATTGGGTGGAAAGCTTATCGTCCACGTCTTAGTCATGGTTTATTGGAGGATGATCCAGACAGGCGGCTGCAATTTAGTGTTTGATAAATCTCCCCCTTCATAACCTTATTACACTTTCTGTCCACCTACTTTTGGACCACCCTGTATATAATAACTTACAGCTGATGTTCTTTCTAATGGAATCGTTCACTTTTCCCATCTTTTCCATCTGGCCCAGACCAACACGAAGACTTCTCCATCCAGGACTCAACTGCTGAGATTACAACGAAAACACATTTGACTCCTTACGTTTCAGGCACTGTCCACATCTATTCCCAACCTGCACAAACCCCTCATCCTGCTGATACCCCAATACTGAGCCTCTGTTGCTGTATGTGTCCCTATTACTGCACCTACTGTGTGCCCTCTAGATAGTGAAACAAACCTCTAGAATAGAGTAATGCCATGTGTAAGTGTCCTAGAAAACAGTGCCCACATTTTGCCCCCTAAAAAGTAATAATGCCCCGTGTGCCCCTTTGACAGTCACAATAACCTGAGTTCCCCTATAACAATAAGTGCCCACTTAACATTTAATAATATCCTCCTGAGTCTCCCCCATGTACAGCCCCTCTCTTCAGAGTATGATGCTCTCCTATACATAGTATAATGCCCCCTCACTGTATATTACCACCCACACAGTATACTGACCCCTTAGTAGCCTCCAAACTGATGGCTCCAACACTGTATGGTGGCCCCCACACTATACAAAGACCCCACATTATCTCCTACACTGTATGATGGCCCCCACACTGTGCAAAGACCCCACATTATCTCCTACACTGTATGACTGCCCCCACATTGTGTAAAGACCCCACATTATCTCCCACACTGTATGATGGCCCCCACACTGTGCAAAGACCCCACATTATCTCCCACACTGTATGATGGCCCCCACACTGTGCAAAGACCCCACATTATCTCCCACACTGTATGATGGCCCCCACATTGTGCAAAGACCCCACATTATCTCCCACACTGTATGATAGATCTCACTATAATCTCCACTGTAATCCCCTAAATAGCCTTCACATAGTATAATGAACTCCCCATAGGCAGACTCTATATAGTATATAGAAACCCAATGGGCTCTATAATATAATGCATCCCATAAAAAATTAATTTCAATACTCACCTCTCCTCCTCGCTTCCCTGCTGCTCTGTGTGTCCCTTTATCTCAGGACATCGGGCACCAAGTCATCACGCTCGTTGTATCTGCACGTTATATTCTGTTATTTTAGAAATAACTAGATCTTTCCATAGGTCTTCTATGCCTCAGTAATACTCCCCCACTATACACAGCAGCAACAGAAATTACTAGGAGGTTGAAATCCTCCATTTATTACCCTAAGCCGCTGCCTCATCTCCTGCCACACATCTCCCTGTCCTGTCTAACTCTGAAGTGTTACACTATTGTCAGTGACTCTGGTCTCCTGTACTTTATATATTATACTAGCAATTTCAGAACTTACTTCAGGACCTTAGTGATGTCTCTGGTCATGTGTGCAGTAAGCAGCCAATTACAGTACATGGGAGGAGCCCAGTCACAGGCATTGCCAATCACCCCACATGTGCATGCTCCCTGCTCTCCTCGGTTCCTCCCAGCCCCCAGTCAATGCTCCCTGTGGTGATCCGGCACCTGTCTTTCACATTAAAGAGCCGGCCCATGATGTCAGATGCAGAAGCAATGCAGAGGAAGCGTCACACATCGAGTCTCCCTGCTCTGTGTTGCGTAGCTCCGGGTAGGCCCCCTCAGAGCACTGGGCCCAGGGCCACCGCCCCCTCTGACCCCTTGATAGCTATGCTACTGGATAATATTCATTCAGCACATTAAGTTAAACTTCTTTATTCTTGGAGGATTTATAACAGTTGAAATTGCTCATATTACCTGATAAAATATTCCAATTTTCAATTATTTTTCTCAGTACAACATGTGAATTAGGACTTGTTCAAACGCTGCATTTTTGCAGCATTTTTTCAGCACGTTTTTTGAGCAGCATTTTACAGCACCACCAAAGTAAATGGGATTTATGAAATCTCATGAACATGCTGCTTATTTTTCCCTTATGGATTTGAACTGCCAAATCATTTTTTCAAATCTGCAGGATGTCAATTTTTTCGGCACTTTTGCTGCATTTTTCACCCACTCAAATGAAAGGGAGATAAAAGCACGTAAAAACAAATCAAAAACACATGCAAAAACATGTCAAAAACATGTATGGCTTATGCAGCGTTATTTCCTGCCAAAACTTTGGTTTTTGCTGCAGATTTTTCTGTATACACATACCCTTATTGCATATCACTACTGAGCTAAAGAGACTTTTTAAGCCAATGCAGCAATATTGTTTCTTGTTTAATTTACAATTAGCTCTAAAGGCATTTTAAATCCATCATACAATGCACTAAATCATTTAACACCAAACACAATCCCATTAGCACACAAGAGGTGAACTCAAACACTGATAAAATGCTGTCAATATCCACAGTTGCCACATTGGTGTCTTGGCATACTAATGAGAGCCATGTAGACTGCAGATTAAGACTGGGTTTTACGACCATCAAATTGTTTGTTTTCAACATGGGATGTCAGAACATTAAAAAGAATTAGTTTTATAAAGGATTAGTGATATTAAAGGAACAGGCGAAGTATCACAGGAAAACATCCAGTCTTGTTTTAATTGGATATGTCCCCACTGGAGATTGCAAATTTGTAATACTGCTTTTTATTCTTCTCTTTGGGAACTGACAAAGTTTAGGTGACACCTCGTAGATGGTATCAAAAATGGTAGCATTGACTGTATGCATTTTCTTAAAATAATTCAGGCTTGGGTTCCTTTTATTTTAATACTGTGCTTAGGTCTTTGATTACCTTGTAAAGTCACTTGAAAAACATGGCTTTTATTTAGGTTGGTAAGATCTTAGTAGTGAAAGATGGTCACCATAGAATTCTGAAAAGTCTAGTGGCTTTCGCATAACTCCCAAGCAAATCAGAGCAACTACTCTCTAAGTGTTCTTTTCCCCAAAAATTCTTGAACTTTTTATTCTTTTTATTCTCTTTTATTTTCAGTTTATTCTTTGTATGGTTTGATGATTGTAGATAAAGAATTAGTTTGGGTTCGTTGGGTTCGACCAAACTTTAGTCCAAGGTTTGGTTTGGGTACCAGAACTGTAACCAAACTTGAATCTGAACCCGAAACCCATAGAAATCATCGGGGACCCAAACTTTATAGCTGAAATTATCTCTCTTTCTCCTCCCTGAATGCCAGAACTGTTCAACGGACTTCCAGGGAAATTCCATGTACGGAGTTTAGCACCGGGCACTAGGTGTCCGCTATGAGCCCCGAACTTCACAGTTCGGGTTCGCTCATCTCTAATATCAAGACAAATTCTGTGCATACTATATTAAAGCTTAATGACATCATAAAGATTTCTTTGTTCAGTGGCTATTCTATAAACTAGAAGGGTAATCACATTATCCAGGCCTTAAAGGGGTTGTCCACTTTTTTGACAACCACTTCTCATTCCCCAGTTTTGGCCCCACTAAAATAAAAACATCTATACTCAGCCCCAGTGCTGTGGAGTTCCAGTGGTGTTGGCACTTGCTCTCCTGGAGATCACGTAAGGTTGTAATATCACATGAGCCCTGCGCCAATCAGCGCTTGCTTTACTGTCCTCGTCTTTGCATATATTGAACATCAGCAGGAAGTCAGGATTGCGGTTGCTATCTGACTTCTTCTTGATGCTTGATTTGTCCAAAGGCGGAGACAGTGAAGTCAGTGCTGATTGGCTGCAGGGCTTGTGTGATGTAACAACCTTAAGTGAGCCCCTGGAACGTGAGTGCCAACACCACTGAAGGAGGTGAGTATATGTGTTTTTTTTAACGGACCAAACATGAGGAATGAGAAGGGGATGTCCAAGTGTTGAAGCACTTCTTTAAATAATCGACCACCCCTACTTTTCAGCTTATTTAGATAAGGACTAGAGATGAACAAATCAAAAATGTTTTGATTCTCCCAACAGTTTCTGATTGTAGAGAATCTGAAATTTTCGTGACATGTTTCTTTCAAATCCAGCAAAATGGCTTTGTCAATGGCAGTGCCCAGGATCCACTGCACTCCTCTCTCCTTTACTTGTTATGTGCTCTTTACTTTTGGTGCAAGTACAGTGGCCGGAGCAGCAGCCACAATTGCATTACACAGCACTCTTCACGTAGTTGTGCCACACAACCTGATCAAGTCAGCAACCAACCCTCCGACTGACCTTCACCTGCTGCCCATGGTGTTACACAAGGAGCACCTGTTGTGTTTTATTTCTTCAGGTTACCAGGAAGGTTAGAACACTAAGAGATAATGGTAATGGCTACCACACCCAATGATTATTCGTAAAATGTCCCTATATCTTGCCCTATTAATAAACAAATAATAACATAGTGCAATGAATACAATTCAAAATACTCTTGTTATGCAAGATTCCCCAAATTCTTGGTTGGAAGACGATATCCCCATTACAAGAATCTTAATATTGCCAGAGTCTCATCATCATATCTTCAGCTCTCACCTAACCCTTTATACCATCTCTGCTGCAGCTCCCCAGTTCACTGTGCACATCTTCTGTTTTCCTGGCACTGAGATCCACAAAGATATTTGGGGGACATCTCACATCATCAACATCAATGATGTGTGACATCCTCCATGGGACTGTGTAGGTCGTAATGCCACAAGAACCTAAGACCTGAGCAGAGGATTGGGCCACTGCAGCAGAGCTAGCATAAGGAGTCAGGTCAGGGCTTAAGACAGCAAATAAAAAGGTTTTTTTTTTAACCCTTTCCCTCCCCAGAATTTATTATGCTTTGTGGTCTAGAGAGACCTAAATGTCTTTCTCTGGCAATCAGAGATTATATTCAGATCGAATCATATATGCTGGGCGATACGAGTGCAACTACCCAAAAACAAAATTTAGGTAATGCTCTCATCTCTATTATGGACTCCAATTTCTCATAAGACGAATTAAAACTATCATTGTGACATGCTAAGAAAACCGTCAGAAGGTTAAAATTCATATCACAACTAGAGAAGAGCGAACTTCGGGGTGCATACCTTACAGTTAGTGTCCGGTGCTAAAAGCTCGCGGAAGTCCATTGCAATGTTAGGAGTTCCAAGGGAAGTCAATTGCAGAGAGAGAAATTTTCCAGATCAAAAGTTTGGGTCCCCATTCTTTTCAATGGGGTTTGGTTCTCGTTCAAGTTTGGGTACAATTCTGATACCCGAACCGAACTTTGAAATAAAGTTCGGGTCAGGTACCAGAACCCGAACTTTCACAGGTCAGCTCATCCCTAATCACAACCAATTCATGGTTACATACAGACACATGTAGTGTAAACATCTCCAAAAAGAATTTTACTTGCTACTATCATCTGGGGATTTGTTTAGAGAGTAGCAAAGGCAAGAAAGAACATATATTTATGGCCAAAATCAGCTTGTCCTAAAAACACCTGATAACTTAGGGTTAGAGAAGCTTGACCCTCAACATCAGATGCCTTATAATAAAGATTTTTCTTCATGACACTTTTTTAACTCTCTGTTCTACTAAATTATTGGAATTAGTCTGATAATAAAGTGTTACATTGGGGCAATATTTCGGAATGGCTCAGTGTCTTCAATGAAATACAACATCCAGTTATCACTTTGTTTGTTTCATCCAATGTTTTGTAATGTCTTCCATGGGATCATAATAATTAGATGGAGAATGAGACAACAGCAGAGCTCTCCTCCTGCATCACTGAGGTTAACAGCTTCTTTAGTTTTGCATGAATTTCCCTTCATCCTCCATTTAATGATGATGAATATTTGTGATTTAAGTAATGCTGCACCATCTTCCAGACCATTTGTTCTGATGAATACACATCATGGGAAAACCTACAGTATGTCATTTTAATCGCTTCTATTAGATGTCACCATGTACTGTACAATCAGCAGTTTTGTTGTAGACTATTACTCCTTATCTGTTGTCTCCAAGTAACATCTGCCTAAATTACAGATCGCCAGAGTTTGGAGTCTGTTTTATTTATTAATTCCAAGAAACTTACAAAAAGAGAGAACTGCGGTAATTTGTAGAGTATATTATAAATCTGGGTTCTGCAGAATTGTAGATGTGGCAATTAAGATATGCCCTTTTTAATAGGTTATAATAGGAGGAGAGCAAGAATGTGGCTTTCATATTCCACTTGTTAAAGGTTTGGACTAATATTAATGACTTTTCAGTAGATTAGGTCACCAGTATAAGATTGGTTGGGTCCAATATCCCACATCCCTCTGATCAATTGATTCCTGTTCCAACATTGGGCAGATAGAAGCAGTGTATGTGGAGGAACACCACAGCTCCCTACATTGTTTAGTGGCCGCTGTTGGGTACTGCATCCTATCGCCTATTCACTTGATGGATAAGTAAACTGCGGTACTCGTCAGCATCCACTAAACCAGGGGTGGGGAATCTCAAGTCCGTGGACCATTTATGGCCCTTGATAACTTTTTATTCAGCCCCTAGGCAGATTTCCGGGGACTGCAGTGCTTGGGCTGGCTGTATTTTGATGTCCGCCAGCCCATTAATTTCTAGTTGCTCTGTGAGTACGCAAACACAGTGTTCACTGCTGAACGCTAAGGCCCGTGCATTGAAAGATTACGTTTTTACACCAGTGCCAGCATCATGACATATTTTGTGGGTAGAGATAGCGCACAATTTGTTCGGCCCTCGAAGAATGATATAAATATCCAATTGGCCCTTGACAGAAAAAAGATTCCACACCCCTGATCTAAACAATGTTCCACTCTACATTTCTAACATCCAGCCACTTCCAAAGCTGATATTGATTGGTCAGTGTTGGTGTTGGACCCCCACAGATCTCATGTTGATGGCTTATCCTGTGGATAGGTCCTCAGTGTGTTAATTTTCAACTTACCCCTTTAACTAAAGTCCTGAATGTCCTGATTCATGTAGAACATTTTGTAAAAGTGTAAAGTAATATAGGATTAATAGGTATATAAAGTGCACTCACTGTTTAAAGAGTCACTCTACCCATATTACATTCTCCAATAATTTGTTATTTCTTGATTATTATCCCACAGTTTATTCCTAGTTTACCTGCTGAGTTGATAGAGATGAGTATGCTTGTGCATTCGTATTGATGGCCATAACTACTAATCAACAATTATATCCACAAATAAAGGCAGGGGTGGTGCTTTTTTTACAGCTATATTCCTTAAGTTTGCTGGTGATCAGTTTGGTGGTCTGCACCAAGGACAATAATTTGTGTGTTATTATTAATATGAATGTTTTAGGAATCCTTTGATCTTCCAAATGTGGCCAATGTTTGCTCGAAGCTTTTGTAGCTAGAAAGTGGGACACTTAGGAAACTGGGAACTGAGCCACAAGATCCAAAATAGTATCAAATAAATAATGCCTTTTGGCGCCCAAATATTGAGTCACACAGAAACCAGATCAATGGTAATATAACCAGATTGTTTTATAATTCTGGTGGTCTAGAGTATTTAAGGAGCCAATGGTTTTATCCATGGTTGTCTTGGGTATTGAAGCGATTAATTGCAACATATCTGTTTATATAGGTAGAGTGGTTTTTGTAATGTTCCTGGAGCCTAGGGAAATGTAGAATTTAGTAAACACATGATGGGTCTTTTATTTTCTCACTGTTAGAAGAAGCACACTTTGCCTTTTAAATGGGCATGTCTCTACAGGATGGAGGGATATATATATACCGAATAATATCCCATACCCTGACATGTATGTGTATGTGTGTGTGTGGGTGTGTAAGGCCTCTTTCACATGTACGTGTTTTTGGTACGTGTGGAATCCGTTTTTTTTCACGAATACCACACGTACCCATTATAACCTATGGTGATCTTCCTATGTCTGTGTGTTCACCTGGATTGTGTGTCCATTTGTACCACATGGAGACATGTCTGTTTTTTTTCCGGCAGTGCGGATTACAAGGGCTAACACAAGTCTATGGTTCCGTGAAAGTATATGTGTGTGCGTCTGTGGAGGAGTTTGTGAGTAAATTACCATTATTGGGAAGTAGACATCAATGTGAAAAAAGGACTGAAACTAAGCCAATACTATCTAGTCAAATCTCGTAGGCAAGCTTAGTAAACGAGCTCATGAATTAATTCACTCTTAGTCATCCGAAGCTTTTTTGGTAGATGTGGACAGAACATACTGAAATGAATTAGATGTTCTCACCAAGAGGAAATGATTGTCCTGATCTCTGAAGCATTTGTGAGTTGTGTATCGATGTGGAATAAGCAGTTTCATAAAGTGCCTAAAATGGGAACATGAAGGAATGAGCAAGTTCGGAAGTGGAAGAGTGAGGTTCTGAAATGGGACAACACAAGCAAAGCTATCAAAGTAGAACTTTCTTGTAACTTCAAAAGTTTTTTTTAGACCAAGTCATCTTTGCATATATTTGGTTTGGTATGAGGCTATGAGCAATGATGAATATGTTTTTGTTTTTTGCTCAATGCCATCAATTCTATTGATAAAACTCCACTTTCACAGAATGCACATCCAGTCAATGTTGTTTGTCTTATAAAATGGTATTGATTTTCAGATCTTACAACGTGTCATTTGCAACTGTGATTTGTTTACTTTTGTCTTATTCCTGATAGCCTTGCTCAATACTTTGTCATGCATTTAAATGTCTTAAATAGATTATTTCTTGTTTGTTTATATGGATTTTTACCACCAGGATTCTTATATGTTGTGCAATCCAAAACAAAATTATAACAATTACATTGTTATAAGTGATATAACTTCCTACCCTGCAAACAGATATTTGTTTAACTTTCCGGGATAAAATTTAAGAAGGTGGAAATTACTGTATCGTATAAATAGTATATCAGTATTATTTCAGAAATTGCATTTTTAAGAAACACAACTGTAGTATAGGATATGGACAACTTCGGGGGCAATTGTTTTCTTAAATGCTGGTATTTTGGACTAAAATAAATTTTTTGAATCTGGATATTTCAAGCATTTAGCACCATTTCTCTTCTGTGGCATTTCTGTTGCAATGTCTATTACTGGCTGCAAAATGATCTAACTAAGAATCCACTAGCGATCTCATTCTGACAGGGTATTTGTAACTCTTTTACCTGCCTTTTATTGCTCTTCACTCAGCTG
Source organism: Phyllobates terribilis (assembly GCF_046119375.1). Lineage (NCBI taxonomy): Eukaryota > Metazoa > Chordata > Amphibia > Anura > Dendrobatidae > Phyllobates > Phyllobates terribilis. The sequence continues at coordinate 733,845,143 of NW_027362763.1, read as the reverse complement.
ATATATGATCACATGAAGGTTTTGTAGATTGTGGTACTAAATCAGCTCAGAAGAGCTCAGTAACAGATAACAGAGATGCAAACCCTCCTTGAAAACTAGCTGGCTGATTTTTAGTTAATCTCAACTGCCAGAAATGAGCAAGAAAAAAAATAGCGTATTAAAGCTAAAAGGTGCAAAATTTTCAATGAAACACAATTGCAAAAATATTTTTAGACCAAAGTACATACATTCAAGTTGAAAAAAAATCCTCCCCCGAAGATGTCCATATACTTTAAGCAGAGATAATCAAATCTTTTGAATTTAAAATTCTTCAGATTCAGAAAATTTTTATCCAAAATTTGATTTTGGCAATTAGATTTGCCATGAATCACAGGTAATCCACTTTCCCTAAAAGACATGTATCACACTGCGAGGTCTACTAGCATTGTATTGTGGTCCTTTCAATCCCTTTAATGTAAACAAAACATAGCCTTAGTAATGTAAAAGTGACCTCACCATACAAGCCGGGTAGTAATCAACAGCCCATTTAATAACACAGTGCACTGACAGAATTTTTATGTTTTTTTTAAATAAAAATAATGGTCCAAAAATTTCCCATTTCATTTTATTAATTTGTGATCAAGCAGACTGTTCATTGCAGAGCAGTGACTCAAACTGATGGTGTCACTGTCAGAGGTAACATCATCTTGTTGTGACTGTGACCCTCAATCTCTTCCCCTCTAATATGCTTGCTATAAGCCTATTTTGACCTGCATTTGGGAATACCACTGCCAGACAGCAAGTGGTGGTGTTGTTTCTGCTGTTGCTAGCGGTCCCACATTCTTAGCCATGGTATGTTTTTTTTTTCTGTAGACGACCCCTTCCATTGCCTGACCACTTTTTCATTTACCATTCATTTTGAACAACACTATAATTAGCTTTGAACAATCTTTTCAATCCCAATTATTCAACCCTTCCCCAAAAGGATGTAATAAGAAATTATGGGTGAGTAGGTACAAGCATAGGAAGAAAAATGTGTCAGCAGGCATAGTACACTGTAGGTGTGTTGTGTATATTTATCAAATTGAATTAGTAACTAGTAAAACAGGTGTGCAAAAACTGACTTGCACAGTTAAATGTCTACTTTGTTTTACATTTTTATTTTATTTTTTTTATCAACAAAATTTTACCCCTTCCCATAAATTCCATGAAAAGAAATGATAGGTAGGTTAATAACCATAAAGTCAGCACCTCCAACAGGATGCTGTATTGTGTTCAAATGTAAAATATGACTAGTAAAACAAATGTGCAAATAAATGCTCATGACAAGCAAACACACCATATGACACTGATTTCACATCTTTTTTTCTATCAAAACTATTGTGCTGTCTTGTGTCTGCTTTTTAGTGCATTAAGAATGATGTAATTATAATAAAAAAGTGCAGCAGAATAGATGTCAACTACATCATATCACTGATTAATCACACTGAGTTGGGCTCTGCTAATGTCTCCTCTTCTATTTCCTTTCCCTTGTATTTTTCCCATTATTCTCTTCCTCGTAATACTGAAATGAGTCTTCTTAGTGCATATGGATGCATAGAGGGGCACTATCAATTGATGAGTTGTTCATGTAATTCAGTATATGGACAACCGTTCATCTGAATGTCCACCACATAATTTTACATTTCCCGAAGCATTAGGAAAACTAAAAAATTTTTTCAATGATACACATACATGTATGAATTAGGAGAGGTAAAAGTACATAAATATATATATATATATGTATCCTCATATAGGTGCATGTGTAGACTGGACTATATAGTGACCTATCGGTAATGAAACAAAAGAAACCAAAACAGAGAAAACCGAATGGTCAATTACAATGGTAAAACACATTTTAAGGTTTATTATCGCATTGGGGTGGCCTCATCCTCATGTAACCCATGGCTTCTGGCTTCTTCCCAGATATACTGTATACAGGTATATTCTTGCCCTCATTGCATACTATATTTTGACTATTCTGCCACAATTGTATATACTGGGAGCCTCCTTTCTTCTGGGTATCCATGCACTATAGCACTATACTTACCTTTTGCAGGTACAAACACGCTTATATACTTGTACTTCCTTATGGTTTAAATAGCAGCGTTTCTATCATGCTGCTGAACTTCATATTATCCTTACACATTGGACATGATGTTCCTTCATCTGCATTTCACAATTTTCTATAAACTATAAGTATATTCTGTGATACCTTGGATTGGTTATATATATTGTTTTTTATTCATCTATTGATTATCCATATATTTTGGTATATGTGGTACACTTGAATTAGCCCCCTGCACTTTTCTCTGGTTGCTTTCCCTTCCAATGTGCTTCTATTTCTTGATCAAATAAAAATTAATATAGGCTTTACCTTCATCATTTCCCAAAGTATGCAATGCATTTTTAGTGCATCCATTGTGTTCCTGTAGTAGATTAATTGTAGTATCTCACAATAGTTGTACATATACTGTATATTATTGCTTGCAAGAATATTTTTTTCCACATTACAATTGCAAATCATCAACAATTAGATACATTTTTACCTTAAAGAGAATCTCCACTCTGTATCAAGATATCTTTAGGTACAAAATTCTAAGGTCCCGATTCATCAAATTGTTTTTCACAGACTTCTGGCATAAAACACTTTGAAAAGTTACAAAATGTTTGCATAACTGGAAGTTGAGCTAACATTTTGGGAATTTTGGCATTGTCACACCAGTCCTGGCCATCTCTTGGACCTGAAGTACTGGAAGATATAGTAAGGAAACACATTTACAACAAAACCGATTCAACCATTTTCTGCAGCTCCACTACATCAGATTTAATCCTATGCAAATTAGGCTCACAAGTGCCCTGGTGGGAATATCTGTTTACTTGCAGTCCTTGGCTCCTCGTTGATTTTCCCCGCCAGCACCACACACCACCCCTGCTTTTTGATTCACATTTTTGACAAAGACTCTGTTGCAAGACGTCACCACTATAGTTGGAAATGTGTTTCTCTGATATAGTAAACGATCGGGATAAGATGTCTGCATGAGCAAACACATGACAGATGAAGTTTAATCTTGATAAATGTAAAGTAATACACCGTGGCCGGAGTAAACGTATTGCTGCACATACTTTGAATGGAAATATACTCGGGACTACAGAACAGGAGAAGGACTTGGGTTTTCTGGTTATAAGTAAGCTGAGCAGCAGTACTCAATGTCAAGCAGCAGCCGCAAAAGCAAACAAGATTTTAGGGCGTATGAAAAGAGAGCTACAATCCTGTGATCTCAGTCTATAAATCACTGGTGAGGCCACAGCTAGAATATGGGATCCAGTTTTGGGATCCACATTTTAAAAAGGATATTGGGAAATTAGAGTCAGTTCAAAGGCGATAACTAGATTATTACAAGAGATGGAGACCTCTCATATGATGAAAGGTTGGAAAAGTTGGGCTTGTTTTTCTTAGAAAAAAGACGCCACTGAGGAGATCTCATATATATAAATACATGTGTGGTCAGTACAAAGAACTGGCACATGACTTATTCTTCCCAAAGACCATAATAAGGAGCAGGGGGAACTCATTATGGATGCAAGAAAGGCGATTCTGGCAGCTAAATACGAGGGGGTTCTTTATGATTAGGGTAGACTATGGAATGCCATACCGCCAGAGCTAGTAATGGTGGATATTATATCAGCATTTAATTAAGGGCTGAATACTTTACTCACAACAAATGGCATTGTAGGTCATAAATAATGTAGTTATAGAGAAAGTATCACTGGTGGAGAAAGGTGGAACTTGATGGCTGGTGTCTTTTTTCAACCTATATAACTACAGTATATAACTATGACCTATACTGCATTAGCTTACATTTACTAGATATATTTTTACTGGCAGGTACCCTTTTTAAGTGGCTGTCCAATCTTTTGCTTGATATGCCTTAAAGGGGTTTTCCAGTCAAAAGTGATAAGTCTGCACTCACTCTGTGTGACTGCAGACTTATGAATTCCCCCAGCGCAGTCACTCTGCGCTGCGGGGATTCGTTGGTTTCAGATCCAGAACTGGAGTATATGTATAAGTTATACATACCCTCGGCCAGTGGGTGTGGCCTTGCCCTCCATACACTTTTATTGAGCGAGGCCGCGCCTCGCTCAATAAAGTCTGAGCCTCCCCAGTGCACGCACTATGCTCTGCGGGGATTCGCCGGTTTCAGACCCGGTAACAGAGGGTATGTATATGTTATACATACCCCCGGCCAGTGGACGTGGCCTCACTCTCCATACACTTGTATTGAGCAAGGCCACGCCTTCTAGTCAGATATGCCCACTGGCCGTCTGCATCACTAGACAGGGCGTGGTCTCACTCAATGCAAGTCTATAGAGTGAGGCGGTGCTGACTGGCCGGGGGTATACATACCCTCCGTTACCAGGTCTGACACCGGTGAATCCCCGCAGCTCACAATGCGTGCGTTGGAGGGATTCATAAGTCTGCAGTCACACAGAGTGACTTATCACTTTTGACCGAACAACCCCTTTAAATATACCAGATGGTAATAACCCTTTAAGATATTTATAAATTAGCCAGAACTTTTCAATAGATCTACATATCTAAATACATACACCTACAATTAAAAGTAACATATTTAGTAATTGCAGCAGCAGATTTGTCCATCCTTCCATTTTGACAAATTTCATTATGGACTCCGATTTCTCACTATATAAATTCAATAAATTTTTAAAACATGGCAACAAAACATGCATTAGGCTACAATTCACATTACGATCACTCGGCCGCCACATGTGGACACTTATAAAAGGAATATTATACTTCACAACAGAGTAGCATGAAATCTTTTTTTCATGATTTTACAGATCTGGTTATCCAAAAGTTACAGTAAGCAAGAAAAGAAATCTACTAGTGTTGCGAAAATCTGCCGAATTTGGAATTCAATAGCTTGCCTAAATTTAACCTGTAAATATGATTTACACCCAATTTATACCCATTATTTCACTCTGAAATCCCTCCAGACCACAGAGCATAATAATTTATTCCAGACACCAAAACAATCTTCATTATGCCATATTCAAGTTCTTCTGGTTCCAGTTTCTTTGTCATCTCCAATGCTAACTAGCCATGACATCATGATGTTTTACGAAATTCATCATGACATCATGCTTCATGACATTCAGGCATAGTTAGCACAGGAGATGCCAAACATGGTGGGCATCAGAAGATGAACAGTAAAGACTTTACTGGTAACTGGGCTGAAGACGACAAGTTATTGCTGGGTGAGTATATTTTAAACATTTTTTAACCCCTTCCCACTCCCAAACCTTTTAATCCCTGCAAACTAGTGGATGATCGCAATTTTGCTAGTTTCACCCAAAGGTAGTTATAATAAAAAAAAATCAGATTCTTGCAAATTTAAATTTTTGTTTGAAATTCGAGGTGAATTCTGTTTGCCTCGAAGCGAAATTGCTCATCTCTAATTTGTATCAATAGCTGGAATGTAGAATTTTACTGTTCTGCTACCGAGTTCAATGTACTTTACAATAGTATGTCTCATACTCCTAAGCTCCTTCTGGTAGAAGAATCTATAGGCCCGATTCATCAAAGCTTTTACGCCAGTATTCTGGCTTAAAAAGCTTTGAAAATTTCTATAATTTTGGCTCAACTGGAGGCTGTGCTTAAATGACGTGACTTTTGATGTTTTTCCTCCATTTTCGCCCAACTTCGACAAAAAAGCTAGAGCTGTGGTGGGACGACGGAGTGGTGACCACCGCTCTTCAAATTCATGACAAGTGGCAATATTCGCTACGCCAGAAATTTTGCTCCCAACAGGTACTGAAGTAGGATTTGTGGTGAGGGGCATACAGAGGTGCATACAACTTATTCTGCGCTCCTGATTTACTAAGATGGTAAAAATGGAAGCTGGCATGTTTTGGCCGGCTGCGCTGCGGGAATGAAGAGCCTTGGGATTCCAAAATGTTTTTTATTAATACCAACGCGTTTCTGCGCTGGATCGGCGTCTTTCTCAAGGTATAAAGACCAACTACAGCCAACAGCAACAGCTTTTCATGCCTTTATAGGTGTTATGCCTGCACACAACACCCTTTGGTGAGTGCTACCATCGATTATACCTATCCCTTACCAAATGGTATTGCCGTATTTTGTGTACACTTCTCTCCCTCTCCTGAGCTTCCTTCATTTAAGAAGAGTCATACGCCTCTTCGCAAATCAGGAGGGTCAGATTCCAGCACATCACAATAATACTGGTGTGAACAATGCCAGTCGTGATGAATCAGACCCTATCTCAATGCCGGTCTTGATGAACCGCGCCCTATATCAATGCCGGTCATGATGAATCGCGCCCTATATCAATGCTGGTCTTAACGAACTGGACCCTATGTCTTTACACAAGCATGAAAACTGTGCATCAAAGGAGAGAAACTCTGGTCGTAACAAACTTATATTAACAAATGAACTAGCAGAGAATTTAGATGTAGTATAAAATATGTTCCTAGGCAGACATTCATATTAACGTTTCCACAACCAACATTTTTTTTTTCGTATGAGTATATATTCATTAGCAGTTAAATGTCAGTGGTACAATAAGGACACAAGTTTTAGAATCAGCACCAGCCTTGGTAAAAAGGTCAGGCAATGTCATTGACTTTTCATGTGGACGGCTTGATCTAGTTCTGCAATCCTAAAGCACCCATCTGCTGTCATTTCCCTGAGCATCTGTTTCTGTTATTTAGAGTATCTACATACCTTGCCAAAAGCATTCAAAGAAAGTATGTGCAAGTTAATGCAGCACCATTGCAGGAAGATTACTGTTTTACAGTAAAATATCTCTAAGGCAAGTATACACAAATTGAAATGCCACTTCCTGGCTTAGCAGAAAAGTCCTAAGATTCCCTTGGCTGTAGGCTACTGTTGGCACTGCTCTTTTGACACAGAACAGATTTTCTTTATCTCTGAAATGCCATTATTTATTACTACATGTGCCTATGGTGTTTTGTTTGCAAGACCTCTTCCAGACAGCGGCCTCCCCTTTGTTTTTCCTGTTATAACTAACCACGCATAACGTTCTAGAATATGACCTGACACAGATGTGAAAACAGCTGAATTGTTTTTCCAGCCTGGATAATATATTGCAAGCTACTGGGTGCATTCAAATCATCAGAAGAGAGAGAGAAAAAAAATAGGCTATTAAAAAGTTTCCAAAAAGAAAAGCAATTAAATATATTAAATAGCTCATAATTCCAGTATGCATAATTTTTCAAAGTAGGAAAGAAGTGCTACCATATTGAAAATGTATATTAAAATCAATCCTAAAACCAACCAGCTATATTCTTAGAACATATCCGGTCACCTTGCAGAGATCCATCTAGCACAGGCAGTCTAACTGGAAGTAAAATAAGGGAAAAAATATGCAGATTAGCTTTCTTCCAGGAGGAAGAAAACCATATTTCCAGTGCTACATGTAGACATCCAGCTTGTAAGTCAATATTTGACCAATTAAAGAACCTTGAAGCCAGAAAACCCCATCTGTTGATAGATGTTCTTGTACCTCTTGAGTACAGTTCAAGGTATTGAAGGGGCCTCAACCTTCACTCTATTATTGGACTTATTCACCTGATTAATAGGTGTTTTAACTCTATCCTTTCCAGATTTTCCAGCTTTGATGGAACACTATTGTTGGGTTGGGTGAGATGGTTGTGAGACAACTCTTGGGGCAAGAGGGTACTGGTTCTCCTTGTTAAATTCTAGCTGAAGTAGAAAGTCTCAAAGGTGCCCTACTTCTTGGGTTAAATTATCAAAGTAAGTAAGAACAACAGGGTATATCAGAATTTTGAGGTTACTAGATACTGTTCTCCTTTACTTAAGTTGTCATTATTCCTTAAAAAGACCTTATTGGGATCTATATTGAAACTTAACCAAGTGTCGAAAATTGTGACACTACAATAATGTGACCATATTAGAAAAAAAACTAAATTTTAAATACATGGTATAGCCACTGTCATATCCCCTGATGATTCTGATATATTGGTGAAACATGTTAGGGGGGACATGCGCCACAAAAATTAGTTTTAAAACATTCATAGGTTGCCTTAAGCTTCATAAATGGTACCCTGGGGTGCTTTCTTGTTAACTAAATGATAAGCTTTAGTTGTTAAATAGATTTTTCAATTAGTGAGGGCAAATATGAAATAATTGTATCCTTAACCTCATTTTCAATTTTATAGAAATAAATAAAAGTTATATTTTATTGACCTGCTAGCAAGAGGTCAATTAATGGGGCTTCTGTCTTTTAAGTTGGATATAAAAAAAATAACTAAATTCCAACTAGCATTAGCTTATGACCTAATAAAGATTTGAAGACTATCTTATGTAAATGTAAGATATGTATTAAAGGGAACTTGTCAGTTCCCCCGTGCCCCCAGAACCACCAGCAGTTGTGTCTACCGATCTAAATTCCCTGCATAACAGTCCCTTTATTACATTGGACACATACACAGATCTTTAGAAATAGTATTGCTAAAGTCCTTTTATGATATGAAACTGAACCCTTTGACTAGTCGATGGGGCGTTAGTTGTCCCAGAGTAGTTGGCCCATTTCGCAAGTTATCACAGCCCTGTGGGGTATCATGACTTACAAGAGCCGCAGTCATCACCAGCGCCATAAAAACCTACCCCCATGTGCACGGCTTGTTTCTCTCACTACATTGAGCCTCTGAAGCCGGGTGTACACATCCCGACTTTAGAGAGGCGCACTGTGCATGATTGGAAGTAATCTGCAGTTCCGATCATGCGCAGTTTGCCTTTCTGAACCTGGAATGCATACACCCTGCTTCAGAGGTTTAATGTAGTGAAGGAAAAAAGCTTCACTCATGTACAAGGTTTGTATAGCGCTGGCAAAGATGTTGGCTGTTGTATTCCAAAAAGAAAAGGTGGCTGGTAGCACTTACTGAGTGGGACTCACGTCCAGGATCTCCAAGGAACCCACTTGGAAGAATAACAGCATACAAGAAAGTAGAGAGTGTCCATTCCAGGATGTTCAGTTCCAAAAATAGTGTTTACTCTGCCATCAAATGAGCAACAACGTTTCGACCCAGTGTGGGTCTTTATCAAGTATACTTTACTTACCAAGTATACTTGATAAAGACCCACACTGGGTCAAAACATTGTTGCACATTTGACGGTGGAATAAACATTATTTTTGGAACTGAACACCCTGGAATGGACGCTGTCTACTTTCTGATGTGCCTTCTCTTGTAAGTCATGTTATCAAACCCATAGGGGATTGATAACATGCTAAGAGGGTCAACTAGACTGGGGAAATTAACGCCCCCTCGACTAGTCAAAGGGTTCATTTACATATCATAAACAGACTTTAGAAATACTTTTTCTAAAGATATGTTTATGCATGTAATATTTTAAAGGGATTCTGAATTTAGGTAGGTAGACACAACTGCTTGTGGTTCTGGGGGTACGGTGACCTGACAGGTTCCATTTAATCACAATAATATGAGCTGAACTATTTAAAGATAAACAACTGCTGATCAAATAGTCTACAAGATGTCTTACACCTTTTGTTTTCCAAAGAAACAACAAAAAGTGTATTATGTATATGTTATAGTCGTTGCATTTGTATTTAGAATATCATATGTTAATCTTTGGACTACATTTAATAAAACTCAGATGGTCTATGAGTTATCTTTAAACTTACTCCACACTTTATTGTTATATTGTATTGTTCCTTTAAGATCCTTCGTTGGTCTTAGCTAAAAATAAAAAAATAAAAATAGATCTTTGGAATCATAATTAAAATAATATAGCAATAAATACCAAACACAATAACTGTTTAGCTCCGTTTTGTCATTTTCTCCATCCTTATGAATTTGCAAAATATCGAGCAGCACAGTGAGGTGTACCAATGGGAATTTAGACTAAAAGCTGGGCACAATACTTCCATTATGTCATTGTTCCTAGCTTTAATGCAGGTATTATTTGCGACAAACCTTGTGAAAGCTATCTACCAATGTGAAATGAAGATTGCTCAGTTTGTTAGCTGACTACGGTCCCAAGCCGCAGTCCGTGATCACTGTCAATTCCTCAACGATTTTGCAGAATAGTGAGGACTTTACAATCTTAGCAGCAGTTAAAGACAAGATGAAAATCTCAAAAGGGAATTATTGTCCTCAGCTTTTCAAAAAATTCAATGACTCAAATTTAAATACTTGATAAATTCCTTACGGAATAACAACCATCACTGTGATATCATAGTTTATAATAGAAGGGTTTAAATCCTAAGAATGCACATACACAAAAACAAGGTTTTTATTCACAGAGTTTGTTATTCCAAACTTTGTAATTTGATATAATTAACTTTTAAAATTTTTGTAAAACTATGTTCAAAGATATGTCAAGTTGAGTCTAGGATAAATACTGCTCAAAAATGTTTTTTTTGTTTGAAAAAAAAATGAATAGATATAATGGAGTATTCTAGACATCGCAGATGACAAAATCTTTTTACGTGCACCGCGAAGTCAAAGCGGCTGTTATCGATTCTTTAGTATTTTCTCTCCATAGTATCACACCGATGCATTCACTGCACTGAACTTTAGAAAATAAATCTTTGTGGGACTTGCATATTTCCTGGGCGCATATGGAGGTGTGCAGAGAAAAATTTATAATGACTCAAAATGCTCTATGCTAGGAATCTTAATTTTCAGACCTATTCGAGTTGAAAAGTGATGATTTATCTTAGGTGTCAATTGCTGAGCCCTTTTTAGATCTTTAAAGTAATTAGGTGGAGGCATTGTTGGAACCCGTTTAGGCATTGTTTGACCAGGATTTAATGATTTTGAAATGGGTACGTTTCTACAATATTTTTGAAAGTATTAAGTGATGGTTTGGAATGAAAAAAATAAGTTCCAGAAAGGAGAAAAGGTGCAAAATATTATACAATATGAAGATGTATTTAGAGTGTTGGGGGATAATTGTCATTAGCAGAGTAGAGGTTACATGTGAATTTAAGAATTTGATTACAAAACAAACTTCTGCTAACATTTCCTGTAAACAATTACAATATAACGTGAATAAACATGACAATAAAACCACTGACAGATGAAGTGAATGATATTAATTATCTCATTACACCTGTAAGACCATGGGAAATATTACTCAGCAAATAAACAGTAAATTTTTGAAGATTTATGTTGGAAGCAGAGAAATGGGGAAATGTAAACATCTGAATGGTAAGGACTAAATGGTTTGAGAACTATGACAACGATGTAAAAACATTGGGTTTACTCCCACCATATTCTCCAGATCTTGGTCTGATTGATCCGTGGAATAAAAAAAATGTCAGATCTAAGTAATTCCCACTTTGCAACTTACAGAACTTAAAGGGATATAGAGATTGGTGGCTGCAACCTCACCCCTCGCACTGACTGACAGAAGGTTTAGCATTAGAGCCGGCTGTCAGTCAGAGCTGGGGGCGCGGTTACAGCCGCCATTCTCTATACACAGAGCAGTGACTGAAACCTTGTTGGCGCCACCCCAATGACTGAAAGAGCGAGCCTGCTGGGGGGGAATTAAGTTAATTTCCTCCCATCAGTTGAGCTCTCAGTGTTGGCACTGCACGGTGTCAGAACACTATTTTTCTGCAGATTAACCCCATATCTGCAGGTTAATAGCGTTATTTTAAATGATAGATTCCATTTAAAGTACCTACTGATAAGTGATAACCTTTTAGTGCAAATACTACAGGACAGCCTCATGTCATTTGGAAGCAATATCTCGATAGTTAAGAGGTGGAGGGGGGTCCACACAATATTAGGCAGCTGATTCAAGAACTATGGCTGATTGGTGGATATACTAATATCACATTGAATATCTTGACCAATCCTAGAATTTGGAGATTATATAGATAAGAAAAATTCTCCAGATTAATGAGCATCAATACCTTTTTGCATCCTTCTTTCTTTAATTCTCAGATATGCAGGACAATACCTAGAGCACCAGATGTTGTGCATGTTATTTATGACTTACGAGTATTTATTTCCGCAGTATACACGATACGCTGTAATACTGTTACATTATTGCTTAACAGCATACAATTACACTAGATGTGACTGATATTTTATGGCGTTAAAATTTATAGGTTAGACTCATCAAAACTAAAGAAAGTCTGCCGTGTTTTTTTATGTCAATCAAGTTGTGTCTTGGTTGTTTCATACGCAAACGTTTTACGAAGAAAAGTAAATTGCATTTTAGTGGAGGAGTGTAATAAATTTTGAAATGAAAGAAATCGGCTTTTGGAAAACATATAAAATCCACAAAGCAAGTCTTCTGTTCTGACCTTCCAATAATAAGCTATGATAACGTTGATTGACTGCTTTTGTCAAGTCATACAAAAAGATTCAATTCAACAGTTTGACCTTTTTTTCGCCTTTTGTGGTATTCCTGTGGCTCTTCTCGTTATTAGTTTACTTTGAAGGGAACTGTCCTGAAGTAACTGTTTGAATAACTGGAAGATTGACAATGCGTCTCCAGCCTGGACACACATATTACAGTCAGGCGATTGATGCTGCTTTTGTTTTTATGTAACACAATGGTCCAATTGTGTAGTGATTCAATTTTAGGATCTGGATATCAAGACAAAAATAAGCTATTGGTCTTTGTATCAAAGCAATTTACTATACTATCAAAACTCCACAGATTCTATAGTCCTCGAGATAGACATATGCTTCACATGGAGTACGTGTCCCAAATTGTTAAACATCCGGGAAAGCTACAAAATTAATGTCTCTTCTAATGACTCAACTTTATACAGGCAAGACTGAATGTGTAGTAAATTTTTAGGAATTCATTGAGCCTGGAAAATTTTTACAATATGCTATCTGCTTCATGCAAACCTTCTAGAATAGCTACTTCCATTATACACATTGTACATTTCTTTAGCCAAAGAAAGATCTCATGACTTTGGGCACGGCCAGGTGGGCTTCCCCATAATACTTTTCTGCTATCACATGACATAACATAAAGCAACCAACCAGGAGGGACTAATATAGCCTGTATAAAAACATTAACAATAACTGCAGCAGCAGTTTTGTGGTGAATCTGGATAGTGAGAGGACGTCACAGTGAAAATATGATGCTTTACTGTTTAAATTTCTTTAAATTCATCAAATTTTAGTTAATTTCTAAATCACATTCCACCAATATTACAGTCAATAGGCTGCGAGAGGCTAAGACATGGGAAGATGTTGGACAGGTTCCATATAATTGGCAAACACTTTAGATTTTATGGGGAAAAAATCCTTTCTAACTCCTTTGCCCCACAGATTGTTAATGAGGAAATGAAAATGATGGTGTTTTATTTTAAAAAAAAAGGAACCATATTTGGATATTTTACAGCTTTATTCTTTATTCACATGCCAGGTAACACCTCAATGTAAGGTCTCTAATTTTATTCATAAGAATCTTTTATTGTTTATCTATCAATCTATTATCTTTGATAATTTGTTTGAGGCAGGTTCTCTAAATTTGAGTGGAAATTTGATTCTCATAGAATAAATTCATTGCCAATTTGTCTGCTGGGAAGGAGTTAAAATAAACTCTTTAACTCACCTCTCTTCAGCCTTCCCCATACCTGTCTTGTTATCACCCTGCTTGGATTTTCATTTCGTTCTTCTTCCTTCCCACCTTCCCCTCAGGATTTTGGCAGGTGCCGGCGCTGACTAGGCTCCAAGTTTAGTCATCACATGCATCAGAAGAACCAAAGAGAAAAGAAGGAAGAGGAGCTGATTACAGGATTGGGCAGAGAGTGGAGGTGGGACTTGTATGGGAAAGGCCAAAGTGAGGAGACTATAAGATTTTATTGTTTCAACCCCTTTGCAGGCCTGAGAATCCTACAAAATGCCACCATTTAGTTGGATTCCTGTGAAGAGACATACCCAAAAATTGGGACTCGCCTGAATTCAAACATTTTTAGAAATTCAAATTTGATTAGTTAGAAAGGATTCGCTCATTCATTTTTAAGTTCGTTGGTGTTCGGGTTAGTATGTAGTGAGATGAGTATAATTGTAGCGCATCAATTCTAAGATGAAACAACACTCTGTCCACACATACCAAATATTTTTTTTAACAACAAATTGTTTTCTTCTATTATTATTATTATTTTTTTTTTCTTGCATTCTTAAGTTATTAGAATACATTCAGTAATTTCTTCTGGACTCCTCTACACCTTGAATATAAATTCCTCAAAGGTTTTTCTTCAGCCTTTTCTTGAATCTTGAAGCACTGAAATACGACAATGAGCTGTTTACAATTCTGCCATAGTAGACAATGTCACAAACGCAATTCCCGACAAAACTTTGACCTGTGTTTTATTTTCACCTCATCACATTCCCACCGCTGAGATGATTTCTTCTTGACAACAAATAGATGTCTTCAATTAAGCTTTATGCTCATCATTTGTTCACTTTTATATCAGTAGTGACAAGCATGTATATTGGCAAATACCTAACACTTAAAACTTTTGTAGCGTTGAATATCACGGCAGATATTTTATATGGAAGATGATAGCGTACAGATAGTTTCATTTGTACCTTGTATTGCCTCTTCACATTTTACTGGAGTACATTTATTTGATGGATAATATAATACAAAACAAGATCCCATTGAAAGATATAGTTTATTAGGATTAATTTCGCAAGTAAATCCGTGTTAATCCGGGAAGACAGATGCATTCAAACAATACTTGAAGCTTCTATTCTACTCTGAGACTCTTTAATTCCTTTTCCTTCTTAAGTTTTATGAAACATAGAAAAGCTTTTCAGATGTTCCGTGGATTAAGCATTCCAGATAAAAGGGGCTATCCGAAAAATAACTTTACCTAATTGATATAGAAAGACAAAATAAGACGACAGTTGGGAGCTCCATGTTTTTATTCTTTGTTAGATAGAAAAATTATGTTTAAGAATCACATAAAATATAAGAAAATAAAGACCATCTGCCTCGGCAGAACTGAATGTAAAGATTGTGTAATTGGATTCTTCAAACACTAGAAATGTTTATTATATTGGACATATGGTAAAACTATTGTGATGTCTTAGGAACAATTGCATCCCCAATTGATTGAATGATTGGTTATGTTTATTTGGATTATTTATTTATTTATGCATATTTATTAATTTGCTTATATTTCTTTACATTTTTATCTATAGTATTTATTGATAAATATTACTTATTTATGCATATGTCTTTATTTTAATAACTTTGCAAATAGGGCAAGTAATATATATGGGATAATGGTTTCCAAATATATAAGAAAAATTATGTAAATTCTAAGAATAATTCCCTAGGAATTTCATGACCATAGAATAGGTCACAGACTGATTGCTATTCATACTGGTTACTGCATGGGGACTCATAATTTTCCTTATAATTTAGGGTAGGTGTACAAAACTCTGCGGCCTCAAAACCTTTTTTTGAACAGTGAGGAGGATTTGAAACCCTGCAATAAAGAAGGTCAATTTGTAGCAGCTGATGTCTGCATTAATGGGGTTGAACTGTATAAGTCTCTGTTCACCCATGCAATTGGAGCTTCTGCCATCCATTTTGTCAGAACTACATTCAAAGCTATTCTTGCCATCAAAATGACAGAAACCATGATGGACTCTGTGATAAGACACTGGCATCTGTCTTCGCCTTTGAAATATTTTTTACGTTTGTCATAACTTCTATTATAGTCAAAAGCCACATAAGCAAATCACAAAAAATACTAAGAATTGAATAATAGTCATTTTTATTATGCTGTTTCTAACAAATTGACAGTTTTACAAACAGTTTCTGAATATCTCAAATATTAGTGCCAACTGATATAATAATTAATAAACCATAATTAATAAACTGCGTTCATTGCTGTAACTCTGGAATTATCAATATACTAAATTGTACATTTTTGGTGAAAATTATTTTTTAGGAAAGATTAAATGTAAGATAGTCAAATACAACAATAAAAGCAGTGACACCTTAAAGTAAATGTCAATTTTTTTAAAACCCTATTCTATATATATTATTGCTGCATTCAGAGCTCTTTTTTTCCTAATCATAATGTTCTAACTTCCTGCAGCCACCAGAAGAGGGAGCACATGAGCTTATTGCATACTGATACTTTTTATACAAGCAGTATAAGTTCTAGAGATCTCTCCTATGGTATATACAAAAAGCCAAAATGTTATGGTTCAAAGTGGCTTTCAGGAATTTAAAAACATGCTTCAATGCAGCTATAAGCAACTTTGTAATTTTCACCTTGTCAAAATTTGTTAAAGAGAACCTGTAATGTCCCTGTAGCTATTAACCTGCAGATATAAGTTGCTGTCTGGCCATCTTGCTTAAAATTAAGCTACCAGGAGAAAATTAACTTTATTCCTCTTGGTGACTCATAGTCATAGGGGCATGCTCAGAACGGTCACCATTATCGTTTACAACATTGTGAAATTTGCCCCGACGCATTGATTGACAGCTCACTCTTCATAGATGCACTATAGAGTGAGCTGTCAATCAAAATGTCAGGACGTCTTATAGCTGTCGCTCACTGTGTACTGAATAGTGACTGTAATCATTCCGGACACACCTCTATGACTGAAAGCCGGCGGCTTCCTGAAAGCCATGCTTTCAGTGCAACAACCAGGATGCTATTGTAACACTATTAACCTGCAGATTAACCCTATATTTGCAGTTAAATAGAATTAGGAAACATGAGAGGTTCCCTTTACCGCTGCCAAGATTTTGATGCCCATCACTTGGCCTCCCCCAGATTGCTTTTGTTTCTGCCTAAAATTACATACTATACATTGCATGCAAAATCTGTGGCTTCATAATTACTTCCACAATGAATGTACCATTATTAATGACATCATGTTCGTTACCTGCTTCTAACCTTCAATGGTGGACATTCACTTAAAGAATGAGTTTCCGATTTATAAATGATTCTCCCATATTATGCAGACTTCTAAAGACTTTTCAACTTTCAAAGCTCTATTCCCTAAGCTCTAAAACAATCATGCACTTTATACAATTTTCGAGGATTAATAACCCTGAATGAGTATTTGACCTTTGTTAAAAGCACTGTTTTGCAGTTTTCTCTACCGCTTGCATAGTTAAAATATGGGTTTTTAAATAAGACACGCTTTTGTTTTTCTGTTAATGTCTTATAAATCTTGTTACTTAATTGAATGACGGTTGTGAGTTTTTTCTTTTTTTTCCCCAAGCTGCATTGTAAGAACTGCATCTCACATCATGATTGGCAGCACAAAGGCCAATTCTGTAACCTTCCAGTATGAAGAGCAGGTTGGGCATACTTCTTTCACAAGTGTTTCAAAGTTCTCTTCCATGCAAGGATTTAATTAAAAGAGAATAAACTATAAAGTATGCAAGAAAAGTAATGCCCTTCACCGCTAACGTTACCTCCTTTGTCTTTCAAGTCTTAAGTGGGTCTGTCCTGAGTATTGCCTTGACTTAGCTGCATCATTTCAGTATTTAGAAGATACAAGGGGATAGTTTCTAATTTCCACCAATTATATATCTGACATTAAGATTTCTCAGTCACACCAATTATTAGAAAAACTGAAAAAAACAACAGAATAGATTCATTTTCTAAAAATTACTTCGATGGTCAGTTTTATTTTTGACTAGAGTAAGGGCATACATTGAATTTCTGGACCCTGATGGAAAAATTGTAACAAGACCACCCAATTATCATATGCAATATACAATACTAATGACTTTTTATTAGGTTGCTGGATCCAGTTTTGACTTTAAGGTCTTGATGTATCGTACTTCCGAATACCCTGTAGAAGAACCCCCATAATGGAGTGAAAAATAACTTTTAACCTCATTATTTTAAGATTTACATTACAAAGCCGATGTACTGTAGGGATATATTCTACCAAGAGTAAAGACGACCTATGAAAAATGTCATTGAAGAAATGAATTAGGCTGTTGTGTCACCCAAATGCCCTTGAACAAATGAAGAAATGCAAATTTGAATATTTTTTGTAAGATTTATTGGAACTTTTTCGTGTTTTGCTCCTTACATTTATCTTTGCTAATGTTTATGGAAATGACTTCTAAATTCTCAGTTGAAGCGTTTTAGTATTTCAGATGACAATCTGAAGAATAACTCATATACCTGTAATGAAAACTTAATTAGGATGAAACTTGTCTTGAGTTCGATCAATACTTAAATGTGGCTGAAATAACTTTTGTCAATCCTTTTTCCATGCAGACTCAATTACGATTTTAATATTACACTCTTTTATTACTATTTCGATTGCAATGCAATTTGTACCATGTGATTTTTTGAATCTTATGGATCAGAATTTTTTTTCTTGAGAGAAGAAATGTAGTTTTTATTTTTGCCATTTTTGTTTTTCTTAACATGGATGCATTGATAATAACATCCACAATGGTTATTCTGATTCATAGAGGTTTTTTTTTTAAATGATTAATCTGAATTAAGAGGTTGGATGTATCCTGCTAAATTAAATATGTTACATATGAATATGTTTAACTAGCTAATAACAAAGACCAAAAAACAGATTTCTTTCATGTAAAGCCATACTATTGCTGCTTAAATATGTTTTTTTTGGGGGGGGATTGTCTATAACATAGTTTTAATAACCTAGATCAAGTGCAGATTTCTAATTTTCAATTAACATAGGAATAATTTTGTTTGCTAAAATAAAATAAATGAATGACTGAACCATGATATGTTCTAGGTACAATTTTTTAAAAAATCCAAATTTCAAAAAGTCATGTGGCAACTGTTATAGCTCAAGCTTTAAGTATTAACTTTTTAACCTTTGACCTTACAGATTTTAACCAATGAAATGTCTCTTTAAACTTTAAAGGAAACAATGATAACGAACGCCTGGCGATTGCTAGACAGCGAATTCCATATCGACTTGGTCGAGTAGTTGATGATTGGCTACTCGACAAAGGTAAAAAAACATTGATTAAAACTTCAAATAAAAATAATTTGAACATAACCAAGTAGTGTTTCATTGTAACGCTAATAAACCTTAAAATAAATTTTCAGTAAAACTAAATTAAAAACATTTAAAACAGTAAAATCTTAGATAGTGGTTTCTTGCATACGATGTATAATAATTTTCTGACCTGTTTAGAGCTCAGATGTTTAATAATCGTACCCTGTTAACTTAAGGTTAAAGGGACTGTAAATATAATCTTCTAACTCGATCTATGAAGACACTCATAGATAACTTTAACCAAACATTCTAAATTATTCATAGAATTTTTTTTTCCTGTTCCCTCTTCTAAATTATTAACTAAAATATGTGCAGATTTCTTACCTTTCTTACTGCCGTGAACAAAATATCTTGGTTTAAACTACAGGAATTCTAACTAGTGGGCAAGATGAATTGCCAATCAAAGTGAAGTCCCTTTAACATTTGCATCCTTTCAAGGAAATTTTTTTTTGAGCGAACCATAATTAAAACAGAACTTAAAATTGTGTGCATGCTAATCATACGCAGAGAACAATCTGCTTAAAATTGTATTTGTGATTTCATAATGCTGCCAATGTTTTTAAGGATCTCTTTGTGTAATAAAATTGTGCCATAATTTCACCATCGGTATGTGTATCATTACTGAAGTCGCTTTTGCATCAAAAAAGACTCTATTTTAATTGTTAGTCTTAGCTAAATGCCAATCAGAGCTATTTCATACATTGCCTGGGATGCATAATGATGCGTTTCTTTTCTTAACTTGTGGCAAAGCAAACAAAATTCAATATTATAGTTCAAAATGGAATGCTAATTGCATTTCGTGGGAAAAATATATTTTTTTTTAAAATGTTTATTTATTTTTTCCTCTTTGCAATAGATCATTAAAAAGAAGTCTATTTTTTATAATACATATTCATGTTAAATATTATTACATTTTTAAAAAATATTTAAATTAATATCGTAGGGTACAATATTTTTAAAATTTAAAAATACAAACTTTTGATTGGCCTTTAGCATCAAACTTCATCCAAGCAAATATATATTCATTATTAGGCGTACATTTCACAGTCACCTCATACAAAGCAATGAATTATGAGCTAATTTCCTATCTTGTAATTTATTGCCTTTATCATCCATTAAAAAAAAAATGTTGCTCATCTTTTTTCAAAATAAAGAACTCAATGTCAACATTTTTGTATGTATGTAATATTCTTTTTGCAGGACGGCAGCTCACAATCTTCAATAGCCAGGCAACAATAAAAATCGGTGGAAAGGAACGGGGACATCCATTTCAAGGCCAACTTAGTGGTCTCTACTATAATGGCTTAAAGGTTCTGAATATGGCGGCTGAAAGTGATGCCAATATCGTGATTGAGGGAAATGTCAGGCTTGTTGGTGATGTGCCTTCATCAATGACTACAGAGTCAACTGCCACAGCCATGCAGTCAGAAATGTCCACTTCTATTATGGAGACCACGACCACATTGGCCACCAGTACTAGAAGAGTAAAAACACCTACAAGGGAGCCGGTTGGTCAGGTTAGTAGCCCCGCATTTTTATTATTTTTCTTACATTAACGTTTTTGAAGACAATAAAAAGAAAAAAATAGTAAACAACTAAAAACCCATACTGAGTAGATAGATAAAGAGGACAATATTTTTCTTAAATTTTGAGTTATATTACACAAAATATTACTGTACACACTAATAATGAGCAACTGCTTAAAGGGAATCTGTCACTAGGTTCTTGCCACCTACTCTGAGAGCAGCATATTGTAGGAACACAGACCCTGATTCTAGCGATGTGCTTCTTACTTGGCTGCTTGCTGTAGTTTTGATAAAATCATTGTTTTATCAGCAGGTGATTATCAGTAGATGACTTGTAAACCGCTGCCAGGTAGTCCTCCATAGTCATGAGTAGTGTTGAGCGAATTTGTTCGGCATTTCAAATTTGTGTTCGTGGTTCCGGCTTGTTGGCGCCAAAAAAATCGTCTCCGCCCACGAACATCCCTGATTTGCCACGCTGTCATGCAGATGTTATCTGCGTGACAGCGTGGCAAATCAGGGATGTTCATGGGCGGAGCCGATTTTTTGGCGCGAACAAGCCGGAACCCAGAACATGAACACGAATTTGAAATGCCGAACAAATTCGCTCAACACTAGTCATGAGCTCTGTATAACCCCTCCCCTTCCTCTGATTGGCAGCTTTCTGCCTATGTACAGTGTACACAGAGATCTGCCAATCAGTGGTGTGTGCGGGGTTATACAGAGCTCAGCATTCAGAGAACGGGTAGATCTTCACCAAATAAGAGAGTGATTTTATCAAAACTGTAGTAAGCAGCCCAGTAAGTGTCATATAGCTGAAAACAGGGTCTCTGCCCTTACATCATGCTGCACTCTGGTGAGGTAGTTTACTCTATTGTATTTGTTTAGGCCATCATTTATGACAATCTTTAAAAAATATGGGTGCAGACTGAATACTACCACAAAAACTTCTGTGTCCTTTTAAATGTTTCCCATACTGGCCATTTCATTTGGTTTGATCCAGATGGCTGGATATAAATATTTTTTAGAGTTGAACATGGACAGTTGAGCAAAAAGATTTGCAGGACACTGGTTATGACCACATTGGTATTTCGTGGCCAGAAGAGCTGAACCATGCAAACCTCTTCCTTTCTGCTGGCATCCTCAGGGCCTCTTCTAATCCTGGCACAATGTCATTATTGCTGTGTTATGGAGGCATGAAGTTGTCTACTAATCAGAAGAGGTCCATGGAAGGCTGTGTGCTGCAGAGATTCACGGGTTTCAGACCCAGGACCAGAAGGTGTGTATGAATTATACCTACCATTCGGCAGTCGGCTCCGCCTCGCTCCATACACTTGTATTGAGCAAGGTCACGCCCTGTCTAGTGACGCAGGCGGCCAGTGGGTGAAATACAACTGTATGGAGAGCGAGGCCACGTCCACTGACCGGGGGTATGTATAACACATACACACCCTCCTTTACCGGGTCTGAAACCAGCGATTCCCCGCAGCGTATAGTGCGTGCGCTGGGGGGGATTCATAAGTCTGCAGTCACACAGAGTGACTGCAGACTTATCACTTTTGACCGGACAACCCCTTTAAATGGGCAATAACATATACTGTATGTAATATGGATGTAACAGAGAAAAGTTTTTAATTTTGTAATTACCAATGAACCATCATTAAACAAAACAGATGATACATTTTGTTTTGCAAACTATACGGTCTATTGTATTTGATACTGTTGCCCACTTTTAGTCTAGAATCATCTACTGTACATCTTTTGCTTTTGTATATTTTTATATAACATGGATTTTTTGTGAATAAATATAAATTTGTGTAGCATGATATCTTATCAGTTTCTAATTTGGGTTAATTCTTGGAATCAAATGAGAAGCAATGTTGGTAAGTTTTTGGACTACTAATCTTTTGTACCTTTAATTGTCTATTTACTAATTTTTGTTTTAACATGATGATATATCTGATATATTGTTATATTATTGGATTTTGTACTGTAAAATCACATGCCTATTAGTGATGAGTGCAAGTGCTTGAGTTTGCCTAGGGTTCTCGTCATGCACTGAGTATCGCGGGTGCTCGAGTGACATGTTCGTGTCCCCGCGGCCACATGATGCACGGCTGTTAGACTGCCAGAAAACACGCTGGGATTGCCCATGTTTGTCAGGCAATCCCCGCATGTTTAGAGGTTGTCTAACAACTGCAAAACGTGTGGCCGCGGGGACTCGAACATGTCACTTGAGCACCCGCGATACTGGGTACATACCCGAGCACCCTAGGCAAACTCGAGTAACGAGCACTTGCGCTCATCATTGATGCCTATGTCTTTTGTTCTTCCACATTTATAGACAGAAGACTAGACTAAGAGAGAGAGGATCCATCTTTATGGTCTTTGTATTTTTATAGAAGGGCATATTTACGGTTATTAGCTCTGCTAAACATTTGTTCCTGGAAACACGCGATGTGTTCAGTATATGCTTGGATAGCATCTTTTACTCTGTGCTTTGAATTAATTAGTGACCCAGTTCCACGAGTTCAGATAAAAGGGCAGATCCTCGACTTCATTCTGCAGTTGCTTAACCATCATTTGTTACATACTGTTTCTATAAATGACTTTGTATAGAATGACTGCTTTACTACCAAAAAAATGGAAACCTACCATGGTGTTTTGTTTTCCTCAATCAAACCAAGCTTTCAGTGAGCCACTTAAATAGCTATTGAAATAAACCCTGGGGGGAATGAATGTTTTGGAACAATAGAAACACATTTTTGGCCAAGCAGAATTAAATTGGCTTCCCTTTAAACTACAGAAAATAAGCATGGTTGGTAATTCTGGAGGGCAAAATGTGGGTGAAGGATGTATTTCTGTTTATACTGAAGCAGTGACTTTGAAGAAGATTCATCAAAATATTCTCACGACAGCCTTGGTTTTTGCCCTCCAACCTAAACATAATAAAAGCGAGCGTCTAAAAAAGCACAATACAGTCACTTACAACCAATTTCACTTTGAAGTCAGGAGGTTTCTCTGTACCAGGTGACCTATATAAAGTATGTTTCTTATTTTACAATACTACACTCAGTCAATTGAATTAAGTTACAGCCATCTTATTTTTTTTTTTAGGATGACATTTTGATTTTTAAAATTTTGCCTTCAGGGTTAAATTAATTTTTTAACCTTGCAACGTATTTACCTACTTGAATCATTTAGTCCTATAGATCAATGGGGTAAACACATCATACTGTGACCCTTAATTAAATCTACAGGTGAAAGTCACATTAAGTCCTGGTCCAGTCAAGCAGTAGGCACAAACTTACATATCAGTTCTGTATACATATTATTATGCAACCAGGTATTTTCAGGAAATATTTTATTAAGCTTTAAAGTAATTTTGACTTTGCAGAAAAAAAAATCAAAACAGATCTTTAAAGGTTCTGTTTTGGACAAATTGCATACCAAAAAACAGACCACAGAGGAGAATGCATAGTACTGTATACATCATGGCCCTGATTCATTAACCCTGGCGTTTCATACATCAGTCTTAATGAGGACCATGCAGGAATAAGATGTGTCAAATTAGTTAAGAGGTGCATGAATTTAATGAATCTTATCAGTGGTGTGCACCTCATCAGAAATGTTACTCCATTCAGGGACTGAAGTAACTTTCTGACATCAGAAATGCCCCCACATTTCAAGAATTTGACGGGTGGGCATAGCCACACTGGTCCCGCCCCGTCTTCTCCCCAACTCCATCCATTTTTGTGGAGCTTCTCGAAACTGGTATAAAAATGACAAAAGTTTAAATTTTTTCCGCAAAGTTGCGTAAAACGTTTGCGACTTTCCAAATTGTTTTACACCACTTTTCTGGCCTAAAAACTATGATGGATTGGAGCCTTTGTTTTTTTCTGCTTAGACAGAGCACTCAAAGAACTCTAGAGAGGGGCAAAAGTGCATACAATTAGGCAGTACCATTTAAAAACAACGTCTAATTTTAAAAGGCTACTATTCGGCACCAAAACATGTTGGTCGTAATAAAAACCTTATCTGAAGCTCCAAGGCTCCTCATTTCCTGCATTGCAGCCCACCTAACGTGATTCTCTCCATTCTGGTATAGCGGGCACTCAGCATACAAAAGAACTGGGGAAGATGCCATTGTCCTATAAATCTGTACCTCTCTGGAAGCAATATACAAGTCACATGAGGGCCAATTATTGGGTCTCACTGCCATAAATTTTTAACATTATCCATGTTTCAACAAGGATCTAGATGGGCACTCTGTATGATACGTGACTATGCAACACCCTACATGGAAAGATGTGATGCACTATATGATTTGAAACATTTTTATCATAGCCAGCATTAACTTTTTTAACAATTTTGAAACAGTAGCTCTTCCTTAGTATTGGAGGACCAGCATGGACTACCCTTCATTCGACACTTCTATGAGCCTTGGGCACCCATGCTGTTTCAAATGCTTGTCTTTTGGTGGGTATTAACCACAAAGACTACAAGACTTACTATTTTGGAGATGCTTTAGATGTTCTAGAGCTACCTGAGAAGGTCCAGCTCTCAGACCCCTAAAAACCATTTGATTTTGCTTTGGGATATTGATGATGGCTGTTCAATTTTTCTGTAATTTTACATGTAGTATTGCATACATGACCATCCATGTAAAATATGGACAATCTGAAACAACCATAGCGAGGTGCACAGCTTGGCACATAGATGGGATTTTTCAGTGCGGAAACCGTGCTACAATTTTGTTTCTATGGATTAATATGGGTTATAGATAATGATTGTTCTGATGGGATAACATCTTTAAAAATTAAAAATGAACAGATTCTCAATATTTCCCAGATAATTTACTCTGCTTCATGCCAAAGTAGCCAAAGAGTCTTCGCTTACCATCCATTTCTGAATTTCTGCATCTATCCATACTTCTCACTTATGAAGTCTGTACTCTTCCAGCTGTTTATAAATATGTATAACTTCAATGTATATGTTCTTCCTTTAACTTTTCCTTCTTATGTAAATATTCACAGCTGATACATTTTTTCAATTCCCCATTTTGCATTTCACTTTTTTTGCCATTTATCGCGACTGCATACATTTCTATGGAGTAAGCCCAATTTTTTTTTTCCTTTTAAGCAATTGAATGCTTCTTAATAGTCAATTCATCTACAACAAAGTACAGTAAATATTTCTGATCTCATTAAATATCTGCATTTCAAAAGGAAAAATACAGGAGTATAGTGGCCATAAAGATGAAACTATTCCGAAAAACCCATTGCACGAGCTGCAATAATATTAATTGCTCACGTCTTTTGCCTGCATTCTTTCACAACATTTAATTGGTTATATACATTCGTATATTTTATGCAGCCAAATCGCTTTTTCTTTATAGCAAGTGGAATAAAATATAAGGTAGGTCCCCTGAATAATTTTTTGCTAAAAACATTTATTGCTATGTTAATGATGGGAAATAAAAGGCTATATTACAAAAGAATAAAAAGTAATAGGAAATCTGCCTTCTATGCCTTTCATGTAGCTATTTCTTTTTATAATTTTTGCAATGCGGCATATAATTTCCCACATTTATTGTTACTTTTTATTCTATATTTCCTTATTTATTTGAAACAAAAAAACATTCTGAAGGCTCGTAAGGTAACTTCTTCTACCAAATATTCCAAATATGATCATGTCTTGTCTCTATCAGGCTTTGGGTAACTGCAAAAAAAATCAAAATAATAATGCAAATAGTAATTATTATCATCATTATTGCATTACATCACATTTGGTAATGAGAGCTGAATAGATTAATACAGGGATGAAGCAAACCATATTGTACCATCTGTTGTAATGACACATGACGGATGCTTATCTGTTGGATTTACAATATTTTGGGGACATTTTTTAATGTTAGAGTAGTAAGCTCCACATGTGTAGTCAAGATGTAAAATATGAAGTACAGATCGCCTTCTGGTCTACCATACTCCGCATCTGTCCCTTCACATCTGTTTCAAAATGTCACAAGACATTACTGGTCATTTGAGTGTATGTGTTTGAGTAGGGATATTTAGGGTTAGGTGAGGGACAGCCATCGTGGAGCGGGGGCACCATCTTAACCCTTAGGGTGATATCACTCCGTTGTTAGGTAGGGAGAGCTCCTCTACCAGGGTTATTCAGGGCCAATTTTTGATTGTTATATGACTATCCCCACCATCCCCTTATTATCTAGTATCTCATCTCAATATATGTAGTTTGTCCTAACTGTACTATTTGGTACACATTTTTAAATGTTAAATTAAAAGTTATTTCTTAATGGGTATTTTTTCTGCTCCTTGGTTTGTTAGAGTAGTAAGCTCCACATGTGTAGTCAAGATGTAAAATATGAAGTACAGATCGCCTTCTGGTCTACCATACTCCGCATCTGTCACTTCACATCTGTTTCAAAATGTCACAAGACATAGACAAAAAAAAAAGTGACCAAACATTACTATTTAAACTCTAAAATGCATTTTTTTCGTCCATGTCTAATCAGTGATTGGTTGCCTGGATGGACACTAGATCACCATTATTATGTCAGACAGGTCACTGCTCGGTGTTCAATTTATTTTATACACTTCACTGAGTCCTATAGTAGTTATATTAGCTCATATATGTCAAAAAATGACTGCCATGGCCTTTGCATTAAAATTGTATTTATTATACCATGGCTGCGGAAAATCCCACTAACATTATCATTGAGATTTTCCAAATTAAATAAAATATTTGGAAGATTCCCAGATGTCATTAAAGAAAGATTAAACCTTTTAAGATTTATAATTTAGGATAATTACTTGGGACACTCAAGGTTGTTTTTCTACTGTACTTACTGCAACGATATATAAAGCAACCGCACACAATATAAAACATCACTTTATACAACTTCTTCCCGCCAAAGTGAAACTCCCATTCTTGTGGTCAGTGGTGGTCAGTGGTGGTTCCAGTAATAAAACCCTTTTCATTTGAAAGTTTATCACCATCATCACTTCATGCTGTTAAAAAGATATTCCAAGTTTTGACGTTTATGGCATATACAAAGGATATGCTATAAATGTCTACTAAATAAGGTTTCCATCACTGGTGCCTTCATCTATGTTTGGAATAGTAGTCCCATGTTTCGCCTGTTGGTCAGTACATCAAGGCAGTGAATGAATAGAGATCTGCCTGTGAATGTACTCCTTATTTACCTTACGCATGTTAGCTTTGTAAGCATGCTCAGCTATTTCCATTAGTCCAGTAGAAATGAATGGAGAGAGCCCATGTGACAGCCATCCAGCAAGTAGTTTTTTTGAGATAAGTGCTAGTCCCTATAATGATAATTCATTTACCAGACATTTATGACATATCCTTAATATGTCCATTGTGTCCCATGCCTCCTGGCAACAGGTGACACTGGGGAGCTCAGCATCATGGGACCCCTGAATAGCATCAGTACTGGGAGTGACGGCATCTCGCCTCCCAACCACACCATGCCCTGAGGCAGGTCCCCTGGAATGGAGTACTCAGGGAAGGCGAGCATCCATGCTGGCCCCGCCTACCGGAGGCGACACCCCACTCCTCGCAACCAGAGATTGGCGAAAGGCTAACCCACCGGGGAGCTAGAGTGTACCCCGAAGCACGAGGGGCACACTTATGCACAGAGACACAAGAGAACCCTGCTCCCCTGTCCACCGGAGATCCGTCCAAATGCCCACCAGTGTCTAAGGTGCCAGAACCTTTCCGGTAAGACCACCACACCTTTCCAGCTGCCTGATAGCAGTTCATTTTTTTCAGTAGCTATCTTGCCCATCCCTCCCTCTCATGACAAAGCGAGCGCTCTTGTGTTCTCTTTCCGGGAGTCAATGCTAGGCTCCTTTGGCAGCTAATCTCATAGAGAACAAAAGGATTGGTAATCCAAAATTGGGCTTGCCGAATCTTCATCTGCCATAACATCAACTGTCAGGGAAGAGTCAGGGTCCCCAGACACTTTAGACTCTTCAGTTGAACTCATAAATATCAACGGAAGGTCTAATATGTATGAGGGCTTTAAAGCAAATCTATCGGGAGGTTTTTGCTATGTAATCTGAGGACATCAAAATGTAGAGGTTAAAACACTGTATTCAGGGATGTGTCACTTATTAGACTGTTGTTTACTCACATTGAAGGTTTTATCACTATGACATTATCACTGCTAGGATTGGTGCTCACTTGCCTGCTAGAGCGAGTCTGTGATAAGCAGCTCATTGTCAATAGACAATGTACATAGAGAGCAGTGGTGTGGGTGGGGTCAGCTTGCTGAGCTCTGCTTCCTGACATATCTAAGAACTTTGTGTCACAGCTGCTGCACCCAGTAAGCTAAGTGATACATCGTTGGAATCAGGGTCTCTTTTTCTACATTATGCTGCTCTCAGATGAGGTAGCAAAAACCTGGAGACAGATTCAGTTTAAGATCAATATACCACTTTAAGAGATGTGTCAATGAAATTAAAAATATTCAAAGTAAAATTAATAATTAAAAAAAAAAAAAAAAATCCTCTCTAATGCTTAATTTAAAACGCCCAAGTAGAATAAAAACACGATTTGTGATTTAATTGGGACTCATCTCTGTGCTATGTAGCCAGAATAGCCCTGTGAGAGATACATTATAAAAAGAAACGGTTTGTAACATGAAGAGTAAACACGAAGGAACTCAGGAACAAAACAGCAGTAAAGTACACACTGAGGTTTTAATAGAAAAAAAAAGAAAAAAAACGAACATTTGTAAATGGTTTTCCGTTCTTGTTTAGATAGCTGTTTAGCCTAGTGCCGACTGTCACTCAAATTCATGGCTCCTCTAATGGTTGTATTCTCAGAGGAGTTTCACTGACAGCAGTGTTCAATACTGTGGCCCAAATTTATCACAATTATTTTAAAAAAATCAATTTGGGTCTCTTATACTAAATCGGAAAGATCATTCTCTTCAATATAAAAGTATTCTGATTTCACCACTGTTTTAGTGCATATGAAAAAGTTCTAGCCCCTAAGGGAATTATTGTTTTATTAAATATAAATTTTACAAAATATAACCTGAATGGCTGATGCAATGCAATCTCATTTCTCCTTGAATTTCTTTCAGGATTTTGTTTCTGAAATGTATTTTTCTAGCAGGTTTTTATTTTTGCACTCAATTTTTGAAAATGCTGTTATTAAAAAACTGAAACTTGGCCTAGTTGTTGAGTCTTGAAGTAATGATAAAAGATGAAGACGCCGGTTGTTAAGTAGGATACGAAGTGCAGGGAACTTAGTGGCACCAATCCGGCACTGCAATCAAAAACCCACTGGAGTGGTGCTTTAAAATCCACAAAAAACAGATGGTTGTTTGAGAAAATGTAATTTTTAATTCAAGCAATTTGCAATCAATTTTTAACTTAAAAAAAGACCTGATCCATTGTTGGGGTGTAAATACATTTAGCCAAGCATGTTCCCGGCAGTTGTCATGCTATGTTAGAAGTCGTGGATCCTTATATATCTCCTGATTATATAAATCTAAGATTTATATGTTCATGGGACACCATTCATTGACATGTGCACCACGAAGTTTATTTGGGTACCGACTGGATCCTTTTTACATATCTCCTGATTACACATGATAAATCCTTTTAAAAATCAAGTTTGCCAGCTTAGTAAAATTTTTCCGCAAAAATTAATTTGAGATCAGTAAATCAATCATGAATCACAAGTACACCAATTGCCATAAAAAGACGTGTATAAACATTCTGATGTCTAGGACTGCATCCAACTAGTGATGAGCGAGTATGTTTCGGCGAGCATGCTCAGGTGCTCTCCGAGTATCTTCTGCGTGCTTGGGTGTTATGTTTCAGTCACTCCGTGCGCATGATTTGTGACTGTTTGACAGCTTTAATACATGTGAGGAATGCCTAAGAAACAGACATTCCTCACATCATGTATTAAAGCTGTCAAACAGTTGCAAATCATGCACACAGAGTGACTGAAACATAACACGCAAGCACGCTGAAGATACTCGGAAAACACCCGAGCATGCTCATAAATCTCGAGTAACGAGCATTCTTGCTCATCACTACATCCAACTCCTTTTTACCACAAATACAGAAATATAGCCTTAGTAATGTCTAAGTGACCTTCAAATACATGTCTATAGCAACAGTTTTTACTGTTTTTTATCTTTTTCTCCCTATTACTATCGCTAAGATTTGAGCTGTAACAGCCTAAACAGATTCACCTCTAAATGGCCTCTGCATTCCCTGCCTTAGCTTTTATATAGGTTATGATAGGCTGTGCTATGCTATGTGATGTGATAACTGCAAGTCATTATTGGGAAGCCTGCCCGGTCGCACTCAAGGTCTTGTGAGCCTTCTTTAGCTTATACAGTCTTATGGATTGTGCTATAAAAGGCAGTTGTCTTCTTTGGTGATTTG
Source organism: Phyllobates terribilis (assembly GCF_046119375.1). Taxonomy (NCBI): domain Eukaryota; kingdom Metazoa; phylum Chordata; class Amphibia; order Anura; family Dendrobatidae; genus Phyllobates; species Phyllobates terribilis. The sequence continues at coordinate 733,814,086 of NW_027362763.1, read as the reverse complement.
TGCAAATCGAATCGCAAATTGTTCAAATTCTCCAGGTACAGCGAGTTTACAAATTCGACATGAATTTGATTCACATTGAGTTAATTCGCTCTTCTGATCTCCTAATATATACAGTTGCATAACTCTTTCATCGGTCACACATATTTCATTAACCAGTATCCATTTTTTAGGAAGTAAATAAGTCCTATATATAACTGCATAGTTGCCAAATCAAGGATATAGTTATATATAGCAGGGAAGAGATAGCTCTGATGTCTTTGCCATTACCAGAACTGCACTAATGACTGTAAATGCAACAATACTCAACAAAAATCATCAAGGTAGTGAGAAAAATTGTACGCGTTTCGTCTGTTTTAAACAAATGTAATGCCCAAACTTGACACGATGCTTGCCTAAATTATTTATCAACTGAAATATGAGTCAAGGATAGTTTTATTGTTGCTGCCTGCTCATGTGTGAACCCAACCTAAATTTTGAAACGCATGTAAATTTTTGTCAATATATTGATTAAATTTTTCCGGAATACAACATTATTTTTGCATTTACAGTCGTTAGTGCAGTTCTGATAATGGCAAAAACATCAGAGCAAACTCTTCTCTATTTTATGGACTATTTGAGATCCCTAGGTTAGTTTGTCTTCATATAATCTATTTCTCCTTTGCTTGAGAAGCTGACAAAAGCATCTGGGTCTCTATGGTGGTAATTAGGGAAGGCTTACTGCCTGCTGTGCTGAAAAGTAGCTCAGAGACTTCTCCATGAGTAAATTTGAGCTGGAAAGACAGAAAATGATGAGTGCTGATGCAGTGGTACCAGAAGCACATAAGGGGGTAATTGTATCCACTAGTGTCGAGCTTGTCATCTAGTTTCTTATTGTCCTCATCAAACACTTTATCACACCTCAAAGGAGAGGACAGGCATATAAAATTGACTCATTTATTGACACTAACTTATACGGAAGCTGAAAGTGTCCTCTTAATTCACGTTCTCGTTACTCTTAAAAGTGAGTTTTATTGATTGGCATCTAAAATTGTTTCAAATAACTCACAAAGTGCAAGCTTCAAGTTGTTAAAAGCATGATAACTATGCATGTCAACAGCTACTCACATTTATTACAGTTTAAGTTTCAGTTTGCTTTGAAAGTCGCTCTCATTAGATGGTCCCCGAGGACAACAAGGGTAATGTAATTGTGTTTTTCAGATACATTTATGCTTTGATGCGTATTTGTTTGCATTACATATCAAGACATTTTGATGTTAGAGAAACTTAAAAGGGTCGTCCGCTTTACATATAATCTTGTCAAATGTGTTAAAATTCTGAATGTCATCAACTTACTAATATATCTCAATTATAATTCTTTTTTTTTTTTTACAATTCCTGGAGTGCTAATCCAAAGTCCCAATCATATTCAGGCATGTCACATTACCCATCTATCAACTCCCATTGGAACGCATTGCACTCGCACTAGTGTTCTGCGTGTCCAGGAACTGAGCAGGCATAGATGTATGCTAGGTATAACACATTTATTGAGTTCACAATATTTTTTGGCATCCTTTTTTTTTTTTATTAAAGGGGTTGTCTGGTCCAAATCGATAAGTCTGCAGTCACTTTGTATGACTCAAGCCTTATGAATCCACCCAGAGCACGCATTGCACACTGTTGGGATTCACCAGTTTCAGACCTGGGACTGTAGGGTATGTATGAGTTATGCATACTCCCGGCCAGTGCCCATCCAGTGGGTGCAGCCTCGCTCCATACACTTGTACTGTATTGTATACAAGTGTATGGAGCAACTAGTGATGTGGCCGTCCAGTGGGCAAGGCTGACTAGAGGGTGTGGCCTAACGCTATACAAGTGTATGGTGTGAGGCCACGCCCACTGGACTGACTTTGGCCGGGAGTATGTATAACCTTACATACCCTCCGTGTGGCCTCACTCTATACATGTGTATCAAGCAAGGCTATGCCCACTGGACGGGTTTTGGCCAGGAGTATGTATAACCTTACATACCCTCCCTGTGGCCTCACTCTATACATGTGTATGGAGCGAGGCCATGCCCACTGGACAGGCTTTGGCCGGGAGTATGTATAACCTTACATACCCTCCGTGTGGCCTCACTCTATACATGTGTATCAAGCAAGGCTATGCCCACTGGATGGGTTTTGGCCAGGAGTATGTATAACCTTACATACCCTCCCAGTGGCCTCACTCTATACATATGTATGGAGCGAGGCCAAGCCCACTGGACAGGCTTTGGCCGGGAGTATGTATAGCCTTATATACCCTCCGGTCCTGGCTTAGAAAGCGCAAATAGTGCGTGCGCTGGGGGGATTCATAAGTCTGCAGTCACATAGAGTGACTGCAGACTTATCACTTTGGACCGGACAATCCCTTTAAGCTATCATTTCCATTAAAAGGGTTGTCATATCCTCTTCTGCAGGGGTGCACCACTCCCTTGCCTCCTGGCTTCCTGCTTCCTTGAGGCATTTCTGTCCTGATTCATTTACTGGACCACCGGCATCATCTCACTGCTGGCCCGAACTGTGTGGTCTCTGATGATGCAAGCAGAGGAAGCTTTGCCCTTGCAGCACCGGAAGAGCACAGTGGCACAAATGTTGACCTGATTGGGATTGTGCTCCAGTGATCTAGCCAGCTCCAGAGCAGCACTTACAAGCTTGATTGCAAAGATCCTGTTAGCACTGAACATGTTTGGCCACTGCTGTCTAATTGGATTGGTGACCAGTAACCTAGGCCATTAGCAGTGAACTACAGAAATAGAAATCACTCTGTTATTGAGAAAAGAAAGGATTTTAAAGAACAAATAAATTGCAATGTTACTTGTTTTACAAGCGCTTTGCAATTTTTAACATGAAACAGCATGAAAATAATCTTATAAATACAGCGACTTAGTGCTGCCTATTGTTATTTATCTCTGAACTCACCTCCCTAAAAAAAACTTTTGGCCCATTTTTACAAAAATCGATTTTTTTTTTATATAATAGTTAATCGGAATAGGATGTAACAGAACAGTGATCCAAAAGATATACTATAATTCACTCCAAAACTCTACACCAGGTCTTACTTGTTGTAGAATTCAGTTAGTGGTGCACAAACAGCCAAAGATGTAGCAAATTTGCAGCTCTTGTACCTCTTAATTTATTAAATGCATGTTATTCCATTTTTAATGTGTAAGTAGGCTATTCATTTTTTGTTTTAATCCAGTGGGATTAGAATATTCACTCCCAAAATATAAAGAAAAGAATTATACTGCCTGTTCCGTAAATCTTTGCAATTTCTTCTGGAAAAAAGTTTTGGAAACATTTTCAAAAATTTCTTCTTTAAAGTAAAGTTCCAAATTAAAACTCAAAATACAATTTTAGACAAGATATATGGTGATTATTGATGAGCGAGCAATAAAATGCTTGGGTGCTCGAAGCTCGGGTCGAGCACATTGGAATACTCAGGTGCTCGACCCGAGCAACGAGCCCAATGTAAGTCTATGGGAAACTCGAGCATTTTTCTGGCGGTCCCCCCCGGCGGTCTGCAGAAGGTCAAAAATTGCCCAAATCGATGGGAACGGTGCTCAATTAAACGTCAGGCAGGCAGAATATATAGGCAGATAGGCAGGCAGGGTATATAGGAGGGTGCATGAAAAATATAGCAGGGCAATTGGAACACACTAGTGCCCTCCGATTTTCATGCACCCATCTCTTAAAAAAAGCCGATTTTCATGCACCCATCAGCGGCATACACCGGTACCCGACAATTTAGAACAGAAAGAATAGAGCATCACGCATAGATTACATAGATAGAAACATGTCAGTCACATATATAATAAGTACAGTGACAGTGTTGGTTACTGTACTTGTCATTTAGTGTTAAAATAAAGGATTTATAAAAAAAAAATAATAGTGTTTTTGTCTCTTTAAAAAAGCCGGCCGGCAATTCATCAGCAGCATACACCGGTACCAGACAATTTAGAACAGAAAGAATAGAGCATCACACATAGATTAGATAGATAGAAACATGTCAGTCACATATATAAGAAGTACAGTGATAGTGTTGATTACTGTACTTGTCATTTAGTGTTAAAATAAAGGATTTATTTAAAAAAATTGGCGCCGGGTTCCCCGTAATTTTAGTCTAGCAGAGGTTAAGCAGACAGCTGGGGAAGATGTTTGAAGCCTGGGAAGGGGATAATACCCACGGAGCTTCCCAGGCTACTAATATCAGCCCCCAGCTGAATACCCAGCCTTTACTAGCTATTAAAATGGGGGACCCAAAAAAAAATGATGTGGGGTCCCCCCTATTTTAATAGCTAGCAAAGGCTAGGCAGACAGCTGGGGGCTGATATTAATAGCCCAGGAAGGGTGTCATGAATATTGGCCCCCTCCCAGGCTAGAAACACCAGCCGTCAGCCGCCCCAGAAATGGCGCATCCATAGGATGCGCCAATTCTGGCACTTAGCCTCGCTCTTCCCACTGCCCTGTAGCGGTGGCAGTGGGGTAATTGGGCTGGGGTTGATGTCAGCTTATAATGCCAGCTGACATCAAGCCCAGGTTAGTAATGGAGAGGCGTCTATAAGACCCCCCCATTACTAACCCCATAGTCAAAGTTAAAAAAAAAACACAAACACCCAGAATAAAGTCCTTTAATTGAAATAAACACACAATTCTTTAATGTACTAAATTAAACCATGCTTACCATCACGCCCATTCCAGCTGAAGCCAACGATCTCCTGCAATAAAAATAAAATAATAAACCAACCTCATCCTTACCTTTTCATGGTTCCCAGGACAGCTCCAGCTCTGCTACATTCACATGACAGGCTGGATCGCAGCCGAAAGCTGCCATTCAGCTTGCCATGCCGCAGACACTGAGAAGCGCAGGCATGCTTGCGCTCCTCAGTGTCTGGCTGTGACGGCATCCAGATGAGCCGAGTTCATGTCCAATGAACTCAGCTCACCTCATGCACGTCATTGACAGCGTGGGAGAATTTTCCTGCGCTCAGCACTTGAGCAGGAGAATTCTCCACGCTGGGATGGCATTGAGATGACAGGCTGGATCGCAGCTGAGCGCTGCCATCCAGCATGCCATCCTTCATAGACACTGCAGAGCGCAGGCATGCTTGCGCTCTGCAGTGTCTCTGAAGGATGAAAAGCTGGATGGTGATCTATGTATTTTGTTTATCTGAATTCCACCATTCTGGAGATTACACATTATTCTTTCCTAGCTTGGAGCCAAAGCCTTTGCTGACCATGGCTAGTTGTCTTCCAAGTTGGACTGGAATATTGAATAGAATTTTTTTTATAACGATTTGATTTGCCAGTTTTAGCAATTTCTATGCTGTTTGCCAACTGTTTTTTGCCAGTGGTGCTCAGGGGTCATGTAGTGATGGTCAGCAAATGCTCCATTTACAGCTTAGTGGAGGGCAGTAGAAAACTTTGATGAACAATAAAAAATTATATTGTGGTACCGTGTTAGCCATAAAAATCGATGTAAATACTTTTATGCCCAAAAATGACAAAAGTATTCCTGGAGTGATACCTTTATTAGCTAACTAGAATAATTATGCTTGCAAACCAACTTTTGTAAACATAATTCTTCTGGTTATACAATAAATGTATCACTCTTCGAATACTTTTGTCATTTTTTTTTGGGCATAAAAGTATTTACGTCAACTGAAACTTTGGAAAGGTGTGACTTATCAAGTCAATCATGTACTTGAAGTTTAACCCCTTCCCTTCATTTACTTCCAGAGAAGGTTTCTTATTTACATGTAATTAAGGCTCAAGATCCTAGACCTGTACATAAGTCTGTCAGACACATACATATATTTTATTTTAATTTTCTATATTGTTAAAATAAAAAAAGAATAAGCAAACATTACTTGCACATAATGCTTTTTTGCAAGAAAAGAATTTCCTCCTTTCCAATTCTTTTCCTTTCTTTTCATGCCGGGATGCCACATGGGAAACCTGTCCCTATTCCTATTTTATTCTGGCGTGTAGTGCGGTGCCCGCTCACGATAGTTGTCTAAACAGCCAGATGGGTTAGAACTCCTTGAATACTGAGTTTCCATAGCAACCTGGCATTGTCAGGGAATGGAACACTCACCAATGACTTCAGCTGATAAATATTGCTGGGATGGCCACTTCAGCTCAATCAGATAGAAGAGGCAAAATACACTGGAGGTGGAGGTGGGGGTGTGGAGGGGGAGCAAAGATGAGCAGATATAGAGAGGAAAGCCTTTCTGCTAAAAAAAATCTGTCTGATCAAAAATGTCTATCTAGTGTGGCAGTAGTGGTTTCATCTATAAATTTATTTTCTGTAAGAGAACCAAATGGAACCTTAAAGTCAAAACCCCTTTTCCCATCCACTAAAAAAGACAAACAAACAAAAAAAACAACAACATTCAGCTCCAAAAGGCGTATTGTGATTTTAATACACAGGGTGGCTGTTCTGGTTTACATCCATATGTCCATATTGGTTGAAATTAAGCTATAATTTTAAATAGGTTATATAATATTTTAAAGATTTTTCTCACTAAATATATTTAGCACAAATTAACAGGATGTCCGATACCCGGTAGCTCCACTGGTCCTAATAACTGTAATCCAAAAGTTGCTTGTATGACAAAGTGGTGGTTTTAATGTGAGACCAATGCTGCATTTGTTTCTATGTGATTGCATGGTGGCTCAGTGGTTAGCACTGTTCCTTTACAGCACTGTGGTCCTGGGTTCAAATCCCACCAAGGACGACATCTGGAAGGAGTTTGTATGTTCTACCCGTGGTTGCGTGGGTTTCTTCTGGGTTCTCTGGTTTCCTCCCACACTCCAAAGACATACTGATAGGGGATCTAGATTGTGAGCCCCAATGGGGACAGTGCCGATAATATCTGTAAAGCGCTGTGATTTTGATGGTACTATATAAGCAAATTATAATAAGAAGAGCTATTTTTACCAGTTCCATAAAAGTGAAAAGAGTGGTGATTAAGCATTTGTGCTATTGCTGCATTCACGCAAACACTCAAGAACCCCTGTTCTTGGAGACTGGTAGAGGTCACTGAGGTCAGATCCAAGCAGTCATAGATTTATCACTAGTGATAACTATTGTTTGTGGTCAACCTCTTTAGGCTAACTATACATATAAACAGCATGGATACATTTTAGATAAGTTTTGGTCCTCTTTGCTTTCAGCAGTTTTAGGCTGTGTTCACATCTTCTTCAGTGTTCATATATTATCTTGACCATAGTCTGAGACTCATGTAAACCTACTATATGCCGATACAATCCCATTATTTTCACTAGAACCCCTTTTAATTAAAAAAAAAATCATTCATAATGCTTATTAGTTGAGCTCTGTCCTGTTTGCTTTTAGCAGCTTTACACTGTTTTACACTACATCTCCTTCGGTGTTTATATATCATCTTGACCATATTCTCAAACTCATGTAAGCTTAAAACGGTTGTCTTGGACTTTATCATTCATGCCTATCCATATGATAAGTCGTCAAAGTCTGATCAATGGGGTTGCAACACTCGACACCCCCGCCAATCAACTGTTCCCGGTGTTGGCACCCGCTCGAACTTCTCAGTTACGGAGCTTCACAGCACAGCTCTGTCAATGAAATACTGACCATGGTTGGGTACTGCACATCCATCTTTTGATTTGAATAGGTCGCGGATGTGCAGTACCCTGCCATGGCCACTATACAGTTGATGGAGCTGTGCAGCTTCGAAACTGAACAGTTTCAACCACTGACACAGAGAACAGCTGATCGGTGGGGGTGCTGGATGTCATACTCCCACTGATCAGACCTTGATGACCTATCCTAAAGACAGGCTATCAATGTTAAAGTAGTGGATAACCTCTTTAACATATGCCGATAAAATCCTATTATTTTCACTAGAACCCCTTTTAATAAGAAAAAGTATATTAGATGAGTTCTGCTTCCTTTGCTTTTAGCAGTTTTAGGCTGTGTTCACATTTTCTTCAGTGTACATGTATCCTCTCTAATATATTGTATACCCAGACTAAACCTCAATATACTACTGTATAAGCCTGTTTAATCTCTTTATTTTTACTAAAACCCCCTTAAAGGGGATCTGTCAGCAGGTTTTTGCTACCTAATCTGAGAGCATCATGATGTAGGCAAAGAGAAGCTGAATCCAACGATCTATCACTTAGATTACTGGGTGCAGCCGTTCTGACACAATCAACGTTTTTTAGATTTAGCATGGAGCAGAGCTGAGGCAGCAAACCCCACCCACAACAGGCTCTGTATATGCATTGTCTATGGACAGTGAGCTGCTTATCACAGGAGGGGGCTTATTTGGACCAGGAGGCAGGCTCTGCTGTGTCCCAGCAATGATGAGCTCCTGGTACTAAAACAATCATTGCAAGCAAACAAAACCACTTAGCTATATAAGAGAAAATCTCTGAAATCTGTGTTTTAACCCCTACGTCATGCTGTCTTCAGATTACATAGCAAAAACCTGCTGACAGGTTCCCTTTAAATTAAATGGCATTATGTTTTTCAGTGCAGTTAAAAAGAAGGGTGTATGGATGTTTTCAGGACTAGAGTAGAGTATATCAAAAGCACACTCACTTAAGGCAAGAATTTGTTATTGAAGTTTATGAGTTCTACATTGATACCTACATCAGTGTTCTCCTCGTCTATCCCAAACTGTCAGTAATGTGAACACTGACATATAAATGAAGGACCGTGGGAACTCTGCTGATGCTATTATCTGATATATTTTGATGACATGTTAAAAGAGGTCTATAACCGTAGGATTTGCGGATGAACAACCAGTGATCTTGCCTGATTATGTCAGAGATATTAAATGGTCATTTTTTTAATGGCTGAGATATAGCTCTGCTAATAAATCATACCGGGCTCCCAGTCTGTCTGCTTATGATCTAATGCTCCTTTAATCTGTTCCTCATTTATTGCTGACAGGCATGCTGGCACTTTTAGTTCTAAAACCACCAGGCTTCAAAAGCTGTTCCTCTGGTTCTCCACCTACTGTATGTTCATTTTCATGGGTAATTAGCTAATAACTGCCGTTCAGGGCAATGTGTGATCTGTAAGACTGTATCCAGTTCAAGTCAGCGCTTGATACCGCATATACTTACTAAATAGAATGATCGCTGCATTTTTGGGACTGCTGCTCCCCGCCAGTTAACCTCTAACAATGAAGTTGTAAAATGATGTCCAAACTACCAGCAGAAAGTAACAGAGCAAGAACAAGATGAGCAGATTGATACATAGCATTGATGGAAAACATTTATTACAGCCAGTAATATATAGATTAAAATCCCTGCTCATTTATAAATTTAGGAGTCAAGTGGGCGGAGTCACTCATATAGTGATAACTGTAAGCCAACAATTAAGACTTCCTACTGGACTCCTAATCCTAGAATGAGCAAGGATTGCACTCAATAAGTTATGCAAATTGTCTCTTCAGAGAGGAAGAGAACTAGAATTCTAGTGCCACCAATTGGAAGTAGCAATTCTAAAAGTCAATATTGACCCTTTAATAAGCCTTGTCACATGACTTAGGATAAAAGCCAAGACCAGAAACTTTATCCTAAGTCATGTCACAAGGCTCGTTAAAGGGTCAATATTGACTTTTAGGATTGCTACTTCCTATAGGTGGCACTAGAGTTCTAGTTCTCTAGCTCTCTGAAGAGACAATTTGCATATTTCCCAGAGGAGCATTGCGGCTCGAAAAGTCTCCTCACCTTGACGTGCTTGGCATGTCTCTCTCCGCAATTTATAAAGAAAATATATGATGACATGATGCTCACAGACAGGACTACAAGACTTTACAGATTTCCATAACTTTCCCACATCACATCATTATCAGTCTCTGACAGCTGAATTTAAATGGCCCAGTTGGGTAATGTTATCATTCCGGCACCTATCGACACTATTTAATCAATATTACCTGGCGGGTCCAATAAGTTGTTATGGCAGTCAAGTGTCTACTGAAGACCCCTATTGCCTCCATCTTTGCACTCCTTGAAACCTAGTCATATTGGAACAATTGTTCAAGGCCCCTATGGTGATTAAAAAAATCATTAAAAATAAATAAAATAATTGTTTAAAAAAAATATTTTAAAAAATTAAATATTACAAAGTAATATAAAAGTTTAAACCACACTAATTTTCCTAATTCAAAAATAAAGAATTAAAAAAATAAATAAACATATTTGTTGTGTTTTTGTCTGCAAAGGTCCAATCTATCAAAATAAAACCATTTAAACCATATGTTGAGCTTCAAGGCAGAAAAGAAAAATCAAAACGCCAGTATTGCTATTTTTCAGTCGCCGCACTTTCCCCAAAAATGCCATTAAAAGAAATCAAAATAGTAGTATATATCCCAAAATTGTATCAGTAGAAATGTCAGCATTGCACAACAAAAAGCCCTAATAATAAAAATTAAAAAAAGTTACAGATCTTAGGAACTGGCAACACAAACCCATTTTTTTTATAGAAAGTTGAGTTTGTTATAATCAGTAAATCTTTTTTTTTTTAAACATTATAATTTTTGAATTGTCGCTTTTAGACTGACCTGAAGAATCATGTTGCCAGGTCATTTTTGCTACAAAACGAATACAAAATTTTTCCTACGCTACAAAACGAAAATGAATACGAAAATAAAAGATAAGAAAATTGCTCAATTGCTATTTTTTCATCATTCTGAGAAAAAAAAAATCTGAACTTTCTTTTCTTATTCCTGATAACTTTGAGTGATTTCCATCTGACAAATCCAACTTGAGTGATTTTTCTAATGTATACTTTGAATCTACAAAATGAAGAGCTGAACTGTTAATCTTATTGTTTGTGTTATTATAAGGACAATACTTTAATATAAGAACATTCGTTACAGCTCCACATCACCCAGTGCTGCAGTAATGCCAGTCCATGTCCCCGATTTTACAGCAGAATAACATCTACATAAACAGGCGTAATAAATGATATATAAGATAAAGTATCTGTTCTATAAGTGCCGCTTCACGCAGAATGCTTTGTGCTCAGGAGAAGATGTGTTGCTACTTTCAAATCTCAGAGTGGTGTCTTGTAATGACTCGCTTCAAATGAATGCATTGTACAATCATCAGTCGTCAGCCTCAAGCAAGAACATATTCCATAACAAAGCTTGTAAGTAGCTCATTTTACCACTGGAGCCGAGGCACATCTCTGCTGTATTCCCATATCTGATATCAATCTGGGCTGCCCTGCATGTCTTTATCTACTCATTGCTCTGGAATGACAGAAACAACACAGGAAAACTTAAGAACAGACTTTTCATTTCAATACTGTGATTTTATGTTTTTATCTATCTATCTCTCTATCTATCTATCTATCTATCTATCTATCTATCTACTGTATCTATCATCTATCTATCTATCTATTATCTATCTACTGTATCTATCTATCCTACTCTCATATCTATTATCTATCATCTATCTATCTATAATCTATCTATCATCTATGTATCTATCATCGATCTCTCTATCTATCATCTATTATCTATCATCGATCTATCTATCTATCATCTATTATCTATTTATTATCTATCTATCATCTATTATATATTTATTATCTATCTATCTATTATCTACAGTATCTATCATCTCTCTTCTCTCTATCTATCATCTATAATCTATCATCTATCTATCTATCTATCATCTATTATCTATTTATTATCTATCTAGCTATATATTATCTATCTATTATCGATCTACGTTTCTATTATCTATCTATTATCTATCATCTATCCATCTATTATCTATCTATTTATCTATTATCTATCTATCTATCTATTTATCATTTATTATCTATTTATTATCTATCTATCTATATACTATCTATCTACGTTTCTATTATCTATCTATTATCTATCATCTATCCATCTATTATCTATCTATCTATCTATCTATCTCATCTATCTATCTATCTATCTATCTATCTATCTATCTATCTATCTACAGTGGTATGGAAAGTATTCAGACCCCTTTACATTTTTCACTCTTTGTTTCATTGCAGCCATTTGGTAAATTCTAAAAAGTTCATTTTTTTTTCATCAAAGTACACTCTGCACCCCATCTTGACTGAAAAAAAACAGAAATGTAGAAGTTTTTGCAAATTTATTAAAAAAGAAAAACTGAAATATCACATGGTCATAACTATTTAGACCCTTTGCTCAGACACTCATATTTAAGTCACATGCTGTCCATTTCCTTGTGATTCTCCTTGAGATGGTTCTACTCCTTCATTGGAGTCCAGTTGTGTTTAATTAAACTGATAGGACTTGATTTGGAAAGGCACACACCTGTCTATATAAGACCTCACAGCTCACATTGCACGTCAGACCAAATGAGAATCATGAGCTCAAAGGAACTGCCCAAGGAGCTTAGATACAGAATTGTGGCAAGGCACAGATCTGGCCAAGGTAACAAAAGAATTTCTGCATTACTCAACGTTCCTAAGAGCACAGTGGCCTCCATAATCCTTAAATGGAAGAAGTTTGGGACCACCAGAAGTCTTCCTAGACCTGGATTTCCAGCCAAACTTAGCAATCGTGGGAGAAGAGCCTTGGTGAGAGAGGTAAAAAAGAACATCAAGATAACTGTAGCTGAACTCAAGAGATGCAGTAGGGAGATAGGAGAAAATTCCACAAAGTCAACTATCACTGCAGCCCTCCACCAGTTGGGCCTTTATGGCAGAGTGGCTCGACGGAAGCTTCTCCTCAGTGCAAGACGTATGAAAACCCACATAGAGTTTGCTCAAAAACACATGAAGGACTCCCAGACTATGAAAAATAAGATTCCCTGGTCTGATGAGACGAAGATAGAACTTTTTGGTGATAATTCTAAGCGGTATGTGTGGAGAAAATGAGGCACTGCTCATCACTTTCCCAATACAATCCCAACAGTGAAACATGGTGGTGGCAGCATCATGCTATGGGGGTGTTTTTAAGCTGCAGGGACAGGATGACTGGTTGCAATTGAAGGAAACATGAATGGGGCCAAGTACAGAGATATCCTGGATGAAAACCTCTTCCAGAGTGCACTGGACCTCAGACTTGGCTGAAGGTTCACCTTCCAACAAGACAATGACCCTAAGCACACAGCTAAAATAACAAAGGAGTGGCTTCAGAACAAATCTGTGACCATTCTTGATTGGCCCAGCCAGAACCCTGACCTACACCCAATTGAGCATCTCTGGAGAGACCTGAAAATGGCTGTCCACCAACGTTCACCATCCAACCTGACGGAACTGGAGAGGATCTGCAAGGAAGAATGGCAGAGGATCCCCAAATCCAGGTGTGAAAAACTTGTTGCATCATTCCCAAGAAGACTCATGGCTGTACTATATCAAAGGGTACTTCTACTCAATACTGAGCAAAGGGTCTGAATACTTATGACCATGTGATATTTCAGTTTTTCTTTTTTAATAAATTTGCAAAAAATTTCAACATTTCTGTTTTTTTTTCAGTCAAGATGGGGTGCAGAGTGTAATTTAATGAGAAAAAAAAAATAATTTTTTTAGAATTTACCAAATGGCTGCAATGAAACATAGAGTGAAAAATTTAAAGGGGTCTGAATACTTTCCATACCCACTGTATTTATTATCTATATATCATCTACCTAATTCATCTATTATCTATCTATTATCTATCTATCTATCTATCTATCTATCTATATATATATATATATATATATATATATCTGCTATATCTGTCATATTTCTATGTATTCATTTATTTATCTATTTAAATATCTTTCATATATGTCTATCTACAAAATATCCAATTATCCATCTATCAACTAAGAGATCTAACTCTATCAATCAACCAATTATTTATCTATCTTGTGTCATCTATCTACATATTTAATATCTATTCATCTATCGACTCATATCAATCCATTATCTATCATTCTATTTCTCCATCTCTCTATTTCATATATTTCTGTATATTTCATCTATCTGTCTCTGTCATTTCTCTCTATATATTTATCTATTTAAATTATTTATCTGATCTTTCTAATCTATTCTATTTCTATTTGTCTACCAATTATCTTTCTTTCTTTCTTTCCTTCATCAATCTATTGGCCATATATCAGGCATTTTTATCTATTGTATTGTTATATCTATCTAACCAACTTTACAATATTTTTCCATTTGTTGACTTTATATCAATTAATCAATCATTTTTATCTTTCTATCATTATATTTATCTACCAATTATCTATCTATTATCTATTATCTATCTATTATCTACTTATTTGTCAATTTATCTAAGTCTTGACTAGTACTACTTCCAACTTTATGGGACAGATGGACAAATATAAAGGCAAGGATGATCTTTGCCTTTGTTTATTTTATTGCTTTATCCTGGATTCATGAATCCACAAAACTCCTAGAAATTGTTTCTTTTCAAGGTAAATTAATTGATTTGTCTTGTCATTCATTTTTAATGTAATATTTCAGAGCAGTGATAACAGTGAAGCAGTCAGCAACCCAAAGTCATTAACTAATCAGAACACTGATTCCAATTATCCAGTCAGCAGCTTATAGACATTTACACAGATCAATCACTCAATTTAAATACAATATTAGCACAAATGTGTAATTTGTTACTAATCTCGTGAATCTTGGTGAGAGCGCCGCCTGTTCTACGCTTCTTCATCTTCTGCGACACCTGATAGCAGGTTCGTCACACTAAAAGTCAATAACTTCACCAAGTAGATTTTTGTACTTTAGTGTTTTATTTCTCATCATGTTGGATTACATTTTAATTATTGACTATCATTACCATTCTATGATGGACAAAGTCACGTTAGCTTTCTCTCCCAACCTTCTTTAGGGTTACGATATGATTACTATATTATACATTGATGCTATTGTCTTTTATTGACAATAGTGGCTAAGCTTCAATATCTCTCAACATCTCAGGTGGTCTTCTTCTATAATTAGGGGGACTGTCATATGTCCACCCTAGCAATGATTGGATCAAGGCAAGACTGAAGAGGGCCGTTGTGCAAAGGTAATTTATGGGCCCATTGCAGTCCAATAGCTCATCATTATGCACAATTACATATGTTTTGGTGAAGGAAGTGGGCCCTTTACCTCTTGGGTTCCTGTCCGGCCGCCCTTGTTGCACCAATAGTATGTCCACCCCATGTCTTCTGTTCTCACCACCATCTATTATCTAGATGAGTTTTCCTCCTTCCTTTGCTTTTCTCTACAACACTGCCTATTCCCTTGAGCTAATCATTGGAATGATCCAGGGGTTTAACTTGAGTCTTTTGGGTCTCAGTGGTAAATTTGTAATAGGGAACCCTGATTATAGATGTCTCTTTTCTTACCTTTCCTCCTGCATTTACAGATCCCAAGATTCATAGTGCAAGATACTCATGATACTCACTTGGGAGTTGCTATATGTGGTCACCCAGTGGTTGTGATGTGGATTGCAGTCTCACAAAGATTTTGATAGCGTGTTCTGTATAATTTAGAGAAATTTGAGCTCTCTTTCCACAGATTTTCCATACTTTTACCCAGAGGTGGAGTGTGGTTTACCAGTGTCTGGAGCAAGACAAGCATTACACCCCCTAATGGCCCTCATAGACATTAGATGACTGTCAGCCGAATGATTCTTTGGTCAATTGTTTGACCGGCAGCCATCTCGGCTGTCTCTCCAGTATCTCTCAGTGCTCCTGTTTTCTCTATGAGAAAGCAAACATCAGTTATCTCTGTCAGTGACCTATGTCTGGGAAAACAAAGCGATCAGCAGTCCAAAATCAGACATCACCCATACACATTAGCGTGTCGACCAAATATATTGATATTGGAGGGTGTGGCTGACATTAGCCTAATGTAAACGATGAAAACGATGATGCAAAAAAGTCGATAGTGCATTGATCCACTTTAGTAAAATCACACAACTTTTTCCTTGCTATTTGCCTTAATTATAAGTTCATTGTTGTTTATTTTTAATTTAATCATGGCTTTTCCATAGGAATTACTTTACCTGGTTTTCTCATATAACATGTACGTAACGTATCTCTACTGTTAGATTGAATGCAATCTTCATGAACTATTTAAGTTTTGGAATGGTCCCGGAATTGGGGGAAATGCCCCTTTAGTATTTATGCACTTTGGAGACTTATGTATTTGACTCTAACTATGCAATTATATTTTAAAGTGCGCTAAGTACAGCTACTGTATTCCATTCGGAATTATCTTGGCTTTAATTATTTATGTGATATATATATATATATATATATATATATATATATATACAGTACAGACCAAAAGTTTGGACACACCTTCTCATTTAAATATCTTTCTGTATTTTCATGACTATGAAAATTGTACATTCACACTGAAGGCATCAAAACTATGAATTAACACGTGTGGAATTATATACTTAACAAAAAAGTGTGAAACTACTGAAAATATGTCTTATATTGTAGGTTCTTCAAAGTAGAACATATAATTTTTTTTTTTATATTATATATATTTGCTATTTGAGAATTTTCCCCCAAAATCGTAGAGCATTTGTTTCACTTTGGAGAGTCCTGCATGTTAGCGTGATTTGTTCATTGACCAACTGTATACAATAGGACCCCTTTCTCTTCCTGTATCATGTAGTCCTTCTAAATATTTTATGTGAGTTTTATAATCAGTTTTATTATGGCATAATACATGTTTGTATATTTTACTACATTTTGTTAATACCTCCCTTCATTATTGGTTTATATTAGTCTAATGTACAGTGTCCCTGACAGAAGTTATGTCGCTTATCCATGTTATGTAAATAAAAGCTTATAACCTGACGTTAAATTCATCCATTGGTTTTATAAATTACTCTTTTGAAAGCTGAAACCCTCCCAAATTTGGTTTGGGTTAAGAAAATAATTTGGCATCAATGCTGAAATATTGATCATTTCATGAACACAGAATGGTCAGATTTTGGCAGGAAAAAAGTTTTGTCGCCCACAGAAAGTAATGTAGTATTCAAACAAATAATTATCTTAAAATACAAATATATGTTGCATAACATTGGTGAATGAAGTTGTGCTGTTATTAGAGTCATATTTAATATTTTGTGTGACTTCCATGAGCTTGAAGAACTGCATCCATGCGGTTCAAGTCATCAGGAATAGCAGAGAATGCAGTCTTACATGCCTCCCAAAGTTCATCTAGATTCTTTGGTTTTGTCTTCCAAGCTTCCTCTTTCATCCTACCCCAAACATGCTGAATGATGTTCATGTCTGGTGACAGGGCTGGACAGTCCTTGAGTACCTTGATCTTTTTTGCCTGGAGGAACTTTGTTGTAGAGATGGATGTATGAGATGGAGCACCATCCTGCTGCAGAATTTAACCCCTTTTATGATTTGGAATGTAAGAGGTAGCTAATACTTCTTGATATTTTAGGCTATTGATATTGCCTTCCACCTTGCAAATGTTTCGCACACCCCCATACTGAATGTAACCCCAGACCACGATCTTTCCACCACCAAATGTAACTGTTTTCTGGGTGTATTTTGGATCCATACGGGCTCCAGTAGGTCTCCTGCAGTATTTGCAGTGGCTGTGGTGTAATTCTACTGAAGATTCTTCAGAGAAATCCACCTTCTGCCACTTTTCCAGCGTCCATCTGTTTAGCAGGCTGTGGGACTTTGCAAATGCTTTTTATTTGCCTTTTGTTTAGTGCTGGCTTCTGGGCGCTGATTCGACCATGGAGGCCATTTCGAGACAGAATCCTACAAACTGTTCTTGTTGACACATGGACTTGAGGTGACCAGGCCTGTTGGAGCTCTGCTGCAGTGGAAGACGGGCTTTCTTGGGATTTTCTAACCAACAAACGTTCCTCCAGAGCAGTTGTCTTGCCGGGTCTGCTGGACCTAGGCTTGTCAAACGCATCTCCAATCTCTTCAAATCTTTTTTTAATTCTTTGTACTTGAAGCTAAGACACATTAAAGGTGCCAGCCACCTCTGCAGTGGATCTGGTCTTCAGCCTCTTGATAATCAAGGCTTTGGTCGCAGGGTTGATTTTTGGCATGTTGTCAGAGCTCAAGTTGCAGTTAAAGTGAAGGTCTGGGGTGCTGGGTTTCTTTTTATACACACCCACTAATTAACTGATCATTTACTGAGCACTGGTGAGGATGTAAACTAGGAATTTGGTGCATTATATCACCAGGCGACAAATATATGATTCTCTTAAAAAGCTTGGGGTAGGGGTCTAGGGGACCCTTTTATAGCCAAAATCACGGCCCTGTATCACAATACGTCACCTAGGCTGAAGATAAATGGAACTGTAGCACCGAGGGCTCGGTTGCTACAGACGTATTGCACCTCACCCAGAGGTGTGATATCTCACTCTCAGATAAGGATGGAGTGTGGATCAGGACCCGACACCTGCATGCATTACACCACATTGCCGTGGGGCAGGGCGACCAATATGCCCCTGAGATGGGCACGACAGTCCCTGTCCCTGGCTGGAGTGGGGGGAGGGAACACTGAGGAAGGGGAACCCTGCAGTGCAGGAGCAGGGAGGAAGCAGTTCCTGGGTGCATTGAGAAGGGAGTATAAAAGGTGGGCACCATCTTAGTTCAGTGCAGAGAAGTCTGAGCAGAAGTGGCAGGGAGCAGGGGCTCTGCATGAGCTCTGCTCCGGAGGCGGGCCTAGTAGCAGAGGCCCAGGCCTGCAAGAGGGAGAAGGAAGGAAGAGGAGCGGAGAAGGCTCCAGGAACGAGGAATGAAGGGATCCCAGGGGTGCGGACGGGCGAGTCGCCACCGCACGCCCGAATCCACCTGCGTGGAGGGGTCAGGCCAAAGGGGGAGACCGGTCCCCGAACTAGTGGAGGCAGGAAACGACCCTCAGCTAGAAACCGGAGGCTCTGACATTTTATGTGGCGCAGCCCCTTGCTCCACCCGCTAGGAAGGCACCACATAGGGTCAGGGAAACTGGCGCCAAGTTTACCAAGAGGAGGCCCGAGGCAGCCGGACAGAAGTGTTGGTAAGAAAGGCCAGACAAAGGACACACAAAGGGGGTCCTGTGAAGCGCTCCAAAGTTATCTGGGAGTTGTCTGAGCCCCTCACCTGGTGAGCACAGTACGACGTGGGCTGCCTTTACCTGCAGACGTGGTCTGGATAATAAGAACTGTGAGTAAAGGCCCTGAACTGCATCACTGACTCCGTGTCGTTACTGCTGCTGCCCTGCACCATCACCCCCATCCTCCGCATACACTGCCCTGAGGCTATACTCCTCCCGTGGGGAGTTATGCTACGCTCTGCTGCACCCACAACACCAGCCTTAGCGGTCTGCCCTGTAGCGGCGGTTCACTCTGACCGCAATCCACGGGTGGCGTAATCGGACATTTAAACATCAAAACCACATAAATAGTTCCGCCACTGGTTTGACCGCCCTGAGCCACGGAACCGGATCGTCGCCACGAAGACTACAACCACCAGCATCCACCAAAAAGGGTCCGGCTCCGGGTGTCCCAAGGCCCAGGGGGTGCGTCAGAACATTTTCATCACCTTTCACAATCACCAATGGGACAAGGCAGAGATGTCCTCTGTCCCCTCTCTTATACATCCTTGTGACGGAGCACCTGCTCTCATCAATTCGCCATAACCCCAATATTAGGTGGATTGAGGTGGGAGGCACCGAGTACAAGTGCTCTCTATTTGCTGATGATGTCCTAGTATATATCACTCAATCACATATATCCATCCCTGCTGTTATGGCTGAAATAGATCACTTTGTTACATGGTAAAATTTTAAAATCAATGCAGCGAAGTCTGAGGCCCTCGATGTCTCCCTCCCTAAATCCATATAGGATTCCATCCAGTCCAACTTTCCCTTTGCCTGGCCCTCACAGGGTATCAAATACTTAGGAATTCCTATTCATAGAGACCTCTCCCATCTATGTTATCTTAATTTTGGGCCCTTTATTGAACAATTCCATACAGACCACGGTTGGCAAGTTAGAACTGTAAGATTCACTACGTGAACCACTGGTGTTTTGTGGAAAAGCACATGTACACCGCGTTCCAAATTATTATGCAAAAAGTGTTTAGGAGTGATAAGGGAAGAATTTGTTTGTTTGTCAGTTAAACTCATTGATGGTGATGTGTGTCAGGGCTCTTTATATCACTGTAAGCAATTGCAGACACCTGTGCTAATTAGTTTGGCAGGTGTGTCCAATGAAAGGCAAGACTACTTAAGAAGGCTCTCTCACATTATTAAGCAGCCTACATTTTCTGCCAAAATGGGAAAGAAAAAGGATGTGTCGGCTGCTGAGAAGCAACAAATTGTGGAGTGTTTAGGTCAAGGCATGACTACAATCAACATTGTGCGATGATCAGGATGAAGTGTCTTGGCAATCAAGAAGTATGTAGCTGATTCACAGTACACACGTGTGCGTGCTGATAAGGGCAAATTGAGGACTCTTTCCTACAGGCAATTACGTCAGGTTGAAAGAGCAGCGGCAAAAAAGCCTTGTCATAGCAGCAGACAAGTTTTTGAAGCTGCTTGTGCCTCCAACGTCCCCCGAACAACAAGATGCAGGGTCCTTCAGAGGTTTGCAGCTGTGCATACGCCATCCTGTCGACCTCCTCTATCCACTTCACACAAGCAGAAACGGCTCCAGTGGGCCAAACATTACATGAAGACTGATTTCAAAACTGTTTTGTTCACGGATGAGTGCCGTGCAGCGCTCGATGGTCCAGATGAATGGAGTGGAGGATGGCTGGTTGATGGACACCCCACGCAAACACGGCTACAGCGCCAACAAGGAGGAGGTGGAGTAATGTTTTGGGCTGGAATCATGGGGAGAGAGATTGTCGGCCCCTTTAGGATCCCTGAAGGCGCTAAAGATGAACTCCATAATGTATGTGGATTTTCTCAAACAGCACTTCCTGCCATGGTTCAAGAAGAAGAACCGTGTATTTCACAGCAAGATCATTTTTCTGCATGATAATGCACCATCTCATGCTGCACATAAAACATCTGCATCTCTGGCTGATATGGGCATAAAAGGGGACAAACTTATGGTGTGACCCCCATGCTCCCCTGACCTCTACCCCATTCAGAACCTTTGGAGCATCATTAAAAGGAGTGTCTATGATGGCGGGAGGCAGTTCACATCTAAGCAACAGCTCTGGGAGGGTATTCTGTCCTCATGCAAAACAATTGAAGCAGAAACCATCCAAAACCTGACAAATTCAATGGACGAGAGAGTTCAGAAGCTCCTTTCGAACAAGGGGTCTTATGTGAAAATGTAACATCACCTAGAATAAAGTTTTGAGTTGAAAACTGTTTGATTTCAGTTTCTAACAACCTGCTAATGCTTATAATTTCAAAAATGACCATTTTTTTGGTCTTTATTAAAATGAAAAGGTTGATCGAAAAGTTTGGGGGATCTAAGAGTGTGGCAACCCAGTAGTCATGATTACTTCGAATTCTGACAATATGAGGGTCATGCTGCAGGTAGTGCAGCAAGAAGGCACTTATGTGTCTTGCGCATCTCGGAGCCCCAAAATTATTTTCCGGGCTAGATGCAGCTAAAAATTATTTTTAATTTTAAATCTGGTGAAGCTTATTATAGATGGCCTAATAGGATCAGTGCTGCACACTGCTACAAAGCCCAAATTATTTTCCAGTCAAGATACAGATAAACATGATTAGTAATTTGAAAGCTTAAAACGGTTGGTAGGGTGATTTTAACCAATCATCAAGCTTTTACTCTCCCCAGGATGACACAGGGGTAGAAAAGTCGTTTCGGATCCATGATTTGTTCATCTTTATGAACGTGAGTCTGTCTACATTATCAGTGGAGAGCCGCGTGCGCTTATCTGTCAGCACACCACCAGCAGCGCTGAACACACGTTCAGACAGAACGCTGGCTGCGGGGCATGACAAGATCTCCAAGACGTAAGTGGCTAGCTCCGGCCATTTATCCAGATTGGAAGCCCAAAAAGAGCAAGGGTCCAGTGACACAGTCGTGGCTTCAATGTTTACTTGGAGATACTCCTGTACCATCGTCTCTAGGCGTTGACTATGTGTCAGACTTCTTGTCTCCTGTGGCCTTGCAAAGGATGGGCTAAAAAAGTGGTGAAATGATTCCGCAAAATTGATGTTACCAGCAGATACTGTGGTTCTGTTACGGTTTGAGTGCTGAACACTTGACGGTCCCACGGTTGGCAAGTTGGAACTGTGAGATTCACTACGTGCACCACTGGTATTTTGTGGAAAAGCACATGTAAGATTCTGCAACAGTCTCTGCTGATACTCCTGCATGCGTGCATCCCTTTCTATGGCAGGAATAATTTCTGCAAATTTACTTTTGTACCGGGGATCTAACAGTGTGGCAACCCAGTAGTCAGGATTATTTCTAATTCTCACAATTCGAGGGTCATGTTGCAGGTAGTGCAGCAAGAAGGCACTCATGTGTGTTGCGCATCCAGGAGCACCAAGTCCCTGTTGTGTTGGTGGCGAGGTAACAATCATGCTTCCTTCCTCTGTCCTCTCCCCCCAACCTCGCACAACAGAAATGTGATCAAGGTCTCCCTCATCTGATGAGTCTTCCATCAGTTCATCCTCCACTTCTTCCTGGGCTCCTGCACCTTCCTCACTAGTTTGGCTGCTACCATGCGCCCTGGTAAAATCATCTCCCCCACCCTCACATGCCTGCCGCCTTGGTGCTGCCGACCGTCTGGACCTTGCAGATGTTAGCCCTTCCGCATACAACTCCTCCTCCTCTACTTCCTCCACCTCCTCTTGTGCCACCACCTGACTCCGAATTCTGTTTAACATGTGCTCCAGCATGTAAATCACCGGAATAGTCATGCTGATAATGGCATCGTCAGCACTAAACATCTTCGTCGCCATTTCAAAACTGTGCAGAAGGGTGCATAGGTCCCTGATCTGAGACCACTCCTCCAGCGTGATTTGCCCCACCTCTGAATCTCGTTGGCCCAGGCTATACGTCAGAACGTATTGCACCAGGGCTTGTCGGTGCTGCCACAGTCGCTGCAACATGTGCAGAGTTGAATTCCACCAGGTAGGCACATCGCATTTTAGCCGGTGAAGTGGCAGGCCCAACGACTTCTGTAGAGATGTAAGTCGCTGAGCTGCGGGATGCGAACGGCGGAAGTGAGCACACAGCGACCGTGCCCTCTGCAGAAGGCCATCTAGTCTGGGATAGTGGGCTAAAAATTGCTGGACAACCAGGTTCAACACGTGAGCCATACAAGGCACGTGTGTGACATTGCCCCGGCGAAGGGCCGCACCCAGGTTTGCAGCATTGTCGCACACGGCCTTCCCTGGTTTCAGGTCCAGTGGAGACAACCATTCATGAAATTGGTTCTCCAGAGCTGACCACAACTCCTCAGCTGTGTGACTCACATTTCCCAGACATTTCAATGTAAAAACCGCCTGATGACGTTGAGCCCTACTGCCAGCATAGTAAGGAGGTATGCAGGATCCCTTCTGCGCAGTTAGAAAGCTTGTGGCATGACCAGACAGGCTTTGGGTGCAGGTGGAAGACCGAGAGGAGGTTGAGGAGGCAGAAGCAGTGGAGGAACTTTGACATAAAGAGGATTGACGCACAACTCGTGCTGACGGCAAGACTTGGACAGCAGCCCCTTGTCCTGCTGTCACCATAGTTACCCAGTGCCCAGTCAGCGACATGTAACGCCCCTGTCCATGCCTACTCGTCCAAGTGTCTGTGGTGAAATGCACCCTGTCACACACAGAGTTTCTCAAAGAAGCGGTGATGTTGTGTGCGACATGCTGGTGGAGCGCAGGCACACCTTTCTTTGAGAAGTAGTGCCGACTGGGCATCTGGTACTGGGGCACTGCGACGGACATAAGGTCTCGAAAATCCTCTGTGTCCACCAGGCGGAAAGGCAGCATTTCTGTAGCCAAGAGCTTGCAGATGGTGAAATTCAACCTCTTAGCTTTCTCATGGCTAAGAGGAAATGGTCTTTTACTTGTCCACATCTGAGGGACCGAGGGCTGGCTATTGTGCTTAGACGGGGTTGATAAGGGTGTCCCCGGCAAACTGCCGGTCTGTGAGGAAGATGCAGGCGGACATGTTAGGTTGCCTTGATCCAAAGGTGGTGCTATCGATGTCGGACAGCGCTCAAGACCAGCTGGTGTTACCACCTCCAAAGAAAATGATGACCTGCCAATCACGCTGGCTGTTGCGGGTAAAGAGGTGGCAGGTCTGCGCCCCAAAACAGGTGTGACTGCTGTCCCCCCAGTCACAGAGGATGAAGAGGCCGCGGATGCACAAGATATGGCAGACGGTGGTTGGCCCGGCCGGCTAGGCCGCATTGTAGCACACTGAGCTTCCCACTGCAACTTATGCTTCATGTCCATGTGCCGGTTCATGCATGAAGTACTCAAACTATGTATTTTTTGGCCTCTACTTAGCTTTTGCTGACAAATGTTACAGATAACACGAGTTGGGTCATCTTTATCAATCTGAAAAAATGCCCAGGCTATGCAAGGCTTAGCACCCATGCGACCTGAAGAGCCACCACGACTTGTGGTGAGAGGCAGAGTTGTGTTTGAGGATGCAGTTGTTGACGTGCTTCCAGTACTACGTCTCTGTCCAGGAAGGCGCAACCTGACCTCGTCGTCACTAGCATCTTCCTTCACCTCCTCTGCTGACCTCATCTCTTGGCTGACTGTGGGTTGACAGTAAGTGGGATCTCCGACCTCATCATCATCACCCTGTGCGTTATCACACCCGTCGTCCTCAGAGCCAACCTGTTCCTGCCCTGACAAAAAACTAAAGTTGTCGCTCCAATCAGGTATTTGAGTCTTATCATCGTCTTCCTCATTGTCTCCACCAACAGGAGTTACAGTTTGGGAATGAGGGTCTACATTATGGTCAGAACCTTCTGCGTCTGGTCCTGGATCCGACTCATAAAGATTCTGGGCATCAGTGCAGATCATTTCCTCGCCTGGATTCACAGAAGCGCTGGAGTCGACCTCTGATTCCCAGGCTATAGTATGAGTAAACAGCTCTGCAGACTCAACCATCTGTTCTACCTCATACTCAGACGGGCAGCTGGAGATTTGGGAGCTGTGAGGAAGCAAGTGCGATTTGGGTGACACCTTTGAGGACTGGAGTATTTGTGATGTTGAAGTTGATGTGGAGGAGAGCCCACTTAAAGGAGCACTTGATATCCGTTGAAGCACCTGCTGTTTTTGTGCCTCATCTGGAGTTTGTAGCGATTGGCGTGGCCGTAAGAAAGGGATCTTATCACATTGTCCGCTAAAAG
Source organism: Phyllobates terribilis (assembly GCF_046119375.1). NCBI lineage: Eukaryota > Metazoa > Chordata > Amphibia > Anura > Dendrobatidae > Phyllobates > Phyllobates terribilis. Next base: position 733,788,764 of record NW_027362763.1, on the reverse strand, counting down.
AAGTAGACATTTTAGTTTGGCTGGAAGATGGTCTTTCTTCTGCACCTACCCCACGGACACAACCTTTTTTCCCCTTCCCAACACGCCTATTCCCCTTTCCACCAGCAGCAGGCCTTTTTCCACTCATTTTGGTGGTTAACTAATTCACAACTCTGGAGTTGTTTGCACAAAAAAACAATGGATGGTAACCGAGCAGAGCTGAGTGGCCAAACTGTGGTATTAGGCCAAAACTATTGGCTGGGTTAGATGCAGAAAAAAATTATTTTTAATTTGCAACCTGATGGAGGTCAGTATAGATGGACTAATAGACCAAGTCCCACACACCGCTAGAAGCCCAAATATTTTTTCAGAGCTAGATGCAGAAATTTTTTTTATTCAATTTGCAACCTGATGGAGGTCAGTATAGATGGACTAATAGACCAAGTCCCACACACTGCTAGAAGCCCAAATATTTTTTCAGAGCTAGATGCAGAAAAAAATTATTTTTAATTTGCAACCTGATGGAGGTCAGTATAGATGGACTAATAGACCAAGTCCCACACACTGCTAGAAGCCCAAATATTTTTTCAGAGCTAGATGCAGAAAAAAATTATATTCAGTTTGCAACCTGATGGAGGTCAGTATAGATGGACTAATAGAATGATGCTATGCCCAAAAGATTTTACTTCACTAGGTGCAGTAAAAAAATTGGTATTCTATACACAGGTGGTATATCTTGCAACACAGATAGGCTACTCCACTGACTAACACACTCTGCAATAGGCCAAAAAGGATTAGCTTTGCTAGATTCAGCCAAATGCTGTGAAAAAAACTTGCACAGCACTGGCACAGACCTGCCTGGCAAAAACTGATAGGAACTGATGTAACCTAGTCCTGAAAAGGACTCCAATTACAATTAGTCTTTACTCCCACAATCTATCTATTTAAGAGCACAGACCTGCTTGATAAAAGTCGTAGGAAATGCTGTAACCTAGTCCTTAAAAGGACTGCAATCACAACTATTCCCTACTCCCAAGCTATCTGTATATTTGTGCGAAAATTGGCTTGAAATTAACAAGGTATAGCGCACACAGCAACAGCGGTGCCGTCTAACACGCAGCTGCAGCAGTGAGAAAATGGTGGCGACGGGGAAAATGGCTTGGTCTTATAGGGCAAGGACATGTGACATACACTGCCAATCACACATGCCCTTGCTTGTGTGAAAAAAAGCACTTCGCTCCGTGTGTGCGCTGCTGATAGGCTGACAGATTGCACCTCCCCACTGCAAATGCGGTAAAGAGAAAAAAAAATGGAGATCTTCATTGTTCCTGCAGAGATCCATCCCCTGCCCCTCCCCCCGCCCCGCTGTACACTCAAACTGCGTATTAACATTAATTTTCATCATTACTGAGAAAAAATCCAGTTATGATTTTGGTGCACGAACAGTTATCGAACATAACCTCGAACAGCCGAATTTTTCTCAAATTGTTCGTGTTCGCCGACCGGCTCGAGCACCGCCCAAAACAGCTCGAATTTGAGATTGGCGAACAGTTCGAGTAGAACAACGCTCATCTCTACTGATCAGGCCGGCACAGGTCTGTGGAGTTATCTTGGCCGACTCCTCCATGCAGATCTTCTCCAAGTTATCTAGGTTCTTTGGGTGTGTCATGTGGACTTTATTCTTGAGCTCCTTCCACAAGTTTTCAATTGGGTTAAGGTCAGGAGACTGACTAGGCCACTCCAACACCTTGACTTTTTCCCTCTTGAACCAGGCCTTGGTTTTCTTGGCTGTGTGCTTTGGGTCGTTGTCTTGTTGGAAGATGAAATTACGACCCATCTTAAGATCCTTGATGGAGGAGCGGAGGTTCTTGGCCAAAATCTCCAGGTAGGCCATGCTATCCATCTTCCCATGGATGCGGACCAGATGGCCAGGCCCCTTGGCTGAGAAACAGCCCCACAGCATGATGCTGCCACCACCATGCTTGACTGTAGGGATGGTATTCTTGGGGTCGTATGCAGTGCCATCCAGTCTTCAAACGTCACGTGTGTGGTTGGCACCAAAGATCTCGATCTTGGTCTCATCAGACCATAGAACCTTGAACCAGTCTGTCTCAGAGTCCTCCAAGTGATCATGAGCAAACTGTAGACGAGCCTTGACATGACGCTTTGAAAGTAAAGGTACCTTACGGGCTCGTCTGGAACGGAGACCATTGCGGTGGAGTACGTTACTTATGGTATTGACTGAAACCAATGTCCCCACTGCCATGAGATCTTCCCAGAGCTCCTTCCTTGTTGTCCTTGGGTTAGCCTTGACTCTTCGGACAAGCCTGGCCTCGGCACGGGAGGACACTTTCAAAGGCTGTGCAGGCCGTGGAAGGCTAACAGTAGTTCCATAAGCCTTCCACTTACGGATGATGCTCCCAACAGTGGAGACAGGTAGGCCCAACTCCTTGGAAAGGGTTTTGTACCCCTTGCCAGCCTTGTGACCCTCCACGATCTTGTCTCTGATGGCCTTGGAATGCTCCTTTGTCTTTCCCATGTTGACCATGTCTGAGTGCTGTTCACAAGTTTGGGGAGGGTCTTAAATAGTCAGAAAAGGCTGGCAAAAGAGATCTTTAATCCACACATGTGAAGCTCATTATTCTTGGTGCCTGAACTACTTCTTAATACTTTAGGGGGACCAAACAGAATTCTTGTGGTTTGAGGGGTTGAATAATAAATGACACTCTGAATTAACTTTTAACGTTAAAAAAAAAAAAAAAAAAAAAATTTGCTGCAGTGCATTTCCCACTTCCAGGCTGATCAACAGTACAAATATCACAATGCCAAGTTAATTCCGCATGTGTCAACCAGCTAAATCTGCAGGGGGTTGAATACTACTTGTAGGCACTGTATATGGACATGCAAGTCTTTAATATGTAAATTCATCAATACCTTTATATCTTCTATCTTCTGCTGCGTTCACTAAAAGTTTCATTTTAATTCATATGCAAATGAGGTGTTAATTGCTCTGCATGTTTATAGGTCTAATATTGGTCTATTACAACAAGGAAGTGTGCAAGAAACTTTTTTTTTAACAACACGCATGCTTTGTGGGTAGACAGCTGTGTTTAAATAATTAATAGGGTAGGCGGCACACCCTTAATGAACAGTATCAATTTGTATAGGGTGCTAATTCTTTTGGATCCCCTGTAGATCCCTAGTGAATAAAAGGAAGAAACTGCACACCAAAAGGCGGTGGAGATGCTTAATTAGGATTTATGCACAATATCTCATATCCATAGATTACATCGTCGTCAGTATAGTGTGGCAAGACGACTCGCTCGGCTCTCCCGGAGGCAGACTCAGGACACACGTTCTCAGGTTACGTTCCTGCTGGTTTGTTATCTGGCATAAAAGCAGCAGGGTTTCGCAGGAAAAAAAAACAATAAACAAAGTCTAGCTCAGTCCATAGATGAGCGTGTTCCGCCCGCTCTCGGTAGCATAAACTGCACAGTCCAAGTAACAAGCTCTGCAGCTTCCACAATACTGTCTGGAGACTTCCTTCTCCAGACCACACTCCAGAGAAAAAAAAAACGGACTGAGCTTTTACACATTGCTCAGCCACACCCTGAGGGGAGGTAGGGGGAATGGCGTCCCGCTCTCTTTGCCATTCCCATAAAACCGCACACCCTTTAACAGAGTAAATCTACCAGCATATAACACGCTGGCAGAAAAATAAAGTAGGTCTTAGTTCACACAGGAGAGCATCCTGAGTGACACATACCTCCCCTCACATATAAAACCAGTGACACTGTCACATATTCCCCCCCTCTGCCCAAAGCCGGGGGTTTGGGCGCCTTCTGACACCAGGCAGGGAATCCTAGAGAGGGCATCTGCATTCCCATGTAACTTCCCGGGCCTATGCTCCACGTGAAAGTTAAACTCTTGAAGCTCTAGGAACCATCTAGTTACCCTGACATTTTTACCCCTCTTCTCCCTCAACCATCTCAACGGGGCATGGTCTGATACTAATCTAAACTTCCGGCCTAGTAGGTAATATTTCAGTGTATCCACGGCCCATTTTATGGCTAAATACTCTTTCTCTACTATGGCATAGTTCTTCTCGCAGGAGGACAGCTTTCGGCTTAGATAGAGAATGGGATGTTCTTCCCCATTTATTTCTTGGGAGAGTACGGCCCTTAGACCAACCTCTGAAGCATCCGTCTGGACCACAAATTCTTTCTTGAAGTCTGGCGCGACCAGGACCAGCTGCTTGCACAGTGTTAGCTTCAACTGTTGAAACGCGGTCTCCGTTTCTTCCGTCCATTTCACCATGGTTGATTTGGTGCCTTTTAGAAGATCCGTTAGTGGCGTGGCAATCATGGCGAAATTCGGGATAAACCGCCGGTAGTATCCCACCATTCCTAGGAATGCTCTCACCTGCTTCTTTGAGAGTGGTTGCGGCCATGTTTGAATTGCCTCCACTTTCTTGATTTGCGGCTTTATTTCGCCTCTCCCAACAACATAGCCCAGGTACTTGGCCTCCTCTTTTCCGATAGCACACTTTCTCGGATTTATGGTAAATCCTGCCTTCCTTAGCGCGTCCAGAATGGCCTGTAGTTTAGGTAGGTGACTAGCCCAGTCTGGGCTAAAGACCACAATGTCGTCGAGGTAGGCTGCGGCATACTTCTTATGTGGGGCTAGGATCCGATCCATAGCCCTCTGGAAAGTGGCTGGGGCCCCCTGTAGTCCGAACGGCATCCGCGTGTATTGAAAACACCCATCAGGTGTTGAGAAAGCTGTCTTCTCCTTAGCCATCTGGGACATGGGGATCTGCCAGAAGCCTTTCGTCAGGTCGAGTGTGGTGATGTACCTCGCCGGTCCAAGCCTCTCGATGAGTTTGTCGACGCGGGGCATCGGGTACGCGTCACACTTGGATACCTCATTCAGCCGGCGGTAGTCATTACAAAACATCCATTCTCCATTGGGTTTCGGCACGAGGACGATTGGGCTCGACCACCCTCTCTTTGACTCCTCTATTACTCCGAGGTCTAACATCCTCTTCACCTCGGCCGAGATCACCTCCCGGCGTGCTTCCGGAATCCGATACGGCTTCAGATTCACTCGTACGTGCGGCTCTGTCAGCACATCATGCTCTACCACCTGGGTATGCCCCGGCAACTCTGAGAACAGCTCCCGATTCCGCTGTAGTAATTCTCGACACTGTTGCTTCTGGGCCGGTGATAGAGTCTCTGCAATAGTGACCTCCTCCACCTTGCCTTCTGGTGCGGCTTCCAAGCAAGGAGTTTCTACAGGTTCACGGTCCCGCCACGGCTTGAGCAAATTTATATGATATATTTGATGCGGCTTTCTTCGGCCAGACTGGTGGACTTTATAATTAACCTCGCTGACTTTCTCCACCACCTCGTATGGACCTTGCCATTTGGCAAGGAACTTGCTCTAGACGGTAGGGATCAGCACCAAAACACGGTCCCCGGGCTGGAACTGTCTTAGTCTCGCCGACAGGTTATAGACCCTCACCTGGGCTTCCTGAGCCTGGAGGAGATGTTCCTTCACGATGGGCATCACCTTTGACATTCTCTCCTGTAACTGGGTGACATGTTCGATGATACTCCGGTGTGGCGTGACTTCAGCCTCCCAAGTTTCCTTGGCGATGTCTAGGAGACCTCTTGGATGCCGCCCATATAGGAGCGCAAATGGAGAGAAGCCAGTGGAGGCTTGAGGAACTTCTCTGACTGAGAAAAGCAGAAATGGGAGCAGGTAGTCCCAGTCTCGCCCATCCTTTTCAACGACGTTCTTGAGCATCGCCTTTAAGGTCTTGTTGAAGTTTTCTACTAGGTCGTCCATCTGCGGATGATAAACCGAGGTCCGAAGCAGAGTTATCTGAAGGACTCTGCAAAGCTCCTTCATCACCTTGCTCATGAAGGGGGTTCCTTGGTCTGTCAGAATCTCTTTTGGTCCGAGCGAAAATATGGACCAGCTCTCGGGCTATACTTTTACTGGACATGTTCCTTAGGGGAACCGCTTCTGGATATCGAGTCGCGTAGTCCATGACGACCAGGATATATTGGTGGTCCCGAGCTGATTTAACTAAGGGGCCCACGAGGTCCATGGCAATCCTCTCAAAGGGAACCTCTATCACAGGTAGTGGGACTAAGGGGCTACGGAAGTGGGAGGAGGGAGCGGTTATTTGGCAGGTGGGGCATGACCTACAATAGATTTGAACTTCTCGATAACACCCTGGCCAATAAAACCTTCTCAATATCCTCTCCTGAGTTTTCTCGACCCCTAGGTGTCCCCCCAGAACATGTGAATGGGCCATATCTAGCACCCGCCGTCTGTATGGCCCCGGCACTAACAGCTGTTCCACTATCTCACCGCCCCTCAGTTTGGCCACCCGATATAGCATCTCCCCCTGCACTGCAAAGTGGGGGAATCTGGTGTCCGCCCCCGGCTCTTGGGCAACCCCATTGCATACAGTAACCTGGTCGAACGCCCCTTTTAAGGTCAGGTCTCGAACTTGAGCAGTCCCAAAGTTCTCTCTGGACATATCTAACGCAGGGAGGTCGGCCTCCTCGGTCATCGTCTCACCCTCGTCACCGAAAAGGACACACAGTGGGAACTCCTCCATCTGCGACTTCGTCGGGGGTTCTTCTTCAAGGACCTGGTTTTTCCCCATGCTACTTAGTCCAGTTCCCTTCCCCCACAAGTCCCAGAATAAGGAAAAATCATGGCCCAATATGACGGGATGTATCAGGTCCTTTACTACCCCGACTTCATGGGACTGAGCACCACAGTCTGTCCCCACTGTTACTGTGGCCACGGGATAGTCCTTGGCGTCACCATGGATGCACTGAACGCCCAGGGTTTTGGAAGGGATCAACTGGTGGGGAAGGGATGCTCTGATCATGGTCACCAGACTCCCATAGTCCAACAGACCAAGCACTTTTACTCCATTAATGGACACTGCACACGCCTGCGGCCCCTCACCGGGTCGAGAGTCTACGCTACAGGCTGGATAGGCATAATAGGAGACCCGTCTGCCTAAGCTGCAGTCCATGGGCTCAGGGGATATTTGACACCTGGCGGCTACATGTCCAGGGTTGTGACACCGCCAGCAAACTATATCTTTACCAAATGTTCTAACGGCACCTTCAGTGGGAGTGGGACGCCCCCCAATGGTGGCTCTAGACCCCTTCCGTGGTGAACCCGCCCCCCTTTGGGTATCCCAGTAGGGAGAAATGACTGCATCCGGATTCCCAAGAGATCTCTCGACTACCTGGTACCTCTCTACCAGGCCGATGAAGTCATCTGCGTTCTGGGGATCACCCTGGGCAACCCAGGTCTGTACTGGATTGGGAAGGGAATGCATGAATCTGTCAATCACCAACCGCTCAACCATCTGGGCCGGAGTGGAGGACTCCGGTTGTAGCCACTTCTGAACCAGATGCAGTAGGTCAAACATCTGCGAGCGAGGGGGTTTGTCGCTAGCATACGCCCAGTGATGAACTCGTTGGGCTCTCACCGCCATATTTACTCCCAGACATGCTAAGATCTCTGTCTTTAGTTTGGGATACTCCTTAGCATCTTGCAGCGCCAAGTCAAAATACGCCTTCTGGGGTTCACCCGATAAATATGGCGCCAGAACCTCTGCCCACTGTGCTGGTGGAAGTCTCTCCCGATCAGCCACCCTCTCAAAAACAGTCAGAAATGCTTCTACATCATCCCCAGGGGTCATCTTCTGCATGGCCCGCCTTACCGCCTTCCTGACGTGAGAATCGTCAGTCAGTCCTGGGGGTGGGGCGGCCGCCCTGCTCTGGATGGCGTCCGCCAAAAGCCGTATCTGCTGTTGCGCCTCCTGCTGGTGCTGCTGCTGCGACTTTTGCTGCAACTGGATTTGCTGAAGCAACAATTTGGTCGTCTCCTGGTGCTGCTGCTGTATGCTCTGCTGGGCCTGCTGCATGCTCTGCTGGGCCTGTAGGTGTTTAACGAGTTCCTCCATGCTGCTGGACTTCTCTGGCAGGCTGGCAGCCTTCACCCAGGACATCCACCGGTCTTTGTGGCAGGTAAACGTGTTCCTGGAATCCTGCCCGCATTCTCCACCAACTGTGGCAAGACGACTCGCTCGGCTCTCCCGGAGGCAGACTCAGGACGCACGTTCTCAGGTTACGTTCCTGCTGGTGTATTATCTGGCATAAAACCAGCAGGGTTTCGCAGGAAAAAAAAACAATAAACAAAGTCTAGCTCAGTCCATAGATGAGCGTGTTCCGCCCGCTCTCGGTAGCATAAACTGCACAGTCCAAGTAACAAGCTCTGCAGCTTCCACAATACTGTCTGGAGACTTCCCTCTTCAGACCACACTCCAGAGAAAAAAAAACAGGACTGAGCTTTTACACATTGCTCAGCCACACCCTGAGGGGAGGTAGGGGGAATGGCATCCCGCAATCTTTGCCATTCCCATAAAACCGCACACCCTTTAACAGAGTAAATCTACCAGCATATAACACGCTGGCAGAAAAATAAGGTAGGTCTTAGTTCACACAGGAGAGCATCCTGAGTGACACATACCTCCCCTCAAATATAAAACCAGTGACACTGTCACAATAGCTAAAACATTATGTTTTGGGTTAATACCCTTCATCAGATGTGTCTGTTGTGGTAAATGTTGTCTAAATTGGAAAGGTCCAGAATTAGGTTCAGGACTAAGTATTGGGTTGCGGAGTCTGCGTGTGTATGTATATTGATCTATTGTAACATGGAATTGTGCAATTTTTTTTTTACAACATGCACACTATGTCACGTAGACAGTTGTGTTTAGATTATGGGGATTTTTCTTTTGTCGTTTACAAATAAAATGATAAAAAAGATGGCTGCCCCATCTCACAAGCTAGGAAGCACACTTTTTTTGACACAACACACAAGCTATGGTTTCAAGATTTTTCTTTAGTAGCAAAATTAGGACAGAGGGTTATTAAACTGTCCTCATTGTTTGCAGTGTGTGAAGAATAAAATAAATGCTGTTATTAAAGGGGTTCTTCAAGAATGTCATAAAATGGCCCAAGTCACATAATTTGTATGTCAACCCATTCCATCCACATGTCATGGTGGGCCACAGTTTGAAGAAATACAGCTCACGAGACCTGTGTCTCAACTGACAGGAAACCAGTATCGTAAGCACACCTACCAGAGCTGCTGCAGCAGTATGTGACAGGATAAGAATTAAATCTTCTCCTCAACTGATGTATGATCACATCTGTCACAATATGAATCTCTCTAATAAAGGGAATAAGACCATCACATTAGTTGTGAATGTGATTTTAATACATTACATATTTTTATTTCTGAAAATCTATTAAATAGGCATAATTAAAAGTTATATTTTAAACATAGTTTAATCCTTAGTTAGGAATTATTTGCCTTTGGAAATTTGTAAATATTATGTTGATAACTTACCCTGATTCCTTGAATGATTGTTATGGTTCTCTTCAACTGACTGACCCCAAAGGATTTTATTTCACCAGCCTCAATGCTCTGTGCTTAGTCAGCCATGGAAAAAATGTATCTGCTCACCTGTCACACACTCATGAAAGTACATGTGCTTACAATACAGCTCCTCTGTCAGTTGAGACACAGGTCTCTGGAGCAGTGTTTCATCAGAGTGCAGCCCACCCTGACACATGACTTGGCAGGTTTGCCATTTGAATTATGTGATGAGGGGCTATTTTATTACATTATAGGAAAATAATTTTAAGATGCTGTTTCTGCTGTATATCACAGATCATTCACAATCACATTGACTATGCAGGTATAGGACCTCCCTATAGCATTTGAATATTTGTATTATTATTCACAGACTCAGACCACTCCCATTTTCAATGTGATTCAGCACTGGAGTAGTACACCACAATCATATTAGATCTTTATCTGTCCCTAGTTGGAATGAGTTGTGCTCTCTGACCACTTACACTGTACAAGCATAAAATAGCACTCCTTGGCCAGCCCACATTATTATTATTATGCTTATTTATGTAACACCATTATATTCCACAACAAACATCATTATCTCTGGGCCCATTGGGGCTCACTATCTCAATTTCCTATCAGTATGTCTTTGGAGCGTGGGAGGAAGCACAGGGAGAACATATAAACTCCTTGCAGATGTTGTCCTTGGTGGAATTTGAACCCAGGACCCCAATGCTAAAAAGCAACAGTGCTAACTACTGAGCCAATGTGCTGCCCCTCATATTTTATAGTGGCTGTGATTGCCCCTTTGATTGGCTATGCTACTACCACGTTATGTGATAGCTGCAGGACACTATGGGAAGGTGTGTGAAATTGCATAGGGCATTTTTTTTGCAAAGTGTTCAAAGTGTTCAAATTTGCAGTGAACTGTGAATTTGAGGAAGTTTGACTTGAAGTCGATCCCCCACGGATCGATCCGTTCATGTCTAATTTTCAGCTTTGTTACATCTATATCCTCCTATTCATGATTATTTCAGACTTTATATATGGTAATATTGTATTTTATAAATCCTTTTCAGGAGTATATTCTTGTCTTTTCACACGATTAATCCAAAAAGTTTTTAAATAGATTATGAAATGAGGGTCATGTATCTCTATGATTAAGGGTGGAAGTGCTCCGGAAACGTGTCAGAGTTCAATATGGAGCCAAGCGTGTAATTTTAAACGGATACACTAATTAAGGATATCAAATTTTTAATCCTTTTCGGAGGTGCCAGCTTTTTTCTTCACTGCCTCTATATAGCAAGCTGTTTCTAAAGTCCCATGTTAAAAAAAAACATACACCCCAGAAATTCCTAGTATTCAAATGTAGAATGGTTGATTTTATACTTTGTACTTTAAGACACTCCAATCACTTTCACTCATGGAACATTGTTGATATAGCAACTGCAACTATACTATATTAAAATTTTTGAATTCTGCGGTAACTATAGCAACCACTATGAACTAGGACTTAATTTTAATTTACCATGCTGGCATATTGCTAATTAAATTTCTAAAAATATTCCAAATATTATGTTCCAAATATGTTTAATATTAATGAGTCTACTATTTCGTCCAATATACTTCAAAATTAGGCCACATTAGCCTAAACCTTTATGAGACCAACTATTTCTGTACATTTGATCTAAAAATATAGAGCACACACATTTGCCATGTAAAGAAATGCTTCCTTCAAGAAAAGGGCAAGAGAAGCTTTTGACAATGATTTATGCTCCTTTCCTCTTAGCACGCTCAAGTACATCATCCCGCTTGACATGCATATGTACATATTTCAAGCAAGCTCTCAGGACACCTGGTACAGTCACTAAACTAAATTTATCCTTGTTCTTTCCATGAACATTGGCTAGGAAAGAAAGAGAGGACACATGGTCCCTCGGTGCACAACAACTTGACGTGGTCGGGAAGGTTTTCAGGATGAGCGAAGTGTGCAAGAAGAGTCTCGGAGACAAAATTAATTAAAAGAGAATTTGACTGTCATACAGACTTGCATTCCTCTAACTACAAAAGACAGCGTGGCAGCTGCTAATCCTATAGGTCAACAAGTAATCATGTAATTTCTAGATGCTCCAGGATCCTCAAGACTGTTTGACGGAGATATAGAGAAACAGAATTCACCTATGGGAACCAAAGTCATGGCTTTTAAAAATCTAGGGAAAAAAAATTGAAGAGAGGCTTTACAGTTTAATGTATTTATTTATTATTAAAGTGGAGGCATTTCAGTCAGTTCAATTATTTCACGATCTTCGGAAATCTAAAGTTTAAGGCAAAGGACTGTGAAAACCAAAAGATAACGAGAAATGAAAAGGCCTCAATGCCATTTCTTAAGAGTTCGGTATTTCATATTCTTGCAGTATTGGAATTAACAGTATACGTTCCAACAGGCTACTTGTCTACTGTACAGTGGGGAAAAAAGTATTTAGTCAGCCACCAATTGTGCAAGTTCTCCCACTTAAAAAGATGAGAGAGGCCTGTAATTGACTTCATAGGTAGACCTCAACTATGAGAGACAAAATGATAAAACAAATCCTGAAAATCACATTGTTTGATTTGGAAACAATTTTTTTTCAAATTTTGGTGGAAAATAAGTATCTGGTCAATTACAAAAGTTCATCTCAATACTTTGTTATATATCCTTTGTTGGCAATGACAGAGGTCAAACGTTTTCTGTAAGTCTTCACAAGTTTGGCACACAGTATTGCTGGTATGTTGGCCCATTCCTCTTTGCAGATCTCCTCTAGAGCAGTGATGTTTTGGGGCTGTCGCTGAGCAACACGGACTCCAGGACCTTGAAATGCTTCTTACGAAGCCACTCCTTCGTTGCCCTGGCGGTGTGCTTGGGATCATTGTCATTCTGAAAGACCCAGCCACGTTTCATTTTCAATGTCATTGCTGAAGGAAGGAGGTTTGCACTCAAAATCTCACAATACATGGCCCCATTCATTCTTTTATGTACATGGATCAGTCGTCCTGGTCCCTTGGCAGTGAAACAGCCCCAAAGCATGATGTTGCCACCCCATGTTTCACAGTAGGTATGGTGTTCTTTGGATGCAACTTAGCATTCTCTCTCCTCCAAACATGACGAGTTGTGTTTCTACCAAACAGTTCTACTTTGGTTTCATCTGACCGTATGACATTCTCCCAATACTCCTCTGGATCATCCAAATGCTCTCTAGCAAACTTCAGATGGGCCCAGGCATGTAATGGCTTAAGCAGGGGGACACGTCTGGCACTACAGGATCTAAGTCCCTGGCGGCGTAGTGTGTTACTGATGGTAGCCTGTGTAACGTTGGTCCCAGCTCTCTGCAGGTCATTCCCTAGGTCCCCTCATGTGGTTATGGGATTTTTGCTCACCGTTCTTGTTTGTAATTGACCAAATACTTATTTTCCACCACAATTTAAAAAAAAAATCTTTCCAAATCAGACAATGTGATTTTCAGGATTTGTTTTCTCATTTTGTCTCTCATAGTTGATGTCTACCTATGATGTCAATTACAGGCCTCTCATCTTTTTAAGTGGGAGAACTTGCACAATTGGTGGCTGACTAAATACTTTTTTTCTCCACTGTATATGTATAGCTTTTTATTATTTGGCTAATTTACGTCTGGATAATTGTTTAGCAGGTCCGGCACCCATCTCTTTGCTCTTAATGTGATGTTCCAGTTTTTTTTGTATATATATCTTTTTATCTGTCTATCCATCTATCTCTTTCTACATAATAATACATTGCAGTGCTGTGGAAAAAATATACATATATCATAATATATTATGTATATCAAACTGTAAATTATTTAAAGGGTACTTTTAGTTCACTTTGCCAATCATGTGATGCCAGAAGTATCTGGAGAGACTGCTCCACCATCACTATTGCCTGGGTGTTCTTCCTGCACTCTTGACTATGTCTTCTGCTATCACTTCTGTTCCTACACACAGTAGATCTAAATATCAGAATAACAGCATCCATTGTCTTATATTGGAAAATATCCTCGAGCATAAGTTCACATGAGAGTATAAAAAATCGTCAAGAGTTTCATCCAGAAAACTTTTTTCTCACTTGTCATCCATATACAATCCGTTTTTTTTTTACTGCAGTAGTTACTAATAATTTACAAGACCTTTTACAGTTTCTTATGTTGAAGATTTGGAATTTATCCGTTAAAAAATGTCTCCGTATGGCATCCGTTTATTTTGCGCATCCCTAGACTTGAATGGGTGAGTCTCATCTGACACTTGGAAGAAACTTATACATGTTGTGATTTTTTTCATACCCAGATTTTGTCAGTGAAAAAACAAAATCACTCATCTGCACTGCCCCATAGAATAACATTGGTCGGTGAACTGTCTGTTTTTTAATGGACAGCACTTGGACCGTAAATACGCTCTAATGAACCTACCCTTACCAAGATATCTATCTGTTCTCAGATCCCAAAGAAGTTGATTTTCAATCATTCAGTTTTATAAGTCCATAATCTTTTATTGTTACTTCTTTAGTTTTTGAGCAACTCTCACAAATTAAATTATCATCATTTTTGGCCACCTGAGTAGGGATTAGGGATGAGCGGACCCATGGAAGTGTGTTTCTGGTACCCGACTCGAACTTTAGTCCAAAGTTCGGTTCCGTACCAAAACTGTACCCGAACTTGAAACAGAACCCAAATCCCATTGAAAACAATGGGGACCCAAACTTTTGAAAAACTTTTTGAAATACTCTCTCTCTCTGCAAGTTCCCCTGGAACTCCAAACATTGCAACGGACTTCCGGGAGAACTCTGTGTTCGGCGTTCAGCACTGGACACTAACTGGTACAAACGCAGAACTTTTAAGTTTGGGTTCACTCATCTCTGAGTCCTGAGTCGTAAGTCTGACAACTAGCATTTTAAAGAGTTTGCCCTCCCATTTTTTTCCACCTCTGCTGCCGCTAATTGTTGCACCTGGCAGATGAATGGGCTTGGAAACCAACAGAGAACCTGGATAGTGCTGAGGAGGAATATTGGGGTGTCAGAGGGTAAGTATAGTTTTTTTGTTTGATTGTTTTTTAATTTTGTAGTTAAGTTGAATCAATTTTTAGAAAGGAAAAAAAATGTGTACACCCCTTTAGTTTTTAAGTAAATAAGGATAATATCACTGGTAATGTATACATTGATTAATGAATTGTAGAGTGTTTGCTAAAACAGCACCTCTAAATAATCTAAATAACTCAAAATCAGATGATAAGTCCATACGTTGGACAATTTTTTTCAATACAATCTGTACTGAATATATCTAAAAAACACAAAAAAAGGATTTTATGTTTTCTTTGTCACATTTCGATAAAACCGGCCAACCCTAAAGAGGACAGATCCCAAATATCCAAATATCACATTTCAGAACAATATAACCTATCATAATAAGGGAGGGAAGTTTGTCAACTTGAAGATGCAAAAATGGGACTCTGCGTACATTATAAGTGCCAATTTATGAAATGTTTATAAAATTCAGGCAATGAAATACAGTAATCAACGAGTCGAAGATGTCGAATGATAGAATGTGTTGGATTGGAATGGGATAAAGATTGTCATTAAGTTAACATAGTGCTGTAAATAGCTTTCTCCCCTCGCTTGTCCACTTCTCTTATTGTACACACAGAAGACATGTAATAGTTAGCTAGCCGACTGTAATTTTCTCTCTGTGGATTTTGTTAAAAATGTGTTTCTTTGTAGTAGTAAATGGTATGCCATTGTAATAACCCTGATTTTTTTTTCAGAAGCAAGTATAAGTGGTTAGCAGGAGAAAACATGGCTACATTATCTATATATTTCACTGAGCTCAATCAACATCATTGGGATCTCCTTGGTGTATGCGAATGGGGAGGTCATCTTCTTTTTTTAAGGCCACCTCCATTTTTTTTTTTACAAGAAATGAAACTAGTAAATTATATTTTAAAATATCTTCAATAAGTTCTAAAGCTTAGTCATTTTTAGTATAAAACCATTGTACTGGAAGGTGTTGGCTCAACAGTAGAGATGGGAAAACTTATTTGAGTGGAATTAAATTCTACTCAAATTTTTTTTAAAAATCCACATTCTGGAGAATACGGATATTTTGTAATTTCCTAAAAATGGTGGCCAGCTGCGTCCGCCATCTTGCTGAACAGTAGAGGGCTGACCAATGGTTCAAAATAAAAATACTCACCTCACTGCTCACCATTTTGGCTGCCCTTGAAGTTCCCTGCCACTGTGAGGATCTCCACGCCTCCGTCGCAACACATTTCTGGTGTTCACTATAGGCCGGAGCAAACCCCAAAGATTACTATGTATGGCCTACTAGTAATCAGAAATTATGTCCTAGAGTGAACAACGGGCCACGACTTACAGCCACTGGACCCAGAGGTCACTGCACATATGTAGTTAACTCTGTAGCCTGCCAATGGCTGGAAGCTCCGACCTAGAATGAACACCGGGCTGGACATGCAACGCAACACAACCGAAGCACAGAAGACTGGAGAGTGGGCATGGAGTAGCGGCAGTGGCCAAAAAGTTTAGCGGTGAGGTGAGCATTTTTTTAGATTGTACATCTTAAGTTTATTTTGTTATGGAGTCTGGAATGACCCCAGAGCATAATTAGGGACATTAATTTCAAGGAGAATAACTTCTCTGAATTTAATTATCTGTGAAAAGGCAAAGCAAATTTTGTCTGCAAAAATGTGGATTTTTTATAATTCGCTTCAGCAGTGGATTCAGGGAAATGGCAGTCACAGGCAGCCATTTTGATAAACCATAAAAGGCCAAAAAAATCTTTATACTGACCTTTCCAGCTCCTCCGCGTCACCCATCTGGCGCTTGCCGAATTTTCATATCGCCTCCTCTCGCACTGAAATTCCTTGTAATTTCCAGCTTTGATGAACTCTCGGGAGGGTTTTGCACAAGCATTTGAAAGGTCACAGTGCTAGGATATAATGCCATACCCCATGACATTGTGAATGCATGCGAAGAACTTCCCCACCCTGACCGTATCAAAGCCTGTAGTCCAGGCCATACTGAATGAGAGGTCCAGGAATTTTATCATGAGCAGCAGCCTTCTGAAGATGCGACGAGGACTGGACAGGTGATGCTGAGGAGCAGAGGGGATAGAAAGGTGAGAGGTGAGTATAATCATTTTTTTTCACATATGTTTACTATTCTCTAAGGTCTGGAAAGACCCCAGAGCACAATAAGGGACATACAGTGATGGAGAATTAGGGGCATTAAACTGTCTACATGCACAATAAGATGGAGACCTGTCAATCCAGATCAGCAGGCAAGGAGGAGCCATTGGAGGCCCGCCTGTCTGACTAATCTTTAGCGCAGCTCGGTCACCGATGTCTAATAAAGTATGTTCTTCTCAGAAACGCCGCAGTGTTTCAGAGTGAAACATACCTAGTTGAGTTCAAACCAACAGTACATGAAACATGCTGCCCGTGGATTGTGCAACATGTCTCACCTGTCAGGTTCACTGTAAATTCACACAGAATAACTTTTCCCCAAATTGAATTTCTTGGGAAAAAATGGCCAAATTTTTCCTGATTTGTTCATTTCTACTGTCTACCAAAGGAACTTTTCACTGAGAATTGGTGGCTATTCAGAAAGACCATCTGAAACCTATAGTATATCCTAGCAATCAATATTCATTTCTAATGTTGGATTCCCCTTCCCATCATAAGCTACAGATATACCAAATGCTAAATGGATATTTAGTTTTGATTTTTTGGCACTGTATGCTGTTTGCGTAGGACATGTTATGCATATTGAAAGTGCCCTACACAAATAGGAACACCACACTTAGCTTTGTGATGTAGTTAAATCCCATGTAACCAGGTAGTAATTGTTCTAAAATTCACAAATAACTTTAAATGGCTTAAATGAATAAATCCTTAAAGAATGACACAACTAATTGTTTCGTTGTCAGTTGGATAACAACTCATGGAACAACTCGCACTTATGATTCTTTTAACTCTTTTAACAATGGCTGCTAAATACGACCATACATAATTAGCCATGATTATCCATTCTTATGTGCAGTAATTAATAAGAAGGTAGAGCCCAATTATGTCTACATTTGCAGATAAAAGACAGTTTTGCGGCATCTTCTGTGACCTACATGACCATCCTATATTTAGGTACCATCTATATGATCTTACATTGTACATTGTATCATGCACAGCCTTCTCATCAAAGTCAATCAACTCCGTTATTATAGCCTTTGTATCAATAGAGCAATTAAAATATGTGGTTTAAGTCAGCCAACAAACAAACAAGCCCCTATAAATAATATACATTTATATTATATTATCCCCATGTAATGATACGTTCTTAGGCATTGTTTATGTAAAATATATCAGAATACACAGACCTTCTTTATTAATCAGCCTCATTACCTTACCTAATTGGCAAGTGTGAAAACTGCAAATTGTAATTTAAGAAATTCCAACTTTTAGTCTGAGATTATACACCGCGTGCAGAATTATTAGCCAAATGAGTATTTTGATCACATGATACTTTTTGTACATGTTGTCCTACTCCAAGCTGCATAGGCTTGAGAGCCAACTACCTATTAAGTAAATCTGGTGATGTGCATCTCTGTAATGAGGAGGGGTGTTGTCTAATGACATCAACACCCTATATAAGGTGTTCTTAATTATTTGGCAACTTCCTTTCCTTTGGCAAAATGGGTCAGAAGAGAGATTTGACGGGCTCTGAATAGTCCTAAATTGTGAGATGTCTTGCAGAGGGATGCACCAGTCTTGAAATTTCCAAACTTTTGAAGCGTGATCAACGAACAATCAAGCGTTTCATGGCAAAGAGCCAACAGGGTTGCAAGAAGCGTTTTGGCCAAAAAAGGCGCAAAATAACTGCCCATGAATTGAGGAAAATCAAGCGTGAAGCTGCCAAGATACCATTCGCCACCAGTTTTGCCATATTTCAGAGCTGCAACGTTACTGGAGTATCAAGAAGCACAAGGTGTGCGATACTCAGGGACATGGTCAAGGTAAGGAAGGCTGAAAAACGACCACCTTTGAACAAGAAACATAAGATAAAACGTCAAGAATGGGCCAAGAAATATCTTAAGACTGATTTTTCAAAGGTTTTATGGACTGATGAAATGAGAGTGACTCTTGATGGGCCAGATGGATGGGCCAGAGACTGGATCAGTAAAGGGCAGAGAGCTCCACTCCGACTCTGACTCCAGCAAGGTGGAGGTGGGGTACTGGTATGGGCTGGTATCATCAAAGATGAACTTGTGGGACCTTTTCGGGTTGAGGATGGAGTGAAGCTCAACTCCCAGACCTACTGCCAGTTTCTGGAAGACAACTTCTTCAAGCAGTGGTACAGAAAGAAGTCAGTATCGTTCAAGAAAAACATGATTTTCATGCAGGACAATTCTCCATCACATGCATCCAACTACTCCACAACATGGCTGGCCAGTAAAGGTCTAAAAGAAGAAAAAATAATCACATGGCCCCCTTGTTCACCTGATCTCAACCCCATAGAGAACCTGTGGTCCATCATAAAATGTGATATCTACAGGGAGGGAAAACAGTACACCTCTCGGAACAGTGTCTTTGAGGCTGTGGTGGCTGCTGCACGCAATGTTGATTGAAAACAGACCAAGCAACTGACAGAATCTATGGATGGAAGGCTGTTGAGTGTCATCATAAAAAAAGGTGGCTATATTGATCACTATTTTTTTGGTTTTTGTTTTTGCATGTCAGAAATGTTTATTTCTAAATTTTGTGCACTGATATTGGTTTACATGGTGAAAATAAACAAGTGAGATGGGATTATATTTGTTTTTTATTAAGTTGCCTAATAATTCTGCCCAGTAATAGTTACCTGCACAAACAGATATCCTCCTAAGATAGCCAAATCTAAAAAAATAAACCTTCCTTCTTCCAAAAATATTAATCTTGGATATTTATGAGTCTTTTGGGTTGATTGAGAACATAGTTGTTGATCAATAATAAAAATAATCCTCTAAAATACAACTTGCCTAATAATTCTGCACACAGTCTAGTCATGCAGGGTTAGGCCAAGTGCACTCATTCAGTATTTGGTCAGTATTTTACATCAGTATTTGTAAGCCAAAACCCGGAGTGGGTAATAAATACAGAAGTGGTGATGTTTTTCTATTATACTTTTCCTCTCTTCCACTCCTGGTTTTGGCTTACAAATACTGATGTAAAATACTGACCAAATACTGAATGTGTGCACATGGCCTTATAGTTATAGTCATTGCCAAGTATCTAGAAAATTAGGTCTTCCTGCACACATACACTTTGTGTCTTGGTAAATATCATCAAAGCCTATGAAAGAATTGTAGCACAACCCATGGACCAGGTACCAACCCTCCACAGTGTTCTTCAAAGGTTCTCTCAGCCAGAGATGGTAGCAAAATATTTCTTATATCTGTAGGTCATAAGGTAGCAAGACAGGCTGCCACTATAATACATACACCATACCTAAGAATGACAAAGCCCAAGAAAAAAAAGAGCATATAATCTACAGTAAGTAAATAGTAATAGTACATGTAAATAATATAGAGCACTTAGTCAACACTGTTTTGATAAAAAAAGCATAAAAGCCATCCCACCGCGACAAGGTTTTCCCAACCGGGATGGTCCTAACATGTCTCTAGTATTACTACCTTAAACGACGTCAAGATGAATAAGGGAAGAGCAGTGCAGGGTCCCGACAGACATCCATCCAAGGGAAGCTATACAGATAAAATACTTAGCTCAGAAAGGGGGGCCTTGTCCCCTGTTTGTACAAAGTACAAGAAATGACAGCAAAACCAAAGAAATGAGCCAGACAATAAGCTGGTATACGTGCACAGTGTAAGAGCGCCTGAGAATGAGTAAGTGATGATGATATCTGATTTAGCTCACGATATGTTTAGAAAGTTATAATCTTGATACATTACCGTGAAAAAATAATAAATAAATGAAAACAAAAATCTTGTAAAAACAACAATAACCACTTGGTGTGCTACAGTACATTCTAATTTATATATTACAATGGGTGATACTGGCATGTAGAACCCTTCACATTTAAATACCATTAGACTCAGCTAGAGGAAAGTTGGCCATAAGTATTAATTAGTTGTGTCACTCATTTTTTCCTTGACATGAAAATTACATGTGAGAAGCCATATACAGACAAGCATTTCTGTGTCCAGATAGTTGGGGGATGCACAGAATGGCATCTCACTCCACATGTGGTCCTTGAGTCCTTCGATGTGGGACTGTCTGACCATCTAGTCTTTGTGTTCCTAACTTTCCTCAGACATAATCTGGACTGGACATACTGATTGGAGGAAGTCCTAGCGCGTCCAATCCAGGTTATGTCAGGGGAAATTTAGAAAGACAGACATTAGATGGTCAGACAGTCCCACATCGAAGGACCCAAGGACCACATGTGGTCTGCAATGCCATTCTGTTCAACGCTCAACCATCTAGGAACAGAAATGCTTGTCTGCTTTTGCTCTCAGGTAGTTTTCATGTCCAGGAAAAGCTCCGAAACAGGGATGTTTAAATTCTAAAGGTGCATTGTGTAATTCTGATTTCCCCATTTATCAGGAGATTAGGGAATGATTATATGAGTTAATTTGTGGACATATTCTCTGTAGTTTATGGGAGCTGTGAAATGCTAGACTGTCACCACAACACCTATAATCTCCAATGTGTAGAGCCACTTACATGTATTGTCTGTTCTATGATTTGGGAAAGAAGGTGGACCCTTGTTCCCCTTATAGGTGGGAGTCCTTGAATCATGTATTATGCATATCAAAAGTATTCAAGACATACTTTTGATATGCATAAAATTCTTAAATTGAAAAATACCCCAAAGCCTTATTGTCTCCCTTAGGAGTGGTTCAACGTACCAGGTTGTGTACCCCTGACCCAATGTCTGTGGAGGACTTAAAAAATATATGAATAAATGCACATTAATAGAGGTCTCTGCAGGGCTTCATTCTCAGGATCGGTGGTGTCCAAGCTGTCAAACTCCCAGTATAAAGCAAGTTATCTCTGGTCCTATGTAGAGGTGATATCTTCATATCTTGGTCCAACCCTATAAAGTATTTTTTTTTACTGGAATTGAAATCTGCACAAAAATATTTATTTTACTTAATATATCTCCCTATAATTCTCGACCATGTTTCTACAAGATTCCAGAAAGGACAGGTACCGTGAAACTTACCAAGGAACATCGAAATGATGTTCCTCATAAATAAGACACTGCATACTTTTCATGCTGATTAACAGACTCCCATTTACATTTTTGCATAAACATGAGCCGATATAATTCACGCCACATATGCACGGCTTTGATTGGCAAGCATTGTGTCTCCTCGCGGTACATATCCTATGGATAAAACAGTTTTCAGATGCTTAAAAAGACTGTGACCAACAGAATTGAATGGCTAGTCTGGGAAAGAATATGAACTAATTCTTCAAATTGTTTTTGTGCAATGCTCAGCAGATGTTCTGCATGGCTGGATAGAACTTGACAAGCACTGCCTATTAGCTAGTCTATAAGTCTATGAAACCACAGAAATCAAAGTTATTGCTAATTTGTTCTGTAAGTCGATTTGTACTTTGAAGAATGAATATTAATAATCTGTCACTGTGTTATTTGGAAAAAACATAGCGCATCAAAAGATAATGGAACCTATCTTCTAACACCCAGCGCCTTCATTGTAATTCATTCATGTCAAATTAGCTATCTTGTTCCACCAACCTTCTGCATTAAGCACTCCACCTACAACTTGGTGATTTTCTCTATTTGTTTTAAACAACTTAATGCATTTAAGTCAGAATAGACTATTCCCTGAGAAAAAAAACAGCAATAGAGATAAGATAGAAACTTATAATTTAGTGCAATGAATTCAGCTAGCGGGAAAAGCAGGCAATTGCTTGCATCTGGTAAGCAACTTAGCTTTCATAGGTTGCAATGGTCTCGTAGTCATGGTAATTTCCATATCACTGTGTTCTTTGTAAATATACAATGAAATGTGACAATAATAAAGAAGATTATTTAGACATGCCGCCACATGTTTGCCTCCATTTCCATGTCTATGATGGGAAAAAGAGAGAGGGAGGCTCACAAGAATATCATTCATTGACGATAAATACACCATAGAATATCAGATATCAACAGGGATGGAAAATCTGTTATATCTGCGGAAATATGGGATGAATCTAAAGTTGCAATTAGGCTGTAATCAAGAGGACCTGTCACTGGCTAAAAAAAATAAATACCTTTAGTTAAGTGCCTTGTAAAAATCCCTGAGCTCCCCTGATACTGCTGCTCTTTTCCATTTTGTGTCACGTCGCTCCATCACAGAGATATTCACATATGTTGCTTTGGAGCACAGTTTGTGAAATTTCTACTTGAATACCAACAGGGCATTTCTTTAAAGTCTTCTCTGGGGGAGTGCGCTTTCACCCCCTCCCTTCACGATGCTGCCCATTACAGCACAACAGGCTGCTAGATAAACTGCCAAGCTGGTTTTGGCACAGTCTGAGAGGGAGGAGTGAAAGTGTACGCCCCCCAGAGAAGACTAAAGAAACACTCAGTTGGGCTGCAAGCAGAGATTTCCCACAGTGCTCTCCAAAAGCAATAAATGTGAATATCTCTGCAATGGAGTGGCCCAGCACAAAATGGAAAAGAGTTTCTGAATCAGTGGAGCTCTGAGAGTTTTAGAAGATATTTTTTTTAACAAGTAACAGGTCCTCTTTAACTTATTTGGGTGGTAAGTTGCAATATCTGAACCAGCTCATGGACAGAATTGGCACTTTTTCTCCAAACAAAATAGTCCATTGTTTCTAATCATCAAAAAAACTTTTAATAATATGTGCATACCAAATGGCACAGCACCAAAAGTTGCAAATCCTTTAAGAAGTCACAAAAATGCACCAAATTGAAAACTCCTCCTGAAACCTTACTCTAGGGGTTGACTGGAGTGAGATACACCTTAAAAAATGTGACATTTGATGAAAGTCGCATTTCATGAATCATGAAATGCTACTTTTTTCATCTGGATAAGAAAAGTTATTGAGGTAAAAAAGACTTAAAAAAGAAAGACAACTTAAAAAATGGCACAAAACAGGGATTAAGCTGTAAATAGTAAAATCACTAAAAAGGAGCAAATTACTCCAGAAAACTGGAGAAACAACAATGATGAATCAGGGCCTTTAATTCCCTAATGTAAAATTACAGACTTAATTTTTTTTTAAGGGCACAGTAGTTGGGGTCGTGCAATCAACCCGAGACCCAGACTGTAAGTAACAGCTTAGGTCCTATTGCAATATAAGAACTGTTTAACTTCTTAGTAAACTGTGACTGTGGCCTCTAAGGGGTAAGTCCATGAAAAGTAGCTACCTCTATTACCCATTACATTTCTACCAAACATAAGGGGGGATATGATAGGTTTGTATGCAAGTCAGAGGCCTAGCATTGGTCCCCATTACTGCCATTTTAGTACTTATGTGAGACCATGTGAGAAGCAGATAGAAGTGCTGAAGGCTCAGACAGGTTTAAGGGGGTATTCGCTTCTCCAAGATCCTATCCCAATATGTAGTAGGTGTAATAATAATAATATTAGCAAATACTTCCAAGGACATTGCAGTAGCTTAGGTATCCATGGCTACGACCACTAGCAACTAAGTAACTGTCACTTTATTAGTGGTCATAACCATGGATACCTATTAACAATAATAATCTTTTTATATGTATAGCACCAACATATTCCACAGCGCTTTACAATTCAGATAATTTACAGACATTATTGGCACTGTCCCCAATGGGGCTCACAATCTAGATTCTCTAGCAGTATGTCTTTGGAGTGTTGGAGGAAACCCACACAAACACGGGGAGAACATACAAACTCCTAGCAGATGTTGTCCTTGGTGGGATTTGAACCCAGGTCCCCAGCGCTGCAAAGATACATTGCTAACCACTGAGCCATCGTGCTGCCCTACTAAGCTATTGCAATGCTCTGCATATGGGGTAAGTCACATAGCGAATCAGGAACTATACTACATTTCTAATTGGAGGTAATATTATTATTATTATTACACCTAGAACATATTCGGATAGGATCTTTCAGATGGGAATACCCCTTTAAGTCTACTAACAGAACTAAAAAAAAATTAAATAGAAAATATAATAAAATGTTTAGAAACATAAAAAAAGTGCTATATCTTCCCAGCCTGACATCATTGTATAGAATATTCATTTTAGAATAATTATTCTTGCATACATTGAATAACAGCATGAAAGATGACATTATGTATTACCGGTTAATCACATGGCCGCCCTCTATTGCAGAAGGGTCTATTCAGTGTACAGAACATGTCAATTCATGTCAGATTGTAAATGACATGTCATTCCCCCTCATGTCTTTAGAACTTCTTGTATAATGAACATACTAATAATTTAATAGAGTGCGGGATGGATTGGAAGGTATTGCTGGTGTATATAGTCGTGATAACCAGTATTGACTTGTACTGGGGGAACAAGTGTTCAATAAGAATGAACAGATCACATTTATTAGTACATTTACAAAAATTGATCTATCCCAAATTTAAAAAAAACAAACAAACAAAAAAAAACTAAAAAACTATTTGGGATAATTTTACATCACTTATGTTATTTTGTAGCTCAGAGTTTATGTTTCAAGAATGGCGTGAAACACCTTATACTATTTTTTATACTATTTCCTACAGTTCATACCGGATGTGTGGCGCTTTAAGTATAGTTGTGTGGTTACATTTTTCATCAGTCTGTCAGTAACAAGCAGATGAAAAGGGCCATTTCATAGATATAGCTTACAAGTAACTCTGCCCATAACTCTGTCCAGTCAACAAACGTGAATCACAAAGTGACATATATAGCTCAAACAGTAATTCTTTATGGTAACTATACATAAAAAATCACTCTTATGAAGTCTATGCCATTTTTTTTTTCAGAAAAAAAACACAAAAAAGTGGCACAGGGAAGTTGAATTATGTGGGCTACAGTCTTTAAAATAATGCAGACTATTATTCATACAATCCTTGTGTAGATCCATTCAAAGAAAGAGTGAATTAACAGGACTGTATGGCACTGCCTATATTTTGAAGTCTGTGATACTCCCTCAATTCCTGACTGCACTGGGTCTTCTATCCATAACTAACAACATTATGTAAGCTTTTGAGGTTGTTAGTTCAGGTCAGGAGACCCCTTGGTCAGGCTGCGAATTGAGAGTGTAACATGGATTGTAAAAACGAAGAAGGAAGGAAAGAAAGAGAAAGAAAGAAAGAAAAGAGAAAACAAAATAAAGACAGAAAGAAACATAAACACAGAAATAAAGAGAAGAAAGTGAATGAAAAAGGAAGGAAGAAAGAAAGAAAAAAGAAAGAAAAGAAAGAAAGAAAAAAGAAAGGAAGAATAAAAAGAAATAAAAAAGAAAGTAGAAAAAGAAACACAAAAAAGTGGCACAGGGAAGTTGAATTATGTGGGCTATAATCTTTAAAATAATGCTGACTATTATTCAGACAACTACCATACAATCCTTGGGTAGATCCATCCAATGAAAAAGAAAGAAAGAAAGAAAGAAAGAAAAGAAGAAAGAAAGATGTAAAAAGAAAAAGAAAGAAAGTAGAAAAATAAAGAAATAAGGAAAGGAGATAAAGAAAGAAACATAAAGACAGAAAGAAAGGGAATGAAAAAGAAAGAAACAAAGAAACTAAGGAAGAAAGAAAAATGTCATTATACATGAATTCCTAAATACCTTTAATTGAGAAATCACATTCCTTTGTCTATAGAGATAATCAATATGAAATTAAAATAACTGCCACCTTGTTACACTAACAGTTACTTGCCCTAGAATGTAAATAGGACACGAGCATGTGAGCATGTACAGTAGGGTGCACCGCACCGCCCCTCATATGTAGGAAGATGTGCTGTACTACTCAAGATACTCAAGGTGATGAGACTGCTCGCACTGCTGTCCACCCTGTCTTTCTGAGTGCTGAGAAGTTGGTGTGATCTAGACATAACAGCAGTGGAGCTTTCTCCTGCACATGCTCACAGGCTCTTGTCCTATAATGCTCACAGGCTCATGTCCTATATTGCTCACAGACTCCCATACTTTTATGCTCACAGGCTCCTGTCCTATAATGTTCACAGGCTCCTGTCCTATAATGTTCACAGGCTCCTGTCCTATAATGCTCACTTGCTCCTGTCCTATAATGCTCAAAGGCACCTGTCCAATAATGCTCACAGGCTCCTGTCCTATAGTCCTCACAGGCTCCTGTCCTATAATGCTCACTGGCTTCTGTCCTATAATGCTCACAGGCTCCTATCCTATAATGCTCACAGGCTCCTGTCCTATAATGCTCACAGGCTCCTGTCCTATAATGCTCAAAGGCACCTGTCTTATAATGCTCACAGGCTCCTGTCCTATAGTGCTCACAGGCTCCTGTCCTATAATGCTCACAGGCTTCTGTCCTGCAATGCTCACAGGCTCCTATCCTATAATGCTCACAGGCTCCTGTCCTATAATGCTCACAGGCTCCTGTCCTATAGTGCTCACAGGCTCCTGTCCTATAATGCTCACGGGCTTCTGTCCTGCAATGCTCACAGGCTCCTATCCTATAATGCTCACAGGCTCCTGTCCTATAATGCTCACAGGCTTCTGTCCTATAATGCTCACAGGCTCCTGTTCTATAATGCTCACAGGCTCCTTTCCTATAATGCTCACAACCTCCTGTCCTATAATGCTCACAGGCTACTGTCCTATATTGCTCACAGGTTCCTGTCCTACAATGGTCACATGCTCCTGTCCTACAATGCTCACATGCTTCAGTCCTATAATACTCACAGGCTCCTGTCCTACAGTGCTCACAGGCTCCTGTCCTAAAATACTCACAGGCTCCTGTCTTATAATGCTCACAGGCTCCTGTCTATAATGCTGAGACTCCTGTCCTATAATGGTCACAGGCTCCTGTCCTATAATGGTCACAGGCTCTTATCCTATAATGCTCACAGGCTTCTGTCCTATAATGCTCAGACTCCAGTCCTATAATGGTCACACGATCCTGTCCTATAATGCTCACAGGCTCCTGTCCAATAATGCTCACAGGCTCCTGTCCAATAATGCTCACAGGCTCCTGTCCAATAATGCTCACAGGCTCCTGTCCAATAATGCTCACAGGCTCCTGTCCTACAATGCTCACAGGCTCCTGTCCTACAATGCTCACAGGCTCCTGTCCAATAATGCTCACAGGCTCCTGTCCAATAATGCTCACAGGCTCCTGTCCTACAATGCTCACAGGCTCCTGTTCTATAATGGTCACAGGCTCCTGTCCTATAATGCTCACAGGTTTCTGTCCTATAATACTCACAGGCTCCTGTTCTATAATGCTCACAGGCTCCTGTCCTATAATGCTCACAGGCTCCTGTCCTATAATGCTCACAGGCTCCTGTCCTATAATGCTCAGACTCCGTTCCTATAATGGTCACAGGCTCCTTTCCTATAATGCTCACAGGCTACTGTCCTACAATACTCATGGGCTCCTGCCCTATAATGCTCACAAGCTCCTGTCCTATAATGCTCACAGGCCCCTGTCCTACAATGCTCACATGCTTCTGTCCTATAATAATCACAGGCTCCTGTCCTGTAATGCTCACAGGCTCCTGTCCTATAGTGCTCATGGTCTCCTGTCCTATAATGCTCATAGGTTCCTGTCCTATAAACATTCTAGGACAAGTTTGTATCCAGACGGTTGTCATTTTTTGTGTGCTACACTGATTACCTCCATGAAAAATACAAATGTGATTAATGGTATTTAGGAATTTATTTTTAAAAGACTTTTCCTTTATTCATTTATTTTTTTCTATGTCTGGAGAAATCCATTAGGACAAGTTTTATTTGGGCCAAGTGACACATAGCACATGGCCCCTCCGTGAGCACACAGAGTTGCACAATTTGTGGTCTTGACCTGCCCCACAATTCTCACAGTCGGAAGAACGCGACTTACTACTCTAAATATAAGCCCACTTATTAGACACACATCATTACAATATTATTGTTATGTTTCAGCAGACGGTTTCTTTAAACGTCCCCGAAAAACAGCAATTAGGTACGGTATGTGTAAGCGGCCAAACAATCAATCTTTGCTTAAAAACAGAATATTAATGTATTGAATTAATGTTGTGTAATTGTTATACAGAGATGTCTTTTGAAATTACATGACTTAGAAAAATTAGCATCCATTAACCTGGGAATACATTTATAATTGCACTTAGGTACATTGGAGGCAACGGCGTGAAGTGATCAGTATGTTAATTGTCGAGCTTTGGGCTGCAAATTCCAAATGAGATGAAAGAGTAGAAATAATCAGCGTCCCACTGTAAAAAAAAATTAAAACTTTAAATAACAATAAAGAAAAGGCTGCAATTTATTATGTATTCGGAGACCTGTTATTTAGGTGGCAACCGGTGGTAGCTTAATGGCTTCCGTCCAAGTTTAATCACACGAGCAGGCGCTGTGCATGGAGGAGCACGGAGAACGCTGCCAGGATTGTGTAGCTCAGCCCATGACTGCTGGGAGCTGTACTTCTCCCCTGCTCAGCAAACTGCAGCATCGCTTCTTGTAGCAAAGTGTCAGCCATTGGCTTCTCCCTGACACGTGACGGATGAAGCCTTTTTTGTGTGTGTCTTTTTCCTCGCCAATCTGTGTGCGGGGCACTGATAGGCCAAGCTGATGCGCAGGCAATTTATCATCTTGATCTCCCACTGAGTCAGGGAGCTCTTCTGTCACCAGTATTGATTTCAGAGGATGGACTAAATTTCCTAGGATTTCCATTAAGAATTAAGAAAAAAAGCAATAAGCACGCAGGGTAGCCAGGCAGACATGGATATGAGATGGCACTGTGAAACCTTCCAGGTAGCTACTTCTATCACAGGCTGATCACTGCAGCATGGAGGGTGTTAACATTCGCTTTACAAGTAAAACAGAATGTAAAGGGGGTGGGAGAAATTAGTTCACCGAATTGCACAAATGTTATTTTTATCTTTTTTTTTCTGTGTGTTTTTATTATTTCCTTACGCGGAGAGATTGCATGAGATTAATATTAAAGGCACATGTTTGCATGTTCCGTCTTAAAGGATGTTGCAAATGTTTTATATCTGTCTCGTGGAATTTCTTTTTTCTTCTCCCTCGTCTTTGTCTTGGCAGCATGAGAGTCGTTATGTTAAGGGTTTTCCAGCATGTCGGCTACAACCCTGTACAGTAAATGACAGCACCAGTGAAAACACGATCTAACGCTGCTCCGAGCGCGTGATAGACAGCCTGCAATGATAATCTAATTATTTTGGGAAAGAAAAAAAAATGACTTAATCCTTGACCGCGACAGCTTTTTTTTTTTTTTCTCCCGTGCTTTTTTTTTTTTTTGTTCTCCTTCGCTGTGATTGTTGAGTCTAGTGCATGCAGATATAATACATACGGAAAATGCTAATAAAAAAATGTAGCATGCAAAACCAAAAAAAAATGCCTTTTTTATATGAACTATAATTATACTAATCTTATTGATGATTTTTTAGATATTTTTTAAATACTTGATATATAGATTATTAAAATAACTGTTTGTTTTGCAATAATGTCGTTTAAAAATAAAAAAAATAATTTTAGGATTGCTAATTTTAAGCAAGGTTTTTCTTTATTTCTTAACGCTGGTATCTACCTAATGCATGTGTTGTTATATAAGCAGCACCTCATTTTTTATTCTGACCTACTTTTCGAAAGATTTTTGAAAGATAGGAACAGTTAAATAAAAGTAATTAAGAAAAAATAAACCCAGACGTATAAAGCTAGATTTATTCTGTTGGATGACTTAGTGTACTTTGATTTTTTAATGATGTAAATTGTATATTCATAAAAAAAAAAAAAAACAGAATGCGTAGAGAATTGAAATAGCGATAATATGTCCCTCATGATAACAATGGAAGCATTATCTAGTTCACATACGTGAGCATAAGGCAGGAAAAATTGCAGAACAAATTGTGTAAATGGACTTTGATGTATAAACCATGAGCTGCACTGGAGTTATGTATAGTTTTCCTTGACATTCTTATGAAAAGGTTATGCATGGAATTGAATTTAAAATATGTGAATAACGTGGGCGATTGTGTCGTTATTGAAGAGAAAAATAACGTTTTAGAGGTTGTTTTTATTTTTAGTTTTTTGTTTTGTTATATCATTGAATTTCATAATTTCATCTTTTTTACCAAAATATTAGTGTGTTAGTATATTGTTTTCGTCAATAATATTGTTTTCCATTTCTTCTATACCCCCCAAGATTTATTATATTTATTTGTTTCTAAGGGTAGGTCTAGTGAGACCTCTGGGTTAGTCTAATTTAGCTAACCTTGCACTTACCAATTGTGGAGAGTAGAGGAGGCCAACCATTTCGGCGAGCTCCGAAGGAAAGAGATAGATGATCCTCACTTTTGAGATGACAGTCTATACCTCTTAATTGGAAATTTTCACCATTTCTGGTCAGTGTATATGGGTAATGTCAGTAGGAAAAATAATTCCCAATGAAGACCAAAATATAATAATGTAATATTACGTTTAGCCATTTGTGCCACTATAAGATCGAGACTCTATTGGGTCTTGTTTGAATTCTAGACATCATTTCTCAGATATATGATTTCACATGTTGTACACGTCTTGTGTAAGTGAAAATATATTTTATGTGTGGACATAAAGGGTTAGCCTAGAAACTAGAATAACTACAAATGATAACAGCATTATACAAAAATCCACTTGCATTGTCCCATATATTAAATTTTCTATTGGCAACCATTACACAATAATGATCTATTCATGAATCTCTGAAAAAAATCTGATGACTGCTTTCTAGGCTTATTTTATGTGAAAAATGAATTGACAGTCCTGATGACCCCAGTCTTTCCCATAATTAGTTGTAGGGCGCCTAAGCTTATAATACAGACATTCTTCCATACACAAAGGAACCTGCTCAGGAATGACATTGAGAAACGCTCTCTATAGAATACATGTCACAACCCAAGTAATATGTTTAGGTGATGTGTGTGATATTGCCAAGGAAAAGAAAATATGTGGACATCCATCATAGAAATTTAAAGCTGGGTATATGGATTTGGTAGAAGGTATCATTCAGTAGGGTCCCCCGCTCCTCTATAAGCCAGAATTGGTTGCATGGGCTGCCATTAGGACAGCACAGGTGCTTGCTGCAATAATTGTGATTACTAACCTTCCTAAACCCAATATTGCCATTTCCGTGTGTGGTTGTACCATTACTCCCCAGCAGCACACCCACTGCTTTGGAGTTATATTTCACTCAGATCTTTCCTTCTCTCCCCACATCTGATCACTCACTCGCTCATTTCACCTACACCTCAAAAACATCTCTAGAATTCAACCTTTTCTTACTTTTGACGCTGCAAAACCTCTTACTGTTGCTCTTATTCATTCTCGTCTGGGCTATTGAACTCTCTACTAATCGGTCTCCCTCTTACCAAACTCTCCCCTCTCCAATCCTTCCTGAATGCAGCCGCCAGGTTCATACTCCTTTCCAACCGCTACACTGATGCCTCCACCTTGTGCCAGTCGTTGCACTGGTTCCCCTTCCACTATAGAGTTCAATATAAACTTATCACTCTCACCCACAAAGCTCTCCACAGTTGTGCACCATACTACATCTCCTTCCTTATCTTTGCCTACCACCCTACCCATGCCCTCCATTTTGCTAATTATATAAGACTAAGGGTACGCTCACACTGACGATGATTCTTTCTTGCTAGAGAATCAGGCCAATTATGCTAATGACACTTGGCTCAAACTCTGTCAGAGTTTGAGCCGAGTGTCATATGAGTGTGATCCGATTCTCTCGCATGAGAGAATCGCAGCACAGGTGCGGAAAAGACCGAGAACTTAATTTTTCCATCTTCTCCATTGTCTGTGTGCGCGTACATCAAACTGCACTCGGATAACATCCGAATGCAGTCCGATATATCCCATGCACCCTTAGACTTGTATCCGAATATCAGAGCCACACGTAGTATGCTGCAATTGGCATGAGAAAATAATCGCAGATCTGCACTGCCCCATTGTACAACATTGGGCCAAGTGCTGTCCGAAAAAACATCGGATAACACTCGGCTGTGTTATACACCAGTGTGAACGAACCCTAACTATCTCAATAATCTGAACCTCCACTCCCATCTCCAAGACTTCTTGCGAGCTGCACCAATTCTTTGGAATGTGCTACCCCGAGCAATTCGATTAATTCCCAATACCCACAATTTTAAGCGTGTCCTAAAACGCATTTCTTTAGGATGGCTTATCGCCTCATCTCACTTATTTAACTATTAATGTTTTGCCCTTCCAAAATTTTCCTCCAAAGCTGGTCCCTCGTAGCATCTGTTCACACACCCTCCATGCACTTCATAGTACTTTGTATCTGTACTTAGTCAGATACTGACTGGTCACCGGATCATGCAGAGTTATGTGAATACTCTATTATATTGATGGCTGGACCATACTTAATAAGCTCTTTTTATCATTTATCTTTCGTGTCTCCCCTATTTCCTCATAGATTGGAAGCTTGTGAGCAGGGCCCGCACTATTCTTGGTAT
Organism: Phyllobates terribilis; assembly: GCF_046119375.1. Taxonomy (NCBI): domain Eukaryota; kingdom Metazoa; phylum Chordata; class Amphibia; order Anura; family Dendrobatidae; genus Phyllobates; species Phyllobates terribilis. Next base: position 733,755,580 of record NW_027362763.1, on the reverse strand, counting down.
CTATTGAATTACCCTGTTATGTCTTTAATGTCTGTAGTTTACATGTCCCCACTTCATTGTAAAGCGCTGCGGAATATGTTGGCGCAATAGAAATAAAATTATTATTTTAATTATTGCTGTCAGGAGCACAAATAAAGAAGGGTCTAAACCTATCTGTAGGTTACAACCCACTTTTTTTCACTGCATGAGAAATGAAAAGTTTAGCATATAAAATGAAAAAGGTTCTAGTTAATAGATGAGGTGCAAATATGGTTTTTGCCATAGTGCGTTATTAGATATGACCCAATATTCAATTCCTTTTCTTTCCCACTGGACATATTATCCACAAATATTTTTTTTCATTTCTATATTCTCCTTCATTGCAAAACATGTGACTCATTGTGCTTGCTAATAGGTAAAACTTCCTTCTTCAGGAGCCCAATAAATGTATGCAATAGGACATACAATGTTAATGGGGATAATAAGGAGGGACTGTGGCCATTTGCCGGGATACGGAAGAATATTTTTTAAGATGCCTTTTTGGGTAGCCATTAAAATTGAGCTGCTATTATTCTGATAGACTCAGCCAGTCCATGTAGTACAAAGCCTGCAATTTATTTGAATAGTCAGTGTATGAATACCCTTATGCAAGAAGAACATGATTTTCTTGGTTGCATGTTAACCATTACAGTAATTAAAATTTAAAGAAATGAAGGGATAAAGTCATATGTCATCTTGTTCTTTAATATAGTTCTTTGACTTTACTAGTGAGTGCATGGTTCCCAGAGATACGTTTTACTTGATTTACTTACTACCCTTCAGGCTTCTCTTACAAGGCTCAGTGTCAACCATAACTCCCCCTGCTTAGTCCCAAATGGTTCCCAACCATGTCACAAGTAAAAAGAAATACAGCAATTTTTCTGATGACAAGTCTCCTTTAAAACAACAAATCCCTAGATTCAATGTATGCTATATTAAGAATGGAATAAACACAGCTCTATTCTTATAGTGCTTCCCCTTGAACCGAGGTGCAAAGTCACTAAGAAGTAGGCCACCATCACTACACTAATGACATGTTTAGCTACATTATGGTAGAATGGCTCAAATTCAGAGTATCTAAATCTTTGTAAATCTACATTTGTCATGGCAGTAACTCACATGCCTACTCGGCGCCGCCCTACTCACCGCGCGGCTTCTCTTCGTGTCAGGTCGTCTCGCTGAGTTTGCCTTTTGCAGCACTCCTCAGCACTGCTGCATCTGCATGTGGTTTCCATTTGGCTTTAGTGGGACATGGCCGGTCTGTGCAGGAATTTAACCCCGCTGTATCCTGCAGAGATTAGGTTCCCTTGTTTATTCTGTGCCAGCAAGGGCTATATTAGACAGCTCCTCCCACCATTCTTTGCCAGAGCGTTGGTTCCTAGCCTGCTAGCTGTTAGAACCCTCCTGTTTGTTTTTTACATCTTGTGTTTTGCGGTCACGTGACCATCTGCCTTTATATTCCAGCTCCACCCTTTTGGCTGTGCTAGACTTCAGTGTTTGACTGTTTCTCTAGCCAGGTGCTTTGGTGCCTTTCTCTGTCAGTTCGCTTGGTCCTTCTGGGACTTTTCACTCCAACCTAATGATCTGTGTTTAAAGTCTGTAGAAGAATTTTTTTCTGCTATGGGGCTATTATATGATGATCCTGATAGAATCTCATCTGCTGAGGCAGAACTCAGGCGTTTGAATCAGGGGTCAGGTGATTTTGAAAATTATTGCACACATTTCAGGAGATGGGCTTCAGAAGTCAAATGGAATGATCCTGCGCTGAAATGTTTATTTCTTGCTGGTCTGAGTGAAAGGGTTAAGGATCTGCTAATTGCATTCCCCGCACCTGAGACTCTGCAGGATGCCATGCAATTAGCTGTTGCTGTGGACAGGAGACTGAGGTCCAGGGTGAATGAGGTAAAGACTCCTGTAATGTCAGGTCCTAGTCCCTAGAAAATCTGCTCTGATGGCGGAGAACCGATGGAGGTTTGGGCGATGTCACTCCGCTCTCAGGAAAGAGACAGGAGGTTCGCTGAGGGATTGTGTCTTTATTGTGGTAAAGCTGACCATTTGATTAAGTATTGTGAGCTTTGTTTAAGTAAAGAAAAAAAAGAAGTCAGTTACGCCCGTATAGCTAGTTTACGCTCTGCAGGAGTATTTCTTTCTGGGAGTACTACTTTGCAGGAAAATTTGATTGAATTTCAGGTATTTATGGATTGTAGTTCAACACTTAATCTGATTGATAAAGGGTTTTTAGAAAACCTTAAATTAAAATCCAAACCTTTGTCATCACCTATTTCTGTGATTGCAATTGATAACACTCCCTTGAAATGTATTACTCACGAGGTTGCTGCATTTCCCCTCACTATCAATGGAGTTCACCAAGAAATTTTGGACTTGGTTGTATTAGATAATTTACCCTCTCCGGTCGTTTTAGGTTTGCCTTGGTTAAAACTGCAAAATCCTTTGTTGGACTGGTCTACCAATGTGATTAAGTCTTGGAGTCCGAAGTGCTATGATAAATGTTGTAATGGTCGCATTGCGGCTGTGGAAAAAGGGGAATTGCCTGTACCTATTCAAGATTTTTGGAGGGTTTTTTCAGAGGAGGAGTCGCAAGTTTTACCTCCTCATAGGGATAATGATTGCGCCATTGAGTTTGTTCCTGGAGCTACTCTTCCCAAGAGTCGCTTGTTTAATCTGACTGTTCCTGAAAGAAAGGCCTTGGAGGAGTACATACAGACTAGCCTGGCTGCTGGTCACATTAGACCTTCTAAGTCGCTTTTGGCAGTTGGATTTTTCTTTGTTAAAAAAAAGGACGGGGGTTTACGTCCATGTCTGGATTTTTGTGAAATTAATGAGATTACCATACGCAATTCCTACCCATTGCCGTTAATTCCTGACTTGTTTAACCAGTTGGTGGGGGCCAAGTGGTTCTCTAAAATTGATCTCTGGGGGGCATACAATTTGTTATGAGTGAAGGAGGGTGATGAATGGAAAACTGCTTTTAACACTCCGCTAGGTCATTTTGAGAATCTGGTGATGCCTTTTGGTCTTATCAATGCACCTACATTTTTCAGAACCTTATTAATGACATCCTGAGACCTTTGATTGGTAAGAATGTGGTTGTGTATTTGGATGACATTTTGATTTATTCACCAGATTTAGAGTCCCATTGGCAGAGTGTACTTGAAGTTTTGCAGTTATTGAGTGATAATTAACTCTTTGCTAAGCTGGAGAAATGTCAGTTCGCTGTGCAGAAAACTAGTTTTTTTGGCTACATTGCCTCCAGTGAGGGCTTTGAGATGGACCCAGTGAAGGTCCAGGCTGTGCAGGAATGGCCTAGGCCTATTGGTTTGAAATCTATACAGAGATTTTTGGGTTTTGCCAATTGTTACAAGAAATTCATTAAGAATTTTTCTATAATTGTTAAGCCTCTTACTGATCTCACCAGGAAAAATGCGAATACGGCCCAGTGGACTACTGAGGCCAATGAAGCGTTTGAGTATCTCAAAGAGAGGTTCAGTTCAGCCCCTATCCTTATGCAGCCTGATGAGACCAAGCCTTTTTTGGTCAAGGTCGATGCTTCATCGGTGGGGGTCGGAGCAGTTTTGCCTCAGGAGAACAAGGATGGAGTACAGCCTTGTACCTTCTTTTCTAAAAAAAATTCAGAAACCGAACTGAATTATGATGTTGGAAATCAGGAGTTGCTGGCTATTAAACTCGCATTTGAACATTGGCATCATTTTTTGGAAGGCGCTAGATTTCCTATTCAGGTTTTCACAGATCATAAGAATTTGATCTATCTGGATGCTGCCAAGCACTTGAATGCCCGTCAAGCTAGGTGGGGACTTTTTTTTCTCGGTTTCATTTTTCTGTTACCTATATCCCTGGTACTAAGAATGTTAAAGCCGATGCTTTATCTCACAGCTTCTCTCCTACGGTTGGTACCGAGGAGGAGGAGAGCATTTTACAGAAAGGAGTTGTGGTGGTGGCATTGGACTCCGTTTTGGAGAATGGGATTCTGAAATCTCAAGATGAGGCTGCATCTAACACTCCCCATGGGAGGTTGTTCGTGCCTAGAGCCTTTAGTAGAGATTTGTTTGTGGAGTGTCATGTATCTTGGTTGGAAGGTCATCCAGGAATTTCTGAGAGTAAGAGACTTATCAGTCACAGTTTTTGGTGGCCTGGATGGCAGAAGGAAGTCATCAAGTGGGTGCGTCAATGTACTGTGTGTGCTAGGTCAAAGGCTTCACATACTCCTGCTGTGGGGTTGCTTTGCCTTCTGGAGGTTCCTAGTGCGCCTTGGACGCATCTCACAATGGATTTTATTTCTGATCTTCCTGTGTCCGAGGGTTTTACTGTCATCTGGGTGGTCGTGGACCATTTTAGTAAGATGTGTCATTTGGTTCCATTCATTAAGTTTCCCTGCGCCAAGACACTCGCTAAGGCGTTTGTTAAAGAGATTGTCAAGCTCCATGGCGTTCCCACGGATATTGTTTCTGATAGAGGACCTCAGTTTGTGGCTCGCTTTTGGCGTGCTTTTTTTGACAGGTTGGGAGTCCATTTGTCATTTTCGGCTGGCTATCATCCTGAGTCTAATGAACAGACTGAAAGAAAGAACCAGGATGTTGAACAGTTTTTGCGTTGTTTTGTGGCGGACAATCAAGAGGTGTGGTCTGAGTTTCTGCCTCTCGCAGAATTTGGTCTTAACAATCATACATCCTCCTCTGCTGGGTGTTCTCCTTTTTTTTGTTGTACTGGGAGACATCCGTCTTTTGGTTCTTTCTCCAAATTGGGTCGGCGGTGCCGGAGGAGGAGAATTTTTCCGGTGATTTGGAGAGAGTTTGGACTAATGTATGTTGCAACCTTCAAGAAGTCCAAGAAGTATTTTGACAGGAAACGTAAGGAAGTTTTGTTTACTGTGGGTGACATGGTTTGGTTGTCCTCAAAGAACCTGCAGTTGAGGATTCCCTCTAAAAACTGGGTCCTAAGTTTGTGGGTCCATTTAAAGTGCTTCAGGTTGTTAACCCGTCTGCAGTTAGGTTGGATGTCCCTACTTCCTGGAAGATTAATCCTGTGTTTCATGTTTCCTTGTTTAAAAAGGCTGATGTATCAGATAGGGACGCCACTATCACAGTTCCTCCTGTTGTGGAAGACGGCAAGTATGAAATTTCTCGTATCTTGAATTCTAGATGGCATAGAGGGAGATTACAGTATCTTGTCTCCTGGAAGGGTTTCGGTCCCAAAGACAACCCCTGGGTAAGGACGGATGATGTCTCTGCTCCTAGGCTTGTTAAATCTTTCCACAAGAGGTTTCCAGATAGGCCTGGGCCTAGAGGATCCGGAGGATCCCCATAAAAGAGGGGGTGCTGTTAGAACCCTCCTGTTTGTTTTTTCCATCTTGTGTTTTGCGGTCACATGACCATCTGCCTTTATATTCCAGCTCCGCCATTTTGGCTGTGCTGGACTTCAGTGTTTGACTGTTTCTCTAGCCAGGTGCTTCGGTGCCTTTCTCTGTCAGTTCGCTTGGTCCTTCTGGGACTTCTAGTACCTTTTTGTCAGTTTGTCTTTTTGTGTTCTGCAACAACTTCTCTGTTTAGGAGGTGTCCCATTTTTGTCCCAGTCCTTAGTTCTTTTAGGGACCTCTCCCCTTATGCTATAGGTCTTCGTTCAGACTAGCCTAGGACTAAGGCGGGTCTGTTCGCTAGGAACAGTCAGCCCGCTACATCATAGGGATTCAGCTTAGTCTTACTGTAGGGACAGCTTTCCCCTATCGTTCCTTAGTACTTGTTGCAGATCATAACATTAGCACCTTGTTTATCTCTGTATTCTGTCTCCTGTTTAGTGTTGAGCCACCCCCATAGTGTCCGGGTTCGGTTCGGTTCGTCGAACACCGGGATGTTCGAGGAACTGTTCGTCGAACTGTTCGTCGAACACCTTAGAACAACGTCGAACACCGTTAAAACCAATGGCAGGCAAACAAAAACACATAGAAACACATAGAAAACACCTGCAAAGGTGTCCAAAAGCTGACAAACTGCTCAGAAGACACTCTCTTTAAAAAAGCCGGCCGGCAAATTCAGCAGCGGCATACACCAGTACCCGACAATTTAGACAAGAAGGAATAGAGCATCACACATAGATTAGATAGATAGAAACATGTCAGTCACATATATAAGAAGTACAGTGACAGTGTTGGTTACTGCACTTGTCATTTAGTGTAAAGGATTTAGTAAAAAAAATATTAGTGTTTTCATGTACCGTCTCTTTAAAAAAGCCGGGCGGCAATTCAGCAGCGGTACCCGACAATTTAGAACAGAAAGAATAGAGCTTCACACATAGATTAGATAGATAGAAACATGTCAGTCACATTTATAATAAGTACAGCGACAGTGTTGGTTACTGCACTTGTCATTTAGTGTAAAGGATTTAGTAAAAAAAATAATAGTGTTTTCATGCACCGTCTCTTTAAAAAAGCCGGCCGACAATTCAGAATCAGTACCCGACAATTTAGAACAGAAAAAATAGAGCTTCACACATAGATTAGATAGATAGAAACATGTCAGTCACATTTATAATAAGTACAGCGACAGTGTTGGTTACTGTACTTGTCATTTAGTGTTAAAATAAAGGATTTATTAAAATAAAAATTGGCGTGGGGTTCCCCGTAATTTTAGGCTCTAGCGGAGGTTAAGCAGACGGCTGGGGCAGATGTTTGAAGCCTGGGAAGGGGGTAATACCCACGGAGCTTCCCAGGCTACTAATATCAGCCCCCAGCTGAATACTTAGCCTTTACTAGCTATTAAAATGGGGGACCCCCCCAAAAAAAATGACGTGGGGTCCCCCCTATTTTAATAGCTAGCAAAGGCTAGGCAGACAGCTGGGGGCTGATATTAATAGCTCAGGAAGGGTGCCATGAATATTGGCCCCCTCCCAGGCTAGAAACACCAGCCGTCAGCCGCCCCAGAAATGGCGCATCCATAGGATGCGCCAATTCTGGCACTTAGCCTCGCTCTTCCCACTGCCCTGTAGCGGTGGCAGTGGGGTAATAGGGTTGGGGTTGATGTCAGCTTATAACGCCTGCTGACATCAAGCCCAGGTTAGTAATGGAGAGGCGTCTATAAGACACCCCCATTACTAACCCCATAGTAAAAGTTAAAAAAAACACAAACACCCAGAATAAAGTCCTTTAATTGAAATAAACACACAATTCTTTATTGTTCTAAATTAAACCATACTTACCATCACGCCCATTCCAGCTGAAGCCAACGATCTCCTGTAATAAAAATAAAATAATAAACCAACATCATCCTTACCTTTCGATGGTTCCCAGGACAGCTCCAGCTCTGCTACATCGAGATGACAGGCTGGACCGCAGCAGAAAGCTGCCATCCAGCCTGTCATCCCGCGGACACTGAGAAGCGCAGGCATGCTTGCGCTCCTCAGTGTCTCGCTGTGACGGCATCCAGATGAGCCGAGCTCATGTCCAATGAACTCAGCTCACCTCATGCATGTCACTGACAGCGTGGGAAAATTCTCCTGCACTCAGCGCTTCAGCGTGGTAGAATTCTCACGCTGAAGCGCTGAGTGCAGGAGAATTCTCCCACGCTGTCAGTGACGTGCATGAGGTGAGCAGAGATCATTGGACAAGAACTCACCTCATGCACGTCACTGACAGCGTGGGAAAATTCTCACGCTGAAGCGCTGTCAGTGACGTGCATGAGGTGAGTTCATGTCCAATAATCTCTGCTCACCTCATGCACGTCACTTACAGCGTGGGAGAATTCTCCTGCACTCAGCATTTCAGCGTGAGAATTTTCCCACGCTGTCAGTGACGTACATGAGGTGTGCCGAGTTCATTGGACATGACCTCGGCTCATCTTTATGCCGTCTCAGCGAGACACTGAGGAGCGCAAGCATGCCTGCGCTTCTCAGTATCTGCGGGATGACAGGCTGGATGGCAGCGTTCTGCTGCGGTCCAGCCTGTCATCTCGATGTAGCAGAGCTGGAGCCGTCCTGGGAACCATGGAAAGGTAAGGATGATGTTGGTTTATTATTTTTCTTTTATTGCAGGAGATCGTTGGCTTCAGCTGGAATGGGTGTGATGGTAAGTATTGTTTAATTTAGAACAATAAAGAATTGTGTGTTTATTTCAATTAAAGGACTTTATTCTGGGTGTTGTGTTTTTTTTAAATACTTTACTAGAAATTCATGGCGGTCATGTCTAATACTGGCGTGACCCCATGAATTTTGGGCTTAGGGCCAGCTGATAATACCAAGCTGTCCCTAACCCCTTTATTACCCAGAGAGCCACCGCACCAGGGCCCTGGATGAGTTGGGTACAGCACCAGAAGATGGCGCTTCTATGAACGCGCCATTTTCCGGGGTGGCTGCGGACTGCAATTTGCAGCGGGGGGGGCCAGAAAGCTTGGGCCTCCCTGCGCTGCAGATTCCAGCCCCCAGCTGCCTAGTTGTACCGGGCTGGACACAAAAATAGGGCGAAGCCCCACGTATTTTTTTTTTAATTATTTCATGAAATTCATGAAATAATTAAGAAAAAAAGGCCTTCCCTATATTGTTGTGTCCGGCCAGGTACAAATAGGCAGCTGGTGGTTGGGGGCAGCCCGTTCCTGCCTGCTGTACCTGGCTGGACACAAATATAGTGCGAAGCCCCACTTCAATTTTTTTTTATTATTTCATGAAATTCATGAAATAATTAAGAAAAAAAGGCCTTCCCTATATTGTTGTGTCCGGCCAGGTACAAATAGGCAGCTGGTGGTTGGGGGCAGCCCGTTCCTGCCTGCTGTACCTGGCTGGACACAAATATAGTGCGAAGCCCCACTTCAATTTTTTTTTATTATTTCATGAAATTCATGAAATAATTAAGAAAAAAAGGCCTTCCCTATATTGTTGTGTCCGGAGAGGTACAAATAGGCAGCTGGTGGTTGGGGGCAGCCCGTTCCTGCCTGCTGTACCTGGCTGGACACAAATATAGTGCGAAGCCCCACTTCAATTTTTTTAAATTATTTCAGGAAATTCATGAAATAATTTTAAAAAAATTGACGTAATCTCTGACTGTCAGATGAGAGCCAAAAGAGATACTTCCTACCTCCTGGCATCAATAGCTCTTCGTGCCATCATTGCAATGTGATGCACATGTGACATTGCTCTAGGCTGGCAAATCAAAAGAAAAGCCGCGGATGCCGGGAAATAGAAGGAAGTTTTAAGGGCTTGAGTCTGATGACCAGATAATCGCAACTTGGTCATTGGACCAAGTTCTGTGAATTGATTTGCACCAATTCTAGTGTGAACACAAAATTAGTATAGTGACAGGTTTAGAAATATAAACAACGGTACAATAAAGCTAAAGGAGTGAAAGGTTCTCATGGGTTTCTCACAGTAGTAATTTTAGGCAAGAAAATGTTTTGAGCATAGTGGTCTTCAATAGGTTTATTAAAGATAGATGGGCCAGATAAATATTTGCTCCCATGGCCCCATAGTCATTACCTAATTGAATCTAGTTTCATTAGTCTACCAGTTAGAGGTGTAACTATGGCGGGTGCCGAAGTACTTACGCAGTCTCACCAGGACTGGACTTTGTTGCATGAAGATGACCAGTGGACCTTTGGCCACATAAGACAGCTGTACTATAAATGATACTTTATAGGTGAGGAGATATGTCAGAGTTTTCCAAAGGGGCCAAATAACTTCAAGTTATACCTTAGCTCACAATATTAGCATTTGCTGAAAAGAGAGTACCCTGGTGTTGGATCATGCCATCAAACCTTCATTCGCAAGACAAGACTGGCTGGAGCTTTTAATCCTTTACCCTTATTAGGACAGATGGGTTCAATTAATATTAAGTTGCTTTCCTTTTTCTGTGTGGGTCTTCACAGGATTAGAAAAATGTTGGTGCCCTTTTACAGAAACAACACCTGTCCATCCTGTAGGTCTAATATTAAAGCTTAATTCTTAAAATGAATGGGGATGAGCTGCAACACCATAAACAATCTGTTCATGGGTGTGGTGCTGTTTTTGTAGAAACCAATCATGTGTCCAAACCTTTGCAACCCCTTCAACCTTTTCTTACCATGAAAAATGTCAATCTGGAGCTGGTCACAGCAGGAACCATCGATGGTTTTAAAAAAAAAAAGCATAGACAGTTTCTTAGAAAAAAAATACATAAATAAATAAATGCAAAAAATGTATGTTCTGATTAATGACCCAGCTTATCGACACTCAGGATCAGGCTCATGCCTTAATGCTTGTACATATGCCACTTTCCTTTATGCAATATCCTCGTAGATCTCTTGGTTGAAGTTGATGGACAAAGTTCTTTTTTCAATTGTACTAACTATGCAATGTTAAATGGAAAAAAGTGTGGCTCCCCAACTATCCTAGATCCCATAGCTAACATTGGATGCTGTCTTGATAGCAGGTATATCTTTGCTTTATATATTTCCATTCAAATTGACTACCTGCAGCAGTTCTTTCACAGAGAGTCACTTCTTTTGAGTTGGCTTTCAAGTCACATACACCATATTTGTCTTTTGCCTAAATAACCAACACGTCAGCAGAATAGCTATGACCTGTTATCTTCATGATAGCTGTAAACTTGTAAGTGGCTCCATTAAGCCAAAAAAAAAACTAAAATGGACTGTGTACAGCATTCTATCTAGAAGTCTCATATTGATAAATATCTAGTTGTAAGACCCAGACATTGTGGAAAATGAAATTCTCATTGACCTTGCATGATTGAGAAGATATATCAGAGTTTCAGATGTAATTATGGATTCTTTCCAAGGGCGAGCCTGAGGCTTGATGCTATCAATAGTAGATTTTCTGTACACCTGCAGAAAAAAAGCAAACCTTTGGGAAAGTGAGAAAATTACACTGATATCATAGATTTTTATCATACAGAACTAGGCCATAGCAATAGCTTGGAACCAACAATTTTCAATCAATAACAAGACTGAAAATTACAAATGAGGATTTTTTTGGGGGGTCTTTTTCTGTGGTGAACTCAGACATCATCTGTTAATACAGCAGAATTGGGATGACCTGAATCTTTTTCTAAACTCTGATTGGACTGATGCTCTGTTTTTAAAAGTTTAGATTCCGTTTACGGAAGAAGTAAAGTTCTTAACCTAAAGTTTATTTACCCATCGTTCCATTGCTGATAGTAATGTCGGTATCTTCATTGTATTGGTTCATATGTATTTTTTTACTGTAATTGCCATTAGAAAAAAAAACAAATGCTTGAATGAGTAATATGGTTAATTAAAATCTATTTTAAATACCTAATATATAACATTTACTTTCATAGAAGTGGGGGGGATATCATTATTCAGGACCCTCATCATTTACCAAGAGTGGTAACAGCATAGAGATTCTCCTGGATTGGAGGACCCAACAAATAAAGGTCTAATACTTCATTTCTCCTGTAAGGGTGCTGTTGCAGAACTGGACACTTGCTGTCTAGGTTCCCAAGCATTACAGTTGAGCATTGGGGATCCCAGCAGTGATACAGTACATCCGAATAGGGATTCCTTCTAAACAAAAGATCTCTGCATTATTCTTTTTGATGCTACTTTTTATAAATTACTTCTGAATACTTTTAAATAAAACCTTGCATACATAGATAGTTGCTTTTTATAATTTTCCCTACCCATAATGATGACATAAAATTATGAAATATTCCCATTCTTATGAAAGGGAATCATTACACAACAGTAGATGTATTCCTATTTTTGTGTCGTGACCTACCTTACTAGCATATCCACTCCATTCTTTTGTGGCCTTTTGTTCCTCTTGTATATCTCAACCTGAAAAAAATGGCTAATGCTTGTAATTCTCATGTCGTGACCCTACTTTCAATTGCACTTTTACTGCTCTGAAATATTATCTTCTTCACATCTCCATGTCATCATCTCGTGTTCAGGGAAACTTAACCTTGTAGTAATTTTCAAATATGCTTTTAATGGCAACCTATTTATGTATAATCCTGGATCCTAGTACTTTTAGCCTCCATTGTAGGTTGTTTTTCTGTTCTTCAGTGCTGGACTATGACTTTGGTAGTGCACGTTCGGGCACAGTTAGGTCACAAACTCTCAAATTCATAATGATGTGACTTTTCCACCATGTGTTGCTCCTGGATATTGAGTTGCATCAAAGTATGGATTTCATCACCTAAGGTATCAATGTGATCAGTATAACAGCGCCATTACAACCATATGTTTACATTACAAAAAAAGGATGATCGTTTCCCTTTAAATTTATTCCTCTGAAATATACAGATCTAGGAAAGGATAAGTTGACTCAACAAAGCACTGAGAAATCACGGCTCAAAAAGTGTCATCCCACAACTAACTTGACATTGGTCAATGGCTCGTGAAATATTATTTTACTCCCCTACAATGAGACAATCGACAAGTCAGTGATAAGGTATCAAGAGTCTCTGTGAGGCATGATGACCTTTGCTATATTTGTAAGCCCCTGAATTCTTATGTCATATGTTGAATATTAGAGTATATAAAGTTTTTGGTATCATGTTTTACCTATCGCAAATGGACATTGCATCAATGGTATGTCCGCCCCTGATTACATGCTATATTATGAAGGTGGATTAAAGTTTTATAATCCTAAGGGGGGGCGAAGCTCTATAAAGTTATAGAGAGTACTTTAGGACAATATGGTCTCGATTGATAGATATTGTGATAAATAGACAGTCTGCAAATCATTTTTTTAACACTATGTTGACCTAACTCACAAAAAAAATCACTCCAAAGTGCTGGTGGTCTCCATTCTCTGTTACTTGCTGTCCTTTCCCTGTCGTCATGTGTTGTCCGCCTGAAGCAGCAGAAACACCAAGATGGATTACAGGACGTGGGGCAGCGTGATGTCTCTGCTCCTGCTCTCCTGTCTGTTAAACTGTACAAAGACCAGAAAGAGTGGCTTTCAGTTTTAGGTGGGCAAGTGGCTAAAAAACCTTGGCAGGCAAAATATAAACAAGGAGTTGAAGGAAAGAAAGTTTCAGTACCCATAGTGCTGGCAAAATGATGATGAAAGGAACATTGCTTTGAAAACTAGTGAGTGTCAAGCTACAGAGCATGAGAATTAGGGCTGTTCCCAGACATATTGTACTGGAGTGTGTTCCAAAGTTTTTTGAAGTTGGTGTAGGGGTGAGTGTAGCAAGACCCTGCTTTTCTACAGGTTTTTTTGTGTGAAAGGATAGGCGAACTTTAAAGGTGTATTCCCATCTTCAAGATCCTATCCCAGTATGCTAATAATATTAGCAAATACCTCCGATTAAAAATGTAGTATAGTTTTTCTCATTCGCTATTTCTCTTTCCTCGTGTGCAGGACCTTAGGTATCCATGGTTACGACCACTCATATAGTGACAGTTAGTTAGCCAGTTGTTAATTGTCATAACCATGGATACCTTAGGTTCTGTAATGCCGAATCAGAAGAACTATACTACATTTCTAATCGGAGGTATTTGCTCATATTATTATTATTACACCTACTACATGTGGGGATAGGATCTTGGAGATGGGAATACCCCTTTAAGTTAATTTTTTTTCTTTCGTATATATGCACTTTATACAAAATAAGGTACAAGTGAACCTATTTTATGACTGTAAGAGGGCAGACAGACGGCCGTATTTCTCGTGCAAGGATCGCATCGCAATCCTAGGACTGACCGTCGGCTCTCCTGATCTGAGCATGACAGCTGCATAGAAACATATCACACTGTCACGCTCAGGTCACTAGAGGTGCTGGGCCAGTCCGTGCACTGCGATACGATCCTTGCACGAGAAATACGGCCGTCTGTCTGCGCCCTAAGGGCTCATGCAGGTGACAGTTTTAATCAGACAAGTGCTGTTCGTTGGTTTGATGGATCGCACTAGTACCTTTGATACTCTGTGGGGCTGTGCACATGTCCAATTTTTTACTTGGACCAAGTGGTTCGAGGAAAAAAGTTGCAGTATCCACGATTTGCCTCCGAGAATCGGATGGCACTCGCCCATTCATATCTATAGGTCTATGGAAAAAAAAATGGACCGCACTCACATATTAGAGAAGGTGGAGAAACTTTTCTTTTTCTCCACCTCCAAAAAAATTGGATTACACTATGATCACACTCCTATTAGCATAATCCTATAATACTAGCAATATTACTGTCATATTTTGGACGTTATAAAATATTATTTTTACTAGCATTAGATTCATTTTCCCCTTAATATGGACCCAAGTCCAGGGAGTTTATTTTGGGAATACCAGATGATGCGACTATACGAATTGTACTGAACATGTGGCGTGGCGCTTTTTCAAGATGAAAGTGCTGATGCTGCAGATTACCGCCAAAAACCTTTTATCTTTAAAACATTTTAATTAGCTAGGCAACATGTTTTATTTCAAAGCATTGCTTTTAACTTCATGCTTCACAAAGTATATGTTAATCTTTGATTAGGATTGTTTTGTCACTAATCCTTCATTTTATTTCATACAGTGCAGAACGCTCATACGAAGCAACATAATGAGCAAATATTTAAGGAAAAATGGAGCACGATGGAGTAGAATTATAAATAAAATATATTGGATTTTTCTAAAATATTAATAGGTTCTAACTAAAAGGTGACACCAGTAGCAGCCAATCTATTATACCGGTTATTATTTTTGTTTTATTTCTGAAAATAATAGGGTGCGGAAGGGAAATTATTTTCCGTGGGGTCATTTGTCAGTGTCACTTATCAATTACATAGGATTTTGAGGCTACGCATTAATACATTACTAGGTTCTTGGATTATTAGTAGGTTGCTGGATTTTATTTATTACCAGTCTTGAAAATAATAAGTAATAGGATAAGCAATGAGAATGATATTTGACAGGGTCATTTGTCAGACGCACATATCAGTTGTCTGTTTTTGCAACTGGGATTCGCAATGGTGTGGAAGATGGTTAATCATTTATTTGTCGGAAAATATAGAGGATTCACTGCTCTGTGGAAGCAGGTGTGGATATACCATATGTGCAAGTAGTATAGCGGTACAAGGGCCCAGTAACTAAGGGGCCCAAGGACACTTTAAAAGCTGCTCCCTATTAGTAGCTCTCATCCATTAGATTGCATTTAAAGGGCTAAGTCAAAGGGTGTCATGGTTTAATGAGGTTGACCAGACAAAATAATAGTTTGCTGAGGGGACGAGATATGTAAAAAATAACAAACTCAGTCATACTCACCTAGCGCTATGGCTTATGATTAGCTGCAGAGGTCAGGTGACTTAAGCAACGCATCATCAGATGTTTTACGATGACATACTGCTCAAAGTCACATAACCACTGCTGCCAGTCAAAGTGCAAAGCAGTCTAGAAGCTGGTGGAACGATAAGCCCAGACCATGAAGAAACCTGCACTGGATCCAATAAAAATACAGAAGACAGTGTAAAGGATGGTCAGTGCAGTTTTTAATCTCAACACGTTTCGCAGTTAGCAAACTTCTTCCTCAGGAGAACCACAAGGTTGTGGTTCTCCTGAGGAAAAAGTTTGCTAATTTCGAAATAAGTTGAGATTAAAAACCGCATTGACCGTGCCCTACATTGTCTTCTGGATTTTGGTTGGCATTACAGCACCAGCAGTGCAGATCACCATTTTTCTTTTACCACTTGATAACCACGTTGGAGCCTCAACCTGTTGGTGTTGAAGCAGCTGAAATTATTGATTTTAAAACCTTTATTCTTTATTGTGGGTCCCACAACCACACAAGGTGAGCAGTTACCTTATTTCTTATACCCTATTGCTCATCAAATAAGACCCTATTGCGCTTGTATTGACCATGAAGACAACATATAGAGATGTTTACCACCATCAAAGAGGGTTATTTATTTTTCTCTAGAAATATTCATCATCGAGAGATTTTTTTTTTACCCTATATCGTTTTAGTAAAAGAACATAGAGAGGTGTTTCCTGATATGTACAGGTGGTTATTATTTTATATAGGGCACACATAAACGATTCACTACTATGTCAAGGAGGAATCTGTGATTATATTATTTGAAAATTATTAAAATACAATCTGCAGGTAATTTTATTTCATTATTATTTTTATTATGGGCGATGTATGAGTAAATGAGTGTATAGCTATTTGTCACACCTTAGTAAATAGGGTAAAGTTCAGTATGATAGCATGCACTACTGCATAAGTGACAACATTAATCTTCCAGCTAATTTAACTTTTCGTATTTGTAGTATATCAGGGTAGTTTAATTAAGAATAATCAAGTCTTTGCATAAGGCTCTAAAATTATTTATGAGACATAATATATTGCGCCATTAGAAAGCCATTTATAACAATATAGTTTTGCATGTGTTCCTGAAATTGGATTTTTTTTTTTCATATTTACGTAATGCAAATTACATGCAATTTGCATGATTTTTTTATTTTTTGAATATCGTGGTATGATGATGCAATGGTTAAATTAAACATTATTATATGTGATGTTAATAATGTGGATACAAATTTTAGAATCCTATCGATATTAAAGGGGTTATGTGGGACATTGGAGTTTTTTGGCTACGGGGCTAAGAACTTACTGACAGGTTCTTACTAACTATCCGCCTGTTCTGCCCTGCGGCGATCTATGCTGGCTCAAGCGCAGATTCTCTAGCTTCATTTGACCTCACATCAGCAGAGCAGCCCCTTCGCTTCCGGGCTGCTCTGTCGATGGGGCGTCACTGCTGACATCATGCTAATTGACAGTCAATTAGCATTTTACCCCGTAGTAAAATAGCTGGGGTTGACTGTCAATCAGCATGATATCAGCAGTGACGCCCCTTCGACAGAGCAGAGCAGAAGAGAAGAAGCTGCTCTGTCAACGTGACATCAGCCGAAGCTGTAGAATTGCCGGCAGGAGTGGTCCGTGACTACTCAGTACTGGAACAGATCTTCACATGGCAGAGCAGGCAGGTAGTTTGCAACTACTTGCCGGTGAGTTCTCTGTCTCATGGCCATAAAATACTAAAGTCCTGGATAACCCCTTTAAGAATATAAAGCACTCAAGTACAAAGTGGTCACAAATGACAGATAATATGATAACTAGACATTATTTAACAATTATGTTGTACTACCTCAAAAAGATCACTCCAAAGTGCTGGACATTAGGGGTTTACCTTCTATTTAACCTGCTTTCCATTGCCTGGTGTCAAACATAATCCATCTGTAGTAGAGACACCAAGACAGATTACAGGAAGTGAAGGTGCAGCTGTGACTCTGCTCCTGCTCATGTCTGTTAGGGCAGGTGCAGATGACCATGTTTTCAGTCCGAGTACCATATTCTACGTGGATGTTCAATTTTTCCCCTCGACAGAGTCTGTCCGATCAAAGAAATCGCAGCATTCCCAAGTTTGATCCAATATTCAGATCGCACTCGGCCATGCAAGTCAATGAGTCCATGGAAAACAACGAACTGCACTCGGTTGACATCTGAGTGCAGTCCGATTTTCATGTACTGTCAGAATCGAGAGGATGGAGACATTTTTTTCTCCATCTTCTCCTCATAGAGAATTGGAGCACACTAGGATCACACTCTAATAAAGAGTTTGATCAGAATGTGATTTTTCATAATCGACCTGATTCTCTTTGATAAAAAATTGTATATCATTGGATGAAAGAAATGAAAGAAATGGATGAATATATTATTTATGTATATAATTATACACTGCTCAAAAAAATAAAGGGAACACTCAAATAACACATCCTAGATCTGAATGAATGAAATATTCTCATTGAATACTTTGTTCTGTACAAAGTTGAATGTGCTGACAACAAAATCACACAAAAATCATCAATGGAAATCAAATTTATTAACCAATGGAGGCCTGGATTTGGAGTCACCCCCAAAATTAAAGTGGAAAAACACACTACAGGCTGATCCAACTTTGATGTAATGTCCTTAAAACAAGTCAAAATGAGTCTCAGTATTGTGTGTGGCTTCCACGAGCCTGTATGACCTCCCTACAACGCCTGGCATGCTCCTGATGAGGTTGCGGATGGTGTCCTGTGAGATCTACTTTTTCCAGCAAATTTATTTTTTGCGTTACACTATGATGATCAATATACTTGCTGTACTTCCCTTTGTATAATGATCCTCAAACCTCCCCAAATGAGAACAACCCAAGGTTCAGGTGAAGCCGATTTTGTCACTGTGAGCTTCAGACATGATACGTGATCTGCTTGTGGTACCTAGAACCAACAAGCAATTTGGCTAATATATAACACACTTTTGATCCATAAATGATGTTACCCCTGGAGTCCTTGTCAAAAATGTTCCTACCACGTTGCCACAAGCTGTGACATTTTTTTTTTCTGATAGAAAACAAATTCTCATCGTAAATGGCTGTATGGTTTTATTGAAAATAGAGTTAAAATTCCTTAAAGTTTGAGTCGCCTTAGACGTTAGTGCTTCATTACCGCTCCAGGGCATGACAGACAGTGAATCTAGGCGAAGGCTCTACAAATGGCTTATTGCTATATCACTACTTGTTATAATGTACCACCCACACAGCCACACTGCTGCCGCTCATAGCGCAAAATACAAGTCAGCCATATTATGCTATAATCGTATAAAGGAAATTAGCAAGGTTTTGAGAGATGAAGATGGAAGAATAGACACTTGCTGATTTTTTTTTTCCCCATGCCGTCTGAGTGCCTCTCTTAGGATCACCATTGGGAATTCGAAGACACTTCATTTCAAACTACTGTTAAAACGTGTTTGTCACTGCTAGCAATAATTAGACAGAAAGGAACACATCCTTTCGATTTTCATTATGGTAGAATAACTTTGCTCATTAGTATTCAGCTGGCAAAGCCCAGTAGTTTTCAGAGGATGGAAATGTTCTATGTTGCATAAATTCGCAACAGGAAGGGCCATGTCACGGAAAAGAAAAATATTCATATGCATATGTTGCCATTATAAAGCCACTCCGTACAACAGGAACATGTTACAGCAGAGAAAAAATACATTCATTTATCATCACTCATGCAAAATAAGTATTAAAAGTCTGCACATAGTAATATAAATATATATATAAATGTGTATACTGTATATATAGATATCATATCTATATATACTGTATATATAAATATTTATATGTTTATCTTTATATCTGTATATATAGATATCTATATATATATGTGTATATACATGTATATTTATAAAGTATATATATATACAGTATTTATATATATATATATATATATATATATATATATTTATATATATATATATATATATATATATATATATATATATATATATATGATAGACAGCTGCCCAACACGGTTTACACTATCCACAAAACAACTAATTCTGGTCTTTATATTCCTCTTCTATCTTGTGCATATTGAAATAATATTTTATTTATTGTTTATATTTCTGTTTTTTCATTTTCATTCATTTTGTATGAGATTTAAGACTGCTTCTATTAAACTAGATGTCCGCCGTTGAAAAATATGTTGCTTTCCTCCTCTGAATCAGTATATCATATTCATTTTTTACTTGTAGCGCTTTGTTTCTCTGTTGGAAAGCTCCAAATTTCCTCCATAGCAATAAGTTTAAATGATAAAAGTCAACCTGCATGAAGCCTCCACTAGAGGGAGCGTAGAAGCTTAATGCATACAATGTATTAATTTAATTAATTAGTAAAACAGTTTTTAGTGAACTCCCAAGCTCTTTCTAGTTATGACTGCACATCCAGCCAAAATTGTATCACTTAAAAGAGGTATTCTCAAGTTGTCTCTTGAGCAGCTCAGAGCAATGCAATCTCCTTACAGTCTCTTTACTTCATTGTTTCTGGCAGAATAGGCTCTCCTCCTTGAGTGACAATTCTAGTGAATAGAACTATAGTATTAATGGAACTATAAGGCTCAGTACAAGTTCTGCAATAACACATTCAGCTATCAATGGTTTGTTTTGAGTCTACACTTTTATCACTGTAGTTACACATATAGATAGCAGGTTAATTGAACCAACACAGAGCTCCAGACAGCAAAAGCAGAGGAATTAAGATACCTGCTGTGAAATCTGCAGGCCTGGTGATTTATAGCTGCATCTCTTCAGAAGATTAGAGGGAGAGGAGGGAAGGAATGGGTGGTGAGCAGTTAACTGCTGCATAGAAATCAATGGGCTGGAGAAAGCTGATTGGGATGTTAAGAGTTAACCCCTCTCCTGGAATGTAGCTACTGCTCACTCTTGGCCAGGCTTTAAAGGCCGAGCTCCATGGAAACCAGCTGTGCACTATAAAAGATAAAATTTCACATTTCAGGAGAATAACAGAAGATAGGAAAACAAGACAATTGCAAACTTGCTTATTTTCATGCTGTCTAACTCATTAAAGCCATTTAAGCACTTGAGAACACCACTTTAAACATTTAACTTGTGGCATCGATTCATCAAGACTGGCGTTTTGCATGCCAGTCTTAAAGTTGACCTTTCACCAAATTTTACATGTTAAACTGGGCACAGGATGCAATAGTGGCTTCAGAACCAAATAAAACATTTTTTCACCTCTCCATTGCAGTGATAATAGCAATCAAAGTATTTGGTACCTGATGAGTTAACTTTAGTTAAGTCGAAGTGGATGTTGTCACTAGTGGTGTGCCCTTCTTCTCCCTGTATGAGTTGCTATCTGACTACAGAAACAAGGACTTAATAAAAGTTAACTCATTAGGTGCCAAATACTTTAAAGGGAATCTGTCACCAGGTTTTTCCATATAACCTACGACCACCACCTTTCAGCCCCATGTTACAGCACTCTAAAATACTGTATATATGACTCCAATTCACCCTGTAAGGCAAAAAAACCCTTTTCTTATTTTATTATTGCTGTCTTGGTCCGGTGCCTCCTCTCTTCTTGCGATGCTGTCCTTCTTCTCTGCATTGTGTGGATGGTGCGTCCTCTCTCATCCTCATATTGTCACCTTCTCGCTCCTGCACAGGCGCACTTCTCTCTGCCCTTCCGAGGGCAGAGAAACATTCTGTTTTGCACATGCGTGGGGAAAGGCCAAAGAGCTCTGGCGCATGTGCATTACAGTACTTTACTGTGCCTTCAGCAGTGCAGAGAGAAGTGCACATGCGCAGGAGCACAAAGGGGAACACTGTGAGGATGACATAGGATGCATCTCCCACACGAAGCAGTGAAGGAGGACAGCATCACAAGAAGAGAGGAGGCACCAGATGAAGATCAGCGACGCCCATCGGACCAAACCACCCCGTAGGTGAGTATAATGTAAGGTGTTTTTTTGCCTTATAGGTCGAATTGGAGTATATAAATACAGCATTTTAGAATGCTGTCACATGGGGCTGAAAGGTGGTAGTCGTAGTTTATATGGGAAAAACCTGGGGCAGTCTCACGCAAGTTGTGGGAAAGACTTAGTGCAACACAAAGGGAAGAGGGAAAGGGAGCCTAGACACTAGGGAAAGGGGGAAGTGGAGACCTCCTAGGCTGATGTAATATCACCCTGTCTCCACTAATGTCCCTATATTGGTTCTTCACCAATCGCCGCACGTGAACCTCTCCCTGTCTTTCCCTGGCGTTAGGCACTGGCTAGGGAAGGGACAGTGATGAGCGCTAGTCGATCCCCACTGACAACTAAAGACAACAAGGGGGAACAAGCAAAGGAAGATAGCTTATCTTTAGTCGATTTCAGAGAGATGAATACCCGTCCTCATAGCTCCAGAGAGGAAGAAGTAATGCACTTGCTCTGAGCCTTCACAAGGGGTATTGTGAGTATCGCCGGCACCTTCCTCTAGCAGACAGCAGATAATTATACACCCAGGCCAGTGCGTTAATTAGCCAGAGGAAGGTAGCCACTGGGTCCTAGAGAGACAGCCTCTAAAAAGGTGACTGTAATGCCAAATGTAGAGATCTCCTGCAACCAACTGCAGGGCGACTGTCTATCACTTCTGACACACCTGTGACAGGTAGGTTACCCTTAATTGCTAATATCTCTGCAATGGAGAGGTGAAATAAAAAAAACAAATCCATATATATATATATATATATATATTTACAAAATTTGGAGATGCTCTGTTTGGAGATGTTTATGCAATATGTGTCTATATTTTGCAACTCTGGCTATGAGTTGCGTCCTGTCATGGGCTTTCCTAACATGTTGCGATAATGTATTGATTGTCCTTTGCAACCAATCTCAAGAAAAGATAAGGCTGGACACATCTGAACATTTACAGCATGAGCTCTGCCACATTTCTGCATGCCCTTGTGTGAACTATAGCAAAGTAAACCTTTAGAAGTACCCTTGAGAAAAAGACAGTGCAATATGATTGTGCAGCTAAAATCCTTTGAATTCCAATAATCTGAGCGTTATTTGACAGGATAAAGCATTTTTCTTTCGAGCTTCCATCCTTTGTATAAGAATGACTCGTTACATTAGTATCACTTACATGTTTAAAGACTCAGCTGAAGCTCTTAAAATGTCTTCCATCATAAAAACACCAAGTGCCTGCATGAAACAAAAGATATTGTGTTAAATGTGCCTGTAAGAGGAGAGAAAACAGAATATAATTGTGGCGATAGTACTCACCTGTCCTTCAAATCCATGCTAATGGATTGTATTGATTTTTTTTGGCTGTATGAAGGATGGAAAGTGTGCAAACATTTGCTGAGAGATGTAGCAAACGTCGATATTTCTTCTTGAATGATGGAATTACGAAGCCTTGTTGGTTCAATATGTAGTGTAATAACCGCTCTACACTCTACATACCCCAATTATTATAAATAGGAGAAACCTCTTAATTCTATGTGTTGTAATACTGTTACATTACAAAGCACACATACCTGTAGACATATTGAGTCAGATATCATATATATATATATATATATATATATATATATATAAAAATACAGTACAGACCAAAAGTTTGGACACACCTTCTCATTTAAAGATTTTTCTGTATTTTCATGACTATGAAAATTGTACATTCACACTGAAGGCATCAAAACTATGAATTAACACATGTGGAATTATATACTTAACAAAAAAAGTGTGAAACAACTGAAAATATGTCTTATATTCTAGGTTCTTCAAAGTAGCCACCTTTTGCTTTGATGACTGCTTTGCATACTCTTGGCATTCTCTTGATGAGCTTCAAGAGGTAGTCACCGGAAATGGTTTTCACTTCACAGGTGTGCCCTGTCAGGTTTAATAAGTGGGATTTCTTGCCTTATAAATAGGGTTGGGACCATCAGTTGTGCTGTGCAGAAGTCAGGTGGATACACAGCTGATAGTCCTACTGAATAGACTGTTAGAATTTGTATTATGGCAAGAAAAAAGCAACGAAGTAAAGAAAAACGAGTGGCCATAATTACTTTATGAAATGAAGCTCAGTCAATCCGAAAAGTGGGGCAATCACTGATTAGAATTGGTTTCCAAGAGGGGGCACTTGACTCCCCTATTACAACTCCATGGTCATTGTACTTGATCTCATTTGATAGAGAATGTGATAATAAGCAATCTGTAATTCACTTTTTATGAAAATTATATTGTCTTACAATCTCTCTAAAATAATGATCCATAGGTGTCTGCTTCTTATCAAGTATAATCTGTCTCTAGCAGCAGAAATGCCGAGATGGATTACAGGCGGCTGGGGCTAGTCTTTTTCTCTCTGCTTCTGATCTTTAAATTCTGGACAGGTAAGTCATTGGACAATTGGAAAAGCAATATACCATGGGAAGTAAAAAAAAAAGGAAGTCCCAGCACCTATTGTACAAGCAGAATGAAAATTTTTTTAAAAAAACCTGCCTGCTAAAAAAACATTGAAGACAATTTGCATAGCATAAGAATCAGGACATTTCCTGATAATATTAGACTGGTTTGTGCATTAAAAACAGTTTTACCCTTTTCTAATAGGATTGGTGTGGAAGAACAGACGTTATTCCAAACTGTTTCCTCAGGCTGCGCAGCATAAAATCATTTACTAAACTATATGATTATTTTTTTCATATTACAATGATTTTGCATAAGCCAAAAATATGCGTGACATTTCAAGATGCGTAATTTTCTATTTTTATAGCAGGTCGTAAAGGCGAGGCTATGTGTGCCCATACACAGCCCGTAAAACTACGCTTAAAAAAAGCACACAGATATTTATCAAGGTGACGTTAGAAAAAAAAAAAAACGGAGAACTTTTGTAATTACATTTTCTGTACATGTGGCAAGGGCTATCATTCTTTCTAATCAGATTGAATGTTCTTTAATTTGTCTTCCGCCTCCCATTTTCTAGCATTGACATCAGCAAGAAAAAAAGGATAAGAGTAAAAAAAAAAGTAACATAACTGATAAAGAAAACAAAAAAACCTCTAGATAAGCTAGAATCCCAAGGCAAAATTTCTTTTGACTTAGCGTTCCCTTCTTGTATGTAAATTTGAATGTAGATTGAATTTTTTCTTTACATTTGCGCCAATTTTTTTTATCTTTTATGTTTAGTATTTTTATCATTTTTGCATCGTTAGTTTTGCAGAACATTCTATTAGTTTCCTACATTTGTCATACAGAAGACATAATATACAATACACTATATAACACAACCAGATCTGGAAGTTTAGCTTGGCATTTCGTACATACGTGGCTGGCAAGGCGGATGTCACTTGTAATATAGTTGTTCGTGAGCAGAAATAAAGCATTAGCCTCTGGCATAATTAGTTATTCAAAAAGCCAAGGCAGTGTTGAACTTTGACTAAAGGTTATTTTGGTATTTTGGGTTTGAAAAATTATGTAATGATCTAATACACAAAGATATCTCTTGATTTCTTCCACATATTGTAGAGTTCATCATTGACATTACTTTTCAATGATTTTGGCAAGTATTTATTATGTGAGTTTCAGAAGAAATATAAAGAGATATTTTCAGGCCGGGTCGGATATTTAGTAGGTCATTTAGTTGTTGGCTTAAAAAAGAATAATT
Organism: Phyllobates terribilis; assembly: GCF_046119375.1. NCBI lineage: Eukaryota > Metazoa > Chordata > Amphibia > Anura > Dendrobatidae > Phyllobates > Phyllobates terribilis. The sequence goes on along the minus strand of NW_027362763.1, from coordinate 733,730,600 downwards.
GGAAATTCAAGTTTGCATTATTATTTCATGCACTTTCCTTAATTTGATTATTTTTCAGTAAGCAAAAAGCAACTTGTCATGGAGAATTTATTAAGACTGCCTTTTCATTTGACAGTCTTTACAAAAAGTTCCCCATAGTAAGATTCGCCAAATTTATTCCGGACAGCGTCTCTAAATAAATTTGGCAAAATTCTGATACAAGTTACACCAATTTGCTGGCACAAATTATAGTAAATTTATGATACATTTGACATTGTCTATCCCATACTTTTTAAAAATAAAAGTGGCGAGGCCAAGTGCAAAATTGGAAAAAGTTGCAAGTTTCTGCAAAAATCTATAGTGGGGAAAAAGTTGTCACTTTTTACTGCCAGAAAACTGGCATGCAGGGAGTCGTAAATGACCCTTATTTAGTTACTTAAGTTTTCTGTATTTTTAAGTAGTAACATATGCGCTGTACTAAAATTTTCCTTACATCTGTCCTAAACCCCAATGGCACTTACAATGAAATAGGTTAACTGGCCAACTATGAAATCAACTATCTGTTAATGTTTGTAATGGAGAGGATATCAGAGAACCTGTGGGATCCCACAAGTACAGAGGGATAAATTACAAATCCCATGACAGTGATGTTCTTTGTAGACTTAGACTTCAATGCTAAACATGTAGGCACTGTCATGCACATTATTGAGCCTTTTATGAGTAAGGGTCAGTGTATATAGCAAAGCCACAAACAAAGACTTTGTGGAATGACACACAAAGTCCCTAGGGGTCCATACTACACTCTAGAGATAAGTGAATGGACTCGAAGACCCTTGTCCAGTGGCCACATCAATATTCCATGGCTGCCAAATGAGAGCCCTGTGAACAACCTCCTAATTGTTGACACCCTTGGCTCCTCTTTTGATCAACTAGCCTGGCTGAGGAGTAAAGCATGCTGGCAGACTGGAGGAAGCTTTTATGGTTCCCATTTCACAATCATGGAATACTGATGTTGCTGGTGGACCAAGGTCCTTCTAATTTATTTGCTCATATTTATTAAACTCCCATTGGTATTCTGCGAGCTACCATTCGATGCCTCTAAGAAGCAGCATTCATCAAAGCAATTTTGCTACAATCACTTAAAAAAAGTCTCAAAATCTTAGTCCAATTTGTAGTTGCGCAACTTATGGTGTTTTCATGCCTTTTTTCCTGAGATGGGTGGAACAGGAGCGTGACGCCACAGCTCGTCTAGTTCATGACGAGCTATGGTGTTCCTTATGCCAAAATTCCTACTCCAGTTAGGGACTAGAGTAAGATTTTTGGTATGGTGCATGGAGGAGCATGGCACTCATCAGACTCTCCTGATCCATTAAGAAGTGTGAGCCTCTAAATAAATTAGGAGTGTCTGACTCCAACATGCCCCCTACGAGAAAATAAAGGGCTTGATGAATCTGGACCATTATCTCCTAGAACTAGTGTTTTTTTGTTTTTGATAATGGTTTTAGAAGAGTAAACATTTGATCAAAGTTTGTAATTTTGGCATTTAAAAACGTAAACATAACTCAATGTAAATTAGTCACATAGTCATCGTTCTTAAGATGCTAGCCTCTTCATCTTCACGTATCTAAAGATGATGAACGACATTTTGTTGAATTTTTGTTGTTTGGCTCTTGAATTCAGTATTAGTGCTAGGTACAAAGTAGCATTGTATGACAGGTACAGGTAGCAAATTTTCATATTTTCATAACTCCATGCATCAATGGTAAAAAAAAAAGCCAAGAATATTCCAAATACAGTGCTCAAGAGATTTCAAGCTGCGGTTTCGAAGAAAAGAAAAAAATACGTGAGTCAAACTGTAAGGATTGCAGAGTTGACGTCTTTGAACTTCAGACTTAATGAACTTACTTTTTAGAGAGTATGAAATTGAAAAGCACTGCAGTGCACAGTGCAAGTATGTTCGGCAGTGGAGTACGCATTTATCAAGTGCTGGCAATGACTTCCAAAGGTTAAGGGAAAAGCATATAAAAGTACAAATAAGAAATAGTGTTTTTTTTCCTAAAAAATTTTTTAGGAAAGTGAACAAAGCATTTTAAGATATTACTGATTAGAAAAGTCATGAAAAAATACCTTTTGTACCTATATAGTAAATCTCAGTTTACCTATGGCTAAGCATAATCAGATCCTGGACAAAAATAAAATGCTGCCCTCTTTTTTCTCTTTATTTTGGATAGATGGTTCACCTAGCAATATGTAGGTCACATAAGCTGCAGTGACACCACAGGTGAAATGTGGCATTACACTCTGTCATGATGTACTGGGTCCTCCAAAATGAGTGATAAGATTTGTAGCTCTTCAATTTGCATACTTAATGTCCCAGAGGAGCACTGCACTGAAAATAAGTCTCCTTACCTTGGCATGCCAGAGCCGGTATATCATTCTCCACAAGGAGAAACGTTACCCCTTAGACCTCAGTCCAGAGCCTCTCATCTATGCAAATCAGTTCTCATGCTTTGCACTGATGAGGGGCAATAGCCAGAAACACCATGTCTGAAAATTGAGATTCTTATTTGGGTTTTATCCTAAGTCATATTGCACGACTCGTTAAAGGATCAATTGTGACTTGTAGTATCGCTGCTTCCAACAGGTGGCGTTATAGAGTTCAAGTGCTCTTCCTCTCTGGAGACAATTTGCATATTAAATTTCCCAGAGGAGCATTGCACAGCAAATAATCCTCTTTAGCTGAATGTTTGACATTTTTTTGTATGATTTTTCTTATTAATATTAGTGTGTGATTTTTGTTAACATTATTATCATTATATGCATTGCAATTCGATTCAATTTTAGACTTTAATATAAAAATTCTAGGTTCTTATAAATTTTTTATGTTATTTTTTCCTTTTTTATATACTGTCAATATTTTCGACAGGATTTTACTGTAGTATCATCACTCGTATCAACCCTTGTCTCCAATCCAATGCAATTTATTTTCTCTCAATAATGTATCTTAATTAAAAAAATCTAAAAAACAATAGCTGGAATTGTAATAATATTTCATATAATAATTGATAATCAATTGTATAATTTTTCTATTGTTTATAACATTGGCTCGGGATGAGAGGAAGCTTTTAGTAGATATAATTATGTGACTATAACCAGGTCTCATGGTGTCATGCAATCCTGCTGTCCTACCTACAAATGGTGGTAAGAAGGACATGGTGGGACATATACATGGATTGAACATATAAAATAATAATTTAATACATACAATAATTGTAAAAATACTCCTAATCCCAAGATTTTAACTCATCTGGATGTTTGTTCATGAAGGTTGACACATTTCATTACACTGATGGGTCATAGTTACTAAAGTGTTTCTCTTCATTTTTGTTGACAGTGCATGATTTTAATTTCACTCCTTCATATTTTTCTATATTTTCTAATTATGTTAATGTAACACTTGAATGAAGCAGAACAAGGAAAATTGAAAGGTACATTAATTACACATTCTGCCAGTTCATTACTGTATCATAAAGTCTATGGTACACCCTTGGCATGTTTAGCTAAATATAGTCTTTCTTGTAAGGTTGTGTTTGCTCATTGTCAACAGAATTGCTCATTGTTGTGTAATGGTGTAAGGTTTTGCTTTTGTGGACTTATGTTAATTTTACTAATTTGCACTTTTTTCATTCCAAATCAGCAATTGTAGCCAGTCAATTGCCAATTATAGTCAATTTAGATTATTGTGAGTCATACCTGTTTGTCATTACACACCACAAACAAAAGGGTTATTTTAGCACCTGTTTCTTGACACCATTCCAGTAGTTATTTTTCATGTTAGTAGTTGACAATAAGTGTTCGCAGCACACAGGGTTGAAGCTGGGGGTGCAGACCTAACAGTGGAAATTAAGCTCAAATATGAGATATGGACTCCACTGTTTCAGCGACATGTCTTGGATCAGTCAGATCCTGTGGCTAGGAGGACCGTTCCACTGAGTGCTTGATGAAGCCCCGCAGTAAGAAGTCCAGGGTCTTAGATTTGGTGATCATGAAGACCAGGTCAACATCGGTGAATCGTTGTATCCAGCGCGAGAAATTCATTGTTTCAGTAGAAGTTCGTTCTGGTATCTACAAACATCCAAATATAAATATGGTGGTGCACCTATCCTGTTGATAGACTAAATTTGGCAGATCTTCCTCTATCTGTGGCATTAACCATTCCTTTAACATGTCCACTTCTGAATGGCCAGTGACTGTATAAGAAAGGACCATTGAATTTATGCCTTCTCATTGCACAGAACACATTCACTTTGGGTGAATCCCTCATGTGCTCGATATGTGCACCTGGTTTTTCTGAGCTCCAAATTCTAACATTGTGGCGATTGATCTTCCCACTGGGGTGAAAAGTAGCCTCATCGGTGAACACCAGCTTTCCAGCGAATTCGTAATTTTCCAATCGGCCTGGCAAGTCAACGTAGAAAACATGGCGCTTCAGTTATAGCACCTGAAGAAGATTCAGTTAGTATGGCTTAAAGGGGTAATCCCATCTCCAAGATCCTATCCCAATATGTAGTAAGTCTAATGATAATAATATTAGCAAATACCTCCTATTTGAAATGTAGTATGTCTCTAATGGATGTCATCAGTCTTTCACACGTAGGCTCACGTGTTAAAAAATGTATAGATCAATTCAAACATTTTCTTACTTGTTGGCACAAGATTTAATTGAATTGGCATCATGAAAAATTCTGTAACTTAACACAAATCAAGACAAGTTAAGGGTGGACACATCTGTATGTTGGACTATAAAAATACATAGCTTTGTACAAATTATGTAGTTCACAACAGACATGCTGACCCTTTGAGTATTAACGTTTGCATTAGCCCTAAAAGTCTTTACACGCTCAACATTGAAAGCCTGTTCTGTGTCTCGTATTATTCACATGAGATACAAAAAAATATGTAAAACATTGTTAAATTACATCCCATACTTGAAAAGCTATTTGAATCTCCCTTAAATTAGATGCTGATGGCCTATTTTCTGACTTTAAAACTAGGTCGTATTGACGGTATTGCCAGGAGTGTAAAAGACAAGGAACAAAAATGGAGGAGACAGTTGAGAATTCTATTCTGAAACATAGAAAATCTTATTTTAATTAAAAGTAATGAAAAAAAAACAATCTTATTGTCTAGAAAGGCGTTAAACGCTCAAGCACACTCCCATGAATGCAGTGGACTGCAATAAATCCATTCTGTCCCATCTCCATTAAAGGCATAGGGATTATTTTTCTTACAGAATAATAAAGACTTTATGACAAAATGAGTTGTGGCATGCTCAGGGTTGCCAACTTGACTTTTCATTTTTTTCTGGACAGCTTACCAAAAACTCTCGGACAGACAATATTTATGGACACATTGGAAAACCATAACAAATCATTATAATTATAAATTATATACATCTACATCCCATAATTCTGATATTAAGACATCAGCTGCCTTAACAGTAAACTGTAAAATGATGATAATTACAGTCAAAATAATCAGTAAAAGTTTGATCAGCTTCAAAAAAATCACAGACACCTTAAAAAAATTTTGAGGACAGGGCAAAAAAATTGTGCAATTTTTATAGACGATCCTAGATTTTATGGATGGTTGGCAACCCTGGGTATGCTCCAACATTCGTGACAGGGTGGTTGCTGATAGTTGCTGTGCCTGGTCCTGCAGTTCGCTGCTCAAGTTGCAGAACCAGGCACAGCCACTACAAATATATGGTGCTCGGTGGGGAGTCAAACCTTCACTGATCTGATATTGATCAACCAGGATAGATCATTTATATGAAGGTCCTCAAAAACCTCTTAAAAATTGTATTTTAATTTTAATGATTTTTTTTTATTTTATGGAGAAATTAAACAATACTAAAATGATATTTTAAAAGCGACCCTCATCTGGACTACGTAGAAGACTTGTTAGTACTAAGTAGATAATAGAGGCACTAATAACAGACTGTGCTTGGTTTGAACAAGCTACAAGTGTATGAATTTGGCAGCTGAGCTACATGAGCTGATTCAGTTCACACAATTAATGTTTATTAGCAAAGAGCTCTGTGCTTGCAGCATCAGCATGTGGGTATATTGGCACATTTAATATGTGAAACTTACTGAATATTGATTTCTTACTCAGAATTTATATCAGCAAAGAAAAAAATACACACAGGGAAATGTTAGATTGGCAATGCGGATTAGAATTTGGCTGCTTTCTAGGCTGTTTAGTGGGTTCTTAAATAGCATTGCGAAAATGTAAAAAAAAAAATGAAAACTCCAAAGACCTACATGAGTTGTAGACAAGCTTCTTTTTTTAAGAAGAGTATTTCATGATGATCTCATGCTTATAAAGTTGTTGTCATAGAGATAATGCGACAGAGAAGGGCCAGAAGATTGCGGCGTCTGGTTACCCAGACTCCTGGACTGGTTAGAACTGCTTCACCATCATACTAAACAGTCAAGGTTTTGTTTGCTCTGGCATTGGTAGGGTTAATAAGTTCAGTTGATCACCTGGAGTGCTCCATCCTCAGCTGTTCTGTGTTGGACACTCCCCTCTGTTATATACAGTGGGTACGGAAAGTATTCAGTCCCCTTCAAATTTTTCACTCTTTGTTTCATTGCAGCCATTTGGTAAATTCTAAAAAGTTCATTTTTTTTCACATTAAAGTACACTCTGCACCCCATCTTGACTGAAAAAAAACAAATGTAGAAATTTTTGCAAATTTATTAAAAAAGAAAAACTGAAATATCACATGATTATAAGTATTCAGATTCTTTGCTCAGTATTGAGTAGAAGAACCCTTTTGAGAAAGTACAGCCTTGAATCTTCTTGGGAATGATGCAACAAGTTTTTCACACCTGGATTTGGGGATCCTCTGTCATTCTTCCTTGCCGATCCTCTCCAGTTCCGTCAGGTTGGATTGTGTTTGGAGTTTGGAGAGTTGTTCTGGAGATTTCTGCGTGGAGTTTGTTTGCATGTTCATCCTCATCCTCTCCTATTTGGTTCCCCTACCTTACCCTCCCCTGTGTTCCACTGTGTTGTTTGGTGAGTGTATTTTGTATTATTGCAGTTTTCTATTATCCCTGTCTGTCTGGTTAGTGTAATCCTATACACTTTGGCCCCATATCTTCCTGGGTGAGGCAGGGAACAGATAAGAGTAAGTCAGGAGCATAGCAAAGCACGTGACCCTGGCATCTTCACCTTCTGGGGTATACTGGGGGACATGGATAGACTAGGGTGCCCCCTAGCATGAGGGATAGATAAGGGGCCCCTTTCCCCAAGAGATCCTGCAACGGTACCGTGATAATGACCAAACAGCGGACCTCAACATATTAATGACCAGGCCAAGATACAAGTCAAATGTGACTAGACCATGGCCTGCAACAATGCCTACTCATCAGAACATAGTAAAACAAGAGAACAACATGAGTATGCTTGCATCAAACAATTTTATTCATACAAAAGTAATGAGACATTCATCAGGTAATAAGTCACAATAAATACAAAAGGTCTCAAGGTACAATGTGCCAAACACTGCAATGCTGCAGAGAAACAGAGGACCCAAGTAAAAATCATATGGTGACAGTAAACAAGAGAAGAAAGCACTCGGCGTATTAGGTATATCCAGATATGAAGGTCCTGAGGGCCATAATAGGTTAAATGACAGTACCCTATTAACCACTCATGACTCAAATGCTCACCGAAGGTGTAAGGAAGGGCCTCTACCTCCAAGAGCATTGCAGAAACAGGGGGGGTGTGTGAGGAGCTCGCCTCGACACGCGTTTCACCTGTCTTTATCAAGAGGTGCAACGGTACTGTGATAGTGGTACTTAAAGGGAATCTATCACCAAATTTCACATTACCAACTGCATACAGAATTATATATCTTAGACCTGATGAAACTGGCGTGCTTACATTGAAAGATCCATGTAGATATGGCTGTATAGACCTATTCTGAATAAAATTGACATCTCTAGTTGGATTATACATGACCACGACTTGACCTGGATTTGCATAGTAAGGATGCCAGCCTCATCAGGTCTGAGAGATCTATTTCATAATCTATGTTATTTGTTTGTGAAATCTGGTGACAGATCCACTTTAAACTTTCCACGTCTTTAAAAGGGTTGTCTGGTACTTTAATATTTGATTGTCACGTCCCAGGGGTCTTCATCTATCTAATGGCCTAATTCTAAACCTTACACTTGAGAAAAATAGATTTTGATTATAAAAAGTATAGGGAAGAGAAGGATCGAGTAAGTTAAGAGCATGATCCTTTTACTCTTTTTGGGGATTATCTGTTGCCGGAGAAGTCTACAGCTTAAAGGAGTTATCTGGTAGATTAATATTGATCTCCTATCCTTAGGATTGGTCAGCAATGTCAGATTGGTGAGTGTGAGAAGCCAGGCCCCTAGGCTGATCAGCTGTTGGGGGTGCTGATTGTGATCAAAACTGCATAGCTCCATCAACTGCATAGTGGCCAAAGTGGGGTACTGCAGATCCACATATTCCGCCAAATAGAGGGAGTTGTGCAGTACCTGGCTGTGGCCACTTTCCAGTTGTACAGCTATACAACTGATCATATCCAATCAGCACCGGCAACAATTAACTGGCGGGTGTGCAAAGTGTTGCACCCCCACTGATCAGGTATTGATGACCTATTCCTTTAAAGTATAGAAATCTCCGGCACCAGATTATCTCCCAGAAGAGCAAAAGGATTATTCTCTTACCTGATTCTTCTCTTCCCTACTCGGTATATAATCAAAAGACTTTTCTCCAAAGTGTCTGAATGGTTTATAGGCTATAAACATTAGATAGGTGAAGAAGTCCCCTGGGACCATAGCTAATCAACAAAAGAAAAAGCTACCAATTTTTAAGTCTCTAAAAGCTCTTTAAACGAGATTAGATACAACAAAGTATAATAATAATAATAATCATATATTTACATAACTACCAAAGCAGAAATATTTGACTGCAAGGGCTTGATATATCACATATAAAAAAAGAATAATTTACGACTTGACAAAAGAAAAATATTCCATATGCATTACAGATGTCTGTACTTTCAAAGGTACAATAGGCACATGATTTATAATGCTCGGTGGCTGCAGGCTGAGTGACATCTATAATTTCAACAAACTCATTTGCCTTAACAGTTTTCCTAGTATTACTGTATGGCAGATCAAGCCGCTATCCTTGCTTACTCCATCAATTTAAGTCTCTAGGGAAAAAACACACTTTAATCCCTGCTGTGGATGATTTTGAACAGGCGTTAAAATTTTTAGAAACCTTCAATGGCAAAAAAAAATGTTAAGTCTCTAGATTGTTGTTCTTTAGAAATATAAAATGATAAAAGGAACCTATCTTATAATGTGGTTCTCTGCAATACAGATATTTTCTATATTTTATTAAAGAAGCACGCCCATCAACATTTTTTATCCTCTTACTATATCACAGTCATCATATTTTATAGCAATGGGTATTTACAATTGCTCATTTTGCCTTTCTACCAAGTTAATTCTCCTCTTTTCCATTAGGCTTATGAAATCATGTGATTAAAAACAGACGAGCTGGATCCTTCTAGGCTCTATATAGAAACAGGAAGTCACTTTTCCCTGCATGAGTCATCATTAGAACTACAATTCTACCTCTCTGCAAAGTCTCTGGCAGGGAGGAGGAGCAGAACTGTTAGGTCAGGAGTTCAATAGGGTGATGTCTCATACAGGGAAAAGAGACTTAGAGCTTAGAAGGATTCTGGTAGTCAGTTTTTAATCATGTGATGTTGTAAACCTAATGGAAAAGAGAAGAATTAACTGAATAGAAAGGCAAAATGAGCAATTGTAAGTGCACAGTGCTATATAATATGATGACTGCAATAGGACACAAAAATCAGTAAGTCCCACCTCTTTTAGCAACTCCATCCCGTAAGCTCATCTTTGGTCAAAAAAACGAAACAGAACGGTTTAAGGTTGTTTTAGGATTATGAGCTGACAAATAGTGAGGGAAACTGTCAACTGTTGAAATATATAAGAATAGCAGACTACTCACTATTAACTCCTCATCACTCTCCAAAAATTATGTTGTAATATTATACTCGTCTTTATTTGCCACCTAAGTATTAAATTCAGAGTCGATTCCATTTTTGTACACGTATTATCACATTATCATTGTAGTTATTGGTATAGCGTAGAATTGACCTATATTTCGGTAATGGAGCACTCATTACATAAAAGTAGATATTTATACACTGAACTCACCTCTGTGTGTTTCATCTTCAGAGTACGCAAATACTGTTGTGATTGCCCACGACTTATTATCTTCAAGTTACTTTCTTAATTAGATGCTGTAAAGACAATGTAGTAACGGCGTATCATTATATAAAATATGCTCCAAGGTAGCGAGCTACCGGCGAATGTATTCCTCATTGATGAAGCCCATGAAAACCTAATGGAAGGCTTAAATATTTATACTAGAACGTCGGAGGTGCAGATTGCACAACTGTACTGTATATTTCATTGAGACACTGTTGATGAGATAAAAAAGGATAAGAAATTGCATTTGTAATAGAAACCCGCTGGCTATATTATCATCGGCATGATGACTTGTTTTCAAAAGTGAGGTCTATTTGTAATTTTTCAGAGCTGTGATAGAAAATCGGAAATTATTTTAACAGGTAAAACAAAAAAATTTTTTTTTGTTTTATGTAAAATTATGTCACTCCAGACGTGTCAACCATCAAAAGAAACAAAATGCTACAATGTTACCATGGTATATTAAATCTAGCATGTATAACTAGCAAATTATTCCCTTTTTTTTGCACTAATTAAAGTGGATGTGACATTAGCCTGAAGAGACCAGAATCAGGTTTGAGGAACTTAGATTTCACGCATTTGATGCCTGTGCAAATCTGCATAAATATATTTGAACTGTGTGGTGAAGGTGATACTGACATGATGATGCAAAGCTTTTTTGATGGACGTAACTGGTTTCTTCCTGTACCATATCGACTATTATAGTCATAAAAAAAACTAATCTGCAGGTTCTTTTACACTCTTTTCATTCTCAAATCCTAATTGCAATTCTGAGTGTTGTTTGATTGACCCTAAGAGACGATGGAAGTCATTAATGTTTTTTCATTAATGGTGTTCAGCTTTCTGGTAGTCACTTGTATATGCACAGGGTTTCAATGTCAAAACAAAACAAAGTTTATTGTCCTTCATAAACTTTATGGCTCCAAAATGAAAGCAGCCTTTCTTCAGCACAAATGAATAAAATAAACAGTCTTTTTTTCAGCACAGTACAACAAAGTAGATGTGGCGATCTTACCAAGTTCCAGGCAGTAGCAGCTAAAGCAGTTTTAAACACTTTCACTAACAAACACACCTCTGTTCAGCTCCAGCACAACTCACCCTCTGAGCTGCCTTAGTTGCCTTTCATTCAGCTTGTAAAACCCGGACTGGAGTATGGGAGCGATCTTTCCCACTCAAGCTCTCTTGGTCGCTCCAAAGTCCCTGACCCCAAATCCACTTAATCAAACTACTCAGTAGCCTAGTGTTACTTGTACAGACTTCCCAGGATTTATATCACCAAGGTCTGCCACCTCGGTGACACATACACGCTGTCAACCACTTTTCCTGACGCATTCTTACAATGACTATAATATTAGTTATGAAGTTCTTGTACTTTAGCCTCCAGTACACAATACATAAATTTTGGATGAACTCAGCAGGATTGAATGACCATCTAAAGAATATAGGGGTCTTCCCAACTTTAGCCCAAAATGATGTTGGGCTAAAAGGAATTGAAAATCCTTTTGCTCACTTGGAACATAAGCAAGCTCCAGAGATGTTGAGCAATGACTTCCTCCAAACTCTCCATTGAAAATACATGCACGCTCAGAGCAAGCATGTATATGTGGGGACACAGGGAATAACTGTTAGCTAAAGGAGCATTCATCCGACAGCTATCTAAGGTATTTACATGGTGCTACCACAGAATTTTCATTGGGGACAAGGATCTTCAAGTTGCACTGCTAAAAGTAAGAAAACATGAAGTTGAGACAATGACCCAAAATGGTTTCTAGAGGGCTTGTCCTCTCACAGAAGATGACTGTGTACAGAGCATATGATGGTACTAAAATCTGGCCTAAATGTTTTTTTTTGTGATTGGTTTAGACCTGATACATAAAGAGAGCCATGTGTGCTGAGACTGAAAGGAGACACACAGTACCTGTGGCTCTGTACTACATAGACATGGACACTGACTGAGCAATATTGCAGACATGTTCATCACTAAATACAATGCTACTAAGAAAAAATAGCTCTGTAATACGGCATTTAATATATCATGGCTCGATAACTATGATATCTGAAATCTAAAGTCTCAGCATAAAGTTAGAAGAACATGAAGGTACATAAGGACAACATAAACATTTATCGGCACCATAGTGTGGCTCTGTATAACTCAATGACTGTACAAAGCTCTAATGTCAAACTATGCATGAGACATTAAGTGGTGCCATAAAATTCAACTCACCTCTAAGAGCAGTCTGTGAAATTTCATGTGAGAAAACCCAAATAGACAGGCAGGTGATTCATCCACTATTGGAATATGGCATATGGCATGCTGCCACCGGGTGATGCTACCATACTACAATGTGATCTCACCTCAAAGTCCCAAGTCTAGTTATGTGTTACTGAGTTAAATGTGTGATATTATGTACTTTTTGCATAGTTATTCAAACAGAGGGAAGGGAAAAGAACGAAAAAAATGTGAATAAAATGTAACCTTTATTATCATATCTAAAATTAATTATTGTCCTTTTATTTTAAAGACGTGTGTTTCGCCGATATTATCAGTTTCCTCTAGGGGCCGGCGAATCACAAGTTAAAAAAAAATCACTATTTTTTTTCCTCTTTTTCACCTTCCCTTGTTTGAATAATTAATATCTCAATGGTGCACACTAATGTGAATACAAGATATATGGTATTACAAAGAATTTTCTTCAGCATAGTTAGACAAGCCATATGATGATATAAAAATAAATTTATTGGAAAATAGTAGAAACCAGGTTGACTACCTTTTTTTTGCTTACCTTTATTCCACTGCAGTGCACAATGGCACTATATATATATATATATATATATATATATATATACAGTACAGACCAAAAGTTTGGACACACCTTCTCATTTAAAGATTTTTCCGTATTTTCATGACTATGAAAATTGTACATTCACACTGAAGGCATCAAAACTATGAATTAACACATGTGGAATTATATACTTAACAAAAAAGTGTGAAACAACTGAAAATATATCTTATATTCTAGGTTCTTCAAAGTAGCCACCTTTTGCTTTGATGACTGCTTTGCACATTCTTGGCATTCTCTTGATGAGCTTCAAGAGGTAGTCACCGGAAATGGTTTTCACTTAACAGGTATGCCCTGTCAGGTTTAATAAGTGGGATTTCTTGCCATATAAATGGGGTTGGGACCATCAGTTATGTTGTGCAGAAGTCTGGTGGATACACAGCTGATAGTCCTACTGAATAGACTGTTAGAATTTGTATTATGGAAAGAAAAAAGCAGCTAAGTGAAAAAAAACGAGTGGCCATCATTACTTTAAGAAAGGAAGGTCAGTCAGTCCGAAAAATTGGGCAAACTTTGAAAGTGTCCCCAAGTGCAGTTGCAAAAACCATCAAGCGCAAAAAGAAACTGGCTCACATGACGACTGCCCCAGGAATGGAAGACCAAGAGTCACCTCTGCGTCTGAGGATAAGTTTATCCGAGTCACCAGCCTCAGAAATCGCAGGTTAACAGCAGCTCAGATTAGAGACCAGGTCAATGCCACACAGAGTTCTAGCAGCAGACACATCTCTTCAACAACTGTTAAGAGGGGACTTTGTGCAGCAGGCCTTCATGGTAAAATAGCTGCTAGGAAACCACTGCTAAGGACAGGCAACAAGCAGAAGAGACTTGTTTGGGCTAAAGAACACAAGGAATGGACATTAGACCAGTGGAAATCTGTGCTTTGGTCTGATGAGTCCAAATTTGAGATCTTTGGTTCCAACCAACGTGTCTTTGTGCGACGCAGAAAAGGTGAACGGATGGACTCTACATGCCTGCATCGTGCAGCGGCATGCTATTCCATCCGGTTTGCGTTTAGTTGGACCATCATTTATTTTTCAACAGGACAATGACCCCAAACACACCCCCAGGCTGTGTAAGGGCTATTTGACCAAGAAGGAGAGTGATGGGGTGCTACGCCAGATGACCTGGCCTCCACAGTCACCAGACCTGAACCCAATTGAGATGGTTTGGGGTGACCTGGACCACAGAGTGAAGGCAAAAGGGCCAACAAGTGCTAAGCATCTCTGGGAACTCCTTCAAGATTGTTGGAAGACCATTTCCAGTGACTACCTCTTGAAGTTCATCAAGAGAATGCCAAGAGTGTGCAAAGCAGTCATCAAAGCAAAAGGTGGCTACTTTGAAGAACCTAGAATATAAGACATATTTTCAGTTGTTTCACACTTTTTTTGTTAAGTATATAATTCCACATGTGTTAATTCATAGTTTTGATGCCTTCAGTGTGAATGTACAATTTCCATAGTCAAGAAAATCCAGAAAAATCTTTAAATGAGAAGGTGTGTCCAAACTTTTTGTCTGTACTGTATATATATATATATAGAATCATAGAATGGTAGAGTTGGAAGGGACCTCCTGGGTCATCTGGTCCAACCCCCTGCTCAAAGCAGGATTCACTAGATCATCTCAGACAGATGTCTGTCCAGCCTCTGTTTGAAGACGTCCATTGAAGGGGAACTCACCACCTCTCGTGGCAGCCTGTTCCACTCATTAATCACCCTAACTGTCAAAAAGTTTTTTCTAATATCTAATCTGTGTCTCCTCCCATTTAGTTTCATCCCATTGCTTCTAGTCTTTCCTTGTGCAAATGAGAATAAAGATGATCCTTCTACAATGTGACAGCCCTTGACATATTTGTAGACAGCTATTAAGTCTCCTCTCAGTCTTCTTTTTTGCAAGCTAAACATTCCCAAATCCTGCAACCGTTCCTCATAGGACATGGTTTGCAGACCAGTCACCATTCTGGTCGCTCTTCTCTGAACTTGCTCCAGTTTGTCTATGTCTTTTTTAAAATGTGGTGCCCAAAACTGTACACAGTATTCCAGATGAGGTCTGACCAAAGAGGAGTAAAGACCGATAATGACTTCACGTGATCTAGACTGTATGCTTCTGTTAATACATCCCAGAATTGTATTTGCCTTTTTTGCTGCTGCATCACACTGTTGACTCATGTTCAGTCTATGATCTATTAGTATACCTAAGTCTTTTTCACATGTACTGTTGCTTAGCTCTATTCCTCCCATTCTGTATATGCTTTTTTCATTTTTATTTCCCAGATGTAGTACTTTGCATTTTTCCCTGTTAAAAACCATTCTGTTGGTTGCTGCCCACTGCTCCAGTTTATTTAGGTCTTTTTGAATCCTCTCTCTCTCTTCTCTAGTATTAGCTATCCCTCCTAGCTTTGTGTCATCAGCAAATTTAATCAGTTTACCCTCAATTCCTTCATCTAAATCATTGATAAAGATGTTGAACAATACAGGTCCCAGGACGGAGCCCTGTGGTACCCCACTTGAGACATTCATCCAGCTGGATGTGAAGCCATTTACAACCACCCTTTGAGTCCGATCACTAAGCCAGTTATGAATCCACCTAACAGTTGCCTGGTCCATTGCATACTTGGTCATTTTTTCAATAAGGATGATGTGAGATACTTTGTCAAATGCTTTGCTGAAGTCAAGATATACTATATCTACAGCATTTCCCTGATCCACCCAGTCAGTGATTCTGTCATAGAAGGAAATTAAGTTAGTCTGACATGACTTGTTAGTTACAAACCCATGCTGACTCTGGTTAATCACTTCATTCTTATCCATGTACTTACATACATGTTGTTTAATAATTTGTTCAAAGATCTTTCCTGGTATAGAAGTCAGACTCACCGGCCTATAGTTCCCTGGGTCCACCTTCTTCCCCTTTTTGAAGATAGGAACAACATTTGCTCTTCTCCAGTCTTCTGGGACTTCTCCTGTTCTCCAAGAATTTTCAAAGATTATGGAGAGTGGTTCTAAAATTTCTTCTACAATCTCCTTCAGTACTCTGGGGTGTAATTCATCTGGACCTGGAGACTTGAACTCATTTATGTTAGCTAAATATTCCCTCACAATCTCTCTGTTTACTGATAACTTGGATTCCTCTATTCCTTTAAAAGGACAGTGAAGATCAGTTGATGTTACATTTTCTTTCTGAGAGAAAACAGATGCAAAATAGGAATTAAAAAGTTCGGCCTTCTCAACATCCTCTCTTACCATTTCTCCATTTTCATCCTGTAAAAATCCTATAGCATCTTTGACTTTTCTTTTACTTTTGACATACCCCCAAAATCCTTTTTTATTGCTTTTGACATCTCTTGCAAGCCTTAATTCATTGTCAGCTTTAGCTAACCTGATACGTGCCCTACAGGATCTGCAGACTGCATTATAATCTTCTTTAGATATGCCTCCCTCTTTCCATTTAATAAACATTTCCTTCTTTCTTTTTAGCATGTGTTTAAGTTCTGTGTTCATCCATCCTGGTTTCCTTAAATGCTTCCCATTTTTCCTACTTTTCGGGATTGTTAACGATTGTGCTTTGAGAATCTCATTTTTAAAAATTTCCCATCCTTCCTGGACATTTTTGTCCTTAAGGACATCCAGCCATTGGATCCCTCCTATTCTCTTTCTGAGTCTCTTAAAATCTGCCTTTCTAAAATCTAACCTTGAAGTTTGAGTCTTCACATGTCTTCCTCCTCTAGTTATCCAAAATTCTATAATAGCATGATCGCTGCCTCCTAGGGTCCCAGCCACCTTTACCTCCTCAACCATTTCCTCCCTGTTTATAAGAATTAGATCCAAAGTAGCAGATCCCCTTGTTTTCTCCCCTACCTTTTGGAAGATAAAGTTGTCAGCAAGAGAGGATAAGTTGTCAGCAAGAGAGGATATATATATATATATATATATATATATATAAACTTTGCAAAATGTGATTTTATATATATATATATATATATATATATATATATATAAAATCACATTTTGCAAAGTTTATTACACGTGTAAAGCCCAACCCCACAGGCTCATCTTCTTCCACATTCTCTTCCTATAATAAATAGTAACTTACTGGTGTTTTCCCCAAAGGCTACATTGTGATAACCATGAATAAAGTATGTGTTCATAAAGAGCTAATTATTTTTTTGTCTTAAATATCAACTCTAATTCCATAATGATTTCTTTTATTTTTTAGAGTCTGCAGATGTTTTTTTTTATGCTCCATGTATTACAGGAATCTCGTGAATCCAGACATCATATTGTTATGCAGAATATAATACGGCAGTTCTCACAGAAATCTTATTCTCTTGCAGAGTTCGGATGACCTCTTGGTTGCCTCTGCTGAATGTCCAAGTGAAGATGATGAGGACATTGATCCATGTGAGCCAAGCTCAGGTGGGTTAGGTTAGTCAACTTTTTTATTCTTTTCCTTTATTCCTTTTTATATTCTTGTCAGCATGTAGATATCACATGAGTCTACAGAAACTGGATCAAGCAGTTAGAAATAGCAAAAAATTAAATTAAAATTGCAAACATTAATGGCCAATTTATCTAGCGGATTTGGATTCCGGGAGCCTCAATTTTTTTTTTTGGTCTCAGAAATGGGATCTC
Source organism: Phyllobates terribilis (assembly GCF_046119375.1). NCBI lineage: Eukaryota > Metazoa > Chordata > Amphibia > Anura > Dendrobatidae > Phyllobates > Phyllobates terribilis. The sequence continues at coordinate 733,712,804 of NW_027362763.1, read as the reverse complement.
CATCTGTCACAAATTTATAGAATTTCTTGGAAGTATGCATTAATAACTTTGGTGTGGATAAACCCTTTTAGGACAACATAATATAGGTTGACTAAGTCTTGTATGTCTTTAAATGTCCTCCTACTTCAGGCAACATTGGTTAGATGGTCCAATTTCAGATTTTTGCGATCTGTTCTATCGTTTATTAAGAGTTCAAAAATTGTTAAAAATTAAGTTTCAGCAACATAATACTGAAAAACTAAGATTTTTAATTAAAAGAATGTTTTTTTAAGAAACATACTAGACAAAACTCATACTCTGTATTATGCCTAGTAGTAGATATTAGGGGTCATGCTTAGCACAAGGATATTTTGTGTTCATTAAATACCTGCATCTCCTCTCCAAATCCTGCTTCTCTAAATGAGAACATTATATATACAGTTGAAACCAGAAGTTTACATACACTATATAAAAAGACACATATGCATGTTTTTCTCAATATCTGACATGAAACCAGAAAAAACCTTTCTCGTTTTAGGTCAATTAGGATTACCATAATTTTTAATATTTGCCAAATGCCAGAATAATGAGAGAGAGAGAATGTTTTAATGCATTTTTATAACTTACTGCAAAGTCAAAAGTTTACATACACTAAGATTACTATGCCTTTAACAATTCTGGACTCCCAATATGATGAGGTCATGTGTTTGGAAGCTTCTGATAGACTTTTTGGCAACATCTGAGTCAATTAGAGACACACCTGTAGATGTATTTTAATGCCCATCTGAAACACACTGCTTCTTTGTGTAGCATCATGGGAAAGTCTAAAGAAATCAGCCAAGATATCTTGTGTATAATTGTTTGTACAGATGAACGAGGCACCTTCAGGTATCTTGAAATTGTACCCAAGGATGAGCCAGATGTGTGCAAGTCCACAATTTTCTTCCTGATATCTTGGCTGATTTCTTTAGACTTCCCCATTATGCTACACAAAGAAGCAATGTGTTTCAGGTGTGCATTAAAATACATCTACAGGTAAATATTAAAAATTATGGTAATCCTAATTGACCTAAAACGGGAATGGTTTATTCTGATTTCATGTCAGATATTGAGAAAAACATGCATATGTGTCTTTTTATATAGTGTATGTAAACTTCTGGTTTCAACTGTATATATTTATGATATATATTAAATGCTCTCATTTGGGGAAGCAGGGATCGGAGATATATTATCTATATGTACAGGTGCATCTTACTAAATTAGAATATCATCAAAAAGCTATTTTATTTCAGTTCTTCAATACAAAAAGTGAAACTCATATATACTTTATTATATATTATATTGAGTCATTACAAACAGAGTGATCTATTTCAAGTGTTTATTTCTGTTAATGTTGATGATTATGGCTTACAGCCAATGAAAACACAAAACTCTTTATCTCAGTAAATTAAAATAATTAACAAAAAACACCTGCAAAGGCTTCCTAAGCATTTAAAAAAGGTCCCTTAGTCTGTTTCAGTAGGCTCCAAAATCATGGGGAAGACTGCTGACTTGACAGATGTGCAGAAGGCAGTCATTGACACACTCCACAAGGTCTCAGAGTTCCAATTTTCATTTGGAAATCCAGGTCCCCGAGTCTGGAGGAAGAGTGGAGAGGCCACAATCCAAGCTGCTTGCGGTCTAGTGTGAAGTTTCCACAATCAGATCAGTGATGGTTTGGGGAGCCATGTCATCTGCTGGTGTAGGTCCACTGTGTTTTATCAAGAACAAAGTCAGCGCAGCCGTCTACCAGGAAACTTTAGAGCACTTCATGCTTCCCTCTGCTGACAAGCTTTTTGGAGATGGAAATTTCATTGTCCAGCAGGACTTGGCACCTGTCCACACTGCCAAAAGTACCAATACCTGGTTTAAAAACAACAGTGTCACTGTGCTTGATTGGCCAGCAAACTCACCTGACCTTAACCCCATAGAGAATCTAAGGGGTATTGTCAAGAGGAAGATGAGAGACACCAGACCCAACAATGGTGAAGGCTGCTATCAAAGCAACCTGGGCTTCCATAACACCTCAGTAGTGCCACAGGCTGATCACCTCCATGCCACGCCGTATTGATGTAGTAATTAATGCAAAAGGAGCCCTGACCAAGCATTGAGTGCATTTACTGAACATACATTTCAGTAGGCCAACATTTTGGATTTTAAAAACATTTTTCAAGCTGTTGTTATAAAGTATTCTAATTTACTGAGATAATGACTTTTGTGTTTTCATTGGCTGTAAGCCATAATCATCAACATTAACAGAAATAAACACTTGAAATAGATCACTCTGTTTGTAATGACTCTATATAATATATGAGTTTCACTTTTTGTATTGAAGAACTGAAATAAATTAACTTTTTGATGATATTCTAATTTAGTGAGATGCACCTGTATATGTATATATATATATAAAATATCTATATGTTTATATCCTGTTAATAAAGTCATTATATATAATGCATTTTTAATTAAGCATATATATTTTTATCTTTATTTTCGTCATTGTGTGATACAAATTAAAATAATTATATCATCCAATCAATCAACAATATGTTGAGTGACATAAATAGTGTTGAGTAAAGATAAGTACTATATTATATATTAGTACTGTATATTAAGTCTACATCTGCCTATAGATATCTGCAATTTTATATCTTTGTTATTTTGGATTATGAGGGGTATAAAGAAACTATTAAAAGTGCCATAAAATGTTACAAATGGGCAAATAATATCTTGAGAAGGCTATAAGACAAAGGAAAAAAATAAAACAAAATGAAAGGAGAGGTTATAAAATGTTATAGCTTGCCGGAATCTTAAAAATCAAGTAGGGAAGGCAGTTTTGATCATAAATCTTATTAAATGTTGCTGGCTCATGCAGTAGATTGCATTGTGCCTGCAGGATCTGTGCACTGATCTCTGATTTTGAAAGTGCTTAAGCATCAACTTCAATTAAATGGTAGGTAATCAATTACAACAATCAAATGTGATTATCATAATACATCTATTCTAACACTTACCCTCTGGTGGAGAACAATGCCTGGCATGAGAGCTGTTTTCTTCAGAATAAGGAGACGTGATTATTGTGCGTGTAAAATACCTATGTGTGTATTTTTCTCTATGGAATGTTAACTGTAAAAAATATTTATGGAATTAACCCACCCTGGAAAATTAAGTTTTAGCTAATAGAAATACTTTAGCTAGAGAACATGTATTATATACACAGTTGTATCTTACCGCAGTGATAACAAACCTAATAAAATCACACAATGTGAATTAAGCACATGGTGATATCACAGTACAAGGAAAATAAACTCCAGTGATGTCACTGTCCAGGGATAAAGAAAAGGCACAGTACAGTGATGGTAACCAATGTGCAGGTAAAGGAAAGCATTATTGCACACAGTGATATCACAGTAGAATAACCATGGCACAGAAAAGGGAAATACCACAATGCAGGGATATTAAACACAACATAAAGATTGTCATGGGTGTGTCAGAGGTGACAGACAGTCGCCCTGCAATGGTTTGCAGGAGATATCCACGTTTGGCAATGCAGACAGCTTCCTAGATAGGAGGTTGTCTTTAGGACCCAGCGACTACCTCCCTCTTGCCTGGGTGTATATATACCTTGTCTCTCCAGGTGGGCTTCATCGGTTATACTAATTTCTACTTGGAACTTGGCTGAAGCAGCATCACGTCCTCTTTTGGAGTCTTAAGGCCATGTGCCCTGTTGGAGTTTCTTCTAAGCTAAGTTGTTATTCCCTTGTGTTGTCTTCCCCTTTTGTCTTTGGAGTGCTAGCGGAGGTTGACTAGTGCTCATCTCTTTCCCTCCCCAGCTATAGCCTTACGCCAGGGATAGCAGGGGGAGGCACGTGATCGGCAACAGCTGCGGAGGCTGAAAAGGGACATTAGGGGAAGAAAGGGTGACGCTAGTCCAGATTAGGAGGTCACCTCTTCCCCCTTTCCCTAGTGTCTGGGCTCCCTTTCCCTTTCCCCTTTGTGTTGTCCTCACAGCTAGCGTGACAATGATACAGAGACACTGTAATACCCATAGTGATGTAACATTACAGGAGTAATGAAGAAATAGTAAATATATTGGCTTAAAGCTCACACTGATGTCACAGTGCACAGATAGCAAACAATGTCAAGTCAAAAGGTTGTTGCACACAGTGATATCATTGTGTTATAATCAAAGAACAACATAAATGTACAAAAATAATACCTACATTCATGTAACACATCAGGAATACGGTAATACAGCATCAAAATACAGTATAAGGATAAAGCACACAGTGATGTTACAGTACAGGAATAGTATGATGTTGTGCAATATGGTGTCACAGAAAGTGATGATGTTCACTAGGATATCGCAAAATAGGAATAATTATTTAACACATTCATGTCGTATTACATGAATATTAAGCACTAAAGTCATAGAAAAAGGGGTTTTGAACATGGTGATGCCACTATATAAGAATTATGTCCAAAGTGTTGGCATAGAACAGTAATAAGGATAAATGCAACATAATTATACATGGATAATGCACACAGTGATGTCGCAATATGGGAATAGTAAACACACCATCATAATAAATGGGAAAATGCACCCAGTGATGTCACAGTACATTAACGGTAAAAAGAGCATCATGATAAAGGGATAATTCACACAGTGATGTCCCAGTAGAGGAAAGGTAAACACAGCATCATAAAACATGGATAATGCACACAGTGATGTCACAGTACAGGAAAGATAAACATAGCATCAAAAAACATGGATAATGCACACAGTGATGTCACAGTACAAGAAAGATAAACACTGCATCATAATACACGGATAATGCACACAGTGATGTCACGGTACAGGAATAGTAAAGAAAGCATCATAATAAACGTATAATGCACACAGTGATGTCACAGTACAAGAAAGATAAACACAGCATCATGATACATGGATAATCCACACAGTGATTTTGCAGTACAGGAAAGCTAAACACAGCATCAAAATACATGGATAATGCACACAGTGATGTCACAGTACAGAAAAGCTAAACACAGCATCAAAATACATGGATAATGCATGAACGCAAAACAAAGCATCATAATAAAGGGATAATGCACACAGTGATGTCACAGTACATGAAAGCTAAGAACAGCATCATAATACATGAATAATGCACACAGAGATGTCATAGTACTGGAATAGTAATCACAGCATCATAATACAGGGATAATGCACACAGTGATATCACAGCACAAGAATAACAAACAAAGCATGCTATATAGGGGAATGCGCACAGTGATATCATAGTATAGATAATGAGCACTGCTATCCCTTTATATGATAAAAGTCTGATTAGATTCTAAATCTAGATATGATCTCACCTTTTGCATCCCATGTGGTTTTGCCCCTTAAGTGTGAAGCTTATATTTCTACTATATAGACATAGTTTCTATATCACTACCAACATAAACACATGAAAAAATATGATTTTAAATGTAAAATTAAAAATACACCTATTGTTCATTAACATTGTAGCTGCAATAAAATTTTAATTTAGCTATTTTTCCCATATGGGATCCATTTGTAAATATTCGGGAAATGCACTAAATTATGTATTGCAGAAATTCTTATAAATCCTGCATATATAATATTTATGTGCCCTTAAGTAAATCATTAGATTGTTTTTGCCAATATCAAAGTGTACTTCTGCGGCATATACAGTGATATAGTGAAAATTTGCATTAAAAAAAAAAAAATATATATATATATATATATATGCCTTATTCCTGAGTTGTAATTACTATATATTTAGGTTAAAAGCACGTTCAGGGTATATTTTTAGGCAAGGTATGTAATTCATTCATTGGGTCTATCCCTATGGAGATTGTAACCTACATTCTAGAGTCTTGACAAGGTATAAACCAATTAACGATCCTATTTCATTTATTGATATAATTGAACTATATGGGGAGCCATCTGCAACTCAAAAACATCTCCCGGATCCGTGCATTCCTCAGCAAAGACTCTGCAAAAACACTAGTGCACGCCCTCATCATATCCCGCCTTGACTACTGCAACCTCCTGCTCCGTGGCATCCCTTCCAACACTCTTGCACCTCTCCAATCTATCCTAAACTCTGCTGCTCGACTAATCCACCTGTCCCCCCGCCTCTCCTCTCTGTCAATCCCTTCACTGGCTCCCTATTGCCCAGAGAATTCAGTTCAAAACTCTAACCATGGCATACAAAGCCATCCACAACCTGTCTCCCCCATACATCTGTGACCTAGTCTCCCGGTACTTACCTGCACGCAACCTCCGATCCTCACAAGATCTCCTGCTCTACTCCCCTCTTATCTCCTCCTCCCACACTCGTATACAAGATTTCTCCCGTGCTTCCCCCCTACTCTGGAACTCTCTACCCCAACATATCAGACTCTCGCCGACCGTGGAAACCTTCAAAAGGAACCTGAAGACCCACCTCTTCCGACAAGCCTACAACCTGCAGTAAACACCACTGCACGACCAGCTCTACCCTCACCTACTGTATCCTCACCCATCCCTCGTAGACTGTGAGCCCTCGCGGGCAGGGTCCTCGCTCCTCCTGTACCAGTCGCTGACTCGTTTTGTTAAGATTATGTAAATGCTTTTGTTATGTATATCCCTATCACATGTAAAGCGCCATGGAATAAATGGCGCTATAATAATAAATAATAATAATAATAATAATAATTGATCCAGGTTATAGAAATACCTTTATGTTACCCAGTGCTATGTAGTAAGGATATTTACAAAAGAGCCCCTTATAGTAGTTGCCCTCTTTGGCTTACAGATTGGGGCTCCCACCGATCTCCGAGAACACGCAACGTTTCTCCATTCATTGTCTATGGGAATTTGATACATATCTACACAATAAAAATAAAATTTAAAAGTTAAAACAAGGAACAATTAAAGTAAGGGGAGGCCGATAAGAGACACAAAATAATTAAAATAAGATTACGATGCAAAGGGAAGCCACCAGATGGCAGAATACTATCAAGGAGTAATGATAATAAGTATGTATAGGCACAGAAATACAGTATATCCACAAATGTAACTGAAATACAGGGTGGGCCATTTATATGGATATACCTAAATGAAATGGGAATGGTTGGTGATATCAACTTCCTGTTTATGGCACATTAGTATATGGGGGGGGGGGAAACTTTTCCAGATGGATGGTGACCATGGCGGGCATTTTGAAGACGGCCATTTTGGATCCAACTTTATTTTTTTAAATGGGAAGAGGGTCATGTGACACTTCAAACTTATTGAGAATTTCATAAGAAAACAATGGTGTGCTTGGTTTTAACATAACTTTATTCTTTCATGAGTTTTTTACCAGTTTATGGCCAAAACAAGTTTATGTTCAAAGTGCTGCCCATTGTGTTGGATTTTCAATGCCACACTCTTCTCCTACTCTTGAAACACTGATAGCAACACCGCAGAAAAATTGCTAGCACAGGCTTCCAGTATGTTCCGTTTTTTCAGATGCTGCACATCTCGTACCTTCACAGCATAGATAATTGCCTTCAGATGACGCCAAAGATAAAAGTCTAAGGGGATCAGATCGGGAGACCTTGGTGGCCATTCAACTGTCCTACGATGACCAATCCACTTTCCAGGAAACTGTTCATGTAGGAATGCTCGGACCTGACATCCATAAAGTGGTGGTGCACCATCTTGTTGGAAAAACTCAGGGAACGTGCCATCTTCAGTGCATAAAGAGGGCAACACATCATCATGTTCATCATGTAGCAATTTTAGATATCCAGTGGCATTGAGGTGTCCATTGATGAAGAATGGTCCTACTATCTTTGTACCCCATATACCACACCATACCATCAAGATACGAGATGTGCAGCATCTGAAACAATGGATACTGGAAGCCTGTGCTAGCATTTCTTCTGCGGTGTTGCTATCAGTGTGTCAAGAGTGGGAGAAGAGAGTTGCATTGACAATCCAACACAATGGGCATCACTTTGAACACATTTTATAAGTTGTCATAAACTTGTAAAAAACTCATTAAAGAATAAAGTTACGTTAAAACCAAGCACACCATTGTTTTTTTAGGAAATTCTCAATAAGTTTGATGTGTCACATTACCCTCTTTCCATTGAAAAAAATAAAGTTGGATCCAAAATGGCCAACTTCAAAATGGCCGCCATGGTCACCACCCATCTGGAGAAGTTTTCCCCCTCCCATATACTAATGTGCCAGAAACAGGAAGTTGATATCACCAACCGTTCCCATTTAATTTAGGTGTTTCCATATAAATGGCCCACCCTGTACAATTAAGCAAGTTAGATATATAGATATTTGGTGCAATGTAATGCACAAAAAATAAAATCAGTAGTGGAAAAATAAAGATACATTATAATCAGACATACCCCCCAAAATAATAATAGACTGTGTCACCACATCAGCCACCACCTCGGACCCCGAAACGCTTTTTGACCCTACTTCATCTGGGGGCAAAAATTGTCTAAAATATGTGGAAAGCATGTAAGACAGTTTTTGAATCAAGTTAAGCCCAAATCCTGGCAAATTTTGTTCAGTAAATCTTCCCATTGTTCCAATTAGCTGAACTATAAAAAGAGAGGGGGGTCCCATGGATTATGTACTTCTTGTGGTTAGCATACACAGACGATAAATGTTGGACATTCTGATGTGTAGAGGGGTGCCTGATTCTCCCCCATTGAAGATTTTTTGGGAAAATAAGTGTATGACATGTCCAATCATTTTATTCTTAGGGAAATATAAGCTGTTGTCATAGTTGTCTGGCAGTGGTTTGCCCCCTCCTCCCAGAAAGAACAAATGCAGACATGGCCAAACTATGTGTGCATGCATTTGCGAGAAACAGTTGGTTAAACACATCTTTGTAAAGTGTATGGACAACTATTTCATTTGTGATTAAAGGAAGCCCATCAGACAATTAAGGCTGCCCGCGTATTGGGCAGAATGAGATACGAGCTTTGTAATTGTAGCTGTGTATGTTCAACTCTGAAATGCTGTCACGTTTCAGAAAAAAATATGCTTTGAGACAATGCGACTAGGATGAGTAGTCCAACAGGCAGGTCTCCAGTAGCTTCTCCATGTCCCACTCCCCTAGACTACCAGATCTCTTTCTTTGTGGGTGTATAAGGACAGACCAGTAAGTCAAAGGGAGAGGTGCAGGGAGAAAACGCTAGGGATCTGCCTCTTGGACTAGCCATCCTTGTGGCATCATCCTCAGTTGCCACTTTAAGGTGTTCTGCCTCTGAAAAAACTCAGAGCGAAACATCCATGGCTGCACTAACAGAGCCAGTATCTGATTCATGCTACCCGTGTTTCAGGAAGCATGAATAAGCCGAAAGGTTCCCTTTTAGGTTGTGCCATTTCTGTATGTCTGTATGCTCATTCATGGGATCTGAACATTAATGCAGTATATCATTTTCCTTAATACCTTCTATATATTTATTTTAATATTTTAATGCAAATGCAAACTGTTCATATTACAGTAATAAATCAAGATGTATATGACTAAAGTCGTGCCAGATTTACTGAAATATCAAAAGTGCATCTCCCTTACAGATGTAGCAAACTTTATTGCTCCCACTGGTGTATTGTGAAATGACTTGCTTAATGTTCCAGTAGGTGAAAGCTGCATTAACAATGCATTAGGTCGCTTTGAAAAGCGGACTGCTCTAATACGCTTTTTTGCTCAAACGCCTTAATGTGCCAATGGGTGCAATAACATTTTCCACATCTGTAAGATTACAATAAATAAGTGATGCAAGACAAGGCGGGGAAGGGTCTAGCCTAAACCTTTCCCTGGCAGCTGTATTGTAGCATGTTTCAGATTTGTATTGGCGGTATTAAATATACAGCTAGTTTTCATTAGATATTCACCTTAAAAACTCTACTGAGAAATGTTTGATGTCTGACAATGCTTCTCCTCTTGCATTTAAATTATACAGATGTAGCAGGAACAGCTGCTATCTATGCCAGCAGCCACCTGCTAGCAGACAGTGACAGGCAGTGTGTGTCTTCAGATTTCTATTGTCAGTCACCGAGCATCACATATGAAGTTCTCTGTGATGTTCTCTAGATGACAGCTCCGGACACGAGGAATAACAATAACGACAATAATAGTAATGCAATTATTATAATTAGTGAATAAAAGGCTTCGGTAGACTATGTTCACACCACAGTGCTTATGCCAATCGGGCAGCATTTTGGGGTTAGGTTGGCTCAGTGCGTGCCTATGGATACACTGGGGGAAATAAGTATCTGATCCCTTGCTGTTTTTGTATATTTGCCCACTGACAAAGACATGAACAGTCTATAATTTTAATGGTAGGTTAATTTTAACATTGAGAGATAGAATATCCAAACAAAATCAAGAAAATCACATTGTATACTGTAAATTAGATAATTGGACAACACACCGACAGTTCACACAAATATGTGCATCTAGTCTAAGATATAGATGTGTTCTCCTGCCCTTTCTTCTTGGCTTAAAGATGAACAAAGCTGTTTTCGACAGTCCATGTAGGAATGAAGAAATTCACAACAATAAATCGTCCAAAGAGGCAAATAATCCTATCTAAAGGACTGGGAATTAAAATATAACTTTTCGTTAATGTTATTGTGAGCTTCATTTCTTCTGATGATGCCATTAGAGCGAAACATTGTTGGGGAAGCTGTGAGCTATTATTTTAGTAGCAAGTGAGGTTGTTTGATATACCCTCTAAAGAAAATATATTATGTCAGGACTGCAGTCATGACAGAGCATCTAATATACGTATAAGCTACACTGATAGAATATATAGGTAGTCACCAATAGCAGTATTATACTAAATCAATGTAGCCTAACTCACCATCCTTTAGATAAGTTTATTTGCCCCCTTGGGCAATATGTTGATGGGTGTCATGGCTCGGTTTAGGGATTCAATCTGCTGACCTGTTGCTGCTTGATCGGTTCCTCTGTCTGCTGAGCTATTGCCTGTTCTTCCCTGTCCAAATGTGGATGGTTCCAATTGCCTTTTTCCCCCTTCTTGGTTAGCTCCTTTCCAGGTGTTTTCCATTTTCCTATTTTGGTCTGCCCTATCACATTTTGGGTTGGGTTTTATATGTTTACCCTTCACTGCACATTATTGCTGGCTATACCTCTAGGTGGACTTGGGTTTAAAAGTTCCAGTCCTCTAGCTAAGGGGGTTACCAGTTTAATTCCTGCAGTGAGTCTGTTTGTTTTCCTTCCCAGTTCCTCTTCCTTTCGCCTCTTTAGGTTCCTGGGAGGTTATTCTTGTTCTGTTTATTTTTGCCTCTCCTTATCATTCCCTCACTATCTTATATGATGATGTTTTAATTTTCTAATTCAAGAGTCTTGAATCTGAAGCAGACATAAGGATTTTATTGTTTTACATTTTTCTTTTTTTTTTTAATTCTGCAAAAACTGTCAGATGGGTACAAATTCTTTATTTGGGGTAACAATGAAAGATAGAATTATTCTTAATAGTTCCAAATAAATTATATTAACTTGGCTTGTTGATATTATTATTATTAGTATTAATATTATTAATAATATTTATTTCTATGAACTATATTTCTTATAAAAAGATTAACAGGGTTTGATCTGAATTACATTAATAATCTATATTTAAAGTTATAGAGCTGATATCATGTGATCTCCTAATTGCCCAAGATGCTAAATCTTTTAAGCCATTGACCAATAGTGTCCTGTGGGAAACTATTTTTTATAGTAGCAATATATTGTTTTCCTTTTTTATTCAACATAAACGTGTGATATTTGATGATAAAAGCAGAAATACTTGCTCCAATATAAAGGATAAATTGTTTTTCTGAAGGATACGTGCAAGCTAAATAGATATTTGGTACTATGGTAATAAGAATCATAGCTAAAAAGTAACAGAAATTGCAGACTAATGTATGAAGATGGGTGGTGACACAACATGGTAGTATTATTTAACAGCAGCTAAGCCTATTACATCGTAATTGTGATTTTTCTCCTTGTAATTCCCTCCAGAGTCACAGAATTCGGGTCTTTTTAGAGTATGATTGTTAATCCTGGGATAAAACAAGTAGTGTGTCCTGATAATTCAGAAAATTAATGATCGTTCTAAGAACTTCCATTGGCAATTAAACAAATATCTTTTTACCCTGTAGAGATTAGTGTTTTTTCTTTAAGCCAAATCTTCTTTTTTTAAAAGTGGATCTGTCCAGTGGAGTAACATAATACAATAGTAAAGGAATAAACTCCTAATTGTAGAAGAAAAGGAGTTTACTAGCATCCAGAAAATATGGGAATTTTTTTTTACTAGGCATCCAATTTTTTTTTATTATGGTTTTCCAATAAAACCTTGCGTATTATGTATTCATGCTGGCAAATTACTTATGCTCTTTGTCTTCGTCATCATCCTGAATTGGGAGACCCAGGTAGTTTCATTGTGCATCCAGGCATATTTATGCCTACATATGTTTGGCACTGTCTAAAGTTTGCCATTTTTTGTGGTATTTTTGAATCCTGCACATACATTGCAAAACTGAGTTCTCCGTATTTAATAGCTATAGAAAGTGTGGTCGCAAAAGTGACTTTTGCCTTTGGCCCTTCTACCCATGATAACAGTAGTATTATAACTGGTCAATGTAGAGATTTGATACCCTTTCACAAAAATGATACATAATTTAATAGCTTCTGCATAATGTTTACAAAGTAAAAAAATGTAAAATATAATAAAAATCAATTTGTTGGGTCTTGCAATGCACCGTACTTATCATTGCAGTATGTTTGAGGTCCTACCAATGGAACCAACGATGTTTAGGACAATGAGGGAATCAGGTCTACTTAACTATCACTATGATTAGCATAGACACAGAATGAAACACCAACGGTTTTGCACAATCATGGAGCTCCATTCAATTCAGATCATAGTGAGGACTAGAGGGGAATCTACACTGCAAGATACTCATGAATGAGCGTTGTTAAAATGCTCCTTTCACAATTATCTTGGCTTGTTAACAGGCTGCCGATCACCCATTGAATGACCAAAATGCTCATTCATCGAGTGAAATGATCTTTTATGAAGCATAAAAGATCATCGTTCCCTGTGGTACAGCATGTGTAAGCAGGACTTGCATTGCCGAGAACCGTGGCAGTCTGTGTGCACTGAACGATCATTTACTTTGGTCTGCCTATGTAAACAGGCATGTAAGCAGGCATTCAAACAATTGCTGATCGCAGAAGTTTTCTGATTGGTGGTCGTATCAATGATCAGTGGGGGACACAATGGTTGGATCATGAGCGATGAGACATTTATTATCTATTATGATAAGAAAAATCTTAAAAGGAGTTCTCTGGGAATCTGTCAGAAGGATCAACCCTCCTAAGCCGTCTATATGGGCAGGAAAGTCTGCAGTGTTGAATGAAATAATAACTTTGATGTCTGTGATCCAATTTCTTATTTCAGAGAAATACACATTTTTCTTATATGATCTGTTAAGATCTATGGGCATGACATAGATCTCCCTGAGAATCTGCCTCCAGAGCTTATTTTAAATGAAAACGGAAGGGGCGTTACCAGTTTTAGACATGTAATGACTGACAGTCTGCTCTCCTGATCTCCAATCAGAGCTGAGTGTGATTGCAACTAACACTTCTTCAGCACAGTAAGCCAATGTGAGGGGAGGAACAGTACAGCAGAGCTTATAGCGCTGTCAGCACTGCTTCAATGCTGCACCTGATTACAACTAACACTTCTTTAGTTTTCTTTTAGCAGTCAGAGTGGGGGAAGGGGCAGTACAGCAGAGTTGAGAGAACTATGAGAAGAGAGCTACAGCTGCATAAGTGTATGTAATGAGAAAAAGCTAAAAATGTGCTGCCCATCCCCCCACCCTGTCTATTTATTATATCATATAGACAGGGAGGACACCAGTGCAAGCGGCCTCTTTTTACCTCGGCACTCCTTATAACTCCAGTATTAGATCAGACAGACTGGGTGGCAGCAGTGTGAACAGCCTCTTCTTATTTAAGCACCCCCGGTATTGCCAGTATTAGATCAGATAGACAGGGTAAACAGCAATGTGAGTAGCCTCATTTTACTTCAGCACGCCTGGTATCTCCAGTATTAGATCAGAAAGACTGGGTGGACAGCAGTGTGAGCAGCCTCTTCTTACCTCAGCATCCCTGGTAGTTATAGTATTAGATCAGACAGACAGAGTGGACAGAAGTGTGAGCAGCCTCTTCTTACCTAAGCACTCCTGGCATCTCCAGTATTAGATCAAATGGACAGAGTGGACAGCAGTGTGAGCAGCCTCTTCTTACCTCAGCTCCCCTGGAATCTCCAGTATTAGATTAGATAGACAGGATGGAGAGCAGTGAGAGCAGCCTCTTCTTACCTCAGCACCCATGATATCTCCAGTGTTAGATCACAATATCTACTGGATGCGCATGAAGGGAGGGGGCAGAGCACCCTACTGCACATGCTGACAGACACCTGCCTTATTAAAATGCTAAGAAATGTTTCTGTCAGTGTAATACGGTGATCATTTTAATTCTATAGTGATTACCTCCCTAGACTAGAGAAATTTTCTATTTAAAAATATTTTATTTAAGAATTTATTATAGATTTTTTTCGTTTATACATACATAGATATAGATAGATATATAGATATATATATATATATATATATATATATATATATATTCCCTGTGAACCCCTCTGAAAATTGAATGAAAGTTTTTAAAATTTTGCTTTGTGGGTTGAATATGGTGATTCATAAGGGAAACCATACATCAGTACTCAGACTATGTAGTAACACTAATCCATGTTTATAAGTAAAAGATATACAATATACGTAAGCAGATTTCTATTTGTAATCCTCTAAATGTAAAGGCAATGATACATTCCTATTAAATGTGATTATCTACTACAGTATATAGTGCAGTAAAACATGTAACTATAATAGCATTACATCACCCTCCATTATCATTACATTTCCCGAAAGTCTAGTAACAGTATCATAAACACTGAGCACATTTCAGAAAATCAATAAGCTGGATATACATGTTCACGTAACTGGGGTGGCTATATGGTATCTCGCTCAGTCCCATTTCTAATCTTATGCTATATGCCTGGATTAAAACGGCAAGTCTATAACTACTGAAATAGCATAGTGATTATTGCCTGCAAGGCGTTTAATAGCCGCTAACCCATCCGTATGATCATTATTGCTGTATAATGATAATAGCAGAATGATATTGTCCGTGCCAATTAAACTTCACAGCATGATAAGGAAGGACAAGCTTTAAATAAAGGTAAGCCACCTGCTAGATATAAAAGCAAATGTGCAATAACTGCTCTATGAAGCCAGGTGAGGACGAAGGCAAATATTGATGTTCATCTGAATGTACGAGACCAGACAACTAAATAAGACCTGTGACTCTAGACTAATAAATCCAAAGTTTTATAGAACTATTCCTTCCACCTTATGCCAGATCTATGGATTTACATAAAGAAGGTGGTAGTAAACATGGTATTAAATGATGGATAGCATACTATAACTATTGAATATTCTCAAGGATAGCCTGCTGTTTACAATATATGTTAGCATCAGGTATTGCTTCATGAATTATCCTCAGGAAATAACCCTATCAGCATCAAAATATTTTCTTTTTGAAAATATGTAAAAAAAAAATTCTTAATTTAATTAAATTTACCAATTGTCAAAAAATATGTAATTTTTGGCAACGTTTTTTAAAAAGATACATGGGCAAAATTTGGTGTATATTGCTTGTTTTATGGTTGATCGATGCTAGTTATGGGCAGAAATCTGCCAGTTCAATTGGAATGAGCAACAGGAAAACCAGCACCTACGCCTCCAATCACTCCTTCATATAGCAGGACTAAGCACCTATCCCTTCAAGTCCTGGGTGCAAAAAAAGCTTCCATTCATCGACAAAAGATACTGTGAATAGTTCAAGAAAAGTGGAAGGCAACCACCGGACTATGTTAAAATTCTTCTTTATTGTTTCTTCTTTAAAAACATCCCAAGCTAGGGCATATATGTAATGCTGTTCTTGACGATGGCTGTTTCGCGTTGACACGCGCTTCAACGGATCAAACAGGCCGTCATCAAGAACAGCATGACAAATATGCCCTAGCTTGGGATGTTTTTAAAGAAGAAACAATAAAGAAGCATTTTAACATAGTCCGGTGAGTGCCTTCCAGTTTTCTTGAAGAAATCTGCCAGTGTAAGCCCACCATTATGCACAACCAATTTCGTCATTGAAGGCATCAAGTCATCACTGGCAGTCACTTTGCATTATTTTTTCGCATGGGGTTAAGAACTAATAAGCAGGTAGTTGATAACGGACTGGTCCTGCCGACGATACTGTGGCTTCCGCGGACGTCACGTTGATGTCTTCTCGGTTGATGGGTTGTATCCGCTGATGTCATGCTGATTGACAGCTGGCTTCCTAAGGGCTCGTGCAGACGACTGTCTTTTGAGTCTGAGTACAATCTGAGAAAACATTGAATCGCACTCGGGTCAATGTTATTCTATAGGGTTGTGCACATGTCCAATTTTTTCAGAGGAAAAACTTGCAGCATGTACAATTTGCATTAGTATATCGGATCGCTCTCGGCCATGCAAGTCAATTAGCCCGTGGAAAAAATTGAACTGCAGCAAAGTAAAATTTCCAAGTACAGTAACAGAATGGAGAAGATGGAGAATTTTTTTTTCTCTATCTTCTCCTCATCCAAGAGAATTAGACCACATTATGATCATACTCTGATCAGAGTGTGATTAGCATAATGAGCCCGATTATCTCAGATAAAGAAAAAAGGTTGGGTGACCGCAGCCTAACTGTGAGGAGCTGGCTGTCAATCAGCATGATGTCGGTAGTAACACGCCCTATCTGTCGACAGAGTGGAATAGGAAAAGCTGCTTTCTTGGCTAGTGGTGAATTGAAGTTGCAGGATGGCCGGCTGAGCTGACAGATATTGTCTCAGTGCAGAAGAGGCAACTATTTAGCAACTATCTGCCTGTTAGTTTTTAGCTTCATGCATAAAAATAGTACAAGTCCTGGATAATCCCTTAAAACTGGGATCAGGTGGCTTACATTTTCCTAATAGGTTGGGTCTTCAAATAAGAAGGTCCATTTCATTTAGTTTGATAGGAATTGATGATATTAACAAGGATCTAAACAATGTAATTGATTCCAGAAAGAATCAAGGGATTTTATAGTTAAAATGTTAGCACCAACAGAAAGACTGTCATAAACACAATATCTAGGGAGTCTGCGGTTACATAATTTGGTAAACAGGATACTGTACAAAAGATAGGTTTCCTGTTAAAATGCAGACTAATGCGGGGGAATATTTCCCCTGTTCTCTGCTGTATTATGAAAACTATGGCGATAAAAAAGAACATAAAGAAAATGGAAGCTTAAACACAGATTTGACATTAGACGGTAGTCAAGATAAGCCCAGAGTGACACTTCTTTATGCTTCATTTAAAATATAGGCAAACAATAATAAAACAGAAGATAAAAGAAATGTAATTCACTTAAAGCACGCCGAAACTGAAAACTTTGATCCATAAAAAGATAGAATTGTTATCTACAGAGAAACAGCTACAAGACTTACACAAAGAATGTCAACTATTGAATAAAGCACCGCATTGATTCCAAAAGGAATTTTCAGTGCGGGTAAAGATAGCCCGGGCCTTGTCACTCAGGAGGGACAATGGGATCAGGACTTCTTCTATAAAGTTTTCAATTATTCAGTGCTCTGAGCTGCACGAACTGCATCAACATATTTACTTACTCATTATGAATGCATTTGTATAGCGATAAAAAAAGATTTGGATTACTTCCTATTTACTTTTCTTGACATTTTAATATTAGAAAATTATATTATGAGGCTCAATGACCTTCAGTAAAAAGTGATGGTTAAATGTAAAAAGGGATAGGAAAAAGTAGTAAAACAATATGGTAAGGCTGGATTACAACATGGACAGGTAAGGAGCATGTCCATTAGCTTCAGAGTCATGAGGGGGATTACACAAGACAATGAGCATTGGTCAATGAATTTCAATATATATGGCTAGGGGCAATGAGATAAAGTTCAGGGTGAAGGCAAGCCTTAGTACAACTCTAGTTAGTATATGAAATTGCTGCTCCGGTCACGGGCACCGCCATTGTCTTTACCCTGGAGGCAGAACTACTACATGTGCAGGGAAACCATCAAAATCTAAAGAAGCATCACGTTCTGGAGTGGTGGGATGTGTGAGGACGTGGGACGCCTTATCTTCTACTGATTTCACTGCCTGTAGAACATGAGAACCTGAAATTGCAGATTTAGCTCCAATATATTCCATACTGCTGTACAGGTACCTGATGGTAATTATTAATATCAGTCCTTATCCTCATTTTGAATGACAATCTAATTTGCCTAGGTCAAAATTGTACAGTCCATTGGCCTATCACTGTTATTTAGAGAGTAATAGAAACATTGGAGGTCAGTATTATGTGCTAACGCAGGAAGGCCCAGCCACAGATGCACTTGGCGCCAGCTGCCCAGCTAGGTGAGCTCTTGAAGGCCGGGAATACTTTTCACCCAGCTCCCAGTATGAAAAGGGGAGTTTGGCAGAGCCCTTCCCAGGCCCACAATTGCCGGTCAGCTGGTGTCTGGTGACGTGGCCGGTGCCTAGTCAAGAACCAGTTGTGTACCTCTGCAAGGACCCCTAGCAAGATAGAAGAGGGAAGGAGAAGACCCCTAAGAAAAGCCCTGGAAAGATAACCAATAATGCTAGCACCACTCACCACCACAACACGTAGGAACTGCAATAAACAGAACTGAGCAGGGAACAAGGTTCAATAGCACCCCTGATGCTGAAGATAATGATCAGGTGTTGAATACCTCGCAATCATCCCAAGACAACCACTCCCTGCTAACTTGCATAGCGGAATGGACACAATCCCACCACTGCCTAGTGCAAGACACAGCAGCATCCTGCATTGCCTGGCAACCAGGAAACACAGCATCCTATGTTCCACAGGCAGTGAAATCAGTAGAAGATAAGGCGTCCCACATCCTCACACATCTCACCACTCCAGAACGAGACGCTCCTTTAGATTTGGACGGTTCCCCTGCATGTGTAGTAGCTCCGCCTCCAGGGTAAGGACAATGGCGGTGCCTGTGACCGGAGAAGCACAGCACTGGACCTGCTCCATTCCCAGGTGGGAGCACAGAGCCACAATTCCTAACAGTCAAAGAATCTTCATGTAGATGTTATTTTTGGTTGGATTTCTATCAACAGCCCAAGAACATTAAAGTAACAGTGCTTACCACCATTTTTCATTTACAAAAATGTGAGTACATTTTTTAGTGGTAGCTGCAAGTAGCCCATTCACAGTGACATGACAATAGGCAGATTACTACTGATCCCCATATAAATTGCATGCCCTGTTACCTTTATCAACAACCGTTCAAAGAGCTATAAAAAAAACTTAGGTAACTGTGGCTAACAAAGATGAGATATCGGTTTGATGTAAATCATATCTGCTTTTACTTTAAACTTTGCAAAAAATTTGGATTCGCCAGAATCTGATTTTGCAATTTGATTAGCATGCATCCAGTTGTGTCATGGCATGTTATTTTGCTAGATTCTAAAAGGTCAGGAAGGGGTTAAAAAATTTTAAAAAATTATATTAATCTTGTTCTGGCTCTTAGTTGTACTGCCAAGCAAACCCAGTTCGATACTTTAGTCTAACTCTGTCTTCCGATATCTTTGGTGTTTTTGACACTGACAAGGCCTCATGCTATGATAAAACCTAGTCAGCATCAGAGGCGCCAAAGATCCTGGAAGAAATAGTCAGAATAATGTCCAGATTGGATATGGTCTGCCTGCGGAACAGTGGATTGTTAGGGGGTGGTGAGTATCATTTTTTTTCCTTAGCCTAGTCTTATTATGCTCTAGAGACTGAAAAGACCTCAGAGCATAATAAGGCACATTCGATTGCATTGAATAAATGTATTACAAATTGAATTTCCCAGTTGAATTTGAGCAAGTTTGCTGATTTTAAATTTCAGAAGATTCACTCATCACTAATGGTTAGTATGCCAAAGATGCCATGCTTTTCCTAGCTAATAATGGACATTCAGTATATATTTCCATGAATGTCATACAAAGTTTAGCCCAGTACTCAATCAGAATTAGTAATTAACTGGTCCAACTCGATCCTCATGCCAATAGATAATATCTTAATGTGTGCACTATGTTGGGTCTTCTAGTAGTAGGCTTTTGAAAAGGTAAATCTATGCTTTCTTGTTAACAAGTTCAAAGGAAAACTGGAAGCGTGATCCAAACTCAGTGGTGGGTTGAACTATGGCTAGTATCAATATTTCTCTTTCACATTTATACAAAGAAAGGAAACACTTATATGTTATGTAAGTATGGTGAACTTGGAAACAAATCAGCCTGTATTACTGAAGATAAGTGGATTGATTTGATACAAAGTATATACTCCTCCCACTGTGAACTCATTGAGCGAATCAGTAGAATATACACATGAGGCTCAACCTTTCTTGACACTTTTGTAGACCATTTAGTTGATGCTGTTGTGATTATTACTTTGATAGGATATGTAATTCTTAATAGATAAAGAAACAAAGGGAACTTGTCATGTGAAAAAATGCTATCAATCTGCAGATATTGAGTTAATCTGCAGGTTAATAGCATTTTGAACCTGCCTGGTGCCGGCACTTTGAGCCCCACAGCCTGGTGGAAATGAACTGTATTCAACCCGGCAGCATTCGGCATTCAGTCACGGGGGTGGCGCCAGCACTGTGTCAGTCACCGATCTGTGAATAGAGAGTGGTGACTGTAATCATGCCCCCGGCAATGATGAGGGAGCTGTCAATCAGTGTGGGGGATGCAGTTACAGCTGCAGCTCTCTGTTCACAGAGTGGTGACTAAAGTCGTACCAGCTTAGCCCCCGTAATTGAACTCTAAATTCTGCCGGGAGGAAAAAAGTTAATTTCCTCCTGGCAGCTGGGCTCTAAGCGCGGGTGCTAGGCAGGTTCAGAACGCTTTTAACCTGTAGATTAACCCTATATCTGCAGGTTAATAGCGTTTTTTTCACTATACAGGGTCCCTTTAAAGTTTCTATTGATACAAAAGTGTAAAACATCTTTAAAGTGTTTTCATCACGTTTGCTCATCCATTTTGGAAGAGTTCTTCTCCAGATTAGTTTTTACTTTGTTCTTTAGTTTGAAATCTGTTTAGCTCATTATCGGATCCTTCATTCTACTTTAAGAGCAAAAGCAAGTTTACACTATTATTCAGGCCAGTTCAAAGCCCTTTTGAAAAGGCAGTAGGTAACATCAATCAACAGCCGTTTTCCACAAGAAGACTGAATAGGTAAGTGAGATAATTGTAGAAATGGGCTCTGTATGAGAGGCATTTCAGCAGGTGAAACATTGATTTACCTAGCATTTAAATTCATTGCCTTGTTCCCATTTTAAAGCTACATTGTTAATGGAAATTTTCCTTTTTTTCCGATCACACTGAGTGACAAAATGAAAGCTAATTGACAGCTGCTGCCACACTGAGGCGAGTAAAGACTTGTGGGCAGCAAAAATATTTAAAGGAAAAATAGGTTCTTGAATACCAGTGAAAAATGTGTTCCAATTGTATTTTGGATCTGTACTGGAATTTTTTTTATACTGAATTGTATTACTACCCTTTTATTTTTCATTTATTCCTTTTTAAGCTCTAATGTCAATTTTTCATAAAACTTTTGCAGTAGTAACGGGGTATTTTTCTTTTCTTTTCTTTAGCAAACCCAACAAGAGCAGGAGGAAGAGAAATATCTGGGCCATCAGAGGTCATCAGGGAATCAAGTAGCACGACCGGCATGGTGGTCGGCATTGTCGCTGCAGCAGCCTTGTGCATTCTCATCCTTCTTTACGCTATGTACAAGTATCGAAATAGGGATGAAGGCTCCTATCATGTGGATGAGAGTCGAAACTACATCAGTAACTCAGCACAGTCCAATGGGGCTGTGATCAAAGAGAAACAACCCAGCAGCGCTAAAAGTTCTAACAAAAATAAGAAAAACAAGGACAAGGAATATTATGTCTGATCCCAGCCGCTTAACGAACACGTGTATAGAAATAGTCTTCATTTTATCTGAGACATAAAATTAACAAACTTATTTACTTTTTATGAAGCACATTGAAAATAAAAAAAAAAAAAGAAGACAGGGAATGCTAACGGGAAGGAAAGACTGTTTTTAAAAAAATATATATAAAACAAACAGAAAAAAATATAAACAAGTATATTACAGTTTTGTTTCCCAGAAACAGGAGCCAAACATGATTTACGAATATCCACAGTGTTTCATTTACTCTGCCTGACCATTTAAGTGGCTGGAATGTTTTGGAAAGACACTGATTTACAAGAAACATTCATAAAGCACACAGAAATTTCCACCATTGAGGCACAATTAAAATTAAAAAAAAATTAAAAAAAGCTACCTATGATTCTGGATACAGCCAAAGTGCTAGTACTCTCTCCAAAAGTAAGTTCTAATGCCAGCATAGACTTGTCCGAACTTGCAAACAGCTGCGGTTTGCATCATCAAGCGAAGAAGCATTGATTGAGACACGTCTGCTTCGTAACGCTGGCTTTTCTGAAGACTTGTATTAAAAAAAGGCAAAAACTTTCACAAAGCCCCTTTCTGGTTGTGAAGAGTATGCTATGGAGGCCTTATTTCACAAATATGGAATATAAGGCCCTTTTTCAAAAATAAAACAAGAGGGATAGATGCAATCATTGAAAATTTTCATGCACGCTTAATATGTTACTACATATGTTTATATAAAACACATCTATATGTGCTTTCTGGACTGTGACAAGTGATGTTTTATAGCCTGTTGTATAGACAATGCAAAATATATCTGCTCTTCTGCCATTTTTGGTAACCTAAATGTTCTAAGTGTTGCTAGGTATAGAAAGTTTTCTGATGTCTGACACAACAGACGTGTTTCAGTTAATTGCCGCCATTACCCAATTTTTTTTATTTTTTATTTTTAATTCTTGTGAGTATGCCACTGGGGATGTGTATGAATGTAAATAAAAAAATGTTAATATTATACAGCACAATAGCCAACATTCCGCTGCAGCCAAGTTACAGTATGTTGGGCTGCAAAGGTGTAAAGGTATATAATACAGTCCAAATAAATGACGAAATTCAAGTCACCGACAGAGGCATTCCGTAGTTCTTTATCTTATCTAATTAACTGTAAGGAGCGTTTACTTTTTAACAATGCGAAAAAAATTATCAAAGAAATTTTTATGCTTTTAAAAAAAAATCAGTTATTGAAAACAATGTTTTATGTAGCATTAATTAAAAGAATGCACTAGAATTATTTTTAAATACAATATACAATACAAGAAACAGAAACAGAAATGCTATTCATACATTTTGTAAAATTTAATTTTTTTAATTTCGGCTTTCATTTTCTTCCAACTGAAAATAAATTATATAAAAAAATTATAACAGGAGAAAGTTCATACATTTTTACATTTCTTTTTAACTTAGATGTGTTAGTGTTCACATATTTTTTTTTCTTAAACTGAGATTCACAATTTCTTTTTTTTTTCTGTTTCTTTAGAATAGGAGATAAACTCTTTTCTTTTTTATCGAATAACACTTGCTGGTAAAAAAATAAAAAGTTGAGAGTAGCATTTTTCTTATAAGGAAATGCAAAGAGAATATATTAACCTAAAAGTGGGTACTTCAAGAGAACTCAGTCTTCCCACTTGAAGGCCTCCTGGGAAGAATATAGATGTTCACATATTATAGACAGGAAGACGGAATTTAAAATTAATTTAAACAGCAGGGGCAACAAAGCAAGATATCTTGTTTTATTCACTGGGCTACTGATAAATAATGCTTAGAATACAGACACGATTGCTAGAGCTTATGGTTGACAAAAAATACTATTACTTAGGGCTGCGAAAAACATTTAGTACTAGAGTGATTTTTTTTTTTCGTGAACTTTTGATCAATTCTTTGAATCAGTAGCTCATCTGAAAAAAAAATATAGGGCATCAAATAACTTTTCCTGTTTGACTCATAAGAATCCTGTTTGGACACCACTGAAAGTCAGCTGTACTCAGGGAAGAAAGTTATTTAATGCTGGACTACACAAGGCATGATAGGTCTATCCATCATTTAGGTCTTCGAAAAAGGATGTACAGTAAATACTATACCCAAATGAGACTTGCCAAACAATTCAATTAAACATGTCATGGTAGCTAAAAAAATACATGTCTTTTATAAAATATTGCAAATTTTATTTTAGCTAATGGAAATATCAAATGTGTTTTTTTGATATTTTCTATGTATATGTCTATTTTGCCAACACTTTTATCTATCATTTATACATTAATCTACTATATCATTTACCAAATGGTTGTATTTCATATTTGCATATATATCTATTTTATTATCAATGTTACTTTTAGTTATATTTTATCAAAGTATATATGTATCTTGCTGTAGCATTTCGACACCATATCATGTGAAAACTTTCATCAAATGAGGATGAACCCAACGTAACAGGGTTTCTAGTCCCATTATCATCGAAAGGGTAACTCTCGGTTTATGAACTATTTTTCAATTGCCCGTGTATTTGCTGTACGAAGTCTGGATGAGGTGGCTTATTTCCAACCCTGTAACGTGTTGCCTTTACAACAAAACAAAAACACAAAAAAATCAAACAAAAGAATTACGGTGTGAATTGATTCATCCCCAAACTAAAAATATGAGGCCCAAAACCGATTTTTTGTGTTTGTGTGATAGATATTGAAAATGAATTTATTTTGTTGCAAGGCCAATTTATCCATTACTGGAAATGCTAAGCAAGTGGAATTTATTGTTTTGTTAATAAAATGTTTCTTAATACACTATTTTGTTTTTATTTTTCAAAAAATGTATTGAATGCTATTTCATTTTAAATGAAAAATGTTGTTATTTTTCATGAAGAGTTCAATTTTAGGATTTGTTATGTTATAAAGCATTCGCTAGTAGAAACCATCCAAAAATTTACAGCACATACATATGGTTTTCTCAGTAGCCGTCATGTGAACTGCACGATATTAGAGTCTAACTTCTTTTGAAAAATTTGGAGATTTGATTGAGGTGGGAGGTTGACCAGGCCTGATATACAAATATGCTTTTGCTCAATATATAAATGAGTTATCCTTTACCTTTTCCTTTGGATTGACCTATCACTAGAATAACAGTATTTTAAAAAAACAAAAAAAACATATTTTCACAATACTCTGGAATTATTTATGTTATATGTGTCTATTAGATATTAGCAAATCAATGTGAAGGATCTTGGTTCAGAAACCACTTTAGTAATTCAATGGAAACTGGACAGTAGCTCGGTAAAGGTCAGGTTGGCTAAACAGAAAAAGAGCTGGGATTGCCATCGGGTAGTAGGCAGTTTGCAGTACTTCAACACAGTGGCCATGAACTACTTACATGGCTTCAGGGCCAATGTCAAGCAAAATTAATTACCTATCTGGCCATTCTGCTCCTCACCATCACCTGTTCCGTCCTCATTGCATCTTCTAATCCCCAGTATGAGTGCCAAAATCCCAGTTCTCTCACAATAAGCCAAGACTTCTGGCTCTGATAAGGCCCGAGATGGTTCTGCTCATGTGCATGCAAGGTCATTGTACATGTCGTGACATCATGTCATCTTGGCCCTTCGTGTACTTTCACAGAACCCTTCTAGGCCTCATCAGAGTCAGATGTCATGGCTCAGTGTAAGAGGCCCAGGGATCATAAGTTGCAAGGACCGGATGGGTGATGAAGAAGAGTGGAGAGGTGAGTATAAGGATTTTTTTAATTTTTTACATATTACATTTATTAAGCTCTTGGGTCTGAAGAAACACCAGAATGTAAGGGGCATTAAATAAAAATATCTTCTCCACAACTTGAATTTATTGGCAAAATCTGTAAAAACACATGAATTTAAATTTTGCCTGTTCAGCGTATCTCTAGGGTGCACAAATCTGTTCAATTTACAATGTGATCAACTCTTAAAAAAAAAAAAATACATGATCCGCACATGCTAACATTTTTCAAAAATGAATATTAGAATAACAGATTTTTTTCTCAAACTGTAAAAGCATTATGTAGCAGTTTTCTTAGTGGTAACTGTGAATACATTATTTGGCTAACATACTTGGCTACAATGTTCTCCCTCAAACTGATAAGGAAAGAGTTAAAACACCCAACTAAGAAAGCCAACAAGCCTGATAATGGCTCTCCTAAGACATGGAAATTTTATTGCTGTTATTCCCAGCGCACTCAAATAATAGGAAGCAGTTCTTTGCTAAAATCAAAATTACTTTCCTAAAACTTGATCATAGGATAAATAATTCTAGATTATTGTGTTTTTTGCCCTAAATAAGAATTACATGTAACTTTTTGAGCACTAAAATAAAAAAAATTGTTATAGACTTGAAATTGATATTAATAAGATTTTGTAGAGCTATATTTACTATATTTATTTATCCAGTATATTCTCACATGTTTTCCCTATTTTTTAATTGAGTAAATGATGTTTTTACGATACAATAATTCATCATGTTCTAATGTTCAATGCATACCCTACACCAAATGAGTCCAAAATCCAGCATGTCAAAATGATCAACACATACCCTACACCAATCCAAACCATGTTGAGCATATTCAAATTTTCAGTGCATACCCTACATAAATCAAGGCTGTAATCCAATGTATCCAAATGTTCAATGCATATTCTACACCAATTCAGGCAATATTCTGTTGTATACAACTGATTGATGCACTCCGTACACCAATTTTGGTTATAATACAACGTGTTAAAATATTCAATGGCTGCCTTGTCCCCTTGGCTGCAGTTTGTTTTACAAAACAAATTTCTTTACCTACTCTCCCTTCGTTCAACACTGAGTCTCTGTGTCTGTTTTTTTCTGCAGTTTTGACGTTACATCAATAGTGCTGAAACCAATCAGTGAGCTTAGTGGCTCAGTTGCTCGAGCAAAGCTGCTGAGCTCAGTTATTCATTGACTTGACGTTCCTTATCTTGCCCTAGGTCTCTCAAATGAAGTGTTAAAAAAATATACTTCAACACTCACCTGTACCAATACTTCAGCTCCCTTCCGACCTATTCTTTCATTCAGCACCACACACAAGGTCCTCTTCCTGCATCATCACTCTGGACTAGGGATTCCATTGCCATGTAGGCCTTGAACATCATGTAGACCTCTTGAGTCATGATGTGAGAAGACTACTCAGCACAATGATTAAGTAAGGTTTTCCGAAATGCGTCTGTTTCTAAATCATTCTCTTCTGTATTACAATTTTAGTATTTGGACACACGTCCTTTTTAAAAAAAAAAATTATTAAAAATCAATTTTAGAAGTTTTTCACGCTGGATCTTTTTGTTCTTTGGATTTTTTTGCTGGTGCAGCACTGAATCTGGGCTTTTTTGACTTCCTATGGTGAGTGAAGCTGACTTTTCTTGTCTTTTTGGGATTACTCAGCACCATAGTCCTGGGCAAAGCGGGAAGATGTGGGAT
The DNA here is from genome assembly GCF_046119375.1 of Phyllobates terribilis. NCBI lineage: Eukaryota > Metazoa > Chordata > Amphibia > Anura > Dendrobatidae > Phyllobates > Phyllobates terribilis. The sequence continues at coordinate 733,685,098 of NW_027362763.1, read as the reverse complement.
GTGGACGTCTCACATGGGGCAGAAGGAAAAAGAAGGCTAGAGGGAGCTATGCAGAGGACCAGACGGGTGGTGGAGGTAGAACAGATGAGCAAGAGGCTGAGTTTTATTTATTTTTTTCACCTCTTTGCTGGCCTTCTGTAAATTACCAATTTGCTCAATTTGCACAATATAAGTATATAACGAAAAGGTTTGTTTCTTTATCTATTTATATTTATATTTGTCCACAGATTGATTTTATGAAAATTCTGTAATGTCATAGTTCTTCAAAATATAGCCCGTGAAGGCTACTGTATTTATTTGTGGATGATTGTTTTTACAAAATGTCACATCAAAGTTTCATGTTGATGTCAGATAATATGTGACTCTCAAAAATGTTTAATCCTGTCTTAAGGAGAAAGTAATGTTCAGTACATTTTCTCTGCCGGGCGTACAATTACTTGTTACCTTGGAGATGAAAAGGTTAGTTGAAGATGATGGGACACCTAAAAATGTTTGGCGCCATGAGAAGACATAACTAGGTGACTCAACTAATGATTATACCAAAGTGTGTTAAAGATAATTGCCTATTAGATGTGTAGGAATAGGAAGACGCATTAAAAGAATGATTTAGCAACCAAAACAATTAAACAATGACCCCCAAATAATCTCTTTGAGGAAAAGATCACTTGTTTGCTTACCTCTGCAGACTGCCATGGTGAGGGACGGACATAATGAGCAGTAAGATAATACATGAATTGTCATCTGAGGTCATCCTGATCCTAAAGGAACTTTGCCCTTTTGTATTTATCTGTATATTGATTGATTTTATGTGTTTAGTTTACAAAGGCTTACTTATATGGATGCTACACTGTAGCAATGTGTGGCTGTGTAAAAGTAAAATAAGATCGTTATAGGGGTTTCTTGCTGTTATAAAATATTGATAGCACATCCATAGGAAATGCCATTAATGTGTTTCGAGTATGGGTTAGACTGCTAGGAGGCTACGGTGGGTGTGCTATGGGGCTTTACGATTTTTTACTAGGCACCACTCCAATTTGTGTAATCTGATGTTGAAGCTCAGATGCAGACATTTACTACCACGTTAGGCATCATGAAAACTTAGGCCCTTATTCATCAAGACAGACATTATTCATGCTGGTATTGATGGGGGAGTGTGCAGGAGTCAGAAGTGCCTGATCATTAAGAGTCACATGCCTCTTAATGAATCAGACATGTCTGAAAAATGGCATGCACCTCCATGCACCTCACCATAAATTTTACTCCAGTCAGGGAATTCACTAAGATTTCTGGCGTAAGGTATGACACAGTTAGTTTGTCAGGAATTAGATAAACTGTGCCATTACGCCACTGTTCCGGCCCCATCCCACCCTAACTCCTCCCATTTTAGCAGAGCTGGGTAAAATTGGCGTGAAAATGCAAAAAGTGAAAAAAAAATTGAGCAATCTTATGTTACGCAAACATTTTGCTACTTCTGAAAGTGTCTTACCCCAGATTTCTATTGAAAACTCTTTGATGAATTTGGGTTTTAATATTTTTCATTAGTAGAAGTCTCAAACTAATCACCCATGTTAGGGACATATAATTAATTTTGGAATTAAAATTCAGATATTATATATACTTACGGTATATATATATATGTACTGTTCGCATATATATACTGTATATGTTTTTAAAAACCTTCATACTCCATTTTCCTGAATATTGAGTCAAAGTTTTTTCCAGTTCATCCCTTCAATGAAAATGACATGATGTCAATTATGACATCGAATGGCTAGTGTGGATAATTACAATTATTGAGGTCCTTTTATTTTGGGTGTATCACCATGAAGGATATTTTGGAAAATGAGTGTGTCCTAATCCATTTTAAAGTGAATAATTCCTTTAAAGGGGTTATCCAGGACTATTTCATTTTTTGTTACCATAGTCCTAAGAACTAACAGGCAGGTAATTGTTAATTATCTGCCTGTTGTGTTTGACGTTGATCTCTGCCGGCACAGAGTGGTCACAGACAGCTCATGCCAGTGATTCAGTGACTTCTGCTGGTGGCACCTTGACAGAACAGTGGCTTTGCTTCCACTCTCTTCTGTTGATGGTTCGGGACAGCCGACATCATGCTGATTAACAGCCAACTCCTGGCTGCCTCACTGTGGGAAGTTGGCTGTTAATCAGCATGAGGCTGGCAGTCACACCCTATCGATAGGGCAGCCTTGAAGAGGAAGAGCTGCTCTGTTAACATAAAGCAGCTGAATCATTGGCAGGACTAATCGACAGCAGCTACCTGCCGATTTGTTTTTAGGCCCACAGTAAATATGTAGTGTTTACATATCCAAATACTAGTAAGAACGTTTCTATTCATTGATGGTATGAGCACTAGAGGCAAAATAATAGGATATTAATTTACCTATGTTTTTGTCCTCTAAGGGCCCCGTCACACTTAGCGATGCAGCCGCGATCCCGACAACGATACGACCTGTCAGGGATCGTTGCTGCATCGCTAATACATCGCTGGTGAGCTGTCAAACAGGCAGGCTCACCAACGATCAGGGGAGCAGCGATATCATGGAAAGAATCGTTCCACGATGTCCTGCTCCCGTTACCAGCCTGCTGCAAGCAGGAGCAGGCTGGTAACTATGGTAAACATCGGGTTACTAAGTGCGCGTGTGCCCCTAGTAACCCGCTGTTTACCATGGATACCACTCTGCTACGGTGCGCGGGAGCCTCCGCGCACCGTAGCAGAGTGGTATCCATGGTAAACAGCGGGTTACTAAGTTAGCGCGTGCCCCTAGTAACCCGATGTTTACCATAGTTACCAGCCAGATCGTTGGTCCCGCTGGTCACACACAGCGACGTGTGACCAAAAAATGGTCTTTGACACTTTGCAACGATCAGCGACCTCACAGTAGGGGCCTGATCGTTGCAAAGTGTCACACACAGCGACATCGCTGGTGAGGTCCTGGTGAGTCACCAAAACCGTGACACAGCAGCGATATCGCTAGCGATATCGCTATGTGAGACGGGGGCTTAAGAGAAAACCAAAGTACAGAATTGCATTAATTACAGACTTACATATGGCCCCAAAAGGATTAATGACATCATTCAATCTATTCACAATTAAATAAAAAAACAAGTAATGTCAAATTGAACTTTGATTGTATATTGATTGAGATCATTAATTAAGCCAAAGCAGTAATATACAGTCCTTAAGAATTTAATTTACCATTTAGTATGCCGTTTCTGAACCTTTCTAATGAGCTCATATTTTGGGATCACCAGAATAAACAAATGAAGATGAATATTCTTAAGTACCAGTCTACACACTTCAGAGAGAAGATTGCGTGAACCAGAGGATGTAGTATCGCTACTGTCGCCACTCTGACTTACTCTTCTGGCAATACATTTCCACTTAATATAGATCTATCATTTTGAGAAGATTTCTACAGCAACAAAAGTATTACACTTTAAGAAGGCCATAAAAGGTCTCCAAAGCTCATATGCAATTACAGTGCGTCAACTGAGAAATCTCTTTGGGATCATTAAAAGTATCGTCCATTGTGCAATAGGTCATGACACAAATCCTTTAAATCGGTGCTTACAAACTGAGAAAGGTGGAATGCAATGCACACTGGAAAATCAGTGCAGCTCCAGGGCTTCAGGGATTGTGTGGAATTTTAATCTGCTAAAATAAATAATATATATTCCATAGTTCATACAAAAAGACGTTTTGCCACCATGAAAGATAGTTTTTTTAAATCCAACTAAGATAGATTTGTTTGTCATTTTAAAAAAAGTACTCCAAAAATCCCATTATGAGAATTTTTGAATACATAGATGCAGGGGAATTTTACATAGATGTAAGTACAGCTCAACTATAATAGCACTACAGACAACCTACCAAGTCAACCCCCATTTATCCGCTTATTAGACTTTTGAAAGAGAAATGAGAAGCGTAAAGTTAATGGAGTTAACTGTGGTCACAAATGGAAGTTTTAGAACTTGAGTAGAGTTAGGCTTTAAAGCCTGAAATACTCATACAAATTAGATTAAAAGTTGACCAGTTTTAGCAGGACCATCTCATGTGCATAAGGTTCTCCTGACTCTTTCCCAACAGATGATGTCAAGGGAGAGATAGATCATCATTTGGAATTTCAACGCCCCCACTAGTTTTGTCTTCAGGGCAAACAAGCCACCATCAGATGTGTCTGCCACCGGCTGTCTTCTCTCTCACTGTTATAAATACGTGAACACTCGATTGGTGCTCATTTGTATGAGGGAGTCAAGAGAGATAGCTGCCTGTTGAATAAACATCTAGCCATCAGCTATCTCATGTGTATGACTAGCCTGAAAAGCAGATATCACCTGTATGTGGCTTTCCTTTTTATGTAAGTGAACAGAGGGTAGCTATAGAGAGATGATTTTACTAGATACCAAGAAGTGTCCCCAGTGTTAGGCTAGAGGACCCAACGTGCTAGCAAAAGTAAACTTCTGGTTTATGGGTTATCGGCATGCAGAGTGGGATCCCACAACCTTTTGCTGCTCCTCTCACTACAAAGGTATGATATCTCACATTTCATAGAGATCTTACACTTTCAACTATATTATCCTTGCTGTATCATTTACTAAGCATTTACTGATCGGTAACATAATCAGCACAATAACTGATCAATAACTGCAACCCAGAAGTTTGAACCCAATTTTTGCTAGAAAGTCCGGTGTTTTAGCCTGCCTTTAGGGACCCTCACCATCATTTTGTATAGTAAGTTATATTTTATAAAAGCAACTGTCTGTGTTTACCCATTATGTCGTTTACCCCATGTGAAGTGCATTAAAGTAGATTAAGTATCCATGATTATGACCACTCATATAGTGACAGTTAGGCTATGTGTCCACGATGCAGAAATGCTCCGGATTTTTCCTGAGCGTTTCTGCCAGGTAGAAGCGTAAGTGAAGCGTTTTTAACATGCGATTTCGCATGCGGGTTGTCAAGCGCTTTTCCAAGTGATTTTAGCATCACTTGGAAAGTACTTGACAACTTGGTCACACTATATAAATCCATGCAACCGGCATGGATTTATATAGTGTGACCAAGCTACGATGCTGCAAATGCAGCATTAATAGTTAAAAAAATTAAAAAAAACATTATACTCACCTTCAGATGGCCCCGGGTCTCCTTAGCGATGCGTCCGGTATCTTCGGCGGCTCCCAATGCTCTAAAAAGGATCTTCCATGACGTCATTTAGTCAGGTGATGGTCACGCGACCATCACCTGACCGCTGACGTCAGAGGTCCCGTGACCATCACATGACTAAATGAAGCCACGGAAGGTCCTTGCAGACCACCGCCGGAAGCCAAGGAGACAGCAGCGCCGCTCAGAGGAGACTGGGGGGCACCGGGAAGGTGAGTATAAGGTTTTTTTTTATTTTAATTCTTTTTAACTACAGGTACTCTGGTACCTGGGTCTAGAGGAGAGTCTCCTCCTCTCCAGACCTGGGTACCATCCGCGCATTGAACCGCATGATATCCGCATGTGCATGTGTAGTCATGCAGATGTCATGAGGCCCAATGCAAGTCAATGGCGGCTAAAACGCCGCGATTCCGCAAAATAAATGGTGGTGCTGCAGTTTTTTCCGCAATGATAACCCGCAGCAGAAATGCACAGCACATGCGGATTATCATTGGGGAACATTGCAGACCTTCTACCAAGCGTTTAAGGGTTTCCATGGCGGAATTGCCTTAGTTAGTTAGCTGTTAGTGGTCATAGCCATGGATACCTAAGCTACTGCAATGTCCAGCACATGGGGTAAGTAACATATATTGCAGAATGTGTAATCCCATCCCATCCCAGTTGGATACATTTTAGCATACATTAGGGAAATTATATTCATTAATATTTTCCTCGCTCTCCAAAATGAAATTCGGTCATATTTGCTAAAAAACTGAAACCCGTGGAATTGATATTATCTTCTGTAGTTTAGAGATTCTCTTGTGATCCCAATAATAATTCATACATTTATTAGAAAAGCATTTTAAAAAAATGACATATTCCCATTAGTTCATGAGGAGTATATGTAAGACGTGTATTTTTTAGTATAAATTGAATCAATACAGAAATATAAAATGCATAAAACACCTCCGCATGTTAAACTCCTGTCACTTTATTATTAAAGTCAATGATTTCTGTTGAGATACTTTATGATTTGTGTTTCTATTTCTTAAAAATGGATCCTTTAAAAAAGGAAAACCTTAGGCCTGGTGTCACATGTCTGAGTTTCACAGTCAGTGTACAGCATACAGTATGTGACGCTGATCAGTTTGGCTCAGCAGACCTGTAGCCGGTCTGGAAATAGCGGTCTATTCATAGAGCGTGAAACTCTGACGTGTGAAGCCGGCCTAGATGTTGCAATAATCAAAGGCTGAACTAAAAGGAAACTATTTGTAAAACAACTTTCTAATTTTAAATGTTAGGGTATGTGCCCACGTTGCGTTTTACAAGCGTATTTGCTGCGGAATTTCCGCAGCGGAAACGCTTGTAAAACGCTTGTCAATCCGCACCCCATGGTCCCCAATGAGAATCCGCAAGTTGTATGCCCATGCTGCGGATTTTTCCGCAGCGTTTTTGATGCGCAGAAAAATCTGCAGCATGTCAATTAATTTTGCATTTCCGCAAGCGGAATTGCCTTTTCAATGCATGAAAAAATGCAAGGCAATTCCGCATTTAGAAAACGCGCGAAAACGCTTGCGAAATTCTGCATGCGTTTTTCCGGGAGAGGACATGAGGAAATGAAGCAGAAATTTTCTGCTTCATTTCCGCAACGTGGGCTCATAGCCTTAAACTAAAAAAAAAATCTTACTAAGACTGTTCATTATGTTGCTAATTTTGTTAATAAGCTTTGCTAAATTGATAATAAATAAAGACCCACAATCTCGTCTACAGAAATATATAACATTTATAAATATTTAATCCCTACAGAAAAAAAAAAGAATTAAAAATGTGGAATACAGCCCCAACTGTTGTTTACAATTAGCCATTGGTAATAACATTCTGTATCTGCAAAATGTATTGAATTTTATTATATTGGCCTAATTACAGACCTTCTCCTTGTGGGATTTATACTTAATATGGAATCACTGGTTGATTATATTCCACCCTTGAAACATTCATCATAAATACATTGATGAGGCTGATTAAATTCAATCTAGGACACAATAGGTTGCAGGGATTATATACTGTGTTGCCCTGGGAAGATAAAAGTATATTAATATCCCCTAAAGATCCATATAGATTAGATTAAAAAAATCAATCTCAGGTCCACATTCCAGTTATTTTCCTTCTGTGACCAGGGGGTGTCTGTAAAGTTTATTCAGAGATGTTATAAAACATGGCCATCATTAGCCGGTCATGCTTCTAAACATTGAGGGAACTTCCTATTTAGATTTTTAAAGTAATGAGGTGGTCTTCACATTTTCCCTTTAAAAATAGCCTTCAAAATTAAAGTTGTATGGTTTTTAATTACCACTGGTGTCCATATTACATATAGACTTATAAATAATCTAAATAATATTGCAATGAAAAGCATTTATTTCAAAATAAAAACAGTTTTTTTCAGTTGCCCACCCCTAACACTTCTACACTTCTGCTCTTGTCGACTAGACACATAATACAACTTTTGGTGCTGTATATGTATATTACTGACTTTCAATAATATTCTTGTAGATAGTTGGTCATTCAACTTAATGTTAAAGAGACAATCAAGCAGTTGACCCATCTAGATAAACTCTTCTCGGATCTTCATGGCTACTTGATTTCAGCTGATCACCATGCGACTTACTGCTCTAAAAGCACCCATGCACAAGTCATCTCAATCTACTGATTCACAATGGCTGTATGAAATAATACAGTTTACTGAAATACTGTATATAAGAAACAGAAAAGATATCAAAGGATGTACAATAGAAGAGCAACAAACACGAGGAGACACTTTCTCCTTGCTTTGTAGTCTAGGAGCGCCTGAATTGACAAGAGCATAGTTTCTACTGAATATCTTGCAAGTTAATTTGGACTCCACTGTTCTTCTTTGACTATCCCTAACTTTGATACCCTTAAAAAATTATGACATCCCTCTTGTGTTATAAGTGCCACTGTCTAAACAGTAGAACTTTAAATATCTTTGTACTAAAGTAAAACAGAAAATAAAAATATTGAAGTGGAAGAATTAACCCCTTCGCAACCATGGGATTTTCCGTTTTTGCATTTTCGTTTTTTGCTCCCCTTGTTCCCAGAGCCATAGCGTTTTTATTTTTTGGTCAATATGGCCGTGTGAAGGCTTATTTTTTGCGGGACGAGTTGTACTTTTCAACGCCATTACTTGTTTTACCATATCATGTACGGGAAAATGGGAAAAAAATTCCAAGTGCGGTGAAATTGCAAAAAAAGTGCAATACCACAAATGTTTCTTTTTTTTTTACCACGTTCACTGAATGCTAAAATTGACCTGCAATTATTATTCTCCAGGTCATTACGAGTATGTATACACCAAACATGTATAGGTTCTTTTTTATTTAAGTTGTGAAAAAAAAATCCAAAGATTAGTAAAAAAAATAAAAAAAATGGTGCCATTTTCCAAGCGTCTCCATTTTTCAGGTTCTTAGGCCGGGTGAGGGCTTATTTTTTGTGCACCGAGCTGACATTTTTATTGAAACTATTTTGGGGTAGATTCAATGTTTTGATCGCCCGTTATTGCATTTTATTGCAATGATGCGGTGACAAAAAAATGTAATTCTGGCGTTTAGAATTTTTTTCTCGTTACGCCGTTTACCGATTGGATTAATTCTTTTTTTATGTTGATAGATCGGGTGATTCTGAATGCGACGATACCAAATATGTGTATGTGTTTTTTTTTATTATTTTATTTTAAATGGGGTGAAAAGGGGGTGATTTAAACTTTTATATTTTTTTATTTTTTTTTTATAATTTTAAAAACAATTTTTTTCACTTTTTGCTTGCTTCTATAGTCTCTATAGGAGACTAGATGCAGCAGTTGTCTGATCGCCATTGCTACATACAGGTGATCAGCAGATCACCTGTATGTAGCAGAAATGGTCCTGTGCTATGAGCGCCGACCACTAGATGGCGCTCATAGCGACCAGCTCATGACAACCACTGGAGTCTGCTGCAGACCCAAGGTTGTCATGCCCACCCATTTGTGACCGCGATCATGTGACGGGGTCACCGATGGGCGGGGTAAGTGACGCTCTTCCGGTGCAGCGATGTTAAATGCCGCTGTCAGAGATTGACAGCGGCATTTAACATGTTAATAGCTGTGGGTGGATCACGATTCCACCCGCAGCTGTTGCGCGCACATGTCAGCTGTAATAATCAGCTGACATGTGCCCGGTTCAGTGCAGTCTCAGCTCCGGAGCGCTCACTGAACCGTGGGGTTACAGCCTGTGCGTACAAATACGGCACAGGCTGTAAAGTGGTTAAAACAAATGAACTATTGGATTGTCTCTTCAGAGAAAACGAAGACTTGAACTCTATAGCACCACCTATTGGAAGCAGCAATCCTACAAGTCACAATCAACCCTTTAACGAGTCGTGCAATATGACTTAGAATAATAGCCAATTCAGAATCTCAATTTGCAGACACGGTGTTTCGGGCTGCTGGTCCTCATCTGTGTAAAGTATGAGAGAACTGATTTGGTTAGATGAGAGACTCTGGACTGAGATCTAAGGGGTAACATTTCTCCTTGTTGAGAGTGAAACACCGGCTCTGGCATGCCAAGGTAAGGAGGCTTATTCGTCCTGCAATGCTCCTCTGGGAAATTGAATATGCAAATTGCGTCTTCAGAGAAAATGAGAACTTGAACTCTATAGTGCCACCTTTTGGAAGCAGCAATCCTACAAGTCACAATCAACCCTTTAACGAGTAGTGCAATATGACTTAGAATAATAGCCAAATCAGCATCTCAATTTTCAGACACGGTGTTTCGGGCTGTTGGCCCTTGTCCGAGCGAAGTATGAGAACTGATTTGGCTAGATGAGAGACTCTGGACTGAGATCTAAGGGGTAATGTATCTCCTTCTGGAGAGTGACACACTGGCTTTGGCATGCTAAGGTAAGGAAGCTTATTTGCCTTGAAATGCTCCTCTCAGAAATGTAATATGCAAATTACCTCTTCAGGGAAAAATAGTATTTGAACTCTATAGTGCCACCTTTTGGAAGCAGCAATCCTACAAGTCACAATCAACCCTTTAACGAGTCGTGCAATATGACTTAGAATAATAGTCAAATCAGAATCTCAATTTGCAGACACAATGCTTCGGGCTGTTGGTCCTTGTCTGTGCAAAGTATGAGAACTGATTTGGCTAGACGAGAGGCTCTGGACTGAGATGTAAAGGGTAATGTTTCTCCTTATGGAGAGTGACACATCTGGCATGCTAAGGTAAGGAGGCTTATTCACTGTCCAATTCTCCTCTGGTAAATTTAATGTGCATATTGCCACAATGTTTCTCCAATAGGTGGCGCTATAGAGTTCAAGTCCTCTTTTTCTCTGAAGAGACAATTTGCATATTAAATTTCCCAGAGGTGAATTGCATGGCGAATAAGCCTCCTTACCTTGGCATGCCAGAGGCGGTATGTCACTCTCCATAAGGAGAAATGTTACCCCTTAGACCTCAGTCCAGAGCCTCTCACCTAGCCAAATCAGTTCTTATACTTTGCACTGATGAGGGCCAACAGCCTTAAACACTGTGTCTGCGAATTAAGATTCTGATTTGGCTATTATCCGAAGTCATATTGCACAACTTGTTAAAGGGTTGGTTTTGAATTGTGGGATCGCTGATTCCAATAGTTGGCACTATACAGTTAAAGTTCTCTTTTTCTCTGAAGAGGCAATTTGCATATTAAATTTCCCAGAGGAGCATTGCACGATGAATAAGCCTCCTTACCTTGGCATGCCAGAGCCGGTATGCCACTCTCCACAAGGAGAAACATTACCTCTTTAAAATAGTCAGACTTCTTGATTTTCAATGCCCTATCATTATGTTCTCACAGTAGATATGCCATCACCAGAGATGACTGGCATCAGTTTACTCTATTATCCCTTTTGTAAACACATGCATGCTTTGCTGAGCGTGTATCAGAGGGTTATGAAAAATAGCTGTTGGCTGCGCAATAATTCAGATGTTTTTGGCACACTAAGCCCCTAAACCCAGAAAAATCTGCTGGCTGCTTCTTCTAAAGTGTTTAAATGCAGTATTATATGACATCAATTCAAGTAAATGGACAATCTTCAAATATATAGATAGGTTAAGTGAAACTGAGCAGGACTTAAAATTTTTTCCTCTTAACCCCTTCACCGCACAGCCTGTTTTCACATTCCTCACCTGACCAATATTTTCAATTCAGACAAGTGTCACTTTATGAAATTAAAAATCTGAATGCTTCAACATGTGTCAGTGATTCTGAGTAGTGTTGAGCCACCCCCGTAGTGTTCGAGTTCGGTTCGGTTCGTCGAACACCCGTGTGTTCGCCGAACTGTTCGTCGAACTGTTCGTCGAACACCTTCGAACACCGTTAAAACCAATGGCAGGCAAACAAAAACACATAGAAACACATAGAAAACACCTTCAAAGGTGTCCAAAAGCTGACAAACTGCTCAGAAGACACAACTAACACATGGAAAAGTGACAAGTACATATAGTCATGCGAAAAGAAAAGAGGTGGAGGAGTAAAAGGAGGGGGAGATACAGATATAGGCATGTCATGCCCTTCTAAAATCAAAAAAGTGAGAAGCCGACACGGCCAGTCCGTTCCTGCCCGTGCCACCTCTGTGTCGCCGGGTTTGTGCCAGAGCCGCAGTGGACCCTGACGGCCAGCCCCCCTATCCCAATACTGGTGCCTGTCCGCCGGTGGGTCGAGGCCCCCCACGGTGGGGGGGGAGTAACATCTGCAGAAGAAAGACCATCTTCCAGCCAAACTTAGATGTCGACTTCTTTTCGTGGACAATGTGATACGATCCCATTCTTACGGACACGCCCATCGCTACAAATTCTAAATGAGGCACAAAAACAGCAGGTGCGTCAACGGATATCAAGTGCTCCTTCAAGTGGGCTCTCCATCACCTCAATTTCAACATCACAAATGCTCCAGTCCTCAGAGGTGTCACCCCAATCGCACTTGCTTCCTCACAGCTCCCAAGTCTCCAGCTGCCCGTCTGAGTATGGGGTAGCACAGATGGTTGAGTCTGCACAGCTGTTTACTCATACTATAGCCTGGGAAACGGAGGTCTGCTCCAGAGCTTCTGTTAATCCAGATGAGGAAATGATCTGATCTGATGCCCAGAATCTTTATAAGTCGGATCCAGGACCAGGTGAAGAAGGTTCTGAGCATAATGTAGACCCTTGTTCCCAAACTGTAACTCCTGTTGGTGGAGACAATGATGAAGATGATGATGAGACTCAAATACCTGATTGGAGCGACAACTTGACTTTTCGGTCAGGGCAGGAAGAGGTTGGCTCTGAGGACGACGGGTGTGATAACACACAGGGTGATGATGACGAGGTTGGAGATCCCACTTACTGTCAACCCACAGTCAGCCAGTCGATGAGGTCAGCAGAGGAGGTGGAGGAGGATGTGACTAGCCCTGGGGATGGGGATGACTCGGTACCCGGGCATTTGCCTGGCCTTGGGGATGTCGCGGTGGTCGGCTCCCTGGCCCGTACCCTGGGGTCTCTCTTTAAAAGGGTGGATAATTGTTAATTTTATAAGAGTTCATGACGCCAGCTGTGGTATCTGGTGACAAGCACCAGCGCTGCAGCAGTCCACTGAGGCCGGTGATAAGGCAGCTCGATGGTATAGCTCCCCACAGGTGGACCTAGGTCTCAGGGCAGCGTATGCAGGGGGAATGCAGGACAGGCGAGACTCAGCTGGGTCAGAGCAAGAACGGGAACGGACACGGTAGTCACTTCAGTACCTTTTACTGGTGGAAATTCAGGCACATCCCGGAGCACTGTAGGGTGAAGGGTGCATATCAGGATCCTCCCCAATGAGCGGGTGTAGGGCCTCCTGTTTCTTGCCTCTGCGTAGTAAGTTTCTGACCTGCCTGGAGCTAGGCCTAACTTTGTCTCTGTCCTGCGCTGGCTGACCTTGTGGTAGGGCCTTCTCTTGGAGTTCACGCTCCCAATATGCGGGGCCTAAGCGTCTCCTGGCTCTGTTACATATCAGCACCTTAGCGATCCTGGGACTTGTAGTTCTCCAGGGATTCCGGTTATGCCTTAATGGGTCATAGAGATACCGGTAAGCTCGGATCCTGTGTCCGGTAAATGCTTCGGGGTGAGCTGGTTAAGCTCCTCTGCCCCTTATGTACTAACTCGCCACTCGCCTTCGGCCTACTCGGGCCCTCACTAGGCTATACACACTAACGGCAGCTTGCCGCGCTTCACTGATCTTACGGCACTGGCACACCTTAATCTCTATCTGGGCTCCCTGAATCTAGCAAGCAGGAGCCTCGTGCTCCACTGCTGAACTATTAACTGCGTTCTCTAGACTAGACTGAGCTCCACTGCAGACTGACCTCTCTTAGGCTTCTCTACTACAGGAACTCTTCAGAGGAACTGAACTGCCTAGCTCCACCTTCCCTATTTATATCCCTAACGGGCTCCCTCTGCTGGTCTGAGGTGGAAGGTGGAGATGTGTGAATGTTTACGGGGGCCTCTTGTGGAGGATTCCATCAATGCACTCTTCTAGGATCTGTGATACCAAGCGCAGCGGGGCATCACAGATGCTATTGACGACGAGGTTAGGTTGCGCCTTCCTGAACAGAGACGGAGTACTGGAAGCACGTCAACAACTGCATCCTCAACCACAACTCTGCCTCTGACCACAAGTCGTAGTGGCTCTTCAGGTCACATGGGCTCTAAGCCTTGCATAGCCTGGGCATTTATTCGGATCGATAAGGATGACCCAACTCGTGTTATCTGTAATATTTGTCAGCAAAAGCTAAGTAGAGGCCAAAAAATCCATAGTTTGAGAACTTCATGCATGTACCGTCACATGGATATGAAGCATAAGTTGCAGTGGGAAGCTCACTGTGCTACAATGCGGCCTAGCCGGCTGGGCCAACCACCGTCTGCCCCATCTTGTGCATCCGCAGCCTCTTCATCCTCTGTGACTGGGGGGACAGCAGTCACACATGTTTTTGGACGCAGACCTGCCACCTCTTTACCCGCAACAGCCAGTGTGATTGGCAGGTTGTCAGTTCATTGGGAAGTGGAAACACCTGCTAGTGTTGAGCGCTCTCCGACATCGAGAGCACCACCTTTGGATAAAGGCAACCTAACATGTCCGCCTGCATCTTCCTCACAGACCGGCAGTTTGCCGGGGACACCCTACTCAACACCGTCTAAGCACAACAGCCAGCCCTCGGTCCCTCAGATGTGGAAAAGTAAAAGACCATTTCCTCCTAGCCATGAGAAAGCTAAGAGGTTGAATTTCACCATCTGCAAGCTGTTGGCTACAGAAATGCTGTCTTTCCGCCTGGAGGACAGAGAGGATTTTCAAGACCTTATGTCCATCACAGTGCCCCAGTACCAGATGCCCAGTCGGCACTACTTCTCAAAGAAAGGTGTGCCTGCGCTCCACTAGCATGTCGCACACAACATCACCGCTTCTTTGAGAAACTCTGTGTGTGACAGGGTGCACTTCACCACAGACACTTGGACGAGAAGGCATGGACAGGGGCGTTACATGTCGCTGACTGGGCACTGGGTAACTATGGTGACAGGAGGACAAGGGGCTGCTGTCCAAGTCTTACCGTCCCCACGAGTTGTGCGTCAATCCTCTTTATCTCGAAGTTCCTCCACTGCTTCTGCCTCCTCAACCTCCTCTCGGTCCTCCACCTGCACCCAAAGCCTGTCTGGTAATGCCACCTGCTTTCTAACTGCGCAGAAGGAATCCTGCACACCTCCTTACTATGCTGGCAGCAGGGCTCAACGGCATCAGTGTTTACTTTGAAATGTCTGGGAAATGTGAGTCACACAGCTGAGGAGTTGTGGTCAGCTCTGGAGACACAGTTTCATGAAAGGTTGTCTCCACTGGACCTGCAACCAGGGAAGGCCATGTGCGACAATGCTGCAAACCTGGGTGCGGCACTTCGCCGGGGCAATGTCACACACGTGCCTTGTATGGCTCACGTGTTGAACCTGGTTGTCCAGCAATTTTTAGCCCACTATCCCGGACTAGATGGCCTTCTGCAGAGGGCACGGTCGCTGTGTGCTCACTTCCGCCGTTCGCATCCCGCAGTTCAATGACTTACATCTCTACAGAAGTCGTTGGGCCTGCCAGTTCACCGGCTGAAATGCGATGTGCCGACACGGTGGAATTCAACTCTGCACATGTTGCAGCGACTGTGGCAGCACCGACAAGCCCTGGTGCAATACGTTCTGACGTATAGCCTGGGCCAACGAGATCCAGAGGTGGGGCAAATCACGCTGCAGGAGTGGTCTCAGATCAGGGACCTATGAAGTTGACGCGCCCCCTGGGCCATGGGGTACCCTGAGCCGGGCCGGTAGACGCTGGGGGTTGTAGTCACTGTGGCGGTGACCCAGTCCGTGACCCAGGGCGGTCAATCCAAGGGTAATTTGTATATATGGATTTTATAATGTCTGACTACGCCACCTGTGGAGTGCGGCCAAAGGGGCCGTCGCTGCGGAACAGTCCTCTGAAGCTGGTGGTTTTGCAGCAACGGTATTATTACTCACCACAGGAAGAGTGTAGCTTCAGGGCAGTGTGGGTGGATGATGGTGGTTGTAGTGCAGGGAGTCAGTAATGAACACAGAGTCCGTGTGATGCCGTCTCAAGATATTACTCACAGTTGTTGTAGTCCAGATTACAGGTACCAGAGCAATCTCCCCCGTCGTGCTGTGCATACTCAGTGAGGGGCTCAGTCCACCCCCAGATAGCTCCGGAGTACTTAGCAGGACCCCCTTCTGTGTGTCCTTTCTCTGGCCTTCTCCCTGCACCTCACACCCAGTGACACGTCTATCCGGTATCCTCGGGCCTTGGCGGGTGACGTGTGTTCCGTCCCCTGGGTCCTATGTGGCTACCTTCTTAGTGAGACTGGTGTGGACTTTGGCCTGCAGTACATGAAATGCAGCAGCCTCCGGTTTCTAGTTGAGCCTTGCTGTTTCTCCGCTAGTTGAGGGACCGGTTCCCCTTATCTGGCCTGACCCCTCTACCTCCTGGTAGCAGCGGGAGTACGGGTGGCCTTCTGCACGGCCCGTAGCCGTAGGGTCCCTTCGGTTCCTGGAGCCTTCCAGCTCCCACTCCGCTCTTCTCTCCTTCAGTCCTGGGCCTCCCAGGCTAGGCCCGCCTCCGGAGCAGAGCTCATGCCTAGTCTCTGCTCCTGTCACTTTTCCTCCTCTGTCTGGCTTGCTCTTTCTAAGATGGCTTCCTATTTATACTCTCCTTGTCATGTGCTCCCCTAAGCTGCTCCCCTAAGCACCCACTACATAGGACCCTCAAACCAGCTAGGGACCTGGGACTGTGCTCTCCCTTAGGAGCAATCTCGCCCTACCCCCACTGCGGGTATGTGTTGGATGCAGGAGTCAGGGTCCCGAGCCATACGCCTTCCTTACCTGAGGGTGAGATACCACACCTCTGGGTGAGATGCAGTAACTCTGTGGCGACTGAACCCTCAGGGGCGCCACACACCCTTCTGCACAGTTTTGAAATGGCGACGAAGATGTTTAGTGCTGACGACGATGCCATTATCAGCATGACTATTCCGGTGATTTACATGCTGGAGCACACATTAAACAGAATTCAGAGTCAGGTGGTGGGACAAGAGGAGGTGGAGGAAGTAGAGGAGGAGTCGTATGCGGAAGGGATAACATCTCCAAGGTCCAGACGGTTGGCAGCACCAAGGCGGCAGGCATGGGAGGGTGGGGGAGAGGGATTAACCAGGGCGCATGGTAGCAGCCAAACTGTTGAGGAAGGTGCAGGAGCCGAGGAAGAAGTGGAGGACGAACTGGCGATGGGCATGGAAGACTCATCAGATGAGGTAGACCTTGATCACATTTCTGTTGTGCGAGGTTGGAGGGAGAGGGCAGAGGAAGGCAGCATGATTCTTACCTCACTACCAACACAACAAGGACTTGGTACTTCTGGATGCGCAAGACACATGAGTGCCTTCTTGCTGCACTACCTGCAACATGACCCCCGGATTGTCAGAATTCGAAGTAATCCCGACTACTGGGTTGCCACACTCTTAGATCCCCGGTACAAAAGTATATTTGCCGAAATAATTCCTGCCATAAAAAGGTATTGACGAATGCAGGAGTATCTGCAGACGCTGTTGCAGAATCTTACATGTGCTTTTCCACAAAACACCAGTGGTGCACGTAGTGAATCTCACAGTTCTAACTTGCCAACGGTGGGACTGTCGAGTCTTCATCACTCAAACAGTAACAGTAACACAGTATCTGCTGGTAACAGCAATTTTGTGGAATCGTTTCACCACTTTTTTAGACCATCCTTTGCAAGGCCACAGGAGACAAGAAGTCTGACACATAGTCAATGCCTAGAGAGGATGGTACAGGAGAATCTCCAAGTGATCATCGAAGCCATGACTGTGTCACTGGACCCTTGCTCATTTTGGTATTCCAATCTGGAATAATCGCCGAAGCTCGCCACTTACGCCTTGGAGATCTTGTCATGCCATGCAGCCAGCGTTCTCTCTGAACGTGTGTTCAGCGCTGCTGGTGGTGTGCTGACAGATAAGCGCACGCGGCTGTCCACTGAGAATGTAGACAGACTCACGTTCATAAAGATGAACAAATCATGGATTCGCAAGGACATTTCTACCCCTGTGTCTTCCTTGGGAGACTAAAAGTTTGGGGATTTGGTAAAATCACCTCACCAACCGTTTTAAGCAACAGTGGGGCAATTGATGCCACTTAACCCTAGAAGGCATGACCATAAAAATCTACACTTTCACATACCTGGGGCCCTTTAGGCCCGTGTGCAAATAACATGGAATAACTCAAACTCAAATGACAAACAACTATATACATGAAGAATACCTAGAGTTTCAAAATTCTAACTAAAGTAATCTTTCAGAAAATAGAAAACAATTAACTGGGCGGGCCTGCAAGGCCACAGGTATGCGTTCTAGGGTTAAGTGGTGTCTGTGCCACAATTTTGGGAGTCCCCTTGCTGTGTCTTACGTGACATTGGCATCGTCAATTCCAGGTGGGTTGGGTCGCACCCCCCCCCTTTTAACTGTAAGAAACTACATACACTATGGCTTGGGGTAACATAGATGGTTGAGTCTGAAGAGCTGTTTACTCAGAGGTCTGCTCCAAATCTTCAGTGTCTGCTAGTCAGCATAGAATTTTTAACTGCATCTAGCCTAGGCAATACTTTGGGCGTAGTAGCCCAGCTGCGAAGCAAGCTGCACCGCCTGTGTATCTAATAAGAATTTTTAAATGAATCTAGCCTAGGCAGACTGCGGGGACCCCCAACCAAACCCAGACGCTCAGCCCCCCTACCGCCCCCCTTTCATGGACAATACAATAATGTAACTCTTACAACTGGATGGGTGAGGATCGGTCACAGCTTTATTAACTCTTTATACTGATTCCATTAGAAAGGCATTTTATTTCTAAAATAATTTAGCTTGTTGCAGCATGCCCTGGGTCCCCACTCCGGCAAGTTGGCCAACAAGTGTAACTCTCCAACATGTCCTTTCTATTTCCAGGCCACGGAGGATCCAGCGTACTCGTATGCAGGACTCTGACCCCCACCCATCACTCTTAATGCTTGTTCCACTCCGTCCTGGAGTCCTGACAGGAATATGTCCAGTCCAATATCTATTAAGTGAACACCGTCGGGCCGTATGAGGCCTGCTTTATCTCCTTCCAGTTGTCGGTGTCGTATCACTACACCGCCTCTGTCTCTTCTAAATTTTGCCATCCGAATATTTATTACCCGCCTTGTCCATTCGATGGCCGTGATGTCTCGCGCACCTTGCCATACCGCTATCGGCACAATCTCTGACCATACTATAGCTAATTTTGTGAAAAATTCTCTGAAGCGCTCAGTGTCTAGTTTCATTATTGCCATTAGTTATGCGCTCTAGTGATGACCTATGTTGTTTCCCCCGGCCTGTATAACTAAGATGACCGGACCTCTTGCCTCTCTCCCTACCTTGATTACCTCCATTAGTACCTGTGGCCATAGCAGACCTCTAATACCTCTCCAGTTGAAATATGTGTTATGAAACTCTAATTTCCTCCCGCCTGGGCGGACTTTCGCCCTTTTTTGTGCCCAATATATATACGAGTGGCCTATCACTCACACTGTTGGCTTAGCGTCACCTGTAAAAGAAACAAACCACGTTAGGATTAGTGTTGAGCCACCCCCGTAGTGTTCGAGTTCGGTTCGGTTCGTCGAACACCCCACCCGTGTGTTCGCCGAACTGTTCGTCGAACACCTTCGAACACCGTTAAAACCAATGGCAGGCAAACAAAAACACATAGAAACACATAGAAAACACCTTCAAAGGTGTCCAAAAGCTGACAAACTGCTCAGAAGACATAACTAACACATGGAAAAGTGACAAGTACATAGAGTCATGCGAAAATAAAAGAGGTGGAGGAGTAAAAGGAGGGGGAGACACAGATATAGGCATGTCATGCCCTTCTAAAATCCAAAAAGTGAGAAGCCGACACGGCCAGTCCGCTCCTGCCCGTGCCACCTCCGTGTCGCCGGGTTTGTGCCAGAGCCGCGGTGAACCCTGATGGCCAGCCCCCCTCTCCCAATACTGGTGCCTGTCCGCTGGTGGGTCGAGCGAGCCCCCCTGTGGTGGAGGCAGCTCTAAGCTTTTTAATTTAAATTGTCTCTCTAATTTGAATGAATACACTTTAAATCCATTTACAAGGATCTATTGGAGGGCAAGTCTCATGCCAGCAGCTGCGTAATTCCAGCTCCAGTAGCGTCCACTAAAGCTGCTGCAGTTAAAAAGCTTTTATAAGGATCGAGCTCGGCTGTCCACCGCAAAGGTATCCTACTGCCAGTCCCAGCCCCTATGCCTTGGGGTGCCTCCTGATGCTCTTCACTGAGTATCCCGTGGTCCCGAAGCATTTCCTTTGAAAAAATGAAGTGTCCAAACTACAGGTGGTGTAGCTTGCTTAACAGCCGGGATAATCCGCTGACTAGCAGACCCTGCTACTAGGCACAAAGTATTTCCTGGGCTAGATGCAGTTTAAAATTTTGTAATTAGATACTCTCGTTGGATGCTGAGAAAGCATTCCATAGAGTCTCCTGGCACGCCATATATGATTCTCTTAAAAAGCTTGGGGTAGGGGTCTAGGGGACCCTTTTATAGCCAAAATCACGGCCCTGTATCGCAATACGTCACCTAGGCTGAAGATAAAAGGAACTGTAGCACCCTGAGGGCTTGGTTGCTACAGAGGTATTGCACCTCACCCAGAGGTGTGATATCTCACTCTCAGGTAAGGATGTAGTGTGGATCAGGACCCGACACCTGCATGCATTACACCACATTGCCGTGGGGCAGGGCGACCAATATGCCCCTGAGATGGGCACGACAGTCCCTGTCCCTGGCTGGAGTGGGGGGAGGGAACACTGAGGAAGGGGAACCCTGTAGTGCAGGAGCAGGGAGGAAGCAGTTCCTGGGTGCATTGAGAAGGGAGTATAAAAGGTGGGCACCATCTTAGTTCAGTGCAGAGAAGTCTGAGCAGAAGTGGCAGGGAGCAGGGGCTCTGCATGAGCTCTGCGCTGGAGGCGGGCCTAGTAACAGAGGCCCAGGCCTGGAAGAGGGAGAAGGAAGGAAGAGGAGCGGAGAAGGCTCCAGGAACGAGGAATGAAGGGATCTCAGGGGTGCGGACGGGCGAGTCGCCACCGCACGCCAGAATCCACCTGCGTGGAGGGGTCAGGCCAAAGGGGGAGACCGGTCCCCGAAACTAGTGGAGGCAGGAAACGACCCTCAGCTAGAAACAGGAGGCTGTGACATTTTATGTGGCGCAGCCACTCGCTACACCCGCTAGGAAGGCACCACATAGGGTCAGGAAAACTGGCGCCAAGTTTACCAAGAGGAGGCCCGAGGCAGCCGGACAGAAGGGTTGGTAAGAAAGGCCAGACAAAGGACACACAAAGGGGGTCCTGTGAAGCACTCCAAAGTTATCTGGGAGTTGTCTGAGCCCCTCACCTGGTGAGCACAGTACGACGTGGGCAGCCGTTACCTGCAGACGTGGTCTGGATAATAAGAACTGTGAGTAAAGGCCCTGGACTGCATCACTGACTCCGTGTCATTACTGCTGCTGCCCTGCACCATCACCCCCATCCTCCGCATACACTGCCCTGAGGCTATACTCCTCCCGTGGGGAGTTATGCTACGCTCTGCTGCACCCACAACACCAGCCTCAGCGGTCTGCCCTGGAGCGGCGGTTCACTCTGACCGCAATCCACGGGTGGCGTAGTCGGACATTTAAACATCAAAACCACATAAATAGTTCCGCCACTGGTTTGACCGCCCTGAGCCACGGAACCGGGTTGCCGCCACGGAGACTACAACCACCAGCATCCACCAAAAAGGGTCCGGCTCCGGGTGTCCGAAGGCTCAGGGGGCGAGTCAGAACATTTTCATCACCTTTCACAATCACCAATGGGACAAGGCAGGGATGTTCTCTGTCCCCTCTCTTATACATCCTAGTGACGGAGCACCTGCTCTCATCAATTCGCCATAACCCCAATATTAGGTGGATTGAGGTGGGAGGCACCGAGTACAAGTGCTCTCTATTTGCTGATGATGTCCTAGTATATATCACTCAATCACATATATCCATCCATGCTGTTATGGCTGAAATAGATCACTTTGTTACATGGTCAAATTTTAAAATCAATGCAGCGAAGTCTGAGGCCCTCGATGTCTCCCTCCCCAAATCCATATAGGATTCCATCCAGTCCAACTTTCCCTTTGCCTGGCCCTCACAGGGTATCAAATACTTAGGAATTCCTATTCATAGAGACCTCTCCCATCTATGTTATCTTAATTTTGGGCCCTTTATTGAACAACTCCATACAGACCACGGTTGGCAAGTTAGAATTGTAAGATTCACTACGTGAACCACTGGTGTTTTGTGGAAAAGCACATGTACACTGTGTTCCAAATTATTATGCAAAAAGTGTTTAGGAGTGATAAGGGAAGAATTTGTTTGTTTGTCAGTTAAACTCATTGATGGTGATGTGTGTCAGGGCTCTTTATATCACTGTAAGCAATTGCAGACACCAGTGCTAATTAGTTTGGCAGGTGTGTCCAATGAAAGGCAAGACTACTTAAGAAGGCTCTCTCACGTTATTCAGCAGCCTACATTTTCTGCCAAAATGGGAAAGAAAAAGGATGTGTCGGCTGCTGAGAAGCAACAAATTGCGGAGTGTTTAGGTCAAGGCATGACTACAATCAACATTGTGCGATGATCAGGATGAAGTGTCTTGGCAATCAAGAAGTATGTAGGTGATTCACAGTACACACGTGTGCGTGCTGATAAGGGCAAATTGAGGACTCTTTCCTACAGGCAATTACGTCAGGTTGAAAGAGCAGCGGCAAAAAAGCCTTGTCATAGCAGCAGACAAGTTTTTGAAGCTGCTTGTGCCTCCAACGTCCCCCGAACAACAAGATGCAGGGTCCTTCAGAGGTTTGCAGCTGTGCATACGCCATCCTGTCGACCTCCTCTATCCACTTCACACAAGCAGAAACGGCTCCAGTGGGCCAAACATTACATGAAGACTGATTTCAAAACTGTTTTGTTCACGGATGAGTGCCGTGCAGCGCTCGATGGTCCAGATGGATGGAGTGGAGGATGGCTGGTTGATGGACACCCCACGCAAACACGGCTACAGCGCCAACAAGGAGGAGGTGGAGTAATGTTTTGGGCTGGAATCATGGGGAGAGAGATTGTCGGCCCCTTTAGGATCCCTGAAGGCGCTAAAGATGAACTCCATAATGTATGTGGATTTTCTCAAACAGCACTTCCTGCCATGGTTCAAGAAGAAGAACCGTGTATTTCACAGCAAGATCATTTTTCTGCATGATAATGCACCATCTCATGCTGCACATAAAACATCTGCATCTCTGGCTGATATGGGCATAAAAGGGGACAAACTTATGATGTGACCCCCATGCTCCCCTGACCTCTACCCCATTCAGAACCTTTGGAGCATCATTAAAAGGAGTGTCTATGATGGCGGGAGTCAGTTCACATCTAAGCAACAGCTCTGGGAGGGTATTCTGTCCTCATGCAAAACAATTGAAGCAGAAACCATCCAAAACCTGACAAATTCAATGGACGAGAGAGTTCAGAAGCTCCTTTCGAACAAGGGGTCCTATGTGAAAATGTAACATCACCTAGAATAAAGTTTTGAGTTGAAAACTGTTTGATTTCAGTTTCTAACAACCTGCTAATGCTTATAATTTCAAAAATGACCATTTTTTTGGTCTTTATTAAAATGAAAAGGTTGATCGAAAAGTTTGGGGGATCTAAGAGTGTGGCAACCCAGTAGTCATGATTACTTCGAATTCTGACAATATGAGGGTCATGCTGCAGGTAGTGCAGCAAGAAGGCACTTATGTGTCTTGCGCATCTCGGAGCCCCAAAATTATTTTCCGGGCTAGATGCAGCTAAAAATTATTTTTAATTTTAAATCTGGTGGAGCTTATTATAGATGGCCTAATAGGATCAGTGCTGTACACTGCTACAAAGCCCAAATTATTTTCCAGTCAAGATACAGATAAACATGATTAGTAATTTGAAAGCTTAAAACGGTTGGTAGGGTTATTTTAAACAATCATCAAGCTTTTACTCTCCCCAGGATGACACAGGGGTAGAAAAGTCGTTTCGGATCCATGATTTGTTCATCTTTATGAACGTGAGTCTGTCTACATTATCAGTGGAGAGCAGCGTGCGCTTATCTGTCAGCACAGCACCAGCAGCGCTGAACACACGTTCAGACAGAACGCTGGCTGCGGGGCATGACAAGATCTCCAAGGCGTAAGTGGCTAGCTCCGGCCATTTATCCAGATTGGAAGTCCAAAAAGAGCAAGGGTCCAGTGACACAGTCGTGGCTTCAATGTTTACTTGGAGATACTCCTGTACCATCGTCTCTAGGCGTTGACTATGTGTCAGACTTCTTGTCTCCTGTGGCCTTGCAAAGGATGGGCTAAAAAAGTGGTGAAATGATTCCGCAAAATTGATGTTACCACCAGATACTGTGGTTCTGTTACGGTTTGAGTGCTGAACACTTGACGGTCCCACGGTTGGCAAGTTGGAACTGTGAGATTCACTACGTGCACCACTGGTATTTTGTGGAAAAGCACATGTAAGATTCTGCAACAGTCTCTGCTGATACTCCTGCATGCGTGCATCCCTTTCTATGGCAGGAATAATTTCTGCAAATTTACTTTTGTACCGGGGATCTAACAGTGTGGCAACCCAGTAGTCAGGATTATTTCTAATTCTCACAATTCGAGGGTCATGTTGCAGGTAGTGCAGCAAGAAGGCACTCATGTGTGTTGCGCATCCAGGAGCACCAAGTCCCTGTTGTGTTGGTGGCGAGGTAACAATCATGCTTCCTTCCTCTGTCCTCTCCCCCCAACCTCGCACAACAGAAATGTGATCAAGGTCTCCCTCATCTGATGAGTCTTCCATCAGTTCGTCCTCCACTTCTTCCTGGGCTCCTGCACCTTCCTCACTAGTTTGGCTGCTACCATGCGCCCTGGTAAAACCATCTCCCCCACCCTCACATGCCTGCCGCCTTGGTGCTGCCGACCGTCTGGACCTTGCAGATGTTAGCCCTTCCGCATACAACTCCTCCTCCTCTACTTCCTCCACCTCCTCTTGTGCCACCACCTGACTCCGAATTCTGTTTAACATGTGCTCCAGCATGTAAATCACCGGAATAGTCATGCTGATAATGGCATCGTCAGCACTAAACATCTTCGTCGCCATTTCAAAACTGTGCAGAAGGGTGCATAGGTCCCTGATCTGAGACCACTCCTCCAGCGTGATTTGCCCCACTTCTGAATCTCGTTGGCCCAGGCTATACGTCAGAACGTATTGCACCAGGGCTTGTCGGTGCTGCCACAGTTGCTGCAACATGTGCAGAGTTGAATTCCAGCGGGTAGGCACATCGCATTTTAGCCGGTGAAGTGGCAGGCCCAACGACTTCTGTAGAGATGTAAGTCGCTGAGCTGCGGGATGCGAACGGCGGAAGTGAGCACACAGCTACCGTGCCCTCTGCAGAAGGCCATCTAGTCTGGGATAGTGGGCTAAAAATTGCTGGACAACCAGGTTCAACACGTGAGCCATACAAGGCACGTGTGTGACATTGCCCTGGCGAAGGGCCGCACCCAGGTTTGCAGCATTGTCGCACACGGCCTTCCCTGGTTTCAGGTCCAGTGGAGACAACCATTCATGAAATTGGTTCTCCAGAGCTGACCACAACTCCTCAGCTGTGTGACTCACATTTCCCAGACATTTCAATGTAAAAACCGCCTGATGACGTTGAGCCCTACTGCCAGCATAGTAAGGAGGTGTGCAGGATCCCTTCTGCGCAGTTAGAAAGCTTGTGGCATGACCAGACAGGCTTTGGGTGCAGGTGGAAGACCGAGAGGAGGTTGAGGAGGCAGAAGCAGTGGAGGAACTTTGACATAAAGAGGATTGACGCACAACTCGTGGGGACGGCAAGACTTGGACAGCAGCCCCTTGTCCTGCTGTCACCATAGTTACCCAGTGCCCAGTCAGCGACATGTAACGCCCCTGTCCATGCCTACTCGTCCAAGTGTCTGTGGTGAAATGCACCCTGTCACACACAGAGTTTCTCAAAGAAGCGGTGATGTTGTGTGCGACATGCTGGTGGAGCGCAGGCACACCTTTCTTTGAGAAGTAGTGCCGACTGGGCATCTGGTACTGGGGCACTGCGACGGACATAAGGTCTCGAAAATCCTCTGTGTCCATCAGGCGGAAAGGCAGCATTTCTGTAGCCAAGAGCTTGCAGATGGTGAAATTCAACCTCTTAGCTTTCTCATGGCTAGGAGGAAATGGTCTTTTACTTGTCCACATCTGAGGGACCGAGGGCTGGCTATTGTGCTTAGACGGGGTTGATAAGGGTGTCCCCGGCAAACTGCCGGTCTGTGAGGAAGATGCAGGCGGACATGTTAGGTTGCCTTGATCCAAAGGTGGTGCTATCGATGTCGGACAGCGCTCAACACCAGCTGCTGTTACCACCTCCAAAGAAAATGATGACCTGCCAATCACGCTGGCTGTTGCGGGTAAAGAGGTGGCAGGTCTGCGCCCCAAAACAGGTGTGACTGCTGTCCCCCCAGTCACAGAGGATGAAGAGGCCGCGGATGCACAAGATATGGCAGACGGTGGTTGGCCCGGCCGGCTAGGCCGCATTGTAGCACACTGAGCTTCCCACTGCAACTTATGCTTCATGTCCATGTGCCGGTTCATGCATGAAGTACTCAAACTATGTATTTTTTGGCCTCTACTTAGCTTTTACTGACAAATGTTACAGATAACACGAGTTGGGTCATCTTTATCGATCTGAAAAAATGCCCAGTCTATGCAAGGCTTAGCACCCATGTGACCTGAAGAGCCACCACGACTTGTGGTGAGAGGCAGAGTTGTGTTTGAGGATGCAGTTGTTGACGTGCTTCCAGTACTACGTCTCTGTCCAGGAAGGCGCAACCTGACCTCGTCGTCACTAGCATCTTCCTCCACCTCCTCTGCTGACCTCATCTCTTGGCTGACTGTGGGTTGACAGTAAGTGGGATCTCCAACCTCATCATCATCACCCTGTGTGTTATCACACCCGTCGTCCTCAGAGCCAACCTGTTCCTGCCCTGACAAAAAACTAAAGTTGTCGCTCCAATCAGGTATTTGAGTCTTATCATCGTCTTCCTCATTGTCTCCACCAACAGGAGTTACAGTTTGGGAATGAGGGTCTACATTATGGTCAGAACCTTCTGCGTCTGGTCGTGGATCCGACTCATAAAGATTCTGGGCATCAGTGCAGATCATTTCCTCGTCTGGATTCACAGAAGCGCTGGAGTCGACCTCTGATTCCCAGGCTATAGTATGAGTAAACAGCTCTGCAGACTCAACCATCTGTTCTACCTCATACTCAGACGGGCAGCTGGAGATTTGGGAGCTGTGAGGAAGCAAGTGCGATTTGGGTGACACCTTTGAGGACTGGAGTATTGGTGATGTTGAAGTTGATGTGGAGGAGAGCCCACTTAAAGGAGCACTTGATATCCGTTGAAGCACCTGCTGTTTTTGTGCCTCATCTGGAATTTGTAGCTATTGGCGTGGCCGTAAGAAAGGGATCTTATCACATTGTCCGCAAAAAGAAGTAGACATTTTAGTTTGGCTGGAAGATGGTCTTTCTTCTGCAGATGTTACTGTTGCTTTAACACCAACCCCACGGACACAACCTTTTTTCCCCTTCCCAACATGCCTATTCCCCTTTCCACCAGCAGCAGGCCTTTTTCCACTCATTTTGGTGGTTAACTAATTCACAACTCTGGAGTTGTTTGCACAAAAAAACAATGGATGGTAACCGAGCAGAGCTGAGTGGCCAAACTGTGGTATTAGGCCAAAACTATTGGCTGGGTTAGATGCAGAAAAAAATATATTCAGTTTGCAACCTGATGGAGGTCAGTATAGATGGACTAATAGAGAAAGTCTGACACACTGCTACAAGGCCAAATATTTTTTCAGTGGTAGATGCAGAAAAAAATTATATTCAGTTTGCAACCTGATGGAGGTCTGTATAGATGGATTAACAGAACAAGACCCACACACAGCTAGAAGCCCAATATTTTTTCAGCGGTAGATGCAGAAAAAAATATATTCAGTTTGCAACCTGATGGAGGTCAGTATAGATGGACTAATACAACAAGTCCCACATACAGCTAGAAGCCCAATATTTTTTCAGAGGTAGATGCAGAAAAAAATATATTCAGTTTGCAACCTGATGGAGGTCAGTATAGATGGACTAATACAACAAGTCCCACACACAGCTAGAAGCCCAAATATTTTTTCAGAGGTACTGTAGATGCAGATACAAATTATTTTTAATTTGCAACCTGATGGAGGTCAGTATAGATGGACTAATACAACAAGTACCACACACAGCTAGAAGCCCAAATATTTTTTCAGAGGTACTGTAGATGCAGATAAAAATTATTTTTAATTTGCAACCTGATGGAGGTCAGTATAGATGGACTAATAGAGAAAGTCCGACACACTGCTAGAAGGCCAAATATTTTTTCAGAGCTAGATGCAGAAAAAAATTATATTCAGTTTGCAACCTGATGGAGCTCAGTATAGATGGACTAATACAACAAGTCCACACACAGCTAGAAGCCCAAATATTTTTTCAGAGGTACTGTAGATGCAGATACAAATTATTTTTAATTTGCAACCTGATGGAGGTCAGTATAGATGGACTAATACAACAAGTCCCACACACAGCTAGAAGCCCAAATATTTTTTCAGAGGTACTGTAGATGCAGATAAAAATTATTTTTAATTTGCAACCTGATGGAGGTCAGTATAGATGGACTAATAGAGAAAGTCCGACACACTGCTAGAAGGCCAAATATTTTTTCAGAGCTAGATGCAGAAAAAAATTATAATCAGTTTGCAACCTGATGGAGCTCAGTATAGATGGATTAATAGAACAAGACCCACACACAGCTAGAAGCCCAATATTTTTTCAGAGGTACATGCAGAAAAAAATATATTCAGTTTGCAACCTGATGGAGGTCAGAATAGATGGACTAATACAACAAGTCCCACACACAGCTAGAAGCCCAAATATTTTTTCAGAGGTACTGTAGATGCAGATAAAAATTATTTTTAATTTGCAACCTGATGGAGGTCAGTATAGATGGACTAATACAACAAGTCCCACACACAGCTAGAAGCCCAAATATTTTTTAAGAGGTACTGTAGATGCAGATACAAATTATTTTTAATTTGCAACCTGATGGAGGTCAGTATAGATGGACTAATACAACAAGTCCCACACACAGCTAGAAGCCCAAATATTTTTTCAGAGGTACTGTAGATGCAGATACAAATTATTTTTAATTTGCAACCTGATGGAGGTCAGTATAGATGGACTAATACAACAAGTCCCACACACAGCTAGAAGCCCAAATATTTTTTCAGAGGTAGATGCAGAAAAAAATATATTCAGTTTGCAACCTGATGGAGGTCAGTATAGATGGACTAATACAACAAGTCCCACACACAGCTCGAAGCCCAAATATTTTTTCAGAGGTACTGTAGATGCAGATAAAAATTAGTTTTAATTTGCAACCTGATGGAGGTCAGTATAGATGGACTAATAGAGAAAGTCCGACACACTGCTAGAAGGCCAAATATTTTTTCAGAGCTAGATGCAGAAAAAAATTATATTCAGTTTGCAACCTGATGGAGGTCAGTATAGATGGATTAATAGAACAAGACCCACACACAGCTAGAAGCCCAATATTTTTTCAGAGGTATATGCAGAAAAAAATATATTCAGTTTGCAACCTGATGGAGGTCAGTATAGATGGACTAATACAACAAGTCCCACACACAGCTAGAAGCCCAAATATTTTTTCAGAGGTACTGTAGATGCAGATAAAAATTATTTTTAATTTGCAACCTGATGGAGGTCAGTATAAATGGACTAATACAACAAGTCCCACACACAGCTAGAAGCCCAAATATTTTTTCAGAGGTACTGTAGATGCAGATACAAATTATTTTTAATTTGCAACCTGATGGAGGTCAGTATAGATGGACTAATACAACAAGTCCCACACACAGCTAGAAGCCCAAATATTTTTTCAGAGGTACTGTAGATGCAGATACAAATTATTTTTAATTTGCAACCTGATGGAGGTCAGTATAGATGGACTAATACAACAAGTCCCACACACAGCTAGAAGCCCAAATATTTTTTCAGAGGTACTGTAGATGCAGATAAAAATTATTTTTAATTTGCAACCTGATGGAGGTCAGTATAGATGGACTAATAGAGAAAGTCCGACACACTGCTAGAAGGCCAAATATTTTTTCAGAGCTAGATGCAGAAAAAAATTATAATCAGTTTGCAACCTGATGGAGCTCAGTATAGATGGATTAATAGAACAAGACCCACACACAGCTAGAAGCCCAATATTTTTTCAGAGGTACATGCAGAAAAAAATATATTCAGTTTGCAACCTGATGGAGGTCAGAATAGATGGACTAATACAACAAGTCCCACACACAGCTAGAAGCCCAAATATTTTTTCAGAGGTACTGTAGATGCAGATAAAAATTATTTTTAATTTGCAACCTGATGGAGGTCAGTATAGATGGACTAATACAACAAGTCCCACACACAGCTAGAAGCCCAAATATTTTTTAAGAGGTACTGTAGATGCAGATACAAATTATTTTTAATTTGCAACCTGATGGAGGTCAGTATAGATGGACTAATACAACAAGTCCCACACACAGCTAGAAGCCCAAATATTTTTTCAGAGGTACTGTAGATGCAGATACAAATTATTTTTAATTTGCAACCTGATGGAGGTCAGTATAGATGGACTAATACAACAAGTCCCACACACAGCTAGAAGCCCAAATATTTTTTCAGAGGTAGATGCAGAAAAAAATATATTCAGTTTGCAACCTGATGGAGGTCAGTATAGATGGACTAATACAACAAGTCCCACACACAGCTCGAAGCCCAAATATTTTTTCAGAGGTACTGTAGATGCAGATAAAAATTAGTTTTAATTTGCAACCTGATGGAGGTCAGTATAGATGGACTAATAGAGAAAGTCCGACACACTGCTAGAAGGCCAAATATTTTTTCAGAGCTAGATGCAGAAAAAAATTATATTCAGTTTGCAACCTGATGGAGGTCAGTATAGATGGATTAATAGAACAAGACCCACACACAGCTAGAAGCCCAATATTTTTTCAGAGGTATATGCAGAAAAAAATATATTCAGTTTGCAACCTGATGGAGGTCAGTATAGATGGACTAATACAACAAGTCCCACACACAGCTAGAAGCCCAAATATTTTTTCAGAGGTACTGTAGATGCAGATAAAAATTATTTTTAATTTGCAACCTGATGGAGGTCAGTATAAATGGACTAATACAACAAGTCCCACACACAGCTAGAAGCCCAAATATTTTTTCAGAGGTACTGTAGATGCAGATACAAATTATTTTTAATTTGCAACCTGATGGAGGTCAGTATAGATGGACTAATACAACAAGTCCCACACACAGCTAGAAGCCCAAATATTTTTTCAGAGGTACTGTAGATGCAGATACAAATTATTTTTAATTTGCAACCTGATGGAGGTCAGTATAGATGGACTAATACAACAAGTCCCACACACAGCTAGAAGCCCAAATATTTTTTCAGAGGTAGATGCAGAAAAAAATATATTCAGTTTGCAACCTGATGGAGGTCAGTATAGATGGACTAATACAACAAGTCCCACACACAGCTAGAAGCCCAAATATTTTTTCAGAGGTACTGTAGATGCAGATACAAATTATTTTTAATTTGCAACCTGATGGAGGTCAGTATAGATGGACTAATTCAACAAGTCCCACACACAGCTAGAAGCCCAAATATTTTTTCAGAGGTACTGTAGATGCAGATAAAAATTATTTTTAATTTGCAACCTGATGGAGGTCAGTATAGATGGACTAATAGAGAAAGTCCGACACACTGCTAGAAGACCAAATATTTTTTCAGAGCTAGATGCAGAAAAAAATTATATTCAGTTTGCAACCTGATGGAGGTCAGTATAGATGGATTAATAGAACAAGACCCACACACAGCTAGAAGCTCAATATTTTTTCAGAGGTAGATGCAGAAAAAAATATATTCAGTTTGCAACCTGATGGAGGTCAGTATAGATGGACTAATACAACAAGTCCCACACACAGCTAGAAGCCCAAATATTTTTTCAGAGGTACTGTAGATGCAGATAAAAATTATTTTTAATTTGCAACCTGATGGAGGTTAGTATAGATGGACTAATACAACAAGTCCCACACACAGCTAGAAGCCCAAATATTTTTTCAGAGGTACTGTAGATGCAGATACAAATTATTTTTAATTTGCAACCTGATGGAGGTCAGTATAGATGGACTAATACAACAAGTCCCACACACAGCTAGAAGCCCAAATATTTTTTCAGAGGTACTGTAGATGCAGATACAAATTATTTTTAATTTGCAACCTGATGGAGGTCAGTATAGATGGACTAATTCAACAAGTCCCACACACAGCTAGAAGCCCAAATATTTTTTCAGAGGTAGATGCAGAAAAAAATATATTCAGTTTGCAACCTGATGGAGGTCAGTATAGATGGACTAATACAACAAGTCCCACACACAGCTCGAAGCCCAAATATTTTTTCAGAGGTACTGTAGATGCAGATAAAAATTAGTTTCAATTTGCAACTTGATAAAGGTCAGTATAGATGGACTAATAGAATGATGCTATGCCCAAAGGATTTTACTTCACTAGGTGCAGTAAAAAAATTGGTATTCTATACACAGGTGGTATATCTTGCAGCACAGATAGGCTACTCCACTGACTAACACACTCTGCAATAGGCCAAAAAGGATTAGCTTTGCTAGATTCAGCCAAATGCTGTGAAAAAAACTTGCACAGCACTGGCACAGACCTGCCTGGCAAAAACTGATAGGAACTGATGTAACCTAGTCCTGAAAAGGACTCCAATTACAATTAGTCTTTACTCCCACAACCTATCTATTTAAGAGCACAGACCTCCCTGATAAAAGTCGTAGGAAATGCTGTAACCTAGTCCTTAAAAGGACTGCAATCACAACTATTCCCTACTCCCAAGCTATCTGTATATTTGTGCGAAAATTGGCTTGAAATTAACAAGGTATAGCGCACACAGCAACAGCGGTGCCGTCTAACACGCAGCTGCAGCAGTGAGAAAATGGTGGCGACGGGGAAAATGGCTTGGTCTTATAGGGCAAGGACATGTGACATACACTGCCAATGACACATGCCCTTGCTTGTGTGAAAAAAAGCACTTCGCTCCGTGTGTGCGCTGCTGATAGGCTGACAGATTGCACCTCCCCACTGCAAATGCGGGAAAGAGAAAAAAAAATGGAGATCTTCATTGTTCCTGCAGAGATCCATCCCCTGCCCCTCCCCCCACCCCGCTGTACACTCAAACTGCGTATTAACATTAATTTTCATCATTACTGAGAAAAAATCCAGTTATGATTTTGGTGCACGAACAGTTATCGAACATAACCTCGAACAGCCGAATTTTTATCAAATTGTTCGTGTTCGCCGAACGGCTCGAACACTGCCCAAAACAGCTCGAATTTGAGATTGGCGAACAGTTCGAGTAGAACAACGCTCATCTCTATTTAACACCTACCCCACGGACACAACCTTTTTTCCCCTTCCCAACACGCCTATTCCCCTTTCCACCAGTATCAGGCCTTTTTCCACTCATTTTGGTGGTTAACTAATTCACAACTCTGGAGTTGTTTGCACAAAAAAACAATGGATGGTAACCGAGCAGAGCTGAGTGGCCAAACTGTGGTATTAGGCCAAAACTATTGGCTGGGTTAGATGCAGAAAAAAATATATTCAGTTTGCAACCTGATGGATGTCAGTATAGATGGACTAATACAACAAGTCCCACACACAGCTAGAAGCCCAATATTTTTTCAGAGGTAGATGCAGAAAAAAATATATTCAGTTTGCAACCTGATGGAGGTCAGTATAGATGGACTAATACAACAAGTCCCACACACAGCTAGAAGCCCAATATTTTTTCAGAGGTAGATGCAGAAAAAAATATATTCAGTTTGCAACCTGATGGAGGTCAGTATAGATGGACTAATACAACAAGTCCCACACACAGCTAGAAGCACAAATATTTTTTCAGAGGTAGATGCAGAAAAAAATATATTCAGTTTGCAACCTGATGGAGGTCAGTATAGATGGACTAATACAACAAGTCCCACACACAGCTAGAAGCCCAAATATTTTTTCAGAGGTACTGTAGATGCAGATAAAAATTATTTTTAATTTGCAACCTGATGGAGGTCAGTATAGATGGACTTATACAACAAGTCCCACACACAGCTAGAAGCCCAAATATTTTTTCAGAGGTACTGTAGATGCAGCTAAAAATTAGTTTTAATTTGCAACCTGATGGAGGTCAGTATAGATGGACAAATAGAGAAAGTCCGACACACTGCTAGAAGGCCAAATATTTTTTCAGAGCTAGATGCAGAAAAAAATTATATTCAGTTTGCAACCTGATGGAGGTCAGTATAGATGGATTAATAGAACAAGACCCACACACAGCTAGAAGCCCAATATTTTTTCAGAGGTAGATGCAGAAAAAAATATATTCAGTTTGCAACTTGATGGAGGTCAGTATAGATGGACTAATACAACAAGTCCCACACACAGCTAGAAGCCCAATATTTTTTCAGAGGTAGATGCAGAAAAAAATATATTCAGTTTGCAACCTGATGGAGGTCAGTATAGATGGACTAATACAACAAGTCCCACACACAGCTAGAAGCACAAATATTTTTTCAGAGGTAGATGCAGAAAAAAATATATTCAGTTTGCAACCTGATGGAGGTCAGTATAGATGGACTAATACAACAAGTCCCACACACAGCTAGAAGCCCAAATATTTTTTCAGAGGTACTGTAGATGCAGATAAAAATTAGTTTTAATTTGCAACCTGATGGAGGTCAGTATAGATGGACTAATACAACAAGTCCCACACACAGCTAGAAGCCCAAATATTTTTTCAGAGGTACTGTAGATGCAGATAAAAATTAGTTTTAATTTGCAACCTGATGGAGGTCAGTATAGATGGACTAATAGAGAAAGTCCGACACACTGCTAGAAGGCCAAATATTTTTTCAGAGCTAGATGCAGAAAAAAATTATATTCAGTTTGCAACCTGATGGAGGTCAGTATAGATGGATTAATAGAACAAGACCCACACACAGCTAGAAGCCCAATATTTTTTCAGAGGTAGATGCAGAAAAAAATATATTCAGTTTGCAACCTGATGGAGGTCAGTATAGATGGACTAATACAACAAGTCCCACACACAGCTAGAAGCCCAAATATTTTTTCAGAGGTACTGTAGATGCAGATAAAATTTAGTTTTAATTTGCAACCTGATGGAGGTCAGTATAGATGGACTAATAGAATGATGCTATGCCCAAAAGATTTTACTTCACTAGGTGCAGTAAAAAAATTGGTATTCTATACACAGGTGGTATATCTTGCAACACAGATAGGCTACTCCACTGACTAACACACTCTGCAATAGGCCAAAAAGGATTAGCTTTGCTAGATTCAGCCAAATGCTGTGAAAAAAACTTGCACAGCACTGGCACAGACCTGCCTGGCAAAAACTGATAGTAACTGATGTAACCTAGTCCTGAAAAGGACTCCAATTACAATTAGTCTTTACTCCCACAACCTATCTATTTAAGAGCACAGACCTCCCTGATAAAAGTCGTAGGAAATGCTGTAACCTAGTCCTTAAAAGGACTGCAATCACAACTATTCCCTACTCCCAAGCTATCTGTATATTTGTGCGAAAATTGGCTTGAAATTAACAAGGTATAGCGCACACAGCAACAGCGGTGCCGTCTAACACGCAGCTGCAGCAGTGAGAAAATGGTGGCGACGGGGAAAATGGCTTGGTCTTATAGGGCAAGGACATGTGACATACACTGCCAATGACACATGCCCTTGCTTGTGTGAAAAAAAGCACTTCGCTCCGTGTGTGCGCTGCTGATAGGCTGACAGATTGCACCTCCCCACTGCAAATGCGGGAAAGAGAAAAAAAAATGGAGATCTTCATTGTTCCTGCAGAGATCCATCCCCTGCCCCTCCCCCCACCCCGCTGTACACTCAAACTGCGTATTAACATTAATTTTCATCATTACTGAGGAAAAATCCAGTTATGATTTTGGTGCACGAACAGTTATCGAACATAACCTCGAACAGCCGAATTTTTATCAAATTGTTCGTGTTCGCCGAACGGCTCGAACACCGCCCAAAACAGCTCGAATTTGAGATTGGCGAACAGTTCGAGTAGAACATCGCTCATCTCTAGTTAGGATAACAAGTCCGGTCTTATGTATCTCGCCAAACACGTGGATCGCCATCTCCCTATCCTCTGAACTTCCTTTTCTGACAGTCCTGCTATTGCTGCTTCCGTGGCCGCACCTATGCGGAATGAGTGTGTCCCGTAATCTTTGGGGTGGTTCCCTGCCGATGTTATGCATTTATTAAATATAGCTTGGAACAGGTATCTTGATAATGGCGTTCCATCAATGTGTGATAGGAAGAAATTACTTTGTGATCTGATGGTTAGATATGCTTTTACTATTGTTACCCGACTCAGTGTACCGTTTGTGGGTTGTAGAAGTACCCAAGTACCCCTGCCCGCTGGAACCGTTTTCGATTGGTGTATGCGTAGACGTATTGCATTATTGGCTATGACTATGTCCTGGTGTAATAAGCCTCCACTGGTGGTAATTTTGGATTGAGGGACTAATTCGCTTATACATAGCGCCCCGAAGAAGGCGATCACAAATGCAGTAGACATTAGTGTTGCTTCAAATTGTGAGTGTCATGTTAATGGTGTTAGGGATATGATGTGAGAAATCAGTTTTAGTGACACGGGACGGGACGTCTACATTCTTGACTTGGCTGACCCCTTTTCCACCCTTTTATGGATTGTCTGATGATGAATCTTTGTCACATCTCCCCAATTCAGTAGTTGGAAGTGAAATGCTACCCCGGTCAGACACCGCTGCGCTGACGCTCCTGATATGCCCCTCATCATTAGCTGGTGAAGAAATTCTATGGTGACTTGTGATCTGGCTTGTTCACATTGGTCAACCCGTCTGCCTGCTACTAGTCGTGTCCACTCTTCCCATGCCTTACCGTATCCTTGCCACGTTGACGGGGCAACTGACGCTCTGATTAATGGCATCAACTATTCGCCACTACATCCCATAGGGAGGGTGGGCAACTGTTGCCCGATGGGTGGGCGTTGTGGAAGAGCTCTGTGAAAATCTGCCAATTGAATTGTTATAAAGCGTTAGCAGCAGCTTTATACCACTCAGCATAGTGGCTAGCGCGGACCCATACATTGTGTTTTAGGCACAGGAATGCTAGCCTGCATAGTAGGCCTAGCACTGGGAGAGACGATGATGCCATCTTATTAATGCAGTGCGCTAGCCTGGTGTTTTGTGTTATGAAGCGTATATTTTTGTTAGCCAGGCGCGCGCCCCATATTTCTATTGCTACCACTATTTCGAAAAATTATTTTCAGGGCTAGATGCAGCTAAAAATTATTATTAATTTCAAAGCTGGTGGAGCTTGGTATAGATGGCCTAATACAATGAGTCCCACACACTGCTAGAAGCCCAAATATTTTTTCAGAGCTAGATGCAGATAAAAATTATTTTTAATTTGCAACCTGATGGAGGTCAGTATAGATGAACTAATAGACCCAGTCCCACACACTGCTAGAAGCCCAAATATTTTTTCAGAGCTAGATGCAGAAAAAAATGTTATTCAATTTGCAGCCTGATGGAGGTCAGTATAGATGGACTAATAGAACAAGTCCCACACAATGCTAGAAGCCCAAACATTTTTTCAGAAGTAGATGCAGAAAAAAATGATATTCAATTTGCAACCTGATGGAGGTCAGTATAGATGGACTAATAGAACAAGTCCCACACACTGCTAGAAGGCCAAATATTTTTTCAGAGCTAGATGCAGATAAAAATTATTTTTAATTTGCAACCTGATGGAGATCAGTATAGATGGACTAATAGACCAAGTCCCACACACTGCTAGAAGCCCAAACATTTTTTCAGAAGTAGATGCAGAAAAAAATGATATTCAATATGCAACCTGATGGAGGTCAGTATAGATGGACTAATAGAACAAGTCCCACACATTGCTAGAAGGCCAAACATTTTTTCAGAGGTAGATGCAGATAAAAATTATTTTTAATTTGCAGCCTGATGGAGGTCAGTATAGATGGACTAATAGAGAAAGTCCCACACACTGCTAGAAGGCCAAATATTTTTTCAGAGCTAGATGCAGACAAAAAATTATTTTTAATTTGCAACCTGATGGAGGTCAGTATAGATGGACTAATAGAGAAAGTCCCACACACTGCTAGAAGGCCAAATATTTTTTCAGAGCTAGATGCAGATATAAATTATTTTTAATTCGCAACCTGATGGAGGTCAGTATAGATGGACTAATAGAGAAAGTCCCACACACTGCTAGAAGGCCAAATATTTTTTCAGAGCTAGATGCAGAAAAAAATTATATTCAGTTTGCAACCTGATGGAGGTCAGTATAGATGGACTAATATAACAAGTCCCACACACAGCTAGAAGCCCAAATATTTTTTCAGAGCTAGATGCAGATAAAAATTATTTTTAATTTGCAACCTGATGGAGATCAGTATAGATGGACTAATAGACCAAGTCCCACACACTGCTAGAAGCCCAAACATTTTTTCAGAAGTAGATGCAGAAAAAAATGATATTCAATTTGCAACCTGATGGAGGTCAGTATAGATGGACTAATAGAACAAGTCCCACACACTGCTAGAAAGATAAATATTTTTTCAGAGGTAGATGCAGATAAAAATTATTTTTAATTTGCAGCCTGATGGAGGTCAGTATAGATGGACTAATAGAGAAAGTCCCACACACTGCTAGAAGGCCAAATATTTTTTCAGAGCTAGATGCAGACAAAAAATTATTTTTAATTTGCAACCTGATGGAGGTCAGTATAGATGGACTAATAGAGAAAGTCCCACACACTGCTAGAAGGCCAAATATTTTTTCAGAGCTAGATGCAGATAAAAATTATTTTTAATTTGCAACCTGATGGAGGTCAGTATAGATGAACTAATAGACCCAGTCCCACACGCTGCTAGAAGCCCAAATATTTTTTCAGAGCTAGATGCAGAAAAAAATTATATTCAATTTGCAGCCTGATGGAGGTCAGTATAGATGGACTAATAGAACAAGTCCCACTCACTGCTAGAAGCCCAAATATTTTTTCAGAGCTAGATGCAGAAAAAAATGATATTCAATTTGCAACCTGATGGAGGTCAGTATAGATGGACTAATAGACCAAGTCCCACACACTGCTAGAAGCCCAAACATTTTTTCAGAAGTGGATGCAGAAAAAAATGATATTCAATTTGCAACCTGATGGAGGTCAGTATAGATGGACTAATAGAACAAGTCCCACACACTGCTAGAAGGCCAAATATTTTTTCAGAGCTAGATGCAGATAAAAATTATTTTGAATTTGCAACGTGATGGAGGTCAGTATATATGGACTAATAGAACAAGTCCCACACACTGCTAGAAGGCCAAATATTTTTTCAGAGCTAGATGCAGAAAAAATTATATTCAATTTGCAACCTGATGGAGGTCAGTATAGATGGACTAATAGAATGATGCTATGCTCAAAAGATTTTACTTCACTAGGTGCAGTAAAAAAAATGGTATTCTATACACAGGTGGTATGTCTTGCAACACAGATAGGCTACTCCACTGACTAACATACTCTGCAATAGGCCAAAAAGGATTAGCTTTGCTAGATTCAGCCAAATGCTGTGAAAAAAACTTGCACAGCACTGGCACAGACCTGCCTGGCAAAAACTGATAGGAACTGATGTAACCTAGTCCTGAAAAGGACTGCAATTACAATTAGTCTTTACTCCCACAATGTATCTATTTAAGAGCACAGACCTCCCTGATAAAAGTCGTAGGAAATGCTGTAACCCAGTCCTTAAAAGGACTGCAATCACAACTATTCCCTACTCCCAAGCTATCTGTAGATTTGTGCGAAAATTGGCTTGAAATTAACAAGGTATAGCGCACACAGCAACAGCGGTGCCGTCTAACACACAGCTGCAGCAGTGAGAAAATGGTGGCGACAGGGAAAATGGCTGGGTCTTATAGGGCAAGGACATGTGACATACACTGCCAATGACACATGCCCTTGCTTGTGTGAAAAAAAGCACTTCGCTCCGTGTGTGCGCTGCTGATAGGCTGACAGATTGCACCTCCCCACTGTAAATGCGGGAAAGAGAAAAAAAAATGGAGATCTTCATTATTCCTGCAGAGATCCATCCCCTGCCCCTCCCCCCACCCCGCTGTACACTCAAACTGCGTATTAACATTAATTTTCATCATTACTGAGAAAATATCCAGTTATGATTTTGGTGCACGAAC
Source organism: Phyllobates terribilis (assembly GCF_046119375.1). Classification (NCBI taxonomy): domain Eukaryota; kingdom Metazoa; phylum Chordata; class Amphibia; order Anura; family Dendrobatidae; genus Phyllobates; species Phyllobates terribilis. Next base: position 733,644,675 of record NW_027362763.1, on the reverse strand, counting down.
AGTTATCGAGCATAACCTCGAACAGCCGAATTTTTCTCAAATCGTTCGTGTTCACCGAACGGCTCGAACACCGCCCAAAACAGCTCGAATTTGAGATTGGCGAACAGTTCGAGTGGAACAACGCTCATCTCTAATTCTGAGTTTGTTTTTTCAGGACATGTTTTACTTCATATTAGTGATGAATTTAGGTCGATATGATTTTTGAATATTTCTGAAAATATTAAAAAGTTGACAATTTTTAAACTTTGAATTCGTAAGCCCTTAAACCAGATAGTTATACCACACAAAACAGATAATAAATAACTTTTATTACATGTCTAACTCACATCAGCATCATTTTCTAAACATCGTTGTTAGAAACTTAAAAGGGTTAAAAGTTTATCAACAATTTCTAATTTAAAATTTTTCAAAAAGAAATTACAAAACCAATTTTTTGGGGGACCACATTCCTTTGAAGTTACTTTAAAGGGCCCTATGTCACAGAACATACCCAAAAGTGACTCCAGTTTAAAAACTTTACCCCTAAAAGTGCTTAAAACCACATTCAAGAAGTTTATTAACCTTTTAGGGGCTTCACCAAAATTAAAGCAATGTGGAAGGAAAAAATTAAAATTTTACTTTTTCCCGTCAAAATATTGATTTAGCCTCAAACTTTGCATTTTCAAAAGGGTAACAGCAGAAATTATACTATACAATTTGTTGTGCAGTTTCTTCTGAGTACACCGATACCCCACCTGTGGTGGAAAACTACTGTTTGGGTGCACAGCAGGGCTCAGAAGGGAAGGAGCACCATTTGACTTTGGAGCGCAAAATTGGCTGTAACCGATAGTGGATGTCTTGTCACATTTTCAAAGCCTATGATGTGCCTAGACAATGGAAATTCCTCACAAGTGACCCCATTTTGGAAACTACACCCCTCAAGGAACTTATTTAAAGGTGTGGTGAGCACCTTGAAGCCACAGATGTTTCACAGAATTTTATAACGTTGAGCAGTGAAAATGAAAAAAATATATTGTTTTCTTAAAAATATTGCTTCAGCACAAATTTTCATTTTCACAAGTGTAACAGATGAAAATGGGTCATGAAAAGTGTTGTGCAATTTCTGCTGAGTACACTGATACCCTATATGTAGTGGAAAACTACTGTGTGGGCACATGGTAAGACTCGGAAGGGGAGGAGCGCCAAATGAATTCTGCAGCGCAATTTTGTCTGGAATTGATTGCAGATGCCATGTCACATTTGAAGAGCCCCCGACATGCTAAAACAGCAGAAACCCCCACAAGTGACCCAATTTTGGAAAATACACATCTGGAGGAATTCATATAGGGGTGTAGTGAGCATTTTTAACCCACAGGCGATTTGTATAACTTTAGGCTGAGTCAATAAAAAATTGCCAATTTTGCACTAAAATGTAGATTTGGCCCCAAGTTTTTAATTTTCAAAAGGTATTAAGAGGAGAAAATGGACCATCCAATTTGTTATGCAATTTCTCTTGAGGATGTCAATACCCCATACGTGGTCAAGAACTTCTTTTGAAGGTTAGAAGGAAAGAAACGACATATTGGAACTCCGATTTTGCTGGAATGGTTTGAGGGTGCCATGTCACATTGGCAAAACTCCTGAGGTGCCAGAACAGCAGAACCCCTCCATAAGTGACTCCATTTTACAAACTACACCCCCTCAATGAATTCATCTAGGGGTGCAGAGATCATATTGACACTGCATGTGCTTCACAAAATTTCAAACCATTAGGCTGTGAAGAAAGAATAATTACATATTTACCACTAAAATGTTGTTTAAGCCCCAAGCTTTTAGTTTTTATAAGGGCTAACAGGAAAAAATGTACCTCATAGTTATTGTATCATAGTTATAGTAATTTCTCATGAGTCCGACAATACACTATGTGTAATCAGAAAATACTTTTCAGGCACAGTGGAAATCTCAGAAGGGAAGGAACGCCATATTATAGGGCAAATTTGGCTGTTACAGTTTGGAGGTGCCACTGGAAGAGCCCCTGAGGTGGCAGAACAGCAGAACCCCACTTAAGTGACCCCATTTTAGAAACTACACCTCTCAATGAACTCATCTAAGGGTGCAGAGATCATATTAACACCATGGGTGTGTCACAGAATTTTATACCATTGGGCAGTGAAGAAAAAACTATTATATTTTTACTACAAAGAATTTCTTTTAGCTCCAGATTTTAAATTTTCATGGAAATAGGTAAAAATGGCACCAAAATTTGTCACCCAATTTCAGCTGAACGTGGCTTTGGTTTTTGCAGGACGCGTTAATGTTTTTATTGGCACCATTATCAGGTACATAACATTTTTTGATTGCTTTCCATTCCGATTTTTAGGAAGCACAATGAACAAAATCCAGCAGTTCAGGAATTGTTTTTTTGTTTTTTTTATGCCGTTTCCCATGTTGTAAAAGTAATAATGCAGTTGTACTTTTCGGGTCAGTATGATTACAGCGATACCATATTTATATAATTTGTTTTATGTTTTGCCACGTTTGCACAATAAAAACAATTTTTTTATAAATAAGATTTGTTTTTGCATTGCTATATTCTGAGAGCTATAACTTTTTTATTTCTCTGCTGACAGAGCTCTATGGTGGCTTTTTTTTGTGGGACAGGATAGCATTTTCAGCTATACCATTTTTATTTCCATTCGACTTTTTGATTGCGTTTTATTCCACTTTTTGTTTGGAGGTATGATGAAAAAGCATTGTTTTTTGCCACATTTTTTATTTAATTTTTTTATGGTATTCACTGTGGATTGTTCCGGACACAGCAATACCAAAAATATGTACCTTTTGTTTATTTTTTTTACATAAACACATGTATTTATTGGTATAATAGTTTTTTCATTTTTTTTGTTCTTTATTTTGTGATATTTTCTATATATTTTTTAAATTTTTTTTTAACTTGTTTTTAACTTTTTTACTTAGTCCCTCTATGGAACTTTAACTTGTATTACTCTAATCCCTGGTATAATGCATTGCAATGTACCAGTGCTGCAATGCATTATACCTGTCAGTATTACACTGACAGAAGCCTCTTTAACCATGCTCCTGGCATGGTGTAACAGGTTTGTTGTAGCTTGCTGACCTGGAGGTCAACATGATTACCTCAACTTGTCATGGCAACGATCTGGCCCTCACGATGACGTCGATTGGCGCTGATCGGAAGGGAGAGGAAGCCCCCTCCTTCTCCCAGTCTTCTAAATCTTGCGATCGATATCGATCACGGCATTTATAGGGTTAAATGGTCCGGGACGGTGCGAGCATTGCTGCTGGCAGTGACAGTCAGGTCTCCACTATAACATAAACAGAGCTCCAGGTGGCGATCACACGGGCACAGCTCCTATGTGCCGCACGATCTCCTTGACATACCCATACGTCACAGTTTGGGAAACCCTATCCGACCATGACGTATGGGTACGTGTGAAGGAGTTAATAAAGATTAACCATAATTGTAATTTTTTTTCATGAATCAAAAGTATATGTGTAAATAATAAACTTTGTAATTTATCTTTATTGATGACTTTGCTACATTCTCCTTCTGGATCGATCATCATTCCCAAAGGTTTCAATTCACAGATAAAATCTGTATTCTGTGAAGAAAATTTTCACACTTCAGAGATAAGAGAAACAATTGTTGCTTAGAGGATTCTATAGAGATGGGAGGGAAGGGAAGGATGGAGGAAGTAGAGACTAGTGTTGAGCCACCCCCGTAGTGTTCGAGTTCGGTTCGGTTCGTCGAACACCCGTGTGTTCGCCGAACTGTTCGTCGAACTGTTCGTCGAACACCTTCGAACACCATTAAAACCAATGGTAGGCAAACAAAAACACATAGAAACACATAGAAAACACCTTCAAAGGTGTCCAAAAGCTGACAAACTGCTCAGAAGACACAACTAACACATGGAAAAGTGACAAGTACATATAGTCATGAGAAAAGAAAAGAGGTGGAGGAGTAAAAGGAGGGGGAGACACAGATATAGGCATGTCATGCCCTTCTAAAATTTAAAAAGTGAGAAGCCGACACGTTCAGTCCGCTCCTGCCCGTGCCACCTCCGTGTCGCCGGGTTTGTGCCAGAGCCGCGGTGAACCCTGACGGCCAGCCCCCCTCTCCCAATACTGGTGCCTGTCCGCTGGTGGGTCGAGCGAGCCCCCCTGTGGTGGAGGCAGCTCTAAGCTTTTTAATTTGAATTGTCTCTCTAATTTGAATGAATACACTTTAAATCCATTTACAAGGCTCTATTGGAGGGCAAGTCTCATGCCAGCAGCCGCGTAATTCCAGCTCCAGTAGCATCCACTAAAGCTGCTGCAGTTAAAAAGCTTTTATAAGGATCGAGCTCGGCTGTCCACCGCAAGGCATCCTACTGCCAGTCCCAGCCCCTATGCCTTGGGGTGCCTCCTGATGCTCTTCACTGAGTATCCCGTGGTCCCGAAGCATTTCTTTTGAAAAAATTAAGTGTCCAAACTACAGGTGGTGTAGCTTGCTTAACAGCCGGGATAATCCGCTGACTAGCAGACACTGCTACTATGCACAAAGTATTTCCTGGGCTAGATGCAGTTAAAAATTTGTAATTAGATACTCTCGTTGGATGCTGAGAAAGCATTCCATATAGTCTCCTGGCACGCCATATATGATTCTCTTAAAATGCTTGGGGTAGGGGTCTAGGGGACCCTTTTATAGCCAAAATCACGGCCCTGTATCGCAATACGTCACCTAGGCTGAAGATAAATGGAACTGTAGCACCCTGAGGGCTCGGTTGCTACAGAGGTATTGCACCTCACCCAGAGGTGTGATATCTCACTCTCAGGTAAGGATGGAGTGTGGATCAGAACCCGACACCTGCATGCATTACACCACATTGCCGTGGGGCAGGGCGATCAATATGCCCCTGAGATGGGCACGACAGTCCCTGTCCCTGGCTGGAGTGGGGGGAGGGAACACTGAGGAAGGGGAACCCTGTAGTGCAGGAGCAGGGAGGAAGCAGTTCCTGGGTGCATTGAGAAGGGAGTATAAAAGGTGGGCACCATCTTAGTTCAGTGCAGAGAAGTCTGAGCAGAAGTGGCATGGAGCAGGGGCTCTGCATGAGCTCTGCTCCAGAGGCGGGCCTAGTAACAGAGGCCCAGGCCTGGAAGAGGGAGAAGGAAGGAAGAGGAGCGGAGAAGGCTCCAGGAATGAGGAACGAAGGGATCCCAGGGGTGCGGACGGGCGAGTCGCCACCGCACGCCCAAATCCACATGCATGGAGGGGTCAGGCCAAAGGGGGAGACCGGTCCCCGAAACTAGTGGAGGCAGGAAACGACCCTCAGCTAGAAACCGGAGGCTGTGACATTTTATGTGGCGCAGCCCCTCGCTACACCCGCTAGGAGGGCAGCACATAGGGTCAGGGAAACTGGCGCCAAGTTTACCAAGAGGAGGCCCGAGGCAGCCGGACAGAAGGGTTGGTAACAAAGGCCAGACAAAGGACACACAAAGGGGGTACTGTGAAGCGCTCCAAAGTTATCTGGGAGTTGTCTGAGCCCCTCACCTGGTGAGCACAGTACGACGTGGGCAGCCGTTACCTGCAGACGTGGTCTGGATAATAAGAACTGTGAGTAAAGGCCCTGGACTGCATCACTGACTCCGTGTCGTTACTGCTGCTGCCCTGCACCATCACCCACATCCTCCGCATACACTGCCCTGAGGCTATACTCCTCCCGGGGGGAGATATGCTACGCTCTGCTGCACCCACAACACCAGCCTCAGCGGTCTGCCCTGCAGCGGCGGTTCACTCTGACCGCAATCCACGGGTGGCGTAGTCGGACATTTAAACATCAAAACCACAGAAATAGTTCCGCCACTGGTTTGACCACCCTGAGCCACGGAACCGGGTCGCCGCCACGAAGACTACAACCACCAGCATCCACCAAAAAGGATCCGACTCCGGGTGTCGCAAGGCCCAGGGGGTGCATCAGAACATTTTCATCACCTTTCACAATCACCAATGGGACAAGGCAGGGATGTCCTCTGTCCCCTCTCTTATACATCCTAGTGACGGAGCACCTGCTCTAATCAATTCGCCATAACCCCAATATTAGGTGGATTGAGGTGGGAGGCACCGAGTACAAGTGCTCTCTATTTGCTGATGATGTACTAGTATATATCACTCAATCACATATATCCATCCATGCTGTTATGGCTGAAATAGATCACTTTGTTACATGGTCAAATTTTAAAATCAATGCAGCGAAGTCTGAGGCCCGCGATGTCTCCCTCCCCAAATCCATATAGGATTCCATCCAGTCCAACTTTCCCTTTGCCCGGCCCTCACAGGGTATCAAATACTTAGGAATTCCTATTCATAGAGACCTCTCCCATCTATGTTATCTTAATTTTGGGCCCTTTATTGAACAACTCCATACAGACCACGGTTGGCAAGTTAGAACTGTAAGATTCACTACGTGAACCACTGGTGTTTTGTGGAAAAGCACATGTACACTGTGTTCCAAATTATTATGCAAAAAGTGTTTAGGAGTGATAAGGGAAGAATTTGTTTGTTTGTCAGTTAAACTCATTGATGGTGATGTGTGTCAGGGCTCTTTATATCACTGTAAGCAATTGCAGACACCTGTGCTAATTAGTTTGGCAGGTGTGTCCAATGAAAGGCAAGACTACTTAAGAAGGCTGTCTCACATTATTAAGCAGCCTACATTTTCTGCCAAAATGGGAAAGAAAAAGGATGTGTCGGCTGCTGCGAAGCAACAAATTGTGGAGTGTTTAGGTCAAGGCATGACTACAATCAACATTGTGCGATGATCAGGATGAAGTGTCTTGGCAATCAAGAAGTATGTAGCTAATTCACAGTACACATGTGTGCGTGCTGATAAGGGCAAATTGAGGACTCTTTCCTACAGGCAATTACGTCAGGTTGAAAGAGCAGCGGCAAAAAAGCCTTGTCATAGCAGCAGACAAGTTTTTGAAGCTGCTGGTGCCTCCAGCGTCCCCCGAACAACAAGATGCAGGGTCCTTCAGAGGTTTGCAGCTGTGCATATGCCATCCTGTCGACCTCCTCTATCCACTTCACACAAGCAGAAATGGCTCCAGTGGGCCAAACATTAAATGAAGACTGATTTCAAAACTGTTTTGTTCACGGATGAGTGCCGTGCAGCGCTCGATGGTCCAGATGGATGGAGTGGAGGATGGCTGGTTGATGGACACCCCACGCAAACACGGCTACAGCGCCAACAAGGAGGAGGTGGAGTAATGTTTTGGGCTGGAATCATGGGGAGAGAGATTGTCGGCCCCTTTAGGATCCCTGAAGGCGCTAAAGATGAACTCCATAATGTATGTGGATTTTCTCAAACAGCACTTCCTGCCATGGTTCAAGAAGAAGAACCATGTATTTCACAGCAAGATCATTTTTTTGCATGATAATGCACCATCTCATGCTGCACATAAAACATCTGCATCTCTGGCTGATATGGGCATAAAAGGGGACAAACTTATGGTGTGACCCCTATGCTCCCCTGACCTCTACCCCATTCAGAACCTCTGGAGCATCATCAAAAGTAGTGTCTATGATGGCGGGAGGCAGTTCACATCTAAGCCACAGCTCTGGGAGGGTATTCTGTCCTCATGCAAAACAATTGACGCAGAAACCATCCAAAACCTGACAAATTCAATGGACGAGAGAGTTCAAAAGCTCCTTTCGAACAAGGGGTCCTATGTGAAAATGTAACATCACCTAGAATAAAGTTTTGAGTTGAAAACTGTTTGATTTCAGTTTCTAATAACCTGCTAATGCTTATAATTTCAAAAATGACCATTTTTTTGGTCTTTATTAAAATGAAAAGGTTGATCGAAAAGTTTGGGGGATCTAAGAGTGTGGCAACCCAGTAGTCATGATTACTTCGAATTCTGACAATATGAGGGTCATGTTGCAGGTAGTGCAGCAAGAAGGCACTTATGTGTCTTGCGCATCTCGGAGCCCCAAAATTATTTTCCGGGCTAGATGCAGCTAAAAATTAATACTAATTTTAAATCTGGTGGAGCTTAGTATAGATGGGCTAATAGGATCAGTGCTGCACACTGTTACAAAGCCCAAATTATTTTCCAGTCAAGATACAGATAAACATGATTAGTAATTTGAAAGCTTAAAACGGTTGGTAGGGTGATTTTAACCAATCATCAAGCTTTTACTCTCCCCAGGATGACACAGGGGTAGAAAAGTCATTTCGGATCCATGATTTGTTCATCTTTATGAACGTGAGTCAGTCTACATTATCGGTGGAGACCCGCGTGCGCTTATCTGTCAGCACACCACCAGCAGCGCTGAACACATGTTCAGACAGAACGCTGGCTGTGGGGCATGACAAGATCTCCAAGGCGTAAGTGGCTAGCTCCGGCCATTTATCCAGATTGGAAGCCCAAAAAGAGCAAGGGTCCAGTGACACAGTCATGGCTTCAATGTTTACTTGGAGATACTCCTGTACCATCGTCTCTAGGCGTTGACTATCTGTCAGACTTCTTGTCTCCTGTGGCCTTGCAAAGGATGGGCTAAAAAAGTGGTGAAATGATTCCGCAAAATTGATGTTACCAGCAGATACTGTGGTTCTGTTACGGTTTGAGTGCTGAACACTTGACGGTCCCACGGTTGGCAAGTTGGAACTGTGAGATTCACTACGTGCACCACTGGTGTTTTGTGGAAAAGCACATGTAAGATTCTGCAACAGTCTCTGCTGATACTCCTGCATGCGTGCATCCCTTTCTATGGCAGGAATAATTTCTGCAAATTTACTTTTGTACCGGGGATCTAACAGTGTGGCAACCCAGTAGTCAGGATTATTTCTAATTCTCACAATTCGAGGGTCATGTTGCAGGTAGTGCAGCAAGAAGGCACTCATGTGTGTTGCGCATCCAGAAGCACCAAGTCCCTGTTGTGTTGGTGGCGAGGTAACAATCATGCTTCCTTCCTCTGTCCTCTCCCCCCAACCTCGCACAACAGAAATGTGATCAAGGTCTCCCTCATCTGATGAGTCTTCCATCAGTTCGTCCTCCACTTCTTCCTGGGCTCCTGCACCTTCCTCACTAGTTTGGCTGCTACAATGCGCCCTGGTAAAACCATCTCCCCCACCCTCACATGCCTGCCGCCTTGGTGCTGCCGACTGTCTGGACCTTGCAGATGTTAGCCCTTCCGCATACAACTCCTCCTCCTCTACTTCCTCCACCTCCTCTTGTGCCACCACCTGACTCCGAATTCTGTTTAACATGTGCTCCAGCATGTAAATCACCGGAATAGTCATGATGATAATGGCATCGTCAGCACTAAACATCTTTGTCGCCATTTCAAAACTGTGCAGAAGGGTGCATAGGTCCCTGATCTGAGACCACTCCTCCAGCGTGATTTGCCCCACCTCCGGAACTCGTTGGCCCAGGCTATACGTCAGAACGTATTGCACCAGGGCTTGTCGGTGCTGCCACAGTCGCTGCAACATGTGCAGAGTTGAATTCCACCGGGTAGGCACATCACATTTTAGCCGGTGAAGTGGCAGGCCCAACGACTTCTGTAGAGATGTAAGTCGCTGAGCTGCGGGATGCGAACGGCGGAAGTGAGCACACAGCGACCGTGCCCTCTGCAGAAGACCATCTAGTCTGGGATAGTGGGCTAAAAATTGCTGGACAACCAGGTTCAACACGTGAGCCATACAAGGCACGTGTGTGACATTGCCCCGGCGAAGGGCCGCACCCAGGTTTGCAGAATTGTCGCACACGACCTTCCCTGGTTACAGGTCCAGTGGAGACAACCATTCATGAAATTGGTTCTCCAGAGCTGACCACAACTCCTCAGCTGTGTAACTCACATTTCCCAGACATTTCAAAGTAAAAACCGCCTGATGACGTTGAGCCCTACTGCCAGCATAGTAAGGAGGTGTGCAGGATCCCTTCTGCGCAGTTAGAAAGCTTGTGGCATGACCAGACAGGCTTTGGGTGCAGGTGGAAGACCGAGAGGAGGTTGAGGAGGCAGAAGCAGTGGAGGAACTTTGACATAAAGAAGATTGACGCACAACTCGTGGGGACGGCAAGACTTGGACAGCAGCCCCTTGTCCTGCTGTCACCATAGTTACCCAGTGCCCAGTCAGCGACATGTAACGCCCCTGTCCATGCCTACTCGTCCAAGTGTCTGTGGTGAAATGCACCCTGTCACACACAGAGTTTCTCAAAGAAGCGGTGATGTTGTGTGCGACATGCTGGTGGAGCGCAGGCACACCTTTCTTTGAGAAGTAGTGCCGACTGGGCATCTGGTACTGGGGCACTGCGACGGACATAAGGTCTCGAAAATCCTCTGTGTCCACCAGGCGGAAAGGCAGCATTTCTGTAGCCAAGAGCTTGCAGATGGTGAAATTCAACCTCTTAGCTTTCTCATGGCTAGGAGGAAATGGTCTTTTACTTGTCCACATCTGAGCGACCGAGGGCTGGCTATTGTGCTTAGACGGGGTTGATAAGGGGGTACCCAGCAAACTGCCGGTCTGTGAGGAAGATGCAGGCGGACATGTTAGGTTGCCTTGATCCAAAGGTGGTGCTATCGATGTCGGACAGCGCTCAACACCAGCTGGTGTTACCACCTCCAAAGAAAATGATGACCTGCCAATCACGCTGGCTGTTGCGGGTAAAGAGGTGGCAGGTCTGCGCCCCAAAACAGGTGTGACTGCTGTCCCCCCAGTCACAGAGGATGAAGAGGCCGCGGATGCACAAGATATGGCAGACGGTGGTTGGCCAGGCCAGCTAGGCCGCATTGTAGCACACTGAGCTTCCCACTGCAACTTATGCTTCATGTCCATATGCCGGTTCATGCATGAAGTACTCAAACTATGTATTTTTTGGCCTCTACTTAGCTTTTGCTGAAAAATGTTACAGATAACATGAGTTGGGTCATCTTTATCGATCTGAAAAAATGCCCAGGCTATGCAAGGCTTAGCACCCATGCGACCTGAAGAGCCACCACGACTTGTGGTCAGAGGCAGAGTTGTGTTTGAGGATGCAGTTGTTGACGTGCTTCCAGTACTACGTCTCTGTCCAGGAAGGCGCAACCTGACCTCGTCGTCACTAGCATCTTCCTCCACCTCCTCTGCTGACCTCATCTCTTGGCTGACTGTGGGTTGACAGTAAGTGGGATCTCCAACCTCATCATCATCACCCTGCGCATTATCACACCCGTCGTCCTCAGAGCCAACCTGTTCCTGCCCTGACAAAAAACTAAAGTTGTCGCTCCAATCAGGTATTTGAGTCTCATCATCGTCTTCCTCATTGTCTCCACCAACAGGAGTTACAGTTTGGGAATGAGGGTCTACATTATGGTCAGAACCTTCTGCGTCTGGTCCTGGATCCGATTCATAAAGATTCTGGGCATCAGTGCAGATCATTTCCTCGTCTGGATTCACAGAAGCGCTGGAGTCGACCTCTGATTCCCAGGCTATAGTATGAGTAAACAGCTCTGCAGACTCAACCATCTGTTCTACCTCATACTCAGACGGGCAGCTGGAGATTTGGGAGCTGTGAGGAAGCAAGTGCGATTGGGGTGACACCTTTGAGGACTGGAGTATTTGTGATGTTGAAGTTGATGTGGAGGAGAGCCCACTTAAAGGAGCACTTGATATCCGTTGAAGCACCTGCTGTTTTTGTGCCTCATCTGGAATTTGTAGCGATTGGCGTGGCCGTAAGAAAGGGATCTTATCACATTGTCCGCTAAAAGAAGTAGACATTTTAGTTTGGCTGGAAGATGGTCTTTCTTCTGCAGATGTTACTGTTGCTTTAACACCTACCCCACGGACACAACCTTTTTTCCCCTTCCCAACACGCCTATTCCCCTTTCCACCAGCAGCAGGCCTTTTTCCACTCATTTTGGTGGTTAACTAATTCACAACTCTGGAGTTGTTTGCACAAAAAAACAATAGATGGGAACCGAGCAGAGCTGAGTGGCCAAACTGTGGTATTAGGCCAAAACTATTGGCTGGGTTAGATGCAGAAAAAAATTATATTCAATTTGCAACCTGATGGAGGTCAGTATAGATGGACTAATAGAGAAAGTACCACACACAGCTAGAAGCCCAAATATTTTTTCAGAGGTAGATGCAGAAATAAAATATATTCAGTTTGCAACCTGATGGAGGTCAGTATAGATGGACTAATAGAGAAAGTCCCACACACTGCTAGAAGGCCAAATATTTTTCAGAGCTAGATGCAGACAAAAAATTATTTTTAATTTGCAACCTGATGGAGGTCAGTATAGATGGACTAATAGAGAAAGTCCCACACACTGCTAGAAGGCCAAATATTTTTTCAGAGCTGGATGCAGATAAAAATTATTTTTAATTTGCAACCTGATGGAGGTCAGTAAAGATGGACTAATAGAGAAAGTCCCACACACTGCTAGAAGGCCAAATATTTTTTCAGAGCTGGATGCAGATAAAAAATATATTCAGTTTGCAACCTGATGGAGGTCTGTATAGATGGACTAATAGAGAAAGTCCCACACACTGCTAGAAGGCCAAATATTTTTTCAGAGCTAGATGCAGACAAAAAATTATTTTCAGTTTGCAACATGATGGAGGTCAGTATAGATGGACTAATAGAACAAGTCCCACACACAGCTAGAAGCCAAAATATTTTTATAGAGGTAGATGCAGAAAAAAATTATATTCAGTTTGCAACCTGATGGAGGTCAGTATAGATGGATTAATAGAACAAGTCCCACACACAGCTAGAAGCCCAATATGTTTTCAGAGGTAGATGCAGAAAAAAAATATATTCAGTTTGCAACCTGATGGAGGTCAGTATAGATGGACTAATAGAGAAAGTCCCACACACTGCTAGAAGGCCAAATATTTTTTCAGAGCTGGATGCAGATAAAAATTATTTTTAATTTGCAACCTGATGGAGGTCAGCATAGATGGACTAATAGAGAAAGTCCCACACACTGCTAGAAGGCCAAATATTTTTTCAGAGCTGGATGCAGATAAAAATTATTTTTAATTTGCAACCTGATGGAGGTTAGTATAGATGGACTAATAGAACCAGTCCCACACACAGCTAGAAGCCCAATATTTTTTCAGAGGTAGATGCAGAAAAAAAATATTTTCAGTTTGCAACCTGATTGAGGTCTGTATAGATGGATTAATAGAACAAGTCCCACACACAGCTAGAAGCCCAATATTTTTTCAGAGGTAGATGCAGAAAAAAAATATATTCAGTTTGCAACCTGATGGAGGTCAGTATAGATGGACTAATAGAGAAAGTCCCACACACTGCTAGAAGGCCAAATATTTTTTCAGAGATAGATGCAGAAAAAAATTATATTCAGTTTGCAACCTGATGGAGGTCAGTATAGATGGACTAATAGAACAAGTCCCACACACTGCTAGAAGCCCAAATATTTTTTTCAGAGCTAGATGCAGAAAAAAATTATATTCAATTTGCAACCTGATGGAGGTCAGTATAGATGGACTTATAGAATGATGCTATGCCCAAAAGATTTTACTTCACTAGGTGCAGTAAAAAAATTGGTATTCTATACACAGGTGGTATATTTTGCAACACAGATAGGCTACTCCACTGACTAACACACTCTGCAATAGGCCATAAAGGATTAGCTTTGCTAGATTCAGCCAAATGCTGTGAAAAAAACTTGCACAGCACTGGCACAGACCTGCCTGGCAAAAACTGATAGGAACTGATGTAACCTAGTCCTGAAAAGGACTGCAATTACAATTAGTCTTTACTCCCACAATCTATCTATTTAAGAGCACAGATCTGCCTGATAAAAGTCGTAGGAAATGCTGTAACCTAGTCCTTAAAAGGACTGCAATCACAACTATTCCCTACTCCCAAGCTATCTGTAGATTTGTGCGAAAATTGGCTTGAAATTAACAAGGTATAGCGCACACAGCAACAGCGGTGCCGTCTAACACGCAGCTGCAGCAGTGAGAAAATGGTGGCGACGGGGAAAATGGCTTGGTCTTATAGGGCAAGGACATGTGATATACACTGCCAATGACACATGCCCTTGCTTGTGTGAAAAAAGCACTTCGCTCCGTGTGTGCGCTGCTGATAGGCTGACAGATTGCACCTCCCCACTGTAAATGCGGGAAAGAGAAAAAAAAATGGAGATCTTCATTATTCCTGCAGAGATCCATCCCCTGCCCCTCCCCCCACCCCGCTGTACACTCAAACTGCGTATTAACATTAATTTTCATCATTACTGAGAAAAAATCCAGTTATGATTTTGGTGCACGAACAGTTATCGAACATAACCTCGAACAGCCGAATTTTTCTCAAATCGTTCGTGTTCGCCGAACGGCTCGAACACCGCCCAAAACAGCTCGAATTTGAGATTGGCGAACAGTTCGAGTAGAACAACGCTCATCTCTAGTAGAGACATTCGGCTGCAACTTCACCTGAACTGACAGTTCCACTTTAAACTCAAAAAAGAGGATTGCCACATTTGACATCCATATTTTTAAAAAGACTGCACTTGATTTTCATCAGCAGTTAAGAGGATTTGCAGGGATAGTCTTTGTACTTACCACTCAACTTGGCAGGTCTCAGGGAGTGCTTTATCACTAGACCAGTCAACAAGTGTGGTCAAAGCCGGTGGAATTGTACCAGAGATAAAATAAGCAGAAAGGGACAAGGTCAGGCGGAAAGCCAGGGTGAAAGGCAGTCATAAGTCACGTCCAAGTATGTATCCAGGAAATTAAGCTGAACATTAGTTAACTTGGCTTGATCAGTTATCAGAAATGCATGTCCAGGAACACAAAATAATGCAGAATAGATCTTTCATTTATTAAGATGGTCACCTCCACCATCAGCAGAACTGGACTGACTATCTGGAGATTCTGGCAAATGCTAGATGGGCTGGTCCGGCAGTTGGCTGAGTGAGCCTGCAACATTTTTAATAATAACTGCTTTGTTTGGATGCAGATACTGTTAACAATTGTGTTAAAATTGAGCAAACAGTTACACTTTCTCAGTCCGCCTGCAGTCTGCTAGAAATAGGGGGGGATCCAGTGAAGAAGACTACATCACTGTTATGTGTGGGTGTGGGCTGAGTATTAGTTTATTTTATTCTTTGCCAAGTATATTTGGGGCATTATGATTATTATTATTATTATTAATATTATAAGGGGGCACAGAGGGGAATTATTATTATAAGGAGGCACAGGAGACATTATTATAAGAAGTCTCAGGGGGGCATTATTATTATTATTATTATAAGGAGGCACAGGGGGCATTATTATTAAAAGGAGGCACGGGGGGGCATTATTATTATAAGAAGGCACATGGGGCAGTATTATTATTATTAATATTATTAGGAGTCAAGGGGGCATTATTATTATATTGAAACACAGTGGGCATTATTAATATAAGGAGCCAAGATCTTAATGTTGCTAAGTGGGTGCAGCGGGTCAGCTTGGGAACATGTGCTTGCAAATGCAGGGCTTACTTTCATTCCCAATCTGGCCTTGGTTCTCAGAGCCTCTTATGAAAGGCAGAGCAGCTGCAGAGGATGCAAGAGCAGAGGCATATGAGTATATAACATATACAGTGTATAGTCTAAAAGTATATGCATAGCGGTTGTACTGATGGGGAGAAAGTTGGATACATATACTTGCTGGGCAGAGTATAATAGATGTTATGCTGCAAGATTTCTTTTAGCAGAACAGATAACAGACCTTAAACTGTAACTGTCATTTCAGAGGAACTTGTCTGTCTTTTTCTGCCTCTAGCTCCTCCCTCTTCTGATGCTTCGCCTCTCCATGGAGTTCTATTAGCACTAACTACCATCTCTTTCTTCAGTAATGGGAAAATCTGTATTCACTGATGACAGATTTTACAGTTCTATCCATTGAATTGACAGTGAGCGATCAGTCAAAGAGATAAAGAAGCACATTTTCTGATAAGAAACTTTGCAATATATTTTACCTCCATTACTATTGAGTTATGAAAAAAAAATGCTGGTTACTTTTTAAGCATTTAAAAAAAGGAGAAAATTCTTAATAAAAAAAAGGTATAAATTACAGGTGGAGATGGAGGCCAAATTGTGAGCTTACTTCACATAGGAAGTTGTGAAGAGAAAGACATTGAATGGCTTGATTATTGAAGCTGACCTAGGACAAAGGAGGAGCAAAGAAATAGGAAAAGAATAATTAATCTTGATGATGAATGATGGGTTTTGAATGACCCTGTCTGTACATCAAAGCAGCAATAAAGATGTAAAGGAGGAAACATCTTGAGCAGACAGATGTTAGTCTTGACATCACTGACATGTAATTTTATTTTAACAGATTATTGATCAAATTTTCAGTTTTTGCTGATGTGAAAACAATGTAATGCAAAAGAGTCCAAGTAAAAAAAAACAAACTTTAAGGCAGCAGAAAAAAAAAATTCAGAAAATTTCATAAAATTTAAAAAGTCATCACCAATCATTCCTGGTAAAATGAAAAAGGTTTTCCACTATTAACATTTGAGATTCCAGGAAAGAATGCTAAAAAGTATAACTTGTTAATTTACGTACAATAATGAAACAAGCTGGTTTCCTAAATTCTAGAGGTCAGTTACATTTTCGCTGTGTTGTGATCACATCCGTCGTAGCATGCTGTATAGACTCATTAATGAAAAAATGATAATCTTGTCTAGCACTCAATCTACCAATTTTTCAAGTAAAAAAGAGCTTTATTGATCCATTAAAAGGATGCCAAAAACAGCAAGTTTAAAAACAGGATGTCCTGCAAAAATCCCTATGCGTTTTGAACCTAGAAATATATACGGTTCTAAGTCATGGCATAACAGTAAGTCAGTACTTTGGTTAATTTATATGTCTGAACTGCATGACTTCTCATGCATTAAGACATATAAATTGACCAAAGAACTGATTTACTACTGTTATGGCTGAGCCCTAAGACTCACACGGATGAACAAACAAGAAGAGATGTTAAACCTGCACACCACAGGTTCGTATACAGACTAGGCAGTACTTAACCGGACACTGATTTGTCCCTGCCTGATCGCGGAGGTTGGCACCCTAAAAGTACGCAGTGGCGCCCCCCACTCAACGTTGGCTGACCCTGAGTGTACATAAATGCACCCTCAGCTATACACAGGGTGTAACCCCTATCCACAACAACATAACGGAGTGTACAAAGACATAGGGTGAGACACAGAGCTAAAGACATGTTCACACAGTCATCAATGAAAGATGGAAGGAAAAGAAAGGAACCCAAAAAGAAAAGACAGAAGGAGAAGAAAGGAACCCAAAATGACCTTTGGTATACATGAAAACCCCCAGACCCTAAATATAATAAGACGGTAAAAGAGCTGAGAAGGAGAAAACACAAACAAACCACAGGAAAAACAATATAGAAAACCTCAGCAAGATACAGTAGTTCTTCACTGGGGAGCTGGGACTCCAAACATCCTTCTAACTTAGAATATAGACAGCAAAGACTGCATGTGCCAAGAGAGTAGAAATAGCCCCTCCCAAGATGTGATAGGACAAACCAAATGAGGAAGTGAAAACACCTGCACAGAAGCAACACAGAAAAGCAAAGACAAGAGCATTATCAGCAGTTCGACAGATACAACACAAGCTATAGTCAAACAGAGAGGGAAACCTACTCACAGCCACAGATCACTGGATCGAGTCCTGGAGTCGAGCCATGACAACTGTTATGCCATGACTAAGAGCCGAACATATTTCAAGGTTCGAAATGTGTAGGATTTTTTCAGGACTTTCTGTTTTTAAACTTGTGTTTTTTGAATCTTTTTGATAGATCAATAAAGCTCTTTTTTACTCGAAAAATTGGGAGATTGAGTTCAGGACAAGATTATTGTTTTTTAACTTGTATTCCATTGTCCTTCCAACTGGGACTCAGTGTCTGTGTACATTTTGAGAGTTCAAAGCTTTTTTCATCAGGTGAGCTGAACATTTCTTTTTTGTTAATAGACTCTTTAGTCCTGCCCAGTGCCCTATGAACCATACTTCATCAATGACATCCTGTTTTGGGGAGTTCCAATGTGGCATATTAGCATTGCGCATTACACATGTCTGACCTGGCTGCTGTCAGCCTGTTCTATGCACGCCCAGTGTAGGCAATTGAGTTTGCTCTGATTACACAGATCTAACATGGTATCTGCAGACTAATACTGGTCCATGCATGTACTGTATATCCACACTATGTTTCCAAGGGAGCTTTGGAACTTGGATATTTGGGTAAGGGAAACTAAAAAAAACAACATTTATTTGAGGGGCCTAGATGCTAAACACTACCACAGGACTGAGAGAAGATGTGAAATGGACACTAGTGGACTTAGTAAGTGAGGATGGACAGAATAACTTGACATATTTCACACTCAATGCTGAGAAACTGAGAAGTTTAGTGTTAGCCCAGTGATGAAACTACTGACATGCCCAACCGCTTCTTCCTTGGGATGTATAGAAGCAACGTGTGGTAAGGGGAAGGACATCAGAAATAAGACACATTATTTAGAGCTGGATTTCAGCATGTAAATCCTGCACCATACGCATAGTTCATGTTTTTTTTTTGATTTTTGAAGGAAACAGAAAAACTAAAAAAAAAATTGTAAACGACAATGGATCAACTTAGGAGATTTTAACTACTGGTCATTTATTTCTACAGAGAAACACACAGCATCACATCAAATCTGACTTCAGTGGGATTTTAGTTTCCATTAGTTGGTATCAGTTCTGCTTCCAAGCCTGATGTATCAAACATTCTAAAAATTCTACTAAAGTCTAATTGATCTTTTAGGAATTAGGCTTCAGAACAAATATCTGCAGCACTACCAGTGAGGAAATTCAGTATCACATTATGAAGTCCTTATAATAATTGGATAATCATTGTCAACCCTTTTAAACAGAATCATAAAATGGATCAACAGGGTGGAGACAGAGATATCTCATTGGGACTAACTTATTTTAAGACAAACAATTAGTGATATCCTGGAATATATGAGTTGTAGGCAGTTTAGTGGAAACCAAATGTGAAGCACAATAAATAACTATATACTTTGCATTACCCAGATATTGTTTGGTGTTTACAACGCTTCTTGCTAATTGTTGTAGTATGTCATATAACACACTGTTACTGTACGGAATATCTTCACGATGAGCTATGAGCAGTAAGGCTGCGTGCACACGATGC
Source organism: Phyllobates terribilis (assembly GCF_046119375.1). Classification (NCBI taxonomy): domain Eukaryota; kingdom Metazoa; phylum Chordata; class Amphibia; order Anura; family Dendrobatidae; genus Phyllobates; species Phyllobates terribilis. The sequence continues at coordinate 733,625,455 of NW_027362763.1, read as the reverse complement.
GTTTTTCATGCGTTTATGCTGCGGAATTTCCGCAGCGGAAACGCATAAAAAACGCATGGTAATCCGCACCCCATGGTCCCCAATGGCATTCCGCAATGTCAATGCACATGCTGCTCATTTTTCCGCAGCGTTTCTGCAGCGCTCATAAATCCGCAGCATGTTCATTAATTTTGCGGAAGCGCAGCGGAAGCGCCTGCATTGAGACGCATAGAATGCGCGTCTGTACAAGCGAATTCTATGCATCTCTATGTGCATGGATTTATATAGTGTGACCGAGTTGTCAAGCACTTTCCAAGTGATGCTATCGCCTGGAAAGCGCTTGTCAATCTGCATGCGGAAACGCATGTGGATACGCATGTGAATTCGCATGTATTCCGTATGTATTCTGCAGGAAAAACGCATGCACAATCTGCATGCGTTTTTTCTGCCAGGGAGATGCAGAAATGCTGCAGAAATTTTCTGCTTCATTTCTGCATCGTGGGCACATAGCCTAAGAGAGCACAGAAAATCTGGAAACTTGGAAAACTAATAACTAAAATATTATAGATCCTGAATTATTGAACTTGTTAAGATAAAAACGTTTCCACTGTATGGACAATCTCATGAAATGTTATATTTTAACTAGAGATGAGCACATCGGTCTGTGGTGGATCGAGAATTTGTGGTTTCACGTGAATTCAAATATTTTGAGGTTTGCAAAAAGAAAAATAAAACTTCCCCACCACCATTTCCCACACTGTTGAAGTTTCGGAGGGAGGCCTAATTTAATTTTGTGTTGCCAAGCAGCATCCCCATAATGCCCTGCAGCCATGACATCTAGCGGATCATCGTACCTTGTACAGTGGTGGTCAGCACCTGGACCATCGGAGATCAGCGATTCCCAGCAGAGCACAGTTTGTACGGCAGAGTTGTTATCCATCCCAGAGTCGCTGGGAAAGTCTCTCTCTCTCATGTAGAGTGTAGGTTCTCATGGTTGGCGTGGTCCTCTCTCTCCTGTAGAGTGTAAGCTCTTATGATCAACAGGGTCTTCTCTCTCTCTTCTCCCTCGCATGTATTTTCAGAGCAATCACAAGCTTTCCAGTATTGAGATTCGCATGAATGTATTTGCCACAAATCAAATTTTTGGGGGAAAATTTGGTGAAGTCAGTGAATTTGAATTCGCTCATCTCTAATTTTAACCCTTTCATGCCTGGGTAATTTTTTTGTTTTTTCTATCTTGTTTTTCTTCCTATTCCTCCAAGAGCAATAATGATAATGACTGTAAAGAACTGTGAAATTAATGGCGCTATATAAGTGAGTAAAATAAATAAATAATTCAAATGCAAGTCTGTAGAACAATTCTAAAAATATATTGTAACTATTCATAGTTTATTATATAAATAACATTCCTTACTATATAGGCAGTATAGCAGAATGTTTGTGCTTTCTGGCAGCTGCACAAAATGGGAGTCAATGCACAGAAATATTTCCAGAAAATTATTGAGTTAATCCCATTTCCTAGAGACAAGAAAGTGACAGGGGAGATGCATACTGAGCCTACTCTGTGTATATTGCTACTAATCTGCCTTATTAAGGCTTCTAGAAATATTATAGGGCTGCCATGAAATCCCTTAACCTTCGCTAACTCTGTCCCAGTCTACACAGCAAAGCTGAAAAGTGCAGAGAACAGCATTTGTAAGGTAGCGCTATTCATCACGCTGGGGCACTCGCTTCACCCGGTCAATTAAAGCACACATGCAACATTTTCCGGTAATTCACAGTCCAGCAGTTTATTTCATATCATAAACCGCTCATAACATAGTCCATCTCAGTGGCTCGCCGACATGTTACATGTATAATATCCAAGAGCCTTTCCAGTGACAGATATGCCCACTTGGCTCCAGATACAGCCTTCAGCAAGGTAACCATATCAATGTCCACATCAAGCAGCGTTTTAACCTTTGCGGGGTCTTAGCTGCTTCTCTCAGCTCTGTTCTGCCAAAGCTGTCGTTTAAGGCTCACTAGCCGTAGTCTCTAGGCCACGTGCCTTCCAAGGCTACTGGTATCTCAAAACACAGGGATCCAGCCCTGCCTTCCAGGCTTCACCAGGCCTCTCCAGGCCTCTCTCTCCCTGTTTCAAAAAACACCAGGATTTATATATTGGTGCACACAGGACCTGTGATGATGTCACAGTCATGTGATCAGTCACCTGAGGGGGAGGTAAATGGTCAGCCAGAACACACCCCCTGGACATTTTAGCAATGCAGCAAGCCGCTGCATTACATATCCCCCCACTCTGTTCAAACTTGTGGGGTTGAACACATAATATACACAACTATTATAACCCACAGTTCACACAGAGACCATGTACTTGACATTTGCGCTGCTCAGCCCCTGGAACATTAGTCTTCAATATTAGCCTATTCCTGAGGGACCTACCATCTGTTATTGTCACAAACTTCGTCAAGTCACATTTCCGAGTCATAACCTTGTCAGACCTCTCCTCTCCCAGCGGTCAGTCGTAACCTTGTCATACCTCCCCAGCTCCCAGCTGTCAATACAGCAGTGTGACTTACTTGCCTTTGTATCTAAGGTCAGGTCTGACTTTGTGCTGTCCCGTACTCTATTGGGTCATTTGTATGGGCCTCTCAGACCTGAGTTACTGGAGGTCTCACTACCTCTAAACCCATGCCCACTATCCTCAGGAAATCTTGAAAGGTCTCTAACTTCTACTGTAGCCATCCTATTATTTGAAGGGCCCATTCTCTGTCTGGTCTCACAATTTCTAGACGGCTGCCATCTTCTGCTGCTCGGGCGATGCTGTCTTTCCATTCGTAGTCAGGCGAGATTCAACTGTTCTACCTCTCTCAGGTAGGTCACTCGGTACTCCATCAGCATGCGTATATATGCAAGACTTTCTTCCGTTCCTACAGCGGAGAATGACACCATGCCGTCTTCATCTGGTATCCAGTCCTGACGATCACGTGGACTGCATACTTTCATCACACCAGACTTCTTTACCATCATTTGCATGGTTCAGCCATTTCTCCCAATGAGCTTTCTTACCAGAGCATGAGGCACCCGGATGACTTCTTTCCGCAGACTTTGAGCTTTTCTCATAAGCTCCAGTTGTCTAATGGCTTGTTCCGTCTTCAACCGAACCAACCGCTTTGTGAGAATACATCGCCAGTGCATGTCACTTAGGATAGCCACCCTCTTCACTGTGACTTCGGTTGTGGACAGGACCACCAGCTGTTTAGATTCTGAGGTCGAGAACACCTTACAGGCTCCCACGACCTTCTTAAACTCTTCACACACTGACTCTCTGGTGCATTCTTCTCTCAAATTTTCAGGTACATCTATGAGGCACTTGTACCGAGACGTTTCCGTCTCATCAGTGGTCTCCAAATGATCATCTGGCTCAGGTTTCAGGGACAACTGACTTTCAGCTTCTTCACCCTGTATGCTTCCCCTGTGCTGACTCACCGCTATGAACTCAAGAATTCTCGTCTTGACTAGTGTTGAGTATTCGGATACTGAAATATCGGGTATCGACCGATATTCGCGGTATCGGAGTTCCGATACGGAGTTCCGATACTTTTAGAATATCGAATACCGGAATCAGAAGTTCTCATAATGCCTATGCTCTGCAGTGTCTCTGAAGGATGACAAGCTGGATGGCAGTGCTCAGCTGCGATCCAGCCTGTCATCAGAATGCCATCCCAGCATGAAAGAATTCTCCTGCGCTTACGGCAAGCGCAGGAGAATTTTCCCACGCTGTCAGTGACGTGCATGAGGTGAGCCGAGTTTATTGGACATGACTAGTGTTGAGCCACCCCCGTAGTGTTCGGGTTCAGTTCGGTTCGTCGAACACAGGGATGTTCATGGAACTGTTTGTCGAACACCTTAGTACACTGTCGAACACCGTCGAACACCGTTAAAACCAATGGCAGGCAAATAAAAACACATAGAAAACACATTCAAAGGTGTCCAAAAGCTGGCAAACTGCTCAGTAGACACTCTCTCTAAAGAAGCCGGCCGGCAATTCAGCATCGGTACCCGACAATTTAGAACAGAAAGAATAGAGCATCACACATAGATTAGATAGATAGAAACATGTCAGTCACATATATAAGAAGTAAAGTGACAGTGTTGGTTACTGTACTTGTCATTTAGTGTTAAAGGATTTATTAAAAAAAATAATAGTGTTTTCATGCACCGTCTCTTTAAAAAAGCCGGCCGGCAATTCAGCATTGATACCCGACAATTTAGAACAGAAAGAAAAGATCATCACACATAGATTAGATAGATAGAAACATGTCAGTCACATATATAATAAGTACAGTGATAGTGTTGATTACTGTACTTGTCATTTAGTGTTAAAATAAAGGAATTATTAAAAAAAAAATTGGCGTTGGGTTCCCCGTAATTTTAGTCTCTAGCGGAGGTTAAGCAGATGGCTGGGGCAGATGTTTGAAGCCTGGGAAGGGGGTAATACCCACGGAGCCTCCCAGGCTACTAATATCAGCCCCCAGCTGAATACCTAGCCTTTACTAGCCATTAAAATGGGGGATACCCCAAAAAAATGACGTGGGGTCCCCCCTATTTTAATAGCTAGCAAAGGCTATTCTTTCTGTTCTAAATTGTCGGGTACCTGTGTATGCCGCTGCTGGATTGCCGGCTTTTCATGTAATACATTCTACATTATTCTTAGTTGTTTTCCTTCATGTAGAATTAACCTACAAGGAAAGAAAGGGTTTATTTTCATTCCTATATTTGTGTCCCATTGACTTGCATTGGTTTCCAGTATTGGAATCGGCGATATCTGATATTTTTTTGGTATCGGTCCGATCCAAACCGATCCGATATTTCCCGATATCGGAAGGTATCGCTCAACACTAGTCTTGACCACTTCCATTTCATACTTATCTTCTTTTAACACTCTCTCAACTCTCCTCAGGTCCACCTTCTCATGGTATAAAGGATTTATACTTCTCCAAGGAGGCCTCATTCACTGATTGGTACTTTGCCAGGCGACCTTTGAGCTCGACAACTTCTTCCTCTAGCTCAGCTACTCGCCTCTCTGCAACCCATCACTGAAGCTCTTCCAGCTTCAACTGCTCCTTTATCAGCAGAATTTTCTCAGAGCTCTCTGTCTCCAATGCGCCCACTCGGCTCTCGACAGCCAGTCTCTCAAGCTTCTCTTGCTTCAAATGGGCTTGTAGCGTCTCCTTGAGCTCCTTAATCTCAGCTCTTACATCCACTGAATCATCCAAGCTCGCATTATTCACGGAGACATTTGCTTTATACCTCCCTTCTCTGATAGACTCCTCCATCCTGCAGATTCTATCCTTAAGGCACCTCTCTGTAGATCACCACAGAACGTCTGCAGCTCCTTCACCTGAGCTTCCAGTCCTGGGATCTTTCTGCGGAGATCATCATTCTCATCACGGGTGTCCTGTAGAGTAGTCTCAATCACTTGGCACATGTGCTCTGCATCAGTTTTATCATCCTCTAGTTTTTCCTTAACCTTGAGGAGATCCTCATAGTCTCTGTTGATTTGTTGCAGTTCCCGAATGAACTTTTCATGCCTCTTTTCTGCCTCAGTTGTGACCAGACACTTCATCTTTTATTGACTCTTTCAGGGCGGATAGCTCCCGGTCTCGCTGGTACAGAGAGTCCACCAGCCATTCCTTCTCCTGCATTAGAGGCTTTACTTGGTCCTGGAATTGCTGCAGCTCCCTCATGAGTTCATCATACTCCTTCTTGGAGTCACACAGCTCACGGTTGAACTGTTCGCGCAGTCGTTCTAGGTTTTGATCACGTCCAGAAACTTCATCCTGCAGCGCCTCTTTTAAGGCAGACAGCTCTCTATCCCTCTGGTGTAGACCCTCATCCAGCTTTTGCTTCACCTGCATCAGCTCTAACTGTACCAAGGAGAAACGATCTTTCACCTCGCACAGCTCATCTTCAAACTCCGCTTTGTCAAGCTCCAACTGAAAAACCTCCTCTTTATTTTTCTCGAACTTTTCCTTCCATTTGTTGATTTCCTCGCTACTTTCCTCCAGTTCTCGCTGCAAGTTTTTCACAACCTGGTTTATTTTCTGCCGTTCAGACTCCAGGCTCAGCTGGTCTGAGGACACGTTCTCCAGGTATTTCTTTAGTTGCTGCATGTCACTCTGATACTGCTGCCTGACAGGCTCCAGCTCTTGGTCAGGATTGGCCACCTCCTCTTTCAGGGCGGTCGGTTCCTGATCCTTCTGTCTCAGTAGATCATCCTGCTTGTAACTAATCTGCAGAACTGCATCCAACTCTTCCTCCTGATCTTCATTGTTGTCTGATACTGTACCGGAGGTTGCTACTGGCAACGTCACCTCCTCTTCCCTCCTGTTTTCCTCTGTTTCTAAAGGAGGATCCACACTCGAAATAAAGACACACAGCATTGCATTTTCTTTATTTGCCCTTTCAGCAAAGGCTACAGGAGCAGCTTTTTTGTGGCCCTTGCACCGTCGACGACGAGAGGGGGACTTTCTCACCTCGTCTAGCTCCTCCTGACTGAACTCTCTTTTTACTTTTGTAGTGTCACCGTCAGCTATGGGGTCTGTGTCACTCCCCATGGTGTTGTGGACCAACAAGTCACCTCTCACTTTGACGTCAACACCTTCTAATGGAGCTACCCCGTTATCAACGGTCAAATTGTCATTTTTAGGCGGTACCAACCCACAACCAGTAACCAATTTTGGTTTTCTCTACTCCACGCTCTTTTGACACTCCGTCCCCTTTTGAGACTCTGCTCCCTTTTTAACAACCACACCGGTAGGGGGTACTTTACAAAAAAAAACAGCAATAGTCTTAGGATCCAGTTCACAAGATATATTACTACCTCCCTTGGCACTCTGGGATAGTACCGGCGCCACAGGAGAACTCCAGGAATGGTCCGCTGCCGCCTTTCTGTAAAGGGCCAACAGCTCCTGCCCTTCCTGTACAAAGACCTGTTGTCGTTTCTCAAATACCTGCTGTTGTTTCTCAAATGCCTGCTGCTGCGATTTTAACAGGCACTTTAATCGCTCAATAGCTTCAGTCTCATTTGCTGCTCCCTTCACAGCCTTCTTTATCATCTCCTGCATTTCTTCAGGACACTCCATTTTGCTGCAGACCGTTTGCAGCCGGTCATCTAACCCCTTCTCCATTCCATCTGGAGATACTGCTCCATTCATGGCCATCGCGGTACACTGTTCACACTAGACACTTCACACCGCTCTCCCCAGAAAATTTCCGTGGCCCCCCCAAGCCACAGTAAAACCAGGTTTGAGTGCGACGACAATTTTCGTAACCCCGCCGAGTTACAGCCAGATGCTTTAATCTTCGTGACCCCGCCGAGCCACAGCAAGATGCTTGCATTCACAATCGTCATCCTGTGCTGTTACACCTAGCAACCAGGCTGCAGTTGCCCGCATTCTCCAGCCACATGTAAGGTAGCGCTATTCATCACGCTGGGGCACTCGCTTCACCCGGTCAATTAAAGCACACATGCAACGTTTTCCGGTAATTCACAGTCCAGCAGTTTATTTCATATCATAAACCGCTCATAACATAGTCCATCTCAGTGGCTCACCGACATGTTACGCATATAATAACCAAGAGCCTTTCCAGTGACAGATATGCCCACTTGGTTCCAGATACAGCCTTCAGCAAGGTAACCATTATCAATGTCCACATCAAGCAGCGTTTTTACCTTTGCTGGGTCTTAGCTGCTTCTCTCAGCTCTGTTCTGCCAAAGCTGTCGTTTAAGGCTCACTAGCCATAGTCTCTAGGCCACGTGCCTCTCAAGGCTACTGGTATCTCAAAACACAGGGATCCAGCCCTGCCTTCCAGGCTTCACCAGGCCTCTCCAGGCCTCTCTCTCCCTGTTTCAAAAAACACCAGGATTTATATATTGGTGCACACAGGACCTGTGATGATGTTACAGTCATGTGATCAGTCACCTGAGGGGGAGGTAAATGGTCAGCCAGAACACACCCCCTGGACATTTTTGCAATGCAGCAAGCCGCTGCATTACACATTCAATATGAAAACTGGAATATCTCAAGATTTTTTTTACATGAATACTCAAATAAGAATAACAACATGCTGAGAATGTATAAAAACCTTTTTTATTTCATATTTATCTATTTAAATGTTGCAACTCCAAATGATACAGTCTTTTAAATAAAACAGATATGCAATAACAATACCCCAAAGTATACATTTCCTAGAATAGTTATCATGTACAATATGACACTGCAGAAGAAATGTTACACTTTTTACTTTAGGCTCATACTGTCTGGTTGTCATATAAAAAATATGTTAATATTCAGGGACACCTGAAACTAATTATTGTAGTTTCTGTGCCAGAGATATTTCAGTAACATTGTGGACATGTTTAATGAGCAGAAGTGTGCAGGGTATTATGAACCCACAAAACAAATTAATGTGTTTCACATGAATGGGTGAGAGAATGCACACAACAGCTTAGTGGGGAAAAAAAGACCTAAACAGCATTACTGAATGTTAATTTTATTAAGAAACTGGCCACCATTGCTAATGACACTGTTAAAAATGGTAATCACTTTTTTTTCCATCGTAACTTCATTAGCTTAGGCTCAACAAAAGATTAATTTTCAGAGATTTAAATATATAGCAATAGAAAACCACAATAGAGTTTTAAAAATATGGTATAGGAAATTTTAATCATTTAATTAAAGGGGTTGTCCGGCCTTATGGTACAAGTCTGCAGTCATCCTATGTGACTGCAGACTTGTGAATCCTCACATCACGTGCACTGTGAGGATTCTCCGGTGCCAGTGCTGGGAACGGAGGACAAAATTCTGTAGCTGCAGCCCAGACTTCCGCTTCATGCTCAGTTCATACGAAGGCGGGGACAGTGACGCCAGCATTGATTGGGCGCCAAGCACCACATGTCATTCCACTGCAACACAGCCCCAGGACCGTGAGTGCCGACACCGCTGGAACGGAGCCGGCACTGGAGGTGAGTATAAGTTTGTTTATTTTATCAAGGCTGATTATTTACTTTAAGAAGGGGTTGTCCTACAGTAGTGGACAACCCCTTTAAGAATAGGCTATCAATATAACAGTCCAGACAATCCATTTAAGTTTAAACTGTCAAAAAATTAGACAGTATTCGAAAATGTGTCCCACTGACTTTTCTGGCAAAAAAAATATGTTATATGTTATCATTCACTGACTAGGAAGAAAATCTCATTTTCAAACTTGTCTCCTAAGACCAATAGAAAACTGATGGTTTGTTCAAAACAGTACACATAAAATAGGGAGTGTGTTTCTTTAATATATAGAGCTTATGGTTTCGTAATTTTACCCTTTTTCAATTCTAACAAAATTGTCGGTTTGCATAGTTAAATGTTTAAGGCTAGAAAAATTATCAAAACTGCATATTTTCAAAGTTTGTTTCATCTTAATGTCCAAAAACCTAAAATAAGGCTGCTGTACCAAAAATCTTGGGAAAATGATTTTCATCAATGAAAGTAACAGTATAAAAAAAAAAGCAGAACAAACCTTATGTGGTTGTTTCTATAATAAACTTGATTGTAGGGAGCTGTGCACAAGCTTGGTCACTTCTACAGTCAATCTCTGCCAGGATGCAACCAACTCACTCATTTATCAGACATTTATTGTACTGTATATCCTGTAATATGTTATCAGGATTGGAGACATGCAGTCTGGCGGCCCTGTCCTATTAGTGTCAGGATTCATTTCTTTGTTTTAACTATTTTTATAAATAGTTAATGCTTCTTAAAGGGTAACAATCGGAGAGAGAGTCTCCCGAAATTTGTCTCTGCCTGTGTTGTTAGACGGGTTCGAATAAAATTTGGTCTAAAGTGAATCTACCCAAAAGATGTATATTTTGCTCTAAATTCTTTCCAGACCTCAAAGCATGATAAACAGAGAAAAGAGCTAAGATGTTAAAGAAATAATAAAATATAATATTCATCTGTCTAAGACCTACAGCAGTTCCCTGCTTGGTCCTCCACTAACTTCACTTCTGTCTTTGGTTTTCGGCTCAGATTTTTCACCATGAACTAAGCTTCGTATGGTCATGTAGGGAGTGAATCATGTCATATCTTGTGTTGTGCTTCACATGATCACATGAGGCCTAGTCATCATCTGAAGATCCAGACTGGTGACTGATCCAAAGCTAGCAGAGGACAAGGCCAGGAACCGGTGACAGGACAGGTGAGGGGTAGGTTTATGACAGATGAGTATATTATAATATGTCATAATATTAACTTATTATTTTATTATTATATAACCTCTTCCCAGTTCTATAAAGAATCCAATAAAATGGTGGCTGATTCACATTTTCCCGGATTTATATAAATTGAATCTAAAAAACTATGGATTATGGTGGACCAGACATTTTTAGGAAATTCATAATGATTTAGATATAAATCAATTCAATCATCTCTAGAAACTTTTAACTCATCCTAATTCTTTTTGTAATATATAGTCAATATCTAGTCTTGTTGATGTCCAAAAATCCAGGTCCTGAGGCCGCTCAATCACTGATACCGAAGGGATGAAGCGCTCACCTACTAGCTGGAGAACAAGCAAAGTTGGGCACTTGCCCATACATATTCGACTGTGTCTATACTCTGCTTGTGCTCATTCGCGAGAAGTTAAGAGCTTTTGCACTATGGCTGGAGTGATCGGTAGGGGATATAGGACCAGGACTACATGATCTCTTTGTATGAGTGTCAATGAAGACAGTTTATCTATTGAATCAAACGTACAGGTAAGCACGTGTGTAAAACAACCCTTCCCTATACATATCCAATTATATAGAATTAGCTAGAAGGCTCAATAATAATACTAGAATAGGTTATACTTCTATCTATTAAAGTTATAGAGCAGACAAAATATTCTCTTGTGTGGTTGACCAGCTACATGTGTAACTTGACGAATGTATTTGATTCTGAATCATATGTACTTATCTGTTGCAATACTTTTCACTGTTTAGATCTGAAGTGAAATCTCTAGAGTGTTCTAGATCTACAATTTTTTCCTATAGTTTTCAACTGCATAAAATCCGGTGAGCAACAGGGTGACTGCAATGGTGACGGTTTCATAGAGGAACAAATTGGTACAGGGAAAGTCATTTCATATAGGAGGATTACTGTGTAGGAGATGAAATAAGTAAGTGATTGAAGTAGAAATGATTCCTTATGCTTTCAGCTTTGCTTTATGCAATGTTTACACCTCGCTTTGCTAGAATTTTAATGGTAAAATGTTGATTTATTTTTATTATTTTCTCCATTTATTCGTATTTATTTTCTTCTACAGTGATCTCTATTTTTAGACAGGGTTAGATTGGCCCAACAGAGTAATAAAAGTTCTTCCAGTGATCCCAGGTTCTAACACAGTAATTGACCCAGCTGTAAACAACCCCTTTTGAAGTTATAAAGTCAATTACTTGCCATTAGAGCTCATGCAGACGACCGTAATAATCTGACGAGTGCTATCCGTCATTTTGACAGATAGCACTGGTCCCCATGTTATTCTATGGGCCGTACACATGTCCAATTTTTCCTTGAACAGAGCCTGTTTGGGGAAAAAATCAAAGCATGCTTCAGTTTGATCTAATATTCAGATCGCACTCGGCCATGCAAGTCAATGAGTCTGTGAAAAATCATTGGACTACACTTGGATGACACCTGAGTGCAGTCCCATTTCGGTACACTATGATCACACTCTGATCAATAATCATAATGATCATAATTAATCCAACTTTCTCATCTAAGAAAACATAAGGTCATCCAACGACAATACCTAGCCTTAGACTTGATTTTCCTTGACAGAATTGTATCAAGATTGCTACTAGTGATGAGCAAACGTGCTCGCCACTGATCGGTACTCGCCCGAGCATCACTGTGCTCGATGAGCTTGGCGCTCGACAAGTATTTCCGGGTTGCTTGAGCGGGAACTTGGGTCCCCTCCCTGCATGTTTGGTGCTCTTTAGGGAGCCAATGTACATGCAGGGATTGCCTACCACACACTGTAATGCCACAACCATGTTGGTTGTGGGCATTACAGTGATTGACTGGCCGCACAGCATCATCAGGTGTATATAAGACCTGATACTGTGACAAGCTGCCATGCTTGTCACAGTCTACTCCAGAACCAGGCAGAGTAGAGAGAGCTGCAGCTGCGTCAGGGAGAGATTTGCTTCTTCATAGTTAGTATAGGTATTTCACAACATATATCTATATCCATCTGAACTAACAGTCCTTCTGAGGACTAATCCATCTGCATATAATCCATGCTAGGCAGGCAGGCAGTGTATGTGGCAGACTGCAGTGCATGATAAAGCACAAGAGGGTCCATTGAACGTCCTGTTAGTATAGGTATTACACAACATATATATATCCATCTGAACTTAACAGTCCTTCTGAGGACTAATCCAGCTGCATATTATCAGTGCTCGTGAGGCAGCCAGTGTATGTGGCAGACTGCAGTGTATGATACAGTACAAGAGGGTCCATTGAATGTCCTGTCTGCTGCTGTAATAATTACAGATATTTCTACTAATAGAAAGGCAATTTTCTTTTATCTTAATCCTGGTTATTTGCTTAAAAAGCAATTCAGAGTACACCATTTTCTGCTCACTGCAGAATCAAGCCAGATCTGTTCCATATTTCAGTGATAAAAATCCAGAAATTTGAACTGAACATGGAAAATATTGGCCTCCTTTTCAAATTCCGTTGCAGTGTGTCGGTGAAGCTATTTACACTACTTCTTCGTATAGAATAATATTAGTAAATTACAGGCCTACAATTGAAAGCCGTGGTTCTCTGTCAGACATCTCACCTAAAAGACAGCTCAAAAATAAGACATTTCTTCCATTTTCATTCCATTGCAGTATGTCGGTGAAGCTATTCACAATAGGTCTACGTGTAGAATAATATTAGTAAATTACAGGCCAACAATTTAAAGCCGTGGTTCTCTGTAAGACATATCACCTAAAAGACTGTTCAAAAATCATACATTTCTTCCATTTTCATTCCTTGCAGTGTGTCGGTGAAGCTATTCACACTACTTCTCCATGTAGAATAATATTAGTAAATTACACACCTACTATTGAAAGCAGTGGTTCTCTGTCAGACATCTCACCTAAAAGACTGTTCAAAAATCATACTTTTCTTTCATTTTCATTCCGTTGTAGTGTGTCGGTGAAGCTATTCACACTAGGTCTCCGTGTAGAATAATATTAGTAAATTACAGGCCTACAATCTAAAGCCGTGATTCTCTGTCAGACATATCACCTAAAAGACTGTTCAAAAATCATACATTTCTTCCATTTTCATTCCCTTGCAGTGTGTCAGTGAAGCTATTCACACTACTTCTCCGTGTAGAATAATATTAGTAAATTAAAGGCCTACAACTTAAAGCTGTGGTTCTCTGTCAGACATCTCAACTAAAAGATTCTTCAAAAATCATACATTTCTTCTATTTTCATTCCATTGCAGTGTGTCAGTTAAGCTATTCACACTATATCTCCAAGTAAAATAATATTAGTAAATTACAGGCCTGCTATTTAAAATCGTGGTTCTCTATCAGACGTATCACATATAACTGCATTCCAAAATCAGCCATTTCTCGTGAACGTGGAAAATATTGTCCTCCATTTAAAATGGGCAAGGTGCGTGGCAAGGGACGGGGAAGTGGACGTGATGGTTATGGTGCATGCAGAGGCTGAGGACTTGGCCATGGGCAAGGTGAAATTGTGCCACAAGAAACACCCACATCTTGTCTCTCGACCTTCCTGTCCCAATTACTAGGGGACTGCAGAGCACCACTATTGAACACAGAGCAGTGTCAAAAGGTTATTGGTTGGATAGCAGATAATGCTTCCAGTCACTTTGCCACCACCAACTCCACCCTGTCTTCCACACGGTCAAGTCTCAGTAGCCGTGAGTCAGGACCGCACAGTCCTCACCCTGATCCTCCTTCCTCCCACCATGCTGAGTGCCCGAAGACAACTGATCCCACGCTTGGACACTCCGAAGAGCTGTTCACTTTTCCATTTGTCGATTTGGGCCTCTCGCCCGGCCAGTTTCAAGCGAGTCAAGAGGAGAACGCGTGTAGCGATGCCTAAATATTGGAGCAGCCACGGTCACACAAAGGCGACGGTGGTAAAGTACAATTACTGTCGCAAGAGGTGGATGATGATGATTAGACACAATTGCCAGAAAGTCAGGAGGAGGACCAGGGTGCGGAAGTGGAAGACGAGGTGGCAGATGATAGAGTAACTGATCCAACCAGGCCGGGGGACACACAGAGCAAGGACAGCAGCACACAGGGGGAGGGAGGCGTAGCACGACAACAGGCAGGAAGAAGCAGTGTGGTGGCCGTAGACACAAGGCGGGAAAGCGTTCCTCATAACGCCAACACAACGGACGTTGCCAGTACAACTGTTAGGTCTTCCCAAGTCTGGTTATTTTTTAAAGACTCTGCAGATAACTCCAAAAAGGCCATTTGCACCACCTGCCAGGCCAACATCAGCAGGGGTAGCAAAACTAGCAGCCTGACCACCACCAGCATATTCAGGTTTGGCACCCTGCTACACACAGGTACCACAGGACAAAAAAGGGTGCATGGACGGACTTCTCCACAAGAGGCCCCTAGTATACACAGACACCTCCACCCTTCCACCTCATACCACCATAGGGAGCCCTGTTAGGGATATATATACAGGAGGGTGGAGTAAGGTAGGCAGAGTGTGCTGGCATTTGAGATCAGTGAAGAGGCAGCACCTGTTGAGCTGCTGTGCTGAGGGCAAGCCAAGGCTTAAAGCACCTGCTGAAGCCTGAGGGCCTAGAGTGTGGCCGGAGGCAAGGAGAGGAGAGAGAAGTGTTGGGGGGCAGAGGAGCATCTTAAGCTCACCCCAGAACACAAGCCGGACACCGGGTCCGTGCCTACAGGGTCTTCTACGCCCAGTAGGAATTACCGGTATACCAGGAGGATTCCAGACCCCTGGTCAACCAGAAGCTACAATCATCTACAGAACTAGGAACCACGAAGGCCCCAGCGTCCAGGGATAGTGGTAGCCAGAGAAAAGTTCTTACTGCCAAGCAGACAGGTGAGAGTGTGAAACAATACGGAAGCTAGGCCTAGTTCTAGGCTGGTCAGGAGCTTCAGAGAGAGAGAGGAAGAAACGGATCAGGAGGCCTACTACCCGCTCACTGGGGAGAGTCCAGAAGTGCACCCTTCCTATCAAGTACCCTGGACCGTACCTGCCGTCTACACCAGTAAAGGTACTGAAGCGAATCCCCTGTGTGCGGGCCTGTTATTCTCCCCTGACCAAGCTGGGCCACCTCTCACCTGCATCCCTTCCATCAACCCTGCACCGGGGCCCGCTCCACCTGTTGGGAGCTGAGACATCTCAGCTGCCATCCCATCACCCCGGGAGGTCTTCAGCAGCGCTGGTACCCATTACCAGGAACCACAGGTGGCGTCATGAGACAAAACCGTTTATCATCCCTTCAAGCAACAACCCCTTTTTAAGAGTGACCCCAGAGTACGGGCCCGGGAGCTGACCGCCGTGCCATCCCAAGAAGGTAAAGGTCCGGGTACCAAGTCCCCCATATCCCCCTGGGCGAGTCATCTCTTCCTGGCATCACAAACAAGATTTCGTGCCCATTGCCACCGGGTACTGTGTGCCGTATTTGAACTGTGTTTGAACTGTGGTGAACATCGCCGCCATTACCGCGTCGCCGCGCGGGAATAATAGGGGCGTAACCGCGGGAACCAGAGAGGCGTGACCATTGGTAGCGCGCGACGCCCAAGCCCCGCCTCACGCTCTGACACAGCACCAGCAAGCGTCAGGTCCCGGAAGGAGACCGCGATCTGCGGAGCCGCGGCCTACCCGAAAAAAGCAAAGAAGGTAGGCTACGGTTTACTGGGGGGGCGCAACCATGGCCAACGACCAGCAAAACGTCGGGGCACCGGTTAACGCTCCCGATGCTCAACTCGAGCCCGGCGCTGCTCAGGCCGGAGCGGCCGCCCCACCAGCAGAGGTCGTGACTCCAGTGATACCCATGGCCCTGCCATATGTCCCCGGAGCGAAATGGCTTCCCCAGTATGATGGCAAACCAGACACCCTGTCTGGGTTCAAGAAAAAAATATGCGGTGTATTGGACATGTACTCAATGACTGGTAAACAGAGAGCCGCTGTTGTGCTGGGACAATTGGCTGGTGCCGCAGAGTGGGAAGTTGAAACCTGGCCAGCCGCAGACCAGGAATCAGTATCCATCATCTTAAAGAGACTGCAAACTGTCTTTGAAAACCGCACTAAGCCAGATCTCCGGATGAGGTTCTACCACTGTACCCAGAAACCTGAGGACAGTATCCGGGACTATGCCTGGCGCTTACAGGAAGCCCTGCGGGCCCTGAAACAGGTTAGTCAAGCCAGCATACAAGATGAGAATAAAATGCTGACGGAACAGTTCATCCGGGGGTTGAGGTCCCTGGAGGAGAGCAGAACTGTACGGTGGTGGGCTTTAGATCATCCAGACGCCACCTTTGACACCCTGAAGGACATGGCTATTAAGGGTCTACAGCACCTGGAAACATCAGGGACTGCTATCCAGCGTTACCAGGGTGGGGCCACCCCAGTGCCCGCTGCACCCACTGCTCCTTCATTGACGGCTGAAACAGTGCCCCCTAGCGAGCTGGACAGCCTGCGCTCTGAGGTGCACCAGCTAAGTAAAACCCTGGCCACTGTCCTGAGCATCCTGCAACTACAGACGGAGCCCGATCCGGAAGGAAGGATCCTACTTGCCGACAGCCCTGGGGATGTCCCCTGGATGAGGAGAAGAAGGAGGACAATGCCACCCCGTAGGAGGACAACGTCACCCCGGAGGAGGACAACGCCACCCTGTGGGAGGACCAACGACCAACGTCGCCCTCCAGGAGACTTCATTTGCTACCGCTGCCACAAGGCAGGCCACACAGCGCGGTACTGTCCTTTAATCGGGCAAACCCTGGGGCCGAAGGCCGACACCCAGGAGTAAATCAACCAGGCCCATCAAGCTGATACCATCGGTTCGTAGGAGGAAGGCCTTTCCTGTCCATCATGCTGGACGGCATAGCAACCCCTGCACTACTGGACACCGGGTCACAGGTAACCATCATACCTGATGTACTCTACAAAAGGTACTGGTCCATAGATGAACTACACCCGCCAGACCCAAACCTCTCTGTATATGCCTCCAAAGGCCTTCCTCTTAACCTAGTCGGAGTTAAGGACGTGACAGTGAAGGTGGGAAGAGTGGAACTAAAGGACCAAGGACTGATTGTAATAGAGTCTAACCCTGGTGATACAAACCCATATATGATAATTGGTACAAATGTTGTTGGTAACTGTTTGGGAGAAGTGTTGTTCTTACTCCAACAGATCGCTGACACTGCCAGACCAGGGCAGAGGAAGGTGCTCCAGAAGGAAATTCACGCCCTCCTGTACCAGCAACAGGTAAAACTAACAGGTGGTGAGATTGGTAATGTACGGGTGACAGACCCGATTCTCATTGTGATTCCCCCACTAAGGGAAATGCTGATTTGGTGTTGGGCAGCAATAGGTCTCAAGCGACAGAACTACCAGGCGGTAGTAGAGCCCGTTAACTCAGAACACAGACCTACACTCCTAACTGCTAGAGGGGTAGTTGATGTGCGCAATCGAATGGTACCCGTACGCCTCCTAAATTGTGGGGAGGAGGAAGTCAAATTGCCAAGATATGCCACTGTTGCCAGACTGTATACTGTGAATAATAATGCCATACACACAGTGGAACCCTTGACCCCACCAGACACGGTGGAGGACAATGACTCCAAAGCCCAGCTGGAGGAATGGTGTCAACAGCTCCATGTTGGAACTGACGCCACTCCTGTGCATCAAAAACACGGTGTCTACAGAGTGGTTCAGGAATATGAACAGGTGTTTAGTAGAGATGAGCGTTGTTCTACTCGAACTGTTCGCCAATCTCAAATTCGAGCTGTTTTGGGCGGTGTTCGAGCCGGTCGGCGAACACGAACAATTTGAGAAAAATTCGGCTGTTCGAGGTTATGTTCGATAACTGTTCGTGCACCAAAATCATAACTGGATTTTTTCTCAGTAATGATGAAAATTAATGTTAATACGCAGTTTGAGTGTACAGCGGGGCAGGGGGAGGGGCAGGGGATGGATCTCTGCAGGAACAATGAAGATCTCCATTTTTTTTTCTCATTCCCGCATTTGCAGTGGGGAGGTGCAATCTGTCAGCCTATCAGCAGCGCACACACGGAGCGAAGTGCTTTTTTTCACACAAGCAAGGGCATGTGTGATTGGCAGTGTATGTCACATGTCCTTGCCCTATAAGACCAAGCCATTTTCCCCGTCGCCACCATTTTCTCACTGCTGCAGCTGCGTGTTAGACGGCACCGCTGTTGCTGTGTGTGCTATACCTTGTTAATTTCAAGCCAATTTTCTCTGAAATCTACAGATAGCTTGGGAGTAGGGAATAGTTGTGATTGCAGTCCTTTTAAGGACTAGGTTACAGCATTTCCTACGACTTTTATCAGGGAGGTCTGTGCTCTTAAATAGATAGGTTGTGGGAGTAAAGACTAATTGTAATTGGAGTCCTTTTCAGGACTAGGTTACATGAGTTCCTATCAGTTTTTGCCAGGCAGGTCTGTGCCAGTGCTGTGCAAGTTTTTTTCACAGCATTTGGCTGAATCTAGCAAAGCTAATCCTTTTTGGCCTATTGCAGAGTGTGTTAGTCAGTGGAGTAGCCTATCTGTGTTGCAAGATATAACACCTGTGTATAGAATACCAATTTTTTTACTGCACCTAGTGAAGTAAAATCTTTTGGGCATAGCATCATTCTATTAGTCCATCTATACTGACCTCCATCAGGTTGCAAACTGAATATAATTTTTTTCTGCATCTAGCTCTGAAAAAATATTTGGGCTTCTAGCGGTGTGTGGGACTTGGTCTATTAGTCCATCTATACTGACCTCCATCAGGTTGCAAATTAAAAATAATTTTTTTCTGCATCTAGCTCTGAAAAAATATTTGGGCTTCTAGCGGTGTGTGGGACTTGGTCTATTAGTCCATCTATACTGACCTCCATCAGGTTGCAAATTAAAAATAATTTTTTTCTGCATCTAGCTCTGAAAAAATATTTGGGCTTCTAGCAGTGTGTGGGACTTGGTCTATTAGTCCATCTATACTGACCTACATCAGGTTGCAAATTAAAAATAATTTTTTTCTGCATCTAGCTCTGAAAAAATATTTGGGCTTCTAGCGGTGTGTGGGACTTGGTCTATTAGTCCATCTATACTGACCTCCATCAGGTTGCAAATTAAAAATAATTTTTTTCTGCATCTAGCTCTGAAAAAATATTTGGGCTTCTAGCAGTGTGTGGGACTTGGTCTATTAGTCCATCTATACTGACCTCCATCAGGTTGCAAATTAAAAATAATTTTTTTCTGCATCTAGCTCTGAAAAAATATTTGGGCTTCTAGCGGTGTGTGGGACTTGGTCTATTAGTCCATCTATACTGACCTCCATCAGGTTGCAAATTAAAAATAATTTTTTTCTTCATTTATCTCTGAAAAAATATTTGGGCTTCTAGCAGCGTGTGGGACTTGTTCTATTAGTCCATCTATACTGACCTCCATCAGGTTGCAAATTAAAAATAATTTTTTTCTGCATCTAGCTCTGAAAAAATATTTGGGCTTCTAGCAGTGTGTGGGACTTGGTCTATTAGTCCATCTATACTGACCTCCATCAGGTTGCAAATTAAAAATAATTTTTTTCTGCATCTAGCTCTGAAAAAATATTTGGGCTTCTAGCAGTGTGTGGGACTTGGTCTATTAGTCCATCTATACTGACCTCCATCAGGTTGCAAATTGAATAAAAAAATTTTCTGCATCTAGCTCTGAAAAAATATTTGGGCTTCTAGCGGTGTGTGGGACTTGGTCTATTAGTCCATCTATACTGACCTCCATCAGGTTGCAAATTAAAAATAATTTTTTTCTTCATTTAGCTCTGAAAAAATATTTGGGCTTCTAGCAGTGTGTGGGACTTGTTCTATTAGTCCTTCTATACTGTCCTCCAGCAGGTTGCAAATTGAATATAATTTTTTTCTACATCTAGCTCTGAAAAAATATTTGGGCTTCTAGCGGTGTGTGGGACTTGGTCTATTAGTCCATCTATACTGACCTCCATCAGGTTGCAAATTAAAAATAATTTTTTTCTGCATCTAACCCAGCCAATAGTTTTGGCCTAATACCACAGTTTGGCCACTCAGCTCTGCTCGGTTACCATCCATTGTTTTTTTGTGCAAACAACTCCAGAGTTGTGAATTAGTTAACCACCAAAATGAGTGGAAAAAGGCCTGCTGCTGGTGGAAAGGGGAATAGGCGTGTTGGGAAGGGGAAAAAAGGTTGTGTCCGTGGGGTAGGTGCAGAAGAAAGACCATCTTCCAGCCAAACTAAAATGTCTACTTCTTTTAGCGGACAATGTGATAAGATGCCTTTCTTACGGCCACGCCAATCGCTACAAATTCCAGATGAGGCACAAAAACAGCAGGTGCTTCAACGGATATCAAGTGCTCCTTTAAGTGGGCTCTCCTCCACATCAACTTCAACATCACAAATACTCCAGTCCTCAAAGGTGTCACCCAAATCGCACTTGCTTCCTCACAGCTCCCAAATCTCCAGCTGCCCGTCTGAGTATGAGGTAGAACAGATGGTTGAGTCTGCAGAGCTGTTTACTCATACTATAGCCTGGGAATCAGAGGTCGACTCCAGCGCTTCTGTGAATCCAGACGAGGAAATGATCTGCACTGATGCCCAGAATCTTTATGAGTCGGATCCAGGACCAGACGCAGAAGGTTCTGACCATAATGTAGACCCTCATTCCCAAACTGTAACTCCTGTTGGTGGAGACAATGAGGAAGACTATGATAAGACTCAAATACCTGATTGGAGCGACAACTTTAGTTTTTTGTCAGGGCAGGAACAGGTTGGCTCTGAGGACGACGGGTGTGATAACGCACAGGGTGATGATGATGAGGTCGGAGATCCCACTTACTGTCAACCCACAGTCAGCCAAGAGATGAGGTCAGCAGAGGAGGTGGAGGAAGATGCTAGTGACGATGAGGTCAGGTTGCACCTTCCTGGACAGAGACGTAGTACTGGAAGCACGTCAACAACTGCATCCTCAAACACAACTCTGCCTCTCACCACAAGTCGTGGTGGCTCTTCAGGTCGCATGGGTGCTAAGCCTTGCATAGCCTGGGCATTTTTTCAGATCGATAAAGATGACCCAACTCGTCTTATCTGTAACATTTGTCAACAAAAGCTAAGTAGAGGCCAAAAAATACATAGTTTGAGTACTTCATGCATGAACCGGCACATGGACATGAAGCATAAGTTGCAGTGGGAAGCTCAGTGTGCTACAATGCGGCCTAGCCGGCCGGGCCAACCACCGTCTGCCATATCTTGTGCATCCGCGGCCTCTTCATCCTCTGTGACTGGGGGGACAGCAGTCACACCTGTTTTGGGGCGCAGACCTGCCACTTCTTTACCCGCAACAGCCAGCGTGATTGGCAGGTCATCATTTTCTTTGGAGGTGGTAACACCAGCTGGTCTTGAGCGCTGTCCGACATCGATAGCACCACCTTTGGATCAAGGCAACCTAACATGTCCGCCTGCATCTTCCTCACAGACCGGCAGTTTGCCGGGGACACCCTTATCAACCCCGTCTAAGCACAATAGCCAGCCCTCGGTCCCTCAGATGTGGACAAGTAAAAGACCATTTCCTCCTAGCCATGAGAAAGCTAAGAGGTTGAATTTCACCATCTGCAAGCTCTTGGCTACAGAAATGCTGCCTTTCCGCCTGGTGGACACAGAGGATTTTCGAGACCTTATGTCCGTCGCAGTGCCCCAGTACCAGATGCCCAGTCGGCACTACTTCTCAAAGAAAGGTGTGCCTGCGCTCCACCAGCATGTCGCACACAACATCACCGCTTCTTTGAGAAACTCTGTGTGTGACAGGGTGCATTTCACCACAGACACTTGGATGAGTAGGCATGGACAGGGGCGTTACATGTCGCTGACTGGGCACTGGGTAACTATGGTGACAGCAGGACAAGGGGCTGCTGTCCAAGTCTTGCCGTCCCCACGAGTTGTGCGTCAATCCTCTTTATGTCATTTTTCCACCACTGCTTCTGCCTCCTCAACCTCCTCTCGGTCTTCCACCTGCACCCAAAGCCTGTCTGGTCATGCCACAAGCTTTCTAACTGCGCAGAAGGGATCCTGCACACCTCCTTACTATGCTGGCAGTAGGGCTCAACGTCATCAGGCGGTTTTTACATTGAAATGTCTTGGAAATGTGAGTCACACAGCTGAGGAGTTGTGGTCAGCTCTGGAGAACCAATTTCATGAATGGTTGTCTCCACTGGACCTGAAACCAGGGAAGGCTGTGTGCGACAATGCTGCAAACCTGGGTGCGGCCCTTCGCCGGGGCAATGTCACACACGTGCCTTGTATGGCTCACGTGTTGAATCTGGTTGTCCAGCAATTTTTAGCCCACTATCCCAGACTAGATGGCCTTCTGCAGAGGGCACGGTCGCTGTGTGCTCACTTCCGCCGTTCGCATCCCGCAGCTCAGCGACTTACATCTCTACAGAAGTCGTTGGGCCTGCCACTTCACCGGCTAAAATGCGATGTGCCTACCCGGTGGAATTCAACTCTGCACATGTTGCAGCGACTGTGGCAGCACCGACAAGCCCTGGTGCAATACGTTCTGACGTATAGCCTGGGCCAACGAGATTCAGAGGTGGGGCAAATCACGCTGGAGGAGTGGTCTCAGATCAGGGACCTATGCACCCTTCTGCACAGTTTTGAAATGGCGACGAAGATGTTTAGTGCTGACGATGCCATTATCAGCATGACTATTCCGGTGATTTACATGCTGGAGCACATGTTAAACAGAATTCGGAGTCAGGTGGTGGCACAAGAGGAGGTGGAGGAAGTAGAGGAGGAGGAGTTGTATGCGGAAGGGCTAACATCTGCAAGGTCCAGACGGTCGGCAGCACCAAGGCGGCAGGCATGTGAGGGTGGGGGAGATGGTTTTACCAGGGCGCATGGTAGCAGCCAAACTAGTGAGGAAGGTGCAGGAGCCCAGGAAGAAGTGGAGGACGAACTGATGGAAGACTCATCAGATGAGGGAGACCTTGATCACATTTCTGTTGTGCGAGGTTGGGGGGAGAGGACAGAGGAAGGAAGCATGATTGTTACCTCGCCACCAACACAACAGGGACTTGGTGCTCCTGGATGTGCAACACACATGAGTGCCTTCTTGCTGCACTACCTGCAACATGACCCTCGAATTGTGAGAATTAGAAATAATCCTGACTACTGGGTTGCCACACTGTTAGATCCCCGGTACAAAAGTAAATTTGCAGAAATTATTCCTGCCATAGAAAGGGATGCACGCATGCAGGAGTATCAGCAGAGACTGTTGCAGAATCTTACATGTGCTTTTCCACAAAATACCAGTGGTGCACGTAGTGAATCTCACAGTTCCAACTTGCCAACCGTGGGACCGTCAAGTGTTCAGCACTCAAACCGTGACAGAACCACAGTATCTGCTGGTAACATCAATTTTGCGGAATCATTTCACCACTTTTTTAGCCCATCCTTTGCAAGGCCACAGGAGACAAGAAGTCTGACACATAGTCAACGCCTAGAGACGATGGTACAGGAGTATCTCCAAGTAAACATTGAAGCCACGACTCTTTTTGGGCTTCCAATCTGGATAAATGGCCGGAGCTAGCCACTTACGCCTTGGAGATCTTGTCATGCCCCGCAGCCAGCGTTCTGTCTGAACGTGTGTTCAGCACTGCTGGTGGTGTGCTGACAGATAAGCGCACGCGGCTCTCCACTGATAATGTAGACAGACTCACGTTCATAAAGATGAACAAATCATGGATCCGAAACGACTTTTCTACCCCTGTGTCATCCTGGGGAGAGTAAAAGCTTGATGATTGGTTAAAATCACCCTACCAACCGTTTTAAGCTTTCAAATTACTAATCATGTTTATCTGTATCTTGACTGGAAAATAATTTGGGCTTTGTAGCAGTGTGCAGCACTGATCCTATTAGGCCATCTATAATAAAGCTTGACCAGATTTAAAATTAAAAATAATTTTTAGCTGCATCTAGCCCGGAAAATAATTTTGGGGCTCCGAGATGCGCAAGGCACATAAGTGCCTTCTTGCTGCACTACCTGCAGCATGACCCTCATATTGTCAGAATTCGAAGTAATCATGACTACTGGGTTGCCACACTCTTAGATCCCCCAAACTTTTCGATCAACCTTTTCATTTTAATAAAGACCAAAAAAATGGTCATTTTTGAAATTATAAGCATTAGCAGGTTGTTAGAAACTGAAATCAAACAGTTTTCAACTCAAAACTTTATTCTAGGTGATGTTACATTTCACATAGGACCCCTTGTTCGAAAGGAGCTTCTGAACTCTCTCGTCCATTGAATTTGTCAGGTTTTGGATGGTTTCTGCTTCAATTGTTTTGCATGAGGACAGAATACCCTCCCAGAGCTGTTGCTTAGATGTGAACTGCCTCCCGCCATCATAGACACTCCTTTTAATGATGCTCCAAAGGTTCTGAATGGGGTAGAGGTCAGGGGAGCATGGGGGTCACACCATAAGTTTGTCCCCTTTTATGCCCATATCAGCCAAAGATGCAGATGTTTTATGAGCAGCATGAGATGGTGCATTATCATGCAGAAAAATGATCTTGCTGTGAAATACACGGTTCTTCTTCTTGAACCATGGCAGGAAGTGCTGTTTGAGAAAATCCACATACATTATGGAGTTCATCTTTAGCGCCTTCAGGGATCCTAAAGGGGCCGACAATCTCTCTCCCCATGATTCCAGCCCAAAACATTACTCCACCTCCTCCTTGTTGGCGCTGTAGCCGTGTTTGCGTGGGGTGTCCATCAACCAGCCATCCTCCACTCCATCCATCTGGACCATCGAGCGCTGCACGGCACTCATCCGTGAACAAAACAGCTTTGAAATCAGTCTTCATGTAATGTTTGGCCCACTGGAGCCGTTTCTGCTTGTGTGAAGTGGATAGAGGAGGTCGACAGGATGGCGCATGCACAGCTGCAAACCTCTGAAGGACCCTGCATCTTGTTGTTCGGGGGACGTTGGAGGCACAAGCAGAGTCAAAAACTTGTCTGCTGCTATGACAAGGCTTTTTTGCCGCTGCTCTTTCAACCTGACGTAATTGCCTGTAGGAAAGAGTCCTCAATTTGCCCTTATCAGCACGCACACGTGTGTACTGTGAATCAGCTACATACTTCTTGATTGCCAAGACACTTCATCCTGATCATCGCACAATGTTGATTGTAGTCATGCCTTGACCTAAACACTCCACAATTTGTTGCTTCTCAGCAGCCGACACATCCTTTTTCTTTCCCATTTTGGCAGAAAATGTAGGCTGCTTAATAATGTGAGAGAGCCTTCTTAAGTAGTCTTGCCTTTCATTGGACACACCTGCCAAACTAATTAGCACAGGTGTCTGCAATTGCTTACAGTGATATAAAGAGCCCTGACACACATCACCATCAATGAGTTTAACTGACAAACAAACAAATTCTTCCCTTATCACTCCTAAACACTTTTTGTATAATAATTTGGAACGCAGTGTACATGTGCTTTTCCACAAAACACCAGTGGTTCACGTAGTGAATCTTACAGTTCTAACTTGCCAACCGTGGTCTGTATGGAGTTGTTCAATAAAGGGCCCAAAATTAAGATAACATAGATGGGAGAGGTCTCTATGAATAGGAATTCCTAAGTATTTGATACCCTGTGAGGGCCAGGCAAAGGGATTGTTGGACTGGATGGAATCCTATATGGATTTGGGGAGGGAGACATCGAGGGCCTCAGACTTCGCTGCATTGATTTTAAAATTTTACCATGTAACAAAGTGATCTATTTCAGCCATAACAGCATGGATGGATATATGTGATTGAGTGATATATACTAGGACATCATCAGCAAATAGAGAGCACTTGTACTCGGTGCCTCCCACCTCAATCCACCTAATATTGGGGTTATGGCGAATTGATGAGAGCAGGTGCTCCGTCACTAGGATGTATAAGAGAGGGGACAGAGGACATCACTGCCTTGTCCCATTGGTGATTGTGAAAGGTGATGAAAATGTTCTGACGCACCCCCTGGGCCTTGGGACACCCGGAGCCGGACCCTTTTTGGTGGATGCTGGTGGTTGTAGTCTTCGTGGCGGCGACCCAGTTCCGTGGCTCAGGGCGGTCAAACCAGTGGCGGAACTATTTATGTGGTTTTGATGTTTAAATGTCCGACTACGCCACCCGTGGATTGCGGTCAGAGTGAACCGCCGCTACAGGGCAGACCACTGAGGCTGGTGTTGTGGGTGCAGCAGAGCGTAGCATAACTCCCCACGGGAGGAGTATAGCCTCAGGGCAGTGTATGCGGAGGATGGGGGTGATGGTGCAGGGCAGCAGCAGTAACGACACGGAGTCAGTGATGCAGTTCAGGGCCTTTACTCACAGTTCTTATTATCCAGACCACGTCTGCAGGTAACGGCTGCCCACGTCGTACTGTGCTCACCAGGTGAGGGGCTCAGACAACTCCCAGATAACTTTGGAGCACTTCACAGGACCCCCTTTGTGTGTCCTTTGTCTGGCCTTTCTTACCAACACTTCTGTCCGGCTGCCTCGGGCCTCCTCTTGGTAAACTTGGCGCCAGTTTCCCTGACCCTATGTGGTGCCTTCCTAGCGGGTGTAGTGAGGGGCTGCGCCACATAAAATGTCAGAGCCTCCGGTTTCTAGCTGAGGGTCGTTTCCTGCCTCCACTAGTTCGGGGACCGGTCTCCCCCTTTGGCCTGACCCCTCCACGCAGGTGGATTCGGGCGTGCGGTGGCGACTCGCCCGTCCGCACCCCTGGGATCCCTTCATTCCTCGTTCCTGGAGCCTTCTCCGCTCCTCTTCCTTCCTTCTCCCTCTTCCAGGCCTGGGCCTCTGTTACTAGGCCCGCCTCCGGAGCAGAGCTCATGCAGAGCCCCTGCTCCCTGCCACTTCTGCTCAGACTTCTCTGCACTGAACTAAGATGGTGCCCACCTTTTATACTCCCTTCTCAATGCACCCAGGAACTGCTTCCTCCCTGCTCCTGCACTACAGGGTTCCCCTTCCTCAGTGTTCCCTCCCCCCACTCCAGCCAGGGACAGGGACTGTCGTGCCCATCTCAGGGGCATATTGGTCGCCCTGCCCCACGGCAATGTGGTGTAATGCATGCAGGTGTCGGGTCCTGATCCACACTCCATCCTTACCTGAGAGTGAGATATCACACCTCTGGGTGAGGTGCAATACGTCTTTAGCAACCGAGCCCTCAGGGTGCTACAGTTCCATTTATCTTCAGCCTAGGTGACGTATTGCGATACAGGGCCGTGATTTTGGCTATAAAAGGGTCCCCTAGACCCCTACCCCAAGCTTTTTAAGAGAATCATATATGGCGTGCCAGGAGACTCTATGGAATGCTTTCTCAGCATCCAACGAGAGTATCTAATTACAAATTTTTAACTGCATCTAGCCCAGGAAATACATTGTGCCTAGTAGCAGTGTCTGCTAGTAAGCGGATTATCCCGGCTGTTAAGCAAGCTGCACCACCTGTAGTTTAGACACTTAATTTTTTCAAAGGAAATGCTTCGGGACCATGGGATACTTAGTGAAGAGCATCAGGAGGCACCCCAAGGCATAGGGGCTGGGACTGGCAGTAGGATGCCTTGCGGTGGACAGCCGAGCTCGATCCTTATAAAAGCTTTTTAACTGCAGCAGCTTTAGTGGACGCTACTGGAGCTGGAATTACCGCGGCTGCTGGCATGAGACTTGCCCTCCAATAGATCCTTGTAAATGGATTTAAAGTGTATTCATTCAAATTAGAGAGACAATTTAAATTAAAAAGCTTAGAGCTGCCTCCACCACAAGGGGGCTCGCTCGACCCACCAGCGGACAGGCACCAGTATTGGGAGAGGGGGGCTGGCCGTCAGGGTTCACCGCGGCTCTGGCACAAACCCGGCGACACGGAGGTGGCACGGGCAGGAGCGGACTGGCCGTGTCGGCTTCTCACTTTTTGGATTTTAGAAGGGCATGACATGCCTATATCTGTGTCTCCCCCTCCTTTTACTCCTCCACCTCTTTTATTTTCGCATGACTATATGTACTTGTCACTTTTCCATGTGTTAGTTATGTCTTCTGAGCAGTTTGTCAGCTTTTGGACACCTTTGAAGGTGTTTTCTATGTGTTTCTATGTGTTTTTGTTTGCCTGCCATTGGTTTTAACGGTGTTCGAAGGTGTTCGACGAACAGTTCGACGAACAGTTCGGCGAACACACGGGTGTTCGACGAACCGAACCGAACTCGAACACTACGGGGGTGGCTCAACACTAGTGTTTAGTAAACACTCACTTGATTTTGGAAGGGTCAAAGGGATACAACACCACATACCCACAGGTAACCATCCACCCATCAAGGAGCGTTACAGACCCATACCACCAGCACATTACCAAAAAGCAAAAGAAATGTTGCATGACATGAAAATGGCAGTGATAGTAAGGGATAGATGTAGCCCCTGGGCAGCTCCCCTGGTCCTGGTCAGAAAGAAGGACGGTAGCATGAGGATGTGTGTAGATTACAGACAAATTAATCGAATAACACATAAAGATGCATACCCTTTGCCCCGTATAGAGGAATCCCTGGCTGCACTAAAATCTGCCAAATATTTCTCCACATTGGATCTCACTAGCGGATACTGGCAAGTCCCTGTTGCTGAGGAAGACCGGGAGAAGACAGCCTTCACCACCCCGATGGGATTATGCGAATTCAACAGCATGCCATTTGAACTCTGCAACGCACCTGGAACGTTCCAGAGGTTGATGGAGTGTTGCTTGGGACACCGGAACTTTGAAACAGTGCTGCTATACCTGGATGACGTTATTGTGTACTCGAGTACGTATGAAGACCATCTAAAGCACCTGGCGGAGGTATTTGAGGCATTGTCCC
The DNA here is from genome assembly GCF_046119375.1 of Phyllobates terribilis. Taxonomy (NCBI): domain Eukaryota; kingdom Metazoa; phylum Chordata; class Amphibia; order Anura; family Dendrobatidae; genus Phyllobates; species Phyllobates terribilis. Next base: position 733,596,290 of record NW_027362763.1, on the reverse strand, counting down.
GGTATGGGATGAAACTAAAACCTTCCAAGTGCCACCTGCTCAAACAGAAGGTTCAGTACCTGGGACACGTAGTCAGGTCAGAGGGGGTAGCACCAGACCCGGAGAAGTTCACTGCCATCCAGAAGTGGCCTGAATCAAGGAACATCAAAGAAGTACGTCAATTTCTGGGACTGGTCGGGTACTACAGGAGGTTCATTAAGGACTACACCAAAAAGGCAGCACCTTTACAAGATCTCCTAGTAGGACAGTCCAAAAGAGGTAGAAGTCCCCCATTCCAGTGGGGCAAAGAACAGACTGAGTCCTTTGCAATAATGAAGGAAGCCCTAACCGGTGAGGAAATCCTGGCTTACCCCGACTACAGCCAACCTTTCCAGTTATACACAGACGTCAGCTATGAGGGACTGGGAGCTGTGTTGTCCCAGAAGCAAAACGGCAGAGAAAAGGTGATCGCCTATGCCAGTAGGAAGCTTCTTCCTACTGAGAGGAACCCGGAGAATTACAGTTCCTTCAAGCTGGAGTTCCAGGCCTTGGTCTGGGCTGTCACCGAAAGATTCAAACATTACCTAGCCTCAACTAAATTTACAGCCTTTACCGACAATAACCCCTTGACACACCTGGAGTCTGCCAGGTTGGGAGCCATGGAACAGCGTTGGGTGGCCAGATTGTCAAATTACCAGTTCACAATCAAGTACCGGGCAGGTCACAAGAACACCAATGCTGATGCCCTGTCAAGAATGCCCCACCAGTCGGACACCGAGGATGAAGTGGATGACCTAGAAGAAATTGAATTACCTGCTTTCCACAGAAATGGAATGGTCCACGAGCAGCACACCTCCAGATGACGTCATGGTAAGACGCTAAACCCTTTACCTCATCACAGCTGGAAGGAGACCCAGGACAGTGACCCGGTTATCAGCAGCATCAAAGGACTGATAACCCAAGAAGGTTCTCACCTGGAGAAGGATGCTCCTCCACAAGCCAAACACCTGTGGAATGAGAGAAGCCGGCTTTTCATCTACAGAGAAAAGCTGTGCAGGAGGTATGTCAACCCTAGAACCCATGAAATGGTGTGGCAGATTGTAGTGCCCAGGACGAATATCCAGATGGTGCTAGAGGCCTACCATGACCAAGCAGGTAATTTTGGCTGGAAGAAGCTGGAAACCCTGCTGAAGGACTGGTTCTATTGGGTTGGAATGCGGAGTTGCATAGAAAGGTGGTGCCGGAATTGTGGGCCCTGTAGCCTCAGAAGGAAAGACTAAGGAAGTCAGAAAGCACCCTTGCAGTCCATCAAAACAACCCAACCCCTGGAGATTGTCACTCTGGATCACGTCAAACTGTCACCCAGCAGATCAGGCTTTTCCTATGCCCTGACCATGGTGGATCACTATTCCCGGTTCCTGGTGGTAGCCCCTGTCAAGGATCTGACAGCAGAAACTGCAGCAAGAACATTCCAAACCTACTTCTGCAGGCCCCATGGATATCCGGACAAGGTGCTAACAGATCAAGGCCCTGCCTTTGAAGCTGAGCTGTTTAAAGAATTCTGTCACCTGTATGAATGTAAGAAGATCCGGACTACACCTTATCATCCTCAAACCAACGGTATGTGCGAGAAAATGAATAACATCGTCATTGACCTGTTAAAAACCCTACCTTTTGAAGAAAGGAACTAGTGGCCAGACAAACTATCTGATCTGGTGGACCTGTATAACCACATTCCTGTGAGTTCTACTAACTGTACCCCAGCGTACCTTATGAGAGCAAGGCCCGGAAAATTGCCCATGGACCTGGAACTCGGAGTGGTAGAACCTGCTGCAGATATGTCCACTGAAGATTGGGACACAAATCGGCAAGAGCAGTACAGGAAAGTACAGGCCTGTGTTGAAGACAGCCTAAACAAAGTAAGGGAAAGACAAGAAGACCAGTATAACAAGCATGCACCAGCAGAACCCTTGGCACCTGGAGAAATAGTGCTAAAGGGGAAAAGAAGAGTTCACAAGCTCGATGATAAGTGGGAAAGAGAGCCCTACACCGTGTTAAATTCCGGATTTGACAACACCAAAACCTGCCTGATCAGCAAGGATGGAGGTAGGACAACCACAACAGTCTCAAGAGACAACTTGAAATTGTGCCCAGGTCTACTGAAGACACAGGAGGGAGAAGTACCTCTTATAATACCGGAAAAACCCAAGGAAGATGTAGTTCATACAGTTCTAGGAGACTTCCCCATGGACTGGCCTCAACTCGATGGAGCAGTTATCATACCAGTGATACACTTCTGTCAGCCACCAGAAGAACCTCCACCACAAGAAGAACCTGTGAGCGCCCTGGAAGAACCGGCTCTGGAACAGGAAGAGAAGGATCACCAGTTGAAGCAGAACCTGAGGGTCCAGTAAACAGTGCTCTTGCCAGTCCTATAGAGATGTTGAGGCAGTTCTATAACTTACCCGCACGTAGACCTGATAGGTTAGCGGATAGTGCATGCACAGACACCAGTATCACCCCAGTGCTACATAGATCCACACACAGCACACAAGGCTAAATCCCTACCAGGTATAGGGAATAAGGTACAAAATGCCTACAGTGTAAATAGTTACCCATAAGGGTATAGAAGAAAATTTGTGTGTGAACTGGAAAAGTTATATGTGTGCATTTAGTTACCAGTAAAGGGTATAAAGACTTGCAGGCTGAGGACTGTGAGCAACCGAAAACTGTCCATTGTAAATAGTTGCACTTATTAAAGTGCCCCCTATTGGTCTTATATTAAGAGACCACTGAACAAAAACCCGTTTGGCGTGGCCGAAGACGTGGTCCAACACTGGGATCACTTATGCCTGGTAGCCACGCCCAAGGCCTACGTTGAGGGTTTTCGGATGGGTCCCTCATGCTACTCATGCTGCACCTTCATCAGTGAGATGGACACCTGGTTATGGGACTCACTGTAACTTTGATATGTGTTATAGTTATCATAATTGTTGTTGTGACCTGTTTCAGTCCAGGAGTACTGAGTTGTACTAGGGGGGAATGTGGCACCCTGCTACACACAGGTACCACAGGACCCAAAATGGTACATGGACTGACTTCTCCACAAGAGGCCTTTAGTGTACACAGACACCTCCACCCTTTCACCTCATACCACCAGAGGGAGCCCTGTTAGGGATATATATACAGGAGGGTGGAGTTGGGTAGGCAGAGTGTGCTGGCACTTGAGATAAGTGAAGAGGCAGCACCTGTTGAGCTGCTGTGCTGAGGGTAAGCCAAGGCATAAAGCACGTGCTGAAGCCTGAGGGCCTAGAGCGTGGCCGGAGGCAAGGAGAGGAGAGAGAAGTGTTGCAGGGCAGAGGAGCATCTTAAGCTCACCCCAGAACACAAGCCGGACACCGGGTCCTTGCCTACAGGGTCCTCTATGCCCAGTAGGAATAACCGGTATACCAGGAGGATTCCAGACCCCTGGTCAACCTGAAGCTACAATCATCTACAGAACTAGGAACCACGAAGGCCCCAGCGTCCTGGGATAGTGGTAACCAGAGAAAAGTTCTTACTACCAAGCAGACAGGTGAGAGAGTGAAACAGTACGGAAGCTAGGCCTAGTTCTAGGCTGGTCAGGAGCTTCAGAGAGAGAGAGGAAGAAACGGATCAGGAGGCCTACTACCCGCTCACTGGGGAGAGTCCAGAAGTGCACCCTTCCTACTAAGTACCCTGGACCATACCTGCTGTCTACACCAGTAAAGGTACTGAAGTGAATCCCCTGTGTGCGGGCCTGTTATTCTCCCCTGACCCGGCCGGGCCACCTCTCACCTGCATCCCTTCCATCAACCCTGCCCCGGGGCCCGCTCCACCTGTGGGGAGCAGAGACATCTCAGCTGCCATCCCATCACCCCCGGAGGTCTGCAGCAGCGCTGCTACCCATTACCAGGAACCACAGGTAGAGTCACGAGACAAAACCGTTTATCATCCCTTTAAGCAACAACCCCTTTTCAAGAGTGACCCCTGGTTACGGGCCCAGGAGCCGACCGCCGTGACATCCCAAGAAGGTAAAGGCCTGGGTACCGAGTCCCCCATATCCCCCTGGGCGAGTCACAGGCACATGGCAGCAAAGCACCCGGCTAAATGGGCCGAACCCCAGGGTCCAGCAACAGTGTCTGCGGGTGACACCACTGCTTGTTACGCTGTTGTGCGTGCACGCCAATCCCCTGTCCATGGTACATGCCAAGATGCCTCCTGCCCTGCACCTGTCATTGAACACTCTCAACTAGCACCATCAGCAAGCACGTCCACATCCTTGTCCCAGCGCAGCTTTCAGCTGTCCCTACCCCAGTCCTTGGAACGCGAGTGCAAATATGCAGCCAATGCCCCACAGGCCACACTACTAAATTCACAAATTTTCAAATGCATGAGCTCGAAATGTTGCCATTTAGGCTCATGGAGATGGAAGTTTTCCACAACCTGAAGGCGGCGGCTGTCCCTAGGTACTCAGTCCTCAGCCGCCACTATTTCTCTCAGTGTGCCGTCCCTGCATTACACGAGCACGTGTCCCACAATATTAGACGTGCCCTCAACAACGCAGTAACTGGGAAAGTCCACCTAACCACGGACACGTGGACAAGTGCTTGTGGGCAGGGACGGTACATCTCTCTGATGGCACACTGGGTTAATATAGTGGAAGCTGGGACCCAGTCAAACCTTGGGATGGAACACGTCCTCCTGACGCCAAGGATTGCGGGCCCTGGGTCAATCAGGGTTGCCCCAACATTCCACAGCTCCTGCACCTCCTCCTCCTCTTCTGCATCCATCTCCGAAATGACCACATCAGTTGCGAGCTGGAAGCACTGCCTCAGCCAAGTGGCAATAGGCTGCGCTGTAGCTAATATGCTTAGGTGACAAACCACACAATGCTGAAGAGTTATGGACAGCTCTGAAAGAGCAGGCAGATCTGTGGCTGACACCGCTGACCCTACAGCCAGGCATGGTCATGTGTGACAATAGCCGGAATCTGGCGATTTCTCAAAACCTACCCGGATCTGCAGGATATGCTTGTCAAAGTACGCCGCCTGTGTGCTCAGTTTAGAAAGTCAGCTACAGTTTCCGCCATCCTTGCTGTGCTTCAACAGCATTTGCAGCTTCCAAATCACTGAATGATCTGCGATGCCCCACGCGTTGGAACTCTACATTGCAGATGTTGGGAAGGATTTGTGAGCAGAAGAGGGCAGTTGTTGACTACCAGCATCAACAAGGCCGTCGGTATTCAGGTCAGACTTCACATATAAAACTTCAGGAGTGGACATGGATGTCAGACATCTGTACCTTCCTCCAAAACTTTGAGGACTCCACCAAGATGGTGAGCGGCGATGACTCCATAATTTGCGTCACCATTCCGCTTCTCTGTCTTCTGAAATGCTCTCTGCTCGCAATTAAAGAGGATGCATTGCAGGCGGAGCACGATGAGATGGAGCAAGCAACAATACATGGTGATTCCACACAGCCTAGCGGAGGAGGAGGAAAAACAGGAGCTAGTTTCCTGCGCTATAGACAGTACTACCTGCACAACTGTCATACCATTTGTTCAGTGTGGATGGACTGAGGAGAGGTAGGAGGAGGAAGAGGAGGAGAGGAGGAGAGCATGGTCAGTCGTACTCTTGGTGTGGACACGAAAGTCTTGCCTCTTTGCAGTCTGGCACACATAGTAACATAGTAACATAGTTTTTAAGGTTGAAGGAAGACTATGTCTACCTAGTTCAACTCATAGCCTAACAAGTTGATCCAGAGGAAGGCAAAAAAAAACCATGGGGCAAACACTATGCTCCACATTGGGGGAAGAAATTCCTTCCAAAACTCCAACCGGCAATCAGACTAGACTGGATCAATGCCCTATCAAGGAATCAAGTATATATAACCTGTAATATTATACTTTTCAAGAAAGGCATCCATGCTCTTCTTAAATTTTAGTAGTGTGAGTTTATGGCTGAGTTTATGTTACTCTGCCTTTCCCGTGATCCTCACGTTGTCCAAGTTTTGGTTGACAGTCATTACTCGTTGGTGACGCTTCTAGACCCACGCTACAAGGAGAACTTTCTGTCTCATACTCGTTTGCAGGACAGGCCTAAAAAAATGGTGCAGTACGAGAAAGCCCTTGTTGCCGAATTATTCAAAAAATTCCCATCTGAAAACGCTGGCGGCAGAGGTCACAGTTAATTGGACAACTAAGGAGTACAGGCAAGAGAGCCACAAATGCAATCCAGCAGAGGCAGGGGAACACTGTCAAAGTTCTGGGACAGTTTTCTTAGACCCTCCTATCGCACAGGATCTGAGGAGCGGGGTACTCTCCCAAGGAGTGCAAAGTTTCGGAAGTTGGTGAGGGAGTACCTTGCCGACTGTAACAACATCGTTCATGATTCCTCTGTGCCTTATAATTATTGGGTATCCAAGCTGGACATGTTGCATGAACTGGTTCTCTATGCCTTGGAGGTCCTGGCCTGCCCTGCCACTAGCGTTTTGTCAGAGCGGGTTTTTAGTGCCGACGGTGGAATTATAACCGATAGGCGAATTCGCCTGTCAACTGAAAATGCTGACAGGCTGACTCTTATAAAAATGAACAAGGACTGGATTGGGCCAGACTTCTCAACACCACTGAATGATAGCAGCATAACATAAATAGAGATGAGCGTTGTTCGACTCGAACTGTTCGCCAATCTCAAATTCGAGCTGTTTTGGGCGGTGTTCGAGCTGTTCGGCGAACACAAGCGATTTGAAAAAAATTCGGCTGTTCGAGGTTCTGTTCGATAACTGTTCGTGCACCAAAATCATAAATGGATTTTTTCTCAGTAATGCTGAAAATTAATGTTAATACGCAGTTTGATTGTACAGCAGGGCGGGGGGAGGGGCAGGGGATGGATCTCTGCAGGAATAATGAAGATCTCCATTTTTTTTTTCACTTTCCCGCATTTACAGTGGGGAGGTGCAATCTGTCAGCCTATCAGCAGCGCACACACGGAGCGAAGTGCTTTTTTTCACACAAGCAAGGGCATGTGTCATTGGCAGTGTATGTCACATGTCCTTGCCCTATAAGACCCAGTCATTTTCCCCGTCGCCACCATTTTCTCACTGCTGCAGCTGCGTGTTAGACGGCACCGCTGTTGCTGTGTGCGCTATACCTTGTTAATTTCAAGCCAATTTTCGCACAAATCTACAGATAGCTTGGGAGTAGGGAATAGTTGTGATTGCAGTCCTTTTAACGACTAGGTTACAGCATTTCCTACGACTTTTATCAGGCAGGTCTGTGCTCTTAAATAGATAGGTTGTGGGAGTAAAGACTAATTGTAATTGCAGTCCTTTTCAGGACTAAGTTACATCAGTTCCTATCAGTTTTTGCCAGGCAGGTCTGTGCCAGTGCTGTGCAAGTTTTTTTCACAGCATTTGGCTAAATCTAGCAAAGCTAATCCTTTTTGGCCTATTGCAGAGTATGTTAGTCAGTGGAGTAGCCTATCTGTGTTGCAAGCTACACCACCTGTGTATAGAATACCAATTTTTTTACTGCACCTAGTGAAGTAAAACCTTTTGGGCATAGCATCATTCTATTTGTCCATCTATACTGACCTCCATAAGGTTGCAAATTGAATATAATTTTTTTCTGCATCTAACTCTGAAAAAATATTTGGCCTTCTAGCTGTGTGTGGAACTTGTTCTATTAGTCCATCTATACTGACCTCCATCAGGTTGCAAACTGAATATAATTTTTTTCCACATCTACCTCTGAAAAAATATTTGGGTTTCTAGCTGTGTGTGGGACTTGTTCTATTAGTCCATCTATACTGACCTCCATCACGTTGCAAATTGAATATAATTTTTTTCTGCATCTAGCTCTGAAAAAATATTTGGCCTTCTAGCAGTGTGTGGGACTTGTTCTATTAGTCCATCTATACTGACCTCCATCAGGTTGCAAGCTGAATATAATTTTTTTCTGTATCTACCTCTGAAAAAATATTTGGGCTTCTAGCAGTGTGTGGGACTAGTTCTATTAGTCCATCTATACTGACCTCCATCAGGTTGCAAATTGAATATAATATTTTTCTGCATCTAGCTGTGAAAAAATATTTGGCCTTCTAGCAGTGTGTGGGACTTGTTCTATTAGTCCATCTATACTGAACTCCATCAGGTTGCAAACTGAATATATTTTTTTTCTGCATCTACATCTGAAAAAATATTTGGGCTTCGAGCTGTGTGTGGGAATTGTTCTATTAGCCCATCTATACTGACCTCCATCAGGTTGCAAATTGAATATAATATTTTTCTGCATCTAGCTCTGAAAAAATATTTGGCCTTCTAGCAGTGTTTGGGACTTGTTCTATTAGTCCATTTATACTGACCTCCATCAGGTTGCAAACTGAATATAATTTTTTTCTGCATCTACCTCTGAAAAAATATTTGGGCTTCTAGCTGTGTGTGGGACTTGTTCAATTAGTCCATATATACTGACCTCCATCAGGTTGCAAATTGAATATAATATTTTTCTGCATCTAGCTCTGAAAAAATATTTGGCCTTCTAGCAGTGTGTGGGACTTGTTCTATTAGTCCATCTATACTGACCTCCATCAGGTTGCAAACTGAATATAATTTTTTTCTGCATCTACCTCTGAAAAAATATTTGGGCTTCGAGCTGTGTGTGGGAATTGTTCAATTAGTCCATATATACTGACCTCCATCAGGTTGCAAATTGAATATAATATTTTTCTGCATCTAGCTCTGAAAAAATATTTGGCCTTCTAGCAGTGTGTGGGACTTGTTCTATTAGTCCATCTATACTGACCTCCATCAGGTTGCAAACTGAATATAATTTTTTTCTGCATCTACCTCTGAAAAAATATTTGGGCTTCTAGCAGTGTGTGGGACTTGTTCTATTAGTCCATTTATACTGACCTCCATCAGGTTGCAAACTGAATATAATTTTTTTCTGCATCTAGCTCTGAAAAATATTTGGCCTTCTAGCTGTGTGTGGGACTTGTTCTATTAGTCCATCTATACTGACCTCCATCAGGTTGCAAACTGAATATAATTTTTTTCTGCATCTACCTCTGAAAAAATATTTGGGTTTCTAGCTGTGTGTGGGACTTGTTCTATTAGTCCATCTATACTGAACTCCATCAGGTTGCAAACTGAATATATTTTTTTTCTGCATCTACCTCTGAAAAAATATTTGGGCTTCGAGCTGTGTGTGGGAATTGTTCTATTAGTCCATCTATACTGACCTCCATCAGGTTGCAAATTGAATATAATATTTTTCTGCATCTAGCTCTGAAAAAATATTTGGCCTTCTAGCAGTGTTTGGGACTTGTTCTATTAGTCCATTTATACTGACCTCCATCAGGTTGCAAACTGAATATAATTTTTTTCTGCATCTACCTCTGAAAAAATATTTGGGCTTCTAGCTGTGTGTGGGACTTGTTCAATTAGTCCATATATACTGACCTCCATCAGGTTGCAAATTGAATATAATATTTTTCTGCATCTAGCTCTGAAAAAATATTTGGCCTTCTAGCAGTGTGTGGGACTTGTTCTATTAGTCCATCTATACTGACCTCCATCAGGTTGCAAACTGAATATAATTTTTTTCTGCATCTACCTCTGAAAAAATATTTGGGCTTCTAGCAGTGTGTGGGACTTGTTCTATTAGTCCATTTATACTGACCTCCATCAGGTTGCAAACTGAATATAATTTTTTTCTGCATCTAGCTCTGAAAAATATTTGGCCTTCTAGCTGTGTGTGGGACTTGTTCTATTAGTCCATCTATACTGACCTCCATCAGGTTGCAAACTGAATATAATTTTTTTCTGCATCTACCTCTGAAAAAATATTTGGGTTTCTAGCTGTGTGTGGGACTTGTTCTATTAGTCCATCTATACTGAACTCCATCAGGTTGCAAACTGAATATATTTTTTTTCTGCATCTACCTCTGAAAAAATATTTGGGCTTCGAGCTGTGTGTGGGAATTGTTCTATTAGTCCATCTATACTGACCTCCATCAGGTTGCAAATTGAATATAATATTTTTCTGCATCTAGCTCTGAAAAAATATTTGGCCTTCTAGCAGTGTTTGGGACTTGTTCTATTAGTCCATTTATACTGACCTCCATCAGGTTGCAAACTGAATATAATTTTTTTCTGCATCTACCTCTGAAAAAATATTTGGGCTTCTAGCTGTGTGTGGGACTTGTTCAATTAGTCCATTTATACTGACCTCCATCAGGTTGCAAATTGAATATAATATTTTTCTGCATCTAGCTCTGAAAAAATATTTGGGCTTCTAGCAGTGTGTGGGACTTGTTCTATTAGTCCATTTATACTGACCTCCATCAGGTTGCAAACTGAATATAATTTTTTTCTGCATCTAGCTCTGAAAAATATTTGGCCTTCTAGCTGTGTGTGGGACTTGTTCTATTAGTCCATCTATACTGACCTCCATCAGGTTGCAAACTGAATATAATTTTTTCTGCATCTAACCCAGAAAATAGTTTTGGCCTAATACCACAGTTTGGCCACTCAGCTCTGCTCGGTTCCCATCCATTGTTTTTTTGTGCAAACAATTCCAGAGTTGTGAATTAGTTAACCACCAAAATGAGTGGAAAAAGGCCTGCTGCTGGTGGAAAGGGGAATAGGCGTGTTGGGAAGGGGAAAAAAGGTTGTGTCCGTGGAGTAGGTCTTAAAGCAACAGTAACATCTGCAGAAGAAAGACCATCTTCCAGCAAAACTAAAATGTCTACTTCTTTTAGCGGACAATGTGACAAGTTCCCTTTCTTACGGCCACGCCAATCGCTACAAATTCCAGATAAGGCACAAAAACAGCAGGTTCTTCAATGGATATCAAGTGCTCCTTTAAGTGGGCTCTCCTCCACATCAACTTCAACATCACAAATACTCCAGTCCTCAGAGGTGTCACCCCAATCGCACTTGCTTCCTCACAGCTCCCAAATCTCCAGCTGCCCGTCTGAGTATGAGGTAGAACAGATGGTTGAGTCTGCAGAGCTGTTTACTCATACTATAGCCTGGGAATCAGAGGTCGGCTCCAGCGCTTCTGTGAATCCAGACGAGGAAATGATCTGCACTGATGCCCAGAATCTTTATGAGTCGGATCGAGGACCAGACGCAGAAGGTTCTGACCATAATGTAGACCTTCATTCCCAAACTGTAACTTCTGTTGGTGGAGACAATGAGGAAGACGATGATGAGACTCAAATACCTGATTGGAGCGACAACTTTAGTTTTTTGTCAGGGCAGGAACAGGCTGGCTCTGAGGACGACAGGTGTGATAACACACAGGGTGATGATGATGAGGTTGGAGATCCCACTTACTGTCAACCCACAGTCAGCCAAGAGATGAGGTCAGCAGAGGAGGTGGAGTAGATGCTAGTGACGACGAGGTCAGGTTGCGCCTTCCTGGACAGAGACGTAGTACTGGAAGCACGTCAACAACTGCATCCTCAAACACAACTCTGCCTCTGACCACAAGTCGTGGTGGCTCTTCAGGTCGCATGGGTGCTAAGCCTTGCATAGCCTGGGCATTTTTTCAGATCGATAAAGATGACCCAACTCGTGTTATCTGTAAAATTTGTAAACAAAAGCTAAGTAGAGGCCAAAAAATACATAGTTTGAGTACTTCATGCATGAACCGGCACATGGACATGAAGCATAAGTTGCAGTGGGAAGCTCACTGTGCTACAATGCGGCCTAGCCGGCTGGGCCAACCACCGTCTATCCCATCTTGTGCATCTGCGGCCTCTTCATCCTCTGTGACTGGGGGGACAGCAGACACACCTGTTTTGGGACGCAGACCTGCCACCTCTTTACCCGCAACAGCCAGCGTGATTGGCAGGTCATCATTTTCTTGGGAGGTAGTAACACCAGCTGGTGTTACGACATCGATAGCACCACCTTTGGATCAAGGCAACCTAACATGTCCGCCTGCATCTTCCTCACAGACCGGCAGTTTGCCGGGGACACCCTTATCAACCCCGTCTAAGCACAACAGCCAGCCCTCAGTCCCTCAGATGTGGACAAGTAAAAGACCATTTCCTCCTAGCCATGAGAAAGCTAAGAGGTTGAATTTCACCATCTGCAAGCTCTTGGCAACAGAAATGCTGCCTTTCCGCCTGGTGGACACAGAGGATTTTCGAGACTTTATGTCCGTCCCAGTGCCCCAGTACCTGATGCCCAGTCGGCACTACTTCTCAAAGAAAGGTGTGCCTGCGCTCCACCAGCATGTCGCACACAACATCACCGCTTCTTTGAGAAACTCTGTGTGTGACAGGGTGCATTTCACCACAGACACTTGGACGAGTAGGCATGGACAGGGGCATTACATGTCGCTGACTGGGCACTGGGTAACTATGGTGACAGCAGGACAAGGGGCTGCAGTCCAAGTCTTGCCATCCCCACGAGTTGTGCGTCAATCCTCTTTATGTCAAAGTTCCTCCACTGCTTCTGCCTCCTCAACCTCCTCTCGGTCCTCCACCTGCACCCAAAGCCTGTCTGGTCATGCCACAAGCTTTCTAACTGCGCAGAAGGGATCCTGCACACCTCCTTACTATGCTGGCAGTAGGACTCAACGTCATCAGGCGGTTTTTACTTTGAAATGTCTGGGAAATGTGAGTCACACAGCTGAGGAGTTGTGGTCAGCTCTGGAGAACCAATTTCATGAATGGTTGTCTCCACTGGACCTGAAACCAGGGAAGGCCGTGTGCGACAATGCTGCAAACCTGGGTGCGGCCCTTCGCCAGGGCAATGTCACACACGTGCCTTATATGGCTCACGTTTTGAACCTGGTTGTCCAGCAATTTTTAGCCCACTATCCCAGACTAGATTGCCTTCTGCAGAGGGCACGGTCGCTGTGTGCTCACTTCCTCCGTTCGCATCCCGCAGCTCAGCGACTTACATCTCTACAGAAGTCGTTGGGCCTGCCACTTCACCGGCTAAAATGCGATGTGCCTACCGGGTGGAATTCAACTCTGCACATGTTGCAGCGACTGTGGCAGCACCGACAAGCCCTGGTGCAATACGTTCTGATGTATAGCCTGGGCCAACGGGATCCAGAGGTGGGGCAAATCACGCTGGAGGAGTGGTCTCAGATCAGGGAACTATGCACCCTTCTGCACAGTTTTGAAATGGCGACGAAGATGTTTAGTGCTGACGATGCCATTATCAGCATGACTATTCCGGTGATTTACATGCTGGAGCACATGTTAAACAGAATTCGGAGTCAGGTGGTGGCACAAGAGGAGGTGGAGGAAGTAGAGGAGGAGGAGTTGTATGCGGAAGGGCTAACATCTGCAAGGTCCAGACGGTTGGCAGCACCAAGGCGGCAGGCATGTGAGGGTGGGGGAGATGGTTTTACCAGGGAGCATGGTTTCAGCCAAACTAGTGAGGAAGGTGCAGGAGCCCAGGAAGAAGTGGAGGACGAACTGATGGAAGACTCATCAGATGAGGGAGACCTTGATCACATTTCTGTTGTGCGAGGTTGGGGGGAGAGGACAGAGGAAGGAAGCATGATTGTTACCTCGCCACCAACACAACAGGGACTTGGTGCTCCTGGATGCCCAAGACACATGAGTGCCTTCTTGCTGCACTACCTGCAACATGACCCTCGAATTGGGAGAATTAGAAATAATCCTGACTACTGGGTTGCCACACTGTTAGATCCCCGGTACAAAAGTAAATTTGCAGAAATTATTCCTGCCATAGAAAGAGATGCACGCATGCAGGAGTATCAGCAGAGACTGTTGCAGAATCTTACATGTGCTTTTCCACAAAACACCAGTGGTGCACGTAGTGAATCTCACAGTTCCAACTTGCCAACCGTGGGACCGTCGAGTGTTCAGCACTCAAACCGTAACAGAAACACAGTATCTGCTGGTAACATCAATTTTGCGGAATCATTTCACCACTTTTTTAGCTCATCCTTTGCAAGGCCACAGGAGACAAGAAGTCTGACACATAGTCAACGCCTAGAGATGATGGTACAGGAGTATCTCCAAGTAAACATTGAAGCCATGACTGTGTCACTGGACCCTTGCTCTTTTTGGGTTTCCAATCTGGATAAATGGCCGGAGCTCGCCACTTACGCCTTGGAGATCTTGTCATGCCCCGCAGCCAGCGTTCTGTCTGAACGTATGTTCAGCGCTGCTGGTGGTGTGCTGACAGATAAGCGCACGCGGCTCTCCACTGATAATGTAGACAGACTTACGTTCATAAAGATGAATAAATCATGGATCCGAAACGACTTTTCTACCCCTGTGTCATCCTGGGGAGAGTTAAAGCTTGATGATTGGTTAAAATCACCTCACCAACCGTTTTAAGCTTTCAAATTACTAATCATGTTTATCTGTATCTTGGCTGGAAAATTATTTGGGCTTTGTAGCAGTGTGCAGTAATGATTCTATTAGGCCATCTATACTAAGCTCCACCAGATTTAAAATTACTAATCATGTTTATCTGTATCTTGGCTGGAAAATAATTTGGGCTTTGTAGCAGTGTGCAGTACTAATTCTATTAGTCTATCTATACTAAGCTCCACCAGATTTAAAATTAATAATAATTTTTAGCTGCATCTAGCCCGGAAAATAATTTTGGGGCTCCGAGATGCGCAAGACACATAAGTGCCTTCTTGCTGCACTACCTGCAACATGACCCTCAGATTGTCAGAATTCCAAATAATCCTGACTACTGGGTTGCCACACTCTTAGATCCCCCACACTCTTCGATCAACCTTTTCATTTTAATAAAGACCAAAAAAATGGTCATTTTTGAAATTATAAGCATTAGCAGGTTATTAGAAACTGAAATCAAACAGTTTTCAACTCAAAACTTTATTCTAGGTGATGTTACATTTGCACATAGGACCCCTTGTTCGAAAGGAGCTTCTGAACTCTCTCGTCTATTGAATTTGTCAGGTTTTGGATGGTTTCTGTTTCAATTGTTTTGCATGAGGACAGAATACCCTCCCAGAGCTGTTGCTTAGATGTGAACTGCCTCCCGCCATCATAGACACTCCTTTTGATGATGCTCCAGAGGTTCTGAATGGGGTAGAGGTCAGGGGAGCATGGGGGTCACACCATAAGTTTGTCCCCTTTTATGCCCATATCAGCCAGAGATGCAGATGTGTTATGTGCAGCATGAGACGGTTCATTATCATGCATGAAAATGATCTTGCTGTGGAATACACGGTTCTTCTTCTTGAACCATGGCAGGAAGTGCTGTTTGAGAAACTCCACATACATTACGGAGCTCATCTTTACCCCTTCAGGGATCCTAAAGGGGCTGACAATCTCTCGCCCCATGATTCCAGCCCAAAACATTACTCCACCTCCTCCTTGTTGGCGCTGTAGCCGTGTTTGCGTGGGGTGTCCATCAACCAGCCATCCTCCACTCCATCCATCTGGACCATCGAGCGTTGCACGGCACTCATCCGTGAACAAAACAGTTTTGAAATCAGTCTTCATGTAATGTTTGGCCCACTGGAGCCGTTTCTGCTTGTCTGCAGTGGATAGAGGAGGTCGACAGGATGGCGTACGCACAGCTGCAAACCTCTGAAGGACCCTGCATCTTGTTGTTCGGGGGACGTTGGAGGCACCAGCAGCTTCAAAAACTTGTCTGCTGCTATGACAAGGCTTTTTTGCCGCTACTCTTTTAACCTGACGTAATTGCCTGTAGGAAAGAGTCCTCAATTTGCCCTTATCAGCACGCACACGTGTGTACTGTGAATCAGCTACATACTTCTTGATTGCCAAGACACTTCATCCTGATCATCGCACAATGTTGATTGTAGTCATGCCTTGACCTAAACACTCCACAATTTGTTGCTTCTCAGCAGCCGACACATCCTTTTTCTTTCCCATTTTGGCAGAAAATGTAGGCTGCTTAATAATGTGGGACAGCCTTCTTAAGTAGTCTTGCCGTTCATTGGACACACCTGCCAAACTAATTAGAACAGGTGTCTGCAATTGCTTACAGTGATATAAAGAGCCCTGACACACATCACCATCAATGAGTTTTACTGACAAACAAACAAATTCTTCCCTTATCACTCCTAAACACTTTTTGCATAATAAATTGGAACACAGTGTACATGTGCTTTTCCACAAAACACCAGTGGTTCACGTAGTGAATCTTACAGTTCTAACTTGCCAACCGTGGTCTGTATGGAGTTGTTCAATAAAGGGCCCAAAATTAAGATAACATAGATGGAAGAGGTCTCTATGAATAGCAATTCCTAAGAATTTGATACCCTGTGAGGGCCAGGCAAAGGGAAAGTTGGACTGGATGGAATCCTGTATGGATTTGGGGAGGGAGACATCGAGGGCCTCAGACTTCGCTGTATTGATTTTAAAATATGACCATGTAACAAAGTGATCTATTTCAGCCATAACAGCCTGCTGATGGATATATGTGATTGACATCATCAGCAAATGCAGAGCACGTGTACTCGGTGCCTCCCACCTCAATCCACCTAATATTGGGGTTATGGCGAATTGATGAGAGCAGGTGCTCCGTCACTAGGATGTATAAGAGAGGGGACAGAGGACATCCCTGCCTTGTCCCATTGGTGATTATGAAAGGTGATGAAAATGTTCTGACGCGCCCCCTGGGCCTTGGGACATCCAGAGCCGGACCCTTTTTGGTGGATGCTGGTGGTTGTAGTCTTCGTGGCGGCGACCCGGTTCCGTGGCTCAGGGCGGTCAAAGCAGTGGCGGAACTATTTATGTGGTTTTAATGTTTAAATGTCCGACTACGCCACCCGTGGATTGCGGTCAGAGAGAGCCGCCGCTGCATGGCAGACCGCTGAGGCTGGTGTTGTGGGTGCAGCAGAGCGTAGCATAACTCCCCACGGGAGGAGTATAGCCTCAGGGCAGTGTATGCGGAGGATGGGGGCGATGGTGCAGGGCAGCAGCAGTAACGACACGGAGTCAGTGATGCAGTCCAGGGCCTTTACTCACAGTTCTTATTATCCAGACCACTTATGCAGGTAACGGCTGCCCACGTCGTACTGTGCTCACCAGGTGAGGGGCTCAGACAACTCCCAGATAACTTTGGAGCGCTTCACAGGACCCCCTTTGTGTGTCCTTTGTCTGGCCTTTCTTACCAACCCTTCTGTCCGGCTGCCTCGGGCCTCCTCTTGGTAAACTTGGCGCCAGTTTCCCAGTCCCTATGTGCTGCCCTCCTAGCGGGTGTAGCAAGGGGCTGCGCCACATAAAATGTCACAGCCTCCGGTTTCTAGCTGAGGGTCGTTTCCCGCCTCCACTAGTTTCAGGGACCGGTCTCCCCCTTTGGCCTGATCCCTCCACGCAGGTGGATTCGGGCGTGCGGTGGCGAAGCGCCCGTCCACACCCCTGGGATCCCTTCGTTCCTCGTTCCTGGAGCCTTCTCCGCTCCTCTTCCTTCCTTCTCCCTCTTCCAGGCCTGAGCCTCTGTTACTAGGCCCGCCTCTGGAGCAGAGCTCATGCAGAGCCCCTGCTCCCTGTCACTTCTGCTCAGACTTCTCTGCACTGAACTAAGATGGTGCCCACCATTTACACTCCCCTCTCAATGCACCCAGGAACTGCTTCCTCCCTGCTCCTGCACTACAGGGTTCCCCTTCTTCAGTGTTCCCTTCCCCCACTCCAGCCAGGGACAGGGACTGTCGTGCCCATCTCAGGGGCATATTGGTCGCCCTGCCCCACGGCAATGTGGCGTAATGCATAGAGGTGTCAGGGTCCTGATCCACACTCCATCCTTACCTGAGAGTGAGATATCACACCTCTGAGTGAGGTGCAATACCTCTGCAGCAACCGAGCCCTCGGGGTGCTTCAGTTCCATTTATCTTCAGCCTTGGTGACACATTGCGATACAAGGCCGTGATTTTGGCTATAAAAGGGTCCCCTAGACCCCTACCCCAAGCTTTTTAAGAGAATAATATATGGCGTGCCAGGAGACTCTATGGAATGCTTTCTCAGCATCCAACGAGAGTATCTAATTACAAATTTTTAACTGCATCTAGCCCAGGAAATACTTTGTGCCTAGTAGCAGTTTCTGCTATTCAGCGGATTATCCCGGTTGTTAAGCAAGCTACACCACCTGTAGTTTGGACACTTAATTTTTTCAAAGGAAATGCTTCGGGACCCCGGGATACTCAGTGAAGAGCATCAGGAGGCACCCCAAGGCATAGGGGCTGCGACTGGCGGTAGTACGCCTTGCGGTGGACAGCCGAGCTCGATCCTTCTAAAAGCTTGTCAACTGCAGCAGCTTTAGTGGACACTAGTGGAGCTGGAATTAAGCGGCTGCTGGCATGAGACTTGCCCTTCAATAGATCCTTGTAAATGGATTTAAAGTGTATTCATTTAAATTAGAGAGACAATTTAAATTAAAAAGCTTAGAGCTGCCTCCACCACAGGGGGGCTCGCTCGACCCACCAGCGGACAGGCACCAGTATTGGGAGAGGGGGGGCTGGCCGTCAGGGTCCACCGCGGCTCTGGCACAAACGGAGGTGGCACGGGCAGGAACTGATTGGCCGTGTCGGCTTCTCACTTTTTGGATTTTAGAAGGGCATGACATGCCTATATCTGTGTCTCCCCCTCCTTTTACTCCTCCACCTCTTTTCTTTTCGCATGACTATATGTACTTGTCACTTTTCCATGTGTTAGTTATGTCTTCAGAGCAGTTTGTCAGCTTTTGGACACCTTTGAAGGTGTTTTCTATGTGTTTCTATGTGTTTTTGTTTGCCTGCCATTGGTTTTAACGGTGTTCGAAGGTGTTCGACGAACAGTTCGACGAACAGTTCAGCGAACACACGGGTGTTCGACGAACCGAACCAAACTCGAACACAACGGGGGTGGCTCAACACTAGAGATGAGCGTTGTTCTACTCGAACTGTTCGCCAATCTCAAATTCGAGCTGTTTTGGGCGGTGTTCGAGCCATTCGGCGAACACGAACAATTTGATAAAAATTCGGCTGTTCGAGGTTATGTTCGATAACTGTTCGTGCACCAAAATCATAACTGGATTTTTTCTCAGTAATGATGAAAATTAATGTTAATACGCAGTTTGAGTGTACAGCGGGGTGGGGTGAGGGGCAGGGGATGGATCTCTGCAGGAACAATGAAGATCTCCATTTTTTTTTCTCTTTCCCGCATTTGCAGTGGGGAGGTGCAATCTGTCAGCCTATCAGCAGCGCACACACGGAGCGAAGTGCTTTTTTTCACACAAGCAAGGGCATGTGTCATTGGCAATCTATGTCACATGTCCTTGCCCTATAAGACCAAGCAATTTTCCCCGTCGCCACCATTTTCTCACTGCTGCAGCTGCGTGTTAGACGGCACCGCTGTTGCTGTGTGCGCTATACCTTGTTAATTTCAAGCCAATTTTCGCACAAATATACAGATAGCTTGGGAGTAGGGAATAGTTGTGATTGCAGTCCTTTTAAGGACTAGGTTACAGCATTTCCTACGACTTTTATCAGGGAGGTCTGTGCTCTTAAATAGATAGGTTGTGGGAGTAAAGACTAATTGTAATTGGAGTCCTTTTCAGGACTAGGTTACATCAGTTCCTATCAGTTTTTGCCAGGCAGGTCTGTGCCAGTGCTGTGCAAGTTTTTTTCACAGCATTTGGCTGAATCTAGCAAAGCTAATTCTTTTTGGCCTATTGCAGAGTGTGTTAGTCAGTGGAGTAGCCTATCTGTGCTGCAAGATATACCACCTGTGTATAGAATACCAATTTTTTTACTGCACCTAGTGAAGTAAAATCTTTTGGGCATAGCATCATTCTATTAGTCCATCTATACTGACCTCCATCAGGTTGCAAATTAAAACTAATTTTTATCTGCATCTACAGTACCTCTGAAAAAATATTTGGGCTTCTAGCTGTGTGTGGGACTTGTTGTATTAGTCCATCTATACTGACCTCCATCAGGTTGCAAACTGAATATATTTTTTTCTGCATCTACCTCTGAAAAAATATTTGGGCTTCTAGCTGAGTGTGGGTCTTGTTCTATTAATCCATCTATACTGACCTCCATCAGGTTGCAAACTGAATATAATTTTTTTCTGCATCTAGCTCTGAAAAAATATTTGGCCTTCTAGCAGTGTGTCGGACTTTCTCTATTAGTCCATCTATACTGACCTCCATCAGGTTGCAAATTAAAAATAATTTGTATCTGCATCTACAGTACCTCTGAAAAAATATTTGGGCTTCTAGCTGTGTGTGGGACTTGTTGTATTAGTCCATCTATACTGACCTCCATCAGGTTGCAAATTAAAAATAATTTTTATCTGCATCTACAGTACCTCTGAAAAAATATTTGGGCTTCTAGCTGTGTGTGGGACTTGTTGTATTAGTCCATCTATACTGACCTCCATCAGGTTGCAAACTGAATATATTTTTTTCTGCATCTACCTCTGAAAAAATATTTGGGCTTCTAGCTGTGTGTGGGACTTGTTGTATTAGTCCATCTATACTGACCTCCATCAGGTTACAAATTAAAAATAATTTGTATCTGCATCTACAGTACCTCTGAAAAAATATTTGGGCTTCTAGCTGTGTGTGGGACTTGTTGTATTAGTCCATCTATACTGACCTCCATCAGGTTGCAAATTAAAAATAATTTTTATCTCCATCTACAGTACCTCTGAAAAAATATTTGGGCTTCTAGCTGTGTGTGGGACTTGTTGTATTAGTCCATCTATACTGACCTCCATCAGGTTGCAAACTGAATATATTTTTTTCTGCATCTACCTCTGAAAAAATATTGGGCTTCTAGCTGTGTGTGGGTCTTGTTCTATTAATCCATCTATACTGACCTCCATCAGGTTGCAAACTGAATATAATTTTTTTCTGCATCTAGCTCTGAAAAAATATTTGGCCTTCTAGCAGTGTGTCGGACTTTCTCTATTAGTCCATCTATACTGACCTCCATCAGGTTGCAAATTAAAAATAATTTGTATCTGCATCTACAGTACCTCTGAAAAAATATTTGGGCTTCTAGCTGTGTGTGGGACTTGTTGTATTAGTCCATCTATACTGATCTCCATCAGGTTGCAAACTGAATATATTTTTTTCTGCATCTACCTCTGAAAAAATATTTGGGCTTCTAGCTGTGTGTGGGACTTGTTGTATTAGTCCATCTATACTGACCTCCATCAGGTTGCAAATTAAAAATAATTTGTATCTGCATCTACAGTACCTCTGAAAAAATATTTGGGATTCTAGCTGTGTGTGGGACTTGTTGTATTAGTCCATCTATACTGACCTCCATCAGGTTGCAAACTGAATATATTTTTTTCTGCATCTACCTCTGAAAAAATATTTGGGCTTCTAGCTGTGTGTGGGACTTGTTGTATTAGTCCATCTATACTGACCTCCATCAGGTTGCAAATTAAAACTCATTTGTATCTGCATCTACAGTACCTCTGAAAAAATATTTGGGCTTCTAGCTGTGTGTGGGACTTGTTGTATTAGTCCATCTATACTGACCTCCATCAGGTTGCAAATTAAAACTAATTTTTATCTGCATCTACAGTACCTCTGAAAAAATATTTGGGCTTCTAGCTGTGTGTGGGACTTGTTGTATTAGTCCATCTATACTGACATACATCAGGTTGCAAACTGAATATATTTTTTTCTGCATCTACCTCTGAAAAAATATTGGGCTTCTAGCTGTGTGTGGGTCTTGTTCTATTAATCCATCTATACTGACCTCCATCAGGTTGCAAACTGAATATAATTTTTTTCTGCATCTAGCTCTGAAAAAATATTTCGCCTTCTAGCAGTGTGTCGGACTTTCTCTATTAGTCCATCTATACTGACCTCCATCAGGTTGCAAATTAAAAATAATTTTTATCTGCATCTACAGTACCTCTGAAAAAATATTTGGGCTTCTAGCTGTGTGTGAGACTTGTTGTATTAGTCCATCTATACTGACCTCCATCAGGTTGCAAATTAAAAATAATTTGTATCTGCATCTACAGTACCTCGGAAAAAATATTTGGGCTTCTAGCTGTGTGTGGGACTTGTTGTATTAGTCCATCTATACTGACCTCCATCAGGTTGCAAACTGAATATATTTTTTTCTGCATCTACCTCTGAAAAAATATTTGGGCTTCTAGCTGTGTGTGGGACTTGTTGTATTAGTCCATCTATACTGACCTCCATCAGGTTGCAAATTAAAAATAATTTGTATCTGCATCTACAGTACCTCTGAAAAAATATTTGGGCTTCTAGCTGTGTGTGGGACTTGTTGTATTAGTCCATCTATACTGACCTCCATCAGGTTGCAAACTGAATATATTTTTTTCTGCATCTACCTCTGAAAAAATATTGGGCTTCTAGCTGTGTGTGGGTCTTATTCTATTAATCCATCTATACTGACCTCCATCAGGTTGCAAACTGAATATAATTTTTTTCTGCATCTAGCTCTGAAAAAATATTTGGCCTTCTAGCAGTGTGTCGGACTTTCTCTATTAGTCCATCTATACTGACCTCCATCAGGTTGCAAATTAAAAATAATTTTTATCTGCATCTACAGTACCTCTGAAAAAATATTTGGGCTTCTAGCTGTGTGTGGGAATTGTTGTATTAGTCCATCTATACTGACCTCCATCAGGTTGCAAATTAAAAATAATTTGTATCTGCATCTACAGTACCTCTGAAAAAATATTTGGGCTTCTAGCTGTGTGTGGGACTTGTTGTATTAGTCCATCTATACTGACCTCCATCAGGTTGCAAACTGAATATATTTTTTTCTGCATCTACCTCTGAAAAAATATTTGGGCTTCTAGCTGTGTGTGGGACTTGTTGTATTAGTCCATCTATACTGACCTCCATCACGTTGCAAATTAAAAATAATTTGTATCTGCATCTACAGTACCTCTGAAAAAATATTTGGGCTTCAAGCTGTGTGTGGGACTTGTTGTATTAGTCCATCTATACTGACCTCCATCAGGTTGCAAATTAAAACTAATTTTTATCTGCATCTACAGTACCTCTGAAAAAATATTTGGGCTTCTAGCTGTGTGTGGGACTCGTTGTATTAGTCCATCTATACTGACCTCCATCAGGTTGCAAACTGAATATATTTTTTTCTGCATCTACCTCTGAAAAAATATTGGGCTTCTAGCTGTGTGTGGGTCTTGTTCTATTAATCCATCTATACTGACCTCCATCAGGTTGCAAACTGAATATAATTTTTTTCTGCATCTAGCTCTGAAAAAATATTTGGCCTTCTAGCAGTGTGTTGGACATTCTCTATTAGTCCATCTATACTGACCTCCATCAGGTTGCAAACTGAATATATTTTTTTCTGCATCTAACCCAGCCAATAGTTTTGGCCTAATACCACAGTTTGGCCATTCAGCTCTGCTCGGTTACCATCCATTGTTTTTTTGTGCAAACAACTCCAGAGTTGTGAATTAGTTAACCACCAAAATGAGTGGAAAAAGGCCTGCTGCTGGTGGAAAGGGGAATAGGCGTGTTGGGAAGGGGAAAAAAGGTTGTGTCCGTGGGGTAGGTGTTAAAGCAACAGTAACATCTGCAGAAGAAAGACCATCTTCCAGCCAAACTAAAATGTCTACTTCTTTTAGCGGACAATGTGATAAGATCCCTTTCTTACGGCCACGCCAATCGCTACAAATTCCAGATGAGGCACAAAAACAGCAGGTGCTTCAACGGATATCAAGTGCTCCTTTAAGTGGGCTCTCCTCCACATCAACTTCAACATCACAAATACTCCAGTCCTCAAAGGTGTCACCCAAATCGCACTTGCTTCCTCACAGCTCCCAAATCTCCAGCTGCCCGTCTGAGTATGAGGTAGAACAGATGGTTGAGTCTGCAGAGCTGTTTACTCATACTATAGCCTGGGAATCAGAGGTCGACTCCAGCGCTTCTGTGAATCCAGACGAGGAAATGATCTGCACTGATGCCCAGAATCTTTATGAGTCGGATCCAGGACCAGACGCAGAAGGTTCTGACCATAATGTAGACCCTCATTCCCAAACTGTAACTCCTGTTGGTGGAGACAATGAGGAAGACGATGATGAGACTCAAATACCTGATTGGAGCGACAACTTTAGTTTTTTGGCAGGGCAGGAACAGGTTGGCTCTGAGGACGACGGGTGTGATAACGCACAGGGTGATGATGATGAGGTTGGAGATCCCACTTACTGTCAACCCACAGTCAGCCAAGAGATGAGGTCAGCAGAGGAGGTGGAGGAAGATGCTAGTGACGACGAGGTTAGTTTGCGCCTTCCTGGACAGAGACGTAGCACTGGAAGCACGTCAACAACTGCATCCTCAAACACAACTCTGCCTCTCACCACAAGTCGTGGTGGCTCTTCAGGTCGCATGGGTGCTAAGCCTTGCATAGCCTGGGCATTTTTTCAGATCGATAAAGATGACCCAACTCGTGTTATCTGTAACATTTGTCAGCAAAAGCTAAGTAGAGGCCAAAAAATACATAGTTTGAGTACTTCATGCATGAACCGGCACATGGACATGAAGCATAAGTTGCAGTGGGAAGCTCAGTGGGCTACAATGCGGCCTAGCCGGCCGGGCCAACCACCGTCTGCCATATCTTGTGCATC
This sequence comes from Phyllobates terribilis, assembly GCF_046119375.1. NCBI lineage: Eukaryota > Metazoa > Chordata > Amphibia > Anura > Dendrobatidae > Phyllobates > Phyllobates terribilis. Next base: position 733,571,703 of record NW_027362763.1, on the reverse strand, counting down.
CCCGGCCTCTTCATCCTCTGTGACTGGGGGGACAGCAGTCACACCTGTTTTGGGGTGCAGACCTGCCACCTCTTTACCCGCAACAGCCAGCGTGATTGGCAGGTCATCATTTTCTTTGGAGGTGGTAACAGCAGCTGGTGTTGAGCGCTGTCCGACATCGATAGCACCACCTTTGGATCAAGGCAACCTAACATGTCCGCCTGCATCTTCCTCACAGACCGGCAGTTTGCCGGGGACACCCTTATCAACCCCGTCTAAGCACAATAGCCAGCCCTCGGTCCCTCAGATGTGGACAAGTAAAAGACCATTTCCTCCTAACCATGAGAAAGCTAAGAGGTTGAATTTCACCATCTGCAAGCTCTTGGCTACAGAAATGCTGCCTTTCCGCCTGGTGGACACAGAGGATTTTCGAGACCTTATGTCCGTCGCAGTGCCCCAGTACCAGATGCCCAGTCGGCAATACTTCTCAAAGAAAGGTGTGCCTGCGCTCCACCAGCATGTCGCACACAACATCACCGCTTCTTTGAGAAACTCTGTGTGTGACAGGGTGCATTTCACCACAGACACTTGGACGAGTAGGCATGGACAGGGGCGTTACATGTCGCTGACTGGGCACTGGGTAACTATGGTGACAGCAGGACAAGGGGCTGCTGTCCAAGTCTTGCCGTCCCCACGAGTTGTGCGTCAATCCTCTTTATGTCAAAGTTCCTCCACTGCTTCTGCCTCCTTAACCTCCTCTCGGTCTTCCACCTGCACCCAAAGCCTGTCTGGTCATGCCACAAGCTTTCTAACTGCGCAGAAGGGATCCTGCACACCTCCTTACTATGCTGGCAGTAGGGCTCAACGTCATCAGGCGGTTTTTTCATTGAAATGTCTGGGAAATGTGAGTCACACAGCTGAGGAGTTGTGGTCAGCTCTGGAGAACCAATTTCATGAATGGTTGTCTCCACTGGACCTGAAACCAGGGAAGGCCGTGTGCGACAATGCTGCAAACCTGGGTGCGGCCCTTCGCCGGGGCAATGTCACACACGTGCCTTGTATGGCTCACGTGTTGAACCTGGTTGTCCAGCAATTTTTAGCCCACTATCCCAGACTAGATGGCCTTCTGCAGAGGGCACGGTCGCTGTGTGCTCACTTCCGCCGTTCGCATCCCGCAGCTCAGCGACTTACATCTCTACAGAAGTCGTTGGGCCTGCCACTTCACCGGCTAAAATGCGATGTGCCTACCCGGTGGAATTCAACTCTGCACATGTTGCAGCGACTGTGGCAGCACCGACAAGCCCTGGTGCAATACGTTCTGACATATAGCCTGGGCCAACGAGATTCAGAGGTGGGGCAAATCACGCTGGAGGAGTGGTCTCAGATCAGGGAACTATGCACCCTTCTGCACAGTTTTGAAATGGCGACGAAGATGTTTAGTGCTGACGATGCCATTATCAGCATGACTATTCCGGTGATTTACATGCTGGAGCACATGTTAAACAGAATTCGGAGTCAGGTGGTGGCACAAGAGGAGGTGGAGGAAGTAGAGGAGGAGGAGTTGTATGCGGAAGGGCTAACATCTGCAAGGTCCAGACGGTCGGCAGCACCAAGGCGGCAGGCATGTGAGGGTGGGGGAGATGGTTTTACCAGGGCGCATGGTAGCAGCCAAACTAGTGAGGAAGGTGCAGGAGCCCAGGAAGAAGTGGAGGACGAACTGATGGAAGACTCATCAGATGAGGGAGACCTTGATCACATTTCTGTTGTGCGAGGTTGGGGGGAGAGGACAGAGGAAGGAAGCATGATTGTTACCTCGCCACCAACACAACAGGGACTTGGTGCTCCTGGATGCGCAACACACATGAGTGCCTTCTTGCTGCACTACCTGCAACATGACCCACGAATTGTGAGAATTAGAAATAATCCTGACTACTGGGTTGCCACACTGTTAGATCCCCGGTACAAAAGTAAATTTGCAGAAATTAATCCTGCCATAGAAAGGGATGCACGCATGCAGGAGTATCAGCAGAGACTGTTGCAGAATCTTACATGTGCTTTTCCACAAAATACCAGTGGTGCACGTAGTGAATCTCACAGTTCCAACTTGCCAACCGTGGGACCGTCAAGTGTTCAGCACTCAAACCGTAACAGAACCACAGTATCTGGTGGTAACATCAATTTTGCGGAATCATTTCACCACTTTTTTAGCTCATCCTTTGCAAGGCCACAGGAGACAAGAAGTCTGACACATAGTCAACGCCTAGAGACGATGGTACAGGAGTATCTCCAAGTAAACATTGAAGCCACGACTGTGTCACTGGACCCTTGCTCTTTTTGGGCTTCCAATCTGGATAAATGGCCGGAGCTAGCCACTTACGCCTTGGAGATCTTGTCATGCCCCGCAGCCAGCGTTCTGTCTGAACGTGTGTTCAGCGCTGCTGGTGGTGTGCTGACAGATAAGCGCACGCGGCTCTCCACTGATAATGTAGACAGACTCACGTTCATAAAGATGAACAAATCATGGATCCGAAACGACTTTTCTACCCCTGTGTCATCCTGGGGAGAGTAAAAGCTTGATGATTGTTTAAAATCACCCTACCAACCGTTTTAAGCTTTCAAATTACTAATCATGTTTATCTGTATCTTGACTGGAAAATAATTTGGGCTTTGTAGCAGTGTGTAGCACTGATCCTATTAGGCCATCTATAATAAGCTCCACCAGATTTAAAATTAAAAATAATTTTTAGCTGCATCTAGCCCGGAAAATAATTTTGGGGCTCCGAGATGCGCAAGACACATAAGTGCCTTCTTGCTGCACTACCTGCAACATGACCCTCAGATTGTCAGAATTCGAAGTAATCATGACTAATGGGTTGCCACACTCTTAGATCCCCCAAACTTTTCGATCAACCTTTTCATTTTAATAAAGACCAAAAAAATGGTCATTTTTGAAATTATAAGCATTAGCAGGTTGTTAGAAACTGAAATCAAACAGTTTTCAACTCAAAACTTTATTCTAGGTGATGTTACATTTTCACATAGGACCCCTTGTTCGAAAGGAGCTTCTGAACTCTCTCGTCCATTGAATTTGTCAGGTTTTGGATGGTTTCTGCTTCAATTGTTTTGCATGAGGACAGAATACCCTCCCAGAGCTGTTGCTTAGATGTGAACTGCCTCCCGCCATCATAGACACTCCTTTTAATGATGCTCCAAAGGTTCTGAATGGGGTAGAGGTCAGGGGAGCATGGGGGTCACACCATAAGTTTGTCCCCTTTTATGCCCATATCAGCCAGAGATGCAGATGTTTTATGTGCAGCATGAGATGGTGCATTATCATGCAGAAAAATGATCTTGCTGTGAAATACACGGTTCTTCTTCTTGAACCATGGCAGGAAGTGCTGTTTGAGAAAATCCACATACATTATGGAGTTCATCTTTAGCGCCTTCAGGGATCCTAAAGGGGCCGACAATCTCTCTCCCCATGATTCCAGCCCAAAACATTACTCCACCTCCTCCTTGTTGGCGCTGTAGCCGTGTTTGCGTGGGGTGTCCATCAACCAGCCATCCTCCACTCCATCCATCTGGACCATCGAGCGCTGCACGGCACTCATCCGTAAACAAAACAGTTTTGAAATCAGTCTTCATGTAATGTTTGGCCCACTGGAGCCATTTCTGCTTGTGTGAAGTGGATAGAGGAGGTCGACAGGATGGCGTATGCACAGCTGCAAACCTCTGAAGGACCCTGCATCTTGTTGTTCGGGGGACGTTGGAGGCACAAGCAGCTTCAAAAACTTGTCTGCTGCTATGACAAGGCTTTTTTGCCGCTGCTCTTTCAACCTGACGTAATTGCCTGTAGGAAAGAGTCCTCAATTTGCCCTTATCAGCACGCACACGTGTGTACTGTGAATCAGCTACATACTTCTTGATTGCCAAGACACTTCATCCTGATCATCGCACAATGTTGATTGTAGTCATGCCTTGACCTAAACACTCCACAATTTGTTGCTTCTCAGCAGCCGACACATCCTTTTTCTTTCCCATTTTGGCAGAAAATGTAGGCTGCTGAATAATGTGAGAGAGCCTTCTTAAGTAGTCTTGCCTTTCATTGGACACACCTGACAAACTAATTAGCACTGGTGTCTGCAATTGCTTACAGTGATATAAAGAGCCCTGACACACATCACCATCAATGAGTTTAACTGACAAACAAACAAATTCTTCCCTTATCACTCCTAAACACTTTTTGCATAATAATTTGGAACACAGTGTACATGTGCTTTTCCACAAAACACCAGTGGTTCACGTAGTGAATCTTACAGTTCTAACTTGCCAACCGTGGTCTGTATGGAGTTGTTCAATAAAGGGCCCAAAATTAAGATAACATAGATGGGAGAGGTCTCTATGAATAGGACTTCCTAAGTATTTGATACCCTGTGAGGGCCAGGCAAAGGGAAAGTTGGAATGGATGGAATCCTATATGGATTTGGGGAGGGAGACATCGAGGGCCTCAGACTTCGCTGCATTGATTTTAAAATTTGACCATGTAACAAAGTGATCTATTTCAGCCATAACAGCATGGATGGATATATGTGATTGAGTGATATATACTAGGACATCATCAGCAAATAGAGAGCACTTGTACTCGGTGCCTCCCACCTCAATCCACCTAATATTGGGGTTATGGCGAATTGATGAGAGCAGGTGCTCCGTCACTAGGATGTATAAGAGAGGGGACAGAGAACATCCCTGCCTTGTCCCATTGGTGATTGTGAAAGGTGATGAAAATGTTCTGACGCGCCCCCTGGGCCTTGGGACACCCGGAGCCGGACCCTTTTTGGTGGATGCTGGTGGTTGCAGTCTCCGTGGCGGCAACCCGGTTCCGTGGCTCAGGGCGGTCAAACCAGTGGCGGAACTATTTATGTGGTTTTGATGTTTAAATGTCCGACTACGCCACCCGTGGATTGTGGTCAGAGTGAACCGCCGCTCCAGGGCAGACCGCTGAGGCTGGTGTTGTGGGTGCAGCAGAGCGTAGCATAACTCCCCACGGGAGGAGTATACTGTGCTCACCAGGTGAGGGGCTCAGACAACTCCCAGATAACTTTGGAGCGCTTCACAGGACCCCCTTTGTGTGTCCTTTGTCTGGCCTTTCTTCCCAACCCTTCTGTCCGGCTGCCTCGGGCCTCCTCTTGGTAAACTTGGCGCCAGTTTCCCTGACCCTATGTGGTGCCTTCCTAGCAGGTGTAGCGAGGGGCTGCGCCACATAAAATGTCACAGCCTCCTGTTTCTAGCTGAGGGTCGTTTCCTGCCTCCACTAGTTTCGGGGACCGGTCTCCCCCTTTGGCCTGACCCCTCCACGCAGGTGGATTCTGGCGTGCGGTGGCGACTCGCCCGTCCGCACCCCTGAGATCCCTTCGTTCCTCGTTCCTGGAGCCTTCTCCGCTCCTCTTCCTTCCTTCTCCCTCTTCCAGGCCTGGGCCTCTGTTACTAGGCCCGCCTCCGGAGCAGAGCTCATGCAGAGCCCCTGCTCCCTGCCACTTCTGCTCAGACTTCTCTGCACTGAACTAAGATGGTGCCCACCTTTTATACTCCCTTCTCAATGCACCCAGGAACTGCTTCCTCCCTGCTCCTGCATTACAGGGTTCCCCTTCCTCAGTGTTCCCTCCCCCCACTCCAGCCAGGGACAGGGACTGTCGTGCCCATCTCAGGGGCATATTGGTCGCCCTGCCCCACGGCAATGTGGTGTAATGCATGCAGGTGTCGGGTCCTGATCCACACTACATCCTTACCTGAGAGTGAGATATCACACCTCTGGGTGAGGTGCAATACCTCTGTAGCAACCGAGCCCTCAGGGTGCTACAGTTCCATTTATCTTCAGCCTAGGTGACGTATTGCGATACAGGGCCGTGATTTTGGCTATTAGAGGGTCCCCTAGACCCCTACCCCAAGCTTTTTAGGAGAATCATATATGGCGTGCCAGGAGACTCTATGGAATGCTTTCTCAGCATCCAACGAGAGTATCTAATTACAAATTTTTAACTGCATCTAGCCCAGGAAATACTTTGTGCCTAGTAGCAGGGTCTGCTAGTCAGCGGATTATCCCGGCTGTTAAGCAAGCTACACCACCTGTAGTTTGGACACTTCATTTTTTCAAAGGAAATGCTTCGGACCACGGGATACTCAGTGAAGAGCATCAGGAGGCACCCCAAGGCATAGGGGCTGGGACTGGCAGTAGGATGCCTTGCGGTGGACAGCCGAGCTCGATCCTTATAAAAGCTTTTTAACTGCAGCAGCTTTAGTGGACGCTACTGGAGCTGGAATTACGCGGCTGCTGGCATGAGACTTGCCCTCCAATAGATCCTTGTAAATGGATTTAAAGTGTATTCATTCAAATTAGAGAGACAATTTAAATTAAAAAGCTTAGAGCTGCCTCCACCACAGGGGGGCTCGCTCGACCCACCAGCGGACAGGCACCAGTATTGGGAGAGGGGGGCTGGCCATCAGGGTTCACCGCGGCTCTGGCACAAACCCGGCGACACGGAGGTGGCACGGGCAGGAGCGGACTGGCCGTGTCGGCTTCTCACTTTTTGGATTTTAGAAGGGCATGACATGCCTATATCTGTGTCTCCCCCTCCTTTTACTCCTCCACCTCTTTTATTTTCGCATGACTATATGTACTTGTCACTTTTCCATGTGTTAGTTATGTCTTCTGAGCAGTTTGTCAGCTTTTGGACACCTTTGAAGGTGTTTTCTATGTGTTTCTATGTGTTTTTGTTTGCCTGCCATTGGTTTTAACGGTGTTCGAAGGTGTTCGACGAACAGTTCGACGAACACACGGGTGTTCGACGAACCGAACCGAACTCGAACACTACGGGGGTGGCTCAACACTACTCAACACTAAACATAAACTCAAATACAGTGGGTTTTTTTTGCTAGGTCTAACTCTATTCCCATGCACCTCTGTCTTCACACCCAGACATGATTATACGCTTCCTGATTTTGTCTATTTACTCTTGTCCTCCTCCTTCTCCGCATCCTCATCCTCCACCACCATATCACCACCATATGTACCATATCAGTCTCTTGCAAGGGGCATTGGAGTTCCTCTAAATTTTTGGCAGCCGTTGCTTCACTGCATAGGCAAACAGTATGGGAGACCCACTTCCTAATAATGGGAACATTGTTTTCAGGAGGCCCTCCGACCTCTACGTCTCTTGCAAGGGTCATTGTAGTTAAAAATGGGAGCATTTTTTGCAGGAGGAACTCCGAACTCTTTGCAAGGGGCCTTGGAGTTCCTCCAAATCTTTACCAGCCGTTTCTTCACTGCATAGGCCAACAGTAAGGGGGACACACTTCCTAATAATGGGAGCATTTTTTGCAAGAGGCCCTCCGACCTCTACATCTCTTGCAAGGGGAATTGGAGTTCCTCCAAATTTTTGGTACCTGTTGTTTCACTGCATAGGAAAATAGCATGGGAGGCACACTTCCTAATAATGGGAGCATTTTTTGCAGGAGGCCCTCCGACCTCTACGTCTCTTGCAAGGGGCATTGGAGTTCCTCCAAATTTTTGACAGACGTTGCTTCACTGCATAGGCAAACAGTATGGGAGGCACACTTCCTAATAATGGGAGCATTTTTTGCAGGAGGCCCTCCGACCTCTACTTCTCTTGCAAGGGGCATTGGAGTTCCTCCAAATTTTTGGCAACCGTTGCATTCACTGCATACCCTTTAACTGTATAGAACACCCTCTCCTTTCTAATGGGAACATGTCGTTACTGTGGCCCAGCTCTATGTGTCTTTATATTGTTAGTGGGGTTTTTCCATATTTTGGCAGCCCTTGCAGTCACAGCATGGGCATTACCACTATAGGAGACCCGCTCCTTTATAATCAGAACATTTTTTTTACTGAGACCCTCCTCTATGTCTCTTCAAAGGGGTATTGGGTTGCGTCCAAATTTTTGGCAGCCCTTGCAGTCACTGCATACGCAATAACAGTATAGGAGACCCACTCGTTAATAGTGTTGAGCCACCCCCGTAGTGTTCGGGTTCGGTTCGGTTCGTCGAACACCGGGATGTTCGAGGAACTGTTCGTCGAACTGTTCGTCGAACACCTTAGAACACCGTCGAACACCGTTAAAACCAATGGCAGGCAAACAAAAACACATAGAAACACATAGAAAACACCTTCAAAGGTGTCCAAAAGCTGACAAACTGCTCAGAAGACGCTCTCTTTAAAAAAGACGGCCGGCAATTCATCAGCGGCATACACCGGTACCCGACAATTTAGACAAGAAGGAATAGAGCATCACACATAGATTAGATAGATAGAAACATGTCAGTCACACATATAAGAAGAACAGTGATAGTGTTGCTTACTGTACTTGTCATTTAGTGTAAAGCATTTATTTAAAAAAATAATAGTGTTTTCATGCACCGTCTCTTTAAGAAAGCCGGCCGGCAATTCAGCAGCGGTACCCGACAATTTAGAACAGAAAGAATAGAGCTTCACACATAGATTAGATAGATAGAAACATGTCAGTCACATATATAAGAAGTACAGTGACAGTGTTGCTTACTGTACTTGTCATTTAGTGTTAAAATAAAGGATTTATTAAAAAAAAAATTGGCGTGGGGTTCCCCCTAATTTTAGTCTCTAGCGGAGGTTAAGCAGACGGCTGGGGCAGATGTTTGAAGCCTGGGAAGGGGGTAATACCCACGGAGCTTCCCAAGCTACTAATATCAGCCCCCAGCTGAATACCTAGCCTTTACTAGCTATATAAATGGGGGATCCCCCCAAATAAATGACATGGGGTCCCCCCTTTTTTAATAGCTAGCAAAGGCTAGGCAGACAGCTGGGGGCTGATATTAATAGCCCAGGAAGGGTACCATGAATATTGGCCCCCTTCCAGGCTAGAAACACCAGCCGTCAGCCGCCCCAGAAATGGCGCATCCATAGGATGCGCCAATTCTGGCACTTAGCCTCGCTCTTCCCACTGCCCTGTAGCGGTGGCAGTGGGGTAATAGGGCTGGGGTTGATGTCAGCTTATAATGCCAGCTGACATCAAGCCCAGGTTAGTAATGGAGAGGCGTCTATAAGACACCCCCATTACTAACCCCATAGTCAAAGTTAAAAAAAACACAAACAACCAGAATAAAGTCCTTTAATTGAAATAAAGACACAATTCTTTAATGTTCTAAAGTAAACCATACTTACCGTCACGCCCATTCCAGCTGAAGCCAACGATCTCCTGCAATAAAAGAAAAATAATAAAGCAACATCATCCTTACCTTTCCATGGTTCCCACGATGGCTCCAGCTCTGCTACATCGAGATGACAGGCTGGACCGCAGCAGAACGCTGCCATCCAGCCTGTCATCCCGCACACACTGAGAAGCGCAGGCATGCTTGCGCTACTCAGTGTCTGGCTGTGACGACATAAAGATGAGCCGAGGTCATGTCCAATGAACTCAGCTCACCTCATGTACGTCACTGACAGCGTGGGAGAATTCTCACGCTGAAGCGCTGAGTGCAGGAGAATTTTCCCACGCTGTCAGTGACGTGCATGAGGCTGATATTTAAATTTGGCGCACAAATCGGTGATTGGTCGCGGGCAGCGTCCGCGACCAATCAGTACGGTAGTGTTTAACTTTGGCGGCAAGATCAGTGATTGGTCGCGCGCCAAGACCGCGACAAATCACCGATTTGGGCGCCACATTTAAATATCGGCCGCGACCAATCAGCACAGCGTTGTTTAAATGTCGATCCAAGATCGGTGATTGGTCGCGGCCTATATTTAAATTTGGCGCACAAATCTGTGATTGGTCGCGGGCAGCGTCCGCGACCAATTAGCACAGTAGTGTTTAACTTTGGCGGCAAGATCAGTGATTGGTCGCGGTCAAGACGGCGACCAATCACCGATTTGTGCGGCACATTTAAATAGCGGCCGCGACCAATTGGATGTCAGCGCCGCTCCCCGGTCCTCCCTTCACATCCTAGCCGGTGATGTCCCCACAGTATCCACATGGTGTTACAAAGGTCCGGACATTTGTGTTAAAAATCGCTGATTGGTCGCTGGCGCTGCCCGCGACCAATCACCGATTTGGGCGCCAAATTTAAATATCCTCCGCGACCAATCACCCATCTTGGCTCCACATTTAAACACCGCTGTACTGATTGGTCGCGGAAGCTATTTAAATGTGACACAGCACAGCGGTGTTTAAATGTGGAGCCAAGATTGGTGATTGGTTGCGGCCGATATTTAAATTTGGCGCCCAAATCGGTGATTGGTCGCGGGCAGCGCCAGCGACCAATCAGCGATTTTTAACACAAATGTCCAGATCTTTGTAACACCATGCGGATACTGTGGGGACATCAGCGGCTAGGGTGTCAAGGGAGGATCGGGGAGCGGCGCTGCAGGTCGAGATACTTCTGCTGCGAGCAGTCGCTCATGTCCCGGCTTCTCGCAACGGAAGTATCCGACCAGGCAGCGGCGCTCCCCGGTCCTCACCAATACGATTAGCTGATTGGTCGCGCTCTCCGCACGCGACCAATCAGTGATCTTGGCGCTAAAGTTAAACACCGCTCTGCTGATTGGTCGCGGACGCTGCCCGCGACCAATCACCGATTTGGGCGCCACATTTAAATAGCGGCCGCGACCAATCAGCGAGCTTGGCGCCAAATTTAAACAACGCTCTGCTGATTGGACGCGGACGCCAGCCGCGACCAATCAGCGAGATTGGCGCCAAATTTAAACCCCGCTCTGCTGATTGGTCACAGTTGCCTTCCGCGACCAATCAGCGATTTTGACGCCAAATTTAAACACCGCTCTGCTGATTGGTCGCGGCCGGCGATTGCGACCAATCAGCATTATTGGCGCCAAATTTAAACCCCGCTCTGCTGATTGGTCGCGATGCCGGCCGTGACTAATCAACATTGTTGCTGCCAAATTTAAACACCGCTCTGCTGAATGGTCGAGGTCGTGACCTAATCACCATTATTGGCGCCAAATTTAACACCGCTTTGCTGATTGGTCGCGACCACAACCTATCAGCATTATTGGTGCAAAATTTAAACCCTGCTCTGCTGATTAGTCGCGACCGCCGGCCGTGACCAATCAGTGATATAGTTGCCAAATTTCAACACCGCTTTGCTGATTGGTCGCGGTTGCTGGCCGCGACCAGTCAGCGATTTTGGCGCCAAATTTAAACACCGCTCTGCTGATTGCGCCGGGTCTGCCGCATACATATTCTAGAATACCCGATGCGTTAGAATCGGGCCACCATCTAGGTTCATGAAATAATTAAAAAAAAAATTGACGTGGGTCTTCGCACTATATTTGTGTCCAGCCAGGTACAGCAGGCAGGAACGGGCTGCCCCCAACCACCAGCTGCCTATTTGTACCTGGCCGGACACAACAATATAGGGAAGCCCTTTTTTTCTTAATTATTTCATGAATTTCATGAAATAATTAAAAAAAAAAATACGTGGGGCTTCGCCCTATTTTTGTTTCCAGCCAGGTACAACTAGGCAGCTGGGGGCTGGAATCTGCAGCGCAGGGAGGCCCAAGCTTTCTGGGTCCCCCCAGCTGCAAATTGCAGTCCGCAGCCACCCCGGAAAATGGCGCATTCATAGAAGCGCCATCTTCTGGCGCTGTACCCAACTCATCCAGGGCCCTGGTGCGGTGGCTCACTGGGTAATAAAGGGGTTAGGGCCAGCTTGGCATTATCAGCTGGCCCTAAGCCCGAAATTCATGGGGTCACGCCAATATTAGACATGACCGCCATGAATTTCTAGTAAAGTATTTAAAAAAAACACAACACCCAGAAAAAAGTCCTTTAATTGAAATAAACACACAATTCTTTATTGTTCTAAATTAAACCATACTTACCGTCACGCCCATTCCAGCTGAAGCCAACGATCTCCTGCAATAAAAGTAAAATAATAAAGCAACCTCATCCTTACCTTTCCATGGTTCCCACGACAGCTTCAGCTCTGCTACATCGAGATGACAGGCTGGACCGCAGCAGAATGCTGCCATCCAGCCTGTCATCCCGCAGACACTGAGAAGTGCAGGCTTGCTTGCGCGCCTCAGTGTCTGGCTGTGACGGCATCCAGATGAGCCGAGGTCATGTCCAATGAACTCAGCTCACCTCATGTACGTCACTGACAGCGTGGAAGAATTCTCCTGCACTCAGCGCTTCAGCGTGAGAATTCTCCCACGCTGTCAGTGACGTACATGAGGTCAGCTGAGTTCAATGTATATGAATGAGCTCACCTCATGCACGTCACTGACAGCATGGGAAAATTCTCCTGCACTCAGCGCTTCAGCGTGAGAATTTTCCCACGCTGTCAGTGACGTGCATGAGGTGAGCTCATTCATGTTCAATGAACTCGGCTCACCTCATGCACGTCACTGACAGCGTGGGAAAATTCTCACGCTGAAGCGCTGAGTGCAGGAGAATTCTCCCACGCTGTCAGTGACGTGCATGAGGTGAGCCGAGTTCATTATCGGCTCATCTTTATGCCGTCACAGAGAGTCACTGAGGAGCGCAAGCATGCCTGCGCTTCTCAGTGTCTGCGGGATGACAGGCTGGATGGCAGCGTTCTGCTGCGGTCCAGCCTGTCATCTCGATGTAGCAGAGCTGAAGCTGTCCTGGGAACCATGGAAAGGTAAGGATGAGGTTGCTTTATTATTTTACTTTTATTGCAGGAGATCGTTGGCTTCAGCTGGAATGGGCGTGGTGGTAAGTATGGTTTAATTTAGAACAATAAAGGATTGTGTCTTTATTTCAATTAAAGGACTTTATTCTGGGTGTTTGTGTTTTCTTTTAACTTTGACTATGGGGTTAGTAATGGGGGTGTCTTATAGACGCCTCTCCATTACTAACCTGGGCTTGATGTCAGGTGGCATTATAAGCTGACATCAACCCCAGCCCTATTACCCCACTGCCACCGCTACAGGGCAGTGGGAAGAGCGAGGCTAAGTGTCAGAATTGGCGCATCCTATGGATGCGCCATTTCTGGGGCGGCTGACGGCTGGTGTTTCTAGCCTGGGAGGGGGCCAATATTCATGGCACCCTTCCTGGGCTATTAATATCAGCCCCCAGCTGTCTGCCTAGCCTTTGCTAGCTATTAAAATAGGGGGGACCCCACGTCATTTTTTTTGGGGGGGGGTCCCCCATTTTAATAGCTAGTAAAGGCTAAGTATTCCGCTGGGGGCTGATATTAGTAGCCTGGGAAGCTCCGTGGGTATTACCCCCTTCCCAGGCTTCAAACATCTGCCCCAGCCGTCTGCTTAACCTCCGCTAGAGCCTAAAATTACGGGGAACCCCACGCCAATTTTTTTTTAAATAAATCCTTTATTTTAACACTAAATGACAAGTACAGTAATCAACACTATCACTGTACTTCTTATATATGTGACTGACATGTTTCTATCTATCTAATCTATGTGTGATGCTCTATTCCTTCTATTCTAAATTGTCGGGTACAGATGCTGAATTGCCGGCCGGCTTTTTTAAAGAGACAGTGCATGAAAACACTATTATTTTTTTTAATAAATCCTTTACACTAAATGACAAGTACAGTAAGCAACACTGTCACTGTACTTCATATATATGTGACTGACATGTTTCTATCTATCTAATCTATGTGTGATTCTCTATTTTTTCTATTCCAAATTGTCGGGTACCGCTGCTGAATTGCCGGCCGGCTTTTTTAAAGAGACGGTGCATGAAAACACTATTATTTTTTTTGATACATCCTTTACACTAAATGACAAGTACAGTAAGCAACTCTGTCACTGTACTTCATATATATGTGGCTGACATGTTTCTATCTATCTAATCTATGTGTGAAGCTCTATTCTTTCGGTTCTAAATTGTGGGGTACCGGTGTATGCCGCTGCTGAATTGCCGGCTTTTCATGTTTCACTGTGAGCACTGTTCCCATCGATTTGGGCAATCACTGTAATGCCACAACCACCATGGCTGTGGCATTACAGTGAGTGGCAGACAATCCCTGCATGATTGGTGCTCTAAATAGCGCCAGACATGCAGTACACGCTTTTGGTGCACGAACAGTTATCGACCATAACCTCGAACAGCCGAATTTTTTGCAAATCGTTCGGGTTCGTCGAACAACTCGAACACCGCCCAAAACAGCTCGAATTTGAGATTGGCGAACAGTTCTAGTCGAACACCGCTCATCTCTACTCGTTAATAATGGGAACAATTAAGCATAGCCGGCTGATGGCTCTCTAACAATAGCGAGGACCGACTGCTGGCCCTTTAAGAATGGTAAGGGCCGCCTGATGACCCCATAAAAATAGGCTTTGTGACTTTCAGAGTCCCTCCATCATAAATGAAACAGTCTGATGACACACCACATGGCCAGATAAGGTTGTAAAATGTTAAAATGACATTTCCAGGTGAATGCACTTGTCTTAAAAAATAACGTAAAGAATAAAAAATAAAAACACAGTAGGATCTTTCTTTAGTATAAAAACCAGACTCGCCAATGTAACCTCAATGTAATCACATTGTTCAGCTCCTGCACCTCCTCCTCCAGTTTGGCCTCCATCTCCGAAATGACCACATCAGTCACAAGCTGAAAGCAATGCAGCACTGCCTTGGCCAAGCAGCAACAGGCTGTGCTGAAGATAACATGCTTAATTCTTAGGTGACAAACCACCCACTGCTGCAGAGTTGTTGAAAGCTGTAACACAGCAGCCTGATCTGTGGCTCTCACCGCTGAACAAACAGCCAGGCATGGTCGTGTGTGACAATTGGTGGAAACTGGTGGTAATGGAGAAATGACAGCCGGAGTAGATACGGTTTTCCTCTATGCCAGTCCTTTCACCAAGCTAAGGAATATGGTTGTGGTGAAATACATCTCTCATTGAGAAGCAGTGTCAGACTGAAAAACATTGGGCTTTCTCCCCCGCTCAAGAGCCCCATAGCAGCTGCAAAGTTTGCACTATCATGAACTCTCCTGATGGAGAAGCCAGGGCCCACCCAAGGATTCTTGGGTGGGCCTGTCAAATCCTGCCGAGAAGCAGCACTGGCCACTCTATGGCTGAATTTCTAATATGGACTGGCTCCGTACCGTCCCTGGCCACATTCACCTGTCCACGTGTTTATGGTTAGGTGGTACTTCCCACCTAAGTGCACTGGGGAGGGAACGGGTAATGTTGTGGGACCCGTGCTTGTGGACGGCGGAGCCGACACCGGGAGAAATAATGGCGGCTGGGGACCGAGTATGAACACCCGGCCGACGCCCCCGCCATGAGATTGTGGACCGCTTCCGCCTCCATGAGCATAAAAGGCCATATTTCAAGTGCAAGCAGCTGCCCAGAAATCTACAGTTTACTATTGTGGCCTGTGGGTGGGTGGCTGGCTGCATACTTGTGCTTGCATTCTAAGTAACAGAAAACTAAGCAGATGGTGGCCTCTATCATCATCATGGCCTCACCTCGGCGCTATAAACTCTCCTGATGGAGAAGCCTGGGCCCACTGGAGGAGTCTTTGGTTCTCTGGTGGGCCCGTTCAACCCTGCCGAGAAGCAGCCCTGGCTAAGAAAAGTGTGTGGAAAGGTTCCCGGACACTCTGTGGCTGCTTTTTTAATGTGGATTGGACAAGCTTATTCATGTTATTTCTAAAACTGCATTGCAGATCAGACCATTGTCCAACTCTGTAGTCATGAAATTAAAGGCACAAAGAAACATGTGTGTCAAAGCACCACCGACAAGTGTGAGCTGATGTTGGATGGGCTGCCATTGCTTATGCAACATGCTGCATTAGAGGACTTCCTGGGAGAAATGACACCCAGAGTAGATACGGTTTTCCTCTATGCCAGTCCTTTCACCGAGATAAAGAATATGGCTGTGGTGAAATACATCTCCCACTGAGAAGCAGTGTCAGACCGAAAAACATTGGGCCCACCAGAGGATTTGATTCTGAGGGCCCACCTTTCTCCTCCCGCCCCATAGCAGCTGCAAAGTTTACACCTATCATGAACTCTCCTGATGGAGAAGCCAGGGCCCACCCGAGGATTCTCTGGTGGGCCCGTCCAACCCTGCCGAGAAGCAGGCCTGGCTAAGAAATGTGTTTGGGAAGGTTCCCGGACACTCTATGGCTGCATTTTTAATATGGACTGGCTTCATACCATCCCTGGCCACATTCACCTGTCCACATGTTTGTGGTTAAGTGTTACTTCTCACCTAAGTGCACTGGGGAGGGCACGGGTAATGTTGTGGGACCCGTGCTTGTGGAAGGTGGAGACGACACCGGGAGAATAGTGGCGGCTGGGGACCGAGTATGGACACCCAGCCGCCACCGCCATGAGGTTGTGGACAGCTTCCGCCTCCACAAGCCTAAAAGGCCACATTTCAAGTCCAAGCAGCTGCCCAGAAATGTGGCAGTTTACTATTACGGCCTGTGGGTGGGTGGCTGGCTGCATACTTGTGCTTACATTCCAAGGAATGGGGTAGGGACAACTGAACACTGCTGGGACAAGGACGTGGATGGTAATTGCTGCAAGTCTGCAATGACAGGTGCATGGCGGGAGGCATCCTTGCATGCGCCAAGGATCACTTATGATGGCCACAATTTTAGGCAGTGACCTGTGAGCCAGAGATGCTTCCAGGGGTCTTCCCCATGCTATTCCCATGTCTTTTCAGCACTGTATGCATGTGTCTGATGATGTGTCACACACCACATGGCCAGATAGGGTTGTAAAATGTTAAAATGACATTTCCCAGTGAATGCATTTGTCTTGGTTGAAAGCAATACAAAAGTGCAAAAATGCATCAAAAACGCTACGTGTGAACATAGCCCAAGGTGTGGAGGAGTATTTTTGATTTTGGTTATTTATTTTGCCTTATATACAAGTCATTACCCTGGAAAAAATGTTCCTTAACATATTTTCAAGGAAAATCCATTTTGGTTTCATTTTTGTATGTTTTATTGTGAGTCCGTAAAAGTGGCGTAATACTCTGACAACGTTGTTGACAGCAGTGACCTAGGAGTCAGAAATGATTCCAGGGGTCTTCCCCATGCTGTTCCCATGTCAATTGAGCACTGTTCCCATCGATTTGGGCAATTTTTAGGCCCTCTGAAGACCGCCGGGGGGAGCCGCCTGAAAAATGCTCAAGTATCCCATAGACTTACATTGGGTTTGTTACTCGGACCGAGCACCCGAGCATTCCAATTTGCTCGACTCGAACAACGAGTACTCAAGCATTTTAGTGCTTGCTCATCACTAATTGCTACATATAAGCTGTCAACACTGATAATGCCATCCCACTGAGCCCCCTACATTTAGGAGAATAATCATTTCTAATCCATTGTCTAATAGGTGCACAAAGAATAACAGGCGCCCTGCCACTTCATTTATTATCAGAATTACAGAAATAGCTGTACTACAGTATCTCCACTGCTCAATTCAAACCATGTACTTGTAAGGGTGTAACAGGGGCTGTCATATGCCTCTCCCTCTCTAAACAGTGTTTGTACCAAGTGTATGGTTTTATTATATTTTGGTGACTATATTAATATATAAATCTGCATTGTTTTATAGGCATTAATGTACACAGTTGATGTAATGTATTGTGATTATTGTATAATGTTATTTATATATGGTATATAGAGAAAGCATAGGACACTGCCTAGGGTTTAGTTAGTGATAGAAGGAATATTGTGGCTGATAGGCAGTGGTGGCCTATTAGTATATAGAAGATAAGGCAGAGTTTAGAGTATAGGAAGTATAGTGTACGTTATTAATGGGAGAATACGGAAGTTCATTGGTGAAGGGAGAAGTTTGCCCAGTGACCAGCAGAGACGGTTCCTGATTGGCCCAGTTAAAAAAGGGGGTGGAGTTTGGGCCAGAGGGGAGCAACGATTATTCCTGTCAGGAATCAGTTCAATCAGAGCTGTAGTTGCAGTTGATAACGTTTAAGTCTGTGCTGGAGGAAGACTGAGGAGAAGTTCAGGGCCCTGGGGTCTGAAGGTCAATAGAGATACAGACAGATGATGGAAAAAGAGTTAGGCAGCTTGGGGAGCGATAAAGTGGACAACTCTGAGGAAAATTCCCTAAACGTCCGAGGCCTGTAGAAGGACTGATGGAGCCAGCCTTCACTACTCCCAAGGAGGGGAGCACGAACGGGGACACACCTGAGGAGAGTAGGACCGTGTTCTGGAAACCTGTGGTAACGGAGAAACAAACTCTGAGGATAGGACAGGAAGGGACAGTAGAGGAAGCTGAAACTGCAACGGTGATGTCCCAAAAGAATGTATTAATGACTAGAGATGAGCGGTGTTCGACTCGAACTGTTCGTCAATCTCAAATTCGAGCTGTTTTGGGCCTTGTTCGAGCCGTTCGACGAACCCGAACGATTTGAAAAAAATCCGGCTGTTCGAGGTTATGTTCGATAACTGTTCGTGCACCAAAATCATAACTGGATTTTTACACAGTAATGCTGATAATCAATGTTAATACACAGTTTGAGTGTACAGCGGGGCGGGGGGAGGGGCAGGGGATGGATCTCTGCAGAAATAATGAAGATCTCCATTTTTTTTTCTCTTTCCCGCATTTACAGTGGGGAGGTGCAGTCTGTCAGCCTATCAGCAGCGCACACACGGAGCGAAGTGCTTTTTTCACACAAGCAAGGGCATGTGTCATTGGCTGTGTATGTCACATGTCCTTGCCCTATAAGACCCAGCCATTTTCCCCGTCGCCACATTTTCTCACTGCTGCAGCTGAGTGTTAGACGGCACTGCTTCTGCTGTTAGCGCTATATTGTGTAACTGTGAATTGCAAGCGAATTTTCTCTTAAATAGACAGGAAGGTTTTGGGAGTAGGGACTAGTTTGTAATTGCAGTCCTTTTGAGGGCTAGGTTACATCAGTTCCTATCACTTTTTTGCCAGGCAGGTCTGTTTTAGTGCTGTGCAAGTGTTTTTCACAGCATTTGGCTAAATCTAGCTAAGCAAATCCTTTTAGGCCTCTTGCAGTGTATGTTAGTCAGTGGAGTAGCCTATCTGTGTTGCAAGCTACACCAACTGTGTATGTAATACAAATTTTTTACTGCACCTAGCCAAGTAAAACCTTTTGGGCATATTAGCAGTGTGTTGTACTCATTCTATTAGGCCATCTATACTAAGCTCAACCAGCTTTCAAATTACTAAAAATTTTTAGCTGCATCTTGCCTGGAAAATAATTTTGGGCATAGCAGCAGTGTGTGGTATTCATTCTATTAGGCCATCTATATTAAGCTCCACCAGCTTTCAAATTACTAATAATTTTTAGCTGCATCTTGCATGGAAAATATTTTTGGGCATAGTAGCAGTGTGTGGTACTCATTCTATGAGGCCATCTATACTAAGCTCCACCAGTTTTCAAATTACTAATAATTTTTAGCTGCATCTTGCCTGGAAAATAATTTTGGGCATAGTAGCAGTGTGTGGTACTCATTCTATTAGGCCATCAATACTTAGCTCCACCAGCTTTCAAATTACTAATAATTTTTAGCTGCATCTTGCCTGGAAAATAATTTTGGGCATAGTAGCAGTGTGTGGTACTCATTCTATTAGGCCATCTATACTAAGCTCCACCAGCTTTCAAATTACTAATAATTTTTAGCTGCATCTTGCCTGGAAAATAATTTTGGGCATAATAGCAGTGTGTGGTACCCATTCTATTAGGCCATCTATACTAAGCTCCACCAGCTTTCAAATTACTAATAATTTTTAGCTGCATCTTGCCTGGAAAATAATTTTGGGCCTGTAGCAGTGTGTGGTGCTCATTCTATTAGGCCATATATACTAAGCTCCACAAGCTTTCAAACTAATAATAATTTTTAGCTGCATCTTGTCTGGAAAATAATTTTGGGCATAGTAGCAGTGTGTGGTACTCATTCTATTAGGCCATCTATACTAAGCTCCACCAGCTTTCAAATTAATAATAATTTTTGTTCTCTTTGAACGTGTGTTCAGCGCTGCTGGTGGTGTGCTGACAGATAAGCGTACGCGGCTGTCCACTGACAATGTAGACAGACTCACGTTCATAAAGATGAACAAATCATGGATCCGCAAGGACTTTTCTACCCCTGTGTCATCCTGGGGAGAGTAAAAGCTTGAGCATTTGTTAAAATCACTTCACCAACCTTTTTAAGCAACTCTGGGGAAATTGATGCCACTTAAGTGGTGTCTGTGCCCCAAATTTTTGGAAAAAATGGAGACTCTTTTTGGAGTCCCCTTGCTGTGTTTTACATGATGTTGGCATTGTCAATTAAAGGTGGGTTGGGTCTCCCCCCCCCCTTTTTAAACGTAAGAAACTACATACACTATGGCTTGGGGTAACACAGATGGTTGAGTCTGAATAGCTGTTTACTCAGAGGTCTGCTCCAAAGCTTCAGTGTCTGCTAGTCAGCGTAGTAACCCAGCTGCGAAGCAAGCTGCACCGCCTGTGTATCTGATAATGATTTTTAACTGCATCTAGCCTAGGCAGACTGTGGTGACCCCCAACTAAACCCAGACGCTCAGCCCCCTACCGCCCCCCTTTCATTGACAATAGAATCATGTAACTCTTACAACTGGATGGGTGAGGATCAGTCACAGCTTTATTAACTGTTTATACGCATTACATTAGACAGGCATTTTATTTCTAAAATAATTCAGCTTGTTACAGCATGCCCTGGGTCTCCAGTCTCCACAACGGCAAGTTGGCCAACAAGTGTAACTCTCCAACATGTCCTTTCTATTTCCAGGCCACGGAGGAACCTGCATACACGTATGCAGGACTCTGACCCCCATCCATCACTCTTAACGCTTGTTCCACTCCGTCCTGGAGTCCTGACAGGATTATGTCCAGTCCAATATCCATTAAGTGAACACAGTCAGGCCGTATGAGGCCTGCTTTATCTCCCTCCAGTTGTCCGCCTCTGTCTCTTATAAATTTTGGCGTCCAAATGTTTATTAGCCGCCTTGTCCGTTCGATGGCCGTGATGTCTCGGGCACCTTGCCATACTGCGCTCGGCACAATCTCTGACTATTTTTGTGAAAAATTCTCTGAAGCGCTCAGTGTCTAGTTTCATTATTGCCATTAGTTATGCACTCTTGTGATAACCTAGGTCGTTTCCCCCGGCCTGTATAACTAAGATGACCGGACCTCTTGCCTCTCTCCCTACCTTGATTACCTCCATTAGTACCTGTGGCCATTGAAGGCCTCTAATACCTCTCCAGTTCAAATATGTGTTATGAATCTCTAATTTCCTCCCGCCTGGGCGGACTTTCGCCCTTTTTTCTGCCCAATATATATACGAGTGGCCTATCACACACACTGTTGGCTTAGCATCACCTGTAAAAGAAACAAACCACGTTAGGATAACAAGTCCGGTCTTATGTATCTCGCCAAACACGTGGATCGCCATCTCCCTATCCTCTGAACTTCCGTTTGTGACAGTCCTGCTCTTGCTGCTTCCGTGGCCGCGCCTATGCGGAATGAGTGTGTCCCATAATCTTTGGGGTGGTACCCTGCTGATGTTATGCATTTATTAAATATAGCTTGGAGATGGTATCTTGATAATGGCGTTCCATCAATGTGTGATAGGAAGAAATTACTTTGTGATCTGATGGTTATATATGTTTTTACTATAGTTACCCAATTCAGCGTAACATTTGTGGGTTGTAGAAGTACCCAAGTGCCCCTGCCCGCTGGAACCGTTTTTGATTTGCGTATGCGTAGACGTATTGCATTATTGGTTATGACTACGTCCTGGTGTAATAAGCCTCCACTGTTGTTAATTTTGGATTGAGGGACTAATTCGCTTATGCATAGCGCCCGAAGAAGGCGATCGCAAATACAGTAGACAGTAGTGTTGCTTCGAATTGTGAGTATCATGTTAATGGTGTTAGGGATATGATGTGAGAAATCAGTTTTAGTGACACGGGACGGGACGTCTACACTCCTGACTTGGCTGACCCCTTTTCCACCCCTTTATGGATTGTCTGATGATGAATCTCTTTGTCACATGTCCTCAATTCAGTAGTTGGAAGTGAAATGCTACTCCGGTCAGCCACCTGACGCCCCTGATATGCCCCTCATCATTAGCTGGTGGAGAAATTCTATGGTGACTTGTAATCTGGCTTGTTCACATTGGTCAACCCGTCTGCCTGCTACTAGTCGTGTCCACTGTTCCCATGCCTTACCGTATGCTTGCCACATCGACGGGGCAACTGACGCTCTGATTAATGGCTTCAACTTTTCTCCACTAGTTCCCATAGGGAGGCTGGGCAACTGTTGCCCGATGGGTGGGCGTTGGGGAGGAGCTCTGTGAAAATCTGCCCATTGAATTGTGATAAAGCGTTAGCAGCAGCGTTAGATCCCTCAGCATCGTGTCTAGCGCGGACCCATACATTGTGTTTTAGGCACAGGAATGCTAGCCGGCGTAGTAGGCCTAGCACTGGGAGAGACGATGATGCCATATTATAAATGAAGTGCGCTTGGCTGGTGTTTTTGTTATGAAGAGTATATTTTTGTTAGCCAGGCACGCCCCATATTTCTATTGCTACCACTATTGGAAACAGTTCCAGGACTGTCTGCTTTTTTGTCAGCACTTGTTCTGCCCAATACGGAGGCCATAAGCTTGTGCACCATTGGTTATTTAGTATCGCTGCATATCCGCCTGATTCTGCCGCCGCGGTGAATAATCTTAGTTGAATGTTGGACTGTTCTGCTGACATAAATAAAGTGTGACCGTTGAATGATTATAAGAAGGTTTTCCACACCTCTAAGTCCGTCCGTAGCTGCCTGCTGATTCTGATTGTATGACTCGGTTTAGATGCCCCTTTTGTTGCGGGCGATAAATGAAGAGAAAAAACTCTTCTGACTGGCATCCCCTGGCTTGCAAACACGAGGACACCTAGTAATACTTGCATCTGCTGTAGTGTTACTTTCCATACTGCGCAAAAAACCTAGATCAGGTGTAATGTTTTGGTATTTTTTCCCATGGGAGGCGGAACAACCTTGCTGTGGTTTCGATTTCTCTGCCTAAGAACAATTATTTTTAGTTGTGGGACCTATGTTTTTGGTTGGGCATAATGGGACTCCAAACCGACGGGAGATGTTTGTGAATTCGTTGAGTAAGGGGCAGCGAAAATGGATGACCAATCGCCACATGGCAGAAAAAGAAAGGAAAAAATCAGCTCACCCACCTAGAAGATCAACAGCACGGAGCCAGGAGTGCTACCAGACGAACATGAGGAACCAGGAAGATCCAGCTGAACAAATCTTCTAAAATCCACTTTTTATTGGGTCATGCAAAAAATATTTTAAAAGTCCACCTTGGAGAAGAACAGCAAACGCGTTTCGAACTAAAGGTTCTTAATCATTGCATAGCAAAAAAACAGCAAGGAAGTGGTATTTATATGTCATGTCCTGCTAAGCACCTGTTCAAGGCTGAGTTAACCAGAAATTTAACACACATACCATGTTAAAATCGTATAGCATAGAAACTATGTATAAAAATGTAAATAATCCAAAAGAAAAAGAAAAGAAGAAAAAAGGAACATATATATAATAATAATCTATAAATGATCATTCATAATGATACATCAAATCATGTCTGATGTTTAAACCCACTGGTACACTTGTATTTAAAGTATAAATCCACCAACTTTCTCTATTAAGGAGCTTTCTCCTATAATCATTCACCAAATCTCCACCAATCGCCACGGCCCACGGAGGGGACACCACAGTCAGTGAATACTTCCTTATTTAGTATAGAGTCTACCAATACTTTGGGCGTATTAGCCCAGCTGCGAAGCAAGCTGCACCGCCTGTGTATCTAATAATAATTTTTAACTGCATCTAGCCTAGGCAGACTGTGGGGACCCCTAACCAAACCCAGACGCTCTGCATCTAACCCAGCCAATCAATTGATAGTATTGCTAGTAGAAGAGTCGCATGGGCTCTAAGCCTTGCATATCCTGTGCATTTTTTCAGATCGATAAGGATGACCCAACTGGTGTTATCTGTAACATTTGTCACCAAAAGCTAAGTAGAGGCCAAAAAATCCATAGTTTGAGTACTTCATGCATGAACTGTCACATGGATATGAAGCATAAGTTGCAGTGCGAAGCTCACTGTGCTACAATGCGGCCTAGAGGCCCGGGAAAACCACCATCTGCCCCACCTGTGTCATTCTGGGGAGACTAAAAGCTTGAGGATTTTGGAAAATCAACTCACCAACCATTTTAAGCAACTCTGGGACAATTGATGCCACTTAAGTGGTGTCTGTGCCACAATTTTGGGAAAAAATGGAGACTCTTTTTGGAGTCCCCTTGCTGTGTTTTACATGACGTTGCCATCGTCAATTCCAGGTGGGTCGGGTCCCCCCCCCCTTTTTAACCATAAGAAACTACATACACTATGGCTTGGGGTGACACAGATGGTTGAGTCTGAGAGCTGTTTACTCATACTATAGCCTGGGAATCAGAGGTCTGCTCCAAAGCTTTAGTGTCTGCTAGTCAGTGGAGTAGCTACCGCCTGTAGATCTAATTAGAATTCTTTTTTTCAAATTCAAGGTTTTTTTTATTTTTGTGTTGAAAAAGTACAAGAAAATACAATATACATAGTAAAAGGGGTAGTATAACTATAAATCTATGCATAACGACAGTACATTAGGGGGTACAGGGAGGGTTTTCCATCAATATCCAGATCAAGCATGTATTTTTCCATATGAAAGATAGAGAGAGAGGGAGCGGATCACGGCAGACCACCAATCAATAGAGTGCGATTATGATCATTGTTGTGCCGACATCACGGATAACTTTAGTTGGGGGCTAGATGGTAGCCATCAGAGTTTTGCAAATCAATCCAATCCCTCCAAATCACACAGTATCTATCAACATCAGCCGATGAGATGGCAATCAGATGCTCCATCCTATTAAGGAGGGAGATCTCCGCAAACCATTCCTTCACAGTGGGTGGGTCTCTGCTTTTCCAGTGTCGTGGAATGGCATTCTTAGCCGCCTGTATTAGGTAGCCTATTTATGACCTTTTATAACTACGTTTATTTATTGGTAACATTGATAAAAGGAGGGCTTCTGGCGTATTAGGGATAGTCAAACCAGTTATTTTCACAATCATGGGAACCACCTTTGCCCAAAATGCATTTATTATAGGGCATGCCCACCATATGTGTGACATTGTCCCTTCCCCCTCCCCACATCTCCAACATCTGTCTGAGACCACCGGATACCCTCTATGAAGGACTGCTGGTACCCGGTACCATCTAGAGATAATTTTGAAGGAGGTTTCCTGAGCTTTGGACCCTATTGAGGTTTTATGTGTTAGGAAGAAACATTTATCCCATTGTGAGTCAGAGAAGGACTTCCCCAGTTCCCTTTCCCATGCACCACAGAATCCTGGCCTATTGTCCGTTACCTGGGCAATGAGGAGATTATACAGTAGGGATATGGAGTGTGTAGGGGGTGACAATGATATGCTCAATTTTTCAAAGTTTGTGAGATCTCTATGAAGATGTGTGCTCTTCTTCACAGTTGAATAGAAGTGTTGTAACTGGCTATATTCAAAATTAGCCTTCGGGGAAGTGGCTCTTCCCTGGAACAAGTCATTGAGGGGGAGCAGCGAAGTATTGGACATGACATGAGAAAATAATATCGGATGAGATTTATTTGAACCGAGAAATCTATTTGCAGATAGTCCTGGTGGGAAATCTGGATTATCTGAAATCGGGAGCAAGGGGCCCTGGGGGTCGATTGAGGATAAGCTTTTTTTTTGGGATCTCAAAGCCAAAGCAGTGGCATAAGTAATATATGACATGAGGCCAAGAGAGGGGACAATTAAATGGGTGCACCATGGGAGAGTAGTAAGAGCTTTAGGACAAATGGATTGAGCTATTTTGACCCACAATTTCCCCTCCGAATGATTGAAGAAGTCCAGGATTCTAGCGTGTACTGCTGCCATGTAATACCTTCTACAATCCGGAAGGCTAAGGCTCCCCTTTTGTTTGGGTCTGATCAGAACATCCCCCCGAATGCGTGGACGCCCACTTGCCCAGATAAATCTGCAAAAGCTACTGCGTAGTCTTTTCCAAAAATTTGAGGGAATTACCACGGGAATGGTTTGGAAGAGGCATAAGAGTTTAGGTAGGACGTTCATTTTTAGTATATTTATTCTGCCGAACCAGGAAAAATCCTTCACAGTCCAAGAAGTAAGATCCCTATGGAATTGTTCAATAAAGGGCCCAAAATTAAGATAAAATAGACGGGAGAGGTCTCTGAATACGAATTCATAAGTATTTGATACCCTGTGAGGGCCAGGCAAAGGGAAAGTTGGACTGGATGGAATCCTGTATGGATTTGGGGAGGGAGACATCGAGGGCCTCAGACTTCGCTGCATTGATTTTAAAATTTGACCATGTACCAAAGTGATCTATTTCAGCCATAACAGCAGTGATGGATATATGTGGTTGAGTGATATATACAGTGCCTACAAGTAGTATTCAACCCCCTGCAGATTTAGCTGGTTGACACATGCGGAATTAACTTGGCATTGTGACATTTGTACTGTAGATCAGCCTGGAAGTGGGAAATGCACTGCAGCAAATTTTTTTTTTGTTTTTTTTTTTGTTTTTTTTTAAAACGTTAAAAGTTAATTCAGAGTGTCATTTATTATTCAACCCCTCAAACCACAAGAATTCTGTTTGGTCCCCCAAAAGTATTAAGAAGTAGTTCAGGCACCAAGAATAATGAGCTTCACATGTGTGGATTAAAGATCTCTTTTGCCAGCCTTTTCTGACTATTTAAGACCCTCCCCAAACTTGTGAACAGCACTCAGACATGGTCAACATGGGAAAGACAAAGGAGCATTCCAAGGCCATCAGAGACAAGATCGTGGAGGGTCACAAGGCTGGCAAGGGGTACAAAACCCTTTCCAAGGAGTTGGGCCTACCTGTCTCCACTGTTGGGAGCATCATCCGTAAGTGGAAGGCTTATGGAACTACTGTTAACCTTCCACGGCCAGGACAGCCTTTGAAAGTGTCCTCCCGTGCCGAGGCCAGGCTTGTCCGAAGAGTCAAGGCTAACCCAAGGACAACAAGGAAGGAGCTCCGGGAAGATCTCATGGCAGTGGGGACATTGGTTTCAGTCAATACCATAAGTAACGTACTCCACCGCAATGGTCTCCGTTCCAGACGAGCCCGTAAGGTACCTTTACTTTCAAAGCGTCATGTCAAGGCTCGTCTACAGTTTGCTCATGATCACTTGGAGGACTCTGAGACAGACTGGTTCAAGGTTCTATGGTCTGATGAGACCAAGATCGAGATCTTTGGTGCCAACCACACACGTGACGTTTGGAGACTGGATGGCACTGCATACGACCCCAAGAATACCATCCCTACAGTCAAGCATGGTGGTGGCAGCATCATGCTGTGGGGCTGTTTCTCTGCCAAGGGGCCTGGCCATCTGGTCCGCATCCATGGGAAGATGGATAGCACGGCCTACCTGGAGATTTTGGCCAAGAACCTCCGCTCCTCCATCAAGGATCTTAAGATGGGTCGTAATTTCATCTTCCAACAAGACAACGACCCAAAGCACACAGCCAAGAAAACCAAGGCCTGGTTCAAGAGGGAAAAAGTCAAGGTGTTGGAGTGGCCTAGTCAGTCTCCTGACCTTAACCCAATTGAAAACTTGTGGAAGGAGCTCAAGAATAAAGTCCACATGAGACACCCAAAGAACCTAGATAACTTGGAGAAGATCTGCATGGAGGAGTGGGCCAAGATAACTCCACAGACCTGTGCCGGCCTGATCAGGTCTTATAAAAGACGATTATTAGCTGTAATTGCAAACAAGGGTTATTCCACAAAATATTAAACATAGGGGTTGTATAATAATTGACCCACACTTTTATGTTTAAAATTTAATAAAATTCAACTGAGCAACATAACTTTTTGGTTTGTAAGATTTATGCTTCTGTTCATAAAACCTACTCTCGTTTGCAGTTTGAAGGCTCTAACTTATTTGCATCTTATCAAACCAGCTAAATCTGCAGGGGGTTGAATACTACTTGTAGGCACTGTACTAGGACATCATCAGCAAATGCAGAGCACTTGTACTCGGTGCCTCCCACCTCAATCCCCCTAATATTGGGGTTATCGTGAATTGATGAGAGCAGGTGCTCCATCACGAGGATGTATAAGAGAGGGAACAGAGGACATCCCTGCCTTGTCCCATTGGTGATTGTGAAAGGTGATGAAAATGTTCTGATGCACCCCCTGGGCCTTGGGACACCCGGAGCCGGTGATTATGAAAGGTGATGATAATGTTCCATTTATCTTCAGCCTAGCTGACGAATTGCGATACAGGGCCATGATTTTGGCTATAAAAGGGTCCCCTACCACAAGCTTTTTAAGAGAATAATATATGACGTGCCAGGAGACTCTATGGAATGCTTTCTCAGCATCCAACGAGAGTATCTAATTACAAATGTTTAACTTCATCTAGCCCAAGCAATACTTTGGGCCTAGTAGCAGTGTCTGCTAGTCAGCGGATTAACCCAGCTGTTAAGCAAGCTACACTACCTGTAGTTTGGACACTTAATTTTTTCAAAGGAAATGCTTCGGGTCCCCGGGACACTAAGTGAAGAGCATCAGGGAGGCACCCCAAGGCACTCGGGCTGGGACTGGCGATAGGACGCCTTGCGGTGGACCGCCAAGCTCGGTCCTTATAAAAGCTTTTTAACTGCAGCAGCTTTAGTGGATGCTACTGGAGCTGGAATTACCGCGGCTGCTGGCATGAGCCTTGCCCTCCAATAGATCCTTGTAAAAGGATTTAAAGTGTACTCATTCAAATTAGAGAGACAATTTAAATTAAAAAGATTAGACTTGCCTCCACCGCAGGGGGGCTCGCTCGACCCACCAGCGGACAGGCACCAGTATTGGGAGAGGGGGGCTGGCCGTCAGGGTCCACAGCAGCTCTGGCACAAACCCGGTGACACGGAGGTCGCATGGGCAGGAACGGACTGGCCGTGTCGGCTTCGCACTTTTTTGGTTTTAGAAGGACATGACATGCCTATATCTGTGTCCCCCCCTCCTTTTACTCCTCCACCTCTTTTCTTTTCGCATGACTATATGTACATGTCACTTTTCCATGTGTTAGTTGGGTCTTCTGAGCAGTTTGTCAGCTTTTGGACACCTTTGAAGTGTTTTCTATGTGTTTTCTATGTGTTTCTATGTGTTTTTGTTTGCCTGCCATTGGTTTTAACGGTGTTCGAAGGTGTTCGACGAACAGTTCGACGAACAGTTCGGCGAACATACCGGTGTTCGACGAACCAAACCGAACTCAAACACTACGGGGGTGGCTCAACACTATTAATGACCATAACTGAACTGAAGAAAAAGTTAAGTAAAGTTGTTTTTTATATGAAAGAGACTGTGCATGACAGTGATTGCTGGCCTTCAACTACTGCACTCATAAAGAAGACGGAGGGACAACAAGGGATTGTGAGTGTTGTACACTACATGCAAATCACAAAACAACACAGACATTATCTTTTATTTGTGGGCGGTCAGTGTGAGCAAATACCACAACAGCAGTCCCTCGCCACTACTACCACCCTGCACCCCTCACATACTCAGTAGCCAAATTCTCATTGTCATTGAACCCACACCATGAATGAGAACAGGGGTCTGCAATTTACGACCCATACCCTTTAATGTAGAAGTTAGATTCAGTTTGCTGCCATAGCCCTGTTTCTAAATACCGTGGGCAAAGTTTCAGTTCATTAATTTATTCCTGTATCTAAGTATGGTTGGCATGGTATAGTACGGTTGGCATGGTATAGTGCGGTTGGCATGGTATAGTACGGTTGGCATGGTATAGTATGGTTAGCATGGTACAGTAGCTTGTTGGCATCCAGTAGGGTCTATATACTATGGGTTGACTAAAAAACAACACATTAGTCCTTATTGATGATATGATGATTATAACAATTAAGTACACAATGCAATTAAAGATGACTGTAGTGTTCATTTGATTTTTTTTTCATTTAACCCCTTCAACACCTCAAGCCTGTTTGCGCCTTCTTGACCAGGCCAAATTTTACAATTCTGACCACTGTGAATTTATGAGGTAATAACTCTGGAACGCTTCAACAGATCCCACTGATTCTGAGATCGTGGTAACGTTTCTTCTATATGACTTGCGTTTATTTGTGAATAAAAGGGAAATTTAGCAAAAATGTTAAAAATTTTGCAATTTTCAAACTTTTAATTTTTATGCCCTTAAATCAGAGAGTTATATCACACAAAATAGTTCATAAATTACATTTCCCACATGTCTACTTTACATCAGCACAATTTTTGAAACATAATTTATTTTTCTTAGGAAGTTATAAGGGTTAAGAATAGACCAGCAATTTCTCATTTTTCCAACAAAATTAACAAAGCCATTTTTTTAGGGACCACATCACATTTGAAGTGACTTTGAGGGGTCTATATGACAGAAAATGTATTATTAATTTTTTATTAACCCTTCTGGTGCTTCACAAGAATTAAAAGAATGTAGAAGGAAAAAATAAACATTTAACTTTCTTCACAAAAATGTTACTTTAGACATAATTTTTTTTACATTCACAAGGGTAACTGGAGAAAATGGACTCAAAAATTTGTTGTGCAATTTCTCGTGAGCATGCCAATACCCAATATGTGGGAAAACCACTGTTTTGGCGCACAGCAAGGCTCGGAAGGGAAGGAGCGCCATTTGACTTTTTGAACGTAATATTTGCTGCAATAATTAGCAGGGGCCAGGTCACGTTTGAAGAGCCCCTGATGTGCCTAAACAAATTCTGTGTCGTACCTCTGGGTTCAAAATGTTCACTATACTCCTTGATAAAATCCTTGAGGGGTCTAGTTTCCAAAATTGGGTCAATTTGTAGATTTGTTTCCTATTTATTGGTCTGCATCACTCATCTTAAGCTTAGGATTTGTGTCCAATGTATTGAATAATTCCTTTTTAATGTGCTGCTAGTGTACATTTTTTTATTTATTTAATATGAGTTGCTACTATGCAAAACCAAAACCCCCCACAAGTGACACCATTCTGGAAGCTAGACCCCTCAAGGAACGTCTCTAGATGTGTGGTGAGCATCCTGAACCCCCAGGTGCTTCACAGAAGTTTATAACATGGAGCTGTGAAAATAAAAAAATCAAACTTTTTCTACAAAAATGACCTTTTAGTCACATTTTTTTAATTTTCACAAGGGTAAGAGGATATAATGGACCCCAAAAATTGTTGTGCAATTTCTCCTGAGTATGCCAATACCCCATAGGTGGGGAAAATACAGTGTTTGGGCGCACGGAAGAGTTCAGAAGGGAAGGAGCACTGTGTGACTTTTTGAATGCAAAATTGTCTGGAATCGAGAGCGGATGCCATGTCGCATTAGGAGAGCCCCTGATGTGCCTAAACAGTGGAAACCCCCCACAAATTACCCCATTTTGGAAACAAGATCCCTCAAGGATTTTATCAAGGAGTATAGTGAACATTTTGAACCCAGAGGTGCGACACAGAATTTGATAACATTAGGTCATCATATTGAATAAGTTGTCAGTAGTCTTGAGCGCAAGTGCTCGCTACTTGAGCTTGCATTGGGTACTCAAATATACATCATGTATCATGGGTATTCAAGTGACATGCTCAAGTACCCACCCCGCATGTTTCACGGTTGTTAGACACCCAAAAAAAACATGCCGGGATTGCTCTTGCATGGCAGGCAATCCCCGTGTGTTTTTTATGACTGTATAACTGCCGCGAAACATATGGGGCGGAGACTCGAGCATGTCACTCGAGCACCTGCGATACTCGGTGCATAACCAAGCACCCAATGCAAACTCAAGTAGCGAGCACTTGCGCTCAAGACTAGTCACCATATCGTCATTTTTTTTTCTTTACTTTTGAAAAAATCCCAACCCCAACACAACCCAAGCCCCAACCCCAATCCTAATACTACCCCAACCCTCATACAACCCTAATTCTAGCACAACCCTAACCCTATCACAACCCTAACCCTAGCACAACATTAACTCTAGCGCAACCCTACCCCTAGCACAACCTTAACCCTAACACAACCCTACCCCTAGCACAACCCTAACCCTAGAGTTTATTTTTTTCCTCGTGTGGTATAAGTGATTAGATGTCTTTATTCTTCGGGTTGGTGCGATTACAGCGATACCAGATTCATATCGGGTTTTTATGTTTGGCAGCTGTCACACATTAAAAGATGCTTTTTTTTGCAAAGACTAGTTTTTGCAATGATTTTTCCATATTTCGGCAGAGTCATGTAAGGGCTTGTTTTTTGCGTAACAAGTTGCCGTTTTTATTGGTACCATCTTCGGGCATGTGACTTTTTTTATCACTTTCTATTCCAATTTTTGGGAGGCAAAATAAACAAAAAGAAACAATTCAGGATTTTTTTTTTAAGCCGTTCTACGTGTGGTAAAATTGATAAGGCAGTTTTATTCCTTGGGTCAGTACATTTACAGCGATACTACATTTATAATCTCTTTTATATTTTGGAGCTTTTACACAATAAATACTATTTTATTTTATTTTATAGAAAAAATATTTTTTTTTGCATTGCTTTATTCTGAAAGTTATAACTTTTTTATTTTTCGGCTGATGGAACTGTATTGCAGCTTGTTTTTTTGCGGGACAAGATTACATTTTTAGAGATACCATTTTTATTTACATTCGTCTTTTTGATCGCGTTTTATTCCATTTTTTTTTTGGCAATATGATGATAAAGCAGTATTTTTTGCTCGGTTTTTTATTTTTATTTTTTACCGTGTTCACTAAAGGGGTTAACAAGTGGGACAGTTCTATAGGTCATGTTGATCCGGAAGCGGCGATATCAAATATGTCTACTTTTATTGGTTTGTTTTTTTTATAATAATATTTATTTTGGGTACAGTATATATATATTTTTTTATTATTTTTTCCTTTTTTTTATATTTTTACAATATGCTTTCAATTTTTTTTTTCACTTTCTGACACTTGTTTCACTTTTACACTTTGTGCCACTATGGGACTTTCATTTTTTGCAGGCTGATTGCTTGCATAGGATAGAGATGCAGCAGCATCCTTATGCTATGCAGGCTGTCAGCCCTGCAGACACAAGTGAGATAAATCGTGTGCACTGCGCATGATCTATCTAACTTCCTGATGCCTGGCAACCCGGATGTTGTCATGATGACAACAGGTCACCATGGCAATGATCGGGACCCAGCGCACACAGCACGGGGTCTCCGATTCAAGGTAAGAGGGGTGCTCTTACCTCTGCTTGCCCTGGAAATGTTGTGATTGATTTCGATCACAGAATTTCAGGGGTTAATGTGTCAGGAACAGTGTGGGACCACTCCTGGCACATAGTACCCGGTGTCAGCTGTTAAAATCAGCTGACACTCAGTGGTGATCGCGCCCTCACAGCCTCTGTGCGGGCGTGATCACCGGGGCGTAATGATACATAACTGTCAATAAAGCTCAGGGCGCAGGCACGTATTATTATGTCCCACATCAGAATGGGGTTAAAGAGAACCTTTCAGCATGATTTTGCATGTTAAAGTGAAGGTATGGCAATAATGTTGCTATTATACAGATTAAAGTGAACCTGCCACCAGAAATAACGCTATTAACCTGCACATATGCAGTTAATCTGCAGGTTACCAGCATTATCATGCTGCCTGGTGCCTGCATGCAGCTGAATGCAGCAGGGAGAAAATTAACTTTATTCTCCCCGCCAGCATTCGGCTTCAGTCATGGGGGTGGGGGCAGAACCGATTCAGTCACCGCTTTGAGTATACAGAGCGGCCGCTTTAACCATGCCCCCGGCCCTGACTGACAGCTGATCCCCAATGCAGAACCAGTGTCAGTCAGGGCGGGGGCACTGAACCAGCACCACCCCGCCCTTAAGACTGAAATCGAATGCTGCCGGGAAGAATAAAGTTATAATAATGCTATTAACCTGCAGATTAACCATACATCTACAGGTTAATAGCATTATTTCTGGTGACAGGTTTCCTGTAAATCGATACCTTTATTGAAGAAATTCACATGGTGTTTGTTCTTTAATCATCATTTGAAGTTTTAGTGTACTAAGCTTTAGATGCACAGGGGCGGGACCGTGGGTAGGGTCTTGCCCTTGCCCCTCCGCTGCTTCTGGTGTTTGTATGACAGGTCACTGCTTTGTGCGTGACTTGCCTCCTCTTTGAAAGTTTGCACCAGCACTGTACATGCCGCGGGTGCCGCTTATGCAGATTGATGTCCCGGCGGTTTTCAATAAAATGGCAACGATGGAGGCACATGTACAGAATGACCAAGAATTACCAGGAAAATGATGCTAGTGGCAGTGTATGCACAACTTAAGGCCACGGCCCCACTATCACTATTTAGTCAGTATTTTTTCTCAGGAGTGGGAGCCAAAACCAGGTGTGGAACAATCAGAGAAAAGTTATAATAGATACAAGTGCATCAATTCTGCATTTGGTTTTGGCTCCCATGTAAGGGAGAAGACTGGGGTGTAAGTGCTTTCAGAGCAAGGGATCCGGAACTGCCGGGGCCGTGCCTCTGGTTGCAGGGGGAAGACAGACTGCGAGCACGGGAGTCATGTGACTGGGAAGCTAGGGGCGTATCCAGGGTGAGAGCTGGGAGGTCAGGTGACTGAGAGACTGGTGACGTGGGTAGAGAGAGGAAGAGACAAGGACGTTTGCGCGCGAAAGCGGAGCTGGGTCCTGCTGAGCAGAGCAGCGTGAGAGGGTCCAGGCTCCTGGCTCCAGGACTGGGAGCAGGAGCCAAGTGCAATGGACCGGAGGAGTTAAGCCGACTAGAGAAGAGACGCAGGGTCGGTGGAACCGGGCACGTGAGGTGCCGTGTTATGGACTAGGGGCTCAGCGGGTAAAACCGGAGACCGCCCGCTGTCGCCAGAAGATGGAGCATTGTGTGGGCGGGGACGCCTGAAAAATCAACACCGGCATCAGCTGGCAACTGCCTTGTGAGGAGCAAAAGTCAGCTAAGTGAAAAAAACTGTCGATTATAACCGGTTTGACTGCTACATCCAGTTAAACTGTGAACGGTCAGTGATAGACTTTTATCTGCTTTTCCCTTGTTTTTCCCCCATATTTTCCTGTGTTACTCCCTGCGTGGAGATTGACCCTGTTATCATAAACCTCCCCTGTTTATTAACCCCGTATTGGCTGCTCTGTGTTTCTGTGTCACTGCATCTAAAGTACCCATGTTACACCCACTCCTGAGAAAAAATACTGACCAAATACTGACCAAATACCAATAGTGGGGCAGTGGCCTAAGATCTCGGCTCAATTATGTCTTTTATAGATTTAATTAATTGAGCCGAGATTTCAAACTGTACATGCGCCGCCACTAGCTCCATTTTAGTGAAGACTGTCGAGAGATCCCTCTGCGAAATCGTTGCCCGTGGTGAGGACAGTGCCAGCTTGTATTTTCAAACAGGAGGCAGGTCACCAACAAAGCAATGACCTGTCATATAGACACTAAAGGCAGGCTGAGAGCTGTGGCAGGAGCCGATGACACTACCCACGGTCCCGCCCATGTGCACCTTGAGCTTATTACACCAAAACTTCAAATGCTGATTAAAGAACAACCACCATGTAGATTTCTTCAGTAGAGGTATCTGTTTAATCTGTATAACAGCGCCATTATGGTCATACTTTTATTCTAAGGCCACGGCCCCACTATCAGTGATTGGTCAGTATTCGGTCAGTATTTTTTCTCAGGAGTGAGAGCCAAAACCAGGTGAGGAGCAATCAGAGAAAAGGTATTATAGAAAAAAGTGCACCAATTCTGCATTTATCACCCACTCCTGGTTTTGGCTCCCACTCCTGAGAAAAAATACTGACCTCATACTAACCTCATACTGATAGTGGGGCCATGGCCTAACAAGCAAAATCGTACTGTTGACAGGTTTTCTTTAAGAAACCCCAGTTCAAAACTGCTATTAGAAATGAGTACACAAGAAAAAAAAGTTTCCTTTCAGTAGAAATGGTCTACGGCTGGCTGCTGCTACAGCTAGAGATTGTACACAGGTGCATCTGTAGCGCCCCGAGGGTTCGGTCGCTACAGAGGTATTGCATCTCACCCAGAGGTGTGATATCTCACTTCCAGGTAAGGATGGAGTGTGGCTCAGGACCCTAACACCCACATGCCCTACACCACATTTCCGGGGGGAAGGGCGACAATGCTCCCAAGAGTGAGCACAACTGTTCCTGTCCCTGGCTGGAGTGGGGGGAGGGAACACCTAGAAAGGGGGAACCCGGTAGTGTGTGGGTGGGGAGAGTAGATTCTGGGTGCACTGAAAAGTAGGAGTATATAAGGTGGGCACCATCTTGGAGTAGAGAGAGAAGTGAGAGAAAAGAGAGAGAAGAAGACTGGGAGCAGGGGCTCTGTACGGGCTCTGCTTCGCAGGCGGGCCAAGTCTCAAGGCCTGGGCCTGGAGGAGAGGAAAAGGCGAGGAGAGGAACGGAGGAGGCTCCAGGAGTGGAGTGAAGGGACCCCAGGGTACGGACCGGCAAGTCGCCACCGTACGCCCGCCGCTACCAGAGTAGGGGGGTTAGGCCAAGAAAGGGAACAGGATCCCTCATCTAGTGGAGGAGAGCAACTACCCTCAGCTAGTAACCGGAGGCCGTGGCATTGCACGTGTTATGGCCCCTCACTACACCCGTTAGGAAGGCACCATATAGGGCCCAGGGAAACGGAACATACGTTTGCCCGCCATGGCCCGAGGCAGCTGGACAGAAGCATGGTCAATTGTGGGGTACGACAGGCCAGAGAAAGGACACATGAAGGGGGTCCTGAAAAGCATTCCAAAGGTACCTGGGAGTTGGCCGAGCCCCTCACCTGGTGAGCACAGTACGATGTGGGCAGCCATTACCTGCAGAAGTGGCTTGGAGTGTAAAACTGTGAGTAAAGACCCTGGACTGCATCACTGGACTCTGAGTCGTTACTGTTGCTCCCGCGCACCATCACCCCCACCATCTGCACGCACTGCCCTGAGGCCATACTCCTCCCGTGGGGAGTTATACTACCCTCTGCACACAACATCAGCCTCAGTGGTCTGCCCCACAGCGGAAGTTCTCAGAGACCGCAATCCACGGGTGGCGTAGTCGGACACTTAAACATTAAAAAAACAAATAAACAGATCCACCACTGGTTTGACCACCCTGAGCCACGGGACGGGTCGCGCCACGGAGACTACAAGCCCCAGCATTACACAGAGACCCGGCTCCGGGTATTCTCCCACACACGGCCCAGGGGGCGCGTCATATCCTCCCTTAGCTTTCCACTTGGTTCAACATATTCCAAAATGAGTTGAATGAGATGTTCAGTTTTGAAAATAAAAAAAATTCAAAACAACAATATGTTAGGAGTTGTTTACTTGATATGTGTCCAGTTTATTGTGGTGTGAATGAAGCCTATGGAGGGTTTTTTTCTTACATGTCATGATGATGTATTGAATCTGTATTGCGACAAGTTGAAAATTGGAATGAAATTCACATGGGCATTTTTGGGGTTTTATGCAATCACTGTGCCGTCAGGGGATCTTGTTTATATAAATATATAGGGATATGATGTATTTATTTTTTTTCAAACTCTATGATGCATCAGTGAGTCATCTATACAAAGTAATATGTTCCAAAAGTTCTCCAAATCAAGTCAATGTATCTGAAATTACAGTGGTTGGGCAGGTGAGATTTGAAATTAAATAAATGCATACATATAGAGAGGTCCAGCCTTTAACAAGAAAAGGAATAGTGCAAGAAAAGGAATAATGAACTGATTTTATATACAATTTGTTATTTCCAGCTGTACCCACTTGCTGTTATTTTAATAAGTTGTATAAAAAAATCATGAGGAAGTGAAAATAGATTGCGAAATGTGGTTTTGCTTGATTCAATATAGTCTATTATTATAGCGCAATTATTGCTTTAAAAAAAAAGTTTTTCTTCTTCTCCCGCTGGTGTCCAATTCACTAAGTTAGATGCATTTAAATTGATATGTAAATCAATATCTGTGGAAGTTGCTTGTCTTATATCTATTTATGAGTGCTTTGCTGCTTGGCCGGTACGAACTTGCAAGACAGTGAAGTAGGTCGTGACCTTGCAAATTTTGGCTAAAATATAAACTAATTCCTCATGAATTTTTCATCTTTGCAGTATGCAGCCACGTCCTGTAGTGTTAGTGCGAGAAGTAGGGTGTCTGTCCTTGTGGGGTGCACTTACATAGTGCTGGTCAGCCTGCCTGGCATGGTGCACTACATGTAACTGTGTGAGGGGCACCTTAGACAATCCTTATCCCTGTGCAATTATAATGCAGAATGGTCGGTGTGTGAGTGGTTGTCCATCAGTATTTTGCACCTGTGCTTCCTCCTCCCTACTGTATATCACAGGGGTCTGTTGCATCCTGTACTATATTACCATCATGACCAGGTATTGGTAAGAATGGCTGCTATTTTTCCTGAGATGTATTTTGGATTTAATGTCCTTTACAGTGAATGTCTTATAATCCTGTTACTATTCTGCTGTTACAACATCTTACATGGTTTTTCTGTTACATCATGTGTTATGCTCAAGTCACATCTAGAGCTATTCTACTGATACATATTTTATGTTCTAGTTTAGTCACATGCAGAGCTGCTATCATAATTCTACTCTTAAATCATGTCTGATATGCCAGTTTAGTCATTTCCAGAGCTGTAGTCACTATTATGTTGTTACATCACTTCTTATACTACAGTCACTTCCAGAGCTGCAGTCATTATTCTGCTTTTATATCACATCTTATACACCAGTCACTTCCAGAGCTGTAGTCACTATTATGTTGTTATATCATGTCATATACACAAGTCACTTCCAGAGCTACAGTTACTATTCTGCTGTTACATCATGTCTTATACTTCAGTCACTTCCAGAGCTGCAGTCACTATTCTACTGTTACATCGTGTCTTATGCTCCAGTCAATTCTAGAATTTAAGTCACTATTTTGATGTAAACCATGTCTTGTAAATCCAGAGCTGTAGTCACTATTCTGTTTTTTTTATCATGTCTTATATGCCAGTCACTTCCAGAGCTGCAGTCACTCATGTCTTATACAGCAGTCACTTCCAAAGGTAGTTACTATTCTGCTTTTATATCATGTCTTATACACCAGTCACTTCCAGAGCTGCAGTCGCTTTTATGTTGTTATATTATGTCTTTTACTCCAGTCGCATCTAGAGCTGCAGTCACTATTCTGCTTTTATATCATGTCTTATACACCAGTCACTTCCAGAGCTATAGCCACTATTTTTCTGTCACGTCTTGTACTCCAGTCACTTCCAAAGCTGAAGTCGCTATTCTACTGTTACATTGTGTCTTATACTCCAGTCAATTCCAGAATAGAAGTCACTATTTTGCTGTTACATAATGTCTTGTAGATCCAGAGCTGCAGTCGCTAATCTGTTTTTTATCATGTCTTATACTTCAGTCACTTCCAGAGCTGCAGTCACTATTCTGTTGTTCCATCATGTCTTATGCTCCAGTCAATTCCAGAATTGTAGTCACTATTGTGCGGTTACATCATGTCTTGTACCCCAGTCACATCCAGAGCTGCAATCACTATTCTACTGTTATATCATGTATTATACACAAGTCAAATCCAGAGCTGCAGTCTCTATTTTGCTGTTACGTATCGGCTTGTACTCCAGTCACTTCCAGAGCTGCAGTCACCATTCTGTTGTTTAGTCATTTATTATACACAAGTCAAATCCGATGTAATTAGTGTGTGGAGCAGAACAGCACTTCTCCATCACAAAGTTTCGTGGCCATTGGCAGAAATTGAAGATCAACTCCTATTCAAAAAATAGAAACTTATCTGCAGTACCCAAAAGAGGGTGATGTCCAGCTCCGGCCTTCAAACCGTTGATCGTGGTGATGGCGATAGTCAGATCCTCACCGATCTGATATTGATTACCTATTCTTAAAAAGGCCTTAGGCAGAGATGCAAATGTTATGGTTCAATTATTTTATTAAACAGCATTATAAAAGACACATGCTAAAGATGCAAACAGTACAGAAACTAACAAGTCACACGGGATTACTAACAACAATGTACAAGTATTTTTATAAAATAGGTATTAATAAAGAAGAAAGAAAGAAAGAAAAGAAAGAAAGAAAAAAAGAGAGAAATTGAGAATGGAGGAAAAAAAAAGGAAATAAGAAAATGTGGAAAACAGAGGAGTTGTTGGTCAATACTTACGGTCTTGAATTGGTTTAGATCTCTAGTAGTGATGGGCGGACCCGTGGATGCTCTGGTCTGGCGGGTTCGGCAGAACATTTATTAAAAGTTCGATTCAGGTACCGAAACAGTACCTGAACCTGAACCCAAACACAAACCTGGATCCCAGTCATATGAATGG
Source organism: Phyllobates terribilis (assembly GCF_046119375.1). Lineage (NCBI taxonomy): Eukaryota > Metazoa > Chordata > Amphibia > Anura > Dendrobatidae > Phyllobates > Phyllobates terribilis. The sequence goes on along the minus strand of NW_027362763.1, from coordinate 733,531,232 downwards.
GGGGCCCGAGCATCCGTCGTTTCACACACTGTCATCTGCATGACAGCATGTGTAACAGGGGCTCTGATTGGCGATAGGATCGTTACTGCCAGTCAGAGCACTGGGGGATCACACTGTCAGATGTCAACGTGAGCCCGCAGTTGTGATTGTGACTGGAAGTAAAAAGCTTAACACTGGTCACAAGCGTCGGCTGATGAGAGTGCTACTCCCATCAGCTAATGCCTGCTGTCACTGATAACAACGAGAGTAGGTGCCGCTGATGGAAGTAGTCATCAGCTGGCGCCTGTGCTCAAAGTCAAGAAGAAAAAAAAAGTTAAAATTAATAAATAAATATTGAAATAAAAATAAAAAACAGTTATACTCACCTAATGCATAATCCCTGAAGCCCTTGTCCCCTGTAAAAAAATCAAAAATGAAAAAAACCACCATAATACTCACCTTAATGCCTAATCCCTGAAGCCCATGTCACCTGTAAAAGAGAAAACAATTATAAACCACCATAGTACTCACCTATCAGCTGTAATCCATACTGCCTAGGGATGGGCGAGCACTAAAATGCTCGGGTGCTCGATGCTCGGGTCAAGCAAATTGGAATGCTCGGGTGCTCGACCTGAGCCATGAGCCCAATGTAAGTCTATTGGAAACTCGAGCATTTTTCAGGCGGCTACCCCCGGCGGTCTGCAGAGGGCCTAAAAATTGATGGGAACAGTGCTCAAATGACATGGGAACAGCATGGGGAAGACCCCTGAAACCATTTCTGACTCCCAGGTCACTGCTGTGAACAATGTTGTCAGAGATTTAAGCCACTTTTACGGACTCACAATAAAACATACAAAAACGAAACCAGAATGTATATTCCTGGGAAATATGTTAAGGAACATCCTTTCCAGGGTAATGACTTGTATATAAGGCAAAATAAATAACCAAAAACAAAAATACTCCTCCACACCTTGGGCTATGTCCACACATAGCGTTTTTGATGCATTTTTGCACTTTTGTATTGTTTTCAACCAAGACAAATGCATTCACTGGGAAATGTCATTTTAACATTTTACAACCTTATCTGGCCATGTGGTGTGCGACACACCATCAAACATATGCATACAGTGCTGAAAAGACATGGGAACAGCATGGAGAGGACCCCTGGAAGCATCTCTGACTCCCAGGTCACCACCTAAAAGTGTGCCCATCATAAGTTATCCTGTACTATTCCTCCCCTGATGAAGCCACCCTGGTAGTGGCAATATGCGTGGGGTTGGGGGGTCTTTTATGCCTCTGGTGTGTATTTGCACACAGTCACCTATGGCTTACCCTGTTATTTCTATGGGGAAACAATTGCAATAATTTGTTTTCTGATGTACTCCTCTGACGAACATTGCCACAGGTCATTTTCTAGTGGACAGAGCATAGATACTAATGGGATCAATGGTGTGAGTATGACTCTGTCTTGCACTGTTACACTTTGATTTGGATAAAATGTACCATGTTATATCTTTGAGTGTTTAAGCCATTTTGCACTTTTCTTCTGGTGGTGACATTTTCTGAGGCTCAGCCAATACAAATCTATGTTGCGTCTGGTTATGTGGTTTGAGCATTGTGCTTTTTAAATGTTTATAACTCTGTCTAGTTCAGTTTTTAATAAAAATTTATTCTGAATTTATATGGTTTGGTGATCCCCATCTATGCATACTGCTTTTTCTTTTTATATATTTTGATCATAAGTGATCCTTGGCGCATGCAAAGATGCTTCCCGCCATGCACCTGTCATTACAGACTTGCAATAATCACCATCCACTTCCTTGTCCCAGTGCAGCATTCAGTTGTCCCTACCCCATTCCTTGGAATGCAAGTGAAAGTATGCAGCCAGACACCCACCCAGCCACAGGCTGCAATACTATACTGCCAAATTTTTGACAGCTGCTTGCACTTGAAATGTGGCCTTTTATGCTCGTGGAGGTGGAAACTTTACACAACCTCATGCTGGTGGCGTCCGGGTGTCCATACTCGGTCCCCAGCCGCCACTATTTCTCCCTATATCGTCTCTGCCTTCCACAAGCATGGGTCCCACAACATTACCCGTGCCCTCCCCAGTGCACTTACTGGGAAGGACCGCCTAACCACCAACACGTGGTCAAGTGAATGCAGCCAGGGACAATACGGAGCCAGTCCACAGTTTTTTTTGCTGAGAGTTGTATTTCACCACAGCCATATTCTTTAGCTTGGTGAAAGGACTTGGGAAACCATATCTGCTCCAGCTGTAATTTCGCCCAGGAAGTCCTCTAAAGCTGCTTTCACTTGAAATGTGGTCTTTTAGGCTCATGGAGGCAGAAGCTTTTCACAATTTCATGTCAGCGGCGGCCGGGTGTCCATACTCGGTCCCCAGCCGCCAATATTTCTCCCGGTATTGTCTCCACCTTCCACCAGCACGGGTCCCACAACATTACCCGTGCCCGCCCCAGTGCACTTACTGGGAAGGACCGCCTAACCACAAACACGTGGACAGGTGAATATGGCCAGGGATTGTACGGAGCCAGTCCACATTAAAAATGCAGCCATAGAGTGTCCGGAAACCTTCCTACACACTTTTCTTAGCCAGGACTGCTTCTCGGCAGGGTTGGACGGGCCCACCGGAGAATCCTCGGGTGGGCCCTGGCTTCTCCATCAGGAGAGTTCATGATAGGCTCAAACTTTTCAGCTGCTATGGGGCGGGGGAGAAATGTGAGCCCTCAGAATCAAATCCTCTGGTGGGCCCAATGTTTTTCAGTCTGACACTGCTTCTCAGTGAGAGTTATATTTCACCACAGCCATATTCTCTAGGTCGGTGAAAGGACTGGCATAGAGGGAAATTGTATCTACTCTAGGTGTCATTTCTCCCAGGAAGTCCTCTAATACAGCTTGTTGGAGAAGCAATAGCTGCCCATCCAACATCAGCTCACACTTGTCGGTGGTGCTTCGACACACACACATCTTTCTTTGCGACTTTAATTTCATGATTACAGAGTTGGGCAACGGCCTGATCTGCAGTGCAGTTTGAGAAATAACATGCATAAGCACGTCCTATTCACATTAAAAAAGCAACCATAGAGTGTCCGGGAACCTTCCCACACACTTTTCTTAGCCAGGGCTGCTTCTCGGCAGGGTTGGACAGGCCCACCAAAGAACCGGAGTCTCCTCCAGTGGGCCCTGGCTTCTCCTTCAGGAGAATTCATAGTGCCGTGGTGAGGCCATGATGATGATAGAGGCCACCATCTGCTTAGTTTTCTTAGTTTTAAACTGACAGATTTCTGGGCAGCTGCTTTCACTTGAAATGTGGCCTTTTAGGCTTGTGGAGGTGGAAGCTGTCCACAACCTCATGGCGGCGGCGGCCCGGGTGTCCATACTCGGTCCCCAGCCGCCACTATTTCTCCCGGTATTGTCTCCGCCTTCTACAAGCGTGGGTCCCTGAACATTACTGCTGGTACTATTCTGTGGGAATCTGCTTGCCTCCTAGCAGCCTGGAATATTTCCAGTAAACTATGGTACGACGCAATGGTATTAGCACTGCCCCCAGCACCAGTAGCAAAACCATCCCCAATTTCCTTCTCAAGAATTTTATTTGGTAGACTGAGTGGCTGACCAAATACATTAGTTTCTCACAAAGGAGCTGAAGATAGAGTGACAGTAGGTGCAAGTTTCTCCAGCCTATTAGATATCAGAGGGTGAACGGCAGCACATTGGATCAGTGGTTATCACTGAAGCCTTGCAGCGCTGGGATCCTGGGTTCAAATCCCAGCAAGGACAACATCTGCAAGGGTTTTGTATGTTCTCCCCGTGTTTGCGTGGGTTTCCACCTCAGTAAAAAAGCAGCCATAGAGTGTCCGGGAACCTTCCCACACACTTTTCTTAGCCAGGGCTGCTTCTCGGCAGGGTTGGACGGTCTCACCAGAGAATCCTCTGGTGTGCCCTGGCTTCTACATCAGGAGAGTTCATGATAGCACTAACTTTGCAGCTGCTATGGGGCTCTTGAGCAGGGAAGAAAGGTGAGACCTCAGAATCAAATCCTCTAGTGGGCCCAATGTTTTTCAATCTGAAACAGCTTCTCAGTGGGAGTTGTATTTCAACACAGCCATATTCTTTAGCTCGGTGAAAGGACTGGCATAGAGGAAAACCTTATCTACTCCGGCTGTCATTTCTCCGTCACCAGGTTCCGCCCATTGTCACACACGACCATGCCTGGCTGTATGTTCAGTGGTGAGAGCCACATATCAGGCTGCTGTGTTACTGCTTTCAAAAACTCTGCAGCGCTGGGCAGTTTGTAATCTAAGCATTATGCATGTTATCTTCAGCACAGCCTGTTGCCGCTCGGCCAAGGTAGTGGTGCAGTGCTTTCAGCTTGGACTGATGTGGTCATTTCGGAGATGGAGGAGGAGGTGCAGGAGCTGAACAATGTGATTACATTGAGGTTACATTGGCGAGTCTGCTTTTTATGCTAAAGAAAGATCCTACTGTTTTTTTTTAACGCTATTTTCTAAGACATATTCACCGGGAAATGTCATTTTAACATTTTACAACCTTATCTGGCCATGTGGTGTGTGAGACATCATCAGACACATCCTGTTTAATTTATGATGGAGGGACTCTGAAAGTCACAAAGCCTATTTTTATAGGGCCATGAGGCGGCCCATACTATTCTTAAAGGGCCAGCAGTTGGCCATCGCTATTGTTAGAGAGCCATGCTTTGGTGTTCCCATTAATAACTAGTGGGTCTCCTATACTGTTATTGCATATGCAGTGACTGGAAGGGCTGTAAAAAATTCAGACGCAACCCAATACCCCTTTAAAGAGACATGAAGGAGGGTCTCAGTAAAAAAAATGTTCCCATTATAAAGGAGCGGGTCTCCTATAGTGGTAATGCCCATGCTGTGACTGCAAGGGCTGCAAAAATTTGGAAAAAATCCCACTAACAAATTAAAGACACATAGAGCTGGGCCACAGTAATGACATGTTTCCATTACAAAGGAGCGGGTGTGCTATACAGTTATAGGGTATGCAGTGAGTCCAACGGCTGACAAAATTTAGGAAAAACCCCACTAATAAAGGCGAGGGTCTCCCATACTGTTTGCCTATGCAGTGAAGCAACGGCTGCCAAAAATTTGGAGGAACTCCAATGCCCCTTGGAAGAGACGTAGAGGGCCTTATGAAAAAATGTTCTCATTATTAGGAAGTAGGTCTCCCATAGTGTTGGCCTATGCAGTGAATGCAAAGGCTGAAAAAAAAATTGTGAGGCACTCCAATGCCCCTTGGAAGAGACGTAGAGGGCCTCATCAAAAAATGTTCCCATTAGAAAGGAGCAGGTCTCCTACACTTGTAATGGTCATGCACAAAGTGTATGGGCTGACAAACATTTATCCCTGGGGGGTATACATGAATATACTGTATAAAATTTTTTTTTTATGGGCATCATAAACAAATTAAGTGGGTGTTGCATCATGGACCATGGTCACCCTGGTGATATGGTGGTGGTGGATGAGGATGAGGAGAAGGAGTAGGACAGGAAGCGTATACCCATATTTGGGTGTGAAAAGGTGCATGGGAATACACCTCCCAAAAAAGACACTGGATTTGAGTTTTTGTTACGCTGCTTTCATTCGGTGCTGTTGAGAAGTCTTGCCCAATCCTGCCCTTGTTCATTTTTATAAGAGTCAGCCTGTCAGCATTTTCAGTTGACAGACGGATGAGTTTATTAGTTATAATTCCACCAGCGGCACTAAAAACCCGCTCTGATGAAACGCTAGAGGCAGGGCAGGCCAGGACCTCCAAGGCATAGACAGCCAGTTCATTCCACGTATCCAGCTTGGATACCCGATAATTATAAGGCACAGAGGAATCACGGAGGATGTTGGTACGGTCGGCAAGGTATTCCCTCAGCATCTTCCCAAACTTTGCACTCCTTGTGAGAGTACCCCGCGCCTCAGGGCCTGGGCGTTGGGAGGGGCTGAGAAAATTCTCCCAGAACTTTGACAGTGTTCCCCTGCCTCTGCTGGATTAGAGTTGTGTCTCTCTCGCCTGTAGCCCTTGGTTGTCCAACGAACTATGACCTCTACCACCAGCGTTTTCAGATGGGAATTTTTTTAATAGTTCCGCAACAAGGGCCTTCTGGTACTGCCTCAATTTCTCTGGAATAAGAGATATAAAGTTCTCCTTGTAGCGTGGGTCTAGAAGTGTCACCAACCAGAAATGACTGTCACCCAAAACTTTGAGAACGCAAGGGTCATGGGAAAGGCAGCATAACATATATTAAGCCATGCATACCAGACTACTAACAGGCAAGACTTTCATGTCCTCACCAAGAGGATGACTGACCATGCTCTCATCCTCCTCCTCCTCCTCTCTGTCCTTTGGCCATCCACGCTGAACAGACGGTATGACAGTTGTGCAGGTAGTACCGTCTATAGTGCATGAAACTAGCTCCTGTTCTTCCTCCTCCTCCTCTTCTTCCTCTTTGTCACCCAATCCATGTTGGGATGAGATGAGGCTTGGCTGTGTGTAATCACCCTGTATGGTTCCTTGCTCCATGTCATCATGCTCTGCCTGCAATGCATGCTCTTTGATTGTGAGCAGAGAGCGTTTCAGAAGACAGAGTAGCGGGATGGTGACGCTAATTATGGCTTCATCGCCGCTCACCATCTTGGTGGAGTCCTCAAAGTTTTGGGGGATGGTACATATGTCTGACATCAATGTCCACTCCTGAGGTCTTATGTGTGGAGTCTGAACTGAAAACCGACGGCCTTGTTGATGCTGGTACTCAACAACTGCCCTCTTCTGCTCACAATCCTTCCCAACATCTGCAGTGTAGCGTTCCAAAGCGTGGGTACATCACACACCAGTCTGTGAGCCGGAAGTTGCAAATACTGCTAAAACATGGCAAGGGCAGCGGAAGCTGTGGGCGACTTTCTAAAATGGGCACACAGGCTGCATATTTCAACAAGCAGATCCGGCAGCTCCGAGTAGGATTTGAGAAATCGCTGAACTACGAGGTTAAGCACATGGGCCAGGCATGGTACGTGTGTGAGCTCGCCTCGCCTCAGACCCGCCACCAGGTTCCGGCCATTGTCACACATGACCATGCGTGGCTGTAGGTTCAGCGGTGTGAGCCACAGATCTGCCTGCTCTTTCAGAGCTGTCCACAACTCTTCAGCAATGTGCGGTTTGTCACCTAAGCATATTATCTTCAGCACAGCCTGTTGCCACTTGGCCGAGGCAGTGCTGCAGTGCTTCCAGCTTGTGACTGATGTGGTCATTCCAAAGATGGAGGCTGAAGAGGAGGAGGAGGCTGAGGAGGATGAGTTGCAGGAGCTGTAGATTGTGGGGGAAACCCTGATTCACCTAGGGCCTGCGATCCTTGGCGTCGGGAGGAGGTGGTCCGTCCCAAGGTCCGACTGGGTCCCGGCTTCCACTATGTTAACCCAGTGTGATGTCAGCGAGATGTACCATCCCTGCCCACAAGCACTTTTCCACATGTCCGTGGTTAGGTGGACTTTCCCGGTAACTGCATTGTTGAGGGCACGGCTAATGTTTTGGGACACATGCTTGTGTAATGCGGGGACGGCACACTGGGAGAAATAGTGGCGTTTGGGGACCGAGTACCGGGGGATGGCTGCCGCCATCAGGTTGCGGAATGCTTCCGTCTCCATGAGCCTAAAAGGCAACATTTCAAGCACAAGCAGTCGCGAAATGTGGGAATTTAGTCGTGTGGCCTGTGGGGCGTTGGCTGCGTATTTGCACTTGCGTTTCCAGGACTGGGGCATGGACAACTGAACGCTGCGCTGGGACTAGGACGTGGATGTGCTTCCTGATGCTGCTACTTGAGAGTGTGCAATGACAGGTGCAGGGCAGGAGACTTCTTTGCATGCACCATGGACAGGGGATTGGCTTGCATGCACAACAGCGGAAGAAGCAGTGGTGTCACTCGCAGACACTGTTCCTGGACCCTGAGGCTCGGCCCACAAAGTCGGGTGCTTTGCTGCCATGTGCCTGATCATATGGCCTTTTTGGGGCTATCTGCCGAGTCTTTAAAAAACAACCAGACTCGGGAAGACCTAACAGTTGTACTGGCAACTTCCTTCATGCTGGTGTTACGTGAATGGTTGCCTGCCTTCTGTCTGCGGCCACCACACTGCTTCTTCCTGCCTGTTGGGGTGCTCTGCCTCCCGCCACCTGTGTGCTGCTCTCCTCGCTCTGCCTGTCCTTCTGCCAAGTTGGGTCAGTTACTATATATCCACCACCTCGTCTTCTACATCCGCACTCTGGTCCTCCTCCTGATTTTCTGGCAATTGTGTCTCATTATCGTCCACCTCTTGTGACACTTTCCCACTGTCGCCTTCATGTGACCGTAGCTGCTCAAATATTTGGGCATTGCTACATGCGATCTCCTCTTGCCCCGCTTCAAGTGGACCAGGCGAGAGGCCCGAATCTATAAATGGAAAAGTGAACAGCTCTTCAGAGTGTCCAAGTGTGGGAGCAGTTGTCTCTGGGCACTCGGCATGGTGGGAGGAAGAAGGTTCAGGGTGAGGAATATGCGGTCCAGATTCACGGCTACTGAGACTTCACCGTGTGGAAGACAAGGTGGTAGCGGTGGTTGCTAAGTGACTGGAAGCATTATCTGATATCCAACCAATAATCTTTTCACACTGCTCTGTGTTCAATAGTGGTGTTCTGCGGTCCCCTATTAATTGGGACAGGAAGGTCAAGCGAGAAGATGTGGGTGTTTGTTGTGGCACAATTTCAGCTTGCCCACGGCCTCGGCCTCTGCATGCACCATTACCATCATGTCTAGTTCCCCATCCCTTGCCATGTGCCTTGCCATTTTAAAGGGAGGACAATATCTTCCACGCTCACTACAAATGGCTGATTTTGGAGCGAACTTATATGTGATCCGTGTGACGGACAAACCACAGTTTTAAATTCCTGGCCTGTAGGTAACCATTTTGAACAGCAAACTGGTGTCAATAGCTTCACTGACACACTGAAACAAATTTTTAATGGAGGCCAGAAATGACAGTATTTTCAGCGCAATTATTTGTGATCCGTGTGACGGACAAACCACAGTTTTAAATAGCTGGATTTTTAGCGCTGTAATAAAGAAAGGACCTGGCTGTATTCTGCAGTGCCAACAAGCAAATGGCGCGAAAAAACAGTGTTCTCTGGATTGCTTTTTAAGCAAATAATGAGAATTAAGATCCAAAAAAAAATTATTCCTGGCCTCTGAGACCTGGGCCTATTTCTAGAAATATCTAACAGCAGCTGTTGTAGCCTCTTGTGCTATATGCACTACAGTCTACTATATACCCTGCCTGCCTACATACACTGCCTGCCTGACATCTCTGCAGATGGATTCGTCCACAGAAGGACTGTTTGTTGAGATGGATATGTGTCTCTAATATAGTTTATTACACCTACACTAACTAGAAACAAGCAAATCTCTCCGTAGCTCAGCAGCACCTCTCCATACACTGTCTGATTCCGGAGTGACTGTGATGAACATGGCGGCGCCAGGTCTGATATAGACCTGATGACGCTGTGCGGCCAGCCAATCACTGTAATGCCACAACCAACATGGCTGCGGCATTACAGTGAGTGGCAGACAATCCCTGCATGTTCATTGGCTCTGTAAAGAGCGGCAAACATGCAGGGAGGGGATCCGAGCTCCTGCCGAGCAACCCCGGAAATACTCGGCAAGCGCCGAGCATCTCGAGCAGTGAGATGCTCGGGCGAGCACCGAGCAGTAGCGAGCATGCTCGCTTATCACTCATACTGTCCCATGATGATCCGGATCACTTGTAGAGCAGTCACATCAGCTGATGTGATTGCTCTTCCCGTAAGTCGGCTACACATTGACAGGAACGTAATTGGTACTGCAGTGTATAGCGCTGAGCTGCTGTGAGAGAGTTCATAGGAGTTCATCTGCTGACGAGTGATGGTGACCTCACTTACAGCACCGCCACTGCTTGAGAAAGTTTTCATGTGGCATCAGTGTCATAATTGAGGACACCGGTGTTCATCAGCTGATGAACTTCTATGAACTCTCTCACGGCAACTCAACACTACACACTGCCTGTGTCAGTGTGTAGCTCACTATCATGTAGAGCAGTCACTTCAGTGACTGCTGATGTGACGAGACTGCTCTACAAGTAATCTGGATCGTCATGGGACAGTATGGATTATTTCATTACTTCAGACAGGTGAGGGATATGGTTGTTTTTTATTTTTGTTTTACATGTGACAATTAGTGTTCAGCAAGCACTAAAATGCTCGGGTGCTCGAAGCTCGGGCCGAGCTCGCCGTGATACTCGGGTGCTCTACCCGAGCAACGAGCCCAATGTTAGTCTATGGGAGACCTGAGCATTTTTGCGGCGGCACCCCCGGCAGTCTTTTAAAAGCCTAACAAGTGCCCAAAACGATAGTGACAGTGCTCAAATGACATGGGGACAGTATGGGGATTGCCCCAGGAATCATTTCTGACCCCCAGGTCACTGCTGTCAACAACGTGGTCAGAGGTATTAAGCAACTTTTACAGGCTCACAATAAAACGAAAGTGAAACTTTTTTCCTGTGAAATATGTTAAGGAACATCCTTTCCAGGGAAAAGACTTGTGTATAAGTTAAAATAAATGACCAAAAACAAAAATACTCCTCCACACCTTGGGCTATGTTCACAAGTAGCATTTTTTATGCGTTTTTGCACTTTTGTATTGCTTTCAACCATGACAAATGCATTCACCGGGAAATGTCATTTTAATATTTTACAACCTTATCAGGCCATGTGATGTGTGACACATGCATACAGTGCTGAAAAGACATGGGAACAGCATGGGGAAGACCCCTGGAAGCATCTCTGACATACAGGTCACTGCCTAAAAGTGTGCCCATCAGAAGTCATCCTAGCCGCATCAGAAGATGCAGACTTGCAACTATCCCCATGCAAGTTCTTGTCCCAGGGCACTGTTCAATTGAACCTCCCCCATTCCTTGCAATGCAAGTGCAAATATGCAGCCAACCACCCACCCCCAGGCTGCAATACCATACTGCTTGCTTGCACTTGAAATTGGGCCTTTTACACATGTGGAGGCGGAATCTGGCCACCACGTCATGGCTGCGTTGGAAACCTGGCATCCATACTCAGTCCCCAGCCGCCCGGCGGCTGGGTGTCCACACTCGGTCCCCAGCCACCAGGGGGCGGACGGGTGTCCATACTCAGTCCCCAGCCGCCCCGTGGCCGGGTGTACACACACGATCCCAGCCACCTGAGGGCAGCCAGCTGTCCATAAACGGTCCCCAGCCGCCCCTATTTCTCCTGTCAACTTCCCCCACACACTTTTCTTAGCCCAGCCTGCTTTAGGGCAGCATTGGACGAGCCCACCAGAGAACCAGACTCCTCCGGTGGGCCCTGGCTTCTCCATCAGGGGAGTTGAGAGTGCCAAGGTGAGGAACATGACGATGATGATAGAAGTTAGCATCTACTTTGTTTTCTTGGAATGCAAGTGTAAGTGTGCAGCCTGCCACCCACCCACCCCCAGGCTGCAATGCCATACTGCTTGCTTGCATTTGAAATTGGGCCTTTTAGGCATGTGGAGGCGGAATCTGGCCACCACATCATGGCTGCGTTGGCGGCCTGGTATCCATACTCAGTCCCCAGCTGCCCAGCGGCCGGGTGTCCACACTCGGTCCCCAGCCACCAGGGGGCGGCCGGGTGTCCATACTTGGTCCCCAGCCGCCCCGCGGCCGGGTGTCCACACATGGTCCCCAGCCGCCTGGGGGCAGCTGGGTGTCCATAAACGGTCCCCAGCCGCCCCTATTTCTCAGGTCAACTTCCCCCCACACACTTCTCTTAGCCCGGCCTGCTTTAGGGCAGCATTGGATGAGCCCACTAGAGAACCAGACTCCTCCGGTGGGCCCAGGCTTCTCCATCAGGGGAGCTGAGAGTGCCAAGGTGAGGAGCATGATGATGATGATAGAAGTTAGCATCTGCTTTGTTTTCTTGGAATGCAAGCGCATGTATGTAGTAGCGGCTAGGCCTGAGGTGGTCAGCGTTTTGGCGCATATCCTACCTCCTCCGAGGATTGCTGGATATTTTCCTGCTACTATCCCAGTTCTATGACTCCCGTTAAAATAAAGCATCACATCAATATCAGGCCAGTCAACCACATATGTCTTGTAGGATATATTTCTGTAACAAAAGGAGAGGTTCGGCTACACAGTTATAGGGCATAGAGTGAGTGCAATGCCTACCAAAAATTTTGAGGCACTCCAATGCCCCTTGGAAATGACATGGAGGTCAGAGGGCCTTAACTAAACCTTTTTTTCCATTTATAGCAACTGGGTTTCCTGTGCACTGTTGGCCTAAGCAGTGAATGGAAGGCTTTCCAAAAATTATGAGGAACTGCAATGCCCCTTGAAATAGATGTGGATTATAGCGTACTAAAAACCTTCTACCCATTATTGAGGAGTGGGTCTCCCTTAGTTTTCGCCTTTGCATTGAAAAGCAAAAGCTGACTAAAATTAGGAGGAAATGCAATGCCCGTTGGAAGAGTCGTGGAGGTTAAAGGTAATTAAAAACAACATTTCAATGCCCCTTGGATGAGTTGTGGAGTTCAGAGTGGCTTAAGAAGACGCTTTTAATGCCCCTTTGAAGAGACGTGGAGGTCACAGTAGCTTAAAAAGACGTTTGTTATGCCCCTCGGAAAAGTGGTGGAGGTAGCAGTAGCTTAGCAAGACGGTTTTAATGCCCCATACAAGAGCCATACAGTACAGCATCTTAAAAACATTATTCCCATTATTGGGGAGTGTGTCTCCCATAGTCTTTGCTTATGCCTTCCAAGCAAAAGCTGCCAAAAATTAGGACGGAGGAACTTGCAATGCCCCTTACAGGAGCCATGCAGTACAGCATATTACAAACATTATACCCATTATTGGGGAGTGTGTCTCCCATAGTCTTTGCTTATGCCTTCCAAGCAAAAGCTGCCAAAAATTAGGAGGAAATGCAATGCCCGTTCGAAGAGTCGAGGAGGTTAGAGTTAGTTAAAAACAACATTTCAATGCCCCTTGGAAGATCTGTGGAGTTCAGAGTGGTTTAACAAGATGCTTTTAATGCCCCTCATAAGAGACGTGGAGGTCACAGTAGCTTAACAAGACGGTTCTAATGCCCCTTGGAAAAGTGGTGGAGGTCGCAGTAGCTTAAAAAGACAGTGTGAATGCCCCTTGGAAGAGACGTGGAGGTCCAAGTAGCTTAACAAGACAGTTTGAATGCCCCTTGGAAGAGACGTGGAGGTCCCTGTAGCTTAACAAGACGATTTGAATGCCCCTCGAAAGAGACGTGAAGGTCCCAGTAGCTTAACAAGACGGTTTTAATGCCCCTTGGAAACGTGGTGGATGTCGCAGTAGGTTAACAAGACGGTTTGAATGCCCCTTGGAAGAGACGTGGAGGTCCAGTAGCTTAACAAGACGCTTTTAATGCCCTTCGGAAAAGTGGTGGAGGTCACAGTAGCTTAACAAGTTGCTTTTAATGCCCCTGAGAAGAGACGTGGAGGTCCCAGTAGCTTAACAAGACGGTTTTAATGCCCCATGGAAAAGTGGTGGAGGTCGCAGTAGCTTAACAAGACGGTTCTAATGCCACTTGGAAGAGACGTTGAGGTCCCAGTAGCTTAACAAGACGGTTTTAATGCCCCTTGGAAAAGTGGTGGAGGTCGCAGTAGCTTAACAAGATGGTTTGAATGCCCCTTGAAAGAGACGTTGAGGTCCCAGTAGCTTAACAAGACGGTTTTAATGCCCTTCGGAAATGTGGTGGAGGTCACAGTAGCTTAACAGGATGCTTTTAATGCCCCTCAGAAGAGACGTGGAGGTCCCAGTAGCTTAACAAGATGGTTTTAATGCCCCTTGGAAAACTGGTGGAGGTCGCAGTAGCTTAAGAAGACGGTTTGAATGCCCCTTGGAAGAGACGTTGAGGTCCCAGTAGCTTAACAAGACGCTTTGAATGCCCCTCGAAAGAGACGTGAAGGTCCCAGTAGCTTAACAAAACGGTTTTAATGCCCCTTGGGAAAGTGGTGGAGGTCCCAGTAGCTTAACAAGACGGTTTTAATGCCCCTTGGAAGAGACGTGGAGGTCCCAGTAGCTTAACAAGACGGTTTTAATGCCCCTTGGAAAAGTGGTGGAGGTCGCAGTAGCTTAACAAGACGCTTTTAATGCCCCTCAGATGAGACGTGGAGGTCCCAGAAGCTTAACAAGACGGTTTGAAAGCCCCTTGGAAGAGACGTGGAGGTCCCAGTAGCTTAACAAGACGGTTTTGAATGCCCCTCAAAAGAGATGTGGAGGTCCCAGTAGCTTAACAAGACTGTTTTAATGCCCCTTGGAAAAGAGGTGGAGGTCGCAGTAGCTTAAGAAGATGGTTTGAATGCCCCTTGGAAGAGACGTTGAGGTCCCAGTAGCTTAACAAATGGTTTGAATGCCCCTCGAAAGAGACGTGAAGGTCCCAGTAGCTTAACAAAACGGTTTTAATGCCCCTTGGAAAAGTGGTGGAGGTCGCAGTAGCTTAACAAGACGGTTTGAATGCCCCCTGGAAGAGACGTGGAGGTCCCAGTAGCTTAACAAGACGGTTTTAATGCCCCTTGGAATAGTGGTGGAGGTCGCAGTAGCTTAACAAGACGCTTTTAATGCCCCTCAGAAGAGACGTGGAGGTCCCAGTAGCTTAACAAGACGCTTTTAATGCCCCTCGGAAAAGTGGTGGAGGTCGCAGTAGCTTAACAAGACGGTTGTAATGCCCCTTACAAGAGCCAAACAGTACAGCATCTCAAAAATATTATTCTCATTATTGATGAGTGGGTCTCCCACAGTCTTTGCTTATGACTTCCAAGCAAAAGCTGACCAAAATAAGGACGGAGGAACTTTCAATAATGGCAACACGGACCACGGTCACCCTGGTGGTATAGTGGTGGTGCAGGCTGAGGATAAGGAGAAGAACATAAAGCATCTGAAATGAGGAAGCGTATACCCGTGTGTGGGTGTGAAGCGGTGCATGTGAATAGAGATGAGCGGTGTTCGACTTGAACTGTTCGCCAATCTCAAATTCGAGCTGTTTTGGGCGGTGTTCGAGCCGTTCGGCGAACATGAACGATTTGAAAAAAATTCGGCTGTTCGAGGTTATGTTCGATAACTGTTCGTGCACCAAAATCATAACTGGATTTTTTCTCAGTAATGATGAAAATTAATGTTAATACGCAGTTTCAGTGTACAGCGGGGCGGGGGGAGGGGCAGGGGATGGATCTCTGCAGGAATAATGAAGATCTCCATTTTTTTTTTCTCGTTCCCGCATTTACAGTGGGGAGGTGCAATCTGTCAGCCTATCAGCAGCGCACACACGGAGCGAAGTGCTTTTTATCACACAAGCAAGGGCATGTGTCATTGGCAGTGTATGTCACATGTCCTTGCCCTATAAGACCCAGCCATTTTCCCCGTCGCCACCATTTTCTCACTGCTGCAGCTGCGTGTTAGACGGCACCGCTGTTGCTGTGTGCGCTATACCTTGTTAATTTCAAGCCAATTTTCGCACAAATCTACAGATAGCTTGGGAGTAGGGAATAGTTGTAATTGCAGTCCTTTTAAGGACTAGGTTACAGCATTTCCTACGACTTTTATCAGGCAGGTCTGAGCTCTTAAATAGATAGGTTGGGAGTAAAGACTAATTGTAATTGCAGTCCTTTTCAGGACTAAGTTAGATCAGTTCCTATCAGTTTTTGCCAGGCAGGTCTGTGCCAGTGCTGTGCAAGTTTTTTTCACAGCACTTGGCTAAATCTAGCAAAGCTAATCCTTTTTGACCTATTGCAGAGTGTGTTAGTCAGCGGAGTAGCCTATCTGTGTTGCAAGCTACACCACCTGTGTATAGAAAACCAATTTTTTTACTGCACCTAGTGAAGTAAAACCTTTTGGGCACAGCATCATTCTATTAGTCCATCTATACTGACCTCCATAAGGTTGCAAATTGAATATAATTTTTTTCTGCATCTACCTCTGAAAAAATATTTGGGCTTCTAGCTGTGTGTGGGACTTGTTATATTAGTCCATCTATACTGACCTCCATCAGGTTGCAAATTGAATATAATTTTT
Organism: Phyllobates terribilis; assembly: GCF_046119375.1. Taxonomy (NCBI): domain Eukaryota; kingdom Metazoa; phylum Chordata; class Amphibia; order Anura; family Dendrobatidae; genus Phyllobates; species Phyllobates terribilis. The sequence goes on along the minus strand of NW_027362763.1, from coordinate 733,515,099 downwards.
TTCTGCATCTATCTCTGAAAAAATATTTGGGCTTCTAGCTGTGTGTGGGACTTGTTCTATTAGTCCATCTATACTGACCTCCATCAGGTTGCAAATTGAATATAATATTTTTCTGCATCTAGCTCTGAAAAAATATTTGGCCTTCTAGCAGTGTGTGGGACTTGTTCTATTAGTCCATCTATACTGACCTCCATCAGGTTGCAAATTGAATATAATATTTTTCTGCATCTAGCCCTGAAAAAATATTTGGGCTTCTAGCAGTGTGTGGGACTTGTTATATTAGTCCATCTATACTGACCTCCATCAGGTTGCAAATTGAATATAATTCTTTTCTGCATCTAGCTCTGAAAAAATATTCGGCCTTCTAGCAGTGTGTGGGACTTGTTCTATTAGTCCATCTATACTGACCTCCATCAGGTTGCAAATTGAATATAATTTTTTTCTGCATCTAGCTCTGAAAAAATATTTGGCCTTCTAGCAGTGTGTGGGACTTGTTCTATTAGTCCATCTATACTGACCTCCATCACGTTGCAAATTGAATATAATTTTTTTCTGCATCTAGCCCTGGAAAAATATTTGGGCTTCTAGCTGTGTGTGGGACTTGTTCTATTAGTCCATCTATAATGACCTCCATCAGGTTGCAAACTGTATATAATTTTTTCTGCATCAACCTCTGAAAAAATATTTGGGCTTCTAGCTGTGTGTGGGACTTGTTCTATTAGTCCATCTATACTGACCTCCATCAGGTTGCAAATTGAATATAATATTTTTCTGCATCTAGCTCTGAAAAAATATTTGGCCTTCTAGCAGTGAGTGGGACTTGTTCTATTAGTCCATCTATACTGACCTCCATCAGGTTGCAAATTGAATATAATATTTTTCTGCATCTAGCTCTGAAAAAATATTTGGCTTTCTAGGAGTGTGTGGGACTTGTTCTATTAGTCCATCTATACTGACCTCCATCAGGTTGCAAATTGAATATAATATTTTTCTGCATCTAGCTCTGAAAAAATATTTGGCCTTCTAGCAGTGTGTGGGACTTGTTCTATTAGTCCATCTATACTGACCTCCATCAGGTTGCAAATTGAATATAATTTTTTTCTGCATCTACCTCTGAAAAAATATTTGGGCTTCTAGCTGTGTGTGGGACTTGTTCTATTAGTCAATCTATACTGACCTCCATCAGGTTGCAAACTAAATATAATATTTTTCTGCATCTAGCTCTGAAAAAATATTTGGCCTTCAAGCAGTGTGTGGGACTTTTTCTATTAGTACATCTATACTGACCTCCATCAGATTGCAAATTGAATATAATATTTTTCTGCATCTAGCTCTGAAAAAATATTTGGGCATCTAGCAGTGTGTGAGACTTGTTCTATTAGTCCATCTATACTGACCTCCATCAGGTTGCAAATTGAATATAATATTTTTCTGAATCTAGCTCTGAAAAAATATTTGGCCTTCTAGCAGTGTGTGGGACTTGTTCTATTAGTCCATCTATACTGACCTCCATCAGGTTGCAAATTGAATATAATATTTTTCGGCATCTAGCTCTGAAAAAATATTTGGGCTTCTAGCAGTGTGTGGGACTTGTTCTATTAGTCCATCTATACTGACCTCCATCAGGTTGCAAATTGAATATAATTTTTTTCTGCATCTAGCTCTGAAAAAATATTTGGCCTTCAAGCAGTGTGTGGGACTTGTTCTATTAGTCCATCTATACTGACCTCCATGAGGTTGCAAATTGAATATAACTTTTTCTGCATCTAGCTCTGAAAAATTATTTGGCCTTCTAGCAGTGTGTGGGACTTGTTCTATTAGTCCATCTATACTGACCTCCATCACGTTGCAAATTGAATATAATTTTTTTCTGCATCTAGCTCTGAAAAAATATTTGGCCTTCTAGCAGTGTGTGGGACTTGTTCTATTAGTCCATCTATACTGACCTCCATCAGGTTGCAAATTGAATATAATATTTTTCTGCATCTAGCTCTGAAAAAATATTTGGCCTTCTAGCAGTGTGTGGGACTTTTTCTATTCGTCCATCTATACTGACCTCAATCAGGTTGCAAATTGAATATAATTTTTTTCTGCATCTACCTCTGAAAAAATATTTGGGCTTCTAGCTGTGTGTGGGACTTGTTCTATTAGTCAATCTATACTGACCTCCATCAGGTTGCAAATTGAATATAATATTTTTCTGCATCTAGCTCTGAAAAAATATTTGGCCTTCAAGCAGTGTGTGGGACTTTTTCTATTAGTCCATCTATACTGACCTCCATCAGGTTGCAAATTGAATATAATATTTTTCTGCATCTAGCTCTGAAAAAATATTTGGGCTTCTAGCAGTGTGTGGGACTTGTTCTATTAGTCCATCTTTACTGACCTCCATCAGATTGAAAATTGAATATAATTTTTTTCTGCATCTAGCTCTGAAAAAATATTTGGCCTTCTAGCAGTGTGTGGGACTTGTTCTAATAGTCCATCTATACTGACCTCCATGAGGTTGCAAACTGAATATAATTTTTTCTGCATTAACCTCTGAAAAAATATTTAGGCTTCTAGCTGTGTGTGGGACGTGTTCTATTAGTCCATCTATACTGACCTCCATCAGGTTGCAAACTGAATATAATTTTTTGCTGCATCAACCTCTGAAAAAATATTTGGGCTTCTAGCTGTGTGTGGGACTTGTTCTATTAGTCCATCTATACTGACCTCCATCAGGTTGCAAATTGAATATAATATTTTTCTGCATCTAGCTCTGAAAAATTATTTGGCCTTCCAGAAGTGCGTGGGACTTTTTCTATTAGTCCATCTATACTGACCTCCATCAGGTTGCAAATTGAATATAATATTTTTCTGCATCTAGCTCTGAAAAAATATTTGGCTTTCTAGCAGTGTGTGGGACTTGTTCTATTAGTCCATCTATACTGACCTCCATCAGGTTGCAAATTGAATATAATATTTTTCTGCATCTAGCTCTGAAAAAATATTTGGCCTTCTAGCAGTGTGTGGGACTTGTTCTATTAGTCCATTTATACTGACATCCATCAGGTTGCAAATTGAATATAATTTTTTTCTGCATCTACCTCTGAAAAAATATTTGGGCTTCTAGCTGTGTGTGGGACTTGTTCTATTAGTCAATCTATAATGACCTCCATCAGGTTGCAAATTGAATATAATATTTTTCTGCATCTAGCTCTGAAAAAATATTTGGCCTTCAAGCAGTGTGTGGGACTTTTTCTATTAGTCCATCTATACTGACCTCCATCAGGTTGCAAATTGAAAATAATGTTTTTCTGCATTTAGCTCTGAAAAAATATTTGGCCTTCTAGCAGTGTGTGGGACATGTTCAATTAGTCCATCTATACTGACCTCCATCAGGTTGCAAATTGAATATAATTTTTTTCTGCATCTAGCTCTGAAAAAATATTCGGCCTTCTAGCAGTGTGTGGGACTTGTTCTATTAGTCCATCTATACTGACCTCCATCAGGTTGCAAACTGAACATAATTTTTTTCTGCATCTACCTCTGAAAAATTATTTGGGCTTCTAGCTGTGTGTGGGACTTGTTCTATTAGTCCATCTATACTGACCTCCATCAGGCTGCAAATTGAATATAATATTTTTCTGCATCTAGGTCTGAAAAAATATTTGGCCTTCTAGCAGTGTGTGGGACTTGTTCTATTAGTCTATCTATACTGACCTCCATCAGGTTGCAAATTGAATATAATATTTTTCTGCATGTAGCTCTGAATAAATATTTGGCCTTCTAGCAGTGTGAGGGATTTGTTCTATTAGTCCATCTATAGTGACCTCCATCAGGTTGCAAATTGAATATAATATTTTTCTGCATCTAGCTCTGAAAAAATATTTGGCCTTCTAGCAGTGTGTGGGACTTGTTCTATTAGTCCATCTATACTGACCTCCATCAGGTTGCAAATTGAATATAATTTTTTCTGCATCTAGCTCTGAAAAAATATTTGGCCTTCTAGCAGTGTGTCGGACTTGTTCTATTAGTCCATCTATACTGACCTCCATCAGGTTGCAAACTGAACATAATTTTTTTCTGCATCTACCTCTGAAAAAATATTTCGGCTTCTAGCAGTGTGAGGGACTTGTTCTATTAGTCCATCTATAGTGACCTCCATCAGGTTGCAATTTGAATATAATATTTTTCTGCATCTAGCTCTGAAAAAATATTTGGCCTTCTAGCAGTGTGTGAGACTTGTTGTATTAGTCCATCTATACTGACCTCCATCAGGTTGCAAATTGAATATAATATTTTTCTGCATGTAGCTTTGAATAAATATTTGGCCTTCTAGCAGTGTGAGGGACTTGTTCTATTAGTCCATCTATAGTGACCTCCATCAGGTTGCAAATTGAATATAATATTTTTCTGCATCTAGCTCTGAAAAAATATTTGGCCTTCTAGCAGTGTGTGGGACTTGTTCTATTAGTCCATCTATACTGACCTCCATCAGGTTGCAAATTGAATATAATATTTTTCTGCATCTAGCTCTGAAAAAATATTTGGCCTTCTAGCAGTGTGTGGGACTTGATCTATTAGTCCATCTATACTGACCTCCATCAGGTTGCAAATTGAATATAATTTTTTTCTGCATCTACCTCTGAAAAAATATTTGGGCTTCTAGCTGTGTGTGGGACTTGTTCTATTAGTCCATCTATACTGACCTCCATCAGGTTGCAAATTGAATATAATTTTTTTCTACATCTAGCTCTGAAAAAATATTTGGCCTTCTAGCAGTGTGTGGGACTTGTTCTATTAGTCCATCTATACTGACCTCCATCAGGTTGCAAATTGAATATAATTTTTTTCTGCATCTACCTCTGAAAAAATATTTGGGCTTCTAGCTGTGTGTGGGACTTGTTCTATTAATCCATCTATACTGACCTCCATCAGGCTGCAAATTGAATTTAATATTTTTCTGCATCTAGCTCTGAAAAAATATTTGACCTTCTAGCAGTTTGTGGGACTTGTTCTATTAGTCCATCTATACTGACCTCCATCAGGTTGCAAATTGAATATAATATTTTTCTGCATGTAGCTCTGAATAAATATTTGGGCTTATAGCTGTGTGTGGGACTTGTTCTATTAGTCCATCTATACTGACCTCCATCAGGTTGCAAATTGAATATAATTTTTTTCTACATCTAGCTCTGAAAAAATATTTGGCCTTCTAGCAGTGTGTGGGACTTGTTCTATTAGTCCATCTATACTGACCTCCATCAGGTTGCAAATTGAATATAATTTTTTTCTGCATCTACCTCTGAAAAAATATTTGGGCTTCTAGTTGTGTGTGGGACTTGTTCTATTAGTCCATCTACACTGACCTCCATCAGGTTGCAAACTGAATATAATTTTTTTCAGCATCTAACCCAAACAATAGTTTTGGCCTAATACCACAGTTTGGCCACTCAGCTCTGCTCGATTCCCATCCATTGTTTTTTTGTGCAAACAACTCCAGAGTTGTGAATTAGTTAACCACCAAAATGAGTGGAAAAAGGCCTGCTGCTGGTGGAAAGGGGAATAGGCGTGTTGGGAAGGGGAATAAAGGTTATGTCCGTGGAGTAGGTGTTAAAGCAACAGTAACATCTGCAGAAGAAAGACCATCTTCCAGCAAAACTAAAATGTCTACTTCTTTTAGCGGACAATGTGATAAGATCTCTTTCTTACGGCCACGCCAATCGCTACAAATTCCAGATGAGGCACAAAAACAGCAGGTGCTTCAACGGATATCAAGTGCTCCTTTAAGTGGGCTCTCCTCCACATCAACTTCAACATCACAAATACTCCAGTCCTCAGAGGTGTCACCCCAATCGCACTTGCTTCCTCACAGCTCCCAAATCTCCAGCTGCCCGTCTGAGTATGAGGTAGAACAGATGGTTGAGTCTGCAGAGCTGTTTACTCATACTATAGCCTGGGAATCAGAGGTCGGCTCCAGCGCTTCTGTGAATCCAGACGAGGAAATGATCTGCACTGATGCCCAGAATCTTTATGAGTCGGATCCAGGACCAGACGCAGAAGGTTCTGACCATAATGTAGACCCTCATTCCCAAACTGTAACTCCTGTTGGTGGAGACAATGAGGAAGACGATGATGAGACTCAAATACCTGATTGGAGTGACAACTTTAGTTTTTTGTCAGGGCAGGAACAGGTTGGCTCTGAGGACGACGGGTGTGATAACACACAGGGTGAGGATGATGAGGTTGGAGATCCTACTTACTGTCAACCCACAGTCAGCCAAGAGATGAGGTCAGCAGAGGAGGTGGAGGAGGATGCTAGTGACGACGAGGTCAGGTTGCTCCTTCCTGGACAGGGACGTAGTACTGAAAGCACGTCAACAACTGCATCCTCAAACACAACTCTGCCTCTGACCACAAGTCGTGGTGGCTCTTCAGGTCGCATGGATGCTAAGCCTTGCATAGCCTGGGCATTTTTTCAGATCGATAAAGATGACCCAACTCGTGTTATCTGTAACATTTGTCAACAAAAGCTAGGTAGAGGCCAAAAAATACATAGTTTGAGTACTTCATGCATGAACCGGCACATGGACATGAAGCATAAGTTGCAGTGGGAAGCTCACTGTGCTACAATGCGGCCTAGCTGGCCGGGCCAACCACCATCTGCCCCATCTTGTGCATCTGTGGCCTCTTCATCCTCTGTGACTGGGGGGACTGCAGTCACACCTGTTTTGGGACGCAGACCTGCCACCTCTTTACCCGCAACAGCCAGCGTGATTGGCAGGTCATCATTTTCTTTGCAGGTGGTAACACCAGCTGGTGCTGAGCGCTGTCCGACATCAATAGCACCACTTTTGGATCAAGGCAACCTAACATGTCCGCCTGCATCATCCTCACAGACCGGAAGTTTGCCGGGGACACCCTTATCAACCCCGTCTAAGCACAACAGCCAGCCCTCAGTCCCTCAGATGTGGACAAGTAAAAGACCATTTCCTCCTAGCCATGAGAAAGCTAAGAGGTTGAATTTCACCATCTGCAAGCTCTTGGCTACAGAAATGCTGCCTTTCCGCCTGGTGGACACAGAGGATTTTTGAGACCTTATGTCCGTCACAGTGCCCCAGTACCAGATGCCCAGTCGGCACTACTTCTCAAAGAAAGGTGTGCCTGCGCTCCACCAGCATGTCGCACACAACATCACCGCTTCTTTGAGAAACTCTGTGTATGACAGGGTGCATTTCACCACAGACACTTGGACGAGTAGGCATGGACAGGGGCGTTACATGTCGCTGACTGGGCACTGGGTAACTATGGTGACAGCAGGACAAGGGGCTGCTGTCCAAGTCTTGCCATCCCCACGAGTTGTGCATCAATCCTCTTTATGTCAAAGTTCCTCCACTGCTTCTGCCTCCTCAACCTCCTCTCGGTCCTCCACCTGTACCCAAAGCCTGTCTGGTCATGCCACAAGCTTTCTAACTGCGCAGAAGGGATCCTGCACACCTCCTTACTATGCTGGCAGTAGGGCTCAACGTCATCAGGTGGTTTTTACTTTGAAATGTCTGGGAAATGTGAGTCACACAGCTGAGGAGTTGTGGTCATCTCTGGAGAACCAATTTCATGAATGGTTGTCTCCACTGGACCTGAAACCAGGGAAGGCCGTGTGCGACAATGCTGCAAACCTGGGTGCGGCCCAGGCATGTGAGGGTGGGGGAGATGGTTTTACCAGGGTGCATGGTAGCAGCCAAACTAGTGAGGAAGGTTCAGGAGCCCAGGAAGAAGTGGAGGACGAACTGATGGAAGACTCATCAGATGAGGGAGACCTTGATCACATTTCTGTTGTGCGAGGTTGGGGGGAGAGGACAGAGGAAGGAAGCATGATTGTTACCTCACCACCAAAACAACAGGGACTTGGTGCTCCTGGATGCGCAAGACACATGAGTGCCTTCTTGCTGCACTACCTGCAACATGACCCTCGAATTGGGAGAATTAGAAATAATCCTGACTACTGGGTTGCCACAATGTTAGATCCCCGGTACAAAAGTAAATTTGCAGAAATAATTCCTGCCATAGAAAGGGATGCACGCATGCAGGAGTATCAGCAGAGACTGTTGCAGAATCATACACGTGCTTTTCCACAAAACACCAGTGGTGCACGTAGTGAATCTCACAGTTCCAACTTGCCAACCGTGGGACCGTCGAGTGTTCAGAGCTCAAACCGTAACAGAAACACAGTATCTGCTGGTAACATCAATTTTGCGGAATCATTTCACCACTTTTTTAGCTCATCCTTTGCAAGGCCACAGGAGACAAGAAGGCTGACACATAGTCAACGCCCAGAGACGATGGTACAGGAGTATCTCCAAGTAAACATTGAAGCCATGACTGTGTCACTGGACCCTTGCTCTTTTTGGGCTTCCAATCTGTATAAATGGCCGGAGCTCGCCACTTACGCCTTGGAGATCTTGTCATGCCCCGCAGCCAGCGTTCTGTCTGAACGTGTGTTCAGCGCTGCTGGTGGTGTGCTGACAGATAAGCGCATGCGGCTCTCCACTGATAATGTAGACAGACTCACGTTCATAAAGATGAACAAATCATGGATCCGAAATGACTTTTCTACCCCTGTGTCATCCTGGGGAGAGTAAAAGCTTGATGATTGGTTAAAATCACCTCACCAACCGTTTTAAGCTTTCAAATTACTAATCATGTTTATCTGTATCTTGGCTGGAAAATAATTTGGGCTTTGTAGCAGTGTGCAGTACTGATTCTATTAGGCCATCTATACTAAGCTCCACCAGATTTAAAATTAATAATAATTTTTAGCTGCATCTAGCCCGGAAAATATTTTTGGGGCTCCGAGATGCGCAGGACACATAAGTGCCTTCTTGCTGCACTACCTGCAACATGACCCTCAGATTGTCAGAATTCAAAGTAATCCTGACTACTGGGTTGCCACACTCTTAGATCCCCCACACTCTTCGATCAACCTTTTCATTTTAATAAAGACCAAAAAAATGGTCATTTTTGAAATTATAAGCATTAGCAGGTTATTAGAAACTGAAATCAAACAGTTTTCAACTCAAATCTTTATTGTAGGTGATGTTACATTTGCACATAGGACCCCTTGTTCGAAAGGAGCTTCTGAACTCACTCGTCCATTGAATTTGTCAGGTTTTGGATGGTTTCTGCTTCAATTGTTTTGCATGAGGACAGAATACCCTCCCAGAAGCTGTTGCTTAGATGTGAACTGCCTCCCGCCTTCATAGACACTCCTTTTGATGATGCTCCAGAGGTTCTGAATGGGGTAGAGGTCAGGGGAGCATGGGGGTCACACCATAAGTTTGTCCCCTTTTATGCCCATATCAGCCAGAGATGCAGATGTGTTATGTGCAGCATGAGACGGTGCATTATCATGCATGAAAATGATCTTGCTGCGGAATACACGGTTCTTCTTCTGGAACCATGGCAGGAAGTGCTGTTTGAGAAACTCCACATACATTATGGAGGTCATCTTTACCCCTTCAGGGATCCTAAAGGGGCTGACAATCTCTCTCCCCATGATTCCAGCCCAAAGCATTACTCCACCTCCTCCTTGTTGGCTCTGTAGCCGTGTTTGCGTGGGGTGTCCATCAACCAGCCATCCTCCACTCCATCCATCTGGACCATCGAGCATTGCACGGCACTCACCCGTGATCAAAACAGTTTTGAAATCAGTCTTCATGTAATGTTTGGCCCACTGGAGCCGTTTCTGCTTGTGTGCAGTGGATAGAGGAGGTCGACAGGATGGCGTACTCACAGCTGCAAACCTCTGAAGGACCCTGCATCTTGTTGATCGGGGGACGTTGGAGGCACCAGCAGCTTCAAAAACTTGTCTGCTGCTATGACAAGGCTTTTTTGCCGCTGCTCTTTTAACCTGACGTAATTGCCTGTAGGAAAGAGTCCTCAATTTGCCCTTATCAGCACACACACGTGTGTACTGTGAATCAGCTACATACTTCTTGATTGCCAAGACACTTCATCCTGACAATCGCACAATGTTGATTGTAGTCATGCCTTGACCTAAACACTCCACAATTTGTTGCTTCTCAGCAGCCGACACATCCTTTTTCTTTCCCATTTTGGCAGAAAATGTAGGCTGCTTAATAATGTGGGACAGCCTTCTTAAGTAGTCTTGCCTTTCATTGGACACACCTGCCAAACTAATTAGCACAGGTGTCTGCAATTGCTTACAGTGATATAAAGAGCCCTGACACACATCACCATCAATGAGTTTAACTGACAAACAAACAAATTCTTCCCTTATCACTCCTAAACACTTTTTGCATAATAATTTGGAACACAGTGTACATGTGCTTTTCCACAAAACACCAGTGGTTCATGTAGCGAATCTTACAGTTCTAACTTGCCAACCGTGGTCTGTATGGAGTTGTTCAATAAAGGGCCCAAAATTAAGATAACATAGACGGGAGAGGTCTCTATGAATAGGAATTCCTAAGAATTTGATACCCTGTGAGGGCCAGTCAAAGGGAAAGTTGGACTGGATGGAATCCTGTATGGATTTGGGGAGGGAGACATCGAGGGCCTCAGACTTCGCTGTATTGATTTTAAAATTTGACCATGTAACAAAGTGATCTATTTCAGCCATAACAGCAGGGATGGATATATGTGATTGAGTGATATATACTAGGACATCATCAGCAAATAGAGAGCACTTGTACTCGGTGCCTCCCACCTCAATCCACCTAATATTGGGGTTATGGCGAGTTGATGAGAGCAGATGTTCCGTCACTAGGATGTATAAGAGAGGGGAGAGAGGACACCCCTGCCTTGTCCCATTGGTGATTATGAAAGGTGATGAAAATGTTCTGACACGCCCCCTGGGCCTTGGGACATCCGGAGCCGGACCCTTTTTGGTGGATGCTGGTGGTTGTAGTCTCCGTGGCGGCGACCCGGTTCCGTGGCTCAGGGCGGTCAACCCAGTGGCGGAACTATTTATGTGGTTTTGATGTTTAAATGTCCGACTACGCCACCAGTGGATTGCGGTCAGTGTTATGATCTGCTACAGAGACTAAGGAAAGGGAGGAGATCTGTCCCTACAATAGAACTAAACTAGATCCCTATGATGTAACGGGGAACCTGATCCTGCGATCAGACCCGCTAAAGTCCTCGGCTAGTCTGAACGCAGACCTATAGATGTGAGGGAGGGATCCCTACAAGATCTAGGGACTGGGAAAAGTTGGACACCTCCTAGCAGAAATAGTAGCAGTCAAAGACAAACACACAACAAAAAGGCATAGGGGTCAGAAGACCTAGCAAAACTAACAGAGAACGGCAACAGAGCAACAAGCTAGCTCAACAGTACTAAATACAAATGAAGTCCAGCAATGCCAGGAGGGCGGAGCCGGATTAAATAGGCAAAACTGGTCATGAGACCAGCAAACTAAAAAAAACCTAACAGGAGAGTTGTAACAGTACCCCCTCTTCTAAGAGGATCCTCCGGATCCCCTAGGCCCAGGCTTACCAGGAAACCTCCTGTGAAACGCTCGGACAAGTCTGGAAGCAGAAACATCATCCGCCCTCACCCATGAGTTATCCTCAGGTCCGAAACCCTTCCAAGCGACGAGATACTGCAAACTCCCTCTATACCGTCTAGAATTTAGGATGCGGGAAATTTCATGTTCCCCGTCCTCCACCACCGGAGGAACAGTGGCAGAGGCGTCAACATCCGACACATCAGCTTTTTTCAATAGAGAAACATGAAACACCGGATTAATCCTCCAGGACGTAGGAACCTCCAGCCTAACAGCAGATTGGTTAACTATCTGAAGCACCTTAAAGGGCCCTACGAACTTGGGACCGAATTTTTTAGAAGGAATCCTCAATCGCAGATTCTTAGAGGACAACCAAACCATGTCACCAACAGCAAACAAAACCTCTTGCCGTTTCCTATCAAAGTACCTCTTAGATTTTTTGTTAGCCTCCTGAAGATTACCACGCACATCCGTCCAAACTCTCTCCAAATCACCGGAAAATCTCTCCTCCTCAGGCACAGCCGAAACCAATTTGGAGAATGACCCAAAAGACGGATGTCTCCCAGAACAACAAAAAAAAGGCGAACACCCAGCAGAAGAGGATGTATGGTTGTTAAGAGCAAATTCAGCAAGTGGCAGAAACTCAGACCACCCCTCTTGATTGTCTGCCACAAAACAACGCAAGAACTGCTCAACATCCTGGCTCTTCCTTTCTGTCTGGCCATTAGACTCAGGATGATATCCGGATGAAAACGACAAATGGACTCCCAACCTGTCACAAAAGGCACGCCAAAAACGAGCCACGAACTGAGGTCCCCTATCAGAAACAATGTCAGTAGGAACACCATGTAGTCTGACAATCTCCTTGACAAAGGCCTTAGCGAATGTCTTAGCGCAAGGCAGTTTGATAAAGGGAACCAAGTGACACATCTTGCTAAAACGGTCCACGACCAACCAGATGACCGTGAAACCTTCAGAGGGAGGAAGGTCAGTAATAAAGTCCATAGCCAGATGTGTCCAAGGTGCACTAGGAACCTCCAGAGGGCAAAGCAACCCCGCAGCTGGAGCATGCGAAGACTTAGATCTAGCACACACAGTACATTGGCGCACCCACTTAATGACTTCCTTCTGCCACCCAGGCCACCAAAAACTGCGACCCACAAGTCTCTTGGTCTCAGAAATTCCTGGATGACCTGCCAACCGAGACTCATGACACTCAACAAACAAATCTCTCCTAAAGGTCCTAGGCACAAACAACCTCCCATGGGGAGTGTTAGATGGGGCATTCTCCTGTGCTTTAAGAATCTCATCCTCCAAAACGGAGTCCAAAGCAGCAATCACAACACCTTCTTGTAAAATGGTCTCCTCTTCCTCCTCAACACCGACCATGGGAGAAAAGCTGCGAGACAAAGCATCCGCTTTAACATTCTTGGTACAGCGAACTCACATTTCTCCAGCTTAGCAAAAAGCGAATTGTCCATTAATAACTGTAATACCTCACGTGCGCTCCGCCAATGAAACTCCAGATCAGGCGAATAAATCAAAATGTCATCCTAATACACAACCACATTTTTGCCGATTAAAGGTCTAAGGATATCGTTAATAAGATTCTGAAAAAATGCTGGAGCATTGGTGAGACCAAAAGGCATAACCAGATTCTCACTAACTGGTTAAATAAATCGGGAATCAATGGCAGTGGGTAAGGATTGCGTACAGTAATTTTATTAATCTCACGAAAGTCCAGACAAGGACGTAAACCGCCATCTTTTTTTTTTACAAAAAAAAATCCAACAGCCACAGGAGACTTGGAAGGCCTAATGTGACCAGTGGCCAAGCTTGTCTGTATGTATTCCTCCAAAGCCTTTCTCTCAGGAATAGTAAGATTAAATAAACGACTCTTAGGAAGAGTCGCTCCAGGGACAAATTCAATGGTACAATCATAGTCTCTATGGGGAGGCAAAACCTGCGACTCCTCCTCAGAAAAAACTCTCCAAAAATCCTGAATAGGTACAGGCAATTCCCCTCTATCCACAGCAGCAATATGCCCGTTACAACACTTGTCATAACACTTAGGGCTCCAGGACTTAATTTCATTGGTAGACCAATCAGTACAGGATTGTGCAATTTTAACCAGGGTAACCCCAATATTACTGGAGAAGGCAAATTATCCAATACCACCAAATCCAAATTCTCTTGATGAATACCATTAATAGTGAGGGGAAATTCACAGACCTTGTGAGTAACACTCTTCAAGGGAGAGCCATCGACAGAAACCACAGCAATAGGGGATGACAAAGTTTTAGGTTCTAATCTAAGTTTTTCCAAGAATCCCCCATCAATCACATTCAGAGTAGATCCACAATCCACAAATACCCGAAATTCAATTAATTCATCCTGAGCAGCAGTAGTGGCAGATAGGAATACTCCCTTAGAATTTAAACAGGCAATACGGGCATGACTGACCATTTTTTTTTCTTTCTTCATACGAAGCACACAGCTCTTAATAAAATGACCAGAATTTCCGCAATAGAAACACAAGCCTTCAGAAAGTCGGCGGTCTTTTTCCTGAGAGCGGGGTGTCATCGCCCCAATTTCCATCGGCTCACCATTGTCAGCACTGAACCTCTCAGGACTCGAAGCTGACATAGCAGAGGATTTGCTCTCATTAACCCTTGCACTCAGTCTCCTGTCCACCCGTATAGCTAATTGCATTGCCTCCTGCAAGTTTCCAGGTGTGGGATAAGCAATCAGTAAATCCTTAACCCTTTCACCTAGTCCTGCAAGAAACAAGCTTTTCAAAGCTGAATCGTTCCACTCCACCTGGGCAGACCACCGACGGAAGTGAGAACAATATTTTTCCACATTACCTGATCCCTGCCTCAAACGTCTTAATTCAGACTCAGCAGATGAGACACGATCAGGATCATCGTACAATAAACCCAAAGCAGAAAAAAAACTATCCACTGATCTAAAGCACGGATCACTAGGTTGGAGAGAGAAGGCCCATCCCTGAGGATCTTTGCGCAAAAGTGACATTATGAACCCTATGCGCTGTGATTCATCACCAGAGGATCCGGGTCTCAAACGAAAATATAATAGACAAGCATTTTTAAAAGAAAAAAAAATCTTGTTGTTCGCCAAAAAATAGATCAGGCAGACGTACCTTTGGTTCCACAAAATGTGCTCCAGAACAGCTACTCACGTGTTGTTGGAGCTTGGCCACCTCCAGAGAGAGTCCCTGCAAGCGTTGAGCCAAATCTTGCACCGAGACCATGATGGAAAACTGGAGGTCTTATCTTAGAGAAATTTTTTTTTTTTTTTTTATGGCTGGACTTACTGTTATGATCTGCTACAGAGACTAAGGAAAGAGAGGAGATCTGTCCCTACAATACAACTAAACTAGATCCCTGCGATGTAACGGGGAACCTGATCCTGCGATCAGACCCGCTAAAGTCCTCGGCTAGTCTGAACGCAGACCTATAGATGTGAGGGAGGGATCCCTACAAGATCTAGGGACTGGGAAAAGTTGGACACCTCCTAGCAGAAATAGTAGCAGTCAAAGACAAACACACAACAAAAAGGCATAGGGGTCAGAAGACCTAGCAAAACTAACAGAGAACGGCAAGAGAGAAACAAGCTAGCTCAACAGTAGTAAATACAAATGAAGTCCAGCAATGCCAGGAGGGCGGAGCCGGATTAAATAGGCAAAACTGGTCATGTGACCAGCAAACTAAAAAAAACCTAACAGGAGAGTTGTAACAGTCAGAGTGAACCGCCGCTGCAGGGCAGACCGCTGAGGCTGGGGTTGTGGGTGCAGCAGAGCGTAGCATAACTCCCCACGGGAGGAGTATAGCCTCAGGGCAGTGTATGCGGAGGATGGGGTGATGCTGCAGGGCAGCAGCAGTAACGACACGGAGTCAGTGATGCAGTCCAGGGCCTTTACTCACAGTTCTTATTATCCAGACCACTTCTGCAGGTAATGGCAGCCCACGTCGTACTGTGCTCACCAGGTGAGGGGCTCAGACAACTCTCAGATAACTTTGGAGCGCTTCACAGGACCCCCTTTGTGTGTCCTTTGTCTGGCCTTTCTTACCAACCCTTCTGTCCGGCTGCCTCGGGCCTCCTCTTGGTAAACTTGGCGCTAGTTTCACTGACCCTATGTGCTGCCCTCCTAGCGGGTGTAGCGAGGGGCTGCGCCACATAAAATGTCACAGCCTCCGGTTTCTAGCTGAGGGTCGTTTCCCGCCTCCACTAGTTTCGGGGGCCGGTCTCCCCCTTTGGCCTGACCCCTCCACGCAGGTGGATTCGGGCGTGCGGTGGCGACTCGCCCGTCCACACCCCTGGGATCCCTTCGTTCCTCGTTCCTGGAGCCTTCTCCGCTCCTCTTCCTTCCTTCTCCCTCTTCCAGGCCTGGGCCTCTGTTACTAGGCCCGCCTCTGGAGCAGAGCTCATGCAGAGCCCCTGCTCCCTGTCACTTCTGCTCAGACTTCTCTGCACTGAACTAAGATGGTGCTCACCTTTTTTACTCCCTTCTCAATGCAACCACGAACTGCTTCCTCCCTGCTCCTGCACTACAGGGTTCCCCTTCCTCAGTGTTCCCTCCCCCCACTCCAGCCAGGGACAGGGACTGTCTTGCCCATCTCAGGGGCATATTGGTCGCCTTGCCCCACGGCAATGTGGTGTAATGCATGCAGGTGTCGGGGTCCTGATCCACACTCCATCCTTACCTGAGAGTGAGATATCACACCTCTGGGTGAGGTGCAATACCTCTGCAGCAACCGAGCCCTCGGGGTGCTACAGTTCCATTTATCTTCAGCCTAGGTGACGCATTGCGATACAGGGCCGTGATTTTGGCTATAAACGGGTCCCCTAGACCCCTACCCCAAGCTTTTAAAGAGAATAATATATGGCGTGCCAGGAGACTCTATGGAATGCTTTCTCAGCATCCAACGAGAGTATCTAATTAGAAATTTTTAACTGCATCTAGCCAAGGAAATACTTTGTGCCTAGTAGCAGTGTCTGCTAGTCAGCGGATTATCCCGGCTGTTAAGCAAGCTACACCACCTGCAGTTTGGACACTTAATTTTTTCAAAGGAAATGCTTCGGGACCCCGGGATACTCAGTGAAGAGCATCAGGAGGCACCCCAAGGCATAGGGGCTGGGACTGGCGGTAGGACGCCTTGCGGTGGACAGCCGAGCTGTCCCACCAGCGGACAGGCACCAGTATTGGGAGAGGGGGGATGGCCGTCAGGGTCCACCGCGGCTCTGGCACAAACCTGGCGACACGGAGGTCGCACGGGCAGGAACTGACTGGCCTTGTCGGCTTCTCACTTTTTGGATTTTAGAAGGGCATGACATGCCTATATCTGTGTCTCCCCCTCCTTTTACTCCTCCACCTCTTTTCTTTTCGCATGACTATATGTACTTGTCACTTTTCCATGTGTTAGTTATGTCTTCTGAGCAGTTTGTCAGCTTTTGGTCACCTTTGAAGGTGTTTTCTATGTGTTTCTTTGTGTGTTTGTTTGCCTGCCATTGGTTTTAATGGTGTTCGAAGGTGTTCGACGAACAGTTCGACGAACAGTTCGGCGAACAAAAGAGTGTTCGACGAACCGAAACGAACTCGAACACTACGGGGTGGCTCAACACTACATGTGAATACACCTCCCGAAATAACACAGTGGATTTGACTTTATGTTATTCTGCTGTCATTTGGTGATGATGAGAAGTCTGGTCCAATCCAGCCCTTGTTCATTTTGATAAGGGTCAGCTTGTCAGCATTGTCAGTTGACAGGCGAGTGCGCTTATCAGTTATAATTCCCCCAGCGGCACTAAAAACACGCTCCGATAACACGCTAGCGGCAGGGCAGGCCAGGACCTCCAAGGCGTACAGAGCGAGTTCATTCCAAGTGTCCAGCTTGGATACCCAGTAATTAAAAGGCACAGAGGAATCACGGAGGACGCTGGTATGGTCAGGATGGTACTCCCTCACCATCTTTTGAAACTTTCCACTCCTTGTGAGAGCACCCCGCGCCTCAGGGTCTGTCCGAAGGGAGGGTCTGAGAAAACTGTTCCAGAACGTTGACAGTGTTCCCCTGCCTCTGCTGGACTGGAGTTGCGTCTTTCTCGCATATACACCTTGGTTGGGCAACGAACTGTGACCTCTGCCGCTAGCGTGTTCAGATGGGAATTTTTTTAACAGTTCTGCAGCAAGGGCCTTCCAGTACTGCCCCATTTTTGTAGACCTCTCCACCTCAGGAATAAGAGAGTGAAAGTTCTCCTTTTAGCGGGGGTCTCAAATTGTCACGAACCAGTAATGACTCTCACACAACATTTTGACAACGTGAGGGTCATGATTAAGGCAGTGTAACATAAAGTCCGCCATGCGTGCCAGACTGGTAACAGGCAAGACTTCCGGATCCTCATCAAGATGACGACTGACCATGCTCTCCTCCTCCTCCTCCTCGCCCCTGTCCTCAGGCCACCCATGCTTAACCGACGGTATGACAGATGTACAGGTACTACCGTCTACTGGGCATAATACAAGCTCCTGTTCTTCCTCCTCCTCCTCCTCTCCCTTATTGTCCCCCAATGCATGTTGGAATGAGATAAGGCTGGGCTGTGTGTAATCGACCGCTACAGCTTCTTGATCCATCTCATCATACTCTGGCTGCAATGCCTCCTCTTTAATTCTCTGCAGAGAGCGTTGCAAAAGACAGACAGGTGGAATGCTGATGCTAATGATGGCATCATAGCCACTCACCATCTTGGTGGACTCCTCAAAGTTTGTCAAGATGGTACATATATCAGACATCCAGGTCCACTCCTGAGGTCTTATGTGTTGAGTCTGACCTGAATATCGACGGCCTTGTTGCAGCTGGTACTCCATAACTGCTCTCTTCTGCTCACAAATCCTTTGCAACATGTGGAGGGTAGAGTTCCAACGTGTGGGGACATCACACACCAGTCGGTGTGATGGAAGCTGCAATCGCTGCTGCAACACAGCAAGGGCGGCGGAAGCTGTAGCCGACTTGCGAAAATGAGCTGACAGGCGGCGTACTTTGACGAGCAGATCTGGAAACTCGGGCTATGATTTAAGAAACTGCTGAACCACAAGGTTAAGCACATGAGCCAGGCATGGTACATCTGTGATCTCACCTCGCCTCAGAGCCGCCACCAGGTTACGGCCATTGTCACACACGACCATACCTGGATGTAGGTTCAGCGGTGTCAGCCACAGATCTGCCTGCTCTTTCACAGCTGTCCATAACTCACAAGCAGTGTGAGGTTTCTCACCTAAGCTTATGAGTTTCAGCACAGCCTGTTGCAGCTTGGCGGAGGCAGTACTGCAGTGCTTCCAGCTTGTAACTGATGTGGTGATATGAGATGGAGGCTGAACATGAGGAGGAGGAGGAGGATGATGCGCAGGAGCTGTACACTGTGGGGGAAACTCTGACTGACATAGGGCCCGCAATCCTCGGAGTGGGGAGGATGTGTTCCGTCCCAAGGTCCGACTGGGTACCGGCTTCCACTATGTTTACCCAGTGTGCCGTCAGGGAGATGTACCGTCCCTGGCCACAAGCACTTGTCCATTTGTCCATTGTCAGGTGTACTCTCCCAGTAACTGTGTTGTTGAGGGCACGGCAGATGTTTTGGGACACGTGCTTGTGTAGTGCGGGGATGGCACACCGGGCAAAATAGTGTCAGCTGGGTACCGAGTACCGAGGGACGGCCACCGCCATAAGGTTGCGGAAGGATTCCGTCTCCACGAGCCTAAAAGGCAGCATTTCCAACGCAAGCAGTCGTGAAATGTGTGAATTTAGGACTCTGGTCTGTGGGGCGTTAGCTGCGAATTTCCGCTTTCGTTCAAAGGTCTGGGATATGGACAATTGAACGCTGCGGTGGGACGTGGGCGTGGACGTTGATGCTGTTTCTTGAGAAACTGTCATAACAAGTGAAGACTGAGAGGAGGGGGCATCTTTGCATGCAGTATGGACAGGGGATTGCCTTGCACACAAAACAGGGGGTTATATTGCACACACAACAGCAGAAGAAGCAGTGGTGACACCCGCTGACACTGGACGTGGACCCTGGGGTTTGCCCCACAAAGTTGGGTGCTTTGCTGCCATGTGCCTGATCATGCTGGTGGTGGTCAGGCTGGTAGTTTTGACACCCCTGCTGGCTTGGCAGGTGGTGAAAATTGCATTTTTTGGGGTTATCAGCAGAGTCTTTAAAAAAATTCCAGACTCTGGAAGACCTACAGGTTGTACTGGCAACGTCCCTCGTGTTGTTGTTACGGGGAACTGTTGCCCGCCTTCTGTGTGCGGCCACCACACTGCTTCTTCCTGCCTGTTGGGGTACTTTGCCTCCCTCACCCTGTGTGCTGCTGGCCTCGCTCTGCATGTCCTCCTGCCACGTTGGGTCAGTTACTAGATCATCCACCACCTCCTCCTCTTCCATTTGCGCACCACGATCCTCCTCCTCACTTCCTGGCAATTGTGTCTCGTCATCGTCCACCTCTTGTGACAAACTGCCAGCGTCGACTTCCTATGGCCGTGGCTGTTCAAATATTTGGGCATCACTACATGGGATCTCCTCTACCACCACTTCAAGCGGAGCAGGCGAGGGGCACAAATCAGGAAATGGACCAGTGAACAGCCGTTCAGAGTATCCAACTGTGGGATCAGTTGCTGTCTGATGACACTCGGCATGCTGGGAGGAAGGAGCATCAGGGTGAGGAGGAGTATTCGGTCAAGACTCACGGCTACTAAGAGTTGACCGTGTGGAAGACAGACCGGAAGTGGTGGTGCCCAGGTAACTGGAAGTATTATCTGCTATCCAATTAATAACCTGTTCACACTGATTAGTTCGCAATACTGGTGTTGTTCTGTGCTTCCCTAGTAATTCGGTCAAGAAGTGGGAGTGAGAAGATGTGGCTGTTGGTTGTGGCACATTTTCACCTTGGCCAAGGCCCCATCCTCTGCACGCACCATCACCAGAACGTCCAGTTCCACGTCCCTTGCCACGCGCCTTGCCCATTGTAAAGGAAGTAAAATAGCTTACACTCGCACTATCAATGGAAAAAGGGTAATAAAAAGTAGATTAGAACCGTGGAAGAGGAAAACCACAGTTCTATTTCTCTGGCCTACACCCGACTCTTTTAAACAATCTGAACAATCAGGGACAAACTATTATTGTTTTTCTTTATGGAAAAAATACCAAAAGATGAATAATAGAGATTTTTTAACGTGGAATGGCAAAACCACAGTTATTGTTTACTGGTGTATACCAGACAATTTTAAATAGATATATTTGCTGCTGAACAGTGAGCGACAGACTCAAACTGTTTTTTTTTAGGTAAAAATGGCCCAAAAGTGGATAATACAGAGGTTTGAAGCGTGGAACTGCAAAACCACACTTGTATTTCTCGGGCCTACACCAGACTATTTTCAACAGATATATTTGTGTCTGAACAATCAGGAGACACTACTGTTTTTCTTTACAGCAAAAAATGCAAAAAAGCAGGATTATACAGATAATTGACCCGTGGAACTGCAAAACCACACTTATATTTCTCGGGCCTACACAAGACTATTTTCAACAGATATATTTGTGTCTGAACAATCAGGAGACACTACTGTTTTTCTTTACGGCAAAAAATGCAAAAAAGCAGGATAATACAGAGATTTGACCCGTGGAACTGCAAAACCACAGTTCTAGTAATCTGGCCTACACCATACTATTTTCAACAGATATATTTGTGTCTGAACAATCAGGAGACACTACTGTTTTTCTTTACAGCAAAAAATGCAAAAAGCAGGTTAATACAGATATTTGACCTGTGGAACTGCAAAACCACACTTTTATTTCTCTGGCCTACAAAAGACTTTTTTCAACAGATATATTTGTGTCTGAACAATCAGGAGACACTACTGTTTTTCTTTACAGCAAAAAATGCAAAAAGCAGGTTAATACAGAGGTTTGACCTGTGGAACTGCAAAATCACACTTGTATTTCTCTGGCCTACACCAGACTATTTTCAACAGATATATTTGTGTCTGAACAATCAGGAGACACTATTGTTTTTTTTCACGGCAAAAAATGCCAAAAGCAGGATAATAGAGATTTTTTACCGTGGAACAGCAAAACCACAGTTATAATTTACTGGTGTATACCACACTTTTTTAAATATATATATATTTGCGGCTGAACAGTAAGCGACACACTCAAACTGTTTTTTTTTAGATACAAACGGCCCAAAAGTGGATAATACAGAGGTTTGAACCGTGGAACTGCAAAACCACACTTCTGTTTCTCTGGCCAAAATCAGACTATTTTCAACAGATATATTTGTGTCTGAAAAATCAGGGACAAACTTTTTTTTTTTTTTGGTGGGGGGGGGACACCAATTTGTTAATAAGATGGGTATTTGTACAGTGTGAAGGAGGGAAAAAAAAAAAGAGGATTTAGATGAAAAAAAAGGATTTTTACTGGCCCCCGAGACCTGGAGCTAAGTCCAGCAATTTCAGAAACAGGAGCACACAGGACTGTAATGCAGCATTTGCTGGTATAACCACTGCGTCTCCTATACAGCCTGCCTGCCTGATATCTGGGATAGATATTAGTCCTGAGAAGGACTGTTTGTTTGATCTGGCAGCCTTTACAGACCCTACACTAACTATTTCGCAGGATATGTCTCTCCCTAAATCAGCAGCACTGTCCCTACATTGTCTGATCCGGAGCGACTGTGTCCAAGATGGCGGCGCCCAGTTTTAAACACTCGAGGTGACGCTGTGCGGCCAGCCAATCACTGTAATGCCCACAAACAACATGGCTGCGGCATTACAGTTACTGCCTGGCAATCCCTGCATGTTCATTGGCTCTGTAAAGAGCGATAATCCTGCAGGGCGGAGACCCGAGATCCTGCCCGAGTAACCCGGAAATGCTCAGTGCTCGTCAAACATCCCAAGTAGCGTGATGCTCGGGCGAGTACCGGGCAGTGTCGAGCATGTTCGCTCAACACTAGTGACAATGGCTTCTGGGATCAGGTGTTAGGTGAGTATAAATTTTCTTTTTTATTTCATGTTTTTTACAGAGGACTATGGCTTCAGTGATTAGGCGTTAGTCAGTATAACTGTTTATTTATCTTTAAATAAATGAGTAAAATCATGAGGACTTTTATTTCAAATAATGGATTTTTTACATGCTGTGTCTTTATTTACAAACTTTTTCTATGGAGTTATAGACGCCTCTCTAATACTAACCCCTGGGCTTCATGTCAGCTGCCAATAGAAGGCTGACATGAACCCCAACCCTATTACCCCACTTACCACTGCACCAGGGCAAGTGGGAAGAGCCGAGGCTAAGCACCAGATTTGGCGCATCTTTTTGAGGGCTTGTGTTATTATCCTTGGAGGGGGCTAGTATCCATGGCCCCTTCCTAGGCTATTAATATTAGCCCACAGCTGTCTGTTTAGTCTTTACTGGTTAGATTTTAAATGGGGTTCCTACTTCAACTTTTTCTGGGGTCCCCCTGTAAACTAGCCAGTAGACACTAATCAAACAGCTGTGGGCTGTTATAAATAGCCAGGGAACATTTGGGCCTAATGGCCCCTTCCTAGGCTATGAATATTAACCCACAGCTGTCAGTTTAGCTTTTGCTGGTTAGAATTTATAGGGGGACCTTACGTCAATTTTTTCTGGGCTCCCTCTGTAAACTAGCCAGTAAATGCTAAACAAACAGCTGTGAGCTGTTATTAACCTCTTAATGATCAGAGCATTTTCCGTTTTTGCGTTTTCGTTTTTTGCTCCCCTTGTTCCCAGAGCCATAACTTTTTTAATTTTCTGTCAATATGGCCATGGGAGGGCATATTTTTGTGTGACGAGATGTACTTTTGAACGACATCACTGGTTTTACCATATTGTTTACTGAAAAATGGGAAAAAAATTCCAAGTGCGGTGAAATTGCCCAAAAAATGCAATTCCGCAGGTTTTTTTTTTTTTTTACCACGTTCACTGAATGCTAAAACTGACCAGCCATTATTATTCTCCAGGTCATTACAAGTTCGTAGACACCAAACATGTATAGGTTCTTTTTTATTGAAGTGATGAAATAAAAATCCAAAATGTTCTAAAAAAAAAAAAAGTCGCCATTTTCTGAGACCTGTAGGATCTCCATTTTTTGTGATTTAGGGCTGGTTGAGGGTTTATTTTTTGCGCGTTGAGCTGACATTTTTATTGATACCATTTTGGGGTACATCTGATGTTTTGATCGCCCGTCATTGCATTTTATTTCAATGTTGCGCTGACCAAAAAAACATAATTCTGGTGTTTAGAATTTTTTTATCGTTACGCCGTTTACCAATCGGATTAATTCTTTTTTTTATATTGATAGATTGGGCGATTCTGAACGCAGTGATACCAAATATGTGTACGTGTGGTTTTTTTATTGTTTTATTTTGAATGGGGCGAAAGGGAGGTGAGTTCAAGCCACTGGGTCTCATGGTAGCTCTAGTGCCGGACTGTTGAATGCCGGAGTGCCGGACAGGTGCTGGGTGCTGAGTGCAGCTCATATCATTGTCGCCTATTCTCCCTGAGATCAGCGGGACCAGGCGACAATGATGAGAGTTATAGTCAGCACCCGAAGTGTAAATTATGTGTAAAATAAAGAATTAAATTAAAAAATAGCATGCCCGCTGGGTGCTGATATTACTAACCAGAGAAAGGGGCCATTAGCCCAAAATGTTCACTGGCTATTAATAAGAGCTCACAGCTGTTTTATTAACATTTACTGGCTCATTTACAGGGGAACCCCAGAAAAAAATTGACTAACCAGCAAAGGCTAAACAGACAGCAGCGGGCTGATATTAATAGCCTAGGAAGGGGCGATTAGGCCCAAATGTTCTCTGGCTGTTAATAACAGCTTGCAGCTGTTTGATTAGTGTTTAGTGGCTAGTTTACAGGGGGACCCCAAATTTTTTTTTACGTAGGGTCACTCTATAAAATCTAACCAGCAAAGCCTAAACAGACAGCAGTGTGCTGTTATTAATAGCCAGGGAAGGGGCAATAGATAATAGCCCCCTCTAAGGCTAATAACATAAGCCCTCAAAGGCCCCAAAAATGGCACATCAATAAGATGCACCAAATCTGGCGCTTAGCCTTGGCTCTTCCTACTTGTCCTGGTGCGGTGGTAAGTGGGGTAATAGGGTTGGGGTTCTTGTCAGCCTTGTATGATGCAAATGTACCACTGTAGTTAATTTCAAGTAATTTAATATATCAACACTTACTATGCACTCATATAATGGAGCATTTACCGAATATACACTATGAAAATGAAGTGTTCATTTTTGTAATAAAACAACTGGGTCCTGCATATAATAATTGCAAATTTAAGCAAACACTAGTATATGAAAAGTGAGGTCTTAAGCAATCAGCAAAGGAGAAATCTCATTTCTCATCTTTACATTCTTCTTAGAATTTAAATTTATTTGGAGGTCTATGGTAGTTAAAAGGTTCAATATAATTTTCCTAGTAGTTGAGACAGTGAATTGGGTTAGTTTTACATCCAGTGGTGGTTTAGGCCAGTGTGGAGGGGAGGGAGGTTTCAATGGTAATTTGCCTGGAGGTGTAGGGCAGTGAAAGGCAGAGTTACAAACATTCATGTTGGGAAATAAGGAATTTTAAGTCCTGTCTCGAGCTCCCCACCCACAAAACCAGTCAAGACCACCTACTTATGGGTGGGATTTACATATCTATTGGCCAGCTGCTTCCTCTCTCTGTTCTCTAGGACTGGAGCCAGCTGGCACACTGTGCACTGGAACAGCTACAGCTACCAACATCTGAGGAAGGCTGGATACAGCCAAAATGCGTTATGCTTTTAATACGTTTTTATTTACTTTTCATGATTTTTGCAGATTTCTTCATTTTTTATCTATGGTAGCTCATGTCACCTGGATTTTCTACTCTCTACCGGAACACTCCTTGGAGGATTGTCCTACAGCAACCAGTTCGGCTGCACCCATTTGCCTCTCGCATAGGCGTATATGGAGTTGAGAACCACTTGCACAGCTCTATCAGGCGAGAGACTTTTCTTTTAATGGTCACATTATTACGATTTTATTACAGTCAGAAAGCGCTACTCTCTCTTTCTCGAGTAGAAAATTCATATAGTATATATGTTGGGAAATAAGGAATTTTAAGTCCTGCCTCAAGCCCCAACCCACCAAAGCAATCAAGACCACCATTTATGGGTGGATTTTACCCATCTGTTCCTTTTTGGCCAGTGAACTACCAGAATTTTTAGCGCTTGTTTCCAAAACACCGAGGCAGTCCCCAAAATTTATGATTATTGTCAACTATGGAAAAGGTCAATAGTGAATTCAGGATTCTTCTAGGGTTCATGTGTTCTGGGTCTTCACTTCAGGAATGGGAGGCCTTGGACCACTGCCTAGTTCGACCACTCTAAAACCGTTCTTGTTTCCAACTCTGCCTATAATATTAAATGAAGGGGAGGAAAGGAACAGCATCTGTTTAGCGACTGGTGCTATCACTGAATGTTGTGAATTTCTCACAAGCATATAAAGATCTTATCTCGCTCGTTTCCAGAAAAGCAGATGACTTCCAAACAATTTATCAGCTCCACTAATTACTTATTTCTGAGCATGAAACAATCATCTCTACAGTGTCTTGTAAATGCCACAATATACAGGAGCTGTTTTCACAACATGCAATCAGCCCGATGTCTGCTAGGTGTCACTGGTAATCAGCCACAGAAATGAGGAAAACATTGGATAGACTTAATTAATTTTAGAGCATTTGTTGAATCCCTGAGATAATTCACAGTGTGTACTTTTCTTTAGTTCAGAGGTGTTGAATATTATGTTATGCTCCAAATATTAATGCGCCTTATTTTAAAACAATTTGTTCTTCATAGCAGTACCGCTATTTAACTTGTTAACTTTCATAAAATGTAGATTAAGTGAAGATGTTAATGTCACGTTTATATATTATTTCTAAATGATTGTCACGCTTGTGGATCATGGACCCACTGCACCACGGGCCAGGGAGAGCCTGGAGGTATGTGACTAAACAACCACCTGAGTTTTCACTAGAGCCCCTGATGGTGGGCTTAGACTTGAGCCCAGGTGGATGCCAAGTGCCAGTCCAGGACAGATGCCGTTACTGCGTCAGCTGACCTACAAGGGTCAGGACAGCAGAAAATTGAAGTCCAAGACAGGACTGGATACAGATGGTTCTGAAATAGATGCTTATTCAGACGAGACAGACTCTGGAACCGGAACTGGCATTGTGAGTTTCAGGTTTCAGGCACAGATACTGCCAGAGCGGTTACAGGATTCTGGTACCACGATTGCGGTTTCAGGTTCAGGTACAGCCGGAGTGGTTTTGGATTCAGGTACTGCCGGAGCAGTTTCGGAGTCAGGTACCACCGGAGCTGTTTCGGGTTCAGATACTGCACAGACAGAATAGGAACAGGAAAGCAGCATTGGTACTGGAACAGATTAAGCTGGACTGGTACTGGGATCTGATCACGAGCTAGCAGCTTGCAGACTGACTAACTACAATTGTTGCTCAGGCACCTACCAACAGGTGGAGGTGTCTTAAGTGTTAATTGCCTCCCAGCTATTGGCTGGGGACACATTAGGAGTGTGTGTGCTGTCTAAGTGCGCTGAGTACTCTGCCAGAGAACCTGCATGGCGCATGCAGACCCAGGGACACGGAAGACGCAGCAGAGCAGCCTGGGGGATGAGTAAGTCAGCATCCTTGCTAGATGGGAGGAGAAGAGGCATGCAGGGATGCTGGTGTTACACTACCCGCCCCTTTACACCCCCTCTTCCTCAAGCCTGCAATGAATTCCTCTTGGAGACGAGGGGCGTGAATATTCTCCTTGGGTTCCCATGATCTTTCTTCCAATCCAACCCCTTCCAATCCACAAGAAACAAGGTTTTCCCTCTCACCTTCTTCATAACCAAGATGTACTCTACCTCGATGACATCCTCAGAGATTACTGGCACAGGAGTGGCACCCGGATCTCTAAAGGGACTTAAAACGACTGGCTTGAGAAGGGAAATATGGAAGGAGTTAGGCACATGCATGAAGCTAGGAGCTTCAATTTATATGATACCGCATTGATCTGTCTGAGGACCTCAAATGGACTGATGAAGAGAGGACCCAACTTGTGTGATGATATTTTTAGGCGGATGCACAGGGTGGGCCATTTATATGGATACACCTAAATTAAATGGGAATGGTTGGTGATATCAACTTCCTGTTTGTGGCACATTAGTATATGGGAGGGGGAAAACTTTTCCAGATGGGTGGTGACTATGGTGGCCATTTTGAAGTCGGCCATTTTGGATCCAACTTTATTTTTTTCAATGGGAAGAGGGTCATGTGACACAGCAAACTTATTGAGAATTTCATAAGAAAAACAATGGTGTGCTTGGTTTTAACGTAACTTTATTCTTTCATGAGTTTTGTACAAGTTTATGACCACTTATAAAATGTGTTCAAAGTGCTGCCCATTGTGTTGGATTGTCAATGCAACCCTCTTCTCCCACTCTTGACACACTGATAGCAACACCACAGAAGAAATGCTAGCATAGGCTTCCAGTATCCGTTGTTTCAGATGCTGCACATCTCGTATCTTCACAGCATAGACAACTGCCTTCAGATGACCCCAAAGATAAAAGTCTAAGGGGGTCAGATCGGGAGACCTTGGTGGCCATTCAACTGGCCCACGATGACCAATCCACTTTCCAGGAAACTGTTCATGTAGGAATGCTCGGACCTGACACCCATAATGTGGTGGTGCACCATCTTGTTGGAAAAACTCAGGAAACGTGCCATCTTCAGTGCATAAAGAGGGCAACACATCATCATGTAGCAATTTCAGATATCCAGTGGCATTGAGGTTTCCATTGATGAAGAATGGCCCCACTATCTTTGTACCTCATATGCCACACTATACCATCAAGATACGAGATGTGCAGCATCTAAAACAACGGATACTGGAAGTTGTCATCATGCAAGACCTTAATTTTACCAAAATGATTTTGAATATAGGCATGGTCATTTAATTAAAGAAAACTGACTGCCAAAATTTTTGCATATACTATTTATTGATCACAACATAGAGATTGTTTACCATGCTATAACTTAGCATTTTGTAGCATATCCTTTTGCTTTAATTGCTGCACTACACCGACGGAGCATTGAAGCCACTAGGGTATTCAAGTCATCTTGAGGGATTTTGCTCCATTCCATTTGCAAATCTACAAACAATTCATTTTTATTGCTATGGGTACGGGACCCAACTCGTCGACCTAACTCATCCCAAAGGTGCTCTATAGGGTTTAAATCGGCTGATTGGCTTGGCCATTGCAACAGGTGAACATTTTTCTTTGCTAACCAATTTTTGACTAAATTGGATCGGATTGGATGTATGCTTAGGATCATTGTCTTGCTGGAATTTCCATCCCCTGCCTACTTTGGTTTTACCACGTTCTCCAGTATACATGTTGGCATTCATATTTCCATCAAATCTATTAAGAGTGCCAATGGCAGATACAGAAAAGCAGCCCCAAACCATGATATTGCCACTAGGCATGAGCGAACATTTCATTGTTCGGTTCGGAAAAGTTTGCCGAACAAATTGATATTCGCCGAATTTATTCGCCAAATGTTCATCGAACATTTCCGAATCCCATAGGAGTCAATGGGGGGACCAAAAAAATGCATAGACAACACCTAGAAATGGGATAAAAAGCTGCCAAAACACATCAAATTAGGTGTAGACACCAGGGAAGTGCAATCAATTGACCCAGAGTACAAGAACTATAATTATTATTACTGTGACAGCGACATTTACTCAGTTGCGCTTTACATGTCAAAAGGGGTCACCGACTGGTACAACAGGAGAGAGGACCCTGCTTGCGAGGGCGCACTGTCACGGACGTCGTTTGTGGAACTACTGTGCCACAGACTCCGGAGAGCCTGGAGGGGCATGACTAAGCGAGCACCGGACTGTTCACTAGAGTCTCTGATGGTGAGGTTAGACTTGGCTCCCGATGAACGCCAGGTGCCACTCCAGGACAGACCAACCGATGCGCAGCAGCTGGACCCAGTAGGACAGACTAGATGGTGCAGCAGGCAGAGTCTGTATCAGAATGCAGCAGGCAGAGTCTGTATCAGAGTGCAGCAGGCAGAGTCAGTACCAGAGTGCAGCAGGCAGAGTTAGTACCAGAGTGCAGCAGGCAGAGTCTGTATCAGAGTGCAGCAGGCAGAGTCTGTATCAGAGTGCAGCAGGCAGAGTCTGTATCAGTAGTGCAGAAGGCAGAGTCTGTATCAGGAGTGCATCAGGTAGAGTCTGTATCAGAGTGCAACTAGCAGAGTCTGTATCAGAGTGCAGCAGGCAGAGTCTGTATCAGAGTGCAGCAGGCAGAGTCTGTGTCAGAGTGCAGCAGGCAGATTCTGTATCAAAAGTGCAGCAGGCAGAGTCTGTATCAAGAGTGCAGCAGGAAGAGTCTGTATCAGGCGTGCAGCAAGGACTGGTATGCAACCTTATACAACTTAGACTGCAGAACAGGAAGGTTCCACTACAGTCAGCCCAATAGATGGAGACCCAATCAGGATTCCCCACATTTAAAAAAATTAGTGGCAGACGTCAGCAAAGACCTAACCAGGAGTGTTCACATTGCCCTAAATGAGGGCCTAACACCACCAAAGTGGCATCAATGTCATCAGACTACAAGTAGTTTAACGCAGACCCATACCTGTCCCACTACAGCCAACCCAGGAGATGCAGACTCAATCGGAAGTGTTTACATTTAAAAAAATAGGGCCTAAGACCACCATTTCCGTGGCCAACAGATTGGAGATGGTGGAGTTCAACCTCTTAGCTTTGCCATGTGTAGGATGAAACAATCTTTTACGTGACCACAACAGCGGGATTGAGGGCTGGCTGTAGTGCTGAGAGAGGGCAGAGTACGGTGAAACGAACAAACTGATAGACCGTGAGTGAGGTGAAGGCGGAGATGTTACGGTGGATTGAGAAACGTGTGGTGTGCTCAGAGAAACAAACACAGCAGGCGTGTCCGCTTCACTTATAGCTGATGGGCTGTCACTCAACCTAACTGCAGCGGGTATACAGCTGGTCGGACACCTGCGTGACACAACTTAGCACGGTAACAGAGGAGGAGAAAGAAACAGCAGAGGTGTTTGAAGGGGCGGCTGATCGTTGTTTATTGAAAATCAATTTAGAGTTTATCACGTTTGCGTACCCATTTGGGGAGAACAATATCTGCACCAAATGCTCAATTTCACTACAGTATAACTATAGAAATGCATGGAGACCAAAACCTCTTCCACTGTAGTCAACCCAATGGATGGAGACCCATTCAGGATTCCCCACATTTCCAAAAATTAGTGGCTGACACCAGAAAAGTGTAATCAATTTCACTACAGTAGAAATAGTGTAAATGAGACCCACATCTCTTCCAGTACAGACAACGAAAGAGATGGAGACTTAACCAGGAGTGTTCACATTGCCCTAAATGAGGGCCTAACACCAACGAAGTGGCATCAATTTCACTAGAGTATAATTATTGCAAAGGAGGCCGAAACTAGTTCCACTACAGCCAACCCAATAGATGGAGACCCAATCAGGATTCTCCACAGTTCAAAAAATTAGTGGCAGACACTAGCAACGTCTAATCAAGTAGAAATAGTGTAAATAAGACCCACACCTCTTCCAGTACAGCCAACCCAGGAGATGGAGACCTAACCAGGAGTGTTCACATTGCCCTAAATGAGGGCCTAACACCACCAAAGTGGCATTAATTTCACTAGAGTATAAGTATTGCAATGGAGGCCAAAACCAGTTCCTCTACAGCCATCCCAATAGATGGAGACCCAATCATGATTATCCACATTTCAAAAAATTAATGGCAGACACTAGCAATGTCTAATCAATCTCACTACAGTAGAAATAGTGTAAATAAGACCCACACCTCTTCCAGTACAGCCAACCCAGGAGATGGAGACCTAACCAGGAGTGTTCACATTTCACTTACTCTGCTGCTGCTAATGTTTTGGCGTTGACAAACTGACGTGCCGGAGGTTGAAAGACTACAGCTGCGATGCACACTGTGTGCCTGCCTCACTTGGGGAAAACCTCTATTAAGGTTGCTTAAAAGCTTGTTTCGATACTCCAACATAAGAGGGTCCCTTTCCAGGGCGGGAAGCATCTGGCAAAATTGACTCTTATAACGTGGATCTAACAGAGTGGCACCCCAGTAGTCAGCATTATTTCGAATCCTAACTATACGGGGATCATGTTGCAGATAGTGCATCAAGAAGGCACTCATATGTCGGGCTCTTCCAGGAGGTCCAAAGCCAGGCTGTATTGTGGGCTGCGTAACACTGATGCTTATTTCCTTCGTCCCCTCCTGCCAACCACGTTCAAATGAGAGGCGATGATTATCCTCTTAATCCTCTGACAGCTGCTCGCCCATCACCTCTTCCTCCTCCACTAGTTCCTCGGCTCTTGCACCTTCATTAATAGTTTGCCTGGTATCACCAAACCCCCTCGATCGCTGTAATCCACGATCACTTGGCATCCGCCTTTGTGACGACAGTCTGGAAATTTGAGACATTGGTATCCCTTCCTCATCCTCCACTTCTTCCGGGGCCACCACCTCGTGCCGCAGGTTATTCAAAGTTTGCTCCAGCATGTATATGACTGGAGTAGTGATGCTGATGACGGTATCGTCAGCGCTAACCAGTTTAGTAGCCATTTCAAAACCATGCAGAAGGGTGCAGAGGTCCTTAATCTGTTCCCACTCCGCAATCGTAATATGCCCCAAATCCGTACTGCGTTGCCCCAAGCTATACGTCATGACATACTGCATCAGAACTCGTTGCTGATGGCACAGTCGCTGCAACATGTGCAGAGTGGAATTCCACCGCGTCGGCACATCACAGATCAACCCGTTTACTGGCATGGACAAAGACCACTGTATCGATGCAAGTCGATGACATGAGGGGTGCGAATAGCGGAAGTGAGCACACAGCTTCCGTACTTTGTGAAGCAGCTCATCCAGGCCAGGATAGTGGCGGAGAAATCGCTGTACCACCAGGTTGAGGACGTGAGCCATGCAAGGCACATGTGTGAGCTTGCCTCGGCCTAGGGCCGCTAACAGGTTTACACTGTTATCGCACACGGCCTTCCCTGGCTCTAGGTTCAGCGGAGACAGCCGTTGCTCAAACTGAGCCTGGAGAGCTGCCCACAGCTCTTCACCTGTATGACTGCAATCTCCAAGGCACACATTAATTTGAAGACTGCTTGATTACGGTGTGCCTTGACTTCGCAGTACGGAGGTGATGTGTATTCGCTCCGTACCCTTGGAATACGTATCTCATTAAGGCAAAGGTTGAGTGTGCAGATGGAGGCCCTAGAGGAGGTGGAGGACGCAGAAGCAGCGGAGGAAGTGAGAAATACAGAGGTTTCTTCTGCAAGCCTTGGGGATTTCAAGATTTGTGGAGCAGCCCCTTCCCCACCTGCCCCCACAGCCACCAGAGTCACCCAGTGCCCAGTCAGCGAGATGTAACGCCCTTGGCCATGCTTACTCGTTCAGGCGTCTGTCGTGAAATGCACCCTGGCACACGTAGATTTAGACAAGGAATGGGTGATGTTGTCTTTGACATGCTGGTGTAGCGCAGGCACACCTTTCTTAGAGAAGTAAAGGCGACTGGGCAACTGATACTGGGGGACTGCGACAGCCGTCAGTTTTTGGAAACTGTCTTTATCTACCAGGCGGAAAGCCAGCATTTCCGTGGCCAACAGATTGGAGATGGTGGAGTACAACCTCTTAGCTTTGTCATGCATAGGATGAAACAATCTTTTACGTGACCACAACTGTGGGATCAAGGGCTGGCTAAGGTGCTGAGAGAGGGCGGAGTATGGTGAACCGGAAAAACGGGTGGAGCGTCAGCAAGGTGCAGATGTTACAGTGGTTTGAGAAACATGCGGTGTGCTCGGTGAAACAAACACTGCAGGCGTGTCCGCTTCCATTACAGCTGACGGGCTGTCACTCAGACTAACTGGAGCGAGTAAAGAACCTGAGCTTCTGTGATGGGAGACCTGCGTGACAATACTTGGCATGGTAACAGAGGAGGAGGAAGAAGAAATGGATGCGTTTGATGGGGCAACTGATGGTTGTTGAGGTGCTCTGGTCCGCATTTCAGCGCAGTAAGAGTCCCAGCGTAAAGAATGTTGTTTGAGCATGTGAACATTCATGCATGTAGCAGTCAAATTATTGCAGTTTTTCCCTCTACTGAGTTTTTTATTGCAAAGTTTGCAGATAACTAGTGATGAGCAAGTACTGTAATATTCGTAATCGCTATACTCGTAACGAGTACTTTGTAATAATCGCGTATTCGTTCCGAATAGCGAGTACAATGTAAGTCAATGGGAAATGCGAGTAATTTTCTGCTGGACCTTACAAAGGGGTCTGGGGGCCTGATGAAAAGTCTAAAATGGATGGTAAAGTGATGAAACAGAATGGGAAGAGCCTGGAGAATATGCATGCATGCATTTCTGACTCACATAGGGTTTCTGGGAATAAGTTTGTCCCAGTATTATGCCACTTTTTCAGACACACAAGAACAACTACCAAACCTAACCTAAATTGCAATTAGCAGGCCAAAATGGTTAAGAAATAGTGTTGAGCCACCCCCGTAGTGTTCGGTTTCGGTTCGGTTCGTCGAACACCGGGATGTTCGTGGAAATGTTCGTCGAACACCGTAGAACACCGTCGAACACCGTTAAAACCAATGGCAGGCAAACAAAAACACAAAGAAACACATAGAAAACACATAGAAAACACCTTCAAAGGTGTCCAAAAGCTTACAAACTGCTCAGAAGACACTCTCTTTAAAAAAGCCGGCTGGCAATTCAGCATCGGTACCCGACAATTTAGAACAGAAAGAATAGAGCATCACACATAGATTAGATAGATAGAAACCATGCGGTAAATTGGCCTATACCGCATGGGGGTTTTTTGCCTTCCCCTGGATCAACGCTGCGGAATAGCTGCAGTGCACAAGAAATAGGCTGAACTCGATGGACGCTTGTCTTTTTTCGGCCTTATATAAACTATAAACTAAACTATGTAAAGCATGTCAGTCACATATATAAGAAGTACAGTGACAGTGATGGTTACTGTACTTGTCATTTAGTGTTAAAGGATTTATTAAAAAAAATAATAGTGTTTTCATGCACCGTCTCTTTAAAAAAGCCGGCCGGCTGTACTTGTCATTTAGTGTTAAAATAAAG
The DNA here is from genome assembly GCF_046119375.1 of Phyllobates terribilis. Taxonomy (NCBI): domain Eukaryota; kingdom Metazoa; phylum Chordata; class Amphibia; order Anura; family Dendrobatidae; genus Phyllobates; species Phyllobates terribilis. Next base: position 733,480,239 of record NW_027362763.1, on the reverse strand, counting down.
GATTTATTAAAAAAAAAATTGGCGTGGGGTTTCCCGTAATTTTAGTCTCTAGCGGAGGTTAAGGAGACGGCTGGGGCAGATGTTTGAAGCCTGGGAAGGGGGTAATACCCCCGGAGCATCCCAGGCTACTAATATCAGCCCCCAGCTGAATACCTAGCCTTTACTAGCTATTAAAATGGGGGATACCCAAAAAAATGACATGGGGTCCCCCCTATTTTAATAGCTAGCAAAGGCTAGGCAGACAGCTCGGGGCTGATATTAATAGCCCAGGAAGGGTGCCATGAATATTGGCCCCCTCCCAGGCTAGAAACACCAGCCATCAGCCGCCCCAGAAATGGCGCATCCATATGAACGTGCCATTTTCTGGGGTGGCTGCGGACTGCAATTTGCAGCCGGGGGGGGGCCCAGAAGGTTTGGGCCTCCCTGCGCTGCGGATTCCAGCCCCCAGCTGACTAGGAGTACCTGGCTGGACACAAAAATAGGGCGAAGCCCCACGTATTTTTTTTTTTAATTATTTCATGAAATTCATGAAATAATTTAAAAAAAAGGGCTTACCTATATTGTTGTGTCCTGCCAGGTACAAATAGGCTGCTGGTGGTTGGGGGCAGCCCGTTCCTGCCTGCTGTACCTGGCTGGACACAAAAATAGGGCGAAGCCCCACGGCAATTTTTTTTTAATTATTTCATGAAATTCATGAAATAATTAAAAAAAGGGCTTCCCTGTATTTTTGTTTCCAGCCAGGTATAAATATGCATCTGGGGGTTGGGGGCAGCCCGCTCCTGCCTGCTGTACCTGGCTGGACACAAAAATATGGCGAAGGCCACGTCAAAATTTTGGTGAAAAATTCAATAAATTTAAAAAAAAAATACATTTAGGGACTGCATCTTTATTAACCCCTCCACGTGAGGGGTTAATAAAGATGCAGTCCCTAAATTATTATTTTTTTAAATTATTTTTTAATTAATTTTTCCCAAAAATTTTGACGTGGGATTCGCCATATTTTTGTATGCCAGCCAGGTACAGTATCCAGGAATGGGCTGCCCCCAACCACCAGATGCCTATTTGTACCTGGCCGGACACAACAATATAGGTAACCCTTTTTTTTTTTTTTTTATTATTTCATGAATTTCATGAAATAATTAAAAAAAGAATATGCGGGGCTTCGCCCTATTTTTGTGTCCAGTCAGGTACAGCAGGCAGGAACGGTCTGCCCCCAACCATCAGCTGCCTATTTGTACCTGGCCGGACACAACAATATAGGGAAGCCCTTTTTTTAAAAATTATTTCATGAATTTCATGAAATAATTAAAAAAAAAAATACGTGGGGCTTCGCCTATTTTTGTGTCCAGCCAGGTACAGCAGGCAGGAACGAGCTGCCCCCAACTACCAGCTGCCTATTTGTACCTGGCCGGACACAACAATTTTTGAAGAAGCCCTTTTTTTTAATTATTTCATGAATTTCATGAAATAATTTAAAAAAAAAATACGTGGGGCTTCGCCCTATTTTTGTGTCCAGCCAGGTACAACTAGGCAGCTGGGGGCTGGAATCTGCAGCGCAGGGAGGCCCTAGCTTTCTGGCCCCCCCACTGCAAATTGCAGTCCGCAGCCACCCCTGAAAATGGTGCGTTCATAGAAGCGCCAACTTCTGGCGCTGTACCCAACTCATCCAGGGCCCTGGTGCGTTGGCTCACTGGGTAATAAAGTGGTTAGGGCCAGCTTGGTATTATCAGCTGGACTTAAGCCCGAAATTCATGGGGTCGCGCCAATATTAGACATGACCGCCATGAATTTCTAGAAAAGTGTTTAAAAAAACACAACACCCAGAATAAAGTCCTTTAATTGAAATAAACACACAATTTTTTAATTTTCTAAATTAAACCATATTTACCATTACGCCCATTCCAGCTGAAGCCAATGTCTTCTGCAATAAAAGTAAAATAATAAAGCAACCTCATCCTTACCTTTCCATGGTTCCCAGGACGGCTCCAGCTCTGCTACATTGACATGACAGCCGAAAGCTGCCATCCAGCTTGCCATGCCACAGACGCTGAGAAGCGCAGGCATGCTTGCGCTCTGTCAGTGACGTGCATGAGGTGAGCTGAGTTCATTGGACATGAGCTCACCTCATGCACGTCACTGACCGCGTGGGAGAATTCTTCTGCGCTCAGCGCTTCGGCAGGAGAATTCTCTCACGCTCACTGCAAGCGCAGGAGAATTCTCCCACGCTGTCAGTGACGTACACGAGGTGAGCTGAGTTCATTGGACATGACCACGGCTCATATTTATGCCGTCACAGCCAGACACTGAGGAGCGCAAGCATGCCTGAGCTTCTCAGTGTCTGCGGCATGGCAAGCTGGATGGCAGCTTTCGGCTGCGATCCAGCCAGTCATGTGAATGTAGCAGAGCTGGAGCCGTCGTGGGCACCATGGAAAGGTAAGGATGAGGTTGGTTTATTATTTTACTTTCATTGCAGAAGACATTGGTTTCAGCTGGAATGGGCGATACGGTAAGTATGGTTTAATATAGAACAATAAAGAATTGTGTGTTTATTTCAATTAAAGGACTTTATTCTGGGTGTTTGTGTTTTTTTTAAACTTTGACTATGGGGTTAGTAATGGGGGTGTCTTATAGACGCCTCTCCATTACTAACCTGGGCTTGATGTCAGCTGGCATTATAAGCTGACATCAACCCCAACCCTCTTACCTCACTGCCACCGCTACAGGGCAGTGGGAATAGCGAGGCTAAGTGCCAGAATTGGCGCATCCTATGAATGCGCCATTTCTGGGGTGGCTGACGGCTGGTGTTTCTAGCCTGGGAGGGGGCCAATATTCATGGCACCCTTCCTGGGCTACTAATATCAGCCCCCAGCTGTCTGCCTAGCCTTTGCTAGCTATTAAAATAGGGGGAACCCCACGTAATTTTTTTTTTGGGTCCCCCATTTTAATAGCTAGTAAAGGCTAGGTATTCAGCTGGGGGCTGATATTAGTAGCCTGGGAAGCTCCGTGGGTATTACGTCCTTCCCAGGCTTCAAACATCTGCCCCAGCCGTCTGCTTAACCTTCCCTAGAGACTAAAATTACGGGGAACCCCACGCCAATTTTTTTAAAATAAATCCTAAAGGTTTTTTAACACTAAATGACAAATACAGTAATCAACACTGTCACTGTACTTATTATATATGTGACTGACATGTTTCTATCTATCTATTCTATGTGTGATGCTCTATTCTTTCTGTTCTAAATTGTCGGGTACCGGTGTATGCCGCTGCTGAATTGCCGGCTTTTCATGTTTCACTGTGAGCACTGTTCCCATCGATTTGGGCAACTACTGTAATGCCACAACCACCATGGCTGTGGCATTACAGTGAGTGGCAGACAATCCCTGCATGATTGGTGCTCTAAATAGTGCCAGACATGCAGGACACGCTTTTGGCGCATGAACAGTTATCAAACATAACATCGAACAGCTGAATTTTTTGCAAATCGTTCGCGTTCGTCGAACGACTCGAACACCGCCCAAAACAGCTCGAATTTGAGATTGGCGAACAGTTCTAGTCGAACACCGCTCATCTCTATTAAGAAACAGTTTTTCCTGCACAATCACTTGTATATAAGGCTAAATAAACCAGAGAAACCAAAAAATATCCCTTTTAGCGTTTGTTCACACATACTGTTGTGGCTTTTTTTCGCCTTTTTCAATTGGGAGGGCCCTGACTTATACATGTTGTAGGTCCCTCTGTCATACATCATTTTTAGTTCGCTATTCCCCAGCACTTTACAAGCACAGCTAGAGCGTACTAGTAGGTATGTTGATCTTTGACCTGAGAGGCCTCAGGTGGCTGTATATCATGCGTTTTGGAGGGACAGCTGTTACTTAGACATTTTGGCAGTCCCTCCATCATTGACACTCAGATCGTGGAATACATATTCAATAGCAATTTACAATGTGCCCATTGTAGCGTTGGGCTTGACCCTCCTCCTCCTCCTCCTCCACCACCATGTGATACTGCAGCCCTAAATTCAAATGTTCAGAGGCCCTGCAGTAGGCAGAAAAGCAGAGTTTTGTGAGAGCCCTCATGGGGCCCTGTAACATACATTTTGAAGTGCCCTCCTCTAGAGATTTTGGAGGTCCCTCTTGTGTACAATACATTTGAGAGTGCCCTCACTTATTCATATTGTAGGGCCCTGACTCTACTCTTTAACGCATTGAAGGGCAGAAACTACAGAGAAAAAGGCCAAGAGACATGGAGAACTAGAAGGTAGCAGTTAGTGCGGCCTGTGATCCTCAGGTATGGCTGAACTCTGTGAACCGGAAAAATAAAGCTGCACTAGTCAACTGGAAGACGAGCTCAAATATATCACTTGTGCAAGTCAATGGACAAAAGATATATGTTGCCCCCCTCCAGGATGGGTTGGAGAAGCTTCTCCAAATGGCTCAGAGATTTTGATTGTCAATATTCCCCAGATTATATATGAAGAGAATACTTCTTGATACTGTACTACTTGGTCCAGTGCAGAATGTGCATCGTATTTCCAAAAATTACTCCTGGGGGCTATGTCATAGGTGCAGGGAGATTCCATGACAAGGGCCTTCCTCGTCAAACATTATCTACGACGGAGTACTGTAGTAGTTGTAGCCCTCAATTAAAGTTTTCAGAGGGCCATTAGTCGGTCATCAACAGTCAGTGTAAATTTCTATTGAATATTTATCCCCTATCTCAGTCACTATTTGTCTCCAGCCAGGCATGTTTTTTTGACAAATAGGGTGACTGACAGTACATAATTATTGAATATGTATCCCCTATCTCAGTCACAATATGGCACAACCTGTGACATGGGCCTCCAATCACAAATATTAGTTTGGTAGGACAACTGTTCATTCCAGATTTGTCCACATCACAATGTGCATAGGGTTTGTAAAACTGAGCCCTATGGGCTGAATCATGGTTGATGTAGGTAGCCACCCTCCCAAGAGCCTCCAATCACAAATAGTAGTTAGGCTGGAGTAGGAATACTGTCCCGGTTTGTCCACTTCACAATGTGCATAGGGTTTATAAAAATTAGCCCTATGGGCTGAGTCATGGTTAACGTAGGTAGCCACCATCCCAAGGGCCTCCAATCACAAATAGTAGTTAGGCTGGAGGAGGAATACTATCCTGGTTTGTCCACTGCATAATGTGCATAGGGTTTGTAAAAATTAGCCCTATGGGCTGAGTCATGGTTGACAAAGGAAGGAAACAGGTTTTTATGGGAAGAGGGTGATGTTTTTGGTGAATTTAGGTTGGATTGCTGTCATCTGGAGTGATTACAAACTGTGGAGATATACAGTCCTTGTTGAATTTAATCAGAGTAAGTCTGTCTGCATTTTCCGTGGAGAGGCGTGTGTGCCTATCAGTGATGATTGCCGCAGCAGAACTGAAAACACACTCAGATACCACACTAGCAGCCAGGCAGGCCAGCACTTCCAAGACATATAAGGAGAGGTCGGGCCAAGTGTTCAGCTTAGACACCCAATAATTAAAGGGAACTGAAGCGTCAGAAAGGATGCACGTATGGTCACTTAAGAACCAGGTTGGAGGTGCAGCGGGGAGAGCCACTGATCGGTCTGTTGTTTGAATTTAAAGCTTGCCACAGCTCTGCTGCAGTGTGTGCTTTCTGACCTAAACGGATCAGCTTCTGCAGAGCGTGTTGTCGCTTTGCTGATGCACTGCTGCACAGGTCCCAGCTTGGCAGTGATGGGGAGGGTAATTCAGCAGAGGATGAGGAGCAGGAGGAGGGAAGAGAGGAAGTGGAATATGAAGAGGCGGAAACCCTGACAGAAGTTGGGCCCGCTATTCTTGGCATGGGTAGGATGTGTGATGTTTCAGTTTGCGCTTTTGTCCCACCCTCCACCAGGTTCACCCAGTGTGCCGTGACAGAAATGTATCGTCCCTGTCCACAACAACTTATCCAGGTGTCTGTTAGGTGGACCTTCCTGGTTAAGGTGTTGGTGAGAGCATGGTTCAGATTAACACGTGCTTGTGTAAAGCAGGGACGGCACACCGGGCAAAATAGTGGCGGCTGGGAACACTGTATTGTGGGGCATCCACAGCCAAGAGATGACGGAAAGACTGTGTTCCCACAAGCCTAAATGACAACATCTCCACAGCTTGCAATTTGGCAATCTGCGAGTTTAGTATTTGTGCCTGTGGGTGCGTGGCTGGGTATTTACACTTTCTTTCCAAGCTCTCAGGCACGGACAATTGGATGCTTTGCTGGGACAAGGAAGTGGATGTGGTTGACATTTGTTGTGTGTGAGCAACCGCAGCTTGTGGGCAGAAGGTATGAGCGCCTGCTTCCTGAACAGCAGATTCTGAAGGACATAGCCCAGGCAACATGGCATTGGTTTGACCCACAGAAGCAGATTTGGTACCCTGGTGTTCCGCCCACCTACTGGGGTGCTTGGCTGCCATGTGGTTTCGCATACTGGTGGTGGTTAGGTTACCTTTGCTCTGGCCTCTGCTCAACTTAGTATGGCAGATGGTACAGACTACAATGTTTTTCTCTGAAGGACTTTCATAAAAAAAATTGCACACAGCAGCTGACCGCCCCCTTGCCCTTACTTTGCACACAGTGGAGGTGCTCTTGGGAACAATTGACCCAGTTCTCACTCTAGGCAAACTACGACCCCTTGGTGCCTGTGTTGGTGCTACATATCCATCTTCCTCTGTGTTGCCTCATGGCTATGCATGCCAACGGTCAAGGTTGGATCAGTGGACTCATCATCGACCACTTCGTCTTCCCTCTCATCCTCCTTCCCAGTTGACATTGTAGGCTGATCTGATGGCAACTGTGTCTCATCATCATCAGCCTCCACCTCTGGAGACAGTACATGACGTTCCGCCAAGTGGCTTTCTTCTGGCCGTAGGTCTTCAAATGCTTGAGCATCAACGCACGCCACCTCCTCTTGTCCCTCTTCAATGCTGCATGGTGATAGGCCAAAGCCAACCAAAGGATACTTACCAAACAGATCCTCGGAGTGGCCAAGCTTGGGGTCATATGTCTCCTGTGACTGATAATAGCTGGAGGAAGGAGAACCAGCATCAGGATTGGATGGGCCAGCCTTCTGTGTATCCACAGTAGACTGTGTGGTTGTGGAAGATTTATTGCTACTTGAAAAATGCGTAGAGGCCTTGCCTGCTATCTAAGACAGAATCTGCTCTTGCTCTTCTGGCTTCCACACATGTTTACGTTCTAGACCGGGAAATTTTTCCAGGAACATAGTGGATGCATCAAGCTTCTTCTGACCTGACACAGACTGAGTGCCTTCTCGCGTACCACTGTCAACACCACATCAACGTCCACGTCCCTTAACAACAGGCTTTTTTGGCATTTTGGGTTTTGTTGACAGATTTTCAGATGCTGATGGCTCAAGCCAAGCTAGCTGTCACAGCAAAAATAGTGAATAAAATGGGCTGGTGCGTGCTTTGTAGCAGGCAGTAGGAAATGTTTGGACTACTGCTTTGTGTAGGGCACTCAATGATTTTTTAAGTGGACTAATATGGACAGAAGGCAGGTTGACACCCTAAAATAGTGGTTAAAATGGCCTGGTGTGTGCTTTGCAGCAGGCAGTAGGGAATGTTTGGAATAATGCTTTGTGTATGGCACTCAATGATTTTTTAAGTGAACTAATATGGCCAGAAGGCAGGCTGACACCCCAAAATAGTGGTTAAAATGGCCTGGTGTATGTTTTGTAGCAGGCAGTAGGAAATGTTTGGACTACTGCTTTGTGTAGGGCACTCAATGTTTTTTTAAGTGGACTAATATGGACAGAAGGCAGGCTCTGATCCCTAAAACAGCAGGGAAAATAGACCGGTACTAAAAAAAAAAAAAGGCAGCACAAAATGCTGCTTCTGTGTGTGCTGGAAAAATATTGCTTTGCCTCTGACAAGAGCTGTTTTAAGATGGACACTGGAAGAACACTGTAACCTCTCCCTACCTAATACACAATCTCTCCCTCCCTGTACTCTGACTTTGTTGTGTGTCTTCAGCTCTGAAAAGAGCTATTTTTTGGTGGTATTATGGAGCTAGTGAGCAGCTCCTTTAAGCACTGAACTAGTATACACTGCAGGTAGCCCTTAAAGGGCTTTTGTTTTATCAAGAGGCCTAAACACTCCCTAGCAGCTCAGCGATCTCTCCCTATGCTTGTAGAACCCAGGCTCCGGACGTAATGTGCACAAAATGGCAGCGGCAGGGCTTAAATAGACCCTATGACGCTGGGCTGCCAGCCAATCACAGTAATGCCACAACCAAGATGTCTGTGGCATTACTGTGATTGGTTAAGAAGCCCAGCATGTTTAGTGGCTGCAAAGGAGGCGCCAAAACTGCAGGGCGGGATATCCGAATATAGCGAGGCGAGTACACAAATACTCGCAGAATACCGAGTAACCTGAATACCGTACTATCCGTGCGAATAGAGAATAGTAACGAATACACTTTCTTATCACTAAAGATAACGTGAGTTGGCTCATCCTTTGCAGTGACAAAAAAGGCCCATGCTAGGCAACCCTGACCGGTGCTGGCCACAGCCACAGTTGTGGCTAAGGATACAGTGCTCCTCGTGCTTGCATCACTCCGTGTCTGCGCCATAGGGCAAAATGTAACCTCCTCATCTTCCTCCTCCACCTCCTCAGATGAGCTACGTGCTGCGTGACTCTGGGTTCACACCAAGTAGGATCTTCAACCTCGTCATCATCCAATGTCCATATCCCATTTCTTGCCCTCAGAGGGACTCCTCTCCTCTTGTTGCCCTGACAGCACAGTACAGTCTGCATGAGCCTCAGGTATCTGAGTCTCATCGGGATCACCTCCCTCCCCTGCGGTTAACGTCTGGTGATGAGGGTCAGGAACCTGCTCGGACCCTACTTCGTCCTGCCCCGAATCCAAGCTAAAAAAATTTTGGCCATCGGTGCAGATGCTTTCCTCCCCTTGACTCTGTGACTGGAGTAGACTTCTGATGCCCATGGTGTAGAATGGGTGAAGAGTTCTACAGACTCGCCCATCTGTGGTTCGCTACAGTCTGTTGGGCAGTTGGTCAGTTGTGATGAGGGGGAAAACATGAGTAATTGGGGTGCCACCTCTGTGGACAGTACTGCGTGTGATGTTGAGATGGAGGAAGAAGAGGAGAGGCCACTGGAAGCAGAGCTTGCCATCCACTGGAGCACTTGCTCTTTCTGGGCCTTATCAACAAGGCGTATCACTGTGCAGCTGCCAAAGGAAGGGAGTGCAGTAGGCCGTCCACTAACATAAGTTGTCAGTTGTCTTTGGATAGGACCTGTTTGTGTTGGTTCACTAGTGCTTTCACTAACATTACCACGTACCCCACGTACACCTTGAACACCAAGCCTATTCCCCCTTCCACCACGCCCTCTCTTTTTCCCACTCATGTTGGTCAGATACAGCGGTAGGAGCACGCAATTAACTAAAGAAAAATACGTTTTTTGCTGTGCAATAGCTCAGCACACACCTGAATTTCAGCGACACTAAATGACAAGGTAAAATATGGCCTGCCGTATAACGATACTAAGAAAAAAAATAAATTTGTTAGTGTGCATGAGGCCGATAAAACCTACGAGATATTCTCCAAACTATTTCAAACTGAGATGTCCCCTGCTGTATTACTTTAGGAACAGAAGAAACTTTTTTTTGAATGTGGATGAGGCCAGTATGACATAGAATATATGCTTCAAAATATTTCAAACTCAGATCTAGTCAAGCTGTATCACTTTACTCAGAGCAAAAAATATAGCACTGTATGACTTTTGGCGCAGGAAAAAATATTTTTTGGACTGGGCATAGCAAGAGAAAAAATTTATTTTTTTACTCTGGAATCACCTGAAGTTCAACTCCACTAAAATAGTATCTGACACAAAAAAAAAACTTTAGTGCACACAGCTTTCAATATCACAATAGCAACAGAAAAAAAAACAGATTTTGTGCTCTGCAATAAGAAGCTCTGCAGACTGTGCAGAGCACAATTTCAACCCCACTAAATGAGAAGGTGCACTGCGCTTGCTTGATCACATTAGCAAGTGCAAAAAAAGATTCAAGATATGGACATGGAGCTCTATACCAGCAGTGCACAGCACTATTGTATGGCATGGGCCCTCTGTTTCTGTCAGAATCTCAGTACTTGCACAAGAAAACCAAAAATGTGCTGCACCAGCGGTTGCAGAGATACACAGGCCAGGAATTATACAAGCGCCCATCTATCTAGCTAATATCTCTCATTACACAGGAGAACACTGAGCTGTGTCTGTCTCCAGCAGTGACATGGATATAATGGCGCTGAGGGAACATGGCCACTTTTTATATTGAGAGAACATGTGATTTCTGCAGCCAATTGCAGAAGCCCTTATGTCTGGACAGTGTAGATGCTTCCTGCACTATGATTGGCTTGCCGCGCTTTCCTCAGTTAAAGTTACCACCCACAGGAATAAAAAAACAGTGCACTGCTGATCTGACCTGTTCTAAGCTCTCCACAGCCCCCACACTCACCTGGCACATGTCACTGCTCATCATACACTTGCGCTATGCTAACAAAACTGTTCAAAACACCGTGGTCACCCTGTATTCGTGGTCCCATGCAAATTCATCAAACTTTTCCGATTTTAAGAAAATTTGCTTGCCTTTGCGATCACGAATCCGAATGTGCCATATTTGTGCCGAATTTGAAACTTTCGAACATTTGCCGAACAAATTCGCTCAACACTAATTGCCTCCATAATGTTTCACTCTAGGTGTTTGGTACCTTACATCATTATGTTTTCCAATTGGGCACTATATATAGAGATTGACATCACTACCAAACAGATTGAGATACTGACTTTTTCTTAACATTGTGATCAACTATGGAGGAAGTTTTCTGTGGTTGTCTACTTCTAGGTTTGTCAGCTGCTCTATAATCTTCTTTATCTTTTTTTAATATACATGATACTTGACTCTGAGAACAGATGAACTCCATAGCTCCCTCTTTTCGGCTTCTGCCTGACTTCACTCTCAGAATAATAACCTACCTGACATCTGGTGATAAAGTTGGCTTTGTCTGAGCCATGTTTTAACCTAAAAACACACACATGAAAAAACAAATTTAGGCAAAATTAGACTACCCATGACAAAATATGCAAAACATTTGCCCCAGCAAATGTTCAAAACTAACACATAAAGGGATAAGACAATGTCAAACACAATTTTCGTCCTTATAGCTGACAACCATTTGCTTCCGGTTCACTAAAATCACCAGGAAAATAGCATCAAAACAACAAGACAGTAGTAATCACACTTTTAAAAAAAATGCAAAACTTTTGGTCGCCACTGTATTTCGAAGAGAGCCACACCTTATCTCCTGGCTGGAAGGTTGCCTCTTCATCTGGTTGGAGGACTTCTCCAGAGGGACTTTGGTATCCCTCCAGATCTTGGAGAATTCTTTAGCGAGAGCATTGGTTGCAGGAACGCTGGACGTGCCCTAAGCACTCTGCCAGAGAACTTTCGTGGCGCTCGCAGACCCTGGGACATGGAAGGCACAGCAGAGCGACTGGGTGGGAGGAGCAGAGGCATGCTGGGATGCTGCTGTTACAATGATGAATGTAGGTAAATAATCTTTTTCTACTGTGTCATATTTAAAAGAATTGTTTGCTACTGAACAATATATTCTCAAAAAAGCACTCCCATCAAAATGTTTATCCTATTATTATATTGTAATGATCATATTATATAGCACTGTGTACTTACAATTGCTCTGGTGATGGTGCGTGCAGAGGACGGGGCCGTGGCCAAGGTGAAAATGTGCCACAACCAACAGCCACATCTTCTCACTCCCAGTTCTTGACTGAATTACTATGGAAACACACAACAATACCACTATTGCGAACTGATCATTGTGAACAGGTTATTAATTGGATAGCAGATAATACTTCCAGTCACCTGGGCACCACCACCTCCGGTCTGTCTTCCATACGGTCAAGTCTTAGTAGCCGTGAATCTCGACCGCATACTCCTCCTCACCCTGATGCTCCTTCCTCCCATCATGCCGAGTGTCGTCAGACAGCAACTGATCCCACAGTTGGACACTCTGAAGAGCTGTTCACTGGTCCATTTCCAGATTTGGGCCACTCGCCTGCTCCGCTTGAAGTGGTGGAAGAGGAAATCCCATGTAGCGATGGCCAAATATTTGAACAGCCACGGCCACAGGAAGGCGATGCTGGCAATTTGTCACAAGAGGTGGATGATGACGAGACACAATTGCCACGAAGTGAGGAGGAGGACCGTGGTGTGGAAGTGGAAGAGGAGGAGGTGGTGGATGATCTAGTAACTGACCCAACGTGGCAGGAGGAAACGTAAAGCGAGGCCAGCAGCACACAGGGGGAGGGAGGCAGAGTACCCCAACAGGCAGGAAGTAGGAGTGTTGTGGCCGCAGACAGAAGGCGGGCAACCGTTCCCCTGTAACACCTACACGAGGGACGTTGCCAGTACAACCGGTAGGTCTTCCAGAGTCTGGAATTTTTTTAAAGACTCTGCTGATAACCCCAAAAAGGCCATTTGTACCACCTGCCATGCCAGCATCAGCAGGGGTGACAAAACTACCAGACTGACCACCACCAGCATGATCAGGCACATGTCAGCAAAGCACCCGACTTTGTGGGGCGAACCCCAGCGTCCACGACCAGTGTCAGCGGGTGTCACCACTGCTTCTTCCACTGTTGTGTGTGTAAGAGAACCCCCTGTTGTGCGTGCAAGGCAATCCCCTGTCCATACTGCATGCAAAGATGCCCCCTCCTCTCAGTCTTCACTTGTTATGGCAGTTTTTCAAGAAACAGCATAAACGTCCACGTCCACGTCCCACCGCAGCGTTCAATTGTCCATATCCCAGACCTTTGATTGAAAGCGCAAATACGCAGCCAACGCCCCACAGGCCATAGTCCTAAATTCGCACATTTCACGACTGCTTGCGTTGGAAATGCTGCCTTTTAAGCTGGTGGAGATGGAATCCTTCCGCAACCTTATGGCGGTGGCCGTCCCTCGGTACTCGGTCCCCAGCTGACACTATTTTGCCCGGTGTGCCATCCCCGCACTACACAAGCACGTGTCCCAAAACATCTGCCGTGCCCTCGACAACCCAGTTACTGGGAGAGTCCACCTGACAACGGACACATGGACAAGTGCTTGTGGCCAGGGATGGTACATCTCCCTGATGGCACACTGGATAAACATAGTGGAAGCCGGGACCCAGTTGGACCTTGGGATGGAACACATCCTCCCCACACCGAGGATTGCGGGCCCTATGTCAGTCAGAGTTGCCCCCACAGTGTACAGCTCCTGCGCATCCTCCTCCTCCTCCTCCTCATGTTCAGCCTCCATCTCAGATATCACCACATCAGTTACAAGCTGGAAGCACTGCACTACTGCCTCAGTCAAGCGGTAACAGGCTGTGCTGAAACTCATAAGCTTAGGTGATAAACCTCACACTGCTTGTGAGTTGTGGACAGCTGTGAAAGAGCAGGCAGATCTGTGGCTGAGACCGCTGAACCTACATCCAGGCATGGTCATGTGTGACAATGGCCGTAACCTGGTGGCGGCTCTGAGGCGAGGAGAGATCACACACGTACCATGCCTGGCTCATGTGCTTAACCTTGTGGTTCAGCGGTTTTTTAATCGTACCCTGAGTTTCCAGATCTGCTCATCAAAGTACGCCGCCTGTCAGCTCATTTTCGGAAGTCGGCTACAGCTTCCGCTGCCCTTGCTGTGTCGCAGCAGCATTTGCTGCTTCCGGCACACCGACTGGTGTGTGATGTCCCCACACGTTGGAACTCTACTCTCCACATGTTGCAAAGGATTTGTGAGCAGAAGAGAGCAGTTGTGGAGTACCAGCTGCAACAAGGCCGTCGATATTCAGGTCAGACTCCACACATAAGACCTCAGGAGTGGACCTGGATGTCTGACATATGTACCATCCTGACAAACTTTGAGGAGTCCACCAAGATGGTGAATGGCGATGACGCCATCATTAGCGTCAGCATCCCACTTGTCTGTCTTTTGCAACGCTCTCTGCAGAGAATTAAAGAGGAGGCATTGCAGCCAGAGTATGATGAGATGGATCAAGAAGCCGTAGCGGGCGATTACACACAGCCCAGCCTCATCTCATCCCACATGCATTGGGGGACAATGAGGGAGAGGAGGAGGAGGAGAAGGAGGAGGAAGAACAGGAGCTGGTATCAAGCGCTGTAGACGGTAGTACCTGTCATACCGTCGGTTCAGCGAGGGTGGCTTGAGGACAGAGGGTAGGAGGAGGAGGAGGAGGAGAGCATGGTCAGTCGTCATCTTGGTGAGTAGAAAAAAAGAAAAAAGAGAGGGGTCGCTCACTGGTCTATTCGGGTGCTCTGAAGAAAAGAGTAATCACAATTGCAAAAAGAACTTCGGCACTCCATACATGAAAATATAAGAAATATTGTATCTAGACTAATGTCACTTTGAAAAATGAAGGTTTTTTGCGCATAATTTGGCCAATTTATGTGTGCCCATCAACCATGACAAGGTCACCTTCGTATGATGGGAAACTATGCTACGCTACCACTGGATATGCCGCTCTTGGGCTGTAAGCCTGTATGGACAATATGTCTTTGCTTGGGCTTTTAACCTACAATGTATGGGCTGGTAGAGCTAGTTAAAACCACCTGTGACTGAATGGGAGGGACACATGGTCAGAAAAAAGGCTGTCAAACTTCTAATAGTGTGAACACGTACCTGCTGCAATGCTCCAGGAGCGGGATCCCAAAAATGATTAATAGAAAAAAGAGAGGGGTCGCTCACTGGTCTATTCGGGTGCTCTGAAGAAAAGAGTAATCTCAATTGCAAAAAGAACTTCGGCACTCCATACATGAAAATATAAGAAATATTGTATCTAGACTAATGTCACTTTGAAAAATGAAGGTTTTTTGCGCATAATTTGGCCAATTTATGTGTGCCCATCAACCACGACAAGGTCACCTTCGTATGATGGGAAACTACGCTACGCTACCACTGGATATGCCACTCTTGGGCTGTAAGCCTGTATGGACAATATGTCTTTGCTTGGGCTTTTAACCTACAATGTATGGGCTGGTAGAACTAGTTAAAGCCACCTGTGACAGAATGGGAGGGACACATGGTCAGAAAAAAGGCTGTCAAACTTCTAATAGTGTGAACACGTACCTGCTGCAATGCTCCAGGAGCGGGATCCCAAAAATTATTAATAGAAAAAAGAGAGGGGTCGCTCACTGGTCTATTTGGGTGCCAAGAGTGGCATATCCAGTGGTAGCGTAGCGTAGTTTCCCATCATACGAAGGTGACCTTGTCGTGGTTGATGGGCACACATAAATTGGCCAAATTATGCGCAAAAAACCTTCATTTTTCAAAGTGACATTAGTCTAGATACAATATTTCTAATATTTTCATGTATGGAGTGCCGAAGTTCTTTTTGCAATTGAGATTACTCTTTTCTTCAGAGCACCCGAATAGACCAGTGAGCGACCCCTCTCTTTTTTCTATTAATCATTTTTGGGATCCCGCTCCTGGAGCATTGCAGCAGGTACGTGTTCACACTATTAGAAGTTTGACAGCCTTTTTTCTGACCATGTGTTCCTCCCATTCAGTCACAGGTGGTTTTAACTAGTTCTACCAGCCCATACATTGTAGGTTAAAAGCCCAAGCAAAGACATATTGTCCATACAGGCTTACAGCCCAAGAGTGGCATATCCAGTGGTAGCGTAGCGCAGTTTCCCATCATACGAAGGTGACCTTGTCGTGGTTGATGGGCACGCATAAATTGGCCAAATTATGCGCAAAAAAACCTTCATTTTTCAAAGTGACATTAGTCTAGATACAATATTTCTTATATTTTCATGTATGGAGTGCCGAAGTTCTTTTTGCAATTGTGATTACTCTTTTCTTCAGAGCACCCGAATAGACCAGTGAGCGACCCCTCTCTTTTTTCTATTAATCATTTTTGGGATCCCGCTCCTGGAGCATTGCAGCAGGTACGTGTTCACACTATTAGAAGTTTGACAGCCTTTTTTCTGACCATGTGTCCCTCCCATTCAGTCACAGGTGGTTTTAACTAGCTCTACCAGCCCATACATTGTAGGTTAAAAGCCCAAGCAAAGACATATTGTCCATACAGGCTTACAGCCCAAGAGCGGCATATCCAGTGGTAGCGTAGCGTAGTTTCCCATCATATGAAGGTGACCTTGTCATGGTTGATGGGCACACATAGATTGGCCAAATTATGCGCAAAAAACCTTCATTTTTCAAAGTGACATTGGTCTAGATAAAATATTTCTTATATTTTCATGTATGGAGTGCCGAAGTTCTTTTTGCAATTGAGATTACTCTTTTCTTCAGAGCACCCGAATAGACCAGTGAGCGACCCCTCTCTTTTTTCTATTAATCATTTTTGGGATCCCGCTCCTTGAGCATTGCAGCTGGTACGTGTTCACACTATTAGAAGTTTGACAGCCTTTTTTCTGACCATGTGTCCCTCCCATTCAGTCACAGGTGGTTTTAACTAGCTCTACCAGCCCATACATTGTAGGTTAAAAGCCCAAGCAAAGACATATGGTCCATACAGGCTTACAGCCCAAGAGTGGCATATCCAGTGGTAGCGTAGCGTAGTTTCCCATCATACGAAGGTGACCTTGTCGTGGTTGATGGGCACACATAAATTGGCCAAATTATGTGCAAAAAACCTTCATTTTTCAAAGTGACATTAGTCTAGATACAATATTTCTTATATTTTCATGTATGGAGTGCCGAAGTTCTTTTTGCAATTGTCATCTTGGTGAGGACACGGAAGTCTTGCCCGTTACCCGTCTGGCACGCATGGCTGACTTTATGTTACGCTGCCTTAACCGTGACCCTCGCATTGTCAAAATGTTGGGTGACAGTCATTACTGGTTGGTTACACTTTTAGACCCCCGCTACAAGGAGAACTTTCACTCCCTTATTCCTGAGGTGAAGAGGTCTACAAAAATGGGGCAGTACCAGAAGGCCCTTGCTGCAGAACTGTTAAAAAAATTCCCATCTGAACACGCTAGCGGCAGAGGTCACAGTTCGTTGCCCAACCAAGGCGTACAGGCGAGAGAGACCAACTCCAATCCAGCAGAGGCAGATGAGCACTGTAAACGTTCTGGGACAGATTTCTGAGACCCACCCAGCTTACAGGCCCTGAGGCGCGGGGTACTCTCACAAGGAGTGGAAAGTTTCAAAAGATGGTGAGGGAGTACCTTGCCAACCGTACCAGCGTCCTCCGTGATTCCTCTGTGCCTTTTAATTATTGGGTATCCAAGCTGTACACTTGGAATGAACTCGCTCTGTACGCCTTGGAGGTCCTGGCCTGCCCTGCCGCTAGCGGGTTATCGGAGCGTGTTTTTAGTGCCTCTGAGGAAATTATAACTGATAAGCGCACTCGCCTGTCAACTGACAATGCTGACAAGCTGACCCTTATCAAAATGAACAAGGGCTGGATTGGGCCAGACTTCTCATCACCACCAAATGACAGCAGCGTAACATAAAGTTAAATCCACTGTGTTATTTCGGGAGCTGTATTCCCATGCACCGCTTCACACCCACACATGGGTATACTCTTCCTCATTTTGTCTGTTTTTTGCTCGTCTCCTTATCCTCAGCCTCCAGCAGCACTATTCCACCAGGGTGACCGTGGTCCGTATTGCCAGCATTGCAAGTTCCTCCATCCTAATTTTTGTCAGCTTTTGCTTGGAAGGCATAGGCAAAGACTATGGGAGACCCACTCCCCAATAATGGGAATAATGTTTTTAATATGCTGTACTGCATGGCTCTTGTAAGGGGCATTGCAAGTTCCCCCGTCCTAATTTTTGGCAGCTATTGCTTGGAAGGCATAGGCAAAGACTATGGGAGACCCACTCCCCAATAATGGGAATAATGTTTTCAATATGCTGTACTGCATGGCTCTTGTAAGGGGCATTGCAAGTTCCTCCGTCCTAATTTTTGGCAGCTTTTGCTTGGAAGGCATAGGCAAAGACTATGGGAGACCCACTACCTAATAATGGGTAGAAGGTTTTTAGTACGCTGTAATCCACGTCTGTTTCAAGGGGCATTGCAGTTCCTCATAATTTTTGGATAGCCTTCCATTCACTGCTTAAGCCAACAGTGTACAGGGGACCCAGTTGCTGTAAATGGAAAAAACGGTTTAGTTAAGGCTCTCTGACCTCCATGTCACTTCCAAGGGGCATTGGAGTGCCTCGAAATTTTTGGTAGGCATTGCACTCACTGTATGCCCTATAACTGTGTAGCCGAAACGCTCCTTTTGTTACAGAAACATATCCTACAAGACATGTGTGGTTTATTGGCCTGATATTGATGTGAATGCTCCCTGTTCCTCCTGCTCTTTCTCCTTTGCCACCACCTCATCCATCATTCATCACCTGAAGCTTTGTTTTAACGGGAGTCATAGAACTGGGATAGTAGCAGGAAAACATCCAGCAATCCTCTGAGGAGGTAGGATATGCGCCAAAACGCTGACCACCTCAGGCCTAACCGCTACTACATACATGCGCTTGCATTCCAAGGAACATAAAGCTAAGGAGATGGATGGCCTCATGATCATGAATAATTTACTCGTTGTGTAGGAGGCCGACCAATGCTGCTATCTACCTTCTGAACTTTGTGTTGAAGCCTGATTGACCAAGGACCCGCAATCCTCTATGTCTGGAGGACGTGTTGCATCCCAGTGTCCAACTGTGTACCGGCTTCCACAATATTAACCCAGTGTGAAGGTGTCAGTGAGATGGACCATCCCTGGCCACATTCACTTGTCCACGTGTTTGTGGTTAGGCTGTCCTTCCCACTAAATGCACAGGGGAGGGCACAGGTAATGTTTTGGTATGCGCGCTTGTGTATAAAGCGCACTGGGACAAATAGGGGCGGCTGGGGATCGTTTATGGACACCCGGCCGCCCCCAAGCGGCTTTGGACCGAGTATGGTCACCCGGCCGCCCCCTGGTGGCTGGGGACCAAGCGTGGACACCCGGCCGCCGGGCGGCTGGGGACTGAGTATCGATACCAGGCAGCCGACGCAGCCATGACGTGGCTGCCAGATTCCACCTCCAAATGGCTAAAAGCCCAATTTCAAGTGTAAACAAGCAATCAGTATGGTATTGCAGCCTGTGTGTGGGTGGGTGGCAGGCAGCATACTTGCACTTGCATTGCAAGGAATGGGGGAGGTACAATTGAACACTGCCCTGGGACAAGGACTTGGAAGGGGATAGTTGCAAGTCTGCACTGACAGGTGCAGGGCGGGAGGCATCTTCGCATGTGCCATGAACAGGGGGTTGGCGTGCACACACTACAGCGGAATAGGCTGTCCTTCCCACTAAATGCACTGGGGAGGGCACAGGTAATGTTTTGGTATGAGCGCTTGTGTATAAGGCGCACCGGGACAAATAGGGGCGGCTGGGGACCAAGTATGGACACGCCGCTGCCCCCTGGCGGCTGGTGACTGAGTGTGGACATCCGGCTGCCGAGCAGCTGGGGACTGAGTATGGGTACCAGGCCGCCGAAGCAGCCATGACATGGTGGCCGGCGTCTGCCTCCACAAGCCTAAAAGGCCTCATTTCAAGTGCAAGCAAGCTAGCAGTATGGTATTGCAGCCTGGGGGTGGGTGGGTGGCAGGCTGCACACTTACGCTTGCATTCCAAGAAAACAAAGCAGATGCTAACTTCTATCATCATCATCATGCCCCTCACCTTGGCACTCTCAACTCCCCTGATGGAGAAGCCAGGGCCCACCGGAGGAGTCTGGTTGTCTGGTGGGCTCATCCAATGCTGCCCTAAAGCAGGCCAGACTAAGAAAAGTGTGGGGAAGGTTACCGCGACAAATAGTGGCCGCTGGGGACTGAGTATGGAGACTTCGCTGCCGAAGCAGCCATGAAGTAGTGGCCAGCTTCGGCCTCCTCCAAACTGAAAGGCCCCATTTCAAGTGCAAGCTAGCTGTATGGTATTGCAGCCTGGGGGTGGGTGGGTGGTTGGCTGCATATTTGCGCTTGCATTGCAAGGAATGGGGGAGGTTCAATTGAACATTGCCCTGGGACAAGGACTTGCACGGGGATAGTTGCAAGTCTGCATCTTCTGATGTGGCAAGGATCACTTCTGATGGGCACACTTTTAGACAGTGACCTGGGTGTCAGAGATGCTTCCAGGGGTCTTCCCCATGCTGTTCCCATGTCTTTTCAGCACTGTATGCATGTCTCACACAGCACATGGCCAGATAAGGTTGTAAAATGTTAAAATGACATTTCCCGGTGAATGCATTTGTCACGGTTGAAAGCAATACAAAAGTGCAAAAACGCATAAAAAATGCTACTTGTGAACATAGCCCAAGGTGTGGAGGAGTATTTTTCGTTTTTGGTTATTTATTTTACCTTATACACAAGTTTTTACCCTGGAATGGATGTTCCGTAACATATTTCACAGAAAAACAGTTTCACTTTCATTTCTGAACGTTTTATTGTGAGCCCGTGAATGTGGCTTAATACCTCTTACCACGTTGTTGACAGCAGTGACCTGGGGGTCAGAAATGCTTCCTGGGGCGATCCCCCATGCTGTGCTCATGACATTTGAGCACTGTCACTATCGTTTTGGGCACTTTTTAGGCTTTCTACAGACTGCCGGGGGTGCCGCCGCAAAAATGCTCGGATCTCCTATAGACTAATGTTACGGGGCCATTTGCTTGTTGGCACTGCAAAATACAGCCAGGTCCTTTCCATATTGCAGCGCTAAATATCCAGCTATTTAAAGCTGTGGTTTGTCCGTTACATGGATCACATATAATTGCGCTGAAAATATTGCCATTTCTGGCCTCCATTGAAATTGTGTTTCAGTGTGTCAGTGAAGCTATTGACCCCAGTTTGCTGTTAAAAATAGTTACCTACAGGCCAGCTATTTAAAACTGTAGTTTGTCTGTCACATGGATCACATATAATTGCACTGAAAATATTGCCATTTCTGGCCTCCATTGAAATTTTTTTTCAGTGTGTCAGTGAAGCTATTGACACCAGTTTGCTGTTAAAAATAATTACCTGCAGGCCAGCTATTTAAAACTGAGGTTTGTCTGTCACACGGATCACATATAATTGCGCTGAAAATATTGCCATTTCTGGCCTCCATTGAAATTGTGTTTCAGTGTGTCAGTAAAGATATTGACACCAGTTTTCTGTTAAAAATAGTTACCTACTAGGCCAGCTATTTAAAACTGTGGTTTGTCCGTCATACGGATCACATATAATTGCGCTGAAAATATTGCCATTTCTGGCCTCCATTGAAATTTTTTTTCAGTATGTCAGTGAAGCTATTGACAACAGCGTGGATCACATATAAGTTCGCTCCAAATTCAGCAATTTGTAGTGAGCGCGGAAGATATTGTACTCCATTTAAAATGGGCAAGGCACATGGCAAGGGATGGGGAACTGGACGTGATGGTGCATGCAGAGGCCGAGGCCAAGCTGAAATTGTGCCACAACAAATACCCACATCTTGTCACGCGACCTTCCTGACCCAATTAATAGGGGACCGCAGAACACCACTATTGAACACAGAGCAATGTGAAAAGGTTATTGGTTGGATATCAGATAATGCTTCCAATCACTTACCCACCACCACCAAAACCCTGTTTTCTACAAGGCCAAGTCTCAGCAGCCGTGAGTCTACACTGCATATTCCTCACCCTGAACCTCCTTCCTTCCACCATGCCGAGGGCCCAGAAACAACTGATCCCACACTTGGATACTCCGAAGAGCTGTTCACTTTTCCATTTATAGATTCGGGCCTCTCATCCGGTCCACTTGAAGTGCGACAAGAGGAGATCGCATGTACGCGTGTAGTGATGCCCAAATATTTGAGCAACCACGGTCACACAAAGGTGACGGTGGGAAAGTGTCACAAGAGGTGGACGATGATGAGACACAATTGCCAGAAAGTCAGGAGGAGGACCAGGGTGCGGAAGAGGAAGTGGTGGATGATATAGTAACTGACCCAACCTGGCAGGAGGACATGCAGAGCGAGGACAGAAGCACACAGGGGGAGGGAGGCAGAGCACCCCAACAGGCAGGAAGAAGCAGTGTGGTGGCTGCAGACAGAAGGCAGGCAAAAGTTCCCCGTAACACCAACGTGAAGGAATTTGCCAGTACAACTGTTAGGTCTTCCCAAGTCTGGTTGTTTTTTAAAGACTCTGCCGTTAACCCCAAAAAGGCCAGTTGCACCACCTGCCAGGCCAGCATCAGCAGGGGTGGCAAAACTACCAGTCTGACCACCACCAGCATGATCAGGCACATGGCAGCAAAGCACCTGACTTTTTGGGCCGAACCCTAAGATCCAGGAACAGTGTCTGTGGGTGACATCACTGCTTCTTCCGCTGTTGTGCATGCAAGCCAATCCCTTGTCCATGGTGCATGCGAAGATGCCTCCTGTCCTGCATCTGTCATTGTACACTGTCAAGTAGCAGCATCAGGAAGCGCGTCCATGTCCTTGTCCCAGTGCAGCATTCAGTTGTGCATACCCCAGTCCTTGGAATGCAAGCGCAAATATGCAGCCAACGCCCCACAGGCCACAATACTAAATTCACACATTTCTCAACTGCTTGCGCTCAAAATGTTGCGTTTTAGGCTCATGGAGATGGAAGCATTCCGCTACCTGATGGCGGCGGCAGTCCCTCAGTACTCGGTACCCAGCCGCCACTATTTCTCCTGGTGTGCCTTCCCCGCATTACACAAGCACGTGTCCCAAAACAGTAGCCATGCCCTCAACAACGCAGTTACCGGGAGTCCACCTAACCATGGACCTGTGGAAAAGTGCTTGTGCAGGGATGGTACATCTCGCTGATGGCACACTAGGTTAACATAGTGGAAGTCAGGATCCAGTGAGACCTTTGGACAGAACACGTCTTCCCGACGCCAAGGATTGCGGGCACCAGGTCAATTAGGGTTGCCCCCACAGTCTACAGCTCCTGCACCTCATCCTCCTCAGCCTCCACATCAGTCACAAGCTTGAAGCACTGCAGCACTGCCTCGGCCAAGCAGCAACAGGCTGTGCTAAAGCTATTATGCTTAGGTGACAAACTGCACAATGCTGAAGAGTTGTGGACAGCTCTGAAAGAGCAGAGAGATCTGTGGCTCACACCGCTGAACCTACAGCCAGCCATGATCATGTGTGACAATGGCTGAAACCTGGTGGCGGCACTGAGGCTAGGCGAGCCCACGTGCCATGCCAGGCTCATGTGCTTAACCTCGTGGTTGAGCGGTTTTTCAAATCCTACCCGGAGCTGCCAGATCTGCTTGTTAAATGACGCCGCCTGTGTGCCCATTTTAGAAATTCACATACAGCTTCCGCCGCCCTTGCCGTGTTTCAGCAGCATTTGCAGCTTCCGGTTCACAGACTGGTGTGTGATGTCCCCACATGTTGGAACTCTGCACTGCACATGTTGGGAAGGATTTGTGAGCAGAAGAGGGCAGTTGTTGAGTACCAGCAATCAGCAGATAGTCACAATCAGCTGATGGTCACGTGACCGATCAGATGTTCAGTGCCGGCAACGATCAGCTGATAGTCACATGACCATCAGCTGATTGTGACTATCAGCTGATCGCTGCCGGCACTGAACAGCTGAAAGTCACGTGACTGTCAGCTGATCACTGCCGGCACTGAACAGTCACATGACCATCAGCTGATCAGTGACGTCACTGCAGGTCCTGGCAGCTCGGTACACTGGGGGGCACGATCCCGCACCCTGCAGTGTACCGCTGGCCGCTGGGGAGACAGCATCACTGCCGGGGACAAGGAGTACACCGGGGGGCGCCGGACAAGTAAGTATAAAGGTTTATTTTTTTATTTTTACTTTTTTTCTTTTTTTTTACTACCGCAGGCACGTAGGCTGGGAAGGCCACTACTGCTCCTCCCATCCACATCGCTCCCACTGTTATCAGTGGGAATGGCGGTTGGATGAGAGGAGTAGCAGTCTCCTCTCCCGTCCCAGGTACCACCCACACCGTGATTCCGGCGCAATTTCGTGCCTATTGATTTTCATTGAAACACAGCAATTTCCGCATTATGTGCACAGCACATCCGGATTACCACTGCTATACATGGCAGACCTATTAACAAGCGTAAAAAACGCAGCGGAAACGCAGTAAAAATGCAGGAAAAACGCATCGTGTGTACATAGCCTTACACAGAGGTCACATAGAGATACTGAATGAACCCATAGAATTCTATGGACACTTTATCCAGATCTCACAAATCTATAATGCAATCTTGCATATACCTGAAGGTTAGTTGATATGTACCAATGGTCCTATGCTATAGTAGAGAATAGGAAAGGAAGTTGAAAAATTATCAACCATTTTGAGTTTATGGAGCTCAGAGACAGTGCTCGAATCACATCAGGCACTAAATGGTATAATATGATGGCAGCTGCTAAATAGATATTTGTGCAAATAAAACATAGTGTAAAAATAAATGAATGAAATGTATAAAAGAATGAATAATAATAAATAATAATAAATTAATTCGTAATAATATTATATTAAATATTATAAATAATAATGCATAATAATATAAGTATAAATATTATAATAATATACATATTAAAACATAAAGAATTTATATTTTATAAAAATATATAGAAATAATAATAAATATGATACATGAATTATTAATAACAATAAATTAATAAAAGGTACCAAAATACATCAATATAAAAACCTATAGACTATTATAAATTGTATGAGCAACACTATTGATGTATTCATGCCTGTAGGATTGTGCATTGTGTCTGCAATTTTTATTAGATTATATTTATTTTTACATAACTACAGGGTGGGCCATTTATATGGATACACCTAAATTAAATGGGAATGGTTGATGATATCAACTTCCTGTTTGTGGCACATTAGTATATGGGAGGGGGAAAACTTTTATTTAACAATGGATATTGGAAGCCTGTGCTAGCATTTCTTCTGCGGTGTTGCTTTCAATGTGTCAAGAGTGGGAGAAGAGGGTTGCATTAACAATCCAACACAATGGGCAGCACTTTGAACATATTTTATAAGTGGTTATAAACTTGTAAAAAACTCATGAAAGAATAAAGTTACGTTAAAACCAAGCACACATGACCCTCTTCCCATTGAAAAAAATAAAGTTGGATCCAAAATGGCCGACTTCAAAATGGCCGCCATGGTCTCCACCCATCTGGAAAAGTTTTCCCCCTCCCATATGCTAATATGCCACAAACAGGAAGTCGATATCACCAACCATTCCCATTTAATTTAGGTGTATCCATATAAATGGCCCACCCTGTATATTTATTTTATTAGATTTATTTTAATAAATTTCTAGTTAACTGCTGTTACACTTTAGTGTGAAATGTAATTCAGGTGAAGCCATTATATTTCTGTTTTGTGCTAATAAATATGCATTTAAACATGTTTTATTATATAAATTCATAAATATTGTGACTTATTAATTCATAGGATTTAAAAGAGACTCCAAAAATGGTTCGAACTACTTATTAGCAGTTAGTTGACTAATACCACATGTTAGGGTGACTGTCACGTAGTTACAAGGGACTGTGGGCACCTACCGGATCCCTCGAACTCGGGGCATCCTAGGCTATCCCAGTCCCCCAGATTACCCATCACCTTGCTATGCTCTTTTCTTAACCTTATCTGTTCCCTCCTCCACCCAGGGAGGTGAGAGGCCGAAGTGAATAGGCAACCACTAACCAGACAGATAGGGGTAAACAGGCAGGAATAAAAGAAAGCTTCAATCATACAAATACGCTCACAAAACAACAGAGTGGGAAACAGGGGAGTAATAGGAAGGAAGAAACCAAATAAGGATAAACACGAAAACCAACTCCACGCAGCAAGCTCCTGAAAAACTCTCCAACTGCCTACTCCAAACACTGAACTCTCTTCTTCACCACCAAACCAGGTAGTGGTAATTATCACTGGCAAGGTCAGAGGCATGGAGGAGGGTTTTTATATCTGCTGGGAGTAACAAACTCAGAACAGCTGATACAACCCAAGAAACAGAACACTAGGAGTCCAACTAAGCAGTTTAACCCTTGCAGCACCAGAGAAAAGAAAGCCATAACTGATAATAGGATGGTGTGGTGAGGCCAGGGGCTGGAAATTCATATTCCCAGTTATGAATGTCTCAGCAGGAATGCTAGTCTGTCTGACTTCAAAGGACCCCAGGGGAAATGGTGTTCCCCCCTTCTTCCTGCTGCAGCATTAACACAATGGGTACCTGGGCCTGCAGTCTCACCTCAGAGAGGACAAAGTATTCACATCAGCATTTGTTTCCCTTCTATACATCAACCCCTGGGAGCCTCCGTTCACACCAGGGTGACAAGCCAGGAGAGAATTGAATACAGGTAAGCTAGGATATATACCTTTGTAGTGCAAACGCCTATTCCTGACAAGAATATGGGGGAGCTAATTGAATCATGGCAATGAGGAATAGCTAATTGAATTACCTCTGAAGTCAGGGGAAGCTCCTGTGTTAGCTCACTTACCATGAGCACCTTACAATGAGAATATTGCTGGTAAATTGATTATGAAATGTCTGATAGAAGGGAAGAAGAGATTACATGTAAATTGCCTATTTTCTGCCCTGCCCAAGTTACGTATAAATGTGTCCCTCTGTGAGAGAGGAGGGGTCTTCTGTTGAGGGTCACCTGTCGCTACAGATGGGCAGAAAGACACAAGGAACTGCCCTGGACCCATGACAGCACCCTTCCTGCCGTGTCCAGAGACCTTAGATGAAAGTGTGGTATATTCACTTTTATTCCTTTTAATTTTACTGTATCGTATTACTGCTTCCTTACTGTATTTGTCTGACTACTGTATATATATATATATCTTGTAACCGCTTGTATATATTGCACCTAGCATCGCTCTTTTGAGTAAATAAATATATAAAATTTATAAGCTCCCTTCACCTTATCCTAAACCCGGAACTCACAGAAGTTGTGAGGAAGGATCAGGGGCACGTGGCTCCGATCGGTTTGTGACAATTGGTGGCAGTGGGTGGGATTTGGATATCTGTGAACTGAGCTCGGTGCTAGTTAGTAGATCAGACATAGTATACAGTGAAAGCGTGTGTACGATACTGTACCATTCCCCCTCTTAGTTTTCTGTCCTATCTTTTATTTGGCTACGGTCTCTGGTGGATGGCATACTTCCTCAGAAGCAAAGGTTCCCAGATGAGTGCTACCAGAGGGGACGCTGAGCAGATGGAAGGTGGCAGTGTGGTGCTAGTCGCTGACCAGATTGAGGTGTCAGAGGGGGGTGGAAGTGGCCCGGACATGCACGAAAATCCTGGACATTCTGTTATGCAATCCACAGCTCCAGCTGGAGGGGCCAGTAACCCGACCCTGGACGCTCTTATGCAGGCCTACCTCCAGGCTCTGAGAGATGGACAGCAGGAGCAGAGCCAGGCCGTGCTCCACATGTGGCAAGCTGAGCGAGATGACCAGGAAAGAAAGTGGCAAGCTGAGCGAGATGCCCAGGAAAGAAAGGAGCAAGCTGAGCGAGATGCGTGGCAAGCTGAGTGAGATGCCCAGGAAAGAAAGGAGGAGAGGCAGTACCAGCTACAGTTAGCCCAGCTGCGGAGCCGGCAGGACCCACCGGCTCAAACAGCACAGACTCCAGCAGCCCCAAAAGCTAAGCTACGCTCAGAGGATCTGTCTGTCCTGGAATCGGACGGAGACCTGGACCTTTTCCTGAAAGGGTTTGAACAGGTGTGTCTCCAGTACCTGGTACCCAAGGCAGACTGGGCACGCACCCTGTCCACCAGGCTAAGAGGGAGAGCCCTGGACGCTTTCTCGTCTCTCCCTGCAGCCCAGCACCAGGACTATGACCTCATTAAAGCTGCGCTGATCCTGAGGTACCGTCTCACACCTGAGGTGTACAGAGTGAAATTCCGCAGCCTGAGGAAACGACCGACCGAGAGCCACCTAGAGACTCTGCTCCAGATGAGTGTCCCGCTTCACAGATGAGCAGAGGGAGAGATAGACAATCCCGACGAAGCAACCTTGGACCTGTTCCTCAAGGAGCAATTCTTAAACATTTGCTCGGAGGAAGTGCAACAATATGTCCTGGACTGGAAACCCCAAGATGCCAGAACTGCTGCGGAGCTAGTGGATGAGTACGTCGCCAACCGGACGTCGCGGAGACCCGTCAGCACCGGCTGGAGGGGGGGTAAGACCAATCCTGTTGCGGGTAACCCTGCAGTTTCCCCTGAGACTACCCCCACCTGAAAACCTATGGGCCCCATTGTTCCCCCTTCCAAGCCCCAGGGAGGACCCCCTCGATGTCACACCTGCCATCAGCCGGGACATTACAGGGCGAACTGCCCTAGTCGGAAGAGGAACCCCCCTACTTCTCAAACCCCAGCAGCGGGTCCAACAGTTTATGTGGTGGGGAGGGGTGGGGCCAGGCCCAATGACAATCTCCAGCAAGTGACTGTGGGGAATAAAGTGGTTATGGGACTAAGGGACACGGGAGCCGATGTGACCCTATTACAGCCTGAACTGGTACCCCCGGAGAGTATCATCCCTGGAAAGATGCTGACCCTCAGCAGGGTTGGTATGGAGGAGATAACTCTACCCATGGCTTGTGTGCATCTGGATTGGGGTGTGGACAAGGGGCTGGTAGAGGTCAGGGTTACATCTCGTCTCCCTTCTAATGTCTTGTTGGGGACAGACTTGGGGCCTCTCACCTCTCAGTAAGGGAAGAGAGCAACCCCACTGCCCCGTGGTAATGTATCTGTAAGTGATATTATACTTTGTGGTACCATACATGCTGATCCTTGTAGTGACGTGCCAGCTGACAGGAGTGCAGCTGGGGGGGATTTAGCCCCCCTTCCTGCTCTCTCAGCTGACATGTCCAGCTCTGAACTTTTCAGTGAGAATGCTAATGTAATTCATTGTCGTGCTAATGAACTCTCTGGCTTGGCTGAGGAGCTGGTGGGGGCCTTGCCTGCCCCTCCCAACTGTCAGCTTGCACATGATACCTCCAGCAGCTCAAAACCTAGTGAACCGGTCAAGTGTGTATCACATGTTGGGGCAACCCACAGTGACCCCACAACCCATCCAGGTGAGGGAAGAGGACTGGGACTCCCTGAGGAGACCCTGGGCATTGCTGTGGTCACCCGCAGCAGGAGGGCTCAGGAGGCAGAGGCCGCTTTGCACCCTGACTCCTCCACCCCATCACCTGGGTCTGGGACTGGGCCCACTGGTGTTTACCCCCCAGCGCCGTTCCCTGAGGGTTCCGGCGAGAGTGCGGCCTTCAGGTCCCTGTTAGCGGGCTCCAGCCAGATGTTCCAGGCAGCTGTCCAAGCCGACAGCAGCCAGAAGCCTTGAAGGAACGTGCAGGTAAGCCCCCCTTGGAGACAGACATGGACTGCTTGTTCTGGGACCAAGGGGAGCTGTATAGGGAAACACTGCCCACAGATGGACAAGAAGGTTGGTGCGGCGAGAGGCACCTAGTGGTACCTCAGCTGTACCGAGTTGTTACGGCTCGCGCATGAGATTCCGTTGGCTGGTCACCTAGGGGTCGCTAAGACCAAGGCTCGGCTAGCCCACTTGTTTTATTGGCCTAAGATGGGGACAGCAGTAGCTGCCTACTGCCATTCGTGTGTCACCTGTCAGAGGATGGGGAAAGCGGGGCCAGGCACTAAAGCCCAATTGATACCTCTGCCCATAAAGGGTGAGCCTTTCCAGTGGATTGCTGTGGACCTCATTGGGCCACTGCCCATTCCCAGCAGCTCCGGGAAATGCTACATACTAACGGTAGTAGACTACGCTACTAGGTACCCAGAAGCTGTCACACTGTCCTCCATCCGGGCAGACGTAGTGGCCAAAGCCCTGCTGGAAATCTTCACCCGTGTTGGTTTCCCGCCAGGAGATGCTCACGGACCGAGGGACCCAATTCATGTCTGACTTGATGCAGAGCCTGTGTAAGCAAACAGGGGTGCAATATCTGGTGTCCAGCCCGTGTCACCCACAGACTAATGGCCTGTGTGAACGGTTCAATGGCATGTTGAAACAGGTGATGTCTTTCTTGGGTACGGCCGGGTACTATAGGAAGTTCGTACAGGACTACAGTGCCCTGGCCAAGCCCCTGACAGACCTCACCAAGAAGAAGCTGCCGCAAGCTGTCAACTGGACAGCGGACTGCGAGTGCTCCTTCCAGGCCTTGAAAGCTGCCCTGGCGGCAGCCCCTGTACTCCAGGCATACGACGACTCCCGGCCACTTGTAGTACAGACTGACGCCAGCACTTACGGACTCGGTGCGGTGCTGAGCCAACCTGACTCAGCAGGTCAAGAGCACCCTGTTCAATGCCTCAGTCGGAAACTTCTGCCGAGGGAAGTGGACTACTCTATGGTGGAGAAGGAATGCCTGGCGATCGTGTAGGCTCTGCAGCATCTGCAGCCATACGTGTACGGGCGCCATTTCACCATGGTGACGGACCACAACCCTCTCACTTGGCTATCTCGAGTAGCCGGTGAGAATGGAAGGTTGTTGCGTTGGAGCCTAGCTCTCCAACACTACAACTTTGATGTTCGGTATAAGTCCGGCCATGCCCACGGTAGCGCAGATGGGTTATCCAGGCAAGGGTAGGCAGCTAAAGTGCTTGCGGACGATGACTGTCGACGTCTTCCTCTGAACGCACTCTAAAAGGGGGAGGTGTGGTGAGGCCAGGGGCTGGAAATTCATATTCCCAGTTATGAAGGTCTCAGCAGGTATGCTAGTCTGTCTGACTTCAAAGGACCCCATGGGAAATGGTGTTTCCCCCTTCTTCCTGCTGCTTCCAGGTAATCAGCATTAACACAATGGGTACCTGGGCCTGCAGTCTCACCTCAGAGAGGACAAAGTATTTACATGAGCATTTGTTTCCCTTCTATACATCAACCCCTGGGAGCCTCTGTTCACACCAGGGTGACAAGCCAGGAGAGAATTGAATACAGGTCAGCTAGGATATATACCTTTGTAGTGCAAACTCCTATTCCTGACAAGAGTATGGGGGAGCTAACTGAATCATGGCAATGAGGAATAGCTAATTGAATTACCTCTGAAGTCAGGGGAAGCTCCTGTGTTAGATCAATTACCATGCGTACCTTAAAATGAGAATATTGCTGGTAAATGGATTATGAAATGTCTGATAGAAGGGAAGAGGAGATTACATGTAAATCGCCAATTTTCTGCCCTGCCAAAGTTACGTATAAATGTGTCCCTCTGT
Organism: Phyllobates terribilis; assembly: GCF_046119375.1. NCBI lineage: Eukaryota > Metazoa > Chordata > Amphibia > Anura > Dendrobatidae > Phyllobates > Phyllobates terribilis. The sequence goes on along the minus strand of NW_027362763.1, from coordinate 733,448,898 downwards.
GAGAGAGGAGGGGTCTTCTGTTGAGGGTTACCTGTCGCTACAGATGGGCAGAAATACACAAGGAACCACCCTGGACCCATGACAGCACCCTTCCTGCCGTGTCCAGAGACCTTAGATGAAAGTGTGGTATATTCACTTTTATTCCTTTTAATTTTACTGTATCGTATTACTGCTTCCTTACTGTATTTGTCTGACTACTGTATAAATATATATCTTGTAACCGCTTTTATATATTGTACCTAGCATCGCTCTTTTGAGTAAATAAATATATAAAATTTATAAGCTCCCTTCACCTTATCCTAAACCCGGAACTCACGGAAGTTGTGAGGAAGGATCAGGGGCACGTGGCTCCGATCGGTTTGTGACAGATGGTGAAGCCATTCTAACTACGACAGGTGTATGCATCATGAGACGCTGCGATCGTCTGACTCCACTCTGTCGCAGTATCTCTGACAGTGACTTTTTGAGATCACTTTACTTAGTGCCAGTGCTGTAAGGTGACTATTTCTATGGTGGTGCTGTGTTTGTGAAGTTGTATTGTACAGAGCCCATGGGGATTTTACCTGACAGCAAGAGGAACTTTTGAGCACCTGGGTGTCTCTTCCAATGGGTGCAGTTCTGTGGAGAGTCATGCAGCTCTACTCTTAAAAGAGAGGGACCCACTTATAAAGAGTAGCAGTGGGCTTATACATTTTGATCAAAATGTTTAAAAACAACCTCCTATTCATTTTTGAAAAAAATTGCTTAGCCGCAGTAGATCAATGTTTAATATTTGGATGTGTGGTCCATGTCTTTTTTTTTTCAAAAGCTATGATTTATCTTATAGGAGTGTTGTGCATTAAATAGATTATCCCAACATCCATATTTAGGAGTGAACCACTTCCCAGTTCCAAGACCCATAGCTTCCTGTTTGCTGAGAGGGTGTGTGCTCCTATTTGATTGACTAGCAAGATGAGCAGAAGTGACTACCTGTGCTCTGCCACAAATATTCGTGGGGGAAGACGTACACAGCCTCCCAATCAGCTAGTGATGGAGATGGGTGAGCAGCACTGCCATAGTGATTCCCAATTTTTCTTACATGGAGAGCCACATTCAGCTCTGAGAGACGGTTGTGAGCCACATCAAAACCTTTTTCCTCCCCCCCAGAGTAGTGACATGTTGCTCCCACCTTACTCAAAGTAGCCACAACCAAAGCTTTCCTACAGAAATCACACCAAGGCAGTATATTTACAATCAGGGGTCCCACCTCACTATTACATCAAAGGGGTTGTGCCACGAACAAAAGTATATTTTAATCAACAGATCTTGTTGGAATAATAATAAGTTCCCCAGTTGGATGTGTTTTAAAAAAATGGTCCTGAGCTGAGATAATCTTATAAATGTGCCCCTGCTGTGTACTGTGTAATAGTTGGGTCTGACCGTGCAGGAACATGGTCTGATCATACACAGCTAATGAGCAGGGGAGAACGCAAAAGAGAGTATACAGACAGGACAGCACGGGATCGCATCTTTTTGTGAGAAAAACATTTCACGGCTTATTTTTAAACAATATTTTACATCAAAGAAAGAATCAGCTGTGATTCCATGCTGTCCTGTCTGTATACTCTTTTGCTTCCTCCCCTGGCCATTAGTTGTGGTATATAGGACCCTGTTCCTGCACGGTCGAACACAGCCATTACACAGGGCACATTTATTAGATTATCTCGGGACAGCAAGATTTTTTTTAAACACATCCAATTGTGGGGTTTATTTTTATTCCAAGATCTGTTGATTAAAGTGAACTTTTGTTCGTGGCACAACCTCTTTAATTTATCTCTAAATCACCAAGGCCAGTATACGTGCATCAATATCTGCTCTTCTGTGTGAGTCTACTCTCAAAAGACACCATGCGGAGACCTGCTCTTCATAGCTGTTTGCTAGATATGGTGCTAATGCACCAAGCTGGCAGACACCCACGAGCCACATGTGGCTACCGAGACAGGTTGGAGACCCCTGTCTTAGAGTAAATATGATCAAATCTTCCAGATTCAAATTGATTTCCATCAAAATTTATTCAATGAGAATCAAATGTACATTATTATACTCTGCAATTTTCAAAACCATATGGTCTGGAACGTATTTCCCGATGGTTACATGAGGCTGAGGCCTAATCACTGTCACATCATCTAGTCATCACCAGAAGCACTGAGGATGCTTTTGAAGTGACCACACTGGTGACTAGATAAAAGAAAAACACTGGACCAGAGTGGGGCTACAAGGTAGGACAAGTGAAGGCTGGGTGAGTATATATTTTTATTTTTTAACACATTCCTGACCGTCTATAATCCAGCAGAATGTTAGCTGACTACTGCAGTAAGTGGATCACAAAAAAAATAAGATTTTGGGTAAAACCATATTTTTGAAAAATGTAATGCTGTTTCAATTTTCTTCAAATTAACTCACTCATTTCTACCCAGGAGCTATTCCTTAGTAATGAATAGGGCTGGAAAGAGGAGGATATGGTCAGAAGCAACTGCGAATGCTCCAGAATCCAGAGCAGTCTCAGTGTTCACATAAAATGTAAATATGCAAATTGCCTCTTCAGAGAGGAAGATGACTTGAATTCTAGTGCCACCTATTGCAAATAGCAATCCTAAAAGTCAATATTGACCCTTTATGACCTTGCCATATGACTTTAGATAAAAGACAAACCATAATCTGTTATGTTCTGCTACCAGAGCTAAGGAAAGAGAGGAGATCTGTCCCTACGATAGAACTCAGCTGAATCCCTACGATGTAACAGGGGACCTGATCCTGCGATCAGACCTGCTAAAGTCCTAAGCTAGTCTGTACGGAGACCTATAGATGTGGGGAAGGAATCCCTACAAGTACTAAGGACTGGGAGGAATATGGGACACCTCCTAACAGAAATAGTAGCAGACAGACGAACAAACAAAATATATAGAACATAGAGGTCAGTAGACCAAGCAAACTAACAGAGCAAGACACAGAGCACAGGCTAGCTAGAAAGTAGATATATAATGCAGTCCAGCAAAGCCAGAAGGGCGGAGCAGGATTAAATAGGCCAACAAGGTCATGTGACCAGCAAAGGAAAAAAAACCTAAGAGCAAGGTTCTAACAGTACCCCCCCTTCTAAGAGGATCCTCCGGATCCCCTAGGACCAGGCTTATCAGGAAATCTCCTGTGAAACGCTCTGATAAGTCTGGACGCAGAAACATCATCCGACCTCACCCAAGAGTTATCCTCGGGACCGAAACCTTTCCAGGCCACAAGATACTGCAAACTACCTCTATACCGTCTAGAGTTAAGGATGCGAGAAATTTCATATTCCCCGTCCTCCACCACCGGAGGAACAGAGGCAGAGGCGTCACAATCCGATACAACAGCTTTTTTCAACAGAGAGACATGAAATACCGGATTAATTCTCCAGGAGGTAGGAACCTCCAACCTAACAGCAGATTGGTTGACAACCTGAAGCACCTTAAAGGGCCCTACAAACTTGGGACCCAATTTCTTTGAAGGAATCCTCAACCGCAGATTCCTAGAGGACAACCAAACCATGTCACCAACAGCGAACAAAACCTCCTGTCGTTTCCTATCAAAGTAGTCTTTAGATTTTCTGTTGGCCTCCTGAAGATTACCACGCACATCCGTCCAAACTCTCTCCAAATCACCGGAAAAATTCTCCTCCTCAGGCACGGCAGATCCCAACTTGGAGAACGACCCAAACGACGGATGTCTCCCAGAACAACAAAAAAAAGGCGAACAACCAGCAGAAGAAGATGTATGATTGTTCAGAGCAAATTCAGCAAGTGGCAGAAACTCAGACCACCCCTCTTGATTGTCTGCCACAAAACAACGCAAGAACTGCTCAACATCCTGGTTTTTCCTTTCTGTCTGGCCATTAGATTCAGGATGATATCCGGACGAGAACGACAAATGAACTCCCAACCTATCACAAAAGGCACGCCAAAAACGAGCCACGAACTGAGGACCCCTATCAGAAACAATGTCAGTAGGAACGCCATGAAGTCTGACAATTTCCTTGACAAAGGCCTTAGCGAGAGTTTTAGCGCAGGGCAGTTTGACGAAAGGAACCAAGTGACACATCTTGCTAAAACGGTCCACGACCACCCAGATGACAGTAAAACCCTCAGAGGGGGGAAGGTCAGTTATAAAGTCCATAGCCAAATGTGTCCAAGGAGCACTGGGAACCTCCAAAGGACAAAGCAACCCCGCAGCAGGAGTATGTGAGGACTTAGATCTAGCACATATAGTACATTGACGCACCCACTTAATGACTTCCTTCTGCCATCCAGGCCACCAAAAACTGCGACCCATCAGTCTCTTGGTCTCAGAGATTCCGGGATGACCTGCCAACCGAGATTCGTGACACTCAACAAACAAATCTCTCCTAAAGGTCCCAGGCACAAACAACCTCCCATGAGGAGTGTTAGAAGGGGCATTCTCCTGTGCTTTAAGAATCTCATTTTCCAAAACGGAGTCCAAAGCAGCTATCACAACACCTTCTTGTAAAATGTTCTCCACTTTCTCAGCACCGACTATGGGAGAAAAACTGCGAGACAAGGCATCCGCTTTAACATTCTTAGTACCAGGGATGTAAGTAACGGAGAAATTAAACCGCGAGAAAAACAGTGCCCACCTAGCCTGACGGGCATTCAGGCGCTTGGCAGCATCAAGATATATCAGATTTTTATGATCCGTAAGAACCTGAACGGGAAATTCCGCACCTTCCAAGAAGTGGCGCCAGTGTTCAAATGCGAGTTTAATAGCCAATAATTTCCGATTACCAATATCGTAATTCAGTTCAGTCTCCGAAAATTTTTTTGAAAAAAAGGCCCAGGGATGTAATCCATCCCCGTTATCCTGAGACAATACTGCGCCAACCCCCACAGAGGAAGCATCAACCTCAACCAAAAACGGCCTAGTAACATCAGGCTGCATAAGGATGGGAGCAGAGGTGAACCTCTCCTTGAGATACACAAAAGCTTCAATGGCCTCAGAAGACCACTGAACCGCATCAGCACCTTTCCTGGTGAGATCAGTCAGAGGTTTGACAATACTAGAAAAATTTTTTATGAATTTTCTGTAGTAATTGGCGAAACCCAAAAACCTCTGTATCGATTTCAAACCAATAGGCCTAGGCCATTCCTGCACAGCCTGAACCTTAACCGGATCCATCTCAAAACCTTTGCTGGAGATAATGTAGCCCAAAAAACTAATTCTCTGTACAGCGAACTCACATTTCTCCAGCTTAGCAAAAAGCGAATTGTCCATTAATAACTGTAATACCTCACGCACGCTCCGCCAATGAGACTCCAGATCCGGCGAATAAATCAAAATGTCATCCAAATACACAACCACATTTTTACCGATCAAAGGTCTAAGGATATCATTAATCAGATTCTGAAAAAATGCAGGAGCATTAGTAAGACCAAAAGGCATAACCAGATTCTCAAAATGACCCACAGGAGTGTTAAAAGCAGTCTTCCATTCGTCACCCTCCTTCATGCGCAACAGATTGTATGCCCCCTTAAGGTCAATTTTAGAGAACCACTTGGCCCCCATGAACTGGTTAAACAGATCAGGAATCAATGGCAGTGGGTAAGGATTGCGTACAGTAATTTTGTTAATCTCACGAAAATCCAGACAAGGACGTAAACCGCCGTCCTTTTTTTTTACAAAAAAAAATCCAACCGCCGCAGGAGACTTAGAGGGCCTAATGTGACCGGCGGCCAAACTTGTCTGTATGTATTCCTCCAAAGCCTTCCTCTCAGGAATAGTAAGGTTAAATAAACGACTTTTAGGAAGAGTCGCTCCAGGGACAAATTCAATAGAACAATCATAGTCTCTATGGGGAGGCAAAACCTGCGATTCCTTCTCAGAAAAAACTCTCCAAAAATCCTGAATAGGAACAGGCAATTCTCCCCTATCCAAAGCTGCAATACGCCCGTTACAACACTTGTCATAACATTTATGGCTCCAGGATTTAATTTCACTGGTAGACCAATCCAGTACAGGATTGTGAAATTTTAACCAGGGCAATCCCAATATTACTGGAGAAGGCAAATTATTCAACACTACCAAATCCAATTTCTCATGGTGAACACCATTAATAGTGAGAGGAAATTCACAGACCTTGAGAGTAATATTCTTCAAAGGGGAACCATCCACAGAAACCACAGCAATGGGGGATGATAAAGGTTCAGGTTTTAAATTGAGTCTTTCCACGAATCCCCCATCAATTACATTCAGAGTAGACCCGCAATGAACAAACACCCGAAATTCCATTAATTTTTTCTGAGCAATCGTGGAAGCAGCTAAAAATATACCCTTGGAATTTAAACAGGCAATACGGGCGTGACTGACCTTTTTTTTTTCTTTCTTCATACGAAGCTCACAGCCTTTAATCAAATGACCAGATTTTCCGCAATAGAAACACAAGCCTTCAGAAAATCGACGGTCTTTTTCTTGAGAGCGAGGTGCCACCGATCCAATCTCCATCGGTTCACCACTGTTAGTACACACATTCTCATAACCAGAAACTGACATAGCAGAGGATTTGCTCTCATTAACCCTTGCACGCAGTCTTCTATCCACCCGTATAGCTAATTGCATAGCCTGTTGCAAATCTTCAGGTGTAGGATAAGCAATTAGCAGGTCTTTAACCCTTTCACTGAGCCCAGCAAGAGATTGACTTTTCAGAGCAGAATCGTTCCACCCTGTTTGAGTAGACCAACGACGGAAATGAGTACAATATTTTTCCACATTACCTGATCCCTGTTTTAAACGTCTCAACTCAGTCTCAGCTGATGCGACACGGTCAGGATCATCATATAATAGTCCCAAAGCAGAAAAAAAACTATCCACTGATCTGAAGCATGTATCACTAGGTTGCAAAGAAAAGGCCCACTCCTGAGGCTCTTTGCGCAAAAGTGACATTATGAACCCTACGCGCTGGGATTCATCCCCAGAGGACTTAGGTCTCAAACGAAAATACAATAAGCAAGCATTTTTAAATGAAAAAAATTCTCGGTGTTCACCAAAAAATAAATCCGGCAAACATACCTTAGGCTCCAAGAAATGTGCTCCAGGACAGCTACTCACGTGCTGACGGAGCTCGGCCACCTCCAGTGAGAGTCCCTGCAGGCGATGAGCCAAATCCTGAACCGACACCATGATGGAACAGAAAAATCTTTCCTTAGAGAATTTGCAGGCTGGACTTACTGTTATGTTCTGCTACCAGAGTTAAGGAAAGAGAGGAGATCTGTCCCTACGATAGAACTCAGCTGAATCCCTACGATGTAACAGGGGACCTGATCCTGCGATCAGACCTGCTAAAGTCCTAAGCTAGTCTGTACGGAGACCTATAGATGTGGGGAAGGAATCCCTACAAGTACTAAGGACTGGGAGGAATATGGGACACCTCCTAACAGAAATAGTAGCAGACAGACGAACAAACAAAATATATAGAACATAGAGGTCAGTAGACCAAGCAAACTAACAGAGCAAGACACAGAGCACAGGCTAGCTAGAAAGTAGATATATAATGCAGTCCAGCAAAGCCAGAAGGGCGGAGCAGGATTAAATAGGCCAACAAGGTCATGTGACCAGCAAAGGAAAAAAAACCTAAGAGCAAGGTTCTAACAGTACCCCCCCTTCTAAGAGGATCCTCCGGATCCCCTAGGACCAGGCTTATCAGGAAATCTCCTGTGAAACGCTCTGATAAGTCTGGACGCGGAAACATCATCCGACCTCACCCAAGAGTTATCCTCGGGACCGAAACCTTTCCAGGCCACAAGATACTGCAAACTACCTCTATACCGTCTAGAGTTAAGGATGCGAGAAATTTCATATTCCCCGTCCTCCACCACCGGAGGAACAGAGGCAGAGGCGTCACAATCCGATACAACAGCTTTTTTCAACAGAGAGACATGAAATACCGGATTAATTCTCCAGGAGGTAGGAACCTCCAACCTAACAGCAGATTGGTTGACAACCTGAAGCACCTTAAAGGGCCCTACAAACTTGGGACCCAATTTCTTTGAAGGAATCCTCAACCACAGATTCCTAGAGGACAACCAAACCATGTCACCAACAGCGAACAAAACCTCCTGTCGTTTCCTATCAAAGTAGTCTTTAGATTTTCTGTTGGCCTCCTGAAGATTACCACGCACATCCGTCCAAACTCTCTCCAAATCACCGGAAAAATTCTCCTCCTCAGGCACGGCAGATCCCAACTTGGAGAACGACCCAAACGACGGATGTCTCCCAGAACAACAAAAAAAAGGCGAACAACCAGCAGAAGAAGATGTATGATTGTTCAGAGCAAATTCAGCAAGTGGCAGAAACTCAGACCACCCCTCTTGATTGTCTGCCACAAAACAACGCAAGAACTGCTCAACATCCTGGTTTTTCCTTTCTGTCTGGCCATTAGATTCAGGATGATATCCGGACGAGAACGACAAATGAACTCCCAACCTATCACAAAAGGCACGCCAAAAACGAGCCACGAACTGAGGACCCCTATCAGAAACAATGTCAGTAGGAACGCCATGAAGTCTGACAATTTCCTTGACAAAGGCCTTAGCGAGAGTTTTAGCGCAGGGCAGTTTGACGAAAGGAACCAAGTGACACATCTTGCTAAAACGGTCCACGACCACCCAGATGACAGTAAAACCCTCAGAGGGTGGAAGGTCAGTTATAAAGTCCATAGCCAAATGTGTCCAAGGAGCACTGGGAACCTCCAAAGGACAAAGCAACCCCGCAGCAGGAGTATGTGAGGACTTAGATCTAGCACATATAGTACATTGACGCACCCACTTAATGACTTCCTTCTGCCATCCAGGCCACCAAAAACTGCGACCCACCAGTCTCTTGGTCTCAGAGATTCCGGGATGACCTGCCAACCGAGATTCGTGACACTCAACAAACAAATCTCTCCTAAAGGTCCCAGGCACAAACAACCTCCCATGAGGAGTGTTAGAAGGGGCATTCTCCTGTGCTTTAAGAATCTCATTTTCCAAAACGGAGTCCAAAGCAGCTATCACAACACCTTCTTGTAAAATGTTCTCCACTTTCTCAGCACCGACTATGGGAGAAAAACTGCGAGACAAGGCATCCGCCTTAACATTCTTAGTACCAGGGATGTAAGTAACGGAGAAATTAAACCGCGAGAAAAACAGTGCCCACCTAGCCTGACGGGCATTCAGGCGCTTGGCAGCATCAAGATATATCAGATTTTTATGATCCGTAAGAACCTGAACGGGAAATTCCGCACCTTCCAAGAAGTGGCGCCAGTGTTCAAATGCGAGTTTAATAGCCAATAATTCCCGATTACCAATATCGTAATTCAGTTCAGTCTCCGAAAATTTTTTTGAAAAAAAGGCACAGGGATGTAATCCATCCCCGTTATCCTGAGACAATACTGCGCCAACCCCCACAGAGGAAGCATCAACCTCAACCAAAAACGGCCTAGTAACATCAGGCTGCATAAGGATGGGAGCAGAGGTGAACCTCTCCTTGAGATACACAAAAGCTTCAATGGCCTCAGAAGACCACTGAACCGCATCAGCACCTTTCCTGGTGAGATCAGTCAGAGGTTTGACAATACTAGAAAAATTTTTTATGAATTTTCTGTAGTAATTGGCGAAACCCAAAAACCTCTGTATCGATTTCAAACCAATAGGCCTAGGCCATTCCTGCACAGCCTGAACCTTAACCGGATCCATCTCAAAACCTTTGCTGGAGATAATGTAGCCCAAAAAACTAATTCTCTGTACAGCGAACTCACATTTCTCCAGCTTAGCAAAAAGCGAATTGTCCATTAATAACTGTAATACCTCACGCACGCTCCGCCAATGAGACTCCAGATCCGGCGAATAAATCAAAATGTCATCCAAATACACAACCACATTTTTACCGATCAAAGGTCTAAGGATGTCATTAATCAGATTCTGAAAAAATGCAGGAGCATTAGTAAGACCAAAAGGCATAACCAGATTCTCAAAATGACCCACAGGAGTGTTAAAAGCAGTCTTCCATTCGTCACCCTCCTTCATGCGCAACAGATTGTATGCCCCCTTAAGGTCAATTTTAGAGAACCACTTGGCCCCCATGAACTGGTTAAACAGATCAGGAATCAATGGCAGTGGGTAAGGATTGCGTACAGTAATTTTGTTAATCTCACGAAAATCCAGACAAGGACGTAAACCGCCGTCCTTTTTTTTTACAAAAAAAAATCCAACCGCCACAGGAGACTTAGAGGGCCTAATGTGACCGGCGGCCAAACTTGTCTGTATGTATTCCTCCAAAGCCTTCCTCTCAGGAATAGTAAGGTTAAATAAACGACTTTTAGGAAGAGTCGCTCCAGGGACAAATTCAATAGAACAATCATAGTCTCTATGGGGAGGTAAAACCTGCGATTCCTTCTCAGAAAAAACTCTCCAAAAATCCTGAATAGGAACAGGCAATTCTCCCCTATCCAAAGCTGCAATACGCCCGTTACAACACTTGTCATAACATTTATGGCTCCAGGATTTAATTTCACTGGTAGACCAATCCAGTACAGGATTGTGAAATTTTAACCAGGGCAATCCCAATATTACTGGAGAAGGCAAATTATTCAACACTACCAAATCCAATTTCTCATGGTGAACACCATTAATAGTGAGAGGAAATTCACAGACCTTGAGAGTAATATTCTTCAAAGGGGAACCATCCACAGAAACCACAGCAATGGGGGATGATAAAGGTTCAGGTTTTAAATTGAGTCTTTCCACGAATCCCCCATCAATTACATTCAGAGTAGACCCGCAATGAACAAACACCCGAAATTCCATTAATTTTTTCTGAGCAATCGTGGAAGCAGCTAAAAATATACCCTTGGAATTTAAACAGGCAATACGGGCGTGACTGACCTTTTTTTTTTCTTTCTTCATACGAAGCTCACAGCCTTTAATCAAATGACCAGATTTTCCGCAATAGAAACACAAGCCTTCAGAAAATCGACGGTCTTTTTCTTGAGAGCGAGGTGCCACCGATCCAATCTCCATCGGTTCACCACTGTTAGTACACACATTCTCATAACCAGAAACTGACATAGCAGAGGATTTGCTCTCATTAACCCTTGCACGCAGTCTTCTATCCACCCGTATAGCTAATTGCATAGCCTGTTGCAAATCTTCAGGTGTAGGATAAGCAATTAGCAGGTCTTTAACCCTTTCACTGAGCCCAGCAAGAAATAGACTTTTCAGAGCAGAATCGTTCCACCCTGTTTGAGTAGACCAACGACGGAAATGAGTACAATATTTTTCCACATTACCTGATCCCTGTTTTAAACGTCTCAACTCAGTCTCAGCTGATGCGACACGGTCAGGATCATCATATAATAGTCCCAAAGCAGAAAAAAAACTATCCACTGATCTGAAGCATGTATCACTAGGTTGCAAAGAAAAGGCCCACTCCTGAGGCTCTTTGCGCAAAAGTGACAATATGAACCCTACGCGCTGGGATTCATCCCCAGAGGACTTAGGTCTCAAACGAAAATACAATAAGCAAGCATTTTTAAATGAAAAAAATTCTCGGTGTTCACCAAAAAATAAATCCGGCAAACATACCTTAGGCTCCAAGAAATGTGCTCCAGGACAGCTACTCACGTGCTGACGGAGCTCGGCCACCTCCAGAGAGAGTCCCTGCAGGCGATGAGCCAAATCCTGAACCGACACCATGATGGAACAGAAAAATCTTTCCTTAGAGAATTTGCAGGCTGGACTTACTGTTATGTTCTGCTACCAGAGTTAAGGAAAGAGAGGAGATCTGTCCCTACGATAGAACTCAGCTGAATCCCTACGATGTAACAGGGGACCTGATCCTGCGATCAGACCTGCTAAAGTCCTAAGCTAGTCTGTACGGAGACCTATAGATGTGGGGAAGGAATCCCTACAAGTACTAAGGACTGGGAGGAATATGGGACACCTCCTAAGAGAAATAGTAGCAGACAGACGAACAAAGAAAATTTATAGAACATAGAGGTCAGTAGATCAAGCAAACTAACAGAGCAAGACACAGAGCACAGGCTAGCTAGAAAGTAGATATACAATGCAGTCCAGCAAAGCCAGAAGGGCGGAGCAGGATTAAATAGGCCAACAAGGTCATGTGACCAGCAAAGTAAAAAAAACCTAAGAGCAAGGTTCTAACATAATCTTTATCCTAACGCTCGTTAAAGGGGCAGTATTGATTTTTATGATCGCTATTTCCAGTAGATGGCACTACTGTTCTAGTCCCCTTCCTCTCTGAAGAGGCATATTTATTTTCCCAGGAGCATGCATGCCTTATATGCCTCCTTACACTGGCATGCCAGGCATGTCACTCTACACAAGGAGAAATGTTACCCTTTAGATACTGTGGTAAAGCGGCTTGCTTGGCTGTACACAGAGGTAGACACGGAACACTGTCTCTTTAAGTTTCGGGTTGGTTTATTAAAACGTCATAAACCAACCTAGAGTTCATAAAGTAAAACACAGCCCATTTGGCATAATGGCAAAGCAAAATACAAAGATGCAGCACAATCCATATATTGGCCGGGGTCCAGCCACTTAGGGTTGGCCACAAACGGTTCAGCACAGCACATGAAAGCTCCTCTCTGGGGCAAGTCTCTCCAGATACTGAACCACATCTGAGTAACAAGGCTGGCTATTTACAGCCCAGACCACACCCTGGGGTGGAAATATGGTGAATGGCCTCCCATCTGCACTATGGCCATTCACAGCAAAACCTGCCCTTTTAAATATGGCTGATTAACCCTCTCTGCACCTACCATGCATGCAGGAGAAGACTTCCACGTTTCACATCATTGAAGCTAACAGCCTCAGTGAAACATATCTCCCCTTCAGTATTCTGCCAGTGACTTTGTCACACTACATAGAATGTAGCAACTGTGCATCATTATCTTTGGCCATTGCACCAAGACAGCAAGGATGGTCGTTCCCCTTGGCAATGGGCAGTAAATTATAATACTAAAAAAATTATCTAGTAGGAGAATAAGGAAGTTATTTGCAAACATGCTTATTTTTACACTGTCTCGCTGCCTATGCATATTTTATAACATGGGAATTACACTTTAGGAAGCTGATGATAACAGTGGTCTAATGGGGATATACAATTTCAGATAGTGTCATTTTTTTTCTTTATTCCATTCTTTACTGTCTATAATTGTCTCTAGCATGTTACTACTACCTTAGTCATACCCTTACGTTTTGCTTGTGCTTGCTTAATACACGGCAGTATTCAAGAGGAAATAACTCTGACAGAGAGTGAAGAATTCATGTAAAAGAGGAGTCTTCCTTCGGGCTTGTATTCAATTCAAATATGAGCACACATTAATAATTAAAAAATGAATAAAAAAATAAAGAATTTTAGTAGTCAACGATGGGGCACAAGAGCAACACATTAACAAAAAATGCCTGGAACATGTTCGGATTATTTTACTTTATTAAAGTATAGCTTAGAAACTCCAAATCAGAACTTTTTATCACAGTTATTAACACTGAGCCGGACTGAGAAAGCTTTCAAGAATGCAGGGCATTGCTGAGGCTGCAAAATAAAATGTGATTCTACCCTTGATGCGCTGTAAACTTTAGCGTTTTCCCGATTTATTAAGCAGATAAATTACATTAAAAGATGCCAACCAAACAAATCCACTATTTTGACCTTGCATGGGTTACAAGAGCCACATATAACTGTATTGTTTATTAATGGTGAGAAAATCAATAGCAGCTTTGATCTTCATCATATTGTTTGTTGATATCTTTGAAGTACAGCATGGTTAGAGGCGCAGAAAGTCAAGGTAAAACTCTTATAGGAATGTCATCAACATATAGGAGATCACAAAGGCTTATTGAAGTTTGTTACCATTTTGTGATATGTTTATTGTTGCATTCTTTATATATAGTTCAGTTTGATAAACATAGAGGAGCCAGCAGCTAGACAGTGGACAGGGTTAATAATTGATTTTCCAAAACTTCAACATTAAGCCTACTCCCATTTGGACTTTTCTAGAGGGAACTTCTAGGTCACTGTCATGGGTTAGACCTTCATGATCACTAAAATAAAGGGGGTTCAGTGCTAGTAGAATGCAGGGCCCACTTTCAGTTCAGGGTTGGGTGGGTAAAGCAACTTAAAGCAGATGTTCTAAAAACAACATATATAATCGATCCAAAAGATGAGTGATAAATACTGCATATGATTACTAGAAGACCAACTGCTAGGACCCCCACCTTCATGGCAATGGATGATAAATGGTGTTTATGAGATAACCTCTTCAAATCTTTATACCTGAATGAGGCAGATTCTCAGGAAGATCTATGTCCTGCCCATAGATCTTAACATCTCCTTTACATATAAGGAAAATGTGGATTACTCTGGAATAAAACTTTGGGACACAGCTATCAAAGGATCATTTTGTTCAAATTTATAGGACCTTCGTGCCCATATAGAAGGCTTAGGAGGGTTGATCCTACTGACAGATTCCCTTTAAAGGGTTTCTCCTCTTTGTACAATTCCTTTTTGTAAGAATGGCTCCTGAAGATAAGCTGATTACCAACTGTCTAGCTGCTGGGACCGCCTGTCAGGCTCACCAGGTGAAATGAATCCTCTAAACCTCAGGTCCAGGTGGGAACACAAACCTCGGGTGTTGATGCAGCAAGCAGGTGGCAAATGGACAGCAAGGACTTGGCACACTGAGGAATCTCAGGAGTAACAGGATAAATAAAGTGGAACTCATCAGAGATGCAAGCAAATAAAAGTACAATATGAATAGAAGGTGGAGCACACTAAAATAGAGGTCTAGAGTCACAATCCCAAGACACAGGTGTGTATTAATGGGCCTTAAATAGGTCTAGGATGATGATATCATTGATCCACATCCGACAACTTGCAAAACCCTACATGGAGCACAACAGAGGGCAGCGGACCCAGGGGAAGTAGGCGGAGCCCGGGATACCCGGAACAGCTGTGTAACACCTCCAGTGATCTATTTGACTCTCCTGCATCATTGCTGCAGGAAACATAAAGCAGTAAAACCCCTATACATATTAGAGCAAGGATGGCTGAATCCATCCATATTGGAGGGATAGGCTGACTACTGAATGTTATTTGTATAGGGGCTTCGCAACTACCCTGACTCATAATGTCGGGTAATAATGGATCAGCATTAGTAATGAGTGAATTTTTCAAAATTTGAATCAAACAGAATCACTTGAATTTGGCCAGCAGATTCTATTTGATTTTAATGAATTGAGTCCACATTAAGATTGCCTCGATTGCTTTGAGGAGAGGAAAGAGGTTTTAAAAATGAAAAAGTAAAAAACCCTACACTCATCTTTTTTCACCTATTTTATACTTCTTACACTGCCTCCACTGCCTGCACAGCTACTCAATCCTCAGTGCCAGTCATCAGTTCTTCCTTTGCTCCATTCTGCAGACGGGGAGGCCAACCTGAGTCAAATTGGCCTCCTTGGTCACATGGCGGGGTAACCATGCCATGGTGTGCATTGCCCCCCATTTTGACCGAGTGAGATGAATCTAAGGCCTCAGATTGGTGTCAGCGCTGCACTGAGGAGTGAGGAGATTTCATGACAGCAGTTGTATAGAAGAGTGAGGAAAAGTTAGTTTTTTGTTAAGTATTTTAACCCATTTCTGGCCCTCATAAGAATCCAGCCAAATGGCGATCAAAATTTTTCTGGATTTGTGCAAAATACATATCAAAAAATTAGCATTCAGGTGAATTTTTCAATTTTTGTTACTAATCAATTTGCTTGTCTCTAATGAACATATTGAATTTCAACTTGCCCAATCTTTTTTTTTGTAGAGGATGTCTAATTCCCTCATCTGAGGGTGTGTACATATGAGAGGACAGGAGAAATATGCTTCACGTATATAGCCAACCCTACACCATTGCATACATTATGTTTTACATGTAATATTGAGATTTTTGGGTCTGCCTTGGTAAAGATACCCTTTAAAGTCATTTTGTATCCAGAATAATGAATGAGGGACCCCTTCTATTTCCTCATGACTTTCTAAAAATATTTTTTTCCCTTACATTTGCCGAAAGTAAAAATGCCAGCTAATATTGTATCAAAGAGCATTTCTCCATCTGAAATATTATATCAAACTGGACAGGAAAAAAGGAGCTGAAGAAAAGAATACAGTAGATCAAGGAGGGCACCATATCTCAGACCTCTCTAGAGAAACACAAAAGAGCTATGTTAATATTAATATTGAAAACCCATAAGGCCAATAAACTATATAACATTGTAAAAAGTAATAATTGCTCTTATCTGAACAGGGAGTGTGGGGCTATATTTATCTAAAAGTACAAGGTTTTATTAAGTGTGAAGTAAAAGCTTTTCTCTTGCTGCCGGCTTATAATGCTCTAATGCGCCCTGATAAATTCTCAGTAATTTATGCTTTTATACTGTCATCCAAGCTAACTGAATAAGATATTCATCTGCGGTACTATGGCTGACCTGTCTGTGAATTACTATGCTTTATATATAACACTGAAATGTTTTCACATAACATTTGGTACCAAATAAATTACAAAGTAATTAAGATTGAGTTAAACCAGTTGTTACAGTTATGGACAATGAAATAAAGTGATTAAAACTGGAAACATGAATAAAATAAACTTTTTCATATTGTAGACGGATTCACTATCAGAGAATATCACATATTGTACCTGTCTTTGAGACCTTACTGATTGGTGGAGAAAGCTGTAGGCAGCCATTCTAATGTAAAATTACATGCTGGCCCTTTAAATAAATACATAGAGCACAGGGTCCTACCTGAGCAGCGACTATCCTGTAGGAGACGCCTTTATGATGTGTACTAGTGTTAAAGAGGCAAAATGCTTAAAGGGAACCTGTCATGTCTTATCTACTATGTAAACTTCCCCCATTACATTTTTAGTGATGCAATGTGCATGACTAACACTCTTTTTTCATTAAAATTGGCACAAATATATTGATTATATAATATTTTATATACTTACATCATACCTGCTCGTTTAGTCATAGGGGTGTGATTCTCGCATTAAGTCAGGGCAGAAGTATGGGGCGCTTGCGCAGTATGACATGGCCAGACAGTAAAGCTTGTAGAGCTGGGAGCCGTGCGTGTGCTGTGACGAGCTGCACTCCGTGCGTGGTCAGTGAGGCTGTGTAGTTCCCAGCTTCACTGCGCATACACTGTGATGAGCAGCTCTGGCCGCACACAGTGAAGCTTGGAACTTCACTGCGCACGCGCGCGGAGCTGCTCATCACAGCTCATGCACAGCTCACAGCGCTGCAAGCTTTACTGCCTGGCCATGTCACACTGTGCAAGCGCCCCATACTTCAGCCCTGACTTAATGCGCGGATAACATCCCTATGAATAAACGAGCAGGTATGATATAAGTATATAAAATGTTATATAATCATTATATTTGTGCCAATTTTAATGAGAAATGCGTGTTAGTGATACACATTGCATCACTAACAACGCAATGAGGGCAGTTTACATAGTAGATGATGTACTTACTTTGAAAATCCATGTCAGAATGGCAGTATAATCCTGATATTAAAATGACCATTTTCAGGTAAAGAGTTAAAGCTTATGAGTTCAAGTATATTCTATCTCCGCCCACCCAGTGTGACTGACATCTGAAGCTTTTACTGAGCAGTGAGATTTCAGAAGCAGCAGGAAGGCTGGACACTGAGGAGCTGACAGTCAGGCTAGATGGGTAGTAGAGATGAGCGTTGTTCTACTCGAACTGTTCGCCAATCTCAAATTCGAGCTGTTTTGGGCGGTGTTCGAGCTGGTCGGCGAACACGAACAATTTGAGAAAAATTCGGCTGTTCGAGGTTATGTTCGATAACTGTTCGTGCACCAAAATCATAACTGGATTTTTTCTCAGTAATGATGAAAATTAATGTTAATACGCAGTTTGAGTGTACAGCGGGGCGGGGGGAGGGGCAGGGGATGGATCTCTGCAGGAACAATGAAGATCTCCATTTTTTTTTCTCTTTCCCGCATTTGCAGTGGGGAGGTGCAATCTGTCAGCCTATCAGCAGCGCACACACGGAGCGAAGTGCTTTTTTTCACACAAGCAAGGGCATGTGTGATTGGCAGTGTATGTCACATGTCCTTGCCCTATAAGACCAAGCCATTTTCCCCGTCGCCACCATTTTCTCACTGCTGCAGCTGCGTGTTAGACGGCACCGCTGTTGCTGTGTGCGCTATACCTTGTTAATTTCAAGCCAATTTTCGCACAAATATACAGATAGCTTGGGAGTAGGGAATAGTTGTGATTGCAGTCCTTTTAAGGACTAGGTTACAGCATTTCCTATGACTTTTATCAGGCAGGTCTGTGCTCTTAAATAGATAGATTGTGGGAGTAAAGACTAATTGTAATTGGAGTCCTTTTCAGGACTAGGTTACATCAGTTCCTATCAGTTTTTGCCAGGCAGGTCTGTGCCAGTGCTGTGCAAGTTTTTTTCACAGCATTTGGCTGAATCTAGCAAAGCTAATCCTTTTTGGCCTATTGCAGAGTGTGTTAGTCAGTGGAGTAGCCTATCTGTGTTGCAAGATATACCACCTGTGTATAGAATACCAATTTTTTTACTGCACCTAGTGAAGTAAAATCTTTTGGGCATAGCATCATTCTATTAGTCCATCTATACTGACCTCCATCAGGTTGCAAACTGAATATAATTTTTTTCTGAATCTAGCTCTGAAAAAATATTTGGGCTTCTAGCGGTGTGTGGGACTTGGTCTATTAGTCCATTTATACTGACCTCCATCAGGTTGCAAATTAAAAATAATTTTTTTCTGCATCTAGCTCTGAAAAAATATTTGGGCTTCTAGCAGTGTGTGGGACTTGGTCTATTAGTCCATCTATACTGACCTCCATCAGGTTGCAAATTAAAAATAATTTTTTTCTTCATTTATCTCTGAAAAAATATTTGGGCTTCTAGCAGCGTGTGGGACTTGTTCTATTAGTCCATCTATACTGACCTCCATCAGGTTGCAAATTAAAAATAATTTTTTTCTGCATCTAGCTCTGAAAAAATATTTGGGCTTCTAGCAGTGTGTGGGACTTGGTCTATTAGTCCATCTATACTGACCTCCATCAGGTTGCAAATTAAAAATAATTTTTTTCTGCATCTAGCTCTGAAAAAATATTTGGGCTTCTAGCAGTGTGTGGGACTTGGTCTATTAGTCCATCTATACTGACCTCCATCAGGTTGCAAATTAAAAATAATTTTTTTCTTCATTTATCTCTGAAAAAATATTTGGGCTTCTAGCAGCGTGTGGGACTTGTTCTATTAGTCCATCTATACTGACCTCCATCAGGTTGCAAATTAAAAATAATTTTTTTCTGCATCTAGCTCTGAAAAAATATTTGGGCTTCTAGCAGTGTGTGGGACTTGGTCTATTAGTCCATCTATACTGACCTCCATCAGGTTGCAAATTAAAAATAATTTTTTTCTGCATCTAGCTCTGAAAAAATATTTGGGCTTCTAGCAGTGTGTGGGACTTGGTCTATTAGTCCATCTATACTGACCTCCATCAGGTTGCAAATTGAATAAAAAAATTTTCTGCATCTAGCTCTGAAAAAATATTTGGGCTTCTAGCGGTGTGTGGGACTTGGTCTATTAGTCCATCTATACTGACCTCCATCAGGTTGCAAATTAAAAATAATTTTTTTCTGCATCTAGCTCTGAAAAAATATTTGGGCTTCTAGCAGTGTGTGGGACTTGGTCTATTAGTCCATCTATACTGACCTCCATCAGGTTGCAAATTAAAAATAATTTTTTTCTTCATTTAGCTCTGAAAAAATATTTGGGCTTCTAGCAGTGTGTGGGACTTGTTCTATTAGTCCTTCTATACTGACGTCCAGCAGGTTGCAAATTGAATATAATTTTTTTCTGCATCTAGCTCTGAAAAAATATTTGGGCTTCTAGCGGTGTGTGGGACTTGGTCTATTAGTCCATCTATACTGACCTCCATCAGGTTGCAAATTAAAAATAATTTTTTTCTGCATTTAGCTCTGAAAAAATATTTGGGCTTCTAGCAGTGTGTGGGACTTGGTCTATTAGTCCATCTATACTGACCTCCATCAGGTTGCAAATTGAATAAAAAAATTTTCTGCATCTAGCTCTGAAAAAATATTTGGGCTTCTAGCGGTGTGTGGGACTTGGTCTATTAGTCCATCTATACTGACCTCCATCAGGTTGCAAATTAAAAATAATTTTTTTCTGCATCTAGCTCTGAAAAAATATTTGGGCTTCTAGCAGTGTGTGGGACTTGGTCTATTAGTCCATCTATACTGACCTCCATCAGGTTGCAAATTAAAAATAATTTTTTTCTGCATCTAGCTCTGAAAAAATATTTGGGCTTCTAGCAGTGTGTGGGACTTGGTCTATTAGTCCATCTATACTGACCTCCATCAGGTTGCAAATTAAAAATAATTTTTTTCTTCATTTAGCTCTGAAAAAATATTTGGGCTTCTAGCAGTGTGTGGGACTTGTTCTATTAGCCCTTCTATACTGACGTCCAGCAGGTTGCAAATTGAATATAATTTTTTTCTGCATCTAGCTCTGAAAAAATATTTGGGCTTCTAGCGGTGTGTGGGACTTGGTCTATTAGTCCATCTATACTGACCTCCATCAGGTTGCAAATTAAAAATAATTTTTTTCTGCATCTAGCTCTGAAAAAATATTTGGGCTTCTAGCAGTGTGTGGGACTTGGTCTATTAGTCCATCTATACTGACCTCCATCAGGTTGCAAATTGAATAAAAAAATTTTCTGCATCTAGCTCTGAAAAAATATTTGGGCTTCTAGCGGTGTGTGGGACTTGGTCTATTAGTCCATCTATACTGACCTCCATCAAGTTGCAAATTAAAAATAATTTTTTTCTGCATCTAGCTCTGAAAAAATATTTGGGCTTCTAGCAGTGTGTGGGACTTGGTCTATTAGTCCATCTATACTGACCTCCATCAGGTTGCAAATTAAAAATAATTTTTTTCTGCATCTAGCTCTGAAAAAATATTTGGGCTTCTAGCAGTGTGTGGGACTTGGTCTATTAGTCCATCTATACTGACCTCCATCAGGTTGCAAATTAAAAATAATTTTTTTCTGCATCTAGCTCTGAAAAAATATTTGGGCTTCTAGCAGTGTGTGGGACTTGGTCTATTAGTTCATCTATACTGACCTCCATCAGGTTGCAAATTGAATAAAAAAAATTTCTGCATCTAGCTCTGAAAAAATATTTGGGCTTCTAGCGGTGTGTGGGACTTGGTCTATTAGTCCATCTATACTGACCTCCATCAGGTTGCAAATTAAAAATAATTTTTTTCTGCATCTAACCCAGCCAATAGTTTTGGCCTAATACCACAGTTTGGCCACTCAGCTCTGCTCGGTTACCATCCATTGTTTTTTTGTGCAAACAACTCCAGAGTTGTGAATTAGTTAACCACCAAAATGAGTGGAAAAAGGCCTGCTGCTGGTGGAAAGGGGAATAGGCGTGTTGGGAAGGGGAAAAAAGGTTGTGTCCGTGGGGTAGGTGCAGAAGAAAGACCATCTTCCAGCCAAACTAAAATGTCTACTTCTTTTAGCGGACAATGTGATAAGATCCCTTTCTTACGGCCACGCCAATCGCTACAAATTCCAGATGAGGCACAAAAACAGCAGGTGCTTCAACGGATATCAAGTGCTCCTTTAAGTGGGCTCTCCTCCACATCAACTTCAACATCACAAATACTCCAGTCCTCAAAGGTGTCACCCAAATCGCACTTGCTTCCTCACAGCTCCCAAATCTCCAGCTGCCCGTCTGAGTATGAGGTAGAACAGATGGTTGAGTCTGCAGAGCTGTTTACTCATACTATAGCCTGGGAATCAGAGGTCGACTCCAGCGCTTCTGTGAATCCAGATGAGGAAATGATCTGCACTGATGCCCAGAATCTTTATGAGTCGGATCCAGGACCAGACGCAGAAGGTTCTGACCATAATGTAGACCCTCATTCCCAAACTGTAACTCCTGTTGGTGGAGACAATGAGGAAGACGATGATAAGACTCAAATACCTGATTGGAGCGACAACTTTAGTTTTTTGTCAGGGCAGGAACAGGTTGGCTCTGAGGACGACGGGTGTGATAACGCACAGGGTGATGATGATGAGGTCGGAGATCCCACTTACTGTCAACCCACAGTCAGCCAAGAGATGAGGTCAGCAGAGGAGGTGGAGGAAGATGCTAGTGACGACGAGGTCAGGTTGCGCCTTCCTGGACAGAGACGTAGTACTGGAAGCACGTCAACAACTGCATCCTCAAACACAACTCTGCCTCTCACCACAAGTCGTGGTGGCTCTTCAGGTCGCATGGGTGCTAAGCCTTGCATAGCCTGGGCATTTTTTCAGATCGATAAAGATGACCCAACTCGTGTTATCTGTAACATTTGTCAGCAAAAGCTAAGTAGAGGCCAAAAAATACATAGTTTGAGTACTTCATGCATGAACCGGCACATGGACATGAAGCATAAGTTGCAGTGGGAAGCTCAGTGTGCTACAATGCGGTCTAGCCGGCCGGGCCAACCACCGTCTGCCATATCTTGTGCATCCGCGGCCTCTTCATCCTCTGTGACTGGGGGGACAGCAGTCACACCTGTTTTGGGGCGCAGACCTGCCACCTCTTTACCCGCAACAGCCAGCGTGATTGGCAGGTCATCATTTTCTTTGGAGGTGGTAACACCAGCTGGTCTTGAGCGCTGTCCGACATCGATAGCACCACCTTTGGATCACGGCAACCTAACATATCCGCCTGCATCTTCCTCACAGACCGGCAGTTTGCCGGGGACACCCTTATCAACCCCGTCTAAGCACAATAGCCAGCCCTCAGTCCCTCAGATGTGGACAAGTAAAAGACCATTTCCTCCTAGCCATGAGAAAGCTAAGAGGTTGAATTTCACCATCTGCAAACTCTTGGCTACAGAAATGCTGCCTTTCCGCCTGGTGGACACAGAGGATTTTCGAGACCTTATGTCCGTCGCAGTGCCCCAGTACCAGATGCCCAGTCGGCACTACTTCTCAAAGAAAGGTGTGCCTGCGCTCCACCAGCATGTCGCACACAACATCACCGCTTCTTTGAGAAACTCTGTGTGTGACAGGGTGCATTTCACCACAGACACTTGGACGAGTAGGCATGGACAGGGGCGTTACATGTCGCTGACTGGGCACTGGGTAACTATGGTGACAGCAGGACAAGGGGCTGCTGTCCAAGTCTTGCCGTCCCCACGAGTTGTGCGTCAATCCTCTTTATGTTATTTTTCCTCCACTGCTTCTGCCTCCTCAACCTCCTCTCGGTCTTCCACCTGCACCCAAAGCCTGTCTGGTCATGCCACAAGCTTTCTAACTGCGCAGAAGGGATCCTGCACACCTCCTTACTATGCTGGCAGTAGGGCTCAACGTCATCAGGCGGTTTTTACATTGAAATGTCTGGGAAATGTGAGTCACACAGCTGAGGAGTTGTGGTCAGCTCTGGAGAACCAATTTCATGAATGGTTGTCTCCACTGGACCTGAAACCAGGGAAGGCCGTGTGCGACAATGCTGCAAACCTGGGTGCGGCCCTTCGCCGGGGCAATGTCACACACGTGCCTTGTATGGCTCACGTGTTGAACCTGGTTGTCCAGCAATTTTTAGCCCACTATCCCAGACTAGATGGCCTTCTGCAGAGGGCACGGTCGCTGTGTGCTCACTTCCGCCGTTCGCATCCCGCAGCTCAGCGACTTACATCTCTACAGAAGTCGTTGGGCCTGCCACTTCACCGGCTAAAATGCGATGTGCCTACCCGGTGGAATTCAACTCTGCACATGTTGCAGCGACTGTGGCAGCACCGACAAGCCCTGGTGCAATACGTTCTGACGTATAGCCTGGGCCAACGAGATTCAGAGGTGGGGCAAATCACGCTGGAGGAGTGGTCTCAGATCAGGGACCTATGCACCCTTCTGCACAGTTTTGAAATGGCGACGAAGATGTTTAGTGCTGACGATGCCATTATCAGCATGACTATTCCGGTGATTTACATGCTGGAGCACATGTTAAACAGAATTCGGAGTCAGGTGGTGGCACAAGAGGAGGTGGAGGAAGTAGAGGAGGAGGAGTTGTATGCGGAAGGGCTAACATCTGCAAGGTCCAGACGGTCGGCAGCACCAAGGCGGCAGGCATGTGAGGGTGGGGGAGATGGTTTAACCAGGGCGCATGGTAGCAGCCAAACTAGTGAGGAAGGTGCAGGAGCCCAGGAAGAAGTGGAGGACGAACTGATGGAAGACTCATCAGATGAGGGAGACCTTGATCACATTTCTGTTGTGCGAGGTTGGGGGGAGAGGACAGAGGAAGGAAGCATGATTGTTACCTCGCCACCAACACAACAGGGACTTGGTGCTCCTGGATGCGCAACACACATGAGTGCCTTCTTGCTGCACTACCTGCAACATGACCCTCGAATTGTGAGAATTAGAAATAATCCTGACTACTGGGTTGCCACACTGTTAGATCCCCGGTACAAAAGTAAATTTGCAGAAATTATTCCTGCCATAGAAAGGGATGCACGCATGCAGGAGTATCAGCAGAGACTGTTGCAGAATCTTACATGTGCTTTTCCACAAAATATCAGTGGTGCACGTAGTGAATCTCACAGTTCCAACTTGCCAACCGTGGGACCGTCAAGTGTTCAGCACTCAAACCGTAACAGAACCACAGTATCTGCTGGTAACATCAATTTTGCGGAATCATTTCACCACTTTTTTAGCCCATCCTTTGCAAGGCCACAGGAGACAAGAAGTCTGACACATAGTCAACGCCTAGAGACGATGGTACAGGAGTATCTCCAAGTAAACATTGAAGCCACGACTGTGTCACTGGACCCTTGCTCTTTTTGGGCTTCCAATCTGGATAAATGGCCGGAGCTAGCCACTTACGCCTTGGAGATCTTGTCATGCCCCGCAGCCAGCGTTCTGTCTGAACGTGTGTTCAGCGCTGCTGGTGGTGTGCTGACAGATAAGCGCACGCGGCTCTCCACTGATAATGTAGACAGACTCACGTTCATAAAGATGAACAAATCATGGATCCGAAACGACTTTTCTACCCCTGTGTCATCCTGGGGAGAGTAAAAGCTTGATGATTGGTTAAAATCACCCTACCAACCGTTTTAAGCTTTCAAATTACTAATCATGTTTATCTGTATCTTGACTGGAAAATAATTTGGGCTTTGTAGCAGTGTGCAGCACTGATCCTATTAGGCCATCTATAATAAGCTTCACCAGATTTAAAATTAAAAATAATTTTTAGCTGCATCTAGCCCGGAAAATAATTTTGGGGCTCCGAGATGCGCAAGACACATAAGTGCCTTCTTGCTGCACTACCTGCAGCATGACCCTCATATTGTCAGAATTCGAAGTAATCATGACTACTGGGTTGCCACACTCTTAGATCCCCCAAACTTTTCGATCAACCTTTTCATTTTAATAAAGACCAAAAAAATGGTCATTTTTGAAATTATAAGCATTAGCAGGTTGTTAGAAACTGAAATCAAACAGTTTTCAACTCAAAACTTTATTCTAGGTGATGTTACATTTTCACATAGGACCCCTTGTTCGAAAGGAGCTTCTGAACTCTCTCGTCCATTGAATTTGTCAGGTTTTGGATGGTTTCTGCTTCAATTGTTTTGCATGAGGACAGAATACCCTCCCAGAGCTGTTGCTTAGATGTGAACTGCCTCCCGCCATCATAGACACTCCTTTTAATGATGCTCCAAAGGTTCTGAATGGGGTAGAGGTCAGGGGAGCATGGGGGTCACACCATAAGTTTGTCCCCTTTTATGCCCATATCAGCCAGAGATGCAGATGTTTTATGTGCAGCATGAGATGGTGCATTATCATGCAGAAAAATGATCTTGCTGTGAAATACACGGTTCTTCTTCTTGAACCATGGCAGGAAGTGCTGTTTGAGAAAATCCACATACATTATGGAATTCATCTTTAGCGCCTTCAGGGATCCTAAAGGGGCCGACAATCTCTCTCCCCATGATTCCAGCCCAAAACATTACTCCACCTCCTCCTTGTTGGCGCTGTAGCCGTGTTTGCGTGGGGTGTCCATCAACCAGCCATCCTCCACTCCATTCATCTGGACCATCGAGCGCTGCACGGCACTCATCCGTGAACAAAACAGTTTTGAAATCAGTCTTCATGTAATGTTTGGCCCACTGGAGCCGTTTCTGCTTGTGTGAAGTGGATAGAGGAGGTCGACAGGATGGCGTATGCACAGCTGCAAACCTCTGAAGGACCCTGCATCTTGTTGTTCGGGGGACGTTGGAGGCACAAGCAGCTTCAAAAACTTGTCTGCTGCTATGACAAGGCTTTTTTGCCGCTGCTCTTTCAACCTGACGTAATTGCCTGTAGGAAAGAGTCCTCAATTTGCCCTTATCAGCACGCACACGTGTGTACTGTGAATCAGCTACATACTTCTTGATTGCCAAGACACTTCATCCTGATCATCGCACAATGTTGATTGTAGTCATGCCTTGACCTAAACACTCCACAATTTGTTGCTTCTCAGCAGCCGACACATCCTCTTTCTTTCCCATTTTGGCAGAAAATGTAGGCTGCTTAATAATGTGAGAGAGCCTTCTTAAGTAGTCTTGCCTTTATTGGACACACCTGCCAAACTAATTAGCACAGGTGTCTGCAATTGCTTACAGTGATATAAAGAGCCCTGACACACATCACCATCAATGAGTTTAACTGACAAACAAACAAATTCTTCCCTTATCACTCCTAAACACTTTTTGCATAATAATTTGGAACGCGGTGTACATGTGCTTTTCCACAAAACACCAGTGGTTCACGTAGTGAATCTTACAGTTCTAACTTGCCAACCGTGGTCTGTATGGAATTGTTCAATAAAGGGCCCAAAATTAAGATAACATAGATGGGAGAGGTCTTTATGAATAGGAATTCCTAAGTATTTGATACCCTGTGAGGGCCAGGCAAAGGGAAAGTTGGACTGGATGGAATCCTATATGGATTTAGGGAGGGAGACATCGAGGGCCTCAGACTTCGCTGCATTGATTTTAAAATTTTACCATGTAACAAAGTGATCTATTTCAGCCATAACAGCAGGGATGGATATATGTGATTGAGTGATATATACTAGGACATCATCAGCAAATAGAGAGCACTTGTACTCGGTGCCTCCCACCTCAATCCACCTAATATTGGGGTTATGGCGAATTAATGAGAGCAGGTGCTCCGTCACTAGGATGTATAAGAGAGGGGACAGAGGACATCCCTGCCTTGTCCCATTGGTGATTGTGAAAGGTGATGAAAATGTTCTGACGCACCCCCTGGGCCTTGGGACACCCGGAGCCGGACCCTTTTTGGTGGATGCTGGTGGTTGTAGTCTTCGTGGCGGCGATCCGGTTCCGTGGCTCAGGGCGGTCAAACCAGTGGCGGAACTATTTATGTGGTTTTGATGTTTAAATGTCCGACTACGCCACCCGTGGATTGCGGTCAGAGTGAACCGCCGCTACAGGGCAGACCGCTAAGGCTGGTGTTGTGGGTGCAGCAGAGCGTAGCATAACTCCCCACGGGAGGAGTATAGCCTCAGGGCAGTGTATGCGGAGGATGGGGGTGATGGTGCAGGGCAGCAGCAGTAACGACACGGAGTCAGTGATGCAGTTCAGGGCCTTTACTCACAGTTCTTATTATCCAGACCACGTCTGCAGGTAACGGCTGCCCACGTCGTACTGTGCTCACCAGGTGAGGGGCTCAGACAACTCCCAGATAACTTTGGAGCGCTTCACAGGACCCCCTTTGTGTGTCCTTTGTCTGGCCTTTCTTACCAACACTTCTGTCCGGCTGCCTCGGGCCTCCTCTTGGTAAACTTGGCGCCAGTTTCCCTGACCCTATGTGGTGCCTTCCTAGCGGGTGGAGCAAGGGGCTGCGCCACATAAAATGTCAGAGCCTCCGGTTTCTAGCTGAGGGTCGTTTCCTGCCTCCACTAGTTCGGGGACCGGTCTCCCCCTTTGGCCTGACCCCTCCACGCAGGTGGATTCGGGCGTGCGGTGGCGACTCGCCCGTCCGCACCCCTGGGATCCCTTCATTCCTCGTTCCTGGAGCCTTCTCCGCTCCTCTTCCTTCCTTCTCCCTCTTGCAGGCCTGGGCCTCTGTTACTAGGCCCGCCTCCGGAGCAGAGCTCATGCAGAGCCCCTGCTCCCTGCCACTTCTGCTCAGACTTCTCTGCACTGAACTAAGATGGTGCCCACCTTTTATACTCCCTTCTCAATGCACCCAGGAACTGCTTCCTCCCTGCTCCTGCACTGCAGGGTTCCCCTTCCTCAGTGTTCCCTCCCCCCACTCCAGCCAGGGACAGGGACTGTCGTGCCCATCTCAGGGGCATATTGGTCGCCCTGCCCCACGGCAATGTGGTGTAATGCATGCAGGTGTCGGGTCCTGATCCACACTCCATCCTTATCTGAGAGTGAGATATCACACCTCTGGGTGAGGTGCAATACGTCTGTAGCAACCGAGCCCTCGGTGCTACAGTTCCATTTATCTTCAGCCTAGGTGACGTATTGTGATACAGGGCCGTGATTTTGGCTATAAAAGGGTCCCCTAGACCCCTACCCCAAGCTTTTTAAGAGAATCATATATGGCGTGCCAGGAGACTCTATGGAATGCTTTCTCAGCATCCAACGAGAGTATCTACTTACAAATTTTTAACTGCATCTAGCCCAGGAAATACTTTGTGCCTAGTAGCAGTGTCTGCTAGTCAGCGGATTATCCCGGCTGTTAAGCAAGCTACACCACCTGTAGTTTGGACACTTAATTTTTTCAAAGGAAATGCTTCGGGACCACGGGATACTTAGTGAAGAGCATCAGGAGGCACCCCAAGGCATAGGGGCTGGGACTGGCACTAGGATGCCTTGCGGTGGACAGCCGAGCTCGATCCTTATAAAAGCTTTTTAACTGCAGCAGCTTTAGTGGACGCTACTGGAGCTGGAATTACGCGGCTGCTGGCATGAGACTTGCCCTCCAATAGATCCTTGTAAATGGATTTAAAGTGTATTCATTCAAATTAGAGGGACAATTTAAATTAAAAAGCTTAGAGCTGCCTCCACCACAGGGGGGCTCTCTCGACCCACCAGCGGACAGGCACCAGTATTGGGAGAGGGGGGCTGGCCGTCAGGGTTCACCGCGGCTCTGGCACAAACCCGGCGACACGGAGGTGGCACGGGCAGGAGCGGACTGGCCGTCTCGGCTTCTCACTTTTTGGATTTTAGAAGGGCATGACATGCCTATATCTGTGTCTCCCCCTCCTTTTACTCCTCCACCTCTTTTCTTTTCGCATGACTATATGTACTTGTCACTTTTCCATGTGTTAGTTGTGTCTTCTGAGCAGTTTGTCAGCTTTTGGACACCTTTGAAGGTGTTTTCTATGTGTTTCTATGTGTTTTTGTTTGCCTGCCATTGGTTTTAACGGTGTTCGAAGGTGTTCGACGAACAGTTCGACGAACTGTTCGGCGAACACACGGGTGTTCGACGAACCGAACCGAACTCGAACACTACGGGGGTGGCTCAACACTAATGGGTAGACAATAACTTTAAAACGTCAAAGAGGATTATATATCCATTCTGACATATATTATTACATCAATTACATCAGTACCATAATATCTAAGAGAATGTATGTAGTCAGTATTGTTAAATCTGGTGAAAACTATGTCTTTATGTATGCAGGTATAGCAAATAGTGATGAGCGAGCACTAAAATGCTCGGATCGAGCAAACTGGAATGCTCCAGTGCTCGGACCGAGTAACGAGCCGAATGTAAGTCTATGGGAACTCGAGCATTTTTACGGCAGTCTTCAGAGGGCCTAAAAATTGCCCAAATCGATGGGAACAGTGCTCAAATGACATGGGAACAGCATCGGGAAGACCCCTGGGAGCATCTCTGACTCCCAGGTCACTGCTGTCAAGAATGCTGTCAGAGTATTACGCCACTTTTATGGACTCACAATAAAACATAAAAAAGCTATACCAAAATGGATTTTCCTGGGAAAAATTTTAAGGAACATTCTTTCCAGGGTAATGACTTGTATATAAGGCAAAATAAATATACAAAAAAAAAATGCTCCTCCACACCTTGGGCTATGTTCACACGTAGCGTTTTTGATGCGTTTTTGCACTTTTGCTTTGCTTTCATTGGGGAAAAATACATTCACCGGTAAATGTCATTTTAACATTTTACAACCTTATCTGGCCATGTGGTGTGTGAGACATCATCAGACACATCCTGTTTCATTTATTAAGGAGGGACTCTGAAAGTGACAAAGACTATTTTTATAGGGCTATCAGACGACCCTTACTATCCTAGAAGGGTCAGCAGTCGGCTATGCTTTGTTGTTCCCATTATTAAAGAGTGTGTCTCCTGTACTGTTATTGGGTATGCAGGGACTGCAAGGGCTGCCAAAAATTTGGATGCACCCCAGTACCCCTTTGAAGAGATATAGAGGAGGGCCTCGGTAAAAAAAATGTTCCCATTATAAAGGAGTGGGTCTCCTATAGTGGTAATGCCGATGCAGTGACTGCAAGGGCTGCCAAAATTTGGGTAAATCCCCAATAACAATTTAAAGACACATAGAGCTGGGCCTCAGTAATGACATGCTCCCATTAGAAAAGAGTGCGTCTGCTATCCAGTTATTGGGTATGCAGTGAGTCCAACTGCTGCCAATATTTAGGAAAAACCCCAATAACAATTTAAAGACACAGAGCTGGGCCGCAGTAACGATAAGTTCCCATTAGAAAGGAGCGGGTCTGCTATCCAGTTATAGCGTATGCAGTGAGTCAAACAGCTGCAAAAATTTAGGAAAAACATCAATAACAATTTAAAGACTCATAGAGCTGGGCCACAGTAATGACATGTTCCCATTAGAAAGGAGCGGGTCTGATATACAGTTATAGGGTATGCAGTGAGTCCAACGGCTGACAAAATTTAGGAAAAACCCAATAGCAATTTAAAGACATATAGAGCTGGGCTGCAGTAGCGACATGTTCCCATTAGAAAGGAGAGGGTCTGCTATCCAGTTAAGGGGTATGCAGTGAGTCCAACAGTAGTGTTGAGCCACCCCCGTAGTGTTCGGGTTCGGTTTGGTTCGCCGAACACCGGGATGTTCGTGGAACTGTTCGTTGAACACCTTAGAACACTGTCGAACACCGTTGAATACCGTTAAAACCAATGGCAGGCAAAAAAAAAACACATAGAAAACACCTTCAAAGGTGTCCAAAAGCTGACAAACTGCTCAGAAGACACTCTCTTTAAAAAAGCCAGCCGGCAATTCAGCATCGGTACCCGACAATTTAGAACAGAAAGAATAGAGCATCACACATAGATTAGATAGATAGAAACATGTCAGTCACATATATAAGAAGTACAGTGATAGTGTTGGTTACTGTACTTGTCATTTAGTGTTAAAGGATTTATTAAAAAAAATAATAGTGTTTTCATGCACCGTCTCTTTAAAAAAGCCGGCCGGCAATTCAGTATCGGTACCCGACAATTTAGAACAGAAAGAATAGAGCATCACACATAGATTAGATAGATAGAAACATGTCAGTCACATATATAATAAGTACAGTGATAGTGTTGATTACTGTACTTGTCATTTAGTGTTAAAATAAAGGATTTATTAAAAAAAAATTTTTAGTCTCTAGCGGAGTATAAGCAGACGGCTGGGGCAGATGTTTGAAGCCTGGGAAGGGGGTAATACCCACGGAGCTTCCCAGGCTACTAATATCAGCCCCCAGCTGAATACCTAGCCTTTACTAGCTATTAAAATGGGGGACCCCCAAAAAAAAGACGTGGAGTCTCCCCTATTTTAATAGCTAGCAAAGTCTAGGCAGACAGCTGGGGGCTGATATTAATAGCCCAGGAAGGGTGCCATGAATATTGGCCCCCTCCTAGGCTAGAAACACCAGCCGTCAGCTGCCCCAGAAATGGCGCATCCATAGGATGTGCCAATTCTGGCACTTAGCCTCGCTCTTCCCACTGGCCTGTAGCGGTGGCAGTGGGGTAATAGGGCTGGGGTTGATGTCAGCTTATAATGCCAGCTGACATCAAGCCCAGGTTAGTAATGGAGTGGCGTCTATAAGACGAAATAATTAAAAAAAAATTGACTTGGGGCTTCGCCCTATTTTTGTGTCCAGCCAGGTACAGCAGGCAGGAACGGGCTGACCTCAACCACCAACTGCCTATTTGTACCTGGCCGGACACAACAATATAGGGAAGCCCTTTTTTTTTTAAATTATTTCATGAATTTCATGAAATAATGTAAAAATAAATACATGGGGCTTCGCCCTATTTTTGTGTCCAGCCAGGTACAACTAGGCATCTGGGGGCTGGAATCTGCAGCGCAGGGAGACCCAAGCTTTCTGGATGGATGCACCATTTCTGGGGCGGCTGACGGCTGGTGTTTCTAGCCTGGAAGGGGGCCAATATTCATGGCACCCATCCGGGGTTATTAATATCAGCCCCCAGCTATCTGCCTAGCCTTTGCCAGCTATTAAAATAAGGGGGACGACACATCATTTTTTTGGGGTGTCCCCCATTTTGATAGCTAGTAAAGGCAAGGTTTTCAGCAGGGGGCTGATATTAGTAGCCTGGGAAGCTCCGTGGGTATTACCCCCTTCCCAGGCTTCAAACATCTGTCCCAGCCATCTGCTTAACCTCCGTTAGAGCCTAAAAATACGTGGAACCCCACGCCAATTTTTTTTAATAAATCCTTTATTTTAACACTAAATCACAAGTACAGTAATCAACACTATCACTGTACTTATTATATATGTGACTGACATGTTTCTATCTATCTAATCTATGTGTGATGCTCTATTCTTTCTGTTCTAAATTGTCGGGTACTGATGCTGAATTGCCGGCCAGCTTTTTTAAATAGACGGTGCATGAAATACTATTATTTTTTTTTAATAAATCCTTTAACACTAAATGACAAGTACAGTAACAAAAACTGTCACTGTACTTCTTATATATGTGACTGACATGTTTCTATCTATCTAATCTATGAGTGATGCTCTATTCTTTCTTTTCTAAATTGTCGGGTACTGGTGTATGTCGCTGCTGAATTGCCGGCTTTTCATGTTTCACTGTGAGCACTGTTCCCATCGATTTGGGCAACCACTGTAATGCCACAACCACCATGGCTGTGACATTGCAGTGAGTGGCAGACAATCCCTGCATAATTTGAAAAATCCAGTTATGCTTTTGGTGCACGAACAGTTATCGAACATAACCTCGAACAGCCGAATTTTTTGCAAATCGTTCCCGTTCGTCGAACTACTCAAACACCGCCCAAAGCAGCTCGAATTTGAGATTGGCGAACAGTTCTAGTCGAACACCGCTTCATCTCTATCCAACAGCTGCCAAAATTTAGGAAAAACACCAATTACAATTTAAAGTCACATAGAGCTGGGCCACAGTAACGACATGCTCCCATTAGAAAGAATCAGGTCTGCTATACAGTTATTGGGTATGCAGTGAGTCAAACGGCTGCCAAAATTTAGGAAAAACCCCAATAACAAATTAAAGACACATAGAGCTGGGCCACAGTAACCTAATGTTCCCATTAGAAAGGAGCGGGTTTGCTATCTAGTTATAGGGTATGCAGTGAGTCCAACGGCTGCCAAAATTAAGAAAAAAAAACAATTACAATGAAAGACACATAGAGCTGAGCCACAGTAATGACATGTTCCCATTAGAAAGGAGAGGGTTTGCTATCCAGTTATAGGGTATGCAGTGAGTCCAACGGCTGCCAACATTTTGGAAAATTCCCAATGCCAAATTAAAGACACATAGAGCTAGGCCTCAGTAATGACATGTTCCCAGTAGAAAAGAGTGGATCTCCCATACTTGCTTATGCAGTGACTGCAACGGCTGCCAAAAATTTGGAGGAACTCCAATGCCCCTTGCAAAAGACGTAGAGGTCGGAGGGCCTCTTGAAAATAATGTTCCCATTTTTAGTAGGTGGGTCTCCCATACTGTTAGCCTATGCAGTGAATGCAACGCCTGCCAAAAATTTGGAGGCACTCCAATGCCCCTTGCAAAAGACGCAGAGGTCGGAAGACCTCCTGAAAACAATGTTCTCATTATTAGGAAGGGGGTCTCCCATACTGTTTGCCTATGCAGTGAATGCAATGGATGGCAAAAATTTGGAGGAACTCCAATGCCCCTTGCTAGAGACGTAAAGGTTGGAGGGCCTCCTGAAAACAATGTTACCATTATTAGGAAGTGGGTCTCCCATACTGTTTGCCTATGCAGTGAATGCAATGGCTGTCAAAAATTTTGAGGAACTCCAATGCCTCTTGCAAGAGATGTAAAGGTCAGAGGGCCTCTTGAAAACAATGTTCCCATTATTAGGAAATGGGTATTTCATTCTGCTTCCCTATGCAGTGAATGCAATGGCTGACAAAAATTTGGAGGTACTCCAATGTCCCTTGCAAGAGACGTAGATATGGTGATATTGTAGATATGGTAGTTATATGGTGGTGGAGGATGAGGATGAGGAGAAGGAGGAGGACAAGAGCATATTGACAAAATCAGGAAGCATATATCCATGTCTGGGTGTGAAGACAGAGGTGCATAAGAATAAAGTTTGACCGACCAAAAAAAAGATGCTGTATTTGAGTTTATGCTACGCTGCTATCATTCGGTGGTGTTGAGAAGTCTGGCCCAATGCAGCTCTTGTTCATTTTTATAAGAATCAGCCTGTCAGAATTTTCAGTTGACAGGCAGATGCGCCTATCAGTTATAATTCCCCTGGCGGCAATAAAAACCCGCTCTGACAAAACGCTAGCGGCCAGGCAGGCCAGGACCGACTAGGTGTAAAGCGCCAGTTCATGCCACGTGTCCAGCTTGGATACAAAATAATTGTAAGGCACAGATGAATCACAGAGGATGTTGGTATGGTAGGCAATGTACTCCTTCAGCATCTTCCCAAACTTTTCTTTCCTTGTGAGACTACCCCACGCATCAGTAGGGTCTGAGAAAATTGTCCCAGAACTTTGACAGTGTTCCCCTGCCTCTGCTGGATTGATGTTGTGTCTCTCTCGCCTGTACTCCTTGGTTGTCCAATGAACCGTGACCTCTTCCGCCAGCATTTTCAGATAGGATTTTTTTTAATAATTCTGCAACAAGGGCATTCTGGTACTGCCCCATTTTATTAGGCCTCTCCTGCGTGGCAATAAGAGACAGAATGTTCTCCTTTTAGCATAGGTCTAGAAGTGTCACCAACCAGTAATGACTGTCACCCAAAATATGGACAACGCGAGGGTCACAGGAAAGGCAGTGTAACATAGCCTCAGCCATGTGTGCCAGACTGCTAACAGGCAAGACTTCCATGTACTCATCAAGAGGATGACTGACCATGCTCTCCTCCTCCTCCTCCCTGTCCTCTGGCCATCCATGCTGAATAGATGGTATGACAGTTGTGCAGGTAGTACCATCTATAGTGCAGGAAACAGGCTCCTGTTCTTCCTCCTCCTCCTCCTCTTCCTCATTGTCACCTAATCCACAATAGAATGAGATGAGGCTGGGCTGTGTGGAATCATCCTGTATGGTTCCTTGCTCCATCTCATCGTGTTCCGCCTGCTATGCATCCTCTTTAATTATGAGCAGATAGTGTTTTAGAAGACAGAGAAGGGGGATGGAGATGCTAATTATGGCGTTATCGCCACTCACCATCTTGTTGGAGTCCTCAAAGTTTTGGAGGATGGTACAGATGTCTGACATCCGTGTCCACTCATGAGGTCTTATGTGTGGAGTCTGACCTGAATACCGATGGCCTTGTTGATGTTGGTAGTCAACAGCTGCCCTCTTCTGCTCGCAAATCCTTCCCAACATCTGCAATGTAGAGTTACAACGTGTGGGGACATTTCACACCAGTCGGTGAACTGGAAGCTGCAAACGCTGCTGAAGCACGGCAAGGGGCGGCGGAAGATATAGCTGATTTTCTAAAATGGGCACACAGGCGACATACAAGCAGATCCAGCAGATCCGCATAAGTTTTGAGAAACCGCTGAAAAACAAGGTTAAGCATATGGACCAGGCATGGTAGGTGTGTGAGCTCGCCTCACCTCAGAGCTGCCACCTGGTTCCGGCCATTGTCCCACACTGCCATGCCTGGCTGCAGGGACAGTGGTGTCAGCCACAGATATGCCTGCTCTTTCACAGCTGTCCATAACTCTTCAGCATTGTGTGGTTTGTCACCTAAGCATATTAGCTTCAGCACAGCCTGTTGCCGCTTGGCCGAGGCAGTGCTGCAGTGCTTCCAGCTTGTGACTGATGTGGTCATTTTGGAGATGGAGGCTGAAGAAGAGGAGGAGGAGGTGCAGGAGCTGTAGAATGGGGGGGCAACCCTGATTGACTCAGGGCCTGCAATTCTTGGCATCAGGGGGACATGTTCTGTCCCAAGGTCCGACTGGGTCCCTGCTTCCACTATATTAACCCAGTGTACCATCAGCGAGATGTACCGTCCCTGCCCACAAGCACTTGTCCACGTGTCCGTGGTTAGGTGGACTTTGCCAGTAACTGCATTGTTGAGGGCACGGCTAATGTTGTGGGACACGTGCTCGTGTAATGCGGGGATGGCACACTGGGCAAAATAGTGTCGGCTGGGGACCAAGTACCGAGGGATGGCCACCGCCATAAGGATGTGGAAGGATTCCGTCTCCACCAGCTTAAAAGGCAGCATTTCCAACACAAGCAGTCGTGAAATGTGCGAATTTAGGACTGTGGCCTGTGGGGCGTTGGCTGCGAATCTGCGCTTTCGTTCAAAGGTCTGTTATATGAACACTGGGAGAAAGAGTGGCAGCTGGGGACTGAGTTCCGAGGGACGGCCACCGCCATCAGGCAACATTTCGAGCGCAAGCATTTGCGAAATATGTGAATTTTGAAGTGTGGCCTGTGGGGCGTTGGCTGCATATTTACGCTTGCGTTACAACGACTCAGTAAGGACAACTGAACGCTGCACTGGGACAAGGACGTGGACGTGTTTCCTCATGGTGCTAGCTGAGAGTGGGCAACGACATGTGCAGGGCGGGAGGCATCTTCGCATGCGCCATGGACAGGGGATTGGCATGCATGCACAATTGAGAAAGGAGCAATACTGTCACCCGCAGACACTGTTTCTGGACCCTGGGGTTCGGCCCACTTAGTCGGGTGCATTGCTGCCATGTGCCTGATCATGCTGGAGGTGGTCAGGCTGGTAGTTTTGCTACCCCTGCTGATCCTGGCCTGGCAGTTGGTGCAACTGGCCTTTTTCAGGTTATCTGCAGAGTCTTTAAAAAACAACCAGACTCCGGAAAACCTAATAGTTGTACTGGCAACTTCCGTCATCCTGGCGTTACGGGAAGCATTTTCCCGCCTTGTGTCTGTGGCCACCACACTGCTTCTTCCTGCTTGTTGTGGTGCTATGCCTCTCTCCCCCTGTGTGCTGCTGTCCTCGCTCTGCATGTCCCCCTGCCCGGTTAGGTCAGTTACTATTTCATCCACCACCTTGTCTTCCACTTCCACACCCTGGTCCTTCTCCTGACTTTCTGGCAATTGTGTCTCATCATCATTATCCACCTCTTGCGACAGTAATTGCACTTTCCCACCGTTACCTTCATGTGACCGTGGCTGCTCAAATATTTGGGCATCGCTACACACGTTCTCCTCTTGACTCGCTTGAAGCTGGTTGGGCGAGAGGCCGGATCTACAAATGGAAAAGTGAACAGCTCTTCGGAGTGTCTAAGTGTGGGATCAGTTGTTTCTGGGCACTTGGCATGGTGGGAGGAAGGAGGATCAGAGTGAGGAATATTCTGTCCAGGCTCACGGCTACTGAGACTTGACCGTGTGGAAGACAGGGTGGTGGTGGTGGCAAAGTGACTGGAAGAATTATCTGCTATCCAACCAACAACCTTTTGACACTGCTTTGTGTTAAGTAGTGGTGTTGTGCTTTCCCTTTGTAATTGGGACAGGAAGGTGTTTGCTGTGGCACCATTGCAGGTTGCCCATGGCCACGTCTCTGCATGCACCATCACCATCACATCCACTTCCGCGTCCCTTGCCAGGCACCTTTCCCCTTTTTAAATGAAGGACAATATTTTCCATGTTTGCTAGAAATGGCTGATTTTGGAACACAGTTATATGTGATATGTCTGACAGAAAACCACGGTTTTATATAGCAGGCCTGTAGTTTACTAATACTATTATTCACAGAGACCTAGTGTGAATAGCTTGACCGACACACTGCAATAAAATGAAAATGGAAGCCAGAAATGGCTGATTTTATAACGCAGTTATATGTGATATGTCTGACAGAGAACCACGGTTTTAAATAGCAGGCCTGTAGTTTACTAGTACTATTCTTCACAGAGACCTCGTGTGAATAGCTTCACTGACACACTGCAACAAAATGGAAATGGAGGCCAATATTTTCCATTTTAATCGATCTAATATGGAAAAGATCTGGCTGTATTCAACAGTGCTAACAAGCAAACGGAGCCAAAAAATGATTTACACTGCCTTGGTTTTTAAGTAAATAACCAGGATTAAGATAAAAAAAAAATTGCCCTGGCCCATGATACCTGGGGCTATGTCTACAAATATTTGTCACCGCAGGATCAGTCACTAGTTGAACATGCAATGGACCCTCTTGTGCTGTATTATGCACTGCAGTCTGTCACATACCCTGCCTGCCTAACTCCTGCTATCACCTTCACCATTGAAAATATGCAGCTGGATTAGTCCACAGAAGGACTTTTAGTTCAGATGGATATATATATATATATATATATATATATATATATATATATATATATATGTTGTGGAATACATATACTAACTATAAACAAGCAAATCTTTCCCTGAATTAGCAGCAGCTCTCCCTACTTTGCCTGTTTCCGGTTTAGAGTGTGATGAGCATAGCAACGCCAGGTCTTATATAGACCTGATGACGCTGTGCGGCCAGCCAATCACTGTAATGCCCACAACCAACATGGCTATGGCATTACCGTGCATGGCAAGCAATCCCTGCACGTTGATTGGCTCTCTAAAGAGCGCCAAACATTCAGGGCGGGGACCCGAGCAACCCAGAAATACGCGCCGAGCTTGTCGAGCACAGGTATGCTCGGCGAATACCGAGTAGTGACAAGTACGTTCGCTCATCACTAATAGCAATCTTTAACTTAACACTGAATCCAATACATACCATAATGTTGCAGACTTCAACTTAAAAAGACAGTCCACTACTACAGATGGGCGAACCTGAGCAGTAAAGTTCAGGGTTGGTACCGAACACCTACTGTTCGGGCACGGACCCCGAGCATGGACTTCACCAGGAAGTTCATGTTACTATTTGGCACCCTGAGATGCAAATGACAGCATGAGCCCGCAGATGTGACCAGAGGTAAAAGTTTACCTCCGGTCACAGGCGTCAGCAGATGGGACTACTACACCCATCAGCCTATGCCTGCTGTCGCAGATAACAGCGAGAGCAGGTGAGGCTGATGGGAGTATTCATCTGCCGGCACCTGCGCTATGAATAAATAAATTAATTTAAAAAATTGCTTGGGTTCCCCTGTATTTTTGATAAACAGCCAGGCAAAACTGACAGCTGCGGGCTGCAATTCTCAGCTGTCAGCTTTAGCAAGGCTGTTTATCAAGATTAGAGGGGTTCCCATGTTGTTTTTTAAATTATTTAAATAAATAATTTAATAAAACAGCATGGGGTCTCCCTCATTTCTGACAATGAGTCAAGCTAAAGCAGACAGCTGGGGATTGGAATTCTCAGGCTGGTAAAGGGCCATGGATATTGGCCCCCCCAGCCTAAAAATAGCAGCCCCCAGCCGCCCCAGAAAATGCACATCTATTAGATGCGCCACTTCTGGCCCTTTGCCCGGCTCTCCCCACTTCCCTGTGGTTGTGGCATGT
This sequence comes from Phyllobates terribilis, assembly GCF_046119375.1. NCBI lineage: Eukaryota > Metazoa > Chordata > Amphibia > Anura > Dendrobatidae > Phyllobates > Phyllobates terribilis. Next base: position 733,408,809 of record NW_027362763.1, on the reverse strand, counting down.
AGGTTAATATATGTGGGGTTGATGTCTCCTTTGTATTGTCCAGTGACATCAACCCCATGGGTTAGTAATGGAGAGGCATCTATAAGACACCTCTCCATTACTAATGCTATAGTTATATTGTAAATAAAAACAAACACCCAGAATAAAGTCTTTTATTTGAAATCAAATACACACTTTTACTTTTTTATTTAAAAATAACAAACATAGTTTTACTCACCTGACGTCAAAGAGTACACCACCGGTCAATGAGGCTGAGTTCCCAGCTGGGGCAATGAACTGCGACAGGTGAGGGATATTGTTGTTTTTTTTACAGGAGACATTAGCTTTAGTGGATTGGGCGTTAGGTAAGTATAATTGTTTTTGGAAAATTAAGAATCATAAATAAAAGAGTCTGTGTCATTATTTCAAATAAAGTACTTTATCCTGGGTGTTTGCTGTGCTGTGTAGGTCCGTAATTGGGAACAGCTGATTGGTGGGGTGCTGCGTGTCTCACCCCACCAATCAATGTTAAAGTAGTGGACAACCTGTTTAACATTATGTATGGAGATGCAACGAGATTATGTTTTGATTTGATTCTTCACGTTTAATAAGAAGGTTAATTTTGTAATAGTTGTTAAAATAGTCAGAGTTCTGTATTTCTTGTTTAAAGTTCCAAATCTCCTACAATACACAACATTAAATATTAAAATTCTTTCTGCCTTCTTCCATCTCTAGGTTGACACAGGCACCTTAACCCATATTGTTTATTAGTAAGTGGGATGTCCAGAACTTTTCTATCAATGTATGAGAGCTGTCCGACACCAGGCACCCAAAAATGTAGCTTTCAGAAGGTCAGATGTATGTACTGTATAGAGCAGGAACATCATAGCTCCGTACATTGTGCAATGACTAGTGTTGAGCGAACATGCCGCTGCCATGTTGGTTGTGGGCATTACATTGATAGGCTGGCCGCACAGCGTCACCTCGAGTATTTAAAACCGGGCGCCGCCATCTTGGACACAGACGGCTGGGATCAGACAGTATAGGGACAGCGCTGCTGATTTAGGGAGAGATATATACTGCGAAATAGTTTGTGTAGGGTCTGTAAAGGCTGCCAGATCAAATAAACAGTCCTTCTCAGGACTAATATCCATCCCAGATATCAGGCAGGCGGGCTGTATAGGCGTCTCCTATACAGCCCGCCTGGGTTGGTTATACCAGCAAAAGCTGCATTACAGTCCTGTGTGCTCCTGTTGCTGAAATTGCTGGACTTAGCTCCAGGTCTCGGAGGCCAGGAAAAATCCTTTTTTTTTCATCTAAATGCTCTTTTTTTTTTTTCCTCCTTCACACTGTACAAATACCCATCTTATTAACCTTTTGGTGTGTCCCCCCCCAAAAAAAAAAAAAAAAAAGTGTGTCTGTGACAGTTCAGACACAAATATATTTTTTTAAAAGAGCCTGGTGTAGGCCAGAGAAATAGAACTGTGCTTTTGCAGTTCCACGGTTCAATCCTCTGTATTATCCACTTTTGGGCCATTTTTACCTAAAAAAAAACAGTTTGAGTGTGTCGCTCACTGTTCAGCCGCAAATATATCTATTTAAAAAAGTCTGGTATACATCAGTAAATTATAACTGTGGTTTTGCCATTCCACGGTAAAAAATCTCTATTATCCAGCTTTTGGTATTTTTTCCGTAAAGAAAAACTGTAATAGTGTCTCCTGATTGTTCACACACAAATATATCTGTTTTAAAGAGTCTGGTATACACCAGTAAATTATAACTGTGGTTTTGCCGTTCCACAGTGAAAAATCTCTATTATCCTGCTTTTGGCATTTTTTGCCATAAAGAAAAACAGTAATAGTGTCTCCTGATTGTTCAGACACAAATATATCTGTTGAAAATAGTCTGGTGTAGGCCCTAGAAATAGAACTGTGGTTTTGCAGTTCCATGGGTCAAATCTCTGTATTATCCTGCTTTTGGCATTTTTTGCCGTAAAGAAAAACAGTAATAGTGTCTCCTAATTTTTCAGACACAAATATATCTGTTTAAAAAAGTCTGGTATACACCAGTAAATTATAACTGTGGTTTTGCCGTCCCCCAGTAAAAAATCTCTATTATCCAGCTTTTGGTATTTTTTCCGTAAAGAAAAACAGTAATAGTGTCTCCTGATTGTTCAGACACCAATATATCCGTTTAAGAGTCTGGTATACACCAGTAAATTATAACTGTGGCTTTGCCGTTCCACGGTAAAAAATCTCTATTATCCTGCTTTTGGCATTTTTTGCCTTAAAAAAAAAAATTAATAGTGTCTCCCTGATTGTTCAGACACAAATATATTTGTTGAAAATAGTCTGATGTAGGCCACAGAAATAGAAGTGTGGTTTTGCAGTTCCACGGTTCAAAACTCTGTATTATCCACATTTGGGCCATTTTTTCCTAAAAAAAACAGTTTGAGTGTGTCGCTCACTGTTCAGCCGCAAATATATCTATTTAAAATTGTCTGGTACACCCCAGTAAACAATAACTGTGGTTTTGCCATTCCACGGTAAAAAATCTCTTATATTCAGCTTTTGGTATTTTTTCCGTAAAGAAAAACAGTAATAGTTTCTCCCTGATTGTTCAGATTGTTTAAAAGAATCGGGTGTAGGCCAGAGAAATAGAACTGTGGTTTTCCTCTTCCACGATTCGAATCTACTTTTTATTACCTTTTTTCCATTGATAGTGCGAGTGCAAGCTATTTTACCTCCTTTACAAAGGGCAAGGCGAGTGGCAAGGGACGTGGAACTGGACGTTCTGGTGATCGTGCGTGCAGAGGACGGAGCCGTGGCCAAGGTGAAAATGTGTTACAACCAACAACCACATCTTCTCACTCCCACTTCTTGACCGAATTACTAGTGAAGCACAGAACAACACCAGTATTGCGAACTGATCAGTGTGAACAGGTTATTAATTGGATAGCAGATAACACTTCCAGTTACCTGGGCACCACCACCTCCGGTCTGTCTTCCACACGGTCAAATCTTAGTAGCCGTGAGTCTCGACCGCATACGCCTCCTCACCCTGATGCTCCTTCCTCCCACCATGCCGAGTGTCGTCAGATAGCAACTGATCCCACACTTGGACACTCTGAAGAGCTGTTCACTGGTCCATTTCCAGATTTGTGCCCCTCGCCTGCTCCGCTTGAAGTGGTGGAAGAGGAGATCCCATGTAGCGATGCCCAAATATTTGAACAGCCACGGCCAGAGGAAGTCGACGCTGGCAATTTCTCACAAGAGGTGGACGATGACGAGACACAATTGCCAGGAAAAGAGGAGGATCGTGGTGCGCAAGTGGAAGAGGAGGAGGTGGTGGATGATCTAGTAACTGACCCAATGTGGCAGGAGGACATGCAGAGCGAGGCCAGCAGAACACAGGGTGAGGGAGGCAGAGTACCCCAACAAGCAGGAAGAAGCAGTGTGGTGGCCGCACACAGAAGGCAGGCAACAATTCCCCGTAACACCAACACGAGGGACGTTGCCAATACAACCTGTAGGTCTTCCAGAGTCTGGAATTTTTTTAAAGACTCTGCTGATAACCCCAAAAAGGTCATTTGTACCACCTGCCATGCCAGCATCAGCAGGGGTGACAAAACTACCAGCCTGACCACCACCAGCATGATCAGGCACATGGCAGCAAAGCACCTGACCTTGTGGGCTGAACCCCAGGGTCCACGACCAGTGTCAGTGGGAGTCACCACTGCTTCTTCCGCTGTTGTGCGTGCAATAGAACCCCCTGTTGTGTGTGCAAGGCAATCCCCTGTCCATACTCCATGCAAAGACGCCCCCTCCTCTCAGTCTTCACTTGTTATGGCAGTTTCTCAAGAAACAGCATCAACGTCCACGTCCCACCGCAGCATTCAATTGTCCATATCCCAGACCTTTGAATGAAAGCGGAAATTCGGAGCCAACGCCCCACAGGCCACAGTCCTACATTCGCACATTTCACGTCTGCTTGCGTTGGAAATGCTGCCTTTTAGGCTGGTGGAGACAGAATCCTTCCACAACCTTATGGCGGTGGCCGTCCCTCGGTACTCGGTCCCCAGCTGACACTATTTTGCCCGGTGTGCCATACCCGCAATACACAAGCACGTGTCCCAAAACATCTGCTGTGCCCTCAACAACACAGTTACTGGGACAATGGACACGTGGACAAGTGCTTGTGGCCAGGGACGGCACATCTAACTGACGGCACACTGGCTAAACATAGTGGAAGTCGGGACCCAGTCGGACCTTGGGACGGAACACATCCTCCCCACACCGAGGATTGCGGGCCCTATGTCAGTTAGAGTTGCCCCCACAGTGTACAGCTCCAGCGCATCATCCTCCTCCTCCTCTTCATGTTCAGCATCCATCTCATATATCACCACATCAGTTACAAGATGGAAGTACTGCAGTACTGCCTCCGCAAAGCGGCAACAGGCTGTGCTGAAACTCATAAGCTTAGGTGAGAAACCTCACACTGCTTGTGAGTTGTGGACAGCTGTGAAAGAGCAGGCAGATCTGTGACTGAGACCGCTGAACCTACATCCAGGCATGGTCGTGTGTGACAATGGCCGTAACCTGGTGGCGGCTCTGAGGCGAGGCGAGATCACACACATACCATGCCTGGCTCATGTGCTTAACCTCGTGGTTCAGCGGTTTCTTAAATCGTACCCCGAGTTGCCAGATCTGCTCGTCAAAGTGCACCGCTTGTCAGCTCATTTTCGCAAGTCGGCTACAGCTTCCGCCGCCCTTGCTGTGTTGCAGCAGCGTTTACAGCTTCCATCACACTGACTGGTGTGTGATGTCCCCACACGTTGGAACTCTACCCTCCACATATTGCAAAGGATTTGTGAGCAGGAGAGAGCAGTTGTGGAGTACCAGCTGCAACAAGGCCGTCGATATTCAGGTCAGACTCCACACATAAGACCTCAGGAGTGGACCTGGATGTCTGACATATGTACCATCTTGACAAACTTTGAGGAGTCCACCAAGATGGTGAGTGGCGATGACGCCAACATTAGCGTCAGCATTCCACTTGTCTGTCTTTTGCAACGCTCTCTGCAGAGAATTAAAGAGGAGGCATTGCAGTCAGAGCATGATGAGATGGATCAAGAAGCCGTAGCGGGCGATTACACACAGCCCAGCCTCATCTCATCCCAACGTGCATTGGGGGACAATGAGGGAGAGGAGGAGGAGGAAGAAGAACAGGAGCTTGTATCATGCGCTGTAGACGGTAGTACCTGTACAACTGTCATACCTTCGGTTCAGCGTGGGTGGCCTGAGGACAGGGGGGAGGAGGAGGAGGAGGAGGAGGAGAGCATGGTCAGTCGTCATCTTGGTGAGGACATGGAAGTCTTGCCCTTTACCAGTCTGGCACGCATGGCTGACTTTATGTTACGCTGCCTTAACCGTGACCCTCGCGTTGTCAAAATGTTGGGTGACAGTCATTACTGGTTGGTGACTCTTTTAGACCCCCTCTACAAGGAGAGCTTTCACTCTGTTATTCATGAGGTGGAGAGGTCTACAAAAATGGGGCAGTACCAGAAGGCCCTTGCTTCAGAACTGTTAAAAAAGTTCCCATCTGAACACGCTAGCGGCAGAGGTCACAGTTCGTTGCCCAACCAAGGCGTACATGCGAGAGAGACGCAACTCCAGTCCAGCAGAGCCAGGGGATCACTGTCAACATTCTAGGACAGTTTTCTGAGACCCTCCCATCGGACAGACCTTGAAGCGCGGGGTACTCTCACAAGGACTGGAAAGTTTCAAAAGATGGTAAGGGAGTACCTTGCCGACCATACCAGCATCCTCCGTCATTCCTCTGTGCCTCTTATTTATTTGTTATCCAAGCTGGACACTTGGAATGAACTAGCTCTGTACGCCTTGTAGGTCCTGGCCTGCCCTGCCGCTAGCGTGTTATCGGAGTGTGTTTTTAGTGCCACTGGGGGAATTATAACTGATAAATAGTGTTGAGCCACCCCCGTAGTGTTCGAGTTCGGTTCGGTTCGTCGTACACCCGTGTGTTCGCCGAACTGTTCGTCGAACTGTTCGTCGAACACCTTCGAACACCGTTAAAACCAATGGCAGGCAAACAAAAACACATAGAAACACATAGAAAACACCTTCAAAGGTGTCCAAAAGCTGACAAACTGCTCAGAAGACATAACTAACACATGGAAAAGTGACAAGTACATATAGTCATGCGAAAAGAAAAGAGGTGGAGGAGTAAAAGGAGGGGGGGACACAGATATAGGCATGTCATGCCCTTCTAAAATCCAAAAAGTGAGAAGCCGACACGACCAGTCCGCTCCTACCCGTGCCACCTCCCTGAGGGCTCGGTTGCTACAGAGGTATTGCACCTCACCCAGAGGTGTGATATCTCACTCTCAGGTAAGGATGGAGTGTGGATCAGGACCCGACACCTGCATGCATTACACCACATTGCCGTGGGGCAGGGCGACCAATATGCCCCTGAGATGGGCATGACAGTCCCTGTCCCTGGCTGGAGTGGGTGGAGGGAACACTGAGGAAGGGGAACCCTGTAGTGCAGGAGCAGGGAGGAAGCAGTTCCTGGGTGCATTGAGAAGGGAGTATAAAAGGTGGGCACCATCTTAGTTCAGTGCAGAGAAGTCTGAGCAGAAGTGACAGGGAGCAGGGGCTCTGCATGAGCTCTGCTCCGGAGGCGGGCCTAGTAACAGAGGCCCAGGCCTGGAAGAGGGAGAAGGAAGGAAGAGGAGCGGAGAAGGCTCCAGGAACGAGGAATGAAGGGATCCCAGGGGTGCGGACGGGCGAGTCGCCACCGCACGCCCGAATCCACCTGCGTGGAGGGGTCAGGCCAAAGGGGGAGACCGGTCCCCGAAACTAGTGGAGGCGGGAAACGACCCTCAGCTAGAAACCGGAGGCTGTGACATTTTATGTGGCGCAGCCCCTCGCTACACCCGCTAGGAAGGCACCACATAGGTTCAGGGAAACTGGCGCCAAGTTTACCAAGAGGAGGCCCGAGGCAGCCGGACAGAAGGGTTGGTAAGAAAGGCCAGACAAAGGACACACAAAGGGGGTCCTGTGAAGCGCTCCAAAGTTATCTGGGAGTTGTCTGAGCCCCTAACCTGGTGAGCACAGTACGACGTGGGCTGCCGTTACCTGCAGACGTGGTCTGGATAATAAGAACTGTGAGTAAAGGCCCTGGACTGCATCACTGACTCCGTGTCGTTACTGCTGCTGCCCTGCACCATCACCCCCATCCTCCACATACTCTGCCCTGAGGTTATACTCCTCCCGTGGGGAGTTATGCTACGCTCTGCTGCACCCACAACACCAGCCTCAGTGGTCTGCCCTGCAGCGGCGGTTCACTCTGACCGCAATCCACGGGTGGCGTAGTCGGACATTTAAACATCAAAACCACATAAATAGTTCCGCCACTGGTTTGACCGCCGGAGACTACACCCACCAGCATCCACCAAAAAGGGTCCGGCTCCGGGTGTCCCAAGGCCCAGGGGGCGCGACAGAACATTTTCTTCACCTTTCATAATCACCAATGGGACAAGGCAGGGATGTCCTCTGTCCCCTCTCTTATACATCCTAGTGACGGAGCACCTGCTCTCATCAATTCGCCATAACCCCAATATTAGGTGGATTGAGGTGGGAGGCACCGAGTAGAAGTGCTCTCTATTTGCTGATGATGTCCTAGTATATATCACTCAATCACATATATCCATCCCTGCTGTTATGACTGAAATAGATCACTTTGTTACATGGTCAAATTTTAAAATCAATGCAGCGAAGTCTGAGGCCCTCGATGTCTCCCTCCCCAAATCCATACAGGATTCCATCCAGTCCAACCTTCCCTTTGCCTGGCCCTCACAGGGTATCAAATACTTAGGAATTCGTATTCATAGAGACCTCTCCCATCTATGTTATTTTAATTTTGGGCCCTTTATTGAACAACTCCATACAGACCACGGTTTGCAAGTTAGAATTGTAAGATTCACTACGTGAACCACTGGTGTTTTGTGGAAAAGCACATGTACACTGTGTTCCAAATCATTATGCAAAAAGTGTTTAGGAGTGATAAGGGAAGAAGTTGTTTGTTTGTCAGTTAAACTCATTGATGGTGATGTGTGTCAGGGCTCTTTATATCACTGTAAGCAATTGCAGACACCTGTGCTAATTAGTTTGGCAGGTGTGTCCAATGAAAGGCAAGACTACTTAAGAAGGCTCTCTCACATTATTCAGCAGCCTACATTTTCTGCCAAAATGGGAAAGAAAAAGGATGTGTCGGCTGCTGAGAAGCAACAAATTGTGGAGTGTTTAGGTCAAGGCATGAGTACAATCAACATTGTGCGATGATCAGGATGAAGTGTTTTGGCAATCAAGAAGTATGTAGCTGATTCACAGTACACACGTGTACGTGCTGATAAGGGCAAATTGAGGACTCTTTCCTACAGGCAATTACGTCAGGTTAAAAGAGCAGCAGCAAAAAAGCCTTGTCATAGCAGCAGACAAGTTTTTGAAGCTGCTGTTGCCTCCAACGTCCCCCGACAACAAGATGCAGGGTCCTTCAGAGGTTTGTAGCTGTGCATACGGCATCCTGTCGACCTCCTCTATACACTTCACACAAGCGTAAACGGCTCCAGTGGGCCAAACATTACATGAAGACTGATTTCAAAACTGTTTTGTTCACGAATGAGTGCCGTGCAACGCTCGATGGTCCAGATGGATGGAGTGGAGGATGGCTGGTTGATGGACACCCCACGAAAACACGGCTACAGCGCCAACAAGGAGGAGGTGGAGTAATGTTTTGGGCTGGAATCATGGGGAGAGAGATTGTCGGCCCCTTTAGGATCCCTGAAGGGGTAAAGATGAACTCCATAATGTATGTGGAGTTTCTCAAACAGCACTTCCTGCCATGGTTCAAGAAGAAGAACCGTGTATTCCACAGCAAGATCATTTTTATGCATGATAATGCACCGTCTCATGCTGCACATAACACATCTGCATCTCTGGCTGATATGGGCATAAAAGGGGACAAACTTATGGTGTGACCCCCATGCTCCCCTGACCTCTACCCCATTCAGAACCTCTGGAGCATCATCAAAAGGAGTGTCTATTAAGGCGGGAGGCAGTTCACATCTAAGCAACAGCTCTGGGAGGGTATTCTGTCCTCATGCAAAACAATTGAAGCAGAAACCATCCAAAACCTGACAAATTCAATGGACGAGAGAGTTCAGAAGCTCCTTTCGAACAAGGAGTCCTATGTGCAAATGTAACATCACCTAGAATAAAGTTTTGAGTTGAAAACTGTTTGATTTCAGTTACTAATAACCTGCTAATGCTTATAATTTCAAAAATGACAAATTTTTTGGTCTTTATTAAAATGAAAAGGTTGATCGAAGAGTGTGGGGGATCTAAGAGTGTGGCAACCCAGTAGTCAGGATTACTTCGAATCTGACAATATGAGGGTCATGTTGCAGGTAGTGCAGCAAGAAGGCACTTATGTGTCTTGCGCATCTCGGAGCCCCAAAATTATTTTCCGGGCTAGATGCAGCTAAAATTTATTATTAATTTTAAATCTGGCGGAGCTTAGTATAGATGGCCTAATAGAATCAGTACGGCACACTGCTACAAAGCCCAAATTATTTTCCAGCCAAGATACAGATAAACATGATTAGTAATTTTAAATCTGGTGGAGCTTAGTATAGATGGCCTAATAGAATCAGTACTGCACACTTCTACAAAGCCCAAATAATTTTCCAGCCAAGATACAGATAAACATGATTAGTAATTTGAAAGCTTAAAATGGTTGGTGAGCAGTGTTGAGCGAGCACTAAAATGCTCGGGTGCTCGAAGCTTGGGCCGAGCTCGCCGTGATACTCGGGTGCTCGACCCGAGCAACGAGCCCAATGTTAGTCTATGGGAGACTCGAGCATTTTTGCGGTGGCACCCCCGGCAGTCTTTTAAAAGCCTAACAAGTGCCCAAAACGATAGTGACAGTGCTCAAATGACATGGGGACAGCATGGGGATCGCCCCAGGAAGCATTTCTGACCCCCAGGTCACTGCTGTCAACAACGTGGTCAGAGGTATAAAGCCACTTTTACAGGCTCACAATAAAACGAAAGTGAAACTTTTTTCCTGTGAAATATGTTAAGGAACATCCTTTCCAGGGAAATGACTTGTGTATAAGTTAAAATAAATGACCAAAAACAAAAATACTCCTCCACACCTTCGGCTATGTTCACAAGTAGCATTTTTTATGCGTTTTTGCACTTTTGTATTGCTTTCAACTATGACAAATGCATTCACCGGGAAATGTCATTTTAACATTTTACAGCCTTATCTGGCCATGTGCTGTGTGACACATGCATAAAGTGCTGAAAAGACATGGGAACAGCATGGGGAAGACCCCTGGAAGCATCTCTGACTCCCAGGTCACTGTCTAAAAGTGTGCCCATCATAAGTGATCCTTGCCGCATCAGAAGATGCAGACTTGCAACTATCCCCATGCAAGTTCTTGTCCCAGGGCAGTGTTCAATTTTACCTCCCTCATTCCTTGCAATACAAGCGCAAGTATGCAGCCTGCGACCCACCCACCCCCAGGCTGCAATACCATACTGCTTGCTTGCTTGAACTTGAAATTGGGCCCTTTAGGCATGTGGAGGCAGAATCTGGCCACCACGTCATGGCTGTGTTGGCGGCCTGGAATCCATACTCAGTCCCCAGCCGCCCGGCGGCCGGGTGTACACACGGTCCCCAGCCGCCTGGGGGCAGTTGGGTGTCCATAAACGGTTCCCAGCTGCCCCCATTTCTCCTTGGAACATCCCCCCACACACTTTTCTTAGCCCGGCCTGCTTTAGGCAGCATTGGACGAGCCCACCAGAGAACCAAACTCCTCCGGTGGGCCCTGACTTCTCCATCGGTGGAGTTGAGAGTGCCAAGGTGAGGAGCATGATGATGATGACAGAAGTTAGCATCTGCTATGTTTTCTTTTAATGCAAGTGTAAGTGTGCAGCCTGCCACCCACCCACCCCCAGACTGCAATTCATACTGCTAGCTTGCACTTGAAATGGGGCCTTTTAGTTTAGAGGAGGCCAAAGCTGGCCACTACCTCATGGCTGCTTCGGCAGCGAGGTATCCATACTCAGTCCCCAGCTGCCCCTATTTGTCCTGGTGTGCCTTATACATAAGAAAAAGCGCGTATACCAAAACATTACCTGTGCCCTCCCCAGTGCATTTAGTGGGAAGGAGAGCCTATTCCGCTGTAGTGTGTGCATGCCAAACCCCTGTTCATGGTACATGCGAAGATGCCTCCCACCTTGCACCTGTCGTTGCAGACTTGCAACTATCCCCATTCAAGTCCTTGTCCCAGGGCAGTGTTCAATTGTACCTCTCCCATTCCTTGCAATGCAAGCGCAAGTATGCAGCCTGCCACCCACCCACCCCCAGGCTGCAATACCATACTGCTTGCTTGCACTTTAAATTGGGCCTTATAGGCATGTGGAGGCGGAATCTGGCCACCACGCCATGGCTGTGTCGGCGGCCTGGTATCCATACTCAGTCCCCGCTTGCTCCCCAGCCTCCAGGGGGTGGCCGGGTGTCCATACTCGGTCCCCAGCCACCCCTATTTGTACCGGTAACCTTTCCCACACTTTTCTTAGCCTGGCCTGCTTTAGGGCAGCATTGGCCGAGCCCACCGGACTATCAGACTCCTCCGGTGGGCCCTGGCTTCTCCATCAGGGGAGTTGAGAGTGCCAAGGTGAGGAGCATGATGAGGATGATAGAAGTTAGCATCTGCTTTGTTTTGTTGTAATGCAAGCGCATGTATGTAGTAGCGGCTAGGCCTGAGGAGGTCAGCGTTTTGGCGCATATCCTACCTCCTCCGAGGATTGCTGGATGTTTTCCTGCTACTATCCAAGTTCTATGACTCCCGTTAAAACAAAGCTTCAGGTGATAAATGATGGATGAGGTAGTGGCAAAGGAGAAAGAGCAGGAGGAACAGGGACCATTCACATCAATATCAGGCCAGTCAACCAGATATGTCTTGTAGGATATGTTTCTGTAACAAAAGGAGCGGTTCGGCTACACAGTTATAGGGCATACAGTGAGTGCAATGCATACCAAAACTTTCGAGGCACTCCAATGCCCCTTGGAAATGACATGGAGGTCACAGGGCGTTAACTAAACCTTTTTTTCCATTTATAGCAACTGGGTCTCCTGTGCACTGTTGGCCTAAGCAGTGAATGGAATGCTTTCCAAAAATTATGAGGTATTGCAATGCCCCTTACAAGAGCCATGTGTGGCACCCCAGGGGTCTGGTCACCACAGTAATAGAGATTACGTCGGAGAGCAAGTGGGAGGTTTCCTGGTCAGGATCCCTTAAACATGCAACATCCTCCTGCCCCAGTCCTGGGAGGGGAGATTTCTGCCCTTATAAACTGGATCTGGGGTGGGGTTGAGTGAGTCAGAGAACAGAGAACAGTCAGAGTCAGAGTGAGAGCAAGGGAAAGTAACAGCAAGGAGCTCTGTAGGAGCTAGGAGCTAAAGACGAGGGTCTGGAAGCTAAGCAGAGCTCGCCCAGGCAGAAGACAATAGGAACCGGACACAGGAGTCCGAAGCTGTGAGGACTTATATATCCAGCAGCAGAAACCAGCCGGCAGGGGATTTCAGGTCCTCTGGCCATAGAAGCCCGGAGGACCAGTCAGAAGCAAGGGACCAGCACTGCTGTCGTGGAGCGGAGGCTAACAGAAGGCCCCAAGTCACCAGCCATACGGGTGAGCACTACACGGTACACTCAGGGACGTGGGCTACTTCTACCGGCTTACAGCAAGGTAGCCAGGAAGAGTGCAGACAGACGGGGAGGCCTACAACTCCACCTGGCCAGGGGAACTCCTGCTTGCTCACAGACTGACCAGGCCTCTTATGCTAGCCAGTACTCCCGGGAGGGTCTACCTTATAATCATCAGTAAAGACCCTGAACTGCACTGCAAAGACTCTGAGTCATTCCTGCTGCGCTCGTGCACCATCACCCCCATCATCCACACTCACTGCCCTGAGGCTATACTCCTCCCGAGGGGAGTTATCCCATTTTATGCTGCGCACACAACACCAGCCTCAGCGGTCTGCCTCGCAGCGGTGGTACTCCCTGACCGCAATCCACGGGTGGCGCAGTCGGACAATTAACCTCAAAACCTAAGAAAGATTGCCACTGGTTTGACCAGCCTGAGCCACGGGACCGGGTCACCGCCACGGAGACTACAGACCCCAGAGGCCCGGCACCGGGTATCCCACACACGTGTACATACGGCCCAGGGGGCGCGTCACATGCAGTACAGCATATTACAAACATAAGTCCCATTATTGGGGAGTGGGTGTCCCATAGTATTTGCTTATGCCTTGCAAGCAAAAGCTGCCAAAAATTAGGACGGAGCAACTTGCAATGCCCCTTACAAGAGCCATGCAGTACAGCATATTACAAACATAAGTCCCATTATTGGGGAGTGGGTCTCCCATAGTATTTGCTTATGCTTTCCCAGCAAAAGCAGCCAAAAATTAGGACTGAGCAACTTGCAATGCCCCTTACAAGAGCCATGCAGTACAGCATATTACAAACATAAGTCCCATTACTAGGGAGTGGGTCTCCTATAGTATTTGCTTATGCTTTCCCAGTAAAAGCTGCCAAAAATTAGGATGGAGCAACTTGCAATGCCTCTTACAAGAGCCATGCAGTACAGCATATTACAAACATAAGTCCCATTATTGGGGAGTGGGTCTCCCATAGTATTTGCTTATGCTTTCCCAGCAAAAGCTGCCAAAAATTAGGATGGAGCAACTTGCAATGCCCCTTACAAGAGCCATGCAGTACAGCATATTACAAACATAAGTCCCATTATTGGGGAGTGGGTGTCCCATGGTATTTGCTTATGCTTTCCCAGTAAAAGCTGAGAAAAATTAGGACGGAGGAACTTTCAATGCTGGCACCCATGTGGTATAGTGGTGGTGGAGGCTGAGGATAAGGAGAAGAAGATTAAACAGCCGAAACGAGGAAGCGTATACCCATGTGTGGGTGTGAAGCGGTGCATGTGAATACACCTCCTGAAATAACACAGTGGATTTGACTTTATGTTACTCTGCTGTCATTTGGTGGTGATGAGAAGTCTGGCCCAATCCTGCCCTTGTTCATTTTGATAAGGGTCAGCTTGTCAGCATTGTCAGTTGACAGGCGAGTGCGCTTATCAGTTATAATTCCCCCAGCGGCACTAAAAACACGCTCCGATAACACGCTAGCGGCAGGGCAGGCCAGGAAGTCCAAGGCGTACAGAGCGAGTTCATTCCAAGTGTCCAGCTTGGATACCCAATAATTAAAAGGCACAGAGGAATCACGGAGGACGCTCGTACGATCGGCAAGGTACTCCCTCACCATCTTTTGAAACTTTCCACTCCTTGTGAGAATACCCCACACCTCAGGGCCTGTAAGCTGGGTGGGTGTCAGAAAACTGTCCCAGAACGTTGACAGTGTTCCCCTGCCTCTGCTGGATTGGAGTTGCATCTCTCTCGCCTGTACGCCTTCGTTGGGCAACAAACTGTGACCTCTGCCGCTAGCGTGTTCAGATGGGAATTTTTTTAAGAGTTCTGCAGCAAGGGCCTTCTGGTATTGCCCCATTTTTGTAGACCTCTCCACCTCAGGAATAAGAGAATGAAAGTTCTCTTTGTAGCGGGGGTCTACAAGTGTCACCAACCAGTATTTGCTTATGCTTTCCCAGTAAAAGCTGCCAAAAATTAGGATGGAGCAACTTGCAATGCCTCTTACAAGAGCCATGCAGTACAGCATATTACAAACATAAGTCCCATTATTGGGGTGTGGGTCTCCCATAGTATTTGCTTATGCTTTCCCAGCAAAAGCTGCCAAAAATTAGGACGGAGCAACTTGCAATGCCCATTACAAGAGCCATGCAGTACAGCATATTACAAACATAAGTCCCATTATTGGGGAGTGGGTGTCCCATGGTATTTGCTTATGCTTTCCCAGCAAAAGCTGCCAAAAATTAGGACGGAGGAACTTGCAATGCTGGCACCCATGTGGTATAGTGGTGGTGGAGGCTGAGGATAAGGAGAAGAAGATTAAACAGCCGAAACGAGGAAGCGTATACCCATGTGTGGGTGTGAAGCGGTGCATGTGAATACACCTCCCGAAATAACACAGTGGATTTGACTTTATGTTACTCTGCTGTCATTTGGTGGTGATGAGAAGTCTGGCCCAATCCAGCCCTTGTTCATTTTTATAAGGGTCAGCTTGTCAGCATTGTCAGATGACAGGCGAGTGCACTTATCAGTTATAATTCCCCCAGCGGCACTAAAAACACGCTCCGATAACACGCTAGCGGCAGGGCAGGCCAGGACCTCCAAGGCGTACAGAGCGAGTTCATTCCAAGTGTCCAGCTTGGATACCCAATAATTAAAAGACACAGAGGAATCACGGAGGACGCTGGTACGATCGGCAAGGTACTCCCTCACCATCTTTTGAAACTTTCCACTCCTTGTGAGAGTACCCCGCGCCTCAGGGCCTGTAAGCTGGGTGGGTGTCAGAAAACTGTCCCAGAACGTTGACAGTGTTCCCCTGCCTCTGCTGGATTGGAGTTGCATCTCTCTCGCCTGTACGCCTTCGTTGGGCAACGAACTGTGACCTCTGCCGCTAGCGTGTTCAGATGGGAATTTTTTTAAGAGTTCTGCAGCAAGGGCCTTCTGGTATTGCCCCAATTTTGTAGACCTCTCCACCTCAGGAATAAGAGAATGAAAGTTCTCTTTGTAGCGGGGGTCTACAAGTGTCACCAACCAGTAATGACTGTCACCCAACTTTTTGACAACGCGAGGGTCAAGGTTAAGGCAGCGTAACATAAAGTCAGCCATGCGTGCCAGACTGGTAAAGGGCAAGATTTCCGTGTCCTCACCAAGATGACGACTGACTATGCTCTCCTCCTCCTCCTCTTCCTCCTCCCCCCCTGTCCTTAGGCCACCCACGCTGAACCGACGGTATGACACTTGTACAGGTACTACCGTCTACAATGCATGATAGCAGCTCCTGTTCTTCTTCCTCCTCCTCCTCCTCCTCCTCTCCCTCATTGTCCCCCAATGCACGTTGGGATGAGATGAGGCTGGGCTGAGTGTAATCGCCCGCTACGGCTTCTTGATCCATCTCATCATACTCTGGCTGCAATGCCTCCTCTTTAATTCTCTGCAGAGAGCGTTGCAAAAGACAGACAAGTGGGATGCTGACACTAATGATGGCGTCATCGCCACTCACCATCTTGGTGGCCTCCTCAAAGTTTGTCAGGATGGTACATATGTCAGACATCCAGGTCCACTCCTGAGGTCTTATGTGTGGAGTCAGACCTGAATATCGACGGCCTTGTTGCAGCTGGTACTCCACAACTGCTCTCTTCTGCTCACAAATCCTTTGCAACATGTGGAGGGTAGAGTTCCAACGTGTGGGGACATCACACACCAGTCGGTGTGCCAGAAGCTGCAAACGCTGCTGCAACACAGCAAGGGCGGCGGAAGCTGTAGCCGACTTGCGAAAATGAGCTGACAGGCGGCGTACTTTCACGAGCCGATCTGGCAACTCGGGGTGCGATTTAAGAAACCGCTGAACCACGAGGTTAAGCACATGAGCCAGGCATGGTACGTGTGTGATCTCACCTAGCCTCAGAGCCGCCACCAGGTTACGACCATTGTCACACACGACCATGCCGGGATGTAGGTTCAGCGGTCTCAGCCACAGATCTGCCTGCTCTTTCACAGCTGTCCACAACTCTCAAGCAGTGTGAGGTTTATCACCTAAGCTTATGAGTTTCAGCACAGCCTGTTGCCACTTGGCGGAGGCAGTACTGCAATGCTTCCAGCTTGTAACTGATGTGGTGATATCTGAGAAAGAGACTGAACATGAGGAGGAGGAGGAGGAGGAGGATGCGCAGGAGCTGTACACTGTGGGGGCAACTCTGACTGACATAGGGCCCGCAATCCTCGGTGTGGGGAGGATGTGTTCCGTCCCAAGGTCCGACTGGGTCCCGGCTTCCACTATGTTTACCCAGTGTGCCGTCAGAGAGATGTACCGTCCCTGGCCACAAGCACTTGTCCACGTGTCCGTTGTCAGGTGGACTCTCCCAGTAACTGCGTTGTTGAGGGCACGGCAGATGCTTTGGGACACGTGCTTGTGTAGTGCGGGGATGGCACACCGGGCAAAATAGTGTCGGCTGGGGACCAAGTACCGAGGGACGGCCACCGCCATAAGATTGCGGAAGGATTCCGTCTCCACCAGCCTAAAAGGCAGCATTTCCAATGCAAGCAGTCGTGAAATGTGCGAATTTAGGACTGTGGCCTGTGGGGCGTTAGCTGCGAATTTCCGCTTTCGTTCAAAGGTCTGGGATATGGACAATTGAACGCTGCGGTGGGACGTGGACGTGGACGTTGATGCTGTTTCTTGAGAAACTGCCATAACAAGTGAAGACTGAGAGGAGGGGGCATCTTTACATGCAGTATGGACAGGGGATTGCCTTGCACACACAACAGGGGGTTCTATTGCACGCACAACAGTGGAAGAAGCAGTGGTGACTCCCGCTGACACTGGTCGTGGACCCTGGGTTTCGCCCCACAAAGTCGGGTGCTTAGCTGCCATGTGCCTGATCATGCTGGTGGTGGTCAGGCTGGTAGTTTTGTCACCCCTGCTGATGCTGGCATGGCAGGTGGAACATATGGCCTTTTTGGGGTTATCAGCAGAGTCTTTAAAAAAATTCCAGACTCTGGAAGACCTACCTCTTGTACTGGCAACTTCCCTCATGTTGGTGTTACGGGGAACGGTTGCCTGCCTTCTGTCTGCGGCCACAACACTGCTTCTTCCTGCCTGTTGGGGTACTCTGCCTCCCTCCCCCTGTGTGCTGCTGGCCTCACTCTGCATGTCCTCCTTCCACGTTGGGTCAGTTACTAGATCATCCACCACCTTCTCCTCTTCCACTTGCGCACCACGATCCTCCTCCTCACTTCCTGGCAATTGTGTCTCGTCATCGTCCACCTCTTGGGACAGATTGCCAACGTCGACTTCCTGTGGCCGTGGCTGTTCAAATATTTGGGCATCGCAACATGGGATCTCCTCTTTCACCACTTCAAGCGTATCAGGCGATGGGCCCAAATATGGAAATGGACCAGTGAACAGCTCTTCAGAGTGTCCAAGTGTGGGATCACTTGCTGTCTGACGACACTCGGCATAGTGGGAGGAAGGAGCATCAGGGTGAGGAGGAGTATGCGGTCGAGACTCACGGCTACTAAGAGTTGACTGTGTGGAAGACAGACCAGAGGTGGTGGTGCCCAGGTAACTGGAAGTATTGTCTGCTATCCAATTAATAACCTGTTCACACTGATCAGTTCTCAATACTGGTGTTGTTCTGTGCTTCCCTAGTAATTCGGTCAAGAAGTGGGAGCGAGAAGATGTGGCTGTTGGTTGTGGCACATTTTCACCTTGGCCACGACCCCGTCCTCTGCACGAACCATCACCAGAAAGTCCACTTCCACGTCCCTTGCCACGCGCCTTGCTCATTGTAAATGAAGTAAAATAGCTTACACTTGCACTATCAATGGAAAAAGGGTAACAAAGAGTAGATTAGAACCGTGGAAGAGGAAAACCACAGTTATTGTTTACTGGGGTATACCACACTTTTTTAAATAGAGATATTTGCGGCTGAACAGTGAGCGACACACTCAAACTGCTTTTTTTTAAGATACCAAAGGCCCAACACTGGATAGTACAGCGATTTGACCCGTGGAACTGAGAAACCACACTGGGATGTCGGGACTACACCAGACTATTTTCAACAGATATATTTTTGTGTCACAACAGTCAGGAGACTCTATTGTTTTTCTTTACGGAAAAAACTACCAAAACCTGAATAATAGAGATTTTTTACCGTGGAACAGCAAAACCACAATTATAATTTACTGGTGTATACCAGGCTTTTTAAATTATATATATATTTGCGGCTGAACAGTGAGCGACACACTCAAACTGTTTTTTTTTAGATACAAATGGCCCAAAAGTGGATAATACAGAGGTTTGTACCGTGGAACTGCAAAAACACACTTGTATTTCTCGGGCCTACACCAGACTATTTTCAACAGATATATTTGTGTCTGAAAAATCAGGGAGACACTATTTTTTTTTTTTTTTTACAGCAAAAAATGCAAAAAGCAGGATAATAGAGATTTTTTACCGTGGAACAGCAAAAGCACACTTCTGTCTCTCTGGCCTACACCAGACTATTTTCAACAGATATATTTGTGTCTGAAAAATCAGGGAGACACTATTATTATTTTTATACAGCAAAAAATGCCAAAAACAGGATAATAGAGATGTTTTACCGTGGAACATCAAAACCACAGTAATAATTTACTGGGGTATACCAGGCTTTTTAAAATATATATATATTTGCGGCTGAACAGTGAGCGACACACTCAAACTGTTTTTTTTAGATACAAATGGCCAAAAGTGGATAATACAGAGGTTTGTACCGTGGAACTGCAAAACCACACTTGAATTTCTCGGGCCTACACCAGACTATTTTCAACAGATATATTTGTGTCTGAAAAATCAGGGAGACACTATTTTTTTTTTTTTTACAGCAAAAAATGCAAAAAGCAGGATAATAGAGATTTTTTACCGTGGAACAGCAAAAGCACACTTCTGTCTCTCTGGCCTACACCAGATTATTTTCAACAGATATATTTGTGTCTGAAAAATCAGGGAGACACTATTTTTTTTTTTTTTACAGCAAAAAATGCAAAAAGCAGGATAATAGAGATTTTTTACCGTGGAACAGCAAAAGCACACTTCTGTCTCTCTGGCCTACACCAGACTATTTTCAACAGATATATTTGTGTCTGAAAAATCAGGGAGACACTATTATTATTTTTATACAGCAAAAAATGCCCAAAACAGGATAATAGAGATGTTTTTCCATGGAACATCAAAACCACAGTAATAATTTACTGGTGTATACCAGGCTTTTTAAAATATATATATATTTGCGGCTGAACAGTGAGCGACACACTCAAACTGTTTTTTTTAGATACAAATGGCCCAAAAGTGGATAATACAGAGGTTTGTACTGTGTAACTGCAAAACCACACTTGTATTTCTCGGGCCTACACCAGACTATTTTCAACAGATATATTTGTGTCTGAAAAATCAGGGAGACACTATTTTTTTTTTTTCAGCAAAAAATGCAAAAAGCAGGATAATAGAGATTTTTTTACCGTGGAACAGCAAAAGAACACTTCTGTCTCTCTGGCCTACACCAGACTATTTTCAACAGATATATTTGTGTCTGAAAAATCAGGGAGACACTATTATTATTTTTATACAGCAAAAAATGCCAAAAACAGGATAATAGAGATGTTTTACCGTGGAATATCAAAACCACAGTAATAATTTACTGGTGTATACCAGGCTTTTTCAAATATATATATATTTGAGGCTGAACAGTGAGCGACACCCTCAAACTGTTTTTTTTAGATACAAATGGCCCAAAAGTGGATAATACAGAGGTTTGTACCGTGGAACTGCAAAACCACACTTGTATTTCTCGGGCCTACACCAGACTATTTTCAACAGATATATTTGTGTCTGAAAAATCAGGGAGACACTATTTTTTTTTTTTACAGCAAAAAATGCAAAAAGCAGGATAATAGAGATTTTTTACCGTGGAACAGCAAAAGAACACTTCTGTCTCTCTGGCCTACACCAGACTATTTTCAACAGATATATTTGTGTCTGAAAAATCAGGGAGACATTATTATTATTTTTATACAGCAAAAAATGCCAAAAACAGGATAATAGAGATGTTTTACCGTGGAACATCAAAACCACAGTAATAATTTACTGGTGTATACCAGGCTTTTTAAAATATATATATATTTGAGGCTGAACAGTGAGCGACACCCTCAAACTGTTTTTTTTAGATACAAATGGCCCAAAAGTGGATAATACAGAGGTTTGTACCATGGAACTGCAAAACCACACTTGTATTTCTCGGGCCTACACCAGACTATTTTCAACAGATATATTTGTGTTTGAAAAATCAGAGAGACACTATTTTTTTTTTTTTTACAGCAAAAAATGCAAAAAGCACGATAATAGAGATTTTTTACCGTGGAACAGCAAAAGCACACTTCTGTCTCTCTGGCCTACACCAGACTATTTTCAAGATATATTTGTGTCTGAAAAATCAGGGAGACACTATTTTTTTTTTTTTACAGCAAAAAATGCAAAAAGCAGGATAATAGAGATTTTTTACCGTGGAACAGCAAAAGCACACTTCTGTCTCTCTGGCCTACACCAGACTATTTTCAACAGATATATTTGTGTCTGAAAAATCAGGGAGACACTATTATTATTTTTATACAGCAAAAAATGCCAAAAACAGGATAATAGAGATGTTTTACCGTGGAACATCAAAACCACAGTAATAATTTACTGGTGTATACCAGGCTTTTTAAAATATATATATATTTGCGGCTGAACAGTGAGCGACACACTCAAACTGTTTTTTTTAGATACAAATGGCCTAAAAGTGGATAATACAGTGGTTTGTACCATGGAACTGCAAAACCACACTTGTATTTCTCGGGCCTACACCAGACTATTTTCAACAGATATATTTGTGTCTGAAAAACCAGGGAGACGCTATTTTTTTTTTTTTACAGCAAAAAATGCAAAAAGCATGATAATAGAGATTTTTTACCGTGGAACAGCAAAAGCATACTTCTGTCTCTCTGGCCTACACCAGACTATTTTCAACAGATATATTTGTGTCTGAAAAATCAGGGAGACACTATTATTATTTTTATACAGCAAAAAATGCCAAAAACAGGATAATAGAGATGTTTTACCGTGGAACAACAAAACCACAGTAATAATTTACTGGTGTATACCAGGCTTTTTAAAATATATATATATTTGCGGCTGAACAGTGAGCGACACACTCAAACTGTTTTTTTTAGAAACAAATGGCCCAAAAGTGGATAATACAGAGGTTTGTACCGTGGAACTGCAAAACCACACTTGTATTTCTCGGGCCTACAAAAGACGATTTTCAACAGATATATTTGTGTCTGAAAAATCAGGGAGACACTATTTTTTCTTCTTTTTACAGCAAAAAATGCAAAAAGCAGGATAATAGAGATTTTTTACCGTGGAACAGCAAAAGCACACTTCTGTCTCTCTGGCCTACACCAGACTATTTTCAACAGATATATTTGTGTCTGAAAAATCAGGGAGACACTATTTTTTTTTTTTTTACAGCAAAAAATGCAAAAAGCAGGATAATAGAGATTTTTTAACGTGGAACAGCAAAAGCACACTTCTGTCTCTCTGGCCTACACCAGACTATTTTCAACAGATATATTTGTGTCTGAAAAATCAGGGAGACACTATTATTATTTTTATACAGCAAAAAATGCCAAAAACAGGATAATAGAGATGTTTTACCGTGGAACATCAAAACCACAGTAATAATTTACTGGTGTATACCAGGCTTTTTAAAATATATATATATATTTGCGGCTGAACAGTGAGCGACACACTCAAACTGTTTTTTTTAGATACAAATGGCCTAAAAGTGGATAATACAGAGGTTTGAACCGTGGAACTGCAAAACCACACTTGTATTTCTCGGGCCTACACCAGACTATTTTCAACAGATATATTTGTGTCTGAAAAACCAGGGAGACGCTATTTTTTTTTTTTTTACAGCAAAAAATGCAAAAAGCAGGATAATAGAGATTTTTTACCGTGGAACAGCAAAAGCACACTTCTGTCTCTCTGGCCTACACCAGACTATTTTCAACAGATATATTTGTGTCTGAAAAATCAGGGAGACACTATTATTATTTTTATACAGCAAAAAATGCCAAAAACAGGATAATAGAGATGTTTTACCGTGGAACATCAAAACCACAGTAATAATTTACTGGTGTATACCAGGCTTTTTAAAATATATATATATTTGCGGCTGAACAGTGAGCGACACACTCAAACTGTTTTTTTTAGATACAAATGGCCTAAAAGTGGATAATACAGAGGTTTGTACCATGGAACTGCAAAACCACACTTGTATTTCTCGGGCCTACACCAGACTATTTTCAACAGATATATTTGTGTCTGAAAAACCAGGGAAACGCTATTTTTTTTTCTTTTTACAGCAAAAAATGCAAAAAGCATGATAATAGAGATTTTTTACCGTGGAAGAGCAAAAGCATACTTCTGTCTCTCTGGCCTACACCAGACTATTTTCAACAGATATATTTGTGTCTGAAAAATCAGGGAGACACTATTATTATTTTTATACAGCAAAAAATGCCAAAAACAGGATAATAGAGATGTTTTACCGTGGAACATCAAAACCACAGTAATAATTTACTGGTGTATACCAGGCTTTTTAAAATATATATATATTTGCGGCTGAACAGTGAGCGACACACTCAAACTGTTTTTTTTAGATACAAATGGCCTAAAAGTGGATAATACAGAGGTTTGTACCATGGAACTGCAAAACCACACTTGTATTTCTCGGGCCTACACCAGACTATTTTCAACAGATATATTTGTGTCTGAAAAACCAGGGAGACGCTATTTTTTTTTTTTTTTACAGCAAAAAATGCAAAAAGCATGATAATAGAGATTTTTTACCGTGGAACAGCAAAAGCACACTTCTGTCTCTCTGGCCTACACCAGACTATTTTCAACAGATATATTTGTGTCTGAAAAATCAGGGAGACACTATTATTATTTTTATACAGCAAAAAATGCCAAAAACAGGATAATAGAGATGTTTTACCGTGGAACATCAAAACCACAGTAATAATTTACTGGTGTATACCAGGCTTTTTAAAATATATATATATATTTGCGGCTGAACAGTGAGCGACACACTCAAACTGTTTTTTTTTTAGATACAAATGGCCCAAAAGTGGATAATACAGAGGTTTGTACCGTGGAACTGCAAAACCACACTTGTATTTCTCGGGCCTACAAAAGACTATTTTCAACAGATATATTTGTGTCTGAAAAATCAGGGAGACACTATTTTTTCTTCTTTTTACAGCAAAAAATGCAAAAAGCAGGATAATAGAGATTTTTTACCGTGGAACAGCAAAAGCACACTTCTGTCTCTCTGGCCTACACCAGACTATTTTCAACAGATATATTTGTATCTGAAAAATCAGGGAGACACTATTTTTTTTTTTTTACAGCAAAAAATGCAAAAAGCAGGATAATAGAGATTTTTTAACGTGGAACAGCAAAAGCACACTTCTGTCTCTCTGGCCTACACCAGACTATTTTCAACAGATATATTTGTGTCTGAAAAATCAGGGAGACACTATTATTATTTTTATACAGCAAAAAATGCCAAAAACAGGATAATAGAGATGTTTTACCGTGGAACATCAAAACCACAGTAATAATTTACTGGTGTATACCAGGCTTTTTAAAATATATATATATTTGCGGCTGAACAGTGAGCGACACACTCAAACTGTTTTTTTTAGATACAAATGGCCTAAAAGTGGATAATACAGAGGTTTGTACCGTGGAACTGCAAAACCACACTTGTATTTCTCGGGCCTACACCAGACTATTTTCAACAGATATATTTGTGTCTGAAAAACCAGGGAGACGCTATTTTTTTTTTTTTTACAGCAAAAAATGCTAAAAGCAGGATAATAGAGATTTTTTACCGTGGAACAGCAAAAGCACACTTCTGTCTCTCTGGCCTACACCAGACTATTTTCAACAGATATATTTGTGTCTGAAAAATCAGGGAGACACTATTATTATTTTTATACAGCAAAAAATGCCAAAAACAGGATAATAGAGATGTTTTACCGTGGAACATCAAAACCACAGTAATACTTTACTGGTGTATAACAGGCTTTTTAAAATATATATATATTTGCGGCTGAACAGTGAGCGACACACTCAAACTGTTTTTTTTAGATACAAATGGCCCAAAAGTGGATAATACAGAGGTTTGTACCGTGGAACTGCAAAACCACACTTGTATTTCTCGGGCCTACAAAAGACTATTTTCAACAGATATATTTGTGTCTGAAAAATCAGGGAGACACTATTTTTTCTTCTTTTTACAGCAAAAAATGCAAAAAGCAGGATAATAGAGATTTTTTACCGTGGAACAGCAAAAGCACACGTCTGTCTCTCTGGCCTACACCAGATTATTTTCAACAGATATATTTGTGTCTGAAAAATCAGGGAGACACTATTTTTTTTTTTTTTTACAGCAAAAAATGCAAAAAGCAGGATAATAGAGATTTTTTTACAGTGGAACAGCAAAAGCACACTTCTGTCTCTCTGGCCTACACCAGACTATTTTCAACAGATATATTTGTGTCTGAAAAATCAGGGAGACACTATTATTATTTTTATACAGCAAAAAATGCCAAAAACAGGATAATAGAGATGTTTTACCGTGGAACATCAAAACCACAGTAATAATTTACTGGTGTATACCAGGCTTTTTAAAATATATATATATTTGCGGCTGAACAGTGAGCGACACACTCAAACTGTTTTTTTTAGATACAAATGGCCTAAAAGTGGATAATACAGAGGTTTCTACCGTGGAACTGCAAAACCACACTTGTATTTCTCGGGCCTACACCAGACTATTTTCAACAGATATATTTGTGTCTGAAAAACCAGGGAGACGCTATTTTTTTTTTTTTTTACAGCAAAAAATGCAAAAAGCAGGATAATAGAGATTTTTTACCGTGGAACAGCAAAAGCACACTTCTGTCTCTCTGGCCTACACCAGACTATTTTCAACAGATATATTTGTGTCTGAAAAATCAGGGAGACACTATTATTATTTTTATACAGCAAAAAATGCCAAATACAGGATAATAGAGATGTTTTACCGTGGAACATCAAAACCACAGTAATAATTTACTGGTGTATAACAGGCTTTTTAAAATATATATATATTTGCGGCTGAACAGTGAGCGACACACTCAAACTGTTTTTTTTAGATACAAATGGCCCAAAAGTGGAAAATACAGAGGTTTGTACCGTGGAACTGCAAAACCACACTTGTATTTCTCGGGTCTACAAAAGACTATTTTCAACAGATATATTTGTGTTTGAAAAATCAGGGAGACACTATTTTTTCTTCTTTTTACAGCAAAAAATGCAAAAAGCAGGATAATAGAGATTTTTTACCGTGGAACAGCAAAAGCACACGTCTGTCTCTCTGGCCTACACCAGATTATTTTCAACAGATATATTTGTGTCTGAAAAATCAGGGAGACACTATTTTTTTTTTTTTTACAGCAAAAAATGCAAAAAG
Source organism: Phyllobates terribilis (assembly GCF_046119375.1). Classification (NCBI taxonomy): domain Eukaryota; kingdom Metazoa; phylum Chordata; class Amphibia; order Anura; family Dendrobatidae; genus Phyllobates; species Phyllobates terribilis. The sequence goes on along the minus strand of NW_027362763.1, from coordinate 733,382,416 downwards.
CAGGATAATAGAGATTTTTTACAGTGGAACAGCAAAAGCACACTTCTGTCTCTCTGGCCTACACCAGACTATTTTCAACAGATATATTTGTGTCTGAAAAAACAGGGAGACACTATTATTATTTTTATACAGCAAAAAATGCCAAAAACAGGATAATAGAGAAGTTTTCCCATGGAACATCAAAACCACAGTAATAGTTTACTGGTGTATACCAGGTTTTTTAAAATATATATATATTTGAGGCTGAACAGTGAGCGACACACTCAAGCTGTTTTTTTAGATGCAAATGGCCCAAAAGTGGATAATACAGAGGTTTGTACCGTGGAACTGCAAAACCACACTTGTATTTCTCGGGCCTACACCAGACTATTTTCAACAGATATATTTGTGTCTGAAAAATCAGGGAGACAATATTTTTTTTTTTTACAGCAAAAAGTGCAAAAAGCAGGATAATAGAGATTTTTTACCGTCGTACAGCAAAAGAACACTTCTGTCTCTCTGGCCTACACCAGACTATTTTCAACAGATATATTTGTGTCTGAAAAATCAGGAGACACTATTATTATTTTTATACAGCACAAAATGCCAAAAACAGGATAATAGAGATGTTTTACCGTGGAACATCAAAACCACAGTAATAATTTACTGGTGTATACCAGGCTTTTTAAAATATATATATATTTGAGGCTGAACAGTGAGCGACACCCTCAAACTGTTTTTTTTAGATACAAATGGCCCAAAAGTGGATAATACAGAGGTTTGTACCGTGAAACTGCAAAACCACACTTGTATTTCTCGGGCCTACACCAGACTATTTTCAACAGATATATTTGTGTTTGAAAAATCAGGGAGACACTATTTTTTTTTTTTTTACAGCAAAAAATGCAAAAAGCAGGATAATAGAGATTTTTTACCGTGGAACAGCAAAAGCACACTTCTGTCTCTCTGGCCTACACCAGACTATTTTCAACAGATATATTTGTGTCTGAAAAATCAGGGAGACACTATTTTTTTTTTTTTACAGCAAAAAATGCAAAAAGCAGGATAATAGAGATTTTTTACCGTGGAACAGCAAAAGCACACTTCTGTCTCTCTGGCCTACACCAGCCTATTTTCACCAGATATATTTGTGTGAAAAATCAGTGAGACACTATTTTTTTTTTTTTTACAGCAAAAAATGCAAAAAGCACGATAATAGAGATTTTTTACCGTGGAACAGCAAAAGCACACTTCTGTCTCTCTGGCCTACACCAGACTATTTTCAACAGATATATTTGTGTCTGAAAAATCAGGGAGACACTATTATTATTTTTATACAGCAAAAAATGCCAAAAACAGGATAATAGAGATGTTTTACCGTGGAACATCAAAACCACAGTAATAATTTACTGGTGTATACCAGGCTTTTTAAAATATATATATATTTGCGGCTGAACAGTGAGCGACACACTCAAACTGTTTTTTTTAGATACAAATGGCCCAAAAGTGGATAATACAGAGGTTTGTACCGTGGAACTGCAAAACCACACTTGTATTTCTCGGGCCTACAAAAGACTATTTTCAACAGATATATTTGTGTCTGAAAAATCAGGGAGACACTATTTTTTCTTTTTTTTACAGCAAAAAATGCAAAAAGCAGGATAATAGAGATTTTTTCCGGTGGAACAGCAAAAGCACACTTCTGTCACTCTGGCCTATACCAGATTATTTTCAACAGATATATTTGTGTCTGAAAAATCAGGGAGACACTATTTTTTTTTTTTTTACAGCAAAAAATGCAAAAAGCAGGATAATAGAGATTTTTTACCGTGGAACAGCAAAAGCACACTTCTGTCTCTCTGGCCTACACCAGATTATTTTCAACAGATATATTTGTGTCTGAAAAATCAGGGAGACACTATTTTTTTTTTTTTTACAGCAAAAAATGCAAAAAGCAGGATAATAGAGATTTTTTACAGTGGAACAGCAAAAGCACACTTCTGTCTCTCTGGCCTACACCAGACTATTTTCAACAGATATATTTGTGTCTGAAAAAACAGGGAGACACTATTATTATTTTTATACAGCAAAAAATGCCAAAAACAGGATAATAGAGAAGTTTTCCCATGGAACATCAAAACCACAGTAATAGTTTACTGGTGTATACCAGGTTTTTTAAAATATATATATATTTGAGGCTGAACAGTGAGCGACACACTCAAGCTGTTTTTTTAGATACAAATGGCCCAAAAGTGGATAATACAGAGGTTTGTACCGTGGAACTGCAAAACCACACTTGTATTTCTCGGGCCTACACCAGACTATTTTCAACAGATATATTTGTGTCTGAAAAATCAGGGAGACAATATTTTTTTTTTTTACAGCAAAAAGTGCAAAAAGCAGGATAATAGAGATTTTTTACCGTCGTACAGCAAAAGAACACTTCTGTCTCTCTGGCCTACACCAGACTATTTTCAACAGATATATTTGTGTCTGAAAAATCAGGAGACACTATTATTATTTTTATACAGCACAAAATGCCAAAAACAGGATAATAGAGATGTTTTACCGTGGAACATCAAAACCACAGTAATAATTTACTGGTGTATACCAGGCTTTTTAAAATATATATATATTTGAGGCTGAACAGTGAGCGACACCCTCAAACTGTTTTTTTTAGATACAAATGGCCCAAAAGTGGATAATACAGAGGTTTGTACCGTGGAACTGCAAAACCACACTTGTATTTCTCGGGCCTACACCAGACTATTTTCAACAGATATATTTGTGTTTGAAAAATCAGGGAGACACTATTTTTTTTTTTTTTACAGCAAAAAATGCAAAAAGCAGGATAATAGAGATTTTTTACCGTGGAACAGCAAAAGCACACTTCTGTCTCTCTGGCCTACACCAGACTATTTTCAACAGATATATTTGTGTCTGAAAAATCAGGGAGACACTATTTTTTTTTTTTTACAGCAAAAAATGCAAAAAGCAGGATAATAGAGATTTTTTACCCTGGAACAGCAAAAGCACACTTCTGTCTCTCTGGCCTACACCAGCCTATTTTCACCAGATATATTTGTGTGAAAAATCAGTGAGACACTATTTTTTTTTTTTTTACAGCAAAAAATGCAAAAAGCACGATAATAGAGATTTTTTACCGTGGAACAGCAAAAGCACACTTCTGTCTCTCTGGCCTACACCAGACTATTTTCAACAGATATATTTGTGTCTGAAAAATCAGGGAGACACTATTATTATTTTTATACAGCAAAAAATGCCAAAAACAGGATAATAGAGATGTTTTACCGTGGAACATCAAAACCACAGTAATAATTTACTGGTGTATACCAGGCTTTTTAATATATATATATATTTGCGGCTGAACAGTGAGCGACACACTCAAACTGTTTTTTTTAGATACAAATGGCCTAAAAGTGGATAATACAGTGGTTTGTACCATGGAACTGCAAAACCACACTTGTATTTCTCGGGCCTACACCAGACTATTTTCAACAGATATATTTGTGTCTGAAAAACCAGGGAGACGCTATTTTTTTTTTTTTACAGCAAAAAATGCAAAAAGCATGATAATAGAGATTTTTTACCGTGGAACAGCAAAAGCATACTTCTGTCTCTCTGGCCTACACCAGACTATTTTCAACAGATATATTTGTGTCTGAAAAATCAGGGAGACACTATTATTATTTTTATACAGCAAAAAATGCCAAAAACAGGATAATAGAGATGTTTTACCGTGGAACAACAAAACCACAGTAATAATTTACTGGTGTATACCAGGCTTTTTAAAATATATATATATTTGCGGCTGAACAGTGAGCGACACACTCAAACTGTTTTTTTTAGAAACAAATGGCCCAAAAGTGGATAATACAGAGGTTTGTACCGTGGAACTGCAAAACCACACTTGTATTTCTCGGGCCTACAAAAGACGATTTTCAACAGATATATTTGTGTCTGAAAAATCAGGGAGACGCTATTTTTTCTTCTTTTTACAGCAAAAAATGCAAAAAGCAGGATAATAGAGATTTTTTACCGTGGAACAGCAAAAGCACACTTCTGTCTCTCTGGCCTACACCAGACTATTTTCAACAGATATATTTGTGTCTGAAAAATCAGGGAGACACTATTTTTTTTTTTTTACAGCAAAAAATGCAAAAAGCAGGATAATAGAGATTTTTTAACGTGGAACAGCAAAAGCACACTTCTGTCTCTCTGGCCTACACCAGACTATTTTCAACAGATATATTTGTGTCTGAAAAATCAGGGAGACACTATTATTATTTTTATACAGCAAAAAATGCCAAAAACAGGATAATAGAGATGTTTTACCGTGGAACATCAAAACCACAGTAATAATTTACTGGTGTATACCAGGCTTTTTAAAATATATATATATATTTGCGGCTGAACAGTGAGCGACACACTCAAACTGTTTTTTTTAGATACAAATGGCCTAAAAGTGGATAATACAGAGGTTTGAACCGTGGAACTGCAAAACCACACTTGTATTTCTCGGGCCTACACCAGACTATTTTCAACAGATATATTTGTGTCTGAAAAACCAGGGAGACGCTATTTTTTTTTTTTTTACAGCAAAAAATGCAAAAAGCAGGATAATAGAGATTTTTTACCGTGGAACAGCAAAAGCACACTTCTGTCTCTCTGGCCTACACCAGACTATTTTCAACAGATATATTTGTGTCTGAAAAATCAGGGAGACACTATTATTATTTTTATACAGCAAAAAATGCCAAAAACAGGATAATAGAGATGTTTTACCGTGGAACATCAAAACCACAGTAATAATTTACTGGTGTATACCAGGCTTTTTAAAATATATATATATTTGCGGCTGAACAGTGAGCGACACACTCAAACTGTTTTTTTTAGATACAAATGGCCTAAAAGTGGATAATACAGAGGTTTGTACCATGGAACTGCAAAACCACACTTGTATTTCTCGGGCCTACACCAGACTATTTTCAACAGATATATTTGTGTCTGAAAAACCAGGGAAACGCTATTTTTTTTTCTTTTTACAGCAAAAAATGCAAAAAGCATGATAATAGAGATTTTTTACCGTGGAAGAGCAAAAGCATACTTCTGTCTCTCTGGCCTACACCAGACTATTTTCAACAGATATATTTGTGTCTGAAAAATCAGGGAGACACTATTATTATTTTTATACAGCAAAAAATGCCAAAAACAGGATAATAGAGATGTTTTACCGTGGAACATCAAAACCACAGTAATAATTTACTGGTGTATACCAGGCTTTTTAAAATATATATATATTTGCGGCTGAACAGTGAGCGACACACTCAAACTGTTTTTTTTAGATACAAATGGCCTAAAAGTGGATAATACAGAGGTTTGTACCATGGAACTGCAAAACCACACTTGTATTTCTCGGGCCTACACCAGACTATTTTCAACAGATATATTTGTGTCTGAAAAACCAGGGAGACGCTATTTTTTTTTTTTTTTACAGCAAAAAATGCAAAAAGCATGATAATAGAGATTTTTTACCGTGGAACAGCAAAAGCACACTTCTGTCTCTCTGGCCTACACCAGACTATTTTCAACAGATATATTTGTGTCTGAAAAATCAGGGAGACACTATTATTATTTTTATACAGCAAAAAATGCCAAAAACAGGATAATAGAGATGTTTTACCGTGGAACATCAAAACCACAGTAATAATTTACTGGTGTATACCAGGCTTTTTAAAATATATATATATTTGCGGCTGAACAGTGAGCGACACACTCAAACTGTTTTTTTTTTAGATACAAATGGCCCAAAAGTGGATAATACAGAGGTTTGTACCGTGGAACTGCAAAACCACACTTGTATTTCTCGGGCCTACAAAAGACTATTTTCAACAGATATATTTGTGTCTGAAAAATCAGGGAGACACTATTTTTTCTTCTTTTTACAGCAAAAAATGCAAAAAGCAGGATAATAGAGATTTTTTACCGTGGAACAGCAAAAGCACACTTCTGTCTCTCTGGCCTACACCAGACTATTTTCAACAGATATATTTGTATCTGAAAAATCAGGGAGACACTATTTTTTTTTTTTTACAGCAAAAAATGCAAAAAGCAGGATAATAGAGATTTTTTAACGTGGAACAGCAAAAGCACACTTCTGTCTCTCTGGCCTACACCAGACTATTTTCAACAGATATATTTGTGTCTGAAAAATCAGGGAGACACTATTATTATTTTTATACAGCAAAAAATGCCAAAAACAGGATAATAGAGATGTTTTACCGTGGAACATCAAAACCACAGGAATAATTTACTGGTGTATACCAGGCTTTTTAAAATATATATATATTTGCGGCTGAACAGTGAGCGACACACTCAAACTGTTTTTTTTAGATACAAATGGCCTAAAAGTGGATAATACAGAGGTTTGTACCGTGGAACTGCAAAACCACACTTGTATTTCTCGGGCCTACACCAGACTATTTTCAACAGATATATTTGTGTCTGAAAAACCAGGGAGACGCTATTTTTTTTTTTTTTACAGCAAAAAATGCTAAAAGCAGGATAATAGAGATTTTTTACCGTGGAACAGCAAAAGCACACTTCTGTCTCTCTGGCCTACACCAGACTATTTTCAACAGATATATTTGTGTCTGAAAAATCAGGGAGACACTATTATTATTTTTATACAGCAAAAAATGCCAAAAACAGGATAATAGAGATGTTTTACCGTGGAACATCAAAACCACAGTAATACTTTACTGGTGTATAACAGGCTTTTTAAAATATATATATATTTGCGGCTGAACAGTGAGCGACACACTCAAACTGTTTTTTTTAGATACAAATGGCCCAAAAGTGGATAATACAGAGGTTTGTACCGTGGAACTGCAAAACCACACTTGTATTTCTCGGGCCTACAAAAGACTATTTTCAACAGATATATTTGTGTCTGAAAAATCAGGGAGACACTATTTTTTCTTCTTTTTACAGCAAAAAATGCAAAAAGCAGGATAATAGAGATTTTTTACCGTGGAACAGCAAAAGCACACGTCTGTCTCTCTGGCCTACACCAGATTATTTTCAACAGATATATTTGTGTCTGAAAAATCAGGGAGACACTATTTTTTTTTTTTTTTACAGCAAAAAATGCAAAAAGCAGGATAATAGAGATTTTTTTACAGTGGAACAGCAAAAGCACACTTCTGTCTCTCTGGCCTACACCAGACTATTTTCAACAGATATATTTGTGTCTGAAAAATCAGGGAGACACTATTATTATTTTTATACAGCAAAAAATGCCAAAAACAGGATAATAGAGATGTTTTACCGTGGAACATCAAAACCACAGTAATAATTTACTGGTGTATACCAGGCTTTTTAAAATATATATATATTTGCGGCTGAACAGTGAGCGACACACTCAAACTGTTTTTTTTAGATACAAATGGCCTAAAAGTGGATAATACAGAGGTTTCTACCGTGGAACTGCAAAACCACACTTGTATTTCTCGGGCCTACACCAGACTATTTTCAACAGATATATTTGTGTCTGAAAAACCAGGGAGACGCTATTTTTTTTTTTTTTTACAGCAAAAAATGCAAAAAGCAGGATAATAGAGATTTTTTACCGTGGAACAGCAAAAGCACACTTCTGTCTCTCTGGCATACACCAGACTATTTTCAACAGATATATTTGTGTCTGAAAAATCAGGGAGACACTATTATTATTTTTATACAGCAAAAAATGCCAAATACAGGATAATAGAGATGTTTTACCGTGGAACATCAAAACCACAGTAATAATTTACTGGTGTATAACAGGCTTTTTAAAATATATATATATTTGCGGCTGAACAGTGAGCGACACACTCAAACTGTTTTTTTTAGATACAAATGGCCCAAAAGTGGAAAATACAGAGGTTTGTACCGTGGAACTGCAAAACCACACTTGTATTTCTCGGGTCTACAAAAGACTATTTTCAACAGATATATTTGTGTTTGAAAAATCAGGGAGACACTATTTTTTCTTCTTTTTACAGCAAAAAATGCAAAAAGCAGGATAATAGAGATTTTTTACCGTGGAACAGCAAAAGCACACGTCTGTCTCTCTGGCCTACACCAGATTATTTTCAACAGATATATTTGTGTCTGAAAAATCAGGGAGACACTATTTTTTTTTTTTTTACAGCAAAAAATGCAAAAAGCAGGATAATAGAGATTTTTTACAGTGGAACAGCAAAAGCACACTTCTGTCTCTCTGGCCTACACCAGCCTATTTTCACCAGATATATTTGTGTGAAAAATCAGTGAGACACTATTTTTTTTTTTTTTACAGCAAAAAATGCAAAAAGCACGATAATAGAGATTTTTTACCGTGGAACAGCAAAAGCACACTTCTGTCTCTCTGGCCTACACCAGACTATTTTCAACAGATATATTTGTGTCTGAAAAATCAGGGAGACACTATTATTATTTTTATACAGCAAAAAATGCCAAAAACAGGATAATAGAGATGTTTTACCGTGGAACATCAAAACCACAGTAATAATTTACTGGTGTATACCAGGCTTTTTAAAATATATATATATTTGCGGCTGAACAGTGAGCGACACACTCAAACTGTTTTTTTTAGATACAAATGGCCCAAAAGTGGATAATACAGAGGTTTGTACCGTGGAACTGCAAAACCACACTTGTATTTCTCGGGCCTACAAAAGACTATTTTCAACAGATATATTTGTGTCTGAAAAATCAGGGAGACACTATTTTTTCTTTTTTTTACAGCAAAAAATGCAAAAAGCAGGATAATAGAGATTTTTTCCGGTGGAACAGCAAAAGCACACTTCTGTCACTCTGGCCTATACCAGATTATTTTCAACAGATATATTTGTGTCTGAAAAATCAGGGAGACACTATTTTTTTTTTTTTTACAGCAAAAAATGCAAAAAGCAGGATAATAGAGATTTTTTACCGTGGAACAGCAAAAGCACACTTCTGTCTCTCTGGCCTACACCAGATTATTTTCAACAGATATATTTGTGTCTGAAAAATCAGGGAGACACTATTTTTTTTTTTTTTACAGCAAAAAATGCAAAAAGCAGGATAATAGAGATTTTTTACAGTGGAACAGCAAAAGCACACTTCTGTCTCTCTGGCCTACACCAGACTATTTTCAACAGATATATTTGTGTCTGAAAAAACAGGGGGACACTATTATTATTTTTATACAGCAAAAAATGCCAAAAACAGGATAATAGAGAAGTTTTCCCATGGAACATCAAAACCACAGTAATAGTTTACTGGTGTATACCAGGTTTTTTAAAATATATATATATTTGAGGCTGAACAGTGAGCGACACACTCAAGCTGTTTTTTTAGATACAAATGGCCCAAAAGTGGATAATACAGAGGTTTGTACCGTGGAACTGCAAAACCACACTTGTATTTCTCGGGCCTACACCAGACTATTTTCAACAGATATATTTGTGTCTGAAAAATCAGGGAGACAATATTTTTTTTTTTTACAGCAAAAAGTGCAAAAAGCAGGATAATAGAGATTTTTTACCGTCGTACAGCAAAAGAACACTTCTGTCTCTCTGGCCTACACCAGACTATTTTCAACAGATATATTTGTGTCTGAAAAATCAGGAGACACTATTATTATTTTTATACAGCACAAAATGCCAAAAACAGGATAATAGAGATGTTTTACCGTGGAACATCAAAACCACAGTAATAATTTACTGGTGTATACCAGGCTTTTTAAAATATATATATATTTGAGGCTGAACAGTGAGCGACACCCTCAAACTGTTTTTTTTAGATACAAATGGCCCAAAAGTGGATAATACAGAGGTTTGTACCGTGGAACTGCAAAACCACACTTGTATTTCTCGGGCCTACACCAGACTATTTTCAACAGATATATTTGTGTTTGAAAAATCAGGGAGACACTATTTTTTTTTTTTTTACAGCAAAAAATGCAAAAAGCAGGATAATAGAGATTTTTTACCGTGGAACAGCAAAAGCACACTTCTGTCTCTCTGGCCTACACCAGACTATTTTCAACAGATATATTTGTGTCTGAAAAATCAGGGAGACACTATTTTTTTTTTTTTACAGCAAAAAATGCAAAAAGCAGGATAATAGAGATTTTTTACCCTGGAACAGCAAAAGCACACTTCTGTCTCTCTGGCCTACACCAGCCTATTTTCACCAGATATATTTGTGTGAAAAATCAGTGAGACACTATTTTTTTTTTTTTTACAGCAAAAAATGCAAAAAGCACGATAATAGAGATTTTTTACCGTGGAACAGCAAAAGCACACTTCTGTCTCTCTGGCCTACACCAGACTATTTTCAACAGATATATTTGTGTCTGAAAAATCAGGGAGACACTATTATTATTTTTATACAGCAAAAAATGCCAAAAACAGGATAATAGAGATGTTTTACCGTGGAACATCAAAACCACAGTAATAATTTACTGGTGTATACCAGGCTTTTTAAAATATATATATATTTGCGGCTGAACAGTGAGCGACACACTCAAACTGTTTTTTTTAGATACAAATGGCCCAAAAGTGGATAATACAGAGGTTTGTACCGTGGAACTGCAAAACTACACTTGTATTTCTCGGGCCTACAAAAGACTATTTTCAACAGATATATTTGTGTCTGAAAAATCAGGGAGACACTATTTTTTCTTTTTTTTACAGCAAAAAATGCAAAAAGCAGGATAATAGAGATTTTTTCCGGTGGAACAGCAAAAGCACACTTCTGTCACTCTGGCCTATACCAGATTATTTTCAACAGATATATTTGTGTCTGAAAAATCAGGGAGACACTATTTTTTTTTTTATTACAGCAAAAAATGCAAAAAGCAGGATAATAGAGATTTTTTACCGTGGAACAGCAAAAGCACACTTCTGTCTCTCTGGCCTACACCAGACTATTTTCAACAGATATATTTGTGTCTGAAAAATCAGGGAGACACTATTATTATTTTTGTACAGCAAAAAATGCCAAAAGCAGGATAATAGAGAAGTTTTTCCATGGAACATCAAAACCACAGTAATAATTTACTGGTGTATACCAGGCTTTTTAAAATATATATATATTTGCGGCTGAACAGTGAGCGACACACTCAAACTGTTTTTTTTAGATACAAGTGGCCCAAAAGTGGATAATACAGAGGTTTGTACCGTGGAACTGCAAAACCACACTTGTATTTCTCGGGCCTACACCAGACTATTTTCAACAGATATATTTGTGTTTGAAAAATCAGGGAGACACTATTTTTTTTTTTTTACAGCAAAAAATGCAAAAAGCAGGATAATAGAGATTTTTTACCGTGGAACAGCAAAAGCACACTTCTGTCTCTCTGGCCTACACCAGACTATTTTCAACAGATATATTTGTGTCTGAAAAATCAGGGAGACACTATTTTTTTTTTTTTTACAGCAAAAAATGCAAAAAGCACGAAAATACAGATTTTTTACCGTGGAACAGCAAAAGCACACTTCTGTCTCTCTGGCCTACACCAGACTATTTTCAACAGATATATTTGTGTCTGAAAAATCAGGGAGACACTATTATTATTTTTTTACAGCAAAAAATGCCAAAAACAGGATAATAGAGATGTTTTACCGTGGAAAATCAAAACCACAGTAATAATTTATTGGTGTATACCAGGCTTTTTAAAATATATATATTTGCGGCTGAACAGTGAGCGACACACTCAAACTGTTTTTTTTAGATACAAATGGCTCAAAAGTGGATAATACAGAGGTTTGTACCGTGGAACTACAAAACCACACTTGTATTTCTCGGGCCTACACCAGACTATTTTCAACAGATATATTTGTGACTGAAAAATCAGGGAGACACTATTTTTTTTTTTTTACAGCAAAAAATGCAAAAAGCAGGATAATAGAGATTTTTTACCGTGGAACAGCAAAAGCACACTTCTGTCTCTCTGGCCTACACCAGACTATTTTCAACAGATATATTTGTGTCTGAAAAATCAGGGAGACACTATTATTATTTTTATACAGCAAAAAATGCCAAAAACAGGATAATAGAGATGTTTTACCGTGGAACATCAAAACCACAGTAATAATTTACTGGTGTATGCCAGGCTTTTTAAAATATATATATTTGCGGCTGAACAGTGAGCGACACACTCAAACTGTTTTTTTTAGATACAAGTGGCCCAAAAGTGGATCATACAGAGGTTTGTACCGTGGAACTGCAAAACCACACTTGTATTTCTCGGGCCTACACCAGACTATTTTCAACAGATATATTTGTGTCTGAAAAATCAGGGAGACACTATATTTTTTTTTTTACAGCAAAAAATGCAAAAAGCAGGATAATAGAGATTTTTTACCGTGGAACAGCAAAAGCACACTTCTGTCTCTCTGGCCTACACCAGACTATTTTCAACAGATATATTTGTGTCTGAAAAATCAGGGAGACACTATTATTATTTTTTTACAGCAAAAAATGCCAAAAACAGGATAATAGAGATGTTTTACCATGGAAAATCAAAACCACAGTAATAATTTATTGGTGTATACCAGGCTTTTTAAAATATATATATTTGCGGCTGAACAGTGAGAGACACACTCAAACTGTTTTTTTTAGATACAAATGGCCCAAAAGTGGATAATACAGAGGTTTGTACCGTGGAACTGCAAAACCACACTTGTATTTCTCGGGCCTACACCAGACTATTTTCAACAGATATATTTGTGTCTGAAAAATCAGGGAGACACTATTTTTTTTTTTTACAGCAAAAAATGCAAAAAGCAGGATAATAGAGATTTTTTACCGTGGAACAGCAAAAGCACACTTCTGTCTCTCTGGCCTACACCAGACTATTTTCAACAGATATATTTGTGTCTGAAAAATCAAGGAGACACTATTATTATTTTTATACAGCAAAAAATGAAAAAAACAGGATAATAGAGATGTTTTACCATGGAACATCAAAACCACAGTAATAATTTACTGGTGTATGCCAGGCTTTTTAAAATATATATATTTGCGGCTGAACAGTGAGCGACACACTCAAACTGTTTTTTTTAGATACAAATGGCCCAAAAGTGGATAATACAGAGGTTTGTACCGTGGAACTGCAAAACCACACTTGTATTTCTTGGGCCTACACCAGACTATTTTCAACAGATATATTTGTGTCTGAAAAATCAGGGAGACACTATATTTTTTTTTTGACAGCAAAAAATGCAAAAAGCAGGATAATAGAGATTTTTTACCGTGGAACAGCATAAGCACACTTCTGTCTCTCTGGCCTACACCAGACTATTTTCAACAGATATATTTGTGTCTGAAAAATCAAGGAGACACTATTATTATTTTTATATAGCAAAAAATGCCCAAAACAGGATAATAGAGATGTTTTACCGTGGAACATCAAAACCACAGTAATAATTTACTGGTGTATACCAGGCTTTTTAAAATATATATATATTTGCGGCTGAACAGTGAGCGACACACTCAAACTGTTTGTTTTAGATACAAATGGCCCAAAAGTGGATAATACAGAGGTTTGTACCGTGGAACTGCAAAACCACACTTGTATTTCTCGGGCCTACACCAGACTATTTTCAACAGATATATTTGTGTCTGAAAAATCAGGGAGACACTATTTTTTTTTTTTTCACAGCAAAAAAATGCAAAAAGCAGGATAATAGAGATTTTTTACCGTGGAACAGCAAAAGCACACTTCTGTCTCTCTGGCCTACACCAGACTATTTTCAACAGATATATTTGTGTCTGAAAAATCAGCGAGACACTATTATTATTTTTATACAGCAAAAAATGCCAAAAACAGGATAATAGAGATGTTTTACCGTGGAACATCAAATCCACTTAATAATTTACTGGTGTATACCAGGCTTTTTAAAATATATATATTTGCGGCTGAACAGTGAGCGACACTCTCAAACCGTTTTTTTTAGATACAAATGGCCCAAAAGTGGATAATACAGAGGTTTGTACCGTGGAACTGCAAAACCACACTTGCATTTCTCGGGCCTACACCAGACTATTTTCAACAGATATATTTGTGTCTGAAAAATCAGGGAGACACTATTTTTTTTTTTTTTGCAGCAAAAAATGCAAAAAGCAGGATAATAGAGATTTTTTACCGTGGAACAGCAAAAGCACACTTCTGTTTCTCTGGCCTACACCAGACTATTTTCAACAGATATATATGTGTCTGAAAAATCAGGGAGACACTATTATTATTTTTATACAGCAAAAAATGCCAAAAACAGGATAATAGAGATGTTTTACCGTGGAACATCAAAACCACAGTAATAATTTACTGGTGTATACCAGGCTTTTTAAAATATATATATATTTGAGGCTGAACAGTGAGCGACACCCTCAAACTATTTTTTTAAGATACAAATGGCCCAAAAGTGGATAATACAGAGGTTTGTACCGTGGAACTGCAAAACCACACTTGTATTTCTCGGGCATACACCAGACTATTTTCAACAGATATATTTGTGTTTGAAAAATCAGGGAGACACTATTTTTTTTTTTTTTACAGCAAAAAATGCAAAAAGCAGGATAATAGAGATTTTTTACCGTGGAACAGCAAAAGCACACTTCTGTCTCTCTGGCCTACACCAGACTATTTTCAACAGATATATTTGTGTCTGAAAAATCAGGGAGACACTATTATTATTTTTATATAGCAAAAAATGCCCAAAACAGGATAATAGAGATGTTTTACCGTGGAACATCAAAACCACAGTAATAATTTACTGGTGTATGCCAGGCTTTTTAAAATATATATATATTTGCGGCTGAACAGTGAGCGACACACTCAAACTGTTTTTTTTAGATACAAATGGCCCATAGAACTGCAAAACCACACTTCTATTTCTCTGGCCTACACCAGACTATTTTCAACAGATATATTTGTGTCTGAATAATCAGAGGCACACTTTTTTTTTGGGGCGGGGGGGGCACCAAAAGGTTAATAAGATGGGTATTTGTACATTGTGAAGGAGGAAAAAAAAAAGAGGATTTAGATACAAAAAAAGGATTTTTCCTGGCCCCCGGGACCTGGTGCTAAGTCCAGCAATTTCAGAAACAGGAGCAGCACACAGGACTGTAATGCAGCGTTTGCTGGTATAACCACTGCGTCTCCTATACAGCCTGCCTGCCTGCCTGCTTGATATACCTGGGATGGATATTAGTCCAGAGAAGGACTTTTTGTTTGATCTGGCAGCCTTTACAGACCCTACACTAACTATTTTGCAGGATATATCTCTCCCTAAATCAGCAGCGCTGTCCCTACACTGTCTGATCCGGAGCGACTGTGTCCAAGATGGCGGCGCCCTGTTTTAAATAATCGAGGTGACGCTGTGCGGCCAGCCAATCACTGCAATGCCCACAAACAACATGGCTGCGGCATTACAGAGACTGGCTGGCAATCCCTGCATGTTCATTGGCTCTGTAAAGAGTGCCAAACATGCAGGGCGGAGACCCGAGCTCCCGCCCGAGTAACCCGGAAATGCTCTGTGCTCGCCGAACATCCCGAGTAGCGTGATGCTCGGGCGAGTACCGAGCAGTGTCGAGCATGTTCGCTCAACACTATTGGTGAGGTGATTTTATCCAATCATCATGCTTTTACTCTCCCCAGGATGACACAGGGGTAGAAAAGTCGTTTCAGATCCATGATTTGTTCATCTTTATAAATGTGAGTCTGTCTACATTATCAGTGAAGAGCCGCGTGCGCTTATCTGTCAGCACACCACCAGCATCGCTGAACACATGTTCAGACAGAACGCTGGCTGCGGGGCATGACAAGATCTCCAAGGCGTAAGTGGCTAGCTCTGGCCATTTATCCAGATTGGAAGCCCAAAAAGAGCAAGGGTCCAGTGACACAGTCATGGCTTCAATGTTTACTTGGAGATACTCCTGTACCATCATCTCTAGGCGTTGACTATGTGTCAGACTTCTTGTCTCCTGTGGCCTTGCAAAGGATGGGCTAAAAAAGTGGTGAAATGATTCCGCAAAATTGATGTTACCAGCAGATACTGTGTTTCTGTTACGGTTTGAGTGCTGAACACTCGACGGTCCCACGGTTGGCAAGTTGGAACTGTGAGATTCAGTACGTGCACCACTGGTGTTTTGTGGAAAAGCACATGTAAGATTCTGCAACAGTCTCTGCTGATACTCCTGCATGCGTGCATCCCTTTCTATGGCAGGAATAATTTCTGCAAATTTACTTTTGTACCGGGGATCTAACAGTGTGGCAATCCAGTAGTCAGGATTATTTCTAATTCTCACAATTCGAGGGTCTTGTTGCAGGTAGTGCAGCAAGAAGGCACTCATGTGTGTTGCGCATCCAGGAGCACCAAGTCCCTGTTGTGTTGGTGGCGAGGTAACAATCATGCTTCCTTCCTCTGTCCTCTCCCCCCAACCTCGCACAACAGAAATGTGATCAAGGTCTCCCTCATCTGATGAGTCTTCCATCAGTTCGTCCTCCACTCCTTCCTGGGCTCCTGCACCTTCCTCACTAGTTTGGCTGCTACCATGCGCCCTGGTAAAACCATCTCCCCCACCCTCACATGCCTGCCCCCTTGGTGCTGCCGACCGTCTGGACCTTGGAGATGTTAGCCCTTCCGCATACAACTCCTCCTCCTCTACTTCCTCCACCTCCTCTTGTGCCACCACCTGACTCCGAATTCTGTTTAACATGTGCTCCAGCATGTAAATCACTGGAATAGTCATGCTGATAATGGCATCGTCAGCACTAAACATCTTCTTCGCCATTTCAAAACTGTGCAGAAGGGTGCATAGGTCCCTGATCTGAGACCACTCCTCCAGCGTGATTTGCCCCACCTCTGGATCTCGTTGGCCCAGGCTATACGTCAGAACGTACTGCAGCAGCGCTTGTCGGTACTGCCACAGTCGCTGCAACATGTGCAGAGTTGAATTCCACCGGTTAGGCACATCGCATTTTAGCCGGTAAAGTGGCAGGCCCAACGAGTTCTGTAGAGATGTAAGTCGCTGAGCTGCGGGATGCGAACGGCGGAAGTGAGCACACAGCGACCGTGCCTTTTGCAGAAGGCCATCTAGTCCGGGATAGTGGGCTAAAAATTGCTGGACAACCAGGTTCAACACGTGAGCCATACAAGGCACGTGTGTGACATTGCCCCGGCGAAGGGCCGCACCCAGGTTTGCAGCATTGTCGCACACGGCCTTCCCTGGTTTCAGGTCAAGTGGAGACAACCATTCATGAAATTGGTTCTCCAGAGCTGATCACAACTCATCAGCTGTGTGACTCACATTTCCCAGACATTTCAAAGTAAAAACCGCCTGATGACGTTGAGCCCTACTGCCAGCATAGTAAGGAGGTGTGCAGGATCCCTTCTGCGCAGTTAGAAAGCTTGTGGCATGATCAAACAGGCTTTGGGTGCAGGTGGAGGACCGAGAGGAGGTTGAGGAGGCAGAAACAGTGAAGGAACTTTGAGATAAAGAGGATTGACGCACAACTCGTGGGGACGGCAAGACTTGGACAGCAGCCCCTTGTCCTGCTGTCACCATAGTTACCCAGTGCCCAGTCAGCGACATGTAACGCCCCTGTCCATGCCTACTCGTCCAAGTGTCTGTGGTGAAATGCACCCTGTCACACACAGAGTTTCTCAAAGAAGCGGTGATGTTGTGTGTGACATGCTGGTGGAGCGCAGGCACACCTTTCTATGAGAAGTAGTGCCGACTGGGCATCTGGTACTGGGGCACTGCGACGGACATAAGGTCTCGAAAATCCTCTGTGTCCACCAGGCGGAAAGGCAGCATTTCTGTAGCCAAGAGCTTGCAGATGGTGAAATTCAACCTCTTAGCTTTCTCATGGCTAGGAGGAAATGGTCTTTTACTTGTCCACATCTGAGGGACCGAGGGCTGGCTATTGTGCTTAGACGGGGTTGATAAGGGTGTCCCCGGCAAACTGCTGGTCTGTGAGGAAGATGCAGGCGGACATGTTAGGTTGCATTGATCCAAAGGTGGTGCTATCGATGTCGGACAGCGCTCAACACCAGCTGGTGTTACCACCTCCAAAGAAATTGATGACCTGCCAATCACGCTGGCTGTTGCAGGTAAAGAGGTGGCAGGTCTGACCCCCAAAACAGGTGTGACTGCTGTCCCCCCAGTCACAGAGGATGAAGAGGCCGCGGATGCACAAGATATGGCAGACGGTGGTTGGCCCGGCCGTCTAGGCCGCATTGTAGCACAGTGAACTTCCCACTGCAACTTATGCTTCATGTCCATGTGCCGGCTCATGCATGAAGTACTCAAACTATGTATTTTTTGGCCTCTACTTAGCTTTTGCTGACAAATGTTACAGATAACACGAGTTGGGTCATCTTTATTGATCTGAAAAAATGCCCAGGCTATGCAAGGCTTAGCACCCATGCGACCTGAAGAGCCACCACGACTTGTGGTGAGAGGCAGAGTTGTGTTTGAGGATGCAGTTGTTTACGTGCTTCCAGTACTACGTCTCTGTCCAGGAAGGCGCAACCTGACCTCGTCGTCACTAGCATTCTCCTCCACCTCCTCTGCTGACCTCATCTCTTGGCTGACTGTGGGTTGACAGTAAGTGGGATCTCCAACCTCATCATCATCACCCTGTGCGTTATCACACCCGTCGTCCTCAGAGCCAACCTGTTCCTTCCCTGACAAAAAACTAAAGTTGTCGCTCCAATCAGGTATTTGAGTCTCATCATCGTCTTCCTCATTGTCTCCACCAACAGGAGTTTCAGTTTGGGAATGAGGATCTACATTATGGTGAGAACCTTCAGCGTCTGGTCCTGGATCCGACTCATAAAGATTCTGGGCATCAGTGAAGATCATTTCCTCATCTGGATTCACAGAAGCGCTGGAGCCGACCTCTGATTCCCAGGCTATAGTATGAGTAAACAGCTCTGCAGACTCAACCATCTGTTCTACCTCATACTCAGACGGGCAGCTGGAGATTTGGGAGCTGTGAGGAAGCAAGTGCGATTGGGGTGACACCTTTGAGGACTGGAGTATTTGTGATGTTGAAGTTGATGTGGAGAAGAGCCCACTTAAAGGAACACTTGATATCCGCTGAAGCACCTGCTGTTTTTGTGCCTCATCTGGAATTTGTAACGATTGGCATGGCCGTAAGAAAGGGATATTATCACATTGTCCGCTAAAAGAAGCAGACATTTTAGTTTGGCTGGAAGATGGTCTTTCTTCTGCAGATGTTACTGTTGCTTTAACACCTACCCCACGGACACAACCTTTTTTCCCCTTCCCAACACGCCTATTCCCCTTTCCACCAGCAGCAGGCCTTTTTCCACTCATTTTGGTGGTTAACTAATTCACAACTCTGGAGTTGTTTGCACAAAAAAACAATAGATGGGAACCGAGCAGAGCTGAGTGGCCAAACTGTGGTATTAGGCTAAAACTATTGGCTGGGTTAGATGCAGAAAAAAAATTATATTCAATTTGCAACCTGATGGAGGTCAGTATAGATGGACTAATAGAACAAGTCCCACACACAGCTAGAAGCCCAAATATTTTTTCAGAGGTAGATGCAGAAAAAAATTATATTCAGTTTACAACCTGATGGAGGTCTGTATAGATGGACTAATAGAACAAGTCCCACACACTGCTAGAAGTCCAAATATTTTTTCAGAGCTAGATGCAGAAAAATATTATATTCAGTTTGCAACCTGATGGAGGTCAGTATAGATGGACTAATAGAACAAGTCCCACACACTACTAGAAGCCCAAATATTTTTTCAGAGCTAGATGCAGAAAAAAATTATATTCAATTTGCAACCTGATGTAGGTCAGTATAGATGGACTAATAAAACAAGTCCCACACACTGCTAGAAGGCCAAATATTTTTTCAGAGCAAGATGCAGACAAAAAAATATTTTTAATTTGCAACCTGATGGAGGTCAGTATAGATGGACTAATAGAACAAGTCCCACACACTGCTAGAAGGCCAAATATTTTTTCAGAGCTAGATGCAGATAAAAATTATTTTTATTTTGCAACCTGATGGAGGTCAGTATAGATGGACTAATAAAACAAGTCCCACACACTGCTAGAAGCCCAAATATTTTTTCAGAGGTAGATGCAGAAAAAAAATTATTTTGAATTTGCAACCTGATGGAGGTCAGTATAGATGGACTAGTAGAACAAGTCCCATACACTGCTAGAAGCCCAAATATTTTTTCAGAGGTAGATGCAGAAAAAAATTATATTCAGTTTGCAACCTGATGGAGGTCAGTATAGATGGACTAATAGAACAAGTCCCACACACTGCTAGAAGGCCAAATATTTTTTCAGAGCTAGATGCAGATAAAAATTATTTTTATTTTGCAACCTGATGGAGGTCAGTATAGATGGACTAATAAAACAAGTCCCACACACTGCTAGAAGCCCAAATATTTTTTCAGAGGTAGATGCAGAAAAAAAATTATTTTGAATTTGCAACCTGATGGAGGTCAGTATAGATGGACTAGTAGAACAAGTCCCATACACTGCTAGAAGGACAAATATTTTTTCAGAGCTAGATGCAGAAAAAAATTATATTCAATTTGCAACCTGATGGAGGTCAGTATAGATGGACTAATAGAACAAGTCCCACACACTGCTAGAAGGCCAAATATTTTTTCAGAGCTAGATGCAAATAAAAAATATTTTTAATTTGCAACCTGATGGAGGTCAGTATAGATGGACTAGTAGAACAAATCCCACACACTGCTAGAAGGAAAAATATTTTTTCAGAGCTAGATGCAGAAAAAAATTATATTCAATTTGCAACCTGATGGAGGTCAGTATAGATGGACTAATAGAACAAGTCCCACACACTGCTAGAAGGCCAAATATTTTTTCAGAGCTAGATGCAAATAAAAAATATTTTTAATTTGCAACCTGATGGAGGTCAGTATAGATGGACTAGTAGAACAAGTCCCACACACTGCTAGAAGGACAAATATTTTTTCAGAGCTAGATGCAGAAAAAAATTATATTCAATTTGCAACCTGATGGAGGTCAGTAAAGATGGACTAATAGAACAAATCCCACACACTGCTAGAAGGCCAAATATTTTTTCAGAGCTAGATGCAGACAAAAAAATATTTTTAATTTGCAACCTGATGTAGGTCAGTATAGATGGACTAATAGAACAAGTCCCACACACTGCTAGAAGCCAAATATTTTTTCAGAGGTAGATGCAGAAAAAAATTATATTCAGTTTGCAACCTGATGGAGGTCAGTATAGATGGACTAATAGAACAAGTCCCACACACTGCTAGAAGGCCAAATATTTTTTCAGAGCTAGATGCAGATAAAAATTATTTTTATTTTGCAACCTGATGGAGGTCAGTATAGATGGACTAATAAAACAAGTCCCACACACTGCTAGAAGCCCAAATATTTTTTCAGAGGTAGATGCAGAAAAAAATTATATTCAGTTTGCAACCTGATGGAGGTCAGTATAGATGGACTAGTAGAACAAGTCCCACACACTGCTAGAAGGACAAATATTTTTTCAGAGCTAGATGCAGAAAAAAATTATTTTTAATTTGCAACCTGATGGAGGTCAGTATAGATGGACTAGTATAACAAGTCCCACACACTGCTAGAAGGACAAATATTTTTTCAGAGCTAGATGCAAATAAAAAATATTTCTAATTTGCAACCTGATGGAGGTCAGTATAGATGGACTAGTAGAACAAGTCCCACACACTGCTAGAAGGACAAATATTGTTTCAGAGCTAGATGCAGAAAAAAATTATATTCAATTTGCAACCTGATGGAAGTCAGTATAGATGGACTAATAGAACAAGTCCCACACACTGCTAGAAGGCCAAATATTTTTTCAGATCTAGATGCAGACAAAAAAATATTTTTAATTTGCAACCTGATGGAGGTCAGTAAAGATGGACTAATAGAACAAATCCCACACACTGCTAGAAGGCCAAATATTTTTTCAGAGCTAGATGCAGACAAAAAAATATTTTTAATTTGCAACCTGATGTAGGTCAGTATAGATGGACTAATAGAACAAGTCCCACACACTGCTAGAAGCCCAAATATTTTTTCAGAGGTAGATGCAGAAAAAAATTATATTCAGTTTGCAACCTGATGGAGGTCAGTATAGATGGACTAATAGAACAAGTCCCACACACTGCTAGAAGGCCAAATATTTTTTCAGAGCTAGATGCAGATAAAAATTATTTTTATTTTGCAACCTGATGGAGGTCAGTATAGATGGACTAATAAAACAAGTCCCACACACTGCTAGAAGCCCAAATATTTTTTCAGAGGTAGATGCAGAAAAAAATTATATTCAGTTTGCAACCTGATGGAGGTCAGTATAGATGGACTAGTAGAACAAGTCCCACACACTGCTAGAAGGACAAATATTTTTTCAGAGCTAGATGCAGAAAAAAATTATTTTTAATTTGCAACCTGATGGAGGTCAGTATAGATGGACTAGTATAACAAGTCCCACACACTGCTAGAAGAACAAATATTTTTTCAGAGCTAGATGCAAATAAAAAATATTTCTAATTTGCAACCTGATGGAGGTCAGTATAGATGGACTAGTAGAACAAGTCCCACACACTGCTAGAAGGACAAATATTTTTCAGAGCTAGATGCAGAAAAAAATTATATTCAATTTGCAACCTGATGGAAGTCAGTATAGATGGACTAATAGAACAAGTCCCACACACTGCTAGAAGGCCAAATATTTTTTCAGATCTAGATGCAGACAAAAAAATATTTTTAATTTGCAACCTGATGGAGGTCAGTATAGATGGACTAATAGAACAAGTCCCACACACTGCTAGAAGGCCAAATATTTTTTTCAGAGCTAGATGCAAATAAAAATTATTTTGAATTTGCAACCTGATGGAGGTCAGTATAGATGGACTAGTAGAACAAGTCCCACACACTGCTAGAAGGACAAATATTTTTTCAGAACTAGATGCAGAAAAAATTATATTCAATTTGAAACCTGATGGAGGTCAGTATAGATGGACTAATAGACCAAGTCCCACACACTGCTAGAAGCCCAAATATTTTTTCAGAGGTAGATGCAGAAAAAATTATATTCAGTTTGCATCCTGATGGAGGTCAGTATAGATGGACTATTAGAACAAGTCCCACACAATGCTAGAAGGCCAAATATTTTTCCAGAGCTATATGCAGACAAAAAATTGTTTTGAATTTGCAACCTGATGGAGGTCAGTATAGATGGACTAGTAGAACAAGTCCCACACACTGCTAGAAGGACAAATATTTTTTCAGAGCTAGATGCAGAAAAAAATTATATTCAATTTGCAACCTGATGGAGGTCAGAATAGATGGACTAGTAAAACAAGTCCCACACACAGCTAGAAGCCCAAATGTTTTTTCAGAGCTAGATGCAGATAAAAATTATTTTTAATTTGCAACCTGATGGAGGACAGTATAGATGGA
This sequence comes from Phyllobates terribilis, assembly GCF_046119375.1. NCBI lineage: Eukaryota > Metazoa > Chordata > Amphibia > Anura > Dendrobatidae > Phyllobates > Phyllobates terribilis. The sequence continues at coordinate 733,358,899 of NW_027362763.1, read as the reverse complement.
CTAAGAGAACAAGTCCCACACACTGCTAGAAGGCCAAATATTTTTTCAGAGGTAGATGCAGAAAAAAATTATATTCAGTTTGCAACCTGATGGAGGTCAGTATAGATGGACTAGTAGAACAAGTCCCACACACTGCTAGAAGCCCAAATATTTTTTCAGAGGTAGATGCAGAAAAAAATTATATTCATTTTGCAACCTGATGGAGGTCAGTATAGATGGACTAATAGAACAAGTTCCACACACTGGTAGAAGGCCAAATATTTTTTCAGAGCTAGATGCAGATAAAAATTATTTTTAATTTGCAACCTGATGGAGGTCAGTATAGATGGACTAATAAAACAAGTACCACACACTGCTAGAAGCCCAAATATTTTTTCAGAGGTAGATGCAGAAAAAATTTATATTCAGTTTGCAACCTGATGGAGGTCAGAATAGATGGACTAGTAAAACAAGTCCCACACACAGCTAGAAGCCCAAATGTTTTTTCAGAGCTAGATGCAGATAAAAATTATTTTTAATTTGCAACCTGATGGAGGTCAGTATAGATGGACTAAGAGAACAAGTCCCACACACTGCTAGAAGGCCAAATATTTTTTCAGAGGTAGATGCAGAAAAAAATTATATTCAGTTTGCAACCTGATGGAGGTCAGTATAGATGGACTAGTAGAACAAGTCCCACACACTGCTAGAATGACAAATATTTTTTCAGAGCTAGATGCAGAAAAAAATTATTTTTAATTTGCAACCTGATGGAGGTCAGTATAGATGGACGAATATAACAAGTCCCACACACTGCTAGAAGGACAAATATTTTTTCAGAGCTAGATGCAGAAAAAAAATTATTTTGAATTTGCAACCTGATGGAGGTCAGTATAGATGGACTAGTAGAACAAGTCCCACACACTGCTAGAAGGACAAACATTTTTTCAGAGCTAGATGCAGAAAAAAATTATATTCAATTTGCAACCTGATGGAGGTCAGTATAGATGGACTAATAGACCAAGTCCCACACACTGCTAGAAGGCCAAATATTTTTTCAGAGCTAGATGCAGACAAAAAAATATTTTTAATTTGCATCCTGATGGAGGTCAGTATAGATGGACTAATAGAACAAGTCCCACACACTGCTAGAAGCCCAAATATTTTTTCAGAGGTAGATGCAGAAAAAAATTATATTCAGTTTGCAACCTGACGGAGGTCAGTATAGATGGACTAATAGAACAAGTCGCACACACTGCTAGAAGGCCAAATATTTTTTCAGAGCTAGATGCAGATAAAAATTATTTTTAATTTGCAACCTGATGGAGGTCAGTATAGATGGACTAATAAAACAAGTACCACACACTGCTAGAAGCCCAAATATTTTTTCAGAGGTAGATGCAGAAAAAAATTATATTCAGTTTGCAACCTGATGGAGGTCAGTATAGATGGACTAGTAGAACAAGTCCCACACACAGCTAGAAGCCCAAATATTTTTTCAGAGCTAGATGCAGATAAAAATTATTTTTAATTTGCAACCTGATGGAGGTCAGTATAGATGGACTAAGAGAACAAGTCCCACACACTGCTAGAAGGCCAAATATTTTTTCAGAGCTAGATGCAGACAAAAAAATATTTTTAATTTGCAACCTGATGGAGGTCAGTATTGATGGACTAATAGACCAAGTCTCACATACTGCTAGAAGGCCAAATATTTTTTCAGAGCTAGATGCAGACAAAAAAATATTTTTAATTTGCAACCTGATGGAGGTCAGTATAGATGGACTAGTAGAACAAGTCGCACACACTGCTAGAAGGACAAATATTTTTTCAGAGCTAGATGCAGAAAAAAATTATATTCAATTTGCAACCTTATGGAGGGCAGTATAGATGGACTAATAGAATGATGCTATGCCCAAAAGGTTTTACTTCACTAGGTGCAGTAAAAAAATTGGTATTCTATACACAGGTGGTGTATCTTGCAACACAGATAGGCTACTCCACTGACTAACACACTCTGCAATAGGCCAAAAAGGATTAGCTTTGCTAGATTCAGCCAAATGCTGTGAAAAAAACTTGCACAGCACTGGCACAGACCTGCCTGGCAAAAACTGATAGGAACTGATGTAAATTAGTCCTGAAAAGGACTGCAATTACAATTAGTCTTTACTCCCACAACCTATCTATTTAAGAGCACAGACCAGCCTGATAAAAGTTGTAGGAAATGCTGTAACCTAGTCCTTAAAAGGACTGCAATCACAACTATTCCCTACTCCCAAGCTATCTGTTGATTTGTGCGAAAATTGGCTTGAAATTAACAAGGTATAGCGCACACAGCAACAGCGGTGCCCTCTAACACGTAGCTGCAGCAGTGAGAAAATGGTGGCGACGGGGAAAATGGCTGGTTCTTATAGGGCAAGGACATGTGACATACACTGCCAATGACACATGCCCTTGCTTGTGTGAAAAAAAGCACTTCACTCCGTGTGTGTGCTGCTGATAGGCTGACAGATTGCACCTCCCCACTGTAAATGCGGGAAAGAGAAAAAAAAGTAGAGATCTTCATTATTCCTGCAGAGATCCATCGCCTGCCCCTCCCCCGCCCTGCTGTACACTCAAACTGCGTATTAACATTAATTTTCATCATTACTGAGAAAAAATCCTGTTATGATTTTTGTGCACGAAGAGTTATCGAACATAACCTCGAACAGCCGAATTTTTCTCAAATCGTTCGTGTTCGCCAAACGGCTCGAACACCGCCCAAAACAGCTCGAATTTGAGATTGGCGAACAGTTCGAGTCGAACAACGCTCAACTCTACTGATAAACGCACTCGCCTGTCAAGTGACAATGCTGACAAGCTGACCCCCCTTATCAAAATGAACAAGGGCTGGATTGGGCCAGACTTCTCATCACCACCAAATGACAGCAGAGTAACATAAAGTCAAATCCACTGTGTTATCTCGGGAGGTGTATTCACATGCACCGCTTCACACCCACACATGGGTATACGCTTCCTCATTTCGGCTGTTTTATGTTCTACTCCTTATCCTCAGCCTTCACCACCACTTTACCACCAGGGTGACTGTGGTCCGTGTTGCCATTATTGAACGTTCCTCCGTTCTTATTTTTGGCAGCTTTTGCTTGGAAGGCATAAGCAAAGACTGTGGGAGACCCACTCCCCAATAATGGGAATAATATTTTTAAGATGCTGTACTGTATGGCTCTTGTAAGGGGCATTAAAACTGTCTTGTTAAGCTACTGCGACCTCCACTACTTTTCCAAGGGGCATTAAAACCGTCTTGTTAAGCTACTGCGACCTCCACGTTGTAACGGGTCTGGGAGGCGGAACCTCTGAGCTACTATACAAGTGGGCGGTCCTTGTAAGGGAGCGGGTGGTGACCAGGGAAGACGGGCAGGTAGTCACAGCAGGTGACCGGGACAGTCTCTGAGTGAACGGGCTGGAGGTCACGGCAAGTGACCGGGGCAGTCTCTGGATGAACGGGCAGGAGGTCACGGCAAGTGACCGGGGCAGTCTCTGGATGAACGGGCAGGAGGTCACGGCAAGTGACTGGGGCAGTCTCTGGATGAACGGGCAGGAGGTCACGGCAAGTGACCGGGGCAGTCTCTGGGTAAAGGGTAGGTACGACCTGTGATGGCAGAGCCTCCAGGTAGGCTAGCAGGCAGATGGTTGATGTGTGCTCCCAGGTGAGCAAGCGAGAGTCTCTGGAATGGCAGGTGGTCACAGCACGTGACGGCGGAGCCTCCAGGTAGGCTAGCAGGAAGGTAACAGGTGTGCGCTCCCAGGTGAGCGGGCAGGAGTCTCTGGAATGGCAGGTGGTCACAGCATGTGACGGCGGAGCCTCCAGGTAGGCTAGCAGGAAGGTAACAGGTGTGCGCTCCCAGGTGAGCGGGCAGGAGTCTCTGGAATGGCAGGTGGTCACAGCATGTGACGGCGGAGCCTCCAGGTAGGCTAGCAGGCAGGTAACAGGTGTGCGCTCCCAGGTGAGCGGGCAGGAGTCTCTGGAATGGCAGGTGGTCACAGCACGTGACGGCGGAGCCTCCAGGTAGGCTAGCAGGCAGGTAGCAGATGTGCGCTCCCAGGTGAGCGGGCAAGCTGGTCCTTAGACAGACTGACAGGAGTCGGTAGGCAGACCTTTGGACCTCAGGCTAGCAGGCAGGTAAGCAGAATATCAGGCAGGAATCAGACAGCAAACTGGCAGGAATCTGGCAGGTAACTGGCAACGGGACCTGAGGGCTGAAGCAGAGTAGAGAACAGTGCAACAACATTGCTCGGGCACCTCCATTTTGGAGGAGGTGCCTTATATATGGTGAAGTCCTCCGGCCATTGGCCGGGGACTCCTTAGGACGGCACGCGCGGCCCATTTAAGAGGGAGGGAACGCGCGCGCGCCCTAAGCACAGTGGCCGGGAAGGAGCGCGCGCTGCCAGCAGAGCGGGAGGAGGACGCCGGGCTCGGAGCAGAGAGGTGAGGGGAACAGCGTCCCTGCCTAGCAGAGGGCAGGGATGCCGGCGCTACAGTACCCCCCCTTTAGGCCCCCCCTTTTTTAGGCCAGAGAGAGATTTAGCTAGGATGAGAGGGGCATGGATGTTCTCCCGGGGCTCCCACGTTCTCTCTTCAGGACCAAACCCCTTCCAATCTACTAGAAAAAAGGTCTTCCCTCTTACCCTTTTGGTGGCCAGAATGTTCTCTACCTCAAATTCGTTTTCAACGGAAACCGGAGCAGGAGGCGTACCTGTAGACTTGGAAAAAGAGTTAAGTACCACAGGTTTGAGGAGAGATACATGGAAGGAGTTAGGGATCTGCAAGTTGGCCGGGAGTTTCAATTTATAGGCCACCGGGTTGATCTGACTGATGACCTCCAGAGGACCGATGAACCGAGGCCCTAACTTATAGGAAGGAATCTTGAGCCGGACATACTTGGACGAGAACCAGACCTTATCTCCTGGATGGAATTGAGGAGGATCCAGACGTTTTTTGTCAGCATGTCTTTTCATACGCTCGGATGACAGAAGGAGTGCGGATCGGGTACTCTCCCATATGGAGGAAAATTTGTTAACAAGAGATTCCGCAGCCGGATTGTCCACCGAGGTGGAGACGGGAAATGGGATCCGAGGATGCTGACCGAAGACAACAAAAAACGGGGATTTGGAGGAAGATTCGCTCTCGTGATTGTTGTAAGAAAATTCGGCCCATGGCAGGAGATCCACCCAGTCTGAATGGTGGGCATTAACGAAGTGCAGGAGGTAACTGGTCAGGTTCTGATTGATCCGCTCCACTTGACCATTAGACTGTGGGTGGTAAGCGGAGGAGAAGTCCAGGGTGACGTCTAGCAGTTTACAAGTGGCTCTCCAGAAGCGTGAGGTGAACTGTACCCCACGATCCGACACGATGTGGAGGGGCAGGCCATGAAGACGGAAGATGTGGCGGATAAAGTCTTTAGCCAGCTCGGGTGCAGACGGGAGGCCTGGCAGGGGAACGAAATGAGCCATCTTGGAAAAGCGGTCAGTGACCACCCAAATGACCGTACAACCGGCAGAGACGGGGAGATCAGTTATAAAGTCCATTGCTATATGCTGCCAGGGGGCAGCAGGTACTGGGAGCGGAAGGAGGCGACCGGCTGGCAGATGTCTCGGAACCTTGTTGCGGGCGCAGGACACACAGGCAGAAACAAAGTCTATTACGTCCTTGTGCAGGGTAGGCCACCACTAGTGCCGGGTAATAAGCTGGAGGGTCTTTTTCTGACCGGCGTGGCCAGCTAGTTTAGACGAGTGACCCCAGTGTAGGATCTTCTCCCGATCAGGTACTGATATGAACATCTTACCGGGAGGGAGACGATTTAGACTCACGGGAGCCACCTGCATTACTCTGGCGGGATCGATGATGTGTTTCGGTTCCTCCTCGAGATCAGACACCAGAAAGGATTGGGACAAGGCGTCCACCTTGATGTTTTTGTCAACCGGGCGAAAATGAAGAATAAAATCAAAGCGAGCAAAAAACAAGGACCACCGAGCTTGGCGCGGGTTAAGTCTCTGGGCATGCTGGAGGTAAGTCAAGTTCTTGTGGTCAGTGTAAATTATTACCGGGTGAAGAGCCCCTTCGAGCAGGTAACGTCACTCCTCCAATGCCAGCTTGATGGCCAATAACTCTCGATCTCCTATGGAATAGTTGCGCTCAGAAGAGGAGAAGAGTTTGGAGAAGAAGCCACAAGTTACCATTCTCCCGGAAGATGATTTTTGGGTAAGTACCGCTCCGGCTCCAGAGGAGGAGGCGTCAACCTCCAGGAAGAACTGCTTGTTGCCATCTGGGCGATGCAGCACCGGGGCGGAAGAGAAGGCCTGTTTTAAGGAAAGAAAGGCCTCCTCTGCTTCGGGCGGCCACTCTCTGGGATTAGTGCCCTTACGGGTGAGCGCGGAAATTGGGGCAGTCCGGGAAGAGAAGTGCGGAATGAAGAGGCGGTAGTAGTTGGCGAAGCCCAGGAACCGCTGAATGGCCTTCAACCCCTCCGGTCGGGGCCATTTCTCGATGGCAGACAGTTTCTCTGGATCCATTCGAAGGCCGGTCTGAGAAATAATGTAGCCCAAAAACGGAAGCGAGGTCTGCTCAAAGAGGCACTTCTCATATTTAGCGAAGAGGTGATTCTGCCTGAGCCTGAGCAGGACCTGACGAACGTCTCTCCGGTGAGTCTGGAGATCCGGAGAGAAGACCAAGATGTCGTCCAGGTACACCACTACGCAGGAGTAGAGAAGGTCCCGGAAGATGTCATTGACCAACTCTTGAATGATGGCAGGAGCGTTACAGAGACCAAAGGGCATTACCAGATATTCATAGTGGCCGTCCCGGGTGTTGAATGCAGTCTTCCATTCATCCCCTTGACGGATACGGACCAGGTTGTACGCCCCACGGAGGTCCAGTTTGGTGAAGATTCTAGCCCCCCTCAGACGATCAAATAATTCTGGAATGAGCGGAAGGGGGTACTTATTCTTCACCGTGATCTGGTTAAGGCCTCTATAGTCTATAAAGGGACGGAGAGAGCCGTCCTTCTTCTTTACGAAAAAGAAGCCTGCTCCCACCGGGGAGGAAGATTTCCGGATGAATCCCCTGGCCAAATTCTCCTCAATATGTTCGGACATCGACCGGGTCTCAGCAGCGGACAATGGGTAAATACGCCCACGGGGAGGCGTAGTACCGGGTAACAGGTCGATAGGACAGTCATATGGTCTATGAGGGGGTAATGTCTCTGCCTCCTTTTTATTAAAGACATCAGCAAATGACCAATAGGGAATCGGAAGTCCAGGTAGATTAGTTGGGGTAGGAGAAGGACGGGCGGGATGAACAGGAACCAAACAAGTCTTATGACAGTCCTGTCCCCAGCGAAGGACTTCTCCGGTCTGCCAGTCAAGCACGGGTGCATGTCTCTGGAGCCAAGGTAGACCTAGTAAGAGGGCGTGAGAGAGTCCAGGCAGAACATGAAAAGAGATGCTCTCAGAATGCAGCATTCCCACCTGCAGAGTTACGGATTCGGTGATGAGTTGGATGGGACGTGGTAAGAGGCCCCCATCCACAGCAGCGACAGATAATGGTATAGCCAGAGGTTTGGTGGGAATGCGATATTTTTCTACCAGGGCCTGTGAAATAAGATTCCCGGCCGCTCCAGAGTCAAGTTGGGCTAGTTCGAAATAACGATTCTCCCCGCAGATAATTGAGACTGACAGCAGCAGAGATGGAGAGGATTTATTCTTGTCTAGGTCGACCTCTCTGAGCGAACCTAGACACAGGCGTTTCCCGACCTCTCCGGGCAGGTACGGATCCGGTGCTCCTTACTGCCACAGTAGAAGCAGCTCCCCTCGGCACGGCGTAAGTCCTGACGGGTTTTGACCATCTTGGCCTGGTCGACCTGCATAGGCTCAGGAGAGTGTACCTGGGGAGAAACGGAGGGAGTGACGGATTTCTGAAAAGTAGGAGCTAGACGTGGAAACCTCCTCTCACGGGTGACTTCTTTGGCACGCTCCTGGAACCGTAGGTCAATCCGGGTGGCAAGAGTTATTAGGTCATCGAGAGTGGTAGGAATGTCTCGACCGGCAAGTTCATCTTTAATACGGCCGGACAGACCCTCCCAGAAGACAGATACCAGAGCGTCGTTATCCCAGGCCAGCTCCGAGACAAGGTACGGAACCGTATGGCATATTGGCCCACGGTGAGACTTTCCTGACGGAGGCGTAGCAGAGATGACGCGGATGAGGTCTTCCGTCCAGGTTCGTCGAAGACTTTCCGGAAAGCCGTGAGAAAGGCAGGCAAGTCGGACACCAGGGGGTCTCCTCTCTCCCATAGAGGATTTAGCCAGGCCAGGGCCTCCCCGGTGAGATGGGACATGATGAAGGCAATTTTGGCCCGGTCGGAGTTAAACTGGTGGGACAGGAGTTCAAAGTGCAGGGTGCACTGATTTATAAAGCCCCGAGCCTGAGTGGAGTCGCCTCCGAAGCGAGGAGGTGCGGAAAGCCGGGGTCCGGGGTAGGATACCATAGTATTGGTGGGCAGCGGAGCTGCCGGATTGCGAGTCATGGCTCTGGCGGTGGTTGCTGGTGGAGCAGTCAGAGTGTCCAGGCGAGTATTGACATTCCGCAGGTGACCCAGGATGGACTCCTGTTGGGACCTCTGACGGGACAGTTCATGACACAGGTCCGAGAGTGAGGGAGCTTGGGTGCCACCGGGTTCCGGTGCCCGAGCAAACTGTAACGGGTCTGGGAGGCGGAACCTCTGAGCTACTAAACAAGGGGGCGGTCCTTGTAAGGGAGCGGGTGGCGACCAGGGAAGACGGGCAGGCAGTCACAGCAGGTGACCGGGACTGTCTCTGAGTGAACGGGCTGGAGGTCACGGCAAGTGACCGGGGCAGTTTCTGGATGAACGGGCAGGAGGTCACGGCAAGTGACCGGGGCAATCTCTGGATGAACGGGCAGGAGGTCACGGCAAGTGACCGGGGCAGTCTCTGGATGAACGGGCAGGAGGTCACGGCAAGTGACCGGGGCAGTCTCTGGGTAAAGGGTAGGTACGACCTGTGATGGCAGAGCCTCCAGGTAGGCTAGCAGGCAGATGGTTGATGTGTGCTCCCAGGTGAGCAAGCGAGAGTCTCTGGAATGGCAGGTGGTCACAGCACGTGACGGCGGAGCCTCCAGGTAGGCTAGCAGGCAGGTAACAGGTGTGCGCTCCCAGGTGAGCGGGCAGGAGTCTCTGGAATGGCAGGTGGTCACAGCACGTGACGGCGGAGCCTCCAGGTAGGCTAGCAGGCAGGTAACAGGTGTGCGCTCCCAGGTGAGCGGGCAGGAGTCTCTGGAATGGCAGGTGGTCACAGCACGTGACGGCGGAGCCTCCAGGTAGGCTAGCAGGCAGGTAGCAGATGTGCGCTCCCAGGTGAGCGGGCAAGCTGGTCCATAGACAGACTGACAGGAGTTGGAGGGCAGACCGTCGGACCTCAGGCTAGCAGGGAGGTAGCAGAGGAGCGCTCCCAGGTGAGCGGGCAAGCTGGTCCTTAGATAGACTGACAGGAGTCGGTAGGCAGACCGTCGGACCTCAGGCTAGCAGGCAGGTAAGCAAAATATCAGGCAGGAATCAGACAGCAAACTGGCAGGAATCTGGCAGGTAACTGGCAACGGGACCTGAGGGCTGAAGCAGAGTAGAAAACAGTGCAACAACATTGCTCAGGCACCTCCATTTTGGAGGAGGTGCCTTATATATGGTGAAGTCCTCCGGCCATTGGCCGGGGACTCCTTAGGACGGCGCGCGCGGCCCCTTTAAGAGGGAGGGAGCGCGCGCGCGCCCTAAGCACAGTGGCCGGGAAGGAGCGCGCGCTGCCAGCAGAGCGGGAGGAGGACGCCGGGCTCGGAGCAGAGGGGTGAGGGGAACAGCATCCCTGCCTAGCAGAGGGCAGGGACGCCGGCGCTACACACATCTCTTCCGAGGGGCATTAAAAGCGTCTTGTTAAGCTACTAGGACCTCCACGTCTCTTACAAAGGGCATTCAAACCGTCTTGTTAAGCATCTGTGACTTCCACGTCTGTTCCAAGGGGGATTAAAACCATCTTGTTAAGCTACTGTGACCTCCACCACTTTTCCAAGGGGCATTAAAACCATCTTGTTAAGCTACTGCGACCTCCACGTCACTTCCGAGGGGCATTAAAATCATCTTGTTAAGCTACTGGGACCTCCACGTCTCTTACGAGGAGCATTAAAATTGTTTTGTTAAACTACTCTGAACTCCACAGCTCTTCCAAGGGGCATTGAAATGTTGTTTTTAATTAACTCTTACCTCCACGACTCTTCGAACGGGCATTGCATTTCCTCCTAATTTTTGGTAGCTTTTGCTTGGAAGGCATAAGCAAAGACTATGGGAGACCCACTCCCCAATAATGGGAATAATGTGTGTAATATGCTGTACTGCATGGCTCTTGTAAGGGGCATTGCAAGTTGCTCTGTCCTAATTTTTGGCAGCTTTTGCTTGGAAGGCATAAGCAAAGACTATGGGAGACTCTCTCCCCAATAATGGAAATAATGTTTGTAATATGCTGTACTGCATGGCTCTTGTAAGGGGCATTGCAAGTTCCTCCGTCCTAATTTTTGGCAGCTTTTGCTTGAAAGGCATAAGCAAAGACTATGGGAGACCCACTCCCAATAATGGGAATAATGTTTGTAATATGCTGTACTGCATGGCTCTTGTAAGGGGCATTGCAAGTTCCTACGTCCTAATTTTTGGCAGCTTTTGCTTGGAAGGCATAAGCAAAGACTATGGGATACCCACTTCCCAATAATGGGAATAATGTTTTAAAGATGCAGTACTGTATGGCTCTAGTAAGGGGAATTAAAACCGTCTTGTTAAGCTACTGCGACCTCCACCACTTTTCCAAGGGGCATTAAAACTGTCTTGTTAAGCTACTGCGACCTCCACGTCTCTTCTGAGGGGCATTAAAACCATCTTGTTAAGCTACTGTGACCTCTACCACTTTTCCAAGGGGCATTCAAACCGTCTTGTTAAGCTACTGCGACATCCACGTCTCTTCCGAGGGGCATTAAGACAGTCTTGTTATGCTACTGTGACCTCCACCACTTCTCCAAGGGGCATTAAAACCGTCTTGTTAAGCTACTGCGACCTCCACGTCTCTTCCGAGGGGCATTAAATCCGTCTTGTTAAGCTACTGTGACCTCCACCACTTTTCCAAGGGGCATTCAAACCATCTTGTTAAGCTATTGCGACCTCCATGACTCTTCCAAAGGGCATTGCATTTCCTCCTAATTTTAGTCAGCTTTTGCTTTTCAATGCAACACTAAGGGAGACCCACTCCCCAATAATGGGTAGAAGGTTTTTAGTACGCTGTAATCCATGTCTGTTTCAAGGGGCATTGCAGTTCCTCATAATTTTTGGAAAGCCTTCCATTCACTGCTTAGGCCAACAGTGCACAGGAGACCCAGTTGATATAAATGGAAAAAATGGTTTAGTTAAGGCCCTCTGACCTCCATGTCACTTCCAAGGGGCATTGGAGTGCCTCTAAATTTTTGGTAGGCATTGAAATCACTGTATGCCCTATAACTGTGTAGTCGAACCGCTCCTTCTGGTACAGAAACATATCCTACAAGACATGTGTGTTTGACTGGCCTGATATTGTTGTGAATGGTCCCTGTTCCTCCTGCTCTTTCTCCTTTGCCACCACCTCATCCATCATTTATCACCTGAAGCTTTGTTTTAATGGGAGTCATAGAACTGGGATAGTAGCAGGAAAACATCCAGCAATCCTCGGAGGAGGTAGGATATGCGCCAAAATGCTGACCACTTCAGGCCTAGCCGCTACTACATACATGCGCTTGCATTCCAAGAAAACAAAGCAGATGCTAACTTCTATTATCATCATCATGCTCCTCACCTTGGCACTCTCAACTCCCCTTATGGAGAAACCAGGGCCCATCGGAGGAGTCTGGTTCTCTGGTGGGCTCGTCCAATGCTGCCCTAAGCAGGCCAGGCTAAGAAAAGTGTGTGGGAAGGTGACAGGAGAAATAGGGGCGGCTGGGGACTGAGTATGGATACCAGGCCGCCGAAGCAGCCTTGAGGTAGTGGCCAGCTTCGGCCTCTTCCAAACTAAAAGGCCCAATTTCAAGTGCAAGCTAGCAGTATGGCATTGCAGCCTGGGGGAGGGTGGGTGGCAGGCTGCACACTTACGATTGCATTAAAAGAAAACAAAGCAGATGCTAACTTCTATTATCATCATCATGCTCCTCACCTTGGCACTCACAACTCCCCTGATGGAGAAGCCAGGGCCCACCGGAGGAGTCTGGTTCTCTGGTGGGCTCGTCCAATGCTGCCCTAAAGCAGACCAGGCTAAGAAAAGTGTGTGGGAAGGTGACAGGAGAAATAGGGGCGGCTGGGGACCGTTTATGGACACCCGGTCGCCGGGCGGCTGGGGACTGAGTATGGATACCAGGCCGCCGAAGCAGCCATGAGGTAGTGGCCAGCTTAGGCTTCCTCAAACTAAAAGGCCCCATTTCAAGTGCAAGCTAGCAGTATGGCATTGCAGCCTGGGGGTGGGTGGGTGGCAGGCTGCACACTTACGATTGCATTAAAAGAAAACAAAGCAGATGCTAAATTCTATCATCATCATCATGCTCCTCACCTTGGCACTCTCAACTCCCCTGATGGAGAAGCCAGGGCCCACCGGAGGAGTCTGGCTCTCTGATGGGCTCGTCCAATGCTGCCCTAAAGCAGGCCAGGCTAAGAAAAGTGGGGGGGAAGGTGACAGGAGAAATAGGCGTGGCTGGGGACCGTTTATGGACACCCGGCCGCCCCCACGCGGCTGGGGACCGTGTGTGGACACCCGGCCGCGGGGCGGCTCGGGATCGAGTATGGATACTTCGCTGCCTAAGCAGCTATGTGGTAGTGGCCAGCTTCGGCCTCCTCCAAACTAAAAGGCCCCATTTCAAGTGAAAGCTAGCAGTATGGTATTGCAGCCTGCGGGTGGGTGGGTGGTTGGCTGCATATATGCGCTTGCATTGCAAGGAATGGGGGAGGTACAATTGAACACTGCCCTGGCACATGGACTTGCATGGGGATAGTTGCAAGTCTGCATCTTCTGATGCGGCAAGGATCACTTCTGATGGGCACACTTTTAGGTAGTGACCTGGGAGTCAGAGATGCTACCAGGGGTCTTCCCCATGCTGTTCCCTTGTCTTTTCAGTAGTGTTGAGCCTCCCCCGTAGTGTTCGGGTTCGGTTCGGTTCGTCGAACACCGGGATGTTCGAGGAACTGTTCGTCGAACTGTTCGTCGAACACCTTAGAACACCGTCGAACACCGTTAAAACCAATGGCAGGCAAACAAAAACACATAGGAACACATAGAAAACACCTTCAAAGGTGTCCAAAAGCTCACAAACTGCTCAGAAGACGCTTTCTTTAAAAAAGCCGGCCGGCAATTCAGCAGCGGCATACACCGGTACCCGACAATTTAGACATGAAGGAATAGAGCATCACACATAGATTAGATAGATAGAAACATGTCAGTCACATATATATGAAGTACAGTGACAGTGTTGCTTACTGTACTTGTCATTTAGTGTAAAGGATTTATTAAAAAATATAATAGTGTTTTCGTGCACCGTCTCTTTAAAAAAGCCGGCCGGCAATTCAGCAGCGGTACCCAACAATTTAGAATAGAAGGAATAGAGAATCACACATAGATTAGGTAGATAGAAACATGTCAGTCACATATATAATAAGTACTGTGACAGTGTTGCTTACTGTACTTGTCATTTACTGCAAAGGATTTATTAAAAAAAATAATAGTGTTTTCATGCACCGTTTCTTTAAAAAAGCCGGCCGGCAATTCAGCATCTGTACCCGACAATTTATAACAGACAGAATAGAGCTTCACACATAGATTAGATAGATAGAAACATGTCAGTCACATATATAATAAGTACAGTGATAGTGTTGGTTACTGTACTTGTCATTTAGTATTAAAATAAAGGATTTATTATTAAAAAAAATTGGCGTGGGGTTCCCCGTAATTTTAGTCTCTAGCGGAGGTTAAGCAGACAGCTGGGGCAGATGTTTGAAGCCTGGGAAGGAGGTAATACCCACGGAGCTTCCCAGGCTACTAATATCAGCCCCCAGCTGAATACCTAGCCTTTACTAGCTATTAAAATGGAGGACCCCCCCCAAAAAAATGACGTGGGGTCCCCCCTAATTTAATAGCTAGCAAAGGCTAGGCAGACATCTGGGGGCTGATATTAATAGCCCAGGAAGGGAGCCATGAATATTGGCCCTCTCCCAGGCTAGAAACACCAGCCGTCAGCCGCCCCAGAAATGGCGCATCCATAGGATGCGCCAATTCTGGCACTTGGCCTCGCTCTTCCACGCTGCCCTGGTGCAGTGGCAGGGGGTAATAGGGTTGGGGTTGATGTCAGCTTATAATGCCAGCTGACATCAAGCCCAGGTTAGCAATGGAGAGGCGTCTATAAGACACCCCCATTACTAACCCCATAGTCAAAGTTAAAAAAAAAACACAAACACCCAGAATAAAGTCCTTTAATTGAAATAAAGACACAATTCTTTATTGTTCTAAATTAAACCATACTTACCATCACGCCCATTCCAGCTGAAGCCAACGATCTCCTGCAATAAAAGAAAAATAATAAAGCAACCTCATCCTTACCTTTCCATGGTTCCCAGGACAGCTTCAGCTCTGCTACATCGAGATGACAGGCTGGACCTGCAGAACGCTGCCATCCAGCCTGTCATCCCGCAGACACTGAGAAGCGCAGGCATGCTTGCGCTCTGCAGTGTCTGGCTGTGACGGCATAAAGATGAGCCGAGGTCATGTCCAATGAACTCGGCGCACCTCATGTACGTCACTGACAGCGTGGGAAAATTCTCCTGCACTCAGCGCTTCAGCGTGAGAATTTTCCCACGCTGTCAGTGACGTGCATGAGGTGCGCCGAGTTCATTGGACATGACCTCGGCTCATCTGGATGCCGTCACAGCCAGACACTGAGTAGCGCAAGCATGCCTGCGCTTCTCAGTGTCTGCGGGATGACAGGCTGGATGGCAGCGTTCTGCTGCGGTCCAGCCTGTCATCTCGATGTAGCAGAGCTGGAGCCATCGTGGGAGCCATGGAAAGGTAAGGATGATGTTGCTTTATTATTTTACTTTTATTGCAGGAGATCGTTGGCTTCAGCTGGAATGGGCGTGATGGTAAGTATGGTTTAATTTAGAACAATAAAGAATTGTGTGTTTATTTCAATTAAAGGACTTTTTTCTGGGTGTTGTGTTTTTTTTAAATACTTTACTAGAAATTCATGGTGGTCATGTCTAATATTGGCGTGACCCCATGAATTTCGGGCTTAGGGCCAGCTGATAATGCCAAGCTGGTCTTAACCCCTTTATTACCCAGTGAGCCACCGCACCAGGGCCCTGGATGAGTTGGGTACAGCGCCAGAAGATGGCGCTTCTATGAACGCGCCATTTTCCGGGGCGGCTGCGGACTGCAATTTGCAGCGGGTGGGGCCCAGAAAGCTTGGGCCTCCCTGCGCTGCGGATTCCAGCTCTCAACTGCCTAGTTGTACCTGGCTGGACACAAAAATAGAGCGAAGCTCCACGTATTTTTTTTTTAAATTCATGAAATTCATGGAATAATTAAGAAAAAAAGGGCTTCCCTATATTGTTGTGTCCGGCTAGGTACAAATAGGCAGCTGGTGGTTGGGAGCAGCCCGTTCCTGCCTGCTGTACCTGACTGGACACAAATATAGGGCGAAGCCCCACATCAATTTTTTTTTCATTATTTCATGAATTTCCTGAAATAATTTAAAAAAAATTGACGTGGGGCTTCGCACTATATTTGTGTCCAGCCAGGTACAGCAGGCAGGGACGGGCTGCCCCCAACCACCAGCTGCCTATTTGTACCTGGTTGGACACAACAATATAGGGAAGCCCTTTTTTTCTTAATTATTCCATGAATTTCATGAATTAATTAAAAAAAAAAATGCGTGGGGCTTCGCCCTATTTTTGTGCCCAGCCAGGTACAACTAGGCAGCTGGGAGCTGGAATCCGCAGCGCAGGGAGGCCCAAGCTTTCTGGGCCCCACCCGCTGCAAATTGTAGTCCGCAGCCACCCCAGAAAATTGCGCGTTCATAGAAGCGCCATCTTCTGGCGCTGTACCCAACTCATCCAGGGCCCTGGTGCGGTGGCTCACTGGGTAATAAAGGGGTTAAGGCCAGCTTGGCATTATCAGCTGGCCCTAAGCCTGAAATTCATGGGGTCACGCCAATATTAGACATGACCACCATGAATTTCTAGTAAAGTATTTAAAAAAACACAACACCCAGAAAAAAGTCCTTTAATTGAAATAAACACACAATTCTTTATTGTTCTAAATTAAACCATACTTACCGTCACGCCCATTCCAGCTGAAGCCAATGTCTTCTGCAATAAAAGTAAAATAATTAAGCAACCTCATCCTTACCTTTCCATGGTTCCCACGACAGCTTCAGCTCTGCTACATCGAGATGACAGGCTGGACTGCAGCAGAAAGCTGCCATCCAGCCTGTCATCCCGCGGACACTGAGAAGCGCAGGCATGCTTGCGCTCCTCAGTGTCTCGCTGTGACGGCATAAAGATGAGACAAGTTCATGTCCAATGAACTCGGCGCACCTCATGCACGTCACTGACAGCTTGGGAGAATTCTCCTGCACTCAGCACTTCAGCGTGAAAATTCTCCCACGCTGTCAGTGACGTACATGAGGTCAGCTGAGTTCATTGGACATGAATGAGCTCACCTCATGCACGTCACTGACAGCGTGGGAAAATTCTCCTGCACTCAGCGCTTCAGCGTGAGAATTTTCCCACGCTGTCAGTGACGTGCATGAGGTGAGCTCATTCATGTCCAGTGAACTCAGCTGACCTCATGTACGTCACTGACAGCGTGGGAGAATTCTCACGCTGTAGCGCTGAGTGCAGGAGAATTCTCCCACGCTGTCAGTGACGTGCATGAGGTGCGCCGAGTTCATTGGACATGACCTCGGCTCATCTGGATGCCGTCACAGCCAGACACTGCAGAGCGCAAGCATGCCTGCGCTTCTCAGTGTCTGCGGGATGACAGGCTGGATGGCAGCGTTCCGCTGCGGTCCAGCCTGTTATCTCGATGTAGCAGAGCTGAAGCTGTCGTGGGAACCATGGAAAGGTAAGGATGAGGTTGCTTTATTATTTTTCTTTTATTGCAGGAGATCGTTGGCTTCAGCTGGAATGGGCGTGACGGTAAGTATGGTTTAATTTAGAACAATAAAGGAATGTGTCTTTATTTCAATTAAAGGACTTTATTCTGGGTGTTTGTGTTTTCTTTTAACTTTGACTATGGGGTTAGTAATGGGGGTGTCTTATAGACGCCTCTCCATTACTAACCTGGGCTTGATGTCAGCTGGCATTATAAGCTGACATCAACCCCAACCGTATTACCCCACTGCCACCGCAACAGGGCAGTGGGAAGAGCGAGGCTAAGTGCCAGAATTGGCGCATCCTATGGATGCGCCATTTCTGGGGCGGCTGACGGCTGGTGTTTATAGCCTGAGAGGGGGCCAATATTCATGGAACCCTTCCTGGGCTATTAATATCAGCCCCCAGCTGTCTGCCTAGCCTTTGCTAGCTATTAAAATAGGGGGGACCCACGTCATTTTTTTGGGGGGTCCCCCATTTTAATAGCTAGTAAAGGCTAGGTATTCCGCTGGGGGCTGATATTAGTAGCCTGGGAAGCTCCGTGGGTATTACCCCCTTCCCAGGCTTCAAACATCTGTCCCAGCTGTCTGCTTAACCTCCGCTAGAGCCTAAAATTATGGGGATCCCCACGCCAATTTTTTTTTAAATAAATCCTTTATTTTAACACTAAATGACAAGTACAGTAATCAACACTGTCACTGTACTTCATATATATGTGACTGACATGTTTCTATCTATCTAATCTATGTGTGATTCTCTATTCCTTCTATTCTAAATTGTCGGGTACAGATGCTGAATTGCCGGCCGGCTTTTTTAAAGAGACGGTGCATGAAAACACTATTATTTTTTTAAATAAATCCTTTACACTAAATGACAAGTACAGTAAGCAACACTGTCACTGTACTTATTATATATGTGACTGACATGTTTCTATCTATCTAATCTATGTGTGATTCTCTATTCCTTCTATTCTAAATTGTCGGGTACAGATGCTGAATTGCCTGCCGGCTTTTTTAAAGAGACAGTGCATGAAAACACTATTTTTTTTAATAAATCCTTTACACTAAATGACAAGTACAGTAAGCAACACTGTCACTGTACTTCATATATATGTGACTGACATGTTTATATCTATCTAATCTATGTGTGATTCTCTATTCCTTCTATTCTAAATTGTCGGGTACAGATGCTGAATTGCCTGCCGGCTTTTTTAAAGAGACGGTGCATGAAAACACTATTATTTTTTTTTAATAAATCCTTTACACTAAATGACAAGTACAGTAAGCAATACTGTCACTGTACTTCATATATATGTGACTGACATGTTTCTATCTACCTAATCTATGTGTGATTCTCTATTCCTTCTATTCTAAATTGTTGGGTACAGATGCTGAATTGCCGGCTGGCTTTTTTAAAGAGACAGTGCATGAAAACACTATTATTTTTTTTAATAAATCCTTTACACTAAATGACAAGTACAGTAACCAACACTGTCACAGTACTTCATATATATGTGACTGACATGTTTCTATCTATCTAATCTATGTGTGAAGCTCTTTTCTGTCTGTTATAAATTGTCGGGTACAGATGCTGAATTGCCGGCCGGCTTTTTTAAAGAGACGGTGCATGAAAACACTATTATTTTTTTTGATAAATCCTTTACACTAAATGACAAGTACAGTAATCAACACTGTCACTGTACTTCTTATATGTGTGACTGACATGTTTCTATCTATCTAATCTATGTGTGAAGCTCTATTCTGTCTGTTATAAATTGTCAGGTACCGCTGCTGAATTGCCGGCCGGCTTTTTTAAAGAGACGGTGCATGAAAACACTATTATTTTTTTTGATAAATCCTTTACACTAAATGACAAGTACAGTAAGCAACACTGTCACTGTGCTTCTTATATGTGTGACTGACATGTTTCTATCTATCTAATCTATGTGTGAAGCTCTATTCTTTCGGTTCTAAATTGTTGGGTACCGGTGTATGCCGCTGATGAATTGCCGGCTTTTCATGTTTCACTGTGAGCACTGTTCCCATCGATTTGGGCAATCACTGTAATGCCACAACCACCATGGCTGTGGCATTACAGTGAGTGGCAGACAATCCCTGCATGATTGGTGCTCTAAATAGCGCCAGACATGCAGGACACGCTTTTGGTGCACGAACAGTTATCGAACATAACCTCGAACAGCCGAATTTTTTGCAAATCGTTCGGGTTCGTCGAACAACTTGAACACCGCCCAAAACAGCTCGAATTTGAGATTGGCGAGCAGTTCTAGTCGAACACCGCTCATCTCTACTTTTCAGCACTGTATGCGTGTGTCACACAGCACATGGCCAGATAAGGTTGTAAAATGTTAAAATGACATTTCCCGGTGAATGCATTTGTCACGGTTGAAAGCAATTCAAAAGTGCAAAAATGCATGAAAAATGCTACTTGTGAACATAGCCCAAGGTGTGGAGGAGTATTTTTGTTTTTGGATATTTATTTTACCTTATACACAAGTCTTTACCCTGGAAACGAAATTCCCTAACATATTTCACAGGAAAACCGTTTTAGTTTCGTTTTTGAACGTTTTATTGTGAGCCCGTAAAAGTGGCTTAATACCTCTGACCACGTTGTTGACAGCAGTGACCTGGGGGTCATAAATGCTTCCAGGGGCAATCCCGATGCTGCCCCCATGTCTTTTGAGCACTGTCACTATCGTTTTGGGCACTTTTTAAGCTTTCTACAGACTGCCGGGGGTGCCGCCGCAAAAATGCTCGGGTTTCCCGTAGACTAACATTGGGCTCGTTGCTTGGGTCGAGCACCCGAGTATCACGGTGAGCTCGGCCCGAGCTTCGAGCACCCAAGCATTTTAGTGCTCGCAGAACACTAGTAATGACCTTCTTAGGTCATGCAGCTCAGATCACAATCACTTCAAAAGCAGCAGAACTGCAGTACCAGAGAACAACCAAATAGTATACAGCGCTAAGATGTTCCAGCTCCAAACAGTATTTATGTGCAGCCAACATGTGACTCGCAAACAGATAATTAGTGGGATCCCTGGGGTATGGGACCCCATCCCTTTGATATTGATGACCTATCTTAATGACAGGCCTTCAGTATTAAAATGCTAGAAAACCCTGTAGCAGAGTTAGTTGGACAGGGTTAAGTCCTAGCTCGGGCAGAATTTGATTAGATGCACCTGCTTGGCTTTGTACTTGAACCAAGGCCTGTGTTCACAAGGGGTTTCAGTCTGCTGGATGGAGCACAGTTGAGTGTGCTGCTGGTGAGTGTCCAGCTAAAATGTGTGCTGTATCTGAGGGAAATGTGCCAGTGTCTCTCTCTGAATGGAGACTGCATTGGTCAGCTAGGAAAGCTGAGCAGTCTGTGTGTGGGAGCTGCAGAGAACTATGTGAAAGCTGCAGCCTGTTCACTGCGAACTGTGCCCAGAGTTGAACACTTCTGTTTGGCGCTGGAAGCTGCTGTAGCTTGGACTGAAAGTGATTTTAAGACTCGTGGGATTGTGCCTCTTCTGTGTATGAAGATTTCTCTAGGCAAAAAGAATGATATTTGTTCGGGTGAGCCCGTACTGACATATGTGCCCTGCTAAGTGAACAGTTTATTTGCCGTGAAAACTTGGTGCCCAGAAGAGGCTGTTTCTGATTTTGAATACCTTGGAGTTTTAGGAAAGCAATAAAACTTCACTTGTTTGGCCTAAACCACAATGCCTGTGTGAAAGCTACCTAATGCTTACCTGAGAGAGGGAATCCCTACACCCCTTTAAGTTAAAGTGATTGTTGAACTGCTACTGACAATCTACATAAATAGAGAAATTACTAATTACCCAATAAACACTTGGATATATAGAGAAAGGATTAGGCACACAATTTTGTCTCTCTGTTTAGACATCTATGAAACTGATGCATATTACTGAGCAAATATTATTTTCTTGTAAACATTTACAATGGAACAACATATAAATAGTACAAAGCAATTTTTTTTCTATAAATTTATGGTATAAAAAAATTATAAAAGTAAATATGCGTAGTATTAGAAATTCATATACAGTTTTTTAAGACATCAAAAAACAAATTGGTGCCTGACTTTTCCATTGTAGCCGTACTAGGCAGCAGAATGTAATGTACATAAACTTTAACAAGGTAAATAAAATGTTATTGTTAATTATCTCCCAACTGTACGATCATTTATTACAGCACGGCGGATGTCTTTCTGACTTTTTCAGCTATTCGCAAATACCAAAGTTTTGTCAATAAACAGAAACATTATGCAATAAAGTGGAAGTAGATAAACATGTTTTTGTAAATGGTTTCCTAATTAAAGAACACATTGAGAACTCATCGCTATACATTATAGTATTATAAACAAGTGGTAACAGTCATTTCTTGTTTTATACTCACTCGGCTGGCATCTACTTTAGAATTCTAACATATTTCTGCAGCATATGGCCTTCCACGTAAAACTTCGGTGTTCCTTTCACTGCAGTCCCACATCTACTTCTCATTGCAAACGGGCTGCAAAATGAGCAAAATGGGAAATAACAGATCAGGAATGATAGCTGTAAATTTTACAATTTGAGATTAAATGTGCAAGACTACAAAAAATATATATACAGTGGTGTGAAAAAGTGTTTGCCCCCTTCCTGATTTCTTATTCCTTTGCATGTTTGTCACACTTAAATGTTTCAGATCACAAAACAAATTTAAAAATGTCACAACGATAACACAAGTAAACACAAAATGCAATTTTTAAATGAAGGTCTCTTTTAATAAAAGAAAAAGAAATCCAAATCTGCAGGGCCCTGTGTGAAAAAGTGATTCCCTCCTTAAAACATAAATTGACTGTGGTTTATTACATCTTTGGGAAGCAGAGTTCAATTTCTCTAGCCACGCACAGGTCTTATTACTGCCATACCTGTTATCAATGAAGAACTCACTTAAATAGGGCCTGTCTGATAAAATGAAATAGACCCAAAGATCCTCAAAAGCTAGACATCATTCTGTGATCCAAAGAAATTCAGGAACAAATAAGAAACAAAGTAATTAAGATCTATCAGTCTGGAAAAAGATATAAAGCCACCCATTACTTAATAACACAAAATTTACATATACAATTCACAAATGCATTAAAAAAAAGTTTAACTTATTTTTTTTAAAAAGGGACTTAAATAGTTTCTATTATTGAACCCTAGCAGTCCCAAAGCTTCCAATATTAAAATTAGTTCTGCATCCTTTCCTAATAATTAGTGTTGAGCTAGCACTAAAATGCTCGGGTGCTCGAAGCTCGGGCCGAGCTCACCGTGTTACTCAGGTGCTCGACCCGAGCAACGAGCCCAATGTTAGTCTATGGGAGACCCGAGCATTTTTGGGGCGGCACCCCGGCAGTCTGTAGAAAGCTTAAAAAGTGCCCAAAACGATAGTGACAGTGCTCAAAAGACATGGGGACAGCATGGGCATCGCCCCAGGAAGCATTTCTGACCCCCAGGTCACTGCTGTCAACAACGTGGTCAGAGGTATTAAGCCACTTTTACGGGCTCACAATAAAACGTTCAAAAACGAAACTGAAACGGTTCTCCGGTGAAATATGTTAAGGAACTTCCTTTCCAGGGTAAAGACTTGTGTATAAAGTAAAATAAATAACCAAAAACAAAAATACTCCTTCACACCTTTGGCTATGTTCACAAGTAGCATTTTTTATGCGTTTTTGCACTTTTGTGTTGCTTTCAACCGTGACAAATGCATTCACCGGGAAATGTCATTTTAACATTTTACAATCTTATCTGGCCATGCGCTGTGTAACACATGCATACAGTGCTGAAAACACATGGGAACAGCATGGGTAAGACCCCTGGAAGCATCTCTGACACCCAAGTCACCAGAAGTGATCCTTTCCACATCAGAAGTTGCAGACTTGCAACTATCCCCGTGCAAGTCCTTGTCCCAGGGTAGTGTTTGCTTGCACTTGAAATGGGGCTTTTAGTTTGGAGGAGGCCGAAGCTGGCCACAACATCATGGCAGCAAGGTATCCATACTCAGTCCCCAGCCGCCCAGCGGCCGGGTGTCCATACTCAGTCCCCAGCCGCCCAGCGGTCGGGTGTCCACGCTCGGTCCACAGCTGCCAGGGGGTGGCTGGGTGTCCATACTCGGTCCCATGCCGCCCCGCGGCCAGGGGTCCCCACACGGTCCCCAGCCGCCTGGGGGTGGCCGGGTGTCCATAAACGGTCCCCAGCCGCCTCCATTTCTCCTTGGAACATCCCCCCACACACTTTTCTTAGCCCGGCCTGCTTTAGGGCAGCATTGGACACACCCACCAGAGAACCAGACTGCTCCTGTGGGCCCTGGCTTCTCCATCAGGGGAGTTGAGAGTGCCAAGATGAGGAGCATGATGATGATGATAGAAGTTAGTGTCTGCTTTGTTTTCTTGGAATGGAAGCGCATGTATGTAGTAATAACTAGGCCTGAGGTGGTCAGCGTTTTGGCGCATATCCTACCTCCTTCGAGGATTGCTGGATGTTTTCCTGCTACTATCCCAGTTCTATGACTCCCATTAAAACAAAGCTTCAGGTGATGAATGATGGATGAGGTGGTGGCAAAGGAGAAAGAGCAGGAGGAACAGGGACCATTCACATCAATATCAGGCCAGTCAACCACACGTGTCTTGTAGGATATAGTTCTGTACCAAAAGGAGCAGTTCGGCTACACAGTTAAAGGGCATGCAGTGAGTGTAATGCCTACCAAAAATTTCGAGGCACTTCAATGCCCCATGGAAGTGACATGGAGGTCAGAGGGCCTTACCTAAACCGTTATTTCCATTTATAGCAACTGGTTCTCCTGTACACTGTTGGCGTAAGCAGTGAATGGAAGGCTTTCCAAAATTATGTGGAACTGCAATGCCCCTTGAAACAGACGTGGATTACAGCATACTAAAAACCTTCTACCCATTATTGGGGAGTGGGTCTCCCTTAGTGTTCGCCTATGCATTGAAAAGCAAAAGCTGACTAAAATTAGGAGGAAATGCAATGCCCATTGGAAGAGTCGTGGAGGTTAGAGTTAATTAAAAACAACATTTCAATGGCCCTTGGAAGAGACGTGGAGGTCACAGTGGAATAAAAAGACAATATCAATGCCCCTTGAAAATGTGGTGGAGGTCGCAGTAGCTTAACAAGACCGTTTTAATGCCCCTTGGAAGAGTGATGGAGGTCACAGTAGCTTAAAAAGACAGTTTTAATGCCCCTTGGAAGAGCGGTGGAGGTCGCAGTAGCTTAACAAGATGGTTTTAATGCCGCTTGGAAAAGTGGTGGAGGTCGCAGTTGCTTAACAAGACGGTTTTAATGCCCCTTGGAAGAGATGTGGAGGTCGCAGTAGCTTAACAAGATGGTTTTAATGCCCCTTGAAAGAGTGGTGGAGGTCACAGTAGCTTAAAAAGACGGTTTAAATGCCCCTTGGAAGAGACGTGGAGGTCACAGTGGAATAAAAGGACAATATCAATGCCCCTTGGAAGAGTGGTGGAGGTCGCAGTAGCTTAACAAGATGGTTTTAATGCCCCCAGGAATAGTAGTGGAAGTCGCAGTAGCTTAACAAGACAGTTTTAATGCCCCTTGGAAGAGACGTGAAGGTTGCAGTAGCTTAACAAGTTGGTTTAAATGCCCCTTGGAAGAGCCATGCAGTACAGCATCTTAAAAACATTATTGGGGAATGGGTCTCCCATAGTCATTGCCTATGCCTTCCAAGCAAAAGCTGCCAAAAATTAGGACGGAGGAACTTGCAATGCTGGCAACACGGACCACGGTCACTCTGGTGGTATAGGGGTGGTGGAGGTTGAGGATAAGGAGAAGAGCAAAATACAGCCGAAATGAGGAAGCGTATACCCATGTGTGGGTGTGAAGCGGTGCATTGGAATACACCTCCCAAAATAACACAGTGGATTTGACTTTATGTTACTCTGCTGTCATTTGGTGGTGATGAGAAGTCTGGCCCAATCCAGCCCTTGTTGATTTTGATAAGGGTCAGCTTGTCAGCATTGTCAGTTGACAGGCGAGTGTGCTTATCTGTTATAATTCCCCAAGTGGCACTAAAAACATGCTCCGATAACACGCTAGTGGCACGGCAGGCCAGAACCTCCAAGGCGTACAGAGCGAGTTCATTCCAAGTGTCCAGCTTGGATACCTATTAATTAAAAGGCACAGAGGAATCACGGAGGACACTGGCACCGTCGGCAAGGTACTCCCTCACCATCTTTTGAAACTTTCCACTCCTTGTGAGAGTACCCCGCGCCTCAGGGCCTGTAAGCTGGGTGGGTCTCAGAAAACTGTCCCAGAACGTTGACAGTGTTCCCCTGCCTCTGCTGGATTGGAGTTGCGTCTCTCTCGCCTGTACGCCTTGGTTGGTCAACGAACTGTGACCTCTGCAGCTAGCGTGTTCAGATGGGAATTTTTTTAACACTTCTGCAGCAAGGGCCTTCTGGTACTGCCACATTTTTGTAGACCTCTCCACCTCAGGAATAAGAGAGTGAAAGTTCTCCTTGTAGCGGGGGTTTAAAAGTGTCACCAACCAATAATGATTGTCACCCAACATTTTAACAACGCGAGGGTCACAGTTAAGGCAGCGTAACATAAAGTCAGCCATGCGTGCCAGACTGGTAACGGGCAAGACTTCCGTGTCCTTACCAAGATGACGACTGACCATGCTCTCCTCCTCCTCCCCGCTGTCCTCAGGCCACCCACGCTGAACCTTCTGTATGACAGTTGTACAGGTACTACCGTCTACAGCGCATGATGCCAGCTCCTGTTCTTCCTCCTCCGCCTCCTCCTCAACCTCATTGCCCCCCAATGCACGTTGGGATGAGATGAGGCTGGGCTATGTGTAATCGACCGCTACGGCTTCTTGATCCATCTCATCATACTCTGGCTGCAAAGCCTCCTCTTTAATTCTCTGCAGAGAACGTTGCAAAAGACAGACAAGTGGGATGCTGATGCTAATGATGGCGTCATCGCCACTCACCATCTTGGTGGACTCCTCAAAGCTTGTCATGATGGTACATATGTCAGACATCCAGGTCCACTCCTGAGGTCTTATGTGTGGAGTCTGACCTGAATATCGACGGCCTTGTTGCAGCTGGTACTCCACAACTGCTCTCTTCTGCTAACAAATCCTTTGCAACATGTGGAGGGTAGAGTTCCAACGTGTGGGGACATCACACACCAGTCGGTGTGACGGAAGCTGCAAACACTGCTGCAACACAGCAAGGGCAGCGGAAGCTGTAGCCAACTTTCGAAAATGAGCTGACAGGCGGCGTACTTTGACGAGCAGGTCTGTCAACTCAGGGTACGATTTAAGAAACCGCTGAACCACGAGGTTAAGCACATGAGCCAGGCATGGAACGTGCGTGATCTCGCCTCGCCTCAGAGCCGCCACCAGGTTACGGCCATTGTCACACACAACCATGCCTGGATGTAGGTTCAGCGGTCTCAGCCACTGATCTGCCTGCTCTTTCACAGCTGTCCACAACTCACAAGCAGTGTGAGGTTTATCACCTAAGCTTATGAGTTTCAGCACAGCCTGTTGCCGCTTGGCTGAGGCAGTACTGCAGTGCTTCCAGCTTGTAACTGATGTGGTGATTAGTGTTGAGCCACCCCCGTAGTGTTCGAGTTCGGTTCGGTTCGTCGAACACCCGTGTGTTCGCCGAACTGTTCGTCGAACTGTTCGTCGAACACCTTCGAACACCGTTAAAACCAATGGCAGGCAAACAAAAACACATAGAAACACATAGAAAACACCTTCAAAGGTGTCCAAAAGCTGACAAACTGCTCAGAAGACACAACTAACACATGGAAAAGTGACAAGTACATATAGTCATGCGAAAAGAAAAGAGGTGGAGGAGTAAAAGGAGGGGGAGACACAGATATAGGCATGTCATGCCCTTCTAAAATCCAAAAAGTGAGAAGCCGAGACGGCCAGTCCGCTGCTGCCCGTGCCACCTCCGTGTCGCCGGGTTTGTGCCAGAGCCGCGGTGAACCCTGACGGCCAGCCCCCCTCTCCCAATAGTGGTGCCTGTCCGCTGATGGGTCGAGTGAGCCCCCCTGTGGTGGAGGCAGCTCTAAGCTTTTTAATTTAAATTGTCCCTCTAATTTGAATGAATACACTTTAAATCCATTTACAAGGATCTATTGGAGGGCAAGTCTCATGCCAGCAGCCGCGTAATTCCAGCTCCAGTAGCGTCCACTAAAGCTGCTGCAGTTAAAAAGCTTTTATAAGGATCGAGCTCGGCTGTCCACCGCAAGGCATCCTAGTGCCAGTCCCAGCCCCTATGCCTTGGGGTGCCTCCTGATGCTCTTCACTAAGTATCCCGTGGTCCCGAAGCATTTCCTTTGAAAAAATTAAGTGTCCAAACTACAGGTGGTGTAGCTTGCTTAACAGCCGGGATAATCCGCTGACTAGCAGACACTGCTACTAGGCACAAAGTAT
Source organism: Phyllobates terribilis (assembly GCF_046119375.1). Classification (NCBI taxonomy): domain Eukaryota; kingdom Metazoa; phylum Chordata; class Amphibia; order Anura; family Dendrobatidae; genus Phyllobates; species Phyllobates terribilis. The sequence continues at coordinate 733,331,185 of NW_027362763.1, read as the reverse complement.
TTCCTGGGCTAGATGCAGTTAAAAATTTGTAAGTAGATACTCTCGTTGGATGCTGAGAAAGCATTCCATAGAGTCTCCTGGCACGCCATATATGATTCTCTTAAAAAGCTTGGGGTAGGGGTCTAGGGGACCCTTTTATAGCCAAAATCACGGCCCTGTATCACAATACGTCACCTAGGCTGAAGATAAATGGAACTGTAGCACCGAGGGCTCGGTTGCTACAGACGTATTGCACCTCACCCAGAGGTGTGATATTCACTCTCAGATAAGGATGGAGTGTGGATCAGGACCCGACACCTGCATGCATTACACCACATTGCCGTGGGGCAGGGCGACCAATATGCCCCTGAGATGGGCACGACAGTCCCTGTCCCTGGCTGGAGTGGGGGGAGGGAACACTGAGGAAGGGGAACCCTGCAGTGCAGGAGCAGGGAGGAAGCAGTTCCTGGGTGCATTGAGAAGGGAGTATAAAAGGTGGGCACCATCTTAGTTCAGTGCAGAGAAGTCTGAGCAGAAGTGGCAGGGAGCAGGGGCTCTGCATGAGCTCTGCTCCGGAGGCGGGCCTAGTAACAGAGGCCCAGGCCTGCAAGAGGGAGAAGGAAGGAAGAGGAGCGGAGAAGGCTCCAGGAACGAGGAATGAAGGGATCCCAGGGGTGCGGACGGGCGAGTCGCCACCGCAGGCCCGAATCCACCTGCGTGGAGGGGTCAGGCCAAAGGGGGAGACCGGTCCCCGAACTAGTGGAGGCAGGAAACGACCCTCAGCTAGAAACCGGAGGCTCTGACATTTTATGTGGCGCAGCCCCTTGCTCCACCCGCTAGGAAGGCACCACATAGGGTCAGGGAAACTGGCGCCAAGTTTACCAAGAGGAGGCCCGAGGCAGCCGGACAGAAGTGTTGGTAAGAAAGGCCAGACAAAGGACACACAAAGGGGGTCCTGTGAAGCGCTCCAAAGTTATCTGGGAGTTGTCTGAGCCCCTCACCTGGTGAGCACAGTACGACGTGGGCAGCCGTTACCTGCAGACGTGGTCTGGATAATAAGTACTGTGAGTAAAGGCCCTGAACTGCATCACTGACTCCGTGTCGTTACTGCTGCTGCCCTGCACCATCACCCCCATCCTCCGCATACACTGCCCTGAGGCTATACTCCTCCCGTGGGGAGTTATGCTACGCTCTGCTGCACCCACAACACCAGCCTTAGCGGTCTGCCCTGTAGCGGCGGTTCACTCTGACCGCAATCCACGGGTGGCGTAGTCGGACATTTAAACATCAAAACCACATAAATAGTTCCGCCACTGGTTTGACCGCCCTGAGCCACGGAACCGGATCGCCACCACGAAGACTACAACCACCAGCATCCACCAAAAAGTGTCCGGCTCCGGGTGTCCCAAGGCCCAGGGGGTGCGTCAGAACATTTTCATCACCTTTCACAATCACCAATGGGACAAGGCAGGGATGTCATCTGTCCCCTCTCTTATACATCCTAGTGACGGAGCACCTGCTCTCATCAATTCGCCATAACCCCAATATTAGGTGGATTGAGGTGGGAGGCACCGAGTACAAGTGCTCTCTATTTGCTGATGATGTACTAGTATATATCACTCAATCACATATATCCATCCCTGCTGTTATGGCTGAAATAGATCACTTTGTTACATGGTAAAATTTTAAAATCAATGCAGCGAAGTCTGAGGCCCTCGATGTCTCCCTCCCTAAATCCATATAGGATTCCATCCAGTCCAACTTTCCCTTTGCCTGGCCCTCACAGGGTATCAAATACTTAGGAATTCCTATTCATAGAGACCTCTCCCATCTATGTTATCTTAATTTTGGGCCCTTTATTGAACAATTCCATACAGACCACGGTTGGCAAGTTAGAACTGTAAGATTCACTACGTGAACCACTGGTGTTTTGTGGAAAAGAACATGTACACCGCGTTCCAAATTATTATGCAAAAAGTGTTTAGGAGTGATAAGGGAAGAATTTGTTTGTTTGTCAGTTAAACTCATTGATGGTGATGTGTGTCAGGGCTCTTTATATCACTGTAAGCAATTGCAGACACCTGTGCTAATTAGTTTGGCAGGTGTGTCCAATGAAAGGCAAGACTACTTAAGAAGGCTCTCTCACATTATTAAGCAGCCTACATTTTCTGCCAAAATGGGAAAGAAAAAGGATGTGTCGGCTGCTGAGAAGCAACAAATTGTGGAGTGTTTAGGTCAAGGCATGACTACAATCAACATTGTGCGATGATCAGGATGAAGTGTCTTGGCAATCAAGAAGTATGTAGCTGATTCACAGTACACACGTGTGCGTGCTGATAAGGGCAAATTGAGGACTCTTTCCTACAGGCAATTACGTCAGGTTGAAACAGCAGCGGCAAAAAAGCCTTGTCATAGCAGCAGACAAGTTTTTGAAGCTGCTTGTGCCTCCAACGTCCCCCGAACAACAAGATGCAGGGTCCTTCAGAGGTTTGCAGCTGTGCATATGCCATCCTGTCGACCTCCTCTATCCACTTCACACAAGCAGAAACGGCTCCAGTGGGCCAAACATTACATGAAGACTGATTTCAAAACTGTTTTGTTCACGGATGAGTGCCGTGCAGCGCTCGATGGTCCAGATGAATGGAGTGGAGGATGGCTGGTTGATGGACACCCCACGCAAACACGGCTACAGCGCCAACAAGGAGGAGGTGGAGTAATGTTTTGGGCTGGAATCATGGGGAGAGAGATTGTCGGCCCCTTTAGGATCCCTGAAGGCGCTAAAGATGAACTCCATAATGTATGTGGATTTTCTCAAACAGCACTTCCTGCCATGGTTCAAGAAGAAGAACCGTGTATTTCACAGCAAGATCATTTTTCTGCATGATAATGCACCATCTCATGCTGCACATAAAACATCTGCATCTCTGGCTGATATGGGCATAAAAGGGGACAAACTTATGGTGTGACCCCCATGCTCCCCTGACCTCTACCCCATTCAGAACCTTTGGAGCATCATTAAAAGGAGTGTCTATGATGGCGGGAGGCAGTTCACATCTAAGCAACAGCTCTGGGAGGGTATTCTGTCCTCATGCAAAACAATTGAAGCAGAAACCATCCAAAACCTGACAAATTCAATGGACGAGAGAGTTCAGAAGCTCCTTTCGAACAAGGGGTCCTATGTGAAAATGTAACATCACCTAGAATAAAGTTTTGAGTTGAAAACTGTTTGATTTCAGTTTCTAACAACCTGCTAATGCTTATAATTTCAAAAATGACCATTTTTTTGGTCTTTATTAAAATGAAAAGGTTGATCGAAAAGTTTGAGGGATCTAAGAGTGTGGCAACCCAGTAGTCATGATTACTTCGAATTCTGACAATATGAGGGTCATGCTGCAGGTAGTGCAGCAAGAAGGCACTTATGTGTCTTGCGCATCTCGGAGCCCCAAAATTATTTTCCGGGCTAGATGCAGCTAAAAATTATTTTTAATTTTAAATCTGGTGAAGCTTATTATAGATGGCCTAATAGGATCAGTGCTGCACACTGCTACAAAGCCCAAATTATTTTCCAGTCAAGATACAGATAAACATGATTAGTAATTTGAAAGCTTAAAACGGTTGGTAGGGTGATTTTAACCAATCATCAAGCTTTTACTCTCCCCAGGATGACACAGGGGTAGAAAAGTCGTTTCGGATCCATGATTTGTTCATCTTTATGAACGTGAGTCTGTCTACATTATCAGTGGAGAGCCGCGTGCGCTTATCTGTCAGCACACCACCAGCAGCGCTGAACACACGTTCAGACAGAACGCTGGCTGCGGGGCATGACAAGATCTCCAAGGCGTAAGTGGCTAGCTCCAGCCATTTATCCAGATTGGAAGCCCAAAAAGAGCAAGGGTCCAGTGACACAGTCGTGGCTTCAATGTTTACTTGGAGATACTCCTGTACCATCGTCTCTAGGCGTTGAATATGTGTCAGACTTCTTGTCTCCTGTGGCCTTGCAAAGGATGGGCTAAAAAAGTGGTGAAATGATTCCGCAAAATTGATGTTACCAGCAGATACTGTGGTTCTGTTACGGTTTGAGTGCTGAACACTTGACGGTCCCACGGTTGGCAAGTTGGAACTGTGAGATTCACTACATGCACCACTGGTATTTTGTGGAAAAGCACATGTAAGATTCTGCAACAGTCTCTGCTGATACTCCTGCATGCGTGCATCCCTTTCTATGGCAGGAATAATTTCTGCAAATTTACTTTTGTACCGGGGATCTAACAGTGTGGCAACCCAGTAGTCAGGATTATTTCTAATTCTCACAATTCGAGGGTCATGTTGCAGGTAGTGCAGCAAGAAGGCACTCATGTGTGTTGCGCATCCAGGAGCACCAAGTCCCTGTTGTGTTGGTGGCGAGGTAACAATCATGCTTCCTTCCTCTGTCCTCTCCCCCCAACCTCGCACAACAGAAATGTGATCAAGGTCTCCCTCATCTGATGAGTCTTCCATCAGTTCGTCCTCCACTTCTTCCTGGGCTCCTGCACCTTCCTCACTAGTTTGGCTGCTACCATGCGCCCTGGTAAAACCATCTCCCCCACCCTCACATGCCTGCCGCCTTGGTGCTGCCGACCGTCTGGACCTTGCAGATGTTAGCCCTTCCGCATACAACTCCTCCTCCTCTACTTCCTCCACCTCCTCTTGTGCCACCACCTGACTCCGAATTCTGTTTAAAATGTGCTCCAGCATGTAAGTCACCGGAATAGTCATGCTGATAATGGCATCGTCAGCACTAAACATCTTCGTCGCCATTTCAAAACTGTGCAGAAGGGTGCATAGGTTCCTGATCTGAGACCACTCCTCCAGCGTGATTTGCCCCACCTCTGAATCTCGTTGGCCCAGGCTATACGTCAGAACGTATTGCACCAGGGCTTGTCGGTGCTGCCACAGTCGCTGCAACATGTGCAGAGTTGAATTCCACCGGGTAGGCACATCGCATTTTAGCCGGTGAAGTTGCAGGCCCAACGACTTCTGTAGAGATGTAAGTCGCTGAGCTGCGGGATGCGAACGGCGGAAGTGAGCACACAGCGACCGTGCCCTCTGCAGAAGGCCATCTAGTCTGGGATAGTGGGCTAAAAATTGCTGGACAACCAGGTTCAACACGTGAGCCATACAAGGCACGTGTGTGACATTGCCCCGGCGAAGGGCCGCACCCAGGTTTGCAGCATTGTCGCACACGGCCTTCCCTGGTTTCAGGTCCAGTGGAGACAACCATTCATGAAATTGGTTCTCCAGAGCTGACCACAACTCCTCAGCTGTGTGACTCACATTTCCCAGACATTTCAATGTAAAAACCGCCTGATGACGTTGAGCCCTACTGCCAGCATAGTAAGGAGGTGTGCAGGATCCCTTCTGCGCAGTTAGAAAGCTTGTGGCATGACCAGACAGGCTTTGGGTGCAGGTGGAAGACCGAGAGGAGGTTGAGGAGGCAGAAGCAGTGGAGGAACTTTGACATAAAGAGGATTGACGCACAACTCGTGGGGACGGCAAGACTTGGACAGCAGCCCCTTGTCCTGCTGTCACCATAGTTACCCAGTGCCCAGTCAGCGACATGTAACGCCCCTGTCCATGCCTACTCGTCCAAGTGTCTGTGGTGAAATGCACCCTGTCACACACAGAGTTTCTCAAAGAAGCGGTGATGTTGTGTGCGACATGCTGGTGGAGCGCAGGCACACCTTTCTTGGAGAAGTAGTGCCGACTGGGCATCTGGTACTGGGGCACTGCGACGGACATAAGGTCTCGAAAATCCTCTGTGTCCACCAGGCGGAAAGGCAGCATTTCTGTAGCCAAGAGCTTGCAGATGGTGAAATTCAACCTCTTAGCTTTCTCATGGCTAGGAGGAAATGGTCTTTTACTTGTCCACATCTGAGGGACCGAGGGCTGGCTATTGTGCTTAGACGGGGTTGATAAGGGTGTCCCCGGCAAACTGCCGGTCTGTGAGGAAGATGCAGGCGGACATGTTAGGTTGCCTTGATCCAAAGGTGGTGCTATCGATGTCGGACAGCGCTCAACACCAGCTGGTGTTACCACCTCCAAAGAAAATGATGACCTGCCAATCACGCTGGCTGTTGCGGGTAAAGAGGTGGCAGGTCTGCGCCCCAAAACAGGTGTGACTGCTGTCCCCCCAGTCACAGAGGATGAAGAGGCCGCGGATGCACAAGATATGGCAGACGGTGGTTGGCCCGGCCGGCTAGGCCGCATTGTAGCACACTGAGCTTCCCACTGCAACTTATGCTTCATGTCCATGTGCCGGTTCATGCATGAAGTACTCAAACTATGTATTTTTTGGCCTCTACTTAGCTTTTGCTGACAAATGTTACAGATAACACGAGTTGGGTCATCTTTATCGATCTGAAAAAATGCCCAGGCTATGCAAGGCTTAGCACCCATGCGACCTGAAGAGCCACCACGACTTGTGGTGAGAGGCAGAGTTGTGTTTGAGGATGCAGTTGTTGACGTGCTTCCAGTACTACGTCTCTGTCCAGGAAGGCGCAACCTGACCTCGTCGTCACTAGCATCTTCCTCCACCTCCTCTGCTGACCTCATCTCTTGGCTGACTGTGGGTTGACAGTAAGTGGGATCTCCGACCTCATCATCATCACCCTGTGCGTTATCACACCCGTCGTCCTCAGAGCCAACCTGTTCCTGCCCTGACAAAAAACTAAAGTTGTCGCTCCAATCAGGTATTTGAGTCTTATCATCGTCTTCCTCATTGTCTCCACCAACAGGAGTTACAGTTTGGGAATGAGGGTCTACATTATGGTCAGAACCTTCTGCGTCTGGTCCTGGATCCGACTCATAAAGATTCTGGGCATCAGTGCAGATCATTTCCTCGTCTGGATTCACAGAAGCGCTGGAGTCGACCTCTGATTCCCAGGCTATAGTATGAGTAAACAGCTCTGCAGACTCAACCATCTGTTCTACCTCATACTCAGACGGGCAGCTGGAGATTTGGGAGCTGTGAGGAAGCAAGTGCGATTTGGGTGACACCTTTGAGGACTGGAGTATTTGTGATGTTGAAGTTGATGTGGAGGAGAGCCCACTTAAAGGAGCACTTGATATCCGTTGAAGCACCTGCTGTTTTTGTGCCTCATCTGGAATTTGTAGCAATTGGCGTGGCCGTAAGAAAGGGATCTTATCACATTGTCCGCTAAAAGAAGTAGACATTTTAGTTTGGCTGGAAGATGGTCTTTCTTCTGCACCTACCCCACGGACACAACCTTTTTTCCCCTTCCCAACACGCCTATTCCCCTTTCCACCAGCAGCAGGCCTTTTTCCACTCATTTTGGTGGTTAACTAATTCACAACTCTGGAGTTGTTTGCACAAAAAAACAATGGATGGTAACCGAGCAGAGCTGAGTGGCCAAACTGTGGTATTAGGCCAAAACTATTGGCTGGGCTAGATGCAGAAAAAAATTATTTTTAATTTGCAACCTGATGGAGGTCAGTATAGATGGACTAATAGAACAAGTCCCACACGCTGCTAGAAGCCCAAATATTTTTTCAGAGATAAATGAAGAAAAAAATTATTTTTAATTTGCAACCTGATGGAGGTCAGTATAGATGGACTAATAGACCAAGTCCCACACACTGCTAGAAGCCCAAATATTTTTTCAGAGCTAGATGCAGAAAAAAATTATTTTTAATTTGCAACCTGATGGAGGTCAGTATAGATGGACTAATAGACCAAGTCCCACACACTGCTAGAAGCCCAAATATTTTTTCAGAGCTAGATGCAGAAAAAAATTATTTTTAATTTGCAACCTGATGGAGGTCATTATAGATGGACTAATAGACCAAGTCCCACACACCGCTAGAAGCCCAAATATTTTTTCAGAGCTAGATGCAGAAAAAAATTATTTTTAATTTGCAACCTGATGGAGGTCAGTATAGATGGACTAATAGACCAAGTCCCACACACTGCTAGAAGCCCAAATATTTTTTCAGAGCTAGATGCAGAAAAAAATTATTTTTAATTTGCAACCTGATGGAGGTCAGTATAGATGGACTAATAGAACAAGTCCCACACGCTGCTAGAAGCCCAAATATTTTTTCAGAGATAAATGAAGAAAAAAATTATTTTTAATTTGCAACCTGATGGAGGTCAGAATAGATGGACTAATAGACCAAGTCCCACACACTGCTAGAAGCCCAAATCTTTTTTCAGAGCTAGATGCAGAAAAAAATTATTTTTAATTTGCAACCTGATGGAGGTCAGTATAGATGGACTAATAGACCAAGTCCCACACACTGCTAGAAGCCCAAATATTTTTTCAGAGCTAGATGCAGAAAAAAATTATTTTTAATTTGCAACCTGATGGAGGTCAGTATAGATGGACTAATAGACCAAGTCCCACACACCGCTAGAAGCCCAAATATTTTTTCAGAGCTAGATGCAGAAAATTTTTTTATTCAATTTGCAACCTGATGGAGGTCAGTATAGATGGACTAATAGACCAAGTCCCACACACTGCTAGAAGCCCAAATATTTTTTCAGAGCTATATGCAGAAAATTTTTTTATTCAATTTGCAACCTGATGGAGGTCAGTATAGATGGACTAATAGACCAAGTCCCACACACTGCTAGAAGCCCAAATATTTTTTCAGAGCTAGATGCAGAAAAAAATTATTTTTAATTTGCAACCTGATGGAGGTCAGTATAGATAGACTAATAGACCAAGTCCCACACACTGCTAGAAGCCCAAATATTTTTTCAGAGCTACATGCAGAAAAAAATTATTTTTAATTTGCAACCTGATGGAGGTCAGTATAGATGGACTAATAGAACAAGTCCCACACGCTGCTAGAAGCCCAAATATTTTTTCAGAGATAAATGAAGAAAAAAATTATTTTTAATTTGCAACCTGATGGAGGTCAGTATAAATGGACTAATAGACCAAGTCCCACACACTGCTAGAAGCCCAAATATTTTTTCAGAGCTAGATGCAGAAAAAAATTATTTTTAATTTGCAACCTGATGGAGGTCAGTATAGATGGACTAATAGACCAAGTCCCACACACTGCTAGAAGCCCAAATATTTTTTCAGAGCTAGATGCAGAAAAAAATTATTTTTAATTTGCAACCTGATGGAGGTCAGTATAGATGGACTAATAGAACAAGTCCCACACGCTGCTAGAAGCCCAAATATTTTTTCAGAGATAAATGAAGAAAAAAATTATTTTTAATTTGCAACCTGATGGAGGTCAGTATAGATGGACTAATAGACCAAGTCCCACACACTGCTAGAAGCCCAAATATTTTTTCAGAGCTAGATGCAGAAAAAAATTATTTTTAATTTGCAACCTGATGGAGGTCAGTATAGATGGACTAATAGACCAAGTCCCACACACTGCTAGAAGCCCAAATATTTTTTCAGAGCTAGATGCAGAAAAAAATTATTTTTAATTTGCAACCTGATGGAGGTCAGTATAGATGGACTAATAGACCAAGTCCCACACACCGCTAGAAGCCCAAATATTTTTTCAGAGCTAGATGCAGAAAAAAATTATATTCAGTGTGCAACCTGATGGAGGTCAGTATCAGGGGCGGAACTACCGACCGTGCAGCCGGTTCATTGAACGGGGGCCCCGAGGGAGATTGGGCCCCTCCAGCCTCCAGCAGGGCCGCCATCAGGGCATGACTGCCCTGACTCCAGTATGGGGCCCGGCCGGTAGGAGCCCCCTCGGAGCCCCCCCTCTTGTGCGTCTCTCTCCTCATGGGGCCCCCGGCCCCATGCTAAGCGCCGGGTCCGGGACATCAGCGCTGCGCTGCTCTGCTGCGGCAGCGCCTTTATGATTCCCCTGACTTCCGGTCATGTGACCGCGCCGTCACATGACCGGAAGTCAGGAGAACCTGGTGTCAGCGATTTGGACGAGCGCCAGGATTCTGCAGGGATCGCATGGGGGTAAGTATAACAAGTTTTATTTTTTTTTTTTAAATACAATTAACTAGGAGTGGGGGGAAATGGGAGATGCACATGGGGGGCAAGGGGAATGGGAGATGCACATATGGGGGGGGGGGATGGGAGATGCACATGGGGGGGAAGGGGAATGGGAGATGCACATATGGGGGGGGAAATGGGAGATGCACATATGGGGGGGGGAAATGGGAGATGCACATATGGGGGGGGGAAATGGGAGATGCACATATGGAGGGGGGGGGAAATGGGAGATGCACATATGGGGGGGGAATGGGAGATGAACATGGGGGGGGAATGGGAGATGCACATGGGGGTAGGGGGATGAGAGAGGTGCACATGGGGGGGGAATGGGAGATGCACATGGGGGGAGGGGGATGAGAGGTGCACATGTGGGGGAGGGGGATGAGAGAGGTGCACATGTGGGGAGGGGGATGAGAGAGGTGCACATGTGGGGGATGAGAGAGCTGCACATGGGGGGGTGGTGAGAGCTGCACATGTGGGGGGATGAGAGATGCACATGGGGAGGGGGATGAGAGATGTGCACATGGGGGGGATGAGAGCTGCACATGGGGGAATTGGGAGAAAATGAGCTGCACATGGGGGAATTGGGAGTAGGGGGATAATGAGCTGCACATAATGAATGTGGGGTGGGGGAGAGTAAATGATGATGGGGTGGGGAGAGCACGGACATGATATAATGAATTGGGGCAGGGGGTGCATGTAAATAATGAATGCGAGGAGCAGGAAGTATAGAGTAGGGGGCGTTGCGGATGCAGGAGTGTAACTGGTAACAAATTGGTGGAAAGAGTAGAGGTTCTAATTAAATTATATATTAAGTGCCTATTTACAGTTAATGGGGGCACCGTGGTGGATTACAATTTATATTTGGAATGGTGGGTGGCATAATAACTATATATTAATGGTGGGTGCACGTCTGTATTCAGCTGCGTAATGTAGAAGTTGGGGAATGTGCTCTAGATAACTGTGTTATTTTATGCAGAGACGAGTCCTGGCTGGAAGACGTGATGGCGGTCTGTGCTGGATGAAGGAGAAAAGCGTAGCTGAAGGACTTCACCTAGAGACGTCACCAGTGAGTCAGTGTATTACATGTACACTTACACTATATACTATGTACCGGGCTCCTGTGTATAATGTCACTGGTGATCACTGTATTACCTGTACACTGACACTATATACAGAGCTCCTGTGTATAATGTCACTGGTGATCACTGTATTACCTGTACACTGACACTATATACAGAGCTCCTGTGTATAATGTCACTGGTGATCACTAGATTACCTGGACACTTAAATTATACATACCATGTATAGAGCTCCCGTGTATAATGACACTTATGGTAATATTAGTAATGTGGTGGTAATATGTGGTCTGGTCATGGTGTGGCAGTTTTTCTTCCTTCTGTGTGGTATTATTCGGTCACTATGTTGTGGTAATATGTGGTCTGGTCATGGTGTGGCGGTATTCCCTGTATGTGGTATTATTGGTCATTTAAAAAAAAATGTATATGACACATTCCCTTAAAGAAAACGAAATAAAAATATATCTAAAAAGAGTATTGGATGTTTTAAGAAAATTTTAATAGGTTAGAGTAGGGCCCGGCCAGAAGAGTCTACCTTATCGTGGTGGCGGCTTTAAAAATCTTTTGGCCAAAACAAAAGCTGCTGGCTATGTATGTGCCGCCGTCACATGGCCGAACGTCAGGAGAACCTGGTGGCAGCGACGTGGACGAGCGCCAGGATTCTGCAGGGATCGCATGGGGGTAAGTATAACAAGTTTTATTTTTTTTAAATACAATTAATTAACTAGGAACGGGGGGGATGAGAGATGCACATGGGGGGGGTGAGAGATGCACATGGGGGGGGTGAGAGATGCACATGGGGGGGGATGAGAGATGCACATGGGGGGGATGAGAGATGCACATGGGGGGCGATGAAAGATGCACATGGGGGGGGATGAGAGATGCACATGGGGGGGTTATGTTTACATAACTTTGTTGCCTTATGAAGGGCAGGGGGGGGCCCCAAAAATTTCTTGCACAGGGGCCCACTACAGTCTGTGTCCGCCCCTGGTCAGTATAGATGGACTAATAGAATGATGCTATGCCCAAAAGATTTTACTTCACTAGGTGCAGTAAAAAAATTGGTATTCTATACACAGGTGGTATATCTTGCAACACAGATAGGCTACTCCACTGACTAACACACTCTGCAATAGGCCAAAAAGGATTAGCTTTGCTAGATTCAGCCAAATGCTGTGTAAAAAACTTGCACAGCACTGGCACAGACCTGTCTGGCAAAAACTGATAGGAACTGATGTAACCTAGTCCTGAAAAGGACTCCAATTACAATTAGTCTTTACTCCCACAATCTATCTATTTAAGAGCACAGACCTGCCTGATAAAAGTCGTAGGAAATGCTGTAACCTAGTCCTTAAAAGGACTGCAATCACAACTATTCCCTACTCCAAAGCTATCTGTATATTTGTGCAAAAATTGGCTTGAAATTAACAAGGTATAGCGCACACAGCAACAGCGGTGCCGTCTAACACGCAGCTGCAGCAGTGAGAAAATGGTGGCGACGGGGAAAATGGCTTGGTCTTATAGGGCAAGGACATGTGACATACACTGCCAATCACACATGCCCTTGCTTGTGTGAAAAAAAGCACTTCGCTCCGTGTGTGCGCTGCTGATAGGCTGACAGATTGCACCTCCCCACTGCAAATGCGGGAAAGAGAAAAAAAAATGGAGATCTTCATTGTTCCTGCAGAGATCCATCCCCTGCCCCTCCCCCCGCCCCGCTGTACACTCAAACTGCGTATTAACATTAATTTTCATCATTACTGAGAAAAAATCCAGTTATGATTTTGGTGCACGAACAGTTATCGAACATAACCTCGAACAGCCGAATTTTTCTCAAATTGTTCGTGTTCGCCGACCAGCTCGAACACCGCCCAAAACAGCTCGAATTTGAGATTGGCGAACAGTTCGAGTAGAACAACGCTCATCTCTAGTGGTGATATCTGAGATGGAGGCTGAACATGAGGAGGAGGAGGATGATGCGCATGAGCTGTACACTGTGGGGGCAACTCTGACTGACATAGGGCCCGCAATCCTCGGTGTGGGGAGGATGTGTTCTGTCCCAAGGTACGACTGGTTCCCGGCTTCCACTATGTTTACCCAGTGTGCCGTCAGAGAGATCTACCATCCCTGGCCTCAAGCACTTGTCCACGTGTCCGTTGTCAGATGGACTCTCCCAGTAACTGCATTGTTGAGGGCACGGCAGACGTTTTGGGACACGTGCTTGTGTAGTGCGGGGATGGCACACCGGGCAAAATAGTGTCGGCTGGGGACCGAGTGCCGAGGGACGGCCACCGCTATAAGGTTGCGGAAGGATTCCGTCTCCACCAGCCTAAAAGGCAGCATTTTCAATGCAAGCAGTCGTGAAATGTGAGAATTTAGGACTGTGGCCTGTGCGGCGTTGGCTGCGAATTTGCGCTTTCGTTCAAAGCTCTGGGTTATGGACAATTGAACGCTGCAGTGGGACGTGGACATGGACGGTGATGCTGTTTCTTGAGAAACTGCCATAACAAGTGAAGACTGAGAGGATGGAGAATCTTTGCATGCAGTATGGACAGGGGATTGCCTTGCACGCACAACAGGGGGTTCTATTACACGCACAACAGCGGAAGAAGCAGTGGTGACACACGCTGACTCTGGTCGTGGACCCTGGGGTTCGCCCCACAAAGTCGGGTGCTTTGCTGACATGTGCCTGATCATGCTGGTGGTGGTCAGGCTGGTAGTTTTGTCACCCCTGCTGATGCTGTAAAAATTAATTCATCCCACACTCATAGGAAGTTTTACTTTTTAGTGCCAATTTATTTATACAAATGAAATGTAGGAAAAATAACAGTGGTGAAGGCGACAATAGGTAGACGTTTCGGCCACACTGGCCTTATTCATTAAGTCGCTACTGCAAAAAAGATAAATAGCATGATGAGAAAAAAAATATAACAAAAGATGCATAATTGAAAGTCATACATAAGAATACATCTCGGTTGACACTGAGTTACGAAAGAGGTAGGTAGAGGAATAGACGGTGTCAAAAAAAGGGAGGAGGGGAAAGGGGGGGATGGAAAGGGGAGGGAGAGAGAGGAGGGGGTGTGTGTGGGGTGGTTGGGGGGTTGGGGTGGAGGGTTGGGATAGGATGGAGGCAGAGGAATATTATATACAAATAAAAGCAGTTAAAAACAGTCAAGGTATACCAGGGGGAGCACAGGTATTTGAGTATAGGGGGTTCCTTACTTGTATCAAGTTTATTTTAGTAGGAAGGCACCATAGAATGTAGAGAGAAGTTCCAGTCAGAAGCTGCAACAATGAGGGGATACGGATCAGTATCATGAGGCATGGGGTGGAATGCCTAAGTTAGTGGATATAAGTACCTTAACAAAAGACAGGGGTTCATCAGCCTGTGGAGAGCTGAAATAGAAGTAATGCCAGTTACCAGTGCTGTCAAAGGGTTTGGATAAGGAGTAAAGCCCATAGGGGTCAATAAGTACCTGCAGTTCCTGTATCAGGGGTGTCTTTAGATGGGGAGTCCCATAAATGGTAGAAGTGGAGGGTACAGGCAGCGTTCCCAGGTTAGGCTGTTGGTAGTGTGGGAGTCAGGCTGCCTTATGTACACAGTGCTGCGTGCTGCAGGAAGTGCGTCATCAGGGGGCGTGTCCCGGAAGTGGCATGTTGCTGGTTCGTCATGTGACAGTGGTTGTTTATTGGTAGCCATGGTAACCAGCCACAGCGCACTGTGTAGGGGGTTGTAGTGAGAGAGGGAGTAACTGTGGGCGTGTACAGAGTCACAGAGCTCTGCATGGAGGGCTGAACTGGGAGTAGCAGTGGGATATACAGAGGAATGACGTGCTGTGAGCAGGTCACATGTGGGAGGTGATGCATGCAGGTTATCATGGTGATGCGAACCTGATATTTGTAGTGTATGAACTGACCCATCATGGCATAAAAGCACAGAGTTTAGTAACCCACAGCAATGGTATGGTAACAGGTAGGAGGTAATGTAAAGTAACCCTATATATTGGGGAGAGACATTCTATGGCAAGTAGGGACGATTCTCCTGAATAATTATGCACAACATGCTATATGGTATATAAACTCATAGAGAGGTAGAGAGAGAGAGAATGTCAGGTAATGCCTGTCATGATGTAAAGTGGGGGTGGGTGTAAGGGGGGGGTTAGTGGTCTTGCGTATAAAGACGAAGCGGTAGTGGGGTAGTAGGTACTCACCCGAAGGAAGGGGTATTTTTCAATGGGTCTGTAAACGAAGGAGTGCGTTAGAAGTTCCAATTTAATACACTATTGAATCCCCAAGGGGGTGATTTGTCAGGTATATATACCACTAAGAGGGAACACGTTAGTAAGTCCAATTTATTTCATTATGAGAATTTGGAAGGTATGTATCCCACTAGGAAAAAGAGTATGTCAGTAGGTCCAATTTTTTTCCCTATTGAGTCCCCCAGGAGAGAGAGTTTGCAGGGTATAGATCCAGTAGGTCTCACGTTGTTTGAGAAGCCTGATGTGGTTACCACCCCGTCTGGGTCTGGCTACGTGTTCTAAAACCTGAAAACGGAGTTGGGCAACGGTATGCTTTGCTTTAGAGAAATGGTCAGGTAGTGGGAGCCAATTTTTACTGCAGCGGATTGTGGATTTATGACTTGCAATCCGTTCACGTACGTGCTGTGTCGTCTCTCCTACATAGAGTAGGCCGCAAGGGCACTTGATGACATAAATGACGAAGTTGGAATCGCATGTGAAGAAGCCCTTGATTGGATAACTCTTTCCTGTCCTGGGGTGGGTGACAGAGTCTGATTTAATGATATTAGAGCAGGCGGCACAGTTGAGACAGGGCAATGTCCCGTTGCGACGGGTATTGAGTAAACGTTGGGATGGGAGTGTCCGTGTGCTGCCAAGGTCTGCTGTAACGATTTTATCCTTAATGTTGCATGCTCTCCTGGTGCACATAAGAGCCGGGGTTGAAAATGCCGGAATCTCTGGATAGGCTTTGGAAAGAAGGGGCCAGTGGTTTTTGATGGTGGCGTGTATTTTCGGCATAAAAGGATGATATGTGTGAACGAATGGTATCCTTTCAATTTTTACGGTGGGTGAATGTTGTGGTGTAGGGGTCAGGGCCCGGTTTCTTTCTAGTAGGAGGAGTTTGGTGGGATAGTTGCGTTCCTGAAATTTTTGTGACATGTCTTGTAATCGCTGTGGAAGAATGTTCAGGTCTGAAACAATCCGGGTGACCCTATGGAACTGAGAACAGGGTAGGCTATTCTTTGTAGTTTTGGCATGGCAACTGGAGTAGTGTAGCAAGCTGTTGCAGTCGGTGGATTTAGTGAATAGATCAGTGGTAAGTTTGCCACGGCCGTCCTGAATGACTGATGTATCAAGGAAAGAAATCTTGTCTGCATCGTGGTTAAGAGTGAATTGTAACTCTGGTCTAATGGAGTTGAGATGGGTGAAAAAGGTGGTAAGAGTATCAGTCGGGCCCTGCCAGATAAGGAAGACGTCATCAATGTAACGGTAATAGGTGGTGCAGTATATTTTAAAGAGATCATTGTTGTAGACAAATTCCTCCTCAAATTTATGCATATACGCATTAGCATACGCTGGCGCTACGTTGGAGCCCATTGCCGTCCCCCGTGTCTGTATGTAGAATATATCCCTGAATAAAAAGAAGTTCTCATGTAGTATAAGGGACAGCAGTTCCATGCAAAATTCAATTGATGATGGTGCTAAGTTATATTGCTGGAGAAGATGTGAGATAGCTTCCAAACCCTTGTCGTGGGTTATGGAGGTGTATAGGCTGTTCACGTCCATCGTGACCAATCGGCTGCCTGTTGGACGACAGGGGATATTCCTGATTATTCCTAAAAAAGCTTTCGTGTTGAGTAGGAAGGCTCGTGTATTTTTTGCAAGTGGTGTCAGGATCTTCTCCAGGTAGATTACCAGTGGTGATAGGATCGAATCTGTGGAAGCTACAATAGGTCGACCAGGAGGGTTAGTAAGAGACTTGTGGATTTTTGGTAAGATGTAGAATACGGGAGTGATGGGGTGGGTATTGGTCAGGAAAGAAGCAGTTTTGGAGTCAATGGTGTTGTTGTGAAGGTAGTTTTTCAGGATAGTTTGGATTTTGGAGTAGATGGTTCTGGTGGGGTCATGGCTTATGTGTCTGTATGTAGCAGTGTCCACCAATTGGCGAAGAATTTCGTCCATGTAAGCTGATTTGTCCATTATGACCGTGGCTCCCCCCTTGTCAGCGGGTTTGATAATAATGTGTTTGTTTTTCTGTAGGTTTTTAAGGGCATGTCTATCGTCAATAGTGAGATTTTGACGGGTTGGAAAAAATCCCAGGTGTTGTTGGTGTATTAAACTCCTGATGTCTTTGTCAATCAGGGCTATAGTGGTTTCTGCTGCATGATTGGTATGAGGGGGGTTGAAAGAGCTCGGGTTACGTAGGCCAAGGGTCGTAATGGAGAGTTCCGGGACCGGGGTACCCCCGGGTGGAGGTATCCTGCTCACGGTGATCTCATTAGATAGACTGAAATGGGTCTTGAGAAGTATAGAACGATAGAACCGTTGCAAGTCCTTTTCAAGCTGGAAAGAGTCCCAGTTGGGTGTCGGACAGAAGGACAGGCCTTTCTGTAAGACCGAGAGTTCTGCAGGGGATAATGTGTAGCCCGAAATATTCCTCACCAGGTTTGGTATCTTACCTGGGAGCGCGTTGTCATCCTTTCGCCTCCTCGACCTCCTAGTTGGTCTGCGTTTCGGCGTCCGCCTTTCCGGTTTCCCCATAACAAACGTTGGTCGTTCAGTCCACTGGGGGAATCGCTGCCGGAGCTGTGTGAGTTCGGATTGCGGTTTCCCGGAAAGTGGCGGCGAGGTTGGGGGTCTGTAGAGACGTTCCATCTGTATACTCGGTTGTTGATGTAGTCCTCGTTGTCTCGGTGGAACTTCTGTCTTTTCCGTTCCTGTAGGGTTTGCTGGTGTTCCAATAGGATCTTATCGGTTCTATTCTTCAGGGCAGTCCAATCAGTTGATGACAGGTTAGCGGTCAGTTGTGCTTCGATGGAGATAATGGATTTCTCACTTACTTGGATAGCTTTCTGCAAAAATTCAACAGTAAGTATAATAATATCAAGGGAACACTTGTTAAGTATTTTCTTGAATTTTTCACAATACTCCGGGTTATCGGAGAATAGTGTAGGACGGAGGTGACTCCTCAACCCCCTGGGGATTTTTCCTTGTTTATGGTACTCAGCCAGAGTAACTGCATGTAGGTCATAGGAGACCAATCGCCGTCTCTCTCTCTCTCGTAGTCCCTGCTCCTTATTTCTTCTGAAGGGGTCTTGAGAAAATCATTAGAGGTTTTGACTAATGACAAGATATTAAGGCTTGTCGAGTCATCATACGCAAAAGTATCGGTTGACATTAGGGAGACTGGTGCAGACGCTGAAGAGTTAAGTTCAGTAAATAGAAAATTAGCGTGCACACTGTCAAATAGAGTTGAGGTGCAGATGCAATGGACTGGAAATGTCCTCAAATCATGTAAAAATTAATTCATCGCACACTCATAGGAAGTTTTGCTTTTTAGTGCCAATTTATTTATACAAATGAAAGGTAGAAAAAATAACAGTGGTGAAGGCGACAATAGGTAGACGTTTCGGCCACACTGGCCTTATTCATTAAGTCGCTACTGCAAAAAAGATAAATAGCATGATGAGAAAAAAAATATAACAAAAGATGCATAATTGAAAGTCATATATAAGAATACATCTCGGTTGACACTGAGTTACGAAAGAGGTAGGTAACGGAATAGACGGTGTCAAAAAAAGGGAGGAGGGGAAAGGGGGGGATGGAAAGGGGAGGGAGAGAGAGGAGGGGTGTGTGTGGGGGGGTTGGGGGGTTGGGGTGGAGGGTTGGGATAGGATGGAGGCAGAGGAATATTATATACAAATAAAAGCAGTTAAAAACAGTCAAGGTATACCAGGGGGAGCACAGATATTTGAGTATAGGGGGTTCCTTACTTGTATCAAGTTTATTTTAGTAGGAAGGCACCATAGAATGTAGAGAGAAGTTACAGTCAGAAGCTGCAACAATGAGGGGATACGGATCAGTATCATGAGGCATGGGGTAGAATGCCTAAGTTAGTGGATATAAGTATCTTAACAAAAGACAGGGGTTCATCAGCCTGTGGAGAGCTGAAATAGAAGTAATGCCGGTTACCAGTGCTGTCAAAGGGTTTGGATAAGGAGTAAAGCCCATAGGGGTCAATAAGTACATGCAGTTCCTGTATCAGTGGTGTCTCTAGATGGGGAGTCCCATAAATGGTAGAAGTGGAGGGTACAGGCAGCATTCCCAGGTTAGGCTGTTGGTAGTGTGGGAGTCTGGCTGCCTTATGTACACAGTGCTGCGTGCTGCAGGAAGTGCGTCATCAGGGGGCGTGTCCCGGAAGTGGCATGTTGCTGGTTCGTCATGTGACAGTGGTTGTTTATTGGTAGCCATGGTAACCAGCCACATCGCACTGTGTAGGGGGTTGTAGTGAGAGAGGGAGTAACTGTGGGCGTGTACAGAGTCACAGAGCTCTGCATGGAGGGCTGAACTGGGAGTAGCAGTGGGATATACAGAGGAATGACGTGCTGTGAGCAGGTCACATGTGGGAGCTGATGTATGCTGGTTATCATGGTGATGCGAACCTGATATTTGTAGTGTATGAACTGACCCATCATGGCATAAAAGCACAGAGTTTAGTAACCCACAGCAATGGTATGGTAACAGGTAGGAGGTAATGTAAAGTAACCCTATATATTGGGGAGTGACATGCTATGGCAAGTAGGGACGATTCTCCTGAATAATTATGCACAACATGCTATATGGTATATAAACTCATAGAGAGGTAGAGAGAGAGAGAATGTCAGGTAATGCCTGTCACGATGTAAAGTGGGGGTGGGTGTAAGGGGGGGTGGTTAGTGGTCTTGCGTATAAAGACGAAGCGGTAGTGGGGTAGTAGGTACTCACCCGAAGGAAGGGGGATTTTTCAATGGGTCTGTTAAAGAAGGAGTGCGTTAGAAGGTCCAATTTTATACACTATTGTATCCCCAAGGGGTTGATATGTCAGGTATATATACCACTAAGAGGGAACACGTTAGTAAGTCCAATTTATTTCACTATGAGAATTTGGAAGGTATGTATCCCACTAGGAAAAAGAGTATGTCAGTAGGTCCAATTTATTTCCCTATTGAGTCCCCCAGGAGAGAGGGTTTGCAGGGTATAGATCCAGTAGGTCTCACGTTGTTTGAGAAGCCTGATGTGGTTACCACCCCGTCTGGGTCTGGCTACGTGTTCTAAAACCTGAAAACGGAGTTGGGCAATGGTATGCTTTGCTTTAGAGAAATGGTCAGGTAGTGGGAGCCAATTTTTACTGCAGCGGATTGTGGATTTATGACTTGCAATCCGGTCACGTATGTGCCGTGTCGTCTCTCCTACATAGAGCAGGCCGCCAGGGCACTTGATGACATAAATGACGAAGTTGGAATCGCATGTGAAGAAGCCCTTCATTGGATAACGCTTTCCTGTCCTGGGGTGGGTGACAGAGTCGGATTTAATGATATTAGAGCAGGCGGCACAGTTGAGACAGGGGAATGTCCCGTTGCGACGGTTATTGAGTAAACGTTGGGATGGGAGTGTCCATGTGCTGCCAAGGTCTGTTCTAACGATTTTATCCTTAATGTTGCATGCTCTCCTGGTGCACATAAGAGCCGGGGTTGAAAATGCCGGAATCTCTGGATAGGCTTTGGAAAGAAGGGGCCAGTGTTTTTTGATGGTGGCATGTATTTTTGGCATAAAAGGATGATATGTGTGAACGAATGGTATCCTTTCAATTTTTACGGTGGGTGGATGTTGTGGTGTAGGGGTCAGGGCCCGGTTCCTTTCTAGTAGGAGGAGTTTGGTGGGATAGTTGCGTTCCTGAAATTTTTGTGATATGTCTTGTAATCGCTGTGGAAGAATGTTCTGGTCTGAAACAATCCGGGTGACCCTATGGAACTGAGAACGGGGTAGGCTATTCTTTGTAGTTTTGGCATGGCAACTGGAGTAGTGTAGCAAGCTGTTGCAGTCGGTGGGTTTAGTGAATAGATCAGTGGTAAGTTTGCCACGGCCGTCCTGAATGACTAATGTATCAAGGAAAGATACATCAGGCTTCTCAAACAACGTGAGACCTACTGGATCTATACCCTGCAAACCCTCTCTCCTGGGGGACTCAATAGGGAAATAAATTGGACCTACTGACATACTCTTTTTCCTAGTGGGATACATACCTTCCAAATTCTCATAGTGAAATAAATTGGACTTACTAACGTGTTCCCTCTATATACCTGACAAATCACCCCCTTGGGGATAAAATAGTGTATTAAATTGGACCTTCTAACGCACTCCTTCTTTAACAGACCCATTGAAAAATCCCCCTTCCTTCGGGTGAGTATCTACTACCCCACTACCGCTTCGTCTTTATACGCATGACCACTAACCCCCCTCCCCCTTTCCCCCCCCCCACTTTACATCGTGACAGGCATTACCTGACATTCTCTCTCTCTCTACCTCTCTATGAGTATATATACCATATAGCATGCTGTGCATAATTATTCAGGAGAATCGTCCCTTCTTGCCATAGCATGTCACTCCCCAATATATAGGGTTACTTTACATTACCTCCTACCTGTTACCATACCATTGCTGTGGGTTACTAAACTCTGTGCTTTTATGCCATGATGGGTCAGTTCATACACTACAAATATCAGGTTCACATCACCATGATAACCTGCATGCATCACCTCCCACATGTGACCTGCTCACAGCACGTCATTCCTCTGTATATCCCACTGCTACTCCCAGTTCAGCCCTCCATGCAGAGCTCTGTGACTCTGTACACGCCCACAG
The DNA here is from genome assembly GCF_046119375.1 of Phyllobates terribilis. Lineage (NCBI taxonomy): Eukaryota > Metazoa > Chordata > Amphibia > Anura > Dendrobatidae > Phyllobates > Phyllobates terribilis. Next base: position 733,309,222 of record NW_027362763.1, on the reverse strand, counting down.
TTACTCCCTCTCTCACTACAACCCCCTACACAGCGTGATGTGGCTGGTTACCATGGCTACCAATAAACAACCACTGTCACATGACGAACCAGCAACATGCCACTTCCGGGACACACCCCCTGATGACGCACTTCCTGCAGCACTGTGTACATAAGGCAGCCTGACTCCCACACTACCAACAGCCTAACCTGGGAACGCTGCCTGTACCCTCCACTTCTACCATTTATGGGACTCCCCATCTAGAGACACCCCTGATACAGGAACTGCAGGTACTTATTGACCCCTATGGGCTTTACTCCTTATCCAAACCCTTTGACAGCACTGGTAACCGGCATTACTTCTATTTCAGCTCTCCACAGGCTGATGAACCCCTGTCTTTTGTTAAGGTACTTATATCCACTAACTTAGGCATTCTACCCCATGCCTCATGATACTGATCCGTATCCCCTCATTGTTGCAGCTTCTGACTGGAACTTCTCTCTACATTCTATGGTGCCTTCCTACTAAAATAAACTTGATACAAGTAAGGAACCCCCTATACTCAAATACCTGTGCTCCCCCTGGTATACCTTGACTGTTTTTAACTGCTTTTATTTGTATATAATATTCCTCTGCCTCCATCCTATCCCAACCATCCACCCCAACCCCCCAACCCCCCCACACCCCCACCTCCTCTCTCTCCCTCCCCTTTCCATCCCCCCCTTTCCCCTCCTCCCTTTTTTTGACGCCGTCTATTCCGTTACCTACCTCTTTCGTAACTCAGTGTCAACCGAGATGTATTCTTATGTATGACTTTCAATTATGCATCTTTTGTTATATTTTTTTTCTCATCATGCTATTTATCTTTTTTGCAGTAGCGACTTAATGAATAAGGACAGTGTGGCCGAAACGTCTACCTATTGTCGCCTTCACCACTGTTATTTTTCCTACATTTCATTTGTATAAATAAATTGGCACTAAAAAGCAAAACTTCCTATGAGTGTGCGATGAATTAATTTTTACATGATTTAAGGACATTTCCAGTCCATTGCATCTGCACCTCAACTCTATTTGACAGTGTGCACGCTAATTTTCTATTTACCCCTGCTGATGCTGGCATGGCAGGTGGTACAAATGGCCTTTTTGGGGTTATCAGCAGAGTCTTTAAAAAAATTCCAGACTCTGGAAGACCTACAGGTTGTACTGGCAACATCCCTCGTGTTGGTGTTACGGGGAACTGTTGCCCGCCTTCTGTGTGCGGCCACCACACTGCTTCTTCCTGCCTGTTGGGGTACTCTGCCTCCCTCCCTCTGTGTGCTGCTGGCCTCGCTCTGCATGTCCTCCTGCCACGTTGGGTCAGTAACTAGATCATCCACCACCTCCTCCTCTTCCACTTGCGCACCACGATCCTCCTCCTCACTTCCTGGCAATTGTGTCTCGTCATCGTCCACCTCTTGTGACAAATTGCCAGCGTCGACGTCCTGTGGCCATGGCTGTTCAAATATTTGGGCATCGCTACATGGGATCTCCTCTTCCACCACTTCAAGCAAAGCCGGCGAGGGGCACAAATCTGGAAATGGACCAGTGAATAGCTCTTCAGAGTGTCCAAGTGTGGGATCAGTTGCTGTCTGACGACACTCGGCATGGTGGGAGGAAGGAGCATCAGGGTGAGGAGGAGTATGCGGTCGAGACTCACGGCTACTAAAACTTGACCGCGTGGAAGACAGACTGGAGGTGGTGGTGCCCAAGTAACTGGAAGTATTATCTGCTATCCAATTAATAACCTGTTCACACTGATCAGTTCGCAATACTGGTGTTGTAGTGTGGTTCCCTAGTAATTCGGTCAAGAAGTGGGAGCGATAAGATGTGGCTGTTGGTTGTGGCACATTTTCACCTTGGCCACGGCCTTGTCCTCTGCACGCACCATCACCAGATCGTCCAGTTCCACGTCCCTTGCCACGCGCCTTGCCCATTGTAAATTAAGTAAAATAGCTTACACTCGCACTATCAATGGAAAAAGGGTAATAAAAAGGAGATTAGAACAGTGTAACAGGCAAACAACAGTTCTATTTTTCTGGCCTACACCAGAATCTTTTAAACAGATATATTTGTGACTGAACAGACAGGGAGACACTATTTTTTTCTTTTTTTACGTAAAACAGGCCAAAAACTGGATAATACAGAGATTTGAACCGTGGAACTGCAAAACCACAGTTCTAATTTACTCGCGTATACCAGACTTTTTTAATAGATATATTTGGGGCTGAAAAGTCAGCGACACACTCAAACAGTTTTTTTTATGTAAAAAAGGCCCAAAAGTGGATAATACAGAGATTTGAACCGTGGAACTGCAAAACCACAGTTATATTTTTCTGGCCTACACCAGAATCTTTCAAACAGATATATTTGTGTCTGAACAATCTGGGAGACACTATTACTATTTTTCTTTACGGAAAAAAAAACAAAAGCTGGATAATACAGAGATTTGACCCGTGGAACTGCAAAACCACCGTTATATTTTTCTGGCCTACACCAGAATCTTTCAAACAGATATATTTGTGTCTGATCAATCAGGGAGACACGATTACTGTTTTTCTTTATGGAAAAAATACCAAAAGCTGGATAATACAGAGATTTGAACCGTGGAACTGCAAAACCACAGTTATATTTTTCTGGCCTACACCAGAATCTTTCAAACAGATATATTTGTGTCTGAACAATCAGGGAGACACTAGTACAGTTTTTTTTACGGCAAAAACTGCCAAAAAAGGATAATACAGAGATTTGACCCGTGGAACTGCAAAACCACAGTTATAATTTTCTGGCCTACACCAGAATCTTTCAAACAGATATATTGGTGTCTGAACAGTCACAGACACACTCAATTTTTTCTGGGGGGGGGTGGGGGACCAAAGGTTAATAAGACGTGTATTTGGACAGTCTGACTGAGGAGAAAAAAAATACAGGATTTAGATGAAAAAAGTAATAATTTTTCCTGGCCCCTGAGACCGGGGTGATAAGTGTCGCAAATTGACCAACAGGAGCACACAGGACTGTAATGCAGCGTTTGCTGGTATAACCACTGCGTCTCATATACAGCCTGCCTGACTGCCTGCCTGATACAGTTATATGAAAAAGTTTGGGCACCCCTATTAATCTTAAGCTTAATGGTTTATAAAAATTGGTGTTTTTGCAACAGCTATTTCAGTTTGATATATGTAATAACTGTTGGACACAGTAATGTTTCTGCCTTGAAATGAGGTTTATTGTACTAACAGAAAATGTGCAATCTGCATTCAAACAAAATTTGACAGCTGCATAAGTATGGGCACCTCACCAGAAAAGTGACATTAATATTTAGTAGATCCTCCTTTTGCAAAAATAACAGCCTCTAGTCGCTTCCTGTAGCTTTTAATGAGTTCCTGGATCCTGGATGAAGGTATTTTTGACCATTCCTCTTTACAAAACAATTCCAGTTCAGTTAAGTTTGATGGTCGCCTAGCAGCCCTCTTCAAATGATCCCACAGATGTTCAATGATATTCAGGTCTGGGGCCTGGGATGGCCATTCCAGAACATTGTAATTGTTCCTCTGCATGAATGCCTGAGTGGATTTGGAGCGGTGTTTTGGATCATTGTCTTGCTGAAAGATCCATCCCCTGCGTAACTTCAACTTTATCACTGATTCTTGAACATTATTGTCAAGAATCTGCTGATACTGAGTGGAATCCATGCGTCCCTCAACTTTAACAAGATTCCCGGTGCTGGCATTGGCCACACAGCCCCAAAGCATGATGGAACCTCCACCAAATTTTACTGTGGGTAGCAAGTGTTTTTCTTGGAATGCTGTGTTTTTTGCCGCCATGCATAACGCCTTTTTGTATAACCAAACAACTCAATCTTGGTTTCATCAGTCGACAGGACCTTCTTCCAAAAAGAAATTGGCTTCTCCAAATGTGCTTTTGCATACCTCAGCCGACTCTGTTTGTGGCGTGCTTACTGAAGCGGCTTCTTTCGCATCACTCTCCCATACAGCTTCTCCTTGTGCAAAGTACGTTGTATAGTTGACAGATGCACAGTGACACCATCTGCAGCAAGTTGATGCTGCAGCTCTCTGGAGGTGGTCTGAGGATTGTCCTTGACTGATCTCACCATTCTTCTTCTCTGCCTTTCTGATGTTTTTCTTGGCCTGCCACTTCTGGCGTTAACAAGAACTGTCCCTGTGTTCTTCCATTTCCTTACTATGTTCCTCACAGTGGAAACTGACAGGTTAAATCTCTGAGACAGCTTTTTGTATCCTTCCCCTGAACAACTATGTTGAATAATCTTTGTTTTCAGATAATTTGACAGTTGTTTTGAGGAGCCCATGATGCCACTCTTCAGAGGAGATTCAAACAGGAGAACAACTTGCAAGTGGCCACTTTAAGTAGCTTTTCTCATGCTTGCATACACCTGGCTACGAAGTTCAAAGCTCAAAGAGGTTACAAAACCAAAAAAAGTGCTTTAGTAAGTCAGTAAAAATTAGGTAGGAGTATTTAAAACAAGAAAATGATAAGGGTGCCCATACTTATGCACCTGTCAAATTTTGTTTGAATGCAGATTGCACATTTTCTGTTAGTACAATAAACCTAATTTCCAGGCAGAAACATTACTGTGTCCAACAGTTATTACATATATCAAACTGAAATAGCTGTGTCAAAAACACCAATTTTAAGAAAACATTAAGCTTAAGATTAATAGGGGTGCCTAAACTTTTTCATATAACTGTATCTGGGATGGATATTAGTCCTGAGAAGGACTGTTTGTTTGATTTGGCAGGCTTTAGAGACCCTACACTAACTATTTCGGAGTATAAATCTCTCCCTAGCTCAGCAGCACTGACCCTACACTGGCTGATCCGGAGCGACTGTGTCCAAGATGGCGGCGCCCGGTTTTAAATACTCGAGGTGACGCTGTGCGGCCAGCCAATCACTGCAATGCCCACAAACAACATGGCTGCGGCATTACAGTGACTGGCTGACAATCCCTGCATGTTCATTGGCTCTGTAAAGAGCGCCAAACGTGCAGGGTGGAGACCCGAGCTCCCGCCCGAGTAACCCGGAAATTCTCGGTGCTCGCCGAACATCCCGAGTAGTGAGATGCTCGGGCGAGTATCGAGCAGTGTAGAGCATGCTCACTCAATACTAATAATAATATATTATGTCTGTCTATCTCCCCCACATGGTAGCGCCACTCCCGCAAATCTCATTGCTTTTGGGTTAACACAACGGATTTGCCGCTTTACAAAACAAAACATTTGGTCAATATCATAATTTAAAAATGAAGTAAATTGTGATAACATGTATTTTTTTTTGCAAATATTGGTAATGGTACTGTTAAACTTATTTTACCCAGCATGGAATATAAAATAAATCAAATTTATCCTGGGTTATGAAAAAGTAATAAATCTTCTTATTTGGAAGAGAGTCTTACATAAGAGGAAGAAACTTTTAAAAGAATGACCTACAAAATGTAAAAATGGATGTCTTCCATAGGAAGGGAGCTGAACTCTGGACAGAACTGGCTTGAGTCTGTCTCTCCTCTTGTACTCCATTACAAACAGTAGCATTGGCGTCTCTGCCCCCTGCCAGGCAGAGACACCATCCCCCTTACCGCCGCAGTCCTGCTCCAGCGTCTTCCGGCCTCCCTGCAGCTGCTGCTGGTGCACGCAGCTTCCCTGGCTCTGTGCTTAGGGCGCGCGCACTCCCTCCCTCTTAAAGGGGCCGCGCGGGCCATCCTAAAAAGTCCCCGGCCAAATGCCGGAGGGCTTTCCCTATAAAAGGCACCTCCTCCAATATGGAGGTGCCCGTGCACGGTTGTTGCACTGTGATACTTACTTTGCTTCAGCCCTCAGGTTCTCTGCAAGTCAGTCCTGTCCGCCAGTCTGATCTTCAGTCCAGTCCACCAGCCTGACTACTCTCCAGCCCGACAGTCTGTCTACAGACCACTCCGCCAGTCTGTCCATGGGCTCTGCCCACCTGCTTACCTGGAAGCACCTGCCTGTTACCTGCCATGCCCACCAGCCTGCATTATCTGGAAGCATCTGCCTGTTACCTGCCGTGCCCGCCTGTCTGCTTACCTGGAGGCACTTGCCAGCTCTCTGTTGTGCCCGCATGCCTGCTTACCTGGAAGCACCTGCCAGCTACCTGTTGTGCCCGCCAGCTTGCCTACCTGGAACACTCGCCTGACTATCTGCCTTATCAGCCTGCTTGTTTACCCGGACCACCCGTCAGCCTGCCTGCCGAAGCTCATCCGCTGTACCGGTCAGTTCCTGCCTTCTGACCAGTGGGAGTCACCTGCTCTCATACAAGGTCGGTCCCAGAGTGGCACCTGGTCCCTCTGCTCGGTTCCTCCCTGGTTCCTCCCTGGTTCACGGAGTCGACTGAGCCGCCGTGCGACCTTAGTCGGGCCGAGTAGATACTTAGTCACACCCCTCTGGCCCCTCCTTGCACCACAGCACAGAGGTTCCACCACCCGGATCCATAACACAAACCAAAGACATCTCTTGAGTTCTTGGTTGGTAATGGAGTAACAGAGATTTTTTTACTATGGTATAAAACGAGCCAATGAACTGTAACATCCCTGGCAGTGTGCTTGCATGGCTTTCCACCTTCCACCATGCAAGACCGCAATCTTACCTATCAGGCCAGGCTGCACACTTTGCTCCAGTACCTGCTGTTTGTATGTCTCTTGTCTACTGGCTTAGGGCGGCGGCGCTGTTGCTTTCTGATTCTTAAAGCTACAGTGTGCACTTTCCTAATGCGTCCCCAGCCTATTGCTGTGAGTCACTGGATACTTAAACCCCCTCCACCCAGTAGGAGGGGCCTGAGCAATACTTTCTTACAGTGTGTTCTGTGCAACTGTGAGTTGCCAGGTCCTGTCCTGAATCTAGTCTGTTTCCGCCACCCTTGGGGCTGAGTACCCAGGGCCGTTACCTGTATCTCTGACTTCTAGTCTGTTTCCGCCACCCTGGGGGCTGAGTTCCCAGGCTCGTTCCTGTATCTTGTTCCCGGTTCAGTTCCTGTCTGAAAAGTGTACTAGCCCCTTGCCTGTTTATCTCTATGTCCGAACCTTCTCTTTTCCTGCAGTGTCTGAACCTGCACCTAACTCCAGCTCATTGTCTCTGTACTTCTGTTTGTGAGTTTTGTGTTCACTCGCTACTTCATTGCAAGTACCTTGTGTGTATCTGGTTCTGCTCGTCCCGTTTCCCTGCCTCCATATCTACCTCCTTAGTTCTAACTATCTTTCTGTATTTTCCAGTCTGTTCCATGTGAACAGAGCTTTGTCCTGTCTGCCTGCACGTCCTGCTCTGTTCTGCTCCGCTTGTTCACCGCACCTGCTGTTCCGCTTTGCTCTGCTTGTTCACCGCACCTGCGGTTCTGCTCTGTTTTGCTTGTTCACCACACCTGCGGTTCCGCTCTGCTCTGCTTGTTCACCCCACCTGCAGTTCCGCTCTGCTCTGCTTGTTCACTGCACCTGCGGTTCCGCTCGGCCCTGCTTGTTCACCGCACCTGTGGTTCCTCTCTGCTCTGCTGGTTCACCGCACCTGCAGTTCCACTCGGCCCTGCTTGTTCACCGCACCTGTGGTTCCGCTCTGCTCTGCTTGTTCACCGCACTTGCGGTTCCACTTTGCTCTGCTTGTTCACCGCACCTGCGATTGCGCTCTGCTCTGCTTGTTCACCGCATCTGCGGTTTTGCCCTGCTCTGTGTGTTCACCGCATCTACGGTTTTGCCCTGCTCTGCTTGTTCACCGCACCGGCGGTTCAGCTCTGCTTGTACACCGCACCGGCGGTTTTGCTCTGCTCTGCTTGTTCACCAAATCTGTGGTTTCGCTCTGCTCTGCTGTCCACCGCACCTGCGGCTCCGTTCTTGTGTCCCAGTCTGTACTGGTTCCTATCCTGCCTGCATTCCTACCTGACAGTACCCGCCTGTCTGCATGCCAGCCGTGCCTGCCAGTGCCCACCTGTCTGCATTCCAGCCGTGACTACCAGTACCCACCTGTCTTCATACCAGCCGTACCTGCCAGTACCCACCTGTCTGTACGCCAGCCTAACCTGCCTGTTCCTGCATTCCCCGGTGGGGGTCAACAGCTGTGACCGGGGTCTGACCTGTAGTAGCACTTGGTTCCTCTGCTCGGTTCCTCCCTGGTTCACTGAGTCGACTGAGCCGCCGTGTGACCTTGGTCGGACCAAGTTGATACTTAGTTACGCCCCTCCAGGCACTCCTCGGTTCATGGTCCAGTGGGATCACTAATCAAGTTCATGCCAGTCAGTCCGGGCGCGAGCATAACAGTTTGCTCAGGCCATGGTTCCCGTTGAGCCCCACGGCCCTTCGCTCCCAGAGACATTTGAATCCTTGTCTGGCAAATACTTGCACCAAGGAAAATTTTTCCTCATGCTGAGGTCCAGGCGATTTACGCACCAGCCCAAATGGAGCTATCAGCACTCGTTCCTGCGGATCCACCACGGTATTATGGGGACCCAAAACAAAGCCGTGCGTTTGTGGAGCAAAGCATGCTACATTTCAAATTTTATGCTCACTATTTTCCCACTGATCGGGTTAAATTAGCATTTCTGATGTCCTACCTAGCGGGTGATGCCTTGAAATGGATCACCCTCCTATGGGAAGCATGGGATCCTATCGTTTTGGACCTGCAGGCCTTCCTGGTGGCCTTTCTAATGGTCTTCGATGACCCTAATCCTGAAGCTTCTGCTAAACATTCTCTTCCCAATATCTTGGAGAAGCCCCGATGGGTAATGTGTGTAGGTAGCCTACCAGTTCTCCAGCCTGAAGAGACTGCTGCCCACACAGAATCCACACAGGATAACAATGCTCCACAGAATACTTCTCTTCCCAACCTCAAGAGGCAGTCCAGATGTGCAAAGTGTAGAGGTAAACCGTCACGCCAGGTTCTGTCCTCCCAAAGACCTCCTGTTCCCCAGCCTGTAGAGGCAGCTATCCGCACAGAATCCATGAAGGATGACTATGTTCGTCAGGCAAAGCAGAGGCCAGAACTCCGTCACAAAATCGGATTGCGGTCCCGCTGCGGTTGTTTGGGACCCCCTGACGGTCTTTGTCCAGCGAAGGTTGGAGAATCCCAAGACATTAGGCCTGTAGGAGAGGCTGCCCTTGGCGTTAGTGTTTCCTCTCCACAGATAACCATGACTGTCTCCGTGGCAAGTGAAGGCCTCGGATTAACCGGAAGTATCGGGCTTAAAGCTTTGAAGAGTCAGTGTCTGATTCCCGTCCGACAACTCCAGAAGCCAGTTTGGGCATTGTCAGCAGAAGGACGAGCCCTACTCAGAAACAGTCAAAATATGTCTGTACAAATTAAGCTCCAGATTGGAGCATTACACATGAAGAAGTTCACATTTCAGGTGCTGTCTGGTTTACCCACAGGTCTTCAAGAGCCAAGAGATCTAGTGCCCGCTCAGGTCTGGAGATCCTGCATGGTGTTTCCTGGGGGACTGCTGAGGTGCAAGGGGTGTCCAGTCCCCATATCTTCAGGACAATCAGCAGTTTCTTCTTCTTCTTCACCAGATCTGCAAGTCGCTGACTCGCTGTGCGCTGAAGTCTCCGAAGGAAGGGAAGCGGAGGCATTGTCCCCACACAGTCTCGACGATTGTACCAATGATCTGGCTTTAGGCACCGCCCGGCCTCGCAGACGTGTCATCTCAGAAACTAGACTGAAGTTGGTCCCTAAGCAAGGATCCTCCATCTCTAACAAATCTGGCAATAAGTCTATCAAGGCGGTGGCTACCTTCATGTCTCTGCACCCCTCCAACCAGGTGGAGGACCTCCAGTTGCCTCCTGAATCCTCCAGGGTGCTATCTGATAACAAATGGAGAGAGACTTTTCTGCACCCTGTACCTGGTACTTCGCCCACTTCATCCAATAAACTTGGCAAAGTGTACGTCAAAGCGGTGGTTAACCCCAAGTCTCTGCACCCCTCCAACCTGGTGGAGGACCTCCAGTTGTCCCGTGAATCCTTTGGGGTACTACCCAATATTAACAAATGGAGAGAGACTTTCCTGTGACCTGTTCCTGGTACTTCATCCAATTCATCTGTTGATGAGGATGGCTCGATGGGCGGAAGCATCCTAGTCACCAAGATGGTGAGACCAGTTTCGTTCCCTCTAGTGGACAGAAGAGGTAATCTTCTTGACGAGAAGGATCGGCCGCCAAATTCTCTGCAAGAAATCCTTGCAGTCTTGAAGAAGAGGGGGCGTAAAGGGGGGGTACTGTGTGGTGTGCTTGCATGGCTTACCACCTCCCACCATGCAAGACCGCAATCTTACCTATCAGGCCAGACTGCACACTTTGCTCCAGTACCTGCTGTTTGTATGTCTCTTGTCTGCTGGCTTAGGGCGGCGGCGGCGCTGTTGCTTTCTGATTCTTAAAGGTACAGTGTGCGCAGTCTTAATGCATCCCCAGCCTATTGCTGTGAGTCACTGGATACTTAAACCCCCTCAACCTAGTAGGAGGGGCCTGAGCAACACTTTCTTACAGTGTGTTCTGTGCAACTGTGAGTTGCCAGGTCCTGTCCTGAATCTAGTCTGTTTCCGCTACCCTGGGGGCTGAGTACCCAGGGCCGTTACCTGTATCTCTGACTTCTAGTCTGTTTCCGCCACCCTGGGGGTTGAGTTCCCAGGCTCGTTCCTGTATCTTGTTCCCGCTTCAGTTCCTGTCTGAACAGTGTCCTAGCCCCTTGCCTGTTTATCTCTATGTCCGAACCTTCTCTTTTCCTGCAGTGTCTGAACCTGCACCTAACTCAAACTCGTTGTCTCTGCACTTCTGTTTGTGAGTTTTGTGTCCACTCGCTACTTCATTGTAAGTACCTTGTGTGTATCTGGTTCTGCTCATCCCGTTTCCCTGCCTCCGTATCTACCTCCTTAGTTCTAACTATCTTCCTGTATTTTCCAGTCTGTTCCATGTGAACAGAGCTCTGTCCTGTCTGCCTGCACCTTCTGCTCTGTTCTGCTCTGCTTGTTCACCGCACCTGCAGTTCCGCTCTGCCCTGCTTGTTCACCGCACCTGTGGTTCTGCTCTGCTCTGCTTGTTCACCGCACCTGCGGTTCCGAACTGCTCTGCTTCTTTACCGCACCTACGGTTCCGAACTGCTCTGCTTCTTCACCGCACATGCGGTTCCACTCTGCTTGTTCACCGCACCTGTGGTTCCACTCTGCTCTGCTTGTTCACCGCACCTGCAGTTCCGCTCTGCTCTGCTTGTTCACCGCACCTGCGGTTCCGCTCTGCTCTGCTTGTTCACCGCACCTGCGGTTCCGCTCTGCCCTGCTTGTTCACCGCACCTGTGGTTCTGCTCTGCTCTGCTTGTTCACCACACCAGCGGTTCCGCTCTGCTCTGCTTGTTCACCGCACCTGTGGTTCCGCTCTGCTCTGCTTGTTCACCGCACCTGCGGTTCTGCTCTGCTCTGCTTGTTCACCGCATCTGCGGTTTTGCCCTGCTCTGTGTGTTCACCGCATCTGCAGTTTTGCCCTGCTCTGCTTGTTCATCGCACCGGCGGTTCTGCTCTGCTTGTTCACCGCACTGGCGGTTTCGCTCTGCTCTGCTTGTTCACCGCATCTGCGGTTACGCTCTGCTCTGCTGTCCACCGCACCTGCGGCTCCGTTCCTGTGTCCCAGTCTGTACTGGTCCCTATCCTGCCTGCGTTCCTACCTGCCAGTACCCGCCTGTCTGCATGCCAGCCGTGCCTGCCAGTGCCCACCTGTCTGCATTCCAGCCGTGGCTACCAATACCCACCTGTCTTCATACCAGCCGTGCCTGCCAGTACCCACCTGTCTGTACGCCAGCCTAACCTGCCTGTTCCTGCATTCCCCGGTGGGGGTCAACAGCTGTGACCGGGGTCTGACCTGGAGTAGCACCTGGTCCCTCTGCTCGGTTCCTCCCTGGTTCACGGAGTTGACTGAGCTGCCGTGTTACCTTGGTCGGACCGAGTTGATACTTAGTTACGCCCCTCCAGGCACTCCTCGGTTCATGGTCCAGTGGGATCACTAATCAAGCTCACGCCAGTCAGTCCGGGCGCAAGCGTAACATGAACCCTGATCACTCACAATTGGGAGTATTATTTGTTGCTTGTCATTTTAACAGCAAGAGTGGCATTGCATGCTGCATTATTCTTGCAATCAAATGTGCCAATGTAAACAGATCCTTAAACTATAACCAAAGTCCTAGTCTAATAATAACGGTCAGTATTATAGTTTTGATTCCAATGACTGTAATAATGCAGTAATATTCCTGATACCATAAGCGCCAGATAGCACTGCCATTAATCTGATGCCAATAAAACTGCTACTATTTTAGTTGAAAGCCAATAGTATTGCTCCTACTGACTATAGGATGGCAAATAACTGGCAGAAAGTAATACTGTTAGTCGTTGGAAGCCAATTGTACTGCCTATAGCTAGAAACCAATATTACAAACAGCTGGAACAAATTACACCATTAGCTGGAAGCCTAGAGTCGTTTCTAAGTAAATAATACTGCCACTAGCTGGAAATCAATAGTACTGCTTCTAGATGCAAGCCAAGTTGGACTAAAAGCCTACATGAAATTTTCTGTGTCATCTCTATTTGCTAGCAATGAGAGCTGTTATGATTAAGTTGGCCATGATATTAATTATATCACCAGCAGCTCAACAAATATACTGCTGACTACAACTGTTTCAGGTAGCAAATCAGCAAAATATCTGTGATTGTCAGGGCGGCATACTTTTAGAAAATGGGTGCCTAGTGTTCTACACTATGTATTTAAAAAGGATACTGATCTAATCTGTCCATTAGTAGTTAGAAAACTATAACATACTCTGACAGTCTGTAGTTAAAGGTTTTTCTTGAAAGCCTTATAGCGTTCTACTTGACTCTTCCTCCTACTTCCTGCTACTTCCTGCTAGTTCTACTAGCTTGTGCACTCCACACTGCCACAGTTCCATATTATACGTGTTAAATGGTCTCTGCCATTTCAAAAAACTTTGCATAAACAGTACAGGTGAGCATATCGGAAACAGAAATCTACTTCTTATCCACTTATGAGACAATTTATCTATTCTACCTGACTACTCACTATGAAATACAGCGGAAATTCATCTTGCTCAAGAAAAGATGGACTACCAGCTCCCTGAGGATTCTGGGAGTGCTTTCCTGGATATTTTATTATGTTGTACATTTTTTTAAACTACTTTATTGAAATAAATTGGGCATTTATTCTGTGACGCTAGTCACTAATCATAGGCAAGCCATGAGTCTGAGTAGTCAAGAGATCCGGGGTCAGATACCAAGAGAGCTCATCATAAACAAAAAGGTAAGACAAAGGCGTAGTCAGGTCTTGGTCTGGGGTCAGAATTCCAGGAAGGTAGTGGATAAAGACAAAGGGGCTAGGCAAATGGATTGCCAGAAGCAAGGTCAAATGTTGAGCAACAGTAGATCTGAGACTGAGCAAAGGAACAGAAGGCACGCAGACATCACCAATTAAAAGCTACAACTGGCAGTAATTGGAGGAAGAGTGACAGCTAAACACCCAGGTAATCACTCAGAATTGGAGACACATGGAGAAAACATAGGATTGGTGGCTGGACTGCCCCTCACAACACAAATAGTTCAGCACACCCTAGCCTGCAATTGGATGGCTGAGCCGTCCATCACCATACTGACAGATCAGAACGCCGCAGCCTTAGATTGGACGGCAGAACTATCACTCACTGCATCCAGACACACCGATTTTAGGAATTGTGACATATTTTTTCTTTAGAATGTTATTGATTATGTTTACTTAGAAGGTGTATAATCAGATTACATCTGATTCCTAAAGTCTTTGTGCTGTTCGTCCCTCATAGTCGAAGATGATCATGACTTCAGGGTTTACAGGAGGATCAGTGGCTGTGAGTCCGGATGTGACTGATGAGGCCAATCCTGGCCCTGAAGGCTCGCCCACATATGTGACATAAGTAACTAGATGTCTTTTTAGTGTTGATGACAAGACCAAAGTTGTTAAAAATGGTCCAAATCACACTGCGTCTGCTGCTCTGTGCTGGTGTTGAGTGTGCAGTAATCAGCAAACAAGAAGTCACAGATTACAGTCTCATGCATCTTTGTAACAGCCTTCAGGCATCTGGGGTTGAAAAGTAGTGTTGAGCCACCCCTGTAGTGTTCGGGTTCGGTTCGTCGAAAACCGGCATGTTCGCCGAACGGTTCGTCGAACACCGTCGAACACCATTAAAACCAATGGCAGGCAAACAAAAACACATAGAAACACATAGAAAACAAATAGAAAACACTTCAAAGGTGTCCAAAAGCTGACAAACTGCTCAGAAGACACAACTAACACATGGAAAAGTGACAAGTACATATAGTCATGCGAAAAGAAAAGAGGTGGAGGAGAAAAAGGAGGAGGAGACACAGATATAGGCATGTCATGCCCTTCTAAAATCAAGAAAGGCTGGAGTAAAAATCTAAAATCAGCCTACAAACACCCAGACGTCGTGACAAGAAAATTAAAAAAAGAAATATCTTTAGGTAGAATGGCGGTTCCATTCAGAACACTTTCCTTACAAGACGTAGTGGTATCCCCGTTGGGAGTCGTACCAAAAACGGAACCCAATACGTTCGGACTAATCCACCATTTGTCATATCCAAGGGGCTGGTCAGTAAACGACAACATCGACATGGAACCAAGTACAGTAGTATATACTGTACCTCCTTTGACAAGGCAATCAGGCGGGTCAAGAAGTTGGGAAGGGGCACCCTAATGGCCAAAACAGACATTGTTGGGGCGTTCCGGTTACTTACTACCTGTGCCCCAGAATAGTGTCCGCCTATTGGGCTGCTTCTGGGAAGGAGCATACTATATAGATCGCTGTTTGCCCATGGGGTGCTCCATATCCTGCTCACTATTTGAGGCATTTTGTTGCTTCCTCGAATGGGTGGTCATGGACGTTTCTAAGGGGGCACATATTATCCATTACCACGACGACTTCTTATGCCTGGGCCCAAAAGATTTGCCACAGTGTGAATACACGCGGTAGTCCACTTGTGAGAAGGAAAGAGCTGGAGGGAGAGCAGACACCACAGAGCCGAGGGGTTAGATGGAGAATGGAAGATGGAAAGAGGGCGAGGGAGGTAAGGGAGTACAGTGGAAGGCCGACCTGAGCTCCCCCACGTTCCTGCTGGGCGGGGAACAGCCCTAGGAAGAAAAGCCGCTTGCGCATCCATTTGAGGTTACGGGCGCGAGCGAACAGAGGGACTACGCTGGAGTGCGAAGCCGACACGGCCAGGCCATTCCTGCCTGTGTGACCTCTGTGTCACCGGGTTTGTGCCAGAGCTGCGGTGGACCCTGACGGACAGCCCCCCTCTCCCAATACTGGTGCCTGTCCTCTGGTGGGTCGAGACCCCCCACGGTGGAGGCAGGTCTAAGCTCTGTAATTGAAATTGGCTCTGTAATTTGAATGAGTACACTTTAAATCCTTTTACAAGGATCTATTGGAGGGCAAGTCTGCTGCTAGCAGCCGCGGTAGCAGGAAGAGGAAGAGGCGGAGCCTGCCGTGTGCTGCTGTGTTTGAGGTGTGGAGAGAGCTCCTGGGATGGGAGGTTTTGCTTTTACATCTGGGACTTTTGTCTGCCCCCTTCCCAGGAAAGCAGGTTTGTTTTGGGATTGGCCTCCGGGGCTGGGCCCCAGTCCAAGCCGGCGCGGGGTGGGAGGAATACCATCCTGACTGGGATGACCAGGTCCGGAAAAGGCAAGGGGTCCTGCATGAAGACCAGAAGGAACCCCAAGGCCACAGCCGCAGTGGCTCCTCCCCCGGAGGTAGGCTGACTACGAGCAGGGGTGCTGCAATGGTGCTCCTTGATTGGTGCACCAAGGTGGCGAAGGAGTCCACGGTCAGCTTTGGCTCTCGCATCCATGCGCACCTCTGCGAGTATGAGGACGCCTCTAGGAAGCTAAAATCCCTCTGGGGGGAGTTGAGGGTAGCTCAGGAGAGGTCCGACAGGGCCTCTAGCAGCAAAAAGCCTGAGCTATCCGCCGCAGTCAGGAAGATCAGGAAAACCATTCAGGAGGTGGAGAGTCAGCGGTGTACCATCCTGGCCGGCAGCGGGCCATTCAGAGAAAAACTCGTTAATGATGACCGGTTCAGAGCCATGGACGGTGGATCTCTGGAGGGGTCACGGAGCTCCAGCCAGGTGGTGGTGGAGGATGAGGAGGAGGAAGAGGAATGCGAGGAGGAGGTCGCGCCCTACCTGCCATCTGGTGGCCTGGTAAGTGATCTCCAGGTGTTGCATAGCGGGATAGCCCCCGAGCAGATGGCTCTCCCGTCTGATTCCAGGCCTTCAGAGCGCAGCGGGAGCGAGGGGAAGGATGAGGAAGGTGGTAGTAGCAGCAGTGAGGGGGGCTGCCTCGTCATGAAGCAGATCCGGCAGATCGAGTCCCCGGTACGTTTTAATCAGCTGATGTTCGGGGATGAGATCTGCGAGGACGAGGCAACCGGGCGGGAGGGGGATGAAGAGGAAGGCAAAGAAGGCAAAGGAAAAAAAAAACATCTGTTGCACATAAATTTGTGTATGTCCCCCTCTCTGGGGCCCCACGGTCCCGTTATGCGACACCCGCTACCCACCCCAGCTCGGGCTCTGTTGTGGGTCCGCAGCGAAGGAGCGGGGAGACTGTAGGCCATGGCACGCAGAGCGCCGCCTCTGTTTGTAGTGATGAAGGTGGCGTGTCGGATGTGTCTTACATGGAGCATGGCACGGAGGGCGGCCCGGCGGTGGGCAAAATCTATGGCGGTGCTCAGGCTGGGTCCCCTGTGAGAGAGGGGGCTGGCCTGGCACCTGGTGTGCCTGCCGGCGTGCGGGGGGTGGCGAGTGTAACTGCCGCTGCAACCTGCACTGCTGGCGGCACACCGGCAGCCGGGGCCGCATCTCCGGCGGAGTGTGCTGGGAAGGTGTCTGGGTCCCCCACTCACGGATCCGTTAAAAAACTGGATCACCTTTGGGGACCCAGGCATCTGGCAGTGAACCTGGCAAAGCAAAGAGTGCGGGGCCTGTGGCTCCGGCTGAGCAGGCTTGTAAAAAGAAGGTGGTGGGGCCTGCTCCCCTGGCGGCGAAGTCGGGGCCCCCGGCGCAGGGACCCAGAAATGGGTTGGCGCCAGGGGGGTCTGCCGCCGGTGGACGCCAAGGGGGAGAGGCCTAGCCTGGGGCTGGCCGCCGGAGTTGCTGTGGCCAAGCTCTTTGTGGCCAAGGGGGTGACGGTGGGGGTGCTGTGCCCCTAGGAACTGGTGCCGCTAGACCTAGGACCCCTGAGAGTAGACCCGGCTCTGGGTCGGTTTTGGGGGTCCCGGCGTGGTCGGGTTCAGGGGGCATGGCCTCCTGGCATCCCCGCCCATGTGGGAGTGGCCTCAGAGGGCCGCACTGTGCTGCCATGTGCAGGGAACGTGGCTTCACGGGCGGGACACGCCTATGTAGGAGGAGCTCCAGGGAGCTGTGCTGCCGGGGGCGTGGCTTCCTGGGCCGGGTCCGCCCATGTTGGCGTGGCCATGCCTGGGGTGGGGCTTAGCATCGGCGCCGGCGGCAGCTCCTGCAGTAACAGAGACCGCAGCTGAGGTCAGCACCAGTGTGGGGACTGCTGCTGCGGCTGATGTGGGTGCCTGCGTGTCGGGGTCCCCTGTGTCTGGGGGCTTACCTGGGGCAGGGGCTCCGGCAGTGCGGGTGTCCAGGAAAGCTGCAGCAGGGCTGGATTGTGCAGGGGGAGGAGCTACACCTGGCTCTCTTCCTGCCAGTAAAGCAGGAAGCTCCAGGAATACTGGGAGCAGTAGTGCTGCACTACTTAAAGCATGCAGTGTGATCCTTAAAGGCCTAGCAGCACATAGTGTACCCAGTGTACAAAACCCCCCGGCAGGGAAGGCGCCGCCAGCAGGTGGCAATACCAGCAACACTGGTAATGTGGAAGGTGGAAATAAAGAAGTGCATAAAAAGTGTGCCCAGAAAACAAAACACGTCGACCCCAGTGTGCATGGGAGTGGGAGCGGGGCGAGTGGGGTGATTGTGGATATAAATGGGAATAGTGTGGGTACGGACGTGCTTGCGGCTGAGGATGCGAATGGGGGTGTGTCTGCGGTAGGGTGTGCGAGTGGAGTGTCTGTTGGTAGCAGGGAGCACAGGGAGGGGGCTGGCCCATCTGCCCCCCCAGCCACAGGCCCCCGGAGTTTTGCAGGGGTAGTGGCCGGGGCCTCGGGGTCCTCTCGGGGGGTTTCCTCGCCTCTGGACCTCAGGGACGGTGACTTGCGACGTCGTTTTCTGGAGGCCCTCAAGAAGGGAGAACGGACGATCACGGTAGAGGGAAGAGAGGTGGATCTGGCCTTTTCGCTGGACAGGCACGGCCAGGCTGCCTTCCAAGATAAAAGGGAGGGGGAAAGAGTGTGGTCCCTCCCGACAGCCGGGCAGGGGATGGCCAGGAGGAATGTGGTCTGTCTTCGGTGGAGGGGCAGTGAAGCGTGCCCGCCTAGAGCGAGGGTCGTGGAGCTCCTCCTGAAGATGGACTTCAGGGCGATTGACATCTTTGCCCTGATCCATCCTTTTGGTACCTCCATCTTTGACATCAGTTTTGTTCGTCCAGAGGGCTTAGAGCTTTTCTGGTCGAATTTTGAACAGGTGAAGGGGGAGCCCGGCTGGCGAGACTTTGCCGTACAGGCGGTGTCTCGCCAAAATGGCGAAAAGAGGGTGACCGTTCTAACCAATAACGAGTCACTCTCTGGGATCGATATTATGATGTGGCTTTCTCGTTATGGGGAAGTCACAGAGGTCCCAAAGAACAGGGACGAGTTTGGCATTTGGTCAGGGGGCTGGACCTTCATGATGAAATTGAAGGTTTCAGGTGGCACTGTCACCCACATCCCCTCCTCGGCATTCCTGGGGAGGGACAGGATCCTGATCTACCAGGGGCAGCCGAAGGTCTGCCACAGGTGCGATGACCCCCGCCACTTCAGCGTGGGCTGCAAGGTGCAGAAATGTGCCTTGTGTGGTGTGGTAGGTCATCTGGCCGCGGCCTCTGGTGACATTAGGTGTCACCTGAGTGGTGATCAAGGTCACCCGTATATCCGCTGGCCCCGTTCCTTTTCCAACACCATCTCTGGTCAGGCAGGGGAGAGCTGTGGGGGGGTCCCCAGTGGTTCATCCTCTGCTGAAACTGGAGGTGGGGGCAGGAGGGGAGCTGAGGGGTCAGTGAGAAAAGGCGAGGCGAATACATCTGCCCGCCAGTGGCAACAGGTGGGGCGCCGAAGGGAAAGTGGGATGGATAAGCCTCCGTCGACTGGGGTGATGACTGTCCCCTCCCCGGAGGTTGCAGCCGGAGCCTCTGAGGCCCTGGGGAGAAGACGGTGAGTGAGGAGATCAAGAGGATGGAGAGGGAGGAGGCGGCTGCGTCCGATAACTCCTCCCAGTATGAAAGTCTGGATGAGGAGGTGGTGGAGCAGCCAAAAAAATCACGTGACAAAAGTACCAGTAGTCGGAGGAAAAAGAACAGGAAAAGGGTAAAAAAAACAAAGCCCCACCGACTACTACAGTGCCTACGGAAGGGCTCACCGGCTCCCCTCTGATCCCCCTCTCCAATCGGTTCCAAGCCCTCGATGACTCTGCTGTATCGGTGGTCAGGTGAAAGGAGCCGGAGACAACATCTGGGGTGCCTTCAGGGGGTGGCGGGGTCTGTCTCCCGGGGGACTCAGTTGCCCCTGGGGGGGGGGACTGCCCTGGGGTCCAGAGTAGAGATGAGCGTTGTTCGACTCGAACTGTTCGCCAATCTCAAATTCGAGCTGTTTTGGGCGGTGTTCGAGCCGTTCGGCGAACACGAACGATTTGAGAAAAATTTGGCTGTTCGAGGTTATGTTCGATAACTGTTCGTGCACCAAAATCATAACTGGATTTTTTCTCAGTAATGATGAAAATTAATGTTAATACGCAGTTTAAGTGTACAGCGGGGTGGGGGGAGGGGCAGGGGATGGATCTCTGCAGGAATAATGAAGATCTCCATTTTTTTTTCTCTTTCCCGCATTTACAGTGGGGAGGTGCAATCTGTCAGCCTATCAGCAGCGCACACACGGAGTGCTTTTTTTCACACAAGCAAGGGCATGTGTCATTGGCAGTGTATGTCACATGTCCTTGCCCTATAAGACCAAGCCATTTTCCCCGTCGCCACCATTTTCTCACTGCTGCAGCTGCGTGTTAGACGGCACCGCTGTTGCTGTGTGCGCTATACCTTGTTAATTTCAAGCCAATTTTCGCACAAATCTACAGATAGCTTTGGAGTAGGGAATAGTTGTGATTGCAGTCCTTTTAAGGACTAGGTTACAGCATTTCCTACGACTTTTATCAGGCAGGTCTGTGCTCTTAAATAGACAGATTGTGGGAGTAAAGACTAATTGTAATTGCAGTCCTTTTCAGGACTAGGTTACATCAGTTCCTATCAGTTTTTGCCAAGCAGGTCTGTGCCAGTGCTGTGCAAGTTTTTTTCCACAGCATTTGGCTGAATCTAGCAAAGCTAATCCTTTTTGGCCTACTGCAGAGTGTGTTAGTCAGTGGAGTAGCCTATCTGTGTTGCAAGATATACCACCTGTGTATAGAATACCAATTTTTTTACTGCACCTAGTGAAGTAAAATCTTTTGGGCATAGCATCATTCTATTAGTCCATCTATACTGACCTCCATCAGGTTGCAAATTGAATATAAT
Organism: Phyllobates terribilis; assembly: GCF_046119375.1. Lineage (NCBI taxonomy): Eukaryota > Metazoa > Chordata > Amphibia > Anura > Dendrobatidae > Phyllobates > Phyllobates terribilis. The sequence goes on along the minus strand of NW_027362763.1, from coordinate 733,288,485 downwards.
TTTTTTCTGCATCTAGCTCTGAAAAAATATTTGGGCTTCTAGCAGTGTGTGGGACTTGTTCTATTAGTCCATCTATACTGACCTCCATCAGGTTGCAAATTAAAAATAATTTTTTGTCTGCATCTAGCTCTGAAAAAATATTTGGCCTTCTAGCAGTGTGTGGGACTTTCTCTATTAGTCCATCTATACTGACTTCCATCAGGTTGCAAACTGAATATATTTTTTTTCTGCATCTGCCTCTGAAAAAATATTGGGCTTCTAGCTGTGTGTGGGACTTGTTCTATTAATCCATCTATTCAGACCTCCATCAGGTTGCAAACTGAATATAATTTTTTTCTGCATCTACCTCTGAAAAAATATTTGGGCTTCTAGCTGTGTGTGGGACTTGTTCTATTAGTCCATCTATACTGACCTCCATCAGGTTGGAAACTGAATATAATTTTTTTTATGCATCTATCTCTGAAAAAATATTTGGCCTTCTAGCAGTGTGTGGGACTTTCTCTATTAGTCCATCTATACTGACCTCCATCAGGTTGCAAATTAAAAATAATTTATATCTGCATCTAGCTCTGAAAAAATATTTGGCCTTCTAGCAGTGTGTGGGACTTTCTCTATTAGTCCATCTATACTGACCTCCATCAGGTTGCTAATTAAAAATATTTTTTTGTCTGCATCTAGCTCTGAAAAAATATTTGGCCTTCTAGCAGTGTGTGGGACTTTCTCTATTAGTCCATCTACACTGACCTCCATCAGGTTGCAAACTGAATATATTTTTTTTCTGCATCTACCTCTGAAAAAATATTGGGCTTCTAGCTGTGTGTGGGACTTGTTCTATTAATACATCTATACAGACCTCCATCAGGTTGCAAACTGAAAATAATTTTTTTCTGCATCTACCTCTGAAAAAATGTTTGGGCTTCTAGCTGTGTGTGGGACTTGTTCTATTAATCCATCTATACAGACCTCCATCAGGTTGTAAACTGAATATAATTTTTTTCTGCATCTACCTCTGAAAAAATATTTGGGCTTCTAGCTGTGTGTGGGACTTGTTCTATTAGTCCATCTATACTGACCTCCATCAGGTTGCAAACTGAATATAATTTTTTTCTGCATCTAGCTCTGAAAAAATATTTGGCCTTCTAGCAGTGTGTGGGACTTTCTCTATTAGTCCATCTATACTGACCTCCATCAGGTTGCAAATCGAATATAATTTTTTTCTCCATCTAACCCAGCCAATAGTTTTGGCCTAATACCACAGTTTGGCCACTCAGCTCTGCTCGGTTCCCATCCATTGTTTTTTTGTGCAAACAACTCCATAGTTGTGAATTAGTTAACCACCAAAATGAGTGGAAAAAGGCCTGCTGCTGGTGGAAAGGGGAATAGGCGTGTTGGGAAGGGGAAAAAAGGTTGTGTCCGTGGGGTAGGTGTTAAAGCAACAGTAACATCTGCAGAAGAAAGACCATCTTCCAGCCAAACTAAAATGTCTACTTCTTTTAGCGGACAATGTGATAAGATACCTTTCTTACGGCCACGCCAATCGCTACAAATTCCAGATGAGACACAAAAACAGCAGGTGCTTCAACGGATATCAAGTGCTCCTTTAAGTGGGCTCTCCTCCACATCAACTTCAACATCACAAATACTCCAGTCCTCAAAGGTGTCACCCCAATCGCACTTGCTTCCTCACAGCTCCCAAATCTCCAGCTGCCCGTCTGAGTATGAGGTAGAACAGATGGTTGAGTCTGCAGAGCTGTTTACTCATACTATAGCCTGGGACTCAGAGGTCGACTCCAGCGCTTCTGTGAATCCAGACGAGGAAATGATCTGCACTGATGCCCAGAATCTTTATGAGTCGGATCCAGGACCAGACGCAGAAGGTTCTGACCATAATGTAGACCCTCATTCCCAAACTGTAACTCCTGTTGGTGGAGACAATGAGGAAGACGATGATGAGACTCAAATACCTGATTGGAGCGACAACTTTAGTTTTTTGTCAGGGCAGGAACAGGTTGGCTCTGAGGACGACGGGTGTGATAACGCACAGGGTGATGATGATGAGGTTGGAGATCCCACTTACTGTCAACCCACAGTCAGCCAAGAGATGAGGTCAGCAGAGGAGGTGGAGGAAGATGCTAGTGACGACGAGGTCAGGTTGCGCCTTCCTGGACAGAGACGTAGTACTGGAAGCACGTCAACAACTGCATCCTCAAACACAACTCTGCCTCTCACCACAAGTCGTGGTGGCTCTTCAGGTCGCATGGGTGCTAAGCCTTGCATAGCCTGGGCATTTTTTCAGATCGATAAAGATGACGCAACTCGTGTTATCTGTAACATTTGTCAGCAAAAGCTAAGTAGAGGCCAAAAAATACATAGTTTGAGTACTTCATGCATGAACCGGCACATGGACATGAAGCATAAGTTGCAGTGGGAAGCTCAGTGTGCTACAATGCGGCCTAGCCGGCCGGGCCAACCACCGTCTGCCATATCTTGTGCATCCGCGGCCTCTTCATCCTCTGTGACTGGGGGGACAGCAGTCACACCTGTTTTGGGGCGCAGACCTGCAACCTCTTTACCCACAACAGCCAGCGTGATTGGCAGGTCATCATTTTATTTGGAGGTGGTAACACCAGCTGCTGTTGAGCGCTGTCCGACATCGATAGCACCACCTTTGGATCAAGGCAACCTAGCATGTCCGCCTGCATCTTCCTCACAGACCGGCAGTTTGCCGGGGCACCCTTATCAACCCCGTCTAAGCACAATAGCCAGCCCTCGGTCCCTCAGTTGTGGACAAGTAAAAGACCATTTCCTCCTAGCCATGAGAAAGCTAAGAGGTTGAATTTCACCATCTGCAAGCTCTTGGCTACAGAAATGCTGTCTTTCCGCCTGGTGGACACAGAGGATTTTCGAGACCTTATGTCCGTCGCAGTGCCCCAGTACCAGATGCCCAGTCGGCACTACTTCTCAAAGAAAGGTGTGCCTGCGCTCCACCAGCATGTCGCACACAACATCACCGCTTCTTTGAGAAACTCTGTGTGTGACAGGGTGCATTTCACCACAGACACTTGGACGAGTAGGCATGGACAGGGGCGTTACATGTCGCTGACTGGGCACTGGGTAACTATGGTGACAGCAGGACAAGGGGCTGCTGTCCAAGTCTTGCCGTCCCCACGAGTTGTGCGTCAATCCTCTTTATGTCAAAGTTCCTCCACTGCTTCTGCCTCCTCAACCTCCTCTCGGTCTTCCACCTGCACCCAAAGCCTGTCTGGTCATGCCACAAGCTTTCTAACTGCGCAGAAGGGATCCTGCACACCTCCTTACTATGCTGGCAGTAGGGCTCAACGTCATCAGGCGGTTTTTAGTTTGAAATGTCTGGGAAATGTGGGTCACACAGCTGAGGAGTTGTGGTCAGCTCTGGAGAACCAATTTCATGAATGGTTGTCTCCACTGGACCTGAAACCAGGGAAGGCCGTGTGCGACAATGCTGCAAACCTGGGTGCGGCCCTTCGCCGGGGCAATGTCACACACTTGCCTTGAATGGCTCACGTGCTGAACCTGGTTGTCCAGCAATTTTTAGCCCACTATCCCAGACTAGATGGCCTTCTGCAGAGGGCACGGTCGCTGTGTGCTCACTTCCGCTGTTCGCATCCCGCAGCTCAGCGACTTACATCTCTACAGAAGTCGTTGGGCCTGCCACTTCACCGGCTAAAATGCGATGTGCCTATCCGGTGGAATTCAACTCTGCACATGTTGCAGCGACTGTGGCAGCACCGACAAGCCCTGGTTCAATACGTTCTGACGTATAGCCTGGGCCAACGAGTTCCAGAGGTGGGGCAAATCACGCTGGAGGAGTGGTCTCACATCAGGGACCTATGCACCCTTCTGCACAGTTTTGAAATGGCGACGAAGATGTTTAGTGCTGACGATGCCATTATCAGCATGACTATTCCGGTGATTTACATGCTGGAGCACATGTTAAACAGAATTCGGAGTCAGGTGGTGGCACAAGAGGAGGTGGAGGAAGTAGAGGAGGAGGAGTTGTATGCGGAAGGGCTAACATCTGCAAGGTCCAGACGGTCGGCAGCACCAAGGCGGCAGGCATGTGAGGGTGGGGGAGATGGTTTTACCAGGGTGCATGGTAGCAGCCAAACTAGTGAGGAAGGTGCAGGAGCCCAGGAAGAAGTGGAGGACGAACTGATGGAAGACTCATCAGATGAGGGAGACCTTGATCACATTTCTGTTGTGCGAGGTTGGGGGGAGAGGACAGAGGAAGGACGCATGATTGTTACCTCGCCACCAACACAACAGGGACTTGGTGCTCCTGGATACTCAACACACATGAGTGCCTTCTTGCTGCACTACCTGCAACATGACCCTCGAATTGTGAGAATTAGAAATAATCCTGACTACTGGGTTGCCACACTGTTAGATCCCCGGTACAAAAGTAAATTTGCAGAAATTATTCCTGCCATAGAAAGGGATGCACGCATGCAGGAGTATCAGCAGAGACTGTTGCAGAATCTTACATGTGCTTTTCCACAAAACACCAGTGGTGCACGTAGTGAATCTCACAGTTCCAACTTGCCAACCGTGGGACCGTCAAGTGTTCAGCACTCAAACCGTAACAGAACCACAGTATCTGCTGGTAACATCAATTTTGCGGAATCATTTCACCACTTTTTTAGCCCATCCTTTGCAAGGCCACAGGAGACAAGAAGTTTGACACATAGTCAACGCCTAGAGATGATGGTACAGGAGTATCTCCAAGTAAACATTGAAGCCATGACTGTGTCACTGGACCCTTGCTCTTTTTGGGCTTCCAATCTGGATAAATGGCCGGAGCTAGCCACTTATACCTTGGAGATCTTGTCATGCCCCGCAGCCAGCGTTCTGTCTGAACGTGTGTTCAGCGCTGCTGGTGGTGTGCTGACAGATAAGCGCACGCGGCTCTCCACTGATAATGTAGACAGACTCACGTTCATAAAGATGAACAAATCATGGATCCGAAACGACTTTTCTACCCCTGTGTCATCCTGGGGAGAGTAAAAGCTTGATGATTGGTTAAAATCACCCTACCAACCGTTTTAAGCTTTCAAATTACTAATCATGTTTATCTGTATCTTGGCTGGAAAATAATTTGGGCTTTATAGCAGTGTGCAGCACTGATTCTATTAGGCCATCTATAATAACCTCCACCAGATTTAAAATTACTAATCATGTTTATCTGTATCTTGACTGGAAAATAATTTGGGCTTTGTAGCAGTGTGCAGCACTGATCCTATTAGGCCATCTATACTAAGCTCCACCAGATTTAAAATTAATAATAATTTTTAGCTGCATCTAGCCCGGAAAATAATTTTGGGGCTCCGAGATGCGCAAGACACATAAGTGCCTTCTTGCTGCACTACCTGCAACATGACCCTCATATTGTCAGAATTCGAAGTAATCATGACTACTGGGTTGCCACACTCTTAGATCCCCCAAGCTTTTCGATCAACCTTTTCATTTTAATAAAGACCAAAAAAATGGTCATTTTTGAAATTATAAGCATTAGCAGGTTATTAGAAACTGAAATCAAAAGTTTTCAACTCAAAACTTTATTCTAGGTGATGTTACATTTTCACATAGGACCCCTTGTTCGAAAGGAGCTTCTGAACTCTCTCGTCCATTGAATTTGTCAGGTTTTGGATGGTTTCTGCTTCAATTGTTTTGCATGAGGACAGAATACCCTCCCAGAGCTGTTGCTTAGATGTGAACTGCCTCCCGCCATCATAGACACTCCTTTTGATGATGATACTCCAGAGGTTCTGAATAGGGTAGAGGTCAGGGGAGCATGGGGGTCACACCATAAGTTTGTCCCCTTTTATGCCCATATCAGCCAGAGATGCAGATGTTTTATGTGCAGCATGAGATGGTGCATTATCATGCAAAAAAATGATCTTGCTGTGAAATACACGGTTCTTCTTCTTGAACCATGGCAGGAAGTGCTGTTTGAGAAAATCCACATACATTATGGAGTTCATCTTTAGCGCCTTCAGGGATCCTAAAGGGGCAGACAATCTCTCTCCCCATGATTCCAGCCCAAAACATTACTCCACCTCCTCCTTGTTGGCGCTGTAGCCGTGTTTGCATGGGGTGTCCATCAACCAGCCATCCTCCACTCCATCCATCTGGACCATCGAGCGCTGCACGGCACTCATCTGTGAACAAAACAGTTTTGAAATCAGTCTTCATGTAATGTTTGGCCCACTGGAGCCGTTTCTGCTTGTGTGAAGTGGATAGAGGAGGTCGACAGGATGGCGTATGCACAGCTGCAAACCTCTGAAGGACCCTGCATCTTGTTGTTCGGGGGACGTTGGAGGCACCAGCAGCTTCAAAAACTTGTCTGCTGCTATGACAAGGCTTTTTTGCCGCTGCTCTTTTAACCTGACGTAATTGCCTGTAGGAAAGAGTCCTCAATTTGCCCTTATCAGCACGCACACGTGTGTACTGTGAATCAGCTACATACTTCTTGATTGCCAAGACACTTAATCCTGATCATCGCACAATGTTGATTGTAGTCATGCCTTGACCTAAACACTCCACAATTTGTTGCTTCTCAGCAGCCGACACATCCTTTTTCTTTCCCATTTTGGCAGAAAATGTAGGCTGCTTAATAATGTGAGACAGCCTTCTTAAGTAGTCTTGCCTTTCATTGGACACACCTGCCAAACTAATTAGCACAGGTGTCTGCAATTGCTTACAGTGATATAAAGAGCCCTGACACACATCACCATCAATGAGTTTAACTGACAAACAAACAAATTCTTCCCTTATCACTCCTAAGCACTTTTTGCATAATAATTTGGAACACAGTGTACATGTGCTTTTCCACAAAACACCAGTGGTTCACGTAGTGAATCTTACAGTTCTAACTTGCCAACCGTGGTCTGTATGGAGTTGTTCAATAAAGGGCCCAAAATTAAGATAACATAGATGGGAGAGGTCTCTATGAATAGGAATTCCTAAGTATTTGATACCCTGTGAGGGCCAGGAAAAGGGAAAGTTGGATTGGATGGAATCCTATATGGATTTGGGGAGGGAGACATCGAGGGCCTCAGACTTCGCTGCATTGATTTTAAAATTTGACCATGTAACAAAGTGATCTATTTCAGCCATAACAGCATGGATGGATATATGTGATTGAGTGATATATACTAGGACATCATCAGCAAATAGAGAGCACTTGTACTCGGTGCCTCCCACCTCAATCCACCTAATATTGGGGTTATGGCGAATTGATGAGAGCAGGTGCTCCGTCACTAGGATATATAAGAGAGGGGACAGAGGACATCCCTGCCTTGTCCCATTTGTGATTGTGAAAGGTGATGAAAATGTTCTGATGCACCCCCTGGGCCTTGGGACACCCGGAGCCGGACCCTTTTTGGTGGATGCTGGTGGTTGTAGTCTTCGTGGCGGCGACCCGGTTCCGTGGCTCAGGGTGGTCAAACCAGTGGCGGAACTATTTATGTGGTTTTGATGTTTAAATGTCCGACTACGCCACCCGTGGATTGCGGTCAGAGTGAACCGCCGCTGCATGGCAGACCGCTGAGGCTGGTGTTGTGGGTGCAGCAGAGCGTAGCATAACTCCCCACGGGAGGAGTATAGCCTCAGGGCAGTGTATGCGGAGGATGGGGGTGATGGTGCAGGGCAGCAGCAGTAACGACACGGAGTCAGTGATGCAGTCCAGGGCCTTTACTCACAGTTCTTATTATCCAGACCACGTCTGCAGGTAACGGCTGCCCACGTCGTACTGTGCTCACCAGGTGAGGGGCTCAGACAACTCCCAGATAACTTTGGAGCGCTTCACAGGACCCCCTTTGTGTGTCCTTTGTCTGGCCTTTCTTACCAACCCTTCTGTCCGGCTGCCTCGGGCCTCCTCTTGGTAAACTTGGTGCCAGTTTCCCTGACCCTATGTGGTGCCTTCCTAGCGGGTGTAGCGAGGGGCTGCGCCACATAAAATGTCAGAGCCTCCGGTTTCTAGCTGAGGGTCGTTTCCTGCCTCCACTAGTTTCGGGGACTGGTCTCCCCCTTTGGCCTGACTCCTCCACGCAGGTGGATTCGGGTGTGCGGTGGCGACTCGCCCGTCCGCACCCCTGGGATCCCTTCATTCCTCGTTCCTGGAGCCTTCTCCGCTCCTCTTCCTTCCTTCTCCCTCTTCCAGGCCTGGGCCTCTGTTACTAGGCCCGCCTCCGGAGCAGAGCTCATGCAGAGCCCCTGCTCCCTGCCACTTCTGCTCAGACTTCTCTGCACTGAACTAAGATGGTGCCCACCTTTTATACTCCCTTCTCAATGCACCCAGAAACTGCTTCCTCCCTGCTCCTGCACTACAGGGTTCCCCTTCCTCAGTGTTCCCTCCCCCCACTCCAGCCAGGGACAGGGACTGTCGTGCCCATCTCAGAGGCATATTGGTCGCCCTGCCCCACGGCAATGTGGTGTAATGCATGCAGGTGTCGGGTCCTGATCCACACTCCATCCTTACCTGAGAGTGAGATATCACACCTCTGGGTGAGGTGCAATACCTCTGCAGCAACCGAGCCCTCAGGGTGCTACAGTTACATTTATCTTCAGCCTAGGTGACGTATTGTGATACAGGGCCGTGATTTTGGCTATAAAAGGGTCCCCTAGACCCCTACCCCAAGTGCCAGGAGACTCTATGGAATGCTTTCTCAGCATCCAACGAGAGTATCTAATTACAAATTTTTAACTGCATCTAGCCCAGGAAATACTTTGTGCCTAGTAGCAGTGTCTGCTAGTCAGCGGATTATCCCGGCTGTTAAGCAAGCTACACCACCTGTAGTTTGGACACTTAATTTTTTCAAAGGAAATGCTTCGGGACCATGGGATACTCAGTGAAGAGCATCAGGAGGCACCCCAAGGCATAGGGGCTGGGACTGGCAGTAGGATGCCTTGAGGTGGACAGCCGAGCTCGATCCTTATAAAAGCTTTTTAACTGCAGCAGCTTTAGTGGACGCTACTGGAGCTGGAATTACGCGGCTGCTGGCATGAGACTTGCCCTCCAATAGATCCTTGTAAATGGATTTAAAGTGTATTCAAATTAGAGAGACAATTTAAATTAAAAAGCTTAGAGCTGCCTCCACCACAGGGGGGCTCGCTCGACCCACCAGCGGACAGGCACCAGTATTGGGAGAGGGGGGCTGGCAGTCAGGGTTCACCAAGGCTCTGGCACAAACCCGGCGACACGGAGGTGGCACGGGCAGGAGCGGACTGAACGTGTCGGCTTCTCACTTTTTGGATTTTAGAAGGGCATGACATGCCTATATCTGTGTCTCCCCCTCCTTTTACTCCTTCACCTCTTTTCTTTTCGCATGACTATATGTACTTGTCACTTTTCCATGTGTTAGTTGTGTCTTCTGAGCAGTTTGTCAGCTTTTGGACACCTTTGAAGGTGTTTTCTATGTGTTTCTATGTGTTTTTGTTTGCCTGCCATTAGTTTTAACGGTGTTCGAAGGTGTTCGACGAACAGTTCGACGAACAGTTCGGCGAACACACGGGTGTTCGACGAACCGAACCGAACTCGAACACTACGTGGGTGGCTCAACACTAGTCCAGAGTCGAGGAAACCTGTGCTGGGAAGGGGGTGTCCGATGCTGGAGGGGCGGGCATGGACACCTTGGTATCCCTAAAGAGGAGTGGTGACTCGGGCTCCTCCTCAGAAGGCGAGAGGAAGAAGGGGGGTACGGTGAAAAAGAAGGCCATCTAACTCAATCACCCATAATGGCGGAACCTACCCCGTTGACTCTGGCATCAATTAATGTCGCCAGTATAAAGTCAGATGCTGCCAGATTTACGGCCTTTGATTTTTTCACCCAAGTTGAGGCTGACATTTTATTTTTGCAGGAGACCAGACTAACGGACAAGGGGACCATTTATAAAGCAAAGCGGGAGTGGAGGTATGTGCCCTCATACTTGTCTCTTGCGGCCGAGCCGTATAGCGGGGTAGCGGTCCTTTTTAAGGCCGCTTCGGTGGAATGCAGACAGGTGATTGAGGTAGAAATGGGGAGGTGCTTGGTTCTTGATGTCTTCATGAGGGGACAGGAGCTCCAGCTCATTAATATCTATGGCCCACAATCTAAGTGGGGCCGTAAATGTCTCTTCCTGAAGGTCAAGCCCCATCTTTTTACGAGCCAGCAGGTGGTCTTCGGTGGGGATTTTAACACTGTAACTAGATCCTGTGATAGGGGAGGCCCCGGAGACCGGCTGGCTTATGATAGCATAGCCCTGAATAGCATAGCAAGTGAAACTCTTCTGGTGGATGTCCGCATCCGGCACACCGCAGGTCACGGGGGTTTCATCTTTCATAGGGGTAGCAGTAGGTCTAGGATAGATAGGTTTTTTTTAACGGAGGAGGCCGTCTCTTCTGCGGTGTCCGCTGTTGAGGTGGATTTCTCCGATCACTGTTTTCTTTTCTTTTCCTTGAATGTTACAGAGACCCCCCCGGATGGGGAGAGGCCTATGGAAGCTGAATTCGTCCCTGTTGGAAGAAGCGGATGTAAGACAATCCTTTGAGGAATTTCTTCAGAGCCAGGTACCTCTCTTGGGTCTCTGTAGTACAAAGTCTGAGTGGTGGGAGATCTTCAAAAGAAGGGTTGCAAGGTTCTTCCGTCAGCTCTCGAGCCTCAGGAGCCTGAACAGGTACCGCCTGTATCGGGATCTGGGGAGGAAACTCGAGCAGCTCGTCTTGACTGGAGGGGACCGCAAGGAAATCTCCAGGGTGAAGACCTTGCTCAAGGGGTGCCAGTATGATAGGCACACATCCTTGGTTTTTGAGAGGGATTTCGGGAGGTACCGCTCACCCGATCCTTACAGAAACTGCAGGATGTCAGTGAGTTGTAATGTGGTAACAGGACTGATCGACAGTACGGGATCCCTGAACAGATCCAAATCAGGGATCCTGGAGGTGGTCAGATCCTTCTACTCCCACCTCTTGGGGAGGAGGGAACCTGATCGGGATGAGATGTCGGCTTTCCTGGCTGAAACCATCCCTGAGCCAGGGGATGACCCCTATCTTCATGTTTTGACAGAAGCAATCAGGGAAGAGGAAGTTAGACGGGCAATTAATGGGCTTCGGCCCAAAAAGTCGTCTGTTCCGGACGGCTTAACATCTGAGTTTCACAAGACTTTTAGGGACTCTTTGGTTCCCCTCTTGACTGAGGTGTTTAATGAGTGTCTCTCCTTGGACACCCAGCCCAGTTCAATGAGGAAGTCAGCCTTGATTATTCTGTCAAAGGGTAAAGACTCGTCCTGTATTGAGAATTGGCGTCCCATAGCGCTTTTCAATATGGACCGAAACGTTCTGGCAAAGGTGCTTTTTAATCGGGGGCCCAGCACTGCTCTGTCCCAGGCCACAGTACATTTAGTGCTGTGCTCGGTGTTCGAGAAGCAGCGGAGCAGAGCAGGGCAGGTCGCTGGAAGGGGTACTTGCTGTCCTTAGACCAGGCGAAAGCCTTTGACCGGGTTAACCATGAATACCACTGCTCCGTCCTTCTGAGGTATGGTCTGCCCGGGAGGTTTGTTGATTGGTTGAGAGTGTTATACAATGGGGCAGAGACTTTTCCGCTCGTGAATGGTTGGGTCGGACATCCTTTTGAGGTGAATTCTGGTGTCCACCAGGGCTGTCCTCTGAGCCCACTGTTATACGTGTTCGTGATCAACCCCCTTCTAAGGAGGGTGGAGCGTGGACCGTTGGTGGGAGTCGGGATGGACCAGGCGGAGCCTGAGGCCACCTTGAGGGTAGTAGTGTATGCCGACGATGTTTCACTTTTTGTATCCTCGAGAGGGGAGGCAGATTGGGTCATGTCTGAGGTTAAGCGCTACTCAGTGGCATCTGGGTCCATGATCAACCGGGACAAATGTGAGAGTCTCTGGCTGGGAGGGGGAGATCCTACTTTTGATCTCCCGGACACCCTTACAGGGCCTCAGGCCACAGCAAAAATTTTAGCCATCAGCTTCAGCCCGGGGGACTATCCCCAGCAAAATTGGGAGGGCAGACTTAAGATCGCCACCCAGAAGGTGGATAAATGGAAGGGTTGGTCCTTGACCCTGAGGGAAAGGGTTAGCCTGGCCAAAGGGTATTTGCTCCCTTTATTAATATACCTGGGCAGCGTCTGCATCTTGCCAGAGCCTCTTTGGACACGGGTCTACAACCTGTTCTTCCAACTACTATGGGGGAATAGGCTGGACCTATTCAAGAGGGAGGTCACGTAACGCATGAGGAGACTAGGAGGGTTGAATATGGTCAACCCAGTGGTGTTCCTAGTAAACACCTTTATTAAGGCAAACATCGCCAACTTCTGGTTAGAGAGGGCTCCTCTGTGGGTATTCTCCTGTAGAGGGTGGTTTTGGCCTTTCTTCCAGGAACGGGAAACAGGAGGGCAGGTGAAGGACCTTCAAACGCCTCATGGACATCTTCCGGCTTATGCTACCCCGGTTCTGAAAGTGATCCGCCGGTGGGGTCTGGGAGTGTGGGAGATCAGGACCTTGTCGTGGAGGTTACTTGACAATAGGGTCCTGTTGACCCACTTTCAGAAGCCCCTGGTGCTCAAGGATTGCCCAAGCCGGGATCTAGAGGAAGGGTTTGGGTTATTGAACTCTAAGCGGATCCCCTTGAGGTTTTGGGACTTGGCTTGGTGCTGCTTCCATGGGAGACTGTATGTGAGGGACAACCTAAAGTACAGGAACTCTGATGACCGGGATTGTCCCCGCGAGGAGTGTGGCGGCATGCTTGAAAGCATGGAGCACTTCCTGCTTCGGTGTCCCTTTAATACAGTGGTCTACAGTAGGGTGGGTGCTTCCATTGGATGTCCCAGGCTGGCAGGCCTTTCCTATGTGGAGTTGGCCTATGGGGCATTCAGGTCCCTTGGTGGCCGAGATCGGGGCACTGTTTTCTTAGTTAGCTTAGTAACTAGGTTTTACACGTGGAACGCACGGTGCTTAGTTTTCACCCAGCAGAAAGCCCTCCCCGGGAAGAGGTGATTAGGAACATCCTGGGTGACCTGGCAAAAGTGCGCTCACTGGAGTATGAGAGGCTGGGTGCAGGGAGGGCCTCCCTTCTATGGAGGGGGTTCTCATTTAATGTGCCCTAGGGAGAGTTAGGTTACGTGTGTCTGTGATAGGGTGGGTTAGTCTCTTTCTATATTTTATATTTATTTGTAGGGTCAGGTAGTTGTGTAGGATCAGGGAGGGGCAGACAGGGACAGTTTTCAGGGATAGGTAGTTAGAATTAGGTTGGTAGTGAGGGTCAGTGAGGAATAGGTAGGGACAGGTAGGGAAAGATTGGTAGGGTGGTAGGGACAGGTTTCTCTTTTCTTTAATAGGGAGGGACAGGGTGTTGTGTGTTAGATTAGGGTGAGAGCCTCTGTAGTCTCCAGTTTCCTGGTGGTGGGCTGCTCCCCTCACATTGTAGTTTTTTGTTTTGCGGTATCGGAATTGGAATATAGGGCTTGCAAGCACTGAACTTGGGTCTGATTTTTGATTTATGGTTGATTCTTTGTGGTTAGTTTATATTATCATGTTACAGCTAAGTATATTGTTAAAACAAATTTGTTATGTTGTGTATTGTATGTATATGTGTATTGTATGTATATGTATGTGTATTGCGCGTGGGGGGGTGTAGGTTTAGGTTGGGTGGGGGGTTTAAGGGGTTTAGGGGTGTTTTGTAAAAAAAGAAAATGGACGTCCTGCGGGATTCGGGAAAAAGGACCATTTTTGCGTGTTATATGGCCACAAACTTTCGTGGGACCTTGGGTGTTTAAAAAGGGTAGGGGTGGGGGGGGGGGAATTGTGTGTAGAGTGTTAAAGCTTTGGCCAGGTGGCCCATCTATTATTTTGGGCAGTGGGCCAGTTATTTAGTTTTCCTTTTGGGGTTAGGTGTGAGTGTGCAGGTATGAATGTTGCGGATGTTAGGGGTCTTGTGCGCTTTAGAGCGTGGCCTGGTATGTACGAAGGTCTTCCCTTGCTGGGGGGTCTTTTGGAAAAACTAGGACATTTTGTGTCTTGTGTTTCGTGTCAAGTGTCATGTGTTAGTTTGTTGGACTCTGTATAATTTTGGATTGGGCTTGTCTTGCTGGGGCTTTTGTTTTTTCTTGTATAAAGTCTGTATTTGTGGTTTGTGTCTGAGTTTTGTATTTGTGTTTTTGTACTTTTATAAATAAAAATAGAGTTCCAGCTCCAGTACAGTCCACTAAAGCTGCTGCAGTTAAAAAGCTTTTATAAGGATCGAGCTTGGCGGTCCGCCGCAAGGCGTGCTACCAGTGCTGCCAGTCCCAGCCCCTTTGCCTTGGGGCGCCTCCCCGATGCTCTTGACTGAGTGTTCCGGGGGGCCCGAAGCGTTTCCTTTGAAAAAATTAAGTGTCCAAAGCACAAGTTGTGTAGCTTGCTTAACAGCTGGGCTACTCCGCTGACTAGCAGACACTGCTACTAGGCCCAAAGTATTGCCTGGGCTAGATGCAGTTAAAAATTGTTATTAGATACAAAGGCGGTGTAGCTTGCTTTAAATGGGCTACTCCGCTGACTACGAGACACTGCTACTAGCCCAAAAGGATTTCCTGGGTTAGATGCAGTAAAAAATTGTTATTAGATACACAGGTGGTGTAGCTTGCTTCAGATGGGCTACTCCGCTGACTACAAGACACTGCTACTAGCCCAAAATGATTGGCTAGGTTAGATGCAGTAAAAAATTGTTATTAGATACACAGGCAGTGTAGCTTGCTTCACAGCTGGGCTACTTCGCTGACTAGCAGACCTCTGATTCCAAGGCTATAGTATGAGTAAACAGCTCTGCAGACTCAACCATCTGTGTTACCCCAAGCCATAGTGTATGTAGTTTCTTACGGTTAAAAGGGGGGGGAGCGACCCGACCCACCTGGAATTGACAATGCCAACGTCATGTAAAACACAGCAAGGGGACTCCAAAAAGAGTCTCCATTTTTTCCAAAATTTGAGGCACAGACATGACTTAAGTGGCATCAATTGCCCCAGAGTTGCTTAAAATGGTTGGTGAGGTGATTTTCCAAAATCCTCAAGGTTTTAGTCTCCCCAGGATGACACAGGGGTAGAAAAGTCAATGCGGATCCATGATTTGTTCATCTTTATGAACGTGAGTCTGTCTACATTCTTAGTGGACAGCCGCATGCGCTTATCTGTCAGCACACCACCAGCAGCGCTGAACACACGTTCAGAGAGAGCGCTGGCTGCGGGGCAAGACAAGATCTCCAAGGCATGAGTGGCAAGTTCAGGCCATTTTTCCAGATTAGAAGCCAAAAATGAGCAAGGGTCCAGGGACACAGTCATGGCTTCGATGTTCACTTGGAGATACTCCTGTACCATCCTCTCTAGGAGTTGACTATGTGTCAGACTTCTTGTCTCCTGTAGCCTTGCAAAGGATGGTCTAAAAAATTGGTGAAACGATTACACAAAATTGCTGTTACCAGCCGATACGGTGTTACTGTTACGGTTTGAGTGATGAAGACTCGACAGTCCCACGGTTGGCAAGTTAGAACTGTGAGATTCACTACGTGCACCACTGGTGTTTTGTGGAAAAGCAGATGTAAGATTCTGTAACAGCCTCTGCTGATACTCCTGCATGCTTGAATCCCTTTCTATGGCAGGAATAATTTCAGCAAATTTACTTTTGTACCGGGGATCTAAGAGTGTGGCAACCCAGTAGTCGGGATTACTTTGAATTCTGACAATCCGAGGGTCATGTTGCAGGTAGTGCAGCAAGAAGGCACTCATGTGTCTTGCGCATCCAGGAGGACCAAGTCCTTGTTGTGTTGGTGGCGAGGTAAGAATCATGCTTCCTTCCTCTGCCCTCTCCCCCCAACCTCGCACAACAGAAATGTGATCAAGGTCCTCCACTTCTTCCTCGGCTCCTGCACCTTCCTCAACAGTTTGGCTGCTACCATGTGCCCTCGTTAATCCCTCTCCCCCACCCTCCCATGCCTGCCGCCTTGGTGCTGCCGACCGTCTGGACCTTGGAGATGTTATCCCTTTCGCATACGACTCCTCCTGTACTTCCTCCCCCTCCTCTTGTCCCACCACCTGACTCCAAATTCTGTTTAAAGTGTGCTCCAGCATGTAAATGACCGGAATAGTCATGCTGATAATGGCATCGTCAGCACTAAACATCTTGGTCGCCATTTCAAAACTGTGCAGAAGGGTGCATAGGTCCCTGATCTGAGACCACTCCTGCAGCGTGATTTGCGCCACCTCTGGATCTCGTTGGCCCAGGCTATACGTCATATCGTATTGCACCAGGGCTCGTCGGTGCTGCCACAGTCGCTGCAACATGTGCAGAGTTGAATTCCATCGTGTCGGCACATCGTATTTCAGCCGGTGTACTGGCAGGCCCAACGACTTTTGTAGAGATGTAAGTTATTGAGCTGCGGGATGCGAACGGCGGAAGTGAGCACACAGCGACCGTGCCCTCTGCAGAAGGCCATCTAGTCCGGGATAGTGGGCTAAAAATTGCTGGACAACCAGGTTCAACACGTGAGCCATATATGGCACGTGTGTGACATTGCCCCGGCGAAGGGCCGCACCCAGGTTTGCAGCATTGTCGCACACGGCCTTCCCTGGCTGCAGGTTCAGTGGAGACAACCATTCATGAAACTCGGTCTCCAGAGCTGACCACAACTCCTCAGCTGTGTGACTCACATTTCCCAGACATTTCAAAGTAACACCGCCTGATGCCATTGAGCCCTGCTGCCAGCATAGTAAGGAGGTGTGCAGTATTCCTTCTGCGCAGTTAGAAAGCAGGTGGCATTACCGGACAGGCTTTGGGTGCAGGTGGAGGACCGAAAGGAGGTTTGAGGAGGCAGAAGCAGTGGGGGAACTTCTAGATAAAGAGGATTGATGCACAACTCGTGGGGACGGCAAGACTTGGACAGCTGCCCCTTGTCCTGCTGTCACCATAGTTACTCAGTGTCCAGTCAGCGACATGTAGCGCCCCTGTCCATGCCTACTCGTCCAAGTGTCTGTGGTGAAATGCACCCTATCACACACAGAGTTTCTCAAGGAAGCGGTGATGTTGTGTGCGACATGCTGGTGTAGCGCAGGCACAGCTTTCTCTGAGAAGTAGTTGCGACTGGGCATCTGGTACAGGGGCACTGCGACGGACATAAGGTCTCGAAAATTCTCTGTGTCCACCAGGCGTAAAGGAAGCATTTCTGTAGCCAACAGCTTGCAGATGGTGAAATTCAAGCTCTTAGCTTTGTCATGGCTAGGAGGAAATGGTCTTTTACTTGTCCACATCAGAGGGACTGAGGGCTCTACTTAGCTTTTGGTGACAAATGTTACAGATAACATGAGTTGGGTCATCCTTTGCGATCTCAAATAATGCCCAAGCTATGCAAGGCTTAGAGCCCATGCGACCTGAAGAGCCACCACGACTTGTGGTCAGAGGCAGACTTTTGGTTGAGGATGCAGTTGTTGACGTGCTTCCAGTACTCCGTCTCTGTCCAGGAAGGCGCAACCTAACCTCGTCGTCACTAGCATCCTCCTCCACCTCCTCTGCTGACCTCATCGACTGGCTGACTGTGGGTTGACAGTAAGTGGGATCTCCAACCTCGTCATCATCACCCTGTGTGTTCTCACACCCATCGTCCTCAGATCCAACCTCTTCCTGCCCTAACCGAAAAGTCAAGTTGTCGCTCCAATCAGGTATCTGAGTCTCATCATCGTCTTCCTCATTGTCTCCACCAACAGGAGTTACAGTTTGGGAATGAGGGGCTACATTATGCTCAGAACCTTCTTCATCTTGGCCTAGATCCAACTCAAACATTCTGGGCAATAGTGTAGATAATTTCCTCGTCTGGATTCACAGAAGCTCTGGAGCAGACCTCTGATTCCCAGGCTATAGTATGAGTAAACAGCTCTGCAGACTCAACCATCTGTGTTACCCCATACTCAGACTGCAGGAGACTTGGGAGCTGTGAGGAAGCAAGTGCGATTGGGGTGACACCTCTGATGACTGGAGTATTTGTGATGTTGAAGTTGAGGTGGAGGAGAGCCCACTTGAAGGAGAACTTGATATCCGTTAAGCACCTGCTGTTTTTGTGCCTCATCTGGAATTTGTAGCGATGGGCGTGTCCGTAAGAAAGGGATCATATCACATTGTCCACGAAAAGAAGTAGACATCTTAGTTTGGCTGGAAGATGGTTTTTCTTCTGCAGATGTTACTATTACTTTACCACCTACCCCACGGACACAATCTTTTTTTCCCTTTCCAACACGCCTATTCCAATTTCCACCAGCAGCAGGCCTTATGCCTTATGCCACTCATTTTGGTGGTTAACTAATTGGCAACTCTGTAGTTGTTTGCACAAAAAACGATGGATGGAAACCGAGCAGAGCTGAGTAGCCAAACTGTGGGACTAGCCCAAAAGGATTGGCTGGGTTAGATGCAGTAAAACAATTTTATTAGATACACAGGCGGGGTAGCTTGCTTCACAGCTGGGCTACTCCAATGACTACGAGACACTACTACTAGGCCCAAAAGGATTTCCTGGGTTAGATGCAGTAAAAAATTAGAATTAGATACACAGGCGGTGTAGCTTCCTTCACAGGTGGGCTACTCCGCTGAACAACAGACACTGCTACTAGGCCCAAAAGGATTTCCTGGGTTAGATGCAGTAAAAAATTAGAATTATATACACAGGCGGTGTAGCTTCCTTCACAGGTGGGCTACTCCGCTGACTAACAGACACTGCTACTAGCCCAAAAGGATTTCCTGGGTTAGATGCAGTAAAAAATTAGAATTAGATACACAGTCGGTGTAGCTTCCTTTACAGGTGGGCTACTCCGCTGACTAACAGACACTGCTACTAGGCTCAAAAAGATTTCCTGGGTTAGATGCAGTAAATAATTAGAATTAGATACACAGGCAGTATAGCTTACTTCACAGGTGGGCTACTCCGCTGAAAAACAGACACTGCTACTAGGCCCAAAAGGATTTCCTGGGTTAGATGTAGTACAAAATTAGAATTAGATACACAGGCGGTGTAGCTTCCTTCACAGGTGGGCTACTCCACTGACTATGAGACACTGCTACTAGGCCCAAAAAGATTTCCTGGGTTATATGCATTAAAAAATTAGAATTAGATACACAGGCGGTGTAGCTTCCTTCACAGGTGGGCTACTCTGCAGACTAATAGACACTGCTACTAGCCCAAAAGGATTTCCTGGGTTAGATGCAGTAAAAAATTAGAATTAGATACACAGGCGGTGTAGCTTCCTTCACAGGTGGGCTACTGCGCTGACTACTAGACACTGCTACTAGGCTCAAAAGGATTTACTGGGTTAGATACAGTAAAAAATAGTTATTAGATACACAGGTGGTGTACCTTGCTTCAGATGGGCTACTACATTGACTACCAGTCACTGCTACTAGGCCCAAAAGGATTTCCTGGGTTAGATGCAGTAAAAAATTAGAATTAGATGCACAGGCGGTGTAGCTTCCTTCACATGTGGGCTACTCCACTGACTATGAGACACTGCTACTAGGCCCAAAAAGATTTCCTGGGTTAGATGCAGTAAAAAATTAGAATTAGATACACAGGCGGTGTAGCTTCCTTCACAGTTGGGCTACTCCGCTGACTATTAGACACTGCTACTAGGCTCAAAAAGATTTCCTGGGTTAGATGCAGTAAAAAATTAGAATTAGATACACAGGCGGTGTAGCTTTCTTCACAGGTGGGCTACTCCACTGAATAACAGACCCTGCTACTAGGCCCAAAAGGATTTCCTGGGTTAGATTCAGTAAAAAATTAGAATTAGATACACAGACGGTGTAGATTCCTTCACAGTTGGGCTACTCCGCTGACTACGAGACACTGCTACTAGACCCAAAAAGATTTCCTGGGTTAGATGCAGTAAAAAATTAGAATTAGATACACAGGCGGTGTAGCTTCCTTCACAGGTGGGCTACTCCGCTGACTACGAGACACTGCTGCTTTGCCCAAAAGTATTTACTGGGTTAGATGCAGTAAACAATTGTTATTAAATACACAGGTGGTGTAGCTTGCTTCAGATGGGCTACTCCACTGACTACCAGACACTGCTACAGGCCCAAAAGGATTGGCTGGCTTAGATGCAGTAAAAAATTGCTATTACATACACAGGTGGTGTAGCTTGCAACACAGATAGGCTACTCCATTCACTAGCAGACTCTGCTACAGGCCCAAAAAGATAGGCTGAGCTACATTTCGCCAAATGCTGTGAAAAACACTTGCACAGCACTAGCACAGACCTGCCTGGCAAAAAGTCCTATGAACTGCTGTAACCTAGCCCTCAAAAGGGCAGCAATTAGAACTAGTCCCTACTCCCTAAACCTATCTCTCTATGTAACTGGAAATTCGCTCGCAATTCACACAGTTATGCTGTATAGCTCCCACAGCAGCAGCGGTGCCGTCTAACACTCAAATGCAGCAGTGAGAAAATGGTGGCGACGGGGAAAATGGCTGGGTCTAATAGGGCAAGGACATGTGACATACACAGCTAATGACACATGCCCTTGCTTGTGTGAAAAAAAAGCACTTTGCTGCGTGTGTGCGCTGCTGATAGGCTGACAGACTGCACCGCCCCACTGTAAATGCGGGAAAGAAAAAAAAAATGGAGATCGGCATTATTTCTGCAGAGATCCACCCCTGCCCCTCCCCACGCCCACTCTACACTGAAACTGTCTATTAACATTGATTAACAGTATTACTTTATCGAAGTACCATAATTTATCAAAGTGCCTCGACAGTTAGATATGGCAGTTGGACAGGGCAGGAGACAGGAAAGACATGCAAGACAATTAAACAAACTTGCTTCCAGTTCATCTGTTTTGCAAACAGTATTCACCATTTGTATTTGTTCCATTTATATTCTGTCTGCTACAATCATCCACATTCACTATTCTCCCACAAATTCTGCAGACTTCATCCATATTAACCCCTCACTCCTCTCTTCTCCTATGTACAGCTGTCATGCTCTCTTCACAATGTTATACCACACAGATCCATTCATTCCCACCATACAACATAGGAAACGCTCTCACAAATCACTCAACCATCTGCTCACTCTCTGTATCTTCCTTCTCTTAGTCGCAGGTGATATTTCTCCGAATCCAGGACCCTCCAGTAATAATAACACTAACTCTTTCCCTGTTACATTCAGAAACCTTTCTAATCTCATTAATATTCCCTGCATATCTTCTGTCTCTTTCAACTGTGCCCTTTGGAATGCACGCTCAGCATGTAATAAACTATCTTACATCCATGACTTTTTCCTCTCTAATTCCCTCAACCTTCTGGCTCTCACTGAAACCTGGATCCAGCAGTCGGACACCACCGCCGCTGCAGCTCTCTCCTATGGTGGCCTACACTTCTCTCATACTCCGAGACCTGACAACAGATCAGGTGGAGGTGTTTGTCTGCTTCTTTCAACAAAATGTACCTTTCAGGTTATCGCCCCAGTACCCTCCCTTATCTTCCCCTCTTTTGAGGCCCACACAGTCAGACTCTACCGGCCCTTCTCCCTGCGAGTGGGGGTTGTCTATCGCCCTCCAGGTCCCTCCTGTCAGTTCCTGGATCATTTTGCTGCCTGGCTTCCAAATTTTCTATCCTGCGACATCCCCACTCTAATCATGGGAGATTTTAACATCCCAATTGGAGATCCTCTTTCCCCATCTGCCGCTCACCTTTTATCACTAACCTCCTCCTTCGGCCTTTCACAGCTTGTTAATTCTCCTACACATGAGGACGTGAACACATTGGACCTGATCTTCTCCCGGCTTTGCTCAGTACATGACTTTACTAACTCTCCCCTTCCACTGTCTGACCACAATCTTCTTTAATTCTCTGTCAAGAACTGTGACTCTACTCAAGACCCCCCCCACTTTCCACACTTATAGAAATATACGCACCATTAACACCCAGAAATTTATGAAAAAGTTGCAATCATCATTGGCCCCAATCTCCTCCCTCTCATGTCCCGACTCTGCATTGAAGCATTATAACGAAATAATGCTATGCGCCCTGGATGAAGCTGCACCTTCTACACAAAGAAGAATTCGGCATAGACTGCGACAACCCTGGCACACGCCTCAAACACGTCTTCTCCAGCGGTGTTCCAGGTGCGATGAACGGCTGTGGAGAAAATCTAATCTGCCCGAAGATTTCCTCCATTATAAATTTATGCTGTAAACATATAACTCTGCGCTTCACCTCTCCAAACAAACCTACTTTAACAACCTCATAATCTCACTTTCCAATAATCCTAAACGACTCTTTGACACGTTTAATTCTCTCCTCAATCAAACAGCACAGGCCCCGATCACCGACCTCAGCGCAGACGATCTGGCCAATTATTTCAAAGAAAAAATTGACCATATCCGACAGGAAATTTTCTCCCAATCCCCAAACGTTATGCATGCTCTCCCCCGCCACATTGTATCTTGCTCACTTTCTGAGTTCGAACCAGTCACGGAAGATGAAGTGATCAGGCTTCTTGCATCTTCTCGCCCTACTACCTGCACCAGTGACCCTATTCCCTCACATCTCCTTCAGTCCCTTGCTCCAGCTGTCACCACTCACCTAACTAAAATTTTCAACCTCTCCCTCTCATCTGGTATCTTTCCCTCTTCTTTTAAACATGCCAGCATATATCCATTACTTAAAAAACCATCCCTTGACCAGAACTGCACGGCCAACTACAGACGTGTTTCCAATCTTCCCTTTCTCTCTAAACTCCTGGAATGCCTTGTCCATTCCCGGTCTAATCCGCTATCTCTCAGACAACTCTCTTCTTGACCCTCTACAATCTGGTTTCCGCTCTTTACATTCTACTGAAACTGCCCTCACTAAAGTCTCTAATGGTCTACTAACAGCTAAATCTAATGGTCACTGCTGATTCTCCTGGATCTCTCTGCAGCATTCAACACTGTGGATCACCAGCTCCTCCTCACTATGCTCCGCACTATTGGCATCAAGGACACTGTTCTCTCCTGGTTCTCCTCCTATCTCTCTGACCTCTCCTTCTCTTTGTCTTTTGCCGGCTCCTCCTCCTCTCTCCTTCCCCTTACTGTCGGGGTTCCTCAAGGATCAGTTTTAGGCCCCCTTCTTCTCTCCTTATACACCGCTCCCATTGGACAAACAATCAGCAGATTCGGCTTTCAGTACCATCTCTATGCTGATGACACCCAATTATACACCTCTGCTCTGGACATCACCCCTGCATTACTACAAAATACCAGTGATTGTCTTTTTGCTGTGTCTAACATTATGTCCTTCCTCTGTCTAAAACTGAATCTGTCAAAAACTGAACTACTCATATTTCCTCCCTTCACTAACCTACCTGTGCCCGATATTGCCATTTCTGTTTGTGGCTCAACCATTACTCCCCAGCAACAAGCCCGCTATCTTGGGGTAATTTTTGACTCAGATCTTTCCTTCACTCCTCAAATCAGATCACTCACTCGTTCATGTCATCTATACCTCAAAAACATCTCAAGAATCAGGACTTTTCTCACCTTTGACTCGGCAAAAACTCTTACTGTAGCTCTTATTCATTCTCGTCTGGACTACTGCAACTATCTACTTATCGGGCTCCCTCTTACTAAACTCTCCGCTCTCCAATCCGTCCTTAACGCAGCAGCCAGGATCATATTCCTCGCCAACCGCTACACCGATGCCTCTTCCCTGTGCCAGTCATTGTTAGAACTCTCCTGTTAGGTATTTTTTAGTTTGCTGGTCACATGACCATTTTTGCCTATTTAATCCGGCTCCGCCCTCCTGGTCTTGCTGGACTTCATTGTATTTACTACTCTTGAGCTAGCTTGGTGCTCTGTTGCCTTCTCTGTTAGTTTTGCTAGGTCTTCTGACCTCTATGCTTTTTGTTGTGTGTTTGTCTTTGACTGCTACTATTTCTGCTAGGAGGTGTCCAACTTATCCCAGTCCCTAGTTCTTGTAGGGATCCCTCCCTCACATCTATAGGTCTTCGTTCAGACTAGCCGAGGACTTTAGCGGGTCTGATCGCAGGATCAGGTTCCCCGTTACATTGTAGGGATCTAGTTTAGTTCTATTGTAGGGACAGTTCTCCTGTCTTTCCTTAGTCCCTGTAGCTGATCATAACAGTAAGTCCAGCTCTAAAAGAAAAAAAAAAAATTTCTCTAAGGAAAGACCTCCAGTTTTCCATCATGGTCTCGGTTCAAGATTTGGCTCAATGCTTGCAGGGACTCTCTCTGGAGGTGGCCAAGCTCCAACAACACGTGAGTAGCTGTTCTGGAGCACATTTTGTGGAACCAAAGGTACGTCTGCCTGATTTATTTTTTGGCGAACAACAAGATTTTTTTTCTTTTAAAAATGCTTGTTTATTGTATTTTCGTTTGAGACCCGGATCCTCTGGTGATGAATCACAGCGCATAGGGTTCATAATGTCACTTTTGCGCAAAGATCCTCAGGGATGGGCCTTCTCTCTCCAACCTAGTGATCCATGCTTTAGATCAGTGGATAGTTTTTTTTCTGCTTTGGGTTTGTTGTATGATGATCCTGATCGTGTCTCATCTGCTGAGTCTGAATTGAGACGTTTGAGGCAGGGATCAGGTAATGTGGAAAAATATTGTTCTCACTTCCGTCGGTGGTCTGCCCAGGTGGGGTGGAACGATTCAGCTTTGAAAAGCTTGTTTCTTGCAGGGCTAGGTGAAAGGGTTAAGGATTTACTGATTGCTTATCCCACACCTGGAAACTTGCAGGAGGCTATGCAATTAGCTATATGGGTGGACAGGAGACTGCATGCAAGGGTTAATGAAAGCAAATCCTCTGCTATGTCAGCTCCGAGTCTTGAGAGGGTCTGTGCTGACAATGGAGAGCCGATGGAGATTGGGGCGATGCCACCCCGCTCTCAGGAAAAAGATCGCAGGCTTTCTGAAGGCTTGTGCTTCTATTGCGGAAATTCTGGTCATTTTATTAAGAACTGTGTGCTTCGTTTGAAGAAAGAAAAAAAAATGGTCAGTTATGCCCGTATTGCCTGTTTAAATTCTAAGGGAGTATTCCTATCTGCCACTACTGCTGCTCAGGATGAATTAATTGAATTTCGGGTATTTGTGGATTGTGGTTCTACTCTGAATGTGATTGATGGGGGATTCTTGGAAAAACTTAGATTAGAACCTAAAACTTTGTCATCCCCTATTGCTGTGGTTTCTGTTGATGGCTCTCCATTGAAGAGTGTTACTCATAAGGTCTGTGAATTTCCCCTCACTATTAATGGTATTCACCAAGAAAATTTGGATTTGGTGGTATTGGATAATTTGCCTTCTCCAGTAATATTGGGGTTACCCTGGTTAAAATTGCACAATCCTGTACTGGATTGGTCTACCAATGAAATTAAGTCCTGGAGCCCTAAGTGTTATGACAAATGTTGTAATGGACGTATTGCTGCTGTGGATAAAGGGGAATTGCCTGTACCTATTCAGGATTTTTGGAGAGTTTTTTCTGAGGAGGAGTCACAAATTTTGCCTCCCCATAGAGACTATGATTGTACCATTGAATTTGTCCCTGGAGCGACTCTTCCTAAAAGTCGTTTATTTAATCTTACTATTCCTGAGAGAAAGGCTTTGGAGGAATACATACAGACAAGCTTGGCCGCCGGTCACATTAGGCCTTCCAAGTCTCCTGTGGCTGTTGGATTTTTTTTTGTAAAAAAAAAAGATGGCGGTTTACGTCCTTGTCTGGACTTTCGTGAGATTAATAAAATTACTATACGCAATCCTTACCCACTGCCATTGATTCCTGATTTATTTAACCAGTTAGTGGGGGCCAAGTGGTTCTCTAAAATTGATCTCCGGGGGGCATACAATTTGTTGCGCATGAAGGAGGGTGATGAATGGAAGACTGCTTTTAACACTCCTGTGGGTCATTTTGAGAATCTGGTTATGCCTTTTGGTCTTACCAATGCTCCAGCATTTTTTCAGAATCTTATTAATGACATCCTTAGACCTTTAATCGGCAAAAATGTGGTTGTGTATTTGGATGACATTCTGATTTATTCGCCTGATCTGGAGTCTCATTGGCGGAGCGTACGTGAGGTATTACAGTTATTAATGGACAATTCGCTTTTTGCTAAGCTGGAGAAATGTGAGTTCGCTGTACAGAGAATTAGTTTTTTGGGCTACATTATCTCCAGTGAAGGCTTTGAGATGGACCCGGTTAAAGTTCAAGCTGTGCAGGAATGGCCTAGGCCTATTGGTTTGAAATCGATACAGAGGTTTTTGGGTTTCACCAATTATTACAGAAAATTCATAAAAAAATTTTCTATTATTGTCAAACCGCTGACCGATCTCACCAGGAAAGGTGCTAATGCGGTTCAGTGGACTTCTGAGGCCATTGAAGCTTTTGTGTTTCTAAAGGAGAGGTTCACCTCTGCTCCCATCCTTATGCAGCCTGATGTGACTAAGCCGTTTTTGGTTGAGGTTGATGCTTCTTCGGTGGGGGTCGGTGCGGTGTTGTCTCAGGAAAACAAGGATGGAGTACATCCCTGTGCCTTTTTTTCAAAAAAATTTTCTGAGACTGAACTTAATTACGATATTGGTAATCGGGAATTGCTGGCGATTAAACTCGCATTTGAACACTGGCGTCACCTCTTGGAAGGTGCTGAATTTCCCATTCAGGTTTTCACTGATCATAAAAATCTGATCTATCTTGATGCTGCCAAGCGCTTGAATGCCCGTCAGGCTAGGTGGGCACTTTTTTTCTCGCGGTTTAATTTTTCCGTTACTTACATCCCGGGTACCAAGAATGTTAAAGCGGATGCTTTGTCTCGCAGCTTTTCTCCCATGGTCGGTGTTGAGGAGGAAGAGGAGAGCATTTTACAAGAAGGTGTTGTGACTGCTGCTTTGGACTCCGTTTTGGAGGATGAGATTCTTAAAGCTCAGGAGAATGCCCCATCTAACACTCCCCATGGGAGGTTGTTTGTGCCTAGGACCTTTAGGAGAGATTTGTTTGTTGAGTGTCATGAGTCTCGGTTGGCAGGTCATCCAGGAATTTCTGAGACCAAGAGACTTGTGGGTTGCAGTTTTTGGTGGCCTGGATGGCAGAAGGAAGTCATTAAGTGGGTGCGCCAATGTACTGTGTGTGCTAGATCCAAGTCTTCGCATGCTCCTGCTGCGGTGTTGCTTTGCCCTCTGGAGGTTCCTAGTGCACCTTGGACACATCTGGCTATGGACTTTATTACTGACCTTCCCCCCACTGAAGGTTTCACGGTCATCTGGGTGGTCGTGGACCGTTTTAGCAAGATGTGTCACTTGGTTCCCTTCATCAAACTGCCTTGCGCTAAGACACTCGCTAAGGCCTTTGTCAAGGAAATTGTCAGACTACATGGTGTTCCTACTGACATTGTTTCTGATAGGGGACCTCAGTTCGTGGCTCATTTTTGGCGTGCCTTTTGTGACAGGTTGGGAGTTCATTTGTCGTTTTCATCTGGATATCATCCTGAGTCTAATGGCCAGACAGAAAGGAAGAACCAGGATGTTGAGCAGTTCTTGCATTGTTTTGTGGCAGACAATCAAGAGGGGTGGTCTGAGTTTCTGCCACTTGCTGAATTTGCTCTTAACAACCATACATCCTCTTCTGCTGGGTGTTCGCCTTTTTTTTGTTGTTCTGGGAGACATCCGTCTTTTGGGTCATTCTCCAAATTGGTTTCGGCTGTGCCTGAGGAGGAGAGTTTTTCCGGTGATTTGGAGAGAGTTTGGACGGATGTGCGTGGTAATCTTCAGGAGGCTAACAAAAAATCTAAGAGGTACTTTGATAGGAAACGGCAAGAGGTTTTGTTTGCTGTTGGTGACATGGTTTGGTTGTCCTCTAAGAATCTGCGATTGAGGATTCCTTCTAAAAAATTGGGTCCCAAGTTCGTAGGGCCCTTTAAGGTGCTTCAGATAGTTAACCAATCTGCTGTTAGGTTGGAGGTTCCTACGTCCTGGAAGATTAACCCGGTGTTTCATGTTTCTCTGTTGAAAAAAGCTGATGTGTCTGATGGTGATGCCTCTGCCACTGTTCCTCTGGTGGTGGAGGACGGGGAATATGAAATTTCCCGCATCCTAAATTCTAGACGGTATAGAGGGAGTTTGCAGTATCTCGTCGCTTGGAAGGGTTTCGGACCTGAGGATAACTCATGGGTGAGGGCGGATGATGTTTCTGCTTCCAGACTTGTCAGAGCATTTCACAGGAGGTTTCCTGGTAAGCCTGGGCCTAGGGGATCCGGAGGATCCTCTTAGAAGAGGGGGTACTGTTAGAACTCTCCTGTTAGGTTTTTTTTAGTTTGCTGGTCACATGACCATTTTTGCCTATTTAATCCGGCTCCGCCCTCCTGGTCTTGCTGGACTTCATTGTATTTACTACTCTTCAGCTAGCTTGGTGCTCTGTTGCCGTTCTCTGTTAGTTTTGCTAGGTCTTCTGACCTCTATGCTTTTTGTTGTGTGTTTGTCTTTGACTGCTACTATTTCTGCTAGGAGGTGTCCAACTTATCCCAGTCCCTAGTTCTTGTAGGGATCCCTCCCTCACATCTATAGGTCTTCGTTCAGACTAGCCGAGGACTTTAGCGGGTCTGATCGCAGGATCAGGTTCCCCGTTACATCGTAGGGATCTAGTTTAGTTCTATTGTAGGGATAGTTCTCCTGTCTTTCCTTAGTCCCTGTAGCAGATCATAACAGTCATTGCATTGGTTACCCATCCAATATAGAGTTCAATTTAAACTTATCACGCTTACCCACAAAGCGCTTCATGCTTCAGTACCCCCCTACATCTCCTCCCTTGTCTCAGTCTACCACCCTACACGTGCCCTCCGTTCTGCCAGTAACTTAAAACTAAAATCCTCCATAATCCGAATTTCCCACTCCCGTCTCCAAGATTTCTCGCGTGCTGCGCCAATTCTTTGGAATGCACTACCCAGGACAGTTCGATTAATTCCCAATACCCACAGTTTCAGGCGGACCCTAAAAACCCATTTCTTTAGACTGGCGTATCGCCTCCACACATTATCTGTCCTTCCCAGTTGTCCGTCCCAGTTTTCCCCCATATTAAAATCTTCTTCAATTTCAGGTTCATACCAAACATGTACTTAATAGCCTCGGTCAGGACTGTGCACATACTGGTAGGTGACCAGTCAATGTATTATTTATCCTATTTAGTATATCAAGGCTGCATTATACAATATATGTACATTCTACCTTTTGTGTCTCCCCCATTTCCTCATAGACTGTAAGCTTGCGAGCAGGGCCCTCACTCCTTTCGATATGAGATATGTTTATTCTGTATTGTTTGTATAAGTTCTCCCCTAAAATTTGTAAAGTGCTGCGGAATATGTTGGCGCTA
This sequence comes from Phyllobates terribilis, assembly GCF_046119375.1. Taxonomy (NCBI): domain Eukaryota; kingdom Metazoa; phylum Chordata; class Amphibia; order Anura; family Dendrobatidae; genus Phyllobates; species Phyllobates terribilis. The sequence goes on along the minus strand of NW_027362763.1, from coordinate 733,259,083 downwards.
TAAAAATAAAAAAATTATTATTATTATTATTATTACTGTGAAAAAATCCAGTTACGCTTTTGGTGCACGAACAGTTATCGAACATAACCTCGAACAGCCGAATTTTTTGCAAATCGTTCGAGATCGTCAAACGACTCGAACACCGCCCAAAACAGCTCGAATTTGAGATTGGCGAACAGTTTGAGTCGAACACCGCTCATCTCTATTAAAAAGTTTGCAGTCAGTCCTGTACCTGACATGAATTCCGTCTTCGCAGTTGCTAAACGCATCTCTCATCATGGCAGAAAGTAGCATAATGAACAGAGTCGGGGCGAGTACACAGCCTTGTTTTATGCCATTTGTAACTGGGAAGGCCTCTGATTCATCTCCATTATTTAGGACCTTCACCATCATACCATCATGAAGCTGCCGGACGATTGTGATTAACTTTCTCAGACAGCCAAACTTTGCCATGATTTTCCACAGGGCGTCTCTGCTGACTGTGTCGAAAGCCTTGATGAAGTTGAAAAAGATTATGAAAAGGTCGCTACGTTGCTCCTGGCATTTTTTCTGGAGTTGACCGCAAAGACCATATCTGCTGTCCCATGTTCAGCACGGAAGCCGAATTGGCTTTCGAGTAGCAGACCTTGCTCAAGGTCGTGGAGGAGACGATTGACCAATAGTCGAGCCAGAATCTTCCCTACAGTGGACAGAAGGGAGATGCCTCGATGGTTGTCGCAAGATTCGCGGTTGCCTTTTTTCTTGCAGATGTGGATTATGCTGGCATCTTTCAGCTGCTGTGGAACCTTTTCCTCTTTCCACATGGACTGGACTAGCTTAGTCATTTGTATCAGGACAGGGCCTCCTGCTTTGTATAACTAGGCAGATATAGCATTGTTTCTTGGCACTTTGTCACAGGAGAGCTGTTTTACTGCCTTCTTGACTTCATCTTCACTTTGTCACAGGAGAGCTGTTTTACTGCCTTCTTGACTTCATCTTCACTGGGAAGAACATCGAGGTACTTGTTGGTTTCTACCTGGGGCAGGCGAGGAATGGCTTTTTAGTTAATAATGACTGCTATCCCAGATTCACAGGGTATAATTCAGAATACTGATTCAGAACTGTTGTATAATGTCCTCAATATTGCTGCTGTAATGAAGAATTGCTATGACTGAACCCTAACACTCACATGGGGATAAACAAACCTTGGGAGATGTTAAACCTGCACACCACAAGTTCAAATACAGACTAGGCAAATCCATAACCTGAACCTGATTTTTCCCTGCCAGACCCCGGAGTTGGCACCCTAAAATTATGCAATAGTACGCCCACTCAATGTCAGCTGACCCTGAGTGTCCTTTACTGCTTCCTCAATTATACACAGATTTTATCCTAAACCATAACAACAGAATGAAGTGCACACAGAGGGTGAGACACAGAGCTAAAGATGTGCTTACACAGTCATACATGAAAGATGGAAGGAAAAGAAAGGAACCCAAAAAGACCTTTGTTATACGTGAAATCCTCCCAGACCCTCAATGTCACAAAATGGGAAAAGAGCTGAGAAGGGGTAAACACAAACAAACCACAGAAGAAGCAATAGAGGAAACCTCAGCAAGATAATTAGTGATGAGCGAGCACTAAAATGCTCGGGTACTCGTTGCTCGGCTCGAGCAAATTGGAATACTCAGGTGCTTGACCCGAGCAACAAGCCCAATGTAAGTCTATGGGAAACTCGAGCATTTTTCAGGTGGCTCCCGCCGGCGATCTGCAGAGGGCCTAAAAATTGCCCAAATCGATGGGAACAGTGCTCAAATGACATGGAGACAGCATCGGGTAGACCCCTGGAAGCATTTCTGACTCCCAAGTCACTTCTGTCAAAAATGCTGTCAGAGGTATTACGCCACTTTTACGGACTCACAATAAAACATACAAAAACAAAACCAAAATGGATTTTCCTGGGAAATATGTTAAGGAACATCCTTTCCAGGGTAATGACTTGTATAAAAAGCAAAATAAAGAATCAAAAACAAAAATGCTCCTCCACACCTTGGGCTATGTTCACACGTAGCATTTTTGATGCGTTTTTTCACTTTTGCATTGCTTTCAACCGTGACAAAAGCATTCACCAGGAAATGTCATTTTAACATTTTACAACCTTATCTGGCCATGTGATGTGTGAGACATCATCAAACACATCATGTTTCATTTATGAAGGAGGGACTCAGAAAGTCACAAAGTCTATTTTTATAGGGCCATCAGGCGACTTTTACTATTCTTAAAGGGCCAGCAGTCGGCCCTCCCTATTCTTAGAGAGCCATCAGCTGGCTATGTTTTATTGTTCCCATTACTAAAGAGTGGGTCTCCTATACTGTTATTGCGTATGCAGTGAGTAGCAGGGCTGCGAAAAATTTGGACGCACCCCAATACCACTTTGAAAATTTGGATGTGGATGCACCCAATACCCCTTTGAAGAGACTTAGCGGAAGGCCTCCTGAAAACAATGTTCCCATTATTAGGAAGTAGGTCTCTCATTGTGTTTGCCTATGCAGTGAATGCAAGGGTTGCCAAAAATTTGGAGGCACTCCAATGCCCCTTGGAAGAGACGCGGAGGTCAAAGGGCCTCCTGAAAACAATGTTCCCATTATTAGGAAGTGGGTTTCCCATTGTGTTTACCTATGCAGTGAATGCAAGGGTTGGCAAAAATTTGAAGGCACTCCAATGCCCCTTGCAAGAGACGTGGAGGTAAGAGGGCCTCCTGAAAACAATGTTCCCATTATTAGAAAGTGGGTCTCCCATTGTGTTTGCCTATGCAGTGAATGCAAGGGCTGCCAAAAATTGGAAGGCACTTCAATGCCCCTTGGAATACACGTGGAGGAGGGCCTCATAAAAAAATGTTTCCTTTTAGAAAGGAGAGGGTCTCCTATACTTGTAATGCCCATGCACTAAGTGTATAGGCTGACAAACATTTACCCCTGAGGAGTATACATGAACGTACTGTATAAAAATTTTTTTTTACGGGCATCATAAACAACACGCTTTAAAAAAATTATGTGGGTGTTGCATCATGGACCATGGTCACCCTGGTGATATGGTGGTGGAAGATGAGAAGAAGGTGGAGGACAAGAGCAAATAGACAAAATCAGGAAGCGTATGCCCATGTGTGTGTGTGAAGAGGTGCATGGGAATACACCTCCCAAAAAAAGACACTGGATTTGAGTTTAAGTTACGCTGCTATCATTCGGTGGTGTTGAGAAGTCTGGCCCAATCCAGCCCTTGTTCAATTTTATAAGAGTCAGCCTGTCAGCATTTTCAGTTGACAGGCAGATGCGCTTATCAGTAGTGTTGAGTAGTGTTGAGCGATACCTTCCGATATCGGGAAATATCGGATCGGATTGGATCGGACCGATACCGAAAAAGAATCGGATATCGCCGATTCCGATACCGGAAACCAATGCAAGTCAATGGGACATAAATATCGGAATTAAAATAAACCCTTTCTTTCCTTGTAGGTTATTTCTACATGAAGGAAAACAACTAAGAATAATGTAGAATGTATTGGGGGAGGTGGGGGAGACAATAAAGGCATAGAGGTTTAGCCCAGTCAAATGGAATAGCAGGAATTAATATTTTTTTATTATGTTCTGAGTTACGGAAATATTAACTATGTTAAGTATTTTTATATTTTGTCAGATATTTATGTTTCACTACTTCCATGCTCTTCACCTTCTTTTTTACTTCTCCCACACTTTCTCCTTCATCATCCTCAGCATCTTTTTCATCCACTTCTTCTTCACCTTCTTCTTCTTCACCTTCTTCGTATTATTCTTTTTTTTACATTCTTCATATTCTACTTCTTCATCTTCTTCATATTCTTCTTCTTCATCATATTCTTATTTGTGACAGGCATTCCTGTAGTTGTTATCTATAAAAGGTTGGACATTACACCTTTCGTTCTGCCCGTCACAAAAGATTTACAACAGGATTTGTCCGCGTTCAGTTTGGCCTGCAGCAGCAGGTCTTTTCCAGGGGCACCACGAGGAGGAACGGACTCACCCCCATACACTGCTTAGTCATCTTCTGCTTATAATTTAGATATTATCTTTTGCTCTGATTTTTAGTCTTATGCTTAATGTTCTTCCGCTTTTTGTTCTGCAGCTTCTTGTATTTCTGCTTCTTGGTTTTCTGTCTCTTGTTTTTCTGTATCTTGGTGCTTGTCTTCTCTTCTTTGTCTTCTTGGTCAACTTCTTCAGGGTCATCTTCTTGGTCTTCTTCGGGGTGGTCTTCAGGGTCGTCGTCTTCGGGGGTCCTCGTCTTCGGGGTCCTCGTCTTCTTCGGGTTGGTCTTCTGGGTCCTCGTCTTCGGGGTCCTCGTCTTCTTCGGGGTGGTCTTCAGGGTCCTCGTCTTCTTCGGGGTGGTCTTCAGGGTCCTCGTCTTCTTCGGGGTGGTCTTCAGGGTCCTCGTCTTCAGGGTCATTGTCTTCGGGGTCCTCGTCTTCTTAGGGTTGGTCTTCAGGGTCCTCGTCTTCAGGGTCCTCGTCAGGGAGATCCAGAGTGATTACCAAGAACCATTTCAAAAAGCTTGAACTTGGAAATGTAGCAGAAGGTACAAGAAAGCTGAGGAACTACCGAGGACCAGCTGACGGTACTGGAACCCGGATGGATAGCAGAAGGTACAAGAGCCAATGGAACTACCGAGGACCAGCTGATGTTACTGGAACTCGGTTACTAAGCAGGAGGTACCTGTGCCAGAAAGCACTACCAAGGACCAGCAGACGTTGGTGGAACTTGGATACCGAGAAGGAGGCACCTAATCCAAAGGCACTGCCGAGAACCAGCTGACGGTACTGGAACCCGGATGGGTAGCAGAAGGTACAAGAGCCAATGGAACTACCGAGGACCAGCTGATGTTACTGGAACCCGGATGGGTAGCAGAAGGTACAAGAGCCAATGGAACTACCGAGGACCAGCTGATGTTACTGGAACTCGGTTACTAAGCAGGAGGTACCTGTGCCAGAAAGCACTACCAAGGACCAGCAGACGTTGGTGGAACTTGGATACCGAGAAGGAGGCACCTAATCCAAAGGCACTGCCGAGAACCAGCTGACGGTACTGGAACCCGGATGGGTAGCAGAAGGTACCCATGTAAAAAAAAAGTTCAAGGCCGCGAGCCGGCCGCAGTTACCAAAACCCACAGTCCTACAGAGGGTGCTTGTCCTATTGGCACTATGGAACCAGCCTTCATTGCCAGATCCCGCAGCCCACATAGGAGTCACCTAAACTGCAGGCACCATAGAGTCGGCTAACCCGACCGCAACACGACAGGACAACGCATTGGAGGCAAAGTGACGTTGACACTACCCGGAAACAGCTGGCGTGCTGGAACCAGGCTGGGCAGGAGGGAGTACCCGTGCCAAAGACACTGCCGAGAACCAGCTGACGGTACTGGAACCCGGATGGGTAGCAGAAGATACAAGAGCAAATGGAACTACCGAGGACCAGCTGACGGTACTGGAACCCGGATGGGTAGCAGAAGGTACAAGAGCCAATGGAACTACCGAGGACCAGCTGATGTTACTGGAACTCGGTTACTAAGCAGGAGGTACCTGTGCCAGAAAGCACTACCAAGGACCAGCAGACGTTGGTGGAACTTGGATACCGAGAAGGAGGCACCTAATCCAAAGGCACTGCCGAGAACCAGCTGACGGTACTGGAACCCGGATGGGTAGCAGAAGGTACCCATGTAAAAAAAAAGTTCAAGGCCGCGAGCCGGCCGCAGTTACCAAAACCCACAGTCCTACAGAGGGTGCTTGTCCTATTGGCACTATGGAACCAGCCTTCATTGCCAGATCCCGCAGCCCACATAGGAGTCACCTAAACTGCAGGCACCATAGAGTCGGCTAACCCGACCGCAACACGACAGGACAACGCATTGGAGGCAAAGTGACGTTGACACTACCCGGAAACAGCTGGCGTGCTGGAACCAGGCTGGGCAGGAGGGAGTACCCGTGCCAAAGACACTGCCGAGAACCAGCTGACGGTACTGGAACCCGGATGGGTAGCAGAAGATACAAGAGCAAATGGAACTACCGAGGACCAGCTGACGGTACTGGAACCCGGATGGGTAGCAGAAGGTACAAGAGCCAATGGAACTACCGAGGACCAGCTGATGTTACTGGAACTCGGTTACTAAGCAGGAGGTACCTGTGCCAGAAAGCACTACCAAGGACCAGCAGACGTTGGTGGAACTTGGATACCGAGAAGGAGGCACCTAATCCAAAGGCACTGCCGAGAACCAGCTGACGGTACTGGAACCCGGATGGGTAGCAGAAGATACAAGAGCAAATGGAACTACCGAGGACCAGCTGACGGTACTGGAACCCGGATGGGTAGCAGAAGGTACAAGAGCCAATGGAACTACCGAGGACCAGCTGATGTTACTGGAACTCGGTTACTAAGCAGGAGGTACCTGTGCCAGAAAGCACTACCAAGGACCAGCAGACGTTGGTGGAACTTGGATACCGAGAAGGAGGCACCTAATCCAAAGGCACTGCCGAGAACCAGCTGACGGTACTGGAACCCGGATGGGTAGCAGAAGGTACCCATGTAAAAAAAAAGTTCAAGGCCGCGAGCCGGCCGCAGTTACCAAAACCCACAGTCCTACAGAGGGTGCTTGTCCTATTGGCACTATGGAACCAGCCTTCATTGCCAGATCCCGCAGCCCACATAGGAGTCACCTAAACTGCAGGCACCATAGAGTCGGCTAACCCGACCGCAACACGACAGGACAACGCATTGGAGGCAAAGTGACGTTGACACTACCCGGAAACAGCTGGCGTGCTGGAACCAGGCTGGGCAGGAGGGAGTACCCGTGCCAAAGACACTGCCGAGAACCAGCTGACGGTACTGGAACCCGGATGGGTAGCAGAAGGTACAAGAGCCAATGGAACTGCCGAGAACCAGCTGGCGGTGCTGGAGCCCAGGGTAAATACTAAAAACAGAAGAGCCAGAGGTGTATTTGGAGGAGGTTTTAAATCCGTACTACAGTGGATGTGGACAAAGCAGGAGAATTTGCCGGACACACAGCTGGGGATCAGCTGACGTTACTGAATCCCAATAACACTGGAGCAAGCGTTGACTGTGCAGACGGCACTTCTGAGCAGCAACTAGCGGTATTGGAGCCCAGGGTAAATACTAAAAACGGAGGAGCCAGAGGTGTAATTGGAGCAAGTTTTAAATAAGTAGCACAGTGAATATGGACAGAGCAGGAGAAATTGCCGTGAACACAGCAGGGGAACAGCTGACGTTACCGAACCCCAATAACACCGCAGCAAGTGTTGACTGTGCAGACGGCACTTCCGAGCGCCAACTGGCGGTGCTGGAGCCCAGGGATAAGAATGAAAACAGAGGAGCCAGAGGTGTAATTGGAGCAACTTTAAAATCTGTAGTAGTGAGAATGTGGACAGAGCAGGAGAAATTGCCGTCCGCACAGCAGGGGAACAGCTGACGTTACTGAACCCCAATAACATGGTAGCAAGTGTTGACTGTGCAGACAGCACTTCCGAGCGCCAACTGGCGGTGCTGGAGCCCAGGGATAAGAATGAAAACAGAGGAGCCAGAGGTGTAATTGGAGCAACTTTAAAATCTGTAGTAGTGAGAATGTGGACAGAGCAGGAGAAATTGCCGTCCGCACAGCAGGGGAACAGCTGACGTTACTGAACCCCAATAACACGGCAGCAAGTGTTGACTGTGCAGACAGCACTTCCGAGCGCCAACTGGCGGTGTTGGAGCCCAGGGTAAATACTAAAAACGGAGGAGCCAGAGGTGTAATTGGAGCAAGTTTTAAATAAGTAGCACAGTGAATATGGACAGAGCAGGAGAAATTGCCGTGAACACAGCAGGGGAACAGCTGACGTTACTGAACCCCAATAACATGGTAGCAAGTGTTGACTGTGCAGACGGCACTTCCGAGCGCCAACTGGCGGTGCTGGAGCCCAGGGATAAGAATGAAAACAGAGGAGCCAGAGGTGTAATTGGAGCAACTTTAAAATCTGTAGTAGTGAGAATGTGGACAGAGCAGGAGAAATTGCCGTCCGCACATCAGGGGAACAGCTGACGTTACTGAACCCCAATAACACGGCAGCAAGTGTTGACTGTGCAGACAGCACTTCCGAGCGCCAACTGGCGGTGTTGGAGCCCAGGGTAAATACTAAAAACGGAGGAGCCAGAGGTGTAATTGGAGCAAGTTTTAAATAAGTAGCACAGTGAATATGGACAGAGCAGGAGAAATTGCCGTGAACACAGCAGGGGAACAGCTGACGTTACTGAACCCCAATAACATGGTAGCAAGTGTTGACTGTGCAGACGGCACTTCCGAGCGCCAACTGGCGGTGCTGGAGCCCAGGGATAAGAATGAAAACAGAGGAGCCAGAGGAGTAATTGGAGCAACTTTAAAATGTGTAGTACAGTGGATGTGGACAAATCAGGAGAAATTGCCGTCCGCACAGCAGGAGAACAGCTGACGTTACTGAACCCCAATAACACGGCAGCAAGTGTTGACTGTGCAGACGGCACTTCCGAGCGCCAACTGGCGGTGTTGGAGCTCAGGGATTACAGTTCAGGTGGTAGAAACATGAACAGAACAGGAGACCTGAATACTGTTGCCAACCAATTATTTATTCTGGAAGAGGACTGGCAAATTCATGAGAGATCCAGGCCTTGTTCATTTTGAGAAAAGTAAGCCGGTCAACGTTATCGGAGGATAGTCGCATGCGACGGTCTGTTAGTACACCACCTGCGGCACTAAAGACGCGTTCCGATAATACACTAGCAGCAGGGCAAGCTAGCACCTCCAGTGCATACTGACTAAGCTCTGGCCATGTATCCAGCTTACAGACCCAAAACTTGAAGGGAGAAGAGCCGTCTGGGAGTACACTAAGAGGGCAAGACATGTAGTCTGTCACCATCTGACGGAAACGTTGCCTCCTGCTGACTGGAGCTGTCTGTGATGGTGTAGACATTTGTGGCGGCGGGGACACAAAACTTTGCCACATTTCGGCCATACTGGTCTTGCCTTGTGCTGAGGCGCTGCTTCTGCTCCCTCTTTGTGCAGAGCTTCCTCCACTGCCTCGACGCACTGAGCTGCTTTGTAAAGCACTAGCAGCACTGCTCTCGGTTGGAATGGAGAACATGATGGAATGCACCAGTGCGTCTTGGTACTCCCGCATTTTACGCTCCCGGTTCAATGGTGTTATGAGGCTTTGTAAGTTGTCCCGGTAGCGAGGATCTAGGAGGGTGGACACCCAATAATCAGCCGTGTTGAGAATGTGGGCGATGCGGCGGTCGTTTCTGAGGCACTGCAGCATGAAATCAACCATGTGCTGCAGACTGCCAACTGGCCAAGAAACGCTGTCCCCTGCTTGAGGCGTGATCTCTGCCTGCTCTGCATCACCCCACCCTCGCTCTAGATACTGACTACTAGAGCATTGTGTACCTCCCTCCTCTGGACAGATGTCTTCCTCATCCATTGACTCCTCCTCATCCTCCTCACAAAGTGTCCCCTGCCTAGGCCTTTGTGAGGAACCACGTTGCGCAGACTGTAGAGAAGCAGATGGCATTTGTGACTCCTCATCCTCCACCTCTTCCAAAACCTCGTCCCTTAGTGCTTGCAGTGTTTTTTCAAGCAGGCAGATAAGGGGGATAGTCATGCTGACTAGTGCATCATCTGCACTCGCCATCCGCGTGGAATAATCGAAGGCACGCAAAACGTGGCAAATGTCCTTCATAGAGGCCCACTCAGTGGTGGTGAAGTGTGAACGGCGCGCACTGCGACTTGTTTGCGCCTGCTGCAGCTGGTACTCCATTACTGCTGCCTGCTGCTCACACAACCTCTCCAACATATGTAACGTTGAATTCCACCTGGTGGGTAGGTCACATATGATGCGATGTTCCGGAAGACATAATCGGCGCTGCAGAGCTGCAATGCGTGATCTTGCATTGCTGGAACGCCGCAAGTGAGCGCACTCTATGCGGACCTTGTGAAGCAGTGCATCAAGATCCGGATAGTCCCTCAAAAAACTCTGCACGACCAAGTTGAGCACATGTGCCAGACATGGGATGTGAGTGAGGTTGCCTAGGCCCAGAGCTGCCACCAGATTTCGGCCATTGTCACACACTACCATGCCTGGCTGGAGATTCGCTGGCACAAACCACACGTCACTCTGCTGCTTGATGGCATTCCAGAGCTCCTGCGCTGTGTGGCTTCGATTCCCCAAAGAAATTAATTTTAATACGGCCTGTTGACGTTTGGCCACGGCTGTGCTCATATCGGTCATCATAACAGGTAACCGTTCACGGGTCGATGTGGAGGTAGACCGTGACGGCTCCTGCAGCGCTGATTCAGAGGAACTGGAGTATGAGGAGGAGTCAATGTGTACAGACTGGATTTCTGCAATCCTTGGAGTTGGCAGAACACGTACAGCGCCACTCTCAAGATCTGTACCCGGCTCCACAACATTTACCCAATGGGCAGTGAGGGAAAGGTATCGTCCCTGTCCATGCTTACTGGTCCACGCATCAGTGGTCAGGTGGACCTTGCTACTGACGGCGTTTTGTAGCGCATGTTTAATTTTTCCCTCCACATGATGTTGCAGGGCAGGGACGGCTTGCCTGCTGAAATAAAAGCGGCTGGGCACGTTGTATTGTGGGACTGCCAATGCCATAAAGTTACGGAATGTGTCAGTCTCCACCAGCCTGAATGATAGCATTTCAAGGGCCAGTAGTTTAGCAATGCCAGCATTCAGAGCCTGTGCTCGGGGGTGGTTTGCCGAGTATGGGCGCCTTTTCTCCCATGCCTGTGCTAACGATGGCTGTAGACTGGCCTGGGAGTGTGAGGATGACTGGGAAAGTGGTGCTGTGGGTGGAATTACACTGTGTCTCTGTACAACAGTGCCAGAGATTCTTCCATGGCGATCCTGTGAGGAAGCCGAACCAGCTGTGTGTGAGCTGGAGGAAGAGGCTACAACACGAGCTGAAGAGGTGGTAGGTGGCGCTGTAGGTTGGCCTAGGTCTTCAGTGTGTTTGTGTAACTCCACCACGTGCTTGGTCCGCACATGTTTCCACATATTTGTGGTATTGAGGTTGCTGACACTTTTCCCTCTTTTCACCTTCTGATTACACAGCTTGCATTTGACAAAGCAAATGTCATCTGCAACTGTGTCAAAAAAGGACCAGGCACTGCAAGTCTTGGGAGCGCCCGCTTTGGATTTTGGAAGAGCCATGCTCCTAATGGGTGCCGAAGTGGAGGCTACAGGCAACCAAGTCTGCCCCCTCCCTCTCCCTCCTTTTTGGGCCGTTCGGGGAATCTCTTCCTCAGAGCTGCTCCCACCACCTTCCTGTCCCTCACGCCATGATGGGTCAAGGACCTCATCATCTACACCACCCTCTTCAAACAACTGCTTCTCCTGGGTAGTCTCGACAGCACAGTACGCACCAGAAAGTGGCACCTGAGTCTCATCATCAGATGCGTACTGAGGTGTGCTGCTGACCATAGGCACTGGCCCACCCGCCTCTTCAGATTCAGAGAGACAAAACGGTTGCGCATCACTGCATACTACCTCTTCTTCAAATTCTCGAATTCTGCTTGGCTGGCCCCCTCTTTCCAAGCCAAGAGATTCAGAGAACAGAAGTAGAGATGGCTCCTGTCCAGGGCTCTCTGACTGCCTGGGCAATTTGGCAGGTGGTGAAGAGACAGATGGGTGCTCTTCAGTGCTCAGGACCTGAGAGGATCTGGAACTAATTGAAGTCGATGCGTTAGCTGCCATCCATCCGACAACGGCTTCAATTTGGTCCTCGCGCAGCAGTGGGGTACGGCTAGCTCCTACAAAGCTGCGCATAAAGGACTGTTCCCTGGTAAAACTGGGGGATGCTGAGTCACTGGTGCCCGCAGCAGGCACAGAATCCCCACGTCCTCTCCCTGCAGGCACAGAATCCTCACGTCCTCTCCCTGCAGAAACTCCACGCCCACGCCCACGACCACGACCACATGCCTTACTCCCTGCCTTCTTCATCTTGGTAGACTGATAAAGATAGGCAGAAAAGTACTAAGGGCTTAGTGTGCTTATTCCTGAACAGCTGCTAACAGGTATAAGAAACACTAATTTTATAAAGTGTGGACTAGACTTTAATATGAGCTAATGTGGCCTACACAACTGTAAAGTGGAGTGTTTGGTGAACTTTATTTAGGTTTTTTTTGTCACAAAAAGACACTGGATGTGCCTAAAGATGTAATAACGATAGTATCACAAACTTTTTGTAGCTATTACAATGTAGGAAGGTAACCTACAATGCAATAGATGAGGCTGCAAAAAATAGGCTAATACTAATCTGGCTGGGGCTGCAGGGCCCAATGCTGCAGAAAGGCTCCTCTATCTACTCCTATATAGTGTGTTTGGAATCAATTTAGCTGAATATGGATGGAACCACCACACTAATAGGAGATATCAGGAAAAATTATGAATTGGCAATAAAGGACAATGTATGAGGCAGTGACACACACTGAGTGCACTACAACCAGACGGGGTTGAAGCACACACTACAGGGTGAGCTGCACTCACACACCAGACCTTGCAGACAGCGGTGAACAGTACAGATGCAGAGCACTGTGCACTAGTGCTGCAAGACGGAAAAAAAATTCTCTATCTACTCCTATATAGTGTGTTTGGAACCAATTTAGCTGAATACAGATGGAACCACCACACTAATAGGAGATATCAGGAAAAATTATGAATTGGCAATAAAGGACAATGTATGAGGTAGTGACACACACTGAGTGCACTACAACCAGACGGGGTTGAAGCACACACTACAGGGTGAGCTGCACTCACACACCAGACCTTGCAGACAGCGGTGAACAGTACAGATGCAGAGCACTGTGCACTAGTGCTGCAAGACGGAAAAAAATTTCTCTATCTACTCCTATATAGTGTGTTTGGAACCAATTTAGCTGAATACAGATGGAACCACCACACTAATAGGAGATATCAGGAAAAATTATGAATTGGCAATAAAGGACAATGTATGAGGCAGTGACACACACTGAGTGCACTACAACCAGACGGGGTTGAAGCACACACTACAGGGTGAGCTGCACTCACACACCAGACCTTGCAGACAGCGGTGAACAGTACAGATGCAGAGCACTGTGCACTAGTGCTGCAAGACGGAAAAAAATTTCTCTATCTACTCCTATATAGTGTGTTTGGAACCAATTTAGCTGAATACAGATGGAACCACCACACTAATAGGAGATATCAGGAAAAATTATGAATTGGCAAAAAAGGACAATGTATGAGGCAGTGACACACACTGAGTGCACTACAACCAGACTTGGCTGAAGCACACACTACAGGGTGAGCTGCACTCACACACACAGACCTTGCAGATAGCGGTGAACAGCACAGGGAACTGTGCACTAGCACTGCAAGGCACAGTGATTTAGAAAGTAGCTTGGGTAAAGCAGTATAGAGCAAATAGGTAGCTAAAACTGTCCCTCAGAACAACAGCGTCCTATCCCTAACTGAATTCACAGCAGAGTGAGCTCAAAATGGCGGCGGTGGCTTTTATAGTGCATCATGACATCATTTCAGCAGCCAATCACAGCCATGCCATTAGTTAAGATGCCTACATGCCTAACAGGATGTGCCCACACTTCTTAGGATCCTCATTGGCTGAATAAAATGAAAATGTCTCATTGCATTATGGGAACTTCCGATTCCGGTATACGATATTGCAATAGTATCGGAATTAAGTATCGGAATTCCGATACCGCGAATATCGGCCGATACCCGATATTTCAGTATCGGAATGCTCAACACTAGGGATAGGACGCTGTTGTTCTGAGGGACAGTTTTAGCTACCTATTTGCTCTATACTGCTTTACCCAAGCTACTTTCTAAATCACTGTGCCTTGCAGTGCTAGTGCACAGTTCCCTGTGCTGTTCACCGCTATCTGCAAGGTCTGGTGTGTGAGTGCAGCTCACCCTGTAGTGTGTGCTTCAACCCCGTCTGGTTGTAGTGCACTCAGTGTGTGTCACTGCCTCATACATTGTCCTTTATTGCCAATTCATAATTTTTCCTGATATCTCCTATTAGTGTGGTGGTTCCATCTGTATTCAGCTAAATTGGTTCCAAACACACTATATAGGAGTAGATAGAGAAATTTTTTTCCGTCTTGCAGCACTAGTGCACAGTGCTCTGCATCTGTACTGTTCACCGCTGTCTGCAAGGTCTGGTGTGTGAGTGCAGCTCACCCTGTAGTGTGTGCTTCAACCCCGTCTGGTTGTAGTGCACTCAGTGTGTGTCACTGCCTCATACATTGTCCTTTATTGCCAATTCATAATTTTTCCTGATATCTCCTATTAGTGTGGTGGTTCCATCTGTATTCAGCTAAATTGGTTCCAAACACACTATATAGGAGTAGATAGAGAATTTTTTTTCCGTCTTGCAGCACTAGTGCACAGTGCTCTGCATCTGTACTGTTCACCGCTGTCTGCAAGGTCTGGTGTGTGAGTGCAGCTCACCCTGTAGTGTGTGCTTCAACCCCGTCTGGTTGTAGTGCACTCAGTGTGTGTCACTGCCTCATACATTGTCCTTTATTGCCAATTCATAATTTTTCCTGATATCTCCTATTAGTGTGGTGGTTCCATCCATATTCAGCTAAATTGATTCCAAACACACTATATAGGAGTAGATAGAGGAGCCTTTCTGCAGCATTGGGCCCTGCAGCCCCAGCCAGATTAGTATTAGCCTATTTTTTGCAGCCTCATCTATTGCATTGTAGGTTACCTTCCTACATTGTAATAGCTACAAAAAGTTTGTGATACTATCGTTATTACATCTTTAGGCACATCCAGTGTCTTTTTGTGACAAAAAAAACCTAAATAAAGTTCACCAAACACTCCACTTTACAGTTGTGTAGGCCACATTAGCTCATATTAAAGTCTAGTCCACACTTTATAAAATTAGTGTTTCTTATACCTGTTAGCAGCTGTTCAGGAATAAGCACACTAAGCCCTTAGTACTTTTCTGCCTATCTTTATCAGTCTACCAAGATGAAGAAGGCAGGGAGTAAGGCATGTGGTCGTGGTCGTGGGCGTGGGCGTGGAGTTTCTGCAGGGAGAGGACGTGAGGATTCTGTGCCTGCAGGGAGAGGACGTGGGGATTCTGTGCCTGCTGCGGGCACCAGTGACTCAGCATCCCCCAGTTTTACCAGGGAACAGTCCTTTATGCGCAGCTTTGTAGGAGCTAGCCGTACCCCACTGCTGCGCGAGGACCAAATTGAAGCCGTTGTCGGATGGATGGCAGCTAACGCATCGACTTCAATTAGTTCCAGATACTCTCAGGTCCTGAGCACTGAAGAGCACCCATCTGTCTCTTCACCACCTGCCAAATTGCCCAGGCAGTCAGAGAGCCCTGGACAGGAGCCATCTCTACTTCTGTTCTCTGAATCTCTTGGCTTGGAAAGAGGGGGCCAGCCAAGCAGAATTCGAGAATTTGAAGAAGAGGTAGTATGCAGTGATGCGCAACCGTTTTGTCTCTCTGAATCTGAAGAGGCGGGTGGGCCAGTGCCTATGGTCAGCAGCACACCTCAGTACGCATCTGATGATGAGACTCAGGTGCCACTTTCTGGTGCGTACTGTGCTGTCGAGACTACCCAGGAGAAGCAGTTGTTTGAAGAGGGTGGTGTAGATGATGAGGTCCTTGACCCATCATGGCGTGAGGGACAGGAAGGTGGTGGGAGCAGCTCTGAGGAAGAGATTCCCCGAACGGCCCAAAAAGGAGGGAGAGGGAGGGGGCAGACTTGGTTGCCTGTAGCCTCCACTTCGGCACCCATTAGGAGCATGGCTCTTCCAAAATCCAAAGCGGGCGCTCCCAAGACTTGCAGTGCCTGGTCCTTTTTTGACACAGTTGCAGATGACATTTGCTTTGTCAAATGCAAGCTGTGTAATCAGAAGGTGAAAAGAGGGAAAAGTGTCAGCAACCTCAATACCACAAATATGTGGAAACATGTGCGGACCAAGCACGTGGTGGAGTTACACAAACACACTGAAGACCTAGGCCAACCTACAGCGCCACCTACCACCTCTTCAGCTCGTGTTGTAGCCTCTTCCTCCAGCTCACACACAGCTGGTTCGGCTTCCTCACAGGATCGCCATGGAAGAATCTCTGGCACTGTTGTACAGAGACACAGTGTAATTCCACCCACAGCACCACTTTCCCAGTCATCCTCACACTCCCAGGCCAGTCTACAGCCATCGTTAGCACAGGCATGGGAGAAAAGGCGCCCATACTCGGCAAACCACCCCCGAGCACAGGCTCTGAATGCTGGCATTGCTAAACTACTGGCCCTTGAAATGCTATCATTCAGGCTGGTGGAGACTGACACATTCCGTAACTTTATGGCATTGGCAGTCCCACAATACAACGTGCCCAGCCGCTTTTATTTCAGCAGGCAAGCCGTCCCTGCCCTGCAACATCATGTGGAGGGAAAAATTAAACATGCGCTACAAAACGCCGTCAGTAGCAAGGTCCACCTGACCACTGATGCGTGGACCAGTAAGCATGGACAGGGACGATACCTTTCCCTCACTGCCCATTGGGTAAATGTTGTGGAGCCGGGTACAGATCTTGAGAGTGGCGCTGTACGTGTTCTGCCAACTCCAAGGATTGCAGGAATCCAGTCTGTACACATTGACTCCTCCTCATACTCCAGTTCCTCTGAATCAGCGCTGCAGGAGCCGTCACGGTCTACCTCCACATCGACCCGTGAACGGTTACCTGTTATGATGACCGATATGAGCACAGCCGTGGCCAAACGTCAACAGGCCGTATTAAAATTAATTTCTTTGGGGAATCGAAGCCACACAGCGCAGGAGCTCTGGAATGCCATCAAGCAGCAGAGTGACGTGTGGTTTGTGCCAGCGAATCTCCAGCCAGGCATGGTAGTGTGTGACAATGGCCGAAATCTGGTGGCAGCTCTGGGCCTAGGCAACCTCACTCACATCCCATGTCTGGCACATGTGCTCAACTTGGTCGTGCAGAGTTTTTTGAGGGACTATCCGGATCTTGATGCACTGCTTCACAAGGTCCGCATAGAGTGCGCTCACTTGCGGCGTTCCAGCAATGCAAGATCACGCATTGCAGCTCTGCAGCGCCGATTATGTCTTCCGGAACATCGCATCATATGTGACCTACCCACCAGGTGGAATTCAACGTTACATATGTTGGAGAGGTTGTGTGAGCAGCAGGCAGCAGTAATGGAGTACCAGCTGCAGCAGGCGCAAACAAGTCGCAGTGCGCGCCGTTCACACTTCACCACCACTGAGTGGGCCTCTATGAAGGACATTTGCCACGTTTTGCGTGCCTTCGATTATTCCACGCGGATGGCGAGTGCAGATGATGCACTAGTCAGCATGACTATCCCCCTTATCTGCCTGCTTGAAAAAACACTGCAAGCACTAAGGGACGAGGTTTTGGAAGAGGTGGAGGATGAGGAGTCACAAATGCCATCTGCTTCTCTACAGTCTGCGCAACGTGGTTCCTCACAAAGGCCTAGGCAGGGGACACTTTGTGAGGAGGATGAGGAGGAGTCAATGGATGAGGAAGACATCTGTCCAGAGGAGGGAGGTACACAATGCTCTGGTAGTCAGTATCTAGAGCGAGGGTGGGGTGATGCAGAGCAGGCAGAGATCACGCCTCAAGCAGGGGACAGCGTTTCTTGGCCAGTTGGCAGTCTGCAGCACATGGTTGATTTCATGCTGCAGTGCCTCAGAAACGACCGCCGCATCGCCCACATTCTCAACACGGCTGATTATTGGGTGTCCACCCTCCTAGATCCTCGCTACCGGGAAAACTTACAAAGCCTCATAACACCATTGAACCGGGAGCGTAAAATGCGGGAGTACCAAGACGCACTGGTGCATTCCATCATGTTCTCCATTCCAACCGAGAGCAGTGCTGCTAGTGCTTTACAAAGCAGCTCAGTGCGTCGAGGCAGTGGAGGAAGCTCTGCACAAAGAGGGAGCAGAAGCAGCGCCTCAGCACAAGGCAAGACCAGTATGGCCGAAATGTGGCAAAGTTTTGTGTCCCCGCCGCCACAAATGTCTACACCATCACAGACAGCTCCAGTCAGCAGGAGGCAACGTTTCCGTCAGATGGTGACAGACTACATGTCTTGCCCTCTTAGTGTACTCCCAGACGGCTCTTCTCCCTTCAAGTTTTGGGTCTGTAAGCTGGATACATGGCCAGAGCTTAGTCAGTATGCACTGGAGGTGCTAGCTTGCCCTGCTGCTAGTGTATTATCGGAACGCGTCTTTAGTGCCGCAGGTGGTGTACTAACAGACCGTCGCATGCGACTATCCTCCGATAACGTTGACCGGCTTACTTTTCTCAAAATGAACAAGGCCTGGATCTCTCATGAATTTGCCAGTCCTCTTCCAGAATAAATAATTGGTTGGCAACAGTATCCAGGTCTCCTGTTCTGTTCATGTTTCTACCACCTGAACTGTAATCCCTGAGCTCCAACACCGCCAGTTGGCGCTCGGAAGTGCCGTCTGCACAGTCAACACTTGCTGCCGTGTTATTGGGGTTCAGTAACGTCAGCTGTTCTCCTGCTGTGCGGACGGCAATTTCTCCTGATTTGTCCACATCCACTGTACTACACATTTTAAAGTTGCTCCAATTACTCCTCTGGCTCCTCTGTTTTCATTCTTATCCCTGGGCTCCAGCACCGCCAGTTGGCGCTCGGAAGTGCCGTCTGCACAGTCAACACTTGCTACCATGTTATTGGGGTTCAGTAACGTCAGCTGTTCCCCTGCTGTGTTCACGGCAATTTCTCCTGCTCTGTCCATATTCACTGTGCTACTTATTTAAAACTTGCTCCAATTACACCTCTGGCTCCTCCGTTTTTAGTATTTACCCTGGGCTCCAACACCGCCAGTTGGCGCTCGGAAGTGCTGTCTGCACAGTCAACACTTGCTGCCGTGTTATTGGGGTTCAGTAACGTCAGCTGTTCCCCTGCTGTGCGGACGGCAATTTCTCCTGCTCTGTCCACATTCTCACTACTACAGATTTTAAAGTTGCTCCAATTACACCTCTGGCTCCTCTGTTTTCATTCTTATCCCTGGGCTCCAGCACCGCCAGTTGGCGCTCGGAAGTGCTGTCTGCACAGTCAACACTTGCTACCATGTTATTGGGGTTCAGTAACGTCAGCTGTTCCCCTGCTGTGCGGACGGCAATTTCTCCTGCTCTGTCCACATTCTCACTACTACAGATTTTAAAGTTGCTCCAATTACACCTCTGGCTCCTCTGTTTTCATTCTTATCCCTGGGCTCCAGCACCGCCAGTTGGCGCTCGGAAGTGCCGTCTGCACAGTCAACACTTGCTGCGGTGTTATTGGGGTTCGGTAACGTCAGCTGTTCCCCTGCTGTGTTCACGGCAATTTCTCCTGCTCTGTCCATATTCACTGTGCTACTTATTTAAAACTTGCTCCAATTACACCTCTGGCTCCTCCGTTTTTAGTATTTACCCTGGGCTCCAATACCGCTAGTTGCTGCTCAGAAGTGCCGTCTGCACAGTCAACGCTTGCTCCAGTGTTATTGGGATTCAGTAACGTCAGCTGATCCCCAGCTGTGTGTCCGGCAAATTCTCCTGCTTTGTCCACATCCACTGTAGTACGGATTTAAAACCTCCTCCAAATACACCTCTGGCTCTTCTGTTTTTAGTATTTACCCTGGGCTCCAGCACCGCCAGCTGGTTCTCGGCAGTTCCATTGGCTCTTGTACCTTCTGCTACCCATCCGGGTTCCAGTACCGTCAGCTGGTTCTCGGCAGTGTCTTTGGCACGGGTACTCCCTCCTGCCCAGCCTGGTTCCAGCACGCCAGCTGTTTCCGGGTAGTGTCAACGTCACTTTGCCTCCAATGCGTTGTCCTGTCGTGTTGCGGTCGGGTTAGCCGACTCTATGGTGCCTGCAGTTTAGGTGACTCCTATGTGGGCTGCGGGATCTGGCAATGAAGGCTGGTTCCATAGTGCCAATAGGACAAGCACCCTCTGTAGGACTGTGGGTTTTGGTAACTGCGGCCGGCTCGCGGCCTTGAACTTTTTTTTTACATGGGTACCTTCTGCTACCCATCCGGGTTCCAGTACCGTCAGCTGGTTCTCGGCAGTGCCTTTGGATTAGGTGCCTCCTTCTCGGTATCCAAGTTCCACCAACGTCTGCTGGTCCTTGGTAGTGCTTTCTGGCACAGGTACCTCCTGCTTAGTAACCGAGTTCCAGTAACATCAGCTGGTCCTCGGTAGTTCCATTGGCTCTTGTACCTTCTGCTACCCATCCGGGTTCCAGTACCGTCAGCTGGTCCTCGGTAGTTCCATTTGCTCTTGTATCTTCTGCTACCCATCCGGGTTCCAGTACCGTCAGCTGGTTCTCGGCAGTGTCTTTGGCACGGGTACTCCCTCCTGCCCAGCCTGGTTCCAGCACGCCAGCTGTTTCCGGGTAGTGTCAACGTCACTTTGCCTCCAATGCGTTGTCCTGTCGTGTTGCGGTCGGGTTAGCCGACTCTATGGTGCCTGCAGTTTAGGTGACTCCTATGTGGGCTGCGGGATCTGGCAATGAAGGCTGGTTCCATAGTGCCAATAGGACAAGCACCCTCTGTAGGACTGTGGGTTTTGGTAACTGCGGCCGGCTCGCGGCCTTGAACTTTTTTTTTACATGGGTACCTTCTGCTACCCATCCGGGTTCCAGTACCGTCAGCTGGTTCTCGGCAGTGCCTTTGGATTAGGTGCCTCCTTCTCGGTATCCAAGTTCCACCAACGTCTGCTGGTCCTTGGTAGTGCTTTCTGGCACAGGTACCTCCTGCTTAGTAACCGAGTTCCAGTAACATCAGCTGGTCCTCGGTAGTTCCATTGGCTCTTGTACCTTCTGCTACCCATCCGGGTTCCAGTACCGTCAGCTGGTCCTCGGTAGTTCCATTTGCTCTTGTATCTTCTGCTACCCATCCGGGTTCCAGTACCGTCAGCTGGTTCTCGGCAGTGCCTTTGGATTAGGTGCCTCCTTCTCGGTATCCAAGTTCCACCAACGTCTGCTGGTCCTTGGTAGTGCTTTCTGGCACAGGTACCTCCTGCTTAGTAACCGAGTTCCAGTAACATCAGCTGGTCCTCGGTAGTTCCATTGGCTCTTGTACCTTCTGCTACCCATCCGGGTTCCAGTACCGTCAGCTGGTCCTCGGTAGTTCCATTTGCTCTTGTATCTTCTGCTACCCATCCGGGTTCCAGTACCGTCAGCTGGTTCTCGGCAGTGTCTTTGGCACGGGTACTCCCTCCTGCCCAGCCTGGTTCCAGCACGCCAGCTGTTTCCGGGTAGTGTCAACGTCACTTTGCCTCCAATGCGTTGTCCTGTCGTGTTGCGGTCGGGTTAGCCGACTCTATGGTGCCTGCAGTTTAGGTGACTCCTATGTGGGCTGCGGGATCTGGCAATGAAGGCTGGTTCCATAGTGCCAATAGGACAAGCACCCTCTGTAGGACTGTGGGTTTTGGTAACTGCGGCCGGCTCGCGGCCTTGAACTTTTTTTTTACATGGGTACCTTCTGCTACCCATCCGGGTTCCAGTACCGTCAGCTGGTTCTCGGCAGTGCCTTTGGATTAGGTGCCTCCTTCTCGGTATCCAAGTTCCACCAACGTCTGCTGGTCCTTGGTAGTGCTTTCTGGCACAGGTACCTCCTGCTTAGTAACCGAGTTCCAGTAACATCAGCTGGTCCTCGGTAGTTCCATTGGCTCTTGTACCTTCTGCTACCCATCCGGGTTCCAGTACCGTCAGCTGGTCCTCGGTAGTTCCATTTGCTCTTGTATCTTCTGCTACCCATCCGGGTTCCAGTACCGTCAGCTGGTTCTCGGCAGTGCCTTTGGATTAGGTGCCTCCTTCTCGGTATCCAAGTTCCACCAACGTCTGCTGGTCCTTGGTAGTGCTTTCTGGCACAGGTACCTCCTGCTTAGTAACCGAGTTCCAGTAACATCAGCTGGTCCTCGGTAGTTCCATTGGCTCTTGTACCTTCTGCTACCCATCCGGGTTCCAGTACCGTCAGCTGGTCCTCGGTAGTTCCATTTGCTCTTGTATCTTCTGCTACCCATCCGGGTTCCAGTACCGTCAGCTGGTTCTCGGCAGTGTCTTTGGCACGGGTACTCCCTCCTGCCCAGCCTGGTTCCAGCACGCCAGCTGTTTCCGGGTAGTGTCAACGTCACTTTGCCTCCAATGCGTTGTCCTGTCGTGTTGCGGTCGGGTTAGCCGACTCTATGGTGCCTGCAGTTTAGGTGACTCCTATGTGGGCTGCAGGATCTGGCAATGAAGGCTGGTTCCATAGTGCCAATAGGACAAGCACCCTCTGTAGGACTGTGGGTTTTGGTAACTGCGGCCGGCTCGCGGCCTTGAACTTTTTTTTTACATGGGTACCTTCTGCTACCCATCCGGGTTCCAGTACCGTCAGCTGGTTCTCGGCAGTGCCTTTGGATTAGGTGCCTCCTTCTCGGTATCCAAGTTCCACCAACGTCTGCTGGTCCTTGGTAGTGCTTTCTGGCACAGGTACCTCCTGCTTAGTAACCGAGTTCCAGTAACATCAGCTGGTCCTCGGTAGTTCCATTGGCTCTTGTACCTTCTGCTACCCATCCGGGTTCCAGTAACATCAGCTGGTCCTCGGTAGTTCCATTGGCTCTTGTACCTTCTGCTACCCATCCGGGTTCCAGTACCGTCAGCTGGTTCTCGGCAGTGCCTTTGGATTAGGTGCCTCCTTCTCGGTATCCAAGTTCCACCAACGTCTGCTGGTCCTTGGTAGTGCTTTCTGGCACAGGTACCTCCTGCTTAGTAACCGAGTTCCAGTAACATCAGCTGGTCCTCGGTAGTTCCATTGGCTCTTGTACCTTCTGCTATCCATCCGGGTTCCAGTACCGTCAGCTGGTCCTCGGTAGTTCCTCAGCTTTCTTGTACCTTCTGCTACATTTCCAAGTTCAAGCTTTTTGAAATGGTTCTTGGTAATCACTCTGGATCTCCCTGACGAGGACCCTGAAGACGAGGACCCTGAAGACCAACCCTAAGAAGACGAGGACCCCGAAGACAATGACCCTGAAGACGAGGACCCTGAAGACCACCCCGAAGAAGACGAGGACCCTGAAGACCACCCCGAAGACGAGGACCCTGAAGACCACCCCGAAGAAGACGAGGACCCCGAAGACGAGGACCCAGAAGACCAACCCGAAGAAGACGAGGACCCCGAAGACGAGGACCCCCGAAGACGACGACCCTGAAGACCACCCCGAAGAAGACCAAGAAGATGACCCTGAAGAAGTTGACCAAGAAGACAAAGAAGAGAAGACAAGCACCAAGATACAGAAAAACAAGAGACAGAAAACCAAGAAGCAGAAATACAAGAAGCTGCAGAACAAAAAGCGGAAGAACATTAAGCATAAGACTAAAAATCAGAGCAAAAGATAATATCTAAATTATAAGCAGAAGATGACTAAGCAGTGTATGGGGGTGAGTCCGTTCCTCCTCGTGGTGCCCCTGGAAAAGACCTGCTGCTGCAGGCCAAACTGAACGCGGACAAATCCTGTTGTAAATCTTTTGTGACGGGCAGAACGAAAGGTGTAATGTCCAACCTTTTATAGATAACAACTACAGGAATGCCTGTCACAAATAAGAATATGATGAAGAAGAAGAATATGAAGAAGATGAAGAAGTAGAATATGAAGAATGTAAAAAAAAGAATAATACGAAGAAGGTGAAGAAGAAGAAGGTGAAGAAGAAGTGGATGAAAAAGATGCTGAGGATGATGAAGGAGAAAGTGTGGGAGAAGTAAAAAAGAAGGTGAAGAGCATGGAAGTAGTGAAACATAAATATCTGACAAAATATAAAAATACTTAACATAGTTAATATTTCCGTAACTCAGAACATAATAAAAAAATATTAATTCCTGCTATTCCATTTGACTGGGCTAAACCTCTATGCCTTTATTGTCTCCCCCACCTCCCCCAATACATTCTACATTATTCTTAGTTGTTTTCCTTCATGTAGAAATAACCTACAAGGAAAGAAAGGGTTTATTTTAATTCCGATATTTATGTCCCATTGACTTGCATTGGTTTCCGGTATCGGAATCGGCGATATCCGATACTTTTTCGGTATCGGTCCGATCCAATCCGATCCGATATTTCCCGATATCGGAAGGTATCGCTCAACACTACTTATCAGTTATAATTCCACCAGCGCACTAAAAACCCGCTCTGATAAAACGCTGGCGGCAGGGCAGGCCAGGACCTCCAAGGCATAGAGAGCCAGTTCATTCCACGTATCCACCTTGGATACCCAATAATTATAAGGCACAGAGGAATCACGGAGGACGCTGGTACGGTCGGCAAGGTACTCCCTCAGCATCTTCCCAAACTTTGCACTCCTTGTGAGAGTACCCCGCGCCTCAGGGCTTGTGCGATGGGAGGGGCTGAGAAAATTCTCAAAGAACTTTGACAGTGTTCCCCTGCCTCTGCTGGATTGAAGTTGTGTCTCTCTCACCTGTACTCCTTGGTTGTCCAATGAAGTGTTACCTCTGCCGCCAACGTTTTCAGATGGGAATTTTTTTAATAGTTCCGCAACAAGGGCCTTCTGGCACAGCCCCATTTTTGCAGACCTGTCCACCTCAGGAATAAGCAATATAAAGTTCTCCTTGTAGCGTGGGTCTAGAAGTGTCACCAACCAGTAATGACTGTCACCCAAAATTTTGAGAACGCGAATATCATGGAAAAGGCAGCGTAATATAAACTCAGCCATGTGTGCCAGATTACTAACAGGCAAGACTTCCATGTCCTCGCCAAGAGGATGACTGACCATGCTCTCCTCCTCCTCCTCTCTGTCCTCTGGCCATCCATACTGAACAGACGGTATGACAGCTGTGCAGGTAGTACCATCTATAGAGCATGAAACTAGCTCCTATTCTTCCTCCTTCTCCTCTTCCTCATTGTCCCCCAATCCACGTTTGGATGAGATGAGGCTGGGCTGTGTGTAATCACCCTGTATGGTTCCTTGCTCCATCTCATGATTCTCCGCCTGCAATGCATCCTCTTTGATTGTGAGCAGAGAGCATTTCAGAAGACAGAGAAGTGGGATGGTGACACTAATTATGGCGTCATCACCGCTCACCATCTTGGTGGAGTCCTCAAAGTTTTGGAGGATGGTACATATGTCTGACATCCATGTCCACTCCTGAGGTCTTATGTGTGGAGTCTGAACTGAAAACCGACGGCCTTGCTGATGCTGGTATTCAACAACTGACCTCTTCTGCTCACAAATCCTTCCCAACATCTGCAGTGTAGAGTTCCAACGCATGGGGACATCACACACCAGTCTGTGACCCGGAAGCTGCAAACGCTGCTGAAACACGGCAAGGGCCGCGGAAGCTGTAGGTGACTTTCTAAAATGGGCACACAGGCGGCGTCATTTAACAAGCAGATCTGGCAGCTCCGGGTAGGATTTGAGAAACCGCTGAACCACGAGGTTAAGCACATGGGCCAGGCATAGTATGTGTGTGAGCTCGCCGCTCCTCAGAGTCGCCACCAGGTTCCGGCCATTGTCACACAGGACCATGCCTGGCTGTAGTTTCAGCGGTGTGAGCCACAGATCTGCCTGCTCTTTCAGAGCTGTCCAGAACTCTTCAGCATTGTGCGGTTTATCACCTAAGCATATTAGTTTCAACACAGACTGTTGCCGCTTGGCCGAGGCAGTGCTGCAGTGCTTCCAGCTTGTGACTGATGTGGTCATTTTGGAGATGGAGGCTGAAGAGGAGGAGGGGGCTGAGGAGGATGAGGTGCAGGAGCTGTTGACTGTGGGGGCAACCCTGATTGACCTAGGGCACGCAATCCTTGGTATCAGGAGGATGTGTTCCGTCCCAAGGTCTGACTGGGTCCCGGCTTCCATTATGTTAACCCAGTGTGCCATCAGTGAGATGCACCGTCCCTGCCCACAATCACTTGTCCACGTGTCCGTGGTTAGGTGTGTTATGGATCCGGGTGGTGGAACCTCTGTGCTGCGGTGCAAGGAGGGACCAGAGGGGCTTAACTGACCAAGGTCGCACGGCAGCTCAATCGACTCCGTGAACCAGGGAAGGACCGAGCAGAGGGACCAGGTGCTACTCTGAGCCAGTCTTTGTATGAGAGCAGGTGACTCCCACGGGTCAGAAGGCAGGGACTGACCAGTACAGCAGATGAGCACGGCAGGCAGACTGACGGGTGATCCGGGTAGACGGACGGGCAGACACCACGGGTAACTGGCAGGAGCCTCCAGGTAGGCAGGCTGGTAGGCACGGCAAGTAACAAGCAGGAGCCTCCAGGTAGGCTGGCTGGTAGGCACGGCAGGTAACTGGTACATTCTCTGGGTAGGCAGTCTAGCCAAGCCCATAGACAGACTGGCGGACTGGGCTGTAAGCAGACTGTCGGGCTGGACTGGTAGTCAGGCTGGCGGACTGGACTGGTAGTCAGACTAGCGGACTGGACTGCTAGTCAGACTAGCGGACTGGACTGGTAGTCAGACTGGCAGCGGGACCTGAGGGCTGAAGCAGAGTTAGTACACAGAGCAAAAACCTTGCACGGGCACCTCCATTTTGGAGGAGGTGCCTTTTATATCAGAAGTCTTCCGGCCTTAAGCACAGTGCCCAGGAAGCTACGCGCGCCGGCAGTAGCAGCAGCAGGAGTGCCGGAAGATGCCGGGCCAGGAGCGCGGCGGTATGGGGGACGGAGTCTCTGCCTGTCAGGGGGCAGAGGTGCCGATGCTACAAGGTGGACTTTCCTGGTAACTGCGTTGCTGAGGGCACGGCTAATGTTTTGGGACACGTGTTTGTGTAATGCGGGGACGGCACACCGGGAGAGATAGTGGCGGTTTTAGACCGAGTACAGAGGGACTGCCGCCCCCATCAGGTTGCGTAATTCTTCCATCTCCACGGCAAATGGCAACATTTCAAGCGCAAGCAGTCGAGAAATGTGGGAATTTAGTAGTGTGGCCTGTGGGGCGTTGGCTGCGTAGTTGCACTTGCGTTCCAAGGACTGGGGTATGGACAACTTGAACACTGTGCTGGGACAAGGACGTGGATGTGCTTCCTGATGCTACTACTTGAGAGTGTGCAAAGACAGGTGAAGGGCAGGAGGCATCTTCGCATGCACCATGGACAGGGGATTGGCTTGCATGCACAACAGCGGAAGAAGCAATGGTGCTACCCTTAGACACTGTTCCTGGACACTGGGGTTCGGCCCACAAAGTCGGGTGCATTGCTTCCATGTGCCTGATCATGCTGGTGGTGGTCAGGCTGCTAGTTTTGCCACCACTGCTGATGCTGGCCTGGCAGGTGGTGCAAATGGCCTTTTTTGGGGTTATCGGCAGAGTCTTTAAAAAACAACCAGACTCGGGAAGACCTAACAGCTGTACTGGCAACTTCCTTCATGTTGGTGTTACGGGAATCACTTGACTGCCTTTTGTCTGCGGCCACCCCACTGCTTCTTCCTGTCTGTTGGGGTGCTCTGCCTCCCTCACCCTGTGTGCTGCTGTCCTCGCTCTGCATGTCCTCCTGCCAGGTTGGGTCAGTTACTATATCATCCACCACCTTGTCTTCCACTTTCGCACCCTGGTCCTGCTCCTGACTTTCTGGCAATTGTGTCTCATCATCGTCCACCTCTTGTGACACTTTCCCACCATCGCCTTCGTGTGACTGTGGCTGCTCAGATATTTGGGCATCGCTACATGTGATCTCCTCTTGCCCCTCTTCAAGTGGACCAGGCGAGAGGCCCAAATCTATAAATGAAAAGTGAACAGCTCTTCAGAGTGTCCAAGTGTGGGATCAGTTGTCTCCGGGCAATCGGTATGGTAGGAGGAAGGAGGATCAGGGTGAGGAATATGCTGTCCAGACTCATGGCTACTGAGACTTGACCGTGTGGAAGACAGGGTTGTGGTGGTGGCTAAGTGACTGGAAGCATTATCCGCTATCCAACCAACAACCTTTTGACACTGCTCTGGGTTCAATAGTGGTGTGCTGCGGTCCCCTAGGAATTGGGACAGGAAGATCTGGCGAGAAGATGTGGGTGTTTGTTGTGGCACAATTTCAGCTTGCTCACGGCCTTGTCCTCGGCGTCTGCATGCATCATCACCATCACGTCCAGTTCCCCAGTTCCAGTGCCACGCGCCTTGCCCATTTTAAATGGAGGACAATATCTTCCACACTCACTACAAATGGCTGAATTTGGTTTTAAATACCTGGTCTGTAGGTAACTATTTTGAACAGCAAACCAGTGTCAAAAACTTCGCTGACACACTGAAAAAAAATTTGAATGGAGGCCAAAGATGGCAGTATTTTCAGCGCAATTATATGTGATCCACGGGACGGACAAACCAAAGTTTTAAATAGCTGGATTTTTAGAGCTGTAATATGGAAACGACCTGGCTGTATTCTTCAGTGCCAACAAGCAAATGGTGCAGAAAAACGGTGTTCTCTGGATTGCTTTTTAAGCAAATAATGAAGATTAAGATCCAAAAAAAATTATTCCTGGCCCCTGAGACCTGGGCCTTTGTCTAGAAATATCTAACAGCAGCAGAAGGCAGAACTGGAATGGAGCCTCTTGTGCTATATGCTCTGCAGTCTGCTATATACACTGCCTGCCTGCCTATATACACTGCCTGCCTGATATCTCTGCAGATGGATTAGTCCTCAGAAGGACTGTTTGTTGAGATGGATATGTGTAATGTACTTGTTTTCTCCCTATGACGCGCCCCCTGGGCCGTGGGGGTTACTCGGCAGCTGGGCCTATGGATGCTGGTGGGGGATATCACGGTGGCTGGCCCGGTCCGTGACTCAGGGCGGTCAATAAAAAGGGGGGTTTTTATTTACAGAGGGGTTTATAAAGTTTGTGACGCCACCTGTGGTACCTGGTAAGGTTTACCAGCGCTGCTGCAGACCTCCGGGGGGTGATGGGATGGCAGCTGAGGTGTTTCTGCTCCCCACAGGTGGAGCGGGTCCCCGGGGCAGTGCGGTGTTTGATGGTGTTGATGCTGGGGCTTGTAGTGCAGGCGGGATGGTGCAACAGGAGTAACTGACAGAGACAGGGGATTCGCTTCAATACCTTTACTGGTGCGGATGTCAGGTACGGTCCAGGGTACTCAGTAGATTGGGTGCACTTCAGGACTTCTCCCCAGTGAGCGGGTATAAGGCCTCCTGGTCCGTGTCTGCCTCTCTGTATGCTCCTGGCCAGTCTGCAACTGGGCCTAGCTTATGTGTCGTGCTGTTCCTTCACCTGTCGCTCGGTAGTAGGACCTTCTGCTGGTAACCACTCTCCCTGGATGCTGGGGCCTTGTGGTTGCTGGTCCTGTAATGGGTCTAGCTTCAGGTCGTCCTGGGACTTGTAGTCCTCCTGGAATGCTGGTGATCCCTACTGGGTATAAAGGGACCCTGTAGGCGCGGACCCGGTTTCCGGTTTGTATATCGGGGTGAGCCTATGATGCTCCTCTGCCCCCTCAACTCCTTTCTCCTCTTGCCTTCGGCCACACTCAGGGCCCTCAGAACTCGGCAGCAGATGCGCTGCATCTTCGCTGCTCTCAGCATCAGCACGCTCTCAGACTCACTCTCAGTCTGACTCACAACTCACTGAGCTGCCTGGCTCCACCCTCCATATATATATATCCCTAACAGGCTCCCTCTTTTGGTATGAGGTGGAAAGGTGGAGGTGTTTGTATGTAGTGAAGGCCTCTTGTGGAGAAGTCCGTCGATGTACCCTGGGTCCTGTGGTACCTGTGCGCAGCAGGGTGCCACATTCCCCCCTAGTTCAATTCAGTACTCCTGGACAGAAGCATTTTTTTTTTTCAAACAGGTAAAAACAATAGCAACAATTATAATAACTGCAAGTATAATAACATTAAGTTACAGTAAGTCCCGTAACCTGGTGTCCATTTCACCGATGAAAGAACATGAGGGACCCACCTGAAAACCCTCAACGTAGTCCCTGGGTGTGGCTACAGGGCATAGGTGATCCAGGTGCTGGACCACGTCTTCAGCCACGCCAAACGGGTTTTTGTTCTGTGGTCATATAAAAAAGGGGCACTTTAGGGAGTGCAACTATTTACATGACCGTTTTTGGCTGCTCACAGTCCTCAGCCTACAAGTCTTTATACCCTTCCGGGTAACTAAATACATATTTTAATTGTCCATTAATAAATAACAAAGGAAATACCCTACTGGATAACTATTTACATAGTGTTCAGTCCCACTTGCCAAACTAGTAGTGGGGTCCCCGCCTGGGGTATTTTTGTTTTTTGCTGGACCCAGCTGGGCCATCAGCTATGTCCTGCAAGGGGGGAGTCCTCAATCACACGGTACACTTGGAGGGCGTACCACCCGCGTTCCCCGTGGTGCCGAGTGTAAGTGACACGGTCACCGGGGTACAAGTTCCGGTCGGGATGGCCCTGTTCCAGCTCGGGCTCAACATCCCGCCCGTTCACAAAAATGTCTCTGTCGAACTGGGGAAGCCACTTTGCTCCGGGGATGTACGGCAGGGCCATGGGCATGACTAGAATCGCGACCCTTGCTGGTGGGGCTCCTGACTGAGCAGCGCCGGGCGAAAGTTGAGCATCGAGAGCGTTATCCTGTGCTCCGGCAGCTTGCTGGTCGTCAGCCATGGTTGCGCCCCCCTAGTAAACCGTAGCCTACCTTCTTCACTTTTTCTATCAGGTAGGCCGCAGCTCTGCAGGCGAAGGTCTTCTTCCAGGACCTTGCGTCGCTCGCGTCTGACGCCAGAGTGTCCACTGGACTCCTTCCAGGACCTGGCGCTTCCTGGTTCGACGTCAAGGGTGGGGCGTGTCTTGGGCTTCGCGCGCTTTCAGCGGTTTCGCCTCTCCGATTCCCACGGTTACGCACCTCTTCTTCCCGCGCAGCGACAGGAAAATGGCGGATAATGGCGGGAAACAGTGGCAATTGGCGGGAAAACTTCACCACGGTATGCGACACAGTTCTTTAAGGCGCACAGTACCCGGTGGCAGCGGGCATGCAATCCTGTTCGTTGCAACGGGCACGCAATCCTGTTGGTTGCAACAGGCACGAAATCCTGTTCGTGACGCCAAGGTTGATGCGCCCCCTGGGCCGTGGGGGTTACTCGGCAACCGGGCCTATAGATGCTGGTGGTGGATATCACGGTGGCTGGCCCTGTCCGTGACCCAGGGCGGTCAATAAAAAGGGTTTTTTTTATTTATAGGGGGGTTTATAAAGTTCATGACGCCACCAGTGGTACCTGGTAAGGTTTACCAGCACTGCTGCAGACCTCCGGGGGGTGATGGGTTAACAGCTGAGGTGTTTCTGCTCCCCACAGGTGGAGCGGGCCCCCGGGGCAGTGCGGAGTTTGATGGTGGTGATGCTGGGGCTTGTAGTGCAGGCGGGATGGCGCAGCAGGAGTAAATGACAGAGACAGGGGATTTGCTTCAATACCTTTACTGGTGCGGATGTCAGGTACGGTCCAGGGTACTCAGTAGGGTGGGTGCACTTCAGGACTTCTCCCCTGTGAGCGGGTATAAGGCCTCCTGGTCCATGTCTGCCTCTCTGTATGCTCCTGGCCAGCCTGCAACTGGGCCTAGCTTATGTGTCGTGCTGTTCCTTTACCTGTCGCTCGGTAGTAGGACCATCTGCTGGTAACCACTCTCCCTGGACGCTGGGGCCTTGTGGTTCCTGGTCCTGTAATGGGTCTAGCTTCAGGTCGTCCATGGACTTGTAGTCCTCCTGGAATGCTGGTGATCCCTACTGGGTATAAAGGGACCCTGTAGGCGCGGACCCGGTGTCCGTTTTGTATATCGGGGTGAACCTATGATGCTCCTCTGCCCCCTCAACTCCTCTCTCCTTTCTCCTCTTGCCTTCGGCCACACTCGGGGCTCTCAGAACTTGGCAGCAGACGCGCTGCGTCTTCGCTGCTCTCAGCGTCAGCACGCTCTCAGACTCCCTCTCAGTCTGACTCACAACTCACTGAGCTGCCTGGCTCCACCCTCCATATATACATCCCTAACGGGCTCCCTCTGGTGGTATGAGGTGGAAGGGTGGAGGTGTTTGTATGTAGTGAGGGCCTCTTGTGGAGAAGTCCGTCGATGCACCCTGGGTCCTGTGGTACCTGTGCACAGCAGGGTGCCAAACCTACACTACCTAATACACAACCAAATCTCTCCCTAGCTCAGCAGCACCTCTCCTTACACTGCCTGATTGCGGAGTAGACTGACGAGCACAGCGGCGCCAGGTCTTATATAGACCTGAAGATGCTGTGCAGACAGCCAATCACTGTAATGCCAAAACCACCATAGCTGCGGCATTACAATGAGTGGCAGACAATCCCTGAATGTTGATTGGCGCTCTAAAGAGCACCAAACATGCAGCGAGGGGACCCGAGCATCTGCCCCAGCATCTCGCAAATACTCGGCGAGCTCCAAGCATCTCGAGTACTGAGATGCTCGGGCGAGTACCGAGCACTTGCGAGTATGCTCGCTCATTACTAAAGATAATCCTTCACATTGGAGCTGGGACTTCAAAACATCCATTTAACTTGAATAAATAGCCCCTCCCAAGATGTGATAGGTAGTGTTGAGCCACCCCCGTAGTGTTCAAGTTCTGTTCGGTTCGTCGAACACCTTCGAACACCGTTAAAACCAATGGCAGGCAAACAAAAACACATAGAAACACATAGAAAACACATAGAAAACACTTCAAAGGTGTCCAAAAGCTGACAAACTGCTCAGAAGACACAACTAACACATGGAAAAGTGACAAGTACATATAGTCATGCGAAAAGAAAAGAGGTGGAGGAGTAAAAGGAGGGGGAGACACAGATATAGGCATGTCATGCCCTTCAAAAACCAAAAAAGTGCGAAGCCGACACGGCCAGTCCGTTCCTGCCCGTGCGACCTCCGTGTCGCCGGCTTTGTGCCACAGCTGCGGTGGACCCTGACGGCCAGCCCCCGTCTCCCAATACTGGTGCATGTCCGCTGGTGGGTCGAGCGAGCCCCCCTGCGGTGGAGGCAGGTCTAATCTTTTTAATTTAAATTGTCTCTCTAATTTGAATGAGTACACTTTCAATCATTTTACAAGGATCTATTGGAGGGCAAGTCTCATGCCAGCAGCCATGGTAGCAGGTGGAGGAAGAGGCGGAGCCTGCCGTGTGCTGCTGTGTTTGGTGTGTGGAGAGAGCTCTTGGGAAGGGAGGTTTTGCCTTTTCCATCTGGGACTTTTTGTCTGCCCCCTTCCCAGGAAAGGAGACTTGCTGTGGGATCGGCCTCCGGGGCTGGGCCCCTGGCTCCTGCCCCCCGGTCCAAGCCAGCGGGGGGCGGGAGGAATACCATCGTGGCTGGGATGACCAGGTCTGGAAAAGGCAAGGGGTCCGGCATGAAGACCAGAGGGACTCCCGAGGCCACGGCCGCGGCAGCTCCTCCCCCCGGAGGTAGGCCGAGTACGTGCAGGGGTGCTGCAGCGGTGCCCCCTGATTGGGGCACCAAGTAGGCGAAGGAGTTCACTGTCATCTATGGCTCCCGCATCCATGCGCACCTCTGCGAGTATGAGGACGCCTCAAGGAAGCTAAAATCCCTCTTGGGGGAGTTGAGGGTAGCTCGGGAGTGGTCCGACAGGGCCTCTAGCAGCAAGAAGCCTGAGCTATCTGCCACGGTCAGGAGGATTAAGAAGGCCATCCAGGAGGTGGAGAACCGGCGGTGTACCATCCTGGCCGGCAGAGGGCCATTCAGAGAAAAACTGGAGAACGACGAACGGTTCAGAGCCATGGCCGGTGGATCTCTGGAGGGGTCACGGAGCTCCAGCCAGGTGGTGGTGGTGGAGGATGAGGAGGAAGAGGACTGTGAGGAGGAGGTTGCGCCCTACCCGCCATCTGATGGCCTGGTAAGTGATCTCCAGGCATCGCATAGCGGAATAGCCCCTGAGCAGATGGCTCTCCCGTCTGACTCTAGACCTTCAGAGGGCAGCGGGAGCGAAGGGGAGGATGAGGATGGTGGTAGTAGTAGTGAGGGGGGCTGCCTCGTCATGAAGCAGATCAGGCAGATTGAGTCCCCGGTACATTTTAACCAGCTGATGTTCTGGGACGAGATCTGCGAGGACGAGGCAACCGGGAGCAGGATGAAGAGGAAAGCGAAGAGAGCTATGAAAAAGAAAACATCGGTAACACATAAATTTGTGTATGTCCCCCTCTCTGGGGCCCCCCGGTCCCGTTGTGTGGCACCCGCTACCCACCCCGGCTCGGGCCCTGTTGTGGGTCCGCAGCGAGGGGGCCGGGAGACTATAGGCCCTGGCACGCAGAGCGCCACCTCTGTTTTCAGTAATGAAGGTGGTGTGTCGGATGTGTCTGACATGGAGCATGGCACGGAGGGCGGCCCGGCGGCAGGCAAAAACCATGGTGGTGCTCAGGCTGGGTCCCCTGTGAGAGAGGGGGCTGGCCTGGCACCTGGTGTGCCTGCTGGCATGCGGGGGGCGGCGAGCGTAACTTCCGCTGCCACCTGCACTACTGGCGGCACACCGGCAGCCAGGGCCGCATATCCGGCGGCGTGTGCTGGGAAAGTGTCTGGGTCCCTCACTCACGGATCTGTTAAATCTGGATCACTTTTGGGGACCCAGGCACAGGGACCCAGTAAAGGGTCGACACTGAGGGCTCTGCCGCCGGTGGACGCCGAGGGGGAGTGGCTTAGCCTGGGGCCGGCCGCCGGAGTTGCTGTGGCCAAGCTCTTTGTGGCTAAGGGAGTGACTGGGGGGGGTGCTGTGCCTCCGGGAATTGGTGCCGCGGCACTGGGGACCCCCGAGAGTAGACCCGGCTCCAGGTTGGTTTTGGGGGTCCCCTCACGGCCATTTTTTGGGGGCGTGGCCTCCATGGCATCCCCCGCCCATGTGGGAGTGGCCACGGTGGGCCGCACTGTGCTGCTGGGTGCAGGCGGCGTGGCTTCCCGGGCGGGGGCCGCCCATGTAGGAGTGGCCACAATGAGCAGTACTGTGCTGCCGGGCACTGGGGGCGTGGCTTCCCGAGCCGGGTCTGCCCATGCTTAGCGCCGGCACCGGTGGCTGCTCCTGGAGCAACAGAGACCGCAGCTGCGGCCAGTGCCAGTGTGGGGGCTGCTGCTGTGGTTCATGAGGGTGCCTGTGTGCTGGGGTCCGCTGTGTCTGGGGGCTTACCTGGGGCAGGGGCTCCGGCAGTGCAGGTGTCCAGGAAGGCTGCAGCAGGGCTGGATGGTGCAGTGGGAGGAGCTATGCCTGGCTCTCTTCCTGCCAGTAAAGCAGAAAGCTCCAGGTATGCTGGGAGCAGTGGTGCTGCACTGCTTGAGTCCTGCAGCGTGGTGCTTGATAGGCCAGCAGCATTAAATGTACAGAACCCCCAGGCAGGGAAGACACCACCAGCAGGTGGCAGTAACGGCAACACAAGTAATATGGACGGTGGTAGAGAAATTGTGTCCAGAAAGTGTACACAAAAAAAGAAAAACATTGACCCCGGTGCGCATGGGAGTGGGAGCGGGGCGAGTGGGGTGATTGTGGACACAAATGAGCATGGTGTGGGTACAAATGTGTCTGTGGCTGGGGATGCAAATGGTGGGGTGTCTGCGGTAGGGTGCGTGAATGGAGTGTCTGTTGGTAGCGGGGAGCACGGGGGGGGGGACTGGTCCATCTGCCCCCCCGGCCGCGAGCCCCAGGAGTTTTGCGGGGGTAGTGGCCGGGGCCTCAGGGTCCTCTCGGGGGGTTTCCTCGCCTCTAGATCTCAGGGACGGTGACTTGCGACGCCATTTTCTGGAGGCCCTCAAGAAGGGAGAACGGACGATCACGGTTCAGGGAAGAGAGGTGGATCTGGCATTTTGGCTGGACAGGCATGGCAAGGCTGCCTTCCAAGATAAAAGAGAGGGGGAAACAGTGTGGTCCCGCCCAACAGCCGGGCAGGGGGTGGCCAGGAGGAATGTGGTCCGTCTTCGGTGGAGGGGCAGTGAAGCGTGCCCGCCTAGAGCGAGGGTCATGGAGCTCCTCCTGAAGATGGACTTCAGGGCAATTTACATCTTTGCCCTGATCCATCCTTTTGGTACCTCCATCTTTGACATCAGTTTTGTTCGTCCAGAGGGCTTAGAGCTTTTCTGGTCGAATTTTGAACAGGTGAAGGGGGAGCCCGGCTGGCGAGACTTTGCCGTACAGGCGGTATCTCGCCAAAATGGCGTAAAGAGGGTGACCGTTCTAACAAATAATGAGTCACTCTCAGGGAGCGATATTATGATGTGGCTTTCTCGTTATGGGGAAGTCACAGAGGTCCCAAAGAAGAACAGGGATGAGTTCGGCATTTGGTCAGGGGGCTGGACCTTCATGATGAAATTGAAGGTTTCAGGTGGTACTGTCACTCACATCCCCTCCTCGGCATTCCTGGAGAGGGACTGGATCCTGATCTTCTACCAGGGGCAGCCAAAGGTCTGCCACAGGTGTGGTGACCCCCGCCACTTCAGCGCGGGCTGCAAAGTGCAGAAATGTGCCTTGTGTGGCGGGGTAGGTCATCTGGCCGCGGCCTGTGGTGAGATTAGGTGTCACCTGTGTGGTGATCTAGGTCACCCGTATAGCCGCTGCCCCCATTCCTTTTCCAACACCATCTCTGGTCAGGCAGAGGAGGGCCGCGGGGGGGTCCCCAGTGGTTCATCTTCTGCTGGAACTGCAGGTGGGGGCGGGAGGGGATCAGAGGGGTCAGGGAGGAAAGGCGAGGCGAATACACCAGCCCAACAGTGGCAACAGGTGAGGCGCCGAAGGGACAGGGGGCAGGATAAGCCCCAGGAGACTGGGGTGATGACTGTCCCCTCCCCGGAGGTTGCAGCCGGAGCCTCTGAGGCCCTGGGGGAGAAGGCGGTGAGCGAGGAGATCAGGAGGATGGAGAGGGAGGAGGTGGCTGCTTCCGATAACGCCTCTCAGTATGAAAGTCTGGATGAGGAGGTGGTGGAGCAGCCAAAAAAATCAGGTGACAAAAGTACCAGTAGTCGGAGGAAAAAGAACAGGAAAAGGGTAAAAAAATCTAAAGGTCCCCCCCCCTGACCCCTACGGTGCCTACGGAAGGGCTCACCGGCTCCCCTCTGATCCCCCTCTCCAATCGGTTCCAAACACTCGATGACTCTGCTTTGTCGGAGGTCGGGGGTAAGGAGCTGGAGACAACATCTGGGGTGACTTCAGGGGGCGGCGGCGTCTGTCCCCCCGGGGGACTCGGTTGCCCCGGGGGATGGGGACTGCCCCGGGGTCCAGAGGCGAGGAAACCTGTGCTAGGAAGGAGGTGTCCAATGCTGGATCGGCGGGCATGGACACCTCGGTATCCCTAAAGAGGAGGGGTGACTCGGGCTCCATCTCTAAAGGCGAGAGGAAAAAGGGGGATACGGGGAAAAAGAAGACCATCTAACTCAATCACCCATGATGGCGGAACATACCCCGTTGACTCTGGCGTCGATTAATGTCGCCAGTATAAAGTCAGATGCGGCCAGATTTACGGCCTTTGATTTTTCACCCGAGTTGAGGCTGACATTTTATTTTTGCAGGAGACCAGACTAACGGACATAGGGGCCATTTATAAAGCAAAGAGGGAGTGGAGGTGTGGGCCCTTATACTGGTCTCTTGCGGCCGAGCCGTATAGCGGGGTAGCGGTCCTTTTAAGGCCGCTTCGGTAGAATGCAGACGGGTGATTGAGGTAGAAATGGGGAGGTGCTTGGTTCTTGATGTCTTCATGAGGGGACAGGAGCTCCGGCTCATTAATATCTACGGCCCGCAATCTAAGTGGGACCATAAATGTCTCTTCCTGAAGGTCAAGCCCTATCTTTTTACAAGCCGGCAGGTGGTC
This sequence comes from Phyllobates terribilis, assembly GCF_046119375.1. Lineage (NCBI taxonomy): Eukaryota > Metazoa > Chordata > Amphibia > Anura > Dendrobatidae > Phyllobates > Phyllobates terribilis. The sequence goes on along the minus strand of NW_027362763.1, from coordinate 733,221,185 downwards.
TTCGGTGGGGATTTTAACACTGTAACTAGATCCCATGATAGGGGAGGCCCCGGAGACTGGCTGGCTTATGATAGCATAGCCCTGAATAGCATAGCAAGTGAAGCTCGCCTGGTGGATGTCCACATCCGGCACACCGCAGGTCACGGGGTTTCACCTTTCATAGGGGTAGCAGTAGGTCTAGGATAGATAGGTTTTATTTAAACGGAGGAGGCCGTCTCTTCTGCAGTGTCCGCTGTTGAGGTGGATTTCTCCGATCACTGTTTCATTTTCTTTTCCTTGAATGTTACAGAGACCCCCGGATGGGGAGAGGCCTGTGGAAGCTGAATTCGTCCCTGCTGGAAGAAGCTGATGTAAGACAATCCTTTGAGGAATTTCTTCAGAGCCAGGTACCTCTCTTGGGTCTCTGTAGTACTAAGTCTGAGTGGTGGGAGATCTTCAAAAGAAGGGTTGCAAGGTTCTTCCGTCATCTCTCGAGCCTCAGGGGCCTGAACAGGCACCGCCTGAATCGGGATCTGGGGAGAAAACTCGAGCAGCTCGTCTCGACTGGAGGGGACCGTGAGGAAATCTCCAGGGTGAAGGCCTTGCTCAAGGGGTGCCAGTATGATAGGCACACATCCTTGGTTTTTGAGAGGGATTTCGGGAGGTACCGCTCGCCCAGCCCTTACAGGAACTGCAGGATGTCAGTGAGTTGTAAGGTGGTAACAGGACTGATCGACAGTACGGGGTCCCTGAACAGATCCAAATCAGGGATCCTGGAGGTGGTCAGATCCATCTACTCCCACCTCTTGGGGGGGAGGGTACCTGATCGGGATGAGATGTCGGCTTTCCTGGCTGAAACCATCCCTGAGCCAGGGGATGACCCCTCTCTTCATGTTTTGGTGGAAGCAATCAGGGAAGAGGAAGTGAGACGGGCGATTGATGGGCTCCGGCCCAATAAGTCGCCTGGTCCGGATGGCTTAACATCCGAGTTTTGCAAGACTTTTAGGGACTCCTTGGTCCCCCTCTTGACCGAAGTGTTTAATGAGTGTCTCTCCTCGGACGCTCTGCCCAGTTCAATGAGGAAGTCAGCCCTGATTATTCTGTCAAAGGGTAAAGACTCGTCCCGTATTGAGAATTGGCGTCCCATAGCGCTTCTCAATATGGACCGAAAGGTTCTGGCAAAGGTGCTTTTTAATCCGTTGGTGAAATTCGCACCCCGGCTCCTTTCGGGGGCCCAGCACTGCTCTGTTCCAGGCCGCAGCACATTTAGTGCTGTGCTCGGTGTCCGAGACAGTGTAGCAGAGCAGGGCAGGCCACTGGAAGGGGTACTTGCTGTCCTTAGACCAGGCGAAAGCCTTTGACCGGGTTAACCACGAGTACCTCTGGTCCGTCCTTCTGAGGTACGGTCTGCCCGGGAGGTTTGTTGATTGGTTGAGAGTTTTATACAATGGGGCAGAGACTTTTCCACTTGTGAACGGTTGGGTCGGACACCCTTTTCAGGTGAAGTCTGGTGTCTGCCAGGGCTGTCCTCTGGGCCCACTGTTATACGTGTTTGCGATCGACCCCCTTCTAAGGAGGGTGGAGCGCGGACCGTTGGTGGGAGTCGGGATGGACCAGGCGGAGCCAGATGCCACCTTGAGGATAGTGGCGTATGCCGACGACGTTTCCCTTTTTGTAACCTCGAGAGGGGGGGCAGATTGGGTCATGTCTGAGGTTGAGCGCTTCTCGGTGGCATCCGGGTCCATGATCAACCAGGATAAGTGTGAAAGTCTCTGGCTGGGAGGGGGAGATCCTAGTTTTGATCTCCCGGACACCATTCCAGGGCCTCAGGCCACAGCAAAAATACTAGGCATCAGTTTCGGCCCGGGTGACTACCCCCAGCAAAACTGGGAGGGCAGACTTAAGATTGCCGCCCAGAAGGTGGATCAGTGGAAGGGCTGGTCCCTGCCTGACCCTGAGGGAAAGGGTTAGCCTGGCCAAAGGGTAATTGCTCCCTTTACTAATATACCTGGGCAGTGACTGCATCTTGCCAGAGCCTCTTTGGACACGGGTCTACAGCCTGTTCTTTCAACTATTATGGGGGAATAGGCTGAACCTAATCAAGAGGGAGGTCACGTACGCATGAGGAGACTAGGAGGGTTGGGTATGGTCAACCCAGTGGTGTTCCTAGTAAACACCTTTATTAAGGCAAACATCGCCAACCTCTGGTTAGAGAGGGCTCCTCCGTGGGTATTCTCCTGAAGGGGGTGGTTTCGGCCTTTCTTCCAGGAATGGGAGACAGGAGGGCAGGTGTAGGGCCTTCGAACGCCTCATGGGCATCTTCCGGCTTATGCTACTCCGGTTCTGAAGGTCATCCGCCTGTGGGGTCTGGGAGTGTGGGAGATCAGGACCTTGTCAAGGAGGTTACTTGACAATAGGGTCCAGTTGACCAACTTTCAGAAGCCCCTGGCGCTCAAGGATTGCCCAAGCCGCGATCTGGAGGTAGGGCTTGGGTTATTGAACTCTAAATGGATCCCCTTGAAGTTTTGGGACTTGGCTTTGCACTGCTTCCATGAGAGACTGTATGTGAGGGACAACCTGAAGTACAGGAACTCGGATAACCGGGATTGTCCCCGCGAGGAGTGTGGCGGCATGCTTGAGAGCATGGAGCACTTCCTGCTTCGGTGTCCCTTTAATACCGAGGTCTATAGTAGGGTGGGTGCTTCCAATGGCTGGTCCAGGCTGGCAGGCCTTTCCTATGCGGAGTGGGCCCATGGGGCATTCAGGTCCCTTGGTGGCTGAGATCGGGGCACTGTTTTCTTAGTTAACTTAGTGACTAGGTTTTACACGTGGAACTCACGGTGCTTAGTGTCCACCCAGCAGAAAGCCCTCCCCCGGGAAGAGGTGATTAGGAACATCCTGAGTGACCTGGCAAAAGTGCGCTCGCTGGAGTATGAGAGGCTGGGTGCAGGGAGGGCTTCTCTTCTATGGAGGGGGTTCTCATTTAATGTGCCCTAGGGAGAGTTAGGTTACGCGTGTCTGTGATAGGGTGAGTTAGTCTCCTTCTATACTTTATATTTATTTGTAAGGTCAGGTAGTCATGTAGGGTCAGAGAGGGACAGACAGGGACAGTCATCAGGGATAGGTAGTTTAGTATTAGGTTGGTAGTGAGGGTCAGTGAGGGACAGGTAGGGAAAGATTGGTAGGGCGGTAGGGACAGGTTTTTTTCTTTTCTTTAATAGGGAGGGACAGGGTGTTTTGTGTTAGATTAGGGTGAGAGCCTCTGTAGTCTCCAGTTTCCTGGTGGTGGGCTGCTCCCCTCACATTGTAGTTTTTTGTTTTGCGGTATCGGAATCTGAATATAGGGCTTGCAAGCACTGAACTTGGGTCTGATTTTTGATTTATGGTTGGTTCTTTGTGGTTAAATTATCATGTTACTGCTAAGCGTTAAAACAGACTTTTTATGTTGTGTATTGTATGTATATGTGTATTGTATGTATATATATGTGTATTGTGTGTGGGGGGGTGTAGTTTTAGGTTGGGTGGGGGGTTTCAGGGGGAAGGGGGAAGGGGTGTTTTTGTAAAAAAAAAGAAAAATGGACGTCCTGCGGGATGCGGGAAAAAGGACCCTTTTTGCGCTTAAATGGCCACAAACTTTCGTGGGACCTTGTTGGTGTTAAGAGGCCACAGACTTTCGCGGGACCTTTGGTGTTTAAAAATGGTGGTGGGGAAAACAAAAAAAAAAATAAAATAAATTTATTTGTGTGTAGAGTGTTAGTTTTGGCCAGGTGGCCCTTCTCTTATTTTTGGGCGGTGGGCCAGTTATTTAGTTTTCCTTTTTGGGGTTAGGTGTGAATGTGCAGGTATGAATGTTGCGGATGTTAGGGGTCTTGTGCGCTTTAGGGCGTGGCCTGGCTGGTAGATACGGAAGGTCTTCCCTTGCTGGGGGGTCTTTTGGAAAAATGAAGACGTTTTGTTTCTTGTGTTTCGTGTCATGTGGTAGCTTGTTGGACTCTATATAATTTTGGATTTGGGCTATGTCTTGCTGGGGTTTTTTGTTTTTCTTGTATAATGTTTGTATTTGTGGTTTATATTTGTGTTTTGTTTTTGTGTTTTTGTACTTTTATATTAAATAAAAAAAAGAGTTCCAGCTCCAGTAGCGTCCACTAAAGCTGCTGCAGTTAAAAAGCTTTTATAAGGATCGAGCTTGGCGGTCCACCGCAAGGCGTCCTAGCGCCAGTCCCAGCCCCTGTGCCTTGGGGTGCCTCCCAAATGCTCTTCACTGAGTGTCCCGGGGGCCCGAACAATTTCCTTTAAAAAAAATTAAGTGTCTAAACTACAGGTGGTGTAGCTTGCTTTACAGCTGGGTTAATCCGCTGACTAGCAGACACTGCTACTAGGCCCAAAGTATTGCTTGTGCTAGATGCAGTTAAAAATTTGTAATTAGATACTCTCGTTGGATGCTGAGAAAGCATTCCATAGAGTCTCCTTGCACGCCATTTATTATTCTCTTAAAAAGCTTGGGGTAGGGGACCCATTTATAGCCAAAATCATGGCCCTGTATTGCAATTCGTCAGCTAGGCTGAAGATAAATGGAACATTATCATCACCTTCCATAATCACAAATGGGACAATGCAGGGATGTCCTCTGTCCCCTCTCTTATACATCCTAGTGATGGAGCACCTGCTCTCATCAATTCCCGATAACCCCAATATTAGGGGGATTGAGGTGGGAGGCACTGAGTACAAGTGCTCTGCATTTGCTGATGATGTCCTAGTATATATCACTCAACCACATATATCCATCACTGCTGTTATGGCTGAAATAGATCACTTTGGTACATGGTCAAATTTTAAAATCAATGCAGCGAAGTCTGAGGCCCTCGATGTCTCCCTCCCCAAATCCATACAGGATTCCATCCAGTCCAACTTTCCCTTTGCCTGGCCCTCACAGGGTATCAAATACTTAGGAATTCGTATTCATAGAGACCTCTCCCGTCTATTTTATCTTAATTTTGGGCCCTTTATTGAACACCTCCATAGAGATCTTACTTCTTGGCCGGTGAAGGATTTTTCCTGGTTCGGCAGAATAAATATACTAAAAATGAACGTCCTACCTAAACTCTTATACCTCTTCCAAACCATTCCCGTGGTAATTCCCTCAAATTTTTGGAAAAGACTGCGCAGTAGCTTTTGCAGATTTATCTGGGCAAGTGGGCGTCCACGCATTCAGGGGGACGTTCTGATCAGACACAAACAAAAGGGGGGCCTTAGCCTTCCGGATTGTAGAAGGTATTACATGGCAGCAGTACACGCTAGAATCCTGGACTTCTTCCATCATTCGGAGGGGAAATTGTGGGCCAAAATAGCTCAATCCATTTGTCCTAAAGCTCCTACCACTCTCCCATGGTGCGCCCATTTAATTGTCCGCTCTCTTGGCCTCATGTCATATAGTACTTATGCCACTGCTTTGGCTTTGAGATCCCCCAAAAAAAGCTTATCCTCAATCGACCCCCAGGGCCCCTTGATCCCGATTTCAGATAATCCAGATTTCCCACCAGGACTATCTGCAAATAGATTTCTCGGTTCAAATAAATCCCATACGATATTATTTTCTCATGTCATCTCCAATACTTCGCTGCTCCCCCTCAATGACTTGTTAAAGAGAAGAGCCACTTCCCCGAAGGTTAATTTTGAATATAGCCAGTTACAACACTTCTATTCAACTGTGAGTAATGCACACATCTTCATAGAGATCTCACAATCTTTGAAAAATTGAGCCTATCATTGTCACCCCCTACACACTCCATCTCCCTACTGTATAATCTCCTCATTGCCCAGATAACTGACAATAGGCCAGGATTCTGCGGTGCATGGGAAAGGGAACTGGGGAAGTCCTTCTCTGACTCACAATGGGATAAATGTTTCTTCCTAACACATAAAACCTCAATAGGGTCGAAAGCTCAGGAAACCTCCTTCAAAATTATCTCTAGATGGTACCGGGTACCAGCAGTCCTTCATAGATGGTATCCAGTGGTCTCAGATAGATGTTGGAGATGTGGGGAGGGGGAAGGGACAATGTCACACATATGGTGGGCATGCCCTATAATAAATGCATTTTGGGCAAAGTTGGTTCCCATGATTGAGAAAATAACTGGTTTGACTATCCCTAATACGCCAGAAGCCCTCCTTTTATCAATGTTACCAATAAGTAAACGTAGTTATAAAAGGTCATCAATAGGCTACCTAATACAGGCGGCTAAGAATGTCATTCCACGACACAGGAAAAACAGAGACCCACCCTCTGTGGAGGAATGGTTTGCAGAGATCTCCCTCCTTAATAGGATGGAGCATCTGATTGCCATCTCACCAGCTGATGTTGATAGATACTTCGTGATTTGGAGGAATTGGATTGATTTGCAAAACTCTGACGCCTATCATCTAGCCCCCAACTAAAGTTATCCGTGATGTCGGCAGAACAATGATCATAATCACACTCTATTGATTGGTGGTCTGCCGTGGTCTGCTCCCTCTCTCTCTATCTTTCATATGGAAAAATACATGCTTGATCTGGATATTGATGGAAAACCCTCCCTGTACCCCCCAATGTACTGTCGTTATGCATAGATTTAGAGTTATACTACCCCTTTTACTATGTATATTGTATTTTCTTGTACTTTTTCAACACAAAAATTTAAAAAAACTTGAATTTGAAAAAAAAAATTGTAATTAGATCTACAGGCGGTGGCTACTCCGCTGACTAGCAGACACTGAAGCTTTGGAGCAGACCTCTGATTCCCAGGCTATAGTATGAGTAAACAGCTCATCAGACTCAACCATCTGTGTTACCCCAAGCCATAGTGTATGTAGTTTCTTACGATTAAAAGGGGGGGGGGGAGACCCGACCCACCTGGAATTGACGATGGCAATGTCATGTAAAACACAGCAAGGGGACTCCAAAAAGAGTCTCCATTTCTTCCCAAAATTGTGGCACAGACACCACTTAAGTGGCATCAATTGTCCCAGAGTTGCTTAAAATGGTTGGTGAGGAGATTTTCCAAAATCCTCAAGCTTTTAGTCTCCCCAGAATGACACAGGTGGGGCAGATGGTGGTTGTCCCAGCCCGCTAGGCCGCATTGTAGCACAGTGAGCTTCGCACTGCAACTTATGCTTCATATCCATGTGACGGTTCATGCATGAAGTACTCAAACTATGGATTTTTTGGCCTCTAATTAGCTTTTGGTGACAAATGTTACAGATAACACGAGTTGGGTCATCCTTATCGATCTGAAAAAGTGCACAGGCTGTGCAAGGTTTAGAGCTCATGCGACTCTGCTACTAGCAATACTATCAAATGATTGGCTGGGTTAGATGCAGAGCGTCTGGGTTTGGTTGGGGGTCCCCACAGTCTGCCTAGGCTTGATGCAGTTAAAAATTATTATTAGATACACAGGCGGAGCAGCTTGCTTCGCAGCTGGGCTAATACGCCCAAAGTATTGGTAGACTCTATACTAAATAAAGAAGGATTCACTGACTGTGGTGTCCCCTCCGTGGGCCGTGGCGATTGGTGGAGATTTGGTGGATGATTATAGGAGAAAGCTCCTTAATAGAGAAAGTTGGTGGATTTATACTCTAAATACACGTGTACCAGCGGGTTTAAACATCAGACATGATTTGATGTGTCATTATGAATGGTCATTTATAGATTATTATTATATATATGTTACTTTTTTCTTCTTTTCTTTTTCTGATTAACTCAGCCTTGAACAGGTGCATAGCAGGACATGACATATAAATACCACTTCCTTGCTGCTTTTTTGCTATGCAATGATTACGAACCTTTAGTTCGAAACGCATTTGTTGTTCTTCTCCAAGGTAGACTTTTAAAATATTTTTTGTATGACCCAATAAAAAGTGGATTTTAGAAGATTTGTTCAGCTGGATCTTCCTGGTTCCTCATGTTCGTCTGGTAGCACTCCTGGCTCCGTGCTGTTGATCTTCTAGGTGGGTGAGCTGATTTTTTCCTTTCTTTTTCTGCCATGTGGCGATTGGTCATCCACTTTCGCTGCCCCTTACTCAACGAATTCACAAACATCTCCCGTCAGTTTGGAGTCCCATTATGTCCAACCAAAAACATAGGCCCCACAACTAAAAATAATCGTTCTTAGGCATCGAAATCGACACCACAGCAAGGTTGTTCCGCCTCCCATGGGAAAAAATACCAAAACATTACACCTGAACAAGGTTTTTTGCGCAGTATGGAAAGTAACACTACAGCAGATGCAAGTATTACTAGGTCTCCTCGTGTTTGCGAGCCGGGTGATGCCAGTCGGAAGGGTTTTTTCTCTTCATTTATCGCCCGCAACAAAAGGGGCATCTAAACCGAGTCATACAATCAGAATCAGCAGGCAGTTACGGGCGGACTTAGAGGTGTGGAAAACCTTCTTATAATCATTCAACGGTCACACGTTATTCATGTCAGCAGAACAGTCCAACATTCAACTAAGATTATTCACCGGGGCGGCAGAATCAGGCGGATATGCAGCGATACTAAATAACCAATGGTGCACAAGCTCATGGCCTCCGTATTGGGCAGAACAAGTGCTGACAAAAAAACAGACAGTCCTGGAGCTGTTTCCAATAGTGGTAGCAATAGAAATATAGGGCGCGCGCCTGGCTAACAAAAATATTCTCTTCATAACAAAAAACACCAGCCTAGTGCACTTCATTAATAATATGGCATCATCGTCTCTCCCAGTGCTAGGCCTACTACGCCGGCTAGCATTCCTGTGCCTAAAGCACAATGTATGGGTCCGCGCTAGCCACGATGCTGAGGGATCTAACGCTGCTGCTAATGCTTTATCACAATTCAATTGGCAGATTTTCACAGAGCTCCTCCCCCTCGCCCACCCATCGGGCAACAGTTTCCCAGCCTCCCTATGGGATCTAGTGGAGAATAGTTGCCATTAATCAGAGCGTCAGTTGCCCCATCGATGTGGCAAGCATACGGTAAGGCATGGGAACAGTGAACATGACTAGTAGCAGGCAGACGGGTTGACCAATGTGAACAAGCCAGACTACAAGTCACCATAGAATTTCTCCACCAGCTAATGATGAGGGGCATATCAGGGGCGTCAGCGCAGCGGTGGCTGACCGGAGTAGCATTTCTCTTCCATCTACTGAATTGGGGACATGTGACAAAGAGATTCATCATCAGACAATCCATAAAAGGGTGGAAAAGGGGTCAGCCAAGTCAGGAGTGTAGACGTCCCGTCTCGTGTCACTAAAATTGATTTCTCACATCATATCCCTAACACCATTAACATGATACTCACAATTCGAAGCAACACTACTGTCTACTGCATTTGCGATTGCCTTCTTCGGGGTGCTATGCATAAGCGAATTAGTTCCTCAATCCAAAATTAACACCAGTGGAGGCTTATTACACCAGGACGTAGTCATAGCCAATAATGCAATACGTCTACGCATACGCAAAACGAAAACGGCTCCAGCGGGCAGGGGCACTTGGGTTTTTCTACAACCCACAAATGGTATGCTGAGACAGGTAACAATAGTAAAAACATATATAACCATTAGATCACAAAGTAATTTCTTCCTATCACACATTGATGGAACGCCATTATCAAGATACCAGTTCCAAGCTGAATTTAATAAATGCATAACATCGGCAGGGAACCACCCCAAAGATTATGGGACACACTCATTCCGCATAGGCGCGGCCACGGAAGCAGCAAGTGCAGGACTGTCACAAACGGAAGTTCAGAGGATAGGGAGATGGCGATCCAAGTGTTTGGCGACATACATAAGACCGGACTTGTTATCCTAACGTGGTTTGTTTCTTTTACAGGTGACGCTAAGCCAACAGTGTGGGTGATAGGCCACTTGTATATATATTGGGCAGAAAAAAGGGGCGAAAGTCCGCCCAGGCTGGAGGAAATTTGAGTTTCATAACACATATTTCAACTGGAGAGGTATTAGAGGCCTGCAATGGCCACAGGTACTAATGGAGGTAATCAAGGTAGAAAGATTGGCAAGAGGTCCGGTCATCTTAGTTATACAGGCCAGGGGAAACGACCTAGGATATCTCAAGAGCGCATAACTAATGGCAATAATGAAACTAGACACTGAGCGCTTCAGAGAATTTTTCACAAAAATAGTCAGAGATTGTGTCGAGCGCGGTATGGCAAGGTGCCCGAGACATCACGGCCATCGAACAGACAAGGCGGCTAATAAATATTTGGATGCCAAAATTTATAAGAGACAGAGGCGGACAACTGGAAGGAGATAAAGCAGGCCTCATATGGCCCGACTGTGTTCACTTAATGGATATTGGACTGGACATATTCCTGTCAGGACTCCAGGACGGAGTGGAACGAGTGTTAAGAGTGATGGATGGGGGTCAGAGTCCTGCATACGAGTACCCAGGATCCTCCGTGGCCTGGAAATAGAAAGGACATGTTGGAGAGTTACCCTTGTTGGCCAAATTGCCGTTGTGGAGACTGGAGACACAGGGCATGCTTCAACAAGCTGAATTATTTTAGAAATGAAATGCCTTTCTAATGTAATGAGTATAAACAGTTATTAAAGCTGTGAGTGATTCTCAGCCATCCAGTTGTAAGAGTTACATGATTGTATTGTCAATGAAAGGGGGCTGGTAGGGGGCTGAGCGTCTGGGTTTGGTTGGGAGTCACCACAGTCTGCCTAGGCTAGATGCAGTTAAAAATCATTATTACATACACAGGCGGTGCAGCTTGCTTCGCAGCTGGGTTACTACGCTGACTAGCAGACACTGAAGCTTTGGAGCAGACCTCTGAGTAAACAGCTCTTCAGACTCAACCATCTGTGTTACCCCAAGCCATAGTGTATGTAGTTTCTTATGGTTAAAAGGGGAGGGGGGGGAGACCCAACCCACCTGTAAATGACGATGCCAACGTAACGTAAAACACAGCAAGGGGACTCCAAAAAGAGTCTCCATTTCTTCAAAAAATTTAGGCCACACACACCACTTAAGTGGCATCAATTGCCCCAGAGTTTTTTAAAACGGTTGGTGAGGTGATTTTAACAAATCCTCAAGCTTTTACTCTCCCCAGGATGACTCAGGGGTAGAAAGTCCTTGCGGATCCATGATTTGTTCACCTTTATGAACGTGAGTCTGTCTACATTGTCAGTGGACAGCCGTGTGCGCTTATCTCTCAGCACACCACCAGCAGCGCTGAACACACGTTCAGAGAGAACAAAAATTATTATTAATTTGAAAGCTGGTGGAGCTTAGTATAGATGGCCTAATAGAATGAGTACCACACACTGCTACTATGCCCAAAATTATTTTCCAGACAAGATGCAGCTAAAAATTATAGGTGATTTTAACAAATCCTCAAGCTTTTACTCTCCCCAGGATGACACAGGGGTAGAAAAGTCATTCGGATCCATGATTTGTTCATCTTTATGAACGTGAATCTGTCTACATTGTCAGTGGACAGCCGCGTGCGCTTATCTGTCAGCACACCACCAGCAGTGCTGAACATACGTTCAGAGAGAACGCTGGCTGCGGGGCATGACAAGATCTCCAAGGCGTAAGTGGCGAGCTCCGGCCATTTATCCAGATTGGAAGCCCAAAAAGAGCAAGGGTCCAGTGACACAGTCATGGCTTCGATGTTCACTTGGAGATACTCCTGTACCATCCTCTCTAGGCGTTGACTATGTGTCTGACTTCTTGTCTCCTGCGGCCTTGCAAAGGATGGGCTAAAAAGTGGTGAAAGGATTCCGCAAAATTGCTATTACCAGCAGATACTGTGTTTCTGTTATGGTTTGAGCGCTGAAGACTCGACAGTCCCACGGTTGGCAAGTTAGAACTGTGAGATTCACTACATGCACCACTGGTGTTTTGTGGAAAAGCACATGTAAGTTTCTGCAACAGTCTCTGCTGATACTCCTGCATGCGTGAATCCCTTTCTATGGCAGGAATTATTTCGGCAAATTTACTTTTGTACCGGGGATCTAAGAGTGTGGCTACCCAGTAGTCAGGATTATTTCGAATTCTGACAATTCGAGGGTCATGTTGCAGGTAGTGCAGCAAGAAGCCACTCATGTGTCTTGCGCATCCAGGAGCACCAAGTCCCTGTTGCATTGGTGGCGATGTAAGAATCATGCTTCCTTCCTCTGCCCTCTCCCCCAAACCTCGCACAACAGAAATGTGATCAAGGTCTCCCTCATCTGATGAGTCTTCCATGCCCATCGCCAGTTCGTCCTCCACTCCTTCCTGGGCTCCTGCACCTTCCTCACTAGTTTGGCTGCTACCATACATCCTGGTTAATCCTTCTCCCCCACCCTCCCATGCCTGCTGACTTGGTGCTGCCGACCGTCTGGACCTTGCAGATGTTAGCCCTTCCGCATGCAACTCCTCCTCCTCTACTTCCTCCACCTCCTCTTGTCCCACCACCTGACTCCGAATTCTGTTTAACGTGTGCTCCAGCATGTAAGTCACCGGAATAGTCATGATGATAATGGCATCGTCAGCACTAAACATCTTCGTCGCCATTTCAAAACTGTGCAGAAGGGTGCATAGGTCCCTGATCTGAGACCACTCCTCCAGCGTGATTTGCCCCACCTCTGGATCTCGTTGGCCCAGGCTATAAGTAAGAACGTATTGCACCAGGGCTTGTCGGTGCTGCCACAGTCGCTGCAACATGTGCAGAGTTGAATTCCACCGTGTTGGCACATCGCATTTTAGCCGGTGAAGTGGCAGGCCCAACGACATCTGTAGAGATGTAAGTCGCTGAGCTGCGGGATGCAAACGGCGGAAGTGAGCACACAGCGACCGTGCCCTCTGCAGAAGTCCATCTAGTCCGGGATAGTGGGTTAAAAATTGCTGGACAACCAGGTTCAACACCTGAGCCATACAAGGCACATGTGTGACATTGCCACGGCGAAGGGCCGCACCCAGGTTTGCAGCATAGTCACACATGGCCTTCCCTGGTTGCAGGTCCAGTGGAGACAACCATTCATGAAACTGGTTCTCCCGAGCTGACCACAACTCCTCAGCTGTGTGACTCACATTTCCCAGACATTTCAAAGTAAAAACCGCCTGATGACGTTGAGCCCTGGTGCCAGCATAGTAAGTAGGTGTGCAGGATCCCTTCTGCGCAGTTAGAAAGCGGGTGGCATGACCAGATGGGCTTTGGGTGCAGGTGGAGGAACGAGAGGAGGTTGAGGAGGCAGAAGCAGTGGAGGAACTTCGAGATAAAGAGGATTGACGCACAACTCGTGGAGACGGCAATACTTGGACAGCAGCCCCTTGTCCTGTTGTCACCATAATTACCCAGTGCCGAGTCAGCAACATGTAACACCCCTGTCCATGCCTACTTGTCCAAGTGTCTGTGGTGAAATGCACCCTGTCACGCACAGAGTTTCTCAAAGAAGCGGTGATGTTGTTTGCAACATGCTGGTGGAGCGCAGGCACACCTTTCTTTGAGAAGTAGTGCCGACTGGGCATCTGGTACTGGGGCACTGCGACGAACATAAGGTCTCGAAAATCCTCTGTGTCCACCAGGCAGAAAGGCAGCATTTCTGTAGCCAAGAGCTTGCAGATGGTGAAATTCAACCTCTTAGCTTTCTCATGGCTAGGAGGAAATGGTCTTTTACTTGTCTACATCTGAGGGACCGAGGGCTGGCTGTTGTGCTTAGACGGGGTTGAGTAGGGTGTCCCCGGCAAACTGCCGGTCTGTGAGGAAAATGCAGGCGGAAAAGTTAGGTTGCCTTGATCCAAAGGAGGTGCTCTCGATGTCGGAGAGCGTTCAGCTGGTGTTTCCACTTCCAAATGAAATGATGACCTGCCAATCACACTGGCTGTTGCGGGTAAAGAGGTGGCAGGTCTGCGTCTCAAAACAGGTGTGACTGCTGTCCCCCCAGTCACAGAGGATGAAGAGGCCGCGGATGCACAAGATGGGGCAGACGGTGGCTGGCCCGGCCCGCTAGGCCACATTGTAGCACAGTGAGATTCCCACTGCAACTTATGCTTCATATCCATGTGACGGTTCATGCATGAAGTACTCAAACTATGGATTTTTTGGCCTCTACTTAGCTTTTGGTGACAAATGTTAGAGATAACATGAGTTGGGTCATCCTTATTGATCTGAAAAAATGCCCAGGCTATGCAAGGCTTAGTACCCATGCGACCTGAAGAGCCACCACGACTTGTGGTCAGAGGCAGAGTTGTGTTTGAGGATGCAGTTGTTGACGTGCTTCCAGTACTACGTCTCTGCCCAGGAAGGTGCAACCTGACATCGTCGTCACTAGCATCCTCCTCCACCTCCTCTGCTGACCTCATCGACTTGCTGACTGTGGGTTGACAGTAAGTGGGATCTGCAACCTCGTCATCATCACCCTGTGTGTTCTCACACCCGTCGTCCTCACAGCCAACCTCTTCCTGCCCTGACAAAAAACTCAAGTTGTCGCTCCAATCAGGTATTTGAGTCTCATCATCGTCTTCCTCATTGTCTCCACCAACAGGAGTTACAGTTGGGGAACAAGGGTCTACATTATGCTCAGAACCTTCTTCATCTGGTTCTGGATAAGACTCATAAAGATTCTGGGCATCAGTGCAGATCATTTCCTTGTCTGGATTCACAGAAGCTCTGGAGCCGACCTCTGATTCCCAGGCTATGGTATTAGTAAACAGCTCTGCAGACTCAACCATCTGTTCTACCCCATACTCCAACGGGCAGCTGGAGACTTGGGAGCTGTGAGGAAGCAAGTGCGATTGGGGTGACACTTCTGAGGACTGGAGTATTTGTGATGTTGAAGTTGAGGTGGAGGAGAGCCATCTTAAAGGAACACTTGAAATCCGTTGTAGCACCTGCTGTTTTTGTGCCTCATCTGGAATTTGTAGTGATGGGCGTGGCCGTAAGAAAGGGATCGTATCACATTGTCCACTAAAAGAAGTAGACATTTTAATTTGGCTGGAAGATGGTCTTTCTTCTGCAGATGTTACTGTTGCTTTAACACCTACCCCACGGACACAATCTTTTTTTCCCTTCCCAACACGACTATTCCCCTTTCCACCAGCAGCAGGCCTTTTGCCACTCATTTTGGTGGTTAACTAATTGACAACTCAGGAGTTGTTTGCACAAAAAACGATGGATGGAAACCAAGCAGACCTGAGTGGCCAAATTGTGGTACTAGCCCAAAAGGATTGGCTGGGTTAGAAGCAGTAAAACAATTTTATTAGATACACAGGTGGTGGAGCTTGGTATAGATGGCCTAATAGAATGAGTACCAAACACTGCTACAGGCCCAACATTATTTTCCAGGCAAGATGCAGCTAAAAATTATTAGTAATTAGTGTTGAGCATTCCGATACTGAAATATCGGGAATCGACCGATATTCGCGGTATCGGAGTTCCGATACTGAGTTCCGATACTTTCAGAATTTCAAATACCGGAATCGGAAGTTCCCATAATGCCTGCGCTCTGCAGTGTCTCTGAAGGATGATAAGCTGGGTGGCAGTGCTCAGCTTACTGTACTTGTCATTTAGTGCTAAAGGATTTATTAAAAAAAATAATTTTGTTTTTATGCACCATCTCTTTAAAAAAGCCGGCCGGCAATTCAGCCGCGGTACCCGACAATTTAGAATAGAAAGAATAGAGCATCACACATAGATTAGATACATAGAAACATGTCAGTCACATATATAAGAAGTACAGTGACAGTGTTGCTTACTGTACTTGTCATTTAGTGATAAAGGATTTATTAAAAAAAATAATAGTGCTTTCATGCACCATCTCTTTAAAAAAGCCGGCCGGCAATTCAGCCGCGGTACCCGACAATTTAGAATAGAAAGAATAGAGCATCACACATAGATTAGATACATAGAAACATGTCAGTCATATATATAAGAAGTACAGTGATAATGTTAATTACTGTACTTGTCATTTAGTGTTAAAATAAAGGATTTATAAAAAAAAAAATGGCGTGGGGTTCCCCATAATTTTAGTCTCTAGCGGAGGGTAAGCAGACGGCTGGGGCAGATGTTTGAAGCCTGGGGAGGGGGTAATACCCACGGAGCTTCCCATTCTACTAATATCAGCCCCCAGCTGAATACCTAGCCTTTACTAGCTATTAAAATAGGGGACCCCAACCAAAAAAATGATGTGGGGTCCCCCCTATTTTAATAGCTAGCAAAGGCTATGCAGACAGCTGGGGGCTCATATTAATAGCCCAGGAAGGGTGCCATGAATATTGGCCCCCTCCCAGGCTAGAAACACCAGCCGTCAGCCACCCCAGAAATGGCGCATCAACAGGATGCGCCAATTCTGGCACTTAGCCTCGCTCTTCCCACTGCCTTGTAGCTGTGGCAGTGGGGTAATGGGGCTGGGGTTGATGTCAGCTTATAATGCCAGCTGACATCAAGCCCAGGTTAGTAATGGAGAGGCGTCTATAAGACACCCCATTACTAACCCCATAGTCAAAGTTAAAAAAAAACACAAACACCCAGAATAAAGTTCTTTAATTGAAATAAACGCACAATTTTTAAAGTTCTAAATTAAACCATACTTACTGCACGCCCATTCCAGCTGAAGCCAATGTCTTCTGCAATAAAAGTAAAATAATAATGCAACATCATCCTTACCTTTCCATGGTTCCCACGACAGCTTCAGCTCTGCTACATTGACATGACAGGCTGGATCGCAGCAGAAAGCTGCCATCCAGCCTGCCATGCCGCAGACACTGAGATTCTATCTATCTAATCTATGTGTGATGTTCTATTCTTTCTGTTCTAAATTGTCGGGTACCGGTGTAGGCCGCTGCTGAATTGCCGGCTTTTCATGTAATACATTCTGCATTATTCTTAGTTGTTTTCCTTCATGTAGAATTAACCTACAAGGAAAGAAAGGGTTTATTTTTATTCCGATATTTGTGTCCCATTGACTTGCATTGGTTTCCGGTATCTTAATCGGCGATATACGATATTTTTTGGGTATCGGTCCGATCCAATCCGATCCGATATTTTCCGATATCGGAAGGTATCGCTCAACACTATTAGTTATTTAAAAGCTGGTGGAGCTTGGTATAGATGGCCTAATAGAATGAGTACCACACACTGCTAATATGCCCAAAATTATTTTACAGGCAAGATGCAGCTAAAAATTATTAGTAATTTGAAAGCTGGTGGAGCTTAGTATAGATGGCCTAATAGAATGAGTACCACACACTGCTAATATGCCCAAAATTATTTTACAGGCAAGATGCAGCTAAAAATTATTATTCATTTCAAAGCTGGTGGAGCTTGGTATAGATGGCCTAATAGAATGAGTACCACACACTGCTACAGGCCCAAAATTATTTTCCAGGCAAGATGCAGCTAAAAATTATTAGGAATTTGAAAGCTGGAGGAGCTTAGTATAGATGGCCTAATAGAATTAGTACCACACACTGCTAATATGCCCAAAATTATTTTACAGGCAAGATGCAGCTAAAAATTTTTAGTAATTTGAAAGCTGGTGGAGCTTAGTATAGATGGCCTAATAGAATGAGTTCCACACACTGCTAATATGCCCAAAATTATTTTACAGGCAAGATGCAGCTAAAAATTATTAGTAATTTAAATGCTGGTGGAGCTTAGTATAGATGGCCTAATAGAATGAGTACCACACACTGCTACTATGCCCAAAATTATTTTCCGGGCTAGATGCAGCTAAAAATTATTATTAATTTCAAAGCTGGTGGAGCTTGGTATAGATGGCCTAATAGAATGAGTACCACACACTGCTACTAAGCCCAAAATTATTTTCCAGGCTAGATGCAGCTAAAAATTATTAATTTCAAAGCTGGTGGAGCTTGGTATAGATGGCCTAATACAATGAGTACCACACACTGCTACTATGCCCAAAATTATTTTCCGGACTAGATGCAGCTAAAAATTATTATTAATTTCAAAGCTGGTGGAGCTTGGTATAGATGGCCTAATACAATGAGTACCACACACTGCTACTATGCCCAAAATTATTTTCCGGGCTAGATGCAGATGAAAATTATTATTAATTTTAAAGCTGGTGGAGCTTGGTATAGATGGCCTAATACAATGAGTACCACACACTGCTACTATGCCCAAAAGGTTTTACTTGGCTAGGTGCAGTAAAAAATTTGTATTACATACACAGGTGGTGTAGCTTGCAACACAGACACGCTACTCCACTGACTAACACACACTGCAAGAGGCCCAAAGGGATTTGCTTAGCTAGATTTAGCCAAATGCTGTGAAAAACACTTGCACAGCACTAAAACAGACCTGCCTGGCAAAAAGTGATAAGAACTGATGTAACCTAGCCCTCAAAAGGGCTGGAATTACAACTAGTCACTACTCCCAACCTATCTGTCTATTAAAGAGCACAGACCTGCCTGCTAAAAGTGCTAGGAACTGCTGTAACCTAGCCCTCAAAAGGGCTGCAATTACAAACTAGCCCCTACTCCCTAAACCTTTCTGTCTATTTAAGAGAAAATTTGCTTGCAATTCAGTTACACAATATAGCGCTAACAGCAGCAGCAGTGCCGTCTAACACTCAGCTGCAGCAGTGAGAAAATGGTGGCGACGGGGAAAATGGCTGGGTCTTATAGGACAAGGACATGTGACATACACAGCCAATGACAAATGCCCTTGCTTGTGTGAAAAAAAACACTTCGCTGCGTGTGTGCGCTGCTGATAGGCTGACAGATTGCACCTCCCCACTGTAAATGCGGGAAAGAGAAAAAAAAATGGAGATCTTCATTATTTCTGCTGAGATCCATCCCATGCCCCTCCCCCCACCCTGCTGTACACTCAAACTGTGTATTAACATTGATTATCAGCATTACTGAGAAAAAAACAGTTATGATTTTGGTGCACGAACAGTTATCGAACATAACCTCGAACAGCCGGATTTTTTTCAAATCGTTCGGGTTCGTCGAACAGCTCAAACACCGCCCAAAACAGCTCGAATTTGAAATTGGCGAACAGTTCGATTCGAACACCGCTCATCTCTAGTGATAGGAAAAACCAAAACAAGGAAGTGAAAACACCTTTATAGATGCAATACAGCAAAGTAAAGACAAGAGTATTATCAGCAGTTGAACAGAGAAAACACAGGCTGTGGTCCAACAGACAGGGAAACCAACCCACAGCCAGAAATCATCGGATCAACTCCTGGAGTCAAACCATGACAAGAAACCTTAGGACCAAGATTAGTTGAATGGTTTTCATTTCCACAACGCATTGAAACACTGCACTACTGTTTTTTTCAAGTGAAAAAAACAATTGCACTTACAAAAGATGCTAATCCACTGTTGATACAAGATGTGGAAATAAAAACTGTTCAACTCATCTTAGTCCTAAGGATTCTTCATTACAGCAGTCCTGACTGATATTGTGTTATTGTCCAAATTGGTCAACTATCCTGGAGGAGATCATACCCCAGCCACGAGGCAGCAGCAGCTGATAATTTCAGGTGTTCATAGGAGTTGTGCCTGCACACGAGCACCTGCCCTTTACTTTCTTTTGCATCCAAAAGGGTATCACTGGATGGTCTTGTGCGCTTTTATTCCCCCACAGTTTTTCTAACATCTATGGGAGACATCATAGAGGCTAATCTTTACCCTCTAGGTCAGGGTTCCCCAACTCCAGTCCTCAAGGCCCACCAACAGGTCATGTTTTCAGGATTTCCTTAGTATTACACAGGTGATAATTGCATCACCTGCACAGGCAATAATTCCATCACCTGTGCAATACTAAGGAAATCCTGAAAACATGACCTGTTGGTGGGCCTTGAGGACTGGAGTTGGGGAACCCTGCTCTAGGTCACAGAAGACTAAGAATTAGAGATACAGCCTGCAAAGGAAAAAATGGTTTAAAAATGCAGGATACAAGTTATAAAATGGCTAGAAATAGTGTTATGCACATATGACAGCTTATTCATAAAAGTCACTTGAAACAACAGGTACTTGTTTAATAATTTGACAGCTAGAAATACTCGGTGCTCGGCCGAGTATACTCGGTGAAAGGGTTAACAAAACATACTCGCTCATCACTAGTGATGAGCGAGCACTAAAATGCTCGCGTACTCATTGCTCTGGTCGAGCAAATTGGAATACTCGGGTGCTCGAGCCCAATGTAAGTCTATGGGAAACTCGAGCATTTTTCAGGCGGCACCCCCCGGCGGTCTGCAGAGGGCCTAAAAATTGCCCAAATCGATGGGAACAGTGCTCAAATGACATAGGAACAGTATGGGGAAGACCTCTGGAAGCATTTCTAACTCGCAGGTCACTTCTGTCAACAACGTTCTCAGAGGTATTATGCCACTTTTACAGATTCACTATAAAACATACCAAAACAAAATCAAAATGGATTTTCCTGGGAAATATGTTAAGGAACATCCTTTCCATGACATGTACAATGTACATAAAGCAAAATAAATAACCAAAAACAAAAATGCTCCTCCACACCTTGGGCTATGTTCACGCATAGCGTTTTTGATGCGTTTTTGCACTTTTGCATTGCTTTCAACCAAGACAAATGCATTCACCAGGAAATTTCATTTTAACATTTTACAACCTTATCTGGCCATGTGGTGTGTGACACATCATCAGACACATGCATACAGTGCTGAAAAGTCATGGGAACAGCATGAAGAAGACCTCCGGAAGCATCTCTGACTCCCAGGTCACTGCCTAAAAGTGTGCCCATCATAAGTGATCCTTGGCGCATGCGAAGATGCCTCCCGCCATGAACCTGTCGTTGCAGACTTGCAACAATCACCGTCCACGTCCTTGTCCCACTGCAGCGTTCAGTTGTCCCTACCCCTTTCCTTGGAATGCAAGCGCAAGTATACAGGCAGCCAGCCAGCCACCCACCCACAGGCTGCAATACTATACTGTCAAATTTTTGACAGCTGCTTGCACTTGAAATGTGGCCTATTAGGCTCATGGAGGCGGAAGCTTTTCATAACCTCATGCCGGCGGCGGTGTCCAACCTCGGTCCCCAGCCGCCACTATATTTCCCAGTATCGCCTCCACCTTCCACAAGCACGGGTCCCACAACATTACCCGTGCCCTTCCCAGTGCACTTACTGGGAAGGGCTGCCTAACCACAAAAACGTGGACAGGTGAATGTGGCCAGGGACATTACGGAGCCAGTCCACAACTTTTTTTGCTGACAGTTGTATTTAGCTCGGTGAAAGGACTGGCATAGAGGGAAACCCTATCTACCCTGCATGTCAATTCTCACAGGAAGTCCTGTAATGCAGCTTGTTGCAGAAGCAATGGCAGCCTGTCCAACATGAACTCGCCCTTGTCGGTGGTGCTTTGACACACACACATCTTTCTTTGTGCATTTAATTTCTTGAATACAGAGTTGGACAATGGCCTGATCTGTAATGCGGTTTGAGAAATAACATGCATAAGCATGGCCGATCCACATTAAAAAAGCAGACATAGAATGTCTGGGAACCTTCCCCCACACTTTTCTTAGCCAGAGCTGTTTTTCGGCAGGGTTGGACGGGCCCACCAGAGAACCGGAGACTCCTCCGGCGCACCCTGGCTTCTCCTTCAGGAGAGTTCATAGTGCCGAGGTGAGGCCATGATGATGATAGAGGCCACCATCTGCTTAGTTTGCTGTTACTTGAAATGCAAGTGCAAGTATGCAGCCAGCCACCCACGCACCCACAGGCCGCAACACAAAACTGCCAGATTTCTGGGCAGCTTTTTGCACTTGAAATATGGCATTTTAAGCTTGTGGAGGTGGAAGCTTTTCACAACCTCATGCCGGCGGCGGCCGGGTGTCCATACTCGGTCCCCAGCCACCACTATATTTCCCCGTATCGCCTCCGCCTTCCACAAGCAGGGGTCCCACAACATTACCCGTACCCTCCCCAGTGCACTTACTGGGAAGGACCGCCTAACCACAAAAACGTGGACAGGTGAATGTGGCCAGGGACAGTGCGAAGCCAGTACACAACTTTTTTTGCTGACAGTTGTATTTAGCTTGGTGAAAGGACAGGCATAGAGGGAAACCCTATCTACCCTGTGTGTCATTTCTCACAGGAAGTCCTGTAAAGCTGCTTTCACTTGAAATGTGGCCTTTTAGGCTCGTGGAGGCGGAAGCTTTTCACAACAACATGCCTCATGGCTCGTGTCCATACTCGGTCCCCAGCCGCCACTATTTCTCCCGGTGTTGTCTCCGTCTTCTACAAGCGCGGGTTCCTGAACATTACTGCTGGTACTTTTCTGTGTGAATTTGCTTGCCTCCTACCAGCTTGGAATATTTCCAGCACACTATGGTACGAAGCCATGGTATTAGCCCTGCCCCCAGTACCAGTAGCGAAGCCATCCCCAATTTCCTTCTCATGAATTTTAGTCGGTAGACTGAGTGGCTGCCCAAATACTTTTTCTCACAAAGGAGCTGAAGACAGAGTGGCAGTACAGTCATGGCCAAAAGTATTGAGAATGAGACAAATAGTAATTTTTCCAAAGTTTACTGCTTCATTTTTTGTAATGGCAATTTGCATATACTCCTGAATGTCAAAGAGTGATCAGCTTAACAGCAATTACTGTACTTGCAAAGTCAATATTTGCCCAGAAAATGAACTTTAACCCCCAAAACACATTTCAAAATCATTGCAGTCCTGCCTTAAAAGGAGCAGCTAACATCGTTTTAGTGATTGATCCATTAACACAGGTGTGGGTGTTGATGAGGATAGGGCTGGCGATCAATCAGTCATGATTAAGTAAGAATGACATCACTGGACACTTTAAAAGGAGGCTGGTTCTTGGTATCATTGTTTCTCTTCAGTTAACCATGGTTATCTCTGAAGAAACACATGCAGCCATCATTGCACTGCACAAAAATGGCCTAACAGGGAAGAGTATCGCAGCTACAAAGATTGCACCTCAGTCAACAATCTATCGCATCATCAAGAACTTCAAGGAGAGAGCTTCCATTGTTGTCAAAAAGGCTCCAGGGCGCCCAAGAAAGACCAGCAAGCGCCAGGACCGTATCTTAAAACTGTTTCAGCTGCGGGATCGGACTACCAGCAGTGCCGAGCTTGCTCAGGAATGGCAGCAGGCTGGTGTGAGTGCTTCTGCACGCACTGTGAGGCGGAGACTCTTTGAGCAAGGGCTGGTTTCAAGGAGGGCAGCAAAGAAGCCACTTCTCTCCAGAAAAAACATTAGGGACCGACTGATATTCTGTAAAAGGTACAGGGAGTGGACTGCTGAGGACTTGGGCAAAGTCATTTTCTCTGATGAATCCCCTTTTTGATTGTTTGGGACATCTGGAAAACAGCTTATTCGGAGAAGAAGAGGTGAGCGCTACCACCAATCTTGTCTCATGCCAACTGTAAAGCATCCTGAAACCATTCATGTGTGGGGTTGCTTCTCAGCCAAGGGAATTGGCTCACTCACAGTCTTGCCTAAAAACACAGCCATGAATAAAGAATGGTACCAGAATGTCCTCCAAGAGCAACTTCTCCCAACCGTCCAAGAGCAGTTTGGCGCCCAACAATGCCTTTTCCAGCATGATGGAGCACCTTGCCATAAAGCAAAGGTGATAACTAAATGGCTCATGGAACAAAACATAGAGATTTTGGGTCCATGGCCTGTAAACTCCCCAGATCTTAATCCCATTGAGAACTTGTGGTCAATCATCAAGAGACGGGTGGACAAACAAAAACCAACAAATTCTGGCAAAATGCAAGCATTGATTATGCAAGAATGGACTGCTATCAGTCTGGATTTGGTCCAAAAGTTGATTGAGAGCATGCCAGGGAGAATTACAGAGGTCTTGAAGAAGAAGGGGCAACACTGCAAATATTGACTTGCTGCATTAACTTATTCTAACTGTCAATATAACCTATTGGTACTCATAATATGATTGCAATTATATTTCTGTATGTGATATAAACATCAGACAAACGCTAATAAAAACCAGAGGCCAGCAGATCATGTGAAAATATAATTTTGGTGTCATTCTCAAAACTTTTGGCCATGACTGTAGGTACAAGTTTCTCCAGCCTGTTAGATATTAGAGGGTGAATGGCAGAATATTGGATCAGTGGTTAGCACTGAAGACTTGTAGCGCTGGGATCCTGGGTTCAAATCCCAGCAAGGACAACATCTGCAAGAACTTTGTATGTTCTCCCCATGTTTGCTTGTGTTTCCTCCTCAGTAAAAAAGCAGCCATAGAGTGTCCAGGAACTTTTCCACACACTTTTCTTAGCCAGGACTGCTTCTTGGCAGGGTTAGACGGTCCCACCAGAGAATCCTCTGGTGTGCCTTGGCTTCTACCTCAGGAGAGTTCATGATAGCACTAACTTTGCAGCTGCTATGGGGCTCTTGAGTGGGGGAGAAAGGTTATCCCTCAGAAACAAATCCTCTGGTGGGCACAATGTTTTTCAATCTGAAACAGCTTCTCAGTGGGAGTTGTATTTCACCACAGCTATATTCTTTAGCTCGGTGAAAGGACTGGCATAGAGGGAAACTGTATCTACCCCGGCTGTCATTTCTCCGTCACCAGGTTCCGCCCATTGTCACACACGACCATGCCTGGCTGTATGTTCAGTGGTGAGAGCCACAGATCAGGCTGCTGTGTTATAGCTTTCAACAACTCTGCAGCGCTGGGCGGTTTGTCAATTAAGCATGTTATCTTCAGCACAGCCTGTTGCTGCTTGGCCAAGGCAGTGATGCAGTGCTGTCAGCTTGTGACTGATGTGGTCATTTCAAAGATGGAGGAGGTGCATGAGCTGAACAATGTGATTACATTGTTGTTAAATTGGTGACGCTGTTTTTTATACTAAAGAAAGATCCTATTGTTTTGTTCTTTTCACATATTTTTTAAGACAAATGCCTTCACCAGGATATGTCATTTTAACATTTTATAACCTTATCTGGCAATGTGGTGTGTGACACATCATCAGTCACATCCTGTTTTATTTATGATGGAGGGACTCTGAAAGTCATAAAGCCTATTTTGAAAGGGACATCAGGCGGCCCTTACTATTCTTAAAAGGCCAGCAGTCGGCCATAGCTATTGTTAGAGAGCAATCAGCCGGCTATGCTTTGTTGTTCCCATTATTAACAAGTGGGTCTCCTATTCTGTTATTGCGTATCCAGTGACTGCAACGGCTGCCAAAAATTTGAACGCAACCCAATACCCATTTGAAGAGACATAGTGGAGGGTCTCAGCAAAAAAAAGTGTTCCCATTATAAAGGAGCGGGTCTCCTATAGTGGTAATGCCCATGCTGTGATTGCAAGGGCTGCCAAAATTTGGGAAAAAACCCACTAAGAATTTAAAGACACATAGAGCAGGGCCACAGTAACAAGGTACGACATGTTCCCATTAGAAAGGAGAGGGTCTGCTATACAGTTATAGGGTATGCAGTGAGTCCAATGGCTGACAATTTTAGGAAAAACCCCACTAAGAATTTAAAGACACACGGAGCAGGGCCACAGTAATAAGGTACGACATGTTCCCATTAGAAAGGAGAGGGTCTCCTATACAGTTATAGGGTATGCAGTGGATCCAACGGCTGACCAATTTTAGTAAAAACACCACTAAGAATTTAAAGACACACAGAGCAGGGCCACAGTAACAAGGTACGACATGTTCCCATTAGAAAGGAGAGAGTCTGCTATACAGTTATAGGGTATGCAGTGAGTCCAATGGCTGACAATTTTAGGAAAAAACCCACTAATCATTTAAAGACACACAGAGCAGGGCCACAGTAACAAGATACGACATGTTCCCATTAGAAAGGAGACGGTCTGCTATACAGTTATAGGGTATGCAGTGAGTCCAACGGCTGGCCAATTTTAGTAAAAACACCACTAAGAATTTAAAGACACATGGAGTAGGGCCACAGTAACAAGGTACGACATGTTCCCATTAGAAAGGAGAGTGTCTGCTATACAGTTATAGGGTATGCAGTGAGTCCAATGGCTGACAATTTTAGGAAAAACCCCACTAATAATTTAAAGACACACAGAGCAGGGCCACAGTAACAAGATACGACATTTTCCCATTAGAAAGGAGACGGTCTGCTATACAGTTATAGGGTATGCAGTGAGTCCAACAGCTGACCAATTTTAGTAAAAACACCACTAAGAATTTAAGGACACATGGAGTAGGGCCACAGTAACAAGGTACGACATGTTCCCATTAGAAAGGAGAGGGTCTGCTATACAGTGATAGGGTATGCAGGGAGTCCAACGGCTGACAATTTTAGGAAAAACCCCACTAAGAATTTAAAGACACATGGAGCAGGGCCACAGTAACAAGTACGACATGTTCCCATTAGAAAGGAGAGAGTCTGCTATACAGTTATAGGGTACGCAGTGAGTCCAACGGCTGACAATTTTAGGAAAAACCCCACTCAGAATTTAAAGACACAAAGAGCAGGGCCACAGTAATGACAAATTCCCATTAGAAATGAGAGAGTCTCCCATAGTGTTGGCCTATCCAGTGAATGCAAGGGCTGCCAAAAATTTGGAGGCACTTCAATGACCATTGGAAGAGACGTGGATGAGGGCCTCATAAAAAAATGTTCCCATTAGAAAGGAGCGAGCCTCCTATACTTGTAATGCCCATGCACTAAGTGTATGGGCTGACAAACATTTACCCCTGGGGGGTATACATAAACATAATGTATAAAAAAAATTTTTACGGGCATCATAAACACCCTTTAAAAAAATTCTCTGGGTGTTGCATCACGGACCACGGTCACCCTGGTGATAAGGTGATGGAGGATGAGGAGAAGGAGGAGGACAAGAGCAAATAGCCAAAATCAGGAAGCGTATACCCATGTGTGGGTGTGAAAAGGTGCTTGAGAATACACCTCCCAAGAAAAGACACGGGATTGGAGTTTATGTTATGCTGCTATCATTCGGTGGTGTTGAGAAGTCTGGCCCAATCCAGCCCTTGTTCATTTTTATAAGAGTCAGCCTGTCAGCATTTTTAGTTGACAGGCGGATGCGCTTATCAGTTATAATTCCACCAGCGGCACTAAAAACCCGCTCTGATAAAACGCTGGCGGCAGGACAGGCCAGGACCTCCAAGGCATAGAGAGCCAGTTCATTCCACGAATCCAGCTTGGATACCCAATAATTAGAAGGCACAGCGGAATCATGGAGGACGTTGGTACGGTAGGCAAGGTACTCCCTCATCATCTTCCCAAACTTTGCACTCCTTGTGAGAGTATCCCGCGCCTCAGGGCCTGTCCGCTGGGAGGGTCTGAGAAAACTCTCCCAGAACTTTGACAGTGTTCCCCTGCCTCTGCTGGATTGAAGTTGTGTCTCTCTCGCCTGTACTCCTTGGTTGTCCAACGAAGTGTGCCGTCTACTGCCAGCGTTTTCAGATGGGAATTTTTTTAATAGTTCCGCAACAAGGGCCTTCTGGTACAGCCCCATTTTTGTACACCTGTCCGCCTCAGGAATAAGAGATATAAATTTCTCCTTGTAGCGTGGGTCTAGAAGTGTCACCAACCAGTAATGACTGTCACCCAAAATTTTGAGAATGCGAGGGATATGGGAAAGGCAGCGTAACAAACTTGGCCATGTGTGCCAGACTACTAACAGGCAAGACTTCCGTGTCCTCACCAAGAGGATGACTGACCATGCTCTCCTCCTCCTCCTCTCTGTCCTCTGGCCATCAACGTTGAACAGACGGTATGACAGCTGTGCAGGTAGTACCGTCTATTGTGCATGAAACTAGCTCCTGTCCTTCCTCTTCTCCTCCTCTTCCTCATTGTCACCCAATCTACGTTGGGATGAGATGAGGCTGGGCTGTGTGTAATCACCCTGTATGGTTCCTTGCTCCATCTCATCGTGCTCCGCCTGTAATGCATCCTCTTTGATTGTGAGCAGAGAGCATTTCAGAAGACAGAGTAGTGGGATGGTGATGCTAATTATGGCATCATCGCCGCTCACCATCTTGGTGGAGTCCTCAAAGTTTTGGAGGATGGTACATATGTCTGACATCCATGTCCACTCCTGAGATCTTATGTGTGGAGTCTGAACTGAATACCGACGGCCTTGTTGATGCTGGCACTCAACAACTGCCCTCTTCTACTCACAAATCCTTCCAAACATCTGCAGTGTAGAGTTCCAACGCATGGGGACATCACACACCAGTCTGTGAGCTGGAAGCTGCAAATGCTGCTGAAACACTGCAAGTGCAGCGGAAGCTGTAGCTGACTTTCTAAAATGGGCACACAGGCGGCGTACTTTAACAAGCAGATCCGGCAGCTCCAGGTAGGATTTGAGAAACCGCTGAACCACGAGGTTAAGCACAATGGCCAGGCATGGTACGTGTGTGAGCTCGCCTCGCCTCAGAGCTGCCACCAGGTTCCGGCCATTGTCATACACGACCAAGTCTGGCTGTAGGTTCAGCTGTGTGAACCACAGATCTGCCTGCTCTTTCAGAGCTGTCCACAACTCTTCGGCATTGTGCGGTTTTTCACCTAAGCATATTAGCTTCAACACAGCCTGTTGCCGCATGGCCGAGGCAGTGCTGCAGTGCTTCCAGCTTGTGACTGATGTGGTCATTTCGGAGATGGAGGCTGAAGAGGAGGAGGAGGCTGAGGAGGATGAGGTGCAGGAGCTGTAGACCATGGGGGCAACCCTGTTTGACCTAGGGCCCGCAATTCTTGGCGTCGGGAGGACGTCTTCCATCCCAAGGTCCGACTGGGTCCCGGCTTCCACTATGTTAACCCAGTGTGCCGTCAGCGAGATGTACCGTCCCAGCCCGCAAGCACTTGTCCACGTGTCCGTGGTTAGGTGGACTTTACCGGTAACTGTGTTGTTGAGAGCATGGCTAATGTTTTGGGACACGTGCTTGCGTAATGCGGGGACGGCACACCGGTAGAAATAGTGGCGGCTGGGGACCGAGTACCGAGGGATCTCTGGATTGCTTTTTAAGCAAATAATGAGGATTAAGATGCAAAAAAAATTATTCCTGGCCCCTGAGACCTGGGCCTATTTCCAGAAATATCTAACAGCAGCAGCCGACAGAACTTGAATGGAGCCTCTTGTGCTATGTGCACTGCAGTCTGCTATATACACTGCCTGCCAGCCTATATACACTGCCTGCCTGATATCTCTGCAGATGGATTAGTTAGTCCTCAAAAGGACTGTTTGTTAAGATGGATATGAGTAATGTACGTTTTTTCTCCCTACACTACCTAATACTCAAGCAAATCTCTCCCTGATGCAGCAGCACTTCTCCCTACACTGTCTGATCCGGAGTGACTGTGACGAGCATGGCGGCGCCAGGTCTGATATACACCTGATGACACTGTGCGGCCAGCCAATCACTGTAATGCCCACAACCAACATGGCTGCGGCATTACAGTGCATGGCAGGCAATCCCTGCATGTTCATTGACTCTCTAAAGAGCGCCAAACATGCAGGGAGGGGCCCTGAGTTCACGCCCAAGCAACCCGGAAATACTCGCCGAGCTTGTCGAGCACCATGATGCTCGGGCGAGTACCGAGTAGTGGTGAGCACGTTCGCTCATCACTAGAGAAGATACAGATTAGTAGTGATGAGCGAGTATGTTTTGTTAACCGTTTCGCCTAATATGCTCGGATGAGCACCGAGTAGTTACAGCTGCTTGGTGTTATGTTTGAATCACTCCCATGTGCATGATTTGCAACTGTTTGGCAGGTTTAATACATGTGAGGAATGCCTAAGAAATAGACATTCTTCACATGTATTAAAGCTGTCAAACAGTTGCAATTCATGTACACGGGAGTGATTCAAACATAACACCGAGCAGCTGTAACTACTCGGTGCTTGCCCGAGCATACTCGGCTAAAGGGTTAACAAAACATACTCGCTCATCACTACAGATTAGATATTAGAAAAGCTTTTTGACATTGAGGGTGATCAATGAGTGGAACAGGTCGCTATGAGAAGTGGTGAGTTCTCCTTCAATGGAAGTCTTCATACAGAGTCTGGACAGACATCTGTCTGAGATGGTTTAGTGAATCCCACATTGAGCAGGAGATTGGACACGACAACCCTGGAAGTCCCTTCCAACTCCAACATTCTATGATTCTATGATGCTGCCTGCTTATTACTGGGCAAAGTCATGCTAGGGAAAAATGAAATGCCCCCAAGAAAAAAATCTCTGCTAACAACCCCATGGTTGTAGAGGAAATTGGCTTATAAACTGTACAAGCTAATATCTCAGCAACTGAGATGAGAAATAACAAAATATAAAATATATTTTATTCAGATCTTCAGCCACTTTATCATGATGTGACCATTTTTTTATGTAACAAATAGTGAAAGATCCTCATTTATTGAGCAGACATGATAGCTGATCTGATCTTATGCCAATGCATTAAGCAGTCACATTGATGCTTATCTCTGTACCTTCAGAAAATTCTCTAATTAAATGCACATTAAATTGACTTATTTATAGTCACATTTCCTTTTCTGAATGTTTTTGCACATTCCGTGTGTTGTTTATTCATATGCACTTAGCACTATATATTAGACATGTTATATTGGAAGCTTTGTGCCAATGAAATGCAAGAATAGAGTGTCTGGGCAAACATAACCGTTAAATTATATTTAGCTGAAGCTCTTGTAGCTTTCTAAACAAATGACTTCACAATGAACACAATGTGATTGCTCCGTTATGAGCGGTTTCACATCCACTGTCACACCTTACTGCTAAAACTTGCAGTTACTTTCAGGAGTGGAACAGCTTCCAGATAAAAGTGACTGGACCAGCTGGTAGAACACAAGTCTCCCACTGTTTTATGGTCACAGTAACAAAATGATCTAGTGCACGCTGTAGAGTTTATAGAATTTATCAAATCTGAAAAAAAACACATTTTATACATCACCAGTGTGTAGGATTGCATCTATAACTGTGGAAAATAATATGTGTTGGGCCTCATAATAAAATGTGCAAGGGCATAGACCACATATCTAGGTAGATACACATATACAACATACATGCCATGATACCGTGATAAAGTATGAAAATAAAACCACTTACATAACAGGGGCATAAAATAATGTTGCCCCTATTAAAACTCCTTAGCATTCTCACTCACTATGATACCCATTTTAAAGCCCCTTTAGATTATGATGCCAGGAAAATGTCCCCCACACAGTATGATACCATCACTGTGAATTTCCCCACAGTACTCTTCGCACGTACAGTTCGATGACCACCTGATGCCCCATCAAAGTATTATGCAAAATTCCTTTACCTCCACCAAAGTATGATGTTGCCACAGTGCCCTCAAAACCGTATACTGCCCTCACTGCCCCCTAACACCTTATGATGCCCCCACAGTGCCCACCACATTGTATGATGTTCACATAGTTCCTCCACCTATATTAGGAGCCCCCAACATTGATCCCCCCTCCTACATATTGAGGCCCTCCTCCCACACAGAATAATGACCTAACTCTTACTTTCCTCCAGTATGGTGCCCCCAGTCTCATCCACAGTATCATCCCTCACAATATTATACCCCTCCATTCCCCACTACATAAGATGATGGCCCCACACAGTATGATGCCCTCTACAGTTCCCACTAGTGTTGAGCGAGTATGTTCTCTTAACCCTTTCGTCGAGTATGCTCGGGCCGAGCTCCGAGTATTTATAACTGCTCGGTGATAAGGTTAAATCACTCCCGTGTGCATGATTTGCAACTGTTTGACAGCTTTATTACATGGGAGGAATGTCTATTTCTTACACATTCCTCACATGTAATAAAACTGTCAAACAGTCGCAAATCATGCACACGGGACGATTCAACCATATCACCGAGCAGCTATAAATACTCGGAGCTCGGCCCGAGCATACTCTGAACAGAACATACTCGCTCAACCCTAGTTCCCACCACTCAGTATAATACCACTCAGTATAATACCACCCAGTCCTCACATAGCATATTTTCCCCATATTCCCCAACACACAGTTGATGGTCCCTGAAGAGTATGATGCATCCCACATTAACCACCATTTACAGTGCCTTGAAAAATTATTCATACCCTGTGAACTTTTCCACATTTTTTAACATTACACTCACAAATTTAAATATATTTTATTGGGATTTTATGTGATATACCAATATAAAGTACCAAGTATTTGTGAAGTGTAAAGGAAATGAAACATGGTTTTCTAAATATTTTAAAAATATAAATCTGAAAATTATGACATGCATTTGTATTCAGACCCTGGTAGTCTGATACTCCTAAATAAAATCCTGAGTGACCAATTTACTCCAGAAGTCATATAATTAGTAAATTGAGTACACCTGTGTGCAATTTATTCTCAGTATAAGGATACGCTCACATTAGCATGTAAAAAATCGGTCCCATTCTCATCCAAGAGACGATTTTTTTCTCACTTGTCATCCATATGCTATCTGTGTGCTGTCCATTTTTTTACTCAGCAGCTATTAATCTTTTACAGGAACATTTACAGTTTCCTATGCTACAGCATTATAATATATCCATAAAAATTGGATGCTGTATGGCATTTGATTATTTTCTTGGACGGTACCAATTTCAGAGTCAAATCGCAGAAGCAGGGAAAAAATACGCAGATCTGGTCTGCCTCATTGAATAACATTGGTCCGAGTGCAATCCGATGTTTTATTGCATTGCACTCGTTCGATTTATACGCTTCTGTGAACGAGCCCTAACTACAGCTGTTCTATGAAGGCCTCAGAAGTTTGTTTGAGAACAATAAGGTTCAAACAGCATCATGGAAACCAAGGAACACACTACACAGGTCAAGAATAAAGTTGTGGAGAAAATGAAAGCAGGTTAGGTTATAAAAAAAGCTCTTCTCGACAGAACTTATGAGATCCACATACATTAATGAGCCTGTGATCCTGTCAACTGCCCAAATGTTGTGTTTTCTTTAACAATATTTAAAGAGTTGTTCCCAGAAAAACAAGTTACCCCATTTTCACAGGAGGGCCTAACCGCTGGAACACCTAGCAATCCCGAAAGCAGCCCCATTCTAAATGAAAGTGGGGGTGCTTAGCCTCTGTTCCATTTATTTTATATGGAACTGCCATAAATAGCAGTTCGCTGCTCTTGGCAGTCCAATAGACAATAAATATATGGAGGATGAGCATGTGCATCTCAACCCTATTCAGGAAAGGGCTGTCCCTTCTCTGGGGTCTAGAGCACAGTATCGCTGGGGCTTCCAAGGGTCAGACCCACAGTGAACAGTAACTAATCTCTATCCACAGGAGAGTGGATAACTTGTTTGTTTGAGAATAACCCTTTAATAGCCATTAGTCACTGCATACTGGGAACTCCCTAGTATTTAGCTCACTTCAGTCCTTCTGCTTGCTCACGATTCCTGCTTGCTCACATCAACATCAACTTTAAAGGGGTGGTCCGAAGGGCAAACAAATTTTATTCTAAATACTTATCTATTTAGTGCCGTAATCTAAATTATTTTCTAGTATGTTTGCATTAAAAATTCCCTACTCTTCTCTAACTACACTATCAAACAGCTATTGCATATTTTTTTTCCCTATTTCCTGTGTGATGATGCTTCATTTGAGTATCCCAGTGCATGCTGGGATACTCAAACGAAGCGTCATCAGGGGGCGGAGGCTGCGATCACTGCTCCCTGAGATGAAGTGAAATTTCTTCAAATCGGATCCACTATGACATGCTGCGTTTTTTGATCAGTGAAAATACAAATCATCAAAAGTTCACAAAAAAATAATTGTAGAAATTTGACCTTTCTCTTTGCTGTGGCCTTGATGCATGTAATGACGATATAAAGTGCAACACTTTGCAAGGTCACAGAGGCAGGGACAATAATGTTCAAATTTTAGTAATTCTAAACAAATTTGATTAATTAATAATTGATTTGCTCTTTAATTGTTAAGGATTTGTACGGCATCTCTATCAAACATTTTATGCTGCCATTGTTTCAACTATTTGCAGTAGTATTATTTGGGTACTATATGGTGGAATTAGTTACCTATACAAGATATCCAGGTCTACCAAGAAATTCTGTAATTTGACCATACCAATTTTAAACTTTAGACCAAAAAGTATATTAACATTATTTATTTGTTGCTTGTTTATTTTGATGGGAAATCAGATTCTAAACTCAAATACATTTTTCAGGGGAAAAAACATGTAATAGAAATATGTGATGCTCACATATATAGTACTGGAACTGTTCTGTCACATGAAAAACATGTAGAAGATTAGAAAATTCATTTTGTGCACCTTTTGCAAAGCTTTAAGGAGGAGATTATGACTCTACATAGAACATTTGATTCCTTATATCATCATTTGTTTTTTGACTGATCACAACGAAATAGGTGTGTGATGCTAGTCACTACTCACGGATAAGCCGCGAGGCTGGGTTGTCAAGAGGTCCAAGGTCAAAAGCCAGGAGGGTACATCATAAACAGAGGGGTGAAGCAATGGTGTAGTCAGGTCACAACAGTCTGGGTCAGAATTTCAAGAATGTAGCGAATCACAAGAAAACGGCTAGGCAAACACAAGGTCATAGGCAAATCCAAGGTCGAGCAACAAGGATCAGAATACAATACTAGGAGCACAGAGCACACACCTATTGAGCAAAGCTACAATTGACAATAATCTAAAGCAGAGAGCTGGCTAAATAGCCAGGTAATTACTCTGAACAGGAGACACATGGGTGAAGCCCAGGTACGCCCTTGCCCTAATTGGATGGCTAAACTATCACTCAAGACACTGACAGCACAGCATGGCCCAGCATCTGATTGGACGACTGAGCTGTCCATCACAATACTGACAGCTCAGCATGCCCCTGTCCTAAATTGGACGGCAGAACTGTCATTCACTGCATCCAGACACACTGACAGTCAGAATCGTGACAAGGTGTGAGTCTGTTGATGGAGTTTTATATACAAGTGCTTCTCACTAAATTAGAATATCAGCAAAAAGTTAATTTATTTCAGTTCTTCAATACAAAAAGTGAAACTCATATATTATATAGAGTCATTACCAACAGAGGGATCTATTTCAAGTGTTTATTTATGCTAATGTTAATGATTATTGCTTACAGCCAATGAAAACACAAAAGTAATTATCTCAGTAAATTAGAATAATTAACAAAAAACACCTGCAAAGGCTTCCTAAGCATTTAAAAAGGTCCTCTAGTTTGTTTCTGTAGGCTCCACAATCAGGGGGAAGACTGCTGGCTTGACAGATATCCAGAAGGCTGTCATTAACACAGTCCACAAGGAGGGTAAGCCACAAAAGGTCATTGCTAAAGAAGCTGGCTGTTCACAGAGTGCTGTATCCAAGCATATTAATGGAAAGTTGAGTGGAAGGAAAAAGTGTGGTAGGAAAAGGTGCACAAGCAACCGGGATAACCGCAGCCTTGAAAGGATTGTTAAGAAAAGGCCATTCAAAAATTTGGGGGAGATTCACAAGGAGTGGACTGCTGCTGGAGTCATTGCTTCAAGAGCCACCACACACAGACGTATCCAGGACATGGGCTACAAGTGTCACATTCCTTGTGTCAAGCCACTCATGACCAATAGACAACGCCAGAAGCATCTTACCTGGACTATGATGAAAAAGACCTGGACTGTTGCTGAGTGGTCCAACGTGTTGTTTTCATATGAAATTAAATTTTGCATTTAATTTGGAAATCAAGGTCCCAGAGTCTGGAGGAAGAGTGGAGAGGCCACAATCCAAGCTGCTTGAGGTTTAGTGTGAAGTTTCCACAATCAGTGATGGTTTGGGGAGCCATGTTATCTGCTGATGTAGGTCCACTGTGTTTTATCAAGACCAAAGTCAGCGCAGACGTCTACAGGGAAATTTTAGAGCACTTCATGCTTTCGTTTGCCGACAAGCTTTTTGGAGATGGAACTTTCTTTCTCCAGTAGGACTTAGCACCTGTCCACACTGCCAAAAGTACCAATACCTGGTTTAAAAACAACAGTATCACTGTGATTGATTGGCCAGAAAACTCGCCTGACCTTAACCCCATAGAAAATCTATGGGGTATTGTCAAGAGGAAGATGAGAGACACCAGACCCAACAATGCAGACGAGCTGAAGGCTGCTATCAAAGCAAGCTGGGCTTCCATAACACCTCAGCAGTGCCACAGGCTGATCACCCCCATGCCACGCCGCATTGATGCAGTAATTAGTGTTGAGCCACCCCCGTAGTGTTCGAGTTCGGTTCGGTTCGTCGAACACCCGTGTGTTCGCCGAACTGTTCGTCGAACTGTTCGTCGAACACCTTCGAACACCGTTAAAACCAATGGCAGGCAAACAAAAACACATAGAAACACATAGAAAACACCTTCAAAGGTGTCCAAAAGCAGACAAACTGCTCAGAAGACACAACTAACACATGGAAAAGTGACAAGTACATATAGTCATGCGAAAAGAAAAGAGGTGGAGGAGTAAAAGGAGGGGGAGACACAAATACAGGCATGTCATGCTCTTCTAAAATCCAAAAAGTGAGAAGCCGACACGTTCAGTCCGCTCCTGCCCGTGCCACCTCCGTGTCGCCGGGTTTGTGCCAGAGCCGCGGTGAACCCTGACGGCCAGCCCCCCTCTCCCAATACTGGTGCCTGTCCGCTGGTGGGTCGAGCGAGCCCCCCTGTGGTGGAGGCAGCTCTAAGCTTTTTAATTTAAATTGTCTCTCTAATTTGAATGAATACACTTTAAATCCATTTACAAGGATCTATTGGAGGGCAAGTCTCATGCCAGCAGCCGCGTAATTCCAGCTCCAGTAGCATCCACTAAAGCTGCTGCAGTTAAAAAGCTTTTATAAGGATCGAGCTCGGCTGTCCACCGCAAGGCATCCTACTGCCAGTCCCAGCCCCTATGCCTTGGGGTGCCTCCTGATGCTCTTCACTGAGTATCCCGTGGTCCCGAAGCATTTCCTTTGAAAAAATTAAGTGTCCAAACTACAGGTGGTGTAGCTTGCTTAACAGCCGGGATAATCCGCTGACTAGCAGACACTGCTACTAGGCACAAAGTATTTCCTGGGCTAGATGCAGTTAAAAATTTGTAATTAGATACTCTCGTTGGATGCTGAGAAAGCATTCCATAGAGTCTCCTGGCACGCCATATATGATTCTATTAAAAAGCTTGGGGTAGGGGTCTAGGGGACCCTTTTATAGCCCAAATCACGGCCCTGTATCACAGTACGTCACCTAGGCTGAAGATAAATGGAACTGTAGCACCCTGAGGGCTCGGTTGCTACAGAGGTATTGCACCTCACCCAGAGGTGTGATATCTCACTCTCAGGTAAGGATGGAGTGTGGATCAGGACCCGACACCTGCATGCATTACACCAGATTGCCATGGGGCAGGGCGACCAATATGCCTCTGAGATGGGCACGACAGTCCCTGTCCCTGGCTGGAGTGGGGGGAGGGAACACTGAGGAAGGGGAACCCTGTAGTGCAGGAGCAGGGAGGAAGCAGTTCCTGGGTGCATAGAGAAGGGAGTATAAAAGGTGGGCACCATCTTAGTTCAGTGCAGAGAAGTCTGAGCAGAAGTGGCAGGGAGCAGGGGCTCTGCATGAGCTCTGCTCCGGAGGCGGGCCTAGTAACAGAGGCCCAGGCCTGGAAGAGGGAGAAGGAAGGAAGAGGAGCGGAGAAGGCTCCAGGAACGAGGAATGAAGGGATCCCAGGGGTGCGGACGGGCGAGTCGCCACCGCACGCCCGAATCCACCTGCGTGGAGGGGTCAGGCCAAAGGGGGAGACCGGTCCCGGAAACTAGTGGAGGCAGGAAACGACCCTCAGCTAGAAACCGGAGGCTCTGACATTTTATGTGGCGCAGCCCCTCGCTACACCCGCTAGGAAGGCACCACATAGGGTCAGGGAAACTGGCGCCAAGTTTACCAAGAGGAGGCCCGAGGCAGCCGGACAGAAGGGTTGGTAAGAAAGGCCAGACAAAGGACACACAAAGGGGGTCCTGTGAAGCGCTCCAAAGTTATCTGGGAGTTGTCTGAGCCCCTCACCTGGTGAGCACAGTACGACGTGGGCAGCCGTTACCTGCAGACGTGGTCTGGATAATAAGAACTGTGAGTAAAGGCCCTGGACTGCATCACTGACTCCGTGTCATTACTGCTGCTGCCCTGCACCATCAACCCCATCCTCCGCATACACTGCCCTGAGGCTATACTCCTCCCGTGGGGAGTTATGCTACGCTCTGCTGCACCCACAACACCAGCCTCAGCGGTCTGCCCTGCAGCGGCGGTCCACTCTGACAGCAATCCACGGGTGGCGTAGTCGGACATTTAAACATCAAAACCACATAAATAGTTCCGCCACTGGTTTGACCACCCTGAGCCACGGAACCGGGTCGCCGCCACGAAGACTACAACCACCAGCATCCACCAAAAAGGGTCCGGCTCCGGGTGTCCCAAGGCCCAGGGGGTGCATCAGAACATTTTCATCACCTTTCACAATCACCAATGGGACAAGGCAGGGATGTCCTCTGTCCCCTCTCTTATACATCCTAGTGACGGAGCACCTGCTCTCATCAATTCGCCATAACCCCAATATTAGGTGGATTGAGGTGGGAGGCACCGAGTACAAGTGCTCTCTTTTTGCTGATGATGTCCTAGTATATATCACTCAATCACATATATCCATCCATGCTGTTATGGCTGAAATAGATCACTTTGTTACATGGTCAAATTTTAAAATCAATGCAGCGAAGTCTGAGGCCCTCGATGTCTCCCTCCCCAAATCCATATAGGATTCCATCCAGTCCAACTTTCCCTTTGCCTGGCCCTCACAGGGCATCAAATACTTAGGAATTCCTATTCATAGAGACCTCTCCCATCTATGTTATCTTAATTTTGGGCCCTTTATTGAACAACTCCATAAAGACCACGGTTGGCAAGTTAGAACTGTAAGATTCACTACGTGAACCACTGGTGTTTTGTGGAAAAGCACATGTACACTGTGTTCCAAATTATTTTGCAAAAAGTGTTTAGGAGTGATAAGGGAAGAATTTGTTTGTTTGTCAGTTAAACTCATTGATGGTGATGTGTGTCAGGGCTCTTTATATCACTGTAAGCAATTGCAGACACCTGTGCTAATTAGTTTGGCAGGTGTGTCCAATGAAAGGCAAGACTACTTAAGAAGGCTGTCTCACATTATTAAGCAGCCTACATTTTCTGCCAAAATGGGAAAGAAAAAGGATGTGTCTGCTGCTGAGAAGCAACAAATTGTGGAGTGTTTAGGTCAAGGCATGACTACAATCAACATTGTGCGATGATCAGGATGAAGTGTCTTGGCAATCAAGAAGTATGTAGCTGATTCACAGTACACACGTGTGCGTGCTGATAAGGGCAAATTGAGGACTCTTTCCTACAGGCAATTACGTCAGGTTAAAAGAGCAGCGGCAAAAAAGCCTTGTCATAGCAGCAGACAAGTTTTTGAAGCTGCTGGTGCCTCCAACGTCCCCCGAACAACAAGATGCAGGGTCCTTCAGAGGTTTACAGCTGTGCATACGCCATCCTGTCGACCTCCTCTATCCACTTCACACAAGCAGAAACGGCTCCAGTGGGCTAAACATTACATGAAGACTGATTTCAAAACTGTTTTGTTCACGGATGAGTGCAATGCAGCGCTCGATGGTCCAGATGGATGGAGTGGAGGATGGCTGGTTGATGGACACCCC
This sequence comes from Phyllobates terribilis, assembly GCF_046119375.1. NCBI lineage: Eukaryota > Metazoa > Chordata > Amphibia > Anura > Dendrobatidae > Phyllobates > Phyllobates terribilis. The sequence goes on along the minus strand of NW_027362763.1, from coordinate 733,181,529 downwards.
ACGCAAACACGGCTACAGCGCCAACAAGGAGGAGGTGGAGTAATGTTTTGGGCTGGAATCATGGGGAGAGAGATTGTCGGCCCCTTTAGGATCCCTGAAGGCGCTAAAGATGAACTCCATAATGTATGTGGATTTTCTCAAACAGCACTTCCTGCCATGGTTCAAGAAGAAGAACCGTGTATTTCACAGCAAGATCATTTTTTTGCATGATAATGCACCATCTCATGCTGCACATAAAACATCTGCATCTCTGGCTGATATGGGCATAAAAGGGGACAAACTTATGGTGTGACCCCCATGCTCCCCTGACCTCTACCCCATTCAGAACCTCTGGAGCATCATCAAAAGGAGTGTCTATGATGGCGGGAGGCAGTTCACATCTAAGCAACACCTCTGGGAGGGTACTCTGTCCTCATGCAAAACAATTGAAGCAGAAACCATCCAAAACCTGACAAATTCAATGGACGAGAGAGTTCAGAAGCTCCTTTCGAACAAGGGGTCCTATGTGAAAATGTAACATCACCTAGAATAAAGTTTTGAGTTGAAAACTGTTTGATTTCAGTTTCTAATAACCTGCTAATGCTTATAATTTCAAAAATGACCATTTTTTTGGTCTTTATTAAAATGAAAAGGTTGATCGAAAAGTTTGGGGGATCTAAGAGTGTGGCAACCCAGTAGTCATGATTACTTCGAATTCTGACAATATGAGGGTCATGTTGCAGGTAGTGCAGCAAGAAGGCACTTATGTGTCTTGCGCATCTCGGAGCCCCAAAATTATTTTCCAGGCTAGATGCAGCTAAAAATTATTATTAATTTTAAATCTGGTGGAGCTTAGTATAGATGGCCTAATAGGATCAGTGCTGCACACTGCTACAAAGCCCAAATTATTTTCCAGCCAAGATACAGATAAACATGATTAGTAATTTGAAAGCTTAAAACGGTTGGTAGGGTGATTTTAACCAATCATCAAGCTTTTACTCTCCCCAGGATGACACAGGGGTAGAAAAGTCGTTTCGGATCCATGATTTGTTCATCTTTATGAACGTGAGTCTGTCTACATTATCAGTGGAGAGCCGCGTGCGCTTATCTGTCAGCACACCACCAGCAGCGCTGAACACACGTTCAGACAGAAATGTGATCAAGGTCTCCCTCATCTGATGAGTCTTCCATCAGTTCGTCCTCCACCTCTTCCTGGGCTCCTGCACCTTCCTCACTAGTTTGGCTGCTACCATGCGCCCTGGTAAAACCATCTCCCCCACCCTCACATGCCTGCCGCCTTGGTGCTGCCGACCTTCTGGACCTTGCAGATGTTAGCCCTTCCGCATACAATTCCTCCTCCTCTACTTCCTCCTCCTCCTCTTGTGCCACCACCTGACTCCGAATTCTGTTTAACATGTGCTCCAGCATGTAAATCACCGGAATAGTCATGCTGATAATGGCATTGTCAGCACTAAACATCTTCGTCGCCATTTCAAAACTGTGCAGAAGGGTGCATAGGTCCCTGATCTGAGACCACTCCTCCAGCGTGATTTGCCCCACCTCTGGATCTCGTTGGCCCAGGCTATACGTCAGAACGTATTGCACCAGGGCTTGTCGGTGCTGCCACAGTCGCTGCAACTTGTGCAGAGTTGAATTCCACCGGGTAGGCATATCGCATTTTAGCCGGTGAAGTGGCAGGCCCAACGACTTCTGTAGAGATGTAAGTCGCTGAGCTGCGGGATGCGAACGGCGGAAGTGAGCACACAGCGACCGTGCCCTCTGCAGAAGGCCATCTAGTCTGGGATAGTGGGCTAAAAATTGCTGGACAACCAGGTTCAACACGTGAGCCATACAAGGCACGTGTGTGACATTGCCCCGGCGAAGGGCCGCACCCAGGTTTGCAGCATTGTCGCACACGGCCTTCCCTGGTTTCAGGTCCAGTGGAGACAACCATTCATGAAATTGGTTCTCCAGAGCTGACCACAACTCCTCAGCTGTGTGACTCACATTTCCCAGACATTTCAAAGTAAAAACCGCCTGATGACGTTGAGCCCTACTGCCAGCATAGTAAGGAGGTGTGCAGGATCCCTTCTGCGCAGTTAGAAAGCTTGTGGCATGACCAGACAGGCTTTGGGTGCAGGTGGAAGACCGAGAGGAGGTTGAGGAGGCAGAAGCAGTGGAGGAACTTTGACATAAAGAGGATTGACGCACAACTCGTGGGGACGGCAAGACTTGGACAGCAGCCCCTTGTCCTGCCGTCACCATAGTTACCCAGTGCCCAGTCAGCGACATGTAACGCCCCTGTCCATGCCTACTCGTCCAAGTGTCTGTGGTGAAATGCACCCTGTCACACACAGAGTTTCTCAAAGAAGCGGTGATGTTGTGTGCGACATGCTGGTGGAGCGCAGGCACACCTTTCTTTGAGAAGTAGTGCCGACTGGGCATCTGGTACTGGGGCACGGCGACGGACATAAGGTCTCGAAAATCCTCTGTGTCCACCAGGCAGAAAGGCAGCATTTCTGTAGCCAAGAGCTTGCAGATGGTGAAATTCAACCTCTTAGCTTTCTCATGGCTAGGAGGAAATGGTATTTTACTTGTCCACATCTGAGGGACCGAGGGCTGGCTATTGTGCTTAGACGGGGTTGATAAGGGTGTCCCCGGCAAACTGCCGGTCTGTGAGGAAGATGCAGGCGGACATGTTAGGTTGCCTTGATCCAAAGGTGGTGCTATCGATGTCGGTCAGCGCTCAACACCAGCTGGTGTTACCACCTCCAAAGAAAATGATGACCTGCCAATCACGCTGGCTGTTGCGGGTAAAGAGGTGGCAGGTCTGCGCCCCAAAACAGGTGTGACTGCTGTCCCCCCAGTCACAGAGGATGAAGAGGCCGCGGATGCACAAGATATGGCAGACGGTGGTTGGCCCGGCCGGCTAGGCCGCATTGTAGCACACTGAGCTTCCCACTGCAACTTATGCTTCATGTCCATGTGCCGGTTCATGCATGAAGTACTCAAACTATGTATTTTTTGGCCTCTACTTAGGTTTTGCTGACAAATGTTACAGATAACACGAGTTGGGTCATCTTTATCGATCTGAAAAAATGCCCAGGCTATGCAAGGCTTAGCACCCATGCGACCTGAAGAGCCACCACGACTTGTGGTGAGAGGCAGAGTTGTGTTTGAGGATGCAGTTGTTGACGTGCTTCCAGTACTACGTCTCTGTCCAGGAAGGCGCAACCTAACCTCGTCGTCACTAGCATCTTCCTCCACCTCCTCTGCTGACCTCATCTCTTGGCTGACTGTGGGTTGACAGTAAGTGGGATCTCCAACCTCATCATCATCACCCTGTGCGTTATCACACCCGTCGTCCTCAGAGCCAACCTGTTCCTGCCCTGACAAAAAACTAAAGTTGTCGCTCCAATCAGGTATTTGAGTCTCATCATCGTCTTCCTCATTGTCTCCACCAACAGGAGTTACAGTTTGGGAATGAGGGTCTACATTATGGTCAAAACCTTCTGCGTCTGGTCCTGGATCCGACTCATAAAGATTCTGGGCATCAGTGCAGATCATTTCCTCGTCTGGATTCACAGAAGCGCTGGAGTCAACCTCTGATTCCCAGGCTATAGTATGAGTAAACAGCTCTGCAGACTCAACCATCTGTTCTACCTCATACTCAGACGGGCAGCTGGAGATTTGGGAGCTGTGAGGAAGCAAGTGCGATTGGGGTGACACCTTTGAGGACTGGAGTATTTCTGATGTTGAAGTTGATGTGGAGGAGAGCCCACTTAAAGGAGCACTTGATATCCGTTGAAGCACCTGCTGTTTTTGTGCCTCATCTGGAATTTGTAGCGATTGGCGTGGCCGTAAGAAAGGGATCTTATCACATTGTCCGCTAAAAGAAGTAGACATTTTAGTTTGGCTGGAAGATGGTCTTTCTTCTGCAGATGTTACTGTTGCTTTAACACCTACCCCATGGACACAACCTTTTTTCCCCTTCCCAACACGCCTATTCCCCTTTCCACCAGCAGCAGGCCTTTTTCCACTCATTTTGGTGGTTAACTAATTCACAACTCTGGAGTTGTTTGCACAAAAAAACAATGGATGGGAACCGAGCAGAGCTGAGTGGCCAAACTGTGGTATTAGGCCAAAACTATTGGCTGGGTTAGATGGAGAAAAAAATTATATTCGATTTGCAACCTGATGGAGGTCAGTATAGATGGACTAATAGAACAAGTCCCACACACAGCTAGAAGCCCAAATATTTTTTCAGAGGTAGATGCAGAAAAAAAATATATTCAGTTTGCAACCTGATGGAGGACAGTATAGATGGACTAATAGAGAAAGTCCCACACACTGCTAGAAGGCCAAATATTTTTTCAGAGCTAGATGCAGAAAAAAATTATATTCAGTTTGCAACCTGATGGAGGTCAGTATAGATGGACTAATAGAACAAGTCCCACACACAGCTAGAAGCCCAAATATTTTTTCAGAGGTAGATGCAGATAAAAATTATTTTTAATTTGCAACCTGATGGAGGTCAGTATAGATGGACTAATAGAGAAAGTCCCACACACTGCTAGAAGGCCAAATATTTTTTCAGAGCTAGATGCAGATAAAAATTATTTTTAATTTGCAGCCTGATGGAGGTCAGTATAGATGGACTAATAGAGAAAGTCCCACACACTGCTAGAAGGCCAAATATTTTTTCAGAGCTAGATGGAGATAAAAATTATTTTTAATTTGCAACCTGATGGAGGTCAGTATAGATGGACTAATAGAGAAAGTCCCACACACTGCTAGAAGGCCAAATATTTTTTCAGAGCTAGATGCAGAAAAAAATTATATTCAGTTTGCAACCTGATGGAGGTCAGTATAGATGGACTAATAGAACAAGTCCCACACACAGCTAGAAGCCCAAATATTTTTTCAGAGGTAGATGCAAATAAAAATTATTTTTAATTTGCAACCTGATGGAGGTCAGTATAGATGGACTAATAGAGAAAGTCCCACACACAGCTAGAAGCCCAAATATTTTTTCAGAGCTAGATGCAGATAAAAATTATTTTTAATTTGCAACCTGATGGAGGTCAGTATAGATGGACTAATAGAGAAAGTCCCACACACTGCTAGAAGGCCAAATATTTTTTCAGAGCTAGATGCAGATAAAAATTATTTTTAATTTGCAACCTGATGGAGGTCAGTATAGATGGACTAATAGGGAAATTCCCACACACTGCTAGAAGGCCAACTATTTTTTCAGAGCTAGATGCAGAAAAAAATTATATTCAGTTTGCAACCTGATGGAGGTCTGTATAGATGGATTAATAGAACAAGTCCCACACACAGCTAGAAGCCCAATATTTTTTCAGAGGTAGATGCAGAAAAAAAATATATTCAGTTTGCAACCTGATGGAGGTCAGTATAGATGGACTGATAGAGAAATTCCCACACACTGCTAGAAGGCCAAATATTTTTTCAGAGCTAGATGCAGATAAAAATTATTTTTAATTTGCAACCTGATGGAGGTCAGTATAGATGGACTAATAGAGAAAGTCCCACACACTGCTAGAAGGCCAAATATTTTTTCAGAGCTAGATGCAGAAAAAAATTATATTCAGTTTGCAACCTGATGGAGGTCAGTATAGATGGACTAATAGAACAAGTCCCACACACAGCTAGAAGCCCAAATATTTTTTCAGAGGTAGATGCAGATAAAAATTATTTTTAATTTGCAACCTGATGGAGGTCAGTATAGATGGTCTAATAGAGAAAGTCCCACACACTGCTAGAAGGCCAAATATTTTTTCAGAGCTAGATGCAGATAAAAATTATTTTTAATTTGCAGCCTGATGGAGGTCAGTATAGATGGACTAATAGAGAAACTCCCACACACTGCTAGAAGGCCAAATATTTTTTCAGAGCTAGATGGAGATAAAAATTATTTTTAATTTGCAACCTGATGGAGGTCAGTATAGTTGGACTAATAGAGAAAGTCCCACACACGGCTAGAAGGCCAAATATTTTTTCAAAGCTAGATGCAGAAAAAAATTATATTCAGTTTGCAACCTGATGGAGGTCAGTATAGATGGACTAATAGAACAAGTCCCACACACAGCTAGAAGCCCAAATATTTTTTCAGAGGTAGATGCAGATAAAAATTATTTTTAATTTGCAACCTGATGGAGGTCAGTATAGATGCACTAATAGAGAAAGTCCCACACACTGCTAGAAGGCCAAATATTTTTTCAGAGCTAGATGCAGATAAAAATTATTTTTAATTTGCAACCTGATGGAGGTCAGTATAGATGGACTAATAGAGAAAGTCCCACACACTGCTAGAAGGCCAAATATTTTTTCAGAGCTAGATGCAGAAAAAAATTATATTCAGTTTGCAACCTGATGGAGGTCAGTATAGATGGACTAATAGAACAAGTCCCACACACAACTAGAAGCCCAAATATTTTTTCAGAGGTAGATGCAGATAAAAATTATTTTTAATTTGCAACCTGATGGAGGTCAGTATAGATGGACTAATAGAGAAAGTCCCACACACTGCTAGAAGGCCAACTATTTTTTCAGAGCTAGATGCAGAAAAAAATTATATTCAGTTTGCAACCTGATGGAGGTCTGTATAGATGGATTAATAGAACAAGTCCCACACACAGCTAGAAGCCCAATATTTTTTCAGAGGTAGATGCAGAAAAAAAATATATTCAGTTTGCAACCTGATGGAGGTCAGTATAGATGGACTAATAGAGAAAGTCCCACACACTGCTAGAAGGCCAAATATTTTTTCAGAGCTAGATGCAGATAAAAATTATTTTTAATTTGCAACCTGATGGAGGTCAGTATAGATGGACTAATAGAGAAAGTCCCACACATTGCTAGAAGGCCAAATATTTTTTCAGAGCTAGATGCAGATAAAAATTATTTTTAATTTGCAACCTGATGGAGGTCAGTATAGATGGACTAATAGAGAAAGTCCCACACACTGCTAGAAGGCCAAATATTTTTTCAGAGCTAGATGCAGAAAAAAATGATATTCAGTTTGCAACCTGATGGAGGTCAGTATAGATGGACTAATAGAGAAAGTCCCACACACTGCTAGAAGGCCAAATATTTTTTCAGAGCTAGATGCAGAAAAAAATTATATTCAGTTTGCAACGTGATGGAGGTCAGTATAGATGGACTAATAGAACAAGTCCCACACACTGCTAGAAGCCCAAATATTTTTTCAGAGCTAGATGCAGAAAAAAATTATATTCAATTTGCAACCTGATGGAGGTCAGTATAGATGGACTAATAGAATGATGCTATGCCCAAAAGATTTTACTTCACTAGGTGCAGTAAAAAAATTGGTATTCTATACACAGGTGGTATATCTTGCAACACAGATAGCCTACTCCACTGACTAACACACTCTTCAATAGGCCAAAAAGGATTAGCTTTGCTAGATTCAGCCAAATGCTGTGAAAAAAACTTGCACAGCACTGGCACAGACCTGCCTGGAAAAAACTGATAGGAACTGATGTAACCTAGTCCTGAAAAGGACTGCAATTACAATTAGTCTTTACTCCCACAATCTATCTATTTAAGAGCACAGACCTGCCTGATAAAAGTCGTAGGAAATGCTGTAACCTAGTCCTTAAAAGGACTGCAATCACAACTATTCCCTACTCCCAAGCTATCTGTAGATTTATGCGAAAATTGGCTTGAAATTAACAAGGTATAGCGCATACAGCAACAGCGGTGCCGTCTAACACGCAGCTGCAGCAGTGAGAAAATGGTGGCGACGGGGAAAATGGCTTGGTCTTATAGGGCAATGACATGTGACATACACTGCCAATGACACATGCCCTTGCTTGTGTGAAAAACAGCAGTTCGCTCCGTGTGTGCGCTGCTGATAGGCTGACAGACTGCACCTCCCCACTGCAAATGCGGGAAAGAGAAAAAAAAATGGAGATCTTCATTATTCCTGCAGAGATCCATCCCCTGCCCCTCCCCCCACCCCGCTGTACACTCAAACTGCGTATTAACATTAATTTTCATCATTACTGAGAAAAAATCCAGTTATGATTTTGGTGCACGAACAGTTATCGAGCATAACCTCGAACAGCCGAATTTTTCTCATATCGTTCGTGTTCGCCGAACGGCTCGAACACCGCCCAAAACAGCTCGAATTTGAGATTGGCGAACAGTTTGAGTAGAACAACGCTCATCTCTAGCAGTAATTGATGCAAAAGAAGCCCGACCAAGTATTGAGTGCATTTACTGAACATACATTTCAGTAGGGCAACATTTCGGATTTTAGAAACATTTTTCAAGCTGTTGTTATAAAGTATTCTAATTTACTGAGATAGTGACTTTTGTGTTTTCATTGGCTGTAAGCCATAATCATCAACATTAACAGAAATAAACACTTGAAATAGATCACTCTGTAATGACTCTACAGTATATATATAACATATGAGTTTCACTTTTTGTGTTGAAGAACTGAAATAAATTAACTTTTTGATGATATTCTAATTTAGTGAGAAGCACTTGTATGTTATACCATTAAATGTACGTTGTATCTGTTTCTTCCATTTCCCTTAGTTATTAAAGCTGTGAAATCAAACAGCAACTTTCACTTCCTAGACATAAGATCCTGTTGAAATATATACGAGAGTTATTATTAAAATCAATATATAGCAATATAATTCTTGGAGTGACTTTGTAACTCTCTGGAGTACCCTTAGAAACGGGCAGTATAAGCAGAAGATTCAGCAGGTCTTATCAGCTTACTGGAAGCCAAAAACTAGTGAGTATGATTTACCTGACTGCAAGCTTTATTAAACACGAAGGCTCTGATGAAATATATCCTCTCTGGACTGTGAAAAATGTGACCCTATATAACAATAATATACAATAAAATAAAATATAATTTCCATAATTACCACTGAGGAACACATTTAGAGCAGTGTGCACGAGGATTTGGATGTGTAAATGAAACTCTAAATTCTGTAAATGAGCACTAACTTCTGGAATATTAGATGCACAAAAAAACTTTTTTGCTCAATTTGTTTTTTTTTTACGACAAAATGTATTTTGCAGCAAACAATAATATACAATTTTGTTGTTTGTAAATGCTTCAGGTAAGATTTTGCTAGCTCCTACTTTTGTAATGCATGTTTAATTAGTGCTACCAAAGACTCCAGATAGACTTTCCAAAAGTCTATCATTGAATTCTAGAAAAAAATTTTTTTTTTCGTACAATTATTTTTTTTTTCAATGATAACAAATGTATACAGCTGTATACAGACTAATCCAAACAAAATAGCTAAAAGGGCCTTCCATCTACCATGTGTCATTTATAATGCAGTATTGATGTCTACTTATGAGAAAGAGTAGGTTTTGGCTCCCTAACTGTTAAGGCTATGTGCCCACGATGCTGAAATGCTCAGGATTTTTTCCTGAGCGTTTCTGCATCTCCCTGGAAGAAAAAAACGCATGCGGATTGTACCTGTGGATTGTACATGCGTTTTTCTGCCAGGGACATGCGGAAGTGAAGTGTTCTTCACTTGCATTTCCGCATGCGGGTTGACAAGCTCTTTCCAAGAGATTTTAGCATCACTTGTAAAGTGCTTGTCAACTTGGTCACACTATATAAATCCATGCAAATGGCATGGATTTATATAGTGTGACCTGAGAGAATGTAAAAAAGTAAAAAATAATATCTATACTTACCTTCCGATGGCCCCTGCAGTCTTGATTCCCTCCGTTCTCCCTTGCTGGTAGCGGTAGATTGACAGCCTGCCGACATCAGCGTCGCGTGACCCGTCACATGACTATGACGTCAGTGCAGGTCCTTCATTCCAATGCAAACTGCCGGCAAGCAAGGAAGAGCGCATCGGGGGCCGCCAGAAGGTAAGTATAAATTTATTTTTTATTTTATTCTTTTTTTTACAGTTTCTATGGTACCCGGGTCCGGAGGAGAGTCTCCTCTCCTCCACACCTGGGTACCATCCGCACATTAGAACGCATGGAATGTGCATCTACATATACAGTGATGCGTAATCCATGCGATCTAATGAAAGTCAATGGCGGCGAAAATGCAGCGCTTCCACAAAATAATTGGTAGTGCTGTGTTTTTTTCCGCAATGATAATCCGCAGCGGAAATTTCCGCAGCATGTGCACAGCACATGCGGATTATCATTGGGGAAGATGGCAGGCCTTCTACTATGCATTTTTTATGCGTTTCTGCAGCGTTTTTGCCGCTGCGGAAACGCTTAAAAAACACATTGGGGGCACACAGCCTAAGTCTACAGCGACGATAGTCATTTCGTTTGGCATGCACACTGTAGGCATGTTAGACATATACAGTACATCTGGAGCTTTCCAGATGGAAACCTCCCTAAAAACAAAAAACCCTTTCTATATATCAGGATCTTTACTATGATCTGACAGAAAATGATACATTCAATTAAAGGAATCTCCTCAAACTGGCAAGTTAACCCAAAAACTGGGCTCTACAGAGCTCCAACTTAAATGGAGTGAAAGTACACATGCTCGACCTCTACTTCATTCATTGTCTATAGTTCTATAGGACATTAGCAATGAATGGAGCAGAGGTCAAGCATGTATATCTCGGCTCCACTCAACATATAGCTCTACAGAACTTGGTTTTTGGCTTGTAAATCTTTGTTCTTTGGGATCAACAAGTCACACCCCAGCGATCAGCAAGTTATCACATAGCCAGTAGATAGGGAAAAACTTGCTATTTTGTGAAAACTCCTTTGAAGGGGTTGTCCTTTAGGATAAAGGATAACTTATTGATCACTTAAGGTCCACCACCATGCCTATTTGATCTAATACTGGAGATACCAGGGATGCTGATGTAAGAAGAGGCTGCTCACGCTGCTGTCCTCTCTGTCTATCTGATCTAATACTGGATATCCCAGGATTGCTAAGGTAAGAAGATACTTCTCACACTTCTCACTGGATTTAGGTATACATACATATACAGTACAGATCAAAAGTTTGGACACACCTTCTCATTTAAAGATTTTTCTGTATTTTCATGACTATGAAAATTGTACATTCACACTGAAGGCATCAAAACTATGAATTAACACATGTGGAATTATATACTTAACAAAAAAGTGTGAAACAACTGAAAATATGTGTTATATTCTAGGTTGTTCAAAGTAGCCACTTTTTGCTTTGTTGACTGCTTTGTACACTCTTGCCATTCTCTTGATGAGCTTCAAGAGGTAGTCACCGGAAATGGTCATCAACAATCTTGAAGGAGTTCCCAGAGATGCTTAGCACTTGTTAGCCCTTTTGCCTTCACTCTGCGGTCCAGTTCACCCCAAACCATCTCGATTGGGTTCAGGTCTGGTGACTGTGGAGGCCAGGTCATCTGGCGTAGCACCTCATCACTCTCCCTCTTGGTCAAATAGCCCTTACACAGCCTGGAGGTGTGTTTGGGGTCATTGTCCTGTTGAAAAATAAATGTTGGTCTAACTAAACGCAAACCGGATGGAATAGCATGCCGCTGCAAGATGCTGTTGTAGCCATGCAGGTTCAGTATGCCTTCAATTTTGAATAAATGAAGAACAGTGTCACCAGAAAAGCACCCCCACACCATCACACCTCCTCCTCCATGCTTCACGGTGGGAACCAGGCATGTAGAGTCCATCCTTTCACCTTTTCTGTGTCGGACAAAGACACGGTGGTTGGAACCAAAGATCTTTATTTTGGACTCATCAGACCTAAGCACAGATTTCCACTGGTCTAATGTCCATTCCTTGTGTTCTTTAGCCCAAACAAGTCTCTTCTGCTTGTTGCCTGTCGTTAGCATTGGTTTCCTAGCAGCTATTTTACCATGAAGGCCTGCTGCACAAAGTCTCCTCTTATCAGTTGTTGAAGAGATGTGGCTGCTGCTAGAACTCTGTGAGGCACTGACCTGGTCTCTAATCTGAGCTGCTGTTAACCTGCGATTTCTGAGGCTGGTGACTCAGATAAACTTATCCTCAGAAGCAGAGGTGACTCTTGGTCTTCCTTTCCTGGGGCGATCCTCATGTGAGCCAGTTTTTTTGTAGTGCTTGATGGTTTTTGCAACTGCACTTGGGGACACTTTCACAGTTTTCCCAATTTTTCTCACTGACTGACCTTCATTTCTTCAAGTAATGATGACCACTCATTTTTCTTTACTTAACTGCTTTTTTCTTGCCATAATACAAATTCTAACAGTCTATTCAGTAGGACTATCAGCTGTGTATCCACCAGACTTCTGCACAACACAACTGATGGTCCCAACCCCATTTATAAGGCAAGAAGTCCCACTTTTTAAACCTGACAGGGCACACCTGTGAAGTGAAAACCATTTCCGGTGACAACCTCTTGAAGCTCATCAAGAGAATGGCAAGAGTGTGCAAAGCAGTCATCAAAGCAAAAGGTGGCTACTTTGAAGAACCTAGAATATAAGACATATTTTCAGTTGTTTCACACTTTTTTGCTAAGTATATAATTCCACATGTGTTAATTCATAGTTTTGATGCCTTCAGTGTGAATGTACAATTTTCATAGTCATGAAAATACAGAAGAATCTTTAAATGAGAAGGTGTGCCCAAACTTTTGGTCTGTACTGTAGGTAAACAGCAAATTCCACAAAACTAGCAAAGAAAAGATACTGAAGTCAAAACACAGACCCCCTGCAGAGCCCCCAAGCATGTGTCTGTATGTTAAATATTGGCATAAACTAAGCCAAGCAATAGGTGCTGTAAATTTAGACAAAAGAATTTAAACCTTTCTGCAGTCTGAAAAAATACTGGGTCCAATACATAAAGGCTTGAATTGTTCATGCCAGTCATGATAAGGAGATGGGCTGTAGTTAGATGCTCTTGATTCATGAAAAAACATATGATTCTTAAAGAATCATGAGCACCGGATTAGTGGTGTACACCTTTGTGTGTGTCTTGCCACAAATCCTACTCCAGCAACTGCAGCAGTAAGATTTGTGGTGTAGCTGAATTTACCACACCCCTTTCCCACCCCAGCTCCCATCATTTTGATGAAGTTGCAACTCCGAGTTTCGCCTAAATTTTTTGACTTTTCAAAGCTTTTACGACAGAATTTTGCTGTCTAAGCTTTGATGAATCGTGCCCAATGAGTGTTAATATGTATCTTTTTATAAATTTGTTTTGGCCTTTAGGTCCTTTTCAGTACAGAGAAATAATCCTAGTTTTCTATGCGAAATTTAGTTTTAAATATAATTTTAAATCAGAAAAGGCAAAAGGATGAATCTGCATTTCACTGAAGATACATTTCATGATGACCACTTATTCCATGCAGTGAAAAGAGAAACTGTCAATCACTATATAAGAAATTTCTCTTCCACTAAATAAATATTTAGAATCTACTTTCTTGCCCGGCTCAGTGTCCTAGATCATATAATAGGCCTTAAACACAAGAGTATTAAAGTGGAAGAAAATATCTGAAGATCAATGTTTGAATAAATCAAGGCTGAAAAAGTACAGACTATTCCAATCCTCTGCTGACTAAAAAAAAAACCCTTCAAAATGTGAAAGTTTTGAAACTGGTAAATATATAGGGATTTATCTTATACTAAATCCTAACATAGGCTTGATTCAGATCTTTCCTTCACTCCTCACATCAAATCACTTGCTCGTTCATGTCATCTACACCTCAAAAACATCTCAAGAATCAGGACATTTCCCACCTTTGACTCGGCAAAAATCTTACTGTGGCTCTTATTCATTCTCGTCTCAACTATTGTAGCTCTCTACTAATCGATCTCCCTCTTACTAAACTTTCCCCTCTCCAATCCGTCCTTAACGCAGTGGCATGGATCATATTCCTCGCCAACCGCTACACCGATGCCTCTTCCCTGTGCCAGTCATTGCATTGGTTACCCATCCAATATAGAGTTCAATTTAAACTTATCACGCTTACCCACAAAGCGCTCCATGCTTCAGTACCCCCCTACATCACCTCTCTTTTCTCAGTCTACCACCCTACACGTGCCCTCCGTTCTGCCAATTACTTAAACCTAAAATCCTCCATAATCCGAACTTCCCACTCCCGTCTGCGCCAATTCTTTGGAATGCAGTTCTCAGGACAGTTCGATTAATTCCCAATACCCACAGTTTCAAGCAGACCCTAAAAACCCATTTCTTTAGACCGGCATATCGCCTAAACACACTCTGTCCGTCCCAGTTTTCCCCCATATTAAAATCTTCTTCAATTTCAGGTTCATACAATCCATGTACTTAATAGCCTCAGGCAGGACTGTACACATACTGGCTGGCGACCAGTTCATGTATTATTATTTATCCTATTTAGTATATCAAGGCTGCATTATACAATATATGTACACTTTACCTTTTGTGTCTCCCCCATTTCCTCATAGACTGTAAGCTTGCGAGCAGGGCCCTCACTCCTTTTGATTTGAGATATGCTTATTCTGTATTCTCTGTATAAGTCCCACCTAAAATTGTAAAGTGCTGTGGAATATGCTGGCGCTATAAAAATAAAAAAATATTACTATTATTATTATTATAGGCTATACATAGAACTCTCTAATTATTACCTCATTCAATCACAGAAATATTAAATAGGTTAAATAGGTTCTTCAGAAATTGCAATAAATAAACAAATAAAATGTTATTATAAAATTCCTGAATCGTTACTAATGAGCAAATCACACTTGTTTATCTAGGGAGGTAATAAAATGAAAATGATCGCCATCTAGTAACACTGACAGAAACCTGTCCTGGAATATTAAAAGCATAGGTGGCTGTGAGCATGTGCAGTAGAAAGCTTCACACTCTCCATTCATGTGTAGGAAGATATGCTCCCAGTGGATATTTTGATCTAATACTGGAGATCCCAGGAGTGCTAAGCTAAGAAGAGACTGCTCGCACCACTGTTCACCCTGTCTGACTGATCTAATACTGTAAATACCAAGCATGCTGAGGTAAGAAGAGGCTGCTCTCACTGCTCTCCACATGTCTTTCTGATCTGCAGGGTGGACCATTTATATGGATACACCTAAATAAAATGAGAATGGTTGGTGATATCAACTTCCTGTTTGTGGCACATTAGTATATGGGAAGGGGAAATCTTTTCTAGATGGGTGGTGACCATGGCAGCCATTTTGAAGTCAGAAATTTTGGATCCAACTTTATTTTTTTCAATGGGAAGAGGTTCATGTGACACATCAAACTTATTGAGAATTTTATAAGAAAAACAATGGTGTGCTTGGTTTTAATGTAACTTTATCCATTCATGAGTTATTTACAAGTTTATGACCACATATAAAATGTGTTGAAAGTGCTGCCCATTGTGTTGGATTGACAGTGCAAGCCTCTTCTCTCACTCTTGACACACTGATTGCAACACCGCAGAAGAAATGCTAGCCCAGGCTTCCAGTATCCGTTGTTTCAGATGCTGCACATCTCGTATCTTCACAGCATAGACAATTGCCTTCAGATGACCCCAAAGATAAAAGTCTAAGGGGGTCAGATCGGGAGACCATGGTGGCCATTCAACTGGCCCACGACGACCAATCCACTTTCCAGGAAACTGTTCATGTAGGAATGCTCGGACCTGACACCCATAATGTGGTGGTGCACCATCTTGCTGGAAAAACTCAGGGAATGTGCCATCTTCAGTGCATAAAGAGGGCAACACATCATCATGTAGCAATTTCAGATATCCAGTGGCATTGAGGTTTCTATTGATGAAGAATGGCTCTACTTTCTTTGTAACCCACATACCACACCATACCATCAATTTTTGTGTTCCAACAGTCTTGGAGGGATCTATCCACTGTAGGTTAGTGTCAGACCAATAGCGGTGCTTTTGTTTGTTAACTTCACCATTCACAAAAAAGTTTACCTCATCACTGAAAATAATGTTCTGTGTAAACTCAGGGTCCTGTTCCAATTTTTGTTTTGCCCATTCTGCAAATTCAGTGCGCCGATCTGGGTCATCCTCGTTGAGATGCTGCAGCCGCTGGATTTTGTAAGGGCCATTTGTGAGTAGCTAATATCCACCGAAGGGATGTCCGACTGATGCCACTCTCCAGTTCTACGCTTTGTGCTCTTACTGAATGAAGCTAGGACAGCCACTTGTTATGTTCTGCAACTTAGAACTAAGGAATAGGAGGGAAAATCTGTCCTGCACTGAGACTCAGCTTAACCCTACGCTGGGGTGGGTGCCCTTTTCCTTGTGAATAGCCCCACCGAAACTCCTGCACTGAACTCAAGCGACGACCTGTAGGAAGGGGAAAGGAGTCCCTAAAAGATCTAAGGACTGGGAGCAAAAACAGGAGACCTCCTAATAGAAACGTTAGTTGAAGAAATGAAGATTAATGGGAACAAAACTGGTGGAACAAGAAGTCCCAGGATATCAATTGTCCAAAGCACAAAGAACTTAACAGGGCAACTTAGCTAGAGCACGAGCGTCACAACACTGATGTCCAGTGGGGAATGGGAGACAGGTGCTGAGTAATAAAGAGTGAAGAGATCACGTGACCAAGACACCCAGCACCAGAGGAAAAGACTAGAAGCCAGCAAACCACAACAAGATGGCCGACAGTGAAACAACATAGATTCTAACAGTACCTCCTTTTTTACGAGGATCCTCCGGATCCTCTAGGCCGAGCCTTACCAGGAAATCTCCTGTGAAATGCCATAATTAGCCTTGGGGCCGAGACGTCTTCGGCCTTCACCCAGGAATTATCCTAGGGGCCGAAACCTCTCCAGGACACAAGATACTGTAATCTTCCTCTATGCCACCTGGAATCCAAAATGCGAGAAATCTCAAATTCACCGTCCTCATAAAACAGGAGGAACAGTAGACTTTGTCTGCTTATCAGGTGTGTCCGCCTTCTTAAGTAACGACAGATGAAACACAGAATTAATCCTCCAGGATGAGGGAATGCCCAACCTCACTGCTGCCGAGTTGACAATCTGAACCACTTTCAAAGGACCCACAAATTTAGGCCCCAGTTTTTTAGAAGGAATTTTCAAACTAAGATTCCTAGAGGACAACCAAACCATATCCCCAACAGCAAACAAGGATTCCTTTCTTTTTTGGTCAAAATACCTTTTTGATCTCCTACTAGCCTCTTTAAGGTTCAGACGTACACTGGTCCAAACCCTCTCCAAATCACCAGAAAAATTGTCCTCCTCCGGTACAGCAGCCCCGACTTTGAAAAATGGACCAAAAGATGGATACCTGCCAGTACAACAAAAAAAAGGAGAACAACCAGCCGAGGAAGAAGTATGATTATTAAGGGCAAACTCCGCAAGTGGTAGAAATTCTGACCATATTTCCTGATTGTCTGCCACAAAACATCTCAAAAACTGCTCGACATCCTGGTTCTTCCTTTCAATCTGTCCATTGGACTCTGGATGATACCCCGACGAGAATGACAAATGAATTTTCAATCTGTCACAAAAAGCACGCCAAAAGCGAGCCACAAACTGCGGTCCTCTATCGGAAACAATGCCCGTGGGAACACCATGGAACCTGAGAATCTCCTTCACAAAAGCCTTAGTAAGTCTTGGTGCAAGGTAACTTGTTGAACGGAACGAGATGATACATTTTACTAAACCGGTCCACAACAGATGACAGAAAAACCCTCCAATAAAGGCAGATCGGTGATAAAATCCATGGCAAGGTGCGTCCATAGCGAACTAGGAACTTCCAAAGGGCACAGCAACCCCACAGCCGGAGCATGAGAGGCCTTCGACCAAGCGCACACAGAGCACTGATGCACCCACTTGATGACTTCCCTTTGCCACCCTGGCCACCAGAAACTCCGACCGATAGACTTCCTTGTTTCCGCAATCCCTGTGTGACTCGCCAACCGAGACTCATGACATTCAACAAACAACGCTATCCTCAAGGCTCTAGGCAAAAACAATTTACCACATGGAGTGTTAGTTGGTGCTGCACTCTGAGTTTCTAGGATGCTATTCTCCAACTCAGAATCCAGTGCGGCCACAACAACCCCTCTATGCAAAATACATTCCTCCATCTCAGCATTCACCGCTGGAGAGAAACTATGAGACAAAGCGTCAGCCTTAACATTCTTTGTCCTTGGGACAAAGGTTACGGAAAAATTGAACAGGGCAAAAACAGTGACCTCCTAGCCTAACGGGCATTCAAATGTTTTGCTGCGTCCAGATAAATCAAATTCTTATGATCAGTGAAAACTTGTATAGGATGTCGAGCCCCCTCCAAAAAATGTCGCCAATGCTCGAATGCGAGTTTAACCCTCCGTCACATACAATATCAGTTCTAACGAGTTCACATACAATGTGACTGTCAGGCGCAGGCTAGAAAAATACCTATAATATCTAATGTTTGCAATTTCAGTGCTCTAAAAGTGATCAGTGACCTTCATAGGGATGTAATAAAAGAGACTACACATAATCAGGTGCAAAAAAAAACCATTTACTTAACATAAAGCTAATAACTCTGAAATACAAACATTTCAAAACTCCCACCAAATAGTCCCCAGTTCGACTCTGTCAAAAAACTCTACAAAGAAAATTTATGGAAACAATCTTAATTTTAAGGTACCTTAAGTACTATTAAACACATATTCAATCAGAATTAGATCCTGAAGTTTCCCCAGAAAAATTACACTTGCAGAGCAAAGAGCAAGAATTACACATCATTTTTGCATGTGTCAGGCAGATTGCATTATGACATTTGTGACATTCATAATTAGAAAGCCTTCTGATTCCGCTTTCCGTGGTGCAGGTGGTGCATCTCCTTCTTTTGGGAGGTGGTGCATTTTCACTATCATCTTCTGGGTGGAATCTTTTGAGCTGAACTTGAAGGCGAGAGGGGATACCGATTGTTTTCATACTTCTCCTGCGTAGCTCTCCAAGCACTAGTTCATGGGCCAATTTTTTCAGATAGAATCGTCTACAGAGTGGTTCAAGCTTGTTCTCAAGGTAAATGACTTGTGAATTTATACCACCCAAATTCAACATAGCAAAAATTATGACCATTGGCCAGCGTTTGGTGTTTCTGCTGACGTTGAAAGTTGAGCACATCTGATCAGCTGTATCAACACCCCCTTTGGTTGCATTATAAAATGTAATTATCTCCGGGTTTTTTTGTGCCTCAGTCCCAGGATCGATGGCATCATCATCATGAAGTGTTGATAGAAGAAGTACAATTTTTTTTGCTTGTGGTACATAGGAAACCAAAACCTTTCCATTATGGAATGCAAACATACTGCTGTACTGTTGTCTCCCTTTCACACTTACAAACTGTGTAGGCAATTCTTTTTTATTTTTTCTTACAGTTCCGACATATTAAAGCTTTTGCATTTTCAGATAATCAATCAGATCACAATTTGGAAACCAATTGTCAGCTGTTATATTGCGACCCGATCCAAATAAGGGCTCAGCCAGTCTTTTTACAACATCACTGGGTTTGTTGCTGACACAGTAAGGACCTTCTGGTTGTTTTCCTGCATAAACTTCCAGGTTGTAAGTGTAGGTCTTACTGGCATCAACAAGGGCATACATTTTTATTCCATATTTGTTAGGCTTTGATGGAATATATTGACGAAAGGCACATTTACCACGAAAACCAGGGAGCATTTCGTCAATAGTGAGATTCTCCCCAGGGCAATAGCTTTTTTTACAGTTTTCAACAAATTTTTGGAATATATCACGAATTGGAGCAAGTCGGTCATGTGTTTTACGTTCGGTTCGGATAGATCTGTCGTCAAACCGAAAGCAACGAATTAGAAGCTTGAATCTGTTTATGGACATAACAAGGCCAAATTTTTCAACTCCATCCCCATCTTTACTCCAAAGTTCCTCCAAACTTTTTCTATTTGCCCTATAAGCTCCTGCAAGGTATAATAATCCAAAAAAAGCACGCAGTTCTATTTCATCTGTGGCCTTGATGGTTCTGTTGCAGATGAACTTGTCCTTTATAATGTCTATATATTGGCAATAGAGTCCAGAATGTCATCTGTGAATAAACTATTCCAGCATTCAACTGCAGTTTTTGTATTACTTGCAGTTCCTATAACTGCAGGAAGGTGAGTAATAATGTTTTGAGGTTCCCTACGTTTTTACTGGAGTGGCTTCTTGTTCCATTGTTTTTTTTTATCTTTTCCCATATAATAAGATTCTACATCTTCATCCTCATCACTGTCACCATCTTGCTCTGTTTTAGAATCCACTTCACATACTTCCACCTCATCATGAGAATCAATCTCACTTTCCTCTCCTAAATCCTCATTCAGTGTGGGGTCTGCATCATCTAACAGCATGTTTGTTACTTCCTCAACATCAAGGTTTTTTGATAAACTGTACATTTTCCTCTCCATTTCAGCAGATAATCTGAAGCAAGAGAAGGAATATGTGTTAGGGAACTACTGTATATGCCTGAGCAGCACACTTTCTTTTTTAATCTGCCTTATTTCTATGAAATATCCTCACACTTTGTGCTATACATTCATAAAACAAGCTAAATAAACAATTGTGATGAATAAAAACATAAAATACCAACCTTATTGAGTGTGACGTGTTCACATACAATGAGCCTGAGAGATTAGCGCAGTTATATCTGTCCTCCTGAAGCTCTGCAATCCAACTGTGGTATGAGGTTTCACAGAGCTGCTAGAGACAGGAGACTACCTGAAGGGAGGGGATTTCCTCACAATCTGGTGAGGAAGGAGAAATGAAAGTAAAAGAGATGTGCCTGTCAGGCCTATTGTATGTGACGGAGGGTTAATAGCCAACCACTCATGATTCCCAACATCATAGTTGAGCTCTGTCTCAGAAAATTGTTTTGAAAAGAAAGCACAGGGATGCACCCCATCCTCACCCTCCTGGGACAGAACTGCCCCTACGCCTATAGATGAGGCATCCACCTCAACCACAAATGGCTTGGTCTCATCCGTCTGGATAAGAACAGGAGCAGAGATGAACCTCTCCTTCAGATACTCAAAAGCTTCAATAGCCTCAGTGGACCATTGGACTGTATGAGCACCCTTCTTGGTGAGATCAGTAATGGGTTTAGCGATGACAGAGAAATTCTTTATGAGTCTCCTGTAATAATTGGCAAACCCCAAAAACCTCTGTACGGACTTCAAACCCTCAGGCCTCGGCCACTCCAGCACAGCCTGAACTTTCACTGGGTCCATCTCAAAACCATCACAAGAGACAAAGTAACCCAAAAAAACTAATTTTCTGGATAGAAAACAGACACTTCTCCAATTTAGCAAAGAGTGTGTTATCTCTCAGTATCTGAAGAACTTTGCGGACTTTCTGCCAATGAGACTCAAGATCAGATGAATAAATCATAATGTCATCCAGATAAACAATAACATTCCTACCGATCAAGTTTCTCAGAATGTCATTGATGAAATTTTGAAAAAATGCAGAGGCGTTAGTAAGCTCAAAAGACATCACCAAACACTCAAAATGACCTTCCTGGGTGTTAAAACCTGTCTTCCATTAACCCTGTCCTTCACCAGCAGCAAATTGTATGCCCCACGAAGGCCAATCTTAGAAAACCATTTAGCTCCGGTCAATTGGTTAAACAAATATGCAATAAGTGGTAACGGGTAAGGATTGCGCACAGTGATCTTATTAATCTCCCAAAAATCCAGACATGGCCTAAGACCCCCATCCTTCTTTTTGACAAAAAAGAACCCAACCGCCACAGGAGACTTAGGGGGTCTTATGTGACCTGCAGCTAAACTAGTCTGAAAGTATTCCTTCAAAGCTTCTCTCTCGGGAATTGTCAGATTAAAAATCCGACTGTTAGGGAGCTTAGCATCAGGGACGAAGTCAATAGCGCAATCGTAATCTCTATGAGGTGGAAAAGCTTTCGACTCCACCTCCGAAAAAAACCCTCCAAAAATCCTGAATGGGTTCAGGTAACTCCTCCTTCACAACAGCAGCAATGTGAACATTACAACACTTACCATAACACCCCTGACCCCAGTATCTTATGGAACCAGATGACCAGTCAAGCAAAGGATTATGCACCTTTAACCAGGGCATTCCCAGGACGACCGGGGAAGGCAACTTAGCAAGTACAAATAAGTCAATCTGCTCCTGATGGTCCAAGTTCATAGTAAGCGGAAACCTAGTGACCTTTCGAAGAATGCTCCCATGCTTCAGGGGAGTATTATCAATCGCCACCACAGGAAAAGGAGATGACAAAGGTTCAGAATCAAAGTTATACTTTTCAAGAAATTGTTGATCAATCAAATAAAGTGCAGAACCACAATCCACCATAACCTGAAACTCAATCGAACGACCCTGACAGGTGGTATTACCAGGAAAAAACACCCCAGCAGAACGTAAAAACGCAATGCGAACTGGAGTGTTATTTATACTGACCATTTTCTTTTTTCCTTAAGCGAACTTCACATTGCTTTAAAAAATGATCAGCCTTACTGCAATGCAAGCAAAGTGCCTCAGCGAACCTCCTGTCCCTCTCCTTGGAATGGGATGACATTGCCCCCCACCTGCATAGGTTACCCAGAGTCGGCAGGAATATCTTGAGAAACAGAATCCAGCAATACAGGAAACTTCTCCTCATTCTGTCTGGCCCTCAGCCTTCTATCCACACGGATAGCTAACTGCATGGCAACTTGCAAAGTATCAGGTGCAAGGAATGCAATGACCAAAACTTTAACCTTTTCAATCAAGCCTGCCAGAAACTGAAACTTGAGTGCAGGGTCGTTCCACCTGACCTCTGCAGACCATCATCTGAACAGGGTGCAATAACTCTCAGCATCAAGAGAACCCTATATGAGACGTTTGAGCTCTGCCTCAGCTGATGCAGCCCGATCAGGATCATTATATAGCAAACCCATGGCATCAAAATATGCCTCCACAGACCTCAAACAATGATCATCAGGAGACAGGGAAAACACCCAGATTTGAGGTTCCTTACGCAATAGAGATATAATAATTAGTGATGAGCGAGCATGCTCGCCACTGCTCGGTACTCACCCGAGCATCTCAGTACTCGAGATGCTCGGAGCTCGCCGACTATTTTCGAGATGCTTGGGCGGGAGCTCTGGTCCCCGTCCTGCATGTTTGGCACTATTTAGAGCACCAATCATGCAGGGATTGTCTGCCACTCACAGTAATGTCACAACCATGGTGGTTGTGGCATTACAGTGATTGCCCAAATCGATGGGAACAGTGCTCACAGTGAAACATGAAAAGCCGGCAATTCAGCAGCAGCATACACCGGTAAAGCATTAAAATAAAGGATTTATTTAAAAAAAATAGTGTTTTTGTCTCTTTAAAAAAGCCTGCCGGCAATTCATCAGCGGCATACATCGGTACCTGACAATTTAGAACAGAAAAATAGAGCATCACACATAGATTAGATAGATAGAAACATGTCAGTCACATATATGAGAAGTACAGTGACAGTGTTGATTGCTGTACTTGTCATTTAGTGTTAAAATAAAGGATTTATTAAAAAAAAATTGGCACGGGGTTCCCCGTAATTTTAGTCTATAATGGAGGTTAAGCAGACGGCTGGGGCAGATGTTTGAAGCTGCCGTAAAAAAAAACTGTAATAGTGTCTCCCTGACTGGTCAGACACCAGTATATCTGTTTAAAAGAGTCTGGTGTACGCCACATAACTATAACTGTGGTTTTGCAGTTCCACGGGTCAAATCTCTGTATTATCCTGTTTTTGTCATTTTTGCCGTAAAAAAAAACTGTAATAGTGTCTCCCTGACTGGTCAGACACCAATATATCTGTTTAAAAGAGTCTGGTGTATGCCACATAACTATAACTGTGGTTTTGCAGTTCCACAGGTCAAATCTCTGTATTATCCTGTGTTTGGCATTTTTTGCTGTAAAAAAAACTGTAATAGTGTCTCCCTGACTGGTCAGACACCAATATATCTGTTTAAAAGAGTCTGGTGTAGGCCAGAAAAATATAACTGTGGTTTTGCAGTTCCATGAGTCAAATCTCTGTATTATCCTGTTTTTGGCATTTTTTGCCGTAAAAAAAAACAGTAATAGTGTCTCCCTGACTGGTCAGACACCAATATATCTGTTTAAAAGAGTCTGGTGTAGGCCAGAAAAATATAATTGTGGTTTTGCAGTTCAATGGTTCAAATCTCTGTATTATCTAGCTTTTGGTATTTTTTCCGTAAGGAAAACAGTAATAGTGTCTCCCTGACTGTTCAGACACAAATATATCTGTTTGAAAGATTCTGGTGTACGCCACATAACTATAACTGGGATTTTGCAGTTCCATGGTTCAAATCTCTGTATTATCCAGCTTTTGGCCTGTTTTACGTAAAAAAAAAAAATAGTGCCTCCCTGACTGTTCAGTCAGAAATATATCTGTTTAAAAGATTCTGGTGTAGGCCAGAGAAATAGATCTGTGGTTTTCCTCTTCCACGGTTCTAATCTCCTTTTGATTACCCTTTTTCCATTGATAGTGCGAGTGTAAGCTATTTTACTACATTTACAATGGGCAAGGCGCGTGGTACGGGACGTGGAACTGGACGTTCTGGTGATGGTGCGTGTAGAGGACGGGGCCGTGGCCAAGGTGAAAATGTGCCACAACCAACATCTGAATTACTAGGGAAGCACACTACAACACCAGTATTGCGAACTGATCAGTGTGAACAGGTTATTAATTGGATATAAGATAATACTTCCAGTTACCTTGGCACCACCACCTCCGGTCTGTCTTCCACACGGGTCAAGTTTTAGTTGCCGTGAGTCTGGACCGCATACTCCTCCTCACTCTGATGCTCCTTCCTCCCACCATGCCGAGTGTCGTCAGACAGCAACTGATCCCACAGTTGGACACTCTGAAGAGCTGTTCACTGGTCCATTTCCATATTTGTGCCCCTTGCCTGCTCCGCTTGAAGTGGTGGAAGAGGAGATCCCATGAAGCGATGCCCAAATATTTTAACAGCCACGGCTACAGGAAGGCGATGCTGGCAATTTGTCACAAGAGGTGGACGATGACGAGACACAATTGCCACGAAGTGAGGAGGAGGATCGTGGTGTTCAAGTGGAAGAGGAGGAGGTGGTGGATGATTTAGTAACTGACCCAACATGGCAGGAGGACACGCAAAGCGAGGCCAGCAGCACACAGGGGGAGGGAGGCAGAGTACCCAAACATGCAGGAAGAAGCAGTGTGGTGGCTGCACACAGAAGGCGGGCAACAGTTCCCCTTAACACCAACACGAGGGACGTTGCCAGTACAACCGATAGGTCTTCCAGAGCCTGGAATTTTTTTAAAGACTCTGCTGATAACCCCAAAAAGGCCATTTGTACCACCTGCCATGCCAGCATCAGCAGGGGTGACAAAACTACCAGCCTGACCACCACCAGCATGATCAGGCATATGTCAGCAAAGCACCCTACTTTGTGGGGCGAACCCCAGGGTCCACGACCAGTGTCAACAGGTGTCACCACTGCTTCTTCCACTGTTGTGCATGTAATAGAACCCCCTGTTGTGCGTGTAAGGCAATCCCCTGTCCATACTGCATGCAAAGATGCCCCCTCCTCTCAGTCTTCACTTGTTATGGCAGTTTCTCAAGAAACAGCATCAACGTCCACGTCCACGTCCCACTGCAGCGTTCAATTGTCCATATCCCAGAGCTTTGAACGTAAGCGCATATTCGCAGCCAACGCCCCACAGGCCACAGTCCTAAATTCACACATTTCACGACTGATTGCGTTGGAAATGCTGCCTTTTAGGCTGGTGGAGATGGAATCCTTCCGCAACCTTATGGCGGTGGCCGTCCCTCGGTACTCGGTCACCAGCCGACACTATTTTGCCCGGTGTGCCATCCCCGCGCTACACAAGCACGTGTCCCAAAACATCTGCCGTGCCCTCAACAACGCAGTTAATGGGAGAGTCGACCTGACAACGGACACGTGGACAAGTGCTTGTGGCCAGGGACGGTACATCTCCCTGATGGCACACTGGGTAAACATAGTGGAAGCCGGGACCCAGTCAGACCTTGGGATGGAACACATCCTCCACAAACCGAGGATTGCGGGCCCTATGTCAGTCAGAGTTGCCCCCAGTGTACAGCTCCTGCGCATCATCCTTCTCCTCCTCCTCATGTTCAGCCTCCATCTCAGATATCACCACAAGTTACAAGCTGGAAGCACTGCAGTACTGCCTCAGCCAAGTGGCAACAGGCTGTGCTGAAACTCATAAGCTTAGGTGATAAACCTCACACTGCTTCTGAGTTGTGGACAGCTGTGAAAGAGCAGGCAGATATGTGGCTGAGACCGCTGAACCTACATCCAGGCATGGTCATGTGTGACAATGGCCGTAACCTGGTGGCGGCTCTGAGGCGAGATCACACACGTACCATGCCTGGCTCATGTGCTTAACCTCTTGGTTTAGCGGTTTCTTAAATCGTACCCCGAGATGCCAGATCTGCTCGTCAAAGTACGCCGCCTGTCAGCTCATTTTCGCAAGTTGGCTACAGCTTCCGCCGCCCTTGCTGTGTTGCAGCAGCGTTTGCAGCTTCCGGCACACTGACTAGTGTGTGATGTCCCCACATGTTGGAACTCTACCCTCCACATGTTGCAAAGGATTTGTGAGCAGAAGAGAGCAGTTGTGGAGTACCAGGTGCAACAAGGCCGTCTATATTCAGGTCAGACTGCACACATAAGACCTCATGAGTGGACCTGGACGTCTGACATATGTACCATCCTGACAAACTTTGAGGAATCCACCAAGATGGTGAGTGGCGATGACACCATCATTAGCGTCAGCATCCCACTTGTCTGTCTTTTGCAACCTTCTCTGCAGAGAATTAAAGAGGATGCATTGCAGCCAGAGTATGATGAGATGGATCAAGAAGCCATAGCTGGCGATTACACACAGCCCAGCCTCATCTCATTCCAACGTGCATTGGGGGACAATGAGGGAGAGGAGGAGGAGGAGGCAGAACAGGAGCTGGTATCATGCGCTGTAGACAATAGTACCTGTACAACTTTCATACCGTCGGTTCAGTGTGGGTGGCCTGAGGACAGGGGGAGGAGGAGGAGGAGGAAAGCATGGTCAGTCGTCATCTTGGTGAGGACACGGAAGTCTTGCTCGTTACTAGTCTGGCACGCATGGCTGACTTTATGTTATGCTGCCTTAACCATGACCCTCGCGTTGTCAAAATGATGGATGACAGTCATTACTGGTTGGTGACACTTGTAGACCCCCGCTACAAGGAGAACTTTTACTCTCTTATTCCTGAGGTGGAGAGGTCTACAAAAATGGGGCAGTACCAGAAGACCCTTGCTGCAGAACTGTTAAAAAAATTCCCATCTGAACACGCTAGCGGCAGAGGTCACAGTTCGCTGCCCAACCAAGGCGTACAGGCGGGAGAGACGCAACTCCAATCCAGCAGAGGCAGGGGAACACTGTCAACGTTCTGGGACAGTTTTCTGAGAACTGCCCAGCTTACAGGCCCTGAGGCGTGGGGAACTCTCACAAGGAGTGGAAAGTTTCAAAGGATGGTGAGGGAGTACCTTGCCGACCATGCCAGCATCCTCCGTGATTCCTCTGTGCCTTTTAATTATTGGGTATCCAAGCTGGACACTTGGAATGAACTCGCTCTGTACGCCTTTGAGGTCCTGGCCTGCCCTGCCGCTAGCATGTTATTGGAGCGTGTTTTTAGTGCCGCTGGGGGAATTATTACTGATAAGCGCACTCGCCTGTCAACTGACAATGCTCACAAGCTGACCCTTATCAAGATGAACAAGGGCTGGATTGGGCCAGACTTCTCATCACCACCAAATAACAACAGAGTAACATAATGTCAAATCCACTGTGTTATTTCGGGAGGTGTATTCCCATGCACCGCTTCACACCCACACATGGGTATACGCTTCCTCATTTCGGCTGTATTTTGCTCTTCTCCTTATCCTCAGCCTCAACCACCACTATACCACCAGGGTGACCTTGGTCCATGTTGTCAGCATTGCAAGTTCCTCCATCCTAATTTTTGTCAGCTTTTGCTTGGAAGGCATAGGCAAAGACTATAGGAGACCCACTCCCCAATAATGGGAATAATGTTTTTTAGATGCTGTACTGCAGGGGCTCTTGTTTTCCAGCATTGCAAATTCCTCCCTCCTAATTTTTGGCAGCTTTTGCTTGGAAGCGATAGGCAAAGACTATGGGAGACCCACTCCCCAATAATGGGAAGAATGTTTTTAAGATGCTGTTCTGCATGGCTCTTCCAAGGGGCATTTAAACCGTCTTGTTAAGCTACTGCAACCTCCACGTCTCTTCCAAGGGGCATTAAAACCACCTTGTTAAGCTACTGCGATCTCCACCATTTTTCCCAGGGGCATTGATATTGTCTTTTATTCCACTGCGACCTCCACGTCTCTTCCAAAGGGCATTAAAACCGTCTTGTTAAGCTACTGCGACCTCCAACACTTTTCCCAGGGGCATTAAAACCATCTTGTTACGTTACTGCGACCTCCACGTCTCTTCCAAGGGGCATTGATATTGTCTTTTTATTCCACTGCGACTTCCACCACTCTTCCAAGGGACATTGATATTGTCTTTTTATTCCACTGTGACCTCCACGTCTCTTCCAAGGGGCTTTTAAAACGTCTTCTGAAGCTACTGTGACCTCCACCACTCTTCCGAGGGGCATTAAAATCATCTTGCTAAGCTACTGCGACCTCCACCGCTCTTGCAAGGGGCATTAAAATCGTCTTGTTAAACTACTGCGACCTCCACCATTCTTCCAAGGGGCATTAAAACCGTCTTGTTAAGCTATAGCGACCTCCACCACTTTTCCCAGGGGCATTAAAACCGTCTTGTTAAGCTACTGCGACATCCATCACATTTTCAAGGGGCCTTGATATTGACTTTTTAATCCACTGCGACCTCCACGTCTCTTCCAAGGGGCATTAAAACCGTCTTGTTAAGCTACTGCAATCTCCACCACTTCTCCAAGGGGCATTAAAATCGTCTTGTTAAGCTACTGCAACCTCCACCACTTTTCCAAGGGGCATTAAAATCGTCTTGTTAAGCTACTGCGACCTCCACCACTTTTCCAAGGGGCATTGATATTGTCTATTTATTCCACTGTGACCTCCACCATTCTTCCAACGGGCATTGCATTTCCTCCTAATTTTAGTCAGCTTTTGCTTTTCAACACTAAGGGAGACCGACTCCCTAATAATGGGTAGAAGGTTTTTAGTATGCTGTAATCCACGTCTGTTTCAAGGGGCATTGCAGTTCCTCATAATTTTTGGAAAGCCTTCCATTTACTGCTTAGGCCAACAGTGCTCAAGAGACCCAGTTGCTATAAATGAAAAAAACGGTTTAGTTAAGGCCCTCTGACCTCCATGTCACTTCCAAGGGGCATTGGAGTGCCTCGAAATTTTTGTTAGGCATTGCACTCACTGCATGCCCTTTAACTGTGTAGCCAAACCGCTCCTTTTGGTACAGAAACATATCCTACAAGACATGTGTGGTTGACTGGCCTGATATTGATGTGAATGGTCCCTGTTCCTCCTGCTCTTTCTCATTTGCCACCACCTCATCCATCATTCATCACCTGAAGCTTTGTTTTAACAGGAGTCATAGAACTCGGATAGTAGCAGGAAAACATCCAGCAATTCTCGGAGGAAGTAGGATATGCGCCAAAACGCTTACCACCTCAGGTCTAGCCGCTACTACATACATGCGCTTGCATTCCAAGAAAACAAAGCAGTCGCTAACTTCTATCATCATCATCATGCTCCTCATCTTGGCACTCTCAACTCCCCAGATGGAGAAGCCAGGGTCCACCGGAGGAGTCTGGTTCTCTTGTGCGCTCGTCCAATGCTGCCCTAAAGCAGGCCGGACTAAGAAAAGTGTGTGTGGGGATGTTCCAAGGAGAAATAAGGGCGGCTGGGGACCGTTTATGGACACCCGGCCACCCCCAGGCGGCTGGGAAGCGTGTGTGGACACCCGGCCGCGGGGCGGCTGGGGACCAAGCATGGACACCCGGCCGCCCCTGGCGGCTGGGGACCGAGCGTGGACATCCGGCTGCCCCCTGGCGAC
Source organism: Phyllobates terribilis (assembly GCF_046119375.1). NCBI lineage: Eukaryota > Metazoa > Chordata > Amphibia > Anura > Dendrobatidae > Phyllobates > Phyllobates terribilis. Next base: position 733,151,474 of record NW_027362763.1, on the reverse strand, counting down.
TGGGGACCGAGCGTGGACACCCGGCCACCGGGCGGCTGGGGACTGAGTATGGATACCAGGCCGCCGCCGCAGCCATGACATGGTGGCCGGCGTCTGCCTCCACATGCCTGAAAGGCTCAATTTCAAGTGCAAGCAAGCTAGCAGTATGGTACTGCAGCCTTGGGATGGGTGGGTGTTTGGTTGCACACTTACGCTTGCATTCCAAGAAAATAAAGCAGATGCTAGCTTCTATCATCATCATCATGCTCCTCACCTTGGCAATCTCAACTCCCCTGATGGAGAAGCCAGGGCCCACTGGAGGAGGCAGGTTCTCTGGTGGGCTCGTCCAATGCTGCCCTAAAGCAGGCTGGGCTAAGAAAAGTGTGTGTGGGGATGTTCCAAGGAGAAATGGGGGTGGCTGGGAACCGAGCGTGGACACCTTGCCGCCAGGCGGCTGGGGACTGAGTATGGATACCTCGCTGCCAAAGCAGCCATGAGGTAGTGGCCAGCTTCGGCCTCCTTCAAACTAATAGGCCCAATTTCAAGTGCAAACAAGCTAGCAGTATGGTATTGCAGCCTGGGGGTGGGTGGGTGGCAGGCTGCATACTTGCGCTTGCATTGCAAGGAATGGGGGAGGTACAATTGAACACTGCCCTGGGACAAGGACTTGCATGGGGATAGTCTGCATCTTCTGATGCGGAAAGGATCACTTCTGATGGGCACACTTTTATGAGGTGACCTGGGTGTCAGAGATGCTTCCAGGGGTCTTCCCCATGCTGTTCCCATGTCTTGTAAGCACTGTATGCATGTGTCACACAGCACATGGCCAGATAAGATTGTAAAATGTTAAAATGACATTTCCCGGTGAATGCATTTGTCACGGTTGAAAGCAATACAAAAGTGCAAAAACGCATAAAAAATGCTACTTGTGAACATAGCCCAAGGTGTGGAGGAGTATTTTTGTTTTTGGTTATTTATTTTACCTTATACACAAGTCTTTACCCTGGAAAGGTAAAGACTCTTGTATAATTCACATATATTGTGTTTAAGTCACATACATTTCACAGGAAAACAGTTTCAGTTTCGTTTTTGAACGTTTTATTGTGAGCCCGTAAAAGTGGCTTAATACCTCTGTCCACGTTGTTGACAGCAGTGACCTGGGGGTCAGAAATGCTTCCTGGTGTGATGCCAATGCTGTCCCCATGTCTTTTGAGCACTGTCACTATCATTTTGGGCACTTTTTAGGCTTTCTACAGACTGCCGGGGGTGCTGCCGCAAAATTGCTCGGGCCTCCCATAGACTAACATTGGGCTCGTTGCTTGGGTCGAGCACCCGAGTATCACGGCGAGCTCGGCCCGAGCTTCGAGCACCCGAGCATTTCAGTGCTCGCTCAACACTAGTCACCACCCATCTGGAAAAGTTTTCCCCCTCCCATATACTAATGTGCCACAAACAGGAAGCTGATATCACCAACCATTCCCATCTTATTTAGGTGTATCCATATAAATGGCCCACCATGTATTACTAGAGATACCAGGCATGCTGAGGTAAGAAGAGGTTACTCACACTGCTGTCCACCATGTTTTTCTGATCTAGTACTTCAGATATTAAGCGTGCTGTGATAACAAGAGGCTGCACACACTGCTGTGCACCATGTCTTTCTGATATAGTACTGGACATACCAGGGAGACAGATTTAAAAAGAGGCTACTCACACTGCTGTCCATCTTGTCCATATGATCTAATACTGGAGATACCAGGGATGCTGAGGAAATAAGAGGCTGCTCACATTGCTGTCCACCCTGTCTATCTGATCTAATACTGGAGATTCCATGGGTGCTAAGGTAAGAAGAGGCTGCTCACACTGCTTTCCACCACATCTTTCTGATCTGGAGATACCAGAAATGCTGAGGTAAGAAGAAGCTGCTCACACTGCTGTCAACCCTTTTTTCTGATCTAATGCTGGAGATACCATGGGTGCTGAGTAAAGAAGAGGCTGCTCACACTGCTGCCCATCCTATCTTTCTGATCTAATACTGGAGATAATAGGGTTACTGACATAAGAGGAGGCCAATCACACTACTGTTCACCATGTCTTTCAGCTCTAACAATAAAGATATTAGGGGTGCTGACATAAGAAACTGCTAGCACTGCTCATTGGATTTAAGAATACAAACAGATAAAGTCTAAAAACAGCAAATTCCACAAAAAGTCAGAACACAGGTGATTTAACCTCTTTACAACCTATGACGTACTAATACGCATTTGTGCACTGGGCTTTAAAATCCTGTGCCATAATAGTACGTCATCGCGATCACTCCCGCACACAGGCTGTGGAGGCGCGATCACCGCCGGGTGTCAGCTGATTGTCACCCGGTGCTATGTGCAGGGAGCGGTCCTGCACCGCTCCCTGCACATTAACCCCCGCAATGCTGCGATCGAAGTCGATCGCAGCATTGCGGTGGCTAAGGGGAGGTGATCGGTATACTCACCTCCTCTTACGGCCTCCAACGCTGTCTGCCGCGGCTTCCAGGATGTTACCATGACGACCCGATGTCGTCATGACAACATCCGGGTCACCAGACAGCAGGAAGATTTTTTGGACATGCGCAGTGCATTTCCAAATTATCTTCTCCCTGTCCAGCGCTGACAGCCTGCATGGCACAGGGATGGTGCTTCATTCCTGTGCCATGCAGGCGATCAGAGAAAAAAAAAGTTAAAGTCCCAGAGTGGGACAAAGTAAACAAGTTAAAAAACTGTCAGAAAGTGGAAAAAAAAAAAAAATTTTAAAAATATTTAAAAAAAAAATAAAAAAAATAATCCACCAAAAATAAAAATATAAGGTACTCATCAATAAATATTATGAAAAAAAACAAAAAAAACAATAAAAGTACACATATTTGGTATCGCCGCATCTGGAACGACCTGACCTATAAAACTGTCCCACTAGTTAACCCCTTCAGTGAACAAGGTAAAAAAAAAAAAATAAAAAACCAAGCAAAAAACAATGCTTTATCTCCATACCGCCAAGCAAAAAATGGAATAACACGCGATCAAAAAGACAAATATAAATAAAAATTCTACTGCTGAAAACGCCATCTCGTCCCGCAAAAAACAAGCTGCCATACAGCTCCATCAGCCAAAAAATAAAAAAGTTATAGCTCTCAGAATAAAGCGATGCTAAAAAATAATTTTTTCTATAAAATAGCTTTTATTGTGTAAAAGCGCCAAAACATAGAAAATGTGGTACCGCTGTAAACGTACTGACCCAAAGAATAAAGCTGCCTTATCAATTTTACCACACACTGAACAGAATAAAAAAATTAAAAAAAAACGGTTCCTGAATTGTTGGTTTTTGTTTATTCTGCCTCCCAAAAATCGGAATAAAAAGCGATCAAAAAATGTCACGTGCCTGAAAATAGCACCAATAAAACATCAACTCATCCCGCAAAAATCAAGCCATCGCATGACTGTTTGCCAAAATCTGGAAAAATTATAGGTCTCAAAATATGGCGATGCAAAAACTAGATTTTACAAAAAGATGCGTCTTTTAGTGTGTGACAGCTGTCAATCATAAAAACCCCATATGATTCTGGTATCGCTGTAATCGCACCAACCCGAAGAATAAAGTCGTCTAATCACTTATACTGCACGAGGAATGGCGTAAAAAATAAACTCTCGAGTTAGGGTTAGGGCTAGGGTTACGGTTGGGCTGGGGTTAGGGTTGTCATGGGGTTGGGATCTTTTTCAAAAGTAAGAAAAAAAGATGGTGATATGGCAACTAGTGTTGAGCGCAAGTGCTCGCTACTTGAGTTTGCATCGGGTGCTCTGGTATGCATTAAGTATCGTGGGTATCTGAGTGACATGCTCGAGTCTCCGCCCCATATGCTTCGCGGCCAAAAAAACTTTGTGGGGATTGCCTGCCATGCACGAGCAATCCCCGCATGTTTTTTTTTGGGTGTCTAATAGCCGAGAAACATGCGGGGCAGGGACTCGAGCATGTCACTCGAGCACACGCAGTACATGGTGCATACCCAAGTACCCGATGCAAACTCAAGTAGCATGTACTTGCGCTCAAGACTAATGACAACTTATTCAATATGATAGCCTAATGTTATCAAATTCTGTGTCGTACCTCTGGGTTTAAAATGTTCACTATACCTCTTGATAAAATCCTTGAGGGGTCTAGTTTCCAAAATGGGGTCACTTGTGGGGGAGCTCCAATGTTTAGGCACACAGGGGCTATCCAAACGCAACATGGTGTCCGCTAACAATTTGAGCGGATTTTCCATTCAATTTGCTAGCGGGCACCATGTTGCGTTTGGAGAGCCCCTGTGTGTCTAAACATTGGAGCTCCCCAACAAGTGACCCCATTTTGGAAACTAGACCCCAAAGGCATCTATCTAGATGCATAGTGAGCACTTGGAACCCCCAGGTGCTTCACAAATTGATTCGTAAAAATGAAAAATTATTTTTTTTTCCACTTTTTCATTTTTACGAATCAATTTGTGAAGCACCTGGGGATTCCAAGTGCTCACTATGCATCTAGATAGGTGCCTTGGGGGTGTCTAGTTTCCAAGATGGGGTCACTTGTGGGGGAGCTCCAATGTTTAGGCACACAGGGGCTCTCCAAATGCGACATGGTGTCCGCTAACAAATTGGAACCATGTCGAGTTTGGAGAGCACCTGTGTGTCTAAACATTGGAGCTCCCCCACAAGTGACCCCATTTTGGAAACTAAACCGCCCAAGGCACCTATCTAGTTGCATAGTGAGCACTTGGAACCCCCAGGTGCTTCACAAATTGATTCGTAAAAATGAAAAAAAAATTTTTTTCCACTTTTTCATTTTTACGAATCAATTTGTGAAGCACCTTGGGATTCCAAGTGCTCACTATGCATCTAGATAGGTGCCTTGGGGGTTCTAGTTTCCAAAATGGGGTCACTTGTGGGGGAGCTCCAATGTTTAGGCACAAAGGGGCACTCCAAACGCAACATGGTGTTCGCTAACAATTTGAGAGGATTTTCCATTCAATTTGTTAGCGGACACCATGTTGCGTTAGGAGAGCCCCTGTGTGTCTAAACATTGGAGCTCCCCCACAAGTGACCCCATTTTGGAAACTAGACCCCCCAAGGCACCTATCTAGATGCATATTGAGCACTTGGAACCCCCAGGTGCGTCACAAATTGATTCATAAAACTGAAAAAGTGAAAAAAAAAATACTTTTTCATTTTTACGGATTAATTTGTGAAGCACCTGGGGGTTCAAAGTGCTCACCACCCATCTAGATAAGTTCCCAGGGGGGTCTCGTTTCCAAAATGGGTTCCACTGTTTAGGCATATCAGGGGCTCTCCAAACACAACATGGCGTCCGCTAATTATTCAAGCAAATTTTACAATCAAAAAGTCAAATGGTGCTCCTTCCCTTCCGAGCCCTGCTGTGCGCCCAAACAGTGGTTTTTCCCCACATATGGGGTATCTGCATGCCAAGGGGAAATTGCACAACAAATTTTGGGGTCCATTTTTTCCTGTTACCCCTGCGAAAATAAAAAAATTGGGGTCTAAAGTAACATTTTTGTGAAAAAAGTTAAATGTTCATTTTTTTCTTCCCCATTCCAAAAATTCCTGTGAGGCACCTGAAGGGTTAATAAAGTTCTTGAATGTGGTTTTGAGCACCGTGAGGGGTGAACTTTTTAGAATGGTGTCACTTTTGGGTATTTTCTGTCATAAAGACCCCTCAAAGGTACTTCAAATGTGATGTGGTCACTAAAAAAATGGTTTTGTAAATTTTTTGGGAAAAATGAGAAATCGCTGATCAACTTTTAACCCTTATAGCTTCCTGGCAAAAAAAAATTTGGTTCCAAAATTGTGCTGATGTAAAGTAAACATGTGGGAAATGTTACTTATTAACTTTTTTGTGTGACATATATCTGATTTAAGGGCATAAAAATTCAAATTTTGAAAATTGCAAAATTTTCAAAATTTTCCCCAAATTTCCGTTTTTTTCACAAATAAACGCAAGTGATATCGAATAAATTTTACCACTATCATGAAGTACAATATGTCATGAAAAAACATTCTCAGAATCAGGGGGATCCATTGAAACTTTCCAGAGTAATTACCTCATAAAGTGACAGTGGTCAGAATTGTAAAAATTGGCCCGGTCATTAACGTGCAAACCACCCTCGGGGTTAAAGGGGTTAAATACCTTACCCACCTCATTGATAAAGGTAAACAAAGTTAACCCTTTACAAGGTGGAAGGAGAATTAATATCAGCAAAGGAGGAAAAAATAACTAGGGATGTAGAAGAAAGGTGGAACTCTGTGTGGGACCAGTAGTATTGGCATTGATGATAAAGGTATATAGAGATGGAGCAAACATTCTCTTGAGACATTACACATTACAAATACTTGTAGAGTGGAGTACTACAGGAAAATACCAAATGCAGTTTCCAATGTGATACAGCTAAACTCAGCTGCACTGCCCCCCAAACTGAAGCAGTTTAGGCCAGGAGATCAGAGCTGTATCATTACATTTTACACACTGTGAAACCTACACTAAACTATGATGTGGTCTGTTCTTCTTTCCATTAAGTGTTGCAGCCTGCATATGATTGGTCAGGATCATAAAGGGAGAAGAAGTACACGCCCCTAGTGACATTTTGATAACACCCACTTGAACTTAAAAAAAATGTTAATTCATTAGATGCCAAATATTTTGATTGCTAACATCTCTGAAATGCAGAGGCGAAATTAAAAATAAAGAAAAGGGTTTATTCTGCTCTGCAGCCACTATTGCATTGTGTGTCCAGTTCAATATGAAAAATTTGGTGAAAGATCCTCTTTAACATGACTTAACATGAGACAGCTTTGTCTTCTCCTATGGAGTCAATGGAAAAAAAGAATTTTCAGAATATGTTCACATCTATTCCACACACAATGTACTTTTTCCCTCTGACCTTGCTTTATAACATATAACTCAGAAGGGTCATGTGTTTAATAGATGGAGGTTCAACAACTGAAATACTCACAGATCTCAAGAACTGTGACCTCCTGCCCAATTTGTATCCCAGGAGAGACGAACAGCTAGTTTAATACATCAAAATTAGTGGTACTTCAAGAACCCTACAAGCTCTTGTAGCTTGTAACTCTGACTGATTTCAAAGAGACACCTTATATTTCCAACCATCTCTCCAAAGAAAACAAGGGCCATGACTTTGAAGTTCATGGTGGCCCTAGATGCTGAACTTCTTCTGATTTTATACGTACTGTAGTTCTGATATATTTATATATATATATATTTCACAAGTACAAATTTTGGTAAAATACCTTGATTCAAGGTTTCATTATCTACATCCTACATGGAGCCTTAGGGCATACCCATCTTTGGCACCAAAACTTGGGTGTGATGGCTAACTGCCCATATATTGCTATACCTCAGTCAGTGACAAATATGCAGTCAGAATATGGCGTTCTAGCTTTTCCCTCCTCTTTCACATAGAATCTCATCAGTAGCAGCTCTCATCTTCTATCTCAGTAATGGGAAAGTCTATCTTCACCGAATAAAGATTTTACCTCAGAATTGAGAATTTTAAAAAATAACTCATCAATTTTGGCAGAGAAAGAAGCAAATTTTTCTGATAAGATATACTGCAAAGTTGCTTATTTTTATGTGTACTATTGGTTTAGAAAATAAACATTAAAATGGAGGTTACACTTTAAGTAGTTATGGCTCTTGAAAGAAGGACAGAAAAAAACGAATGTGCAAAAGTACATAAATTGTCCGGGTCCATAAAGGGAAGGTGCCATCAAAAAAAATGTTTTCAATAATTAAAAAAATGTAAAGTATTAATGTTTTGATTTTTTTTTAAATATTATCATTTGTTTTTAATGAAGTAAAATATGAAACATAATTTAAAAAGGTTTGGGAACTAGCTCATATTATGCTCTCATTGGTGTGACATCTCCCCCCCCTCTCACCTTCTGGGTGTTTGTAAAAAGATAGGAAAGGATAAAGTTTAGGATCACAGTGTGGAGCCATTTTATTGGTGACTGCCAGTGATACTGACAAGTACAGTTGTCAGTATCAAGTACAGTTGGTGCTGCTAGCTGTATCATAAACTGGGGATAGATACATGGAGTGTATCACACACTGGGATCATTCACAGCGCATGATACACTACACATACTGTATCTAGATACAGGGCTCAGTGTAGTGTATCACATGATGGGATTAGATACACTGGTCTAAGTAGTATTGCACATGATGGTGGGATTAAATACATCGGTCTAAGGAGTATCGCACATGATGACGGGATTAGATACACCAGTCTGGGGAGTATCGCACATGATGACGGGATTAGATACACCGGTCTGGGTCATATCGCTTGTACAGTGTCATTGAAGACGGCCGGTAGCACCAATTCTGTTAGTTTGTGCAGCTCATTGTATCATAAACTGGGGTTAGATACATGGAGTATATCATGTGCACGATTAGATATGCTTAGAGTAACAGCCCTGTATCTAATCCCAGAGTGTAAGTGTAGTGTATCACATGATGAGATTAGATATTGAGCTCAGCGAAGCGTATCACACAGGATGATATTAGATACACAGTATCTAATGCATGGAGCAGGGTCAGACATTTCTAAGGAAGCATTGAGGTAATATGTGACCCTGGAGTGGGGTCACACATTACACTACTGCTCCCATAGAAGTGGACAGAGCGGGGTCACACATTACACCACTGCTCGCATTGAAGTGGACGGAGCGGGGTCACACATTACACCACTGCTCCGATAGAAGTGGATGGAACGGGGTCACACATTACACCACTGCTTCCATAGAAGTGGATGGAGCAGGGCCACACATTGCACCACTGCTCCCATAGAAGTGAACGAAGCGGGTTCAAACATTACATCACTGCTCCCATAGAAGTAAATGGAGTGGGGTCACACATTACACCACTGCTCCCATAGAAGTGTACAGAGCAGAGTAACAAATTACACAACTGCTTTCATAGAAGTGGACAGAGCGGGGTCACACATCTCTAAGGGAATAGTAGTGTAATTTGTGACCACACTGAATTTTTTTTGTTGGAGGGAGGGCAATTGATCTATGACCCCTCTCCATCCACATCCATTAGAGCAGTGGTGTGACACAAAACCATTCAGTTCTATAGGAGCAGTGGTGTAATGTGTGACCACGCTCCATCCACTACATTACTGCTCCCATAATAGTAGACAGAGCGGGGTCACACATTACACCACTGTTTCCATAGTAGACAGATCGGGGTCACAAATTTGTTGACATTCACCCCACTCTCAAAACAATAATATTCAGCGAAGTCACGTAAGAGCATATCCCATAGCTTTTCATCCCTTACAAAGTAATATTCCGTTTATTAAACCCCTTAAATTCTCATATAGTACAATGGACCCCACATAGTGCTTCACAGTATAATTAGCCCCATATAGTGCTCAATACAGAATAAAGACTAGAAACACAGTGCAGCACCATTTTGTTGGTGACTGCACTGTGATCTACACGTGCTACTGGACCGGAGGAGCAGCGTGGACCGGAGCGTGGTGGTGACTTCATTCATTGGCGAGAACCAGAGCTGCGGCGGTAAAGGGCTAGGTATGGTGATTTAGTGCAGAGGCAAAAAATATGAGGGGGCAGGAGGGGGGTGAGAGACATGGAATAAGAGAATATGGCTCTCTCATCTCACCCCCAGCAAATTCCATATGCCTCTCTCCACCCCAGCACATTTCATATGCCTGTCTCCCCCCAGCACATTCTGTATGCCTCTCTCCCCCCAGCACATTCCATATGCCTCTCTCCCCCCAGCACAATTGACTCGCCCAGGGGGTATGGGGGAAACTCGGTACCTGGGCCTTTACCTTCTGTGGGATGTCGGCAGTCGGCTCCCGGGCCCGTACCCTGGGGTCACTCTTTATAAGGGGTTTGTTTGCTAACAGTTTTTGTCTCGTGATGCCACCTGTGGTTCCCGGTAATGAGTAACGGCGCTGCGGCAGACCTCTGGAGCAGATGTTAGGGCACCTGGGTTGGTGCGGCTTTCCACAGGCAGATCACAGCTACAGGGGAGTGTAGTTGCAGATGGTAATGCTGAGCGTTGTAGTGCAGGCGCGGTAGCGTGGTGGAAATAACTGACAGAGACAGTGGAGTGCAGTCATCCGAGTTTTCTCACAGTTCTTTTAGGTTCCTCGGGTACACTGTCCAGGTGTCAGCCTCCCGCGTCGCACTGCATTTGCCAGGCAGGGGTTCAGCACTCCCTCAAGTATATCAGAAGCACTTTACGGGACCCCCTTTCTTTATGTTCTTTCTTTGACCGACTTCCCGAGCTGGGTCTTCTCCCTCCTGCCCTGCGCTCCCCCACACAAGCTTCCGATCGGGTACTCTGAGATCCCTCTGGGCAACCTGGAGTTCCCGGACCTACTTGTTGCCCTTCACGGCGGCTTGGGTGAGGTTGTGGCAACTGCACCATGGAAGTGCAGAAGCCTCCAGTTTTCCAGCCGAGACCTGGAGTAACACGGCTGGTCCAGGGACCGGATCCCTTCCTGCGGTCTGATCCCTCTGACGCTTGGCAGATTCGGGCACACGGGTGCCGTCCTGCACTCACCGTACCCCCTGGGATCCCTTCTGCTCCTGGAGCATTGCTCCCTTGCTCCCACTCCTCTCCTGGGCCTCTCTCACTGGGCCCCACTCTGGAGCAGAGCTCCTGAAGAAACTCTGCTCCCCTCTCCTCCTCTCTCTCACTTACTACTCACTGAACTGCACTGCATCCTAAGATTGCTTCCCTTTATATATACCTCCTATAAAAGTGCTCCCCTGGTCTACGTCCTCCACCCACACCCACTACTGGTTCTCCCTCATTTTGGTTCCCCCCACTCCTGCTAGGGACAGGGCAGCAGAAAAAGTACATAATGCCCTTCCTGCCGGCCTGGAGTAGTGTAGTGTTGAATGCGGGTGTTGGGGTCCCGGGCAGTACTTCATCCTTACCTGAGAGAAGGAGATTCCACACCTCTGGGTGAGGTGCAGTACCTCTGTGGCGACTGAACCCTCAGGGGCGCCACACATTCCATATGCCTCTCTCCCTCTAGCACATTCTGTATGTCTCTCTCGCCCAGCACATTCCATATGCCTCTCTCTCTCCCCCAGCGCATTCCATATGCCTCTATCTCCCCCCAGCACATTCCATATGCCTCCCTCCCCCCTGCACATTCCATATGCCTCTCTCCCTCCCAGCAGATTCCATATGTCTGTCTCCCTCCCAGCACATTCCATATGCCTGTCTCCCCCCAGCACATTCTGTATGCCTCTCTCTCCCCAGCACAATCTGTATGCCACTTTCCCCCCAGCACATTCCATATACCACTCTCTCTCCCCCAGCACATTCCATATGCCTCTCTCCCCCCAGCACATTCCATATGTCTCTCTCCCCTGTAGTATCCCCTGACAGGCAGAGACGCCGTCCCTCTTACAGCCGCGCTCCCTGCCCGGTGTCCTCCGGCACTCCTGCTCCTGCTGCTGCCGGCACGTGCAGCTTCCCGGGCACTGTGCTTAGGGCACGAGCTCCCTCCCTCTTAAAGGGGCCGTGCGCGTCGTCCTAAGGAGTCCCCGGCCAATGGCTGGAGGACCTCTCATATAAAAGGCACCTCCTCCAAAATGGAGGTGCCTATGCAAGGTTGTAGCTTTGTGTGTTAAACTCTACTTCTACCCTCAGGTCCCGCTGCTAGCCTGACTACAAATCCAGTCCGCCAGCCTGACTACAAGTCCAGTCCGCCAGCCTGACTACAAGTCCAGTCCGCCAGCCTGACTACAAGTCCAGTCCACCAGCCTGACTACCAGTCCATTCCGCCTGCCTGACTACAAGTCCAGTCCGCCAGCCTGACTACCGGTCCAGTCCGCCAGCCTGACTACCAGCCCTGTCCGCCAGCTTGTCTACTTTCCAGCCTGACAATCTGTCTACAGTCCAGTCCGCCAGTCTGTCTATCGGCCCTGCCCGCCTGCTTACCTGGAAGAACCTGCCTGTTACCTGCCCTGCCTGCCAGCCCACTTACCTGGAAGCATCTGCCTGTTACCTGCCGTACCTACCAGCCAGCCTACCTGGAGGCTCCTGCTTGTTTCCTGCCGTGTCTGCCAGTCCGCCAACCCGGATCACCCATCAGCCTGCCTGCCGTGCTCATCTGCTGTACCGGTCAGTTCCTGCCTTCTGACTCGTGGGAGTCACCAGCTCTCATACAAGGTCTGGCCCAGAGTAGCACCTGGTCCCTCTGCTTGGTCCTTCCCTGGTCACGGAGTCGATTGAGCCACCGTACGACCTTGGTCAGTCCGAGTTGATGCCTAGTTACGTCCCTCTGGTCCCTCCTTGCACTGCACGGGCCATGGAACCTGGTGGCCCCCAAGCTCCTTCGCTTGCTGTGCTATACCAGGAGGTTTCTTGTCAGAGATCCCAACAGTAAACCATCCTGACCTACCTGCAGTCTGTCAACTCTCACCTGGACACGCTGTCTGTCCCACCTGTGCCCGCCTCGAGTCTGACGACACCCGCTCTGGCGGCACCATGGCCTACCAATACCACGGCACCCAGCCTAGGACCCTGGCTTTCTGCGCCTCCTCGCTTTGGAGGTGACCGCGTCTTATGTCTGGGTTTTCTGAACCAGTGCACGCTGCACTTTGAACTTCTGGCACATCAGTTTCTCTCCGACTGGGCCAGGGTGGCGTTCATTAAGTCTCACCTCACTGGGGAAGCATTGGCATGGCTAAACCCTCTATGGGAGAGAGGGGATACCCTGGTGTCCGATCTTCCGGCTTTCCTTACTACTTTCCGGAGGGTCTTCGATGAGCCCTGACGAAGGATTTCCACTGCCTCCTCATTGCTCCATCTCCGCCAAGGGAGTCTCACCGTGGGCCAGTATGCCATACAGTTCCGTATCCTCGCTTCTGAGCTTGCTTGGGGCAATGAGACCCTGGTGTCCACCTACTAGGAGGGTCTTTCCGGTCTGATTAAGGACGAGTTATCAGGCCGGGACATTCCTACCACCCAGGATGACCTGGTGTCACTAGCTACCCGGATTGAAATCCGTTTCCTAGAACGTGCTAAGGAGACTACCAGGGAGAGAAGATTTCCTCGTCTTGCTCCTGTTTTCCAGAAACCTGCTTCCCAACCTGCAACTCCCCGGGCACGCTCGCCCGAACCTATGCAGATTGACCAGACCAAGATGGTCAAATCTCGCCAAGAGACACGCCGAGCCGAGGGGAGCAGTTTCTACTGTGGTAGTAAGGAGCACCTGATCCATTCCTGCCCGGTGAAGCCGGGAAACTCCAGTGTCTAGGACAGCTCGGAGAGGTTGTCCTAGGCAAAAGTAAATCCTCTCCGTTCTTGACTTTATCCGTCTTTATTTCCTGTGGAGAGAACCGCTTCTTCGAAACCGCACATCTGGATTCCGGAGCCGCTGGAAATCTCATATCCCAGTCCCTTGTAGAGTAGTATCAGATTCCTACCAAACCTCTGGCTGAACCATTGGCAGTCGCTTCCGTGGATTGAAGACTCCTTCCGGTGACCATCTTGCTCGTCACAGAGCCCGTAACCCTGCAGGTGGGAATGCTGCACTCAGAGAAGATCTCCTTCCATGTGCTTTCCGGACTCGCTCACTCCCTTTTGCTTGGTCTACCCTGGCTACAGAGACGTGAACCCGTTCTGAATTGGCAATCCAGGGAGGTGCTCCGTTGGGGGCAGGATTGCCACGAGACCTGCCTGGCCCCGCTTCGTCCGGTTCGACCTCCGTCTATTCCGGCTAATTTACCTGGTCTACAGGCACCTTGCTGGTCCTCTGCAGATGTCTTCGACAGAAAAGAAGTAGAGACACTGCCACCTTAGAGGCCATATGATTGCCCTATCGACCTGGTACCCAGTGCCACTCCACCCCGTGGGCGTATTTAACCGTTGTCGTTGGCTGAGACCCGGGCCATGTCGGAGTACATCGAAGAAAATCTGGCTAGGGGATTCATCCGGAAATCTACCTCCCCGGCTGGAGACGGATTCTTCTTCGTAAAAAAGAAAGACGGTTCACTACGCCCCTATATCGATTATAAAGGACTCAACCAGATTACTGTAAAAAAAATACCCCCTGCCGCTCATCTCAGAGCTGTTCGACCACCTTAAAGGTGCGAAGATCTTCTCCAAGCTCGATCTTCGTGGGGCCTATAACTTGGTCCGGATCCGCCAAGGAGACGAGTGGAAAACGGCATTCAATACCCGAGACGGCCACTATGAATACCATGTGATGCCCTTCGGTCTCTGTAATGCTCCAGCCATTTTCCAAGAACTAGTTAACGACATCTTCCGTGACCTCTTATATTCTTGCATGGTGGTGTACCTAGATGACATCTTGGTCTTCTCTCCGGATCTTCCCACACACCGGAGGGATGTCCGTCAGGTCCTGCTTCAGCTCAGGGCGAATCACCTATATGCGCAAAATTTGAGAAATGCCTCTTCGAGCAGACCTCTCTATCGTTCTTAGGCTACATTATCTCTAAGACTGGTCTACAGATGGACCCCGAGAAGGTCTCTGCCGTATTAAAGTGGCCCCGTCCGGAGGGGTTGAAGGCGATTCAGCGATTCCTGGGCTTCGCCAACTATTACCGTCTCTTCATCCCACATTTTTCTTCCCGGACTGCTCCCATCTCTGCGCTCACCCGAAAGGGAGAAAATCCTAAGGAATGGCCGTCCAAAGCGGAGGAGGCCTTTCTCTCCTTAAAACAAGCCTTCTCTTCTGCCCCAGTTTTGCACCATCCGGATAGCAACAAACAGTTCTTTCTGGAGGTTGATGCTTCCTCTTCCGGAGCCGGAGCGGTGCTCACCCAGAAATCTCCGTCCTGGAGAATGATAACCTGTGGCTTCTTCTCCAAGCTCTTCTCCTCGTCTGAGCGCAACTACTCCATAGGAGACCAAGAACTGCTAGCCATCAAATTGGAGGAGTGGCGTTACCTGCTCGAGGGGACTCTGCACCCGGTGGTCATCTATACTGACCAAAAAAAACTGGCATATCTACAGAATGCCCAAAGATTCAATCCGCGTCTGGCCCGGTGGTCTTCGTTCTTCGCCCGCTTCAACTTTACCCTACATTACTGCCCAGCGGACAAGAACGTTAAAGCCGACGCCTTGTCCCGATCCTTCCTGTCTTCCGATCAAGAGGAGGAGCCTATGTATATCATCGATCCTTCCAAAGTGATGAATGTGGCCCCCTTGGACCTGACTCGTCTCCCACCCGGTAAGACGTTTGTAGCGGTTCTGGATCACTGCGGTCATTCATCAAAACTAGCCGGCCATGCTTACCAGAAGAAGACCTTCCTGCTCATTACCCGGCATTACTGGTGGCCTACCCTGCGCCACGATGTTTTAGACTTCGTCACGGCCTGTTCGTCCTGTGCCGACAACAAGTTTCCCAGACATATTCCAGCCGGCCGTCTCCTGCCTCTTCCCGTACCTGCTGCCGCGTGGCAACACATTGCTATGGACTTTATTACTGATCTCCCAGTTTCTGCCGGTTGAACGGTCATTTGGGTGGTCGCTGACCGGTTTTCTAATATGACCCACTTCATCCTTCTGCCTGGTCTCCCGTCTGCATCTGTGCTGGCTAAGGGCTTCATCCGTCACATCTTTCGTCTCCACGGTCTACCTCTCCACATTGTGTCTGATCGGGGAGTCCAGTTCACTTTGCGCTTCTGGAGAGCTACATGTAAGCTGCTGGATGT
The DNA here is from genome assembly GCF_046119375.1 of Phyllobates terribilis. Classification (NCBI taxonomy): domain Eukaryota; kingdom Metazoa; phylum Chordata; class Amphibia; order Anura; family Dendrobatidae; genus Phyllobates; species Phyllobates terribilis. Next base: position 733,135,719 of record NW_027362763.1, on the reverse strand, counting down.
CACCCTGGATTTCTCCTCCGTTAACCATCCGCAGTCCAATGGCCAAGTGTAACGTATCAACCAGATCCTTACCAGCTTCCTCCAGCACTTCGTCAACGCTCACCATACCAATTGGGTGGAGCTCCTACCATGGGCCAAGTTCTCCTATAACAACCATGAGAGCGAATCTTCTTCCAAGTCCCTGTTCTTTGTGGTCTACGGTCAACATCCCCGGATTCCATTTCCCGTTTCCGCTTCAGTGGACAACCCTGCCACGGAGTCTCTGGTCAGCGAATTTTCCACTATTTGGGAGGACACTAGATCCGCACTTCTTCAATCCTCCGAGCGGATGAAGAAACATGCTGATAAGAGACGTCTGGATCCGCCTCAATTCCGCCTGGGAGACAAGGTTTGGCTCTCCTCCAAACATGTTCGTCTCAAAATACCCTCCTATAAGTTGGGTCCATCAGTCCATTTGAAGTCCTCAAGCAAATCAACCCAGTAGCCTACAAGTTAAAACTCCCGGCTACCTTACAGATTCCCAACTCCTTCCACGTATCGCTCCTCAAACCAGTTGTGCTTAATTCTTTTTCCGACAATCCAGGTACCTCCCCAGCTCCGGTCTCCGCTGAGGACATCTATGAGGTAGAGAACATTCTGGCCACCAAGAGGGTAAGAGGAAAAACCTTTTTTCTGGTGGATTGAAAGGGGTTTGGCCCAGAGGAGAGAACTTGGGAACCCAGGGAGAACATCCACGCCCCGCTTCTCCTTAAAAAATTTCTTTCAGGCCTAAAAAAGAGGGGGCGTAAAGGGGGGGTACTGTAGTATCGGCGTCTCTGCCCCCTGACAGGCAGAGACGCCGTCCCTCTTACCGCCGCGCTCCCCGCCCGGTGTCCTCCGGCGCTCCTGCTTCTGCTGCTGCCGGCACGAGCAGCTTCCCAGGCACTGTGCTTAGGAGTCCCCGGCCAATGGCTGGAGGACCTCTCGTATAAAAGGCACCTCCTCCAAAATGGAGGTGCCTATGCAAGGTTGGAGCTTTGTGTGTTAAACTCTGCTTCAGCCCTCAGGTCCCGCTGCTAGCCTGACTACAAGTCCAGTCCACCAGCCTGACTACAAATCCAGTCCGCCAGCCTGACTACAAGTCCAGTCCGCCAGCCTGGCTACAAGTCCAGTCCGCCAGCCTGGCTACAAGTCCAGTCTGCCAGGCTGACTACAAGTTCAGTCCACCAGCCTGACTACAAGTCCAGTCCGCCTGCCTGACTACCTGTCCAGTCCGCCAGCCTGACTACCAGCCCTGTCCGCCAGCTTGTCTACTCTCCAGCCTAACAGTCTGTCTACAGTCCAGTCTACCAGTCTGTCTATGGGCCCTGCCCGCCTGCTTACCTGGAAGCACCTGCTGTTACCTGCCATACCTACCAGCCAGCCAACCTAGAGGCGCCTGCTTGTTTCCTGCCGTGTGTGCCAGTCTGCCTACCTAGCTCACCCGTCAGCCTGCCTGCCGTGCTCATCTGCTGCATCGGTCAGTTCCTGGCTTCTGACACGTGGGAGTCACCTGCTCTCTTACAAGGTCTGGCCCAGAGTAGCACCTGGTCCCTCTGCTCGGTCCTTCCCTGGTCACGGAGTCGATTGAGCCACCATACGACCTTGATCAGTCCGAGTTGATACCTAGTTAAGCCCCTCTGGTCCCTCCTTGCACCGCAGCACAGAGGTTCCACCACCCGGATCCGTAACATCCCCCCAGCACATTCCATATGCCTCTCTCCCCCCAGCACATTCCATATGCTTGTCTCCCCCCCAGAACATTCCATATGCTTCTTCCCCCCCCCGCAGCATGTTCCATATGCGTGGAGGCCGATGCGGAGGGCATTCTACTGTGTGGCGGCCAATGGGGAGGGCATTCTACTGCATGGAGGCCGATGGGAAGGGCATTCTACCGCTTGGAGGCCGATGGGGAGGGTATTCTACTGCGTGGAGGCCAATGGGAATGGAATTCTACTGTGTGGAGGCTGATGGGGAGGGCATTCTACTGAAAAAAAACCAAGCAGGTCCAACATAGTCCATGGCGTTCCCACGACGATTCCCGAATACGATGTCCAAAGGCTATGGAGCCTTGTTCAGAGAATGACCCTCCATAGGTCATAGCAGCAGCCACTCCAAATCATGCCGTGCTCCTCGAGACTCTGCGGCTGTGATGAGCAGTGACCTCAGTAACTACACTGCTCATCAGAGTCACTGAGCCCTCAGTATAATGGCCCCATAGAGTCCGTCACAGTATGATGGCCCCATATAGTGCTCCACAGTATATGCTCCCCCCATCCTTGTATATGGAACCCATCTTGGTATATGCCTCTATCCTGGTACATGGCCCCCCATATCCTGGGAATATAGCCCCCCATATCCTGGGAATATGCCTCCCCATATCCTAGGAATGTGGCTCCTCCATGTCCTGGGTATGTGGTGGTATATGACTCCTCCCCCCATATCCTGGGTATGTGGTGGTATATGGCCCCTCCATATCCTGGGTACGTGGTGGTATATGGGCCCCAATCCTGGGTATATGTACCCATATAGTCAATGCAAAGAAAAAAAACGATAAACACTTCTACTCACCTTCATTGCTCTCACGCAGCACTGTCTGTGTGCTGTGAAGATGTCGGTGGTGAGCAGTACAGCTGAGAGGCTGAGAACACTGCACCCTGCCGCCACCGCAGATACTCACCTGGGACCTCCGCTCTCGGCTTCTTCTCACCCAGGCAGCTCCTGTCAAGCAGTCACTCCTTGTGCGTGCAATGACAAGGGGAAAGTACTGCTCTCAGCTTACACTGTAGGCTCCACAAAGATGGCCGTGGTCTCCTCCCACGGGGGCGTGCCCAGGTCGCAGCAAGAGGCAGGAGGAGCAGCCTCTAATGTAAGAGATAGGGTCGATGTCCGACTCCAGTCTCTTATGGCCAGGACTGCCGTAAGTGAGGTGTGTAAGATGCTGCTTAGCTTCTTACACACCCCCCAAATAAATATAGCAGCCCCAGTGGCCAATGTAAAAATGTGTAAATAAAATACTAATAAAGTTGTACATTTCATTTTGTATTAAAATAATTGATTACATAATAATTATTAATACAAAATCTAAAATCGTGGAACCTTCCCTTTAAGTCATCAAATTAAGCCCCGAGTATTTCTGAATTTTTTACTTGATAACTGAGGAAAAAAACAATTACTTGTCTTGTTTGTTGGAGGGGAAAATAAAAATTGCAATAGCTCTTGAGAGTAAAATTGTGGGTGCTTCCTTTTAAAAGATTATTGTTGATATATTATGACTGAGCCCACTTATTTGTGCCACTGAAGGCTTGTTGAGTCAGGCACAGATGTGTGACACTTAAAGCTGAAAGCGAGGAGACAGAAGTCATGTTAAACAGAATATATTATATTTACTAATGCTTGGAAGGGCAAAACTTACCTACAAAGTCCATCTATCATAAAACTTGGACCCGAATTCAGCAAAGAAATGTTGCCAGAATTTTGGAGTAAATTGCTTTGTAAAGTTGCCAAATATTTACACAACTCGGATTTGAGCAAAAATTTGGTGACTTTTGGCATTTCAAGACTTCTCAAAACTGGGATGGGTGCATGATGCATCAGCTTGTCAAATTTATGTAGAGTTGTGGTATTCCTTACACCAGAAGTCTTACTCCAGCCCTTGACAAGACTAAGTTTTGTGGAGAGGCACACAAAGGCGCATGCCACTTGTCAGACATTGCTGATTTATTAAAGAACATTCTCAAGTTGTATCTTGAGCAGCTTTCGACAATGCTGTTGCCTTAGTTTCTTTACTTCCTAGTTTCTAGCAGGACAGACTCTCCTCCTTGAGTGACAGTCCTAGTGAATAGTAGAACTATAGTATTAGTAGATCTATAAACCTCAGAAAGGTCCTGATGTAACACATTCAGCTATCTACACTATTATCACTGTATTTACATATATAGATAATAGTGCATTTGATCAGATATGGAAAGTGAGAGCAGGGAGATGAGATTAGCAGACCTGGTGTAAAAACTGCAAGCTAGTGATTTAGCAAAATGTATAACTGCATCTGTTTAGAAGCTGAGAGGGAGGGGAGGAAGGTTAGCAGAGAACTGGTGTATAGAAATCAATGGGCTGGATAGAGGTGACTGGTATATTAAGAGTTAACTTTTGGAATGTAACTACTGTACACTTTCCCACGAGGCGGAGCTCCATGGAAGTGAGCTGTACATTATAAAAGATAAAAGCTATCATTGCAGAATGAATGCAACTAGAAAAAGCAAGTCAATTGCAAACCTGCTTAATTTCATGCTGTCCAACTAATTAAAGTAAATTAAGAACTTGAGAATACCTCTTTAAGTGTCTGACTCCACTATGTCCCCTCATCAAGACCGATTTGAAAATGGCCAGTCTTGATGAATGGGAGCCTATTCTTTATCAGACAATATTAATACTAAATCTGATTTCTCCTAGGTGTAGGTAAATATAAAAATAGAGAGAAGCCTACCTAGTAATACTCATAGGAGAACTATACTACTATCAATAAATATACTATCTCCCTTAAATGTAATGTTATATGTATTATTTTGGCAATGGGCTGCAGAATCCACCACCTGCAAAAAAAATCTTTGTTCTTTTTTATGAGATGTTGACCTCTCTACATGTTTTACTGTTACTACAGCTTTATCACAGTTGGAAAAGGGTAAACGGCAAATAAAAATGCCAAACAAGGGTATTTATTAACTCTATGAATCCACCTTTTATAGATCAATTGTAGATGAAGACCTTCCCTACATGTATTATAGACCCTACTGATATCCAATATAAAAAGAAAAATGTCATTGCGACCAGTCACCTGAATATTTCAGACTGGTGGTATTCATGTTTTTCTTTTTTATTGGATTAGTAAATAAACTATAATTATGCCCATCAACATATTGGGTCTCCATTTTTGTAAATAAAGAGAAGAAATATGCCCAAAAACAAGAGTGCTATCTGAAAAAAATGAGGCCATAGCAGCTATTCAGTGTGTGTGTGAACAGATCTGGCCTAAGCTCAGCCCCCCAGAGAAATGGGGATCCTAAATTGGCCCTGAGATAGTCTCAAGGCTGTCCAGAATAAGAATCCAGGAGAGCCAAAGTGCCGAGCGGAGCTGCACAAGTCAGGATATTTCATGCATGTGTGTCAAAATGGTCTTGTAAAACAGGTGTGCAAAAAACAGAGTTTTATGTTTGGACATTTTTAGAATGTTTTGCCATTTTTAACAAAATTCTCTGCTTTTCTTAAAAAAAAATGTTACAGGAAATGCTAAGTAGGTAGGTAAATAGGTACATGTCCAGAAAGCCAAATAGACCATAGGATTGGTACAGGTGTCATTGTATGGTTGTTATATTGTACTTGTAAAACAGACATGGATAGTTACATGTGTAAATTTCTTGCTATTTATTTTTAACAAAAGAGGACTTCATAAGGCATACTAGGTAGCTATATGTCCAAAAAGCCACCAACTGTGGCAGATCACTGCATTGATGTGACATGACAAATTGGACTTATAAAATAGGAATGTAAAAACAGACATATACAGATTTGTGTATTTTTTTCTATTCTTACCTCTTTTCAGGACTTAACAAGAAAATGGTAGTTGGTAATGCAACATCCAAAAACTCAGGTGCATATCCAAAGAGCTAGAAACTGCAACAGGCCACTATACTGGAATGGTAAAAAAAGGGGCGCAAAAACAAACATGCACATCTAAATGTCTTGATTTTGTTTTTATAATTTCTTTTGCTATTGTTTTAAAACAATTTCCCCCCTCTCACGAAAAAGAACATAGTAAGAAATGCTAAGGTAGGTAAGTAGGTAGATAACAGTCTAGAAAGTTAAATGGGGCAATAAGCTTTTGTTTTAGTGTGGTGTGATTATGGGTGTCAAATTGGGCTAGTAAAAAAGCAAGTGTGCAAAAATAGACATGCTAAGTTAAAAATCTAGGTTTTGTGTACATTTTTTCAATGATTTTTTTTTAAAAACTACAATTATCCATCCCTTCCAAAATAGGATTTAACAAGGAATGTGAGATAGGTGGGAGTACATCCCAAAGTCAGAAACTGCACAATGCCACTGTATTGACGTGTAACTTGATTTGTGAAATAGGTGTGCTAAAAAAAAAAGTTTAGGTGACGACTGTAGGGAAGCAGAGTGAACCAGACCATAGGGTGATACCTATTAAAAAAAATGGAATAGATCCAGGTAATAAACTCGCACGAGGGAGTTGCGTAGGTAGGCACAATACCAGTAAAAACTCAATGTTGGTTGCTGCTTCTTCATGGCTGGGACATGAACTCCACCAGGATGGTTGACAAGAAAAGACAATCCATGATTTTGGGCTGTGCTACCATGCTACCAAAATAAAGATCATTGGTCCAGATATATCATAAGAGGTTCATGGAATAAAATCCACATATTAAATCTCTAGATCAAGATATTCATGTCGATAGCATGACCCAAAGCCGTAAATTGTCTTTTCTTGTAAAAAAAAAAATAGTAATTTGACATGCACATCACTTTGCGCATTAGACAGTCACAGTTTAAAAGGGTGTTTTTTGGTTGATTTTCTTTCGTATTTTTAAAACACAATTATTTTCCCCTTAACAAAAGGATTGCTGCAAAAACTTAGTGCATTCTCTCACTAGTGACAAATATATTTTCTATTTTTTGTCTTTAAAAAATATTGTTATGTTTGCTGCTTACTAGTGCATGAACACTTAATAGGAAAATGTGTCATTCAAATACAGCAGGATGAGCGGCCAGTACTGTTACACTATATTACTGATCAATCACACTAGCAATGCTGCTTGTGCCTCTCCCATCCCTATGAATTGAAATTCTGTATTTTTTGCAGAATATTACAATTATCTTCTTCAGCTCTGCAACTGTATAATACACACTAGTTGGAGTATTGCGATGTAAACTGCAGTTTAAAAGTTTTCCCCAAGATTATTAAAAATAGTCTCAAAGAAAAAGAAGTGATAAAATCCCAAAATAATTATGGAGGTGCGGAGCAGAACCAATAAAACATGCAAGGCACAACTTATACTATGGCATATGGGTAGAACAGGGTATGGCAGAAAGTAGACACCTATGGAAGCACTTTGGCAATAAATCCGACTATGGTGAACTTGTTGGCATATTTTCTAGTCTCTATCCCCAGTATAAAGATAGCTTAGTATTAGTCATGCCCAGTGGCGTACATAGGAATCATGGGGCCCCATAGCAGAAGTTCTAATTGGGCCCCCCGCTCCCAAAAAAAAGTAAATAATTGTCAGGGTCACAGAAGTGCAGATCTCACAACTTTTCAGCCTTTACATAGTAATTTTCCTCCTGCTGAAGTCCTAGATTCCTTTTTCATTGCCCCATAAAGTGTGATGCCAACAATGCCAACAAAAGTGTCCCCAAACACAGTATGATACCCCCATGGTGAATTCCTCCACATTCACAGTACAATGACCCTATTGTACCCCACCTCAACTGCCAAGGCAAAGTATGGTGACCCCAACACAGTATGATCCCCCAACTGTGACCCCCACACAGTCCTCCATGCAGTATAATGGGCCTACATACAATATAATGGCCCCACACCTCTCGACACTCCACAGAGTATAATGCACTTGCCATGGTACTCCATACAGTATAAGGCACTCGCCATGGTCCTCCACACAGTTTAATGCACCCACCATGGTCCTCCACTCAGTATAATTCACTCGCCATGGTCCTCCACTCAGTATAATGCACTCACCATGGTCCTTCACACAGTATAAGACACTCGCCATGGTCCTCCACACAGTATAAGACACTCACCATGGTCCTCCACACAGTATAATGCACTCTCCATGATCCTCCACACAGTATAAGACACTCGCCATGGTCCTCCACACAGTATAAGACACTCGCCATGGTCCTCAGCACACTATAAGTCACTCGCCATGGTCCTTCACACAGTATAATGCACTCGCCATGTTCCTCCATACAGTATAATGCACTCACCATGGTCCTCCACACAGTATAATGCACTCGCCATGTTCGTCTACGCAGTATAATGCTCTCTCCATGGTCCTGTATGCAGTATAATGCATTCGCCATGGTTCTCTACACAGTATAATGAACTCCCCATGGTCCTCCACACAGTATAATGCACTCCCCATGGTCCTCCATGCAGTATAATGCACTCCCAATGGTCCTCAACACAGTATAATGCACCCCATGGTCCTGTTCACAGTATAATGCAGCCCCCCATAGGGTAATATGCAGCTTCCCTCCACCATAGGGTAAAATGCAGCCCCCAGTCCTCCAGTTTTATCAGTACTCACTGATGTATAAATAAATACATACTTACCGCTCCTCGTTCCCCGCTGCTTCAGTCTCTGCAGCGCGTCTCTGTCATCACCTCAGCAGCTGCCAGTTCCACTGTCTGACAGAGCGTGGAGCATCATCACGCCGCTGCGTCAGACGCAGAGGAGGAATGATGGGAGAGAGAGTGTCACATGACGTTCCCTCCTCCATCATTGTTATCAACCAGGGCCGACTCCAGGTTTTCGTGGGCCCCGGGCGAAAGAGTCTCAGTGGGCCCTTTAATACATACACCATTCATGATGCACAGATACGGCAGAGAAATATAGATATAGTACACAGGGCCCAGGCTGTCCCCTCATCCTTCATATATGCAGACATGCACACACACACAGTACGCAGACATGCACACAGACACAGTATGCAGACACGCACACACACAGTATGCAGACATGCACACACAGTACGCAGACACGCACACACACACACAGTATGCAGACACGCACACACACAGTACGCAGATGCGCGCACACACTGTACGCAGACACGCGCACACACAGTACGCAGACATGCGCACACACACAGTAAGCAGACACGCACAGTATGCAGACATGCACACAGACACAGTACGCAGACACGCACACACACAGTACGCAGACATGCACACACACAGTATGCAGACACGCACACACAGTATGCAGACGCACGCACACACTGTATGCAGACACGGGCACACACAGTACACAGACATGCACACACAGCTCGCAGACATGCACACACACAGTACGCAGACACGCACACACACACAGTACGCAGACATGCACACACAGTACACAGACACTCGCCCACACACAGTACGCAGACATGCACACACACAAAGTACGCAGACATGCACACACACAGTATGCAAACATGCAGACATGCATACACACACAGTACGCAGACATGCACACACACAGTACGCAGACATGCACGCACACACAGTATGCAGACATGCACGCACACACAGTACGCAGACATGCACACACACGGTATGCAGACATGCACGCATATGATACGCAGACATGCACGCACTTGGTACGCAGACATGGACGCACCCGGTAAGCAGACATGCACGCACACAGTAAGCAAACATGCACGCACACGGGAAGCAGACATGCATGCACACGGTAAGCAGACATGCACGCACATGTTAAGCAGACATGCACGCACATGGTAAGCAGACATGCACATGTTACACAGATATGCACATACACAAACAGATACACAGATAAGTACACATACAGACTTACGTACATATTTGAACACATTCTTAAAAACACATAAAACAGACATAAATATATATATACACAGTCATACACACTGACATACACACAAGACACATTAGAAATATATTTTATATGGGGATTGGGGAATCTGGCGACAAGCCTCACTCACCTGCCCCTTGGCCTGTGTCCGGTCCAGCTGTGCAGGGCCGCTGGCTTGTCTGATGGCTATCACAGGCCCTGGACCATCAGAGGAGCCCACTCGCCGTTGGGGCCCACACCGCTTCCCCAGCATCTCCGCAGGGAGGACCTCCGGCAGTGTTTGATTGCCGGCACTTCATCAGGGCCCCCCTCCTGCTCCACCGGCGCTGCTTAATTGACAGCACTTTATCAGGGCCCCCCTCGGGGCCTCCCTTCATCTAGACCCCCCTCAGGGCCTCCCTTCATCAGTGCCCCCCTCGGGGCCTGCCTTCATCAGGGCCCCCCTTGGGGCCTTCCTTCATCAGGGCCTCCCTTCACCAGGACCCCTTCTTCATCAGGGGCCCCATTCTGCACCCCCCGCTCCGCTGCTTGATTGCTGCCGCTGCCCCCCCGGACTTTTTTTTCAGGCATGGCGGCGTGCAGTGCGCTGTGCTGCTGTGTCTGCTAGTAATGACGGCAGGGGTGACACAAGCACAATTAAAGGCGCAGTGTCGGCCCTGCCATGTCCTTACTACAATACACTGCCGAACAGCGCACTGCGCACAGCCATGCCTGAAGACAGTGCCGGTGGGCGGCGGCGGCAATCAAGCAGCTGAGCGGGGAGTGCAGGAGGGGGACGACTGCTATGGGCCCCCCCAGCTCACGGGCCCCATAGCAGTTGCATGGCCTGCCGCCATTGGCGGTACGCCACTGATCATGCCATTGTGAGAAAAATAGAATAAAAACTATTTATTCAATACCAGCAGTCTGTGTAATTTATAATGGAAGACTCTCCCTCTAATATGTTAGTTAAAATTAACTTTCAATTGCAAATTTCATTGTGAATATAAATAAAGTGAGGATTGTATCATCACCTGTGTTTCACACTGAACACAGTTTTGTCTGAAGTGATGACAGACTGCAATGAAAATACCATATAAATAGCCAGGTGAATGAAATAAGCCAGATGCTGTATGTAGTTTATAGGCTTATAAATTCTTCCAAATGTATCCTGCCAAACATTCACTTCTTCAGCTGCCAAGGAATGCCTAAGTCAAGTAATAATTACTTAGCAAGAAGATCCTAAAGCATTGATAATCAAGTATACCTATAGAAATGAGGCCAATAGTATCTACTGGTCATGTATTGAAAATATTATCTATGAAAGTTTGTCAAAGCTTGTAAACAGAGCAGTATGTATTGAAGCCATATACTAGTAAAGTATGTACCACCAGTGATGCCAGTAGTAGCCAAGACTGCTTTTAGAGGTTAAGGGCTTCCCATGGCTACCATTCCATTGAGGCTAAACTCTGAAACTACATAGAATTAAAAAGTTTGTCCAACCTCTAAAAGTTTGATTGGCTTCAAAATAATAAAATCAGGCATGGTTACAGGCTCTGACCCCCGTGGATCCAGCTCTGATAGCTCTGCAGGTCTGTTCCAAGGCTTGAAGTGAGTAGAATGGGACATTATCAGATGTGCTTCAGTTGGCGTCCAGTTCCAGTTACCCACACATTGGATTGTTGCCCTTCCATGTATGAATCTGACTTTGACCCATGACCTGAAACTTGACGCTGTGTTTGTTTTCTATGAATGATGTTGTCAGTCTCAGCTACTCTTCTGACTAGTCTCCATATCCAACATTCCAGCTTTGTCTCACTGCTAAACCATGATGCTTTAAGGACTACAGGCTGGAAATATTTATTTTTCCCTTCCAGGGTCCCTGGTTAGTAATTGAAGACTTTCTTAAATTCCATACCTTCTTTTGCCAGTTCCACATTGGTTGCAGCTTTAAAGGGTTTGTCCCACATACACAGCATATTTTAATCAATATAATCAATAGATCTTCGAATAATAATAATAATTTACATAATTGGATTTGTTAAAAAAAGATCCAGAGCTGAGATAATCTATAAATGTGTCCGTGCTCCAGTTCATGGTCGGCATACTGTATATCACACCTCCTGGCCAGGGAAGGGATCATAAGTCACATACGATAAGTGAATATACAGATGACACAGCAGGAACTTGCAGATGCTGCTTTCTGTGAGGCAATACATTTCACTGTCTTATTTATCATAGGAACAATGGCTACTGATATGTCACCAGACCTGTGAGCTCATCATAAATCAAGAAATCAAATTAGTGACATATGAGCTCAGCACAGGCCAGAGATCCTTCATCACTGACTTGACTCATTATGAGATGACATGTTTGTTGTTGCAGCAAAAACCCTCCTCCTGTGATAAAACAAGCAAGGAAATGTGGTATCTCACAGAAAGCAGCAGCAGCAAGGCCCTGCTTTTACATCTGTATACTCTCTTATGCTTTCTCCCATGGCCAGTAGCTAGAGCAGTTTTGTATGGTCAGACACAGCAAATAACATAATGCATAGCATGGGAACATTTATAAGATGAGCTCAGTACAGGAACATTTTTAAACACATCCAAATATGGAGTGAATTCCAAGATCTATAAATTAAAATGTAACTTGTTCATGGAACAACCCTTTTAAGGTTTCACTTTTAAGGTACACCTGCCTAATGGTATAGAACCCAATTTTAATATACTCCTCCTTTACATGGACAAGTAATTACTAGTGATGAGCGAATGTGCTCGATACTGCTCGGTACTCGCCCGAGCATTACTGTGCTCGACAAGCTCGGCGCTCGGTGAGTATTTCTGGGTTGCTCAGATGGGAACTCGGGTCCCCTCCCTGAATGTTTGGCGCTCTTTAGACTATAATGCCATAGCAATGTTGGTTGTGGGCATTACAGTGATTGGCTGGCCGCACAACATCATCAGGTCTATATAAGACCTGGCGCCGCCATGCTCGTCACAGTCTACTCCAGAACTTGTCAGAGAAGGGACAGCTGCTGCTGCATTAGGGAGAGATTTGCTTCTTCATAGTTAGTATAGGTATTCCACAACATATACATATATATATATATATATATATATACATATATATATATCCAACTGAACTAACAGTCCTTCTGAGGATTAATCCAGCTGCATATATTCAGTGGTGATAGCAGGAGTTAGGCAGGCAGGCAGTGTATGTAGCAGACTGCAGTGATTATAGTGCAAGAGGGTCCATTGAACGTTCCTGCTGCTGCTGCTCTTACAGATATTTGTAGACATAGCCCCAGATATCAGGGGCCAGGGAAATTTTTTTTTTATCTTAATCCTGGTTATTTGCTTAAAAAGCAATCCAGAGTGCGCCATTTTTCAGCTCCATTTGCTTGTTTTCACTGCAGAATAAAGCCAGATCTGTTCCATATTTCAGCGATAAAAATCTAGAAATTTAAACTGAACATGGAAAATATTGGCCTCCTTTTCCATTCTGTTGCAATGTGTCGGTCAAGCTATTCACACTTGGTGTCTGTGAAGGATAGTATTAGCAAATAACAGGCCTGCTATTTAAAACCGTGGTTCTCTGTCAGACATAACACCTATAAGGCTGCGTGCCCACTATGCGTCTTTCTAGCGTTTTTGCCGTGGAATTTCCACAGCGAAAACGCTTAAAAAACACCTGGTAATACGTGCCCCATGGTCCCCAATGATAATCCACATGTGCTGTGTACATGCTGCGGATATTTCCACTGCGGATTATCATTGCGGAAAATTTTGCAGCATGTCCATTAATTTTGCAGAAGCACGGCGTTTTCGCCGCCATTGACTAATATTGGGCCGCTTCAAATCCGCAAACATATTAAAATACTTGCGGAGTTGAAGCGCATTTGCTGTGATTTTGTATCACAAAACCGCAGCAAATGGGAAGTGACCTCATGTGGGGGCGTTCATGCCATTCCATGAGCATCCCATAATCAAGGAAGACGAGAATCCCAGACCATTCCCGTCTACCAGGATCATGGCTGCTCATCTGGGATGGTATAAGCGCATGAATCTCAATGTGGGATTCATGATTAGTGTGGTAAGTAGTGTCTGTGTGTCTATATGTGTCTGTATGTGTCTGTGTGGGATGTACGGTATGTGGGGTTTGTGTGGGGTGTATGTGGTGTCTGTGTGTGCGGGTGTCAGCAGGCAGACATAGGCCGATGTGAGACTACTACTCCCATCGGCCTATGTCTGTCCCCAGTAAACTAGTGCCAGCAGGAGCAGCTCGATGGGAGCAGTAGTTCCCATCAGCCTGCTCCTGCTGTAAAATGTTATACAAAAATAAAATTATTGCCCCCATTTATTTTTTATTTTGCCCGCCCTACCTTATTTATTTTTTTGCTCCTTTTTTTTGGGGGGGGGGGGGGGTTGCCATCCGATTCCCTTTTTATATATATATTTTTTATTTTATTTTATTGCCCTCAAGATTATATATTTAATCTACTGTCCCTTTTTTAGTTCTTATTCATTGGTGGAAAGTGGTTACCTAGAAAAAAAATGAATTAAGTAGTTAATACAATACCTGTCCCCTCCGATCGCCACCTAAAATAAAATAAGCGAGTTCTCCGGAGTTCAGCTAGCACTACTCTGGTGAGCTCCTTTACGGCCCCGCTGACCGTGAGAAATTCCCACTGTACAGCAGGGCCGTAAAGGAGGTCACCGGAGTTGCGCTGACTGAATGCACTCCGGTGAACTCAGTAAGGGGCTCACACTGCCGGGAGCAGACGTGTTCCTGGCAGTGTGAGCATACAGCAGGCATGCACAGCTGTCACATCTCCAGATGTGAAAGCTGTGCATGGGAGATTAGCGCTGGAATGTGGACAGGTAATTATTTTTTTTAGTGAATTGAGAATTTATTAAAATGATGTGTTTTATTTCAATTAAATTATTTTTTTCTGGTTGTTTCTGTGTTTTTTTTTTTTTTAACTCTTTGTAGGTTAATAATGGGGGTGTCTTCTAGATGCCCCTCATTACTAACCTGGGTTTCATGGCAGCTGGCGCTGACATGAACCTCACCACTATTACCCCCTGTCACCCCACCAGGGCAGTGTGGAAGAGTGAGGCTAAGCGCCAGATTTGGCGCACAAATATGATGCGGCTGAGGGCTGATCTGGTAGGGGGCCTATAACCATGGCCCCTTTTTAGGCTATTAATATCAGGTTGCAGCTGTCTGCCTAGCCTTTGCTGGCTACAATTTATAGGGGGACCCCATGTCATTTTTTGGGGGGGTCTCCCTGTATAGTAGCCAGAAAAGGCAAAGCGGCTAGCCTTTGCTGGCTTCAATTTATAGGGGGACCCCACTTTTTTTTTTTTTTTTGGGTGATCCCCCTGTACAATGGCCAGTAAAGGCTAAACTAACTGCTGCTGCCTGGTATTAATAGCAAGGGAAGGGCCCATGGTTATTGGCTACTTCCCAGACTATAACATCAGCCCTCAACTGTCTGCTTTCCCTCTGCTAGTTATTAAAATTTTGCGGGAGCCCAAGTTTTTTTTTTTTTAAATTATTTAGTGAAATGAAAGATTATTGGGCAGCGTATGTGGGTTTATTCACTGAAAGCTCCTGCATACGCGGTAAGGCCAATTTCTCACGTCCACATATCCACGTCTATGCAGATATGCGTGACCAAGCATGCTTCTGAATGGGTCTGTATGTGGGTCTCCGGTATGTGTGGAAAATGTCATCACCACTCGTCCCGGAGATTCAGACGTGTGAAAGAGACATAGAATGTAGGGGAGGGATTGGTGTGTGTGTGTGTGTGTGCGTGTGTGTGTGGGCGCATGTATACACACATGTGCAGAGATCTCCATATGTTTTCGTGTGTGCATATGTATATGTATTTTTTGACTATAAGATGCACCGGACCATAAGACCACCTACGTTTTAGAGGAGAAAGAAAAATGTAAGCAAAAAATGTGTTCATGATGCACTTTTAAGGGGGAGGGGGTTTTCTGCTGACACTGGTATAGGGGTAATGTCCCCCAATTCTGACAATATTCCCCATCCTGGTATATATGCCCTGGCCTTCCTTTTATACGTGGTCCCCATCCCCATCCTGGTATGCTTGGCATCCCTCCATCCTGGTATGCATGGAACCCCTCCATCCTGGTATGCATGGCACCCCTCATCCTTATCCTGGTATGCATGGCACCCCTCATACTTATCCTGGTATGCATGGCACCCCTCATCCCTGTCCTGGTATGCATGGCACACCTCATCCCTATCCTGTTATGCATGGTACCCCTCATTATTATCCTGTTATGCATGTCACCCCTCATACCTATCCAGGTATGCATGGCATCCCTCATACCTATCCTGATATGCATGGCACCCCTCATCCCTGTCCTGGTATGCATGGCACTCCTCATCCCTATACTGGTATGCATGGCACCTCTAATCCCTATCTTGGTATGCATGGCACCCCTCATCCCTATCCTGGTATGCATGGCACCCCTCATCCCTATCCTGGTATGCAAGGCACCCCTCATCCCTGTCCTGGTATGCATGGCCCCCTCATCCCTATCCTGGCATGCACGGCACCCCTCATCCCTGTCCTGGTATGCATGGCCCCCTCATCCATGTCCTGGTATGCATGGCACCCCTAATCCCTATCCTGGTATGCATGGCACCCCTCATCCTTTTCCTGGTATGTATGGCCCCATCATCATTATCCTGGTATGCATGGCCCCCTCCTCTTTATCCTAGTATGCATTGTCCACCTAATCCCCATCAAGCTGTACATAAAAAAAAAACACTTCTACTCACCTTCCTTCTTTCCTCCAGCGCTGTGCCCTGTCTGCCCCCACTGATCTCTTCATGTGAGCCGCGCATGGCGTCACTGCCATGCACGGCTCACTGGGAAAGATCAGCTGCCGGAAGTCACTGCTCCCCACGCCGGTACTGTGTGTGCGGGGAGCAGTGACTTCCCGGCACACAGCGTAGCCGCAGCGCGGCTCCTGCTGCTATCGGGCTGCCTCGTGTGGCCGCTTATTAAAGGGCATGAATATTCACCCCTCCCCACATCCATGGGCGTGGAGAGAGGTTGAATATTCATGCCCTTTAACAGCGGGCACACGAGATCGCCCGGCAGCAGCAGGAGCTGCGTTGCTGATACACTGTGTACCACTATTAAGGAGCATGAATATTCATTTTCTTTAGCAGCGGGGACAGTGTAGGATGCAGCAGGCGGCTGCTGCCTCCTGGGCCCCGTTCCTCCACCGCTACCCTCCCCCCACACCACACATAGCATATATGTATCCTCGCCCAACATTCGGACTATAAGACGCACCCCCCATTTTCCTCCAAAATTTTGGAGGAAAAAAGTGAGTCTTATAGTCCGAAAAATACGGTATACTGCTCAAAAAAATAAAGGGAACACTTAAACAACAGAATATAACTCCAAGTAAATCAAACTTCTGTGAAATCAAACTGTCCACTTAGGAAGCAAGACTGATTGACATTCAATTTCACATGCTTTTGTGCAAATGGAATAGACAATAGAAGGAAATTATTGGCAATTATCAAGACACCCTCAATAATGGAGTGGTTCTGTAGGTGGGGACCACAGACCACATCTCAGTACCAATGTTTTCTACCTGATGTTTTGGTTACTTTTGAAGGTTGGTTGTGCTTTCACACTCGTGGTAGCATGAGACCGACTCTACAACCCACAGAAGTTGCTCAGGGAGTGCAGCTCATCCAGGATGGCACATCAATGCAAGCTGTGGCAAGAAGGTTTGCTGTGTCTGTCAGCGTAGTGTCCAGAGGCTGGAGGCGCTACCAGACCAGTGCACCAGGAGACGTGGAGGGGGCCGTAGGAGGGCAACAACCCAGCAGCAGGACCGCTACCTCCACCTTTGTGCAAGGATGAACAGGAGGAGCACTGCCAGAGCCCTGCAAAATGACCTTCAGCAGGCCACGAATGTGCATGTGTCTGCACAAACGGTTAGAAACCGATTCCATGAGGGTGGTATGAAGGCCCGACGGCCACAGATGGGGGTTGTGCTCACAGCCCAACACTGTGCAGGATGCTTGGCATTTGCCACAGAACACCAGGATTGGCGAAGTCGCCACTGGCGCCCTGTGCTCTTCACAGATGAAAGCAGGTTCACACTGAGCACATGTGACCGACGTGACAGAGTCTGGAGACGCCATGGAGAGTGATCTGCTGCCTGCAACATCCTTCAGCATGACCGATTTGGCAGTGGGTCAGTAATGGTGTGGGGTGGCATTTCTTTGGTGGGCCGCACAGCCCTCCATGTGCTCCCCAGAGGTAGCATGATGGCCATTAGGTACCGAGATGAGATCCTCAGACTCCTTGTGAGACCATATGCTGGTACGGTTGGCCCAGGGTACCTCCTAATGCAGGACAATGCTGGACCTCATATGGCTGGAGTGTGTCAGCAGTTCCTGCCATATGAAGGCATTGAAGCTTTGGACTGGCCCACCCATTCCTCAGACCTGAATCCGATTGAGCACATCTGGGACATCATGTCTCGCTCCATCCACCAACGTCACGTTGCACCACAGACTGTCCAGGAGTTGGCGGATGCTTTAGTCCAGGTCTGGGAGGAGATCCCACAGCAGACCATCCGCAACCTCATCAGGAGCATGCCCAGGCATTGTAAGGAGGTCATACAGGCACGTGGAGGCCGCACACAATACTGAGCCTCGTTTTGACTTGTTTTAAGGACGTTACATCAAAGTTGCATCAGCCTGTAGTGTGTTTTTCCACTTTAATTTTGGGGGTCACTCCAAATCCAGGTCTCCATTGGTTAATAAATTTGATTTCCATTGATGATTTTTGTGTGATTTTGTTGTCAGCACATTCAACTTTGTACAGAACAAAGTATTCAATGAGAATATATCATTCATTCAGATCTAGGATGTGTTATTTGAGTGTTCCCTTTATTTTTTTGAGCAGTGTATATACTGTATATATTTATACAGTGCATTGTGAAAGTATTTGGCCCCCTTGAACTTTTCTACCTTTTGCCACATTTCTGGCTTCAAACATAAAGATATAAAATTAAATATTTGGGGGGAATAATCAACAACAAGTGGGACACAATCGTGAAGTGGAACGAAATTTATTGGATATTTTAAACTTTTTTAACAAATTAAAAACTGAAAAGTGGGGCATGCAATATTATTCGGCCCCTTTACTTTCAGTGCAGCAAACTCACTCCAGAAGTTCAGTGAGGATCTCTGAATGATCCAATGTTGTCATAAATGACTGGTAATGATGAATAGAATCCACCTGTGTGTAATCAAGTCTCCGTATAAATGCACCTGCTCTGTGATAGTCTCAGGGTTCTGTTTCAAGTGCAGAGAGCATCATAAAGACCAAGGAACACACCAGGCAGGTCCGAGATACTGTTGTGGCGAAGTTTAAAGTTGGATTTGGATACAAAGAGATTTCCCGAGTTTTAAACATCTCAAGGAGCACTGTGCAAGCGATCATATTGAAATGGAAGGAGTATCAGACCACTGCAAATCTACCAAGACCCGGCCGTCCCTCTAAACTTTCATCTCAAACAAGGAAAAGACTGATCAGAGATGCAGCCGAAAGGCCCATGATCACTCTGGATGAACTGCAGAAATCTACAGCTGAGGTGGGAGAGTCTGTCCATTGGACAACAATCAGTCGTACACTGCACAATTCTGGCCTTTATGGAAGAGTGGCAAGAAGAAAGCCATTTCTCAAAGATATCCATAAAAAGTCTCGTTTGAAGTTTGCCACAAGCCACCTGGGAGACACACCAAACATGTGGAATAAGGTGCTCTGGTCAGATGAAACCAAAATCGAACTTTTTGGCCACAATGCAAAACGATATGTTTGGCGTAAAAGCAACACATCTCATCACCCTCAAAACACCAGCAGCATCATGGTTTGGGCCTGCTTTTCTTCAGCAGGGCCTGGGAAGATGGTTAAAATTGATGGGAAGATGGACGGAGCCAAATACAGGACCATTCTGAAAGAAAACCTTTTGGAGTGTGTAAAAGACCTGAGACTGGGACGGAGATTTATCTTCCAACAAGACAATGATCCCAAACATAAAGCAAAATCTACAATGGAATGGTTCAAAAATAAACGTATCCAGGTGTTAGAATGGCCAAGTCAAAGTCCAGACCTGAATCCAATCGAGAATCTGTGGAAGGAGTTGAAAACTGCTGTTCACAAACGCCCTCCATCCAACCTCACTGATCTCGAGCTGTTTTGCAAGGAAGAATGGGCAAGAATTTCAGCCTCTCTATGTGCAAAACTGATAGAGACATACCCCAGGCGACTTGCAGCTGTAATCGCAGCAAAAGGTGGCGCTACAAAGTATTGAGTCAAGGGGGCCGAATAATATTGCATGCTCCACTTTTCAGTTTTTAATTTGTTAAAAAAGTTTAAAATATCCAATAAATTTCGTTCCACTTCACGATTGTGTCCCACTTGTTGTTGATTCTTCCCAAAAAAATTAGAATTTTATATCCTTATGTTTGAAGCCAGAAATGTGGCATAAGGTAGAAAAGTTCAAGGGGGCCAAATACTTTCACAATGCACTGTATATTATTTTTTACTCTTTCATTCCCCCCTTTTTTTTAAAAAAAAATTATTCACTGATGGTATGTTATACACTCTAGATTGAAAAATATCCAGAAAGCTCGGACAGGGCCAGTGATGTCTACAAAGACAAACAGAAATAAAAGGATGCTTGGGCCGCTGTTTTGAGGGAAATCTATCCCCAGTGGGTGCATGCGAAACCAGATGCCCAAGAAGAAATTAGTACGTTTTGATTTTTGCATTTATTTGTATAATATTTTTATATATATTTGTAATTTCATTTTTGTTGTTAAAGCAGTACATAAATTGTTTTTGGTTTTGTTATTGCAGTGGCTGATATCAAAAGTAGGTGGCGATCACCAGGTGGTCACCGACCACCTGGTGAAGTATCACCAGGCGGTGAAAAGTGGCACATCACCATGAAAAAAAAAGGTACCTTTTGCAGACAAGCTGGCCTTCATGTTAAGCAGCAGGAGTTTGCGGATGTAATTTCCCAATAAGTATTATTAATCGAAATGTTTACAAAAATGTTGGATTAACATGCCTTATTTTTTACCTTTTTATACAGAACTGAAGGCAACTGAAGACCAACACCAGGTCCACAAGAGGACACAAGCACTGACCATGGACCAGAGGAATCAGAGGACTTGTTTATAGTTTCCTCGCCGAATCAATATGTTTGTCCATCCACTTCTACCGCTTTTTTGGCCGCTGCCGGTTGTCCAGCTGCTTCTTCAAGTCCTGTTGACATCGTGCTGGTTTCGGGTACTGCAGCTCCTGCTACAAGCGCTGCTGGCAGCTCTACTGGTGATGTGTCAAGGCTCACTGGGAGGGGGGCTGGTACTTTTCTTCCCGTGGCATCGAGAAGGGCAGCACCAAAAAAGGCCAAAAGCCACGAGGGTGTGACTGGTGTGCTTGAAGCCCTCACTAATCGCACCCTCAGTCTTGTGGACAGGACAACACAAGAAGATGACCTGGATAAATTTGCCTTGTCCATAGCTGGCCACCTCAGATCCATGCCATGAGACAAGCAGAACATGTACGTGACGGCAAGCCAACGGTCTGGTCATGGCAATTGATGGGACATCAGTTATGCCCTCGCCCCCAGCCGTACTAACTAGGATATTTAATCTGTTCAATCCCAGTGGGCCTCCACCACCACCAGCAGCTGCAACCCAGCGTTTTGGGCAGGTTGCAGCATACCGGCCTGAAGAGATGCAAGCCACTTATAGTCACCCACCAGCCCCTGGAGCATCAGCACTTTGTCAAGGACCATCTCCATACAGTAGCTTTTCTCCAGAAATGTTTCCTGGGTATGGCTATGACCCAGATTATAATACTTTTAGTTACATGATTTCCCCCCTCCCTGTCATCATTTTTGGACCATAGCAAATACAGAGAGCACCTGTAGGTCATTAGATACACAATTTTTTAGGGAATGAGACAATGCGCTAACAAACACCTTTTCTTATGGTCACCTATACCAGGCTTCAGGCATAGGGAACTGTAAGAAAAGGTGTTTAGTTTTCTATAATTAAGCAACCTACAGGTGCTGCCCATATTTTATGGCCCTAAACTGATAACAGGTCTGCCGTACACAATGTGTCATATATTGCAAAGTTATGAGCAATGTTTGTCCCAAAAATTTCTATAAAAGTTTGTTGTTTTTTTGGTTAAAAAAATTGAAACAGTTGATCTATATTATGTATAAAAAAATATATATGTTGAAACTATTTGTGTTCATTTTACTTTTCAAGTGTATATGTGGTTGGATTGGGTTATAACTAGTGTTGAGCGAACATGCTCGACACTGCTCGGTACTCGCCCGAGCATCACGCTACTCAGGATGTTCGGCGAGCACCGAGCATTTCCGGGTTACTCGGGCGGGAGCTCGGGTCTCCGCCCTGCATGTTTGGCGCTCTTTACAGAGCCAATGAACATGCAGGGATTGCCAGCCAGTCACTGTAATGCTGCAGCCATGTTGGTTGTGGGCATTACAGTGATTGGCTGGCCGCACAGCGTCACCTCGAGTATTTAAAACGGGGCGCCGCCATCTTGGACACAGTCGCTCCGGATTAGACAGTGTAGGGACAGCGCTGCTGATTTAGGGAGAGATATAAACTGCGAAATAGTTAGTGTAGGGTCTGTAAAGGCTGCCAGAACAAACAAACAGTCCCTTTCAGGACTAATATCCATCCCAGATACCAGGCAGGCAGGCTGTATAGTAGACACAGTGGTTATACCAGCAAACGCTGCACTACAGTCCTGTGTGCTCCTGTTGCTGAAATTGCTGGACTTAGCACCAGGTGTCGGGGGCCAGGAAAAATCCTTTTTTTTTCATCTAAATCCTCCTTTTTTTTTCCTCCTTCACACTGTACAAATACCCATCTTATTAACCTTTTGGTGTGTCCCCCCCACCCAAAAAAAAAAGCGTGTCTCTGATTTTTCAGACACAAATATAACTGTTGAAAATAGTCTGGTGTAGGCTAGAGAAACAGAAGTGTTGTTTTGCACTTCCACGGTTCAAACCTCTGTATTATCCATTTTGGGCCATTTGTATCTAAAAAAAAAAACAGTTTGAGTGTGTCGCTCACTGTTCAGCCGCAAATATCTCTATTTAAAAAAGTGTGGTATACCCCAGTAAACAATAACTGTGGTTTTGCCATCCCATGGTAAAAAATCTCTATTATTCAGGTTTTGGTAGTTTTTTCCGTAAAGAAAAACAGTAGTGTCTCCTGACTGTTGTGACACAAAAATATATCTGTTGAAAATAGTCTTGTGTATGCCCGACATCCCAGTGTGGTTTCGCAGTTCCACGGGTCAAATCGCTGTACTATCCAGTTTTAGGCTTTTGGTATCTAAAAAAAAAGCAGTTTGAGTGTGTTGCTCACTGTTCAGCCGCAAATATCTCTATTTAAAAAAGTGTGGCATACCCCAGTAAACAATAACTGTGGTTTTGCCATCCCACGGTAAAAAATCTCTATTATTCAGGTTTTGGTAGTTTTTTCCGTAAAGAAAAACAGTAGTGTCTCCTGACTGTTGTGACACAAAAATATATCTGTTGAAAATAGTCTTGTGTAGGCCCGACATCCCAGTGTGGTTTCGCAGTTCCACGGGTCAAATCGCTGTACTATCCAGTTTTAGGCTTTTGGTATCTAAAAAAAAAGCAGTTTGAGTGTGTTGCTCACTGTTCAGCCGCAAATATCTCTATTTAAAAAAGTGTGGCATACCCCAGTAAACAATAACTATGGTTTTGCCATCCCACGGTAAAAAATCTCTATTATTCAGGTTTTGGTAGTTTTTTCCGTAAAGAAAAACAGTAGTGTCTCCTGACTGTTGTGACACAAAAATATATCTGTTGAAAATAGTCTTGTGTAGGCCCGACATCCCAGTGTTGTTTCGCAGTTCCACGGGTCAAATCGCTGTACTATCCAGTTTTGGGCCTTTGGTATCTAAAAAAAAGCAGTTTGAGTGTGCCGCTCACTGTTCAGCCGCAAATATCTCTATTTAAAAAAGTGTGGTATACCCCAGTAAACAAAAACTGTGGTTTTGCCATCCCACGGTAAAAAAATCTCTATTATTCAGCTTTTGATAGTTTTTTCCGTAAAGAAAAACAGTAGTGTCTCCTGACTGTTGTGACACAAAAATATATCTGTTGAAAATAGTCTTGTGTAGGCCCGACATCCCAGTGTGGTTTCGCAGTTCCACGAGTCAAATCGCTGTACTATCCAGTTTTGGGCCTTTGGTATCTAAAACAAAAGCAGTTTGAGTGTGTCGCTCACTGTTAAGCTGCAAATATCTCTATTTAAAAAGGTGTGATATACCCCAGTAAACAATAACTGTGGTTTTCCTCTTCCACGGTTCTAATCTACTCTTTATTACCCATTTTCCATTGATAGAGCAAGTGTAAGCTATTTTACTTCATTTACAATGGGCAAGGCGCGTGGCAAGGGACGTGGAAGTGGACGTTCTGGTGATGGTTCTTGCAGAGGACGGGGCCGTGGCAAAGGTGAAAATGTGCCACAACCAACAGCCACATCTTCTCGCTCCCACTTCTTGAACGAATTACTAGGAAAGCACAGAACAACACCAGTATTGAGAAATGATCAGTGTGAACAGGTTATTAATTGGATAGCAGATAATACTTCCAGTTACCTGGGCACCACCACCTCCGGTCTGTCTTCCACACGGTCAACTCTTAGTAGCCGTGAGTCTCGACCGCATACTCCTCCTCACCCTGATGCTCCTTCCTCCCACCATGCCGAGTGTCGTCAGACAGCAAGTGATCCCACACTTGGACACTCTGAAGAGCTGTTCACTGGTCCATTTCCATATTTGGGCCCCTCGCCTGATACGCTTGAAGTGGTGGAAGAGGAGATCACATGTTGTGATGCCCAAATATTTGAACAGCCACGGCCACAGGAAGTCGACGTTGGTAATCTGTCACAAGAGGTGGACGATGATGAGACACAATTGCCAGGAAGTGAGGAGGAGGATGGTGGTGCGCACGTGGAAGAGGAGGAGGTGGTGGATGATCTAGTAACTGACCCAACGTGGAAGGAGGACATGCAGAGTGAGGCCAGCAGCACACATGGGGAGGGAGGCAGAGAACCCCAACAGGCAGGAAGAAGCAGTGTGGTGGCCGCAGACAGAAGGCAGGCAACCGTTCCCCGTAACACCAACACGAGGGACGTTGCCAGTACAAGCGGTAGGTCTTCCAGAGTCTGGAATTTTTTTAAAGACTCTGCTGATAACCCCAATAAGGCCATATGTTCCACCTGCCATGCCAGCATCAGCAGGGGTGACAAAACTACCAGCCTGACCACCACCAGCATGATCAGGCACATGGCAGCAAAGCACCCGACTTTGTGGGGCGAAACCCAGGGTCCACGACCAACGTCAGCGGGAGTCACCACTGCTTCTTCCACTGTTGTACGTGCAATAGAACCCCCTGTTGTGTGAGCAGGGCAATCCCCTGTCCATACTGCATGTAAAGATGCCCCCTCCTCTCAGTCTTCACTTGTTATGGCAGTTTCTCAAGAAACAGCTTCAACGTCCATGTCCATGTCCCACCGCAGCGTTCAATTGTCCATATCCCAGACGTTTGAACGAAAGCGGAAATTCGCAGCTAACGCCCCACAGGCCACAGTCCTAAATTCGCACATTTCATGACTGCTTGCATTGGAAATGCTGCCTTTTAGGCTGGTGGAGACGGAATCCTTCCGCAATCTTATGGCGGTGGCCATCCCTCGGTACTCGGTCCCCAGCTGACACTATTTTGCCCGGTGTGCCATCCCCGCACTACACAAGCACGTGTCCCAAAGCATCTGCCGTGCCCTCAACAACGGAGTTACTGGGAGAGTCCACCTGACAATGGACACATGGACAAGTGCTTGTGGCCAGGGACGGTACATCTCTCTGACGGCACACTGGGTAAACATAGTGGAAGCCGGGACCCAGTCGGACCTTGGGACGGAACACATCCTCCCCACACCAAGGATTGCGGGCCCTATGTCAGTCAGAGTTGCCCGCACAGTGTACAGCTCCTGTGCATCCTCCTCCTCCTCCTCCTCCTCATGTTCAGCCTCCATCTCAGATATCAACACATCAGTTACAAGCTGGAAGCATTGCAGTACTGCCTCCGCCAAGCGGCAACATTCTGTGCTGAAACTCATAAGCTTAGGTGATAAACCTCACACTGCTTGTGAGTTGTGGACAGCTGTGAAAGAGCAGGCAGATCTGTGGCTGAGACCGCTGAACCTACATCCCGGCATGGTCGTGTGTGACAACAATGGCCGTAACCTGATGGCGGCTCTGAGGCGAGGTGAGATCACACACGTACCAGGCCTGGCTCATGTGCTTAACCTCGTGGTTCAGCGGTTTCTTAAATCGTACCCCGAGTTGCCAGATCTGCTCGTGAAAGTACGCCGCCTGTCAGCTCATTTTCGCAAGTCGGCTACAGCTTCCGCCGCCCTTGCTGTGTTGCAGCAGCATTTGCAGCTTCCGGCACACCGACTGGTGTGTGATGTCCCCACACGTTGGAACTCTACCCTCCACATGTTGCAAAGGATTTGTGAGCAGAAGAGAGCAGTTGTGGAGTACCAGCTGCAACAAGGCCGTCGATATTCAGGTCAGACTCCACACATAAGACCTCAGGAGTGGACCTGGATGTCTGACATATGTACCATCCTGACAAACTTTGAGGAGGCCACCAAGATGGTGAGTGGCGATGACGCCATCATTAGTGTCAGCATCCCACTTGTCTGTCTTTTGCAACGCTCTCTGCAGAGAATTAAAGAGAAGGCATTGCAGCCAGAGCATGATGAGATGGATCAAGAAGCCGTAGCGGGCGATTACACCCAGCCTCATCTCATCCCAACGTGCATTGGGGGACAATGAGGGAGAGGAGGAGGAGGAGGAGGAAGAACAGGAGCTGCTATCATGCGTTGTAGACGGTAGTACCTGTACAAGTGTCATACCGTCGGTTCAGCGTGGGTGGCCTGAGGACAGGGGGGAGGAGGAAGAGGAGGAGGAGAGCATGGTCAGTCGTCATCTTGGTGAGGACACGTAAATCTTGCCCGTTACCAGTCTGGCACGCATGGCTGACTTTATGTTACGCTGCCTTAACTGTGACCCTCGCGTTGTCAAAATGTTGGGTGACAGTCATTACTGGTTGGTGACACTTGTAGACCCCCGCTACAAGGAGAACTTTCACTCTTTTATTCCTGAGGTGGAGAGGTCTACAAAAATGGGGCAATACCAGAAGGCCCTTGCTGCAGAACTCTTAAAAAAATTCCCATCTGAACACGCTAGCGGCAGAGGTCACAGTTCGTTGCCCAACCAAGGCGTACAGGCGAAGGAGAAACAACTCCAATCCAGCAGAGTCAACGTTCTGGGACAGTTTTCTGACACCCGCCCAGCTTACAGGCCCTGAGGCGTGCGGTACTCTCACAAGGAGTGGATAGTTTCAAAAGATGGTGAGGGAGTACCTTGCCGATCGTACCAGCGTCCTCCGTGATTCCTCTGTGCCTTTTAATTATTGGGTATCCAAGCTGGACACTTGGAATGAACTCGCTCTGTACGCCTTGGAGGTCCTGGCCTGCCCTGCCGCTAGCGTGTTATCGGAGCGTGTTTTTAGTGCCGCTGGGGGAATTATAACTGATAAGCGCACTCGCCTGTCAACTGACAATGCTGACAAGCTGACCCTTATCAAAATGAACAAGGTCTGGATTGGGCCAGACTTCTCATCACCACCAAATGACAGCAGAGTAACATAAAGTCAAATCCACTTTGTTATTTCGGGAGGTGTATTCACAAGCACCGCTTCATACCCACACATGGGTATACGCTTCCTCGATTCGGCTGTTTAATCTTCTTCTCCTTATCTTCAGCCTCCACCACCACTATACCACCAGGGTGCCAGCATTGCAAGTTCCTCCTTCCTTATTTTTGGCAGCTTTTGCTTGCAAGGCATAAGCAAATACTATGGGACACCCACTCCCCAATAATGGCACTTATGTTTGTAATATGCTGTACTGCATGGCTCTTGTAAGGGGCATTGCAAGTTGCTCCGTCCTAATTTTGGGCAGCTTTTGCTGGGAAAGCATAAGCAAATAATATGGGACACCCACTCCCCAATAATGGGACTTATGTTTGTAATATGCTGCACTGCATGGCTCTTGTAAGGGGCATTGTAAGTTGCTCCGTCCTAATTTTTGGCAGCTTTTGCTGGGAAAGCATAAGCAAATACTATGGGACACCCACTCCCCAATAATGGGACTTATGTTTGTAATATGCTGTACTGCATGGCTCTTGTAAGGGGCATTGCAAGTTGCTCCATCCTAATTTTTGGCAGCTTTTGCTGGGAAAGCATAAGCAAATACTATGGGACACCCACTCCCCAATAATGGGACTTATGTTTGTAATATGCTGTACTGCATGGCTCTTGTAAGGGGCATTGCAAGTTGCTCCGTCCTAATTTTTGGCAGCTTTTGCTGGGAAAGCATAAGCAAATACTATGGGACACCCACTCCCCAATAATGGGACTTATGTTTGTAATATGCTGTACTGCATGGCTCTTGTAAGGGGCATTGCAAGTTGCTCAGTCCTAATTGTTGGCAGCTTTTGCTGGGAAAGCATAAGCAAATACTATGGAACACCCACTCCCCAATAATGGGACTTATGTTTGTAATATGCTGTACTGCATGGCTCTTGTAAGGGGCATTGCAAGTTGCTCCGTCCTAATTTTTGGCAGCTTTTGCTGGGAAACCATGAGCAAATACTATGGGACACCCACTCCACAATAATGGGACTTATGTTTGTAATATGCTGTACTGCATGGCTCTTGTAAGGGGCATTGCAAGTTGATCCGTCCTAATTTTTGGCAGCTTTTGCTGGGAAAGCATAAGCAAATACTATGGGACACCCACTCCCCAATAATGGGACTTATGTTTCTAATATGCTGTACTGCATGGCTCTTGTAAGGGGCATTGCAAGTTGCTCCATCCTAATTTTTGGCAGCTTTTGCTGGGAAAGCATAAGCAAATCCTATGGGACACCCACTCCCCAATAATGGGACTTATGTTTGTAATATGCTGTACTGCATGGCTCTTGTAAGGGGCATTGCAAGTTGCTCCGTCCTAATTTTTGGCAGCTTTTGTTGGGAAAGCATAAGCAAATACCATGGGACACCCACTCCCCAATAATGGGACTTATGTTTGTAATATGCTGTACTGCATGGCTCTTGTAAGGGGCATTGCAAGTTGCTCCATCCTAATTTTTGGCAGCTTTTGCTAGGAAAGCATAAGCAAATACTATGGGACACCCACTCCCCAATAATGGGACTTATGTTTGTAATATGCTCTACTGCATGGCTCTTGTAAGGGGCATTGCAAGTTGCTCCGTCCTAATTTTGGGCAGCTTTTGCTGGGAAAGCATAAGCAAATAATATGGGACACCCACTCCCCAATAATGGGACTTATGTTTGTAATATGCTGTACTGCATGGCTCTTGTAAGGGGCATTGCAAGTTGCTCCGTCCTAATTTTTGGCAGCTTTTGCTGGGAAAGCATAAGCAAATACTATGGGACACCCACTCCCCAATAATGGGACTTATGTTTGTAATATGCTGTACTGCATGGCTCTTGTAAGGGGCATTGCAAGTTGCTCCGTCCTAATTTTTGGCAGCTTTTGCTGGGAAAGCATAAGCAAATACTATGGGACACCCACTCCCCAATAATGGGACTTATGTTTGTAATATGCTGTACTGCATGGCTCTTGTAAGGGGCATTGCAAGTTTCTCCGTCCTAATTTTTGGCAGCTTTTGCTAGGAAAGCATAAGCAAATACTATGGGACACCCACTCCCTAATAATGGGACTTATGTTTGTAATATGCTCTACTGCATGGCTCTTGTAAGGGGCATTGCAAGTTGCTCCGTCCTAATTTTTGGCAGCTTTTGCAGAGAAAGCATAAGCAAATACTATGGGACACCCACTCCCCAATAATGGGACATATGTTTGTATTATGCCGTACTGCATGGCTCTTGTAAGGGGCATTGCAAGTTGCTCCGTCCTAATTTTTGGCAGCTTTTGCTGGGAAAGCATAAGCAAATACTATGTGACACCCACTCCCCAATAATGGGACTTATGTTTGTAATATGCTGTACTGCATGTGACGCGTCCCCTGGGCCATGTGTACACGTGTGTGGGATACCCAGTGCCGGGTCTCTGGGGTCTGTAGTCTCCGTGGCGGTGACCCGGTCCCGTGGCTCAGGCTGGTCAAACCAGTGGCAGTCTTTCTTAGGTATTGAGGTTAACTGTCCGACTGCGCCACCCGTGGATTGCGGTCAGGGAGTACCACCACTGCGAGGCAGACCGCTGAGGCTGGTGTTGTGTGCGCAGCATAGAATGGGATAACTCCCCTCGGGAGGAGTATAGCCTCAGGGCAGTGAGTGTGGATGATGGGGGTGATGGTGCACGAGCGCAGCAGGAATGACTCAGAGTCTTTGCAGTGCAGTTCAGGGTCTTTACTGATGATTATAAGGTAGACCCTCCCGGGAGTACTGGCTAGCATAAGAGGCCTGGTCAGTCTGTGAGCAAGCAGGAGTTCCCCTGGCCAGGTGGAGTTGTAGGCCTCCCCGTCTGTCTGCACAAATCCTGGCTACCTTGCTGTAAGCGGGTAGAAGTATCCCACGTCCCTGAGTGTTCCGTGTAGTGCTCAACCGTATGGCTGGTGACTTGGGGCCTTCTGTTAGCCTCCGCTCCACGACGGCGGTGCTGGTCCCTTGCTTGTGACTGAGCCTCCGGGCTTCTATGGCCAGAGGACCTGAAATCCCCTGCCGGCTGGTTTCTGCTGCTGGATATATAAGTCCTCACAGCTTCGGACTCCTGTGTCCGGTTCCTATTGTCTTCTGCCAGGGCGAGTTCTGCTCAGCTTCCAGCCCCTGGTCTTTAGCTCCTAGCTCCTACAGAGCTCCTTGCTGTTACTTTCCCTTGCTCTCACTCTGACTCTGACTGTTCTCTGACTCACTCAACCCCGCCCCAGATCCAGTTTATAAGGGCAGAATTCTCCCCTCCCAGGATTGGGGCAGGAGGATGTTGCATGTTTAAGGGATCCTGACCAGGAAACCTCCCACTTGCTCTCCGACGTAATATCTCTATTACTGTGGTGACCAGACCCCTGGGGTGCCACACATGGCTCTTGTAAGGGGCATTGCAGTTCCTCATAATTTTTGGAAAGCCTTCCATTCACTGCTTAGGCCAACAGTGCACGGGAGACCCAGTTGCTATAAATGGAAAAAAAGGTTTACTTAACGCCCTCTGACCTCCATGTCATTTCCAAGGGGCATTGGAGTGGCTCGAAATTTTTGGTAGGCATTGCGTTGACTGTATGCCCTGTAACTGTGTAGCCGAACCGCTCCTTTTGTTACAGAAACATATCCTACAAGACATATCTAGTTGACTGGCCTGATATTGATGTGAATGGTCCCTGTTCCTCCTGCTCTTTCTCCTTTGCCACTACCTCATCCATCATTTATCACCTGAAGCTTTGTTTTAACGGGAGTCATAGAACTTGGATAGTAGCAGGAAAACATCAAGCAATCCTCGGAGGAGGTAGGATATGCGCCAAAACGCTGACCACCTCAGGCCTAGCCGCTACTACATACATGCGCTTGCATTACAACAAAACAAAGCAGATGCTAACTTCTATCATCCTCATCATGCTCCTCACCTTCGCACTCTCAACTCCCCTGATGGAGAAGCCAGGGCCCACCGGAGGAGTCTGATAGTCCGGTGGGCTCGGCCAATGCTGCCCTAAAGCAGGCCAGGCTAAGAAAAGTGTGGGAAAGGTTATCGGGACAAATAGGGGTGGCTGGGGACCGAGTATGGACACCCGGCCTCTCCCTGGAGGCTGGGGAGCAAGCGGGGACACCCGGCCACCAGGAGACTGGGGACTGAGTATGGATACCAGGCCGCCGACACAGCCATGGCGTGGTGGCCAGATTCCGCCTCCACATGCCTAAAATGCCCAATTTAAAGTGCAAGCAAGCAAGCAGTATGGTATTGCAGCCTGGGGGTGGGTGGGTGGCAGGCTGCATTCTTGCGCTTGCATTGCAAGGAATGGGAGCGGTACAATTGAACACTGCCCTGGGACAAGGACTTGAATGGGTGATAGTTGCAAGTCTGCAATGACAGGTGCAAGGTGGGAGGCATCTTCACATGTACCATGAACAGGGGTTTGGCATGCACACACTACAGCGGAATAGGCTCTCCTTCCCACTAAATGCACTGGGGAGGGCACAGGTAATGTTTTGGTATACGCGCTTAATCTTATGTATAAGGCACACCAGGACAAATATGGGCGGCTGGGGACTGAGTATGGATATCTCTCTGCCGAAGCAGCCATGAGGTAGTGGCCAGCTTCGGCCTCCTCCAAACTAAAAGGCCCCATTTCAAGTGCAAGCTAGCAGTATGGAATTGCAGTCTGGGGGTGGGTGGGTGGCAGGCTGCACACTTACACTTGCATTAAAAGAAAACATAGCAGATGCTAACTTCTGTCATCATCATCATGCTCCTCACCTTGGCACTCTCAACTCCACCGATGGAGAAGTCAGGGCCCACCGGAGGAGTCTGGTTCTCTGGTGGGCTCGTCCAATGCTGCCTAAAGCAGGCCGGGCTAAGAAAAGTGTGTGGGGGGATGTTCCAAGGAGAAATATGGGCGGCTGGGGACCGTTTATGGACACCCGGCTGCCCCCAGGCGGCTGGGGATCGTGTGTGGACACCCGGCCGCGGGGCTGCTGGGGACCGAGTATGGACACCTGGCCGCCGGGCGGCTGGGGACTGAGTATGTATTCCAGGCCGCCAACACAGCCATGACGTGGTGGCCAGATTCCGCCTCCACATGCCTAAAAGGCCCAATTTCAAGTTCAAGCAAGCAAGCAGTATAGTATTGCAGCCTGGGGGTGGGTGGGTGGCAGGCTGCATACTTGAGCTTGTATTGCAAGGAATGGGGGAGGTACAATTGAACACTGCCCTGGGACTAGAACTTGCATGGGGATAGTTGCAAGTCTGCATCTTCTGATGCGGTAAGGATCACTTATGATGGGCACACTTTTAGACAGTGACCTGGGAGTCAGAGAAGCTTCCAGGAGTCTTCCCCATGCTGTTCCCTTGTCTTTTCAGCACTTCATGCATGTGTCACACAGCACATGGCCAGATAAGGTTGTAAAATGTTAAAATGACATTTCACGGTGAATGCATTTGTCATAGTTGAAAGCAATACAAAAGTGCAAAAACGCATAAAAAATGCTACTTGTGAACATAGCCGAAGGTGTGGAGGAGTATTTTTGTTTTTGGTCATTTATTTTAACTTATACACAAGTCTTTACCCTGGAAAGGATGTTCCTTAACATATTTCACAGGAAAAAAGTTTCACTTTAGTTTTTGAACGTTTTATTGTGAGCCTGTAAAAGTGGCTTAATACCTCTGACCACGTTGTTGACAGCAGTGACCTGGGGGTCAGAAATGCTTCCTGGGGCGATCCCCATGCTGTCCCCATGTCATTTGAGCACTGTCACTATCGTTTTGGGCACTTGTTAGGCTTTTAAAAGATTGCCGGGGGTGCCACCGCAAAAATGCTCGAGTCTCCCATAGACTAACATTGGGCTAGTTGCTCGGGTCGAGCACCCGAGTATCATGGCGAGCTCGGCCCGAGCTTCAAGCACCCGAGCATTTTAGTGCTCGCTCAACACTAGTTATAACTGAAAAAAGTGGTCCCCTGATCTGCGCTGACCATAGCGCAGGTCAGGGGAACTCTAAATTTTGAAAGTTATTCAGCTACTCTACGTGTGTGGTCGGCTGTAGACAGTCGTTTTTAAATTAGAACTATACTTGGATATTTTTTTCCCCAACAAAGTTGGATGGATACTACTCTCGACATTGTTCTGTGCTAGTTCTGCTCTTAGCGCAACAAATGACAATGGTGAGTGGTGACTTTAGCAGACAGTACTTTGGAAGAGCGCTCTAGTAGTAACGCCAATTCCCAGGCACTGATACATGTGGGTTGTTCACACACACGTATTTGAAGAATGTAAAAACGGACATGGATATCTCATGTGTTTTTAACATTTTTGGGACAAGTACATGAAATATCTTGACGTGTGATGCACTGCTAAGCCATCTTGTGACCACAACTTGTGACTGAGAATAATCAGAGATAGGGGCCCAATGTAAGTGTATGATTGCCAAGTTCTAGCCTTGTTGGGCCTGTCAAACACTTACATACACTTTTGCGTTGAAGAATGGTCCTAAAACAATACGTAGAAGGTGAAAATTCAAGAAAATTTTTTTTTTTTCCAAAACATTTTTGGGGCATTTTTGGAAAAAAATAATCGACTGGAAGTTCTTCTTTTATTGGTCATCAGAGCTTCTCTGCTGGTCAGGCTGCTCAACAAGCCTGACCAGCAGTATTGCCATTGCACGGCACCTTCAGGACTCATGAAGTAGTCAGCGAAGGTTTCTCGCACCCTGGCACCAGAGTTGGATTGGCTTCCCTTACCTGAGTTGACAACTGAAATTAATTCAGACAGCTCTGACTCCTCATCTATTTCTGTGATGTATTCACGACCATAGTTGTGGAGTACACAGCATGCCTTAATAATATTGTCAACGGTCTCGGTATCCAACTGAATGGCAGTGTGAAAGATCCTCCACTGACTACACATGATTCCGAAGGTGCATTCCACATACCTGCGTGCACGACTCAACTGATAATTAAAAATCCTCCGCCGGTCATTCAGTGCCCTTCGTGGGTATGGGCGCAGCAGGTTGGTGTTTAAGGGAAATGCCTCATCCGATACCATCAAAAAGGAAACTAGATGTGTGGAACCCGGCAAAGGTCTTAGGGCTGGGAGCGTTCCACCATCTTGAAGAATTTGTAGAACAATCTGTGATGATCCAAACACCCAAGAGTTCCCAGTACTGCCATAAGCACCAACGTCAATGGCAACAAATTTGTAATGTGCATCAGCCACCGCCATCAGGACCACAGAAAAATATTTCTTATAATTAAAGAAGAGTGATCCTGATCGTGGTGGCTGCTGAACTCTGACATGTTTGCCATCAACAGCACCTATGCAGTTGGGGAAATTGGCCACAGTTTGTAAGCCTGCTGCGACCTGCAGCCAAGTCTCCTCGGTTGGGGAAGGCATCACGATGGGCTGCAACTTCTGCCAGATGACGCTACATGTGCACCTCACAATTCTGGAAATGGTGGATTTACCAACCCTAAATTGGAGGTGCAGTGATGTATAGCTGTGGCCAAAAACCTGAAAAGGAAAAATATAAAATTCGAAAAGCCAGAAAAAGAAAAGAAATACAAGTCAACACTATAATTCTCCATTATTGATTACTATGGAAAAAATTACGGACTTTATTACAAAATCCTATTCCAGCAATGAGCACCTTTTTTTTGGGTTTAGTTATACATTTTGTAGGTGTTTTTTCATCTTTTGTTTGCTCTTGAGTTCACACATATCAATTCTATTCTGTTTTCATTTTGTGTCTGTGTCTGCCTACGATGTTTGCTCTAGAGTTCACACATCAGTGACCTTTTCAATCTGATCTTGGTGCATTGTTATATCATGGCCAAGCAAAAAATAGGTACACAAAAACAGATGCAGTGGAGCCATCACCACAAGGTGACTAACAAACCAGGTACACCTGACCTGAGGGGCGAGCTGCTGTGCCCATTCATGGGTGGTGGAACTACTGTTGCTATGTGATTATTAAAATACAAAACCGCACAAGGGCTCTTTCACACGTCAGTTTCTTCTGTATGAATGGTGACAGTTTCCAGACGTACCGGAGACAAGAGACATAATGATTGCTATTACTTTATTCTTAATTTTTACAGGTGGGGACACACTACTAAGCCCCTCATCATGGTCCCTGCTGGTGCTGAGCACAGCGCTGGCAGAGAACCATGATGAGGGCAGCGTTCAGCAGACTACTGGGATTAGCAATTGTAGTTTTGACTCCCAGAAGTCCATCCATGTGATCCAGGTGCAGCACACGTAACGCACACAACTACAACATGAAAAACACACACGGGCACACGGGGAACGGATATCTCTGGAACGTATTTTGGTAAGGTGCTGGAGATATGTGTACATGTGAAACCGGCCAAGGATGATAAATGCAGAATTGGTGAGGTGTTTCTATTTTAAAAACTTATCTTGTTCAGCACGTGTTTTTTTCTCCAATTTAGGACAATAATAATGTGCAAATACTGACACAATAATTATTCTGGCCGTGGCAGCATATGTTGTTTAAATCTAAAAATAAAAAAAAACACATACTGTATATATATACAGTACAGACCAAAAGTTTGGACACACCTTCTCATTTAAAGATTTTCTGTATTTTCATGACTTTGAAAATTGCACACTCACACTGAAGGCATCAAAACTATGAATTAACACATGTGGAATTATATACTTAACAAAAAAGTGTGAAACAACTGAAAATATGTCTTATATTCTAGGTTCTTCACAGTAGCCACCTTTTGCTTTGATGACTGCTTTGCACACTCTTGGCATTCTCTTGATGAGCTTCAAGAGGTAGTCACCGGAAATGGTTTTTACTTCACAGGTGTGCCCTGTCAGGTTTAATAAGTGGGATTTCTTGCCTTATAAATGGGGTTAGGACCATCAGTTGTGTTGTGCAGAAGTCAGGTGGATACACAGCTGATAGTCCTACTGAATAGACTGTTATAATTTGTATTATTGCAAGAAAAAAAGCAGCTAAGTAAAGAAAAATGAGTGGCCATCATTACTTTAAGAAAAATTGGGTAAACTTTATCCGAGTCACCAGCCTCGGAAATTGCAGGTTAACAGCAGCTCAGATTAGAGACCAGGTCAATGCCACACAGAGTTCTAGCAACAGACACATCTCTACAACAACTGTTAAGAGGAGACTTTGTGCAGCAGGCCTTCATGGTAAAATAGCTGCTAGGAAACCACTGCTAAGGACAGACAACAAGCAGAAGAGACTTGTTTGGGCTAAAGAACACAAGGAATGGACATTAGACCAGTGGAAATCTGTGCTTTAGTCTGATGAGTCCCAATTTGAGATCTTAGCTTCCAAACACTGTGTCTTTGTGCAACACAGAAAAGGTGAACGGATGGACTCTACATGCCTGGTTCCCACCGTGAAGCATGGAGGAGGAGGTGTGATGGTGTGGGGGTGCTTTGCTGGTGACACTGCTGGGGATTTATTCAAAATTGAAGGCATACTGAACCAGCATGACTATCACAGCATCTTGCAGTGGCATGCTATTCCATCTGGTTTGGGTTTAGTTGGACCATTATTTATTTTTCAACAGGACAATGACCCCAAACACACCTCCAGGCTGTGTAAGGGCTATTTGACCAAGAACGAGAGTGATAGAGTGCTACACCAGATGACCTGGCCTCCACAGTCACCAGACCTGAACCCAATCGAGATGGTTTGGGGTGAGCTGGACCGCAGAGTGAAGGCAAAATGGCCAACAAGTGCTAAGCATCTCTGGGAACTCCTTCAAGATTGTTGGAAGACCATTTCCGGTGACTACCTCTTGAAGCTCATCAAGAGAATGCCAAGAGTGTGAAAAGCAGTCATCAAAGAAAAAGGTGGCTACTTTGAAGAACCTAGAGTATAAGACATATTTTCAGTTGTTTCACACTTTTTTGTTAAGTATATAATTCCACATGTGTTAATTCATAGTTTTCATGCCTTCAGTGTGAATGTACAATTTTCAAAGTCATGAAAATACAGAGAAATCTTTAAATGAGAAGGTGTGTCCAAACTTTTGGTCTGTACTGTATATATGGAAACATTCAACTTACCGCAAGGTGATGAGCAGCCTTTCCTCAGCAGAGATGGCCCGTCGCATTATGGTTTCACTGTAGTCCAGGTCAGGAGAAATAAGGATTAGCAGCCGATCAAATGCAGCAATGGTCAAATGGCAAAACTGCTGAAATTTTTCTGGAAAACTTTATTAAACAAAACCCCCCCCAAACAAATATACACACGGATTAAAATATAATTTTGTAACATAACATACCAACATAAACTCATTGAAAAAAAAAATTGTACACACGGGTGACAATATCCTTTTTTCCCATATATCTTACCTCCTTAAATCATGGTAAAGAACATTGAAGTGGCCCTTCTCCGCCCGCTCCTGCAAGATAGAGTGCACCCACATCTCTTTGGGTCTTCTTCTCCTCCTTAACCGCTCCTATGGAACAATAATAGGTTAGAACACACTACATAAAAATAATGTAACCAAAAAGCCATTTACTTTAAATTTATTACCTGCTCGCAGTAGTAGTGCAGAAGATTTATGGCAGTCAGCAGCAAAAGGTGCATGCATGGTCTGCTGAGACGCAGGGGCTGTAGTTCCTGTGGCATCCTGTCTATTGCAAAAAACAAAATGGTGAAGAGGGGTAGAACTGGGAAATGACATCAGCAGTTTCACTTTTTTTTTTTTCACTAGCTATATTTGTGTTCAAAAACGCTTGAAATATGCTAACAAAAACGCATGTAAAATCCTCATGCAAAAACGCATCAAAAACGCGTCAAAAATGCACCTAAAAAATGCATGCGTTTTTCTGGCAAGGGAGATGCAGAAATGCTCAGAAAAATTTCTGCTCCTTTCTACATCATGGGCACATAGCCTTAGAGTGTTCCAAAATCTGACATTTCTTCCATTTTCATTCCTTTGCAGTGTGACGGTCAAGCTATTCACACTAGGTGTCTGTGAAGGATAGTATTAGTAAATTGCAGGGCTGCTTTTTAAAACCGTGGTTCTCTGTCAGACGTATCACATATAACTGTGGTTCAAATCCAGCCATTTGTACTGAACGTGGAAAGTATTGTCCTCCATTTATAGATTGTAGCAGAGTGTCGGTGTACACCATTTTACAGCTCCATTTGCTTGTTCGCAAAATACAGCCAGATTTTTTTTCATTTTATTCATATTGCCGTATTGTGGAAGCAGAGGAACTTTTTTCAATAGTCAGACACACGTGATCCATATGACTACCATAATAATGCAGAAATTTTGAGGTGCGTGCCAAATATTCCACTCCTTTTAAAGTCAGCCACCTGTGTTTTGTTGATCCAATTGACACTTGGTCGCTGACAAATACCATACTATTAGGCAATTGCCTGAAACCGTGACCATCAGACGTTACCCCATATGACTGCCCTAATAATCCAGCAATTATTGTGATTGTGTCAAATATTACACTCCATTTAAAGTATTGCAGATGAGGGTTCAAACCTATTCTCAGTTGGGCACTGACAAATAGCATATCTATGAACAATGTTGTCAGAGTATTGCGCCACTTTTGCGGACTGACAAAAAAAACATACCAAAAACAAGCTAAAAAGGAAAAAAATGTTAAGAAACATTCTTTCCAGGGTAATGACTTGTATATAAGTCCAAGGAAATGAAAAAAAAAATAAAGTTATGGACTGTGGAAGATATTTATGCGACCAGTATGAACACTCATGTGTAGATGGTGATCATACCACCTAGCAGCAGCACCTGTTCCTATTTTAAATGCATCTGACAGCTTTATCGATAGGGAATAGAATAGATTTTAAAAAATTTTTGGGCAGCACCACCAGCACGCAGTATAAGGCAATAATACCTGGCTGGATAGGTGTAATAAGCTATCCATACTGCGATACCTCACCCATAAAAGAATTTCAGATAAGACAGTTAATATTCTAGAACATAGAATCTATTTGAATTGTCCTTCACATTATTAAGGAGCGTGTCTCCTGAACTGTTATTGCATATGCAACAATTTCAAGGGCTGCCAAAAAATAGGAAGCACTCCAATACACATTTGAAGAGACGTAAAAAAAATATATAAAAAAATTAAAAACACAGTAGGATCTTTTTTTAGTATAAAAACCAGACTCGCCAATGTAACCTCAATGTAATCACATTGTTCAGCTCCTGCACCTCCTCTTCCAATTCAGCCTTCATCTCCAAAATGACCACATCAGTCAAAAGCTGGAAGCACTCCCGCACTGCCTTGGCCAAGCAGCAGCAGGCTGTGCTGAAGATAATATGCTTAATGCTTAGGTGACAAACCGCCCACCACTGCAGAGTTGTGAAAAGCCTGATCTGTGGCACTCACTGCTGAACATACAGCCAGGCATGTTCGTGTGTGACAATGGGCGGAACCTGGTGGCAGAGAAATGACAGCCAGAGTAGATACGGTTTCCCTCTATGCCAGTCCTTTCGCTGAGCTAAAGAATATGACTGTGGTGAAATACAACTTTCACCGAGAAGCAGTGTCAGTGAAAAACAATGGGACCACCAGAGGATTTGATTTTGAGGGCCCACCTTTCTCCCCCACTCAAGAGCACCATAGCAGCTGCAAAGTTTGCGCTATCATAAACTATCCTGATGGAGAAGCCAGGGCCCACCTGAGTATTCTCGGGTGGGCCTGTAAAACCCTGCCGAGAAGCAGCTCTCGCTAAGAAAAGTGTGTGGGAAGGTTCCTGGACACTTTATGGCTGCTTTTTTTACTGTGGACTGGCTCCAGCAATCTATAAGATTGCAATTTATGATACCTTCACAGGCTCCCAATTGGCAAGAGACTTCAGTTCAAAATGGTAACCATGACATGCAAAGCCATCCACAACCTGTCTGCTCCATATATCTGTGACCTTGTCTCCCGGTACATACCAGCACGCAACCTCTGATCTCCTTCTCTACTCCGGTCTTCCCTCCTCTTCCCACAATCGCATACAGGATTTTTCCTGTGCATCCCTTCTACTCTTGAACTGTGTGCCCCAACAAATCAAACTCTCGCCTACTGTTGAAACCTTTAAAAGTAAGCTGAAGACCCATCTCTTCCGACAAGCCTACAACCTGCAGAAACCCTCGCTCCACCATACCGCTGCACGACCAGCTGTACCCACACCTACTGTATCCTCACCCATTCCTTATAGACTGTTTGTGTGCCCTCACGGGCAGGGTCCTTTCTGCTTTTGTACCAGTCAGTGACTTCTTTTCACATGTAAAGTGCAATGGAATAAACGGTGCTATAATAATGAATAATAATAATTATACTACTTGTACTCTAGGTCAATTGATAGCACTTTCCTGGTGACTGCCCGTAAATTGATGTGCTTTGGCAGCTTTTGGTCCAGTTTGAAGGTGTTGTGTATACGTTTGGCTTTGGCACCCATTGAATCCAATGGCGTTTGGCAATGTTTGACGAATATTCCACAATTACATTGGCAAATAATGCAAAAACGGCGATTGTAATCCGAAACAAATATTGAAATATTGGCTCATCTCTAATCAGAAACTCCTTTAAAAAAAATTATGTGGGTGTTGCATCACGTTCTCCCTGGTGATATGGTGGTGGAGGATGGGGATAAGGAAGAGGACAACATAAAATAGAACAATTCCTGAAGGGTATATCCATGTCTGGGTGTGAAGGGGTGCATGGGAATAGATCCCCAAAAAAATAACCATTGGATTTGAGTTTATGCTTGATGCTCTCATCTGGTGGTGTTGAGAAGTCTGGCCCAATTCAGCCCTTGTTCATTTTTATAAGTGTCAGCCTGTCAGCATTTTCAGCTGACAGGTGGATACGCCTATCAGTTTTATCAGTTATAATGCCCCCGGCGGCACTAAAAACTATCTCTGACAAAATGCTAGCGGCCAGGACTTCCAAGGCATAGAAAGACAGTTCATGCCACCTGTCCACCTTACATCTTCCAAAACTTTTCCCTCCTTGTCAGAGTACCCCGTGTTTCAGGGCCTGGGTGCTGGGAGGGTCTGAGAAAACTGTCCCAGACCTTTGACAGCGTTCTCCTGCCTCTGCCGCGTCTGGTTTGTGTCTTCCTCGCTTATACTCCTTGGTTGTCCAATGAACTGTCAGACTGTGACCTCTACCGCCAGTGTTGTCAGATGGGAATTTATTTTTGTTATAATTCTTCAACAAGAGCCTGATTAATATCTCCCAAAATGAACTCCTTTGGTTTCTTCCCTCTACTAACCTACCTATACCTGACTTTATTCCTTTAGGTGCTGCCACCATAACTCCCACTCGGCACTCCTGTTATCTTGGAGTCATATTTGACATACAACTTTCCTTTATTCAACTTGGAAAATCACTCACTCGCTCATATCACCTGCACCTTAAAAACTTCTCCAGAAGTCAACCTTTTCTCACCTTTGATACTGCAAAAACTCTTACTGTCACTCTTATTCACTAGTGCAACTCTCTTCCAATCGATCTCCCTCTAAACAAACTGTCTTCTTTCCAATCCCTTCTGAATGCAGCAGCCAGGGTCATATTTCTATTAAGCCACTTCACCGACACCTCTACCCTGTGCCAGTCATTGCACTGGTTAGGTTAAACAATCAATACAAACTCATATCTCTGACACACCAAGCTGTCCACATTTCTGCACCGGCCTATATCTCTTCCCTCATTTCTGTGTATCACCCCTCCTGTGCCCTCCATTCTGCAACTGATCTAAGACAGACATCCTCCTTAATCAGAACCTCACACCTCCGTCTCCAAGAGTTCTCTTGTGCTGTGCCAGTTTTCTGTAATGCCCAAAATGCGCACAATGCGATGGTCACGGTAAAGGCAGGGGAACATAAAGTCGGCTTTGTGTGCCAGACTGCTAACAGCCATGACTTCCCTGTTCTCACCAAGAGTATTACTGTCTATATTCTCTTCCTCCTCCTCATTATCACTCAATCCGCGCTGAGATGAGGCTGGGCTGGGTAGCATGACCTTGTACATTTCCTTGCTCCGCCTCCAATGCCTCCTCTTTAATTGTGAGCAGCGAGCGTTTCAGTAGACAGAGAAGCAGGATGGTGATGCTAATTATGGCATCATCGCCGCTCACCATCTTGATGGAGTCCTCAAAGTTTTGGAGGAGGGCACAGATGTCAGACATCCATGCCCACTCATCAGCTCTTATGTGCGGAGGCTGACCTGAATGCTGACGGATGTGTTGAAGCTGGTACTCAACAACTGCTCTCTGCTGCTCAAAATCATTCCAAACATCTGCAACATTGATTTCCAATGCGTAGTCACATCGCACACGAGTCGGTGAGCTGGAAGCTGCAAACGCTGCTGAAGCCCTGCCAGGGCGGTGGAAGCTGTAGCTAACTTTCTGAAATGGTCACATACACGGCGTACTTTCACAAGCAGATCTGGCAGATCCATGTAGATTTTGAGAAACTTCAGAACCACTAAGTTGAGCACATGGGCCAGGCATGGTACATGTGTGAGCTTGCCTAGCTTCAGAGCTGACACCAGGTTCCCTGATACAGCTTTCAACAAGTCTGAAAGGGTGTGCGGTTTGTCGCCAAAGCATACAGACCTGCTTATTATTGTTGCCACACACAAAGTTTAAGTAAATAATCTGGAATATGTCCTGAAAAATGAATCAAGTGATGGAGATGGAGGCTGAAGAGGAGGAGGTGGTGCAAGAGCTGTATAATGTAGGGGTAACCCTGATTAACTCAAGGCCTGCAATCCTCTGCATCGGGAGGACATGTTCTGTCCCAGGGTCCCACTGGGTCCCGGCTTCCACAATATTAACACAGTAAAATGCGGCAGTGAGATGAACCATCCCTGGCCACATTCACTTGTCCACGTGTTTGTGGTTAGACGGTCCTTCCCACTTAAGTGCACTGGGGAGGGCACAGCTAATGTTCTGGGACTCGCACTTGTGGAAGGCGAAGACGATACTATGAGAAATAGTGGCGGCTGGGGACCGAGTATGGACTCCCGGCAGCCACCATGAGGTTGTGGAAAGCTTTTGCCTCCACGAGCCTAAAAGGCAACATTTCAAGTGCAAGCAGTCCAGAAATGTGGCAGTTTAGTATTGCGGCCCTGTGGGTGGGTGGGTGGCTAGCTGCATACTTGAGCTTGCATTCCAAGAACTGTGGTAGGGACAAGTTAACGCAGCAAAGGGAAAAGGACATGGACGGTGATGGTTGCAAGTCTGCAATGATAGGTGCAGGGCTGGAGGCATCTTCACATGATCTTCACATGCGCTATGGACAGGGGATTAGCGTGCATGCACAATAGCGGAAGAGGCAGTGGTGTCACCCGCAGTCACTGTTTCTTGACCTTGGTGTTTGGCCCAGCTTGTCAGTTGCTTTCCTGTCATGTGCCTGAGCATGCTGGTGGTAGTCAGGCTGGTAGTTTTGGTGCTCTTGCTGATGCTGGCCTGGCAGATGTTGCAAATAGCCTTTTTTGGGTTGTCTAAACAGTCTTTGAAAAGGAACCA
The DNA here is from genome assembly GCF_046119375.1 of Phyllobates terribilis. Lineage (NCBI taxonomy): Eukaryota > Metazoa > Chordata > Amphibia > Anura > Dendrobatidae > Phyllobates > Phyllobates terribilis. The sequence goes on along the minus strand of NW_027362763.1, from coordinate 733,091,650 downwards.
GACTCGGGAAGACCTAACAGATGTACTGGCAACTTCCGTCGTGACGGTGTTCCGGGGAGCATTTGCCTGCCTTGTGTCTGTGGCCACCACACTGCTTGTTCCTGCCTGTTGTGGTGCTACGCCTCCCCCCTGTGTGCTGCTGTCCTCGCTCTACATGCCCCCTTGCCAGGTTGGCTAAGTGACTTAATCGTCCACCGCTTTGTTTTCCACTTTCGCACCCTGATTCTCCTCCTGACTTTCTGTCCATTGTGTCTCATCATTATCCACCTCTTGCACTTTCCCACCGTCACCTTCGGGTGACCATGGCTCCTCAAATCGCAACATGTGGTTTTCTGCTGCCCTGCTCGAAGCTGTTCAGTCGAGAGGCACAAATTTATTGATGGAAAAGTGAACAGCTCTTGGGGAAACGCTGGACTCTAATCTCTCCTTCAAACCACATATCCAAGCTCTTTCCACTTCCAAGCAGACCGAGTGAGAGGCCAGAATCTATAAATGGAAAGATGAACAAAACAGATCTTCAAAGTGTCCAAGTGATGGATCAGTTATCTCAGGGCACTCGGAATGGTGGGAGGAAGGAGGATCAGGGTGAGAAATCTCCCAGATCCGCACATTCCTCAACCACAAATCTAAAAAAACACTAGGGCACGCGCTCATCATCTCCCTTCTCCACGACTGCAACCTCCTGCTCTGTTGCCTCCCTTCTAACACTCTCGCATTCCTCTAATCTATCCTAAACTCTGTTGCCCGACTAATCCACCTGTCCCCTCGCTATTCCCTGGCCTCTCCTCTCTGTCAATTAGAGATGAGCGTTGTTCTACTCGAACTGTTCGCCAATCTCAAATTCGAGCTGTTTTGGGTGGTGTTCGAGCCGTTCGGCGAACACGAACAATTTGAGAAAAATTCGGCTGTTCGAGGTTATGTTCGATAACTGTACGTGCACCAAAATCATAACTGGATTTTTTCTCAGTAATGATGAAAATTAATGTTAATACGCAGTTTGAGTGTACAGCGGGGTGGGGGGAGGGGCAGGGGATGGATCTCTGCAGGAACAATGAAGATCTCCATTTTTTTTTCTCTTTCCCGCATTTACAGTGGGGAGGTGCAATCTGTCAGCCTATCAGCAGCGCACACACGGAGCGAAGTGCTTTTTTTCACACAAGCAAGGGCATGTGTCATTGGCAGTGTATGTCACATGTCCTTGCCCTATAAGACCAAGCCATTTTCCCCGTCGCCACCATTTTCTCACTGCTGCAGCTGCGTGTTAGACGGCACCGCTGTTGCTGTGTGCGCTATACCTTGTTAATTTCAAGCCAATTTTCGCACAAATATACAGATAGCTTGGGAGTAGGGAATAGTTGTGATTGCAGTCCTTTTAAGGACTAGGTTACAGCATTTCCTACGACTTTTATCAGGCAGGTCTGTGCTCTTAAATAGATAGGTTGTGGGAGTAAAGACTAATTGTAATTGGAGTCCTTTTCAGGACTAGGTTACATCAGTTCCTATCAGTTTTTGCCAGGCAGGTCTGTGCCAGTGCTGTGCAAGTTTTTTTCACAGCATTTGGCTGAATCTAGCAAAGCTAATCCTTTTTGGCCTATTGCAGAGTGTGTTAGTCAGTGGAGTAGCCTATCTGTGTTGCAAGATATACCACCTGTGTATAGAATACCAATTTTTTTACTGCACCTAGTGAAGTAAAATCTTTTGGGCATAGCATCATTCTATTAGTCCATCTATACTGACCTCCATCAGGTTGCAAACTGAATCTAATTTTTTTCTGCATCTAGCTCTGAAAAAATATTTGGCCTTCTAGCAGTGTGTCGGACTTTCTCTATTAGTCCATCTATACTGACCTCCATCAGGTTGCAAATTCAAAATAATTTTTATCTGCATCTACAGTACCTCTGAAAAAATATTTGGGCTTCTAGCTGTGTGTGGGACTTGTTGTATTAGTCCATCTATACTGACCTCCATCAGGTTGCAAACTGAATATATTTTTTTCTGCATCTACCTCTGAAAAAATATTGGGCTTCTAGCTGTGTGTGGGACTTGTTGTATTAGTCCGTCTATACTGACCTCCATCAGGTTGCAAACTGAATATATTTTTTTCTGCATCTACCTCTGAAAAAATATTGGGCTTCTAGCTGTGTGTGGGACTTGTTGTATTAGTCCATCTATACTGACCTCCATCAGGTTGCAAACTGAATATAATTTTTTTCTGCATCTAGCTCTGAAAAAATATTTGGCCTTCTAGTAGTGTGTCGGACTTTCTCTATTAGTCCATCTATACTGACCTCCATCAGGTTGCAAATTAAAAATAATTTTTATCTGCATCTACAGTACCTCTGAAAAAATATTTGGCCTTCTAGCAGTGTGTCAGACTTTCTCTATTAGTCCATCTATACTGACCTCCATTAGGTTGCAAATTCAAAATAATTTTTATCTGCATCTACAGTACCTCTGAAAAAATATTTGGGCTTCTAGCTGTGTGTGGGACTTGTTGTATTAGTCCATCTATACTGACCTCCATCAGGTTGCAAACTGAATATAATTTTTTTCTGCATCTAGCTCTGAAAAAATATTTGGCCTTCTAGTAGTGTGTCGGACTTTCTCTATTAGTCCATCTATACTGACCTCCATCAGGTTGCAAATTCAAAATAATTTTTATCTGCATCTACAGTACCTCTGAAAAAATATTTTGGCTTCTAGCTGTGTGTGGGACTTGTTGTATTAGTCCATCTATACTGACCTCCATCAGGTTGAAAACTGAATATATTTTTTTCTGCATCTACCTCTGAAAAAATATTGGGCTTCTAGCTGTGTGTGGGACTTGTTGTATTAGTCCATCTATACTGACCTCCATCAGGTTGCAAACTGAATATATTTTTTCTGCATCTACCTCTGAAAAAATATTGGGCTTCTAGCTGTGTGTGGGACTTGTTGTATTAGTCCATCTATACTGACCTCCATCAGGTTGAAAACTGAATATAATTTTTTTCTGCATCTAGCTCTGAAAAAATATTTGGCCTTCTAGCAGTGTGTCGGACTTTCTCTATAAGTCCATCTATACTGACCTCCATCAGGTTGCAAATTCAAAATAATTTTTATCTGCATCTACAGTACCTCTGAAAAAATATTTGGGCTTCTAGTTGTGTGTGGGACTTGTTGTATTAGTCCATCTATACTGACCTCCATCAGGTTGCAAACTGAATATATTTTTTTCTGCATCTACCTCTGAAAAAATATTGGGCTTCTAGCTGTGTGTGGGACTTGTTGTATTAGTCCATCTATACTGACCTCCATCAGGTTGCAAACTGAATATATTTTTTTCTGCATCTACCTCTGAAAAAATATTGGGCTTCTAGCTGTGTGTGGGACTTGTTGTATTAGTCCATCTATACTGACCTCCATCAGGTTGCAAACTGAATATATTTTTTTCTGCATCTACCTCTGAAAAAATATTGGGCTTCTAGCTGTGTGTGGGACTTGTTGTATTAGTCCATCTATACTGACCTCCATCAGGTAGCAAACTGAATATAATTTTTTTCTGCATCTAGCTCTGAAAAAATATTTGGCCTTCTAGTAGTGTGTCGGACTTTCTCTATTAGTCCATCTATACTGACCTCCATCAGGTTGCAAATTAAAAATAATTTTTATCTGCATCTACAGTAACTCTGAAAAAATATTTGGCCTTCTAGCAGTGTGTCGGACTTTCTCTATTAGTCCATCTATACTGACCTCCATCAGGTTGCAAATTAAAAATAATTTTTATCTGCATCTACAGTACCTCTGAAAAAATATTTGGCCTTCTAGCTGTGTGTGGGACTTGTTGTATTAGTCCATCTATACTGACCTCCATCAGGTTGCAAACTGAATATATTTTTTTCTGCATCTACCTCTGAAAAAATATTGGGCTTCTAGCTGTGTGTGGGTCTTGTTCTATTAATCCATCTATACAGACCTCCATTAGGTTGCAAACTGAATATAATTTTTTTCTGCATCTAGCTCTGAAAAAATATTTGGCCTTCTAGCAGTGTGTCGGACTTTCTCTATTAGTCCATCTATACTGACCTCCATCAGGTTGCAAATTAAAGATAATATTTATCTGCATCTACAGTACCTCTGAAAAAATATTTGGCCTTCTAGCAGTGTGTCGGACTTTCTCTATTAGTCCATCTATACTGACCTCCATCAGGTTGCAAATTCAAAATAATTTTTATCTGCATCTACAGTACCTCTGAAAAAATATTTGGGCTTCAAGCTGTGTGTGGGACTTGTTGTATTAGTCCATCTATACTGACCTCCATCAGGTTGCAAACTGAATATAATTTTTTTCTGCATCTAGCTCTGAAAAAATATTTGGCCTTCTAGTAGTGTGTCGGACTTTCTCTATTAGTCCATCTATACTGACCTCCATCAGGTTGCAAATTCAAAATAATTTTTATCTGCATCTACAGTACCTCTGAAAAAATATTTGGGCTTCTAGCTGTGTGTGGGACTTGTTGTATTAGTCCATCTATACTGACCTCCATCAGGTTGCAAACTGAATATATTTTTTTCTGCATCTACCTCTGAAAAAATATTGGGCTTCTAGCTGTGTGTGGGTCTTGTTCTATTAATCCATCTATACAGACCTCCATCAGGTTGCAAACTGAATATAATTTTTTTCTGCATCTAGCTCTGAAAAAATATTTGGCCTTCTAGCAGTGTGTCGGACTTTCTCTATTAGTCCATCTATACTGACCTCCATCAGGTTGCAAATTAAAAATAATATTTATCTGCATCTACAGTACCTCTGAAAAAATATTTGGCCTTCTAGCAGTGTGTCGGACTTTCTCTATTAGTCCATCTATACTGACCTCCATCAGGTTGCAAATTCAAAATAATTTTTATCTGCATCTACAGTACCTCTGAAAAAATATTTGGGCTTCTAGCTGTGTGTGGGACTTGTTGTATTAGTCCATCTATACTGACCTCCATCAGGTTGCAAACTGAATATAATTTTTTTCTGCATCTAGCTCTGAAAAAATATTTGGCCTTCTAGTAGTGTGTCGGACTTTCTCTATTAGTCCATCTATACTGACCTCCATCAGGTTGCAAATTAAAAATAATTTTTATCTGCATCTACAGTACCTCTGAAAAAATATTTGGCCTTCTAGCAGTGTGTCGGACTTTCTCTATTAGTCCATCTATACTGACCTCCATCAGGTTGCAAATTAAAAATAATTTTTATCTGCATCTACAGTACCTCTGAAAAAATATTTGGCCTTCTAGCTGTGTGTGGGACTTGTTGTATTAGTCCATCTATACTGACCTCCATCAGGTTGCAAACTGAATATATTTTTTTCTGCATCTACCTCTGAAAAAATATTGGGCTTCTAGCTGTGTGTGGGTCTTGTTCTATTAATCCATCTATACAGACCTCCATCAGGTTGAAAACTGAATATAATTTTTTTCTGCATCTAGCTCTGAAAAAATATTTGGCCTTCTAGCAGTGTGTCGGACTTTCTCTATTAGTCCATCTATACTGACCTCCATCAGGTTGCAAATTAAAAATAATATTTATCTGCATCTACAGTACCTCTGAAAAAATATTTGGCCTTCTAGCAGTGTGTCGGACTTTCTCTATTAGTCCATCTATACTGACCTCCATCAGGTTGCAAATTCAAAATAATTTTTATCTGCATCTACAGTACCTCTGAAAAAATATTTGGGCTTCTAGCCGTGTGTGGGACTTGTTGTATTAGTCCATCTATACTGACCTCCATCAGGTTGCAAACTGAATATAATTTTTTTCTGCATCTAGCTCTGAAAAAATATTTGGCCTTCTAGTAGTGTGTCGGACTTTCTCTATTAGTCCATCTATACTGACCTCCATCAGGTTGCAAATTCAAAATAATTTTTATCTGCATCTACAGTACCTCTGAAAAAATATTTTGGCTTCTAGCTGTGTGTGGGACTTGTTGTATTAGTCCATCTATACTGACCTCCATCAGGTTGCAAACTGAATATATTTTTTTCTGCATCTACCTCTGAAAAAATATTGGGCTTCTAGCTGTGTGTGGGACTTGTTGTATTAGTCCATCTATACTGACCTCCATCAGGTTGCAAACTGAATATATTTTTTTCTGCATCTACCTCTGAAAAAATTTTGGGCTTCTAGCTGTGTGTGGGACTTGTTGTATTAGTCCATCTTTACTGACCTCCATCAGGTTGCAAACTGAATATAATTTTTTTCTGCATCTAGCTCTGAAAAAATATTTGGCCTTCTAGCAGTGTGTCGGACTTTCTCTATTAGTCCATCTATACTGACCTCCATCAGGTTGCAAATTCAAAATAATTTTTATCTGCATCTACAGTACCTCTGAAAAAATATTTGGGCTTCTAGCTGTGTGTGGGACTTGTTGTATTAGTCCATCTATACTGACCTCCATCAGGTTGCAAACTGAATATATTTTTTTCTGCATCTACCTCTGAAAAAATATTGGGCTTCTAGCTGTGTGTGGGACTTGTTGTATTAGTCCATCTATACTGACCTCCATCAGGTTGCAAACTGAATATATTTTTTTCTGCATCTACCTCTGAAAAAATATTGGGCTTCTAGCTGTGTGTGGGACTTGTTGTATTAGTCCATCTATACTGACCTCCATCAGGTTGCAAACTGAATATATTTTTTTCTGCATCTACCTCTGAAAAAATATTGGGCTTCTAGCTGTGTGTGGGACTTGTTGTATTAGTCCATCTATACTGACCTCCATCAGGTTGCAAATTGAATATAATTTTTTTCTGCATCTAACCCAGCCAATAGTTTTGGCCTAATACCACAGTTTGGCCACTCAGCTCTGCTCGGTTACCATCCATTGTTTTTTTGTGCAAACAACCCCAGAGTTGTGAATTAGTTAACCACCAAAATGAGTGGAAAAAGGCCTGCTGCTAATGGAAAGGGGAATAGGCATGTTGGGAAGGGGAAAAAAGGTTGTGTCCGTGGGGTAGGTGTTAAAGCAACAGTAACATCTGCAGAAGAAAGACCATCTTCCAGCCAAACTAAAATGTCTACTTCTTTTAGCGGACAATGTGATAAGATCCCTTTCTTACGGCCACGCCAATCGCTACAAATTCCAGATGAGGCACAAAAACAGCAAGTGCTTCAACGGATATCAAGTGCTCCTTTAAGTGGGCTCTCCTCCACATCAACTTCAACATCACAAATACTCCAGTCCTCAAAGGTGTCACCCAAATCGCACTTGCTTCCTCACAGCTCCCAAATCTCCAGCTGCCCGTCTGAGTATGAGGTAGAACAGATGGTTGAGTCTGCAGAGCTGTTTACTCATACTATAGCCTGGGAATCAGAGGTCGACTCCAGCGCTTCTGTGAATCCAGACGAGGAAATGATCTGCACTGATGCCCAGAATCTTTATGAGTCGGATCCAGGACCAGACGCAGAAGGTTCTGACCATAATGTAGACCCTCATTCCCAAACTGTAACTCCTGTTGGTGGAGACAATGAGGAAGACGATGATAAGACTCAAATACCTGATTGGAGCGACAACTTTAGTTTTTTGTCAGGGCAGGAACAGGTTGGCTCTGAGGACGACGGGTGTGATAACACACAGGGTGATGATGATGAGGTTGGAGATCCCACTTACTGTCAACCCACAGTCAGCCAAGAGATGAGGTCAGCAGAGGAGGTGGAGGAAGATGCTAGTGACGACGAGGTCAGGTTGCGCCTTCCTGGACAGAGACGTAGTACTGGAAGCACTTCAACAACTGCATCCTCAAACACAACTCTGCCTCTCACCACAAGTCGTGGTGGCTCTTCAGGTCGCATGGGTGCTAAGCCTTGCATAGCCTGGGCATTTTTTCAGATCGATAAAGATGACCCAACTCGTGTTATCTGTAACATTTGTCAGCAAAAGCTAAGTAGAGGCCAAAAAATACATAGTTTGAGTACTTCATGCATGAACCGGCACATGGACATGAAGCATAAGTTGCAGTGGGAAGCTCAGTGTGCTACAATGCGGCCTAGCCGGCCGGGCCAACCACCGTCTGCCATATCTTGTGCATCCGCGGCCTCTTCATCCTCTGTGACTGGGGGGACAGCAGTCACACCTGTTTTGGGGTGCAGACCTGCCACCTCTTTACCCGCAACAGCCAGCGTGATTGGCAGGTCATCATTTTCTTTGGAGGTGGTAACAGCAGCTGGTGTTGAGCGCTGTCCGACAACGATAGCACCACCTTTGGATCAAGGCAACCTAACATGTCCGCCTGCATCTTCCTCACAGACCGGCAGTTTGCCGGGGACACCCTTATCAACCCCGTCTAAGCACAATAGCCAGCCCTCGGTCCCTCAGATGTGGACAAGTAAAAGACCATTTCCTCCTAGCCATGAGAAAGCTAAGAGGTTGAATTTCACCATCTGCAAGCTCTTGGCTACAGAAATGCTGCCTTTCCGCCTGGTGGACACAGAGGATTTTCGAGACCTTATGTCCGTCGCAGTGCCCCAGTACCAGATGCCCAGTCGGCACTACTTCTCAAAGAAAGGTGTGCCTGCGCTCCACTAGCATGTCGCACACAACATCACCGCTTCTTTGAGAAACTCTGTGTGTGACAGGGTGCATTTCACCACAGACACTTGGACGAGTAGGCATGGACAGGGGCGTTACATGTCGCTGACTGGGCACTGGGTAACTATGGTGACAGCAGGACAAGGGGCTGCTGTCCAAGTCTTGCCGTCCCCACGAGTTGTGCGTCAATCCTCTTTATGTCAAAGTTCCTCCACTGCTTCTGCCTCCTCAACCTCCTCTCGGTCTTCCACCTGCACCCAAAGCCTGTCTGGTCATGCCACAAGCTTTCTAACTGCGCAGAAGGGATCCTGCACACCTCCTTACTATGCTGGCAGTAGGGCTCAACGTCATCAGGCGGTTTTTACTTTGAAATGTCTGGGAAATGTGAGTCACACAGCTGAGGAGTTGTGGTCAGCTCTGGAGAACCAATTTCATGAATGGTTGTCTCCACTGGACCTGAAACCAGGGAAGGCCGTGTGCGACAATGCTGCAAACCTGGGTGCGGCCCTTCGCCGGGGCAATGTCACACACGTGCCTTGTATGGCTCACGTGTTGAACCTGGTTGTCCAGCAATTTTTAGCCCACTATCCCAGACTAGATGGCCTTCTGCAGAGGGCACGGTCGCTGTGTGCTCACTTCCGCCGTTCGCATCCCGCAGCTCAGCGACTTACATCTCTACAGAAGTCGTTGGGCCTGCCACTTCACCGGCTAAAATGCGATGTGCCTACCCGGTGGAATTCAACTCTGCACATGTTGCAGTGACTGTGGCAGCACCGACAAGCCCTGGTGCAATACGTTCTGACGTATAGCCTGGGCCAACGAGATCCAGAGGTGGGGCAAATCACGCTGGAGGAGTGGTCTCAGATCAGGGACCTATGCACCCTTCTGCACAGTTTTGAAATGGCGACGAAGATGTTTAGTGCTGACGATGCCATTATCAGCATGACTATTCCGGTGATTTACATGCTGGAGCACATGTTAAACAGAATTCAGAGTCAGGTGGTGGCACAAGAGGAGGTGGAGGAAGTAGAGGAGGAGGAGTTGTATGCGGAAGGGCTAACATCTGCAAGGTCCAGACGGTCGGCAGCACCAAGGCGGCAAGCATGTGAGGGTGGGGGAGATGGTTTTACCAGGGCGCATGGTAGCAGCCAAACTAGTGAGGAAGGTGCAGGAGCCCAGGAAGAAGTGGAGGACGAACTGATGGAAGACTCATCAGATGAGGGAGACCTGTCAGGTACACATGAATTGGCCAATTTATGCGCTAAGATTTCTCATTTATTTACAGCAGTAATGCTATTCATTTTCCATACTTCATATTTCATGCGCTAAAAAAAATTTTTCAAAAAATTTTTCATTTATTTCTATTTTTTACAGCAGTTATGCTATTCATATTTCATATTTCACATCTATATACTCAGTGTTACAGTGTGCTGCTTTATTTGTTCATTATATATTGAGGTAGCTGCTCTTAGTAAGCACCTGTTCACACCTAGTTTTTGTAGTGGAAGTGCCGTCATTCTCTTTGTTACTAGATTTAGCGTTGACTGAGCACTCCACCCCCACCCCCATGCCGCAGGTGGTTTTAAATGCATCAGGATCTGTCTTTCCCACACATAAGCAGACGGAGGTCTCTTAGAGAGGTATTCACATTGGTAGGTCCTGACATCGAGAAACGCCTTACCGCGGCTGTCAGGTACACATGAATTGGCCAATTTATACGCTAAGATTTCTCATTTATTTACAGCAGTAATGCTATTCATTTTCCATACTTCATATTTCATGCGCTAAAAAAATTTTTTCAAAAAATTTTTCATTTATTTCTATTTTTTACAGCAGTTATGCTATTCATATTTCATATTTCACATCTATATACTCAGTGTTAGTGTGCTGCTTTATTTGTTCATTATATATTGAGGTAGCTGCTCTTAGTAAGCACCTGTTCACACCTAGTTTTTGTAGTGGAAGTGCCGTCATTCTCTTTGTTACTAGATTTAGCGTTGACTGAGCACTCCACCCCCACCCCCATGCCGCAGGTGGTTTTAAATGCATCAGGATCTGTCTTTCCCACACATAAGCAGACGGAGGTCTCTTAGAGAGGTATTCACATTGGTAGGTCCTGACATCGAGAAACGCCTTACCGCGGCTGTCAGGTACACATGAATTGGCCAATTTATACGCTAAGATTTCTCATTTATTTACAGCAGTAATGCTATTCATTTTCCATACTTCATATTTTATGCGCTAAAAAAATTTTTTCAAAAAATTTTTCATTTATTTCTATTTTTTACAGCAGTTATGCTATTCATATTTCATATTTCACATCTATATACTCAGTGTTACAGTGTGCTGCTTTATTTGTTCATTATATATTGAGGTAGCTGCTCTTAGTAAGCACCTGTTCACACCTAGTTTTTGTAGTGGAAGTGCCGTCATTCTCTTTGTTACTAGATTTAGCGTTGACTGAGCACTCCACCCCCACCCCCATGCCGCAGGTGGTTTTAAATGCATCAGGATCTGTCTTTCCCACACATAAGCAGACGGAGGTCTCTTAGAGAGGTATTCACATTGGTAGGTCCTGACATCGAGAAACGCCTTACCGCGGCTGTCAGGTACACATGAATTGGCCAATTTATACGCTAAGATTTCTCATTTATTTACAGCAGTAATGCTATTCATTTTCCATACTTCATATTTTATGCGCTAAAAAAATTTTTTCAAAAAATTTTTCATTTATTTCTATTTTTTACAGCAGTTATGCTATTCATATTTCATATTTCACATCTATATACTCAGTGTTACAGTGTGCTGCTTTATTTGTTCATTATATATTGAGGTAGCTGCTCTTAGTAAGCACCTGTTCACACCTAGTTTTTGTAGTGGAAGTGCCGTCATTCTCTTTGTTACTAGATTTAGCGTTGACTGAGCACTCCACCCCCACCCCCATGCCGCAGGTGGTTTTAAATGCATCAGGATCTGTCTTTCCCACACATAAGCAGACGGAGGTCTCTTAGAGAGGTATTCACATTGGTAGGTCCTGACATCGAGAAACGCCTTACCGCGGCTGTCAGGTACACATGAATTGGCCAATTTATACGCTAAGATTTCTCATTTATTTACAGCAGTAATGCTATTCATTTTCCATACTTCATATTTCATGCGCTAAAAAAAAATTTTTCAAAAAATTTTTCATTTATTTCTATTTTTTACAGCAGTTATGCTATTCATATTTCATATTTCACATCTATATACTCAGTGTTACAGTGTGCTGCTTTATTTGTTCATTATATATTGAGGTAGCTGCTCTTAGTAAGCACCTGTTCACACCTAGTTTTTGTAGTGGAAGTGCCGTCATTCTCTTTGTTACTAGATTTAGCATTGACTGAGCACTCCACCCCCACCCCCATGCCGCAGGTGGTTTTAAATGCATCAGGATCTGTCTTTCCCACACATAAGCAGACGGAGGTCTCTTAGAGAGGTATTCACATTGGTAGGTCCTGACATCGAGAAACGCCTTACCGCGGCTGTCAGGTACACATGAATTGGCCAATTTATGCGCTAAGATTTCTCATTTATTTACAGCAGTAATGCTATTCATTTTCCATACTTCATATTTCATGCGCTAAAAAAAAATTTTCAAAAAATTTTTCATTTATTTCTATTTTTTACAGCAGTTATGCTATTCATATTTCATATTTCACATCTATATACTCAGTGTTACAGTGTGCTGCTTTATTTGTTCATTATATATTGAGGTAGCTGCTCTTAGTAAGCACCTGTTCACACCTAGTTTTTGTAGTGGAAGTGCCGTCATTCTCTTTGTTACTAGATTTAGCGTTGACTGAGCACTCCACCCCCACCCCCATGCCGCAGGTGGTTTTAAATGCATCAGGATCTGTCTTTCCCACACATAAGCAGACGGAGGTCTCTTAGAGAGGTATTCACATTGGTAGGTCCTGACATCGAGAAACGCTTTACCGCGGCTGTCAGGTACACATGAATTGGCCAATTTATGCGCTAAGATTTCTCATTTATTTACAGCAGTAATGCTATTCATTTTCCATACTTCATATTTCATGCGCTAAAAAAAAATTTTCAAAAAATTTTTCATTTATTTCTATTTTTTACAGCAGTTATGCTATTCATATTTCATATTTCACATCTATATACTCAGTGTTACAGTGTGCTGCTTTATTTGTTCATTATATATTGAGGTAGCTGCTCTTAGTAAGCACCTGTTCACACCTAGTTTTTGTAGTGGAAGTGCCGTCATTCTCTTTGTTACTAGATTTAGCGTTGACTGAGCACTCCACCCCCACCCCCATGCCGCAGGTGGTTTTAAATGCATCAGGATCTGTCTTTCCCACACATAAGCAGACGGAGGTCTCTTAGAGAGGTATTCACATTGGTAGGTCCTGACATCGAGAAACGCCTTACCGCGGCTGTCAGGTACACATGAATTGGCCAATTTATGCGCTAAGATTTCTCATTTATTTACAGCAGTAATGCTATTCATTTTCCATACTTCATATTTCATGTGCTAAAAAAAATTTTTCAAAAAATTTTTCATTTATTTCTATTTTTTACAGCAGTTATGCTATTCATATTTCATATTTCACATCTATATACTCAGTGTTACAGTGTGCTGCTTTATTTGTTCATTATATATTGAGGTAGCTGCTCTTAGTAAGCACCTGTTCACACCTAGTTTTTGTAGTGGAAGTGCCGTCATTCTCTTTGTTACTAGATTTAGCGTTGACTGAGCACTCCACCCCCACCCCCATGCCGCAGGTGGTTTTAAATGCATCAGGATCTGTCTTTCCCACACATAAGCAGACGGAGGTCTCTTAGAGAGGTATTCACATTGGTAGGTCCTGACATCGAGAAACGCCTTACCGCGGCTGTCAGGTACACATGAATTGGCCAATTTATGCGCTAAGATTTCTCATTTATTTACAGCAGTAATGCTGTTCATTTTCCATACTTCATATTTCATGCGCTAAAAAAAAATTTTCAAAAAATTTTTCATTTATTTCTATTTTTTACAGCAGTTATGCTATTCATATTTCACATCTATTTACTCAGTGTTACAGTGTGCTGCTTTATTTGTTCATTGTTGTTGTTGTCATCAGATGAGGGAGACCTTGATCACATTTCTGTTGTGCGAGGTTGGGGGAAGAGGACAGAGGAAGGAAGCATGATTGTTACCTCGCCACCAACACAACAGGGACTTGGTGCTCCTGGATGCGCAACACACATGAGTGCCTTCTTGCTGCACTACCTGCAACATGACCCTCGAATTGTGAGAATTAGAAATAATCCTGACTACTGGGTTGCCACACTGTTAGATCCCCGGTACAAAAGTAAATTTGCAGAAATTATTCCTGCCATAGAAAGGGATGCACGCATGCAGGAGTATCAGCAGAGACTGTTGCAGAATCTTACATGTGCTTTTCCACAAAATACCAGTGGTGCACGTAGTGAATCTCACAGTTCCAACTTGCCAACCGTGGGACCGTCAAGTGTTCAGCACTCAAACCGTAACAGAACCACAGTATCTGCTGGTAACATCAATTTTGCGGAATCATTTCACCACTTTTTTAGCCCATCCTTTGCAAGGCCACAGGAGACAAGAAGTCTGACACATAGTCAACGCCTAGAGACGATGGTACAGGAGTATCTCCAAGTAAACATTGTAGCCATGACTGTGTCACTGGACCCTTGCTCTTTTTGGGCTTCCAATCTGGATAAATGGCCGGAGCTAGCCACTTACGCCTTGGAGATCTTGTCATGCCCCGCAGCCAGCGTTCTGTCTGAACGTGTGTTCAGCGCTGCTGGTGGTGTGCTGACAGATAAGCGCACGCGGCTCTCCACTGATAATGTAGACAGACTCACGTTCATAAAGATGAACAAATCATGGATCCGAAACGACTTTTCTACCCCTGTGTCATCCTGGGGAGAGTAAAAGCTTGATGATTGGTTAAAATCACCCTACCAACCGTTTTAAGCTTTCAAATTACTAATCATGTTTATCTGTATCTTGGCTGGAAAATAATTTGGGCTTTGTAGCAGTGTGCAGCACTGATTCTATTAGGCCATCTATAATAAGCTCCACCAGATTTAAAATTACTAATCATGTTTATCTGTATCTTGACTGGAAAATAATTTGGGCTTTGTAGCAGTGTGCAGCACTGATCCTATTAGGCCATCTATACTAAAGCTTCACCAGATTTAAAATTAATAATAATTTTTAGCTGCATCTAGCCCGGAAAATAATTTTGGGGCTCCGAGATGCGCAAGACACATAAGTGCCTTCTTGCTGCACTACCTGCAGCATGACCCTCATATTGTCAGAATTCGAAGTAATCATGCCTACTGGGTTGCCACACTCTTAGATCCCCCAAACTTTTCGATCAACCTTTTCATTTTAATAAAGACCAAAAAAATGGTCATTTTTGAAATTATAAGCATTAGCAGGTTGTTAGAAACTGAAATCAAACAGTTTTCAACTCAAAACTTTATTCTAGGTGATGTTACATTTTCACATAGGACCCCTTGTTCGAAAGGAGCTTCTGAACTCTCTCGTCCATTGAATTTGTCAGGTTTTGGATGGTTTCTGCTTCAATTGTTTTGCATGAGGACAGAATACCCTCCCAGAGCTGTTGCTTAGATGTGAACTGCCTCCCGCCATCATAGACACTCCTTTTAATGATGCTCCAAAGGTTCTTAATGGGGTAGAGGTCAGGGGAGCATGGGGGTCACACCATAAGTTTGTCCCCTTTTATGCCCATATCAGCCAGAGATGCAGATGTTTTATGTGCAGCATGAGATGGTGCAGTATCATGCAAAAATATGATCTTGCTGTGAAATACACTGTTCTTCTTCTTGAACCATGGCAGGAAGTGCTGTTTGAGAAAATCCACATACATTATGGAGTTCATCTTTAGCGCCTTCAGGGATCCTAAAGGGGCCGACAATCTCTCTCCCCATGATTCCAGCCCAAAACTTTACTCCACCTC
The DNA here is from genome assembly GCF_046119375.1 of Phyllobates terribilis. NCBI lineage: Eukaryota > Metazoa > Chordata > Amphibia > Anura > Dendrobatidae > Phyllobates > Phyllobates terribilis. The sequence goes on along the minus strand of NW_027362763.1, from coordinate 733,076,076 downwards.
CTCCTTGTTGGCGCTGTAGCCGTGTTTGCGTGGGGTGTCCATCAACCAGCCATCCTCCACTCCATCCATCTGGACCATCGAGCGCTTCACGGCACTCATCCGTGAACAAAACAGTTTTGAAATCAGTCTTCATGTAATGTTTGGCCCACTGGAGCCGTTTCTGCTTGTGTGAAGTGGATAGAGGAGGTCGACAGGATGGCGTATGCACAGCTGCAAACCTCAGAAGGACCCTGCATCTTGTTGTTCGGGGGACGTTGGAGGCACCAGCAGCTTCAAAAACTTGTCTGCTGCTATGACAAGGCTTTCTTGCCGCTGCTCTTTTAACCTGACGTAATTGCCTGTAGGAAAGAGTCCTCAATTTGCCCTTATCAACACGCACACGTGTGTACTGTGAATCAGCTACATACTTCTTGATTGCCAAGACACTTCATCCTGATCATCGCACAATGTTGATTGTAGTCATGCCTTGACCTAAACACTCCACAATTTGTTGCTTCTCAGCAGCCGACACATCCTTTTTCTTTCCCATTTTGGCAGAAAATGTAGGCTGCTTAATAATGTGAGAGAGCCTTCTTAAGTAGTCTTGCCTTTCATTGGACACACCTGCCAAACTAATTAGCACAGGTGTCTGCAATTGCTTACAGTGATATAAAGAGCCCTGACACACATCACCATCAATGAGTTTAACTGACAAACAAACAAATTCTTCCCTTATCACTCCTAAACACTTTTTGCATAATAATTTGTAACGCAGTGTACATGTGCTTTTCCACAAAACACCAGTGGTTCACGTAGTGAATCTTACAGTTCTAACTTGCCAACCGTGGTCTGTATGGAATTGTTCAATAAAGGGCCCAAAAATTAAGACAACATAGATGGGAGAGGTCTCTATGAATAGGAATTCCTAAGTATTTGATACCCTGTGAGGGCCAGGCAAAGGGAAAGTTGGACTGGATGGAATCCTATATGGATTTGGGGAGGGAGACATCGAGGGCCTCAGACTTCGCTGCATTGATTTTAAAATTTTACCATGTAACAAAGTGATCTATTTCAGCCATAACAGCAGGGATGGATATATGTGATTGAGTGATATATACTAGGACATCATCAGCAAATAGAGAGCACTTGTACTCGGTGCCTCCCACCTCAATCCACCTAATATTGGGGTTATGGCGAATTGATGAGAGCAGGTGCTCCGTCACTAGGATGTATAAGAGAGGGGACAGAGGACATCCCTGCCTTGTCCCATTGGTGATTGTGAAAGGTGATGAAAATGTTCTGACGCACCCCCTGGGCCTTGGGACACCCGGAGCCGGACCCTTTTTGGTGGATGCTGGTGGTTGTAGTCTTCGTGGCGGCGACCCGGTTCCGTGGCTCAGGGCGGTCAAACCAGTGGCGGAACTATTTATGTGGTTTTGATGTTTAAATGTCCGACTACGCCACCCGTGGATTGCGGTCAGAGTGAACCGCCGCTACAGGGCTGACCGCTGAGGCTGGTGTTGTGGGTGCAGCAGAGCGTAGCATAACTCCCCACGGGAGGAGTATAGCCTCAGGGCAGTGTATGCGGAGGATGGGGGTGATGGTGCAGGGCAGCAGCAGTAACGACACGGAGTCAGTGATGCAGTCCAGGGCCTTTACTCACAGTTCTTATTATCCAGACCACGTCTGCAGGTAACGGCTGCCCACGTCGTACTGTGCTCACCAGGTGAGGGGCTCAGACAACTCCCAGATAACTTTGGAGCACTTCACAGGACCCCCTTTGTGTGTCCTTTGTCTGGCCTTTCTTACCAACACTTCTGTCCGGCTGCCTCGGGCCTCCTCTTGGTAAACTTGGCGCCAGTTTCCCTGACCCTATGTGGTGCCTTCCTAGCGGGTGTAGCGAGGGGCTGCGCCACATAAAATGTCAGAGCCTCCGGTTTCTAGCTGAGGGTCGTTTCCTGCCTCCACTAGTTCGGGGACCGGTCTCCCCCTTTGGCCTGACCCCTCCACGCAGGTGGATTCGGGCGTGCGGTGGCGACTCGCCCGTCCACACCCCTGGGATCCCTTCATTCCTCGTTCCTGGAGCCTTCTCCGCTCCTCTTCCTTCCTTCTCCCTCTTCCAGGCCTGGGCCTCTGTTACTAGGCCCGCCTCCGGAGCAGAGCTCATGCAGAGCCCCTGCTCCCTGCCACTTCTGCTCAGACTTCTCTGCACTGAACTAAGATGGTGCCCACCTTTTATACTCCCTTCTCAATGCACCCAGGAACTGCTTCCTCCCTGCTCCTGCACTACAGGGTTCCCCTTCCTCAGTGTTCCCTCCCCCCACTCCAGCCAGGGACAGGGACTGTCGTGCCCATCTCAGGGGCATATTGGTCGCCCTGCCCCACGGCAATGTGGTGTAATGCGTGCAGGTGTCGGGTCCTGATCCACACTCCATCCTTACCTGAGAGTGAGATATCACACCTCTGGGTGAGGTGCAATACCTCTGTAGCAACCGAGCCCTCAGGGTGCTACAGTTCCATTTATCTTCAGCCTAGGTGACGTATTGCGATACAGGGCCGTGATTTTGGCTATAAAAGGGTCCCCTAGACCCCTACCCCAAGCTTTTTAAGAGAATCATATATGGCGTGCCAGGAGACTCTATGGAATGCTTTCTCAGCATCCAACGAGAGTATCTAATTACAAATTTTTAACTGCATCTAGCCCAGGAAATACTTTGTGCCTAGTAGCAGTGTCTGCTAGTCAGCGGATTATCCCGGCTGTTAAGCAAGCTGCACCACCTGTAGTTTAGACACTTAATTTTTTCAAAGGAAATGCTTCGGAACCATGGGATACTTAGTGAAGAGCATCAGGAGGCACCCCAAGGCATAAGGGCTGGGACTGGCAGTAGGATGCCTTGCGGTGGACAGCCGAGCTCGATCCTTATAAAAGCTTTTTAACTGCAGCAGCTTTAGTGGACGCTACTGGAGCTGGAATTACCGCGGCTGCTGGCATGAGACTTGCCCTCCAATAGATCCTTGTAAATGGATTTAAAGTGTATTCATTCAAATTAGAGAGACAATTTAAATTAAAAAGCTTAGAGCTGCCTCCACCACAGGGGGGCTCGCTCGACCCATCAGCGGACAGGCACCAGTATTGGGAGAGGGGGGCTGGCCGTCAGGGTTCACCGCGGCTCTGGCACAAACCCGGCGACACGGAGGTGGCACGGGCAGGAGCAGACTGGCCGTGTCGGCTTCTCACTTTTTGGATTTTAGAAGGGCATGACATGCCTATATCTGTGTCTTCCCCTCCTTTTACTCCTCCACCTCTTTTATTTTCGCATGACTATATGTACTTGTCACTTTTCCATGTGTTAGTTATGTCTTCTGAGCAGTTTGTCAGCTTTTGGACACCTTTGAAGGTGTTTTCTATGTGTTTCTATGTGTTTTTGTTTGCCTGCCATTGGTTTTAACGGTGTTCGAAGGTGTTCGACGAACAGTTCGACGAACAGTTCGGCGAACACACGGGTGTTCGACGAACCGAACCGAACTCGAACAATACGGGGGTGGCTCAACACTACTGTCAATCCCTTGCGACATATGCATAACCTGCAGTAACCCTCGCTCCACCATACCGCTGCAAGATCAGCTCTATCCTCACCTACTGTATCCTCACCAAGCCTTTCAGACTGAGCCCTCATGGGCAGGGTCATCTCCTCTCCTGTGACAGTCTCTGTCACATTTTTGTTCAAGATTATTGTAATTGTTTTGGCAATGTATACCCCTTTTTTACATGTAAAGTGCCATGGAATAAATAAATAAAGTGCCATGGAATAAATTATTACGATAAAGTAATAATAATAATAATAATGTGATCCAGACTCACATATACTGAGACTGGACCATGTGGAACACAAGGTGGTGGTGGTGGCACAGTGACTGGAAGCATTATCTGCTATCCAACCAACAACCTTTTCACACTGCTCTGGCTTCAATAGTGGTGTTCTGTGGCCCCCTAGAAATTGGGACAGGAAGGTAGTTTGACATGACATAGGTGTTTGTTGTGCTCCCTTAGCAGACACAGTTTTATCTTGCCCACGGCCTCTGCGTGCACTATCACCATCACCATAACGTTCACTTCCCCATCCCTTGACTCACACCTTGCCCATTTTAAATGGAGTTTAAGATTTGTCACGTTGCCAAAAATGTCTGTATTATTACTGCAGTAATATAGGATCACGTCTGATCACGTCTGATGAGATGACCACAGTTTTAGGCAGTGCCCTGGGAGTCAGAAATGCTTCCAGCCCCAGGGGTCTTCCTCATGCTATTCCCATGTCACACACCACATGGCCAGATAAGGTTGTAAAATGACATTTCCCGGTGAATGCATTTGTCTTGGTTGAAAGCAATGCAAACATGCAAAAACGCATCAAAAACGCTACGTGTGAACATAGCCCAAGGTGTGGAAGAGCATTTTTGTTTTTGGTCATTCATTTTGCCTTATATACAAGTCATTACGCTGGAAAGGATGTTCCTTAACATTTTTCCCAGGAAAATCCATTTTGCTTTCATTTTTGTATGTCTTATTGTGAGTCCGTAAAAGTGGCGTAATACCTCCGACAATGTTGTTGACAGCAGTGACCTGAGAGTCAGAAATGCTTCCAGCGGTCTTCCCCATGCTGTTTCCATGTAATTTGAGCACTGTTCCCGTCGATTTGGGCAATTTTTAGGCCCTCTGCAGACCGCCGGGGGGAGCCGCTGGAAAAATGCTCGAGTTTCCCATAGACTTACATTGGGCTCGTTACTCGGTCCGAGCACTCGAGCATTCCAATTTGCTCGACTCGAACAACGAGTACCCGAGCATTTTAGTGCTCGCTCATCAGTAGTAATTACGTATTTAATAGTTTTATAGTTTGCCGCTGGGTTGAGACATTTTTACTTTTTTCTTTGTTTGGCAAATAAGATAGTTTCAGAACTGAATAACATTTTGTTAACTTTGTGTAAATGAACAGATTTTGAATTCAGGAATGTTTCAAGCCCATCCATCTATTTCCTAAATAATTCATTCCAAATTGCCACAAATGGATTGAGTTCTGTGGGTTTAGGAATTAGATATTTAGCTTTAATGCACTATTGGTAAATGGATGAAATGTTATTAGGCTTATGGCGGTTGTGTTTTCTGACTGCTGTAATTGTAACAAATAAGAAAATTGTCCCATACTTAAAATAGTCATTTATTTGAATTATTCACTATTTTTTTCACAGTGTAAAAATACATTTCTCCTCATATAGGGGGGTCAGTTTAATTACTTGTAAAATGAAAAATACATTAGGCTTAAGTAATTAAAGTGAGAATTTATTTCCTATTTTTAACAACATATGTAATTTATTTTCCTATATTTTTTTCAAATTGCATTTATTTTTTTAATTTTCTCCAACTGTTCAGGAGATGTAACTATGTACCATACCACTAGTGTACAGAGATTCAGAAATAGATACCTTAACTAAGAAGAAGGATGTTAGAAGATACAAGTTTTCTGTTACAAAAACATTGAGAAAATTTAACAGCTTCCAACTATTTGTATTTTCAGGTATTTGGAAATGCTCAATTTCTCCTCATGTGTGATATGCTGTTTAGATTTCATTAAATAAACTCATGCACTAACATTTTAGGAAAAATCTTTTAAGGGTAGGTGCATATGATATATTTTTCGGGCAGATACCACCTATAAACCACTTGAAAAATTGCTTCAAAAGCGTGGCAAAAGATGGACATGATGCACAGCAATGTCTAAATGACGTTGTTATTTGCATGTTTCGGATATTGTCACTTCTCTTTACTGCTTCAGGGTTTGGAAACCCTGCGATAGTTAAATAAAGTAACATATTTAATCTTTGGGCAACTTTGTCTGCAAGCTGCCAGGGTTGCCAATTGCCCAGAAATTCCAGCCTGTAAAAATAGGCTACTTTTTTTCCCTGTCCGTAAAAAAAATAAGGCATTTATGATGTTTGAAGCTGAAGAAACTTATACAGATTATTTTTATAGGGATTATCATCATTTTACAGTTTACAGTGAATGCAGCTGATATATTCATATCAGAATTATGGTCTATAGACATGTAGGACTTAAAATCATAATGATTTATTATGGTTTTCCAAAGTGTCGATAAAAAACAATTTCTGTCCGTGATTTTTTGATAAGCTGTCCAGAAAAAAATTAAGCATCAAGTAGGCAACCCTGGGAGCCACCAGCTATTTTTATACGTAAACCCCTTAGGAAAAAGATGCCTTGAAAATTTCTGCAATGCCGCCAGCGGAAATTCTTCAGGAAAAAAGATGCCGGCTTAAAAACATTGCTTGCACATACCCTAACATGGCCATATTTTTTGGATTTACATTGGCAAATTACTTAGCAAAATAGGAATAGATCCAAGCAGAGAGAACTAAGAAAATGTTTTTGTCAAACTTAAAGAAGAAATTACCTTTTATAGTTTCCTTTTTTAAAACAAAAGTACCTTGTACACACTGTTCATATACTGTTCATATACAGTGGTGTTAAAAAGTGTTTGCCCCCTTCTTGATTTCTTACTCTTTTGCATGTTTATCACACTTAAATGTTTCAGATCACAAAACAAATTTAAATATTAAGCAAAGATAGCACATGTAATCAAAGAATGCAGTTTTTAAATAAAGGTCTTTATTATTAAGGGAAAAAGAAATCCAGACCTACAGGGCCTTGTGTGAAAGAGTGATTGCTACCTAAATCTAATAACTTGTTGGGTCCTTAACAGCAACAACTGCAATCAAGCGTTTGCGATAACTGGCAATGAGTTTTTTACAATGCTCTGGAGGAATTATGGCTCCTTCATCTTTGCAAAATTGTTGTAATTCAGCCACGTTGGAGGGTTTCCGAACATGAACCGCTTTTTTAAGGTCTTGCCATAGCATCTCAATCAGATTAAGGCCATGTATGTTACGCATTGAGTGCCAAGATGTGTACTACATGAAGTGCAGATATACATTTAGTATCAATAGTTTTATTTTCTAGTATTACTTTGCTTTTTGGTAATTAATGTATGGATATATATAGAAATATAATAGGACACTTTTCAGTGTGAGACTGTATTACCTATTCATGACCTTGGATGTATCCATATGTGCAGGTCAGGACCTTGGACCTATGGATACATCCAGGCAATTTTGTGTGCACATAGGCTGTGCGCACGATCGCCTCCGGGTGTCAGCTGATTCTGACAGCTGACACTGGGCATTCAGTGCCAGGAGCGCTGACTCATTGCTCCCAGGTCTTTAACCCCCTAAATTTTGAAATCAAAATCAATTGCAGAATTTAGAAAGCAAGCAGAGGTAGGAAGCCAACTCTGCCTTTGTATCTGCGTCCCTGTGACATCATCGCTGGGCCCGATCTTTGCCACGGTGACCCGATGTTGTCATGATGACATCCATGTCACCAGAGCTAGCAAACTTGCTATACCATGCTGAGAGCATGGTGTAGCAAGTTTGTCTGTCAGTGCAGCACTGACAGTTGGTACAGCATAGCAATGTTCCTACATTGCTAAGCTTTACATGCGATCAAGCTTGGAACAAAGTAAAAAAGGTAAAAAAAAAAAGTTAAAAGAAGTAAAAAAAAAATTTTAAAAATATTTTAAAAAAATCAAAAAATAATACAAAAAAATAAAAATATATTGTACCCATAAAAAATATTTTTATGAAAAAAAAATATAAACAAAAAAAGTATGCATATTTGGTACCGCCACGTCTGGAATGACCCAACCTATAAAACTGTCCCACTAGTTAACACCTTTAGTGAACACCGTAAAAGAAAAATATGGAAAAATAAATAAATACACAGTTTTGTGCACTTCTGAAAAATAAGACACCGCTGAACAGAGGCTAGACGGAGTCCCGAGTAACTCTGCTGCCTCATTATAATGAATGGATCCCTCGGGGGTTTCATCTGAATCACGTCACTCGGAGATTTAAATGGAAACCCCGATATAAGTGCTCAGCATAGAGCACAGGATAAATGTGATCCAAAATGTTATGTAAAATATTCCAAACAAAAGATTCAACTCAAACAATATAAAAAAAACAACTCGGGTCCATCGTCTTTTATCCTAAATAGAGGGGGCTTTCACATTACTGGTAGTACAAAGTCTCCGGAAAAGCGAAATGGCTCCTCGCCCTCCAAAAGAAATTCAGCAAATTCTGCATTCTCATATCAAAATGCCCCCTTCCCTTCTGAGCCCCATGTGTGCCTAATCTGCAGTTAGCGTCCAAATGTTTGGCATTTCTTTAGTGATGAGAGCCCATCTAATTTATGGGTACATGTCTCCAGAAGCACATATTGGGGTATCTGCGTACTCAGGACAAATTGCACAACAAATTTTGTGATCCATTTTCTCCTGTTTCTCTTGTGAAAATAAGAAAATTTGAGGCTAAAAGAACATTTTTATGGGAAAATGTGATTCTTTTATTTTCACGGCTCTACGTTATAAAATTCTGTGAAGCACCTGGGTGTTCAAGGTGCTCACCACACATCTAGATAAGTTCCCTGAGGGGTCTAGTTTCCAAAATGGTGTCACTTGTGGGGGGGGGTTTGCTCTGTTTAGGCACTTCAGAAGCTCTTCAATTCAACATGGCTAATTATTCCAGCAAATTTTACATTCAAAAGTCAAATGGTGCTCCTTCCCTTCCAAGCCCTTCCGTCTGCCCAAACAGTAGTTTTCCCCCATATATAGGGTATCGACGTGCTCAGTAGAAATTGCACAACACATTTTAAAGTCCATTTTCTACTGTTACCTTTGTAAAAGTAAAAAAAAATGGGTCTAAATTAAAATTTCTGTGAAAAAAGTTAAATGTTTATTTTTTCCTTCCATATTCCATTAATTCCTGTGAAGCACCTGAAACCCCTTACCGACCCAGGGCGTATTAGTACGCCCCAGGTCATCACCTCCGGTTCAGTGAGGGCTCCGGCGCTGAGCCCGCACTGAACAGGGCACATGTCAGCTGATTATTACAGCTGACATGTGCCCGCAACAGCCGCGGGTGGAATCGCGATCCACCCGCGGCTGTTAACATGTTAAATGCCGCTGTCAATCTCTGACAGCGGCATTTAACATCGCCGCATCGGAAGCGCTGCCTTAGCCCCGCCCATTGGTGACCCCGTCACGTGATCGCGGGTCACCGATGGGAGGTCATGACAACCCTGAGTCTGCAGCAGACAACAGTGGCTGTCATGTAAAGATTACTATGAGTGCCACCTAGTGGTCGGCGCTCATAGTACAGGAGCATTTCTGCTACTTACAGGTGATCTGCTGATCATCTGTATGTAGCAGAGGCGATCGGACAGTTGCTGCTTCTAGTCTCCTATGGAGACTATAGAAGCATGCAAAAAGTTTAAAAAGAAATGTTTTCAAAATTATTTAAAAAAAATTAAAAAAATATAAAAGTTTAAATCACCCCCCTTTTGCCCCATTCAAAATAAAATGCTAAAAAATAAACTCCACATACACATATTTGATATCGCCGCGTTCAGAATCGCCCGATCTATCAATATGAAAAAAAAATAATCCAATCCATAAACGACGTAATGAGAAAAAAATTCTAAACGCCAGAATTACGTTTTTTTGGTCGCCGCAACATTGCAATAAAATGAAATAACAGGCGATTAAAACATTGGATCTACCCAAAAATGGTATTAATAAAAACGTCAGCTTGGCACGCAAAAAATAAGCCCTCACCCGGCCCCAGATCCCGAAAAATGGAGACACTATGGGTCTCAGAAAATGGCACCATTTTTTAAAAAAAAATGTAAGCAAACTTTGGATTTTTTTTTCACCTATACATGTTTGGTGACTATGAACTTGTAACGACCTGAAGAATAATAATAGCAGGTCAGTTTTAGCATTCAGTGAACGTGGTATAAAAAAAACCAAAAAAACATCTGCGGTATTGCACTTTGTTTGCAATTTCACCGCACTTGGAATTTTTATCCCGTTTTCCAGTACATGATATTGTAAAACTAGTAATGGCGTTTAAAAGTACAATTCGTCCCGCAAAAAATAAGCCCTCACATGGCCATATTGACCAAAAATTAAAAGCGCTATGGCTCTGGGAACAAGGGGAGCAAAAAATGAAAATGCAAAAACTGAAAATCCCAAGGTCGCGAAGGGGTTAATAAACTCCTTTAATGTGTTTTTTCGCACCTTGAGGGGAGCAGTTTTTAGAATGCAGTCAGTTTTGGGTAATTTCTGTCATATAGACCCCTCAAAGTCACTTAATTGTAATGTGGTCCCTAAAAAAATGTTTTTTGAAATTTTGTTGGAAAAATGAGAAATCGCTGGTCAAATTTTAACCCTTATAGCTCTCTAACAAAAAAAAAATTAAGTTTCACAAATTGTGCTTATGTAAAGTAAACATGTGGGAAATGTTATTTATTAACTATTTTGTGTGACATAACTCTCTGATTTAAGGGCATAAAATAAAAATTTTAAAAATTGCTACATTTTTTTATTTTTTGCCAAATTTCCATTTTTTTTCACAAATAAACTCAAGTCATATCTGACAAGTCTTACCACTATAAAAAGTAAAATATATCACGAAAAAACATTCTCAGAATCAGTGCAATCCGTTGAAGCGTTCCAGAGTTATTACTTCATAAAGTGACACTGATCAGAATTGAAAAATTTGGACTGGTCATGAAGGTGAAAACAGGCTTTTGGGGTGAAGCGATTATGCCAATAGATGAAATGATCCTATGGAACTTTAACAATAAATACAGAATATTTACTCTTATCATTTTATACAGATTTGTATAATCAAAAGGGTCTAAGGCTGCATGCCCACTTTGCGTTTTTCAAGCGTTTTTGCCGGGAATTTGCGCAGCAAAAACGCTTAAAAAACGCTTAGTAATATGTGTCCCATGGTCCCCAATAATAATCCGCATATGCTGTGCACATGCTGCGGAAATTTTCGCTGCGGATTATCATTGCGGAAAAATACGCAGCATGTCCAATATTTTTGCGGACACGCAGCATAATTGCCGCCATTGACTTGCATTGGATCGCTTAATATCCACATCACTACATGTGCACATGCGGATATTAAGCGATTCAGTGTGCTGATGGTACCCAGGTCTGGAGAAGAGGAGACTCTCATCCATAGTACCTGTAAAAAAAAAAGAATTTAAAATAAAAAATAAACATTATACTTACCTTCTAATGGCCCCTGGTCTCCTGTACGATGCGTCCGGTATCTTGTTTGGCTCGCGATGGTCGAAAAGTACCTTCCATGACGTCATTTAGTCATGTGACAGGTCACGCGACCACTGATGTCGGCTTTCACTATAGGTATAATGTACTGCAATGCTAGTGCATTGCAGTACATTATACCTGTGATCAAAGACAAAAAAGTGAAAGTGAAAGTCCCATAAAGGGGATAAGTAAAAAAGTTAAAAAAAATGACAAAATAACAATAAAAATAATAATAATAATCACTAATACACATTTTTATGTAAAAAAAATAAATAAATAAATAAAAAAGTACACATATTTGGTATTGCCGCGTCCGGAACGACCCAACCTATAAAAGTATCACACTAGTTAACCCCTTCAGTGAACGGTGTAAACCCCCCCAAAATAACGAGGCAAACAATGCTTCATTGTAACATCCCTGGCGGTGTGCTGGCATGGCTTACCATCTCCCACTATGCAAGAAAACCGACTTACTTATCCGTCCAGGCTGCACACTTTGCTCCATTACTTGCTGTGTGCATGTCTCTTGTCTGATTGCTTAGGGCAATGACCCTGTTACTTCCTGATTCTTAAAGTTACAGTGTGGACAGTCCTAATGCATCCCAAGCCTATTGCTGTGAGCCACTAGATACTTAAACCCCCTCCACTCAGTAAGAGGTGCCTGAGCAACACTTTCTTTCAGTGTGTTCTGTGCAACTGAGTTGCCAGGACCTGTCCTGCATCTTGTCTGTATCCGCCACCCTGAGGGCTGAGTACCCAGGCCCATTACCTGTATCTGTGACTTCTAGTCTGTTTCCGCCACCCTGGGGGCTGAGTACCCTGGCTCGTTCCTGTATCTTGTTCCTGGTTCAGTTCCTGTCTGAACTGTGTCCTTGCACGTTACCTGTTTGTCTCTATTTCCAATTCTTCCCTTTTCTTGCAGTGTCTAAACCTGCACCTAACTTCAACTCATTGTCCCTGTACTTCTGTTTGTGAGCTTTGTGTCCACTCGCTACTTCATTGCAAGTACCTTGTGTGTATCTGGTTCTGCTTGTTCCGTTTCCCTGCCTCCATATCTACCTCCTGTGTTCTAGCTATCTTCCTGTGTTTCCCAGTCTGTTCCATGTGAACAGAGCCCTGTCCTGTCTGCCTGCACCTGCGGTTCCGCTCTACTCTGCTCCGCTTGTCCTATGCGCCTGCAGTTCTGCTCTGCTGCTCTTGTCCTCTGCGCCTGTGGTTCCGCTCTGCTCTGCTCCGCTTGTCCTCCGCACATGCGGTTCCGCTCTTCTCTGCTCTGCTTATCCTCCCCGCCTGCGGTTCTGTTCTGCTTGTCCACCGCGACTGTGGCCCTGCTCTGCTTGTCCACCGCACCTGCGGCTCTGTTCCTGTATCCCAGTCTGTACTGGTCCCTATCCAGCCTGTTTTCCTACCTGCCAGTATCGGCCTGCCTGCATACCAGCCGTGCTTGCCAGTACCCACCTGTCTGCATACCAGCCAAACCTGCCCGTTCCTGCATTCCATGGTGTGTGTCAACAACTGTGACTGGGGTCTGACCTGGAGTAGCACCTGGGCCACCTCCCATGTCCATCCTCGGACCATGGAGTCGATTAAGAAGCCGTGTTTTCCTGGTCGGATCTGGCGAGGCCCCTAGTCATGCCCCTCCAGGCACTCCTCGGTTCATGGTCCAGTGGGACCACTAAACCACTCGCGCCAAACAGTCTGGGCGTGAGCGTAACATTTATCATCATACCGCTGTAAAAAAGTGGAATAAAACTCGATAAAAAAAATGAATATGAATAAAATTGGTACCGCTGAAAACATCACCTTGTCTTGCAAAAAACAAGCCACCATACAGCCCCATCAGTGGAAAAATAAAAAAGTTATAGCTCACAGGATAAAGCGATGCAAAAAAAAAACAATTTTCTACAAAAGTTTTTATTGTGTAAAAGCGCCAAAACATAAAAAAAACTATAAATGTGGTATCGCTGTAATCGCACCGATCTGAAGAATAAAGCTGCCTTATCAATTTTACCACATGCGGAACAGCATAAAGAAAAAAAACAATTCCTGAATTGCCGATTTTTGTTCATTCTCCCTCCCCGAAAATCGGAATAAAAAGCGATCAAAAAATGTCATGTGCCCAAAAATGGTACAAATAAAAATGTCAGCACATCCCGCAAAAACAAGCCCTTATATGACTGTCCCGGAGGAAAATTCCCTATAATGAGGCAGATGGAGCCACTGTGGACGCCATCTGTCCTTTGATCCGGCGGTGACCATCTTTTTAGGCGTGCATAAAAGGGCAGTCGATCACAGTTTTGTGCACCTCTGAAAAGAAGGACAACGCTGAACAGAGGCCAGACAGAGCCCAGAGTAACTCTGCTGCCTCATTATAGTGAAGGGATCCCCTGGAGGGTGTCACCTGAATCGCATCACTCAGAGATTTAGATGGAAACCCCAAAACAATTGCTCAGCGTAGAGCGCCGGATAAATGTGATCCCAAATGTTATGTAAAATATTCCCAATAAAAGCTTCAAATCAATTCACAAAAAATACCCCACTCAGGTCCATCGTCTGTCAATGGAAATAAAGGGAGCTTCCACGTTACTGGTAGCACAAAGGCTCTGGAAAAGTGAAATGGCTCCTCGCCCCCAAAAGAAATTCAGCAAATTCTGCGCTCTGAAGTTTTAATACCCCCTTCCCCCCCTTCTGAGCTCCAGTGTGTGCCTAAATCACATTTAGCATCCACATGTTTGGCAGGGGTATAATTTTCAAAATGGGGTCACTTGAGGGGGGATTCTGCTCTTCTAGAACATAGGGGCTTTGTATATGGAGTCCGCAAACTAATCTATGAAAATCTTTGCTCCAGGAAGCAAATAGCTCTCTGTCCCTCCCGAGTGTCGCTGTGTGGCTAAGCAGTACTGTACAGCCACATATGAGGTATTGCCACATTCAGCAGAAATTGTGGGACAAATTTTGGTGCCAGTTTAAATCATTATCCCCATTTGAAAATGTAAAATCTTGGGCTAAAACTAATTTTTTGCGGTAAAAATGTAATTATTTTTTTCTTCACTGCCCAATGGTATAAAATTCTGTGACATACCTGTGGTGTCAATATGATCACTGCACCCCTAGATAAGTTCATTGAGAGGTGTAGTTTGTATAATGGGGTCACTTACAGGGAATTCTGCTGTTATGGCACCTCAAGGGGTCTCCTAGTGGGTCATGGCACCCTCAAACCATAACAGTAAAATCTGCACTATAATATAGTGCTCCTTCCATTCTGATCTTTGCATTATGCCTCAAAAATTGGATTTTTTTATTTTAACAGCTCTATGTTATAAAGTTCTGTGAAACACCTGGGGGTTCAAGGTGCTCACCAAACATCTAGATAAGTTTATTGAGGGGTCTAGTTTAAAAAATGGGGTCACTTGTGTGTGGTTTCCACTGTTTAGGCACATCAGGGGCTCTCCAAATGCAACATGGCGTCCGCTAATTATTCCAGCAAATTTTGAATTCAAAAAGTCAAATGGTGCTTCGTCCCTTCCGAGCCCTGTCAAGTGCCCAAACAGTGGTTTTCCACCACATATTGGGTATCAGCATGCTCAGGAGAAATTGCACAATACATTTTGGTGTCCATTTTTGTCTGCTACCCTTTTGAAAATAAAAAAAACCTAGGTTTAAATTAATTTTTTTGTGAAAAAAAGTTAAATGTTAATTTTTTTCTTCCTCATTGCTTCAGTTCCTGTGAAGCACCTGAACTGTTAATAAACTTCTTGAATGTGGTTTTGAGCTCATTGAGGGGTTCAGTTTTTAGAATGGTGTCACTTTTGGGTATTTTCTGTCACAAAGACCCTTTAAAGTCACTTCAAATGTGATGTGGTCCCTAAAAAAATAGTTTTATAAATTTTGTTGGGAAAAATGAGAAATCGCTGGTCAACTTTGAACCATTGAAACTTCCTAACAAAAAAAAAATTGTTTCCAAAATTGTGTTGATGTAAAGTTGACATGAGGGAAATATTATTTATTAACTATTTTGTGTGACATATCTCTCTCATCTCTCATAAAAATCTCAGAGTGCTACTTTGTTTGCTACTTTGTTTGCTAATTGTATATGGAGGTAGCTTTTCCTAGTAAGCACCTGTTCACACCTATTTATTGTATTGAAAGTGCCATCAGTTTTTTTCTGTATGTTTAAGCTTTGACTGAGCACTCCACCCCTATGCTGCAGGTTGTTTTAATTGTACTAGGATCTTACTTTCCCACATATTAGCAGACGGATGTTCCTTAGAGAGGTATTCACATTGGTAGGGTCCTGACATTGAGAAATGCCTTACCGAGGCTGTCAGGTACACATGAATTGGCCAATTTATGTGCTAAGATTTTTCATTTATTTCTATTTTCTACAGCAGTAATGCTATTCATATTTACATACTTAGCGTTGCAGAGTAGTGTTGAGCCACCCCCGTAGTGTTCGAGTTCGGTTCGGTTCGTCGAACACCCGTGTGTTCGCCGAACTGTTCGTCGAACGGTTTGTCAAACACCTTCGAACACCGTTAAAACCAATGGCAGGCAAACAAAAACACATAGAAACACATAGAAAACACCTTCAAAGGTGTCCAAAAGCTGACAAACTGCTCAGAAGACACAACTAACACATGGAAAAGTGACAAGTACATATAGTCGTGAGAAAAGAAAAGAGGTGGAGGAGTAAAAGGAGGGGGAGACACAGATATAGGCATGTCATGCCCTTCTAAAATCCAAAAAGTGAGAAGCCGACACGTTCAGTCCGCTCCTGCCCGTGCCACCTCCGTGTCGCCGGGTTTGTGCCAGAGCCGCGGTGAACCCTGACGGCCAGCCCCCCTCTCCCAATACTGGTGCCTGTCCGCTGGTGGGTCGAGCGAGCCCCCCTGTGGTGGAGGCAGCTCTAAGCTTTTTAATTTAAATTGTCTCTCTAATTTGAATGAATACACTTTAAATCCATTTACAAGGATCTATTGGAGGGCAAGTCTCATGCCAGCAGCCGCGTAATTCCAGCTCCAGTAGCGTCCACTAAAGCTGCTGCAGTTAAAAAGCTTTTATAAGGATCGAGCTCGGCTGTCCACCTCAAGGCATCCTACTGCCAGTCCGAGCCCCTATGCCTTGGGGTGCCTCCTGATGCTCTTCACTGAGTATCCCGTGGTCCCGAAGCATTTCCTTTGAAAAAATTAAGTGTCCAAACTACAGGTGGTGTAGCTTGCTTAACAGCCGGGATAATCCGCTGACTAGCAGACACTGCTACTAGGCACAAAGTATTTCCTGGGCTAGATGCAGATAAAAATTTGGAATTAGATACTCTCGTTGGATGCTGAGAAAGCATTCCATAGAGTCTCCTGGCACGCCATATATGATTCTCTTAAAAAGCTTGGGGTAGGGGTGTAGGGGACCCTTTTATAGCCAAAATCACGGCCCTGTATCGCAATACGTCACCTAGGCTGAAGATAAATGGAACTGTAGCACCCTGAGGGCTCGGTTGCTACAGAGGTATTGCACCTCACCCAGAGGTGTGATATCTCACTCTCAGTTAAGGATGGAGTGTGGATCAGGACCTGACACCTGCATGCATTACACCACATTGCCGTTGGGCAGGGCGACCAATATGCCCCTGAGATGGGCACGACAGTCCCTGTCCCTGGCTGGAGTGGGGGGAGGGAACACTGAGGAAGGGGAACCCTGTAGTGCAGGAGCAGGGAGGAAGCAGTTCCTGGGTGCATTGAGAAGGGAGTATAAAAGGTGGGCACCATCTTAGTTCAGTGCAGAGAAGTCTGAGCAGAAGTGGCAGGGAGCAGGGGCTCTGCATGAGCTCTGCTCCGGAGGCGGGCCTAGTAACAGAGGCCCAGGCCTGGAAGAGGGAGAAGGAAGGAAGAGGAGTGGAGAAGGCTCCAGGAACGAGGAACGAAGGGATCCCAGGGGTGCGGACGGGCGAGTCGCCACCGCACGCCCGAATCCACCTGCATGGAGGGGTCAGGCCAAAGGGGGAGACCGGTCCCCGAAACTAGTGGAGGCAGGAAACGACCCTCAGCTAGAAACCGGAGGCTGTGACATTTTATGTGGCGCAGCCCCTCGCTACACCCGCTAGGAGGGCAGCACATAGGGTCAGGGAAACTGGCGCCAAGTTTACCAAGAGGAGGCCCGAGGCAGCCGGACAGAAGGGTTGGTAAGAAAGGCCAGACAAAGGACAAACAAAGGGGGTCCTGTGAAGCGCTCCAAAGTTATCTGGGAGTTGTCTGAGCCCCTCACCTGGTGAGCACAGTACGACGTGGGCAGCCGTTACCTGCCGACGTGGTCTGGATAATAAGAACTGTGAGTAAAGGCCCTGGACTGCATCACTGACTCCGTGTCGTTACTGCTGCTGCCCTGCACCATCACCCCCATACTCCGCATACACTGCCCTGAGGCTATACTCCTCCCGTGGGGAGTTATGCTACGCTCTGCTGCACCCACAACACCAGCCTCAGCGGTCTGCCCTGCAGCGGCGGTTCACTCTGACCGCAATCCACGGGTGGCGTAGTCGGACATTTAAACATCAAAACCACATAAATAGTTCCGCCACTCGTTTGACCACCCTGAGCCACGGAACCGGGTCGCCGCCACGAAGACTACAACCACCAGCATCCACCAAAAAGGGTCCGGCTCCGGGTGTCCCAAGGCCAAGGGGGTGCATCAGAACATTTTCATCACCTTTCACAATCACCAATGGGACAAGGCAGGGATGTCCTCTGTCCCCTCTCTTATACATCCTAGTGACGGAGCACCTGCTCTCATCAATTCACCATAACCCCAATATTAGGTGGATTGAGGTGGGAGGCACCGAGTACAAGTGCTCTCTATTTGCTGATGATGTACTAGTATATATCACTCAATCACATATATCCATCCATGCTGTTATGGCTGAAATAGATCACTTTGTTACATGGTCAAATTTTAAAATCAATGCAGCGAAGTCTGAGGCCCTCGATGTCTCCCTCCCCAAATCCATATAGGATTCCATCCAGTCCAACTTTCCCTTTGCCTGGCCCTCACAGGGTATCAAATACTTAGGAATTCCTATTCATAGAGACCTCTCCCATCTATGTTATCTTAATTTTGGGCCCTTTATTGAACAACTCCATACAGACCACGGTTGGCAAGTTAGAACTGTAAGATTCACTACGTGAACCACTGGTGTTTTTTAGAAAAGCACATGTACACTGTGTTCCAAATTATTATGCAAAAAGTGTTTAGGAGTGATAAGGGAAGAATTTGTTTGTTTGTCAGTTAAACTCATTGATAGTGATGTGTGTCAGGGCTCTTTATATCACTGTAAGCAATTGCAGACACCTGTGCTAATTAGTTTGGCAGGTGTGTCCAATGAAAGGCAAGACTACTTAAGAAGGCTGTCTCACATTATTAAGCAGCCTACATTTTCTGCCAAAATGGGAAAGAAAAAGGATGTGTCGGCTGCTGAGAAGCAACAAATTGTGGAGTGTTTAGGTCAAGGCATGACTACAATCAACATTGTGCGATGATCAGGATGAAGTGTCTTGGCAATCAAGAAGTATGTAGCTGATTCACAGTACACACGTGTGCAAATTGAGGACTCTTTCCTACAGGCAATTACGTCAGGTTAAAAGCGCAGCGGCAAAAAAGCCTTGTCATAGCAGCAGACAAGTTTTTGAAGCTGCTGGTGCCTCCAACGTCCCCCGAACAACAAGATGCAGGGTCCTTCAGGGGTTTGCAGCTTTGCATATGCCATCCTGTCGACCTCCTCTATCCACTTCACACAAGCAGAAACGGCTCCAGTGGGCCAAACATTACATGAAGACTGATTTCAAAACTGTTTTGTTCACGGATGAGTGCCGTGCAGTGCTCGATGGTCCAGATGGATGGAGTGGAGGATGGCTGGTTGATGGACACCACATGCAAACACGGCTACAGCGCCAACAAGGAGGAGGTGGAGTAATGTTTTGGGCTGGAATCATGGGGAGAGAGATTGTCGGCCCCTTTAGGATCCCTGAAGACGCTAAAGATGAACTCCATAATGTATGTGGATTTTCTCAAACAGCACTTCCTGCCATGGTTCAAGAAGAAGAACCATGTATTTCACAGCAAGATCATTTTTTTGCATGATAATGCACCATCTCATGCTGCACATAAAACATCTGCATCTCTGGCTGATATGGGCATAAAAGGGGACAAACTTATGGTGTGACCCCCATGCTCCCCTGACCTCTACCCCATTCAGAACCTCTGGAGCATCATCAAAATGAGTGTCTATGATGGCGGGAGGCAGTTCACATCTAAGCAACAGCTCTGGGAGGGTATTCTGTCCTCATGCAAAACAATTGAAGCAGAAACCATCCAAAACTTGACAAATTCAATGGACGAGAGAATTCAGAAGCTCCTTTCGAACAAGGGGTCCTATGTGAAAATGTAACATCACCTAGAATAAAGTTTTGAGTTGAAAACTGTTTGATTTCAGTTTCTAATAACCTGCTAATGCTTATAATTTCAAAAATGACCATTTTTTTGGTCTTTATTAAAATGAAAAGGTTGATCGAAAAGTTTGGGGGATCTAAGAGTGTGGCAACCCAGTAGTCATGATTACTTCGAATTCTGACAATATGAGGGTCATGTTGCAGGTAGTGCAGCAAGAAGGCACTTATGTGTCTTGCGCATCTCGGAGCCCCAAAATTATTTTCCGGGCTAGATGCAGCTAAAAATTATTATTCATTTTAAATCTGGTGGAGCTTAGTATAGATGGGCTAATAGGATCAGTGCTGCACACTGCTACAAAGCCCAAATTATTTTCCAGTCAAGATACAGATAAACATGATTAGTAATTTGAAAGCTTAAAACGGTTGGTAGGGTGATTTTAACCAATCATCAAGCTTTTACTTTCCCCAGGATGACACAGGGGTAGAAAAGTCGTTTCGGATCCATGATTTGTTCATCTTTATGAACGTGAGTCTGTCTACATTATCAGTGGAGAGCCGCGTGCGCTTATCTGTCAGCACACCACCAGCAGCGCTGAACACACGTTCAGACAGAACGCTGGCTGCGGGGCATGACAAGATCTCCAAGGCGTAAGTGGCTAGCTCTGTCCATTTATCCAGATTGGAAGCCCAAAAAGAGCAAGGGTCCAGTGACACAGTCATGGCTTCAATGTTTACTTGGAGATACTCCTGTACCATCGTCTCTAGGCGTTGACTATGTGTCAGAGTTCTTGTCTCCTGTGGCCTTGCAAAGGATGGGCTACAAAAGTGGTGAAATGATTCCGCAAAATTGATGTTACCAGCAGATACTGTGGTTCTGTTACGGTTTGAGTGCTGAACACTTGACGGTCCCACGGTTGGCAAGTTGGAACTGTGAGATTCACTACGTGCACCACTGGTGTTTTGTGGAAAAGCACATGTAAGATTCTGCAACAGTCTCTGCTGATACTCCTGCATGCGTGCATCCCTTTCTATGGCAGGAATAATTTCTGCAAATTTACTTTTGTACCGGGGATCTAACAGTGTGGAAACCCAGTAGTCAGGATTATTTCTAATTCTCACAATTCGAGGGTCATGTTGCAGGTAGTGCAGCAAGAAGGCACTCATGTGTGTTGCGCATCCAGGAGCACCATGTCCCTGTTGTGTTGGTGGCGAGGTAACAATCATTCTTCCTTCCTCTATCCTCTCCCCCCAACCTCGCACAACAGAAATGTGATCAAGGTCTCCCTCATCTGATGAGTCTTCCATCAGTTCGTCCTCCACTTCTTCCTGGGCTCTTGTACCTTCCTCACTAGTTTGGCTGCTACCATGCGCCCTGGTAAAACCATCTCCCCCACCCTCACATGCCTGCCGCCTTGGTGCTGCCGACCGTCTGGACCTTGCAGATGTTAGCCCTTCGGCATACAACTCCTCCTCCTCTACTTCCTCCACCTCCTCTTGTGCCACCACCTGACTCCGAATTCTGTTTAACATGTGCTCCAGCATGTAAATCAACGGAATAGTCATGCTGATAATGGCATCGTCAGCACTAAACATCTTCGTCGCCATTTCAAAACTGTGCAGAAGGGTGCATAGGTCCCTGATCTGAGACCACTCCTCCAGCGTGATTTGCCCCACCTCCGGATCTCGTTGGCCCAGGCTATACGTCTTAACGTATTGCACCAGGGCTTGTCGGTGCTGCCACAGTCGCTGCAACATGTGCAGAGTTGAATTCCACCGGGTAGGCACATCGCATTTTAGCCGGTGAAGTGGCAGGCCCAACGACTTCTGTAGAGATGTAAGTCGCTGAGCTGTGGGATGCGAACGGCGGAAGTGAGCACACAGCGACCGTGCCCTCTGCAGAAGGCCATCTAGTCTGGGATAGTGGGCTAAAAATTGCTGGACAACCAGGTTCAACACGTGAGCCATACAAGGCACGTGTGTGACATTGCCCCGGCGAAGGGCCGCACCCAGGTTTGCAGCATTGTCGCACACAGCCTTCCCTGGTTTCAGGTCCAGTGGAGACAACCATTCATGAAATTGGTTCTCCAGAGCTGACCACAACTCCTCAGCTGTGTGACTCACATTTCCCAGACATTTCAAAGTAAAAACCGCCTGATGACGTTGAGCCCTACTGCCAGCATAGTAAGGAGGTGTGCAGGATCCCTTCTGCGCAGTTAGAAAGCTTGTGGCATGACCAGACAGGCTTTGGGTGCAGGTGGAAGACCGAGAGGAGGTTGAGGAGGCAGAAGCAGTGGAGGAACTTTGACATAAAGAGGATTGACGCACAACTCGTGGGGACGGCAAGACTTGGACAGCAGCCCCTTGTCCTGCTGTCACCATAGTTACCCAGTGCCCAGTCAGCGACATGTAACGCCCCTGTCCATGCCTACTCATCCAAGTGTCTGTGGTGAAATGCACCCTGTCACACACAGAGTTTCTCAAAGAAGCGGTGATGTTGTGTGCGACATGCTGGTGGAGCGCAGGCACACCTTTCTTTGAGAAGTAGTGCCGACTGGGCATCAGGTACTGGGGCACTGCGACGGACATAAGGTCTCGAAAATCCTCTGTGTCCACCAGGCGGAAAGGCAGCATTTCTGTAGCCAAGAACTTGCAGATGGTGAAATTCAACCTCTTAGCTTTCTCATGGCTAGGAGGAAATGGTCTTTTACTTGTCCACATCTGAGGGACCGAGGGCTGGCTATTGTGCTTAGACGGGGTTGATAAGGGTGTCCCCGGCAAACTGCCGGTCTGTGAGGAAGATGCAGGCGGACATGTTAGGTTGCCTTGATCCAAAGGTGGTGCTATCGATGTCGGACAGCGCTCAACACCAGCTGGTGTTACCACCTCCAAAGAAAATGATGACCTGCCAATCACGCTGGCTGTTGCGGGTAAAGAGGTGGCAGGTCTGCGCCCCAAAACAGGTGTGACTGCTGTCCCCCCAGTCACAGAGGATGAAGAGGCCGCGGATGCACAAGATATGGCAGACGGTGGTTGGCCCGGCCGGCTAGGCCGCATTGTAGCACACTGAGCTTCCCACTGCAACTTATGCTTCATGTCCATGTGCCGGTTCATGCATGAAGTACTCAAACTATGTATTTTTTGGCCTCTACTTAGCTTTTGCTGACAAATGTTACAGATAACACGAGATGGGTCATCTTTATCGATCTGAAAAAATGCCCAGGCTATGCAAGGCTTAGCACCCATGCGACCTGAAGAGCCACCACGACTTGTGATGAGAGGCAGAGTTGTGTTTGAGGATGCAGTTGTTGACGTGCTTCCAGTACTACGTCTCTGTCCAGGAAGGTGCAACCTGACCTCGTCGTCACTAGCATCTTCCTCCACCTCCTCTGCTGACCTCATCTCTTGGCTGACTATGGGTTGACAGTAAGTGGGATCTCCAAACTCATCATCATCACCCTGTGCGTTATCACACCCGTCGTCCTCAGAGCCAACCTGTTCCTGCCCTGACAAAAAACTAAAGTTGTCGCTCCAATCAGGTATTTGAGTCTCATCATCGTCTTCCTCATTGTCTCCACCAACAGGAGTTACAGTTTGGGAATGAGGGTCTACATTATGGTCAGAACCTTCTGCGTCTGGTCCTGGATCCGATTCATAAAGATTCTGGGCATCAGTGCAGATCATTTCCTCGTCTGGATTCACAGAAGCGCTGGAGTCGACCTCTGATTCCCAGGCTATAGTATGAGTAAACAGCTCTGCAGACTCAACCATCTGTTCTACCTCATACTCAGACGGGCAGCTGGAGATTTGGGAGCTGTGAGGAAGCAAGTGCAATTGGGGTGACACCTTTGAGGACTGGAGTATTTGTGATGTTGAAGTTGATGTGGAGGAGAGCCCACTTAAAGGAGCACTTGATATCGGTTAAAGCACCTGCTGTTTTTGTGCCTCATCTGGAATTTGTAGCGATTGGCGTGGCCGTAAGAAAGGGATCTTATCACATTGTCCGCTAAAAGAAGTAGACATTTTAGTTTGGCTGGAAGATGGTCTTTCTTCTGCAGATGTTACTGTTGCTTTAACACCTACCCCACGGACACAACCTTTTTTCCCCTTCCCAACACGCCTATTCCCCTTTCCACCAGCAGCAGGCCTTTTTCCACTCATTTTGGTGGTTAACTAATTCACAACTCTGGAGTTGTTTGCACAAAAAAACAATGGATGGAAACCGAGCAGAGCTGAGTGGCCAAACTGTGGTATTAGGCCAAAACTATTGGCTGGGTTAGACGCAGAAAAAAATTATATTCAATTTGCAACCTGATGGAGGTCAGTATAGATGGACTAATAGAGAAAGTCTCACACACTGCTAGAAGGCCAAATATTTTTTCAGAGCTAGATGCAGACAAAAAATTATTTTTAATTTGCAACCTGATGGAGGTCAGTATAGATGGACTAATAGAGAAAGTCCCACACACTGCTAGAAGGCCAAATATTTTTTCAGAGCTGGATGCAGATAAAAATTATTTTTAATTTGCAACCTGATGGAGGTCAGTATAGATGGACTAATAGAGAAAGTCCCACACACTGCTAGAAGGCCAAATATTTTTTCAGAGCTGGATGCAGATAAAAATTATTTTTAATTTGCAACCTGATGGAGGTCAGTATAGATGGACTAATAGAGAAAGTACCACACACTGCTAGAAGGCCAAATATTTTTTCAGAGCTAGATGCAGATAAAAAATTATTTTCAGTTTGCAACCTGATGGAGGTCAGTATAGATGGACTAATAGAACAAGTCCCACACCCAGCTAGAAGCCCAATATTTTTTCAGAGGTAGATGCAGAAAAAAAATATATTTAGCTTGCAACCTGATGGAGGTCAGTATAGATGGACTAATAGAGAAAGTCCCACACACTGCTAGAAGGCCAAATATTTTTTCAGAGCTAGATGCAGACAAAAAAATAATTTTAATTTGCAACCTCATGGAGGTCAGTATAGATGGACTAATAGAGAAAGTCCCACACACTGCTAGAAGGCCAAATATTTTTTCAGAGCTGGATGGAGATAAAAATTATTTTTCATTTGCAACCTGATGGAGGTCAGTATAGATGGACTAATAGAGAAAGTCCCACACACTGCTAGAAGGAAAAATATTTTTTCAGAGCTGGATGCAGATAAAAATTATTTTTAATTTGCAACCTGATGGAGGTCAGTATAGATGGACTAATAGAGAAAGTCCCACACACTGCTAGAAGGCCAAATATTTTTTCAGAGCTAGATGCAGACAAAAAATTATTTTCAGTTTGCAACCTGATGGAGGTCAGTATAGATGGACTAATAGAACAAGTCCCACACACAGCTAGAAGCCCAATATTTTTTCAGAGGTAGATGCAGAAAAAAAATATATTCAGTTTGCAACCTGATGGAAGTCAGTATAGATGGACTAATAGAGAAAGTCCCACACACTGCTAGAAGGCCAAATATTTTTTCAGAGCTAGATGCAGACAAAAAATTATTTTTAATTTGCAACCTGATGGAGGTCAGTATAGATGGACTAATAGAGAAAGCCCCACACACTGCTAGAAGGCCAAATATTTTTTCAGAGCTGGATGCAGATAAAAATTATTTTTAATTTGCAACCTGATGGAGGTCAGTATAGATGGACTAATAGAGAAAGTCCCACACACTGCTAGAAGGCCAAATATTTTTTCAGAGCTAGATGCAGACAAAAAATTATTTTCAGTTTGCAACCTGATGGAGGTCAGTATAGATGGACTAATAGAACAAGTCCCACACTGCTAGAAGCTCAATATTTTTTCAGAGGTAGATGCAGAAAAAAAATCTATTCAGTTTGCAACCTGATGGAGGTCAGTATAGATGGACTAATAGAGAAAGTCCCACACACTGCTAGAAGGCCAAATATTTTTTCAGAGCTTGATGCAGACAAAAATTATTTTTAATTTGCAACCTGATGGAGGTCAGTATAGATGGACTAATAGAGAAAGTCCCACACACTGCTAGAAGGCCAAATATTTTTTCAGAGCTGGATGCAGATAAAATTATTTTTAATTTGCAACCTGATGGAGGTCAGTATAGATGGACTAATAGAGAAAGTCCCACACACTGCTAGAAGGCCAAATATTTTTTCAGAGCTAGATGCAGACAAAAAATTATTTTCAGTTTGCAACCTGATGGAGGTCAGTATAGATGGACTAATAGAACAAGTCCCACACTGCTAGAAGCTCAATATTTTTTCAGAGGTAGATGCAGAAAAAAAATCTATTCAGTTTGCAACCTGATGGAGGTCAGTATAGATGGACTAATAGAGAAAGTCCCACACACTGCTAGAAGGCCAAATATTTTTTCAGAGCTTGATGCAGACAAAAATTATTTTTAATTTGCAACCTGATGGAGGTCAGTATAGATGGACTAATAGAGAAAGTCCCACACACTGCTAGAAGGCCAAATATTTTTTCAGAGCTGGATGCAGATAAAAATGATTTTTAATTTGCAACCTGATGGAGGTCAGTATAGATGGACTAATAGAGAAAGTCCCACACACTGCTAGAAGGCCAAATATTTTTTCAGAGCTAGATGCAGACAAAAAATTATTTTCAGTTTGCAACCTGATGGAGGTCTGTATAGATGGATTAATAGAACAAGTCCCACACACAGCTAGAAGCCCAATATTTTTTCAGAGGTAGATGCAGAAAAAATAAATATTCAGTTTGCAACCTGATGGAGGTCAGTATAGATGGACTAATAGAACAAGTCTCACACACTGCTAGAAGCCCAAAAATGTTTTCAGAGGTAGATGCAGAAAAAAATTATATTCAGTTTGCAACCTGATGGAGGTCTGTATAGATGGATTAATATAACAAGTCCCACACACAGCTAGAAGCCCAATATTTTTTCAGAGGTAAATGCAGAAAAAAATTATATTCAGTTTGCAACCTGATGGAGGTCAGTATAGATGGACTAATAGAATGATGCTATGCCCAAAAGATTTTACTTCACTAGGTGCAGTAAAAAAATTGGTATTCTATACACAGGTGGTATATCTTGCACCACAGATAGGCTACTCCACTGACTAACACACTCTGCAATAGGCCAAAAACGATTAGCTTTGCTAGATTCAGCCAAATGCTGTGAAAAAAACTTGCACAGCACTGGCACAGACCTGCCTGGCAAAAACTGATAGGAACTGATGTAACCTAGTCCTGAAAAGGACTGCAATTACAATTAGTCTTTACTCCCACAATCTATCTATTTAAGAGCACAGACCTGCCTGATAAAAGTCATAGGAAATGCTGTAACCTAGTCCTTAAAAGGACTGCAATCACAACTATTCCCTACTCCCAAGCTATCTGTAGATTTGTGCGAAAATTGGCTTGAAATTAACAAGGTATAGCGCACACAGCAACAGCGGTGCCGTCTAACACGCAGCTGCAGCAGTGAGAAAATTGTGGCGACGGGGAAAATGGCTTGGTCTTATAGGGCAAGGACATGTGACATACACTGCCAATGACACATGCCCTTGCTTGTGTGAAAAAAGCACTTCGCTCCGTGTGTGCGCTGCTGATAGGCTGACAGATTGCACCTCCCCACTGTAAATGCGGGAAAGAGAAAAAAAAATGGAGATCTTCATTATTCCTGCAGAGATCCATCCCCTGCCCCTCCCCCCACCCCGCTGTACACTCAAACTGCGTATTAACATTAATTTTCATCATTACTGAGAAAAAATCCAGTTATGATTTTGGTGCACGAACAGTTATCGAACATAACCTCGAACAGCCAAATTTTTCTCAAATCGTTCGTGTTCGCCGAACGGCTCGAACACCGCCCAAAACAGCTCGAATTTGAGATTGGCGAACAGTTTGAGTAGAACAACGCTCATCTCTATTGCAGAGTGCTTCTATGGACAGATGAGACAAAAATTGAAGTTTTTGGCAAGGGACATCAGCTCTATGTTCACAGACGGAAAATGAAGCATATCAAGAAAAGAGCACTATCCCTACTGTGAAACATGGAGGAGGCTCTGTTATGTTCTGAGGCTGCTTTGCTGCATCTGGCACAGAGTGTCTTGAATCTGTGCAGGGTACAATGAAATCTAAAGACTATCAAGGGATTCTAGAGAGAAATGTGCTGCCCTGTGGCACAAAGCTTTGTCTCAGTCGCAGGTCATGGGTTTTGCAACAGGATAATGACCGAAAACACACAGCTAAAAACACCCAAGAAATGGACTATTCTGAAGTGACCTTCTATGAGCCCTGACCTAAATCCTATTGAGCATCTTTAGAAAGAGCTGAAACATGCCGATTGGAAAAGGCAACCTTCAAACATGAGACAACTGGAGTAGTTTGCTCATGAGGAGTTGTCCAAAATACATGTCGAGAGGTGCAGAAGTCTCATTGACAGTTACAGGAATTGTTTGATTGCAGTGAGTGCCTCAAAAGGTTGTTCAACAAAATATTAAGTTAAGAGTGCCATCATTTCTGTCCAGGCCTATTTCATGAGTTTAAATTTTTTTTAAATTTCTGTGGAAGCAGGGTTGAAAAGCAGTGACTGACGTTCATTTGTTTATTTTCATAAATTTTTAATTTATTATTACTTTTGTCAGATTCAAGTTATTTCTGTGACCATTGTGAGTTTCTCTTTCATTAAAGGAGGGGTACCAACAATTTTGACCAGCACAGGAACATTTTATTTAAACACATACAATTGTGGAAGTTATTATTATTCCAAGATCTGGTGATTAAAATTAATTTTTGTTTGTGGGAAAACCCCTTCAATCATGTCAATACTGTAAAATTAAAGCACCACTCCAGCATTTTTTTATTTTAGCACTGGAATGGAGGCGTTAATGTAAGTTCCCTGACCCTAGTAATATGATTACTAGCTCAATTACTTACCCGTCTTTAGTAGAGATGAGCGTTGTTCTACTCGAACTGTTCGCCAATCTCAAATTCGAGCTGTTTTGGGCGGTGTTCGAGCCGTTCGGCGAACACGAACAATTTGAGAAAAATTCGGCTGTTCGAGGTTATGTTCCATAACTGTTCGTGCACCAAAATCATAACTGGATTTTATCTCAGTAATGATGAAAATTAATGTTAATACGCAGTTTGAGTGTACAGCGGGGTGGGGGGAGGGGCAGGGGATGGATCTCTGCAGGAACAATGAAGATCTCCATTTTTTTTTTCTCTTTCCCGCATTTACAGTGGGGAGGTGCAATCTGTCAGCCTATCAGCAGCGCACACACGGAGCGAAGTGCTTTTTTTCACACAAGCAAGGGCATGTGTCATTGGCAGTGTATGTCACATGTCCTTGCCCTATAAGACCAAGCCATTTTCCCCGTCGTCACCATTTTCTCACTGCTGCAGCTGCGTGTTAGACGGCACCGCTGTTGCTGTGTGCGCTATACCTTGTTAATTTCAAGCCAATTTTCGCACAAATCTACAGATAGCTTGGGAGTAGTGAATAGTTGTGATTGCAGTCCTTTTAAGGACTAGGTTACAGCATTTCCTACGACTTTTATAAGGCAGGTCTGTGCTCTTAAATAGATAGATTGTGGGAGTAAAGACTAATTGTAATTGGAGTCCTTTTCAGGACTAGGTTACATCAGTTCCTATCAGTTTTTATCAGGCAGGTCTGTGCCAGTGCTGTGCAAGTTTTTTTCACAGCATTTGGCTGTATCTAGCAAAGCTAATCCTTTTTGGCCTATTGCAGAGTGTGTTAGTCAGTGGAGTAGCCTATCTGTGTTGCAAGATATACCACCTGTGTATAGAATACCACTTTTTTTACTGCACCTACTGAAGTAAAATCTTTTGGGCATAGCATCATTCTATTAGTCCATCTATACTGACCTCCATCAGGTTGCAAATTGAATATAATTTTTTTCTGCATCTACCTCTGAAAAAATATTGGGCTTCTAGCTGTGTGTGGGACTTGTTCTATTAGTCCATCTATACAGACCTCCATCAGGTTGCAAACTGAATATATTTTTTTCTGCATCTACCTCTGAAAAAATATTGGGCTTCTAGCTGTGTGTGGGACTTGTTCTATTAATCCATCTATACAGACCTCCATCAGGTTGCAAACTGAATATATTTTTTTCTGCATCTACCTCTGAAAAAATATTGGGCTTCTAGCTGTGTGTGGGACTTGTTGTATTAGTCCATCTATACAGACCTCCATCAGGTTGCAAACTGAATATATTTTTTTCTGCATCTACCTCTGAAAAAATATTGGGCTTCTAGCTGTGTGTGGGACTTGTTGTATTAGTCCATCTATACTGACCTCCATCAGGTTGCAAACTGAATATGTTTTTTTCTGCATCTACCTCTGAAAAAATATTTGGCCTTCTAGCAGTGTGTGGGACTTTCTCTATTAGTCCATCTATACTGACCTCCATCAGGTTGCAATTTGAATATAATTTTTTTTCTGCATCTAACCCAGCCAATAGTTTTGGCCTAATACCACAGTTTGGCCACTCAGCTCTGCTCGGTTCCCATCCATTGTTTTTTTGTGCAAACAACTCCAGAGTTGTTAATTAGTTAACCACCAAAATGAGTGGAAAAAGGCCTGCTGCTGGTGGAAAGGGGAATAGGCGTGTTGGGAAGGGGAAAAAAGGTTGTGTTCGTGGGGTAGGTGTTAAAGCAACAGTAACATCTGCAGAAGAAAGACCATCTTCCAGCCAAACTAAAATGTCTACTTCTTTTAGCGGACAATGTGATAAGATCCCTTTCTTACGGACACGCCAATCGCTACAAATTCCAGATGAGGCACAAAAACAGCAGGTGCTTCAACGGATATCAAGTGCTCCTTTAAGTGGGCTCTCCTCCACATCAACTTCAACATCACAAATACTCCAGTCCTCAAAGGTGTCACCCCAATCGCACTTGCTTCCTCACAGCTCCCAAATCTCCAGCTGCCCGTCTGAGTATGAGGTAGAACAGATGGTTGAGTCTGCAGAGCTGTTTACTCATACTATAGCCTGGGAATCAGAGGTCGACTCTAGCGCTTCTGTGAATCCAGACGAGGAAATGATCTGCACTGATGCCCAGAATCTTTATGAGTCGGATTCAGGACCAGACGCAGAAGGTTCTGACCATAATGTAGACCCTCATTCCCAAACTGTAACTCCTGTTGGTGGAGACAATGAGGAAGACGATGATAAGACTCAAATACCTGATTGGAGCGACAACTTTAGTTTTTTGTCAGGGCAGGAACAGGTTGGCTCTGAGGACGACGGGTGTGATAACGCACAGGGTGATGATGATGAGGTTGGAGATCCCACTTACTGTCAACCCACAGTCAGCCAAGAGATGAGGTCAGCAGAGGAGGTGGAGGAAGATGCTAGTGACGACGAGGTCAGTTTGCGCCTTCCTGGACAGAGACGTAGTACTGGAAGCACGTCAACAACTGCATCCTCAAACACAACTCTGCCTCTCACCACAAGTCGTGGTGGCTCTTCAGGTCGCATGGGTGCTAAGCCTTGCATAGCCTGGGCATTTTTTCAGATCGATAAAGATGACCCAACTCGTGTTATCTGTAACATTTGTCAGCAAAAGCTAAGTAGAGGCCAAAAAATACATAGTTTGAGTACTTCATGCATGAACCGGCACATGGACATGAAGCATAAGTTGCAGTGGGAAGCTCAGTGTGCTACAATGCGGCCTAGCCGGCCGGGCCAACCACCGTCTGCCATATCTTGTGCATCCGCGGCCTCTTCATCCTCTGTGACTGGGGGGACAGCAGTCACACCTGTTTTGGGGCGCAGACCTGCCACCTCTTTACCCGCAACAGCCAGAGTGATTATCAGGTCATCATTTTCTTTGGAGGTGGTAACACCAGCTGGTGTTGAGCGCTGTCCGACATCGATAGCACCACCTTTGGATCAAGGCAACCTAACATGTCCGCCTGCATCTTCCTCACAGACCGGCAGTTTGCCGGGGACACCCTTATCAACCCCGTCTAAGCACAATAGCCAGCCCTCGGTCCCTCAGATGTGGACAAGTAAAAGACCATTTCCTCCTAGCCATGAGAAAGCTAAGAGGTTGAATTTCACCATCTGCAAGTTCTTGGCTACAGAAATGCTGCCTTTCCGCCTGGTGGACACAGAGGATTTTCGAGACCTTATGTCCGTCGCAGTTCCCCAGTACCAGATGCCCAGTCGGCACTACTTCTCAAAGAAAGGTGTGCCTGCGCGCCACCAGCATGTCGCACACAACATCACCGCTTCTTTGAGAAACTCTGTGTGTGACAGGGTGCATTTCACCACAGACACTTGGACGAGTAGGCATGGACAGGGGCGTTACATGTCGCTGACTGGGCACTGGGTAACTATGGTGACAGCAGGACAAGGGGCTGCTGTCCAAGTCTTGCCGTCCCCATGAGTTGGGCGTCAATCCTCTTTATGTCAAAGTTCCTCCACTGCTTCTGCCTCCTCAACCTCCTCTCGGTCTTCCACCTGCACCCAAAGCCTGTCTGGTCATGCCACAAGCTTTCTAACTGCGCAGAAGGGATCCTGCACACCTCCTTACTATGCTGGCAGTAGGGCTCAACGTCATCAGGCGGTTTTTACATTGAAATGTCTGGGAAATGTGAGTCACACAGCTGAGGAGTTGTGGTCAGCTCTGGAGAACCAATTTCATGAATGGTTGTCTCCACTGGACCTGAAACCAGGGAAGGCCGTGTGCAATAATGCTGCAAACCTGGGTGCGGCCCTTCGCCGGGGCAATGTCACACACGTGCCTTGTATGGCTCACGTGTTGAACCTGGTTGTCCAGCAATTTTTAGCCCACTATCCCAGACTAGATGGCCTTCTGCAGAGGGCACGGTCGCTGTGTGCTCACTTTCGCCGTTCGCATCCCGCAGCTCAGCGACTTACATCTCTACAGAAGTCGTTGGGCCTGCCACTTCACCGGCTAAAATGCGATGTGCCTACCCGGTGGAATTCAACTCTGCACATGTTGCAGCGACTGTGGCAGCACCGACAAGCCCTGGTGCAATACGTTCTGACGTATAGCCTGGGCCAACGAGATCCAGAGGTGGGGCAAATCACGCTGGAGGAGTGGTCTCAGATCAGGGACCTATGCACCCTTCTGCACAGTTTTGAAATGGCGACGAAGATGTTTAGTGCTGACGATGCCATTATCAGCATGACTATTCCGGTGATTTACATGCTGGAGCACATGTTAAACAGAATTCGGAGTCAGGTGGTGGCACAAGAGGAGGTGGAGGAAGTAGAGGAGGAGGAGTTGTATGCGGAAGGGCTAACATCTGCAAGGTCCAGACGGTCGGCAGCACCAAGGCGGCAGGCATGTGAGGGTGGGGGAGATGGTTTTACCAGGGCGCATGGTAGCAGCCAAACTAGTGAGGAAGGTGCAGGAGCCCAGGAAGAAGTGGAGGACGAACTGATGGAAGACTCATCATATGAGGGAGACCTTGATCACATTTCTGTTGTGCGAGGTTGGGGGGAGAGGACAGAGGAAGGAAGCATGATTGTTACCTCGCCACCAACACAACAGGGACTTGGGGCTCCTGGATGCGCAACACACATGAGTGCCTTCTTGCTGCACTACCTGCAACATGACCCTCGAATTGTGAGAATTAGAAATAATCCTGACTACTGGGTTGCCACACTGTTAGATCCCCGGTACAAAAGTAAATTTGCAGAAATTATTCCTGCAGGAGTATCAGCAGAGACTGTTGCAGAATCTTACATGTGCTTTTCCACAAAATACCAGTGGTGCACGTAGTGAATCTCACAGTTCCAACTTGCCAACCGTGGGACCGTCAAGTGTTCAGCACTCAAACCGTAACAGAACCACAGTATCTGCTGGTAACATCAATTTTGCGGAATCATTTCACCACTTTTTTAGCCCATCCTTTGCAAGGGCACAGGAGACAAGAAGTCTGACACATAGTCAACGCCTAGAGACGATGGTACAGGAGTATCTCCAAGTAAACATTGAATCCACGACTGTGTCACTGGACCCTTGCTCTTTTTGGGCTTCCAATCTGGATAAATGGCCCGAGCTAGCCACTTACGCCTTGGAGATCTTGTCATGCCCCGCAGCCAGCGTTCTGTCTGAACGTGTGTTCAGCGCTGCTGGTGGTGTGCTGACAGATAAGCGCACGCGGCTCTCCACTGATAATGTAGACAGACTCACGTTCATAAAGATGAACAAATCATGGATCCGAAACGACTTTTCTACCCCTGTGTCATCCTGGGGAGAGTAAAAGCTTGATGATTGGTTAAAATCACCCTACCAACCGTTTTAAGCTTTCAAATTACTAATCATGTTTATCTGTATCTTGGCTGGAAAATAATTTGGGCTTTGTAGCAGTGTGCAGCACTGATTCTATTAGGCCATCTATAATAAGCTCCACCAGATTTAAAATTACTAATCATGTTTATCTGTATCTTGACTGGAAAATAATTTGGGCTTTGTAGCAGTGTGCAGCACTGATCCTATTAGGCCATCTATACTAAAGCTTCACCAGATTTAAAATTAATAATAATTTTTAGCTGCATCTAGCCCGGAAAATAATTTTGGGGCTCCGAGATGCGCAAGACACATAAGTGCCTTCTTGCTGCACTACGTGCAGCATGACCCTCATATTGTCAGAATTCGAAGTAATCATGACTACTGGGTTGCCACACTCTTAGATCCCCCAAACTTTTCGATCAACCTTTTCATTTTAATAAAGACCAAAAAAATGGTCATTTTTGAAATTATAAGCATTAGCAGGTTGTTAGAAACTGAAATCAAACAGTTTTCAACTCAAAACTTTATTTTAGGTGATGTTACATTTTCACATAGGACCCCTTGTTCGAAAGGAGCTTCTGAACTCTCTCGTCCATTGAATTTGTCAGGTTTTGGATGGTTTCTGCTTCAATTGTTTTGCATGAGGACAGAATACCCTCCCAGAGCTGTTGCTTAGATGTGAACTGCCTCCCGCCATCATAGAAACTCCTTTTAATGATGCTCCAAAGGTTTTGAATGGGGTAGAGGTCAGGGGAGCATGGGGGTCACACCATAAGTTTGTCCCATTTTATGCCCATATCAGCCAGAGATGCAGATGTTTTATGTGCAGCATGAGATGGTGCATTATCATGCAGAAAAATGATCTTGCTGTGAAATACACGGTTCTTCATCTTGAACCATGGCAGGAAGTGCTGTTTGAGAAAATCCACATACATTATGGAGTTCATCTTTAGCGCCTTCAGGGATCCTAAAGTGGCCGACAATCTCTCTCCCCATGATTCCAGCCCAAAACATTACTCCACCTCCTCCTTGTTGGCGCTGTAGCCGTGTTTGCGTGGGGTGTCCATCAACCAGCCATCCTCCACTCCATCCATCTGGACCATCGAGCGCTGCACGGCACTCATCCGTGAACAAAACAGTTTTGAAATCAGTCTTCATGTAATGTTTGGCCCACTGGAGCCGTTTCTGCTTGTGTGAAGTGGATAGAGGAGGTCGACAGAATGGCGTATGCACAGCTGCAAACCTCTGTAGGACCCTGCATCTTGTTGTTCGGGGGACGTTGGAGGCACAAGCAGCTTCAAAAACTTGTCTGCTGCTATGACAAGGCTTTTTAGCCGCTGCTCTTTCAACCTGACGTAATTGCCTGTAGGAAAGAGTCCTCAATTTGCCCTTATCAGCACGCACACGTGTGTACTGTGAATCAGCCACATACTTCTTGATTGCCAAGACACTTCATCCTGATCATCGCACAATGTTGATTGTAGTCATGCCTTGACCTAAACACTCCACAATTTGTTGCTTCTCAGCAGCCGACACATCCTTTTTCTTTCCCATTTTGGCAGAAAATGTAGGCTGCTTAATAATGTGAGACAGCCTTCTTAAGTAGTCTTGCCTTTCATTGGACACACCTGCCAAACTAATTAGCACAGGTGTCTGCAATTGCTTACAGTGATATAAAGAGCCCTGACACACATCACCATCAATGAGTTTAACTGACAAACAAACAAATTCTTCCCTTATCACTCCTAAACACTTTTTGCATAATAATTTGGAACACAGTGTACATGTGCTTTTCCACAAAACACCAGTGGTTCACGTAGTGAATCTTACAGTTCTAACTTGCCAACCGTGGTCTGTATGGAGTTGTTCAATAAAGGGCCCAAAATTAAGATAACATAGATGGGAGAGGTCTCTATGAATAGGAATTCCTAAGTATTTGATACCCTGTGAGGGCCAGGCAAAGGGAAAGTTGGACTGGATGGAATCCTGTATGGATTTGGGGAGGGAGACATCGAGGGCCTCAGACTTCACTGCATTGATTTTAAAATTTGACCATGTAACAAAGTGATCTATTTCAGCCATAACAGCATGGATGGATATATGTGATTGAGTGATATATACTAGGACATAATCAGCAAATAGAGAGCACTTGTACTCAGTGCCTCCCACCTCAATCCACCTAATATTGGGGTTATGGCGAATTGATGAGAGCAGGTGCTCCGTCAGTAGGATGTATAAGAGAGGGGACAGAGAACATCCCTGCCTTGTCCCATTGGTGATTGTGAAAGGTGATGAAAATGTTCTGACGCGCCCCCTGGGCCTTGGGACACCCGGAGCCGGACCCTTTTTGGTGGATGCTGGTGGTTGTAGTCTCCGTGACGGCAACCCGGTTCCGTGGCTCAGGGCGGTCAAACCAGTGGCGGAACTATTTATGTGGTTTTGATGTTTAAATGTCCGACTACGCCACCCGTGGATTGCGGTCAGAGTGAACCGCCGCTCCAGGGCAGACCGCTGAGGCTGGTGTTGTGGGTGCAGCAGAGCGTAGCATAACTCCCCACGGGAGGAGTATAGCCTCAGGGCAGTGTATGCGGAGGATGGGGGTGATGGTGCAGGGCAGCAGCAGTAATGACACGGAGTCAGTGATGCAGTCCAGGGCCTTTACTCACAGTTCTTATTATCCAGACCACGTCTGCAGGTAACGGCTGCCCACGTCGTACTGTGCTCACCAGGTGAGGGGCTCAGACAACTCCCAGATAACTTTGGAGTGCTTCACAGGACCCCCTTTATGTGTCCTTTGTCTGGCCTTTCTTACCAACCCTTCTGTCCGGCTGCCTCGGGCCTCCTCTTGGTAAACTTGGCGCCAGTTTCCCTGACCCTATGTGGTGCCTTCCTAGCGGGTGTAGCGAGGGGCTGCGCCACATAAAATGTCACAGCCTCCTGTTTCTATCTGAGGGTCGTTTCCTGCCTCCACTAGTTTCGGGGACCGGTCTCCCCCTTTGGCCTGACCCCTCCACGCAGGTGGATTCGGGCGTGCGGTGGCGACTCGCCCATCCGCACCCCTGAGATCCCTTCTTTCCTCGTTCCTGGAGCCTTCTCCGCTCCTCTTCCTTCCTTCTCCCTCTTCCAGGCCTGGGCCTCTGTTACTAGGCCCGCCTCCGGAGCAGAGCTCATGCAGAGCCCCTGCTCCCTGCCACTTCTGCTCAGACTTCTCTGCACTGAACTAAGATGGTGCCCACCTTTTATACTCCCTTCTCAATGCACCCAGGAACTGCTTCCTCCCTGCTCCTGCACTACAGGGTTCCCCTTCCTCAGTGTTCCCTCCCCCCACTCCAGCCAGGGACAGGGACTGTCGTGCCCATCTCAGGGGCATATTGGTCGCCCTGCCCCACGGCAATGTGGTGTAATGCATGCAGGTGTCGGGTCCTGATCCACACTACATCCTTACCTGAGAGTGAGATATCACACCTCTGGGTGAGGTGCAATACCTCTGTAGCAACCGAGCCCTCAGGGTGCTACAGTTCCATTTATCTTCAGCCTAGGTGACGTATTGCGATACAGGGCCGTGATTTTGGCTATAAAAGGGTCCCCTAGACCCCTACCCCAAGCTTTTTAAGAGAATCATATATGGCGTGCCAGGAGACTCTATGGAATGCTTTCTCAGCATCCAACGAGAGTATCTAATTACAAATTTTTAACTGCATCTAGCCCAGGAAATACTTTGTGCCTAGTAGCAGTGTCTGCTAGTCAGCGGATTATCCCGGCTGTTAAGCAAGCTACACCACCTGTAGTTTG
The DNA here is from genome assembly GCF_046119375.1 of Phyllobates terribilis. Classification (NCBI taxonomy): domain Eukaryota; kingdom Metazoa; phylum Chordata; class Amphibia; order Anura; family Dendrobatidae; genus Phyllobates; species Phyllobates terribilis. Next base: position 733,038,354 of record NW_027362763.1, on the reverse strand, counting down.
GACACTTCATTTTTTCAAAGGAAATGCTTCGGGACCACGGGTTACTCAGTGAAGAGCATCAGGAGGCACCCCAAGCCATAGGGGCTCTGACTGGCAGTAGGATGCCTTGCGGTGGACAGCCGAGCTCGATCCTTATAAAAGCTTTTTAACTGCAGCAGCTTTAGTGGACGCTACTGGAGCTGGAATTACGCGGCTGCTGGCATGAGACTTGCCCTCCAATAGATCCTTGTAAATGGATTTAAAGTGTATTTATTCAAATTAGAGAGACAATTTAAATTAAAAAGCTTAGAGCTGCCTCCACCACAGGGGGGCTCGCTCGACCCACCAGCGGACAGGCACCAGTATTGGGAGAGGGGGGCTGGCCGTCAGGGTTCACCGCGGCTCTGGCACAAACCCGGCGACACGGAGGTGGCACGGGCAGGAGCGGACTGAACCTGTCGGCTTCTCACTTTTTGGATTTTAGAAGGGCATGACATGCCTATATCTGTGTCTCCCCCTCCTTTTACTCCTCCACCTCTTTTCTTTTCACATGACTATATGTACTTGTCACTTTTCCATGTGTTAGTTGTGTCTTCTGAGCAGTTTGTCAGCTTTTGGACACCTTTTGAAGGTGTTTTCTATGTGTTTCTATGTGTTTTTGTTTGCCTGCCATTGGTTTTAACGGTGTTCGAAGGTGTTCGACGAACAGTTCGACGAACAGTTCGGCGAACACACGGGTGTACGACGAACCGAACCGAACTCGAACACTACGGGGGTGGCTCAACACTAGTCTTTAGCTCTTCCCAGTGCCGCATTGGTCCAGGTCCGCCATCTTGTGACCGCAACTTCTAACTGAAGTAAGAGATAACGGTCATAAGCTCTCAATGTAAGTCCATGGGAGCCTCATACTGCTCTCGTTCTGGCTCTCATAGAGTTACATTGAGAAGTGACTACCAGAAGATCCAGCAAACACAGGAGTGATCCAGCAGGCCAAAACCTCCAGAAGATGACCGGAGCAGAGCCGATAACGGATGAAAATGGCAGCTGGTAAATATAATACTGGGGGCAGGGAACTTAGGTTAGTTGCACCACTCCAGCTTTGAAATTTAAAAAAAAAAAAAACACTGTAGTGGAGCTTTAAAGAAAATTTGTCATACTAGAAAATGCTATTTACCTGTGTTAATCTGCTACCACTCACAGTATAGTGAGTGCTATGACTTTAGCCGCTCCTTATACTCCCCTATAACTGAGGGACTCTCCCGGGAAATAAGTGAATTTTCTCCTAGTAGTCGAATTTTCAGTGAGGCGTTGGAGCATTTTCACTTTTGTCTTTTTTTGGCTGCATTGTAAAACTATTTACCTGCAGATTAACCCTATATCTGCAGGTAAATAATGTTTTCCAAGGAGATAGGTTCACTATAATTCTGACCTATAATTTAAACCTTTGAAATTAATTATTTATTAAGTAAAGCACATCTATGGCTGCCACCATGGGACCGTATAATAACATTTTCAATAGCATGAAAGGTGAATCCAGTCGAGTCTACAAAGTGGTGCCTTTTAAAATGTTTAGATACTGTGACAAAGTCACTGGCAAGGTGCTGGAGGGGAAATATGTTTGAGCGAGGCTATTAGCTTCAGTGATTTGAAGCCCAGAAGTTTTGCTCTAGCACATTAAGTATTTCAAGGGGTTAAGCAGCCATTTTAAAAGGGCTGGGTTTTTGTGAATGACCATAGAGTGGGTCGGAGGTCGTTCACCATGTCTCCATCCCAGGGTGTGGTCTGGAGTTTAAATAGGCAGCCTGATGAGGCATTCAGTGTTCAGTGTATCTGGAGAGGCTAGCTCCAGAGAGGTGGTTGTGGTTATTGCTAAACTGAACCATGGGTTTGCTAAACTATGAGCAGGTGGACCCCCAATATCACAAGGACTTTGTTTTGTGTTACCACTTTGTTTTGTTTTCCTGTTTTACCCAAAGAGCCGTGTTTATTTTAATGAACTCTATGTTGGTTTATGCAACATTATAATAAACCAACAAGAAATTTAAATAGACAGCATACCTGTGTCTACCTCTGTGTGCAGTCGAGTGAGCCACTCTATCACAATACAGTGGAAGGGTTAGCTGCCTCTGAATTGGTTGAATCCCAAATGTGGAAAAATATGGATGGATGAAACCCATATTTGTTATCACATTTAGTAGAGCGTTTTCTCATACAGTGCAGACCAAAAGTTTGGACACACCTTCTCATTTAAAGATTTTTCTGTATTTTCATGACTATGAAAATTGTACATTCACACTGAAGGCATCAAAACTATGAATTAACACATGTGGAATTATGTACTTAACAAAAAAGTTTGAAACAACTGAAAATATATCTTATATTCTAGGTTCTTCAAAGTAGCCACTTTTTGCTTTGATGACTGCTTTGCACACTCTTGGCATTCTCTTGATGAGCTTCAAGAGGTAGTCACTGGAAATGGTCTTCCAACAATCTTGAAGGAGTTCCCAGAGATGCTTAGCACTTGTTGGCCCTTTTGCCTTCACTCTGCGGTCCAGCATCTTGATTGGGTTCAGGTCTGATGACTGTGGAGGCCAGGTCATCAGGCGTAGCACCCTATCACTCTCCTTCTTGGTCAAATAGCCCTTACACAGCCTGGAGGTATGTTTGGGTCTTTCTTCTGTTGAAAAATAAATGATGGTCCAACTAAACGCAAACCAGGTGGAATAGCATGCCGCTGCAAGATGCTGTGGTAGCCATGCTGGTTCAGTATGCCTTGAATTTTTCAATAAATCTCCAACAGTGTCACCAGCAAAGCACCCCCACACCATCACACCTCCTCCTCCATGCTTCACGGTGGGAGCCAGGCATGTAAAGTCCATCCGTTCACCTTTTCTGCGTCGCATAAAGACACGGTGGTTGGAACCAAAGATCTCAAATTTGGACTCATCAGACCAAAGCACAGATTTCCACTGGTCTAATGTCCATTCCTCGAGTTCTTTAGCCCAAACAAGTCTCTTCTGCTTGTTGCCTGTCCTTAGCAGTGGTTTCCTAGCAGCTATTTTACCATGAAGGCCTGCTGCACAAAGTCTCCTCTTAACAGTTGTTGTAGAGATGTGTCTGCTGCTAGAACTCTGTGTGGCATTGACCTAGTCTCTAATCTGAGCTGCTGTTAACCTGCGATTTCTGAGGCTGGTGACTCGGATAAACTTATCCTCAGAAGCAGAGGTGACTCTTGGTCTTCCTTTCCTGGGGTGGTCCTCATGTGAGCCACTTTCTTTGTAGCGCTTGATGGTTTTTGCAACTGCACTTGGGGACACTTTCAAAGTTTTCCCAATTTTTTGGACTGACTGACCTTCATTTCTTAAACTAATGATGGTCACTCGTTTTTCTTTACTTAACTGCTTTTTTCTTGCCATAATACAAATTCTAACAGTCTATTCAGTAGGACTATCAGCTGCGTAGCCACCAGACTTCTGCACAACACAACTGATGGTCCCAACCCCATTTATAAGGCAAGAAATCCCACTTATTAAACCTGACAGGGCACACCTGTGAACTGAAAACCATTTCCGTTGACTACCTCATGAAGCTCATCAAGAGAATGCCAAGAGTGTGCAAAGCAGTCATCAAAGCAAAAGGTGGCTACTTTGAAGAACCTAGAATATAAGACATATTTTCAGTAGTTTCACACTTTTTTTGTTAAGTATATAACTCCACATGTGTTAATTCATAGTTTTGATGCCTTCAGTGTGAATGTACAATTTTCATAGTCATGAAAATACAGAAAAATCTTTAAATGAGGAGGTGTGTCCAAACTTTTAGTCTGTACTGTATTAGAAATATTATTAACATATATAATCCATTCTTGCAACTGGATGAAAAACTACAAGTTAGTGAAAAATGGATGTGTTTTCACACCCTGCAGGCTCCTACTTTAGCCAACATTTTATTACCTAGTTTATTGTTAAAGAAGAATCAAACAAAACAATGGGTAAAATGTGCAGGTTTTTTTAAATGTTGCAAGAAGAAAGAAGTTCTCATGCTCCAAATTTATAATTACAACTAAAAACATTAGAGCTGCCATTAGTGACAATGCTAACAATATAAAACAATTAATACATTGAAATGTCACTTATGTGATTTATTATGCTTATTGTACAATATGTGACTTATTCTATATTGCATTGGTCCCCAACCTTTCATACCTTGTGAGCCACATTCAACTCTTAGAGATAGTCACAAGCCACATCCAGTGTCCCATTACCGGTATAATGTCTGACCAAGCATACCCAAAGAATGCACACAAAGACCATGTATCCATTATAGGTGGTATGCGTAGATCCAAAGGTTCACACTTTAGCCCCATTTGGTGCTCTGGCATCAAGCACACTCAGCACTATTGCATCAAAGAGGTTGTCCACCATTCCAGCGGTGTCCGCACTCACATTCCCAGGACACATGTGCAGTTGTTTTGACACATGGGCAATGCGCCCAATCAGTGCTGGCATCACATTGTGCATATTAGCAAACAAGAGGAAGTGAGCGGCAAACCGCAGCTCTCGCTTCCTGTTCATTACGTATACATCCAAAAGCAGGGACAGTGACACCAGCACTGATTGGGCACAGGGCTCACATGTCATAACAACCACATGTGAGCCCCAAGAAAGCGAGTGCTGACACCACTGGAACGGCGCTGGCACGGGAGGTGAGTATAGGTGTTTTTATTTCAACCAAACATTCAGATTGAGAAGGTGTAGTCCTAGTAGTGGAAAACCCCTTTAAGGACCGTGCAGGTCAGAAACATTTGGTCTGATACTCATATTTGATGTGTTAGTATTGTTACTTTGTGCTTTATGCACTCTGTTCTTTGAATTTTATCACTAAAGATTAACAAATGTGAACATTTTAATGTATGAGTGTCGGCGATTTTCTTATATTTAAGTACTGTTGTAAAGAGCCATCATACCAGGTACTCATTAGGTAAGTTGAATTGAACAATTTCAGTTTCTAATATTTTTTTTTTTTGCATTCACAAATGATAATCCAAAAATGCAAAACAATATTGAGCTATTCAATTTACTTTACATCAATAAAAAAGGAGGGTTTATATGTATGGACTCTGCAAGAAACCCATGGCCGCCATGTGATGCCATGCAGGCTGTGTTGGTGCTGTACAGTTAGACATATTCTCTTGAAGGAATGCTTGAGAAGAATACCTTTCTTTTGTATCAGAAACCTACAGAAAAAAAGTCTGTATGCTTCCATATCAAAATAGAAGACATTTAATGGTTTACTATAGGCTTCTTGCATCACTGTGGGAGAATTTCAAAGGAAAGGAACTAGAAAGGAAGAGAGTGTGTCTAAAATTAATTTTTAATTAGAAATTATTAAAATTGATAATTAAGATATTCCTCATACACATACAACCTTTGCGGATGTATATAAGATCACAGATGCTAAAGTCAACGTAAAAAGGACTGTGATCCAATAAATTTAGATGAGATCCAAAATAATTTATCAATCAAAAGAAACCTGACTCTTGTCCCTTATAAATTGTAGGTCAGGTATTTTATTTTCATATATGGAGAGCCATGGAGCTGATCACATTGGGAGTGACTGTTTAATAACTTTTATGACTCCTCAGAAGTTAGTTGATACCGTGTATGACTGACATACAGCTCCTTATGGATATATTTCATCCAAAAGTATAGGATACTGTATCTATATATTGAATTTATCACCCAAAACTCAACCCATGCAGTCATAAAGTATCTTACGTCAAATTTTATAGTCCTGTTTAATGTGATTATAAGTAATTAATACCTTGATGTTAACCTGCATGCTTTAAATTAGACCATTTTTGTAAGAGAGCAGCTATACTTCATTACATGTGTCCAGCCGATGAGAAACAATAGGTGCGGTTCACATTGTCAATCCTACATGCAGTTGTGCGGCAGGATCGCAAGTGAAGTTAAATTCTGCCGACCAAGGTGTTTCTATGCTGGGCACACAATTAGGCAATCCGCATGATCAATATCAGTGCGGACCACCACAGAGGCCACCCAAGTCGGCACGTGTCTGAGCCGGCTAAGAAAGACCCACCACGTGCAGCAAGGTACCGCTCGCACTATGCCTGCGAGCGGGCAGCAATACAAGCTCCGTGGTGCCGCCAGCTGATCCAGCCTATAGATCAAAGGCTGTCAGTACTAAAGCAGAGCTAGCTTGCTCATATGGTCATACAGCATATATTTGTTGCATCAGCTGCATAAGACTCCCACTCCCATATGTATTAATTATTTGTATTGATCACCATCTAAGTAATGTCACTGACGCGCGTTTCACTGGAATACCAGCTTTTTCACTGTGGGAGCCTACACAGACATTAGCAGGAGCACTAAAAGTGTCAGAATAGCATCACATTGGTGTCTCTCATTAAGGGGGCTCTCTTAATTAATGGGAATCTATCAGCAGACTTTTGATCTGAGGGCAGCATAATGTAGGGGCTCAGACAGATTTCAGGGATGTATCACTTATTAGACTGTGTGCTGTTGTTTCCATTCATTAAAGGTTTTATCACCAGGAGATAATCACTTCCCGGACTGATGCTTTTGTGAGCCCTGGTCCGACCACACTCCCTCCTCTGATAAGCAGCTCACTGTCAATAGGCAATGTACATAGAGAGCCTGGTGTGGGCAGGGTTAGCTTTCTGAGCTCTGCTGCATACCACATCTAAAAACTCTGATTGTGTCACAACTGCTGCACCCAGTAATCTAAGTGATACGTCTCTGGAATCAGGGTCTCTTTACCTACAATATGCTGCTCTCAGATGAGGTAGCAAAAATCAGGTGATAAATTCCCTTTAAATTTCTTAGTAATATGTAGCATATACATACACAAGGATGAACTTTTTTGAACATGCCGATATATACTGTACATACAATACTTTTACAGAAATTTTTTAATTTAATGTTTTATTTATTTTTAGTTTTCAATTACTTCTGTCTGGATGTATTTCTTCTATTTTAGAATAAATGATTTGTTTTTACTCTAGATGCTATCATGTGGATTCTTGTATTTTGAGTAGAAATCTCCTTTAAATCAGTCCAGAGGATAAAATATCTGGGAACAGACACAAAGAAGAAACTACAATAAAATTAATAACTGACACATATAGCACATAAATAAGATCAGACATGTATCCCATGGTGTTAGAAAATAATGAGCAGACGGGAATGTAGAGAGGTGATATTTATTAGCCAATACACAAAAGCATTAGATTGTCAGTCTAGAAGAGAAGTACTTTGGAAAATATGTCTTTCAAAACTACTAATTTTAAGTTAGATTCATGAAAAAGAAATGTTCAAATGTAGAGAAATCTAATAATAATTACAACTATATTAATAAAAATATATTATTATTATTATTATTATCATCATCATCTGCAATGGGGAAATATTTATTTATTACAATTTTAATCATATATTTAAGTACAAGATCAAAACTGAAAATATCCTAAAAAAAACAAGTGACTTTTCAGTAAATTAACAAAACAACATACAAAAATCTATCCTGAAATGTAACAATTATTCTAGTTAGTTGGCATCTAGGCCAATATATTGAAAATAGTGAAATTTATCATTTTTATAATTGCATTCATATACTTTCATTAACAAAATTACGTCTACTGCAAGCAGTATCTGAAGGTGTTGAAGAACAACCAAGGGGAAATCAAATTCCCTATGCTTGCCCATAGAGATTATTGGCTGCCTCTCAAGCAGTCTTAAATTTTCCTACGGGGTGCAGAAAACAGATTGTCGTAAACCATTTGTAGCCTGTCAAAAAGGTTCTAGAAAAGCTGCAGCAAATTAGATTTTCCAATTGTTGCTCTGCTCTACATTTTTAACTTGATGGTTTGTAATAATAATAATAATAATAATAATAGCATCTATGATACTAAATACTATCATTTTGGAAAAGGACTCTAGATTGTTAAAGGTAACTTGTAAAGTGATATTTATATTAGTTGTTTTTTTATCACTCCAATAAACAGTTAAAGGGGTTGTCCAGGAGAATTATATTTTTTTTTACTATGGACCTAAAAACTAACAGCCAGGTAGTTGCTAACCGAGGCAACCACCTGTCTGCTCTACCCATGTTGGCTCATAGTGGTCACTGACTACTCCTGCCGATGATTCAGCTGCTCCACGTTAACAGAACAGCTCTTCTTCTTCTGGACTGCTCTGTCGACTGGGCGTGACTGTCGACATTATTCTGATTGACAGCCAGCTCGCCGCAGTAAAGCAGTGGGGAGCCGGCTGTCAATCAGTATGATGTTGGCAGTCACTCCCTGTCAACAGAGCAGAGAGGAAGAGAACCTGTTGCTTTGTCAATTTGAAGTCAGTCGAAGCCACTGAATCGCCAGTAAAAGTGGTCTGTGACTTGGTTGTGCCGACAGACATTGAAGTGGGGCACAACAAAAGTGATAAATATTCTCTATGGGACAACCCCTTAAATTATAACCTACCCTGCACTATGTAAGGAAAATTTTAAAAATGTTGAATTGAAACTAACTATTTTAGAAATGAATTTGCTTTTCACTTTTCTTAATGTTAAAATTTCCTAGAAAATTTACTTTAACCCCTTCCCCACATGCACCATTCATGTACTGCTCTGCGGGAGCTGTGTTCCTGCAAATAGCAGTACATGTACGGCTCGGTGATTAGGCAGGCTCACGTTGAGCGCCGCTGTGATCACGTGCAGGTGCTGACACCCCGCAGCACCGATCATGGGCGTTTAACCCCTGTGATGCCGCGGTCAGTAGGGACAGCGACATCGCAGGGCATTATAGAAGGAGTGGGCTCCCTCTGTGATCCAATCAGCACAATGAGATGTGATCGTGTTGTGTTGATGATCTCCATGGTGACCCCCCGGTCCCAAGATGGCCGCGGGGTCCTTCAGGGTCCTGCAGGAAGGTGGCCACTCAATGCCTGCTCAGAGAGGAGGAGCTGAGACACCTCCTTCCTGCCTGTCAGACACTGCTCTGATGCTCTGCATTGCAGACGCATTGCAGGGCATCAGATCAGCGATTTGACAGTTTCAAGTTGATGTCCCACCCTGAGACAATGTAAAAATCTAATAAAACATTTAATAAAAATTATAAAAATATTTTTTTAAAAAAATCACAAAATAAAATAAAAAAGAAAAAATATTAATCCGATAAATATATTTATCTGGATAAAAAAAAAAACAATAAAGGTACACATATTTGGTATTGCCGAGTCCGTAACGACCCGACCTAAAAAACTGTCCCACTAGTTAACCCCTTCAATGAACACCGTAAAAAAAAAAGTAAAAAGCAAGGCAAAAACTATGCTTTATCATGATACCGCCAAACAAAAAGTGGAATAAAACGCAATCAAAAAGATGACTGTAAATAAATATGGTACCACTGAAAACGTCATCTTGTTCCGCAAAAAACAAGCCACCATACAGCTCCATCAGCAGAAAAGTAAAGAAGTTACAGCTCTAAGAATAAAGCGATGCCAAAAGAATTATTGTTTCTATAAAATAGTTTTTATTGTGTAAAAGCGGCAAAACATAAAAAAAATATATAAATGTGGTATCTCTGTAATCATACTGACACGAAGAATAAATCTGCCTTATCAATTTGATTGCAGTAAGGCTCAGCTCACATTCATCCGGTGTTCTGCGCTGAGTGCTTACACCGGGGTTTCCATGTAAATCTCTGAAATATGTGATTCAGAATGAACCCCCAGCAGAAGATTCCCTGTAATGAGGCAGATGGAGGCACTGTGGATGCCGTAGGACCTGTGATTCCACTGTGTCCATCTTTTTATTAGGTGTGCAATAAAGTGCTGTCGGCCACAGTTCTGTGCACTTCTGAAAAGAAGGACAGCGCTGAACAGAGGCCAGACGGAGTCCAGAATACCTCTGCTGCCTCATTATAAGGAATGGATCCCTTGGGTGTTTCATCTAAATCACATCACTCGGAGATTTAGATGTAAGTGCTCAGTGTAGAGCGCAGGAAAAAAGTGATCCAAAATGTTATGTAAAATGTTCCCAATAAAAGCTTCAACTTCATTCACAAAAAAAGCCCCCACTCAGGTCCGCCATCTGTTAACAATAATATAGGGGCTTCCACACTACTGGTAGCACAAAGGCTCTGGAAAAACTAAATGGCTCTTCACCCTCCAAAAGAAATCCAGCAAATTCTGAGCTCCCAAATCCAAATGTCCCCCTCCCTTCTGAGCTCCAGTGTGTGTCTAAACCACAGTTAATGTCCACATGTTTGGCATTCCTGTAGCAATGAGAGCCTGGCTAATTTATGAGTGCATGTCACCGGAAGAACAAGCTGGGCATAATGTACTGGTCACTACAATGTACTGGTCACTACAGTGTACTGGTCACTTCAACTGCAGTTTGCAATCTTCACTTAGCAACATCCACTGTGCTTGCTTCTGGAAAACACACATGGAGTCAAAATTGTCACTACACCTGTAAATAAATTCACAAAGGGGTATAATTTCCAAAATGGGGTCACTTGAGGGGGATTTTTCTCTTCTAGCATGTAGGGTCTCTGTATATGGAATCCGCAAACTATTCTAGGAAAATCTGTGCTCCAGGAGGCAAAAAGCGATCCGTCCCTCCCGAGTCTCCCCGTGTGGCTAAGCGGTACTGTACAGTCACATATGGGGTATGTCTACATTCAGCAGAAATTGTGGGACAAATTTTGGTGCCATTTTTACCTATTCCTGAGTGTGAAAATGTAAAATCTGAGGCTAAAACTAAATTTTTGTGGTAAAAATGTAATTATTTTTTCTTCACTGCCCAATGGTATAAAATTCTGTGACACACCTGTGGTGTCAATATGATCACTGCACCCTTAGATGAATTATTTGAGAGGTATAGTTTGTAAAATGAGGTCACTTATGGTGGGGGTTCAGCTCATCTGGCACCTCAGGGGCTCTACTAATGTGACATGGCACCCTCAATCATTCCAGCAAAATCTGAACTCCAATATGGTGCTTCTTCCCTTCTGAGCTTTGCACTCTGCCTCAAAAGTAGTTTTTGACCTCATACGGGGTATCTGCATACACAAGAGAAATTGCACAACACATTTTGAGATCCATTTTCTCTTGTTACCCTTGTGAAAATGCAAAATTTTGTGCTTAAAAACATTCTTGCAGGAACGTTTTTTATTTTTTTTATTTTCACTGCTCAATGTTGTAAACTTCTGTGAAGCACTTGGGGGTTCAAGGTGCTCACCACCCATCTAGATAAGTTCCCTGAGGGTTCTAGTTTCCAAAATGGTGTCATTTGTGGGAGGTTTCTACTGTTTAGGCACATCAGGGGCTCCTCAAACGTGACATGGCATCCGCTTATTATTCCAGCAAATTTTACATTCAAAAAGTCAAATGGCACTCCTTCACTTCCAAGCCCTCCCGTATGCCCAAACAGTGGTTTTTCCACACATATGGGGTTTCGGCTTACTCAGGAAAAATTGCACAACAAATGGTATGGTGTAATTTCTCCTGTTACTCTTATGAAAATGCAAAATTGGGGGCTGAAAACATTTTTGTGGGAAAAATGTGAAAATTTTATTTTTACGGCTCAATGTTCTAAACTTCTGTGAAGCACCTTGGGGTTGAAGGTGCTCACCACTCATCTAGATAAGTTACCGGAGGGGTCTAGTTTCCAAAATGGAGTCACTTGTGGGGGATTTCCACTGTTTAAGCACATCAGGGGCTCTCCAAATGCGACATAGGGTCCGCTAATTATTCCAGCAAATTTTACATTCAAAAAGTCAAATAGCGCTCCTTTAGTTCCAAGCCCTTCTGTGCGCCCAAAGACTTGTCTTCCGCCACATATAGGGTATCTGCGTACTCAGGAGAAATAGCGCAAAAAACTGTATGGTGCAATTTTTCCTGTTACCCTAGTGAAAATGCAAAATTTGGGGCTGACAAAAACATTCTTGTGGAAAAATTTGATTTCTTTATTTTCACAGCTCAACGTTATAAACTACTGTGAAGCACCTGGGGGTTCAAAGTGCTCACTACTTATCTAGATAAGTTACCTGAGGGGTATAGTTTCCAAAATGTTGTCACTTGTGGGGGGTTTCCACTGTTTAGGCACATCAGCGGCCCTCCAAACACAGCATGATGCCCGTTAATTATGCCAGCAAATTTTACATTCAAAAAGTCAAATGGCTCTCATTCATTTCTGAATGCTGCCGTATGGCTAAACAGTGATTTTCCCCCACATATTGGGTATTGATGTGCTCAAGAGAAACTGCGCAACAAATTTTGGGGTCCATTTTCTCCTGTTACTCTTGTGAAAGTAAAAAAAGGATCTAAAATAACATTTTTGTAAAAAAATTAAATGTTTATTTTTTCCTTCCACATTCCAAAAATTCATGTGAAGCACCTGAAGGGTTAATAAACTTCTTGAATGTGGTTTTGAGCACCTTGAGGGGTGCAGTTTTTAGAATTGTGTCACTTTTGGGTATTTTCTGTCATATAGACCCCTCAAAGTCACTTCAAATGTGATGTAGTCCCTAAAAAAATGCTTTTGTAAATTTTTGGGAAAAATGAGAAATCGCTGGTCAACTTTTAACCCTTAGAACTTCCTAACGAAAAAAAATGTTGGTTCCAAAATTGTGCTGATGTAAAGTAGACATGTGGGAAATGTTATTTATTAACTATTTTGTTTGACATGTCTCTCTGATTTAAGGGCATAAAGATTAAAATTTTGAAATTTGCAACATTTTCTAAATTTTTGCCAAATTTCTGATTTTTTCACAAATAAACGTAAGTCATATCAAATATATTTTACCACTATCATGAAGTACAATATGTCATGAAAAAACAATCTCAGGAATCACTGGGATCCGTTGAAGCGTAATTACCTCATTAAGTGACAGTGGTCAGAATTAAAAAACATTGGCCTGGTCAGGAAGGTGAAAACAGGCTATGGGGTGAAGGAGTTAAATGACACCTGTCAGCAGGATTGTGCTCAGTAAACTACATACGCTGTCAGGTGGGAGACATTACACCAATTAATATGATACCTTGGCTGATGAAATCCATCCTGTGGTTGTTGTGAAATCTTTGCTTTCAATTTGGAGATAATAATATGCCTGTACTTTGGGGTGGCCTGAGGGGGGCGCTCTATCTGGTGCTCTGCTTGCATATTCATCTGTATGCTCTTATGACAGCTTACTGTGCTTTCACTGACCTGCCTCCTATTTTACATAATGCATCTAGTAGTGCTGGGCTAGGTAAAATAGGAGGCAGGTCAGTGAACGATCAGTGATCTGTCATAAGAGCACACAGATGAATATGTAAACAGAGCACAAGATAGAGCGCCCCCCACAGGCCGCCCAGGAGTACGAGCATATCAATATATCCAAACTGAAAGTCAAGATTACGCAAGAACCACAGAATGGATTTTATCAACCAAGGTATCATTTTAATCAGTGTAATGTCACCCACCTGACAGTGTGTGTAGTTTACTGAGCACAATCCTGCTGACAGGTGCACTTTAAGTAAAAAATAAGACAAATTCAGACATAAAAATTTTGAAAAACTCTTAATATTAACAGATTTTTATTTTATAATAATTATTCTTCTTTGTAAGAGCAAAATACCAAATGATTCTTGTTTGTAAAAGCAAAATACTTACAAGTCTTTGTACAATTTGTCTGTACATAGTGCAATTTGAAAATAATTTATTGTTGAAAGGGTGTCAAATAATTTTAGCTATAGATTAAAGTTTTGCAATTCTCATGAAATTCTATTTGGACAGATTTGTTCAGATCAGTTGGGAAAATTGATTTGGACTGAAGAAATTAGAGGCAATTTTAATCTGTATTGCTCATACCCGTCCCACTGCTGCTAATTCTGTTTATCTGTCTTTTATCTTCTGTCATTATCCTCTAACTTCACTCTGGGTCTCCAGCCACTTTTAACCAGATATTCTGTTCATTAGGCCCAACGACATCATGTAAGGAGTGATGGACGCCTTCAACGTTAATGATCTGTGTCTGTGTGCCACATGTGATGTTGTGGAGTGTGGCACAAATTATTGACATCAGTTGTGTCCCATGTGATGGCATAAGGCCTAGTGTACGAAATGTCCGGAGGTCTGGAGCGAAGATTGAAGATAAAAGACAGCAGAGCTGATCGTTCGACTTTCAGTTGTGGTACACATATGGGAAGAGCCAAAGATAGGTGACTATAAGATTTTTTTTAATCCCTTCTCAGCCGCCATTTTTCTGGATTTGGGCGCAGCGAATCAGAAAAAAAATCAGATTCAAGCAAATCCAAGATGAATCTGATAGGCCTCAAAACTATTTGCTCTCCTCTACTGTAAGATGATTGGAACATGTATTGTTTTAAACTCTTTTGATCCTTATCACATATTAGGATCTGTAGTTTTTTTATCTTTTGGAAAACGCTACAGAACATTCTTAAATTAGATATTTTCTAATTGTATTCTTGTCACATTAACTTTTTATTAAACTTCATTGAATGGAGTAAAAGATGAGAGTGTTCCTAACAACTGAACTCAGTGTCATTGTTGAAACGAAACCTCTAATAATCTGAAAAATATGTACGTATTAACTAAACATTAGCAGATGCGGTATCATTAAATGGAAATCAATAGAATGGCTGGCAGCAACTCCAGTTTATTGACTAACTTCAGATCACTGGTTCTGTCCATTAAATGAAAATTTAAACTGCACTGTATTAACAGTTTATAATCATCACCTAATGGTAGCCAGATTCAGCTTATTTTAATTAGGTTCTTACTTATTGCATTGATACATTAGCCACACGCATTGAATCTTAACTGCTTTGAATACCATGAACTGTTCAATCGGACTTTACATTGGAAGCTCAAAATATTCAGTTTTCCAAATAAAAAGAATTTATACTGTAGTGCAAGTTTAAACTACAGTACAGACCAAAAGTTTGGACACACCTTCTCATTTAAAGATTTTTCTGTATTTTCATGACTATGAAAATTGTACATTCACACTGAAGGCATCAAAACTATGAATTAACACATGTGGAATTATATACCTAACAAAAAACTGTGAAACAACTGAAATTATGTCTTATATTCTAGGTTCTTTAAAGTAGCCACCTTTTGCTTTGATGACTGCTTTGCACACTCTTGGCATTCTCTTGATGAGCTTCAAGAGGTAGTCACCGGAAATGGTTTTCACTTCTGTCAGGTTTAATAAGTGGGATTTCTTGCCTTATAAATGGGTTGGGACCATCAGTTGTGTTGTGCAGAAGTCAGGTGGATGAACAGCTGATAGTCCTACTGAATAGACTGTTAGAATTTGTATTATGGCAAGATAAAAGCAGCAAAGTAAAGAAAAATGAGTGGCCATCATTACTTTAAGAAATGAAGGTCAGTCAGTCCGAAAAATTGTGCAAACTTTGAAAGTGTCCCCAAGTGCACTTTTGGTCTGTACTGTATATGTCCAATTGTGGCGTTAAAACTAGTAAATGGTAGTACTGGAAATGAGCAAAGCCAAATTTGCTAAAATTCAGCTTGGATATTCGATTTGCATTGAATTTATTCAATGTGAAGCTAAAGACCCCTGATTGAAAATGTCTTCTGACTCCACAGCATAATTAACGGATGGGACCGGAATGAATGATTAATAGTGTTGAGCGAGCATGCTCGACACTGCTCGTTACTCGCCCGAGCATCACGCTACTCGGGATGTTCGGCGAGCACCGAGCATTTCTGGGTTACTCGGGCGGGAGCTCGCGTCTCCGCCCTGAACGTTTGGCGCTCTTTACAGAGCCAATAAACATGCAGGGATTGCCAGCCAGTTACTGTAATGCCGCAGCCATGTTGTTTGTGGGCATTACAGTGATTGGCTGGCCGCACAGCATCACCTCGAGTATTTAAAACGGGGCGCCGCCATCTTGGACACAGTCGCTCCGGATCAGCCAGTGTAGGGTCAGTGCTGCTGAGTTAGCGAGAGATATATAGTGCGAAATAGGTAGTGTAGGGTCTCTAAAGGCTGCCAAATCAAACAAACAGTCCTTATCAGGACTAATATCCATCCCAGATATCAGGCAGGCAGGCTGTATAGGAGATGCAGTGGTTATACCAGCAAATGCTGCATTACAGTCCTGTGTGCTCCTGTTGGTCAAATTGCTAGACTTATCACCCCGGTCTCAGGGGCCAGGAAAAATTATTTTTTTTTTTCATCTAAATCCTGTATTTTTTTTTCCTCAGTCAGACTGTCCAAATACCCGTCTTATTCACCCCACAAAAAAAAAAAAAATTGAGGGTGTCTGTGACTGTTCAGACACCAATATATCTGTTTAAAAGAGTCTGGTGTAGGCTGCTCTTTTCCTAACACATTGTTTGTTATTCCTTTTATGGACTCTTTACGAATTTTTATGGTGTATCATAATATTTAATAAAATACTTTTCTACTTTCATCAAAAAGCTCCCTTTGTCTCTTGTTTCTATCTGTTTAAAAGAGTCTGGTGTACGCCACATTAGTAAAACTGTGGTTTTGCAATTCCACGGGTCAAATCTCTGTTTTAATCTGCTTTTGGCATTTTTTGCCGTAAAAAAAACTGTAATAGTGTCTCCCTGACTGGTCAGATACCAATATATCTGTTTAAAAGAGTCTGGTGTAAGCCACATAACTATAACTGTGGTTTTGCAGTTCCACGGGTCAAATCTCTGTATTATCCTGCTTTTGGCATTTTTTTCCGTAAAAAAAAACTGTAATAGTGTCTCCGACAGGTCAGACACCAATATATCTGTTTAAAAGAGTCTGGTGTAGGCCAGAAAAATAGAACTGTGGTTTTGCAGTTCCACGGGTCAAAGCTCTGTATTATCCTGTTTTTGGAATTTTTTGCCATGAAAAAAAACTGTAATAGTGTCTCCCTGACTGGTCAGGCACCAATATATCTGTTTAATAGAGTCTGGTGTACGCCACATAACTATAACTGTGGTTTTTTCAGTTCCACGGGTCAAACCTCTGTATTATCCACTTTGGGGTCTTTTTTACATAAAAAACACAGTTTGAGTGTGTCGCTGACTGTTCAGCCCCAAATATATCTATTTAAAAGAGTCCGGTTTACGCCAGTAATTTAGAACTGTGGTTTTGCAGTTCCACGGTTCAAATCTCTGTAGTATTCAGCTTTTGGCCTGTTTTACGTAAAAAAAACAGTAATAGTGTCTCCCTGTCTGTTCAGTCACAAATATATCTGTTTAAAAGATTCTGGTGTAGGCCAGACAAATAGAACTGTGGTTTTCCTCTTCCACGGTTCTAATCTCCTTTTTATTACCCTTTTTCCATTGATAGTGCGAGTGTAAGCTATTTTACTTCATTTACAATGGGCAAGGTGCGTGGCAAGGGACGTGGAACAGAACGTTCTGGTGATGGTGTGTGTAGAGGACAGGGCCATAGCCAAGGTGAAAATGTGCCATAACAGCCACATCTTCTCGCTTCCACTTCTTGACCGATTTACTAGGGAAGCACACTACAACACCAGTATTGCGAACTGATCAGTGTGAACAGGTTATTAAATGGATAGCAGATAATACTTCCAGTTACCTGGGCACCACTGCCTCTGGTCTGTCTTCCACACGGTCAAGTGTTAGTAGCCGTGAGTCTCGACCGCATACTCCTCCTCACCCTGATGCTCCTTCCTCCCACCATGCCGAGTGTCATCAGACAGCAACTGAAGAGCTGTTCACTGGTCCATTTCCTTATTTGGGCCCTTCGCCTGCTCCGCTTGAAGTGGTGGAAGAGGAGATCCCATGTAGTGATGCCCAAATATTTGAACAGCCACAGCCAGAGGAAGTCAACGCTGGCAATTTGTCACAAGAGGTGGACGATGATGAGACACAATTGCCATAAAGTGAGGAGGAGGATCGTGGTGCGCACGTGGAAGAGGAGGAGGTGGTGGATGATCTAGTAACTGACCCAACGTGGCAGGAGGACACACAGAGCGAGGCCAGCAGCACACAGGGGGAGGGAGGCAGAGTACCCCAAAAGGCAGGAAGAAGCAGTGTGGTGGCCGCACACAAAAGGTGGGCAACATTTCCCCGTAACACCACCACGAGGGACGTTGCCAGTACAACCGTACGTCTTCCAGAGTCTGGAATTTTTTTAAAGACTCTGCTGATAACCCCAAAAAGGCCATTTGTACCACCTGCCATGTCAGCATCAGCAGGGGTGACAAAACTTCCAGCCTGACCACCACCAGCATGATCAGGCACATGGCAGCAAAGCAACACCAACAAAAGTTCACTTTGGGAGTAAGAGGTGAAATATGAAGGGAGAAAACACCCCCTTATTATAAATAATTGCCTCTATCTTCCTGTAGATAATCCCAAACTGACACAAGAGGGGTTTGAATCAAAAATATATAAATTTTATTACACAATATTAATTTTATAACACATTAGCGATAAAAAAGTGTAAAAATGCATAGGGGGGGGAGAGGACAGCTAGAGAAGGCAGGGTAAGATAAAGACACCCTGCTCAGAGACTAACATCCATTGAGGCAGCTTACAATATATAACAGATGTAAATATAGGCTGTCACCTAGATAATACAATGATAGAAAATCCTGGCAGCAAAGCACCCGACTTTGTGGGGCGTACCCCAGGGTCCACGACCAGTGTCAGCGGTTGTCACCACTGCTTCTTCCACTGTTGTGCATGTGATAGAACCCCCTGTTGTGATTGCAAGGCAATCCCCTGTCCATTCTGCATGCAAAGATGCCCCCTCCTCTCAGTCTTCACTTGTTATGGCAGTTTCTCAAGAAACAGCATCAACGTCTACGTCCACATCCCACCACAGCGTTCAATTGTCCATATCCCAGAGCTTTGATTGAAAGCGGAAATTCTCAGCTAACGCCCCACAGGCAACAGTCCTAAATTCACACATTTCACGACAGCTTGCATTGGAAATGCTGCCTTTTAGGCTGGTTGAGACGAAATCCTTCTGCAACCTTATGGCGGTGGCCGTCCCTCGGTACTTGGTCCCCAGCTGACACTATTTTGCCCGATGTGCCATCCCCGCACTACACAAGCACGTGTACCAAAACATCTGCCATGCCCTCAACAACCCAGGTACTGGGAGAGTCCACCTGACAACGGACACGTGGACAAGTGCTTGTGGCCAGGGATGGTACTTCTCCCTGATGGCACACTGGGTAAACATAGTGGAAGCCGGGACCTTGGGACGGAACACATCCTCCCCACACCGAGGATTGCGGGCCCTATATCAGCCAGAGTTGCCCCCACAGTGTACAGCCTGCACATCATCCTCCTCCTCCTCCTCATGTTCAGCCTCCATCTCAGATATCACCGCATCAGTTACAAGCTGGAAGCACTGCAGTACTGCCTCAGCCACGCGGCAGCAGGCTGTGCTGAAACTCATAAGCTTAGGTGATAAACCTCACACTGCTTGTGAGTTGTGGACAGCTGTGAAAGAGCAGGCAGATCTGTGGCTGAGACCCCTGAACCTACATCCAGACATGGTCGTGTGTGACAATAGCCGTCACCTGGTGGCGGCTCTGAGGCGAGGCGAGATCACAGACATACCATGCCTGGCTCATGTGCTTAACCTCGTGGTTCAGCGGTTTCTTAAATCATACCCCAAGTTGCCAGATCTGCTCGTCAATGTACGTCGCCTGTCAGCTCATTTTCGCAAGTCGGCTACAGCTTCCGCCGCCCTTGCTGTGTTGCCGCAGCGTTTGCAGCTTCCATCACACCGACTGGTGTGTGATGTCCCCACACGGTGGATCTCTACCCTCCACATGTTGCAAAGGATTTGTGAGCAGAAGAGAGCAGTTGTGAAGTACCAGCTGCAACAAAGCCATCGATATTCAGGTCAGACTCCACACATAAGACCTCAGGAGTGGACCTGGATGCCTGACATATGTACCATCCTGACAAACATTGAGGAGTCCACCAAGATGGTGAGTGGCGGTGACACCATCATTAGCGTCAGCATCCCACTTGTCTGTCTTTTGCAATGCTCTCTGCAGAGAATTAAAGAGGAGGCATTGCAGCCAGAGTATGATGAGATGGATCAAGAAGCCATAGCTGGCGATCACACACAGCCCAGCCTCATCTCATCCCAACATGCATTGGGGGAAAATGATGGAGAGGAGGAGGAGGAGGAGGAGGAAGAACAGGAGCTGGTATCATGCACTGTAGATGGTAGTACCTGTACAACTGTCATACAGTCGGCTCAGCATGGGTGGCCTGAGGACAGGGGGGAGGAGGAGGAGGAGAGCATGGTCAGTCGTCATCTTGGTGAGGACACGGAAGTCTTGCCCGTTACCAGTCTGGCACACATGACTGATTTTATGTTGCGCTGCCTTAACCGTGACACTCGCAATGTCAAAATGTTGGGTGACAGTCATTACTGGTTGGTGACACTTTTAGACCCCCGCTACAAGTAGAACTTTCACTCTCTTATTCCTGAGGTGGAGAGGTCTACAAAAATGGGGCAGTACCAGAAGGCCCTTGCTGCAGAACTGTTAAAAAAATTCCCATCTGAACACGCAGAGGTCACAGTTCGTTGCCCAACCAAGGCGTACAGGTGAGAGAGACGCAACTCCAATCCAGCAGAGGCAGGGGAACACTGTCAACGTTCTGGGACAGCTTTCTGAGACCCGCCCAGCTTACAGGCCCTGAGGCGCGGGGTACTCACACAAGGAGAGGAAAGTTTCAAAATATGGTGAGGGAGTACCTTGCCGACCGTACCAGCGTCCTCCGTGATTCCTCTGTGCCTTTTAATTATTGGGTACCCAAACTGGACACTTGCAATGAACTCGCTCTGTATGCCTTGGAGGTCCTGGCCTGCCCTGCCGCTAGCGTGTTATCGGAGCGTGTTTTTAGTGCTGCTGGGGGAATTATTACTGATAAGCGCACTCGCCTGTCAACTGACAATGCTGACAAGCTGACCCTTATCAAAATGAACAAGGGCTGGATTGGGCCAGACTTCTCATCACCACAAAATGACAGCAGAGTAACATAAAGTCAAATCCACTGTGTTATTTAGGGAGGTGTATTCTCATGCACCGCTACACACCCACACATGGGTATACGCTTCCTCAATTCAGCTGTATTTTGCTATTCTCCTTATCCTCAGCCTCCACCACCACTATATCACCAGGGTGACCTTGGTCTATGTTGCCAGCATTGAAAGTTCCTCCATTCTAATTTTTGGCAGCTTTTGCTTGGAAGGCATAGGCAAAGACTATGGGAGATCCACTCCCCAAAATTGGGAATAAAGTTTTTAAGATGCTGTACTGCATGGCTCTTCCAAGGGGGCATATAAACCGTCTTGTTAAGCTAATGCAACCTCCACGTCTCTTCCAAGGGGAATTAAAACCTTCTTGTTAAGCTACTGCAACCTTCACTTCTCTTCCAAGGGGCATTAAAACCGTCTTGATAAGCAACTGCAACCTACACGTCTCTTCCAAGAGGCATTAAAACCGTCTTGTTAAGCTACTGCGACCTCCACCACTATTCCTAGGGGCATTGATATTGTCTTTTTATTCCACTGCGACCTCCACGTCTATTCCAAGGGGGCATTAAAACCGTCTTGTTAAGCTACTGCAACCTCCATGTCTCTTCCACGGGGCATTAAAACCGTTTTGTTAAGCTACTGCGACCTCCACCACTTTTCCCAGGAGCATTGATATTGTCTTTTTATTCCACTGCGACCTCCACTTCTCTTCCAAGGGGTATTTAAACAGTCTTGTTAAGCTAATGCAACCTCCACGTTTCTTCCAAGGGGCATTAAAACGGTCTTGTTAAGCTACTGCGACCTCCACCACTATTCCTAGGGGCACTGATATTGTCTTTTTATTCCATTGCGACCTCCACGTCTATTCCAAGGGGCATTAAAACAGTCTTGTTAAGCTACTGCATCCTCCATGTCTCTTCCAAGGGGCATTAAAACCGTTTTGTTAATCTACTGCGACCTCCACCACTTTTCCCAGGGGCATTGATATTATGTTTTTATTCCACTGCGACCTCCACGTCTATTCGAAGGTGCATTAAAACCGTCTTGTTAAGCTACTGCAACCTCCACGTCTCTTCCAAGGGGCATTAAAACTGTCTTGTTAAGCTACTGCGACCTCCACCACTTTTCCCAGGGGCATTGATATTGTCTTTTTATTCCACTGCGACCTCTACGTCTCTTCCAAGGGGCATTAAAACCGTCTTGTTAAGCTACTGCAACCTCCACCACTTTTCCCACGGGCATTGATATTGTCTTTTTATTTCACTGCGACCTCCACATCTCTTTCAAGGGGCATTAAAACCGTCTTGTTAAGCTACTGCAACCTCCACGTCTCTTCCAAGGGGCATTAAAACTGTCATGTTAAGCTACTGCGACCTCCACCACTTTTCCCAGGGGCATTGATATTGTCTTTTTATTCCACTGCGACCTCTACGTCTCTTCCAAGGGGCATTAAAACCGTCTTGTTAAGATACTGCGACCTCCACCACTATTCCTAGGGGCATTGATATTGTCTTTTTATTCCACTGCGACCTCCACGTCTATTCCAAGGGGCATTAAAACAGTCTTGTTAAGCTAATGCAACCTCCATGTCTCTTCCAAGGGGCATTAAAACCGTTTTGTTAAGCTACTGCGACCTCCATCACTTTTCCCAGGGGCATTGATATTGTCTTTTTATTCCACTGCGACCTCCACGTCTTTTCGAAGCGGCATTAAAAACGTCTTTTTAAGCTACTGCAACCTCCACGTCTCTTCCAAGGGGCATTAAAACCGTCTTGTTAAGCTACTGCGACCTCCACCACTTTTCCCACGGGCATTGATATTGTCTTTTTATTTCACTGCAACCTCCACATCTCTTCCAAGGGGCATTAAAACTGTCTTGTTAAGCTACTGCGACCTCCACCACTTTTTCTAGGGGCATTGATATTGTCTTTTTATTCCACTGTGACCTCTACGTCTCTTCCAAGGGGCATTAAAACAGTCTTGTTAAGCTACTGCGACCTCCACCACTTTTCCCACGGCAATTGATATTGTCTTTTTATTTCACTTCGACCTCCACATCTCTTCAAAGGGGCATTAAAACCGTCTTGTTAAGCTACTGCAACCTCCACGTCTCTCCCAAGGGGAATTAAAACTGTCTTGTTAAGCTACTGCGACCTCCACCACTTTTCCCAGGGGCATTGATATTGTCTTTTTATTCCACTGCGACCTCTACGCCTCTTCCAAGGGGCATTAAAAACGTATTGTTAAGCTACGGCGACCTCCACCACTATTCCTAGGGGCATTGATATTGTCTTTTTATTCCACTGCGACCTCCACGGTTATTCCAAGGGGCATTAAAACCGTCTTGTTAAGCTACTGCAACCTCCATGTCTCTTCCAAGGGGCAATAAAACCGTTTTGTTAAGCTACTGCGACCTCCACCACTTTTCCCAGGGGCATTGATATTGTCTTTTTATTCCACTGCGACCTCCACGTCTTTTCGAAAGGGCATTAAAAACGTCTTTTTAAGCTACTGCAACCTCCACGTCTCTTCCAAGGGGCATTAAAACCGTCTTGTTAACCTACTGCGACGTTCACCACTTTTCCCACGGGCATTGATATTGTCTTTTTATTTCACTGCGACCTCCACATCTCTTCCAAGGGGCAATAAAACCATCCTTGTTAAGCTACTGCAACCTCCACGTCTCTTCCAAGGGGCATTAAAACTGTCTTGTTAAGCTACTGTGACCTCCACCTCTTTTCCCAGGGGCATTGATATTGTCTTTTTATTCCACTCCGACCTCTACGTCTCTTCCAAGGGGCATTAAAACTGTCTTGTTAAGCTACTGCAACCTCCACTTCTCTTCCAAGCGGCATTAAAACCATCCTGTTAAGCTACTGCGACCTCCACCACTTTTCCCAGGGGCAATGATATTGTCTTTTTATTCCACTGTGACCTGCACGTGTCTTCAAAGGGGCATTAAAACCATCTTGTTAAGCTACTGCTACCTCCACCACTTTTCCCAGGGGCATTGATATTGTATTTTTATTTCACTGTGACCTCCACGTCTCTTCCATGGGCCATTAAAACCGTCTTGTTAAGCTACTGTGACCTCTACCACTTTTCCCAGGGGCATTGATATTGTCTTTTTATTCCACTGCAACCTCCACATCTCTTCCAAGAGGCATTAAAACCGTCTTGTTAAGCTACTGCGACCTCCACCACTTTTCCCAGGGGTATTGATATTGTTTTTTTATTCCACTGCGACCTCCACGTCTCTTCCAAGGGGCATTAAAACAATCTTGTTAAGCTACTGCGACCTCCATTACTTTTCCAAGGGTAATTGATATTTGTCTTTTTATTCCACTGCGACCTCCACCATTCTTCCAACGGACATTACATTTCCTCCTAATTTTAGTCAGCTTTTGCTTTTCAATGCATAGGCGAACACTAAGAGAGACCCACTCCCCAATAATGGGTAGATAGTTTTTAGTATGCTGTAATCCACGTCTGTTTCAAGGGGTATTGCAGTTCCTCATAATTTTTGGAAAGCCTTCCATTCACTGCTTAGGCCAACAGTGCACAGGAGACCCAGTTGCTATAAATGGAAAAAATGTTTTAGTTAAGGCCCTCTGACTTCCATGTCACTTCCAAGGGGCATTGGAGTGCCTTGAAATTTTTGTTAGGCATTGCACTCACTGTATGCCCTATAACTGTGTAACCGAATCGCTCCTTTTGGTACAGAAACATATCCTACAAGACATGTGTGGTTGACTGACCTGATATTGATGTGAATGGTCCATGTTCCTCCTGCTCTTTCTCCTTTGCCACAACCTCATCCATCATTCATCACCTGAAGCTTTGTTTTAGCAGGAGTCATGGAACTGGGATAGTAGCAGGAAAACATCCAGCAATCCTCGGAGGAGGTAGGATATGCGCCGAAACGCTGACCACCTCAGGACGAGCCGCTACTACATACATGCGCTTGCATTCCAAGAAAACAAAGCAGACGCTAACTTCTATCATCATCATCATGCTCCTCACCTTTGCACTCTCAACTCCTCTGATGGAGAAGCCAGGGCCCACCGGAGGAGTCTGGTTCTCTAGTGGGCTCATCTAATGCTGTCCTAAAGCAGGCCAGGCTATGAAAAGTGTGGGGGAAGTTCAGCGGAGAAATAGGGGCGGCTGGGAACCGTTTATGGACACCCGGCCTCCCCCAGGCGACTGGGGACCGTGTGTGGACACCCGGCCGCGGGGCGGCTGGGGACCGAGTATGGACACCCGGCCGCCCCCTGGTGGCTGGGGACTGAGCCGGGACACGCGGCCGCCGGGCAGCTAGGGACTGAGTATGGATACCTCACTGCTGAAGCAGCCATGAGGTAGTGGCCAGCTTCAGCCTCCTCCAAACTAAAAGGCCCCATTTCAAGTTCAAGCTAGCAGTATGGTATTGCAGCCTGGAGGTGGGTGGGTGGCAGGTTGCACACTTACACACTTTGCATTCCAACAAAACAAAGCAGATGCTAACTTCTATCATCATCATCATGCTCCTCACCGTGGCACTCTCAACTCCCCTGATGGAGACGCCAGGGCCCACCGGAGGTGTCTGGTTCTCTGGTGGGCTCGTCCAATGCTGCCCTAAAGCAGGCCAGGCTAAGAAAAGTGAGGGGGAAGTTCAGCGGAGAAATAGGGGCGGCTGGGGACAGTTTATGGACACCCGCCCCCCCCCCCTGGCGGCTGGGGACCCAGCGTGGACACCCGGCCGCCGAGCAGCTGGGGACTGAGTATGGATACCAGGTCGCCGACGCAGCCATGACATGGTGGCCGGCATCTGCCTCCACATGCCTAAAAGGCCCAATTTCAAGTGCAAGCAAGCTAGCAGTATGGTATTGCAGCCTGGGGGTGGGTGGGTGGCAGGCTGCATACTTGCGCTTGCATTGCAAGGAATTGGGGAGGTACAATTGAACACTGCTCTGGGACAAGGACTTGCACGGGGATAGTTGCAAGTCTGCATCTTCTGATGCGGCAAGGATCACTTCTGATGGGCACACTTTTAGGCAGTGACCTGGGTGTCAGAGATGTTTCCAGGGGTCTTCCCCATGCTGTTCCCATGTCTTTTCAGCACTGTATGCATGTGTCACACAGCACATGGCCAGATAAGATTGTAAAATGTTAAAATGACATTTCCCGGTGAATGCATTTGTCACGGTTGAAAGCAATACAAAAGTGCAAAAACGCATAAAAAATGCTACTTGTGAACATAGCCCAAGGTGTGGAGGAGTATTTTTGTTTTTAGTTATTTATTTTACCTTATACACAAGTCTTTACCCTGGAAAGGAAGTTCCTTAACATATTTCACAGGAAAGCACTTTCAGTTTCGTTTTTGAACGTTTTCTTGTGAGCCCGTAAAAGTGGCTTAATACCTCTGACCATGTTGTTGACAGCAGTGACATGGGCGTCAGAAATGCTTCCTGGGGCGATGCCCATGCTGTCCCCATGTCTTTTGAGCACTGTCACTATCGTTTTGGGCACTTTTTAGGGTTTCTACAGACTGCCGGGGGTGCCGCCGCAAAAATGCTCGGGTCTCCCAAAGACTAACATTGGGCTCGTTGCTCGGGACGAGCACCCGAGTATCACGGTGAGCTCGGCCCCAGCTACGAGCACACGAGCATTTTAGTGCTCGCTCAACACTAATGATTAACAATAAATTCTCATACTCACCTGACCCTGTTGTGATTGCTCCCTATTTGTCTTTCTATGGCTCTCTTAAGCACCTGCTCCAGTTCTGGTCTCCTCTTCACTCTTTGCTAGCTCTTCTAATGCTGCCTAGACCTCACCACACATTATGATATAATGACTATAGTGGACTATATGTGGCTACACATGTAACAAGGCATAGCCGCTGAAAGCAGTAGCGTCAAAGAGTGAAGAGGAGACTGGTGCTGGAGTGGAATGAGTGACCAAAGAAGTTATCAGAGAACTGATAGAGAGCTGAAGAAGAAGGGACAAATGACAGGCTAGGTAAGTATGATAAGTTGCATTTTGAACTTTTCTTATCCTACAGCTCATAATTGTAGCAAAAATAGCTGTCAATTTGCTGGATTTGCACAAACCGAATTCTCAAAAAATATGGATTTGCTAGAAGCCTCAAATTTTGGAAAATTCTAAGTGAATTTGATTAGTTTAGAATAAATTTGCTGATCTCTATTCTGTAGTACCTATAAGTAAAGCTTACTGCTCTTTATCCATTTCAAAAGATCCTCACCGACACTGCAGCAAATATATACCACTGGAGTATGCAATGCTGGTTAAAATAGAATGGCAAACGTGGTGGTGCTCAACTGTGAAGCAATACAATTTTCCAAAATTATGAGAAGAGAAGAAAATAAGTGGTACTCACCACTAGCAAATTATTTTGTGCGTTTTTTATTTCAAGATCACATAGGAATACTGAATAAAGACACACAGACTGGGCTTATTTCCAGAAATTGAATTCTCAAAAATTTGGATTTGCTAGAAGCCTCAAATATGGGAAAATTATAAGTGAATTTGACTAGTTTAAAATCAATTGGGAAAATTGATTTGCACTGAAGAAATTAGATGCAATTTTAATCTGTATTCCTCATACCTGTCCCACTGCTGCTAATTCTGTTTATCTGTCTTTTATCTTCTGTCATTATCCTCTAACTTCACTCTGGGTCTCCAGTCACTTTCAACCAGATATTCTGTTCATTAGGCCCAACGACATCATGTAAGGAGTGATGCACCCCATCAACGTTAATGATCTGCGTCTGTGTGCGACATGTGATGTTGTGGAGTGTGGCACAAATTATTGACATCAGTTGTGTCCCATGTGATGGCATAAGGCCTAGTGTACGAAATGTCCGGAGGTCTGGAGCGAAGATTGAAGATAAAAGACAGCAGAGCTGATCGTACGACTTTCAGTTGTGGTACACATATGGGAAGAGCCAAAGATAGGTGACTATAAGATTTTTTTAATCCCTTCTCAGCCGCCATTTTTCTGGATTTGGGCGCAGCGAATCAGAAAAAAAATCAGATTCGGCCAAATCCAAGATGAATCTGATAGGCCTCAAAACTATTCGCTCTCCTCTACTGTAAGATGATTGGAACATATATTGTTTTAATCTCTTTTGATCCTTATCACATATTAGGATCTGTAGTTTTTTTTATCTTTTTGAAAACGCTACAGAACATTCTTAAATCACATATTTTCTAATTGTATTCTTGTCACATTAACTTTTTATTAAACTACATTGAATGGAGTAAAAGATGAGAGTGTTCCTAACAACTGAACTCAGTTTCATTGTTGAAACGAAACCTCTAATAACCTGAAAAATATGTACGTCTTAACTAAACATTAGCAGATGCAGTATCATTAAATGGAAATCAATAGAATGGTTGGCAGCAACTCCAGTTTATTGACTAACTTCAGATCACTGGTTCTGTCCATTAAATGAAAATTTAAACTGCACTGTATTAACAGTTTATAATCATCACCTAATGGTAGCCAGATTCAGCTTATTTTAATTAGGTTCTTAATTATTGCATTGATACATTAGCCACACGCATTGAATCTTTGCTTTGAATAGCATGAACTGTTCAAACGGACTTTACATTGGAAGCTCAAAATATTCAGTTTTCCAAATAAAAATAATTTATACTGTAGCGCAAGTTTAAAGTATATGTCCAATTGTGGCGTTAAAACTTGTAAATGGTAGTACTGGAAATGAGCAAAGCCAAATTAGCTAAAATTCAGCTTGGATATTCGATTTGCATTGAATGTATTCAATGTGAAGCTAAAGACCCCTGATTGAAAATGTCTTCTGACTCCACAGCATAATTAACGGATGGGACCGGTATGAATGATTAACAATAAATTATCATACTCACCTGACCCTGTTGTGATTGCTCCCTATTGGTCTTTCTATGGCTCTCTTAAGCACCTGCTCCAGTTCTGGTCTCCTCTTCACTCTTTGCTAGCTCTTCTGATGCTGCCTAGACCTCACCACACATGATATATTGACTGTAGTGGACTATATGTGGCTACGCATATTAATTTGTCATGATGTCATAACATGTAACAAGGCATAGCCGCTGCAAGCAGTGGCGTCAAAGAGTGAAGAGGAGACTGGCGCTGGAGTGGAATGAGTGACCAAAGAAGTTATCAGAGAACTGATAGAGAGCTGAAGAAGAAGGGACAAGTGACAGGCTAGGTAAGTATGATAAGTTGCATTTTGAACTTTTCTTATCCTACAGTTCATAATTCTACCAAAAATAGCTGTCAATTTGCTGGATTTGCACAAACCGAATTCTCAAAAAATATGGATTTGCTAGAAGCCTCAAATTTTGGAAAATTCTAAGTGAATTTGATTAGTTTAGAATAAATTTGCTGATCTCTAGTCTGTAGTACCTATAAGTAAAGCTTACTGCTCTTTATCCATTTCAAAAGATCCTCACCGGCACTGCCGCAAATATATACCACTGGCGTATGTAATGTTGGTTAAAAGAGAATGGCAAACGTGGTGGTGCTCAACTGTGAAGGAATACAATTTTCCAAAATTATGAGAAGAGGAGAAAATAAGTGGCACTCACCACTAGCAAATTATTTTGTGCATTTTTTAATTTAAGATCACATAGGAATACAGAATAAAGACACACAGACTGGGCTTATTTCCAGAAATTGAATTCTCAAAAATTTGGATTTGCTAGAAGCCTCAAATATGGGAAAATTATAAGTGAATTTGACTAGTTTAAAATCAATTCGCTCAACTCTAGTCCCTAGTACCTATGAGTAATGTTTAACTGCTATTTTCCTTCCTAAATGTTTGGTCTTTGGCTACGTTTTAGCTCATCTCATTTAGGATAGAGCTACAACAGAGCTTCTGTGTCTACAGAAAATCAGGGGGATTCTAAAACACACCTCCTCTCTCTTTTTAGATTGGCTGCAGTGTACATACTGTACACAAGGTCATCATCTAAAAACTGTTTCAGGAAGAGTTTTCAGTAGTGTCATTATCATTACAGGCAGGATCACAATGACGGATAACACCGCGTTCACAATTCACAATAGGTCACAGCTCTCCCTTCTCCCCTTTCTTCACAACAACCTTTGCATATGGTCTGAGTAAGTCTGTTATTATTAATGTACATGTGGATTTCCTGAAAGAGCAGAAAGTAGGAATGTAGAATAACCCTGGTGGCAAGTGTGAAAATTGCAACATTTTTAACTTTATTTAAATACAGATTATGATATGAAAAAAAAAACTTTACCAAAAATGTTCAAAAATAAATGGAACATAAAAACCTGTTTTAAATATTAGGTCACTTTCTGATAGCACAAGCCCTTAAAATGGATTTTTTTTAATCTTAAAGTGAATCTGCCACCAGGTTTTTGCTACTTCATATGAGAGCAGCATAATGTAGGAAAAGAGACCCTTATTCCAATAATGTATCACTTAGTTTTCTGAGTGCAGCAGTTGTGGCACAATCAGTGTTCTTAGATGCAGCATGAAGCTCAGAAAGCTAACCCCACCCACACCAGGCTTTCTATGTACATTGTGTATTGACAGTGAGCCGCTTATCACAGGACGGGGTGGAGTCAAACCAGCTCTAGTCCAACCAGTGATAAGGTTCTGGTCAAAATACCTTAATTGTAAGTAAACAACAGTACACAGCTTGATAAATGACACATCACTGAATTCAGTGTTTTAACCCCTATAGCATGTGGTCTTCAGATTAACTAGCAAAAATCTGCTGGCACATTCCCTTTAACTGGAAATATATAACCAGCACAACTTTTGGACAGAAGTAGTGATGTGTAAGATTCAGAGGGAGTGTTAGCAATGTACAGAGCACTGCAGGCTATTCTCTCAAGTATTTCCTACTGGTAGCTAAAGTGAGAAAATCGCTATAAAGTCTGTTAAATGTGTTTAAAAAGAATGAAATGCATATTTAAATATATTTATATAGAGAGATACTTAGAATATACAGTATATATGAATACAGACACACAAACACACAAATAGTATTTATGTCTTGTATTGCTTCATCATAACTAACTCTAGAGTTTGCCTGTTTATCAGAATTCCAATTTTTTTTAGTTATTGGAATATGCTATCGATGCTGTGATTAAAAATTGATGACCATGCCTTACCTTTCTATAAAAAAGGGTTTTGCACACATAAATTTCACTGACTTTCTCTATAAGTGTTAGGGTTGCTTTTTTGATCTAATCGGGCTAAATAATGTATGAATCTAGAGAGACAAACGCTGTATTTCATTTCAAGATTTTCCCAGTAAGGTTACTTACAGTACCAAAGAGGCAGCCAAAAGCATTAAATCTTCCACAGCCAAACCCCCATGCACCATGCTATCCATTACATTGCTCAACAACACACTGAGACATTATTTTTTAAAGTATGAAGGCTTAATAGAATCTCAGACAAAGTATGGGGGAAGTCTTGAGTGTAATATTAATTAATTGCATCAGAAATATGAGAAACATAGGAAATTAGGAAGTAAAATGTACATGTTCAAATTCAGTTGCTGGATAGAAGATGGGATACTATTTGTACTGATGTTCAGGCTATATGGTAGCATGCTATAATGTGTGTCAGAGGCCATCGGCTCAAAAAGGCTAGCTTGGATGGACTTGGCGTTAGCTACTTCACCTGGCAAATTTAAGAGGAACTCTGGTCTTTGCCCTTTAACCCCAGTACAGAGGTCTGGTCTTACAATGGGTTCCACTGATTTGCTTCCACAGAGGAGTGAACCAGAGGCAAGAGATATTAAGGTAGTCAGATCAAAACCAGAAAGGCAGTCGGGGTACAAAATATGAAGACGTGGCACTGCCAAGTGACCAAAATGAAA
Source organism: Phyllobates terribilis (assembly GCF_046119375.1). Classification (NCBI taxonomy): domain Eukaryota; kingdom Metazoa; phylum Chordata; class Amphibia; order Anura; family Dendrobatidae; genus Phyllobates; species Phyllobates terribilis. Next base: position 733,006,448 of record NW_027362763.1, on the reverse strand, counting down.
ATAGAGGGGATAGGTACTGATCTGGATGTTACACCTTCAAAGTAGACATACACAGGCTAAGGGATAAATAGTTATGTGAAGGGGTATTAAAAAGGATATTTATGTGATTTTACCATTTACTATTCAATATGCATTACTGAGTTCTACTGCATTACTGCATATTCATCCATAACATTGAGCTTTATAACCAAGGGCAGAAGTGTAACATAAAGTTTCTGTGTTTCAATGCTATATCTGTAACATGACCACCTACTTACTATGTGACATCTATATTACTTGTGTACTCTAATGTGCCTGGAGCCTTGAAGCATTAAGACCCAGGCGCAAATGCTATTTCTTAACCACTAAAAGCTGTGACAAAAACTACAAACTACTAATGTACACATTTCCCTCATTTCAGTTTTCTTTTCTGTTCTTTCCTTGGTTATTAATTATTGGCCACTCACTGGGTTAACCATGCTTTTGTTAAATTCTGCATAGTCCATTTCACCAATATAAATTCACTATAGACTGCATTTATTAACAGTTTATATTTTGGAAAACTAATTCAGATTACAAAGAATATAATTTTGGTGGGACTCATGGCATCATAATATTGTACATATTTGAACTTAAAGGGGTTGTCCACTATTCAGGCAACCCATTCTCTATCCCTGTTTCCCCCTTATAAAATAACAGCTCTCACTTCCTCCGGATGTATATGATCTGTCCGAAGGCAGGCTGATTGGCCACAGGGATCACATGACACAACAATGTCACATGACCCCTGGGAGAGGCAGTGCCGACACCTCTGGAACAGTGCAGGCATTGGAGGTGAGTATTAGAGTTGTTATTTTACAAGGGGAAAACATAGGGATTGAGAAGGTGTTGTCTAAGTAGTGGCTGTGAGAATAGGTAACTGTGCATGGAAGAGTTACAGTGAGTCAGCCCTGCAGTTGAGAAGAGTCTTGGGAGATGTTACTAGGTGGTTCAGTGCTCAGTGCAAACTCTGCTCTATATACCATACACTGTAATTGTAGTACATGTTTTCCAAGCTGGGCACTGTATAGCGAGGTTTTGGCATCACCCACTGCTCATTGTTAGTGCCTGAGATATGACTGAGCATTATTTGAATATTTAGAACATTCTGTAAGTGGGGGAGTTGTGTAGTCTATAAATAGACCCTTGGGAGTTGTTGGAGTTCAGTTGGGAATTGAGAGTTGAAGAGAAAAGAAGTGAGAAAGTGAGAGTATAGGTCTCAAAAGTGTGTGACAAGAAGAAACACGGGTAGCATGGAGGTAATTGATTGAGAAGTGGCTGTTTGGATCTCAGACACGGTAGGAACTCCCTTGTTGCCAATGGAAAGTGGGGCAAATAAAAATGAAAGTAGTTGTTACAGAGACTAGGAAGGCATAGCTGTTGATTTGTGGGGACACTGAGACAGCCAAGGTGAATTTGGGACTGAAGCAAGATGTAGGCCAGACCTAGAGGTGTTAGTAAAAGTAGACTGGATTTTCCAAACCAGTGCACAGGTACTGAGCAGAAAAAAGTAAGGGTGTCTGAAAGTAGGGGGGTCTCCGATCAGATATGACATGTAATTGAATTCTTGCTTATAAGAAAGGTGTCACCACAAGTAACTGTTACCGTTAAGCTTACGTCTCTGTTGAATACAGTAAAATGTAACCACTAAGCTTTGTCCCTGTTCCTAATTGCATATATGTTTCATCAAGTTTCACTATAAATTCAAGTTTATTTTTATAGAGTGAACTGACTCCTAGCTTCTCATAATTGTGACTGCTTGGCTTATAAACTATATTAATATTAAAGTATGTGGTCACAGAGGGAAATATTTTCACACCTACCTTGAAGAACCTATTTCACTGGTGTTTAGGGTAGCAATGAAACACCTTTGCCTGTGCAATTTTTAAATGACTATAGTAGTAACGTATATATCCATGGACAAGGCAAGAATAGTCTGTCTTTCTGTCTATACTGTATATTCTTTTGAAGATTAAAAAGAGACAACTCCTACCTTTCTAATTCAAAGATCAACTTCCTGTCTCAGGTTGCAATAGGAAAAGCAGCTCTGGAGCACAAACAATATGTGAAATGTTAGTAGTTTTTATTTCAAAGTCTTATTTTTCAAGCATTTTGCTAATGATTTAAAAAACAGGATGAGAAAAAGCTTCTATCTACCAATGCAAGATATTGTCATATTAATTTATCTGTTAGTTTTAGTGCTTTTGATACTTTGCAATTTTACATTTGCATTTATTTTTTACAAAGTTCTCTCGCGATGAGTGCAATAAGTACTATTAGCAAACAAATGAAAGCCCCAGTGGTCAAGAGTGCAGTGGATAGACTATGATTGTTGAGTGTGAGAATTTACTCCCAGAAACTTGTACAGTGCAGGACTGCAATATTTAAGACTTGCTGAGTCCGTACATCATACTGCACCATTTACTACAGCATAAAAATTGATAACAGAGATAAAAACCCCATGCAATCTTCAGTCATGCCTGACATCCTATTTGCTGATCTTATTTCTAATAAAAATAAATCCTTTCATACAGCAGTTTGATGTTGTTTTTTTATTTGTCCATCCCACAGCTATTCTACATGACATAAGATTTAGTATAAGCTCCAATAATTGACTAAATAATTATATTAAACACATCTATCTATCTATCTATCTATCTATCTATCTATCTATCTATCTATCTATCTACCTATCTATCTATCTATCTATCTATCTATCTATCTAGCTTTATATATCTATGTATATCCATATATATAGATCTATATCTATAGATATAGATCTATAGATATATAGATTTATATACTGTATATACAGTGGAACTAAGCATTCTACACACCTCAGTTAAAATGCCAGGTTTTTGTCATGTAAAAGAATTGTACCAAGAAGAATCCTTTCAAACCTTTTTCTAATTTTAATGTCACCTAAAAGTTGTGTCTGTACAATTTAACTGAGAAGCAAAATAAAATAATTTCTAGGTGGAAAACTAAAAATAAAGAAGTATAATTCTGTGGTTACATAAATATGTCTTAAACCAAAACTTTGTTGAAGTACCCTTCGAATTTCTGACAGCATTTGGTCTATATAGGTTGGAAGTCTTTCAGCATAACACATCTTATCTTTAATCTATCTGTTATCTATCTATCTATCTATCTATCTATCTATATATCTATCTATTATCTATCTATCTATCTATATATCTATCTATTATCTATCTATCTATCTATCTTCTATCTATCTATCTATCTATTTATTTATCTACTGTATATATCTATCTATAGAGAGATGTAGTACTGTGTTAAAGTTTGGCATTGCACACGTTCCAATCAATATTGACAACATCAGACTGTATTGGGAAAAACCTTGCCAAAGGTAATAATTTACCACTAGTAAACAAAATTGTAAGGGGTTGGGAAATGGAACTCCTTCACTTTTTCTGTTTTTGCGCTTCCGTTTTTTCCTCCCCTTCTTTCAAGAGCCATATATTTTTTATTTTTCTGGCCATATGAGGGTTTGTTTTCTGCTGGACAAGTTATACTTTTCAACGACACCATTCATTTTACCATATAGTGTAGTGGAAAATTTTGTTTACCATGTTCACTATATGGTAAAACTGACCTGGCAATATGATTCTCCAGGGGTCACTATGAGTACATAGATACCAAACATGTATAGTTTATTTTTTATTTAAGTGGTGAAAAAAAAATCTGAAATTTTTTGAAAAAAAGTGTTTGCTTTTGTCGCCATTTTCATTTTCAGAGAATGAGGCTCCATAGGCTCTAGCACCAGCCACTCTGGGTCCAGCTGCACTCCACAAGACACGGCAGCTGTGATGAACAGTGACGTCAGTAACTACACCGCTCATCAGAGTCGCCGAGTCCTCTGTATTAAGGCCCCATATAGTGCTCCACAGTATAATGGCGTCATATAGTGCCCCACAGTATAATGGCCCTATATAGTGTCCCACAGTAAAATGTCCCCACATAGTGCCTCACAGTATAATGGCCCGATATAGTGCTTCAAAGTATAATGGTATAATGATCCCATATAGTGCCCCACAATATAATGGCTCCATATAGTGTCCCACAGTATAAATGCCCCATATAGCTCCCAACAGTATAAAGGCCCCATATAGTGCCCAACAGTATAATGGCACCATATAGTGCCCCACAGTATAATGGCCCCATATAGTGCCCCACAGTATAATGGTCCCATATAGTGTCCCACAGTGTAATGGCCACATATAGTGCCCCACAGTATAATGGCCCCATACAGTGCATCGTGGTATATGCTCCCCCATCTTGGTATATCGCCCCCATCCTGGGTATATGGTCCATATCCTGGTATATGGAATATGGCCCCCATCCTGGGTATATGACTAGAGATGAGCGTTGTTCGACTCGAACTGTTCGCCAATCTCAAATTCGAGCTGTTTTGGGCGGTGTTCGAGCCGTTCGGAGAACACGAACGATTTGAAAAAAATTTGGCTGTTCGAGGTTATGTTCGATAACTGTTCGTGCACCAAAACCATAACTGAATTTTTTCTCAGTAATGATGAAAATTAATGTTAATACGCAGTTTGAGTGTACAGCGGGGAGGGGGGAGGGGCAGGGGATGGATCTCTGCAGGAACAATGAAGATCTCCATTTTTTTTTCTCTTTCCCGCATTTACAGTGGTGAGGTGCAATCTGTCAGCCTATCAGCAGCGCACACACGGAGCGAAGTGCTTTTTCTCACACAAGCAAGGGCATGTGTCATTGGCAGTGTATGTCACATGTCCTTGCCCTATAAGACCCAGCCATTTTCCCCGTCGCCACCATTTTCTCACTGCTGCAGCTGCGTGTTAGACGGCACCGCTGTTGTTGTGTGCGCTATACCTTGTTAATTTCAAGCCAATTTTCGCACAAATCTACAGATAGCTTGGGAGTAGGGAATAGCTGTGATTGCAGTCCTTTTAAGGACTAGGTTACAGCATTTCCTGCGACTTTTATCAGGCAGGTCTGTGCTCTTAAATAGATAGGTTGGGAGTAAAGACTAATTGTAATTGCAGTCCTTTTCAGGACTAGGTTACATCAGTTCCTATCAGTTTTTGCCAGGCAGGTCTGTGCCAGTGCTGTGCAAGTTTTTTTCACAGCATTTGGCTAAATCTAGCAAAGCTAATCATTTTTGGCCTATTGCAGAGTGTGTTAGTCAGTGGAGTAGCCTATCTGTGTTGCAAGCTATACCACCTGTGTATAGAATACCAATTTTTTTACTGCACCTAGTGAAGTAAAACCTTTTGGGCATAGCATCATTCTATTAGTCAATCTATACTAACCTCCACCAGGTTGCAAATTGAATATAATTTTTTTCTGCATCTAGCTCTGAAAAAATATTTGGGATTCTAGCAGTGTGTGGGACTTTCTCTATTAGTCCATCTATACTGACCTCCATCAGGTTGCAAATTGAATATAATTTTTTTCTGCATCTAGCTCTGAAAAAATATTTGGGCTTCTAGCAGTGGGTGGGACTTGTTCTATTAGTCCATTTATACTGACCTCCATCAGGTTGCAAATTGAATATAATTTTTTTCTGCATCTAGCTCTGAAAAAATATTTGGGCTTCTAGCAGTGTGTGGGACTTGGTCTATTAGTCCATCTATACTGACCTACATCAGGTTGCAAATTAAAAATAATTTTTTTTCTGCATCTAGCTCTGAAAAAATATTTGGGCTTCTAGCAGTGTGTGGGACTTGTTCTATTAGTCCATCTATACTGACCTCCATCAGGTTGCAAACTGAATATATTTTTTTTCTGCATCTATCTCTGAAAAAATATTTGGGCTTCTAGCAGTGTGTGGGACTTGTTCTATTAATCCATCTATACTGACCTCCATCAGGTTGCAAATTAAACATTTTTTTTCTGCATCTAGCTCTGAAAAAATATTTGGGCTTCTAGCAGTGTGTGGGACTTGTTCTATTAGTCCATCTATACTGACCTCCATCAGGTGGCAAATTGAATATAATTTTTTTCTGCATCTACCTCTGAAAAAATATTTGGCCTTCTAGCAGTGTGTGGGACTTGGTCTATTAGTCCATCTATACTGACCTCCATCAGGTTGCAAATTGAATATAATTTTTTTCTGCATCTAGCTCTAAAAAAATATTTGGGCTTCTAGCAGTGTGTGGGACTTGGTCTATTAGTCCATCTATACTGACCTCCATCAGGTTGCAAATTAAAAATAATTTTTTTCTGCATCTAGCTCTGAAAAAATATTTGGGCTTCTAGCAGTGTGTGGGACTTGTTCTATTAGTCCATCTATACTGACCTCCATCAGGTTGCAAATTAAAAATATTTTTTTTCTGCATCTAGCTCTGAAAAAATATTTGGGCTTCTAGCAGTGTGTGAGACTTGTTCTATTAGTCCATCTATACTGACCTCCATCAGGTTGCAAATTGAATATAATTTTTTTCTGCATCTAGCTCTGAAAAAATATTTGGGCTTCTAGCAGTGTGTGGGACTTGGTCTATTAGTCCATCTATACTGACCTCCATCAGGTTGCAAATTAAAAATATTTTTTTTCTGCATCTAGCTCTGAAAAAATATTTGGGCTTCTAGCAGTGTGTGGGACTTGTTCTATTAGTCCATCTATACTGACCTCCATCAGGTTGCAAATTGAATATAATTTTTTTCTGCATCTAGCTCTGAAAAAATATTTGGGCTTCTAGCAGTGTGTGGGACTTGTTCTATTAGTGAATCTATACTGACCTCCATCAGGTTGCAAATTAAAATTTTTTTTTTCTGCATCTAGCTCTGAAAAAATATTTGGGCTTCTAGCAGTGTGTGGGACTTGTTATATTAGTCCATCTATACTGACCTCCATCAGGTTGCAAATTGAATATAATTTTTTTCTGCATCTACCTCTGAAAAAATATTTGGGCTTCTAGCAGTGTGTTGGACTTGTTCTATTAGTCCATCTATACTGACCTCCATCAGGTTGCAAATTAAACATTTTTTTTCTGCATCTAGCTCTGAAAAAATATTTGGGCTTCTAGCAGTGTGTGGGACTTGTTCTATTAGTCCATCTATACTGACCTCCATCAGGTTGCAAATTGAATATAATTTTTTTCTGCATCTACCTCTGAAAAAATATTTGGCCTTCTAGCAGTGTGTGGGACTTGGTCTATTAGTCCATCTATACTGACCTCCATCAGGTTGCAAATTAAAAATAATTTTTTTCTGCATCTAGCTCTGAAAAAATATTTGGGAATCTAGCAGTGTGTGGGACTTGTTCTATTAGTCCATCTATGCTGACCTCCATCAGGTTGCAAATTGAATATAATTTTTTTCTGCATCTAGCTCTGAAAAAATATTTGGGTTTCTAGCAGTATGTGGGACTTGGTCTATTAGTCCATCTATACTGACCTCCATCAGGTTGCAAATTAAAAATAATTTTTTTCTGCATCTAGCTCTGAAAAAATATTTGGGCTTCTAGCAGTGTGTGGGACTTGTTCTATTAGTCCATCTATACTGACCTCCATCAGGTTGCAAATTGAATATAATTTTTTTCTGCATCTAGCTCTGAAAAAATATTTGGGCTTCTAGCAGTGTGTGGGACTTGGTCTATTAGTCCATCTATACTGACCTCCATCAGGTTGCAAATTAAAAATATTTTTTTTCTGCATCTAGCTCTGAAAAAATATTTGGGCTTCTAGCAGTGTTTGGGACTTGTTCTATTAGTCCATCTATACTGACCTCCATCAGGTTGCAAATTAAATATAATTTTTTTCTGCATCTAGCTCTGAAAAAATATTTGGGCTTCTAGCAGTGTGTGGGACTTGGTCTATTAGACCATCTATACTGACATCCATCAGGTTGCAAATTAAAAATAATTTTTTTCTGCATCTAGCTCTGAAAAAATATTTGGGCTTCTAGCAGTGTGTGGGACTTGTTCTATTAGTCCATCTATACTGACCTCCATCAGGTTGCAAATTGAATATAATTTTTTTCTGCATCTAGCTCTGAAAAAATATTTGGGCTTCTAGCAGTGTGTGGGACTTGTTCTATTAGTCCATCTATACTGACCTCCATCAGGTTGCAAATTGAATATAATTTTTTTCTGCATCTAACCCAGCCAATAGTTTTGGCCTGATACCACAGTTTGGCCACTCAGCTCTACTCGGTTAACATCCATTGTTTTTTTGTGCAAACAACTCCAGAGTTGTGAATTAGTTAACCACCAAAATGAGTGGAAAAAGGCCTGCTGCTGGTGGAAAGAGGAATAGGCGTGTTGGGAAGGGGAAAAAAGGTTGTGTCTGTGGGGTAGGTGTTAAAGCAACAGTAACATCTGCAGAAGAAAGACCATCTTCCAGCCAAACTAAAATGTCTACTTCTTTTAGCGGACAATGTGATCAGATCCCTTTCTTACGGCCACGCCAATCGCTACAAATTCCAGATGAGGCACAAAAACAGCAGGTGCTTCAACGGATATCAAGTGCTCCTTTAAGTGGGCTCTCCTCCACATCAACTTCAACATCACAAATACTCCAGTCCTCAAAGGTGTCACCCCAATCGCACTTGCTTCCTTACAGCTCCCAAATCTCCAGCTGCCCGTCTGAGTATGAGATAGAATAGATGGTTGAGTCTTCAGAGCTGTTTACTCATACTATAGCCTGGGAATCAGAGGTCGGCTCCAGCGCTTCTGTGAATCCAGACAAGGAAATGATCTGCACTGATGCCCAGAATCTTTATGAGTCAGATCCAGGGCCAGACGCTGACGGTTCTGACCATAATGTAGACCCTCATTCCCAAACTGTAACTCCTGTTGGTGGAGACAATGAGGAAGACGAGTGTGGGTGTGATAACGCACAAGGTGATGATGATGAGGTTGGAGATCCCACTTACTGTCAACCCACAGTCAGCCAAGAGATGAGGTCAGCAGAGGAGGTGGAGGAGAATGCTAGTGACGACGAGGTCAGGTTGCGCCTTCCTGGACAGAGACGTAGTACTGGAAGCACGTCAACAACTGCATCCTCAAACACAACTCTGCCTCTCACCACAAGTCGTGGTGGCTTTTCAGGTCGCATGGGTGCTAAGTTTTGCATACCCTGGGCATTTTTTCAGATCGATAAAGATGACCCAACTCGTGTTATCTGTAACATTTGTCAGCAAAAGCTAAGTAGAGGCCAAAAAATATATAGTTTGAGTGCTCCATGCATGAACAGGCACATGGACATGAAGCATAAGTTGCAGTGGGAAGCTCACTGTGCTACAATGCGGCCTAGCCGGCCAGGCCAACCACCGTCTGCCATATCTTGTGCACCCGCAGCCTCTTCATCCTCTGTGACTGGGGGGACAGCAGTCACACCTGTTTTGGGACGCAGACCTGCCACCTCTTTACCCGCAACAGCCAGCGTGATTGGCAGGTCATCATTTTCTTTGGAGGTGGTAACACCAGCTGGTGTTGAGCGCTGTCCGACATCAATAGCACCACCTTTGGATCAAGGCAACCTAACATGTCCGCCTGCATCTTCCTCACAGACCGGCAGACACCCTTATCAACCCCGTCTAAGCACAATAGCCAGCCCTCGGTCCCTCAGATGTGGACAAGTAAAAGACCATTTCCTCATGAATTTCACCATCTGCAAGCTCTTGGCTACAGAAATGCTGCCTTTCCGCCTGGTGGACACAGAGGATTTTCGAGACCTTATGTCCGTCGCAGTGCCCCAGTACCAGATGCCCAGTCGGCACTACTTCTCAAAGAAAGGTGTGCCTGCGCTCCACCAGCATGTCGCACACAACATCACCGCTTCTTTGAGAAACTCTGTGTGTGACAGGGTGCATTTCACCACAGACACTTGGACGAGTAGGCATGGACAGGTGCGTTACATGTCGCTGACTGAGCACTGGGTAACTATGGTGACAGCAGGACAAGGGGCTGATGTCCAAGTCTTGCCGTCCCCACGAGTTGTGCGTCAATCCTCTTTATCTCAAAGTTCCTCCACTGCTTCTGCCTCCTCAACCTCCTCTCGGTCCTCCACCTGCACCCAAAGCCTGTCTGGTCATGCCACAAGCTTTCTAACTGCGCAGAAGGGATCCTGCACACCTCCTTACTGTGCTGGCAGTAGGGCTCAAAGTCATCAGGCGGTTTTTACTTTGAAATGTCTGGGAAATGTGAGTCACACAGATGAGGAGTTGTGGTCAGCTCTGGAGAACCAATTTCATGAATGGTTGTCTCCACTGGACTTGAAACCAGGGAAGGCCGTGTGCGACAATGCTGCAAACCTGGGTGCGGACCTTCGCCGGGGCAATGTCACACACGTGCCTTGTATGGCTCAAGTGTTGAACCTGGTTGTCCAGCAATTTTTAGCCCACTATCCCGGACTAGATGGCCTTCTGCAGAGGGCACAGTCACTGTGTGCTCACTTCCGCCGTTCGCATCCTGCAGCTCAGCGACTTACATCTCTACAGAAGTCGTTGGGCCTGCCACTTTACCGGCTAAAATGCGATGTGCCTACCCGGTGGAATTCAACTCTGCACATGTTGCAGCGACTGTGGCAGCACCGACAAGCCCTGGTGCAATACGTTCTGACGTATAGCCTGGGCCAACGATATCCAGAGGTGGGGCAAATCATGCTGGAGGAGTGGCCTCAGATCACGGACCTATGCACCCTTCTGCACAGTTTTGAAATGGCGACGAAGATGTTTAGTGCTGACGATGCCATTATCAGCATGACTATTCCGGTGATTTACATGCTGGAGCACATGTTAAACAGAATTTGGAGTCAGGTGGTGGCACAAGAGGAGGTGGAGGAAGTAGAGGAGGAGGAGTTGTATGCGGAAGGGCTAACATCTGCAAGGTCCAGACGGTCGGCAGCACCAAGGCGGCAGGCATGTGAGGGTGGGGGAGATGGTTTTACCAGAGCGCATGGTAGCAGCCAAACTAGTGAGGAAGGTGCAGGAGCCCAGGAAGAAGTGGAGGATGAACTGATGGAAGACTCATCAGATGAGGGAGACCTTGATCACATTTCTGTTGTGCGAGGTTGTGGGGAGAGGACAGAGGAAGGAAGGATGATTGTTACCTCGCCACCAACACAACAGGGACTTGGTGCTCCTGGATGCGCAAGACACATGAGTGCCTTCTTGCTGCACTACCTGCAACATGACCCTCGAATTGTGAGAATTAGAAATAATCCTGACTACTGGGTTGCCACACTGTTAGATCCCCGGTACAGAAGTAAATTTGCAGAAATTATTCCTGCCATAGAAAGGGATGCACGCATGCAGGAGCATCAGCAGAGACTGTTGCAGAATCGTACATGTGCTTTTCCACAAAACACCAGTGGTGCACGTAGTGAATCTCACAGTTCCAACTTGACAACAGTGGGACCGTCAAGTGTTCAGCACTCAAACCGTAACAGAAACACAGTATCTGCTGGTAACATCAATTTTGCGGAATCATTTCACCACTTTTTTAGCCCATCCTTTGCAAGGCCACAGGAGACAAGAAGTCTGACACATAGTCAACGCCTAGAGACGATGGTACAGGAGTTTCTCCAAGTAAACATTGAAGCCATGACTGTGTCACTGGACCCTTGCTCTTTTTGGGCTTCCAATCTGGATTAATGGCCGGAGCTAGCCACTTATGCCTTGGAGATCTTGTCATGCCCCGCAGCCAGCTTTCTGTTTGAACGTGTGTTCAGCGCTGCTGGTGGTGTGCTGACAGATAAGCGCACGCGGCTCTCCACTGATAATGTAGACAGACTCACGTTCATAAAGATGAACAAATCATGGATCCCAAACGACTTTTCTACCCCTGTGTCATCCTGGGGAGAGTAAAAGCTTGATGATTGGTTAAAATCACCTCACCAACCGTTTTAAGCTTTCAAATTACTAATCAGGTTTATCTGTATCTTGGCTGGAAAATAATTTGGGCTTTGTAGCAGTGTGCAGCACTGATTCTAATAGGCCATCTATACTAAGCTCCACCAGATTTAAAATTACTAATCATGTTTATCTGTATCTTGGCTGGAAAATAATTTGGGCTTTGTAGCAGTGTGCAGTACTGATTCTATTAGGCCATCTATACTAAGCTCCACCAGATTTAAAATTACTAATCATGTTTATCTGTATCGTGGCTGGAAAATAATTTGGGCTTTGTAGCAGTGTGCAGTACTGATTCTATTAGGCCATCTATACTAAGCTCCACCAGATTTAAAATTAATAATAATTTTTAGCTGCATCTAGCCCGGAAAATAATTTTGGGGCTCCGAGATGCGCAAGACACATAAGTGCCTTCTTGCTGCACTACCTGCAACATGACCCTCAGATTGTCAGAATTCGAAGTAATCCTGACTACTGGGTTGCCACACTCTTAGATCCCCCACACTCTTCGATCAACCTTTTCATTTTAATAAAGACCAAAAAAATGGTCGTTTTTTAAATTATAAGCATTAGCAGGTTATTAGAAACTGAAATCAAACAGTTTTTAACTCAAAACATTATTCTAGGTGATGTTACATTTGCACATAGGACCCCTTGTTCGAAAGGAGCTTCTGAACTCTCTCGTCCATTGAATTTGTCAGGTTTTGGATGGTTTCTGCTTCAATTGTTTTGCATGAGGACAGAATACCCTCCCAGAGCTGTTGCTTAGATGTGAACTGCCTCCCGCCATCATAGACACTCCTTTTGATGATGCTCCAGTGGTTCTGAATGGGGTAGAGGTCAGGGGAGCATGGGGGTCACACCATAAGTTTGTCCCCTTTTATGCCCATATCAGCCAGAGATGCAGATGTGCTATGTGCAGCATGAGACGGTGCATTATCATGCATAAAAATGATCTTGCTGTGGAATACACGGTTCTTCTTCTTGAACCATGGCAGGAAGTGCTGTTTGAGAAACTCCACATACATTATGGAGTTCTTCTTTACCCCTTCAGGGATCCTAAAGGGGCCGACAATCTCTCTCCCCATGATTCCAGCCCAAAACATTACTCCACCTCCTCCTTGTTGGCGCTGTAGCCGTGTTTGCGTGGGGTGTCCAACAACCAGCCATCCTCCACTCCATCCATCTGGACCATCGAGCATTGCACGGCACTCATCCGTGAACAAAACAGTTTTGAAATCAGTCTTCATGTAATGTTTGGCCCACTGGAGCCGTTTCTGCTTGTGTGAAGTGGATAGAGGAAGTTGACAGGATGGCGTACGCACAGCTGCAAACCTCTGAAGGACCCTGCATCTTGTTGTTCGGGGGACGATGGAGGCACCAGCAGCTTCAAAAACTTGTCTGCTGCTATGACAAGGCTTTTTTGACGCTGCTCTTTTAACCTGATGTAATTGCCTGTAGGAAAGAGTCCTCAATTTGCCCTTATCAGCACGCACACGTGTGTACTGTGAATCAGCTACATACTTCTTGATTGCCAAGACACTTCATCCTGATCATCGCACAATGTTGATTGCATTCATGCCTTGACCTAAACACTCCACAATTTGTTGCTTCTCAGCAGCCGACACATCCTTTTTCTTTCCCATTTTGGCAGAAAATGTAAGCTGCTTAATAATGTGGGACAGCCTTCTTAAGTAGTCTTGCCTTTCATTGGACACAAATGCCAAACTAATTAGCACAGGTGTCTGCAATTGCTTACAGTGATATAAAGAGCCCTGACACACATCACCATCAATGAGTTTAACTGACAAACAAACAAATTCTTCCCTTATCACTCCTAAACACTTTTTGTATAATAATTTGGAACACAGTGTACATGTGCTTTTCCACAAAACACCAGTGGTTCACGTAGTGAATCTTACAGTTCTAACTTGCCAACCGTGGTCTGTATGGAGTTGTTCAATAAAGGGCCCAAAATTAAGATAACATAGACGGGAGAGGTCTCTATGAATAGGGATTCCTAAGTATTTAATACCCTGTGAGGGCCAGGCAAAGGGAAAGTTGGACTGGATGGAATCCTGTATGGATTTGGGGAGGGAGACATCGAGGGCCTCAGACTTCGCTGCATTGATTTTAAAATTTGACCATGTAACAAAGTGATCTATTTCAGCCATAACAGCAGGGATGGATATATGTGATTGAGTGATATATACTAGGACATCATCAGCAAATAGAGAGCACTTGTACTCGGTGCCTCCCACCTCAATCCACCAAATATTGGGGTTATGGCGAATTGATGAGAGCAGGTGCTCCGTCACTAGGATGTATAAGAGAGGGGACAGAGGACATCCCTGCCTTGTCCCATTGGTGATAATGAAAGGTGATGAAAATGTTCTGACGCGCCCCCTGGGCCTTGGTAAACCCGGAGCCGGACCCTTTTTGGTGGATGCTGGTGGTTGTAGTCTCCGTGGCGGCGACCCGGTTCCGTGGCTCAGGGCGGTCAAACCAGTGGCGGAACTATTTATGTGGTTTTGATGTTTAAATGTCCGACTACGCCACCCGTGGATTGTGGTCAGAGTGAACCGCCGCTGCAGGGCAGACCTCTGAGGCTGGTGTTGTGGGTGCAGCAGAGCGTAGCATAACTCCCCACGGGAGGAGTATAGCCTCAGGGCAGTGTATGCGGAGGATGGGGGTGATGGTGCAGGGCAGCAGCAGTAACGACATGGAGTCAGTGATGCAGTCCAGGGCCTTTACTCACAGTTCTTATTATCCAGACCACTTCTGCAGGTAACGGCTGCCCACGTCGTACTGTGCTCACCAGGTGAGGGGCTCAGACAAGTCCCAGATAACTTTGGAGCACTTCACAAGGCCCCCTTTGTGTGTCCTTTGTCTGGCCTTTCTTACCAACCCTTCTGTCCTGCTGCCTCGGGCCTCCTCTTGGTAAACTTTGTGCCAGTTTCCCTGACCCTATGTGGTGCCTTCCTAGCGGGTGTAGCGAGGTGCTGCGCCACATAAAATGTCACAGCCTCCGGTTTCTAGCTGAGGGTCATTTCCCGCCTCCACTAGTTTCGGGGACCAGTCTCCCCCTTTGGCCTGACCCCTCCACGCAGGTGGATTCGGGCGTGCGGTGGCGACTCGCTAGTCCGCACCCCTGGGATCCCTTCGTTCCTCGTTCCTGTAGCCTTCTCCGCTCCTCTTCCTTCCTTCTCCCTCTTCCAGGCCTGGGCCTCTGTTACTAGGCCCGCCTCCGGAGCAGAGCTCATGCAGAGCCCCTGCTCCCTGTCACTTTTGCTCAGACTTCTCTGCACTGAACTAAGATGGTGCCCACCTTTTATACTCCCTTCTCAATGCACCCAGGAACTGCTTCCTCCCTGCTCCTGCACTACAGGGTTCCCCTTCCTCAGTGTTCCCTCCCCTCACTCCAGCCAGGGAGAGGTACTGTCGTGCCCATCTCAGGGGCATATTGGTCGCCCTGCCCCACGGCAATGTGGTGTAATGCATGCAGGTGTCGGGTCCTGATCCACACTCCATCCTTACCTGAGAGTGAGATATCACACCTCTGGGTGAGGTGCAATACCTCTGTAGCAACCGAGTCCTCAGGGTGCTACAGTTCCATTTATCTTCAGCCTAGGTGACGTATTGCGATACAGGGCCGTGATTTTGGCTTTAAAAGGGTCCCCTAGACCCCTACCCCAAGCTTTTTCAGAGAATAATATATGGCGTGCCAGGAGACTCTATGGAATGCTTTCTCAGCATCCAACGAGAGTATCTAATTACAAATTTTTAACTGCATCTAGCCCAGGAAATACTTTGTGCCTAGTAGCAGTGTCTGCTAGTCAGCGGATTATCCCGGATGTTAAGCAAGCTACACCACCTGTAGTTTGGACACTTAATTTTTTCAAAGGAAATGCTTCGGGACCACGGGATACTCAGTGAAGAGCAGCAGGAGGCACCCCAAGGCATAGGGGCTGGGACTGGCGGTAGGATGCCTTGCGGTGGACAGCCGTGCTCGATCCTTATAAAAGCTTTTTAACTGCAGCAGCTTTAGTGGACGCTACTGGAGCTGGAATTACGCGGCTGCTGGCATGAGACTTGCCCTCCAATAGATCCTTGTAAAAGGATTTAAAGTGTATTCATTCAAATTAGAGAGACAATTTAAACTAAAAAGCTTAGAGCTGCCTCCACCACAGGGGGGCTCACTCGACCCACCCCAGCGGACAGGCACCAGTATTGGGAGAGGGGGGCTGGCCGTCAGGGTCCACCGCGGCTCTGGCACAAACCCAGCGACACGGAGGTGGCACGGGCAGGAACGGACTGGCCGTGTCGGCTTCTCACTTTTTGGATTTTTGAAGGGCATGACATGCCTATATCTGTGTCTCTCCCTCCTTTTACTCCTCCACCTCTTTTCTTTTCGCATGACTATATGTACTTGTCACTTTTCCATGTGTTAGTTATGTCTTCTGAGCAGTTTGTCAGCTTTTGGACACCTTTGAAGGTGTTTTCTATGTGTTTCTATGTGTTTTTGTTTGCCTGCCATTGGTTTTAATGGTGTTCGAAGGTGTTCGACGAACAGTTCGACAAACAGTTCGGCGAACACACGGGTGTTCGACGAACCGAACCGAACTCGAACACTACGGGGGTGGCTCAACACTATATATGACCCCATCCTGGCATATGGAATATGGTCCATATCCTGGGTATATGCTCCCCATCTTGGGTATATGGCCCCCATCCTGGGTATATGGCCACAATCCTGGGTATAAGGCCGACATCCTGGTATATGGAATATGGTCCCCATCCTGGGTATATGTCCCCATCATGGGTGTATGCTCCCCATCCTCGGTATATGGCCCCATCCTGGGTATATGTTCCCCATCCTGGGTATATTTTCCCCATTATGGGTATATGCTCTACATCCTGGGTATATGGCCCCATCCTGGGAATATGGCCCCATCCCGAGTATATATCCGCATCCTGATAAATGGAATATGGCTCCCATCCTGGATATATGGCCCCCATCCTGGGTATTTGATCCCCATCTTGGGTATTTGGAATATGACCCCCATTCTGGGTATATGCCCCCATCCTGTTATATGGAATATTGCCCTCATCCTGGGTATATGGCCCCAATCCTGGGTATATGGCCCCGTCCTGGGTATATGCCCCCATCCTGGGTATATGGAATATGGCCCCCATCCTTGGTATATGGCCACCATATACTCAATGCAAAAAAAAAACAATAAACACTTATACTTACCTTCCTTGCACTCCCACGCAGCGCTGTGTCTTCCGTGTACTCTGAAGATGTCGTCGGTGTGTGGTGATCACAGCTGAAAGGCTGAGATCACCCCTGCTGCAGATACTCACCATGGACCTTCATTCCCCGGCAGTTCCTGTCATGGCACGCACTGACTGAGCAGTGCGTGCGATGACAGAGGGAAAGTGCAGCTTGCAGCTTACACTGCGGGCCCCACAAAGATGGCCACGATCTCCTCCCACCTCCCAGGGGGCATGCCCAGGTCGCAGCTAAGAGGCAGGAGGAGAGGCCTCTAATGTAAAAGATGCGATCGCTATCCGACCGCAGTCTCTTATGTCCATGGCTGCGGTAAAGGAGGTAAGAGTCCTGCTTAGACTCTTACACAACCCCTATATTACAAAGGCAGCCCCCAGGGTCAAATATAAAAAATGAATAAATAAAAAACTAATAAAGTGGTACATTTAATTTTGTATTAAAAAGAATTGATTATATAATCAATAATTATTAATACAAAATTAAAAATTGCGGCACCTTCCCTTTAAATATAAGAGACGTCACTCTAATCATCCAATAAGGTGATAACATGGTACATCATGGGTACCAACCAGATGGATTAGTCATCAGAACTGATTCTTGATTGGAATGAAATTGCTTCAAACGTCTGGATTTGGAAACCTTCCAGGAGAAAAATGAACTTGGATTTATATGAAATCAAAATGTAATTCTCCATGTCTAGATGTAGTATTTTCTTCTATACATATGAATAATGAATAGTCATTATCATGACCCTCCAGGGTCAAAAAAGCAACTCAGATCCTCTGTTTTTTACTCCTCTATTGCTGGTCAAACCCTTTAATGCTGAAGCATCTTTTCAAAACTAAACAAGCTGCAAAGGTATAATGTAACAGAAGCTCCTGGTTGATCTAAGGCTCACAGGGAAACATCAGTTGCACTTTTATATCACATCCATTGGTCTAAATCTAGAGTAATAAATAATTTATTAAAGAAAAGGATGAGGTAAACAGTTGCCCATATAAAGTATGTAAGTATTGGGTTGAGTGTGAAAATAACCTTTGAGTATTTAGGCATCTGTACACAATGAGGAAATTGTAAAGGCTGGTGTTTATTATGCCTGTCTTAATATGGTGTGTTGGAATATTGTATATTTCATGAAAAGGTACTTTAAGGTAGCGCTATTCATCACGCTGGGGTACTCACTTCACCGGCTCAATTAAAGCACACATGCAACGTTTTCCAGTAATATGTAGTCCCGAAGTTTATTACACATCATAAACCACACATAACATAGTCCATCTCAGTGGCTCGCAGGAATGTTATACATGTATCCTAGAGCCTTTTCCGTGGCAGCTATGCCCTCTTGGCTTCAAATACAGACTTCAGCAAGGTACAGCAACAATATTCACTTATAGCGCTGATTTACCTTTGCCGGGAACATTTATGACCTTCCATTTGCCAAAAAGTCAAAATCTATAATACCTATGAGCAATACTAAGTTTGTTAGACTGTCATGATAAATCATTTAGATATCAGTGATAGATTCATTGCAAATTGAATTTGTGGCAAATTTTAGGAAATTCGCTGGATCTGGTGAACCTGAACAATTTAAGATTTGTGTGAATCTTAAAAAAATGCCTGCCACCATTTTACACATTGCAGAAGATTGTATCAACCAGAGAAGATGTTAGGTTTGGCCCTAATGCCTTCCAACTATCACTTCCCAGGGTATAGCACAGTCAATCATAAGGAACTATCTTAGTCTATATAAAAGCTGAGGCAGATAATGAAGCAGCCATTTTAATGTGAATCTAGAAAGTGAGATGTCATTAGTCCTCACAGCTTAAAAATACAAATAGAGAGAGAAAGCCATAAAACATTGGTCAAAGACTATAAATCCTGTGTATTGTACAACTGCAGTAGAGAAGAAAGTTAGTGTAGTAGTTTGAGATTTCAATTGATTTGGAAAAGAGAAAGGAGAGCTTGTAGCAGCAGAAACAGAAAATGATCACACAGTTATTTAGTGTAGCTTGCAGTTGCTGCATTTCAGATACATATTTTTTCATTATTCATGCAGTAGCAAGCAGTAAGCCAACACAATATTTCTTAAAGAGAAAGAAAATCTATACTCTGTGTCTGTCAGAGAAAGGGTACTTGTCACAAGCAACTATATAGACTTTTTGCATTACTTGTTCAGTGCATTTCTTGTTCACTACATTTTGGGAAGGGGGAATAGGTGTTTTAAAAATACAAAGGAAAATTATAAAAAATCCAAACATTTATTTATTAAATAAGAAAATGGAACAGCACTAGACATGAAAATGGGTGCATAGCCTCCCAGACAATGATCCGTTTGTCCAATATATATAGCGCATAAGAAGAAGAGGCAGCACCCCAAAAATTGTGAAGAAAAGGGGACTTTATTAGTCCATCAGATGTGGCAATATTTTGGCTGAGCACAGCCTTTTTCAAGCAATGAAACATGGCTAGTGAGGTAGTTATATAGCAGCAAATTAAAATATTACAATAATAGTAAATTTATCATAATATACATTTTTCACAATAATAGATGTATATAATTATAAATTGTACACAGTCATTGAGTCATATAGAACAATTCAAATAATTTCATTATAATTGCAATAGAAAATGTCATCATCATTATATATAATAAAGCGCTTAGGTGCTTAATTAATATAAATAGTGCACCTGTGTTTAATTATTATAGAAGATGGACTCACCCATATAATGTTTCTAAGTATAACAATAGCTCAACGCCGCAATCAGGCGTCCCGAAGTGTACTACTGGGCACGTCTATGCGCATCAATATAGTCTAACCAGTCATGAGTGTGCTGGGGTCGCATGAGCTCCCACACCTGCGCACTGCTCAAGATTGAGTAGTGGGCGCCATCTTTAAAATGGGAAATCTGATATTGCGCATGTCAGTGTGCGTCATTGACAGCTAATCAATCACAAATGCGCTGGGCTCGAACTACTCCCGGCGCTTGCGCGTAATTTATGCATGGATAGCAAAAAACATTTTAAGATTTGGAAATATTCCCTTACATACTCTCCATAATATTAATGCATCTGCAATATATGCAGTCCTGGGGAATACGGAATATGGAATATTTATTTATCTATTTCTGTCACTGGCTCTTTGAACGCGCATTTCCCATTTCTTGTTCAGTTCTTTTTGGGAAGGCGAAAATAATTGATATTAAAAACTGTGACAAAAGTTAATTATAATGTAGTAAAAATGCATGATAAAAGTGGCAATGTCAATGAATGGGGTAATATAAAGGAAAAAAAAAACTTACCATGGTATTTGACAAAAAATGCAAGCAGCAGTATCAGCTCCATCACTGGCACCAGCCATCTGAACATTAGTGCTAATGCAGGTCACAATTGCCATCCTTTGCCTCTTGTCAGCATACCAGTGGGGAAAAAAGAAGAGAACTATTTTGGACTACGTGTCAAATCACTCATTTACGTTTCAGTAGAATGAGCGTATTTCTAACAGTGACACTGTAAGTTTGAGTCTGAGTTCTGCATAGTCCTCTTCCCTCGACACCATAACAGTAAATCTTTTACATTGAATACTTTTAATTCCATCAATCAGGGGCAGACATATCATTGCTGCAACCTGTACGACCGCACAAGGGCCCAAGAGGTGAGGGCACTCATTTCTACCTTCAAAGTAGGTGGAATTGTACATTATAACGAGCTATTGGACTACCAAGGGCCCATATATTGTTCTTGCACAGGAGCCCTCTTCTGTCTGTGTTCACCAGTGCCGTCAATAACACCTCAATCTTTTCTGTAACTTAATCCCCTGAGACACAGCACATCAGAAGATAAAGAAGATATTTCCCATGAACAGCTTTTATCAGCTGATTTATTATCTAGTATAAGATCATACGGAGGGGATGACATAACTGAAACACTTAGCTTTGTTGGTTCCTCTGTCAGCCAACCTACTAGGGTAACTATCAGTGGCAGCCAAGGTGGTAGGGGCACTTTGAGGCAGGGCAAATCTAGAACTATATCTTCCTGAGGAGGGCAAATATTTTAGGTAATTCCCTTCACTAAAGCAACTGTAAGCTATATCAAGAATGATGGTGATAATTATTTGGTTGACAAGACATGAGAATCAGATCAGGGTCCCGAGGAAGTGATGCCATTAGAGGAGGGAGGTAGTATCTGCAAAAAAAAAGCGGTCCAAATATCTTCCAGGGCAGTTCTACTTCTTCTGAGGTCATCTCAGGAGCAGCAACTGCAGTTGGTGGAGAATTCTCAATAGTACCTGAAACCTCTGCTAGTGAATGTGGTAGTGGTGAGTCCTACATGTGGGCATCTCAGGTTTGGAAATTCTTTTCCACAATGCCAGCTGACAATTCTTATACAGTGTACAGTCTTTGCAGGAGGAAAATAAGTGCTGGACCTCAAGGTTCAAATAAATGAGGAAGTAAAGTTCGCCATCAGCACATGAAGCGGTATCACCTGCTCATCTGGGAAATACAAGCCAGCCAGCAATATGAGCTATGCCCAAGCTATACTCCTACCCCAGTCATCTGCTTGTATTCCAGATAATATTAAAAACTACCGCACTCCTGGTATAGGTTGGTGCACAAGTAGGGTCCAAAGCCAATAGTGTATAGTATAAACTTGGTACTCGTATGACTCAATGATTACTTTTTGTAAATTTTAATAAGGGTTTGTTCCATGTGGTGTCACATGGAACAAATTGTGGATACTGTGTTCCCACGTTCAGGACTTCCTCTCTGTACTCTACTTACACCAGAGCTACCGCACATTTTTGGACATCTGTCCACCACAAGCTTACTGGCTACGCATTACTGTACACTGATGAAGGTCAATTGTGAACAAAACATTTGTTTTCTGTACTGCATTTTCCCTTATTAAAATTTACAAAAAGTAATCATTGAGTCATACGAGTGCCAAGTTTATACTGCTTGTGTTCCGTCTGGTCAAGCAGCTGATGAAGCAGTTATTGCCATAACAGTTATTGGATTCCACTGACTTTTAACGTATATTTTCAGGCTCTCAGCCTCACTGTAAGATACTCCGTCATCATTTGTTCCTAGAAAATGGGGTGCTTACTGTTTGCTCTAAAGTGAAGTAGAACATTGGCTGCTTTATAAATTTGGCATTGAACTAAAAAGTGCACTGCACAATTGATGAGTGAGTGTCTTTCATGGTTCAATCTACTGGTTCAATGTTGTGAGTGGCAGTAACGCACCATTACAACAGGATAAGTGGTGAGGAAGCTCACAAGCAGCAAAAGTGCACAGTATAGATAAAACATGATGGATGTAGCGTCGGCGTCCCTGCCCTCTGCTAGGCAGGGACGCTGTTCCCCTCACCTCTCTGCTCCGAGCCCGGCGTCCTCCTCCCGCTCTGCTGGCAGCACGCGCTCCTTCCCGGCCACTGTGCTTAGGGCGCGCGCGTGCTCCCTCCCTCTTAAAGGGGCCGCACGCGCCGTCCTAAGGAGTCCCCGGCCAATGGCCGGAGGACTTCACCATATATAAGGCACCTCCTCCAAAATGGAGGTGCCCGAGCAATGTTGTTGCACTGTTCACTACTCTGCTTCAGCCCTCAGGTCCCGTTGCCAGTTACCTGCCTGATTCCTGCCAGAGTCCTGCCAGTTTGCTGTCTGTCTATGGACCAGCTTGGCCGCTCACCTGGGAGCGCACATCTGCTACCTGCCTGCTAGCCTTCCTGGAGGCTCTGCCGTCACGTGCTGTGACCACCTGCTATTCCAGAGACTCCTGCCCGCTCACCTGGGAGCGCACATCTGCTACCTGCCTGCTAGCCTTCCTGGAGGCTCCGCCGTCACGTGCTGTGACCACCTGCTATTCCAGAGACTCCTGCCCGCTCACCTGGGAGCGCTCCTCCGCTACCTGCCTGCTTGCCTACCTGGAGGCTCCGCCGTCACGTGCTGTGACCACCTGCTATTCCAGAGACTCTTGCCCGCTCACCTGGGAGCGCTCATCTGCTACCTGTCTGTTGGTCTTCCTGGAGGCTCCGCCGTCACATGCTGTGACCACCTGATTATCCAGAGACTCTCGCCTGCTCACCTGGGAGCTCACGTCTATCATCTGCCGCCACAGGTCGTACCAATCCTTTACCCAGAGACTGCCCCGGTCACTTGCCGTGACCTCCTGCCCGTTCATCCAGAGACTGCCCCGGTCACTTGCCGTGACCTCCTGCCCGTTCATCCAGAGACTGCCCCGGTCACTTGCCGTGACCTCCTGCCTGTTCATCAAGAGACTGCCCCGGTCACTTGCCGTGACCAACTGCCCGTTCATCCAGAGACTGCCCCGGTCACTTGCCGTGACCTCCTGCCCGTTCATCCAGAGACTGCCCCGGTCACTTGCCGTGACCTCCTGTCCGTTCATTCAGAGACTGTCCCAGTCACCTGCCGTGACTGCCTGCCCGTCTACCCTGGTTGCCACCCGCTCCCTTACAAGGACCGCCCCCTTGTATAGTAGCTCAGAGGTTCCGCCTCCCAGACCCGTTACAGTTTGCTCGGGCCATGGAACCCGGTGGCACCCAAGCTCCCTCGCTCTCGGACCTCTGTCATGAACTGTCCCGTCAGAGGTCTCAACAGGAGTCCATCCTGGGTCACCTGCGGAATGTCTATTCTCGTCTGGACACTCTGACTGCTCCACACGCAACCACCGCCAGTGCCATGACTCGCAACCCGGCAGCTCCGCTGCCTACCAATACCATGGTATCCTACCCCGGACCCCGGCTTTCTGCACCTCCTCGCTTCGGAGGCGACTCCGCCCAGGCTCGGGGCTTCATAAATCAGTGCACCCTGCACTTTGAACTCCTGTCCCACCAGTTTAACTCCGACCGGGCCAAAATTGCCTTCATCATGTCCCATCTCACCGGGGAGGCCCTGGCCTGGCTAAATCCTCTATGGGAGAGAGGAGACCCCCTGGTGTCCGACTTGCCTGCCTTTCTCATGGCTTTCCGGAAAGTCTTCGACGAACCCGGACGGAAGACCTCATCCGCATCATCTCTGCTACGCCTCCGTCAGGGAAGTCTCACCGTGGGCCAATATGCCATACGGTTCCGTACCCTTGCCTCGGAGCTGGCCTGGGATAACGACGCTCTGGTATCCGTCTTCTGGGAGGGTCTGTCCGGCCGTATTAAAGATAAACTTGCCGGTCGGGACATTCCTACCACTCTCGATGACCTAATAACTCTTGCCACCCGGATTGACCTACGGTTCCAGGAGCGTGCCAAAGAGGTCACCCGTGAGACGAGGTTTCCACGTCTAGCTCCTACTTTTCAGAAATCCGTCTCTCCCCAGGTACACTCTCCTGAGCCTATGCAGGTCGACCAGACCAAGATGGTCAAAACCCGTCAGGACTTACGCCGTGCCGAAGGGAGCTGCTTCTACTGTGGCAGTAAGGAGCACCGGATCCGTACCTGCCCGGAGAGGTCGGGAAACGCCTGTGTCTAGGTTCGCTCAGAGAGGTCAACCTAGACAAGAATAAATCCTCTCCATCTCTGCTACTGTCAGTCTCTATTATCTGCAGGGAGAATCGTTATTTCGAACTAGCCCAACTTGACTCTGGAGCGGCCGGGAATCTTATCTCACAGTCCCTGGTAGAAAAATACCGCATTCCCACCAAACCTCTGGCTGTACCAATATCTGTCGCTGCTGTGGATGGGGGCCTCTTACCACGTCCCATCCAACTCATCACCGAATCCGTAACTCTGCAGGTGGGAATGCTGCATTCTGAGAGCATCTCTTTTCATGTTCTGCCTGGACTCTCTCACGCCCTCTTACTAGGTCTACCTTGGCTCCAGAGACATGCACCCGTGCTTGACTGGCAGACCGGAGAAGTCCTTCGCTGGGGACAGGACTGTCATAAGACTTGTTTGGTTCCTGTTCATCCCGTCCGTCCTTCTCCTACCCCAACTAATCTACCTGGACTTCCGATTCCCTATTGGTCATTCGCTGATGTCTTTAATAAAAAGGAGGCAGAGACATTACCCCCTCATAGACCATACGACTGTCCTATCGACCTGTTACCCGGTACTACTCCTCCCCGTGGGCGTATTTACCCATTGTCCGCTGCTGAGACCCGGTCGATGTCCGAATATATTGAGGAGAATTTGGCCAGGGGATTCATCCGGAAATCTACCTCCCCGGCGGGAGCAGGCTTCTTCTTCGTAAAAAAGAAGGACGGCTCTCTCCGTCCCTGTATAGACTATAGAGGCCTTAACCAGATCACGGTGAAGAATAAGTACCCCCTTCTGCTCATTCCAGAATTATTTGATCGCCTGAGGGGGGCTAGAGTCTTCACCAAACTGGACCTCCGTGGGGCGTACAACCTGGTCCGTATCCGTCAAGGGGATGAATGGAAGACTGCATTCAACACCCGGGACGGCCACTATGAATATCTGGTAATGCCCTTTGGTCTCTGTAACGCTCCTGCCGTCTTTCAAGAGTTGGTCAATGACATCTTCCGGGACCTTCTCTACTCCTGCGTTGTGGTGTACCTGGACGACATCTTGGTCTTCTCTTCGGATCTCCAGACTCACCGGAGGGACGTTCGTCAGGTCCTGCTCAGGCTCAGGCAGAACCACCTCTTCGCTAAATATGAGAAGTGCCTCTTTGAGCAGACCTCGCTTCCGTTTTTGGGCTACATTATTTCTCAGACCGGCCTACGAATGGATCCAGAGAAACTGTCTGCCATCGAGAAATGGCCCCGACCGGAGGGGTTGAAGGCCATTCAGCGGTTCCTGGGCTTCGCCAACTACTACCGCCTCTTCATACCGCACTTCTCTTCCCGGACTGCCCCAATTTCCGCGCTCACCCGTAAGGGTACTGATCCCAAAGAGTGGCCGCCCGAAGCAGAGGAGGCCTTTCTTTCCTTAAAACAGGCCTTCTCTTCCGCCCCGGTGCTGCATCGTCCGGACGGCAACAAGCAGTTCTTTCTGGAGGTTGACGCCTCCTCCTCTGGAGCCGGAGCTGTACTTACTCAAAAATCTTCTTCCGGGAGGATGGTAACTTGCGGCTTCTTCTCTAAACTCTTCTCCTCCTCAGAGCGCAATTATTCCATAGGAGACCGAGAGTTATTGGCCATCAAGCTGGCATTGGAGGAGTGGCGTTACCTACTCGAGGGGGCTCTTCATCCGGTAATAATTTACACTGACCACAAGAACTTGGCTTATCTCCAGCATGCCCAGAGACTTAATCCACGCCAAGCCCGGTGGTCCTTGTTTTTTGCTCGCTTTGATTTTGTTCTACATTTTCGCCCGGCTGACAAGAACATCAAAGCAGACGCCTTGTCCCGATCCTTTCTGATATCTGATCTCGAGGAAGAACCTAAACATATCATCGATCCCGCCAGAGTAATGCAGGTGGCTCCCGTGAGTCTAAATCGTCTCCCTCCCGGTAAGACGTTCGTATCGGTACCTGATCGGGAGAAGATCCTACACTGGGGTCATTCGTCTAAACTAGCTGGCCACGCCGGTCAGAAAAAGACCCTCCAGCTTATTTCCCGGCACTACTGGTGGCCTAACCTGCGCAAGGATGTAATAGACTTTGTTTCTGCCTGTGTGTCCTGTGCCCGCAACAAAGTTCCGAGACACCTGCCAGCCAGTCGCCTTCTTCCTCTGCCAGTACCTGCTGCCCCCTGGCAGCATATAGCGATGGACTTCATAACTGATCTTCCCGTCTCTGCCGGTTGTACGGTCATTTGGGTGGTCGCTGACCGCTTTTCCAAGATGGCTCACTTCATTCCCCTGCCAGGCCTCCCGTCTGCACCCGAGCTGGCTAAAGACTTTATCCGCCACATCTTCCGTCTTCATGGCCTGCCCCGTCACATCGTGTCGGATCGTGGGGTACAGTTCACTTCTCGTTTCTGGAGAGCCACTTGTAAATTGCTAGACGTCACCCTGGACTTCTCCTCCGCTTACCACCCACAGTCTAATGGTCAAGTGGAGCGGATCAATCAGATCCTGACCAGTTACCTCCGGCACTTCGTTAATGCCCACCATTCTGACTGGGTGGATCTCCTGCCATGGGCCGAATTCTCGTACAACAATCACGAGAGCGAATTTTCCTCCAAATTCCCGTTTTTTGTAGTCTTCGGTCAGCATCCTCGGATCCCGTTTCCCGTCTCCACCTCGGTGGACAATCCGGCTGCGGAATCTCTTGTTAACAAATTTTCCTCCACATGGGAGAGTACCCGGTCCGCACTCCTTCTGTCATCCGAGCGTATGAAAAGACATGCTGACAAAAACCGTCTGGATCCTCCTCAATTCCGTCCAGGGGATAAGGTCTGGCTCTCGTCCAAGTATGTCCGGCTCAAGATTCCTTCCTATAAGTTAGGGCCTCGGTTCATCGGTCCTCTGGAGGTCATCAGTCAGATCAACCCGGTGGCCTATAAATTGAAACTCCCGGCCAACTTGCGGATCCCTAACTCCTTCCATGTATCTCTCCTCAAACCTGTGGTACTTAACTCTTTTTCCAAGTCTACAGGCACGCCTCCTGCTCCGGTTTCCGCTGAAAACGAATTTGAGGTAGAGAACATTCTGGCCACCAAAAGGGTAAGAGGGAAGACCTTTTTTCTAGTAGATTGGAAGGGGTTTGGTCCTGAAGAGAGAACATGGGAGCCCCGGGAGAACATCCATGCCCCTCTCATCCTTGCTAAATTTCTGTCTGGCCTAAAAAAGGGGGGGCCTAAAGAGGGGGGTACTGTAGCGTCGGCGTCCCTGCCCTCTGCTAGGCAGGGACGCTGTTCCCCTCACCTCTCTGCTCCGAGCCCGGCGTCCTCCTCCCGCTCTGCTGGCAGCGCGCGCTCCTTCCCGGCCACTGTGCTTAGGGCGCACGCGCGCGCGCTCCCTCCCTCTTAAAGTGGCCGCGCGCGCCGTCCTAAGGAGTCCCCGGCCAATGGCCGGAGGACTTCACCATATATAAGGCACCTCCTCCAAAATGGAGGTGCCCGAGCAATGTTGTTGCACTGTTCACTACTCTGCTTCAGCCCTCAGGTCCCGTTGCCAGTTACCTGCCTGATTCCTGCCAGAGTCCTGCCAGTTTGCTGTCTGTCTATGGACCAGCTTGGCCGCTCACCTGGGAGCGCACATCTGCTACCTGCCTGCTAGCCTTCCTGGAGGCTCCGCTGTCACGTGCTGTGACCACCTGCTATTCCAGAGACTCCTGCCCGCTCACCTGGGAGCGCTCCTCCGCTACCTGCCTGCTTGCCTACCTGGAGGCTCCGCCGTCACGTGCTGTGACCACCTGCTATTCCAGAGACTCTTGCCCGCTCACCTGGGAGCGCTCATCTGCTACCTGTCTGTTGGTCTTCCTGGAGGCTCCGCCGTCACATGCTGTGACCACCCGATTATCCAGAGACTCTCGCCTGCTCACCTGGGAGCTCACGTCTATCATCTGCCGCCACAGGTCGTACCAATCCTTTACCCAGAGACTGCCCCGGTCACTTGCCGTGACCTCCTGCCCGTTCATCCAGAGACTGCCCCGGTCACTTGCCGTGACCTCCTGCCCGTTCATCCAGAGACTGCCCCGGTCACTTGCCGTGACCTCCTGCCCGTTCATCCAGAGACTGCCCCGGTCACTTGCCGTGACCTCCTGCCCGTTCATCCAGAGACTGCCCCGGTCACTTGCCGTGACCTCCTGCCCGTTCATCCAGAGACTGCCCCGGTCACTTGCCGTGACCTCCTGTCCGTTCATTCAGAGACTGTCCCAGTCACCTGCCGTGACTGCCTGCCCGTCTACCCTGGTCGCCACCCGCTCCCTTACAAGGACCGCCCCCTTGTATAGTAGCTCAGAGGTTCCGCCTCCCAGACCCGTTACAATGGACAGGCTGGAGATGTCCAGCTGGGTGAGGGAAATCAGGAAATCCTGTCCTGGTGACAGGAGAAAAGTTTAGAACACAATGGACATGTAGGTACATGCTATGGCTGATCTAATCATTGGCATCAGCCATAAGTGAATAAAAATGAGCACTGATCCATGCCTGATTCATTTTGAAAATTGTAACATTTTCTACACTTGTAGAGTAATAAAGCCACCTACTGTACTAATTACTATCTCTAAAAGTACACAGGAGTCAGAACATGACAGTATGCCTGTGAGAAACTGAGTTAATTCTTACCACTGGTCTAATCTGCTGACTCAGAAGTTCACGGGGTCAGGATGAAGGGTATGTGCTAGAGCAGGGTTCCCCAACTCCAGTCCTCAAGGCCCACCAACAGGTCATGTTTTCAGGATTTCCTTAGTATTGCACAGGTGATGGAATTATTGCCTGTGCAGGTGATGCAATTATCACCTGTGTAATACTAAGGAAATCCTGAAAACATGACCTGTTGGTGGGCCTTGAGGACTGGAGTTGGGGAACCCTGTGCTAGAGAAAGCACACAGTTCAGGTGCGACTGAACCTGGCTGTTCAGCCAGTGAGTCATTTGGTTCATTATGTCATATATACTGTACTATAATTAATGCTACTGATTCAGCTAATTGTTGCAGCGCTAAGGCTGGCAAAGGTGGTAGAGCTTTGGCTCTGTGGGGAGTGCAAAAGGAAGTCCTGGTCACATGTGTGGCTGGTAGACATTTACTCAATGAACACTTTGCCAAGCAGAAAATGCATCAATTTTGACTCCTTTTCAGAAACCGGAGAAAATGTCCCCATTTTACTTTTATAGCAAGGCTCTAAAAGCATAATAATCCAAATGGCATCCATATGCCTGTCATTCCACAAACAATTAAGTATGCATTTTACCTTGTAAACCAACATGATGAAGGGCTCCATTGGTTCACTTTCTGCATCTAACTGTGACAACTTGGTCATCATAGCCAGTGTCATCATCATCATCAATTTCACACTAACAGTCTCACCCCTTGCCTGTACTTGGGATAGATCAATGTCTCCCTACATATCCACCTTATGCTGCTAATCATCCTTCCTTTCCTTCCACAACAAGCTGTATGTAACATTGACCTTGAGGATCCCCAATGGCTCCACAAACTTGATGAATATTTAGAAGTTGATTTTCTTTCTCCATCCACAAGTATTTATAATTAAATTACTTTTTTTAACATTATAAAACAATTTCTTTAACAAACTTCTCTTACAATTCCTAAAAAGGATGTAACAAGAAATGTTAGGTAGGTAAATACATGTCCAAAGAGCCAACAACTTTCAGCAACAAGCTGCTGTATTGGCATGATGCATATGGGTATCAAATTGGACAAGTAAAACAGGTGTTCAAAGACAGACATGTACAGTTAAATGTCTTGATTGTTTTGTAACATTTTCTCCAATTTTTTTTAAACAATTTTCTGCACTTCCCAAAAAGTGTGATGTAACAAGAAATGTTAGGTAGGTGAGTATACATCCAAAGAAAACAGCAGCTGCAACATTTGTGTGTTGCATTGTAAAATTGGAGTAGTAAAATAGGTGTGCAAAATTAGACATGCACACTGAAATGTCAGGATTTTTTAGTATTTTTTGCTATTTTTTAAACAATTTGCAAATGCAAAGTAAAAAGAAACACGTCTAAAAATCAAGCAAATGCAACAGGCCATTGTATCGATGTGACATGTACGGACATGAAATTTTACTAATAAAACATGTGTACTGTTCACTGAATCATTTTTGATAAAATATACTTCAGTATGTTATTTTTGATAAAAAAAATATACTTCAGTGTACAATCAAATTGCTTGAGTCTACAAATAATGTATCTTCGTTCCGCAGCAGAGATTTTCTAGACAATATGGACAGACCCCTAAGGGTCTGTCTGAGAAATAATAGATAGAACGGCAACCTTTATTGAAGTCAGAAACAGAATAAGACCTGCTAATCTCATTTTAAATCTTTAATTTTCAAATTATACAGTATAAATGGGTTATTGTATTTACTAATCCAGAGAAACATATAATGGTACATCTTTCTCCATATGTATCACAATTACCTCCCTTTTTGTTGGTAAGATTAATAGCACATTACCTAGACTCATTTCCTTCATATTGGAATCTGCAAAAAGACCATGAAAAACATCTGAGAGTTGTTACCTACACATAAAAATAAATGAAATTGATTATTTTGGAATTTCATAATTTCAGTGGAGAATTCAAAGCTCTTTGTGATAATCTATTACGTACTTACTGTGGATGGTATTGGCTTGCATTCATGCTATTAAAAAGAATTGAATGGGTAACCGCCAGGTTACGTGCTCCTGAAATTGCGTGATATATTTTATTTTGATTTGGTTATCTTTCGCTTGCAATAAGTTATTTACTTTACAGGAATATCGCAAAGCAAAATCGCTAAAACAAAATCACCAGTAATTACTATGGCAGAAATATGTCTTGTAAGAAGTCTTCTGATGAATTAAATTGCATTTGCTAGCAAGATACAAGATAACGCAGGCTTCCTTTCATCTTGCTCTATCCTTGTAGTGAACAGCTTTAAGATCAATACTAAAATAATACATTTTAAAGGCTGGACGCTCAACCTTAAATGTTTACTTGGTTTTCGAACAATAAAATATATTTATATGAACCTTAACAAGTGAAGTGCACAAAAGCTTTATAGTAAGGAGAACCTGACTGTAAACATGTGTTATATAAATGACTGGTAGCATTTTATAGATAATTTTTGATATGCCGCCTAGATTTAGTACAAAATCTCCTCTGCATTAGAATGCATTGCAACCTTTCTTGTAATATTAGTGCTGGTAAAAAATAAAATAAAAGGTAGTTTAAAATTTTAAGTGTAAAAAAACATTAATTAAAATATGTCCTTATTGAAGTTGCTTGAAATAATAAAAAAAAGTCCGTAATTTATTTTTTTTTCCAAAGAGTGCCACTCTTGTCCATAGATTGTGTCTGGTATTACAACTTACTTTAGAGAAGAGCAAATCTTTTGAAATTCTAAATCACCTGATTTAATAATAAAATTCAATTTGCAGCCAATTGAATCAAAAATATATCAAAGCCTCCAATTATCCTGAAAAGACATATGTGACACACTGAAGTTTTCTAGGACTGTATCCAACATATTTAAGCTCTCTAATGCAAACCAATCTCTTAGTAGTGTCAATGTGACATCAACGTATATGGCAATGGGAAAACGGAGGGTAATACCTTATTCACCAATGTATCTAGACAGTTTTTTCAGTGCTTTATGGCTTTCTCTTCCCATCTCTATGGTTAAGCTGTGAACTGTGTCATTCTATTACTGTCCAGATTCACCATAAAATGGCCACACAATTTCCTACTTCTAATTTTATAGAATTGATAGTCCTTCATGATTGGCTGTTTGAATTTGCTGGATTCAGCACATTTTTAAAATTTCAGCACGTATTCAATTCACATTAAATTTATTTGCTTGTCTATAGTTACTGTGCATACAGTAAGTGGTATTGTAACACCAGGATCTAGAAATGTTGGGAATATAAAGGAATAAAGGATTTCGCTTAAAGAGGTATTCCCATCTCCAAGATCCTATCCCAATATGTAGCAGGTGTAATAATAATAGAAATGATATTAGCAAATACCTCAAATTAGAAATGTAGCATAGTTTTTTTTGATTCGCTCTGTCTCTTACCTCATGTGAAGCATTGCAGGACCTTAGGTATCCATGGTTACGACCATTAACAACTAGCTAACTAACTGTCACTATATCAGTGGTCGTAACCATGGATACCTAAGGCCCTGCAATGCCTTCATATGAGGAAAGAGGCTTAGCGAATCAGAAAAACGATACTACATTTCTATTTGAAGGTATTTGCTAATATTAATACACCTAATACATATTGGGATAGGATCTTGGAGATGGGAATATCCTATTAATTACTGGTTACATGGTAGTAGGCATTTAAGTAGGAAAATTAGCAAAACTTTGTTCATAGGAACAAATCATCATGTGTTTCAAAAAGGAAGCAAATTCATTAGTCATATTTAGGCTAAGTATTGGACACTTTTAATTATCTGGTTAGAAAATGATGAAAACCATTGGAAAAATTTGCCAGAACAGAATGAGAAAGACTTTAAGTGGACAAATAGATAAAGTAATGAATCACCATATAAGAGGCATACAAAATGATAAGATACCATCACAAATTGTCCAATAAGTAGTAGGTTTCAATAAGTGGTATGCTTTGTCCATCGCTTAGTACCTGCTGTTGCTGGAGCAGTTTTCAGCTGATCGGCGAGGGTGGCTAGTGTCAAACCTCAAAAATCTCATTTTGATTACGTTTCCTATGGATAGTTCTTTAATAGTACAGTACAGTTCTAGACAACACCTCCAAGGCTAAATTCTCACGTCTATATGAGCGTCACCATCTTAGAGAAACTGACTGATTTTTTTCACAGTAATCAACCTAATTGTTTTCTAGTTGAATCAGATTTTTTCTGATCCCTCTTTTCACTGAAGCAGGTACATTGTTTGACCTTTTTTATCAATTGACTATTAACAATGGATCAGTTAAAAATGGGTGAAACTAGGATGGAACTCTAAAATATCAAGCATGTCTTCCTAGTTTCATCCTTGTATCACAGTCGGATCTTCATAGATTTTAATGGTTTTGTCTGATCCGTAAAATTGATGAGACTATGACATGATCTGAGTCTCATGGTCCGGAGACAGGAACACGTTTTTAAAACGAATGTGTATATGGCTCAATGAAATTCTATGAGTCGGTATCCTGTCAGAGAAAAGAATGGACAGCACTAGGATGTGTCACATGGATGTGTGAATTTAGACTTAGGCCACGTTCACACATTCAGTATTTGGTTAGTATTTTACATCAGTATTTATAAGCCAACATCATGAGTGGGTGAAAAATTCAGAAGTGGTGACGTGTTTCTATTATACTTTCTTCTGACTGTTCCATTTCTGATTTTGGTTTACAAATACTGATGTAAAATACTGACCAAATAATGAAGGTGTAAATGTGGCACCCCAGGGGTCTGGTTTCCACAGTAACAGCAATGTTATGTCTGAGAGCAGGTGGGAGGTCTCTTGGTCAGGGATCCTGTGCATGCCACACCTCCTGCCCAGTCCTGGGAGGGGAAGAACTTCCCCTATATAAACCTAGGGCTGAGGCAGGGTTAGTGAGTAGAGAAGAAGTAGAGACAGAGAAGAGAAGCAGATATAGAAAAAGAACATCAGGAGTTCTGTGGGAGCAGTGCTATAAGGAGTCAGGGGCTGGCAGCTGCAGAGCTCGCCCTGACTGAGAAGCTATCACCGGACCCGGAGTCCGAGGCTGTGGGGACTAATCTTTACCCAGCAGCAGAAACCGCCCGGCAGGGGATTTCAGGTCCTCTGGCCAAGAAACCCGAAGGCACGGTCACACGCGTGGGACCAGCACCGCCGTCGTGGAGCGGTCGCCACTAGAAGGCCCCCGAGTCACCGGCCATACGGGTGAGCACCACACGGTACACTCAGGGACGTGGGCTACTTATACCCGCCTCTAGCAAGGTAGCCAGAAGAGTACAGTCAGTTTGGGAGGCCTACAACTCCGCCTGGCCAGGGGCGATCCCATCTGCTCAAGGACTGACCAGGCCCCGATCGCTAGCCAGTACTCCGGGAGGGTCTATCTTTATCACCAGTAAAGACCCTGAATTACACTGCATCGTCTCTGAGTGATTCCTGCTACCCCATCATCCACGTCGGCTGCCCTGAGGCCATACCCCTCCCGTTGGGGGTGATACTATCACGCTGCACAATCCTACCACCGGCCTCAGCGGTCTGCCCTGCAGCGGCAGCTCCTTCGCTGCATTCAACGGGTGGCGTAGTCGTCCAACATCTACCGCTAATACAGCGCCACTTAGTCTGACTCCCTGGGCACGGACCGGGTCACCGCCACGAGACTACAACCCTCAACAGATCCGGCTCCGGGTAAGCTCCCGCGTGCGCAACGCTGCGCGACACAGGCCCAGGGGTGCGTCAACTTTTGGCGTAGTCGGCAGGATCTCGTGCCCGCAACCACCGGGTACTGCGTGCCTGAAAAAGACTGTTCAAACTTACCAGTGGTGAAGATTCCCGCCATCCGGCGCCATCTTCTGTCTTCTTCCCGCCATCCGCGAAGTTTTCCCGCCATCCGGCGCCATCTTCTGCCTTCTTCCCGCCATCCGTGGAGTTTTCCCGCCGTTGGACGCCATCTTGAAGACGCCGCGCGGGAAGAAGAGGGGCGTGGACTCCGAAAGCGCGCGAGAACTGAAGCCCCGCCTCACGTCCGGACGTTGCGTAAGGTCCTGGAAGGGGCCCAGCAGACGCCGACGTCACAGGAGCGCGACGGAAGGTCCTCAACCCTGACGATCCACTGCGGAGCCGCGGCCTATGGAAGAGGATCATCGCAAGGTAGGCCACGGTCCACTAGGGGGGAGGAAGATGTCGGATACGGAGGAGAGCTTCACTGCCTCAACCCCCGCCAGCGCCACCGCTGCTGCAGTCATGCCTTTCACCATGCCCTATATCCCGGGAGCGGCCTGGCTACCCCAGTACTCAGGGGAGTCACATACCCTGCATGACTTTAGAGAAAAGCTGGATAGCCTCTTTCAGGTGTATCCCCTCACAGAAGAGCAAAAAGTGAGCATCCTGGTGGCCCAATTAACCAGGGCAGCCCAAAGGGAGGTAAAGTCCTGGCCACCTGGGGGAAGGACTGTTGCAGGGATACTAACCCGGCTGAGGGACACCTTTGATACCCGCACCTCAGCCGAGATCAAGCTTAGATTCTACGGGTGCAAGCAGCGAGCACGCGAGAGTATAAGGGACTATGCCCTGAACCTACAAGAGGCCCTGAGAGCCATTAAGCAGACCGACCCTGACGGCGTGGGAGACGAGGACAGGCTGTTGACTGAACAATTTATAGAGGGTTTATATTGCAACGCCCACCGAACCCAGTTGCGGGCAATGGCCTTACAGGACCCTCATCTGGGATTTGCACAGTTCAAGGACAGAGCCATCCGGGTGCTCCGAGAACCGGCACCAGGTGGCGTTGTGACCCACAGACGCCCCACTACCACTTACCACCAGGAGGCGGCACCCTTGTCGGCAGGGCCTGTGGGAGCTGATGCGCAGGCTTTGAACAATGACCCGGCTCCAGACCTGCACCATCAGGTCCAAGAGCTAGCTAAAAGCGTTGCCGCGCTAACCCGAACTGTGCAGTCTTTACAGGTTTCCACTCCAGGGAAGATCCAGCTGGCATCCGGACCGGAGGACATCCCGTGGCGTCGACCAAGGAGGACCCCACCGGCCAGAGGAAGACCCAGCGACCGATACAACGAGGACAGACAACCCATCTGCCGCCGCTGCAATCAACCCGGACATATGGCAAGGTACTGTCCTTTAAACTGGCACAACCTGGGGTAGAGGGCCAAACCCCAGGAAAAAGATCATCAGGCCCATCGAACTGGCGCGACAAATATGTGGGAGGACGTCCAGTCTTGCCCGTGGTACTGGATGGCATCCCCATGAGTGCCCTACTGGACACCGGGTCACAGGTTACCACTATCCCGTACGTGCTCTTCAAGCAGTACTGGAATGACTCGGATATCACCCGCTACCCTGACGACGACTTGAGTATCATCGCCAGCAATGGTCAGCCCGTGCCACAGATTGGATTTAAAGAGGTGACCATTAAAATCGGTAGAGTCGAATTGGCGGCACAGGGACTGATCATTGTAGACATTGACAAGCGCGAGAGTCACCCAAAGATAACTCTAGGAACTAATGTAATTGAAAATTGTCTTGCAGAGGTGATTTTCCTTTTACAGCAGGTTGCCAAGAACGCCAGCTCCGGCCAGCAGTGAGTGCTCCAGAAAGAGATCCGGGCACTGATGCGACGGCAACAGATAGAACTCTCCGGTGGTGAGATTGGTAGCGTAAGAATGTGTGACCCTTTCCCTATTGCCATGCCCCTAAAAAGTGAAATGATGATTTGGTGCCGGGCAGCTATTGGTCTGAGAGGTAGAGATTACCAGGCAATGGTAGAACCAGTTTACTCAGACAGTAGGCCCACCATTTTGACAGCACGGGGGGTGGTCAATGTACGCCATGGGAGGGTGCCCGTTCGCATAAT
This sequence comes from Phyllobates terribilis, assembly GCF_046119375.1. Lineage (NCBI taxonomy): Eukaryota > Metazoa > Chordata > Amphibia > Anura > Dendrobatidae > Phyllobates > Phyllobates terribilis. Next base: position 732,969,201 of record NW_027362763.1, on the reverse strand, counting down.
AAATATCGGGAAGAGGGAAGTGTACCTGCCCCGGTATGCCACGCTAGCCAAATTGTATACCATCAATCAAAATTCCATACAGTCCGTAGAACCCTTGCCTCCATCTTCCCCGGAGGAAGGTAACGGCTCTAAGGAAACAATGGAGGACTGGTGTCAGCAACTACATTTGGGTACTGACTCCACTCCCTCACACCAGAAACAGGGAGTCTATCGGGTGGTTCAAGAGTACGAGAGAGTGTTTAGTAAACACCCGTTAGACTTCGGGCGAGTCAAGGGGGTAGAACACCACATCCCCACGGGAGACCATCTTCCTATAAAAGAGAGGTATCGACCCGTACCCCCTGCACACTACTAACACGCCAAGGGGATGCTTAGGGACATGAAGGAGGCTGGGGTGATCAGGGATAGCTGTAGCCCCTGGGCAGCTCCACTAGTCTTAGTCAAAAAGAAAGACAACACCATGAGGATGTGTGTAGATTACCGGAAAATTAACCGTATCACACACAAGGATGCATACCCCTTACCAAGGATAGAGGAGTCTTTGGCTGCTTTAAGATCTGCTAACTTCTTCTCTACCTTGGATCTCACTAGCGGGTACTGGCAGGTTCCTGTAGCAGAGGCGGACCGGGAGAAGACCGCATTCACCACCCCGATGGGACTTAGCGAGTTTACCTGTATGCCGTTCGGACTCTGCAACGCACCGGGAACCTTCCAACGATTAATGGAGTGCTGTCTGGGCCACAGAAACTTCGAGACGGTCCTGTTGTACCTGGACGATGTCATCGTATATTCCAAGACTTATGAGGACCACCTGAAACACCTGGCGGAAGTGTTCGAAGCTCTGGCAAGCTACGGCTTAAAGGTAAAACCCTCCAAGTGTCACCTCTTGAAACCAAAGGTGCAGTACCTGGGACACGTGGTGAGCGCTGACGGAGTGGCTCCCGACCCTGATAAGATCACCGCAATTAAAGAATGGCCAAGTCCCTCCAGTGTAAAGGAAGTGCGGCAGTTCCTCGGGTTGGTAGGCTATTACCGCAGATTCATCCCCGGTTTCACCAAAAAGGCAGCTCCTATGCAGGACCTCCTGATAGGCCAGTCCCGGAAGGCCAAGAACCAGAAGCCGCCCTTCAAATGGGAGAAGTTAGAAGAAGTGTCCTTCCGCCAGCTGAAGATGGCCCTCACGGGGGATGAAACCCTGGCGTACCCTGATTACAGCCAGCCCTTTATCCTCTACACCGACGCAAGTAACATCGGGCTAGGAGCCGTACTGTCCCAGATCCAGCAGGGGAAAGAACGAGTAATCGCTTACGCTAGCCGAAAACTGCGACCCACCGAAAGAAACCCTGAGAATTACAGCTCATTTAAGCTAGAGTTCCTGGCAGTGGTGTGGGCAGTCACCGAACGCTTTAAGCACTACCTCGCTTCTTCCCGGTTCACCGTGTACACGGATAACAACCCGTTGACACACCTGGACACGGCAAGACTCGGTGCCCTAGAGCAGAGATGGATGGCCCGTCTGTCCAACTACGAGTTCACAATCAAATACCGGGCAGGACGCTCCAATACCAACGCGGACGCCCTGTCGAGGATGCCAAACCTACCGGACGTAGGAGAAGATCCAGAGGGACTGGAAGAAGTCGAACTCCCCGCGTTCCACCGTCATGGGACTATACAGTATTCCCATCGGGTAAGGAGTAAGCAAGCCGCTACGTTTAACCCCTTGCCTCACTACAACTGGGAGGAAACGCAAGACAGTGACCCTGCCGTCCGGCTGGTAAAGGAGATGCTGACTCGGCCAGAGGCTCGCCTTGACCCAGACGCTCTGGAGGAAGCCAAGCAACTGTGGGCTGAGAAGAGTCGACTGTTCCTTTACAAGGGGAAGTTGTGCCGTAGAATGGTTAACTCCCGGACGCATGAACTAATCTGGCAAGTAGTGGTGCCACGGAGAGACGCAGCCATGGTGATGGAGGCATACCACGACGGGGCTGGACACTTCGGATGGAAGAAGCTGGAGTTCCTGCTGCGTGGGCGGTTCCACTGGGTAGGCATGAGGGGAACCATCGAGAAGTGGTGCAGAGACTGTGGCCCGTGCAACCTAAGAAGGAAGGACCGTGCCAGCCAGAAGACTCCCCTGCAGTCCATCGTCACCCGGCAGCCGTTGGAACTGGTAGCCTTGGATCATGTAAAACTGACCCCAAGCAGAAGTGGCTACGTCTACGCGTTAACCATTGTGGATCATTACTCCCGGTTCTTGGTTGTCGTCCCCGTTAAGGACTTAACGGCTCAAACAGCAGCTAGAGCCTTCCAGCAGCACTTCTGCCGTCCACACGGGTACCCGGACCAAGTGCTGACGGACCAGGGACCTGCCTTTGAAGCGGAGGTCTTCCAGGAATTCTGCAATCTGTATGGCTGCCGGAAGATAAGGACGACACCCTATCATCCGCAAACTAATGGACTTTGTGAGAAAATGAACCAGGTGGTAATGGATCTCCTGAAAACGTTGCCCCTGGAAGAACGCAGTCTGTGGCCTGAGAAGCTGCCCGATCTAGTGGACCTATACAACCACATCCCGGTAGGTTCCACCAACTCTACCCCGGCTTACCTAATGAGGGCGAGACCTGGTAAGTTACCTGTTGACCTGGAAATGAGAGTCCTGACACCCGAGGACACTTCACCAGAAGCAGACTGGGACACAGAGAGGCAGCGGCAGTACCGGAAAGTACAGGAGAGCGTGGAGCGAAGTCTCTGTCAGGCTAGGGAAAGACAAGAGAAAACTTACAACCAGTATGCTCCCGCTGTTCCCCTGGTACCCGGAGAGCAGGTCTTGAAGAGGAAAAGACGGCTCCACAAGTTGGACGACCAGTGGGAGAAGGACCCGTACACCGTACTGCCCTCAAGCCACGAGAACCCGAAAGTCTGTACCATCAGTAAAGACGGAGGGGAGACCATAGCCATTGTATCCCGGGATCACCTGAAGAAGTGTCCTGAACAGCTACGGAACCCTGAAGAGGAACAAGAAGACCATCGACCCGTAGAGAAAAGGGAAGATATGGTTAGTACTGTGCTCGGAGACTTCCCTCGGTCCTGGACTCAAGTCAATGGTTCAGTTGTGGTACCCGTCCTCACGTTCCTCCAACCAGCATCCCAAGTGCCTACGGAGCAACAGGTAGAGCTGGAAGAGCAGCCGGTCCAGGAGGCAGAAGACTCCACACAAGCAGAACAGGAGGATCAACCCTCTGCTTATAGTGAGCCTGCCGTACCCCTAGTGAGCCAAAGAGCCGGTAGACAGCTGCCCAGTTTACCCTTGACAGCTCCTACACCCTGTAGTTCAGGGTTAGACAGTCAGCTCCGTAGGTCCACTAGGGCCACTAGAGGCCAGTTACCCGCACGTTGGAGGATTTGAAGTGTATAAATTGTTTTATTTGTGGTTACCTGTTTTTCTTGTTGCTTGTGTATAATTATGTGTTTCTAGTTATTTATAGGAGTCCTTGGTGGATTTACCGGGAATCCTTGTACATGGTTGGAGCGTAACCTAGGAATGGACTAAAGACTGTTAAGGACTCGGGGCAGGACAGACCCCTACCTGGTTACGTCTCCCTGTTTCGGTGAAATGGACACCTTGCTTTTCTTCAAAAACTGCACCCGGTTGCGGACACGCCGTAACCATCTTTATGTGTTTTTCTTATTGTATTATTATTGTTTATACCTTGTTATGTTTTTCTAAAAATATGTTTAGTCCCGGAGTACTAAATTTCACTAGGGGGGAATGTGGCACCCCAGGGGTCTGGTTTCCACAGTAACAGCAATGTTATGTCTGAGAGCAGGTGGGAGGTCTCTTCGTCAGGGATCCTGTGCATGCCACACCTCCTGCCCAGTCCTGGGAGGCGAAGAACTTCCCCTATATAAACCTAGGGCTGAGGCAGGGTTAGTGAGTAGAGAAGAAGTAGAGACAGAGAAGAGAAGCAGATATAGGAAAAGAACATCAGGAGTTCTGTGGGAGCAGTGCTATAAGGAGTCAGGGGCTGGCAGCTGCAGAGCTCGCCCTGACTGAGAAGCTATCACCGGACCCGGAGTCCGAGGCTGTGGGGACTAATCTTTACCCAGCAGCAGAAACCGCCCGGCAGGGGATTTCAGGTCCTCTGGCCAAGAAACCCGAAGGCACGGTCACACGCGTGGGACCAGCACCGCCGTCGTGGAGCGGACGCCACTAGAAGGCCCCCGAGTCACCGGCCATACGGGTGAGCACCACACGGTACACTCAGGGACGTGGGCTACTTATACCCGCCTCTAGCAAGGTAGCCAGAAGAGTACAGTCAGTTTGGGAGGCCTACAACTCCGCCTGGCCAGGGGAGATCCCATCTGCTCAAGGACTGACCAGGCCCCGATCGCTAGCCAGTACTCTGGGAGGGTCTATCTTTATCACCAGTAAAGACCCTGAATTACACTGCATCGTCTCTGAGTGATTCCTGCTACCCCATCATCCACGTCGGCTGCCCTGAGGCCATACCCCTCCCGTTGGGGGTGATACTATCACGCTGCACAATCCTACCACCGGCCTCAGCGGTCTGCCCTGCAGCGGCAGCTCCTTCGCTGCATTCAACGGGTGGCGTAGTCGTCCAACATCTACCGCTAATACAGCGCCACTTAGTCTGACTCCCTGGGCACGGACCGGGTCACCGCCACGAGACTACAACCCTCAACAGATCCGGCTCCGGGTAAGCTCCCGCGTGCGCAACGCTGCGCGACACAGGCCCAGGGGTGCGTCATAAACGTGGCCTTAAGGTGATAGAATTGAAAGATCCAGTATTAGATAGGGATTATGTGTTAAATCATATGGCCACCTTAGCGCTAAATGATAAAGGACTCTTTGGATTATTTTACAACAGAATTTGATTGAAAGAAGCACTGTTCAGTTTTGTCTTGTATAATGAAGTATACCTTTGGGCACGGGTAATGTGCAAATTCCCCCAGAGCTGATATGTGTGCTAAGGGGGGAATTTATCAAGACTGGCATTTTGGATTACCAGCCTAGGACCTATTGCTCGCTGGAGCACGCCTCTTAATAAATGTGGGCTGTCCATGCACCAGAAAATGAAACATAGACCAGCCATGAGATTGCATTTATTTAAACTGCAACGTGTACAACCTGTTCACTAAAAGCTATTTTTATGTCTTTTTAATTAAAACCAGAAATAAAGACTGTGTCAAGCATAACACCTCAAGGGTGTGAAATCTTAATTTTCTGGACAGCTTCTTAGACAACAAGACTATGTGATTACAACATTATTTCACTGGAACTTCCACCAACCCATTATCTTTAAATTTCCTGTGAGGCCTTACTTTAGCCCATGACCATGGTAGCGAATCACTAGCCTAGACTAGAGATGAGCAAAACTCCCAATATTCATTTTGGGCAGATTTGCTCGAATAGGCCAGCAGATTCATTTCAGTCTAAATAAATTATATCCCAAAAGTGCTCAAATTGCCATTTATTATGCTATGAGGTCTCTCTAGAGTCTAGACCCAAAGCACAAGAGACGTAGAGCTGGGAAAATATTATTAAATAATAAAATATTATACTTCTCTTTCCCCTTACCTGTCCTATCAGTACAGCACCCTGCCTGGTCCTCCTCTATGTTCAGAATAATGATCATTCTTGGGTCTTCTGCTGCTGACCTGGTCTCACATTGTCCTAAGCAGTAGTGTGGGAAGAAATGCACTTCAATTGACATGTGCCACTGCCTGCAGTTTCCCATTTGCTGGATTGATGCCAATCTATTGAATTTTTGCAATTTTTAATTTAAATTGATTTCCTCTACTCTAATTCTAATGCCTTTAAAGGGAAACCGTCACTCGGTTTTCCCCATATAAAGTACGGCCAGCACCTGTAAGTTCTCTTTTACAGCATTCAAAACAGACCTCTTATTATAGTCATAGGTGCAGAGAGCAGTGCGCCTGCACAGGAGCGCGATGAAGGACACTGTGTGGATGCTGTAAGAAGCATCCCACACAAAGCAGGGAAGGAGGTTGGCAATCATAAGAAGAGAGGAGATGCCGGATCAAGACCAGAGACGCCCATCGACCGGACCGTGACATCTGTGAGTATAATAAAAGGTCTTTTTTATGCCATGTATAGTATAAGCGACATACATAGAGCATTCTTGAATTCTGTAACAGAGGGCTTGCAGGTGCTGGCCCTACTTTATATGAGGAAAACCTGGTGACTGGTTTCCTTTAACTTAGTGAAATAAAAAATGAATTTTCAAGATATTAAAGTGATTCTTCATTTTGGACAATTTCTTAACCGTTTCTTGTTAGTGTGGCCTCTGACAATAAGCTGATCAGAGGGTTTCAGGAAAAAATCCTATTGGTCAGCTGTAATAAGTGGAGGAAACTACAGCAAGTGTTACAAGTATTCAGTGCACCTCCACCATATGGAAAATGAAGCATTGCACTATTTAAATTGTAATCAATGATAAGTCCAAATACTGTGAGAGTTTGGCAGGTCCCCTAAAGTGAGAAATACACTTTGTAGTGAACAGAGGGGTATAAGAAGGGAAGAGTCAGCTCACCAAGTAACTGCAATACCTGATATTCTGTGAGTTGATCGCCGGGAGCCGTCCTAGTCTGAAACGAGGATGAATGCAAGCAAAAAATAAAAAAAATCCTCCAGTAAAGATATACTGTATATGTTAAAAATAGAATTTATTAATCCAAATAGGGATGAATTAAAACGTGTTAGACACCACTAGAATTCCAAAAAAGAAACACAGACCGACGCGTTTCAGCAATAAGCCTTAATCATGGTTAAGGCTTATTTCTGAAACGCGTTTGTCTATGTTTCTGTTTTGGATTTCTATGTGTCTAACATATATTAATTCATCCCTATTTGGATTAATACATTCTATTTTTTACATATATTTTTTCACTGGAGGATTTTCCTTATTTTTATGCTGAAATACACTTTGTAGCTATTTTCTGCACTGGTTAATAGATGAGGATCCTGCATGGACAGCTACCGGGTAATCCCCCCAGAGAAAAGTTTTTCTATCAAATTATATAACCCATGAAAGTTTAGAACCAAATACTGTACTGCAGAATATTCAACAGCTTAAGTCTTTAATCAACTGTGTTCTTACGTATCGGCTTGTTACAGTAATGCTATTAATAATGAACTGTGCTCACATCACATTCATTAATTGTCTAGATACAATTGGCTTTTTAGTCTATATTTTCTTTTTCTTGTCTTCCAGAGGTTCATTACAATACTTTTCCTAAAATACTAATACAGAAATTCCAGCCTAAAGTGCAAAAACTTCCAAAATTGCAACAAAGGAAAGATATATAAATGACACCATATGACCCTTTACTCTGTGAGGCAGCAAAGAAATCATTAAAAAGAAATAGCTTCCAACTCATTGGTATAATAGAGATTCTTCAGTAGATAAGGCAAAGATCTAAGAAAAAAATACACACTACCTCTATTGATAGCTCAACTACACAGATGCTTGGTATACATTAGGATTGAAGGGAAAGAACATTTGCTATACTTTAACCATCGAGAACATAGAGAGATTACTATTGACTATTTCTTCAGAGAGATGAGAAAAGAACCTAAAGGATTGGTGTGTTTATAAGAGTCTACATGAGACACCCAACAAAATGGTTACAGCAAGTTATAAAGTGCTTAGAGTCATCTGGGTTGTTTTAAAAAAAATCTTCTAAAAAAAGATCCGCAAGGAAAAGTTAAACATGTAAAAAAGTTTGTGGTTTAAAAAAAAAATTTATAGTTTATATAAAGTTTAGTATATACTCTAATTTATACTAAACTTTTTTATACTAAATTTCTATATTCTCCCAGCGTTTTCACGAGTTTTGCGATTTTCTCCCACACTCCAAAGACATACTGATAGGGAATCTAGATTGTGAGCCCCAATGGGGACAGTGATGATGATGTCTGTAAAGTGCTGTGGAGTTAATAAATTCGCGTAACTTAATTTATAGACATCTATGCTTTGATTTCTTTGCCTGTGTGGATTGGACGTAGGCTGCTGCGTCTGAGTGTCCGCCTCCTGTGGGCGTACACTCCCAAAAAAGTGCACGGCAGAGCTCACGTTCTCTCTGCCGTCACCATTGCAGTCTATTGCCCCCATCAGCGCATACGTCCGGAACCCATTTTGTAGGGAATTTTAGGACATATGCCCCGACGGGGACACAAAACGCAATGTGAAAGCACCCTAACAGAAAACTAAAGTACAAAAGGAGAAAAGTTAATGTTGATGAGTAGCATAGATTGCGCAAGAGATTCTGTGCACGAGTCAAGTAAAGCCCAATGTTAGGAATTAGCTCTTCTTTTGAAAAGGCCATCAATGTGTATTGAGTAATTGTCCACCCTTCAAGATCCATTCCCTTCAGTTGTACAAAGAGAACACAGCCTTTATTTTAGTACCCTGGGCCTCTTAATATATTTCCTTCATGCAGTTTTGCCTGGTACAGCAGATTGTCTGCACTAATTGTAGCCCCTTAATACTGGTGATTGGTTGGCATCCTGGTGGTATCACATATTGATGGTCCATTCTAACCATTAATGTGCATTTCTGGAAACCCGCTTTATCTTTTATTTTAGCATTGTATTGGCTCTCTCCATTAGTCTCATAGACAATGAATGTAAAGTCATAGTTCATATGGTACCATAGACCTTTTCTTAATTCAACAGTAGCTAGAATGAATGGGGGGCTTAAAGCCCTTTTCTTTTAATAAGTAGGTGTCCTAGTGATGTGGATCCCTTTAGTCCTTTGGTCAAAGTTCATATCTACAAATCTGATTGCAGTAATACAGTCTATAAATGTAAGAAAGAAAGAGGAGATTGAGGTTTCTACTGCAGATTCTGTCTATTTCTACAACATTGTTTGCAGTAGAGCAGAGGTCCCCAACCTTCCTGACTTTGAGATCCACATTCAGCTCTGAGAGAGGGTTGCGAGCCACATCCAGCTCCTGCCCCACTCACAGTAGTAACACCCAGAGCCCCCATTACCGGTATAATGACAATCAAATCTTTTCCACTGAAATCCCACCAAGGCAGTATGCCAAGCTCCAGGGTTTACCATAAAGCAATGCAAGAGCACAACAGAGTCTTATCCACTTTTAAAAGATTGATGAATAAAGGTACAATCGCTCACCATGTATGGTTGTGTGAGACACAACACTTAAAGAGCTTGAGAACCAGATGCAGCAGCTTCCATGGACAAAGTAGATTTAAGGAAGAGGATTGGAAGTATTTCTGCTCTCTCTGGAATACGGTGTTTTGACTGTTCAATTGTCACAACTATTTTTTGTTCATTTACATATGACATTGATCATAATTAGTGTTGAGCGAGCACTAAAATGCTCGGGTGCTCGAAGCTCGGGCCGAGGTCACCGTGATACTCGGGTGCTCGACCCGAGCAACGAGCCCAATGTTACTCTATGGGAGACCTGAGCATTTTTGCGGTGGCACCCCCGGCGGTCTGTAGAAAGCTTAAAAAGTGCCCAAAACGATAGTGACAGTGCTCAAATGACATGGGGACAGCATGGGGATCGCCCCAGGAAGCATTTCTGACCCCCAGGTCACTGTTGTCAACAACGTGGTCAGAGGTATTAAGCCACTTTTACGGGCTCACAATAAAACGTTCAAAAACAAAACTGAAACTGCTTTGCTGTGAAATATGTTAAGGAACATCCTTTCCAGGGTAAAGACTTGTGCATAAAGTAAAATAAATAACCAAAAACAAAAATACTCCTTCACACCTTGGGCTATGTTCACAAGTAGCATTTTTTATGCATTCTTGCACTTTTGTATTGCTTTCAACCGTGACAAATGCATTCACTGGGAAATGTCATTTTAACATTTTACAACTTTATCTGGCCATGTGCTGTGTGACACAGGCATACAGTGCTGAAAAGACATGGGAACAGCATGGGGAAGCATCTCTGACACCCAGGTCACTGCCTAAAAGTGTGCCCATCAGAAGTGATCCTTGCCGCATCAGAAGATGCAGACTTGCAACTATCCCCGTGCAAGTCCTTGTCCCAGGGCAGTGTTCAATAGTACCTCCCCCATTCCTTGCAATGCAAACGCAAGTATGCAGCCTGCCACCCACCCACCCCCAGGCTGCAATACCATACTGCTTGCTTGCTTGCACTTGAAATTGGGCCTTTTAGGCATGTGGAGGCGGAATCTGGCCACCACGTCATGGCTGCGTCGGCCGCCTGGTATCCATACTCAGTCCCCAGCCGCCCGGAAGCCGGGTGTCCACGCTTGGTCCCCAGCTGCCAGGGGGTGGCCGGGTGTCCATACTCAGTCCCCAGCCGCCCTGCAGCCGGGTGCCCACATGGTCCTCAGCCGCCTGGGGGTGGCCGGGTGTCCATAAACGGTCCCCAGCCGCCCCTATTTGTCCTGGTGCGCCTTATACACAAGCGCGCATACCAAAACATTACCTGTGCCCTCCCCAGTGCATTTAGTGGGAAGGACAGCCTAACCAAAAACACATGGACAAGCAAATGTGTCCAGGGATGGTCCATCTCACTGACGCCTTCACACTGGGTTAATATTGTGTAAGCCAGGACACAGTTGGACACTGGGATGCAACACGTCCTCCAGACATAGAGGATTGCGGGTCCTGGGTAAATCAGGCTTCAACACAAAGTTAAGAAGGTAGACAGCAGCAGTGGTTGGCCTCTTACACAATGAGTAAATTATTCATGATCATGAGGCCATCCATCTCCTTAGCTTTCTGTTCCTTGGAATGCAAGCGCACGCATGTAGTGGCCGCTAGGCCTGAGGTGGTCAGCGTTTTGGCGCATATCCTACCTCCTCCGAGGATTGCTGGATGTTTTCCTGCTACTATACCAGTTCTATGACTCATGTTAAAACAAAGCTTCAGGTGATGAATGATGGAAGAGGTGGTGGCAAAGGAGAAAAAGCAGGAGGAACAGGGACCATTCACATCAAAATCAGGCCAGCCAACCACACATGTCTTGTAGGATATGTTTCTGTACCAAAAGTAGCAGTTAGGCTTCACAGTTATAGGGCTTACAGTGAGTGCAATGCCTACCAAAAATTTCGAGGCACTTCAATGCCCCTTGGAAGTGACATGGAGGTCAGAGGGCCTTAACTAAACCTTTTTTTCCATTTATAGCAACTGGGTCTCCTGTACACTGTTGGCCTAATCAGTGAATGGAAGGCTTTCCAAAAATTATGAGGAACTGCAATGCCCCTTGAAACAGACGCGGATTACAGTATACTAAAAACCTTCTACCCATTATTGGGGAGTGGGTATCCCTTAGTGTTCGCCTATGCATTGAAAAGCAAAAGCTGACTAAAATTAGGAGGAAATGCAATGCCCGTTGGAAGAGTCGTGGAGGTTAAAGGTAATTAAAAGCAACATTTCAATGCCCCTTGGAAGAGCTGTGGAGTTCAGAGTGGTTTAACAAGATGGTTTTAATGCCCCTTGGAAGAGACTTGAAGTTCAGAGTGATTTAACAAGATGGTTTTAATGCCCCTTGGAAGAGACGTGGAGGTCACAGTAGCTTAACAAGATGGATTTAATGCCCCTTGGAAGAGACGTGGAGTTCAGGGTGATTTAACAAGACGGTTTTAATGCCCCTTGGAAGAGTGGTGGAGGTCACAGTGGAATAAGAAGACAATATCAATGCCCATTGGAAGAGTGGTGGAGGTTACAGTGGAATAAAAAGACAATATCAATGCCCCTTGGAAGAGTGATGGAGGTCAAAGTGGAATAAAAAGACAATATCAATGACACTTGGAAGAGACGTGGAGTTCAGAGTGGTTTAACAAGACGCTTTTAACGCCCCTTGGAAGAGACGTGGAGGTCACAGTAGCTTAACAAGATGGTTTTAATGCCCCTTGGAAGAGACGTGGAGTTCAGAGTGGTTTAACAAGATGGTTTTAATGCCACTTGGAAGAGACGTGGAGGTCACAGTAGCTTAACTAAACAGTTTTAGCGCCCCTTGGAAGAGACGTGGAGTTCAGAGTGGTTTAACAAGACAGTTTTAATGCCCCATGGAAGAGACGTGGAGGTCACAGTAGCTTAACAAGATGATTTTAATGCCCCTATGAAGAGACGTGGAGTTCAGAGTGGAATAACAAGACAGTTTTAATGCCCCTTGGAAGAGACGTGGAGGTCACAGTAGCTTAACAAGATGGTTTTAATGCCCCTTGGAAGAAACGTGGAGTTCAGAGTGGTGTAACAAGGTGTTTTCAATGCCCCTTGGAAGAGACGTGGAGTTCAGAGTGGCTTAAAAAGGTGGTTTTAATGCCCCGTGGAAGAGACATGGAGGTCACAGTAGATTAGCAAGACGGTTTTAATGCCCCTTGGAAGAGCTGTTGAGTTCAGAGTGGTTTAACAAGACGGTTTTAATGCCCCTTGGAAGAGACGTGAAGGTCACAGTAGCTTAACAAGACGGATTTAATGCCCCTTGGAAGAGTGGTGGAGGTCGCAGTGAATAAAAAGACAATATCAATGCACCGTGGAAGAGACGTGGAGGTCACAGTAGCTTAACAAGATGGTTTTAATGCCCATTGGAAGAGCTGTGGAGTTCAGAGTGGTTTAACAAGACGGTTTTAATGCCCCTTGGAAGAGACGTGGAGGTCACAGTAGCTTAACAAGACGGTTTTAATGCCCCTTGGAAGAGTGGTGGACGTCCCAGGGGAATAAAAATACAATATCAATGCCCCTTGGAAGATTGGTGGAAGTCGCAGTGGAATAAAAAAACAATATCAATGCCCCTTGGAAGAGACGTGGAGGTTGCAGTGGAATAAAAAGACAATATCAATGCCCCTTGGAAGGGACGTGGAGGTCACAGTAGCTTAACAAGATGGTTTTAATCTCCCTTGGAATAGTGGTGGAGGTCGCAGTGGAATAAAAAGACATTATCAATGACCCTTGGAAGAGACGTGGAGGTCACAGTAGCTTAACAAGACCATTTTAATGCCCCTTACAAGAGCCATGCAGTACAGCATATTAAAAGCATTATTCCCATTATTGGGGAGTGGGTCTCCCATAGTCTTTGCTTATGCCTTCCAAGCAAAAGCTGCCAAAAATTAGGACGGAGGAACTTGCAATGCCCCTTACAAGAGCCATGTAGGACAGCATATTAAAAACATTATTCCCATTATTGGGGAGTGGGTCTCTCATAGTCTTTGCCTATGCCTTCCAAGCAAAAGCTGCCAAAAATTAGTATGGAGGAACATGCAATGCTGCCAACACGGACCACGGTCACCCTGGTGGTATAGTGGTGGTGGAGGCTGGGGATAAGGAGAAGAGCAAAAAACAGCCGAAATGAGGAAGCGTATACCCATGTGTGGGTGTGAAGTGGTGCATGTGAATACACCTCCCGAAATAACACAGTGGATTTGACTTTATGTTACTCTGCTGTCATTTGGTGGTGATGAGAAGTCTGGCCCAATCCAGCCCTTGTTCATTTTGATAAGGGTCAGCTTGTCAGCATTGTCAGTTGACAGGCAAGTGTGCTTATCAGTTATAATTCCCCCAGCGGCACTAAAAACACGCTCCAATAACAAGCTAACGGCAGGGAAGGCCAGGACCTCCAAGACGTACAGAGCGAGTTCATTCCAAGTGTCCAGCTTGGATACCCAATAATTAAAAGACACAAAGGAATCACGGAGGACGCTGGTACGGTTGACAAGTTACTCCCTCACCATCTTTTGAAATTTTCCACTCCTTGTGAGAGTACCCCGCGCGTCAGGGCCTGTAAGCTGGGCGGATGTCAGAAAACTGTCCCAGAATGTTGACAGTGTTCCCAAGCCTCTGCTGGATTGGAGTTGCGTCTCTCTCGCCTGTACACCTTAGTTGGGCAACGAACTGTGACCTTTGCCGCTAGCGTGTTCAGTTGGGAATTTTTTTAACAGTTCTGCAGCAAGGGCCTTCTGGTACTGTCCCATTTTTGAAGACCTCTCCACCTCAGGAATAAGAAAGTAAAAGTTCTCCTTGTAGCGGGGGTCTAAAAGTGTCACCAACCAGTAATGACTGTCACCAAACAATTTGTCAATGCGAGGGTCACTGTTAAGGCAGCGTAACATAAAGTCAGCCATGCGTGCCAGACTGGTAACGGACAAGACTTCCGTGTCCTCACCAAGATGACGACTGACCATGCTCTCCTCCTCCTCCTCCTCCCCCCAGTCCTCAGGCCACCAACGCTGAACCGATGGTATTACAGTTGTACAGGTACTACCGTCTATAACGCATGATACCAGCTCCTGTACTTCCTCCTCTTCCTCTCCCTTATTGTCCCCCAATGCACATTGGGATGAGATGAGGCTGGGCTGTGTGTTATCGCCCGCTACGGCTTCTTGATCCATCTCATCATACTCTGGCTGCAATGCCTCCTCTTTAATTCTCTGCAGAGAGCGTTGCAAAAGACAGACAAGTGGGATGCTGACTCTAATGATGGCGTCATCTCCACTCACCATCTTGGTGGACTCCTCAAAGTTTGTCAGGATGGTACATATGTCAGACATCCAGGTCCACTCCTGAGGTCTTATGTGTGGAGTCTGAACTGAATATCGACGGCCTTGTTGCAGCTGGTACTCCACAACTGCTCTCTTCTGCTCACAAATCCTTTGCAACATGTGGAGGGTAGAGTTCCAACGTGTGGGGACATCACACACCAGTCGGTGTGCCAGAAGCTGCAAACGCTGCTGCAACACAGCAAGGGTGGCGGAAGCTGTAGCCTACTTGCGAAAATGAGCTGACAGGCGGCGTACTTTGACGATCAGATCTGGCAACTCGGGGTATGATGTAAGAAACTGCTGAACCACGAGGTTAAGCACATGAGCCAGGTATGGTACGTGTATGATCTCGCCTCGCCTCAGAGCCGCCACCAGGTTACGGCCATTGTCACACACGACCATGCCTGGATGTAGGTTCAGCGGTCTCAGCCACAGATCTGCCTGCTCTTTCACATCTGTCCACAACTCACAAGCAGTGTGAGGTTTATCACCTAAGCTTATGAGTTTCAGCACAGCCTGTTGCCTCTTGGCTGAGGCAGTATAGCAGTGCTTCCAACTTGTAACTGATGTGGTGATATCTGAGATGGAGGCTGAACATGAGGAGGAGGAGGAGGATGCGCAGGAGCTGTACACTGTGGGGGCAACTCTGACTGACATAGGGCCCGCAATCCTCGGTGTGGGGAGGATGTGTTCCGTCCCAAGGTCTGACTGGGTCCCGGCTTCCTCTATGTTTCTCCAGTGTGCCGTTAGGGAGATGTACCATTCCTGGCCACAAGCACTTGTCCATGTGTTCATTGTCAGGTGGACTCTCCCAGTAACTGCGTTGTTGAGGGCACGGCAGATGTTTTGGGACATGTGCATGAGTAGTGCGGGGATGGCACACCGGGCAAAATAGTGTCAGCTGGGGACCGAGTACCGAGGGACGGCCACCGCCATAAGGTTGCAGAAGGATTTCATCTCCACCAGCCTAAAAGGCAGCATTTCCAACGCAAGCAGTCGTGAAATGTGCGAATTTAGGACTGTGGCCTGTGGGGCGTTGGCTGCGAATTTGCGCTTTCGTTCAAAGCTCTGGGATATGGACAATTGAATGCTGCAGTGGGACGTGGACGTGGACGTTGATGCTGTTTCTTGAGAAACTGCCAGAACAAGTGAAGACTGAGAGGAGGGGGCATCTTTGCATGCAGTTTGGACAGGGGATTGCCTTGCACGCACAAAAGGGGGTTCTCTTACATGCACAACAGCGGAAGAAGCAGTGGTGACAACCGATGACACTGGTCGTGGACCCTAGGTTTCGCCCCACAAAGTCGGGTGCTTTGCTGACATGTGCGTGATCATGCTGGTGGTGGTCAGGCTGGTAGTTTTGTCACCCCTGCTGATGCTGGCCTGGCAGGTGGTACACATGGCCTTTTTGTGGTTATCAGCAGAGTCTTTAAAAAATTTCCAGACTCTGGAAGACCTGCCAGTTGTACTGGCAACGTCCCTCATGTTGGTGTTACGGGGAGCGGTTGCCCGCCTTCTGTGTGCAGCTACCACAGTGCTTCTTCTTGTGTGTTGGGGTACTCAGCCTCCCTCCCCCTGTGTGCTGCTGGCCTCGCTCTGCGTGTCCTCCTGCCATGTTGGGTCAATTACTAGATCATCCACCACCTCCTCCTCTTCCACTTCCGCACCACGGTCCTCCTCCTCACTTCGTGGCAATTGTGTCTCGTCATCGCCCACCTCTTGTGACAAATTGCCAGCGTCGCCTTCCTGTGGCCATGGCTGTTCAAATATTTGGCCATCGCTAAATGGGATCTCCTCTTCCAACACTTCAAGCGGAGCAGGCGAAGGGCACAAATATGGAAATGGACCAGTGAGCAGCTCTTCAGAGTGTCCAACTGTGGGATCAGTTGCTGTCTGAGGACACTCGGCATGGTGGGAGGAAGGAGCATCAGGGTGAGGAGAAGTATGCTGTCGAGACTCACGGCTACTAACACTTGACCGTGTGGAAGACGGACCGGAGGTGGTGGTGCCCAGGTGACAGGAAGTATTATCTGCTATCCAATTAATAACCTGTTCATACTGATCAGTTCGCAATAGTGGAGCTGTTGTGTGCTTCCCTAGTAATTCGGTCAAGAACTGGGAGCGAGAAGATATGGCTGTTGGTTGTGGCACATTTTCACCTTGGCCACGGCCCCGTCCTCTGCACGCACCATCACCAGAACGTCCAGTTCCACGTCCCTTGCCAAGCGCCTTGCCCATTGTAAATGAAGTAAAATAGCTTACACTCGCACTATCTATGGCAAAAGGGTAATAAAAAGGAGATTTTAACCGTGGAAGAGGAAAACCACAGTTCTAGTTATCTGGCTTACACCAGAATCTTTTAAACAGATATATTTGTGTCTGAACAGTCAGCGAGACACTCAAAATGTTTTTTTATGGAAAAAAAGCAAAAAAAGTAGATAATACAGAGAATTAAACCGTGGAACTGCAAAACCACACTTCTAGTTATCTGGCCTACACCAGACTCTTTTAAACAGATATATTTGTGTCTGAACAGTCAGCGAGACACTCAAAATGTTTTTTTTATGGAAAAAAGGCAAAAAAAAGTGGATAATACAGAGATTTGAACCAGTGAACTGCAAAACCACAGTTCTAGTTATCTGGCCTACACCAGACTCTTTTAAACAGATATATTTGTGTCTGAACACTCACAGAGTGAGTGGGGGGGGGGTAATACCAAAAGGTTAATAAGACGGGTATTTGCACAGTCTGACTGAGAAAAAAAAAAAAAAGAAGATTTAGATGAAAAAAAAAGGATTTTTCCTGGCCCCTGAGACCTGGGGCTAAGTCTAGCTATTTGAAAAGCAGTACACAGGACTGTAATGCAGTGTTTGTTGGTATAACCACTGCATCTCCTATACAGCCTGCCTGCCTGCCTGATATCTGGGATGGATATTAGTCCTGAGAAGGACTGTTTGTTTGATTTTGCAGGCTTTAGAGACCCTACACTACCTATTTCGCAGTATAAATCTCTCCCTAGCTCAGCAGCACCCTACACCGTCTGATCCGGACCGACTGTGTCCAAGATGCCGGCGCCCGGTTTTAAATACTCAAGGTGATGCTGTGCGGCCAGCCAATCACTGTAATGCCCACAACCAACATGACTGCGGCATTACAGTGACTGGCTGGCAATCCCTGCATGGTCATTGGCTCTGTAAAGAGCGCCAAACGTCCAGGGCGGAGACCCGAGCTCCAGCCCGAGTAACCTGGAAATGCTCAGTGCTCGCCGAACATCCCAAGTAGTGAGATGCTTGGGCGAATGTAGCGCCCCGAGGGTTCGGTTGCTACAGGGGTATTGCACCTCATCCAGAGGTGTGATATTTCACTCCCAGGTAAGGATGGAGTATGGACAAGGGTTCAGATAGCTGCATACACACACTCACCCCATTTCCTGGGGACAGCTCGATGGTGCTCCCATTTATATATATGCAGACTGACCATGTCCCTGGCTGGAGTGGGGAGGGGGGAATGAACCCTGTGATGTAGGAGCAGGAGGGGTCGGTTTCTGGAGCATAGGAAGGAGCTCATTGGATGCAGGTCACCTGAGCTCAGACACAGTGAAGCAGATAAAAGGTGGGGGCCATCTTAGGAGAGGAGTGAGTTGAGAGAGAGAAGGAGTTCAGCCAGAGAGGGCTGACATGGAGCTGTGGCTCAGCCTGAGCTCAGCTCCACGAGGCAGGCCTAGGGTGAAGGCCGGAGCCAGCAGGGAGAAGAGGAGAAGGAGAAGGAAGAAAGGTGGAGAGAAAGAGGAGTAGAAAGGCTCCAGAAACAAGAAGGCAGAAGGGACCCTAAGAACCCATGAGATAACGGGTGAAGGGTCGGGCAGAATAAGGGTACCGGATTCCCAAGTTGGTGGAGGTAAATCATCCCTCAGCCAAAGACCGGAGGTCGTGATCATCTATTGGTGCGACCCCCTGCTACACCCACTAGGAAGGCACCACATAGGGTCAGGGAAACCGGCGACAGGTTTCACCAAGAGAAGGCCCGAGGCAGCTGGACAGGAGTGTGGTCACTGGTGGGGCACAAGAGGCCAGAGAAAGGACAGAAGGGGGTCCTGTGCCATACTCCTGAATTGCCTGGGGGTTGACCGAGCTCCTCACCTGGTGGATGCAGCTAGGCTCGGGCAGTCATTCCCTGCAGAAGTGACTCGGATAACAACTGTGAGTAAAAGACCCTGGACTGCATCACTGACTCTGTGTGATTTGTGCTGCGCCTTCACCATCACCCCCAGCATCCTATTACACTGCCCCGAGGCTACACTCTTCCCGTGGGGAGTTATCCTATCCCTGGGCTGCACATCTACATCAGCCTCAGCGGTCTGCCTTGCAGCGGCGGTCCTTCCAGACCGCAATCCACTGGTGGTGTAGTCGGACATTGAAAACCTACAAATACACTGCCACAGCATTTGGTCTGACCACCCTGAGCCACGGGATCGGGTTGCCACTACTACCCCCAACATTGCACTGAAGCCCGGTTACGGGTGCCCCACGGCCCAGGGGGCGAGTCACGAGTACCGAGCAATGTCGAGCATGCTCGCTCAACACTAATCATAATCATAAATCAAAACTGTAAATGCCCAGGAAAACAGATGCCGAAACTCAAAACAACTGAGAGAAGCACATCTGACCATCAAATATCCTAATATTGTAGCATTTGTATAGCGCTAAATACAAATAACATATAGAGGTTTTATTTGGTGACTCCATGATGGTATTATTTCAGTAAGGGATATTTACTTAGTATTCAGTGGTTTAACTTGAAGCTTATGGGCTGAAATGTAAAATCACCAACAAGGCCCCCAATTCTTATAGTATACTCTAGTGTTGGTGTTTCCATAAGGTTCAAAGAAATCTTTTAGGCTTCCCTTGGCTCAAAGGCCTGAGTGCGACTGCAACTTCTGCACACACTATAGTTAGGCCCCTACTAACACTACTATAGTAATTAATTTTTGATGTTTGATTGTGGCATCACTGTATGGTATTGTATATTTATTGTAAATATGCTGAGTTTATGGAGAACTCTATGCACTGAGTACTATGGTTATTTGCACACAGTAGGATTAGTCAGTTTTACCACTTTTTATTACTTCCGGCTATTGGCAAAGGTCAACTGTGGACTTTTTATCATCCATCCCTGCAGCTCATTTTAGTCACAAAAATTATTGTACAAAGGAATTTACAGGTTTACTAGAATTTGGGAAGATCAATTATATGTAACTTATCGGAGCTGTTTGCCTCTGAGCCTCATGTTGTCACATTATTAAAAGATATAAGTGTTATCAACATGCTAAATATTGGAGATGAAAGCTGCTTATAAAGTTTAGTATTTTTTATATGCTGTTGTCTTATTAGTGTCAGAGGACTGTCACCACTATTGCAGTTCTGAAAACTATTTTTTCAAATGAAAAAATAGTAATATACAAGGGGGTATCGAAAAATAATTGGGAATTACTTATTTATTTTTAATCAAGATAATATCTTGAATACATTAATCCCTTTCAAAATACTGTCCATTAGATGATGCGCACTTGTCCCAATGGTTTTTCCACTGTTCTAAAAAGTCTTTATATTCTTCTAAACTAATGCTGTTAAGTGCCTCCAGCGATTTGTTTCTTAACCACTTCTACGTCCTGAAATCGCTTTTCCTTTAGGTTTTTCTTCATTCTTGGGAATAAAAAGTTGCAGGTGGATAGTTTGGGCATCTAAGGGAGGTGAGAAACCATTGTCATGCCATTTTTTGCCAAAAACTGTTTGAGTTTCAACGCTGTGTGGGCAGGCGCATTGTCATGATGAAGTAGCCAGTACCCCGATTGCCACGAATCAGGTCCTTTTTTTCTCACTGCTTCACACAATTGCTTCAGCACTTGCAGAAAGTAAAGTTGGTTCACTGTGGTGCCCTGAGGAATGAAGTCAATGTGATCAACTCCTTTGATGTCGAAAAAACAAACCATCATGGACTTCAAATTTGATTTCACGTGTCATGCTTTTTTTGGTCTGGGCGATGAAGCTGTCTTCCACTGGCTGGACCGCTGTTTTCTTTTAGGATCATAGGCGGAACACCAATATTTATCCTCCGTGATGACTTTTGACCAAAAATCAGGGTCAGTTTGTGCCTCTTCCTTCAATTCCTGACACACTCTTAGATAGTCCTCCCTCTGATTATTGGAAAACAGTCGTGGAACAAAGTTTGCTGTGATGCATCTCATGTTCAGGTCTTCAGTTAGGATTCTTTGGCATGAACTCCAGGAAATTCCAGTTATTTCCTCAAAGTCGTCAAGTGCTTTGCGATGTCCAAACATGATGGCATAGCACACATTTTTGTCAGTTCTGGATGTTTAGAGGTGACCTGAGTGGGATGCATCTTTAAGTGACATTTGGCCACTTCTGAACCAGGCAAACCACTCATAAATTCTTGCCTGGCTTAGAGTTTCCTTTCCATAAGCTTCCTGAAGCATTGAAACTGTTTCTGCCGCTGTCTTCTTTAACAGGAAAAAGAATTTCATGTTGTCACGTTGCTCCTTAAAGTTTGCTATTGCAAAATAGGCGAGAGCATTGGGAGGAGCTTTAGAAAACAATCACTCAATCCGCTGCAATGGTTTCTCATGAACACTACTTGGCCAACTGAGCAGGGAGAGTGTCTAGTAAGCTTACCTAGTGGGAGAGGGAAGCACTGCTAACCCACTTTCCTACAGAAAATAATTCTCATTTTTTTTGGATTCCTCCTTCGTATACAGTTAGAAAATATCTTTAATATGTAAAGAGACAAATAAATAGCAATTTTTTTTTTCTTAGCATCCATAGTCAGGAGGATCTGGCAACACCAGAGTAGCAGCGCTGATAAAGCACTCACAGAATAGTACATGCACATGCACGGGATCCAGATTCCTGATGTCTCACTGCATTTAAACAAGATTTTAAAGCAGCAGCTGCTTTTCATGGTCTGAGGACATTGAAAAGCAGAGCAATGTAGCAGAAAACCCCAAGAGAGTAGATGTCACAGCCGTCCCCCTAGTGGTGCATGTCTCAAAATGAATCAGGTGCGTCTGAAAAGTGGCATGCACCTTGCAAAAAATTTTCCTCCAGTCAACATCAATTTTTATCTTCACTTTTTATTCCTATTTATTCCCATTTTTATTCGATTACTTGTTCTTATTCTATAAAGATCACCAGAGGCAATTTAGATAAAATGTATACATTTCCGTGGAAGGATGGCAACAAATTCATTATGTTCTAGGGAGAATTTTATATCCAATTTTTTTAATAAAAACAAATAATCTTTAACCACTTCGCACCAAAGCCTGTTTTTGCCTTCGTGACAGGGCCAATTTTTTCAATTCTGACCACTGTCATTTTATGAAGTAATTACTCTGGAATGCTTCAACGTATTCCCCTGATTCTGAGACTGTTTCATCATGACATATTGTACTTCATGATAGTGGTAAAATTTCTTCAATATAACTTGCGTTTATTTGTGAAAAAATCTGAAATTTTGGCGAAAATTTTGAAAATTTTGCAATTTTCAAACTTTGAATTTTCATGCCCTTAAATCAGAGAGATATGTCACACAAAATAGTTAACTAATAACATTTCCACATGTCTACTTTACATCAGCACAATTTTGGAACCAAAATTTTTTTTTGTTAGGGAGCTATAAGGGTTAAAAGTTGACCAGCGATTTCTCATTTTTCCCACAAAATTTACAAAAACATTTTTTTAGGGACCACATCATATTTCATAGAATCATAGAATGGTAGAGTTGGAAGGGACCTCCTGGGTCATCTGGTCCAACCCCCTGCTCAAAGCAGGATTCACTAAATCATCTCAGACAGATGTCTGTCCAGCCTCTGTTTGAAGACGTCCATTGAAGGGGAACTCACCACCTCTCGTGGCAGCCTGTTCCACTCATTAATCACCCTAACTGTCAAAAAGTTTTTTCTAATATCTAATCTGTGTCTCCTCCCATTTAGTTTCATCCCATTGCTTCTAGTCTTTCCTTGTGCAAATGAGAATAAAGATGATCCTTCTACAATGTGACAGCCCTTGACATATTTGTAGACAGCTATTAAGTCTCCTCTCAGTCTTCTTTTTTGCAAGCTAAACATTCCCAAATCCTGCAACCGTTCCTCATAGGACATGGTTTGCAGACCAGTCACCATTCTGGTCGCTCTTCTCTGAACTTGCTCCAGTTTGTCTATGTCTTTTTTAAAATGTGGTGCCCAAAACTGTACACAGTATTCCAGATGAGGTCTGACCAAAGAGGAGTAAAGACCGATAATGACTTCACGTGATCTAGACTGTATGCTTCTGTTAATACATCCCAGAATTGTATTTGCCTTTTTTGCTGCTGCATCACACTGTTGACTCATGTTCAGTCTATGATCTATTAGTATACCTAAGTCTTTTTCACATGTACTGTTGCTTAGCTCTATTCCTCCCATTCTGTATATGCTTTTTTCATTTTTATTGCCCAGATGTAGTACTTTGCATTTTTCCCTGTTAAAAACCATTCTGTTGGTTGCTGCCCACTGCCCAAGTTTATTTAGGTCTTTTTGAATCCTCTCTCTCTCTTCTCTAGTATTAGCTATCCCTCCTAGCTTTGTGTCATCAGCAAATTTAATCAGCTTACCCTCAATTCCTTCATCTAAATCATTGATAAAGATGTTGAACAATACAGGTCCCAGGACGGAGCCCTGTGGTACCCCACTTGAGACATTCATCCTGCTGGATGTGAAGCCATTTACAACCACCCTTTGAGTCCGATCACTAAGCCAGTTATGAATCCACCTAACAGTTGCCTGGTCCATTGCATACTTGGTCATTTTTTCAATAAGGATGGTGTGAGATACTTTGTCAAATGCTTTGCTGAAGTCAAGATATACTATATCTACAGCATTTCCCTGATCCACCCAGTCAGTGATTCTGTCATAGAAGGAAATTAAGTTAGTCTGACATGACTTGTTAGTTACAAACCCATGCTGACTCTGGTTAATCACTTCATTCTTATCCATGTACTTACATACATGTTGTTTAATAATTTGATTTTATAATATTACATTTTAATAATTTAATATTTGAAGTCACTTTGAGGGGTCTTTTTGACAGAAAATACCCAAAAGTGACACCATTCTAAAAACTGAACCCCTCAAGGTGCTCAAAACCACATTCAAGAACCTTATTAACCCTTCAGGTGCTTCACAGGAATTTTTGGAATGTGGAAGAAAAAAATTAACATTTAACTTTTTTCACAAAAATGTTATTTTAGACCCAATTTTTTTTATTTTCACAGGGGTAACAGGAAAAAATGGACCCCAAATTTTTTTGTGCAATTTCTCTTGAGCATGCTGATACCCCATATGTCAGGGAAAACCACTGTCTGGGCACACTGCAGGGTTCGGAAGGGAAGGAGCTCCATTAGACTTTTTGAATGTAAAATTTGTCTGAATAATTGGCAGACGCCATGTTGCGTTTGCAGAGCTCCTGATGTGCCTAAACAGTGGAAACCCCCCACAAGTGACACCATTTTGGAAACTAGACCCCTCAGGGAACTTATCTAGATGTGTGGTGAGCACCTTGAACCCCAAGGTGCTTCATAGAAGTTTATAATATTGAGCTGTAAAAATAAAATTTTCACATTTTTCCCACAAAAACGTTTTTCATCCCTTAACTTTGCATTATCATAAGGGTAATAGGAAAAATTGCACCATGAAATTTGTTATGCAATTTCTCCTGAACACGCTGATACCCCATATGTGGAGGCAAACCACTGTTTGGGCGCACGGTAGGGTTTGAAAGGGAAGGAGCGCCATTTTACTTTTTGAATGTAAAATTTGTTTGAATAATTAGCGGACACCATGTTGCATTTGGGGAGCCCCTGATGTGCCTAAACAGTGGAAACCCCCCACAAGTGACACCATTTTGGAAACTTGACCCCTTAGGGAACTTATCTAGATGTGTGGTGAGCACCTTGAACCCCAAGGTGCTTCACAGAAGTTTATAATATTGAGCTGTAAAAATAAAATTTTCACATTTTTCCCACAAAAACGTTTTTCATCCCTTAATTTTGCATTATCATAAGGGCAATAGGAAAAATTGCACCATGAAGTTTGTTGTGCAATGTATGCTGAACACGCTGATACCCCATATGTGGAGGCAAACCACTGTTTGGGCGCACGGCAGCGTTTGAAAGGGAAGGAGCGCCATTTGACTTTTTGAATGTAAAATTTGCTTGAATAATTAGCGGACGCCATGTTGCATTTGGGGAGCCTCTGATGTGCCTAAACAGTGGAAACCCCCCACAAGTGACACCATTTTGGAAACTAGACCCCTTAGGGAACTTATCTAGATGTGTGGTGAGCACCTTGAACCCCAAGGTGCTTCACAGAAGATTATAATATTGAGCTGTAAAAATAAAATTTTCACATTTTTCCCACAAAAACGTTTTTCATCCCTTAATTTTGCATTATCATAAAGATAATAGGAAAAATTTCACCATGAAGTTTGTTGTGCAATGTCTCCTGAACACACTGATACCCCATATGGGGAGGCAAACCACTGTTTGGGCGCACGGCAGCGTTTGAAAGGGAAGGAGCGCCATTTGACTTTTTGAATGTAAAATTTGTTTGAATAATTAGCGGACGCCATGTTGCATTTGGGGAGCCCCTGATGTGCCTAAACAGTGGAAACCCCCCACAAGTGACACCATTTTGGAAACTAGACCCCTTAGGGAACTTATCTAGATGTGTGGTGAGCACCTTGAACCCCAAGGTGCTTCACAGAAGATTATAATATTGAGCTGTAAAAATAAAATTTTCACATTTTTCCCACAAAACCGTTTTTCATCCCTTAATTTTGCATTATCATAAGGGTAATAGGATAAATGGCACCATGAAATTTGTTGTGCAATTTCTCCTGAACACGCCGATACCTCATATGTGGAGGCAAATTACTGTTTGGGCGCATGGCAGGGTTTTAAAGGGAAGGAGCGCCATTTGACTTTTTGAATGTAAAATTTGTTTGAATAATTAGCAGACGCCATGTCGCATTTGGGGAGCCCCTAATGTGCCTAAACAGTGGAAACCCCCCACAAGTGCCACCATTTTGGAAACTCTACCCCTTAGGGAACTTATCTAGATGTGTGGTGAGCACCTTGCACCCCCAGCTGCTTCACAGAAGTTTATAATATTGAGCCGTAAAAATAAAATTTTCAAATTTTTCCCACAAAAAATGTTTTTCATTCCCCAATTTTGTATTATCATAAGGGTAACAGGATAAATTGCACCATGAAATTTGTTGTACAATTTCTCCTGAGTACGCTGATACCCCATATGTGGGGGAAAACCACTGCTTTAGTGTACGGCAGGGTTCGGAAGAGAAAGGAGTGCTATGTTGGCTGGGATAGGCAGCAGACACCATGTCACATTGACATGCCGAAACAGCAGAAGCCCCCACAAGTGACCCCATTTTGTAAACTACACCTCTCAAGGAATTCATCTAGGGAAGTAGTGAGTATTTTTTAATTTATACCATTGGGCAGTGAAAAAAGCATAATTATATTATTACCACAAAAAAATGTTTTACCCTCAGATTTTACATTTTCACACAGGGCAATGGGTAAAAATGGTGCCGAAATGTGTCACACAATTTCTTCTAAAAGTAGCAATACCCCATATGTGGCTGTATTGTACCGCTCAGCCATATGGCGAGATCTGGGGGGGACGGAGTGCTATTTGACAATTGGAGAACAAATTATTGTAGAATAGGCATTTGGATTTGGGAGCACAAAATTTTCTGAATTTCTTTTGGGGGGCTAGGGCCATTTCGCTTTTCCAGAGCCTTTCTACTACCAGTAACTTGGAAGTCCCTTATATTTTTAACAGATGATGGACCTGAGTGGGGACTAGCTTTTTTTGAGGACTGAGTTGAAGCTTTTATTGGTAACATTTATCCGGCGCTCTAGGCTGAGCACTTACATTGGGGTTTCCATCTAAATTTCCAAGTGATGTAATTCAGATGAAACCCCTGCCGGATCCATTTACTGTAATGAGGCAGCAGAGTTACTCTGGACTCCGTCTGGCCTCTGTTTAGCGGTGTCCTTTTTTTCAGAAGTGCACAAAACTGTGGCCAACCGCACTTTTATGCACGCCTAAAAAAACTGACACCGTGGGATCACAGGCCAGACGGCATCCACAGTGGCCTATATCTGCCTCATTACAGGGAATCTTCCGCCGGGGGTTCTGGCTGAATCACATATTTCAGAGATTTACACGGAAACTCTGGTGTAAGTGCTTAGCGCAGAGCGCAGGATGAATGTGGGCAGAGCCTTACTGCGATCTTTGGGAGACATAATAAACAAATCAGTAGCAGGTGAAGAATTGGTTTTATTTATTTTTTACGCCGTTCCTAGTGTGATATAACTGATTAGATTACTTTATTCTTCGGGTCGGTGCGATTACAGAGATACCAGATTTATTTCGGGTTTTTATGACTGACAGCTGTCATACACTAAAAGACGCTTTTTTTTGCAAAATCTAGTTTTTGCATCACCACATTTTGAGAGCTATAATTTTTCCATATTTCGGCAGACAGAGTCATGTGACAGCTTGTTTTTTGCCGGACGAGTTGACATTTTTACTGGTACCATTTTTGGGTACGTGACATTTTTTGATCGCTTTCTATTCTGTTTTTTGGGAGGTAAAATTAACAAAAACAAACAATTCAGGAATTGTTTTTTGAGGTTTTTTTTATGCCGTTCTGCGTGTGGTAAAAGTGATCAGGCAGCGTTATTCTTTGGGTCAGTACGTTTACAGCGATACTACACTTTTACACAATAAAACAATTTTATAGAAAAAAATATTTTTTTTGCATTGCTTTATTCTGAGTGCTATAACTTTTTTATTTTTCGGCTGATGGAGCTGTATGGCGGCTTTTTTTTGCAGAACAAGATGTCGTTTTCAGCGGTACCATTTTTATTTCTATTTTGTTTTTTGATCGCATTTTTTTCCACTTTTTGTTTGGCGATATGATGAAAAAGCATATTTTTTTGCTCCGGTTTTTATTTATTTTTATTACGGTGTGCACAGAAGGAGTTAATTAGTGTGACAGTTTTATAGCTCGGGTTGTTTCGGATGCGGCGATACCAAATATGTGTACTTTTTTTTGTTTTGTAAAAATATACGGATTTATTGGTTTAATATTTTATTTATTTATTTTTATTTATTTTGTGATTTTTTTTTAACAGTTTAAAAACTTTTTTTTTACTTTTTTTTACATTTTTACTTAGTCCCTGTATGGGACATTAATTTTTATTTTTCTGATCACTGATCTCATGAAATGTAATAGACATGTATTACATTACATGAGATCTTCGCTGACTGTTTCACAGTCAGTCTCCTGCCTGGCTTCAGCTGCAGGCTGAGCCAGGCAGGACACCATATATGGCAGATCTGGAGGGGGTCATGTGACCTCCAGCTGCCATAGCAACCCCAGGTCCTGGAAGCTATCAGGGGTCATCGGAGAGGTAAGTAAGACAACCCCTTCTCCTCCTTCTATCTTCTATATGCCACGATCACTGTAGATCGCGGCATATAGAACATAGGAAAGGGTTAACATCACTGGGACCTGATCCAGTCAGGTCCCGATGATGTCCCCTGTCGGAGCTAATGCTCTGCACCGGAATCGCAGTGCTTGCAGGACCCTGGGGGTCCTGAGTGCTGCGAGACCACCCACCGTTTTTAAACGTCGGCGCTGCACAGAGCCCAGCAAGCGCCGACGTTTATCTACAGTGGGCGGTCGGGAACCGGTTAATATTTTAACTATTTCATATACACTTATTACTTTATGATTCTTCATAGCTGTCTTCCACATCTTTTCTATGGGGTTTTACTAATTTTCCCTCCCCTCATATGCTCCCTTCCGGATGGTCAGGGCACTGCTAATTAGCTATTTAATCCTGCTTTACCTGGGTGGGTCACACCCTGATGAAGAAGGACTACGTCTCCTTCGAAACGCTTCGGTTTAGTGGCCGCACCGAGATCCCGTAGTCTGTGTGGCTGTGACATCACTCTTTGACATGTCCCCCACTAGTGCCGTCAATCAGCAGTAGCGCTTCCGGCCAGAGCATGCTGCGATTCAAACGTCCTCTGAGAGACATGAGGAGGGGAATCCATGGGAGGACTCTTCCGCAACAGACCTCCGCTTTTTAGGAGCTGCTGTGAACATTACACCATCTTGGGAGCTGCATGATTTTGAGTAGCAAGTACCCTATTTATAGCAGGCTCCGCACCTGTTTTGATGTATGCACTGTGTTTTAAATACAATTCAGCAGCCTTCCTTAGGCTAATCAGGGGATATCTTGGACCCTGAGATCCCTTGCTTCATATTACTTTTTTCTCTGGGCACTTATTTTGGCTATATACCAGTGGAGTTTTTTTATGCCCATTGGAGGGTGCTATTATAAGTTGCAGAGCACACATGCACTCTTTTTGGTGAAACATCAGCTTATCATTTCTATATGTGCTCCACCCACACATTTGGTTTCTAGTTGACTGTACCTTATACCTTATCTGCCTTATTATCTCTAGTAGTGCGGTAGTTTATCCTATTCTCATGTATGTTGAAAACACATTGGTTCCGATTAATCAAAACCGGTGCAAGTCTTGATGATGGGGTGTGGTGGAATGCCTAAATCATTAAGAGGCACGCACCTCTTAATGAATCTAGCTATATGAAAAGTGGTGTGCGCCTCCTTGTGCACCTCACCACAAATGTTACTACAGTCGGTGAATAGAGTAGGCTTTGTTGCCCAAGGTACATCACCAACCATCATCTATTTGACAAGCGGGGATTACCATTGCGATCTATCACCTCCGCCCACTTTGTGAAGCTGGGCAAAAAATTCCAAAAGTTTTGCAAAAAATGTTAACTTTTCAAAGCTTTTTACATCTGTTTTCTGGTATAAAATCTTTGATGAATTGGTGCCCTAGCCTTCAGTGACCAGCGGCTATCCTTGGTGAAATAAGAGTATTCATTATTGCTAAATTAGATTTTGGTTTAACCTCCTATAAGGCGTTGATTTTTCTTTTGTTTCACTTTTTTCTTCCCCTTATTCCAAGAGCTATAACTTATTTTTATTTTTTCCCTTGACATAGCATTATGAGGAATTTTTTTTAAGTGGGAGGAGTTGGCGTTTTCAATGACAGAACTTATTTTTCCACCTGCTATTGTTTTTGGGTTACATTTTACTGTGCTCAGTGTGTCCTAGCAAAATGATAGCTGCTATACCAAATTAATCTATATTTTTAAAATTATTTTAGAAGAATTCAAAAGATAAAGGTTAGAATCACCTTTTTCTGAGAACCAAAACTTTTTTTCATTTTTCTGTCGATTGACCTCAATGAGGGCTTTTTTTTGCAAGGTGAGCTATAGCTTTTATTGGCAACTTGTTGGAGTACATACAATGTTTTGATCCCTATGTACTGTATTATTTTTCTAGAAGAGGCAGACACTAAAAAAACGGCAATTTTGTTATTTAAATTTTTAATTTCATATGGTTACCATATACATATTTTTATATTTCGATAGATCAGACTTTTATAAGCATGACAATAACATATACATCTTTTGTTCTTTCTTCATTATTAATTAAGGAAAAGTGGAGTGGTTAATATTTTTTTATGTCTTCAGTATTGAAATATATAATACAAATTAAACTCCCCTATGAACCTGAGCTTGTGGCTTTAGCTTCCCGGGGCAACAAGATGGTAAGTAACCCATCAGCACCCAGAGATCTCACTGCGGGAGTGCCGATGGGCATATGAATGGATATGGGAGAACATCACAGCCATTTAAATGTTGCTTTCAAAGATTAACATTTCCATTTAAATGCATCAAAAGGAGCAAACAGAGCCAACACTTGCTGCTGTTGTTATAGAAAAATGCCATCTGTACAACACAACCGGCAACTGCCGTGTGTCGGGCGGCCTCAACTCCTGTGCCCGAATAATAAAACCCACACGTGACCTGTGATGAAAATATTAAGATTAAAGGAAGGTTAAATAAATTGTTCCCTTTTAAAGAAATTTTCAACCACTGGCGCAGTTTGGTATAAAACAACTCACCTTCCCCAATGCATCAGTGTGTCTCCACCGCTGCTCCTGGTGTCTGGTATTGGCTGCAGCACTGATGTCATGTGGACAGCCCAGCAGCCAATCACTGAGCTCAGTGTAGACGGAGCCACTGAGATGAAAATTTCTTGAAGGAGGACAATCACCTTAATGCATAATATACACAATTTACTTAAAGAAAAGAATTGCTTACTGAAAATATTCTAAAGAGAAATTTCAATGATCTTTCAGTTGTCAAATTTTCTTCTGTATTTTTACCAGCATGAATGCCCTTTGGGTTATATATTTCATACGAAAAAACATCGCTCAGGAAAATTAATGCAATTTACCACATTTGTACATCATTTTTTTTTTGTGCGATATGATTTTAGTTTTTTTAAGTAATTGTTTTGATGTGGTTGGGGCTGGATATACATCTGATTTAGTTCAGTGTTAATTACAGTCTACAATATTTTATCTGATTTTCCCCTATGCACCTCATGGAAGCATTTCACAAGTTCCTTATGATGATGTCGGAAGTAAAAGAATCTGTAGAAGACACAATTTATCTGTTTCTAACTTCATTCATTAAAATGACCATTAATCCATCATGTTCAGGCAGAACAGAAGTCTTTCATCTACACAGTTACAAAACTGGGACATGGTAGAATAAACACAATTTCTGAGTTAAGAATTCTAGCAACTCTGGAATGAGATAGATAGCTATTCCCATCTTGATTACTCTAAAGGGAAAGATTACAAGTTAGAGAAATGATTTGGGACTGTTTCAGTTCTGTAAGAAAACGAAAAACTTGCTGAACTGTGTGTGTATCCCAAGAGATTTTCTACTCATTTAGCAAATTGTGCCAAAATTCAGTAGCAGTCTGCATCAAAAAGATGAGTGACTAATTTCTTATCTGTTTTAGATGAGAAGCAAAATTGTAAAGAAAAATGGCTGCGACCAAGGGCACATTTACAATAGATGATATGCAGCATTAAATGATGGCTGATCAATACACATTTGTCGATTGGCAGTCATTTAATAGCCTGTTTAGATAGACTGACTGCATTTAATATGCACAAATATTTATTTATTTATTTATTTATTTATTTTACTCACTTATATAGCGCCATTAATTCCACAGCGCTTTACAGACATTATGAACACTGTACCCACTGGTGCTCACAATCTACGAGGGTCAGTCAATAAGTAATGCCTCCTATTTTTTTTCTCCTTTTAATTGGCAAGAAATTCAAATGCAATTACATAGGTTGAAAACCACAACATTAACGATTAATTTGACACTTTTCAATATAATCGCCATCCATTTCCATAGTCTTGGTCCACCGTTTAACAAGGGCATGTATTCCAGCATGGTAAAAAGCATTCTTGGGACCCACCGTGCACAAACTTTTCTGTATCACAGTTGTCCAATAATTTTCATCACACTGCCTTTACTGAGGCTGATAATGCCACACAATTCATCTGCCGTCACCCGGCGGTCACCACGAATGATGTCATCGACTCGCTGAATGTTGCTTGGAGTCACTGCGGTTACTGGCCTGCCACTCCGCATTTTGTCAGCCAACAGTGATGGCCCTTCAGCTGTGTTACAGTGACGAACCCATCGTCTAATAGTACATTTTTCGGTCTCTCATGAATTCGAATGGGCGTTTCACCTTCTGCATGCAAGAATTCAATCACAGAATGTTGTCTAATACGAACATCGATGTCAGCCATTTTGCAAACGGATACAGTCCTGCCACCTGCTGTGGATTGGAGAAGAAGGTTTGAGGAATTTTGCCAAATTCGAATATTTAACATAACTACCTTATTTAAGGAGAAAAAAAATAGGAGGCATTAATTATTGACTGACCCTCGTAAATTCCCAATCAGTATGTCTTTGGAGTGTGGGAGGAAACAAGAGAACCCAGAGGAAGAGACACAAAAAAATGGGGAAAACATACAAGCTCCTTGCAGATGTTGTCCTTGGTGGGATTTGAACCCAGGACACCAGCGCTGCAAGGCTGCAGTGCTAACTAGGGATGTTTCAATATTCGATTCGGATTATGATCGCTGAATTTGCGATATTCAACAATTTATTTGTCGAATGTTCGACGAATGTTACAGAACGGATTCAATGGGGGGACAAAAAAAACGCATACGCAACACCTTAAAACCTGCCCAAAAGCTGCCAAAACACATTAAATTAGGGGTAGAAACCTGGAAAGTGTCATCAATTGATCCAGAGTACAAGTACTATAATTATTATTACTATTACAATGACATTTATTCCGTGGCCTGTTACATGTCAAAAGGGGTCACCGACAGGTACAAGAGTAGAGAGGAGCCGGCACGCAAGGGCGCACAAACAACCTACAAGGGATGGGTGAGGATACAGTAGGTCAGGGTACAGCAAGTCGTGCAACGGTATGCTGGAGCGAGGGTTATCGCAGATTGTATGCTTGTCACAAGAAGTGGTTCTTCAGCTTCCTTCACAATGTTTCCACGGTAGGCGACAGACTGATGTGTTGGGGTACAGCATTATCACAGTAGGGGAGATGAATGGGACAAATCTGTCGAGAGCGTAAATCACATTCAACTTCCAGTAGCTCACAACTGAGCAGATTAACCCCTGCACTGATTAATATGAAGGCATAAGGCTTCTTTTTAATGACTGCAGGAGTGGGAGGAATCAGACGCTGCGGTCTTCTGGCTCCTCTCTGTCACGGTAAACCCGTGACATCTTGCAAGCTTCAACAAAATGTTCACAAGGTAGACAGCAGCGGTGGTCGGTATCCTAGCCAACGAGCTAACTCCTTTATAATGATAGAGGACAACACCTCCTCAGTAAAAAAGCAGCCATATAGGAGTGTTCACAAATCAAAAAATTAGGGCCTGACACCATCATTTCTGTGGCCAACAGATTGGAGATGGTGTATTTCCACCTCCTAGCTTTGTCATGTGTGGAAGGAAACAATTTTTTACGTGACCACCAATGTGGGACCGAGGGCTGGCTGCGGTGCTGAGAGAGGGCGGACTGCAGTGAAACGGACAAACTGCTGGACTGTGAGTAAGGTGCAGGGCGCCATGTTACAGTGGATTGAGAAATATGTGGTGTGCTTGGTGAAACAAACACAGCATGCATGTCCACTTCCCTTACAGCTGATGGGCTTTCACTCAGCCTGACTGGAGCAGGTAGAGAAGCTGGGGTTCTGCAGTGGGAGATCTGGATGCCAATATTCGGCATAGTAACAGAGGAGGAGGAAGAAGCAGCGGATGCAGTTGATGAGGCAGCTGATGGTTGTTGAGGTCCGCTGGTCCGCATTTTATCACAGTGAGATTGCCAGAGTAATGGATGTTGATTGCGCATGTGAAGGTTCATGCATGTAGAAATCAAATTATTGCACTTTTTCCTGCTACTAAGTTTTTTATCGCAAAGTTTTCAGATAACGTGAGTTGGCTCATCCTTTGCGGTCTCAAAATAGGCCCAGGTTAGGCAACCCTTGCCACCCCTGCAAGCTGCAGACCAGCAAGCGCTGCTGGTCACTGCCACGGTTGTGGCTAAGGATATAGTGCTCCTCGTGCTTGAATCACTCCGTGTCTGCACCATAAGATGCAACGTAACCTCCTTGTCTTCCTCCTCCACCTCCTCAGATGAGCTACTCAGCTACGTGCCTCTGGGTTCACACCAAGTTGGATTTGCAACCTAATCTTCTTCCAATGTGATATCCCATTCCTCGCCTTCAGAGTCACCCTCCTCTTCTTCTTGCCCTGACAGCACAGTACAGTCGAGGTTCAGGAAGTTGCTTGGACCCAACCTTTTTTTTCCCCCTGTGGGGAGAAGAATATCTACCCCAAATAATTTTAAGCTGAGATGCAGTCTGCTTTGTATACCCATGTTGAGTTTAACAGGTCTGTGTACCCTGTGTGGAGATCAATATCTGCACCAAAAAATTATTTTCACTAGATTATAACTATTGTAAAGGAGACCAAAACCTCTTCTCCTGCACCCAACCCAGCACATGGAGACCCAATCAGGAGTGGCCACACTTCCCTAAATTAGGGCCTTACACCACCGAAGTGGCATCAATTTCAGTACAGCAGCAATTGTACAATTAGGAACGACACCTCTTCCCCTACAGCCAACACAGTAGATGGAGACCCAATCAGGACTGTTTCCATTTGAAAACAATTGGGCCTAAAACCACCAAAGTGGCATCAATTTCACTAGAGTATAAGTAGTATAAATGGGGACCGACACTTGTTCCACTACAGTCAACCCAATAGATGGAGACCCAATCCGGATTCCCCCATTTCCAAAAATTACTGGCAGACACCAACAAAGTGGAATTAATTTCAGTACAGTAGCAATTGTACAATTAGGAATGACACCTCTTCCCCTACAGCCAACACAGTAGATGGAGACCCAATCAGGACTGTTTCCATTTGAAAACATTTGGGCCTAAAACCACCAAAGTGGCATCAATTTCACTAGAGTATAAGTAGTATAATGGGGACTGACACCT
The DNA here is from genome assembly GCF_046119375.1 of Phyllobates terribilis. Taxonomy (NCBI): domain Eukaryota; kingdom Metazoa; phylum Chordata; class Amphibia; order Anura; family Dendrobatidae; genus Phyllobates; species Phyllobates terribilis. Next base: position 732,934,003 of record NW_027362763.1, on the reverse strand, counting down.
CTTCCACTACAGCCAGCCTAATAGATGGAGACTCAATCAGAATTCCCCACATTTCCAAAAATTACTGGCAGACACCAACAAAGTGGCATCAATTTCAGTACAGTACAAATTGTACAATTAGGAATGACAATTCTTCCCCTACAGCCAACACAGTAGATGGAGACCGAATCAGGACTGTTCCCATTTGAAACCATTTGGGCCTAAAATCACCAAAGTGGCATCAATTTCACTAGATTATAAGTAGTATAATGGAGACTAACACCTCTTCCACTACAGCCAGTCCAATAGAGAGAGGGCAGAGTACAGAGTAATGGATAAACTGCTGGACTGTGAGTGAGGTGTAGATGTTACGGTGGATTGAGAAACATGTGGTGTGCTCAGTGAGACAAACACAGCAGGCATTTCTGCTTCCATTACAGCTGACGGGCTATCACTCAGCCTGACTGGAGTTGGTAGAGAATCAGAAGTTTTGCGGTGGGAGACCGGTGTGCCAATACTTGGCACGGTAACAGAGGAGGAGGAAGAAGCAGAGGATATGGTTCATGGGGCAGCTGATGGTTGTTGAGGTCCGCTGGTTTGCAATTTAGCGCAGTGAGATTCCCAGAGTAACGCATGTTATGTGTGCATGTGAAGGTTCATGCATGTAGTAGTCAAATTATTGCACTTTTTCCCTCTACTGAGTTTTATCTTGCAAAGTGTGCAGACAACGTGAGTTGGCTCATCCTTTGCGATCTCAAAAAAGGCCCAGGCTAGGCAACCCTTGCCAACCCTGTAAGCTGCAGACCCGCGACCGCTGCTGGCCACAGCCACAGTTGTGGCTAAGGATGCTTGCTTGTGCTTGCATCACTCCGTGTCTGCGCCATAGGGCAGAAGGTAACCTCCTCGTCTTCCTCTTCCACTTCCTCAGATGACCTAGTCGGCTGCGTGACTCTGGGTTCACACCAAGTAGGATTTTCAACCTTGTCATCATTCAATATGTTATCCCATTCCTCACCCTCAGAGTGACCCTTCTCCTCTTGTTGACCTGACAGCACAGTACAGGTATCTGAGTCTCATCGGGATCACCTCCCTCCCCTGTGGTTAATGTCTGGTGGAGGGGGTCAGGAACCTGCTCGGACCCTACTTCGTCCTGCCCCGAATCCAACATAAAATAAGTTTGGGCATTGGTGCCGATGCTTTCCTCCTCTTCTTGACTCTGTGAATGTTTGGAGTACACTTCGGATGCCCATGGTATAGAATGGGTGAAGAGTTCTACAGACTCGCCCATCTGTGGTTCGCTACAGTCAGTTGGGTGCTTGGACAGTTGTGACATGGGGGAAAGCAAGGGTAATTGGGGTGCCAACTCTGTGGAATGTACTGTGTGTGATGTTGAGGTGGAGGAAGAAGAGGAGAGGCCACTTGAAGCAGTGTTTGCCATCCACTGGAGCACCTGCTCTTTCTGGCCCTTATCAACAAGGCATATCGCTATGCGGCTGCCAAAGAAAAGGAGTGGAGTGCCCATCCAGTAACAGAAGTTGTCAGTTGTCTTTGGATAGGACATGACGGTGTTGGTTCACTAGTGCAATACCACATACCCCACGTATGCCTTGAACACCAAGCCTATTCCCCCTTCCACTACAAGCTCTTTATTTCTCACTCTTGTTGCTCAGATACTGCAGTATGAGCACGCTATTTGCAAAATAAAAATAGATTTTTTCCTCTACAACAGCTCTGCACACACCTGAATTTCAGCGGCACTAAATGACAAGGTAAGATATGGATTGCTGTATAACGTTACTAACCGAACAAAGTTTTTTTTTACTGTGGATGACGCCTATATAACATAGGAGATTTTCTCCAAACTATTTCAAACTGAGATCTTCCTGCTGTATAGTGTTAAAAACTGAACAAAGTATTTTTTTTTCTGGGGATGAATCCTGTTTAACATAGGAGATATTCTCCAAACTATTTCAAACTGTTCATAGTTCATAGAAGCACCATCTTCTGGCGCTGTACCCAACTCATCCAGGGCCCTGGTGCAGTGGCTCACTGGGTAATAAGGGGGTTAGGGCCAGCTTGGTATTATCAGCTGGCCCTAAGCCAGAAATTCATGGGGTCACGCCAATATTAGACATGACCACCATGAATTTCTAGTAAAGTATTTAAAAAAAACAGAACACCCAGAATAAAGTCCTTTAATTGAAATTAACACACAATTCTTTAATGTTCTAAATTAAACCATACTTACCATCACGCCCATTCCAGCTGAAGCCAATGTCTTCTGCAATAAAAGTAAAATAATAAACCAACCTCATCCTTACCTTTCCATGGTTCCCAGGACAGCTTCACCTCTGCTACATTGACATGACAGGCTGGATCGCAGCAGAAAGCTGCCATCCAGATTGCCATGCCGCAGACACTGAGAAGAGCAGGCATGCTTGCGCTCCTCAGTGTCTCGCTGTGACGGCATCCAGATGAGCCGAAATCATGTCCAATGAACTCAGCTCACCTCATGCACGTCACTGACAGCGTAGGAAAATTCTCCTGTGCTTGCCGTGAGCGCAGGAGCATTTTCCCATGCTGTCAGTGACGTGCATGAGGTGAGCTTAGATCATTGGACATGTCCAATGAACTCAGCTCACCTCATGCACGTCGCTGACAGCGTGGGAAAATTCTCCTGCGCTTGCGAGGAGCGTGAGCGAATTCTCCTGCGCTCAAGGCAAGTGCAGGAGAATTTTCCCACGCTGTCAGTGACGTGCATGAGGTGAGCTGCGTTCATTGGACATGAATTCGGCTCATTTGGATGATGTCACAGTGAGACACTGAGGAGCGCAAGCATGCCTGAGCTTCTCAGTGTCTGCAGCATGGCAAGCTGGATGGCAGTTTTCTGCTGCGATCTAGCCTGTAATGTGAATGTAGCAGAGCTGGAGCTGTCCTGGGAACCATAGAAAGGTAAGGATGAGGTTGGTTTATTATTTTACTTTTATTGCAGTAGATCGTTGGCTTCAGCTGGAATGGGCGTGATGGTAAGTATGGCTTAATTTAGAACATTAAAGAATTGTGTGTTTATTTCAATTAAAGGACTTTATTCTGGGTGTTTGCGTTTTTTTTAACTTTGACTATGGGGTTAGTAATGGGGGTGTGTTATAGATGCCTCTCCATTACTAACCTGGGCTTGATGTCAGCTGGCATTATAAGCTGACATCAACTCCAGCCCTATTACCCCACTGCCACCGCTACAGGGCTGTGGGAAGAGCGAGGCTAAGTGCCAGAGTTGGCGCATCCTATGGATGAGCCATTTCTGGGGCGGCAGACGGCTGGTGTTTCTAGCCTGGGAGGGAGCCAATATTCATGGCACCCTTCCTGGGCTATTAATATCAGCCCCCAGCTGTGTGACTAGCCTTTGCTAGCTATTAACATAGGGGGGACCCCACGTCATTTTTTTTGGGTCCCCCTTTTTAATAGCTAGTAAAGGGTAGGTATTCAGCTGGGGGCTGATATTAGTTTCCTGGGAAGCTCCGTGGGTATTACCCCCTTCCCAGGCTTCAAACATCTGCCCCAGCCGTCTGCTTAACCTCCGCTAGAGACTAAAATTACGGGGAACCCCACGCCAATTTTTTTTTAAGCAATCTAGTGTTGAGCGAACATGCTCGACACTGCTCGGTACTCGCCCGAGCATCACGCTACTCGGGATGTTCGGCGAGCACCGAGCATTTCCGGGTTACTCGGGCGGGAGCTCGGGTCTCCGCCCTGCATGTTTGGCGCTCTTTACAGAGCCAATGAACATGCAGGGATTGCCAGCCAGTCACTGCAATGTCGCAGCCATGTTGGTTGTGGGCATTACAGTGACTGGCTGGCCGCACAGCGTCACCTCGAGTATTTAAAACCGGGCGCCGCCATCTTGGACACAGTCGCTCCGGATCAGACAGTGTAGGGACAGCGCTGCTGATTTAGGGAGAGATATAAACTGCGAAATAGTTAGTGTAGGGTCTGTAAAGGCTGCCAGATCAAACAAACAGTCCTTCTCAGGACTAATATCCATCCGAGATATCAGGCATGCAGGCTGTATAGGAGACGCAGTGGTTATACCAGCAAACGCTGCATTACAGTCCTGTGTGCTGCTCCTGTTGCTGAAATTGCTGGACTTAGCTCCAGATCTCAGGGGACAGGAAAAATCCTTTTTTTTTTTATCTAAATCCTCTTTTTTTTTTCCTCCTTCACACTGCACATATACCCGTCTTATTAACATTTTGGTGTCCCCCCCCCCAAAAAAAAGCGTGTCTCTGATTTTTCAGATGCAAATATATCTGTTGAAAATAGTCAGGTGTAGGCCAGAGAAACAGAAGTGTTGTTTTGCACTTCCACGGTTCAAACCTCTGTATTATCAACTTTTTGGCCATTTGTATCTAAAAATAAAACAGTTTGAGTATGTCGCTCACTGTTCAGCCGCAAATATATCTATTTAAAAAAAGTCTGGTTTACCCCAGTAAACAATAACTGTGGTTTTGCCATCCCACGGTAAAAAATCTCTATTATTCAGGTTTTGGTATATTTTCCGTAAAGAAAAACAGTAGTGTCTCCTGACTGTTGTGACACAAAAATATATCTGTTGAAAATAGTCAGGTGTAGGCCCGACAAATCCCAGTGTGGTTTTGCAGTTCCATGGGTCAAATCTCTGTACTATCCAGTTTTGGGCCTTTGGTATCTAAAAAAACACAGTTTGAGTGTGTCACTCACTGTTCAGCCGCAAATATATATATTTAAAAAAGTCTGGTATACCCCAGTAAACAATAACTGTGGTTTTGCCATCCCACGGTAAAAAATCTCTATTATTCAGGTTTTGGTATATTTTCCGTTAAGAAAAACAGTAGTGTCTCCTAACTGTTGTGATACAAAAATATATCTGTTGAAAATAGTCTGGTGTAGGCTTGACAAATCCCAGTGTGGTTTTGCAGTTCCACGGGTCAAATCTCTGTACTATCCAGTTTTCGGCCTTTGGTATCTAAAAAAAAAGCAGTTTGAGTGTGTCGCTCACTGTTCAGCCGCAAATCTATATATTTAAAAAAGTCTGGTATACCCCAGTAAACAATAACTGTGGTTTTGCCATCTCGCGGTAAAAAATCTCTATTATTCAGGTTTTGGTATATTTTCCGTAAAGAAAATCAGTAGTGTCTCCTGACTGTTGTGACAAAAAAATATATCTGTTGAAAATAGTCAGGTGTAGGCCAGAGAAACAGAAGTGTTGTTTTGCACTTTCACGGTTCAAACCTCTGTATTATCCACTTTTGGGCCATTTGTATCTAAAAAAACAACAGTTTGAGTGTGTCGCTCACTGTTCAGCCGCAAATCTATATATTTAAAAAAGTCTGGTATACCCCAGTAAACAATAACTGTGGTTTTGCCATCCAACGGTAAAAAATCTCTATTATTCAGGTTTTGATTTATTTTCTGTAAAGAAAAACAGTAGTGTCTCCTGACTGTTGTGACACAAAAATATATCTGTTGAAAATAGTCTGGTGTAGGCTCGACAAATCCCAGTGTGGTTTTGCAGTTCCACCGGTCAAATCTCTGTACTATCCAGTTTTGGGCCTTTGGTATCTAAAAAAAAAACAGTTTGAGTGTGTCGCTCACTGTTCAGCCGCAAATCTATATATTTAAAAAAGTCTGGTATACCCCAGTAAACAATAACTGTGGTTTTGCCATCCCACGGTAAAAAATCTCTATTATTCAGGTTTTGCTATTTTTTCCGTAAAGAAAAACAGTAATAGTTTCTCCATGATTGTTCAGATTGTTTAAAAGAGTCGGGTGTAGGCCAGAGAAATAGAACTGTGGTTTTCCTCTTCCACGGTTATAATCTACTTTTTATTACCCTTTTTCCATTGATAGTGCAAGTGTTAGCTATTTTACTTCCTTTACAATGGGCAAGGCGCGTGGCAAGGGACGTGGAAGTGGACGTTCTGGTGATGGTTCGTGCAGAGGACGGGGCCGTGGCCAAGGTGAAAATGTGCCACAACCAACAGTCACATCTTCTCGCTCCCACTTCTTGACCGAATTACTAGGGAATCACAGAACAACACCCGTATTGAGAACTGATCAGTGTGAACAGGTTATTAATTGGATAGCAGATAATACTTCCAGTTACCTGGGCACCACCACCTCCGGTCTGTCTTCCACACGGTCAACTCTTAGTAGCCGTGAGTCTCGACCGCATACTCCACCTCACCCTGATGCTCCTTCCTCCCACCATGCCGAGTGTCGTCAGACAGCAATTGATCCCACACTTGGACACTCTGAAGAGCTGTTCACTGGTCCATTTCCATATTTGTGCCCCTCGCCTGATACGCTTGAAGTGGCGGAAGAGGAGATCCCATGTAGCGATGCCCAAATATTTGAACAGCCACGGCCACAGGAAGTCGACGCTGGCAATTTGTCACAAGAGGTGAACGATGACGAGACACAATTGCCAGGAAGTGAGGAGGAGCATCGTGGTGCGCAAGTGGAAGAGGAGGAGGTGGTGGATGATCTAGTAACTGACCCAACGTGGCAGGAGGACAGCAGCACACAGGGTGAAGGAGGCAGAGTACCTCAACAGGCAGGAAGAAGCAGTGTGTTGGCCGCAGACAGAAGGCGGCCAACCGTTCCCCGTAACACCAACAAGAGGGACGTTGCCAGTACAAGCGGTAGGTCTTCCAGAGTCTGGAATTTTTTTAAAGACTCTGCTGATAACCCCAAAAAGGCCATATGTTCCACCTGCCATGCCAGCATCAGCAGGGGTGACAAAACTACCAGCCTGACCACCACCAGCATGATCAGGCACATGGCAGCAAAGCACCCGACTTTGTGGGGCGAAACCCAGGGTCCACGACCAGTGTCAGCGGGTGTCACCACTGCTTCTTCCACTGTTGTGCATGCAATAGAACCCCCTGTTGTGTGTGCAAGGCAATCCCCTGTCCATACTGCATGTAAAGTTGCCCCCTCCTCTCAGCCTTCTCTTGTTATGGCAGTTTCTCAAAAAACAGCATCAACGTCCACGTCCACGTCCCACCGGAGTGTTCAATTGTCCATATCCCAGACCTTTGAACGAAAGTGGAAATTCGCAGCTAACGCCCCACAGGCCACAGTCCTAAATTCGCACATTTCACGACTGCTTGCGTTGGAAAGGCTGCCTTTTAGGCTGGTGGAGACGGAATCCTTCCGCAATCTTATGGCGGTGGCCGTCCCTCGGTACTCGGTCCCCAGCCGACACTATTTTGCCCGGTGTGCCATCCCCGCACTACACAAGCACGTGTCCCAAAGCATCTGCCATGCCCTCAACAACGCAGTTACTGGGAGAGTCCACCTGACAACGGACACGTGGACATGTGCTTGTGGCCAGGGACGGTACATCTCTCTGACGGCACACTGGGTAAACATAGTGGAAGCCGGGACCCAGTCAGACCTTGGGACGGAACACGTCCTCCCCACACCGAGGATTGCGGGCCCTATGTCAGTCATAGTTGCCCCCACAGTGTATAGCTCCGGCGCATCATCCTCCTCCTCCTCCTCCTCATGTTCAGCCTCCATCTCAGATATCACCACATCAGTTACAAGCTGGAAGCACTGCAGTACTGCCTCCGCCAAGCGGCAACAGGCTGTGCTGAAACTCATAAGCTTAGGTGATAAACCTCACACTGCTTGTGAGTTGTGGACAGCTGTGAAAGAGCAGGCAGATCTGTGGCTGAGACCGCTGAGCCTACATCCCGGCATGGTCATGTGTGACAATGGCCGCAACCTGGTGGCGGCTCTGAGGCGAGGTGAGATCACACACGTACCATGCCTGGCTCATGTGCTTAACCTCGTGGTTCAGCGGTTTCTTAAATCGTACCCCGAGTTGCCAGATCTGCTCGTGAAAGTACGCCGCCTGTCAGCTCATTTTCGCAAGTCAGCTACAGCTTCCGCCGCCCTTGCTGTGTTGCAGCAGAGTTTGCAGCCTCCGGCACACCGACTGGTGTGTGATGTCCCCACACGTTGGAACTCTAACTTCCACATGTTGCAAAGGATTTGTGAGCAGAAGAGAGCAGTTGTGGAGTACCAGATGCAACAAGGCTGTCGATATTCAGGTCAGACTCCACACATAAGACCTCAGGAGTGGACCTGGATGTCTGACATATGTACCATCCTGACAAACTTTGAGGAGGCCACCAAGATGGTGAGTGGCGATGATGCCATCATTAGTGTCAGCATCCCACTAGTCTGTCTTTTGCAACGCTCTCTGCAGAGAATTAAAGAGGAGGCATTGCAGCCAGTGTTTGATGAGATGGATCAAGAAGCCGTAGTGGGCGATTACACACAGCCAAGCCTCATCTCATCCCAACGTGCATTGGGGGACAATGAGGGAGAGGAAGAGGAGGAGGAGGAGGAAGAACAGGAGCTGCTATCATGCGCTGTAGACGGTAGTACCTGTACAAGTGTCATACCGTCGGTTCAGCGTGGGTGGCCTGAGGACAGGGGGGAGGAGGAGGAGGAGGAGGAGGAGAGCATGGTCACTTGTCATCTTGGTGAGTACACGGAAATCTTGCCTGTTACCAGTCTGGCACGCATGGCTGACTTTATGTTACGCTGCCTTAACCGTGACCCTCGCGATGTCAAAATGTTGGGTGACAGTCATTACTGGTTGGTGACACTTTTAGACCCCGCTACAAAGAGAACTTTCACTCTCTTATTCCTGAGGTGGAGAGGTCTACAAAAATGGGGCAGTACCAGAAGGCCCTTGCTGCAGAACTCTTAAAAAAATTCCCATCTGAACACGCTAGCGGCAGAGGTCACAGGTCGTTGCCCAACCAAGGAGTACAGGAGAGAGAGATGCAACTCCAATCCAGCAGAGGCAGGGGAACACTGTCAACGTTCTGGGACAGATTTCTGACACCAGCCCAGCTTACAGGCCCTGAGGCGCGGGGTACTCTCACAAGGAGTGGAAAGTTTCAAAAGATGGTGAGGGAGTACCTTGCCGACCATACCAGCATCTTCCGTGATTCCTCTGTGCCTTTTAATTATTGGGTATCCAAGCTGGACTCTTGGAAGGAACTCACTCTGTACGCCTTGGAGGTCCTGGCCTGCCCTGCCGCTAGCGTGTTATCGGAGCGTGTTTTTAGTACCGCTGGGGGAATTATAACTGATAAGCGCACTCGCCTGTCAACTGACAATGCTGACAAGCTGACCCTTATCAAAATGAACAAGGGCTGGATTGGGCCAGACTTCTCATCACCAACAAATGACAGAAGAGTAACATAAAGTCAAATCCACTGTGTTATTTCGGGAGGTGTATTCACATGCACCGCTTCACACCCACACATGGGTATACACTTCCTCATTTCGGCTGTTTTATGTTCTTCTCCTTATCCTCAGCCTCCACCACCACTATACCACCAGGGTGCCAGCATTTCAAGATCCTCCGTCCTTATTTTTGTCAGCTTTTGCTTGGAAGGCATAAGCAAAGACTGTGGGAGACCCACTCCCCAATAATGGGACTTATGTTTGTAATATGCTGTACAGCATGGCTCTTGTAAGGGGCATTGCAATTTGCTCCATCCTAATTTTTGGAAGCTTTTTCTTGGAAGGCATAAGCAAATCCTATGGGAGACCCACTCCTCAATAATGGGACTTATGTTTGTAATATGCTGTACTGCATGGCTCTTGTAAGGGTCATTGCAAGTTGCTCCGTCCTAATTTTCGAAAGCTTTGCTTGGAAGGCATAAGCAAATCCTATGGGAGACCCACTCCCCAAAAATGGGACTTATGTTTGTAATATGCTGTACTGCATGGTTCTTGTAAGGGGCATTGCAAGTTGCTCCGTCCTAATTTTTGGAAGCTTTTGCTTGGAAGGCATAAGCAAATCCTATGGGAGACCCACTCCCCAATAATGGAACTTATGTTTGTAATATGCTGTACTGCATGGTTCTTGTAAGGGGCATTGCAAGTTGCTCCATCCTAATTTTCAGAAGCTTTTTCTTGGAAGGCATAAGCAAATCCTATGGGAGACCCACTCCCCAATAATGGGACTTATGTTTGTAATATGCTGTACTGCATGGTTCTTGTAAGGGGCATTGCAAGTTGCTCCATCCTGATTTTTGGAAGCTTTTGCTTGGAAGGCATAAGCAAATACTATGGGAGACCCACTCCCCAATAATGGGACTTATGATTGTAATATGCTGTACTGTATGGCTCTTGTAAGCGGCATTGCAAGTTGCTCCGTCCTAATTTTTGGAAGCTTTTGCTTGGAAGGCATAAGCAAATCTTATGGGAGACTCACTCCTCAATAATGGGACTTATGTTTGTAATATGCTGTACTGCATGGCTCTTGTTAGGGTCATTGCAAGTTGCTCCATCCTAATTTTCGAAAGCTTTGCTTGGCAGGCATAAGCAAATCCTATGGGAGACCCACTCCCCAATAATGGGACTTATGTTTGTAATATGCTGTACTGCGTGGTTCTTGTAAGGGGCATTGCAAGTTGCTCCGTCCTAATTTTTGGAAGCTTTTGCTTGGAAGGCATAAGCAAATCCTATGGGAGACCCACTCCCCAATAATGGGACTTATGTTTGTAATATGCTGTACTGCATGGCTCTTGTAAGGTGCATTGCAAGTTGCTCCATCCTTATTTTTGGAAGCTTTTGCTTGGAAGGCATAAGCAAATCCTATGGGAGACCCACTCCCCAATAATGGGACTTATGTTTGTATTATGCTGTACTGCATGGCTCTTGTAAGGGTCATTGCAGTTCCTCATGATTTTTGGAAAGCCTTCCATTCACTGCTTAGGCCAACAGTGCACAGGAGACCCAGTTGCTATAAATGGAAAAAAAGGTTTAGTTAAGGCCCTCTGACCTCCATGTCATTTCCAAGGGGCATTGGAGTGCCTCGAAATTTTTGGTAGGCATTGCACTCACTGTATGCCCTATAACTGTGTAGCCGAACTGCTCCTTTTGTTACAGAAACATATCCTACAAGACATATCTGGTTGACTGGCCTGATATTGATGTGGATGGTCCCTGTTCCTCCTGCTCTTTCTCTTTTGCCACTACCTCATCCATCATTTATCACCTGAAGCTTTGTTTTAACGGGAGTCATAGAACTTGGATAGTAGCAGGAAAACATCCAGCAATCCTCGGAGGAGATAGGATATGCGCCAAAACGCTGACCACCTCAGGCCTAGCCGCTACTACATACATGCGCTTGCATTCCAACAAAACAAAGCAGATGCTAACTTCTATCATCCTCATCATGCTCCTCACCTTGGCACTCTCAACTCCCCTGATGGAAAAGCCAGGGCCCACCGGAGGGGTCTGGTTGTCTGGTATACTCGGCCAATGCTGCCCTAAAGCAGGCAAGGCTAAGAAAAGTGTGGGAAAGGTTACCGGGACAAATAGGGGTGGCTGGGGACCGAGTATGGACACCCAGCCGCTCCCTGGAGGCTGGGGAGCAAGCGGGGACATCCGGCCACCGGGCGGCTGGGGACTGAGTATGGATACCAGGCCGCCGACACAGCCATGGCGTGGTGGCCAGATTCCGCCTCCACATGCCTTAAAGTGCAAGCAAGCAAGCAGTATGGTATTGCAGCCTGGGGGTGGGTGGGTGGCAGGCTGCATACTTGCGCTTGCATTGCAAGGAATGGGAGAGGTACAATTGAACACTGTCCTGGGACAAGGACTTGAACGGGGATAGTTGCAAGTCTGCAACGACAGGTGCAGGGAGGGAGGCATCTTTACATGTACCATGAACAGGGGTTTGGCATGCACATACTACAGCGGAATAGGCTCTCCTTCCCACTAAATGCACTGGGGAGGGCACAGGTAATGTTTTGGTATACGCGCTTAATATTATGTATAAGGCACACCAGGACAAATAGGGGCGGCTAGGGACTGAGTATGGATACCTCGCTGCTGAAGCAGCCAAGAGGTAGTGGCCAGCTTCGGCCTCCTCCAAACTAAAAGGCCCCATTTCAAGTGCAAGCTAGCAGTATGGCATTGCAGTCTGGGGGTGGGTGGGTTGCAGGCTGCACACATACACTTGCATTAAAAGAAAACAAAGCAGATGCTAACTTCTGTCATCATCATCATGCTCCTCACCTTGGCACTCTCAACTCCCCTGATGGAGAAGCCAGGGCCCACTGGAGGAGTCTGGTTCTCTGGTGGGCTCGTCCAATGCTGCCCTAAAGCAGGCCGGGCTAAGAAAAGTGTGTGGGGGGATGTTCCAAGGAGAAATAGGGGCGGCTGGGGACCGTTTATGGACACCCGGCTGCCCCCAGGCGGCTGGGAACCGTGTGTGGACACCCGGCCGCGGGGCAGCTGGGGACAGAGCATGGACAACCGGCCGCCGGGCGGCTGGGGACTGAGTATGGATTCCAGGCCGCCAACGCAGCCATGACATGGTGGCCAGATTCCACCTCCACATGCCTAAAAGGCCCAATTTCAAGTGCAAGCAAGCAGTATAGTATTGCAACCTGGGTGTGGGTGGGTGGCAGGTTGCATACTTGCGCTTGTATTGCAAGGAATGGGGGAGGTACAATTGAACACTGCCCTGGGACTAGAACTTGCATGGGGATAGTTGCAAGTCTGCATCTTCTGATGCGGCAAGGATCACTTATGATGGGCACACTTTTAGACAGTGACCTGGGTGTCAGGGATGCTTCCAGGGGTCTTACCCATGCTGTTCCCATGTCTTTTCAGCACTTTATGCATGTGTCACACAGCACATGGCCAGATAAGGTTGTAAAATGTTAAAATGACATTTCCAGGTGAATGCATTTGTCACAGTTGAAAGCAATACAAAAGTGCAAAAACACATAAAAAATGCTACTTGTGAACATAGCCCAAGGTGTGGAGGAGTATTTTTGTTTTTGGTTATTTATTTTACCTTATACACAAGTCTTTACCCTGGAAAAGAAATTCCTTAACATATTTCACAGGAAAAAGGTTTCAGCTTCGTTTTTGAACGTTTTATTGTGAGCCCGTAAAAGTGGCTTAATACCTCTGACCACGTTGTTGACAGCAGTGACCTGGGGGTCAGAAATGCTTCCTGGGGCGATCCCCATTCTATACCCATGTCATTTGAGCACTGTCACTATCATTTTGGGCACTTGTTAGGCTTTTAAAAGACTGCCGGGGGTGCCACCGCAAAAATGCTCCGATCTCCCATAGACTAACATTGGGCTCGTTGCTCGGGTCGAGCACCCGAGTATCATGGCGAGCTCGGCCCGAGCTTCGAGCACCCGAGCATTTTAGTGCTCGATCAACACTAAATAAATCCTTTATTTTAACACTAAATGACAAGTACAGTAATCAACACTATCACTGTACTTATTATATATGTGACTGGCATGTTTCTATCTAATCTATGTGTGATGCTCTATTCTTTCTCTTCTAAATTGTCGGGTACAGATGCTGAATTGCCGGCCGGCTTTTCTAAAGAGACGGTGCATGAAAACACTATTATTTTTTTTAATAAATCCTTTAACGCTAAATGACAAGTACAGTAACCAACACTGTCACTGTACTTCTTATATATGTGACTGACATGTTTCTTTCTATCTAATCTATGTGTGATGCTCTATTCTTTCTGTTCTAAATTGTCGGGTACCGGTGTATGCCGCTGCTTAATTGCCGACATCTTTCTCTATGAGCACTGTTCCCATCGATTTGGGCAACCACTGTAATGCCACAACCACCATGGCTGTGGCATTACAGTGAGTGGCAGACAATGCCTGCATGATGTGAAAAAATCCAGTTACACTTTTGGTGCACGAACAGTTATCGAACATAACCTCGAACAGCCGAATTTTTTGCAAATCGTTCGCGTTCGTCAAACGACTCGAACACCGCCCAAAACAGCTCGATTTTGAGATTGGCGAACAGTTCTAGTCGAACACCGCTCATCTCTAGTTTTGAGCTCTTTGAGGGGTGCAGTTTTTAGAATGGTGTCACTTTTGAGTATTTTCTGTCATAAAGTCTCCTGGAAGTCACTTCAAATGTGATGTGGTCCCTAAAAAAATGGTTTTGTAAATTTTGTTGGAAAAATGAAAAATCGCTGGTTAACCTAAAAAATTTTGGTTCCAAAATTGTGCTGATGTAAAGTAGACATAAGGGAAATGTTATTTATTAACTATTTTGTGTGACATCTCTCTGATTTCAGGGCATGAAAATTCAAAGTTTGAAAATTGCTAAATTTTTGCCAAATTTTTGATTTTTTCACAAATAAACATCAGTCATATCAAATAAATTTTACCGCTATCATGAAGTACAATATGACACAAAAAATCAGTCTCAGAATCAATGGGATCCATTAAAGTGTACCAGAGTAATTACCTCATAAAATGACACTGGTCAGATTTGTAAAAATTGGCCTGGTCATTAACATGCAAACATTCTGGGGTAAAGGGGTTAATATAGTTCTTACCTTTTGACATACATGTGTGAAGAAAAAGACGTAAAACTGCTGTAGCAATTTTAACAAATACATAGAGAAAAATACTTTTATTGTTTTTTGTTTCTTTTTCATTTCTCTGAAAATATGGTTGAAAAATAAAGTTATGGTACATTTATAGAAGAAACATGAGGCTAAAAACAACATAAGGAATTTTAAACACATATCTTAAAGTTATCTCTTTAAACCTTTCCCAGACCATGATCCTAAAAGTGATCGTCTTCTAGATCTGCAATGTGGCTACAACATGCACCGGCGTATTTATCTAGGAAAATTATGGCGTTTGTACGCAAACTTGAGAAGGGTTCCCATTTGGAACCGAAATATCGCCATTATGGGCACTTTTTTAACTTTTTCAATGGGTGCGCTGCCTTCATTTTTTTCTAAATATAATCAAGGCATGGTCTTTGTCTGGAAGGCTTGACACCTTAACTCCATTTCTGGCGCTGTTACTCATTTCTTTCTTTTTATATATAAACCAGACGCTGCATGTGTTCTTCAACTCATGCAAGGTCCACATTACTATATGTTTGCTGCTAATGTACAAATGCAGCCGGTGGGTACAATATATGTAATAGTAGCAGAGGCTACTCATATGCTGAATGCTTGGAAGAAAGCAATATTTCATAATTACAAAAGAAAAGAACAATGCAACAAGACTCCTTATGCCAACGCTTCCTCTTTGTTGTCTTGGCTCATTTCAGTTTGTTTAATTATTGACATATCTATACAGTTAGGTCCATATATATTTGGACAGAGACAACATTTTTCTAATTTTGGTTCTAGACATTACCACAATGAATTTTAAACAATAAAATTCAGATGCAGTTGAAGTTCAGACTTTCAGCTTTCATTTGAGGGTATCCACATTAAAATTGGATGAAGAGTTTAGGAGTTTCAGCTCCTTAACATGAGCCACCCTGTTTTTAAAGGGACCAAAAGTAATTGGACAGATTAAATAATTGTAAATAAATTGTTCATTTCTAGTACTTGGTTGAAAACCCTTTGTTGGCAATGACTGCCTGAAGTCTTGAACTCATGGACATCACCAGACGCTGTGTTTCCTCCTTTTTGATGCTCTGCCCGGCCTTCACTGTGGTGGTTTTCAGTTGCTGTTTGTTTGTGGGCCATTCTGTCTGAAGTTTAGTCTTTAATATGTGAAATGCATGCTCAATTGGGTTGAGATCAGGTGACTGACTTGGCCATTCAAGAATATTCCACATCTTTGCTTTAATAAACTCCTGGGTTGCTTTGGCTTTATGTTTTGGGTCATTGTCCAGCTGTAGTATGAAATGACAACCAATCAGTTTGGCTGCATTTGGCTGGATCTGAGCACACAGTATGGCTCTGAATACATCAGAATTCATTCGACTTCTTCTGTCCTGTGTCACATCATCAATAAACACTAGTGACCCAGTGCCACTGGCAGCCATGCATGCCCAAGTCATCACACTGCCTCCGCCGTGTTTTACAGATGATGTTGTATGCTTTGGATCATGAGCTGTACCACGCCTTCGCCATACTTTTCTCTTTCCATCATTCTCATAGAGGTTGATCTTGGTATCATCTGTCCAAAAAATGCTCTTCCAGAACTGTGCTGGCTTTTTTAGATGTTTTTTAGCAAAGTCCAGTCTAGCCTTTTTATTTTTGATGCTTATGAGTGGCTTGCACTGTGCAGTGAAACCTCTGTAGTTACTTTCATGCAGTCTTCTCTTTAAGGTTGATTTGGATATTGATACGCCTACCTCCTGGAGAGTGTTGTTCACTTGGTTGGCTGTTGTGAAGGGGTTTCTCTTCACCATGGAGATTATTCTGCGATCATCCACCACTGTTGTCTTCCATGGGTGCCCAGGTCTTTTTGCATTGATGAGTTCACCAGTGCTTTCTTTCTTTCTCAGGATGTACCAAACTGTAGATTTTGCCACTCCTAATATTGTAGCAATTTCTCGGATGGGTTTTTTCTATTTTTGCAGCTTAAGGATGGCTTGTTTCACTTGCATGGAGAGCTCCTTTGACCGCATGTTTACTTCACAGCAAAACCTTCCAAATGCAAGCACCACACCTCAAATCAACTCCAGGCCTTTTATCTGCTTAAGTGAGAATGACATAACGAAGGGATTGCCCACACCTGTCCATGAAATAGCCTTGGAGTCAATTGTCCAATTACTTTTGGTCCTTTTAAAAACAGGGTGGCACATGTTAAGGAGCTGAAACTCCTAAACTCTTCATCCAATTTTAATGTGGATACCCTCAAATGAAAGCTGAAAGTCTGAACTTCAACTGCATCTGAATTATTTTGTTGAAAATTCATTGTGATAATGTCTAGAACCAAAATTAGAACAATGTTGTCTCTGTCCAAATATATATGGACCTAACTGTATATATATATATACGTCTAATTCTGTCTTTTCGTCTGTAACAGAAATCCCGCGTAACTGATTGGTCGCGCCAGCTGCCTGCGACCAATCAGCGACAGACACAGTCCGGCCGCGAATTGGAGCAGGATTTGAACCACGCTTCGCTGATTGGTGGTGCCCGGCCAGCCGCGACCATTCAGCGATATTGGCGTGGATACTTTAAATTAACCCCCCAATGTATCCTCCCGGGGCCCCTAATGAATTTTGTAAATACCTCATGTTGCCAATACCTCCTGAGCACGGCACTATCGCTGACCACGCACAGGCAGCACGGGTTGTGGGCGTGGTTATCCCCATCGCGTCACACCCGGCATCCACCGCACGCTCTCTCAATGGATGGGCACGTGGTGGATGCCGGGTGTGACGCAATGGGAGATAACCCCGACCACAATCTGTCACTCACCATGGAACGCAGAACAGGAGACCCCTGAATGCAGCCGCAAATAGTCATGACGTAAGCGGAAGCAAGAACCGGCTGCAGTCGGGGGTCACGTGCTGCCTGTGCGAGGTTAGCGATAGCTCCGCGCACAGGCAGTATTGGCAACATGCGGTATTTACAAAATTCATTAGGGGCCACGGGGGGATTCATTGGGGGGATTAATTTAAAGTAGTGGACAACCCCTTTAAACCCCGGCCGGCCGCGACCAATCAGAGATATTGGAGCGGAATTTAATCCCCAGTCACAGCGCGACGTATTTCACACACGTTTACTGAACAAGCTCTGTCAGTCATAGTGCGACATAGTTTACTCACGTTTACTCAACATGTTCTGTCAGTCACAGTGTGATGTAGTTCCCTCACGTTTACTGGACAAGTTCTGTCAGTCACAGTGCCACGTAGTTCACTCATGTTTACTGATCAAGTTCTGTCAGTCACAGTGCCACGTAATTCAGTCACGTTTACTGAACACATTCTGTCAGTCACAGTGCCACGTAATTCAGTCACGTTTACTGGACAAGTTCTGTCAGTCACAGTGCCACGTAGTTCACTCATGTTTACTGATCAAGTTCTGTCAGTCACAGTGCCACGTAGTTCACTCATGTTTACTGATCAAGTTCTGTCAGTCACAGTGCCACATAATTCAGTCATGTTTACTGAACACGTTCTGTCAGTCACAGTGCCACGTAATTCAGTCACGTTTACTGGACAAGTTCTGTCAGTCACAGTGCCACGTAGTTCACTCATGTTTACTGATCAAGTTCTGTCAGTCACAGTGCCACGTAATTCAGTCACGTTTACTGAACACATTCTGTCAGTCACAGTGCCACGTAGTACAGTCACGTTTAATGAAGAAGTTCTGTCAGTCACAGTGCCACGTAGTTCACTCACGTTAGATATTTATGTAATGGTTTATATATTTTGATGATCTGTTTAATAATTTTTTTCAGTTGTATTAAGTTCTATGAGCAATAAAATTTAATGATAATGTATATATTTTACCCGGAAAATTCTGTGTATTCATTGCATTATTCTAAAATCTTCATAAATAAACTACATACATATTCTAGAATACCCGATGCGTTAGAATTGGGCCACCATCTAGTTATTTTATATTTCCAAGGTTTACCATGACTTCTAGGCTGTCTGCAGGCATATATAACTCTATCCTCTCTGATTATGTACCTCTCAGCTGCCGTCTCTTCGTACTTCTAACTTCCACGTAGATAAGATGGAATTTGGCTTTTGCCCTTAACACTTCTCAGAAACAGTTCCTACTATAGTGGCTAATGATTTCATTAGAAGTAATACATGGTCCATTATCCCTTATTAATTTTCATTGACCTATATTGCATCTGCAGTTTATGCAGAGCTGATCATCAGACATTGTGATGCAAATCTTTTTTTTTTCCTTTGTTGGGGGGGGGGGGGGATTTGGATTTCTTTTTGTATGTACATCGAAGACTAAATCCACACATGGGGATTTTACTTTAGGAAGGCAATGTGGAATTGTCCAGCTGCACATAGGCTCCAATATATGCAACTAACTGTATGCTATTCTATATGACATCGACTCCCATAAAAACACAAGTGTTGACTTGTGTTTACCTAATATAAGTCGATGGGCTAATTGGGGGTATGGTAATAATTTGAGACATTCGGAGGTACATTGGGGTACTTATTCTAGTGTATATACCTAGTATAAAAAGAAAAAAATTAAGTCAACTCAGCTTATAGGGATCCTGCATTAGATTCTTGCTGCTTGATTCACAGGCAGATCGAATTGGTTGCACAATGGTATCCAGCGGCATTTCAGAGCAAATATGGTTTAAAAAGCCGACCGGAGACTATATGGAGAGACCTAATTAGTCCATAAGTATGTCAGTTAACTGGAGAGGTGAAGGGAGAAGCCAGCCAGGTACATTATGGGATGTCTAGTCTCTCCCCATGGTCCCCTGCCTGCTTTTTAAACTTTGTAACATAGTAACATAGGTTGAATAAAGACCTAGGTCCATCAAGTTCAACCTTTCTCCCCCAATTGTACTCCTTACACTAACTTACTAACTTACTGGAGCTAGGCCTTTCAAATGTCTTACCATTTTTATCATTACTGCACTATTACAATTACAAATGAACCAGTTTAGAATTTTTTTAATTAGTTTTATTTTTTGGGTTACTCTTATGGTATTACTAAAATCCCTGTACCTAAATCTGTTGATCCAGAAGAAGGCAAAAACCCAAGGACACATTCAGCCAATTTGCATTTCTCTGAAATGCTACAAAGCCAAGCTCTGATTCATGCAATCTGTGGTTCGGGCAGCATGAATCTAATGTCAGGTTCCCGTTAAGGACTCATACAGACATAAGTGATTTTTTCCCGTAGCCAAAAAAAACAGACTTTCATCAGTGTTTTAGACCACACTTTCATCAGTTTGGTAAGTGTGCCAGTTTTTGCCATCAGCAGGTTTTTAGCGTATGATAAATTATTTCAAACCTCACCTATCAAACAAATATGAAAATAGGACAGAAAGAGATGGCACACGGATAGCATCTGAGTGCTGTCTGATTTTTTTCATGCAGCCACAGACTTATATTGCTGAGTTTGATGTCTCCATGTGAAAAATATAGATAGAACTCATACGTAAAAAAACCAACGTCTCAAGGAGGTCTAGAGCAGACCATTCAGCATCCAATTTTGGAGATCCTTCAGCATGCTAAAGGCCAATCAAAATTAAATAAGAGCAACATTTGAATAAAAGCTACTGTTTGTACCTTTTACTTTAGCATCCAATAAATGGCATGCCCCAGCACTCCCTCAACTAGGAAAAAGTCTTAATGCATAAATAACAACCAGATTGCCCCATAAATGCCAACTATAGTGTCTCCGTAATAAAAAATGAGCCACAGCATAAGTTCTTATATGTTCAATGTATAAGAGCATGTGTTATGATCTGCAACATATACTAAGGAAAGATAAGGGAAAGCTATCCCTACAGTAAGACTAAGCTGAATCCCTACGATGTAGCTGGCTGCCTGTTCCTTGTGAACAGACCCACCTTAGTCCTCGGCTAGTCTGAACAAAGACCTATAGAATTAAGTGAGGGGTCCCTAAAAGAACTAAGGACTGGGACAAAAGAGGGACACCTTATAAACAGAAGTTGTTGCAGAACACAAAAAGACAAACTGACAAACAGTACTAGAGGTCCAAGAGGACCAAGCGAACTTGACAGAGAAAGGCACAGAAGCACCAGGCTAGAGAGACAGTAGAACACTGAAGTCCAGCACAGCCAGAAGGGCGGAGATGGAATATTAAGGCAGATGGTCACATGACCACAAACCACAAAATAGAAAAACTAACAGGAGGGTTCTAACAGCATGTTCATACTGTGGCCATTTCACAAAAAAAAAACACCGACAAAAAACAAAAATGAGCATATACCCTGTAGTAAGTAAACAAGTGAATATTAATAGTACTTGTAAATGTAAGGGGGTACTTAGCTAAAACCATTTTAATCATAAAAGCATAAAAGTCATTCCACCACGACATGGTGTACCCAATCGAGATGCTCCTAATTTTGTCGGTTGTACTAAAACCTCACCTTTGTGTCAGCCAACCTCAATATGCTGTAGATAAGGGCAGAGCAGGACAGGCGCCTGATTGCTCAGACACCTGCCCATGGGAAACTTTATAGATGAAATACATAGTTCAGAAAGAGAGACCACACCCCTGTTTGTACAAGGTACAAGAAACTACAACAAAACCAAAGAAATGAGCCAGAGCATGAGTTGGTATACATTCAATATGTAAGAGAACATTCACACTGTGGCCATTTCACAGACAAAACAAAAGAAAAAACAAAACAAAATGAGCAAATACCCTGTACAGGGAAAATATATATTTTTGTACCGTGTTAGCCAATAGATGCATTATTTCCGTGTCCTATTATATATAAATATGTGACTCTTCAGATTTTGTGTTATACTATGCCTGATGAAGAGGCTTGAGTAGCCTCGAAAGCTTGCAACTTGTTACTGTCTTTTCAGTTAGCCATTAAAAGGTATCAACCACTGAGGACTCTCAAATCTTAATATTTTTCCATATACTCTGTAGTAAGCAAATAGTAATAGCACATATAAATAACTTTGGGTACTCAGTAAACACTATTTTGACCAAAAAAGCATAAAGGCCACCCCTCCCCGCGAAAAGGTGTACCCAACCGGGATGGTCCTATCCTGTTTGTAAGCCCCGACACTTTGATTGACAGCTGGCTCTGAAGTGCATCAACGAAGTGAGCTGTCAAAGAGCTGGAGTGTGCTTACAGACACCCCTTACTGTATAATGAGTGGTGCTGTGAATGGTGACTGTAGCCACACTGTTCAAATCCCCATGACTGAAAACCAGCAGCTCTCAAGAAATAAGCTTTCTCCCAGTAGCTGCACTTTCAGTAAGGCAGCTGGGCGGCATTGTAACCCTTTATCCGAAGGTAAATGACGTTTTCCAAAGTGACAAGTTCCTTTTAATTTGCATCTTTTATTATAGTAAGTTTACCTGGTTTCATTGTTATTCAATTGTTTTTAGTCTAATTCATTCTTTGAAATTTTTTGAAATGTCTCCAAATTTTTGGGCAGTTGTACTCCAGGAAATCAGTGCCTTACAAATATAACTGTATTTTAAAAAAAAAATTCACACTTCAAGACTAACGTGATGTTTTGAAACTTACTGAAATGTTCGTGCAAATTCATCAAGTGCTAAAATTTAATTTTTTATAAATTTGGCACAAAATCCTGTAGTGCAAAAAGAGAGACAAGCGAAAGAAAATAACTGAAAATACGGTAAGTAATGAATCAAGAGGACCAGAGTTTTTAAATGAAGTAGTTTTGCTTCAATCTTCTTCCTTCCTTCTACAAACTAAATTCATACAAATCTTTTCTAGTATTTGTGATTATTAATATTTGTCTTGATCTCTTTTTCAGATTTGTCTCTTTATGATCTGATTTTTGATTCATATAAAGTATTCTATCTTTTTATGTACCTGTTTTCTTGACAGTTGTACACGTGCTGTAGGACTTTGCTGGACCTGGGGTCTATTTATATTTACAAAAGACCACCTGCTACTAGGACTTCTGATCGACTTCCAGGCCAGTTTCTTTGCTTTTCATTCGTACCGATGGGATGAATTACTGGCCGAGTATCCTATACCAGCTGCTATATGTGAATATGTTTCTTGTATAATATTATTTCTTATTGCTCTTTCCTCTCTAAATAATTCATATAAAAACTGTAATTTCAATATTTAATTAAATACTTTATTTTTTATGTATTTTTAATGATCTTATGTTATTGCATAAGAAATACACATGCATTTTTTTCTGCTTAAACTACAATAAACTTTTGCATGTGGTTGCCAGGTTATCAAAAATTAAACAGTTGTCCAGAGGATATATTTAAAAAAAAATGTTAATGTTTTTTTTAAGCCACTCACTCTCACTGATCTCCACTATTCCTATTCTAACTGATCAATTCCTACTGGTCTCATCTCAAACATTAAAGGCGATGTTATATACATATAAAAAAAAAGCCAGAAAACTCTATGTAAATTCTATTATGCCAAAAAAATAAACCACAAAAGTATTCTAGGAGTGATACATTTTAAAAATTATATAAACTTGCCAGATGAAGGGGCCTATTTGCTTTGAAACGTTGCAAAAAAAATTTTTCTGGTTAGCCAATAACCAATTATGGCATTTTTGGCATAAACTTCAAAAACAAAATGTGTCTGTTCATAAGCCAATTCCTGCCAGCTATTTGAACGATAGAGTAAGCGCACAAATAGGGTAAAATAATAATAATATAATAATAGTTTTTATTTTTATAGCGCCAACATATTCCGCAGCACTTTACAAATTTTAGGGGGGACATATACAGACAATACAGAATAAGCATATCTCATATCGAAATGAGTGAGGGCCCTGCTCGCGAGCTTACAGTCTATGAGGAATTGAGGAAGACACAAAAGGTAAAAAGTACATATATTGTATAACGCAGCTTTGATATACTGAATAGGATAAATAATAATACATGGACTGGTCGCCTGCCAGTATGTGTGCAGTCCTGACAGAGGCTATTATGTGCATGGTTGGTATGAACCCGAAGTTGAAGAAGATTTTAATATGAGGGAAAACTGGGACGGACAGAGTCTAAAGAAATGTATATATAGGAAATAAATATATCAATCAGAGGTGCTCACCAGGGGCAGTTGTGAGAGACACAGCCACTGAGAAGGTAATAGACAGCCAGCTGCTGCTTATGACTGCGGGAGTAATTCCGCCAGGTACAATTGCATAAGTAGGCGTTATTTGCTGTTTGTGGTGTGCAAAAACAAGACTAGAAAATAAAAATTAGAACGAACTGCGTATGTCTCAAACAAAACTGTAGTTTTAGTAGTTTTCTGCTAGAAGGTTTGGTATACATTGATAGAAATCACCGCTAACTTATTAGGCTCATACTCAATGATTTACAAGCCTCCCTTTTCTAGTATGCATACAGTGGTCAGTCACTCAGTAGTGCTGTCTTCAGAACTAAAGGTGCTTTTACACCGCCTGATTATCGGGAAGGCTTGTAACTCAACAGCTACAGGCTCCCCTTGCTGGTCTGGAGCCAGGAAAGTGTTGCATGTTTAGTATACCTGACTAGGGGACCCCTGCTTGCTTCCAGGCATGGCATTACCTCTTTTGAGGGAGGCAATGCCAATGTGGCAACCATACCCCTGGGGTGCCACACTACCATGGTGTTTCACTCAAATCCTGATTTTCCAGGCTTAAGGGCTTCAGACATATAAAAGTGTTGTCCACCCAACTTGAAAGAAAGTCTCTTGCTGAGAGCTGGAAGAGCTGGAAAACAGTGTGACGATTTCTTCTTTAAAAGCAGAGAATAAAGTTTATTCAGAAATACAGTACGTGGCAGAACAGTTCAGAAAGCAGGCAGGGAAATTACACAGGCACGCGCAGGTAACCAGATTCACCAACATGGCATTTGGGTATCTGGCGATGCTCTGGCCATGATGTGGCGGTGGACTGGCGATGGTGTGGCCCCAAACAACAGTATCAGGGTCTTTTTATACATAGACAAAGAAAGCACAAGGAAATGAAAGGGCATATACCTGATAACCTCATACTGCAGATGAGAATTTGCATTTTAGAATAAAGAAGAGGATGACACAATATAACAACAATAATGAACATTTCCCCAAACTACATTAAAAACCCATGAAACTTCATGTTCTTCTGAGATAATATCGTTAATCACATCACTGCTAGTGTTGAGCCACCCCCGTAGTGTTCGGGTTCGGTTCGGTTCGTCGAACACCGGGATGTTCGAGGAACTGTTCGTCGAACTGTTCGTCGAACACCTTAGAACACCGTCGAACACCGTTAAAACCAATGGCAGGCAAACAAAAACACATAGGAACACATAGAAAACACCTTCAAAGGTGTCCAAAAGCTGACAAACTGCTCAGAAGACGCTTTCTTTAAAAAAGCCGGCCGGCAATTCAGCAGCGGCATACACCGGTACCCGACAATTTAGACATGAAGGAATAGAGCATCACACATAGATTAGATAGATAGAAACATGTCAGTCACATATATATGAAGTACAGTGACAGTGTTGCTTACTGTACTTGTCATTTAGTGTAAAGGATTTATTAAAAAATATAATAGTGTTTTCGTGCACCGTCTCTTTAAAAAAGCCGGCCGGCAATTCAGCAGCGGTACCCGACAATTTATAACAGACAGAATAGAGCTTCACACATAGATTAGATAGATAGAAACATGTCAGTCACATATATATGAAGTACTGTGACAGTGTTGCTTACTGTACTTGTCATTTACTGCAAAGAATTTATTTAAAAAAATAATAGTGTTTTCATGCACCGTCTCTTTAAAAAAGCCGGCTGGCAATTCAGCATCTGTACCCGACAATTTAGAATAGAAGGAATAGAGAATCACACATAGATTAGATAGATAGAAACATGTCAGCCACATATATACGAAGTACAGTGACAGTGTTGCTTACTGTACTTGTCATTTAGTGTAAAGGATTTATTAAAAAATATAATAGTGTTTTCGTGCACCGTCTCTTTAAAAAAGCCGGCCGGCAATTCAGCAGCGGTACCCGACAATTTATAACAGACAGAATAGAGCTTCACACATAGATTAGATAGATAGAAATATGTCAGTCACATATATATGAAGTACTGTGACAGTGTTGCTTACTGTACTTGTCATTTACTGCAAAGGATTTATTAAAAAAAATAATAGTGTTTTCATGCACCGTCTCTTTAAAAAAGCCGGCCGGCAATTCAGCATCTGTACCCGACAATTTATAACAGACAGAATAGAGCTTCACACATAGATTAGATAGATAGAAACATGTCAGTCACATATATAATAAGTACAGTGATAGTGTTGGTTACTGTACTTGTCATTTAGTATTAAAATAAAGGATTTATTATTAAAAAAAATTGGCGTGGGGTTCCCCGTAATTTTAGTCTCTAGCGGAGGTTAAGCAGACAGCTGGGGCAGATGTTTGAAGCCTGGGAAGGGGGTAATACCCACGGAGCTTCCCAGGCTACTAATATCAGCCCCCAGCTGAATACCTAGCCTTTACTAGCTATTAAAATGGAGGACCCCCCAAAAAAAATGACGTGGGGTCCCCCCTAATTTAATAGCTAGCAAAGGCTAGGCAGACAGCTGGGGGCTGATATTAATAGCCCAGGAAGGGAGCCATGAATATTGGCCCCCTCCCAGGCTAGAAACACCAGCCCTCAGCCGCCCCAGAAATGGCGCATCCATAGGATGCGCCAATTCTGGCACTTAGCCTCGCTCTTCCACGCTGCCCTGGTGCGGTGGCAGGGGGTAATAGGGTTGGGGTTGATGTCAGCTTATAATGCCAGCTGACATCAAGCCCAGGTTAGTAATGGAGAGGCGTCTATAAGACACCCCCATTACTAACCCCATAGTCAAAGTTAAAAAAAAAACACAAACACCCAGAATAAAGTCCTTTAATTGAAATAAAGACACAATTCTTTATTGTTCTAAATTAAACCATACTTACCATCAAGCCCATTCCAGCTGAAGCCAACGATCTCCTGCAATAAAAGAAAAATAATAAAGCAACCTCATCCTTACCTTTCCATGGTTCCCAGGACAGCTCCAGCTCTGCTACATCGAGATGACAGGCTGGACCGCAGCAGAACGCTGCCATCAAGCTTGCCATGCCGCACACACTGAGAAGCGCAGGCATGCTTGCGCTCCTCAGTGTCTGACTGTGACGGCATCCAGATGAGCCGACAATGAACTCGGCTCACCTCATGTACGTCACTGACAGCGTGGGAAAATTCTCCTGCACTCAGCGCTTCAGCGTGAGAATTTTCCCACGCTGTCAGTGACGTGCATGAGGTGAGCCGAGTTCATTGGACATGACCTCGGCTCATCTGGATGCCGTCACAGCCAGACACTGAGTAGCGCAAGCAAGCCTGCGCTTCTCAGTGTCTGTGGGATGACAGGCTGGATGGCAGCGTTCTGCTGCGGTCCAGCCTGTCATCTCGATGTAGCAGAGCTGAAGCTGTCGTGGGAGCCATGGAAAGGTAAGGATGATGTTGCTTTATTATTTTACTTTTATTGCAGGAGATCATTGGCTTCAGCTGGAATGGGCGTGGCGGTAAGTATGGTTTAATTTAGAACAATAAAGAATTGTGTGTTTATTTCAATTAAAGGACTTTTTTCTGGGTGTTTGTGTTTTTTTTAAATACTTTACTAGAAATTCATGGTGGTCATGTCTAATATTGGCGTGACCCCACGAATTTCGGACTTAGGGCCAGCTGATAATGCCAAGCTGGCCTTAACCCCTTTATTACCCAGTGAGCCACCGCACCAGGGCCCTGGATGAGTTGGGTACAGCGCCAGAAGATGGCGCTTCTATGAAAGCGCCATTTTCCGGGGCGGCTGCGGACTGCAATTTGCAGCGGGTGGGGCCCAGAAAGCTTGGGCCTCCCTGCGCTGCAGATTCCAGCCCCCAGCTGCCTAGTTGTACCTGGCTGGACACAAAAATAGGGCGAAGCTCCACGTATTTTTTTTTTAAATTCATGAAATTCATGGAATAATTAAGAAAAAAAGGGCTTCCCTATATTGTTGTGTCCGGCTAGGTACAAATAGGCAGCTGGTGGTTGGGAGCAGCCCGTTCCTGCCTGCTGTACCTGACTGGACACAAATATAGGGCGAAGCCCCACATCAATTTTTTTTTCATTATTTCATGAATTTCCTGAAATAATTTAAAAAAAATTGACGTGGGGCTTCGCCCTATATTTGTGTCCAGTCAGGTACAGCAGGCAGGAACGGGCTGCCCCCAACCACCAGCTGCCTATTTGTACCTGGCCAGACACAACAATATAGGGAAGCCCTTTTTAAAAAAAATTATTTCATGAAATAATTAAAAAAAAATTGACGTGGGGCTTCGCACTATATTTGTGTCCAGCCAGGTACAGCAGGCAGGGACGGGCTGCCCCCAACCACCAGCTGCCTATTTGTACCTGGTTGGACACAACAATATAGGGAAGCCCTTTTTTTCTTAATTATTCCATGAATTTCATGAAATAATTTAAAAAAAAAATGCGTGGGGCTTCGCCCTATTTTTGTGCCTAGCCAGGTACAACTAGGCAGCTGGGGGCTGGAATCTGCAGCGCAGGGAGGCCCAAGCTTTCTGGACCCCACCCGCTGCATATTGCAGTCCGCAGCCGCCCCGGAAAATGGCGCGTTCATAGAAGCGCCATCTTCTGGCGCTGTACCCAACTCATCCAGGGCCCTGGTGCGGTGGCTCACTGGGTAATAAAGGGGTTAAGGCCAGCTTGGCATTATCAGCTGGCCCTAAGCCCGAAATTCATGGGGTCACGCCAATATTAGACATGACCACCATGAATTTCTAGTAAAGTATTTAAAAAAACACAACACCCAGAATAAAGTCCTTTAATTGAAATAAACACACAATTCTTTATTGTTCTAAATTAAACCATACTTACCGTCACGCCCATTCCAGCTGAAGCCAATGTCTTCTGCAATAAAAGTAAAATAATAAAGCAACCTCATCCTTACCTTTCCATGGTTCCCACGACAGCTTCAGCTCTGCTACATCGAGATGACAGGCTGGACCGCAGCAAAACGCTGCCATCCAGCCTGTCATCCCGCGGACACTCAGAAGCGCAGGCATGCTTGCGCTCCTCAGTGTCTCGCTGTGACGGCATAAAGATGAGACAAGCTCATGTCCAATGAACTCGGCGCACCTCATGCACGTCACTGACAGTGTGGGAGAATTCTCCTGCACTCAGCACTTCAGCGTGAAAATTCTCCCACGCTGTCAGTGACGTACATGAGGTCAGCTGAGTTCATTGGACATGAATGAGCTCACCTCATGCACGTCACTGACAGCGTGGGAAAATTCTCACGCTGAAGCGCTGAGTGCAGGAGAATTTTCCCACGCTGTCAGTGACGTGCATGAGGTGAGCTCATTCATGTCCAATGATCTCAGCTCACCTCATGCACGTCACTGACAGCGTGGGAAAATTCTCCTGCACTCAGCGCTACAGCGTGAGAATTCTCCCACGCTGTCAGTGACGTGCATGAGGTGAGCTCATTCATGTCCAATGAACTCAGCTGACCTCATGCACGTCACTGACAGCGTGGGAGAATTGTCACGCTGAAGTGCTGAGTGCAGGAGAATTCTCCCACGCTGTCAGTGACGTGCATGAGGTGAACCGAGTTCATTGGACATGAACTCGTCTCATCTTTATGCCGTCACAGCCAGACACTGCAGAGCGCAAGCATGCCTGCGCTTCTCAGTGTCTGCGGGATGACAGGCTGGATGGCAGCGTTCTGCTGCGGTCCAGCCTGTTATCTCGATGTAGCAGAGCTGAAGCTGTCGTGGGAACCATGGAAAGGTAAGGATGAGGTTGCTTTATTATTTTTCTTTTATTGCAGGAGATCGTTGGCTTCAGCTGGAATGGGCGTGACGGTAAGTATGGTTTAATTTAGAACAATAAAGGAATGTGTCTTTATTTCAATTAAAGGACTTTATTCTGGGTGTTTGTGTTTTCTTTTAACTTTGACTATGGGTTAGTAATGGGGGTGTCTTATAGACGCCTCTCCATTACTAACCTGGGCTTGATGTCAGCTGGCATTATAAGCTGACATCAACCCCAACCCTATTACCCCCTGCCACCGCACCAGGGCAGCGTGGAAGAGCGAGGCTAAGTGCCAGAATTGGCGCATCCTATGGATGCGCCATTTCTGGGGCGGCTGACGGCTGGTGTTTCTAGCCTGGGAGGGGGCCAATATTCATGGTTCCCTTCCTGGGCTATTAATATCAGCCCCCAGCTGTCTGCCTAGCCTTTGCTAGCTATTAAATTAGGGGGGACCCCACGTCATTTTTTTGGGGGTCCCCCATTTTAATAGCTAGTAAAGGCTAGGTATTCAGCTGGGGGCTGATATTAGTAGTCTGGGAAGCTCCGTGGGTATTACCCCCTTCCCAGGCTTCAAACATCTGCCCCAGCTGTCTGCTTAACCTCCGCTAGAGACTAAAATTACGGGGAACCCCACGCCAATTTTTTTTAATAATAAATCCTTTATTTTAATACTAAATGACAAGTACAGTAACCAACACTGTCACTGTACTTATTATATATGTGACTGACATGTTTCTATCTATTTAATCTATGTGTGAAGCTCTATTCTGTCTGTTATAAATTGTCGGGTACAGATGCTGAATTGCCGGCCGGCTTTTTTAAAGAGACGGTGCATGAAAACACTATTATTTTTTTTAATAAATCCTTTACACTAAATGACAAGTACAGTAAGAAACACTGTCACAGTACTTCATATATATGTGGCTGACATGTTTCTATCTATCTAATCTATGTGTGATTCTCTATTCCTTCTATTCTAAATTGTCGGGTACAGATGCTGAATTGCCAGCCGGCTTTTTTAAAGAGACGGTGCATGAAAACACTATTATTTTTTTTAATAAATCCTTTGCAGTAAATGACAAGTACAGTAAGCAACACTGTCACAGTACTTCATATATATGTGACTGACATGTTTCTATCTATCTAATCTATGTGTGAAGCTCTATTCCTTCTATTCTAAATTGTCGGGTACCGGTGTATGCCGCTGCTGAATTGCCGGCTTTTCATGTTTCACTGTGAGCACTGTTCCCATCGATTTGGGCAATCACTGTAATGCTACAACCACCATGGCTGTGGCATTACAGTGAGTGGCAGACAATCCCTGCATGATTGGTGCTCTAAATAGCGCCAGACATGCAGGACACGCTTTTGGTGCACGAACAGTTATCGAACATAACCTCGAACAGCCGAATTTTTTGCAAATCGTTCGGGTTCGTCGAACAACTCGAACACCGCCCAAAACAGCTCGAATTTGAGATTGGCGAACAGTTCTAGTCGAACACCGCTCATCTCTAATCACTGCTTTTAGCCAACTCATACACTGACATCTCCTGATTCCGGTTTCTATCTCAGTTCAATATATACACCACTCACTACCATGTAATACCACTTATTAACTATCACAGTGGCCTGCAGCTGTTCCAATTAGTCTCCCTGGACTCAATCCATACTTACTAATGGCACTGAGATCATTTTATAACTCTATTCTAGGGAGAGCCTCAGCTCTTTTAGCAAAGTTAGTTGATTGTCCAAGATGACTGCTAGGTCCAACATGGCTGTTCAAAATATTAGGACTTATCATTCTCTTACACAACTCACTTCCGCTTTGATGGCGTTGCACCTAAGCACCACTGCTGGGACACATACACAATTGTCAGGGATTGTGCACATTTTCTACTCTGAATAATTAGAACACATATGCAATTCTTTCTGATAGTGGATACACCTCAGTGACATTGCTACAAATCCATGACACCACAGTAGGTACTAGGTTCAATCTCCTCATCATCCTGCTCATTAACGGGTTTTTCAATAGCCTAGTGCCTTTTGTCAAATGCCATTCTTGACGCATACAGACAGAGACAAATTATCTTTTATGATTTAGATTTTTACATTTGCATTTAATTCACATGAGCCATTTGTCATTTAATCTACTTACAACAGAACAAAAATTACTTTATATCTTTATGTATATTGAAGTAATAAAATTCTCATCACTGCAAACGGACACCAGCAGCTTTATACCTGTCATCTCACTAAATAATCATCTACTACTACCAGAATCCAATATAAGAAATTACATAAGAGTTATAACAAGTGCAAGACCTTGAAGAGAAGCCGAAAATGACAGAGAAGTATTTCTTAAGAGAAGTTAAGACACTGATTTTTGGAAATTGGCCAAATGGCAAACTCAAAATCAACAGTAATTATGGATGATGACAATTACAATACTAACAAAAGGTCCCAGTGGTGGTCACACCCACAGAGATCATACATTTATGACCTATCATATGAATAAATGATAAATGTGTTTAAAAGAGCAACCCTTTTAAATTTTAGATTGTTTTAGAAGAGCCTTCTAATTGTTTCAAACTCTTCCCATAAGCTGTACAAGTCATCATGTGCACGATCTATGTGCATTTTGCTTCCTTGTGCACAAAACCCAACTGTATTTTGCACAGTAATGTGGTCACTTACTTTTGCACGTTTCCATTTTTTTCCGTACAAGAACAAAATTGACTTTTTTCATCAGTGTGCAGGATCCAATTTCCATAATTTTTTTGGTCCGTATCCATCAGGGTGGCCTCCATTTTTTTAATATAACAAATAAATAAATATAACTTCCAAACTACTCATATCCATCAAACAATACAAAATGGACAGTATTTGGATAACAGTTGAATAGCATTTTTATTTCACAGACACACTGCGCAAGGTTGATCCACAAATGTGATCAAAGACTGACATGTCAAAGACAGATACAGTATATAAGAAGTGTCATAGAATAGTGAAAAACAAAGGTCCCATTCATGAAACATGGACGTCTGAATGAGGCATTAGAAACAATAGGTTTTATAGCTGGGTCGCCGAGAGGGAGAAACTCCCACCAGACCAGTGGGCAGAGGTACTGGCACCATACTTGATGGGAGAGCCCCAGAAGGCATACTATGACTTAACTTTGCAGGATGCCAAAGAGTATGGCAAGCTAAAGTCTGATATCCTCACACGCTTGGGGGTGACAATGACTATCACGGTACAGCAGGTTCACGGCTGGGCATATCACTGGGATAAACCACCTCGCTCCCAAATGTTTGACCTGTTGCATCTGGTCCAGAAGTGGCTGCAGCCGGAGTCCTCCACGCCTGCGCAGATGGTAGAGCGGGTGGTGATGGACCGGTTTGTGCACTCTCTACCGAGGCCCATACAGTCTTGGGTTGCCCAGGGTGATCCCCGGAATACAGATGACCTGATTGGACTGGTAAAGAGATACCAGGGGGTCGAAGATTCTTTGGGAAGGCAGCCCACTATATACTGGGGGTTCCATCAGGGGTCCGAGGCCCAAAAAGGGGTGGGGCATCCACGATCCAAAGGGGTGGGGGAGGTGGTGCCCAAGGTCCCTACGAATGATGTTGTTTGCTGCAGGTGAAACGGCCCAGGTCATATACAGCAGCTGCCCATTGTCACCTGACCCCCGAGCAGATGGACTGCTGCATAGGACACCGTTGTTCTTATTATACATATCCGGCCTGCAGTGTGAACTGTCCACCCAGCGAGGGCCCACAAACCTGTCCTGTGAAAGTGAACGGGCGGCAGGTAAAAGCACTGCTAGACTGCGGGAGTCTGGTGACCATATTGAGAGCCACTCTTCCCTTCCAACTGATCCCGGGGAAAAAAGTCGGCGTGCGGTGCATTCATAGTGATGCAAAGGACTATCCAATGACTAGAATGGACATTGAAACAGCCCACTGTACCAAGTCCCACGAGGTCGGCGACGTTCAGGACTTGTTGCACCCTATCATTATAGGCCGAGACTTTTGTTTATTTTGGGATCTGTGGGGGAAGGGTTCAGGGTTCGCTGAAGAGGTGACACCACGCCCAGAGTGAAACGGGTTTCCTTTTTGTGTTCTTGTGGGGGATGAGGAGGTAGTGTCCCCTGAGCCTGACATTCCAGAGTTAGGGGTGGCCAGCGAAAATTTTGGGTCTGCACAACATAGGGACCTAACTCTGAAGGAAGCCATTAATAATGTCACTGTACTAAATGGGGTTGCTCAGGAGCCGGGGGCTGACAAAAGGTTTCCCCATTTTTTTATGAGTGGGGAGTTATAGTACCGCATCACGAAAGTGAGGGAAGAGCGTGTGGAGCAGTTAATAGTGCCAGGCCCCTATAGACGGAAGGTGTTGGACATGGTTCATTCGCATATCTTGGGGGGAACATCTAGGGGTAGAAAAAACGCAGGAACGGATTATGCAAAGGTTCTACTGGCCTGGGTGTCACCAGGAAATATTAAAGTACTGTAGGTCCTGCCCTACATGTCAGCTAACCGCCCCCACCTCTCACTTTCGAAGTCCCCTTGTGCCATTACCCATTATTGAAGTGCCATTCGAGAGAACTGCCATGGACTTGGTCGGTCCCCTGGTTAAATCTGCTCATGAGCATCAATATATCTTGGTCATCCTGGACTATGCTACACGTTATCCGAAAGCAATTCCCCTGAGAAACTCATGCGCAAAGAGTATAGCCCGCGAATTGGTCCATGTTTTCTCTCGTACAGGCTTACCAAAGGAGATCCTGAGCGACCAGGGAACACCTTTTATGAGTAAGGTGATGGGGGAGTTTTGCAAGGTCCTGCAAATCTCCCAACTAGGAACTTCAGTGTACCATCCTCAGATAGATGACCTGGTGGAGAGGTTTAATAAAACGTTGAAGAGTATGCTGAGGAAGGCCATAGAATAGGATGGTAGAGACTGGGACTGTCTCCTACCGAATTTCTTGTTCTCCATCCAAGAGGTTCCACAGTCATCTACGGGGTTCTTGTCATTCGAACTGCTCTATGGCTGACATCCGCGAGGTCTCCTGGATATAGTTAAGGAACACCTGGGAAACTGAGGTCACGCCCCACAGGAGCGTTATCGAGCATGTCGCTCTGATGCAGGAGAGGATTGCGAAGGTGATGCGAACATCTCCTCCAGGCACGAGAAGCTCAGGCCAGGGTCTACAACTGGGCAGCCAGGGAGAGGCAATTCAATCAGGGAGACTGAGTCCTCATACTAATACCTACGGTGGAGAGTAAGTTCTTGGCAAGGGCCGTATGAGGTGGTGGAAAAAGTTGGTGAGGTGAACTACAAGATTCATCAACCGGGATGACGTAAGCCATACCAGGTATACCTCATCAAGCCGTGACAAGACAGAGAGGCTGTGGAAGCTCCATGCTTGCTAGGCAAACCAGAAAGTGACGATGGAGGAGTCGCAATAGCGGAAACGCTCACGAAGGCCCAAAAGCAGCAGTGTCCGGAGTTGCTGCACAAGAAGAGGGATCTGTTCTCGGAATTGCCGGGCTGCACAAGGGTCATGGAAGACAAGGTTCTGATGGAGCCACATGTGCGGGTGAACATGATGCCCTACCAGACACCTGAGGCCCAACGAGAGGTGATCTCCAAAGAGGTGGCTCGTATGCTGAAACTTGGTGGCATTGAAGAATCCAAGAGCGGTTGGTTGAGCCCGATTGTCTTGGTCCCAAAGCCCGATGGTGAATGGATATTCTGCAACGACTATCAGAAGTTGAATGAAGTCTCCAAGTTTAAAGCATATCCCACGCCACGTGTCGATGAGCTGATTGAGCGACTTGGGAAAGCAAGGTACATAACCACCTTGGATTTAATGAAGGGTTACTGGCAGATCCCCATGGCACAGGGAGCCAAGGAGAAGACTGCGCTTTCTACACCGGACGGATGCTTCCAGTATGTCCGAATGCTGTTTGGACGGCAGGGGGCCCCTGCCACCTTCCAGAGAGCCATGGATCAAATCCTGGTGCCCTATAAGAAATACGCTGCAGCATACTTGGACGATATTGCTATATTCAGCCTAGACTGAGAAAGTCATCTGGCAAAGGTCCAGATGGTGTTTGATGCACTAAGGAAGGCAGGGTTTTCGATAAACCTGAAGAAATGTGCGATGGGTAAAGAAGAGGCCAGATACCTCGGTTATGTGGTTGGTAGAGACTAGATCAAACCCCAAATCAGTAAAGTTGAAGCAATCCAAACCTGGCCGAGACCCCTGTCAAAAAAACAGGTTAGAGCCTTCCTGGGGATAGTGGGATACTACAGGAGTTTCATCCCAAACTTCGCCATGATGGCTGCACCCCTGACTGACCTTCTTAACAAAATCAGCCATGGCCAAGTGGACTGCAGAGGCGGAGACAGCCTTTCAAGAGATGAAAGTGGCTCTGTGTAGGCAAGTGGTCCTGGTTGCCCCTGACTTCAAGAAAGAGTTTATACTCCAGACAGATGCCTCAGATGTCGGTTTGGGAGCAGTCCTTTCCCAGGAGATGCACGGGGAGGAGCACCCTGTCCTCTACCTGAGTAGGAAGCTGTCCTCCTGCAAGAAAAATTATGCGGTCATAGAGAAGGTATGCTTGGCCATAAAGTGGGCGGTGGGCACGTTGTGGTACTGTCTGCTAGGTTGAAAATTTAGATTGTTATCCGACCATGCTCCACTCACATGGATGAGGGAAACAAAGAGGAAAAATGCCAGGGTCACCCGCTGGTTTTTAGCCCCACAGGATTTCAACTTCCATGCTGAACATAGAGCAGGGAAGCTACATGGTAATGCTGATTGATGCCCTCTCCAGAATCCCCTGTCTAGTGGTAGAAGGTACCAAGCCCCACGGCTTTAGGCAGAGGGAGGAGGTATGTAAGGTGGCTAATGGTCTTGTAATCGATGGGAGGTATGTATCTCAGAGATGGCTGGTCTCTGGGATGTAACCCGGTGTATTTTCTCTAGTGCATGCATGCACTAAGAGGATTGATTAGTGCAGCTGGGAGCCTGGGTATGGAGAGATGGGCAGGTCCAGCAACCCACATACCTCACCTCTGGGTGTGGTTAACAGCCTATAAAATGGAGGTTGTTTGTTTGGCACATGAACTGTGTTTGGAAGGAGAAGGCCTCCAGTGTGTTGTTTCCAGATGGAGCTGTGTGCTGTACGCTCACCAGCCTGTGTGACCACAGGTTCGGTGTACCAGAGACTTTGTTTAAAGTACTGTTCTCCTTTGTTTTGCCTGCACTAAAGGCTGTTTATTTGCACTTTTTACTTATGATGGTTTATGAAGTTAATAAACTGCTGTGGACATCTAAAGGAACCTGCCTCCTGTTTGCCTCTCAACGCACCTGAGTGAGTACCATACCTACAAGCTATTATAATTTATATATTTTTATAATACATTTTATATTTTGGGGAATTTAACACTAGGACTACTGGACTCGTGACCCAGCCTAGAACTACTGAAAGGAGTCATTTTGACTCCTTGCTTGTTTTCGTTTATTTTTAGAGTTTCATTTGTGGTTATTTATTAATAATTATATTTTTTGTAATGTATTATTATTGTGAGATCCAACAGTAATGCTTTTGATTGTTTTTTTTCTGCTTTTCTTATTTTTCTACAGAAAATAACAATAATTATAATAGACGTTTTTCAAACATTTTTTTTTATTCAAGTGCACACATATAAACAACAACTGAAGAACAAAAAGCAGAGAAAATGTAGGTGGAGGAGCATAAAAATGAATATATGGCGCAGAATTCACCTTCTAAACATTTGGTGTTTCGCATTTTAGGCATTGCCTTTGATTTATGGCAGTACATTGCCCACACAAAGACTTACCACAAGTCTTACAATTTCCGACAGATCTATTTTTCTTGCACTTTTCTTTGATCTGGCAAAATTTTGTTTGAACCATCACTTCTGAGCATGTAGAAACTTGGGACGTGGAACCCTTTTCCCTATCTGTGACATAAGGACCACTCAACTCTCTCACAAGCGTTTGCAAAAATGCCTTGCGTGACATT
Source organism: Phyllobates terribilis (assembly GCF_046119375.1). NCBI lineage: Eukaryota > Metazoa > Chordata > Amphibia > Anura > Dendrobatidae > Phyllobates > Phyllobates terribilis. The sequence goes on along the minus strand of NW_027362763.1, from coordinate 732,896,640 downwards.
TTTTGGTGGGTAATCTCCTTGAATATTATCCATGCATTTATACCCGCAAAGTCTAAGGCATTTTCAAATGCATGAACAGGCCATCTCCTTGTGCATGTTCGTGTGGTATATTTTCGTGCCATCTGATCCACTACATCTACTCCATATTTTGTTTCATTGTAAAACTTTACCGTTTCTGGAGTTTTTTTAGCGGAATCAGACGCAACAACAACATCTGGATGGACGGAACTCAAAATGACAACATTTTTGTTGGGCTTTCCTTGATATACTGTAAGTGTAAAATTGTCTTCATTTCTAAACATTTTAGTGTTGTACAATTCCTCTTTCATGGATTTTATTTCTTTAGGCACTTCTCGCCTTATCTTGTTCAATGTTCCCACGATGGTTGTTCCTTTGCTTTTTAGCTGTTTAGCTAATTTTACTGAAGTAAAATAATTATTGGTTGCAACATTGCGACCTTTTTTCAAAAACGGGTCCAATAACTTCATTACCACATGGTCAGCTAAACGGTCCTCAGCACGGCGTGTGTCATCTTTGCCTAGATAAGGGAAGCCATTTGCCAGATATTTGCTCCTCTTATCAACAGCTAGCCAATATTTGTGGCCATATTTATCTGGTTTGGAAGGCATGTACTGCGTGAATGGACACCTAGTTTTGCTTGGGAAAAGTTGCTCAACCACCGTTATGTATGGGCCAGGTTTGTAACACGCAATACAATTTTCAATAAACCTGTCCCACACAGTAGAAAATAGAGCAAACTTGTCCGTTTGCAGTCTCTCCGATCGAGTAGATTTCTCATCAAATCTGAGAAACCTCATAATTTCAACAAAGCGGTCCCTAGACATTGTCGCTTTGCAAAACGGTATTCCTCAGTCATTACACCAAATACTGCTAATCGAGTGACGGTTCGTGCCAGATATTCCACGAGCATAGAATATCGCAATGAATGCATCTAGCTCCTCATCAGATAGAGTAAACTGTAAATTATTGTTCCTGCATGCTTCTGCAAGCGTACAGTTCTTTATATGTGTCAATATATATGAATCAAAAAATAAACGCCATGCGCTCAAAGGACTATCGATAATGATATTTCTTCTGGCGTATCCTGTAGGGCCAGGTGCTTCTCGAAGAATATTTTGGCTGTCACGCCTACCAGGCAAGTGTTCTCCAATTTCAACAGGTTTCCATTGAATACCATCCGCTGAAACTAGTATTCCTTCAGATTCGCCTTCTCTGGTGTTTGTTGTTGCATTACCTTCGCCGCCATCGTTATCTGTTGTTCTTTCATTTCTGGGACGTTTTGCAGATTTTTTCTGTCCACGACCAGGAGGATGGTCACGAGGCAACATAACTGCATGAGCCCGATCCCCAGTTGATGTGCTTGGAATATCTGTAAAAAAGTTGATGAATATTTAGAATTTTTGTTTTGTAAGGGTCCGTGCACACTGGCTGGATTAGCGGCGGAATATCCGACCGGATATTCTCACCACAATCCGGCCCGTACCTGCCCGCTCAGGTACAGAGCGGAGTTTCATACCTGAAGCTCCGCTCCGAACCCCGGGCTGGAGCCGCTGTCTGGGACGGAGCCGTGCTCGCGCGTAAGCAAGCGCTGCTCTGTCCCTGACAGCGGCTACAGCCTGGGGTTCGGAGCGGAGCTTCAAGCATGAGCGGGCAGGTACGGCCTGTATTGCGGCAAGAATATCCAGATGGCTATTCAGCCAGAATTCTGCTAGTGTGCACAGGCCCTAACTCAGTGTGTGGAAGAACAAATAAATACACATAACTACTTACCTTCTGGATTTGTTCCTTCTGAGTCTTCAGATTCACTTGATATGTTCTGAGGAATGAAATCTTCATCACTGTCAGAATCAAATACATGTTCCTGCAATTCGGATTCCGATTCATCCTCCGGTATGGATTGCAAAGTAGCCAGAATATCCTGAGGCTTTATCAAACGTCTTCTCTCCATATTCCTCACAAATTCCATAATTCTATATAGTTCCCTGCTGAAAAATAGAAATGAAATGAAAACTAAAAGAAATAATATCTGTTCTGCCACCTTCAAAAGTAGGTGGGCTGAATCAGTTGACAGACAGCTAAACTATTTCATAACAATTCATACCTGTATGAGTCTTCAGAACTCGTATGTCTGCGTCTGTTCTCTTTGTCTCTTCAGCTGAACTGAAAGTAAAGTTACTATCCAGAATACTGTCTCCTGCTAGGACCTTAGAAAAACACCACCCTTCATTAGCATAAGATAAGAGCCTAGAGTAAACAAGCTATTTTGTTCAGCATTACACAGTAATACAAGCAGGTAAAACACAAGGAAAATGTGAAAAGTTGACATGTAAATTGAACTACATCTATATGAACATCGGAGTAAATAAGACAGAGTGAAAAAATTATGCACAAAACTTTATAGCAACATTTAGTGACAAAAGGACCTCAAAATATAGTAGGGAGTCAAAATGACTCCCTTCAGTAGTTCTTGGTAAATTTTGAAAAAAACGCGCAAATTTTTCACCAAAATTATTTATTCTCACAAAATCTTTTTTCACATCATATTTGAGGAAAAGTCACCGAGTTTCAAGCCGGAATTCTGAAAAATGTAGTCACAGAAGAGAAATAAAAAACGAAAGGAGTCAAAATGACTCCATCAGTAGTTCTAGTGTTAAATGGTTAGGTTCTTGGAATATACATGAAGCAAATTGTTGACGCGTTCTTAGCAGTTGACTAGAAATGCTGAATGTAAGCCAGTAAAAATTAACTATTTTTGTGCTATATCTCTATTTCTTGATAATAATAATTAAATTAACAAGCAATACTAAGGTTAATAAAAAAGCAAATAATAATAATAGCTGATTAGTAGTGATAGGCAAACACTAAAATGCTCGGGTGCTCGTTGCTCGAGTCGAGCACATTGGAATACTCGGGTGCTCGACCCGAGCAACGAGCCAATGTAAGTCTATGGAAAACTTGAGTATTTTTCAGGCGGCTCCCTCCAGCGGTCTGCAGAGGGCCTAAAATTGCCCAAATCTGTCAAAACAGAGCTCAAATGGCATGGGAACACCCCGGGGAAGACCCCTGGAAGCATTTCTGACTCCCAGGTCACTGCTGTCAGCAACATTGTCAGGTATTATGACACTTTTACGGACTCACAATAAAACATACAAAAACAAAAACAAAATGGATTTTCCTGGGAAATATGTTAAGAAACATCCTTGCCAGGGTAATGACTATTGCTTTCAACGGTGACATATGCATTCACTGGGAAATGTCACTTTAACATTTTACAACCTTATTTGGCCATGTTGTATGTGAGACATGATCAGAAACATCCTGTGTCATTTATGAAGGATGGACTCTGAAAGTCACAAAGCCTATTTTTATAGGGCCATCAGGCAGCCTTTACTATTCTTAAAGGGCCAGCAGTCGGCCCTCACTATTCTTAGAGAGCCATCAGCTGGCTATACTTTATTGTTCCCATAACTAAAGAGTGGGGCTCCTATACTGTTACGGCGTATGCAGTGAGTGGCAGGTCTGCCCAAAATTTGGACACACCCCAATACCCCTTTGATAATTTTAATGCACCCCAATACCCCTTTGAAGAGACTTAGAGGAGGGCCTCCTGAAAACAATGTTCCCATTATTAGGAAGTGGGTCTCCCATAATGTTTGCCTATGCAGTGAATGCAAGGGCTGCCAAAAATTTGGACCTACTCCAATGCCCATTGGAAGAGAAGTAGAAGAGGGCCTCCTGAAAAAAAATGTTCCCATTATTTGGAACTGGGTCTTCCATTTTGTTTGCCTATGCAGTGAATGCAAGGGTTGCCAAATTTTGGTGGCACTCCAAGGCCCCTTGGAAGAGATGTAAAGGTCATAAGGCCTCCTGAAAACAATGTTACCATTTTTAGGAAGTAGGTCTCCCATGGTGTTGGCCTATGCCATGGATGCAAGGGTTGCCAAAAATTTGGTGGCACTCCAATGCCCCTTGGAAGAGACATGGAGGTCAGAAGGCCTTCTGAAAACAATGTTCCCATTATTAGGAAGTGGTTCTAGCATTGCGTTTTCCTATGCAGTGAATGCAAGAGTTGCCAAAAATTGTGAGGCACTCCAATGCCCTTGGAAGAGACGTAGAGGGCCTCATGAAAAAATGTTCCCATTATTAGAAAGTGGGTCTCCCATTGTGTTGGTCTATGCAGTGAATGCAAGGGTTGCCAAAAATTGGGAGGCACTCCAATGCCCCTTGAAAGATACATAGAGGGCCTCATGAAAAAATATTCCCATTTTTAGGAAGTGGGTCTCCCATTGTGTTTGCCTATGCAGTGAATGCAAGGGCTTAAAAAAATTGAGACGCACTCCAATGCCCCTTGGAAGAGACGTAGAGGGCCTCATAAAAAAATGTTCCCATAATTAGGAAGTGGGTGTCCCATAGTGTTGGCCTATGCAGTGAATGCAAGGGCTGCCAAACAGTGGGAGGCACTCCAATTCACCTTGGAAGAGATGTGAAGAAAGGCCTCATAAAAAAAATGTTCCCATTATAAAGGAGCGGGTCTCCTATACTTGTAATACCCATGCACTAAATGTATGGGCTGACAAACATTTACCCCTGGGGGGTATACATGAACATACTGTATAATTTTTTTTTTTACTGGCATCATAAACACCCTTTAAAAAAAATATGTGGGTGTTGTATCACGGACCACAATCACCCTAGTGTTATGGTAGTGGAGGATGAGGATGAGGAGAAGGAGGAGGACAAGAGCAAATAGCCAAAATCAGGACGAGTATACCCATGTGTGGGTGTGAAAAGGTGCATGGGAATACGCTTCCCAAAAAAAGACACTGGATTTGAGTTTAAGTTATGCTGCTATCATTCGGTGGTGCTGAGAAGTCTGGCCCAATCCAGCCCTTGTTCATTTGTATAAGAGTCAGCATGTCAGCATTTTCAGTTGACAGGCGGATCCGCTTATCTGTTATAATTCACCAGCGGCACTAAAAACCCGCTCTGATAAAATGTTAGTGGCAGGGCAGGCCAGGACCTCCAAAGCGTACAGAGCCAGTTTATTCAGCTTGGATACCCAATAATTATAAGGCACAGAGGAATCACAGAGGATGTTGGTACGATTGGCAAGAAACTCCCTCAGCATCTTCCCAATCTTTGCACTCCTTGTGAGAGTAGCCCACGCCTTAGGGCCTGTGCGAGGGGCTGAGAAAATTCTCCCAGAACTTTGACAATATTCCCCTGCCTCTGCTGGATTAGAGTTAAGCCTCTCTCGCCTGTACTCCTTGGATATCCAATGAACTGTGACCTCTGCCGCCAGCGTTTTCAGATGGGAATTTTTTAATAGTTCCGCAACAAAGGCCTTCTGGTACTGCCCCATTTTTGTAGACCTGTTCGCCTCAAGAATAAAAGATATAAAATTCTCCATGTAACGTGGGTCTAGAAGTGTCAACAACCAGTAATGTCTGTGACCCAAATTTTTGAGAACACGAGGGTCATGGGAAAGACAGCGTAACATAAACTCAGCCATGCGTGCCAGACTGACCATGCTCTCCTCCTCCTCCTTTCTGTCCTCAGGACATCCATGCTGAACAGACGGTATGACAGTTGGGCAGGTAGTACCTTCTATAGCGCATTAAACTAGCTCCTGTTCTTCCTCCTCCTCTTCCTCATTGTCACCCAATCCATGATGGGATGAGATGAGGCTGGGCTGTGTTTAATCACCCTGCATGGTTCCTTGCTCCATCTCATCATGCTCTGTCTGCAAAGCATCCTCTTTGATTGTGAGCAGAGAGCGTTTCAGAAGACAGAGAAGCATGATGGTGACACTAATTATGGCGTCATCGTTGCTCACCATCTTGGTGGAGTCCTCAAAGTTTTGAAGGATGGTACAGGTGTCTGACATCCATGTCCACTCCTGAGGTTTTTTGTGTGGAGTCTGAACTGAATACCGATGGCCTTGTTGATGCTGGTACTCAACAACTGCCCTCTTCTGCTCACAAATCCTTCCCAACATCTGCAGTGTAGAGTTCCAACGCATGGGGACATCACACACCAGTCTGTGAGCTGGAAGCTGCAAACTCTGCTGAAACACGGCAAGGGCGGCGGAAGCTGAGGTGACTTTCTAAAATGGGCACAGAGGCGGCGTACTTTAACAAGCAAATCTGGCAGCTCCGGGTAGGATTTGAGAAACCGCTGAACCACGAGGTTGAGCACATGGGCCAGGAATGGTACGTGTGTGAGCTTGTCTCGCCTCAGAGCCGCCACCAGGTTCTGGCCATTGTCACACACGACTATGTCTGGCTGTAGGTTCAGCGGTGTGAGCCACAGATCTGCCTGCTCTTTCAGAGCTGTCCACAACTCTTCAGCATTGTGCGGTTGTGTTACAACCCTCCTGTTTGTTTTTTCCATCTTGTGTTTTGTGGTCACGTGACCATCTGTCTTTATATTCCAGCTCCGCCCTTATGGCTGTGCTGGACTTCAGTGTTTGACTGTTTCTCTAGCCTGGTGCTTCGGTGCCTTTTTCTGTCAAGTTCGCTTGGTCCTTCTGGGACCTGTTGTACATTTTTGTCAGTTTGTCTTTTTGTGTTCTGCAACAACTTCTCTGTTTAGGAGGTGTACCATTTTTGTCCCAGTCCTTAGTTCTTTTAGGGACCCCTCCTTTAATGCTATAGGTCTTCGTTCAGACTAGCCGAGGACTAAGGCGGTTCTGTTCGCTAGGAACAGGCTGCCCACTACATCATAGGGATTCAGCTTAGTCTTACTGCAGGGACAGCTTTCCCCTATCTTTCCTTAGTACATGTTGCAGATCATAACAGTTTGTCATCCAAGCATATTAGCTTTGGCAGTGCAAAAGTTCTTCCAGCTTGTGACTCATGTGGTCATTTCGGAGATGGAGGCTGAAAAGGAAGAGGAGGCTAAGGAGGATGAGGTGCAGGAGCTGTAGACTGTGGGGCAACCCTGACTGACCTAGGGCTCGCAATCCTTGGCGTTGGGAGGATGTGTTCCGTCCCAAGGTCCGACAGAGTCCTGGCTTTCACTATGTTAACCCAGTGTGCCGTCAGCGAGATGTACCGTCCCTGCTCACAAGCACTTGTCCACATGTTCGTGGTTAAGTGGACTTTCCTGGTAACTGCGTTGTTGAGGGCACAGCTAATCTTTTGGGACACGTGCTTGTGTAATGCGGGGACGGCACACAGGGAGAAATAGAGGCTTCTGGGGACCGAGTACCATGGAACGGCTGCCGTCATCTGGTTGAGGAATGCTTCCGTCTCCATGAGCCTACAAGGCAACATTTCGAGCGCAAGTAGTAGCGAAATGTGGGAATTTAGTAGTGTGGCCTGTGGGGTGTTTGCTGCATATTTGCCCTTATGTAAGTCTATGAGAGCCAGATCAAGGCCAGAACAAGGGTCTCATAGACTTACATTGAGAGCTTGTGACTGTACCTCTGACTTTAGGAAACTTACATTAATGGCACCACTCCAGTGCTGAAATGAAAAAAATGCTGGCGTTGCCATCACTTCCACTGTTCACCTACAGTACCAGGGGCAGTTGGGTTTAGGATCTCAGGTTGGGATGGGACCAGTTGGGGTGGGAGAAGCTAAACTTGATTTGATTGACTTTGTCCGAAAAAGACTTGCGGCCTAGCGGGAATAACCGGTGACCCCCGCTAGGGCCATATACAGACTTAAAGAATTAATGTGGTGACTCCCACGATTGGGTGCATCACACTACCTTGAAAGACTTTGCATTATTTCTTCAAATTACCGTTTGCTATCCTTGTTACTTTTCCCTAGTTTAGAACACCTGTTACATATATATATAAACTGTTTATATCCATCCCTGACTGTCCTCGTCTTGCGTCTCTGCGCATTGCATTCCGGCACCTGCATTACACTAGCATGAGAGGTCCGGGTATTTCAGCAAGAGTGGCGGTGATCAGAAGATGCTGCAAGGTCTGAAGAGGTGATGGTGAGGAGCGGAGGGGGTGGAGAGGTGAGTGGTGAGATGAGAATAAAGATTTTTTTTTATTTTTAACCATTTGATGGCCCTTTTTTGGTTCAGAAAAATGGTGGTCATTGGACGACATTTTGCTGAGTCCTCGTGAAAATGACTAATTTGTAAACTTCAAGAAGAATTCAATTTCACTCAAATATATTTGCTCATCTCTAGTTTGAAACCTTTGTCCACCCTTGAAACCATTTTTGATGCATCAGAAATAAAAATACCGATGCACTTTGTAAATAATCTCAATTGCATGTTTCTTGCAATTCTTTTTCTACAGTATCTACGCAGATTTTTATGTCTCCATAATTACAAACAACAAGCAAATTCCAAGAAATCTAATCCTCCATTGATATTGCCATCCGTCAACTCTTGATTTTTGCTTATGGTAGATTTTCCGAGGAAAGATGGGAAAGTGAGAATCAATCTTCTACGTCTGGAGGAAAGAAGGTTTAATCATAATCACAGATGAGGATTCTTTACTGTAAGAGCAGTGAGACTATGGAACTCTCTGCCACATGATGTTGTAATGAGTGATTCACTACAAAAATTTAACAAGGGTATGGATGCCTTTCTTGAAAAGTATAATATTACAGGTTATATATACTAGATTCCTTGATAGGGCATTGATCCAGGGAACTAGTCTGATTGCCGTATGGAGTCAGGAAGGAATTTTTTTCCCTAATGTGGAGCTTAGTGTTTGCCGCATGGGTTTTTTTTTGCTTTCCTCTGGATCAACTTGTTAGGCTATGGGTTGAAATAGATGGTCTTAGTCTTCCTTCAACCTTAAAAACTATGTTATGTTACTGCAGGATCAGACTACACAAGAGTTTATTTAGTCCATTACTAGAAAAGCATTTGTGTTAGAGCAGACCTAACTCCAACTTAAAATGTTCTGGGATTCAGTATACAGCTGGTGAGAAAAGAAGAAATATGAAATATGAAATTTCCAACACTCTCCAAAGAGAGTACTCATTTACTTATAGTCTTTATGAATATGGGCATATCATGCATACATTTAGGCATGTCTTTCAGGATAGCAGAATTCATACCTGCATAATAACTAAAGACACTACATGTATCCACCCAGCTTAGTCACTCCCCTCAATGAGTCTTTGTTTTAGTGTGCTCTCCTAAGAATTACAACACCTTTTGAGATTTGGCAGACCTGAAGACATTAACACCTTCCTTAATCTAACATCTTGAAATTAATTTTAAAAAAATACAGCTACAGTCCATTATACTTGGATATAATGTCATGCTGTAAACATTCTTTTTCACCTATGCATTTTGTGACTTTGCAAAAACATCTTACAATATTCCTAAAGTTTAATGCTTATTTTATGTTGTTTTGATATCATGGAAAGTTACGAGAGATGGAGGTGTGGGGACAATGTGTATTAATGTAGACTAATTGCTGTATATTTGATAGAGTGCGGCTGAACTCATAAATTACTCATTTAACTACACCTAATATAAATGGATTAGAAATAAAAAAACTAATGTTGGAAGCCTATGGAGATAAAAGGTTTGGCAACAGTGTAGAAGTGCCTGGATTCTGTATTCAATATACATGGTACAAAGCGCGATCTCTGTGCAATGTTATTATTCATTCTCTTTTCTAGCTTTATGTTAACAGTGGGGACTTGGGGACTAATCCAAAGCAACTAAAACTTAATCTACATAAAACCGGTATTACATCATTTAGACACTTTATTTACATATTGCATCTTGATGGAAGGCAAAAAATTACATGTTTGGACATTTAAAGTGGTTACGCCAGGACTTTAAAGGGGTTCTCAGAGAAAAAAAAATACAGAAAGAAAATATAAAAAATAAATTCATTAATATCTTTAATCAAGAAAATAAATTAGCTTTACCAATGAAAGTGATTGCTGTAGTATATCAAAATGACTGTTGTCTTGATACACTCACAGAAACCTACATGTTCCTATAGGGATATGCAGTAGGAAGCTTCTCTGATATGACCTGGAGATTATTATTATTATTTATTATTATAGCGCCATTTATTCCATGGCGATTTACATGTGAAAAAGGGGGGTATACATAGCAAAAACATTTACATAATCTTAACAAAACGAGTCAGCGACTGGTACAGGAGGAGAGAGGACCCTGCCCGCGAGGGCACCCAGTCTACAAGGGATGGGTGGTGATACAGTAGGTGAGGGTAGAGGAGGTCATGCAGTAAAGTGGTGGAGTGGTGGTTACTGCAGGTTGTAGGCTTGTCGGAAGAGGTAGGTCTTCAGGTTTCTTTTGAAGGCTTTCAAGGTAGGCGAGAGTCTGATGTGTTGGGTTAGAGAGTTCCAGAGTAGGGGGGATGCGTGGGATAAATCTTGTATGCGATTGTGGGAAAAGGAAATAAGAGGGGAATAGAGCAGGAGATCTTGTGAGGATCGGAGGTTGCGTGCAAGTAGGTACCAGGAGACTAGATCACAGATGTATGGAGGAGACAGGTTGTGGATGGCTTTGTATGCCATGGTCAGGGTTTTGAACTTGAGTCTCTGGGCAATGGGGAGCCAATGAAGGGATTGACAGAGGGGAGAGGCCGGGGAATAGCGGGGGCACAGGTGGATTAGTCGAGCAGCAGAGTTTAGGATAGATTGGAGGGGTGCGAGAGTGTTGGAAGAGAGGCTGCAGAGCAGGAGGTTGCAGTAGTCAAGGCGGGAGATGATGAGGGCATGCACTAGTGTTTTTGCAGAGTCTTTGCTGAGGAATGCACGGATCCGGGAGATATTTTTGAGTTGGAGTCAGCAGGAAGTGGAAAGGGCTTGGATATGTGGTGTGAAGGAGAGATCAGAGACCAGGGTAACCCCAAGGCAGTGAGCTTGTGGGACTGGGGAGAGTGAACAGTCATTGACGTTGATGGATAGGTCAGATGGGGGATATGAATGAGAGGGTGGAAAGATGATGAACTCTGTTTTATCCAAGTTAAGTTTTTGAAATCTGGTAGAGAAGAAGGATGAGATAGCGGACAAACATTGTGGGACTTTGGTTAGTAGGGAGGAGATATCTGGTCCAGAGAGGTAGATCTGTGTGTCATCAGCATAGAGGTGATACTGAAAGCCGTGAGACTCTATGAGCTGTCCCAGGCCAAAGGTGTAGATGGAGAGGAGCAGAGGTCCTAGAACTGAACCTTGGGGAACACCGACAGATAGGGGGCGAGATGAGGAGGTGGTGCGTGAGTGGGACACGCTGAATATCCTGTCTGTTAGGTATCTAAGGAGGAGATCCAAGATAGGGCCAAGTCCGTGATAACGAGATGAGAGAATCTGTAGTAAGAGGGAATGGTCGACTGTGTCGAAGGCAGATGACAGGTCCAGAAGGAGGAGGATGGAGTAGTGTCGCTTGGATTTGGCGGTTAGTAGGTTGTTGGTGACTTTGGCCAGGGCAGTTTCAGTTGAGTGATGCGGTCAGAAGCCAGATTGTAAGCAGTCAAAGAAAGAACATGAGGAGAGATGGGAGGACAGTTCAAGGTGAACATGTTGTTCTAGTAGTTTTGAGGCATATGGGAGAAGTGATATATGGGGCGGTAGCTACTCAGAGAGGATGGGTCAAGGGAGGGCTTTTTGAGGATGGGTGTGATTGAGGCATGTTTGAAACATGAGGGGAAGATACTGGTTGTTAATGACAGGTTGAATAGGTGCATTAGGGTTGGGATGAAGACTGTGGTAAGGTTAGGGATGAGTTGGGATGGGATAGGGTCAAGTTCGCAGGTGGTGAGGTTTGATTTGGAGAGTAAAGAGGAGACTTGACCTTCTATAATGGTGGAAAAGTGGGGTTTGGAGGAGGAAGGTTGAGTAGATATGAGGAGGGGTTGTGCGGACTTTAGGCATAAGCTTTCTCTGATGGTGTTAATCTTCTGCTTGAAGAATGAGGCAAAGTCTTCAGCTGAGATGAGAGAAGAGGGAGGAGGCGCTGGGGGATGAAGGAAAGAATTGAAATTGTTAAATAGCTGTTTAGGGTTGTGGAACAGGGAAGATATGAGAGATGAGAAGTATGTTTGTTTTGCTGCAGTGAGTGTGGACTTGAATATAGTGAGGGATTGTTTGAATGTGATGAAGTGCTCGATGGAGTGAGACCTTTTCCGTTAGTAAGGTTGGTGTGCCAGGATTGCCTCTTGTTTGTGCAACCTTTAGTATGTGTGAGAGGGGCGATCGAGTCGAGAGCTGCAGCTATTGTGGTGTTATGCAAAGCAGCAGCAACATCTGCCTCATGTACGTGTAAAGAATTTATGTCTGTAAGAGGGAGAAGGGATTCAGAGAGTGAGTGTAGGTCAAGGTGTTTGAGGTTTCTGGAAGGTGTGTAAGTTTGTGGAATGGGGATTGTGGACCTGGAGAGGAGAGGGTAGAGAATGTGAGGAGGTTGTGGTCAGAGAGAGGGAGAGGTGAGTTAGAGAAGTTAGATAGGGAACAGAGGCGGGTGAAGATGAGGTCCAGTGTGTGGCCATCTCTATGAGTAGCTGCAGAAGACCATTGAGCAAGGCCAAGGGGGAAGTGAGGGATAGGAACTTACGAGACAGACGAGTGGGAAGTGTCACCTATAGATAATCTATAGCTACATTTTGTCATTCTATCTTCAGGTCCCAGCAGGGGTCAACATTCAGAAAGACAGCAGTGTGAGCAGCCTCTAATTACACACTGCTTGTACTGGCTCAGTGGTGCTTCTATAGTGCTGACTGGGGAAGGTACCAGAGCTTGCAATCTTAGGCCTTATCCACATGTCAGTATTTTTGCATCAGTGTTTGTATGCCAAAGCCAGGAGTGAAACTGATAGAGAAAAACTATAATTGAAAGATTGACACCTGTTCTGTGTTTTGGCATACAAATACTGATGAGATACTGATACAAAAAGACTGACGTGTGAATGAGGCTTTAGTGTGTGCTGCAAATCTTCCAGTCCGCAGAATGCCATATATTTCACAGGGTTCTTTTAATAAACCTACCTCTAGAAATGCTGAGACAGCTATATCCTTAACCGATGCTGAGGAGTCAGATATCGAGACCCAGGCAAAAACTCCAAGAGGAAGACAAATAGACAAAAAGGGGAGTGGATGGGCTAGATTTACCAATTGACAATTTACACAAGGGGTGGAGTTTTTTGGAACAACCGTATCCACTACGAAATTGTTTCAACTAACAGAACACCAACAACCCACTGGAAATAGATGATAAATCTCTCATCCAGTTATCTATAGATGAAATTAATTTTCTCAGAAAGGGCCATTCATTCGTTCTGACTTCAACTTATTTAAATGCATAAAATATATCCACCTTTTTGAGAGGAAACTCAGATGGCACTTTACACGGGAAAATAGACAACTTTGCAAGATTATGGTATTCCTGATTCTCTTCTACAGGATGTTAGATTTTTATATAATTTATCGAAAACTAATCCCAATGATCCTGTATTAGGCCTATTTAAAATCTGAAAAATAAAACTAAAAAGATGCCCCCAGCCCAAAGTGACGTCTTATCTACAGACCTCTTTGGACATGTGGTATGTGGTGACTTGGAAAATTGGAACAAGAGAAAAATTATGTAGGAAATAATCTAACGAAGACCGAAATGTAGAGTTTGTTGAGCCTTGAGCGCGACAATCATATAACAATAAAGTCCTCTAACAAGGGCAGAATGTGGTCATGATGGATACAGTGATTTACCATCAAATATGCTCCACAATTTGGGGTGATAGGAATTGTTATCCAATCCTTTCATCAGACCCCACCACACTTTACTTAAAATAACTTAAAAACATACTTTTGGAGAGTCTTTCCATAGGTGTAATAGATAAGAATGAGTATGATTTCATTTTTCCTTTACACCATATAACCTCCACATTTTACAGTCTTCCCAAGGTCCACAAAGGTCTCGCTCCTTTCAAAGGGAGTTCCATTGTCTCCAGCATAGGTAGCATCTGCCAGAATGCTGGTACTTACATGGATAAAATTTTAAGACCTTTTGTATTATCTTTGAATTCATACACTATGGACACTACCGACCTTTTGAGGAAGATCAAAGGGATCACTTTCTAGTCGGATATGCTGTTAGCAATCATAGATGTGGAGGCCCTAGTCTCGTCTATTCCCCCACAACAGGGGTTTGGAAGCAATAGAATATTATCTAAAAGCACGGAGTCTCCAAATGAAGTCTCACAATGAATTTGTCCTGAAGGTCTTGCGCTTTTGCCTAACCAGTAAATTTTTTCTCTTTTTTTTTTCTCTTTGACAGGAAGTACTTCCACTAGCTCAGGGGCACAGTAATGGGGAACCACTGTGCCCCCTCATATCATAATTTGCTCTGCACTGGTGGGAGGAAACTATAGTTTTTGGCAAAGGGACACATCCATTTGTTGAAAATATAGTAATATGGTCACGTTATATCAATGACTTTTTCATAATTTGGAACGGTGGTACATCTGAGTTTTCATCTTTTGTGCATAGTCTGAATACAAACAATTTGAGCTTACAATTCACATTTGAAACCAATTGAAATAGGTTACCTTTTTTGGACATTCTTATTGAGAGAGCTTCGGAGGTAACGCTGTATACACAGAGATAGAGGAAGACTATCTCTACCAACTCACTCTTGAGATAGGAAGTACAGCCATCCTGTTACCCTGAAAAGAGGAATGCCCAGGGGCCAGTACCTCAGGATCTGGAGTAACTGTTCTGATCGCACTTAAAAAGACAAACTAGTTCCTTGAAAGAGAGATATCAATGAAGCATTTTATATTGCCAACCAAAGGGACACGACACAATTATTAACATCTACATTGGTGAGGAAGAAAGATAATGTTATAAGACTCATCGCTACCTAAAACATTGGTGCTAAGGAGATAAGGTCCATACTGGAAAAATACTGGCCGATCCTCAAAATGGATAATGAAATAAGTGATTCCATAGCATCTTACCCTCAAATCACCTTTAGAAAAGGTAGATCTTTAAGGGACAGACTATACACAGCCATTATGCACCGCCTCCAGAACCAATAACCTGACTTGCCTCTGATATAACTAGCTACTATAGATGCAGGGGGTGTGTTGCTTGCCCTTTCCTCATGGTGACAAAGTCATTTAGGAGCACTGTCACAAATAGAATGTTTCACATAAAATCTTATATTAACTGCTCAGTCTGGCTCCAGACAGAAGACTGCATCCAGCTGTTACAGGTAAGAGGAGTGTATGGTGCCGGAGATTGCGGTATGCATAGTCACTGAATGCATACTGCGATTTCCGGCACCATAAGGACATACTTACCTGACCGGGAGGAGTGTTGCCCCGGCGACTCTGTTCTGGCCGGAGGCCGGGGCAGGAGTTTGTCATCGGAATCGGCGCATGTGCATAGCGCGCTGTCCAACGCCATTTTACTGACGACACATTTGCAGTGTGTCTTCAACAAAATGGCGCCGGACAGCGCGGTATGGGCAAGCGTGTACTCCAGCGCCAAACCCCTCCCCTGGCCTCTGGCAGAACAGGACGCAGCGCTGGAGCACAGGGAAGAAAGGTGAGTATAAGTGTTTATTTTTTTGTGTGTACAGCGTGATAGCGATGAGGGGCCATGAATACCAGGATAGGGATGAGGGGGTACCATGCATACCAGTATAGGGATGAGGGGGTACCATGCATACCACGGATGAGGGGGTACCATGCATACCAGGATAGGGATGAGGGGGGCCATACATACCAGGATAGGGATGAGGGGGTACCATGCATACCAGGGATGAGGGATGGGGTCCCATGCATATCAGGATAGTGATGAGGGGTACCATGCATACCAGGATAGGAATGAGGGGGTACTATGCATACCAGAATAGGGATGAGGGGTGTCATGCATACTAGGATAGGGATGAGTGGTGTCATGCAAACAAGGGATGAGGGATGGGGTCCCATGCCTACCAGAATAGGGATGAGGGGGCCATACATACCAGGACTGGGATGAGGGGTGCTGTGCAAGCCAGGATAGGGATGAAGGGGGCCATGCATACCAGGATAGGGATGAGGGGTGCCATGTGACTCGCCCAGGGGAATGGGGATGACTCGGTACCAGGGCCTTTAGCCTGGCCTTTAGGGATGTCACGGTGGTCGGCTCCCATGCCCATACCCTGGGGTTGCTCCTTAAAAGTGTTTATAGTTGTTTATTTTATTAAAGAGTTCGTGACTCCACCCTTGGCTTCTGGTGAGGATCACCAGGGCTGCGCAGTCCACTGAGGCCGATGATAAGGCAGCTCGATGGTATAGCTCCCCACAGGTGGAGCTAGGCCTCAGGGCAGTGTATGACGGGGAATGCAGGACAGGCGAGACCGAGCCGGGTCAGAGCAAGAACAGGGACAGACACGATAGTCACTTCAGTACCTTTTACTGATGTAAATTCAGGCACGTCCCGGAGCACTGTAGGGTGAAGGGTGCATATCAGGATCCTCCCCAATGAGCGGGTGTAGGGCCTCCTGTTTCTTGCCTCTGCATAGTAAGTTTCTGACCTGCCTGGAGCTAGGCCTTACTTCGTCTCTGTCCTGCGCTGGCTGACCTTGTGGTAGGGCCTTCTCTTGGAGTACACGCTCCTCAGCTTGCGGGGCCTATGTGTCTCCCGGCTCTGTTACGTATCAGCACTTTAGCGATCCTGGGACTTGTAGTTCTCCAGGGATTCCGGTTATGCCTTACTGGGTCATAGAGATCCCGGTAAACTTCGGACCCGGTGTCCGGTAACTTCTTCGGGGTGAGCAAGTTATGCTCCTCTGCCCCCTATGTACTAACTCTCCACTCGCCTTCGGCCTACTCGGGCCCTCACTAGGTTTATCACACTAACGGCAGCTTGCCGCGCTTCACCGATCTTATGGCGCCGGCACACCTAAAACTCACTTCTCTGAGCTACAACTGAGTCTGGACTGTGCTCTGCTGCAGACTGACCTCTCTCAGGCTTCTCTACTACAGGAACTCTCTCAACAGGTTTTGCTCTCTGTCGACTCCAGTCTAGACTAACTGCTGCCTGGCTCCACCTTCCCTATTTATCTATCCCTAACGGGCTCCCTCTGCTGGTGGAAGGTGAAGATGTGTGAATGGTTATGGGGGCCTCTTGTGGAGGAAACCATCGATACACCCTTCCAGGATCTGTGATACCAAGCGCAGCTGGGCGTCACATTCCCCCCTAGTTAAACTCAGCACTCCCGAGCTGAAGTACATTTTATAAAACAATAACATTAGGAAACATAAGCAATACAAGAACAATCTTCCCTTTATGGGAGGCACCAAGCTTAAACGTTACATAACAATAACAAATACAGAGTGTCCTCAGAATTCGAGTCTCCTATAGTGAGGTTCCCAAAAAGGATGTCCATCTCACAAGGTAGAGTACTTGGTGGTTTTGAGGGACCTGTTCTAAACCCTCAACGTAGGCCCTGGGGTGGCTGCAGGGCATGAAGATCCCGAGTTGGACCTCCATTAGAGCCACTAAAGACAGGTTTTTCTTCTGAGGTCACCTAAAGGGCACTCCAGGGAGCGCAATTATATACACAAGCAGTTTTTGGGCTGCACACAGTCCTCAGCTATGAAGTTCTTAGGTAAATAAGGAAGGAATTAATGAGGTAAAGCACAAATTAATGAAGACATACATTCAAGAAAGTGCACAATCAATACAGTACATTTCAATTTAATACACAATACCCCAGGGGTAACTATCTACATTTTCAGCAATTTGACTACTTACTGAGTGTACCTAGCAGGCGGTTTACCTCTCGTGCTATGTGTTGATCTGTTTAGTGCGGTGGTCCGTGGGGTATCAGTGTCTGTATTCTCAGTTACTCTACCAGTTCTACTTGTGACCATGTTGTAAAACTGCCTTAACCTCTCTCTTGGGTTGGCAAGTCTACCATTGGCTGGGCCCTCTTGCTCTGCTCCTACCAGGGATCCTTCATCCGGGGATACTTCTTGAGCTGGCTCTTCTGCAGCACTTACAGGTTCAACTTGCTGTGGAGGGTTTTTTGGCTGTTCATAGAATTGGAGTACTGGGATGATTGCTGCTCCTCGTATCTGAGGCCAATCTGCTGGGAAGTCTCCTAGGTCAGTGTGTATCACTGTTTCTTTAGGTTCTTCCGGGATTGTGAGAAGCACTTCATCTTGGGGTTTCAGTAAGTCTGGACACAATTTTAGGTGGTCCCTGGACACTGTTGTAGACGTTTTTCCTCCATCTCGACTGATTATGCATGTCTTCTTGTTGTCAAACCTTGACTGTAACACAGTGTAGGGGTCTTTTTCCCCACTGATCATCAAGTTTGTGGTTACGTCTTTTCCTTTTCAATACTGTTTCACCAGGTGTGAAGGGTTCTGCGGGTGCGTTTTTGTTGTAGTGCATTTTGTAGTGCATTTCCAGCTTTTCTCTCATCCGAGTTAGACTGTCCTCAACACAGGCTTGTACTCTTCTGCACTGCTCTTGTCTTGTCTTGTCCCAGTCCTCAGTGGTCATATCAGCTTCAGGCTCAACAACACCAAGCTCCAGATCCATGGGCAGCTTTCCTGGCCTTGCCCGCATGAGATATGCCGGAGTGCAGTTGGTGGAACTGACTGGTATATGATTGTACAGATCCACTAGGTCAGGTAGTAGGTCTGGCCACTGATTCCTCTCCTCAAGTGGTATGGTCCTTAGCAGGTCGATGATGATGTTGTTCATCTTTTCGCAGAGACCGTTTGTTTGCAGGTGGTAAGGTGTAGTTCTTATCTTTTTACAACCGTACAAATGGCAGAACTCCTTGAACAACTCAGCCTCAAAGGACGGGCCTTGGTCCGTCAGCACCGGCTCAGGGTATCCACGGGGTCTACAGAAATATGTTTGGAATGTCTTTGCTGCTGTCTCTGCCATCAGGTCTTTAATGGGGGTGACCACCAGGAAATGTGAGTAGTGATCCACCATGGTAAGAGCATAGGAGTACCCTGACCTGCTGGGGGACAGCTTGACATGGTCCAGAGCCACGATCTCCAGAGGTCGAGTCGTCTTGATGGGTTGCAGGGGTGCCTTCTGGCTGCTGAAGTATTTTCTTCTTAGGTCACAGGGTCCACAGTCTCGGCACCACCGTTCAATGGAGCTGCGCATTCCTACCCAGTAGAATCGACACTTCAGCAGGGTCTCTAGCTTTTTCCAGCCAAAGTGCCCCGCCTGATCGTGGTAAGCTTCTAATACCATCTGGATGTCTGTCTTCGGGACCACTATCTGCCATACCATCTCATGGGTTTTTGGATTGACGTACCTCCGGCACAGCTTCTCACGGTAGATAAACAGCCGGCTTCTCTCGTTCCACAGCTGCTTTGCTTGGAGAGACGCTTCCTTCTCCAGGTAGGCACCCTCTTGGGTTATCAGCTCCTTGATGCGGCTGACAACCGGGTCACTGTCCTGGGTCTCTTTCCAGCTGTGGTGAGGCAGGAGGTTTAACGTCTTTCCACGCTGCTTCCTGGAGACTCGTTGCTCGTGAATCATCCCACTCCGGTGAAAGGCATATAGCTCTATCTCTTCCAGGTCATCCACTTCTTCTTCTGTGTCTGACTGGTGAGGCATCCTAGACAGGGCATCGGCGTTGGCGTTCTTGCGGCCTGCCCGGTATTTAATTGTGAATTGGTAGTTTGACAGCCAAGCCATCCATCGTTCTTCCAGTGCCCCCAACTTAGCTGTTTCAAGATGGGTCAAGGGGTTGTTATCAGTGGAGGCAGTGAACTTACTGGAGGCTAGATAGTGCTTGAACCTTTCAGTGATGGCCCAGACCAAGGCCAGGAACTCTAACTTAAGGCTGCTATAGTTCTCTGGGTTTCTCTCGGTCGGGCGGAGATTCCTGCTTGCGTATGCGATCACCTTCTCTTGGCCATTCTGCTTCTGACTTAGGACAGCACCCAACCCTTCATTGCTGGCATCTGTATACAGCAGGAATGGTTGGCTGTAGTCAGGGTAGGCTAGGATCTCATCACCTGTCAGGATCTCCTTCATCTCCTGAAATAACTCGGCTTGCTCCTTACCCCAGTGGAATGGGGGATTTCTGCCTTTGGGGGACTGCCCTACCAGGAGGTCTTGCAGAGGAGCTGCTTTCTTAGTGTAGTCCTTTACGAACCTCCGGTAGTATCCTACTAGTCCCAAGAACTGACGCACCTCCTTGAGGTTCTTCGGCACCGGCCACTTCTGGATGGCTCTGACTTTCTCCGGGTCTGGTGCTACCCCTTCCGGACTGACAATGTGCCCCAGGTACTGTACCTTTCTCTTGAGCAGGTGGCACTTTGAGGGCTTCAACTTCATCCCGTACCGGGACAGTGACTCAAATACCTCTGACAGGTGTTTCAAGTGGTCCTTGTATGTTCTGGAGTACACAATTACATTGTCCAGGTAAAGTAACACAGTCTCGAAATTGCGGTGTCTCAGGCAGCACTCCATCTCTGGAACGTTCCGGGGGCATTGCAGAGTCCAAACGGCATACTTTTGAACTCACAGAGTCCCATCGGGGTGGTAAAGGCCGTCTTCTCCCGATCCTCCTCAGCCACAGCTACTTGCCAGTACCCACTAGTGAGGTCAAGGGTAGAAAAGTAATTTGCAGACTTTAAGGCAGCTAGGGACTCCTCTATGCATGGTAAAGGGTATGCATCCTTATGTGTAATGCGATTTACTTGTCGGTAATCTACACACATTCTCATGCTCCCGTCCTTTTTCCTAACCAGCACTAGGGGAGCTGGCCAGGGACTACAACTATCCCTTATTACTCCCGCCTTCCTCATGTCATGCAGCATTTCTTTTGCCTTTTGGTAGTGAGCTGGGGGTATAGGCCTATAACGTTCTTTGATTGGGGAATGGTTGCCCGTGGGGATATGATGTTGAACCCCCTTAACCCTCCCGAAGTCAAGTGGATGTTTACTGAACACCTGCGAGTATTCTTGAACCACCCGGTGTACACCCTGTTTTTGATGGGCAGGAGTGGTGTCTGTCCCAACATGGAGCTGTCGACACCAATCCTCCACCTGGGTAGCAGGGTCATTCTCCTCCACTTCGTCTGGTGAAGTTAAGGACTCCACCTCGTGAATGCAGTTGTTATAGACAGCATGTAATTTGGCAACAGTGGCATAACGTGGCAGTTTGACCTTCTCTTCCCCTAAATTGAGAAGACGGACGGGCACCCTCCCATTACATACATCTAACACTCCCCTGGCAGTTAAGAGTGTGGGTCTATGCTCGGAGCAAAGGGGTTCTACTACCGCCTGGTAACTCTGTCCTCTAAGACCTACAGCAGCTCTACACCAGATGAGCATTTCACTCATTGGGGGGATGACATCGGGTATTGGGTCCGTTACCCGCAGGTTACCGATTTCACCGTCTGTTAACCTTACTTGCTGTTGATACATCAGGACTCGGATCTCCCTTTGCAGTGCCCTCCTCTGTCTTGGTCTGGCAGTGTCGGCGATCTGTTGGAGTAAGAACACAACCTCTCCCAAATAGTTAGCAACTACGTTAGTGCCTAATACCATATACGGATTGGTGTCATCAGGATTAGTCTCCACTACAATTAGTCCCTGGTCCTTCAGCTCCACTCTCCTCACCTTTACAGTCACATTCTTAACCCCGAGTAGGTTAAGGGGGAGTCCATTTGAGGCATATACTGACAAATTTGGAGCTGGCGGACGTAGGTCGTCCATGGACCAGAACCTCTTGTAGAGGACGTCAGGCATGATGGTTACCTGAGATCCTGTGTCCAGCAGGGCATGCGTCGGGATCCCGTCCAACACAATGGACAGGAAAGGTCTTCCTCCGACGAACCTGTTGTACCAGTCTGATGGGCCTGGTGAGTATACTCCTGGGTGTCGGCATTCGGACCCAGGGTTTTCTCATTTAAAGGACAATTCTGGGCGATGTGTCCGGTCTTTCGGCAGCGGTAGCAGACAGGGTCCTTCTGTGGACGGCGCTGGTCACTGGTCCTCGGCGAGGGCGGTGTTGGCCTCCTCCTCCTACGCATCCAGGGGACATCCTCAGGGCTATCGGCTAACAGGATTTCCTTCCTTCCTCGGGCTCCGTCCGCAGCTGCAGAGCACTCAGCACAGTGGTCAGGGTTTTGCTCAACTGACGCACTTCAGAGCGCAGACTGTCCAGTTCTTTAGGGGACGTTGCTGGAACTTTAACTTCAGTAGCCACTGGGGAAAAGGTGGGTGTAGCAGGTACTGGGGTAGCCCCACCCTGGTAACATTGGATGGCATTTGTTTCCAGGGGCTGCAGTCTTGTTATAGCCATGTCCTTAAGGTTGTCAAAGGTGGCATCTGGATGATCCAGGGACCACCAACGCACAGTCCTACTCTCCTCTGGAGACCTCAGTCCCCGGACAAACTGTTCCTTCAGCATCTTGTTCTTATTCTCAACGCTGGTTGGACTAACCTGGTTCAGAGCCCGCAGGGCCCCTTGAAGATGCCAGGCGTAGTCCCGAACATTGTCCTCCGGTTGTTGGGAGCAGCTGTAGAACCTCATCCGGAGGTCCGCCTCAGTAAGATCCTCAAAGACAGTCTGTAGTTTTTGAAAGATTGCGGACACTGACTTCTGGTCTGCGGCCGACCATGTTTCCACTTCCCGTTCCGCAGCACCGGTCAGTTGTCCTAATACATAATATGTCCGGTCATAGAGGACATATCTAAGATACCACATATCTTCCGTTTGAATCCAGACAGGATATCTGGTTTGCCGTTGTACTGGGGGAGCCACTTTGCTCCAGGAATGTACGGCAGAGTCATAGGAATGACAGGGGTTACAGGCGCTGCTGGTGGAGAGGCTGCTTCGGCCTGCTCATCATCGGGCGCGGGTTGAACCTCAGGGACGTTGACCGGCATGTCGGCGTTCTGCTGTTCGTCGGACATTCTGGCGCCCCCCTAGTTAACCGTGGCCTACCTTCTAGTTTTTCTTCCGGTAGGCCGCAGCTCCGCAGGTGATGGTCATCTTCAGGAGCTTGTTCAGCGACGCTCCTTACAGGACCTGGCGCTTCCTGGTTTGACGTCGAGGATAGGGGCGTGTCCGAGGCTTCGCGCTCTTTTGCAGGTACGCCCCTTAGTTTCCCGCCGTCACGCCCTTCTTCTCGCTCGGCGGCCCAACAATGGCGGCAATCTTCACCACAGTCAAATCACACAGTTCAGAATAAAGGCGCACAGAACCCGGTGGCAACGGGTATAACACTGCGGCATGCAGGGGGCACGCGATCCTGTTCGTGATGCCAGTTGGAGATGACTCGCCCAGGGGAATGGGGATGACTCAGTACCCGGGCCTTTAGCCTGGCCTTTAGGGATGTCGCGGTGGTTGGCTCCCGGGCCCGTACCCTGGGGTTGCTCCTTAAAAGCGTTTATAGTTGTTTATTTTATTAAAGAGTTCGTGACGCCACCCGTGGCTTCTGGTGAGGATCACCAGCGCTGCACAGTCCACTGAGGCCAATGATAAGGCACCTCGATGGTATTGCTCCCCACAGGTGGAGCTAGGCCTCAGGGCAGTGTATGACGGGGAATGCAGGACTGGTGAGACCGAGCCGGGTCAGAGCAAGAACTGGGACAGACACGATAGTCACTTCAGTACCTTTTACTGATGGAAATTCAGACACGTCCCGGAGCACAGTAGGGTGAAGGGTGCATATCAGGATCCTCCCCAATGAGCGGGTGTTGGGCCTCCTGTTTCTTGCCTCTGCGTAGTAAGTTTCTGACCTGCCTGGAGCTAGGCTTAACTTCGTCTCTGTCCTGCGCTGGCTGACCTTGTGGTAGGGCCTTCTCTTGGAGTACACGCTCCTCAGCTTGCGGGGCCTATGTGTCTCCTGGCTCTGTTACGTATCAGCACTTTAACGATCCTGGGACTTGTAGTTCTCCAGGGATTCTGGTTATGCCTTACTGGGTCATAGAGATCCCGGTAAACTTTGGACCCGGTGTCCGGTAACTTCTTCGGGGTGAGCAAGTTAAGCTCCTCTGCCCCCTATGTACTAACTCTCCACTCGCCTTCGGCCTTCTCGGGCCCTCACTAGGCTACTCACACTAACGGCAGCTTGCCGCGCTTCACCGATCTTATGGCGCCGGCACACCTAAAGCTCACTTCTCTGAGCTACAACTGAGTCTGGACTGTGCTCCACTGTAGACTGACCTCTCTCAGGCTTCTCTACTGCAGGAACTCTCTCAACAGGTTTTGCTCTCTGTCGACTCCAGTCTAGACTAACTACTGCCTGGCTCCACCTTCCCTATTTATCTATCCCTAACGGGCACCCTCTGCTGGTCTGAGGTGGAAGGTGAAGATGTGTGAATGGTTATGTGGGCCTCTTGTGGAGGAATCCATCGATACACCCTTCCAGGATCTGTGATACCAAGCGCAGCTGGGCGTCACACATGCATACCAGGAGAGGGATGAGGGGTGCCATGCATATCAGGAATGGGATGAGGGATTGGGATGAGGGGTGCCATGCATACCAAGATTGGGATGAGGGGTGCCATGCATACCAGGATTGGCATGAGGGGTGCCATGCATACGATGATAAGGATGAGGAATTCCATACATATCAGGATGGGGATCAAGGGTGCCATGCATACCAGGATGGGGATCAGGGGCGCCATGCAAACCAGGGTGGGGATCAGGGGCGCGATGCATACCAGGATGGGATCAGAGGTGCCATGCGTACTAGGATGAGGATCAGGGGCGCCATGCGTACCAGGATGGGGATCAGGGGTGCCATGTGTACCAGGATTGGGATCAAGGGTGCTATGCATACCAGCATTAGGGAACAGGGGTGACATGCATACCAGCATTAGGGATGAGGGGGCCATGCATACCAGAATTGGGGTTGAGGGGGCCATGCATACCAGCATTGGGGATGAGGGGGGCATGCATACCAGGATGGGGGATGATGGGGCCACGCATACCAGGATTGGGGATGAGGGGGCCATGTATACCAGGATTGGGGATGAGGGGGCCATGCATACCAGGATGGAGGGGTGCCATGCATACCGGGATGGGGATCAGGCGTGTGATGCATACCAAGATGGGATGTGGGCCACGTATAATAAGAAGGGGGGGCATATATAACAGGATGGGGGATATTAACAGAATCGGGGGACATCTATAATATAATCAGGGATGTGTCCTTCTGTCCAAAGCCTCTATAGACTGCGCATGCACGATGCTCCTGCGCAGTCTGGCTCCAGACAGAAGAACACATCCAGCCATTACAGGTAAGAGGAGTGTATAGCCCTGGAGATCAGTGTATGCATAGACACTGAACGCATACCGCGTTCTCCGGCACCATAAGTACATACCTGATTGAGAAGATTGCTGCTGCGGTGCCTCTGTTCGGGCCGGAGGCCAGGAGAAGAGTGCGGCGCTGGAATCGGCGCATGCGCATAGCACGCTGATAGGTGCCATTTTACTGAAGACACATTTGTAGTGTGTCTTCATCAAAATGGCACAGGACAGCGTGTTATGGGCACGCACATACTCCAGCGCCACACTCCTCCCCCGGCCTCTGGATGAGTGAGCAAGATGGGGGCGCAGGATGGGGGCAGCACAAAAAAGAATGGGACTCAGCACAAAAGAGGGTGGGGTTGCAAGATGGGGGCAGCATATAGCAATAAAAATGCTCCCCACCCGGGTATAGAACGTGTTCAATAGCTAGTTTGTATATATGGTTATTGGTGTGTGGTTTAATACTGGGCTTATTGATTTTAGAGAACCTAGTAAAGGTTATATTTAGATACCTATATATTGCATTTTACATTTATGAATACCAGTGGGTCTTTTTCATTTATTGTTCTATTGCTAGATTTCTTTGAAGATTTCTACCAGGAAAAATTCATTGAGAATCTGAAATAAACATCAGTCTTATTTTGGATGTACAAAAATTCACATCAGAAATACCATTACATCTGAACATATTCTTAAAGGGGGCTATCCCATGAACTGAAAAAAAAAATCAAAACCCTCTGGAGAAATACATACAGCTCTGGTGAAAATTAAGAGACCAATGCACAGTTTTCTAAAAATCACAATCTCTACATGTCTGACAGCCATTCCATTCCAGTGTCAGTTGAATTCCAACCAAAGTCCACCTCATTCTACTTAATGTGCTTCTGATTAGGTGATCACCTGAACCAAATCTTATGTAATGAGGGAAAGTATAAAAAACACTGCTGTGGTCTTCACAATCCTAGTGCTAGGAATAGCCCTAAAGAAATTTGAATGAAAAAATAACTTTTAACCATGCCAAAGGAGTTGAAAAGAAAAGTCTTGAGTGAGGAAAAGAAGGGCTCAATTCTGGCTTTACTAGCAGAGGGATACAGTGAGCATCATGTTGCCTCCATCCTTAAAATTTAGAAGACGGCGGTCCATTACAACATGGTCAAGCAGCAGACATTGGGGACAACAAAGCTACAGACCGGCAGAGGGCGAAAGCGACTCTCCACTGACCGTCATCTTATTCGAATGTCACTCAGCAACCGCAGAATGACATCAAGTGACCTACAAAAGGAATGGCAAATGGCAGCTGGGGTGAAGTGCACGACAAGAACAGTTCGTAACAGGCTCTAGAGGCAGGCCCCAAGTCATGGAAAGCTAGAAAAAAGCCTTTCATCAATGAGAAGCAAAGGAGAGCCAGGCTGAAGTTTGCCAAAGACCATAAGGATTGGACCATAGAGGACTGGAGTAAGGTAATCTTCTCTGATGAGTCTAATTTTCAGCTTTTCCCAACACCTGGTCGTCTAATGGTTAGACGGAGACCTGGAGAGGCATACAAGCCATAATGTCTTGCACCCACTGTGAAATTTGGTGGAAGATCGGTGATGATTTGGGGATGCTTCAGCAAGACTGGAATTGGGCAGGTTAATCTTTGCGAAGGACGTGTGAAACAAGTCGGAAAAAAGATTATCCTTGAAAAACACTTGCTTCTGACGCGCCCCCTGGGGCCGTTAGGTGCTCGGTGGCCGGGCCGGTCCTTTTCGGGGTAGTCATGGTGGCAGTGACCCAGTCCATGGCCCCGGGCGGTCAAATAAATGAAAGGAAAAGTAAAAGACAATTTGAAGAAAAGAAGTGTTTGGGGATAAAAGTTTTTGGGATAATGTTCGTGACGCCACCCGTGGTATGCGGCTATATGGGGCCGCCGCTGCGGTGCAGATCCACTTGGGCTGATGGTGACGCAGCAGAGTTGGTTCAGCTCTCCACGGGCAGAGCTAAGCTCCAGGGCAGTATAGATGATTTTATGAGGTAGATGTTGTCGGCAGGGACAGTGTAGTGCAGGGCAGGTGACGCAGTAATTAGTCAAGGACACAGTAGAGTGCAGTCTTCAGGCTTTACTTATAGTTGTTAAGCTGCTCCAGGTTACAATGTCCAGATTATAACCGCCCACGTCGTCCTGTGTCCTCCGGGGAAGTGATCCAGCCAACTCTCAGATATCTTGGAAGCCCTTTCTGTGTACCTCTCCAGGTCGTCTCTCTGTGCTGGCTCTCTCCCTCCTGCCCTGCGCCTCACACACAGTGTCCCAAGCCAGTGGTCGCGGGCCTTATCAGGCAACGTCCGGTATGTCCCCTTGGTACTATATGGCCACCTTTTTGGCGATTATGTGTGGACTGTGGGTACGACACATAAAGATACCGCAACCTCCGGTTTGCTAGCTGAGCCTTAAAGTACTCCACTAGGCTGGGGCAAGTCCCCTACTGCGGCCTGATCCCTCCATGTCAGCATGACTTCGGGCGCACGGGTGGCATCCCGCACTTGCCGTGCCCCTGGGATCCCTCCTGTCTCTCTCTGGAGCCCTCCTCACTGCTCCGGTCTCTCTCCTCTCTCTCCTCCTGGGCCTCTCTGACTGGGCCCTAACTGAGCTGAACTACCCTCCTGCTCCAAGCACTGGAACAGGAGACTGGACTCTGCACTCTTCACTTGCTCCCCTGGGCAGACCCCCTTCTAGATGTTTCTATCTTCCTTTTATACTCCTACTTCAGTGATCCTGCAAACTACTTCCTTCACCCACCTCCTCTACTTGGTTCCACCCTCCAGACAGGGACCAGGGACTGTGCTCTCCCTCAGGAGCAATCTCACTCTTCCCTTATGAAGTGGTGTAGCATTGGATGTGAGTGTGTGGGTCCCGGGTAGTGCTCCCTTCTTACCTGAGAGTGGGGTACCACACCTCTGGCTGAGATGCAGTACCTCTGTGGCAACTGGACCCACAGGGGCGCCACACTTCCTTCTGCTCAGGCAATGTCCCCCAACTCCAAGGACTGGTTTTACCAGCAGGACAGTGCCCCATGCCACACAGCTAGGTCAATCAATGTGTGGATAAAGGAGCACCACATCAAGACCCTGTCATGGCCAGCCCAATCTCCAGACCTGAACCACATTGACAACCTCTGGAATGTAATCAAGAGGAAGATGGATAGTCACAAGCCATCAAACAAAGAAGAACTGCTTACATTTTTGTGCCAGAAGTGGCATGAGGTCACTCAAAAGCAGTGTGAAAGATTGGTGGAAAGCATGCCAAGTCGCATGAAAGCTGTGATTAAAAATCATGGTTATTCCAACAAATATTGATTTCTGAACTCTTCCTGAGTTAAAACATGAGTATTGTTGTTTCTAAATGAATAAGAACTTGTTTTCTTTGCATTATTTGAGTTCTGAAGGCACTGTTGTTTTTTTTATTATTTTGACGATTTCTCATTTGCTGCAAATAAATACAAAATTTTTAGCTTTGAATTTCGGAGACATGGTGTCAGTAGTTTATAGAATAAAACAGCAATGTACATTTTACTCAAAAATATAACTATAAAGAGAAAAATCTGAGAAAATTAAAATTTTGCAGTGGTCTCTTAATTTTTGCCAGAGCTATATAATTACTTTAACTGTATATAGTGTAATTGTCATACCTTTCAGCCTCTTTACTGACTTCTCTTCAATTTTGGTCTCTTCTCCTGTTGTGGATAGGCAGCAGCCTGTCTCTGTCTCCTGCCTTCCTCCCCTGAACAAGCTAAAAATCCCCAGCTCATTTCTATCCATTAATTATATTTGTTCTATCTAACTACTCGAGATAAGTGATCGATTTGAGGAGGTTCAAATAAGCCTCAAATTTTACCAAAAAAATGCAGTCGCCAGAATCCATATTTTTTGTGATTCACTTTTGGTGAATCCAGCTAATTGGCAGTTGGCCATTTACTAAGTTTTGTACTTTTTACTATATCCTTAAAGAAGTTAAAGGAGTAGTCTGTCTATCAAGGAACACACAAGTTTTGAAGGGTAGCTCCCCTGGCTGTTGAAAGTTCCATAAGAGCCAGCTGAACTACAGTAGGAGATGCAAATGAAAGCCGGACTGATTTTCCAACACTCAACGTTAAGTCAAAGTGAATGGGAATGGACACACTTTACAAATAGCAGAGAGAGCTGTCATGTTGGCTGCTGCTACATTAGTGCTTAGAGTAAAATCTGTAATATGTCCCCTCCCAGGTATCACATGCTTTTCCACCCCTATTGCCACAGCATTGGCATAAAGCTTCTCAACCCTAATGAATAATTTGCAATGGGCTCCAAAACTATTACACACTATTTGATTGCAGCATTAGTAGGATGCACAATAATCATCTTTGACATTATATTCTTTCAGGACTCATGTACAATCACACCTGGTCCAGTCCCTATAGCTACATCCATGTTTTCCACAAAAGGGCACATGAGCATATTGTCCAATCATGAAATTTCCATTTGAGAAAATTCACTGGATTTACTTACCAAATGATACATTCAACACTGATACTTGAGAAAATCTGTTTTAATGCTTGAATATGTAGAGAGAGTAACATACCATGTAAAAGTATATTTTATATTGAGAACTACAGTTATTATGGTCGATAAGATTTCTAGACTTATACATTGGGCCCTGCACAAATATTGTTCTTTTTCGGATAAACTGAGTTTGCACTTTAATAAATCTTCTGTACAGTCAGAGAAAGCACAAATTAGCATTCAAGACCTGTAAGAAGTAGTACTCCTTTATCTGACCTCTTCAGTTTTTCATCCAATAATGATGTTTCTGGTAAGATATCATTGTCAGTTCATTATTCATTGCACATCTTGGCCAACATCCACATGCTTTCAAAGTAACTTGGTCAGGCAAAAGAAGAATGGTACAGCTGGGATGAAATTTTCCTGGAGGGCATTGTAGCAATTAGATAGATGAATGACCATAAGTTTTAATTAGAACGCTAGGTACACATTCCATATCATTACTCCTGGAAACAAAGCTAATGCAGTGCCGAATGCCTCGGCTTTACAGAGCAGTCGATAACTTAGAGATACACAATCTTTAGCTTGATGTATCATTTTTAACACTGCTGCTTTCTTCTATGTCCAAGTGTTAAATAATCACTATATATTTCCCCATGAACTTTTCAATGCCAGGTCTATACATAAAGTTACTGTAAAGTAAAGTGGTACTATAAGAAATTATCTTTAGTAAAGTTAGGGCATTCTATCTATCTATCTATTTATCTATCTATCTATCTATCCATCTATCATAAATACTGCATATGGATACATTGTACATTGTTTCATAAAGGTTACGTGTTACTAGCCCATCCTCACTTTTGCTTACAGTTGTGTCTTGAGACTTTAAAGGGATAGTCTGGTGGAAATAAATTAGGTTTAAGAGGGCTTGGGCTGGTAAACAAAAGGAGGAAAACTGATTTCCAGCAGCGCCTGCTCCACATCTTATTTAGACCCATATAGTTTTAATTTCTAGTAATTTTTGACCTACCAGAACTAGCAGGAGATGCCTTAATCAGCCAATTGCTGGATGCAGCCCGTAATTATTTGAGCATGCATGCTGCCCATTTTAAATTTTTTGCAATGGGAGATCATTGATAAGTTAAATTGAACAAAAAGATTTGTAGGACCCTGGTCTAGTGTCCATGTTGGTACTCCATGGCAGTGGAAACCAGAACATTACGAACCTGTTGCTACCTGCAAACTCCTCTATGCCTATTCTGATTAGTAGGAAAAGATGTAGTTTAGGTGGTGCTCAGGTGGTAGAATAGAAGATGATGGGTGAAGAGTAGAGATGAGCGTTGTTCGACTAGAACTGTTCGCCAATCTCAAATTCGAGCTGTTTTGGGCGGTGTTCGAGTTGTTCGACGAACCCGAACGATTTGCAAAAAATTCGGCTGTTCGAGGTTATGTTCGATAACTGTTCGTGCACCAAAAGCGTGTCCTGCATGTCTGGCGCTATTTAGAGCACCAATCATGCAGGGATTGTCTGCCACTCACTGTAATGCCACAGCCATGGTGGTTGTGGCATTACAGTGATTGCCCAAATCGATGGGAACAGTGCCAACAGTGAAACATGAAAAGCCGGCAATTCAGCAGCGGCATACACCTGTACCCGACAATTTAGAACCGAAAGAATAGAGCTTCACACATAGATTAGATAGATATAAACATGTCAGCCACATATATACGAAGTACAGTGAAAGTGTTGCTTACTGTACTTGTCATTTAGTGTAAAGGATTTATCAAAAAAAATAATAGTGTTTTCATGCACCGTCTCTTTAAAAAAGCCGGCCGGCAATTCAGCAGCGGTACCCGACAATTTATAACAGACAGAATAGAGCTTCACACATAGATTAGATAGATAGAAACATGTCAGTCACATATATATGAAGTACAGTGATAGTGTTGGTTACTGTACTTGTCATTTAGTATTAAAATAAAGGATTTATTATTAAAAAAATTGGCGTGGGGTTCCCCTTAATTTTAGGCTCTAGCGGAGGTTAAGCAGACGGATGGGGCAGATGTTTGAAGCCTGGGAAGGGGGTAATACCCACGGAGCTTCCCAGGCTACTAATATCAGCCCCCAGCTGAATACATAGCCTTTACTAGCTATTAAAATGGGGGACCCCCCCAAAAAAATGACGTGGGGTCCCCCCTAATTTAATAGCTAGCAAAGACTAGGCAGACAGCTGGGGGCTGATATTAATAGCCCAGGAAGGGAGCCATGAATATTGGCCCCCTCCCAGGCTAGAAACACCAGCCGTCAGCCGCCCCAGAAATGGCGCATTCATAGGATGCGCCAATTCTGGCACTAAGCCTCGCTCTTCCACGCTGCCCTGGTGCGGTGGCAGGGGGTAATAGGGCTGGGGTTGATGTCAGCTTATAATGCCAGCTGACATCAAGCCCAGGTTAGTAATGGAGAGGCGTCTATAAGACACCCCCATTACTAACCCCATAGTCAAAGTTAAAAAAAACACAAACACCCAGAATAAAGTCCTTTAATTGAAATAAAGACACAATCCTTTATTGTTCTAAATTAAACCATACTTACCGTCACGCCCATTCCAGCTGAAGCCAACGATCTCCTGCAATAAAAGAAAAATAATAAAGCAACCTCATCCTTACCTTTCCATGGTTCCCACGACAGCTTCAGCTCTGCTACATCGAGATGACAGGCTGGACCGCAGCAGAACGCTGCCATCCAGCCTCTCATCCCGCAGACACTGAGAAGCGCAGGCTTGCTTGCGCTGCTCAGCGTCTCTCTGTGACGACATCCAGATGAGCCGAGTTCATGTCCAATGAACTCGGCTCACCTCATGCACGTCACTGACAGCGTGGGAAAATTCTCACGCTGAAGCGGTGAGTGCAGGAGAATTCTCCCACGCTGTCAGTGACGTGCATAAGGTGAGCTCATGTCCAATGAACTCAGCTCACCTCCTGCACGTCACTGACAGCGTGGGAGAATTCTCCTGCACTCAGCGCTTCAGCGTGAGAATTCTCCCGCTGAAGCGCTGAGTGCAGGAGAATTTTCCCACGCTGTCAGTGACGTGCATAAGGTGAGCTCATGTCCAATGAACTCAGCTCACCTCCTGCACGTCACTGACAGCGTGGGAGAATTCTCCTGCACGCAGCGCTTCAGTGTGAGAATTCTCCCACGCTGAAGCGCTGAGTGCAGGAGAATTTTCCCACGCTGTCAGTGACGTGCATGAGGTGAGCCGAGTTCATTGGACATTAACTCGGCTCATCTGGATGCCCTCACAGAGAGACACTGTGGAGCGCAAGCAAGCCTGCGCTTCTCAGTGTCTGCGGGATGACAGGCTGGATGGCAGCGTTCTGCTGCGGTCCAGCCTGTCATCTCGATGTAGCAGAACTGAAGCTGTCATGGGAACCATGGAAAGGTAAGGATGATGTTGCTTTATTATTTTTCTTTTATTTCAGGAGATCGTTGGCTTCAGCTGGAATGGGCGTGACGGTAAGTATGGTTTAATTTAGAACAATAAAGAATTGTGTGTTTATTTCAATTAAAGGACTTTTTTCTGGGTGTTGTGTTTTTTTTAAATACTTTACTAGAAATTCATGGTGGTCATGTCTAATATTGGCGTGACCCCATGAATTTCGGGCTTAGGGCCAGCTGATAATGCCAAGCTGGCCCTAACCCCTTTATTACCCAGTGAGCCACCGCATCAGGGCCCTGGATGAGTTGGGTACAGCGCCAGAAGATGGCGCTTCTATGAACGCGCCATTTTCCGGGGTGGCTGCGGACTGCAATTTGCAGCGGGGGTGGCCCAGAAAGCTTGGGCCTCCCTGCGCTGCGGATTCCAGCCCCCAGCTGCCTAGTTGTACCTGGCTGGACACAAAAACAGGGCGAAGCCCCACGTCAATTTTCTTTAAATTATTTCATGAAATAATTAAGAAAAAAAGGGCTTCCCTATATTGTTGTGTCCGGCCAGGTACAAATAGGCAGCTGGTGGTTGGGGGCAGCCCGTTCCTGCCTGCTGTACCTGGCTGGACACAAATATAGTGCGAAGCCCCACGTCAATTTTTTTTAAATTAATTCATGAATTTCCTGAAATAATTTAAAAAAATTGAAGTGGGGCTTCGCACTATATTTGTGTCCAGCCAGGTACAGCAGGCAGGAACGGGATGCCCCCATCCACCAGATGCCTATTTGTACCTGGCCGGACACAACAATATAGGGAAGCCCTTTTTTTCTTAATTATTTAATGAATTTCATGAAATAATTAAAAAAAATTGAAGTGGGGCTTCGCACTATATTTGTGTCCAGCCAGGTACAGCAGGCAGGAACGGGCTGCCCCCATCCACCAGCTGCCTATTTGTACCTGGCCGGACACAACAATATAGGGAAGCCCTTTTTTTCTTAATTATTTCATGAATTTCATGAAATAATTAAAAAAAAATGAAGTGGGGCTTCGCACTATATTTGTGTCCAGCCAGGTACAGCAGGCAGGAACGGGCTGCCCCCAACCACCAGCTGCCTATTTGTACCTGGCCGGACACAACAATATAGGGAAGGCCTTTTTTTCTTAATTATTTCATGAATTTCATGAAATAATTAAAAAAAAAGTACGTGGGGCTTCGCCCTATTTTTGTGTCCAGCCAGGTACAACTAGGCAGCTGGGGGCTGGAATCTGCAGCGCAGGGAGGCCCAAGCTTTCTGGGCCCCCCCCCCGCTACAAATTGCAGTCCGCAGCCACCCCGGAAAATGGCGCGTTCATAGAAGCGCCATCTTCTGGCGCTGTACCCAACTCATCCAGGGCCCTGGTGCGGTGGCTCACTGGGTAATAAAGGGGTTAGGGCCAGCTTTGTATTATCAGCTGGACCCAAGCCCAAAATTCATGGGGTCACGCCAGTATTAGACATGACCGCCATGAATTTCTAGTAAAGTATTTAAAAAAAACACAACACCCAGAATAAAGTCCTTTAATGGAAATAAAGACACAATTCTTTATTGTTCTAAATTAAACCATACTTACCATCACACCCATTCCAGCTGAAGCCAACGATCTCCTGCAATAAAAGAAAAATAATAAACCAACCTCATCCTTACCTTTCCATGGTTCCCACGACAGCTTCAGCTCTGCTACATCGAGATGACTGGCTGGACCGCAGCAGAACGCTGCCATCCAGTCTGTCATCCCGCAGACACTGAGAAGCGCAGGCATGCTTGCGCTAGTCACTGTCTCGCTGTGACGGCATCCAGATGAGCCGAGGTCATGTCCAATGAACTCGGCTCACCTCATGCACGTCACTGACAGCGTGGGAAAATTCTCACGCTGAAGTGCTGAGTGCAGGAGAATTCTCCCACGCTGTCAGTGATGTGCATGAGGTGAGCTCATGTCCAATGAACTCAGCTCACCTCCTGCACGTCACTGACAGCGTGGGAAAATTCTCCTGCAATCAGCGCTTCAGCGTGAGAATTTTCCCACGCTGTCAGTGACGTGCATGAGGTGAGCCGAGTTCATTGGACATGAACTCGGCTCATCTGGATGTCGTCACAGAGAGACGCTGAGCAGCGCAAGCAAGCCTGCGCTTCTCAGTGTCTGCGGGATGACAGGCTGGATGGCAGCGTTCTGCTGCGGTCCAGCCTGTCATCTCGATGTAGCAGAGCTGAAGCTGTCGTGGGAACCATGGAAAGGTAAGGATGAGGTTGCTTTATTATTTTTCTTTTATTGCAGGAGATCGTTGGCTTCAGCTGGAATGGGCGTGATGGTAAGTATGGTTTAATTTAGAACAATAAAGAATTGTGTCTTTATTTCAATTAAAGGACTTTATTCTGGGTGTTTGTGTTTCTTTTAACTTTGACTATGGGGTTAGTAATGGGGGTGTCTTATAGACGCCTCTCCATTACTAACCTGGGCTTGATGTCAGCTGGCATTATAAGCTGACATCAACCCCAACCCTATTACCCCCTGCCACCGCACCAGGGCAGCGTGGAAGAGCGAGGCTAAGTGCCAGAATTGGCGCATCCTATGAATGCGCCATTTCTGGGGCGGCTGACGGCTGGTGTTTCTAGCCTGGGAGGGGGCCAATATTCATGGCTCCCTTCCTGGGCTATTAATATCAGCCCCCAGCTGTCTGCCTAGCCTTTGCTAGCTATTAAATTAGGGGGGACCCCACGTCATTTTTTTGGGGGGGTCCCCCATTTTAATAGCTAGTAAAGGCTATGTATTCAGCTGGGGGCTGATATTAGTAGCCTGGGAAGCTCCGTGGGTATTACCCCCTTCCCAGGCTTCAAACATCTGCCCCAGCCGTCTGCTTAACCTCCGCTAGAGCCTAAAATTAAGGGGAACCCCACGCCAATTTTTTTAATAATAAATCCTTTATTTTAATACTAAATGACAAGTACAGTAACCAACACTATCACTGTACTTCATATATATGTGACTGACATGTTTCTATCTATCTAATCTATGTGTGATGCTCTATCTTTCTGTTCTAAATTGTCGGGTACCGCTGCTGAATTGCCGGCCGGCTTTTTTAAAGAGACAGTGCATGAAAACACTATTATTTTTTTAAATAAATCCTTTACACTAAATGACAAGTACAGTAAGCAACACTATCACTGTACTTATTATATATGTGACTGACATGTTTCTATCTATCTAATCTATGTGTGAAGCTCTATTCTTTCTGTTCTAAATTGTCGGGTACAGATGCTGAATTGCCGGCCGGCTTTTTTAAAGAGACGGTGCATGAAAACACTAATATTTTTTTTAATAAATCCTTTACACTAAATGACAAGTGCAGTAACCAACACTGTCACTGTGCTTCTTATATGTGTGACTGACATGTTTCTATCTATCTAATCTATGTGTGATGCTCTATTCCTTCTTGTCTAAATTGTCGGGTACCGGTGTATGCCGCTGCTGAATTTGCCGGCCGGCTTTTTTAAAGAGAGTGTCTTCTGAGCAGTTTGTCAGCTTTTGGACACCTTTGCAGGTGTTTTCTATGTGTTTCTATGTGTTTTTGTTTGCCTGCCATTGGTTTTAACGGTGTTCGACGGTGTTCTAAGGTGTTCGACGAACAGTTCGACGAACAGTTCCTCGAACATCCCGGTGTTCGACGAACCGAACCGAACCCGAACACTACGGGGGTGGCTCAACACTAGTGAAGAGTTAACTTCACCTCTGGGACAGGAGATGGCACCAGAAGAGAACTCGGACAGGGAAGGAGCAGTTAACAACTGATAGAAGAAACAGCAAGGTGTCAGTGCGCTACCAGGTAAAAAGGTACAATAAATAATTTTGAGGTACCTTTATAAGCTAATTTAGTAATATGTTTTTATGTGTTTTTTACATAATTTGTACAATATAACAAATGTATAACATAAAAGCCATTTAAGCAGCCCTTGGCACATACTCTTCTGTATAGATACCTGATGAAGGCCCCTGGTTTGTAATCTGTGTACTGTGGACTTTCAATAAAGGTAACTTAAAATGTACTGAGTATTGTACCTTTATACTGGGTAGTTTACCAACATCTTGCTGTTTCTTCTTCTGATTAGTAGGCTTCATAACATCATTATTATGTTGTGGTGCAATGCATTCTTGATGTCACGGGGTAACTAACCAGAAGAGGAGCTGGGGATGCCACAGGCAGTAGGAAGCTCTCAGTGCACTAGTCCAGCAGCAATAGAATACTGACGTGGCTACTGGAACTGTGTCCTTTGAACATTTTTGATTAACTCTATTGATAAGTATTGATTTTTTCATGATGAACCTGATGAGGATCCAACTACTTGATCGAAAACGCAATCGTTAAATCAATCTAAATCTAATTTTAATGTTTTAAATGACTGTTCTTTGTTTTGTTTTTAAATAGCCTGAAATTAATCCAGTAGTTTTAAGCTTCCTATGGAAAGTGCCAGAGACTCCAATTTTCCTACACTATGTATATCTTCTTCTCCTGACTTATCTGACATTCCGGATTGGAGCGGAAGCAGTCCCAATATTGCTATGCTTTGGTTCATTGCTCACAAGGCAGATAAAAACTGTAGGAAACAGAGTGCACCAGAGCATAGAGTGATACCTTTATAAAAAGGTATATTAGATCCAGGTAATGTGCTCAGTTGAGCAGGTTGTGGAGGCACAAATTCTGTAAAAGCTCAATAATGGCTGCTGCTGGTGGACGGACTCCACCAGGATGCTTGAAGGAAAATACAATTCATGGATTTGGGAAGTGCTAGCCAAAATTAAAATCCTTGAACTAATAATATAAAAAAGCAGTTTTTATCCCACAATGCATTTCCATGCCAGACTGGCGTCTTTCTCAAATGTAAAAACCAACCATACCACAAGGCGAAAATGTTTTATTCTTTATTAATTTTCACTAACTTTACTATAATACCTATAGGAATGCTCCAGTCTCTCTTATATTTTCCCAATGCTACTATATTCTAACTAGGAAAATCTTCCTTTCCAGATGTCTCAATTTCCACTTTTTTTGCCTACGGGAATTTTCTAAGAATTTGGTTACCTCCTTAAGTACACAATACACAGAAAATAGAAGATATGTTTCTCTCTGTGTTTCTACCACTTCATCTCTTTCTATCTATGAAATAACATTTGTGGAATGGAAAAACATAAGAAGCATGAAGATATCTGATGGGTTTAGAGTACTTTACAGAGAATTTGTCTGCACAATTTTTGTAATATAGAGTAAACACATGGCTGTCATGGTTCTGTAATACTGATTAAATTAATACCTTTGATGAAGAAACCAGTTTTGTGGTTCTTCTTTAATCTCTATTTGAAGTTTACTGTTAATTAGATTTTGGTTCACAGGGGCCGGACTGTGCATTGGGTCTTTTCCCTGTCTGTGACTCTCCAGCCCCTCTGCTGCCTCCGGTCACTGTTGAAATTTAAAGTAGAAGAGGGAGGCCATTAACAGACCGGAGGCAGGTGAGAGGGCCGTGGAATCACAAACAGGGAGAAGAAAATCCAGTGCACTGTCCGGCCCCTGTGCACCAAAATCTAATTAGCAGAAAACTTCAAATGGAGATTACTGAAGAACCACACAGCGGATTTCTTATTCATATGTATCAATTTAATCTGTTTTACACCATCATTACAGCCATGTGTTTACTTTACATAACAAAATCGAACTGAAAGAAAGGTTCTCTTTAAGTTCTCACCAAGTTGAACGTATTTGCTCACAAGAGATGTCGGGAGAAGGAAAAAGAGGCATCGCAATTTTAAGCTGCACTACATTTTCTATACTGCTATAGCTATCTAATGAGTGACCCTTTTTTTTTTTTATTGTTTAGCTATGCTTTCAGTATTTTGACTTCAACCACTGTTTTCAGATATTAGAAATGTTCTTTACTTTGCCTCTCGTTTTAACTTTGTCACCTATGCCACCTGGCAAGTGACACCAGAGGATGCAGTAATTTTATGTGTTTGTAATTTCCGGTGCCTGAAGGAGTCTTAATTAGAGATGAGCGTTGCTCGACTTGAACTGTTCGCCAATCTCAAATTCGAGCTGTTTTGGGCGGTGTTCGAGCCGTTCGGCGAACACGAACGATTTGAAAAAAATTCGGCTGTTCGAGGTTATGTTCGATAACTGTTCGTGCACCAAAATCATAACTGGATTTTTTCTCAGTAATGATGAAAATTAATGTTAATACGCAGTTTGAGTGTACAGCAGGGTGGGGGGAGGGGCAGGGGATGGATCTCTGCAGGAATAATGAAGATCTCCATTTTTTTTTCTCTTTCCCGCATTTACAGTGGGGAGGTGCAATCTGTCAGCCTATCAGCAGCGCACACACGGAGCGAAGTGCTTTTTTTCACACAAGCAAGGGCATGTGTCATTGGCAGTGTATGTCACATGTCCTTGCCCTATAAGACCCAGCCATTTTCCCCGTCGCCACCATTTTCTCACTGCTGCAGCTGCGTGTTAGACGGCACCGCTGTTGCTGTGTGCGCTATACCTTGTTAATTTCAAGCCAATTTTCGCACAAATCTACAGATAGCTTGGGAGTAGGGAATAGTTGTGATTGCAGTCCTTTTAAGGACTAGGTTACAGCATTTCCTGCGACTTTTATCAGGCAGGTCTGTGCTCTTAAATAGATAGGTTGGGAGTAAAGAATAATTGTAATTGCAGTCCTTTTCAGGACTAAGTTAGATCAGCTCCTATCAGTTTTTGCCAGGCAGATCTGTGCAAGTGCTGTGCAAGTTTTTTTCACGGCATTTGGCTAAATCTAGCAAAGCTAATACGTTTTGGCCTATTGCAGAGTGTGTTAGTCAGTGGAGTAGCCTATCTGTGTTGCAAGCTACACCACCTGTGTATAGAATACCAATTTTTTTACTGCACATAGTAAAGTAAAACCTTTTGGGCATAGCATCATTCTATTAGTCCATCTATACTGACCTCCATAAGGATGCAAATTGAATATAATATTTTTCTGCATCTAGCTCTGAAAAAATATTTGGCCTTCTAGCAGTGTGTGGGACTTGTTCTATTAGTCAATCTATACTGACCTTCATCAGGTTGCAAATTGAATATAATATTTTTCTGCATCTGGCTCTGAAAAAATATTTGGCCTTCTAGCAGAGTGTGGGACTTGTTCTATTAGTCCATCTATACTGACCTCCATCACGTTGCAAATTGAATATAATATTTTTCTTCATCTAGCTCTGAAAAAATATTTGGCCTTCTAGCAGTGTGTGGGACTTGTTCTAT
This sequence comes from Phyllobates terribilis, assembly GCF_046119375.1. Taxonomy (NCBI): domain Eukaryota; kingdom Metazoa; phylum Chordata; class Amphibia; order Anura; family Dendrobatidae; genus Phyllobates; species Phyllobates terribilis. The sequence continues at coordinate 732,856,160 of NW_027362763.1, read as the reverse complement.
TAGTCCATCTATACTGACCTCCATCACGTTGCAAATTGAATATAATTTTTTTCTGCATCTAGCTCTGAAAAAATATTTGGGCTTCTAGCTGTGTGTGGGACTGGTTCTATTAGTCCATCAATACTGACCTCCATCAGGATGCAAACTGAATATAATATTTTTCTGCATCTACCTCTGAAAAAATATTTGGGCTTCTAGCTGTGTGTGGGACTTGTTCTATTAGTCCATCTATACTGACCTCCATCAGGTTGCAAATTGAATATAATTTTTTTCTGCATCTAGCTCTGAAAAAATATTTTGCCTTCTAGCAGTGTGTGGGACTTGTTCTATTAGTCCATCTATACTGACCTCCATCAGGTTGCAAATTGAATATAATTTTTTTCTGCATCTAGCTCTGAAAAAAATATTTGGCCTTCTAGCAGTGTGTGGGACTTGTTCTATTAGTCCATCTATACTGACCTCCATCAGGTTGCAAATTGAATAAAATATTTTCTTGCATCTAGCTCTGAAAAAATAATTGGCCTTCTAGCAGTGTGTGGGACTTGTTCTATTAGTCCATCTATACTGACCTCCATCAGGTTGCAAATTGAATATAATATTTTTCTGCATCTAGCTGTGAAAAAATATTTGGCCTTCTAGCAGTGTGTGGGACTTGTTCTATTAGTCCATCTATACTGACCTCTATCAGGTTGCAAATTGAATATAATATTTTTCTGCATCTAGCTCTGAAAAAATATTTGGCCTTCTAGCAGTGCGTGGGACTTGTTCTATTAGTCCATCTATACTGACCTCCATTAGGTTGCAAATTGAATATAATATTTTTCTGCATCTAGCTCTGAAAAAATATTTGGCCTTCTAGCAGTGTGTGGGACTTGTTCTATTAGTCCATCTATACTGACCTCCATCAGGTTGCAATTTGAATATAATGTTTTTCTGCATCTAGCTCTGAAAAAATATTTGGCCTTCTAGCAGTGTGTGGGACTTGTTCTATTAGTCTATCTATACTGACCTCCATCAGGTTGCAAATTGAATATAATTTTTTTCTGCATCTAGCTCTGAAAAAATATTTGGCCTTCTAGCAGTGTGTGGGACTTGTTCTATTAGTCCATCTATACTGACCTCCATCAGGTTGCAAATTGAATATAATTTTTTTCTGCATCTATCTCTGAAAAAATATTTGGGCTTCTAGCTGTGTGTGGGACTTGTTCTATTTGTCCATCTATACTGACCTCCATCAGGTTGCAAATTGAATATAATTTTTTTCTGCATCTAGCTCCGAAAAAATATTTGGCCTTCTAGCAGTGTGTGGGACTTGTTCTATTAGTCCATCTATACTGACCTCCATCACGTAGCAAATTGTATATAATGTTTTTCTGCATCTAGCTCTGAAAAAATATTTGGGCTTCTAGCTGTGTGTGGGACTTGTTCTATTAGTCCATCTATACTGACCTCCATCAGGTTGCAAACTGAATATAATATTTTTCTGCATCTAGCACTGAAAAAATATTTGGGCTTCTAGCTGTGTGTGGGACTTGTTCTATTAGTCCATCTATACTGACCTCCATCAGGTTGCAAACTGAATATAATATTTTTCTGCATCTAGCACTGAAAAAATATTTGGGCTTCTAGCAGTGTGTGGGACATGTTCTATTAGTCCATCTATACTGACCTCCATCAGGTTGCAAACTGAATATAATTTTTTTCTGCATCTACCTCTGAAAAAATATTTGGGCTTCTAGCTGTGTGTGGGACTTGTTCTATTAGTCCATCTATACTGACCTCCATCAGGTTGCAAATTGAATATAATATTTTTCTGCATCAAGCTCTGAAAAGATATTTGGCCTTCTAGCAGTTTGTGGGACTTTTTCTATTAGTCCATCTATACTGACCTCCATCAGGTTGCAAATTGAATATAATATTTTTCTGCATCTAGCTCTGAAAATATATTTGGGCTTCTAGCAGTGTGTGGGACTTGTTCTATTAGTCCATCTATACTGACCTCCTTCAGGTTGCAAATTGAATATAATTTTTTCCTGCATCTAGCTCTGAAAAAATATTTGGCCTTCTAGCAGTGTGTGGGACTTGTTCTATTAGTCCATCTATACTGACCTCCATCAGGTTGCAAATTGAATATAATTTTTTTCTGCATCTAGCTCTGAAAAAATATTTGGCCTTCTAGCAGTGTGTGGGACTTGTTCTATTAGTCCATCTATACTGACCTCCATCAGGTTGCAAATTGAATATAATTTTTTTCTGCATCTAGCTCTGAAAAAAATATTTGGCCTTCTAGCAGTGTGTGGGACCTGTTCTATTAGTCCATCTATACTGACCTCCATCAGGTTGCAAACTGAATAAAATATTTTTCTGCATCTAGCTCTGAAAAAATATTTGGCCTTCTAGCAGTGTGTGGGACTTGTTCTATTAGTCCATCTATACTGACCTCCATCAGGTTGCAAATTGAATATAATATTTTTCTGCATCTAGCTGTGAAAAAATATTTGGCATTCTAGCAGTGTGTGGGACTTGTTCTATTAGTCCATCTATACTGACCTCTATCAGGGTGCAAATTGAATATAATATTTTTCTGCATCTAGCTCTGAAAAAATATTTGGCCTTCTAGCAGTGCGTGGGACTTGTTCTATTAGTCCATCTATACTGACCTCCATTAGGTTGCAAATTGAATATAATATTTTTCTGCATCTAGCTCTGAAAAAATATTTGGCCTTCTAGCAGTGTGTGGGACTTGTTCTATTAGTCCATCTATACTGACCTCCATCAGGTTGCAATTTGAATATAATATTTTTCTGCATCTAGCTCTGAAAAAATATTTGGCCTTCTAGCAGTGTGTGGGACTTGTTCTATTAGTCCATCTATACTGACCTCCATCAGGTTGCAAATTGAATTTAATTTTTTTCTGCATCTAGCTCTGAAAAAATATTTGGCCTTCTAGCAGTGTGTGGGACTTGTTCTATTAGTCCATCTATACTGACCTCCATCAGGTTGCAAATTGAATATAATTTTTTTCTGCATCTAGCTCTGAAAAAATATTTGGGCTTCTAGCTGTGTGTGGGACTTGTTCTATTTGTCCATCTATACTGACCTCCATCAGGTTGCAAATTGAATATAATTTTTTTCTGCATCTAGCACTGAAAAAATATTTGGCCTTCTAGCAGTGTGTGGGACATGTTCTATTAGTCCATCTATACTGACCTCCATCAGGTTGCAAACTGAATATAATTTTTTTCTGCATCTACCTCTGAAAAAAATATTTGGGCTTCTAGCTGTGTGTGGGACTTGTTCTATTAGTCCATCTATACTGACCTCCATCAGGTTGCAAATTGAATATAATATTTTTCTGCATCAAGCTCTGAAAAAATATTTGGCCTTCTAGCAGTTTGTGGGACTTTTTCTATTAGTCCATCTATACTGACCTCCATCAGGTTGCAAATTGAATATAATATTTTTCTGCATCTAGCTCTGAAAATATATTTGGGCTTCTAGCAGTGTGTGGGACTTGTTCTATTAGTCCATCTATACTGACCTCCATCAGGTTGCAAATTGAATATAATTTTTTCTGCATCTAGCTCTGAAGAAATATTTGGCCTTCTAGCAGTGTGTGGGACTTGTTCTATTAGTCCATTTATACTGACCTCCATCAGGTTGCAAACTGAATATAAGTTTTTTTCTGCATCAAACCCAGACAATAGTTTTGGCCTAATACCACAGTTTGGCCACTCAGCTCTGCTCGGTTCCCATCCATTGTTTTTTTTTGCAAACAACTCCAGAGTTGGGAATTAGTTAACCACCAAAATGAGTGGAAAAAGGCCTGCTGCTGGTGGAAAGGGGAATGGGCATGTTGGGAAGGGGAAAAAAGGTTGTGTCCGTGGAGTAAGTGTTAAAGCAACAGTAACATCTACAGAAGAAAGACCATATTCCAGCAAAACTAAAATGTCTACTTCTTTTAGCGGACAATATGATAAGATCCCTTTCTTACGGCCACGCCAATCGCTACAAATTCCAGATGAGGCACAAAAACAGCAGGTGCTTCAACGGATATCAAGTGCTCCTTTAAGTTGGCTCTCCTCCACATCAACTTCAACATCACAAATACTCCAGTCCTCAAAGGTGTCACCCCAATCGCACTTGCTTCCTCACAGCTCCCAAATCTCCAGCTGCCCATCTGAGTATGAGGTAGAACAGATGGTTGAGTCTGCAGAGCTGTTTACTCATACTATAGCCTGGGAATCAGAGGTCGACTCCAGAGCTTCTGTGAATCCAGACGAGGAAATGATCTGCACTGATGCCCAGAATCTTTATGAGTCGGATCCAGGACCAGACGCAGAAGGTTCTGTCCATAATGTAGACCCTCATTCCCAAACTGTAACTCCTGTTGGTGGAGACAATGAGGAAGACGATGATGAGACTCAAATACCTGATTGGAGCGACAACTTTAGTTTTTTGTCAGGGCAGGAACAGGTTGGCTCTGAGGACGACGGGTCTGATAACACACAGGGTGATGATGATGAGGTTGGAGATCCCACTTACTGTCAACCGACAGTCAGCCAAGAGATGAGGTCAGCAGAGGAGGTGGAGGAGGATGCTAGTGACGACGAGGTCAGGTTGCGCCTTCCTGGACAGAGACGTAGTACTGGAAGCAAGTCAACAACTGCATCCTCAAACACAACTCTGCCTCTGACCACAAGTCGTGGTGGCTCTTCAGGTCGCATGGGTGCTAAGCCTTGCATAGCCTGGGCATTTTTTCAGATCGATAAAGATGACCCAACTCGTGTTATCTGTAACATTTGTCAACAAAAGCTAAGTAGAGGCCAAAAAATACATAGTTTGAGTACTTCATGCATGAACCGACACATGGACATGAAGCATAAGTTGCAGTGGGAAGCTCACTGTGCTACAATGCGGCCTAGCCGGCCGGGCCAACCACCGTCTGCCCCATCTTGTGCATCTGCGGCCTCTTCATCCTCTGTGACTGGGGGGACAGCAGTCACACCTGTTTTGGGACACAGACCTGCCACCTCTTTACCCGCAACAGCCAGCGTGATTGGCAGGTCATTTTCTTTGGAGGTGGTAACACCAGCTGGTGTTGAGCGCTGTCCGACATCGATAGCACCACCTTTGGATCAAGGCAACCTAACATGTCCGCCTGCATCTTCCTCTCAGACCGGCAGTTTGCCGGGGACACCCTTATCAACCCCGTCTAAGCACAGCAGCCAGCCCTCAGTCCCTCAGATGTGGACAAGTAAAAGACCATTTCCTCCTAGCCATGAGAAAGCTAAGAGGTTGAATTTCACCATCTGCAAGCTCTTGGCTACAGAAATGCTGCCTTTCCGCCTGGTGGACCCAGAGGATTTTCGAGACCTTATGTCCATCGCAGTGCCCCAGTACCAGATGCCCAGTCGGCACTACTTCTCAAAGAAAGGTGTGCCTGCGCTCCACCAGCATGTCGCACACAACATCACCGCTTCTTTGAGAAACTCTGTGTGTGACAGGGTGCATTTCACCACAGACACTTGGACGAGTAGGCATGGACAGGGGCGTTACATGTCGCTGACTGGACACTGGGTAACTATGGTGACAGCAGGAAAAGGGGCTGCTGTCCAAGTCTTTCCGTCCCCACGAGTTGTGCGTCAATCCTCTTTATGTCAAAGTTCCTCCACTGCGTCTGCCTCCTAAACCTCCTCTCGGTCCTCCACCTGCACCCAAAGCCTGTCTGGTCATGCCACAAGCTTTCAAACTGCGCAGAAGGGATCCTGCACACCTCCTTACTATGCTGGCAGTAGGGCTCAACGTCATCAGGCGGTTTTTACTTTGAAATGTCTGGGAAATGTGAGTCACACAGCTGAGGAGTTGTGGTCAGCTCTGGAGAACCAATTACATGAATGGTTGTCTCCACTGGACCTGAAACCAGGGAAGGCCGTGTGCGACAAGGCTGCAAACCTGGGTGCGGCCCTTCGCCGGGGCAATGTCACACACGTGCCCTGAATGGCTCACGTGTTGAACCTGGTTGTCCAGCAATTTTTAGCCCACTGTCCCGGACTAGATGGCCTTCTGCAGAGGGCACGGTCGCTGTGTGCTTACTTCCACCATTCGCATCCCGCAGCTCAGCGACTTACATCTCTACAGAAGTCGTTGGGCCTGCCACTTCACCGGCTAAAATGCGATGTGCCTACCCAGTGGAATTCAACTCTGCACATGTGGCAGCGACTGTGGCAGCACTGACAAGCCCTGGTGCAATACGTTCTGACGTATAGCCTGGGCCAACGGGATCCAGAGGTGGGGCAAATCACGCTGGAGGAGTGGTCTCAGATCAGGGACCTATGCACCCTTCTGCACAGTTTTGAAATGGCGACGAAGATGTTTAGTGGTGACGATGCCATTATCAGCATGACTATTCCGGTGATTGACATGCTGGAGCACATGTTAAACAGAATTCGGAGTCAGGTGGTGGCACAAGAGTAGGTGGAGGAAGTAGAGGAGGAGGAGTTGTATGCGGAAGGGCTAACATCTGCAAGGTCCAGACGGTCGGCAGCACCAAGGCGGCAGGCATGTGAGGGTGGGGGAGATGGTTTTACCAGTGCGCATGGTAGCAGCCAAACTAGTAAGGAAGGTGCAGGAGCCCAGGAAGAAGTGGAGGACGAACTGATGGAAGACTCATCAGATGAGGGAGACCTTGATCACATTTCTGTTGTGCGAGGTTGGGGGGAGAGAACAGAGGAAGGAAGCATGATTGTTACCTCGCCACCAACACAACAAGGACTTGGTGCTCCTGGATGCGCAAGACACATGAGTGCCTTCTTGCTGCACTACCTGCAACATGATCCTCGAATTGGGAGAATTAGAAATAATCCTGACTACTGGGTTGCCACACTGTTAGATCCCCGGTACAAAAGTAAATTTGCAGAAATTTTTCCTGCCATAGAAAGGGATGCACGCATGCAGGAGTATCAGCAGAGACTGTTGCAGAATCTTACATGTGCTTTTCCACAAAATACCAGTGGTGCATGTAGTGAATCTCACAGTTCCAACTTGCCAACCGTGGGACCGTCGAGTGTTCTGCACTCAAACCGTAGCAGAAACACAGTATCTGCTGGTAACATCAATTTTGCGGAATCATTTCACCAATTTTTTAGCTCATCCTTTGCAAGGCCACAGGAGACAAGAAGTCTGACACATAGTCAACGCCTAGAGACGATGGTACAGGAGTATCTGCAAGTAAACATTGAAGCCATGACTGTGTCACGGCGCAAGACACATAAGTGCCTTCTTGCTGCACTACCTGCAACATGACCCTCAGATTGTCAGAATTCAAAGTAATCCTGACTACTGGGTTGCCACACTCTTAGATCCCCCACACTCTTCGATCAACCTTTTCATTTTAATAAAGACCAAAAAAATGGTCATTTTTGAAATTATAAGCATTAGCAGGTTATTAGAAACTGAAATCAAACAGTTTTCAACTCAAAACTTTATTCTAGGTGATGTTACATTTGCACATAGGACCCCTTGTTCGAAAGGAGCTTCTGAACTCTCTCGTCCATTGAATTTGTCAGGTTTTGGATGGTTTCTGCTTCAGTTGTTTTGCATGAGGACAGAATACCCTCCCAGAGCTGTTGCTTAGATATGATCTGCCTCCCGCCATCATAGACACTCCTTTTGATGATGCTCCAGAGGTTCTGAATGGGGTAGAGGTCAGGGGAGCATGGGGGTCACACCATAAGTTTGTCCCCTTTTATGCCCATATCAGCCAGAGATGCAGATGTGTTATGTGCAGCATGAGACGGTGCATGAAAATGATCTTGCTGCGGAATACACGGTTCTTCTTCTTGAACCATGGCAGGAAGTGCTGTTTGAGAAACTCCACATACATTATGGAGTTCATCTTTACCCCTTCAGGGATCCTAAAGGGGCTGACAATCTCTCTCCCCATGATTCCAGCCCAAAACATTACTCCACCTCCTCCTTGTTGGCGCTGTAGCCGTGTTTGCGTGGGGTGTCCATCAACCAGCCATCCTCCACTCCATCCATCTGGACCATCGAGCGTTGCACGGCACTCATCCGTGAACAAAACAGTTTTGAAATCAGTCTTCATGTAATGTTTGGCCCACTGGAGCCGTTTCTGCTTGTGTGCAGTGGATAGAGGAGGTTGACAGGATGGCGTACGCACAGCTGCAAACCTCTGAAGGACCCTGCATCTTGATGTTCGGGGGACGTTGGAGGCACCAGCAGCTTCAAAAACTTGTCTGCTGCTATGGCAAGGCTTTTTTGCCGCTGCTCTTTTAACCTGACGTAATTGCCTGTAGGAAAGAGTCCTCAATTTGCCCTTATCAGCACGCACACGTGTGTACTGTGAATCAGCTACATACTTCTTGATTGCCAAGACACTTCATCCTGATCATCGCACAATGTTGATTGTAGTCATGCCTTGACCTAAACACTCCACAATTTGTTGCTTCTCAGCAGCCGACACATCCTTTTTCTTTCCCATTTTGGCAGAAAATGTAGGCTGCTTAATAATGTGGGACAGCCTTCTTAAGTAGTCTTGCCGTTCATTGGACACACCTGCCAAACTAATTAGCACAGGTGTCTGCAATTGCTTACAGTGATATAAAGAGCCCTGACACACATCACCATCAATGAGTTTAACTGACAAACAAACAAATTCTTCCCTTATCACTCCTAAACACTTTTTGCATAATAATTTGGAGCACAGTGTACATGTGCTTTTCCACTAAACACCAGTGGTTCACGCAGTGAATCTTATAGTTCTAACTTGCCAACTGTGGTCTGTAGGGAGTTGTTCATTAAAGGGCCCAAAATTAAGATAACATAGACGGGAGAGGTCTCTATGAATAGGAATTCCTAAGAATTTGATACCCTGTGAGGGCCAGGCAAAGGGAAAGTTGGAGTGGATGGAATCCTGTATTGATTTGGGGAGGGAGACATCGAGGGCCTCAGACTTCGCTGTATTGATTTTAAAATTTGACCATGTAACAAAGTGATCTATTTCAGCCATAACAGCAGGGATGGATATATGTGATTGAGTGATATATACTAGGACATCATCAGCAAATAGAGAGCACTTGTACTCGGTGCCTCCCACCTCAATCCACCTAATATTGGGGTTATGGCAAATTGATGAGAGCAGGTGCTCTGTCACTAGGATGTATAAGAGAGGGGACAGAGGACATCCCTGCCTTGTCCAATTGGTGATTATGAAAGGTGATGAAAATGTTCTGACGCGCCCCCTGGGCCTTGGGACATCTGGAGCCGGACCCTTTTTGGTGGATGCTGGTGGTTGTAGTCTCCGTGGCGGCGACCCGGTTCCGTGGCTCAGGGTGGTCAAACCAGTGGCGGAACTATTTATGTGGTTTTGATGTTTAAATGTCCGACTATGCCACCCGTGGATTGTGGTCAGATTGAACCGCCGCTGCAGGGCAGACCGCTGAGGCTGGTGTTGTGGGTGCAGCAGAGCGTAGCATAATTCCCCACGGGAGGAGTATAGCCTCAGGGCAGTGTATGCGGATGATGGGGGTGATGGTGCAGGGCAGCAGCAGTAATGACACGGAGTCAGTGATGCAGTGCTGGGCCTTTACTGACAGTTCTTATTATCCAGACCACTTCTGAAGGTAACGGCTGCCCACGTCGTACTGTGCTCACCAGGTGAGGGGCTCAGACAACTCCCAGATAACTTTGGAGCGCTTCACAGGACCCCCTTTGTGTGTGTCCTTTGTCTGGCCTTTCTTACCAACCCTTCTGTCCGGCTGCCTAGGGCCTCCTCTTGGTAAACTTGGCGCCAGTTTCCCTGACCCTATGTGCTGCCCTCCTAGCGGGTGTAGCGAGGGGCTGCGCCACATAAAATGTCACAGCCTCCGGTTTCTAGCTGAGGGTCGTTTCCCGCCTCCACTAGTTTCGGGGACCGGTCTCCCCCTTTGGCCTGACCCCTCCACGCAGGTGGATTCAGGCGTGCGGTGGCGACTCGCCCGTCCACACCCCTGGGATCCCTTCGTTCCTCGTTCCTGGAGCCTTCTCCGCTCCTCTTCCTTCCTTCTCCCTCTTCCAGGCCTGGGCCTCTGTTACTAGGCCCGCCTCTGGAGCAGAGCTCATGCAGAGCCCCTGCTCCCTGTCACTTCTGCTCAGACTTCTCTGCACTGAACTAAGATGGTGCCCACCTTTTATACTCCCTTCTCAATGCACCCAGGAACTGCTTCCTCCCTGCTCCTGCACTACAGGGTTCCCCTTCCTCAGTGTTCCCTCCCCCCACTCCAGCCAGGGACAGGGACTGTCGTGCCCATCTCAGGGGCATAATGGTCGCCCTGCCCCACGGCAATGTGGTGTAATACATGCAGGTGTCGGGGTCCTGATCCACACTCCATCTTTACCTGAGAGTGAGATATTACACCTCTGGGTGAGGTGCAATACCTCTGCAGCAATCGAGCCCTCGGGGTGCTACAGTTCCATTTATCTTCAGCCTAGGTGACGCATTGCGATACAGGGCCGTGATTTTGGCTATAAAAGGGTCCCCTAGACCCCTACCCCAAGCTTTTTAAGAGAATAATATATGGGGTACCAGGAGACTCTATGGAATGCTTTCTCAGCATCCAACGAGAGTATCTAATTACAAATTTTTAACTGCATCTAGCCCAGGAAATACTTTGTGCCTAGTAGCAGTGTCTGCTAGTCAGCGGATTATCCCGGCTGTTAAGCAAGCTACACCACCTGTAGTTTGGACACTTAATATTTTCAAAGTAAATGCTTCGGGACCACGGGATACTCAGTGAAGAGCATCAGGAGGCACCCCAAGGCATAGGGGCTGGAACTGGCGGTAGGACGCCTTGCGGTGGACAGCCGAGCTCGATCCTTATAAAAGCTTTTTAACTGCAGCAGCTTTAGTGGACGCCACTGGAGCTGGAATTACGTGGCTGCTGGCATGAGACTTGCCCTTCAATAGATCCTTGTAAAAGGATTTAAAGTGTATTCATTCAAATTAGAGAGACAATTTAAATTAAAAAGCTTAGAGCTGCCTCCACCACAGGGTGGCTCACTCGACCCACCAGCGGACAGGCACCAGTATTGGGAGAGGGGGGCTGGAAGTCAGGGTCCACCGCGGCTCTGGCACAAACGGAGGTGGCACGGGCAGGAACGGACTGGCCGTGTCGGCTTCTCACTTTTTGGATTTTAGAAGGGCATGACATGCCTATATCTGTGTCTCCCCCTCCTTTTAATCCTCCACCTCTTTTCTTTTCGCATGACTATATGTACTTGTCACTTTTCCATGTGTTAGTTGTGTCTTCTGAGCAGTTTGTCAGCTTTTGGACACCTTTGAAGGTGTTTTCTATGTGTTTCTATGTGTTTTTGTTTGCCTGCCATTGGTTTTAACGGTGTTCGAAGGTGTTCGACGAACAGTTCGACGAACAGTTCAGCGAACACAAGGGTGTTGGACGAACCGAACCGACCTCGAACACTACGGGGGTGGCTCAACACTAGTCTTAATGTCAAATAATAAGCACCAATATAATTAGAACTTGATATGTTTCTTTTCCCATTTTAGGTTTTACAATGGAGCCTAGGAAAAGTTAAGCCTCAGGTTGCCACCAACTGTAACCCAGTGGGCTATCTATATAGCAAAAATAATGCTTCCAAGTAGATTCTAAGGGTGGTGACCAGGGATTTCCTACAATTCCTTGCCTCAGATTAACCTATGCCAACCTGACCATGGAAAAAGTCTTTTTATTTTTTCAACAATAGACCTTGTTCTACTCTTCTTTCTAAAAACTTGTACATTAACCTCAGGCTTTAAATAAAAACTCAAACTACATTGTTATGGGTATTTGATGTTCTTCTAAAGCATTTCACTTGTTTCGACACATATTTCACATTTGAAATCACCCTTAAATTTGTTTTAGGGGATGGGGTGGGGGCTGCAGATACCTGAACTTCTCTTCCTTGTTCTCTATGTGTTTTGCTATCGTATTTTCAGATCTCTCCTATATGAAAGCTTTGTAGCGTGAGATAAAATGTTATTGCAATCAGAGGATTAGCTCAGGCAAAGCGAATCATCCTCGATTATACTATGAACTATAGAGACGGTTGTGGGAATCTAAACTTCAGGAGGTAAATTACATGACAAAGATTTAATAGAGAAAAGTCACATATTGTGAAGGATTAATAGTGACATTATGTGAAGGGTCTTTGAAGTTTGTGCTAGAATGATTTTTAGTCCTTGGAACACTGAAATTGATTTTAAATAAAAGTAATATTGCAGGTAAAATATGCAGGATTTCTCTTTCTTCCTAAATATAAAAAAAAATCACCATATAGGTATAGTATTGTTTGTATAGCTGTTGTATAGGTGTTAGGCTCGGTGTACTTTTCATTCATGCACAATAAGCCCCATTCAGCCGATATGTAACAAGAGTACTTAATTGGCCTCCATCCAACCGGTAGGCATGTCATTTATTTAAGGCTACTTTCCCATGATGAGTATTTGGTGAGTTTTTGATGTTGCAGATTTTCTGAACCTATTAGATAAATTAGGTTACTTATATATTTTTTTGTTGAGCGCATTTTTTAGATATGTTTTCATCTCATTTTTGACTCTGCAATTTTTGTCTACTGTTGATATGTCATGCTTGAAATAAAAGCTACTTTGTTTTTGTTGCTTCCTAGTATTTGGCTTTGACAAAACTTTATTGATAAACTCATGTGCACATTGCGTTTTTAGTGTGGTTCTACAGAGAAAGTGCACAAAAACCTCACATGCTTTTGTTTACCTTTAGATTTGCCCCATCTAATGCTATTCTTTGGAGAAAATCCACTCATAAAATATAGCATACCCGCCAGAGAAATTGACATGTTGTGGATTTCAAGCAGTCAGTTTCCACAGTGTAAAAAAAAAGTACAACAGGTGTGAGATTTCAGTAAATTCCACGTGTTTTGCTGGACCTGTAAGATGCTAATTTTTATACACAGAGTAAATCCGCAGCATCAAAAAATAAAAAAAATTATTATGCAGCAAGTCAATGACCCCAAACTTGTAGGCAATTGTAACATACCTGGCGGCGTCCTTGCATAGTGGTCCATCTCCCACTGTGCAAGAGCGCGCACTTGATCTCCTGTCCAGAATGTCTCTCTGGCTTCCCTCCATGCTGTCTGTTTGTGTCTGTTTCTGCTGCTTAAGGGCGGCGCCCGATCACTTCCTGCTTTTTGTACCTGCTGTGGGTCACACCTCTTGTGCGTCCTCAGCCTATTGCTGTCTGTCACCTGGTATATAGCTCAGCTGCGCCCATCTATCCCTGCCTGAGCATAGTGTTTCATTCAGTGTGTGCTTGCACTCTGAAGGTGCCAGGTCCCGTTCTGTGTTCTCTTGTCTGCCTATCCTGGAGGCTGTATTTCCAGGCCTGTCTGAACACGCTCCTAGCCTGTTCCTCCTGCCTTCTAGGGGCCGATTACCTAGACCTGTTCCTGTATCTTGTCTGACCTGTCTGAACACGCTCCTAGCCTGTTCCTCTCGCCTTCTAGGGGCTGATTACCTAGACCCGCTCCTGTATCTTGTCTGTCCTGTCTGAACACGCTCCTTGCCTGTTCGTCCTGCCTCTCTGGGGGCCGTATTCCCAGACCCGCTCCTGTATCCCGCTGCAGTGTCGGTCTCCTCCGTACACTCAGTTCCAGTCTGAACTCTCTCCTATCCTTTACCTGTTTTGCCTCTATGTCCGTTCCCTTCCTTTTTCTGCAGAGTCTGAACTCGTACCTAACTCCTGCTTGTTGTCTCTGTACTCCCGTTTGTGAGTTTGTGGTCCACTCGCTACTTCACTGCAAGTACCCTGTGGGTGTCTGGCTCTGCCTTTCCCTTCCTGTCTGTTCCGTGTGAACAGAGCCCTGTCCCCCCTACTCAGCCTAGCCTGCTCTGACTCCTTTGCTCACCGCTCCGGCGGTTCTAGCCTGCTCTGACTCCTTTGCTCACCGCTCCGGCGGTTCTAGCCTGCTCTGACTCCTTTGCTCACTGCTCCGGCGGCTCTAGTCTGCTCTGACTCCTTTGCTTACCGCTCCGGCGGTTCTAGCCTGCTCTGACTCCTTGCTCACTGCTCCGGCAGTCCTGTCCTGCCCTGCTTCTGCCCACTGCTCCGGCAGTCCTGTCCTGCCCTGCTTCTGCCCGCTGCTCCGGCAGTCCTGTCCTGCCCTGCTTCTGCCCGCTGCTCCGGCAGTCCTGTCCTGCCCTGCTTCTGCCCGCTGCTCCGGCAGTCCTGTCCTGCCCTGCTTCTGCCCGCTGCTCCGGCAGTCCTGTCCTGCCCTGCTTCTGCCCGCTGCTCCGGCAGTCCTGTCCTGCCCTGCTTCTGCCCGCTGCTCCGGCAGTCCTGTCCTGCCCTGCTTCTGCCCGCTGCTCCGGCAGTCCTGTCCTGCCCTGCTTCTGCCCGCTGCTCCGGCAGTCCTGTCCTGCCCTGCTTCTGCCCGCTGCTCCGGCAGTCCTGTCCTGCCCTGCTTCTGCCCGCTGCTCCGGCAGTCCTGTCCTGCCCTGCTTCTGCCCGCTGCTCCGGCAGTCCTGTCCTGCCCTGCTTCTGCCCGCTGCTCCGGCAGTCCTGTCCTGCCCTGCTTCTGCCCGCTGCTCCGGCAGTCCTGTCCTGCCCTGCTTCTGCCCGCTGCTCCGGCAGTCCTGTCCTGCCCTGCTTCTGCCCGCTGCTCCGGCAGTCCTGTCCTGCCCTGCTTGTGCCCGCTGCTCCTGCAGCCCCGTCCTGCTCTGTTCTTGCCCACCGCTTCGGGCGTTCCCTCTCTGCTGTGGTTGTCTACCGCATCTGCGGTTCTGTGACCCAGTCTGTACTGGGTCTTAACCTTTCTGTGCTTCAGCCCGTCCTTTCGGCCAGTACCTCCCTGCCTGCATACTCGCCTGTATCCACCCATCTGCATACCTGCCGTGTTTGCTTATATCCACCAGTCTGTGCCAGCCTAACCTGCCTGTTCCTGAGTCCCAGTGTGTACTGGGTCCTATCCCGCCTGTGTTCCTACCTGCTAGTGCCTCCCTGTCTGCACTCTAGCTGTGCTTGCCTGTACCCCTCTACCTGTATTGTTCCTGAGTCCCAGTGTGTACTGGGTCCTATCCCGCCTGTGTTCCTACCTGCTAGTGCCTCCCTGTCTGCACTCTAGCTGCGCTTGCCTTTACCCGCCTGCCTGCTTACCAGTCGTGCCTGCCTATACCCTCCAGTCTGTGCGCCAGCCTAACCAGCCTGATCAAGTAATCCCTGTGTGGGTCAACCCCCGTGTCCGGAGTTTGACCTGGAGTAGCACCTGGTCCCTCTGCCCGGTTTCTCCCTGGTGCACTGGCGTCGTATGCCGTCGTGCCATCTTGGTCGGATCGGCCAGATACTTAGTCACGCCCCTCCAGGCACTCTCCGGTTCATGGTCCAGTGGAATCACTACAATCACACGCACACGCCGCTCAGCCCGGGCGTGTGCATAACAGCATGCTCAGGCCATGGTTCCCGTTGAGCCCCACGGCCTTCGCTCTCTGAGAAGTTTTCCAGCGAATACATGCATTAAAATAAATAAATAAATTTTTTTTTCCTTAGTTGAGTTCCAGGCGAATTACGCACCGTCCAGATGGATCTATCAGCTCTCGTTCCTGCGGATCCGCCACGTTACTATGGGGATCCAAGACAGTGTCGTGCATTTGTGGAGCAATGCATGCTACACTTTAAGGCCTACCCTCTCTATTTTCCTTCCGATTGGGCTAAAGTGGCCTTTATGATTGACTACCTAGCGGGTGATGCCTTGAAATGGGTCACCCCCCTATGGGAAGCATGGGATCCTGTCGTCCTTGACCTGCAGGCCTTCCTGGTGGCCTTTCGTATGGTCTTCGAGGACCCTAACCCTGAAGCCCCTGCTGAAGCTTCACTTCCCAATATCCCGGAGCAGCCCCGACGGGTAATGTGTGTGGGTAGCGCAATAGTCCTCCAGCCCAATGAGACTCCTGCCCACCCAGAATCCTCACAGGGTGACTACGCTTTCCAGAATACTTCTCCCAACCTCAAGAGGCAGTCCAGACGTGCTAGACGTAGAGGCAAGCCGTCACGCCAGGGTCTGTCCTCCCTGAGACCTCCTGACCCCAACCTTGAAGTCCCTACTGAAGCTTCATCTCCCTGTATCCCGGAGAAGCCCCAACGGGTAATGTGCATGGGTAGTGCACCAGTTCTCCTGCCCGAAGAGACTTCTGCCCATCCAGACTCCACACAGGAGAACTTCCTGCACCCGGCATCAGATGCTTCACCCACTTTAACCGGTGTGCATGTCCAAGGATGCTCCAAAGCTGTGGTTACCTCAGAGTCTGTGCACCTCTACTACCTGGTGGAGGACCCCCTGTTGCCTCCTGAATCCTCCGGGATACCACTCGATGACAAATGGAGAGAGACTTCTCTACACCCGGTACTCGATACTTTGTCCGCTTCGTCCTGTGAGCCTGACAATGGGTACCCCAAAGTGGTAGTTACCCCCGAGTCTCTACACCCCTCCGACCAGGCGGAGGACCTCCAGTTGTCTCCAGAACCCTTCTGGGTGCCACCTGGTGGTGAATGGACAGAGACTTTCCTATATCCTAGATCTGATACCTCGCTTGCTTCGTCCAGTGAGTCCGACCTAGTGTACTCTGAAGCAGAGGTTACCCGTGAGTCTCTACACCCCTCTGACCAGGCGGAGGACCGCCAGTTGTCTCCAGAACCCTTCGGGGTGCCACCTGGTGGTGAATGGACAGAGACTTTCCTATACTCGGTACCCGATACCTCGCCTGCTTCGTCCAGTGAGTCCGACCTAGTGTACTCTGAAGCAGATGTTTTCTCTGAGCCTCTGCACTCTTCTGACCCGGCGGAGGACCTCCAGTTGTTTCCTGAATCCTCCGGGGTACCACCAGATAACAAAGAGACAGTGACTTTTCCTCATTATGTACCTGATAACCCGTCTATTTCTTCCTGTGAGCTTGACAAGATGTACCTCGAAGCAGAGATTACCCCCAAGTCTCTGTCCCCCTCCAACCCGGTGAAGGACTTCCAGTTGTCTCCTGTACCCTCTGGGGTGCCACCTGAAAATATGTGGAGAGAGACTTCCTTGTGTGCTGTTCCTGGTACTCCACCCGTTTCGTCTGTTGCTGAGGATGGCTGGATAGGAGGTAGCATCCTAGCTAACCAGATGAGATCAGTTTTTCCTGTGGACAGTGGAAGTGATCTCCTTGAAGTGAACGACTGGTCCTCGAATTCCCTGCGGAAGATTCTGGCAGGCCTGAAGAAGAGGGGGCGTAAGGGGGGGGGTACTGTAACATACCTGGCGGCGTCCTTGCATAGTGGTCCATCTCCCACTGTGCAAGAGCGCGCACTTGATCTCCTGTCCAGAATGTCTCTCTGGCTTCCCTCCATGCTGTCTGTTTGTGTCTGTTTCTGCTGCTTAAGGGCGGCGCCCGATCACTTCCTGCTTTTTGTACCTGCTGTGGGTCACACCTCTTGTGCGTCCTCAGCCTATTGCTGTCTGTCACCTGGTATATAGCTCAGCTGCGCCCATCTATCCCTGCCTGAGCATAGTGTTTCATTCAGTGTGTGCTTGCACTCTGAAGGTGCCAGGTCCCGTTCTGTGTTCTCTTGTCTGCCTATCCTGGAGGCTGTATTTCCAGGCCTGTCTGAACACGCTCCTAGCCTGTTCCTCCTGCCTTCTAGGGGCCGATTACCTAGACCTGTTCCTGTATCTTGTCTGACCTGTCTGAACACGCTCCTAGCCTGTTCCTCTCGCCTTCTAGGGGCTGATTACCTAGACCCGCTCCTGTATCTTGTCTGTCCTGTCTGAACACGCTCCTTGCCTGTTCGTCCTGCCTCTCTGGGGGCCGTATTCCCAGACCCGCTCCTGTATCCCGCTGCAGTGTCGGTCTCCTCCGTACACTCAGTTCCAGTCTGAACTCTCTCCTATCCTTTACCTGTTTTGCCTCTATGTCCGTTCCCTTCCTTTTTCTGCAGAGTCTGAACTCGTACCTAACTCCTGCTTGTTGTCTCTGTACTCCCGTTTGTGAGTTTGTGGTCCACTCGCTACTTCACTGCAAGTACCCTGTGGGTGTCTGGCTCTGCCTTTCCCTTCCTGTCTGTTCCGTGTGAACAGAGCCCTGTCCCCCCTACTCAGCCTAGCCTGCTCTGACTCCTTTGCTCACCGCTCTGGCGGTTCTAGCCTGCTCTGACTCCTTTGCTCACCGCTCCGGCGGTTCTAGCCTGCTCTGACTCCTTTGCTCACTGCTCCGGCGGCTCTAGTCTGCTCTGACTCCTTTGCTTACCGCTCCGGCGGTTCTAGCCTGCTCTGACTCCTTGCTCACTGCTCCGGCAGTCCTGTCCTGCCCTGCTTCTGCCCACTGCTCCGGCAGTCCTGTCCTGCCCTGCTTCTGCCCGCTGCTCCGGCAGTCCTGTCCTGCCCTGCTTCTGCCCGCTGCTCCGGCAGTCCTGTCCTGCCCTGCTTCTGCCCGCTGCTCCGGCAGTCCTGTCCTGCCCTGCTTCTGCCCGCTGCTCCGGCAGTCCTGTCCTGCCCTGCTTCTGCCCGCTGCTCCGGCAGTCCTGTCCTGCCCTGCTTGTGCCCGCTGCTCCTGCAGCCCCGTCCTGCTCTGTTCTTGCCCACCGCTTCGGGCGTTCCCTCTCTGCTGTGGTTGTCTACCGCATCTGCGGTTCTGTGACCCAGTCTGTACTGGGTCTTAACCTTTCTGTGCTTCAGCCCGTCCTTTCGGCCAGTACCTCCCTGCCTGCATACTCGCCTGTATCCACCCATCTGCATACCTGCCGTGTTTGCTTATATCCACCAGTCTGTGCCAGCCTAACCTGCCTGTTCCTGAGTCCCAGTGTGTACTGGGTCCTATCCCGCCTGTGTTCCTACCTGCTAGTGCCTCCCTGTCTGCACTCTAGCTGTGCTTGCCTGTACCCCTCTACCTGTATTGTTCCTGAGTCCCAGTGTGTACTGGGTCCTATCCCGCCTGTGTTCCTACCTGCTAGTGCCTCCCTGTCTGCACTCTAGCTGCGCTTGCCTTTACCCGCCTGCCTGCTTACCAGTCGTGCCTGCCTATACCCTCCAGTCTGTGCGCCAGCCTAACCAGCCTGATCCAGTAATCCCTGTGTGGGTCAACCCCCGTGTCCGGAGTTTGACCTGGAGTAGCACCTGGTCCCTCTGCCCGGTTTCTCCCTGGTGCACTGGCGTCGTATGCCGTCGTGCCATCTTGGTTGGATCGGCCAGATACTTAGTCACGCCCCTCCAGGCACTCTCCGGTTCATGGTCCAGTGGAATCACTACAATCACACGCACACGCCGCTCAGCCCGGGCGTGTGCATAACAGCAATGTAATTAAGAACAATGTTCAGTGTAAACAAGAACAAAGAGTCCTGGAAGTGATTTTATGACCCCCACCAAGCCCTGATCTCAACATTACTGAGTCTGTCTTGGATTACATGAAGAGACAGAAGGATTTGTGCAGCGACATCCACAGAAGATCTGTAGTTAGTCCTCTAAGATGTTTGGAACAACCTTCCTGCCGAGTTTCTTCAAAAACTGTATGCAGGCGTACCTAGAAGAAATGATGGTGTTTTGAAGACAAAGGGCGGTTACATCAATTATTTAGATTTTTTTTGTTCATTCACTTTGCATCTTGTTAATCGATAAAAAGAAACTATTGACACTTCCATTTTTAAAGAATTTTTTATATTGCAGCAATTTTTCCACAATGACCTAAAAGTTTTGCACAGTACTGTACATCATTGAACTGTATGACATGTATTTCCCCAGTGGACACACATGCGCAGATTATAAATAAGTCATCTGAACCTTCCGATTTCATCGTTTTTAAGGTAGAAAGTAGACTAAGGTCCATTGAGTTTAACCTACAGTATAGCCTAACATGTAGAAAACCAGAGGAACTAGGAGTTTTTATGCAAAAAAATGACAATCTTTATTGAATACAAATACTTACATAGAAAAAACAGACAATTAAATATATAACCAGTGTGCATAGGAAACAGTGTCGTAAACACCTCCCTAAAAATAGACCAGCCGAAGGTAGTAAAGTGACCTGTGCAGTGTATGGACTAGGAAAGCGGAATAAATTCAGCTAATGGTAAAGAATTGACCCAGATAAACAGTTATATGAAAAAGTTTGGGCACCCCAATTAATCTTAAGCTTAATGTTTTATAAAAATTGGTGTTTTTGCAACAGCTATTTCAGTTTGATATATGTAATAACTGTTGGACACAGTAATGTTTCTGCCTTGAAATGAGGTTTATTGTACTAACAGAAAATGTGCAATCTGCATTCAAACAAAATTTGACAGGTGCATAAGTATGGGCACCTCACCAGAAAAGTGACATTAATATTTAGTAGATCCTCCTTTTGCAAAAATAACAGCCTCTAGTCGCATCCTGTAGCTTTTAATGATTTCCTGGATCCTGGATGAAGGTATTTTTGACCATTCCTCTATACAAAACCATTCCAGTTCAGTTAAGTTTGATGGTCGCCGAGCATGGACAGCCCTCTTCAAATGATCCCACAGATGTTCAACGATATTCAGGTCTGGGGACTGGGATGGCCATTCCAGAACATTGAAATTGTTCCTCTGCATGAATGCCTGAGTAGATTTGGAGCGATGTTTTGGATCATTGTCTTGCTGAAAGATCCATCCCCTGCGTAACTTCAACTTTGTCACTGATTCTTGAACATTATTGTCAAGAATCGGCTGATACTGAGTAGAATCCATGCGTCCCTCAACTTTAACAAGATTCCCGATGCCGGCATTGGCCACACAGCCCCAAAGCATGATGGAACCTCCACCAAATTTTACTGTGGGTAGCAAGTGTTTTTCTTGGAATGCTGTATTTTTTTGCTGCCATGCATAACGCCTTTTTGTATGACCAAACAACTCAATCTTGGTTTCATCAGTCCACAGGACCTTCTTCCAAAAAGAAATTGGCTTCTCCAAATGTGCTTTTGCATACCTCAGCCGACTCTGTTTGTGGCGTGCTTGCAGAAACGGCTTCTTTCGCATCACTCTCCCATACAGCTTCTCCTTGTGCAAAGTGCGTTGTATAGTTGACCGATGCACAGTGACACCATCTACAGCAAGTTGATGCTGCAGCTCTCTGGAGGTGGTCTGAGGATTGTCCTTGACTGATCTCACCATTCTTCTTCTCTGCCTTTCTGATGTTTTTCTTGGCCTGCCACTTCTGGCCTTAACAAGAACTGTCCCTGTGTTCTTCCATTTCCTTACTATGTTCCTCAGAGTGGAAACTGACAGGTTAAATCTCTGAGACAGCTTTTTGTATCCTTCCCCTGAACAACTATGTTGAATAATCTTTGTTTTCAGATCATTTGACAGTTGTTTTGAGGAGCCCATGATGCCACTCTTCAGAGGAGATTCAAACAGGAGAACAACTTGCAAGTGGCCACTTTAAGTAGCTTTTCTCATGATAGCATACACCTGGCTATGAAGTTCAAAGCTCAATGAGGTTACAAAACCAAAAAAAGTGCTTTAGTAAGTCAGTAAAAAGTAGGTAGGAGTATTTAAAACAAGAAAATGATAAGAGTGCCCATACTTATGCACCTGTCAAATTTTGTTTGAATGCAGATTGCACATTTTCTGTTAGTACAATAAACCTCATTTCTAGGTAGAAACATTACTGTGTCCAACAGTTATTACATATATCAAACTGAAATAGCTGTTGCAAAAACACCAATTTTTATAAAACATTAAGCTTAAGATTAATAGGGGTGCCCAAACTTTTTCATATAACTGTATTATATAGACCTGGTGATCATAGTATAAGCACAACATGTGCAACCGTAGTAAGGTAACAGGGTCAAAGATCAGGAGCCTATAAATAACAAAGTAGTAAGCTAAAAACCCAAAACCGCTTAGCCTAAAGAAGTTAAATCCCGTAGACCCCTAGACAGGTGTATAGGGTGGTTTAGCTTCTTCCCAAGGCGCGTTTCGTGCTGCCTGTGCGTTGCTTTCTCAAGGGAAGTGGCGGATTTTCCCTTCCAGGACCTTAACGTATCATAGCAACCGATTACATGGGGAAACCATGTGATCGGGAGCTTAACCAATGATGCTGCTGAATTCGGCGCATGCGCCTCCAGGAGGTCACGCCCCTCTGCCGCAAACCCAGCGATTAAACCCACAGAGGACGCACACAGCTCCCAAAACCGCTTACCCTAAAGAAGTTATGTCCTGTAGACCCCCAGATTCTCTTCCTTGAGGTCTACATCGTCTTTTGATAATTCGCAACCCAATACTAAAGTCTCCAATACTGTGACGCATGAAGCTTCATATTCCATGCATCGTGTGAAAACGCGACAATACGCCAAACGACAGGGACCTGCAAGTGGTCAGACAGCGACGGGCAATGTAGGAGGTCTCCAGATGATTAATCTGTCCACCCGTGTCCTCTCCAAACATGAGATTGATGTATTAAGCAAGGGTCTTTCTTTCTTACCAACTACTGGTTTCCATTACTTTACAGACCTCAAAGACCTTCAGCTGTTTTTTTCGGAAATTAATTTAAAAAAAAATTACATAAGAATTACAATACTCCATCCCTCTAGTCCATAATAATTGGGGACTTCAAATCAGGAGTCATACCTAAGAAGGTGCTTGAAGGACTGACCGTTCGATTTCCTAGGATCACTACTTTGTACTTACTGCTAGAGATGAGCGGTGTTCGACTAGAACTGTTCGCCAATCTCAAATTCGAGCTGTTTTGGGCGGTGTTCGAGTCGTTCGACGAACCCGAACGATTTGCAAAAAATTCGGCTGTTCGAGGTTATGTTCGATAACTGTTCGTGCACCAAAAGCGTGTCCTGCATGTCTGGTGCTATTTAGAGCACCAATCATGCAGGGAAATCATGCAGGGATTGTCTGCCACTCACTGTAATGCCACAGCCATGGTGGTTGTGGCATTACAGTGATTGCCCAAATCGATGGGAACAGTGCCAACAGTGAAACATGAAAAGCCGGCAATTCATCAGCGCATACACCGGTACCCGACAATTTAGAACCGAAAGAATAGAGCTTCACACATAGATTAGATAGATAGAAACATGTCAGTCACATATATATGAAGTACTGTGACAGTGTTGCTTACTGTACTTGTCATTTAGCGTAAAGGATTTATCAAAAAAAATAATAGTGTTTTCATGCACCGTCTCTTTAAAAAAGCCGGCCGGCAATTCAGCAGCGGTACCCGACAATTTAGAATAGAAGGAATAGAGAATCACACATAGATTAGATAGATAGAAACATGTCAGTCACATATATATGAAGTACAGTGACAGTGTTGATTACTGTACTTGTCATTTAGTGTAAAGGATTTATCAAAAAAAATAATAGTGTTTTAATGCACCGTCTCTTTAAAAAAGCCGGCCGGCAATTCAGCATCTGTACCCAACAATTTAGAATAGAAGGAATAGAGCTTCACACATAGATTAGATAGATAGAAACATGTCAGTCACATATATATGAAGTACTGTGACAGTGTTGCTTACTGTACTTGTCATTTAGTGTAAAGGATTTATTTAAAAAAATAATATTGTTTTCATGCACCGTCTCTTTAAGAAAGCCGGCCGGCAATTCAGCATCTGTACCCGACAATTTATAACAGACAGAATAGAGCTTCACACATAGATTAGATAGATAGAAACATGTCAGTCACATATATATGAAGTACAGTGATAGTGTTGGTTACTGTACTTGTCATTTAGTATTAAAATAAAGGATTTATTATTAAAAAAATTGGCGTGGGGTTCCCCTTAATTTTAGGCTCTAGCGGAGGTTAAGCAGACAGCTGGGGCAGATGTTTGAAGCCTGGGAAGGGGGTAATACCCACGGAGCTTCCCAGGCTACTAATATCAGCCCCCAGCTGAATACATAGCCTTTACTAGCTATTAAAATGGGGGACCCCCCCAAAAAAATGACGTGGGGTCCCCCTTAATTTAATAGCTAGCAAAGGCTAGGCAGACAGCTGGGGGCTGATATTAATAGCCCAGGAAGGGAGCCATGAATATTAGCCCCCTCCCAGGCTAGAAACACCAGCCGTCAGCCGCCCCAGAAATGGCGCATCCATAGGATGCGCCAATTCTGGCACTTAGCCTCGCTCTTCCACGCTGCCCTGGTGCGGTGGCAGGGGGTAATAGGGCTGGGGTTGATGTCAGCTTATAATGCCAGCTGACATCAAGCCCAGGTTAGTAAAGGAGAGGCTTCTATAAGACACCCCCATTACTAACCCCATAGTCAAAGTTAAAAAAACCACAAACACCCAGAAAAAAGTCCTTTAATTGAAATAAAGACACAATTCTTTATTGTTCTAAATTAAACCATACTTACCGTCACGCCCATTCCAGCTGAAGCCAACGATCTCCTGTAATAAAAATAAAATAATAAAGCAACCTCATCCTTACCTTTCCATGGTTCCCACGACAGCTTCAGCTCTGCTACATCGAGATGACAGGCTGGACCGCAGCAGAACGCTGCCATCCAGCCTGTCATCCCGCAGACACTGAGAAGCGCAGGCATGCTTGCGCTCCACATTGTCTCTCTGTGACGGCATAAAGATGAGCCGAGGTCATGTCCAATGAACTCGGCTCACCTCATGCACGTCACTTACAGCGTGGGAGAATTCTCACGCTGAAGCGCTGAGTGCAGGAGAATTTTCCCACGCTGTCAGTGAGGTGCATGAGGTGAGCTGAGTTCATTGGACATGAGCTCACCTCATGCACGTCACTGACAGCGTGGGAGAATTCTCCTGCACTCAGCACTTCAGCGTGAGAATTTTCCCACGCTGTCAGTGACGTGCATGAGGTGAGCCGAGTTCATTGGACATGACCTCGGCTCATCTGGATGCCGTCACAGCGAGACACTGAGGAGCGCAAGCATGCCTGCTCTTCTCAGTGTCTGCGGGATGACAGGCTGAATGGCAGCGTTCTGCTGCGGTCCAGCCTGTCATCTCGATGTAGCAGAGCTGAAGCTGTCGTGGGAACCATGGAAAGGTAAGGATGAGGTTGGTTTATTATTTTTCTTTTATTGCAGGAGATCGTTGGCTTCAGCTGGAATGGGCGTGATGGTAAGTATGGTTTAATTTAGAACAATAAAGAATTGTGTGTTTATTTCAATTAAAGGACTTTATTCTGGGTGTTGTGTTTTTTTTAAATACTTTACTAGAAATTCATGGCGGTCATGTCTAATACTGGCGTGACCCCATGAATTTTGGGCTTAGGGCCAGCTGATAATGCCAAGCTGGCCTTAACCCCTTTATTACCCAGTGAGCCACCGCACCAGGGCCCTGGATGAGTTGGGTACAGCGCCAGAAGATGGCGCTTCTATGAACGCGCCATTTTCCGGGGTGGCTGCGGACTGCAATTTGCAGCGGGGGTGGCCCAGAAAGCTTGGGCCTCCCTGCGCTGCAGATTCCAGCCCCCAGCTGCCTAGTTGTACCTGGCTGGACACAAAAATAGGGCGAAGCCCCACGTATTTTTTTTTTAATTATTTCATGAAATTCATGAAATAATTAAGAAAAAAAGGCCTTCCCTATATTGTTGTGTCCGGCCAGGTACAAATAGCCAGCTGGTGGTTGGGGGCAGCCCGTTCCTGTCTGCTGTACCTGGCTGGACACAAATATAGTGCGAAGCCCCACTTCAATTTTTTTTAATTATTTCATGAAATTCATGAAATAATTAAGAAAAAAAGGCCTTCCCTATATTGTTGTGTCCGGCCAGGTACAAATAGTCAGCTGGTGGTTGGGGGCAGCCCATTCCTGCCTGCTGTACCTGGCTGGACACAAATATAGTGCGAAGCCCCACTTCAATTTTTTTTAATTATTTCATGAAATTCATGAAATAATTAAGAAAAAAAGGCCTTCCCTATATTGTTGTGTCCGGCCAGGTACAAATAGGCAGCTGGTGGTTGGGGGCAGCCCATTCCTGCCTGCTGTACCTGGCTGGACCCAAATATAGTGCGAAGCCCCACTTCAATTTTTTTAAATTATTTCAGGAAATTCATGAAATAATTAAAAAAAAATTGACGTGGGGCTTCGCCCTGTTTTTGTGTCCAGCCAGGTACAACTAGGCAGCTGGGGGCTGGAATCCGCAGCGAATGGAGGCCCAAGCTTTCTGGGCCACCCCCGCTGCAAATTGCAGTCCGCAGCCACCCCGGAAAATGGCGCGTTCATAGAAGCGCCATCTTCTGGCGCTGTACCCAACTCATCCAGGGCCCTGATGCGGTGGCTCACTGGGTAATAAAGGGGTTAGGGCCAGCTTGGCATTATCAGCTGGCCCTAAGCCCAAAATTCATGGGGTCACGCCAATATTGGACATGACCACCATGAATTTCTAGTAAAGTATTTAAAAAAAACACAACACCCAGAAAAAAGTCCTTTAATTGAAATAAACACACAATTCTTTATTGTTCTAAATTAAACCATACTTACCATCACGCCCATTCCAGCTGAAGCCAACGATCTCCTGAAATAAAAGAAAAATAATAAAGCAACATCATCCTTACTTTTCCATGGTTCCCATGACAGCTTTAGCTCTGCTACATCGAGATGACAGGCTGGACCGCAGCAGAACGCTGCCATCCAGCCTGTCATCCCGCAGACACTGAGAAGCGCAGGCTTGCTTGCGCTCCACAGTGTCTCTCTGTGAGGGCATCCAGATGAGCCGAGTTAATGTCCAATGAACTCGGCTCACCTCATGCACGTCACTGACAGCGTGGGAAAATTCTCCTGCACTCAGCGCTTCAGCGTGGGAGAATTCTCACACTGAAGCGCTGAGTGCAGGAGAATTCTCCCACGCTGTCAGTGACGTGCAGGAGGTGAGCTGAGTTCATTGGACATGAGCTCACCTTATGCACGTCACTGACAGCGTGGGAAAATTCTCCTGCACTCAGCGCTTCAGTGTGGGAGAATTCTCACGCTGAAGCGCTGAGTGCAGGAGAATTCTCCCACGCTGTCAGTGACGTGCAGGAGGTGAGCTGAGTTCATTGGACATGAGCTCACCTTATGCACGTCACTGACAGCGTGGGAGAAGTCTCCTGCACTCAGCGCTTCAGCGTGAGAATTTTCCCACGCTGTCAGTGACGTGCATGAGGTGCGCCGAGTTCATTGGACATGAACTCGTCTCATCTTTATGCCGTCACAGCCAGACACTGCAGAGCGCAAGCATGCCTGCGCTTCTCAGTGTCTGCGGGATGACAGGCTGGATGGCAGCGTTCTGCTGCGGTCCAGCCTGTCATCTCGATGTAGCAGAGCTGAAGCTGTCGTGGGAACCATGGAAAGGTAAGGATGATGTTGCTTTATTATTTTTCTTTTATTGCAGGAGATCGTTGGCTTCAGCTGGAATGGGCGTGATGGTAAGTATGGTTTAATTTAGAACAATAAAGGATTGTGTCTTTATTTCAATTAAAGGACTTTATTCTGGGTGTTTGTGTTTTCTTTTAACTTTGACTATGGGGTTAGTAATGGGGGTGTCTTATAGACGCCTCTCCATTACTAACCTGGGCTTGATGTCAGCTGGCCTTGTAAGCTGACATCAACCCCAGCCCTATTACCCCCTGCCACCGCTACAGGGCAGTGGGAAGAGCGAGGCTAAGTGCCAGAATTGGCGCATCCTATGAATGCGCCATTTCTGGGGCGGCTGACGGCTGGTGTTTCTAGCCTGGGAGGGGGCCAATATTCATGGCTCCCTTCCTGGGCTATTAATATCAGCCCCCAGCTGTCTGCCTAGCCTTTGCTAGCTATTAAATTAGGGGGGACCCCACGTCATTTTTTGGGGGGGTCCCCCATTTTAATAGCTAGTAAAGGCTATGTATTCAGCTGGGGGCTCATATTAGTAGCCTGGGAAGCTCCGTGGGTATTACCCCCTTCCCAGGCTTCAAACATCTGCCCCAGCTGTCTGCTTAACCTCCGCTAGAGACTAAAATTAAGGGGAACCCCACGCCAATTTTTTTTAATAATAAATCCTTTATTTTAATACTAAATGACAAGTACAGTAACCAACACTGTCACTGTACTTCATATATATGTGACTGACATGTTTCTATCTATCTAATCTATGTGTGAAGCTCTATTCTGTCTGTTATAAATTGTCGGGTACAGATGCTGAATTGCCGGCCGTCTTTTTTAAAGAGACGGTGCATGAAAACACTATTATTTTTTTTAATAAATCCTTTGCACTAAATGACAAGTACAGTAAGCAACATTGTCACTGTACTTCATATATATGTGACTGACATGTTTCTATCTATCTAATCTATGTGTGAAGCTCTATTCTGTCTGTTATAAATTGTCGGGTACAGATGCTGAATTGCCGGCCGGCTTTTTTAAAGAGACAGTGCATGAAAACACTATTATATTTTTTAATAAATCCTTTACACTAAATGACAAGTACAGTAAGCAACACTGTCACTGTACTTCATATATATGTGACTGACATGTTTCTATCTATCTAATCTATGTGTGAGGCTCTATTCCTTCTTGTCTAAATTGTCGGGTACCGGTGTATGCCGCTGCTGAATTGCCGGCCGGCTTTTTTAAAGAAAGCGTCTTCTGAGCAGTTTGTCAGCTTTTGGACACCTTTGAAGGTGTTTTCTATGTGTTTCTATGTGTTTTTGTTTGCCTGCCATTGGTTTTAACGGTGTTCGACGGTGTTCTAAGGTGTTCGACGAACAGTTCGACGAACAGTTCCTCGAACATCCCGGTGTTCGACGAACCGAACCGAACCCGAACACTACGGGGGTGGCTCAACACTACTTACTGCCTAAAATCCACAAAGATGCTGTCAACCCCCCCCCCCCCCCGGGACCTCTGATCGTGTCAGAGATTGAGGGTCTCTGTGAACCAATTTGCAAATTTATTGATTACTATCTGAAGCCATTGGTGGAGACCATACCGTCATATACAGTTATATGAAAAAGTTTGGGCACCCCTATTAATCTTAAGCTTAATGTTTTGTAAAGAGAAATGGTCAAAAATACCTTCATCCAGGATCCAGGAAATCATTAAAAGCTACAGGAAGCGACAAGAGGCTGTTATTTTTGCAAAAGGAGGATCTACTAAATATTAATGTCACTTTTCTGGTGAGGTGCCCATACTTATGCACCTGTCAAATTTTGTTTGAATGCAGATTGCACATTTTCTGTTAGTACAATAAACCTCATTTCAAGGCAGAAACATTACTGTGTCCAACAGTTATTACATATATCAAACTGAAATAGCTGTTGCAAAAACACCAATTTTTATAAAACATTAAGCTTAAGATTAATAGGGGTGCCCAAACTTTTTCATATAACTGTATCATGGACACAATGGAGGTCCTTACTTGGGTTAATGGCATCTTTGTGGATGATAATACTCTCCTCATCACGGTGGATATCGAAACACTTTATACCTGCATCAGCCATGACAATGGTCTGAAGGCGGCCTGCCTTTACCTGGGTGCCTCGGACCTGGCCGACCCTCTATGTGGGTTTATCCTAGATCTGCACTTTGCCCTCACTCATAATTATTTTACTTTTAAAGATCTTTTTTACCTACAGGTATGTGGCACGGCCATTGGTGTGGCCTGTGCCCCCTCATACGCCAATCTCTTCCTGGGTTCCTGGGAGAGATCCATCTTTGGCGATGGGGGGGCAAGGGCCGCTGACCATGTGCTGTGCTGATACAGGTATATTGACGATATTTTTTTTAATGTTGAAGGGCACAGCGCAGCAGCTCTGGATGTTCATGAACAGACGTAATTTCAATGATAAAAATATTCGTTTAACTTACAAGTATGATACCACCAAGATTGACTTCCTGGATGTCAGTCTGAAGGTCGACTCCACATTGGCCATCCAGACTGATGTCTTCAGAAAGACAACTGCAGTCAATGCACTTATTCATGCCTCATCTGCTAATGATCCCGCGACTATTGGGGCCGTCCCGGTCGGACAATTTCTCCCGGCTGTTCCTCAGTACAAAAGTTGGAAACACAGGACCCGATTTAAACAACGTGGTTGTAGCCAGCGGTCCATCAAAAGAGAATATGCCAGGGGTAAAAGAACTCCGAGATCACTGTTGTTGTATCCCCGTAAGAGAGAGGACATGGGTGATGACAAGATAAGATTCATCTTCAGGTACAACAGAGGATGGAACACAATGAGATCAATCTTAACCAAACATTGGTCCATTCTCAGTACAGAACCGTAGCTGTCTCCACTCTTTGGTGCTAAACCCTCTATGACACCAAGAAAATCGCGTAATCTTAGCGATCTTCTTGTTAGGAGCCATTATTTCCCAGGCTATAATACATTTCTGGCCACATTCACACCCACAGTGGTGTGCTTTCCATGCGGGCACAGCCTGGCATGCGCAAATGTCCTTCGTTGTAAGACTTTTGGGTCTGCTGGAGGTGAACGCCAATTTAAAATTCAACTTTTGATCTCTCGTGGCAGCACTAAGGTTATCTACTATCCCACATGTGGATGCCTACTTATTTATGTGGGGCTCACTTCCAGAGAGCTCAGAGTCAGAGTCTGCGAACAAGTTAGGGAGATTCGTGCAGCCAGGCAAGTGACCGACGCATCAGAAGTCAAGACAATTCCCCGCAATTTCAAGGACTTTCACAATTGTGACCCACGTTCACGTATGGTTAGGGGTATTGACTTGATACATCTAGGCACTCAGGGAGGAAATGTTAAAAAGATTCTCGCACAGCACGAGACACGCTGGTTAGTGACTCTTGACACAATGGCTCTTAAGGGTCTTAACAAAGCCCTTAGTTTTTCTTCCTTCCTCTAGGAGTATAACTCTTTTTTGAACATTTATTGACCTTCCATATATTTTGGCACATACCCCCCCCCCCTAGATTTTGTCCATCCCATTTTTCCTCCCTTCCTTAGTCCCCTCTTTTTCCACTTCTTTTGTCATTACAATTTTAAATTTATCATTTTGTACGGTCTTTTAGTTTTTTGTTTTTGCCCTTATCACATTTTAACTATTTATTTTTCTGTTCCCACTTTTACATATTTTGTTTTTGTCCAGGTTTTAATCTTCATTTGGCATCATTTGTCAGTTATCTTTTTCCCACCTTCTCATCATGGAGGAATCATCTGGCCTGAAATATCTGCAAAAAGCTTTGGAAGACCTATGACCTACAGTGGGGGAAATAAGTATTTGATCCCTTGCTGGTTTTGTAAGTTTGCCCACTGACAAAGACATGAACAGTCTATAAATTTAAGAGTAGGTTAATTTTAACATTAAGAGATAGAATATCCAAAAAATCAAGAAAATCACATTGTGTAAAGTAAATAATTTTTTTTTTGATCCCTCTGGCAAACAACGTACAAAAACATCAAGGGATCAAATACTTATTTCCCCCACTGTATATTGTCCTTTCATATTGAATTATGTAGCAGCTGTGTCTTCCTGTTGCCTCTTCTTCTTACATAGCTATTGTTCTGTTCCATGGTCTCTAATCCCCCTTTACTTGTTGGGTACAAATACACATATCATTAGTGGTGCTGTGGTGCGCATGCGCTTACCTGCCGCAGTCAGGCGTCTTATGGCCCAGCAGGCACATTGGCGGCTGTCTCTGGAGCTGTGTGCGTCCTCTGTGGGTTTAATCGCTGGGTTTGCGGCAGAGGGGCGTGACCTCCTGGAGGCGCATGCGCCGAATTCAGCAGCATCATTGGTTAAGCTCCCGATCACATGGTTTCCCCATGTAATTGGTTGCTATGATACGTTAAGGTCCTGGAAGGGAAAATCCGCCACTTCCCTTGAGAAAGCAACGCACAGGCAGCACGAAACGCGCCTTGGGAAGAAGCTAAACCACCCTATACACCTGTCTAGGGGTCTACGGGATTTAACTTCTTTAGGCTAAGCGGTTTTGGGTTTTTAGCTTACTACTTTGTTATTTATAGGCTCCTGATCTTTGGCCCTGTTACCTTACTATGGTTGCACATGTTGTGCTTATACTATGATCACTAGGTCTATATAATATATCTTGGTCAACTCTTTACCATTAGCTGAATTTATTCCGCTTTCCTAGTCCATACACCACACAGGTTACTTTACTACCTTCGGCTGATCTATTTTTAAGGGGGCGTTTATGACACTGTTTCCTATGCACACTGGTTTTATATGTAATTGTCTGTTTTTTCTATGTAAGTATCAGTATTCAAAAAAGATTTTGTCATTTTTTTGCATAAAAACTCCTAGTTTCTCTGGTTTTCTATATGCTTTTTGGAGTTGCATGAGCACACTCTTGCTTATATGTGCCAATGTGCCCTAGTTTAATATGATTTTGGGAAATGTTTTATACAAGTGTAGCCTAACATGTTGATGCAGAAGAAGGCAAAAAACCCATGAGGCAGATACTAATAGCTACATACTAGGGGAAAAATTCCTTGCCTGCTCCACATACAGCAATCAGACTAGTTCCTTGGATCAGCGTCCCATCACAGAATCCAGTGTCCATAAGCTTTAATATTATATTTATCAAAAAAGGCTTCCTGACCCTTCTTGACTTTTAGTAGTGAATCAACCATTACAACATCATGTGGCAAAAAGTTCCTTAGTCTCACTGCTCTTACAGTAAAGAATCTGCGCCTGTGATTGTGATTAAATCACCTTTTCTCTAGACCATTTAATGTTTATTTAATGTTTGAACATCATTTGTTGAGCCTATGTTAGGGAAAAAGCATCAGGAATGTTTAATTTCAACACGCTTGTTCTATTAGGCGTTTGGCAGCACCTTACTTCCTTTTCCCCATTTTGGGCAAATTCAGGCTCAGTCCTATTGAGCATCAATGTTTAAAGGAGGAATAATTGTTGGCTGAATGAGCACTTGGCTAACACTTCCTGAATTTATAACCAACTTAGCACATAAACTAGCTTGAAGTCAAAGAAGTGAAGATCTCGCTACAGGACACATCACATCATACATATATCTAACATTGTCCTGGGGGGCTCAGACTCTCCCACTATAGTGGGCACCTACAGTAAAAATTAGCAGAGTTTACCCTATTTGAAGCTTTTTCAACTATTACTACCAGACTCCTTTATCAGCAGTTTATCTCTCAGAGAATAAAAGGATCGTCCATTTGAAATCTGACATGTTGGGTCCTTCTCTACCATAACACCAAGAGAGAAGAGTAGACGACACCCATACACATTAGTCTGTCGCTTTATTCTTATTTGCATGGAGGCTTTCATTAATGACAACTAGTAATGAGCAAGCATGCTCGCTACTGCTCGGTGCTCACCTGAGCATCTCGCTGCTTGAGATGCTCGGCGCTCACCGAGTATTTCCGGGGTTGCTCAGCGGGAGCTCGGGTCCCCTCCCTGCATGTTTGGCGCTCTTTAGAGTGCCAATGAACATGCAGGGATTGTCTGCCACACACTGTAATTCCGCAGCCATGTTGGTTGTGGCATTACTATGATTGGCTGGCAGCACAGCACCATCAGGTCTATTTCAGACCTGGCGCCGCCATCCTCATCACAGTCTACTTCAGAATCAGGCAGAGTAAGGAGAGGTGCTGCTGAGCTAGGGAGAGATTTGCTTGTTTCTTAGTTAGTGTAAGTATACCACCATATGTTATTCACATATCCATCTCAACTAACAGTCCTTATAAGGACTAATCCAGCTGCATAGATATCAGTGCTAGGCAGGCAGGCAGTGTATTTGGCAGAGTGCACATAGCAAGAGGGTCTATTCCAGTTCTGTCTGCCGCTGGTGCTTTTACAGATATTTCTAGAAATAGCCCCAGGTATCAGGGGCCAGGAATAATTTTTTTGGGGATCTTAATCCTGATTATTTGCTTAACCCTCCGTCACATACAATATCGGTTCTAACGAGTTCACATACAATGTGACTGTCAGGCGCAGGCTAGAAAAATACCTATAATATTTAATGTTTGCCATTTCAGTGCTCTAAAAGTGATCAGTGACCTTCATAGGGATGTAATAAAAGAGACTACACATAATCAGGTGCAAAAAAACCCCATTTACTTAACATAAAACTAATAACTCTGAAATACAAACATTTCAAAACTCCCGCCAAATAGTCCCCAGTTCGACTCTGTCAAAAAACTCTACAAAGAAAATTTATGGAAACAAACTTAATTTTAAGGTACCTTAACCATCCGCCACATACAATATCGGTTCTAACGAGTTCACATACAATGTGACTGTCAGGCGCAGGCTAGAGAAATACCTATAATATCTATTGTTTGCAATTTCAGTGCTCTAAAAGTGATCAGTGACCTTCATAGGGATGTAATAAAAGAGACTACACATAATCAGGTGCAAAAAAAAAACCATTTACTTAACATAAAACTAATAACTCTGAAATACAACATTTCAAAACTCCCGCCAAATAGTCCCCAGTTCGACTCTGTCAAAAAACTCTACAAAGAAAATTTATGGAAACAAACTTAATTTTAAGGTACCTTAAGTACTATTAAACACATATTCAATCAGAATTAGATCCTGAAGTTTCCCCAGAAAAATTACACTTGCAGAGCAAAGAGCAAGAATTACACATCATTTTTGCATGTGTCAGGCAGATTGCATTATGACATTTGTGACATTCATAATTAGAAAGCCTTCTGATTCCGCTTTCCGTGGTGCAGGTGGTGCATCTCCTTCTTTTGGGAGGTGGTGCAGGTGGTGAATTTTCACTATCATCTTCTGGGCGGAATCTTTTGAGCTGAACTTGAAGGTGACAGGGGATACCGATTGTTTTCATACTTCTCTTGCGTAGCTCTCCAAGCACTAGTTTATGGGCCAATTTTTTCAGATAGAATCGTCTATGGAGTGGTTCAAGCTTGTTTTCAAGGTAAATGACTTGTGAATTTATACCACCCAAATTCAACATAGCAAAAAATATGACCATTGGCCAGCGTTTGGTGTTTCTGCTGACGTTGAAAGTTGAGCACATCTGATCAGCTGTATCAACACCCCCTTTGGTTGCATTATAAAATTTAATTATCTCCGGGTTTTTTTGTGCCTCAGTCCCAGGATCGATGGCATCATCGTCATGAAGTGTTGATAGAAGAAGTACAATTTTTTTTGCTTGTGGTACATAGGAAACCAAAACCTTTCCATTATGGAATGCAAACATACTGCTATACTGTTGTCTCCCTTTCACACTTACAAACTGTGTAGGCAATTTGTCACGCTGTCTCAGAATACTGGAGGTAGGGGGCCTAAGCTGACCCTAAGCTGGGGCCCTGACTAATCCCTCAACCTGGAGGTACTGTTAAAGGTACAGAGGTCCAGGCCGCCAGCGTAACCCCTACCTCCTGAGGATCCCTGCACCTAAGTAATCTAGTCCTGAGAAGGACCCCGATCACAACAAAAGGGGACAAGAAATAATATGCCCACACACAGTACTTAGACGAACGAGACAGTACAAGGGAAAAACCAAAACCACCTTGCATACAACAACTACACAACTACAACAGAGGGAACACCAACGGGAAAAGGAGATAAATGATAAAGCGAGGAAGGGAAAATACACTCCAAGTACACTTATCTCAGAAACTCCAAACACCACGATCCGCTCTGTAAGTCTGAATGAAATGCTTTCACCGACACTTCCCAAACAGACCAGCAGGCATTTGAAGGAGTCTCACTACAGAAGTATTGATTGCAGCTGGGCGAGGCTGGACCTCGTCTAGCACAGAGAGAGAGAGAATTAACTCCCTCACTGCCGAAAAACACAAAGCACCAACAAGTCAGCTGCGAGAAGTCAGGCTGTGTACTCGTGACGATCTTCGTGGCGACACACCCGTGACAGTACCCCCCCTTCTACGAGGGGCCTCCGGACCCTCAGGGCCAGGTTTATCCGGGTGAGTCGTGTGGAAGGCCCGAACTAATCGGTCTGCGTTAATATCCGACGCAGGAACCCACATCCTCTCCTCAGGACCATACCCTTTCCAATGAACCAGGTACTAAAGGGACCGGCGATTAAAGCGTGAATCGATGACCCTCGATACCTGGAACTCCAAGTTACCATTGACCACCACTGGAGGGGGAGGTAAAGGTGATGGTACCACCGGCGCCACATACCTCTTAAGCAATGATCTGTGGAACACGTTGTGAATTTTAAACGTAGGGGGGAGGTCAAGACGGAATGCCACCGGATTAATAATAGAACTGATTCTGTACGGCCCGATGAACCTGGGACCCAGTTTCCAGGAGGGAACCTTAAGTTTAATATTCCTGGTAGACAACCATACCCGATCGTTCACACTTAGGTCCGGACCAGACACTCTCCTCCTATCAGCCATACGTTTGTATCGGTTCCCCATAGTATTCAGATTCTTCAGCACCCCTCTCCATACTGAAGCGAGTGATGAGGAAAATCGTTCCTCCTCAGGAACCCCCGAAGAGCCCCCCCTACTGAAAGTACAAAACTGGGGGTGAAAACCATATGCCCCAAAAAACGGGGACTTACCAGTGGACTCGCTCCGCCTATTATTAAGAGCAAACTCTGCCAGAGGTAAGAAAGAAGCCCAGTCCTCCTGGTTCTCTGACACAAAACACCGGAGATATGTCTCCAAGCTCTGGTTCATACGTTCCGTCTGACCATTGGTCTGAGGATGAAAAGCCGATGAGAATGACAAATGCATCCCCCGCCGTGCACAAAACGCCTTCCAGAATTTGGACACAAACTGAGACCCCCGATCAGACATCACCTCGGAGGGTACCCCGTGAAGCCTCACAATCTCCCCAATGAACACCTGCGCAAGAGTTTTAGCATTAGGGAGAGCCGGAAGAGCGATAAAATGTGCCATCTTGCTGAACCTGTCCACTACAACGAGTATGACCGTTTTACCCGAAGACGGAGGGAGGTCCGTAATAAAGTCCATAGACAGATGAGTCCAAGGACGCTCCGGGATCTTCAAAGGTAAGAGGGCCCCAGACGGTATGTGAGGTCTTAGAGCGCGCACAAACCCCACAGGACGCGACAAAAGTTACCACCTCCTTATGTAAGTTAGGCCACCAAAACCGACGCGAGAGGAGATCCACAGTTGCTTTACTCCCCGGGTGTCCTGCAAAAACTGAGTTATGGTGTGCCTCGATCACCTTTTGTCGCAACTGATCTGGAACAAACAGTCTCCCCGGAGGTCCAACAGGGGCGTCCCCCTGAGCCTCCAATACCTCCTCCTCCAGCTCAGAGCATACTGCCGAAACCACCACCCCCTCCTGAAGGATAGGAATCGGGTCGTCCGTATTCCCGGCCCCAGGGAAACTACGAGATAAGGCATCCGCCTTTACATTTTTTGACCCAGGACGATATGTAACGACAAAATTAAGCCTGGTAAAAAACAATGACCACCTAGCTTGTCTGGGATTCAGACGTTTCGCGGACTCCAGATATAGCAGGTTCTTGTGATCGGTGATGACGGTGACCGGATGGACTGCCCCCTCCAAAAAATGGCGCCACTCCTCAAAAGCTAACTTAATGGCCAAGAGTTCCCTATTGCCGACATCGTAATTCCTCTCAGCGGACGACAATTTTTTAGAGAAAAAGGCGCACGGATGCCACTTACCAGGGGACGAACCCTGTGACAATACTGCTCCCACCCCTACCTCGGAAGCGTCTACCTCTACAATGAATGGCTGTGACGCATCAGGTTGAATGAGTATGGGTGCCGAGGCAAAACATTTTTTCAAGGAGGAGAATGCTTGACAAGCCTTGTCAGACCACCTAGAAAAATCCGTCCCCTTTTTAGTCATGTCTGTGAGAGGCTTAACCATGGACGAGAAATTACTAATGAACTTCCGGTAATAATTAGCAAACCCCAGGAAACGTTGTAGTGCCTTAAGATTCTCTGGCCGATCCCACTCAAGAACTGCCCGCACTTTCCCAGGGTCCATACGAAAACCGGACGCTGAAACCAGGAAGCCTAAAAACTGGAGTTCCTGTACGGCGAACACACACTTTTCCCATTTGGCATACAGTTTATTATCCCGCAAGATCTGTAACACCTGCCTAACGTGCTCCTGATGAGACACCAGATCCGGCGAGTAAATTAAGATATCATCCAGATATATGACAACAAACTGTCCCACCAGGCGGCGAAAAATGTCATTAACAAAGTGTTGGAACACCGCCGGGGCATTAGTCAGACCGAATGGCATGACAAGGTTCTCATAATGCCCCTCCGGAGTGTTAAACGCCGTCTTCCACTCATCCCCCTCCTTCATCCTAATCAGATTGTACGCCCCCCTGAGATCCAACTTAGAGAACCATTTGGCGCCCACGATCTGATTAAAGAGATCGGGAATAAGTGGGAGCGGATACGGATCTCGGACCGTAATCCGATTAAGTTCACGGAAATCCAGGCAAGGGCGTAGGCCTCCATCTTTCTTCTTAACAAAGAAGAACCCCGCAGCCACCGGTGAAGATGAAGGTCTAATATGCCCCTTAGCCAGACTTTCTGAAATATAATCCTTCATGGCCTGCCTCTCAGGACCAGAAAGGTTATACAACCTAGCTTTAGGTAACTTGGCCTCAGGGAGCAGTTTTACAGAACAGTCATACTCGCGATGAGGAGGTAGTTCCTGACACCCTTTCTCCGAGAATACATCCTCAAAGTCCGCCAGAAATGGAGGTAAGACCCAAGGAGTAACCGCACCGATGACCGTGTTCATGCAGTTTTTATTACAGAATTTACTCCATTGGCTTATCTCTCTGGTTTGCCAATTAATAACCGGGTTATGCTTAGCTAACCAGGGAAGGCCCAACACTATAGGAGTGGGAAGACCCTCCAACACGTAGCAAGACAACAGTTCTTTATGTATCGCCCCCACTTGAAGTTTTACGTCATGCACAGCTTGCAAAAAACTTCCCTGACCGAGAGGCCTGGCATCGATCGAGAATATGGGGATGGGTTTAGCCAACTCACTCAATCGCATACCTTGAACCCGGGCAAACCGAGCATCAACCAGATTAGCCCCGGCCCCACTATCCAGAAGAACAGATATCCTCTCAGTTCTCGTACCCACCACCACCTCCGCCGGTACGAGAAACTGAGACGAACCTAGGGACGAAATACCTACTCCCAGATTGCCGTCCACCACACAACCTGGGATCAACAGTTTTCCGACGACTCTTCACTCTGCAAGGGACGGGATGGACACCCCCCAATAAAATGTCCCTTTCTCCCGCAGAAGAAACACCTTCCTGTCTTATGGCGCACCACCGGTCCCCTCCCCCGAAATGATGTCCCTCCTAATTGCATAGGCTCCTCTGGACTGACCAGGGGAACCACCATATGAGGGGACCTTGTAGGAGGTGGAGTCATCACAGGGGGTAGAGTTATCCCGCACCTCTCCCGAAGCCGTCTGTCAACGCGAATAGCAAGGGCCATAGCGGCTTCCAGTGACGCGGGAGAGTCATACTGTGCCAACACATCCTGTAATTTGTCGGATAAACCATGACAAAACTGGCTCCTAAGAGCCGGGTCATTCCACTGGGTGTCCGTGGCCCACCTATGGAACTCCGAACAGAATTCCTCCGCCGGACGATCTCCCTGCTGGATCCTACGTAACTTAGACTCAGCAAGGGAGATCCGATCTGGGTCATCATATACGAGTCCCAGAGCAGCGAAAAACCTATCCACTGACTGGAGAGCCGGGGAGCCCGGGGGAAGAGAGAACGCCCAAGATTGTGGGTCCCCTAGTAGGAGCGAGATGACAATTCCCACCCTTTGTTCTTCACTCCCCGATGACCGAGGCCGCAGCCGAAAGTACAACTTGCATGCCTCCCGGAAAACAAAAAACTTGTCCCGCCCCCCAGTGAACCTGTCAGGGAGAGCTACTTTAGGTTCTGGTCCGGCTTGCTCCTGAGGATGCAAAACCTTGGACCTAACGTCCGCCAGCTCCATGGACAAACTCTGCAACTGCCGAGCTAGACCGGCTACTGGATCCATGGTAGCTGGAGAAAAACTAAGTGGGTCGGTGAAAATGTCACGCTGACTCAGAATACTGGAGGTAGGGGGCCTAAGCTGACCCTAAGCTGGGGCCCTGACTAATCCCTCAACCTGGAGGTACTGTTAAAGGTACAGAGGTCCAGGCCGCCAGCGTAACCCCTACCTCCTGAGGATCCCTGCACCTAAGTAATCTAGTCCTGAGAAGGACCCCGATCACAACAAAAGGGGACAAGAAATAATATGCCCACACACAGTACTTAGACGAACGAGACAGTACAAGGGAAAAACCAAAACCACCTTGCATACAACAACTACACAACTACAACAGAGGGAACACCAACGGGAAAAGGAGATAAATGATAAATCGAGGAAGGGAAAATACACTCCAAGTACACTTATCTCAGAAACTCCAAACACCACGATCCGCTCTGTAAGTCTGAATGAAATGCTTTCACCGACACTTCCCAAACAGACCAGCAGGCATTTGAAGGAGTCTCACTACAGAAGTATTGATTGCAGCTGGGCGAGGCTGGACCTCGTCTAGCACAGAGAGAGAGAGAATTAACTCCCTCACTGCCGAAAAACACAAAGCACCAACAAGTCAGCTGCGAGAAGTCAGGCTGTGTACTCGTGACGATCTTCGTGGCGACACACCCGTGACACAATTCTTTTTTATTTTTTCTTACAGCTCCGACATATGAAAGCTTCTGCATTTTCAGATAATCAATCAGATCACAATTTGAAAACCAATTGTCAGCTGTTATATTACGACCCGATCCAAATAAGGGCTCAGCCAGTCTTTTTACAACATCACTAGGTTTGTTGCTGACACAGTAAGGACCTTCTGGTTGTTTTCCTGCATAAACTTCCAGGTTGTAAGTGTAGGTCTTACTGGCATCAACAAGGGCATACATTTTTGTTCCATAATTGTTAGGCTTTGATGGAATATATTGACGAAAGACACATTTACCACGAAAACCAGGGAGCATTTCGTCAATAGCGAGATTCTCCCCAGGGCAATAGCTTTTTTTACAGTTTTCAACAAATTTTTGGAATATATCATGAATTGGAGCAAGTCGGTCATGTGTTTTACGTTATGTTCGGGTAGTTCTGTCGTCAAACTGAAGGCAACGAATTAGAAGCTTGAATCTGTTTATGGACATAACAAGGCCAAATTTTTCAACTCCATCCCCATCTTTACTCCAAAGTTCCTCCAAACTTTGTCTATTTGCCCTATAAGCTCCTGCAAGGTATAATAATCCAAAACAAGCACACAGTTCTATTTCATCTGGGGCCTTGATGGTTCTGTTGCAGATGAACTTGTCCTTTATAATGTCTATATATTGGTTGGTATATGTGACAATAGAGACCAGAATGTCATCTGTAAATAAACTATTCCAGCATTCAACTGCAGTTTTTGCATTACTTGCAGTTCCTATAACTGCAGGAAGGTGAGTAATAATGTTTTGAGGTTCCCTACGTTTTTTCTGGAGTGGCTTCCTTTTCCATTGTTTTTTTTTTATCTTTTCCCATATAATAAGATTCTACATCTTCATCCTCATCACTGTCACCATCTTGCTCTGTTTCAGAATCCACTTCACATACTTCCACCTCATCATGAGAATCAATCTCACTTTCCTCTCCTAAATTCTCATTCAGTGTGGGGTCTGCATCATCTAACAGCATGTTTGTTACTTCCTCAACATCAAGGTTTTTTGATAACTTGTACATTTTCCTCTCCATTTCAGCAGATAATCTGAAGCAAGAGAAGGAATATGTGTTAGGGAACTACTGTATATGCCTGAGCAGCACACTTTCTTTTTTAATCTGCCTTATTTCTATGAAATATCCTCACACTTTGTGCTATACATTCATAAAACAAGCTAAATAAACAATTGTGATGAAAAAAAACATAAAATACCAACCTTATTGAGTGTGACGTGTTCACATGCAATGAGCCTGAGAGATTAGTGCAGTTATATCTGTCCTCCTGAAGCTCTGCAATCCAACTGTGGTATGAGGTTTCACAGAGCTGCTAGAGACAGGAGACTACCTGGAGGGAGGGGATTTCCTCACAATCTGGTGAGGAAGGAGAAATGAAAGTAAAAGAGATGTGCCTGTCAGGCCTATTGTATGTGACGGAGGGTTAAGAATTATTAAACACATATTCAATCAGAATTAGATCCTGAAGTTTCCCCAGAAAAATTACACTTGCAGAGCAAAGAGCAAGAATTACACATAATTTTTGCATGTGTCAGGCAGATTGCATTATGACATTTGTGACATTCATAATTAGAAAGCCATCTAATTCCGCTTTCCGTGGTGCAGGTGGTGCATCTCCTTCTTTTGGGAGGTGGTGCAGGTGGTGAATTTTCACTATCATCTTCTGGGCGGAATCTTTTGAGCTGAACTTGAAGGCGAGAGGGGATACCGATTGTTTTCATACTTCTCTTGCGTAGCTCTCCAAGCACTAGTTCATGGGCCAATTTTTTCAGATAGAACCGTCTACGGAGTGGTTCAAGCTTGTTTTCAAGGTAAATGACTGGTGAATTTATACCACCCAAATTCAACATAGCAAAAAATATGACCATTGGCCAGCGTTTGGTGTTTCTGCTGACGTTGAAAGTTGAGCACATCTGATCAGCTGTATCAACACCCCCTTTGGTTGCATTATAAAATTTAATTATCTCCGGGTTTTTTTGTGCCTCAGTCCCAGGATCGATGGCATCATCATCATGAAGTGTTGATAGAAGAAGTACAATTTTTTTTGCTTGTGGTACATAGGAAACCAAAACCATTCCATTATGGAATGCAAACATACTGCTGTACTGTTGTCTCCCTTTCACACTTACAAACTGTGTAGGCAATTCTTTTTTATTTTTTCTTACAGGTCCGACATATGAAAGCTTCTGCATTTTCAGATAATCAATCAGATTACAATTTGAAAACCAATTGTCAGCTGTTATATTACGACCCGATCCAAATAAGGGCTCAGCCAGTCTTTTTACAACATCACTGGGCTTGTTGCTGACACAGTAAGGACCTTCTGGTTGTTTTCCTGCATAAACTTCTAGGTTGTAAGTGTAGGTCTTACTGGCATCAACAAGGGCATACATTTTTATTCCATATTTGTTAGGCTTTGATGGAATATATTGACGAAAGGCACATACCACGAAAACCAGGGAGCATTTCGTCAATAGTGAGATTCTCCCCAGGGCAATAGCTTTTTTTACAGTTTTCAACAAATTTTTGGAATATATCACGAATTGGAGCAAGTCGGTCATGTGTTTTACGTTCGGTTCGGGTAGTTCTGTCGTCAAACCGAAGGCAACGAATTAGAAGCTTGAATCTGTTTATGGACATAACAAGGCCAAATTTTTCAACTCCATCCCCATCTTTACTCCAAAGTTCCTCCAAACTTTGTCTATTTGCCCTATAAGCTCCTGCAAGGTATAATAATCCAAAAAAAGCACGCAGTTCTATTTCATCTGTGGTCTTGATGGTTCTGTTGCAGATGAACTTGTCCTTTATAATGTCTATATATTGGTTGGTATATGTGACAATAGAGTCCAGAATGTCATCTGTGAATAAACTATTCCAGCATTCAACTGCAGTTTTTGCATTACTTGCAGTTCCTATAACTGCAGGAAGGTGAGTAATAATGTTTTGAGGTTCCCTACGTTTTTTCTGGAGTGGCTTCTTGTTCCATTGTTTTTTTTTACCTTTTCCCATATAATAAGATTCTACATCTTCATCCTCATCACTGTCACCATCTTGCTCTGTTTCAGAATCCACTTCACATACTTCCACCTCATCATGAGAATCAATCTCACTTTCCTCTCCTAAATCCTCACTCAGTGTGGGGTCTGCATCATCTAACAGCATGTTTGTTACTTCCTCAACATCAAGGTTTTTTGATAAATTGTACATTTTCCTCTCCATTTCA
The DNA here is from genome assembly GCF_046119375.1 of Phyllobates terribilis. NCBI lineage: Eukaryota > Metazoa > Chordata > Amphibia > Anura > Dendrobatidae > Phyllobates > Phyllobates terribilis. Next base: position 732,812,243 of record NW_027362763.1, on the reverse strand, counting down.
GCAGATAGTCTGAAGCAAAAGAAGGAATATGTGTTAGGGAACTACTGTATATGCCTGAGCAGCACACTTTCTTTTTTAATCTGCCTTATTTCTATGAAATATCCTCACACTTTGTGCTATACATTCATAAAACAAGCTAAATAAACAATTCTGACGAATAAAAACATAAAATACCAACCTTATTGAGTGTGACGTGTTCACATACAATGAGCCTGAGAGATTAGTGCAGTTATATCTGTCCTCCTGAAGCTCTGCAATCCAACTGTGGTATGAGGTTTCACAGAGCTGCTAGAGACAGGAGACTACCTGGAGGGAGGGGATTTCCTCACAATCTGGTGAGGAAGGAGAAATGAAAGTAAAAGAGATGAGCCTGTCAGGGCTATTGTATGTGACGGAGGGTTAAAAAGCAATCCAGAGAACACTGTCTTTCAGCTCCATTTGCTTGTTGGCACTGCAGAATACAGCCAGATCCTTTCCATATTACAGCGCTAAAAATCCATCTATCTAAAACTGTGGTTTGTCTGTCACACGGATCACATATCAGTGCGCTCAAAATTCTGCCATTTCTGGCCTCCATTGAAATTTTGTTGCAGAGTGTTAGCGAAGTTATAGACACCAGTTGGCTGTTAAAAATAGTTACCTACAGGCCAGCTATTTAAAACCGTGATTTGTCCTTCACACGGATCACATATAAGTGTGCTGAAAATTCTGCCATTTCTGGCCTCCACTGAAATTTTTTTGCAATGTGTCAGTGAATTTATTGACACAAGGTCGCTGTTAAAAATAGTTACCTACAGGCCAGCTTTTTAAAACTGTGGTTTTCCATCACACATATCACATATCACTGTGGTTCAAATCCAGCCATTTGTAATTAACGTGGAAAATATTGTCCTCCATTTAAAATGGGCAAGGCGCGTAGCAAGAGTCGGGGAAGTGGACGTGATGGTGATGACGGTGCATGCAGAGGATGAGGCCGAGGCCGTGGGCTAGCTGAAATTGTGCCACAACAAACAACTACATCTTCTCGCTCGACCTTCCTGTCCCAATTAATAGGGAACTGCAGAACACCACTACTGAACACAGGGCAGTGTGAAAATGTTATTGGTTGGATAGCAGATAATGCTTCCAGTCACTTAGCAACCACCACCAACCTGTCTTCCACATGGTCAAGTCTCAGTAGCTGTGAGTCTGGACTGCATATTCCTCACCCTGATCCTCCTTCCTCCCACCATGCCGAGTGCCCAGAGACAACTGATCAAACACTTGAACACTGCGAAGAACTGTCCACTTTTCCATTTATAGATTCTGGCCTCTTACCCGGTCCACTTGAAGCGGGGCAAGAGGAGTGCATGCATGTAGCAATGCCCAAATATTTGAGCAGCCACGGTCACACAAAGGCGACGGTGGGAAACTGTCACGAGAGGTGGACGATAATGAGACACAATTGCCAGACAGTCAGGAGGAGGACCAGGGTGCGGAAGTGGAAGATGAGGTGGTGGATGATATAGTAACTAACCCAACCTGGTAGGGGGACATGCGAGCAAGGAAAGCAGCACAAAGGGGGAGGGAGGTGTAGCACCACAACAGGCAGGAAGAAGGAGTGTGCTGGCCTCAGACAGAAGGCAGGCAACTGTTCCCTGTAACATCAACATGACGGAAGTTGCCAGTACAACTGTTAGGTCTTCCCGAGTCTGGTTGCTTTTTAAAGACTCTGCCGATAACCCCAAAAAGGCCATTTGCACCGCCTGCAAGGTCAGCATCAGCAGGGGTAGCAAAACCACCAGCCTGACCACCACCAGCATGATTAGGCACATGGTAGTAAAGCACCCGACTAAGTGGGCCGAACCCCTGGGTCGAGGAAAAGGGTCTGCGGGTGGCACCACTGCTCCTTCCGCTGTTGTGCATGCAAGCCAATCCTCTGTCCATCGTACATGCTAGGGCCTGGAGCACTAGCAGCTGGCTAGTTTCTTCTCTGGTGCCCTTGGAGGACACTTGGCGTTATCTCTTTGGTGTCTGCTCAAGCTAAGTGTATCCCCTTTGTTTGTTTACCTAGTTGTCTTTAGTTTGTAGTGGGGCTTGACTAGTGCTCACCCTGTCCCCTCCCTATCTAGGGCCAAGCTCTAGGGACAATCAGGGCTTAGGTTCCTGCTCGGCGATAGGTGTGGAACCTATATAGGCACAATAGGGTAGGCAGGGTGATATTAGATCTGCCTAGGGGTCTCCACTCTCCCTTTCCCTGTTGTTCCTCCCCCTCATCCCTTTGTGTTGCACTTAGTTTTTCCCTTACATTGCATGACACAGGCCCAGGAAACCCATCCTACACTCTATCACCATGGCCCATAAAATCCAATCTAAGCCATTTAATTAGGTGCTGAAATTCACAAGTAATGTACAACCTCCTTGTAAATTTGAATAAATATTCAATGGGTAGAATTGTGTCTTTTATTTTAGCACTTTTATGGCATCTTACCCTTTACTTTATCGTACATTTCTCTGTACCTGAAAAAATATGTAACCAAGGTCTGAAAATATATTATTTTTAGAATTAATTATGGGGTCAAAATAATTTTAAGTGCAATATTTGCATAAACCATATAATATCTCATGAACAATTGACAAGGTGTAATTCATGGTTATTATGTATGAGAAACAGTAACTTACTTAATAATCCTCCTGATAAAATCTTCCAAAAGACACATCCACACAACCAAGCTGTCCTTTCATCCCAGTGCAAGTTAATGGAAGATGATTTATCTTAAAGGATACTGTTGCATTAATATTAATAAAATGTCTCATTTCTTGCATAATGAACTCATTTGTATTATTAGAGTCACCCTCACTAATGTCTGATATACATACAGAAGATACTGTATCTCCTTCGTATGTCTGTGCAACGATTATGCAATGTGCTAAAACAGATCACAGGATGCATATTAAAGAGAAATTAAATAAAAACTGTTGCCTTAACCGAAGTTGACAAAATTAGCTTAATATGTAAAATGGCAACTTATGAGTAATGGAAGATCGGAACGGTATAAATCTGCTAATAAATTCTTGAGATTTGTTGAAAAGGTCTCCAAAGATAGCATTAAATGTACAAATGTAGTTTATACCACCTACAAGAAGGAATACCTTATTAACACCTTAGCAAGAAAACAGCATAACTATTTTCGCCAAATACGGGGAAAAACAGGGGAGAATATTGGTATTCCTACATCAGGTAAGTTCCCACCTGTTAACTCTTACTCAATCACTGGTGTATGTTAACTTGCTTAGCCTGCTAAAAATGGCTTTAAGGGGAACTTATAAGCTGCCATTGCCCCCCTAAACTGCCACCATGTCTGTATTGCACTCTTTTCCAGCATTCTAAAAAGTCCTTTTTTCCTGCTTAGCAATTGCTGAATAAATGCAAAAAGAACTGTGTACCCTTCACTTGCGCTATATGAATCAGTAAGTGACTAATCAGGTCGGGACATTGATTTCTCCAGACTAATCCTCCCTCTTACCATGCAAGCATGTTCTTCAGCAACAAAGATTAATAGTTAAAACTTAGCCTTTAATCATTTTTGGATAAAAACATTGGCAGAATGTGCACATATTAGCCAGCTATGATTAAGATTTTGTCTAGCCAAAACGCGTAAGCATTAAAGTTTTTTTTAATATGTGCACATTCTGCCATTTTTTTTATTCTACTGTATATGATTAAAGGCTGTCTTATCAATTTTCATTGGTGCTGGAGAACATCCCCTTTTGGACCATAGAGAGCTATTTGACCTAGAAGCCAGATCAGTGCATACTCCGTGCACCACAATCAAACTGCAGACTTTATATCCTGAAAGTTTCCTAGGATACTTATCTCTACACAAGAGACCAGTGCATAGTTCATGCACCACTTCCAGACCACAGACTGTCTACCCTGGAAGTTTCCTGGAATAATTATCTCTAACACAGGAGACCAGTGCATAGTCCATGCTCCACTCCAAGACCACAGACGGTCTACCCTGGAAGGTTCCTGAAATATTTATCTCTAACACAGGAGACCAGTGCATACTCCGTGCACCACTCCCAGACCACAGATGGTCTACCCTGGAAGTTTCTTGGAATACTTATTTCTAACACAGGAGACCAGTGCATACTACATGCACCACTCCCAGATTACAGACAGTCTACTCGAAAACCTCGAAAACGTATGTCTCTCTAACACAGTAGACCAGTGTATATGCCATGCACCACTCCCAGACCACAGACAGTGTACTTTGGAAGTGTCCTGAGATACTTATCTCTAATACAGAAGTGGGAAGCTGATTTAACACTTTTTGTATTTTTAGTATTTTACCCTTACCTGGTTTTGGCTTACAAATTCTGATATAAAATACTGACAACATACTGAATGTGTGAATGTAGCCAAACAGTGTGTAAAGGATTTGGCTTGAAACAGTGCCTAACGAAAATTAGCCTGAGCCAGTAAACCGTGTTTAAATGTTTATGCCCTTCAAGTCCCAGAAATCAAAAAAGGGTCAACAATTCGGCTTAACTTTCTGCCGCAACAAGTCATCAAATTCCAAAATGCTATTGATGTGTCTGTATTGTCAATGAGCTTGTTCTCCCTTCTTCTATCATTTGCCACACAGGTACCTTGGTTTCACTTGGATATCACTGCTTGTTCTATTAGTTATATCCCCTATTTTGTTGTGAGCTGCTTCTCTTAGACAGACATCGCCTATATCCATTTCTCCTTATTTGTGTTGTGTCTTTATAGATTGCTCATAACCCATTTTCTTTGTGATTGCTTTTGCTCGCTGTGTTTGCTATTGCGCATTATATCATGTAGAGCTAATTACATGGACGCTCAGTCAGAGAAGGATGAAGAAGAATAAACTACGGTTGGATGTTGATATATTAATATATATAGTTTAGCAATTCGTGTCCACATAGAATTTTACAGCTATGATTAGGCAAATATGCCAAACCTATAATGTGGCTGATAAAAGCTGACAGTTTGTTTGATAAAAATAATGGGAACACTAGAAGAAAGGAAAAACATTTACATATTTCATTATTATTTGCGCCTTAAGCAATCTCTCTCACAAGCCTTTTCTATTTTTTCATATTACCACTTGTCTGCTTAAAAAAGCCACAACAGCTCCCATAGTACAAAATAATATGCCCATAGTAATAATTTATTGTATATTGTCCATCTCACTATATACATTTATCTTCTTCCATAGGAATTACTAGCTTTATTGTGTTGTTTTTATGTACTTTTTATGCAAGTACAATATAATCAAGAATGATGTAAGTAAGATGTGAAACCGCCTTGCATGATGCATCTTTGTACTCATGTAGCAAGGCTGAGCTTGTCAGATGTAGAAAATCCAGGTTTGTCTTCAGTCGCAAAACACTAGGATTTCTTTATGACAAGTGATAAGTGCTTACTTCCAGCAGCCTCTGAGTCTGAAAGAAGCTGACAATTGTCGGGCCCCCAACAGTCTGATATTGATTGACCTATTCAGAGAAAAGGGGATGCAAAATAACAGTAACCTTGGAATTTTGAGGTTTTGTTCTTTAGATTTTGTTTGTATTCATTCACCATATATGTGAGTTGCTAAATTTGTTCTACATGTTAGTAGAATTAAGACAATGCTAAATTTATACAGTTTTTTATATTGCTGTTCCTGGATCCAGGCTTTGCTTCATTCACCCCAGTCTGCTAAACTCTGTTGTGATCCACAACTGGTTTTGCAGATAGCCCGACATGTACCTTATGTGATCATCTGCCTGGGCTCACCAAGACACACACATGTGTCATGGTATTAAGACTTTAGTGTTTCTTCAAAAAAACTGCAGTCTCCAGGGCATCATCTGTCTGCCTGTGGCTTCCAGTACCTCTGCTACCTGTCTGCAGTATTTCTGCTATCTGTCTGTGGTCTCAAGGACATCTCCTGTCTGTCTGTGGCTTCCAGTACCTCTGCTACCTATCTTCAGCACTTCTGATACATGTCTGTGGTCTCCAGGACATCTCCTGTCTGCCTGTAGCTTCCAGTACCTCAGATATCTGTTCCCTGTCCCCTGCCCACCTGAGGGCTCCAGCACCTCTTCTACCTGTCTCCCACTTGCCTCACCTGCCTGCTCCACCAATGCCCGTGGCCCGTGTGGCCTGTGTGCCCATCCAGACCTTGGGCTTGGAGGATCTACCTCACCAGGTGAGTCTAAGAATTTCATTAGTGTTATAATAATTTGTTTTTGTTTCTCAATTTTCTGAAAGCCATAACTTTTTAATGTTTCTATAGACAGAGCTGCGTGTGGGCTAGTTTTTCAGCAAGACAAGTTGACATTTTTATTTGTATCTAATGATTAACATATCTATTGAAATTCAAATTTGTTACATTTTTCTCAAAAAATGTGATTTGCAGAAAATTGATGCCTAATAGTGATGCGCGAATATGTTCGGATAAGGGGTTATCCAAACACAATCGGGTGCTAATCGAGTAGCTTTGGCGTTCTTGAAAGCTACAATTGAAACCAGAAGTTTACATACACTATATAAAAAGACACATATGCATGTTTTTCTCAATATCTGACATGAAATTAGAATAAACCTTTCTCGTTTTATTTCAATTAGGATTACCATAATTTTTAATATTTGCCAAATGCTAGAATAATGAGAGAAAATGTTTTAAGGCATTTTCATTACTTACTGCAAAGTCAAAAGTTTACATACACTAAGATTACTATTCCTTTAAACAATTGTGGACTGCCCATATGATGATGTCATGTGTTTGGAAGTTTCTGATGTTTTTTTTGGCAACATCTGAGTTAATTAGAGACACATCTATGGATGTATTTTAATGCACACCTGAAACACACTGTTTGTTTGTGTAGCACCATGGAAAGTCTAAAGAAATCAGCCAAGATATCAGGAAGAGAATTGTGGACTTGCACAAGTCTGGCTCATCCTTGGGTACAAATTCAAGATACCTGAAGGTGCCTCGTTCATCTGTACAAATAATTATATGCAACTACAAACAAGATGGGAATGTCTAGCCATTCTAATGCTCAGAAAGGAGACAGGTTCTGTGTCCCAGAGATGAACGTGCTTTGGTCCAACATGTGCATATCAACCCAAGGACAAAAGCAAAAGACCTTGTGAAGGTGATGGCGGAAGCTGGTAAGATTGTGTCAATATCCACAGTGAAACGAGTACTGTATCAACATGGGCTGAAAGGCCACTCTGCCAGGAAAAAAACATTACTTAAAAAGAAACATAAAAAAGCCAGATTAATGTTTGCAAATGCACACAGGAACAAATACCTTAATTTTGGAGACATGTCCTGTGGTCTGATGAAACTAAAATTAAACTTTTTTGGCATAATGACCATCGTTACGTTTGGAGGAAAAAGGGAGAAGCTTGGAAGCCTAAGAATACCATCCCAACTGTGAAACACGGGGTTGGCAGCATCATGTTGTGCGGTTGTTTTGCTGCAGGAGGGACTGGTGCACTTCACAAAATAGATAGCATCATGAGAAAAGAAGATTATGTGGCAATACTGAAGCAACATCTCAAGACATTAGCCAGAAAGTTAAAGCTTGGGCGGAAATCGGTCTTCCAAATGGACAATGACCCAAAGCATACTGCCAAGATGGTAACAAAGTGTCTTAAGGATAACAAAGTCAATGTTTTGGAGTGGCCATCACAAAGCCCTGATCTCAATCCTATTGAAAATGTATGGGCAAAGCTGAAAACACAGGTGCGAGCAAGGCGACTTACAAACCTGGATCAGTTACACCAGTTTTTTTCAGGAGGAATGGGCCCAAATTCCGACCAACTACTGTGAGAAGCTTGTGGGAGGATATCCCAAAGGTTTGACCCAAGTCATTCAGTTTAAGGGCAATGGTACCAAATACTAATGAAATGTATGTAAACTTTTGACTTTGCAGCAAGTAAAAAAAATTTCTTAAAACATTCTCTTTCTCTCATTATTCTGGCATTTGGCAAATATTAAAAGTTGTAGTAATCCTAATTGACCTTAAACGGGAAAGGTTTATTCTGATTTCATGTCAGATATTGAGAAAAACATGCACATGTGTCTTTTTATATAGTTTATGTAAACTTCTGGTTTCAACTGTATGTTCAAGTCGACGCGGTTGCATTTCTTGCGGCTGTTAGACATGAGGGAATGGCATAACAAACAGGCAATCCCCTCTTGTGTTGTGAATGTCTAACAGCCAAGAGACATGCAGCCTCAGCGGCTTGAACGTAGTTTTCCAGCACGCCAAAGCTACTCGGTTGGCACCCGAGCATGCTCAGATAACCCTTTATCCGAGCACGTTCGCGCATCACTAATGCCTAATAAATAGCAATTTTTCAAAATCTTCTGTTTCCAGAAAAAAAAAAATACAAAACACTGTATTGAACCTCTTTTGAGATCTTTAACATAAAGCTTTAGAAATGTCAAAGTGATCTCACTGTAGAAAGTGCTGGAAACCTGATAGTAACCAACAGTCTGTTTAATAACACTGCATTTTTCATGCTTTTTAAAATTAATAAAGAATTTAAAATTAATCTCTCCTAGTCTTTTGTGATCAGGCACATTGCCTTTAAGTATGCCAGATGGCTGGTGGCAGTGGTGGTGCTGCCGTGTTATGGGGTATTTTTTCTTTTACACAACCCCTTCCTTTGGCATTGCCACTTTTTCATTAACCCTATACCATGCACAGTTGTCAAATTGGACTACTAAAACAGATATGTAAAAACAGCCATGCACAGTTAAATGTCTATATAAATGATTTTTTTTCTATTTTTTTTTTTTAAATGTAACTTTTCTTCCCAAAAAGGGCAAATAAGAAATGCTAGGTAGCATAGGCAGATTATAATGAGGGCAATCTGGGCTACCCCCTGGGGCCCAAACTCCAGGGTGGCCCATGGCCAGATTGCCCTCATTATAATATTTTTTGAACCAACATTGGTGGTGCTTTTCACAAACAGGGAGTGCTCCTCTTGCTCTGCTGCTGGCAATAGAGAGACTGAGCGTAGCTGCAGCAGTCACCCTCTCTATGACTCAGCTGGAGAGATGATGTCATCGCGTGGCTGTGTTGTTTACCATGTACGCGCTGGCAAAAAGAGGAAGGAAGTAGAGCTGCAGGGGATCACCAGTAGAGGTGAGGTATTCTTTTTTTTCTTTAAAAAAAAAAATGGGTGAGAGAACGGCACAGTACGTAATAATGAATTGGGGTGGGAGGATGGGTGAGAGCACTGCACATTATGTGATAATAAATTGGGGTTGAGAGGATGGGTGAGAGCACTGCACAGTATGTTCTAATGAATTCGGGTGGGGGGATGGGTGAGAGCACAGTATGTTACAATGAATTGGGGGGTTTGTGGCTATACCGAATTGGGGTATGTCTATAATGAATTGGGGTATGTGACTAATGAATTGGGGCACGTCACTGTATTGAATTGGGGTATGTGACTATACTGAATTGGGGTTTGTAATTATAATTAATTGGGGGTATGTGGATATACTGAATTGGGGTATGTGACTATAATGAATTGGGGGTATGTGGCTTTACTGAATTGGGGGTATGTGGCTATACTGAATTGGGGGTATGTAATTTTAATTTCGGGGTATACAATTAGAATGAATTGGGGAGAGGACTAGAGATGAGAGTTGTTCGACTAAAACTGTTCGCCAATCTCAAATTCGAGCTGTTTTGGGCGGTGTTCGAGCCGTTCGGCGAACACGAACGATTTGAGAAAAATTCGGCTGTTCGAGGTTATGTTCGATAACTGTTCGTGCACCAAAATCATAACTGGATTTTTTCTCAGTAATGATGAAAATTAATGTTAATACGCAGTTTGAGTGTACAGCGGGGTGGGGGGAGGGGCAGGGGATGGATCTCTGCAGGAATAATGAAGATCTCCATTTTTTTTTCTCTTTCCCGCATTTGCAGTGGGGAGGTGCAATCTGTCAGCCTATCAGCAGCGCACACACGGAGCGAAGTGCTATTTTTCACACAAGCAAGGGCATGTGTCATTGGCAGTGTATGTCACATGTCCTTGCCCTATAAGACCAAGCCATTTTCCCCGTCGCCACCATTTTCTCACTGCTGCAGCTGCGTGTTAGACGGCACCGCTGTTGCTGTGTGCGCTATACCTTGTTAATTTCAAGCCAATTTTCGCACAAATCTACAGATAGCTTGGGAGTAGGGAATAGTTGTGATTGCAGTCCTTTTAAGGACTAGGTTACAGCATTTCCTACGACTTTTATCAGGCAGGTCTGTGCTCTTAAATAGATAGATTGTGGGAGTAAAGACTAATTGTAATTGCAGTCCTTTTCAGGACTAGGTTACATCAGTTCCTATCAGTTTTTGCCAGGCAGGTCTGTGCCAGGACTGTGCACGTTTTTTTCACAGCATTTGGCTGAATCTAGCAAAGCTAATCCTTTTTGGCCTATTGCAGAGTGTGTTAGTCAGTGGAGTAGCCTATCTGTGTTGCAAGATATACCACCTGTGTATAGAATACCAATTTTTTTACTGCACCTAGTGAAGGAAAATCTTTTGGGCATAGCATCATTTTATTAGTCCATCTATACTGACCTCCATCAGGTTGCAAATTGAATATAATTTTTTTCTGCATCTAGCTCTGAAAAAATATTTGGGCTTCTAGCAGTGTGTGGGACTTGTTCTATTAGTCCATCTATACTGACCTCCATCAGGTTGCAAACTGAATATAATTTTTTTCTGCATCTAGCTCTGAAAAAATATTTGGCCTTCTAGCAGTGTGTGGGACTTGTTCTATTAGTCCATCTATACTGACCTCCATCACGCTGCAAATTCAAAATAATTTTTTGTCTGCATCTAGCTCTGAAAAAATATTTGGCCTTCTAGCAGTGTGTGGGACTTTCTCTATTAGTCCATCTATACTGACCTCCATCAGGTTGCAAATTAAAAATAATTTTTATCTGCATCTACCTCTGAAAAAATATTTGGGCTTCTAGCTGTGTGTGGGACTTTCTCTATTAGTGCATCTATACTGACCTCCATCAGGTTGCAAACTGAATATAATTTTTTTCTGCATCTTGCTCTGAAAAAATATTTGGCCTTCTAGCAGTGTGTGGGACTTTCTCTATTAGTCCATCTATACTGACCTCCATCAGGTTGCAAATTAAAAATAATTTTTATCTGCATCTAGCTCTGAAAAAATATTTGGCCTTCTAGCAGTGTGTGGGACTTGTTCTATTAGTCCATCTATACTGACCTCCATCAGGTTGCAAACTGAATACAATTTTTTTCTGCATCTACCTCTGAAAAAATATTTGGGCTTCTAGCTGTGTGTGGGTTTTGTTCTATTAGTCCATTTATACTGACCTCCATCAGGTTGCAAATTGAATATAATTTTTTTCTGCATCTAACCCAGCCAATAGTTTTGGCCTAATACCACAGTTTGGCCACTCAGCTCTGCTCGGTTCCCATCCATTGTTTTTTTGTGCAAACAACTCCAGAGTTGTGAATTAGTTAACCACCAAAATGAGTGGAAAAAGGCCTGCTGCTGGTGGAAAGGGGAATAGGCGTGTTGGGAAGGGGAAAAAAGGTTGTGTCCGTGGGGTAGGTGTTAAAGCAACAGTAACATCTGCAGAAGAAAGACCATCTTCCAGCCAAACTAAAATGTCTACTTCTTTTAGCGGACAATGTGATAAGATCCCTTTCTTACGGCTACGCCAATCGCTACAAATTCCAGATGAGGCACAAAAACAGCAGGTGCTTCAACGGATATCAAGTGCTCCTTTAAGTGGGCTCTCCTCCACATCAACTTCAACATCACAAATACTCCAGTCCTCAAAGGTGTCACCGCAATCGCACTTGCTTCCTCACAGCTCCCAAATCTCCAGCTGCCCGTCTGAGTATGAGGTAGAACAGATGGTTGAGTCTGCAGAGCAGTTTACTCATACTATAGCCTGGGAATCAGAGGTCGACTCCAGTGCTTCTGTGAATCCAGACGAGGAAATGATCTGCACTGATGCCCAGAATCTTTATGAGTTGGATCCAGGACCAGACGCAGAAGGTTCTGACCATAATGTAGACCCTCATTCCCAAACTGTAACTCCTGTTGGTGGAGACAATGAGGAAGACGATGATGAGACTCAAATACCTGATTGGAGCGACAACTTTAGTTTTTTGTCAGGGCAGGAACAGGTTGGCTCTGAGGACGACGGGTGTGATAACGCACAGGGTGATGATGATGAGGTTGGAGATCCCACTTACTGTCAACCCACAGTCAGCCAAGAGATGAGGTCAGCAGAGGAGGTGGAGGAAGATGCTAGTGACGACGAGGTCAGGTTGCGCCTTCCTGGACAGAGACGTATTACTGGAAGCACGTCAACAACTGCATCCTCAAACACAACTCTGCCTCTCACCACAAGTCGTGGTGGCTCTTCAGGTCGCATGGGTGCTAAGCCTTGCATAGCCTGGGCATTTTTTCAGATCGATAAAGATGACCCAACTCGTGTTATCTGTAACATTTGTCAGCAAAAGCTAAGTAGAGGCCAAAAAATACATAGTTTGAGTACTTCATGCATGAACCGGCACATGGACATGAAGCATAAGTTGCAGTGGGAAGCTCAGTGTGCTACAATGCGGCCTAGCCGGCCGGGCCATCCACCGTCTGCCTTATCTTGTGCATCCGCTGCCTCTTCATCCTCTGTGACTGGGGGGACAGCAGTCACACCTGTTTTTGGGCGCAGACCTGTCACCTCTTTACCCGCAACAGCCAGCGTGATTGGCAGGTCATCATTTTCTTTGGAGGTGGTAACACCAGCTGGTGTTGAGCGCTGTCTGACATCGATAGCACCACCTTTGGATCAAGGCAACCTAACATGTCCGCCTGCATCTTCCTCACAGACCGGCAGTTTGCCGGGGACACCCTTATCAACCCCGTCTAAGCTCAATAGCCAGCCCTCGGTCCCTCAGATGTGGACAAGTAAAAGACCATTTCCTCCTAGCCATGAGAAAGCTAAGAGGTTGAATTTCACCATCTGCAAGCTCTTGGCTACAGAAATGCTGCCTTTCCGCCTGGTGGACACAGAGGATTTTCGAGACCTTATGTCCGTCGCAGTGCCCCAGTACCAGATGCCCAGTCGGCACTACTTCTCAAAGAAAGGTGTGCCTGCGCTCCACCAGCATGTCGCACACAACATCACCGCTTCTTTGAGAAACTCTGTGTGTGACAGGGTGCATTTCACCACAGATACTTGGACGAGTAGGCATGGACAGGGGCGTTACATGTCGCTGACTGGGCACTGGGTAACTATGATGACAGCAGGACAAGGGGCTGCTGTCCAAGTCTTGCCGTCCCCACGAGTTGTGCGTCAATCCTCTTTATGTCAAAGTTCCTCCACTGCTTCTGCCTCCTCAACCTCCTCTCGGTCTTCCACCTGCACCCAAAGCCTGTCTGGTCATGCCACAAGCTTTCTAACTGCGCAGAAGGGATCCTGCACACCTCCTTACTATGCTGGCAGTAGGGCTCAACGTCATCAGGTGGTTTTTACTTTGAAATGTCTGGGAAATGTGAGTCACACAGCTGAGGAGTTGTGGTCAGCTCTGGAGAACCAATTTCATGAATGGTTGTCTCCACTGGACCGGAAACCAGGGAAGGCCTTGTGCGATAATGCTGCAAACCTGGGTGCAGCCCTTCGCCGGGGCAATGTCACACACGTGCCTTGTATGGCTCACGTGTTGAACCTGGTTGTCCAGCAATTTTTAGCCCACTATCCGAGACTAGATGGCCTTCTGCAGAGGGCACGGTCGCTGTGTGCTCACTTCCACCGTTCGCATCCCGCAGCTCAGCGACTTACATCTCTACAGAAGTCGTTGGGCCTGCCACTTCACCGGCTAAAATGCGATGTGCCTACCCGGTGGAATTTAACTCTGCACATGTTGCAGTGACTGTGACAGCACTGACAAGCCCTGGTGCAATACGTTCTGACATATAGCCTGGGCCAACGAGATACAGAGGTGGGGCAAATCACGCTGGAGGAGTGGTCTCAGATCAGGGACCTATGCATCCTTCTGCACAGTTTTGAAATGGCGACGAAGATGTTTAGTGCTGACGATGCCATTATCAGCATGACTATTCCGGTGATTTACATGCTGGAGCACATGTTAAACAGAATTCGGAGTCAGGTGGTGGCACAAGAGGAGGTGGAGGAAGTAGAGGAGGAGGAGTTGTATGCGGAAAGGCTAACATCTGCAAGGTCCAGACGGACGGCAGCACCAAGGCGGCAGGCATGTGAGGGTGGGGGAGATGGTTTTACCAGGGCGCATGGTAGCAGCCAAACTAGTGAGGAAGGTGCAGGAGCCCAGGAAGAAGTGGAGGACGAACTGATGGAAGACTCATCAGATGAGGGAGACCTTGATCACATTTCTGTTGTGCGAGGTTGGGGGGAGAGGACAGAGGAAGGAAGCATGATTGTTACCTCGCCACCAACACAACAGGGACTTGGTGCTCCTGGATGCGCAACACACATGAGTGTCTTCTTGCTGCACTACCTGCAACATGACCCTCGAATTGTGAGAATTAGAAATAATCCTGACTACTGGGTTGCCACACTGTTAGATCCCCGGTACAAAAGTAAATTTGCAGAAATTATTCCTGCCATAGAAAGGGATGCACGCATGCAGGAGTATCAGCAGAGACTGTTGCAGAATCTTACATGTGCTTTTCCACAAAACACCAGTGGTGCATGTAGTGAATCTCACAGTTCCAACTTGCCAACCGTGGGACCGTCAAGTGTTCAGCACTCAAACCGTAACAGAACCACAGTATCTGCTGGTAACATCAATTTTGCGGAATCATTTCACCACTTTTTTAGCCCATCCTTTGCAAGGCCACAGGAGACAAGAAGTCTGACACATAGTCAATGCCTAGAGACGATGGTACAGGAGTATCTCCAAGTAAACATTGAAGCCATGACTGTGTCACTGGACCCTTGCTCTTTTTGGGCTTCCAATCTGGATAAATGGCCGGAGCTAGCCACTTACGCCTTGGAGATCTTGTCATGCCCCGCAGCCAGCGTTCTGTCTGAACGTGTGTTCAGCGCTGCTGGTGGTGTGCTGACAGATAAGCGCACGCGGCTCTCCACTGATAATGTAGACAGACTCACGTTCATAAAGATGAACAAATCATGGATCCGAAACGACTTTTCTACCCCTGTGTCATCCTGGGGAGAGTAAAAGCTTGATGAATGGTTAAAATCACCCTACCAACCGTTTTAAGCTTTCAAATTACTAATCATATTTATCTGTATCTTGGCTGGAAAATAATTTGGGCTTTGTAGCAGTGTGCAGCACTGATTCTATTAGGCCATCTATAATAAGCTCCACCAGATTTAAAATTACTAATCATGTTTATCTGTATCTTGACTGGAAAATAATTTGGGCTTTGTAGCAGTGTGCAGCACTGATCCTATTAGGCCATCTAAACTAAGCTCCACCAGATTTAAAATTAATAATAATTTTTAGCTGCATCTAGCCCGGAAAATAATTTTGGGGCTCCGAGATGCGCAAGACACATAAGTGCCTTCTTGCTGCACTACCTGCAACATGACCCTCATATTGTCAGAATTCGAAGTAATCATGACTACTGGGTTGCCACACTCTTAGATCCCCCAAACTTTTCGATCAACCTTTTCATTTTAATAAAGACCAAAAAAATGGTCATTTTTGAAATTATAAGCATTAGCAGGTTATTAGAAACTGAAATCAAACAGTTTTCAACTCAAAACTTTATTCTAGGTGATGTTACATTTTCACATAGGACCCCTTGTTCGAAAGGAGCTTCTGAACTCTCTCGTCCATTGAATTTGTCAGGTTTTGGATGGTTTCTGCTTCAATTGTTTTGCATGAGGACAGAATACCCTCCCAGAGCTGTTGCTTAGATGTGAACTGCCTCCCGCCATCATAGACACTCCTTTTGATGATGCTCCAGAGGTTCTGAATGGGGTAGAGGTCAGGGGAGCATGGGGGTCACACCATAAGTTTGTCCCCTTTTATGCCCATATCAGCCAGAGATGCAGATGTTTTATGTGCAGAATGAGATGGTGCATTATCATGCAAAAAAATGATCTTGCTGTGAAATACACGGTTCTTCTTCTTGAACCATGGCAGGAAGTGCTGTTTGAGAAAATCCACATACATTATGGAGTTCATCTTTAGCGCTTTCAGGGATCCTAAAGGGGCCGACAATCTCTCTCCCCATGATTCCAGCCCAAAACATTACTCCACCTCCTCCTTGTTGGCGCTGTAGCCGTGTTTGCGTGGGGTGTCCATCAACCAGCCATCCTCCACTCCATCCATCTGGACCATCGAGCGCTGCATGGCACTCATCCGTGAACAAAACAGTTTTGAAATCAGTCTTCATGTAATGTTTGGCCCACTGGAGCCGTTTCTGCTTGTGTGAAGTGGATAGAGGAGGTCGACAGGATGGCGTATGCACAGCTGCAAACCTCTGAAGGACCCTGCATCTTGTTGTTCGGGGGACGTTGGAGGCACCAGCAGCTTCAAAAACTTGTCTGCTGCTATGACAAGGCTTTTTTGCCGCTGCTCTTTTAACCTGATGTAATTGCCTGTAGGAAAGAGTCCTCAATTTGCCCTTATCAGCACGCACACGTGTGTACTGTGAATCAGCTACATACTTCTTGATTGCCAAGACACTTCATCCTGATCATCGCACAATGTTGATTGTAGTCATGCCTTGACCTAAACACTCCACAATTTGTTGCTTCTCAGCAGCCGACACATCCTTTTTCTTCCCATTTTGGCAGAAAATGTAGGCTGCTTAATAATGTGAGACAGCCTTCTTAAGTAGTCTTGCCTTTCATTGGACACACCTGCCAAACTAATTAGCACAGGTGTCTGCAATTGCTTACAGTGATATAAAGAGCACTGACACACATTACCATCAATGAGTTTAACTGACAAACAAACAAATTCTTCCCTTATCACTCCTAAACACTTTTTGCATAATAATTTGGAACACAGTGTACATGTGCTTTTCCACAAAACACCAGTGGTTCACGTAGTGAATCTTACAGTTCTAACTTGCCAACCGTGGTCTGTATGGAGTTGTTCAATAAAGGGCCCAAAATTAAGATAACATAGATGGGAGAGGCTCTATGAATAGGAATTCCTAAGTATTTGATACCCTGTGAGGGCCAGGCAAAGGGAAAGTTGGACTGGATGGAATCCTATATGGATTTGGGGAGGGAGACATCGAGGGCCTCAGACTTCGCTGCATTGATTTTAAAATTTGACCATGTAACAAAGTGATCTATTTCAGCCATAACAGCATGGATGGATATATGTGATTGAGTGATATATACTAGGACATCATCAGCAAATAGAGAGCACTTGTACTCGGTGCCTCCCACCTCAATCCACCTAATATTGGGGTTATGGCGAATTGATGAGAGCAGGTGCTCCGTCACTAGGATGTATAAGAGAGGGGACAGAGGACATCAATGCCTTGTCCCATTGGTGATTGTGAAAGGTGATGAAAATGTTCTGATGCACCCCCTGGGCCTTGGGACACCCAGAGCCGGACCCTTTTTGGTGGATGCTGGTGGTTGTAGTCTTCGTGGCGGCGACCCGATTCCGTGGCTCAGGGTGGTCAAACCAGTGTCGGAACTATTTATGTGGTTTTGATGTTTAAATGTCCGACTACGCCACCCGTGGATTGCGGTCAGAGTGAACCGCCGCTGCAGGGCAGACCGCTGAGGCTGGTGTTGTGGGTGCAGCAGAGCGTAGCATAACTCCCCACGGGAGGAGTATAGCCTCAGGGCAGTGTATGCGGAGGATGGGGGTGATGGTGCAGGGCAGCAGCAGTAACGACACGGAGTCAGTGATGCAGTCCAGGGCCTTTACTCACAGTTCTTATTATCCAGACCACGTCTGCAGGTAACGGCTGCCCACGTCGTACTGTGCTCACCAGGTGAGGGGCTCAGACAACTCCCAGATAACTTTGGAGCGCTTCACAGGACACCCTTTGAGTGTCCTTTGTCTGGCCTTTCTTACCAACCCTTCTGTCCGGCTGCCTCGGGCCTCCTCTTGGTAAACTTGGCGCCAGTTTCCCTGACCCTATGTGGTGCCTTTCTAGCGGGTGTAGCGAGGGGCTGCGCCACATAAAATGTCGCAGCCTCCGGTTTCTAGCTGAGGGTCGTTTCCTGCCTCCACTAGTTTCGGGGACCGGTCTCCCCCTTTGGCCTGACCCCTCCACGCAGGTGGATTCGGGCATGCGGTGGCGACTCGCCCGTCCGCACCCCTGGGATCCCTTCATTCCTCGTTCCTGGAGCCTTCTCCGCTCCTCTTCCTTCCTTCTCCCTCTTCCAGGCCTGGGCCTCTGTTACTAGGCCCGTGTCCGGAGCAGAGCTCATGCAGAGCCCCTGCTCCCTGCCACTTCTGCTCAGACTTCTCTGCACTGAACTAAGATGGTGCCCACCTCTTATACTCCCTTCTCAATGCACCCAGGAACTGCTTCCTCCCTGCTCCTGCACTACAGGGTTCCCCTTCCTCAGTGTTCCCTCCCCCCACTCCAGCCAGGGACAGGGACTGTCGTGCCCATCTCAGAGGCATATTGGTCGCCCTGCCCCACGGCAATGTGGTGTAATGCATGCAGGTGTCGGGTCCTGATCCACACTCCATCCTTACCTGAGAGTGAGATATCACACCTCTGGGTGAGGTGCAATACCTCTGTAGCAACCGAGCCCTCAGGGTGCTACAGTTCCATTTATCTTCAGCCTAGGTGACGTATTGTGATACAGGGCCGTGATTTTGGCTATAAAAGGGTCCCCTAGACCCCTACCCCAAGCTTTTTAAGAGAATCATATATGGCGTGCCAGGAGACTCTATGGAATGCTTTCTCAGCATCCAACGAGAGTATCTAATTACAAATTTTTAACTGCATCTAGCCCAGGAAATACTTTGTGCCTAGTAGCAGTGTCTGCTAGTCAGCGGATTATCCTGGCTGTTAAGCAAGCTACACCACTTGTAGTTTGGACACTTAATTTTTTCAAAGGAAATGCTTCGGGACCACGGGATACTCAGTGAAGAGCATCAGGAGGCACCCCAAGGAATAGGGGCTGGGACTGGCAGTAGGATGCCTTGCGGTGGACAGCCGAGCTCGATCCTTATAAAAGCTTTTTAACTGCAGCAGCTTTAGTGGACGCTACTGGAGCTGGAATTACGCGGCTGCTGGCATGAGACTTGCCCTCCAATAGATCCTTGTAAATGGATTTAAAGTGTATTCATTCAAATTAGAGAGACAATTTAAATTAAAAAGCTTAGAGCTGCCTCCACCACAGGGGGGCTCGCTCGACCCACCAGCGGACAGGCACCAGTATTGGGAGAGGGGAGCTGGCCGTCAGGGTTCACCGCGGCTCTGGCACAAACCCGGCGACACGGAGGTGGCACGGGCAGGAGCGGACTGAACGTGTCGGCTTCTCACTTTTTGGATTTTAGAAGGGCATGACATGCCTATATCTGTGTCTCCCCCTCCTTTTACTCCTCCACCTCTTTTCTTTTCGCATGACTATATGTACTTGTCACTTTTCCATGTGTTAGTTGTGTCTTCTGAGCAGTTTGTCAGCTTTTGGACACCTTTGAAGGTGTTTTCTATGTGTTTCTATGTGTTTTTGTTTGCCTGCCATTGGTTTTAACGGTGTTCGAAGGTGTTCGACGAACAGTTCGACGAACAGTTCGGCGAACACACGGGTGTTCGATGAACCGAACCGAACTCGAACACTACAGGGGTGGCTCAACACTAGAGAGGACATGTAATTATAATGAATTGGGGAGCGGGAGGAGCACAGTGAGGGGTTGAGGATGCAGGAGAGTGAATGGTAATGAATTGGGGGAAAGAGCACATGGGCTAATTAATTTATATTTTTATTGGGCGGAAAAGTGACTAATTATAGTTAGTGGGGGTCAAAGTGGTGGTGTATTTATATTTTGAATGGTGGGTAGCACAATGGCTAATTAATTATATATTAATGGTGGATGCATGTCTGTATTCAGCTGAGCAGTGTGGGGGATTCTTTTTTCAGGAAACAAAAATGTGTGTATATGTATATATATATAATGTATATATACTGTATATCTATTGTGGTAAAGCGACTTGCTCGGCTGTATGCGGAGGTAGACAGGTAACACTGTCACTTTAAATTTCTGGTTAGTTTAACCCCTTTAAAGCCCATGACGTACTAATACGCGTCTGTGCCCTGGGACTTAAGAGCCTGACCCGTATTAGAACGTCATCGCGATCGCGCACGCACACAGGCTGTGCTGGCGTGGTCGCCGCCGGGTGTCAGCTGATTGACACAGCTGACACCCGGTACTATGTGCAGGGAGCAGTCCCGCACTGCTCCTGGCACATTAACCCCCGCAATGCTGCGATCGAAGTTGATCGCAGCATTGCGGTGGCTAAGGGGAGGTGATCGCAATACTCACCTCCTCTTCCGGCCTCCAGCGCTGTCTGCCACGGCTTCCCGGGTGTTGCCATGACGACCCGATGTCATCATGACAACATTCGGGTCACCAGACAGCAGGAAGATTGTTTGGTCATGCGCAGTGCATGACAAAACAATCTTCTCATTGTGCAGTGCTGACTGCCTGCATGGCACAGGGATGGTGCTCCATCCCTATGCTATGCAGGCGATCAGAATAAAAAAAGTGAAAGTCCCAGAGTGGGACAAAGTAAAAAAGTAAAAAAACTTTCAGAAAGTGAAAAAACATTTTTTAAAAAATTGTAAAAATATAAAAAAAAAAATAAAAAAAATAATCCACCAAAAATAAAAATATAATGTACCCATCAATAAATATTATTATGAAAAAAACAAACAAACAATAAAAGTACACATATTTGGTATCGCCGCTTCCGTAACGACCTGACCTATAAAACTGTCCAACTAGTTAACCCCTTCAGTGAACACGGTAAAAAAAAAAAAAAAAAACGAAGCAAAAAACAATGCTTTATCATCATACCACCAAACAAAAAATGGAATAACATGCGATCAAAAAGACGAATATAAATAAAAATGGTACTGTTGAAAATGTCATCTTGTCCCGCAAAAAAACAAGCTGTCATACAGCTCCATCATCCGAAAAATCAAAGAGTTATAGCTCTCAGAATAAAGTGATGCAAAAAAATATTTTTTTCTATAAAATAGCTTTTATTGTGTAAAAGCGCCAAAACAAAGAAAAACGATATAAATGTGGTACCGCTGTAAATGTACTGACCCAAAGAATAAAGCTACCTTATCAATTTTACCACACACGGAGTATAATAAAAAAATTAAAAAAAAAAACAATTCCTAAATTGTTGGTTTTTGCTTATTCTGCGTCCCAAAAGCTGGAATAGAAAGCGATCAAAAAATGTCACGTGCCTGAAAATGGCACCAATAAAAACGTCAACTCATCCCGCAAAAAACAAGCTGTCACATGACTCTGCCGGCCAAAATATGGAAAAATTATAGCTCTCAAAATATGGCGATGCAAAAACTAGATAATACAAAATATGTCTTTTAGTGTGTGACAGCTGTCAATCATTCTGGATTCTCTGTAGTCTCACCAATGCGAAGAATAAGGTCATCTAATTGCTTATACTGCACTAGGAATGGCGTAAAAATAAACGCTAAGGCTGGGGTTGGGGTTAGGGTTGTGCTAATGTTAGGGTTGTTTTTTTTTTCAAAAGTAAAAAAAAAAAAAAAAAAAAAGATGACGATATGGCAACTAGTGTTGAACGCAAGTGCTCGCTACTTGAGTTTGCATCGGGTGCTCGGGTATGCATTGAGTATCGCGAGTGCTTGAGTCTCCACCCCATATGCTTCGGGGCCAAAAAAACCTTGCGGAGATTGCCTGCCATGCACGAGCGATCTCCGCATGTTTTTTTTGCGGTGTCTAATAACCGTGAAACATGCGTGCGGGGACTCGATCATTTCACTTGAGCACCCGTGATACATGGTGCATACCTGAGTACCCGATGCAAACTCAAGTAGCGAGCAATTGCGCTCAAGACTAATGACAACTTATTCAAAATGATGACCTAATGTCATCAAATTCTGTGTCGTACCTCTGGGTTCAAAATGTTCACTATACCCCTTGATAAAATCCTTGAGAGGTGTAGTTTCCAAAATGGGGTCACTTGTGGGGGGTTTCAACTATTTAGGCACATCAGGGGCTCTCCAAACGCGACATGGCGTCCGCTCTCGATTCCAGCCGATTTTGTGTTCAGCAAGTCACACAGTGCTCCTTCCCTTCTGAACTCTGCTGTGCGCCCAAACACTGTATTTTCCCCACATGTGGGGTATTGGCATACTCAAGAGAAATTGCACAAAAGTTTTTGGGGTCCATTTTCTCCTCTTACCCTTGTGAAAATAAAAAAATTGGGGCTAAAACATCATTTTTGTGGAAAAAGTTTGATTTTTTTATTTTCACGGCTTCATGTTATAAACTTCTGTAAAGGACTTGGGGGTTCAAGGTGCTCACCACACATCTAGATAAGTTCCCTGAGGGGTCTAGTTTCCAAAATGGTGTCACTTGTGGGGGGTTTCCACTGTTTAGGCACATCAGGGGCACAACCGCTAATTATTCAAGCAAATTTTACAATCAGAAAGTCAAATGGCGCTCCTTCCCTTCTGAACCCTGCCGCGCGCCCAAACAGTGGTTTCCCCTCACATATGGGGTATCTGCTAACTCAGGAGAAATTGCACAACAAACTGCATAGCGCAATTTCTTCTGTTACCCTTATGAAAATGCAAAAGTGGGGGCTGAAAAACATTTTTGTGGGAAAAATGTGCAAATTGTATTTTTACGTCTCAATGTTATAAACTTCTGTGAAGCACCTGGGGGTTCAAGGTGCTCACCACACATCTAGATAAGTTCCCTGAGGGGTCTAGTTTCCAGAATGGTGTCAGTTGTGGGGGGTTTTTACTGTTTAGGCACATCAGGGGCTCCCCAAATGCAACATGGCGTCCGCTAATTACTCAATCAAATTTTACATTCAAAAAGTCAAATGGCGCTCCTTCCCTTCTGAACCCTGCCGTGCGCCCAAACAGTGGTTTTCCCCCACACATGGGGTATCTGCTTACTCAGTAGAAACTGCACAACAAATTTTGATGTCCACTTTTTCCTGTTACCCCTGCAAAATAAAAAAAATTGGGTCTAAAGTAACATTTTTGTGAAAAAAGTTAAATGTTAATTTTTTTCTTCCACATTCCAAAAATTCCTGTGAAGCACCTGAAGGGTTAATAAAGTTCTTAAATGTGGTTTTGAGCACCTTGAGAGGTGCAGTTTTTAGAATGGTGTCACTTTTGGGTATTTTCTTTCATAAAGACCCCTCAAAGTGACTTTAAATATGATGTGGTCCCTAAAAAAATGGTTTTGTAAATTTTGTTGGAAAAATGAGAAATCGCTGGTCAACTTTTAACCCTTATAGCTCCCCAATAAAAAAAAATTTTGGTTCCAAAATTGTACTGATGTAAAGTAGACACGTGGAAAATGTTATTTATGAACTATTTTGTGTGACATATCTCTCTGATTTAAGGGCATAAAAATTCAAATTTTAAAAATTGCAAAATTTTCTAAATTTTCGCCAAATTTCCATTTTTTTCACAAATAAACGCAAGAGATATCGAAGAAATTTTACCACTGTCATGAAGTACAATACGTCACGAAAAAACTCAGAATCAGGGGGATCCGTTGAAGCATTCCAGAGTAATTATCTCATAAAGTGACAGTGGTCAGAATTGTAAAAATTGGCCTGGTCATTAACGTGCAAACCACCTTGGGTTGTAAAGGGGTTAATAAACATCATAAACTAACCTGGAGTCCATAAAGAAAACACAGCCAATTCGGCATAAAGGCAAAACAAAATACCAAAGTTTCAACACAGTCCGTATATCAGCCGGCGTCCGGCCAATCAGGGTTAGTCGCTCACGGTTCAACACAGCACATGCAAGCTCCTTTCTGAAGCATTTTTTTCCAGATACTGAACACCTCCTGAATCAAAAGGCTGGCTCTTTATAGCTCCAAACCACAGCTTTGAGATAGGGTGGATGGAGTCCCTCCCAGCACTTAGCCATCCACCTGTAAAGCATGCCATTGTAAACCTGGCTATTAACCCCCTCTGCACCTAATGAGCAGGAGAAACTTCCATGTTTCACATCACTGAAGCCAATAATCTCAGCAAAACATATCTCCCCTCCAGTATTCTGCCAGTGACTTTGTCACATATCCCCTCCCTGTGGCCAAAGCCGTGGGTTTTGGCATCTTCACTTACTAAACATGGAAGTCTGGACAGAGCATCAGAGATCCCATGTAGCTTCCCGGGCCTATGCTCCACCGAAAAACTAAAGTCCTGGAGTGCTAAAAACCACTTAGTCACCCGGGCATGCTTCCCCATCCTTTCCCTCATCCATCTCAGGGGTGCATGGTCTGACACTAACCTGAACTTCCGATCTAACAGGTAGTAGTTAGAGATGAGCGTTGTTCTACTCGAACTGTTTGCCAATCTCAAATTCGAGCTGTTTTGGGCGGTGTTCGAGCCGTTCGGCGAACACGAACGATTTGAGAAAAATTCGGCTGTTCGAGGTTATGTTCGATAACTGTTCGTGCACCAAAATCATAACTGGATTTTTTCTCAGTAATGATGAAAATTAATGTTAATACGCAGTTTGAGTGTACAGCGGGGTGGGGGAGGGGCAGGGGATGGATCTCTGCAGGAATAATGAAGAACTTCATTTTTTTTTTTCTTTCCCGCATTTGCAGTGGGGAGGTGCAGTCTGTCAGCCTATCAGCAGCGCACACACGGAGTGAACTGCTGTTTTTCACACAAGCAAGGGCATGTGTCATTGGCAGTGTATGTCACATGTCCTTGCCCTATAAGACCAAGCCATTTTCCCCATCGCCACCATTTTCTCACTGCTGCAACTGCGTGTTAGACGGCACCGCTGTTGCTGTGTGCGCTATACCTTGTTAATTTCAAGCCAATTTTCGCACAAATCTACAGATAGCTTGGGAGTAGGGAATAGTTGTTATTGCAGTCCTTTTAAGGACTAGGTTACAGCATTTCCTATGACTTTTATCAGGCAGGTCTGTGCTCTTAAATAGATAGATTGTGAGAGTAAAGACTAATTGTAATTGCAGTCCTTTTCAGGACTAGGTTACATCAGTTCCTATCAGTTTTTGCCAGGCAGGTCTGTGCCAGTGCTGTGCAAGTTTTTTTCACAGCATTTGGCTGAATCTAGCAAAGCTAATCCTTTTTGGCCTATTGCAGAGTGTGTTAGTCAGTGGAATAGCCTATCTGTGTTGCAAGATATACCACCTGTGTATAGAATACCAATTTTTTTACTGCACCTAGTGAAGTAAAATCTTTTGGGCATAGCATCATTCTATTAGTCCATCTATACTGACCTCCATCAGGTTGCAAATTGAATATAATTTTTTTCTGCATCTAGCTCTGAAAAAATATTTGGGCTTCTAGCAGTGTGTGGGACTTGTTCTATTAGTCCATCTATACTGACCTCCATCAGGTTGCAAACTGAATATAATTTTTTTCTGCATCTAGCTCTGAAAGATATTTGGCCTTCTAGCAGTGTGTGGGACTTTCTCTATTAGTCCATCTATACTGACATCCATCAGGTTGCAAATTAAAAATAATTTTTATCTGCATCTAGCTCTGAAAAAATATTTGGCCTTCTAGCAGTGTGTGGGACTTTTTCTATTAGTCCATCTATACTGACCTCCATCAGGTTGCAAATTAAAAATAATTTTTATCTGCATCTACCTCTGAAAAAATATTTGGGCTTCTAGCTGTGTGTGGGACTTGTTCTATTAGTCCATCTATACTGACCTCCATCAGGTTGCAAACTGAATATAATTTTTTTCTGCATCTAGCTCTGAAAAAATATTTGGCCTTCTAGCAGTGTGTGGGACTTTCTCTATTAGTCCATCTATACTGACCTCCATCAGGTTGCAAATTAAAAATAATTTTTATCTGCATCTAGCTCTGAAAAAATATTTGGCCTTCTAGCAGTGTGTGGGACTTTCTCTGTTAGTCCATCTATACTGACCTCCATCAGGTTGCAAATTAAAAATAATTTTTATCTGCATCTACCTCTGAAAAAATATTCTGCTTCTAGCAGTGTGTGGGACTTGTTCTATTAGTCCATCTATACTGACCTCCATCAGGTTGCAAACTGAATATAATTTTTTTCTGCATCTAGCTCTTAAAAAATATTTGGCCTTCTAGTAGTGTGTGGGACTTTCTCTATAAGTCCATCTATACTGACCTCCATCAGGTTGCAAATTAAAAATAATTTTTATCTGCATCTAGCTCTGAAAAAATATTTGGTCTTCTAGCAGTGTGTGAGACTTTCTCTATTAGTCCATCTATACTGACCTCCATCAGGTTGCAAATTAAAAATAATTTTTATCTGCATCTACCTCTGAAAAAATATTTGGGCTTCTAGCTGTGTGTGGGACTTGTTCTATTAGTCCATCTATACTGACCTCCATCAGGTTGCAAACTGAATATAATTTTTTTCTGCATCTAGCTCTGAAAAAATATTTGGCCTTCTAGCAGTGTGTGGGACTTTCTCTATTAGTCCACCTATACTGACCTCCATCAGGTTGCAAATTCAAAATAATTTTTTGTCTGCATCTAGCTCTGAAAAAATATTTGGCCTTCTAGCAGTGTGTGGGACTTTCTCTATTGGTCCATCTATACTGACCTCCATCAGGTTGCAAACTGAATATATTTTTTTTCTGCATCTACCTCTGAAAAAATATTTGGGCTTCTAGCTGTGTGTGGGACTTGTTCTATTAGTCCATCTATACTGACCTCCATCAGGTTGCAAATCGAATATAATTTTTTTCTGCATCTAACCCAGCCAATAGTTTTGGCCTAATACCACAGTTTGGCCACTCAGCTCTGCTCGGTTCCCATCCATTGTTTTTTTGTGCAAACAACTCCAGAGTTGTGAATTAGTTAACCACCAAAATGAGTGGAAAAAGGCCTGCTGCTGGTGGAAAGGGGAATAGGCGTGTTGGGAAGGGGAAAAAAGGTTGTGTCCGTGGGGTAGGTGGTAAAGCAACAGTAACATCTGCAGAAGAAAGACCATCTTCCAGCCAAACTAAAATGTCTACTTCTTTTAGCGGACAATGTGATAAGATCCCTTTCTTACGGCCACGCCAATCGCTACAAATTCCAGATGAGGCACAAAAACAGCAGGTGCTTCAATGGATATCAAGTGCTCCTTTAAGTGGGCTCTCCTCCACATCAACTTCAACATCACAAATACTCCAGTCCTCAAAGGTGTCACCCCAATCGCACTTGCTCCCTCCCAGCTCCCAAATCTCCAGCTGCCCGTCTGAGTATGAGGTAGAACAGATGGTTGAGTCTGCAGAGCTGTTTACTCATACTATAGCCTGGGAATCAGAGGTCGACTCCAGCGCTTCTGTGAATCCAGACGAGGAAATGATCTGCACTGATGCCCAGAATCTTTATGAGTCGGATCCAGGACCAGGCGCAGAAGGTTCTGACCATAATGTAGACCCTCATTCCCAAACTGTAACTCCTGTTGGTGGAGACAATGAGGAAGACGATGATGAGACTCAAATACCTGATTGGAGCGACAACTTTATTTTTTTGTCAGGGCAGGAACAGGTTGGCTCTGAGGACGATGGGTGTGATAACGCACAGGGTGATGATGATGAGGTTGGAGATCCCACTTACTGTCAACCCACAGTCAGCCAAGAGATGAGGTCAGCAGAGGAGGTGGAGGAAGATGCTAGTGACGACGAGGTCAGGTTGCGCCTTCCTGGACAGAGACGTAGTACTGGAAGCACGTCAACAACTGCATCCTCAAACACAACTCTGCCTCTCACCACAAGTCGTGGTGGCTCTTCAGGTCGCATGGGTGCTAAGCCTTGCATAGCCTGGGCATTTTTTCAGATCAATAAAGATGACCCAACTCGTGTTATCTGTAACATTTGTCAGCAAAAGCTAAGTAGAGGCCAAAAAATACATAGTTTGAGTACTTCATGCATGAACCGGCACATGGACATGAAGCATAAGTTGCAGTGGGAAGCTCAGTGTGCTACATTGCGGCCTAGCCGGCCCGGCCAACCACCGTCTGCCATATCTTGTGCATCTGCGGCCTCTTCATCCTCTGTGACTGGGAGGACAGCAGTCACACCTGTTTTGGGGCGCAGACCTGCCACCTCTTTACCCGCAACAGCCAGCGTGATTGGCAGGTCATCATTTTCTTTGGAGGTGGTAACACCAGCTGGTGTTGAGCGCTGTCCGACATCGATAGCACCACCTTTGGATCAAGGCAACCTAACATGTCCGCCTACATCTTCCTCACAGACCGGCAGTTTGCCAGGGACACCCTTATTAACCCCGTCTAAGCACAATAGCCAGCCCTCGGTCCCTCAGATGTGGACAAGTAAAAGACCATTTCCTCCTAGCCATGAGAAAGCTAAGAGGTTGAATTTCACCATCTGCAAGCTCTTGGCTACAGAAATGCTGCCTTTCCGCCTGGTGGACACAGAAGATTTTCGAGACCTTATGTCCGTCGCAGTGCCCCAGTACCAGATGCCCAGTCGGCACTACTTCTCAAAGAAAGGTGTGCCTGCGCTCCACCAGCATGTCGCACACAACATCACCGCTTCTTTGAGAAACTCTGTGTGTGACAGGGTGCATTTCACCACAGACACTTGGATGAGTAGGCATGGACAGGGGCGTTACATGTCGCTGACTGGGCACTGGGTAACTATGGTGACAGCAGGACAAGGGGCTGCTGTCCAAGTCTTGCCGTCCCCACGAGTTGTGCGTCAATCCTCTTTATGTCAAAGTTCCTCCACTGCTTCTGCCTCCTCAACCTCCTCTCGGTCTTCCACCTGCACCCAAAGCCTGTCTGGTCATGCCACAAGCTTTCTAACTGCGCAGAAGGGATCCTGCACACCTCCTTACTATGCTGGCAGTAGGGCTCAACGTCATCAGGCGGTTTTTACTTTGAAATGTCTGGGAAATGTGAGTCACACAGCTGAGGAGTTGTGGTCAGCTCTGGAGAACCAATTTCATGAATGGTTGTCTCCACTGGACCTGAAACCAGGAAAGGCCGTGTGCGACAATGCTGCAAACCTGGGTGCGGCCCTTCGCCGGGGCAATGTCACACACGTGCCTTGTATGGCTCACGTGTTGAACCTGGTTGTCCAGCAATTTTTAGCCCACTATCCCAGACTAGATGGCCTTCTGCAGAGGGCACGGTCGCTGTGTGCTCACTTCCGCCATTCGCATCCCGCAGCTCAGCGACTTACATCTCTACAGAAGTCGTTGGGCCTGCCACTTCACCGGCTAAAATGCGATGTGCCTACCCGGTGGAATTCAACTCTGCACATGTTGCAGCGACTGTGGCAGCACCGACAAGCCCTGGTGCAATACGTTCTGACGTAAAGCCTGGGCCAACGAGATCCAGAGGTGGGGCAAATCACGCTGGAGGAGTGGTCTCAGATCAGGGACCTATGCACCCTTCTGCACAGTTTTGAAATGGCGACGAAGATGGTTAGTGCTGACGATGCCATTATCAGCATGACTATTCCGGTGATTTACATGCTGGAGCACATGTTAAACAGAATTCGGAGTCAGGTGGTGGCACAAGAGC
This sequence comes from Phyllobates terribilis, assembly GCF_046119375.1. Lineage (NCBI taxonomy): Eukaryota > Metazoa > Chordata > Amphibia > Anura > Dendrobatidae > Phyllobates > Phyllobates terribilis. The sequence continues at coordinate 732,782,529 of NW_027362763.1, read as the reverse complement.
AGGTGGAGGAAGTAGAGGAGGAGGAGTTGTATGCGGAAGGGCTGACATCTGCAAGGTCCAGACGGTCGGCAGCACCAAGGCGGCAGGCATGTGAGGGTGGGGGAGATGGTTTTACCAGGGCGCATGGTAGCAGCCAAACTAGTGAGGAAGGTGCAGGAGCCCAGGAAGAAGTGGAGGACGAACTGATGGAAGACTCATCAGATGAGGGAGACCTTGATCACATTTCTGTTGTGCGAGGTTGGGGGGAGAGGACAGTGGAAGGAAGCATGATTGTTACCTCGCCACCAACACAACAGGGACTTGGTGCTCCTGGATGCGCAACACACATGAGTGCCTTCTTGCTGCACTACCTGCAACATGACCCTCGAATTGTGAGAATTAGAAATAATCCTGACTACTGGGTTGCCACACTGTTAGATCCCCGGCACAAATGTAAATTTGCAGAAATTATTCCTGCCATAGAAAGGGATGCACGCATGCAGGAGTATCAGCAGAGACTGTTGCAGATTCTTACATGTGCTTTTCCACAAAACACCAGTGGTGCACGTAGTGAATCTCACAGTTCCAACTTGCCAACCGTGGGACCGTCAAGTGTTCAGCAATCAAACCGTAACAGAACCACAGTATCTGCTGGTAACATCAATTTTGCGGAATCATTTCACCACTTTTTTAGCCCATCCTTTGCAAGGCCACAGGAGACAAGAAGTCTGACACATAGTCAACGCCTAGAGACGATGGTACAGGAGTTTCTCCAAGTAAACATTGAAGCCATGACTGTGTCACTGGACCCTTGCTCTTTTTGGGCTTCCAATCTGGATAAATGGCCAGAGCTAGCCACTTACGCCTTGGAGATCTTGTCATGCCCCGCAGCCAGCGTTCTGTCTGAACGTGTGTTCAGCGCTGCTGGTGGTGTGCTGACAGATAAGCGCACGCGGCTCTCCACTGATAATGTAGACAGACTCACGTTCATAAAGATGAACAAATCATGGATCCGAAACGACTTTTCTACCCCTGTGTCATCCTGGGGAGAGTAAAAGCTTGATGATTGGTTAAAATCACCCTACCAACCGTTTTAAGCTTTCAAATTACTAATCATGTTTATCTGTATCTTGGCTGGAAAATAATTTGGGCTTAGTAGCAGTGTGCAGCACTGATTCTATTAGGCCATCTATAATAAGCTCCACCAGATTTAAAATTACTAATCATGTTTATCTGTATTTTGGCTGGAAAATAATTTGGGCTTTGTAGCAGTGTGCAGCACTGATCCTATTAGGCCATCTATACTAAGCTCCACCAGATTTAAAATTAATAATAATTTTTAGCTGCATCTAGCCCGGAAAATAATTTTGGGGCTCCGAGATGCGCAAGACACATAAGTGCCTTCTTGCTGCACTACCTGCAACATGACCCTCATATTGTCAGAAATCGAAGTAATCATGACTACTGGGTTGCCACACTCTTAGATCCCCCAAACTTTTCGATCAACCTTTTCATTTTAATAAAGACCAAAAAATGGTCATTTTTGAAATTATAAGCATTAGCAGGTTATTAGAAACTGAAATAAAACAGTTTTCAACTCAAAACTTTATTCTAGGTGATGTTACATTTTGACATAGGACCCCTTGTTTGAAAGGAGCTTCTGAACTCTCTCGTCCATTGAATTTGTCAGGTTTTGGATGGTTTCTGCTTCAACTGTTTTGCATGAGGACAGAATACCCTCCCAGAGCTGTTGCTTAGATGTGAACTGCCTCCCGCCATCATAGACACTCCTTTTGATGATGCTCCAGAGGTTCTGAATGGGGTAGAGGTCAGGGGAGCATAGGGGTCACACCATAAGTTTGTCCCCGTTTATGCACATATCAGCCAGAGATGCAGATTTTTTATGTGCAGCATGAGATGGTGCATTATCATGCAAAAAAATTATCTTGCTGTGAAATACACGGTTCTTCTTCTTGAACCATGGCAGGAAGTGCTGTTTGAGAAAATCCACATACATTATGGATTTCATCTTTAGCGCCTTCAGGGATCCTAAAGGGGCCGACAATCTCTCTCCCCATGATTCCAGCCCAAAACATTACTCCACCTTCTCCTTGTTGGCGCTGTAGCCGTGTTTGCGTGGGGTGTCCATCAACCAGCCATCCTCCACTCCATCCATCTGGACCATCGAGCGCTGCACGGCACTCATCCGTGAACAAAACAGTTTTGAAATCAGTCTTCATGTAATGTTTAGCCCACTGCTTGTGTGAAGTGGATAGAGGAGGTCGACAGGATGGCGTATGCACAGCTGCAAACCTCTGAAGGACCCTGCATCTTGTTGTTCGGGGGACGTTGGAGGCACCAGCAGCTTCAAAAACTTGTCTGCTGCTATGACAAGGCTTTTTTGCCGCTGCTCTTTTAACCTGACGTAATTGCCTGTAGGAAAGAGTCCTCAATTTGCCCTTATCAGCACGCACACGTGTGTACTGTGAATCAGCTACATACTTCTTGATTGCCAAGACACTTCATCCTGTTCATCGCACAATGTTGATTGTAGTCATGCCTTGACCTAAACACTCCACAATTTGTTGCTTCTCTGCAGCCGACACATCCTTTTTCTTTCCCATTTTGGCAGAAAATGTAGGCTGCTTAATAATGTGAGACAGCCTTCTTAAGTAGTCTTGCCTTTCATTGGACACACCTGCCAAACTAATTAGCACAGGTGTCTGCAATTGCTTACAGTGATATAAAGAGCCCTGACACACATCACCATCAATGAGTTTAACTGACAAACAAACAAATTCTTCCCTTATCACTCCTAAACACTTTTTGCATAATAATTTGGAACACAGTGTACATGTGCTTTTCCACAAAACACCAGTGGTTCACGTAGTGAATCTTACAGTTCTAACTTGCCAACCGTGGTCTGTATGGAGTTGTTCAATAAAGGGCCCAAAATTAAGATAACATAGATGGGAGAGGTCTCTATGAATAGGAATTCCTAAGTATTTGATACCCTGTGAGGGCCAGGCAAAGGGAAAGTTGGACTGGATGGAATCCTATATGGATTTGGGGAGGGAGACATCGAGGGCCTCAGACTTCGCTGCATTGATTTTAAAATTTGACCATGTAACAAAGTGATCTATTTCAGCCATAACAGCATGGATATATGTGATTGAGTGATATATGCTAGGACATCATCAGCAAATAGAGAGCACTTGTACTCGGTGCCTCCCACCTCAATCCACCTAATATTGGGGTTATGGCGAATTGATGAGAGCAGGTGCTCCGTCACTAGGATGTATAAGAGAGGGGACAGAGGACATCCCTGCCTTGTCCCATTGGTGATTGTGAAAGGTGATGAAAATGTTCTGATGCACCCCCTGGGCCTTGGGACACCCGGAGCCGGACCCTTTTTGGTGGATGCTGGTGGTTGTAGTCTTCGTGGCGGCGACCCGGTTCCGTGGCTCAGGGTGGTCAAACCAGTGGCGGAACTATTTATGTGGTTTTGATGTTTAAATGTCCGACTACGCCACCCGTGGATTGCGGTCAGAGTGAACCGCCGCTGCAGGGCAGACCGCTGAGGCTGGTGTTGTGGGTGCAGCAGAGCGTAGCATAACTCCCCACGGGAGGAGTATAGCCTCAGGGCAGTGTATGCGGAGGATGGGGGTGATGGTGCAGGGCAGCAGCAGTAACGACACGGAGTCAGTGATGCAGTCCAGGGCCTTTACTCACAGTTCTTATTATCCAGACCACGTCTGCAGGTAACGGCTGCCCACGTCGTACTGTGCTCACCAGGTGAGGGGCTCAGACAACTCCCAGATAACTTTGGAGCGCTTCACAGGACCCCCTTTGTGTGTCCTTTGTCTGGCCTTTCTTACCAACCCTTCTGTCCGGCTGCCTCGGGCCTCCTCTTGGTAAACTTGGCGCCAGTTTCCCTGACCCTATGTGGTGCCTTCCTAGCGGGTGTAGCGAGGGGCTGCGCCACATAAAATGTCACAGCCTCCGGTTTCTAGCTGAGGGTCGTTTCCTGCCTCCACTAGCTTCGGGGACCGGTCTCCCCCTTTGGCCTGACCCCTCCACGCAGGTGGATTCGGGCGTGCGGTGGCGACTCGCCCGTCCGCACCCCTGGGATCCCTTCATTCCTCGTGCCTTCTCTGCTCCACTTCCTTCCTTCTCCCTCTTCCAGGCCTGGGCCTCTGTTACTAGGCCCGCCTCCGGAGCAGAGCTCATGCAGAGCCCCTGCTCCCTGCCACTTCTGCTCAGACTTCTCTGCACTGAACTAAGATGGTGCCCACCTTTTATACTCCCTTCTCAATGCACCCAGGAACTGCTTCCTCCCTGCTCCTGCACGACAGGTTTCCCCCCTCCTCAGTGTTCCCTCCCCCCACTCCAGCCAGGGACAGGGACTGTCATGCCCATCTCAGAGGCATATTGGTCGCCCTGACCCACGGCAATGTGGTGTAATGCATGCAGGTGTCGGGTCCTGATCCACACTCCATCCTTACCTGAGAGTGAGATATCACACCTCTGGGTGAGGTGCAATACCTCTGTAGCAACCGAGCCCTCAGGGTGCTACAGTTCCATTTATCTTCAGCCTAGGTGACGTATTGTGATACAGGGCCGTGATTTTGGCTATAAAAGGGTCCCCTAGACCCCTACCCCAAGCTTTTTAAGAGAATCATATATGGCGTGCCAGGAGACTCTATGGAATGCTTTCTCAGCATCCAACGAGAGTATCTAATTACAAATTTTTAACTGCATCTAGCCCAGGAAATACTTTGTGCCTAGTAGCAGTGTCTGCTAGTCAGCGGATTATCCCGGCTGTTAAGCAAGCTACATCACCTGTAGTTTGGACACTTAATTTTTTCAAAGGAAATGCTTCGGGACCATGGGATACTCAGTGAAGAGCATCAGGAGACACCCCAAGGCATAGGGGCTGGGACTGGCAGTAGGATGACTTGCGGTGGACAGCCGAGCTCGATCCTAATAAAAGCTTTTTAACTGCAGCAGCTTTAGTGGACGCTACTGTAGCTGGAATTACGCGGCTGCTGGCATGAGACTTGCCCTCCAATAGATCCTTGTAAATGGATTTAAAGTGTATTCATTCAAATTAGAGAGACAATTTAAATTAAAAAGCTTAGAGCTGCCTCCACCACAGGGGGGCTCGCTCGACCCACCAGCGGACAGGCACCAGTATTGGGAGAGGGGGGCTGGCCGTCAGGGTTCACCGCGGCTCTGGCACAAACCCGGCGACACGGAGGTGACACGGGCAGGAGCGGACTGAACGTGTCGGCTTCTCACTTTTTGGATTTTAGAAGGGCATGACATGCCTATATCTGTGTCTCCCCCTCCTTTTACTCCTCCACCTCTTTTCTTTTCGCATGACTATATGTACTTGTCACTTTTCCATGTGTTAGTTGTGTCTTCTGAGCAGTTTGTCAGCTTTTGGACACCTTTGAAGGTGTTTTCTATGTGTTTCTATGTGTTTTTGTTTGCCTGCCATTGGTTTTAACGGTGTTCGAAGGTGTTCGATGAACAGTTCGACGAACAGTTCGGCGAACACACGGGTGTTCGACGAACCGAACCGAACTCGAACACTACGGGGGTGGCTCAACACTAGTAGTAGTTCAAGATGTCAACTGCCCACTTGATGGCCAAGCACTCCTTTTCCACAATAGCATAGTTTTTTTCATAAGTCGAAAGTTTTCTGCTTAGTTGTTCCTCCCCATTTATTTCATGAGACAACACGGCTTATCAGAGTCACCAAACTCCCTGAGTCCAAAAGTCCTGCCACCAGTATCCCATTTAGGTCACAGGACATGACTTTGGCCCCTCGCTGGTCTGATAGTTCACACTGCAGGCGAGGTAGGTATAATAAGAGCACCGGCATCCCAGGCTACAGTCCATATGCTCTGTGGTCAGGGGGCAACGGGCAGCCATGTGGCCTGGGCCATGACACCTACAGCATATAATATCACCCATAGGGACTTGGTTATTGCCTCCCCCACTCCTTTGGACCTTGGACACCCTGTTTTGGGCCTCTGTCCTCTGTTGAGTTCCCCAGTATGGAGTGGACTGCCTTCCCAAGGAACCCTCGGCCCCCTGATACCTCTCAACCAGAGCCACCAGTTCATCAGTGTCCCAGGGATCACCCTGGGCAACCTAAACCTGTATCGGCCTTGGCAGGGAATGTACTAACCGGTCCATAACCACTCGCTCTACCATCTGCACAGGTGTAGAGGACTCAGGCTGCAACCATTTTTGGACCAGGTACAGTAAGTCAAACATTTGGAAGAGAGGGGGTTTCTCACAATGATAAGCCCAGCGATGGACGCGCTGTGCCCTGAGAGACATTGTTACCCCCAAGTGTGCCAAAATTTCAGTTTTCAACTTTGTATACTCTTTTGCGTCTTGCAACGCCAGGTCATAATAGGTCTTCTGTGGCTCCCCTGTTAAATATGGTGCCAGCACCTCCGCCCACTGCTCTGGAGGTAATCTTTCCCGCTCCGCCACCCTGTCAAACAAAGTCAGGAATGCCTCAATGTCATCCCCCGGGGTCATCTTTTGTAATGCTCTTCTTACCATCTTCCTGATGTGTGAGTCATCACCTGGATTTGGGGGTGGGGTGGTTGTCCTGCCATGGATCTGCTCTGCTAGGAGTTCCATCTGTCTTTGCTGCTGTTGGATCTGCTGCATCAGGAGTTTATTTGTCTCCTGCTGCTGCTCCCATTGCTGCTGTAGCTGCTCCCGATGTTGCTGCTGCGTGCTCTGCTGGCTCTGCATGTGCTGCATACTGCACCTGCTGTTGCTTAGCATCTGCTGGTGCTGCGCTTGCTGTTGCTGGTGCTGAATTTGCTGCGCCTGCTATGCCTGCAACAGATGCTTAAACAGGTCCTCCATTTTATCCGGTGTCACTTGTTGGCTTACGGCCGACTTCACCCAGGACATGCAGCACCTTTTGTAACCATCATAAATATTCGTTGGAAGTTCTACCCACACTTCTAACACCATTTGTGGTAAAGCGACTTGCTCGGCTGCATGCAGAGGTAGGCAAGCAACACTGTCTCTTTAAATTTCGGGTTAGTTTATTAACCCCTTTCCGACATTTGTGGTAATAGTATGTCACTGTGTCCTGGGCCTATTGGACCAGGGACGTACTATTATGCGTGCTGTGATCGCTCCCACACAAAAGCGGTGCAGGGCGATCACCGCTCGGTGTCAGCTGATAGTTAGAGCTGACACCCAGTGCTATGTGCAAGGAGCGGTCCCGCACCGCTCCCGGCACATTAACCCCTGCAATGCTGCGATCAAAGTCGAGGGGAGGTAAGTGCCGATACCTCCTATCCGGGGTCCCGCGGTGTCTGTGGCCGGTTGCCAGATGTTGTCATGGCGACCCGATGTCGTCATGACAATATCAGGGTCACCAGGAGACAGGAAGTAATTTTGGTCATGCGCAGTGCACGATCAAAGTAACTTCTCCCTCTGCAGCTGTGACAGCCTGTATAGCACAGGGATGCTATAAAAATGGTACCGCTTAAAACGTCATCTTGTCCTGCAAGAAACAAGCTGCCTTACAGCTCCTTCAGCCGAAAAATAAAAAAGTTATAGCTCTCAGAATGAAGAGATGCAAAAAAACTTATTTTTTCAATAAAATAGTTTTTATTGTGTAAAAACGCCAAAACAATTAAAAAAAATATAAATGGGGTATCGCTGTAAGCATACTGACCCGAAGAATAACGCTGCCTAATCAAGTTTACCACACGCGGAACGGCATAAAAAAAAAACAACAATTCCTGAATTGTTGGTTTTTGCTTATTCTGCCTCCCAAAAATTGGAATAGAAAGTGATCAAAAAATGTCACGTGCCTGAAAATGGTACCAATAAAAAAGTCAACTTGTCACGCAAAAAATAAGCCATCATATGACTGTCGGCCGAAATATGGAAAAATGATAGCTCTCAATATATTGCGATGCAAAAACTAGTCTTTGCAAAAAAAAATTTTTTTTAGTGTGTGATAGCTGTCAATCATAAAAACCCGATATGAATCTGATATCGCTGTAATTGCACCGACCCGAAGAATAAAGTCGTCTAATCACTTATACCGCACGAGGAACGGCATAAAAAATAAACTCTAGGGTTAGAGTTGTGCTAGGGTTAGGGTTAGAGTTGTGCTAGGGTTAGGGTTGTGCTAGGGTTAGGGTTGGGCTAGGGCTAGGGTTAGGGTTGGGCTAAGGTTAGGGTTGGGCTAGGGTTAGGGTTGGGCTAAAGTTAGGGTTGGGCTAAAGTTAGGGTTAGGCTAAAGTTAGGGTTAGGCTAGAGTTAGGGTTGGACTAGGGTTAGGGTTGGGCTAGGGTTAGGGTTGGGGTTGTAATAGGGTTGGGGTTGTATTAGGGTTGGGGTTGTGGTTGTATTAGGGTTGGGGTTGTATTAAGGTTGGTGTTAGGGTTGTGTTGGGGTTGGGATTTTTTCAGAAGTAAAGAAAAAATGATGACGATATGGCGACTAGTGTTGAGCGCAAGTGCTTGCTACTTGAGTTTGCATTGGGTGCTCGGTTATGCACCGAGTATAGCGGTTGCTCGAGTGACATGCTCCAGTCTCCGCCCCAAATGTTTTGCAGCTGTTATACAGCCAAAAAAACCTCGCGGGGATTGCCTGCCATGCACTTTTTTGGGTTTCTAATAACCGTGAAACATGCGGGCGGAGACTCGAGCATGTCACTTGAGCACCCGCGATACTTGGTGCATACCTGAGTACCCGATACAAAATCAAGTAGCGAACACTTGCACTCAAGCACAATGCACCAATCAGCATGCAGGGATTGTCTGCCACACACTGTAATTCTGCAGCCATGTTGGTTGTGGCATTACAGTGATTGGTTGGCCGCACAGCGTCATCAGGTCTATATCAGACCTGGCGCCGCCGTGCTAGTCACAGTCTACTCCGGAATCAGTCAGTGTAGGGAGAGGTGATGCTGAGCTAGGGAGAGATTCGGTTGTTTATTAGTTAGCGTATTGACACGAGGTCGGCACTGTTAAACATAGTTACCTACAGGCCAGCTATTTAAAACTGTGGTTTGTCCGTCACACGGATCACATATAATTGTGCTGAAAATTCTGCCATTTCAGCCCTCCATTAAAATTTTGTTGCAGTATGTCAGCGAAGTTATTGACACGAGGTCACTGTTAAAAATAGTTACCTACAGGCCAGCTATTTAAAACTGTGGTTTATCCGTCACACGGATCACATATAAGTTCACTCAAAATTCTGCCATTTCTGGTCGCCATTAAAATTTTGTTTCAGTGTGTCAGTAAACTTATTCACACGAGGTCGGCGCTGTTAAAAATAGTTACCTACAGGCCAGCGATTTAAAACTGTGGTTTGTCCGTCACACGGATCACATATAAGTTCGCTCCAAATTCAGCCATTTGTTGTGAGCGTGGAAGATATTGTCCTCCATTTAAAATGGGCAAGACACGTGGCAAGGGAAGGGGAACTGGATGTGATGGTGATGGTGAATGCAGAGGTTGAGGCCGTGGGCAAGCTGAAATTGTGCCACAACAAACACCCACATCTTCTCACTCGACCTTCCTGTCCCAATTAATAGGGGACCGCAGAACACCACTATTGAACACAGAGCAGTGTGAAAAGGTTATTGGTTGGATAGCAGATAATGATTCCAGTCACTTAGCCACCACCACCACCACCTTGTCTTCCTCACGGTCAAGTCTCAGTAGCCGTGAGTCTGGACCGCATATTCATCACCCTGAACCTCTTTCCTCCCACCATGCCGAGTGCCCAGAGACAACTGATCCCACACTTGGACACTCAGAAGAGCTGTTCACTTTTCCATTTATAGATTCAGGCCTCTCGTCCGGTCCTTTTGAAGCGGGGCAAGAGGAGATCACATGTAGAGATGCCTAAATATTTGAGCAGCCACGGTCACATGAAGGCGACGGTGGGAAAGTGTCACAAGAGGTCGATGATGGTGAGACACAATAGCCAGAAATTCTCTGTTAGTGATTTGTGATTTTTTATTGCAGTCCAAAAGGATAGTATACAGAACACAAAACGTTTCGGTCTATACGACCCTCATCAGTTGACTGCAGAAAACAATAAATAAAGTATAACTACAATAACATAAATCAGCAGAGTACATCTGTCATGAACATAAATCCGAACAGAGTGAATAAACGACAGGATCACAGGGGATGGGAAAGCGGAATACAAGTCACGGGTAATGCAAAGTAGAGGAGAAGGATGGGCGAGGAGGGGGGGAGGGGGGAGGAGGTTGAGGAGAAAGGAGAAAAAGAGAAAGAGTTCTATGAAAGGTATAAGGCACCTACCCGTGTAATCTGTGAGCAGGTATGTGAGAGAGCAGTTTGATGGTCCAAGAGGACTACCTAGAAGAGATGGTACAACAGGTAAAAATGCTAAAGAAGATACTAGTATGTTCCAAAACATTGGAACAAACGTGGTATTTACCTGCAGTAAGGTATGTGAGGATGAGGAGTGTCAACGCGGCGTCCACCGCTAGCTGTATAACCCCAGGTGAGAGGGAGGGTCTTAATATAGGGCTGAAGGTAATGAGGTGACCAATGGTAACAGGAGCGCTAAAGTGACAGACTGCGCATGACCGGAAGTGTCACAATGCCGAAACCGGAAGTGGCTGGTCACGTGTGCGTTCCACAGTGCGAAAGCTTGCGTTCCAGGATACAGGAAGTGCGTGCACAAGCTAAGGAGATTGGTGAGGTGCTCCGTTGTCAGACAAAGCGGTCAGGAACTGAAGAGGACAGCAGGGAGGGACCAGGTAATAGGTGATTCTGCAAGAGAACAGAAATATGTTACTGTGGAGACTATGACTTAGTATAGATCGTAGATATCTGCTGCAGACCATATATCAGCTGGTAGATGAATGACAGATTGTAAAAACCTAAATCACTGGTCAATCATAGGAAAAAATATAAAGATCACAATGTATCATAATATACGTGATATGGATGAATATAGCTTAAGTCTAGTACATGGATCCTAAATGGCACACAAGTATGAACATTAGATGGAATAAAACAGTGGAACCCAACATAAGACATTTAGTAATAGCGTGCAATACCGTATCAAGCCCCCAGGGGTTAAGAGAGGAGGTAAAGGAGATGTAACGGTGTTCATATAAAAGATAATAAATTGTAATCTCTATTCAGTCCCCTGGGGGAAAGGGAGTCTAGCTCATGGATCCAGAACGCTTCACGTTGTTTGAGCAGGCGGATTCGGTCGCCGCCACGCCGAGGTGGCGCAAAGTATTCCAGATCTTGGAATCTCAGTTGGGAAATGCTATGGCCTGATGCTATGAAATGCTGTGGGATGGGTAGCAGGAGGTTCTTGCATCTAATTGTGTACTTGTGCTTGGATATCCTGTCCCGTATGGGCTGGGTGGTTTCCCCTATGTACAGAAGCCCACAGGGAGATTTTATCAAATAGATCACATATGAGCTTTCACAGGTGAAATATCCTTTGATATAGTATTTTCTGCCAGAATGGGGGTGGTGTATAAGGTTGCCCTTCACAACATTACTGCACTGCCTGCACTGTAGACAAGGGAACGTGCCCATTTTGGGATTTTGAAGAAAACATTGGGTCGATTTTAGTCTGTTTGTGCCCATGTCAGCTCGGATGAGCGAATCCCTAAGATTGGGGGCTCGTTTGAAGCATGGCATAAACGGTTTGTGAAAACTGGTAATGGACGGATAGCCGGTACGTAAGATGTTCCAGTGTTTACGGATGGTCTTGTGAAGTAGATAGGAAAAAGGGTGGAATGTATGCACGAAAGCAATACGATCTGATTTATTGGTATGTGTGTCATGAAGAGTGGCTTGTAAAGGCTGAAGAGATGATGGAGGGTAGCCCCTTTCGGTAAACTTCTGGTGCATCTCCCTCAATCTCACTTGGCGAGTAGTGGGGCTAGACACAATCCGTTCGACCCCTTTGAACTGTGGTCGGGGTATGGACCTTTTGATATGCAATGGATGACTGCTGGTGTAATGCAGTAGTCCATTACGATCAGTGGGCTTGGAGTATAAGTCTGTAGTGAGGAAGCCTTCGGTGTCCTTGATAACTAGTGTGTCCAAGAAACTGATCTGGTGTAGGTCATGGGTGATGGTAAAGTGTAGGTCAGGCCAGGCCGTATTGAGATCAGAGTAGAATGATTCCAGAGTGGTTAAGGGGCCATTCCAGATGCAGAAGATATCATCGATGAATCTCTTCCAGACAACGGAGTGTGCCTGGAAGAGAGGGTGGGCGTATACTACCATTGTTTCAAACGCTGCCATGTAGGTATTTGCGTACGGCGGTGCTACATTTGAGCCCATAGCGGTGCCCTTAGTTTGTAAGAAGAACCTGTCTTGAAAGAGAAAATAGTTATTTTTGAGTATCAGAGTCAATAGGTCCATGACTAATTCTGTGACCTGGACTGCAATAAAAAATCACAAATCAGAGAATTTTGAGTGCCAAAGTTTTTTTGCATAGTATTAGGGCTCGGTCCCTTCTTGAGCACCACACTAGGGAGTGCAGTGATTACTCTTCTACAATAGCCAGAAAGTCAGGAGGAGGACCAGAGTGCAGAAGTGGAAGACGAGGCGGTGTATGATTTAGTAACTGATCCAACCTGGCAGGAGGACATGAGCCAGGAGGACCTGGCGAAGCAAGGACAGCAGCACACAGGGGGAGGGAGGCAGAGCACCCCAGCAGGAACAAGCAGTGTGGAGGCCACAGACAGAAGACAGGCAACCGTTCCCTGTAACACCAACATGACGAAGTTGCCAGTACAACTGTTAGGTCTTCCCGAGTCTGGTTGTTGTTTAAAGACTCTGCCGATAACCTCAAAAAGGCCATTTGCACCACCTGCCAGGCCTGCATCAGCAGGGGTAGCAAAACTACTAGCCTGACCACCACCAGCATGATCAGGCACATGGCAGCAAAGCACCCAACTTTGTGGGCCGAGCCTCAGTGTCCAGGAACAGTGTCTGCGGTTGACACCACTGCTTCTACCGCTGTTGTGCACTGTCCATAGTGCATGCGAAGATGCCTCCAGCCCTGCACCTGTCGTTGTATACTCTCAACTAGCACCATCAGCAAGCACTTCCTTGTCCCAACGTAGCGTTCATTTGTCCATACCCCAGTCCTTGGAATGCAAGCGCAAATACGCAGCCAACACCCCACAGGCCACACTACTAAATTCCCACATTTCGAGACTGCTTGCGCTCAAAATGCTGCCTTTTAGGCTCATTGAGATGGAAGCTTTCCGCAACCTGATGGTGGCAGCCGTCCCTCAGTACTCGGTCACCAGTCGCCACTATTTCTTCCGGTGTGCCGTCCCCACATTACACAAGCACATGTTCAACAATATTAGCCGTGTGTTCAACAACATTAGCCGTGCCCTCAACAATTCAGTTACTGGGAAAGTCCACCTAACCATGGACACGTGGACAAGTGCTTGTGGGCAGGGACAATACATCTCACTGCCGTCACACTGGGTTAACATAGTGGAAGCTGGGACGCAGTCGGACCTTGGAATGGAACACATCCTCCCGTTTCCGAGGATTGCAGGACCTAAGTCAATCAGGGTTGCCCGCATAGTATAAAGCTCCTGCACGTCATCCTCCTCAGCCTCCTCCTCCTCTTCAGCCTCCATCTCCGATATGATCACATCTGTCACAAGCTGGAAGCTAATATGCTTAGGTTACAAACCACACAATGCTGAAGAGTTGTGGACAGCTCTGAAAGAGCAGGCAGATTTGTGCCTCACACCACGGAACCTACAGAAAGGCATGGTTGTGTGTGACAATGGCTGGAACCTGGTTGCAGCTTTGAGGCCATGCCTGGCCCATGTGCTTGACCTCGTGGTTCAGCAGTTTCTCAAAACCTACCTGGAGCTGCCGGATCTGCTTGTCAAAGTACGCCGCCTGTGTGCCCATTTTAGAAAGTCAGCTACAGCTTCCGCCATTCTTCAGCAGCATTTGCAGCTTCCTGCTCACGGACTGGTGTGTGATGTCCCCACGCATTGGAACTCTACACTGCGGATGTTGGGAAGGATTTGTGAGCAGAAGAGGGTAGTTGTTGATTATCAGCATCAACAAGGCCATCGGTATTCAGTTCAGACTCCACACATAAGACCTCAGGGGTGGACATGGATGTCAGACATATCTACCATCCTCCAAAACTTTGAGGACTGCACCAAGATGGTGAGCGGCGATGAAGCCATAATTAGCATCACCATCCCACTTCTCTGTTTTCTGAAACGCTTTCTGCTCACAAAGAGGATGCATTGCAGGCGGAGCACGATGAGATTGAGCAAGGAACCATACAGGATAATTACACATAGCCCAGCCTCATCTCACCCCAACGTGGATTGGGTGACAATGAGGAAGAGGAGGAGAAGGAAGAACAGGATCTAGTTTCATGCGCTAAAGACGGTACTACCTGCACAACTGTCATACCGTATGTTCAGCGTGGCTGGCCTGAGGACAGGGAGGAGGAGGAGAGCATGGTCAGTCGTCCTCTTGGTGAGGACACGGAAGTCTTGCCTGTTAGCAGTCTGGCACGCATGGCTGAGTTTATGTTATGCTGCCTTTCCCGTGACCCTTGCGTTCTCAAAATTTTGGGTGACAGTCATTACTGGTTGGTGACCCACGCTACAAGGAGAACTTTATATCTCTTATTCCTGAGGTGGACAGGTCTACAAAAATGGAGCAGTACCAGAAGGCCCTTGTTGCCAAACTATTAAAAAAATTCCCATCTGAAAACGCTGGCGGCAGAGGTCACAGTTCATTGGACAACCAAGGAGTACAGGTGAGAGAGACACAACTCTAATCCCGCAGAGGCAGGGGAACACTGTCAAAGTTCTCGGACAGTTTTCTCAGCCCCTCCCATCTTAAAGGCCCTGAGGCGTAGGGTACTCACACAATGAGTGCAAAGTTTGGAAAGATGCTGAGGGAGTACCTTGCCGACCGTACCAATGTCCTCCATGATTCCTCTGTGCCTTATAATTATTGGGTATCCAAGGTGGACACCTGAAATGAACTGCCTCTCTACGTCTTGGATGTCCTGGCCTAGCGTTTTATCAGAGCGGGTTTTAAGTCCCGCTGGTGGAATTATAACTGATAAGCATATCCGCCTGTCAACTGAAAATGCTGACAGACTGACTCTTATAAAAATGAACAAGGGCTGGATTGGACCAGACTTCTCAACACCACCGAATGATAGCAGCGTAATATAAACTCAAATCCAGTGTCTTTTTTTGGGAGGTGTTTTCCCATGCACCTATTCACACCCACCACGGGTATACGCTTCCTGATTTTGGCTATTTGCTCTTGTCCTCCTCCTTCTCCTCATCCTCATCCTCCACCACCATATCACCAGGGTGACCGTGGTCCGTGATGCAACACCCGCATATATTTTTTAAAGGGTGTTTATGATGCCCATAAAAAAAACATTTATACAGTATGTTCATGTATACCCCCCAGGAGTAAATGTTTGTCAGCCCATACACTTAGTGCATGGTCATTACTAGAGATGAGCGTTGTTCGACTCGAACTGTCCGCCAATCGCAAATTAGAGCTGTTTTGGGCGGTGTTCGAGCCGTTCGGCGAACACGAACGATTTAAAAAAAATTCGGCTGTTCGAGGTTATGTTCGATAACTGTTCGTGCACCAAAATCATAACTGGATTTTTTCTCAGTAATGATGAAAATTAATGTTAATACGCAGTTTGAGTGTACAGCGGGGCGGGGGGAGGGGCAGGGGATGGATCTCTGCAGGAATAATGAAGATCTCCATTTTTTTTTCTCTTTCCCGCATTTACAGTGGGGAGGTGCAATCTGTCAGCCTATCAGCAGCGCACACATGGAGCGAAGTGCTTTTTTTCACACAAGCAAGGGCATGTGTCATTGGCAGTGTATGTCACATGTCCTTGCCCTTTAAGACCCAGCCATTTTCCCCGTCGCCACCATTTTCTCACTGCTGCAGCTGCGTGTTAGACGGCACCGCTGTTGCTGTGTGCGATATACCTTGTTAATTTCAAGCCAATTTTCGCACAAATCTACAGATAGCTTGGGAGTAGGGAATAGTTGTGATTGCAGTGCTTTTAAGGACTAGGTTACAGCATTTCCTACGACTTTTATCAGGCAGATATGTGCTCTTAAATAGATAGGTTGGGAGTAAAGACTAATTGTAATTGCAGTCCTTTTCAGGACTAAGTTAGATCAGTTCCTATCAGTTTTTGCCAGGCAGGTCTGTGCCAGTGCTGTGCAAGTTTTTTTCACAGCATTTGGCTAAATCTAGCAAAGCTAATCCTTTTTGGCCTATTCCAGAGTGTGTTAGTCAGTGGAGTAGCCTTTCTGTGTTCCAAGCTACACCACCTGTGTATAGAATACCAATTTTTTTACTGCACCTAGTGAAGTAAAACCGTTTGGGCATAGCATCATTCTATTAGTCCATCCATACTGACCTCCATCAGGTTGCAAATTGAATATAATTTTTTTCTGCATCTAGCTCTGAAAAAATATTTGGGCTTCTAGCAGTGTGTGGGACTTGGTCTATTAGTCCATCTATACTGACCTCCATCAGGTTGCAAATTAAAAATAATTTTTTTCTTCATCTAGCTCTGAAAAAATATTTGGGCTTCTAGCAGTGTGTGGGACTTGTTCTATTAGTCCATCTATACTGACCTCCATCAGGTTGCAAATTGAATATAATTTTTTTCTGCATCTAGCTCTGAAAAAATATTTAGGCTTCTAGCAGTGTTCGGGACTTGGTCTATTAGTCCATCTATACTGACCTCCATCAGGTTGCAAATTGAATATAATTTTTTTCTGCATCTAGCTCTGAAAAAATATTTGGGCTTCTAGCAGTGTGTGGGACTTGGTCTATTAGTCCATCTATACTGACCACCATCAGGTTGCAAATTAAAAATATTGTTTTTCTGCATCTAGCTCTGAAAAAATATTTGGGCTTCTAGCAGTGTGTGGGACTTGTTCTATTAGTCCATCTATACTGACCTCCATCAGGTTGCAAATTGAATATAATTTTTTTCTGCATCTAGCTCTGAAAAAATATTTGGGCTTCTAGCAGTGTGTGGGACTTGGTCTATTAGTCCATCTATACTGACCTCCATCAGGTTGCAAATTAAAAATATTTTTTTTCTGCATCTAGCTCTGAAAAAATATTTGGGCTTCTAGTAGTGTGTGGGACTTGGTCTATTAGTCCATCTATACTGACCTCCATCAGGTTGCAAATTGAATATAATTTTTTTCTGCATCTAGCTCTGAAAAAATATTTGGGCTTCTAGCAGTGTGTGGGACTTGGTCTATTAGTCCATCTATACTGACCTCCATCAGGCTGCAAAAAAAAAATAATTTTTTTCTGCATCTAGCTCTGAAAAAATATTTGGGCTTCTAGTAGTGTGTGGGACTTGTTCTATTAGTCCATCTATACTGACCTCCATCAGGTTGCAAATTAAAAATAATTTTTTCTTCATCTAGCTCTGAAAAAATATTTGGGCTTCTAGCAGTGTGTGGGACTTGGTCTATTAGTCCATCTATACTGACCTCCATCAGGTTGCAAATTAAAAATAATTTTTTTCTGCATCTAGCTCTGAAAAAATATTTGGGCTTCTAGCATTGTGTGGGACTTGGTCTATTAGTCCTTCTATACTGACCTCCATCAGGTTGCAAATTGAATATAATTTTTTTCTGCATCTAGCTTTGAAAAAATATTTGGGCTTCTAGCATTGTGTGGGACTTGGTCTATTAGTCCTTCTATACTGACCTCCATCAGGTTGCAAATTAAAAATATTTTTTTTCTGCATCTAGCTCTGAAAAAATATTTGGGCTTCTAGCAGTGTGTGGGGCTTGGTCTATTAGTCTATCTATACTGACCTCCATCAGGTTGCAAATTGAATAAATATAATTTTTTTCTGCATCTATCTCTGAAAAATTATTTGGGCTTCTAGCAGTGTGTGGGACTTGGTCTGTTAGTCCATCTATACTGACCTCCATCAGGTTGCAAATTGAATATAATTTTTTTCTGCATCTAACCCAGCCAATAGTTTTGGCCTAATACCACAGTTTGGTCACTCAGCTCTGCTCCGTTCCCATCCATTGTTTTTTTGTGCAAACAACTCCAGAGTTGTGAATTAGTTAACCACCAAAATGAGAGGAAAAAGGCATGCTGCTGGTGGAAAGGGGAATAGGCGCGTTGGGAAGGGGAAAAAAGGTTGTGTCCGTGGGGTAGGTGTTAAAGCAACAGTAACATCTGCAGAAGAAAGACCATCTTCCAGCCAAAATAAAATGTCTACTTCTTTTAGCAGACAATGTGATAAGATCACTTTCTTACGGCCACGCCAATCGCTACAAATTCCAGATGAGGCACAAAAACAGCAGGTGCTTCAACGGATATCAAGTGCTCCTTTAAGTGGGCTCTCCTCCACATCAACTTCAACATCACAAATACTCCAGTCCTCAAAGTTTCACCCCAATCGCACTTGCTTCCTCACAGCTCCCAAATCTCCAGCTGCCCGTCTGAGTATGAGGCAGAACAGATGGTTGAGTCTGCAGAGCTGTTTACTCATACTATAGCCTGGGAATCAGAGGTCGGCTCCAGCGCTTCTGTGAATCCAGACGAGGAAATGATCTGCACTGATGCCCAGAATCTTTATGAGTCGGATCCAGGACCAGACGCAGAAGGTTCTGACCATAATGTAGACCCTCATTCCCAAACTGTAACTCCTGTTGGTGGAGACAATAAGGAAGACGATGATGAGACTCAAATACCTGATTGGAGCGACAACTTTAGTTTTTTGTCACGGCAGGAACAGGTTGGCTCTGAGGACGACGGGTGTGATAACGCACAGGGTGATGATGAGGTTGGAGATCCCACTTACTGTCAACCCACAGTCAGCCAAGAGATGAGGTCAGCAGAGGAGGTGGAGGAGAATGCTAGTGATGACGAGGTCAGGTTGCGCCTTCCTGGACAGAGACGTAGTACTGGAAGCACGTCAACAACTGCATCCTCAAACACAACTCTGCCTCTCACCACAAGTCGTGGTGGCTCTTCAGGTCGCACGGGTGCTAAGCCTTGCATAGCCTGGGCATTTTTTCAGATCGATAAAGGTGACCCAACTCGTGTTATTTGTAACATTTGTCAGCAAAAGCTAAGTATTGGCCAAAAAATACATAGTTTGAGTACTTCATGCATGAACTGGCACATGGACATGAAGCATAAGTTGCAGTGGGAAGCTCAATGTGCTACAATGCGGCCTAGCCGGCCGGGCCAACCACCGTCTGCCATATCTTGTGCATCCGCGGCCTCTTCATCCTCTGTGACTGGGGGGACAGCAGTCACACCTGTTTTGGGACGCAGACCTGCCACCTCTTTACCCGCAACAGCCAGCGTGATTGGCAGGTCATCATTTTCTTTGGAGGTGGTAACACCAGCTGGTGGTGAGCGCTGTCCGACATCGATAGCACCACCTTTGGATCAAGGCAACCTAACATGTCCGCCTGCATCTTCCTCACAGACCGGCAGTTTGCCGGGGACACCCTTATCAACCCCGTCAAAGCACAATAGCCAGCCCTCAGTCCCTCAGATGTGGACAAGTAAAAGACCATTTCCTCCTAGCCATGAGAAAGCTAAGAGGTTGAATTTCACCATCTGCTAGCTCTTGGCTACAGAAATGCTGCCTTTCCGCCTGGTGGACACAGAGGATTTTCGAGACCTTATGTCGGTCGCAGTGCCCCAGGACAAGGGGCTGCTGTCCAAGTCTTGCCGTCCCCACGAGTTGTGCGTCAATCCTCTTTATCTCAAAGTCCCTCCACTGCTTCTGCCTCCTCAACCTCCTCTCGGTCCTCCACCTGCACCCAAAGCCTGTCTGGTCATGCCACAAGCTTTCTAACTGCGCAGAAGGAATCCTGCACACCTCCTTACTATGCTGGCAGTAGGACTCCACGTCATCAGGCGGTTTTTACTTTGAAATGTCTGGAAAATGTGAGTCACACAGCTGAGGAGTTGTGGTCAGCTCTGGAGAACCAATTTCATGAATGGTTGTCTCCACTGGACCTGAAACCAGGGAAGGCCGTGTGCGACAATGCTGCAAACCTGAGTGCGGCCCTTCGCTGGGGCAATGTCACAAACGTGCCTTGTATGGCTCACGTGTTGAACCTGGTTGTCCAGCAATTTTTAGCCCACTATCCCGGACTAGATGGCCTTCTGCAGAGGGCACAGTCACTGTGTGCTCACTTTCGCCGTTCGCATCCCGCAGCTCAGCGACTTACATCTCAACAGAAGTCGTTGGGCCTGCCACTTCACCGGCTAAAATGCGATGTGCCTACCCGGTGGAATTCAACTCTGCACATGTTGCAGCGACTGTGGCAGCACCGACAAGCCCTGGTGCAATACGTTCTGACGTATAGACTGGGCCAACGAGATCCACAGGTGGGGAAAATCACGCTGGAGGAGTGATCTCAGATCAGGGACCTATGCACCCTTCTGCACAGTTTTGAAATGGCGACGAAGATGTTTAGTGCTGACGATGCCAATATCAGCATGACTTTTCCGGTGATTCACATGCTGGAGCACATGTTAAACAGAATTCGGAGTCAGGTGGTGGCACAAGAGGAGGTGGAGGAAGTAGAGGAGGAGGAGTTGTATGCGGAAGGGCTAACATCTGCAAGGTCCAGACGGTCGGCAGCACCAAGGCGGCAGGCATGTGAGGGTGGGCGAGATGGTTTTACCAGGGCGCATGGTAGCAGCCAAACTAGTGAGGAAGGTGCAGGAGCCCAGGAAGAAGTGGAGGACGAACTGATGGAAGACTCATCAGATGAGGGAGACCTTGATCACATTTCTGTTGTGCGAGGTTGGGGGGAGAGGACAGTGGAAGGAAGCATGATTGTTACCTCGCCACCAACACAACAGGGACTTGGTGCTCCTGGATGCGCAACACACATGAGTGCCTTCTTGCTGCACTACCTGCAACATGACCCTCGAATTGTGAGAATTAGAAATAATCCTGACTACTGGGTTGCCACACTGTTAGATCCCCGGCACAAAAGTAAATTTGCAGAAATTATTCTTGCCATAGAAAGGGATGCACGCATGCAGGAGTATCAGCAGAGACTGTTGCAGATTCTTACATGTGCTTTTCCACAAAACACCAGTGGTGCACGTAGTGAATCTCACAGTTCCAACTTGCCAACCGTGGGACCGTCAAGTGTTCAGCAATCAAACCGTAACAGAACCACAGTATCTGCTGGTAACATCAATTTTGCGGAATCATTTCACCACTTTTTTAGCCCATCCTTTGCAAGGCCACAGGAGACAAGAAGTCTGACACATAGTCAACGCCTAGAGACGATGGTACAGGAGTTTCTCCAAGTAAACATTGAAGCCATGACTGTGTCACTGGACCCTTGCTCTTTTTGGGCTTCCAATCTGGATAAATGGCCAGAGCTAGCCACTTACGCCTTGGAGATCTTGTCATGCCCCGCAGCCAGCGTTCTGTCTGAACGTGTGTTCAGCACTGCTGGTGGTGTGCTGACAGATAAGCGCACGCGGCTCTCCACTGATAATGTAGACAGACTCACGTTCATAAAGATGAACAAATCATGGATCCGAAACGACTTTTCTACCCCTGTGTCATCCTGGGGAGAGTAAAAGCTTGATGATTGGTTAAAATCACCCTACCAACCGTTTTAAGCTTTCAAATTACTAATCATGTTTATCTGTATCTTGGCTGGAAAATAATTTGGGCTTAGTAGCAGTGTGCAGCACTGATTCTATTAGGCCATCTATAATAAGCTCCACCAGATTTAAAATTACTAATCATGTTTATCTGTATTTTGGCTGGAAAATAATTTGGGCTTTGTAGCAGTGTGCAGCACTGATCCTATTAGGCCATCTATACTAAGCTCCACCAGATTTAAAATTAATAATAATTTTTAGCTGCATCTAGCCCGGAAAATAATTTTGGGGCTCCGAGATGCGCAAGACACATAAGTGCCTTCTTGCTGCACTACCTGCAACATGACCCTCATATTGTCAGAATTCGAAGTAATCATGACTACTTAGTTGCCACACTCTTAGATCCCCCAAACTTTTCGATCAACCTTTTCATTTTAATAAAGACCAAAAAATGGTCATTTTTGAAATTATAAGCATTAGCAGGTTATTAGAAACTGAAATAAAACAGTTTTCAACTCAAAACTTTATTCTAGGTGATGTTACATTTTGACATAGGACCCCTTGTTTGAAAGGAGCTTATGAACTCTCTCGTCCATTGAATTTGTCAGGTTTTGGATGGTTTCTGCTTCAACTGTTTTGCATGAGGACAGAATACCCTCCCAGAGCTGTTGCTTAGATGTGAACTGCCTCCCGCCATCATAGACACTCCTTTTGATGATGCTCCAGAGGTTCTGAATGGGGTAGAGGTCAGGGGAGCATGGGGGTCACACCATAAGTTTGTCCCCGTTTATGCACATATCAGCCAGAGATGCAGATTTTTTATGTGCAGCATGAGATGGTGCATTATCATGCAAAAAAATTATCTTGCTGTGAAATACACGGTTCTTCTTCTTGAACCATGGCAGGAAGTGCTGTTTGAGAAAATCCACATACATTATGGATTTCATCTTTAGCGCCTTCAGGGATCCTAAAGGGGCCGACAATCTCTCTCCCCATGATTCCAGCCCAAAACATTACTCCACCTCCTCCTTGTTGGCGCTGTAGCCGTGTTTGCGTGGGGTGTCCATCAACCAGCCATCCTCCACTCCATCCATCTGGACCATCGAGCGCTGCACGGCACTCATCCGTGAACAAAACAGTTTTGAAATCAGTCTTCATGTAATGTTTAGCCCACTGCTTGTGTGAAGTGGATAGAGGAGGTCGACAGGATGGCGTATGCACAGCTGCAAACCTCTGAAGGACCCTGCATCTTGTTGTTCGGGGGACGTTGGAGGCACCAGCAGCTTCAAAAACTTGTCTGCTGCTATGACAAGGCTTTTTTGCCGCTGCTCTTTTAACCTGACGTAATTGCCTGTAGGAAAGAGTCCTCAATTTGCCCTTATCAGCACGCACACGTGTGTACTGTGAATCAGCTACATACTTCTTGATTGCCAAGACACTTCATCCTGTTCATCGCACAATGTTGATTGTAGTCATGCCTTGACCTAAACACTCCACAATTTGTTGCTTCTCAGCAGCCGACACATCCTTTTTCTTTCCCATTTTGGCAGAAAATGTAGGCTGCTTAATAATGTGAGACAGCCTTCTTAAGTAGTCTTGCCTTTCATTGGACACACCTGCCAAACTAATTAGCACAGGTGTCTGCAATTGCTTACAGTGATATAAAGAGCCCTGACACACATCACCATCAATGAGTTTAACTGACAAACAAACAAATTCTTCCCTTATCACTCCTAAACACTTTTTGCATAATAATTTGGAACACAGTGTACATGTGCTTTTCCACAAAACACCAGTGGTTCACGTAGTGAATCTTACAGTTCTAACTTGCCAACCGTGGTCTGTATGGAGTTGTTCAATAAAGGGCCCAAAATTAAGATAACATAGATGGGAGAGGTCTCTATGAATAGGAATTCCTAAGTATTTGATACCCTGTGAGGGCCAGGCAAAGGGAAAGTTGGACTGGATGGAATCCTATATGGATTTGGGGAGGGAGACATCGAGGGCCTCAGACTTCGCTGCATTGATTTTAAAATTTGACCATGTAACAAAGTGATCTATTTCAGCCATAACAGCATGGATATATGTGATTGAGTGATATATGCTAGGACATCATCAGCAAATAGAGAGCACTTGTACTCAGTGCCTCCCACCTCAATCCACCTAATATTGGGGTTATGGCGAATTGATGAGAGCAGGTGCTCCGTCACTAGGATGTATAAGAGAGGGGACAGAGGACATCCCTGCCTTGTCCCATTGGTGATTGTGAAAGGTGATGAAAATGTTCTGATGCACCCCCTGGGCCTTGGGACACCCGGAGCCGGACCCTTTTTGGTGGATGCTGGTGGTTGTAGTCTTCGTGGCGGCGACCCGGTTCCGTGGCTCAGGGTGGTCAAACCAGTGGCGGAACTATTTATGTGGTTTTGATGTTTAAATGTCCGACTACGCCACCCGTGGATTGCGGTCAGAGTGAACAGCCGCTGCAGGGCAGACCGCTGAGGCTGGTGTTGTGGGTGCAGCAGAGCGTAGCATAACTCTCCACGGGAGGAGTATAGCCTCAGGGCAATGTATGCGGAGGATGGGGGTGATGGTGCAGGGCAGCAGCAGTAACGACACGGAGTCAGTGATGCAGTCCAGGGCATTTACTCACAGTTCTTATTATCCAGACGACGTCTGCAGGTAACGGCTGCCCACGTCGTACTGTGCTCACCAGGTGAGGGGCTCAGACAACTCCCAGATAACTTTGGAGCGCTTCACAGGACCCCCTTTGTGTGTCCTTTGTCTGGCCTTTCTTACCAACCCTTCTGTCCGGCTGCCTCGGGCTTCCTCTTGGTAAACTTGGCGCCAGTTTCCCTGACCCTATGTGGTGCCTTCCTAGCGGGTGTAGCGAGGGGCTGCGCCACATAAAATGTCACAGCCTCCGGTTTCTAGCTGAGGGTCGTTTCCTGCCTCCACTAGCTTCGGGGACCGGTCTCCCCCTTTGGCCTGACCCCTCCACGCAGGTGAATTCGGGCGTGCGGTGGCGACTCGCCCGTCCGCACCCCTGGGATCCCTTCATTCCTCGTGCCTTCTCCGCTCCACTTCCTTCCTTCTCCCTCTTCCAGGCCTGGGCCTCTGTTACTAGGCCCGCCTCCGGAGCAGAGCTCATGCAGAGCCCCTGCTCCCTGCCACTTCTGCTCAGACTTCTCTGCACTGAACTAAGATGGTGCCCACCTTTTATACTCCCTTCTCAATGCACCCAGGAACTGCTTCCTCCCTGCTCCTGCACTACAGGTTTCCCCTTCCTCAGTGTTCCCTCCCCCCACTCCAGCCAGGGACAGGGACTGTCATGCCCATCTCAGAGGCATATTGGTCGCCCTGCCCCACGGCAATGTGGTGTAATGCATGCAGGTGTCGGGTCCTGATCCACACTCCATCCTTACCTGAGAGTGAGATATCACACCTCTGGGTGAGGTGCAATACCTCTGTAGCAACCGAGCCCTCAGGGTGCTACAGTTCCATTTATCTTCAGCCTAGGTGACGTATTGTGATACAGGGCCGTGATTTGGGCTATAAAAGGGTCCTCTAGACCCCTACCCCAAGCTTTTTAAGAGAATCATATATGGCGTGCCAGGAGACTCTATGGAATGCTTTCTCAGCATCCAACGAGAGTATCTAATTACAAATTTTTAACTGCATCTAGCCCAGGAAATACTTTGTGCCTAGTAGCAGTGTCTGCTAGTCAGTGGATTATCCCGGCTGTTAAGCAAGCTACATCACCTGTAGTTTGGACACTTAATTTTTTCAAAGGAAATGCTTCGGGACCATGGGATACTCAGTGAAGAGCATCAGGAGACACCCCAAGGCATAGGGGCTGGGACTGGCAGTAGGATGACTTGCGGTGGACAGCCGAGCTCGATCCTAATAAAAGCTTTTTAACTGCAGCAGCTTTAGTGGACGCTACTGGAGCTGGAATTACGCGGCTGCTGGCATGAGACTTGCCCTCCAATAGATCCTTGTAAATGGATTTAAAGTGTATTCATTCAAATTAGAGAGACAATTTAAATTAAAAAGCTTAGAGCTGCCTCCACCACAGGGGGGCTCGCTCGACCCACCAGCGGACAGGCACCAGTATTGGGAGAGGGGGGCTGGCCGTCAGGGTTCACCGCGGCTCTGGCACAAACCCGGCGACACGGAGGTGACACGGGCAGGAGCGGACTGAACGTGTCGGCTTCTCACTTTTTGGATTTTAGAAGGGCATGACATGCCTATATCTGTGTCTCCCCCTCCTTTTACTCCTCCACCTCTTTTCTTTTCGCATGACTATATGTACTTGTCACTTTTCCATGTGTTAGTTGTGTCTTCTGAGCAGTTTGTCAGCTTTTGGACACCTTTGAAGGTGTTTTCTATGTGTTTCTATGTGTTTTTGTTTGCCTGCCATTGGTTTTAACGGTGTTCGAAGGTGTTCGATGAACAGTTCGACGAACAGTTCGGCGAACACACGGGTGTTCGACGAACCGAACCGAACTCGAACACTACGGGGGTGGCTCAACACTAGTAGTAGTTCAAGATGTCAACTGCCCACTTGATGGCCAAGCACTCCTTTTCCACAATAGCATAGTTTTTTTCATAAGTCGAAAGTTTTCTGCTTAGTTGTTCCTCCCCATTTATTTCATGAGACAACACGGCTTATCAGAGTCACCAAACTCCCTGAGTCCAAAAGTCCTGCCACCAGTATCCCATTTAGGTCACAGGACATGACATTGGCCCCTCGCTGGTCTGATAGTTCACACTGCAGGCGAGGTAGGTATAATAAGAGCACCGGCATCCCAGGCTACAGTCCATATGCTCTGTGGTCAGGGGGCAACGGGCAGCCATGTGGCCTGGGCCATGACACCTACAGCATATAATATCACCCATAGGGACTTGGTTATTGCCTCCCCCACTCCTTTGGACCTTGGACACCCTGTTTTGGGCCTCTGTCCTCTGTTGAGTTCCCCAGTATGGAGTGGACTGCCTTCCCAAGGAACCCTCGGCCCCCTGATACCTCTCAACCAGAGCCACCAGTTCATCAGTGTCCCAGGGATCACCCTGGGCAACCTAAACCTGTATCGGCCTTGGCAGGGAATGTACTAACCGGTCCATAACCACTCGCTCTACCATCTGCACAGGTGTAGAGGACTCAGGCTGCAACCATTTTTGGACCAGGTACAGTAAGTCAAACATTTGGAAGAGAGGGGGTTTCTCACAATGATAAGCCCAGCGATGGACGCGCTGTGCCCTGAGAGACATTGTTACCCCCAAGTGTGCCAAAATTTCAGTTTTCAACTTTGTATACTCTTTTGCGTCTTGCAACGCCAGGTCATAATAGGTCTTCTGTGGCTCCCCTGTTAAATATGGTGCCAGCACCTCCGCCCACTGCTCTGGAGGTAATCTTTCCCGCTCCGCCACCCTGTCAAACAAAGTCAGGAATGCCTCAATGTCATCCCCCGGGGTCATCTTTTGTAATGCTCTTCTTACTATCTTCCTGATGTGTGAGTCATCACCTGGATTTGGGGGTGGGGTGGTTGTCCTGCCATGGATCTGCTCTGCTAGGAGTTCCATCTGTCTTTGCTGCTGTTGGATCTGCTGCATCAGGAGTTTATTTGTCTCCTGCTGCTGCTCCCATTGCTGCTGTAGCTGCTCCCGATGTTGCTGCTGCGTGCTCTGCTGGCTCTGCATGTGCTGCATACTGCACCTGCTGTTGCTTAGCATCTGCTGGTGCTGCGCTTGCTGTTGCTGGTGCTGAATTTGCTGCGCCTGCTATGCCTGCAACAGATGCTTAAACAGGTCCTCCATTTTATCCGGTGTCACTTGTTGGCTTACGGCCGACTTCACCCAGGACATGCAGCACCTTTTGTAACCATCATAAATATTCGTTGGAAGTTCTACCCACACTTCTAACACCATTTGTGGTAAAGCGACTTGCTCGGCTGCATGCAGAGGTAGGCAAGCAACACTGTCTCTTTAAATTTCGGGTTAGTTTATTAACCCCTTTCCGACATTTGTGGTAATAGTATGTCACTGTGTCCTGGGCCTATTGGACCAGGGACGTACTATTATGCGTGCTGTGATCGCTCCCACACACAAGCGGTGCAGGGCGATCACCGCTCGGTGTCAGCTGATAGTTAGAGCTGACACCCAGTGCTATGTGTAAGGAGCGGTCCCGCACCGCTCCCGGCACATTAACCCCTGCAATGCTGCGATCAAAGTCGAGGGGAGGTAAGTGCCGATACCTCCTATCCGGGGTCCCGCGGTGTCTGTGGCCGGTTGCCAGATGTTCTCATGGCGACCCGATGTCGTCATGACAATATCAGGGTCACCAGGAGACAGGAAGTAATTTTGGTCATGCGCAGTGCACGATCAAAGTAACTTCTCCCTCTGCAGCTGTGACAGCCTGTATAGCACAGGGATGCTATAAAAATGGTACCGCTTAAAACGTCATCTTGTCCTGCAAGAAACAAGCTGCCTTACAGCTCCTTCAGCCGAAAAATAAAAAAGTTATAGCTCTCAGAATGAAGAGATGCAAAAAAACTTATTTTTTCAATAAAATAGTTTTTATTGTGTAAAAACGCCAAAACAATTAAAAAAAATATAAATGGGGTATCGCTGTAAGCATACTGACCCGAAGAATAACGCTGCCTAATCAAGTTTACCACACGCGGAACGGCATAAAAAAAAAACAACAATTCCTGAATTGTTGGTTTTTGCTTATTCTGCCTCCCAAAAATTGGAATAGAAAGTGATCAAAAAATGTCACGTGCCTGAAAATGGTACCAATAAAAAAGTCAACTTGTCACGCAAAAAATAAGCCATCATATGATTGTCGGCCGAAATATGGAAAAATGATAGCTCTCAATATATTGCGATGCAAAAACTAGTCTTTGCAAAAAAAAATTTTTTTTAGTGTGTGATAGCTGTCAATCATAAAAACCCGATATGAATCTGATATCGCTGTAATTGCACCGACCCGAAGAATAAAGTCGTCTAATCACTTATACCGCACGAGGAACGGCATAAAAAATAAACTCTAGGGATAGAGTTGTGCTAGGGTTAGGGTTAGAGTTGTGCTAGGGTTAGGTTTGTGCTAGGGTTAGGGTTGAGCTAGGGCTAGGGTTAGGGTTGGGCTAAGGTTAGGGTTGGGCTAGGGTTAGGGTTGGGCTAAAGTTAGGGTTGGGCTAAAGTTAGGGTTGGGCTAGAGTTAGGGTTGGACTAGGGTTAGGGTTGGGCTAGGGTTAGGGTTGGGCTAGGGTTAGGGTTGGGGTTGTAATAGGGTTGGGGTTGTATTAGGGTTGGGGTTGTGGCTGTATTAGGGTTGGGGTTGTATTAAGGTTGGTGTTAGGGTTGTGTTGGGGTTGGGATTTTTTCAGAAGTAAAGAAAAAATGATGACGATATGGCGACTAGTGTTGAGCGCAAGTGCTTGCTACTTGAGTTTGCATTGGGTGCTCGGTTATGCACCGAGTATAGCGGTTGCTCGAGTGACATGCTCCAGTCTCCGCCCCAAATGTTTTGCAGCTGTTATACAGCCAAAAAAACCTCGCGGGGATTGCCTGCCATGCACTTTTTTGGGTTTCTAATAACCATGAAACATGCGGGCGGAGACTCGAGCATGTCACTTGAGCACCCGCGATACTTGGTGCATACCTGAGTACCCCATACAAAATCAAGTAGCGAACACTTGCACTCAAGCACAATGCACCAATCAGCATGCAGGGATTGTCTGCCACACACTGTAATTCTGCAGCCATGTTGGTTGTGGCATTACAGTGATTGGTTGGCCGCACAGCGTCATCAGGTCTATATCAGACCTGGCGCCGCCGTGCTAGTCACAGTCTACTCCGGAATCAGTCAGTGTAGGGAGAGGTGATGCTGAGCTAGGGAGAGATTCGGTTGTTTATTAGTTAGCGTATTGACACGAGGTCGGCACTGTTAAACATAGTTACCTACAGGCCAGCTATTTAAAACTGTGGTTTGTCCGTCACACGGATCACATATAATTGTGCTGAAAATTCTGCCATTTCAGCCCTCCATTAAAATTTTGTTGCAGTATGTCAGCGAAGTTATTGACACGAGGTCGCTGTTAAAAATAGTTACCTACAGGCCAGCTATTTAAAACTGTGGTTTATCCGTCACACGGATCACATATAAGTTCGCTCAAAATTCTTCCATTTCTGGTCGCCATTAAAATTTTGTTTCAGTGTGTCAGTAAACTTATTCACACGAGGTCGGCGCTGTTAAAAATAGTTACCTACAGGCCAGCGATTTAAAACTGTGGTTTGTCCGTCACACGGATCACATATAAGTTCGCTCCAAATTCAGCCATTTGTTGTGAGCGTGGAAGATATTGTCCTGCATTTAAAATGGGCAAGACACGTGGCAAGGGAAGGGGAACTGGATGTGATGGTGATGGTGAATGCAGAGGTTGAGGCCGTGGGCAAGCTGAAATTGTGCCACAACAAACACCCACATCTTCTCACTCGACCTTCCTGTCCCAATTAATAGGGGACCGCAGAACACCACTATTGAACACAGAGCAGTGTGAAAAGGTTATTGGTTGGATAGCAGATAATGATTCCAGTCACTTAGCCACCACCACCACCACCTTGTCTTCCTCACGGTCAAGTCTCAGTAGCCGTGAGTCTGGACCGCATATTCATCACCCTGAACCTCTTTCCTCATACCATGCCGAGTGCCCAGAGACAACTGATCCCACACTTGGACACTCAGAAGAGCTGTTCACTTTTCCATTTATAGATTCAGGCCTCTCGTCCGGTCCTTTTGAAGCGGGGCAAGAGGAGATCACATGTAGAGATGCCTAAATATTTGAGCAGCCACGGTCACATGAAGGCGACGGTGGGAAAGTGTCACAAGAGGTCGATGATGGTGAGACACAATAGCCAGAAATTCTCTGTTAGTGATTTGTGATTTTTTATTGCAGTCCAAAAGGATAGTATACAGAACACAAAACGTTTCGGTCTATACGACCTTCATCAGTTGACTGCAGAAAACAATAAATAAAGTATAACTACAATAACATAAATCAGCAGAGTACATCTGTCATGAACATAAATCCGAACAGAGTGAATAAACGACAGGATCACAGGGGATGGGAAAGCGGAATACAAGTCACGGGTAATGCAAAGTAGAGGAGAAGGATGGGCGAGGAGGGGGGGGGGAGGAGGTTGAGGAGAAAGGAGAAAAAGAGAAAGAGTTCTATGAAAGGTATAAGGCACCTACCCGTGTAATCTGTGAGCAGGTATGTGAGAGAGCAGTTTGATGGTCCAAGAGGACTACCTAGAAGAGATGGTACAACAGGTAAAAATGCTAAAGAAGATACTAGTATGTTCCAAAACATTGGAACAAACGTGGTATTTACCTGCAGTAAGGTATGTGAGGATGAGGAGTGTCAACGCGGCGTCCACCGCTAGCTGTATAACCCCAGGTGAGAGGGAGGGTCTTAATATAGGGCTGAAGGTAATGAGGTGACCAATGGTAACAGGAGCGCTAAAGTGACAGACTGCGCGTGACCGGAAGTGTCACAATGCCGAAACCGGAAGTGGCTGGTCACGTGTGCGTTCCACAGTGCGAAAGCTTGCGTTCCAGGATACAGGAAGTGCGTGCACAAGCTAAGGAGATTGGTGAGGTGCTCCGTTGTCAGACAAAGCGGTCAGGAACTGAAGAGGACAGCAGGGAGGGACCAGGTAATAGGTGATTCTGCAAGAGAACAGAAATATGTTACTGTGGAGACAATGACTTAGTATAGATCGTAGATATCTGCTGCAGACCATATATCAGCTGGTAGATGAATGACAGATTGTAAAAACCTAAATCACTGGTCAATCATAGGAAAAAAAATAAAGATCACAATGTATCATAATATACGTGATATGGATGATTATAGCTTAAGTCTAGTACATGGATCCTAAATGGCACACAAGTATGAACATTAGATGGAATAAAACAGTGGAACCCAACATAAGACATTCAGTAATAGCGTGCAATACCGTATCAAGCCCCCAGGGGTTAAGAGAGGAGGTAAAGGAGATGTAACGGTGTTCATATAAAAGATAATAAATCGTAATCTCTATTCAGTCCCCTGGGGGAAAGGGAGTCTAACTCATGGATCCTGAACGCTTCACGTTGTTTGAGCAGGCGGATTCGGTCGCCGCCACGCCGAGGTGGCGCAACGTGTTCCAGAACTTGGAATCTCAGTTGGGAAATGCTATGGCCTGATGCTATGAAATGCTGTGGGATGGGTAGCAGGAGGTTCTTGCATCTAATTGTGGACTTGTGCTTGGATATCCTGTCCCGTATGGGCTGGGTGGTTTCCCCTATGTACAGGAGCCCACAGGGACATTTTATCAAATAGATCACATATGAGCTGTCACAGGTGAAATATCCTTTGATATAGTATTTTCTGCCAGAATGGGGGTGGTGTATAAGGTTGCCCTTCGTAACATTACTGCACTGCCTGCACTGTAGACAAGGGAACGTGCCCATTTTGGGATTTTGAAGAAAACATTGGGTCGATTTTAGTCTGTTTGTGCCCATGTCAGCTCGGATGAGCGAATCCCTAAGATTTGGGGCTCGTTTGAAGCATGGCATAAACGGTTTGTGAAAACTGGCAATGGACGGATAGCCGGTACGTAAGATGTTCCAGTGTTTACGGATGGTCTTGTGAAGTAGATAGGATAAAGGGTGGAATGTATGCACGAAAGCAATATGATCTAATTTGTTGGTATGTGTGTCACGAAGAGTGGCTTGTAAAGGCTGAAGAGATGATGGAGGGTAGCCCCTTTCGGTAAACTTCTGGTGCATCTCCCTCAATCTCACTTGGCGAGTAGTGGGGTTAGACACAATCCGTTCGACCCTTTTGAACTGTGATCGGGGTTTGGACCTTTTGATATGCGATGGATGACTGCTGGTGTAATGCAGTAGTCCATTACGATCAGTGGGCTTGGAGTATAAGTCTGTAGTGAGGAAGCCTTCAGTGTCCTTGATAACTAGTGTGTCCAAGAAACTGATCTGGTGTAGGTCATGGGTGATGGTAAAGTGTAGGTCAGGCCAGGCCGTATTGAGATCAGAGTAGAATGATTCCAGAGTGGTTAAGGGGCCATTCCAGATGCAGAAGATATCATCGATGAATCTCTTCCAGACAACGGAGTGTGCCTGGAAGAGAGGGTGGGCGTATACTGCCATCGTTTCGAACGCTGCCATTTAGCTATTTGCATACGGCGGTGCTACATTTGAGCCCATAGCGGTGCCCTTAGTTTGTAAGAAGAACCTGTCTTGAAAGAGAAAATAGTTATTTTTGAGTATCAGGGTCAATAGGTCCATGACTAATTCTGTGACCTGGGGGTTAGTCTGAGCCTCCACTAGTAGTGTTTTGACTGTGTGTATACCTTGGTTATGTGGGATGGAGGTGTAGAGGTTCTTAACATCGAATGACACCAGCCAAGCAGAGGTGGGGACTTGCTTAAGCTCCGTAAGGACACGAAGGAACGAGTCCGTATCTAGTAGAAAAGAGGGACTCTTTTGTATTAGAGGTGTAATAATCTTTTCTACGAAAATAGAAAGAGGGGAAACAATGAGTCTTTGGAGGCCATGATAGGGCGCCCAGGGGGTTCCATTAGGCTCTTGTGGATCTTGGGTAGGACATAAATGACAGGAATGATGGGGTGCGTCTTGGTGAGATATTCTCCCGTTTTGATGTCAATTGTTCCTGCTCTGATGTGTCAGTCTATGGTGTCACGTACGAGGACCTTGAATTGGGAAGAGGGGTCATGAGGTAGTTGTAAATAAGTAGATGTGTCACTTAATTGGCGCTCGACTTCCTTAGTGTATTGGGCTTTGTCCATGACAACTATTGCACCCCCTTTGTCTGCTGGTTTAATTACAAGATCCTGATCTTGCTTGAGACTATTGAGGGCCTGTTGGTCCAACGCCAATAAGTTAGGTTCGTAGTGAAGCCCCCCTCCATCTACCTTGGAACGCAATTCCCTGAAGACTGTATTAACGAAACCTATAAATGTCTCAAGGGCGTGTGAGCCCTGAGGGGGCCTGTATGTACTCGTAGTATATAGACCCAGATCTCTGGCTGTGATGGCTACAGTGCCGTTAGTCGTAGAGGGTTGGGGTACCACGGGGGTCTGATCAAAATGGACTTTTAATCTAAGGGAGCGATAAAAACGCTGCAGTTCCATTTCCAACCTGAAGGTATTAAACCTTGATGTTGGACTGAAGGAGAGTCCCTTCTGTAAGACAGACAGTTGGGTCATGGTGAGTGTCTTTGAGGATATATTTACCACCAAGCGGGGCGGGTCTGGGATCGGGTCACCCGGTTGTAGTCTGCGTTGTCTCCGGTGTTGGCCACCCCTCCTCGTTTTCTTCTTTGCGGGTATCTCCGTGGCTGGCCTAAAAAACGAGAAGAGCTAGTGAAACGGTTCCTTGTCTCTGGTTCGGAGCCGGAGGATGATGTGTCCGTGAACGTGCGGGTGAATCTGGAAGGGTTGCCACCCAGTTGGTATCTCTCTTGCCAGCGGTATACTCTCTTTGCCTCGTAATCCTCGGTATCCCTTTGGAATTTACTCCTTTTCTTAGATTCGGTGTCCCTACGATGCTGGTCGATGTTGGACTGGATTTTAGTTTTGAGATTGGTCCATTCATCGGGACTCAAGGAGGAGATAAGTTGTGTCTCAGTGTTAGTACTCAAGTCCTCCGTGGAAGTTATAGCTCTATGTAAGAAATCCACAGTAAGTACCATTAAATCGAAAGAGCACTTATTGAGAATCAACTCAAATTTATCCTTATAATCGGGTAGATCGGAAAAGAGGGTTGGTCTGAGAGGCACCCTTAGACCCCTGGGGATTCTTTGTACTTTCAAATATTCAGTTAAAGTGGTACAATGTAATTCCAGGTTTACTAACTGCCGATGGTCCTTCTCCAGATTTCGTCCCCTAGTCTCACCTGGAGGTACCCTGAGGAAGTCACTGGATATGCAGGTGCGGGCCAAAATAGAGTTGGTTTCCTCCACATTATAGGAGAACGTAGATGAGGACATATCCCCTTAGGGTTGCTAGCGGACCGGTACCAAAATATAGAAGAGTAATCGCTGCACTCCCTAGTGTGGTGCTCAAGAAGGGACCGAGACCTAATATTATGCAAAATAACCTTGGCACTCAAAATTCTCTGTTAGTGATTTGTGATTTTTTATTGCAGTCCAAAAGGATAGTATACAGAACACAAAATGTTTCGGTCTATACGACCTTCATCAGTTGACTGCAGAAAACAATAAATAAAGTATAAGTACAATAACATAAATCAGCAGAGTACATCTGTCATGAACATAAATCCGAACAGAGTGATTAAACGACAGGATCACAGGGGATGGGAAAGCGGAATACAAGTCACGGGTAATGCAAAGTAGAGGAGAAGGACAGGTGAGGAGGGGGGTATGGGGGGGTATGGGGGGGGCGGTTGAGGAGAAAGGAAAAAAAGAGATAGTTCTATGGAAGGTATAAGGCACCTACCCGTGTAATCTGTGAGCAGGTATGTGAGAGAGCAGTTTGAAGGTCCAAGAGGACTACCTAGAGGAGATGGTACAACAGGTAAAAATGCTAAAGAAGATACTAGTATGTTCCAAAACATTGGAACAAACGTGGTATTTACCTGCAGTAAGGTATGTGAGGATGAGGAGTGTCAACGCGGCGTCCACC
The DNA here is from genome assembly GCF_046119375.1 of Phyllobates terribilis. NCBI lineage: Eukaryota > Metazoa > Chordata > Amphibia > Anura > Dendrobatidae > Phyllobates > Phyllobates terribilis. The sequence continues at coordinate 732,747,091 of NW_027362763.1, read as the reverse complement.
GCTAGTTGTATAACCCCAGGTGAGAGGGAGGGTCTTAATATAGGGCTGCAGGTAATGAGGTGACCAATGGTAACAGGAGCGCTAAAGTGACAAACTGCGCATGACCGGAAGTGTCACAATGCCGAAACCGGAAGTGGCTGGTCACGTGTGCGCTCCACAGTGCGAAAGCTTGCGTTCCAGGATACAGGAAGTGCGTGCACAAGCTAAGGAGATTGGTGAGGTGCTCCGTTGTCAGACAAAGCGGTCAGGAACTGGAGAGGACAGCAGGGAGGGACCAGGTAATAGGTGATTCTGCAAGAGAACAGAAATATGTTACTGTGGAGACTATGACTTAGTATAGATCGTAGATATCTGCTGCAGACCATATATCAGCTGGTAGATGAATGACAGATTGTAAAAACCTAAATCACTGGTCAATCATAGGAAAAAATATAAAGATCACAATGTATCATAATATACGTGATAAGGATGAATATAGCTTAAGTCTAGTACATGGATCCTAAATGGCACACAAGTATGAACATTAGATGGAATAAAACAGTGGAACCCAACATAAGACATTTAGTAATAGCGTGCAATACCGTATCAAGCCCCCAGGGGTTAAGAGAGGAGGTAAAGGAGATGTAACGGTGTTCATATAAAAGATAATAAATTGTAATCTCTATTCAGTCCCCTGGGGGAAAGGGAGTCTAGCTCATGGATCCAGAACGCTTCACGTTGTTTGAGCAGGCGGATTCGGTCGCCGCCACGCCGAGGTGGCGCAAAGTATTCCAGATCTTGGAATCTCAGTTGGGAAATGCTATGGCCTGATGCTATGAAATGCTGTGGGATGGGTAGCAGGAGGTTCTTGCATCTAATTGTGTACTTGTGCTTGGATATCCTGTCCCGTATGGGCTGGGTGGTTTCCCCTATGTACAGGAGCCCACAGGGACATTTTATCAAATAGATCACATATGAGCTTTCACAGGTGAAATATCCTTTGATATAGTATTTTCTGCCAGAATGGGGGTGGTGTATAAGGTTGCCCTTCACAACTTTACTGCACCGCCTGCACTGTAGACAAGGGAACGTGCCCATTTTGGGATTTTGAAGAAAACATTGGGTCGATTTTAGTCTGTTTGTGCCCATGTCAGCTCGGATGAGCGAATCCCTAAGATTGGGGGCTCGTTTGAAGCATGGCATAAACGGTTTGTGAAAACTGGTAATGGACGGATAGCCGGTACGTAAGATGTTCCAGTGTTTACGGATTTTCTTGTGAAGTAGATAGGAAAAAGGGTGGAATGTATGCACGAAAGCAATACGATCTGATTTATTGGTATGTGTGTCACGAAGAGTGGCTTGTAAAGGCTGAAGAGATGATGGAGGGTAGCCCCTTTCGGTAAACTTCTGGTGCATCTCCCTCAATCTCACTTGGCGAGTAGTGGGGCTAGACACAATCCATTCGACCCCTTTGAACTGTGGTCGGGGTATGGACCTTTTGATATGCAATGGATGACTGCTGGTGTAATGCAGTAGTCCATTACGATCAGTGGGCTTGGAGTATAAGTCTGTAGTGAGGAAGCCTTCGGTGTCCTTGATAACTAGTGTGTCCAAGAAACTGATCTGGTGTAGGTCATGGGTGATGGTAAAGTGTAGGTCAGGCCAGGCCGTATTGAGATCAGAGTAGAATGATTCCAGAGTGGTTAAGGGGCCATTCCAGATGCATAAGATATCATCGATGAATCTCTTCCAGACAACGGAGTGTGCCTGGAAGAGAGGGTGGGCGTATACTACCATTGTTTCAAACGCTGCCATGTAGGTATTTGCGTACGGCGGTGCTACATTTGAGCCCATAGCGGTGCTCTTAGTTTGTAAGAAGAACCTGTCTTGAAAGAGAAAATAGTTATTTTTGAGTATCAGAGTCAATAGGTCCATGACTAATTCTGTGACCTGGACTGCAATAAAAAAATCACAAATCAGAGAATTTTGAGTGCCAAAGTTTTTTTGCATTGTATTAGGGCTCGGTCCCTTCTTGAGCACCACACTAGGGAGTGCAGTGATTACTCTTCTACAATAGCCAGAAAGTCAGGAGGAGGACCAGAGTGCAGAAGTGGAAGACGAGGCGGTGTATGATTTAGTAACTGATCCAACCTGGCAGGAGGACATGAGCCAGGAGGACCTGGCGAAGCAAGGACAGCAGCACACAGGGGGAGGGAGGCAGAGCACCCCAGCAGGAACAAGCAGTGTGGAGGCCACAGACAGAAGACAGGCAACCGTTCCCTGTAACACCAACATGACGAAGTTGCCAGTAAAACTGTTAGGTCTTCCCGAGTCTGGTTGTTGTTTAAAGACTCTGCCGATAACCTCAAAAAGGCCATTTGCACCACCTGCCAGGCCTGCATCAGCAGGGGTAGCAAAACTACTAGCCTGACCACCACCAGCATGATCAGGCACATGGCAGCAAAGCACCCAACTTTGTGGGCCGAGCCTCAGTGTCCAGGAACAGTGTCTGCGGTTGACACCACTGCTTCTACCGCTGTTGTGCACTGTCCATAGTGCATGCGAAGATGCCTCCAGCCCTGCACCTGTCGTTGTATACTCTCAACTAGCACCATCAGCAAGCACTTCCTTGTCCCAACGTAGCGTTCATTTGTCCATACCCCAGTCCTTGGAATGCAAGCGCAAATACGCAGCCAACACCCCACAGGCCACACTACTAAATTCCCACATTTCGAGACTGCTTGCGCTCAAAATGCTGCCTTTTAGGCTCATTGAGATGGAAGCTTTCCGCAACCTGATGGTGGCAGCCGTCCCTCAGTACTCGGTCACCAGTCGCCACTATTTCTTCCGGTGTGCCGTCCCCACATTACACAAGCACGTGTTCAACAATATTAGCCGTGTGTTCAACAACATTAGCCGTGCCCTCAACAATTCAGTTACTGGGAAAGTCCACCTAACCATGGATACGTGGACAAGTGCTTGTGGGCAGGGACAATACATCTCACTGCCGTCACACTGGGTTAACATAGTGGAAGCCGCGACCCAGTCGGACCTTGGAATGGAACACATCCTCCCGTTTCCGAGGATTGCAAGACCTAAGTCAATCAGGGTTGCCCGCACAGTATAAAGCTCCTGCACGTCATCCTCTTCAGCCTCCTCCTCCTCTTCAGCCTCCATCTCCGATATGATCACATCTGTCACAAGCTGGAAGCTAATATGCTTAGGTTACAAACCACACAATGCTGAAGAGTTGTGGACAGCTCTGAAAGAGCAGGCAGATTTGTGCCTCACACCACGGAACCTACAGAAAGGCATGGTTGTGTGTGACAATGGCTGGAACCTGGTTGCAGCTTTGAGGCAAGGCGAGGTCACACATGTACCATGCCTGGCCCATGTGCTTGACCTCGTGGTTCAGCGGTTTCTCAAAACCTACCTGGAGCTGCCGGATCTGCTTGTCAAAGTACGCCGCCTGTGTGCCCATTTTAGAAAGTCAGCTACAGCTTCCGCCATTCTTCAGCAGCATTTGCAGCTTCCTGCTCACGGACTGGTGTGTGATGTCCCCACGCGTTGGAACTCTACACTGCGGATGTTGGGAAGGATTTGTGAGCAGAAGAGGGTAGTTGTTGATTATCAGCATCAACAAGGCCATCGGTATTCAGTTCAGACTCCACACATAAGACCTCAGGAGTGGACATGGATGTCAGACATATCTACCATCCTCCAAAACTTTGAGGACTGCACCAAGATGGTGAGCGGCGATGAAGCCATAATTAGCATCACCATCCCACTTCTCTGTCTTCTGAAACGCTTTCTGCTCACAATCAAAGAGGATGCATTGCAGGCGGAGCACGATGAGATTGAGCAAGGAACCATACAGGATAATTACACATAGCCCAGCCTCATCTCACCCCAACGTGGATTGGGTGACAATGAGGAAGAGGAGGAGAAGGAAGAACAGGATCTAGTTTCATGCGCTAAAGACGGTACTACCTGCACAACTGTCATACCGTATGTTCAGCGTGGCTGGCCTGAGGACAGGGAGGAGGAGGAGAGCATGGTCAGTCGTCCTCTTGGTGAGGACACGGAAGTCTTGCCTGTTAGCAGTCTGGCACGCATGGCTGAGTTTATGTTATGCTGCCTTTCCCGTGACCCTTGCGTTCTCAAAATTTTGGGTGACAGTCATTACTGGTTGGTGACCCACGCTACAAGGAGAACTTTATATCTCTTATTCCTGAGGTGGACAGGTCTACAAAAATGGAGCAGTACCAGAAGGCCCTTGTTGCCAAACTATTAAAAAAATTCCCATCTGAAAACGCTGGCGGCAGAGGTCACAGTTCATTGGACAACCAAGGAGTACAGGCGAGAGAGACACAACTCTAATCCCGCAGAGGCAGGGGAACACTGTCAAAGTTCTCGGACAGTTTTCTCAGCCCCTCCCATCTTAAAGGCCCTGAGGCGTAGGGTACTCACACAATGAGTGCAAAGTTTAGAAAGATGCTGAGGGAGTACCTTGCCGACCGTACCAATGTCCTCCGTGATTCCTCTGTGCCTTATAATTATTGGGTATCCAAGCTGGACACCTGAAATGAACTGCCTCTCTACGTCTTGGATGTCCTGGCCTAGCGTTTTATCAGAGCGGGTTTTAAGTCCCGCTGGTGGAATTATAACTGATAAGCATATCCGCCTGTCAACTGAAAATGCTGACAGACTGACTCTTATAAAAATGAACAAGGGCTGGATTGGACCAGACTTCTCAACACCACCGAATGATAGCAGCGTAATATAAACTCAAATCCAGTGTCTTTTTTTGGGAGGTGTTTTCCCATGCACCTATTCACACCCACCACGGGTATACGCTTCCTGATTTTGGCTATTTGCTCTTGTCCTCCTCCTTCTCCTCATCCTCATCCTCCACCACCATATCACCAGGGTGACCGTGGTCCGTGATGCAACACCCGCATATATTTTTTAAAGGGTGTTTATGATGCCCATAAAAAAAACATTTATACAGTATGTTCATGTATACCCCCCAGGAGTAAATGTTTGTCAGCCCATACACTTAGTGCATGGTCATTACTAGAGATGAGCGTTGTTCGACTCGAACTGTCCGCCAATCGCAAATTAGAGCTGTTTTGGGCGGTGTTCGAGCCGTTCGGCGAACACGAACGATTTTAAAAAAATTCGGCTGTTCGAGGTTATGTTCGATAACTGTTCGTGCACCAAAATCATAACTGGATTTTTTCTCAGTAATGATGAAAATTAATGTTAATACGCAGTTTGAGTGTACAGCGGGGCGGGGGGAGGGGCAGGGGATGGATCTCTGCAGGAATAATGAAGATCTCCATTTTTTTTTCTCTTTCCCGCATTTACAGTGGGGAGGTGCAATCTGTCAGCCTATCAGCAGCGCACACATGGAGCGAAGTGCTTTTTTTCACACAAGCAAGGGCATGTGTCATTGGCAGTGTATGTCACATGTCCTTGCCCTTTAAGACCCAGCCATTTTCCCCGTCGCCACCATTTTCTCACTGCTGCAGCTGCGTGTTAGACGGCACCGCTGTTGCTGTGTGCGCTATACCTTGTTAATTTCAAGCCAATTTTCGCACAAATCTACAGATAGCTTGGGAGTAGGGAATAGTTGTGATTGCAGTCCTTTTAAGGACTAGGTTACAGCATTTCCTACGACTTTTAGCAGGCAGATCTGTGCTCTTAAATAGATAGGTTGGGAGTAAAGACTAATTGTAATTGCAGTCCTTTTCAGGACTAAGTTAGATCAGTTCCTATCAGTTTTTGCCAGGCAGGTCTGTGCCAGTGCTGTGCAAGTTTTTTTCACAGCATTTGGCTAAATCTAGCAAAGCTAATCCTTTTTGGCCTATTGCAGAGTGTGTTAGTCAGTGGAGTAGCCTTTCTGTGTTGCAAGCTACACCACCTGTGTATAGAATACCAATTTTTTTACTGCACCTAGTGAAGTAAAACCTTTTGGGCATAGCATCATTCTATTAGTCCATCCATACTGACCTCCATCAGGTTGCAAATTGAATATAATTTTTTTCTTCATCTAGCTCTGAAAAAATATTTGGGCTTCTAGCAGTGTGTGGGACTTGTTCTATTAGTCCATCTATACTGACCTCCATCAGGTTGCAAATTGAATATAATTTTTTTCTTCATCTAGCTCTGAAAAAATATTTAGGCTTCTAGCAGTGTTCGGGACTTGGTCTATTAGTCCATCTATTCTGACCTCCATCAGGTTGCAAATTGAATATAATTTTTTTCTGCATCTAACTCTGAAAAAATATTTGGGCTTCTAGCAGTGTGTGGGACTTGGTCTATTAGTCCATCTATACTGACCACCATCAGGTTGCAAATTAAAAATATTTTTTTTCTGCATCTAGCTCTGAAAAAATATTTGGGCTTCTAGCAGTGTGTGGGACTTGTTATATTAGTCCATCTATACTGACCTCCATCAGGTTGCAAATTGAATATAATTTTTTTCTGCATCTAGCTCTGAAAAAATATTTGGGCTTCTAGCAGTGTGTGGGACTTGGTCTATTAGTCCATCTATACTGACCTCCATCAGGTTGCAAATTAAAAATATTTTTTTTCTGCATCTAGCTCTGAAAAAGTATTTGGGCTTCTAGTAGTTTGTGGGACTTGGTCTATTAGTCCATCTATACTGACCTCCATCAGGTTGCAAATTGAATATAATTTTTTTCTGCATCTAGCTCTGAAAAAATATTTGGGCTTCTAGCAGTGTGTGTGACTTGGTCTATTAGTCCATCTATACTGACCTCCATCAGGCTGCAAAAAAAAAATAATTTTTTTCTGCATCTAGCTCTGAAAAAATATTTGGGCTTCTAGTAGTGTGTGGGACTTGTTCTATTAGTCCATCTATACTGACCTCCATCAGGTTGCAAATTAAAAATAATTTTTTTCTTCATCTAGCTCTGAAAAAATATTTGGGCTTCTAGCAGTGTGTGGGACTTGGTCTATTAGTCCATCTATACTGACCTCCATCAGGTTGCAAATTAAAAATAATTTTTTTCTGCATCTAGCTCTGAAAAAATATTTGGGCTTCTAGTAGTGTGTGGGACTTGGTCTATTAGTCCATCTATACTGACCTCCATCAGGTTGCAAATTGAATATAATTTTTTTCTGCATCTAGCTTTGAAAAAATATTTGGGCTTCTAGCATTGTGTGGGACTTGGTCTATTAGTCCTTCTATACTGACCTCCATCAGGTTGCAAATTAAAAATATTTTTTTTCTGCATCTAGCTCTGAAAAAATATTTGGGCTTCTAGCAGTGTGTGGGACTTGGTCTATTAGTCTATCTATACTGACCTCCATCAGGTTGCAAATTGAATAAATATAATTTTTTTCTGCATCTAGCTCTGAAAAAATATTTGGGCTTCTAGCAGTGTGTGGGACTTGGTCTGTTAGTCCATCTATACTGACCTCCATCAGGTTGCAAATTGAATAGAATTTTTTTCTGCATCTAACCCAGCCAATAGTTTTGGCCTAATACCACAGTTTGGTCACTCAGCTCTGCTCGGTTCCCATCCATTGTTTTTTTGTGCAAACAACTCCAGAGTTGTGAATTAGTTAACCACCAAAATGAGAGGAAAAAGGCATGCTGCTGGTGGAAAAGGGAATAGGCGCGTTGGGAAGGGGAAAAAAGGTTGTGTCCGTGGGGTAGGTGTTAAAGCAACAGTAACATCTGCAGAAGAAAGACCATCTTCCAGCCAAAATTAAATGTCTACTTCTTTTAGCAGACAATGTGATAAGATCACTTTCTTACGGCCACGCCAATCGCTACAAATTCCAGATGAGGCACAAAAACAGCAGGTGCTTCAACGGATATCAAGTGCTCCTTTAAGTGGGCTCTCCTCCACATCAACTTCAACATCACAAATACTCCAGTCCTCAAAGGTTCACCCCAATCGCACTTGCTTCCTCACAGCTCCAAAATCTCCAGCTGCCCGTCTGAGTATGAGGTAGAACAGATGGTTGAGTCTGCAGAGCTGTTTACTCATACTATAGCCTGGGAATCAGAGGTCGGCTCCAGCGCTTCTGTGAATCCAGACGAGGAAATGATCTGCACTGATGCCCAGAATCTTTATGAGTCGGATCCAGGACCAGACGCAGAAGGTTCTGACCATAATGTAGACCCTCATTCCCAAACTGTAACTCCTGTTGGTGGAGACAATGAAGAAGACGATGATGAGACTCAAATACCTGATTGGAGCGACAACTTTAGTTTTTTGTCACGGCAGGAACAGGTTGGCTCTGAGGACGACGGGTGTGATAACGCACAGGGTGATGATGAGGTTGGAGATCCCACTTACTGTCAACCCACAGTCAGCCAAGAGATGAGGTCAGCAGAGGAGGTGGAGGAGAATGCTAGTGATGACGAGGTCAGGTTGCGCCTTCCTGGACAGAGACGTAGTACTGGAAGCACGTCAACAACTGCATCCTCAAACACAACTCTGCCTCTCACCACAAGTCGTGGTGGCTCTTCAGGTCGCATGGGTGCTAAGCCTTGCATAGCCTGGGCATTTTTTCAGATCGATAAAGATGACCCAACTCGTGTTATTTGTAACATTTGTCAGCAAAAGCTAAGTAGAGGCCAAAAAATACATAGTTTGAGTACTTCATGCATGAACTGGCACATGGACATGAAGCATAAGTTGCAGTGGGAAGCTCACTGTGCTACAATGCGGCCTAGCCGGCCGGGCCAACCACCGTCTGCCATATCTTGTGCATCCGCGGCCTCTTCATCCTCTGTGACTGGGGGGACAGCAGTCACACCTGTTTTGGGACGCAGGCCTGCCACCTCTTTACCCGCAACAGCCAGCGTGATTGGCAGGTCATCATTTTCTTTGGAGGTGGTAACACCAGCTGGTGTTGAGCGCTGTCCGACATCGATAGCACCACCTTTGGATCAAGGCAACCTAACATGTCCGCCTGCATCTTCCTCACAGACCGGCAGTTTGCCGGGGACACCCTTATCAACCCCGTCAAAGCACAATAGCCAGCCCTCAGTCCCTCAGATGTGGACAAGTAAAAGACCATTTCCTCCTAGCCATGAGAAAGCTAAGAGGTTGAATTTCACCATCTGCTAGCTCTTGGCTACAGAAATGCTGCCTTTCCGCCTGGTGGACACAGAGGATTTTCGAGACCTTATGTCAGTCGCAGTGCCCCAGGACAAGGGGCTGCTGTCCAAGTCTTGCCGTCCCCACGAGTTGTGCGTCAATCCTCTTTATCTCAAAGTCCCTCCACTGCTTCTGCCTCCTCAACCTCCTCTCGGTCCTCCACCTGCACCCAAAGCCTGTCTGGTCATGCCACAAGCTTTCTAACTGTGCAGAAGGGATCCTGCACACCTCCTTACTATGCTGGCAGTAGGACTGAACGTCATCAGGCGGTTTTTACTTTGAAATGTCTGGGAAATGTGAGTCACACAGCTGAGGAGTTGTGGTCAGCTCTGGAGAACCAATTTCATGAATGGTTGTCTCCACTGGACCTGAAACCAGGGAAGGCCGTGTGCGACAATGCTGCAAACCTGAGTGCGGCCCTTCGCTGGGGCAATGTCAAAAACGTGCCTTGTATGGCTCACGTGTTGAACCTGGTTGTCCAGCAATTTTTAGCCCACTATCACGGACTAGATGGCCTTCTGCAGAGGGCACAGTCATTGTGTGCTCACTTTCGCCGTTCGCATCCCGCAGCTCAGCGACTTACATCTCTACAGAAGTCGTTGGGCCTGCCACTTCACTGGCTAAAATGCGATGTGCCTACCCGGTGGAATTCAACTCTGCACATGTTGCAGCGACTGTGGCAGCACCGAAAAGCCCTGGTGCAATACGTTCTGACGTATAGACTGGGCCAACGAGATCCACAGGTGGGGAAAATCACGCTGGAGGAGTGATCTCAGATCAGGGACCTATGCACCCTTCTGCACAGTTTTGAAATGGCGACGAAGATGTTTAGTGCTGACGATGCCAATATCAGCATGACTTTTCCGGTGATTCACATGCTGGAGCACATGTTAAACAGAATTCGGAGTCAGGTGGTGGCACAAGAGGAGGTGGAGGAAGTAGAGGAGGAGGAGTTGTATGCGGAAGGGCTAACATCTGCAAGGTCCAGACGGTCGGCAGCACCAAGGCGGCAGGCATGTGAGGGTGGGCGAGATGGTTTTACCAGGGCGCATGGTAGCAGCCAAACTAGTGAGGAAGGTGCAGGAGCCCAGGAAGAAGTGGAGGACGAACTGATGGAAGACTCATCAGATGAGGGAGACCTTGATCACATTTCTACCTCGCCACCAACACAACAGGGACTTGGTGCTCCTGGATGCGCAAGACACATGAGTGCCTTCTTGCTGCACTACCTGCAACATGACTCTCGAATTGTGAGAATTAGAAATAATCCTGACTACTGGGTTGCCACACTGTTAGATCCCCGGTACAAAAGTAAATTTGCAGAAATTATTCCTGCCATAGAAAGGGATGCACGCATGCAGGAGTATCAGCAGAGACTGTTGCAGAATCTTACATGTGCTTTTCCACAAAACACCAGTGGTGCACTCAGTGAATCTCACAGTTCCAACTTGCCAACCGTGGGACCGTCGAGTGTTCAGCACTCAAACCGTAACAGAACCACAGTATCTGCTGGTAACATCAATTTTGCGGAATAATTTCACCACTTTTTTAGCCCATCCTTTGCAAGGCCACAGGAGACAAGAAGTCTGACACATAGTCAACGCCTAGAGACGATGGTACAGGAGTATCTCCAAGTAAACATTGAAGCCATGACTGTGTCACTGGACCCTTGCTCTTTTTGGGCTTCCAATCTGGATAAATGGCCGGAGCTAGCCACTTACGCCTTGGAGACCTTGTCATGCCCCGCAGCCAGCGTTCTGTCTGAACGTGTGTTCAGCGCTGCTGGTGGTGTGCTGACAGATAAGCGCACGCGGCTCTCCACTGATAATGTAGACAGACTCACGTTCATAAAGATGAACAAATCATGGATCCGAAACGACTTTTCTACCCCTGTGTCAACCTGGGGAGAGTAAAAGCTTGATGATTGGTTAAAATCACCTCACCAACTGTTTTAAGCTTTCAAATTACTAATCATGTTTATCTGTATCTTGGCTGGAAAATAATTTGGGCTTTGTAGCAGTGTGCAGTACTGATTCTATTAGGCCATCTATACTGAGCTCCACCAGATTTAAAATTACTAATCATGTTTATCTGTATCTTGGCTGGAAAATAATTTGGGCTTTGTAGCAGTGTGCAGTACTGATTCTATTAGGCCATCTATACTAAGCTCCACCAGATTTAAAATTACCAATCATGTTTATCTGTATCTTGGCTGGAAAATAATTTGGGCTTTGTAGCAGTTTGCAGCACTGATTCTATTAGGCCATCTATACTAAGCACCACCAGATTTAAAATTACTAATCATGTTTATCTGTATCTTGGCTGGAAAATAATTTGGGCTTTCTAGCAGTGCGCATTACTGATTCTGTTAGGCCATCTATACTAAGCTCCAAGAGATTTAAAATTAATAATAATTTTTAGCTGCATCTAGCCCGGAAAATAATTTTGGGGCTCCGAGATGCGCAAGACACATAAGTGCCTTCTTGCTGCACTACATGCAACATGACCCTCAGATTGTCAGAATTCGAAGTAATCCTGACTACTGGGTTGCCACACTCTTAGATCCCCCACACTCTTCGATCAACCTTTTCATTTTAATAAAGACCAAAAAAATTGTCATTTTTGAAATTATAAGCATTAGCAGGTTATTAGAAACTGAAATCAAACAGTTTTCAACTCAAAACTTTATTCTAGGTGATATTACATTTGCACATAGGACCCCTTGTTCGAAAGGAGCTTCTGAACTCTCTCGTCCATTGAATTTGTCAGGTTTTGGATGGCTTCTGCTTCAATTGTTTTGCATGAGGACAGAATACCCTCCCAGAGCTGTTTCTTAGATGTGAACTGCCTCCCGCCATCATAGACACTCCTTTTGATGATGCTCCAGAGGTTCTGAATGGGGTAGAGGTCAGGGGAGCATGGGGGTCACACCATAAGTTTGTCCCCTTTTATGCCCATATCAGCCAGAGATGCAGATGTGTTATGTGCAGCATGAGACGGTGCATTATCATGCATAAATATGATCTTGCTGTGGAATACACGGTTCTTCTTTTTGAACCATGGCAGGAAGTGCTGTTTGAGAAACTCCACATACATTATGGAGTTCATCTTTACCCCTTCAGGGATCCTAAAGGGGCCGACAATCTCTCTCCCCATGATTCCAGCCCAAAACATTACTCCACCTCCTCCTTGTTGGCGCTGTAGGCGTGTTTGCGTGGGGTGTCCATCAACCAGCCATCCTCCACTCCATCCATCTGGACGATCGAGCGTTGCACGGCACTCATCCGTGAACAAAACAGTTTTGAAATCAGTCTTCATGTAATGTTTGGCCCACTGGAGCCGTTTCTGCTTGTGTGAAGTGGATAGAGGAGGTCGACAGGATGGCGTACACACAGCTGCAAACCTCTGAAGGACCCTGCATCTTGTTGTGCGGGGGACGTTGGAGGCACCAGCAGCTTCAAAAACTTGTCTGCTGCTATGACAAGGCTTTTTTGCCGCTGCTCTTTTAACCTGATGTAATTGCCTGTAGGAAAGAGTCCTCAATTTGTCCTTATCAGCACGCACACATGTGTACTGTGAATCAGCTACATACTTCTTGATTGCCAAGACACTTCATCCTGATCATCGCACAATGTTGATTGTAGTTATGCCTTGACCTAAACACTCCACAATTTGTTGCTTCTCAGCAGCCGACACATCCTTTTTCTTTCCCATTTTGGCAGAAAATGTAGGCTGCTTAATAATGTGGGACAGCCTTCTTAAGTAGTCTTGCCTTTCATTGGACACACCTGCCAAACTAATTAGCACAGGTGTCTGCAATTGCTTACAGTGATATAAAGAGCCCTGACACACATCACCATCAATGAGTTTAACTGACAAACAAACAAATTCTTCCCTTATCACTCCTAAACACTTTTTGTATAATAATTTGGAACACAGTGTACATGTGCTTTTCCACAAAACACCAGTGGTTCACGTAGTGAATTTTACAGTTCTAACTTGCCAACCGTGGTCTGTATGGAGTTGTTCATTAAAGGGCCCAAAATTAAGATAACATAGACGGGAGAGGTCTCTATGAATAGGAATTCCTAAGTATTTGATACCCTGTGAGGGCCAGGCAAAGGGAAAGTTGGACTGGATGGAATCCTGTATGGATTTGGGGAGGGAGACATCGAGGGCCTCAGACTTCGCTGCATTGATTTTAAAATTTGACCATGTAACAAAGTGATCTATTTCAGCCATAACAGCAGGGATGGATATATGTGATTGAGTGATATATACTAGGACATCATCAGCAAATAGAGAGCACTTGTACTCAGTGCCTCCCACCTCAATCCACCTAATATTGGGGTTATGGCGAATTGATGAGAGCAGGTGCTCCGTCACTAGGATGTATAAGAGAGGGGACAGAGGACATCCCTGCCTTGTCCCATTGGTGATTATGAAAGGTGATGAAAATGTTCTGACGCTCCCCCTGGGCCTTGGGACACCCGGAGCCGAACCCTTTTTGGTGGATGCTGGTGGTTGTAGTCTCCGTGGCGGCGACCCGGTTCCGTGGTTCAGGGCGGACAAACCAGTGGCGGAACAATTTATGCAGTTTTGATGTTTAAATGTCCGACTACGCCACCCGTGGATTGCGATCAGAGTGAACCGCCGCTGCAGGTCAGACCGCTGAGACTGGTGTTGTGGGTGCAGCAGAGCGTAGCATAACTCCCCACGGGAGGAGTATAGCCTCAGGGCAGTGTATGCGAAGGATGGAGGTGATGATGCAGAGCAGCAGCAGTAACGACACGGAGTCAGTGATGCAGTCCAGGGCCTTTACTCACAGTTCTTATTATCCAGACCACTTCTGCAGGTAATGGCTGCCCACGTTGTACTGTGCTCACCAGGTGAGGGGCTCAGACAACTCCCAGATAACTTTTGAGCGCTTCACAGGACCCCCTTTGTGTGTCCTTTGTCTGGCCTTTCTTACCAACCCTTCTGTCCGGCTGCCTCGGGCCTCCTCTTGGTAAACTTGGCGCCAGTTTCCCTGACCCTATGTGGTGCCTTCCTATCGGGTGTAGCGAGGGGCTGTGCCACATAAAATGTCACAGCCTCCGGTTTCTAGCTGAGGGTCATTTCCCGCCTCCACTAGTTTCGGGGACCGGTCTCCCCCTTTGGCCTGACCCCTCCACGCAGGTGGATTCGGGCGTGCGGTGGCGACTCGCCCGTCCGCACACCTGGGATCCCTTCATTCCTCGTTCCTGGAGCCTTCTCCGCTCCTCTTTTTTCCTTCTCCCTCTTCCAGGCCTGGGCCTCTTTACTAGTGTTGAGCCACCCCCGTAGTGTTCGAGTTCGGTTCGGTTCGTCGAACACCCGTGTGTTCGCCGAACTATTCGTCGAACTGTTCGTCGAACACCTTCGAACACCGTTAAAACCAATGGCAGGCAAACAAAAACACATAGAAACACATAGAAAACACCTTCAAAGGTGTCCAAAAGCTGACAAACTGCTCAGAAGACACAACTAACACATGGAAAAGTGACAAGTACATATAGTCATGCGAAAAGAAAAGAGGTGGAGGAGTAAAAGGAGGGGGAGACACAGATATAGGCATGTCATGCCCTTCTAAAATCCAAAAAGTGAGAAGCCGAGACGGTCAGTCCGCTCCTGCCCGTGCCACCTCCGTGTCGCCGGGTTTGTGCCAGAGCCGCGGTGAACCCTGACGGCCAGCCCCCCTCTCCCAATACTGGTGCCTGTCCGCTGGTGGGTCGAGAGAGCCCCCCTGTGGTGGAGGCAGCTCTAAGCTTTTTAATTTAAATTGTCCCTCTAATTTGAATGAATACACTTTAAATCCATTTACAAGGATCTATTGGAGGGCAAGTCTCATGCCAGCAGCCGCGTAATTCCAGCTCCAGTAGCGTCCACTAAAGCTGCTGCAGTTAAAAAGCTTTTATAAGGATCGAGCTCGGCTGTCCACCGCAAGGCATCCTAGTGCCAGTCCCAGCCCCTATGCCTTGGGGTGCCTCCTGATGCTCTTCACTAAGTATCCCGTGGTCCCGAAGCATTTCCTTTGAAAAAATTAAGTGTCCAAACTACAGGTGGTGTAGCTTGCTTAACAGCCGGGATAATCCGCTGACTAGCAGACACTGCTACTAGGCACAAAGTATTTCCTGGGCTAGATGCAGTTAAAAATTTGTAAGTAGATACTCTCGTTGGATGCTGAGAAAGCATTCCATAGAGTCTCCTGGCACGCCATATATGATTCTCTTAAAAAGCTTGGGGTAGGGGTCTAGGGGACCCTTTTATAGCCAAAATCACGGCCCTGTATCACAATACGTCACCTAGGCTGAAGATAAATGGAACTGTAGCACCGAGGGCTCGGTTGCTACAGACGTATTGCACCTCACCCAGAGGTGTGATATCTCACTCTCAGATAAGGATGGAGTGTGGATCAGGACCCGACACCTGCATGCATTACACCACATTGCCGTGGGGCAGGGCGACCAATATGCCCCTGAGATGGGCACGACAGTCCCTGTCCCTGGCTGGAGTGGGGGGAGGGAACACTGAGGAAGGGGAACCCTGCAGTGCAGGAGCAGGGAGGAAGCAGTTCCTGGGTGCATTGAGAAGGGAGTATAAAAGGTGGGCACCATCTTAGTTCAGTGCAGAGAAGTCTGAGCAGAAGTGGCAGGGAGCAGGGGCTCTGCATGAGCTCTGCTCCGGAGGCGGGCCTAGTAACAGAGGCCCAGGCCTGCAAGAGGGAGAAGGAAGGAAGAGGAGCGGAGAAGGCTCCAGGAACGAGGAATGAAGGGATCCCAGGGGTGCGGACGGGCGAATCGCCACCGCACGCCCGAATCCACCTGCGTGGAGGGGTCAGGCCAAAGGGGGAGACCGGTCCCCGAACTAGTGGAGGCAGGAAACGACCCTCAGCTAGAAACCGGAGGCTCTGACATTTTATGTGGCGCAGCCCCTTGCTCCACCCGCTAGGAAGGCACCACATAGGGTCAGGGAAACTGGCGCCAAGTTTACCAAGAGGAGGCCCGAGGCAGCCGGACAGAAGTGTTGGTAAGAAAGGCCAGACAAAGGACACACAAAGGGGGTCCTGTGAAGCGCTCCAAAGTTATCTGGGAGTTGTCTGAGCCCCTCACCTGGTGAGCACAGTACGACGTGGGCAGCCGTTACCTGCAGACGTGGTCTGGATAATAAGAACTGTGAGTAAAGGCCCTGAACTGCATCACTGACTCCGTGTCGTTACTGCTGCTGCCCTGCACCATCACCCCCATCCTCCGCATACACTGCCCTGAGGCTATACTCCTCCCGTGGGGAGTTATGCTACGCTCTGCTGCACCCACAACACCAGCCTTAGCGGTCTGCCCTGTAGCGGCGGTTCACTCTGACCGCAATCCACGGGTGGCGTAGTCGGACATTTAAACATCAAAACCACATAAATAGTTCCGCCACTGGTTTGACCGCCCTGAGCCACGGAACCGGATCGCCGCCACGAAGACTACAACCACCAGCATCCACCAAAAAGGGTCCGGCTCCGGGTGTCCCAAGGCCCAGGGGGTGCGTCAGAACATTTTCATCACCTTTCACAATCACCAATGGGACAAGGCAGGGATGTCCTCTGTCCCCTCTCTTATACATCCTAGTGACGGAGCACCTGCTCTCATCAATTCGCCATAACCCCAAAATTAGGTGGATTGAGGTGGGAGGCACTGAGTACAAGTGCTCTCTATTTGCTGATGATGTCCTAGTATATATCACTCAATCACATATATCCATCCCTGCTGTTATGGCTGAAATAGATCACTTTGTTACATGGTAAAATTTTAAAATCAATGCAGCGAAGTCTGAGGCCCTCGATGTCTCCCTCCCTAAATCCATATAGGATTCCATCCAGTCCAACTTTCCCTTTACCTGGCCCTCACAGGGTATCAAATACTTAGGAATTCCTATTCATAGAGACCTCTCCCATCTATGTTATCTTAATTTTGGGCCCTTTATTGAACAATTCCATACAGACCACGGTTGGCAAGTTAGAACTGTAAGATTCACTACGTGAACCACTGGTGTTTTGTGGAAAAGCACATGTACACTGTGCTCCAAATTATTATGCAAAAAGTGTTTAGGAGTGATAAGGGAAGAATTTGTTTGTTTGTCAGTTAAACTCATTGATGGTGATGTGTGTCAGGGCTCTTTATATCACTGTAAGCAATTGCAGACACCTGTGCTAATTAGTTTGGCAGGTGTGTCCAATGAAAGGCAAGACTACTTAAGAAGGCTCTCTCACATTATTAAGCAGCCTACATTTTCTGCCAAAATGGGAAAGAAAAAGGATGTGTCGGCTGCTGAGAAGCAACAAATTGTGGAGTGTTTAGGTCAAGGCATGACTACAATCAACATTGTGCGATGATCAGGATGAAGTGTCTTGGCAATCAAGAAGTATGTAGCTGATTCACAGTACACACGTGTGCGTGCTGATAAGGGCAAATTGAGGACTCTTTCCTACAGGCAATTACGTCAGGTTGAAAGAGCAGCGGCAAAAAAGCCTTGTCATAGCAGCAGACAAGTTTTTGAAGCTGCTTGTGCCTCCAACGTCCCCCGAACAACAAGATGCAGGGTCCTTCAGAGGTTTGCAGCTGTGCATACGCCATCCTGTCGACCTCCTCTATCCACTTCACACAAGCAGAAACGGCTCCAGTGGGCCAAACATTACATGAAGACTGATTTCAAAACTGTTTTGTTCACGGATGAGTGCCGTGCAGCGCTCGATGGTCCAGATGAATGGAGTGGAGGATGGCTGGTTGATGGACACCCCACGCAAACACGGCTACAGCGCCAACAAGGAGGAGGTGGAGTAATGTTTTGGGCTGGAATCATGGGGAGAGAGATTGTCGGCCCCTTTAGGATCCCTGAAGGCGCTAAAGATGAACTCCATAATGTATGTGGATTTTCTCAAACAGCACTTCCTGCCATGGTTCAAGAAGAAGAACCGTGTATTTCACAGCAAGATCATTTTTCTGCATGATAATGCACCATCTCATGCTGCACATAAAACATCTGCATCTCTGGCTGATATGGGCATAAAAGGGGACAAACTTATGGTGTGACCCCCATGCTCCCCTGACCTCTACCCCATTCAGAACCTTTGGAGCATCATTAAAAGGAGTGTCTATGATGGCGGGAGGCAGTTCACATCTAAGCAACAGCTCTGGGAGGGTATTCTGTCCTCATGCAAAACAATTGAAGCAGAAACCATCCAAAACCTGACAAATTCAATGGACGAGAGAGTTCAGAAGCTCCTTTCGAACAAGGGGTCCTATGTGAAAATGTAACATCACCTAGAATAAAGTTTTGAGTTGAAAACTGTTTGATTTCAGTTTCTAACAACCTGCTAATGCTTATAATTTCAAAAATGACCATTTTTTTGGTCTTTATTAAAATGAAAAGGTTGATCGAAAAGTTTGGGGGATCTAAGAGTGTGGCAACCCAGTAGTCATGATTACTTCGAATTCTGACAATATGAGGGTCATGCTGCAGGTAGTGCAGCAAGAAGGCACTTATGTGTCTTGCGCATCTCGGAGCCCCAAAATTATTTTCCGGGCTAGATGCAGCTAAAAATTATTTTTAATTTTAAATCTGGTGAAGCTTATTATAGATGGCCTAATAGGATCAGTGCTGCACACTGCTACAAAGCCCAAATTATTTTCCAGTCAAGATACAGATAAACATGATTAGTAATTTGAAAGCTTAAAACGGTTGGTAGGGTGATTTTAACCAATCATCAAGCTTTTACTCTCCCCAGGATGACACAGGGGTAGAAAAGTCGTTTCGGATCCATGATTTGTTCATCTTTATGAACGTGAGTCTGTCTACATTATCAGTGGAGAGCCGCGTGCGCTTATCTGTCAGCACACCACCAGCAGCGCTGAACACACGTTCAGACAGAACGCTGGCTGCGGGGCATGACAAGATCTCCAAGGCGTAAGTGGCTAGCTCCGGCCATTTATCCAGATTGGAAGCCCAAAAAGAGCAAGGGTCCAGTGACACAGTCGTGGCTTCAATGTTTACTTGGAGATACTCCTGTACCATCGTCTCTAGGCGTTGACTATGTGTCAGACTTCTTGTCTCCTGTGGCCTTGCAAAGGATGGGCTAAAAAAGTGGTGAAATGATTCCGCAAAATTGATGTTACCAGCAGATACTGTGGTTCTGTTACGGTTTGAGTGCTGAACACTTGACGGTCCCACGGTTGGCAAGTTGGAACTGTGAGATTCACTACGTGCACCACTGGTATTTTGTGGAAAAGCACATGTAAGATTCTGCAACAGTCTCTGCTGATACTCCTGCATGCGTGCATCCCTTTCTATGGCAGGAATAATTTCTGCAAATTTACTTTTGTACCGGGGATCTAACAGTGTGGCAACCCAGTAGTCAGGATTATTTCTAATTCTCACAATTCGAGGGTCATGTTGCAGGTAGTGCAGCAAGAAGGCACTCATGTGTGTTGCGCATCCAGGAGCACCAAGTCCCTGTTGTGTTGGTGGCGAGGTAACAATCATGCTTCCTTCCTCTGTCCTCTCCCCCCAACCTCGCACAACAGAAATGTGATCAAGGTCTCCCTCATCTGATGAGTCTTCCATCAGTTCGTCCTCCACTTCTTCCTGGGCTCCTGCACCTTCCTCACTAGTTTGGCTGCTACCATGCGCCCTGGTAAAATCATCTCCCCCACCCTCACATGCCTGCCGCCCTGGTGCTGCCGACCGTCTGGACCTTGCAGATGTTAGCCCTTCCGCATACAACTCCTCCTCCTCTACTTCCTCCACCTCCTCTTGTGCCACCACCTGACTCCGAATTCTGTTTAACATGTGCTCCAGCATGTAAATCACCGGAATAGTCATGCTGATAATGGCATCGTCAGCACTAAACATCTTCGTCGCCATTTCAAAACTGTGCAGAAGGGTGCATAGGTCCCTGATCTGAGACCACTCCTCCAGCGTGATTTGCCCCACCTCTGAATCTCGTTGGCCCAGGCTATACGTCAGAACGTATTGCACCAGGGCTTGTCGGTGCTGCCACAGTCGCTGCAACATGTGCAGAGTTGAATTCCACCGGGTAGGCACATCGCATTTTAGCCGGTGAAGTGGCAGGCCCAACGACTTCTGTAGAGATGTAAGTCGCTGAGCTGCGGGATGCGAACGGCGGAAGTGAGCACACAGCGACCGTGCCCTCTGCAGAAGGCCATCTAGTCTGGGATAGTGGGCTAAAAATTGCTGGACAACCAGGTTCAACACGTGAGCCATACAAGGCACGTGTGTGACATTGCCCCGGCGAAGGGCCGCACCCAGGTTTGCAGCATTGTCGCACACGGCCTTCCCTGGTTTCAGGTCCAGTGGAGACAACCATTCATGAAATTGGTTCTCCAGAGCTGACCACAACTCCTCAGCTGTGTGACTCACATTTCCCAGACATTTCAATGTAAAAACCGCCTGATGACGTTGAGCCCTACTGCCAGCATAGTAAGGAGGTGTGCAGGATCCCTTCTGCGCAGTTAGAAAGCTTGTGGCATGACCAGACAGGCTTTGGGTGCAGGTGGAAGACCGAGAGGAGGTTGAGGAGGCAGAAGCAGTGGAGGAAAAATGACATAAAGAGGATTGACGCACAACTCGTGGGGATGGCAAGACTTGGACAGCAGCCCCTTGTCCTGCTGTCACCATAGTTACCCAGTGCCCAATCAGCGACATGTAACGCCCCTGTCCATGCCTACTCGTCCAAGTGTCTATGGTGAAATGCACCCTGTCACACACAGAGTTTCTCAAAGAAGCGGTGATGTTGTGTGCGACATGCTGGTGGAGCGCAGGCACACCTTTCTTTGAGAAGTAGTGCCGACTGGGCATCTGGTACTGGGGCACTGCGACGGACATAAGGTCTCGAAAATCCTCTGTGTCCACCAGGCGGAAAGGCAGCATTTCTGTAGCCAAGAGCTTGCAGATGGTGAAATTCAACCTCTTAGCTTTCTCATGGCTAGGAGGAAATGGTCTTTTACTTGTCCACATCTGAGGGACCGAGGGCTGGCTATTGTGCTTAGACGGGGTTGATAAGGGTGTCCCCGGCAAACTGCCGGTCTGTGAGGAAGATGCAGGCGGACATGTTAGGTTGCCTTGATCCAAAGGTGGTGCTATCGATGTCGGACAGCGCTCAAGACCAGCTGGTGTTACCACCTCCAAAGAAAATGATGACCTGCCAATCACGCTGGCTGTTGCGGGTAAAGAGGTGGCAGGTCTGCGCCCCAAAACAGGTGTGACTGCTGTCCCCCCAGTCACAGAGGATGAAGAGGCCGCGGATGCACAAGATATGGCAGACGGTGGTTGGCCCGGCCGGCTAGACCACATTGTAGCACACTGAGCTTCCCACTGCAACTTATGCTTCATGTCCATGTGCCGGTTCATGCATGAAGTACTCAAACTATGTATTTTTTGGCCTCTACTTAGCTTTTGCTGACAAATGTTACAGATAACACGAGTTGGGTCATCTTTATCGATCTGAAAAAATGCCCAGGCTATGCAAGGCTTAGCATCCATGCGACCTGAAAAGCCACCACGACTTGTGGTGAGAGGCAGAGTTGTGTTTGAGGATGCAGTTGTTGACGTGCTTCCAGTACTACGTCTCTGTCCAGGAAGGCGCAACCTGACCTCGTCGTCACTAGCATCTTCCTCCACCTCCTCTGCTGACCTCATCTCTTGGCTGACTGTGGGTTGACAGTAAGTGGGATCTCCGACCTCATCATCATCACCCTGTGCGTTATCACACCCGTCGTCCTCAGAGCCAACCTGTTCCTGCCCTGACAAAAAACTAAAGTTGTCGCTCCAATCAGGTATTTGAGTCTTATCATCGTCTTCCTCATTGTCTCCACCAACAGGAGTTACAGTTTGGGAATGAGGGTCTACATTATGGTCAGAACCTTCTGCGTCTGGTCCTGGATCCGACTCATAAAGATTCTGGGCATCAGTGCAGATCATTTCCTCGTCTGGATTCACAGAAGCGCTGGAGTCGACCTCTGATTCCCAGGCTATAGTATGAGTAAACAGCTCTGCAGACTCAACCATCTGTTCTACCTCATACTCAGACGGGCAGCTGGAGATTTGGGAGCTGTGAGGAAGCAAGTGCGATTTGGGTGACAACTTTGAGGACTGGAGTATTTGTGATGTTGAAGTTGATGTGGAGGAGAGCCCACTTAAAGGAGCACTTGATATCCGTTGAAGCACCTGCTGTTTTTGTGCCTCATCTGGAATTTGTAGCGATTGGCGTGGCCGTAAGAAAGGGATCTTATCACATTGTCCGCTAAAAGAAGTAGACATTTTAGTTTGGCTGGAAGATGGTCTTTCTTCTGCACCTACCCCATGGACACAACCTTTTTTCCCCTTCCCAACACGCCTATTCCCCTTTCCACCAGCAGCAGGCCTTTTTCCACTCATTTTGGTGGTTAACTAATTCACAACTCTGGAGTTGTTTGCACAAAAAAACAATGGATGGTAACCGAGCAGAGCTGAGTGGCCAAACTGTGGTATTAGGCCAAAACTATTGGCTGGGTTAGATGCAGAAAAAAATTATATTTAATTTGCAACCTGATGGAGGTCAGTATAGATGGACTAATAGACCAAGTCCCACACACCGCTAGAAGCCCAAATATTTTTTCAGAGCTAGATGCAGAAAAAAATTATATTCAATTTGCAACCTGCTGGACGTCAGTATAGAAGGACTAATAGAACAAGTCCCACACACTGCTAGAAGCCCAAATATTTTTTCAGAGCTAAATGAAGAAAAAAATTATTTTTAATTTGCAACCTGATGGAGGTCAGTATAGATGGACTAATAGACCAAGTCCCACACACTGCTAGAAGCCCAAATATTTTTTCAGAGCTAGATGCAGAAAAAAATTATTTTTAATTTGCAACCTGATGGAGGTCAGTATAGATGGACTAATAGACCAAGTCCCACACACCGCTAGAAGCCCAAATATTTTTTCAGAGCTAGATGCAGAAAATTTTTTTATTCAATTTGCAACCTGATGGAGGTCAGTATAGATGGACTAATAGACCAAGTCCCACACACTGCTAGAAGCCCAAATATTTTTTCAAAGCTAGATGCAGAAAAAAATTATTTTTAATTTGCAACCTGATGGAGGTCAGTATAGATGGACTAATAGACCAAGTCCCACACACTGCTAGAAGCCCAAATATTTTTTCAGAGCTAGATGCAGAAAAAAAATATTTTTAATTTGCAACCTGATGGAGGTCAGTATAGATGGACTAATAGAACAAGTCCCACACGCTGCTAGAAGCCCAAATATTTTTTCAGAGATAAATGAAGAAAAAAATTATTTTTAATTTGCAACCTGATGGAGGTCAGTATAGATGGACTAATAGACCAAGTCCCACACACTGCTAGAAGCCCAAATATTTTTTCAGAGCTAGATGCAGAAAAAAAATATTTTTAATTTGCAACCTGATGGAGGTCAGTATAGATGGACTAATAGACCAAGTCCCACACACTGCTAGAAGCCCAAATATTTTTTCAGAGCTAGATGCAGAAAAAAATTATATTCAATTTGCAACCTGCTGGAGGTCAGTATAGAAGGACTAATAGAACAAGTCCCACACACTGCTAGAAGCCCAAATATTTTTTCAGAGCTAAATGAAGAAAAAAATTATTTTTAATTTGCAACCTGATGGAGGTCAGTATAGATGGACTAATAGACCAAGTCCCACACACTGCTAGAAGCCCAAATATTTTTTCAGAGCTAGATGCAGAAAAAAATTATATTCAGTTTGCAACCTGATGGAGGTCAGTATAGATGGACTAATAGAATGATGCTATGCCCAAAAGATTTTACTTCACTAGGTGCAGTAAAAAAATTGGTATTCTATACACAGGTGGTATATCTTGCAACACAGATAGGCTACTCCACTGACTAACACACTCTGCAATAGGCCAAAAAGGATTAGCTTTGCTAGATTCAGCCAAATGCTGTGAAAAAAACTTGCACAGCACTGGCACAGACCTGCCTGGCAAAAACTGATAGGAACTGATGTAACCTAGTCCTGAAAAGGACTCCAATTACAATTAGTCTTTACTCCCACAATCTATCTATTTAAGAGCACAGACCTGCCTGATAAAAGTCGTAGGAAATGCTGTAACCTAGTCCTTAAAAGGACTGCAATCACAACTATTCCCTACTCCCAAGCTATCTGTATATTTGTGCGAAAATTGGCTTGAAATTAACAAGGTATAGCGCACACAGCAACAGCGGTGCCGTCTAACACGCAGCTGCAGCAGTGAGAAAATGGTGGCGACGGGGAAAATGGCTTGGTCTTATAGGGCAAGGACATGTGACATACACTGCCAATCACACATGCCCTTGCTTGTGTGAAAAAAAGCACTTCGCTCCGTGTGTGCGCTGCTGATAGGCTGACAGATTGCACCTCCCCACTGCAAATGCGGGAAAGAGAAAAAAAAATGGAGATCTTCATTGTTCCTGCAGAGATCCATCCCCTGCCCCTCCCCCCGCCCCGCTGTACACTCAAACTGCGTATTAACATTAATTTTCATCATTACTGAGAAAAAATCCAGTTATGATTTTGGTGCACGAACAGTTATCGAACATAACCTCGAACAGCCGAATTTTTCTCAAATTGTTCGTGTTCGCCGACCGGCTCGAACACCGCCCAAAACAGCTCGAATTTGAGATTGGCGAACAATTCGAGTAGAACAACGCTCATCTCTACTCTTTACTAGGCCTGCCTCCGGAGCAGAGCTCATGCAGAGCCCCTGCTCCCTGTCACTTCTGCTCAGACTTCTCTGCACTGAACTAAGATGGTGCCCACCTTTTATACTCCCTTCTCAATGCACCCAGGAACTGCTTCCTCCCTGCTCCTGCACTACAGGGTTCCCCTTCCTCAGTGTTCCCTCCCCTCACTCCAGCCAGGGACAGGGACTGTCGTGCCCATCTCAGGGGCATATTGGTCACCCTGTCCCACGGCAATGTGGTGTAATTCATGCAGGTGTCGGGTCCTGATCCACACTCCATCCTTACCTGAGAGTGAGATATCACACCTCTGGGTGAGGTGCAATACCTCTGTAGCAACCGAGCCCTCAGGGTGCTACAGTTCCATTTATCTTCAGCCTAGGTGACGTATTGCGATACAGGGCCGTGATTTTGGCTATAAAAGGGTCCCCTAGACCCCTACCCCAAGCTTTTTAAGAGAATAATATATGACGTGCCAGGAGACTCTATGGAATGCTTTCTCAGCATCCAACGAGAGTAACTAATTACAAATTTTTAACTGCATCTAGCCCAGGAAATACTTTGTGCCTAGTAGCAGTGTCTGCTAGTCAGCGGATTATCCTGGCTGTTAAGCAAGCTACACCACCTGTAGTTTGGACACTTAATTTTTTCAAAGGAAATGCTTCGGGACCACGGGATACTCAGTTAAGAGCATCAGGAGGCACAGCAAGGCATAGGGGCTGGGACTGGCGGTAGGATGCCTTGCGGTGGACAGCCGAGCTCGATCCTTATAAAAGCTTTTTAACTGCAGCAGCTTTAGTGGACGCTACTGGAGCTGGAATTACGCGGCTGCTGGCATGAGACTTGCCCTCCAATAGATCCTTGTAAAAGGATTTAAAGTGTATTCATTCAAATTAGAGAGACAATTTAAATTAAAAAGCTTAGAGCGGCCTCCACCACAGTGGGGCTCGCTCGACCCACCAGCGGACAGGCACCAGTATTGGGAGAGGGGGGCTGGCCGTCAGGGTCCTCCGCGGCTCTGGCAAAAATCCGGCGACACGGAGGTGGCACGGGCAGGAACGGACAGGTCGTGTCGGCTTCTCACTTTTTGGATTTTAGAAGGGCATGACATGCCTATATCTGTGTCTCCCCCTCCTTTTACTCCTCCACCTCTTTTCTTTTCGCATGACTATATGTACTTGTCACTTTTCCATGTGTTAGTTATGTCTTCTGAGCAGTTTGTCAGCTTTTGGACACCTTTGAAGGTGTTTTCTATGTGTTTCTATGTGTTTTTGTTTGCCTGCCATTGGTTTTAACGGTGCTCGAAGGTGTTCGACAAACAATTCGACGAACAGTTCGGCGAACACACGGGTGTTCGACGAACCGAACCGAACTCGAACACTACGGGGGTGGCTCAACACTAGTCATTACAAGTATAGGAGACTCACTCCTTTCTAATGGGAACATTTTTTAATGAGGCTCTCCTCCACGTCTCTTCCAAGGTGAATTGGAGTGCCTCCCAATTTTTGGCAGCCCTTGCATTCACTGCATAGGCCAACACTATGGGAGACTCTCTCCTTTCTAATGGGAAACTTGTGGGGGTTTCCACTGTTTAGGCACATATTGGGTATCTGCTTACTCAGAAGAAATTGCACAACAAATTGCATGGTGCAATTTCTCCTGCTACCCTCATGCAAATGCAAAATTGGAGGCTGAAAAACATTTTTGTTGGAAAAATGTGAAAATTGTATTTTTACAGCTCAACGTTATAGACTTCTGTTAAGCACCTGGGGTCCAAGTTGCCCACCACACATCTAGAAAAGTTCCATGAGGAGTCTAGTTTCCAAAATGGGGTCACTTCTTGGGGGTTTTCACTGTTTAGGCACATCAGGGCCTCTCCAAACACTATATGGCGTCGGCTAATTATTCAAGCAAATTTTACATTAAAAAAAGTCAAATGGCGCTCCTTCCCTTCCGAACCCTGCTGTGCTCCCAAACAGTGGTTTTCCCCCACATATGGGGTATCTGTTTACTCAGGAGGAATTGCACAACAAATTTTGGGGTTTATTTTTTAATGATACCCTTGCAAAAATTAAAAAATTGGGGTCTAAAATAATATTTTTGTGAAAAAAAATAAATGTTCAATTTTTTCTTCCACATTCCAAAAATTCCTGTGAAGCACCTGCAGAGTTGATAAACTTCTTGAATGTAGTTTTGAGCACTTTGAGGGAGCAGATTTTAGAATGGTGTCAATTTTGGGTATTTTCAGTCATAAAGGCCCCTCAAAGTCACTTCAAATGTGATGTGGTCCCTAAAAAAATGGTTTTGTAAATTTTGTTGTAAAAATGAGAGATCGCTGGTCAATCCTTATAGCTCCTTAACAAAACAAAATTTTGGTTCCAAAATTGTGCTGATGTAAAGTAGACATGTGGGAAGTGATATTTATTAACTATTTTGTGTGACATATCTCTAAAATTTGAAAATTGCGAAATCTTCTAAATTCTCACCAAATTTTAATTTTTTTCACAAATAAACGCAAGTGATATCGAATAAATTTTACCACTATCATGAAGCACAATATGTCACAAAAAAACTTTCTCAGAATCAGTGGGATCCGTTGAAGAGTTCCAGAGTAATTACCTCATAAAGTGACAGTGGTCAGAATTGTAAAAATTGGCCTGGTCATTAACGTGTAAACCACCCTCGGGGGTAAAGGGGTTAAACATCATAAACTAACCTGTAGTCCATAAAGAAAACACAGCCCATTCAGCATAAAGGCAAAACAAAATACCAAAGTTGCAACACAGTCCGTATTTCGGCCGGCGTCCGACCACTTAGGGTTAGTCGCTCACGGTTCAGCACAGCACATGCGAGCTCCTTTCTGGAGCAGGTTTTTCCAGACACTGAACACCTCCTGAGTCAAAATGCTGGTGTCCCTCCCAGCACTTAGCCATCCACATGTAAAGCATGCCCTTGTAAACCTGACTATTAACCCTCACTGCACCTAATGTGCAGGAGAAACTTCCACGTTTCACATCACTGAAGCCAATAGTCTCAGTAAAACATATCTCCCCTCCAGTATTCTGCCAGTGAATTTGTCACAATATATATAACGATGGACATATAAGCAACATTTTTATTTTAAGGGGCAAGGTGAACAGTTCAGCAAACTCTGCAGTGACCACATCACGGCATTAGGACATCAAAAAGAAGGTTTGACAAGATGGAGAAGAATCAGAGAAAATGGCTGTAATCAGATGAGACATCAGCGGTAAGTTACTGGCTGTAAATATTTATTTTGTATCTGCACCATTCAAGAGTTTACACAGTGATCAGTGGCACTAAACAACCACTGATAGAGAAATCACAAACATTGTTCTCGGAAGTGCGAGAACTGTTTATAGTTGACGAGCATTTTACTCATTCATCGGGTGATCGGCAGCGTGTTTACACTAGAAGGATATATCATAAGAATGCTTCTACATTGATTACACAGGTCTACAAAAAAATATTTTTTGTAATCATCGCAGTTGACCTTGTTCTTTTCAGAATCATTTTTTTGTTCTGATTTTAAAAATGTATATAGTTTTTCTGTCGCAGGTATAGTGTCCACGGAGAAGCATCATTATATAAGGTATAGGAAATATACATTAAGAAAACAGTAATATACATATCAAAAGAAAATGCTTGACCTTACAAAACAGTTTTTATTGAACCCAAAATAATTTCACATGAAAAATAGAAACCAAAATATGAGCAAAAATTAAAAGTGCTTGACATTAGACTGTCCTTGATACGATTTTTCAGGGTTGTCCCTATATGACATCCAACAGTAATCTGCCATCATTGAGTCATTCCAAAAACCCTGGTAGCGGTGTTCCATTACTTTAATGTCCTGGTGAAACCACTTGCCTTTTTCATCGCTTACATCCACAAGATTTGGAGGGAAGAAACTAAATGTGAATGCAAAAAGTGCATTTTCAGAGACATGCGAAATCCAAGACACTGGTATTTAGCAGTTCCTCAACACCTTCAACATATTCTGGAGATTTATTTTTTCCTAAGAAGTTTTCACAGATCCACTTGAAGCTTTTCCATGCTCCCAATTCCTTATCATTTAGAGTTCCTTCAAACACATCATCTCTCATAAGCTCTCTGATGTGAGGACCAACAAATACCCCTTCCTTCAGTTTTTCTGATGAAATGCTGGAGAATTTCAGTGAAATGTACTGGAACCCTTGTGAATTTGTCTTTGCCATGGCTTTCACAAAGTTTTTAATCAATCCCAACTTTATATGTAGTGGAGGAAGATAGATTTTTGTTGGAGCAACTAAAGGATTATGCTGTACGTTGTGTCTACCTGGAGCATAGATGTTTTTCTGTCCCCAATCACATCGAACATAATGCTCTACTGTATTTCTACTGTCTCATAAACACAAGAAGCAACAATATTTTGTGAAACCTCCTTGCATTCCCATTATCAGACCAATCACTTTCAAATCTCCACTGATATTCCATTAATGATGCTTATATTGTATAGCATCCAAATCAACTGACAGATTTTCATAACTTTCCTTTAGATGACATGAGTGAGCAATAGGGAGTGATGGTTTCATATTTCCATTGTGAAGCAACACTGCTTTCAAACTTCTCTGGGATGAGTCAATAAACAATCGCCAATCTGCCACAAAATACTCTTGATTCAGTTCTTCAAAGAGGCCATTCACATTGTTACAGTACATCATTGGTCCATCAACTGTGAAAAATTGTGTTACACTGTTATTTCTGTTTTGGTAATAACACACTTTGACATCATCATGAAGAAGATTCTTCAGTTTCAACCTAGATGCAAGAAGTTCGGCTTTATCTTTTGACAATGACAGGTCTCTGATGAGATCATTTAATTGATGTTGAGTAAAGCATTCTGGCTGCTCGACTGCTAGTAGCTTCAGCTCCATATTCTACTTCAATTTCATCCAATCCAGACAATGGTGGTACAGGAATTGGCAAGGTACCATCATGTGGAACTGGCCTAATCGCAGATTCAAGTTCAGGGTAATTAATCTTATGTTTGTTCTTTGTAGAAAAGCCATCGAGTTTGACAAAACAAAAGTAGCAGTCATCACTGTGATTTTTGGGTTCTCTCCAAATCATGGGAACAGCAAATGGCATAGCCACTTTCCACTTATTCAACCAGTCTCGAAGACCATTTGAACAACTTGAGCATATTACATGAGGGGACCAGCTTTTGTCTTCATCACCAAGTGGACAGTTAAAGTACGTCTGGTACATCATTTTAATATCATTCATGAGCAATTGAACATACTTGGCCTTTTGGTGTAAAAGAACCACGCACATAACAGAATCTGTCCGGATGATTGATACACTGTCGGGGCATTTTTCTCATTTAAATTAGATCAAACAGTAGAGTAAGTTCAGTTCAATGGTGGTGACAAACTCAAAAAAAAATGCGATGAGCCAGTATGTAGATATTTCCCCAGATATGACAGAGGCAGCTTGAATTTAGAACTGCTTTTACTGGAGGTAATCTGTTAGATTACTACATACAGGTGTGAGGTAAACGGGTCAGCCTATTCCTAACAGATGAACACTTACAGACAGGCAGTTTCTCAGTGTGATATTGGCTGCTTTCAGGTTTTCTCTAGGTGGAGACCCTCCCTCAGTTACACATCAGTGTAAGAGGCCTGTAGAGGCCTGTCTCCTGTCACAGTCTCACATACCAGTCCTTGCTGCCATCACCATTCTTTTCTCACGGACTCAAATCTTACCACCTCAGAACAGTTAGCTCCTCCCCATAACATGTGACTTTCCGAGAAGCAGTCATTGGCTGACTGCACTGTCAATACTAGTGTTGAGCCACCCCCGTAGTGTTCGAGTTCGGTTCGGTTCGTCGAACACCCGTGTATTCGCCGAACTGTTCGTCGAACTGTTCGTCGAACACCTTCGAACACCGTTAAAACCAATGGCAGGCAAACAAAAACACATAGAAACACATAGAAAACACCTTCAAAGGTGTCCAAAAGCTGACAAACTGCTCAGAAGACACAACTAACAAATGGAAAAGTGACAAGTACATATAGTCATGAGAAAAGAAAAGAGGTGGAGGAGTAAAAGGAGGGGGAGACACAGATATAGGCATGTCATGCCCTTCTAAAATCCAAAAAGTGAGAAGCCGACACGTTCAGTCCGCTCCTGCCCGTGCCACCTCCGTGTCGCCGGGTTTGTGCCAGAGCCGCGGTGAACCCTGACGGCCAGCCCCCCTCTCCCAATACTGGTGCCTGTCCGCTGGTGGGTCGAGCGAGCCCCCCTGTGGTGGAGGCAGCTCTAAGCTTTTTAATTTAAATTGTCTCTCTAATTTGAATGAATACACTTTAAATCCATTTGCAAGGATCTATTGGAGGGCAAGTCTCATGCCAGCAGACGTGTAATTCCAGCTCCAGTAGCGTCCACTAAAGCTGCTGCAGTTAAAAAGCTTTTATAAGGATCGAGCTCGGCTGTCCACCACTGTCCTACTGCCAGTCCCAGCCCCTATGCCTTGGGGTGCCTCCTGATGCTCTTCACTGAGTATCCCGTGGTCCCGAAGCATTTCCTTTGAAAAAATTAAGTGTCCAAACTACAGGTGGTGTAGCTTGTTTAACAGCCGGGATAATCCGCTGACTAGCAGACACTGCTACTAGGCACAAAGTATTTCCTGGGCTAGATGCAGTTAAAAATTTGTAATTAGATACTCTCGTTGGATGCTGAGAAAGCATTCCAAAGAGTCTCCTGGCACGCCATATATGATTCTCTTAAAAAGCTTGGGGTAGGGGTCTAGGGGACCCTTTTATAGCCAAATTCAGGGCCCTGTATCGCAATACGTCACCTAGGCTGAAGATAAATGGAACTGTAGCACCCTGAGGGCTCGGTTGCTACAGAGGTATTGCACCTCACCCAGAGGTGTGATATCTCACTCTCAGGTAAAGATGGAGTGTGGATCAGGACCCGACACCTGCATGCATTACACCACATTGCCGTGGGGCAGGGCGACCAATATGCCCCTGAGATGGGCACGACAGTCCCTGTCCCTGGCTGGAGTGGGGGGAGGGAACACTGAGGAAGGGGAACCCTGTAGTGCAGGAGCAGGAAGGAAGCAGTTCCTGGGTGCATTGAGAAGGGAGTATAAAAGGTGGGCACCATCTTAGTTCAGTGCAGAGAAGTCTGAGCAGAAGTGGCAGGGAGCAGGGGCTCTGCATGAGCTCTGCTCCGGAGGTGGGCCTAGTAACAGAGGCCCAGGCCTGGAAGAAGGAGAAGGAAGGAAGAGGAGCGAAGAAGGCTCCAGGAACGAGGAACGAAGGGATCCCAGGGGTGCGGACGGGCGAGTCGCCACCGCACGCCGAATCCACCTGCATGGAGGGGTCAGGCCAAAGGGGGAGACTGGTCCCCGAAACTAGTGGAGGCAGGAAACGACCCTCAGCTAGAAACCAGAGGCTGTGACATTTTATGTGGCGCAGCCCCTCGCTACACCCGCTAGGAGGGCAGCACATAGGGTCAGGGAAACTGGTGCCAAGCTTACCAAGAGGAGGCCCGAGGCAGCCGGACAGAAGGGTTGGTAAGAAAGGCCAGACAAAGGACACACAAAGGGGGTCCTGTGAAGCGCTCCAAAGTTATCTGGGAGTTGTCTGAGCCCCTCACCTGGTGAGCACAGTACGACGTGGGCAGCCGTTACCTGCAGACGTGGTCTGGATAATAAGAACTGTGAGTAAAGGCCCTGGACTGCATCACTGACTCCGTGTCGTTACTGCTGCTGCCCTGCACCATCACCCCCATCCTCCGCATACACTGCCCTGAGGCTATACTCCTCCCGTGGGGAGTTATGCTACGCTCTGCTGCACCCACAACACCAGCCTCAGCGGTCTGCCCTGCAGCGGCGGTTCACTCTGACCGCAATTCACGGGTGGCGTAGTCGGACATTTAAACATCAAAACCACATAAATAGTTCCGCCACGGGTCGCCGCCACGAAGACTACAACCACCAGCATCCACCAAATAGGGTCCGGCTCCGGGTGTCCCAAGGCCCAGGGGGTGCATCAGAACATTTTCATCACCTTTCACAATCACCAATGGGACAAGGCAGGGATGTCCTCTGTCCCCTCTCTTATATATCCTAGTGACGGAGCACCTGCTCTCATCAATTCGCCATAACCCCAATATTAGGTGGATTGAGGTGGGAGGCACCGAGTACAAGTGCTCTCTATTTGCTGATGATGTACTAGTATATATCACTCAATCACATATATCCATCCATGCTGTTATGGCTGAAATAGATCACTTTGTTACATGGTCAAATTTTAAAATCAATGCAGCGAAGTCTGAGGCCCTCGATGTCTCCCTCCCCAAATCCATATAGGATTCCATCCAGTCCAACTTTCCCTTTGCCTGGCCCTCACAGGGTATCAAATACTTAGGAATTCCTATTCATAGAGACCTCTCCCATCTATGTTATCTTAATTTTGGGCCCTTTATTGAACAACTCCATACAGACCACGGTTGGCAAGTTAGAACTGTAAGATTCACTACGTGAACCACTGGTGTTTTGTGGAAAAGCACATGTACACTGAGTTCCAAATTATTATGCAAAAAGTGTTTAGGAGTGATAAGGGAAGAATTTGTTTGTTTGTCAGTTAAACTAATTGATGGTGATGTGTGTCAGGGCTCTTTATATCACTGTAAGCAATTGCAGACACCTGTGCTAATTAGTTTGGCAGGTGTGTCCAATGAAAGGCAAGACTACTTAAGAAGGCTGTCTCACATTATTAAGCAGCCTACATTTTCTGCCAAAATGGGAAAGAAAAAGGATGTGTCGGCTGCCGAGAAGCAACAAATTGTGGAGTGTTTAGGTCAAGGCATGACTACAATCAACATTGTGCGATGATCAGGATGAAGTGTCTTGGCAATCAAGAAGTATGTAGCTGATTCACAGTACACACGTGTGCGTGCTGATAAGGGCAAATTGAGGACTCTTTCCTACAGGCAATTACGTCAAGTTAAAAGAGCAGCGGCAAAAAAGCCTTGTCATAGCAGCAGACAAGTTTTTGAAGCTGCTGGTGCCTCCAACGTCCCCCGAACAACAAGATGCAGGGTCCTTCAGAGGTTTGCAGCTGTGCATATGCCATCCTGTCGACCTCCTCTATCCACTTCACACAAGCAGAAACGGCTCCAGTGGGCCAAACATTACATGAAGACTGATTTCAAAACTGTTTTGTTCACGGATGAGTGCCGTGCAGCGCTCGATGGTCCAGATGGATGGAGTGGAGGATGGCTGGTTGATGGACACCCCACGCAAACATGGATACAGCGCCAACAAGGAGGAGGTGGAGTAATGTTTTGGGCTGGAATCATGGGGAGAGAGATTGTCGGCCCCTTTAGGATCCCTGAAGGCGCTAAAGATGAACTCCATGTATGTGGATTTTCTCAAACAGCACTTCCTGCCATGGTTCAAGAAGAAGAACCATGTATTTCACAGCAAGATCATTTTTTTGCATGATAATGCACCATCTCATGCTGCACATAAAACATCTGCATCTCTGGCTGATATGGACATAAAAGGGGACAAACTTATGGTGTGACCCCCATGCTCCCCTGACCTCTACCCCATTCAGAACCTCTGGAGCATCATCAAAAGAAGTGTCTATGATGGCGGGAGGCAGTTCACATCTAAGCAACAGCACTGGGAGGGTATTCTGTCCTCATGCAAAACAATTGAAGCAGAAACCATCCAAAACCTGACAAATTCAATGGACGAGAGAGTTCAGAAGCTCCTTTCGAACAAGGGGTCCTATGTGAAAATGTAACATCACCTAGAATAAAGTTTTGAGTTGAAAACTGTTTGATTTCAGTTTCTAATAACCTGCTAATGCTTATAATTTCAAAAATGACCATTTTTTTTGGTCTTTATTAAAATGAAAAGGTTGATCGAAAAGTTTGGGGGATCTAAGAGTGTGGCAATCCAGTAGTCATGATTACTTCGAATTCTGACAATATGAGGGTCATGTTGCAGGTAGTGCAGCAAGAAGGCACTTATGTGTCTTGCGCATCTCAGAGCCCCAAAATTATTTTCCGGGCTAGATGCAGCTAAAAATTATTATTAATTTTAAATCTGGTAGAGCTTAGTATAGATGGGCTAATAGGATTAGTGCTGCACACTGCTACAAAGTCCAAATTATTTTCCAGTCAAGATACAGATAAACATGATTAGTAATTTGAAAGCTTAAAACGGTTGGTAGGGTGATTTTAACCTATTATCAAGCTTTTACTCTCCCCAGGATGACACAGGGGTAGAAAAGTCGTTTCGGATCCATGATTTGTTCATCTTTATGAACGTGAGTCTGTCTACATTATCAGTGGAGAGCCGCGTGCGCTTACCTGTGGGCACACCACCAGCAGCGCTGAACACACCTTCAGACAGAACGCTGGCTGCGGGGCATGACAAGATCTCCAAGGCGTAAGTGGCTAGCTCCGGCCATTTATCCAGATTGGAAGCCCAAAAAGAGCAAGGGTCCAGTGACACAGTCATGGCTTCAATGTTTACTTGGAGATACTCCTGTACCATCGTCTCTAGACGTTGACTATGTGTCAGACTTCTTGTCTCCTGTGGCCTTGCAAAGGATGGGCTAAAAAAGTGGTGAAATGATTCCACAAAATTGATGTTACCAGCAGATACTGTGGTTCTGTTACGGATTAAGTGCTGAACACTCGACGGTCCCACGGTTGGCAAGTTGGAACTGTGAGATTCACTACGTGCACCACTGGTGTTTTGTGGAAAAGCACATGTAAGATTCTGCAACAGTCTCTGCTGATACTCCTGCATGCGTGCATCCCTTTCTATGGCAGGAATAATTTCTGCAAATTTACTTTTGTACCGGGGATCTAACAGTGTTGCAACCCAGTAGTCAGGATTATTTCTAATTCTCACAATTCGAGGGTCATGTTGCAGGTAGTGCAGCAAGAAGGCACTCATGTGTGTTGCGCATCCAGGAGCACCAAGTCCCTGTTGTGTTGGTGGCGAGGTAACAATCATGCTTCCTTCCTCTGTCCTCTCCCCCCAACCTCGCACAACAGAAATGTGATCAAGGTCTCCCTCATCTGATGAGTCTTCCATCAGTTCGTCCTCCACTTCCTCCTGGGCTTCTGCACCTTCCTCACTAGTTTGGCTGCTACCATGCGCCCTGGTAAAACCATCTCCCCCACCTTCACATGCCTGCCGCCTTGGTGCTGCCGACCGTCTGGACCTTGCAGATGTTAGCCCTTCCGCATACAACTCCTCCTCCTCTACTTCCTCCACCTCCTCTTGTGCCACCACCTGACTCCGAATTCTGTTTAACATGTGCTCCAGCATGTAAATCACCGGAATAGTCATCCTGATAATGGCATCGTCAGCACTAAACATCTTCGTCGCCATTTCAAAACTGTGCAGAAGGGTGCATAGGTCCCTGATCTGAGACCACTCCTCCAGCGTGATTTGCCCCACCTCCGGATCTCGTTGGCCCAGGCTATACGTCAGAACGTATTGCACCAGGGCTTGTCGGTGCTGCCACAGTCGCTGCAACATGTGCAGAGTTGAATTCCACCGGGTAGGCACATCGCCTTTTAGCCGGTGAAGTGGCAGGCCCAACGACAGCTGTAGAGATGTAAGTCGCTGAGCTGCGGGATGCGAACGGCGGAAGTGAGCACACAGCGACCGTGCCCTCTGCAGAAGGCCATCTAGTCTGGGATAGTGGGCTAAAAATTGCTGGACAACCAGGTTCAACACGTGAGCCATACAAGGCACGTGTGTGACATTGCCCCGGCGAAGGGCCGCACCCAGGTTTGCAGCATTGTCGCACACGGCCTTCCCTGGTTTCAGGTCCAGTGGAGACAACCATTCATGAAATTGGTTCTCCAGAGCTGACCACAACTCCTCAGCTGTGTGACTCACATTTCCCAGACATTTCAAAGTAAAAACCGCCTGATGACGTTGAGCCCTACTGCCAGCATAGTAAGGAGGTGTGCAGGATCCCTTCTGCGCAGTTAGAAAGCTTGTGGCATGACCAGACAGGCTTTGGGTGCAGGTGGAAGACCGAGAGGAGGTTGAGGAGGCAGAAGCAGTGGAGGAACTTTGACATAAAGAGGATTGACGCACAACTTGTGGGGACGGCAAGACTTGGACAGCAGCCCCTTGTCCTGCTGTCACCATAGTTACCCAGTGCCCAGTCAGCGACATGTAACGCCCCTGTCCATGCCTACTCGTTCAAGTGTCTGTGGTGAAATGCACCCTGTCACACACAGAGTTTCTCAAAGAAGCGGTGATGTTGTGTGCGAAATGCTGGTGGAGCGCAGGCACACATTTCTTTGAGAAGTAGTGCCGACTGGGCATCTGGTACTGGGGCACTGCGACGGACATAAGGTCTCGAAAATCCTCTGTGTCCACCAGGCGGAAAGGCAGCATTTCTGTAGCCAAGAGCTTGCAGATGGTGAAATTCAACCTCTTAGCTTTCTCATGGCTAGGAGGAAATGGTCTTTTACTTGTCCACATCTGAGGGACCGAGGGCTGGCTATTGTGCTTAGACGGGGTTGATAAGGGTGTCCCCGGCAAACTGCCGGTCTGTGAGGAAGATGCAGGCGGACATGTTAGGTTGCCTTGATCCAAAGGTGGTGCTATCGATGTCGGACAGCGCTCAACACCAGCTGGTGTTACCACCTCCAAAGAAAATGATGACCTGCCAATCACGCTGGCTGTTGCGGGTAAAGAGGTGGCAGGTCTGCGCCCCAAAACAGGTGTGACTGCTGTCCCCCCAGTCACAGAGGATGAAGAGGCCGCGGATGCACAAGATATGGCAGACGGTGGTTGGAACGGCCGGCTAGGCCGCATTGTAGCACACTGAGCTTCCCCCTGCAACTTATGCTTCATGTCCATGTGCCGGTTCTTGCATGAAGTACTCAAACTATGTATTTTTTGGCCTCTACTTAGCTTTTGCTGACAAATGTTACAGATAACACGAGTTGGGTCATCTTTATCGATCTGAAAAAATGCCCAGGCTATGCAAGGCTTAGCACCCATGCAACCTGAAGAGCCACCACGACTTGTGGTGAGAGGCAGAGTTGTGTTTGAGGATGCAGTTGTTGACGTGCTTCCAGTACTACGTCTCTGTCCAGGAAGGCGCAACCTGACCTCGTCGTCACTAGCATCTTCCTCCACCTCCTCTGCTGACCTCATCTCTTGGCTGACTGTGGGTTGACAGTAAGTGGGATCTCCAACCTCATCATCATCACCCTGTGAGTTATCACACCCGTCATCCTCAGAGCCAACCTGTTCCTGCCCTGACAAAAAACTAAAGTTGTCGCTCCAATCAGGTATTTGAGTCTCATCATCGTCTTCCTCATTGTCTCCACCAACAGGAGTTACAGTTTGGGAATGAGGGTCTACATTATGGTCAGAACCTTCTGCGTCTGGTCCTGGATCCGATTCATAAAGATTCTGGGCATCAGTGCAGATCATTTCCTCGTCTGGATTCACAGAAGCGCTGGAGTCGACCTCTGATTCCCAGGCTATAGTATGAGTAAACAGCTCTGCAGACTCAACCATCTGTTCTACCTCATACTCAGACGGGCAGCTGGAGATTTGGGAGCTGTGAGGAAGCAAGTGCGATTGGGGTGACACCTTTGAGGACTGGAGTATTTGTGATGTTGAAGTTGATGTGGAGGAGAGCCCACTTAAAGGAGCACTTGATATCCGTTGAAGCACCTGCTGTTTTTTTGCCTCATCTGGAATTTGTAGCGATTGTCGTGGCCGTAAGAAAGGGATCTTATCACATTGTCCGCTAAAAGAAGTAGACATTTTAGTTTGGCTGGAAGATGGTCTTTCTTCTGCAGATGTTACTGTTGCTTTAACACCTACCCCACGGACACAACCTTTTTTCCCCTTTCCAACACGCCTATTCCCCTTTCCACCAGCAGCAGGCCTTTTTCCACTCATTTTGGTGGTTAACTAATTCACAACTCTGGAGTTGTTTGCACAAAAAAACAATGGATGGGAACCGAGCAGAGCTGAGTGGCCAAACTGTGGTATTAGGCCAAAACTATTGGCTGGGTTAGATGCAGAAAAAAATTATATTCAATTTGCAAACTGATGGAGGTCAGTATAGATGGACTAATAGAGAAAGTCCCACACACAGCTAGAAGCCCAAATATTTTTTCAGAGGTAGATGCAGAAAAAAAATATATTCAGTTTGCAACCTGATGGAGGTCAGTATAGATGGACTAATAGAGAAAGTCCCACACACTGCTAGAAGGCCAAATATTTTTTCAGAGCTAGATGCAGATAAAAATTATTTTTAATTTGCAACCTGATGGAGGTCAGTATAGATGGACTAATAGAGAAAGTCCCACACACTGCTAGAAGGCCAAATATTTTTTCAGAGCTAGATGCAGAAAAAAATTATATTCAGTTTGCAACATGATGGAGGTCAGTATAGATCGACTAATAGAACAAGTCCCACACACAGCTAGAAGCCCAAATATTTTTTCAGAGGTAGATGCAGATAAAAATTATTTTTAATTTGCAACCTGATGGAGGTCAGTATAGATGGACTAATAGAGAAAGTCACACACACTGCTAGAAGGCCAAATATTTTTTCAGAGCTAGATGCAGAAAAAAATTATATTCAGTTTGCAACCTGATGGAGGTCAGTATAGATGGACTAATAGAACAAGTCCCACACACAGCTAGAAGCCCAAATATTTTTTCAGAGGTAGATGCAGAAAAAAATTATATTCAGTTTGCAACCTGATGGAGGTCTGTATAGATGGATTAATAGAACAAGTCCCACACACAGCTAGAAGCCCAATATTTTTTCAGAGGTAGATGCAGAAAAAAAATATATTCAGTTTGCAACCTGATGGAGGTCAGTATAGATGGACTAATAGAGAAAGTCCCACACACTGCTAGAAGGCCAAATATTTTTTCAGAGCTAGATGCAGACAAAAAATTATTTTTAATTTGCAACCTGATGGAGGTCAGTATAGATGGACTAATAGAGAAAGTCCCACACACTGCTAGAAGGCCAAATATTTTTTCAGAGCTGGATGCAGATAAAAATTATTTTTAATTTGCAACCTGATGGAGGTCAGTATAGATGGACTAATAGAGAAAGTCCCACACACTGCTAGAAGGCCAAATATTTTTTCAGAGCTGGATGCAGATAAAAATTATTTTTAATTTGCAACCTGATGGAGGTCAGTATAAATGGAATAATAGAGAAAGTCCCACACACTGCTAGAAGGCCAAATATATTTTCAGAGCTAGATGCAGACAAAAAATTATTTTCAGTTTGCAACCTGATGTAGGTCAGTATAGATGGACTAATAGAACAAGTCCCACACACAGCTAGAAGCCCAAATATTTTTTCAGAGGTAGATGCAGAAAAAAATTATATTCAGTTTACAACCTGATGGAGGTCTGTATAGATGGATTAATAGAACAAGTCCCACACACAGCTAGAAGCCCAATATTTTTTCAGAGGTAGATGCAGAAAAAAAATATATTCAGTTTGCAACCTGATGGAGGTCAGTATAGATGGACTAATAGAACAAGTCCCACACACTGCTAGAAGCCCAAATATTTTTTCAGAGGTAGATGCAGTAAAATATTATATTCAGTTTGCAACCTGATGGAGGTCTGTATAGATGGATTAATAGAACAAGTCCCACACACAGCTAGAAGCCCAATATTTTTTCAGAGGTAGATGCAGAAAAAAAATATATTCAGTTTGCAACCTGATGGAGGTCAGTATTAGAGATGAGCGTTGTTCTACTCGAACTGTTCGCCAATCTCAAATTCGAGCTGTTTTGGGCGGTGTTCGAGCCGGTCGGCGAACACGAACAATTTGAGAAAAATTCGGCTGTTCGAGGTTATGTTCGATAACTGTTCGTGCACCAAAATCATAACTGGATTTTTTCTCAGTAATGATGAAAATTAATGTTAATACGCAGTTTGAGTGTACAGCGGGGCGGGGGGAGGGGCAGGGGATGGATCTCTGCAGGAACAATGAAGATCTCCATTTTTTTTTCTCTTTCCCGCATTTGCAGTGGGGAGGTGCAATCTATCAGCCTATCAGCAGCGCACACACGGAGCGAAGTGCTTTTTTTCACACAAGCAAGGGCATGTGTGATTGGCAGTGTATGTCACATGTCCTTGCCCTATAAGACCAAGCCATTTTCCCCGTCGCCACCATTTTCTCACTGCTGCAGCTGCGTGTTAGACGGCACCGCTGTTGCTGTGTGCGCTATACCTTGTTAATTTCAAGCCAATTTTCGCACAAATATACAGATAGCTTGGGAGTAGGGAATAGTTGTGATTGCAGTCCTTTTAAGGACTAGATTACAGCATTTCCTATGACTTTTATCAGGCAGGTCTGTGCTCTTAAATAGATAGATTGTGGGAGTAAAGACTAATTGTAATTGGAGTCCTTTTCAGGACTAGGTTACATCAGTTCCTATCAGTTTTTGCCAGGCAGGTCTGTGCCAGTGCTGTGCAAGTTTTTTTCACAGCATTTGGCTGAATCTAGCAAAGCTAATCCTTTTTGGCCTATTGCAGAGTGTGTTAGTCAGTGGAGTAGCCTATCTGTGTTGCAAGATATACCACCTGTGTATAGAATACCAATTTTTTTACTGCACCTAGTGAAGTAAAATCTTTTGGGCATAGCATCATTCTATTAGTCCATCTATACTGACCTCCATCAGGTTGCAAACTGAATATAATTTTTTTCTGCATCTAGCTCTGAAAAAATATTTGGGCTTCTAGCAGTGTGTGGGACTTGGTCTATTAGTCCATCTATACTGACCTCCATCAGGTTGCAAATTAAAAATAATTTTTTTCTTCATTTAGCTCTGAAAAAATATTTGGGCTTCTAGCAGTGTGTGGGACTTGTTCTATTAGTCCTTCTATACTGACCTCCAGCAGGTTGCAAATTGAATATAATTTTTTTCTGCATCTAGGTCTGAAAAAATATTTGGGCTTCTAGCGGTGTGTGGGACTTGGTCTATTAGTCCATCTATACTGACCTCCATCAGGTTGCAAATTAAAAATAATTTTTTTCTGCATCTAGCTCTGAAAAAATATTTGGGCTTCTAGCAGTGTGTGGGACTTGGTCTATTAGTCCATCTATACTGACCTCCATCAGGTTGCAAATTAAAAATAATTTTTTTCTTCATTTATCTCTGAAAAAATATTTGGGCTTCTAGCAGCGTGTGGGACTTGTTCTATTAGTCCATCTATACTGACCTCCATCAGGTTGCAAATTAAAAATAATTTTTTTCTGCATCTAGCTCTGAAAAAATATTTGGGCTTCTAGCAGTGTGTGGGACTTGGTCTATTAGTCCATCTATACTGACCTCCATCAGGTTGCAAATTAAAAATAATTTTTTTCTGCATCTAGCTCTGAAAAAATATTTGGGCTTCTAGCAGTGTG
The DNA here is from genome assembly GCF_046119375.1 of Phyllobates terribilis. Lineage (NCBI taxonomy): Eukaryota > Metazoa > Chordata > Amphibia > Anura > Dendrobatidae > Phyllobates > Phyllobates terribilis. The sequence continues at coordinate 732,704,695 of NW_027362763.1, read as the reverse complement.
TGGGACTTGGTCTATTAGTCCATCTATACTGACCTCCATCAGGTTGCAAATTAAAAATAATTTTTTTCTTCATTTAGCTCTGAAAAAATATTTGGGCTTCTAGCAGTGTGTGGGACTTGCTCTATTAGTCCTTCTATACTGACGTCCAGCAGGATGCAAATTGAATATAATTTTTTTCTGCATCTAGCTCTGAAAAAATATTTGGGCTTCTAGCGGTGTGTGGGACTTGGTCTATTAGTCCATCTATACTGACCTCCATCAGGTTGCAAATTAAAAATAATTTTTTTCTGCATCTAGCTCTGAAAAAATATTTGGGCTTCTAGCAGTGTGTGGGACTTGGTCTATTAGTCCATCTATACTGACCTCCATCAGGTTGCAAATTAAAAATAATTTTTTTCTGCATCTAGCTCTGAAAAAATATTTGGGCTTCTAGCAGTGTGTGGGACTTGGTCTATGAGTCCATCTATACTGACCTCCATCAGGTTGCAAATTGAATAAAAAAATTTTCTGCATCTAGCTCTGAAAAAATATTTGGGCTTCTAGCGGTGTGTGGGACTTGGTCTATTAGTCCATCTATACTGACCTCCATCAGGTTGCAAATTAAAAATAATTTTTTTCTGCATCTAACCCAGCCAATAGTTTTGGCCTAATACCACAGTTTGGCCACTCAGCTCTGCTCGGTTACCATCCATTGTTTTTTTGTGCAAACAACTCCAGAGTTGTGAATTAGTTAACCACCAAAATGAGTGGAAAAAGGCCTGCTGCTGGTGGAAAGGGGAATAGGCGTGTTGGGAAGGGGAAAAAAGGTTGTGTCCGTGGGGTAGGTGCAGAAGAAAGACCATCTTCCAGCCAAACTAAAATGTCTACTTCTTTTAGCGGACAATGTGATAAGATCCCTTTCTTACGGCCACGCCAATCGCTACAAATTCCAGATGAGGCACAAAAACAGCAGGTGCTTCAACGGATATCAAGTGCTCCTTTAAGTGGGCTCTCCTCCACATCAACTTCAACATCACAAATACTCCAGTCCTCAAAGGTGTCACCCAAATCGCACTTGCTTCCTCACAGCTCCCAAATCTCCAGCTGCCCGTCTGAGTATGAGGTAGAACAGATGGTTGAGTCTGCAGAGCTGTTTACTCATACTATAGCCTGGGAATCAGAGGTCGACTCCAGCGCTTCTGTGAATCCAGACGAGGAAATGATCTGCACTGATGCCCAGAATCTTTATGAGTCGGATCCAGGACCAGACGCAGAAGGTTCTGACCATAATGTAGACCCTCATTCCCAAACTGTAACTCCTGTTGGTGGACACAATGAGGAAGACGATGATAAGACTCAAATACCTGATTGGAGCGACAACTTTAGTTTTTTGTCAGGGCAGGAACAGGTTGGCTCTGAGGACGACGGGTGTGATAACGCACAGGGTGATGATGATGAGGTCGGAGATCCCACTTACTGTCAACCCACAGTCAGCCAAGAGATGAGGTCAGCAGAGGAGGTGGAGGAAGATGCTAGTGACGACGAGGTCAGGTTGCGCCTTCCTGGACAGAGACGTAGTACTGGAAGCATGTCAACAACTGCATCCTCAAACACAACTCTGCCTCTCACCACAAGTCGTGGTGGCTCTTCAGGTCGCATGGGTGCTAAGCCTTGCATAGCCTGGGCATGTTTTCAGATCGATAAAGATGACCCAACTCGTGTTAACTGTAACATTTGTCAGCAAAAGCTAAGTAGAGGCCAAAAAATACATAGTTTGAGTACTTCATGCATGAACCGGCACATGGACATGAAGCATAAGTTGCAGTGGGAAGCTCAGTGTGCTACAATGCGGTCTAGCCGGCCGGGCCAACCACCGTCTGCCATATCTTGTGCATCCGCGGCCTCTTCATCCTCTGTGACTGGGGGGACAGCAGTCACACCTGTTTTGGGTCGCAGACCTGCCACCTCTTTACCCGCAACAGCCAGCGTGATTGGCAGGTCATCATTTTCTTTGGAGGTGGTAACACCAGCTGGTCTTGAGCGCTGTCCGACATCGATAGCACCACCTTTGGATCAAGGCAACCTAACATGTCCGCCTGCATCTTCCTCACAGACCGGCAGTTTGCCGGGGACACCCTTATCAACCCCGTCTAAGCACAATAGCCAGCCCTCGGTCCCTCAGATGTGGACAAGTAAAAGACAATTTCCTCCTAGCCATGAGAAAGCTAAGAGGTTGAATTTCACCATCTGCAAGCTCTTGGCTACAGAAATGCTGCCTTTCCGCCTGGTGGACACAGAGGATTTTCGAGACCTTATGTCCGTCGCAGTGCCCCAGTACCAGATGCCCAGTTGGCACTACTTCTCAAAGAAAGGTGTGCCTGCGCTCCACCAGCATGTCGCACACAACATCACCGCTTCTTTGAGAAACTCTGTGTGTGACAGGGTGCATTTCACCATAGACACTTGGACGAGTAGGCATGGACAGGGGCGTTACATGTCGCTGACTGGGCACTGGGTAACTATGGTGACAGCAGGACAAGGGGCTGCTGTCCAAGTCTTGCCGTCCCCACGAGTTGTGCGTCAATCCTCTTTATGTCATTTTTCCTCCACTGCTTCTGCCTCCTCAACCTCCTCTCGGTCTTCCACCTGCACCCAAAGCCTGTCTGGTCATGCCACAAGCTTTCTAACTGCGCAGAAGGGATCCTGCACCCCTCCTTACTATGCTGGCAGTAGGGCTCAACGTCATCAGGCGGTTTTTACATTGAAATGTCTGGGAAATGTGAGTCACACAGCTGAGGAGTTGTGGTCAGCTCTGGAGAACCAATTTCATGAATGGTTGTCTCCACTGGACCTGAAACCAGGGAAGGCCGTGTGCGACAATGCTGCAAACCTGGGTGCGGCCCTTCGCCGGGGCAATGTCACACACGTGCCTTGTATGGCTCACGTGTTGAACCTGGTTGTCCAGCAATTTTTAGCCCACTATCCCAGACTAGATGGCCTTCTGCAGAGGGCACGGTCGCTGTGTGCTCACTTCCGCCGTTCGCATCCCGCAGCTCAGCGACTTACATCTCTACAGAAGTCGTTGGGCCTGCCACTTCACCGGCTAAAATGCGATGTGCCTACCCGGTGGAATTCAACTCTGCACATGTTGCAGCGACTGTGGCAGCACCGACAAGCCCTGGTGCAATACGTTCTGACGTATAGCCTGGGCCAACGAGATTCAGAGGTGGGGCAAATCACGCTGGAGGAGTGGTCTCAGATCAGGGACCTATGCACCCTTCTGCACAGTTTTGAAATGGCGACGAAGATGTTTAGTGCTGACGATGCCATTATCAGCATGACTATTCCGGTGATTTACATGCTGGAGCACATGTTAAACAGAATTCGGAGTCAGGTGGTGGCACAAGAGGAGGTGGAGGAAGTAGAGGAGGAGGAGTTGTATGCGGAAGGGCTAACATCTGCAAGGTCCAGACGGTCGGCAGCACCAAGGCGGCAGGCATGTGAGGGTGGGGGAGGTGATTTTACCAGGGTGCATCGTAGCAGCCAAACTAGTGAGGAAGGTGCAGGAGCCCAGGAAGAAGTGGAGGACGAACTGATGGAAGACTCATCAGATGAGGGAGACCTTGATCACATTTCTGTTGTGCGAGATTGGGGGGAGAGGACAGAGGAAGGAAGCATGATTGCTACCTCGCCACCAACACAACAGGGACTTGGTGCTCCTGGATGCGCAACACACATGAGTGCCTTCTTGCTGCACTACCTGCAACATGACCCTCGAATTGTGAGAATTAGAAATAATCCTGACTACTGGGTTGCCACACTGTTAGATCCCCGGTACAAAAGTAAATTTGCAAAAATTATTCCTGCCATAGAAAGGGATGCACGCATGCAGGAGTATCAGCAGAGACTGTTGCAGAATCTTACATGTGCTTTTCCACAAAATACCAGTGGTGCACGTAGTGAATCTCACAGTTCCAACTTGCCAACCGTGGGACCGTCAAGTGTTCAGCACTCAAACCGTAACAGAACCACAGTATCTGCTGGTAACATCAATTTTGCGGAATCATTTCACCACTTTTTTAGCCCATCCTTTGCAAGGCCACAGGAGACAAGAAGTCTGACACATAGTCAACGCCTAGAGACGATGGTACAGGAGTATCTCCAAGTAAACATTGAAGCCACGACTGTGTCACTGGACCCTTGCTCTTTTTGGGCTTCCAATCCTGATAAATGGCCGGAGCTAGCCACTTACGCCTTGGAGATCTTGTCATGCCCCGCAGCCAGCGTTCTGTCTGAACGTGTGTTCAGCGCTGCTGGTGGTGTGCTGACAGATAAGCGCACGCGGCTCTCCACTGATAATGTAGACAGACTCACGTTCATAAAGATGAACAAATCATGGATCCGAAACGGCTTTTCTACCCCTGTGTCATCCTGGGGAGAGTAAAAGCTTGATGATTGGTTAAAATCACCCTACCAACCGTTTTAAGCTTTCAAATTACTAATCATGTTTATCTGTATCTTGACTGGAAAATAATTTGGGCTTTGTAGCAGTGTGCAGCACTGATCCTATTAGGCCATCTATAATAAGCTTCACCAGATTTAAAATTAAAAATAATTTTTAGCTGCATCTAGCCCGGAAAATAATTTTGGGGCTCCGAGATGCGCAAGACACATAAGTGCCTTCTTGCTGCACTACCTGCAGCATGACCCTCATATTGTCAGAATTCGAAGTAATCATGACTACTGGGTTGCCACACTCTTAGATCCCCCAAACTTTTCGATCAACCTTTTCATTTTAATAAAGACCAAAAAAATGGTCATTTTTGAAATTATAAGCATTAGCAGGTTGTTAGAAACTGAAATCAAACAGTTTTCAACTCAAAACTTTATTCTAGGTGATGTTACATTTTCACATAGGACCCCTTGTTCGAAAGGAGCTTCTGAACTCTCTCGTCCATTGAATTTGTCAGGTTTTGGATGGTGTCTGCTTCAATTGTTTTGCATGAGGACAGAATACCCTCCCAGAGCTGTTGCTTAGATGTGAACTGCCTCCCGCCATCATAGACACTCCTTTTAATGATGCTCCAAAGGTTCTGAATGGGGTAGGGGTCAGGGGAGCATGGGGGTCACACCATAAGTTTGTCCCCTTTTATGCCCATATCAGCCAGAGATGCAGATGTTTTATGTGCAGCATGAGATGGTGCATTATCATGCAGAAAAATGATCTTGCTGTGAAATACACGGTTCTTCTTCTTGAACCATGGCAGGAAGTGCTGTTTGAGAAAATCCACATACATTATGGAGTTCATCTTTAGCGCCTTCAGGGATCCTAAAGGGGCCGACAATCTCTCTCCCCATGATTCCAGCCCAAAACATTACTCCACCTCCTCCTTGTTGGCGCTGTAGCCGTGTTTGCGTGGGGTGTCCATCAACCAGCCATCCTCCACTCCATTCATCTGGACCATCGAGCGCTGCACGGCACTCATCCGTGAACAAAACAGTTTTGAAATCAGTCTTCATGTAATGTTTGGCCCACTGGAGCCGTTTCTGCTTGTGTGAAGTGGATAGAGGAGGTCGACAGGATGGCATATGCACAGCTGCAAACCTCTGAAGGACCCTGCATCTTGTTGTTCGGGGGACGTTGGAGGCACAAGCAGCTTCAAAAACTTGTCTGCTGCTATGACAAGGCTTTTTTGCCGCTGCTCTTTCAACCTGACGTAATTGCCTGTAGGAAAGAGTCCTCAATTTGCCCTTATCAGCACGCACACGTGTGTACTGTGAATCAGCTACATACTTCTTGATTGCCAAGACACTTCATCCTGATCATCGCACAATGTTGATTGTAGTCATGCCTTGACCTAAACACTCCACAATTTGTTGCTTCTCAGCAGCCGACACATCCTTTTTCTTTCCCATTTTGGCAGAAAATGTAGGCTGCTTAATAATGTGAGAGAGCCTTCTTAAGTAGTCTTGCCTTTCATTGGACACACCTGCCAAACTAATTTGCACAGGTGTCTGCAATTGCTTACAGTGATATAAAGAGCCCTGACACATCACCATCAATGAGTTTAACTGACAAACAAACAAATTCTTCCCTTATCACTCCTAAACACTTTTTGCATAATAATTTGGAACGCGGTGTACATGTGCTTTTCCACAAAACACCAGTGGTTCACGTAGTGAATCTTACAGTTCTAACTTGCCAACTGTGGTCTGTATGGAATTGTTCAATAAAGGGCCCAAAATTAAGATAACATAGATGGGAGAGGTCTCTATGAATAGGAATTCCTAAGTATTTGATACCCTGTGAGGGCCAGGCAAAGGGAAAGTTGGACTGGATGGAATCCTATATGGATTTAGGGAGGGAGACATCGAGGGCCTCAGACTTCGCTGCATTGATTTTAAAATTTTACCATGTAACAAAGTGATCTATTTCAGCCATAACAGCAGGGATGGATATATGTGATTGAGTGATATATACTAGGACATCATCAGCAAATAGAGAGCACTTGTACTCGGTGCCTCCCACCTCAATCCACCTAATATTGGGGTTATGGCGAATTGATGACAGCAGGTGCTCCGTCACTAGGATGTATAAGAGAGGGGACAGAGGACATCCCTGCCTTGTCCCATTGGTGATTGTGAAAGGTGATGAAAATGTTCTGACGCACCCCCTGGGCCTTGGGACACCCGGAGCCGGACCCTTTTTGGTGGATGCTGGTGGTTGTAGTCTTCGTGGCGGCGATCCGGTTCCGTGGCTCAGGGCGGTCAAACCAGTGGCGGAACTATTTATGTGGTTTTGATGTTTAAATGTCCGACTACGCCACCCGTGGATTGCGGTCAGAGTGAACCGCCGCTACAGGGCAGACCGCTAAGGCTGGTGTTGTGGGTGCAGCAGAGCGTAGCATAACTCCCCACGGGAGGAGTATAGCCTCAGGGCAGTGTATGCGGAGGATGGGGGTGATGGTGCAGGGCAGCAGCAGTAACGACACGGAGTCAGTGATGCAGTTCAGGGCCTTTACTCACAGTTCTTATTATCCAGACCACGTCTGCAGGTAACGGCTGCCCACGTCGTACTGTGCTCACCAGGTGAGGGGCTCAGACAACTCCCAGATAACTTTGGAGCGCTTCACAGGACCCCCTTTGTGTGTCCTTTGTCTGGCCTTTCTTACCAACACTTCTGTCCGGCTGCCTCGGGCCTCCTCTTGGTAAACTTGGCGCCAGTTTCCCTGACCCTATGTGGTGCCTTCCTAGCGGGTGGAGCAAGGGGCTGCGCCACATAAAATGTCAGAGCCTCCGGTTTCTAGCTGAGGGTCGTTTCCTGCCTCCACTAGTTCGGGGACCGGTCTCCCCCTTTGGCCTGACCCCTCCACGCAGGTGGATTCGGGCGTGCGGTGGCGACTCGCCCGTCCGCACCCCTGGGATCCCTTCATTCCTCGTTCCTGGAGCCTTCTCCGCTCCTCTTCCTTCCTTCTCCCTCTTGCAGGCCTGGGCCTCTGTTACTAGGCCCGCCTCCGGAGCAGAGCTCATGCAGAGCCCCTGCTCCCTGCCACTTCTGCTCAGACTTCTCTGCACTGAACTAAGATGGTGCCCACCTTTTATACTCCCTTCTCAATGCACCCAGGAACTGCTTCCTCTCTGCTCCTGCACTGCAGGGTTCCCCTTCCTCAGTGTTCCCTCCCCCCACTCCAGCCAGGGACAGGGACTGTCGTGCCCATCTCAGGGGCATATTGGTCGCCCTGCCCCACGGCAATGTGGTGTAATGCATGCAGGTGTCGGGTCCTGATCCACACTCCATCCTTATCTGAGAGTGAGATATCACACCTCTGGGTGAGGTGCAATACGTCTGTAGCAACCGAGCCCTCGGTGCTACAGTTCCATTTATCTTCAGCCTAGGTGACGTATTGTGATACAGGGCCGTGATTTTGGCTATAAAAGGGTCCCCTAGACCCCTACCCCAAGCTTTTTAAGAGAATCATATATGGCGTGCCAGGAGACTCTATGGAATGCTTTCTCAGCATCCAACGAGAGTATCTACTTACAAATTTTTAACTGCATCTAGCCCAGGAAATACTTTGTGCCTAGTAGCAGTGTCTGCTAGTCAGCGGATTATCCCGGCTGTTAAGCAAGCTACACCACCTGTAGTTTGGACACTTAATTTTTTCAAAGGAAATGCTTCGGGACCACGGGATACTTAGTGAAGAGCATCAGGAGGCACCCCAAGGCATAGGGGCTGGGACTGGCACTAGGATGCCTTGCGGTGGACAGCCGAGCTCGATCCTTATAAAAGCTTTTTAACTGCAGCAGCTTTAGTGGACGCTACTGGAGCTGGAATTACGCGGCTGCTGGCATGAGACTTGCCCTCCAATAGATCCTTGTAAATGGATTTAAAGTGTATTCATTCAAATTAGAGGGACAATTTAAATTAAAAAGCTTAGAGCTGCCTCCACCACAGGGGGGCTCTCTCGACCCACCAGCGGACAGGCACCAGTATTGGGAGAGGGGGGCTGGCCGTCAGGGTTCACCGCGGCTCTGGCACAAACCCGGCGACACGGAGGTGGCACGGGCAGGAGCGGACTGGCCGTCTCGGCTTCTCACTTTTTGGATTTTAGAAGGGCATGACATGCCTATATCTGTGTCTCCCCCTCCTTTTACTCCTCCACCTCTTTTCTTTTCGCATGACTATATGTACTTGTCACTTTTCCATGTGTTAGTTGTGTCTTCTGAGCAGTTTGTCAGCTTTTGGACACCTTTGAAGGTGTTTTCTATGTGTTTCTATGTGTTTTTGTTTGCCTGCCATTGGTTTTAACGGTGTTCGAAGGTGTTCGACGAACAGTTCGACGAACAGTTCGGCGAACACATGGGTGTTCGACGAACCGAACCGAACTCGAACACTACGGGGGTGGCTCAACACTAGTCAGTATAGATGGACTAATAGAGAAAGTCCCACACACTGCTAGAAATCCAAATATTTTTTCAGAGCTAGATGCAGAAAAAAATTATATTCAGTTTGCAACCTGATGGAGGTCAGTATAGATGGACTAATAGAGCAAGTCCCACACACTGCTAGAAGCCCAAATATTTTTTCAGAGCTAGATGCAGAAAAAAATTATATTCAATTTGCAACCTGATGGAGGTCAGTATAGATGGACTAATAGAATGATGCTATGCCCAAAAGATTTTACTTCACTAGGTGCAGTAAAAAAATTGGTATTCTATACACAGGTGGTATATCTTGCAACACAGATAAGCTACTCCACTGACTAACACACTCTGCAATAGGCCAAAAAGGATTAGCTTTGCTAGATTCAGCCAAATGCTGTGAAAAAAACTTGCACAGCACTGGCACAGACCTGCCTGGCAAAAACTGATAGGAACTGATGTAACCTAGTCCTGAAAAGGACTGCAATTACAATTAGTCTTTACTCCCACAATCTATCTATTTAAGAGCACAGACCTGCTGATAAAAGTCGTAGGAAATGCTGTAACCTAGTCCTTAAAAGGACTGCAATCACAACTATTCCCTGCTCCCAAGCTATCTGTAGATTTGTGCGAAAATTGGCTTGAAATTAACAAGGTATAGCGCACACAGCAACAGCGGTGCCGTCTAACACGCAGCTGCAGCAGTGAGAAAATGGTGGCGACGGGGAAAATGGCTTGGTCTTATAGGGCAAGGACATGTGACATACACTGCCAATGACACATGCCCTTGCTTGTGTGAAAAAAGCACTTCGCTCCGTGTGTGCGCTGCTGATAGGCTGACAGATTGCACCTCCCCACTGTAAATGCGGGAAAGAGAAAAAAAAATGGAGATCTTCATTATTCCTGTAGAGATCCATCCCCTGCCCCTCCCCCCACCCCGCTGTACACTCAAACTGCGTATTAACATTAATTTTCATCATTACTGAGAAAAAATCCAGTTATGATTTTGGTGCACGAACAGTTATCGAATATAACCTCGAACAGCCGAATTTTTCTCAAATCGTTCGTGTTCGCCGAACGGCTCGAACACCGCCCAAAACAGCTCGAATTTGAGATTGGCGAACAGTTCGAGTAGAACAACGCTCATATCTAGTCAATACTCCTTCCCATAAAACTCACTAAAAACTTTACTGATGTTGTCCTTGTAAGAATATTCACAATTAAGTACGACAAGCAAAGAAATGGGAATAACATAGAAAAACCACATACATTGAAGATGTAGAAATAACGTAATAACAAAATCTTTGCTGATGATTTTTTTGTGTTGACCAGTGTTATCTTTCAGTGTAAATACAGCTTTATTTACAGAAATGATTGGAGTAATACTTTTGCTTGCAACAGAAATTCCCTTATTATGTAAATCACCGTCACTTAGTATATAGGGTTTTCCCTTGTTATGTTCTGCGCTGTATGTAAGGGAAAAATTTTTCTGTTCTTCCATAGCATCCCCTCTTGTTATGTATAGCCCTGTCCCTTATTACATAGCATTCTGTCTTGTTATCTATAGCCCTGTCCCTTATTACATAGCATCTTCTCTTGCTATGTGTAGCCCCTTCCCTTATTACATGGTATCCTCTATTGTTATGTTTAACGTTGTACGTAAGGAAAAAAAATTAGTGTCTAAAGATAGGCACCAGAGCCCCTGTGAGTTCATCCTGTGACCTGTCAAATGACCTCCCAAAGATATCATGTGGCATGTCATGTGATACATCGGGTGCTACGAGGCCCATGCACCCTAAGCTGTCCAGGGCCCTAGCTACCCTTAATCCACCCCTGGTAGTTACGCATCTAAACACCCAGAACCTGAAAGAGGGCTCTGTATTGTTTTGACATGTACAGGTGTAAGATTTGGTCAGTGAAACAAGTGTGCAAAAAAAATTGATTGGAAACACACTCTTTGTGAGATAGACAGCCACTGTGAAATTTGTGGATTTTCTGTGAAAATAATTGTACAATAAATGTAAATGCAGTTGCGTTGCTTGTGACAAGCAAGAAAACCTTCTGTGACTGAATTGGATACAAAATCGATACAAAATATTGTGCTGACTTGCTGCTGCTTTCTAGGGTGTGAAGAATGAAGAAAACAACATAATTCAAATACTGCATGACATATGTAAGCTACACTATAGCAGTAATCTATCGCAATGAGTCTGGTACTGCTACTGCTGGCACCTATCTTGTTTCTCATCTTCTTCATTGATGCAAATGTACAATTCATTACTGTCTGGAGTTTTTGTCCAATGTTTTAGTGCTTTCTCCCACTATCTCTACTACTGAGCTGTGAGGTATTCATATTATCCTGAATAACCCTAAAGTGGTTGCTGGATTCCCTGCCTCAGTTTTTATACAGGCTCTGATATTGCCTCCTGATTGGCTGCATTATTCCATGTGATGTGATAGCTGCAAGACATTATTGGGAAGCTTGTGAAGCTTCACCTGAGGTCATGTGAGCTTTATCTGGCTGATGCATTCTTTTGCAATGTGTGAAATGGTGAAGGACACGCTTTTGGTGATTTGTGAGAATCAAAATGCACATTGTTCTAATTCACTGGGTTCTGAGACATTCCTAAAATTTGACAAGGTATGCAGAGTGTAAAAGGAGTACTAAGATTGCAGTCATGGGGATCATTTTTAGACCCCCATCTGCCATAGCAACCAATTGAGACCCCAAGATTGAAATGTTTGCTGATGGGGTTACAGAAGGAGCCCGCTCCCTCTTTCTAACTATTTAAATACTGGAGCGAGTATAAAAAATTAAATTCAAGGGCTTAAACTGCCTCTTAAAGAGATCCAAGCTATTTTCAGTCACAGTGTCATTTTTGTTAGTGGCCACAGGTTCAAAAAAGCTACCTTGGAGAGACTTGGCATAAGCCACTCCATTTGTCAGATTCCAGAGGAACCCTGACCTTCACCCTTTAATCCCTGCACAGGATTCTGGTCGTACAACAGGGTACATTGGATTGCTTCCACAAAAGGGTTGCCATCTGGAGGAGCAAACCAAGGGCAGGAAGAGTCGCCAAGAAAGGTCAAAGCCAAGAGGTCATGTAAGGGACAAAATCATAAATCTAGCGGGTAGTCAAAAGTCAAGGTAAGGTAAAAAATGTAAATAATCAGAACAAACAAACAGGATCACAACACAGCAGTGTATACCAGGACAGCAATGCTATTGATTGTCAGTGGGAGTCAGAGCTTCAGGGGTTTAAACAGCTGACTGTCCCACCCAGGACTCTCAGGAAGGAGTGATCAAAACCTAGACCAAAATTAACAAAAAGTTCAAGGGACAAAATAGGACTTGTACTGTCATGTTTTGTAAACAATAAAGATGTGACACTGCCCAGGGGCCAAAGTGGAAACAGAGGCATGAATCAGCACAAACGTTACACATGGCCTTTGCAGCAGGAACGTTTTGCGTTAGAGTCCTATTTCTGAAACTGATATCATAGGTACACTCACAGGGCCTGAGAGATAAGTTTGAAAAAAATGTAGAGCTACATGAACTATCACCCAACCTTAAAGTACATGGGTCATTAAAAGGTTATATAAATGTAAAGTTACCAATTTAATAAATTAACAAAAAAATGCTCACAGAATAAGGAAACAATAACAATTTGTAGATGCAGTTGTAAAAATCTATTACATTAAGCCTAAAGATTTTGTAAGCGGTAAAGACGAGGATCTAAGGATCCATCACACAGCTTCAGACTTCATTAGTTCTTCTTTTTCTAGGTATCACGTGTAGTTTCATTGTCCCCTAAAGATGGAAAAGCAATGTAACTACAACCAGTGTTCACATAGTCTGGGTTATAAAATGGGCATAAAATAATAGTAGGAAACAATTGTCAGTCACCAACTGCAAGATAAAGTGGCTTGTTTTCTTTCTTTTAATTAGTAGCAAGTTAAGATACATCCCAGTTACTGCTTGTAGAGCTGTTTCCATGGAACTTTCTACACATGAGAACAGAAACTAGCATAAAACACAGTAATAATAGAAGCCCCCCCAGACATATATAAATGGTGTTGGTTGAATCTACTATTCCCCAGTGCAGATTTGTAGAATGGGCCTCTGTAATACTCATGAAAATATTGATGAAAATTGGATGAAAATTGTCCAAATTTTCTGGATAAAACTGAGATCATTTTTCATGCACTTTTCTGACCCTGTCCAAAATGATGTGAGGTTCGCCCTCCTGCAACTGTGCCTAAGTGCCGAATATTTATTTTTTTTCATGAGGGAGAGGTCCAATTGTTCCATTAGATATTGGGCCCTCTGTGTTCTATATACCCCTAATTGGATATACAGCATATATTATTTTCTTGTAAAAGATTAAATAGAGTCCTTCAGACCTCCTTCTATTGCTAGATTCCCCAACCTATTAATCAGAATAGGTGCAGGGATCCTACAACAAGGCATAATGAAAGAAGAAAAAACAAAATGTATTCAGCATCTGAAATGTGTAATATACTGGGGCCTAGATACATGTAATACACCGTGTAGCTTCTGAAGAACTTCTTTTTAAAAGTGAGGCTGCACTGCTTGGCAGCCAAGCATTGGTTGTTATTGGGAAAGGAAGTCCCTATATGCTGGAAAACATACATACCAGGGTCAGGACGAGTGGTAGGCAGTAGAGATGAGCGTTGCTCTACTCGAACTGTTCGCCAATCTCAAATTCGAGCTGTTTTGGGCGGTGTTCGAGCCGGTCGGCGAACACGAACAATTTGAGAAAAATTCGGCTGTTCGAGGTTATGTTCGATAACTGTTCGTGCACCAAAATCATAACTGGATTTTTTCTCAGTAATGATGAAAATTAATGTTAATACGCAGTTTGAGTGTACAGCGGGGCGGGGGGAGGGGCAGGGGATGGATCTCTGCAGGAACAATGAAGATCTCCACTTTTTTTTCTCTTTCCCACATTTGCAGTGGGGAGGTGCAATCAGTCAGCCTATCAGCAGCGCACACACGGAGCGAAGTGCTTTTTTTCACACAAGCAAGGGCATGTGTGATTGGCAGTGTATGTCACATGTCCTTGCCCTATAAGACCAAGCCATTTTCCCCGTCGCCACCATTTTCTCACTGCTGCAGCTGCGTGTTAGACGGCACCGCTGTTGCTGTGTGCGCTATACCTTGTTAATTTCAAGCCAATTTTCGCACAAATATACAGATAGCTTGGGAGTAGGGAATAGTTGTGATTGCAGTCCTTTTAAGGACTAGGTTACAGCATTTCCTACGACTTTTATCAAGCAGGTCTGTGCTCTTAAATAGATAGATTGTGCGAGTAAAGACTAATTGTAATTGGAGTCCTTTTCAGGACTAGGTTACATCAGTTCCTATCAGTTTTTGCCAGGCAGGTCTGTGCCAGTGCTGTGCAAGTTTTTTTCACAGCATTTGGCTGAATCTAGCAAAGCTAATCCTTTTTGGCCTATTGCAGAGTGTGTTAGTCAGTGGAGTAGCCTATCTGTGTTGCAAGATATACCACCTGTGTATAGAATACCAATTTTTTTACTGCACCTAGTGAAGTAAAATCTTTTGGGCATAGCATCATTCTATTAGTCCATCTATACTGACCTCCATCAGGTTGCAAACTGAATATAATTTTTTTCTGCATCTAGCTCTGAAAAAATATTTGGGCTTCTAGCAGTGTGTGGGACTTGGTCTATTAGTCCATCTATATTGACCTCCATCAGGTTGCAAATTAAAAATAATTTTTTTCTTCATTTAGCTCTGAAAAAATATTTGGGCTTCTAGCAGTGTGTGGGACTTGTTCTATTACTCCTTCTATACTGACCTCCAGCAGGTTGCAAATTGAATATAATTTTTTTCTGCATCTAGCTCTGAAAAAATATTTGGGCTTCCAGCGGTGTGTGGGACTTGGTCTATTAGTCCATCTATACTGACCTCCATCAGGTTGCAAATTAAAAATAATTTTTTTCTGCATCTAGCTCTGAAAAAATATTTGGGCTTCCAGCAGTGTGTGGGACTTGGTCTATTAGTCCATCTATACTGACCTCCATCAGGTTGCAAATTAAAAATAATTTTTTTCTTCATTTATCTCTGAAAAAATATTTGGGCTTCTAGCAGCGTGTGGGACTTGTTCTATTAGTCCATCTATACTGACCTCCATCAGGTTGCAAATTAAAAATAATTTTTTTCTGCATCTAGCTCTGAAAAAATATTTGGGCTTCTAGCAGTGTGTGGGACTTGGTCTATTAGTCCATCTATACTGACCTCCATCAGGTTGCAAATTAAAAATAATTTTTTTCTGCATCTAGCTCTGAAAAAATATTTGGGCTTCTAGCAGTGTGTGGGACTTGGTCTATTAGTCCATCTATACTGACCTCCATCAGGTTGCAAATTGAATAAAAAATTTTTCTGCATCTAGCTCTGAAAAAATATTTGGGCTTCTAGCGGTGTGTGGGACTTGGTCTATTAGTCCATCTATACTGACCTCCATCAGGTTGCAAATTAAAAATATTTTTTTTCTGCATCTAGCTCTGAAAAAATATTTGGGCTTCTAGCAGTGTGTGGGACTTGGTCTATTAGTCCATCTATACTGACCTCCATCAGGTTGCAAATTAAAAATATTTTTTTTCTTCATTTAGCTCTGAAAAAATATTTGGGCTTCTAGCAGTGTGTGGGACTTGTTCTATTAGTCCTTCTATACTGACGTCCAGCAGGTTGCAAATTGAATATAATTTTTTTCTGCATCTAGCTCTGAAAAAATATTTGGGCTTCTAGCGGTGTGTGGGACTTGGTCTATTAGTCCATCTATAGTGACCTCCATCAGGTTGCAAATTAAAAATAATTTTTTTCTGCATCTAGCTCTGAAAAAATATTTGGGCTTCTAGCAGTGTGTGGGACTTGGTCTATTAGTCCATCTATACTGACCTCCATCAGGTTGCAAATTAAAAATAATTTTTTTCTTCATTTATCTCTGAAAAAATATTTGGGCTTCTAGCAGCGTGTGGGACTTGTTCTATTAGTCCATCTATACTGACCTCCATCAGGTTGCAAATTAAAAATAATTTTTTTCTGCATCTAGCTCTGAAAAAATATTTGGGCTTCTAGCAGTGTGTGGGACTTGGTCTATTAGTCCATCTATACTGACCTCCATCAGGTTGCAAATTAAAAATAATTTTTTTCTGCATCTAGCTCTGAAAAAATATTTGGGCTTCTAGCAGTGTGTGGGACTTGGTCTATTAGTCCATCTATACTGACCTCCATCAGGTTGCAAATTGAATAAAAAAATTTTCTGCATCTAGCTCTGAAAAAATATTTGGGCTTCTAGCGGTGTGTGGGACTTGGTCTATTAGTCCATCTATACTGACCTCCATCAGGTTGCAAATTAAAAATAATTTTTTTCTGCATCTAGCTCTGAAAAAATATTTGGGCTTCTAGCAGTGTGTGGGACTTGGTCTATTAGTCCATCTATACTGACCTCCATCAGGTTGCAAATTAAAAATAATTTTTTTCTTCATTTAGCTCTGAAAAAATATTTGGGCTTCTAGCAGTGTGTGGGACTTGTTCTATTAGTCCTTCTATACTGACCTCCAGCAGGTTGCAAATTGAATATAATTTTTTTCTGCATCTAGCTCTGAAAAAATATTTGGGCTTCTAGCAGTGTGTGGGACTTGGTCTATTAGTCCATCTATACTGACCTCCATCAGGTTGCAAATTGAATAAAAAAAATTTCTGCATCTACCTCTGAAAAAATATTTGGGTTTCTAGCGGTGTGTGGGACTTGGTC
This sequence comes from Phyllobates terribilis, assembly GCF_046119375.1. Taxonomy (NCBI): domain Eukaryota; kingdom Metazoa; phylum Chordata; class Amphibia; order Anura; family Dendrobatidae; genus Phyllobates; species Phyllobates terribilis. The sequence goes on along the minus strand of NW_027362763.1, from coordinate 732,687,992 downwards.
TATTAGTCCATCTATACTGACCTCCATCAGGTTGCAAATTAAAAATAATTTTTTTCTGCATCTAACCCAGCCAATAGTTTTGGCCTAATACCACAGTTTGGCCACTCAGCTCTGCTCGGTTACCATCCATTGTTTTTTTGTGCAAACAACTCCAGAGTTGTGAAATAGTTAACCACCAAAATGAGTGGAAAAAGGCCTGCTGCTGGTGGAAAGGGGAATAGGCGTGTTGGGAAGGGGAAAAAAGGTTGTGTCCGTGGGGTAGGTGCAGAAGAAAGACCATCTTCCAGCCAAACTAAAATGTCTACTTCTTTTAGCGGACAATGTGATAAGATCCCTTTCTTACGGCAACGCCAATCACTACAAATTCCAGATGAGGCACAAAAACAGCAGGTGCTTCAACGGATATCAAGTGCTCCTTTAAGTGGGCTCTCCTCCACATCAACTTCAACATCACAAATACTCCAGTCCTCAAAGGTGTCACCCAAATCGCACTTGCTTCCTCACAGCTCCCAAATCTCCAGCTGCCCGTCTGAGTATGAGGTAGAACAGATGGTTGAGTCTGCAGAGCTGTTTACTCATACTATAGCCTGGGAATCAGAGGTCGACTCCAGCGCTTCTGTGAATCCAGACGAGGAAATGATCTGCACTGATGCCCAGAATCTTTATGAGTCGGATCCAGGACCAGACGCAGAAGGTTCTGACCATAATGTAGACCCTCATTCCCAAACTGTAACTCCTGTTGGTGGAGACAATGAGGAAGACGATGATAAGACTCAAATACCTGATTGGAGCGACAACTTTAGTTTTTTGTCAGGGCAGGAACAGGTTGGCTCTGAGGACGACGGGTGTGATAACGCACAGGGTGATGATGATGAGGTCGGAGATCCCACTTACTGTCAACCCACAGTCAGCCAAGAGATGAGGTCAGCAGAGGAGGTGGAGGAAGATGCTAGTGACGACGAGGTCAGGTTGCGCCTTCCTGGACAGAGACGTAGTACTGGAAGCACGTCAACAACTGCATCCTCAAACACAACTCTGCCTCTCACCACAAGTCGTGGTGGCTCTTCAGGTCGCATGGGTGCTAAGCCTTGCATAGCCTGGGCATTTTTTCAGATCGATAAAGATGACCCAACTCGTGTTATCTGTAACATTTGTCAGCAAAAGCTAAGTAGAGGCCAAAAAATACATAGTTTGAGTACTTCATGCATGAACCGGCACATGGACATGAAGCATAAGTTGCAGTGGGAAGCTCAGTGTGCTACAATGCGGCCTAGCCGGCCGGGCCAACCACCGTCTGCCATATCTTGTGCATCCGCGGCCTCTTCATCCTCTGTGACTGGGGGGACAGCAGTCACACCTGTTTTGGGGCGCAGACCTGCCACCTCTTTACCCGCAACAGCCAGCGTGATTGGCAGGTCATCATTTTCTTTGGCGGTGGTAACACCAGCTGGTCTTGAGCGCTGTCCGACATCGATAGCACCACCTTTGGATCAAGGCAACCTAACATGTCCGCCTGCATCTTCCTCACAGACCGGCAGTTTGCCGGGGACACCCTTATCAACCCCGTCTAAGCACAATAGCCAGCCCTCGGTCCCTCAGATGTGGACAAGTAAAAGACCATTTCCTCCTAGCCATGAGAAAGCTAAGAGGTTGAATTTCACCATCTGCAAGCTCTTGGCTACAGAAATGCTGCCTTTCCGCCTGGTGGACACAGAGGATTTTCGAGACCTTATGTCCGTCGCAGTGCCCCAGTACCAGATGCCCAGTCGGCACTACTTCTCAAAGAAAGGTGTGCCTGCGCTCCACCAGCATGTCGCACACAACATCACCGCTTCTTTGAGAAACTCTGTGTGTGACAGGGTGCATTTCACCACAGACACTTGGACGAGTAGGCATGGACAGGGGCGTTACATGTCGCTGACTGGGCACTGGGTAACTATGGTGACAGCAGGACAAGGGGCTGCTGTCCAAGTCTTGCCGTCCCCACGAGTTGTGTGTCAATCCTCTTTATGTCAAAGTTCCTCCACTGCTTCTGCCTCCTCAACCTCCTCTCGGTCTTCCACCTGCACCCAAAGCCTGTCTGGTCATGCCACAAGCTTTCTAACTGCGCAGAAGGGATCCTGCACACCTCCTTACTATGCTGGCAGTAGGGCTCAACGTCATCAGGCGGTTTTTACATTGAAATGTCTGGGAAATGTGAGTCACACAGCTGAGGAGTTGTGGTCAGCTCTGGAGAACCAATTTCATGAATGGTTGTCTCCACTGGACCTGAAACCAGGGAAGGCCGTGTGCGACAATGCTGCAAACCTGGGTGCGGCCCTTCGCCGGGGCAATGTCACACACGTGCCTTGTATGGCTCACGTGTTGAACCTGGTTGTCCAGCAATTTTTAGCCCACTATCCCAGACTAGATGGCCTTCTGCAGAGGGCACGGTCGCTGTGTGCTCACTTCCGCCGTTCGCATCCCGCAGCTCAGCGACTTACATCTCTACAGAAGTCGTTGGGCCTGCCACTTCACCGGCTAAAATGCGATGTGCCTACCCGGTGGAATTCAACTCTGCACATGTTGCAGCGACTGTGGCAGCACCGACAAGCCCTGGTGCAATACGTTCTGACGTATAGCCTGGGCCAACGAGATTCAGAGGTGGGGCAAATCACGCTGGAGGAGTGGTCTCAGATCAGGGACCTATGCACCCTTCTGCACAGTTTTGAAATGGCGACGAAGATGTTTAGTGCTGACGATGCCATTATCAGCATGACTATTCCGGTGATTTACATGCTGGAGCACATGTTAAACAGAATTCGGAGTCAGGTGGTGGCACAAGAGGAGGTGGAGGAAGTAGAGGAGGAGGAGTTGTATGCGGAAGGGCTAACATCTGCAAGGTCCAGACGGTCGGCAGCACCAAGGCGGCAGGCATGTGAGGGTGGGGGAGATGATTTTACCAGGGCACATGGTAGCAGCCAAACTAGTGAGGAAGGTGCAGGAGCCCAGGAAGAAGTGGAGGACGAACTGATGGAAGACTCATCAGATGAGGGAGACCTTGATCACATTTCTGTTGTGCGAGGTTGGGGGGAGAGGACAGAGGAAGGAAGCATGATTGTTACCTCGCCACCAACACAACAGGGACTTGGTGCTCCTGGATGCGCAACACACATGAGTGCCTTCTTGCTGCACTACCTGCAACGTGACCCTCGAATTGTGAGAATTAGAAATAATCCTGACTACTGGGTTGCCACACTGTTAGATCCCCGGTACAAAAGTAAATTTGCAGAAATTATTCCTGCCATAGAAAGGGATGCACGCATGCAGGAGTATCAGCAGAGACTGTTCCAGAATCTTACATGTGCTTTTCCACAAAATACCAGTGGTGCACGTAGTGAATCTCACAGTTCCAACTTGCCAACCGTGGGACCGTCAAGTGTTCAGCACTCAAACCGTAACAGAACCACAGTATCTGCTGGTAACATCAATTTTGCGGAATCATTTCACCACTTTTTTAGCCCATCCTTTGCAAGGCCACAGGAGACAAGAAGTCTGACACATAGTCAACGCCTAGAGACGATGGTACAGGAGTATCTCCAAGTAGACATTGAAGCCACGACTGTGTCACTGGACCCTTGCTCTTTTTGGGCTTCCAATCTGGATAAATGGCCGGAGCTAGCCACTTACGCCTTGGAGATCTTGTCATGCCCCGCAGCCAGCGTTCTGTCTGAACGTGTGCTCAGCGCTGCTGGTGGTGTGCTGACAGATAAGCGCACGCGGCTCTCCACTGATAATGTAGACAGACTCACGTTCATAAAGATGAACAAATCATGGATCCGAAACGACTTTTCTACCCCTGTGTCATCCTGGGGAGAGTAAAAGCTTGATGATTGGTTAAAATCACCCTACCAACCGTTTTAAGCTTTCAAATTACTAATCATGTTTATCTGTATCTTGACTGGAAAATAATTTGGGCTTTGTAGCAGTGTGCAGCACTGATCCTATTAGGCCATCTATAATAAGCTTCACCAGATTTAAAATTAAAAATAATTTTTAGCTGCATCTAGCCCGGAAAATAATTTTGGGGCTCCGAGATGCGCAAGACACATAAGTGCCTTCTTGCTGCACTACCTGCAGCATGACCCTCATATTGTCAGAATTCGAAGTAATCATGACTACTAGGTTGCCACACTCTTAGATCCCCCAAACTTTTCGATCAACCTTTTCATTTTAATAAAGACCAAAAAAATGGTCATTTTTGAAATTATAAGCATTAGCAGGTTGTTAGAAACTGAAATCAAACAGTTTTCAACTCAAAACTTTATTCTAGGTGATGTTACATTTTCACATAGGACCCCTTGTTCGAAAGGAGCTTCTGAACTCTCTCGTCCATTGAATTTGTCAGGTTTTGGATGGTTTCTGCTTCAATTGTTTTGCATGAGGACAGAATACCCCCCCAGAGCTGTTGCTTAGATGTGAACTGCCTCCCGCCATCATAGACACTCCTTTTAATGATGCTCCAAAGGTTCTGAATGGGGTAGAGGTCAGGGGAGCATGGGGGTCACACCATAAGTTTGTCCCCTTTTATGCCCATATCAGCCAGAGATGCAGATGTTTTATGTGCAGCATGAGATGGTGCATTATCATGCAGAAAAATGATCTTGCTGTGAAATACACGGTTCTTCTTCTTGAACCATGGCAGGAAGTGCTGTTTGAGAAAATCCACATACATTATGGAGTTCATCTTTAGCGCCTTCAGGGATCCTAAAGGGGCCGACAATCTCTCTCCCCATGATTCCAGCCCAAAACATTACTCCACCTCCTCCTTGTTGGCGCTGTAGCCGTGTTTGCGTGGGGTGTCCATCAACCAGCCATCCTCCACTCCATTCATCTGGACCATCGAGCGCTGCATGGCACTCATCCGTGAACAAAACAGTTTTGAAATCAGTCTTCATGTAATGTTTGGCCCACTGGAGCCGTTTCTGCTTGTGTGAAGTGGATAGAGGAGGTCGACAGGATGGCGTATGCACAGCTGCAAACCTCTGAAGGACCCTGCATCTTGTTGTTCGGGGGACGTTGGAGGCACAAGCAGCTTCAAAAACTTGTCTGCTGCTATGACAAGGCTTTTTTGCCGCTGCTCTTTCAACCTGACGTAATTGCCTGTAGGAAAGAGTCCTCAATTTGCCCTTATCAGCACGCACACGTGTGTACTGTGAATCAGCTACATACTTCTTGATTGCTAAGACACTTCATCCTGATCATCGCACAATGTTGATTGTAGTCATGCCTTGACCTAAACACTCCACAATTTGTTGCTTCTCAGCAGCCGACATATCCTTTTTCTTTCCCATTTTGGCAGAAAATGTAGGCTGCTTAATAATGTGAGAGAGCCTTCTTAAGTAGTCTTGCCTTTCATTGGACACACCTGCCAAACTAATTAGCACAGGTGTCTGCAATTGCTTACAGTGATATAAAGAGCCCTGACACACATCACCATCAATGAGTTTAACTGACAAACAAACAAATTCTTCCCTTATCACTCCTAAACACTTTTTGCATAATAATTTGGAACGCGGTGTACATGTGCTTTTCCACAAAACACCAGTGGTTCACGTAGTGAATCTTACAGTTCTAACTTGCCAACCGTGGTCTGTATGGAATTGTTCAATAAAGGGCCCAAAATTAAGATAACATAGATGGGAGAGGTCTCTATGAATAGGAATTCCTAAGTATTTGATACCCTGTGAGGGCCAGGCAAAGGGAAAGTTGGACTGGATGGAATCCTATATGGATTTAGGGAGGGAGACATCGAGGGCCTCAGACTTCGCTGCATTGATTTTAAAATTTTACCATGTAACAAAGTGATCTATTTCAGCCATAACAGCAGGGATGGATATATGTGATTGAGTGATATATACTAGGACATCATCAGCAAATAGAGAGCACTTGTACTCGGTGCCTCCCACCTCAATCCACCTAATATTGGGGTTATGGCGAATTGATGAGAGCAGGTGCTCCGTCACTAGGATGTATAAGAGAGGGGACAGAGGACATCCCTGCCTTGTCCCATTGGTGATTGTGAAAGGTGATGAAAATGTTCTGACGCACCCCCTGGGCCTTGGGACACCCGGAGCCGGACCCTTTTTGGTGGATGCTGGTGGTTGTAGTCTTCGTGGCGGCGATCCGGTTCCGTGGCTCAGGGCGGTCAAACCAGTGGCGGAACTATTTATGTGGTTTTGATGTTTAAATGTCCGACTACGCCACCCGTGGATTGCGGTCAGAGTGAACCGCCGCTACAGGGCAGACCGCTAAGGCTGGTGTTGTGGGTGCAGCAGAGCGTAGCATAACTCCCCACGGGAGGAGTATAGCCTCAGGGCAGTGTATGCGGAGGATGGGGGTGATGGTGCAGGGCAGCAGCAGTAACGACACGGAGTCAGTGATGCAGTTCAGGGCCTTTACTCACAGTTCTTATTATCCAGACCACGTCTGCAGGTAACGGCTGCCCACGTCGTACTGTGCTCACCAGGTGAGGGGCTCAGACAACTCCCAGATAACTTTGGAGCGCTTCACAGGACCCCCTTTGTGTGTCCTTTGTCTGGCCTTTCTTACCAACACTTCTGTCCGGCTGCCTCGGGCCTCCTCTTGGAAAACTTGGCGCCAGTTTCCCTGACCCTATGTGGTGCCTTCCTAGCGGGTGGAGCAAGGGGCTGCGCCACATAAAATGTCAGAGCCTCCGGTTTCTAGCTGAGGGTCGTTTCCTGCCTCCACTAGTTCGGGGACCGGTCTCCCCCTTTGGCCTGACCCCTCCACGCAGGTGGATTCGGGCGTGCGGTGGCGACTCGCCCGTCCGCACCCCTGGGATCCCTTCATTCCTCGTTCCTGGAGCCTTCTCCGCTCCTCTTCCTTCCTTCTCCCTCTTGCAGGCCTGGGCCTCTGTTACTAGGCCCGCCTCCGGAGCAGAGCTCATGCAGAGCCCCTGCTCCCTGCCACTTCTGCTCAGACTTCTCTGCACTGAACTAAGATGGTGCCCACCTTTTATACTCCCTTCTCAATGCACCCAGGAACTGCTTCCTCCCTGCTCCTGCACTGCAGGGTTCCCCTTCCTCAGTGTTCCCTCCCCCCACTCCAGCCAGGGACAGGGACTGTCGTGCCCATCTCAGGGGCATATTGGTCGCCCTGCCCCACGGCAATGTGGTGTAATGCATGCAGGTGTCGGGTCCTGATCCACACTCCATCCTTATCTGAGAGTGAGATATCACACCTCTGGGTGAGGTGCAATACGTCTGTAGCAACCGAGCCCTCGGTGCTACAGTTCCATTTATCTTCTGCCTAGGTGATGTATTGTGATACAGGGCCGTGATTTTGGCTATAAAAGGGTCCCCTAGACCCCTACCCCAAGCTTTTTAAGAGAATCATATATGACGTGCCAGGAGACTCTATGGAATGCTTTCTCAGCATCCAACGAGAGTATCTACTTACAAATTTTTAACTGCATCTAGCCCAGGAAATACTTTGTGCCTAGTAGCAGTGTCTGCTAGTCAGCGGATTATCCCGGCTGTTAAGCAAGCTACACCACCTGTAGTTTGGACACTTAATTTTTTCAAAGGAAATGCTTCGGGACCACGGGATTCTCAGTGAAGAGCATCAGGAGGCACCCCAAGGCATAGGGGCTGGGACTGGCAGTAGGATGCCTTGCGGTGGACAGCCGAGCTCGATCCTTATAAAAGCTTTTTAACTGCAGCAGCTTTAGTGGACGCTACTGGAGCTGGAATTACGCGGCTGCTGGCATGAGACTTGCCCTCCAATAGATCCTTGTAAATGGATTTAAAGTGTATTCATTCAAATTAGAGGGACAATTTAAATTAAAAAGCTTAGAGCTGCCTCCACCACAGGGGGGCTCTCTCGACCCACCAGCGGACAGGCACCAGTATTGGGAGAGGGGGGCTGGCCGTCAGGGTTCACCGCGGCTCTGGCACAAACCCGGCGACACGGAGGTGGCACGGGCAGGAGCGGACTGGCCGTCTCGGCTTCTCACTTTTTGGATTTTAGAAGGGCATGACATGCCTATATCTGTGTCTCCCCCTCCTTTTACTCCTCCACCTCTTTTCTTTTCGCATGACTATATGTACTTGTCACTTTTCCATATGTTAGTTGTGTCTTCTGAGCAGTTTGTCAGCTTTTGGACACCTTTGAAGGTATTTTCTATGTGTTTCTATGTGTTTTTGTTTGCCTGCCATTGGTTTTAACGGTGTTCGAAGGTGTTCGACGAACAGTTCGACGAACAGTTCGGCGAACACACGGGTGTTCGGCGAACCGAACCGAACTCGAACACTACGGGGGTGGCTCAACACTACTCATCAGTACTGTGGTTCCAATGACTGATAACAACAACTCCCAGCATCTCCTTAAAATTGTTAAAGACATACTGGGAGTTGTATGTTCATGCAATACAAATGTATCTGACCTTGACTTGACATTACATTTGATTCCTGTACTAAGCTTGGTGATGTAGTCATGTACTAATTGTGTTTCTGGTGAAGTATTCATGTACTGGTGTATTTAATTGCTAACAATGGTTCTCGTGATATATGTATGTACTGATTATGGTTCTAGAGATTTATGTACTATTGATGGCTGTGGTATTCCATTTATGTTCTCATGATGATTTTGGTATCGTATTTATATACTGATGATGGTGGTTCTGGTGATGTATTAATGTACTGATGGTGATTCTAGTGAAGCATTTATATACTGATGGTGGTTGTGGTGCCATATTTGTGTTCCAGAACCACTATCTGTACAGTAATACGGCACCAGAACCACCGACGTCACTGATGGACACAAAAAATATTATACGTATCCCTTTATCTATGATTGGGTCTTTTTTAGTTTCCATTAGGGTATCCGCCAAATGCTGGACACCATATTTGAAACCAAATGGCCCCCATTATAGTTAAGTTATATTACCTTCCATGACTCTCCTTGTGTCTGACATATAAAATATGGGATGTCAGGCATGAATATTGCTATTTGTCCCTAGTATTACGTAAATGGCCCACATACAATGAATGATTCCATATCAAACTTTGAAATAATTGTCAATGTCTGACTGCGAAGTTTATCAAAATTTACTTAACCCTTTTCTCACTTTGATGTTGATAGTATGCTAGGTTGCTATCGTGACCTAATATTAAGTCAAGGTGATCATGTGGCCAATGTCACTGTGACCAATTAAACATCGCCAAGAAAACGACTGTCATAAGCACTAAATTCTGCATTCCAGCCTTGACTGCTCTGAGAAAATGACAATTTAACCCTTTCAGCCCTGTTATTATATCTGTTTAAGGTGTAAAGTGGGAATCAAACAAAGGTCCCCTTGACTGTTGTCTTGTAAAAGCCTGTACAGGCCTATGTTACTGTTGCCTGATTCTAAAAATGACTTTGTCCTGAATGGTTTAAATTAAAGATTAGAGATGAGCGGTGTTCGACTAGAACTGTTCGCCAATCTCAAATTCGAGCTGTTTTGGGCGGTGTTCGAGTTGTTCGACGAACCCGAACGATTTGCAAAAAATTCGGCTGTTCGAGGTTATGTTCGATAACTGTTCGTGCACCAAAAGCGTGTCCTGCATGTCTGGCGCTATTTAGAGCACCAATCATGCAGGGATTGTCTGCCAATCACTGTAATGCCACAGCCATGGTGGTTGTGGCATTACAGTGATTGCCCAAATCGATGGGAACAGTGCCAACAGTGAAACATGAAAAGCCGGCAATTCATCAGCGGCATACACCGGTACCCGACAATTTAGAACCGAAAGAATAGAGCTTCACACATAGATTAGATAGATAGAAACATGTCAGTCACACATTTAAGAAGCACAGTGATAGTGTTGCTTACTGTACTTGTCATTTAGTGTAAAGGATTTATCAAAAAAAATAATAGTGTTTTCATGCACCGTCTTTTTAAAAAAGCCGGCCGGCAATTCAGCAGCGGTACCCGACAATTTATAACAGACAGAATAGAGCTTCACACATAGATTAGATAGATAGAAACATGTCAGTCACATATATATGAAGTACAGTGACAGTGTTGATTACTGTACTTGTCATTTAGTGTAAAGGATTTATTAAAAAAAATAATAGTGTTTTCATGCACCGTCTCTTTAAAAAAGCCAGCCGGCAATTCAGCATCTGTACCCAACAATTTAGAATAGAAGGAATAGAGAATCACACATAGATTAGATAGATAGAAACAGGTCAGTCACATATATATGAAGTACAGTGACAGTGTTGCTTACTGTACTTGTCAATTAGTGTAAAGGATTTAATAAAAAAAAATAATAGTGTTTTCATGTACCGTCTCTTTAAAAAAGCCGGCCGGCAATTCAGCATCTGTACCCGACAATTTAGAATAGAAGGAATAGAGAATCACACATAGATTAGATAGATAGAAACATGTCAGTCACATATATATGAAGTACAGTGACAGTGTTGCTTACTGTACTTTTCATTTAGTGTAAAGGATTTATTTAAAAAAATAATAGTGTTTTCATGCACTGTCTCTTTAAAAAAGCCGGCCGGCAATTCAGCATCTGTACCCGACAATTTAGAATAGAAGGAATAGAGAATCACACATAGATTAGATAGATAGAAACATGTCAGTCACATATATATGAAGTACAGTGACAGTGTTGATTACTGTACTTGTCATTTAGTGTTAAAATAAAGGATTTATTTAAAAAAAAAATTGGCGTGGGGATCCCCATAATTTTAGGCTCTAGCGGAGGTTAACCAGACGGCTGGGGCAGATGTTTGAAGCCTGGGAAGGGGGTAATACCCACGGAGCTTCCCAGGCTACTAATATCAGCCCCCAGCGGAATACCTAGCCTTTACTAGCTATTAAAATGGGGGACCCCCCAAAAAAATGACGTGGGGTAACCCCTATTTTAATAGCTAGCAAAGGCTAGGCATACAGCTGGGGGCTGATATTAATAGCCCAGGAAGGGTTCCATGAATATTGGCCCCCTCCCAGGCTAGAAACACCAGCCGTCAGCCGCCCCAGAAATGGCGCATCCTTAGGATGCGCCAATTCTGGCAGTTAGCCTCGCTCTTCCCACTGCCCTGTAGCGGTGGCAGTGGGGTAATAGGGTTGGGGTTGATGTCAGCTTATAATGCCAGCTGACATCAAGCCCAGGTTAGTAATGGAGAGGCGTCTACAAGACACCCCCATTACTAACCCCATAGTCAAAGTTAAAAGAAAACACAAACACCCAGAATAAAGTCCTTTAATTGAAATAAAGACACATTCCTTTATTTCTAAATTAAACCATACTTACCACCACGCCCATTCCAGCTGAAGCCAACGATCTCCTGCAATAAAAGAAAAATAATAAAGCAACATCATCCTTACCTTTCCATGGTTCCCACGACAGCTTCAGCTCTGCTACATCGAGATAACAGGCTGGACCGCAGCAGAACGCTGCCATTCAGCCTGTCATCCCGCAGACACTGAGAAGCGCAGGCATGCTTGCGCTCTGCAGTGTCTGGCTGTGACGGCATCCAGATGAGCCGAGGTCATGTCCAATGAACTCGGCGCACCTCATGCACGTCACTGACAGCGTGGGAGAATTCTCCTGCACTCAGCACTTCAGCGTGAGAATTCTCCCACGCTGTCAGTGACGTACATGAGGTCAGCTGAGTTCATTGGACATGAATGAGCTCACCTCATGCACGTCACTGACAGCGTGGGAGAATTCTCACGCTGTAGCGCTGAGTGCAGGAGAATTCTCCCACGCTGTCAGTGACGTGCATGAGGTGCGCCGAGTTCATTGGACATGAACTTGTCTCATCTTTATGCCGTCACAGCGAGACACTGAGGAGCGCAAGCATGCCTGCGCTTCTCAGTGTCCGCGGGATGACAGGCTGGATGGCAGCTTTCTGCTGCGGTCCAGCCTGTGATCTCGATGTAGCAGATCTGAAGCTGTCCTGGGAACCATGGAAAGGTAAGGATGAGGTTGCTTAATTATTTTACTTTTATTGCAGAAGACATTGGCTTCAGCTGGAATGGACGTGACGGTAAGTATGGTTTAATTTAGAACAATAAAGAATTGTGTGTTTATTTCAATTAAAGGACTTTATTCTGGGTGTTGTGTTTTTTTAAATACTTTACTAGAAATTCATGGTGGTCATGTCTAATATTGGCGTGACCCCATGAATTTCGGACTTAGGGCCAGCTGATAATGCCAAGCTGGCCTTAACCCCTTTATTACCCAGTGAGCCACCGCACCAGGGCCCTGGATGAGTTGGGTACAGCGCCAGAAGATGGCGCTTCTATGAACGCGCCATTTTCTGGGGCGGCTGCGGACTGCAATTTGCAGCGGGTGGGGCCCAGAAAGCTTGGGCCTCCCTGCGCTGCGGATTCCAGCTCCCAGCTGCCCAGTTGTACCTGGCTGGGCACAAAAATAGGGCGAAGCCCCACGCATTTTTTTTTTAATTATTTCATGAAATTCATGGAATAATTAAGAAAAAAAGGGCTTCCCTATATTGTTGTGTCTAACCAGGTACAAATAGGCAGCTGGTGGTTGGGGGCAGCCCGTCCCAGCCTGCTGTACCTGGCTGGACACAAATATAGTGCAAAGCCCCACGTCAATTTTTTTTTAATTATTTCATGAAATAATTTTTTTAAAAAAGGGCTTCCCTATATTGTTGTGTCTGGCCAGGTACAAATAGGCAGCTGGTGGTTGGGGGCAGCCCGTTCCTGCCTGCTGTACCTGACTGGACACAAATATAGGGCGAAGCCCCACGTCAATTTTTTTTTAATTATTTCAGGAAATTCATGAAATAATGAAAAAAAAATTGATGTGGGGCTTCGCCCTATATTTGTGTCCAGTCAGGTACAGCAGGCAGGAACGGGCTGCTCCCAACCACCAGCTGCCTATTTGTACCTAGCCGGACACAACAATATAGGGAAGCCCTTTTTTTCTTAATTATTCCATGAATTTCATGAATTTAAAAAAAAAATACGTGGAGCTTCGCCCTATTTTTGTGTCCAGCCAGGTACAACTAGGCAGCTGGGGGCTGGAATCTGCAGCGCAGGGAGGCCCAAGCTTTCTGGGCCCCACCCGCTGCAAATTGCAGTCCGCAGCCGCCCCGGAAAATGGCGCGTTCATAGAAGCGCCATCTTCTGGCGCTGTACCCAACTCATCCAGGGCCCTGGTGCGGTGGCTCACTGGGTAATAAAGGGGTTAAGGCCAGCTTGGCATTATCAGCTGGCCCTAAGCCCGAAATTCATGGGGTCACGCCAATATTAGACATGACCACCATGAATTTCTAGTAAAGTATTTAAAAAAAACACAACACCCAGAAAAAAGTCCTTTAATTGAAATAAACACACAATTCTTTATTGTTCTAAATTAAACCATACTTACCGTCACGCCCATTCCAGCTGAAGCCAATGATCTCCTGCAATAAAAGTAAAATAATAAAGCAACATCATCCTTACCTTTCCATGGCTCCCACGACAGCTTCAGCTCTGCTACATCGAGATGACAGGCTGGACCGCAGCAGAACGCTGCCATCCAGCCTGTCATCCCGCAGACACTGAGAAGCGCAGGCTTGCTTGCGCTACTCAGTGTCTCGCTGTGACGGCATCCAGATGAGCCGAGGTCATGTCCAATGAACTCGGCGCACCTCATGCACATCACTGACAGCGTGGGAAAATTCTCACGCTGAAGCGCTGAGTGCAGGAGAATTTTCCCACGCTGTCAGTGACGTACATGAGGTGAGCCGAGTTCATTGTCGGCTCATCTGGATGCCGTCACAGTCAGACACTGAGGAGCGCAAGCATGCCTGCGCTTCTCAGTGTCTGCGGGATGACAGGCTGGATGGCAGCGTTCTGCAGGTCCAGCCTGTCATCTCGATGTAGCAGAGCTGAAGCTGTCCTGGGAACCATGGAAAGGTAAGGATGAGGTTGCTTTATTATTTTTCTTTTATTGCAGGAGATCGTTGTCTTCAGCTGGAATGGACGTGATGGTAAGTATGGTTTAATTTAGAACAATAAAGAATTGTGTCTTTATTTCAATTAAAGGACTTTATTCTGGGTGTTTGTGTTTTTTTTTTAACTTTGACTATGGGGTTAGTAATGGGGGTGTCTTATAGACACCTCTCCATTACTAACCTGGGCTTGATGTCAGCTGGCATTATAAGCTGACATCAACCCCAACCCTATTACCCCCTGCCACCGCACCAGGGCAGCGTGGAAGAGCGAGGCTAAGTGCCAGAATTGGCGCATCCTATGGATGCGCCATTTCTGGGGCGGCTGACGGCTGGTGTTTCTAGCCTGGGAGGGGGCCAATATTCATGGCTCCCTTCCTGGGCTATTAATATCAGCCCCCAGCTGTCTGCCTAGCCTTTGCTAGCTATTAAATTAGGGGGGACCCCACGTCATTTTTTTGGGGGGGGTCCTCCATTTTAACAGCTAGTAAAGGCTAGGTATTCAGCTGGGGGCTGATATTAGTAGCCTGGGAAGCTCCGTGGGTATTACCCCCTTCCCAGGCTTCAAACATCTGCCCCAGCTGTCTGCTTAACCTCCGCTAGAGACTAAAATTACAGGGAACCCCACGCCAACTTTTTTTAATAGTAAATCCTTTATTTTAATACTAAATGACAAGTACAGTAACCAACACTATCACTGTACTTATTATATATGTGACTGACATGTTTCTATCTATCTAATCTATGTGTGAAGCTCTATTCTGTCTGTTATAAATTGTCCGGTACAGATGCTGAATTGCCGGCCGGCTTTTTTAAAGAGACGGTGCATGAAAACACTATTATTTTTTTTGATAAATCCTTTACACTAAATGACAATTACAGTAAGCAACACTGTCACTGTACTTCAGATATATGTGGCTGACATGTTTCTATCTATCTAATCTATGTGTGATTCTCTATTCCTTCTATTCTAAATTGTCGGGTACAGATGCTGAATTGCCAGCCGGCTTTTTTAAAGAGACGGTGCATGAAAACACTATTATTTTTTTTAATAAATCCTTTGCAGTAAATGACAAGTACAGTAAGCAACACTGTCACAGTACTTCATATATATGTGACTGACATGCTTCTATCTATCTAATCTATGTGTGAAGCTCTATTCTGTCTGTTATAAATTGTCGGGTACCGCTGATGAATTGCCGGCCGGCTTTTTTAAAGAGACGGTGCACGAAAACACTATTATTTTTTTTAATAAATCCTTTGCAGTAAATGACAAGTACAGTAAGCAACACTGTCACAGTACTTCATATATATGTGACTGACATGCTTCTATCTATCTAATCTATGTGTGAAGCTCTATTCTGTCTGTTATAAATTGTCGGGTACCGCTGCTGAATTGCCGGCCGGCTTTTTTAAAGAGACGGTGCACGAAAACGCTATTATTTTTTTTAATAAATCCTTTGCAGTAAATGACAAGTACAGTAAGCAACACTGTCACAGTACTTCATATATATGTGACTGACATGCTTCTATCTATCTAATCTATGTGTGAAGCTCTATTCTGTCTGTTATAAATTGTCGGGTACCGCTGCTGAATTGCCGGCCGGCTTTTTTAAAGAGACGGTGCACGAAAACACTATTATATTTTTTAATAAATCCTTTACACTAAATGACAAGTACAGTAAGCAACACTGTCACTGTACTTCATATATATGAGACTGACATGTTTCTATCTATCTAATCTATGTGTGATGCTCTATTCCTTCATGTCTAAATTGTCGGGTACCGGTGTATGCCGCTGCTGAATTGCCGGCCGGCTTTTTTAAAGAAAGCGTCTTCTGAGCAGTTTGTGAGCTTTTGGACACCTTTGAAGGTGTTTTCTATGTGTTCCTATGTGTTTTTGTTTGCCTGCCATTGGTTTTAACGGTGTTCGACGGTGTTCTAAGGTGTTCGACGAACAGTTCGACGAACAGTTCCTCGAACATCCCGGTGTTCGACGAACCGAACCCGAACACTACGGGGGTGGCTCAACACTATTAAAGATGAAGAAATCGATTTGTATCTAATCAAATTTGTTATAAATTTCTTGAAAATTTAGACACACCAGAGTCTAAAATTTTAAGAATTTGATTTGCTCAAATTCAGTAAAAATAACAGGCAACCATCTTGCTTTTGCTGGGTTCTAAATTGAAAAAAGTATAAATTGAAAAAATAATATGCAAATAAAAGATTATCCTCACCTGTCTTAATCCTTGCCCATCTCTCGTTCTGCCGCAGCAGCTCTTCTCTCAGTCTTCCGTTTGGTAAGTCTATGGATCAGTCTTCTGTCTGGACCTTGCTACACTGAATAGGCCTTTCACTGTAACATTGGGCGTGATGCACCTCAATGACGTGCATCACCCCATGTGGTCACGTGTGTTATACACCATATGACAATGTGAGGCCTTATCAGGGCCAGAAGATCCAGACCAAATACCAATCTAAAAACCGATCCCAAGTGAGTGGAGGCCAGAGCAGTGAGCTGCAGCAGCAAGACGATTATAGGGTTAGCCCAGGACAGGAGAGTATATTTTTTAAAATTATTTTTAATCCTTTATGACTCTTGGTTTATTAAGTTTTGCAGTCTGGAGAAACCTCAGAGCATAATATACATCCTTTGGGGGCAAATTCTATTGGAAGCAAATTTTATTTGGACTGAATCAAATATGCTGGCCAGTTAGACCAAATCTGTCAGAAACAAATTTTGGGAAATGTACTAATTTTTAGTTCATATCTGTCAATCAAAAATCTTTTGATGTAAATAATAATAATAATAATAATAATAACAACAACTATATCCTATAATACTATATTTTGTGGTATATTCCAGTATCATAAGAGAAAGAAAAGCTCAGGCAGCAGTTTATTGGATTCCCATCTTCTATCTGCCAGTAAAATATATTAAATATCACTAAATAAATGGAAAGAAGTTACAGTATGTAAACAAAATGAATTTCCGTTACTTATGACTACTACAATTTTTTTTTATAATTGAATAAAAATTGAAGAGCAGCAGAAGTTAGATAGCCTGAGGCAATTTGCGACAAACATTTTAAGTAGGTGTTATTCCCTCATAGCATTGCTCAGAATTTGCTGACTATTCAGAGTTTACATGTCCTTTTACAGCAGAGGCTACAGAGAAGAAATGCTTTATATTTACAAGGCAATTTATAAAAAAAAGTATTTTATTTAGAAAGGAATATCAGCAGTGAAAATCTGTTTGTCTGAGCTTCTCAATTATTTCTCAAAATGTTTACTAACAATGTACAAAGCTTTATGAAATATGGAATTAATATATTAGACTTCATTCACATCATGTTAAGAGCCCTAAATACACTGGAAAAAAAAACTCACAACTATATAATAAACGCATCCATTGACATCTACAGTATAGACCAAAAGTTTGGACACACCTTCTCATTTAAAGATTTTTCTGTATTTTCATGACTATGGAAATTGTACATTCACACTGAAGGCATCAAAACTATGAATTAACACATGTGGAATTATATACTTAACAAAAAAGTGTGAATCAACTGAAAATATGTCTTATATTCTAGGTTCTTCAAAGTAGCCACCTTTTGCTTTGATGACTGCTTTGCACGCTCTTGGCATTCTCTTGATGAGCTTCAAGAGGTAGTCACCGGAAATGGTTTTCACTTCACAGGTGTGCCCTGTCATGTTTAATAAGTGGGATT
This sequence comes from Phyllobates terribilis, assembly GCF_046119375.1. NCBI lineage: Eukaryota > Metazoa > Chordata > Amphibia > Anura > Dendrobatidae > Phyllobates > Phyllobates terribilis. The sequence goes on along the minus strand of NW_027362763.1, from coordinate 732,670,284 downwards.
TCTTGCCTTATAAAAGGGGTTGGGACCATCAGTTGTGCTGTGCAGAAGTCAGGTGGATACACAGCTGATAGTCCTACTGAATAGACTGTTAGAATTTGTATTATGGAAAGAAAAAAGCAGCTGAGTAAAGAAAAACGAGTGGCCATCATTACTTTAAGAAATGAAGGTCAGTCAGTCCGAAAAATTGGGAAAACTTTGAAACTTTGATGGACTCTACATGCCTGGTTCCCACCGTGAAGCATGGAGGAGAAGGTGTGATGGTTTGGGGGTGCTTTGCTGGTGACACTGTTGGGGATTTATTCAAAATTAAAGGCATACTGAACCAGCATGGCTACCACAGCATCTTGCAGTGGCATGCTATTCCATCCGGTTTGCGTTTAGTTGGACCTTCATTTATTTTTCAACAGGACAATGACCCCAAACACACCTCCAGGCTGTGTAAGGGCTATTTTACCAAGAGGAAAAGTGATGGGGTGCTACGCCAGATGACCTGGCCTCCATAGTCACCAGACCTGAACCCAATTGAGATGGTTTGGGGTGAGCTGGACTGCAGAGTGAAGGCAAAAGGGCCAACAAGTGTTAAGCATCTCTGGGAACTCCTTCAAGATTGTTGGAAGACCATTTCCGGTGACTACCTCTTGAAGCTCATGAAGAGAATGCCAAGAGTGTCCAAAGCAGTCATCAAAGCAAAAGATGGCTACTTTGAAGAACCTAGAATATAAGACATATTTTCAGTTGCTTCACACCATTTTGTTAAGTATGTAATTCCACATGTGTTAATTCATAGTTTTGATGCCTTCAGTGTGAATGTACAATTTTCATAGTCATGAAAATACAGAAAAATCTTTAAATGAGAAGGTGTGTCCAAACTTTTGGTCTGTACTGTATGTTCTGATCAGAAGCCAAAAGAGAGTCCTGTGTTTTATGTGGGATAGAGCAGAATAGGAGATTACACTTTTCTATGAAATTATATGAAGTAAAAAAAATTTATATACTGCTTAGTATATGCATTTTTTTTCAATGTGAACATATTAGTGATGCATAGGCATACCATGGGACACATCAGAGGTATACATCAGGAGATCTGTACCTCCACTGTAGTCTATTCCCATCTTCAAGATCCTATCCCAATGTGTAACAATGATAATTTTAGCAAATACCTCCAATTAGAAATGCAGTATAGTTTTTCTGATTGGCTATGTTGCTTACCCCATGTGCAGGGCATTGCAGTAGCTTAAGTATCCATGATTATGACCACTCACATAGTGACAGTTAGTTACTAGTGGTCATAACCATTGATACCTAAGCTACTGCAATGCCCTGCAACAGTGCTTAGTACCAATGTATAATTTCTTCCATGACTCTGCAGTTTCTGTGTGCTACCAAGAAGAAAAAGAGTAGAAATCCCTTTCTGTGCATTTTGTGTGTAGGACACATCATGGCAGCTAGTCTCCATTCAGTATCTCAGAGTCAATTGGAAATTAGATATGGAGTATATAAAGGAGAAAACTGGTGAAAAATCCATGATACAATATATCAGCAACTTTGAAGGTTCAATTAGTTTCTTTAGGATTCATTACAAGTCATACAGTGACTAGAAAAAGTGTTATTCCCCCTATAGACACACATGATAGCTCATTTTGAAAAGTTACTAGAAAGTATATTTCCCCCTTAAGGCCCATAAACACATTAGACTTATAGGGGTATTCCCATCTCTAAGATCCTATCCCAATATGTAGCAGGTGTAATAATAATAATATTAGCAAATACCTACAGTTAGAAATGTAATATAGTATTTTGATTCGCTATATCTCTTTCCTCATGTGCAGGGCATTGCAGGACCTTAGGTATCCTGCTTCGAGCACCCGAGCATTTTAGTGCTCGCTCATCACTAATATTGGTCTGTCAAGGGACCACATATTGCTCTTGCACAGGGGCCCTCTTTTATCTTTGTCCACCACCACCAGAGGAGTAGGGTGTATAGATTAGCATATAGAGAGAACAGAGGGGAGGGCTTTCGCTGTACCAAGTAAGTGTGCTGCCCCAGCCGGGCTGCTGCGGTCACGGTACCGAGATTTGTGACTCCAATTGGGATGTTTGGCCTAGTATGGCCGGGCACTGATGAAGCTCCATGGGAGTTAGGTGGTGATGAGCAGTGCCAGATGATTAACCCTTCCCAACCAGGGCTGGCTCCCAGGGGAGCTTGGAGCAGGAAAGGCGCAGCAGGGAATAATCAGCTTGAGACAGCGTAATAAACATTTTGTACCCTTTACTGGAGTTCTGCAAACAGTTCCAGAAGCTTCTATACAGTTCACATACAGGATTTTGGACAGACCTGCATGATGAGGGTTCGGATTCTCAGCTGTGAGGTTGTGTAGCCTTCCTGCTGCTCATTAGACCTCTAGTAGACGACTCCTTGGATCCCCAGTGGTCCAAGGTGAACAGTTACTGGATCCGTGATCCCTTCTAGCGAGCAGGCAGCTTGAATGCTGTGGAAAACACCTACTTTCTCTTGTAGTAGTGTCTCTGATTCTATGCACCGCTGAGCCCCAAGGAAAAATCACTTTTCTGGCAGTCATAAAGACTGAGCAGTCATTCAGTTTAGCACGGACCCTGGAAGTGTCTGTACTCTTGGGACTGAGACCCGGCCCTGTGCAGCTTGTCCTTGCAGAGAGAACACACTTCTCTCCCTCGCACCAGGACCCTCCATGATGCTACATCTTCCTTCTACAACTTCAGAAGCACCTCCTCCTGTCTCTGAGGAATCCTGCACAACTTCCTGCTTTAGCAAAAGTGCACAGTTCTTCAGTAAGGGATCGGGTAACAATGTGTGTATGTAATGAAAACAGCAGAGAACTTACCCTCACCATAGCTGGCAATACATATGAATTATATTACACATGCAGGCATTTTGTGGCGCTATAGACACGGGCGCCACATAAGCCCTACAGTCTGAGATCTAATAAGATGTTTTTTAGAAGGACATCAGAGATCAAAATCTGAATCCTTGCATAAGTCTCCAGTGAGTTAAATCGAAGACTTATGGTAAATGCAATAATATCCAGTAACATCCAAAACAACAGTAGATAAATGATATATACACAGAACTATTGCAAAAATCAGAACACAATTCAGCCTCTGCATGAAGATGATCAGTAATGTCTTCATAAAAGTAGTGTTTTACTATGGTTGTCATGGAAACAAATGTCACATCTCTGAATGTCTGAAATGCAATCGAAAAACATTACAAAAACATTACAGTATAAATGAAGATGAACAAAAAGATATTAAAATAACTGGATAGCAATACAGACATAGTGTGGTAAAGATAGATAGACAGAAAAACAGACAGACAGGTAGATACTAGACAGACAGATAGATAGGTAGGTAGAAAGATAGATAGATTTATGTACACTATAGATCAATATGAAAGCGTGATTACATTTTAAAACATTTAACATTATACCTATCCATTTTTGAAGCTACAGTTGAAGAGCATTTTCAATATCATAATCTATATTTAGTTATTACAGCTACATTTATGTTTTTCCTCCACATTTTGGACCAAAGATTGTGCCCGATTCATAAATAATGGTGTTGTGGCCGTCAGTCTTAACGAAGGCACCCCTATACTAAGATGCCCTCATACTGCAGTAAGAGGTGCACAACACTTAATACATTTGGTGCATCTTACAACTTCTGTGCGTTCCCACCAAAACTATTACTTCAGTCAGGGGTCAGTGTATATTGCTAGGGTAATTTATGCCACTAGCGTGGAGCAAATGTTGATGGATTTGTAAGCTCCGACCTGACCAAGCTTGCCAAGACTGGCATAAAAACGTTAAAAGCCACAACATTTGTGCGCAACTTCGAGTTTTTAAACATTTCAAGTTATTTTCTGGTGTAAATACCTTGATGAATAGGGACCATTGTTCCAAGTTCAAGTTTTAAAGTTTTAAAGGCAATCTGTCATGCATGGTTAGAAAAGTAAAGCTCTATTTTCAGGGCTTTCCCAATTTTTGCATAAGAAGAGATAGACCTGTGAATCAAACACATCTAGGTTGTAACATTTGTGCCAGTTTCTGTCCCCTTTGCTTTTGCTTCAGCCCTTGGGCAGCACCATGGCCTTTGGTGTATGTGATGCATGACTGCTACAGTCCTGATTTATTGCAGGGTAGAGATAAGCAGATAGATTCACTGGACTCTGGTCCAGTGTCCAGGTCAGAGGGAGCTGACGGCTAGACAGGAGGCCTGCAAATCTCTTAACTTCTGGCATCTCCAGGGACTGAAGGAGGGTAGCTGTGCAAATAAGGGATAGATAAAATAGACAGAGAGAGTGAGACAGAAGGGGTCAATTAGGATTTAGGGGGAAAGTGGGACATGCTAGGAAAGTAGGGAGGTGAGAAGGAGTAATAAATGTGCTAACAGTAGTAAATGTCTGCTGGCAAATGCAAGAAGTCTTGCAAACAAAATGAATAAATTGGAGACTCTAATGTCAGCCACAGATTACGATGTGGTGGGCATTACGGAAACCTGGCTGGACAAAAGCCTTGACTGGGTGACATACGTGGAGAACTATACTACATTTAGAAAGGATAGGAAAGACAAAGAATGTGAACGGGTGTGTATTTTCATTAAATCCAACTTAAGAACTGTGCTCAATGACGACATTGGGGGAAGCTGCAACAATGTAGAGTCAGTATGGATGGGTAAATGTACATGAGGGTAGCAATAATGAAAAACTGATAATTGGAGTTTTCTACAAGCCTTCTAATATAGCTAAACAGGTAGAGGATGAAATGTTGCAACAAATTAGAAAGGCAGCAAGTAATAATAGGGTTCTTATTATGGGGTATTTTAGCTATCCAGATATTCAATGGAACATAGAATCTTCTGGTTGTTCAAAAAGCTGCAAGTTCTTATCCACAGTCCAGGACAATTACCTCTCAGTTGATATATGAACCAACCAGGAGAGGTAATCTGATGGATCTGGGGCTGTCCAATAAACCAGATACAATTTTAGATCTACAGGTCCGGGAGCATTAGGGAGGCAGCGAACATAATATGGTAAGTTTCAATGCAATATTCAATAAAACATTTCAAAGGGGAAATGCAAAAATCTGGAACTTTAGGAAAGCTGATTTCAACAATTAAGGCTATGTGCCCACGATGCAGAAATGAAGCAGAAAATTTCTGCATCTCCCTGGCAGAAAAAACGCATGCAGATTGTGCATTCATTTTTCCTGCAGAATACATGCGGATTCACATGTGTATCCACATGCGTTAACGCATGTGTTTCCGCATGCGGACAGACAAGCACTTTCCAGGCGATAGCATCACTTGGAAAGTGCTTTACAACTAGGTCACACTGTATAAATCCATGCAAACGGCATGGATTTATATAGTGTGACCGTAAAAATAAAAAAATAAAACTATACTTACCCCCGATGCCCCGCCGCTTGTGCTGTCGCGCTCATCCTGGCTTCTTCTGGGTTGCTGGCACATCGCGAGATGGCCTGCAGTCACATGACCGTGACGTCATCTCAGGTCCTGGAAGGAGAAGCACTGCAAGGGCCGCCGGACAGGTGAATATAAACTTTATTTATTATTTTATTCTTTTTTTTACAGGTACAATGGTACCCAGGTCTGGATGAGAGTCTTCTCGCCTCCAGAACTGGGTACCATCCGCACATTGAATCGCATATAATCCGCGTGTACAAATGTACAGACACGGATTATATGCGTCTCAATGCAAGTCAATGGCGGCCATTCCGCTGCGCTTCCGCAAAATTAATGAACATGCTGCGGATTTATGAGCGCTGCTGAAACGCTGCAGAAAAATCCGCAGCATGTGCATTGACATTGCGGAATGCCATTGGGAACCATGGGGTGCGGATTACCATGAGTTTTTGATGCGTTTCCGCTGCGGAAATTCCGCAGCGGAAGCACATGAAAAACACATCGTGGGCATGCAGCCTTAAGGGAAGAGCTTAATCGTTTAGACTAGGATCATGTTCTGTTAACTGGGGATATCAAACATAAATGGGGTGTGTTTAAGGAAATACTACTAGAATACTGTAAAAAAAAAAAGCATACCCTCGGGTAATAAAATGTCCAAGAATAAAAAGGAATCATTATGGATAAATAAGACAGTACAACGTGTAATAAGACAAAAACAAAGGGCATCCAAAATCTTGAAGGCCGAGAAAACAGAAATAGCATTTCAGAAGTATAAAGCTCTCATTAGGAAATGTAAAAAATAAATCAAGCTAGCAATGTTATCTACAGAGAAATAAATCGCCAGCGACATTAAAATAATCCCACATTTTTTTATAAATACATCAATGCCAAAAAGAAAAAAACTATGGTATCGGCCCCTTAAAAGATAATAATAACAAGATAATTATAGAGGACAAAGGAAAGGCTGAAATATTAAATAGGCACTTTCCATCCATGTTCACCAATGAACTAACTGTTCCAGGGATTATTAAACAAGGCAAAAATCAAAGTTCACGATCTGTTATAGTTAGTTTAACACAAGAAGAAGTACGCCTGCAACTCAGCAAATTAAACATTGACAAATCTCCCGGCCCAGATGGCATTCATCCACGGATACTGAGGGAATTGAGATCAATAGTTGACAGACTGATGTATCTCATTTTCTTAGACTCTCTGGTAAGGGTTGGTCCCACAGGATTGGAGGATGGGTGACGTGGTACCGATATTTAAGAAGAGTAAGAAGGTGGATCCAGGAAACTACTGTCCTGTAAATCTGACATCAGTAGTGTGCAAAGTTTTTGAGGGCATTATAAGAAATGACCTGCAGAGTTATATCACAGAGAATAATATAATATATCATAATCAGCACGGATTCATGAAAAATAGGTTGTGTCTAACTAACATGTTGGGGTTCTATGAGGAGGTAAGTGCAAATCTGGATATTGGTAATGTGGCTGATGTGATTTATCTGGACTTTTCAAGGGCATTTGATACTGTACCTCATAGCAGCCTTATACTGAAGCTACAGAAGCAAGGACTTGGGGGAACTATATGCAGATGGGTAAGGATTAGTGTTGAGCCACCCCCGTAGTGTTCGAGTTCGGTTCGGTTCGTCGAACACCCGTGTGTTCGCCGAACTGTTCGTCGAACTGTTCGTCGAACACCTTCGAACACCGTTAAAACCAATGGCAGGCAAACAAAAACACATAGAAACACATAGAAAACACCTTCAAAGGTGTCCAAAAGCTGACAAACTGCTCAGAAGACACAACTAACACATGGAAAAGTGACAAGTACATATAGTCATGCGAAAAGAAAAGAGGTGGAGGAGTAAAAGGAGGGGGAGACACAGATATAGGTATGTCATGCCCTTCTAAAATCCAAAAAGTGTGAAGCCGACACGTTCAGTCCGCTCCTGCCCGTGCCACCTCCGTGTCGCCGGGTTTGTGCCAGAGCCGCGGTGAACCCTGACGGCCAGCCCCCCTCTCCCAATACTGGTGCCTGTCCGCTGGTGGGTCGAGCGAGCCGCCCTGTGGTGGAGGCAGCTCTAAGCTTTTTAATTTAAATTGTCTCTCTAATTTGAATGAATACACTTTAAATCCATTTACAAGGATCTATTGGAGGGCAAGTCTCATGCCAGCAGCCGCGTAATTCCAGCTCCAGTAGCGTCCACTAAAGCTGCTGCAGTTAAAAAGCTTTTATAAGGATCGAGCTTGGCTGTCCACCGCAAGGCATCCTACTGCCAGTCCCAGCCCCTATGCCTTGGGGTGCCTCCTGATGCTCTTCACTGAGTATCCCATGGTCCCGAAGCATTTCCTTTGAAAAAATTAAGTGTCCAAACTACAGGTGGTGTAGCTTGCTTAACAGCCGGGATAATCCGCTGACTAGCAGACACTGCTACTAGGCACAAAGTATTTCCTGGGCTAGATGCAGTTAAAAATTTGTAATTAGATACTCTCGTTGGATGCTGAGAAAGCATTCCATAGAGTCTCCTGGCACGCCATATATGATTCTCTTAAAAAGCTTGGGGTAGGGGTCTAGGGGACCCTTTTATAGCCAAAATCACGGCCCTGTATCACAATACGTCACCTAGGCTGAAGATAAATGGAACTGTAGCACCCTGAGGGCTCGGTTGCTACAGAGGTATTGCACCTCACCCAGAGGTGTGATATCTCACTCTCAGGTAAGGATAGAGTGTGGATCAGGACCCGACACCTGCATGCATTACACCACATTGCCGTGGGGCAGGGCGACCAATATGCCCCTGAGATGGGCACGACATTCCCTATCCCTGGCTGGAGTGGGAGGAGGGAACACTGAGGAAGGGGAACCCTGTAGTGCAGGAGCAGGGAGGAAGCAGTTCCTGGGTGCATTGAGAAGGGAGTATAAAAGGTGGGCACCATCTTAGTTCAGTGCAGAGAAGTCTGAACAGAAGTGGCAGGGAGCAGGGGCTCTGCATGAGCTCTGCTCCGGAGGCGGGCCTAGTAACAGAGGCCCAGGCCTGGAAGAGGGAGAAGGAAGGAAGAGGAGCGGAGAAGGCTCCAGGAACGAGGAACGAAGGGATCCCAGGGGTGCGGACGGGCGAGTCGCCACCGCACGCCCGAATCCACCTGCGTGGAGGGGTCAGGCCAAAGGGGGGACCGGTCCCCGAAACTAGTGGAGGCATTAAACGACCCTCAGCTAGAAACCGGAGGCTGTGACATTTTATGTGGCGCAGCCCCTCGATACACCCGCTAGGAGGGCAGCACATAGGGTCAGGGAAACTGGCGCCAAGTTTACCAAGAGGAGGCCCGAGGCAGCCGGACAGAAGGGTTGGTAAGAAAGGCCAGACAAAGGACACACAAAGGGGGTCCTGTGAAGTGCTCCAAAGTTATCTGGGAGTTGTCTGAGCCCCTCACCTGGTGAGTACAGTACGACGTGGGCAGCCGTTACCTGCAGACGTGGTCTGGATAATAAGAACTGTGAGTAAAGGCCCTGGACTGCATCACTGACTCCGTGTCGTTACTGCTGCTGCCCTGCACCATCACCCCCATCCTCCGCATACACTGCCCTGAGGCTATACTCCTCCCGTGGGGAGTTATGCTATGCTCTGCTGCACCCACAACACCAGCCTCAGCGGTCTGCCCTGCAGCGGCGGTTCACTCTGACCGCAATCCACGGGTGGCGTAGTCAGACATTTAAACATCAAAACCACATAAATAGTTCCGCCACTGGTTTGACCACCCTGAGCCACGGAACAGTGTCACCGCCACAAAGACTACAACCACCAGCATCCACCAAAAAGGGTCCGGCTCCGGGTGTCCCAAGGCCCAGGGGGTGCATCAGAACATTTTCATCACCTTTCACAATCACCAATAGGACAAGGCAGGGATGTCCTCTGTCCCCTCTCTTATACATCCTAGTGACGGAGCACCTGCTCTCATCAATTCGCCATAACCCCAATATTAGGTGGATTGAGGTGGGAGGCACCGAGTACAAGTGCTCTCTATTTGCTGATGATGTCCTAGTATATATCACTCAATCACATATATCCATCCATGCTGTTATGGCTGAAATAGATCACTTTGTTACATGGTCAAATTTTAAAATCAATGCAGCGAAGTCTGAGGCCCTCGATGTCTCCCTCCCCAAATCCATACAGGATTCCATCCAGTCCAACTTTCCCTTTGCCTGGCCCTCACAGGGTATCAAATACTTAGGAATTCCTATTCATAGAGCCTCTCCCATCTATGTTATCTTAATTTTGGGCCCTTTATTGAACAACTCCATACAGACCACGGTTGGCAAGTTAGAACTGTAAGATTCACTATGTGAACCACTGGTGTTTTGTGGAAAAGCACATGTACACTGTGTTCCAAATTATTATGCAAAAAGTGTTTAGGAGTGATAAGGGAAGAATTTGTTTGTATGTCAGTTAAACTCATTGATGGTGATGTGTGTCAGGGCTCTTTATATCACTGTAAGCAATTGCAGACACCTGTGCTAATTAGTTTGGCAGGTGTGTCCAATGAAAGGCAAGACTACTTAAGAAGGCTGTCTCACATTATTAAGCAGTCTACATTTTCTGCCAAAATGGGAAAGAAAAAGGATGTGTCGGCTGCTGAGAAGCAACAAATTGTGGAGTGTTTAGGTCAAGGCATGACTACAATCAACATTGTGCGATGATCAGGATAAAGTGTCTTGGCAATCAAGAAGTATGTAGCTGATTCACAGTACACACGTGTGCGTGCTGATAAGGGCAAATTGAGGACTCTTTCCTACAGGCAATTACGTCAGGTTAAAAGAGCAGCGGCCAAAAAGCCTTGTCATAGCAGCAGACAAGTTTTTGAAGCTGCTGGTGCCTCCAACGTCCCCCGAACAACAAGATGCAGGGTCCTTCAGAGGTTTGTAGCTGTGCATACGCCATCCTGTCGCCCTCCTCTATCCACTTCACACAAGCAGAAACGGCTCCAGTGGGCCAAACATTACATGAAGACTGATTTCAAAACTGTTTTGTTCACGGATGAGTGCCGTGCAGCGCTCGATGGTCCAGATGGATGGAGTGGAGGATGGCTGGTTGATGGACACCCCACCAAACACGGCTACAGCGCCAACAAGGAGGAGGTGGAGTAATGTTTTGGGCTGGAATCATGGGGAGAGAGATTGTCGGCCCCTTTAGGATCCCTGAAGGCGCTAAAGATGAACTCCATAATGTATGTGGATTTTCTCAAACAGCACTTCCTGCCATGGTTCAAGAAGAAGAACCGTGTATTTCACAGCAAGATCATTTTTTTGCATGATAATGCACCATCTCATGCTGCACATAAAACATCTGCATCTCTGGCTGATATGGGCATAAAAGGGGACAAACTTATGGTGTGACCCCCATGCTCCCCTGACCTATTCTGTCCTCATGCAAAACAATTGAAGCAGAAACCATCCAAAACCTGACAAATTCAATGGACGAGAGAGTTCAGAAGCTCCTTTCGAACAAGGGGTCCTATGTGAAAATGTAACATCACCTAGAATAAAGTTTTGAGTTGAAAACTGTTTGATTTCAGTTTCTAATAACCTGCTAATGCTTATAATTTCAAAAATGACCATTTTTTTGGTCTTTATTAAAATGAAAAGGTTGATCGAAAAGTTTGGGGGATCTAAGAGTGTGGCAATCCAGTAGTCATGATTACTTCTAATTCTGACAATATGAGGGTCATTTTGCAGGTAGTGCAGCAAGAAGACACTTATGTGTCTTGCGCATCTCGGAGCCCCAAAATTATTTTCCGGGCTAGATGCAGCTAAAAATTATTATTAATTTTAAATCTGGTGGAGCTTAGTATAGATGGCCTAATAGGATCAGTGCTGCACACTGCTACAAAGCCCAAATTATTTTCCAGCCAAGATACAGATAAACATGATTAGTAATTTGAAAGCTTAAAACGGTTGGTAGGGTGATTTTAACCAATCATCAAGCTTTTACTCTCCCCAGGATGACACAGGGGTAGAAAAGTCGTTTCGGATCCATGATTTGTTCATCTTTATGAACGTGAGTCTGTCTACATTATCAGTGGAGAGCCGCGTGCGCTTATCTGTCAGCACACCACCAGCAGCGCTGAACACACGTTCAGACAGAACGCTGGCTGCGGGGCATGACAAGATCTCCAAGGCGTAAGTGGCTAGCTCCGGCCATTTATCCAGATTGGAAGTCCAAAAAGAGCAAGGGTCCAGTGACACAGTCATGGCTTCAATGTTTACTTGGAGATACTCCTGTACCATCGTCTCTAGGCGTTGACTATGTGTCAGACTTCTTGTCTCCTGTGGCCTTGCAAAGGATGGGCTAAAAAAGTGGTGAAATGATTCCGCAAAATTGATGTTACCAGCAGATACTGTGGTTCTGTTACGGTTTGAGTGCTGAACACTTGACGGTCCCACGGTTGGCAAGTTTGAACTGTGAGATTCACTACGTGCACCACTGGTGTTTTGTGGAAAAGCACATGTAAGATTCTGCAACAGTCTCTGCTGATACTCCTGCATGCGTGCATCCCTTTGTATGGCAGGAATAATTTCTGCAAATTTACTTTTGTACCGGGGATCTAACAGTGTGGCAACCCAGTAGTCAGGATTATTTCTAATTCTCACAATTCGAGGGTCATGTTGCAGGTAGTGCAGCAAGAAGGCACTCATGTGTGTTGCGCATCCAGGAGCACCAAGTCCCTGTTGTGTTGGTGGTGAGGTAACAATCATGCTTCCTTCCTCTGGCCTCTCCCCCCAACCTCGCACAACAGAAATGTGATCAAGGTCTCCCTAATCTGATGAGTCTTCCATCAGTTCGTCCTCCACTTATTCCTGGGCTCCTGCACCTTCCTCACTAGTTTGGCTGCTACCATGCGCCCTGGTAAAACCATCTCCCCCACCCTCACATGCCTGCCGCCTTGGTGCTGCCGACCGTCTGGACCTTGCAGATGTTAGCCCTTCCGCATACAACTCCTCCTCCTCTACTTCCTCCACCTCCTCTTGTGCCACCACCTGACTCCGAATTCTGTTTAACATGTGCTCCAGCATGTAAATTACCGGAATAGTCATGCTGATAATGGCATCGTCAGCACTAAACATCTTCTTCGCCATTTAAAAACTGTGCAGAAGGGTGCATAGGTCCCTGATCTGAGACCACTCCTCCAGCGTGATTTGCCCCACCTCTGGATCTCGTTGGCCCAGGCTATACGTCAGAACGTATTGCACCAGGGCTTGTCGGTGCTGCCACAGTCACTGCAACATGTGCAGAGTTGAATTCCACCGGGTAGGCACATCGCATTTTAGCCGGTGAAGTGGCAGGCCCAACGACTTCTGTAGAGATGTAAGTCGCTGAGCTGCGGGATGCGAACGGCGGAAGTGAGCACACAGCGACAGTGCCCTCTGCAGAAGGCCATCTAGTCTGGGATAGTGGGCTAAAAATTGCTGGACAACCAGGTTCAACACGTGAGCCATACAACCATTGGAGACAACCATTCATGAAATTGGTTCTCCAGAGCTGACCACAACTCCTCAGCTGTGTGACTCACATTTCCCAGACATTTCAAAGTAAAAACCGCCTGATGACGTTGAGCCCTACTGCCAGCATAGTAAGGAGGTGTGCAGGATCCCTTCTGCGCAGTTAGAAAGCTTGTGGCATGACCAGACAGGCTTTGGGTGCAGGTGGAAGACCGAGAGGAGGTTGAAGAGGCAGAAGCAGTGGAGGAACTTTGACATAAAGAGGATTGACGCACAACTCGTGGGGACGGCAAGACTTGGACAGCAGCCCCTTGTCCTGCTGTCCACATAGTTACCCAGTGCCCAGTCAGCGACATGTAAAGCCCCTGTCCATGCCTACTCGTCCAAGTGTCTGTGGTGAAATGCACCCTGTCACACACAGAGTTTCTCAAAGAAGCGGTGATGTTGTGTGCGACATGCTGGTGGAGCGCAGGCACACCTTTCTTTGAGAAGTAGTGCCGACTGGGCATCTGGTACTGGGGCACTGCGACGGACATAAGGTCTCTAAAATCCTCTGTGTCCACCAGGCAGAAAGGCAGCATTTCTGTAGCCAAGAGCTTGCAGATGGTGAAATTCAACCTCTTAGCTTTCTCATGGCTAGGAGGAAATGGTCTTTTACTTGTCCACATCTGAGGGACCGAGGGCTGGCTATTGTGCTTAGACGTGGTTGATAAGGGTGTCCCCGGCAAACTGCCGGTCTGTGAGGAAGATGCAGGCGGACATGTTAGGTTGCCTTGATCCAAAGGTGGTGCTATCGATGTCGGACAGCGCTCAACACCAGCTGGTGTTACCACCTCCAAAGAAAATGATGACCTGCCAATCACGCTGGCTGTTGCGGGTAAAGAGGTGGCAGGTCTGCGCCCCAAAACAGGTGTGACTGCTGTCCCCCCAGTCACAGAGGATGAAGAGGCCGCGGATGCACAAGATATGGCAGACAGTGGTTGGCCCGGCCGGCTAGGCCGCATTGTAGCACACTGAGCTTCCCACTGCAACTTATGCTTCATGTCCATGTGCCGGTTCATGCATGAAGTACTCAAACTATGTATTTTTTGGCCTTTACTTAGCTTTTGCTGACAAATGTTACAGATAACACGAGTTGGGTCATCTTTATCGATCTGAAAAAATGCCCAGGCTATGCAAGGCTTAGCACCCATGCGACCTGAAGAGCCACCACGACTTGCGGTGAGAGGCAGAGTTGTGTTTGAGGATGCAGTTGTTGACGTGCTTCCAGTACTACGTCTCTGTCCAGGAAGGCGCAACCTGACCTCGTCGTCACTAGCATCTTCCTCCACCTCCTCTGCTGACCTCATCTCTTGGCTGACTGTGGGTTGACAGTAAGTGGGATCTCCAACCTCATCATCATCACCCTGTGCGTTATCACACCCATCGTCCTCAGAGCCAACCTGTTCCTGCCCTGACAAAAAAATAAAGTTGTCGCTCCAATCAGGTATTTGAGTCTCATCATCGTCTTCCTCATTGTCTCCACCAACAGGAGTTACAGTTTGGGAATGAGGGTCTACGTTATGGTCAGAACCTTCTGCGTCTGGTCCTGGATCCGACTCATAAAGATTCTGGGCATCAGTGCAGATCATTTCCTCGTCTGGATTCACAGAAGCGCTGGAGTCGACCTCTGATTCCCAGGCTATAGTATGAGTAAACAGCTCTGCAGACTCAACCATCTGTTCTACCTCATACTCAGACGGGCAGCTGGAGATTTGGGAGCTGTGAGGAAGCAAGTGCGATTGGGGTGACACCTTTGAGGACTGGAATATTTGTGATGTTGAAGTTGATGTGGAGGAGAGCCCACTTAAAGGAGCACTTGATATCCGTTGAAGCACCTGCTGTTTTTGTGCTTCATCTGGAATTTGTAGCGATTGGCGTGGCAGTAAGAAAGGGATCTTATCACATTGTCCGCTAAAAGAAGTAGACATTTTAGTTTGGCTGGAAGATGGTCTTTCTTCTGCAGATGTTAATGTTGCTTTAACACCTACCCCACGGACACAACCTTTTTTCCCCTTCCCAACACGCCTATTCCCCTTTCCACCAGCAGCAGGCCTTTTCCACTCATTTTGGTGGTTAACTAATTCACAACTCTGGAGTTGTTTGCACAAAAAAACAATGGATGGGAACCGAGCAGAGCTGAGTGGCCAAACTGTGGTATTAGGCCAAAACTATTGGCTGGGTTAGATGCAGAAAGAAATTATATTCAATTTGCAACCTGATGGAGGTCAGTATAGATGGACTAATAGAACAAGTCCCACACACAGCTAGAAGCCCAAATATTTTTTCAGAGGTAGATGCAGAAAAAAATTGTATTCAGTTTGCAACCTGATGGAGGTCAGTATAGATGGATTAATAGAACAAGTCCTACACACAGCTAGAAGCCCAAATATTTTTTCAGAGGTAGATGCAGAAAAAAATTATATTCAGTTTGCAACCTGATGGAGGTCTGTATAGATGGATTAATAGAACAAGTCCCACACACAGCTAGAAGCCCAATATTTTTTCAGAGGTAGATGCAGAAAAAAAATATATTCAGTTTGCAACCTGATGGAGGTCAGTATAGATGGACTAATAGAGAAAGTCCCACACACTGGTAAAAGGCCAAATATATTTTCAGAGCTAGATGCAGACAAAAAATTATTTTGAATTTGCAACCTGATGGAGGTCAGTATAGATGGATTAATAGAGAAAGTCCCACACACTGCTAGAAGGCCAAATATTTTTTCAGAGCTAGATGCAGATATAAATTATTTTTAATTTGCAACCTGATGGAGGTCAGTATAGATGGACTAATAGAGAAAGTCCCATACACTGCTAGAAGGCCAAATATTTTTTCAGAGCTAGATGCAGAAAAAAATTATTTTGAATTTGCAACCTGATGGAGGTCAGTATTGATGGACTAATAGAGAAAGTCCCACACACTGCTAGAAGGCCAAATATTTTTTCAGAGCTAGATGCAGATATAAATTATTTTTAATTTGCAACCTGATGGAGGTCAGTATAGATGGACTAATAGAGAAAGTAGCATACACTGCTAGAAGGCCAAATATTTTTTCAGAGCTAGATGCAGAAAAAAATTATTTTCAGTTTTCAACCTGATGGAGGTCAGTATAGATGGACTAATAGAACAAGTCCCACACACAGCTAGAAGGCCAAATATTTTTTCAGAGGTAGATGAAGATAAAAATTATTTTTAATTTGCAGCCTGATGGAGGTCAGTATAGATGGACTAATAGAGAAAGTCCCACACACTGCTAGAAGGCCAAATATTTTTCAGAGCTAGATGCAGACAAAAAATTATTTTGAATTTGCAACCTGATGGAGGTCAGTATAGATGGACTAATAGAGAAAGTCCCACACACAGCTAGAAGGCCAAATATTTTTTCAGAGGTAGATGCAGATAAAAATTATTTTTAATTTGCAACCTGATGGAGGTCAGTATAGATGGACTAATAGAGAAAGTCCCACACACTGCTAGAAGGCCAAATATTTTTTCAGAGCTAGATGCAGATAAAAATTATTTTTAATTTGCAACCTGATGGAGGTCAGTATAGATGGACTAATAGAGAAAGTCCCACACACTGCTAGAAGGCCAAATATTTTTTCAGAGCTAGATGCAGAAAAAAATTATATTCAGTTTGCAACCTGATGGAGGTCAGTATAGATGGACTAATAGAACAAGTCCCACACACAGCTAGAAGCCCAAATATTTTTTCAGAGGTAGATGCAGATAAAAATTATTTTTAATTTGCAACCTGATGGAGGTCAGTATAGATGGACTAATAGAGAAAGTCGCACACACTGCTAGAAGGCCAAATATTTTTTCAGAGCTAGATGCAGACAAAAAATTATTTTGAATTTGCAGCGTGATGGAGGTCAGTATAAATGGACTAATAGAACAAAGTCCCACACACTGCTAGAAGGCCAAATCTTTTCTCAGAGCTAGATGCAGAAAAAAATTATATTCAGTTTGCAACCTGACGGAGGTCAGTATAGATGTACTAATAGAACAAGTCCCACACACTGCTAGAAGCAGAAATATTTTTTCAGAGCTAGATGCAGAAAAAAATTATATTCAATTTGCAACCTGATGGAGGTCAGTATAGATGGACTAATAGAATGATGCTATACCCAAAAGATTTTACTTCACTAGGTGCAGTAAAAAAATTGGTATTCTATACACAGGTGGTATATCTTGCAACACAGATAGGCTACTCCACTGACTAACACACTCTGCAATAGGCCAAAAAGGATTAGCTTTGCTAGATTCAGCCAAATGCTGTGAAAAAAACTTGCACAGCACTGGCACAGACCTGCCTGGCAAAAACTGATAGGAACTGATGTAACCTAGTCCTGAAAAGGACTGCAATTACAATTAGTCTTTACTCCCACAATCTATCTATTTAAGAGCACAGACCTGCCTGATAAAAGTCGTAGGAAATGCTGTAACCTAGTCCTTAAAAGGACTGCAATCACAACTATTCCCTACTCCCAAGCTATCTGTAGATTTGTGCGAAAATTGGCTTGAAATTAACAAGGTATAGCACACACAGCAACAGCGGTGCCGTCTAACACGCAGCTGCAGCAGTGAGAAAATGGTGGCGACGGGGAAAATGGCTTGGTCTTATAGGGCAAGGACATGTGACATACACTGCCAATGACACATGCCCTTGCTTGTGTGAAAAAAAGCACTTCGCTCCGTGTGTGCGCTGCTGATAGGCTGACAGATTGCACCTCCCCACTGTAAATGCGGGAAAGAGAAAAAAAAATGGAGATCTTCATTATTCCTGCAGAGATCCATCCCCTGCCCCTCCCCCCACCCCGCTGTACACTCAAACTGCGTATTTACATTAATTTTCATCATTACTGAGAAAAAATCCAGTTATGATTTTGGTGCACGAACAGTTATCGAACATAACCTCGAACAGCCGAATTTTTCTCAAATAGTTCGTGTTCGCCGAACGGCTCGAACACCGCCCAAAACAGCTCGAATTTGAGATTGGCGAACAGTTCGAGTCGAACAACGCTCATCTCTAGTAACGATTTGGCTAAGCGATAGGAAACAAAGAGTCGTCATAAATGGTATGTTCTGTAAATGGGATATTATAGTCAGCAGTGGGGTCCGCAGGGATCTGTGCTAGGACCGATTTTTTTTAATCTCTTTACTAATGACCTTGTGGATGGGTTTGAGAGTAAAGTGTCAGTCTTTCCTGACGACACCAAACTATGTAGGATGTTAAAAACTGACCTTGACAGAACAATATTACAAAACGATCTGGATAAGATGACTGAATGGGCAAACACTTGCAGATGAGGTTTAATGTTGATAAATGTAGAGTAATGCATCTAGGACGGAGTAATCCTATTGCTGCATATATATTAAATGGGATTATACTCGGGGCTACAAAACAGGAGAAGGACTTAAGTATTTTGGTTAAAAGTTCAAAGGAGACAAATAAATTATTACAAGGGATGGAAGGTCTTGCATATGATGAGAGGTTGGAAAAGTTGGGCTTGTTTAGCTTATAAAAAAGACGCCTCAGAGGGGATCTTATTTTCATTTATAAATATATGTGTGGTCAATATAAACAACTGGAACATGAGTTATTCCTTCCAAAGACCTTATTAAGGAGCAGGGGGCACTCATTACAGGTGGAAGAAAGGTAATTACTGCACCTAAACAGAAAAGGGTTCTTTACAGTCAGGGCAGTCGGACTGTGGAATGCCGACCACAAGAGGTAGTGATGGCAGACGCTAAAACAGCTTTTTGAAAAAAGGCTGTATGATTTCCTCAGAACACATAACATTGTGGGTTATAGATAGTGACAAAAAATGTATAATTGAAGGATGTAGGTCTTTTTTCAACCTATGGAACTATATGCTATAGGCATCACCTGCAAGAACAGCCATGGTGCCGCCCAGGGGCTGAAGCAGAAAGAGAGAAGACAGAAACTGGTGCAATTGTTACAACTTGGCTTGATTGACAGGACTACAGGTGCATCTCACTAAATTAGAATACCATAAAAAAGTTAATTTATTTCAGTTCTTCAATACAAAAAGTGAAACTCATATATTATATAGAGTCATTACAACCACAGTGATGTATTTCAAGAGTTTATTTCTGTTGAAGTTGATGATTATGGCTTACAGCCAATGAAAACACAAAAAGTCATTATCTCAGTAAATTAGAATACTTTAGAACAATAGCTTGAAAAATTATTTTAAAATCTGAAATGTTGGCCTACTGAAATGTATGTTCAGTAAATGCACTCAATACTTGGTTGGGGCTCCTTTTGCATCAATTACTGCATCAATGCGGCGTGGCATGGAGGCGATCAGCCTGTGGCACTGCTGAGGTGTTATGGAGGCCCAGGTTGCTTTGATAGCAGCCTTCAGCTCGTCTGCATTGTTGGGTCTGGTGTCTCTCATCTTCCTCTTGACAATACATTATAGATTCTCTATGGGGTTAAGGTCGGGTGAGTTTGCTCGCCAATCAAGCACAGTGATACTGTTGTTTGTAAACCAGGTATTGGTACTTTTGGCAGTGTGGACAGGTGCCAAGTCCTGCTGGAGAATGAAATTTCCATCTCCAAAAAGCTTGTTGGCAGGGTGAAGCATGAAATGCTTTAAAATTTCCTGGTAGACGGCTGCTCTGACTTTGGTCTTGATAAAACACAGTGGACCTACACCAGCAGATGACATGGCTCCCCAAACCATCATTGATTGTGGAAACTTCACACTAGACCTCAAGCAGCTTGGATTGTGGCCTCTCCACTCTTCCTCCAGACTCTGGGACCTTGTGGAATGTGTCAATGACTGCCTTCTGGATATCTGTCAAGTCAGCTGTCTTCCACATGATTGTGGAGCCTACTGAAACAGATTAAGTGACCTTTTTAAAAGCTTAGGAAGAATTTGCAGGTGTTTTTTGCTAATTATTTTAATTTACTGAGATAATGACTTTTCATTGGCTGGAAGCCATAATCATCAACATTAACAGAAATAAACATTTGAAATAGATCACTCTGTTTGTAATGACTCTATATAATATATGAGTTTCACTTTTTGTATTGAAGAACTGAAATAAATTAACTTTTTGATGATATTCTAATTTAGTGAGCTGCACCTGTATCGCTTGTTATAAACAAGCTGGGAAAGACCTGCAAATGAAGCTCAGTTAAGAAGGAAAAAGTAGTCAGGGAGTCATCCCCTTGAATCTTCTCTCTGTGCCCTGCTAATTTTTAGGCTATGTTTTCTAGCAATTAATTTGTTATGCTGCTCACGCCAATATTCTTCTGAATTGTTCTCTGGCATTTATGATTTCATATACATTGTATACACATGAGAGTTTCCATCTGTTTTTGCCATTGCGGATTTTGCTGTAGATTTTTGGCAGCCAATAAGTCTCACATGCACATGCCATAAATAAAGATGCATGGAGAATTTTTGCATGTACCGCAGCAAGGGAAGATATTTTTGTTTATCTAAATTAAAAGATAAAAACATACAAATTGTGTCCCAGATTTGTTTATGTTTATTCTTTGATTCTAATGCCAACTTTTTTTTTACTGTTTTAGCTACATTTAAGTTTGAGTGATAAAAGGAACTACATTCAATAAATATATTAACTTATTAAACAAAACAAAAAAAATCATGCAATTTTAAAATGTACAGATAAATATTTGAAAATTGACCCACTGCAGCCACCCAAGTGTACAGTGTTCATTTTAGGACATGATCAGATATCAAAATCAAACATCAGAATGATGTCAGTTTGAGGCTAAATACCCTGTCTGAGAACTGATTTTGATAAGTGATTCTGACGAGTGATTCTGACGAGTGATTCTGACGAGTGATTTTGACGAGTGATTCTGACGAGTGATTTTGACGAGTGATTTTGATGAGTGATTTTGACGAGTGATTTTGACAAGTGATTCTGACAAGTGACTTTGACAAGTGACTTTTACAACTGCAATAAAAAAAAAATAAAAAAAAACTGTTCGCTAATGGGACTTGAACCCAAAATTTTGTGTCCCAAAGCCAGAGCACTAACCACTGGGCTATAAACTCAGTTGTGAAAACCTAATAGTTCTATTTGGTTATATGATTTTCAGTGGAAACTTGTCTAAAACTCATTGGGACTCTGACGAGTGATTCTGACCAGTGATTCTGACGAGTGATTTTGATGAGTGATTCTGACAAGTGATTCTGATGAGTGATTTTGACGAGTGATTCGGACGAGTGATTTTAAGTGATTTTGACAAGTGATTTTGACAAGTGATTTTGATGAGTGATTCTGACAAGTGATTCTGACAAGTGATTTTGACAAGTGATTCTGACAAGTGACTTTGACAAGTGACTTTTACAACTGTAATAAAAAAAATAAAAAAAAACTGTACGCTGATGGGACTTGAACCCAAAATGTTGTATCCCAAAGGCAGTGCACTAACCACTGAGCTTTAACTCAGCTGTGAAAACCTACGAGCTCTATTTGGTTATATGATTTTCAGTGGAAACTTGTCTAAAGCTTGTCTAAAACTCATTGGGACTTATGCACAGACTGCAAGCAAGCCAAATTCAAATGATGTTTGATTTTGATGTGTGAGTCTGATGTGTGACTTTCTTCAAACATCAGAATCAGAATCACAATGACTTTTAGTCACCCTGAGTATTTTCATAGTTGATCTCATAAGACAAGAAAAGCTATCAGTTGGTGTCACTTGACTGGATAGTGCAATGGTAAGGCAGCAGTCTCTGAAATTGCAGTGTTAAGAGTTCAGTTCCTGATAAAAACAAAATTATTATTTTTCTTTAATTATGACTGTTTGGCACACAAACTACAGGGGTGTTTTACTTTTAATATCTGACACTGATTGTCATCCTGATGTGTTAAGAGTTTCAGACACGCTGTCTATTTGCATGATAAATTACATAGCAAAAGTAAATTGAGAGTTTGCAGCCAGTACTTGGGTGGATGGAAATAAAAATTTACAATAAAGACACTTTATCATTAGACCCCTTTAAGAAATTATGCAAATATAAAGTCACTTGGAAACAGATATGAAGTAAATTAGTGCCTCCCAATTTACTTTGACTATGTAATTTACCATGCAAATAGACGTGTCTGAAACTCTTAACACATCAGGATGACAATCAGAGTGTCAGATATTAAAAGTAAAACACCCCTGTAGCTTGTGTGCTAAACAGTCATAATTAAAAAAAATAATAAAAATAGTTCCTACCAGGATTTGAACTCTTAACACTGTAGTTTTAGAGACTGATACTTTACGATTGCACTATCCAGTCAAGTGACACTAGCTGATACCTTCTATTGTCTTATGAGATCAACCATGAAAATACTCAGGGTTACTAAAAGTCAAAAAGTCATTGTGATTCTGATGTTTGAAGAAAGTCACACATCAGACTCACACATCAAAATCAAACATCATTTGAATTTGGCTTGCTTGCAGTCTGTACATAAGTCCCAATGAGTTTTAGACAAGTTTGCACTGAAAATCATAGAGCCAAATAGAACTGCTAGGTTTTTACAATTGAGGTTATAGCTCAGTGGTTAGTGCACTAGCTTTGGGACATAGAGTTCTGGGTTCAAGTCCCATCAGTGAACAGTTTTTTTTTTATTATTATTATTACAGTTGTAAAAGTCACTTGTCAAAGTCACTTGTCAGAATCACTCGTCAAAATCACTTGTCAGAATCACTCATCAAAATCACTTGTCAGAATCACTCATCAAAATCACTTGTCAGAATCACTCATCAAAATCACTTGTCAGAATCACTCGTCAAAATCACTCGTCAGAATCACTTGTCAGAATCACTCATCAAAATCACTTGTCAGAATCACTTATCAAAATCAGTTCTCAGACAGGGTATTTAGCCTCAAACGGACATCATTCTGATGTTTGATTTTGATATCTGATCATGTCCTAAAATGGACACTGTACAAGTGGCAGTACTTTCTGTATAGAATACGACTAGTGATAAGCGAGCACTAAAATGCTTGGATACTCGTTGGTCGAGTCAAGCAAATTGGAATGTTCGAGTGCTCGGTCTGAGTAACGAGCCCAATGTAAGTCTATGGAAAACTCGAGCATGTTTCCGGCCTCAACTCACCCAAATAGATGGGAACAGTGTTCAAATGGCATTGGAACAGCATGGGGAAGACTCCTGGAAGTATTTCTGACTCCCAGGTTAACAATATTGTCAGAGGCATTATGCCACTTTTATGGACTCACAATAAAACATACAAAAACGAAACCAAAATGGATTTTCCTGGGAAAGATGTTAAGGAACATCCTTTCCAGGGTAATAACTTGTATATAAGGCAAAATAAATATACAAAAACAAAAATGCTCCTCCACAACTTGGGCTATGTTCACACATAGCGTTTTTGATGCGTTTTTGCACTTTTGCATTGCTTTCAACCAAGACAAATGAATTCATCAGGAAATGGCATTTTAACATTTACAACCTTATCTGGCCATGTGGTGTGTGACATGGGAACAACATGGGGAAGCATCTCTAACTCCCAGGGCACTGCCTAAAACTGTGGTCATCTCATCAGATGTGATCCTATATTACTGTGGTAATAATAGACATATTTGGCAACGTGACAATTCTTAAACTCCATTTAAAATGGGCAAGGTGTGTGTCAAGGGACGGGGAAGTGGACGTTATGGTGATGGTGATAGTGCACGCAGAGGCCATGGGCAAGATGAAACTATGCCTGCTGGAGGCCACCGTGGAGGCGGATGGTTTTCAAAATCTCATGTTGGCGGTGGCTGGGTGTCCATACTCGGTCCCCAGCCACCACTATTTCTCCCGGTCCTGTCTTGGCCTTTGACAAGCGCGAGTCCCAGAGCATTACCCGTGCCCTCCCCAGTGCACTTAAGTGGGAAGGACCTCCTAACCACAAAGACGAGGACAAGTGAATGTGCCCAGGGACGGTACATCTCACTGATGCATGTCACTGGGTTAATATTGTGCTTGGTCTCCTAGACAACGACCAAATTATTAATAATGGTCAGATCATCCATCTCCTTAGCTTTGTGCTACTTGGAATGCAAGCTCAAGTATGCAGCCAACCACCCACATACAGGACGCAATACTAAACTGCCACATTTCTGGACTGCTTGCTTGCACTTGAAATGGTCCCTTTTAGGCTCATGGAGGCGGAAGCTTTTCTCAACCTCATATCAGCGGCCGGGTCTCCATTCTCGCTCTCCAGCCGCCACTATTTCTCCCGGTGTCGTCCTTGCCTTCCACAAGCACGGGTCCCAGAACATTACAGCTGGTACTTTTCTGTGGGAATCTGCTTGCCTCCAACCAGCCTGGAATATTTCCAGTGAACTATGGTACAACACCATGGTATTAGCACTGCCCCCAGTACCAGTAGCAAGGCAATCCCCAATTTCCTTCTCAGGATTTTAATTTGGTAGACTGATTGACTGCCGAAATACATTAGTTTCTCACAAAGGAGCTGAAGATGCAGAGTGGCAGTAGGTGCAAGTTTCTCCAGCCAGTTAGATGTCAGAGGGTGAATGGCAGCACAGTGGCTCAGTGGTTAGCACTCAAGCCTTGCAGCACTGGGATCCTGAGTTCAAATCCCAGCAAGGACAACATCTGCAAGGATTTTTTATGTTCTCCACATGTTTGCGTGGATTTCCCCCTCAGTGAAAAAGCAGTCATAGAGTGTCCGGGAACCTTCCCACACACTTCTCTTAGCCAGGGATGCTTCTCGGCAGGGTTGGACAGGCCCACCAGAGAATCCTCCAGTGCGCCCTGGCTTCTCCTTCAGGAGAGTTAATACTGCCAAGGTGAGGTGGTGATGATGATATAGGCCACCATCTTCTTAGTTTTCTGTTACTTGGATTGCAAGTACAACTATGCAGCCTGCCACCCACACACCCATAGGTCGCAATACTAAACTGACAAATTTCTGGACTGCTTGCACTTGAAATATTGCCTTTAAGGCTCGTGGAGGCGGAAGGTTTCCAAAACCTCATGTTGGCAGTGGCCGGGTGTCCATACTTGGTCCCCAGCCGCCACTATTTCTCCAGGTATCGTCTTCGCCTTCCACCAGTGCGAGTCCCAGAACATTACTCATGCCCTCCCCAGTGCATTTAAGTGGGAAGGACCGCCTAACCACAAACACGTAGACAAGTGAATGTTGCCAGGGATGGTACATCTCACTGACACATGTCACTAGGTTAATATTGTGCTCAGTCTCCTAGACAATGACCAAATTATTGATGATAGTCAGATCATCCATCTCCTTAGCTGTGTGATACTTGGAATACAAGCGCAAGTATGCACCCAACCACCCATCCACCCACATACAAGCCGCAATACTAAACTGCCACATATCTGGACTGTTTGCTTGCACTTGAAATGGTGCCTTTTAGGCTCGTAGAGACTGAAGCTTTTTACAAACTCAAGGAGGCGGCTAGGTGTCCATTCTCGGTCCCCAGCCGCCACTATTTCTCCCGGTATTGTCTCCGCCTTCCACAAGCATGGATCCCAGAACATTACTGCTGCTACTTTTTTGTGGGAATCTGCTTGCCTACAACAAGCCTGGAATATTTACACTGAACTATGGTGCAACGCCATGGCATTAGCACTGCCCCCAGTACCAGTAACGAGGCTATCCCCAATTTCCTTCTCAGGAATTTTATTTGGTAGACTGAGTGGATGCCCATATTCATTAGTTTCTTACAAAGGAGCTGAAGATAGAGTGGCAGTAGGTGCAAGTTTCTCCAGCCTGTTAGATATCAGAGGGTGAACGGCAGCACAGTGGCTCAGTGGTTAGCACTGAATCCTTGCAGCTCTGGGATCCTGGATTCAAATCCCAGCAAGGACAACATCTGCAAGGATTTTGTATGTTCTCCACATGTTTGCGTGGGTTTTGCCCTCAGTAAAAAAGCAGCCATAGAGTGTTCGGGAACCTTCCCACACACTTTTCTTAGTCCCGGCTGCTTCTCGGCAGGGTTGGACGGTCCCAACAGAGAATCCTCGGGGGGGCACTGGCTTCTCCATCAAGAGAGTTCATGATAGTGCATTCTTTGCAGCTGCTATGGGGCTCTTGAGCTGGGGAGAAAGGTTGGCCCTCAGAATCAAATCATCTGGTGGGCCCAATGTTTTTCAGTCTGATACTGCTTCTCAGTGAGAGTTGTATTTCACCACAGCCATATTCTTTAGCTCGGTGAAAGGACTGGCATAGAGGGAAACCGTATTTACTCCGGCTTTCATTTCTCCACCACAAGGTTCAGCCCATTGTCACACACGACCATGCCTGTCTGTATGTTCAGTGGTGAGAGCCACAGATCAGGCTGCTGTGTTACAGCTTTCAACAACTCTGCAGTGGTGGGCAGTTTGTCACCTATGCATTAAGCATATTATCTTGAGCACAGCCTGTTGCCGCTCGGCCAAGACAGTGCTGCAGTGCTTTCAGCTTGTGACTGATGTGGTCATTTCGGAGATGGAGGCCGAACTGGAGGAGGAGGTGCAGGAACTGAACAATGTGATTACATTGAGGTTACATTGTCGACTCTGGTTTTTATACTAAAGAAAGATCCTACAGTGTTTTTTTTTTTTTTTTAACGTCTCTTCAAATGTGTATTGGAGTGTGTCCTAATTTTTGGCAGCCCTTGAAATTGTTGCATATGCAATAACAGTACAAGAGACACACTCCTTAATAATGGGAAGGACAATTCAAAAAGATTCTATATTCTAGAATATTAACTGTCTTATCTAAAATTATTTTATGGGTGAGGTATCGCAGTATTACACCGATCCAGCCAGGTATTATTGCCTTATACTGCGTGCTGCTGGTGCTGCCCAAAAAAAATTAAAGTCTATTCTATTCCCTATCGATAACGCTGTTAGATGCATTTACAATAGGAACAGGTGCTGCTGCTAGGTGGTATCATCACCAGCCTCAGATAAGTGTTCATTCTGGAAGCATAAATGTCTTCCACAGTCAATAACTTTATTTTGTTTTAATTCTTTGGCCTTATATTCAAGTCATTACCCTGGAAAGAATGTTTCTTAACATTTTTTCCATTTTAACTTGTTTTTTGTATGTTTTCTTGTTGTCAGTCCGCAAAAGTGGCGTAATACTCTGACAACATTGGTTTGAACCCTCAACTGCAATACTTTAATTGGAGTGTAATATTTGACACGCTTACAATAATTGCTGGATAATTAGGGCAGTCATATGGGACTACCTCTTGAAGCTCATCAAGAGAATGCCAAGAGTGTGCAAAGCAGTCATCAAAGCAAAAGGTGGCTACTTTGAAGAACCTAGAATATAAGACATATTTTCAGTTGTTTCACTCTTTTTTGTTAAGTATATAATTCCACATGTGTTAATTCATAGTTTTGATGCCTTCAGTGTGAATGTACAATTTTCATAGTCATGAAAATACAGAAAAATCATTAAATGAGAAGGTGTGTCCAAACTTTTGGTCTGTACTGTATATATATATATATGTATAAATATATATATATATATATATATATACATTGTGGAATGCCTATACTAACAGGACATTCAATGGTACCTCTTGCACCATATGTACTGCAGTCTGCCACATACACTGCCTGCCTGCCTAACTACTGCTATCACCACTGAATATATGCAGCTGGATTAGTCCTCAGAAGGACTGTTAGTTCAGATGGATATATATATATATATATATATATATATATATATAAATGAATAAATACATATATATATGTATATATATATATATATATATATATATACTGTACACTGTGTGCAGAATTATTTGGCAAATGAGTATTTTGATCACATGATACTTTTTATACATGTTGTCCTGCTCCAAGCTGCATAGGCTTGATAGCCAACTACCAATTAAGTAAATCTGGTGATGTGCATCTCTGTAATGAGGAAGGGTGATGACTAATGACATCAACACCCTATATAAGGTGTGATTAATTATTAGGCAACTTTCTTTCCTTTGGCAAAATGGGTCAGAAGAGAGATTTGACGGGCTCTGAAAAGTCCAAAATTGTGAGATGTCTTGCAGAGGGATGCAGCAGTCTTGAAATTTCCAAACTTTTGAAGCGTGATCACCGAACAATCAAGCGCTTCATGGCAAATAGCCAACAGGGTCGCAGGAAGCGTGTTGGCCAAAAAAGGCGCAAAATAACTGCCCATGAATTGAGGAAAATCAAGCATGAAGCTGCCAAGATGCCATTCACCACCAGTTTTGCCTTATTTCAGAGCTGCAACGTTACTGGAGTATCAAAAAGCACAAGGTGTGCGATACTCAGGGACATAGCCAAGGTAAGGAAGGCTGAAAAACGACCTATGAACATGAAACATAAGATAAAATGTCAAGAATGGGCCAAGAAATATCTTAAGACTGATTTTTCAAAGGTTTTATGGACTGATGAAACGAGAGTGACTCTTGATGGGCCAGATGGATGGGTCAGATGCTGGATCAGTAAAGGGCAGAGAGCTCCACTCCGACTCAGACACCAGCAAGGTGGAGGTGGGGTACTGGTATGGGCTGATATCATCAAAGATGAACTTGAGGGACCTTTTTGGGTAGAGGATGGAGTGAAGCTCAACTCCCAGACCTACTGCCAGTTTCTGGAAGACAACTTCTTCAAGCTGTGGTACAGGAAGAAGTCAGTATCGTTCAAGAAAAACATGATTTTCATGCAGGACAATGCTCCATCACATGCAACCAACTACTCCACAGTGTGGCTGGCCAGTAAAGGTCTAAAAGAAGAAAAAATAATGACATGGCCCCCTTGTTCACCTGATCTGAAGCCCATAGAGAACCTGTGGTCCATCATAAAATGTGAGATCTACAGGGAGGGAAAACAGTACACCTCTCGAACAGTGTCTGGCAGGCTGTGGTGGCTGCTGCATGCAATGTTGATCGAAAACAGATCAAGCAACTGACAGAATCTATGGATGGAAGGCTGTTGAGTGTCATCATAAAAAAAGATGGCTATATTGATCACTAATTTTTTGGGCTTTTGTTTTTGCATGTCAGAAATGTTTATTTCTAAATTGTGTGCACTGATATTGGTTTACCTGGTGAAAATAATCAAGTGAGATGGGATTATATTTGGTTTTTATTAAGTTGCCTAATAATTCTGCACAGTAATAGTTACCTGCACAAACAGATATCCTCCTAAGATAGCCAAATCTAAAAAAAAAACACTCCAACTTCCAAAAATATTAAGCATGGATATTTATGAGTCTATTGGGTTGATTGAGAACATAGTTGTTGATCAATAATAAAAATAATCCTCTAAAATACAACTTGCCTAATAATTCTGCACACAGTGTACATATTGTGGAATACCTATACTAACTATAAACAAGCAAATTCCCCCCTGATGCAGCAGCAGCTCTCTCTACTCTGCCTGTTTCCAGGGTAGACTATGAAGAGCATATTAGCGCCAGGTCTTATATATGCTGTGTATCCAGCCAATCGCTGTAATGCCCACAATCAACATGGCTACAGCCTTACAGTGCATGGCAGGCAATCCCTGCATGTTCATTGGCTCTCTAAAGAGTGCCAAACATGCAGGGAGGGGACCCAACTTCCCACCCGAACAACCTGGAAATACTCGGCGAGCGTCGAGCTTGTCGAGCACAGTGATGCTCGGGCGAGTATCGAGCAGTGGAGAGCACTTTCACTCATCACTAAATATGACAGTAACATTGCTAATGTGAATATTGTAGCCAGTGCACATGGAAATTTGATTCTCGGAGAAGTTATTTTCTGCAAATTTGATGTACTTTTTTATACTCTGGTGTCTCTCCAGATGCCAGGTCATAATAAGTGTAATATGTAAAAATAAAAAGAAAAATTATACTCACCACACCACTTACCTTTCTGGCCCCGTACATTCTTCACCATCACCCATGTGGTCCCTGTCACATCTTCTGATCCACACATGCTGAAATCACCAGGTCTCTCATGCTTGGCCAGGATTTCCTTCTCTGATGAGAGTTCTGCTCAAGCGAGCGAAAGGTCACAACATCATGTCACAACATCCACCATGACCATGCACGCACATGTGCAGATCCATCCTGGGCATCATCAGAACCAGAATTCCCAGTGAGAGCAGCATGGATCATAAGATGTAATAAGGACAGGATGGGGGATGGTGAGGAGTGGAGTGGAGGGGCAGGAGAGGTAAGCCATAAGGTGAGTACTAGAGATGAGAGTTGTTCTACTCGAACTGTTCGCCAATCTCAAATTCGAGCTGTTTTGGGCGGTGTTCGAGCCGTTCGGCGAACACGAACAATTTGAGAAAAATTTGGCTGTTCGAGGTTATGTTCGATAACTGTTCGTGCACCAAAATCATAACTGGATTTTTTCTCAGTAATGATGAAAATTAAAGTTAATACGCAGTTTGAGTGTACAGCGGGGTGGGGGGAGGGGCAGGGGATGGATCTCTGCAGGAACAATGAAGATCTCCATTTTTTTTTTCTCTTTCCCGCATTTACAGTGGGGAGGTGCAATCTGTCAGCCTATCAGCAGTGCACACACGGAGCGAAGTGCTTTTTTTCACACAAGCAAGGGCATGTGTCATTGGCAGTGTATGTCACATGTCCTTGCCCTATAAGACCAAGCCATTTTCCCCGTCGCTACCATTTTCTCACTGCTGCAGCTGCGTGTTAGACGGCACCGCTGTTGCTGTGTGCGCTATACCTTGTTAATTTCAAGCCAATTTTCGCACAAATCTACAGATAGCTTGGGAGTAGGGAATAGTTGTGATTGCAGTCCTTTTAAGGACTAGGTTACAGCATTTCCTATGACTTTTATCAGGCAGGTCTGTGCTCTTAAATAGATAGGATGTGGGAGTAAAGACTAATTGTAATTGGAGTCCTTTTCAGGACTAGGTTACATCAGTTCCTATCAGTTTTTGCCAGGCAGGTCTGTGCCAGTGCTGTGCAAGTTTTTTTCACAGCATTTGGCTGAATCTAGCAAAGCTAATCCTTTTTGGCCTATCTGTGTTGCAAGATATACCACCTGTGTATAGAATACCAATTGTTTTACTGCACCTAGTGAAGTAAAATCTTTTGGGCATAGCATCATTCTATTAGTCCATCTATACTGACCTCCATCAGGTTGCAAATTGAATATAATTTTTTTCTGCATCTAGCTCTGAAAAAATATTGTGCTTCTAGCTGTGTGTGGGACTTGTTGTATTAGTCCATCTATACTGACCTCCATCAGGTTGCAAACTGAATATATATTTTTTTGCATCTACCTCTGAAAAAATATTGGGCTTCTAGCTGTGTGTGGGACTTGTTCTATTAATCCATCTATACAGACCTCCATCAGGTTGCAAACTGAATATATTTTTTTCTGCATCTACCTCTGAAAAAATATTGGGCTTCTAGCTGTGTGTGGGACTTGTTGTATTAGTCCATCTATACTGACCTCCATCAGGTTGCAAATTAAAAATAATTTTTATCTGCATCTACAGTACCTCTGAAAAAATATTTGGGCTTCTAGCTGTGTGTGGGACTTGCTGTATTAGTCCATCTATACTTACCTCCATCAGGTTGCAAACTGAATATATTTTTTTATGCATCTACCTCTGAAAAAATATTGGGCTTCTAGCTGTGTGTGGGACTTGTTCTATTAATCCATCTATACAGACCTCCATCAGGTTGCAAACTGAATATATTTTTTTCTGCATCTACCTCTGAAAAAATATTGGGCTTCTAGCTGTGTGTGGGACTTGTTGTATTAGTCCATCTATACTGACCTCCATCAGGTTGCAAATTAAAAATAATTTTTATCTGCATCTACAGTACCTCTGAAAAAATATTTGGGCTTCTAGCTGTGTGTGGGACTTGTTCTATTAGTCCATCTATACTGACCTCCATCAGGTTGCAAATTGAATATAATTTTTATCTGCATCTAGCTCTGAAAAAATATTTGGCCTTCTAGCAGTGTGTGGGACTTTCTCTATTAGTCCATCTATACTGACCTCCATCAGGTTGCAAATTGAATATAATTTTTATCTGCATCTACCTCTGAAAAAATATTGGGCTTCTAGCTGTGTGTGGGACTTGTTGTATTAGTCCATCTATACTGACCTCCATCAGGTTGCAAATTAAAAATAATTTTTATCTGCATCTACAGTACCTCTGAAAAAATATTTGGGCTTCTAGCTGTGTGTGGGACTTGTTCTATTAGTCCATCTATACTGACCTCCATCAGGTTGCAAATTGAATATAATTTTTATCTGCATCTAGCTCTGAAAAAATATTTGGCCTTCTAGCAGTGTGTGGGACTTTCTCTATTAGTCCATCTATACTGAGCTCCATCAGGTTGCAAATTGAATATAATTTTTATCTGCATCTACCTCTGAAAAAATATTTGGCCTTCTAGCAGTGTGTGGGACTTTCTCTATTAGTCCATCTATACTGACCTCCATCAGGTTGCAAATTAAAAATAATTTTTATCTGCATCTACCGCTGAAAAAATATTTGGGCTTCTAGCAGTGTGTGGGACTCATTGTATTAGGCCATCTATACCAAGCTCCACCAGCTTTGAAATTAATAATAATTTTTAGCTGCATCTAGCCCTGAAAATAATTTTTCCCAATAGTGGTAGCAATAGAAATATGGGGCGCGCGCCTGGCTAACAAAAATATACGCTTCATAACACAAAACACCAGCCTAGCGCACTGCATTAATAAGATGGCATAATCGTCTCTCCCAGTGCTAGGCCTACTACGCAGGCTAGTATTCCTGTGCCTAAAACACAATGTATGGGTCCGCGCTAGCCACTATGCTGAGGGGTATAAAGCTGCTGCTAACGCTTTATAACAATTCAATTGGCAGATTTTCACAGAGCTCTTCCACAACGCCCACCCATCGGGCAACAGTAGCCCACCCTCCCTATGGGATCTAGTGGCGAATAGTTGATGCCATTAATCAGAGCGTCAGTTGCCCCGTCAACGTGGCAAGCATACGGTAAGGCATGGGAAGAGTGGACACGACTAGTAGCAGGCAGACGGGTTGACCAATGTGAACAAGCCAGATCACAAGTCACCATAGAATTTCTCCACCAGCTAATGATGAGGGGCATATCAGGGGCGTCAGCGCAGCGGTGTCTGACCGGAGTAGCATTTCACTTCCAACTACTGAATTGGGGAGATGTGACAAAGATTCATCATCAGACAATCCATAAAAGGGTGGAAAAGGGGTCAGCCAAGTCAGGAATGTAGACGTCCCGTCCCGTGTCACTAAAACTGATTTCTCACATCTTATCCCTAACACCATTAACATGACACTCACAATTTGAAGCAACACTAATGTCTACTGCATTTGTGATCGCCTTCTTCGGGGCGCTATGTATAAGCAAATTAGTCCCTCAATCCAAAATTACCACCAGTGGACGCTTATTACACCATGAAGTAGTCATAGCCAATAATGCAATACGTGTACGCATACACCAATCGAAAACGGTTCCAGCGGGCAGGGGTACTTGGGTACTTCTACAACCCACAAACGGTACACTGAGTCGGGTAACAATAGTAAAAACATATCTAACCATCAGATCACAAAGTAATTTCTTCGTATCACACATTGATGGAACGCCATTATCAAGATACCTGTTCCAAGCTATATTTAATAAATGCATAACATCGGCAGGGAACCACCCCAAAGATTACGGGACACACTCATTCCGCATAGGTGCGGCCACGGAAGCAGCAAGAGCAGGACTGTCAGAAAAGGAAGTTCAGAGGATAGGGAGATGGTGATCCACGTGTTTGGCGAGATACATAAGACCGGACTTGTTATCCTAACATGGTTTGTTTCTTTTACAGGTGACGCTAAGCCAACAGTGTGAGTGATAGGCCACTCGTATATATATTGGGCACAAAAAAGGGCGAAAGTCCGCCCAGGCGGGAGGAAATTAGAGTTTCATAACACATATTTCAACTGGAGAGGTATTAGAGGCCTGCTATGGCCACAGGTACTAATGGAGGTAATCAAGGTAGGGAGAGAGGCAAGAGGTCCGATCATCTTAGTTATACAGGCCGGGGGAAACAACCTAGGTCATCACAAGAGCGCATAACTAATGGCAATAATGAAACTAGACACTGAGCGCTTCAGAGAATTTTTCACAAAATTAGCTATAGTATGGTCAGAGATTGTGCCGATAGCGGTATGGCAAGGTGCGCGAGACATCACGGCCATCGAATGGACAAGGCGGGTAATAAATATTCGGATGGCAAAATTTAGAAGAGACAGAGGCGGTGTAGTGATACGACACCAACAACTGGAAGGAGATAAAGCAGGCCTCATACGGCCCGACGGTGTTCACTTAATAGATATTGGACTGGACATATTCCTGTCAGGACTCCAGGACGGAGTGGAACAAGCGTTAAGAGTGATGGGTGGGGGTCAGAGTCCTGCATACGAGTACGCTGGATCCTCCGTGGCCTGGAAATAGAAAGGACATGTTGGAGAGTTACACTTGTTGGCCAACTTGCCGGAGTGGGGACCCAGGGCATGCTGCAACAAGTTGAATTATTTTAGAAATAAAATGCCTTTCTAATGGAATGAGTATAAAGAGTTAATAAAGCTGTGACCGATCCTCACCCATCCAGTTGTAAGAGTTACATTATTGGGTTGTCCATGAAAGGGGGGCGGTAGGGGGGCTGAGCATCTGGGTTTGGTTGGGGGTCCCCACAGTCTGCCTAGGCTAGATTAATTTAAAAATTCTTATTAGATACACAGGTGGTGCAGCTTGCTTCGCAGCTGGGCTACTACGCCCAAAGTATTGCCTAGGCTAGATGCAGTTAAAAATTCTACGCTGACTAGCAGACACTGAAGATTTGGAGCAGACCTCTGAGTAAACAGCTCTTCAGACTCAACCATCTGTGTTACCGCAAGCCATAGTGCATGTAGTTTCTTACAGTTAAAAGGGGGGGGTGCGACCCAACCCACCTGGAATTGACGATGCCAACGTCACGTAAGACACAGCAAGGGGACTCCCAAAATTGTGGCACAGACACCACTTAACCCTAGAACGCATACCTGTGGCCTTGCAGGCCCGCCCAGTTAATTGTTTTCTATTTTCTGCAAGATTGCTTTAGTTAGAATTTTGAAACTCTAGGTATTCTTCATGTATATAGTTGTTTGTCATTTGAGTTTGAGTTATTCCATGTTATTTGCACACGGGCCTAAAGGGCCCCAGGTATGTGAAAGTGTAGATTTTTATGGTCATGCGTTCTAGGGTTAAGTGGCATCAAATGCCCCACTGTTGCTTAAAACGGTTGGTGAGGTGATTTTACCAAATCCCCAAGCTTTTAGTCTCCCAAGGATGACACAGGGGTAGAAATGTCCTTGCGAATCCATGATTTGATCATCTTTATGAACGTGAGTCTGTCTACATTCTCAGTGGACAGCCGCGTGCGCTTATCTGTCAGCACACCACCAGCAGCGCTGAACACATGTTCAGAGAGAACGCTGGCTGCATGGCATGACAAGATCTCCAAGGAGTGAGTGGCGAGCTCCGGCGATTTTTCAAGATTGGAATACCAAAATGAGCAAGGGTCCAGTGACACAGTCATGGCTTCGATGTTCACTTGGAGATTCTCCTGTACCATCCTCTCTAGGCATTGACTATGTGTCAGACTTCTTGTCTCCTGTGGCCTTGCAAAGGATGGTCTAAAAAAGTGGTGAAACGATTCCACAAAATTGCTGTTACCAGCAGATACTGTGTTACTGTTACTGTTTGAGTGATGAAGACTCGACAGTCCCACCGTTGGCAAGTTAGAACTGTGAGATTCACTACGTGCATCACTGGTGTTTTGTGGAAAAGCACATGTAAGATTCTGCAACAGATACTCCTGCATTCGTCAATACCTTTTTATGGCAGGAATTATTTCGGCAAATATACTTTTGTACCGGGGATCTAAGAGTGTGGCAACCCAGTAGTCGGGATTACTTCGAATTCTGACAATCCGGGGGTCAAGTTGCAGGTAGTGCAGCAAGAAGGCACTCATGTGTCTTGCGCATCCAGAAGGACCAAGTCCTTGTTGTGTTGGTAGCGAGGTAAGAATCATGCTTCCTTCCTCTGCCCTCTCCCTCCAACCTCGCACAACAGAAGTGTGATCAAGTTCTCCCTCATCTGATGAGTCTTCCATGCCCATTGCCAGTTCGTCCTCCACTTCTTCCTCGGCTCCTGCACCTTCCTCAACAGTTTGGCTGCTACCATGCGCCCTGGTTAATCCCTCTCCCCCACCCTCCCATGCCTGCCGCCTTGGTGCTGCCAACCGTCTGGACCTTGGAGATGTTATCACTTCTGCATACGACTCCTCCACTACTTCCTCCACCTCCTCTTGTCCCACCACCTGACTCCGAATTCTGTTTAACATGTGCTCCAGCATGTAAATCACCGTAATAGTCATGCTGATAATGGCATCGTCAGCACTAAACATCTTCGTCGCCATTTCAAGACTGTGCAGAAGGGTGCATAGGTCCCTGATCTGAGACCACTCCTCCAGCGTGATTTGCCCCACCTCTGGATCTCGTTGGCCCAGGCTATACGTCAGAACGTATTGCACCAGGGCTTGTCGGTGCTGCCACAGTCGCTGCAACATGTACAGAGTTGAATTCCACCGTGTCGGCACATTGCATTTCAGCCGGTGAACTGGCAGGCTCAACGACTTCTGTAGAGATGTAAGTCGTTGAACTGCGGGATGCGAACGGCGGAAGTGAGCACACAGCGACCGTGCACTCTGCAGAAGGCCATCTAGTCCGGGATAGTGGGCTAAAAATTGCTGGACAACCAGGTTCAACACGTGAGCCATACAAGGCACGTGTGTGACATTGCCCCGGCGAAGTGCCGCACCCAGGTTTGCAGCATTGTCGCACATGGCCTTCCCTGGTTGCAGGTCCAGTGGAGACAACCTTTCATGAAACTGGGTCTCCAGAGCTGACCAAAACTCCTCAGCTGTGTGACTCACATTTCCCAGACATTTCAAAGTAAACACTGATGCGTTGAGCCCTGCTGCCAGCATAGTAAGGAGGTGTGCAGGATTCCTTCTGCGCAGTTAGAAAGCAGGTGGCATTACCAGACAGGCTTTGGGTGCAGGTGGAGGACCGAGAGGAGGTTGAGGAGGCAGAAGCAGTGGAGGAAGTTCGAGATAAAGAGGATTAACACACAACTCGTGGGGACGGTAAGACTTGGACAGCAGCCCCTTGTCCTGCTGTCACCATAGTTACCCAGTGCCCAGTCAGCGAAATGTAACGCCCCTGTCCATGCCTTCTCGTCCAAGTGTCTGTGGTGAAGTGCACTCTGTCACACACAGAGTTTCTCAAAGAAGCGGTGATGTTGTGTGCGACATGCTAGTGGAGCGCAGGCACACCTTTCTTTGAGAAGTAGTGCCGACTGGGCATCTGGTACTGGGGCACTGTGACGGACATAAGGTCTTGAAAATCCTCTGTGTCCTCCAGGTGGAAAGGCAGCATTTCTGTAGCCAACAGCTTGCAGATGGTGAAATTCAACCTCTTAGCTTTCTCATGGCTAGGAGGAAATGGTCTTTTACTTTTCCACATCTGAGGGACCGAGGGCTGGCTGTTGTGCTTAGACGGTGTTGAGTAGGGTGCCCCCGGCAACTGCCGGTCTGTGAGGAAGATGCAGGCGGACATGTTAGGTTGCCTTGATCCAAAGGTGGTGCTCTCGATGTCGGAGAGCGCTCAACACTAGCAGGTGTTTCCACTTCCCAATGAACTGACGACCTGCCAATCACACTGGCTGTTGCGGGTAAAGAGGTGGCAGGTCTGCGTCCAAAAACATGTGTGACTGCTGTCCACCCAGTCACAGAGGATGAAGAGGCTGCGGATGCACAAGATGGGGCAGACGGTGGTTGGCCCAGCCAGCTAGGCCGCATTGTAGCACAGTGAGCTTCCCACTGCAACTTATGCTTCATATCCATGTGACGGTACATGCATGAAGTACTCAAACTATGTATTTTTTGGCCTCTACTTAGCTTTTGCTGACAAATATTACAGATAAAATGAGTTGGGTCATCCTTATCGATCTGAATAAATGCCCAGGCTATGCAAGTCTTAGAGCCCATGTGACCTGAAGAGCCACTATGACTTGTGGTCAGAGGCAGAGTTGTGGTTGAGGATGCAGTTGTTGACGTGCTTCCAGTACTCCGTCTCTGTTCAGGAAGGCGCAACCTAACCTCGTCGTCAATAGCATCTGTGATGCCCCGATGCGCTTGTTATCACAGATCCTACAAGAGTGCATTGATGGAATCCTCCACAAGAGGCCCCCATAAACATTCACACATCTCCACCTTCCACCTCAGACCAGCAGAGGGAGCCCGTTAGGGATATAAATAGGGAAGGTGGAGCTAGGCAGTTCAGTTCCTCTGAAGAGTTCCTGCAGTAGAGAAGCCTAAGAGAGGTCAGTCTGCAGTGGAGCTCAGTCTAGTCTAGAGAACGCAGTTAATAGTTCAGCAGTGGAGCACGAGGCTCCTGCTTGCTAGATTCAGGGAGCCCAGATAGAGCTTAAGGTGTGCCGGTGCCGTAAGATCAGTGAAGCGCGGCAAGCTGCCGTTAGTGTGTATAGCCTAGTGAGGGCCCGAGTAGGCCGAAGGCGAGTGGCGAGTTAGTACATAAGGGGCAGAGGAGCTTAACCAGCTCACCCCGAAGCATTTACCGGACACAGGATCCGAGCTTACCGGTATCTCTATGACCCAGTAAGGCATAACCGGAATCCCTGGAGAACTACAAGTCCCAGGATCGCTAAGGTGCTGATATGTAACAGAGCCAGGAGACGCTTAGGCCCCGCATACTGGGAGCGTGAACTCCAAGAAAAGGCCCTACCACAAGGTCAGCCAGCGCAGGACAGAGACAAAGTTAGGCCTAGCTCCAGGCAGGTCAGAAACTTACTACGCAGAGGCAAGAAACAGGAGGCCCTACACCCGCTCATTGGGGAGAATCCTGATATGCACCCTTCACCCTACAGTGCTCCGGGATGTGCCTGAATTTCCACCAGTAAAAGGTACTGAAGTGACTACTGTGTCCGTTCCCGTTCTTGCTCTGACCCAGCTGGGTCTCGCCTGTCCTGCATTCCCCCTGCATACGCTGCCCTGAGACCTAGCTCCACCTGTGGGGAGCTATACTATCGAGCTGCCTTATCACCGGCCTCAGTGGACTGCTGCAGCGCTGGTGCTTGTCACCAGATACCACAGGTGGCGTCATGAACTCTTATAAAATTAACAATTATCCACCCTTTTAAATAGAGACCCCAGGGTACGGGCCAGGGAGCCGACCACCGCGACATCCCCAAGGCCAGGCAAATGCCCGGGTACTGAGTCATCCCCATCCCCAGGGCTAGTCACATCCTCCTCCACCTC
Organism: Phyllobates terribilis; assembly: GCF_046119375.1. Classification (NCBI taxonomy): domain Eukaryota; kingdom Metazoa; phylum Chordata; class Amphibia; order Anura; family Dendrobatidae; genus Phyllobates; species Phyllobates terribilis. The sequence continues at coordinate 732,630,865 of NW_027362763.1, read as the reverse complement.
CTCTGCTGACCTCATCGACTGTCTGACTGTGGGTTGACAGTAAGTGGGATCTCCAACCTCGTCATCATCACCCTGTGTGTTATCACACCCGTCGCCCTCAGAGCCAACCTCTTCCTGCCCTGACCGAAAAGTCAAGTTGTCGCTCCAATCAGGTATTTGAGTCTCATCATCGTCTTCATCATTGTCTCCACCAACAGGAGTTACAGTTTGGGAACAAGGGTCTACATTATGCTCAGAACCTTCTTCATCTGGTCCTGGATCCAACTTATAAAGATTCTGGGCATCGGATCAGATCATTTCCTCATCTGGATTAACAGAAGCTCTGGAGCAGACCTCCGTTTCCCAGGCTATAGTATGAGTAAACAGCTGGGCAGACTCAGCCATCTGTGTTACCCCATACTCAGACGGGCAGCTGGAGACTTGGGAGCTGTGAGGAAGGAAGTGCGATTGGGGTGACACCTCTGAGGACTGGAGTATTTGTGATGTTGAAATTGAGGTGATGGAGAGCCCACTTGAAGGAGCACTTGATATCCGTTGAAGCACCTGCTGTTTTTGTGCCTCATCTAGAATTTGTAGCGATGGGCGTGTCCGTAAGAATGGGATCGTATCACATTGTCCACGAAAAGAAGTCGACATCTTAGTTTGGCTGGAAGATGGTCTTTCTTCTGCAGATGTTACTCCCCCCCCCACCGTGGGGGGCCTCGACCCAACGGCGGACAGGCACCAGTATTGGGATAGGGGGGCTGGCCGTCAGGGTCCACCGCGGCTCTGGCACAAACCCGGCGACACAGAGGTGGCACAGGCAGGAACGGACTGGCCGTGTCGGCTTCTCACTTTTTGGATTTTAGAAGGGCATGACATGCCTATATCTGTGTCTCCCCCTCCTTTTACTCCTCCACCTCTTTTCTTTTCGCATGACTATATGTACTTGTCACTTTTCCATGTGTTAGTTGTGTCTTCTGAGCAGTTTGTCAGCTTTTGGACACCTTTGAAGGTGTTTTCTATGTGTTTCTATGTGTTTTTGTTTGCCTGCCATTGGTTTTAACGGTGTTCGAAGGTGTTCGACGAACAGTTCGACGAACAGTTCGGCGAACACACGGGTGTTCGACGAACCGAACCGAACTCGAACACTACGGGGGTGGCTCAACACTGGTGAGTACAAGTATTTTTTATTTTTTTTACCTTTTCACGGCTCTTTACAGCTCAGAAGAATGGCAGCTTGGCTATTAATCAAAGGGACACCAAGATAAAGCTTCTCTTTAAGTGTACAGTATTGCTACAAATATTATAAGTATTAAATCAGAGCAATGTCCAAATAATAGTAACCATCAAGTCACTGGGTAACCCGAATAAAGATTACGTATCAAAAAATATCTCTACCCCTGGATTCCTTGGCTAGATATATAGAGTGAACACCATGTTTAATAATACAAAGTAATAGATACCTGAATGTAGAGGGGCACAGGACCAATCGAGCATACATGTTCCACACCAAGTATACCAATCACATAATCAAAGTAAGCCACTGTCCCCCATTATTTCATAGCTGTCACAGACATGCATTCATATAAAGGAGTTAAGTGCTGTAAATATAATTACCTGAGTAAAACCTCACAGTGGGACTCGTAGAAAGGATTTTGTTTGTTGGTCCTGCGTCAACGTGGATGTGTACTACCCCCAGGAAGAAGCCAATGGCGAAACGCACATCGGGGTTGATGGACACAGGACCAACACACAAAATACTTTTTGCAAGTCCCACTGTGAGGTTTACCAAGGTAAGTATATTTACAGCACTTAACTGAACTCCTTTATATGAATGCATGTCTGTCACTGCTATGAAATAATGGGATATAGTGACTTACTTTTTTTTGATTATGTGATTGGTACACATGTGGTCAAAATTGTTGGTACTCCTCGTTTAATGAAAGAAACACCCACAATGGTCACAGAAATAACTTGAATCTGACAAAAGTAATACTAAATTAAAAACCTATGAAAATGAACAAATGAAAGTCAGTCTTTGCTTTTCAACCCTGCTTCCACAGAATTAAAAAAAATAATTAAACTCATGAAATAGGCCTGGACAGAAATGATGGTATCCCTGAAAATAATGTGACAAAAGGGAAGTGTTAAATCAAGTTGTGTCCACGAATTAGCATCACAGGTGTCTACAATCTTGTACTCAGTCCGTGGGCCTGCCTGTATATAAGGCTACAGATACTCACTGTGCTGTTTGGTGACATGGTGTGTTCAACACTCAACATGGGCCAGAAGAAGCAAAGGAAAGAGTTGTCTCAGGAGATTAGAAAGAAAATTATAGACAAGTATGTTAAAGGTAAGGGTTATAAGACCATCTCCAAGAGGCTTGATGTTCCTGTGACTACAGTTGCACATATTATTCAGAAATTTAAGATTCATGGGACTGTAGCCAACCTCCCTGGACGTGGCCACAGGAGGAAAATTGATGACAAATCAAAGAGACGGATAATACGAATGGTAACAAAAGAGCCCAGGATAACTTCTAAAGAGATTAAAGGTGAACTTCAAGCTCAAAGAACATCAGTGTCAGATCACACCATATGTCGTTGTTTGATGCAAGCAGGACTTCATGGGAGACGACCCAGGAGAACATCATTGTTGAAAAAAAATCATAAAAAAGCCAGACTGGAAATTGCCAAACTACATGTTGACAAGCCACAAAGCTTCTGGGAGAATGTCCTATGGACAGATGAGACAAAAATGGAAGTTTTTTGCAAGGCACATCAGCTCTATGATCACAGACGGAAAAATGAAGCATATAAAGAAAAGAATACTGTCCCTACTGTGAAACATGGAGGAGGCTCTGTTATGTTCTGGGGCTGCTTTGCTGCATCTGGCACAGGGTGTCTTGAATCTGTGCAGGGTGCAATGAAATTTCAAGACTATCAAGGGATTTTAGAGAGAAATATGCTGCCCAGTATCAGAAAGCTTGGTCTCAGTCGCAGGTCATGGGTCTTGCAACAAGATAATGACCCAAAACACACAGCTAAAATCACCCAAAAATGGCTAAGAGGAAAACATTGGACTATTCTGAAGTAGCCTTCTATGAGCCCTGACCTAAATCCTATTGAGCATCTTTGGAAAGAGCTGAAACATGCTGTCTGGAAAAGGCAACCTTCAAACACGAGACAACTGGAACAGTTTGCTCATGAGGAGTGGGCCAAAATACCTGACGAGAGGTGCAGAAGTCTCATTGACAGTTACAGGAATCGTTTGATTGAAGTGATTGCCTCAAAAGAATATTCAACAAAATATTAAGTTAAGAGTACCATAATTTTTGTCCAGGCCTATTTCATGAGTTTAATTTTTTTTTAAATTCTGTGGAAGCAGGGTTGAAAAGCAATGTCTGACTTTCATTTGTTCATTTTCATAGATTTTTCATTTATTATTACTTTTGTCAGATTCATGTTATTTCTGTGACCATTGTGGGTTTTTCTTTCATTAAACGAGGGGTACCAACCATTTTGGCCACGTATATGTATACTGGGTATGGAGCATGGATGTTTAATTGGTCCTGTGCCCCTCTACATTGAAGTATCTATCGTTCTATGAAATGTTTGTTGTTTTAAATAATTAATACATTTTATTTTTTATTATTAAACATGGTGTTCACTTTATATATCTAGCTGGGGGAATCCTATCCTGGGAGTATAAATATTATAAATATTTGCAAAATGTCATAAATATTATATGTTTATAGCTGCAATATATTTTATTTAATAAACATTAAAATGTTTCAGTTTTTATGTATTTGTGGCATAATATTCTTGAAAACATTTACAGCTGTACATACAGAAAAAAGAACAATATTGTTCTGCAGAATCCCCCCAAAAATATATTTTTCTAGTTAAAATTTTTTAATAATCACAAACCTATTTGCTCCATCATTTCACATATATGCTCCTTTTACTGTGTAATATATGTCAGGTTCTTTATTGTTAATATTTATTAAATTGCAGCTTTTTGACATCCATTAAGCTTAAGTGTCCCGGTCTATAGTAATACATCTAACTGTATAAAGAGACATTTGGTCCACATCATAATATGTACATCTCACAGTGATCAAAAGAATAGGCCCTTCAGGGTGTAATTTGATAAAATGTCTAGACCTACTTAAAAGCTTGATTGTATGATACGTTTTCAAAAGCCTCCAGTCCATTAAAGCCTGTAAGTATTAGTTTCTGTAATGTGACATCGGCCTCCACTTGTCAATCTTTTGTGACTTGTTGTGCAACTTTAGAATTTGTCTCACGCGATCATATAAAGGACAAAGATGAAAACACTGTGCGTGATAAGAAATACAATACACTATATGTAATAATCTAAAAGGGTCAAATTAATTACATGCTTAGCTGACTGGAAGAAGGTCCTATACAATGAAGAACCAAAATTTAAGAGAAGAGCAGGGTATGTATGGTGTAGAATGACCATGGGCAAAAGTTGTGAATAAAAGAGAAATAAACCTGACCAGCTGTTACCTGACCGTTTCAAAATTTCAAAAGAAATAAATAAAGAAAGCCATATAAATATATGTATCTCTCTCTCTGTATATATATTATATATATATATATATATATATATATATATATATATACATATATATATGTATATATATATATATACAGTACAGACCAAAAGTTTGGACACACCTTCTCATTTAAAGATTTTTCTGTATTTTCATTACTTTGAAAATTGTACATTCACCCTGAATGCATCAAAACTATGAATTAACACATGTGGAATTATATACTTAACAAAATAGTGTGAAACAACTGAAAATATGTCTTATATTATAGATTCTTCAAAGTTGCCACCTTTTGCTTTGATGACTGCTTTGCACACTCTTGGCATTCTCTTGATGAGCTTCAAGAGGTAGTCACCGGAAATGGTATTCACTTCACAGGTGTGCCCTGTCAGGTTTAATAAGTGGGATTTCTTGCCTTATAAATTGGGTTGTGTTGTGCAGAAGTCAGGTGGATACACAGCTGATAGTCCTACTGAATAGACTGTTAGAATTTGTATTATGGCAAGAAAAAAGCTGCTAAGTAAAGAAAAACGAGTGGCCATCATTACTTTAAGAAATGAAGGTCAGTCAGTTTGAAAAATTGGGCAAACTTTGAAAGTGTCCCCAAGTGCAGTTGCAAAAACCATAAAGCGCTACAAAGCAACTGGCTCACATGAGGACCGTCCCAGGAAAGGAAGACCAAGAGTCACCTCTGCTTCTGAGGATAAGTTTATCCGAGTCACCAGCCTCAGAAATCGCAGGTTAACAGCAGCTCAGATTAGAGACCAGGTCAATGCCACACAGAGTTCTAGCAGCATTCACATCTCTACAACAACTGTTAAGAGGAAACTTTGTGCAGCAGGCCTTCATGGTAAAATAGCTGCTAGGAAACCACTGCTAAGGACAGGCAACAAGCAGAAGAGACTTGCTTGGGTTAAAGAACACAAAGAATGGACATTAGACCAGTGGAAATCTGTGCTTTGGTCTGATGAGTCCAAATTTGAGATCTTTGATTCAAACCACCGTGTCTTTGTGCGACGCAGAAAATGTGAACGGATGGACTCTACATGCCTGGTTCCCACTGTGAAGCATGGAGGAGGAGGTGTGATGGTGTGGGGGTGCTTTGCTAGTGACACTGTTGGGGATTTATTGAAAATTGAAGGCATACTGAACCAGCATGGCTACCACAGCATCTTGCAGTGGCATGCTATTCCATCCGGTTTGCGTTTAGTTGGACCATCATTTAGTTTTCAACAGGACAATGACCCCAAACACACCTCCAGGCTGTGTAAGGGCTATTTGACCAAGAAGGAGAGTGATGGGGTGCTACGCCAGATGACCTGGCCTCCACAGTCACCAGACCTGAACCTAATCGAGATGGTTTGGGGTGAGCTGGACCACAGAGTGAAGGCAAAAGGGCCAACAAGTGCTAAGCATCTCTGGGAACTCCTTCAAGATTGTTGGAAGACCATTTCCGGTGACTACCTCTTGAAGCTCATCAAGAGAATGCCAAGAGTGTGCAAAACAGTCATCAAAGGAAAAGGTGGCTACTTTGAAGAACCTAGAATATAAGACATATTTTCAGTTGTTTCACACTTTTTTGTTAAGTATATAATTCCATATGTGTTAATTCATAGTCTTGATGCCTTCAGTGTGAATGTACAATTTTCATAGTCATGAAAATACAGAATAATCTCTAAATGAGAAGGTGTGTCCAAACTTTTGGTCTGTACTGTATATATATATATATATATATACTGCTCAAAAAAATAAAGGGAACACTCAAACAACAGAATATAACTCCAAGAAAATCAAACTTCTGTGAAATCAAACTGTCCACTTAGGAAGCAACACTGATCGACAATCAATTTCACTTGCTGTTGTGCAAATGGAATAGACAATAAATGGAAATTATTGGCAATTATCAAGACACCCTCAATAATGGAGTGATTCTGCAGGTGGGGACCACAGACCACATCTCAGTACTAATGCTTTCTGGCTGATGTTTTGGTCACTTTTGAATCTTGGTTGTGCTTTCACACTTGTGGCAGCATGAGATGGACTCTACAACCCACAGAAGTTGCTCAGGTAGTGCAGCTAATCCAGGATGGCACATCAATGCGAGCTGCGGTAAGAAGGTTTGCTGTGTCTGTCAGCATAGTGTCCAGAAGCTGGAGGCGCTACCAGGAGACTGGCCAGTACACCAGGAGATGTGGAGGGGGCCATAGGAGGGCAACAACTCATCAGCAGGACCGCTACCTCCGCCTTTGTGCAAGGAGGAACAGGGGGAGCACTGCCAGAGCCCTGCAAAATGATCTCCAGCAGGCCACAAATGTGCTTGTGTCTGCACAAACGGTTAGAAACCGACTCCATGTGGGTGGTATGAGGGCCCGTCGTTCACAGATGGGGGTTGTGCTCACAGCCCAACACCGTGCAGGACGCTTGGCATTTGCCACAGAACACCAGGATTGGCGAAGTCGCCTCTGGTGCCCTGTGCTCTTCAGAGATGAAAGCAAGTTCACGCGGAGCACATGTGACAGACGTGACAGAGTCTGGAGACGCCGTGGAAAGCGATCTGCTGCCTGCAACATCCTTCAGCATGACCGGTTTGGCAGTGGGTCAGTAATGATGTGGGGTGGCATTTCTTTGGAGGGCCGCACAGCCCTCCATGTGCACGCCAGAGGTAGCCTGACTGCCATTAGGTTCCGAGATGAGATCCTCAGACCCCTTGTGAGACCATATGCTGGTGCGGTTGGCCTTGGGTTCCTCCTAATACAGGACAATGCCAGACCTCATGTGGCTGGAGTGTGTCAGCAGTTCCTGCAAGATGAAGGCATTGAAGCTATGGACTGGCCCGCCCATTCCCCAGACCTGAATCCGATTGAGCATATCTGGGACATCATGTCTCGCTCAGGTCAGGGAGAAGATCCCACAGGAGACCATCTGCAACCTCATCAGGAGCATGCCCAGACATTGTAGGGAGGTCATACAGGCACGTGGAGGCCACACACAATACAGAGCCTCATTTTGACTTGTTTTAAGGACATTACATCAAAGTTGGATCAGCCTGTAGTGTGTTTTTCTACTTTAATTTTGGGGGTGACTCCAAATCCAGGCCGCCATTGGTTAATTAATTTGATTTCCATTCTTGATTTTTGTGTGATTTTGTTGTCAGCACATTCAACTTTGTACAGAACAAAGTATTCAATGAGAATATTTCATTAATTCAGATCTAGGATGTGTTATTTGAGTGTTCCCTTTATTTTCTTGAGCAGTGAATATACTGTATATATATATCTTGGTGTCAATGTTGATTGAATTGGAGTGAAATAACAGCATACATGTGTCCTCAGTGTTTTACCGTCTGAAGAACGGTTTTAGTAACTTTCTAAACATCTGTGCCTTGCCACAATTCTGTCTCTGAGCTCCTTGGGCAGTTCCTTTGAGCTCATGATTCTCATTTGGTCTGGCATGCACTGTGAGCTGTGAGGTCTTATATAGACAGGTGTGTGCCTTTCCAAATCAAGTCCTATCAGTTCAATTAAACACTGCTGGACTCCAATGAAGGAGTAGAACCATCTCAAGGAGGATCACAAGGATATGGACAGCATGTAACTTAAATATGAGTGTCTAAGCAAAGGTTCTGAATACTTATGACCATGTGATATTTCAGTTTTTCTTTTTTAATAAATTTGCAAAAATTTCTACATTTCTGTTTTTTTTCAGTCAAGATGGGGTGCAGAGTGTACTTTAATGAGAAAAAAAATGAACTTTTTAGAATTTACCAAATGGCTGCAATTAAACAAAGAGTGAAAAATTTAAAGGGGTCTGAATACTTTCTGTACCCACTGTATGGGCCCTTTGCAGCCCAATTGCTCTTCAAAATGTATAATTCCACCAGATTTAGAGATAGAAATGGGCACCATTACCTCTTAGGGCCTCTGTGCAACTGCACAGGTTGCACCAATGATATGTCCTCCCCTGAGCTCACCTGTCCTGCCATCGCAGATCTGAATTTATCACCTCTATTATTTTCTAATAATTAAAGCCAGATATTAAAATATTTTCTATTTTTCTAAACTGTTTTTATGTTCAAGTTAGACTTTTGATTATGCTTGCAGCAGCCACATGGAAAAAAAAGTGAGGATTTGGCGCACTGGTTCTCACACTCCAGTCATCATGTTTTCCTTAGTATTGCACAAGTAATGGAACCTTGATAATAATTTCATCGCTTATGCAATACTAATGAAATTCTGAAAACATGATCTGTTGGGTGCCGTAAGGACTGGAGTTTGTGGAAGACTGAATTAAAGGGGTTGTCCACTACTGGGACAACCCCTCCTTGATCAAAATGTTTGGCCCCCATAAAATAATAAAGCCTATACTCACCTCCCGTGCTGGCGCCATTCCAGCAGTGTTAGCACTCGCAGTCCCGGGGCTCTCATGTGGTTGTCGTGACATGTGAATTCGGCGCCTTCGGACAAATCGAATATGAAGAGGACTCCAGGCTGCACCTGCTCTTTCACTTCCTCTTCATGCTCAGTTCGACAGGAGGCAGGGACAGTGACATCAGCGTTGAGTGGGCACAGGCATCACGTGTCACAACATCGCACAAGAGCCCGGGGAGAACGAGTACTGACACTGTAGGAATGGCGCCAGCGCGGGAGGCGAGAATAGGCTTTATTATTTTATAGGGGCCAAGCGAGGGGTATGAAAATAAGTTGTCCAAGTAGTGGGCAACTTGTTTATGCCATTAACTACATAGACAGGCAATATCTGAGTTGTGACTATTGTGAATTTTATGTTATCTCTATGTGCTGTTTGTAATTTTAATTCAGTCTGTAATTATAATGAGATGACTATTACAGAATAATCTTTGATCTGTGAGACTTTAAGATATTTTTTAACATATAATGCTGCGGGGAAAAAATTACTAACTCTTTTTAACCCCATAACATCCCATGAAGCACTATTATGTCATGGAGAGTGTCTGGGTATTTGGAACGGGCTCAGCTCCTGAGCCAGTTCCACACTCGACAGATGGCGGCTATTTTACATAGCTATTATCGGCCTTTAACAGTAGGGATCAGTGTTACTGTAGATGACTGCCACTCACCTATTAAATGACGCTGCCAATCATTGACAGTTTTATTTAATCGCCACAATCTGTCCCAGGAATTCGTTCAGGTGCCGGGGGTGGCTGATGGCCCCATGCTTGTCCTATGAAGTTGGTAAGCTGAACGTCGTGAAACACCATGATTTTTAATATATATTGCAATACTACAAAATCAAAGGTTGAAGTCCTGTATGGGGACTGAAAAAGGAAGTGAAAATTGAAAAAAAAGTTTTTAAAAATTAAAAAAGAAAGTTCAAATCACCCCCATTTTCCCTAGATAAACACATGTAAAAATATATATACATATTTGGTATCGCAGAACCTATTTAAGAATGGTTTATCAAAATCTAAAATTGTTTAATCCATATTGTAAATGTTGTAAAAAGAAAAAATCTAATTGGCAAGATAGCTCTTTTTTTGTTGCTGCGTCTCACCCAAAAAATTGCAATAAAGCATAGTATTTACTAAAAACTGTTACAAATAAAAAACAATAGCTCACCCTGCAAAAAAATAAGCCTTCACACAACTCCACTGATGGAAAAATGAAAAAGTCAGAACTTTTGGAAAAAGGCATCATGATTAAATTATTTATAAACAGAAAAGACTCTGTTTGACCAAAGATATTTCTCAATCAATGTAAGAGAGGAACATAAATCCACAGCATGTGTAGCATTGTCTGTTGTAATGAAGTGATGGTGGCAGCTGTGGGATTTCCTTCACTTCAAACAAATATTTTTGACATAAGAACAGTAGCTATAGATTAGTTATTACATCATAGAAAGGGATTTTCCACTTTGGACCCCCTAAATAAATCAGAATGGATGTCCACTAACATGCAACATCCCTGACTCTGGAAAACCTGAGCTGTCTAAGTAATAAATGTATCGCCATGGATTTGAATGGTTGATATATTAATTCAATATCATCTTCTTTACCCAGTTTAACATTAAAAATGTATGTATTTAAAAAATAAATTATTACCCAGATCTTACGCTCAGACCCCCTGTAACTCCTTCTGGGTGCAGGTATTTTGCACCTTGAGAACACAGCTACTTTTTTAGTTCTTTCACTGCCAAATTCTTAGAGCCATGGTGATTTGTTTTTGCTGGACAATTTTTTTTGTAATCACCTTTTAGTCCACTTTTTGTAGGTAAATTAACAAAAAGCAGCAATTCTGGGAATATTTTTTATAGCATTTACCATATGGGTGATATTGTGAAACGTTTATTGGTGAAGTCAGTACGGATAGGGTGATATTAATGAATTTCTTGGGGATGGGCCTATTTTGGGCCTTTGTGACCCAACATTCTCATTTTATTTTTTATCCTTAGATATAGCCATGAGGGCCTGTTTTTTCAGTATGGATTTTTTTTTCAGCGGGTGGTATAATTTCACAGAAGAAGAGAAAAAAATAACCAGCAGGTCCTCTGTTTTTTCTCAGGATTTACATTTCATACCTGTACCAATAAAGTGGTAATTTCATTCTGTAGGTCAGTATGATTGTAAGGGTGTGACAGGTACTGTCATATGCCTATCCCCCTTAAAAGTGTGTTCTATATGTAATTTTAATGCATTGTTTTTTTGTGACTGTTGTGAAACTGCATAGAGTTTTATAGGCACTAACGTATGCGGTTCTCCTAATGTATTTTTATAAATGAGTAGTTTATAGGGAAAGATTAGAGACAGGTTTAGTATGTAAGGTGTAGTATAGGGCTTATAGTTTAGATTAGGAAAGGGAAATATGCAATGGTGAGCCTATTAGATATAGGAAATGATTTTACAGGTTAAATATGGTTAAAATGTTTGTGACCAGCCCAGCATGGGAGGTGGTAGGTCATATTAAAAAGGGGGGCACTTTCTGGTGAGTTGCGCTGAAGATTAGATTGAGAGATAGATAGCGTTCTAGTAAGAGTTCAAGGGGGCTGGAGGCCACGAGAAGTATGCAGTGTTCTGGCAGTGTGAGGACATCAGCAATAAACTTCAGCAAACATTCCTGTAAATTTTGGAGCCTACAGCCTGAACTAGGCACTGGGAAGCTTGCCTAATTCTCTTTCAACAAGTGGAAGCCGGACAAGGAAATGCGTGAGGGAAATGGGATGGGAATTGTGAAAACTGCAGAGCTGGATGGAGTATCCTGGGGGCTGAAGGAGCCAGCATGCGAAAGGATAGCTCAAGCTTAATTAATGGAGAACATTGAAACGTACTGTCCTGTAACATCAGTTTTACTCAGACTGTTAAGTAAAGTTTAACTGGTTGTAAAGAAGCAAGTTTCCCCTGGTTTATGTGCAGCTGATTCTTGACATGGATGCAGGAGAGGCCTCTGGCCTGAAAGTGAGTACACTGCATTGCACACAGCACAACATTTATGTACTGGGACTATGTATATTTGTGGGGTGTCAGGGGAGACTTGTAAATCTCTTACCTTCTGTAATCTCTGGCACTGCTTTTGATTAGCTGGGCTGGTGAGACGTCATCTATGTTTCACATCATACTGAGGATGTTGCTCCAGCCCAGCTATTCAACAGACACAATGAGAGTCCCAGAAGATAATAGATTTGGTTTCCTTATCAGCTGCCAAAGACTAATGACCTGACCAATGGACCAAAGTCCCGCAAATAGATTCTGCCATCATTAGGTGTTATAATTTTACATGGCCAGCTTTCAATAAGTAAGACATTTTGATCACTTTTTATTACACCTTTTGAGAGGCAGAATAGAAAAAAACAATTTAGAGTCTTGTTTTTTTTAAACATTATACACTATTTTTATAATTAATATTATGGGGCAAATTCATCAAGACAAGCGTAGCGTGAGGTTCCGTTATGCCAGTCTTGACAAAGCACACAGTGCCAAATTCATTAAGAGGCATATGCCACTTAATGAATTCTGCAGCTCTTCTAAGTGGTGTGTACCTCCATGTGCTGCACCAGAAATGCTACTCCAGTCAGTGAGGTGAGTAGCATTTCTGATGTAGAAAACACAGACACCTTTGATGAATTTGACGGGGTGTGTTGCCACGCCTTTAATCCTACCCAGCTCCAGCCATTTCTGCACAGCTGATCCAACATTCTTTGTAGGTGGGAAAACTTGCAAAATCGGCAGTGTATCAAATATTTTGTTTCCCCACTGTATATGGTGATGCATAGAAATACATTATATATTGAAAATAATAACAGCAATTATAACAACAATGATAATTATAATAATAACAATAACTGTAGAGGTGAGCGGATCACTTTACAAAACCCTGGTCCATGGTCCAGATCTGGCCATAGACAGGAGTTGCTTGCATTTCCAGAGCTTCTGGCTTCCCTGGCACAGTGTTTGATTCACAGGCCTGGCATGACATCATCTCTGCAGCGCACAGGTAACGTCTGGCCAGCCCGACTAATCACAAACCGAGCCTGGGAGCCCCGGAGATCCGAAAATTCCCACAGCTCCTGTTCACGGCCTAATCTGGACCGTAGACCTGGACTGCCCGTAGCGATCCGCTCATCTTTAAATAGCAGCACAAACTAGTAAGAAGAACAATGTCATTAACTTTTCAGTTTTAGCTTTAATATGTTTCAATACGCAATGTGCATTAAGTAAATAACATGAACACATCATTGATGTGATCATTTTGTTTTAATTACATAACTTCCAAATTAAGGGGCACTATTACAAGCACACACACCAAGATGAAAAACATCAGCATTATAAAGGAGATTAATGATTCAATTTGCAATAAATTTCTTAGCAGTAAGAAACTTATTCCACCACACTCATTATGTCAAATATGTGTTTCAAAGGACCAACTGTGCAAAACTGGATTTCCCTGTGGTGCCCAGAATGGTCGGCCCCTATGGCTTTAATAATGTCACTGTTTCAATTTCCTTGCTTAAGCCATTTATTTTGATCTTTCTGCTAAGGCTGCAGCATTACGGCTAGAATTTAGAAAGTTATCATCTTAATCTACATTAGCAAAAGGACAAGAGGTGCTTACAACAGGAGGCATTCAACCTTATTTGTGAAGTAAATGAATATAATTGTCACACTATTTGTTTAGGCAAATAATTTCTTTCTAATTGTCAAAGAAATAACTCATCACCGGAACTCTGACTTATTAATCTGCTTTTTTAATTGTAGTTGTGCAGCCTTTTAACATTTTCTCTACTCTCTGTACGGATTTAATATGCACAAACAATCATCTCAAACAATTTGTTTTTAAACTGATAGACCACATAGCATTTATTATGGCAAGAGGAAATTAATTGGTTTTTATATTGCTGGGGAATTAATTGAAAACAAGAGGATTTTTCCAATTGATTAGACTTTAATAAAGAAGACACCTCATTTTATTATTGCAGACCAAAGATACAGTAGCTGTAGTACAGTGCCTGATCTTAGATGTCAGTGTCCTTAAATCACTTTTATAATAAAATACTGCACCCATTAATTCCGCAAATTCTATGCCTACTGCTGCCAAGATGAACCCAATGTAGAGTGCATGGTGTGCTAACCAGGGACCCCCAATATTGTGATTAATGTACAGCCCCTGATGCTGTGCCTCTGGGGTCTCTCTCAAAGCGGTACCTCTTGTTTGGCCTCTGTACAGTAGTTGTGCAGACTTTTCTATCTCCTCCACCTATGCCTCTAGCTTAAAAATACTGTGAAAATTTAGCAAAAACTTAAAGGGAACTTGTCACCAGTTTTGTCGCTTACAAACCCTGTCCATCACTTTAAGATCATGTGAATGGGGTTTTTGCAACCCCTTTATATCCTCTAACGTGCCCCTGCATACGTCCAAAAATGTGTTTTATACTTGTCCCGCTCTGCATGTAAATTGTGCGGTCCGGTCCGATTGGTGTCTCCAAATTGCAATCAGCGCCACCACGGTCCCTTCAAATGCCGCCTCTTCTAACTGCGCATGTACTGTAAGTGAGTGATGTCTCTGTCATCCACACACTGCCCAAGGTCTCGAGATTTGTGTCCAAGATCGAGATTTGTGAGGTCACGTGGAGCTGGATCCTCTTCTGCTACAGCTCTCCCAGGGTTAGCACTCCTAGCCCTACATCTCCCTACTACTCAGGAACAGTTCTCTTAGCCCTACTATTCAGGAACAGCTCTCTCAGACCTACTACCAAGCGACAGCTCTCTTAGCCCTATTACTGAATGAGCGCTCACATCCCTACTACCCAAGGACAGTTCTCTTAGCCCTACTACCTAGGGACAGCTCTCTTAGCCCTACTATTGAAGGAGCACTCTTAGCCCTACTACCCAAGAACAGTTATCTTAGCCCTACTACCCAGGGACAGCTCTCTTTGCCCCACTACCCAGGGACAGCTCTCTTAGCCTTACTAAGCAGGTACAGCTCTATCATAGCCCTAATATAAAGGTACAGCTCTCTTATAGCCCTACTACCCAGAGACAACTCTCTTATAGCTCTACTACCCAGGGACAGTGCTCTTAGTTATAATACCCAGGGACAGGTCTCTTAACCCTACTATGCTGGTACAACTCTCTTATAGCCACTGGCCAGTCCATGCATTGCAATCCGCGCTTGTACCCTGTTGGATGGACGTCTGTATGTGCCCTTATAATTACAAGCGGCCATTTGAAGACAACCATAATGTGGATGTGACCGTCTGTGAAAATGAGTTGGATACCACTGATCTATGCGGCCAAAGTACAGAGGCAAGCAGGAAGTCACAGCGTCAAACATTGACCCGGGAGACTAAAATAGAGGAGATTCTTCACGGACAGTGAGTACCTGCTGTGGCATTAAGTAGAGCTGATGGAGGTGTGTTCCCGTAGGCAGCTAGAAAGGAGTGGGCTACAGACAATGTGTCAAACCAGCTCAGGAGGCTTAGAGAATAATTCTTATTCTGGCCAGACAGGAGCACGGGGTACTGAACTATATACTGAATGTGGGAAGTCAGGCCGGGACAGCTCGAGAATTAGTCTGTTACTCTGAAGTGTCTTGCAATATCAAGATATGCCATAGGTGACTGTAACTGAATATGAGCCTCTGCCTAAAGCAGAAGGAATGTTGAAAATTTACCATGTTTTCTGCAGAGACATGTTACTATGTTTGAAGCTTTACAGTAATTTTTTATTTTTTATTTTTTACAACTGACTCTACTGAATTGTCGCATAACTATAAGGTCACCATACCATTACTCCACTTGTGGCCCAGAAAGAGATAAGCGACCAGATCCCACAAAGCACACACAATGAGGGGTACCGTAACAATATTTTGGGAGGCAGGAAGCGATGTTGGCCAAATCCCTCACTTACATTGTGTCTGGTATAAATCAGCATGCCTTTTTTTTTCAGCTGCATGGAATAGCGTAGTTTTCCATACATTCTTCACCCATAAGTGAAAACCTAAGAAGGAAACACTTAAAAATGTCTCAGCACCAAGTATGATTTAAAAAAAACAAAATGAGGTATAAAGCATTCTAATGGCTGGTGCAAGGACAAGAAGATGAAGACCATGTCCCATTCTTTGGCAACTAACTACTGGGACTTGTGATTGGTTGAAGCACTCAGGTGACTGGAACACTGTGTTATCGGATATGCCTAAGAAGGTACTGTGCTCCAGTCACCTGACCACTGCAACTAATGAAAACCCCCAGCAGTCAGGTAGCCATAAAATGTGATGTAATTGCCTTCTATCTTGTTGCAGACCACAGGAGCTGCTTCTGCTGATTACAAGAGGAGCTATTACAAGTGAAAATACGTCTTTTTAAGACCCCTATGACATTTGTACCATTTGTGACAATTACCATTTCTTTTATGGTGATTATGGCGGAACTCTTGATATACAATCATGGCCGAAAGTGTTGGCCCCTTTGAAATTGTTTCAGAAAATGAAGTATTTCTCCCAGAAAATTATTGCAATTACACATGTCATGCACATGTTTATTTCCTTTGTTGGAAATAAGAGAAAAAAAAAAGAAGAGTGCTCCAAAATTCCAGTTGAGAGATTTAAGAAGCTTGTTGACGGTTATAGGAAGCGATTGATTGCAATTATTTATTCCAAAGGGTGGCAATCAAATATTACTTTGACGGTGGCAACAATTTTGTCCGGCCCATTTTTGGGATTTAGTGTGAAATTATGTCCAATCTGCCTTTTTTTCCTGTCTGTTTTTTTCGTGTTGTTCCAATACCCACAAAGGAAATAAACATGTGTATAGCAAAATATGTGTAATTGCAATAATGTTCTGGGAAAAATATTTAATTTTCATGGGTGCAAACTCTTTGATTGTATCTTCCTTTGTATATTTACAGAAAAATAACACATATATATAATATAGACAAAAAAAAATTTCCCTAATACACCCTGTATACAATAAATAGAATATGTATTTTACACCCACAGCTCATATATCAAACATTTTCTATCACATATATAGATTTACTCCTTATTTACACACTAAATGAATGGACACAAATGTAATATAAAGCATATACTATATATATATACTGTGTGTATACATACTGTATATATACTGTGTGTGTATGCATATGTATATATATATATATATATATATATACAATACAGACCAAAAGTTTGGACACACCTTCTCATTTAAAGATTTTTCAGTATTTTCATGACTATGAAAATTGTGCATTCACACTGAAGGCATCAAAACTATGAATTAACACATGTGTAAGCATCTCTGGGAACTCCTTCAAGGTTGTTGGAAGACTGGAAGACCATTTCTGGTGACTACCTCTTGAAGCTCATCAAGAGAATGCCAAGAGTGTGCAAAGCAGTCATCAAAGCAAAAGGTGGCTACTTTGAAGAACCTAGAATATAAGACATATTTTCAGTTGTTTCATACTTTTTTGTTAAGTATATAATTACACAAGTGTTAATTCATAGTTTTGATGCCTTCAGTGTGAATGTACAATTTTCAAAGTCATGAAAATACAGAAAAATCTTTAAATGAGAAGGTGTGTCCAAACTTTTGGTCTGTACTGTATATATATATATAATTTGTAAATATATATACTCACATATGCATATCAGTATATAACATACACATGTTAGTATGTAACATATCAGTATACTGTTTAACACACACACTTCAATATACTGTATAACACAAACACACATCAGGATATAACACACAGACACATACCCACACACACACACATATATATGCTATATATGCACATTCTGTATATATACATGTTTGTCAGACATTGGGCCTTGTAGAGGTTCTACAAAGACATGTTCATCACTAGAGATGAGCGTTGTTCTACTCGAACTGTTCGCCAATCTCAAATTAGAGCTGTTTTGGGCGGTGTTCGAGCCGGTCGGCGAACACGAACAATTTGAGAAAAATTCGGCTGTTCGAGGTTATGTTCGATAACTGTTCGTGCACCAAAATCATAACTGGATTTTTTCTCAGTAATGATGAAAATTAATGTTAATACGCAGTTTGAGTGTACAGCGGGGCGGGGAGAGGGGCAGGGGATGGATCTCTGCAGGAACAATGAAGATCTCCATTTTTTTTTCTCTTTCCCGCATTTGCAGTGGGGAGGTGCAATCTGTCAGCCTATCAGCAGCGCACACACGGAGCGAAGTGCTTTTTTTCACACAAGCAAGGGCATGTGTGATTGGCAGTGTATGTCACATGTCCTTGCCCTATAAGACCAAGCCATTTTCCCCGTCGCCACCATTTTCTCACTGCTGCAGCTGCGTGTTAGACGGCACCGCTGTTGCTGTGTGTGCTATACCTTGTTAATTTCAAGCCAATTTTCGCACAAATATACAGATAGCTTGGGAGTAGGGAATAGTTGTGATTGCAGTCCTTTTAAGGACTAGGTTACAGCATTTCCTACGACTTTTATCAGGGAGGTCTGTGCTCTTAAATAGATAGGTTGTGGGAGTAAAGACTAATTGTAATTGGAGTCCTTTTCAGGACTAGGTTACATGAGTTCCTATCAGTTTTTGCCAGGCAGGTCTGTGCCAGTGCTGTGCAAGTTTTTTTCACAGCATTTGGCTGAATCTAGCAAAGCTAATCCTTTTTGGCCTATTGCAGAGTGTGTTAGTCAGTGGAGTAGCCTATCTGTGTTGCAAGATATAACACCTGTGTATAGAATACCAATTTTTTTACTGCACGTAGTGAAGTAAAATCTTTTGGGCATAGCATCATTCTATTAGTCCATCTATACTGACCTCCATCAGGTTGCAAACTGAATATAATTTTTTTCTGCATCTAGCTCTGAAAAAATATTTGGGCTTCTAGCGGTGTGTGGGACTTGGTCTATTAGTCCATCTATACTGACCTCCATCAGGTTGCAAATTAAAAATAATTTTTTTCTGCATCTAGCTCTGAAAAAATATTTGGGCTTCTAGCAGTGTGTGGGACTTGGTCTATTAGTCCATCTATACTGACCTCCATCAGGTTGCAAATTAAAAATAATTTTTTTCTGCATCTAGCTCTGAAAAAATATTTGGGCTTCTAGCAGTGTGTGGGACTTGGTCTATTAGTCCATCTATACTGACCTACATCAGGTTGCAAATTAAAAATAATTTTTTTCTGCATCTAGCTCTGAAAAAATATTTGGGCTTCTAGCGGTGTGTGGGACTTGGTCTATTAGTCCATCTATACTGACCTCCATCAGGTTGCAAATTAAAAATAATTTTTTTCTGCATCTAGCTCTGAAAAAATATTTGGGCTTCTAGCAGTGTGTGGGACTTGGTCTATTAGTCCATCTATACTGACCTCCATCGGGTTGCAAATTAAAAATAATTTTTTTCTGCATCTAGCTCTGAAAAAATATTTGGGCTTCTAGCAGTGTGTGGGACTTGGTCTATTAGTCCATCTATACTGACCTCCATCAGGTTGCAAATTAAAAATAATTTTTTTCTGCATCTAGCTCTGAAAAAATATTTGGGCTTCTAGCGGTGTGTGGGACTTGGTCTATTAGTCCATCTATACTGACCTCCATCAGGTTGCAAATTAAAAATAATTTTTTTCTGCATCTAGCTCTGAAAAAATATTTGGGCTTCTAGCAGTGTGTGGGACTTGGTTTATTAGTCCATCTATACTGACCTACATCAGGTTGCAAATTAAAAATAATTTTTTTCTGCATCTAGCTCTGAAAAAATATTTGGGCTTCTAGTGGTGTGTGGGACTTGGTCTATTAGTCCATCTATACTGACCTCCATCAGGTTGCAAATTAAAAATAATTTTTTTCTGCATCTAGCTCTGAAAAAATATTTGGGCTTCTAGCAGTGTGTGGGACTTGGTCTATTAGTCCATCTATACTGACCTCCATCAGGTTGCAAATTAAAAATAATTTTTTTCTGCATCTAGCTCTGAAAAAATATTTGGGCTTCTAGCAGTGTGTGGGACTTGGTCTATTAGTCCATCTATACTGACCTACATCAGGTTGCAAATTAAAAATAATTTTTTTCTGCATCTAGCTCTGAAAAAATATTTGGGCTTCTAGCGGTGTGTGGGACTTGGTCTATTAGTCCATCTATACTGACCTCCATCAGGTTGCAAATTAAAAATAATTTTTTTCTGCATCTAGCTCTGAAAAAATATTTGGGCTTCTAGCAGTGTGTGGGACTTGGTCTATTAGTCCATCTATACTGACCTCCATCGGGTTGCAAATTAAAAATAATTTTTTTCTGCATCTAGCTCTGAAAAAATATTTGGGCTTCTAGCAGTGTGTGGGACTTGGTCTATTAGTCCATCTATACTGACCTCCATCAGGTTGCAAATTAAAAATAATTTTTTTCTGCATCTAGCTCTGAAAAAATATTTGGGCTTCTAGCGGTGTGTGGGACTTGGTCTATTAGTCCATCTATACTGACCTCCATCAGGTTGCAAATTAAAAATAATTTTTTTCTGCATCTAGCTCTGAAAAAATATTTGGGCTTCTAGCAGTGTGTGGGACTTGGTTTATTAGTCCATCTATACTGACCTACATCAGGTTGCAAATTAAAAATAATTTTTTTCTGCATCTAGCTCTGAAAAAATATTTGGGCTTCTAGCGGTGTGTGGGACTTGGTCTATTAGTCCATCTATACTGACCTCCATCAGGTTGCAAATTAAAAATAATTTTTTTCTGCATCTAGCTCTGAAAAAATATTTGGGCTTCTAGCGGTGTGTGGGACTTGGTCTATTAGTCCATCTATACTGACCTCCATCAGGTTGCAAATTAAAAATAATTTTTTTCTGCATCTAGCTCTGAAAAAATATTTGGGCTTCTAGCAGTGTGTGGGACTTGGTCTATTAGCCCATCTATACTGACCTACATCAGGTTGCAAATTAAAAATAATTTTTTTCTGCATCTAGCTCTGAAAAAATATTTGGGCTTCTAGCGGTGTGTGGGACTTGGTCTATTAGTCCATCTATACTGACCTCCATCAGGTTGCAAATTAAAAATAATTTTTTTCTGCATCTAGCTCTGAAAAAATATTTGGGCTTCTAGCAGTGTGTGGGACTTGGTCTATTAGTCCATCTATACTGACCTCCATCAGGTTGCAAATTAAAAATAATTTTTTTCTGCATCTAGCTCTGAAAAAATATTTGGGCTTCTAGCGGTGTGGGACTTGGTCTATTAGTCCATCTATACTGACCTCCATCAGGTTGCAAATTAAAAATAATTTTTTTCTGCATCTAGCTCTGAAAAAATATTTGGGCTTCTAGCAGTGTGTGGGACTTGGTCTATTAGTCCATCTATACTGACCTCCATCAGGTTGCAAATTAAAAATAATTTTTTTCTTCATTTAGCTCTGAAAAAATATTTGGGCTTCTAGCAGTGTGTGGGACTTGTTCTATTAGTCCTTCTATACTGACCTCCAGCAGGTTGCAAATTGAATATAATTTTTTTCTGCATCTAGCTCTGAAAAAATAGTTGGGCTTCTAGCGGTGTGTGGGATTTGGTCTATTAGTCCATCTATACTGACCTCCATCAGGTTGCAAATTAAAAATAATTTTTTTCTGCATCTAGCTCTGAAAAAATATTTGGGCTTCTAGCGGTGTGTGGGACTTGGTCTATTAGTCCATCTATACTGACCTCCATCAGGTTGCAAATTAAAAATAATTTTTTTCTGCATCTAGCTCTAAAAAAATATTTGGGCTTCTAGCAGTGTGTGGGACTTGGTCTATTAGTCCATCTATACTGACCTCCATCAGGTTGCAAATTAAAAATAATTTTTTTCTGCATCTAGCTCTGAAAAATTATTTGGGCTTCTAGCGGTGTGTGGGACTTGGTCTATTAGTCCATCTATACTGACCTCCATCAGGTTGCAAATTAAAAATAATTTTTTTCTGCATCTAGCTCTGAAAAAATATTTGGGCTTCTAGCAGTGTGTGGGACTTGGTCTATTAGTCCATCTATACTGACCTCCATCAGGTTGCAAATTAAAAATAATTTTTTTCTTCATTTAGCTCTGAAAAAATATTTGGGCTTCTAGCAGTGTGTGGGACTTGTTCTATTAGTCCTTCTATACTGACCTCCAGCAGGTTGCAAATTAAAAATAATTTTTTTCTGCATCTAGCTCTGAAAAAATATTTGGGCTTCTAGCGGTGTGTGGGACTTGGTCTATTAGTCCATCTATACTGACCTCCATCAGGTTGCAAATTAAAAATAATTTTTTTCTGCATCTAGCTCTGAAAAAATGTTTTGGCTTCTAGCGGTGTGTGGGACTTGGTCTATTAGTCCATCTATACTGACCTCCATAAGGTTGCAAATTAAAAATAATTTTTTTCTGCATCTAGCTCTGAAAAAATATTTGGGCTTCTAGCAGTGTGTGGGACTTGGTCTATTAGTCCATCTATACTGACCTCCATCAGGTTGCAAATTAAAAATAATTTTTTTCTGCATCTAGCTCTGAAAAAATATTTGGGCTTCTAGCGGTGTGTGGGACTTGGTCTATTAGTCCATCTATACTGACCTCCATCAGGTTGCAAATTAAAAATAATTTTTTTCTGCATCTAGCTCTGAAAAAATATTTGGGCTTCTAGCGGTGTGTGGGACTTGGTCTATTAGTCCATCTATACTGACCTCCATCAGGTTGCAAATTAAAAATAATTTTTTTCTGCATCTAGCTCTGAAAAAATATTTGGGCTTCTAGCAGTGTGTGGGACTTGGTCTATTAGTCCATCTATACTGACCTCCATCAGGTTGCAAATTAAAAATAATGTTTTTCTGCATCTAGCTCTGAAAAAATATTTGGGCTTCTAGCGGTGTGTGGGACTTGGTCTATTAGTCCATCTATACTGACCTCCATCAGGTTGCAAATTAAAAATAATTTTTTTCTGCATCTAGCTCTGAAAAAATATTTGGGCTTCTAGCAGTGTGTGGGACTTGGTCTATTAGTCCATCTATACTGACCTCCATCAGGTTGCAAATTAAAAATAATTTTTTTCTTCATTTAGCTCTGAAAAAATATTTGGGCTTCTAGCAGTGTGTGGGACTTGTTCTATTAGTCCTTCTATACTGACCTCCAGCAGGTTGCAAATTGAATATAATTTTTTTCTGCATCTAGCTCTGAAAAATAGTTGGGCTTCTAGCGGTGTGTGGGACTTGGTCTATTAGTCCATCTATACTGACCTCCATCAGGTTGCAAATTAAAAATAATTTTTTTCTTCATTTAGCTCTGAAAAAATATTTGGGCTTCTAGCAGTGTGTGGGACTTGTTCTATTAGTCCTTCTATACTGACCTCCAGCAGGTTGCAAATTGAATATAATTTTTTTCTGCATCTAGCTCTGAAAAAATAGTTGGGCTTCTAGCGGTGTGTGGGATTTGGTCTATTAGTCCATCTATACTGACCTCCATCAGGTTGCAAATTAAAAATAATTTTTTTCTGCATCTAGCTCTGAAAAAATATTTGGGCTTCTAGCGGTGTGTGGGACTTGGTCTATTAGTCCATCTATACTGACCTCCATCAGGTTGCAAATTAAAAATAATTTTTTTCTGCATCTAGCTCTAAAAAAATATTTGGGCTTCTAGCAGTGTGTGGGACTTGGTCTATTAGTCCATCTATACTGACCTCCATCAGGTTGCAAATTAAAAATAATTTTTTTCTGCATCTAGCTCTGAAAAATTATTTGGGCTTCTAGCGGTGTGTGGGACTTGGTCTATTAGTCCATCTATACTGACCTCCATCAGGTTGCAAATTAAAAATAATTTTTTTCTGCATCTAGCTCTGAAAAAATATTTGGGCTTCTAGCAGTGTGTGGGACTTGGTCTATTAGTCCATCTATACTGACCTCCATCAGGTTGCAAATTAAAAATAATTTTTTTCTTCATTTAGCTCTGAAAAAATATTTGGGCTTCTAGCAGTGTGTGGGACTTGTTCTATTAGTCCTTCTATACTGACCTCCAGCAGGTTGCAAATTAAAAATAATTTTTTTCTGCATCTAGCTCTGAAAAAATATTTGGGCTTCTAGCGGTGTGTGGGACTTGGTCTATTAGTCCATCTATACTGACCTCCATCAGGTTGCAAATTAAAAATAATTTTTTTCTGCATCTAGCTCTGAAAAAATATTTGGGCTTCTAGCGGTGTGTGGGACTTGGTCTATTAGTCCATCTATACTGACCTCCATAAGGTTGCAAATTAAAAATAATTTTTTTCTGCATCTAGCTCTGAAAAAATATTTGGGCTTCTAGCAGTGTGTGGGACTTGGTCTATTAGTCCATCTATACTGACCTACATCAGGTTGCAAATTAAAAATAATTTTTTTCTGCATCTAGCTCTGAAAAAATATTTGGGCTTCTAGCGGTGTGTGGGACTTGGTCTATTAGTCCATCTATACTGACCTCCATCAGGTTGCAAATTAAAAATAATTTTTTTCTGCATCTAGCTCTGAAAAAATATTTGGGCTTCTAGCGGTGTGTGGGACTTGGTCTATTAGTCCATCTATACTGACCTCCATCAGGTTGCAAATTAAAAATAATTTTTTTCTGCATCTAGCTCTGAAAAAATATTTGGGCTTCTAGCAGTGTGTGGGACTTGGTCTATTAGTCCATCTATACTGACCTCCATCAGGTTGCAAATTAAAAATAATTTTTTTCTGCATCTAGCTCTGAAAAAATATTTGGGCTTCTAGCGGTGTGTGGGACTTGGTCTATTAGTCCATCTATACTGACCTCCATCAGGTTGCAAATTAAAAATAATTTTTTTCTGCATCTAGCTCTGAAAAAATATTTGGGCTTCTAGCAGTGTGTGGGACTTGGTCTATTAGTCCATCTATACTGACCTCCATCAGGTTGCAAATTAAAAATAATTTTTTTCTTCATTTAGCTCTGAAAAAATATTTGGGCTTCTAGCAGTGTGTGGGACTTGTTCTATTAGTCCTTCTATACTGACCTCCAGCAGGTTGCAAATTGAATATAATTTTTTTCTGCATCTAGCTCTGAAAAATAGTTGGGCTTCTAGCGGTGTGTGGGACTTGGTCTATTAGTCCATCTATACTGACCTCCATCAGGTTGCAAATTAAAAATAATTTTTTTCTGCATCTAGCTCTGAAAAAATATTTGGGCTTCTAGCAGTGTGTGGGACTTGGTCTATTAGTCCATCTATACTGACCTCCATCAGGTTGCAAATTAAAAATAATTTTTATCTGCATCTACAGTACCTCTGAAAAAATATTTGGGCTTCTAGCAGTGTGTGGGACTATTTGTGTTAGTCCATCTATACTGACCTCCATCAGGTTGCAAATTCAAAATAATTTTTTTCTGCATCTAACCCAGCCAATCGTTTTGGCCTAATACCACAGTTTGGCCACTCAGCTCTGCTCGGTTACCATCCATTGTTTTTTTGTGCAAACATCTCCAGAGTTGTGAATTAGTTAACCACCAAAATGAGTGGAAAAAGGCCTGCTGCTGGTGGAAAGGGGAATAGGCGTGTTGGGAAGGGGAAAAAAGGTTGTGTCCGTGGGGTAGGTGTTAAAGCAACAGTAACATCTGCAGAAGAAAGACCATCTTCCAGCCAAACTAAAATGTCTACTTCTTTTAGCGGACAATGTGATAAGATCCCTTTCTTACGGCCACGCCAATCGCTACAAATTCCAGATGAGGCACAAAAACAGCAGGTGCTTCAACGGATATCAAGTGCTCCTTTAAGTGGTCTCTCCTCCACATCAACTTCAACATCACAAATACTCCAGTCCTCAAAGGTGTCACCCAAATCGCACTTGCTTCCTCACAGCTCCCAAATCTCCAGCTGCCCGTCTGAGTATGAGGTAGAACAGATGGTTGAGTCTGCAGAGCTGTTTACTCATACTATAGCCTGGGAATCAGAGGTCGACTCCAGCGCTTCTGTGAATCCAGACGAGGAAATGATCTGCACTGATGCCCAGAATCTTTATGAGTCGGATCCAGGACCAGACGCAGAAGGTTCTGACCATAATGTAGACCCTCATTCCCAAACTGTAACTCCTGTTGGTGGAGACAATGAGGAAGACGATGATAAGACTCAAATACCTGATTGGAGCGACAACTTTAATTTTTTGTCAGGGCAGGAACAGGTTGGCTCTGAGGACGACGGGTGTGATAACGCACAGGGTGATGATGATGAGGTCGGAGATCCCACTTACTGTCAACCCACAGTCAGCCAAGAGATGAGGTCAGCAGAGGAGGTGGAGGAAGATGCTAGTGACGACGAGGTCAGGTTGCGCCTTCCTGGACAGAGACGTAGTACTGGAAGCACGTCAACAACTGCATCCTCAAACACAACTCTGCCTCTCACCACAAGTCGTGGTGGCTCTTCAGGTCGCATGGGTGCTAAGCCTTGCATAGCCTGGGCATTTTTTCAGATCGATAAAGATGACCCAACTCGTGTTATCTGTAACATTTGTCAGCAAAAGCTAAGTAAAGGCCAAAAAATACATAGTTTGAGTACTTCATGCATGAACCGGCACATGGACATGAAGCATAAGTTGCAGTGGGAAGCTCAGTGTGCTACAATGCGGCCTAGCCGGCCGGGCCAATCACCGTCTGCCATATCTTGTGCATCCGCGGCCTCTTCATCCTCTGTGACTGGGGGGACAGCAGTCACACCTGTTTTGGGGCGCAGACCTGCCACCTCTTTACCCGCAACAGCCAGCGTGATTGGCAGGTCATAATTTTCTTTGGAGGTGGTAACACCAGCTGGTGTTGAGCGCTGTCCGACATCGATAGCACCACCTTTGGATCAAGGCAACCTAACATGTCCGCCTGCATCTTCCTCACAGACCGGCAGTTTGCCGGGGACACCCTTATCAACCCCGTCTAAGCACAATAGCCAGCCCTCGGTCCCTCAGATGTGGACAAGTAAAAGACCATTTCCTCCTAGCCATGAGAAAGCTAAGAGGTTGAATTTCACCATCTGCAAGCTCTTGGCTACAGAAATGCTGCCTTTCCGCCTGGTGGACACAGAGGATTTTCGAGACCTTATGTCCGTCGCAGTGCCCCAGTACCAGATGCCCAGTCGGCACTACTTCTCAAAGAAAGGTGTGCCTGCGCTCCACCAGCATGTCGCACACAACATCACCGCTTCTTTGAGAAACTCTGTGTGTGACAGGGTGCATTTCACCACAGACACTTGGACGAGTAGGCATGGACAGGGGCGTTACATGTCGCTGACTGGGCACTGGGTAACTATGGTGACAGCAGGACAAGGGGCTGCTGTCCAAGTCTTGCCGTCCCCACGAGTTGTGCGTCAATCCTCTTTATGTCAAAGTTCCTCCACTGCTTCTGCCTCCTCAACCTCCTCTCGGTCTTCCACCTGCACCCAAAGCCTGTCTGGTCATGCCACAAGCTTTCTAACTGCGCAGAAGGGATCCTGCACACCTCCTTACTATGCTGGCAGTAGGGCTCAACGTCATCAGGCGGTTTTTACATTGAAATGTCTGGGAAATGTGAGTCACACAGCTGAGGAGTTGTGGTCAGCTCTGGAGAACCAATTTCATGAATGGTTGTCTCCAATGCTGCAAACCTGGGTGCGGCCCTTCGCCGGGGCAATGTCACACATGTGCCTTGTATGGCTCACGTGTTGAACCTGGTTGTCCAGCAATTTTTAGCCCACTATCCCAGACTAGATGGCCTTCTGCAGAGGGCACGGTCGCTGTGTGCTCACTTCCGCCGTTCGCATCCCGCAGCTCAGCGACTTACATCTCTAGAGAAGTCGTTGGGCCTGCCACTTCACCGGCTAAAATGTGATGTGCCTACCCGGTGGAATTCAACTCTGCACATGTTGCAGCGACTGTGGCAGCACCGACAAGCCCTGGTGCAATACGTTCTGACGTATAGCCTGGGCCAACGAGATTCAGAGGTGGGGCAAATCACGCTGGAGGAGTGGTCTCAGATCAGGGACCTATGCACCCTTCTGCACAGTTTTGAAATGGCGACGAAGATGTTTAGTGCTGGCGATGCCATTATCAGCATGACTATTCCGGTGATTTACATGCTGGAGCACATGTTAAACAGAATTCGGAGTCAGGTGGTGGCACAAGAGGAGGTGGAGGAAGTAGAGGAGGAGGAGTTGTATGCGGAAGGGCTAACATCTGCAAGGTCCAGACGGTCGGCAGCACCAAGGCGGCAGGCATGTGAGGGTGGGGGAGATGGTTTTACCAGGGCGCATGGTAGCAGCCAAACTAGTGAGGAAGGTGCAGGAGCCCAGGAAGAAGTGGAGGACGAACTGATGGAAGACTCATCAGATGAGGGAGACCTTGATCACATTTCTGTTGTGCGAGGTTGGGGGGAGAGGACAGAGGAAGGAAGCATGATTGTTACCTCGCCACCAACACAACAGGGACTTGGTGCTCCTGGATGCGCAACACACATGAGTGCCTTCTTGCTGCACTACCTGCAACATGACCCTCGAATTGTGAGAATTAGAAATAATCCTGACTACTGGGTTGCCACACTGTTAGATCCCCGGTACAAAAGTAAATTTGCAGAAATTATTCCTGCCATAGAAAGGGATGCACGCATGCAGGAGTATCAGCAGAGATTGTTGCAGAATCTTACATGTGCTTTTCCACAAAATACCAGTGGTGCACGTAGTGAATCTCACAGTTCCAACTTGCCAACCGTGGGACCGTCAAGTGTTCAGCACTCAAACCGTAACAGAACCACAGTATCTGCTGGTAACATCAATTTTGCGGAATCATTTCACCACTTTTTTAGCCCATCCTTTGCAAGGCCACAGGAGACAAGAAGTCTGACACATAGTCAACGCCTAGAGACGATGGTACAGGAGTATCTCCAAGTAAACATTGAAGCCACGACTGTGTCACTGGACCCTTGCTCTTTTTGGGCTTCCAATCTGGATAAATGGCCGGAGCTAGCCACTTACGCCTTGGAGATCTTGTCATGCCCCGCAGCCAGCGTTCTGTCTGAACGTGTGTTCAGCGCTGCTGGTGGTGTGCTGACAGATAAGCGCACGCGGCTCTCCACTGATAATGTAGACAGACTCACGTTCATAAAGATGAACAAATCATGGATCCGAAACGACTTTTCTACCCCTGTGTCATCCTGGGGAGAGTAAAAGCTTGATGATTGGTTAAAATCACCCTACCAACCGTTTTAAGCTTTCAAATTACTAATCATGTTTATCTGTATCTTGACTGGAAAATAATTTGGGCTTTGTAGCAGTGTGCAGCACTGATCCTATTAGGCCATCTATACTAAAGCTTCACCAGATTTAAAATTAAAAATAATTTTTAGCTGCATCTAGCCCGGAAAATAATTTTGGGGCTCCGAGATGCGCAAGGCACATAAGTGCCTTCTTGCTGCACTACCTGCAGCATGACCCTCATATTGTCAGAATTCGAAGTAATCATGACTACTGGGTTGCCACACTCTTAGATCCCCCAAACTTTTCGATCAACCTTTTCATTTTAATAAAGACCAAAAAAATGGTCATTTTTGAAATTATAAGCATTAGCAGGTTGTTAGAAACTGAAATCAAACAGTTTTCAACTCAAAACTTTATTCTAGGTGATGTTACATTTTCACATAGGACCCCTTGTTCGAAAGGAGCTTCTGAACTCTCTCGTCCATTGAATTTGTCAGGTTTTGGATGGTTTCTGCTTCAATTGTTTTGCATGAGGACAGAATACCCTCCCAGAGCTGTTGCTTAGATGTGAACTGCCTCCCGCCATCATAGACACTCCTTTTAATGATGCTCCAAAGGTTCTGAATGGGGTAGAGGTCAGGGGAGCATGGGGGTCACACCATAAGTTTGTCCCCTTTTATGCCCATATCAGCCAGAGATGCAGATGTTTTATGTGCAGCATGAGATGGTGCATTATCATGCAGAAAAATGATCTTGCTGTGAAATACACGGTTCTTCTTCTTGAACCATGGCAGGAAGTGCTGTTTGAGAAAATCCACATACATTATGGAGTTCATCTTTAGCGCCTTCAGGGATCCTAAAGGGGCCGACAATCTCTCTCCCCATGATTCCAGCCCAAAACATTACTCCACCTCCTCCTTGTTGGCGCTGTAGCCGTGTTTGCGTGGGGTGTCCATCAACCAGCCATCCTCCACTCCATCCATCTGGACCATCGAGCGCTGCACGGCACTCATCCGTGAACAAAACAGTTTTGAAAGCAGTCTTCATGTAATGTTTGGCCCACTGGAGCCGTTTCTGCTTGTGTGAAGTGGATAGAGGAGGTCGACAGGATGGCGCATGCACAGCTGCAAACCTCTGAAGGACCCTTCATCTTGTTGTTCGGGGGACGTTGGAGGCACAAGCAGCTTCAAAAACTTGTCTGCTGCTATGACAAGGCTTTTTTGCCGCTGCTCTTTCAACCTGACGTAATTGCCTGTAGGAAAGAGTCCTCAATTTGCCCTTATCAGCACGCACACGTGTGTACTGTGAATCAGCTACATACTTCTTGATTGCCAGGACACTTCATCCTGATCATCGCACAATGTTGATTGTAGTCATGCCTTGACCTAAACACTCCACAATTTGTTGCTTCTCAGCAGCCGACACATCCTTTTTCTTTCCCATTTTGGCAGAAAATGTAGGCTGCTTAATAATGTGAGAGAGCCTTCTTAAGTAGTCTTGCCTTTCATTGGACACACCTGCCAAACTAATTAGCACAGGTGTCTGCAATTGCTTACAGTGATATAAAGAGCCCTGACACACATCACCATCAATGAGTTTAACTGACAAACAACCAAATTCTTCCCTTATCACTCCTAAACACTTTTTGTATAATAATTTGGAACGCAGTGTACATGTGCTTTTCCACAAAACACCAGTGGTTCACGTAATGAATCTTACAGTTCTAACTTGCCAACTGTGGTCTGTATGGAGTTGTTCAATAAAGGGCCCAAAATTAAGATAACATAGATGGGAGAGGTCTCTATGAATAGGAATTCCTAAGTATTTGATACCCTGTGAGGGCCAGGCAAAGGGAAAGTTGGACTGGATGGAATCCTATATGGATTTGGGGAGGGAGACATCGAGGGCCTCAGACTTCGCTGCATTGATTTTAAAATTTTACCATGTAACAAAGTGATCTATTTCAGCCATAACAGCATGGATGGATATATGTGATTGAGTGATATATACTAGGACATCATCAGCAAATAGAGAGCACTTGTACTCGGTGCCTCCCACCTCAATCCACCTAATATTGGGGTTATGGCGAATTGATGAGAGCAGGTGCTCCGTCACTAGGATGTATAAGAGAGGGGACAGAGGACATCACTGCCTTGTCCCATTGGTGATTGTGAAAGGTGATGAAAATGTTCTGACGCACCCCCTGGGCCTTGGGACACCCGGAGCCGGACCCTTTTTGGTGGATGCTGGTGGTTGTAGTCTTCGTGGCGGCGACCCAGTTCCGTGGCTCAGGGCGGTCAAACCAGTGGCGGAACTATTTATGTGGTTTTCATGTTTAAATGTCCGACTACGCCACCCGTGGATTGCGGTCAGAGTGAACCGCCGCTACAGGGCAGACCACTGAGGCTGGTGTTGTGGGTGCAGCAGAGCGTAGCATAACTCCCCACGGGAGGAGTATAGCCTCAGGGCAGTGTATGCGGAGGATGGGGGTGATGGTGCAGGGCAGCAGCAGTAACGACACGGAGTCAGTGATGCAGTTCAGGGCCTTTACTCACAGTTCTTATTATCCAGACCACGTCTGCAGGTAACGGCTGCCCACGTCGTACTGTGCTCACCAGGTGAGGGGCTCAGACAACTCCCAGATAACTTTGGAGCACTTCACAGGACCCCCTTTGTGTGTCCTTTGTCTGGCCTTTCTTACCAACACTTCTGTCCGGCTGCCTCGGGCCTCCTCTTGGTAAACTTGGCGCCAGTTTCCCTGACCCTATGTGGTGCCTTCCTAGCGGGTGTAGCGAGGGGCTGCGCCACATAAAATGTCAGAGCCTCCGGTTTCTAGCTGAGGGTCGTTTCCTGCCTCCACTAGTTCGGGGACCGGTCTCCCCCTTTGGCCTGACCCCTCCATGCAGGTGGATTCGGGCGTGCGGTGGCGACTCGCCCGTCCGCACCCCTGGGATCCCTTCATTCCTCGTTCCTGGAGCCTTCTCCGCTCCTCTTCCTTCCTTCTCCCTCTTCCAGGCCTGGGCCTCTGTTACTAGGCCCGCCTCCGGAGCAGAGCTCATGCAGAGCCCCTGCTCCCTGCCACTTCTGATCAGACTTCTCTGCACTGAACTAAGATGGTGCCCACCTTTTATGCTCCCTTCTCAATGCACCCAGGAACTGCTTCCTCCCTGCTCCTGCACTACAGGGTTCCCCTTCCTCAGTGTTCCCTCCCCCCACTCCAGCCAGGGACAGGGACTGTCGTGCCCATCTCAGGGGCATATTGGTCGCCCTGCCCCACGGCAATGTGGTGTAATGCATGCAGGTGTCGGGTCCTGATCCACACTCCATCCTTACCTGAGAGTGAGATATCACACCTCTGGGTGAGGTGCAATACGTCTTTAGCAACCGAGCCCTCAGGGTGCTACAGTTCCATTTATCTTCAGCCTAGGTAACGTATTGCGATACAGGGCCGTGATTTTGGCTATAAAAGGGTCCCCTAGACCCCTACCCCAAGCTTTTTAATAGAATCATATATGGCGTGCCAGGAGACTCTATGGAATGCTTTCTCAGCATCCAACGAGAGTATCTAATTACAAATTTTTAACTGCATCTAGCCCAGGAAATACTTTGTGCCTAGTAGCAGTGTCTGCTAGTAAGCGGATTATCCCGGCTGTTAAGCAAGCTGCACCACCTGTAGTTTAGACACTTAATTTTTTCAAAGGAAATGCTTCGGGACCATGGGATACTTAGTGAAGAGCATCAGGAGGCACCCCAAGGCATAGGGGCTGGGACTGGCAGTAGGATGCCTTGCGGTGGACAGCCGAGCTCGATCCTTATAAAAGCTTTTTAACTGCAGCAGCTTTAGTGGACGCTACTGGAGCTGGAATTACCGCGGCTGCTGGCATGAGACTTGCCCTCCAATAGATCCTTGTAAATGGATTTAAAGTGTATTCATTCAAATTAGAGAGACAATTTAAATTAAAAAGCTTAGAGCTGCCTCCACCACAGGGGGGCTCGCTCGACCCACCAGCGGACAGGCACCAGTATTGGGAGAGGGGGGCTGGCCGTCAGGGTTCACCGCGGCTCTGGCACAAACCCGGCGACACGGAGGTGGCACGGGCAGGAGCGGACTGGCCGTGTCGGCTTTTCACTTTTTGGATTTTAGAAGGGCATGACATGCCTATATCTGTGTCTCCCCCTCCTTTTACTCCTCCACCTCTTTTATTTTCGCATGACTATATGTACTTGTCACTTTTCCATGTGTTAGTTATGTCTTCTGAGCAGTTTGTCAGCTTTTGGACACCTTTGAAGGTGTTTTCTATGTGTTTCTATGTGTTTTTGTTTGCCTGCCATTGGTTTTAACGGTGTTCGAAGGTGTTCGACGAACAGTTCGACGAACAGTTCGGCGAACACACGGGTGTTCGACGAACCGAACCGAACTCGAACACTACGGGGGTGGCTCAACACTATTCATCACCCATAAAGACAAACTAATAATACAGACCATATATATGAATCTCACAGAAATTCCAGCAATCAGCTAATGATTCTAAACAATACAGTCATAGTCATATAGTTACCAAAAAACAGATATTATTCTCATCCTGTTACTACATAAAGTCCACTATACAAAAAGACCAATATACCAATAATAACACATAAAAGGGATAAATGCCCCTACAGTATAACCATATATTACTACCATAGTGTCTGAATATACTCAAGTTCGTGTTACTAAGCAAAAAATCCAACATACCAAAACCAATATATATTGTACTGCAACAAGGATGAGAAATATGTGTAATTGGACTACGTTAATCAAGGACATTGGCACTGCTGCGCCGCCCACCCTGTCTCTCTCTCTCCCTATTGATGAAACTAAATGTTCTTTAACGCTAGTGCCTTTTTCTACCTCTATGTGGAATAAGCTGTGCTCTCTGACCTCTATCCCATGTTTTATACTGGCTGTGATACCCCATTGTGATTTGCTGTGCTAGACCATATACTGCAGATCATTATGGGGAAGTCCACCTGGCTGCATCTGTTGGATTTAGCCTGTTCTGTGACTCTTTACCAGTCTGTGAGGTGTAATTTTTTGGGGGTGAAATAGAATACTATTCGAAT
Organism: Phyllobates terribilis; assembly: GCF_046119375.1. NCBI lineage: Eukaryota > Metazoa > Chordata > Amphibia > Anura > Dendrobatidae > Phyllobates > Phyllobates terribilis. The sequence goes on along the minus strand of NW_027362763.1, from coordinate 732,596,580 downwards.
TTGCCGGAATTTATCCCAGATCGATCCAATCATCTCTGATTACCACCACATAGTAACCTACAAAAACACTAAATCATATAAATATAAAGGATAAGTGGATATTACTGTAAAGGGACCTACAAAAATCAGCCACTCAAAAAACAACAACAAAATCATTGTTATTGAAGAGTTAAAAATTAAACATATTACTTTAAAATATGCTGGGAGTCTCACACAAAAGAAAGTTCATGGGAAATGTATCAGATATGGTGATTATGTAGATGGTAAGTATTGTACTCTATAATAAATAAAGGGTATATACATTGGACACCTGGTATTGACAAACATAAGATAAAATCATAAACCATTAAAAAAACTAGGTATATGTAATATAATATGATGAAATAGCATAGCAGTAAAACAATGTAAATGTCAAATCCAAGCATACCATATACAGTGGGGAAAATAAGTATTTGATACACTGCCGATTTTGCAAGTTTTCCCACCTACAAAGAATGAAGAGGTCTGTAATTTTTATCGTAGGTACACTTCAACTGTGAGAGATAAAATCTTTAAAAAAAATTCAGAAGATCACATTGTATGATTTTTACATAATTCATTTGCATTTTATTGCATGAAATAAGTATTTGATACAATAGAAAAACATAACTTAATATTTGGTACAGAAACCTTTGGTTACAATTACAGAGGTCAGACGTTTCCTGTAGTTCTTGACCAAGTTTGCACATGCTGCAGCAGAGATTTTTGCCCACTCCTCCATACAAATCTTCTCTAGAACTTACAAGCTTCAGGGCTGTTTCGGGGCAACAGTGAGTTTCAGCTCCCTCCAAAGATTTTCAGGTCTAGAGACTCGCTAGGCCACTCCAGGACACTAAAATGCTTCTTACAGAGTGACTCCTTTGTTGCCTTGGCTGTTTGTTTGGGTTATTGTCATGCGGTAAGATACAGCCACAACCCATCTTCAATGCTCTTACTGAGGGAAGGAGGTTGTTGACCAAAATCTGGTGATACATGACCCCATCCATCCTCCCTTTAATGCGATGCAGCCATCCTTTCCCCTTTGCAGAAACGCACCCCAAAAGTATGATGTTTTCCCCATCATGCTTTACTATTGGGATGATGTTCTTGGGGTTGTACTCATCCTTCTTCTTCCTCGAAACATGGTGAGTGGAGCTGATACCAAAAAGTTCTATTTTGGCCTCATCTGACAACATGACCTTCTCCCATGCCTCCTCCGGATCATCCAGATGGTCATTGGTGATCTTCAAACGGGCCTTGACATGTGCTGGTGTAAGCAGGGGGACCTTGCGCGTCCTGCAGGATTTGAATCCATGACGGCGTAGTGTGTTAGTAATGGTAATATTTGAGACTGTGTCCCAACTCTCTTCAGGTCATTGATCAGGTCCTCCCATGTAGTTGGGGGCTGAATCCTGACCTTTCTCATTATCATCCTTACCCCACGAGGCAAGATTTTGCAAGGCGCCCCAGACCGAGGAAGATTGTGTTTCTTCGATTTTCTAATAATTGCAATTAATACAGGTAATGAGTGCAGAGTAGGAGAGCTTCTTAAAGAAAAACTAACAGGTCTGTGAGAGCCAGAATGCTTGCTGGTTGGTAATGTAGGTAATCAAATACTTATTTCATGCAATAAAATGCAATTTAATTATGTAAAAATCATACAATGTAATTTTCTGGATTTTTTTTTAGATTCTGTTGGTGATGGGCGAGCAATAAAATGCTCGGGTGCTCAGTGCTCGGGTTTAGCACATTGGAATACTCGGGTGCTCGACCCGAGCAACGAGCCCAATGTAAGTCTATGGGAAACTCGAGCATTTTTCAGATGGCTCCCACCCGGCGGTCTGCAGAGGGCCTAAAAATTGCCCAAATCGATGGGAACAGTGCTTAAATTACATGGGGACAGCATGGGGAAGACCCCTGGAAGCATTTCTGACTCTCAGGTCACTTCTGTCAACAATGTTGTCAGAGGTATTACGCCACTTTTACGGACTCACAATAAAACATACAAAAACAAAACCAAAATGGATTTTCCTGGGAAAGATGTTAAGGAACATCCTTTCCAGGGTAATGACTTGTATATAAAGCAAAATAAATACCCAAAAACAAAAATGCTCCTCCCCACCTTGGGCTATGTTCACACGTAGCGTTTTTGATGCGTTTTTTCACTTTTGCATCGCTTTCAACCGTGACAAAATAATTCACCAGGAAATGTCATTTTAACAATTTACAATCTTATCTGGCCATGTGGTGTGTGGGTGTGTGAGAAAACATCAGACACATCCTGTTTCATTTATGAAGGAGGGACTCTGAACGTCACAAAGCCTATTTTTAAAGGGCCATCAGGCGACCTTTACTATTCTTAAAGGGCCAGCAGTCGGCCCTCACTATTCTTAGAGAGCCATCAGCCGGCTATGTTTTATTGTTCCCATTACTAAAGAGTAGGTCTCCAATACTGTTATTGCATATGCAGTGAGTGGCATGGCTGCCCAAACTTTGGACGCACCCCAATACCACTTTGAAAATTTGGAATCACCCCAATATCCCTTTGAAGAGACTTAGAGAAGTAGAGATGAGCGGTGTTCGACTAGAACTGTTCACCAATCTCAAATTCGAGCTGTTTTGGGCGGTGTTCGAGTCGTTCGACAAACGCGAACGATTTGCAAAAAATTCGGCTGTTCGAGGTTATGTTCGATAACTGTTCGTGTACCAAAAGCGTGTCCTGCATGTCTGGCGCTATTTAGAGCACCAATCATGCAGGGATTGTCTGCCACTCACTGTAATGCCACAGCCATGGTGGTTGTGGCATTACAGTGATTGCCCAAATCGATGGGAACAGTGCTCACAGTGAAACATGAAAAGCCGGCAATTCAGCAGTGGCATACACCCGTACCCGACAATTTAGAACCAAAAGAATAGAGTGTCACACATAGATTAGATAGATAGAAACATGTCAGTCACATATATATGAAAAACAGTGACAGTGTTGCTTACTGTACTTGTGATTTAGTGTAAAGGATTTATTAAAAAAAATAATAGTGTTTTCATGCACCGTCTCTTTAAAAAAGCCACCGGCAATTCAGCATCGGTACCCGACCATTTATAACAGAAAGAATAGAGCATCACACATAGATTAGATACATAGAAACATGTCAGTCACATATATAAGAAGTACAGTGATAGTGTTGATTACTGTACTTGTCATTTAGTGTTAAAATAAAGGATTTATTAAAAAAAAAATTGGCATGGGGTTCCCCGTAATTTTATTCTCTAGCGGAGGTTAAGCAGACAGCTGGGGCACATGTTTGAATCCTGGGAAGGGGGTAATACCCACGGAGCTTCCCAGGCTACTAATATCAGCCCCCAGCTGAATACCTAGCCTTTACTAGCTATTAAAATGGGGCACCCCAAAAAAAATGACGTGGGGTCCCCCCTATTTTAATAGCTAGCAAAGGCTAGGCAGACAGCTGGGGGCTGATATTAATAGCCCAGGAAGGGTGCCATGAATTTTGGCCCCATCCCAGGCTAGAAACACCAGCCGTCAGCCGCCCCTGAAATGGCGCATCCATAGGATGCGCCAATTCTGGCACTTAGCCTCGCTCTTCCCACTGCCCTGTAGCGGTGGCAGTGGGGTAATAGGATTGGGGTTGATGTCAGCTTATAATGCCAGCTGACATCAAGCCCAGGTTAGTAATGGAGAGGCGTCTATAAGACACCCCCATTACTAACCCCATAGTCAAAGTTACCAAAAAACACAAACACCCAGAATAAAGTCCTTTAATTGAAATAAAGACACAATTCTTTATTGTTCTAAATTAAACCATACTTACCATCACGCCCATTCCAGCTGAAGCTAACGATCTCCTGCAATAAAAGTAAAATAATAAAGCAACATCATACTTACCTTTCCATGGTTCCCACGACAGCTTCAGCTCTGCTACAGTCACATGACAGGCTGGACTGCAGCAGAACGCTGCCATCCAGCTTGCCATGCCGCAGAGACTGAGAGGCGCAGGCATGCTTGCGCTCCTCAGTGTCTCGCTGTGAAGGCATCCAGATGAGCCGAGTTCAAGTCCAATGAACTCATCTCACCTCATGCACGTCACTGACAGCGTGGGAAAATTCTCAGCTCTCAGCGCTTGAGCAGGAGAATTCTCCCACACTGGGATGGCATTGAGATGACAGGCTGGATCACAGCTGAGCGCTGCCATCCAGCATGCCATCATTCATAAACACTGCAGAGCGCAGGCATGCTTGCCTGCGTGGGAACCATGGAAAGGTAAGGATGATGTTGCTTTATTATTTTACTTTTATTGCAGGAGATCGTTGGCTTCAGCTGGAATGGGCGTGATGGTAAGTATGGTTTCATTTAGAACAATAAAGAATTGTGTCTTTATTTCAATTAAAGGGGGTGTCTTATAGACGCCTCTCCATTACTAACCTGGGCTTGATGTCAGCTGGCATTATAAGCTGACATCAACCCCAATCCTATTACCCCACTGCCACCGCTACAGGGCAGTGGGAAGAGCGAGGCTAAGTGCCAGAATTGGCGCATCCTATGGATGCGCCATTTCAGGGGCGGCTGACGGCTGGTGTTTCTAGCCTGGGATGGGGCCAAAATTCATGGCACCCTTCCTGGGCTATTAATATCAGCCCCCAGCTGTCTGCCTAGCCTTTGCTAGCTATTAAAATAGGGGGGACCCCACGTCATTTTTTGGGGGGTCCCCCATTTTATTAGCTAGTAAAGGCTAGGTATTCAGCTGGGGGCTGATATTAGTAGCCTGGGAAGCTCCGTGGGTATTACCCCCTTCCCAGGCTTCAAACATCTGCCCCAGCCGTCTGCTTAACCTCTGCTAGAGACTAAAATTACGGGGAACCCCACGCCAATTTTTTTTTTTAATAAATCCTTTATTTTAACACTAAATGACAAGTACAGTAATCAACACTATCACTGTACTTACTATAAATGTGACTGACATGTTTCTATCTATCTAATCAATGTGTGATGCTCTATTCCTTCTTGTCTAAATTGTCGGGTACAGGTGTATGCCGCTGCTGAATTGCCGGCCGGCTTTTTTAAAGAGAGTGCCTTCTGAGCATTTTGTCAGCTTTTGGACACCTTTGAAGGTGTTTTCTATGTGTTTTTATGTGTTTTTGTTTGCCTGCCATTGGTTTTAACGGTGTTCGACGGTGTTCGACGGTATTCTAAGGTGTTCGATGAACAGTTCCTCGAACATCCCGGTGTTCAACGAACCGAACCCAAACACTACGGGGGTGGCTCAACACTATAGAGGAGGGCTTCCTTAAAACAATGTTAACATTAGTAGGAAGTAGGTCTCCCATTGTGTTTGCCTATGCAGTGAATGCAAGGGTTGCGAAAAATTTGGAGGCACTCCAATGCCCCTTGGAAGAGACGTGGAGGTCAGAGGGTCTCCTGAAAACAATTTTCCCATTATTAGGAAGTGGGTCTCCCATTGTGTTTGCCTATGCAGTGAATGCAAGGGCTGACAAAAATTGGAAGGCACTCCAATGCCCCTTGGAATAGACAAGGAGGAGGGCCTCATAAAAAAATGTTCCCATTAGAAAGGAGCAGGTCTCCTATACTTGTAATGCCCATGCACTAAGTGTATGGGCTGACAAACATTTAACCCTGGGGGGTATACATGAACATACTGTATAAATTTTTTTTTTACGGCCATCATAAACACCCTTTAAAAAAATTATGTGGGTGTTGCATCATGGACCACGGTTACCCTGGTGATGTGGTGGAGGATGAGGAGAAGGAGGAGGACAAGAGCAAATAGCCAAAATCAGGAAGCGTATGCCCATGTGTGGGTGTGAAGAGGTGCATGGGACTACACCTCCCAAAAAAAGACACTGGATTTGAGTTTATGTTACGCTGCTATCATTCGTTGGTGTTGAGAAGTCTGTCCCAACCCAGCCCTTGTTCATTTATATAAGAGTCAGCCAGTCAGCATTTTCAGTTGACAGGCAGATGCGCTTATCAGTTTTAATTCCCCCAGCGTCACTAATAACCCGCTCTGATAAAACGCTGGCGGCAGGACAGGCCAGGACCTCCAAGGCATAGAAAGCCAATTCATTGCACTTATCCAGCTTGGATACTCAATAATTATAAGGCACAGTGGAATCACGGAGGACGTTGGTATGGTCGGCAAGGTACTCCCTCAGCATCTACACAAACTTTGCACTCCTTGTGAGTGTACCCTGCGCCACAGGGCTTGTGCAATGGGAGGGGCTGAGAAAATTCTCCCAGAACTTTGACAGTGTTCCCCTGCCTCTGCTGGATTGAAGTTGTGTCTCTCTCGCCTGTACTCCTTGGTTGTCCAACGAAGTGTGACCTCTGCCGGCAGCGTTTTTACATGGGAATTTTTTTTAATAGTTCTGCTACAAGGGCCTTTTGGCACAGCCCCATTTTTGTAGACCTGTCCACCTCAGGAAAAAGAGATATAAAGTTCTCCTTGTAGCGTGGGTCTAGAAGTGTCACCAACCAGTAATGAGTGTCACCCAAAATTTTGAGAACGCGAGGGTCATGGGAAAGGTAGTGTAACATAAACTCAGTCATGCGTGCCAGACTACGAACAGGCAAGACTTCCATGTCCTCACCAAGGGGATGACTGACCGTGCTCTCCTCCTCCTCCTCCTCTCTGTCCTCTGGCCATCCACGCTGAACAGACGGTATGACATATGTCTGACATCCATGTCCACTCCTAAGGTCTTATGTGTGGAGTCTGAACTGAATACCGACGGCCTTGTTGATGCTGGTACTCAACAACTGCCCTCTTCTGCTCAAAAATCCTTCCCAACATCTGCAGTATAGAGTTCCAACACTTGGGTACATCACAATCAACTCTGTGAGCAGGAAGCTTCAAACGCTGCTGAAACACTGCAAGGGCGGCGGAAGCTGTTGGTGACTTTCTAAAATGGGCACACAGGCAGCGTACTTTAACAAGCAGATCTGGCAGCTCCGCGTAGGATTTGAGAAACCGCTGAACCACGAGGTTAAGCACATGGGCCAGGCATGGTACGAGCGTGAGCTCGCCTCAGAGCCACCACCAGGTTCCGGCCATTGTTATACATGACCATGCCAGGCTGTAGGTTCAGCGGTGTGAGCCACATATCTGCCTGCTCTTTCAGAGCTGTCCACAACTCTTCAGCATTGTGCGGTTCCTCACTTAAGGATATTAGCTTCAGCACAGCCTGTTGCCGCTTTGCCGAGGCAGTGCTGCAGTGCTTCCAGCTTGTGACTGATGTGGTCATTTCTGAGATGGAGGCTGAAAAGGAGGAAGAGGCTGAGGAGGATGAGGTGCAGGAGCTGTAGACTGTGGGGGCAACCCTGATTGACCTAGGGCCCGCAATCCTTGGCGTCGGGAGGACGTTTTCCGTCCCAAGGTCCAACTTTGTCCCTGCTTCCACTATGTTAACCCAGTGTGCCGTCAGCGAGATATACCGTCCCTGCCCACAAGCACTTGTCCACGTGTCCGTAGTTAGGTGGACTTTCCTGGTAACTGCATTGTTGAGGGCATGGCTAATGTTTTGGGACACGTGCTTGTGTAATGCGGGTACGGCACACCGTCTCCATGAGCCTAACAGGCAACATTTTGAGTGCAAGCTGTCGTGAAATGTGGGAATTTAGTAGTGTGGCCTGTGGGGCGTTGGCTGCGTATTTGCACTTGCATTCCAAGGACTAGGGTATGGACAACTGAACACTGCGCTGGGACAAGGACGTGGACGTGCTTCCTGATGCTGCTACTTGAGAGTGTGCAATGACAGGTGCAGGGCAGGAGGCATCTTCGCATGCACCATGGACAGGGGATTGGCTTGCATGCACAACAGAGGAAGAAGCAATGGTGCCACCCGCAGACACTGTTCCTGGACCCTGGGTTTCGGCCCACAAAGTCAGGTGCTTTGCTGCCATGTGCCTGATCATGGTGGTGGTGGTCAGGCTGGTCGTTTTGCCACCCCTGCTGATGCTGGTCTGGCAGGTGGTGCAAATGCCTGTTTGGGGTTATCGGCAGAGTCTTTAAAAAACAACCAGACTCGGGAAGACCTAACAGTTGTACTGGCAACTTCCTTCGTGTTGGTGTTACGGGGAACGGTTGCCTGCCTTTTGTCTGCCGCCACCACACTGCTTCTTCCTGCCTATTGGGGTGCTCTGCCTCCCTCCCCCTTTGTGCTGCTCTCCTCTCTCTGCATGTCCTCCTGCCAGGTTGGGTCAGTTACTATATGATCCACCACCTCGTCTTCCACTTCCGCACCCTGTTCCTCCTCCTGACTTTCTGGCAATTGTTTGTCATCATCGTCTACCTCTTGTGACACTTTCCCACCGTCGCCTTCGTGTGAACGTGGCTGCTCAAATATTTAGGCATTGCTACATGCGATCTCCTCTTGCCCCACTTCAAGTGGACCGGGCGAGAGTCCCGAATCTATGAATGGAAAAGTGAACAGCTTTTCAGAGTGTCCAAGTGTGGGATCAGTTGTCTCCGGGCACTCGGCATGGTGGGAGGAAGGAGGATCAGGGAGAGGAATATGCGGTCCAGACTCACGGCTACTGAGACTTGACCGTGTAGAAGACAGGGTGGTTGTGGTGGTGGCTAAGTGACAGGAAGCATTATCTGCTATCCAACCTTTCGACATTGCTCTGGGTTCAATAGTGATGTGCTGCGGTCCCCTAGGAATTGGAACAGGAAGGTCAGGTGAGAAGATGTGGGTGTTTGTTGTGGAATGATTTCAGCTTGCCCACAGCCTTGGCCTTGGCCTCTGCATGCACGATCACCATCACGTTCAGTTCCCCGTTACTTGCCACGAGCCTTGCCCACTTTAAATGGAGGAAAATATCTTCCACGCTCATTACAAATGGCTGAATTTGGAGCGAAGTTATATGTAATCCGTTTGATGGAGAAACCACAGTTCTAAATACCTGGTCTGTATGTAACTATTTTGAACAGCAAACTGGTGCCAAAAACTTTGCTGACACATTGATAAAAAATTTGAATGGAGGCCAAAAATGGCAGTTTTTTCAGCGCAATTACATGTGAATGTGATCCGTGTGACGGAGAAACCACAATTTTAAATACCTGGCCTGTAGGTAACTATTTTGAACAGCAAACTGGTGCCAAGAAGGTCGCTGACAAACTGAAAAAAAATTTGAATGGAGGCCAAAAATGGCAGTATTTTCAGCGCAATTATATGTGACGGACAAACCACAGTTTTAAATAGCTGGATTTTGAGCGCTGTAATATGGAAAGGACCTGGCTGTAATCTGCAATGCCAACAAGCAGATGGCACAGAAAAACGGTGTTCTCTGGATTGCTTTTTAAGCAAATAATGACGATTAAGATCCAAAAAAAATTATTCCTGGCCCCTGAGACCTGGGCCTTTGTCTAGAAATATCTAACAGCAGCAGAAAGCAGAACTGGAATGGAGCCTCTTGTGCTATATGCACTGCAGTCTGCTATATGCACTGCCTGCCTGCCTATATACTGTCGCAGAGTGCATCTTCTTACAGTCACCACTGTACTTACGAGAGCTTCAATCAGCAAGATATCTTGAGTAAACAGTATTTACTTCATACTGGTTAAACATGAGATACAATTCAGTGTCACACAGTCCATGTGCTGCTGACATAACACATTCAGGAAAGAAAGAAAAAAAACCCACAGGAAGTAAAAACAACCAACAATTGAGAGCATATAACTTTACACACTATCGCCATCTGCTGTCTGGTTAGTATAAAGTCTTCCTTTCACTTATAATAAGTCCTAATCTGTTGCATATGCCAACACCCTTTCTCAACAGTAAGGACTTATTCAATCAAACCAAACTTTTTTATTTGTCTCTGGTGTTTATCAGCATTCAATGCCTTCGTGAAGATGTCTGCTGTCATTTCTTCAGTAGGACAATACTCTAACTTCAAAACTCCTTGTTCCTGATGATCTCTCAAGAAATGATATTTCACATCAATATACTTGGTTCTTGGATTGACTCTTTCCATCTGAGCAAGAACAAGACATCCTTGATTGTCCTCTTTCAGTTTTGTTGGTTCCAACTATGGTTGTCCTAATTCTGTTAACAATTGTCTTAACCACAGTACTTCTTGACTCGCATGTGCTGCGGCAACATATTCTGCTTCTGTTGAAGACAGTGTCACAATTGACTGTTTCTTACTTGTCCAACTTATTGGTTCACCTGAGAGAAAAAAAATATGTCCACTGGTAGATCTTCTGTCAGTTGGATCTCCAGCCCAATCTGCATCAACATATCCTGTTAAAATGCAATTACTACTTGTGGGTAATTTCAGCTTAACATTGCTAGTTCCTTTCAAATAACGCATTACTCTCTTCATGGCATTCCAATCAGCTTTATTTGGTTTTGATACCTTTCTACTCAGGATTCCTACTGCTGCTGCGATGTCTGGTCTTGTAACGGTCGCTAGATACAGTAGTTTTCCTATTGCTGTTCTGTATTCTTCATTATTTGGTAGCATATTTTTTTCACTGTTCATCTCTTTGAGATAATTAGTTTCCATTGGAGACTTTACTGTTTTTGCATCCTTTAATCCAAATTTTTCTGTTGTGTCTTCAATCATGTGATTTTGATTCAATAGGAAACTTCCGTCTTCTTCTCTTTCTACCTGTATTCCTAGGTACTGTTTCACATTTCCCAAGTCTTTGATTTCGAAATGTTGCTTCAGGATTTTTAGAATGTTTTCTTTATCCCTTTCTTGTTTAAAACAAATCAAAATGTCGTCTACATATATGAGTACATAAATCCATCTATTAATCAGCCTTTTTGTGTATAAGCATGGATCAGCTTTGCTTCTTTGAAATTTTTCATTTGTAAGTACTTCCGTGATTTTGTCATTCCACGCTTTAGCTGCTTGCTTTAAACCATATATGCTTTTCTGTAGTTTGCAAACTTTGTTTGGATTTCTTTCATCTTTGAATCCTGGAGGTTGTTCCATGTAAATGTCTTCTGTTAAATCTCCATTCAGAAAAGCTGTCTTTACATCCAGATGTCTCAGTTCCACCTGTTTCATTGCTGCAACTGTAAGTAAAGTTCTTATTGTTGTGTGTTTGATAACTGGAGCAAATGTCTCATCATAGTCTTCTCCATATTTTTGAGAATACCCTTTAGCTATGAGTCTTGCTCGGTATCTTTCAGCTGTGCCATCTGTTTGGTAATTTACTTTAAAAATCCATTTACATCTTATGGCTTTTCTTCCTTCTGGCAAATCTGTTAGTGTCCATGTATTTGAATCATGCATGGATTTAATTTCTGTTTCTGTTGCTTCTATCCATTTATTAGCTTCTTCTTCAGGAAGTTTAGATATGTCTTCTCAAGAGGTAGGCTCATAGATTTTTCTTATGCTTGTCTTGTACGAGAGACGTTTTGGTGGTTTTCCTTTGTTCTCTCTCATTAAACGTCTTGTTTCTGTGTCTGTTTGTATTTCTGATTCTTCACTTTCAGTATTTGTTCTTCATTAATTTCTACTTCTTTCTCATCAGATATTTCTTCAGTTATGTCACTATTGTTTTTATCATTTTTTGTATCAACTGAAATCATAATGTCTTCATTTAAATCTTCAATGAATGTCACACTGTTACTCACCTTAACTCTGTCTGTTTTGGGATCTAGGTTTCTATATCCTTTGCAATTTTCACTATATCCAACGAATATTCCTTCCATGGATCTGTTTTGAAGTTTGGAACGTTTTTCTGTTGGAATGAATATAAAAACTTTACATCCAAAAACTTTTAAATGATTGACACTTGGTTTCATACCTTGCCACAGTTCATATGTAGTTTTCATCAGTTTTCTGGAAAAAAGTCGGTTCTGTAGATATGTAGCTGTCATTGCTGCCTCACCCCAATATTTATCTGGTAGTTCGCAATCCGTCAGCATACATCTTATCATTTCTGTAAGAGTTCTGTTTTTCCTTTCTGCTACTCCATTTAGTTCAGGTGTGTATGGAACCGTTTTCTGGTGTTCTATTCCATTTTGTCTTAAGTAGTCTTCTATTCTGTGACCTGTAAATTCACCTCCATTATCACTTCTGATGACAATTGGCTTCCTTTGAAATTTGTTACTTGATCTTGTTACATAGTCTACAAGTTTATCAAAAACTTCACTTTTGTTCTTAATTAAGTATGTGACTGTGTATCTTGAGTAGTGTTGAGCCACCCCCGTAGTGTTCGAGTTCAGTTCGGTTCGTCGAACACCCGTGTGTACGCCGAACTGTTCGTCGAACTGTTCGTCGAACACCTTCGAACACCGTTAAAACCAATGGCAGGCAAACAAAAACACATAGAAACACATAGAAAACACCTTCAACGGTGTCCAAAAGCTGACAAACTGCTCAGAAGACATAACTAACACATGGAAAAGTGACAAGTACATATAGTCATGCGAAAATAAAAGAGGTGGAGGAGTAAAAGGAGGGGGAGACACAGATATAGGCATGTCATGCCCTTCTAAAATCCAAAAAGTGAGAAGCCGACACGGCCAGTCCGCTCCTGCCCGTGCCACCTCCGTGTCGCCGGGTTTGTGCCAGAGCCGCGGTGAACCCTGACGGCCAGCCCCCCTCTCCCAATACTGGTGCCTGTCCGCTGGTGGGTCGAGCGAGCCCCCCTGTGGTGGAGGCAGCTCTAAGCTTTTTAATTTAAATTGTCTCTCTAATTTGAATGAATACACTTTAAATCCATTTACAAGGATCTATTGGAGGGCAAGTCTCATGCCAGCAGCCGCGGTAATTCCAGCTCCAGTAGCGTCCACTAAAGCTGCTGCAGTTAAAAAGCTTTTATAAGGATCGAGCTCGGCTGTCCACCGCAAGGCATCCTACTGCCAGTCCCAGCCCCTATGCCTTGGGGTGCCTCCTGATGCTCTTCACTAAGTATCCCATGGTCCCGAAGCATTTCCTCTGAAAAAATTAAGTGTCTAAACTACAGGTGGTGCAGCTTGCTTAACAGCCGGGATAATCCGCTCACTAGCAGACACTGCTACTAGGCACAAAGTATTTCCTGGGCTAGATGCAGTTAAAAATTTGTAATTAGATACTCTCGTTGGATGCTGAGAAAGCATTCCATAGAGTCTCCTGGCACGCCATATATGATTCTCTTAAAAAGCTTGGGGTAGGGGTCTAGGGGACCCTTTTATAGCCAAAATCACGGCCCTGTATCGCAATACGTCACCTAGGCTGAAGATAAATGGAACTGTAGCACCCTGAGGGCTCGGTTGCTACAGACGTATTGCACCTCACCCAGAGGTGTGATATCTCACTCTCAGGTAAGGATGGAGTGTGGATCAGGACCCGACACCTGCATGCATTACACCACATTGCCGTGGGGCAGGGCGACCAATATGCCCCTGAGATGGGCACGACAGTCCCTCTCCCTGGCTGGAGTGGGGGGAGGGAACACTGAGGAAGGGGAACCCTGTAGTGCAGGAGCAGGGAGGAAGCAGTTCCTGGGTGCATTGAGAAGGGAGTATAAAAGGTGGGCACCATCTTAGTTCAGTGCAGAGAAGTCTGAGCAGAAGTGGCAGGGAGCAGGGGCTCTGCATGAGCTCTGCTCCGGAGGCGGGCCTAGTAACAGAGGCCCAGGCCTGGAAGATGGAGAAGGAAGGAAGAGGAGCGGAGAAGGCTCCAGGAACGAGGAATGAAGGGATCCCAGGGGTGCGGACGGGCGAGTCGCCACCGCACGCCCGAATCCACCTGCGTGGAGGGGTCAGGCCAAAGGGGGAGACCGGTCCCTGAACTAGTGGAGGCAGGAAACGACCCTCAGCTAGAAACCAGAGGCTCTGACATTTTATGTGGCGCAGCCCCTCGCTACACCCGCTAGGAAGGCACCACATAGGGTCAGGGAAACTGGCGCCAAGTTTACCAAGAGGAGGCCCGAGGCAGCCGGACAGAAGTGTTGGTAAGAAAGGCCAGACAAAGGACACACAAAGGGGGTCCTGTGAAGTGCTCCAAAGTTATCTGGGAGTTGTCTGAGCCCCTCACCTGGTGAGCACAGTACGACGTGGGCAGCCGTTACCTGCAGACGTGGTCTGGATAATAAGAACTGTGAGTAAAGGCCCTGAACTGCATCACTGACTCCGTGTCGTTACTGCTGCTGCCCTGCACCATCACCCCCATCCTCCGCATACACTGCCCTGAGGCTATACTCCTCCCGTGGGGAGTTATGCTACGCTCTGCTGCACCCACAACACCAGCCTCAGTGGTCTGCCCTGTAGCGGCGGTTCACTCTGACCGCAATCCACGGGTGGCGTAGTCGGACATTTAAACATGAAAACCACATAAATAGTTCCGCCACTGGTTTGACCGCCCTGAGCCACGGAACTGGGTCGCCGCCACGAAGACTACAACCACCAGCATCCACCAAAAAGGGTCCGGCTCCGGGTGTCCCAAGGCCCAGGGGGTGCGTCAGAACATTTTCATCACCTTTCACAATCACCAATGGGACAAGGCAGTGATGTCCTCTGTCCCCTCTCTTATACATCCTAGTGACGGAGCACCTGCTCTCATCAATTCGCCATAACCCCAATATTAGGTGGATTGAGGTGGGAGGCACCGAGTACAAGTGCTCTCTATTTGCTGATGATGTCCTAGTATATATCACTCAATCACATATATCCATCCATGCTGTTATGGCTGAAATAGATCACTTTGTTACATGGTAAAATTTTAAAATCAATGCAGCGAAGTCTGAGGCCCTCGATGTCTCCCTCCCCAAATCCATATAGGATTCCATCCAGTCCAACTTTCCCTTTGCCTGGCCCTCACAGGGTATCAAATACTTAGGAATTCCTATTCATAGAGACCTCTCCCATCTATGTTATCTTAATTTTGGGCCCTTTATTGAACAACTCCATACAGACCACGGTTGGCAAGTTAGAACTGTAAGATTCACTACGTGAACCACTGGTGTTTTGTGGAAAAGCACATGTACACTGCGTTCCAAATTATTATACAAAAAGTGTTTAGGAGTGATAAGGGAAGAATTTGTTTGTTTGTCAGTTAAACTCATTGATGGTGATGTGTGTCAGGGCTCTTTATATCACTGTAAGCAATTGCAGACACCTGTGCTAATTAGTTTGGCAGGTGTGTTCAATGAAAGGCAAGACTACTTAAGAAGGCTCTCTCACATTATTAAGCAGCCTACATTTTCTGCCAAAATGGGAAAGAAAAAGGATGTGTCGGCTGCTGAGAAGCAACAAATTGTGGAGTGTTTAGGTCAAGGCATGACTACAATCAACATTGTGCGATGATCAGGATGAAGTGTCTTGGCAATCAAGAAGTATGTAGCTGATTCACAGTACACACGTGTGCGTGCTGATAAGGGCAAATTGAGGACTCTTTCCTACAGGCAATTACGTCAGGTTGAAAGAGCAGCGGCAAAAAAGCCTTGTCATAGCAGCAGACAAGTTTTTGAAGCTGCTTGTGCCTCCAACGTCCCCCGAACAACAAGATGCAGGGTCCTTCAGAGGTTTGCAGCTGTGCATGCGCCATCCTGTCGACCTCCTCTATCCACTTCACACAAGCAGAAACAGCTCCAGTGGGCCAAACATTACATGAAGACTGATTTCAAAACTGTTTTGTTCACGGATGAGTGCCGTGCAGCGCTCGATGGTCCAGATGGATGGAGTGGAGGATGGCTGGTTGATGGACACCCCACGCAAACACGGCTACAGCGCCAACAAGGAGGAGGTGGAGTAATGTTTTGGGCTGGAATCATGGGGAGAGAGATTGTCGGCCCCTTTAGGATCCCTGAAGGCGCTAAAGATGAACTCCATAATGTATGTGGATTTTCTCAAACAGCACTTCCTGCCATGGTTCAAGAAGAAGAACCGTGTATTTCACAGCAAGATCATTTTTCTGCATGATAATGCACCATCTCATGCTGCACATAAAACATCTGCATCTCTGGCTGATATGGGCATAAAAGGGGACAAACTTATGGTGTGACCCCCATGCTCCCCTAACCTCTACCCCATTCAGAACCTTTGGAGCATCATTAAAAGGAGTGTCTATGATGGCGGGAGGCAGTTCACATCTAAGCAACAGCTCTGGGAGGGTATTCTGTCCTCATGCAAAACAATTGAAGCAGAAACCATCCAAAACCTGACAAATTCAATGGACGAGAGAGTTCAGAAGCTCCTTTCGAACAAGGGGTCCTATGTGAAAATGTAACATCACCTAGAATAAAGTTTTGAGTTGAAAACTGTTTGATTTCAGTTTCTAACAACCTGCTAATGCTTATAATTTCAAAAATGACCATTTTTTTGGTCTTTATTAAAATGAAAAGGTTGATCGAAAAGTTTGGGGGATCTAAGAGTGTGGCAACCCAGTAGTCATGATTACTTCGAATTCTGACAATATGAGGGTCATGCTGCAGGTAGTGCAGCAAGAAGGCACTTATGTGCCTTGCGCATCTCGGAGCCCCAAAATTATTTTTCGGGCTAGATGCAGCTAAAAATTATTTTTAATTTTAAATCTGGTGAAGCTTTAGTATAGATGGCCTAATAGGATCAGTGCTGCACACTGCTACAAAGCCCAAATTATTTTCCAGTCAAGATACAGATAAACATGATTAGTAATTTGAAAGCTTAAAACGGTTGGTAGGGTGATTTTAACCAATCATCAAGCTTTTATTCTCCCCAGGATGACACAGGGGTAGAAAAGTCGTTTCGGATCCATGATTTGTTCATCTTTATGAACGTGAGTCTGTCTACATTATCAGTGGAGAGCCGCGTGCGCTTATCTGTCAGCACACCACCAGCAGCGCTGAACACACGTTCAGACAGAACGCTGGCTGCGGGGCATGACAAGATCTCCAAGGCGTAAGTGGCTAGCTCCGGCCATTTATCCAGATTGGAAGCCCAAAAAGAGCAAGGGTCCAGTGACACAGTCGTGGCTTCAATGTTTACTTGGAGATACTCCTGTACCATCGTCTCTAGGCGTTGACTATGTGTCAGACTTCTTGTCTCCTGTGGCCTTGCAAAGGATGGGCTAAAAAAGTGGTGAAATGATTCCGCAAAATTGATGTTACCAGCAGATACTGTGGTTCTGTTACGGTTTGAGTGCTGAACACTTGACGGTCCCACGGTTGGCAAGTTGGAACTGTGAGATTCACTACGTGCACCACTGGTATTTTGTGGAAAAGCACATGTAAGATTCTGCAACAGTCTCTGCTGATACTCCTGCATGCGTGCATCCCTTTCTATGGCAGGAATAATTTCTGCAAATTTACTTTTGTACCGGGGATCTAACAGTGTGGCAACCCAGTAGTCAGGATTATTTCTAATTCTCACAATTCGAGGGTCATGTTGCAGGTAGTGCAGCAAGAAGGCACTCATGTGTGTTGCGCATCCAGGAGCACCAAGTCCCTGTTATGTTGGTGGCGAGGTAACAATCATGCTTCCTTCCACTGTCCTCTCCCCCCAACCTCGCACAACAGAAATGTGATCAAGGTCTCCCTCATCTGATGAGTCTTCCATCAGTTCGTCCTCCACTTCTTCCTGGGCTCCTGCACCTTCCTCACTAGTTTGGCTGCTACCATGCGCCCTGGTAAAACCATCTCCCCCACCCTCACATGCCTGCCGCCTTGGTGCTGCCGACCGTCTGGACCTTGCAGATGTTAGCCCTTCCGCATACAACTCCTCCTCCTCTACTTCCTCCACCTCCTCTTGTGCCACCACCTGACTCCGAATTCTGTTTAACATGTGCTCCAGCATGTAAATCACCGGAATAGTCATGCTGATAATGGCATCGTCAGCACTAAACATCTTCGTCGCCATTTCAAAACTGTGCAGAAGGGTGCATAGGTCCCTGATCTGAGACCACTCCTCCAGCGTGATTTGCCCCACCTCTGAATCTCGTTGGCCCAGGCTATACGTCAGAACGTATTGCACCAGGGCTTGTCGGTGCTGCCACAGTTGCTGCAACATGTGCAGAGTTGAATTCCACCGGGTAGGCACATCGCATTTTAGCCGGTGAAGTGGCAGGCCCAACGACTTCTGTAGAGATGTAAGTCGCTGAGCTGCGGGATGCGAACGGCGGAAGTGAGCACACAGCGACCGTGCCCTCTGCAGAAGGCCATCTAGTCTGGGATAGTGGGCTAAAAATTGCTGGACAACCAGGTTCAACACGTGAGCCATACAAGGCACGTGTGTGACATTGCCCCGGCGAAGGGCCGCACCCAGGTTTGCAGCATTGTCGCACACGGCCTTCCCTGGTTTCAGGTCCAGTGGAGACAACCATTCATGAAATTGGTTCTCCAGAGCTGACCACAACTCCTCAGCTGTGTGACTCACATTTCCCAGACATTTCAATGTAAAAACCGCCTGATGACGTTGAGCCCTACTGCCAGCATAGTAAGGAGGTGTGCAGGATCCCTTCTGCGCAGTTAGAAAGCTTGTGGCATGACCAGACAGGCTTTGGGTGCAGGTGGAAGACCGAGAGGAGGTTGAGGAGGCAGAAGCAGTGGAGGAACTTTGACATAAAGAGGATTGACGCACAACTCGTGGGGACGGCAAGACTTGGACAGCAGCCCCTTGTCCTGCTGTCACCATAGTTACCCAGTGCCCAGTCAGCGACATGTAACGCCCCTGTCCATGCCTACTCGTCCAAGTGTCTGTGGTGAAATGCACCCTGTCACACACAGAGTTTCTCAAAGAAGCGGTGATGTTGTGTGCGACATGCTGGTGGAGCGCAGGCACACCTTTCTTTGAGAAGTAGTGCCGACTGTCCATCTGGTACTGGGGCACTGCGACGGACATAAGGTCTCGAAAATCCTCTGTGTCTACCAGGCGGAAAGGCAGCATTTCTGTAGCCAAGAGCTTGCAGATGGTGAAATTCAACCTCTTAGCTTTCTCATGGCTAGGAGGAAATGGTCTTTTACTTGTCCACATCTGAGGGACCGAGGGCTGGCTATTGTGCTTAGACGGGGTTGATAAGGGTGTCCCCGGCAAACTGCCGGTCTGTGAGGAAGATGCAGGCGGACATGTTAGGTTGCCTTGATCCAAAGGTGGTGCTATCGATGTCGGACAGTGCTCAACACCAGCTGGTGTTACCACCTCCAAAGAAAATGATGACCTGCCAATCACGCTGGCTGTTGTGGGTAAAGAGGTGGCAGGTCTGCGCCCCAAAACAGGTGTGACTGCTGTCCCCCCAGTCACAGAGGATGAAGAGGCCGCGGATGCAAAAGATATGGCAGACGGTGATTGGCCCGGCCGGCTAGGCCGCATTGTAGCACACTGAGCTTCCCACTGCAACTTATGCTTCATGTCCATGTGCCGGTTCATGCATGAAGTACTCAAACTATGTATTTTTTGGCCTCTACTTAGCTTTTGCTGACAAATGTTACAGATAACACGAGTTGGGTCATCTTTATCGAACTGAAAAAATGCCCAGGCTATGCAAGGCTTAGCACCCATGCGACCTGAAGAGCCACCACGACTTGTGGTGAGAGGCAGAATTGTGTTTGAGGATGCAGTTGTTGACGTGCTTCCAGTACTACGTCTCTGTCCAGGAAGGCGCAACCTGACCTCGTCGTCACTAGCATCTTCCTCCACCTCCTCTGCTGACCTCATCTCTTGGCTGAGTGTGGGTTGACAGTAAGTGGGATCTCCGACCTCATCATCATCACCCTGTGCGTTATCACACCCGTCGTCCTCAGAGCCAACCTGTTCCTGCCCTGACAAAAAACTAAAGTTGTCGCTCCAATCAGGTATTTGAGTCTTATCATCGTCTTCCTCATTGTCTCCACCAACAGGAGTTACAGTTTGGGAATGAGGGTCTACATTATGGTCAGAACCTTCTGCGTCTGGTCCTTGATCCGACTCATAAAGATTCTGGGCATCAGTGCAGATCATTTCCTCGTCTGGATTCACAGAAGCGCTGGAGTCGACCTCTGATTCCCAGGCTATAGTATGAGTAAACAGCTCTGCAGACTCAACCATCTGTTCTACCTCATACTCAGACGGGCAGCTGGAGATTTGGGAGCTGTGAGGAAGCAAGTGCGATTTGGGTGACACCTTTGAGGACTGGAGTATTTGTGATGTTGAAGTTGATGTGGAGGAGAGCCCACTTAAAGGAGCACTTGATATCCGTTGAAGCACCTGCTGTTTTTGTGCCTCATCTGGAATTTGTAGCGATTGGCGTGGCCGTAAGAAAGGGATCTTATCACATTGTCCGCTAAAAGAAGTAGACATTTTAGTTTGGCTGGAAGATGGTCTTTCTTCTGCAGATGTTACTGTTGCTTTAACACCTACCCCACGGACACAACCTTTTTTCCCCTTCCCAACACGCCTATTCCCCTTTCCACCAGCAGCAGGCCTTTTTCCACTCATTTTGGTGGTTAACTAATTCACAACTCTGGAGTTGTTTGCAAAAAAAAACAATGGATGGTAACCGAGCAGAGCTGAGTGGCCAAACTGTGGTATTAGGCCAAAACTATTGGCTGGGTTAGATGCAGAAAAAAATTATTTTGAATTTGCAACCTGATGGAGGTCAGTATAGATGGACTAATACAAATAGTCCCACACACTGCTAGAAGCCCAAATATTTTTTCAGAGGTACTGTAGATGCAGATAAAAATTATTTTTAATTTGCAACCTGATGGAGGTCAGTATAGATGGACTAATAGACCAAGTCCCACACACTGCTAGAAGCCCAAATATTTTTTCAGAGCTAGATGCAGAAAAAAATTATTTTTAATTTGCAACCTGATGGAGGTCAGTATAGATGGACTAATAGACCAAGTCCCACACACCGCTAGAAGCCCAACTATTTTTTCAGAGCTAGATGCAGAAAAAAATTATATTCAATTTGCAACCTGCTGGAGGTCAGTATAGAAGGACTAATAGAACAAGTCCCACACACTGCTAGAAGCCCAAATATTTTTTCAGATCTAAATGAAGAAAAAAATTATTTTTAATTTGCAACCTGATGGAGTTCAGTATAGATGGACTAATAGACCAAGTCCCACACACTGCTAGAAGCCCAAATATTTTTTCAGAGCTAGATGCAGAAAAAAATTATTTTTAATTTGCAACCTGATGGAGGTCAGTATAGATGGACTAATAGACCAAGTCCCACACACCGCTAGAAGCCCAAATATTTTTTCAGAGCTAGATGCAGAAAAAAATTATTTTTAATTTGCAACCTGATGGAGTTCAGTATAGATGGACTAATAGACCAAGTCCCACACACTGCTAGAAGCCCAAATATTTTTTCAGAGCTAGATGCAGAAAAAAATTATTTTTAATTTGCAACCTGATGGAGGTCAGTATAGATGGACTAATAGACCAAGTCCCACACACCGCTAGAAGCCCAAATATTTTTTCAGAGCTAGATGCAGAAAAAAATTATTTTTAATTTGCAACCTGATGGAGGTCAGTATAGATGGACTAATAGACCAAGTCCCACACACTGCTAGAAGCCCAAATATTTTTTCAGAGCTAGATGCAGAAAAAAATTATTTTTAATTTGCAACCTGATGGAGGTCAGTATAGATGGACTAATAGACCAAGTCCCACACACTGCTAGAAGCCCAAATATTTTTTCAGAGCTAGATGCAGAAAAAATTTATTTTTAATTTGCAACCTGATGGAAGTCAGTATAGATGGACTAATAGACCAAGTCCCACACACCGCTAGAAGCCCAACTATTTTTTCAGAGCTAGATGCAGAAAAAAATTATATTCAATTTGCAACCTGCTGGAGGTCAGTATAGAAGGACTAATAGAACAAGTCCCACACACTGCTAGAAGCCCAAATATTTTTTCAGATCTAAATGAAGAAAAAAATTATTTTTAATTTGCAACCTGATGGAGTTCAGTATAGATGGACTAATAGACCAAGTCCCACACACTGCTAGAAGCCCAAATATTTTTTCAGAGCTAGATGCAGAAAAAAATTATTTTTAATTTGCAACCTGATGGAGGTCAGTATAGATGGACTAATAGACCAAGTCCCACACACCGCTAGAAGCCCAAATATTTTTTCAGAGCTAGATGCAGAAAAAAATTATTTTTAATTTGCAACCTGATGGAGTTCAGTATAGATGGACTAATAGACCAAGTCCCACACACTGCTAGAAGCCCAAATATTTTTTCAGAGCTAGATGCAGAAAAAAATTATTTTTAATTTGCAACCTGATGGAGGTCAGTATAGATGGACTAATAGACCAAGTCCCACACACCGCTAGAAGCCCAAATATTTTTTCAGAGCTAGATGCAGAAAAAAATTATTTTTAATTTGCAACCTGATGGAGGTCAGTATAGATGGACTAATAGACCAAGTCCCACACACTGCTAGAAGCCCAAATATTTTTTCAGAGCTAGATGCAGAAAAAAATTATTTTTAATTTGCAACCTGATGGAGGTCAGTATAGATGGACTAATAGACCAAGTCCCACACACTGCTAGAAGCCCAAATATTTTTTCAGAGCTAGATGCAGAAAAAATTTATTTTTAATTTGCAACCTGATGGAAGTCAGTATAGATGGACTAATAGACCAAGTCCCACACACCGCTAGAAGCCCAACTATTTTTTCAGAGCTAGATGCAGAAAAAAATTATATTCAATTTGCAACCTGCTGGAGGTCAGTATAGAAGGACTAATAGAACAAGTCCCACACACTGCTAGAAGCCCAAATATTTTTTCAGAGCTAAATGAAGAAAAAAATTATTTTTAATTTGCAACCTGATGGAGGTCAGTATAGATGGACTAATAGACCAAGTCCCACACACTGCTAGAAGCCCAAATATTTTTTCAGAGCTAGATGCAGAAAAAAATTATTTTTAATTTGCAACCTGATGGAGGTCAGTATAGAAGGACTAATAGAACAAGTCCCACACACTGCTAGAAGCCCAAATATTTTTTCAGAGCTAAATGAAGAAAAAAATTATTTTTAATTTGCAACCTGATGGAGGTCAGTATAGATGGACTAATAGACCAAGTCCCACACACTGCTAGAAGCCCAAATATTTTTTCAGAGCTGGATGCAGAAAAAAAATATTTTTAATTTGCAACCTGATGGAGGTCAGTATAGATGGACTAATAGACCAAGTCCCACACACTGCTAGAAGCCCAAATATTTTTTCAGAGCTAGATGCAGAAAAAAATTATTTTTAATTTGCAACCTGATGGAGGTCAGTATAGATGGACTAATAGACCAAGTCCCACACACTGCTAGAAGCCCAACTATTTTTTCAGAGCTAGATGCAGAAAAAAATTATATTCAATTTGCAACCTGCTGGTGGTCAGTATAGAAGGACTAATAGAACAAGTCCCACACACTGCTAGAAGCCCAAATATTTTTTCAGAGCTAAATGAAGAAAAAAATTATTTTTAATTTGCAACCTGATGGAGGTCAGTATAGATGGACTAATAGACCAAGTCCCACACACTGCTAGAAGCCCAAATATTTTTTCAGAGCTAGATGCAGAAAAAAATTATTTTTAATTTGCAACCTGATGGAGGTCAGTATAGATGGACTAATAGACCAAGTCCCACACACCGCTAGAAGCCCAAATATTTTTTCAGAGCTAGATGCAGAAAAAAATTATTTTTAATTTGCAACCTGATGGAGGTCAGTATAGATGGACTAATAGACCAAGTCCCACACACTGCTAGAAGCCCAAATATTTTTTCAGAGCTAGATGCAGAAAAAA
The DNA here is from genome assembly GCF_046119375.1 of Phyllobates terribilis. Lineage (NCBI taxonomy): Eukaryota > Metazoa > Chordata > Amphibia > Anura > Dendrobatidae > Phyllobates > Phyllobates terribilis. The sequence continues at coordinate 732,572,872 of NW_027362763.1, read as the reverse complement.
ATTATTTTTAATTTGCAACCTGATGGAGGTCAGTATAGATGGACTAATAGACCAAGTCCCACACACCGCTAGAAGCCCAAATATTTTTTCAGAGCTAGATGCAGAAAAAAATTATTTTTAATTTGCAACCTGATGGAGGTCAGTATAGATGGACTAATAGACCAAGTCCCACACACCGCTAGAAGCCCAACTATTTTTTCAGAGCTAGATGCAGAAAAAAATTATATTCAATTTGCAACCTGCTGGAGGTCAGTATAGAAGGACTAATAGAACAAGTCCCACACACTGCTAGAAGCCCAAATATTTTTTCAGAGCTAAATGAAGAAAAAAATTATTTTTAATTTGCAACCTGATGGAGGTCAGTATAGATGGACTAATAGACCAAGTCCCACACACTGCTAGAAGCCCAAATATTATTTCAGAGCTAGATGCAGAAAAAAATTATTTTTAATTTGCTACCTGATGGAGGTCAGTATAGATGGACTAATAGACCTAGTCCCACACACTGCTAGAAGCCCAAATATTTTTTCAGAGCTAGATGCAGAAAAAAATTATTTTTAATTTGCAACCTGATGGAGGTCAGTATAGATGGACTAATAGACCAAGTCCCACACACTGCTAGAAGCCCAAATATTTTTTCAGAGCTAGATGCAGAAAAAAATTATTTTTAATTTGCAACCTGATGGAGGTCAGTATAGATGGACTAATAGACCAAGTCCCACACACCGCTAGAAGCCCAAATATTTTTTCAGAGCTAGATGCAGAAAAAAATTATTTTTAATTTGCAACCTGATGGAGGTCAGTATAGATGGACTAATAGACCAAGTCCCACACACTGCTAGAAGCCCAAATATTTTTTCAGAGCTAGATGCAGAAAAAAATTATTTTTAATTTGCAACCTGATGGAGGTCAGTATAGATGGACTAATAGACCAAGTCCCACACACCGCTAGAAGCCCAAATATTTTTTCAGAGCTAGATGCAGAAAAAAATTATATTCAGTTTGCAACCTGATGGAGGTCAGTATAGATGGACTAATAGAATGATGCTATGCCCAAAAGATTTTACTTCACTAGGTGCAGTAAAAAATTGGTATTCTATACACAGGTGTTATATCTTGCAACACAGATAGGCTACTCCACTGACTAACACACTCTGCAATAGGCCAAAAAGGATTAGCTTTGCTAGATTCAGCCAAATGCTGTGAAAAAAACTTGCACAGCACTGGCACAGACCTGCCTGGCAAAAACTGATAGGAACTCATGTAACCTAGTCCTGAAAAGGACTCCAATTACAATTAGTCTTTACTCCCACAACCTATCTATTTAAGAGCACAGACCTCCCTGATAAAAGTCGTAGGAAATGCTGTAACCTAGTCCTTAAAAGGACTGCAATCACAACTATTCCCTACTCCCAAGCTATCTGTATATTTGTGCGAAAATTGGCTTGAAATTAACAAGGTATAGCGCACACAGCAACAGCGGTGCCGTCTAACACGCAGCTGCAGCAGTGAGAAAATGGTGGCGACGGGGAAAATGGCTTGGTCTTATAGGGCAAGGACATGTGACATACACTGCCAATGACACATGCCCTTGCTTGTGTGAAAAAAAGCACTTCGCTCCGTGTGTGCGCTGCTGATAGGCTGACAGATTGCACCTCCCCACTGCAAATGCGGGAAAGAGAAAAAAAAAATGGAGATCTTCATTGTTCCTGCAGAGATCCATCCCCTGCCCCTCCCCCCACCCCGCTGTACACTCAAACTGCGTATTAACAATAATTTTCATCATTACTGAGAAAAAATCCAGTTATGATTTTGGTGCACGAACAGTTATCGAACATAACCTCGAACAGCCGAATTTTTCTCAAATTGTTCGTGTTCGCCGAACGGCTCGAACACCGCCCAAAACAGCTCGAATTTCAGATTGGCGAACAGTTCGAGTAGAACAACGCTCATCTCTAATCTTGAGTAGTCGTCTATAAAAGTCAACATGTATCTATTGCCTCCTGATGTAGTCACTTTCATGGGTCCACATACGTCAGTATGCATCAAATCAAGTGGTCTTTTGCTTTTCATCTCACTTTCTTTTGGAATAGATATCCTTGTGGCTTTGGATTTTATACAACATTCACATCTCATGGTAATTGAGCAATCTGATATCTTTAAATCTTTTGTCAATTCTTTTCTCTGTAGTTCCCTTATACTGTCAGGGTGTCTATGTCCTAGACGTCTATGCCACATGGGAATACAGTTTTTGTGATCATTTGTACATACCTTCATCTGTTCCTTTGGTGTGTCAAAATGATATTGTAATGCACACGCCCGGACTGACTGGCGTGTGCGTGTTTAGTGATTCCACTGTGCCATGAACCGGAGAGTGCCTGGAGGGGCGTAACTAAGTATCTGCCCGATCCGACCAAGGTCGCACGACGGCATACGACGCCAGTGCACCAGGGAGGAACCGGGCAGAGGGACCAGGTGCTACTCCAGTTCAGACCCCGGACACGGCTGTTGACCCACACAGGGGAATACTGGAACAGGCAGGTTAGGCTGGCACACCGACTGGTGGGTATAGGCAGACACGGCTGGAATACAGATGGGTGGATGCTGGCGAGCACAACTGGTATGCAAGCAGGGAGGTACTGGCTTGTATGACAGGTTGGTGCACAGAGTGGATAGGACCCAGTTCAGACTGGGACACAGGAACAGAACCGCAGATGCGGTGGACAAACAGCAGAGTGAGGCCGCCCAGAGCGGCGAGCAAGAGCAGAACAAGACGAGACCGCCTGGAGCGGTGAGCGAGAGAAGAGCAGGACAAGGCCGCCTGGAGTGGTGAGCGAGAGAGGAGCAGGACGAGACTGCCGAAGCAGCGAGCAAAGGGTCGGAGCAGAGCGAGACTGCCGGAGCAGCGAGCAAAGGGTCAGAGCAGAGCGAGACTGCCGGAGGAGCGAGCAAAGGGTCAGAGCAGAGTGAGACTGCCAGAGCAGCGAGCAAAGGGTCAGAGAAGAGCGAGACTTCCGGAGCTGCTAGCAAAGGGTCAGAGCAGAGCGAGACTGCCAGAGCAGCGAGCAAAGGGTCAGAGCAGAGCGAGACTGCCGGAGCAGCGAACAAAGGGTCAGAGCAGAGCGAGACTGCCGGAGCAGCGAGCAAAGGGTCAGAGCAGAGCGAGACTGTCGGAGCAGCGAGCAAAGGGTCAGAGCAGAGCGAGACTGCCAGAGCAGCGAGCAAATGGTCAGAGCAGAGCGAGACTGCCGGAGCTGTGAGCAAAGGGTCAGAGCAGAGCGAGACTTCCGGAGTAGCGAGCAAAGGGTCAGAGCAGAGCGAGACTGCCGGAGCAGCGAGCAAAGGGTCAGAGCGGAGGAAGACTGCCGGAGCAGTGAGCAAAGGGTCAGAGCAGGCCAGAACCGCCGGAGCGGTGAGCAAGGCAGAGCAGGCAAGAACCGCCGGAGTGGTGAGCAAAGCAGAGTAGGGGGGACAGGGCTCTGTTCACATGGAACAGACAGGAAGGGAAAGGCAGAACCAGATACCCACAGGGTACTTGCAGTGAAGTAGCGAGTGGACCACAAACTCACAAACGGGAGTACAGGGACAACAAGTAGGAGTTAGGTACGAGTTCAGACTCTGCAGAAAAAGGAAAGGTACGGACATAGAGAACAACAGGAAACAGGCTAGAAGAGTATTCAGACAAGAACAGACACATTAGCAAGATACAGGAGCGGGTCTAGGTATGCAGCCCCTAGAAGGCGGAAGGAACAGGCTAGGAGCGTGTTCAGACAGGACAGACGAGATACAGGAGCGGGTCTAGGTATGCAGCGCCTAGAGGGCGGAAGGAACAGGCTAGGAGCGAGTTCAGACAGGCCTGGAAATACAGCCTCCAGGAAAGGCAGGCAAGCAAACACAGAAAGGGACCTGGCACATTCAGAGTGAAAGAGCACACTGAATGAAACACAATGCTCAGGCAGGGTTTCTTGGGAGGAGCTGGGCTAAATACCAGGTGACAGACAGCAATAGGCTGAGGACGCATCAGGGGTGTGTCTGCAGCAGGTACAAGAAACAGGAAGTGATCGGGCACCGCCCTTAAGCTGCGGAAACAGAGGCAAGCAGACAGCATGGAGGGAAGCCAGGCTAGCAGACTGCACAGGAGATCAAGTGCGCGCTCTTGCACAGTGGGAGATGGACCACTATGCAAGGACGCCGCCAGGTATATTAGATATAATTGTTCATCTGCCTTGACTTTGGTTATCACCTTGTTTCCTGCAATAATTGCGCACTCATTGTCTTTGAATTTTACTGTAAGTCCTTTTGCTGTTAAACATTTCACAGATAATAATCCGCCTTCCAATTTTGGAACATGCAACACAACCTGTACAAGTATCTTTGAATCTTGACCGAACTTGTTTGAACAATTTAGCATACCTTGTCCGATACCTTCTGCGGTTATTTTGCTTCCATCTGCAAGATAAATGGCTTCTTTCTTATCTAAATCAAGATCAGTAAAGAAATTCTTGTCACTTGTCTTATGACTCATTGCTCCTGAATCAATAAACCAACCAAGTGATGATTTCTTGTCTGTTACTTTAAATGTACCATTCCAATTATTCTCACATGAATCGGAAAATGTGTTTTTTACTTTCTGTGTATGCTTTTTATGTTGTCATTTTTGTTGTTCTGCTTTCCATATGGTACAGTCTTTCTTTAAATGACCTTTTTTTCTTACATCTGAAGCATTCTCTTGTCTCTTTATTATAGGGTTTTTCAAATTCTGTAGCTTTAAGAGCGTTTTCACTGTCCTTTTCAGTAGAAGAATCATTTCTTTGTTCTTTTCTTCTCTGATATTCATCTATTAGTCTTGTTTTCACAAAATCTAATGTAATGTCAGTTTATGGTCTCGTCTCAAGGGCATTTATCAAGGCTGTATACAAATTTGGTAAACTGCACAATAATATAGCTGCTACATTACTTTCTTTAATGTCTTCACCAATAGATCTTAGCTGTTATATCACTTCCATCATTGAGAATATGTGCTTCTGCATGTCGTCATTTGCACTCAATCTCATACTGTAAAGCTTTCTTAATAAAAATAACTTGTGATTCAAGCTAGGTCTTTCATACAGTTTTATTAATTCTTCCCACATTCCTTTAGCTGTTTCTTCATTTCTTGCATGTATTAATTGAGCATCATCCACTAATAAGCTAATGGTGGCTCTCGCTTGTCTATTCTTCTTATCCCATGTCTGATTATCTTGATCTGGTCTTTCTGTAACAATTACTTCCCATAAATCATCCTTAGATAACAACATCTCTACTTTGAATTTCTATAACTGATAATTTTCACTATTCAATTTATCTAGTGTGAATTTCAGTTCTGTGTTACTCATCATCTTTATATAGTCTTACTTGTTTAGAGACTTGTACTGAAGATATTCTCCTGTTTTTTTCTTGCTGATAGTTCCTGTATGTCCTGCCTGTGTTGAATTCTCTGTAATTATATCCAGCTCCTGGGATCATGAATTCCTTTGTTACTCTGTATCTGGATTTATTTCCTTCTGTTTGCAAAGCTTATCTGTGTGCTCCGTTATCTGGGGTTATAAACCAGGATCCTCTTGTAGTGCGGGCCTGTAGTGTTGGGGTTTAGTGTCTGGGCCCATTACCTGTCGCAGAGTGCATCTTCTTACAGTCACCACTGTACTTACGAGAGCTTAAATCAGCAAGATATCTTGAGTAAACAGTATTTACTTCATACTGGTTAAACATGAGATACAATTCAGTGTCACACAGTCCATGTGCTGCTGACATAACACATTCAGAAAAGAAATAAAAAACAAACACAGGAAGTAAAAGCAACCAACAATTGAGAGCATATAGCTATACACACTATCGCCATCTGCTGTCTGGTTAGTATAAAGTCTTCCTTTCACTTATAATAAGTCCTAATCTGTTGGATATGCCAACACCCTTTCTCAACAGTAAGGACTTATTCAATCAAACCAAACTTTTTTATTAGTCTCTGGTGTTTATCAGCATTCAACACCTTCGTGAAGATGTCTGCTGTCATTTCTTCAGTAGGACAATGGCATGCATCAGAAGAGGAATAGGGGCATATGATGAGAACATTGTTCTTCCTCTGTATAAAGCGCTGGTAAGGCCGCACTTTGAATATTGTGCACAGTTCTGGGCTCCAGTGCTCAGGAAAGACATATTGGAGCTAGAGAGGGTACAAAGGAGGGCGACTAAGGTAATAAAAGGAATGGAGTGTCTAGAATTCCCAGAGAGGTTGTCAAAATTAGGCCTATTTACGTTGGAAAAGAGAAGGCTTAGGGGAGACCTCATAAACATGTATAAATACATCAGGGGGCAGTACAGAGATCTCTCCCATGACCTGTTTATACCAAGGATGGTGACAAAGATGAGGGGGCACACTATGTGTCTGGAGGAAAGGAGGTTCCTGCACCAGCATAGAAGGGGATTCTTTACGGTCAGAGCCGTGACACTCTGGAACTCTCTGGGAGAGGAAGTGGTGATGTCCAACTCACTTAATGAATTCAAGAGAGGCCTGGACACCTTTCTTGAGAACAATAAAATTACATCTTATGCTTAGTGATAGTTAATTAATCCAGGGATTTAATCTGACTGCCAGATTGGTGTCGGGAAGTGAATTTTTCCTCAATGATGTAAATTGGCCTATACCGCATGGTTTTTTTTTGCCTTCCCCTGGATCAACGCTGCGGAATAGCTGCAGTGCACAAGAAATAGGCTGAACTGGATGGACGCTTGTCTTTTTTCGGCCTTTTAAACTATGTAACTATGTAACTATGTAATACTCTGACTTCAAGACTCCTTGTTCCTGATGATCTCTCAAGAAATGATATTTCACATCAATATGCTTGGTTCTTGGACTGACTCTTTCCATCTGAGCAAGAACAAGACATCCTTGATTGTCCTCTTTCAGTTTTGTTGGTTCCAACTGTGGTTGTCCTAATTCTGTTAACAATTGTCTTAACCACAGTACTTCTTGACTCGCATGTGCTGCGGCAACATATTCTGCTTCTGTTGAAGACAGTTTCCCAATTGACTGTTTCTTACTTGACCAACTTATTGGTCCACCTGAGAGAAAAAAAATATGTCCACTGGTAGATCTTCTGTCAGTTGGATCTCCAGCCCAATCTGCATCAACATATCCTGTTAAAATGCAATTATCACTTGTGGGTAATTTCAGCTTAACATTGCTAGTTCCTTTCAAATAGCGTATTACTCTCTTCACGGCATTCCAATCAGCTTTATTTGGTTTTGATACCTTTCTACTCAGGATTCCTACTGCTGCTGCGATGTCTGGTCTTGTAACGGTCGCTAGATACAGTAGTTTTCCTATTGCTGTTCTGTATTCTTCATTATTTGGTAGTATATTTTTTTCACTGTTCATCTCTTTGAGATAATTAGTTTCCATTGGAGACTTTACTGTTTTTGCATCCTTTATTCCAAATTTTTCTGCTATGTCTTGAATCATGTGATTTTGATTCAGTAGGAAACTTCCATCTTCTTCTCTTTCTACCTGTATTCCTAGGTACTGTTTCACATTTCCCAAGTCTTTGATTTCGAAATGTTGCTTCAGGATTTTTAGAATGTTTTCTTTATCCCTTTCTTGTTTAAAACAAATCAAAATGTCGTCTACATATATGAGTACATAAATCCATCTATTAATCAGCCTTTTTGTGTATAAGCATGGATCAGCTTTGCTTCTTTGAAATTTTTCATTTGTAAGTACTTCCATGATTTTATCATTCCACGCTTTAGCTGCTTGCTTTATACCATATATGCTTTTCTGCAGTTTGCAAACTTTCTTTGGATTTATTTCATCTTTGAATCCTGGAGGTTGTTCCATGTAAATGTCTTCTGTTAAATCTCCATTCAGAAAAGCTGTCTTTACATCCAGAAGTCTCAGTTTCATCTGTTTCATTGCTGCAACTGTAAGTAAAGTTCTTATTGTAGTGTGTTTGATAACTGGAGCAAATGTCTCATCATAGTCTTCTCCATATTTTTGAGAATACCCTTTAGCTATGAGTCTTGCTCGGTATCTTTCAGCTGTGCCATCTGTTTGGTATTTTACTTTAAAAATCCATTTACATCCTATGGCTTTTCTTCCTTCTGGCAAATCTGTTAGTGTCCATGTATTTGAATCATGCATGGATTTAATTTCTGTTTCTGTTGCTTCTATCCATTTATTAGATTCTTCTTCAGGAAGTTTAGATATGTCTTCCCAAGAGGTAGGCTCATAGATTTTTCTTATGCTTGTCTTGTATGAGAGACATTTTGGTGGTTTTCCTTTGTTCTCTCTCATTGAACATCTTGGTACTGTGTCTGTTTGTAGTTGTGATTCTTCACTTTCAGTATTTTGTTCTTCATTAATTTCTACTTCTTTCTCATCAGATAATTCTTCAGTTATGTCACTATTGTTTTTCTTATTTTTTGTATCAGCTGAAATCATAATGTCTTCATTTAAATCTTCAATGAATGTCACACTGTTACACACCGTAACTCTGGCTGTTTTGGGATTTAGGTTTCTATATCCTTTGCAATTTTCACTATATCCAACGAATATTCCTTCCATGGATGTGTTTTGAAGTTTCGAATGTTTTTCTGTTGGAACGAATATAAAAACTTTACATCCAAAAACTTTTAAATGATTGACGCTTGGTTTCATACCTAGCCACAGTTCATATGGAGTTTTCATCAGTTTTCTGGAAAAAAGTCGGTACTGTAGATATGTAGCTGTCATTGCTGCCTCACCCCAATATTTATCTGGTAGTTCGGAATCCGTCAGCATACATCTTATCATTTCTGTAAGAGTTCTGTTTTTCCTTTCTGCTACTCCATTTAGTTCAGGTGTGTATGGAACCGTTTTCTGGTGTTCTATTCCATTTTGTCTTAAGTAGTCTTCTATTCTGTGACCTGTAAATTCACCTCCATTATCACTTCTGATGACAATTGGCTTCCTTTGAAATTTAAAACCAAGCAATGTGAACTGAGGTCTAAGATGGTAGACATGCAAGAATTAGGAGCATGTTCACACTAGCAAAAAGAAGCAAAACCTGCAAAAGACAAAAGACAAAAATATATCTCATACCCTACCATCATTATATATAAATGTAAAGCAAAGTTGCATAATAAATATAGGGTACTTAGTGAACTATTTTTGATCAAAAAAAGTATACAAGCCGTCCCACCAGCGGCAAGGTGACCCTAAATTGGGACGGTACCTATACTGCCTATATTAAAAACCTTACTGTATATCAAAGTTGAAGCAATGCATATAAAAGGGTAGACAAATAGGACCGGGTCCCAATTCCAGACCACCCAGGCCCGTGGTAAGCTACATATATACCAGTCAGCTCAACAAAAGGGAATGCCACACCCTTAAATTGCACAGAATGCAAACAAGATAAAAAACCAAGCAATGTGAACTGAGGTCTAAGATGGTAGACATGCAAGAATTAGGAGCATGTTCACACTAGCAAAAAGAAGCAAAACCTGCAAAAGACAAAAGACAAAAATATATCTCATACCCTACCATCATTATATATAAATGTAAAGCAAAGTTGCATAATAAATATAGGGTACTTAGTGAACTATTTTTGATCAAAAAAAGTATACAAGCCGTCCCACCAGCGGCAAGGTGACCCTAAATTGGGACGGTACCTATACTGCCTATATTAAAAACCTTACTGTATATCAAAGTTGAAGCAATGCATATAAAAGGGTAGACAAATAGGACCGGGTCCCAATTCCAGACCACCCAGGCCCGTGGTAAGCTACATATATACCAGTCAGCTCAACAAAAGGGAATGCCACACCCTTAAATTGCACAGAATGCAAACAAGATAAAAAACCAGGCAATGTGAACTGAGGTCTAAGATGGTAGACATGCAAGAATTAGGAGCATGTTCACACTAGCAAAAAGAAGCAAAACCTGCAAAAGACAAAAGACAAAAATATATCTCATACCCTACCATCATTATATATAAATGTAAAGCAAAGTTGCATAATAAATATAGGGTACTTAGTGAACTATTTTTGATCAAAAAAAGTATACAAGCCGTCCCACCAGCGGCAAGGTGACCCTAAATTGGGACGGTACCTATACTGCCTATATTAAAAACCTTACTGTATATCAAAGTTGAAGCAATGCATATAAAAGGGTAGACAAATAGGACCGGGTCCCAATTCCAGACCACCCAGGCCCGTGGTAAGCTACATATATACCAGTCAGCTCAACAAAAGGGAATGCCACACCCTTAAATTGCACAGAATGCAAACAAGATAAAAAACCAAGCAATGTGAACTGAGATCTAAGATGGTAGACATGCAAGAATTAGGAGCATGTTCACACTAGCAAAAAGAAGCAAAACCTGCAAAAGACAAAAGACAAAAATATATCTCATACCCTACCATCATTATATATAAATGTAAAGCAAAGTTGCATAATAAATATAGGGTACTTAGTGAACTATTTTTGATCAAAAAAAGTATACAAGCCGTCCCACCAGCGGCAAGGTGACCCTAAATTGGGACGGTACCTATACTGCCTATATTAAAAACCTTACTGTATATCAAAGTTGAAGCAATGCATATAAAAGGGTAGACAAATAGGACCGGGTCCCAATTCCAGACCACCCAGGCCCGTGGTAAGCTACATATATACCAGTCAGCTCAACAAAAGGGAATGCCACACCCTTAAATTGCACAGAATGCAAACAAGATAAAAAACCAAGCAATGTGAACTGAGGTCTAAGATGGTAGACATGCAAGAATTAGGAGCATGTTCACACTAGCAAAAAGAAGCAAAACCTGCAAAAGACAAAAGACAAAAATATATCTCATACCCTACCATCATTATATATAAATGTAAAGCAAAGTTGCATAATAAATATAGGGTACTTAGTGAACTATTTTTGATCAAAAAAAGTATACAAGCCGTCCCACCAGCGGCAAGGTGACCCTAAATTGGGACGGTACCTATACTGCCTATATTAAAAACCTTACTGTATATCAAAGTTGAAGCAATGCATATAAAAGGGTAGACAAATAGGACCGGGTCCCAATTCCAGACCACCCAGGCCCGTGGTAAGCTACATATATACCAGTCAGCTCAACAAAAGGGAATGCCACACCCTTAAATTGCACAGAATGCAAACAAGATAAAAAACCAAGCAATGTGAACTGAGGTCTAAGATGGTAGACATGCAAGAATTAGAAGCATGTTCACACTAGCAAAAAGAAGCAAAACCTGCAAAAGACAAAAGACAAAAATATATCTCATACCCTACCATCATTATATATAAATGTAAAGCAAAGTTGCATAATAAATATAGGGTACTTAGTGAACTATTTTTGATCAAAAAAAGTATACAAGCCGTCCCACCAGCGGCAAGGTGACACTAAATTGGGACGGTACCTATACTGCCTATATTAAAAACCTTACTGTATATCAAAGTTGAAGCAATGCATATAAAAGGGTAGACAAATAGGACCGGGTCCCAATTCCAGACCACCCAGGCCCGTGGTAAGCTACATATATACCAGTCAGCTCAACAAAAGGGAATGCCACACCCTTAAATTGCACAGAATGCAAACAAGATAAAAAACCAAGCAATGTGAACTGAGGTCTAAGATGGTAGACATGCAAGAATTAGGAGCATGTTCACACTAGCAAAAAGAAGCAAAACCTGCAAAAGACAAAAGACAAAAATATATCTCATACCCTACCATCATTATATATAAATGTAAAGCAAAGTTGCATAATAAATATAGGGTACTTAGTGAACTATTTTTGATCTAAAAAAGTATACAAGCCGTCCCACCAGCGGCAAGGTGACCCTAAATTGGGACGGTACCTATACTGCCTATATTAAAAACCTTACTGTATATCAAAGTTGAAGCAATGCATATAAAAGGGTAGACAAATAGGACCGGGTCCCAATTCCAGACCACCCAGGCCCGTGGTAAGCTACATATATACCAGTCAGCTCAACAAAAGGGAATGCCACACCCTTAAATTGCACAGAATGCAAACAAGATAAAAAACCAAGCAATGTGAACTGAGGTCTAAGATGGTAGACATGCAAGAATTAGGAGCATGTTCACACTAGCAAAAAGAAGCAAAACCTGCAAAAGACAAAAGACAAAAATATATCTCATACCCTACCATCATTATATATAAATGTAAAGCAAAGTTGCATAATAAATATAGGGTACTTAGTGAACTATTTTTGATCAAAAAAAGTATACAAGCCGTCCCACCAGCGGCAAGGTGACCCTAAATTGGGACGCTACCTATACTGCCTATATTAAAAACCTTACTGTATATCAAAGTTGAAGCAATGCATATAAAAGGGTAGACAAATAGGACCGGGTCCCAATTCCAGACCACCCAGGCCCGTGGTAAGCTACATATATACCAGTCAGCTCAACAAAAGGGAATGCCACACCCTTAAATTGCACAGAATGCAAACAAGATAAAAAACCAAGCAATGTGAACTGAGGTCTAAGATGGTAGACATGCAAGAATTAGGAGCATGTTCACACTAGCAAAAAGAAGCAAAACCTGCAAAAGACAAAAGACAAAAATATATCTCATACCCTACCATCATTATATATAAATGTAAAGCAAAGTTGCATAATAAATATAGGGTACTTAGTGAACTATTTTTGATCAAAAAAAGTATACAAGCCGTCCCACCAGCGGCAAGGTGACCCTAAATTGGGACGGTACCTATACTGCCTATATTAAAAACCTTACTGTATATCAAAGTTGAAGCAATGCATATAAAAGGGTAGACAAATAGGACCGGGTCCCAATTCCAGACCACCCAGGCCCGTGGTAAGCTACATATATACCAGTCAGCTCAACAAAAGGGAATGCCACACCCTTAAATTGCACAGAATGCAAACAAGATAAAAAACCAAGCAATGTGAACTGAGGTCTAAGATGGTAGACATGCAAGAATTAGGAGCATGTTCACACTAGCAAAAAGAAGCAAAACCTGCAAAAGACAAAAGACAAAAATATATCTCATACCCTACCATCATTATATATAAATGTAAAGCAAAGTTGCATAATAAATATAGGGTACTTAGTGAACTATTTTTGATCAAAAAAAGTATACAAGCCGTCCCACCAGCGGCAAGGTGACCCTAAATTGGGACGGTACCTATACTGCCTATATTAAAAACCTTACTGTATATCAAAGTTGAAGCAATGCATATAAAAGGGTAGACAAATAGGACCAGGTCCCAATTCCAGACCACCCAGGCCCGTGGTAAGCTACATATATACCAGTCAGCTCAACAAAAGGGAATGCCACACCCTTAAATTGCACAGAATGCAAACAAGATAAAAAACCAAGCAATGTGAACCTTTGAAATTTGTTACTTGATCTTGTTATATAGTCTACAAGTTTATCAAAAACTTCACTTTTGTTCTTAATTAAGTATGTGACTGTGTATCTTGAGTAGTCGTCTATAAAAGTCAACATGTATCTATTGCCTCCTGATGTAGTCACTTTCATGGGTCCACATACGTCAGTATGCACCAAATCAAGTGGCCTTTCGCTTTTCATCTCACCTTCTTTTGGAATAGATATCCTTGTGGCTTTGGATTTTATACAACATTCACATCTTATGGCAATTGAGAAATCTGATATCTTTAAATCTTTAGTCAATTCTTTTCTCTGTAGTTCCCTTATACTGTCAGGGAGTCTATGTCCTAGACGTCTATTCCACATGTGAATACAGTTTTTGTGATCATGTGTACATACCTTCATCTGTTCCTTTGGTGTGTCAAAATGATATAATTGTTCATCTGCCTTGACTTTGGTTATCACCTTGTTTCCTGTAATAATTGCACACTCATTGTCTTTGAATTTTACTGTAAGTCCTTTTGCTGTTAAACATTTCACAGATAATAATCCACCTTCCAATTTTGGAACATGCAACACAACCTGTACAAGTATCTTTGAATCTTGACCGAACTTGTTTGAACAATTTATCATACCTTGTCCGATACCTTCTGCGGTTATTTTGCTTCCATCTGCAAGATAAATGGCTTCTTTCTTATCTAAATCAAGATCAGTAAAGAAATTCTTGTCACTTGTCATATGACTCGTTGCTCCTGAATCAATAAACCAACCAAGTGATGATTTCTTGTCTGTTACTTTAAATGTGCCATTCCAATTATTCTCACATGAATTGGAAAATGTGTTTTTTACTTTCTGTGTATGCTTTTTATGTTGTCATTTTTGTTGTTCTGCTTTCCATATGGTACAGTCTTTCTTTAAATGACCTTTATTCTTACATCTGAAGAATTCTCTTGTCTCTTTATTATAGGGTTTTTCAAATTCTGTAGCTTTAAGAGCGTTTTCACTGTCCTTTTCAGTAGAAGAATCATTTCTTTGTTCTTTTCTTCTCTGATATTCATCAATTAGTCTTGTTGTCACAAAATCTAATGTAATGTCAGTTTATGGTCTCGTCTCAAGGGCATTTATCAAGGCTGTATACAAATCTGGTAAACTGCACAATAATATAGCTGCTACATTACTTTCTTTAATGTCTTCACCAATAGATCTTAGCTGTTATATCACTTCCATCATTGAGAATATGTGCTTCTGCATGTCGTCATTTGCACTCAATCTCATACTGTAAAGCTTTCTTAATAAAAATAACTTGTGATTCAAGCTAGGTCTTTCATACAGTTTTCTTAATTCTTCCCACATTCCTTTAGCTGTTTCTTCATTTCTTGCATGTATTAATTGAGCATCATCCACTAATAAGCTAATGGTGGCTCTCGCTTGTCTATTCTTCTTATCCCATGTCTGATTATCTTGATCTGGTCTTTCTGTAACAATTACTTCCCATAAATCATCCTTAGATAACAACATCTCTACTTTGAATTTCCATAACTGATAATTTTCACTATTCAGTTTAGCTACTGTGAATTTCAGTTCTGTGTTACTCATCATCTTTATATAGTCTTACTTGTTTAGAGAGTTGTACTGAAGATATTCTCCTGTTTTTTTCTTGCTATTAGTTCCTGTATGTCCTGCCTGTGTTGAATTCTCAGTAATTATATCCAGCTCCTGGGATCATGAATTCCTTTGTCACTCTGTATCTGGATTTATTTCCTTCTGTTTACAGAGCTTATCTGTGTGCTCCATTATCTGGGGTTATAAACCAGGATCCTCTTGTAGTGCGGGCCTGTAGTGTCTGGGCTTTAGTGTCTGGGCCCATAACCTGTCGCAGAGTGCATCTTCTTACAGTCACCCACTGTACTTACGAGAGCTTCAATCAGCAAGATATCTTGAGTAAACAGTATTTACTTCATACTGGTTAAACATGAGATACAATTCAGTGTCACACAGTCCATGTGCTGCTGACATAACACATTCAGGAAAGAAAGAAAAAAAAAACAGGAAGTAAAAACAACCAACAATTGAGAGCTTTCCTCCCCTCATTACAGCAAGCATATAACTTTGCACACTATCGCCATCTGCTGTCTGGTTAGTATAAAGTCCTCCTTTCACTTATAATAAGTCCTAATCTGTTGCATATGCCAACATATACACTGCCTGTCTGATATCTCTGCAGATGGATTAGTCCTCAGAAGAACTGTTTGTTGATATGGATATGTGTAATGTACTTGTTTTCTCCCTACACTACCTAATACTCAACCAATTCTCTCCCTAGCTCAGCAGCACCTCTCCCTACACTGCCTGATTGCGGAGTAGACTGATGAGCACAGCGGCGCCAGGTCTGATATAGACCTGATGACGTTGTGCGGCCAGTCAATCACTGTAATGCCACAACCAACATGGCTGCGGCATTACAGTGAGTGGCAGGCAACATCTGCATGTTGATTGGTGCTTTAAAGAGAGCCAATCATGCAGAGAGGAAACCCAAGCATACGCCTGAGCATCTCGCAAGTATTCTGTGAGCTCTGAGCATCTCGAGCACTGAGATGCTTGGGCGAGTACCGAGTACTTGCGAGTATGCTCGCTCATCACTAGATTCTGTCTCTCACAGTTGAAATGTACCTACGATAAAAATAACAGATCTCTCCATTATTTGTAGGTGGGAAATCTTGCAAAATCGGCAGTGTATCAAATACTTATTCTCCCCACTGTATGAAGAGAGACTGATCAGAGAAATGAACATCCCAGATCTCAAAAGTATGTTTCTCCTTGTGGGTGCAATAAGTCCACTAGAGTTGATGTGCAATGCCGGATTAGAGGCATTGCAGTGAATGAGCTCAGAAAATCAAAAGACAAGACACATGTAATAGTGTACAGTAAGAGTTTCCCCTTTAATGGAATGCAGGCGGGGGTTATACCTCTTAACACAGAGGGCTCAATGCCAAGAATCAAGCAATTGTTTAGACATAGATATGTCTATGTGTCTGGGTTTGATTCAGTTTCTCAGGCACATGGAATGAGTAGAGGTTCTACATGATAGATTTAGAGCATAAAATGGGGACTGAAACAACAAAATGGATCCTTATTTTCCACAGCCTAATCTTTCTCGGCACACATATTTCAGCAACACAGTTGTAAACCATATACTGCTTCTGTAAAGCCCTTGCCTTGGGGGAGAGAGGGCTTTCCGTTCACTGCTATCCACCACCACGATGGAAGGACCACAGACTCCGGTCTCGGGGATAACAGCCGCTTTAATTCAGCAGAAAGGGGCAATATAACATGGAGGGAATACTTCACAGTTCACGTGGGTAGTCCACAGCGGATACAGTCAAGAGTTAGATTCTGGCATGGAATTGAGATTACGGGGCTTTAAGAACCAGCTTCTTTAGACATAGGGCTTGTAAGTTGCGATGAAGCAGTTCAGTCTTTTTGTATTTTTATGCAGGAGATCATATATAGCAAGAGAGGTTTACAGACCTGAGAGTCCTAGGGTAATTTCCCAGCTTGTCCCGTCATATGCAGAAATACATCTGGGGATAGCACATGTAGGTCTGTACAATGAGGATCCAGGATAGAAAATCCTTAGCATACTGTCTGTGGAAGATAGGGAAAGTGCTGGGCCTTAAGGCCTGGCAGGAAATCATGTGGTAAGGAGTCTCCATGTGTGCTCTGCTCTTCGTGGCATCTTGTGCCTAACTGTGAACTTTCCCAGCTCTGTCTGTCTAGACAAGACACTGGAGGTACCTCCCCCAACTGAATCTTCAATTCTCATGTCAGATCTTCACATTGCAAAGGGGATATAAATCATGCACTAAATCAAAAGTGCATTTATACAACAAATGAAACATATCTGGAACAATGCCTGAAAAGTACACTGGGTATAAATGGATTTACTTGAACTGCATATCTAACACTCAGTAATACTGGTAGGGAGGTAGCTAAGGAGTGAGCTACAGTGTAAAGAGGCTACTCACGGTCCAGGGGTGCTTAAAGGGGCCTACACAATCTGAACTACACTTCCATTACAACAGTATGGCTTTGCAGAAGGAAAGTTCGGGTGATGAACTGGACGCCTGCAGTCCAGACCTTTCACCAATAGAAAATATTTGTTGCATTATGGAAGGAAAAATCCGGCAAAGACTTAGGACAGTTGGATCGCTGAGATCCTATATCAGTCAGCATTCCTCTCCCAAAACTCCAGCAATTGGTTTCCTCACTTTGCAGACATTTATAGACTGTATAAGAGGGGATACTACACAATGGTAGGCATGGCTTTGTCTCAACTTTTTTGAGATGTGTTATTATCGTCAATTTGTAAATGAGCAATTTTTTTCAAATCAAGTGAAAATATATCAATTTTTCACCTTCTGATCTGTGTTTTGTGTGCTATTGTAAATAATATGTGGCTATAAGAGAGCTCCAAATCATTGTATTCTTGTTTTCTTTACATTTTACACAGCATCCTAATTTTTGAAGAATTGGGATTGTAGTAATGCTATTCCTATTTTGGTTTCAATATAGTACAAATGTGTTTTGCTCCCAATATAATAAAAATGTGCCTATTCTGGCCCCAATGTAGTAATAATGTCCCCCATTCTGGTCTCAATATAGTAATAATGTGCCCCAATTGGTCCCCATATAGTAATAATGTTCCCCATTCTGGCCTCAATAAAGTCTTAATGTCCCCCAGTTGGCTCATATACTAATGTTTCACATTTTGGCCTCAATATAGTAATAATATCTCCCATTCTGTCCGCAATATTGTAGAAATAATGTTGCACATTCTCGCCTCAAAACAATAAAACCATCCCATTATGACCGCAATATAGTAAAACTTGTAACATTATCCTCCAATTGGCTTCCATACAATTATAATTATTGTAATAATTACAGTAATAATTTTCCACATTCTGCCCCAATATAGTAATAATGTTTAACATTTTGACCCCAATATAGTAGTAATGTACCATATTATGGCCAATATATAATAATACTATCCCCCATACTGGCTCCAATAAAGTAATAATGTCATCCATTCTGATCTCAATATTGTAATAATGTTTTATATTCTGGCCCTAATATTGTAATGCCATCCACAATTCACCAAATCCAATCCACAATTCTAGAAACTAATTCAGTACAAAAGTCCCCATTTTGGCCCCAATATACACTGCTCAAAAAATTAAAGGGAACACTCAAATAACACATCCTAGATCTGAATGAATGAAATATTCTCATTGAATACTTTGTTCAGTACAAAGTTGGATGTGCTGAAAACAAAATCACACAAAAATCATCAATGGAAATCAAATTTATTAACCAATGGAGGCCTGGATTTGGAGTCACCCACAAAATTAACGTGGAAAAACACACTACAGGCTGATCCAACTTAGATTTAATGTCCTTAAAACAAGTCAAAATGAGGCTCAATATTGTGTGTGGCCTCCACGTGTCTGTATGACCTCCCTACAACGCCTGGGCATGCTCCTGATGAAGTTGCGAATGGTCTCCTGTGGGATCTCCTCCCAGACCTGGACTAAAGCATCAGCCAACTCCTGGACAGTCTCTGGTGCAAGTGGCTTGGATGGAGCGAGACATGATGTCCCACATGTGCTCAATCGGATTCAGGTATGGGGAATGGGCGGGCCAGTCCATAGCTTCAATGCCTTCATCTTGCAGGAACTGCTGACACACTTCAGCCACATGAGGTCTGGCATTGTCCTGTATTAAGAGGAATGCAGGGCCAACCGCACCAGCATATGGTCTCACAAGGAGTCTGAGGATCTCATCTCAGTACCTAATGGCAGTCAGGCTACCTCTGGCGAGCACATGGAGGACTGTGCGGCCCTCCAAAGAAATGCCACCCCACACCATTACTGACCCACTGCCAAACCGGTCATGCTGAAAGATGTTGCAAGCAGCAGATCCCTCTCCATGGCATCTCCAGACTCTGTCACGTCTGTCACATGAGCTCAGTGTGAACCTGCTTTCAACTGAGAAGAGTACATGGCGACTTTGCCAATCCTGTGTTCTGTGGCAAATGCCAAGCATCCTGCACAGTGTTGGGCTGTGAGCACAACTCCCATCTGTGGACGTCGGGCCCTCATGGAGTTGGTTTCTAACCATTTGTGCAGACAGATAAACATTTGTGGCCTGCTGGAGGTCATTTTGCAGGGCTCTGGCAGTGCTCCTCCTGTTCCTCCTTGAACAAAGGCAGAGGTAGCGGTCCTGCTGCTGGGTTGTTGCCCTCCTTCGGCCCCCTCCACGTCTCCTGGTGTACTGGCCTGTTTCTTGGTAGCACCTCCAGCCTCTGGACACTATGCTGACAGACACAGCAAACTTTCCTGCCACAGCTTGCATTACATAGTTACATAGTTACATAGTTTATAAGGCCGAAAAAAGACAAGCGTCTATCCAGTTCAGCCTATTTCTTGTGCACTGCAGCTATTCTGCAGCGTTGATCCAGGGGAAGGCAACAAAAAAACATGCGGTATAGGCCAATTTACATCATTGAGGAAAAATTCACTTCCCGACACCAATCTGGCAGTCAGATTAAATCCCTGGATTAATTAACTAAGCATAAGATGTAATTTGATTGTTCTAAAGAAAGGCGTCCAGGCCTCTCTTGAACTCTTTAAGTGAGTTGGACATCACCACTTCCTCTCCCAGAGAGTTCCAGAGTCTCACGGCTCTGACCGTAAAGAATCCCTTTCTATGCTAGTGCAGGAACCTCCTTTCCTCCAGACGCATAGTGTGCCCCCTCGTCTTTGTCACCATCCTTGGTATAAACAGGTCATGGGAGAGATCTCTGTACTGCCCCCTGATGTATTTATACATGTTTATGAGGTCTCCCCTAAGCCTTCTCTTTTCCAACGTAAATAGGCCTAATTTTGACAACCTCTCTGGGTATTCTAGTCCCTCCATTCCCTTTATTACCCTTGTCGCCCTCCTTTGTACCCTCTCTAGCTCCAATATGTCTTTCCTGAGCACCGGAGCCCAGAACTGTGCACAATATTCTAAGTGCGGCCTTACCAGCGCTTTATACAGAGGAAGAACAATGTTCTCATCATATGCCCCTATTCCTCTTCTGATGCATGCCATGACTCTATTTGCCTTCGCAGCTGCTGCCTGACACTGGGCACTCCAATTTAATTTGCTATTAACCAAGACGCCCAGGTCCTTCTCCATGTCAGATTTCCCCAACGGTTTCCCATTTAATATGTATGGGTGAATGGTGTTTTTCTTTCCCATGTGCATGACCTTACATTTATCGGCATTGAGCCCCATTTGCCATTTTTTGGCCCAACTCCCCAATTTATCTAAATCCTCCTGTAGCTGTGCCCTATCCTCATCTGTATTAACTACTTTACAAAGTTTAGTATCATCTGCAAATATTGCTATTTTACTATGCAACCCTTCCACTAGATCATTAATAAATATATTAAATAATATAGGGCCCAAGACAGACCCTTGAGGCACCCCGCTAGTAACCCTGACACACCCTGAGCTTACTCCATTGATAACCACCCTCTGCTTTCTATCACTCAGCCAGCTATTTACCCACTTGCACACATTATCCCCCAGACCAAGCATTCTCATTTTATACACCAACTTTTTGTGTGGCACGGTATCAAACGCTTTGGAGAAGTCAAGGTATACAACATCCACTGACTCTCCCCGGTCAAGCTGTGAGCTCACCTCCTCGTAGAAGGCGATCAGGTTTGTTTGGCAGGAGCGATCCCTCATGAATCCATGTTGATATGGAGTTAGACAGTTATTATCATTAAGATATTCTACAATAGCATCTCTAAGAAATCCTTCAAACAATTTACCAACAACAGACGTTAAGCTGACTGGTCTATAGTTCCCAGGGTCACTTTTAGACCCCTTTTTGAATATTGGTACCACATTTGCTTGGCGCCAGTCTAGTGGGACAGTAACTGTCCATAAAGAGTGCATGAATATAAGATACAGCGGCCTGTCTATCACATTACTTAATTCTTTTAGTACCCGGGGGTGTATGTCATCTGGCATTGATGTGCTATCCTGAATGAGCTGCACTACCTGAGCAACTTTTGTGGGTTGTAGAGTCCGTCTCATGCTACCACGAGTGTGAAAGCTCAACCAACATTCAAAAGTGACCAAAACATCAGCCAGAAAGCATTGGTACTGAGATGTGGTTTGTGGTCCCCACCTGCAGAACCACTTCTTTATTGAGTGTGTCTTGATAATTGCCAATAATTTCCATCTATTGTCTTTTCCATTTGCACAACAGCATCTGATTGTCAATCAGTGTTGCTTTCTAAGTGAACAGTTTGATTTCACAGAAGTTTAATTTACTTGGAGTTATATGCTGTTGTTTAAGTGTTCCCTTTATTTTTTTGAGCAGTGTAGTAATAATTCCCCCATTCTGGCTGCAATGTACAGCACAGTACTAATGTCCAAAATTGGTCCCATTACACTAATAATGTCCCCTATTCTGACCCCAATATAGTAATAATCTCCCCCATTTTGCCCCCAATATAGTAATAATTTTCTGCATATATAGTACTTATGTCTCCCATTCCATCTTCAAAGCTCCTCTCTGTGACACTATGGGGCCAATTCATAGACTTAAGGCCGGGGTCAGACATGTGTATGAAAACTTGTCCAATTTTCATCCAGAAAACTGATGATTTTCATTAGTGTCATCCATGTGCCATTCGAGTGCCCATGTTTTACATCTTTGTGACATCTGTTTGACATCCGTATTTATACATCAGCATTTTAAAATGTACATGATCAAATACATTTTAATAACTGCAAAGTATCTGTAAAAATCGGATGCTATAAGGTTGATCTGTATGGATTCCAAATTTTTTGTGCACCCATAGAATAGAATAAGCAAGTCTGATTCGATCTATAGAAGAGAATAATGCATGCTGTGATTTTTTTCCACATGGACAGGGTGTCAGTGCGAAATAAATGTCACCTGAACAGCCCTATTGAATTACATTGCTCAGTGTTCAGTCCAATTTTTACTCAGAAATCACAGGTCTGAATACTACTCTATAATGTTTACTTTTAGCCAGTTGCGCCAACTTTTTGAAAAGTGGTTGGTGTTTAGCGGGAGGGCGTGTTGCCAAACATGACTTGACAAATTCATTATAAATTATTATGGCATATATTAAGTTGCATAAATTAAGACAGAAATGTAATCCAGTCCATGACTAGTGTTCTTTTCGGATGCTAGATGCACCAAATCAGCAGCACATCCTGGATCAAGACAGCTGTACAAACCACATGCATTGGGTTATTATAATAATTATAATTAACAAAACACACTCCTCTGATGTCATCATCTCAGGCCACTGAGAGACCACTATTACCACTTGCTTTCTATTAGAGTAGTTACATTTAAACTTGGGTTTGCTACAGTCAACTGTACGATTGTCTGCTTAGCTCAGCTGTTTCTGTTTGCTATCCTCATATCCAGTCCTCCTATAACAAGGTGCCTGATGTCACGGGTGTATCAGAGGTGACAGACAGTCGCCCTGCACTTGGTTGCAGGAGATCTCTATGTTTGGCATTACAGACATCTTCTTAGAGGCTGTCTCTAGGATCCAGTGGCTACCTCCCTCTGGCTAATTAACACCCTGCCTGGGTGTATAAATACCTGCTGTGTTTCAGAGGGAGGTACCAGCGATATTCATTACTACTTGTGAAAGCTTTAGCAAGAGCAGTACTTCCTCCTCTCTGGAGCTTGACCACGTGTGCATGTTTGACTGGAGTTCATATAAAGCTAAGAAATTTCCCCCTGTTTGTTAACCCCTGTTGTCTTTAGCGTTTAGTGGAGATAAACTAGTGCTCATCTCCTCCCTTCCCTAGCCTTAGCCATAAGCCAGGGAAAGACAGGGTGACGCTAGATCAACCTAGGATTGGTGAACAGCCAATACAGGGACATTGGGGGAGACAGGGTGATGCTAGAACAACCTAGGAGGTCTCCACTTCCCCCTTTTGTAACATCCCTGGCGGCGTGCTGGCATGGCTTACCATCTCCCACCATGCAGGACCGTCAACTTACCTACCAGTCCAGACTGTGCACTGTACTCCTCTGCTTGCTGTGTGCATGTCTCTTGTCTGCTAACTTAGGGCGGCGGCGCTGGTACTTCCTGATTCTTAAAGTTACTGTGTGCGCAGTCTTAATGCATCCCCTGCCTATTTCTGTGAGTCACTGGATACTTAAACCTCCTCCACCCAGTGGGAGGTGCCTGAGCAACACTTTCTTTCAGTGTGTTCTGTGCAACTGGTAGTTGCCAGGTCCAGTCCTGAATCTTGTCTGTTTCCGCCACCCTGGGGGCTGAGTACCCAGGCCCGTTACCTGCAACTGTGACTTCTAGTCTATTTCCACCACCACGGGGGGTGAATGCCCAGGCTCGTTCCTGTATCTCGTTCCTGTGTCAGTTCCTGTCTGAACTGTGTCCTAGCCCGTTACCTGTTTGTCTCTATGTCCGATTCATCCCTTTTCCTGCAGTGTCTGAACCAGTACCTAACTCCTACTCGTTGTCTCTGTACTTCTGTTTATGAGTTTTGTGTCCACTTGCTACTTCATAGCAAGTACCTTGTCTGTATCTGGTTCTGCTTGTCCCGTTTCTCTGCCTCCGTATCTACCTCCTGTGTTCTAGCTATCTTCCGGTGTTTCCCAGTCTGTTCCATGTGAAAAGAGCCCTGTCCTGTCTGCTCCTCACCTGCGGCTCTGCTCCACTAGTCCTCCACACCTGCGGCTCTGCTCTGCTTTGCTCCACTTGCCCTCCGCACCTGCAGCTCTGCTCTGCTCCGCTTGTCCTTGGTTCGTGGCCCACCTTTCCTTAGAGTCTGGGCTCACTTTCCCTCTTCCCTTTGTGTTGCACTAAGTCTTTCCCACATCTTGCATAAGATTATCACCGTCCAAACACATTTTGAAAAGAAAAAAAAAAAACTGACACTTTGTTTTTTTTGGTTCTTCTCTGTGTGTTTTTTGGCGTGGACTTTTTTTCCCCCTTTCTCCCTTGGTATGGGTTCTGCTACAGAGCTCGCAGAGGAGTTCCGCTGTCTGTCCCTGGAGGTGAATGACCTCCGCTGTGAGGTTCATCTGCAACATCAGCGGCTACTGGTCGCTAATGTGAGGGTCTCTGCAGGTAGGTCTGCCCAGCCTGAACCCATGTTGCCCTCATGGATAGGTTTTCAGGAGATAGGGACAAGTTTTTTGTTTTCAAGGAGGCCAGCAAACTGTATTTTAAACTTCATACTTACTCCTCCGGAAATGAGGAGCAACGGGTTGTTATTGTGAGCTCTCTACTGCAGGGAGATGCTCAGTCGTGGGCGTTTTCTTTACCACAGGACTCAGTTTGTCTCCAGTCTGTGGAAGGGTTTATCAGGGCTCTGACCCTCATCTATAATTACCCTGACTGACTCGCCTTGGCTGAGTCTAGGCTACGTTGCCTTCAGCAGGGGAATCGGTCAGTGGAGACGTACAGTTCAGAATTCCAAATGGAAGGACTCAGAACTTAGAAGTCAATTTTGTGAGGGGCTTACTGAAAGGTTGAAAGATGCCTTGGCAGTATATGAAACCCCTCAGTTCTTGGTGGCTGCCATGTCGCTGGCCATATGTCTTGATAGACGCCTTCAGGATAGATGGGTGAGACCACCTTCTCTGGGGGCTTCTTGTCGGGGTTGTGTACCTCTGCCAGGGCAGCAGTCTGGGGTTGAGCCAGTACTGGGGAGGTGGAGGAACCCATGCATTTAGGGGGTGTTTCTGCATCATACATCTCCCCGGAGATTCGCAGGAAAAAAGACGTATTTTTTTTGTGGGAAAAGGGGACATTTTGTTGGGACCTGTCCTGCAATTCTTAAACAAAAGGAGTCTCAATTAACTCTTGGTACTCTGGAGTTGGATAAACAAGGGGTGCATTTGTTACCAACCTGCAGTTCCTGATTGGCCTGTCAGCAGAGGAGCAAAACTGAGAAAATTTTTGTGTTTGTTGACAGTGGAGCCGGAGTCAGCAGAGGTTGATACTGAATTTGTGAAAACTCATGGTCTTGCTTGCTGTGCTTTAGATGAACCTATTTCCATTTTTGCCATTGACTCGGCGCCACTTGCACAGAACACATTTACTCAGATTGTACATAATGTAAAACTGAGGGTGGAGTCAGTTCATTGTGAAATAATCCCTTGCTATGTCCTGGACAATCTTCCCACACCGATTGTTTTGGGTATTTCTTTGCTTGTTAAACATAATCCGTTCGTGGGTTGGCAAACCGGGGAGATTATTGAATGGAGAGATTACTGCCATGAGAACTGTTTAGATATTTCCCTTGCCACTGTCTCTACGGAAAAATTACCTGGTTTTCTGTCTGGGTTTAAGGATGTTGGGGGTGAGGGGGTGTCAGGATTTGCCTCCTTATCATGCTTATGACTGTCCTATTAACCTGACCCCTGGAGCTAAACTACTGAAATCCAGACTGCATAATCTTTCTGGCCCTGAGAGACAAGCTATGAAGGATTTCATTGCGGAAAGTCTGGAGAATGGACATATCAGACATATCATGGCAGGGTTCTTCTTTGTGAAGAAAAAAGATTACGGTCTACGTCCCTGTTTAGATTTCCGAGAATTAAATCAAATTACCATCCGTGATCCGTACCCTCTTCCTCTGATTCCTGATTTGTTCAGCTGGGGTTGTAGGAGCTAAGGTATTCTCCAAGTTGGATTTAAGGGGAGCCTACAATCTGGTTAGAATCAGAGAAGAGAATGAATGGAAAACAGCGTTCAATACCCCGGAAGGATATTTTGAGAGTCTGGTTATGCCTTTTGGTTTGACCAATGCACCTGCGGTAGTCCTGCATTTCATAAATGATATTTTCCATCATTTGGTTGGGAGGTATGAGGTGGTCTATCTGGACGATATTTTGGTTTACTCACCTGATTTTGAAACTCATCGGGGGCATGTTAAGCAGATGCTCCAGATATTAAGGGATAATAAACTTTATGCCAAACTGGAAAAATGTGTTTTCGCTGTTCAGGAGGTGCAGTTTTTGGGGTACTTGGGTCATCTTCGGGTTTTCGGATGGATCCAGAGAAGATCCATGCAGTCCTTGATTGGGAAAGTTCCGAGAACCTGAAGGCTCTACAATGTTTACTGGGCTTTACTAATTTTTACTGGAAATTCATCCAAAATTACTCTGTTTTTGTGAAACCCCTTACTGACTAAGAAGGGGTCTGATTTTTCCAAATGGTCGGATGCCTCCCTCCAGGCTTTTTCTTCCTTAAAGAATCATTTTCCCACTGCACCTATACTCAGTCAACTCGATGTTTCCCAACACTTTATTGTGGAGGTTGATGCGCCGAATGTCAGGGTTGGGGCTGTGTTGTCTCTTGGTCCGTTCCCTGGTAAATGGTGTCCATGCATCTTCTTTTCTTAAAAATTTGCCTTTGGCTGAGAGAAATTATGACATGGGTAATAGGGAACTTTTGGCGATCAAATTGGCGTTCGGGGAATGGCGACATTGGTTGGAGGGGGCTGTCCATCCTATTACTGTTATTACTGACCATAAGAACCTGTTATATGATTTCTCCAGTCAACTAAGCGTCTCAAGCCTAGGCAAGCCAGATGGTCCCTGTTTTGTACTAGGTTCAATTTTGTTATCACTTTTCATCCAAAGCTCAAAAATGTCAAGGCTGATGCTTTGTCCCGGAGCTTCCCTGGTGGTGGTGACCATGAGAACTCTTCCCTGATATTACAGAAAGTGGTAGTCATTTCGGCACTGTATCCTGAACTGGAGGGTGAGGGGACGCCCCAGCCTCCTGTGCCGCAAAGTAATTAAGGAACATCAAAACTCTGTGCTTGCTGGGCATCCAGGTGGTAAGGCAAACGGGGACCTCCTCTTTTATCGTTATTGGTGGCCGGGGTTGCATCGGGATGTGATTGAACACGTGGCTGCTTGTAGTATTTGCTCACTTTCTAAGGTTTCACATACCCGTCCGTCTGGTACTCTTCTTCTGCTTCCTATACCAAGTAGGCCATGGACACACTTGTCCGTGGATTTTATTACTGACCTACCGGTTTCTGCAGGCAAAACAGTGGTTTTGTTTGTAGTAGATAGGCTCAGTAAAATGGTTGACTTCGTCGCATTGCCTGCTCTTCCAAATGCCAAGACACTTGCTCAGGTGTTCATTAATAAGATTGTGAAGCTTTACGGGGTTCCCTCCAATGTGGTGTCAGATCGGTGGACCCAGTTTGTTTCCAAGTTCTGGAAGGCATTCTGTTCTCGACTGGGGGTGCAGCTGTCCTTTTCCTCTCCCTTCCACCCTCAGTTGAATGGTCAGATTGAGCATGTCAATCAGAATTTGGAGACCTACCTCAGATGTTTCGTTTCCAAAAATCAGGAGGATTGGTCATCCTACATACCGCTGGGAGAATTTGTCATTAATAATCATCATCAAGAATCCACTGGCAGGTCATCGTTCTTCGGTGCAAATGGTTATCACCCACAGTTTGGTACCTTTAGTGGGGGAGGAGCTTCAGGAGTTCCTCAGGAGGAATGGTTTTCTTCGTCGCTCTCCTCGGTATGGCAGGGTGTTCTGAGTAATTTAAAGATCATGGGAGACAGGTATAAATGTAGGGCTGACAGAAAACGTTTGCCTGGTCCGGACCTGAATGTGAAAGACTTTGTGTGGCTGTCTACCAGGAATATAAGATTGAAAGTTCCTTCTTGGAAGCTGGGACCTAGGTTTATTGGTCCCTATAAAATAACCGCCGTCATTTTCCCAGCAGTGTTTCGTCTTGAACTTCCTCAGGCCTTTAAGGTCCACAACGTGTTCCACAGGTCCTTACTCAAAAAGTATGTGGAACCTTTTGAGCCCTCACCTCTTCCATCACCCCCAGTAATGGTTGATGGTAATCTGGAGTTCCAGATTTTGAGGATTGTAGATTCTCGTCTCCAACGTCATTCTCTACAATACTTGGTGCACTGGAAAGGCTATGGTCCAGAGGAGAGGATGTGGGTTTCAGCGTCAGAGGTGAACGCTCCCAGGTTGGTTCGCTCATTCCACACTTCTTATCCTGAGAAACCTGGTCCTGAGTGTCCGGAGGCCACTCGTAAAGGAGGGGGTACTGTCATGGGTGTGTCAGAGGTGACAGACAGTCGCCCTGCAGTTGGTTGCAGGAGATCTCTACTTTTGGCATTACAGACATCTTCTTAGAGGCTGGAAAAACTAGGAAGAAAAGTGGTAAACTAGCAATACACACACCTTGAGTGAACAAACTATAAATAAAAATTACAAATTTTATTATCTCATTTAAAAAAGTTAAAACATGTAAAAATACCAAACTAATCAACTATGGCTGAAAGACATACATCCTAATATACACAGAATTGATAGGTAGCCTATATAATGGTCCAAATAATTCATACAATATTACAGCCTTTTAGGCTACAGATAGATGAGATAAATGCCCAAATAAAAGCAAATATCAGGGGCTTAACCAGCTCAGAAATTATTTATCAGATAGGACAAAAGATGTATGCAGAATATATAAAATCAATGATCAGTATTACTGTTATACAAATCTAATGCTATATGATAAGTAATTTACTCTTGATATTATACAGCAGAGTATCGTAGTTAGTCCAGATGGAATAACTAATTACTCCGCTTAGGCATGTACAAGTAAGGAACCCAAAAATCACTAACTGAAAAGAGTCCAAACAGTTATAATCTGGAAATCCAGGTCTAGATCCCGTGTATCCAGATTCATCCAAGTTCTCTGGGTTGATCTGCACTTTATCTTTTCTATGGGTGATATGGCTTCCTGTATATCATTGGTACTTTTGCACAATCATGTGTTGTGACTGGTAGCATAACTAATACCATCTCGGCTCTGCTGTATAATATCAAGTGCAAATTACTTATCATATGGCATTAGATTTGTACAGCAGTAATACTGATCATTGATTTTATATATTCGGCATACATCTTTTGTCCTATCTGGAGCTTGAGGATGTGTGCGCATTTGTCTGGAGTTCGTCTAAAGCTAAGCAATTTCCCCCTGTTTGTCCACCCCTGTTGTCTATAGTGTTTAGTGGAGATCGACTAGTGCTCATCTCGTCCCTTCCCTAGTCTTAGTCATACGACAGGGAAGGACAGGGCGATTGGTGAAGAGCCAATACAGGGATGTTAGGGGAGACAGGGTGATGCTAGATCAAGCTAGGAGGTCTCCACTTCGCCCCTTTCCCTAGAGTCTGGGATCCCTTTCCCTCTTCCCTTTGTGTTGCACTAAGTCTTTCCCATGTCTTGCATGACTCCAGATCATTTACTTAGCTCTGTTGTTCTTAAGTATAATCTGCACATCCAGCTGTGCTATAAGATGCTTAACATCCCATGCATCTCTGCTTTTTCTGAGTGCTATCTGCATACTCAGCTCTTCTACAACAAGGTGCCTGTTTGCTAGCTGTCCATTCACTCAGCTCTGTTGCATCAAGATACCTGCCTGCCTATTCATCTCTGCTGTAAAAAGTGCTATCTGCACAATTGGGTCTTCTTGATCTAGCACTTCTAACTCCACTTCTAGCTTCACTGATCCACATGCAATCCTGCATGTCCAGCTCTCCTGTTCTTAAGTGTTCCTTGAGATATCTGGCTAGTCCAGGTCTGCTGTATCAACATATCCAGTATGTGCTATCATTCTGACCTGCAGCTTAGAAAATACATCTAATCAGGTGATTCTTAGCAGGTTAAAAAATGTTATACTCACTTCTCCTTGACTCTCCCCATACTTCTCCACTGGTCTTCCAATCCACTGTTTTATATCTGTCTTCTATTTTCTGTTCAGATGAGTTCACTAGGTACAACACAGCCATGTCAATGAGGTGCTTCAAACCACATATGACCACATGTTACGCAATACATGTCAATGACATGTATATAGCCCCATGTGATAACATGAGACCTAGTGAACAAAAGATCCAGCCAGAAGTAATATAGAAGAGCCAACAGCAGGACAGCTACTGGAAGGGCTGAGGAGAGGTGAGTATAATGTTTTTTTCCACTTCCAGGCCAATTTATTCTAATGCTCCTTGATGAATTGAGCAAATCTGTCCAAATCAAATTCCTGGAGATTCACTCAACTCTGTGAGCCATATATTGTATATCATTACCACTGCAGAATGATGTCATGTTATTATCACAATTTATTAGTGGAAAGCTTTTAAACACAGCTATTGTTATAAACAGCCCACATTCTGAATGACATGTTGAATTGTGCAGGATATATACTGTATATCCTGGAGAATTTTCTTTAAATTTGCTAAAGCTATTACCTATTAACTAGAAATAGAGAGAGCACAAAATGGTGTGTTACTTTATTGTTGACGCAATATACTGATTTGTCAAGGCTGAATATTCTATAGGTTTAGCCTTTTACCTATATAATAGCTTACTATTTTTACAGTAGAAAATCACTGAGCAGATGAATTGTAGTATATGCCCCATTGAAGTGTTTTATCATTCTCATTGTTTTCTGACCCTGGCTGATAAAAATATACAATAATTAAGTCACTTTAGATCAGTTTGCCAAGTGTTATGTCAATATATTGTGTTAAAAATGGAAATATCAATTTAATTCATACGATTCCAATATTTTTATTATCCAATTTTTTTACAATTACCTGGATAGGATTCCTTTTATGCCTATTTTGGTAAATTTTAGGCAATTGGTTGAGTTGACTATATTGTACATGTAATATATAGTACAATAGACACGAGTAAAGCAAACAGATGGCAGCATCAACTGCATAGGGTACTGATGCCTCCTCTTCTTCAAAGAGGCCTCACGCCATGGAAAAAGATTGAAGAGCAGGATAGCAATTATACTGGAGATTTGTGACCATTAAGGATTCACTAGCGCTGTCACTGTATTTTGTAACACTAGTAGAAAAAGTATTTTGTAATGATGAGCAAATCTGCCAAAATTTAAATTCAGTACTTCACTCAAATTTGGAAAGGAAATTTGATTTAATGTATCCTGCAGGTCATGTCAATCGTCTGGTCCTCAGCACAGTTTCTTCCATCCTTCATCTTCGTCTTCCTTCATCTTCACTCTATGACAGGGCTTCTATCACCGAGAAGGTCACGGATGTTACAACTCATGATATACAGAATGTTATAGGCTCACATTATGAGGTGGATCCTTTAAGCTCAGGTCTGGATGGGCAGACAGGCCATGGGCATTGGTGCAGAATGCAGGTAAGGCACACGGAAACAGGTACTTGAAGCACTGGATGCAGCAGGCAGACAGGATACAGGGAAACAGACACTGAACAGGTAGCACAGTCAAACTAAGAGTTTTAACACCAAAACACAGGTGTGTGTCTTGGTGGGCCTTATACTGGTCTAGGTAGAAGACTACATGGGAGCACGCCAGGCTATTTGCAAATCCTGACAAGGAGCACATGAGAGTTTAGCCGACTGGGGTGAAGGAAGCAAAGGCTTGATCCGAGACAGCTGTGTAACATGGAAAACGGCAGAGTGGTGGGCAAGGTAAGAAATGAGGTATAAATATATTTACATATTTTTGATCCCTTTCCTAGCCATTATTAAATCGGCAAAATAGACAGCACCCATTAAGTGAATCACAAAAGAATTCCATTTTTTTTGTAGAATTCAAGGCCAATTCAATTCACTTTGATTTTATGTGCTCATCTCTAGTATTTGGATTAAAGAGAACATACCATCAGAATTTTATACCCAAAGCTAATGGCATGTGTATAAAGGCACTTTAATGCTGAAGAAATTCATCCCTTTCTAGTAGAAATCCATTTTGCTTTTTTAGAGAAATCCATTGTTGAAATTGTATGTTAGTGAGTCGCAATGGCAGTGGGACAGGCACTACACTTACAGCTCTCCTGCCTCTTTTCCTTTTCCCACCCCTGCCTGTCTCCGGTCTTTGACGACAAGCCACTGAAACATAGGTGACCTGTCAATCAGAGACAGGAAGCAGCCAGTGGGTGGGGAATAGGAGAGAGAGCAAGCACAGCACTTGCAACTCATAAAAATGTTATGCTAAAGGGGTTATCTGCCGGCTTCTTTGTCCCCACCTGCAGACAAATAAGTAATCAAGAGGAACAGAGAGCTGTGACTGGCCACTCACTTACTCTTGATTACTTATATGTCCAAAGGCAGGAACAGTGATGTCAACGCTATTTGGGCGAAAGGCTCTCGTGACATAGCAACCTCACATGAACCCCAGGAACGCGAGCGCCGACACTGCTGGAATGGCGCCTACACGGGAGCTGAGTATAGGTATTTTTATTTTAACAAGGGCAAGCATTCAGATTGAGAAGGGGTTGTCCAAGTAATTGACAACCCATTTAACTACAGATATCTCTAAGACAGAAAAGCAGATTTCTTAAAGAAAGGTAAGAATTTATTCAGCATTAAAGTGCTTTTACATACATGCCATTACAGGTTCTCTTTAAGGGATGTTCTTTTTTTGTGGGTACTCTTTAAGTCACTACCTCAAGGATATTTGGCACCATAGACTGAAAGAAAGATGTTGACTGACAGGTTTATTTATTTTACAAAAAGAATTATACAAAGCCCATCCTCTCTTTTCTATAATATAACCAGGGATGCGTCCCTCTGTCTGAAGCCTCGATAGACTGCGCAAGCACGATATGCCTGCATAGTCTGGACTCCACAGAGGTACGCATCCCCATCCTAAACGAGGCACTGAACGTAAGCATTGAACGCACACCGCGATCTCCGGCACCATAACAACTTAGCTATCCTGGAGGCCAGTTGCCGCGGAGTCTCTTTGGTCAAAAGGCCGGGATCCACCGTCGGTATCGGCGCATGCGCATAGCGCGCTTCCGGCGCCGTTTTATTGAAGACACATTGCAAGTGTGTCTTCAATAGACACATTGAAGACTTGCAGTGTGTCTTCAACAAAATGGTGCCGGAAAGCGCGGACACAATCCCACACAAAAAATGTCAGCGGAGCAATGCCGCACAAAATACGTCAGTGGAGCAATGCCGCACAAAATACGTCAGTGGAGCAATCCCGCACAAAATACTCAGCGGAGCAATCCAGCCACTTTCTACTGAATATATATGTAAAATACGTCAGCGGAGCAATCCCACACAAAAAATGTCAGCGGAGCAATCCCGCACAAAATATGTCAGCGGAGCAATCCCGCACAAAATACTCAGCGGAGCAGTCCAGCCACTTTCTACTGAATATAAATATATAATACGTCAGCGGAGCAATCCAGCCACTTTATACTGAATATACACTGTGTGAAGAATTATTAGGCAAGTTGTATTTTAGAGGATCATTTTTATTATTGATCAACAACTATGTTCTCAATCAACCCAAAAGACCCAAAAATATCCAAGCTTAACATTTTTGGAAGTTGGAGTGGGTTTTTTTTAGATTTGGCTATCTTAGGAGGATATCTACACTGTGTGCAGAATTATTAGGCAAGTTGTATTTTAGATGATCATTTTTATTATTGATCAACAACTATGTTCTCAATCAACCCAAAAGACTCATAAATATCCAAGCTTAATATTTTTGGAAGTTGGAGTGGGTTTTTTTTAGATCTGGCTCTCTTGGGAGGATATCTACACTGTGTGCAGAATTATTAGGCAAGTTGTATTTTAGAGGATTATTTTTATTATTGATGAACAACTATGTTCTCAATCAACCCAAAAGACTCATAAATATCCAAGCATAATATTTTTGGAAGTTTGAGTGTTTTTTTTTTTAGATTTGGCTATCTTAGGAGGATATCTGTTTGTGCAGGTAACTATTACTGTGCCGAATTATTAGACAACTTAATAAAAAACAAATATAATCCCATCTCACTTGTTTATTTTCACCAGGTAAACCAATATCAGTGCACAAAATTTAGAAATAAACATTTCTGACTTGCAAAAACCAAAACCCAAAAAATTAGTGATCAATATAGCCACCTTTCTTTATGATGACACTCAACAGCCTTCCATCCATAGATTCTGTCAGTTGCTTTATCTGTTTTCCATCAACATTGTTTGCAGTAAGCCACCACAGCCTCCCAGACACTGTTCCGAGAGATGTACTGTTTTCCATCCCTGTAGATCTCACATTTTATGATGGACCACAGGTTCTGTATGGGGTTCAGATCAGGTGAACAAGGGGGCCATGTCATTATTTTTTCTTCTTTTAGACCTTTACTGGCCTGCCATGCTGTGGAGTAGTTGGATGCATGTGATGGAGCATTGTCCTGCATGAAAATCATGTTTTTCTTGAACGATACCGACTTTTTCCTGTACCACTGCTTGAAGAAGTTGTCTTCCAGAAGCTTGCAGTAGGTCTGGGAGTTGAGCTTCACTCCATCCTCAACCCGAAAAGTTCATCTTTGATGATACCAGCCCATACCAGTACCCCACCTCCACCTTGCTGGCGTCTGAGTCGGAGTGGAGCTCTCTGCCCTTTACTGATCCAGCCTCTGGCCCATCCATCTGGCCCATCAAGAGTCACTCTCATTTCATCAGTCCATAAAACCTTTGAAAAATTAGTCTTAAGATATTTCTTGGCCCATTCTTGACGTTTTATCTTATGTTTCTTGTTCAAAGGTGGTCGTTTTTCAGCCTTCCTTACCTTGGCCATGTCCCTGAGTATTGCCCACCTTGTGCTTTTTGATACTCCAGTAACGTTGCAGCTTTGAAATATGGCAAAACTGGTGGCGAATAGCATCTTGGCAGCTTCATGCTTGATTTTCCTCAATTCATGGGCAGTTATTTTGCGCCTTTTTTGGCCAACACACTTCTTGTGACCCTGTTGGCTATTTGCCATGAAACGCTTGATTGTTTGGTGATCACGCTCCAAAAATTTGGAAATTTCAAGACTGCTGCATCCCTCTGCAAGACATCTCACAATTTTGGACTTTTCAGAGCCCGTCAAATCTCTCTTCTGACCCATTATGCCAAAGGAAAGGAAGTTGCCTAATAATTAAGCACACCTTATATAGGGTGTTGATGTCATTAGTCAACACCCCTCCTCATTACAGAGATGCACATGACCAGATTACTTAATTGGTAGTTGGCTCTCAAGCCTATGCAGCTTGGAGTAGGACAACATGTATAAAAAGTATCATGTGATCAAAATACTCATTTGCCTAATAATTCGGCACACAGTGTATATATATATATAATACATCAGCAGAGCAATCCAGCCACTTTCTACTGAATACACAGTACAGATCAAAAGTTTGGACACACCTTTTCATTTAAAGATTTTTCTGTATTTTCATGACTATGAAAATTGTACATTCACACTGAAGACATCAAAACTATGAATTAACACATGTGGAATTATATACTTAACAAAAAAGTGTGAAACAACTGAAAATATGTCTTATATTCTAGGTTCTTCAAAGTAGCCACCTTTTGCCTTGATGACTGCTTTGCACACTCTTGGCATTCTCTTGATGAGCTTCAAGAGGTAGTCAGCGGAAAAGGTTTTCACTTCACAGGTGTGCCCTGTCAGGTTTAGATAAGTGGGATTTCTTGCCTTATAAATGGGGTTGGGACCATCAGTTGTGTTGTGCAGAAGTCTGGTGGATACACAGCTGATAGTCCTACTGAATAGACTGTTAGAATTTGTATTATGGCAAGAAAAAAGCAGCCAAGTAAAGAAAAACGAGTGGCCATCATTACTTTAAGAAATGAAGGTCAGTCAGTGCGAAAAATTGTACAAACTTTGAATGTGTCCCCAAGTGCAGTTGCAAAAACCATCAAGTGCTACAAAGAAACTGGCTCACATGAGGACCGCCCCAGGAAAGGAAGACCAAGAGTCACCTCTGCTTCTGAGAATAAGTTTATCCGAGTCACCCGCCTCAGAGATCGCAGGTTAACAGCAGCTCAGATTAGAGACCAGGTCAATGCCACACAGAGTTCTAGCAGCAGACACATCTCTTTAACAACTGTTTAAAGGAGACTTTGTGCAGCAGGCCTTCATGGTAAAATAGCTGCTAGGAAACCACTGCTAAGGACAGGCAACAAGCAGAAGAGACTTGTTTGGGCTAAAGAACACAAGGAATGGACATTAGACCAGTGGAAATCTGTGCTTTGGTCTGATGAGTCCAAATTTGAGATCTTTGGTTTCAACCACCGTGTCTTTGTGCGATGCAGAAAAGGTGAACGGATGGACTCTATATGCCTGGTTCCCACCGTGAAGCATGGAGGAGGAGGTGTGATGGTGTGGGGGTGCTTTGCTGGTGACACTGTTGGGGATTTATTCAAAATTGAAGGCATACTGAACCAGCATGACTACCACAGCATCTTGCAGCAGCATGCTATTCCATCCGGTTTGCATTTAGTTGGACCATCATTTATTTTTCAACAGGACAATGACCCCAAACACACCTCCCGGCTGTGTAAGGGCTATTTGACCAAGAGGGAGAGTGATGGGGTACTACGCCAGATGACCTGGCCTCCACAGTCACCAGACCTGAACCCAATCGAGATGGTTTGGGGTGAGCTGGACCGCAGAGTAAAGGCAAAAGGGCCAACAAGTGCTAAGCATCTCTGGGAACTCCTTCAAGATTGTTGGAAGAATATTTCCGATGACTACCTCTTGAAGCTCATCAAGAGAATGCCAAGAGTGTGCAAAGCAGTCATTAAGGCAAAAGGTGGCTACTTTGAAGAACCTAGAATATAAGACATATCTTCAGTTGTTTCACACTTTTTTGTTAAGTATATAATTCCACATGTGTTAATTCATAGTTTTGATGCCTTCAGTGTGAATGTACAATTTTCACAGTCAAGAAAATACAGAAAAATCTTTAAATGAGGAGGTGTGTCCAAACTTTTGATCTGTACTGTATATATATATAATACGTCAGCAGAGCAATCCAGCCACTTTCTACTGATATATATATATATATATATATATATATATATATATATATATATATAGTACGTCAGCGGAGCAATCCAGCCACTTTCTACTGAATATATAAATATAATACGTCAGCAAAGCAATCCAGCCACTTTATGCTGAATATATACTGTATATATACATATATATATATATTTATAAAATATGTCAGCAGAGCAATCCAGCCACTTTCTACTGAATATATATATATATATATATATATATATATATATATAATACGTCAGCGGAGCAATCCACCACTTTCTACTGAATATATAAATATAATACGTCAGCAAAGCAATCCAGCCACTTTATGCTGAATATATACTGTATATATATATATATATATATATATTTAAAATATGTCAGCAGAGCAATCCAGCCACTTTCTACTGAATATATATATATATATATATATATATATATATATAATACGTCAGCGGAGCAATCCAGCCACTTTCTACTGAATATATAAATATAATACGTCAGCAAAGCAATCCAGCCACTTTATGCTGAATATATACTGTATATATATATATAAAATATGTCAGCAGAGCAATCCAGCCACTTTCTACTAACTATATAAATATAATACGTCAGCGGAGCAATCCAGCCACTTTATACTGAATATATATATATATATATATATAATACGTCAGCAGAGCAATCCAGACACTTTCTGCTGAATATATATATATATATATATATATATATATATATAATACGTCAGCGGAGCAATCCAGCCACTTTATACTGAATATATAAATATAATACGTCAGCGGAGCAATCCAGCCACCTTATACTGAATGTATATATATATATATATATATATATATATAATACGTCGGCGGAGCAATCCAGCCACTTTATACTGAATATATAAATTTAATACGTCAGCGGAGCAATCCAACCACTGTATACTGAATATATACTGTATATATATATAAATATATATATATATACATATATATATATATATATATATATATATATATAAAATACGTCAGCAGAGCAATCCAGCTACTTTCTGCTGAATAGGATGGGAGCAGCACATGACAGAATGGGGGCGCAGGATGGGAGCAGCACACACCAGGATGGAGGAGCAGGATGGGAGCAGCACACACCAGGATGGGGGCGCAGGATGGCAGCAGCAGATGACAGGATGGGGGCGCAGGATGGGAGCAGCACATGACAAGATGGAGGCCATATACCAATATAAATGCTCGCCACCCGGGCGTAGAACGGGTTCAATAGCTAGTTAATTTATAAGCATGTTATAGATGTACTAAGTCACAACACTAATGAGTCATTTCACTCACTAATTCTGCCTTACATTTTTACATTTTTAAAGGTTCACCTGGCAAATAAAATTGTAGGAATAGCTAAACAAAATGTCTTTCAGTCTGGAAGACCCGATGAGTAAATGCATTACACAGACATGTGAGAACAGTGCAATGCTTAATTTCCCCTGTGGGAATGCTGTAGTGAAATTTAACACTTGATGCATTTTTCTTACACAGATTGCACTTTATTGCTGGTGGTCCCAAGAGCAGGACACACTATTAATAGTAGAATTGTAGAAATTCATAAATAACTTTTCATAAAGATGAATGAATCAAAGTGTATGAACCATAAGAAAAACAAGCAAAAACAAGAGAATCTGTTGATATCTATTTCAAAAACTATGGCTGGCGGGCAATGCTGTACTAAAAATTTTCAAAATGCTTTCACAAACCGTATGACGGGGGCGCAAGAAAACAGTTTTCCTGGATTGTAATTTATTTGCCCACAGTGTGTGTATGACTGGAGAAAAGACTAATTGAAATGTCTTAGTGAATAAAATATAAATATGGCATGCAAAAATACATTGCCGTAAGCAATAGTGGCTTAACGAATAGTAACCTTCCTGTTACATTAATTATAAAAACTCTCAAGAGCTCGTAGATGAAAGGTTCGATATTAGCTATTTAAAGCTAATAAATGACATATTAAAATGTAGAATAAGAATGTGATGCGATTATATGGAATTCTCTCTTACATTTGTGGATGTCTTTTGAGACCAGGTATGTGTGAATGCTCTTCGACTCATTCACCCACCTACCCTAAAAGAAGAATGTAGTCAAGCACATTAGACAATGCACTGAGCTATGATGGATGACCTGAGAGTTCAATTCCCTAGCAGGGAGAAAGCTTTGATTAGCTTTGTCCTTTTCTTCCCTCTAGCAGCCTAACCTCAACATCAGCTTTTGAAGGCAAAATCAAACACAGAGCTTTAATGTCCAGGCACTAGAATACAAACTAGATGGCACAACATATTCGAGCAGAAAATGGCCCTGAAACTGTGCAAATTTCCTACCTATAAAGGGTTTGGTTGCTCATACCTACTACCTATAGCCTTCATCATCTCACTATATTTTGTCTTATAGCAAGAGAAAAATTAAGAGCATAACATTTTCTTTGGGTGTTTTATGACGTTTTTTCAATTTCAGCAGTGTCCGTGTTCATCAGGGTTCTCCCAATACTTCATGAAAATATTTTTCTTTTTTTAAACAAGCTCCAAAGTGTTTTTATTGGAGCAAAGAAAGGAAAGACATAAGGTATCATTAGATAAATGTAGAAAGGTAGAAATAAATTAGCATTTTACTTTATTACATCACATTTTGGCTATGGTCACATGGCCATAGATTCTTTCATCCGAGAGAATCGGGTCGATTATGCTAATGACACTCCGATCAAAATCTAATCAGAGTTTAATACGAGTGTCAGCATAGTGTGATCCGAATCTCTCAGATGAGAGAATCAGAGCACACTGTGATGAGAAGATGGAGAACAAAATTTTCTTCATCTTCTCCATTCAAGGAGTCCGCAGAAATCAGACCATACTCAGATGTCATCTTGTGCAGTCCGAAGTTTTCCACACACCCATAGACTTGAATGGGCGACTGGCATCAGATTTTAAAGTGAAATCACAGCATTCTGCTATTTTTTTCACTGACAGATTCTCAGTGAAAAAACCCACAGATCGGCAGTTCCCCGATTGATTCACATTGGTCCAAAAAAATCAGAAAGCACTCGTCCGATGTATACGCTGGTGTGAGTGAGCCCTTAAACTTACAATTGTGGGAGACTTTTGATCAGAGTTTGATCAATGTGGTCGAATGTCATCCATTTGTCCCGTATGTGGAGAAAAGAAAATGTATCTACACCTTCTCCTATGTAACAGTCCATGAAAATTGGACCATACTTGGATGGCATCTGAGTGTGGTCTTATTTTATCAAGGACCTATAGATATAGTTACCGATATTGATCTGACCCTCAGATCAGACCTTCCCCCGGCTTGGCTCCCGTTCAGCTCCTCTCCAGTGGTAAGCCATGCACAGGGACGTGTCTGCTAGCTGTGATGTGGCCGGGCCAGCACACAAGCAAGTTTAAACGTGCAGTGCTGGACCAGCTGAAGAAGAAGCAGGCGGCCCTGAACCGCTGCTGAGGGAACGGCCTGGTGCCCCCATGGCCCAGCCTGCCCCTGCCTGTCGAAATATGTGCAGCGGTGGACACAACTTTATAATGAGGGCAATCTGGCCATGGGTTCCCCGGAGCCTTGGGCTTCGGGCGGTAGCCCAGATTACCCTCATTATAGTCCGCCTATGTCTGTGGCATTTCTCTTATGGGAAAGGCTTGTCAATCATTCAGAGCAAAGCTGACCAGGGGTCATGTCAGACTAATTAGATCTCTCGCTATAGCCACCGACCATCTTTCAAACAAAATTTTCTTTGAAATGCAGCGGTATTTAGTAATTCTAAAACTAGAGAATGACAAAAAAAAACACAATAGGGTCTTATGTGGGTAAAATGTATGAATAAAATTGCACATCCATGCTCATCTGGTCAGGTTTTGTTCAAACAACCATTAAAGAGGCTTACGGCTGCTGCAGACTCACTAGGAGAAATCAAGGAAAAAATGGGTTAACCAGCACTGCCGTCGAAAGATGATGAGAAGACAGGAATCCAAGTTATTAGGTGTATGTGTTAATGCTTTTCAAAGTTTGAAACTTCTTTGATGGGACACACCACGATCATTTCCGTATTTTCTGCGGCATTTAGTAAAACCTACCTGTCTGCAATCGCACAGCCAGGCACTGAATAATGCCGCACATGAGTCGGGCAGCCTGAATCTAGTGACAGGTTACATTTAAATATTTTGAAGAAATGTACACGTAGTGTTTCTCAAAGCAAAATACTCATTAATT
This sequence comes from Phyllobates terribilis, assembly GCF_046119375.1. Lineage (NCBI taxonomy): Eukaryota > Metazoa > Chordata > Amphibia > Anura > Dendrobatidae > Phyllobates > Phyllobates terribilis. Next base: position 732,531,228 of record NW_027362763.1, on the reverse strand, counting down.
GAAATAAAAGATATTTTTATTAAATAATTTATGTAATCTGCAAAGAAACAGCTAAACATATGAAATACAACAGTAAAGCCCAATACTAAATGTCTCCAAGGTATACATTTTATTTTACCTTTAATTGCAAATATAATTTCTCTATATTTAATATAAGGATTTAGAAAAGGTAGCTGCCTAGATTCACACTGGGAAAAAGGACCACTGTTCTGATAGATTGTCATTAATGCATTATTAATTGAAACTGAAAACTAAATTAAATTAGATGTTATTATCATTGCTGCTAAAAAAAATTCTGAAATCATATTACTTCAGAAATCCTATTAAATTATATGACAGATTTACTTAATCATAGAATAAGAAGGAAATACCCTAATGTAGGCCAGGTACAGAACTAAACTGGTTGATATAATGATATCTTGTCTGACACATGAGCAGACTGTGCTTTCTGCAGTAATAGTTCACAATAAAGATGGAATGGGAATTTCTCATGTGTTTCATTTTAGTTTCTTTAGTAAGATGTAAATAATAATAAGAAATCTTATGTTTATTCTTTTTAAACTATTTGACCTTCTTTTTAACTTTTCCCTTCCCTCAGGCGGCAATCTAGAGCTCCACTTTCTTTCAGTATATCCTGTATTGCTCGTATATCAGGGAAGTAGGGCTTTTACGGCAGCTGAAATAAAAATAAGTCCTCTGACAGAGAAATATCATAGATTTTTAGCTAGCAACAGAGTGCAGCCTCCCCCTTCTCCCTAGAAATCAAAGAGATTTTTTGCAATTGAGTTCAATTCAAAGTTTTGAATTCTTTGGTATTTATATCTGCGTTTCTACCAGGTACAAGTTAACTGTCAATTAATCACTGAGCTGATTTGACTGCAGAGTTTGCAAAGTTGTCTTTTTTTAGTATGAAAATAATATTTTGAAAACTTAAAATAAAAACTAAAATAAGTATATGAAATTGTATAATAGAAGATGTAGTTTTGCCATATTGATTGTCATTATAGAAAATATATCCTCATTTATAATTTTTTGTTATAAACAATATAGTAAAGCCTTTGCCTATACTATGAAATGCACACGCCCGGACTGACTGGCGTGTGCGTGTATATGTAGTGATTCCACTGGACCGTACCGGAGAGTGAATGCCTGGAGGGGCGTAACTAAGTATCCACCCAATCCGACCAAGGTCGCACGATGGCATACGACGCCAGTGCACCAAGGAGGGACTGAGCAGAGGGACCAGGTGCTACTCCAGGTCACATCCCGGACATGGCTATTGACCCACACCAGGGAATACAGGAACAGGCAGGTTAGGCTGGCACACAGACTGGTGGGTACAGGCAGACACGGCAGGTATGCAGACGGGTGGATGCTGGCAAGCACGACTGGTATGCAAACAGGGAGGTACTGGCAGGTACGGCCTGTATGCAGGCAGGTGGATGTTGGTAAGCATGACTGGTATGCAGGCAGGGAGGTACTGGCAGGTACGACAAGTTGGAGCACAGAGTGGATAGGACCCAGTACAGACTGGGACTCAGGAGCAGAACCGCAGATGCGGTGGACAAACACAGCAGAGTGAGGCCGCCCGGAGCGACGAGCAAGAGCAGAGCAAGACGAGACCGCCTGGAGCAGTGAGTGAGAGTAGAGCAGGACGAGGCCGCCTGGAGCAGCGAGCAAAGGGTCAGAGCAGAGCGAGACTGCCGGAGCAGCGAGCAAAGGGTCAGAGCAGAGCGAGACTGCCGGAGCAGCGAGCAAAGGGTCAGAGCAGAGCGAGACTGCCGGAGCAGCGAGCAAAGGGTCAGAGCACAGCGAGACTGCCGGAGCAGTGAGCAAAAGGTCAGAGCAGAGCGAGACTGCCGGAGCAGTGAGCAAAGGCAGAGCAGAGCGAGACCGTCTGGAGCAGTGAGCAAAGGTAGAGCAGGCAAGAACCGCCGGAGTGGTGAGCAAGGCAGAGCAGGCAAGAACCGCCGGAGCGGCGAGCAAGGCAGCGCAGAGGGGACAGGGCTCTGTTCACACAGAACAGACAGGAAGGGGAAGGCAGAACCAGATACCCACAGGGTACTTGCAATGAAGTAGCGAGTGGACCACAAACTCACAAACGGAAGTACAGTGACAATGAGCAGGAGTTAGGTACGAGTTCAGACTCTGCAGAAAAAGGGAAGATATGGGCGTAGAGAGAAACGGGAAACAGGCTGGAAGATAGATAGGGCAGGAACAGACACTGGGAAAAGACACAGACAACAGATCTAGGTATACGGCCCCTAGAGGGCAGAAGGAACAGGCTAAGAGCGTGTTCACACGGGCCTGGAAATACAGCCTCCAGGAAAGGCAGCTGGCTAGAGTACACAGACAGGACTCAGTTCAGACATGGGAACTGATACTGCAAGGCAGGAAACATAGACAGGACCTGGCACATCAGTGACAAGATGCCAACTGACAGAACAAGATTCTCAGGCAGGAATTCCAGGGAGGAGCTGGGTTAAATACCAGGTGACAGACAGCAATAGGCTGAGGACGCATTAGGGGTGTGTCTGCAGCAGCTACAAGAAACAGGAAGTTCAGCGAGCATCGCCCTAAGCAGACAGAGGAGAGCAAAGCAGACCATATGGAAAGAAGCCAAAGTGATAGTCTGGACTGGAAATCAAGTGCGCGCTCTTGCACAGTGGGAGATGGACCACTATGCAAGGACGCCGCCAGGTATGTTACATACTAAAGAGTAAAACCCCACATTCAGTGGGTTAACCAGAATCCTATGGGCACATGTGCAAAATTTCGATGTGGGCCCATGCCAGCATGTTGGTCAGATGTATGGGTCCCAATGTTCTCCGTCCTGACTAGTGTTGAGCCACCCCCGTAGTGTTCGAGTTCGGTTCGGTTCGTCGAACACCCGTGTGTTCGCCGAACTGTTCGTCGAACTGTTCGTCGAACACCTTCGAACACCGTTAAAACCAATGGCAGGCAAACAAAAACACATAGAAACACATAGAAAACACCTTCAAAGGTGTCCAAAAGCTGACAAACTGCTCAGAAGACATAACTAACACATGGAAAAGTGACAAGTACATATAGTCATGCGAAAATAAAAGAGGTGGAGGAGTAAAAGGAGGGGGAGACACAGATATAGGCATGTCATGCCCTTCTAAAATCCAAAAAGTGAGAAGCCGACACGGCCAGTCCGCTCCTGCCCGTGCCACCTCCGTGTCGCCGGGTTTGTGCCAGAGCCGCGGTGAACCCTGACGGCCAGCCCCCCTCTCCCAATACTGGTGCCTGTCCGCTGGTGGGTCGAGCGAGCCCCCCTGTGGTGGAGGCAGCTCTAAGCTTTTTAATTTAAATTGTCTCTCTAATTTGAATGAATACACTTTAAATCCATTTACAAGAATCTATTGGAGGGCAAGTCTCATGCCAGCAGCCGCGGTAATTCCAGCTCCAGTGGCGTCCACTAAAGCTGCTGCAGTTAAAAAGCTTTTATAAGGATCGAGCTCGGCTGCCCACCGCAAGGCATCCTACTGCCAGTCCCAGCCCCTATGCCTTGGGGTGCCTCCTGATGCTCTTCACTAAGTATCCCATGGTCCCGAAGCATTTCCTTTGAAAAAATTAAGTGTCTAAACTACAGGTGGTGCAGCTTGCTTAACAGCCGGGATAATCCGCTTACTAGCAGACACTGCTACTAGGCACAAAGTATTTCCTGGGCTAGATGCAGTTAAAAATTTGTAATTAGATACTCTCGTTGGATGCTGAGAAAGCATTCCATAGAGTCTCCTGGCACACCATATATGATTCTCTTAAAAAGCTTGAGGTAGGGGTCTAGGGGACCCTTTTATAGCCAAAATCACGGCCCTGTATCGCAATACGTCACCTAGGCTGAAGATAAATGGAACTGTAGCACCCTGAGGGCTCGGTTGCTAAAGACGTATTGCACCTCACCCAGAGGTGTGATATCTCACTCTCAGGTAAGGATGGAGTGTGGATCAGGACCCGACACCTGCATGCATTACACCACATTGCCGTGGGGCAGGGCGACCAATATGCCCCTGAGATGGGCACGACAGTCCCTGTCCCTGGCTGGAGTGGGGGGAGGGAACACTGAGGAAGGGGAACCCTGTAGTGCAGGAGCAGGGAGGAAGCAGTTCCTGGGTGCATTGAGAAGGGAGTATAAAAGGTGGGCACCATCTTAGTTCAGTGCAGAGAAGTCTGAGCAGAAGTGGCAGGGAGCAGGGGCTCTGCATGAGCTCTGCTCCGGAGGCGGGCCTAGTAACAGAGGCCCAGGCCTGGAAGAGGGAGAAGGAAGGAAGAGGAGCGGAGAAGGCTCCAGGAACGAGGAATGAAGGGATCCCAGGGGTGCGGACGGGCGAGTCGCCACCGCACGCCCGAATCCACCTGCGTGGAGGGGTCAGGCCAAAGGGGGAGACCAGTCCCCGAACTAGTGGAGGCAGGAAACGACCCTCAGCTAGAAACCGGAGGCTCTGACATTTTATGTGGCGCAGCCCCTCGCTACACCCGCTAGGAAGGCACCACATAGGGTCAGGGAAACTGGCGCCAAGTTTACCAAGAGGAGGCCCGAGGCAGCCGGACAGAAGTGTTGGTAAGAAAGGCCAGACAAAGGACACACAAAGGGGGTCCTGTGAAGTGCTCCAAAGTTTTCTGGGAGTTGTCTGAACCCCTCACCTGGTGAGCACAGTACGACGTGGGCAGCCGTTACCTGCAGACGTGGTCTGGATAATAAGAACTGTGAGTAAAGGCCCTGAACTGCATCACTGACTCCGTGTCGTTACTGCTGCTGCCCTGCACCATCACCCCCATCCTCTGCATACACTGCCCTGAGGCTATACTCCTCCCGTGGGGAGTTATGCTACGCTCTGCTGCACCCACAACACCAGCCTCAGTGGTCTGCCCTGTAGCGGCGGTTCACTCTGACCGCAATCCACGGGTGGCGTAGTCGGACATTTAAACATGAAAACCACATAAATAGTTCCGCCACTGGTTTGACCGCCCTGAGCCACGGAACTGGGTCGCCGCCACGAAGACTACAACCACCAGCATCCACCAAAAAGGGTCCGGCTCCGGGTGTCCCAAGGCCCAGGGGGTGCGTCAGAACATTTTCATCACCTTTCACAATCACCAATGGGACAAGGCAGTGATGTCCTCTGTCCCCTCTCTTATACATCCTAGTGACGGAGCACCTGCTCTCATCAATTCGCCATAACCCCAATATTAGGTGGATTGAGGTGGGAGGCACCGAGTACAAGTGCTCTCTATTTGCTGATGATGTCCTAGTATATATCACTCAATCACATATATCCATCCATGCTGTTATGGCTGAAATAGATCACTTTGTTACATGGTAAAATTTTAAAATCAATGCAGCGAAGTCTGAGGCCCTCGATGTCTCCCTCCCCAAATCCATATAGGATTCCATCCAGTCCAACTTTCCCTTTGCCTGGCCCTCACAGGGTATCAAATACTTAGGAATTCCTATTCATAGAGACCTCTCCCATCTATGTTATCTTAATTTTGGGCCCTTTATTGAACAACTCCATACAAACCACGGTTGGCAAGTTAGAACTGTAAGATTCACTACGTGAACCACTGGTGTTTTGTGGAAAAGCACATGTACACTGCGTTCCAAATTATTATACAAAAAGTGTTTAGGAGTGATAAGGGAAGAATTTGTTTGTTTGTCAGTTAAACTCATTGATGGTGATGTGTGTCAGGGCTCTTTATATCACTGTAAGCAATTGCAGACACCTGTGCTAATTAGTTTGGCAGGTGTGTCCAATGAAAGGCAAGACTACTTAAGAAGGCTCTCTCACATTATTAAGCAGCCTACATTTTCTGCCAAAATGGGAAAGAAAAAGGATGTGTCGGCTGCTGAGAAGCAACAAATTGTGGAGTGTTTAGGTCAAGGCATGACTACAATCAACATTGTGCGATGATCAGGATGAAGTGTCTTGGCAATCAAGAAGTATGTAGCTGATTCACAGTACACACGTCTGCGTGCTGATAAGGGCAAATTGAGGACTCTTTCCTACAGGCAATTACGTCAGGTTGAAAGAGCAGCGGCAAAAAAGCCTTGTCATAGCAGCAGACAAGTTTTTGAAGCTGCTTGTGCCTCCAACGTCCCCCGAACAACAAGATGCAGGGTCCTTCAGAGGTTTGCAGCTGTGCATGCGCCATCCTGTCGACCTCCTCTATCCACTTCACACAAGCAGAAACGGCTCCAGTGGGCCAAACATTACATGAAGACTGATTTCAAAACTGTTTTGTTCACGGATGAGTGCCGTGCAGCGCTCGATGGTCCAGATGGATGGAGTGGAGGATGGCTGGTTGATGGACACCCCACGCAAACACGGCTACAGCGCCAACAAGGAGGAGGTGGAGTAATGTTTTGGGCTGGAATCATGGGGAGAGAGATTGTCGGCCCCTTTAGGATCCCTGAAGGCGCTAAAGATGAACTCCATAATGTATGTGGATTTTCTCAAACAGCACTTCCTGCCATGGTTCAAGAAGAAGAACCGTGTATTTCACAGCAAGATCATTTTTCTGCATGATAATGCACCATCTCATGCTGCACATAAAACATCTGCATCTCAGGCTGATATGGGCATAAAAGGGGACAAACTTATGGTGTGACCCCCATGCTCCCCTGACCTCTACCCCATTCAGAACCTTTGGAGCATCATTAAAAGGAGTGTCTATGATGGCGGGAGGCAGTTCACATCTAAGCAACAGCTCTGGGAGGGTATTCTGTCCTCATGCAAAACAATTGAAGCAGAAACCATCCAAAACCTGACAAATTCAATGGACGAGAGAGTTCAGAAGCTCCTTTCGAACAAGGGGTCCTATGTGAAAATGTAACATCACCTAGAATAAAGTTTTGAGTTGAAAACTGTTTGATTTCAGTTTCTAACAACCTGCTAATGCTTATAATTTCAAAAATGACCATTTTTTTGGTCTTTATTAAAATGAAAAGGTTGATCGAAAAGTTTGGGGGATCTAAGAGTGTGGCAACCCAGTAGTCATGATTACTTCGAATTCTGACAATATGAGGGTCATGCTGCAGGTAGTGCAGCAAGAAGGCACTTATGTGCCTTGCGCATCTCGGAGCCCCAAAATTATTTTCCGGGCTAGATGCAGCTAAAAATTATTTTTAATTTTAAATCTGGTGAAGCTTTAGTATAGATGGCCTAATAGGATCAGTGCTGCACACTGCTACAAAGCCCAAATTATTTTCCAGTCAAGATACAGATAAACATGATTAGTAATTTGAAAGCTTAAAACGGTTGGTAGGGTGATTTTAACCAATCATCAAGCTTTTACTCTCCCCAGGATGACACAGGGGTAGAAAAGTCGTTTCGGATCCATGATTTGTTCATCTTTATGAACGTGAGTCTGTCTACATTATCAGTGGAGAGCCGCGTGCGCTTATCTGTCAGCACACCACCAGCAGCGCTGAACACACGTTCAGACAGAATGCTGGCTGCGGGGCATGACAAGATCTCCAAGGCGTAAGTGGCTAGCTCCGGCCATTTATCCAGATTGGAAGCCCAAAAAGAGCAAGGGTCCAGTGACACAGTCGTGGCTTAAGTGTTTACTTGGAGATACTCCTGTACCATCGTCTCTAGGCGTTGACTATGTGTCAGACTTCTTGTCTCCTGTGGCCTTGCAAAGGATGGGCTAAAAAAGTGGTGAAATGATTCCGCAAAATTGATGTTACCAGCAGATACTGTGGTTCTGTCACGGTTTGAGTGCTGAACACTTGACGGTCCCACGGTTGGCAAGTTGGAACTGTGAGATTCACTACGTGCACCACTGGTATTTTGTGGAAAAGCACATGTAAGATTCTGCAACAGTCTCTGCTGATACTCCTGCATGCGTGCATCCCTTTCTATGGCAGGAATAATTTCTGCAAATTTACTTTTGTACCGGGGATCTAACAGTGTGGCAACCCAGTAGTCAGGATTATTTCTAATTCTCACAATTCGAGGGTCATGTTGCAGGTAGTGCAGCAAGAAGGCACTCATGTGTGTTGCGCATCCAGGAGCACCAAGTCCCTGTTGTGTTGGTGGCGAGGTAACAATCATGCTTCCTTCCTCTGTCCTCTCCCCCCAACCTCGCACAACAGAAATGTGATCAAGGTCTCCCTCATCTGATGAGTCTTCCATCAGTTCGTCCTCCACTTCTTCCTGGGCTCCTGCACCTTCCTCACTAGTTTGGCTGCTACCATGCGCCCTGGTAAAACCATCTCCCCCACCCTCACATGCCTGCCGCCTTGGTGCTGCCGACCGTCTGGACCTTGCAGATGTTAGCCCTTCCGCATACAACTCCTCCTCCTCTACTTCCTCCACCTCCTCTTGTGCCACCACCTGACTCCGAATTCTGTTTAACATGTGCTCCAGCATGTAAATCACCGGAATAGTCATGCTGATAATGGCATCTTCAGCACTAAACATCTTCGTCGCCATTTCAAAACTGTGCAGAAGGGTGCATAGGTCCCTGATCTGAGACCACTCCTCCAGCGTGATTTGCCCCACCTCTGAATCTCGTTGGCCCAGGCTATACGTCAGAACGTATTGCACCAGGGCTTGTCGGTGCTGCCACAGTCGCTGCAACATGTGCAGAGTTGAATTCCACCGGGTAGGCACATCGCATTTTAGCCGGTGAAGTGGCAGGCCCAACGACTTCTGTAGAGATGTAAGTCGCTGAGCTGCGGGATGCGAACGGCGGAAGTGAGCACACAGCGACCGTGCCCTCTGCAGAAGGCCATCTAGTCTGGGATAGTGGGCTAAAATTGCTGGACAACCAGGTTCAACACGTGAGCCATACAAGGCACGTGTGTGACATTGCCCCGGCGAAGGGCCGCACCCAGGTTTGCAGCATTGTCGCACACGGCCTTCCCTGGTTTCAGGTCCAGTGGAGACAACCATTCATGAAATTGGTTCTCCAGAGCTGACCACAACTCCTCAGCTGTGTGACTCACATTTCCCAGACATTTCAATGTAAAAACCGCCTGATGACGTTGAGCCCTACTGCCAGCATAGTAAGGAGGTGTGCAGGATCCCTTCTGCGCAGTTAGAAAGCTTGTGGCATGACCAGACAGGCTTTGGGTGCAGGTGGAAGACCGAGAGGAGGTTGAGGAGGCAGAAGCAGTGGTGGAACTTTGACATAAAGAGGATTGACGCACAACTCGTGGGGACGGCAAGACTTGGACAGCAGCCCCTTGTCCTGCTGTCACCATAGTTACCCAGTGCCCAGTCAGCGACATGTAACGCCCCTGTCCATGCCTACTCGTCCAAGTGTCTGTGGTGAAATGCACCCTGTCACACACAGAGTTTCTCAAAGAAGCGGTGATGTTGTGTGCGACATGCTGGTGGAGCGCAGGCACACCTTTCTTTGAGAAGTAGTGCCGACTGGGCATCTGGTACTGGGGCACTGCGACGGACATAAGGTCTCGAAAATCCTCTGTGTCCACCAGGCGGAAAGGCAGCATTTCTGTAGCCAAGAGCTTGCAGATGGTGAAATTCAACCTCTTAGCTTTCTCATGGCTAGGAGGAAATGGTCTTTTACTTGTCCACATCTGAGGGACCGAGGGCTGGCTATTGTGCTTAGACGGGGTTGATAAGGGTGTCCCCGGCAAACTGTCGGTCTGTGAGGAAGATGCAGGCGGACATGTTAGGTTGCCTTGATCCAAAGGTGGTGCTATCGATGTCGGACAGCGCTCAAGACCAGCTGGTGTTACCACCTCCAAAGAAAATGATGACCTGCCAATCACGCTGGCTGTTGCGGGTAAAGAGGTGGAAGGTCTGCGCCCCAAAACAGGTGTGACTGCTGTCCCCCCAGTCACAGAGGATGAAGAGGCCGCGGATGCACAAGATATGGCAGACGGTGGTTGGCCCGGCCGGCTAGACCGCATTGTAGCACACTGAGCTTCCCACTGCAACTTATGCTTCATGTCCATGTGCCGGTTCATGCATGAAGTACTCAAACTATGTATTATTTGGCCTCTACTTAGCTTTTGCTGACAAATGTTACAGATAACACGAGTTGGGTCATTTTTATCGATCTGAAAAAATGCCCAGGCTATGCAAGGCTTAGCACCCATGCGACCTGAAGAGCCACCACGACTTGTGGTGAGAGGCAGAGTTGTGTTTGAGGATGCAGTTGTTGACGTGCTTCCAGTACTACGTCTCTGTCCAGGAAGGCGCAACCTGACCTCATCGTCACTAGCATCTTCCTCCACCTCCTCTGCTGACCTCATCTCTTGGCTGACTGTGGGTTGACAGTAAGTGGGATCTCCGACCTCATCATCATCACCCTGTGCGTTATCACACCCGTCGTCCTCAGAGCCAACCTGTTCCTGCCCTGACAAAAAACTAAAGTTGTCGCTCCAATCAGGTATTTGAGTCTTATCATCGTCTTCCTCATTGTCTCCACCAACAGGAGTTACAGTTTGGGAATGAGGGTCTACATTATGGTCAGAACCTTCTGCGTCTGGTCCTGGATCCGACTCATAAAGATTCTGGGCATCAGTGCAGATCATTTCCTCGTCTGGATTCACAGAAGCGCTGGAGTCGACCTCTGATTCCCAGGCTATAGTATGAGTAAACAGCTCTGCAGACTCAACCATCTGTTCTACCTCATACTCAGACGGGCAGCTGGAGATTTGGGAGCTGTGAGGAAGCAAGTGCGATTTGGGTGACACCTTTGAGGACTGGAGTATTTGTGATGTTGAAGTTGATGTGGAGGAGAGCCCACTTAAAGGAGCACTTGATATCCGTTGAAGCACCTGCTGTTTTTGTGCCTCATCTGGAATTTGTAGCGATTGGCGTGGCCGTAAGAAAGGGATCTTATCACATTGTCCGCTAAAAGAAGTAGACATTTTAGTTTGGCTGGAAGATGGTCTTTCTTCTGCACCTACCCCACGGACACAACCTTTTTTCCCCTTCCCAACACGCCTATTCCCCTTTCCACCAGCAGCAGGCCTTTTTCCACTCATTTTGGTGGTTAACTAATTCACAACTCTGGAGTTGTTTGCACAAAAAAACAATGGATGGTAACCGAGCAGAGCTGAGTGGCCAAACTGTGGTATTAGGCCAAAACTATTGGCTGGGTTAGATGCAGAAAAAAATTATTTTTAATTTGCAACCTGATGGAGGTCAGTATAGATGGACTAATAGACCAAGTCCCACACACCGCTAGAAGCCCAAATATTTTTTCAGAGCTAGATGCAGAAATTTTTTTTATTCAATTTGCAACCTGATGGAGGTCAGTATAGATGGACTAATAGACCAAGTCCCACACACTGCTAGAAGCCCAAATATTTTTTCAGAGCTAGATGCAGAAAAAAATTATTTTTAATTTGCAACCTGATGGAGGTCAGTATAGATGGACTAATAGACCAAGTCCCACACACTGCTAGAAGCCCAAATATTTTTTCAGAGCTAGATGCAGAAAAAAATTATTTTTAATTTGCAACCTGATGGAGGTCAGTATAGATGGACTAATAGAACAAGTCCCACACGCTGCTAGAAGCCCAAATATTTTTTCAGAGATAAATGAAGAAAAAAATTATTTTTAATTTGCAACCTGATGGAGGTCAGTATAGATGGACTAATAGACCAAGTCCCACACACTGCTAGAAGCCCAAATATTTTTTCAGAGCTAGATGCAGAAAAAAAATATTTTTAATTTGCAACCTGATGGAGGTCAGTATAGATGGACTAATAGACCAAGTCCCACACACCGCTAGAAGCCCAAATATTTTTTCAGAGCTAGATGCAGAAAAAAATTATATTCAATTTGCAACCTGCTGGAGGTCAGTATAGAAGGACTAATAGAACAAGTCCCACACACTGCTAGAAGCCCAAATATTTTTTCAGAGCTAAATGAAGAAAAAAATTATTTTTAATTTGCAACCTGATGGAGGTCAGTATAGATGGACTAATAGACCAAGTCCCACACACCGCTAGAAGCCCAAATATTTTTTCAGAGCTAGATGCAGAAATTTTTTTTATTCAATTTGCAACCTGATGGAGGTCAGTATAGATGGACTAATAGACCAAGTCCCACACACTGCTAGAAGCCCAAATATTTTTTCAGAGCTAGATGCAGAAAAAAATTATTTTTAATTTGCAACCTGATGGAGGTCAGTATAGATGGACTAATAGAACAAGTCCCACACGCTGCTAGAAGCCCAAATATTTTTTCAGAGATAAATGAAGAAAAAAATTATTTTTAATTTGCAACCTGATGGAGGTCAGTATAGATGGACTAACAGACCAAGTCTCACACACTGCTAGAAGCCCAAATATTTTTTCAGAGCTAGATGCAGAAAAAAATTATTTTTAATTTGCAACCTGATGGAGGTCAGTATAGATGGACTAATAGACCAAGTCCCACACACCGCTAGAAGCCCAAATATTTTTTCAGAGCTAGATGCAGAAAAAAGTTATATTCAATTTGCAACCTGCTGGAGGTCAGTATAGAAGGACTAATAAAACAAGTCCCACACACTGCTAGAAGCCCAAATATTTTTTCAGAGCTAAATGAAGAAAAAAATTATTTTTAATTTGCAACCTGATGGAGGTCAGTATAGATGGACTAATAGACCAAGTCCCACACACTGCTAGAAGCCCAAATATTTTTTCAGAGCTAGATGCAGAAATTTTTTTTATTCAATTTGCAACCTGATGGAGGTCAGTATAGATGGACTAATAGACCAAGTCCCACACACTGCTAGAAGCCCAAATATTTTTTCAGAGCTAGATGCAGAAAAAAATTATTTTTAATTTGCAACCTGATGGAGGTCAGTATAGGTGGACTAATAGAACAAGTCCCACACGCTGCTAGAAGCCCAAATATTTTTTCAGAGATAAATGAAGAAAAAAATTATTTTTAATTTGCAACCTGATGGAGGTCAGTATAGATGGACTAATAGACCAAGTCCCACACACTGCTAGAAGCCCAAATATTTTTTCAGAGCTAGATGCAGAAAAAAAATATTTTTAATTTGCAACCTGATGGAGGTCAGTATAGATGGACTAATAGACCAAGTCCCACACACCGCTAGAAGCCCAAATATTTTTTCAGAGCTAGATGCAGAAAAAAATTATATTCAATTTGCAACCTGCTGGAGGTCAGTATAGAAGGACTAATAGAACAAGTCCCACACACTGCTAGAAGCCCAAATATTTTTTCAGAGCTAAATGAAGAAAAAAATTATTTTTAATTTGCAACCTGATGGAGGTCAGTATAGATGGACTAATAGACCAAGTCCCACACACTGCTAGAAGCCCAAATATTTTTTCAGAGCTAGATGCAGAAAAAAATTATATTCAGTTTGCAACCTGATGGAGGTCAGTATAGATGGACTAATAGAATGATGCTATGCCCAAAAGATTTTACTTCACTAGGTGCAGTAAAAAAATTGGTATTCTATACACAGGTGGTATATCTTGCAACACAGATAGGCTACTCCACTGACTAACACACTCTGCAATAGGCCAAAAAGGATTAGCTTTGCTAGATTCAGCCAAATGCTGTGAAAAAAACTTGCACAGCACTGGCACAGACCTGCCTGGCAAAAACTGATAGGAACTGATGTAACCTAGTCCTGAAAAGGACTCCAATTACAATTAGTCTTTACTCCCACAATCTATCTATTTAAGAGCACAGACCTGCCTGATAAAAGTCGTAGGAAATGCTGTAACCTAGTCCTTAAAAGGACTGCAATCACAACTATTCCCTACTCCCAAGCTATCTGTATATTTGTGCGAAAATTGGCTTGAAATTAACAAGGTATAGCACACACAGCAACAGCGGTGCCGTCTAACACGCAGCTGCAGCAGTGAGAAAATGGTGGCGACGGGGAAAATGGCTTGGTCTTATAGGGCAAGGACATGTGACATACACTGCCAATCACACATGCCCTTGCTTGTGTGAAAAAAAGCACTTCGCTCCGTGTGTGCGCTGCTGATAGGCTGACAGATTGCACCTCCCCACTGCAAATGCGGGAAAGAGAAAAAAAAATGGAGATCTTCATTGTTCCTGCAGAGATCCATCCCCTGCCCCTCCCCCCGCCCCGCTGTACACTCAAACTGCGTATTAACATTAATTTTCATCATTACTGAGAAAAAATCCAGTTATGATTTTGGTGCACGAACAGTTATCGAACATAACCTCGAACAGCCGAATTTTTCTCAAATTGTTCGTGTTCGCCGACCGGCTCGAACACCGCCCAAAACAGCTCGAATTTGAGATTGGCGAACAGTTCGAGTAGAACAACGCTCATCTCTAGTCCTGACCCATATCCTGTTCTAATGTTCCCCATCCTGGCCACTAACCTGTAATAATGTTCCCCTTCCTTGTCCATTCTTATAATGAAGTACCTATCCTGACCTCTTTCTTTATTAACGTCCCCCATCCTGGTCCAAATCCTGTAATAATGCCCCTCATCCTTGCCTATTCCTCCAATAATGTCCTCCATCTTGACCACTTTCTTTAATAATGTCCCCAATCCTGTAATAATGTCACCTATTTTGTATTAACTAGTAATGGGCAAGCATGCTCGGTACTGCTCGGTACGCGATCCAGCATCCTGGTGCTTGAGACGCTCGGTATTCAATCAAGTATACAGGGACTTGGGCATCATGTTTGATTGCCTGTCCCGCATGTTTTGCGGCTGATTTTCAGCCACTAAACTTGCGGGGAGTTCATGCCATTCATGGTAATGCTGTAGCCATGTTGGCTACTGACATTATTATGAACGGCCAGCCGCATAGTGTCATCGGGCCTATATAAGATTCGATGACGCCATGCTCAGTGCGTTGTACAAAGAAATAATGTAGGGAGAGATTCTGCTCGAGAAAGGACAGTGTGTTACAGTGTTACAGTACTTGCTGGTGCAATATCAAACCAACAATCCTTTTCAGGGCTAATTCAAATAGATTCTATTCTATAATAATCCCATTCTTAGCTGCAATTAGAATGAGGGCCGCATGATAATCCTGTTGATATGGTGTGGGAGGAGAAGGAGAAGAACAAGAAAAAAAAAATAACCATGAACCATGTACCTTTTCTGGGGCAGGAAGGGGTGCATGAGAATACACCAGAAAATAAAAGGACATTTAAATTGCCTTTATGTACCGCTGCTGCCATCCAGTGGGGTTGAGAAGTCGGGGCCGTTCCAGGCTTTGATCGTTTTAGAACAGTCATGCTGTCAGCATTTTCAGTTGACAGGCAGATGCGCCTGTTAGTTATTATGCCCCCGCCGGCACTAAAAATCCATGGAATCAACTTAAGCAGGGAGGGAGCAGTGACTGCGGCCTGTGAGCCTCAGATTTCCCTCAACTCTGTGTAAAATTAAAAATAAAGATGCATTCATACAATGGGAGATAGGCCCAAATGCACCTCTTGTGTGAATAAATGAACAAACGATTGGAGGTGTTCTTTCTCCAGGATGGGTTGGAGAAGTTTCCCCCATATGGTTCATGAATTTTCATTGGCAAAGGTCTCCAAGGAGATAAATAAATGAAGCCTCATGGCTGCCTGGTGCCCTGAGCGAGCACAGGAAGAACTGCCACCCACCTTAGCTGGAACAAAACCGGAGTCGGATGTCTGAAGGTCCTTGTTGTGCCAGTTGTATTTTGAGCAGTGGCATCGAATCCGGGATCTTTGTTGGCCATAGAAGTCCTACTCTTTCTAAATGTAAATGTTTTCTGAGGCCCTACTCTACATGTGTTCCAGGGTGTATTGGAGTGCCTCTTTACGCTTTACCAATCTAGGAGTCCCACTCCTTCCTCTTTCCAAATGGGGAAAAAATGTTTTCTGAGGTCATCCTCTATGTGTATTCCAGAGTGTGTTTCAATCCCTCCTTTCAATTTTTGTTAGGCCTTGCACTTAGTGCATAAGCTTCACCAGTCTAGGAGTCCCTCTTCTCACAAATGGGAAAAAATGAAAAAAATGTCTTGCACACGATTACTTTTTTTCCTGACTAAAATGAAAAACTACTGCATTTTTTAAAGAAGGAGCATGTCAATTCTTTCAGTATTTTTGAAGCATTTTTTTCACCATTGAACGCAATGAGAGTGCAAAAATGTAGCAAAAACGCTGTGTGAACATAGCCTAAAGGATGGCTTAGGAGTTTTTTTTCTTTGCCTTATATACAAGTCAGTATACTGGAAAGAATGTTTCCTAATCTTTCCTGTAAAATCTATTTTAGCTTTGATTTGGTACATTTTATTGTCGGTCCGTAAAAGTGGCGTAATACTCTGACAACATTGTTCCCAGCATCCACCTGGAAGTCAGAGATGTGTCCAGGCATCTTCCCCATCTTGTTCCTATTTCATTTGAGCACTTTTTCTATCCTGTTCAGTGAATTTACTGCCGCTCAGACCTCCTGAGAGGGTCTGCTGGAAAATTTGCTCGAGTTTCTCATTGGCTCATTGGCTTCCATTATACTTGTTACTCGAGTCGAGCACCCGTGCAGTCCGACGTGCTCAATTTGGGTAATGAGCACCCGAGTATTTTAGTGCTTGCGCATCACTAGTAATAACATCTCCCATCCTAGCTTCCATTCTGTAATAATGTTCATCATCCTGTAATAGTGTCTGCCATCCTGCCCCCCATCCTGTGATAATGTCTTTCATCCAAGCCCCCATTCTGTAAAAATAATGTCCCCCATCCTGTAATAATGTTCTTCATCCTGCTCCGTTATCCGTAAGTAATGTCTCTCATTCTTTAATGATATCCCCCGTTCTGGCCTCCAGCCTGTAATAATGTCCCCCGTCCTGCATCCATCATATAAAATGTACTCCATCCTGCCACTCTTCGTTAATACATTAACATAAAACAAAAAAAAGTTTTTTACGTTTCCCTGCTCCTACAGCGCACAGCATCCTCTTCCTTCTTCATAGCTGGCTAGCTGGTGCAGAGGGCACCCGTGAAAGGTATGCTGATGTCAGCTACCAGTTCCTAATTGACAGGTAGCCGTTATAGTGATTGCAGTGCAGGGAGCTAGTGGTTCTCTGAGCCGCAATAAATTTCAGTGAACCTGTTGATTATATTTGAGATTAATTAGGATAACTTGAAAATGTGAACATAATGTTGTTCTTAACATACTCCATTTTGACTTCTGTTCTTGTGAGCTTCAGTACTTCAGAACTTCAGACCTTCAACTTCTTAACTTTTGCCTTTAGACCTGTGAAACAATCAAAACCACCAATTACAAGTAGACAAATTCTTGACATAAACATGATTAGTTGTGAAAGACACTTCTTGACATTTATAGATCAAGTGCATTATTTGTTATTTCAGGAATATTGTAAGAAATAACCAAGTAAGTTCATGTAAGTTTTGTATTTTTATTGGATTCACAACTATGCATTTTAATTTTGTCATATTTTCATTGGGCATCGTTTGCAACAACTGCTACTACAATAAAGGAATCTTGAGGGTCATATACTGAGACTCCATTGCACATACCTCAATGTCTATGTGTTCTGTTTCTCCTGTCAGACACTTCTTGACACCTGGGAGAGATATTTCATGCCTCTAAGTTGAGATCCACAGACAATAGGCTGTAGACGATTTCCATAGCAATAATATTTTGGAACTTTATACCAAGCTAGGAAAATACTCATGGCTTCACTTGCAGAAAATGATATGTTAAATTGTTGGTTACGCTTGCTAAGGTTAAATTTTCAGTTTCACCTTGAATTTGACATCTTCAGCGTTTAAAATTAGTTTTTTCAACTCTTCTTTTTTTGTTAATTTAACATTAACAGTTGTTTATTTTTACCAAATTGTCATAACACTGAGGCGAACAACTACTTTTTGAACAAATTTTTATTTAATAATAAAATTTACTCTCCTTTCATAAACACATAAAAAAAGAGGGGAACAGCACAGTGCAACCCTTCCCCCCGTTACCCTAGTGTAACCTATCATTGGTTAACGGACAAAGGAGTAAGATTGATTTACAGATACACAGCTGTCTATTGTAGTGCATTTTAGTAAACAACGCTTTTCGTTTTACCTTCGAGTGCCTATATGAAAAGGTTTTTGGGATCACCCACCCTAGAGCAGGCTATGCAGAGTTGTCCATGTGAAAAAAAAGGTCTCTCCAAATTTTTGCCAACTAATTTAAGTAATTGACCGTGTGCTTTTTTTCTCAGGTATAGCTTCACAATGTCAATCAGCTTACATCTGTTAATCTCCCAAAAAGTAAAAATTTGCTACAGTAAGCATTGAACCTATTTTGTGATAGCCCTGGACTTTAAAAGTTGGCATAAATCTTGATTCCATGAGTCCAGCTGTCATACCAAAGGATGTCATCTGGAAAGATGAATTGTATCTCCTAATACTACAAACAAGAAAACATGACATGCAATGCTTCAGGGATCACCGTAAAAAAATATAAATATTTTTTTAACAAACAACTGAAAAGATGGTAACAAATTGCAAGCTTTCAAAACTACTCAGGTTTCTTCATCAGGCATAGTATAACACAAAATCTGAAGAGTCACATATTTATACACAGCAAGACACAGAAATAATGTAATAGATGAGACAAGTGACGTAAAGCAGAGCTATTACTATTGGAGAGAGGTAAACAGTTGTGGCCGTAAATATTGGAATAGTTTATATATAAGGAGTGTGAAAGCTTTATTATCCTGTGATTGAGGTCTGCTCCAGGGTTGTGATGACGCCAGAGGTCTGATGAGCACATTCCTTAGTCGATGTACAGTAGAATGACATAAATCCGTGTGACACATTCATTCCTGCTCTGAAGGTGTCATAAAAGCTGATGACCTGATACCAGAGGGTCCAAAAATACAGTAGAGACATTCTATATGCTTCCTAAAATTCACAAATCTGGAAATCCAGGAAGACCAATTATTTCATGTGTGGGTACCCTTACAGAGCAAGTTTCTGGATGGGTAGAGGGTGTTCTTAAATCCCTGGTAAAGAATACACTCAGCTACATTCAGGACATGATGGACCTACTGAATAAACTAGCAGCAATAGGTCCTCTACCAGAAGGAACCATCCTGGCTACCAAGGATGTGGAATCTTTGTACTCTAATATCCCACACCAGGATGGATTAAATGCCTGCAAAATCTTCATGGAAAATACAGGAATTGATGCTGATTCTGAGGTGAAACTTACAAAATTCATCCTCACCCACAATTACTTTGAATTTGATAACAACATGTATCTACAGGAGACTGGTATAGCAATAGGAAGTAAAATGGCTCCACAGTATGCAAACCTTTTCATGGCCAAGCTTGAAAGTGACTTTTTGTCCTCATGTCCCATCAGGCCTTTGACCTACTATCGTTACTTTGACAATATTTTAATCATCTGGACGGAGTCTGAGCAACAGCTGAAGATGTTCCATGAATACTTTAATCAACTTCATCCCACCATCAACTTAACGCTCAACTACTCCTGTACTGAAATTAACTTTATGGACACGATCATTAAACTACAGAACAATGAAATAGAGACATCCCTGTACCGGAAGCCAATCGACAGTCCAGCATACCTTAAATGGGACAGTTTCCATCCGAAACACATAAAAAACTCTATTGTCTACAGCCAAGCCATCAGATACAATCGGATATGCTCCAACCCTATGGATAGAGACAAACACCTTGGTGGCCTCAGAAAGACATTTTTGAATCAGGGCTACCATGCAAGAACAATTGAGAACCAGATTACAAGAGCCACCAGAATATCAAGGAATCAACTCCTACATTACAAAACTAAAGAAGAAAGTAACCGGGTGCTTCTAGTAGTCACCTAGAATCCAAATCTGGAGGTGCTAAGGGGAACTGCACAGAAACTACAACCTTTACTACAAAAAGATGCCAGATTATAATCCATATTTCCAGACCCCCCACTTCTGTGTTTCAGGCAGCCCCCAAATTTAAGAAGCATCATTGTCAGAAGCTCCCAGTCATCTCCACCAGCTACAAGAACCTTTCCCTGCAACCAGAAAAAATGTAAAACCTGTCCATTTATAATGACCACAGACATGATAATGATCCCCAATTCACACCAGGACTACAAGGTAATTGTATCCCAGGTACTTTCAGCTGCACCTCATCTAATGTGGTGTACATAATTATAGGTACCAAATGTCCAGCTGGGGGTCTGTATGTAGAGGAGACAGAGCAAAAACTTACAACAAGGATGAATTCTCATCGCCACACAATGAAAAAAAAAGAATAGATCTACCTGTGGCCAAAGATTTTTGTATCCCTGATCACCGCATCACGGATATGAAATTACTAGTATTAAAAGGTATCTAAGAAGTAACGTTTCACCTTGCGGAGAGCGACATGCTAAGCATGTCAAGGTGAGGAGACTTTTCAACCGGCAATGCTCCTCTGGGAAATATGCAAATTGTCTCTTCAGAGAGGAAGAGAACTAGAACTCTAGTGCCACCTATTGTAAGTAGCAATCCTAAAAGTCAATATTGACCCTTTTACGAGCCTTGTCACATGACTTAGGATAAAAGCCAAGACCAGAAACTCAATTTGCAGACACTGTGTTTTGGGGTACTGCCCCTCGTCAGTGTAAAGTGTGAGTTCTGATTTGGCTGAGTGAGAGACATCAGACTGGTATCTAAGAAATAAAGTTTCACCTTACGGAGAGCGACATGCTAAGCACATCAAGGTGAGGAGACTTTTCAAGCCGCAATGCTCCTTTGGGAATTATGGGGGATGAAGGCAAGACACAACTTGCCCTTGTTCCAAGAGAAGTGAGCACATACCAGGCAATTCCAAATTAAAAACTTTTGCTTGACAATGTTCACATGTTCAATGTTCACATGTTCACATGTTCAATGCTCAATGTTCAAATGTTCACATTTTTGCTTGACAATGTTCAATGGACATTGCGTCCATTTTGCCTATAATGACTTTCAGATGTGACCTATAGTCTTGAATTGGGTCGTAGTTAAACGCTTCCAAACTCATGTCAGCCTGCCTACGTCTTTGCATAAGTTGCATATGTTGAATGGGGTCATCTTTTTGTTAAGATCTTTCTGCATCCCTTGATTCTGCCTGTCTCATCCGTTTCTCCTGAAGACGACATTCCCGTTGCTCAGATGTTTCAGCTGCTTTTGATTCAGCATGTCTCATCCGTTTCTCCTGAAGACGACGTTCCTGTTGTTCTGATGTTTCAGCTGCCTTTCATTTAGCCTGTCTTATCCGTTTCCTTTCAAGCCGAAACTTGCATTGTTCACTTGTCTCAGCTGTTTGAGACAGTTTTACTTTTTAGCTTTTGGATTAACTTGCCCAATATATGTTTGTTTTTTTGGGCGGCATTTTAAAAACAGTCCTCAGTATTATGTCCTTTAGTAATCCCCTCACACCAATCACAGATTTAATAAGTGAATCTATGTACTGTATATAAAGCAGAAAATATGTGTCCTGAAGGATCTCAAATCTCAGTTACGAAATCTGTCTCACAGCCAGGCTGTTCTAGATGTCCGTAGCGACCAATTAGAGCTCAACTTTCACTTTACCTCAGCAGCTTCAATGCTGAGAGCTGCGCTCTGGTTGCTATAGGCAACCAGGATGATCTTACTGTGAGGCAATTTTCATAAATGAGACCCCAATAACTTCTACTATAATTACAGACTTTAGAGCAACTTATCTGTTTTCCCCACTTTAGCGACAATATAATTGCTGCTCCTTTAAGAGTGACTCTTTGGCGCTGTTGCATTAATTCTTTAAGACCCTTTGGGCTAAAACTGTTGTTTTACATTCATCACACAAACACCCATGTTTCCTTGATTTCTATAGAGCCTAAATTTGAGAGGCCAAATCTTCTAAAGGGAGGAAATTTGAGTTTTAATGTTCGCAGTATTTTTAGTCTGTTGATAAAGACGAGCAGTGCAAAATTTCTCTCAAATCGGGTGAAAAATGTGGTTTTGTATATAACGGGCTACCACACACAGATTTTCTGTTTCTGCTTTATATATATAGATTATGTTCTGGTGTAACAGGTTAAATTAACACCTGTCTTGGTATAGTTGGTGCAGGCCAGAGTATACCCCGGGGGATAAACTATCCTAGGCCAAACTATACCTGAGGGTGTAAAATAGCCTAGGCTAAACTAGGCTACAATATACCCGTCTATTTCATGAGCCCTTATAAAATAGATAGATTTTAGATGCCATTTTTTAATAACTTAAAACTGACTTAGGCTATGTGCCCACGATGCAGAAATGAAGCAGAAAATTTCTGCAGCGTTTCTGCATCTCCCTTGCCAGAAAAAACGCATGCAGATTGTGCATGCGTTTTTCCTGCAGAATACATGCGGATTCACATGCGTTAACGCATGCGTTTCCGCATGTGGACTGACAAGCACTTTCCAGGCGATAGCATCACTTGGAAAGTGCTTGACAACTAGGTCACACTATATAAATCCATGCAACCGGCATTGATTTATATAGTGTGACCGTAAAAATAAAAAAATAAAGCTATACTTACCTCCGATGCTCCGCCGCGTCTGCTGTCGTGCTCGTCCTGGCTTCTTCCTGGTTGCCGGGCTCTCACGAGACAGCCTGCGGTCACATCACCGCGACGTCATCTCAGGTCCTGGAAGATAAGCGCTGCCGGCAAGCAGAGAGAAGCCGCCGGACAGGTGAATATAAACTTTATTTATTATTTTATTCTTTTTTTTACAGGTACAATGGTACCCAGGTCTGGATGAGAGTCTTCTCTCCTCCAGAACTGGGTACCATCCGTACATTGAAACGCATATAATCCACGTGTACAAATGTACAGACACGGATTATATGCAAGTCAATGGCGGCAATTCCGCTGCGCTTCCGCAAAATTAATGTACATGCTGCGGATTTATGAGCGCTGCAGAACCGCTGCGGAAAAATCCGCAGCATGTGCATTGACATTGCGGAATGCCATTGGGGACCATGGGGTGCAGATTACCAAGCGTTTTTGATGCGTTTCCGCTGCAGAAATTCTGCAGCGGAAACGCATGAATAACGCATCGTGGACACACAGCCTTACACCTTGTTGGAAGGTATTTGTGTTGTGAATCACATGATGAAGATTGATCTTACAATACAAAAACACTGTTTTTCTCACCCTGTCTCTGATTGGTTGAAAAGTGTGCAGATCTCTTTCTATCATACTTAAACACACAGCTGATTTTAATGTGTAACTACTGAGAAGTGCGGTAGGATTCTTTACCTCGTTATATCTTTGTGGAAGTCAAATATTTTTACTGATTGAAGTTTTTCTGGTTCAAGTAATAAAAGTCTGTGTTTAGAACTTTAATATTTAAGTCAGTAATCTTCTCACATAACTTAGCTGACAAACCTGAACCCCTAATAACATGTTGAAAAATTAAGTAATTCTTCTGTATATCACTCAACGCTGCTGATATGAAGGAGGAGTAATACCCAAAGAGAAAATGGAAGCAGGAGCATCCAAATAAAATGTTCTAAATCTTTATTGAGAGTCAATGATGAAAAAAATCCATGAAAGGAATATTCATAAGGAGAAAGTGATATCAAGTGCCACACCACTCATGGAAGCACGCAGAGTAACAGGATAAGTCAAACAGAGTCAAATGAAGCCAACTATAAGCAGAGTTTGCACAGCTAGAATAGATATACTGTAAATTATGCAGTGGGTATATATAGTATTAGGTGCAAAAACAGCCACATGTAAAATAGCCTTAATAGAGTTTAAAGTGCCAATGAAATCAGAATCATATGAAAAGTCATGGGGGAGGCTGGTGGGCCAAGTAGTAGTTCAGTAAAATGGGGAATAGATTTGAGCTGCAACCATATAAATAAGTTGGTAAAAATCTTAGTATAGTAATGAATTTTGAACATGTGTGTCAAAAACAATCAGAAGAAAATACAAACATCTTCTGAAACCCCAATTTGCAATGTACGCACACAGTACGCAGACATTCACACACACAGTACACAGACATGCATGGACACACACAGTATGCAGACATGCGCACACATGCAGACAATCACACATACACATGGTACACAGATATGCACACATACAATACGTAGACACGCACATACACAAACATTTACACAGATACATATACAGTACAGACCAAAAACAATACGTAGACACGCACATACACAAACATATACACAGATACATATACAGTACAGACCAAAAGTTTGGACACACCTTCTCATTTAAATATTTTTCTGTATTTTCTTGACTATGAAAATTGTACATTCACACTGAAGGCATCAAAACTATGAATTAACACATGTGGAATTATATACTTAACAAAAAAGTGTGAAACAACTGAAAATATGTCTTATATTCTAGGTTCTTCAAAGTAGTCACCTTTTGCTTTGATGACTGCTTTGCACACTCTTGGCATTCTCTTAATGAGCTTCAAGAGGTAGTATATAATTCCACATGTGTTAATTCATAGTTTTGATGCCTTCAGTGTGAATGCACAATTTTCATAGTCATGAAAATACAGAAAAATCTTTAAATGAGAAGGTGTGTCCAAACTTTTGGTCTGTACTGTACATACAGACCCCGACCTGTGCCCCGTCCATCTCCTCAGGCATGTGGCTGTACAGGGCCGCCGGCGTGTCACACACATCGCCCTGGACCATGAGGGGGGCTAATTCGCCATCAGGGCCCAGGCCGCTTTCCCGGTATCTGAGCACGATTCTGTGCAGGACCGCCGGCGCTGTGTAAGTGCTGTCACTTTCCAGACATGGTCACGCACAGTGCGCTGTGCGGCAGTGTCTGGTAGTAATGATGCAGCAAGGGTGATACACAAGCACAATTAAAGGTACAGTTTTGCCGCTGCCATGTCATTACTACCAGACACAGACACATAGCGCACTGCGCGTGGCCATATCTGGAAAGTGACAGCACTCACACAGCACCTATGGTCCTGCACAAATGCGTACTCAGATGCCAGAGAAGCAGCCCAGGCCCCGACGGAGAGTGGGCCCCCCTGATGTTCCAGAGCCCCGGCACTTGCCCACTTGCCCGGGAGCGCCGGGTGCTGACTAGCGTTGAGCCACCCCCGTAGTGTTCGAGTTCGGTTCGTCGAACACCCGTATGTTCGCCGAACTGTTCGTCGAACTGTTCGTCGAACACCTTAGAAATACATAGAAAACACATAGAAAACACTTCAAAGATGTCCAAAAGCTGACCAACTGCTCAGAAGACACAACTAACACATGGAAAAGTGACAAGTACATATAGTCATGCGAAAAGAAAAGAGGTGGAGGAGTTAAATGAGGGGGAGACACAGATATAGGCATGTCATGCCCTTCTAAAACCAAAAAAGTGCGAAGCTGACACGGCCAGTTCGTTTCTGCCCGTGCGACCTCTGTGTCGCTGGGTTTGTGCCAGAGCTGCGGTGGACCCTGACGGCCAGCCCCCCTCTCCCAATACTGGTGCTTGCCCGCTGGTGAGTCGAGCGAACCCCCCTGCAATGGAGGCAGGTCTAATCATTTTAATTTAAATTGTCTCTCTAATTTGAATGAGTACACTTTAAATCCTTTTACAAGGATCTATTGGAGGGCAAGTCTCATGCCAGCAGCTGCGGTAATTCCAGCTGCAGTAGCGTCAACTAAAGCTGCTGCAGTTAAAAAGCTTTTATAAGTATCGAGCTTGGCGGTCCACCGCAAGGCGTCCTCCGCCAGTCCCAGCCCCTTGGGGTGCCTCCCCGATGCTCTTCACTGAGAGTCCCGGGGGCCCGAAGCATTTCCTTTGAAAAAATTAAGTGTCCAAACTACAGGTGGTGTAGCTTGCTTAACAGCTGGTTAATCCGCTGACTAGCAGACACTGCTACTAGGCCCAAAGTATTGCTTGGGCTAGATCCAGTTAAAAATTTGTAATTAGATACTCTCGTTGGATGCTGAGAAAGCATTCCATAGAGTCTCCTGGCACGCCATATATTATTCTCTTAAAAAGCTTGGGGTAGGGGACCCTTTTATAGCCAAAATCATGGCCCTGTATCGCAATCCGTAAGCTAGGCTGAAGATAAATGGAACATTATCAACACCTTTCATAATCACCAATGGGACAAGGCAGGGATGTCCTCTGTCCCCTCTCTTATACATCCTAGTGATGGAGCACCTGCTCTCATCAATTCACGATAACCTCAATATTAGGGGGATTGAGGTGGGAGGCACCGAGTACAGGTGCTCTGCATTTGCTGATGATGTCCTAGTATATATCACTCAACCACATATATCCATCAATGCTGTTATGGCTGAAATAGATCACTTTGGTACATGGTCAAATTTTAAAATCAATGCAGCGAAGTCTGAGGCCCTCGATGTCTCCCTCCCCAAATCCATACAGGATTCCATCCAGTCCAACTTTCCCTTTGCCTGACCCTCACAGGGTATCAAATACTTAGGAATTCATGTTCATAGGGACCTCTCCCGTCTATTTTATCTTAATTTTGGGCCCTTTATTGAACAACTCCATAGAGATCTTACTTCTTGGACGGTGAAGGATTTTTCCTGGTTCGGCAGAATAAATATGCTAAAAATGAATGTCCTACCTAAACTCTTATACCTCTTCCAAACCATTCCCGTGGTAATTCCCTCAAATTTTTGGAAAAGACTACGCAGTAGCTTTTGCAGATTTATCTGGGCAAGTGGGCGTCCACGTATTTGGGAGGACGTTCTCATCAGGCACAAACAAAAGGGGGGCCTTAGCCTTCCGGATTGTAGAAGGTATTACATGGCAGCAGTATACGCTAGAATCCTGGACTTCTTCCATCATTCGGAGGGGAAATTGTGGGTCAAAATAGCTTAATCCATTTGTCCTAAAGCTCTTACCACTCTCCCATGGTGCCTTGGCCTCATGTCATATAGTACTTATGCCACTGCTTTGGCTTTGAGATCCCCAAAAAAAAGCTTATCCTCAATCGACCCCCAGGGTCCCTTGTTCCCGATTTCAGATAATCCAGAATTCCCACCAGGACTATCTGCAAGTAGATTTCTCGGTTCAAATAAATCCCATCCGATAATATTTTCTCATGTCATCTCCAATAATTCGCTGCTCCCCCTCAATGACTTGTTACAGGGAAGAGCCACTTCCCCGAAGGCTAATTTTGAATATAGCCAGTTACAACACTTCTATTCAACTGTGAAGAAGCGCACACATCTTCATAGAGATCTCACAAACTTTGAAAAATTGAGCCTATCATTGTCACCCCCTACACACTCCATCTCCCTACTGTATAATCTCCTCATTGCCCAGGTAACTGACAAGGATTCTGCGGTGCATGGGAAAGGGAACTGGGGAAGTCCTTCTCTGACTCACAATGGGATAAATGTTTCTTCCTAACACATAAAACCTCAATAGGGTCCAAAGCTCAGGAAACCTCCTTCAAAATTATCTCTAGATGGTATCGGGTACCAGCAGTCCTTCATAGATGGTATCCAGTGGTCTCAGATAGATGTTGGAGATGTGGGGAGGTGGAAGGGACAATGTCACACATATGGTGGGCATGCCCTATAATAAATGCATTTTGGGCAAAGGTGGTTCCCATGATTGAGAAAATAACTGGTTTGACTATCCCTAATACGCCAGAAGCCCTCCTTTTATCAATGTTACCAATAAGTAAACGTAGTTATTAAAGGTCATCAATAGGCTACCTAATACAGGCGGCTAAGAATGTCATTCCACGACACTGGAAAAGCAGAGACCCACCCACTGTGGAGGAATGTTTTGCGGAGATCTCCATCCTTAATAGGATGGAGCATCTGATTGCCATCTCATCGGCTGATGTTGATAGATACTGTGTGATTTGGAGGGATTGGATTGATTTGCAAAACTCTGACGCCTACCATCTAGCCCCCAACTAAAGTTATCCGTGATGTCGGCACAACAATGATCATAATCGCACTCTATTGATTGGTGGTCTGCCGTGGTCCGCTCCCTCTCTCTCTATCTTTCATATGGAAAAATACATGATTGATCTGGATATTGATGGAAAACCCTCCCTGTACCCCGCAATGTACTGTCGTTATGCATAGATTTATAGTAATACTACCACTTTTACTATGTATATTGTATTTTCTTGTAGTTTTTCAACATAAAAATAAAAATTGTAATTAGATCTACAGGCGGTTGCTAATCCGCTGACTAGCAGACACTGAAGCTTTGGAGCAGACCTCTGATTCCCAGGCTATAGTATGAGTAAACAGCTCTTCAGACTCAACCATCTGTGTTACCCCAAGCCATAGTGTATGTAGTTTCTTACGGTTAAAAGGGGGGGGAGAGACCCGACCCACCTGGAATTGACTATGGCAATGTCATGTAAAACACAGCAAGGGGACTCCAAAAAGAGTCTCCATTATTTCCCAAATTTGTGGCAGAGACACCACTTAAGTGGCATCAATTGTCCCAGAGTTGCTTAAAATGGTTGGTGAGGTGATTTTCCAAAATCCTCAAGCTTTTAGTCTCCCCAGAATGACACAGGTGGGGCAGATGGTGGTTGTCCTGGCCCGCTAGGCCGCATTGTAGCACAGTGAGCTTCGCACTGCAACTTATGCTTCATATCCATGTGACGGTTCATACATGAAGTACTCAAACTATGGATTTTTTGGCCTCTACTTAGCTTTTGGTGACAAATGTTACAGATAACATGAGTTGGGTCATCCTTATCGATCTGAAAAAATGCCCAGGCTATGCAAGGTTTAGAGCCCATGCAACTCTGCTACTAGCAATACTATCAAATGATTGGCTGGGTTAGATGCAGAGCTTCTGGGTTTGGTTGGGGGTCCCCACAGTCTGCCTAGGCTAGATGCAGTTAAAAATTATTATTAGATACACAGGCGGTGCAGCTTGCTACGCAGCTGGGCTAATACGCCCAAAGTATTGGTAGACTCTATACTAAATAAGGAAGGATTCACTGACTGTGGTGGCTCCTCCGTGGGCCATAGCGATTGGTGGAGATTTGGTGGATGATTATAGGAGAAAGCTCCTTAATAGAGAAAGTTGGTGGATTTATACTTTAAATACACTTGTACCAGCGGGTTTAAACATAAGACATGATTTGATGTATCATTATGAGTGACCATTTATAGATTATTATTATATATATGTTCCTTTTTTCTTTTCTTTTTCTTTTTGATTATTTACATTTATATGCATTGTTTCTATGCTATTCGATTTTAACATGGTATGTGTGTTTAAATTTCTGATTAACTCAGCCTTGAACAGGTGCATAGCAGGACATGACATATAAATACCACTTACTTGCTGTTTTTTTGATATGCAATGATTAAGAACCTTTAGTTCGAAACGCTTTTGCTGTTCTTCTCCAAGGTGGACTTTTAAAATATTTTGTATGACCCAATAAAAAGTGGATTTTAGAAGATTTGTTCAGCTGGATTTTCCTGGTTCCTCATGTTCGTCTGGTAGCACTCCTGGCTCCGTGCTGTTGATCTTCTAGGTGGGTGAACTGATTTTTTCCTTTCTTTTTCTGCCATGTGGCGATTGGTCATCCACTTTCGCTGCCCCTTACTCAACGAATTCACAAACATCTCCCATCGGTTTGGAGTCCCATTATGCCCAACCAAAAACATAGGCCCCACAACTAAAAAAAAATCATTCTAAGGCATCGAAATCGACACCACAGCAAGGTTGTTCCGCCTCCCATGGGAAAAAATACCAATACATTACACCTGATCTAGGTTTCTTGCGCAGCATGGAAAGTAACACTACAGCAGATGCAAGTATTACTAGGTCTCCTCGTGTTTGCGAGCCGGGTGATGCCAGTCGGCAGGGTTTTTTCTCTTCATTTATCGCCCGCGACAAATGGGACATCTAAACCGAGTCATACAATCAGAATCAGCAGGCAGCTACGGGCAGACTTAGAGGTGAGGAAAACCTTCTTATAATCATTCAACGGTCACACGTTATTTATGTCAGAAGAACAGTCCAACATTCAACTAAGATTATTCACCGGGGCGGCAGAATCAGGCGGATATGCAGCGATACTAAATAACCAATGGTGCACAAGCTTATGGCCTCTGTATTGGGCAGAACAAGTGCTGACAAAAAAACAGACAGTCCTGGAACTGTTTCCAATAGTGGTAGCAATAGAAATATGGGGCGCGCGCCTGGCTAACAAAAATATACTCTTCATAACAAAAAACACCAGCCTAGCGCACTTCATTAATAATATGGTATCATCGTCTCTCCTAGTGCTAGGCCTACTACGCCGGCTAGCATTCCTGTGCCTAAAACACAATGTATGGGTCTGCGCTAGCCACAATGCTGAGGGGTCTAACGCTGCTGCTAACGCTTTATCACAATTCAATTGGCAGATTTTCACAGAGCTCCTCCCCAACGCCCACCCATCGGGCAACAGTTGCCCAGCCTCCCTATGGGATCTAGTGGAGAATAGTTGATGCCATTAATCAGAGCGTCAGTTGCCCCGTCGATGTGGCAAGCATACGGTAAGGCATGGGAAAAGTGGACACGACTAGTAGCAGGCAGACGGGTTGACCAATGTGAACAAGCCAGATT
This sequence comes from Phyllobates terribilis, assembly GCF_046119375.1. Lineage (NCBI taxonomy): Eukaryota > Metazoa > Chordata > Amphibia > Anura > Dendrobatidae > Phyllobates > Phyllobates terribilis. The sequence goes on along the minus strand of NW_027362763.1, from coordinate 732,500,682 downwards.
ACAAGTCACCATAGAATTTGTCCACCAGCTAATGATGAGGGGCATATCAGGGGGGTCAGCGCAGCGGTGGCTGACCGGAGTAGCATTTCACTTCCAACTACTGAATTTGGGACATGTGACAAAGAGATTCATCATCAGACAATCCTTAAAAGGGTGGAAAAGGGGTCAGCCAAGTCAGGAGTGTAGACGTCAAGTCCCGTGTCACTAAAACTGATTTCTCACATCAAATACCTAACACCATTAACATGATACTCACAATTCAAAGCAACACTACTGTCTACTGTATTTACGATCGCCTTCTTCGGGGCGCTATGCATAAGCGAATTAGTCCCTCAATCCAAAATTAACACCAGTGGAGGCTTATTACACCAGGACGTAGTCATAGCCAATAATGCAATATGTCTACGCATAAGCAAATCGAAAACGGTTCCAGCGGGCAGGGGCACTTGGGTACTTCTACAACCCACAAATGGTACGCTGAGTCGGGTAACACTAGTAAAAACATATATAGCCATCAGATCACAAAGTAATTTCTTCCTATCACACATTGATGGAACGCCATTATCAAGATACCAGTTCCAAGCTATATTTAATAAATGCATAACATCGGCAGGGAACCACCCCAAAGATTATGGGACACACTCATTCCGCATAGGCGCGGCCACGGAAGCAGCAAGAGCAGGACTGTCACAAACGTAAGTTCAGAGGATAGGGAGATGGCGATCCACGTATTTGGCGAGATACATAAGACCGGACTTGTTATCCTAATGTGGTTTGTCTCATTTACAAGTGACGCTAAGCCAACAGAGTGGGTGATAGGCCACTCGTATATATATTGTGCAGAAAAAAGGGTGAAAGTCTGCCCAGGCGGGAGGAAATTTGAGTTTCATAACACATATTTGAACTGGAGAGGTATTAGAGGCCTGCAATGGTCACAGGTACTAATGGAGGTTATCAAGGTAGGGAGAGAGGCAAGAGGTCCGGTCATCTTAGTTATACAGGCCAGGGGAAACGACCTAGGTTATCACAAGAGCACATAACTAAAGAAAATAATGAAACTAGACACTGAGCGCTTCAGAGAATTTTTCACAAAAATAGTCAGAGATTGTGCCGAGCACGGTATGGCAAGGTGCCCGAGACATCACGGCCATCGAACGGACAAGGCTGCTAATAAATATTTGGATGCCAAAATTTATAAGAGACAGAGGCAGACAACTGGAAGGAGATAAAGCAGGCATCATACGGCCCGTCTGTGTTCACTTAATGGATATTGGACTGGACATATTCCTGTCAGGACTCCAGGACGGAGTGGAACAAGCGTTAAGAGTGATGGATGGGGGTCAGAGTCCTGCATACGAGTACGCAGGATCCTCCGTGGCCTGGAAATAGAAAGGACATGTTGGAGAGTTACACTTATTGGCCAACTTGCCGTTGTGGAGACTGGAGACACAGGGCATGCTGCAACAAGCTGAATTATTTTAGAAATAAAATGCCTTTCTAATGTAATGAGTATAAACAGTTAATAAAGCTGTGACCGATCCAGTCCAGTTGTAAGAGTTACATGATTGTATTGTCAATGAAAGGGGGGCGGTAGGGGGCTGAGCGTCTGGGTTTGGTTGGGTGTCCCCACAGTCTGCCTAGGCTAGATGCAGTTAAAAATCATTATTACATACAACAGGCGGTGCAGCTTGCTTCGCAGCTGGGTTACTACGCTGACTAGCAGACACTGAAGCTTTGAAGCAGACCTCTAAGTAAACAGCTCTTCAGACTCAACCATCTGTGTTACCCCAAGCCATAGTGTATGTAGTTTCCTACGGTTAAAAGGGGGGGGGGAGACCCAACCCACCTGTAATTGACGATGCGAACGTCACGCAAAACACAGCAAGGGGACTCCAAAAAGAGTCTCCATTTTTTCCAAAAATTTGGGGCACAGACACCACTTAAGTGACATCAATTGCCTCAGAGTTGCTTAAAATGGTTGGTGAGGTGATTTTAACAAATCCTCAAGCTTTTACTCTCCCCAGGATGACACAGGGGTATAAAAGTCCTTGCGGATCCATGATTTGTTCATCTTTATGAACGTGAGTCTGTCTACATTGTCAGTGGACAGCCGCGTGCGCTTATCTGTCAGCACACCACCAGCAGCGCTGAACACACGTTCAGAGAGAATGCTGGCTGCGGGGCATGACAAGATCTCCAAGGCGTGAGTGGCGAGCTCCGGCCATTTATCCAGATTGGAAGCCCAAAAAGAGCAAGGGTCCAGTGACACAGTCATGGCTTCGATGTTCACTTGGAGATACTCCTGTACCATCGTCTCTAGGCATTGACTATGTGTCTGACATTTTGTCTCCTGTGGCCTTGCAAAGGATGGGCTAAAAAAGTGGTGAAAGCATTCCGCAAAATTGCTGTTACCAGCAGATACTGTGTTTCTGTTACGGTTTGAGTGCTGAAGACTCGACAGTCCCACGGTTGGCAAGTTAGAACTGTGAGATTCACTACGTGCACCACTGGTGTTTTGTGGAAAAGCACATGTAAGATTCTGCAACAGTCTCTGCTGATACTCCTGCATGGGTGAATCCCTTTCTATGGCAGGAATTATTTCGGCAAATTTACTTTTGTACCGGGGATCTAAGAGTGTGGCAACCCAGTAGTCAGGATTATTTTGAATTCTGACAATTCGAGGGTCATGTTGCAGGTATTGAAGCAAGAAGGCACTCATGTGTCTTGCGCATTCAGGAGCACAAAGTCCCTGCTGTGTTGGTGGCGAGGTAAGAATCATGCTTCCTTCCTCTGTCCTCTCCCCCCAACCTTGCACAACAGAAATATGATCAAGGTCTCCCTCATCTGATGAGCCTTCCATGCCCATCGCCAATTTGTCCTCCACTTCTTCCTTGGCTCCTGCACCTTCCTCACTAGTTTGGCTGCTACAATGCACCCTGGTTAATCCCTCTCCCCCACCCTCCCATGCCTGCCGCGTTGGTGCTGCCGACCGTCCTGACCTTGCAGATGTTAGCCCTTCCGCATACAACTCCTCCTCCTCTACTTCCTCCACCTCCTCTTGTGCCACCACCTGACTCCGAATTCTGTTTAACATGTGCTCCAGCATGTAAATCACCGGAATAGTCATGCTGATAATGGCATCGTTAGCACTAAACATCTTCGTCGCCATTTCAAAACTGTGCAGAAGGGTGCATAGGTCCCTGATCTGAGACCACTCCTCCAGCGTGATTTGCCCCACCTCTGGATCTCGGCCCAGGCTATAAGTCAGAACGTATTGCACCAGGGCTTGTCGGTGCTGCCACAGTCGCTGCAACATGTGCAGAGTTGAATTCCACTGTGTTGGCACATCGCATTTTAGCCAGTAAAGTGGCAGGCCCAACGACTTCTGTAGAGATGTAAGTCACTGAGCTTCGGGATGCGAACGGTGGAAGTGAGCACACAGTGACCGTGCCCTCTGCAGAGGGCCATCTAGCCCGGGATAGTGGGCTAAAAATCGCTGAACAACCAGGTTCAACATGTGAACCATACAAAGCATGTGTGTGACATTTCCCCGGCGAAGGGCCGCACCCAGGTTTACAGCATTGTCGCACACGGCCTTCCCTGGTTGCAGGTCCAGTGGAGGCAACCATTCATGAAACTGGTTCTCCAGAGCTGACCACAACTCCTCAGCTGTGTGACTCACATTTCCCAGACATTTCAAAGTAAAAACCGCCTGATGACGTTGAGCCCTGCTGCCAGCATAGTAAGGAGGTGTGCAGGATCCCTTCTGCGCAGTTAGAAAGTGGGTGGCATGACCAGACATGCTTTGGGTAAAGGTGGAAGATCGAAAAGAGGTTGAGGAGGCAGAAGCAGTGGAGGAACTTTGAGATAAAGAGGATTGACGCACAAATCGTGGGGAAGGCAAGACTTGGACAGCAGTCCCTTGTCCTGCTGTCACCATAGTTACCCAGTGCCCAGTCAGCGACATGTAACGCCCCTGTCCATGCCTACTCATCCAAGTGTCTGTGGTGAAATGCACCCTGTCACACACAGAGTTTCTCAAAGAAGCGGTGATGTTGTGTGCATCATGCTGGTGGAGCGCAGGCACACCTTTCTTTGAGAAGTAGTGCCTGGTACTGGGGCACTGCGACGGACATAAGGTCTCGAAAATCCTCTGAGTACACCAGGTGGAAAGGCAGCATTTCTGTAGCCAAGAGCTTGCGGATGGTGACATTCAACCTCTTAGCTTTCTCATTGCTAGGAGGAAACGGTCTTTTACTTGTCCACATCTGAGGGACCGAGGGCTGGCTGTTGTGCTTAGATGGGGTAGAGTAGGGTGTCCCCGGCAAACTGACGGTCTGTGAGGAAGATGCAGGCGGAAAAGTTAGGTTGCCTTGATCCAAAGGTGGTGCTCTCGATGTCGGAGAGCGCTCAACACCAGCTGGTGTTTCCACTGCCAAATGAAATGATGACCTGCCAATCACACTGGCTGTTGCGGGTAAAAAGGTGGCTGGTCTGTGTCTCAAAACAGGTGTGACTGCTGTCCCCCCAGTCACAGAGGATGAAGAGGCCGCGGATGCACAATATGGGGCAGACGGTGGTTGGCCCGGCCCACTAGGCCGCATTGTAGCACAGTGAGCTTCCCACTGCAACTTATGCTTCATATCCATGTGACGGTTCATACATGAAGTACTCAAACTATGGATTTTTTGGCCTTTACTTAGCTTTTGGTGAAAAATGTTACACATAACATGAGTTGGGTCATCCTTATCGATCTGAAAAAATGCCCAGGCTATGCAAGGCTTAGCACCCATGCGACCTGAAGAGCCACCATGACTTGTGGTCAGAGGCAGAGTTGTGTTTGAGGATGCAGTTGTTGACGTGCTTCCAGTGCTACGTCTCGGTCCAGGAAGCGCAACCTGACCTCGTCGTCACTAGCATCCTCCTCCACCTCTTCTGCTGACCTCATCGACTGGCTGACTGTGGGTTGACAGTAAGTGGGATCTGCAACCTCGTCATCATCACCCTGTGTGTTCTCACACCCATCATCCTCAGAGCTAACCTCTTCCTGCCATGACAAAAAACTCAAGCTGTCGCTGCAATCAGGTATTTGAGTCTCATCATCGTCTTCCTAATTGTCTCCACCAACAGGAGTTACAGTTTGGGAACGAGGGTCTACATTATGCTCAGAACCTTCTTCATCTGGTCCTGGATCCGACTCATAAAGATTCTGGGCATCAGTGCAGATCATTTACTCTTCTGGATTCACAGAAGCTCTGGAGCAGACCTCTGATTCCCAGGCTATAGTATGAGTAAACAGCTCTGCAGACTCAACCATCTGTTCTATACCATACTCAGACAGGCAGCTGGAGACTTGGGAGCAGTGAGGAAGCAAGTGCGATTGGGGTGACACCTCTGAGGACTGGAGTATTTGTGATGTTGAAGTTGAGGTGGAGGAGAGCCCACTTAAAGGAGCACTTGATATCCGTTGAAGCACCTGCTGTTTTTGTGCCTCCTCTGGAATTTGTAGAGATGGGCGTGGCCATAAGAAAGGGATCGTATCACATTGTCCACTAAAAGAAGTAGACATCTTAGTTTGGCTGAAAGATGGTCTTTCTTCTGCTGATGTTACTGTTGCTTTATCACCTACCCCACGGACACTACCTTTTTTTCCCTTCCCAACATGCCTATTCCCCTTTCCACCAGCAGCAGGCCTTTTGCCACTCATTTTGGTGGTTAACTAATTGACAACTCTGGAGTTGTTTGCACAAAAAACGATGGATGGCAACCGAGCAGAGCTGAATGGCCAAATTGTGGTACTAGCCCAAAAGGATTGGCTGGGTTAGAAGCATTAAAACAATTTTCTTAGATACAAAGGTGGTGGAGCTTGGTATAGATGGCCTAATAGAATGAGTACCAAACACTGCTACAGGCCCTAAATTATTTTCCAGGCAAGATGCAGCTAAAAATTATTAATAATTTGAAAGCTGGGGGAGCTTAGTATAGATGGCCTAATAGAATGAGTACCACACACTGCTACAAGCCCAAAATTATTTTCCAGGCAAGATGCAGCTAAAAATTATAATTAATTTGAAAGCTGGTGGAGCTTAATATAGATGGCCTAATAGAATGAGTACCACACACTGCTACAGGCCCAAAATTATTTTTCAGGCAGGATGCAGCTAAAAATTATTTGTAATTTGAAAGCTGGTGGAGCATAGTATAGATGGCCTAATAGAATGAGTACCACACACTGCTACTATGCCCAAAATTATTTTCCAGGCAAGAAGCAGCTAAAAATTATTTGTAATTTGAAAGCTGGTGGAGCTTAGTATAGATGGCCTAATAGAATGAGTACCACACACTGCTACAGGCCCAAAATTATTTTCCAGGCAAGATGCAGCTAAAAATTATTAGTAATTTGAAAGCTGGTGGAGCTTAGTATAGATGGCCTAATAGAATGAGTACAACACACTGTTATAGGCCAAAAATTATTTTCCAGGCAAGATGCAGCTAAAAATTATTAGTAATTTGAAAGCTGGTGGAGCCTAGTATAGATGGCCTAATAGAATGAGTACCACACACTGCTACAGGCCCAAAATTATTTTCCAGGCAAGAATCAGCTAAAAATTATTAGTAATTTGAAAGCTGGTGGAGCTTAGTATAGATGGCCTAATAGAATGAGTACCACACACTGCTACAGGTCCAAAATTATTTTCTAGGCAAGAATCAGCTAAAAATTATTAGTAATTTGAAAGCTGGTGGAGCTTAGTATAGATGGCCTAATAGAATGAGTACCACACACTGCTACAGGCCCAAAATTATTTTCCAGGCAAGATGCAGCTAAATTTTTTTAGTAATTTGAAAGCTGGTGGAGCATAGTATGGATGGCCTAATAGAATGAGTACCACACCCTGCTACTATGTCCATTATTTTCCAGGCAAGATGCAGCTAAAAATTATTAGTAATTTGAAAGCTGGTGGAGCTTAGTATAGATGGCCTAATAGAATGAGTACCACACTCTGCTACAGGCCCAAAATTATTTTCCAGGCAAGATGCAGCTAAAAATTATTAGTAATTTTAAAGCTGGTGGAGCTTAGTATAGATGGCCTAATAGAATGAGTACCACACACTGCTACTATGCCCAAAATTATATTCCAGGCAAGAAGCATCAAAAAATTATTAGTAATTTGAAAGCTGGTGGAGCTTAATATAGATGGCCTAATATAATGAGTACCACACACTGCTACAGGCTCAAAATTATTTTTCAGGCAGGATGCAGCTAAAAATTATTAGTAATTTGAAAGCTTGTGGAGCTTAGTATAGATGGCCTAATAGAATGAGGCATCACACACTGCTATTATGCCCAAAATTATTTTCCAGGCAAGATGCAGCTAAAAATTATTAGTAATTTGAAAGCTAGTGGAGCTTAGTATAGATGGCCTAATAGAATGAGTACCACACACTGCTACAGGCCCAAAATTATTTTCCAGGCAAGATGCAGCTAAAAATTATTAGTAATTTGAAAGCTGGTGGAGCTTAGTATAGATGGCCTAATAGAATGAGTACCACACACTGCTACTATGCCCAAAATTATTTTCCAGGCAAGATGCAGCTAAAAATTATAAGTAATTTGAAAGCTGGTGGAGCTTAGTAAAGATGGCCTAATAGAATGAGTACCACACACTGCTACAGGCCCAAAATTATTTTTCAGGCAGGATGCAGCTAAAAATTATTAGTAATTTGAAAGCTTGTGGAGCTTAGTATAGATGGCCTAATAGAATGAGGCATCACACACTGCTATTATGCCCAAAATTATTTTCCAGGCAAGATGCAGCTAAAAATTATTAGTAATTTGAAAGCTGGTGGAGCTTAGTATAGATGGCCTAATAGAATGAGAACCACACACTGCTACAGGCCCAAAATTATTTTCCAGGCAAGATTCAGCTAAAAATTATTAGTAATTTAAAAGCTAGTGGAGCTTAGTATAGATGGCCTAATAGAATGAGTACCACACACTGCTACAGGCCCAAAATTATTTTCCAGGCAAGATGCAGCTAAAAATTATTAGTAATTTGAAAGCTGGTGGAGGTTAGTATAGATGGCCTAATAGAATGAGTACCACACACTGCTACTATGCCCAAAATTATTTTCCAGGCTAGATGCAGCTAAAAATTATTAGTAATTTGAAAGCTGGTGGAGCTTAATATAGATGGCCTAATAGAATGAGTACCACACACTGCTACAAGCCCAAAATTATTTTTCAGGCAGGATGCAGCTAAAAATTATTAGTAATTTGAAAGCTGGTGGAGCTTAGTATAGATGGCCTAATAGAATGAGTTCCATACACTGCTACTATGCCCAAAATTATTTTCCAGGCAAGAAGCAGCTAAAAATTATTAGTAATTTGAAAGCTGGTGGAGCTTAGTATAGATGGCCTAATAGAATGAGTACCACACACTACTACAGGCCCAAAATTATTTTCCAGGCAAGAATCAGCTAAACATTATTAGTAATTTGAAAGCTGGTGGAGCTTAGTATAGATGGCCTAATAGAATGAGTACCACACACTGCTACAGGCCCAAAATTATTTTCCAGGCAAGATGCAGCTAAAAATTATTAGTAATTTGAAAGCTGGTGGAGCTTAGTATAGATGGCCTAATACAATGAGTACCACACACTGTTACAGGCCAAAAATTATTTTCCAGGCAAGAATCAGCTAAAAATTATTAGTAATTTGAAAGCTGGTGCAGCATAGTATAGATGGACTAATAGAATGAGTACCACACACTGCTTCAGGCCCAAAATTATTATCCAGGCAAGACTCAGCTAAAAATTATTTGTAATTTGAAAGATGGTGGAGCTTAGTATAGATTGCCTAATAGAATGAGTACCACACACTGCTACTGGCCCAAAATTATTTTCCAGGCAAGAATCAGCTAAAAATTATTAGTAATTTGAAAGCTGGTGGAGCTAAGTATAGATGGCCTAATAGAATGAGTACCACACACTGCTACAGGCCCAAAATTATTTTCCAGGCAAGATGCAGCTAAAAATTATTAGTAATTTGAAAGCTGGTGGAGCTTAGTATAGATGGCCTAATAGAATGAGTACCACACACTGCTACTATGCCCAAAATTATTTTCCAGGCAAGATGCAGCTAAAAATTATAAGTAATTTGAAAGCTGGTGGAGCTTAGTAAAGATGGCCTAATAGAATGAGTACCACACACTGCTACAGGCCCAAAATTATTTTTCAGGCAGGATGCAGCTAAAAATTATTAGTAATTTGAAAGCTTGTGGAGCTTAGTATAGATGGCCTAATAGAATGAGGCATCACACACTGCTATTATGCCCAAAATTATTTTCCAGGCAAGATGCAGCTAAAAATTATTAGTAATTTGAAAGCTGGTGGAGCTTAGTATAGATGGCCTAATAGAATGAGAACCACACACTGCTACAGGCCCAAAATTATTTTCCAGGCAAGATTCAGCTAAAAATTATTAGTAATTTAAAAGCTAGTGGAGCTTAGTATAGATGGCCTAATAGAATGAGTACCACACACTGCTACAGGCCCAAAATTATTTTCCAGGCAAGATGCAGCTAAAAATTATTAGTAATTTGAAAGCTGGTGGAGGTTAGTATAGATGGCCTAATAGAATGAGTACCACACACTGCTACTATGCCCAAAATTATTTTCCAGGCTAGATGCAGCTAAAAATTATTAGTAATTTGAAAGCTGGTGGAGCTTAATATAGATGGCCTAATAGAATGAGTACCACACACTGCTACAAGCCCAAAATTATTTTTCAGGCAGGATGCAGCTAAAAATTATTAGTAATTTGAAAGCTGGTGGAGCTTAGTATAGATGGCCTAATAGAATGAGTTCCATACACTGCTACTATGCCCAAAATTATTTTCCAGGCAAGAAGCAGCTAAAAATTATTAGTAATTTGAAAGCTGGTGGAGCTTAGTATAGATGGCCTAATAGAATGAGTACCACACACTACTACAGGCCCAAAATTATTTTCCAGGCAAGAATCAGCTAAACATTATTAGTAATTTGAAAGCTGGTGGAGCTTAGTATAGATGGCCTAATAGAATGAGTACCACACACTGCTACAGGCCCAAAATTATTTTCCAGGCAGGATGCAGCTAAAAATTATTAGTAATTTGAAAGCTGGTGGAGCTTAGTATAGATGGCCTAATACAATGAGTACCACACACTGTTACAGGCTAAAAATTATTTTCCAGGCAAGAATCAGCTAAAAATTATTAGTAATTTGAAAGCTGGTGCAGCATAGTATAGATGGACTAATAGAATGAGTACCACACACTGCTTCAGGCCCAAAATTATTATCCAGGCAAGACTCAGCTAAAAATTATTTGTAATTTGAAAGATGGTGGAGCTTAGTATAGATTGCCTAATAGAATGAGTACCACACACTGCTACTGGCCCAAAATTATTTTCCAGGCAAGAATCAGCTAAAAATTATTAGTAATTTGAAAGCTGGTGGAGCTAAGTATAGATGGCCTAATAGAATGAGTACCACACACTGCTACTGGCCCAAAATTATTTTCCAGGCAAGATGCAGCTAAAAATTATTAGTAATTTGAAAGCTGGTGGAGCTTAGTATAGATGGCCTAATAGAATGAGTACCACACACTGCTACAGGCCCAAAATTATTTTCCTGGCAAGATGCAGCTAAAAATTATTATTAATTTGAAAGCTGGTGGAGCTTAGTATAGATGGCCTAATAGAATGAGTACCACACACTGCTACTGGCCCAAAATGATTTTCCAGGCAAGAATCAGCTAAAAATTATTAGTAATTTGAAAGCTGGTGGAGCTAAGTATAGATGGCCTAATAGAATGAGTACCACACACTGCTACTGGCCCAAAATTATTTTCCAGGCAAGATGCAGCTAAAATTTTTTAGTAATTTGAAAGCTGGTGGAGCTTACTATAGATGGCCTAATAGAATGAGTACCACACACTGCTACTATGCCCAAAATTATTTTCCAGGCAAGATGCAGCTAAAAATTATTAGTAATTTGAAAGCTGGTGGAGCTTAATATAGATGGCCTAATATAATGAGTACCACACACTCCTACAGGCCCAAAATTATTTTTCAGGCAGGATGCAGCTAAAAATTATTAGTAATTTGAAAGCTTGTGGAGCTTAGTATAGATGGCCTAATAGAATGAGGCACCACACACTGCTACTATGCCTAAAATTATTTTCCAGGCAAGATGCAGCTAAAAATTATTAGTAATTTGAAAGCTGGTGGAGCTTAGTATAGATGGCCTAATAGAATGAGAACCACACACTGCTACAGGCCCAAAATTATTTTCCAGGCAAGATGCAGCTAAAAATTATTAGTAATTTGAAAGCTGGTGGAGCTTAGTATAGATGGCCTAATACAATGAGTACCACACACTGCTACTATGCCCAAAATTATTTTCCAGGCAAGATGCAGCTAAAAATTATTAGTAATTTGAAAGCTGGTGGAGCTTAGTAAAGATGGCCTAATAGAATGAGTACCACACACTGCTACAGGCCCAAAATTATTTTCCAGGCAAGAATCAGCTAAAGATTAATAGTAATTTGAAAGCTGGTGGAGCTTAGTATAGATGGCCTAATAGAATGAGTACCACACACTACTACAGGCCCAAAATTAATTTCCAGGCAAGAATCAGCTAAAAATTATTAGTAATTTGAAAGCTGGTGGAGCTTAGTATAGATGGCCTAATAGAATGAGTACCACACACTGCTACTATGCCCAAAATTATTTTCCAGGCAAGATGCAGCTAAAAATTATAAGTAATTTGAAAGCTGGTGGAGCTTAATATAGATGGCCTAATAGAATGAGTACCACACACTGCTACAGGCCCAAAATTATTTTTCAGGCAGGATGAAGCTAAAAATTATTAGTAATTTGAAAGCTTGTGGAGCTTAGTATAGATGTCCTAATAGAATGACTACCACACACTGCTACTATGCCCAAAATTATTTTCCAGGCAAGGTGCAGCTAAAAATTATTAGTAATTTGAAAGCTGGTGGAGCTTAGTATAGATGCCCTAATAGAATGAGTACCACACACTGCTACAGGCCCAAAATTATTTTCCAGGCAAGATGCAGCTAAAAATTATCAGTAATTTGAAAGCTGGTGGAGCTTAGTATAGATGGCCTAATAGAATGAGTACCACACACTGCTACATGCCCAAAATTAGTTTCCAGGCAAGATGCAGCTAAAAATTATTAGTAATTTGAAAGCTGATGGAGCTTAGTATAGATGGCCTAATAGAATGAGTACCACACACTGCTAATATGCCCCAAATTATTTTACAGGCAAGATGCAGCTAAAAATTATTAGTAATTTGAAAGCTGGTGGAGCTTAGTATAGATTGCCTAATAGAATGAGTACCACACACTGCTAATATGCCCAAAAGGTTTTACTTGGCTAGGTGCAGTAAAAAATTTGTATTACATACACAGCTGGTGTAGCTTACAACACAGATAGGCTACTCCACTGACTAACACACACTTCTAATATGCCCAAAAGGTTTTACTTGGCTAGGTGCAGTAAAAAATTTGTATTACATACACAGGTGGTGTAGTTTGCAACACAGATAGGCTACTCCACTGACTAACACACACTGCAAGAGGCCCAAAAGGATTTGGTGACATTGGCATTTGCATTTGGTGACATTGGCATTTGGTGACATTGGCATTGACATTGGCATTTGGTGACATTGGCATTTAGCCAAATGCTGTGAATAACACTTGCACAGCACTAAAACAGACCTGCCTGGCAAAAAATGATTGGAACTGATGTAACCTAGCCCTCAAAAGGGCTGCAATTACAAATATTCACTACTCCCAACCTATCTGTCTATTTAAGAGCACAGACCTGCCTGCTAAAAGTCGTAGGAAATGCTGTAACCTAGCCCTCAAAAGGGCTGCAATTAGAACTAGTCCCTACTCCCAAGCTATCTGCCTACTTCAGATAAAATTCGCTTGCAATTCACACAGTTATACTGTATAGCGCGCACCCAGCAGCAGCGGTGCGGTCTAACACTAAGCTGCAGCAGTGAGAAAATGGTGGCAACGGGGAAAATGGCTGGGTCTTATAGGGCAAGGACATGTGACATACACAGCCAATGACACATGCCCTTGCTTGTGTGAAAAAAAGCACTTCGCTCCGAGTGTGCGCTGCTTATAGGCTGACAGGCTGCATCTGTGACGCCCACTTCGTGGAAGCCCTACCCTGGGAGATGGGGGACTCGGAGCCGGGTCCTATGTTGTCGATGGGGTGCAGCCGTGGCCCGGACCCCCTCCGTGCCCAGGGCCATCACATTATAAAAAGGATGGTACGGGCTTATCCGGGTTGAGTGGCTGATCTCGACTACGCCACCTGTGGTTTCTGGTGATGGCCACCAGCGCTGCTGCAGTCCGCTGAGGCCTGGTGTTGTGGCAGCCGTAGTTGTTACTACTCCCCACAGGTGGAGCAGGGCCTCAGGGCAGAGAGGCAGGATGACGGGGGTAGTTGTCTAGGAGGTCTGGTGCTACGTAGCGCGGTGTAGTGCAGAATAAAGAGTCCGGAGGACATAGGGGTGAACTTCCAAGGCTTTATTCACGAAAGAGATGACAGTAGGAAGGCGACTCCCTGCTCCTTGCGGAGTTCTGCGGTCACCAGAGATGGGGGTCTGACAACCTCCGAGTAAGTCCAATGTTATATCAAGACCCCGCAACAGAGTGTTCCTAGACTTCAGACCGGGTCCTTTCCTGTCTGTGTGTGGGTAGATAGGCCAGGTCTCCCTCTGAACTTCTCTCAGAAACAGGGTACAGGTGGCTACTCTGCTCTTTCCGTCAACCGGTGGGATCCGCAATGCCTACCGGGCTTTCCCAACCAGGACGTGGAGTAGCAAGGTCGGGTGTCAGGGGCCGGTACCCCTCTTGCAGCCGGAATCCCTCTGAATAGATCAGAATAACGAGGACAGGTGGCGTATACCGCTCCGTCTGCATCCTCCCTGGGGTCCATTTGCTGTGGAGCTACACTCCTAAGCTCTGGGCCTTCTTGGTCATGGCCGTTGACCGGGCAGGATCCACTCTCAGGGAGGGAGATCACGATCAACGAACAGTCCAAGAACCAAGAACCAAAATGGCTCTTTATGAAATATGAAATTTAAAGTGTTACTAAAATGTGAGTCCTCCACCCTCACCGACTAAATGTTTCCCATATCTCTTGGTTCCCCAGTCTCCCAATTCCCAGTAGGGGCAGCACCTAGTGCATTCTTGCTCCCTCTGGTGGGAGAAGTGTGGTGTTGGATGTGGAGGTGGAGTCTTGACCATCACTCTGTTCTTACCTCAGAGGAGGAACACCACACTCCATTGAAGAAGTGCAGCATCCCTGTGGCGGTCGAACCCTCAGGGGCGCCACATTCCCCCCTGGTGAAACACAGCACATCCGCGGGCTGCAAAAGAGTAATACCTAGGAAAGTTTTCTTTTTATATAACAATAAACCATCTTCCCTTTATGGGAGGCACATCTTCTTGAATGTTACAAACATAATATATAATACAAAAGTACAAAGGTATAAAAGTATAAAATGATAAAAGTATAAAATTATAAAAGTGCTAGCATTATCCAGAGACATTTATGCACAGACAGACTGGTTAAAGTGCAAGGACGAAGAATCAGTTCAGAAGCGCAAGGGACCTGTCCCAAACCCCCAACGTGGGCCCTGGGGTGGCTGAAGGGCATGAAGATCCCAAGTTGGACCTCCAGGGGTACCACCCTGAGAGGTTTTTCTTCTGAGGTCTGAGGTAAAAATATCCGCGGTTTTACATAAAACCAATAAGGAGCACCTAAAGAGATGCAAACTATGTAAAAGGTAGGAGTCTGTCTGCTGCATGTCCGCAGGGACACATGTCTCTAGAAACCGGGGTAAACAAATCAAAGCATAAACATCAACATAATAACTTTAAACAGGTTACAGCCGCCGGGGCAGCTTAAATCTCGGGTTCCCTCCTGGAAAAAGGCTCGTTCCTCCCGACGGAGGCTGACCGCTCCTCTGAGGCTGAGCGCGAGGGGGCGTCGCTTCCGAACACCTTGTGGACATCCAGGGCGTACCACCCCCGCACCCCATGGTGGCGGGTGTACATAACTACATCACCCGGGAAGAGATTCCGGCCAGGGTGTCCCTTCTTCAAATGCGGCTCGACGTCCCGCCTGTTGACGAAGACGTCGTCCTGGTAGTGGGGACTCCTTATGAACCCCCACCCCGCCTCATGGTGGAAGTGGACGACTTGCCCTTCCACCCGGGGACTTGGACGGGTTACTTCTTCCTGTCGGACACGGGCCTTGACAGCCTTGGCCCGCACCTCGAGGCGCTCGCAGCGGACCTCCCTTTGGCGTTGCTCCCAAGTGAGTTTTAGAATCTGCTCACTGCACCGCTCACTCCTCCTCTGCGCTTCAGCCCGGGTCTCCCGGGGGAACCCCATCAGGTCCCCCCCCTGGTTGTCCCAGGCCCACTCCTCAGCCTCCGGCAAGGTGACTGTCAGTGTGGGTAACGGTGTCATAAGGGGTAGATAAGAATAATGAGGACAGGTGGCGTATACTGCTCCATCTGCATCCTCCCTGGGGTCCATTTGCTGTGGAGCTACACTCCTAAGCTCTGGGTCTTCTTGGTCATGGTCCTTGACGGGGCAGAGACGTATATTATCTGCAACCTGCCCCTCGACCCAAGGCCAGATTGCGAGGACCGTGTCTCCATCCTCTGCAGGTCCACACAGGATCCACTCTCAGGGAGGGAGATCACGATCAACAAACAGTCCAAGAACCAAGAACCAAAATGGCTCTTTATTAAATATTAAAATTAAAGTGTTACTAAAATGTGAGTCCTCCACCCTGGAGTCTTGACCATCACACTGTTCTTACCTCAGAGGAGGAACACCACACTCCATTGAACAAGTGCAGCATCCCTGTGGCGGTCGAACCCTCAGGGGCGCCACACACCTCCCCACTGTAAATGCGGGAAAGAGAAAAAAAAATGGAGATCTTCATTATTTCTGCAGAGATACATCCCATGCTCCTCCCCCCACCCCGCTGTACACTCAAACTGTGTATTAACATTGATTATCAGCATTACTGTGAAAAAATCCAGTTACGATTTTGGTGCACGAACAGTTATCGAACATAACCTCGAACAGCCGGATTTTTTTCAAATCGTTCAGGTTTGTCGAACGGCTTGAACACCGCCCAAAACAGCTCGAATTTGAGATTGGCGAACAGTTCGATTCGAACACCGCTCATCTCTAGTGCTGACATCAGCCCTAATATGAAGGTTGTTATATTGGGATGCCTGGATGGTGCCAATGTTAGCTGTTGAGGGCAAGTGAGCTGTTCATGTAATCCATGCTTGACCCCATCCATGTTGACCTCATAGCAAAGGTCAAGATTGTTTAAGTATGGTGCTTACCATTATGCTTCATTAAAACTATAACAATCCTGTTTGTGTTCTGCTTTAAAGTAACATGTGTAGCGTCGGCGTCCCTGCCTCCTGCTAGGCAGGGACGCTGTTCCCCTCACCTCTCCGCTCCGTGCCCGGCGTCTTCCTCCCGCTCTGCTAGCAGCGCGCGCTCCTTCCCGGCCACGGTGCTTAGGGCGCGCGCGATCCCCCTCTCTTAAAGGGGCCGCGCGCGCCGTCCTAAGGAGTCCCGGCCAATGGCCGGAGGACTTCACCATATATAAGGCACCTCCTCCAAAATGGAGGTGCCCGAGCAATGTTGTAGCACAGTTCATCACTCTGCTTCAGCCCTCAGGTCCCGTTTCCAGTTACCTGCCAGTTACCTGCCAGTTTCCTGCCAGTTTCCTGTCTGATACCTGCCTGTCTTGTGTCAACCTGCTACTATTCCTGCGGTCCGACAGTCTGCCTACCAGCCCTGCCAGTCTGTCTATGGATCCGTCTGCCCGCTCACCTGGGAGCGCACATCTGCTACCTGCCTGCTAGCCTACCTGCAGGCTCCGCCGTCACGTGCTGTGACCACCAGCCTGTCCAGAGACTCTTGCCCGCTCACCTGGGAGCGCTCACCTTCTACCTGTCTGCTAGCCTACCTGGAGGCTCCGCCGTCACGTGCTGTGACCACCAGCCTGTCCAGAGACTCTTGCCCGCTCACCTGGGAGCGCTCACCTTCTACCTGTCTGCTAGCCTACCTGGAGGCTCCGCCGTCACGTGCTGTGACCACCTGCCTGTCCAGAGACTCTTGCCCGCTCACCTGGGAGCGTCCACCTGTTACCAGCCTGCTTGCCTACCTGGAGGCTCTGCCGTCACTTGCCGTGACCACCCGCCTGTCAAGAGACTGTCCCGGTCACTTGCAGTGACCACCTGCCCGTTTACCCAGAGACTGTCCCGGTCACTTGCCGTGACCACCTGCCCGTTTACCCAGAGACTGTCCCGGTCACTTGCCGTGACCACCTGCCGTTTACCCAGAGACTGTCCCGGTCACTTGCCGTGACCACCTGCCCGTTTTCCCAGAGACTGTCCCTGTCACTTGCTGTGACTACCTGCCCGTCTTCCCTGGGCGCCACCCACTTCCTTACAAGGGCCGCCCCCTTGTACAGTTGCTCAGAGGTTCCGCCTCCCAGACCCGTTATAGTTTGCTCGGGCCATGGAACCCGGTGGCACCCAAGCTCCCTCGCTCTCGGACCTATGTCATGAACTGTCCCATCAGAGGTCCCAACAGGAGTCCATCCTGGGTCACCTGCGGAATGTCAACTCTCGCCTGGACACTCTGACTGCTCCACCAGCAACCACCGCTAGTGTCATGACCCACAACCCGGCAGCGCCGCTGCCCACCAATACCTTGGTATCCTGTCCCGGACCCCGGCTTTCTGCACCTCCTCGCTTCGGAGGCGACCCCGCTCAAGCTCGGGGCTTCATAAACCAGTGCACCCTGCACTTTGAACTGTTGTCCCACCAGTTTATCTCCGACCGGGCCAAAGTTGCCTTCATCATGTCTCATCTCACGGGGGAGGCACTGGCTTGGCTAAATCCTCTATGGGAGAGAGGAGACCTCCTGGTGTCCGACCTGCCAGCCTTTCTCACGGCTTTCCGGAAAGTCTTCGACGAACCCGGACGGAAGACCTCATCCGCATCGTCTCTGCTACGCCTCCATCAAGGAGATCTCACCGTGGGCCAATATGCCATACGGTTCCGTACCCTTGCTTCGGAGCTGGCCTGGGATAACGACGCTCTGGTGTCTGTCTTCTGGGAGGGTCTGTCCGGCCGTATTAAAGATGAACTCGCCAGTCAGGACATTCCTACCACTCTCGCCGACTTGATAACACTTGCCACCCGGATTGACATCCGGTTCCATGAGCGCGCCAAAGAGGTCACCCGTGAGAGGAGGTTTCCACGTCTAGCCCCTACTTTCCAGAAACCCGTCACTCCCTCCATTACTCCCCAGGCACACTCACCTGAGCCTATGCAGGTCGACCAGACCAAGATGGTCAAAACCCGTCAAGACTCACGCCGTGCCGAGGGGAGCTGCTTCTACTGTGGCAGTAAGGAGCACCGGATCCGTTCCTGCCCTGAGAGATCGGGAAACGCCTGTGTCTAGGGTCGCTCAGAGAGGTCGCCCTAGACAAAAGTAAACCCTCTCCATCCCTGATGCTGTCAGTCTCTATCACCTCTGGAGAGAACCGCTATTTCGAACTGGCTCAACTTGACTCAGGAGCTGCTGGTAATCTCATCTCTCAATCCCTGGTAGAGAGGTACCGCATTCCTACCAAACCTCTGGCCGTACCTTTATCTGTCACCGCCGTGGATGGGGGCCTCTTACCACATCCTATCCAACTCATCACAGAATCCATAACTCTGCAGGTGGGAATGCTGCATTCTGAGAGCATCTCCTTTAATGTTCTACCTGGACTCTCACGCACTCTTGCTGGGTCTACCTTGGCTCCAGAAACATGCACCCGTGCTTGACTGGCCGACCGGAGAGGTCCTTCGCTGGGGACAGGACTGCCATAAGACTTGTCTAGTTCCCGTTCATCCTGCTCGTCCTTCTCCTACCCCAGTCAATCTACCCGGTCTACCGGCTCCCTATTGGTCTTATGCGGATGTCTTCAATAAAAAAGAAGCAGAGACATTACCCCCTCATAGACCATATGACTGTCCAATCGACCTGATACCCGGCTCTACTCCTCCCCGTGGGCATATCTACCCTTTGTCCGCAGCAGAGACCCGGTCCATGTCTGAATATATTGAGGAGAATCTGGCCCAGGGATTTATCCGGAAATCTACCTCCCCGGCAGGAGCAGGCTTCTTCTTCGTCAAAAAGAAGGACGGCTCACTCCGTCCATGTATAGATTATAGAGGCCTTAACCAGATTACAGTGAAGATTAAATACCCCCTCCCGCTCATTCCTGAATTATTTGACCGCCTGCGGGGGGCTAGAATCTTCACCAAACTGGACCTCCGTGGGGCGTATAACCTGGTCCGTATCCGTCAGGGGGATGAATGGAAGACGGCATTCAACACCCGGGACGGCCACTATGAATATCTGGTAATGCCCTTTGGTCTCTGTAACGCTCCCGCCGTCTTTCAAGAGTTGGTCAATGACATCTTCCGGGACCTTCTCTACTCCTGCGTAGTGGTGTACCTGGACGACATCTTGGTCTTCTCTCCGGATCTCCAGACTCACCGGAGGGATGTTCGTCAGGTCCTGCTCAGGCTCAGGCAGAACCACCTCTACGCTAAATATGAGAAGTGCCTCTTTGAGCAGACCTCGCTTCCGTTTTTGGGCTACATAATTTCTCAGACCGGCCTACGAATGGATCCTGAGAAACTGTCTGCCATCGAGAAGTGGCCTCGACCAGAGGGGTTGAAGGCTATTCAGCGGTTCCTGGGCTTCGCCAACTATTACCGCCTCTTTATACCGCACTTCTCTTCCCGGACTGCCCCAATTTCCGCGCTCACCCGTAAGGGCACTAATCCCAGAGAATGGCCACCCGCAGCAGAGGAAGCCTTTCTTTCCTTAAAACAGGCTTTCTCTTCAGCCCCGGTGCTGCATCGCCCGGACGGCAACAAGCAGTTCTTCCTGGAAGTTGACGCCTCCTCCTCTGGAGCCGGAGCGGTACTTACCCAAAAATCGTCTTCCGGGAGAATGGTAACTTGTGGCTTCTTCTCCAAACTCTCCTCCTCTTCTGAGCGCAACTATTCTATTGGAGACCGAGAGTTATTGGCCATTAAGCTGGCTTTGGAGGAGTGGCGTTACCTGCTCGAGGGGGCTCTTCACCCGGTAATAATTTACATTGACCACAAGAACTTGGCTTACCTCCAGAGTGCCCAGAGACTTAACCCGCGCCAAGCCCGGTGGTCCTTGTTTTTTGCTCGCTTTGATTTTGTTCTTCATTTTCGCCCGGCTGACAAAAACATCAAAGCGGACGCCTTGTCCCGATCCTTTCTGGTGTCTGATCTCGAGGAGGAACCTAAACATATCATCGATCCTGCCAGAGTAATGCAATTGGCTCCCGTGAGTCTAAATCGTCTCCCTCCTGGTAAGACGTTCGTCACTGTACCTGATCGGGAGAAGATCCTACACTGGGGTCACTCGTCTAAACTTGCTGACCACGCCGGTCAGAAAAAGACCCTCCAGCTTATTACCCGGCACTACTGGTGGCCTACCCTGCACAAGGACGTAATAGACTTTGTTTCTGCCTGTGTGTCCTGCGCCCGCAACAAGGTTCCGAGACACCTGCCAGCTGGTCGCCTCCTTCCGCTTCCTGTACCTGCTGCCCCCTGGCAGCATATAGCTATGGACTTCATAACAGATCTCCCTGTCTCTGCCGGTTGTACAGTCATTTGGGTGGTCGCTGACCGCTTTTCCAAAATGGCCCATTTCATTCCCCTGCCAGGCCTCCCGTCTGCACCCGAGCTGGCTAAAGACTTTATCCGCCACATCTTCCGTCTTCATGGCCTTCCTCTCCACATCGTGTCGGATCGTGGGGTTCAGTTCACCTCACGCTTCTGGAGAGCCACATGTAAACTGCTAGACGTCACCTAGGACTTCTCCTCCGCTTACCATCCACAGTCCAATGGTCAAGTGGAGCGGATCAATCAGATCCTGACCAGTTACCTCCGGCACTTCGTTAATGCCCACCATTCAGACTGGGTGGATCTCCTGCCATGGGCCGAATTCTCTTACAACAATCACGAGAGCGAATCTTCCTCCAAATCCCCGTTTTTTGTAGTCTTCGGTCAGCATCCTCGGATCCCATTTCCCGTCTCCACCTCGGTGGATAATCCGGCTGCGGAATCTCTCGTTAGCGAATTTTCCTCTATTTGGGAGAGTACCCGATCCGCACTCCTTCAGTCGTCCGAGCGGATGAAAAAACACGCTGACAAAAAACGCCTGGATCCTCCACAATTCCGTCCTGGAGATTAAGTCTGGCTCTCGTCCAAGTATGTCCGGCTCAAGATTCCCTCCTACAAGTTAGGGCCTCGGTTCATCGGCCCACTGGAGGTTATCAAACAGATCAACCCGGTGGCCTATAAATTGAAACTCCCGGCCAACTTGCGGATCCCTAACTCCTTCCATGTATCTCTCCTCAAACCCGTGGTGCTTAACTCTTTTTCCAAGTCTACAGGTACGCCTCCTGCTCCGGTTTCTGCTGAAGACGAGTTTGAGGTAGAGAACATTCTGGCCACCAAAAGGGTAAGAGGAAAGACCTTTTTTCTGGTAGATTGGAAGGGGTTTGGTCCTGAGGAGAGAACGTGGGAGCCCCGGGAGAACATCCATGCCCCTCTCATCCTTGCTAAATTTCTGTCTGGCCTAAAAAAGGGGGGGCTTAAAGGGGGGGGTACTGTAGCGTCAGCATCCCTGCCTCCTGCTAGGCAGGGACGCTGTTCCCCTCACCTCTCCGCTCCGTGCCCGGCGTCTTCCTCCCGCTCTGCTAGCAGCGCGCGCTCCTTTCCGGCCACGGTGCTTAGGGCGCGCGCGCTCCCCCTCTCTTAAAGGGGCCGCGCGCGCCATCCTAAGGAGTCCCCGGCCAATGGCCGGAGGACTTCACCATATATAAGGCACCTCCTCCAAAATGGAGGTGCCCGAGCAATGTTGTAGCACAGTTCATCGCTCTGCTTCAGCCCTCAGGTCCCGTTTCCAGTTACCTGCCAGTTACCTGCCAGTTTCCTGCCAGTTTCCTGTCTGATACCTGCCTGTCTCGTGTCAACCTGCTACTATTCCTGCGGTCCGACAGTCTGCCTACCAGCCCTGCCAGTCTGTCTATGGATCCGTCTGCCCACTCACCTGGGAGCGCACATCTGCTACCTGCCTGCTAGCCTACCTGGAGGCTCCGCCGTCACGTGCTGTGACCACCAGCCTGTCCAGAGACTCTTGCCCGCTCACCTGGGAGCGCTCACCTTCTAACTGTCTGCTAGCCTACCTGGAGGCTCCGCCGTCACGTGCTGTGACCACCAGCCTGTCCAGAGACTCTTGCCCGCTCACCTGGGAGCGCTCATCTTCTACCAGCCTGCTTGCCTACCTGGAGGCTCTGCCGTCACTTGCCGTGACCACCCGCCTGTCAAGAGACTGTCCCGGTCACTTGCCGTGACCACCTGCCCGTTTACCCAGAGACTGTCCCTGTCACTTGCTGTGACTACCTGCCCGTCTTCCCTGGGCGCCACCCACTTCCTTACAAGGGCCGCCCCCTTGTATAGTTGCTCAGAGGTTCCGCCTCCCAGACCCGTTACAACATGATTGAGTTTATGATCTTCTTTGTCCATAACAACAGCTTGTTACCTGTTGTAGCAGTGCAACATCAACACACATCGTTCATTAGTTGACATGTACCTATTTTAATCTTTTCAGATAAAGTTGATTTTATGGAGTGCTAAATTTTCTGAAGACTTTACATAATTTGACTCAGAGCCAGCAAGGAACCAGAGCAACCATTAGAAGGGACATAGATTTACCTTAGTGGACATAACCTGCAATGATAAATTCTTCTTTTGTGTGCACGCATCATTAGCTGATGCTGCCCAATTTCCATGTCTTGCCCATACTTTGCTATTGTACACTTCCGTTGGCACACCTCCAATAGGCATAACAGCCTGCACTAGATTCTCCTGGAACATTCCTTTAACTTGTTGCCATTCCGTCTTCTTTGTTTTAGAACTACACTTGATTTTTCTTGTGGTTTTTGTACAACTATTATTAAACAATTTCATTGTGTTGCATATTTTTTCCAACAATCTCTTTGAACTACAAATGAGAATTTATTGTTCCTCACTTTGTACATCAAAGACTCGAAATGATGTTATCACATAAACAGACCTTCACCTCAATATAAAGGTTAAACATTTCATTATGTGATATCCGTTTTAGTGAAGATGCCCAGGGCTTCTCTGGAGTAGTCTCTTAAGACTTGTAAAGGAACATTTAGCAGATATGCTGACCTACGTGGTAAGCTGGGGCAGTGTGTTTCGACCGACTCTTGAACTGTAAATACTGAGGTCGAATTTATGATGAAGTTATAGCAAGTAGTTAAATTCTGAAAAAGAGCACTTGACAAATAAAGCGCATCCCTGTCTCATGGTTAACAGCACATACTACATTACCATATAAGAATGATTCTTATCAATTAATGACTGACCAAAGTCACAACTTTTATACTGTGAGGCTATGAGCCCACGTAGCAGATTTGATGCAGAGCGTTTTTGCCTCTCTCTGGCAGAAAAAACACATGCAGACTTACATGCGTTTTTTCTGCCAGAGAGATGCATTTTTACATGCGTTTTTGCATGCGTTTTTTCAAGCACTTTTCCAAGCGATTTTGAGCATCACTTTTAAAAGTGCTTGACAAGTTGATCACACAATATAAATCCATGCAACCGGCATGGATTTATAATGTGTGAACAACTTAGATGCTTTAAATGCAGCATCTATAGTAAAAAAAAAGAATTAAAACGTTAAAAATAAAAAAAAACTGTATACTCACCTCTCCGGCGGCCCCCGGTCTGCTCTCCGGTCTCCTCCGGTCTGCTCCCGGCCGCGTCTTCTCTCTTAAGCGTCCCGCAGTGTACTGTCAGGACCTGCGGTGACGTTATTTAGTCACCTGATGGTCACACGACCGCTGACGTCGGCGGTCAGGTGATGATCGCGTGACCATCAGGTGACTAAATGACGTCACCGCAGGTCCTGACAGTACACTGCGGGATGCTGAAGAGAGAAGACGCGGCCGGTAGCAGACCGGGGGCTGCCGGAGAGGTGAATATACAGGTTTTGTTTATTTTTAACCTTTTTATTTCTTTTTTTCACCGCGTGGTAGCCGGGATGAAGAGGAGTTGTAGTCTCCTCTTCATCCCAGGTACCACACACACCGCGATTACGCTGCAGCGTAATCGCGGTAGAAATGGTCATGCTACGTTTTGCAAACCAATGCGAATTCAGCGTGCAAATTAGCGCATCATGTGCACAGCACATCCGAATTCACATTGCTTTGCATGGCAGACTGTTTTACAAGCATTTTCGCTGTTGTAAATACGCCGCAAAAACGCTACAAAAAAGCTACGTGGGCACATAGCCTAAGACAACAGTGCAAGCTCACATTAAAATTCCACTAATAAAACATTTAGAATATGGGCTAAGGTTTAGTGTTGAGCCACCCCCGTAGTGTTCGGGTTCGGTTCGGTTCGTCGAACACCGGGATGTTCGAGGAACTGTTCGTCGAACTGTTCGTCGAACACCTTAGAACACCGTCGAACACTGTTAAAACCAATGGCAGGCAAACAAAAACACATAGAAACACATAGAAAACACCTTCAAAGGTGTCCAAAAGCTGACAAACTGCTCAGAAGACGCTCTCTTTAAAAAAGCCGGCCGGCAATTCAGCAGCGGCATACACCGGTACCCGACAATTTAGACAAGAAGGAATAGAGCATCACACATAGATTAGATAGATAGAAACATGTCAGTCACACATATAAGAAGCACAGTGACAGTGTTGCTTCCTGTACTTGTCATTTAGTGTAAAGGATTTATTAAAAAAAATAATAGTGTTTTCTAGCACCGTCTCTTTAAAAAAGCCGGCCGGCAATTCAGCAGCGGTACCCGACAATTTATAACAGAAAGAATAGAGCTTCACACATAGATAGATATAAACATGCCAATCACATATATAATAAGTACAGTGATAGTGTTGGTTACTGTACTTGTCATTTAGTGTAAAGGATTTATTTAAAAAATAATAGTGTTTTCATGCACCGTCTCTTTAAAAAAGCCGGCCGGCAATTCAGTACCCGACAATTTAGAATAGAAACAATAAAGAATCACAAATAGATTAGATAGATAGAATCATGTCAGTCACATATATATGAAGTACAGTGACAGTGTTGCTTACTGTACTTGTCATTTAGTGTAAAGGATTTATTAAAAAAAATAATAGTGTTTTCATGCACTGTCTCTTTAAAAAAGCCGGCCGGCAATTCAGTATCTGTACCCGATAATTTAGAATAGAAGGAATAGAGAATCACACATAGATTAGATAGATAGAAACATGTCAGTCACATATATATGAAGTACTGTGACAGTGTTGATTACTGTACTTGTCATTTAGTGTTAAAATAAAGGATTTATTAAAAAAAAAATTGGCGTGGGGGTCCCCGTAATTTTAGGCTCTAGCGGAGGTTAAGCAGACGGCTGGGGCAGATGTTTGAAGCCTGGGAAGGGGGTAATACCCACGGAGCTTCCCAGGCTACTAATATCAGCCCCCAGCTGAATACATAGCCTTTACTAGCTATTAAAATGGGGGACCCCCCCAAAAAATGACGTGGGGTCCCCCTATTTTAATAGCTAGCAAAGGCTAGGCAGACAGCTGGGGGCTGATATTAATAGCCCAGGAAGGGTACCATGAATATTGGCCCCCTCCCAGGCTAGAAACACCAGCCGTCAGCCGCCCCAGAAATGGCGCATCCATAGGATGCGCCAATTCTGGCACTTAGCCTCGCTGTTCCCACTGCCCTGTAGCGGTGGCAGTGGGGTAATAGGGCTGGGGTTGATGTCAGCTTATAATGCCAGCTGACATCAAGCCCAGGTTAGTAATGGAGAGGCGTCTATAAGACACCCCCATTACTAACCCCATAGTCAAAGTTACAAAAAAACACAAACACCCAGAATAAAATCCTTTAATTGAAATAAACACACAATTCTTAATTGTTCTAAATTAAACCATACTTACCATCACGCCCATTCCAGCTGAAGCCAACGATCTCCTGCAATAAAAGAAAAATAATAAACCAACATCATCCTTACCTTTCGATGGTTCCCAGGACAGCTTCAGCTCTGCTACATCGAGATGACAGGCTGGACCGCAGCATAACGCTGCCATCCAGCCTGTCATCCCGCAGACACTGAGAAGCGCAGGCATGCTTGCGCTCCTCAGTGTCTCGCTGTGACGGCATAAAGATGAGCCGAGTTCATGTCCAATGAACTCGGCGCATCTCATGCACGTCACTGACAGCGTGGGAGAATTCTCCTGCACTCAGCGCTTCAGCGTGAGAATTTTCCCACGCTGTCAGTGACGTGCATGAGGTGAGGTCATGTCCTATGAACTCAACTCACCTCATGTACGTCACTGACAGCGTGGGAGAATTCTCACGCTGAAGCGCTGAGTGCAGGAGAATTTTCCCACGCTGTCAGTGACGTGCGTGAGGCTGATATTTAAATTTGGCGCACAAATCGGTGATTGGTCGCGGGCAGCGTCCGCGACCAATCAGCACGGTAGTGTTTAACTTTGGCGGCAAGATCAGTGATTGGTCGCGCGCCAAGACCGCGACCAATCACCGATTTGGACGCCACATTTAAATATCGGCCGCGACCAATCAGCACAGCATTGTTTAAATGTGGATCCAAGATCGGTGACTGGTCGCGGCCATATTTAAATTTGGCGCACAAATCTGTGATTGGTCACGGGCAGCGTCCGCGACCAATCAGCACAGTAGTGTTTAACTTTGGCGGCAAGATCAGTGATTGGTCGGGGTCAAGACGGCGACCAATCACCGATTTGTGCGGCACATTTAAATAGCGGCCGCGACCAATTGGATGTCAGCGCCGCTCCCCGGTCCTCCCTTCACGCCCTAGCCGCATGGATGTCAGCGGCGCTGCCTGTGCGGATACTTCCGCTGCGAGAACCCGGGACATGAGCGGGCGCTCGCAGCAGAAGTATCCCGACCCGCAGCGCCGCTCCCCGGTCCTCCCTTCACACCCTAGCGGCTGATGTCCCCACAGTATCCGCATGGTGTTACAAAGGTCCGGACATTTGTGTTAAAAATCGCTGATTGGTCGCTGGCGCTGCCCGCGACCAATCACCGATTTGGGCGCCAAATTTAAATATCAGCCGCGACCAATCACCGATTTGGGCGCCAAATTTAAATATCCTCCGCAACCAATCACCCATCTTGGCTCCACATTTAAACACCGCTGTACTGATTGGTCGCGGACGCTATTTAAATGTGGCGCCAAAATCGGTGATTGGTCGCGCCCAGCGTCGTCGACCAATCAGCACAGCGGTGTTTAAATGTGGAGCCAAGATTGGTGATTGGTTGCGGCCGATATTTAAATTTGGCGCCCAAATCGGTGATTGGTCGCGGGCAGCGCCAGCGACCAATCAGCGATTTTTAACACAAATGTCCGGATCTTTGTAACACCATGCGGATACTGTGGGGACATCAGCGGCTAGGGTGTCAAGGGAGGACAGGGGAGCGGCGCTGCGGGTCGGGATACTTCTGCTGTGAGCAGTCGCTCATCTCCCGGCTTCTCGCAACGGAAGTATCCGACCAGGCAGCGGCGCTCCCCGGTCCTCACCAATACGATTAGCTGATTGGTCGCGCTCTCCGCACGCGACCAATCAGTGATCTTGGCGCTAAAGTTAAACACCGCTCTGCTGAT
The DNA here is from genome assembly GCF_046119375.1 of Phyllobates terribilis. Taxonomy (NCBI): domain Eukaryota; kingdom Metazoa; phylum Chordata; class Amphibia; order Anura; family Dendrobatidae; genus Phyllobates; species Phyllobates terribilis. The sequence continues at coordinate 732,472,753 of NW_027362763.1, read as the reverse complement.
TGGTCGCGGACGCTGCCCGCGACCAATCACCGATTTGGGTGCCACATTTAAATAGCAGCCGCGACCAATCAGCGAGCTTGGCGCCAAATTTAAACAACGCTCTGCTGATTAGTCGCGGACGCCAGCCGCGACCAATCAGCGAGATTGGCGCCAAATTTAAACAACGCTCTGCTGATTGGTCGCGGACGCCAGCCACGACCAATCAGTGAGATTGGCGCCAAATTTAAACAACGCTCTGCTGATTGGTCGCGATCTCCAGCCGCGACCAATCAGCGAGATTGGCGCCAAATTTAAACCCCGCTCTGCTAATTGGTCGCGGATGCCGGCCGCGACTAATCAGCATTATTGGTGCCAAATTTAAACACCGCTCTGCTGATTGATCGCGGTCGCCGTCCGCGACCAATCAGTAGTATTGGCGCCAAATTTAAACCCTGCTCGGCTGATTGGTCACAGTTGCCTTCCGCGACCAATCAGCGATTTTGACGCCAAATTTAATCACCGCTCTGCTGATTGGTCGCGGCCGGCGATTGCGACCAATCAGCATTATTGGCGCCAAATTTAAACCCCGCTCTGCTGAATGGTCGAGGTCGTGACCAATCACCATTATTGGCGCCAAATTTAAACACCGCTTTGCTGATTGGTCGCGACCACAACCTATCAGCATTACTGGCGCAAAATTTAAACCCCGCTCTGCTGATTAGTCGCGACCGCCGGCCGTGACCAATCAGTGATATAGTCGTCAAGTTTCAACACCGCTTTGCTGATTGGTCGCGGTTGCTGGCCGCGACCAGTCAGCGATTTTGGCGCCAAATTTAAACACCGCTCTGCTGATTGCGCCGGGTCTGCCGCATACATATTCTAGAATACCTGATGCGTTAGAATCGGGCCACCATCTAGTTTCATGAAATAATTAAAAAAAAAATTGAAGTGGGGCTTCGCACTTTATTTGGGTCCAGCCAGGTACAGCAGGCAGGAACGGGCTGCCCCCAACCACCAGCTGCCTATTTGTACCTGGCCGGACACAACAATATAGGTAAGCCCTTTTTTCCTTAATTATTTCATGAATTTCATGAAATAATTAAAAAAAAAAATACGTGGAGCTTCGCCCTATTTTTGTGTCCAGCCAGGTACAACTAGGCAGCTGGGGGCTGGAATCTGCAGCGCAGGGAGGCCCAAGCTTTCTGGGCCCCACCCGCTGAAAATTGCAGCCCGCAGCCACCCCGGAAAACGGCGCGTTCATAGAAGCGCCATCTTCTGGCGCTGTACCCAACTCATCCAGGGCCCTGGTGCGGTGGCTCACTGGGTAATAAAGGGGTTAGGGCCAGCTTGGCATTATCAGCTGGCCCTAAGCCCGAAATTCATGGGGTCACGCCAATATTAGACATGACCACTATGAATTTCTAGTAAAGTATTTAAAAAAAACACAACACCCAGAAAAAAGTCCTTTAATTGAAATAAACACACAATTCTTTATTGTTCTAAATTAAACCATACCATCACGCCCATTCCAGCTGAAGCCAACGATCTCCTGCAATAAAAGTAAAATAATAAAGCAACCTCATCCTTACCTTTCCATGGTTCCCACGACAGCTTCAGCTCTGCTACATCGAGATGACAGGCTGGACCGCAGGAGAACGCTGCCATCCAGCCTGTCATCCCGCAGACACTGAGAAGCGCAGGCATGCTTGCGCTCCTCAGTGTCTGGCTGTGACGGCATCCAGATGAGCCGAGGTCATGTCCAATGAACTCAGCTCACCTCATGTACGTCACTGACAGCGTGGAAGAATTCTCCTGCACTCAGCGCTTCAGCGTGAGAATTCTCCCACGCTGTCAGTGACGTACATGAGGTCAGCTGAGTTCAATGGACATGAATGAGCTCACCTCATGCACGTCACTGACAGCGTGGGAAAATTCTCCTGCACTCAGCGCTTCAGTGTGAGAATTCTCCCACGCTGTCAGTGACGTACATGAGGTCAGCTGAGTTCAATGGACATGAATGACCTCACCTCATGCACGTCACTGACAGCGTGGGAAAATTCTCACGCTGAAGCGCTGAGTGCAGGAGAATTCTCCCACGCTGTCAGTGACGTGCATGAGGTGAGCCGAGTTCATTGTCGGCTCATCTGGATACCGTCACAGAGAGACACTGAGGAGCACAAGCATGCCTGCGCTTCTCAGTGTCTGTGGGATGACAGGCTGGATGGCAGCGTTCTGCTGTGGTCCAGCCTGTCATCTCGATGTAGCAGAGCTGAAGCTGTCGTGGGAACCATGGAAAGGTAAGGATGAGGTTGCTTTATTATTTTACTTTTATTGCAGGAGATCGTTGGCTTCAGCTGGAATGGGTGTGACGGTAAGTATGGTTTAATTTAGAACAATAAAGGATTGTGTCTTTATTTCAATTAAAGGACTTTATTCTGGGTGTTTGTGTTTTCTTTTAACTTTGACTATGGGGTTAGTAATGGGAGTGTCTTATAGACGCCTCTCCATTACTAACCTGGGCTTGATGTCAGCTGGCATTATAAGCTGACATCAACCCCAGCCCTATTACCCCACTGCCACCGCTACAGGGCAGTGGGAAGAGCGAGGCTAAGTGCCAGAATTGGCGCATCCTATGGATGCGCCATTTCTGGGGCGGCTGACGGCTGGTGTTTCTAGCCTGGGAGGGGGCCAATATTCATGGCACCCTTCCTGGGCTATTAATATCAGCCCCAAGCTGTCTGCCTAGCCTTTGCTAGCTATTAAAATAGGGGGGACCCCACGTCGTTTTTTTTGGGGGGGTCCCCCATTTTAATAGCTAGTAAAGGCTAGGTATTCCGCTGGGGGCTGATATTAGTAGCCTGGGAAGCTCCGTGGGTATTACCCCCTTCCCAGGCTTCAAACATCTGCCCCAGCCATCTGCTTAACCCTCCGCTAGAGACTACAATTACGGGGAACCCCACGCCAATTTTTTTTTTAAATAAATCCTTTATTTTAACACTAAACTACAAGTACAGTAATCAACACTATAACTGTACGTCATATATATGTGACTGACATGTTTCTATCTATCTAATCTATGTGTGATTCTCTATTCCTTCTATTCTAAATTGTCGGGTACAGATGCTGTAATGCCGGCCGGCTTTTTTAAAGAGACAGTGCATGAAAACACTATTATTTTTTTTAATAAATCCTTTACACTAAATGACAAGTACAGTAAGCAACACTGTCACTGTACTTCATATATATGTGACTGACATGTTTCTATCTATCTAAACTATGTGTGATTCTCTATTCTTTCTATTCTAAATTGTCGGGTGCCGCTGCTGAAATGCCGGCCGGCTTTTTTAAAGAGACAGTGCATGAAAACACTATTATTTTTTTTAATAAATCCTTTACACTAAATGATAAGTACAGTAAGCAACACTGTCACTGTACTTCATATATATGTGACTGACATGTTTCTATCTATCTAATCTATGTTTGATTCTCTATTCTTTCTATTCCAAATTGTCGGGTACCGCTGCTGAATTGCCGGCCGGCTTTTTTAAAGAGACGGTGCATGAAAACACTATTATTTTTTTTGATAAATCCTTTACACTAAATGACAAGTACAGTAAGCAACACTGTCACTGTACTTCATATATATGTGACTGACATGTTTCTATCTATCTAATCTATGTGTGAAGCTCTATTCTTTCGGTTCTAAATTGTCGGGTACCGGTGTATGCCGCTGATGAATTGTCGGCTTTTCATGTTTCACTGTTGGCACTGTTCCCATCGATTTGGGCAATCACTGTAATGCCACAACCACCATGGCTGTGGCATTACAGTGAGTGGCAGACAATCCCTGCATGATTGGTGCTCTAAATAGCGCCAGACATGCAGGACACGCTTTTGGTGCACGAACAGTTATCGAACATAACCTCGAACAGCCGAATTTTTTGCAAATCGTTCGGGTTCGTCGAACAACTCGAACACCGCCCAAAACAGCTCGAATTTGAGATTGACGAACAGTTCTAGTCGAACACCGCTCATCTCTACTAAGGTTTGGTACTCTTTGTTGGCTCTAAGAAAGTCCTTAACAAAGCGTCCACATGCTGAGACACCCCACGATAATTTGTAATTTGTTGGGGAATTTAACCTTTTATGTTTAATTTCCCTGCAGTGTTATCTTAAAAGAAACCTGTCTGGTCCCCCAAACCACCTAAACAACCAGCATTTACTTGTTCCTGTATAAATTCCCTTCTTAACAGACCTTTTATTGGACACATAAGACAGATCTTTAGAAAAAGTATTTCTAAAGTTTGTTTATCATATGCAAATGGACCTTAGACTAGTCGATGGGGCATTTCTTCCCCCAGACTAGTTATCCCACTCAGCATGCTATCACATCCCTGTGGACGTGATAACATGATTTGCAAGAACCGGCATCATTTCCAGCTCTCTGCAAATCTCACACATGCACGCGGCTTCCTTCACTCACGTCATTGCACCTCTGAAGCAGAGTGTATACTTCCCAGCATCAGAGGTGCACTGCACATGACCATAAGTGCAGAAGAAGCTCATGTTCGTAGAGGAGCCTAAGAACAGCCGAACTCAACAAGAAGGAACAAGAGAAAAAGCTGGCGCAATGATGTGAGTGAAAAAAAACGTGCATATGCTCGAGATTTGCAGGAGCTGGCGATGATGCCAACTCTTGAAAATCTTGTTAACATGCCCACAGAAGCGTGATAACATGATTAACCCCTTTCCGACCTGGTCAGTAATAGTACGCACCAGGTTGGAAAGGCCGGTTCAGCGGGGGCTCCGGCTCTAAGCCTGCACTGAACCGGGCACAAGTCAGCTGATTCTCAATCTCTGACAGCGGCATTTAACTTGGAAGCGCGTCCTAAGCCCCGCCCATCGGTGACCCCGTCACGTGATCGCGGGTCACCAATGGGTGGGCATGACAACCCAGGGTCTGCAGCAGATGCCTGTGGTTGTCATGTCTCAATTGCTATGAGCGCCACCTAGTGGTCAGCGCTCATAGCAAGTGAGCATTTCTGCTGCATAAAAGCGATCTGCTCATCGCCTGTATGCAGTAGAAGCAATCAGACAACTGCTGCTTCTAGTCTCCTATGGAGACTATTGAAGCATGCAGTAAGTGTAAAAAAATGTTTTAAAAAATATTGAAAAAATAAAAAAATATAAAAGTTTAAATCACCCCCCTTTCGCCCCATTCAAAATAAAATAATAAAAAAAAAACCACATACACATATTTGGTATCGCCGCGTTCAGAATCGCCCGATCTATCAATATAGAAGAAGAATTAATCCGATCGGTAAACAGCGTAATGAGAAAAAAATTACGCCAGATTTACGTTTTTTTGGTCGCTGCAACATTGCAATAAAATGCAATAACGTGCGATCAAAACTTCGGATGTACCCCAAAATGATATCAATAAAAACGACAACCAGGCGCTCAAAAAATAAGCCTTCATCCAGCGCCAGATCTCGAAAAATGGAGACACTATGGGTCTCGGGAAAATGGCATCATTTCTTTTTTTTTTTAGCAAACTTTGGATTTTTTTTCACTTCTTAAATAAAAAAGAACCTATACATGTTTGGTGTCTGCAAACTCATAATGACCTGGATAATAATGATGGCAGGTCAGTTTTAGCAATCAGTGAACGTGGTACAAAAAGGACCCAAAAAATAACCGTGGAATTGCATTTTTTTTTGCAATTTCACAGCACTTGGAATTTTTTTCACGGTTTCCAGCACATTATATGGTAAAACCAGTGATGTTGTTTAAAAGTACAACTCATCCTGCAAAAAATAAGCCCTCACATGGCCGTATTGAACGAAAATTAAAAACGTTCTGGCTCTGGGAAGAAGGGGAGCAAAAAATGAAAACACAAAAACAGAAAGACCCAAGGTCGTTAAGGGGTTAAAGGGACGACTAGTCTGGGAAACAAACGCCCCATCGACTAGTCAAAAGGGTAAATTTCCTCAGAGTAACTCTTGACTCTGCCCTGTCCTTCAAACCCCACATCCAAGCTCTCGCCACCTCTTGTCGCCTCCTGCTCAAATATATTTTCAGAATCTGTCCTTTCCTCAAACCTCAATCTACTAAACTTCTTGTGTATGCCCTCATCATCTCCTGCCTTGACTACTGCAACATCTTTCTCTGTGGCCTGCCTGCTAACACTCTCGCACTCCTCCAGTTCATCCTTAAGTTTGCTGCGCGACTAGTTCATCTTTCACCTCGCTACTCCTCTGCTTACCCCCCTTTGCAAATCTCTTCACTGGCTCCCAACTGCCCAGTGTATCCAGTTCAAACTACTAACACTGACCTACCTAGCCATCCATAACCTTTCTCCTCCGTACATCTCAGAACTTATCTCCAGATATATTCCCTTACGTAATCTCCGGTCCTCTCAAGACCTCCTTCTCTCCTCCACACTTATTCGTTCCTCACCCAATCGCCTCCAAGATTTCTCCCAAATATCCCCCATCCTATGGAATTCTGTGCCTCAACACATCCAATTAGCCTCCACATTTGTATCTTTCAGACGGAACCTGAAAACCCATCTCTTCAAACAAGCTTACAGCCTGCCATGACCTTGCTTGCTGCCACCTCAACAACACTGGAACTACTGCAACCACTCAACCTACTGTCTCCTTCCCCATTCCTGTAGAATGTAAGCCGGCAAGGGCAGGGTCCTCGTCCCTCTGTACCAGTCTATCATTGTTAGTTTGTTTACTGTAAGTGATATCTGTATTTGGTATGTAACCCCTTCTTATGTACAGCACCATGGAATCAATGGCACTATATAAATAAATAATAATAATAATATAAACGAACTTTAGAAATACTTTTTCTAAATATCTGTTTATGTGTCCAGTGAAATAAAGGGACTGTTAGGCAAGGAGTTTATAAAGGAAGATACAACTGCTGGTGGTTTAGGGGGCATGATGGACTTGTCAGGTTCTCATTAATGTAAACTAAGCAATACAAACTGCACATTCACATCAATAGGTTGTTTGTGTGTTTGATGTTGTGCAAGAAAGGAAAGGTTCTCAGAAGTGGGTACTGCCAGTGGGATAACTATAATAGGTGCAGGAGTTGCCATCGCACCCGAGCACTTGAGTCTAGGGAGTCCAAAAAGTCAGTCCCATATGAAAACATTTGCAATAGTTGGGGGTCCCGTTGGAGCTTGTGCATCGGGGGCCCCCTAGCTTCAAGTTACGCCACTGGGTAATGCCCATTGTAATCACTATCTTCTCTGGCCAATAGAAAAATGAACCCACCTCTAATAATTCGGGATTTCTTCATATGACATATGAAAATGAGTTTACTAAAGTGAGCAACCCCCTTAAGAGCATGTGGTAATCATTCACTGCTACATGGGATGGTGGACTATGTAAGCATGGCAGGGGAAGTGAGCCTTTGAATGCCATCATGGGAAAGGTTATGTAAAGCATAACCCCTACATATCTAGGTAAGAAAGGGGAGCAGATTTATTCGAGTGGAATTGATTTCTACTCGCATATACAAAAAAAGTCACCATTTTGTTTAACCCCTTCCCGACATACACCGTATTCATACAGCACTGCGGGAGCTGCGTACCCACAAAGCGCCATATATATATACGGTGTCACGATCACGCGGGCTCATGCTGAGCACCGCTGCGATTGAGTGCGGGTGTCAGCTCTTTGTGAGAGCTGACACCGCGCAGCAACGCCCACAATCAGTGCTAGCACCGATTGCAGATGCTGCTGTCAATAGTGACAGCGACATCGCAGGGCATCGCAGAGGGAGTGAACTCCCTTTGTGCTTCTATCAGCACAACGCAATGCGTCTCCATGGTGACCTCTGGTCCCAAGATGGCGACAGGGACCTTCAGGGTCCTGCAGGAAGGTGGCCTGTCAGCACCTGCTCAGAGAAAAAAGAGCTGAGATGCCTTCTTCTTGCCTGTCAGACGCTGATCTGATTCTCTGCAGTGCCGAAGCATTGCAGAGTATTAGATCAGGGCAGGGAAAGTTGATGTCCAATAGTGGGACAATGTGAAACAGTAAAAAAAAAAGTTAATAAAAATTATAAAAATATTTAAAACAAGTCACAAAATAAAGAACAAAGAAGCAGAAAAAGTATTAATCCAATAAATACTGTACATTTATCTGTATATAAAAACACACAAAACAATAAAAGTACATGTTTGGTACCGCCGTGTCCGGAATGAGCCGACCTATAAAACTGTCCCGCTAGTTAACCCCATTAGTGAACACTGTAAAAAAAAAAAAAAGAATGAAAATCAAGGCAAAAAACTATGCTTTATCATCATATCGCTGAACAAAAAGTAAAAAAAAAACGCGATCAAAAGACGAATGTAAATAAAAATGGCATATCTGAAAACATCATCTTGTCCTGCAAAAAAAAAAAGGCACCATACAGCTCAATCAGCGGAAAAATAAAAAAGTTACAGTTCTCAGAATAAAGCGATGCAAAAATAATTATTTTTTATATTTTTTAAGGTATAAAAGCGCCAAAACATAAAAAAGATATAAATGTGGAATCGCTATAATCGTACTGACCCAAAGAATAAAGCTGACTTATCAATTTTACCACACGTGGAATGGCATAAAAAAATCCCCAAAAAACAATTCCTGAATTGTTGTTTTTTGCTTAATCTGCCTTCCGAAAAACGGACCAATAGAAACGTCAACTCATCCCGAAAAAAACAAGCCATCACATGACTCTGCAGAAATATGGAAAAATTATAGCTATCAAAATATGGTGATTCAAAAACTTGTTTTTACAATAAAAAGCGTCTTTTATTGTGTGACAGCTGCCAAATATAAAAACCTGATATCACTCTGGTATCTCTGTAATTGCACCAAACTAAAGAATAAAGTCGCCTAATCACTTATACCACACAAGGAACGGTGTAAATAAATAAAACTAATTCTTCACCTTCTGTTGATTTATTCATTCTGCCTTCCAAAGATCGCTGTAAGGCACAGCTCACATTTATCCTGCGCTCTGCTCTGAGCGCTTATACCAGGGGTTCTGTGTAAATCTCTGAAATACGTGATTCAGACGGAAACCCCTGAAGGAATATTCCCTAAAATGAGGCAGATGTAGGCACTGTGGATACCATCTGGCCTATGATCCGGTGGTGTCCATCTTTTTATTAGGCGTGCATAAATGTGCCGTCGGCCACAGTTTTGAGCACTTATGAAAAGAAGGATGACGCTGAACAGAAGCCAGATGGAGCCTAAAGTAACTCTGCTGCCTAGTGAATTGATCCCTTGGAGGTTTCGTCTAAATAACGTCACTCGGAGATTTCGATGGAAACACTGATATAAGTGCTCAGCGTAGCGTGGAGGATAAATATGATCCCAAATGTTATATAAAATGTTTCCAATAAAAGCTCCATTCACGAAAAAAGCAAGTCCCAACTCAGGTCAGTCATCTGTTAACAGAAATATAGGGAGGGGGCTTCCACGTTACTGGTAGCACAAAGGCTCTGAAAAAACAAAATGGCTCCTCGGCCTCCAAAAGAAATCCAGCGAATTCTGTTCTCCCAAATCCAAAAGTACCCCTCCCTTCTGAGCTCCATAGTGTGCCTAAATCGCAGTTGGCATTCACATGTCTGACATTTCTGCAGCGATGCAGCCCACTTAATTTACAGGTGCGTGTTTCCAGAAGCATGAGCTGGGCACAATGTAATGGTCACTAAAATGTACAGGTACTATAAAATACTGGTCACTACAACGTTTTGGTCACTACAACGGCAGTTTGCAGTTTTCACTTAGCAACATCCACTGCTGCTTTTTTCTGGACAACACCTGACGCGCCCCCTGGGCCGTTGAGTACTCGGTGCCGAGCCGGTCAGTGCAGGGGATGTCACAGTGGCAGTGACCCGGTCGTTGACCCAGGGTGGTCAATAAAAGGGGATTATAGTTTTTATAGTTTAATGTTCATGATGCCACCTGTGGTATGCGGCTATAAGGAGCTGCAGCTGCGGTACTGATTCTCTGGAGCTGATGGTGACACAGCAGAGTTGGGACAGCTCTCCACAAAAGGGGTTAGCTCCAGGGCAGGAAATGGTGATGTTATAGATGTTGCTGTGCAGTGCAATGCAGGGGATGGCGCAGATAATAACCAGTCCACATCTTAATGGTGGTTTCCTCTTATCTTTAATTGCGGTGGTTTGGCAGACCGGGGCACGGGTACTAGCTTGTAGCAGAGGTCCGGGCAGCCTGGAAGCAAGTTGGGAATCCACCTCGCCAGGTGAAGTTGGAGGCCTTCTCTTTGCTCTAATCTCTTTGGCCCTGCTGCTTATAGCTGTGCTGTGGCCCTCGTCCCTGAGTAAAACGTCTTTGTGCTCACCCGTATGGCAGGCAGCTCGGGCCTTCCTGGAGTGTCGCTCCCACGTGGTGGTGATGGGCCCTATGTGCTGTTGATCCTCCGGACGTCTGATGGGGTCAGTAGACCTGCAGTCTCCTGCCCTCCAGTTTCTGCTGCTGGGCCTTCAATGCCCCACAAACTCAGACCCTGGTGTCCGGTTCTTCTAAGCTCCTCTCTGGGGTGAGCTGCCGTGCAGCTCCACTCCCCAGGTCTTTCCTCGTCGCTGTCCTGTATTCAACTCCTCTCACTAAGTCTAACTAACCCTGCCTCCAGATTCCAGTTGCTAAGGGGAGGAGCTCCCCTTGCTGGTCTGGAGCCATTTAAGTGTTGTATGCTGGTATACCTGACTAGGGGACCCCTGCTTGCTTCCAGGCATGGCATCACCTCTTGTGAGGGAGGCAATGCCACTGTGGCAACCGGACCCCTGGGGTGCCACATTCCCCCCTAGTTAAATTCAGTACTCCCGGACTGAGGATACCATTTTGAATTAACAATCAACAATAATAACAATTCAAATTACAAATAGTTTACAAAGTCAAGAATTACAAAAAAAACAACCAAAAATTTATAGCAGTCACTGCGGTGCTTAGTCTTTACACCACAATCCGGGGATTGTCTTTTTCCAGATAATTGAAATTTGGCTGTTGGGAACCGCATCAACTCACTTTGTGTATCGTCCCTGGGCATGGCTTCAGGGCACTCTGTCATTGGGCCCGGTCTTCGGCCACGCCTGCGGTTTATTTTCAAGGCCACTTACTGACTATTTTCAACATAGTCCTGACCACACCTAGTCCTGTGGTCCGATTGTCCATAAATTTAACAACTATATATATTCAAGATTATTCAACGGTTACAACTATATATAATATACACTTTAGTTCCTCCAGCGGGCAGGGAGCTGACCTTTAGTACTTCGGGTCGATCTACGTAGTGCATTTGATGTCACTGATCTACCCTGGTCCCTAGTGTCTAGAGATGAGCGTTGTTCTACTCGAACTGTTCGCCAATCTCAAAATCGAGCTGTTTTGGGCGGTGTTCGAGCCGTTCGGCGAACACGAACGATTTGAGAAAAATTCGGCTGTTCGAGGTTATGTTCGATAACTGTTCGTGCACCAAAATCATAACTGGATTTTTTCTCAGTAATGATGAAAATTAATGTTAATACGCAGTTTGAGTGTACAGCGGGGTGGGGGGAGGGGCAGGGGATGGATCTCTGCAGGAATAATGAAGATCTCCATTTTTTTTTCTCTTTCCCGCATTTGCAGTGGGGAGGTGCAGTCTGTCAGCAGCGCACACACGGAGCGAACTGCTGTTTTTCACACAAGCAAGGGCATGTGTCATTGGCAGTGTATGTCACATGTCCTTGCCCTATAAGACCAAGCCATTTTCCCCGTCGCCACCATTTTCTCACTGCTGCAGCTGCGTGTTAGACGGCACCGCTGTTGCTGTGTGCGCTATACCTTGTTAATTTCAAGCCAATTTTTGCACAAATCTACAGATAGCTTGGGAGTAGGGAATAGTTGTGATTGCAGTCCTTTTAAGGACTAGGTTACAGCATTTCCTACGACTTTTATCAGGCAGGTCTGTGCTCTTAAATAGATAGATTGTGGGAGTAAAGACTAATTGTAATTGCAGTCCTTTTCAGGACTAGGTTACATCAGTTCCTATCAGTTTTTGCCAGGCAGGTCTGTGCCAGTGCTGTGCAAGTTTTTTTCACAGCATTTGGCTGAATCTAGCAAAGCTAATCCTTTTTGGCCTATTGCAGAGTGTGTTAGTCAGTGGAGTAGCCTATCTGTGTTGCAAGATATACCACCTGTGTATAGAATACCAAATTTTTTTACTGCACCTAGTGAAGTAAAATCTTTTGGGCATAGCATCATTCTATTAGTCCATCTATACTGACCTCCATCAGGTTGCAAATTGAATATAATTTTTTTCTGCATCTAGCTCTGAAAAAATATTTGGGCTTCTAGCAGTGTGTGGGACTTGTTCTATTAGTCCATCTATACTGACCTCCATCAGGTTGCAAACTGAATATAATTTTTTTCTGCATCTAGCTCTGAAAAAATATTTGGCCTTCTAGCAGTGTGTGGGACTTTCTCTATTAGTCCATCTATACTGACCTCCATAGGCTGCAAATTAAAAATAATTTTTATCTGCATCTAGATCTGAAAAAATATTTGGCCTTCTAGCAGTGTGTGAGACTTTCTCTATTAGTCCATCTATACTGACCTCCATCAGGTTGCAAATTAGAAATAATTTTTATCTGCATCTACCTCTGAAAAAATATTTGGCCTTCTAGCAGTGTGTGGGACTTTCTCTATTAGTCCATCTATACTGACCTCCATCAGGTTGCAAACTGAATATATTTTTTTTCTGCATCTACCTCTGAAAAAATATTGGGCTTCTAGCTGTGTGTGGGACTTGTTCTATTAATCCATCTATACAGACCTCCATCAGGTTGCAAACTGAATATATTTTTTTTCTGCATCTACCTCTGAAAAAATATTGGGCTTCTAGCTGTGTGTGGGACTTGTTCTATTAATCCATCTATACAGACCTCCATCAGGTTGCAAACTGAATATAATTTTTTTCTGCATCTAGCTCTGAAAAAATAGTTGGCCTTCTAGCAGTGTGTGGGACTTTCTCTATTAGTCCATCTATACTGACCTCCATCAGGTTGCAAATTAAAAATAATTTTTATCTGCATCTACCTCTGAAAAAATATTTGGGCTTCTAGCTGTGTGTGGGACTTGTTCTATTAGTCCATCTATACTGACCTCCATCAGGTTGCAAACTGAATATAATTTTTTTCTGCATCTAGCTCTGAAAAAATATTTGGCCTTCTAGCAGTGTGTGGGACTTTCTCTATTAGTCCATCTATACTGACCTCCATCAGGTTGCAAATTAAAAATAATTTTTATCTGCATCTACCTCTGAAAAAATATTTGGGCTTCTAGCAGTGTGTGGGACTTGTTCTATTAGTCCATCTATACTGACCTCCATCAGGTTGCAAATTAAAAATAATTTTTATCTGCATCTAGCTCTGAAAAAATATTTGGCCTTCTAGCAGTGTGTGGGACTTTCTCTATTAGTCCATCTATACTGACCTCCATCAGGTTGCAAATTAAAAATAATTTTTATCTGCATCTACCTCTGAAAAAATATTTGGGCTTCTAGCTGTGTGTGGGACTTGTTCTATTAGTCCATCTATACTGACCTCCATCAGGTTGCAAATTAAAAATAATTTTTATTTGCATCTAGCTCTGAAAAAATATTTGGCCTTCTAGCAGTGTGTGGGACTTTCTCTATTAGTCCATCTATACTGACCTCCATCAGGTTGCAAATTAAAAATATTTTTTATCTGCATCTACCTCTGAAAAAATATTTGGCCTTCTAGCTGTGTGTGGGACCTGTTCTATTAGTCCATCTATACTGACCTCCATCAGGTTGCAAACTGAATATAATTTTTTTCTGCATCTAGCTCTGAAAAAATATTTGGCCTTCTAGTAGTGTGTGGGACTTTCTCTATTAGTCCATCTATACTGACCTCCATCAGGTTGCAAATTAAAAATAATTTTTATCTGCATCTAGCTCTGAAAAAATATTTGGCCTTCTAGCAGTGTGTGGGACTTTCTCTATTAGTCCATCTATACTGACCTCCATCAGGTTGCAAATTAAAAATAATTTTTATCTGCATCTACCTCTGAAAAAATATTTGGGCTTCTAGCTGTGTGTGGGACTTGTTCTATTAGTCCATCTATACTGACCTCCATCAGGTTGCAAACTGAATATAATTTTTTTCTGCATCTAGCTCTGAAAAAATATTTGGCCTTCTAGCACTGTGTGGGACTTTCTCTATTAGTCCATCTATACTGACCTCCATCAGGTTGCAAATTAAAAATAATTTTTATCTGCATCTACCTCTGAAAAAATATTTGGGCTTCTAGCTGTGTGTGGGACTTGTTCTATTAGTCCATCTATACTGACCTCCATCAGGTTGCAAACTGAATATAATTTTTTTCTGCATCTAGCTCTGAAAAAATATTTGGCCTTCTAGCAGTGTGTGGGACTTTCTCTATTAGTCCATCTATACTGACCTCCATCAGGTTGCAAATTAAAAATAATTTTTTTTCTGCATCTACCTCTGAAAAAATATTGGGCTTCTAGCTGTGTGTGGGACTTGTTCTATTAATCCATCTATACAGACCTCCATCAGGTTGCAAACTGAATATAATTTTTTTCTGCATCTACCTCTGAAAAAATATTTGGGCTTCTAGCTGTGTGTGGAACTTGTTCTATTAGTCCATCTATACTGACCTCCATCAGGTTGCAAACTGAATATAATTTTTTTCTGCATCTAGCTCTCAAAAAATATTTGGCCTTCTAGCAGTGTGTGGGACTTGTTCTATTAGTCCACCTATACTGACCTCCATCAGGTTGCAAATTCAAAATAATTTTTTGTCTGCATCTAGCTCTGAAAAAATATTTGGCCTTCTAGCAGTGTGTGGGACTTTCTCTATTAGTCCATCTATACTGACCTCCATCAGGTTGCAAACTGAATATATTTTTTTTCTGCATCTACCTCTGAAAAAATATTTGGACTTCTAGCTGTGTGTGGGACTTGTTCTATTAGTCCATCTATACTGACCTCCATCAGGTTGCAAATCGAATATAATTTTTTTCTCCATCTAACCCAGCCAATAGTTTTGGCCTAATACCACACTTTGGCCACTCAGCTCTGCTCGGTTCCCATCCATTGTTTTTTTGTGCAAACAACTCCAGAGTTGTGAATTAGTTAACCACCAAAATGAGTGGAAAAAGGCCTGCTGCTGGTGGAAAGGGGAATAGGCGTGTTGGGAAGGGGAAAAAAGGTTGTGTCCGTGGGGTAGGTGTTAAAGCAACAGTAACATCTGCAGAAGAAAGACCATCTTCCAGCCAAACTAAAATGTCTACTTCTTTTAGCGGACAATGTGATAAGATACCTTTCTTACGGCCACGCCAATCGCTACAAATTCCAGATGAGGCACAAAAACAGCAGGTGCTTCAACAGATATCAAGTGCTCCTTTAAGTGGGCTCTCCTCCACATCAACTTCAACATCACAAATACTCCAGTCCTCAAAGGTGTCACCCCAATCACACTTGCTTCCTCACAGCTCCCAAATCTCCAGCTGCCCGTCTGAGTATGAGGTAGAACAGATGGTTGAGTCTGCAGAGCTGTTTACTCATACTATAGCCTGGGAATCAGAGGTCGACTCCAGCGCTTCTGTGAATCCAGACGAGGAAATGATCTGCACTGATGCCCAGAATCTTTATGAGTCGGATCCAGGACCAGACGCAGAAGGTTCTGACCATAATGTAGACCCTCATTCCCAAACTGTAACTCCTGTTGGTGGAGACAATGAGGAAGACGATGATGAGACTCAAATACCTGATTGGAGCGACAACTTTAGTTTTTTGTCAGGGCAGGAACAGGTTGGCTCTGAGGACGACGGGTGTGATAACGCACAGGGTGATGATGATGAGGTTGGAGATCCCACTTACTGTCAACCCACAGTCAGCCAAGAGATGAGGTCAGCAGAGGAGGTGGAGGAAGATGCTAGTGATGACGAGGTCAGATTGCGCCTTCCTTGACAGAGACGTAGTACTGGAAGCACGTCAACAACTGCATCCTCAAACACAACTCTGCCTCTCACCACAAGTCGTGGTGGCTCTTCAGGTCGCATGGGTGCTAAGCCTTGCATAGCCTGGGCATTTTTTCAGATCAATAAAGATGACCCAACTCGTGTTATCTGTAACATTTGTCAGCAAAAGCTAAGTAGAGGCCAAAAAATACATAGTTTGAGTACTTCATGCATGAACCGGCACATGGACATGAAGCATAAGTTGCAGTGGGAAGCTCAGTGTGCTACAATGCGGCCTAGCCGGCCGGGCCAACCACCGTCTGCCATATCTTGTGCATCCGCGGCCTCTTCATCCTCTGTGACTGGGGGGACAGCAGTCACACCTGTTTTGGGGCGCAGACCTGCCACCTCTTCACCCGCAACAGCCAGCGTGATTGGCAGGTCATCATTTTCTTTGGAGGTGGTAACACCAGCTGGTGTTGAGCGCTGTCCGACATTGATAGCACCACCTTTGGATCAAGGCAACCTAACATGTCCGCCTGCATCTTCCTCACAGACCGACAGTTTGCCGGGGACACCCTTATCAACCCCGTCTAAGCACAATAGCCAGCCCTCGGTCCCTCAGATGTGGACAAGTAAAAGACCATTTCCTCCTAGCCATAAGAAAGCTAAGAGGTTGAATTTCACCATCTGCAAGCTCTTGGCTACAGAAATGCTGCCTTTCCGCCTGGTGGACACAGAGGATTTTCGAGACCTTATGTCCGTCGCAGTGCCCCAGTACCAGATGCCCAGTCGGCACTACTTCTCAAAGAAAGGTGTGCCTGCGCTCCACCAGCATGTCGCACACAACATCACCGCTTCTTTGAGAAACTCTGTGTGTGACAGGGTGCATTTCACCACAGACACTTGGACGAATAGGCATGGACAGGGGCGTTACATGTCGCTGACTGGGCACTGGGTAACTATGGTGACAGCAGGACAAGGGGCTGCTGTCCAAGTCTTGCCGTCCCCACGAGTTGTGCGTCAATCCTCTTTATGTCAAAGTTCCTCCACTGCTTCTGCCTCCTCAACCTCCTCTCGGTCTTCCACCTGCACCCAAAGCCTGTCTGGTCATGCCACAAGCTTTCTAACTGCGCAGAAGGGATCCTGCACACCTCCTTACTATGCTGGCAGTAGGGCTCAACGTCATCAGGCGGTTTTTACTTTGAAATGTCTGGGAAATGTGAGTCACACAGCTGAGGAGTTGTGGTCAGCTCTGGAGAACCAATTTCATGAATGGTTGTCTCCACTGGACCTGAAACCAGGGAAGGCCGTGTGCGACAATGCTGCAAACCTGGGTGCGGCCCTTCGCCGGGGCAATGTCACACACGTGCCTTGTATGACTCACGTGTTGAACCTGGTTGTCCAGCAATTTTTAGCCCACTATCCCAGACTAGATGGCCTTCTGCAGAGGGCACGGTCGCTGTGTGCTCAATTCCGCCGTTCGCATCCCGCAGCTCAGCGACTTACATCTCTACAGAAGTCATTGGGCTTGCCACTTCACCGGCTAAAATGCGATGTGCCTACCCGGTGGAATTCAACTCTGCACATGTTGCAGCGACTGTGGCAGCACCGACAAGCCCTGGTGCAATACGTTCTGACGTATAGCCTGGGCCAACGAGATCCAGAGGTGGGGCAAATCACGCTGGAGGAGTGGTCTCAGATCAGGGACCTATGCACCCTTCTGCACAGTTTTGAAATGGCGACGAAGATGTTTAGTGCTGACGATGCCATTATCAGCATGACTATTCCGGTGATTTACATGCTGGAGCACATGTTAAACAGAATTCGGAGTCAGGTGGTGGCACAAGAGGAGGTTGAGGAAGTAGAGGAGGAGGAGTTGTATGCGGAAGGGCTAACATCTGCAAGGTCCAGACGGTCGGCAACACCAAGGCGGCAGGCATGTGAGGGTGGGGGAGATGGTTTTACCAGGGCGCATGGTAGCAGTCAAACTAGTGAGGAAGGTGCAGGAGCCCAGGAAGAAGTGGAGGACGAACTGATGGAAGACTCATCAGATGAGGGAGACCTTGATCACATTTCTGTTGTGCGAGGTTGGGGGGAGAGGACAGAGGAAGGAAGCATGATTGTTACCTCGCCAGCAACACAACAGGGACTTGGTGCTCCTGGATGCGCAACACACATGAGTGCCTTCTTGCTGCACTACCTGCAACATGACCCTCGAATTGGGAGAATTAGAAATAATCCTGACTACTGGGTTGCCACACTGTTAGATCCCCGGTACAAAAGTAAACTTGCAGAAATTATTCCTGCCATAGAAAGGGATGCACGCATGCAGGAGTATCAGCAGAGACTGTTGCAGAATCTTACATGTGCTTTTCCACAAAACACCAGTGGTGCACGTAGTGAATCTCACAGTTCCTACTTGCCAACCGTGGGACCGTCAAGTGTTCAGCACTCAAACCGTAACAGAACCACAGTATCTGCTAGTAACATCAATTTTGCGGAATCATTTCACCACTTTTTTAGCCCATCCTTTGCAAGGCCACAGGAGACAAGAAGTCTGACACATAGTCAACGCCTAGAGACGATGGTACAGGAGTATCTCCAAGTAAACATTGAAGCCATGACTGTGTCACTGGACCCTTGCTCTTTTTGGGCTTCCAATCTGGATAAATGGCCGGAGCTAGCCACTTACGCCTTGGAGATCTTGTCATGCCCCGCAGCCAGCGTTCTGTCTGAACGTGTGTTCAGCGCTGCTGGTGGTGTGCTGACAGATAAGCGCACGCGGCTCTCCACTGATAATGTAGACAGACTCACGTTCATAAAGATGAACAAATCATGGATCCGAAATGACTTTTCTACCCCTGTGTCATCCTGGGGAGAATAAAAGCTTGATGATTGGTTAAAATCACCCTACCAACCGTTTTAAGCTTTCAAATTACTAATCATGTTTATCTGTATCTTGGCTGGAAAATAATTTGGGCTTTGTAGCAGTGTGCAGCACTGATTCTATTAGGCCATCTATAATAAGCTCCACAAGATTTAAAATTACTAATCATGTTTATCTGTATCTTGGCTGGAAAATAATTTGGGCTTTGTAGCAGTGTGCAGCACTGATCCTATTAGGCCATCTATACTAAGCTCCACCAGATTTAAAATTAATAATAATTTTTAGCTGCATCTAGCCCGGAAAATAATTTTGGGGCTCCGAGATGCGCAAGACACAGAAGTGCCTTCTTGCTGCACTACCTGCAACTTGACCCTCATATTGTCAGAATTCGAAGTAATCATGACTACTGGGTTGCCACACTCTTAGATCCCCCAAACTTTTCGATCAACCTTTTCATTTTAATAAAGACCAAAAAAAAATGGTCATTTTTGAAATTATAAGCATTAGCAGGTTATTAGAAACTGAAATCAAACAGTTTTCAACTCAAAACGTTATTCTAGGTGATGTTACATTTTCACATAGGACCCCTTGTTCGAAAGGAGCTTCTGAACTCTCTCGTCCATTGAATTTGTCAGGTTTTGGATGGTTTCTGCTTCAATTGTTTTGCATGAGGACAGAATACCCTCCCAGAGCTGTTGCTTAGATGTGAACTGCCTCCCGCCATCATAGACACTCCTTTTGATGATGCTCCAGAGGTTCTGAATGGGGTAGAGGTCAGGGGAGCATGGGGGTCACACCATAAGTTTGTCCCCTTTTATGCCCATATCAGCCAGAGATGCAGATGTTTTATGTGCAGCATGAGATGGTGCATTATCATGCAATAAAATGATCTTGCTGTGAAATACACGGTTCTTCTTCTTGAACCATGGCAGGAAGTGCTGTTTGAGAAAATCCACATACATTATGGAGTTCATCTTTAGCGCCTTCAGGGATCCTAAAGGGGCCGACAATCTCTCTCCCCATGATTCCAGCCCAAAACATTACTCCACCTCCTCCTTGTTGGCGCTGTAGCCGTGTTTGCGTGGGGTGTCCATCAACCAGCCATCCTCCACTCCATCCATCTGGACCATCGAGCGCTGCACGGCACTCATCCGTGAACAAAACAGTTTTGAAATCAGTCTTCATGTAATGTTTAGCCCACTGGAGCCGTTTCTGCTTGTGTGAAGTGGATAGAGGAGGTCGACAGGATGGCGTATGCACAGCTGCAAACCTCTGAAGGACCCTGCATTTTGTTGTTCGGGGGACGTTGGAGGCACCAGCAGCTTCAAAAACTTGTCTGCTGCTATGACAAGGCTTTTTTGCCGCTGCTCTTTCAACCTGACGTAATTGCCTGTAGGAAAGAGTCCTCAATTTGCCCTTATCAGCACGCACACGTGTGTACTGTGAATCAGCTACATACTTCTTGATTGCCAAGACACTTCATCCTGATCATCGCACAATGTTGATTGTAGTCATGCCTTGACCTAAACACTCCACAATTTGTTGCTTCTCAGCAGCCGACACATCCTTTTTCTTTCCCATTTTGGCAGAAAATGTAGGCTGCTTAATAATGTGAGACAGCCTTCTTAAGTAGTCTTGCCTTTCATTGGACACACCTGCCAAACTAATTAGCACAGGTGTCTGCAATTGCTTACAGTGATATAAAGAGCCCTGACACACATCACCATCAATGAGTTTAACTGACAAACAAACAAATTCTTCCCTTATCACTCCTAAACACTTTTTGCATAATAATTTGGAACACAGTGTACATGTGCTTTTCCACAAAACACCAGTGGTTCACGTAGTGAATCTTACAGTTCTAACTTGCCAACCGTGGTTTGTATGGAGTTGTTCAATAAAGGGCCCAAAATTAAGATAACATAGATGGGAGAGGTCTCTATGAATAGGAATTCCTAAGTATTTGATTCCCTGTGAGGGCCAGGCAAAGGGAAAGCTGGACTGGATGGAATCCTATATGGATTTGGGGAGGGAGACATCGAGGGCCTCAAACTTCGCTGCATTGATTTTAAAATTTGACCATGTAACAAAGTGATCTATTTCAGCCATAACAGCATGGATGGATATATGTGATTGAGTGATATATACTAGGACATCATCAGCAAATAGAGAGCACTTGTACTCGGTGCCTCCCACCTCAATCCACCTAATATTGGGGTTATGGCGAATTGATGAGAGCAGGTGCTCCATCACTAGGATGTATAAGAGATGGGACAGAGGACATCCCTGCCTTGTCCCATTGGTGATTGTGAAAGGTGATGAAAATGTTCTGATGCACCCCCTGGGCCTTGGGACACCCGGAGCCGGACCCTTTTTGGTGGATGCTGGTGGTTGTAGTCTTTGTGGCGGCGACCCGGTTCCGTGGCTCAGGGTGGTCAAACCAGTGGCGGAACTATTTATGTGGTTTTGATGTTTAAATGTCCGACTACGCCACCCGTGGATTGCGGTCAGAGTGAACCGCCGCTGCAGGGCAGACCGCTGAGGCTGGTGTTGTGGGTGCAGCAGAGCGTAGCATAACTCCCCACGGGAGGAGTATAGCCTCAGGGCAGTGTATGCGGAGGATGGGGGTGATGGTGCAGGGCAGCAGCAGTAACGACACGGAGTCAGTGATGCAGTCCAGGGCCTTTACTCACAGTTCTTATTATCCAGACCACGTCTGCAGGTAACGGCTGCCCACCTCGTACTGTGCTCACCAGGTGAGGGGCTCAGACAACTCCCAGATAACTTTGGAGCGCTTCACAGGACCCCCTTTGTGTGTCCTTTGTCTGGCCTTTCTTACCAACCCTTCTGTCCCGCTGCCTCGGGCCTCCTCTTGGTAAACTTGGCGCCAGTTTCCCTGACCCTATGTGGTGCCTTCCTAGCGGGTGTAGCGAGGGGCTGCGCCACATAAAATGTCAGAGCCTCTGGTTTCTAGCTGAGGGTCGTTTCCTGCCTCCACTAGTTTCGGGGACCGGTCTCCCCCTTTTGCCTGACCCCTCCACGCAGGTGGATTCGGGCGTGCGGTGGCGACTCGCCCGTCCGCACCCGTGGGATCCCTTCATTCCTCGTTCCTGGAGCCTTCTCCGCTCCTCTTCCTTCCTTCTCCCTCTTTCAGGCCTGGGCCTCTGTTACTAGGCCCGCCTCCGGAGCAGAGCTCATGCAGAGCCCCTGCTCCCTGCCACTTCTGCTCAGACTTCTCTGCACTGAATTAAGATGGTGCCCACCTTTTATACTCCCTTCTCAATGCACCCAGGAACTGCTTCCTCCCTGCTCCTGCACTACAGGGTTCCCCTTCCTCAGTGTTCCCTCCCCCCACTCCAGCCAGGGACAGGGACTGTCGTGCCCATCTCAGAGGCATATTGGTCGCCCTGCCCCACGGCAATGTGGTGTAATGCATGCAGGTGTCGGGTCCTGATCCACACTCCATCCTTACCTGAGAGTGAGATATCACACCTCTGGGTGAGGTGCAATACCTCTGTAGCAACCGAGCCCTCAGGGTGCTACAGTTCCATTTATCTTCAGCCTAGGTGACGTATTGTGATACAGGGCCGTGATTTTGGCTATAAAAGGGTCCCCTAGACCCCTACCCCAAGCTTTTTAAGAGAATCATATATGGCGTGCCAGGAGACTCTATGGAATGCTTTCTCAGCATCCAACGAGAGTATCTAATTACAAATTTTTAACTGCATCTAGCCCAGGAAATACTTTGTGCCTAGTAGCAGTGTCTGCTAGTCAGCGGATTATCCCGGCTGTTAAGCAAGCTACACCACCTGTAGTTTGGACACTTAATTTTTTCAAAGGAAATGCTTCGGGACCACGGGATACTCAGTGAAGAGCATCAGGAGGCACCCCAAGGCATAGGGGCTGGGACTGGCAGTAGGATGCCTTGCGGTGGACAGCCGAGCTCGATCCTTATAAAAGCTTTTTAACTGCAGCAGCTTTAGTGGACGCTACTGGAGCTGGAATTACGCGGCTGCTGGCATGAGACTTGCCCTCCAATAGATCCTTGTATATGGATTTAAAGTGTATTCATTCAAATTAGAGAGACAATTTAAATTAAAAAGCTTAGAGCTGCCTCCACCACAGGGGGGCTCGCTCGACCCACCAGCGGACAGGCACCAGTATTGGGAGAGGGGGGCTGGCCGTCAGGGTTCACCGCGGCTCTGGCACAAACCCGGCGACACGGAGGTGGCACGGGCAGGAGCGGACTGAACGTGTCGGCTTCTCACTTTTTGGATTTTAGAAGGGCATGACATGCCTATATTTGTGTCTCCCCCTCCTTTTACTCCTGCACCTCTTTTCTTTTCGCATGACTATATGTACTTGTCACTTTTCCATGTGTTAGTTGTGTCTTCTGAGCAGTTTGTCAGCTTTTGGACACCTTTGAAGGTGTTTTCTATGTGTTTCTATGTGTTTTTGTTTGCCTGCCATTGGTTTTAACGGTGTTCGAAGGTGTTCGACGAACAGTTCGACGAACAGTTCGGCGAACACACGGGTGTTCGACGAACCGAACCGAACTCGAACACTACGGGGGTGGCTCAACACTACTAGTGTCTACCCCTGGTGTGGTGGGTTCAGCGTGAACTACACTACGGGTAGTCTGAGGTAACACCGGTAGGCTGGATAATCTTCTACGAATTCTTTGGCTCACCCTGGGTACGACAGGTTCTCAGCTAGCAGAGGATAGATCTGCCGCTGATGAAGTATCTGTCTCTGGAGCCGATTGATCTCTCTGCTGTTCTGGAGCCTCTGCAGCTTCCGGTGAGGCCGATTGGAGAAAGGTCAGGACCGGTACCACAATTGCTCTGTTCACCTGGGTCCAAGACCAGAGAAATGCTCCAAGAACTGTCTGGACCGTTCCCTCCCCTTTTTCTGTGGGCTGAGGGCTGTCTTAGTCTTCTTCTTTGTGTTTCAACTGTTCAGGGCATATTTTCAGGTGGTCTCTTGAGACTGCCGCTGAAGTTTCCGCTCCATCTTTACTGATGAGGCACACTTTGGTGATATCGTAATTCGAGGGTAGGATGGTGTATGGCTCAACCTCCCACTGGTCATCTAATTTATGGACTCGTCTCTTCCTCTTGAGTACCTGTTCTCCAGGTGATAAGGGAACTGCAGGTGCGTGCTGATTGTAAGTTTTCTCCTGCTTCTGTCTCGCCTGGGACAAACTTCTCTCAACACATTCTTTCACCTTGCGGTATTGTTGCTGCCGCTCTGTATCATCATCTGCATCTGGTGATGTCTTCTCTGGTGTTAAGACTCCAATGTCTAAGTCGATGGGTAGCTTACCAGGTCTTGCTCTCATCAGGTAAGCGGGTGTACAGTTTGTGGAGTTCACTGTGATGTGGTTATATAGGTCCACCAAATCTGGTAACTTCTCTGGCCACAGGCTATGTTCTTCAAGGGGTAACGTCTTCAACAGGTCTATTACCACCTGGCTCATCTTCTCACACAACCCATTGGTCTTGGGATGATACGGTGTCGTCCTGATTTTCTTCAACCGTACAAGTTACAGAATTCCTGGAATACTTCTGCTTCAAAGGCTGGATGTTGGTTGGTGATCACTCGTTCAGGGTAACTGTGCAGGCGACAAAAGTGTTGTTGAAACGCTTTGGCTGCCGTATGAGCCATCTGATCTTTCACTGGCACAAGTACCAAGAACCGGGAGTAGAGGTCTACTATGGTGAGAGCATCGACATAGCCTGACCAGCTTGGGGCTAGCTTCACGTGGTCCAAGGCTACCAGTTCAAGTGGTTGTTTGATGAATATGGGCCCTCTCGCTATTACGGTCTTTCCGTCTCAGATTGCATATACCACATTCTCGACACCATCTCTCGATTGCTTTCCTCATGCCAAACCAGTAGAATCACTCACGTAGCAGGAATTCCAACCTCTTCCACCCGAAGTGTCCATCGTGGTACGCTTCTAAGACCATTGGCGCATCCCGCCTCGAGACTACCACCTGCCAGAAAAGTTTGTGTGTCCGGGAGTTTATGCTTCTTTGACTCAGCTTTCCCTCGTAGATGAACAGCTTGCCCTTCTCCTTCCACAACTGTTGTTCTCCTGTGGAGCATCTGGATCAGGGTGCGAGTTAGCTTGTGTCAGCAACTCCTTTACCAGGCGGACAGCCGGGTCGCTATCCTGCGTCTATGCCCATCCATGGTGGGGCAATGGGTTGAACATGGCCTCTCTGTTTGCGGAGCGCTTGTCCCTCACACAGTGGGAGCACTGGGTCACCCCGTGACGATGGAAAGTGGGTAGCTCTATCTCCTCCAGATCTCCCGGGTCTTCTCCCCCATCTGGCAAGCTGGGCATCCTGGACAGCACATCAGCATTGGTGTTTTTATGCCCCGCCCGATACTTGATGGTAAACTCATAGTTAGACAGTCGGGCCATCCATCGTTGCTCTAGGGCACCAAGCTTCGCAGTCTCCAGGTGAGACAGCGGGTTGTTGTCTGTGAAGACTGTAAATCTTGAGGAGGCGAGGTAGTGTTTGATGCGCTCCATTACAGCCCGGACTATGGCTAAAAACTCCAACTTGAAGGAACTATAGTTGTCGCGGTTCCTTTCCATAGGACGGAGCTTCCTGCTGGCATAGGCAATCACTCTATCTCTGCCCTGCTGTACCTGGGACAACACCGCTCCCAGTCCCACATTGCTGGCATCCATATGGAGTATAAAGGGTTGGCCATAATCGGGATAGGCCAGGACTTCGTCTCCAGTAAGTCGTGTGAAATATTTGTCTTCTGGTGTACCCCATTTGAATGGAGGTTTCGGGTTCTTGGCTTTCTTGGACTGGCCCACTAAGAGGTCCTGCATGGGTGCTGTAAGCTTGGTGAAACCATGATGAATCTCCTGTAGTAGCCTACCAGCCCGAGGAACTGCCGCACTTCCTTGATAGTGGAGGGTCTTGGCCAGCCCTTGATCACAGTGACTTTTTCAGGGTCTGGTGCTACACCTTCAGCGCTTACCACATGACCTAGGTACTGCACCTTGGGCTTTAACAGGTGGCACTTGGACGGCTTTACTTTCAGGCCATAACCAGATAGGGCTTCGAACACCTCGGCCAGGTGCTCCAGGTGGTCTTCATATGTCTTCGAGTACACGATTACGTCGTCTAGGTACAGCAGGACAGTTTTGAAGTTTTTGTGTCCTAGGCAACACTCCAACTGCTGGAAGGTTCCTGGGTCGTTGCAAAGCCCGAACGGCATTCAGTTGAACTCGCTGAGGCCCATTGGTGTTGTAAACATGGTCTTTTCTCTGTCTGCCTCTGCCATAGGAACCTGCCAGTACCCACTGGTGAGATCCAAAGTGGAGAAATAGTTAGCTGATCTCAATGCTGCTAATGATTCCTCAATTCTGGGTAATGGGTAGGCGTCTTTATTAGTGTTGAGCGAGCATGCTCGACACTGCTCGGTACTTGCCTGAGCATCTCACTACTCGGGATGTTCGGTGAGCACCGAGCATTTTCGGATTACTCGGGCCGGAGCTCGGGTCTCTGCCCTGCATATTTGGCGCTCTTTACAGAGCCAATGAACATGCAGGGATTGCCAACCAGTCACTGTAATGCCGCAGCCATGTTGGTTGTGGGCATTACAGTGATTGGCTGGCCGCATAGCGTCACTTCGAGTATTTAAAACCGGGCGCCGCCATCTTGGACACAGTTGCTCCGGATCAGACAGTGTAGGGAGAGTGCTGCTGAACTAGGGAGAGATTTATACTGCAAAATAGGTAGTGTAGGTTCCCTAAAGCCTGCAAAATCAAACAAACAGTCCTTCTGAGGACTAATATCCATCCCAGATATCAGGCAGGCAGGCTGTATAGGAAACGCAGTGGTTATAGCAGCAAACACTGCATTACACCCCTGTGTGCTGCTGCTGCTCAAATTGCTAGACTTAGCCTCAGGTCACAGGGGCCAGGAAAAATCCTTTTTTTTTTCATCTAAATCCTCTTTTTTCCTCAGTCAGACTGTACAAATACCCGTCTTATTAACCTTTTGGTATTCCCCCCCCCACAAAAAAAAAATTGAGTGTGTCTGTGAGTGTTCAGACACAAATATATCTGTTTAAAAAAGTCAGGTATACGCCAGGAAATTCAAACTGTGGTTTTCCTCTTCCATGTTTCAAATCTCTGTATTATCCACTTTTTTGCCTTTTTTCCATAAAAAAAACAGTTTGAGTGTCTTGGTGATTGTTCAGACACAAATATATCTATTTAAAAAAGTCTGGTATACGCCAGGAAATTAGAACTGTGGTTTTCTTCTTCCACGGTTCAAATCTGGGTGTTATCCACCTTTTTGCCTTTTTTCCATAAAAAAAAATAGTTTGAGTGTCTCGCTGACTGTTCAGACACAAATGTATCCATTTAAAAGATTCTGGTGTAGGCCAGAGAACTAGAACTGTGGTTTTCCTCTTCCACGGTTCAAATCTGTGTGTAATCCACCTTTTTGCCTTTCTAACATAAAAAAAAACAGTTTGAGTGTCTCGCTGACTGTTCAGACACAAATATATCTGTTTAAAAGATTCTGGTGTAGGCCAGAGAACTAGAACTGTGGTTTTCCTCTTCCACGGTTCAAAACTGGGTGTTATCCACCTTTTTGCCTTTTTTCCATAAAAAAAAATTGTTTGAGTGTCTCGCTGACTGTTCAGACACAAATGTATCTATTTAAAAGATTCTGGTGTAGGCCAGAGAACTAGAACTGTGGTTTTCCTCTTCCACGGTTCAAATCTGTGTGTAATCCACCTTTTTGCCTTTCCAACATAAAAAAAACAGTTTGAGTGTCTCGCTGATTGTTCAGACAAATATATCTGTTTAAAAGATTCTGTTGTAGGCCAGAGAAATAGAACTGTGGTTTTCCTCTTCCACGGTTCAAATCTGGGTGTAATCCACCTTTTTACCTTTTTTACGTAAAAAAACACAGTTTGAGTGTCTCGCTGACTGTTCAGACACAAATATATCTGTTTAAAAGATTCTGGTGTAGGCCAGAGAACTAGAACTGTGGTTTTCCTCTTCCACGGTTCTAATCTCCTTTTTATTACCTTTTTATTACCCTTTTGCCATTGATACTGCGAGAGTAAGCTATTTTACGCAAGGTGCGTGGGAAGGGACGTGGAACGGGACGTTCTGGTGATGGTGCGTGCAGAGGCTGGGGCCGTGGCCAAGGTGAAAATGTGCCACAACCAACAGCCACATCATCTCACTCCCAGTTCAAAACCGAATTACTAGGGAAGCACGCAACAACATCACTATTGCGAACTGATCAGTGTGAACAGGTTATTAATTGGATAGCAGATAATACTTCCAGACACCTGGGCACCACCACCTCCGGTCTGTCTTCCACACGGTCAAGTCTTAGTAGCCGTGAGTCTCGACCACATACTCCTCCTCACCCTTATGCTCCTTCCTCCCACCATGCCGAGTGTCGTCAGACAGCAACTGATGCCACAGTTGGACACTCTGAAGAGCTGTTCACTGGTCCATTTCCAAATTTGGGCCCCTCGCCTGCTCCGCTTGAAGTGGTGGAAGAGGAGATCCCATGTAGCGATGGCCAAATATTTGAACAGCCACGGCCACAGGAAGGCGATGCTGGCAATTTGTCACAAGAGGTGGACGATGACGAGACACAATTGCCGCGAAGTGAGGAGAAGGACCGTAGTGGGGACGTGGAAGAGGAGGAGGTGGTGGATGATCTAGCAACTGACCCAACGTGGCAGGAGGACACGCAGAGCGAGGCCAGCAGCACACAGGGGGAGGGAGGCAGAGTACCCCAACAGGCAGGAAGAAGCAGTGTGGTGGCTGCAGACAGAAGGCGGGCAACCGTTCCCCGTAACACCAACACGAGGGACGTTGCCAGTACAACTGGTAGGTCTTCCAGAGTCTAGAATTTTTTTAAAGACTCTGCTGATAACCCCAAACAGGCCGTTTGTACCACCCGCCGTGCCAGCATCAGCAGGGGTGACAAAAACTACCAGCCTGACCACCACCAGCATGATCAGGCACATGTCAGCAAAGCACCCGACTTTGTGGGGCAAACCCCAGGGTCCACGACCAGTGTCAGCGGGTGTCTTCCGCTGTTGTGCGTGTAAGAGAACCCTCTGTTGTGCGTGCAATGCAATCCCCTGTCCATACTGCATGCAAAGATGCCCCCTCCTCTCAGTCTTCACTTGTTTTGGCAGTTTCTCAAGAAACAGTATCAACGTCCACGTCACACGTCCCACCGCAGCGTTCAATTGTCCATATCCCAGACCTTTGAACAAAAGCGCAAATTCGCAGCCAACGCACCACAGGCCATAGTCCTAAATTCGCACATTTCACGACTGCTTGCGTTGGAAATGCTGCCTTTTAGGCTGGTTGAGACGGAATCCTTCCGCAACCTTATGGCGGTGGCCGGCCCTTGGTACTCGGTCCCCAGCCGACACTATTTTGCCCGGTGTGCCATCCCTGCACTACACAAGCACGTGTCCATAAACATCTGCCGTGCCCTCATCAATACAGTTACTGGGAAAGTCCACCTGACAATGGACACGTGGACAAGTGCTTGTGGCCAGGGACGGTTCATCTCCCTGACGGCACACTGGGTAAACATAGTGGAAGTCGTGACCCAGTAGGACCTTGGGACAGAACACATCCTCCCCACACAGAAGGTTGCGGGCCCTAAGTCAGTCAGAGTTGCCCCCACAGTGTACAGCTCCTGCGCATCATCTTCCTACTCCTCATGTTTAGCCTTCATCTGAGATATCACCACATCAGTTACAAGCTGGAAGCACTGCAGTACTGCCTCAGCCAAGTGGCAACAGGCTGTGCTGAAACTCATAAGCTTAGGTGATAAACCTCACACAGCTTGTGAGTTGTGGGCAGCTGTGAAAGAGCAGGCAGATCTGTGGCTGAGACCGCTGAACCTACATCCAGGCATGGTCGTGTGTGACAATAGCCGTAACCTGGTGGCGGCTCTGAGGCGAGGCGAGATCACACACGTACCATGCCTGGCTCATGTGTTTAACCTCGTGGTTCAGCGGTTTATTAAATCGCACCCCGAGTTGCCACATCTGCTAGTCAAACTACGCCGCCGGTCAGCTCATTTTCACAAGTCGGCTACAGCTTCCGCCGCCCTTGCTGTGTTGCAGCAGCGTTTGCAGCTTCCAGCAGACTGACTGGTGTGTGATGTCCCCACACATTGGAACTTTACCCTCTACATGTTGCAAAGGATTTGTGAGCAGAAGAGAGCAGTTGTGGAGTACCAGCTGCAGCAAGGCCGTTGATATTCAGGTAAGACTCCACACATAAGACCTCAGGAGTGGACCTGGATGTCTGACATATGTACCATCCTGACAAACTTTGAGGAATCCACCAAGATAGTGAGTGGCGATGACGCCATCATTAGCATCAGCATCCCACTTGTCTGTCTTTTGCAACGCTCTGTGCAGAGAATTAAAGAGGAGGCATTGCAGCCAGAGTATGATGAGATGGATCAAGAAGCCGTAGCGGGTGATTACACACAGCCCAGCCTCATCTCATCCCAATGTGCATTGGGGGACAAGGCGGGAGAGGAGAACAGGAGCTGGCATCATGCGCTGTAGACGGAAGTACCTGTACAACTGTCATACCGTCGGTTAAGCGTGGGTGGCCTGACGACAGGGGGGAGGAGGAGGAGGAGGAGAGCATAGTCAGTCGTCAACTTGGTGAGGACACGGAAGTCTTGCCCGTTACCAGTCTGGCATGCATGGCTGACTTTGTGTTACACCGCCTTAACCGTGACCCTCGCGTTATCAAAATGTTGGGTGACAGTCATTACTGGTTGGTGACACTTTTAGACCCCCGCTACAAGAAGAACTTTCACTCTCTTATTCCTGAGGTGGAGAGGTCTACAAAAATGGTGCAGTACTAGAAGGCCCTTGCTGCAGAACTGTTAAAAAAAATCCTATCTGAACACGCTAGTGGCAGAGATCACAGTTCGTTGCCCAACCACAAGATGTACAGGCGAGAGAGACGCAACTCCAATCCAGCAGAGGCAGGGGATCACTGTCAACGTTCTGGGACAGTTTTCTGAGACCAATCCAGCTTACAGGCCCTGAGGCGTGGGGTAATCTCACAAGGAGTGGAAAGTTTCAAAAGATGGTGAGGGAGTACCTTGCCAACTGTACCAGTGTCCTCCGTGATTCCTCTGTGCCTTTTAATTATTGGGTATCCAAGCTGGACACTTGGAATGAACTCACTCTGTATGCCATGGAGGTCCTGGCCTTCCCTGCCACTAGCGTTTTATCGGAGCGTCTTTTTAGTGCCGCTGGGGGAATTATAACTGATAAGCGCACTCACCTGTCAACTGACAATGCTGACAAGCTGACCCTTATCAAAATGAACAAGGGCTGGATTGGGCCAGACTTCTCATCACCACCAAATGACAGCAGAGTAACATAAAGTCAAATCCACTGTGTTATTTCGGGAGGTGTATTCCCATGCACCGCTTCACACCCACACATAGGTATACGCTTCCTTATTTCAGCTGTTTTTCGCTCTTCTCTTAATCCTCAGCCTCCACCACCACTATACCACCAGGGTGACCGTGGTCCGTGTTGCCAACATTGCAAGTTCCTCCATCCTAATTTTAGGCAGCTTTTGCTTGGAAGGCATAGGCAAAGACTATGGGATCCTTTTGGTACAGAAACATATCCTACAAAACATGTGTGGTTGACTGGCCTGATATTGATGTGACTGGTCCCTGTTCCTCCTGCTCTTTCTCCTTTGCCACCACCTCATCCATCATTCATCACCTGAAGCTTTGTGTTAATGGGAGTCATAGAACTGGGATAGTAGAAGGAAAACATCCAGCAATCCTCGGAGGAGGTAGGATATGCGCCAAAACGCTGACCACCTCAGGCCTAGCCGCTACTACATACATGCGCTTGCATTCCAAGGAACAGAAAGCTAAGGAGATGGATGGCCTCATGATCATGAATAATTTACTTGTTGTGTAGGAGGCCGACCACTGCTGCTGTCTACCTTCTGAACTTTGTGTTGAAACCTGATTGACCCAGGACCCGCAATCCTCTATGTCTGGAGGACGTGTTGAATCCCAGTGTCCATCTGTGCCCCTGCTTCCACAATATTAACCCAGTGTGAAGTCGTCAGTGAGATGGACCATCCCTGGCCACATTCACTTGTCCACGTGTTTGTGGTTAGTCTGTCCTTCCCACTAAATGCACCGGGGAGGGCACAGGTAATGTTTTGGTATGCGCGCTTGTGTATTAAGCGCACCGGGACAAATAGGGGCGGCTGAGGACCGTGTGTGGGCACCCGGCCACGAGACGGCTGGGGACCGAGTATGGACACCCGGCCGCCCCCTGGCGGCTGGGGACCAAGAGTGGACACTTGGCTGCCGGGCGACTGGGGACTGAGTATGGATACCAGGCCGCCGACGCAGCCATGACGTGGTGGCCAGATTCCGCCTCCATAGTTACATAGTTACATAGTTACATAGTTAGTAAAGCCGAATAAAGACTTGCGTCCATCAAGTTCGACCTGTTAGTTCTGTAATTGCTAAAGTTGATCCAGAGGAGGGCAAAAACCCCAAATGATTTGGCCAATCTTCACCTGAGGAAAAATTCCCTCCCGACTCTGAAGCCAGCAGTCAGAATAAATCCCTGTATCAACCTACTATTTTATTCTATTTTTAAGTATATGCAGAAATCTGCCTGGTATCTAGAAAAGCATCCAGTCCCCGCTTGAACTGGTTTAGTGAATCCGACATTACCGTCTCCTCACTCAGTGAATTCCATATTCTCACTGCTCTTACCGTAAAGAACCCCTTCCTATGCTGGTGCTGAAACCTTTTCTCTTCCAGTCTTAGTGAATGCACTCTTGTTACCGTAATATCCCTCCTTTTGAACAAATCCCGGGCAAGGTCTCTATACTGTCCCCTAACATATTTGTACACATTTATTATGTCCCCCCTCAACCTTCTCTTTTCCAGGCTGAATAGTCCTAGTTTTGCCAACCTCTCTGGGTATTGCAGTCCCTCCATTCCCCTTATTAATTTTGTTGCCCTCCTTTGTACCTTTTCAAGCTCATTTATATCCTTTCTATATATTGGGGCCCATAACTGAGCACAGTATTCCAAGTGTGGTCTGACCAGTGCTTTGTACAGTGGAAGAACAATGTTCTCATCCTTTGCAGCTATACCTCTTCTGATACATCCCATTACCCTGTTTGCCCTTACAGCAGCCGCCTGACTTTGGGCACTCCAATTTAGTTTGCTATCAATCAAGATGCCCAAGTCCTTCTCCATCTCTGAATTCCCCAATGGTTTCCCATTCAGTGAGTACTGGTGACTTCCATTTTTCCTTCCCATATGTATGACCTTACATTTCTCTTCGTTAAACCTCATTTGCCATTTAATGCTCCACCTACCCAGCTTATCCAAATCCCTCTGTAGGTCTTCACTATCCTCTTTTGTATTAATTGTTTTACATAACTTTGTGTCATCTGCAAATATTGATATTTTACTATTTATCCCGTTGACTATGTCGTTAATAAAGATATTAAATAACATTGGGCCTAGTACAGACCCCTGTGGTACCCCACTAGTGATGCTTACCCAATCTGAGTATATTCCATTTATAACCACCCTCTGCCTTCTATCCTTTAGCCAGTTAGCTACCCACTTGCAGACATTTTCCCCCAGCCCCATCATTCTCATTTTGTATACCAACCTATTATGTGGCACGCTATCGAACGCTTTTGAGAAGTCGAGATACACGACATCCACTGGTTCCCCCTGATCTACTCGAGAGCTAACCTCCTCGTAGAAGTCAATCAGGTTTGTTTGGCAGGAGCGATTCCTCATGAATCCATGTTGGTTCGGGGTTAATAGATTATTAGCATCAAGATGCTCCATGATTGCCTCATTAATAAAGCCTTCAAAAATTTTGCCCACAACGGACGTCAGACTCACCGGCCGATAGTTTCCGGTGTTACTTTTTGCTCCCTTTTTGAATATTGGCACTACATTCGCCTGTCGCCAATCAAGTGGTACAGACCCAGTCTCAACAGAGTCCTTAAATATAAGATATAACGGTCTGTCTATCACATTACTTAGTTCCCTTAGTACCCGTGGGTGTATGCCATCAGGTCCTGGTGATTTGTTTATTTTAATGTTACTGAGGCGTTTCTGTACCCCAGCTTGGGTTAGATTAGTCATACTTAGTGGAGGATTAAGTTTGTCACTTCTCATTTCGCCTGTTAGTTCTTTTTCCTTTGTGAAAGTTGACGAAAAAAATTTATCCACATGCCTAAAAGGCCTAATTTCAAGAGCAAGCAAGCAAGCAGTATGGTATTGCAGCCTGGGGGTCGGTGGGTGGCAGGCTGCATACTTGTTCTTGCATTGCAAGGAATGGGGGAGGTACAATTGAACACTGCCCTGGGACAAGGACTTGAACGGGGATAGTTGCAAGTCTGCAATGACAGGTGCAGGGCGGGAGGCATCTTCGCATGTGCCATGAACAGGGGGTTGGCGTGCACACACTACAGCGGAATAGGCTGTCCTTCCCACTAAATGCACTGGGGAGGGCACAGGTAATGTTTTGGTAGGCTCGCTTGTGTATAAGTTGCACCGGGACAAATAGGGGTGGCTGGGGACCGAGTATGGATACCAGGCTGCTGACGCAGCCATGACATGGTGGCCAGCGTCTGCCTCCACAAGCCTAAAAGGCCTCATTTCAAGTGCAAGCAAGCTAGCAGTATGGTATTGCAGCCTGGGGGTGAGTGGGTGGCAGGCTGCGCACTTACGCTTTCATTCCAAGAAAACAAAGCAGATGCTAACTTCTATCATCATCATCATGCTCCTCACCTTGGCACTCTCAACTCCCCTGATGGAGAAGCCAGTTGTCTGGTGGGCTCGTCCAATGCTGCCATAAAGCAGGCCAGGCTAAGAAAAGTGTGGGGAAGGTTACCGGGACAAATAGTGGTGGCTGGGGACCGAGTATGGAGACCTAGCTCCCGAAGCAGCTTTGAGGTAGTGGCCAGCTTCGGCTTCCTCCAAATAAAAGGTCCCATTTCAAGTGCAAGCTAGTAGTATAGTATTGTAGCCTGCTTGGTTGGCTGCATATTTGCGCTTGCATTGCAAGGAATGGGGGCGGTACAATTGAACACTGCCCTGGGACAAGGACTTGCAGGGGTTAGTTGCAAGTCTGCATCTTCTGATGCGGCAAGGATTACTTCTGATGGGCACACTTTTAGGCAGTGACATGGGTGTCAGAGATGCTTCCAGGGGTCTTCCCCATGCTGTTCCCATGTCTTTTCAGCACTGTATGCATGTGTCACACAGCACATGGTCAGATAAGGTTGTATAATGTTAAAATGACATTTCCCGGTGAATGAAATTGTCACGGTTGAAAGCAATACAAAAGTGCAAAAAAAAATAAAAAAATGCTACTTGTGAACATAGCCCCAGGTGTGGAGAAGTATTTTTGTTTTTGGTTATTTATTTTACCTTATACACAAGTCTTTACCTTGGAAAAGATGTTCCTTAACATATTTCACAGGAAAACAGTTTCAGTTTCGTTTTTGATCGTTTTATTGTGAGCCCTTAAAAGTGGCTTAATACCTCTGACCACATTGTTGACAGCAGTGACCTGGGGGTCAGAAATTCTTCCTGGGGTGATAACCATGCTGTCCCCATGTCATTTGAGCATTGTCACTATCGTTTTGGGCACTTTTTAGGCTTTCTACAGACTGCCGGGGGTGCCGCCGCAAAAATTCTCGGGTCTCCCGTAGACTAACATTGGGCTCGTTGCTTGGGTCGAGCACCCGAGTATCACAGCAAGCTCGGCCCGAGCTTCGAGCACCCGAGCATTTTAGTGCTCGCTCAACACTAGTCCTTATGTGTAATGCGGTTAATCTGCCTGTAATCAACACACATCCTCATTGTACCATCCTTTTTTCTAGCAAGAACTAATGGAGCTGCCCAAGGGCTACAACTATCTCTGATCACCCCAGCCCCCTTCATCTCCCGTAACATTCCTTTGGCACATTGATAGTGAGCTGGGGATATAGGCTGGTACCTCTCTTTAATGGGTGGATGATCTCTCGTGGGGATATGATGTT
This sequence comes from Phyllobates terribilis, assembly GCF_046119375.1. Classification (NCBI taxonomy): domain Eukaryota; kingdom Metazoa; phylum Chordata; class Amphibia; order Anura; family Dendrobatidae; genus Phyllobates; species Phyllobates terribilis. The sequence continues at coordinate 732,436,731 of NW_027362763.1, read as the reverse complement.
GGACCCCTTTTACTTGCCCAAAGTCTAGTGGGTGTTTGCTGAAGACTCGCTCATATTCTTGGACCTCCCTGTATACTCCATGCTTTTGGTGCAAAGGGGGTGGAGTCGGTGCCTATTTGTAGCTTCTGACACCAATCCTTCATCTGCCCCTTGGTTTGGACAGAGGCAAGGGTTCCACTGCATTTATTGCGTTGTTACTGACAGTGAATAGCTTAGCAAGGGTAGCATACTGGGGTAAATGGACCTCTTTCTTCCCACAATTCAGGATGCGTATCAGTACTCTCCCCTTGCGGACATCGACTACCCCCCTGGCTGTCATGGTGGGCCTACTATCATAGTACACGGGTTCTACCAGGGCCTGAAAATCTTGACCCCTGAGACCGATTGCTGCCCGACACCATATTAACATTTCACTCCTAGGGGGCATTGAAATGGGGAATGGATCACTCATTCTGACACTGCCAACTTCTCCTCCAGACAGCTCTACCTGTTGTCTTTTCATCAGGGCTCTGAATTCCTTCTGTAGAACTCGCTGCTGACTGGAACTGGCAGTCTCTGCGACCTGTTGCAACAAAACAATAATTTCTCCAAGACAATTTTCTATCACATTGGTGCCTAATGTTATCATAGGATGACTTTCTCGGCGATCAATAATAAACAATAATCATTATGATGGCAATTCTACTCGGCCAATTTTTATGGTTACCTCTTTATACCCCACCTGAGGCAAGGGCTGACCATTACTGGCATAGATGCTAAGATGTTCATCTGGACGGCGGTTAATGCCTGAATCAGTCCAGTATTGCTTATAAAGGATATATGGCATCGTTGTCACCTGGGACCCAGTGTCCAGCAGTGCGTTCATCGGGATGCCATCAAGCATGACAGGTAGACCGGTCGTCCTCCCACGTCTCGCCAGCTTTGTGGGCCTGGTCGTTTTACGCCTGGGGGTTTGCACTCTGCCCCAGGGGTTGCTCATTTTAAATCGCAGAATCTTGCAAAGTGCCCCGCCTTTTGACAGTGGCGGCAGATGGGTTGTCCGTCCTGGTTGTAGCAATCGCTGTTTCTCCCTCTGGTCGGTGGAATCCTTCTCTGTCGTCGCCACGGGATGTCATCTGGACTGGAAGCCAGCTGGATCCTTTCCTTTGGAGACACTTGCATGGCCTGCACGGTTTTGGTTAGTGTAGCCACACTTTTGGTCAGCTCCTTGACCTGAAGGCGTAGGTCTGCAGACGGGTCATTATCTAGGGTCTGCGCGTCATCCTTCACAGGTGTCGAGGAAAAGGACGCCACCTCTTGGTGGTATGTGATAGCTGGGCTCCGGAGGGATGCAGTGTCACCTGGGGTTGGTTGCCGTGGCACCCGGATGGCTCGGTCTTTAAATTGCGCAAAGTCCAGATCAGGGTTTTGCAGAGCCATAATGCGCAGCTGTGTCTGGTGGGCGTTACACAGGAGCCCCTCAATAAACTGCTCAGTTAGCAATCTGTCCTCGTCTCGCACACTGTCGGGGTCTACCTTTTTAATGGCCCGCAGCGCCTCCTGCAGTTTTAGAGCATAGTCCCCTACACTGTCCTGCACTCTTTGTTTGCACCCGTAGAACTTCATTTTAATCTCTGCTGCTGTGCGGGTGTCAAAGGTATCCTTCAACCTGGCCAGTGTTTCTTTAACAGTGCCTTTGTCCCTGCCCGGCCAGGACTTTACCTCTCTCTGGGCTGCACTGATTAGCTGGCCTATGAGGATGCTGACTTTTTGCTCCTCAGACAGGGTGTACACTTTAAACAAATTGCGCAGTCTCTCCTCAAAGTTGCTCAGGGTGTGCGACTCCTCTGAGTACTGGGGCAGCCACGCCACCCTTGTTATATATGGCATTGATAACAGCATCAGAGTGGCGGCAGCCGCACCTGTGGCAGAGTCCTCTCCCAGATTGGGCATCTTCTTCCCCCCTAGTGAGCCTCAGCCAGGTCCTTGGTTTCTGCTGATGTACCAGTCTGCTGCTGTGCAGGTCACTGTACAGCTGCACTCTTGCTGCACAGCTTCTCACACTTGTATTGTATTCACAGAGCTGGAGCAGCTGGGTGGATGGGATGGATGGATGGGATCACACAGCCCTCTGCAGCGGGAGGCGACAATCTCCCCCCTCAGTCTGATGCAAAAGGGAAGGCTGGCACCTTTCAGCCTGAGTGACAGACAACTCTGGTACAGTCTATGCAAGTGGGAGGGGCCTATTTTGGCACCAATTCCGACACCCCGCCCATGATGGGACACTCCACATACCATTAACTCCGCATGTGCTACAGTAATGGCTGCAGTTTATACAGTTATACACAGTCTTTGTGGCACACAGGACCCGGTTATAAAGGGCTTCGTGAATCCTGCTCGTGACGCCAAGTTGACGCGCCCCCTGGGCCGTGGGGTACTCAGTGCCGGGCCGGTCGGTGCAGGGGATGTCACAGTGGCAGTGACCCGGTCCATGACCAGGGCGGTCAATAAAAGGGGATTATAGTTTTTATAGTTTAATGTTTGTGACGCCACCTGTGGTATGCGGCTATATGGAGCCGCCGCTGCGGTACAGATCCTCTGGAGCTGATGGTGACGCAGCAGAGTTGGGACAGCTCTCCACAGGCAGAGCTTAGCTCCACGGCAGGAAATGGTGATGTTATAGATGTTGCTGTGCAGTGTAATGCAGGGGATGGCGCAGATAATAACCAGTCCACAACTTAATGGCGGTTTCCTCTTATCTTTAATTGCGGTGGTTTGGCAGACCGGGGCACGGGTACTAGCTTGTAGTAGAGGTCCGGGCAGCCTGGAAGCAAGTTGGGAATCCACCTCGCTAGGTGAAGTTGGAGGTCTTCTTTTTGCGCTAATCTCTTTGGCCCTGCTGCTTATAGCTGTGCTGTGGCCCTCATCCTTGAGTAAAATGTCTTTGTGCTCACCCATATGGCAGGCAGCTCGGGCCTTCCTGGAGTGTCGCTCCTACGTGGTGGTGCTGGGCCCTATGTGCTGCTGAGCCTCCGGGTGTCTGATGGGGCCAGGAGACCTGCAGTCTCCTGCCCTCCGGTTTCTGCTGCTGGGCCTTCAATGCCCCACAACCTCGGACCTTGATGTCCGGTTCTTCTACGCTCCCCTCTGAGGTGAGCTGCCGTGAAGTTTCACTCCCCAGGTCTTTCCTCGTCGCTGTCCTGTATTCAACTCCTCTCACTAAGTCTAACTAACCCCGCCTTCAGATTCCAGTTGCTAAGAGGAGGAGCTCCTCTTGCTGATCTGGAGTCAGGAAAGTGTTGTATGCTGGTATACCTGACTAGGGGACCCCTGCTTGATTCCAGGCATGGCATCACCTCTTGTGAGGGAGGAAATGCCACTGTGGCAACCGGACCCCTGGGGTGCCACACACCCATGGAGTAAGAATCGTCACTACACCAGTAGATAAATTCACAAAGTGTATAATTTCCAAAATGGGGTCACTTGAGGGGGATTCTGCCCTTTCAACATGTAGGGTCTCTGTATATGGAGTCTGCAAACTTTTCTTGGAAAATATGCACTCCAGGAGGCAAAAAGATCTCTGTCCCTCTTGAGTCTCGCCTCTGGAGTGGTGCTTTAAATGTAATACCACTGCCCCCTCTTTCATACTCACCTCCTGCCGCCTTTATTGTTTTCCACCATCGCTCCCGTTGGTCTATGGCGAAAAGTGATCTGCTGGCAGCTCCAGTGTTTCATGGAGCGGCGCGAAGGTCACTTTTAAATACAAGTCTATTAGAGCCTCGTTCCGCCTCTCATAGACTTGTATTGAGAGCTTGTGATGTTGCATCTGACTTCTGGCCAATCAGAAGTTATGGGCACAAGAGGGCACTGTGGGAACGGAGCAGTGACGAAAAATGGTGAAGGCGCAGGAGGGTGAGTATATGACCAGGTGCAGGGAACTTACATTTAAAGCACCACTTCAGCTTTAATGAAAAAGAATAAATGTGAAGACTTACTGTCTAAAAACAAAAATTTGGATGCATCTAAATGGACAAAAACAGAGACGTATCTTGTAGCTCCTCGGCCCCAGTCTAAAATGTGAAACATTGTCCTTGCATTGTTATACTAATGTGTTCTTATGTTTCAGAAGAGTCGTTGTGCCCTCTAAATCACTAAGGCCTGGGTGCAACTGTGAAAAGAAAATTGCATCCAGCGATACGTTACATTCCGTCATCCAAAGCAATTTTTTAAGTAAATGATCAAATCGTTATCAGTTTGTCAGAGATTTTTAAAACATGAGACAAATATACTTTGTATCTCATTTCCTATATATTTTACAACCAGAATATTTTGCAGTAGTAAATTAAAATAAACAGGGTTTATAAACGATATGTTGCCTTTAATTATGTGTAAATTCCTGACAACTATCATTTAACATTTGGCATTACTAAAAGCCTCCTGGGGATAGGTAAGCTACTATTATTCTTAAACAAATGAAATTGTAATGCTGAAATAGTTATTCACTCAACTTCATAAACATCTACTATATTTATTGTGAGTGAAAAGGTTGGAAATGATTGTCTGTAATGACTGCTTTCACTATATAAAGTGAAGCTCAGGTTTGGAGCCACTTTAACTATTACACAGCATTATGAGCAGGGATTGCTTTAGATATCAGAGCAAAGAAGCGACAGTGATATCATATTCCTCAAAGCAATATTAATAATAATAATTTTATTTATATAGCGCCAACATATTCCACAGCACTTTACAATTCAGAGAGGACATGAACAGACTAAATAAGATAAAACAGAGTAATACTTAATTCATCAAATACCAAGAGGACTGAAGGCCCTGCTCGAAGGCTTACAAACTATGTGTTACAAATTCTGACCAGTGTCACTTTATGAGGAATGCTAGAATGCTTCAATGGATCTTAGTGATATAGAATGATTTTATGCGACACATTTATTTCAGGTTAGTGGTAAATTTGGGCTGATATTTTTGGGGTTTATTTGTGAAAATAACAGAATTTTGTCAAAAATTGTAAAAATGTTGCACTTTTCTAACTTTTCATTTTTATGCCCTTAAACAAGATAGTTATATCAAACAAAATAGTTAATAAATAACATTTACTACATGTTTTACTACATGTCTACTTTACATCAGCACCATTTAAAAAAAAAAAAAATTGTGAAGAAGTTAAAAGAATTAAAAGTTGATCAGCAATGAGAAAAAAATGTAAATTTTACTTTTTCCCACAAAAATGTAATTTTAGCCAAAAATGTACCATTCTCACAAGGGGAACAGAAGAAAATGGATCATATAATTTGTTGTGTAATTCCTCCTGAGTAAGCCGACACTCCATATGTGGTGAAAAACTACTGTTTGTGGGAACCGCGGAGTTTGGAAGGGAAGTAGCACCATTTGACTTTTGGAACGCAAATTGACTGTAATCGTTAGCGAGCATCATGTCATGTTTGCAGAGCCCCTGATGTGTTTAAAGGGATCTGTCACCATCTGGGACTTATCCGGCCTCTAATATGGGCATACAGGAGATAGAAATGTAAATCTATACCTACCTGTATGCCCCATATTTGAGGTTTGGTTGCTTTCAAATGTCTTTTTATTAAATCTTTTTTCTTATGCTTGCAGGCCAGTGGATGGGAAGAAATGCCCACCTACTTAGTGAATTTCAATGTTCCCCCATCCCCTGCATATCACAGAGCCCTGAGACGTGCAGTTTCATGGCCAGATCCCGCACCTGCACAATTTAACTTGTACGCAAGGCGCATGTCTTCCTCCAGTCTATGTTCAGGTATGTTGTGCGCAGGCGCCAGTGAGTCACAGTGACCCCCGGTGCCTGCGCACAAGATCACTACTGGAAAAAATATAGCCAGGAGAAAAAAAAGCGCTCCTTGCATTATAGGTGATTTGCGCATGCGTGGAATCTGAAAGACGAGACCACACATCACAGGGCCCTTTTTTTGCTGGAATGGTCTAAGGGTGCCATGTGACATTGGCAAAGCCACTGAGGTGCCAGAACAGCAGAACCCTTCCATAAGTGATCCCATTTTATAAACTACACCCCTCAATGAATTATTTTAGGTGTGCAGTGAGCATATTCACACCACATGTACCTCACAGAATTTTTATACCATTGGGCAGTGAAGAAAGAATAATTTTTTTTTTACATTTTTACCATTAAAATGTTGTTTTAGACCCACGTTTTAAATTTTTGTAAAGGCTAATAGGAATAAATGGACCTCACAGTTTGTTGTGCAATTTCTCCTGAGTGTGCAAATACCCTACATGTAATTGGGAACTACTTTTCAGGCACAGCGGAAAGTTCAGAAAGGAAGGAGCACCATATTATACTGCAGATTTTGTTGTTAAGGATTGCGGGTGCCATTACGCAATGGAAGAGCCCCTGAAGTACCTGGACAGCAGAATCCACCATAAATGACCCCATTTTACAAACTACACCTCTCAATGAATTAATTTAAGGATGCCGTGATCAATTTGACAACACGAGTGTGTCACCGAATTTTATATCATTGGGTAGTGAAGAAAAAATAATTACATTTTTACCATATAAATGTTGTTTTAGCCCCAAATTTTACATTGTCACATGGGGAAATGGTGGAAAATGGCACCAAAATTAATCAAACAATTTCTGCTGAACATGGCAATATATTTCTGTACAGTGCTGCTTAGCCACATGGCGAGACTTGGGAGAGAAAGAGCACTACATGACTCTTGGAGAACAAATTTTTATAGAATAGTTTGTGGACTCCATATATAGACCCCTTAAGTGCCAGAAGAGCAGAATCCCCTGTCTAGTGACCCCATTTTGGAGGGATATTACACCCCTCTAGGAATCTATCTACAGGTGTAGTGATGATTTTGTCTCCATGGGTATTTTCCAGAAACAAGCAGCAGTTGATTTTGCCGAGTTAAAATTCCAAATCTGCCATTGTAGTGTCGATTACATTGTAGTGCCTAGTGCATTATACTACCCATACATTGTGCCCAGCTTGTGCTCCTGGAGACATGCAGCTGTAAATTAAGCAGGCTTCTCATCGCTACAGGAATGCCAAACATGTGGACACTAAATATGGTTTAGGCACACTGTGGGGCTCAGAAGGGAGAGGGGAATTTTAATTTGATAACACAGAATTAGCTGGATTTCTTTTGGGGAACAAGGAGCCATTACACTTTTCTAGATCCTATGTACTACCAGTAACGTGGAAGCTCTCTTTATTTCCATTGACAGATGACAGACCTGAGTGGCATTTGCTTTTATTGTAGATTGAGTTGAAACTTTTATTGGAAACATTTTACATAACATTTTGGATCACATTTATCCTGTGCTCTCTGCTGAACACATTGGGGTTTCCATCTAGCTCACCTAATGACGTGATTCAGATGAAACCCCAAGGGATCCATTCACTATAATTAGGCAGCAGAGTTACTCTGTACTTCGTCTGACCTCTGTTCAGCGCTGTTCTTCTTTTCAGATGTGCACAAAACTGTGGCTGACTGTGCTTTTATGCCCACTTAAAAAGACAGACATCGCTGGATCAGAGGCCAGATATAATTCACAGTGTCTCCATTTACCTCATTCCATTTACCTCATTAGATTTACAAGGAAATGCTCAGCGTAGAGCCGAGCCTTACTGCGATCTTTGGGAGACAAAATGAACAAGTCAACAGCAGGTCAAGAATTTATTCTATTTTTTTTTTACGCTGTTCCTGGTGCGGTATAAGTAACTAGATGACTTCATTCTCTGGGTCAGTGTAATTATAGTGATTATAGTGATACCAGATTTTTATTGTTTTTTTATGTCACCACATTTTGAGAGCTATAATTTTTCCATATTTCTGATGATAAGAGTCATGTGAGGGCTAGCTTTCTATTCCAATTTTTGGGAGGCAGAATTAATAAAAACAAGCAATTTAGAAGTAAGTTTTTTATGCCATTTACCAAATGGTAAAAGTGATAAGACCTCTTTATTCTTCGAATCAGTACGATTACAGTGATACCTTATTTACTTAATTTTTTGTTTGTTTTGCCGCTTTTACCCAATAAAATGAATTTTATAGAAAAATTAATTGTTTTTGCACCGCTATATTTTGAGAGCTATAACGTTTATATTTATTATGTACAGCACCATGGAATCAATGGCGCTATATCAATAAATAATAATAATAATAGTAATATCTGCTTGTGGAGCTGTATGGTGGCTTGTTTTTTTGCGCAACAAGATGATGTTTTTAAAGATATAATTTTTATTTACATTAGACTTTTTGATTGCATCTTATATTTTTGCAGTATGATGAAAACTCATTTTTGCCACGTTTTTTATTAATTGTTTTTACAGAGTTCATTGAAGGAGTTAAATACTGTGACAGATTTATAGGTCGGGTCGTTATGGAACGCAGCTATACCAAATATGTATATTTTTTTGTTTATTTTTTTGTAGAAATATACCTGTTTATTTGTTTAAAATTGTTTTCATCTTTTATTTTACATATTTTATTATAATTTTTTAATTTTTTTATAATTTTTTAAAGTTTTTTAAACTTTTTTACATAGTCCCTCTATGGGACTTTAACTTTTGGTACTCTGTTCGCTAGTATAATGCATTAAAATGCACCAGCACTGCAATGCATTATATCAGTCAGTGCTGCACTGACAGAAGCCTCTTAGACCATGCTCTGAGCATGGACTAACAGACTTGCCATAGCTGATTGACAGAGAGTTAGTCATGACAACCTGGGGTTGCCATGGCAATGATTGTATGATTTTTAAATAATTAAATTGCATCTTATTGCATGAAATAAGTATTTTTACATCTATAGAGAGAGGCAACACTGCTCTTCTGAAATAACATATATTTGATATTATCAAGGACTCTTTTTACATTTACTTTTATTTTATTCCTTCATAATCGGGATAATCCAGGTGACATTAACCTTCAGTGCTATTTTCACTAATCTTTCTTCATATATGAAATAAGTATTTGATCCCCTACGAACCTACAAGAATTCTGTCTCTCACAGACCTGTTTGATTTTCTTTAAGGAGCCCTCCTACTCTGCACTCATTACCTGTATTAATTGCACCTGTTTGAACTAGTTACCTGTATAAGACACCTGTCCACACAATCAATTAATCACACTCCAACCTCCCCACCATGGCCAAGACCAAAGAGTTGTCTAAGTACAACAGGGACAAATTGTAGACCTGCACAAGGCTGGGATGAGCTACATGACAATAGGCAAGCAGCTTGGTGAGAAGGCAACAACTGTTGGCACAATTATTAGAAAATGGACGATACACAAGATGACTGTCAATCTACCTCGGTCTGGAGCTCCATGCAGGATCTTGTCTCGTGGGGTAAGGAAGATTCTGAGAAAGGCCCGGAATCAGCCCATAACTACACAACAGGAGCTAGTCAATAACCTGAATAGAGCTGGGAACACAGTCTCAAACATTTCCATTATTAACACACTACGCCGTCATGGATTAAAATCCTGCAGGGCATGCAAGGTCCTCTTGCTCATGCCAGCACATGTCCAGGCCCATTTGAAGTTTGTCAATGTCCATCTGGATGATCCAGAGGAGGCATGGGAGAAGGTCATGTGGTCAGATGAGACCAAAATAGAACTTTTTGGTATCAACTCCACTCGCCGTGTTTGGAGTAAGAAGAAGGATGAGTACAACCCCAAAAACACTGTCCCAACCGTGAAGCATGGTGGGGAAACATCATACTTTGGGGGTGGTTTTCTGCAAAGGGGACAGGACGACTGCACCATATTGAAGGGAGGATGGATGGAGTCATATATCACGAGATTTTGGCCAATAACTTCTTTCCCTCAGTAAGAGCATTGAAGATGGGTCATAGCTGGGTCTTCCAGCATGACAATGACCTTAAACACACAGCCAGAGCAGCTAGGAAGTTGCTCCGTAAGAAGCATTTCAAGGTCCTGGAGTGGCCTAGACAGTCTCCATTCCTGACCTGAATAAAAAATCTTTGGAGGGAGCTGAAACTCAATGTTGCCCAATGACAGCCCCGAAACTTGAAAGATCTGGAAAAGATCTGGAAAAGATCTGTATGGAGGAGTGGGCCAAAATCCCTGCTGCAGTGTGTGCAAACTTGGTCAAGAACTACAAGAAACATTTGACCTCTGTAATTGCAAACAAAGGTTTTTCAATACCAAATATTCAGTTCTGTTTTTCTATTGTATCAAATACATATTTCATGCAATAAAATTGATTAATTATGCAAAAATCATACAATGTGATTTTCTGGATTTTTTTAAAGATTCTGTCTCTCATAGTTGAAGTGTACCTACGATAAAAATGACAGACCTCTCCATTTTTTTTAGGTGGGAAAACCTCCCAAATCAGCAGTGTATCACATGCTTATTTTCCCCACTGTATATATATTTATACATATTATAGGTGTTTCAGATGTCTGATAGCCGTTAGATACGCACAGGCACTGGGTTTTTATATCAAAACAGCACAAAATTTTCATCATAGACTTTACAGCTCCAAAGGGAAAAAAAAAGCTTTTCTCCAGTTTAAATGAACAAAATAAGCAGTCCTTTTTTCAGGTACAATGTAAAAAAGTAAAGGTAGCAGCCTCAAAAATCTTGTAATTCAAGGCAGTAGCAGCTCATGAAGTTTAAACGCATTCACCAAATTAGCACACCTCTGGTCAGCTTTGTCACAACTCGAACTATTCTGAGCTAACCCAGCTACTGTAATTAGTCCTAAAAGCCCCATACTGGATTATGGCAACAGCTTTTTTTTCACCGAGGTACTTTTGGTTGCTTCGAAATCCCGGACCCAAAATCCAGTCTAATTAATACCCTCTCAGTAGCCTAATGTTACTATTACAGAGTTTTCATTACTTCCCGCTATTTTCATCTTACAAACATCCCTGTGAGCTATAATATTCTTATATTCTTGGTCCAAATTGCTTATCAAAAGTCTAAAAATGAAAGAAGCAATGATTGCAACTTTATGTAATTTTCTTAACTAAAGGTAAACACTATCATTGTAAAAAAAAAGTCATATCAGAGCGGTTTATCACCTTTAAGATATTTCAGAAGGATAATCTTATGATACAATTCTATTTATTTAGTTAAAAACTATATAAAGTTTTTGATATTTTTTGTTCAATGAAACTTTAATTTGTTTTGACTTAGATGAAGATTGCATGTCATTTTACAAGTAATTCATGCGTAGATTCAGAAATTTCAAAACCTTTTTATTAAGTCTTTATTGAATACAATTATATTCCCCATATCATACATTTGCGGCTCAAAAAAGTCCATCAAGTTCAACCTATAACCAACATATTGATCCAGAGAAAGGCAAGAAGCCCATGAGGCAGATGCTAATTACCCCATATTAGGGTAAAAATTCCTTCTTCTACGGCAATCAGAGTAGTTTCTTGGATCAATGTCCCATCACAGAATCCAGTGCCCATCACTTGTAATATTATATTTATCAAGAAAGGCATCTAGGCCACTCCCCTTTGTACTTTTGTAGTGAATCAACCATTACAGCATTATGTGGAGTAGAGTTCCATAGTCTCACTGCTCTTACAAAAAAGAATCATCTATTGTAACAATGAATAACCCTTCGTTCCAAAAGGCATAGAAGATGCCTCCTTGTCATCGGTAAAGGCCTAGGTGTAATAAAAATTATTACAAAGGTCTTGTAGAGGATCCAAGTACCAGCCGAAAGCTGCCATCCAGCCTGTCATCCCGCAGACACTGAGAAGCGCAGGCATGCTTGCGCTCCTCAGTGTCTGGCTGTGACGGCATCCAGATGAGCCAACAATGAACTCAGCTCACCTCATGCACGTCACTGACAGCGTGGGAGAATTCTCCTGCGCATGCGGTGAGCGTCAGAGACTCGGCTCATCTGGATGCCGTCACAGCCTGACACTGAGGAGCGCAAGCATGCCTGCGCTTCTCAGTGTCTGCGGGATGACAGGCTGGATGGAAGCTTTCTGCTGCGGTCCAGCCTGTCATCTCGATGTAGCAGAACTGGAGCTGTCCTGGGAACCATCGAAAGGTAAGGATGATGTTGGTTTATTATTTTTCTTTTATTGCAGGAGATCGTTGGCTTCAGCTGGAAGGGGCGTTATGGTAGGTATGGTTTAATTTAGAACAATAAAGAATTGTGTGTTTATTTCAATTAAAGGACTTTATTCTGGGTGTTGTGTTTTTTTTTAAATACTTTACTAGAAATTCATGGCGGTCATGTCTAATATTGGCGTGACCCCATGAATTTCGGGCTTAGGGCCAGCTGATAATACCAAGCTGGCCCTAACCCCTTTATTACCCAGTGAGCCACCGCACCAGGGCCCTGGATGAGTGAGTTGGGTACAGCGCCAGAAGATGGCGCTTCTATGAACGTGCCATTTTCCGGGGTGGCTGCGGACTGCAATTTGCTGCGGGGGGGGGCCCAGAAAGCTTGGGCCTCCCTGCGCTGCAGATTCCAGCCCCCAGCTGCCTAGCTGTACCTGGCTGGACACAAAAATAGCAAAAATAGGGCGAAGCCCCACATATTTTTTTTTTTAAATTATTTCATGAAATTCATGAAATAATTAAGAAAAAAAGGGCTTCCCCATATTGTTGTGTCCGGCCAGGTACAAATAGGCAGCTGGTGGTTGGGGGCAGCCCGTTCCTGCCTGCTGTACCTGGCTGGACACAAATATAGTGCGAAGCCCCACGTCAATTTGTCACTGACATGTTTTTATCTATCTAATCTATATGTGAAGCTCTATTCTTTCTGTTCTAAATTGTCGGGTACCGGTATATGCCACTGATGAATTGCCGGCTTTTCATGTTTCACTGTGAGCACTTTTCCCATCGATTTGGGCAACCACTATAATGCCACAACCGCCATGGCTGTGGCATTAACGTCTTAAAAAAATATTAATTCCTGCTATTCCATTTAATTGTATTGTAAGGGAGGTAATGTAATGTCAGCGCTTGAGCAGGAGAATTCTCCCACGCTGGGATGGCATTCTGATGACAGGCTGGATCGCAGCTGAGCGATGCCATCCATCTTGTCATCCTTCAGAGACACTGCAGAGCGCAGGCATTATGTGAACTTCCGATTCCGGTATTCGATATTGTAAAAGTATCTCGGAACTCAGTATCGGAACTCCGATACAGCGAATATCGGTCGATACCCGATATTTCAGTATCGGAATGCTCAACACTAGTTATGACCTCTAAAGCCCTACATAACATACATTGTGGGATATACCCTCTTCCCATAACATTGTATTTTTTCTATATACAAGTTGGACATACTCATATATAATAATAATAAATAATCTATATTTTTATATAGCGCCAACATATTCTGCAGCGCTTTACATACATTATCTTCGCTGTCCCCATTGGGGCTCACAATCTACATTCCCTATCAGTATATCTTTGGAGTGTGGGAGGAAACCGGAGAACCCAGAGGAAACTCACGCAAACACGGGGAGAACATACAAACTCCTTGCCTATGTTGTCCTTGGTGGGATTTGAACCCAGGACCCCCAGCGCTGCATGGCTTCTGTGCTAACCATTGAGCCTATTCATACGCCTATGCCCTGTTCATACACCACTGAATATCTTTTTTGTCTTTCTCATTGTCACTTTTTTTCTTTTATTGATGTTCATTTTATGCAGATAAATTGTAGGTTTTAAGTAATCAAAAAGGAAGAGAAAATTTATTTTGTGATTTTTTTCTATAGCCTTTATAATTGTGTACATTTATATATACTTAAGTTTTAAAATGATACCAGAATAAAAGCTCCAGGGATGCTTGTTTAAATCCATAATGTACCCACATACTTTCTTGGAAATTACATGGTTAAAGGTTTCTGAAAAGGAACCTGAAAGATGATACATGCTGCCCAATCCACATGCAGAATGTATCAGGCACTGACTGTATAGTATCAACCAGGTATGCTTGACTCTGAAACGTTGCGGCATCTCTGAGAAAATCATAGTTTAAAAGCCTCCGGGGACTGAGCCGCACAGGAGACTAGTCAGAGAGGTGGGTCCTTTGTCATTTCTCCCCGCCCGCTACATAAGTAGAAAAGAAACGCAGCTCTCCAATGCATAAAAAAGTTTCAAGGAGCATCTTATTTATTACATCAAACATAAAAAAACAGCTTCACATCAGAGTCTTTATCAAGCTAAATTAACCCCATAACAGCAGCGCTGTTTTTTCTTTTGTTTCATTCTTCCCGCCACCAGCCAGTGACTCACAGATCTCTCCCAATACGTGAACACAGGGAGTATGTTTTTCTCCAAAACGCCGCAACATTTGAGAGTCAAACATACATGTTCTCTTTAAAGAAATATCACTAAGCAAAATCACAAGAAAAATGTTTTTTTTTTAAGGTAGAAGACCTCCATAATATGGCATGTACTGTAATAGAAGTACAGTGCAGACCTATTGAATTATGGGGGAACTATTGAAATTGGTCACATAATGCAATCATATATTGCATGAGTTGTTTATGTAAAGATAGATTAATCAATGGCTTCCTGTACTTTGGGAAGAAGATCATAATATTACAAGGGTTTCATCCATACGCTATGAGCCAGATGGAAGAAAATTTTGATATAACAAAAGGTTTTTTAATGTTTCTTTTTGATGTATATCTGAAGCTAGTATATAAATAGCTCCTTCAGCTGCCATGCATGAATTTATCAGATCATTTGGCATCCTACACATTTTACACTGTGTCATTATACAGCCCTAAATATAGAGAGATTATATCACAAATGTGATTCACAATTTGAACCTAACAGCCACCTTTTCTTATGGTAATGAGTCCTGTAGAAAATTGAAAACATTAATTTTATGTAGTGTGCAGAATACACTCATTTTACAGATTTTTTTTTCTATGCATTGTATATGTTAAAATTGCTTCAATTTCAGTGTGTAACTATGAAATGCATAGATGCAGCATTGGCGAAATGAACACTTGTTGCGCCACGTTGCAATGTGACTGCTCCAATGCAAAGTTAATGCTACACAAACTAGTTAGGTGTGCTGCGTTAATGCTATGCTGTGTCTTCTGGGTTCACTTCATGCATGTTACATATGTAAACTGTTTTTTACTTTTTTTTAAAGAAAAATATTTACAGAGGAGGTCTGAGGACAACCCTTATCCTAGCCCTATTTTGATATTTGAGAGTCATAGCTCCTGCATGAATGATCTTTGACCTGAACCTCTTGTTCTAGTGAACTAAGACTATCTATGTCACTCCATGGAAATGTATAGTTGGATGATCTTCTGCTGGCCTAATGTGTTGTATACCAGGGGGCTTTCGAGATGATAAAAGAAGTCGCCCTCAGATTAAAGGATCTCTGCATGATGAGACAACATATTTATGATCTATTCAATCTTCTTCTTGACCATAGCTCGGCTCCAGCATTGCATTGCCAAACAGTGGGTCATGGTCTCGGTCTCTTGAAAATCTTGTGCTCACCATTAATTTCATCCCCCGGCCAATGCTCACATGCATAAAGCTTTTCAAGAAATCTTCTACATTGATTTGTGCCTAAGCATTAAGTTAATTTTGATTCTTGTGTCTGCAAAGGTATGTTTGCTCCTTTTCCATTTGATGCTAGTCAACCTTGACCATGTATACTTGCTTTGCTGCCCTTTTTGATTTCTGGCTGTCTACCACTCATGACCAAACAGTGTCTGCCTCAACCCATGCATTTTATCACTACGAATCCACCTGAGTGCCTTGGTACCTTAACTTTTTCAATCCATTTAAGTACCAGCAGTTGCTAAATGAGACCACTTTGGGATTAGTAACCTGGGGATTCCATGTGAAAAATACCCTACTTGTCATGAAAGCACACAATGCCTTAAACTTTATTCTATGGTATAAACCTAAGCAAAATCCATTTGGGACCCAGTGAGTCCACATCTTCTGCTGGCCTACTTACAAGTGTCATCATTAAGAGGCTGTAAGCTCTTCTCATCTATTAATCCAGAAAATTGGAGAAAGGATAAGTGAACAGTAGATGTAGATGAATCTTTAAAAACTCTCTCCAAAATTACAATTTCTCTGTGAATCTCAGGTAAACAGATTATTTCTATTTTATTAGTGCTGTCAGATACATACAGTAGCTACCGTGATTGCATGGGCACTGTAGTAGTCCCCAAAAGACCCTTCTGTCACATAAGAAGGCACCAATATTATAAATACCAGAGAAAATAAATTGTATTCTAGGCCAAATACAAGCAGTACATGAACATTTTTTATGTCATCAGGTTTCCTACTTTACATACTAAGCTCATATATATTTTTTGACCATCTAAAAATTCATGACAATAACTCTAAGAAAGCTGTAAAATACTGAAATAAGTTAAACTCACATTACCAATATTCCCCTTATGATGCTTTCCTGGTGCTTTGTTAATCTGTGTATTTTCTGCTTGGATATGAATAGGGATAAGTGGACCCATGGAAGTTCGGGTTTTGGTACCCGACCTGAACTTTAGTCCTAAGTTCAGTTCGGGTACCAGAACCCAAGCACCATTGAAAACAATGGGAACCCGAACCTTATAGCAGGAAAATTTACACTCTTTCACTTGTCCCCGTATTTCCCCCGGAACTCTGAATATTAAACCTACTTCCGGGAGAAGTCTGTGTTCGGAGATTAGCACCAGAAGTTCAAGGTCGCTCATCTCTAGTTCTGAACGCCACATGTCAGCTTCAGCTAACATGTGTAGATGCCATGGTCACTATTGCAGTCAGTGATTGGTTGCAGCAGTCAATTGTCTGTCTGGAAACACGCTGAGTAATTCCTGCTGAGTCCAGAAAGACATGTGACCTCTAAAGCCATTCACATGTTCATTCATAGCAAGCAGGTTGTACAGAAACAAGGGTTAGAACCTGTAAGCAAAGTGACAGGAACATCAAGGGATAGGGAAAATCAGTTTTATTATTTCACATCAGTTTTTTTAAACTTTAAAGCAGCAGAACTCCCCCTTAATCCCTGGAGTACAGTTCCTTAATTTCTCATAGTTTTGCTGGTTTTCTGGTACTACCAGACCAAAACTAGCATAAAGCATTTGAAGTGTCCACTAATAACACTTGACATGAGTTTGACCAACGTATAAGGTTTTCACACAATAGTAAAAACTAAAGATGTGAGAATTTAATGGCATTTTAGAAAATTCAGCATTCTGGGGAATACTGATTTGTTTTGTAAATTTCTCAGCTTGAATTTAGCAAAATGGTAGCCAGGTTAAAAGGTTAAAAATAATAAAAAAAATATTCACCACTTACCTTTCTGTCCGCCATGCTGTTCCATGATGGTGGTCCTCCACACTTCCATTGCTACACATCTCTGGCCTGGTGTTCACTCTAGACTGGTGCTTATGGCTGCTAGCAGACCCCGTAGTTCACTAATCAGGCTTCAGGTTCTAAGATGGCCATAAGCCCATGTCCAGAGTGAACAGAGGCAGGCAGAGAGGTGAATGATGTGATATGTTTTCTTTGCCCTCTGTCTAGTACTCTGCAGGATCGCATCTCTGACTCATTGTTCACTCTGCACTGGGGCTTCATGTTTTGAGCAGGCCCTGAGATCACTACTTATTCGCAGTGACCTCCAGGGCCTGCAGCCCTAAGTCTTGGCTTGGTTTTCACCCTAGACCAGGACATCTGGCTGCAAGCGGTCCCAGGAGTTT
Organism: Phyllobates terribilis; assembly: GCF_046119375.1. NCBI lineage: Eukaryota > Metazoa > Chordata > Amphibia > Anura > Dendrobatidae > Phyllobates > Phyllobates terribilis. The sequence goes on along the minus strand of NW_027362763.1, from coordinate 732,419,018 downwards.
ACTAGGCATGCAAAGTCTTTGTCTAGAGTGAACACTGGGTCAGAGATGTGGCGCGACTGAGGCGCGGAGAATGGGAGAGTGGACACAGCTGAGAGGTGAGCAGTGAGGTATGTTTTTTTTTTTTCCTTTTTAGATCTTACGTTTATTACACTGCAGGATCTGGAGAAACTCCAGTGAATAATAAGGAACATTCAAATAGCAGAGAATAACTTTGCTGCAGATCAAATTTGCCCAAAAAATTTGTGTGATTCGGCTAATTAAAATGATTTTGATCCCTCATCTGTCATAAAACCCTACAACTCAATGCTATTGTATGATGCTTTTGGGAAGTTTCCACAGCTACAGGTGGCTATACTGGTAATAATTTTATGCCATGTAATTCTTTTTTTTCTAGCTTCTAAAAATTGACTCAATATGTGTCACACATTCCCTGTTTTTTATGCTTTGTAAAAATTCTGGGACCTACTTCAATTAGTAAAACTGTGAGAGTCCCATATCATAACTAATTTTATTCTCACTGACATTGCTACAATGCTAATAATAAGCAGGAAACCCTTTAATCTTACAATCAAGAAACAAAAAGAGAAAAAGACAAATTTAACTTTCATAACAGTAAGACAAATTGGAAACAGACTACTGTATATTATTTCAGGAGTAAAACTGAGTGAGAAAACTTCAGGTGGTCCACAAGGACCTGTCCTTGAGAATAATAGTCTGGCATTTGAAATTACAATACGAGGAACAGATCAGAAAATTGAGCTCTTCCTGTCCTCTCCAAAAGATTTCTCAATTTCAAAATGTCATAAAGGGCTCTTGAATACACTTATTAATCTGTACTAAATCATAAAGAGCAGGTCTGTTGTCTTTAAGCATTTGATCATGTGTGCCATCAAAATATCATTTTCGCATTCTCCTACCCTATCCTTGTGTAACTCTACTAAGAAAGATGTTTCCTTTTATGTAGAGCACAAGATCAATATTATTGCACTGAAAAGTATACAAGTTTTTGGTATAAAACAAATACTGGGTTACCTTACACCATTGTATTGTATCAACTTTGAAGAAAACTTATCACAAAAGCTTAAAAAACGCAGTAAAAGTAAGAATGAAACTAAAAAATGGTGAAATTCTCAGAAGTTAGCAATGGCGGGCTTATGCCACATACCAGCTGTGCCCATCATGCCCCATTATAGTAAGGATCCATCATGTCGCCCATCAATTTTATCCAGATTGGTGACAGAGGTTCCGAATGAAGCTTCCAAAGCAAATATAAACAGTGATCTGTATGAAAGGAATCCCATCTGAGCCTGGATCAGAATTTGTGTCAGGGACTTGATTGACTCTTTCAGTGTCAAAGGTTAGGCTCCAGAATGTGTCCTGCATTTCCTTTCAGTCCTATGTTTTATATATTTTCTTCCTTAAAGGGAATTTGGCAGCTGATACATAATCCTAAAGTCAACATCAACCCTTTAACAAGCCTTGCCACAGAATCTCAGTTTGCAGACACGTGTTTCGGGGTGTTGCCCCTCTTCAGTGCAAAGCATAACATCTGATTTGGCTGTAATAAAGGCCTTTGACTGAGATCTAAATGGTAACGTTTCACCTTATACAGATACATAACATTGCTGCCTACTATGCCTACCAGTCGTCCTTCTCTTTTCTTTACCACCTGATGGACACATTGTTTTGTGTGCAGTAATATTCACCTGTATTAAAAATGATGTAAATTGCTAGGGCATGTTCACGTTGTAGATTGCTCATCTCAATTTATGGAGGTAAATTCAACGGCAAATTATGGAAACAGCAAAGTGAATGAGATTTCAAAATTGTCAATTCTTGCGAAAATCCTTAGAAAATTGACTTGCGCTGCAGATCTGTAGCATCTTAATTCTTTCAGTGGATTTTAACTATGAATTTCACCTATTGAAATGCAAAGGATGAAATCCATGCATGACTCAGCACGTAAAACATGGAGATTTTGTTGTGTATCCATCATTGTTCCATCAGGTGTGGACATGCCCTTACTACTAAATATTCATCTATGTTATAAAATTAATTGTGTCCTGTTCCATTTTGTTTTAATTACCGTGCAATTATTCTTCTTTGTTATCAAAGCTCTGTTCTTTTACAGAACTTTTGTACACTTGCATGGCACAGTGGTATGTCACTGATCTCTACACTTCATCTGATGGCTTTCAATAGAACAGAAGAAAACGTATATACTGCTGTGAAATCTTATTCTAATATAACTATCGATCAAATTATGACATTATGAAATAAATATATATATATATATATGCTTCATTTATGGGTAGATGGGAAAAGATGAAAAAAATACTAGAACTAGTCCTAAAGACAATAAAATAGTCAGAAACTTCTGATCTTATAATGGGGTCATAGGGATAACCGTTTTCCCAACTATTTGGTGATATGTGAACTTCCCTCTTTGTGAATTGTGCCTACAGCATTTTGATCTAAAATATTGCTCTATTATCAGCATTAGCACTTTAATTACTAATCAGATTTGTACTGTATGTACACATTATCATATGTTTTGGTGATATTTTTCTGGAGGTCTTGCCCATTACTGTATTATGGTGTGGTTTGTTGTTACTTATAAGGGTTGTGCTTTTTTTAATTGTTTTAAAACCTTGCATGTTTGTCCAGTTTTTTCTCAATAAAATTATGTTGATACTGAATTGATGCTCCTTGTCTCTCTTTTCTCTTGTTGTGGTACTCGATTTCTTTTTGTTACGCCATTTACCAATCGGATTCATTTATTTTTTATTTTGATTGATCAGACTTTTACGAAGCAGAGATAACAAATATGTGTAAATATATTTTTTTAAAAATTGTTTATTTTCTATGGGACAAAAAGGGGATGATTTGAATTTTTGTGTTTTTTTATTTTTTCCTATTTTAAAAAACTTTTTTTTCACTTTTTACTGTATTTAATAGTCCCCTTAGAGGACTTGAAGCTGCAATCTTCTTATCACTTTTGCTATACGTAGCAGTGCTTCAGCACTGATTTGTTTAGGTAAAATCACAATCTCCTACAAACACTAGCCATGGGCTGGCTTTTACAGGAGGATCATAATAACAGGCATGAAGGTCATCAGCAGATTTGACAACCCATTAGCGCCCCATGATCAATTCAGTCGTGTGAAGCTGAGAGCATAGAATGATGCACCCCCTGCCAGCATGTGTTAACAGGTTTATAGCTGTGGGCGGAGAACATGATGGCTGATTAAATCAACCATCATGGGCAGGGAACGATGTGGGCTTAGCCTGCATCAAAGGCGGGTACACAACTTTTGACGTACATTTACTTCAAAGGTTGTGAAGGGATTAACCCCTTCGCAACCTTGGGTTTTGTCGTTTTTGCTTTTTCGTTTTTTGCTCCCCTTGTTCCCAGAGCCATAGCGTTTTTATTTTTTGGACAATATGGCCGCGTGAGGGCTTATTTTTTGCGGGACAAGTTGTACTTTTCAACGCCATTATTAGTTTTACCATATCGTGTACGGGAAAATGGGAAAAAAATTCCAAGTGTGGTAAAATTGCAAAAAAAGTGCAATACCACAGTTGTTTTTTATTTTATTTTTTTACCACGTTCACTGAATGCTAAAACTGACCTGCCATTCTTATTCTCCAGGTCATGACGAGTTTGTAGACACCAAACATGTATAGGTTATTTTATATTTAAGTGGTGAAAAAAATTCCAAAATTTGGTAAAAAAAAAAATAAAAAAATAGCGCCATTTTCCGAGACCTGTAGCGTCTCCATTTTTCATGATCCAGGGCTGGGTGAGGGCTTATTTTTTGTGCGCCGCGCTGTCGTTTTTATTGATAACATTTTGGGGTAGATCTGATGTTTTGATCGCCCGTTATTGCATTTTATTGCAATTTTGCAGCGACCAAAAAACGTAATTCTGGCGTTTAGAATTTTTTTCTCGTTACACCGTTTACCGATCGGATTAATTCTTTTTTTATATTGATAGAGGGGGCGATTCTGAATGCGGCGATACCAAATATGTGTATGTGTTTTTTTTTTTTTTATATTTTATTTTGAATGGGGCGAAAGGGGGGTGATTTAAACTTTTATATTTTTTTTAAATTTTTAAAAACATGTTTTTTTCATTTACTGCATGCTTCAATAGTCTCCTTAGGAGACTAGAAGCAGCAGTTGTCTGATCGTCTCTGCTACATTCAGGGGATCAGCAGATCCCCTGTATGCAGCAGAAATGGTCCTGTGCTATGAGCGCCGACCACTAAGTGGCGCTCATAGCGACCAGATCATGACAACCACAGGCGTCTGCTGCAGACCCTGGGTTGTCATGCACGCCCATCGGCGACCCGTGATCACTTGACGGGGTCGCCGATGGGCAGGGCTTATGACGCGCAACCCGGAAGCGCGCGTTAAATGCCGCTGTCGGAGATTGACAGCGGCATTTAACATGTTAACAGCCGCGGGTGGATCGCGATTCCACCCGCGGCTGTTGCGGGCACATGTCAGCTGTAAGAATCAGCTGACATGTGCTCGATTCAGTGAGGGCTCAGCGCAGCAGCCCTCACTGAACCGGGGGTATGCAAATGTGCGTACTAATACGGCAAGGGTTGGAAAGGGGTTAATGGTATTTGATTGAGGTCTGCATAAATTGGATAGAAAAAAGGCCATCAATTACTTATTTTTTTAAAATGTGTTATTTGAAGGTTTATGAATTTTAGACATTTTCTGAGGACCATCCTAGAAGCAAGGAACTCATATCTGTATGCAAAGAGGAGAGGAAGCTGCAACTAGACACCTCTGGTGGCAGCGTATCTTTTTTGAAAATAAAGAATTGGTCATGTTGAAATCCAACTACCTGATCCTTTTCCTTGCAATATATGCTATTAAGGTTGAGTCATGAGACCCTTTTATACGTTAGATGGTCAGGCTAAGCCCACAAAATCAGCCTATTCGGCTGACATTAATGACTTATAAGTTATAAGGCTAATGTCTATCGGCAGCTTTTGAGAAGGTAGCCCAATCCTAAAATGTCTATCCAGTAATGAATTAATCCAACGTAGCGTGAAGTAACACTGATACTACAGAAGAATATTTCATTACGATAAACATTTCTTTCCACTTTTAGTGACAGATCGAAATGGAGTCTATTTCTGACGCTAGAGGAGGGGATCTTACAAGTCTCAGAAAAGTCCTTTCTTGTAGTAACTAAAATAAATGCAGGACAATTTTCAAGCAGAGAGCTTTTTTATAACAAAAGGCAAATCTCACATACTCATCAACCTAAGATAAAGTAAAACTATAAGAAAAAATAATGATATTAATGTTACCAGGATGGTTAATGTCTTGCTGGAAATTTACGGTTTAGAGGATAATAGTGATAAGAGTTCACTAAAAGTTCATTAGATGCTTTCAAAATTGATTAATTGCATCATCAGCACATTAATGAAAGCACATTTATATTCATTAAAATAACCTATAGGAGAAAATTGATCCAAGATTAATTGTATTATTTTACGGGGACATGAAAATCCAACATTGTTGTAGAAATATAGAGTTGCAGAGCCGAGTGTGTCATTTCATGAGTGTGCCATTGTTATATGGAGCATAAAAATATTCATACAAAGTTCAGTGACAAAACGAAGTTTTCTACACCAGTGGTTGATATTTCAGACAAATCTGTACAGTATATAGAGTATTAACAATGTTTTGTATTTCTAGCCTTGACAATGTATCATTTTTTTTCCTGTTAGTCTTTACTACCTGTAATATAAACATGTTGTGATCAATATAAATGAGGGGTCGCTCTCTGATATTAGGATGCTCTGAAGAAAGATTCAATCCAAGTAGGTAAAGAGAACTTTGGCACTCCAAAATAGATAGTTGAATGCTTTATTAATAAACAATTGGATCGTAGAACGCTTGTGGTCCAGTGAGTGAAGTAGTGCGCTGCACTTCCGGATTTGCGCAAAGGGTAGCTTCTTACCTCTCGCAGGTAAGAATCTACCCTTTGCGCAAATCCGGAAGTCCAGCGCACTACGTCACTCACTGGACCGCAAGCATTCCACAATCCACTGGAAATACTAGTGTGCATGACCGGAAGGTCCCATACATGGCGAGGTAACGCACGCAAACGGGTGCGCGCTAGCGTACCGGAACTCACACACCGGAATCGCAAATGACACTCATTCAATGGGTACTTAATAAGGGTCTTGCCTCCATTAGCACATGGCACCGCACACCGCAATTGTCATCCTGTATACCACCCCATGGAAGCAGGTACGAACAGTCCTTGTGGGGCACATTTATTTCTTATTTTGTTGTTTAGAGCACAGATCACAGCATGCTCTTTATTAACATATTGCTTCTACCATGTCCATGTTACACTAGGACATTACAGGCTTTCCTAACTTAGTCCCTTGATCTCTGGTTCAGAATACATTAGGCATCTTCACCTTTCCTATGAAGTAACATCATTAACATTGCTTCAATGGAATTAGTGCTTGGGATTTATTCAGGTGGCCGTTCTTTCTAACTATTATACATGTAAATATCATTCCTCCTCACCAGTTCAATACTTTGATATACTTTTATATGAGAATTGCCTTTATATCATGCATATCTGCACATATACGTATATATTTATGTACCCAGGCGATATTCGCCCTTTTTGTAATTTGGGTGGTTGATCTATATTGTTATACCGTAATGTATATTGGTTATACCATACTGTATATTGCTTAGATTTTTTTCTGTTTAGAAATGAAATGCCTTGACAAAGACCAGTAATGGTTGAAACGTTGGCGTGTTCTATGTTCTGTTCCGCATGAAGGGGTTCAATTGTTTATTAATAAAGCATTCAACTATCTATTTTGGAGTGCCGAAGTTCTCTTTACAAGTGTTGAGCCACCCCCGTAGTGTTCGAGTTCGGTTCGGTTCGTCGAACACCCGTGTGTTCGCCGAACTGTTCGTCGAACTGTTCGTCGAACACCTTCGAACACCGTTAAAACCAATGGCAGGCAAACAAAAACACATAGAAACACATAGAAAACACCTTCAAAGGTGTCCAAAAGCTGACAAACTGCTCAGAAGACACAACTAACACATGGAAAAGTGACAAGTACATATAGTCATGCGAAAAGAAAAGAGGTGGAGGAGTAAAAGGAGGGGGAGACACAGATATAGGCATGTCATGCCCTTCTAAAATCCAAAAAGTGAGAAGCCGACACGGCCAGTCCGTTCCTGCCTGTGCCACCTCTGTGTCGCCGGGTTTGTGCCAGAGCCGCGGTGGACCCTGACGGCCAGCCCCCCTATCCCAATACTGGTGCCTGTCCGCCGGTGGGTCGAGGCCCCCCACGGTGGGGGGGGGGGGTAACATCTGCAGAAGAAAGACCATCTTCCAGCCAAACTAAGATGTCGACTTCTTTTCGTGGACAATGTGATACGATCCCATTCTTACAGACACGCCCATCGCTACAAATTCTAGATGAGGCACAAAAACAGCAGGTGGTTCAACGGATATCAAGTGCTCCTTCAAGTGGGCTCTCCATCACCTCAATTTCAACATCACAAATACTCCAGTCCTCAGAGGTGTCACCCCAATCGCACTTGCTTCCTCACAGCTCCCAAGTCTCCAGCTGCCCGTCTGAGTATGGGGTAACACAGATGGCTGAGTCTGCCCAGCTGTTTACTCATACTATAGCCTGGGAAACGGAGGTCTGCTCCAGAGCTTCTGTTAATCCAGATGAGGAAATGATCTGATCCGATGCCCAGAATCTTTATAAGTTGGATCCAGGACCAGATGAAGAAGGTTCTGAGCATAATGTAGACCCTTGTTCCCAAACTGTAACTCCTGTTGGTGGAGACAATGATGAAGACGATGATGAGACTCAAATACCTGATTGGAGCGACAACTTGACTTTTCGGTCAGGGCAGGAAGAGGTTGGCTCTCAGGGCGACGGGTGTGATAACACACAGGGTGATGATGACGAGGTTGGAGATCCCACTTACTGTCAACCCACAGTCAGACAGTCGATGAGGTCAGCAGAGGAGGTGGAGGAGGATGTGACTAGCCCTGGGGATGGGGATGACTCAGTACCCGGGCATTTGCCTGGCCTTGGGGATGTCGCAGTGGTCGGCTCCCTGGCCCGTACCCTGGGGTCTCTCTTTAAAAGGGTGGATAATTGTTAATTTTAGAAGAGTTCATGACGCCACCTGTGGTATCTGGTGACAAGCACCAGCGCTGCAGCAGTCCACTGAGGCCGGTGATAAGGCAGCTCGATGGTAAAGCTCCCCACAGGTGGAGCTAGGTCTCAGGGCAGCGTATGCAGGGGGAATGCAGGACAGGCGAGACCCAGCTGGGTCAGAGCAAGAACGGGAACGGACACGGTAGTCACTTCAGTACCTTTTACTGGTGGAAATTCAGGCACATCCCGAAGCACTGTAGGGTGAAGGGTGCATATCAGGATCCTCCCCAATGAGCGGGTGTAGGGCCTCCTGTTTCTTGCCTCTGCGTAGTAAGTTTCTGACCTGCCTGGAGCTAGGCCTAACTTTGTCTCTGTCCTGCGCTGGCTGACCTTGTGGTAGGGCCTTCTCTTGGAGTTCACGCTCCCAGTATGCGGGGCCTAAGCGTCTCCTGGCTCTGTTACATATCAGCACCTTAGCGATCCTGGGACTTGTAGTTCTCCAGGGATTCCGGTTATGCCTTACTGGGTCATAGAGATACCGGTAAGCTCGGATCCTGTGTCCGGTAAATGCTTCGGGGTGAGCTGGTTAAGCTCCTCTGCCCCTTATGTACTAACTCGCCACTCGCCTTCGGCCTACTCGGGCCCTCACTAGGCTATACACACTAACGGCAGCTTGCCGCGCTTCACTGATCTTACGGCACCGGCACACCTTAAGCTCTATCTGGGCTCCCTGAATCTAGCAAGCAGGAGCCTCGTGCTCCACTGCTGAACTATTAACTGCGTTCTCTAGACTAGACTGAGCTCCACTGCAGACTGACCTCTCTTAGGCTTCTCTACTGCAGGAACTCTTCAGAGGAACTGAACTGCCTAGCTCCACCTTCCCTATTTATATCCCTAACGGGCTCCCTCTGCTGGTCTGAGGTGGAAGGTGGAGATGTGTGAATGTTTATGGGGGCCTCTTGTGGAGGATTCCATCAATGCACTCTTGTAGGATCTGTGATACCAAGCGCAGCGGGGCATCACAGATGCTATTGACGACGAGGTTAGGTTGCGCCTTCCTGAACAGAGACGGAGTACTGGAAGCACGTCAAGAACTGCATCCTCAACCACAACTCTGCCTCTGACCACAAGTCGTAGTGGCTCTTCAGGTCACATGGGCTCTAAGCCTTGCATAGCCTGGGCATTTATTCAGATCGATAAGGATGACCCAACTCGTGTTATCTGTAATATTTGTCAGCAAAAGCTAAGTAGAGGCCAAAAAATACATAGTTTGAGTACTTCATGCATGTACCGTCACATGGATATGAAGCATAAGTTGCAGTGGGAAGCTCACTGTGCTACAATGCGGCCTAGCCGGCTGGGCCAACCACCGTCTGCCCCATCTTGTGCATCCGCAGCCTCTTCATCCTCTGTGACTGGGGGGACAGCAGTCACACATGTTTTTGGACGCAGATCTGCCACCTCTTTACCCGCAACAGCCAGTGTGATTGGCAGGTCGTCAGTTCATTGGGAAGTGGAAACACCTGCTAGTGTTGAGCGCTCTCCGACATCGAGAGCACCACCTTTGGATCAAGGCAACCTAACATGTCCGCCTGCATCTTCCTCACAGACCGGCAGTTGCCGGGGACACCCTACTCAACACCGTCTAAGCACAACAGCCAGCCCTCGGTTCCTCAGATGTGGAAAAGTAAAAGACCATTTCCTCCTAGCCATGAGAAAGCTAAGAGGTTGAATTTCACCATCTGCAAGCTGTTGGCTACAGAAATGCTGCCTTTCCACCTGGAGGACACAGAGGATTTTCAAGACCTTATTTCCGTCACAGTGCCCCAGTACCAGATGCCCAGTCGGCCCTACTTCTCAAAGAAAGGTGTGCCTGCGCTCCACTAGCATGTCGCACACAACATCACCGCTTCTTTGAGAAACTCTGTGTGTGACAGGGTGCACTTCACCACAGACACTTGGACGAGAAGGCATGGACAGGGGCGTTACATGTCGCTGACTGGGCACTGGGTAACTATGGTGACAGCAGGACAAGGGGCTGCTGTCCAAGTCTTACCGTCCCCACGAGTTGTGTGTTAATCCTCTTTATCTCGAACTTCCTCCACTGCTTCTGCCTCCTCAACCTCCTCTCGGTCCTCCACCTGCACCCAAAGCCTGTCTGGTAATGCCACCTGCTTTCTAACTGCGCAGAAGGAATCCTGCACACCTCCTTACTATGCTGGCAGCAGGGCTCAACGCATCAGTGTTTACTTTGAAATGTCTGGGAAATGTGAGTCACACAGCTGAGGAGTTTTGGTCAGCTCTGGAGACCCAGTTTCATGAAAGGTTGTCTCCACTGGACCTGCAACCAGGGAAGGCCATGTGCGACAATGCTGCAAACCTGGGTGCGGCACTTCCCCGGGGCAATGTCACACACGTGCCTTGTATGGCTCACGTGTTGAACCTGGTTGTCCAGCAATTTTTAGCTCACTATCCCGGACTAGATGGCCTTCTGCAGAGTGCACGGTCGCTGTGTGCTCACTTCCGCCATTCGCATCCCGCAGTTCAACGACTTACATCTCTACAGAAGTCGTTGGGCCTGCCAGTTCACCGGCTGAAATGCGATGTGCCGACACGGTGGAATTCAACTCTGTTGCAGCGACTGTGGCAGCACCGACAAGCCCTGGTGCAATACGTTCTGACGTATAGTCTGGGCCAACGAGATCCAGAGGTGGGGCAAATCACGCTGGAGGAGTGGTCTCAGATCAGGGACCTATGCACCCTTCTGCACAGTCTTGAAATGGCGACGAAGATGTTTAGTGCTGACGATGCCATTATCAGCATGACTATTACGGTGATTTACATGCTGGAGCACATGTTAAACAGAATTCGGAGTCAGGTGGTGGGACAAGAGGAGGTGGAGGAAGTAGAGGAGGAGTCGTATGCGGAAGGGATAACATCTCCAAGGTCCAGACGGTTGGCAGCACCAAGGCGGCAGGCATGGGAGGGTGGGGGAGAGGGATTAACCAGGGCGCATGGTAGCAGCCAAACTGTTGAGGAAGGTGCAGGAGCCGAGGAAGAAGTGGAGGACGAACTGGCAATGGGCATGGAAGACTCATCAGATGAGGGAGACCTTGATCACATTTCTGTTGTGCGAGGTTGGAGGGAGAGGGCAGAGGAAGGAAGCATGATTCTTACCTCGCTACCAACACAACAAGGACTTGGTCCTTCTGGATGCGCAAGACACATGAGTGCCTTCTTGCTGCACTACCTGCAACATGACCCCCGGATTGTCAGAATTCGAAGTAATCCCGACTACTGGGTTGCCACACTCTTAGATCCCCGGTACAAAAGTATATTTGCCGAAATAATTCCTGCCATAAAAAGGTATTGACGAATGCAGGAGTATCTGTTGCAGAATCTTACATGTGCTTTTCCACAAAACACCAGTGGTGCACGTAGTGAATCTCACAGTTCTAACTTGCCAACGGTGGGACTGTCGAGTCTTCATCACTCAAACAGTAACAGTAACACAGTATCTGCTGGTAACAGCAATTTTGTGGAATCGTTTCACCACATTTTTAGACCATCCTTTGCAAGGCCACAGGAGACAAGACGTCTGACACATAGTCAATGCCTAGAGAGGATGGTACAGGAGAATCTCCAAGTGAACATCGAAGCCATGACTGTGTCACTGGACCCTTGCTCATTTTGGTACTCCAATCTTGAAAATTCGCCGGAGCTCGCCACTCACGCCTTGGAGATCTTGTCATGCCATGCAGCCAGCGTTCTCTCTGAACGTGTGTTCAGCGCTGCTGGTGGTGTGCTGACAGATAAGCGCACGCGGCTGTCCACTGAGAATGTAGACAGACTCACGTTCATAAAGATGATCAAATCATGGATTCGCAAGGACATTTCTACCCCTGTGTCATCCTTGGGAGACTAAAAGCTTGGGGATTTGGTAAAATCACCTCACCAACCATTTTAAGCAACAGTGGGGCAATTGATGCCACTTAACCCTAGAACGCATGACCATAAAAATCTACACTTTCACATACCTGGGGCCCTTTAGGCCCGTGTGCAAATAACATGGAATAACTCAAACTCAAATGACAAACAACTATATACATGAAGAATACCTAGAGTTTCAAAATTCTAACTAAAGCAATCTTGCAGAAAATAGAAAACAATTAACTGGGCGGGCCTGCAAGGCCACAGGTATGCGTTCTACAGTTAAGTGGTGTCTGTGCCACAATTTTGGGAGTCCCCTTGCTGTGTCTTACGTGACGTTGGCATCGTCAATTCCAGGTGGGTTGGGTCGCACCCCCCCCTTTTAACTGTAAGAAACTACATACACTATGGCTTGGGGTAACACAGATGGTTGAGTCTGAAGAGCTGTTTACTCAGAGGTCTGCTCCAAATCTTCAGTGTCTGCTAGTCAGCGTAGAATTTTTAACTGCATCTAGCCTAGGCAATACTTTGGGGGTAGTAGCCCAGCTGCGAAGCCAGCTGCACCGCCTGTGTATCTAATAAGAATTTTTAAATTAATCTAGCCTAGGCAGACTGTGGGGACCCCCAACCAAACCCAGATGCTCAGCCCCCCTACCGCCCCCCTTTCATGGACAACCCAATAATGTAACTCTTACAACTGGTTGGGTGAGGATCGGTCACAGCTTTATTAACTCTTTATACTCATTCCATTAGAAAGGCATTTTATTTCTAAAATAATTCAGCTTGTTGCAGCATGCCCTGGGTCCCCACTCCGGCAAGTTGGCCAACAAGTGTAACTCTCCAACATGTCCTTTCTATTTCCAGGCCACGGAGGATCCAGCGTACTCATATGCAGGACTCTGACCCCCACCCATCACTCTTAACGCTTGTTCCACTCCGTCCTGGAGTCCTGACAGGAATATGTCCAGTCCAATATCTATTAAGTGAACACCGTCGGGCCGTATGAGGCCTGCTTTATCTCCTTCCAGTTGTCGGTGTCGTATCACTACACCGCCTCTGTCTCTTCTAAATTTTGCCATCCGAATATTTATTACCCGCCTTGTCCATTCGATGGCCGTGATGTCTCGCGCACCTTGCCATACCGCTATCGGCACAATCTCTGACCATACTATAGCTAATTTTGTGAAAAATTCTCTGAAGCGCTCAGTGTCTAGTTTCATTATTGCCATTAGTTATGCGCTCTTGTGATGACCTAGATTGTTTCCCCCGGCCTTTATAACTAAGATGATCGGACCTCTTGACTCTCTCCCTACCTTGATTACCTCCATTAGTACCTGTGGCCATAGCAGGCCTCTAATACCTCTCCAGTTGAAATATGTGTTATGAAACTCTAATTTCCTCCCGCCTGGGCGGACTTTCGCCCTTTTTTGTGCCCAATATATATACGAGTGGCCTATCACTCACACTGTTGGCTTAGCGTCACCTGTAAAAGAAACAAACCATGTTAGGATAACAAGTCCGGTCTTATGTATCTCGCCAAACACGTGGATCGCCATCTCCCTATCCTCTGAACTTCCGTTTCTGACAGTCCTGCTCTTGCTGCTTCCGTGGCCGCACCTATGCGGAATGAGTGTGTCCCGTAATCTTTGGGGTGGTTCCCTGCCGATGTTATGCATTTATTAAATATAGCTTGGAACAGGTATCTTCATAATGGCGTTCCATCAATGTGTGATACGAAGAAATTACTTTGTGATCTGATGGTTAGATATGTTTTTACTATTGTTACCCGACTCAGTGTACCGTTTGTGGGTTGTAGAAGTACCCAAGTACCCCTGCCCGCTGGAACCGTTTTCGATTGGTGTATGCGTACACGTATTGCATTATTGGCTATGACTACTTCCTGGTGTAATAAGCGTCCACTGGTGGTAATTTTGGATTGAGGGACTAATTCGCTTATACATAGCGCCCCGAAGAAGGCGATCACAAATGCAGTAGACATTAGTGTTGCTTCAAATTGTGAGTGTCATGTTAATGGTGTTAGGGATAAGATGTGAGAAATCAGTTTTAGTGACACGGGACGGGACGTCTACATTTCTGACTTGGCTGACCCCTTTTCCACCCTTTTATGGATTGTCTGATGATGAATCTTTGTCACATCTCCCCAATTCAGTAGTTGGAAATGAAATGCTACTCCGGTCAGACACCGCTGCGCTGACGCCCCTGATATGCCCCTCATCATTAGCTGGTGGAGAAATTCTATGGTGACTTGTGATCTGGCTTGTTCACATTGGTCAACCCGTCTGCCTGCTACTAGTCGTGTCCACTCTTCCCATGCCTTACCGTATGCTTGCCACGTTGACGGGGCAACTGACGCTCTGATTAATGGCATCAACTATTCGCCACTAGATCCCATAGGGAGGGTGGGCAACTGTTGCCCGATGGGTGGGCGTTGTGGAAGAGCTCTGTGAAAATCTGCCAATTGAATTGTTATAAAGCGTTAGCAGCAGCTTTATACCCCTCAGCATAGTGGCTAGCGCGGACCCATACATTGTGTTTTAGGCACAGGAATACTAGCCTGCGTAGTAGGCCTAGCACTGGGAGAGACGATGATGCCATCTTATTAATGCAGTGCGCTAGGCTGGTGTTTTGTGTTATGAAGCGTATATTTTTGTTAGCCAGGCGCGCGCCCCATATTTCTATTGCTACCACTATTGGGAAAAATTATTTTCAGGGCTAGATGCAGCTAAAAATAATTATTAATTTCAAAGCTGGTGGAGCTTGGTATAGATGGCCTAATACAATGAGTCCCACACACTGCTAGAAGCCCAAATATTTTTTCAGAGGTAGATGCAGATAAAAATTATTTTTAATTTGCAACCTCATGGAGGTCAGTATAGATGGACTAATAGAGAAAGTCCCACACACTGCTAGAAGGCCAAATATTTTTTCAGAGCTAGATGCAGATAAAAATTATATTCAATTTGCAACCTGATGGAGGTCAGTATAGATGGACTAATAGAGAAAGTCCCACACACTGCTAGAAGGCCAAATATTTTTTCAGAGCTAGATGCAGATAAAAATTATATTCAATTTGCAACCTGATGGAGGTCAGTATAGATGGACTAATAGAACAAGTCCCACACACAGCTAGAAGCCCAAATATTTTTTCAGAGGTAGATGCAGATAAAAATTATATTCAATTTGCAACCTGATGGAGGTCAGTATAGATGGACTAATAGAACAAGTCCCACACACAGCTAGAAGCCCAAATATTTTTTCAGAGGAAGATGCAGATAAAAATTATTTTTAATTTGCAACCTGATGGAGGTCAGTATAGATGGACTAATAGAGAAAGTCCCACACACTGCTAGAAGGCCAAATATTTTTTCAGAGCTAGATGCAGATAAAAATTATATTCAATTTGCAACTTGATGGAGGTCAGTATAGATGGACTAATAGAACAAGTCCCACACACAGCTAGAAGCCCAAATATTTTTTCAGAGGTAGATGCAGATAAAAATTATTTTTAATTTGCAACCTCATGGAGGTCAGTATAGATGGACTAATAGAGAAAGTCCCACACACTGCTAGAAGGCCAAATATTTTTTCAGAGCTAGATGCAGATAAAAATTATATTCAATTTGCAACCTGATGGAGGTCAGTATAGATGGACTAATAGAGAAAGTCCCACACACTGCTAGAAGGCCAAATATTTTTTCAGAGCTAGATGCAGATAAAAATTATATTCAATTTGCAACCTGATGGAGGTCAGTATAGATGGACTAATAGAACAAGTCCCACACACAGCTAGAAGCCCAAATATATTTTCAGAGGTAGATGCAGATAAAAATTATATTCAATTTGCAACCTGATGGAGGTCAGTATAGATGGACTAATAGAACAAGTCCCACACACAGCTAGAAGCCCAAATATTTTTTCAGAGGTAGATGCAGATAAAAATTATTTTTAATTTGCAACCTGATGGAGGTCAGTATAGATGGACTAATAGAGAAAGTCCCACACACTGCTAGAAGGCCAAATATTTTTTCAGAGCTAGATGCAGATAAAAATTATATTCAATTTGCAACCTGATGGAGGTCAGTATAGATGGACTAATAGAACAAGTCCCACACACAGCTAGAAGCCCAAATATTTTTTCAGAGGTAGATGCAGATAAAAATTATATTCAATTTGCAACCTGATGGAGGTCAGTATAGATGGACTAATAGAACAAGTCCCACACACAGCTAGAAGCCCAAATATTTTTTCAGAGGTAGATGCAGATAAAAATTATTTTTAATTTGCAACCTGATGGAGGTCAGTATAGATGGACTAATAGAGAAAGTCCCACACACTGCTAGAAGGCCAAATATTTTTTCAGAGCTAGATGCAGATAAAAATTATATTCAATTTGCAACCTGATGGAGGTCAGTATAGATGGACTAATAGAACAAGTCCCACACACAGCTAGAAGCCCAAATATTTTTTCAGAGGTAGATGCAGATAAAAATTATTTTTAATTTGCAACCTAATGGAGGTCAGTATAGATTGACTAATAGAGAAAGTCCCACACACTGCTAGAAGGCCAAATATTTTTTCAGAGCTAGATGCAGATAAAAATTATATTCAATTTGCAACCTGATGGAGGTCAGTATAGATGGACTAATAGAACAAGTCCCACACACAGCTAGAAGCCCAAATATTTTTTCAGAGGCAGATGCAGATAAAAATTATTTTTAATTTGCAACCTGATGGAGGTCAGTATAGATGGACTAATACAACAACTCCCACACACAGCTAGAAGCCCAATATTTTTTCAGAGCTAGATGCAGACAAAAAATTATTTTGAATTTGCAACCTGATGGAGGTCAGTATAGATGGACTAATAGAGAAAGTCCCACACACTGCTAGAAGGCCAAATATTTTTTCAGAGCTAGATGCAGAAA
Organism: Phyllobates terribilis; assembly: GCF_046119375.1. Taxonomy (NCBI): domain Eukaryota; kingdom Metazoa; phylum Chordata; class Amphibia; order Anura; family Dendrobatidae; genus Phyllobates; species Phyllobates terribilis. The sequence goes on along the minus strand of NW_027362763.1, from coordinate 732,401,953 downwards.
AAAATTATATTCAGTTTGTAACCTGATGGAGGTCAGTATAGATGGACTAATAGAGAAAGTCCCACACACTGCTAGAAGGCCACATATTTTTTCAGAGGTAGATGCAGATAAAAATATATTCAGTTTGCAACCTGATGGAGGTCTGTATAGATGGATTAATAGAACAAGTCCCACACACAGCTAGAAGCCCAATATTTTTTCAGAGGTAGATTCAGAAAAAAATATATTCAGTTTGCAACCTGATGGAGGTCAGTATAGATGGACTAATACAACAAGTCCCACACACAGCTAGAAGCCCAATATTTTTTCAGAGGTAGATGCAGAAAAAAATATATTCAGTTTGCAACCTGATGGAGGTCAGTATAGATGGACTAATACAACAAGTCCCACACACAGCTAGAAGCCCAATATTTTTTCAAAGGTAGATGCAGAAAAAAATATATTCAGTTTGCAACCTGATGGAGGTCTGTATAGATGGATTAATAGAACAAGTTCCACACACAGCTAGAAGCCCAAATATTTTTTCAGAGGTAGATGCAGATAAAAATTATTTTTAATTTGCAACCTGATGGAGGTCAGTATAGATGGACTAATAGAGAAAGTCCCACACACTGCTAGAAGGCCAAATATTTTTTCAGAGCTAGATGCAGAAAAAAATTATATTCAGTTTGTAACCTGATGGAGGTCAGTATAGATGGACTAATAGAGAAAGTCCCACACACTGCTAGAAGGCCACATATTTTTTCAGAGGTAGATGCAGATAAAAATATATTCAGTTTGCAACCTGATGGAGGTCTGTATAGATGGATTAATAGAACAAGTCCCACACACAGCTAGAAGCCCAATATTTTTTCAGAGGTAGATTCAGAAAAAAATATATTCAGTTTGCAACCTGATGGAGGTCAGTATAGATGGACTAATACAACAAGTCCCACACACAGCTAGAAGCCCAATATTTTTTCAGAGGTAGATGCAGAAAAAAATATATTCAGTTTGCAACCTGATGGAGGTCAGTATAGATGGACTAATACAACAAGTCCCACACACAGCTAGAAGCCCAATATTTTTTCAAAGGTAGATGCAGAAAAAAATATATTCAGTTTGCAACCTGATGGAGGTCTGTATAGATGGATTAATAGAACAAGTTCCACACACAGCTAGAAGCCCAAATATTTTTTCAGAGGTAGATGCAGATAAAAATTATTTTTAATTTGCAACCTGATGGAGGTCAGTATAGATGGACTAATAGAGAAAGTCCCACACACTGCTAGAAGGCCAAATATTTTTTCAGAGCTAGATGCAGATAAAAATTATATTCAATTTGCAACCTGATGGAGGTCAGTATAGATGGACTAATAGAACAAGTCCCACACACAGCTAGAAGCCCAAATATTTTTTCAGAGGTACTGTAGATGCAGATAAAAATCATTTTTAATTTGCAATCTGATGGAGGTCAGTATAGATGGACTAATACAACAAGTCCCACACACAGCTAGAAGCCCAATATTTTTTCAGAGGTAGATGCAGAAAAAAATTTATTCAGTTTGCAACCTGATGGAGGTCTGTATAGATGGATTAATAGAACAAGTCCCACACACAGCTAGAAGCCCAATATTTTTTCAGAGGTAGATGCAGAAAAAAATATATTCAGTTTGCAACCTGATGGAGGTCAGTATAGATGGACTAATACAACAAGTCCCACACACAGCTAGAAGCCCAATATTTTTTCAGAGCTAGATGCAGAAAAAATTATATTCAATTTGCAACCTGATGGAGGTCAGTATAGATGGAGTAATAGAATGATGCTATGTCCAAAAGATTTTACTTCACTAGGTGCAGTAAAAAAATTGGTATTCTATACACAGGTGGTATATCTTGCAACACATATAGGCTACTCCACTGACTAACACACTCTGCAATAGGCCAAAAAGGATTAGCTTTGCTAGATTCAGCCAAATGCTGTGAAAAAAACTTGCACAGCACTGGCACAGACCTGCCTGGCAAAAACTGATAGGAACTGATTAACCTTGTCCTGAAAAGGACTCCAATTACAATTAGTCTTTACTCCCACAACCTATCTATTTAAGAGCACAGACCTGCCTGATAAAAGTCATAGGAAATGCTGTAACCTAGTCCTTAAAAGGACTGCAATCACAACTATTCCCTACTCCCAAGCTATCTGTAGATTTGTGCGAAAATTGGCTTGAAATTAACAAGGTATAGCGCACACAGCAGCAGCGGTGCCGTCTAACACGCAGCTGCAGCAGTGAGAAAATGGTGGCGACGGGGAAAATGGCTTGGTCTTATAGGGCAAGGACATGTGACATACACTGCCAATGACACATGCCCTTGCTTGTGTGAGAAAAAGCACTTCGCTCCGTGTGTGCGCTGCTGATAGGCTGACAGATTGCACCTCCCCACTGTAAATGCGGGAAAGAGAAAAAAAAAATGGAGATCTTCATTGTTCCTGCAGAGATCCATCCCCTGCCCCTCCCCCCACCCCGCTGTACACTCAAACTGCGTATTAACATTAATTTTCATCATTACTGAGAAAAAATCCAGTTATGATTTTGGTGCACGAACAGTTATCGAACATAACCTCGAACAGCCGAATTTTTCTCAAATTGTTCGTGTTCGCCGAATGGCTCGAACACCGCCCAAAACAGCTCGAATTTGAGATTGGCGAACAGTTCGAGTAGAACAACGCTCATCTCTACTCTTTACAAACATGTTGTGAGTTAGTTATAGATTGATTTGGTCTAGACTATAGTCCAGTCTAAAGAAAATACCTAGAAATTAATGGAGTTGTTTGGGGTTTTAGGAAAAAACTGCCTAAGAGCAGTCAATGTGATAAAATTACAAAAAAGGAAAAAAATTCCAAAACATAACTCACATTTTAAATCTCCCATCGCTCTGATGGTTCCTGCCAGTCCCAAAGTAATGTTATCACAAACAATTCACATGACTGCTGCAGCCGCTGGCACCATTGGTCACATTTGGTACCTTCAGGCATCACCTCTGTGACCTGTGATTGTCAGCAGCAATCAAGTGAATGATGTATCTGTTGTAGTGGTAGAGTTGGATTTATAAGGTGAGTTATGGTTATTTTGCTAGTTTATAACATTATATTCTTTTAGGTAATGCTCCTAAAATATCAGACGACCACTTTAATCATAGACATATGAAACTATATTTTAACATACTGTATATACCCATGTACATGAGGAATTAATAAAATCAAAGGCATATTCAACTTCATTCCTTGTAAACATATTCCTTACAGAGATGTTTAACAATGATTTTATTTTTTGCTTGTCACACTAATTAGAAAATATTTTGGATGCTTTCTTAATCATTGTCTTAAATCATTATTCAGTTGAAGGCAAAGTTTTTCATTTTCTGCGACACTATCTACCTTGTAATTTTCACATTTTGACTTTATAATAGACGATTAAAGGAGAAAAACTGGAGTGTTTGAGGCTTTAAAACAATAAATTTTATTAGACTCACATTAAAAGATCCCCCTAAGGAGTATAAAAAGACAAGACAAGGGGTAACAAACACTGAAGGGTTACTGTCAATGCAAATAGGTGTTCCACATAGAGGTGAGTTAGAGTTGGAGAAGTAGAAGCAAAAGTTAATAGCTAACAGTCTTCACAAGTACTCCCCTCCATAATTTGAATATACAGAACTAGAAGTGATCCTTACCCATATTGCAAAAGAGGACCCCCTGTGTGCATGCAGTGCAAAAATCCCTGATGCACGTTTCGGGTGTTGATTCCTCGCTTTCTCAAGGGGAAGTGAGGTTAGTGTTCACTGCAGGACCTTTTGAACATGTGACAGTCTAACATGGTCAGCGGCCCGCCAATGGGATTGAGCTCTCGGCGTGTGCATAAATCACAGTGCGCACGCCATACCCACCCCCGGCTGTTAAACCAACCCCGAGCACGCCAAAGAGCATAGGAAGCTGCCACAGCTCCCAGACATGCGCAGGTCAGTATACAGATGTGTGGACGGGCGCACCAGGTGGGGAAAGGTGCACGTGCACGTCAATTCACAGAGGTGAATCACTGGTTCAAAGGAAGACCCCATAGGACCAGCCAAACCATACTAAAGAACAATTAAAAAGATTATAAGTAAAAGTGAGGGAAAGGAAGGAGCAAAAAACACGGTTACATGTTCAAAAGGTCCTGCAGTGAACACTAACATTCACCCATTGATGAAAAAGTTGTTTCAAGAAATGTTAGGCATGTACAGAAAACAAAATGTGGCAGCAGCCAATTGTATAGGCAAGTCAAATATGGTTGACAAATCGGACAAGTAAAACAAGTGTGCAAAAACAGACATGCACAGTTAAATGTCTTCATTTGGTGTAAAATATCTCCATCTTAGTAATTTGTAATCATAAAGATTGTTTTTTTAGAACACTGACTCAAACCGACAGTGTCGCTGTCAGAGGTAACATTAGCCCTGTCCATTGCCTTTGCCACTTTTTGTTTAACAATACATTTTGTAGAACAATATAATTATCATTTTATAATATTTTTTTACCCAATCATTCAATCCTTGATGAAAAGGACGTACCAAGAAATGTTAGGCATACATAGAAAGCAAAGTGTGCCAGCAGGCAACTGTGTAGGCGTGCCACATGTTTTTCAAATTGGACAAGTAAAACAGGTGTGCAAATACTGTATATACATACACAGCTAAATGTCTTAATTTTTAAGAATATTTTTCTATTTTTTTAACAAAATTCAATCCCATTCCCAATTAGGAAGTAATATATAATGCTAGGTAAGTACAGGACCAAAAAAATAGTACCTGCATGGTGTGTGCAAATGTAAAATTTTGACTAGTTAAACACATGTGTAAAAAAAATTGCTTACAACACACAAAGTTTGTGAGGTAGACAGTCACAGTTAAATGTTTGGATATCATGAAATTTTTCTTTTGTATCCTTTATAAAACACAAACGATTGCACAAGAAATATAAGAAATCATTGCAGACGCTTGTGACTAGTAAGCACGGCTTTGACTTACACTGAGTTAGATTTTAATTTCTGTGGCTTGTTGCTGCTTTCTAGTGGATTATGAATATAGAAAAATGTGTCATTGTAGGTAGAGATGAGCGTTGTTCTACTCGAACTGTTCGCCAATCTCAAATTCGAGCTGTTTTGGGCGGTGTTCGAGCCGTTCGGCGAACACGAACAATTTGATAAAAATTCGGCTGTTCGAGGTTATGTTCGATAACTGTTCGTGCACCAAAATCATAACTGGATTTTTTCTCAGTAATGATGAAAATTAATGTTAATACGCAGTTTGAGTGTACAGCGGGGTGGGGGGAGGGGCAGGGGATGGATCTCTGCAGGAACAATGAAGATCTCCATTTTTTTTTCTCTTTCCCGCATTTGCAGTGGGGAGGTGCAATCTGTCAGCCTATCAGCAGCGCACACACGGAGCGAAGTGCTTTTTTTCACACAAGCAAGGGCATGTGTCATTGGCAGTGTATGTCACATGTCCTTGCCCTATAAGACCAAGCCATTTTCCCCGTCGCCACCATTTTCTCACTGCTGCAGCTGCGTGTTAGACGGCACCGCTGTTGCTGTGTGCGCTATACCTTGTTAATTTCAAGCCAATTTTCGCACAAATATACAGATAGCTTGGGAGTAGGGAATAGTTGTGATTGCAGTCCTTTTAAGGACTAGGTTACAGCATTTCCTACGACTTTTATCAGGGAGGTCTGTGCTCTTAAATAGATAGGTTGTGGGAGTAAAGACTAATTGTAATTGGAGTCCTTTTCAGGACTAGGTTACATCAGTTCCTATCAGTTTTTGCCAGGCAGGTCTGTGCCAGTGCTGTGCAAGTTTTTTTCACAGCATTTGGCTGAATCTAGCAAAGCTAATCCTTTTTGGCCTATTGCAGAGTGTGTTAGTCAGTGGAGTAGCCTATCTGTGCTGCAAGATATACCACCTGTGTATAGAATACCAATTTTTTTACTGCACCTAGTGAAGTAAAATCTTTTGGGCATAGCATCATTCTATTAGTCCATCTATACTAACCTCCATCAGGTTGCAAATTAAAAATAATTTGTATCTGCATCTACAGTACCTCTGAAAAAATATTTGGGCTTCTAGCTGTGTGTGGGACTTGTTGTATTAGTCCATCTATACTGACCTCCATCAGGTTGCAAATTAAAAATAATTTTTATCCGCATCTACAGTACCTCTGAAAAAATATTTGGGCTTCTAGCTGTGTTTGGGACTTGTTGTATTAGTCCATCTATACTGACCTCCATCAGGTTGCAAACTGAATATATTTTTTTCTGCATCTACCTCTGAAAAAATATTTGGGCTTCTAGCTGTGTGTGGGACTTGTTGTATTAGTCCATCTATACTGACCTCCATCAGGTTGCAAATTAAAAATAATTTGTATCTGCATCTACAGTACCTCTGAAAAAATATTTGGGCTTCTAGCTGTGTGTGGGACTTGTTGTATTAGTCCATCTATACTGACCTCCATCAGGTTGCAAATTAAAAATAATTTTTATCTGCATCTACAGTACCTCTGAAAAAATATTTGGGCTTCTAGCTGTGTGTGGGACTTGTTGTATTAGTCCATCTATACTGACCTCCATCAGGTTGCAAACTGAATATATTTTTTTCTGCATCTACCTCTGAAAAAATATTGGGCTTCTAGCTGTGTGTGGGTCTTGTTCTATTAATCCATCTATACTGACCTCCATCAGGTTGCAAACTGAATATAATTTTTTTCTGCATCTAGCTCTGAAAAAATATTTGGCCTTCTAGCAGTGTGTCGGACTTTCTCTATTAGTCCATCTATACTGACCTCCATCAGGTTGCAAATTAAAAATAACTTGTATCTGCATCTACAGTACCTCTGAAAAAATATTTGGGCTTCTAGCTGTGTGTGGGACTTGTTGTATTAGTCCATCTATACTGACCTCCATCAGGTTGCAAATTAAAAATAATTTTTATCTGCATCTACAGTACCTCTGAAAAAATATTTGGGCTTCTAGCTGTGTGTGGGACTTGTTGTATTAGTCCATCTATACTGACCTCCATCAGGTTGCAAACTGAATATATTTTTTTCTGCATCTACCTCTGAAAAAATATTGGGCTTCTAGCTGTGTGTGGGTCTTGTTCTATTAATCCATCTATACTGACCTCCATCAGGTTGCAAACTGAATATAATTTTTTTCTGCATCTAGCTCTGAAAAAATATTTGGCCTTCTAGCAGTGTGTCGTACTTTCTCTATTAGTCCATCTATACTGACCTCCATCAGGTTGCAAATTAAAAATAATTTGTATCTGCATCTACAGTACCTCTGAAAAAATATTTGGGCTTCTAGCTGTGTGTGGGACTTGTTGTATTAGTCCATCTATACTGACCTCCATCAGGTTGCAAATTAAAAATAATTTTTATCTGCATCTACAGTACCTCTGAAAAAATATTTGGGCTTCTAGCTGTGTGTGGGACTTGTTGTATTAGTCCATCTATACTGACCTCCATCAGGTTGCAAACTGAATATATTTTTTTCTGCATCTACCTCTGAAAAAATATTGGGCTTCTAGCTATGTGTGGGTCTTGTTCTATTAATCCATCTATACAGACCTCCATCAGGTTGCAAACTGAATATAATTTTTTTCTGCATCTACCTCTGAAAAAATATTTGGCCTTGTAGCAGTGTGTCGGACTTTCTCTATTAGTCCATCTATACTGACCTCCATCAGGTTGCAAACTGAATATATTTTTTTCTGCATCTAACCCAGCCAATAGTTTTGGCCTAATACCACAGTTTGGCCACTCAGCTCTGCTCGGTTACCATCCATTGTTTTTTTGTGCAAACAACTCCAGAGTTGTGAATTAGTTAACCACCAAAATGAGTGGAAAAAGGCCTGCTGCTGGTGGAAAGGGGAATAGGCGTGTTGGGAAGGGGAAAGAAGGTTGTGTCCGTGGGGTAGGTGTTAAAGCAACAGTAACATCTGCAGAAGAAAGACCATCTTCCAGCCAAACTAAAATGTCTACTTCTTTTAGCGGACAATGTGATAAGATCCCTTTCTTACGGCCACGCCAATCGCTACAAATTCCAGATGAGGCACAAAAACAGCAGGTGCTTCAACGGATATCAAGTGCTCCTTTAAGTGGGCTCTCCTCCACATCAACTTCAACATCAGAAATACTCCAGTCCTCAAAGGTGTCACCCAAATCGCACTTGCTTCCTCACAGCTCCCAAATCTCCAGCTGCCCGTCTGAGTATGAGGTAGAACAGATGGTTGAGTCTGCAGAGCTGTTTACTCATACTATAGCCTGGGAATCAGAGGTCGACTCCAGCGCTTCTGTGAATCCAGACGAGGAAATGATCTGCACTGATGCCCAGAATCTTTATGAGTCGGATCCAGGACCAGACGCAGAAGGTTCTGAACATAATGTAGACCCTCATTCCCAAACTGTAACTCCTGTTGGTGGAGACAATGAGGAAGACGATGATAAGACTCAAATACCTGATTGGAGCGACAACTTTAGTTTTTTGTCAGGGCAGGAACAGGTTGGCTCTGAGGACGACGGGTGTGAAAACACACAGGGTGATGATGATGAGGTTGGAGATCCCACTTACTGTCAACCCACAGTCAGTCAAGAGATGAGGTCAGCAGAGGAGGTGGAGGAAGATGCTAGTGACGACGAGGTCAGGTTGCGCCTTCCTGGACAGAGACGTAGTACTGGAAGCACGTCAACAACTGCATCCTCAAACACAACTCTGCCTCTCACCACAAGTCGTGGTGGCTCTTCAGGTCAAATGGGTGCTAAGCCTTGCATAGCCTGGGCATTTTTTCAGATCGATAAAGATGACCCAACTCGTGTTATCTGTAACATTTGTCAGCAAAAGCTAAGTAGAGGCCAAAAAATACATAGTTTGAGTACTTCATGCATGAACCGGCACATGGACATGAAGCATAAGTTGCAGTGGGAAGCTCAGTGTGCTACAATGCGGCCTAGCCGGCCGGGCCAACCACCGTCTGCCATATCTTGTGCATCCGCGGCCTCTTCACCCTCTGTGACTGGGGGGACAGCAGTCACACCTGTTTTGGGGTGCAGACCTGCCACCTCTTTACCCGCAACAGCCAGCGTGATTGGCAGGTCATCATTTTCTTTGGAGGTGGTAACAGCAGCTGGTGTTGAGCGCTGTCCGACATCGATAGCACCACCTTTGGATCAAGGCAACCTAACATGTCCGCCAGCATCTTCCTCACAGACCGGCAGTTTGCCGGGGACACCCTTATCAACCCCGTCTAAGCACAATAGCCAGCCCTCGGTCCCTCAGATGTGGACAAGTAAAAGACCATTTCCTCCTAGCCATGAGAAAGCTAAGAGGTTGAATTTCACCATCTGTAAGCTCTTGGCTACAGAAATGCTGCCTTTCCGCCTGGTGGACACAGAGGATTTTTGAGACCTTATGTCCGTCGCAGTGCCCCAGTACCAGATGCCCAGTCGGCACTACTTCTCAAAGAAAGGTGTGCCTGCGCTCCACCAGCATGTCGCACACAACATCACCGCTTCTTTGAGAAACTCTGTGTGTGACAGGGTGCATTTCACCACAGACACTTGGACGAGTAGGCATGGACAGGGGCGTTACATGTCGCTGACTGGGCACTGGGTAACTATGGTGACAGCAGGACAAGGGGCTGCTGTCCAAGTCTTGCCGTCCCCACGAGTTGTGCGTCAATCCTCTTTATGTCAAAGTTCCTCCACTGCTTCTGCCTCCTCAACCTCCTCTCGGTCTTCCACCTGCACCCAAAGCCTGTCTCGTCATGCCACAAGCTTTCTAACTGTGCAGAAGGGATCCTGCACACCTCCTTACTATGCTGGCAGTAGGGCTCAACGTCATCAGGCGGTTTTTACATTGAAATGTCTGGGAAATGTGAGTCACACAGCTGAGGAGTTGTGGTCAGCTCTGGAGAACCAATTTCATGAATGGTTGTCTCCACTGGACCTGAAACCAGGGAAGGCCGTGTGCGACAATGCTGCAAACCTGGGTGCGGCCCTTCGCCGGGGCAATGTCACACACGTGCCTTGTATGGCTCACGTGTTGAACCTGGTTGTCCAGCAATTTTTAGCCCACTATCCCAGACTAGATGGCCTTCTGCAGAGGACATGGTCGCTGTGTGCTCACTTCCGCCGTTCGCATCCCGCAGCTCAGCGACTTACATCTCCACAGAAGTCGTTGGGCCTGCCACTTCACCGGCTAAAATGCGATGTGCCTACCCGGTGGAATTCAACTCTGCACATGTTGCAGCGACTGTGGCAGCACCGACAAGCCCTGGTGCAATACGTTCTGACGTATAGCCTGGGCCAACGAGATTCAGAGGTGGGGCAAATCACGCTGGAGGAGTGGTCTCAGATCAGGGACCTATGCACCCTTCTGCACAGTTTTGAAATGGCGACGAAGATGTTTAGTGCTGACGATGCCATTATCAGCATGACTATTCCGGTGATTTACATGCTGGAGCACATGTTAAACAGAATTCGGAGTCAGGTGGTGGCACAAGAGGAGGTGGAGGAAGTAGAGGAGGAGGAGTTGTATGCGGAAGGGCTAACATCTGCAAGGTCCAGACGGTCGGCAGCACCAAGGCGGCAGGCATGTGAGGGTGGGGGAGATGGTTTTACCAGGGCGCATGGTAGCAGCCAAACTAGTGAGGAAGGTGCAGGAGCCCAGGAAGAAGTGGAGGACGAACTGATGGAAGACTCATCAGATGAGGGAGACCTTGATCACATTTCTGTTGTGCGAGGTTGGGGGGAGAGGACAGAGGAAGGAAGCATGATTGTTACCTCGCCACCAACACAACAGGGACTTGGTGCTCCTGGATGCGCAACACACATGAGTGCCTTCTTGCTGCACTACCTGCAACATGACCCTCGAATTGTGAGAATTAGAAATAATCCTGACTACTGGGTTGCCACACTGTTAGATCCCCGGTACAAAAGTAAATTTGCAGAAATTATTCCTGCCATAGAAAGGGATGCACGCATGCAGAAGTATCAGCAGAGACTGTTGCAGAATCTTACATGTGCTTTTCCACAAAATACCAGTGGTGCACGTAGTGAATCTCACAGTTCCAACTTGGAAACCGTGGGACCGTCAAGTGTTCAGCACTCAAACCGTAACAGAACCACAGTATCTGGTGGTAACATCAATTTTGCGGAATCATTTCACCACTTTTTTAGCCCATCCTTTGCAAGGCCACAGGAGACAAGAAGTCTGACACATAGTCAACGCCTAGAGACGATGGTACAGGAGTATCTCCAAGTAAACATTGAAGCCACGACTGTGTCACTGGACCCTTGCTCTTTTTGGGCTTCCAATCTGGATAAATGGCCGGAGCTAGCCACTTACGCCTTGGAGATCTTGTCATGCCCCGCAGCCAGCGTTCTGTCTGAACGTGTGTTCAGCGCTGCTGGTGGTGTGCTGACAGATAAGCGCACGCGGCTCTCCACTGATAATGTAGACAGACTCACGTTCATAAAGATGAACAAATCATGGATCCGAAACGACTTTTCTACCCCTGTGTCATCCTGGGGAGAGTAAAAGCTTGATGATTGTTTAAAATCACCCTACCAACCGTTTTAAGCTTTCAAATTACTAATCATGTTTATCTGTATCTTGACTGGAAAATAATTTGGGCTTTGTAGCAGTGTGCAGCACTGATCCTATTAGGCCATCTATAATAAGCTCCACCAGATTTAAAATTAAAAATAATTTTTAGCTGCATCTAGCCCGGAAAATAATTTTGGGGCTCCGAGATGCGCAAGACACATAAGTGCCTTCTTGCTGCACTACCTGCAGCATGACCATCATATTGTCAGAATTCGAAGTAATCATGACTACTGGGTTGCCACACTCTTAGATCCCCCAAACTTTTCGATCAACCTTTTCATTTTAATAAAGACCAAAAAAATTGTCATTTTTGAAATTATAAGCATTAGCAGGTTGTTAGAAACTGAAATCAAACAGTTTTCAACTCAAAACTTTATTCTAGGTGATGTTACATTTTCACATAGGACCCCTTGTTCGAAAGGAGCTTCTGAACTCTCTCGTCCATTGAATTTGTCAGGTTTTGGATGGTTTCTGCTTCAATTGTTTTGCATGAGGACAGAATACCCTCCCAGAGCTGTTGCTTAGATGTGAACTGCCTCCCGCCATCATAGACACTCCTTTTAATGATGCTCCAAAGGTTCTGAATGGGGTAGAGGTCAGGGGAGCATGGGGGTCACACCATAAGTTTGTCCCCTTTTATGCCCATATCAGCCAGAGATGCAGATGTTTTATGTGCAGCATGAGATGGTGCATTATCATGCAGAAAAATGATCTTGCTGTGAAATACACGGTTCTTCTTCTTGAACCATGGCAGGAAGTGCTGTTTGAGAAAATCCACATACATTATGGAGTTCATCTTTAGCGCCTTCAGGGATCCTAAAGGGGCCGACAATCTCTCTCCCCATGATTCCAGCCCAAAACATTACTCCACCTCCTCCTTGTTGGCGCTGTAGCCGTGTTTGAGTGGGGTGTCCATCAACCAGCCATCCTCCACTCCATCCATCTGGACCATCGAGCGCTGCATGGCACTCATCCGTGAACAAAACAGTTTTGAAATCAGTCTTCATGTAATGTTTGGCCCACTGGAGCCGTTTCTGCTTGTGTGAAGTGGATAGAGGAGGTCGACAGGATGGCGTATGCACAGCTGCAAACCTCTGAAGGACCCTGCATCTTGTTGTTCGGGGGACGTTGGAGGCACAAGCAGCTTCAAAAACTTGTCTGCTGCTATGACAAGGCTTTTTTGCCGCTGCTCTTTCAACCTGACGTAATTGCCTGTAGGAAAGAGTCCTCAATTTGCCCTTATCAGCACGCACACGTGTGTACTGTGAATCAGCTACATACTTCTTGATTGCCAAGACACTTCATCCTGATCATCGCACAATGTTGATTGTAGTCATGCCTTGACCTAAACACTCCACAATTTGTTGCTTCTCAGCAGCCGACACATCCTTTTTCTTTCCCATTTTGGCAGAAAATGTAGGCTGCTGAATAATGTGAGAGAGCCTTCTTAAGTAGTCTTGCCTTTCATTGGACACACCTGACAAACTAATTAGCACTGGTGTCTGCAATTGCTTACAGTGATATAAAGAGCCCTGACACACATCACCATCAATTAGTTTAACTGACAAACAAACAAATTCTTCCCTTATCACTCCTAAACACTTTTTGCATAATAATTTGGAACACAGTGTACATGTGCTTTTCCACAAAACACCAGTGGTTCACGTAGTGAATCTTACAGTTCTAACTTGCCAACCGTGGTCTGTATGGAGTTGTTCAATAAAGGGCCCAAAATTAAGATAACATAGATGGGAGAGGTCTCTATGAATAGGAATTCCTAAGTATTTGATACCCTGTGAGGGCCAGGCAAAGGGAAAGTTGGACTGGATGGAATCCTATATGAATTTGGGGAGGGAGACATCGAGGGCCTCAGACTTCGCTGCATTGATTTTAAAATTTGACCAAGTAACAAAGTGATCTATTTCAGCCATAACAGCATGGATGGATATATGTGATTGAGTGATATATACTAGGACATCATCAGCAAATAGAGAGCACTTGTACTCGGTGCCTCCCACCTCAATCCACCTAATATTGGGGTTATGGTGAATTGATGAGAGCAGGTGCTCCGTCACTAGGATGTATAAGAGAGGGGACAGAGAACATCCCTGCCTTGTCCCATTGGTGATTGTGAAAGGTGATGAAAATGTTCTGACGCGCCCCCTGGGCCTTGGGACACCCGGAGCCGGACCCTTTTTGGTGGATGCTGGTGGTTGTAGTCTCCGTGGCGGCAACCCGGTTCCGTGGCTCAGGGCAGTCAAACCAGTGGCGGAACTATTTATGTGGTTTTGATGTTTAAATGTCCGACTACGCCACCCGTGGATTGCGGTCAGAGTGAACCGCCGCTCCAGGGCAGACCGCTGAGGCTGGTGTTGTGGGTGCAGCAGAGCGTAGCATAACACCCCACGGGAGGAGTATAGCCTCAGGGCAGTGTATGCGGAGGACGGGGGTGATGGTGCAGGGCAGCAGCAGTAATGACACGGAGTCAGTGATGCAGTCCAGGGCATTTACTCACAGTTCTTATTATCCAGACCACGTCTGCAGGTAACGGCTGCCCACGTCGTACTGTGCTCACCAGGTGAGGGGCTCAGACAACTCCCAGATAACTTTGGAGCGCTTCACAGGACCCCCTTTGTGTGTCCTTTGTCTGGCCTTTCTTACCAACCCTTCTGTCCGGCTGCCTCGGGCCTCCTCTTGGTAAACTTGGCGCCAGTTTCCCTGACCCTATGTGGTGCCTTCCTAGCGGGTGTAGCGAGGGGCTGCGCCACATAAAATGTCACAGCCTCCTGTTTCTAGCTGAGGGTCGTTTCCTGCCTCCACTAGTTTCGGGGACCGGTCTCCCCCTTTGGCCTGACCCCTCCACGCAGGTGGATTCTGGCGTGCGGTGGCGACTCGCCCGTCCGCACCCCTGAGATCCCTTCGTTCCTCGTTCCTGGAGCCTTCTCCGCTCCTCTTCCTTCCTTCTCCCTCTTCCAGGCCTGGGCCTCTGTTACTAGGCCCGTCTCCGGAGCAGAGCTCATGCAGAGCCCCTGCTCCCTGCCACTTCTGCTCAGACTTCTCTGCACTGAACTAAGATGGTGCCCACCTTTTATACTCCCTTCTCAATGCACCCAGGAACTGCTTCCTCCCTGCTCCTGCACTACAGGGTTCCCCTTCCTCAGTGTTCCCTCCCCCCACTCCAGCCAGGGACAGGGACTGTCGTGCCCATCTCAGGGGCATATTGGTCGCCCTGCCCCACGGCAATGTGGTGTAATGCATGCAGGTGTCGGGTCCTGATCCACACTACATCCTTACCTGAGAGTGAGATATCACACCTCTGGGTGAGGTGCAATACCTCTGTAGCAACCGAGCCCTCAGGGTGCTACAGTTCCATTTATCTTCAGCCTAGGTGACGTATTGCGATACAGGGCCGTGATTTTGGCTATAAAAGGGTCCCCTAGACCCCTACCCCAAGCTTTTTAAGAGAATCATATATGGAGTGCCAGGAGACTCTATGGAATGCTTTCTCAGCATCCAACGAGAGTATCTAATTACAAATTTTTAACTGCATCTAGCCCAGGAAATACTTTGTGCCTAGTAGCTGTTAAGCAAGCTACACCACCTGTAGTTTGGACACTTCATTTTTTCAAAGGAAATGCTTCGGGACCACGGGATACTCAGTGAAGAGCATCAGGAGGCACCCCAAGGCATAGGGGCTGGGACTGGCAGTAGGATGCCTTGCGGTGGACAGCCGAGCTCGATCCTTATAAAAGCTTTTTAACTGCAGCAGCTTTAGTGGACGCTACTGGAGCTGGAATTACGCGGCTGCTGGCATGAGACTTGCCCTCCAATAGATCCTTGTAAATGGATTTAAAGTGTATTCATTCAAATTAGAGAGACAATTTAAATTAAAAAGCTTAGAGCTGCCTCCACCACAGGGGGGCTCGCTCGACCCACCAGCGGACAGGCACCAGTATTGGGAGAGGGGGGCTGGCCATCAGGGTTCACTGCGGCTCTGGCACAAACCCCGCGACACGGAGGTGGCACGGGCAGGAGCGGACTGGCCATGTCGGCTTCTCACTTTTTGGATTTTAGAAGGGCATGACATGCCTATATCTGTGTCTCCCCCTCCTTTTACTCCTCCACCTCTTTTCTTTTCGCATGACTATATGTACTTGTCACTTTTCCATGTGTTAGTTATGTCTTCTGAGCAGTTTGTCAGCTTTTGGACACCTTTGAAGGTGTTTTCTATGTGTTTCTATGTGTTTTTGTTTGCCTGCCATTGGTTTTAACGGTGTTCGAAGGTGTTCGACGAACAGTTCGGCGAACACACGGGTGTTCGACGAACCGAACCGAACTCGAACACTACGGGGGTGGCTCAACACTAATTGTAAGTCAAATGCAGCAGGACAGATACCAGATACATCTTATAACTAATCAATCACACTGGATATGTCACTAATTCTGGCACCTCTACTATCTCTCTATCATCCCCTATAAATTGAATCTCTGTACTATTCCCAGATTATTATTCTTATCATCTTCACTGCTGCAGTTATACATAACTGTATGGAGAATTTGTCCAATCTTTTAACGTTTTCTCTTCCAATCTCTATTGTTGAGCTGTGAGCTCTGATGTCCTCTCACTATCCTAAATCATCATCTAAAAATGGCTGCGCAGGCTTTTAAACAGGCTATTGTCTCTTCTGATTGTTTGATAGTTATCAAGCCCACAAGAACGTGCCTGTGGTCATGGCAGCCTTCTGTGGCTAATGTAATCTTTTGCAATGTGTAAAAGTCGACAAGCATTTTTTTGGTGATTTGCACAAATCAAATCGCAAATTTTTGAATTTGTAGGGACCTGTGAATTTCATAAAATTCTTCTGGAATTCAATTTGCATTGAATCGACTTGCTCATCTCTAGCTGTAACATGTCATGTGTGGGGGCTCCTAACTGCCATAACAACCTGATATTATTTTAGGATGTTTTCTTTTTCATTTCCTTTTGTTTGAAGGAATTAACAAAGGGTGAAAGAGATATAAGTGCATACAGCAGAAAGAGCGTTACTCTTATCCCTGGACTTTCTCTGGTATTGCAATTAAGCCATACTTAAAGGGGCTTTCCAAGACTATTTTTTTTTTTTTGCTAAGAGTTTAAAAATAATAGGCTGGTAGTTGCGAACTACCTGCCTTTTCTACCAGGCGGCAGATTAGAGCAGAGACTGACCACTCCTGCTGGCGATTTTGCTGCTTACATCAACAGAGCAGCTCTTCCTTTTCCGGGCTGCTTTGTCGACGGAGAATGTGTCACGCAGGGTGTGGGAAATACTTAGTGCAACACAGAGGGAAGAGGGAAAGGGCATGCAGACACTAGGGAAAGGGGGAGTGGAGACCTACTAGTCTGGTCTAGTATCACCCTGTCTCAACTACCGTCCCTATATTGGATCTTCACCAATCGCTTCGCCCTGACTTTTCCTGGCGTATAGCTAAGGCTAGGGAAGGGAAGAGGTGAGAACTAGTGGATCTCCACTAAACTCTATAGACAACAAGGGTAGGCAAACGGGGGGGGATTGCTTAGCTTTAGATGACTACAGCCAAATGCCAAATGGCCTCAAGCTCCAGAGAGGACGAAGTACTACTCTTGCTAAAGCCTCACAAGTAGTAATAAATATCGACGGCACCTCCCTCTCAGACACACCAGGTATTTATAAACTGAGGCCAAGGAGCTAATTAGCCAGAGGGAGGTAGCCGCTGGGTCCTTCAGACAGCCGGCCTCTAAGAAGATGTCTATAATGCCAAACGTAGAGATCTCCTGCAACCAGCTGCAGGGCGACTGTCTTTCACCTCTAACACACCCGTGACAGAGTGATTGCCGGCATCATTCTTATTAACTGAGGGAAGCCAGCTGTCAGACAGTGGTGAAGCGGCTGACAATCAGTATGAAATTAGCAGTCACGGCCTATCAGAGCGGAAGAGAAGCAGCTACTCTGTCAATGTGACATCAGCGGAAGTTGCAAAATTACCGGGAGAAATCGACAGCGGGCACAAAAGGCAGATAGTTACCAATTTCCTGCCTGTTAGTTCTTAGGCTCATAATAAAAAAAATAAATTAGTCTTGGGTAACCCCTTTAAATGTTTTTAACAAGATGCAGCAAATGTACAAGATTGGTGCTGTTTCAGTAAGAAAGCATACATGTTTATTGACTTCTTATATCCCCTTCTAGAAAAGTTATACAAGAAAAGTACTATCTGTCCATACTAAATAAACTGCAGTCCAAACAACTGTTTATTACTTACATTTTTATGCTAAAACACTTTTATGAGACATATTTCTTTCTAAATTAGTGCAGAGTATGCCATAGCTAGCATTATTTTTTTTGTTTAAAGTCAATGTTAAATAATTCCCCCCAAAATATATTCCAATCTATCAATTTATCGCAGAATGGAAAGCAGGTAATCTGTAATACACAAGTTTTTGTCTGCATAAGTTATTTTAATAGACCTATCACAAATGAGAACTCCACCATCTGCTCAATCTTCTAATTACAAATGCAAAAACAGTGTTGTCTCAAACAGCATCATAAACCAACAGAATAGAAGTGATTTAAATGCATGGATGGGTTTTTTACTCAATACAGGATGCATCTGTTGTGATATATTTTTTACCGCTTCAGGAGGATCTTTTTTACGTTATGAATTTACCTTATTATTCTCAAAGGGAAAATGCAGAGTAAGAAAATTCAAAAGACTGAAAAATAAAAAATAAATTGCTGATATGAGTATTCGTGAAAGCAAAAGACTAACATAAATCATATGTTCATTAAAGGGATTTTCCACCACAAGGAAGTGATTGGTAGACAGAGAGGAATGTAGCAAAATAAAGAGGTCTTACCTACCTCTCTGAACCTCTCCCACTCCAGCACATCTACTATCTCTGGAGGGACCAAGCTTGGATATGTATTGTCCTTTTAGTCCCCTGACTGCCGAGTTTAGTGATTGACAGATTTATATTCAGGGGCGTAATGATCGGAGTCACAGAGGGTCCCACCCATGCCTATTTCAGCTGAATGTGCCGTACACTGAAATCATCTGGAGAAGAGGATGCCGCACATCATGGGAGCAGAGGAAAGTCACAAGAATCGTTTATTTCATAGAATCATAGAGTCATAGAATGGTAGAGTTGGAAGGGACCTCCTGGGTCATCTGGTCCAACCCCCTGCTCAAAGCAGGATTCACTAAATCATCTCAGACAGATGTCTGTCCAGCCTCTGCTTGAAGACGTCCATTGAAGGGGAACTCACCACCTCTCGTGGCAGCCTGTTCCACTCATTGATCACCCTAACTGTCAAAAAGTTTTTTCTAATATCTAATCTGTGTCTCCTCCCATTTAGTTTCATCCCATTGCTTCTAGTCTTTCCTTGTGCAAATGAGAATAAAGATGATCCTTCTACAATGTGACAGCCCTTGACATATTTGTAGACAGCTATTAAGTCTCCTCTCAGTCTTCTTTTTTGCAAGCTAAACATTCCCAAATTCTGAAACCGTTCCTCATAGGACATGGTTTGCAGACCAGTCACCATTCTGGTTGCTCTTCTCTGAACTTGCTCCAGTTTGTCTATGTCTTTTTTAAAATGTGGTGCCCAAAACTGTACACAGTATTCCAGATGAGGTCTGACCAAAGAGGAGTAAAGACCGATAATGACTTCACGTGATCTAGACTGTATGCTTCTGTTAATACATCCCAGAATTGTATTTGCCTTTTTTGCTGCAGCATCACACTGTTGACTCATGTTCAGTCTATGATCTATTAGTATACCTAAGTCTTTTTCACATGTACTGTTGCTTAGCTCTATTCCTCCCATTCTGTATATGCTTTTTTCATTTTTATTGCCCAGATGTAGTACTTTGCATTTTTCCCTGTCAAAAACCATTCTGTTGGTTGCTGCTCACTGCTCCAGTTTATTTAGGTCTTTTTGAATCCTCTCTCTCTCTTCTCTAGTATTAGCAATCCCTCCTAGCTTTGTGTCATCAGCAAATTTAATCAGTTTACCCTCAATTCCTTCATCTAAATCATTGATAAAGATGTTGAACAATACAGGTCCCAGGACGGAGCCCTGTGGTACCCCACTTGAGACATTCATCCAGCTGGATGTGAAGATATTTACAACCACCCTTTGAGTCCGATCACTAAGCCAGTTATGAATCCACCTAACAGTTGCCTGGTCCATTGCATACTTGGTCATTTTTTCAATAAGGATGGTGTGAGATAGTTTGTCAAATGCTTTGCTGAAGTCAAGATATACTATATCTACAGCATTTCCCTGATCCACCCAGTCAGTGATTCTGTCATAGAAGGAAATTAAGTTAGTCTGACATGACTTGTTAGTTACAAACCCATGCTGACTCTGGTTAATCACTTCATTCTTATCCATGTACTTACATACATGTTGTTTAATAATTTGTTCAAAGATCTTTCCTGGTATAGAAGTCAGACTCACCGGCCTATAGTTCCCTGGGTCCACCTTCTTCCCCTTTTTGAAGATAGGAACAGCATTTGCTCTTCTCCAGTCTTCTGGGACTTCTCCTGTTCTCCAAGAATTTTCAAAGATTATGGAGAGTGGTTTTAAAATTTCTTCTATGATCTCCTTCAGTACTCTGGGGTGTAATTCATCTGGACCTGGAGACTTGAACTCATTTATGTTAGCTAAATATTCCCTCACAATCTTTCTGTTTACAGATAACTTGGATTCCTCTATTCCTTTAAAAGGACAGTGAAGATCAGTTGATGTTACATTTTCTTTCTGAGAGAAAACAGATGCAAAATAGGAATTAAAAAGTTCGGCCTTCTCAACATCCTCTCTTACCATTTCTCCATTTTCATCCTGTAAAAATCCTATAGCATCTTTGACTTTTCTTTTACTTTTGACATACCCCCAAAATCCTTTTCTATTGCTTTTGACATCTCTTGCAAGCCTTAATTCATTGTCAGCTTTAGCTAACCTGATACGTGCCCTGCAGGATCTGCAGACTGCATTATAATCTTCTTTAGATATGCCTCCCTTTTTCCATTTAATAAACATTTCTTTCTTTCTTTTTAGCATGTGTTTAAGTTCTGTGTTCATCCATCCTGGTTTCCTTAAATGCTTCCCATTCTTCCTACTTTTCGGGATTGTTAACGATTGTGCTTTGAGAATCTCATTTTTAAAAATTTCCCATCCTTCCTGGACATTTTTGTCCTTAAGGACATCCAGCCATTGGATCCCTCCTATTCTCTTTCTGAGTCTCTTAAAATCTGCCTTTCTAAAATCTAGCCTTGAAGTTTGAGTCTTCACATGTCTTCCTCCTCTAGTTATCCAAAATTCTATAATAGCATGATCGCTGCCTCCTAGCGTCCCAGCCACCTTTACCTCCTCAACCATTTCCTCCCTGTTTATAAGGATTAGATCCAAAGTAGCAGATCCCCTTGTTTTCTCCCCTACCTTTTGGAAGATAAAGTTGTCAGCAAGAGAGGATAAGAATTTGCTTGACCTGTTAGTTTTCCTTGAGAGAGATTCCCAACAAATGTCTGGATAGTTGAAATCTCCCATGACCACTACGTCATAATTTTTGGAGAACTTGGTCATTTGATACATAAAGAGTTCATCCATATCTTCAGCTTGCCCAGGTGGCCTGTAGTAAATGCCTACAATGATGTCCTTTCCGTTGTTCTCTCCTTGTATTCTTACCCAAACAGTTTCCACAGAACTCCCAGTCTCTGAAGCTTCAATCTCTGTGCAGATATACGCTTTTCTAACATACAATGCGACACCTCCTCCTCGTTTATCAAGTCTGTTTCTTGCAAATAAGTTGTATCCTTTTAGCCTTTTATTCCAATCATGTGTATCGTCCCACCAAGTTTCAGTGATTCCAATGACATCATATTCCTTTTCCTGCGTTAGTAGTTCCAATTCTCCTTGTTTGTTGCCAATGCTTTGTGCATTTGTATAAAAACATTTTAGTTTGTGATTGGTTTCTCTTCCTCCCATATTTTTATTATTTAAATTGTTTTGTCTTTGTTCTTCCTTTTCACTTCCAGTAGCAGAGATCTCAATAGTATTTGTCAGCTGTATGGCTTTTTCTGGCCTTTTGCTTCCCTTCCCACATTGTTCTAGTTTAAAGCTCTCCTGATGAGTGTAGCAAGGCGACTTCCAAATACATGTTTTCCAGTCTTCGCAAGGTGCACCCCATCTCTAGCAAGTAGTCCATCGTATAGGTAATTCATTCCGTGATTCAGAAATCCAAATCCTTGTTGACGGCACCATCGACGTAGCCAGTTGTTCACCTGTAGAATCTTATTCCACCTCATTGTTCCTTGGCCATCCACTGGGAGGATGGATGAGAAGACCACCTGCGCTCCCAATTCTTTCACTTTCTTGCCTAAGTCTTCAAAGTCACTGCAGATGGTTTCCAGGTCCTTTCTTGCGGTGTCATTTGTCCCCACACGTATTAGCAGGAATGGGTAGTGATCTGTAGGTCTGAATAGTCTTGATATCCTGTCAGACACATCTTTAATTTTTGCTCCTGGAAGACAGCACATTTCTCTTGAGGTTATGTCTGGTCTGCAGATAGCGGCCTCTGTTCCTCTTAACAGGGAATCCCCCATGACGACCACTCTCCGTTTTTTCTTCACAACATTCTTCTTTCTCCATCCAGGAGGATTCTGAGGGCTTACAAGGTTATTCATTGCTGGCAAAGTCTTATTTTGCTGTATTTCTTCATGGTTCTCCTGCGTGAGAGCCTGATACTGGTTCCTGAGCAGTATGGGTGCTGACTGCCTCTCGATCCTCCTGCTTCTCTGTGTCACATGCTTCCATTCCTCTGTTTCGTCAGGTGCAGTTCGAATTTCTTCTCTTTCTGAATCATGAAGAGATAATTCTGCTCTGTCTAAGAACTCTTCACCTTCCTTAATGATTTTCAAGGTAGTTAACCTCTCTTCTAGATTTCGCAACTTTTCCTCCAACAGGGACACAAGCTTGCATTTCTGGCATGTGAAGTTTGGCTTTTCCACTGGCAAGTCTGTGAACATGTAGCAGGACATGCAGCTCACCAAATGGCTCCTGGACTCTTCCATGTTCTTACTGTTAATGTTCTGAAAACAGTGAAAAAAGCTTAAAAAAAAAAAGCTTCAAAATGCGCGCGCCAGCAGATGCGCGGTTTACCGATGTCCTCTTTTCAGCTCCAACAGCCAAAATCCAGTGTTCTTTGAGCTCGCGAAGACTCTTCACTTAACCCAAAATGCAGTGGGAATATGCAAATGATCTCCTCAGGACTCCTCCCCTGGTTTACCGATGTCCTCTTTTCAGCTCCAACAGCCAAAATCCAGTGTTCTTTGAGCTCGCGGAGACTCTTCACTTACCCCAAAATGCAGTGGGAATATGCAAATTATCTCCTCAGGACTCCTCCCCTGGTTTACCGATGTCCTCTTTTCAGCTCCAACGGCCAAAATCCAGTGTTCTTTGAGCTCGCGGAGACTCTTCACTTAACCCAAAATGCAGTGGGAATATGCAAATGATCTCCTCAGGACTCCTCCCCTGGTTTACCGATGTCCTCTTTTCAGCTCCAACAGCCAAAATCCAGTGTTCTTTGAGCTCGCGGAGACTCTTCACTTACCCCAAAATGCAGTGGGAATATGCAAATTATCTCCTCAGGACTCCTCCCCTGGTTTACCGATGTCCTCTTTTCAGCTCCAACAGCCAAAATCCAGTGTTCTTTGAGCTCGCGGAGACTCTTCACTTACCCCAAAATGCAGTGGGAATATGCAAATTATCTCCTCAGGACTCCTCCCCTGGTTTACCGATGTCCTCTTTTCAGCTCCAACAGCCAAAATCCAGTGTTCTTTGAGCTCGCGGAGACTCTTCACTTACCCCAAAATGCAGTGGGAATATGCAAATGATCTCCTCAGGACTCCTCCCCTGGTTTACCGATGTCCTCTTTTCAGCTCCAACAGCCAAAATCCAGTGTTCTTTGAGCTCGCGGAGACTCTTCACTTACCCCAAAATGCAGTGGGAATATGCAAATTATCTCCTCAGGACTCCTCCCCTGGTTTGGCTCTGTTTCAATGTATTGGAAATCGAGCGGTAGAACATTATAATAGGAAGAGGTCCCAGATGGGGAGCATTATACAATGAAGGTGCCCAGGAGGGGGTGCATCATACAATGAAGGGGACAAGAATAGAGCACATAATAGAAGGAAGGGTGGATGGGGAGGATGGGTAGTATAGGATGGGGAGTATAATACAAGGAAGGGGCCCAAGATGGGAAGTATTATACAAAGAAGGGGCCCAGGTTGGGTGGCATTATACCAGAATGTAGGCTATTATATCAGAAAGTAGCCCAGAATGGAGAATATTACACCAGAATTGAGCAAAAAATGGTGGTCATTATATCTGGAAGGGGCTCAGGATGAGGAACATTTTTATAAGATGGGGGACATTATGCGAGGAAGAGGCCCATGATGGGAGACTTTATACCAGGATGGGGGACATGGTTACAGGACAGAGGCAAGACAGGGGATATTACTAAAGTATGAGGCCCAGGACAATGAAAAGTATATCATGAAGGGGCCCAAGATGGGGGACGTTATTGCAGGCAGGGTCTCATGACGAGGGACATAATACTAGGAAGGGGCTTAGAATTCAGAGACATTATTACAGGATGGGGAGATTATTACAGGAGACAGTCAAGACATGTCATTATAAGACTGATACAAGTGCTATAAGACTGATACAAGTGCCCATATATCTGACCAACATGTAGGTGGGTGCCCAGGTCTAAATTTTGCCCATCAGACTCTAGTTACACCACTGATCATATGACTGACAAGATATTGATTACTTTTGGTGAGATCATGAGATGACGCCCATCAGTCACATGACTCTGCAGTCAGTCAGTGGCTTTAGAAGTCAGCTGACTGAATTTCAGCTCTAGGTAGCCCTTGAGGTCAAAGTACTGGAACAGCAGTGATTCAAAAAGGTAAGTAAGACTTCAAGGAGAAACCCTCTTTTGATCTAGCCACTTTTTGCAGAGGATTGAAATGTTTTTTTAAAGGGATTTTCTAGGAAAAACAGTCAGATAGACCATCAATGAATAATTTTGGGGTATATGACCATCAGGACCTTCACTATTAGGGCGCAGTCAGATGACCATATAAATCGGACCGACTTCGCACAGCACACGGACTGGCTGGTGGCTCTCCCAACTCAAGTCTGACAGCTTCATAAAAATATATGCATTTGTCACGCTCGAGTCGGGAGAGCGGCCGGCCAGTCTGTACATTGTGGTCTGATCTCGGTCTGATTTATACGGTTGTCTGACTGCACCCATAGCAGAATGAAGACAAGACAATATACCTTTAAAAAAGTGTTGATTGGCGGGATTGTAACGATAAAGAATATGTCTACAATTTTAATTGCAATACCCAGAGGTATGGTACTCAGGCAGTTTAGTTTGGGGCTAGATGAACAATGTAGCTACACTGAGGCTTATTAACAATATATCTTAGACAGTATTGATGACTAGTGAGAATTCTGCAGAAATAGGAAGATTTGTTAATCTACCTAGACATGTAGGCATGATTGTTATATCTCTGTCAATTAAATTAGTCCACTAAGTTAACAGGATTTTTTTTTATTTGTTTTTTAATTTCAGATAATTCGGATGAACGAATAAGTACAAATAAAAAAGAAACTACTTAACAATGTTTGTGATGTAGTCTGTATCACAGTAACATCCTGTTCACATTGTTAATCCATAATGTTATCACCATATTTTCATCTACAGTTTTCATTAAAAAACACAGCATGCTGTTGCAAATATTAGAGGAGATATGATGTGAGATATAGTTGTCAATATGGATTACATTTTCAAAAATCAGTGCATAATTTGAAATAGCGTTATTCATAATATCATGGAAGGAAATGAGCACAGTCGTATTCATCAAACTTTGTGGTGAGCAGTGAATAGGAAACAGCATAAGGACAACTAAAAGTATGACTCTGATAAAACAAAGCTGGCCATATTCTGTATAGTAGATAGTAGTAGATAGCTGTTGGTTTGTTTGGCTGACAGCTATCTACTATTCCCACGACCCCATACACATGCAAACGCACATCTGTTAAGCATGAAGTTATTCTCAGTGCGAAGCCACAGCTATACTCATGTAGGGGTGGCTCATCTATTTGACAACAAAAGAATCAGGCAGTTAAAATGTAATTGTCTGATCCTTATCCAAGGGGTAATGTTTCTCCTTGCGGAGAGTGACATGTTGAGCATGTCAAGGTGAGGAGACTTTTAAGCCACAATGCTCCTCTGGGAAATATGCAACTTGTTTCTTCAGAGAGGAGGAGAACTAGAACTCTAGTGCCACCTATAGGAAGTAGCAATCTTAAAAGTCAATATTGACTCTTCAAAGAGCCTTATCACATGACTTAGGATAATACCCAAAACCAAAATCTCAATTTGTAGACACTGTGTTTCGGGGTACTGCCCCTCGACAGTGCAAAATGTGAGATATGGTTTTGCTGAATGAGAGGCATCTGACCAGTATCAAAGGGGTAGCGTTTCTCCTTGTGGAGAGTGACATGTTAAGCATGTAAAGGTGAGGAGACTTTTAAGCCACAATGCTCCTGTGCACAATGCAAATTGTCTCTTCAGAGAGGAAGAGAGGAAGAGAACTAGGACTCTAGTGCCACCTATAGGAAGTAGCAATCCTAAAATTCAATATTGACTCTTCAAGGACTCTTCATATCTAACACTTTGCACTGACGAGGGGCAGTACCCTGAAACACAGTGTCTGCAAGTTGAGATTTGGGTTTTGGCTATTATCCTAAGTCATGTGATAAGGCTCCTTGAAGAGTCAATATTGACTTAAATGATTGCTACTTCTTATAGGTGGTACTAGAGTTCTAGTTCTCCTCCTCTCTGAAGAGACAATTAGTCTGATCCTTATCTCACCTGACATCTGCCATTAAGAGACATTTGGAAGGCCCCCAAACACATTTGATAGTCAGATATTGTACAGGTGCTTCTCACAAAATTAGAATATCATCAAAAAGTTCATTTATTTCAGTTCTTCAATACAAAAAGTAAAACTCACATATTATATAGCGTCATTACAAACAGAGTGATCTATTTCAAGTGTTTATTTCTGTTAATGTTGATGATTATGGCTTACAGCCAATGAAACCACAAAAGTCATTATCTCAGTAAGAATACTATTAGAATACTTCATAACAACAGCTTGAAAAATGTTTTTAAAATCCAAAATGTTGGCCTACTGAAATGTATGTTCAGTAAATGCACTCAATACTTGGTCGGGCTCCTTTTGCATCAATTACTGCATCAACACGGCGTGGCATGGAGTCGATCAGCCTGTGGCACTGCTGAGGTGTTATGGAAGCCCAGGTTGCTTTGATAGCAGCCTTCAGCTCATCTACATTGTTGGGTCTGGTGTCGCTCATCTTCCTCTTGACAATACCTCATAGATTTGTTTGCTGGCCAATCAAGCAACGTGATGCTGTTGTTTTTAAACCAGATATTGGTCCTTTTGACAGTGTGGACAGGTGCCAAGTCATGCTGGAAAATGAAATTTCCATCTCCAAAAAGCTCGTCAGCAGAGGGAAGAATGAAGTGCTCTAAAATTTCCTGCTAGACGGCTGCGCTGATTTTGGTCAAACCATCACTGATTGTGGAAATTTCACACTAGACCTCAAGCAACTTGGATTGTGGCCTCTCCACTCTTCCTCCAGACTCTGGGACCTTGATTTCCAAATGAAATGCAAAATTTACTTTCATCTGAAAACAACACCTTGGACCACTGAGCAACAGTCCAGGTCTTTTTCTCCTTGGCCGAGGTAAGACACTTCTGACGTTGTCTATTGGTCATGAGTGGCTTGAGACAAGGAATGCAACACTTGTAGTCCATGTCCTGGATATGTCTGTTTGTGGTGGTTCTTGAAGCAATGACTCCAGCAGAAGTTCATTCCTTGTGAATCTCCCCCAAATTTTTGAATCGCCTTTTCTTAACAATCCTTTCAAGGCTGCAGTTATCCTGGTTGCTTGTGCACCTTTTTCTACCACACTTTTTCATTCCACTCAACTTTCCATTAATATGCTTGGATACAGCACTCTGTGAACAGCCAGCTTCTTTAGCAATGACCTTTTGTGGCTTACTCTTCTTGTGGAGTGTGTCAATGACTGCCTTCTGGACAACTGTCAAGTCAGCAGTCTTCCCCTGATTGTGGAGCCTACTGAAACAGACTAAGGGACGTTTTTAAATGCTTAGGAAGCCTTTGCAGCTATTTTTTGTTAATTATTCAAGTTTACGGAAATAATGACATTTGTGTTTTCATTGGCTGTAAGCCATAATCATCAACATTAACAGAAATAAACACTTGAAATAGATCACTCTGTTTGTAATGACTATATAATATATGAGTTTCATTTTTTGTATTGAAGAACTGAAATAAATTAACTTTTTGATGATATTCAAATTTTTCTAGCAGCACATGTATATATCGTGGATTTGACCAATATACAGTATTGTGCAAAAGTGGAAAAAATGGAAAAATACTGCAAAGAAAATATTTTCAAAAATAGAAGATTTAAAAATGAACAAAAGAGAAATTTTAATGAAATCAATATTTAGTGTGACCACCCTTTGTCTTCAAAACAGCATCAAGTCTTCTCCATACACATGCACAAAGCTTTTAAAGAAACTTGGCAAGAAGGTTATTTCAAACATCTTGGAGAAATAACCACTGATCTTCTGTGGATGTCACTTGCACAAATCCTTCTGTCCTTCATGTAATCCCAGACAGACATGAGGATGTTGAGATCAGGGCTCATCACAGCCAAAACTCCTTGTTAATTTTTATACTTAAGATAGTTCTTAATGACATTGGCTGGATGTTTGGAGGCATCATCCTGCTGTAGTATAAATTTTGAACCCATCAGATATCTCTCTGATGGCATTGCATGATAAGTAAGTATCTGTAATTCTCAACGTTAAGTACAATATTAATCTGGACAAAGTCCCCAACTCCATTTGCTGAAATGCAGCCTGAAACTTGCAGGAAACTTCTACTACGCTTCACTGTTCCCTGCAAACACTAAGTATTATACCGCACTCTAGGCCTTCGGTAAACAAAATGCCTTCTATTACTAGCAAATGTTTCACATATTTTGACTAATCAATCTACAGTACAGATAAATTTAAAGAAAGTGAGAAACTTTTAGAACAAAAGGCTTGTCTATAAAAACACAACTTAATATATAGGATGGTAACTTTGATTTAGACCTCGCACCTTAAGTGTATCAGCTCTGAAGTTAGCAGAAGATAATTCTCAATGGACAACAAACTGCTTGAAAAAAATATACCCTTAGGTAAAATAGAAAAAAAAACTACATTCCTTTAGGATGTTTACAGTAGATTGGTGGTAAGAGGGCATTAGATCCAGCTGGTCCTACATAGTTGGCCAAACCAGATGTTGAGAGCACAGTCAGTTCAACAAACTCAGGAAAATCAGTTTCCTAATCTATTCCCACTATAAGTATTGCATTCTGGGCACAGCCTACGTACTGTGGCTGATGATGTGTTGGGCGCTCTGTGTCATGAACATGCTGATACAAATTTGAATCCCATTGGTTGTAGTCGTTTAGGAATCAAGGCATATATTTACTTTTTTTTTTGCACATACTGTAATACAACCCTAATAAATTGGGCAACCGCTAAAATAAAGTATTGCTAGAAATATATGTAAAAACCTTTTGCTTTCTCCTTAATCCTTCTAGGGAAGATACCATGCAGGAAAATATTTTTAGTAACCAGAGTTCAGAGTTAGTAAACACCTTAATAATTATGGATGCTTTATAGTTATTAATCTGATTTCAATTCATAATCTTTTCAAACTTGAAATGAAGTAAAGCTGTGAAAATAGACAAGAGAAAAACTGATTGACACCAGCAATCCTTAACTGGTAACTCTCAACTGGTGACTTGAATGGGTTTAGTCAAAACAGCCCCAAGAAGTGAAGCTATCCATAAATACAAAGATCCAGATAATGGCCTTGACAAGCTTCAAGCGTAGAATTGTACAAATCCTCCACTACAGTTTGGTAAACCTGGGGGATTTTTAAAGCTTAATGCATTGATCTGCCCAGCATGGGATAACCAGACAAACTATTCTAGCTCTCGAGGCGAGCCATACGTAGCATGTATTCTCACTATAACATAGCTTATAGCATGCAATGCACTGAATTAAGTTAAATAGTGGAAAATAACTGGAAAATGTTACATGGTAGAGGTAAATAAAACTGAAAAATGAATCTTTTGTAATCTGTAATTTTGAAAATACAATAAAAATTAATTAAGGTGTATATGTCACTGCTTAATTTCACATTGTAAATAATTTTACATAAGGTACCTTTACTTTTATAGATATTTTAATATTCGTTAGAGTTGAGTGAATTTCCCAATTTTTGACTCTTTGAAGATTAGCTCAATTCAGCAGCATGGTGGCTCAGTGGTTAGCAGCACTATTGCCTTGCAGCGCTGGGGTCCTGGGTTCCAATCCCACCAATGAAAAACATCTGCAAAGAGTTTGTATGTTCTCCCCATGTTTGCATGGGTTTTCTCTAGCTTCCTCCCACACTAAGGCATACTGATAGGGAATCTAGATAGTGAGCATGAATGGGGACAGAAATGATAATATATGTAAAGCGCTCTGGAATTAATGGCACTATTTAAATGAGTAAAATAAATGACCCCCAGGTCACTGCTGTCAACAATAAAACATTCAAAAACGAAACTGAAACTGCTTTCCTGTGAAATATGCTAAGGAACATCCTTTCCAGGGTAAAGACTTGTGTATAAGGTAAAATAAATAACCATAAACAAAAATACTCCTCCACACCTTGGGCTATGTTCACAAGTAGCATTTTTTATGCGTTTTTGCTCTTTTGTATTGCTTTCAACCGTGACAAATGCATTCACCGGGAAATGTCATTTTAACATTTTACAACCTTATCTGGCCATGTGCTGTGTGACACATGCATACAGTGCTGAAAAGACATGGGAACAGCATGGGGAAGACCCCTGGAAGCATCTCTGACACCCAGGTCTCTGCCTAAAAGTGTGCCCATCAGAAGTGATCCTTGCCGCATCAGAAGATGCAGATTTGCAACTATCCCCGTGCAAGTCCTTGTCCCAGGGCAGTGTTCAATTGTACCTCCCCCATTCCTTGCAATGCAAGAGCAAGTATGCAGCCTGCCACCCACCCACCCCCAGGCTGCAATACCATACTGCTTGCTTGCACTTGAAATTGGGCTTTTTAGGCATGTGGAGGCAGAATCTGGCCACCACGTCATGGCTGCATCGGCGGCCTGGTATCCATACTCGGTCCCGAGCCACCCCGCGGCCGGGTGCCCACACATGGCCGGGTGTCCATAAACGGTCCCCAGCCGCCCCTATTTGTCCCGGTGCGCCTTATACACAAGCTCGCATACCAAAACATTACCTGTGCCCTCCCCAGTGCATTTAGTTGGAAGGACAGCCTAACCACAAACACGTGGACAAGTGAATGTGGCCAGGGATGGTCCATCTCACTGACGCCTTCACAATGGGTTAATATTGTGGAAGCCGGGACACAGTTGGACACTGGGATGCAACCTGTCCTCCAGACATAGAGGATTGCGGATCCTGGGTCAATCAGGCTTCAACACAAACTTCAGAAGGTAGACAGCAGCAGTGGTCGGCCTCCTACACAATGAGTAAATTATTCATGATCAAGAGGCCATCCATCTCCTTAGCTTTCTGCTCCTTGGAATGAAAGCGCATGTATGTAGTAGTGGCTAGGCTTGAGGTGGTCAGCGTTTTGGCGCATATCCTACCTCCTCCGAGGATTGCTGGCTGTTTTCCTGCTACTATCCAAGTTCTATGACACCCGTTAAAACCAAGCTTCAGGTGATGAATGATGGATGAGGTGGTGGCAAAGGAGAAAGAGCAGGAGGAACAGGGACCATTCACATCAATATCAGGCCAGTCAACCACACATGTCTTGTAGGATATGTTTCTGTACCAAAAGGAGCGGTTCGGCTACACAGTTATAGGGCATACAGTGAGTGCAATGCCTAACAAAAATTTCGAGGCACTCCAATGCCCCTTGGAAGTGACATGGAGGTCAGAGGGCCTTAACTAAACCGTTTTTTCCATTTATAGCAACTGGGTCTCCTGTACACTGTTGTTCTAAGCAGTGAATGGAAGTCTTTCAAAAAATTATGAGGGACTGCAATGCCCCTTGAAACAGACGTGGATTACAGCGTACTAAAAACCTTCTACCCATTATTGGGGAGTGGGTCTCCCTTAGTGTTCATCTATGCATTGAAAAGCAAAAGCTGATTAAAATTAGGAGGAAATACAATGCCCGTTGGAAGAGTCTTGGAGGTTAGAGTTAATTAAAAACAACATTTCAATGCCCCTTGGAAGAGCTGTGGAGTTCAGAATGGTTTAATAAGACGGTTCTAATGCCCCTTGGAGGAGACGTGGAGATCACAGTAGCTTAACAAGACAGATTTAATGCCCCTTGGAAGAGACGTGGAGGTTAGAGTGGTTTAACAAGACGGTTTTAATGCCCCTTGGAAGAGACGTGGAGGTCAGAGTGGTTTAAAAAGACGGTTTTAATGCCCCTTGGAGGAGACGTGGAGGTCAGAGTGGTTTAACAAGACGGTTTTAATGCCCCTTGGAAGAGACGTGGAGGTCAGAGTGGTTTAACAAGACGGTTTTAATGCCCCTTGGAAGAGACGTGGAGGTCAGAGTGGTTTAACTAGACGGTTTTACTGCCCCTTGGAAGAGACGTGGAGGTCAGAGTGGTTTAACAAGATGGTTTTAATGCCCCTTGGAAGAGACGTGGAAGTCAGATTGGTTTAACCAGACGGTTTTAATGCCCCTTGGAAGAGATATGAAGGTCAGAGTGGTTTAACAAGATGGTTTTAATGCCCCTTGGAAGAGACGTGGAGATCAGAGTGGTTTAACAAGACGGTTTTAATGCCCCTTGGAAGAGATATGAAAGTCAGAGTGGTTTAACAAGATGGTTTTAATGCCCCTTGGAAGAGACGTGGAGGTCAGAGTGGTTTAACAACACAGTTTTAATGCCCCTTGGAAGAGACGTGGAGGTCACAGTAGCTTAACAAGACAGTTTTAATGCCGCTTGGAAGAGACGTGGAGGTCAGAGTGGTTTAACAAGACAGTTTTAATGCCCCTTGGAAGAGACGTGGAGGTCAGAGTGGTTTAACAAGACGGTTTTAATGCCCCTTGGAAGAGACGTGGAGGTCTGGGTGGTCTAACAAGACATTTTTAATGCCCCTTGGAGGAGACGTGGAGATCACAGTAGCTTAACAAGACGGTTTTAATGCCCCTTGGAAGAGACGTGGAGGTCAGAGTTGTTTAACGAGACGGTTTTAATGCCCTTTGGAGGAGGAGTGGAGGTCAGAGTGGTTTAACAAGACGGTTTTAATGCCCCTTGGAAAAGACGTGGAGGTCAGAGTGGCTTAACAAGACGGTTTTAATGCCCCTTGGAATAGACGTGGAGGTCAGAGTGGCTTAACTAGACGGTTTTAATGCCCCTTGGAAGAGACGTGGAGGTCAGAGTGGTTTAACAAACGGTTTTAATGCCCCTTGGAAGAGAAGTGGAGGTCACAGTAGCTTAACAAGACAGTTTTAATGCCCCTTGGAAGAGATGTGGAGGTCAGAATTTTTTAGCAAGACGGTTTTAATGCCCCTTGGAAGAGACGTGGAGGTCAGAGTGGTTTAACAAGACGGTTTTAATGCCCCTTGGAAGAGACGTGGAGGTCGCAGTAGCTTAACAAGACAGTTTTAATGCCGCTTGGAAGAGACGTGGAGGTCAGAGTGGTTTAACAAGACGGTTTTAATGCCCCTTGGAAGAGACGTGGAGGTCAGGGTGGTTTAACAAGACAGTTTTAATGCCCCTTGGAGGAGACATGGAAGTCAGAGTGGTTTAACCAGACGGTTTTAATGCCCGTTGGAAGAGATATGAAGGTCAGAGTGGTTTAACAAGATGGTTTTAATGCCCCTTGGAAGAGACGTGGAGATCAGAGTGGTTTAACAAGACAGTTTTAATGCCCCTTGGAAGAGATATGAAGGTCAGAGTGGTTTAACAAGATGGTTTTAATGCCCCTTGGAAGAGACGTGGAGGTCAGAGTGGTTTAACAAGACGGTTTTAATGCCCCTTGGAAGAGACGTGGTGGTCACAGTAGCTTAACAAGACAGTTTTAATGCCGCTTGGAAGAGACGTGGAGGTCAGAGTGGTTTAACAAGACAGTTTTAATGCCCCTTGGAAGAGACGTGGAGGTCAGAGTCGTTTGACAAGACGGTTTTAATGCCCCTTGGAAGAGACGTGGAGGTCACAGTAGCTTAACAAGACAGTTTTAATGCCGCTTGGAAGAAACGTGGAGGTCAGAGTGGTTTAACAAGACGGTTTTAATGCCCCTTGGAAGAGACGTGGAGGTCTGGGTGGTTTAACAAGACAGTTTTAATGCCCTTTGGAGGAGACGTGGAGATCACAGTAGCTTAACAAAACAGTTTTAATGCCCCTTGGAAGAGACGTGGAGGTCAGAGTGGTTTAACAAGACGGTTTTAATGCCCCTTGGAAGAGACGTGGAGGTCAGGGTGGTTTAACAAGACAGTTTTAATGCCCCTTGGAGGAGACATGGAAGTCAGAGTGGTTTAACCAGACGGTTTTAATGCCCGTTGGAAGAGATATGAAGGTCAGAGTGGTTTAACAAGATGGTTTTAATGCCCCTTGGAAGAGACGTGGAGATCAGAGTGGTTTAACAAGACAGTTTTAATGCCCCTTGGAAGAGATATGAAGGTCAGAGTGGTTTAACAAGATGGTTTTAATGCCCCTTGGAAGAGACGTGGAGGTCAGAATGGTTTAACAAGACGGTTTTAATGCCCCTTGGAAGAGACGTGGTGGTCACAGTAGCTTAACAAGACAGTTTTAATGCCGCTTGGAAGAGACGTGGAGATCAGAGTGGTTTAACAAGACAGTTTTAATGCCCCTTGGAAGAGACGTGGAGGTCAGAGTCGTTTGACAAGACGGTTTTAATGCCCCTTTTAAGAGACGTGGAGGTCACAGTAGCTTAACAAGACAGTTTTAATGCCGCTTGGAAGAAACGTGGAGGTCAGAGTGGTTTAACAAGACGGTTTTAATGCCCCTTGGAAGAGACGTGTGGAGGTCTGGGTGGTTTAACAAGACAGTTTTAATGCCCTTTGGAGGAGACGTGGAGATCACAGTAGCTTAACAATACAGTTTTAATGCCCCTTGGAAGAGACGTGGAGGTCAGAGTGGTTTAACAAGACGGTTTTAATGCCCCTTGGAAGAGACGTGGAGGTCAGAGTGGTTTAACAAGACGTTTTCAATGCCCCTAGGAAAAGACGTGGAGGTCAGAGTGGTTTAACAAGACGGTTTTAATGCCCCTTGGAAGAGACGTGGAGGTCAGAGTTGTTTAACAAGACAGTTTTAATGCCCCTTGGAGGAGGAGTGGAGGTCAGAGTGGTTTAACAAGACGGTTTTAATGCCCCTTGGAAGAGACGTGGAGGTCAGAGTGGCTTAACAAGACGGTTGTAATGCCCCTTGGAAGAGACGTGGAGGTCAGAGTGGCTTAACTAGACAGTTTTAATGCCCCTTGGAAGAGACGTGGAGGTCAGAGTGGTTTAACAAGACGGTTTTAATGCCCCTTGAAAGAGAAGTGGAGGTCACAGTAGCTTAACAAGACAGTTTTAATGCCCTTTGGAAGAGATGTGGAGGTCAGAGTGGTTTAGCAAGACGGTTTTAATGCCCCTTGGAAGAGAGGTGGAGGTCAGGGTGGTTTAACAAGACGGTTTTAATGCCCCTTGGAGGAGTCGTGGAGGTCAGAGTGGTTTAACAAGACGGTTTTAATGCCCCTTGGAAGAGACGTGGAGGTCAGAGTGGTTTAACAAGACGGTTTTAATGCCCATTGGAAGAGACGTGGATGTCAGAGTGGTTTAACTAAATGGTTTTAATGCCCCTTGGAAGAGACGTGGAGGTCAGAGGGGTTTAACAAGACAGTTTTAATGCCCCTTGGAAGAGACGTGGAGGTCCGAGTGGTTTAACAAGACGGTTTTAATGCCTCTTGGAAGAGACGAGGAGGTCAGAGTGGTTTATCAAGATGGTTTTAATGCACCTTGGAAGAGATGTGGAGGTCAGAGTGGTTTAACAAGACGGTTTTAATGCCCCTTGGAAGAGACGTGGAGGTCAGATTGGTTTAACAAGATGGTTTTAATGCCCCTTCAAAGAGACGTGGAGGTCAGAGTGGTTTAACAAGACGGTTTCAATGCCCCTTGGAAAAGACGTGGAGGTCACAGTAGCTTAACTCCTGAAATAACACAGTGGATTTGACTTTATGTTACTCTGCTGTCATTTGGTGAATGATGAGAAGTCTGGCCCAATGCAGCCCTTGTTCATTTTGATAAGTGTCTGCTTGTCAGCTATGTCAGTTGACAGGCGAGTGCGCTTATCAGTTATAATTCCCCTATTCGCACTAAAAACATGCTCCGATAACATGGAGCAAGCCAGGCCAGGACCTCCAAGGCATACAGAGCGAGTTCATTCCAAGTGTCCAGCTTGGATACCCAATAATTAAAAGGCACAGAGAAATCACGGAGGATGCTGGTACGGTCGGCAAGGTACTCCCTCACCATCTTTTGAAACTTTCCACTCCTTGTGAGAGTACCCCACGCCTCAGTGACTGTAAGCTGGGCGGCTCTCAGAAAACTGTCCCAGAACGTTGACAGTGTTCCCCTGCCTCTGCTGGATTGGAGTTGCGTCTCTCTCGCCTGTAAGCCTTGGTTGGGCATCGAACTGTGACCTCTGCCGCTAGCGTGTTCAGATGGGAATTTTTTTAACAGTTCTGCAGCAAGGACCTTCTTTTACTGCCCCATTTTTGTAGACCTCTCCACCTCAGGAGTAAGAGAGTGAAAGTTCTCCTTGTAGCGGGGGTCTAAAAGTGTCACCAACCAGTAATGACAACGCGAGGGTCACGGTTAAGGCAGCGTAACATAAAGTCAGCCATGCGTGCCAGACTGGTAATTGGCAAGACTTCCGTGTCCTCACCAAGATGACGACTGACCATGCTCTCCTCCTCCTCCCCCCTGTCCTCAGGCCACCCACGCTGAACCGACAGTATAACAGTTGTACTGGAACTATCGTCTACACCGCATGATACCAGCTCCTGTTCTTCCTCCTCCTCTCCCTCATTGTCCCCCAATGCATGTTGGGATGAGATGAGGCTGGGCTGTGTGTAATCGCCCGCTACGGCTTCTTGATCCATCTCATCATACTCTGGCTGCAATACCTCCTCTTTAATTCTCTGCAGAGACAAGTGGGATGCTGACGCTAATGATGGCGTCATCGCCACTCACCATCTTGGTGGACTCCTCAAATTCCAGACTCTGGAAGACCTACCGCTTGTACTGGCAACGTCCCTCGTGTTGGTATTACGGGGAACGGTTGCCCGCCTTCTGTCTGCGGCCACCACACTGCTTCTTCCTGTCTGTTGGGGAACTCTGCCTCCCTCCCCCTGTGTGCTGCTGGCCTCGCTCTTCGTATCCTCCTGCCACGTTGGGTCAGTTACTATATCATCCACAACCTCCTCCTCTTCCACTTCCGCACCACGGTCCTCTTACTCACTTCGTGTCAATTGTGTCTCGTCACCGTCCACCTCTTATGACAGATTGCCAGCGTCGACTTCCTGTGGGCGTGGCTGTTCAAATATTTGGCCATCGCTACATGGGATCTCCTCTTCCACCACTTCAAGCAGAGCAGGCAAGGGGCACAAATATGGAAATGGACCAGTGAACAGCTCTTCAGAGTGTCCAACTGTGGGATCAATTGCTGTCTGACCACACTTGGCATGGTGGGAGGAAGGAGCATCAGGGTGAGGGGGAGTATGCAGTCGAGACTCACGGCTACTAAGACTTGACCGTGTGGAAGACAGACCGGAGGTGGTGGTGCCCAGGTGACTGGAAGTATTATCTGCTATCCAATTAATAACCTGATCACACTGATCAGTTCGCAATAGTGGTGCTGTTGTGTGCTTCCCTAGTAATTCGGTCAAGAACTGGAAGCGAGAAGATGTGGCTGTTGGTTGTGACACATTTTCACCTTGGCCACGGCCCCGTCCTCTGCACGCACCATCACCAGAACGTCCAGTTCCACGTCCCTTGCCACACGTCTTGCCCAATGTAAATGAGGTAAAATAGCTTACACTCGCGCTATCAATGGCAAAAGGGTAATAAAAAGAAGATTTGAACCGTGGCAGAGGAAAACCACAGTTCTAGTTATCTGGCCTACACCAGACTCTTTTAAACAGATGTATTTGTGTTTGAACAGTCAGCGAGACACTCAAAATGTTTTTTTTTTATGCAAAAAAGTGGATAATACAGAGATGTGAACCGTGGAACTGAAAAACCACAGTTCTAGTTATCTGGCCTACACCAGACTCTTTTAAACAGATATATTTGTGTCTGAACAGTCAGCGAGACACTCAAAATGTTTTTTTTATGCAAAAAAGGCAAAAAAATGGATAATACAGAGATTTGAACCGTGGAACTGCAAAACCACAGTTCTAGTTATCTGGCCTACACCAGACTCTTTTAAACAGATATATTTGTGTCTGAACAGTCAGTGAGACACTCAAAATGCTTTTTTTTATGCAAAAAAGGCAAAAAATTGGATAATACAGAGATTTGAACCGTGGAACTGCAAAACCACAGTTCTAGTTATCTGGCCTACACCAGACACTTTTAAACAGATATATTTGTGTCTGAACAGTCAGCGAGACACTCAAAATGTTTTTTTTTATGCAAAAAGGTGGATTACACCCAGATTTGAACCGTGGGAGAGGAAAACCACAGTTCTAGTTATCTGACCTATACCAGACTCTTTTAAACAGATATATTTGTGTCTGAACAGTCAGCGAGACACTCAAAATGTTTTTTTTATTGAAAAAAGGAAAAAAATTGGATAATACAGAGATGTGAACCATGGAACTGCAAAACCACAGTTCTAGTTATCTGGCCTACACTAGACTCTTTTAAACAGATATATTTGTGTCTGAACAGTCAGCGAGACACTCAAAATGTTTTTTTTATGCAAAAAAGGCAAAAAAGTGGATAATGCAGAGATGTGAACCGTGGAACTGCAAAACCACAGTTCTAGTTATCTGGCCTACACCAGACTCTTTTAAACAGATATATTTGTGTCTGAACAGTCAGCGAGACACTCAAAATGTTTTTTTTTATGCAAAAAAGGCAAAAAAATGGATAATACAGTGATTTGAACCGTGGAACTGCAAAACCACAGTTCTAGTTATCTGGCCTACACCAGACACTTTTAAACAGATATATTTGTGTCTGAACAGTCAGCGAGACACTCAAAATGTTTTTTTTATGCAAAAAGGTGGATTACACCCAGATTTGAACCGTGGGAGAGGAAAACCACAGTTCTAGTTATCTGACCGAACAGTCAGCGAGACACTCAAAATGTTTTTTTTTATTGAAAAAAGGCAAAAAATTGGATAATACAGAGATGTGAACCGTGGAACTGCAAAACCACAGTTCTAGTTATCTGGCCTACACTAGACTCTTTTAAACAGATATATTTGTGTCTGAACAGTCAGCGAGACACTCAAAATGTTTTTTTTATGCAAAAAAGGCAAAAAAGTGGATAATGCAGAGATTTGAACCGTGGAACTGCAAAACCACAGTTCTAGTTATCTGGCCTACACCAGACTCTTTTAAACAGATATATTTGTGTCTGAACAGTCAGCGAGACACTCAAAATGTTTTTTTTTATGCAAAAAAGGCAAAAAAATGGATAATACAGTGATTTGAACCGTGGAACTGCAAAACCACAGTTCTAGTTATCTGGCCTACACCAGACTCTTTTAAACAGATATATTTGTGTCTGAACAGTCAGTGAGACACTCAAAATGCTTTTTTTAATGCAAAAAAGGCAAAAAATTGGATAATACAGAGATTTGAACCGTGGAACTGCAAAATTACAGTTCTAGTTATCTGGCCTACACCAGACTCTTTTAAACAGATATATTTGTGTCTGAACAGTCAGTGAGACACTCAATATAGTTTTTTTTTTATGCAAAAAGGTGGATTACACCCAGATTTGAACCGTGGGAGAGGAAAACCACAGTTCTAGTTATCTGACCTACACCAGACTCTTATAAACAGATATATTTGTGTCTTAACAGTCAGCGAGACACTCAAAATGTTTTTTTTTATTGAAAAAAGGCAAAAAAGTGGATAATACAGAGATTTGAACCGTGGAACTGCAAAACCACAGTTATAGTTATCAGGCCTACACCAGACTCTTTTAAACAGATATATTTGTGTCTGAACACTCACAGACAAACACAATTTTTTTTTTTTGGGGGGGGGAATACCAAAAGGTTAATAAGACAGGTATTTGTACAGTCTGACTGAGGAAAAAGAAAAAAAGGAGGATTTAGATGAAAAAAAAAGGATTTTTTCTGGTCCCTGAGACCTGGGGCTAAGTCTAGCAATTTGAGCACACAGGACTGTTATGCAGTGTTTGTTGGTATAACCACTGCGTCTGCTATACAGCCTGCCTGCCTGATATCTGGGATGGATATTAGTCCTGAGAAGGACTGTTTGTTTGATTTGGCAGGCTTTAGAGACCCTACACTACCTATTTCGCACTATATATCTCTCCCTAACTCAGCAGCACTGACCCTACACTGTCTGATTCCGGGCGACTGTGTTCAAGATGGAGGCGCCCGGTTTTAAATACTCGAGGTGATGCTGTGCGGCAAGCCAATCACTGTAATGCCCACAACCAACATGGCTGCGGCATTACAGTGACTGGCTGGCAATCCCTGCATTTTCATTGGCTCTGTAAAGAGCGCCAAACGTGCAGGGCGGAGACCCGATCTCCCCCCCGAGTAACCCGGAAATGCTCGGTGCTCGGCAAACATCACGAGTAGTGAGATGCTCTGGCAAGTACCGGGCAGTGTCGAGCATGCTCGCTCAACACTAATCTACATCTATATCTATATATACCGTACAGACCAAAAGTTTGCACACACCTTCTCATTTAAAGATTTTTCTGTATTTTCATGACTTTGAAAATTGTACATTCTCACTGAAGGCATCAAAACTATTAGTTAACACATGTGGAAATATAAACTTAACAAAAAAGTGTGAAACAACTGAAAATATGTCTTATATTCTAGGTTCTTCAAAGTAGCCACCTTTTGCTTTGATGACTGCTTTGCACACTCTTGGCATTCTCTTGATGAGCTTCAAGAGGTAGTCACCGGAAATGGTCTTCCAACAATCTTGAAGGAGTTCCCAGAGATGCTTAGCACATGTTGGCCCTTTTGTCTTCACTCTGCGGTCCAGCTCACCCCAAACCATCTCGATTGGGTTCAGGTCTGGTGACTGTGGAGGTCAGGTCATCTGGCGTAGCACCCCATCACTCTCCTTCTTGGTCAAATACCCCTTACACTGCCTGGAGGTGTGTTTGGGGTCATTGTCCTGTTGAAAAATAATGATGGTCCAACTAAACGCAAACCGGATGGAATAGCATGTCGCTGCAAGATGCTGTGGTAGCCATGCTGGTTCAGTATGCCTTAAATTTTGAATAAATCCCCAACAGTGTCACCAGCAAAGCACCCCCACACCATCAAACCAGGCAAGTAGAGTCCATTCGTTCACCTTTTCTGCGTCACACAAAGACACGGTGGTTGGAACCAAAGATCTCAAATTTGGACTCATCAGACCAAAGCACAGATTTCCACTGGTCTATTGTCCATTTCTTGTGTTCTTTAGCCCAAAAAAAGTCTCTTCTGCTTGTTGCCTGTCCTTAGCAGTGGTTTCCTAGCAGCTATTTTACCATGAAGGCCTGCTGAACAAAGTCTCCTCTTAACAGTTGTTGTAGAGATGTGTCTGCTGCTGGAACTCTGTGTGGCATTGACTTGGTCTCTAATCTGAGCTGCTGTTAACCTGCGATTTCTGAGGCTGGTGACTTGGATAAACTTATCCTCAGAAGCAGAGGTGACTCTTGGTCTTCCTTTCCTGGGGCGGTCCTCATGTGAGCCAGTTTCTTTGTAGCGCTTGATGGTTTTTGCAACTGCATTTGGGGACACTTTCAAAGTTTGCCCAATTTTTCGCACTGACTGACCTTCATTTCTTAAAGTAATGATGGCCACTTGTTTTTCTTTACTTAGCTGCTTTTTTCTTGCCATAATACAAATTCTAACAGTCTATTCAGTAGGACTATAAGCTGTGTATCCACCAGACTTCTGCACAACACAACTGATGGTCCCAACCCCATTTATAAGGCAAGAAATCCCACTTATTAAACCTGACAGGACACACCTGTGAAGTGAAAACCATTTCCAGTGACTACCTCTTGAAGCTCATCAAGAGAATGCCAAGAGTGTGCAAAGCCATCATCAAAGCAAAAGGTGGCTACTTTGAAGAACCTAGAATATAAGACTAGGGTTGAGCCACCCCCGTAGTGTTCGAGTTCGGTTCGGTTCGTCGAACACCCGTGTGTTCGCCGAACTGTTCGTCGAACACCTTCGAACACCGTTAAAACCAATGGCAGGCAAACAAAAACACATAGAAACACATAGAAAACACCTTCAAAGGTGTCCAAAAGCTGACAAACTGCTCAGAAGACACAACTAACACATGGAAAAGTGACAAGTACATATAGTCATGAGAAAAGAAAAGAGGTGGAGGAGTAAAAGGAGGGGGAGACACAGATATAGGCATGTCATGCCCTTCTAAAATCCAAAAAGTGAGAAGCCGACACGTTCAGTCCGCTCCTGCCCGTGCCACCTCCGTGTCGCCGGGTTTGTGCCAGAGCCGCGGTGAACCCTGACGGCCAGCCCCCCTCTCCCAATACTGGTGCCTGTCCGCTGGTGGGTCGAGCGAGCCCCCCTGTGGTGGAGGCAGCTCTAAGCTTTTTAATTTAAAATGTCTCTCTAATTTGAATGAATTCACTTTAAATCCATTTACAAGGATCTATTGGAGGGCAAGTCTCATGCCAGCAGCCGCGTAATTCCAGCTCCAGTAGCGTCCACTAAAGCTGCTGCAGTTAAAAAGCTTTTATAAGGATCGAGCTCGGCTGTCCACCGCAAGGCATCCTACTGCCAGTCCCAGCCCCTATGCCTTGGGGTGCCTCCTGATGCTCTTCACTGAGTATCCCGTGGTCCCGAAGCATTTCCTTTGAAAAAATTAAGTGTCCAAACTACAGGTGGTGTAGCTTGCTTAACAGCCGAGATAATCCGCTGACTAGCAGACACTGCTACTAGGCACAAAGTATTTTCTGGGCTAGATGCAGTTAAAAATTTGTAATTAGATACTCTCGTTGGATGCTGAGAAAGCATTCCATAGAGTCTCCTGGCACGCCATATATGATTCTCTTAAAAAGCTTGGGGTAGGGGTCTAGGGGACCCTTTTATAGCCAAAATCACGGCCCTGTATCGCAATACGTCACCTAGGCTGAAGATAAATGGAACTGTAGCACCCTGAGGGCTCGGTTGCTACAGAGGTATTGCACCTCACCCAGAGGTGTGATATCTCACTCTCAGGTAAGGATGGAGTGT
Organism: Phyllobates terribilis; assembly: GCF_046119375.1. Lineage (NCBI taxonomy): Eukaryota > Metazoa > Chordata > Amphibia > Anura > Dendrobatidae > Phyllobates > Phyllobates terribilis. The sequence continues at coordinate 732,358,576 of NW_027362763.1, read as the reverse complement.
GGATCAGGACCCGACACCTGCATGCATTACACCACATTGCCATGGGGCAGGGCGACCAATATGCCCCTGAGATGGGCACGACAGTCCCTGTCCCTGGCTGGAGTGGGGGGAGGGAACACTGAGGAAGGGGAACCCTGTAGTGCAGGAGCAGGGAGGAAGCAGTTCCTGGGTGCATTGAGAAGGGAGTATAAAAGGTGGGCACCATCTTAGTTCAGTGCAGAGAAGTCTGAGCAGAAGTGGCAGGGAGCAGGGGCTCTGCATGAGCTCTGCTCTGGAGGCGGGCCTAGTAACAGAGGCCCAGGCCTGGAAGAGGGAGAAGGAAGGAAGAGGAGTGGAGAAGGCTCCAGGAACGAGGAACGAAGGGATCCCAGGGGTGCGGACAGGCGAGTCGCCACCGCACGCCCGAATCCACCTGCATGGAGGGGTCAGGCCAAAGGGGGAGACCGGTCCCCGAAACTAGTGGAGGCAGGAAACGATCCTCAGCTAGAAACCGGAGGCTGTGAAATTTTATGTGGCGCAGCCCCTCGCTACACCCGCTAGGAGGGCAGCACATAGGGTCAGGGAAACTGGCGCCAAGTTTACCAAGAGGAGGCCCGAGGCAGCCGAACAGAAGGGTTGGTAAGAAAGGCCAGACAAAGGACACACAAAGAGGGTCCTGTGAAGCGCTCCAAAGTTATCTGGGAGTTGTTTGAGCCCCTCACCTGGTGAGCACAGTACGACGTGGGCAGCCGTTACCTGCAGACGTGGTCTGGATAATAAGAACTGTGAGTAAAGGCCCTGGACTGCATCACTGACTCCGTGTCGTTACTGCTGCTGCCCTGCACCATCACCCCCATCCTCCGCACACACTGCCCTGAGGCTATACTCCTCCCGTGGGGAGTTATGCTATGCTCTGCTGCACCCACAACACCAGCCTCAGCGGTCTGCCCTGCAGCGGCGGTTCACTCTGACCGCAATCCACGGGTGGCGTAGTCGGACATTTAAACATCAAAACCACATAAATAGTTCCGCCACTGGTTTGACCACCCTGAGCCACGGAACCGGGTCACCGCCACAAAGACTACAACCATCAGCATCCACCAAAAAGGGTCCGGCTCCGGGTGTCCCAAGGCCCAGGGGGTGCATCAGAACATTTTCATCACCTTTCACAATCACCAATGGGACAAGGCAGGGATGTCCTCTGTCCCCTCTCTTATACATCCTAGTGACGGAGCACCTGCTCTCATCAATTCGCCATAACCCCAATATTAGGTGGATTGAGGTGGGAGGCACCGAGTACAAGTGCTCTCTATTTGCTGATGATGTACTAGTATATATCACTCAATCACATATATCCATCCATGCTGTTATGGCTGAAATAGATCACTTTGATACATGGTCAAATTTTAAAATCAATGCAGCGAAGTCTGAGGCCCTCGATGTCTCCCTCCCCAAATCCATATAGGATTCCATCCAGTCCAACTTTCCCTTTGCCTGGCCCTCACAGGGTATCAAATACTTAGGAATTCCTATTCATAGAGACCTCTCCCATCTATGTTATCTTAATTTTGGGCCCTTTATTGAACAACTCCATACAGACCACGGTTGGCAAGTTAGAACTGTAAGATTCACTACGTGAACCACTGGTGTTTTGTGGAAAAGCACATGTACACTGTGTTCCAAATTATTATGCAAAAAGTGTTTAGGAGTGATAAGGGAAGAATTTGTTTGTTTGTCAGTTAAACTCATTGATGGTGATGTGTGTCAGGGCTCTTTATATCACTGTAAGCAATTGCAGACACCTGTGCTAATTAGTTTGGCAGGTGTGTCCAATGAAAGGCAAGACTACTTAAGAAGGCTGTCTCACATTATTAAGCAGCCTACATTTTCTGCCAAAATGGGAAAGAAAAAGGATGTTTCGGCTGCTGAGAAGCAACAAATTGTGGAGTGTTTAGGTCAAGGCATGACTACAATCAACATTGTGCGATAATCAGGATGAAGTGTCTTGGCAATCAAGAAGTATGTAGCTGATTCACAGTACACACGTGTGCGTGCTGATAAGGGCAAATTGAGGACGCTTTCCTACAGGCAATTACGTCAGGTTAAAAGAGCAGCGGCAAAAAAGCCTTGTCATAGCAGCAGACAAGTTTTTGAAGCTGCTGGTGCCTCCAACGTCCCCCGAACAACAAGATGCAGGGTCCTTCAGAGGTTTGCAGCTGTGCATATGCCATCCTGTCGACCTCCTCTATCCACTTCACACAAGCAGAAACGGCTCCAGTGGGCCAAACATTACATGAAGACTGATTTCAAAACTGTTTTGTTCACGGATGAGTGCCGTGCAGCGCTCGATGGTCCAGATGGATGGAGTGGAGGATGGCTGGTTGATGGACAACCCACGCAAACACGGCTACAGCGCCAACAAGGAGGAGGTGGAGTAATGTTTTGGGCTGGAATCATGGGGAGAGAGATTGTCGGCCCCTTTAGGATCCCTGAAGGCGCTAAAGATGAACTCCATAATGTATGTGGATTTTCTCAAACAGCACTTCCTGCCATGGTTCAAGAAGAAGAACCATGTATTTCACAGCAAGATCATTTTTTTGCATGATAATGCACCATCTCATGCTGCACATAAAACATCTGCATCTCTGGCTGATATGGGCATAAAAGGGGACAAACTTATGGTGTGACCCCCATGCTCCCCTGACCTCTACCCCATTCAGAACCTCTGGAGCATCATCAAAAGGAGTGTCTATGATGGCGGGAGGCAGTTCACATCTAAGCAACAGCTCTGGGAGGGTATTCTGTCCTCATGCAAAACAATTGAAGCAGAAACCATCCAAAACCTGACAAATTCAATGGACGAGAGAGTTCAGAAGCTCCTTTCGAACAAGGGGTCCTATGTGAAAATGTAACATCACCTAGAATAAAGTTTTGAGTTGAAAACTGTTTGATTTCAGTTTCTAATAACCTGCTAATGCTTATAATTTCAAAAATGACCATTTTTTTGGTCTTTATTAAAATGAAAAGGTTGATCGAAAAGTTTGGGGGATCTAAGAGTGTGGCAACCCAGTAGTCATGATTACTTCGAATTCTGACAATATGAGGGTCATGTTGCAGGTAGTGCAGCAAGAAGGCACTTATGTGTCTTGCGCATCTCGGAGCCCCAAAATTATTTTCCGGGCTAGATGCAGCTACAAATTATTATTAATTTTAAATCTGGTGGAGCTTAGTATAGATGGGCAAATAGGATCAGTGCTGCACACTGCTACAAAGCCCAAATTATTTTCCAGTCAAGATACAGATAAACATGATTAGTAATTTGAAAGCTTAAAACGGTTGGTAGGGTGATTTTAACCAATCATCAAGCTTTTACTCTCCCCAGGATGACACAGGGGTAGAAAAGTCGTTTCGGATCCATGATTTGTTCATCTTTATGAACGTGAGTCTGTCTACATTATCAGTGGAGAGCCGCGTGCGCTTATCTGTCAGCACACCACCAGCAGCGCTGAACACACGTTCAGACAGAACGCTGGCTGCGGGGCATGACAAGATCTCCAAGGCGTAAGTGGCTAGCTCCGGCCATTTATCCAGATTGGAAGCCCAAAAAGAGCAAGGGTCCAGTGACACAGTCATGGCTTCAATGTTTACTTGGAGATACTCCTGTACCATCGTCTCTAGGCGTTGACTATGTGTCAGACTTCTTGTCTCCTGTGGCCTTGCAAAGGATGGGCTAAAAAAGTGGTGAAATGATTCCGCAAAATTGATGTTACCAGCAGATACTGTGGTTCTGTTACGGTTTGAGTGCTGAACACTTGACGGTCCCACGGTTGGCAAGTTGGAACTGTGAGATTCACTACGTGCACCACTGGTGTTTTGTGGAAAAGCACATGTAAGATTCTGCAACAGTCTCTGCTGATACTCCTGCATGCGTGCATCCCTTTCTATGGCAGGAATAATTTCTGCAAATTTACTTTTGTACCGGGGATCTAACAGTGTGGCAACCCAGTAGTCAGGATTATTTCTAATTCTCACAATTCGAGGGTCATGTTGCAGGTAGTGCAGCAAGAAGGCACTCATGTGTGTTGCGCATCTAGGAGCACCAAGTCTCTCTTGTGTTGGTGGCGAGGTAACAATCATGCTTCCTTCCTCTGTCCTCTCCCCCCAACCTCGCACAACAGAAATGTGATCAAGGTCTCCCTCATCTAATGAGTCTTCCATCAGTTCGTCCTCCACTTCTTCCTGGGCTTCTGCACCTTCCTCACTAGTTTGGCTGCTACCATGCGCCCTGGTAAAACCATCTCCCCCACCCTCACATGCCTGCCGCCTTGGTGCTGCCGACCGTCTGGACCTTGCAGATGTTAGCCCTTCCGCATACAACTCCTCCTCCTCTACTTCCTCCACCTCCTCTTGTGCCACCACCTGACTCCAAATTCTGTTTAACATGTGCTCCAGCATGTAAATCACCGGAATAGTCATGCTGATAATGGCATCGTCAGCACTAAACATCTTCGTCGCCATTTCAAAACCGTGCAGAATGGTGCATAGGTCCCTGATCTGAGACCACTCCTCCAGCGTGATTTGCCCCACCTCCGGATCTCGTTGGCCCAGGCTATACGTCAGAACGTATTGCACCAGGGCTTGTCGGTGCTGACACAGTCGCTGCAACATGTGCAGAGTTGAATTCCACCGGGTAGGCACATCGCATTTTAGCCGGTGAAGTGGCAGGCCCAACGACTTCTGTAGAGATGTAAGTCGCTGAGCTGCGGGATGCGAACGGCGGAAGTGAGCACAGAGCGACCGTGCCCTCTGCAGAAGGCCATCTAGTCTGGGATAGTGGGCTAAAAATTGCTGGACAACCAGGTTCAACACGTGAGCCATACAAGGCACGTGTGTGACATTGCCCCGGCGAAGGGCCGCACCCAGGTTTGCAGCATTGTCGCACACGGCCTTCCCTGGTTTCAGGTCCAGTGGAGACAACCATTCATGAAATTGGTTCTCCAGAGCTGACCACAACTCCTCAGCTGTGTGACTCACATTTCCCAGACATTTCAAAGTAAAAACCGCCTGATGACGTTGAGCTCTACTGCCAGCATAGTAAGGAGGTGTGCAGGATCCCTTCTGCGCAGTTAGAAAGCTTGTGGCATGACCAGACAGGCTTTGGGTGCAGGTGGAAGACCGAGAGGAGGTTGAGGAGGCAGAAGCAGTGGAGGAACTTTGACATAAAGAGGATTGACGCACAACTCGTGGGGACGGCAAGACTTGGACAGCAGCCCCTTGTCCTGCTGTCACCATAGTTACCCAGTGCCCAGTCAGCGACATGTAACGCCCCTGTCCATGCCTACTCGTCCAAGTGTCTGTGGTGAAATGCACCCTGTCACACACAGAGTTTCTCAAAGAAGCGGTGATGTTGTGTGCGACATGCTGGTGGAGCGCAGGCACAACTTTCTTTGAGAAGTAGTGCCGACTGGGCATCTGGTACTGGGGCACTGCGACGGACATAAGGTCTCGAAAATCCTCAGTGTCCACCAGGCGGAAAAGCAGCATTTCTGTAGCCAAGAGCTTGCAGATGGTGAAATTCAACCTCTTAGCTTTCTCATGGCTAGGAGGAAATGGTCTTTTACTTGTCCACATCTGAGGGACCGAGGGCTGGCTATTGTGCTTAGACGGGGTTGATAAGGGTGTCCCCGGCAAACTGCGGGTCTGTGAGGAAGATGCAGGCGGACATGTTAGGTTGCCTTGATCCAAAGGTGGTGCTATTGATGTCGGACAGCGCTCAACACCAGCTGGTGTTACCACCTCCAAAGAAAATGATGACCTGCCAATCACGCTGGCTGTTGCGGGTAAAGAGGTGGCAGGTCTGCGCCCCAAAACAGGTGTGACTGCTGTCTCCCCAGTCACAAAGGATGTAGAGGCCGCGGATGCACAAGATATGGCAGACGGTGGTTGGCCCGGCCGGCTAGGCTGCATTGTAGCACACTGAGCTTCCCACGGCAACTTATGCTTCATGTCCATGTGCCGGTTCATGCATGAAGTACTCAAACTATGTATTTTTTGCCCTCTACTTAGCTTTTGCTGACAAATGTTACAGATAACACGAGTTGGGTCATCTTTATCGATCTGAAAAAATGCCCAGGCTATGCAAGGCTTAGCACCCATGTGACCTGAAGAGCCACCACGACTTGTGGTGAGAGGCAGAGTTGTGTTTGAGGATGCAGTTGTTGACGTGCTTCCAGTACTACGTCTCTGTCCAGGAAGGCACAACCTGACCTCGTCGTCACTAGCATCTTCCTCCACCTCCTCTGCTGACCTCATCTCTTGGCTGACTGTGGGTTGACAGTAAGTGGGATCTCCAACCTCATCATCATCACCCTGTGCGTTATCACACCCGTCGTCCTCAGAGCCAACCTGTTCCTGCCCTGACAAAAAACTAAAGTTGTCGCTCCAATCAGGTATTTGAGTCTCATCATCGTCTTCCTCATTGTCTCCACCAACAGGAGTTACAGTTTGGGAATGAGGGTCTACATTATGGTCAGAACCTTCTGCGTCTGGTCCTGGATCCGATTCATAAAGATTCTGGGCATCAGTGCAGATCATTTCCTCGTCTGGATTCACAGAAGTGCTGGAGTCGACCTCTGATTCCCAGGCTATAGTATGAGTAAACAGCTCTGCAGACTCAACCATCTGTTCTACCTCATACTCAGACGGGCAGCTGGAGATTTGGGAGCTGTGAGGAAGCAAGTGCGATTGGGTTGATACCTTTGAGGACTGGAGTATTTGTGATGTTGAAGTTGATGTGGAGGAGAGCCCACTTAAAGGAGCACTTGATATCCGTTGAAGAACCTGCTGTTTTTGTGCCTCATCTGGAATTTGTAGCGATTGGCGTGGCCGTAAGAAAGGGATCTTATCATATTGTCCGCTAAAAGAAGTAGACATTTTAGTTTGGCTGGAAGATGGTCTTTCTTCTGCAGATGTTAATGTTGCTTTAACACCTACCCCACGGACACAACCTTTTTTCCCCTTCCCAACACGCCTATTCCCCTTTCCACCAGCAGCAGGCCTTTTTCCACTCATTTTGGTGGTTAACTAATTCACAACTCTGGAGTTGTTTGCACAAAAAAACAATGGATGGTAACCGAGCAGAGCTGAGTGGCCAAACTGTGGTATTAGGCCAAAACTATTGGCTGGGTTAGATGCAGAAAAAAATTATATTCAATTTGCAACCTGATGGAGGTCAGTATAGATGGACTAATAGAGAAAGTCCCACACACAGCTAGAAGCCCAAATATTTTTTCAGAGGTAGATGCAGATAAAAATTATTTTTAATTTGCAACCTGATGGAGGTCAGTATAGATGGACTAATAGAGAAAGTCCCACACACTGCTAGAAGGCCAAATATTTTTTCAGAGCTAGATGCAGACAAAAAATTATTTTTAATTTGCAACCTGATGGAGATCAGTATAGATGGAGTAATAGAGAAAGTCCCACACACTGCTAGAAGGCCAAATATTTTTTCAGAGCTGGATGCAGATAAAAATTATTTTTAATTTGCAACCTGATGGAGGTCAGTATAGATGGACTAATAGAGAAAGTCCCACACACTGCTAGAAGGCCAAATATTTTTTCAGAGCTAGATGCAGAAAAAAATTATATTCAGTTTGCAACCTGATGGAGGTCAGTATAGATGGACTAATAGAACAAGTCCCACACACAGCTAGAAGCCCAAATATTTTTTCAGAGGTAGATGCAGAAAAAAATTATATTCAGTTTGCAACCTGATGGAGGTCTGTATAGATGGATTAATAGAACAAGTCCCACACACAGCTAGAAGCCCAATATTTTTTCAGAGGTAGATGCAGAAAAAAAATATATTCAGTTTGCAACTTGATGGAGGTCAGTATAGATGGACTAATAGAGAAAGTCCCACACACTGCTAGAAGGCCAAATATTTTTTCAGAGCTAGATGCAGACAAAAAATTATTTTTAATTTGCAACCTGATGGAGGTCAGTATAGATGGACTAATAGAGAAGGTCCCACACACAGCTAGAAGCCCAAATATTTTTTCAGAGCTAGATGCAGAAAAAAATTATTTTCAGTTTGCAACCTGATGGAGGTCAGTATAGATGGGCTAATAGAACAAGTCCCACACACAGCTAGAAGCCCAAATATTTTTTCAGAGGTAGATGCAGAAAAAAATTGTATTCAGTTTGCAACCTGATGGAGGTCTGTATAGATGGATTAATAGAACAAGTCCCACACACAGCTAGAAGCCCAATATTTTTTCAGAGGTAGATGCAGAAAAAAAATATATTCAGTTTGCAACCTGATGGAGGTCAGTATAGATGGACTAATAGAGAAAGTCCCACACACTGCTAGAAGGCCAAATATTTTTTCAGAGCTAGATGCAGACAAAAAATTATTTTTAATTTGCAACCTGATGGAGGTCAGTATAGATGGACTAATAGAGAAAGTCCCACAAACTGCTAGAAGGCCAAATATTTTTTCAGAGCTGGATGCAGATAAAAATTATTTTTAATTTGCAACCTGATGGAGGTCAGTATAGATGGACTAATAGAGAAAGTCCCACACACTGCTAGAAGGCCAAATATTTTTTCAGAGCTAGATGCAGAAAAAAATTATATTCAGTTTGCAACCTGATGGAGGTCAGTATAGATGGACTAATAGAACAAGTCCCACACACAGCTAGAAGCCCAAATATTTTTTCAGTGGTAGATGCAGATAAAAATTATTTTTAATTTGCAACCTGATGGAGATCAGTATAGATGGACTAATAGAACAAGTCCCTCACACAGCTAGAAGCCCAAATATTTTTTCAGAGGTAGATGCAGAAAAAAATTATATTCAGTTTGCAACCTGATGGAGGTCTGTATAGATGGATTAATAGAACAAGTCCCACACACAGCTAGAAGCCCAATATTTTTTCAGAGGTAGATGCAGAAAAAAAATATATTCAGTTTGCAACCTGATGGAGGTCAGTATAGATGGACTAATAGAGAAAGTCCCACACACTGCTAGAAGGCCAAATATTTTTTCAGAGCTAGATGCAGAAAAAAATTATATTCAGTTTGCAACCTGATGGAGGTCAGTATAGATGGATTAATAGAACAAGTCCCACACACTGCTAGAAGCCCAAATATTTTTTCAGAGCTAGATGCAGAAAAAAATTATATTTAATTTGCAACCTGATGGAGGTCAGTATAGATGGACTAATAAAATGATGCTATGCCCAAAAGATTTTACTTCACTAGGTGCAGTAAAAAAATTGGTATTCTATACACAGGTGGTATATCTTGCAACACAGATAGGCTATTCCACTGACTAACACACTCTGCAATAGGCCAAAAAGGATTAGCTTTGCTAGATTCAGCCAAATGCTGTGAAAAAAACTTGCACAGCACTGGCACAGACCTGCCTGGCAAAAACTGATAGGAACTGATGTAACCTAGTCCTGAAAAGGACTGCAATTACAATTAGTCTTTACTCCCACAATCTATCTATTTAAGATCACAGACCTGCCTGATAAAAGTCGTAGGAAATACTGTAACCTAGTCTTTAAAAGGACTGCAATCACAACTATTCCCTACTCCCAAGCTATCTGTAGATTTGTGCGAAAATTGGCTTGAAATTAACAAGGTATAGCGCACACAGCAACAGCAGTGCCGTTTAACACGCAGCTGCAGCAGTGAGAAAATGGTGGCGACGGGGAAAATGGCTTGGTCTTATAGGGCAAGGACATGTGACATACACTGCCAATGACACATGCCCTTGCTTGTGTGAAAAAAGCACTTCGCTCCGTGTGTGCGCTGCTGATAGGTTGACAGATTGCACCTCCCCACTGTAAATGTGGGAAAGAGAAAAAAAAATGGAGATCTTCATTATTCCTGCAGAGATCCATCCCCTGCCCCTCCCCCCACCCCGCTGTACACTCAAACTGCGTATTAACATTAATTTTCATCATTACTGAGAAAAAATCCAGTTATGATTTTGGTGCACGAACAGTTATCGAACATAACCTCGAACAGCCGAATTTTTCTCAAATCGTTCGTGTTCGCCGAACGGCTCGAACACCGCCCAAAACAGCTCGAATTTGAGATTGGCGAACAGTTCGAGTAGAACAACGCTCATCTCTATATAAGACATATTTTCAGTTGTTTCACACTTTTTGGATAAGTATATAATTCCACATGTGTTAATTCATAATTTTGATGCCTTCAGTGTGAATGTACAATTTTCATAGTCAAGAAAATATAGAAAAATCTTTAAATGAGAAGGTGTGTCCAAACTTTTTGTCTGTACTGTATATATATATATATATATATATATATATACATATATATATATATATATATTTACACTGCATGCAGAATTATTAGGCAAATGCGTATTTTGATCACTTTGATACTTTTTATACATGTTGTCCTATTCCAAGCTGCATAGGCTTGAGAGCCAGCTACCAATTAAGTAAATCTGGTGATGTGCATCTCTGTAATGAGGAGGGGTGTTGACTAATGACATCAACACTCTATATATGGTGTGCTTAATTATTAGGCAACTTCCATTTCTTTGGAAAAATTGGTCAGAAGAGAGATTTGACGGGCTCTGAAAAGTCCAAAATTGTGAGATGTCTTGTAGAGGGATGCAGCAGTCTTGAAATTTCCAAACTTTTGAAGCGTGATCACCGAACTATCATGTGTTTCATGGCAAATAGCCAACAGGGTCGCAAGAAGTGTGTTGGCCAAAAAAGGCGCAAAATAACTGCCCATGAATTGAGGAAAATCAAGCATGAAGCTGCCAAGATGCCATTCGCCACCAGTTTTGCCATATTTCAAAGCTGCAACGTTACTGGAGTATCAAAAAGCACAATGTGGGCAATACTAAGGGACATGGCCAAGGTAAGGAATGCTGAAAAATGACCACCTTTGAACAAGAAACAAAAGATAAAACTTCAAGAATGGGTCAAGAAATATCTTAAGACTGATTTTTCAAAGGTTTTATGGACTGTTGAAGTGAGCGTGACTCTTGATGGGCCAGATGGATGGGCTAGAGGCTGGATCAATAAAGGGCAGAGAGCTCCACTCCTACTCAGACTCCAACAAGGTGGAGGTGGGGTACTGGTATTGGCTGGTATCATCAACGTTGAACTTGTGGGACCTTTTCGGGTTGAGGATGGAGTGAAGCTCAACTCCCAGACCTACTGCCAGTTTCTGGAAGACAACTTCTTCAAGCAGTGGTACAGGAAGAAGTCGGTATCGTTCAAGAAAAACATGATTTTCATGCAGGACAATGCTCCATCACATGCAACCAACTACTCCACAGCGTGGCTGGCCAGTAAAGGTCTAAAAGAAGAAAAAATAATGACATGGCACCCTTGTTCACCTTATCTGAACCCCATACAGAACCTGTGGTCCATCATAAAATGTGAGATCTACAGGGAGGGAAAACAGTACACCTCTCGGAACAGTGTCTGGGAGGCTGTGGTGACTGCTGCACGCAATGTTGATCGAAAACAGATCAAGCAACTAACAGAATCTATGGATGGAAGGCTGTTGAGTGTCATCATAAAGAAAGGTGGCTATATTGATCACTAATTTATTGGGTTTTTGTTTTTGCATGTCAGAAATGTTTATTTCTAAATTTTGTGCACTGATATTGGTTTACCTCGTGAAAATAAACAAGTGAGATGGGATTATATTTGGTTTTTATTAAATTGCTTAATAATTCTGCACAGTAATAGTTACCTTCACAAACAGATATCCTCCTAAGATAGCCAAATCTAAAAAAACACCACTTCAGCTTCCAAAAATATTAAGCTTGGATATTTATGAGTCTTTTCGGTTGATTGAGAACATAGTTGTTGATCAATAATAAAAAGAATCCTCTAAAGTACAACTTGCCTAATAATTCTGCCCACAGTATATATATATATATATATATATATATAAATATATATATATATATATATATATCCACAGTTGAAACCAGAAGTTTACATACACTATATAACAAGACACATACTGTATGCATGTTTTTATCAATATCTGACATGAAATCAGAATAAACCTTTCCCGTTTTAGGTCAATTAGGATTACCATAATAATTTTAATATTTTCCAAATGCCAGAATAATGAGAGAGAATGTTTTAAGGCATTTTTATTACTTACTGCAAAGTCAAAAGTTTACATACACTAAGATTACTATGCCTTTAAACAATTCTGGACTGCCCATATGATGATTTCATGTGTTTGGAAGCTTCTGATGTTTTTTTGGCAACATCTGAGTTAATTAGAGACACACCTATGGATGTATTTTAATGCACACCTGAAACACACTGCTTCTTTGTGTAGCATCATGGGAAAGTCTAAAGAAATCAGCCAAGATATCAAGAAGAGAATTATGGACTTGCACAAGTCTGGGTCAAGTCTTGGGTACAATTTCAAGATACCTGATGGTGCCTCGTTCATCTGTACAAACAATTGTATGCAAGTACAAACAGGATGGGAATATCCAGCCATCATACCGCTTAGGAAGGAGACGGATTCTGTGTCCCAGAGATGAACGTGCTTTGGTCCAACATGTGCATATCAATCCAAGTACCAAAGCAAATACCTTATGAAGATGATGGTGGAAGCTGGTAAGATTGTGTCAATAACTACAGTGAAACAAGTACTGTATCAGCATGGGCTGAAAGGCCACTCTGCCAGGAAAAAGTCATTACTCCAAAAGAAACATATAAAAACAGATTAATGTTTGCAAATGCACACAGGAACAAAGACCTTAATATTTGGAGACATGTCCTGTGGTCTGATGAAACGAAAATTTAACTTTTTGGGCTCAATGACCATCGTTACGGTTGGAGCAAAAAGGAAGAAGCTTGGAAGCCTAAAAACACCATCCCAACTGTTAAACACGGGGGTGCAGCATCATGGTGTGGGGTTATTTTGCTGCACGAGGGACTGGTGCACTTCAAAAAATAGATAGCATCATGAGAAAAGAAGATTATGTGGCTATACTGAAGCAACATCTCAAGACATCAGCCAGAAAGTTAAAGCTTGGGTGGAAATGTGTCTTCCAAATGGAGAATGACCCAAAGCATACTGCTAAAATGGTAACAAAGTGGCTTAAGGATAACAAAGTCCATGTTTTGGAGTGGCCATCACAAATCCCTGATCTCAATCCTATTGAAAATTTATGGGCAAAGCTGAAAAGGCAGGTGCGAGCAAGGCAACCTACAAACCTGGAAAATTTACACCAATTTTATCAGGAGGAATGGGCCCAAATTCTGACCATCTATTGTGAGAAGCTTCTGGAAGGATTTCCCAGACGTTTAACCCAAGTCATTCAGTTTAAGGGTAATGGTACCAAATACTAATGAAATATATGTAAACTTTTGACTTTGCAGTAAGTATAAAAAAAATGCCTTAAGGCTGCGTGCCCACGTAGCGTTTTTCATGCGTTTACGCTGCGGAATTTCCGCAGCGTAAATGCTTGTTAAACGCTCGGTAATCCGCTCCCCATGGTCCCCAAGGGGATTCCGCAAGTTCTATGCCCACGCTGCGGATTTTTCCGCAGCGTTTATGCTGCGTTCAAAAATCCGCAGCATGTTCATTAAATTTGCATTTCCGCAAGCGGAATTGCCTTGTGCAATGCATTAAAAACGCAAGTCAATTCCGCATGTGGTAAACGCGCGATAAGCGCGCGATAAACGCGCAATAAACGCGTGCGGAATTCCGCATGCGTTTTTCCGGGAGAGGACATGCGGAAATGAAGCAGAAATTTTCTGCTTCATTTCCGCAACGTGGGCACATAGCCTAAAACTTTCTCTCTCATTATTCTGACATTTGGCAAATATTAAAAATTTATTCTGACTTCATGTCAGATATTGAGAAAGACATGCATATGTGTCTTTTTATATAGTGTATGTAAACTTCTGGTTTCAACTGTATATATATTATGGTAGATCGCTCACTCAGCTGCACACGGAGGTAGACACAGGTACGCTGTCTCTTTAAAGTTCTGGTTGGTTTATTAAAATGCAGCATAAACCAACGCTGAGTTCATAAAAGAAAACACTGCCCTTTGGGCAAAACAGGGAAAACAAAGCAAAATGGTAACACAAAAGCACAGTCTTTGTGGTAGTAGGGATCCGCCTACTCAGAGTTCAGCAACTCCACGTTGTTCAGGATAGCTCCACACAAACAGATCTGGAGTTGCTCTCTTCAGACCTACTGAACACAGAATGACTCAGCAGGCTGAGTACTTAAATCCCAGACCACACCCTGGGGTGGAGATATGGTGAAAGACCTCTCACCCACTCTATAGACATTCACTAAAAACCGGCATGACTGATTAACCCTCTCAGCACATAACATGCAGGAGAAGGCTTATAGTTTCATATGAAACAAGTCTCCCCTCCAACACTCTGCCAGTGAATTTGTCTAAAGCTTGAGAAAGGCAGAGGAATCTGGCAAAACGTTGATACTAATGGATCAGTAAAGCCACATTTTTTTCACCTTAATTTTTGGAGTGCTGCCTGCTTTTTCTAATTTTCTATTTGTGGAAGGTTTTATTGCAACCGGCTTCGTTTGGTAGTGCTGCCAAATTCTCTTTAATTATTATTTATATATATATATATATGTATAAATATATATATATATATATATGTATATACATATACATATATACAGTACAGACCAAAAGTTTGGACACACCTTCTCATTTAAAGATTTTTCTGTATTTTCATAACTATGAAAATTGTACATTCACACTGAAGGCATCAAAACTATGAATTAACACATGTGGAATTATATACTTAACAAAAAAGTGTGAAACAACTGAAAATATGTCTTATATTCTAGGTTCTTCAAAGTAGCCACCTTTTGCTTTGATGACTGCTTTGCACACTCTTGGCATTCTCTTGATGAGCTTCAAGAGGTAGTCACCGGAAATGGTTTTCACTTCACAGGTGTGCCCTGTCAGGTTTAATAAGTGGGATTTCTTGCCTTATAAATGGGGTTGGGACCATCAGTTGTGTTGTGCAGAAGTCTGGTGGATACACAGCTGATAGTCCTACTGAATAGACTGTTAGAATTTGTATTATGGCAAGAAAAAAGCAGCTAAGTAAAGAAAAAGGAGTGGCCATCATTACTTTAAGAAATGAAGGTCAGTCATTCCGAAAAATTGGGAAAACTTTGAAAGTGTCCCGAAGTGCAGTTGCAAAAACCATCAAGCGCTACAAAGAAACTGGCTCACATGAGGACCGCCATAGGAAAGGAAGACCAAGGGTCACCTCTGCTTCTGAGCATAAGTTTATCCGAGTCACCAGCCTCAGAAATCGCAAGCTAACAGCATCTCAGATTAGAGACCAGGTCAATGCCACACAGAGTTCTAGCAGCAGACACATCTCTACAACAACTGTTAAGAGGAGACTTTGTGCAGGAGGCCTTCATGGTAAAATAGCTGCTAGGAAACCACTGCTAAGGACAGGCAACAAGCAGAAGAGACTTATTTGAGCTAAAGAACACAAGGAATGGACATTAGACCAGTGGAAATCTGTGCTTTGGTCTCATGAGTCCAAATTTGAGATCTTTATCTCCAACCACCGTGTCTTTGTGCGACGCAGGAAAGGTGAACCGATGGACTCTATATGCCTGGTTCCCACCGTGAAGCATGGAGGAGGAGGTGTAATGGTGTGTGGGGGCTTTGCTGGTGACACTGATGGGGATTTATTCAATATTGAAGGCATACTGAACCAGCATGGCTACCACAGCATTTTGCAGCGGCATGCTATTCCATCCGGTTTGCGTTTAGTTGAACCATCATTTATTTTTCAACAGGACAATGACCCCAAACACACCTCCAGGCTGTGTATGGGCTATTTGACCAAGAAGGAGAGTGATGGGGTGCTACGCCAGATGACCTGGCCTCCACAGTCACCAGACCTGAACCCAATTGAGATGATTTGGAGTGAGCTGGACCGCAGAGTGATGGTAAAAGTGCCAACAAGTGCTAAGTATCTCTGGGAACTCCTTCAAGATTGCTGGAAGACCATTTCCAGTGACTATCTCTTGAAGCTCATCAAGAGAATGCCAAGAGTGTGCAAAGCAGTCATCAAAGCAAAAGGTGGCTACTTTGAAAAACCTAGAATATAAGACATATTTTCAGTTTTTCACACTTTCACAGTATATAATTTTAACATGTGTTAATTCATAGTTTTTATGCCTTCAGTGAGAATGTACAATTTTCATAGTCATGAAAATACAGAAAAATCTTTAAATGAGAAGGTGTGTCCAAACTTTTGGTCTGTACTGTATATACATTGCTCAAAAAAATAAAGGGAACACTCAAATAACACATCCTAGATCTGAATGAATGAAATATTCTGATTAAATACTTTGTTCTGTACAAAGTTGAATGTGATGACATCAAAATCACACAAAAGTCATCAATGGAAATCAAATTTATTAACCAATGGAGGCCTGGATTTGGAGTCACCCCCAAAATTAAAGTGGAAAAAACACACTACAGGCTGATCCAACTTTGATGTAATGACCTTAAAACAAGTCAAAATGAGGCTCTGTATTGTGTGTGGCCTCCACATGCCTGTATGACCTCCCTACAACATCTGAGCATGCTGGTGGATGGTCTCCTGTGGGATCTCCTCCCAGACCTGGATTAAAGCATCTGCCAACTCCTGGACAGTCTGTGGTGCAACGTGACATTCGTGGATGAAGCGAGACATGATGTCCCAGATGTGCTCAATCGGATTCAGGTCTGGGGAACGGGCGGGCCAGTCCATAGCTTCAATGCCTTCATCTTGCAGGAACTGCTGACACACTCCAGCCACATGAGGTCTGGCATTGCCCTGCATTAGGAGGAACCCAGGGCCAACCATACCAGCATATGGTCTCACAAGGGGTCTGAGGATCTAATTTCAGTACCTAATGGTAGTCATGCTACCTCTGGCAAGCACATGGATGGCTGTGCGGCCCTCCGAAGGAATGCCACCCCACAGCATTACTCACCCACTGTCAAACCGGTCATGCTGAAGGATGTTGCAGGCAGCAGATCGCTCTCCATGGCGTCTCCAGACTCTGTCACGTCTGTCAAATGTGCTCAGTGTGAACCTGCTTTCAACTGTGAAGAGCACAGGGTGCCAGTGGCGACTGTGCCAATCCTGGCGTTCTGTGACAAATGCCAAGCGTCCTGCACCGTGTTGGGCTGTGAGCACAACCCCCATCTGTGGATTTCGGGCCCTCATACCACCCTCATGGAGTCAGTTTCTAACCGTTTGTGCAGACACATGCACATTTGTGGCCTGCTGGAGGTCATTTTGCAGGGCTCTGGCAGTGCTCCTCCTGTTCCTCCTTGCACAAAGGTGGAGGTAACGATCTTGCTGCTGGGTTGTAGTCCTCCTATGGCCACCTCCACATCTCCTGCTGTACTTTTCTGTCTCCTGGTAGTGCCTTCAGCCTCTGGACACTACGCTGACAGACACAGCAAACCTTCTTGCCACAGCTCGCATTGATGTGCCATCCTGGATGATCTGCACTACCTGAGCAACTTCTGTGGGTTGTTGAATCCATCTCATGCTAGCACAAGTGTGAAAGCACAACCAACATTCAAAAGTGACCAAAACATCAGCCAGAAAGCATTGGTACTGAGATGTGGTCTGTTGCCCCCACCTGCAGAACCACTCCTTTATTGAGGGTGTCTTAATAATTGCTAGTGTTGAACAAGCATGTCCGACACTGCTTGGTACTCACCCGAGCATCATGCTACTCGGGATGTCCAGCGAGCACCGAGCATTTCCGGGTTACTCGGGCAGGAGCTCGGGTCACCGCCCTGCATTTTTGGCACTCTTTAAAGAGCCAATGAACAAGCAGGGATTGCCAGCCAGTCACTATAATGCCGCAGCCATGTTGTTTGTGGGCATTACAGTGATTGGCTGGCCGCACAGCGTCACCTCGAGTATTTAAAACCGGGCGCCGCCATCTTGGACACTGTCGCTCCGGATTAGACAGTGTAGGGACAGCGCTGTTGAGCTAGGGATAGAATTATCCTGCGAAATAGTTAGTGTAGGGTCTGTAAAGGCTGCCAGATCAAACAAACAGTTCTTCTTAGGACTAATATCCCAGATATCAGGCAGGCAGGCAGGCTGTATAGGAGACGCAGTGGTTATACCAGCAAATGCTGCATTACAGTCCTGTGTGCTCCTGTTTCTGAAATTGCTGGACTTAGCTCCTGGTCTCGGGGGCCAGTAAAAATCCTTTTTTTTCATCTAAATCCTCTTTTTTTTTTTCCTCCTTCACACTGTACAAATACCTGTCTTATTAACCTATTGGTGTCCCCCCCCCCCATAAAAAAAAAAATGTGTCTCTGATTTTTCAGACACAAATATATCTGTTGAAAACAGTCTGGTATAGGCCACAGAAACAGAAGTGTGGTTTTGCAGTTCCACGGGTCAAATCTCTGTATTATCCAGTTTTGGGCCTTTTGTATCTAAAAAAAACCCAGTTTGAGTGTGTCGCTCACTGTTCAGCCTCAAATATATATATTTTAAAAAGTCTGGTATACACCAGGAAATTATAACTGTGGTTTTGCTGTTCCACGGTAAAAAATCTCTATTATCCTGTTTTTCGCATTTTTTGCCTTAAAAAAAAACAGTAGTGTCTCCTGACTGTTCAGACACAAAAGTATATCTGTTGAAAATAGTCTGTTGTAGGCCCGACAAATCCCAGTGTGGTTTTGCAGTTCCACGGGTCAAATCTCTGTATTATCCACTTTTGGGTCGTTTGTATCTAAAAAAAAAACAGTTTGAGTGTGTCGCTCACTGTTCAGCCGCAAATATATATATTTAAAATTTTATGGTATACCCCAGTAAACAATAACTGTGGTTTTGCCATTCCACGGTAAAAAATCTCTATTATTCAGGTTTTGGTATTTTTCCGTAAAGAAAAAAAGTAATAGTTTCTCCCTGATTGTTCTGATTGTTTAAAAGAGTCGGGTGTAGGCCAGAGAAATAGAACTGTGGTTTTCCTCTTCCACGGTTTTAATCTACTTTTTATTACCCTTTTTCCATTGTTAGTGCGAGTGTAAGCTATTTTACTTCCTTTTCAATGGGCAAGGCACGTGGCAAGGGACGTGGAAGTGGACGTTCTGGTGATGGTGCGTGCAGAGGACAGGGCCGTGGCCAAGGTAAAAATGTGCCACAACCAACAGCCACATATTCTCGCTCCCACTTCTTGACTGAATTACTAGGGAAGCACAGAACAACACCAGTATTACGAACTGATCAGTGTGAACAGGTTATTAATTGGATAGCAGATAATACTTTCAGTTACCTGGGCACCACCACATCCGGTCTGTCTTCCACACGGTCAACTCTTAGTAGCCGTGAGTCTCAACCACATACTCCTCCTCACCCTGATGCTCCTTCCACCCACCATGCGGAGTGTCGTCAGACAGCAACTGATCCCACACTTGAACACTCTGAAAAGCTGTTCACTGGTCCATTTCCAGATTTGTGCCCCTCGCCTGCTCCGCTTGAAGTGGTGGAAGAGGAGTTCCCATGTAGCGATGGCCAAATATTTGAACAGCCACGGCCACAGGAAGTCGACGCTGGCAATTTGTCACAAGAGGTGGACGATGATGAGACACAATTGCCAGGAAGTGAGGAGGAGCATCTTGTTGCACAAGTGAGAGAGGAGGAGGTGGTGGATGATCTAGTAACAGACCCAACATGGCAGGAGGACATGCAGAGTGAGGCCAGCAGCACACAGGGGGAGGGAGGCAGAGTACCCCAATAGGCAGGAAGAAGCAGTGTGGTGGCCGCAGACAGAAGGCGGGCAACCGTTCCCCGTAACACCAACACGAGGGACGTTGCCAGTACAAGCGGTAGGTCTTCCAGAGTCTGGAATCTTTTTAAAGACTCTGCTGATAACCCCAAAAAGGCCATATGTACCACCTGCCATGCCAGCATCAGCAGGGGTGACAAAGCTACCAGCCTGACCACCACCAGCATGATCAGGCACATGGCAGCAAAGCACCCGACTTTGTGTGGCAAACCCCAAGGTCCACGACCAGTGTCAGCGGGTGTCACCACTGCTTCTTCCGCTGTTGTGCGTGCAATAGAACCCCCTGTTGTGTGTGCAAGGCAATCCCCTGTCCATACTGCATGTAAAGATGCCCCGTCCTCTCAGTCTTCACTTGTTATGGCAGTTTCTCAAGAAACAGCATCAATGTCCACGTCCACGTCCCACCGCAGCGTTCAATTGTCCATATCCCAGACCTTTGAACGGAAGCGGAAATTCGCAGCTAACACCCCACAGGCCATAGTCCTAAATTCGCACATTTCATGACTGCTTGCGTTGGAAATGCTGCCTCTTAGGCTGGTGGAGAAGGAATCCTTCCTCAACCTTATGGCAGTGGCCGTCCCTCGGTACTCGGTCCCCAGCAGACACTATTTTGCCCGGTGTGCCATCCCCACACTACACAAACACGTGTCCCAAAACATCTGCCATGCCCTCAACAACGCAGTTCCTGGGAGAGTCCACCTGACAACGGACAGGTGGACAAGTGCTTGTGGCCAGGGACGGTACATCACCCTGACGGCACACTGGGTAAACATAGTGGAAGCCGAGACCCAGTCGGACCTTGGGACGAAACATATCCTCCCCACACCGAGGATTGCGGGCCCTATGTCAGTCAGAGTTGCCCCCACAGTGTGCAACTCCTGCGCATCATCCTCCTCCTCCTCCTCATGTTCAGCCTCCATCTCCGATATCACCACATCAGTCACAAGCTGGAAGCACTGCAGTATTGCCTCCGCCAAGCGGCAACAGGCTGTGCTGAAACTCATAAGCTTAGGTGATAAACCTCACACTGCTTGTGAGTTGTGGACAGCTGTGAAAGAGCAGGCAGATCTGTGGCTGAGACCACTGAACCTACATCCAGGCATGGTCGTGTGTGACAATGGCTGTAACCTGGTGGCGGCTCTGAGGCGAGGCAAGATCACACAGGTAACATGTCTGGCTCATGTGCTTAACCTCGTGGTTAAGCGGTTTCTTAAATTGTACCCCGAGTTGCCAGATCTGCTCGTGAAAGTACGTCGCCTGTCAGCTCATTTCCGCAAGTTGGCTACAGCTTCCGCCGCCCTTGCTGTGTTGCAGCAGCGTTTGCAGCTACCGGCACACAGACTGGTGTGTGACGTCCCCACACGTTGGAACTCTACCCTCCACATGTTGCTAAGGATTTGTGAGCAGAAGAGAGCAGTTGTGGAGTACCAGCTGCAACAAGGCCGTCGATATTCAGGTCAGACTCCAGACATAAGACCTCAGGAGTGGACCTGGATGTCTGACATATTTACCATCCTGACAAACTTTGAGGAGGCCACCAAGATGTTGAGTGGCGATGATGCCATCATTAGTGTAAGCATCCCTCTTGTCTGTATTTTGCAACGCTCTCTGCAGAGAATTAAAGAGGAGGCATTGCAGCCAGAGTATGATGAGATGGATCAAGAAGCCATAGCGGGCGATTACACACAGCTCAGCCTCATCTCATCCCAACATGCATTGGGGGACAATGAGTGAGAGGAGGAGGAGGAGGAGGAAGAACAGGAGCTGGTATCATGCGCTGTAGACGGTAGTACCTGTACAACTGTCATACCATTGGTTCAGCATGGGTGGCATGAGGACATGGGGAGGAGGAGGAGGAGGAGAGCATGGTCAGTCGTCATCTTGGTGAGGACACGGAAATCTTGCCCGTTACCAGTCTGGCACGCATGGCAGACTTTATGTTACGCTGCCTTAACCGTGACACTCGCGTTGTCAAAATGTTGGGTGACAGTCATTACTGGTTGGTGACACTTTTAGACCCCCGCTACAAGGAGAACTTTCACTCTCTTATTCCTGAGGTGGAGAGGTCTACAAAAATGGGGCAGTACCAGAAGGCCCTTGCTGCAGAACTGTTAAAAAAATTCCCATCTGAACACAGTTGCGGCAGAGGTCACAGTTTGTTGCCCAACCAAGGCGTACATGCGAGAGAGACGCAACTCCAATCCAGCAGAGGCAGGGTAACACTGTCAAAGTTCTGGGACAGTTTTCTCAGACCCTCCCTTCGGACAGACCCTGAGGCGCGGGGTACTCTCACAAGGAGTGGAAAGTTTCAAAAGATGGTGAGGGAGTACCTTGCTGATCGTATCAGCATCCCCCGTGATTCCTCTGTGCCTTTTAATTATTGGGTATCCAAGCTGGACACTTGGAATGAACTCGCTCTGTACGCCTTGGAGGTCCTGGCCTGCCCTGCCGCTAGCGTGTTATCGGAGCGTGTTTTTAGTGCCGCTGGGGGAATTATAACTGATAAGCGCACTCGCCTGTCAACTGACAATGCTGACAAGCTGACCCTTATCAAAATGAACAAGGGCTGGATTGGGCCAGACTTCTCATCACCACCAAATGACAGCAGAGTAACATAAAGTCAAATCCACTGTGTTATTTCGGGAGGTGTATTCCCATGCACCGCTTCACACCCACACATGGGTATACGCTTCCTCATTTCTTTTGTATTTTGCTCTTCTCCTTATCCTCAGCCTCCACCACCACTATACCACCAGGGTGACCTTGGTCCGTGTTGCCAGCATTGCAAGTTCCTCCCTCCTAGTTTTTGGCAGCTTTTGCTTGGAAGGCATAAGCAAAGACTGTGGGAGACCCACTCCCCAAAAATGGGAATAATATTTTTAAGATGCTGTACTGTATGGCTCTTCCAAGGGGCATTAAAAGCGTTTTGTTATACCACTCTGACCTCCACGTCTCTTCTGAGCGGCATTAAAAGCATCTTGCTCTACCACTCTGACCTCCACGTCTCTTCTGAGGGGCATTGAAAGCGTGTTGTTATACCACTCTGACCTCCTCGTCTCTTCCAAGGGGCATTAAAACCATCTTGTTATACCACTCTGACCTCCACGTCTCTTCTGAGGGGCATTAAAAGCGTCTTGTTAAGCTACTGGGACCTCCACGACTCTTCAAACGGGCATTGCATTTCCTCATAATTTTTGGAAGCTTTTGCTTGGAAGGCCTAAGCAAATACTATGGGAGACCCACTCCCCAATAATGGGACTAATGTTTGTAATATGCTGTACTGCATGGCTCTTGTAAGAGGCATTGCAAGTTGCTCCGTCCTAATTTTTGGAAGCTTTTGGTTGGAAGGCTTAAGCAAATAATATGGGAGACCCACTCCCCAATAATGGGACTAATATTTGTAATATGCTGTACTGCATGGCTCTTGTAAGAGGCATTGCAAGTTGCTCCATCCTAATTTTTGGAAGCTTGTGCTTGGAAGGCATAAGCAAATGCTATGGGAGACCCACTCCCCAAGAATGGGACTAATGTTTGTAGTATGCTGTACTGCATGGCTCTTGTAAGAGGCATTGCAAATTGCTCCATCCTAATTTGTGGAAGCTTTTGCTTGGAAGGCATAAGCAAATACTATGGGAGACCCACTCCCCAATAATGGGACTAATGTTTGTAATATGCTGTACTGCATGGCTCTTGTAAGAGGCATTGAAAGTTGCTCCGTCCTAATTTTTGGAAGCTTGTGCTTGGAAGGCATAAGCAAATAATAAGGGAGACCCACTCCCCAATAATGGGACTAATGTTTGTAATATGCTGTACTGCATGGCTCTTGTAAGAGGCATTGCAAGTTGCTCCATCCAAATTTTTGGAAGCTTGTGCTTGGAAATCTTAAGCAAATACTATGGGAGACCCACTCCCCAATAATGGGACTAATGTTTGTAATATGCTGTACTGCATGGCTCTTGTAAGGGGCATTGCAAGTTGCTCCATCCTAATTTTTGGAAGCTTTTGCTTGGAAGGCATAAGCAAATACTATGGGAGACCCACTCCCCAATAATGGGAATAAAGTTTGTGTTGAGGGAGGGCAATAACCCTTCACGGTTGACCAAGTGAGTGTCAAATTATTATGTTGATTGCGCAATCAACAGAAAACCAAACGGAGGCAATGCGTTCTCTGTATTGGGAGGATTCAAAGAATCTCTGATCCCGTATATTTTGCTTAGCATTTTATATTGTTTTGAGTATTTTAATAGCCAATCAACTCTGCAGCCATACTACAGTACTAAGACTTGAACCAATGTTAGTACAATTATTACGGAAATACATATATGGTCATATTATCGTTAGTTCGAAGCACGCTGGAAATTTACAAGGTCAGTCCTGGCCTAGACTAGTTAGATAATAGGAGCAGGATGTCTGACAAAATGTTCTTGCGATAAAAAGTTAGTGTGGGAAAGTTCCATGGGAAGAGAAAGAAAGAAGTATGTTATGCAAGGAGTGATAATAACATGATTTTAAAGCAAGCAGACTAAATGGAGTTGCTCTAGCATGAGTATCAATATATCCTTTACATTCCCCCTAAAAATTATGTTATTATCAACAATAGAGGTGCTTTCCCAGGATCATGTTTTGAGCCTGAGGGACATTGGTCTTCACCCAATTAGTGCCCTTGTTACCAATTGAGGCTGTCGCGGCATGTCCACCCCCCCTTGTTTGTTGACTTAATCATAAAGCTCAGATCTTCAGACGTGAGGTTGGTCGGGGCATGCAGGTAAAGGTCATCATTCCCTTGTCATTCAGGTCCTCAATGCTGGTTACATCTGGGAGGTCCGTGTACAGTAGCACTGGATGTCGGTTTACAGCGTCCTCCTTGCTCTCTGATGACTGGCAGGTTTTCCTCATGAAAAATGGGATACAATAAAAGATTAGTTTTAGTAAAACATATATTAACAAGACGCAAGCAGCAATATGCAACACTCCTTGTAATATTCCAGCAATCCATCCACCAATCCCTTTAAACCAATTAGCAGGATTTAAAAAGGAGAACGTATCAGACCACCAACTGTCTTTGGTCAATTCATTATGTCTGTTATATTCTTCACTGAGTTTCCTAATGTCTTCCATTTAAGTCTTTAACCGTATGGTAGAGTCGGGGTCAATTTAGTGACAACAGGCTGGGCCTATAACCTGACACATCCCTCCTTGAGCTGCTGTCAAATAGTCCAGCACTAAAATATTTTGATTAGCCACTATAATAAGTAGATTCTGCACTGCAACAGTAGTATTAATTACATCCAATACACTCCAAATCAGGTCATCTAAGTAATCAGTGACTTCCACTAATTTGTCCCACATTTGTGTTACCATAGGGTAGAGGAAGACAGTACTGGCTATCTTATTGGGTATACTCATTTGTACTAAATGAGGTCTTCCTGATGGGCGTGGGGAGTTGTCCTTAGCACGTTTATAGATGGTATGAAGAGGGATGGCTCTCATATCTACTTTACTATGGGGAATAAGATAAGTGGCTGGAGTTAGCCGGGCCAACGTACAAGTCCCCCCTACTCCGACTGGGAGCCATTTGTACGCATTATTCCCACAGACCAAATATGTGGCTGATGGCAGGTCCCATAAAACAAAGTGCTGTAATACTAATTTATGTACCAAATCGATAAAAACTGTGTTATTTGATAACATACACCATGAAGACATTTGTCCCAGGGGGCTACAATATCCAACATCCGGATTGCTACAGGTTGGGTCACTAGACTTATATTCAGAAAATTCATGTTTTACTGCTGTTGGGGTCGTCAGGAGCACTTGGTATGGTCCGTCATACAATGGTTCTAGTCTGTGTTTCCGAACAAGCTTCTTCACATACACATAATCTCCAGGCTTGAGGGTATGACAACCTTCTGCATCAGCTGGACCTGGAATAGAAGATGATACTAACGCATGGGTGTTAGTTAAGGCTTTGGCAAGCTGAATCACATATTGCACAACATAATCTGCTTCTTCTGATAATTGGTGTGGGTTAAATCTAGCTATGGCTGGTTGTGACCCAAATAGTATCTCATAGTGTGACAGCTTGTGCTTCCCTATGGGTGTGGTGCGTATGTGATATAGTGCAATGGGAAGGAGCTCAGGCCACTGGGCCGTAGTCTCCTGCATCATTTTGGTTAATTGCCCTCTCAGTGTGCCATTCAATCTCTCCACCTTGCCACTTGACTGTGAATGGTAAGGAGTATGTAACGTCACTGTTGATCCGATCATGGTAAGTATTTCTTAATATACGCATGAGGAAAAGGCTGGTCCTTGATCAGTTTCGATAACTTCTGGGACTCCATACCGACGAACAACTTCAGAGACCAGCTTCTTGGCGGTGGTAAGGTTGCAGACTCTATCAATGTATCTTCAGTTGTGACAGCATATCCAGTATGAAACCTGCCAGAGGTGTCAACATATCTGGATCCATCCGTATATAACATAAGTTCTGGATCATCCAAGGGTACTTCCCCCCATTAGAACAAGTGGAGTTGACTCCGCAGTAATTTGTTCCAGACAATCATGTGGTCGAGCCTCTTTCCCCTCCACCGCATAGCAAATACTATGGGAGACCCACTCCCCAATAATGGGACTAATGTTTGTAATATGCTGTACTGCATGGCTCTTGTAAGGGGCATTGCAAGTTCCTCCGTCCTAATTTTTGGAAGCTTTTGCTTGGAAGGCATAAGCAAATACTATGGGAGACCCAATCCCCCATAATGGAAATAATGTTTTAAAGATGCTGTACTGTACGGCTCTTGTAAGGGGCATTAAAACCGTCTTGTTAAGCTACTGTGACCTCCACGTCTCTTCCAAGGGGCATTAAAACCGTCTTGTTAAACCACTCTGAACTCCACAGCTCTTCCCATGGGCATTAAAACCATCTTGTTAAGCTACTGTGACCTCCACGTCTCTTCCACGGTGCATTGATATTGTCTTTTTATTCCACTGCGACCTCCACCACTCTTTCAAGGGGCATTAAATCCAACTTGTTAAGCTACTGTGACCTTCACGTCTCTTCCAAGGGGCATTAAAACCGTCTTGTTAAACCACTCTGAACTCCACAGCTCTTCCAAGGGGCATTAAAACCGTCTTGCTAAGCTACTGTGACCTCCACGTCTCTTCCAAGGGGCATTGATATTGTCTTTTTATTCCACTGCGACCTCCACGACTCTTCCAAGGGGCATTAAATCCATCTTGTTACGCTACTGTGACCTCCATGTCTCTTCCACGGGGCATTGATATTGTGTTTTTATTCCATTGCGACCTCCACCACTCTTCCAAGGGGCATTGAAACCGTCTTGTTAAGCTACTGTGACCTCCACGTCTCTTCCAAGGGGCATTGATATTGTCTTTTTATTCCACTGCGACCTCCACCACTCTTCCAAGGGGCATTAAAACCGTCTTGTTAAACTACTCTGAACTCCACAGCTCTTCCAAGGGGCATTAAAACCGTCTTGTTAAGCTACTGTGACCTTCACGTCTCTTCCACGGGGCATTGATATTGTCTTTTTATTCCACTGCGACCTTCACCACTCTACCAAGGGTCATTAAAACCGTTTTGTTAAGCTACCGTGACCTCCACGTCTCTTCCAAGGGGCATTAACACCGTCTTGTTAAACCACTCTGAACTCCACAGCTCTTCCAAGGGGCATTAAAACCTTCTTGTTAACCTACTGTGACCTCCACGTTTCTTCCACGGGGCATTGATATTGTCTTTTTATTCCACTGCGACCTCCATCACTCTACCAAGGGGCATTAAAACCGTCTTGTTAACCTACCGTGACCTCCACGTCTCTTCCAAGGGGCATTAACACCATCTTGTTAAACCACTCTGAACTCCACAGCTATTCCAAGGTGCATTGAAATGTTGTTTTTAATTACCTCTGATCTCCACAACTCTTCCAACGGGCATTGCATTTCCTCCTAATTTTAGTCAGCTTTTGCTTTTCAATGCAAAGGCGAAAACTAAGGGAGACACACTCCCCAATAATGTGTAGAAGGTTTTTAGTACGCTGTAATCCACGTCTGTTTCAAGGGGCATTGCAGTTCCTCATAATTTTTGGAAAGCCTTCCATTCACTGCTTAGGACAACAGTGCACAGGACACCCAGTTGCTATAAATGGAAAAAAAGGTTTAGTTAAGGCCCTCTGACCTCCATGTCATTTCCAAGTGGCATTGGAGTGCCTCAAAATTTTTGACAGGCATTGCACTCACTGTATGCCCTATAACTGTGTAGCCAAACCGCTCCTTTTGTTACAGAAACATATCCTACAAGACAGATGTGGTTGACTGGCCTGATATTGATGTGAATATCATTCCTCCTGCTCTTTCTCCTTTGCCACTACCTCATCCATCATTTATCACCTGAAGCTTTATTTTAACGGGAGTCATAGTAGCAGGAAAACATCCAGCATTCCTCGGAGGAGGTAGGATATGCGCCAAAACACTGACCACCTCAAGCCTAGCCGCAACTACATACACGCGCTTGCATTCCTTGAAAACAAAGCAGATGCTAACTTCTATCATCCTCATCATGCTCCTCACCTTGGCACTCTCAACTCTCCTGATGGAGAAGCCAGGGCCCACCGGAGGAGTCTGGTTCTCTGGTGGGCTCGTCCAATGCTGCCCTATAGCAGGCTGGGCTAAGAAAAGTGTGAGGGGGGATTTTCCAAGGAGAAATAGGGGCGGCTGGGGACCGTTTAAGGACACCCGGCTGCCCCCAGGCGGCTGGGGACCGTGTTTGGACACCCGGCCGTGGGGCGGCTGGGGACTGAGTATGGACACCCGGCCACCCCCTGGCGGCTGGGGACCGAGTGTGGACACCCGGCCGCCGGGCGGCTGGGGACTGAGTATGGATTCCAGGCCATCAACGCAGCCATGACTTGGTGGCCAGATTCCGCCTCCACATGCCTAAAAGGCCCAATTTCAAGTGCAAGCAAGCAGTATGGTATTGCAGCCTGGGGGTGGGTGGGTGGCAGGCTGCACACTTATGCTTGCATTCCAAGAAAACAAAGCAGATGCAAACTTGTATCATCATCATCATGGTCCTCACCTTGGCACTCTCAAGTCCCCTGATGGAGAAGCCAGGGCCCACCGGAGTAGTCTGGTTCTCTGGTGAGCTCGTCCAATGCTGCCCTAAAGCAGGCCGGGCTAAGAAAAGTGTGTGGGGGGATGTTCCAAGGAGAAATAGGGGCAGCTGGGGACCGTTTATGGACACCCGGTTGCCACCAGGCGGCTGGGGACCGTGTGTGGACACCCGGCCGCGGAGCGGCTGGGGACCAAGTATGGACACCCGGGCGCCCCTGGCGGCTGGGGACCGAGCGTGGACACCAGGCCGCTGGGCGGCTGGGGACTGAGTATGGATTCCAGGCCGCCAACGCAGCCATGAAATGGTGACCAGATTCCGCCTCCACATGCCTAAAAGGCCCAATTTCAAGTGCAAGCAAGCAAGCAGTATGGTATTGCAGCCTGGGGGTGGGTGGGTGGCAGGCTGCACACTTATGCTTGCATTCCAAGAAAACAAAGCAGATGCTATCTTGTAATATCATTATCATGGTCCTCACCTTGGCACTCTCAACTCCCCTGATGGAGAAGCCAGGGCCCACCGGAGTGGTCTGGTTCTCTGGTGGGCTCGTCCAATGCTGCCCTAAAGCAGGCCGGGCTAAGAAAAGTGTGTGGGGGGATGTTCCAAGGAGAAATAGGGGCGGCTGGGGACTGTTCACGGACACCTGGCTGCCCCCTGGCGGCTGGGGACCGTGTGTTGACACCCGGCCGCGAGGCGGCTGGGGACTGAGTATGGACACCCGGCCGCCCCCTGGTGGCTGGGGACCGAGTGTGGACACCCAGCCGCCGGGCGGCTGGGGACTGAGTATGGATTCCAGGCCGCCAACGCAGCCATGAAATGGTGACCAGATTCCGCCTCCACATGCCTAAAAGGCCCAATTTCAAGTGCAAGCAAGCAAGCAGTATGGTATTGCAGCCTGGGGGTGGGTGGGTGGCAGGCTGCACACTTATGCTTGCATTCCAAGAAAACAAAGCAGATGCTATCTTGTATCATCATTATCATGGTCCTCACCTTGGCACTCTCAACTCCCCTGATGGAGAAGCCAGGGCCCACCGGAGTAGTCTGGTTCTCTGGTGGGCTCGTCCAATGCTGCCCTAAAGCAGGCCGGGCTAAGAAAAGTGTGTTGGGGGGATGTTCCAAGGAGAAATAGGGGCGGCTGGGGACTGTTCACGGACACCTGGCTGCCCCCTGGCGGCTGGGGACCGTTTGTGGACACCCGGCCGCGAGGCGGCTGGGGACTGAGTATGGACACCCGGCCGCCCCCTGCTGGCTGGGGACCGAGTGTGGACACCCAGCCGCCGGGCGGCTGGGGACTGAGTATGGATTCCAGGCCGCCAACGCAGCCATGACGTGGTGGCCAGATTCTGCCTCCACATGCCTAAAAGGCCCAATTTCAAGTGCAAGCAAGCAAGCAGTATGGTATTGTAGCCTGGGGGTGAGTGGGTGGCAGGCTGCACACTTATGCTTGCATTCCAAGAAAACAAAGCAAATGCTAACTTGTATCATCATCATCATGGTCCTCACCTTGGCACTATCAACTCCCCTGATGGAAAAGCCAGGGCCCACCGGAGTGGTCTGGTTCTCTGGTGGGCTCGTCAAATGCTGCCCTAAAGCAGGCCGGGCTAAGAAAAGTGTGTGGGGGGATGTTTCAAGGAGAAATAGGGGTGGCTGGGGACCGTTTCTGGACACCCGGCTGCCCCCAGGCAGCTGGGGACCGTGTGTGGACACGCCGAGTGGCTGGGGACCGAGTATGGACACCCAGTTGCCCCCTGGCGGCTGGGGACCGAGCGTGGACACCAGGCCGCTGGGCGGCTGGGGACTGAGTATGGATTCCAGGCCGCCAACGCAGCCATGACGTGGTGACAAGATTCCGCCTCCACATGCCTAAAAGGCCCAATTTCAAGTGCAAGCAAGCAAGCAATATGGTATTGCAGCCTGGGGGTGGGTGGGTGGCAGGCTGCACAATTATGCTTGCATTCCAAGAAAACAAAGCAGATGCTAACTTGTATCATCATTATCATGGTCCTCACCTTGGCACTCTCAACTCCCCTGATGGAGAAGCCAGGGCCCACCGGAGTAGTCTGGTTCTCTGGTGGGCTCGTCCAATGCTGCCCTAAAGCAGGCCGGGCTAAGAAAAGTGTGTGGGGGGATGTTCCAAGGAGAAATAGGGGCGGCTGGGGACTGTTCACGGACACCTGGCTGCCCCCTGGCGGCTGGGGACCATGTGTGGACACCCAGCCGCGAGGCGGCTGGGGACTGAGTATGGACACCCGGCCGCCCCCTGGTGGCTGGGGACCGAGTGTGGACACCCAGCCGCCGGGCGGCTGGGGACTGAGTATGGATTCCAGGCCACCAACGCAGCCATGACGTGGTGGCCAGATTCCGCCTCCACATGCCTAAAAGGCCCAATTTCAAGTGCAAGCAAGCAAGCAGTATGGTATTGCAGCCTGGGGGTGGGTGGGTGGCAGGCTGCACACTTATGCTTGCATTCCAAGAAAACAAAGCAAATGCTAACTTGTATCATCATCATCATGGTCCTCACCTTGGCACTATCAACTCCCCTGATGGAGAAGCCAGGGCCCACCGGAGTGGTCTGGTTCTCTGGTGGGCTCGTCAAATGCTGCCCTAAAGCAGGCCGGGCTAAGAAAAGTGTGTGGGGGGATGTTCCAAGGAGAAATAGGGGTGGCTGGGGACCGTTTATGGACACCCGGCTGCCCCCAGGCAGCTGGGGACCGTGTGTGGACACCCGGCCGCCGAGTGGCTGGGGACCGAGTATGGATTCCAGGCCACCAACGCAGCCATGACGTGGTGGCCAGATTCCGCCTCCACATGCCTAAAAGGCCCAATTTCAAGTGCAAGCAAGGAGTATGGTATTGCAGCCTGGGGGTGGGTGGGTGGTTGGCTGCATATTTGCGCTTGCATTGCAAGGAATGGGGGAGGTACAATTGAACACTGCCCTGGACAAGAACTTGCACGGGGATAGTTGCAAGTCTGCATCTTCTGATGCGGCAAGGATCACTTCTGTTGGGCACACTTTTAGGCAGTGACCTGGGTGTCAGAGATGCTTCCACGGGTCTTCCCCATGCTGTTCCCATGTATTTTCAGCACTGTATGCATGTGTCACACAGCACATGGCCAGATAAGGTTGTAAAATGTTAAAATGACATTTCCCGGTGAATGCATTTGTCACGGTTGAAAGCAATACAAAAGTGCAAAAACGCATAAAAAGTGCTACTTGTGAACATAGCCCTAGGTGTGGAGGAGTATTTTTTTTTGGGTTATTTATTTTACCTTATACACAAGTCTTTACCCTGGAAAGGAACTTCCTTAACATATTTCACAGGAAAGCAGTTTCAGTTTCGTTTTTGAACATTTTATTGTGAGCCCCTAAAAGTGGCTTAATACCTCTGACCACGTTGTTGACAGCAGTGACCTGGGGGTCATAAATGCTTCCTGGGGCGATCCCCATGCTGTCCCCATGTCATTTGAGCACTGTCACTATCATTTTGGGCACTTGTTAGGCTTTTAAAAGACTGCCAGGGGTGCCGCCGCAAAAATGCTCGGGTCTCCCATAGACTAACATTGGGCTCGTTGCTCGGGTCGAGCACCCGAGTATCACGGCGAGCTCGGCCCGAGCTTCGAGCACCCGAGCATTTTAGTGCTCGCTCAACACTAATAATTGCCAATAATTTCCATCTGTTGTCTATTCCATTTGCACAACAGCATGTGAAAATGATTGTCAATCAGTGTTGCTTCCTAAGTAGACAGTTTATTTCACAGAAGTTTGATTTACTTGGAGTTATCTTCTGTTGTTTAAGTGTTCCCTTTATTTTTTGAGCAGTGTGTATATGTTTTTTTACTACTTTCTGCCATATACTTATTTTATTTATTTAACACACTGTGCCAGCTATAAGGTCTTAAAAGGCATATTTATAAATTCTTTTGATTGCTGATTTCTCCTGTAACTGGGGCTTGTATATTGGCCCCAGTTACAGGTACGAGGGGCGATCCAAAAGTAATGATTATCAATACTAAACACAATGAATATAGTAAAAAAAAATATATATTTTTCTACATAGTCTCCTAACAAGTCTATACATTTAGTCCATCTCTTTTCTAAACTTAGAAATCCCTTCGAAAAAAATTCTTGATCTTGACCCTCAAAAAAATCCCCAACAGCGGTTATCACGTCGCTATTGTCGTCAAATTTCTTGCCCAGGAGGTGTTCCTTGAGCCAAGGAAAGAGAAAGAAGTCACTGGGGGCTAGATCTGGTGAATAGGGGGGGTGTTCCACCAGTTCAAAGCCCGCTTCTTGAATGGTAGCCATGGCAACTGCAGCTTTGTGAGCTGGCGCTTTATCTTGGTGAAACAGCATTCCAGCCCGCAGTTTGCCGCGCCTTTTCTCCTTGATAGCCTCCCGCAATCTTCTTATTTGTTCTGCACAGTAGGAGCCCGTAATAGTGGCTCCCTTCTCCAAATAGTCCACCATAATAATTCCTTCAGCGTCCCAAAAAACCCATAACCTTCCCTGCTGAGCTTGACACTTTGAATTTCTTCGGCGTCGGTTCGTTGGCTCGTTTCCATGTCATCGATTGTTGTTTTGTTTCGGGATCAAAGTGGTGGATCCAGGTTTTGTCCATGGTCAAAAAACATGACAAAAAATTCTCCTTGTCTGCTTGGAACTTTTCGAGATTTGCTATTGAAATGTCAACTCGTTTTTTCTTTTGCTCGTCGGTTAACATTTTTGGCACCCAACGCGCCGAGACCTTTCTCATATGCAATTCTTTTGCAAGGATTCTTTGAATACTGCCATATGAGATCCCTGTGACCTCAGCTACATGCCTGATAGTCACTCTTCGATCGGCCAATACAACTTCTTCAACTTTTTTCATGTTTTCTTCATTGAGGGACGTGGATGGGCGTCCTTCACGATGTTCATCTTCCGTCAATGTTCTTCCCAGCTTAAATTCTTTGGCCCAGCATGCAACTGTGGAATTTGGAGGAGAAGAGTCCCCCAATGTTTCCACCAAGTCGTTGTGTATGTCATTGGTAGTCATTTTTTTCAAGCAGAGGTATTTGATGACAGCTCTGAGCTCGTTTTTTTCCATTTTGATGTTCACTCCTCGGCAGTTCCTATTCAAATGAATGTAGCTCCAGGGAATCGTGGCCTATTTAAGTGATTTTTTTTTTCCTGGACTAGTGGGTACCTAAGAGAGAAGAAAACGTTTTATTTTCATTTCTGTGTGCAATAGAAATAACCAATTATCATTACTTTTGGATCGCCCCTCATATATTTCAGCTGCTAACCTGCATAGAAGAGCTGGCTGGGTCTACCCAGCAACTTCTGTTCCCTTGCTACACTCAATGATCACATGACCACATGGTCTGGAGGAGGGTGCACCATCAGAGCTTCCAAATCTGTATAGATAGCTCTGGTTCAACATGGTGTATACTGAGATTGAGAAGGTAAACATGATAATAAACCAAATTTATCTTATCTATGGGGAGTCATGCTGTGTCTGACAGCTGACTTCCCACTACCACAGCTGCACAATCTCATGTTATCTTCTTATACTGCATTGACATTTTAGAATGTCAGTGCAGAGTAAAGTGTGGACTGTCTGGATGTATAAAGTTTATAGGCAGTTCTGAAGTAGTTAATAATAATTATTGTTTTTGTTTTTTCCTCCCCATCTTCCAAGAGCCCCAACTTTGTTATGTTTCTCTCCACATAAATGTATGGAAGCTTGATTTTTGCGGGATAAGTTGTACTTTTGAGTTACATCATTCATTTTACCACACAGTGTACTGAAAAATAGGACAAAAATTCCAAGTGCTGTAAAATTGCAAAAAAAACCTCCACAACTCTTACATTGCGTTTTAAGAATTGCTTTTACTGCATACATTGTGTAGTAAAAATGACCTGGCAGTGTGATTCTCAGAATGATTGCAGTGATACCGCCGCCATTTTACGAGAATCATAATACTTTCATTTATTAGCCCGTAGAGCTGAGTGAAAGTTTATTTTTTGTGGGCTCAGACAATATTTTTATTAATACCATTTTGGGATAGATATGACATTTTAATTGTTTCCAACAATACTTTTTGGTGTTGCAGTGACCAAAAAATGTAACTTTGTGCTTTGAATTTTGTTCTGTTTATGGTTTTTACCCACTGAGTTTATTATTTTTATACTGTAATAAATCTAACTTTTCCAGAAGTGGCGACACTACATATATGTATTGTTTTCATTTTTTGACAGTCTTTATTTTTAATGGGGGAAATGGTGGGTGATTTGAACTTTTGAGGGTTTTTTTTTTCATATTTTTTACAACTTTTTTTTACTTTTTACTGTATTTGTTAGTACTCTTTGGGAACTTGAGCCTGCGTTCATCTGATCACTTGTGCTATATGCACCAATACCACAGAATTGCTGGATATAGCTAAAATCACTTTCTACTTTGAAGCCCAGGATGGGTTTCAAAGGAGCTAATTGATGATAGCCACGAAGGTCTTCAACAGACCTCTGGCTGTCATGATAACCCTTAATGCATAGAATGATGTACCCCTATACCAGTGCGCTGTTAATGCCGCTGTCAGAGTTAGACAGTTAGGGTGGCAGTTAGAGGCTGCAACATGCAGCCATTACCTGCCGTGTGTGAGGCAAGCTCACCTCTTGAGCCCGCTCCAAACACCCACTACCTACTTGTGCCATATATGTACTATGGATGCCAGTAAGGGGTTAACTGACTAGTGCCTCAAAATTGTAAATCCATGAACTAATCTTCTGGTGAAAGATGCACTTCAGCCCACTTGCCTGAGATAAGGAATCCTTCCTTAAGCTTAATCTTTACTTTAGGCCTCCTGACCTGTGATATGGAACCAGTCCTTCTCTTAGTCCTTGCTAGGCCCCTTTCCTGAGATCTAGAATTCAACTGTCACTCAATACTTACTTTCCTTCAGGATGTGTTTTCCTATATGTCCTCACTTCATGGCAAACAAACACCCATTTAGATGCAGATCTGTGAGCAACAAGACTATAGGTCTATTTAATTCTCAATACTTTCCATATCTGCCTAATAACAGGAAACTGCATTCCCTTATGCCCACGTAACTCCTCCCATCCTGGGTTGGTTGTCAACAATTAACCTTGCCTACTGATAATAATCAACTATTGTTGGAAACAAGATTGATAAAACATAATTTAAAACATAGTAATGTATTACATAATCACAAAAGCTTCAGGGAGGATGTGCAACATGATACCTTTTAGAAAAATATTATAAGGACCTATACTAAAATTCCTAGTAGTAGAAGTGTACTTTATTTCAATTAAAAGTAGATAGTTTTTTAAAGAAAATGACTGATAGACAATGCAATCAGGCATATACTGTATTATGGATTATGTGACACAGAACGTGTCAATTAAGTGCAGAAACAATGTACTCTCAAATGTCAAAGAACGTCCTAAGATCAACTAATTATTTCAGTTGTTGTCAAGTTTTGGGCAAGTTCTTTTGCTGCACTTTTATCTTCTTGACGTTTTATTGCAGCTGATCAAAACTGATTGGTCAATGGTACATACATTTATATCAACTTGTATAAATTTCACCAATTTTATACTATATTCTAAATAATGTTTTATCTAATTTAAATGAATGCAAATGAATATTATTTAAAATATCCGTTGTCCTATTGGTTTACCTCAAATGTGGACAAATTGTCAAAGACAGCCCTTGAGCTGTCCCTTTCTGGCCTGCAGACAGAAACAGCCAAATTATAGTTCCCCAAACTATAGTTTCTGTTTTGTTCTGGCGGTTCTGGTGCGAGATGCAGGGGTTCTATGGCAATATGCACCTTAACGGTGTATATGCGTAGATATGCAGGACACACAGTATGTCGCATGCTGTACGCGCTCAACTGCTGCGGCAATCTTCAATGTGTGTGTACCTGTCTGCTAATGCTGGTTGCAATGTGTGGCTCCTTACAGCACACAAAGAGGATTCACCTCTATGGCATGTCCATTCAAACACACTGAATGGACAAATATCTTTTCTCTCGGCCCAAAAGTGTGATTCTGGCACATAATGAGGCTCAATCTGTTCCAGAATCTCACTTTAAGCCTGTTAGAAAAATACTTGGGCCTCATGCACATGTGACATGTGGATCCGTGCATGTGAAATGAATATATATTGCACGAACATAATGCACAAAAATCTTATATTGTACGTAGAATAAAGCACATGCATTTTAACTAAATAATCGTAATGTGTAAAACCACCCTTAAATGCCCCTAGACTGCTACATTAAATAAAAAAAAGTAATCTTACCTCCTGTACCTGTGCCATTTGGCTGCTCTTATCCCTGTGTCCCCCGCCAACGACAGCGGAAACTGATGGCTGCAGCTGTCATGTGAAATTGTCTATGTCACAGGAGTCAAGTGGGACATGGAGCTCAGAGCTGCTGAATGGTGCCGATGCAAGGTTTAAAAGAATAAAATAAAACGTTAATCACCCTCCTTGACTCCAACACTTGCTCTCCGCTACCGCTATAGGCTACTTTTAAGCTGCAGTAATGATGTCATGATCACTCAGCTCAAGGGATCTGTTGATGTAGACAGTATGTGCTGCTGCTCTCAGTGATTGGCTGAAGAAGTGATGCTCACTGTATTCATGAGTCACTGCTGCAGCCAGACAAGCACAGACTGAAGCTGCAGTAGAGACACAGTGCTGGACTCAAGGAGGGTAGGTAACATCTGATTTTATTATTTTAACCAAGCACAGGCCATTAGAAGACAATGGATTATGCTGTATGAAAGTAATAAAGTAAGCAGTTACTTACCTTCCACTCCTCCGGCTTTGCATCTCTGACTGCAGTAATGATGTCGTAACTAAGACTAACAGTTCAGTCTATTAGTTCGGCTATCCAAAACAGTCCCAATTTCTCAGCAGTCTTAGACCTTATTTTCCCTAAAAGAATCTTTAAAAGGGTTTTCCATATTTTTCCACTAGAACAAAAAATTAGATATGCTCCTGAAAAAACATATAACTTACTAATGTACTTGTTCCATCAAACATGCCCTATCCTTCAGACCGTAGAGCCGAAGTGGAATCTTCATTTCCGGCATATTTTCAAAAGAAGAGTAGCATAGTAACATAGTTTGTAAAGCCGAATAAAGACTTGCGTCCATCAAGTTCGACCTGTTAGTTCTGTAATTGCTAAAGTTGATCAAGAGGAGGGCAAAAACCCCAAATGATTAAGCCAATCTTCACCTGAGGAAAAATTCCCTCCCGACTCTGAAACCAGCAGTCAGAATAAATCCCTGTATCAACCTACTATTTTATTTTATTTTTAAGTATACGCTGAAATCTGCCTGGTATCTAGAAATGCATCCAGTCCCCGCTTGAACTGGTGTAGTGAATCCGACATTACCGTCTCCTCACTCAGTGAATTCCATATTCTCACTGCTCTTACCGTAAAGAACCCCTTCCTATGCTGGTGCTGAAACCTTTTCTCTTCCAGTCTTAGTGAATGCCCTCTTGTTACCGTAATATCCCTCCTTTTGAACAAATCCCGGGCAAGATCTCTATACTGTCCCCTAACATATTTGTACACATTTATTATGTCCCCCCTCAACCTTCTCTTTTCCAGGCTGAATAGTCCTAGTTTTGCCAACCTCTCTGGGTATTGCAGTCCCTCCATTCCCTTTATTAATTTTGTTGCCCTCCTTTGTACCTTTTCAAGCTCATTTATATCCTTTCTATATATTGGAGCCCATAACTGAGCACAGTATTCCAAGTGTGGTCAGACCAGTGCTTTGTACAGTGGAAGAACAATGTTCTCATCCTTTGCAGCTATACCTCTTCTGATACATCCCATTACCCTGTTTGCCCTAACAGCAGCGGCCTGACTTTGGGCACTCCAATTTAGTTTGCTATCAATCAAGAAGCCCAAGTCCTTCTCCATCTCTGAATTCCCCAATGATTTCCCATTCAGGGAGTACTAGTGACTTCCATTTTTCCTTCCCATATGTATGACCTTACATTTCTCCTCATTAAACCTCATTTGCCATTTAATGCTCCACCTACCCAGCTTATCCAAATCCCTCTGTAGGTCTGCACTGTCCTCTTTTGTATTAATTGTTTTACATAACTTTGTGTCATCAGCAAATATTGATGATTCCTGTGATGGCACACCATCAGTGCTTAGTGTGATGAGGGCCAGCTGGCTTATTTCAATAGTTTCAATAACTAAATCTTTGCCTTCTATGCATCAGCCATGTCTAACAAGTGGGCTGGCTTAGCTAGTGGTATGAGCCAGTTAGCTAGCCACCTTCAAACACACAGTACCGAGGCTACCCCTACACTTAAATGATCACTGTCATTTCATCAAACTTATTAGATTACTGATATATCAGCTATCAAAGGTGTAACACATTTTCTTTATCAAAAATTTTGTTTTTGGGGGTTGAAAAATTCCTATAAAGTTTAATCCAGAGGTGCCTCCCTTCTTTGTAGCTTGCTGGGTTTTTTTGCCTGTTGTCAAGACTCATCCATCAATAATTACAGACAAGTGGAGGGACTCCAGGAAGTCCTGTATGTTGTTACAATACTGCTCCCTGCCAGCTCTTAAACAGACAGTATGTAACAACCTCCTACGTACAGAGGCACAGCACACAGTATTGAGCTGCTGCACTTTTAATCATATCTGGATGTGCCTTTTCTCAGTGACTCTCTAGTTATTTTCACTTGACTGTTCCTTTATGGGACCATATCAGCAATTCTATTCTCTCCTCTAATCTCTACAAGCTTTTTCGAAATGTCTGCTAGGTAACTTCCCGCTTACATTATATGACACTTATCTACTTGTTTCATATAGCACATCAGCAGTGCAACTTCAAACAGTGCATTGTAGAATCTAAGAGAAAGGACATTGCAGTACTTACTGCTGACAAACTCCACCAACATAAACTACCCTCCTGCTCTTGACAGAGTTGCTGCTGGTGGATCAGGCAGCGGGCAAGGCATAAAAATAAAGAGGCGCAAAAAGTTTTAAAATAACACAAGTAATGATTATACATTGTTTTACATTTCCAACAAAATGACAAGTTTCACTTTTAGATAGTAGTTAGTTAGCTTGACCAACAACTGTTCTTTTAAACTTCTCTATATGCATGAATGCTCAGGGAACCATCATATGCATTAGAATGTTCATCCTGCTAAAATAAGCAGATTTGGCCAATTTTAATTTAATATGCTTGGGTATCTAAGGTTACACTTAGTTTTTTAGAATTATTGAGCATCTGTGGTCATTTTGAGTGAAATCACTGTCTGAAGGTAGTAGCTCCAGTATCCTTTGTTCCATAATGCTTTGGCTAGAGATCACAAATGTAAATGTGGCGAGATTTAACCTTGCAATTGAAGACAGATGCTAAAGAGGAGATCAAAACCAATCAGGAGGCTCCCATCTACATTAGCCCAGTTGATGATCCTGGTAAAAATGGCAAGTTTGGAAGACTTCAACCAAAGGTGTATTGTTAACTTTATTGTTTTTTGAAAATTTTGATGGTCTTCAAGAAAAGTTAAGAGACTGAATAAATTATATTGTGTGTGCATTGAATTTGTAAACTTTCTAGCTTTTTAAAACGGCAGAAAAAAAAAACTTTTTAAAGTATTTGGAATAATAACCTAACCATGGATCCAAGAAGATCATTTCGAGAACTGCACTATGAACAAGACTCCACTATGCGTGAAGAATTTCATGGAGACTTTTGAACGGTAGTAAAATGAAGGCTAAAGTCAAGACTTGCAATGATCTAATCAATTCCATTAGGAAACATTTCAGTTTATCGAATGTTGCTATAGAGCTTAAGCCTTCAAACGTGACTTTCTTTTCAGATGACTATAATAAGCTGTTATGGGTGGTCATGAGGAAAAACACTATTTCTGACCACTATGAGACTTGTATTATTCAGTTTTCTCTTCTGCAGCCTCTACATTTTTTCTTAGCTAGTGGGTGAAGACTAGCTGCTACCATGTTTTTGACACACAGCACATGAGCAACTCCTGCTCTGCTTTGTCTATCTAATGGTTACTCACATGTCCCAGCTGCGGCACCGGAATTTGATTCCTTCTGCTGTGGCTGGCTACGTCTGTGCCAGTCCACTTTGGGTTACTGTGGTAATATGGCTCACACCACAAATGTCATCTTAGGGCTTTTGAGACTGGTTTTGCACCACATGAGAATTGATCACTTCAAATTTGGTACTTTTCTAGACAGGTGCCTGATTATTTGTTCAGCTGAATCAGATGACTAGTCAGCTACGAGCTACTGCTAAAAGATCAGACACATGGTAAGGTTTTAATATCAGACAGTGTACGAC
Source organism: Phyllobates terribilis (assembly GCF_046119375.1). Classification (NCBI taxonomy): domain Eukaryota; kingdom Metazoa; phylum Chordata; class Amphibia; order Anura; family Dendrobatidae; genus Phyllobates; species Phyllobates terribilis. The sequence continues at coordinate 732,317,237 of NW_027362763.1, read as the reverse complement.
TGTCCCGAATAGGGTCACTGTGACATGGTAGGATGGCTTTCATGCTACTTTTGATCAAAAACAGTGTTACTAAGAACCCTGTGTTATTTAAATGCACTTTTGCTTTTCACTTATTTAGTTACGTCAGGGTTTATGCTCATTTTGTTTCTTGTAGGTTTTATCTGTTTTATGGCCACCTTCAACTTTGCTTTGTCATGTTACCCGGTAACTAACTCTTCTCAGCATTTTTGTTGCGGACTACACCTTCAACTCTGCAGTTTCTGTCCACGTCGGCACTCCTGAAAAAAGGTTCCAGATTGCAAACACATCTCTGCTGTTCCTGCGCTATCCACACAATTGATTCTGCTGCATCTAATGTTTATCCATGTGCTGTCCTGCATATCCAGCTCTACTGTTCTTTACTGTTCCAATTGACATCTGATAGGTTGAGCCCGCTGCATCATCGTTTCCAGTTCACGTTGCTCACTTTGACATACGGCTGAAATTTCCTAAATGAAAAAAGTGAAAAATTCTAATACTTTTGACTCATTGGTTTGATTTGGTTCTCTGTATCTACTTTTAGAATTTCTGAGAAAATCTGATGTAATTTCAAGTCAAACTTTTCAAGAAATATGGAAAATTCTGGAGGGTTCATAAATTTTAAAGCACCACTATATTACAAAGTTTTTTCTACATGCTATTGAATAATGAAAAGTTTTCTGAAAGCATAATGACAATTAAAATGATTTATTTGACCTACAGTAGAAGATTTTAATTATAGATTTGTCAACCTACTGGAAATAAAATCCTTAGTTACATGATATCATGTTCATGCATTGGAAAAAGTGGGAATGGCCAAAGAGGCCACTGAAATACCCAAAAGTAACCAAAATTAGAAATGAGGGACACAGAGAGATTTCTATGTTTTGTTTGCAAGATATTTATTTCTTAGCAGCTTGTGATCTTAAATTTTATATTCCACACAGCCTTTTTAATGCATTCCTCATGCACTAACCTCTGACTTATGGATAAGAATGAAGTGATTAACCAGAGTCAGCTTGGGTTTGTAACTAACAAGTCATGTCAGACTAACTTAATTTCCTTCTATGACAGAATCACTGACTGTGTGGATCAGGGAAATGCTGTAGATATAGTATATCTTGACTTCAGCAAAGCATTTGACAAAGTATCTCACACCATCCTTATTGAAAAAATGACCAAGTATGCAATGGACCAGGCAACTGTTAGGTGGATTCATAACTGGCTTAGTGATCGGACTCAAAGGGTGGTTGTAAATGGCTTCACATCCAGCTGGATGAATGTCTCAAGTGGGGTACCACAGGGCTCCATCCTGGGACCTGTATTGTTCAACATCTTTATCAATGATTTAGATGAAGGAATTGAGGGTAAACTGATTAAATTTGCTGATGACACAAACCTAGGAGGGATAGCTAATACTAGAGAAGAGAGAGAGAGGATTCAAAAATACCTAAATAAACTGGAGCACTGGGCAGCAACCAACAGAAAGGTTTTTAACAGGGAAAAATGCAAAGTACTACATCTGGGAAATAAAAATGAAAAAAGCATATACAGAATGGGAGGAATAGAGCTAAGCAACAGTACATGTGAAAAAGACTTAGGTATACTAATAGATCATAGACTGAACATGAGTCAACAGTGTGATGCTGCAGCAAAAATGGCAAATACAATTCTGGGATGTATTAACAGAAGCATACAGTCTAGATCACGTGAAGTCATTATCGGTCTTTACTCCTCTTTGGTCAGACCTCATCTGGAATACTGTGTACAGTTTTGGGCACCACATTTTAAAAAAGACATAGACAAACTGGAGCAAGTTCAGAGAAGAGCGACCAGAATGGTGACTGGTCTGCAAACCATGTCCTATGAGGAACGGTTGCAGGATTTGGGAATGTTTAGCTTGCAAAAAAGAAGACTGAGAGGAGACTTAATAGCTGTCTACAAATATGTCAAGGGCTGTCACATTGTAGAAAGATCATCTTTATTCTCATTTGCACAAGGAAAGACTAGAAGCAATGGGATGAAACTAAATGGGAGGAGACACAGATTAGATATTAGAAAAAACTTTTTGACAGTTAGGGTGATTAATGAGTGGAACAGGCTGCCACGAGAGGTGGTGAGTTCCCCTTCAATGGACGTCTTCAAACAGAGGCTGGACAGACATCTGTCTGAGATGATCTAGTGAATCCTGCTTTGAGCAGGGGGTTGGACCAGATGACCCAGGAGGTCCCTTCCTACTCTACCATTCTATGATTCTATGATTCTATGATTCTACACAGCAGCTCTCAGTATATTATAGGTTGTTGGTGTTCCTTTTACCAATTTTGAAGCCATGTTAATTTTCCTCCACTCCAGCTATGTTCTATGTTTAGCATAGGTTCAGCATGGCTTTGGTTTTACACTTAGTGTTCATTGTACTGAATACTAAATGTTAAATAGTGAAAATTATACACAGTATAAGCGGGGGAAAGGAATTATCTGTAATTGCTGGTCTTTAAAATGGCAGCTATTATGTGGAAGTCTGGTATTTTGATGTGACTACCTATTTAAAAATTAATAACTTTAATTGTTGTTTAAGGACCATTGCTTTCTGGATAAAAACAAGCTTTAATTCATGGATTATTACATTATCAACATAATTCTCTTCATTCTTCTTGCTATATCATCACAATTAAAAGCACAGTTTATTCAGTATTTGCATAATGTTATTAATTCTAGTCAATGTGTTTTTCTTTAGCAAAAATGACATATTTCAGTATTGCATTTTTAATTACTTAATTTGGAAATTGTTGAGAGGTTGAAAAATATGTTGAATGAAGACAAAAGTAATTATGAGTGAAAGAAATTAATTCACAAAATCGGGAGGAAAAGTAGGAATAAGGTCATAACATTATGCCGTCACGACATGGGTCATGATCATGCGCATGCATGCATGGACACGTCCCGGGTCTCAAAGGAGCAGGAATTCCCGGCCTAGTGTGGGAGGCCCATGGATTTAGTATTTGGCACCGGTAATAAGAAGAGGACTGGACGGGGGACTGTGAAGAGAAGGGTAGGAAAGATGAGCGGTGAGGAGACAATAAGGATTTTTTTGTTTTTAAACCTTTTGATGGCCCTTTATGGTTCAGCAATATGGGGCTAGTCAGACACTATTTTTCTGAATACTTGTGGAAATAATTACAAAATAATACACATTTTAACAAATCTAGATTTTTGTTATATTTGAGTAGAATTCAATTCCACTCAAATATATTCGCTCATCTCTAATCAGTGGTGATTTTGATTAAGAATCCTGGTAGAGTGGTGTAGTTGGAAGCAAGATTGGTCAAATGTAGTTGGATGAGAGGTTCAACGTGGACATGCTGTTCAAGGATGAAGTAATGAGATGGGCTGATAGCTGAACAAAGAGAACAGATCAACTGATGTTTTTTTTAAGATCAAGGAGAATGTGACCAAACTTGTCCATCAGCCTCCTGAAATTATAATACACTTCAAGCTATTTATCAGTTGGAGGGGGTTGATAGACAGGTCTGGTCACCAGCTATTTTTTGGACAGATGTGCTATGAACTCTGTGGGGAATATGGCACTTACAAGTCTAGGATGAGAACCTGTCATGCCAATAAATTAGTAACGGAAACAAAATAATGATCCAACACATTTATTAAAACAATGATAAAATGGTCAGCCCCTTTAAGCTGTTAGGTGGTTGGATTAAGTTTTTCAACACACTTCACAGATGCTCAATCAGATAACATATGAGTACTTTGGAGGCCAGGTCAAAAACCTTGAACTCTTTGAAACATTCCTTAAACTATTCCTGAACAAGTTTTGCAATGTGTAAAGGGGATTATCTTGCTGAAATAGGCCAGTGCCATTAGAGAATACCAGTTCCATAAAGGGGTGTATTTGGTGATAATTAGAGTTGAGCTGATCTTTTGAAATTCAAATTCACCAACTTTGTCGAATTTTCCCCAAAAATATGCTTTTCGGCAAAAAAATTAACGCAAGTCGCAATATTAGAAAACCTGTAATTATGTATAAAATATACATGGGGGACAGGAGTGAGAGAGAACCCTCTGACCATAAAAGCTTATACTTTACAGGAGAGAGAAAAAGGGGACCCCACAGACCATGAGAGCTTACACTTTATAGGTGAGAGAGAGAGAAGATCCTGGGGAGCATAACAGCTTACACTCTACAGGAGAGAGAGAGAAACCCACTTATCTTAATAGCTTCTACTCTACAGAAAATAGAGAGAGGATCATGTTAACCATAAGAGCTTTCACTGTACAGAAGAGAGAAAGAGAGAGGACACCACTGATCATAAGAGTTTACACGCTACAGACAAAAGAGAGGACCCTGCCGACCCTAAGGGCTTATACTCTACAGAAGAGAGAGACTTAACCAATGACTCTGGAGATGGAAAATGACTCTGCCGGACAAACTGTGCTCCACTGGGAACCATTGATCTGTGATGTCCCCGGTACTGACAATCACTGTAGAAGGTATGATAATCCGTAAGATGTCATAGCTGCAGGGTGTTATGTGGAAGCCCGTGGGGCAAAACAAAATGAAGATAGACCACTCTTTCATGCTTTAGCAGTGTGGGAAATGGTACTGGGGAATATTTTTTTTGTTGCAACTCATAAATCGAATCTCTACATGATCAAATTTGAATGATAGCACAGATTTTAGGAAATTTGACTCTAACTCGATCCTCTATGGAATGATCCTCTCATCTCTAGTGATAACATTGTTTATTTTATATTTATTTTAAAGTAACATCTACATAAATGTGAGGATCCAAATAACATCTTCCCAGTCATGGCTCGCCTCACTAATATAGGGCACCTTGGTGGCATCTCTATACCATGAAAATGGCAAACAGACACCGAGATGTCCATAGGATGTAAAATAAAATATTAATTATCAGACATATCTATTTACAGCTAATCTATTCCTGAGTAGACAAAAAAGCTGATTGTCTGCTAAAGGGTGTTTTAGCATTAGAAAGATGTCCCATAATATTTAAAGGGATTCTCTACTAATGAATAAACTCCTTTTCAATGTTCCAAATGTCCCCCTGAGATCTAGTGATACTGTTTATGTCACACGAGTGTTGCAGCCTATCAGTAGCCAATGACAGTCCTGTCAGATGGAATAGCGTGAAGGTTGCAGCCCATCACTGGTGGCTGATAGGCTGCAGCACTTAAGTGACATAAACAATGTCATGAGATTGTCAAGAAACACAGTGCTCGGAGCAGATGAGTCTAGGAGCTAGCTATGGTTTTTTACTTGACTTATCAGGGACATTAAAAAGGTGTTTTCTATTAGTGGACAATTCCTTTAATCTTGGGCTTCATACAAACAAAAGCATAATACTCAATCATTATCAGTTTAGGATTAGGTTCATCAAAGAAAATGATTTGGAGAAATAGCCCTACATCAACACAGAACACAAGCACATTAACTTTTAGTTGCATCACAAACTTTGTGCGTACACAACATATCATCACTAATGTCTATTGGGTTATCTGTCAATCAACTCATAAGAGAAAGAAAAAACCAAGCTCCTGAATGGAGCAGAGGTGCAATAGTTGGCCTCATGCTCATTGTCTTTGGGACAAAGGGACAGCTAGGTGGAGTGCTTGGCTATTTCCATTGTTCCTACAGACAAATGTAGTTGAGATTGAGTATTGTAAGGCGGCAGCGTTCACACCGTGCAGTAACTGAGGCAGTGACCCAAGCAAGTCCAACATAAGCAGCTTGTATTCAGCAAGACGTACAGGTAAACAAAGTCCTCCGGTTCGCAGTCGGGTTAACACAAGTCCATAACAACGGTTGCAATGGCCGCGCCTGGCCGCTCAGAGGCTGACTCGGGTGCAGAGCCTTCCCAGGCGTGGTGGGTTCAGCTACACACAGGCCCGCCGAGCTTTCCTGCTATGCTCCTAGCAGGTCCCAACACTGAACAACACTAATCCTTAATGCAGGGTTTTTAAAGGACCTGTGGTAAGAGCCACTGGAAAACCCAGGTTGGAGGGAGGAGGCCGCCCCACTGCCTTCCTGTAGCCTCCCCCAAGAAATGAAGGCCCTGCCAGGTTTTACTTAATCTGCCTTAGCCAGATAGCCTGACCAGGTCAATGCTCACCTTCATTCCTGCATTGCAGCCGCAGGTGAGTTTGTGATTGCACTGCACTCCAATGGATTTAATTGGTCTCTGTACACATTCTGAGGATATATAGCGTCCCTCGTATACAATCCCAGTCACTGCCTCACAGCATGCACATATCTTATCTTCTCCATTCAAGATGAAGTTGCAAAGCCCTGTTCTCATGATTAGTTCTGATCTCAAGATACATAGAGATCCTAAAGGTCTGATTCCCAGCGATCAGCAAGTCGAATCATTTCTGATGGAAAGTATATAACTTGTTTTTTTTTAGGGATATCTCTTTAATGTAAGTCTATGGTTTCTAAGTCACTTTTATATGTAGTTGTTGTCACCTCCAATGGCACATGTTCTGTGTTGGACCTTTTGTGCCCATTATTGTTTCAGAGCTTGTGCTCACTGAATCATCTGATATTCTGGTGGGCCAGTCGGACCCTGGTCAAAGGACCTTGGACTGGCAGTGTAAAACTGTAAGACAGTTAGTATTTTGGAAGGATCTAATAATAGAAAAGCATCAAATCTCATAAGAAATAAAAAACTGGAGACTAATTCCCCAAGAAGCTCATGATATTTCATCAGTGGTCTCCTGCACATTAACAGCTGCAATCATAATATTATATTTTGGAATGAACCTACCATACCATATGAAGGTCTGGATTTCCACATGGTCTTGTATTTGTCAAAAATATAATAAATGAGAATTTTCCGTAGGATTTTATTGACCCAATGCTTATTGGTACTAAGAGCAGTGAGCAATGAGTCAATGATGCGAAGAGGTGGGTCAAGTTAATGATAGAAAGCAATAAATAAAACTCCTCTGGATTTATTGTAAATGATTTCAAATATGATTGAAAGTCATATTTTACTACAATTTGATTGGATGTACAAAGCATTCTAGCAGATGAGAAGACCTGTCACAGGTGGGCAAGTTACATTCAGAGGTTGTAATGTATTCCTTCTCCGGTCAGGGCTGGTAGATTCAGTATTTTTTTTATTTCTTAAAGTGACAGTGACCGTTAGAGGAAGAGGGGGGATTCATTTTGCTTTTGAAACCTTATCTAAATTGTTTTACACTTGAATACATTTTGAAATAATGAGACAAATAATGTTCCCCATATAATTATATTGCAGAACAACCAAGGAAAGAGAATGGATGAATAATATTGTCATCTGCTGCAAAGACTAGTTAATATGCTGTCTTTAACTGTTTGGTGAAGCAAGGATAATGGCAAAGAAAATAACCTCTATTATTACTGTGTTTCTTACAACTGTAAGTCATCATGAAAATTTTATTTCAGCTCTGTTTCAGCTTTCATGCATTGAATTATAAGTAATACGTTCAGAATAATAATTAATAATAATAATAACAACAATACACATATAAAATGTATATGTCTATGATCATTTTTATAAAAACATTAAAGGTAAATATGTCACAAAAAGAACATGTGAAGTTTAAGAAGGTAAGAACTTGCTATAACCTCTGTATATACAGATTTGTAACAATAGGTTGCTGGGCTCTGGTGAAAAATTTGGACCTGGGCCCCCTGCATGTTCGTTAGCTGTATGGGCCCTTGCAGTGTTCCGGATCCTGTGAAGACATACGTATTCGCCCTCTTATGTAACAATGTACCCCTTTCTGTAATAATGTCCCTCATCCTGTGCCCCTTTACTGTAATAATTTCCCCCATCCTGGCCCCTTCCTGTAATAATGTTCCCCATCCAGGGCTCTTTCCAGATATAATGTCCTCCCTCCTGGGCCTTTTCCTGGTATACTGCCCCTAATCTGGGCCCCTCCCAGTAATAATATTCCCATCCTGGTATAATGTCTAAATCCTGGGCCCCTTCCTGGTATAACGTCTCTCTTTCCAGATATAATGTCCTCCAACCTGGGCCTCTTCCTGGTATAATGTTTCCCTTTCCTGCTATAATGTCTTTCATCCTGGGACCCTTCCTTCTATATTGTCCCCCATCCTGGTACCCTTTTAGTAATACTATATAGTAATACTATATATGTTCCCATCCTGGTATAATGTGCCCTATCCTAGGTTTCTTCCAGTAATAATGTCCCTTTTCTGCGGCTCTTCCCCAATAAATAAAAAAAATAAATGATTTTACAAACTTTCCCCCGCCCCTTTACTGTAATAATTTCCCCCATCCTGGCCCCTTCCTGTAATAATGTTCCCCATCCAGGGCTCTTTCCAGATGTAATGTCCTCCCTCCTGGGCCTTTTCCTGGTATACTGTCCCCTAATCTGGGCCCCTCCCAGTAATAATATTCCCATCCTGGTATAATGTGTAAATCCTGGGCCCCTTCCTGGTATAACGTCTCTCTTTCCTGGTATAATGTCCTCCAATCTGGGCCTCTTCCTGGTATAATGTTTCCCTTTTCTGCTATAATGTCCTTCATCCTAGGATCCTTCCTTCTATATTGTCCCCCATCCTGGGACCTTTTTAGTAATACTATATAGTAATATTATATGTGTTCCCATCCTGGTATAATGTGCCCTATCCTAGGTTTCTTCCAGTAATAATGTCCCTTTTCTGTGGCTCTTCCCCAATAAATAAAAAAATAAATGATTTTACTAACTTTCCCCCGCCACTTTACTGTAATAATTTCCCCCATCCTGGCCCCTTCCTGTAATAATGTTCCCCATCCAGGGTTCTTTCCAGATGTAATGTCCTCCCTCCTGGGCCTTTTCCTGGTATACTGTCCCCTAATCTGGGCCCCTCTCAGTAATAATATTCCCATCCTGGTATAATGTGTAAATCCAGGGCCCCTTCCTGGTATAAAGTCTCTCTTTCCAGGTATAATGTCCTCCAACCTGGGCCTCTTCCTGGTATAATGTTTCCCTTTTCTGCTATAATGTCCTTCATCCTGGGACCCTTCCTTCTATATTGTCCCCCATCCTGGGACCCTTTTAGTAATACTATATAGTAATACTATATATGTTCCCATCCTGGTATAATGTGCCCTATCCTAGGTTTCTTCCAGTAATAATGTCCTTTTTCTGCGGCTCTTCCCCAATAAATATAAAAAATAAATGATTTTACTAACTTTCCCCCGGCTCCCACAACGTGCGTCGTCATCTCCCAAAGTCAGCGAAGGAGCCGGCAGCGGACTTCAGAGTGCAAGCGACAAGAAGCGCATGACGTCACTGCTATGCGCCACCAGCATCTTGCATGTTAACATCAGCTGTCGGCCTCTGATTGGCCAGCAGCATGTATTGCAGTGCAGAGTCCCAGCGAGTCTCTACGACACAATACATTTCAGCTGAATGTGTGTCCTCAGTCGAACATCCAGCTGACATAGCTCCAACCCGCATGGGCCTGGTCACAGTCACACTCTCTGTGACCATAATAGCTATGCTCCTTTGAATATACATTTAAGCCATAACATTACAATCACTATCAGTAAATATCAATGATTATCCCATTACAATGGCATCTATTAAGGGATTTAATATACTGAATTACATTGAAGGGGTTGTCCACTACTCAGAAAAGCCCTTCTCAAATATTTGAGCAGCCACGGTCACACAAAGGCGACGGTGGGAAAGTGTCACAAGAGGTGGACGATGATGAGACACAAATGCCAGAAAGTCAGGAGGAGGACCAGAGTGAGGAAGTGGAAGACGAGGTGGTGGATGATATTGTAACTGACCCAACCTGGCAGGAGGACATACAGAGCGAGGAGAGCAGCACACAGGGGGAGAGAGGAAGAGCACCCCAACATGCAAGAAGAAGTAGTGTGGTGGCCGCAGAAAGAAGGCAGGCAATCTTTTCCCGTAACACCAACACAAACGAAGTTGCCAGTACAACTGTTAGGTCTTCCCAAGTCTGGTTGTTTTTTAATGACTCTGCCGATAACCCCAAAAAGGCCATTTGCACCACCTGCCAGGCCAGCATCAGCAGAGGTGGCAAAACAACCAGCCTGACCATCACCAGCATGATCAGGCACATGGCAGCAAAGCACCCGACTTTGTGGACCGAACCCCAGGGTCCAGGAACAGTGTCAGCGGATGGCACCATTGCTTCTTTCGCTGTTGTGCAGACAAGCCCATCCCCTGTCCATGGTGCATGCGAAGATGCCTCCTGCCCTGCACCTGTTGTTGCACAAGCTCAAGTAGCAGCATCAGGAAGCATGTCCACGTCCTTGTCCCATCGCAGCGTTCAGTTGTCCATACCCCAGTCCTTGGAACACAAGAGCAAATATGCAGCCAACGCCCTACAGGCAACAGTACTAAATTCCCACATTTCATGACTGCTTGCGCTCAAAATGTTGCCTTTTAGGCTCGTGGGGACAGAAGCATTCTGGAACCTGATGGTGGCTGCCGTCTCTCGATACTCAGTCCCCAGCCTCCACCATTTCTCCCGGTGTGCCGCCCCGCATTAGACAAGAATGTGTCCCAAAACATTAGTCGTACCATCAACAATGCAGTTACTGGGAAAGTCCACCTCACCACAGACACGTGGGCAAGTGCTTGTGAGCAGGGACGGTACATCTCACTGAACGCACACTGGGTTGACATAGTGGAAGCCGGGACCCAGTCAGACCTTGGGACAGAACACGTCCTCCCGACGCCAAGGATTGCGGGCCCTAAGTCAATCAGGGTTTCCCCACGGTCTACAGCTCCTGCACCTCATCCTCCTCAGCCACCTCCTCCTCTTCCGCCTCCATCTCCGAAATGACCACATCAGTCACAAGCTGGAAGCACTGCAGCACTGCCTCGGCCAAGTGGCAACAGGCTGTGCTGAAGCTAATATGCTTAGGTGACAAACTGCACAATTCTGAAGAGTTGTGGACAGCTCTGATAGAGCAGGCAGATCTATGGCTCACACCGCTAAACCTTCAGCCAGGCATGGTCGTGTGTGACAATGGCCGGAACCTGGTGGCGGCGCTAAGGCGAGGCGAGCTCACACATGTACCATGCTTGACCCATGTGTTTAACCTCGGGGTACAGCGGTTTCTCAAATTCTACCCAGAGCTGCCAGATCTCCTTATTAAAGTGAGCCGTCTGTGTGCCCATTTTAGAAAGTCACCTACAGCTTCCGCCGACCTTGCCATGTTTCAGCAGCTTTTTCAGCTTCCGGCTCACAGACTGGCATGTGATGTCCCCAAGCGTTGGAACTCTACACTGCAGATGTTGGGAAGGATTTATGAGTAGAAGAGGGCAGTTTTTGTTGAGTACCAGCATCAACAAGGCTGTCAGTATTCAGTTCAGACTCCAAACATTAGACCTCAGGAGTGGACTTGGATGTCAGACATATGTACCATCCTCCAAAACTTTGAGGACTCCACCAAGATGGTGAGCGGCGATGACGCCATAATTAGCGTCACCATCCCGCTTCTCTGTATTCTGAAATGCTCTCTGCTAACAATCAAAGAGGATGCATTGCAGGCGGAGCATGATGAGATGGAGCTAGGAACCATACAGGGTGATTACACACAGCCCAGCCTCATCTCATCCCAATGTGGATTGAGTGACAATGAGAAAGACGAGGAGGAGGAGAAAGAACAGGAGTTAGTTTCATGCACTATAGATGGTACTATCTGCACAACAGTCATACTGTCTGTTCAGTGTGGATGTCCAGAGGACAGAGAGGAGGAGGAGGAGAGCATGGTCAGTCATCTTCTTGGTGAGGACACGGAAGTCTTGCCTGTTAACAGTCTGGCATGCAAGGCTGAGTTTATGATACGCTGCCTTTCCCATGACCCTCACGTTCTCAAAATTTTGGGTGACAGTCATTACTGGTTGGTGACACTTCTAGACTCACGCTACAATGAGAACTTTATATCTCTTATTCCTGAAGCGGATAGGTCTACAAAAATGGGGCAGTACCAGAAGGCCCTTGTTGCGGAACAATTAAAAAAATTCCCATCTGAAAACGCAGGTCACAGTTCATTGGACAACCAAGGAGAGGCGAGAGAGACACAAATGCAATCCAGCAGAGGCAGGGGAACACTGTCAAAGTTCTGGGACAGTTTTCTCAGACCCTCCCATCACACTGGCCCTGAGGTGCGGGGTACTCTCGAAGGAGTGCAAAGTTTGGGAAGATGCTGAGAGAGTACCTTGCAGACCGTACCAACGTCCTCTGTGATTCCTCTGTGCCTTTAGATTATTGGGTATCCAAGCTGGATACGTGGAATGAACTGGCTCTCTATGCCTTGGAGGACCTGGGCTGCCCTGCCGCTAGCGTTTTATCAGAGCGGGTTTTTAGTGCCGCTGTGGAATCATAACTGATAAGAGCATCCACCTGTGAACTGAAAATGCTGACAGGCTGACTCTTATAAAATTGAACAAGGGCTGGATTGGGCCAGACTTCTCAATACCACCGAATGATAGCAGCGTAACATAAACTCAAATCCAGTGTCTTTTTTTGGGAGGTGTATTCCCATGCACCTCTTCACACCCACAAATGGGTATACGCTTCCTGATTTTGGCTATTTGCTCTTGTCTTCCTCCTTCTCCTCATCCGCATCCTCCACCACGATATCACCAGGGTGACCGTGGTCCATGATGCAACACGCACATAATTTTTTTAAAGGGTGTTTATGATGCCCGTAAAAAAAAAATTATACTGTATGTTCATGTATACCCCCCAGGGGTAAATGTTTGTCAGCCCATACACTTAGTGCATGGGCATTACAAGTATAGGAGACCCACTCTATGTCTTTAAATTCTTAGTGGGGTTTTTCCCAAATTTGGTGAGCCGTTGGACTCACTGCATACCCTATAAGTGTATAGCAGACCCTCTTCTTTCTAATGGAAACATGTCGTACTTGTTACTGTGGCCCTGCTCAATGTGTCTTTAAATTCTTAGTGGGGTTTTTCCTAAAATTGGTCAGCCGTTGGACTCACTGCAAATCCTATAACTGTATAGCAGACTCTCTCCTTTCTAATGGGAATTTGTCATTACTGTGGCCCTGCTCTATGTGACTTTAAATTCTTAGTGGGGTTTTTCCTAAAATTGGTCAGCTGTTGGACTCACTGCATACCCTATAACTGTATAGCAGACCATCTCACTTCTAATAGGAACATGTCATACTTGTTACTGTGGCCCTGCTCCATGTCTTTAAATTCTTAGTGGGGTTTTTCCTAAAATTGGTCAGCCATTGGACTCACTGCATACCCTATAACTGTATAGCAGACTCTGTCCTTTCTAATGGGAATTTGTGGTTGCTGTGGCCCTGCTCTATGTGTCTTTAAATTCTTAGTGGGGTTTTTCCTAAAACTGGTCAGCCGTTGGACTCACTGCAAACCCTATAACTGTATAGCAGACTCTCTCCTTTCTAATGGGAATTTGTCATTACTGTGGCCCTGCTCTATGTGACTTTAAATTCTTAGTGGGGTTTTTCCTAAAATTGGTCAGCTGTTGGACTCGCTGCATACCCTATAACTGTATAGCAGACCATCTCAATTCTAATAGGAACATGTCATACTTGTTACTGTGGCCCTGCTCCATGTCTTTAAATTCTTAGTGGGGTTTTTCCTAAAATTGGTCAGCCATTGGACTCACTGCATACCCTATAACTGTATAGCAAACTATTTTATTTCTAATGGAAACATGTCGTTCTTGTTACTGTGGCCCTGCTCAATGTGTCTTTAAATTCTTAGTGGGGTTTTTCCTAAAATTGGTCAGCCGTTGGACTCACTGCAAACCCTATATCTGTATAGCAGACTCTCTCCTTTCTAATGGGAATTTGTTATTACTGTGGCCCTGCTCTATGTGACTTTAAATTCTTAGTGGGGTTTTTCCTAAAATTGGTCAGCTGTTGGACTCACTGCATACCCTATAACTGTATAGCAGACCATCTCACTTCTAATAGGAACATGTCATACCTGTTACTGTGGCCCTGCTCCATGTCTTTAAATTCTTAGTGGGGCTTTTCCTAAAATTGGTCAGCCATTGGACTCACTGCATACCCTATAACTGTATAGCAGACTCTTTTATTTCTAATGGAAACATGTCGTTCTTGTTACTGTGGCCCTGCTCAATGTGTCTTTAAATTCTTAGTGGGGTTTTTCCAAAAATTGGTCAGCCATTGGACTCACTGCATACCCTATAACTGCATAGCAGACTCTCTCTTTTCTAATGGGAATTTGTTGTTACTGTGGCCCTGCTCTATGTGTCTTTAAATTCTACGTGGCTATTTTCCTAAATTTGGTTAGCTGTTGGATTCACTGCATATCCTATAACTGTATAGAAGACTCTCTCTTTCTAATGGGAATTTGTTGTTACTGTGGCCCGGCTCTACGTGTCTTTAAATTTTTAGTGGAGTTTTTCCTAAAATTATTCAGCCGTTGGACTCACTGCATACCCTGTAACTGTATAGCAGACTCTCTGCTTTCTAATGTGAATTTATCGTTACTGTGGCCCTGCTCTATGTGTCTTTAAATTCTTAATGGGGTTTTTCCCAAATTTTGTCAGCCCTTGCAGTCACAGCATGGGCATTACCATGATAGGAGACCCGTTCCTTTATAATGGGAACATTTTTTTTTACTGAGACCCTGCTCTATGTCTCTTCAAAGGGATATAGGGTTGCATCCAAATTTTTGCAGCCCTTGCAGTTATTGGATACACAATAACAATATAGGAGACCCACTTGTTAATATTGGGAACAACAAAGCATAGCCGCCTGATGGCTCTCTAACAATAGCGAGGGCTGACTGCTGGCCTTTTAAGAATAGTAAGGGCCATCTGATGGCCCTATAAAAATAGGCTTTATGACTTTCAGAGTCCCTCCATCATAAATGAAACAGGATGTGTCTGATGATGTGTCACACACCACATTGCCAGATTGAGGTTGTAAAATGTTAAAATGACATTTCCCGGTAAAAAAAAAACAAACAATAGGATCTTTCTTTAGTATAAAAAACAGCGTCTCCAATTTAACCTCAATGTAATTACATTGTTCAACTCCTGCACCTCCTCCTCCATCTCTGAAATGACCACATCAGTCACAAGCTGACAGCACTGCAGCACTGCCTTGGCCTAGAGGCAACAGGCTGTGCTGAAGATAACATGCTTAATGCTTAGGTGACAAACCGCCCAGCGCTGCAGAGTTGTTGAAAAACTGTAACACAGCAGCCTGATCTGTGGCTCTCACCGCTGAACATACAGCCAGGCATGGTCGTGTGTGACAATGGGCGGAACCTGGTGACGGAGAAATGACAGCCGGAGTAGATACGGTTTCCCTCTATGCCAGTCCTTTCACCGAGCTAAAGAATATGGCTGTGGTGAAATACTACTCCCACTGAGAAGCTGTTTCAGATTGAAAAACATTGTGCCCATCAGAGGATTTGATTCTGAGGGCCTACCTTTCTCCCCCGCTGAAGAGCCCCACAGCAGCTGCAAAGTTAGCGCTATCATGAACTCTCCTGAGGTAGAAGCCTGGGCACACCAGAGGATTCTCTGGTGGGACCGTCCAACCCTACCGAGAAGCAGTCCTGGCTAAGAAAAGTGTATGGGAAGGTTCCCGGACACTCTATGGTTTTTTTACTGAGGAGGAAATACACGCAAACATGGGGATAACATACAAAGTCCTTGCAAATGTTGTCCTTGCTGGAATTTGAACCCAGGATCCCAGCACTGCAAGGCTTCCGTGCTAACCACTGATCCAATGTGCTGGCTTTCACCCATAATATCTAACAGGCTTGAGAAACTTGTGCCTACTGCCACTCTATCTTCAGCTCCTTTGTGAGAAACTAATGTATATGGGCAGCCACTCAGTCTACAGTGTACCATATAAAATTCCTGAGAAGGAAATTGGGGATGGCTTCGCTACTGGTACTGGGGGCAGTGATAATCCCATGGCGTCCTACCATAGTTTACTGGAAATATTCCAGGCTGGTAGGAGGCAAGAAAATTCCCACAGAAAAGTACCAGCAGTAATGTTCAGGGACCCACGCTTGTATAAGGCGGAGCCAGCATTGGGAGAAATAGTGACAGCTGGGGACCGAGTATGGACACGAGGCATGAGATTGTGAAAAACTTCCGCCTCCATGAGCCTAAAAGGCCACATTTCAAGTGCAAGCAGCTGCCCAGAAATCTGGCAGTTTAGTATTGCGGCATGTGGGTGAGTGGCTGGCTGCATACTTGCGCTTGAATTCCAAGTAACAGAAAACTAAGCAGATGGTTGTCTCTATCATCATCATGGCCTCACCTTGGCACTATGAAGGAGAAGCCAGGGCCTACCGGAGGTGTCTCCGGTTTTCTGGTGGGTCCGTCCATCCCTGCTGAGAAGCAGCCCTGGCTAAGAAAAGTGTGGGAAAGGTTCCCGAACACTGTATGGCTGATTTTTTATGTGGATTGGACGTGCTTATACATGTTATTTTTCAAACCGCATTGCAAATCAGGCCATTGCCCAACTTTGTAGTCATGAAATTAAATGCACAAAGAAAGATGTTTGTGTGTCAAAGCACCACCGACAAGTGCGAGTTGATGTTGGACGGGCTGCCAACAAGCTGCATTAGAGGACTTCCTGGGAGAAATGACACCCAGAGTAGATACTTTTTCCCTCTATTCCAGTCCTTTCACCGAGCTAAATACAACTCTCAGCAGAAAAAGCCGTGGATTGGCTATGTACCGTCCCTGGCCACATTCACCTGTCCAAGTGTTTGTGGTTAGGCGGTCCTTAACAGTAAGTGCACTGGGGAGGTCACGGGTAATGTTGTGGGTCCCGTGCTTGTGGAAGGCGGAGACGATACTGGGAAAAATAGTGGCGGCTGAGGACCGAGTATGGATACCCGGTCGCCGCCGCCATAAGATTGTGGACAGCTTCCACCTCCACGAGCCTAAAAGGCCACATTTCAAGTGCAAGCAGCTGTCAAAAATTTGGCAGTATAGTATTGCAGCCTGTAGGTGGGTGGCTAGCTGCATACTTGTATTTGAAGGAATGGGGTAGGGACAACTTAACGCTGCACTGGGACAAGGACGTGTACGGTGATTGTTGCAAGTCTGCAACGACAGGTGCATAGCAGGAGGCATCTTCGCATGCGCAAAGGATCACTTATGATGGGCACACTTTTAGGCTTCTACCAGGGAGTCAGAAATGCTTCCAGAGGTCTTCCCCATGCTGTTCCCATGTGTTTTCAGCACTGTAAGCATGTGTCTGATGTTGTGTCACACACCACATGGCTAGATAAGGTTGTAAAATGTTAAAATGACATTTTTCCCCGGTGGTCTGCAGAGGGCCTAAAAATTGGCCAAATCTATGGGAACAGTGTTCAAATGACATGGGTACAGCATGGGGAAGGACCATGGAAGCATTTCTGACTCCCAGGTCACTTCTGTCAACAAAGTTGTCAGAGTATTACGCCACTTTTACGGACTCACAATAAAACATACAAAAATGAAACCTAAATGGATTTTCCTGGGAAATATGTTAAGGAACATCCTTTCCAGGGTAATGACTTGTATATAAAGCAAAACAAATAACCAAAAACAAAAATACTCCTCCACACCTTGGGCTTTGTTCACATGTAGCGTTTTTGATGCGTTTTTGCACTTTTGCATTGCTTTCAACTGTGACAAATGCATTCACCAGGAAATGTTATTTTAACATTTTACAACCTTAGCTGGCCATGTGGTGTGTGAGATATCATCAGACACATCGTGTTTCATTTATGAAGGAGGGACTCTGAAAGTCACAAAGCCTATTTTTATAGGGCCATCAGGTGGCCTTTAACTATTCTTAAAGGACCAGCAGTCGGCCTCACTATTCTTAGAGAGCCATCAGACGGGCATGTTTTATTGTTCCCATTACTAAAGAGTGGGTCTCCTACACTGTTATTGCGTATGCAGTGAGTGCCAGGGATGCCCAAAATTTGGATGCACCCCAATACAACTTTGAAAATTTGGATGCACCCCAATACCCCTTTGAAGAGACTTAGAGGAGAGCCTCCTCAAAACAATGTTCCCATTATTAGGAAGTTGGTCTCCCATTGTGTTTGCCCATGCAGTGAATGCAAGGGTTGCCAAAAATGTGGAGGCACTTCAATGCCCCTTGGAAGAGACATGGAGGTCAGAGGGCCTCCTCAATACAATAATCCCATTATTAGGAAGTGGGTCTCCCTTACTGTTGGCCTATGCAATGAATGCAAGTGTTGCCAAAAATTTGGAGGCACTTCAATGCCCCTTGGAAGAGACATGGAGGTCAGAGGGCCTCCTCAAAACAATGATCCTATTATTAGGAAGTGGGTCATCCATAGTGCTGGCCTATGCAGTGATTGCAAGTGTTGCCAAAAATTTGGAGGCACTCCAAGGCCCCTTTGAAGAGACGTGGAGGAGGGCCTCATAAAAAATGTTCCCATTAGAAAGGAGCGGGCCTCCTATACTTATAATGCCCATGCACTACGTATATGAACTGACAAACATTTACCCCTGGGGGGTATACATGAGCATACTGTATAAAAAAATTTCTTATGGGCATAATAAACACCCTTTAAAAAAATTATGTGGGTGTTGCATCATGGACCATGGTCACCCTAGTGATATGGTGGTGGAGGATGAGGAGAAGGAGGAGGATAAGAGCAAATAGCCATGTGTGGGTGTGAAAAGGTGCATGGGAATACACCTCCCAAGAAAAGACACTGGATTTGAGTTTATGTTACGCTGATATCATTCGGTGGTGTTGAGAAGTCTGGCCCAATCCAGCCCTTGTTCATTTTTAGAAGAGTCAGCCTGTCAGCATTTTCAGTTGACAGGCGGATGCGCTTATCAGTTATAATTCCACCAGCGGCACTAAAAACCCGCTCTGATAAAACGCTGGTGGCAGGCAGGCCAGGACCTCCAAGGCATAGAGAGCCAGTTCATTCCATTTATCCAGCTTGGATACCCAATAATTATAAGGCACAGTGGATTCACCGAGGACGTTGGTACGGTCGGTAAAGTACTCCCTCAGTATCTTCCCAAACTTTGCACTCCTTGTGAGAGTACCCCATGCCTCAAGGCCTGTGCAATGGGAAGGGCTGAGAAAATTCTCCCAGAACTTTGACAGTGTTCCCCTGCCTCTGCTAGATTGAAGTTGTGTCTCTTTCGCCTGTACTCCTTGGTTGTCCAGCAAAGTGTGCCCTCTGCCGCCAGAGTTTTCAGATGGGAATTTTTTTAACAGTTCCTCAACAAGGGCCTTCTGGTACTGCCCCATTTTTGTAGACCTGTCCGCCTCAGGAATAAGAGATATAAAGTTCTCCTTGTAGCGTGGGTCTAGAAGTGTCACCAACAAGTAATGACTGTCACCCAAAATTTTGAGAATGCGAGGGTCATGGGAAAGGCAGCATAACATAAACACAGCCATGCGTGCCAGACTACTAGCAGGCAAGACTTCTGTGTCCTCACCAAGAGGATGACTGACCATGCTCTCCTCCTCCTCATCTCTGTCCTCTGGCCATCCACGCTGAACAGACGGTATGACAGCTGTGGAGGTAGTACCATCTATAGTGCATGAAACTAGCTACTGTCCTTCCTCCTCCTTCTCTTCCTCATTGTCACCCAATCCACATTGGGATGAGATGAGGCTGGGCTGTGTGTAACCACCCTGTATGGTTCCTTGCTCCATCTCATCATGCTCCGCCTGCAATGCATCCTCTTTGATTGTGAGCAGAGAGCATTTCAGAACACAGAGAAGCAGGATGGTGACGCTAATTATGACGGAATCGCTGCTCACCCTCTTGGTGGAGTCCTCAAAGATTTGGAGGACACTACATATGTCTGACATCCATGTCCACTCCTGAGGTCTTATGCGTGGAGTCTGGACTGAATACCGACGGCCTTGTTGATGCTGGTACTCAACAACTGCCCTCTTCTGCTCACAAAACCTTCCCAACATCTGCAGTGTAGAGTTCCAACGCGTGGGGACATCACACACCAGTCTGTGAGCCGGAAGCTGCAAATGCTGCTGAAAGACGGCAAGGGCGGCGAAAGCTGTAAGCGACTTTCTAAAATAGGCACACAGGCGGCGTACTTTAACAAGCAGATCCGGCAGCTCTGGGTAGGATTTGAGAAACCACTGAACCACGAGGTTAAGCACATGGGCCAGGCATGGTTCGTGTGTGAGCTCACCTTGCCTCAGAGCCGCCACCAGGTTCCGGCCATTGTCACACTTGACCATGCCTGACTGTAGGTGCAGTGGTGTGAGACACAGATCTGCATACTCTTTCAGAGCTGTTCACTACTCTTCAGCATTGTTCGGTTTGTCACCTAAGCATATTAGCTTCAGCACAGCCTGTTGCCGCTTGGCCGAGGCAGTGCTACAGTGCTTCCAGCTTCTGACTGATGTGGTCATTACAGAGATGGAGGCTGAAGAGGAGGAGGAGGCTGAGGAGGTTGAGGTGCAGGAGCTGTAGACCGTGGGGGCAACCCTGATTGACCTAGGGTCCGAAATCCTTGGCGTCGAGAGAACGTGTTCCATCCCAAAGTCCAACTGGGTCCCGGCTTCCACTACGTTAACCCAGTGTGCCGTCAGCAAGATGTACCGTGCCTGCCCACAAGCACTTGTCCACGTGTCTGTGGTGAGGTGGACTTTCCCAGTAAATGCATTGTTGAGGGCACGGCTAATGTTTTGGGACACATGCTTGTGTAATGCGGGGAAGGCACCCAGGGAGAAATAGTGGCGGCTGGGGACCGAGTACCGAGAGATGGCAAATGTCATCAGGTAGTGGAATGATTCCGTCTCCACGAGCCTAAAAGGCAACATTTCGAGCGCAAGTGGTCGTGAAATGTGAGAATTTAGTAGTGTGGCCTGTGGGGCGTTGGCTGCATATTTGCGCTTGCATTCCAAAAACTGGGGTATGGACAACTGAACGCTGCGCTGGGACAAGGACATGGAAGTGCTTCCTGATGCTGCTACTTGAGAGTGTGCAAAGACAGGTGCAGGGCAGGAGGCATCTTCGCATGCACCATGGACAGGGGATTGGCTTTCATGCACAACAGCGGAAGAAGCAATGGTGCCACCTGCAGACTCTGTTCCTGGACCCTGGGGTTTGGCCCACAAAGTCGGGTGCTTTGCTGCCATGTGCCTGATCATGCTGGTGGTGGTCAGGCTGGTCGTTTTGCCACCCCTGCGGAATGCTGGCCTGGCAGGTGGTGCAAATGGCCTTTTTGGAATAATCAGCAGAGTTTTTAAAAAGCCTCCAGACTCGGGTAGACCTAACAGTTGTACTGGCAACTTCCTTCGTGTTGGTCTTATGGGGAATGGTTGCCTGCCTTCTGTCTGTGGCCACCATACTGCTTCTTCCTGCCTGTTGGGGTGCTCTGCCTCCTCCCCCTGTGTGCTGCTGTTCTTGCTCTGCATGTCCTCCAGCCAGGATGTGTCCGTTACTATATCATCCACCACCTCGTTTTCCACTTCCGCACCCTGGTCCATCTCCTGAATTTTTGGCAATTGTGTCTCATCATCGTCCACCTCTTGTGACACTTTCCCACCGTCGCCTTCATGTGACTGTGGCTGCTCAAATATTTGGGCATCGCTACATGCGATCTACTCTTGCCCCGCTTCAAGTGGACCGGGTGAGAGGCCCGAATCTATAAATGGAAAAGTGAACAGCTCTTCAGAGTGTCCAAGTGTGGGATCAGTTTTCTCCGGGCACTCGGCATGGTGGGAGGAAGGAGGATCAGGGTGAGGAATATACAGTCCAGACTCATGGCTACTGAGACTTGACCGTGTGGAAAACAGAGTGGTGGTGGTGATGGTGGCTTAGTGACTGGAAGCATTGTTCGCTATCCAACCAACAACGTTTTGATACTGCTCTGGGTTCAATAGTGGTGTTCTGCGGTACCCTAGGAATTGGGACAGGAAGGTAGGGCAAGAAGATGTGGGTGTTTGTTGTGGCACAATTTCAGCTTGCCCTACGGCCTTCTCCTCTGAATGCACCATCACCATCAAGTCCAGTTCCTCGTCCCTTGCCACGTGCTTTGCCAATCTTAAATGGAAGACAGTATCTTACACGCTCACTACAAATGACTAAGTTTGGAGCGAACTTATATGTGATCCGTGTGACGGAGAAAACAGAGTTTTAAATACCTGGCCTGTAGGTAACTAGTTTGAACAGCAAACTAGTGTGAATTGCTTCACTGACACACTGAAAGAAATGTTTAATGGGGACCAGAAATGGCAGTGTTTTCTGACAACGTATATGTGATCCATGTGATGGAGAAAGCAGAGTTTTAAATACCTGGCCTGTAGGTAAGTAGTTTGAACAGTAAACTGGTGTGAATTGCTTCACTGACACACTGAAAGAAATTTTTAATGGAGGCTAGAAATGGCAGTATTTTCTGACAACGTATATGTGATCCGTGTGATGGAGAAAACAGAGTTTTAAATACCTGGCCTGTAGGTAACTAGTTTGAATAGCAAACCTGTGTCAAAAACTGCGCTGACACAGTGAAAAAAAATTGGAATGGAGGCCAGAAATGGCAGTATTTTCTGACAACGTATATGTGATCCGTGTGACGGAGAAAAGAGAGTTTTAAATACCTGGCCTGTATGTAACTAGTTTGAATAGCAAACCGGTGTCAAAAACTGCGCTGACACAGTGAAAAAAAATTGGAATGCAGGCCAGAAATAGCAGTATTTTCTGACAACGTATATGTGATCCGTGTGACGGAGAAAGTGCAGATTTAAATACCTGGCCTGTAGGTAACTAGTTTGAACAGCAAACTGGTGTGAATTGCTTCACTTACACCCTGAAAGAAATTTTTAATGGAGGTCAGAAATGGCAGTATTTTCTGACAACGTATATGTGATCCGTGTGATGGAGAAAACACAGTTTTAAATAGCTGGATTTCTTGATCTGTAATATGGAAAGGACCTGGCTGTATTCTGCAGTGCCAACAAGCAAATGGCGCAGAAAAACAGTGTTCTCTGGTTTTCTTTTCTAAGCAAATAATGAGGATTAAGATCCAAAAAAACGTATTCCTTGCCCCTGAGACCTGGGTCTTTGTATAGAAATATCTAACAGCAGCAGAAGGCAGATTTGGAATGGAGCCTCTTGTGCTATATGCACTGCAGTCTGTTATATACACTGCCTGCCTGCCTATATACACTGCCTGCCTGATATCTCTGTAGATGGATTAGTTAGTCCTCAAAAGGACTGTTTGTTAAGATGGATATGTGTAATGTACGTTTTTTCTCCCTATACTACCTAATACACAAGCAATTCTCTCTCTGATGCAGCAGCAGCTCTCCCTACTCTGCCTGATTCCGGAGTGACTGTGACGAGCATCGCGGCCCCAGGTCTGATATAGACCTGATGACGCTGTGCGGCCAGCCAATCACTGTAATGCCACAACCAACATGGCTACGGCATTACAATGAGTGGCAGGCAATCCCTGCACATTAATTGGCGCTGTAAAGAGCGCCAAACATGCAGGGAGGGGGCCCGAGCATCCGCTCGAGCATCTCGCAAGTACTCGGCGAGCTCCGAGCATCTCGAGTACTTGCGAGTATGCTCGATCATCGCTAGTGGCAAGAAGAAAGCCATTTTTGAACATAAGCAATAAAATGTCCAATTTGTTGTTTGCAAATAGCCATGTGGGGGACACAGATAGGATGTGGAAGAAGCTGCTCTGGTCAGATGAGACCAAAGTAGAACTGTATGGGCTAAGTGCAAAATGCTATGTGTGGCGGAAAAATAGCACTGCACATCACTCTGAAAACTTCATCCCCATCGTAAAACATAATGATGGCAGCATCATGTTGTGGGGATGATTTTCTTCAGCAGAGACAGGAAAGTTGGTCAGAGTTGATCTGAAGGGGGATGGAGCTAAATATAGGGCAATCCAGGAGGAAAACCTGTTAGTGGCTGCAAAACACTTGAGACTGTGATGTCCTTCAAGCTGGACAATGACCCTAAACATGCTGACAGAGCTACAATGGATGGTTTAGATCAAAACATACTCATGTGTTTGAATGGCCCAGTCAAAATCCATACCTAAATCCCATTGAAAATCTGTGGTAAAACTTGAAAATTGCTGTTCACAGACGCATCCATCCAATCTCACCGAGCTAAAGTTTCAGCCTCTAGAGCAAAGTTGGTAGAGACATACCCCAAAACACTTGCAGCAGTAATTGCAGGGAAAAGAGGTCCTACAAAGCATTGACTCAGGGGGTTGAATGCAAAGTTACATCACAATTTTCGTATTTAGAAAATATTTAGAAAACCGAGTATCTTTTCCCTTACAATTCACAAATACTTGCTACTTTGTGTTGGTATATCACATAAAATCCAAATAAAAAAACATTTAAGTTTTTGTGTGTAAAATGAAAAAATGTGGAAAAGTTCAGAGGGCATGAATACTTATTCAAGGTGTTATATACAGTATATATACAGTACAGACCAAAAGTTTGGACACACCTTCTCATTTAAAGATTTTTCTGTATTTTCATGACTATGAAAATTGTACATTCACACTGAAGGCATCAAAACTATGAATTAACACATGTGGAATTATGTGCTAAGCATCTCTGGGAACTCCTTCAAGATTGTTGATGACCATTTCCGGTGACTACCTCTTGAAGCTCATCAAGAGAATGCCAAGAGTGTGCAAAGCAGTCATCAAAGCAAAAGGTGGCTACTTTGAAGAACCTAGCATATAAGACATATTTTCAGTTGTTTCACACTTTTTTGTTAAGTATATAATTCCACATGTGTTAATTCATAGTTTTGATGCCTTCAGTGTGAATGTACAAATTTCAAAGTCATGAAAATACAGAAAAATCTTTAAATGAGAAGGTGTGTCCAAACTTTTGGTCTGTACTGCATATATACAGTATATACATTTATTTATTTATTTCATGCATTTATCTCTGTGCTATTCCACGGTTGAAGGAGGCTTTTTAATCTGCTAAAGGAGCACCATAAAAGTTTATTACATCCATCTCTGTCTATAAATACAACGAGTATATATGCATACACCCTGTATGTATATGAATATGTGTTATAGAAAATGAATGCAGCTTAACACGGTTATCTTTACAAGCTATATTTCAAATTCAATATTAAATAAAATCTCACCATCAGGATAATATGAAGAGTGGAACATTAAAGAGTAGGAATAAAACAGGGCCTCTTTGAGAGTGTAAAGTCAGTTCACTGTAAGGTCTTCCCTTTCAACAACCGTCTGTCTAACTAGCAGTACCGGCTTTGTATTGATCTGCTCTGTGAATTTTGTTCCTTTAACAATGCATAACTATTTTTAGAAATTTACCTACAAGAAATAGAATAATGGACATCTGATCCATTTTTCTGTATTATTTTTATTTTACAAATACCAACGGTAAAATAACAAGCGAAACAATTCACAAAGTTGTAAAACCATGAAGCAGCTGCCATGGCAACAGCTATCTGCTCAACCCGCCATATGTTTTCTCTAAATTTAAGGTTTGCAACTTGTTTGTGTTTTTATTTTTGCCTTTTTACTTTGTCACCATATTATAAGATGTGGAGGTAGTGAAACTGGTGATTACTGTCTTATATTGTAATTTCAAATCACAACACCAATGCTTCTGTTCTAAGTAGCTGTCAGTTATGCAGTTTACTAGGCTAACATGTCAATTCAGTACCTTCACTTAGAGACTTACTATGTTTTTTTTATATTTTTATGCTTTTATTTATAATATACACCATTAAATCTTTAGTATAAAGAGACAGTGTTATTATAACTATATACTGTAGCTGTTCTTTTAGACCCAACATACTGTACACGCAAGCTCGGCTAAAATGAACATTCATGTGTTTTAACAAGGAGAGAGTATAAGCCTATGTCAAACTCCTCTAATAGTGGTTTATGTCCATTGGTAAGACAGCATAGCTCATGTTAGAATCCAACATGCATAATAATTTGATAAGAGTTAAGCAAAAACCTTCATTTTGCCTTTGTCCAGCATCTAGACCAGTTCTCCGATTGCACCTAAAAACTCAATCTTCATTTCTCTTGCCAACATCCTCGACCCAGAATCCTGTCCTTTAGTAGGCCTCGCGACGTTGTGATGCCAAGGAACCAAGTAAATGGCCAAGGATGGCAGTCCAAAGTTGCTTGCCACAGAAGTGATGACTGCCCTTGTCCGAATGACAAAGAGGATGGGAATGGACACAAGACCAGGGGAATATTTTTGTTCAACTCTATTTCTGAAGTCTGTATACTTTTTGTGACAATGCTATGCACATTAAAAAGGCATCTGCTCCCAAGTTCAGCAGTCATAACTAGTGTTGAGCGAATTTGTTCGGTATTTCAAATTCAGGTTCGTGTTCATGGTTCCGGCATGTTATCTGTGTGACAGCGTGGCAAATCAGGGATGTTCATGGGCTGAGCCGATTTCTTGGCGCGAACAAGCCGGAACCCCGAACACGAACCTGAATTTGAAATGCCGAACAAATTCGCTCAACACTAGTCATAACCAATGCTTATGGGCACCTTAATGTCTGTACACTCTATAAGCCCTGGTTACATACTCTCACATCACTGCCCCTTTGCCAGCCACTTCAGTCATGGCAGTGGTGGGAGCCTCGTTTCCCTTCTTGGGGATTATAGGGTGGATTCGGCATACTATGGGTGCTCATAGTATAGATTCACATACAGTGATGAGCAAAAAGGTAACAATGGTTTGAACTTTTGACTTTCAGGCTCCATATCTCACCATCCACTGCTGCTTTGAATGTGAGACTACCATCATTTTATAGACAATCATCTTGGTTATCTCATACATAAATTTGACTTGCAACTATTTTCATATGATTAGTTATGCAGATTCTTGTCATGTCACCACATTGTTACTGTTTTGCTCCTAAAAATCTAGAGTTACATTTTTATTATTTTGTTAGTATTTTGTAAATCCACCTTTGTTTTTCAACACTGTCTGAATCTTTCTGGGCATGCTCTCAATCAGATTTAAGCATGTCTGCACCGAAATCTGATCCTAGGTCTCTTCTACACGTTCCCATTGTTGGTGCATACTGGTTGACTCGCTTGGGTATGTATACAGCTTTTTCTTCAACTCTACCCACAAGTGTTTGATTGGATTGCAGTCTGGGGACTGTAGGGGGCTATCCTGCACCTCTACTTCATTGTTATTGAATAATTTTTTTCACCAATTTTTCTTGGGAATCAACCTAATAACACACTGAGCTATTAGGGGATGTGAGGACAGATTGTATTTTGTAGTATACATGAAGAAAAAGATTTTTCCACCACCAGGAGCAAAACAGTAACAATGCAGTGACATGACAAGAATCTGCATAACTAATCATATGCTAAATAATTACAATACAAATTTATGTATTAGATAGCCAAGATGATTGTCTATAAAATGATGGTAGTCTCACATTAGAAGCAGTAGTGGATGGTGAGATATGGAGCCTGAAAGTCAAAAGTTCAAAACATTGTTACCCTTTCGCTCATCACTGTAAATCCTTTTTATCTAACTTGTGGTTGCCACTTAAAGATAATCTGTCAGCGCAATTTTGTATTGCAAAGACATGGCTGTAATCGTGCAGTAATACAGATTAAATTGATACCTTTAGAGAAGAAATCAGCTTTGTGGTTCTTCTTTAATCTGCATTTGAAGTTTTCTGCTAATTAGATATAGGTGCACAGGGGCCGGACTGTGCACTGGGTCTTCTCCTCCCTGTCTGTGATTCCCCGGCCCCTCCACTGCCTCTGGTCTGTGATTTTCTGTGGATTTCTTCATCTAAGATGTCAATTTAATCTATATTACAGTTCCATTACAGCCATGTCTTTACTTTAGAAAATTGTGCAGACAGGTTCTCTTTAATGTCTATTCTACATCTAAGCGTACTTGCTCCACAAGCCCGCAGGTACTTTGTGGATGTAAAGATAAATGCAAAGTGTGAATAGCATTGTGCTCCTGGGACCTGCTATGTGAAGTAGCTGTTGTGGACACCTTTTTCAGTTGATGTATTTCTGATATCTCTGGCCCTGAACCACACAGCTTCAAGTTACTAACTGAAGAAGTGCAATAAATGGTACAATTAAAAGATATATTTCCTGTTGGTGAATGAGAAACTCTTATGAACAAATAGCATTATGAAATCCAAGGATTCCTTTTAGTCATATCATATATCCTGGTTAACTTCTCAAAGCATAATGCATACTAATATAGTATCACAATAGTTTCAACTGTCACTGAAAAAATACCACACATAAAGTCACATTCTCTCCTGTAGTAAAAGGGATTCGCTAAGAAAATTAATGAAATATATTAATAAAATACATATGAATGTTAAAATTCCTAATGTGTGCAGAGGCTGGAATCCCCGTATAATGCCTGGTGGTGAAAAAGTCTATCATGGGAGCGTCCTCCCAGAGATGCCCCTTGCCATGAATCTTCAGCTGGTGCTCGACTCCCTGAAGAAGAAGGACAGTGATTCCTTCGATACGCGTTGGATTTTGTGGCCGCCACCCTAACTACTCCCCCCTCCCTCGTGTGCGGCATCAGCTAGCGGCTTCCGGCCGGGGCTTTCAGGACCCAGCACAATATAGGAGGACAAAGCAAACTACACAGGTACTTTAACCATTGTGCTATCCTCTGCATTGGTCCATATGTAGTGTCTAATTGGATGATTTCATCAGTTGTCTCTCCCTATAGCAGCACAATAGGGGATTGCAGGTGCAGGGATTTTTTTTTTCCCATTTTATTATTGACACTACTGGAGGTAGGTCTATTGCGGCATTATCTGCATTACTCCTGACATATGTTTACCCTGGTGTTCTAGATTCTTTCAGACACTTATTTTTGACGTCTGAGAGCGTGGTAGTATATACTCCATTCACTACATTTATTCCCACAGGCAGGTGATCACACGAAATCTGCTCTACTACCAGTAGCTGCATTTCTTCTAGCTATTGTATAGCGCGAGTGGGTGGTGATTTTTAACAATATTACCTAATGTTTGGTGCATTATCTTGTGGAATTAAAGCAATATAATCCAATGTTTGCTGCCCAGACTTTGACTGGGGATAGCATTAGCCAATGTTTATAGCCCAAACTCCTTAAACTAAGACAATATTATTCAGTGTTTGGGACCTAGGCTACTAGTTGATTTGAAAAAGTATTATCCATTGTTTAGTGCCCATTTTCCTTGATTTGAAAGAGTAATATCCAATGTTTGGGGTCCAGACTCCTTGACTTGGGATGATATTGCCAAATGATTGGTGTAGTGCCAACTCAAGCTGTGACAATGTTACCCAGTGTTTGGTATCTTTCTCCTGGTCTAGGGACAACATTATGCAATGTTTGGTACCCTGTCACTTCTAGACTTTTCAACTTTTCAAGTAAATAAAAATGTCATAAACATAAACTCCATTAACAGCAGGACTTAGTTTAATGGATTTCTGATAAAATTTCATAAAAAAAAGGGCAAATATAAAACAATATTACTCAAACTAATCAGTAAGCACACAAAAAACACATATAAAATGATCATTTTATATTGGAAAAGAAATAAAACTGGGCGACTCTTTAAACTCTCTACTTGATTGAATCATGTGACATTAATACATTTATATAGCTTGTTGCACACTTGCTTGATCCGTGGTTGTGAAATGCTCTCATTTCGAATTTTGACACATTGATAACAAGTGGCGCGCAATGCGCTTAGTGTAGTCAATGAAAAAGGATTTGTATTATCTAAGCATTCACTTTGTAAATTGCTTCAATTTACCAAAAAAGAAAGATTACATAATTTTCTAGTTATATTACAGTAGCACCATCAGTCAGGAAGGAAATATAATGTGAATAGAAATGATAATTCGGCATTTCAATTTTCTGTTCCATGCCTTTGCACAATATTCAAATTCTACTATCTGAAAATCCTTGGGAAACCTACACTTCTGCAAAATGCGGCTAAGTGGAGTGATTTTGAAGCACTATCACTCTTTAAAGAAGACAATCTTCTCCAAACGGTTCTAGACTGTCTAAGGTCAAGATGAGTTGCAACTTCAAATGGAAGTCAAAGAGAAGATTTCTTCTTTCAATGTGGTATGAATTCCCTGAATCCATATTGACGTCCAATACTAGAACCTTTTCTTGGAAAATGATTGCTCAAGAAAAATAATAATCCTCTTTTCTAGCATATTCTAGAAAATGCTTTAAGCACTTTTAGATTTTTTTTAGTTATTCCCGGATTCTTTAAAAAGGAAAAGTTTCTTTTTATCTTACCTGTAATACTACAGAAATGACTGAGAGAGGGTTTTTACATCACCTCATATAAGATTTTGGGGGCAACTATTTGTTCAGGTAGCTTCCTAGAGTGATAAAGTCTATTGGTGAAAATGCTGGACATCTGTCCATTGTTATTCACATAATGCAAAGTATTTCTCCTTCAGAAAAAAAACTATGTTTGTAGTACATCTTAAAGGGAATCTGTCAGCATGTTTTCCCAATATAAAGTATGGGCAACACCTTTAAGGCCGCTTTTACAGCATTCTAATAATCTGTATATATGTCCCCAATCCCCTCTGCATTGCACAAAAAAGAGCTTTTATTATACTCATAGGTCCAGTCCGATGGGCCTTTCTGGTCTCTTCCTACCATCCCCATCCTCCTTCCCTGCTTCATTTGTATGATGCATCCTAAGTTATCCACACAGTGTCTCCAATCGTGCTAGTGTGCAGACGCACTTCTCTCTGCCCTGCCAAGGGCATAGCAAAGTACTGTAGTGACCATGAGCCTGGAAAAGCCAAAGAGCGCCAATGACCCAGTAGTAAAGCCGCCGCATGTGCACTACAGTACTTTGCTCTGCCCTCAGCAGGGCAGAATGAAGGGCTCCTGTGCAAGGGCACAGTTGGGAGACACCTAGTGGAAAACTTAGGAAGCGTCATCCACATGAAGCAAGCAGTAGGATGGAGATTGCATCGAGAGAGGAGGTGCCCATCGGACCCAACCACACCATATGGGGGTATAATAAATGTTTTTTTTGTGCAACGCAGAGGGAATGAGAGACATACATAAAGCATACTAGAATGCTGTAAAAGAGGGCTTAAGTGTGCTGGCATACCTTGTATTGGGAAAACCCGGTGTCAGGTTGGCAACCTATAACTAACTCCAAGGAGCCTTTTTACAAGACTAAAGATAAACATCAAAGAATTGTCAACCCGA
The DNA here is from genome assembly GCF_046119375.1 of Phyllobates terribilis. Taxonomy (NCBI): domain Eukaryota; kingdom Metazoa; phylum Chordata; class Amphibia; order Anura; family Dendrobatidae; genus Phyllobates; species Phyllobates terribilis. Next base: position 732,285,936 of record NW_027362763.1, on the reverse strand, counting down.
GTCAGGATAAAGTGTCCCGAAAGACACTGAAGACATAGAAAAACCCAAAGCAAAATATGTGCCAGGACTGAAATTATAAGCTTATTATAAATTATTAAGTACAAAATATTTATAAAAAACATATAAAAATTCCAAAGTACAAAAACAAGGATAAACTGGAGAATGAGCCACTGTAGCAACCCCAAGAATGAAGGTGCCCCACTAATAAGACATTTATATACATAATAAAGGAATAGAAAATATATTTTGGCGACGAAAAGTTTAGCATCTTTTTAAGTGTGATTACTTCTGTCTGGGTGGTATGATGACATTTTCCTGATGATTTTATTAAACCTAAAGCAAATGGTTATCAGCTATAAGGACTAAAATTGTGTTTGACATTGCTTTATCCCTTTATGTGTTAGTTTTCCACATTTGCTGAGCCAAATGTTTTGCATATTTAGTCATGGGTAGTCGAATTTTGCCTAAAATATATATTTTTTTGTTATATGTGTTTTTAGGCTAAAACATGGCAAAGACAAAGCCGAATTTATCACCAGATGGCAGGAAGCTTATTATTCTGAAAGTGAAGTCAGGCAAAAGCCAAAAAGAGGTAGCTATGAAATTCAACTATTCTCAGAGTTAAATGTCACGTATATTAAAGAAAGGAAAAGAACATTATGGAACAGCTGACAAACTTCTCCAGAGTTGATCACATGATTAATAAAAAGTCAGTATCTGAAATCCATAAAAGCGCTGTACAGATTTTGCAAGAAATAAACAAAGAATATGGGGTCAAAGTGAGTCACCAAACTGTGGTGCGACGGCTAAGAGTAGTAGGGTTGAATGCATGAGTTCCAGTCATAGAATCATAGATTCATAGAATGGTAGAGTTGGAGGGGACCTCCTGGGTCATCTGGTCCAACCCCCTGCTCAAAGCAGGATTCACTAAATCATCTCAGACAGATATCTATCCAGCTTCTGTTTGAAGACGTCCAATGAAGAAGAACTCACCACCTCTCGTGGCAGCCTGTTCCACTCATTGATCACCCTCACTGTCAAAAAGTTTTTTCTAATATCTAATCTGTGTCTCCTCCCATTCAGTTTCATCCCATTGCTTCTAGTCTTTCCTTGTGCAAATGAGAATAAAGGAATAAAGATGATCCTTCTACAATGTGACAGCCCTTGAGATATTTGTAGACAGCTATTAAGTCTCCTCTCTGTCTTCTTTTTTTAAGCTAAACATTCCCAAATCCTGTAACCGTTCCTCATAAGACATGGTTTGCAGACCAGTCACCATTCTGTTCCCTCTTCTTTGAACTTGCTCCAGTTTGTCGATGTCTTTTTTAAAATGTGGTGCCCAAAACTGGACTCAGTATTCCAGATGAGGTCTGACCAAAGAGGAGTAAAGTCCGATAATGACTTCACGTGATCTAGACTGTATGCTTCTGTTAATACATCCCAGAATTGTATTTGCCTTTTTTGCTGCTGCATCACACTGTTGACTCATGTTCAGTCTATGATCTATTAGTATACCTAAGTCTTTTTCACATGTACTGTTGCTTAGCGCTATTCCTCCCATTTTGTATATGCTTTTTTAATTTTTATTGCCCAGATGTAGTACTTTGCATTTTTCTCTGTTAAAAACCATACTGTTAGTTACTGCCCACTACTCCAGTTTATGTAGGTCTTTTTGAATCCTCTCTCTCTCTCTCTTCTCTAGTATTAGCTATCCCTCCTAGCTTTGTGTCATCAGCAAATTTAATCAGTTTACCCTCAATTCCTTCATCTAAATCATTGATAAAGATGTTGAACAATACAGGTCCCAGGACAGAGCCCTGTGGTACCCCACTTGAGACATTCATCCAACTGGATGTGAAGCCATTTACAACCACTCTTTGAGTCCGATCACTAAGCCAGTTATGAATCCACCTAACAGTTGCCTTGTCCATTTCATACTTGGTCATTTTTTCAATAAGGATGGTGTGAGATACTTTGTCACATGCTTTGCTGAAGTCAAGATATACTATATCTACAGCATTTCCCTTATCCACTCAGTCAGTGATTCTGTCATAGAAGGAAATTAAGTTAGTCTGACATGACTTGTTAGTTACAAACCCATGCTGACTCTGGTTAATCACTTCATTCTTATCCAGGTACTTACAGTGGTGGCCAAAAGTATTGGCGCCCCTGCAATTCTGTCAGATAATACTCAGTTTCTTCCTGAAAATGATTGCAATCACAAATTCTTTGGTATTATTCTCTTCATTTAATTTGTCTTCAATGAAAAAAACACAAAAAGAATTGTCCTACAGCCAAATTGGATACAATTCCACACCAAACCTAAAAAAGGGGGTGAACAAAAGTATTGGCACTGTTTGAAAAATCATGTGATGTTTCTCTAATTCGTGTAATTAACAGCACCTGTAACTTACCTGTGGCACCTAACAGATGTTGGCAATAACTAAATCACACTTGCAGAAAGTTAACATGGATTAAAGTTGACTCAACCTCTGTCCTGTGTCCTTGTGTGTACCACATTGAGCATGGAGAAAAGAAAGAAGACCAAAGAACTGTCTGAGGACTTGAGAAACCAAATTGTGAGGAAGCATGAGCAATCTCAAGGCTACAAGTCCATCTCCAAAGACCTGAATGTTCCTGTGTCTTCCGTGCGCAGTGTCATTAAGAACTTTAAAGCCCATGGCACTGTGGAAAACCTCCCTAGATGTGGACGGAAAAGAAAAATTGACGAGAGATTTCAACGCAAGATTGTGCGGATGGTGGATAAAGAACCTCGACTAACATCGAAACAAGTTCAAGCTGCCCTGCAGTTCGAGGGTACAACAATGTCAACCCGTACAATCCATCAGAGTCTGAATGAAAAGGGACTGTATGGTAGGATACCCTGGAAGACCCCACTTCTTACCCCGATACATAAAAAAGCCAGGCTGGAGTTTGCCAAAACTTACCTGAGAAAGCCTAAAACGTTTTCGAAGAATGTTCTCTGGTCAGATGAGACAAAAGTAGAGTTTTTTGGCAAAAAGCATCAACATAGAGTGTACAGGAAAAAAAAAGAGGCATTCAAAGAAAAGAACACGGTCCCTACAGTTAAACATGGTGGAGGTTCCCTGATGTTTTGGGGTAGCTTTGCTGCCTCGGGCACTGGACAGCTTGACCGTGTGCATGGTATTATGAAGTCTGAAGACTACCAACAAATTTTGCAGCATAATGTAGGGCCCAGTGTGAGAAAGCTTGGTCTCCCTCAGAGGTCATGGGTCTTCCAGCAGGACAATGACCCAAAACACACTTCCAAAAGCACTATAAAATGGTTTGAGAGTAAGCACTGGAGACTTCTAAGGTGGCCAGCAATGAGTCCAGACCTGAATCCCATAGAACACCTGTGGAGAGATCTCAAAATTGCAGTTTGGAGAAGGAACCCTTCAAATATCAGGGACCTGGAGCAGTTTGCCAAAGAAGAATGGTCTACAATTCCAGCAAAGCATTGTAAGCATTGATGGTTACCGAAAGTGGTTGTTCGCAGTTATTTTGGCTAAAGGTTGTGCAACTGTAGCACCCTGAGGATTCGGCTGCTACAGGGGTATTGCACCTCACGCCAGAGGTGTGATATTCCACTCCCGGGTAAGGATGGAGTGTGGAACTGAGCTCAGTTAGCTGCATACACTACATACATCCCATTTCCGAGGGACAGACCGATGGTACTCCCACTAGGTATATGTGCAGGTACGACAGTGTCTGTCCCTGGATGGAGTGGGAGGGGGGTGGAACATCCCAGTAGTGTAGGGGCAGATAGAGGGAGCAGTCTGGGTAATGCTAGGAGCTCATTGGGTGCTGGTCACCTGAGCTCACACATAGAGGGAGTATATAAGGTGGGAACCATCTTAGATCAGGGTCAGTCAGTCAGTCTTCTGTAGAGGGTTGGTCAGTCCTGAGAGAGGTCCAGGAGCGCCTGCAGAGAGAAGAGAGAGAGAGGAGAAGAGAAGGACCCAGAGGGGGAGAAGAAGGAACCCCAAGAACCCAGAATTAGACCAGAAGGGTGAAGGGTTGGCACGTAAGGGAACCGGATCCCAAATTAGTGGAGGAGAGAAACAACCCTCAGCTAAGAACCGGAGGCTGCGACATTACATGTGGAGCAGCCCCTCACTAAGTCCACTAAGAAGGCACACCAGGCATAGGGTCAGGGAACCCCGAAGAGGTGCACCCACCAAGAGGCCCGAGGGAGCCGGATATAAGTGGACCCCTGGTGAGGAAGGCCAGTAGAAAGGACAGTCAGAAAGGGAGCTCAGGACCACGCTCCAGAATTGCTTGGGGGTTGGCCGAGTCCAGGACCTGGTGGACGCAGCACGGCTCGGGCGGTCACTCAAGGCCAGAGTGACCAACAGAACAGCAGTAAGTAAAAACCCTGAACTGCACAGCCCGACTCTGAGTCTTCTTACCATCCACACTGCACCACCACTACCACCATCCTCTACACCTGACCCCCTGAGGCTATACCCCTCCTGTTGGGGGTTATACTACCTGAAGCTGCACACATACCACCAGCCTCAGCGGACCCTGCTGCAGCGGCGGCCTTTTGACCGCAAATCAACGGGTGGCGTAGTCGACACTAAGAACTAATAACATCTGTAAAGACTGCCACACACTGAGCTTGACACCCTGGGCACGGACCGGGTCACAGCCACTCGGAGACTACAACCCCCATCTGATCCGGCTCCGGGTATTCCCCCAAACAACACTGGCCCAGGGGGCGCGTCAACTTTGGCGTAGTCGGCAGGATAACGTGCCCGCAACAACCGGGTACTGCGTGCCTGAAGAAAAGTTCACCGTTACCTCAAAAAGAAGTCTCCCGCCGGTTCCGGAGGGTCCCCGCCAACGGACCCCATCACAGGTCGTTTCCCGCCGGTTGTCCGCCATTTGCAGCTTTTCCCGCCATCCATGGAGTTTCCCGCCACTGGGAGACGATTCCCGCCATTTCCAAAGATTTCCCGCCTTGGAAGAGCGGACGCCATTATGGGCGTGCCAGAGGGTGGAAAAAGGCCACCTCCCATCGTGGGCCAGGTCGAAGAATGGCGCCAAAAGCGGAAACCGCGCCCACCAACAGAGACTGTGATGCTGGAAGTGTCCATCAGCGTGAGAGAACTGCCCCTGGAACTGACAATCACTAAGTTGCCCCGGGACCACCCTCAATGTGGGCGGAGACAGAACAAAAGAACGAAGATGGGTGCAGCCTGGAGGAGTCTGGAGAGAGCGCACCCGGAGACAAGAAGTCTGGAGAGGAGTCCAGAGAAAGCGTACCCGGAGATGGAGGGAGAGACAGGCAGCACCGACCCAGTGGTCAGGAGCCTGCTGCAAGCAACAACCCCACTAGGCTTAGTGGAGATCCTAGCACAGCTCCCCCGAGACCGGGAGTGTGCACAGACCGCGCTGGAGGGCCTCGCACGGAGGATGGCCCAGGTGCAGCAAGACACGCTGACGGAGTGGAGCCGTGAGATGGCCCAGCAGACCGGAACCCGTCAGCGGAGCACGCCGCCCGAGACGAGGAGACAGACCGCCTCTGAGGATGGCGCAGGAGGAATGAAGGCAGGAGACGGCGCCGAGAAGGGAGCTGAACGGACGGAGGCAGGTAAAGGGGACGTCTCTACCCCGAGCCGAGAAACCGTGTACCTGTCCCAGCTCCCCATCGCAGAGCCCGAAATTCCCCCTGCCGTGCCCGTCGCTGCATCGTCACCGTGCCAGACTAGGCCTCAAGCAGAAGCCGCGGCCGCGACCCCTGTGACGTCACGCGCCTCAATCCAGAGCGCGGCGAAGCAGGAAATACCATCGGCCTGGTCGCAAGGTCTAGTACCTCCGGGCGCCGCAATTCCAACAGCGCCCCCTACCTCCGCGGAGCCACCGGCCTGGTCACAGGGCCGAGTACCCCCGGGCGCCGCCGTCCTTACGGTGCCCTTTACCTTTAGGGTGCCCCAAGCCTGGTCGCAAGGCCTGGTCGACCTGGGCGCCGCTACCATCAACGCGCCCTCAACATCTCGAGTGCCGCACCTGGGCGAAGATCTATTTGCCCAGCACACGTGCCCGGATGGGCAGCCCTTTGTATGGCCCCAGGAGTACTACCAACTGGAACTCCAAAGAGCAAGGCCTCTGTGCGAGCCCCTGATTCCGGCTCCGAAGCCCGTTAAGAGGACCCCGCTCCCGCTGGAAGAAGCGCAGTTTGCGTGGGACCCCACCGGAGGAGACCTCATGGGATTCACCCAAGAAACGCGGGCGGCCGCAGCTGAACGTGCGGAGTGCTGCCGGCAGCAGTTAGAGGTCTTCGACCGGGAGAGGAGAGAGAGGCGGGTCCGAGAGCAGCGGCTGCAGGAACAGAGCGCAGAGCAGAAGAGCCGGACCAGGAGGAACCCCCGTGCAGCCCACGGTCCCCGTGCCACCGGGACTGTAATTAAATTCCAACTGCAGCACGGTTGGGGTTTCATCAGGGACCTTCATACCCCCGGCGACGTCTTTGTCACCCGCAGAGACGTAGAAAGCCATCTGCCGGAGGGACACAGAGGTCGTGACCTATATGTAGGGGACGAGGTCACGTTCACCCGGCACAAGTGTGCCAAAGGACCCTACGCCCTCCATGTACATCGCCTGACGGAGGAGGAGCTGCGGTGTGAGGAGGAGCAAGAGGACCCGGATGGGTCTGAAGACAAAGAAGGAGCAGGAGGACGCCGTCATTAAAGTACGGTAAAGAGACTGTACATAGTTACCCGTCAGGGTATAAGAACTGTTACTGCTGCTAGTTAAAATATAGTCCCCGTTGGGACCAGCAAATTGAACTGAAACCCGTGTGTCCCTATTCCCACTGACCGAGGACTGAGAGCGGCCATATTCCCCTTGTATATAGTTGCGCTTTTTTTAAGGCGCCCCCTATTGGTTTTATAGGAAAGCTGTGTTACAAGAGACTGTCACACTTTACCCGGTCACAAGTAGCACCGTGGCCGGAGGCACAAGAAAGTTTATGATATATATATAATTTTTTATATGTTGATGTTGTTATGAAAAATTTGTATGTTTATGCATGTTTATTCTCTTACAGCCCGAGGGCGTGCTGTGGTTTACCAGGGGGGAATGTAGCACCCTGAGGATTCGGCTGCTACAGGGGTATTGCACCTCACGCCAGAGGTGTGATATTCCACTCCCGGGTAAGGATGGAGTGTGGAACTGAGCTCAGTTAGCTGCATACACTACATACATCCCATTTCCGAGGGACAGACCGATGGTACTCCCACTAGGTATATGTGCAGGTACGACAGTGTCTGTCCCTGGCTGGAGTGGGAGGGGGGTGGAACATCCCAGTAGTGTAGGGGCAGATAGGGGGAGCAGTCTGGGTAATGCTAGGAGCTCATTGGGTGCTGGTCACCTGAGCTCACACATAGAGGGAGTATATAAGGTGGGAACCATCTTAGATCAGGGTCAGTCAGTCAGTCTTCTGTAGAGGGTTGGTCAGTCCTGAGAGAGGTCCAGGAGCGCCTGCAGAGAGAAGAGAGAGAGAGGAGAAGAGAAGGACCCAGAGGGGGAGAAGAAGGAACCCCAAGAACCCAGAATTAGACCAGAAGGGTGAAGGGTTGGCACGTAAGGGAACCGGATCCCAAATTAGTGGAGGAGAGAAACAACCCTCAGCTAAGAACCGGAGGCTGCGACATTACATGTGGAGCAGCCCCTCACTAAGTCCATTAAGAAGGCACACCAGGCATAGGGTCAGGGAACCCCGAAGAGGTGCACCCACCAAGAGGCCCGAGGGAGCCGGATATAAGTGGACCCCTGGTGAGGAAGGCCAGTAGAAAGGACAGTCAGAAAGGGAGCTCAGGACCACGCTCCAGAATTGCTTGGGGGTTGGCCGAGTCCAGGACCTGGTGGACGCAGCACGGCTCGGGCGGTCACTCAAGGCCAGAGTGACCAACAGAACAGCAGTAAGTAAAAACCCTGAACTGCACAGCCCGACTCTGAGTCTTCTTACCACCCACACTGCACCACCACTACCACCATCCTCTACACCTGACCCCCTGAGGCTATACCCCTCCCGTTGGGGGTTATACTACCCGAAGCTGCACACATACCACCAGCCTCAGCGGACCCTGCTGCAGCGGCGGCCTTTTGACCGCAAATCAACGGGTGGCGTAGTCGACACTAAGAACTAATAACATCTGTAAAGACTGCCACACACTGAGCTTGACACCCTGGGCACGGACCGGGTCACAGCCACTCGGAGACTACAACCCCCATCTGATCCGGCTCCGGGTATTCCCCCAAACAACACTGGCCCAGGGGGCGCGTCACAACCAAGTATTAGGCTGAGGGTGCCAATACTTTTGTCTGGCCCATTTTTGGAGTTTTGTGTGAAATGTTCAATGATTTGATTTTTGCTTCATTCTCTTTTGTGTTTTTTCCTTGCAAGCAAATTAAATGAAGATAATAATACCAAAGAATTTGCGACTGCAATCATTTTCAGGAAGAAACTGAGTATTATCTGACAGAATTGCAGGGGTTCCAATACTTTTGGCCACCACTGTGCATAAAAGTTTGGACACACTTTCTCATTTAAAGATTTTTCTATATTTTCATGACTTTGAAAATTGTACATTCACGCTGAAGGCATGAAAACTATGAATTAACACGTGGAATTATATACTTAACAAAAAAGTGTGAAACAACTGAAAATATGTCTTATATTCTAGGTCCTTCAAAGTAGCCACCTTTTGCTTTGATGATTGCTTTGCACACTCTTGCCATTCTCTTGATGAGCTTCAAGAGGTAGTCACCGGAAATGGTCTTCCAACAATCTTGAAGGAGTTCCCAGAGATGCTTAGCACTTGTTGGCCCTTTTGTCTTCACTCTGCGGTCCAGCTCACCCCAAACCATCTCGATTGGGTTCAGGTCTGGTGACTGTGGAGGCCAGGTCATCTGGTGTAGCAACCCATCACTCTCCTCCTTGGTCAAATAGCCGTTACACAGCCTGGAGGTGTGTTTGGGGTCACTGTCCTGTTGAAATATAAATGGTGGTCCAACTAAACGCAAACCGGATGGAATAGCATGCCGCTGCAAGATGCTTTGGTAGCCATGCTGGTTCAGTATGCCTTCAATTTTGAATAAATCCCTAACAGTGTCACCAGCAAAGCACCCCCACACCATCACACCTCCTCCTCCATGCTTCACGGTGGGAACCAGGCATGTAGAGTCCATCCGCTCACCTTTTCTGCATCGCACAAAGACACGGTGGTTGGAACTAAAGATCTCAAATTTGGACTCATCAGACCAAAGCACAGATTTCCACTGGTCTAATGTCCATTCCTTGTGTTCTTTAGCCCAAACAAGTCTCTTCTGCTTGTTGCCTGTCCTTACCAGTGGTTTCCTAGCTGCTATTTTACCATGAAGGCCTGCTGCACAAAGTCTCCTCTTAACAGTTGTTGAAGAGATGTGTCTGCTGCTAGAACTCTGTGTGGCATTGACCTGGTCTCTAATCTGAGCTGCTGTTAACCTGCGATTTATGAGGCTGCTGACTCAGATAAACTTATTCTCAGAAGCAGAGGTGACTCTTTGTCTTCCTTTCCTGGGGCGGCCCACATGTGAGCCAGTTTCTTTGTAGCGCTTGATGGTTTTTGCAACTGCACTTGGGGACACATTCAAAGTTTGCCCAATTTTTCGGACTGACTGACCTTCATTTCTTTAAGTAATGATGGCCACTCTTTTTTCTTTACTTAGCTGCTTTTTTCTTGCCATAATACAAATTCTAACAGTCTATTCAGTAGGACTATCAGCTGTGTATCCACCAGACTTCTGCACAACACAACTGATGGTCCCAACCCCATTTATAAGGCAAGAAATCCCCCTTATTAAACCTGACAGGGCACACCTGTGAAGAGAAAACCATTTCCGGTGACTACCTCTTGAAGCTCATCAAGAGAATGCCAAGAGTGTGCAAAGCAGTCATCAAAGCAAAAGGTGGCTACTTTGAAGAACCTAGAATATAAGACATATTTTCAGTTGTTTCACACTCTTTTGTTAAGTATATAATTCCACATGTGTTAATTCATAGTTTTGATGCCTTTAGTGTGAATGTACAATTTTCATAGTCATGAAAATACAGAAAAATCTTTAAATGAGAAAGTGTATCCAAACTTTTGGTCTGTACTGTACATGTTGTTTAATAATTTGCTCAAACATCTTTCCTGGTATAGAAGTCAGACTCACCGGCCTATAGTTCCCTGGGTCCACCTTCTTCCCCTTTTTGAAGATAGGAACAACATTTGCTCTTCTCCAGTCTTCTGGGACTTCTCCTGTTCTCCAAGAATTTTCAAAGATTATGGAGAGTGGTTCTAAAATTTCTTCTACGATCTCCTTCAGTACTCTGGGGTGTAATTCATCTGGACCTGGAGACTTGAACTCATTTATGTTAGCTAAATATTCCCTCACAATCTCTCCGTTTACAGATAACTTGGATTCTTCTATTCCTTTAATAGGACAGTGAAGATCAGTTGATGTTACATTTTCTTTCTGAGAGAAAACAGATGCAAAATATGGATTAAAAAGTTCGGCCTTCTCAACATCCTTTCTTACTATTTCACCATTTTCATCCTGTAAAAATCCTATAGCATCTTTGACTTTTCTTATACTTTTGACATACCCCCAAAATCCTTTTTTATTGCTTTTGACATCTCTTGCAAGCCTTAATTCATTGTCAGCTTTAACTAACCTGATACGGGCCCTACAGGTTCTGCAGACTGCATTATAATCTTCTTTAGATATGCGTCCCTCTTTCCATTTGATAAACATTTCTTTCTTTCTTTTTAGAATGTGTTTAAGTTCTGTGTTCATCCATCATGGTTTCCTTAAATGCTTCCCATTCTTCCTACTTTTCAGGATTGTTAACGATTGTGCTTTGAGAATCTCATTTTTAAAAATGTCCCATCCTTCCTGGACATTTTTGTCCTTAAGGACATCCAGCCATTGGATCCCTCCTATTCTCTTTCTGAGTCGCTTAAAATCTGCCTTTCTGAAATCTAACCTTGAAGTTTGAGTCTTCACATGTCTTCCTCCTCTAGTTATCCAAAATTCTATATTAGCATGATCGCTGCCTCCTAGGGTCCCAGCCACTTTTACCTCCTCAACCACTTCCTCCCTGTTTATAAGGATGAGATCCAAAGTAGCAGATCCTCTTGTTTTCTCCCCTACCTTTTGAAAGATAAAGTTGTCAGCAAGAGAGGATAAGAATTTGCTTGACCTGTTAGCTTTACTTGAGAGAGATTCCCAACAAATTTCTGGATAGTTGAAATCTCCTATGATCAATTATGCTCATCTCCTCTTTCCTCCAGTGCTGTATCCCACTCTGCTGCCAACACACTCACTGTGAGAGCCGTGCATGCCGTAACTGCCATGCGCCCTCACACTGTAAGATGCTGTGCCGGAATAGTCACTGCTCTGCACGCCGGGACTGTGTGCGTGGGTAGCAGTGACCATTCACTCACCTTAATAGCGTGCACACTGTACCAGCAGCGCAGCTCCTTCTGCCACTCAGCAGTCTGTGTGCCCGCTATTAAAGACCATGAATATTCACTACAACCCATGCTAGTGGATTGTAGGGAATATTCATGGTCTTTAATAAAGGGCACACAGACGGCAGAGTGGTAGCAGGAGCCACACTGCTGGTACAGTGTGAGTGCTATTAAGGAGAGTGAATGGTCACTGCTCCCCACGCACACAGTCCTGGTGTGCAAAGCAGTGACTATTCTGGCACAGCATCTCACAGTGTGAGGGCGCTTGGCAGTTATGCAATGTGCGGCTCACACAGTGAGTGTGTCGGCAGCAGAGTGGGACACAGCACTGGAGGAAAGAGGAGGTGAGCATAATTGCTTCTTTTTTGTGTGCAGCGTGATGGGGATCAGAGGGTGCCAAGCATACCAGGATGGAGGGGTGCCAAGCATACCAGGAAGAGGGATGAGGGGGCCATACATACCAGGAAGAGAGATGAAGGGTGCCATACATACCAGGATGAGGGGTGAAGGGTGCCATACATACCAGGATGAGGGATGAAGGGTGCCATACATACCAGGATGAGGGGTGCCATACATACAAGGAAGAGTGATGATGGGTGCCATACATACCGGGATGAGGAATGTCATGCATACCAGGAAGAGGGATGAGGGGTGCCATACATACCAGGTACCACACAGACCCTGCCACCTGGGACCCCACTCCATCAATTCCTCAGCCCCCCAGGTAAGCTGATTATAACACGCACGAGGGGGCCATACATACCAGGATGAGGGATGAAGGGTGCCATACATACCAGGATGAGGGATGAAGGATGCCATACATACTTGGATGAGTGGTGCCATACATACCAGGAAGAGAGATGAGGGGTGCCATAAATACCAGGAAAAGGGATTATGGGGGCATACATACCAGGATGTGAGATGAGGGTGCCATACATACCAGGATGAGTGGTGCCATATATACCAGGAAGAGGGATGAGGGGTGCTATACATAGCAGGAAGAGGGATTTAGGGTGCCACACAGACCCTGCCACCTGGGACCCCACTCCATCAACGCCTCAGCCCCCCAGGTGAGCTGATTATAACACGCAATGGTTTATAAAAAAAAACATTTATTTCCTATTTTCCTCCCCAAAATTTGGGGTGCGTCTTATAAACAGGTGCATCTTATAATCCGCAAAATACGATAATTAATGGTAAAAAAGCTCATCCACCAAACGCCTGACTCACATTTCTCAAATACTTCATCAGAGGTGGCTAACAATAGAAGCCAAACCAGAAACTCCTTTATTGACAGCTGTTTCAAGTATAGTGTTTTTAATAATGAATTAATTAAAAGGTTATAACTAGGGATGAGCGAGTAGTGAAATAATCGGACTCGCTATACTCGTAACGAGTAGGTCCCAATGCCCGGGTACTCATTGCGAGTAACGAGTCCATTGTAAGTCAATGGGAGAAGCGAGTAAGCCGATTAAGTGTCTGCTGGAGCCTATAAAGCAGTCTGGGGGATGAGGAAAGGGCTGAAATGGGTACATGATTGTTTAAAAGCTGGGGGTAAAAAGCCGCCGGCTTTTAAACAATCACTCAGCCTCATTTCCCCGCAGCTTCCCATCCCGATCCTCCACTCCCATCTCTGCCTCCCATCCCGATCCTAAGTTAGGACCAGGCGGGGAGCGCAGCACCAGAGAGCGGGGAGCGAAGGACCCGGGCGGGGAAGCCGGCAGTGAAAAGACTTCACCACCAGCTTTCCCGTTTGGTGATGTGCTCCCTGCTCCCTGATTTACGCTCCCCTGATGTACGCGGTGGGGGAGCGAGGAGCATACAAAATTGCCCAAATCGATGGGAACAGTGCTCAATTAAACGTCAGGCATGCAGAATATATAGGCAGACAGGCAGGCAGGGTATATAGGAGGGTGCATGAAAAACATAGCAGGGCACTTGGAACACACTAGTTCCCTACGATTTTCATGCTCCTGTCTCTTTAAAAAAGCCGGCCGGCAATTCATCAGCGGCATACACCGGTACCTGACAATTTTGAACAGAAAAAAAAAAGCATCACACATAGATTAGATAGATAGAAACATGTCAGTCACATATATAATAAGTACAGTGACAGTGTTGGTTACTGTACTTGTCATTTAGTGTTAAAATAAAGGATTTATTTAAAAAAAAATAAGCGTGTGATCCCCAGCAATTTTAGTCTCTAGCGGAGGTTAAGCAGACGGCTGGGGCAGATGATTGAAGCCTGGCAAGGGGGTAATACCCATGGAGCTTCCCAGGCTACTAATATCAGCCTCCAGCTGAATACCTAGCCTTTACTAGCTATTAAAATGGGGGACCCAAAAAAAAATAATGGGATGTCCCCCTATTTTAATAGCTAGCAAAGGCTAGGCAGACAGCTGGGGGCTGATATTAATAGCCCAGGAAGGGTGCCATGAATATTGGCCCCCTTCCAGGCTAGAAACAACAGCCCACAGCCGCCCCAGAAATGGCGCATCCATAGGATGTGCGAATTCTGGCACTTAGCCTCGCTCTTCCCACTGCACTGTAGCGGTGGCAGTGGGGTAACAGGGCTGGGGTTGATGTCAGCTTATAATGCCAGCTGACATCAAGCCCAGGTTAGTAATGGAGAGGCGTCTATAAGACACCACCATTTACCAACCCCATTGTGAAAGTTAAAAAAAACACCAACACCCAGAATAAAATCCTTTAATTGAAATAAACACACATTACTTTAATGTTCTAAATTCCACCTGAAGCCAATGTCTAATAAACCAAACACATCCTTACCTTTTCATGGTTCCCAGGACAGCTTCAGCTCTGCTACATTGACATGACAGGCTGGATCGCAGCAGAACGCTGCCATCCAGCTTGCAATGCCGCAGACACTGAGAAGCTCCTCAGTGTCTCGCTGTGAAGGCATCCAGATGAGCCGAGTTCATGTCCAATGAACTCAGCTCACCTCATGCACGTCACTGACAGCGTGGGAGAATTCTCCTGCGCATGCGGTGCCGGCAAATGATGTCACCGCTTGAGCAGGAGAATTCTCCCAAGCTGGGATGGCATTGAGATTGAGATAGCAGGCTGGATGGTAGCAGAACGCTGCCATCCAGCTTGTCATCCTTCAGAGACACTGCGGAGCGCAATTAGAGGTGAGCGTTGTTCTACTCGAACTGTTCGCCAATCTCAAATTCGAGCTGTTTTGGGCGGTGTTCGAGCCGGTCGGCGAACACGAACAATTTGAGAAAAATTCGGCTGTTCGAGGTTATGTTCGATAACTGTTCGTGCACCAAAATCATAACTGGATTTTTTCTCAGTAATGATGAAAATTAATGTTAATACGCAGTTTGAGTGTACAGCGGGGCGGGGGGAGGGGCAGGGGATGGATCTCTGCAGGAACAATGAAGATCTCCATTTTTTTTTCTCTTTCCCGCATTTGCAGTGGGGAGGTGCAATCTGTCAGCCTATCAGCAGCGCACACACGGAGCGAAGTGCTTTTTTTCACACAAGCAAGGGCATGTGTGATTGGCAGTGTATGTCACATGTCCTTGCCCTATAAGACCAAGCCATTTTCCCCGTCGCCACCATTTTCTCACTGCTGCAGCTGCGTGTTAGACGGCACCGCTGTTGCTGTGTGCGCTATACCTTGTTAATTTCAAGCCAATTTTCGCACAAATATACAGATAGCTTGGGAGTAGGGAATAGTTGTGATTGCAGTCCTTTTAAGGACTAGGTTACAGCATTTCCTACGACTTTTATCAGGCAGGTCTGTGCTCTTAAATAGATAGATTGTGGGAGTAAAGACTAATTGTAATTGGAGTCCTTTTCAGGACTAGGTTACATCAGTTCCTATCAGTTTTTGCCAGGCAGGTCTGTGCCAGTGCTGTGCAAGTTTTTTTCACAGCATTTGGCTGAATCTAGCAAAGCTAATCCTTTTTGGCCTATTGCAGAGTGTGTTAGTCAGTGGAGTAGCCTATCTGTGTTGCAAGATATACCACCTGTGTATAGAATACCAATTTTTTTACTGCACCTAGTGAAGTAAAATCTTTTGGGCATAGCATCATTCTATTAGTCCATCTATACTGACCTCCATCAGGTTGCAAACTGAATATAATTTTTTTCTGCATCTAGCTCTGAAAAAATATTTGGGCTTCTAGCAGTGTGTGGGACTTGGTCTATTAGTCCATCTATACTGACCTCCATCAGGTTGAAAATTAAAAATAATTTTTTTCTTCATTTACCTCTGAAAAAATATTTGGGCTTCTAGCAGTGTGTGGGACTTGTTCTATTAGTCCTTCTATACTGACCTCCAGCAGGTTGCAAATTGAATATAATTTTTTTCTGCATCTAGCTCTGAAAAAATATTTGGGCTTCTAGCGGTGTGTGGGACTTGGTCTATTAGTCCATCTATACTGACCTCCATCAGGTTGCAAATTAAAAATAATTTTTTTCTGCATCTAGCTCTGAAAAAATATTTGGGCTTCTAGCAGTGTGTGGGACTTGGTCTATTAGTCCATCTATACTGACCTCCATCAGGTTACAAATTAAAAATAATTTTTTTCTTCATTTATCTCTGAAAAAATATTTGGGCTTCTAGCAGCGTGTGGGACTTGTTCTATTAGTCCATCTATACTGACCTCCATCAGGTTGCAAATTAAAAATAATTTTTTTCTGCATCTAGCTCTGAAAAAATATTTGGGCTTCTAGCAGTGTGTGGGACTTGGTCTATTAGTCCATCTATACTGACCTCCATCAGGTTGCAAATTAAAAATAATTTTTTTCTGCATCTAGCTCTGAAAAAATATTTGGGCTTCTAGCAGTGTGTGGGACTTGGTCTATTAGTCCATCTATACTGACCTCCATCAGGTTGCAAATTGAATAAAAAAATTTTCTGCATCTAGCTCTGAAAAAATATTTGGGCTTCTAGCGGTGTGTGGGACTTGGTCTATTAGTCCATCTATACTGACCTCCATCAGGTTGCAAATTAAAAATAATTTTTTTCTGCATCTAGCTCTGAAAAAATATTTGGGCTTCTAGCGGTGTGTGGGACTTGGTCTATTAGTCCATCTATACTGACCTCCATCAGGTTGCAAATTAAAAATAATTTTTTTCTGCATCTAACCCAGCCAATAGTTTTGGCCTAATACCACAGTTTGGCCACTCAGCTCTGCTCGGTTACCATCCATTGTTTTTTTGTGCAAACAACTCCAGAGTTGTGAATTAGTTAACCACCAAAATGAGTGGAAAAAGGCCTGCTGCTGGTGGAAAGGGGAATAGGCGTGTTGGGAAGGGGAAAAAAGGTTGTGTCCGTGGGGTAGGTGCAGAAGAAAGACCATCTTCCAGCCAAACTAAAATGTCTACTTCTTTTAGCGGACAATGTGATAAGATCCCTTTCTTACGGCCACGCCAATCGCTACAAATTCCAGATGAGGCACAAAAACAGCAGGTGCTTCAACGGATATCAAGTGCTCCTTTAAGTGGGCTCTCCTCCACATCAAGTTCAACATCACAAATACTCCAGTCCTCAAAGGTGTCACCCAAATCGCACTTGCTTCCTCACAGCTCCCAAATCTCCAGCTGCCCGTCTGAGTATGAGGTAGAACAGATGGTTGAGTCTGCAGAGCTGTTTACTCATACTATAGCCTGGGAATCAGAGGTTGACTCCAGCGCTTCTGTGAATCCAGACGAGGAAATGATCTGCACTGATGCCCAGAATCTTTATGAGTCGGATCCAGGACCAGACGCAGAAGGTTCTGACCATAATGTAGACCCTCATTCCCAAACTGTAACTCCTGTTGGTGGAGACAATGAGGAAGACGATGATAAGACTCAAATACCTGATTGGAGCGACAACTTTAGTTTTTTGTCAGGGCAGGAACAGGTTGGCTCTGAGGACGATGGGTGTGATAACGCACAGGGTGATGATGATGAGGTCGGAGATCCCACTTACTGTCAACCCACAGTCAGCCAAGAGATGAGGTCAGCAGAGGAGGTGGAGGAAGATGCTAGTGACGACGAGGTCAGGTTGCGCCTTCCTGGACAGAGACGTAGTACTGGAAGCACGTCAACAACTGCATCCTCAAACACAACTCTGCCTCTCACCACAAGTCGTGGTGGCTCTTCAGGTCGCATGGGTGCTAAGCCTTGCATAGCCTGGGCATTTTTTCAGATCGATAAAGATGACCCAACTCGTGTTATCTGTAACATTTGTCAGCAAAAGCTAAGTAGAGGCCAAAAAATACATAGTTTGAGTACTTCATGCATGAACCGGCACATGGACATGAAGCATAAGTTGCAGTGGGAAGCTCAGTGTGCTACAATGCGGCCTAGCCGGCCGGGCCAACCACCGTCTGCCATATCTTGTGCATCCGCGGCCTCTTCATCCTCTGTGACTGGGGGGACAGCAGTCACACCTGTTTTGTGGCGCAGACCTGCCACCTCTTTACCCGCAACAGCCAGCGTGATTGGCAGGTCATCATTTTCTTTGGAGGTGGTAACACCAGCTGGTCTTGAGCGCTGTCCGACATCGATAGCACCACCTTTGGATCAAGGCAAACTAACATGTCCGCCTGCATCTTCCTCACAGACCGGCAGTTTGCTGGGGACACCCTTATCAACCCCGTCTAAGCACAATAGCCAGCCCTCGGTCCCTCAGATGTGGACAAGTAAAAGACCATTTCCTCCTAGCCATGAGAAAGCTAAGAGGTTGAATTTCACCATCTGCAAGCTCTTGGCTACAGAAATGCTGCCTTTCCGCCTGGTGGACACAGAGGATTTTCAAGACCTTATGTCCGTCGCAGTGCCCCAGTACCAGATGCCCAGTCGGCACTACTTCTCAAAGAAAGGTGTGCCTGCGCTCCACCAGCATGTCGCACACAACATCACCGCTTCTTTGAGAAACTCTGTGTGTGACAGGGTGCATTTCACCACAGACACTTGGACGAGTAGGCATGGACAGGGGCGTTACATGTCGCTGACTGGGCACTGGGTAACTATGGTGACAGCAGGACAAGGGGCTGCTGTCCAAGTCTTGCCGTCCCCACGAGTTGTGCGTCAATCCTCTTTATGTCATTTTTCCTCCACTGCTTCTGCCTCCTCAACCTCCTCTCGGTCTTCCACCTGCACCCAAAGCCTGTCTGGTCATGCCACAAGCTTTCTAACTGCGCAGAATGGATCCTGCACACCTCCTTACTATGCTGGCAGTAGGGCTCAACGTCATCAGGCGGTTTTTACATTGAAATGTCTGGGAAATGTGAGTCACACAGCTGAGGAGTTGTGGTCAGCTCTGGAGAACCAATTTCATGAATGGTTGTCTCCACTGGACCTGAAACCAGGGAAGGCCATGTGCGACAATGCTGCAAACCTGGGTGCGGCCCTTCGCCGGGGCAATGTCACACACGTGCCTTGTATGGCTCACGTGTTGAACCTGGTTGTCCAGCAATTTTTAGCCCACTATCCCAGACTAGATGGCCTTCTGCAGAGGGCATGGTCGCTGTGTGCTCACTTCCGCCGTTCGCATCCCGCAGCTCAGCGACTTACATCTCTACAGAAGTCGTTGGGCCTGCCACTTCACCGGCTAAAATGCGATGTGCCTACCCGGTGGAATTCAACTCTGCACATGTTGCAGCGACTGTGGCAGCACCGACAAGCCCTGGTGCAATACGTTCTGACGTATAGCCTGGGCCAACGAGATTCAGAGGTGGGGCAAATCACGCTGGAGGAGTGGTCTCAGATCAGGGACCTATGCACCCTTCTGCACAGTTTTGAAATGGCGACGAAGATGTTTAGTGCTGACGATGCCATTATCAGCATGACTATTCCGGTGATTTACATGCTGGAGCACATGTTAAACAGAATTCGGAGTCAGGTGGTGGCACAAGAGGAGGTGGAGGAAGTAGAGGAGGAGGAGTTGTATGCGGAAGGGCTAACATCTGCAAGGTCCAGACGGTCGGCAGCACCAGGGCGGCAGGCATGTGAGGGTGGGGGAGATGATTTTACCAGGGCGCATGGTAGCAGCCAAACTAGTGAGGAAGGTGCAGGAGCCCAGGAAGAAGTGGAGGACGAACTGATGGAAGACTCATCAGATGAGGGAGACCTTGATCACATTTCTGTTGTGCGAGGTTGGGGGGAGAGGACAGAGGAAGGAAGCATGATTGTTACCTCGCCACCAACACAACAGGGACTTGGTGCTCCTGGATGCGCAACACACATGAGTGCCTTCTTGCTGCACTACCTGCAACATGACCCTCGAATTGTGAGAATTAGAAATAATCCTGACTACTGGGTTGCCACACTGTTAGATCCCCGGTACAAAAGTAAATTTGCAGAAATTATTCCTGCCATAGAAAGGGATGCACGCATGCAGGAGTATCAGCAGAGACTGTTGCAGAATCTTACATGTGCTTTTCCACAAAATACCAGTGGTGCACGTAGTGAATCTCACAGTTCCAACTTGCCAACCGTGGTCTGTATGGAATTGTTCAATAAAGGGCCCAAAATTAAGATAACATAGATGGGAGAGGTCTCTATGAATAGGAATTCCTAAGTATTTGATACCCTGTGAGGGCCAGGCAAAGGGAAAGTTGGACTGGATGGAATCCTATATGGATTTAGGGAGGGAGACATCGAGGGCCTCAGACTTCGCTGCATTGATTTTAAAATTTTACCATGTAACAAAGTGATCTATTTCAGCCATAACAGCAGGGATGGATATATGTGATTGAGTGATATATACTAGGACATCATCAGCAAATAGAGAGCACTTGTACTCGGTGCCTCCCACCTCAATCCACCTAATATTGGGGTTATGGCGAATTGATGAGAGCAGGTGCTCCGTCACTAGGATGTATAAGAGAGGGGACAGAGGACATCCCTGCCTTGTCCCATTGGTGATTGTGAAAGGTGATGAAAATGTTCTGACGCACCCCCTGGGCCTTGGGACACCCGGAGCCGGACCCTTTTTGGTGGATGCTGGTGGTTGTAGTCTTCGTGGCGGCGATCCGGTTCCGTGGCTCAGGGCGGTCAAACCAGTGGCGGAACTATTTATGTGGTTTTGATGTTTAAATGTCCGACTACGCCACCCGTGGATTGCGGTCAGAGTGAACCGCCGCTACAGGGCAGACCGCTAAGGCTGGTGTTGTGGGTGCAGCAGAGCGTAGCATAACTCCCCACGGGAGGAGTATAGCCTCAGGGCAGTGTATGCGGAGGATGGGGGTGATGGTGCAGGGCAGCAGCAGTAACGACACGGAGTCAGTGATGCAGTTCAGGGCCTTTACTCACAGTTCTTATTATCCAGACCACGTCTGCAGGTAACGGCTGCCCACGTCGTACTGTGCTCACCAGGTGAGGGGCTCAGACAACTCCCAGATAACTTTGGAGCGCTTCACAGGACCCCCTTTGTGTGTCCTTTGTCTGGCCTTTCTTACCAACACTTCTGTCCGGCTGCCTCGGGCCTCCTCTTGGTAAACTTGGCGCCAGTTTCCCTGACCCTATGTGGTGCCTTCCTAGCGGGTGGAGCAAGGGGCTGCGCCACATAAAATGTCAGAGCCTCCGGTTTCTAGCTGAGGGTCGTTTCCTGCCTCCACTAGTTCGGCGACCGGTCTCCCCCTTTGGCCTGACCCCTCCACGCAGGTGGATTCGGGCGTGCGGTGGCGACTCGCCCGTCCGCACCCCTGGGATCCCTTCATTCCTCGTTCCTGGAGCCTTCTCCGCTCCTCTTCCTTCCTTCTCCCTCTTGCAGGCCTGGGCCTCTGTTACTAGGCCCGCCTCCGGAGCAGAGCTCATGCAGAGCCCCTGCTCCCTGCCACTTCTGCTCAGACTTCTCTGCACTGAACTAAGATGGTGCCCACCTTTTATACTCCCTTCTCAATGCACCCAGGAACTGCTTCCTCCCTGCTCCTGCACTGCAGGGTTCCCCTTCCTCAGTGTTCCCTCCCCCCACTCCAGCCAGGGACAGGGACTGTCGTGCCCATCTCAGGGGCATATTGGTCGCCCTGCCCCACGGCAATGTGGTGTAATGCATGCAGGTGTCGGGTCCTGATCCACACTCCATCCTTATCTGAGAGTGAGATATCACACCTCTGGGTGAGGTGCAATACGTCTGTAGCAACCGAGCCCTCGGTGCTACAGTTCCATTTATCTTCAGCCTAGGTGACGTATTGTGATACAGGGCCGTGATTTTGGCTATAAAAGGGTCCCCTAGACCCCTACCCCAAGCTTTTTAAGAGAATCATATATGGCGTGCCAGGAGACTCTATGGAATGCTTTCTCAGCATCCAACGAGAGTATCTACTTACAAATTTTTAACTGCATCTAGCCCAGGAAATACTTTGTGCCTAGTAGCAGTGTCTGCTAGTCAGCGGATTATCCCGGCTGTTAAGCAAGCTACACCACCTGTAGTTTGGACACTTAATTTTTTCAAAGGAAATGCTTCGGGACCACGGGATACTTAGTGAAGAGCATCAGGAGGCACCCCAAGGCATAGGGGCTGGGACTGGCACTAGGATGCCTTGCGGTGGACAGCCGAGCTCGATCCTTATAAAAGCTTTTTAACTGCAGCAGCTTTAGTGGACGCTACTGGAGCTGGAATTACGCGGCTGCTGGCATGAGACTTGCCCTCCAATAGATCCTTGTAAATGGATTTAAAGTGTATTCATTCAAATTAGAGGGGCAATTTAAATTAAAAAGCTTAGAGCTGCCTCCACCACAGGGGGGCTCTCTCGACCCACCAGCGGACAGGCACCAGTATTGGGAGAGGGGGGCAGGCCGTCAGGGTTCACCGCGGCTCTGGCACAAACCCGGCGACACGGAGGTGGCACGGGCAGGAGCGGACTGGCCGTCTCGGCTTCTCACTTTTTGGATTTTAGAAGGGCATGACATGCCTATATCTGTGTCTCCCCCTCCTTTTACTCCTCCACCTCTTTTCTTTTCGCATGACTATATGTACTTGTCACTTTTCCATGTGTTAGTTGTGTCTTCTGAGCAGTTTGTTAGCTTTTGGACACCTTTGAAGGTGTTTTCTATGTGTTTCTATGTGTTTTTGTTTGCCTGCCATTGGTTTTAACGGTGTTCGAAGGTGTTCGACGAACAGTTCGACGAACAGTTCGGCGAACACACGGGTGTTCGACGAACCGAACCGAACTCGAACACTACGGGGGTGGCTCAACACTGAGCGCAATGCCCTACGTCATTTTTTTGGGGAGTCCCCCATTTTAATATCTAGTAAAGGCTAGGTATTCAGCTAGGGGCTGATATTAGTAGCCTGGGAAGCTCCATGGGTATTACCCCCTTCCCAGGCTTCAAACATCTGCCCAAGCCATCTGCTTAACCTCTGCTAGAGACTAAAATTACGGGGAACCCCACGCCAATTTTTTTTTAATAAATCCTTTATTTTAACACTAAATGACAAGTACAGTAACCAACACTGTCACTGTACTTATTATATATGTGACTGACATGTTTCTATCTATCTAATCTTAGTGTGATGCTCTATTCTTTCTGTTCTAAATTGACGGGTACCGGTGTATGCCGCTGATGAATTGCTGGCCAGCTTTTTTAAAGAGACGGGTGCATGAAAATCGGAGGGCACTAGTGTGTTCCAAGTGCCCTACTATGTTTCTCATGCACCCTCCTATATACCCTGGCTGCCTGTCTGCCTATATATTCTGCCTGCCTGACATTTAATTGAGCACTGTTCCCATCGATTTGGGCAATTTTGTATGCTCCCCACTCCCCCGCCGCCTCCCATCCCGATCCTAAGTTAGGACTGGGTGGGGAGCGAAGCACCAGGGAGCGGGGGGCGTACATCAGGGAATGGGGAGTGCAGCACCGAACGGGAAAGCCGGTGGTGAAGTCTTTTCACTGCCGGCTTCTCCGCCTGGGTCCTTCGCTCCCCGCTCCCTGGTGCTGCGCTCCCCGCCCGGTCCTAACTTAGGATCAGGATGGGAGGCAGCGAGGGGAGCGGAGGATCGGGATGGGAGGCTGCGGGGAAGCGAGTATGGGGCTGAGTGATTGTTTAAAAGCCGGCGGCTTTTTACTGCCGGCTTTTAAACAATCATGCACCCATTTCAGCCTTTTCCTCAGCCCCCAGACCACTTTATAGGCTCCAGCAGACACTCCACTTACTCGCATTTCCCATTGACTTACATTGTTCTCGTCACTCCTAGAGAGTAATCACAAGGAAACTCGGGGAGTAACGAGTAGTCCGAGTACCGTACTATTCGGCGAGTACCTCGCTCATCCCTAGTTATAACTCCTTTAAGCCTTTTACATTTCACAATGACAATATTGGTCATTTGTGGTGTTTAGTAACCTATTCTTTATATTTTTTTTGCTTTTTCTCCATTAATACTTATTTTTGCATATATTAATATATCACCATTAGTTTGCTGAGTCTTATAACTTACATTGTAATATATTTAAGTGCAAATTACCAAACTAAAAACTATATTTTATAAAACATTATTAGAAGTCTCAATGTAGAATGTAAATCACGAAGAACTTAACAGGAGATACAACATACAGGATAATGGTGTCTTAAGTAGACCAGACAAATGCAAGGTTGGCCAAGTCAACCAATATCTGGTATCAATGGGATCTCTGATGTTTATGAGGCCCTACCCTGCTAAATGACAGATATTGGAAAAAAAATCCTGTATTAGGTTTTAAACATTTCCGATTCCCTACTGGGAATAAGATGATGTCAGAAATGTCTGGCAATGGCAAAGTCCCAATGAATGTTTATGTTAACCAATAAGTATTGCATTTGTAATGACCACTAAATGTCAAAATTGAGTAGATGACAAATTATTGTAATGGCAATAATAATTAAGAAGTTAATTATCTTTTATTTCAGTGTTTCAAATATAATGAAAGGTTCAAAATACATGTTTTTCTATGAGATCATGGAATACCCATCTACTTGAAATCATAAAAAAAAACTTAAAAGACAACCATAATATTAAGTATAATTTTGTGGCTAAATTAATAGCATACAATGCAATACAATATAAACCATTCACTTTAATACTGTTCATTAATTTGTATTCAGATGTCATATTTTGTTTGCGCCCATATGCCCATCATTGCTGATTACCACATAAATTACATATTTACAGTTCATAAAAACACAGTTATTAGGAATATTACACTTGTTGTAACACAATTTACTGATTGCTAATTTTCTTCAAATTAATGTATCCAAAAAATCATATCTCATGCCCCATATTTATATGGTAATGTGCTCAAATAAAACACAATGCTGCTTGAAATTGTAAGAAAAATGAAAACTTTGAAAGTTTGCTACTTTAAATAGTTAGAATACCCTTTTGCAAATTATGGAAAATGCATTCAATAACATATAGCAATATTGCAAATGAATATATTGTTGGATATAGGATAGATGAATAGATAGATTATATGGATAGATAGATACAGTTGAAACCAGAAGTTTACATACACAATATAAAAAGACACATATGCATGTTTTTCTCAATATCTGACATGAAATCAGAATAAACCTTTCCTGTTTTAGGTCAATTAGGATTACCATCATTTTTAATTTTTGCCAAAAGCAGGAATACTGAGAGAGAGAATGTTTTAAGGCATTATTATTACTTGCTGCAAAGTTAAAAGTTTAAATACTCTAAGATTACTATGCCTTTAAACAATTCTGGAATGCCCTTATGATGATGTCATGTGTTTGGAAGCTTCTGAGAGGTTTTTTTTGGCAACATCTGAGTTAATTTGAGACACACCTGTTAATGTATTTTAATGCACACCTGAAACACACTGCTTCTTTGTGTAGCATCATGGGAAACTTTTTTGGGACTATTTAGATCAAATTTGGTAAAGTCTCATACACAGAAATATGTTGCAGATTTTGTACCTGGAAACTATAATTGAAAGTTTTCAGCATATCCACCTCCTTTAAACAAAACCTAAGGGTCTGTGCAGACGTTACGTTTTTGTCTCGTTTTTTCTGCACAGATTTGTGACAAACCCTGAAGGATTTGCAAGTACAAGCAAAGTGAATGAGATTCGTGAAGTCTCATGCACACGTTGATTATTTTTTCCTTGCAGACTTAAATCTACAGCATGTCAATTCTTTCCTTGCTTTGCTGGAGATTTCATCCATACTAATGAATGGGAAAAATGCATCCAAAATCACGTGCAAAAAAAAACACGTTAAAAAGTCATCAAAAATGCATCAAAATATTTTAAAAAATGCGGCTAAACGCGCGTTGGGGTGGATGTACACCACCCAGCCGTTTGTACGCTCTTGGCTTCCTGTACCCAAGGTAGCTATATATTTTATCTGCATATGGAATCATGATTTACAAACTACCCTAGATGGATGGGATTATTAGAGCAGTGTTATGGATTGGAGCATATTTATTTAATTATCTATAATATTGTTGTGTCAAAAGGGCTGGCTGTGTGATATGTCCATTCTCTCTTCTGTAAATGGTCATTGGTGTTTAATACTCCTTATGTATTCTAATTGACTTTTAACTATATATTCAATAAAGATTTATATATTTTTTTATATCTAAGTAAAGTTTATGGGCTTTATGTCGCTATTTTTTCCTTGGTCATTTTTCTCAGTTGTTCTTGCAATGCCCTCCTGTTAATTGTCCATGAGTCTCCCCATTGTGGTGGTGTATTAGCTGCGTGATTATGCGGACCCTTCTGTGATATGTCTTAATTTTTTTCTCATGCCAATGTGGCATGAGAAAACAATTGCAGATTGCTATGAGTGCATCTGATGATCGTACCGCATGTACCCATACAAGTCTATGGGTGCATGTGAAACATCAGAGTGCACTCGGATGTCATCCAAGTGCAGTCCGATGTACTTGCACTGAGACAATGGAAACATTAGGTTATCTGTTTTCTCTGCACATGTGATGCGATTCTCTCATGTGAGAGAATCAAATCTCATTAAGATGACACTCAAATCAAACTCAGACAGAGAGCATGACACAGCACTTCATGTCGAAACCCTGTCCCTGGCAGTAAAGGTGAAGCATGTTGGGTTTGATATTGTATAAGGAGTCTGGCACTGTGAAGACAGCACTAGCTGGCCGGCATCATTTGTAAGAATATTTCAACTAGAATTCTATGGGGGCACATTGTGGTTGGCATTGAATGGGGGCGCTGTGACTGATACTGTAAAACTTTTCTTTTACTGTTCATAACAGATTGAGCAGCAGCTGAGTTGCACCTGCTCTACCTTATTAAGATTATTAGGCTCCTTGTCCTTTAATATGATGACTCCTAATATTCTTCATATTGACAGTAGGGGTGCATTATCTTGTATATGAAATATTCTCTGCATTTCTTCATTCTATGGAAACACTGCAGATTGGATGAAAGCTTCTAGTACGGATACAGACAGAGAAAGCACAGCGATTTAACTTGCTGCTTTAAAACATATAGAAAAAAAAATAATATATTCAACTCAAGATTTGATTTTATTATATCGGCAGGAATTTTCAAACCAGAGATAATGAGACGCATCTGCATCTATTCAGTGATGTTTCATGGAGTTCGCCGAGAAACAGCAGTTGTCAAGTCTTAAGCTGAACAAACTTCACATGGCTCAATTCACAGAACTGAGATAATAGTTTTTGTTTTCTAATATTGTTTTGTGAAACTTTTCTACTTAAGATTTAAAGCGGATCTAGCACCAACTTTCACAATACAATCTGCCTACATTGCATACCACTGCATAGACCTGATAAAGCTGGGGTACTATTTTGAAAATCATATCAGGAATGTTCACATAATCCTTTTGGAAAGTTTCTTCTCAGCCCACCTAATCTGATTGACAGCACCTCAATGTCTCTCCTCCCTGCTGTTGCTAAGATCTCACACTGCTCAGTACAAGCTGCAGCTGTCAGTCAGGCTGGGTGGGTGATTGGTGACTGAATATACTTGGGCCCAAGAGCTCTCTCACTCTCTAGCTAGACTAATAAAATACTTAATTTTATATCAATGTTAGGCTTCATTTAGACATCCGTTTTATTTGCGAATGAGAAAATGGGACCGATTATTCTGATCGGACATTGATTACAGTTTGATCAGAGTGTGGTGTGAGTGTCATATGATTTTCTCATACTTAAGCCATAGCCCCACTATCAGTATTTGGTCAGTATTCGGTCCGTATTTTTTCTCAAGAGTAGGAGCCAAAACCAGGTGAGGAACAATCAGAGAAAAGGTATAATAGAAACAAGTCACCAATTCTGCATTTATCACCCACTCCTGGTTTTGGCTCCCACTCCTGAGAAAAAATACTGACCGAATACTGACCAAATACTGATAGTGGGCCTTGGCCTTGGAGAAATGAAAAAAGAAAATGTCTCCACTTTCTGCATTCTGACAGTCCGTGATGTCATCCGCGTCTGATTTTTTAACAGACCCATTGACTTGCATTGCTGATTTTGACCCAACCACCACATCAAAATCGGACATGTCTGCAATATTTTCCATGGACCGCTCGGTCCAAGGAAAAAAAAAAAATCGGACAAGGTAATAGCCCCATAGACTATTACAGGTACGAGTGCTATTGTTGAAAAACACAGATAGCACTCGCATGTGGAAATCAACGTTTGAATGAGGCCATACTCTGACATTTAATGTGAGTTTTCAAAGTAACTACACCTGCTTCATTGGGTCTAAGATGCTAATTTAAAAATGCATGCTTTCTGTATTGTGCAATTTTGTGACAGATCTGCTTTAAAAGTAAGTAATGCATTTTATGTAAAATAGTTGATCTTTTACAAAAAGAGTTTTCTGCCACAATAATTTATTACAATGAAATGATGCCCACATAACAATGACATTATCATGGTGTTGAAATGTTTAAAGAAATTGCTACAATCTAAAAAAGAATGTGACATATTTATTGTTGTAGTCTGCTTTAAATGTAGGGCTGAAAACATATTCTCCAAAAATGCCACTGATTTACAGCATACTGTGAAATTTGTTCTTTCTCCTGTTATAGAGATATTACAGTGTAGTATCTGTGGCATGTTTCTGGCTACATACGCTCTTCTGACCTTCGTTGAGTGCTTTATATTAAGTTATTTTTAAAGTAATGGATTTCCTGTTTCTTAGAGTGTATCTAAGCTTCTTCTTTAATTCGTTGGATTATTCCATCTTTGTCACACTATTTTGCTCAGTAAAGTACTTGAAGACTAAACAAAAGGCAAGTATGCCAACTCTCCTATCAATTACCATTCCTTTTTATTCTTTGTAAGACTGTACAAATTTCAACAATCTTATATTTTTATGTTCACAAACAATTTGAAATGTTAAGGTCGCAGAGCCTTCCCTTGGCTGCTCTGAACGTTGCCCTGATATCTGTTGGAAAATCTGGGAATTAAGATATCTACGTTCTCATACTAGAAATCTGGCTTCCTCATCACAAGCTGTAGAATAAGTTGGCATTCCTTCCAATTCAACTTTCTAACCCATAATAGTCTTGGTAGTGCCACAGGTGGAGGAGGTCTTGACGGGGTGCATGATGTTGCCTTTTAACTGCAAATGTTGTGCCAGTATTGATACATGAAAATGGATGATAAAACTGTATTGTAGCGTCTAGCAGGAGGCAGGGACGCCGTTCCCCTCACCTCTCCGCTCCGTGCCCGGCGACTTCCTCCCGCTCTGCTGGCAGCGCGCGCTGCTTCCCGGCCTCTGAGCTTAGGGCGCGCGCGCTCCCCCTCTCTTAAAGGGGCCGCGCGTGCCGTCCTAAGGAGTCCCCGGCCAATGGCCGGAGGACTTCACCATATATAAGGCACCTCCTCCAAAATGGAGGTGCCCGAGCAATGTTGTTGCAAAGCCTTTCAACTCTGCTTCAGCCCTCAGGTCCCGTTACCAGTAACCTGCCAGTCACCTGCCAGATTCCTGCTTGATACCTGCCTGATACCTGCCTGATATCTGCTTACCTGCTTGCTATCCTGTGGTCCGACAGTCTGCCTACCAGCACCTGCCAGTCTGTCTATGGATCAGTCCGCCTGCGGACCAGGAAGTACCTGCCAGATACCTGCCTGCTAGCCTACCTGGAGGCTCTGCTGTCACTTGCTGTGAACACCTGCTTGTCCAGAGACTCTTTCCCGCTCACCTGGGAGCGCTCACCTGCTACCTGCCTGCTAGCCTACCTGGAGGCTCTGCCGTCACTTGCCGTGACCACCTGCCTGTCCAGAGACTCTTGCCCGCTCACCTGTGAGCGCTCACCTGCTACCTGCCTGCTAGCCGTCTAGAGACTCTTACCCTGCTGTCACTTGCCGTGACCATCCGCCTGTCAAGAGACTGTCCCCGTCACTTGCCGTGACCTCCTGCCCTTCCACCCAGAGACTGTCCCTGTCACTTGCCGTGACTACCTGCCCGCCTTCCCTGGGAGCCACCTGCTTCCTTACAAGGACTGCCCCTTTGTATAGTTGCTCAGAGGTTCCACCTCCCAGACCCATTACAGTTTGCTCGGGCCATGGAACCCGGTGGCACCCAAGCTCCCTCGCTCTCGGACCTATGCCATGAACTGTCCCGTCAGAGGTCCCAACAGGAGTCCATCCTGAGCCACCTGCGTAGTGTTAACTCCCGTCTGGACACACTGACTACATCTTCGGGACCGGCTTCCAGTCGCACGACTCCTACCCCGGCAGCGCCGCTGCCCATCAATTCCATGGCATCTCTTCCCGGTCCCCGCCTCACCGCCCCGCCTCGCTTTGGTGGAGATTCCGGACAGGCACGGGGCTTCATTAACCTGTGTACTCTGCACTTCGAACTGTTGGCACACCAGTTTTCCACCGACCGAGCCAAAGTAGCCTTCATCATGTCTCATCTCACGGGAGAGGCGCTGGCTTGGTTAAATCCTCTATGGGAGAGAGGAGACCCCCTGGTGTCCAACCTGCCAGCCTTTCTCACGACTTTCCGGAAGGTCTTCGACGAACCAGGACGGAGGACCTCATCCGCCTCATCTCTGCTACGCCTCTGCCAAGGAAGTCTCACCTTGGGACAATATGCCATATGGTTCCGTACCCTTGCTTCGGAGCTTGCCTGGGATAACGATGCCCTGGTGTCCATCTTCTGGGAGGGTCTGTCCGGCCGTATTAAAGATGAACTCGCCGGTCGGGACATTCCTACCACTCTTGACGACTTAATTACACTTGCCACCCGGATTGACATCCAGTTCCAGGAGCGCACCAAAGAGGCCACCCATGAGAGGAGGTTTCCACGTCTTGCCCCTACCTTCCAGAGACCCGTCACTTCCTCCGTTACTCCCCCGGCGCACTCACCCGAGCCTATGCAGGTCGACCAGACCAAGATGGTCAAGACCCGTCAAGAATTACGCTGTGCCGAGGGGAGCTGCTTCTACTGTGGCAGTAAGGAGCACCGGATCCGTTCCTGCCCAGAGAGGTCGGGAAACGCCTGTGTCTAGGGTCGCTCAGAGAGGTCACCCTAGACAGAAATAAACCCTCTCCATCTCTAATGCTGTCGGTCTCTATCATCTGCGGGGAGAACCGTTATTTTGAACTGGCTCAACTTGACTCTGGAGCTGCCGGAAATCTCATTTCTCAGTCCCTGGTAGAGAAATACCGCATTTACACCAAACCTCTGGCTGTACCCTTATCTGTCGCCGCCGTGGACGGGGGCCTCTTACCACATCCCATCCAACTCATCACCGAATCCATAACTCTGCAGGTGGGAATGCTGCACTCTGAGAGCATCTTCTTCCATGTTCTGCCTGGACTCTCTCACGCCCTCTTGCTAGGCCTACCTTGGCTCCAGACACATGCACCCGTGCTTGATTGGCAGACCGGAGAAGTTCTTCGCTGGGGACAGGACTGCCATAAGACTTGTTTAGTTCCCGTTCATCCTGCTCGTCCTTCTCCTACCCCAGCCAATCTACCCAGCCTACCGGTTCCCTAGTGGTCTTTTGCGGACGTCTTTAATAAAAGAGAGGCAGAGACATTACCCCCTCATAGACCATACGACTGCCCAATTGACCTGATGCCCGGCGCTACTCCTCCCCGTGGGCGTATTTACCCTTTGTCCGCTGCTGAGACCCGGTCCAAGTCTGAATATATTGAGGAGAATCTGGCCTGGGGATGTATCCGGAAATCTACCTCCCCGGCGGGAGCAGGCTTCTTCTTCGTCAAAAAGAAGGACGGCTCACTCTGTCCCTGTATAGACTATAGAGACCTTAAACAGATCACAGTGAAGAATAAATACCCCCTTCCGCTCATTCCTGAATTATTTGACCGTCTGAGGGGGGCTAGAATCTTCACCAAGCTGGACCTCGGTGGGGCGTATAATCTGGTCCGTATCCATCAGGGGGTTGAATGGAAGACGGCATTCAACACCCGGGACGGCCACTATGAATACCTTGTAATGCCCTTCGGTCTCTGTAACGCTCCCGCCGGCTTTCAAGAGTTGGTCAATGACATCTTCCGTGACCTTCTCTACTCCTGCGTGGTGGTATACCTGGACGACATCTTGGTCTTCTCTCCGGATCTTCTCACTCACCGGAGGGACGTTTGTCAGGTCCTGCTCAGGCTCAGGCAGAACCACCTCTACGCTAAATATGAGAAGTGCCTTTTTGAGCAGACCTCGCTTCCGTTTCTGGGCTACATAATCTCTCAGACCGGCCTACAAATGGACCCTGAGAAACTGTCTACCATCCAGAAGTGGCCCCGACCAGAGGGGTTGAAGGCTATTCAGCGGTTCCTGGGCTTCACCAACTACTACCGCCTCTTCATTCCGCACTTCTCTTCCCGGACTGCCCCTATCTCGGCGTTCACCCGTAAGGGCGCTAATCCCAGAGAATGGCCGCCCGAAGCAGAGGAGGCCTTCATTTCCTTGAAACAAGCTTTTTCCTCCGCCCCTGTGCTGCATCGTCCGGACGGCAACAAACAATTCTTCCTAGAAGTAGACGCCTCCTACTCCGGAGCCGGAGCGGTACTCACCCAAAAGTCGTCTTCCGGAAGAATGGTAACCTGCGGCTTCTTCTCCAAACTCTTCTCCTCTTCTGAGCGCAATTATTCTATAGGAGACCGAGAATTGTTGGCCATTAAGCTGGCTCTGGAGGAGTGGCATTACCTGCTCGGGGGGGCTCTTCACCTGGTAATAATTTACACGAACCACAAGAACTTGGCTTACCTCCAGAGTGCCCAGAGACTTAACCCGCGCCAAGCCCGGTGGTCCTTGTTCTTCGCCCGCTTTAATTTTGTTCTTCATTTTCGCCCGGCTGACACAAACATCAAAGCTGATGCTTTATCCCGATCCTTTTTGGTCTCTGATCTTGAGGAGGAGCCTAAACACATCATCGACCCCGCCAAAGTAATGCAGGTGGCCCCCGTGAATCTAAATCGTCTTCCACTCGGTAAGACGTTCGTATCTGTTCCGGATCGTGTGAAGGTTCTACACTGGGGACACTCGTCCAAGCTAGCTAGCCACGCTGGTCAGAAAAAGACCATCCAGCTTATTTCCCGGCATTACTGGTGGCCTACCCTGCACAAGGACGTAATAGATTTTGTTTCAGCCTGTGTGTCCTGCGCCCGCAACAAGGTTCCGAGACATCTGCCAGCCGGCCATCTCCTTCCTTTTCCTGTACCTGCTGCCCCCTGGCAGCATATAGCTATGGACTTTATTACGGACCTCCCTGTCTCTGCCGGCTGTACGGTCATATGGGTGGTCGCTGACCGCTTTTCCAAAATGGCTCACTTTATTCCCCTGCCGGGTCTCCCGTCTGCATCAGAGTTAGCTAAAGACTTTATTCATCATGTCTTCCGTCTTCATGGTCTTCCTCTCCACATCGTATCCGACCGAGGGGTTCAGTTCACCTCTCGTTTCTGGCGAGCCATGTGTAAACTGCTGGGGGTCACCTTGGACTTTTCTTCTTCTTATCACCCACAGTCCAATGGCCAAGTTGAACGGATCAACCAAATTTTAACCAGTTACCTCCGGCACTTTGTTAATGCTCACCATTCCGACTGGGTGGATCTTTTACCGTGGGCCGAATTTTCTTACAATAATCACGAGAGCGAATCTTCCTCCAAATCCCCGTTTTTTGTAGTCTTCGGTCAGTATCCTCGGATCCCGTTTCCTGTCTCCGCTTCAGTGGACAATCCGGCTGCGGAATCTCTCGTTAACGAATTTTCCTCCATTTGGGAAAGTACCAGATCCGCACTTCTTCAGTCATCCGAGCGGATGAAAAAGCAGGCTGACAAAAGACGTCTGGATCCTCCACAATTCCGTCCTGGAGATAAGGTCTGGCTCTCGTCCAAATATGTCCGGCTCAAGATTCCTTCCTACAAGTTAGGGCCTCGGTTCATCGGCCCACTGGAAGTTATCAAACAGATCAATCCGGTTGCCTATAAATTGAAACTCCCGGCCAATTTGCAGATTCCTAACTCCTTCCATGTATCTCTACTCAAACCCGTGGTACTTAACTCTTTTTCCAAGTCTACAGGTATGCCTCCTGCACCGGTTTCCGCTGAAAACGAGTTTGAGGTAGAGAACATTCTGGCCACCAAAAGGGTAAGAGGAAAGTCCTTTTTTCTAGTGGATTGGAAGGGGTTTGGTCCTGAGGAGAGAACATGGGAGGCCCGGGAGAACATTCATGCTCCTCTCATCCTTGATAAATTTCTCTCTGGCCTAAAAAAGGGGGGGCCTAAAGGGGGGGGTACTGTAGCGCCGGCGTCCCTGCCTCCTGCTAGGCAGGGACGCCGTTCACCTCACCTCTCCGCTCCGTGCCCAGCGGCTTCCTCCCGCTCTGCTGGCAGCGCGCGCTGCTTCCCGGCCTCTGTGCTTAGGGCGCGCGCGCGCTCCCCCTCTCTTAAAGGGGCCGCGCGCGCCGTCCTAAGGAGTCCCCGGCCAATGGCTGGAGGACCTCACCATAAATAAGGCACCTCCTCCAAAATGGAGGTGCCTGAGCAATGTTGCTGCAAAGCCTTTCAACTCTGCTTCAGCCCTCAGGTCCCGTTACCAGTTACCTGCCAGTCACCTGCCAGATTCCTGCTTGATACCTGCCTGATACCTGCCTGATATCTGCTTACCTGCTTGCTATCCTGTGGTCCGACAGTCTGCCTACCAGCACCTGCCAGTCTGTCTATGAATCAGTCCGCTTGCGGACCAGGAAGTACCTGCCAGATACCTGCCTGCTAGCCTACCTGGAGGCTCTGCTGTCACTTGCTGTGAACACCTGCTTGTCCAGAGACTCTTGCCCGCTTACCTGGGAGCGCTCACCTGCTACCTACCTGCTAGCCTACCTGGAGGCTTAGCCGTCACTTGCTGTGACCACCTGCCTGTCCAGAGACTCTTGCCCTCTCACCTGGGAGCGCTCACCTGCTACCTGCCTGCTAGCCTACCTGGAGGCTCTGCCGTCATTTGCCGTGACCACCTGCCTGTCCAGAGACTCTTGCCCGCTCACCTGGGAGCACTCACCTGCTACCTGCCTGCTAGCCTACCTGGAGGCTTAGCCGTCACTTGCCGTGACCACCTGCCTGTCCAGAGACTCTTGCCTGCTCACCTGGGAGCTCTCACCTGCTACCTGCCTGCTAGCCTACCTGGAGGCTCTGCCGTCACTTGCCGTGACCACCTGCCTGTCCAGAGACTCTTGCCCGCTCATCTGGGAGCGCTCACCTGCTACCTGCCTGCTAGCCGTCTAGAGACTCTTAGCCTGCTGTCACTTGCCGTGACCATCCGCCTGTCAGGAGACTGTCCCCGTCACTTGCCGTGCCCTCCTGCCCTTCCACCCAGAGACTGTCCCTGTCACTTGCCGTGACTACCAGCCCGCCTTCCCTGGGAGCCACCCGCTTCCATACAAGGACTGCCCCTTTGTATAGTTGCTCAGAGGTTCCACCTCCCAGACCCGTTACATGTATGTTGTGGGTGATACCTTACTTAAAGAAAGAGAAAGCAAAACCCTGCTTCCACATTTATTCACATCTCCAACAAGACCTTCTCCGGCTACATCTGCCCTTGTCACTGCTGTTTTTATTGTGCAGGTGGCGCTGATTATGAGACATCTCAGCCAGTATCTCCGGGCGGCACACATATTGTCCTTCTGTTGTGGCCGAGGCCTGTGGATGCACCCAGACAGGCTGAATGTTTGTGCTCTGTCCAACAATTCTGCATTTCAGTAATCAGTTCCTTGCTTTGTCAAATGGGCCTGCCCCACACCTTATTTAAACTCCAAGCAGTCTGCTTTGAGTTGTCATATATTGTGCCTGAATTACTCCATGGACTCTGGTGGTTTCTCTTGCACCCTGATTACATCTATGCTGTGATCCCATCCTAACCTTGCTAGTCTGATTACACTTTGACTCACCACCTAGCATCCGATCCCAGCTATTTTCTTGACTACTGTTTTTTCTCCTGATTTTGTCCATGGTTCTAGCCCTCCAGTAATCGACCTGTCTTGTTGGACAAATCTTTCCTCAGGCTCGCTTCTCCGGCCAGTAGCTACTCCATAGTCTGAACA
Organism: Phyllobates terribilis; assembly: GCF_046119375.1. Lineage (NCBI taxonomy): Eukaryota > Metazoa > Chordata > Amphibia > Anura > Dendrobatidae > Phyllobates > Phyllobates terribilis. Next base: position 732,249,924 of record NW_027362763.1, on the reverse strand, counting down.
TAAACAATACAAACAGCCCGAATTACTGGTCTGAACATAGATAATTAATAATAAAATACCTTTATTGTTATTACAAGTGGGTACGTGGTGGCAAAGAAAAAAGAGCACACACACGAAATAAAAATGCATAACGCAGAACCCAAAAGGGTTTGAATAAAAATAGGTATTGCTGCAGGACAAACACCAGAGAAAAGATTGAAAATGAAACAGTGTTAGAGATGTCAATAACACCCTTAATCCACATGTCAGGTCAAAGGGGACCTAAAGTGTAAGGAGTGCCTCAAATGTATATAAAAAACATGTGTTTAGCACATGGGGTATATAGAAAAAGTAGTAATTGTTCAAGTATATATAACCTGTACTATAGAGGTCAGTATCATAACATAGGTGATTGCAAAAAGCCCTAAGCCTATAGTAAATACTCAGAGGTATTCATAGTGTATTGCATATGCCCTTTATGATATTGCACAGTCCATCACCGATCCTAGTGTATGATGCATAGATATGCAAAGTTAGGGACATTATTCATACCTGGGTTAGATAGAGTCCTGCAACGAGTGTGGTGCTCACCCCTCATGGGTTTGGTTTCTCTCCGATTGGTCTATCGGATCTATCCAGCAGATATACATCTATCACTATGCGGGTGATTCCCTTTAAGAATTTTGTACACAGCTTTAGATGTATAGCATCTGCTCGTTCCTTGCATCCTTTGTTTAATCATAGTCAGAATCTAGCGGGACTAGCTCCAGTTGCATGGCACGCTGTGAATCAAAGGTCACTTTGGTCATCGACAATGTCCAGATAGTAGGTAGATGCTATAATGAAATGTAGCACCCCGAGGGCTCGGCTGCTACAGGGGTATTGCACCTCAAACCAGAGGTGTGATATTCCACTCCTGGGTAAGGATGGAGTGTGGACCAGGACTCAGTAAGCTGCATGCACCACACACACCCCATTTCCGAGGGACAGCTCAACGGTGCTCCCACTAGACAGAAGTGCAGGCACGACAGCATCTGTCCCTGGCTGGAGTGGGGCAGGGGGAGGAATACCCAGTGGTGTAGGAGCAGATAGGGGTGGGTCTCTGGGCATAGGCAGGAGCCCATTGGTTGCTAGTCACCTGGGCTCGGGTGTTAGAAGGAGGTATAAAAGGTGGGCACCATCTTAGAACAGAGTTCAGTCCAGTCAGTTCAGAGAGGAGGAGAAGAAGACGGGAGTTCAGCCAGAGAGGGCTGACAGGGAGCTGTGGCTCAGTCTGGGCCCAGCTCCAGAGGCAGGCCTGGAGTGAGGCCAGAAACAGCAGAAAGAGAGAGGAGAAGGAGCGGAAAGGAAAGTAAGAAAGGAACTGGAACAGAGGAGAAAGGAAGCAAGGAACACAGAGAAAGGCCCAGAGACACGAGGACCGAAGGAACCCCATATGCCCAGAGGAGATACAGGGTGAAGGGTTGGCAGAACAGGGTACCGGAAGCCAAATTGGTGAAGGCAACAGATTCCTCAGCCAAAGACCGGAGGTTGTTACCACATCTTGGTGCGACCCCTCACTACATCCACCAGAAAGGCATACCGTATAGGGTCAGGGAAACCGGGAGAGGTTTCGCCAACAGAAGGCCCGAGGAAGCTGGACAAAGGTGGGTCACTGGTGGGGACGGCCAGAGAAAGGTAGAGAAGGGAGCTCTGAACCACACTCTGGAATTACCTGGGAGTTGACCGAGTCCCTTGCCTGGTGGACGCAGCACGGCTCGGGCAGTCATCGCCTGCAGCATTGACATGAACAACAACTGTGAGTAAAGCATTGAAAACTGCACCCGCACGTCTCTGTGGTTCCTTGCCGCACCAGCACCATTAGCACTGGGACCCTCACACCATCACTCCCATCATCTCTCACATTAGCTGCCCTGAGGCAATACTTCTCCCGTGGGGAGTTATCCCATACTCGGCTGCGCAAACAACATCAGCCTCAGCGGTCGGCAGCGCAGCGGCGGTCCCCACTGACCGCAATCCACGGGTGGCGTAGTCGGACATTTGCTATACATTAAGACTGCCACTGGTTTGACCACCCTGGGCACGGACCGGGTCACCGCCACACGGAGACTACAACCCCCAGCATTCTACAACAAGCCTGGTTCCGGGTTCCCCTGCACAACACAGGCCCAGGGGGCACGTCAGAAGCACTGAACTAGTGCCACTGTTTTCACCTACAACAGATGGAAGCAGGTCAAAAAGCTAGCAGAAAGGCCTGGGGATGTTCAAAATTAACGGCATGGTTTAAGCTTGTTGCTAGGTCTTGGAGCACTTCTTATTTAGAATTGTATGATATACACTTGTTCTTGCTCTGGGTAGCTGGTGTGATAAAAAAGATGATAATGATTTTATGCTTGACTGGGGTAAAGCGATAAGAAAGCAAGAAGCTGTTTGGTACACATTTGAAAATATAAATTCTTTCTGCTAATAGTGTGGTCATGAAACAAGGCCACATTTCTGTATATAAATATTTTGTGCTGGTAATATTTTTGCCCAGCCAGGAGTCCACATTTGAAAATCTAAATTCTTTATACTAATATCATGGTCCTGAAACCAGGCCACATTTATGCATATAAATATTTTGTGCTCATATTTTTGCTCCAGCCTCATTTGAGAATCTAAATTGTTTGTTCTAATAGCGTGCTCCAGCCACACTATCTCATCAAATAAATACTGATTGTTCATTTAGTGACAGGTGACTGACAGGTCTGGGCCTAGGCTTGTGAAACATCTGGTTAAAAGAGGGGGAAGTGGGAAAAAGTGGGGAAAAGCGAGATTGTGGTGGAAGGGGGAATAGGCTTGGTGTTCAAGCTCTACTGGACAAATACAGTCTCAACGTATTGAACGACAACTGACAACTTCTGTTACTGGACGGGCTACTTCACTCCCTTTGGCAGCCGCACAGCGGTACGCCTTGTAGATGAGGGACAGAAAGACCAAGTGCTCCAGTGGATGGCAAGCGCTGCGTCAAGTGGCCTCTCTTCCTCTTCCTCCACCTTAACATCATAAACAGTACAGTCCTAAGAGCTGTCACCCCAATTACCCTTATTTACCCTCACGTCACAACTTTCCAACTGCCTAGCTGACTGTGGGGAGCCACAGATGGGCGAGTCTGCAGAACTGTTTACACATTCGATTCCATGCGCATCGGAGGTCTGCTCCAAAGATTCACAGACTAAAGAAGAAAGCATCTGCACCGATGAAGTAGGGTCCGAGCAAAATTCAGACCCTTGTCACCAAACGTTAACTCCCAGGGGTTTAGGTGATCCTGATGACACTCAGATACCTGAGGGGCATGCAGGCTGTACTGTGCTGTCAAGCAGGAAAAGGAGGAGGGTGACTCTCAGGGTGAGGAGTGGGAGAACAGAGAGGATGACGATGCGATTGTAGATCCCACTTGATGTGAACCCAGAGGCAGGCAGCTGAGTTGTTCAACAGAGGAGGTGGAGGAGGAGGAAGACAAGGAGGTTATGTTGCGGCCTCCCACACATACACAGAGTGATGCAACCACGACAAGAACTGAATCCTCAGCCACAACTGTCACGGGTCTGCAGTTCGCATGGGCAGAAAGGGCTGCCTAGCCTGTGTCTTTTTTGGGACCGCAAAGAATGGCCCAACACACGTTATCTGCCAACTTTGTAAAAAATGGCTCAGAGGCAAAAATAGCAATAATTTGACAACTACATGCATGAACCTACTCATGCGCTCTCAACATGCAATATGCTGGCAATCTCACTGTGATAAAATGCGTACTAGCATTCCTCGCCAACCACCGGCCGCCCCATCAACCATATCTGCTGCTTCTTCCTCCTCCGTCGCTGTGGCAAGTGTTGTCACACAGGTCTCTGGCTGCAGAACCTTCACTTGCTTACCCGCTACAGTCGGGGTGAGTGAGAGCCCGTCAGCTTTTACTGAAGTGGACAGCATGGCTGCTGTTTTTGTTTCACTGAGCACATCACATCTTTCTCAAACCACCAGAACATCTCTGCCTGCACCTAACTCACAGTACAGCAGTTTGTCGTGTTCACCCTACTCCACCCTCTCTCAGCACAGCAGCCAGCCCTCTGTCCCACAGCTGTGGTCACGTGAAACGTTGTTTCCTCCTACACATGCCAAAGCTAAGAGCTTGAACTCCACCATCTCCAATTTGTTGGCCACATAAATGCTGCCTTTCCACCTGGTCTATACAGACGGTTTCCTAAAGCTGATGACTGTTGGAGTCCCCCAGTACCAGTTTCCCAGTTTCCATTACTTCTCTAAGAAAGCTGTGGCTGCGCTACACCAGCATGTCGCAGAAAACATCACCCGTTCCTTGAAAAACATCTATGTCTGACAGGATGCATTTCACCACTGACACCTGGACGAACAAGCATGGCCATGAGTGTTAAATCTCTCTGACTAAGCATTGGGTTACTTTGGTGGCTGTGGGGGCAGGCGGAGAAGGACCTACTCCACAATTCTTGGAATGCCAATGCTTGCGGGAAAAACCTCTGTATCTAACACTTCCTCCACTGCTTCTGCCTCTTCTACCTCCTCTAGGGCCTCCACCTGCACCCTCAACCTCTGCCTCAATGAGACACGCATTCCAACAGTGCATAGAGAATACCCCCCACTTCCATACTGCGCAGCCATGGCTCACCGCAATCAGGCAGTTTAAATTAATATGCCTTAGAGATCACAGTCACGCAGCTTAAGAATTGTGGACAGCTATCCAGGCCGAGTTTGAGCAATGGCTGTTCCCACTGAACCTGGAACCAGGGAAGGCCATGTGCTCTAACGATGCAAACCTGGTGGCGGCCCTTCATCGGGGAAATATCACACACATGCCTTGCATGGCTCATGTCCTCAACCTGGTGGTACAGCAATTTCTCCACCACTATCCCGGCCTGGATGTTCCTCTGCAGTAAGCACGGTAACTGTGTGCTCACTTTCACTGTTCGCACCCCGTGGGTCATCGGCTTGCATCTCTACAAAGGTCTTTGGGCCTATCAGTTAACCAGTTGATATGCGATGTGCCAACTCTGCAGATGTTGCAACGACTGTGGCAGTAACAATGAGCCCTGGTGCAATATCTCATTTTGAATAGCCTGGACCAATGCAGTATGGACATGGTGCAAATCACTCTTGTAGAGTGGACACAGATGAAATACCTCTACACCCTTCAGCGCAGTTTCAAAATGACTACTTAGATGGTTATCGCTGACAATGCCATCATCAGCATCACAATACCGGTCATCTGCATGCTGGAGCACACCTCGAATAGTATGCGGGAGGAGGTGGTGGTCCCAGAGGAAGAGGAGGAAGCAAAGGAGGATGTGGAAGGGATAACAATATCTCTAAGTTCCATACTGTTGTCGCACAGTTTGGTGCCAAGGGAGGGTGGATTACAGTGATAGAGAGGGACTCATGGTACGAGACAAACTGATAGTGAAGGTGCAATAGCCGAGGAACAAATGGAGGAGGGCAAGAAGGATGAAGTGATTGACTCGCAACAGTGAGGCAATGAAGAAAATAATGATACCCTCTCTATTGTCCATGGTTGGCCAGAGGGGGTGGAGGAAGCAAGCTTAAGTGTTACCCCGCCACAAACACACCAAGAACTTGGACCCCATGGAAGTGCCCGACACATGAGTGCCTTCTTGCTGCACTATCTACAAAATGATGCCCGTATTGTTAGTATTAGAATTGTGAAGACTACTGGGTTGCCTCGTTGTTAGATCAGCGGTACAAGTATACATTTTGCCAGATGCTTCCCCCCCTGGTAAGGGACACGCGCATGATGGAGAATCGAAACATGCATGTAGACAATCTTAAGAGTGGTTTTCCCCAAGACAGCAGTGAGGCACACTGTGTGTATCGTAGTTAGTTGTAAACTTCAAACGCTGGGAACGTTGAGTCGTCAATGAAAAAAATATTAGCAGCAGCAGCAGTGTAAGTGGCAGAAGCAATTTCTGTGAATCGTTTCACACATTTTTTAGACCAGCCCGTGCAGCAGCAGAACATAGTACAAGTCTGACACATACACTGTGTGCAGAATTAATAGGCAAGTTGTATTTTAGAGGATTATTTTTATTATTGATCAACAACTATGTTACTCAATCAACCCAAAAGTCTTATAAATATCCAAGATTAATATTTTTGGAAGTTGTAGTGGTGTTTTTTTTGATTTGGCTATCCTAGGAGGATATCTGTTTGTGCAGGTAACTATTACTGTGCCGAATTATTAGGCAACTTAATAAAAACCAAATATAATCCCATCTCACTTGTTTAATTTCACCAGGTAAACCAATATCAGAGCACAAAATTTAGAAATAAACATTTCTGACATGCAAAAACAAAAACCTAAAAAATTAGTGATCAATATAGACACCTTTCTTTATGATGACACTCAACAGCCTTCCATCCATAGATTCTGTCAGTTGCTTGATCTGTTTTCGATCAACATTGCGTGCAGCAGCCACCACAGCCTCCCAGACACTGTTCCGAGAGGTGTACTGTTTTCCCTCCCTGTAGATCTCACATTTTATGATGGAACACAGGTTCTTTATGGGGTTCAGATCAGGCGAACAAGGGGGCTATTTCATTATTTTTTCTTCTTTTAGACCTTTACTGGCCTGCCACGCTGTGGAGTAGTTGGTTGCATGTGATGGAGCATTGTCCTGCATGAAAATCATGTTTTTCTTGAATGATACTGACTTCTTCCTGTACCACTGCTTGAAGAAGTTGTCTTCCAGAAACTGGCAGTAGGTCTGGGAGTTGAGCTTCACTCCATCCTCAACCTGAAAAGGTTCCACAAGTTCACAAGTTCATCTTTGATGATACCAGCCCATACCAGAACCCCACCTCCACCTTGCTGGGGTCTGAGTCGGAGTGGAGCTCTCTGCCCTTTACAGATCCAGCCTCTGGCCCATCCATCTGGCCCATCAAGAGTCACTCTCATTTCATCAGTCCATAAAACCTTTGAAAAATCAGTCTTAAGATATTTCTTAGCCCATTCTTGACGTTTTATGTTATGTTTCTTGTTCAAAGGTGGTCGTTTTCAACCTTCCTTACCTTGGCCATGTCCCTGAGTATCGCACACCTTGTGCTTTTTGATACTCCAGTAACGTTGCAGCTCTGAAATATGGCAAAACTGGTGGCGAATGGCATCTTGGCAGCTTCACGCTTGATTTTCCTCAATTCATGGGCAGTTATTTTGCGCCTTTTTTGGCCAACACGCTTCTTGCGACCCTGTTGGCTATTTGCCATGAAACGCTTGACTGTTCGGTGATCACGCTTCAAAAGTTTGGAAATTTCAAGACTGCTGCATCCCTCTGCAAGACATCTCACAATTTTGGACTTTTCAGAGCCCGTCAAATCTCTCTTATGACCCATTTTGCCAAAGGAAAAGAAGTTGCCAAATAATTAGGCACACCTTATATAGGGTGTTGATGTCATTAGTCAACACCCCTCCTCATTACAGAGATGCACATGACCAGATTTACTTAATTGGTAGTTGACTCTCAAGCCTATGCAGCTTGGAGTAGGACAACATGTATAAAAAGTATCATGTGATCAAAATACTAATTTGCCTAATAATTCTGAACACAGTGTAATGAATGACTGGAGAGGATGGTGCAGGAGTATCTCGAGCTCCATATCAATGCCATCAGGGCGAGTTTGGACCCTTTTGCATTTTGGTCTTCAAAAATGGAAGAGTGGCCTGAGCTTGCCTGTCATGCCTTGGAGGTTTTGTCATGCCCAGCAGACAGCATTCTTTCAGAACGTATTTTCAGTGCTGCTGGTGGTGTCCACTCGGATAAGTGCATCCGGCAGTCCTATGAAAGTGTTGACTGCCTAACTTTCATCAAGAAGAACAAGTCATGGATCTCCAATGACTTTTGGACACTAGTCGCAGACTGTACAGACTAGGCAATTTTGTAGTTTTTAGTGTGCTCCTTTGATCTCGCGTTATTACAGTCTGTGGCACCTTTGTCATAGCTTCTGTGCCTGCTGTTGCTACTGCTGCTGATGTTAATAATAATTTTTTGAAATGTGGAGACCTCAAGGGTCTCAGGTGGGTTACCTGTACTGGAAGGCCTATCAGAGCCCCATTATAATATGGGGCTCTGTGGAAATTGACGCCACTTTAGTGGTGTCTATTCCTAATTTTTTGAAATATGGAGACTCCAAGTTAGGTCTCCTTTATGTGTGTTGCCTGTAGCAGCAGGGCTCCCAAACCGGCAGGCTGCTATCCTTAAATTTTTTCACCAATAGTAGTCTACAAAACTGATGTTTGTGCCACTTGAGTGTGGCTGAGCAGAAAAGCAGTTTGAGCTGTTGCATGAGGTATCAGGACTCCCGTCACAGCAAGCCTACACCAGTCCGTAACCCACCTCATCTTAAACTGGACTTAAATTCAAAGCTATAAATTCTGGCCTAGGCCCTGATACCTCAAGCATGGCCCATGCCAGATGGCTATAAAATTTGTACTGAGGGTCAATTGATGCCACTTTTCCCGGTGTCTGCCCCTAATTTGAGCTTTTTTAGCAGCTTTTGGGCCCCCTTGAAGGTGTATGCATTTGGTTTTGCCTCCCATTGAATTCAATGGGGTTCGGATATATTCAATGAACATTGGGAAGTTCGCCGAGCCAAACCGAACGTTGAAAGGTTCGCTCATCCCTACATGGCACTTGACATGTGAAAAGGGGTACATACAGTATAATTAGAATAAGAACAATAATCATGAACAACTCAAGTCACCGACTGGCACAGGAGGAGAGAAGACCCTGCCTGCGAGGGCTCACAGTCTACAAGGGATGGGTGAGGATACAGTAGGTGAGGGCAGAGCTGTTCGTACAGCGGTATAGTGGAACAAGGGTTAATGCAGGTTGTAAGCTTGTCGAAAGAGGTATTTATATGAAGTGAATATTGTGAAATAAAAAACAATGCCTGAAAATCAGGGTGTCCATTTACTTATGGGTTGTCAACACTATATGTGCACAGATCTTCCCACAGGGCTGGTCTGGATCTGAAATGTCTGGAACTAAAATTTTGTTCTGCCACTTGAAAGCACACAGTGCCACTTTCTATGCTATAAATGTCAAACATGTTTGTGCGCCTGTAGGTGATGACTAGTAATGAGCGAGCATATTCGCAAGTACTCGCCCGAGCATCCCAGTATTCGGATGTGCGGAGCTCGCCGAGTACTTGTGAGATGCTCGGACGAATGCTCGGGTCCCCTCCTTGCATGTTAGGCGCTCTTTAGAGCGCCAATCAACATGCAGGGATTGCCTGCCACTCATTGTAATGCCGCAGCCATGGTGGTTGTGGCATTACAGTGATTGGCTGGCCGCACAGCGTCATCAGGTCTATATCAGACCAGGCGCCTCCATGCTCGTCACAGTCACTCCGAAATCAGGCAGAGTAGGGAGAGGTGCTGCTGCTTCAGGGAGAGATTTGCTTGTGTATTAGGTAGTGTAGGGAGAAAAAATGTACATTACACATATCCATCTTAACAAACAGTCCTTCTGAGGACTAATCCATCTGCAGAGATATCAGGCAGGCAATGTATATAGGCAGGCAGTGTATATAGCAGACTGCAGTGCATATAGCACAAGAGGCTCCATTCCAATTCTGCCTTCTGCTGCTGTTAGATATTTCTATACAAAGGCCCAGGTCTCAGGGGCCAGGAATACTTTTTTTTGGATCTTAATCCTCATTATTTGCTAAAAAAGCAATCCAGAGAACACTGTTTTTCTGCACTATTTGCTTGTTGGCACTGCAGAATACAGCCATGTCCTATCCATATTACAGCGCTAGAAATCCAGCTATTTAAAACTCTGTTTTCTCCGTCACATGGATCACATATATGTTGTCAGAAAATACTGCCATTTTTGGCCTCCATTCCAATTTTTTTTCACTGTGTCAGCGAAGTTTTTGACCCCGGTTTGCTGTTCAAACTACTCACCTACAGGCCAGGTATTTAAAACTGTGTTTTCTCCGTCACATGGATCACATATACATTGTCAGAAAATACTGCCATTTCTGGCCTCCATTAAAAATTTCTTTCAGTGTGTCAGTGAAGCAATTCACACCAGTTTGCTGTTCAAACTAGCTACCTACAGGCCAGGTATTTAAAACTCTATTTTCTCTGTCACACGGATCACATATAAGTTCGCTCCAAACTCAGTCATTTGTAGTGAGCGTGGAAGATACTGTCCTCCATTTAAAATGGGCAAGGCACGTGGCAAGGGACGGGGAACTGGATGTGATGGTGATGGTTTATGCAGAGGCCGAGGACAAGGCCGTGGGCAAGCTGAAATTGTGCCTCAACAAACACCCATATCTTCTCGCCTGACCTTCCTGTCCCAATTCCTAGGAGACCGCAGCACACCACTATTGAACCCAGAGCATTGTCAAAAGTTTGTTGGTTGGATAGCGGATAATGCTTCCGGTCACTTAGCCACCACCACCACCAACCTGTCTTCCACACGGTCAAGTCTCAGTAGCCGTGAGTCTGGACCGCATATTCCTCACCCTGATCCTCCTTCCTCCCACCATGCCGAGTGCCCGGAGACAACTGATCCCACACTTGGACACTCTGAAGAGCTGTTCACTTTTCCATTTATAGATTCGGGCCTCTCGCCCGGTCCACTTGAAGCGGGGAAAGAGGAGATTGCATGTAGCAATGCCCAAATATTTGAGCAGCCACGGTGTTATGGGAACAGTTGCAGACAACTTTATTTTAATGGAATGCAACTGAACCCGGGGTCCGCAATGCAGCCTGGTGGACTGCAGCCAAACACCTTCCGGGAGAGAAGGTAAAACCCAACTTAAATGATAGCCCTTCCGTGTTACAGCACACGGTAACGGGTATAGCGGTACGCTCTATCTCCGTTAACTGCACGGGAAAAGAGCATCCGGGATAGCATCTACTTAACTGATAAACCACTCCGTGTTAAAGCACACGGAGCGGGTTTCAGCAGTTCACACAATCTCCAAGAACCACAGGGAGACGTGCGACCGGGGAACAAGCAGTAGCCCTGTCTTCGATACAGGCGCTACGCAGTAGGAGTTGGCGCTAGGATGCGTGAGTGACTACGCCGACGGGTACACGTGCCTCCAGCCGGTGTGCTACTGGACTGCAGGGTATTACTCCACGTGTCAGACAGACGATAGCAGTGAACAGGACGTCTGCAGGCTGATCGGGGTGTTAGGTGACCCCTTTGGTTGAGCCAGACTGCTAGTCGAAGCTACCTGCCTCTATGGAGCTAACCTGCCTCTATGGAGCTAACCTGCCTAGCGGAAACTACACGTGGAACAGAGTCGTCCACACACCAGCATCACTGCTCAATGATCTGAGCGCGCCGTCATGTTTGTGGGTGGGCCTTTTAAAGACTAAGCCCTTCCCCACTGTCGCACCATTGGTGACGTCACCTGTGACCAATCAGACGGTGCCAGGTCACCGGATCAGCTAGCTCCTGAACCACCAATCACGGTCTGCCAGGTCACGGGCATGCTCAGTGTGATGCATCTTGGACTTAGGCTGCCGGAGCCCTGACTCCCTCCGCAACCTATACTTCATAGTGCTAGGCACAAACACCCGATATACAGCTTGCTCATCTCGTGCACTAGCTAGGCGTTGGGACTGACGGCGATGCTGTGTAACATCAGCCCCAGCTGAACCTGAATGGGAGATCACCAAATCCACTGATGATTCTGAACCCATTTCAGATCCAGCAACCGCCTGGCGCCTAACATTATCCCCTCCTCTAACCTCTCCCTCCACTTGACGCTCATATTCCTCAATGAGTAGGGGAGCATGAATATGGTCCACTGGTTCCCAGGAACGACCCTCTGATCCGTGGCCCCTCCAGTGTATGAGGTCATGTTTTTTCCCACGGACCATCTTGGACCCCACAATCGCCTGTACCTCAAAATCATCCCCCCTGATGTCAGGAGCAGGTTGGGGTTCCGAGAATTTTGTCAGGCGAAACGGCTTAAGAAGTGACACATGAAACGTGTCGTGAATCCTCGTGTCGTGGCAATTGTAGCCGGTACACTACGGGGTTTACCTGGGCTAAAATTCTGAACGGACCAATAAAACGGGGGGCAAACTTAGCGGATTCCCCGCGTACTCTGATATTACGAGCTGTGAGCTACACTTTGTCGCCCGGAGAGAATAAGGGGGCCGGACGGCGATGAGTGTCAGCCGACTCTCTCATCCGATTCTTGGAGGCCAATATAGCCTCCTGGGTACGATCCCAAACCTCCTGCGCTTCCAGAGCCCAATCTGTGACCCCAGGTTCCACAGAGCAAACCGGCATAGGGACTGGGACTCGCGGATGTTGGCCATAATTTAGGAGAAACGGAGTTTCACCTGTGGAATCCGCCACTGCGTTGTTTAGGGCAAACTCAGCCCAGTGGAGCAATATCGACCAGTCATTCTGGTTGGCCGAAACGAACTGACGCAAGTATGTCACAAGCGTCTGGTTAGTGCGTTCCACCAGGCCATTAGTCTCCGGGTGATAGGCAGTAGAGAGATTCAGTTCAATGGTGAGCAAGTTGCACAACTCTCTCCAAAACCGGGAGGAAAACTGTGGACCCCGGTCACAGACAATCCTATCAGGCATTCCATGGAGACGGAAAACGTGACGAATGAACAGTGATGCCAGAACCCGGGAAGAAGGAACCCTAGGCAGAGGAACCAGGTGAACCATCTTAGAGAAATGGTCACACAACACCCATATTGTCGTGTTTCCCCGGGACTTAGGTAACTCAACAATAAAATCCATCCCTACCAGCTCCCAAGGTCCATCCGCCACGGGTAACGGATGAAGAAGACCAGCTGGCCTCTGACGGGACGATTTATTTCTCGCACAGGAGACACATGCTTGGACATATTCCTTAACGTCTTGGGACAACCGAGGCCACCAATACGACCGTTAGAGAAGCTCCGTGGTAAGTCTGACCCCAAAATGACCTCCGATCTTAGAGGCATGTGCCCAGGACAGTACTTCATTCTGTAAATTAGGAGGAACGAACGTCCTCCCGGGAGGAACCTGGTTTAGGGACACTGGAGCCACTGTCCGCATACACTCTGGCGGAACAATAAGCCTGGGCTCATCCTCGTCCTCAGCCGTATCCATAGACCGGGACAATGCATCCGCCCGAGGATTCCTTTCCCCTTTTAAAAAATGAATGGAAAAATTGAATCTGGAAAAGAAAAGAGACCACCTGGCCTGCCTCGGGTTATGAAGCTGCGCCGTCTGTAGGTACAAAAGGTTTTTATGATCGGAATATACTACGAAAGGATGTTTAGCTCCCTCCAAGAGGTACCTCCATTCCGAAAAAGCCATCTTAATAGCCAGTAATTCTTTGTCACCAATCGTATAATTCTTCTCTGCTGGAGAGAAGGTCTTGGAGAAGAAAAAACATCACCTTGTCCGACCGTGTTCATTCTTTTGAGAGAGAACCGCTCCTGCTCCGACATAGGAGGCATCGACCTCCAGAAAGAATGGCTTATTCACATCCGGGCGATGGAGAATAGGAGCTTTAGAGAAATTGGATTTAATCTTCCAGAACGCCTCGGATGTCTCCTTTGACCAAATCTTGGGATTGGCACCCTTCCGGGTTAAAGCGGCCAAGGGATCCACCAGTGTGGAAAAATGTGGTATGAACTGCAGGTAGTAATTAATAAAGCCCATGAAGTGTTGTACTGCTTTAAGAGAATGAGGCTCCTGCCAGTTCTGTACCGCTACCAACTTTTGTGGATCCATAGCCAATCCCTTACTGGATATGATGTAGCCCAGGAACGGTAGAGACTCTCGTTCAAACTGACACTTCTCCAGCTTACAATAAAAAGAATTTGCTCACAAACGTTCAAAAACCCTGCGAACATCCTCTCTGTGTATGGAGAGGTCCAGGGAAAAAATAAGAATATCATCAAGATAGACTACCACGGAAGATAGCAGCAAATCCCGAAAGATATCATTGACAAAATCTTGAAAAACCACCGGGGCATTGCATAATCCGAAGGGCATGACGAGATACTCGTAATGACCATCACGAGTATTAAAGGCAGTTTTCCACTCGTCACCTTCACGGATTCGCACAAGATTATATGCCCCTCGCAGGTCCAATTTAGTGAAGATGTTAGCCCCTCGCAACCTGTCAAAAAGTTCAGAAATCAGGGGTAGAGGGTATTTATTCTTGATGGTGATAGCATTTAGTCCTCTATAATCTATGCAGGGACGTAAAGCACCCTCTCTCTTATGGATGAAGAAAAACCCCGCTCCCGCAGGAGAGACCGATTTTCTGATAAACCCCCGGGCCAAGTTCTCTTTGATATAGTCAGACATGGCCTGGGTCTCAGGTACAGACAGGGGGTAAACCCTACCGCGAGGAGGCTCCGCACCGGGGACCAAATCAATAGGGCAGTCATACTGTCGGTGGGGAGGCAGAGTCTCTGCAGCCTTTCTGGAAAAGACGTCCGCGAAACTCCGATATTGCTCAGGTAGAGCGGACAAGTCAAGAGACGGCTCTGAGACTATCCCCCGGGCAGCTGCAACCATACATTGAGGCACACAATTCTTACCCCAGGAAGAAATTCTCCCTGTATTCCAATCAATGTGTGGAGAGTGGTGACGTAGCCACGGCAGACCCAATAGCACCTCATCTAATCCCCCGGGGATAATAAGGAAGGAGATAGCCTCCCGGTGACCCTGAGGAAATGACATGGTGAGGGGGGCTGACTGGTGAGTGATTTGTGTGTCCAGCAGAGAACCGTTGACCACCCTGATGTTCATTGCACTTAGCAGTGACTCCAGAGGAATGGCATGCCTCTGGGCAAATGTAGATGACAAGAAATTGCCATCGGCTCCAGAATCCACCCACGCCTTGGCAGTAATCATGGTGTTTCCGAAGGACAATGTCACCTCATACAGTAATCTGGAGGAAGAAATCCTAGAATCTAACACACCCCCTCCAACGGCGGTTAGATTCCCTCGTTTCCCGATCGCTTGGAAACCTTATAAACGGGGTACTCCAAGAGATGTGTAGGTCGGGAACGAGGTGGTTTAGACATAGCCCGGGATATATCCATAGCCTCAGACTCCGGAACGGGAGCTGCGGGTTTGGAGATAGGACTAGAGAAAGAGGGTGCCAACCGAAACCAAGGTCTGGAAACCTCCAGCTCTAACTTGCGTTCTGCATGATGCAGATCTATCCGGTTAGCGAGAATGATTAACTCTTCCAGAGAGGTTGGAATCTCCCTGGTAGCTAGAGCATCTTTAATATGCCCAGACAGTCCCCTCCAAAACACCGGGATTAGCGACTGCTCAGGCCAATCCAGTTCAGCCGCAAAGGTTCTGAACTGGACAACATAGTGGCTGGCGGTGGCTGAACCCTGGATCAACGCAAGCAGCTTAAGAGCTGTATCATGCGTGACCTGAGGCCCCAGGAAAACACTTTTTAAGGTCTTAAGGAAAAGACCTACATTAGTCACGACCGGGTCATTCCACTCCCACAGTGGAGTATCCCACTCCAGAGCCCTGTGGGAGAGCAACGAGATGACATAACCCACTTTGGCTCTCTCGGAGGGAAATCGTGCCTCCATCATCTCCAAGTGTATGAAGCATAAATTAATAAAACCCCTTCAGAATTTACTGTCCCCAGAATATTTTTCCGGGAGGGCAAAGCAGGGTTATGGAGCACTTGCAGTGGTCGCAGCTGAGTTAATCATATTGGCTGCTAGAGAAGCCGCCTGGGTAGCTACTGCAGTGGTATCAGCAACCGGGGCAGCTTGTTCCAGAGACCTAAGTCTGGTCTCCAGTTGCTGTATATAGCGCTGCAGTTGCTGATTGTCGGCCATGTTCGGCAAGACCCTGGCGCTCAGATACTGTTATGGGAACGGTTGCAGACAACTTTATTAAAATGGAACGCAACTGAACCCGAGGTCCGCAATGCAGACTGGTGGACTGCAGCCGAACACCTTCTGGGAGAGAAGGTAAAACCCAACTAAAATGATAGCCCTTCCGTGTTACAGCACACGGTAACGGGTATAGCGGTACGCTCTATCTCCGTTAACTGCACGGGAGAAGAGCATCCGGGATAGCACCTACTTAACTGATAAACCACTCCGTGTTAAAGCACACGGAGCTGGTTTCAGCGGTTCACACAATCTCCAAGAACCGCAGGGAGACGTGTGACCGGGGAAGAAGCAGTAGCTCTGTCTTTGATACAGGCGCTATACAGTAGGAGTTGGAGCTAGGATGCGTGAGTGACTACGCCGACGGGTACACGTGCCTCCAGCCGGCGTGCTACCGGACTGCAGGTTATTACTCCACGTGTCTGACAGACGATAGCCGTGAACAGGACGTCTGCAGGCTGCTCGGGGTGTTAGGCGACCCCTTTGGCTGAGCCAGACTACTAGACGAAGCTACCTGCCTAGCGGAAACTACACGTGGAACAGAGACGTCCACACACCAGCATCACTGCTCAATGATCTGAGCACGCCGCCTTGTTTGTGGGTGGGCCTTTTAAAGACTAAGCCCTGCCCCACTGTCGCACCATTGGTGACGTCTCCTGTGACCAATCAGACGGTACCAGGTCACCGGATCAGCTGGCTCCTGAACCACCAATCACGGTCCGCAATGTCACGGGCATGCTCAGTGTGATGCATCTTGGACTTAGGCTGCCGGAGCCCTGACTCCCTCGGCAACCTATACTTCATAGTGCTAGGCACAAACACCCGAGATACAACTTGCACATCTCGTGCACTAGCTAGGCGTTGGGACCAATGGCGATGCTGTGCAACATCAGCCCTGGCTGAACCTGAATGGGAGACCACCAAATCCACTGATGATTCTGAACCCATTTCAGATCGAGCAACCTCCCGGCGCCTAACACACGGTCACATGAAGGTGACGGTGAGAAAGTGTCACAAGAGGTGGATGATGATAAGACACAATTTCCAGAAAGTCAGGAGGAGGACCAGGGTGTGGAAGTGGAAGACCAGGTGGTGGATGATATAGTAACTGACCCAACCTGGCAGGAGGACATGCAGAGCGAGGACAGCAGCACACAGGGGGAGGGAGGCAGACAGAATACAGGCAACCATTCCCCGTAACACCAACACGAAGAAAGTTGCCAGTACAACTGTAACGTCTTCCCGAGTCTGGTTGTTTTTTTAAAGACTCTGTCGATAACCCCAAAAAGGCCATTTGCACCACCTGCCAGGCCAGCATCAGCAGGGGTGGCAAAACGACCAGCCTGACTACCTCCAGCATGATCAGGCACATGGCAGCAAAGCACCTGACTTTGTGGGCCAAACCCCAGGAACAGTGTCTGCGGGTGGCAACATTGCTTCTTCCGCTGTTGTGCATGAAAGCCAATACCCTGTCCATGGTGCATGCGAAGATGCCTTCTTCCCTGCACCTGTCGTTGCACACTCTCAAGTAGCAGCATCAGGATGCAAGTCCATGTCCTTGTCCCAGCGCAGTGTTCAGTTGTCCATACCCCAGTCCTTGGAACACAAGCGCAAATATGCAGCCAACGCCCTACAGGCCACACTACTAAATTCTCACATTTCACGACTGCTTGCGCTCAAAATTTTGCCTTTTAGGCTCGTGGAGACGGAAGCATTCCGCAAGCTGATGGCGGCGGAATACTTGGTACTCATCCCCAGCCGCCATTATTTCTCCTGGTGTGCTGTCCCCGCATTACACAAGCACGTGTCCCAAAACATTAGCCGTGCCCTCAACAATGCAGTTACTGGGAAAGTCCACCTAACCACGGACACGTGGACAAGTGCTTGTGGGCAGGGACGGTGCATCTCGCTGACTGCACACTGGGTTAACATAATGGAAACTGGGACCCACTCGGACCTTGTGACAGAACACGTCCTCCCAATGCCAAGGATTTCGGGCCCCAGGTCAATCATGGTTGCCTACACGGTCTTCAGCTCCTGCACCTCATCCTCCTCAGCCTCCTTCTCCTCTTCAGCCTCCATTTCCAAAATGACCACATCAGTCACAAGCTGAAAGCACTGCAGCACTGCCTCGGCCAAGCAGCAACAGGCTGTGCTGAAGCTAATATGCTAAGGTGACAAACCGCACAATGCTGAAGAGTTGTGGACAGCTCTGAAAAAGCAGGCAGATCTGTGGCTCACACCGCTGAACCTTCAGCCAGGCATGGTCATGTGTGACAATGGCCGGAACCTTGTGGCGGCTCTGAGGTGAGGCGAGCTCACAGACGTACCATGCCTGGCCCATATGCTTAACCTAGTAGTTCAGCAGTTTCTCAAATCCTACCCGGAGCTGCTGGATCTGCTTGTTAAAGTACGCCGTCTGTGTGCCATTTTAGAATGTCACCTACAGCTTCCGCCGCCCTTGCCATGTTTCAGCAGCGTTTGCAGCTTCCAGCTCATAAACTGGTGTGTGATGTCCCCACACATTGGAACTCTACACTGCAGATGTTGGGAAGGATTTGTGAGCAGAAGAGGGCCGTTGTTGAGTACCAGCATCAACAAGGCTGTCGGTATTCATTTCAAACTCCATACATAAGACCTCAGGAATGGACATGGATGTCAGACATATGTACCATCCTCCAAAACTTTGAGAACTCCACCAAGATGGTGAGCGGCGATGACGCCATAATTAGCGTCACCATCCCGCTTCTCTGTCTTCTGAAACGTTCTCTGCTCACAATCAAAGAGGATGCATTGCAGGCGGAGCACGATGAGATGGAGCTAGGAACCATACAGGGTGATTACACACAGCCCAACTTCATCTCATCCCAATGTAGATTGGGTGACAATGAGGAAGTGGAGGAGGAGGAGGAAGGACAGGAGCTAGTTTCATGCTCTATAGACGGTACTACTTGCACAGCTGTCATACCGTCTGTTCAGCGTGGATGGCCAGATGACAGAGAGGAGGAGGAGGAGAGCATGTTCAGTCATCCTCTTGGTGAGGAAACAGAAGTCTTGCCTGCTAGTAGTCTGGCACGCATGGCTGAGTATATATTACGCTGCCTTTCCCATGACCCTCGCGTTTTCAAAATTTTAGGTGACAGTCATTACTGGTTGGTGACACTTCTAGATCCATGCTACAAGGAGAACTTTAGTTCTCTTATTCCTGAGGCGTACAGGTCTACAAAAATGGGGGTGTTCCAGAAAGGCCCTTGTTGCGGAACTATTAAAACAATTCCCATCTGAAAACGCTGG
Organism: Phyllobates terribilis; assembly: GCF_046119375.1. Classification (NCBI taxonomy): domain Eukaryota; kingdom Metazoa; phylum Chordata; class Amphibia; order Anura; family Dendrobatidae; genus Phyllobates; species Phyllobates terribilis. The sequence continues at coordinate 732,230,702 of NW_027362763.1, read as the reverse complement.
TGGCAGAGGGCACACTTCATTGGACAACAAGGGAGTACAGGCGAGAGAGACACAACTTCAATCCAGTAGAGGCAGTGGAACACTGTCAAAGTTCTGGGAGAGTTTTCTCTGCCCCTTACATCGCACAGGCCCTGAGGCGCAGGGTACTATCCAAGGAGTGCAAAGTTTGGGAAGATGCTGAGGGAGTACCTTGCCGACTGTACTAACGGCCTCCATAATTCCTCTGTGCCTTATAATTATTGGGTATCCAACCTGGATACGTGCAATGAACTGGCTCTCTATGCCTTGGAGGTCCTGGTCTGCCCTGCCGCCAGGGTTTTATCAGTGCGGGTTTTTAGTGCCACTGGTGGAATTATAACTGATATGCACATCCGCCTGTCAAATGAAAATGAATATGAATAAGGGCTGCATTGGGCCAGACTTCTCAACACCACCGAATGATAGCAGCGTAACATAAACTCAAATCCAGTGTCTTTTCTTGGGAGGTGTATTCCCATGCACCTTTTCACACCCTGAGATGGGTATACGCTTCCTGATTTTGGCTATTTGCTCTTGTCCTCCTCGTTCTCCTCATCCTCCACTACAATATCACCAGGGTGACCGTGGTCCATGATGCAACACCCACATAATTTTTTTAAAGGGTGTTTATGATGCCCCTAAAAAATTGTTTTATACAGTATATTCATGTATACCCCCCAGGGGTAAATATTTGTCAGCCCATACACTTAGTGCATGGGCATTACAAGTAAAGGAGGCCCGCTCATTTCTAATGGGAACATTTTTTTATGAGGCCCTCCTCCACGTCTCTTCCAAGGGGCATTGGAGTGCCTCCAAATTTTTGGCAGCCCTTGCATTCACTGCATAGGCCAACACTAAGGGAGACCCAGTTCCTAATAATGGGAATATTGTTTTATGAGGCCCTCTATGTCTCTTCCAAAGGGCATTGGAGTGCCTCCAAATTTTTGGCAACCCTTGCATTCACTGCATAGGCAAACACAATGGGAAACCTACTTCCTAATAATGGGAATATTGTTTTCAGGAGGCCCTCCTCTAAGTCTCTTCCAAGGGGTATTAGGGTGCATCCAAATTTTGAGCAGCCCTGGCACTCACTGCATATGCAGTAACGGTATAGGAAAGCCACTCTTTAGTAATGGGAACAATAAAACATAGCCGGGCTGATGGCTCTCTAAGTATAGTGAGGGCTGACTGCTGGCCACTTAAGAATAGTAAAGGCCGCCTCATGGCCCTATAAAAATAGACTTTGTGACTCTCAGAGTCCCTCCTTCATAAATGAAACACGATATGTCTGATGATATCTCACACACCATGGCCACATAAGGTTGTATAATGTTAAAATGACATTTCCTGGTGAATGCGTTTGTCACGGTTGAAAGCAATGCAACTGTGAAAAAACGCATCAAAAAAGCTAAGTGTGAACATAGCCCAAGGTGTGGAGGAGCATTTTTGTTTTTGGTTATTTATTTTGCTGTATATACAAGTCACTACCCTGGAAACGATGTTCCATAACATATTTCCCAGGAAAATCCATTTTGGTTTCGTTTTGGTATGTTTTATTGTGAGTCCGTAAAAGTGGCGTAATACATCTGACAACGTTGTTGACAGAAGTGACCTGGGAGTCAAATGCTTCCAGGGGTCTTCCCCATGCTGTCCCCATGTCATTTGAGCAATGTAACCATCGATTTGGGCAATTTTTAGGCCCTCTGCAGACCGCTGGGGGGAGCCACCTGAAAAAAGTTTGAGTTTCCCATAGACTTACATTGGGCTCGTTGCTCGGGTCGAGCACCCGAGTATTCCAAATTGTTCGACCAGAGCATCGAGCACCCGAGCATTTTAGTGCTCGCTCATCACTAGTGATGACTATAAAAAATAAGAGATGCGTGGCACTCCTTAGTATTGATGCTAGGGTAGGTGCCTTTCTCCTGCATATACATTCTGTAATATAGAGCTGCATGCTGAAATTCTATTCTCTATATACATCGTTACCAATGCAATCTGTGTCTGATGAAGGTCTATTGCATGACCGAAATGTCACAGTAATCAGTGGATTGCACGATTCTATTAGAATAAACTTTTCTTTATTTGCATCTATTATTGAAGTGCCGGCTTCCTTTTTGATTATTGTACGTGATGACCCTTCAGGGTGTATGACCCATTTACAAAATTCAAACGGCTGTGACACCATGTGGAATATGAAATTCCCTCCATGAAATTTTTAATTGCTTTGATATGAGACAGGGACATATTTGCAGTGAAAACCCTCATATTCTCTATTACAGTAAGTTAGAGAAAAATCATACGTATTCTACCCCTCAACAAGCACTTTCATAGATGGGGGTCTCTATTAAAATATAGCCTGCTGTTGGGAGCAATTCAAATCTATTGTATTTGAAATATAATAAGCCTTTTAGGCCCTTCTTCTAATTATTAGGAGTACAGAGTGCACTTTTACAAAGACTGAATGATTCATTGTAAAAAAAAAAAACTAAAATCTTCACCTACAATTTGATTTGACATTTGTATCTCTCACTGTAAATTATCGATTTTTAAAATATCTGCTGAGGCACGTTACATATGATGCCAATGATAAAAAAATAAATATATATTTTCATTTATTTCCTGAAGAGGTGGGATACACTTTGAAACGCGTAGAAAAAATAAAATAAACAGTTCTTTTTATATTATCTCAGGCATCTGACGTTTCTTCGCCATCTGGCAGCGCGAATATGGACCACAAACTTTCCTTGTTTTTTATGCCTTTTTGGTGATATCACCCATGGATCTACAGCAGCCATACAACCCTGGGTCAGGTCAGCATATATTGTAACAATTACTGACACTTATCAACCAAATCAGACCTTATTTTTGAGCTATTTTTTCTCCCCACCCCTCTTATAATGATTAATGGATATATGCAACCCTGACATCTTTAATCTTGATCCAAGTTGTAATCTTGGAAACTCATATTACCATAACTTATAGAATATGGTTTTCCTACAGTGACAACATGCATGTGTGTCACCCTGGCCTGGATGTCACAAAATGTAATAAAGCTGTGTCTGAGAGCAAGGGGGAGGTTCTCTAGTCAGGGGAACATTAGCATGCAGTACCTCCTGTCTCAGGCCAGTAGGGGGAGCAGACTGCCCCTATAAAAGCTGGTGCTGGGGGCAGGGTTAGAGAGAACTGGATGGCCTGTCTCAGCACTGAGACGTGTCCCGGAGCAGAGCAGGGACAGAAAGTTGTATTGCACCTAAGAGGAAGTGTGGCAGGAGGAGAGCCACAAGCCAGAGACAAGAGGCGAAGAGAGCCTGTCTTGGCAGATAAAAGACTTACTTTACCAGACTTTGGTGTCTGAGGCTGGGAGGATTCTACATCCTCCAGCAGATAACCAGTCCGCAAGGGACTGTATATTCCTTGGCCTAAGAAGCCTGGAGGCCCTGCCACAACAGAAGGGACCAGCAAAGCCGTACAAGGCTGGGAGCAGAAAGGAACCCACGTCGCAGGCCATACAGGCGAGAATACACGGAAAGCTCGGAAACGTGGGCTGTTACCCTATAACGAGGAGATAGCCAGAAGGAGCACAGAAAGCACAGTAGGCCTACACCCTCACCCTGACCAGGGCCAATTTCCCCATTGCTCTCAGACATCCAGGTCCCCTCCTAGCTGGGACTGTTTATGGGTCAGTTTACCTGTTTCAGTAAAGACCCTGGACTGCAACCAATTGTCTGTGTGCTCCTTCGCGCCTCCAGCACTACCGGTACTGGGACTCTCACCACCATCACTCCCACCATCCACTACACTGCCCTGGGGCCGCACTCTTCCCGTGAGGAGTCACACCATCCCAGCTGCACACCTCATCAGCCCCAGCGGTCTGCCTTGCAGCGGCGGTACCTAATGACCGCAAATCCACGGGTGGCGTAGTCGGACATTATCAGCAGAACGTAGCAGACTACCATTGGCCTGACCACCCTGAGCCACGGAACCGGGTCGCCACTACTACCCCCATCGTCTCCCTATTGCCCGGATCCGAGTGCCCCACGACCCAGGGGGCGAGTCAGCTTTGGCGTAGTCGGCAGGATTGCAACCAACCCGCCACAAGCGGGTATTGCGTGCCTGAAAGAGACTTTGCACTTACCTGAAAAGAGGTTTCCCGCCGTCCGGAGTCGTTTCCCGCCATCCGGAGCCGATTCCCGCCATCAGACGCCATCTTGGACCGTTTCCCGCCGCCTTCTGCCGTCTTCCTGCCATCCGCAGCTGCTTCCCGCCATCGGACGCCATCTTTAGGACGCCGCGAGGGAAGAAGAGGTGCGTGGACGTCAAAACCGCGTGAGATCCGAAGCTCCGCCCCACGCAGCGACGCTGCGCAAGGTCCTGGAAGGGAGAGAGAGCGACGCTGACGTCATCAGGACGCGACACCAGGTCCTTGTCCATAGCAGCAGCAGCGGAGCCGCGGCCTACAGAAGAGGATCGTCGGAAGGTAGGCCACGCTTAACTAGGGGGGAGAAAGATGTCGGACACAGAGGCGCCCACTACCATCAACGTGGCTGCAGCAGCGGTGATGCCCTTTTCCCTGCCCTACATCCCTGGAGCGGCCTGGCTGCCCAAGTACTCAGGGGAGCCCCATGCCCTAACTGACTTTAAGGAAAGGCTGTACAGTTTGTTCCAGGTTTACCCCCTAACAGAGGAACAGAAGGTCAGCATACTAACAGGGCAGTTAACAGGCGCAGCCCAAAGGGAGGTAAAGTCATGGCACACTCAGGAGAAAAGGACTGTGAAGGGTATTCTGGCCTGGCTGCAGGGTACCTTTGACACACGTACCTCCGCTGAGATTAAAATGAGGTTTTATGGATGTAAGCAGCGGGCACAGGACAGCATCAGAGACTATGCCCTACATCTGCAGGAAGCCTTGAGGGCTATTCAACAAACTGACCCTGGAAGTGTGCAGGAAACGGATAAGCTGCTAACAGAGCAATTCATAGAAGGCCTGCTGTCTAGCGCCCACAGGGCCCAACTGCGCCTCATGTTCTTTCAGAATCCTGATCTGACCTTTGCCCAATTTAAGGACAGGGCCATAAGGGTGCTCCGTGAATCTGCAACCAGTGGCGCTATAAACATCCGGTGCCCTGCTCTCACCTACCACCAGGAAGCGGCGCCCTCCTCTATGGACCCCGTGGGGGCTGATGCACAGGCCCTGAACCAAGCCCCATCAAAAGACCTGCACCACCAAGTCCAGGAGCTGACCAGGAGCGTCGCGGCGTTGACCAGGACCGTCCAGGCCTTGCAAGTGGACCCGTCAAGACCCATCGAGCTGGCTTCAAGTCCGGAGGATGTCCCGTGGCATCGACAGAGGAGGATCCCGTTGTTCCGAGGGAGGCCCACAGACCGCTACGCAGAGGATGGACAGCCCATTTGTCGTCGATGCAACCAGCCCGGACACATTTCCAGGTATTGTAATTTAAACGGGTCCAACCTGGGGCAGAGGGCCAACCCCCAGGCATAAGATCACCAGGCCCTTACAATTGGCGCAATAAGTACGTTGGGGGGCGCCCGGTTTTACCCGTGGTGCTGGACGGTATCCCCATGAACGCCTTGCTGGATACTGGGTCGCAAGTAACCACTATCCCTTATGTACTTTTTAAGCAGTATTGGACTGATGCTGATATCACACGGTATCTAGACAGTAACTTGAACATCATCGGGAGTAATGGCTTACCCGTGCCGCAGATGGGGTTCAAGGAGATGACCATTAAAATTGGTAAAGTTGAACTGCCGGCACAGGGAGTAATTATTGTGGACATTGACCGTCGTGAAAGTCACCCTAAAATAACTGTGGGTACTAACGTAATTGAAAATTGTCTTTCAGAGGTAATTGTAATCTTACAACAGGTGGCGGTGAATGCTAGTTCCAGCCAACAGAGAGTCCTCAACAAGGAGATAAGAGCCCTGATGAGACGGCAGCAGGTAGAACTGTCTGGTGGTGAGATCGGTAGCGTAAGACTGAGTGACCCATTCCCCATTTCCATGCCTCCCAAAAGTGAAATGATGATCTGGTGTCGGACTGCAATCGGGTTGAGAGGTAGAGACTACCAAGCCATGGTAGAACTCGTGTACTCAGACAGCAGGCCCACCATTTTGACAGCCCGGGGGGTGGTTGATGTCCGTCATGGGAGGGTGCCCGTCCGCATCCTCAACATTGGGGAGAGGGAAGTACACTTACCCAGGTACGCTACACTCGCCAAACTGTTTGTTGTCGAACACAAAGCTATTAGGGCCGTGGAACCCTTGCCTCCATCTCCTCAGGCGGAGGGTAATGGCTCCCAGAAACAAAAGGAGGACTGGTGCCAGAAACTCCACGTGGGTGCTGACTCCACTCCCCTGCACCAAAAACAAGGAGTCTACCGGGTAGTACAGGAGTACGAGAGAGTCTTTAGTAAGCACCCGCTAGACTTCGGCAGAGTAAAAGGGATAGAACACCACATCCCCACAGGGAGCCACCCACCAATAAAAGAGAGGCACAGATCTCTACCCCCTGCACATTATCAGAACGCAAAGGGCATGCTAAGAGAAATGAAAGAAGCTGGGGTCATTAGAGATAGCTGTAGCCCCTGGGCAGCCCCCTTGGTTCTGGTGAAAAAGAAAGATGGCACCATGAGAATGTGCGTAGACTATAGACAAATCAACCGTATCACCCACAAAGACGCATACCCGCTGCCCAGAATAGAGGAGTCTTTAGCCGCACTAAAATCAGCTAACTTCTTTTCTACTTTGGACCTTACTAGCGGGTACTGGCAGGTTCCTGTGGCAGAGGCTGACAAGGAGAAGACCGCCTTCACCACCCCGATGGGACTGAGTGAGTTCAACTGTATGCCCTTCGGGCTCTGCAATGCACCAGGGACCTTCCAGCGGCTGATGGAATGCTGTCTAGGGCACCGAAACTTCGAGACGGTCCTCCTTTACCTGGACGACGTGATCGTCTATTCGAAGACCTACGAGGACCATCTCAAACACCTGGCTGAGGTGTCCAAAGCCCTGGCAGGCTATGGCCTGAAGGTGAAACCATCGAAGTGTCACCTGCTGAAACCAAAGGTCCAGTACCTACGGCACGTGGTAAGTGCGGAAGCAGTAGCCCCCGCCCCTGACAAGGTCACGGCAATCAAGAGCTGGCCAAGCCCCTCGAACATCAAGGAGGTGAGACAGTTTCTCGGGTAGGTAGGCTACTACCGAAGGTTCATCCCCGGGTTCACTAAGATGGCAGCTCCTATACAGGACCTCCTGATCGGACAGTCTAAGTCCAGAAGTCAAAAGCCACCCTTCAAGTGGGATAAACCGGAAGAGGAGTCCTTCCGCCAGTTGAAGATGGCCCTCACGGGGGATGAGATCCTGGCCTACCCTGATTATGGCCAGCCTTTTATTCTCCACACGGACGCCAGTAATGTGGGACTGGGAGCCGTACTGTCCTAAAACCAACAGGGCAGAGAACGGGTGATCGCATACGCCAGCCGGAAGCTGAGGCCCACCGAGAGGAACCCGGAGAATTACAGCTCCTTCAAGCTAGAATTCTTGGCGGTGGTGTGGGCCGTGACGGAACGCTTCAAGCATTACCTGGCCTCCGCAAAGTTCACCGTGTACACGGACAACAACCCGTTGACACACCTGGACAATGCAAGACTGGGTGCCCTAGAACAGCGGTGGATGGCCCGTCTCTCCAACTATGACTTCGTGATCAAGTACCGGGCCGGCAAAACCAATGCCAACGCCGACGCCCTATCGAGGATGCCTCACTTACCTGAAGGTGACGAAGACCCAGAAGAGCTGGAGGAGGTAGAACTCCCCGCGTTTTACCGGTATGGAGCCGCTCAATACTCTCACCGCGTGAAGGAGGAGGATCTAACAACTGTGATGATCAATCCCCTACCTCACCACAGCTGGGCCGAGACCCAAGATAGTGACCCTGCAGTCCGCCTGGTGAAATATCTGCTGACCCGGGAAGACGCCCGCCTAGATCCAGATGCCCCAGAGGAAGCCAAGCAGCTATGGAAAGAGAAGAGCAAGCTGTTCCTCTATGAAGGCAAGTTGTGCAGAAGGATTGTCAACCACCGGACGCACGAGCTGACCTGGCAAGTCGTGGTCCCAAGGCGAGATGCAGCTATGGTCCTGGGGGCTTACCATGACAGAGCGGGACACTTCAGTTGGAAGAAACTGGAGTTCCTACTAAGAGGAAGGTTCTTTTGGGTCGGCATGAGAGGAGCTGTAGAAAAATGGTGCAGAGACTGTGGCCCTTGTCACCTAAGGAGGAAGGACCGTGCCAGCCAGAAGACACCCTTGAGGCCCATCGTCACCACGCAGCCTCTTGAGCTGGTAGCTCTGGACCATGTCAAATTGTCTCCCAGCCGGTCAGGATACATCTATGCCCTGACAATCGTGGACCACTATTCCCGTTTTCTAGTGGTGGTCCCGGTAAAGGACTTGACAGCCCAAACAGCGTCCAGAGCCTTCCAGCAATACTTCTGCCGTCCACACGGGTATCCGGAACAGGTCCTGACAGACCAGGGTCCAGCGTTCGAGGCTGAAATCTTCCAGGAGTTCTGCAACCTCTATGGCTGTAAGAAGATTCATACAACGCCTTACCACCCCCAAACCAACGGGATGTGTGAGAAGATGAATAATATAGTCATTGATCTCCTGAAGACGTTGCCCCTGGAGGAACGCAGCCTGTGGCCAGAAAAACTGCCGGACCTGATAGACCTATACAACAATATCCCGGTGAATGCTACAAACTGCACCCCGGCTTACCTGATGCGAGCTAGACCAGGTAAGCTGCCCGTAGACCTGGAGATGGGAGTCCTAATACCTGAGGACAGCTCCCCAGATACGGACTGGGATACGCAAAGGCAACTGCAGTACAAGAAGGTACAGGAGAGTGTGGAGAAGAGCCTGGCCCACGTGAGAGAGAGGCAAGAAAAACTCTTCAATCAACATGCCCCTGCTGGTCCCCTAGAACCTGGTGAGCAAGTCCTAAGTAGTGTTGAGCCACCCCCATAGTGTTCGAGTTCGGTTTGGTTCGTCGAACACCCGTGTGTTCGCCGAACTGTTCGTCGAACTGTTCGTCGAACACCTTCGAACACCGTTAAAACCAATGGCAGGCAAACAAAAACACATAGAAACACATAGAAAACACCTTCAAAGGTGTCCAAAAGCTGACAAACTGCTCAGAAGACATAACTAACACATGGAAAAGTGACAAGTACATATAGTCATGCGAAAATAAAAGAGGTGGAGGAGTAAAAGGAGGGGGAGACACAGATATAGGCATGTCATGCCCTTCTAAAATCCAAAAAGTGAGAAGCCGACACGGCCAGTCCGCTCCTGCCCGTGCCACCTCCGTGTCGCCGGGTTTGTGCCAGAGCCGCGGTGAACCCTGACGGCCAGCCCCCCTCTCCCAATACTGGTGCCTGTCCGCTGGTGGGTCGAGCGAGCCCCCCTGTGGTGGAGGCAGCTCTAAGCTTTTTAATTTAAATTGTCTCTCTAATTTGAATGAATACACTTTAAATCCATTTACAAGGATCTATTGGAGGGCAAGTCTCATGCCAGCAGCCGCGGTAATTCCAGCTCCAGTAGCGTCCACTAAAGCTGCTGCAGTTAAAAAGCTTTTATAAGGATCGAGCTCGGCTGTCCACCGCAAGGCATCCTACTGCCAGTCCCAGCCCCTATGCCTTGGGGTGCCTCCTGATGCTCTTCACTAAGTATCCCATGGTCACGAAGCATTTCCTTTGAAAAAATTAAGTGTCTAAACTACAGGTAGTGTAGCTTGCTTAACAGCCGGGATAATCCGCTGACTAGCAGACACTGCTACTAGGCACAAAGTATTTCCTGGGCTAGATGCAGTTAAAAATTTGTAATTAGATACTCTCGTTGGATGCTGAGAAAGCATTCCATAGAGTCTCCTGGCACGCCATATATGATTCTCTTAAAAAGCTTGGGGTAGGGGTCTAGGGGACCCTTTTATAGCCAAAATCACGGCCCTGTATCGCAATACGTCACCTAGGCTGAAGATAAATGGAACTGTAGCACCCTGAGGGCTCGGTTGCTACAGACGTATTGCACCTCACCCAGAGGTGTGATATCTCACTCTCAGGTAAGGATGGAGTGTGGATCAGGACCCGACACCTGCATGCATTACACCACATTGCCGTGGGGCAGGGCGACCAATATGCCCCTGAGATGGGCACGACAGTCCCTGTCCCTGGCTGGAGTGGGGGGAGGGAACACTGAGGAAGGGGAACCCTGTAGTGCAGGAGCAGGGAGGATTGAGAAGGGAGTATAAAAGGTGGGCACCATCTTAGTTCAGTGCAGAGAAGTCTGAGCAGAAGTGGCAGGGAGCAGGGGCTCTGCATGAGCTCTGCTCCGGAGGCGGGCCTAGTAACAGAGGCCCAGGCCTGGAAGAGGGAGAAGGAAGGAAGAGGAGCGGAGAAGGCTCCAGGAACGAGGAATGAAGGGATCCCAGGGGTGCGGACGGGCGAGTCGCCACCGCACGCCCGAATCCACCTGCGTGGAGGGGTCAGGCCAAAGGGGGAGACCGGTCCCCGAACTAGTGGAGGCAGGAAACGACCCTCAGCTAGAAACCGGAGGCTCTGACATTTTATGTGGCGCAGCCCCTCGCTACACCCGCTTGGAAGGCACCACATAGGGTCAGGGAAACTGGCGCCAAGTTTACCAAGAGGAGGCCCGAGGCAGCCGGACAGAAGTGTTGGTAAGAAAGGCCAGACAAAGGACACACAAAGGGGGTCCTGTGAAGTGCTCCAAAGTTATCTGGGAGTTGTCTGAGCCCCTCACCTGGTGAGCACAGTACGACGTGGGCAGCCGTTACCTGCAGACGTGGTCTGGATAATAAGAACTGTGAGTAAAGGCCCTGGACTGCATCACTGACTCCGTGTCGTTACTGCTGCTGCCCTGCACCATCACCCCCATCCTCCGCATACACTGCCCTGAGGCTATACTCCTCCCGTGGGGAGTTATGCTACGCTCTGCTGCACCCACAACACCAGCCTCAGCGGTCTGCCCTGTAGCGGCGGTTCACTCTGACCGCAATCCACGGGTGGCGTAGTCGGACATTTAAACATCAAAACCACATAAATAGTTCCGCCACTGGTTTGACCGCCCTGAGCCACGGAACCGGGTCGCCGCCACGAAGACTACAACCACCAGCATCCACCAAAAAGGGTCCGGCTCCGGGTGTCCCAAGGCCCAGGGGGTGCGTCAGAACATTTTCATCACCTTTCACAATCACCAATGGGACAAGGCAGGGATGTCCTCTGTCCCCTCTCTTATACATCCTAGTGACGGAGCACCTGCTCTCATCAATTCGCCATAACCCCAATATTAGGTGGATTGAGGTGGGAGGCACCGAGTACAAGTGCTCTCTATTTGCTGATGATGTCCTAGTATATATCACTCAATCACATATATCCATCCCTGCTGTTATGGCTGAAATAGATCACTTTGTTACAAGGTAAAATTTTAAAATCAATGCAGCGAAGTCTGAGGCCCTCGATGTCTCCCTCCCCAAATCCATATAGGATTCCATCCAGTCCAACTTTCCCTTTGCCTGGCCCTCACAGGGTATCAAATACTTAGGAATTCCTATTCATAGAGACCTCTCCCATCTGTTATCTTAATTTTTGGGCCCTTTATTGAACAATTCCATACAGACCACGGTTGGCAAGTTAGAACTGTAAGATTCACTACGTGAACCACTGGTGTTTTGTGGAAAAGCACATGTACACTGCGTTCCAAATTATTATGCAAAAAGTGTTTAGGAGTGATAAGGGAAGAATTTGTTTGTTTGTCAGTTAAACTCATTGATGGTGATGTGTGTCAGGGCTCTTTATATCACTGTAAGCAATTGCAGACACCTGTGCTAATTAGTTTGGCAGGTGTGTCCAATGAAAGGCAAGACTACTTAAGAAGGCTCTCTCACATTATTAAGCAGCCTACATTTTCTGCCAAAATGGGAAAGAAAAAGGATGTGTCGGCTGCTGAGAAGCAACAAATTGTGGAGTGTTTAGGTCAAGGCATGACTACAATCAACATTGTGCGATGATCAGGATGAAGTGTCTTGGCAATCAAGAAGTATGTAGCTGATTCACAGTACACACGTGTGCGTGCTGATAAGGGCAAATTGAGGACTCTTTCCTACAGGCAATTACGTCAGGTTAAAAGAGCAGCGGCAAGAAAGCCTTGTCATAGCAGCAGACAAGTTTTTGAAGCTGCTGGTGCCTCCAACGTCCCCCGAACAACAAGATGCAGGGTCCTTCAGAGGTTTGCAGCTGTGCATACGCCATCCTGTCGACCTCCTCTATCCACTTCACACAAGCAGAAACGGCTCCAGTGGGCCAAACATTACATGAAGACTGATTTCAAAACTGTTTTGTTCACGGATGAGTGCCGTGCAGCGCTCGATGGTCCAGATGGATGGAGTGGAGGATGGCTGGTTGATGGACACCCCACGCAAACACGGCTACAGCGCCAACAAGGAGGAGGTGGAGTAATGTTTTGGGCTGGAATCATGGGGAGAGAGATTGTCGGCCCCTTTAGGATCCCTGAAGGCGCTAAAGATGAACTCCATAATGTATGTGGATTTTCTCAAACAGCACTTCCTGCCATGGTTCAAGAAGAAGAACCGTGTATTTCACAGCAAGATCATTTTTCTGCATGATAATGCACCATCTCATGCTGCACATAAAACATCTGCATCTCTGGCTGATATGGGCATAAAAGGGGACAAACTTATGGTGTGACCCCCATGCTCCCCTGACCTCTACCCCATTCAGAACCTTTGGAGCATCATTAAAAGGAGTGTCTATGATGGCGGGAGGCAGTTCACATCTAAGCAACAGCTCTGGGAGGGTATTCTGTCCTCATGCAAAACAATTGAAGCAGAAACCATCCAAAACCTGACAAATTCAATGGACGAGAGAGTTCAGAAGCTCCTTTCGAACAAGGGGTCCTATGTGAAAATGTAACATCACCTACAATAAAGTTTTGAGTTGAAAACTGTTTGATTTCAGTTTCTAACAACCTGCTAATGCTTATAATTTCAAAAATGACCATTTTTTTGGTCTTTATTAAAATGAAAAGGTTGATCGAAAAGTTTGGGGGATCTAAGAGTGTGGCAACCCAGTAGTCATGATTACTTCGAATTCTGACAATATGAGGGTCATGCTGCAGGTAGTGCAGCAAGAAGGCACTTATGCGTCTTGCGCATCTCGGAGCCCCAAAATTATTTTCCGGGCTAGATGCAGCTAAAAATTATTTTTAATTTTAAATCTGGTGGAGCTTATTATAGATGGCCTAATAGGATCAGTGCTGCACACTGCTACAAAGCCCAAATTATTTTCCAGTCAAGATACAGATAAACATGATTAGTAATTTGAAAGCTTAAAACGGTTGGTAGGGTGATTTTAACCAATCATCAAGCTTTTACTCTCCCCAGGATGACACTGGGGTAGAAAAGTCATTTCGGATCCATGATTTGTTCATCTTTATGAACGTGAGTCTGTCTACATTATCAGTGGAGAGCCGCGTGCGCTTATCTGTCAGCACACCACCAGCAGCGCTGAACACACGTTCAGACAGAACGCTGGCTGCGGGGCATGACAAGATCTCCAAGGCGTAAGTGGCTAGCTCCGGCCATTTATCCAGATTGGAAGCCCAAAAAGAGCAAGGGTCCAGTGACACAGTCGTGGCTTCAATATTTACTTGGAGATATTCCTGTACCATCGTCTCTAGGCGTTGACTATGTGTCAGACTTCTTGTCTCCTGTGGCCATGCAAAGGATGGGCTAAAAAAGTGGTGAAATGATTCCGCAAAATTGATGTTACCAGCAGATACTGTGGTTTTGTTACGGTTTGAGTGCTGAACACTTGACGGTCCCACGGTTGGCAAGTTGGAACTGTGAGATTCACTACGTGCACCACTGGTATTTTGTGGAAAAGCACATGTAAGATTCTGCAACAGTCTCTGCTGATACTCCTGCATGCGTGAATCCCTTTCTATGGCAGGAATAATTTCTGCAAATTTACTTTTGTACCGGGGATCTAACAGTGTGGCAACCCAGTAGTCAGGATTATTTCTAATTCTCACAATTCGAGGGTCATGTTGCAGGTAGTGCAGCAAGAAGGCACTCATGTGTGTTGCGCATCCAGGAGCACCAAGTCCCTGTTGTGTTGGTGGCGAGGTAACAATCATGCTTCCTTCCTCTGTCCTCTCCCCCCAACCTCGCACAACAGAAATGTGATCAAGGTCTCCCTCATCTGATGAGTCTTCCATCAGTTCGTCCTCCACTTCTTCCTGGGCTCCTGCACCTTCCTCACTAGTTTGGCTGCTACCATGCGCCCTGGTAAAACCATCTCCCCCACCCTCACATGCCTGCCGCCTTGGTGCTGCCGACCGTCTGGACCTTGCAGATGTTAGCCCTTCCGCATACAACTCCTCCTCCTCTACTTCCTCCACCTCCTCTTGTGCCACCACCTGACTCCGAATTCTGTTTAACATGTGCTCCAGCATGTAAATCACCGGAATAGTCATGCTGATAATGGCATCGTCAGCACTAAACATCTTCGTCGCCATTTCAAAACTGTGCAGAAGGGTGCATAGGTCCCTGATCTGAGACCACTCCTCCAGCGTGATTTGCCCCACCTCTGAATCTCGTTGGCCCAGGCTATACGTCAGAACGTATTGCACCAGGGCTTGTCGGTGCTGCCACAGTCGCTGCAACATGTGCAGAGTTGAATTCCACCGGTTAGGCACATCACATTTTAGCCGGTGAAGTGGCAGGCCCAACGACTTCTGTAGAGATGTAAGTCGCTGAGCTGCGGGATGCGAACGGCGGAAGTGAGCACACAGCGACCGTGCCCTCTGCAGAAGGCCATCTAGTCTGGGATAGTGGGCTAAAAATTGCTGGACAACCAGGTTCAACACGTGAGCCATACAAGGCACGTGTGTGACATTGCCCCGGCGAAGGGCCGCACCCAGGTTTGCAGCATTGTCGCACACGGCCTTCCCTGGTTTCAGGTCCAGTGGAGACAACCATTCATGAAATTGGTACTCCAGAGCTGACCACAACTCCTCAGCTGTGTGACTCACATTTCCCAGACATTTCAAAGTAAAAACCGCCTGATGACGTTGAGCCCTACTGCCAGCATAGTAAGGTGGTGTGCAGGATCCCTTCTGCGCAGTTAGAAAGCTTGTGGCATGACCAGACAGGCTTTGGGTGCAGGTGGAAGACCGAGAGGAGGTTGAGGAGGCAGAAGCAGTGGAGGAACTTTGACATAAAGAGGATTGACGCACAACTCGTGGGGACGGCAAGACTTGGACAGCAGCCCCTTGTCCTGCTGTCACCATAGTTACCCAGTGCCCAGTCAGGGACATGTAACGCCCTTGTCCATGCCTACTCGTCCAAGTGTCTGTGGTGAAATGCACCCTGTCACACACAGAGTTTCTCAAAGAAGCGGTGATGTTGTGTGCGACATACTGGTGGAGCGCAGGCACACCTTTCTTTGAGAAGTAGTGCCGACTGGGCATCTGGTACTGGGGCACTGCGACGGACTTAAGGTCTCGAAAATCCTCTGTGTCCACCAGGCGGAAAGGCAGCATTTCTGTAGCCAAGAGCTTGCAGATGGTGAAATTCAACCTCTTAGCTTTCTCATGGCTAGGAGGAAATGGTCTTTTACTTGTCCACATCTGAGGGACCGAGGGCTGGCTATTGTGCTTAGACGGGGTTGATAAGGGTGTCCCCGGCAAACTGCCGGTCTGTGAGGAAGATGCAGGCGGACATGTTAGGTTGCCTTGATCCAAAGGTGGTGCTATCGATGTCGGACAGCGCTCAACACCAGCTGGTGTTACCATCTCCAAAGAAAATGATGACCTGCCAATCACGCTGGCTGTTGCGGGTAAAGAGGTGGCAGGTCTGCGCCCCAAAACAGGTGTGACTGCTGTCCCCCCAGTCACAGAGGATGAAGAGGCCGCGGATGCACAAGATATGGCAGACGGTGGTTGGCCCGGCCGGCTAGGCCGCATTGTAGCACACTGAGCTTCCCATTGCAACTTATGCTTCATGTCCATGTGCCGGTTCATACATGAAGTACTCAAACTATGTATTTTTTGGCCTCTACTTAGCTTTTGCTGACAAATGTTACAGATAACACGAGTTGGGTCATCTTTATCGATCTGAAAAAATGCCCAGGCTATGCAAGGCTTAGCACCCATGCGACCTGAAGAGCCACCACGACTTGTGGTGAGAGGCAGAGTTGTGTTTGAGGATGCAGTTGTTGACGTGCTTCCAGTACTACGTCTCTGTCCAGGAAGGCGCAACCTGACCTCGTCGTCACTAGCATCTTCCTCCACCTCCTCTGCTGACCTCATCTCTTGGCTGACTGTGGGTTGACAGTAAGTGGGATCTCCAACCTCATGATCATCACCCTGTGTGTTATCACACCCGTCGTCCTCAGAGCCAACCTGTTCCTGCCCTGACAAAAAACTAAAGTTGTCGCTCCAATCAGGTATTTGAGTCTTATCATCGTCTTCCTCATTGTCTCCACCAACAGGAGTTACAGCTTGGGAATGAGGGTCTACATTATGGTCAGAACCTTCTGCGTCTGGTCCTGGATCCGACTCATAAAGATTCTGGGCATCAGTGCAGATCATTTCCTCGTCTGGATTCACAGAAGCGCTGGAGTCGACCTCTGATTCCCAGGCTATAGTATGAGTAAACAGCTCTGCAGACTCAACCATCTGTTCTACCTCATACTCAGACGGGCAGCTGGAGATTTGGGAGCTGTGAGGAAGCAAGTGCGATTTGGGTGACACCTTTGAGGACTGGAGTATTTGTGATGTTGAAGTTGATGTGGAGGAGAGCCCACTTAAAGGAGCACTTGATATCCGTTGAAGCACCTGCTGTTTTTGTGCCTCATCTGGAATTTGTAGCGATTGGCGTGGCCGTAAGAAAGGGATCTTATCACATTGTCCGCTAAAAGAAGTAGACATTTTAGTTTGGCTGGAAGATGGTCTTTCTTCTGCAGATGTTACTGTTGCTTTAACACCTACCCCATGGACACAACCTTTTTTCCCCTTCCCAACACGCCTATTCCCCTTTCCACCAGCAGCAGGCCTTTTTACACTCATTTTGATGGTTAACTAATTCACAATTCTGGAGTTGTTTGCACAAAAAAACAATGGATGGTAACCGAGCAGAGCTGAGTGGCCAAACTGTGGTATTAGGCCAAAACTATTGGCTGGGTTAGATGCAGAAAAAAATTATATTCAATTTGCAACCTGATGGAGGTCAGTATAGATGGACTAATACAACAAGTCCCACACACAGCTAGAAGCCCAATATTTTTTCAGAGGTAGATGCAGAAAAAAATATATTCAGTTTGCAACCTGATGGAGGTCAGTATAGATGGACTAATACAACAAGTCCCACACACAGCTAGAAGCCCAATATTTTTTCAGAGGTAGATGCAGAAAAAAATATATTCAGTTTGCAACCTGATGGAGGTCAGTATAGATGGACTAATACAACAAGTCCCACACACAGCTAGAAGCCCAATATTTTTTCAGAGGTAGATGCAGAAAAAAATATATTCAGTTTGCAACCTGATGGAGGTCAGTATAGATGGACTAATACAACAAGTCCCACACACAGCTAGAAGCCCAAATATTTTTTCAGAGGTACTGTAGATGCAGATAAAAATTATTTTGAATTTGCAACCTGATGGAGGTCAGTATAGATGGACTAATAGAGAAAGTCCGACACACTGCTAGAAGGCCAAATATTTTTTCAGAGGTACTGTAGATGCAGATAAAAATTATTTTTAATTTGCAACCTGATGGAGGTCAGTATAGATGGACTAATAGAGAAAGTCCGACACACTACTAGAAGGCCAAATATTTTTTCAGAGCTAGATGCAGAAAAAAATTATATTCAGTTTGCAACCTGATGGAGGTCAGTGTAGATGGACTAATACAACAAGTCCCACACACAGCTAGAAGCCCAATATTTTTTCAGAGGTAGATGCAGAAAAAAATATATTCAGTTTGCAACCTGATGGAGGTCAGTATAGATGGACTAATACAACAAGTCCCACACACAGCTAGAAGCCCAATATTTTTTCAGAGGTAGATGCAGAAAAAAATATATTCAGTTTGCAACCTGATGGAGGTCAGTATAGATGGACTAATACAACAAGTCCCACACACAGCTAGAAGCCCAATATTTTTTCAGAGGTAGATGCAGAAAAAAATATATTCAGTTTGCAACCTGATGGAGGTCAGTATAGATGGACTAATACAACAAGTCCCACACACAGCTAAAAGCCCAAATATTTTTTTAGAGGTACTGTAGATGCAGATAAAAATTATTTTGAATTTGCAACCTGATGGAGGTCAGTATAGATGGACTAATAGAGAAAGTCCGACACACTGCTAGAAGGCCAAATATTTTTTCAGAGGTACTGTAGATGCAGATAAAAATTATTTTTAATTTGCAACCTGATGGAGGTCAGTATAGATGGACTAATAGAGAAAGTCCGACACACTACTAGAAGGCCAAATATTTTTTCAGAGCTAGATGCAGAAAAAAATTATATTCAGTTTGCAACCTGATGGAGGTCAGTATAGATGGACTAATACAACAAGTCCCACACACAGCTAGAAGCCCAATATTTTTTCAGAGGTAGATGCAGAAAAAAATATATTCAGTTTGCAACCTGATGGAGGTCAGTATAGATGGACTAATAGAGAAAGTCCGACACACTGCTAGACGGCCAAATATTTTTTCAGAGCTAGATGCAGAAAAAAAATAGATTCAGTTTGCAACCTGATGGAGGTCAGTATAGATGGACTAATAGAATGATGCTATGCCCAAAAGATTTTACTTCACTAGGTGCAGTAAAAAAATTGGTATTCTATACACAGGTGGTATATCTTGCAACACAGATAGGCTACTCCACTGACTAACACACTCTGCAATAGGCCAAAAAGGATTAGCTTTGCTAGATTCAGCCAAATGCTGTGAAAAAAACTTGCACAGCACTGGCACAGACCTGCCTGGCAAAAACTGATAGGAACTGATGTAACCTAGTCCTGAAAAGGACTCCAATTACAATTAGTCTTTACTCCCACAACCTATCTATTTAAGAGCACAGACCTGCCTCATAAAAGTCGTAGGAAATGCTGTAACCTAGTCCTTAAAAGGACTGCAATCACAACTATTCCCTACTCCCAAGCTATCTGTATATTTGTGCGAAAATTGGCTTGAAATTAACAAGGTATAGCGCACACAGCAACAGCGGTGCCGTCTAACACGCAGCTGCAGCAGTGAGAAAATGGTGGCGACGGGGAAAATGGCTTGGTCTTATAGGGCAAGGACATGTGACATACACTGCCAATGACACATGCCCTTGCTTGTGTGAAAAAAAGCACTTCGCTCCGTGTGTGCGCTGCTGATAGGCTGACAGATTGCACCTCCCCACTGTAAATGCGGGAAAGAGAAAAAAAAATGGAGATCTTCATTGTTCCTGCAGAGATCCATCCCCTGCCCCTCCCCCCACCCCGCTGTACACTCAAACTGCGTATTAACATTAATTTTCATCATTACTGAGAAAAAATCCAGTTATGATTTTGGTGCACGAACAGTTATCGAACATAACCTCGAACAGCCGAATTTTTCTCAAATTGTTCGTGTTCACCGAACGGCTCGAACACCGCCCAAAACAGCTCTAATTTAAGATTGGCGAACAGTTCGAGTAGAACAACGCTCATCTCTAGTCCTAAGGCGAAAAAGAAGGCTACATAAGTTGGACGACCAGTGGGAAAGGGAACCCTACACCGTACTGCAGTCTGACCACGACAACCCAAAGGTGTGCGTAATCACCAAGGATGGAGGAGAAACCACTAGCACCGTCTCCAGAGACCACCTCAAAAGATGCCCCGAGCAACTCCGTAGTGCAGAAGAGGATCAGAGTGACCTTGAACCCGCAGAGGACAAGGAAGAAATGATCAGCACCGTTCTCGGAGAGTTCCCTCAGTCCTGGACTCGCATAAATGATGCCATAGTGGTACCCGTCCTGCATTTCCTGCAACCGGCACAGCAACAACCAACACCAGAGCCGGAAGGTGAAGAGGAGCAAGCGGTTCCAGAGGCAGAAGAGCCTGTACCAGCAGCCCAGGAGAGTCAACCCTCTGCTGACAGTGAGCCTGCCATGCCTGCGGAAAGCCAAAGGACCCGCAGACAGCTGCCTGCCCTACCTGTATACCCAGCTGGTAGCTGTACCCCTAACGCTAGTGGGGAAAGCCAGGTTGGTCCACCACCAGACAGTGGGTTAAGGAGGTCAACCAGGAGCACAAAGGGGCAGATACCCGCTCGCTGGAGAATATAGAGTGTACTAAAATTGTAAATAACCCTGTTGCCAAATGTTGAATTGGTTGCAAAGTTACATGCATGTTTGGTAATTCTGTGTTTCAGTTTCTTGCAGCTACCGTAAGGACGCAAAGGTTATGGACTTTGCATAACCGGGACCTTGTATGGACTGCGTTTGGAGGCTAACCCAGGAATGAACTAAGACTGTGAAGGACTTGGGGTAGGACAGACCCCCACCTGGTTAAGGCTCCCCGTTGTATTGGTGATATGGACACCCGGTCACAGGCCACACTGTGACCTTAAGAACTCAATTTGTGCGTCGTCTGTCTATTAATGTTTTATGGTTATGCATATTGTCTTTGTTTATTGTTTAGTCCCGGAGTACTAAATTTCACTAGGGGGGAATGTGTCACCCTGGCCTGGATGCCACAAAATGTAATAAAGCTGTGTCTGAGAGCAAGGGGGAGGTTCTCTAGTCAGGAGAACATTAGCATGCAGTACCTCCTGTCTCAGGCCAGTAGGGGGAGCAGACTGCCCCTATAAAAGCTGGTGCTGGGGGCAGGGCTAGAGAGAACTGGATGGCCTGTCTCAGCACTGAGACGTGTCCCGGAGCAGAGCAGGGACAGAAAGTTGTATTGCACCTAAGAGGAAGTGTGGCAGGAGGAGAGCCACAAGCCAGAGACAAGAGGCGAAGAGAGCCTGTCTTGGCAGATAAAAGACTTACTTTACCAGACTTTGGTGTCTGAGGCTGGGAGGATTCTACATCCTCCAGCAGATAACCAGTCCGCAAGGGACTGTATATTCCTTGGCCTAAGAAGCCTGGAGGCCCTGCCACAACAGAAGGGACCAGCAAAGCCGTACAAGGCTGGGAGCAGAAAGGAACCCACGTCGCAGGCCATACAGGCGAGAATACACGGAAAGCTCGGAAACGTGGGCTGTTACCCTATAACGAGGAGATAGCCAGAAGGAGCACAGAAAGCACGGTAGGCCTACACCCTCACCCTGACCAGGGCCAATTTCCCCATTGCTCTCAGACATCCAGGTCCCCTCCTAGCTGGGACTGTTTATGGGTCAGTTTACCTGTTTCAGTAAAGACCCTGGACTGCAACCTATTGTCTGTGTGCTCCTTCGCGCCTCCAGCACTACCGGTACTGGGACTCTCACCACCATCCACTACACTGCCCTGGGGCTGCACTCTTCCCGTGGGGAGTCACACCATCCCAGCTGCACACCTCATCAGCCCCAGCGGTCTGCCTTGCAGCGGCGGTACCTAATGACCGCAAATCCACGGGTGGCGTAGTCGGACATTATCAGCAGAACGTAGCAGACTACCATTGGCCTGACCACCCTGAGCCACGGAACCGGGTCGCCACTACTACCCCCATCGTCTCCCAATTGCCCGGATCCGAGTGCCCCACGGCCCAGGGGGCGAGTCACATGATGAAAGTTTTAGTCTGAGTCACAGAGGACGGAGAGGGTGCAACTGGTCATATCCCTCGTAATCATACATTCACTTACTTACAAATACACATACTGGAGGACTGACGTGCTACAGGCCTTAGTATAACCTAGCAATTCTGAAATATGCAGTTAAGCACTAAGGAATTATAAGTTCCAGCAGATCAGCAACTGATCACCTATCAATGGATAAGTGATTTACTGCTGATATGCTAGGACTCTGGTTGCTTGGACTCCCATGATCCTGAGAATGAGACTCTGAAATGTCCTATTAGCATAATGATCCAGCATCATGGTCGGTTACAGCTTCATTCTAACTAGGTACGTCAGGATTGATAATGGTCCCAATTCTCAGTCCCCTAGAAATCAGCAACATATCATCTATCCTGTAGATAGGTGATAACTTGCCAAGTTGTGAATAATCTTTTAATATGTTGTAGGGGTTTAGCTCTCTGGTAGTTGCTTGAATACGCACAGGCACAGGGTTTTAATTTCAAAACAAAATAAAGTTTATTGTCCTTTACAAACTTTACAACTCCAAAAAATGAAAACAGCCTTTCTTCAGCACAAATGAATAACCAAAAACAGTCCTTTTTTCTGGGTAAGGCAAAGTAAATCAAAACAGTCTCAGAAACTTCGTATTACAGGAACCTCTTAGACTTCAGTACAGACTATCCATGAGCTCTGTCTTTTTCCAGCTTCAACACAACACACTATGCTAAGCTAACCAAGCTGCCTGTTATTTGGACTATAAGACCTGGACTGGAGTATGGGAGCAACCTTTGCCACTCAGGCTCTTTTGGTCCCTCCTAAATCCAGGACTCAAAATCCAGTCAGATAAAAACCCTCTGAGTATCCTATTGTTATTGGAACAGACTTCCTGGGACTTACATTACCGAGGCCAGCCGCCTCAATGACACATACCTAGAATCCAGAACCTTACATTCAGCTTTCTTACAATGGTTAGCCATTATATTCAACTATAATATATAACATATTTTTTTCACCACTAAAATATACAAAGAAAACTACACAAGTTTAGTATCACTGGAATCCTACTGACCTGAAGAATCATGTTGTCAGGTCATTTTTACTGCAAGCTGATTACCATATAACATATATAACAAAGTCCAAAAAACAATGGCAGATTTTTTTTCACCATTTCACCCTCACTTGGATCTTTTTAAATGTTTTTAAAATTATTATATGGTAAACTGAATGTTGTCTTTCAAAGCTATAACTCATCCTCAAGCCCTCATATGGCTAAATCCACAGAACAAAAGAGGAAAAAAAGTGCAAAAGCTCAAATTGGCCCAGCAAAGAAGGAGTAAATCAAACTATTGTTTTGTACTGACTTAGTATAGGCTATGTTGTTTTGGGGAGCTTTTCCGCAGGATAGACATTATAGCATTACTTACAGATTTGGTTTAAGCTAAAAAGGAAATTAATTTGAGGTTCTAAATCTGTGAGATGTTTTGAACACTTTTCTTTGAGGAATATGAAAGTGACTTGCAGTGATGAGCACTTCTTACGATTGGCCAAAAAAAAAGGAAGTCTTCATTGTTTGTGATTAAAGTGAATAAGAAGAAATAATGAAAAATTGATGAATCTTTGTTATCTTTTCTAAGAACAAAGTCATTTTATAGAATGCTTTACTCTAATTTTCTTTAATAAGAAAATGTGAGCAGTGGGGGATTTAGTTACAAGAAACAACATTTCCTACATATGCCGAAAAAGGGAAGGAAAAAACGAAAGCACAAAGATGAAAAATTCCCTGATCCTTAAAGGGCTGATCTTACATATCGTATACAGATCAGCCCTTTAAGGATCAGGGAGTTTTTCATTTTTGTGGTTTCATTTTCTTCCTCTTTTTTTTTTCCAAGAGCTGTAACTTTTTTATTTTTCCATCGGCAAAGAAATGTGAGGGCTAATATTTTGTGAGACAAGCTGTAGATTTTAACACATTATTTATTTTGCCATGTAATGTACTGAAAAATTCCAAGTGGGATGAAAATTGTGAAAACAAAAAAATTAGGCCAATATTTTTTTGAGCTTTGCCATTTGTTGTGTGGTAAAAATGAAGCATGATCATTCGATTCATTGCAATTATGCCAATACCAAACTTTCCTTGCAGCACTGACTCCTAGGCCTGTGGCAAGTCATTGATGTTGATAACATGCCTAGTCAGTGTGGGATGACGAAAGGACAGTTGAGGGGAGAGGAGATTGTAATATTTTATTATTTTTAACCACTTCCCAATTGTAAAAAGATTTAAAAAATTGGAACAACCAGCTCACCCCTGCTATATGATTGAGATCTTTGGCATGAGGGAAGCCACCCCTGCTAGAATCAGCGCTGTATAGATTCCGGTTCAAAATCCAGGTTAAAAACAATTTCAGAAGAGAGAGCAGTATTTCCAGCTCACCCACATGTAATCCTATGCAGTTCGAAGCATTGGTGGCGTATAAGCCTAGACGTAAAAAGTCCAAGGATGAAAGGATAGGTCCATCTACACAAACATGTAAATATTTATTTGTGGATGAGTACAAAAACTAACGTGTTTCTTATGCGTTACATCCTTAATCATGAAATTTTAACGAGTGATGAGTAGTGATGAGGGAGCACTAAAATGCTCGGGTACTCATTACTCGGGTCGAGCAAATTGGAATACTCGGGTGCTCGACCCGTGCAACGAGCCCAACGTAAGTCTATGGGAAACTCGAGCATTTTTTAGGCAGCTCCCCCCGGCGATCTGCAGAGGGCCTAAAAATTGCCCAAATTGATGGGAACAGTGCTCAAATGACATGGGAACAGCAAGGGGAAGACCCCTGGAAGCATTTCTGACTCCCAGGTCACTGCTGTTAACAATGTTGTCAGAGTATTACGCCATTTTTACGGACTCACAATAAAACATACAAAAACGAAACCAAAATGGATTTTCCTGGGAAATATGTTAAAGAATATCCTTTCCAGGGTAATGACTTGTATAGAAGGCAAAATAAAAAACCAAAACCAAAAATACTCCTCCACACCTTGGGCTATGTTCACACATTGCGTTTTTGATGCGTTTTTGCACTTTTGCATTGCTTTCAACCAAGACAAATGCATTCACCAGGAAATGTAATTTTAACATTTTCAACCTTATATGGCCATGTGGTGTGTGACACATCATCAGACACATGCATACAGTGCTGAAAAGACATGGGAACAGCCTGGGGAAGACCTCTGGAAGCATCTCTGACTTCCAGGTCACTGCCTAAAAGTGTGCCCATCATAAGTGATCCTTTGCGCATGCGAAGATGCCTCCCACCATGCACCTGTCATTGCAAACTTGCAACAATCACCGTCCACGTCCTTGTCCCACTGCAGCGTTCAGTTGTCCCTACCCCATTCCATGGAATGCAAGCGCAAGTATGCAGGCAGCCAGCCACCCACCCACCCACAGGCTGCAATATTATACTGCCAAATTTTTGACAGCTGCTTCAACTTGAAATGTGGCCTACTAAGCTCGTGGAGGCGGAAGCTTTTCACAACCTCATGCCGGCGGCGACCGGGTGTCCATACTCGGTCCCCAGCCGCCACTATATTTCCCGGTATCGCCTCCGTCTTCCACAAGCATGGGTCCCACAATATTACCCGTGCCCTCCCCAGTGCACTTACTGGGAAGGACTGCCTAACCACAAACATGTGGACAGGTGAATGTGGCCAGGGACGGTATGGAGCCAGTCCCCAACTTTTTTTTGCTGACAGTTGTATTTAGCTCGGTGAAAAGACTGGCATAAAGGGAAACCGTATCTACCCTGCATGTCATTTCTCACAGGAAGTTCTGTAATGCAGCTTGTTGCAGAAGCAATGGCAGCCCGTCCAACATCAACTCGCCCTTGTCGGTCGTGCTTTGACACACACACACATCTTTCTTTGCGCATTTAATTTCTTGAATACAGAGATGGACAATGGCCTGATCTGTAATGCGACTTGAGAAATAACATGCATAAGCATGGCCGATCCACATTAAAAAAGCAGCCATAGAGTGTCCAGGAAGCTTTCCACACACTTTTCTTAGCCAGGACTGCTTCTCGGCAGTAATGGATGGTCCCACCAGAGAATCCTCTGGTGTGCCTTGGCTTCTACCTCAGGAAAGTTCATGATAGCGCTAACTTTGCAGCTGCTATGGGGCTCTTGAGCGGGGGAGAAAGGTTAGCCCTCAGAATCAAATCCTCTGGTGGGCACAATGTTTTTCAATCTGAAACAGCTTCTCAGTGGGAGTTGTATTTCACCACAGCCATATTCTTTAGCTCGGTGAAAGGACTGGCATAGAGGGAAACCGTATCTACCCCGGCTGTCATTTCTCCGTCACCAGGTTTCGCCCATTGTCACACACGACCATGCCTGGCTGTATGTTCAGCGGTGAGAGCGACAGAACAGGCTGCTGTGTTACAGCTTTCAACAACTCTGCAGCGCTGGGCGGTTTGTCAATTAAGCATTAAGCATGTTATCTTCAGCACAGGCTGTTGCCGCTTGGCCAAGGCAGTGCTGCAGTGCTGTCAGCTTGTGACTGATGTGGTCATTTTGGAGATGGAGGAGGAGGTGCATGAGCTGAACAATGTGATGAGTAGTGATGAGGGAGCACTAAAATGCTCGGGTACTCATTACTCGGGTCGAGCAAATTGGAATACTCGGGTGCTCGACCCGTGCAACGAGCCCAACGTAAGTCTATGGGAAACTCGAGCATTTTTTAGGCAGCTCCCCCCGGCGATCTGCAGAGGGCCTAAAAATTGCCCAAATTGATGGGAACAGTGCTCAAATGACATGGGAACAGCAAGGGGAAGACCCCTGGAAGCATTTCTGACTCCCAGGTCACTGCTGTTAACAATGTTGTCAGAGTATTACGCCATTTTTACGGACTCACAATAAAACATACAAAAACGAAACCAAAATGGATTTTCCTGGGAAATATGTTAAAGAATATCCTTTCCAGGGTAATGACTTGTATAGAAGGCAAAATAAAAAACCAAAACCAAAAATACTCCTCCACACCTTGGGCTATGTTCACACATTGCGTTTTTGATGCGTTTTTGCACTTTTGCATTGCTTTCAACCAAGACAAATGCATTCACCAGGAAATGTAATTTTAACATTTTCAACCTTATCTGGCCATGTGGTGTGTGACACATCATCAGACACATGCATACAGTGCTGAAAAGACATGGGAACAGCCTGGGGAAGACCTCTGGAAGCATCTCTGACTTCCAGGTCACTGCCTAAAAGTGTGCCCATCATAAGTGATCCTTTGCGCATGCGAAGATGCCTCCCACCATGCACCTGTCATTGCAAACTTGCAACAATCACCGTCCACGTCCTTGTCCCACTGCAGCGTTCAGTTGTCCCTACCCCATTCCATGGAATGCAAGCGCAAGTATGCAGGCAGCCAGCCACCCACCCACCCACAGGCTGCAATATTATGCTGCCAAATTTTTGACAGCTGCTTCAACTTGAAATGTGGCCTACTAAGCTCGTGGAGGCGGAAGCTTTTCACAACCTCATGCCGGCGGCGACCGGGTGTCCATACTCGGTCCCCAGCTGCCACTATATTTCCCGGTATCGCCTCCGTCTTCCACAAGCATGGGTCCCACAATATTACCCGTGCCCTCCCCAGTGCACTTACTGGGAAGGACTGCCTAACCACAAACATGTGGACAGGTGAATGTGGCCAGGGACGGTATGGAGCCAGTCCCCAACTTTTTTTTGCTGACAGTTGTATTTAGCTCGGTGAAAAGACTGGCATAAAGGGAAACCGTATCTACCCTGCATGTCATTTCTCACAGGAAGTTCTGTAATGCAGCTTGTTGCAGAAGCAATGGCAGCCCGTCCAACATCAACTCGCCCTTGTCGGTCGTGCTTTGACACACACACACATCTTTCTTTGCGCATTTAATTTCTTGAATACAGAGATGGACAATGGCCTGATCTGTAATGCGACTTGAGAAATAACATGCATAAGCATGGCCGATCCACATTAAAAAAGCAGCCATAGAGTGTCCAGGAAGCTTTCCACACACTTTTCTTAGCCAGGACTGCTTCTCGGCAGTAATGGATGGTCCCACCAGAGAATCCTCTGGTGTGCCTTGGCTTCTACCTCAGGAAAGTTCATGATAGCGCTAACTTTGCAGCTGCTATGGGGCTCTTGAGCGGGGGAGAAAGGTTAGCCCTCAGAATCAAATCCTCTGGTGGGCACAATGTTTTTCAATCTGAAACAGCTTCTCAGTGGGAGTTGTATTTCACCACAGCCATATTCTTTAGCTCGGTGAAAGGACTGGCATAGAGGGAAACCGTATCTACCCCGGCTGTCATTTCTCCGTCACCAGGTTTCGCCCATTGTCACACACGACCATGCCTGGCTGTATGTTCAGCGGTGAGAGCGACAGGACAGGCTGCTGTGTTACAGCTTTCAACAACTCTCAGGCGCTGGGCGGTTTGTCAATTAAGCATTAAGCATGTTATCTTCAGCACAGGCTGTTGCCGCTTGGCCAAGGCAGTGCTGCAGTGCTGTCAGCTTGTGACTGATGTGGTCATTTTGGAGATGGAGGAGGAGGTGCATGAGCTGAACAATGTGATTACATTGTTGTTAAATCGGTGATGCTGTTTCTTATACTAAAGAAAGATCCTATTGTTTTTTTTTTTTTTAAGACAAATGCATTCACCGGGAAATGTCATTTTAACATTTTACAACCTTAGCTTACAACCTGTTTTATTTATGATGGAGGGACTCTGAAAGTCATAAAGCCTAATTTTATAGGGACATCAGACGGGCCTTACTATTCTTAAAAGGCCAGCAGTCGGCCCTAGCTATTGTTAGAGAGCCATCAGCCGGCTATGCTTTGTTGTTCCCATTATTAACGAGTGGGTCTCCTATACTGTTATTGCGTATCCAGTGACTGCAAGGGCTGCCAAAAATTTGGATGCAATACCCTTTGAAGAGACATAGAGGAGGGTCTCAGTAAAAAAATGTTCCCATTATAAAGGAGCGGGTCTCCTATAAGTGGTAATGCCCATCCTGTGATTACAAGGGCTGCCAAAATTTGGGAAAAACCCCACTAAGAATTTAAACACACAAAGAGCAGGGCCACAGTAACAAGGTACGACATGTTCCCATTAGAAAGGACAGGGTCTGCTATACAGTTATAGGGTATGCAGTGAGTCCAACGGCTGACAATTTTAGGAAAAACCCCACTAAGAATTTAAAGACACACAGAGCAGGGCCACAGTAACAAGGTATGACATGTTCCCATTAGAAAGGAGAGAGTCTGCTATACAGTTATAGGGTATGCAGTGAGTCCAACGGCTGACAATTTTAGGAAAAAACCCACTAAGAATTTAAAGACACACAGAGCAGGGCCACAGTAACAAGGTACGACATGTTCCCATTAGAAAGGAGAGAGTCTGCTATACAGTTATAGGGTATGCAGTGAGTCCAACGGCTGACAATTTTAGGAAAAACTCCACTAAGAATTTAAAGACACACAGAGCAGGGCCACAGTAATGACGCACCCAGGGGATGGGGACGACTCGGCGCCCGGGCCTTGTTGCTGCCTGACCTTGGGGGTTGTCGCGGTGGTCGGCTCCCGGGCCCGTACCCTGAGGTCACTCTTAAAAGGAAGGGGGGGAGTTATATGGGATAGGGAATGTTCGTGATGCCACCTGTGGTGTCTGATGAGGATCACCAGCGCTGCAACAGTCCTCTGAGGCCGGTGTTCAGGCAGCTTAGTTGGTGCGGCTCCCCACAGGTGGAACGGGGCCTCAGGGCGGCATAAGTGTAGGGATGCAGGACAGAGGGGACCCAGCCGGGTCAGAGGAAGAATAAAAGAACAGGCACGCACACCGTAGTTCACTTCAGTACCTCTACTGGTGGTGTTTCTGGCACGATCCAGGGTACTTCAGGGTGAAGGGTGCATATCAGGACTCTTCCCAGTGAGAGGGTGTGGGGCCTCCTGTTCCTTGCCTTTCCTTGATAAGTTTCTGACCTGCCTGGAGCTAGGCCTAACTTGGTCTCTGTCTTGCACCTGCTGACCTGGTGGTAGGGCCTTCTGTTGGAGATCACACTCCCTGGTCTCTTGGGCCTCCGTGACTCCTGACCCTGGTACGTAATCAGCTTTTGGTGTTCCTGGGACATATAGTTTGCCAGGGGTTCCGGTTGTTTCTGCTGGATGTAAGGAAACCCTGCAGATGCGGATCCGGTGTCCGGTAAATGGTTTTGGGTTGAGCGGGTAAAGCTCCTCTGCCCCCTATGTTACTCTCTTTCCACTCGCCTTCGGCCACGCTCGGGGCCCTCACTAGGCTTCCCACGGGCAGTAGGCACACTGCGCTTCGCCGCTCTTTTGGCGTCAGCACGCCCTAGGCTCACTAATCTGAGCTTTCTGAGTCTGAAATGACCTGACAACCTCTCTGGCTGCAGCAGACTTCACACAGACTTCACTCTCTGTGGACTTCAGGCTGGACTGACTGCCTAACTCCACCCTCCAGTTTATATATCCCTATCCTGACTTCCTCTGGTGGTCTGAGGTGGTAGGGTGGAGGTGTGTGAATGTAATGAGGGCCTTTTGAGGAGAAGTCCATCCATGCACCACTCTGAGATCTGTGGCACCAATGCGCAGCAGGGCGCCACAGTAACAAGATACCACATGTTCCCATTAGAAAGGAGAGAGTCTGCTATACAGTTATAGGGTATGCAGTCAGTCCAACGGCTGACAATTTTAGGAAAAACCCCACTAAGAATTTAAAGACACACAGAGCAGGGCCACAGTAACAAGGTACGGCATGTTCCCATTAGAAAGGAGAGAGTCTGCTATACAGTTATAGGGTATGCAGTGAGTCCAATGGCTGACAATTTTAGGAAAAACCCCACTAAGAATTTAAAGACACATAGAGCAGGGCCACAGTAATGACAAATTCCCATTAGAAAGGAGAGAGTCTCCCATAGTGTTGGCCTATGCAGTGAATGCAAGGGCTGCCAAAAATTTGGAGGCACTTCAATGCCCCTTGGAAGAGACGTGGAGCAGGGACTCATAATAAAATGTTCCCATTAGAATGGAGCGGGCCTTCTATACTTGTAATGCCCATGGACTAAGTGTATGGGCTGACAAACATTTACCCCTGGGGGGTATACATGAACATACTGTATCAAAAAATTTTTTTACGAGCATCATAAACACCTTTTAAAAAAATTAGGTGGGTGTTGCATCACGGACCACGGTCACCCTTGTGATATTGTAGTCGAGGATGAGGAGAAGGAGGAGGACAAGAGCAAATAGCCAAAATCAGGAAGTGTATATCCATGTGTGGGTGTGAAAAGGAGCATGGGAATACACCTCTCCAGAAAAGACACTGGATTGGAGTTTATGTTACGCTGCTATCATTCGGTGGTGTTGAGAAGTCTGGCCCCAACCAAGCCCTTGTTCAGTTTTATAAGAGTCAGCCTTTCAGCATTTTCAGTTGACAGGCGTTGCGCTTATCAGTTATAATTCCACCAGCGGCACTAAAAACCCGCTCTGATAAAACGCTGGTGGCAGGGCAGGCCAGGACCTCCAAGGCATAGAGAGCCAGTTCATTCCACGTATCTAGCTTGGATACCCAATAATTATAAGGCACAGCGGAATCACGGAGGACAAGGTACTCTCTCAGCAACTTCCCAAACTTTGCACTCCTTGTGAGAGTACCCCGCGCCTCAGGGCCTGTCCGATGGGTGGGTCTGAGAAAACTCTCCCTGAACTTTGACAGTGCTCCCCTGCCTTTGCTGGATTGAAGTTGTGTCTCTCTCGCCTGTACTCCTTGGTTGTCCAACTAAGTGTGCCCTCTGCCGCCAGCGTTTTCAGATGGGAATTTTTTTAATAATTCCGCAACAAGGGCCTTCTGGTACAGCCCCATTTTTGTATACCTGTCCGCCTTAGGAATAAGAGATACAAAGTTCTCCTTGTAGCGTGGGTCTAGAAGTATCACCAACCAGTAATGGCTGTCAACCAAAATTTTGAGAACGCGAGGGTCATGGGAAAGGCAGCGTAACATAAACTCAGCCTTGCGTGCCAGACTGCTAACAGCAAGACTTCCGTGTCCTCACCAAGAGGATGACTGACCATGCTCTCCTCCTTCTCCTCCTCTCTGTCCTCTGGCCATCCACGCTGAACAGACGGTATGACAGCTGTGCAGGTAGTACCGTCTATAGTCCATGAAACTAGATCCTGTCCTTCCTCCTCCTCCTCTTCCTCATTGTCACCCAATCCACATTGGGATGAGATGAGGCTTGGCTGTGTGTAATCAACATGTATGGTTCCTTGCTCCATCTCATCGTGCTCCACCTGCAATGCATCCTCTTTGATTGTGAGCAGAGAGCGTTTCAGAAGACAGAGAAGCGGGATGATGACGCTTATTATGGCGTCATCACCGCTCACCATCTTGGTGGAGACCTCAAAACTGGAGGATGGTACATATGTCTGACATCTATGTCCACTCTTGAGGTCTTATGCGTGGAGTCTGAACTAAATAGCGACGGCCTTGTTGATGCTGGTACTCAACAACTGCCCTCTTCTGCTCACAAATCCTTCCCAACATCTGCAGTGTAGAGTTCCAATGTGTGGGGACATCACACACCAGTCTGCGAGCCGGAAGCTGCAAACGCTGCTGAAACACTACAAGGGCAGCGGAAGCTGTAGCTGACTTTATAAATTGGGCACACAGGCGGCGTACTTTAACAAGCAGATCCGGCAGCTCCGGGTAGGATTAGAGAAACTGCTGAACCACGAGGTTAAGCACATGGGCCAGGCATGGTACATGTGTGAGCTCGCCTCGCCTCAGAGTCGCCACCAGGTTCCGGCCATTGTCACACACGACCATGCCTGGCTGTAGGTTCAGCGTTGTGAGCCATAGATCTGCCTGCTCTTTCAGAGCTGTCCACAACTCTTCAGCATTGTTCGGTTTTTCACCTAAGCATATTAGCTTCAGCACAGCTTGTTGCTGCTTGGCTGAGGCAGTGCTGCAGTGCTTCCAGCTTGTGACTGACATGGTCATTTGGAGATGGAGGCTGAAGAGGAGGAGGAGGCTGAGGAGGATGAGGTTCAGGAGCTCTAGACCATGGGGGTAACCCTGATTGGCCTAGGGCACGCAATCCTTGGAGTTGGGAAGACATATTCCCAAGGTCCGACTGGGTCCCGGCTTCCACTATGTTAACCCAGTGTGCCGTCAGTGATATGTACCATCCCTGCCCGCAAGCACTTGTCCACGTGTCCGTGGTTAGGTGGGCTTTACCGGTAACTGCGTTGTTGAGAGCATGGCTAATGTTTTAGGACACGTGCTTGTGTAATGCGAGGACGGCACACCGGGAGAAATATTGGCGGCTGGGGACCGAGTACCGAGGGATGGCCGCCGCCATCAGGTTGCGGAATGCTTCCGTCTCCACAAGCCTAAAAGGCAACATTTCGAGCGCAAGCAGTCGTGAAATGTGAAAATTTAGTAGTGTGGCCTGTGGGGCGTTGGCTGCATATTTGCGCTTGTATTTCAAGGACTGTGGTATGGACAACTGAACGCTGTGCTGGGACAAGGACATGGATGTGCTTCCTGATGCTGCTACTTGAGAGTGTGCAAAGACAGGTGCAGGGCAGGAGGCATCTTCGCATGCACCATGGACAGGGGATTGGCTTGCATCCACAACAGCGGAAGAAGCAATGGTGCCACCTGCAGACACTGTTCCTGGACCCTGGGGTTCAGCCCACAAAGTCGGGTGCTGTGCTGCCATGTGCCTGATCATGCTGGTGGTGGTCAGGCTGGTCGTTTTGCCACCCCTGCTGATGATGGCCTGGCAGGTGGTGCAAATGGCCATTTTGGGGTTATCGACAGAGTCTTTAAAAAACAACCAGACTTGGGAAGACCTAACAGTTGTACTGGCAACTTCCTTCGTGTTGGTGTTACGGGGAACGGTTGCCTGCCTTCTGTCTGTGGCCACCACACTGCTTCTTCCTGCCTGTTGGGGTGCTCTGCCTCCCTCCAACTATGTGCTGCTGTCCTCGCTCTGCATGTACTCCAGCCAGTTTGGGTCAGTTACTATATCGTCCACCACCTTGTCTTCCACTTCCGCACTCTGGTCCTCCTCCTGACTTTCTGGCAATTGTGTCTCATCATCGTCCACCTCTGGTGACACTTTCCCACCGTCGCCTTCATGTGACCGTGGCTGCTCAAATATTTGGGCATCGCTACACGCGATCTCCTCTTGCCCCGCTTCAAGTGGCATGGGCGAGAGGCCCGAATCTATAAATGAAAAAGTGAACAGCTCTTCAGAGTGTCCAAGTGTGGGATCAGTTGTCTCTGGGTACTCAGCATGGTGGAAGGAAGGAGGATCACGGTGAGGAATGTGCGGTCCAGACTCACGGCTACTGAGACTTGACCATGTGGAAGACAGGCTGGTGGTGGTGGTGGCTAAGTGACTGGAAGCATTATCCGCTATCCAACCAACAACCTTTTGACGCTGCTCTGGGTTCAATAGTGGTGTGCTGCGGTCCCCTAGAAATTGGGACAGGAAGGTCAGGCAAGAAGATGTGGGTGTTTGTTGTGGCACAATTTCGGCTTGCCCACGGCCTTGTCCTCGGCCTCTGCATGCACCATTACCATCACGTCCAGTTCCCCATCCCTTGCCACGTGCCTTGCCCATTTTAAATGGAGGACAGTATCTTCCACGCTCACTACAAATGAATGAGTTTGGAGCAAACTTATATGTGAGCCGTTTGACGGAGAAAACACAGTTTTAAATACCTGGCATGTAGGTAAGTAGTTTGAACAGCAAACTGCTGTGAATTGCTCCACTGACACAATGAAAAATTTTTTTAATGGAGGCCAGAAATGGCAGTATTTTCTGAAAACATATATGTAATCCGTGTGACGGAGAAAACACAGTTTTAAATACCTGACCTGTAGGTAACTGTATTGAACAGCAAACCAGTGTCAAAAACTTTACTGACACACTGAAACAAATATTTAATGGAAGCCAGAAATGGCAGTATTTTGTGAAAACGTATATGTGAGCCCTGCGACGGAGAAAACACAATTTTAAATACCTGGCCTGTTGGTAAGTAGTTTGAACAGCAAACTGCTGTGAATTGCTTCACTGACACTCTGAAATTTTTATTTAATGAAGGTCAGAAATGGCAGTATTTTGTGAAAACGTATATGTAATCCATGTGACGGAGAAAACACAGTTTTATATACAGTACAGACCAAAAGTTTGAACACACCTTCTCATTTAAAGATTTTTATGTATTTTCATGACTTTGAAAATTGTACATTCACACTGAAGGCATCAAAACTATGGATTAACACATGTAGAATTATATACTTAACAAAAAAGTGTGAAACAACTGAAAATATGTCTTATATTCTAGGTTCTTCAAAGTAGCCACCTTTTGCTTTGATGACTGCTTTGCACACTCTTGGCATTCTCTTGATGAGCTTCAAGAGGTAGTCACCGGAAATGGTTTTCACTTCACAGGTGTGCCCTGTCAGGTTTAATAAGTGGGATTTCTTGCCTTATAAATGGGGTTGGGACCATCAGTTGTGTTGTGCAGAAGTCAAGTGGATACACAGCTGATAGTCCTACTGAATAGACTGTTAGAATTTGTGTTATGGCAAGAAAAAAGCAGCTAAGTAAAGAAAAATGAGTGGCCATCATTACTTTAAGAAATGAAGGTCAGTCAGTCCGAAAAATTGGGCAAACTTTAAAAGTGTCCCCAAGTGCAGTTGCAAAAACAATCAAGCGCTACAAAGAAACTGGCTCACATGAGGACCGCCCCAGGAAAGGAAGACCAAGGGTCACCTCTGCTTCTGAGGATAAGTTTATCTGAGTCACCAGCCTCAGAAATCGCAGGTTAACAGCAGCTCAGATTAGAGACCAGGTCAATGCCACACAGAGTTCTAGCAGCAGACACATCTCTACAACAACTGTTAAGAGGAGACTTTGTGCAGCAGGCCTTCATGGTAAAATAGCTGCTAGGAAACCACTGCTAAGGACAAGCAACAAGCAGAAGAGACTTGTTTGGGGTAAAGAACACAAGGAATGGACATTAGACTAGTGGAAATTTGTGCTTTGGTCTGATGAGTCCAAATTTGAGATCTTTGGTTCCAACCACCGTGTCTTTGTGCGACGCAGAAAAGGTGAACGGATGGACTCCACATGCCTGGCTCCAACCGTGAAGCATGGAGGAGGAGGTGTGATGGTTTGGGGGTGCTTTGCTGGTGACACTGTTGGGGATTTATTCAAAATTGAAGGCATACTGAACCAGCATGGCTACCACAGCATCTTGCAGCGGCATGCTATTCCATCCGGTTTGCGTTTAGTTGGACCATCATTTATTTTTCAACAGGACAATGACCCCAAACACACCTCCAGTCTGTGTAAGGGCTATTTGACCAAGAAGGTGAGTGATGGGGTGCTACTCCAGATGACCTGGCCTCCACAGTCACCAGACCTGAACCCAATCGAGAGCTGGACCGCAGAGTGAAGGCAAAAGGGCCAACAAGTGCTAAGCATCTCTGGGAACTCCTTCAAGATTGTTGGAAGACCATTTCCGGTGACTACCTCTTGAAGCTCATCAAGAGAATGCCAAGAGTGTGCAACGCAGTCATCAAAGCAAAAGGTGGCTACTTTGAAGAACCTAGAATATAAGACATATTTTCAGTTGTTTCACACTTTTTTGTTAAGTATATAATTCCACATGTGTTAATTCATAGTTTTGATGCCTTCAGTGTGAATGTACAATTTTCATAGTCATGAACATACAGAAAAATCTTTAAATGAGATGGTGTGTCCAAACTTTTGGTCTGTACTGTACCTGGCCTGTAGGTAACTGTTTCGAACAGCAAACCAGTGTCAAAAACTTTGCTGACACACTGAAAGAAATTTTTAATGGAGGCCAGAAATGGCAGTATTTCCTTATAACATATATGTGAGCTGTGTGATGGAGAAACCACAGTTTTAAATACCTGGCCTGTAGGTAACTATTTTGAACAGCAATCTGGTGTCAATTGCTTCACTGACGCACTGAAAATTTTTTTTAATGGAGGCCAGAAATGGCAGTATTTTGTGAAAACGTACAGTATGTGTAATCCGTGTGACGGAGAAAACACAGTTTTAAATACCTGGCCTGTAGTTAACTGTTTTGAACAGCAAACCAGTGTCAAAAACTTTGCTGACACAATGAAAAAGTTTTTAATGGAGGCCAGAAATGGCAGTATTTTCTGAAAATGTATATGTGATCCGTGTGTCAAAGAAAGCACAGTTTTAAATACCTGGCCTGTAGGTAACTGTTTTGAACAGCAAACCAGTGTCAAAAACTTGCTGACACACTGAAAAGGTTTTTTAATGGAGGCCAGAAATGGCAGTATTTTCTGAAAACATATATGTGATCCGTGTGACGGAGAAAACACAGTTTTAAATACCTGGCATGTAGGTAACTATTTTGAACAGCAATCCGGTGTCAATTGCTTCACTGACACACTGCAACAAATTTTTAATGGAGGTCAGAAATGGCAGTATTTTCTGAAAACGTATATGTGATCCGTGTGACGGAGAAAACACAGTTTTAAATAGCTGGATTTTTAGCACTGTAATATGAAAAGGACCTGGCTGTATTCTGCAGTGCCAACAAGCAAATGGCTCAGATAAACGGTGTTCTCTGGATTGCTTTTTAATCAAATTCTGAGGATTAAGATGCAAAAAAAATTACTCCTGGCCCCTGAGACCAGGGCCTATTTCTAGAAATATAAAAGAAGCAGAAGGCAGAACTGGAATGGAACCTCTTGTCCTATGTGCACTGCAGTCTGTTATATACCCTGCCTGCCTATATACACTGCCTGCCTGATATCTCTGCAGATGGATTACTTAGTCCTCAAAAGGACGGTGTGTTAAGATGGCTATGTGTAATGTACGGTTTTTCTCCCTACACTACCTAATACACGATTAAATCTCTCCCTTACACAGCAGCAGCTCTCCCTACACTGTCTGATCCGGAGTGACTGTGATGAGCATGGCGGCGCCAGGTCTTATATAGAAGTGATGAAGCTGTGCGGCCAGCCAATCACTGTAATGCCCACAACCAACATGGC
The DNA here is from genome assembly GCF_046119375.1 of Phyllobates terribilis. Taxonomy (NCBI): domain Eukaryota; kingdom Metazoa; phylum Chordata; class Amphibia; order Anura; family Dendrobatidae; genus Phyllobates; species Phyllobates terribilis. The sequence continues at coordinate 732,192,670 of NW_027362763.1, read as the reverse complement.
TATGGCATTACAGTGCATGGTAGGCAATCCCTGCATGTTCATTGGCTCTCTAAAGAGCGCCAAACATGCAGGGAGGGGACCCGAGTTCACGCCCGAGCAACCGGGAAATACTCGCCGAGCGCCGAGCTTGTCGAGCACCATGATGCTCGGGCGAGTACCGAGCAGTGGCGAGCACGTTTGCTCATCACTAGTGATGAGCAATCGTTCTTACCACTGCTCGATAGAGCATTGGGGTTCTTGGGTTTGCCTGTTACTCGATCAAGTATCGCAGGTGCTCGAAAGACTTGCTTGAGTCTTCGCCCTGCATGTTTTGCGGCTGTTAGTTAATAAATACTTGCAAGAAAATACACAGTAATATTGTAGCCATGTTTGCTACTGGCATTACTATGATTGGCTGGCCGCATCGCGTCATCAAATTGAAATCAGTTCAGGGAGAATTGATCTTGAATCTAGAAGGGAGGGCTTAGATTAGAGCAGGCATACAGGCAGTTTTTAATTGCTATTGCAGTACTTGTATATCGTTGCAGCACCATTAAAACAAAAGTCCTTTTCAGGGCTACATATTGTCCTTTATCTAGTAAAATCGCTGTTACCTGCATTTAGTATAGGAATAACTTTTGGTGGAGGGATAGTTTAGGATTAGAGGCATATAGGCAGGTTTTTATGCCTTACAGCCCTTCTATAGGTATACTGCTGCTGCAACCTAAAAACAAAAGTCCTTTTCATGGATATATATTTTCTTTTACCTATTAATACTGGAAAGTTTGCAGGCATATATTATATACCTAATTTAATATGTGCAAGGCATGCGGTAAGGGATGGGGAAGTGGACATGCTGTTGATCGTGCACGCAAAGGCCGAGGCCGTGGGCCAGATAAAACAGTGCCTGTTGCGTGAGCACAACAAACATGTTAGTCCACGAAACCTAGCTTACTGTCCCACATTGCAGGGGAGAACGGGATACCACTCTTGAAGCCAGAACAGTGCAAACAGGTGGTTGGTTGGCAGATAATGCTTCCAGTATGTTTCCCAGCACCACCCTGCCTTCCACATCACTAGCCAAGAGTCTGGACCACATAATTCTCACCCTGGTCCTCCTTTCTCATATAATGGTGGGTCATCATGCGACCTCGCTCGTAATTTTTATAGACTTATCAGGCAGCCCTCACTCATAATTTTTAGAAGATAAACAGGCAGTCCTCAACATAATTTTTAGAGGGTCATCAGATGGCCCTCGCTCTAAATTTTTAGAGGGTATACAGGTGGCCCTTGCTCCTAATTTTTAGAGAGTCAACAGGTGGCCCTCACTCATAATTTTTAGAGCGTCATCATGGAACCCTCACTCACTCAACCAGGGGAGGAGTCCTGAGGAGATAATTTGCATATTCCCACTGCATTTTGGGGTAAGTGAAGAGTCTCCGCGAGCTCAAAGAACACTGGATTTTGGCTGTTGGAGCTGAAAAGAGGACATCGGTAAACCAGGGGAGGAGTCCTGAGGAGATAATTTGCATATTCCCACTGCATTTTGGGGTAAGTGAAGAGTCTCCGCGAGCTCAAAGAACACTGGATTTTGGCTGTTGGAGCTGAAAAGAGGACATCTGTAAACCAGGGGAGGAGTCCTGAAGAGATAATTTGCATATTCCCACTGCATTTTGGGGTAAGTGAAGAGTCTCCGCGAGCTCAAAGAACACTGGATTTTGGCTGTTGGAGCTGAAAAGAGGACATCGGTAAACCAGGGGAGGAGTCCTGAGGAGATAATTTGCATATTCCCACTGCATTTTGGGGTAAGTGAAGAGTCTCCGCGAGCTCAAAGAACACTGGATTTTGGCTGTTGGAGCTGAAAAGAGGACATCGGTAAACCAGGGGAGGAGTCCTGAGGAGATAATTTGCATATTCCCACTGCATTTTGGGGTAAGTGAAGAGTCTCCGCGAGCTCAAAGAACACTGGATTTTGGCTGTTGGAGCTGAAAAGAGGACATCGGTAAACTAGGGGAGGAGTCCTGAGGAGATAATTTGCATATTCCCACTGCATATTCCTACCGGCGCGCGCATTTTGAAGCTTTTTTTTTAAGCTTTTTTCACTGTTTTCAGAACATTAACAATAAGAACATGGAAGAATCCAGGAGCCATTTGGTGAGCTGCATATCCTGCTACATGTTCACAGACTTGCCAGTGGAAAAGCCAAACTTCACATGCCAGAAATGCAAGCTTGTGTCCCTGTTGGAGGAAAAGTTGCGAAATCTAGAAGAGAGGTTAACTACCTTGAAAATCATTAAGGAAGGTGAAGAGTTCTTAGACAGAGCAGAATTATCTCTTCATGATTCAGAAAGAGAAGAAATTCGAACTGCACCTGACGAAACAGAGGAATGGAAGCATGTGACCCACAGAAGCAGGAGGATCGAGAGGCAGTCAGCACCCATACTGCTCAGGAACCAGTACCAGGCTCTCACGCAGGAGAACCATGAAGAAATACAGCAAAATAAGACTTTGCCAGCAATGAATAACCTTGTAAGCCCTCAGAATCCTCCTGGATGGAGAAAAAAGAATGTTGTGAAGAAAAAACGGAGAGTGGTGGTCATGGGGGATTACCTGTTAAGAGGAACAGAGGCCGCTATCTGCAGACCAGACATAACCTCAAGAGAAATGTGCTGTCTTCCAGGAGCAAAAATTAAAGATGTGTCTGACAGGATATCAAGACTCTTCAGACCTACAGATCACTACCCATTCCTGCTAATACATGTGGGGACAAATGACACCGCAAGAAAGGACCTGGAAACCATCTGCAGTGACTTTGAAGACTTAGGCAAGAAAGTGAAAGAATTGGGAGCGCAGGTGGTCTTCTCATCCATCCTCCCAGTGGATGGCCATGGAACAATGAGGTGGAATAAGATTCTACAGGTGAACAACTGGCTACGTCGATGGTGCCGTCAACAAGGATTTGGATTTCTGGATCACGGAATGAATTACCTATACGATGGACTACTTGCTAGAGATGGGGTGCACCTTACGAAGACTGGAAAACATGTATTTGGAAGTCGCCTTGCTACACTCATCAGAAGAGCTTTAAACTAGAACAATGTGGGAAGGGAAGCAAAAGGCCAGAAAAAGCCATACAGCTGACAAATACTATTGAGATCTCTGCTACTGGAAGTGGAAAGGAAGAACAAAGACAAAACAATTTAAATAATAAAAATATGGGAGGAAGAGAAACCAATCACAAACTAAAATGTTTTTATACAAATGCACAAAGCATGGGCAACAAACAAGGAGAATTGGAACTACTAATGCAGGAAAAGGAATATGATGTCATTGGAATCACTGAAACTTGGTGGGACGATACACATGATTGGAATAAAAGGCTAAAAGGATACAACTTATTTGCAAGAAACAGACTTGATAAACGAGGAGGAGGTGTTGCATTGTATGTTAGAAAAGCGTATATCTGCACAGAGATTGAAGCTTCAGAGACTGGGAGTTCTGTGGAAACTGTTTGGGTAAGAATACAAGGAGAGAACAACGGAAAGGACACCATTGTAGGCATTTACTACAGGCCACCTGGACAAGCTGAAGATATGGATGAACTCTTTATGTATCAAATGACCAAGTTCTCCAAAAAATATGACGTAGTGGTCATGGGAGATTTCAACTATCCAGACATTTGTTGGGAATCTCTCTCAAGTAAAACTAACAGGTCAAGCAAATTCTTATCCTCTCTTGCTGACAACTTTATCTTCCAAAAGGTAGGGGAGAAAACAAGGGGATCTGCTACTTTGGATCTAATCCTTATAAACAGGGAGGAAATGGTTGAGGAGATAAAGGTGGCTGGGACCCTAGGAGGCAGCGATCATGCTATTATAGAATTTTGGATAACTAGAGGAGGAAGACATGTGAAGACTCAAACTTCAAGGTTAGATTTTAGAAAGGCAGATTTTAAGAGACTCAGAAAGAGAATAGGAGGGATCCAATGGCTGGATGTCCTTAAGGACAAAAATGTCCAGGAAGGATGGGAAATTTTTAAAAATGAGATTCTCAAAGCACAATCGTTAACAATCCCGAAAAGTAGGAAGAATGGGAAGCATTTAAGGAAACCAGGATGGATGAACACAGAACTTAAACACATGCTAAAAAGAAAGAAAGAAATGTTTATTAAATGGAAAGAGGGAGGCATATCTAAAGAAGATTATAATGCAGTCTGCAGATCCTGCAGGGCACGTATCAGGTTAGCTAAAGCTGACAATGAATTAAGGCTTGCAAGAGATGTCAAAAGCAATAAAAAAGGATTTTGGGGGTATGTCAAAAGTAAAAGAAAAGTCAAAGATGCTATAGGATTTTTACAGGATGAAAATGGAGAAATGGTAAGAGAGGATGTTGAGAAGGCCGAACTTTTTAATTCCTATTTTGCATCTGTTTTCTCTCAGAAAGAAAATGTAACATCAACTGATCTTCACTGTCCTTTTAAAGGAATAGAGGAATCCAAGTTATCTGTAAACAGAAAGATTGTGAGGGAATATTTAGCTAACATAAATGAGTTCAAGTCTCCGGGTCCAGATGAATTACACCCCAGAGTACTGAAGGAGATCGTAGAAGAAATTTTAGAACCACTCTCCATAATCTTTGAAAATTCTTGGAGAACAGGAGAAGTCCCAGAATACTGGAGAAGAGAAAATGTTGTTCCTATCTTCAAAAGGGGGAAGAAGGTGGACCCAGGGAACTATAGGCCGGTGAGTCTGACTTCTATACCAGGAAAGATCTTTGAACAAATTATTAAACAACATGTATGTAAGTACATGGATAAGAATGAAGTGATTAACCAGAGTCAGCATGGGTTTGTAACTAACAAGTCATGTCAGACTAACTTAATTTCCTTCTATGACAGAATCACTGACTGGGTGGATCAGGGAAATGCTGTAGATATAGTATATCTTGACTTCAGCAAAGCATTTGACAAAGTATCTCACACCATCCTCATTGAAAAAATGACCAAGTATGCAATGGACCAGGCAACTGTTAGGTGGATTCATAACTGGCTTAGTGATCGGACTCAAAGGGTGGTTGTAAATGGCTTCACATCCAGCTGGATGAATGTCTCAAGTGGGGTACCACAGGGCTCTGTCCTGGGACCTGTATTGTTCAACATCTTTATCAATGTGTAACGGGTCTGTGAGGCGGAACCTCTGAGCTACTATACAAGGGGGCGGTCCTTGTAAGGGAGCGGGTGGCGACCAGAGAAGACGGGCAGGCAGTCACAGCAGGTGACCGGGACAGTCTCTGAGTGAACGGGCTGGAGGTCACGGCAAGTGACCGGGGCAGTCTCTGGATGAACGGGCAGGAGATCACGGCAAGTGACCGGGGCAGTCTCTGGATGAACGGGCAGGAGGTCACGGCAAGTGACCGGGGCAGTCTCTGGATGAACGGGCAGGAGGTCACGGCAAGTGACTGGGGCAGTCTCTGGGTAAAGGGTTGGTACGACCTGTGGCGGCTGGTAGACGTGAGCTCCCAGGTGAGCAGGCGAGAGTCTCTGGATAAACGGGTGGTCACAGCATGTGACGGCGGAGCCTCCAGGAAGACCAACAGACAGGCGGCAGATGAGCGCTCCCAGGTGAGCGGGCAGAAGTCACTGGACAGGCGGGTGGTCACAGCACGTGACGGCAGAGCCTCCAGGTAGGCTAGCAGACAGGCAGCAGATGAGCACTCCCAGGTGAGCGGGCAGGAGTCACTGGACAGGCAGGTGGTCACTGCACGTGACGGCGGAGCCTCCAGGTAGGCTAGCAGGCAGGTAGCAGATGTGCGCTCCCAGGTGAGCGGGCAAGCTGGTCCATAGACAGACTGTCAGGAGTTGGAAGGCAGACCGTCGGACCTCAGGCAAGCAGGCAGGTAGCTGATGTGCGCTCCCAGGTGAGCGGGCAAGCTGGTCCTTAGACAGACTGACAGGAGTTGTAAGGCAGACCGTCGGACCTCAGGCTAGCAGGCAGGTAGCAGAATATCAGGCAGGAATAAGACAGCAAGCTGGCAGGAATCTGGCAGGTATCTGGCAGGTAACTGGCAACGGGACCTGAGGGCTGAAGCAGAGTAGTGAACAGTGCAACAACATTGCTCGGGCACCTCCATTTTGGAGGAGGTGCCTTATACATGGTGAAGTCCTCCGGCCATTGGCCGGGGACTCCTTAGGACGGCGCGCGGCCCCTTTAAGAGGGAGGGAGAGCGCGCGCGCCCTAAGCCCAGTGGCCGGGAAGGAGCGCGCGTTGCCAGCAGAGTGGGAGGAGGACGCCGGGCACGGAGCAGAGAGGTGAGGGGAACAGCGTCCCTGCCTAGCAGAGGGCAGGGACGCCGGCGCTACACAATGATTTAGATGAAGGAATTGAGGGTAAACTGATTAAATTTGCTGATGACACAAAGCTAGGAGGGATAGCTAATACTAGAGAAGAGAGAGAGAGGATTCAAAAAGACCTAAATAAACTGGAGCAGTGGGCAGCAACCAACAGAATGGTTTTTAACAGGGAAAAATGCAAAGTACTACATCTGGGCAATAAAAATGAAAAAAGCATATACAGAATGGGAGGAATAGAGCTAAGCAACAGTACATGTGAAAAAGACTTAGGTATACTAATAGATCATAGACTGAACATGAGTCAACAGTGTGATGCAGCAGCAAAAAAGGCAAATACAATTCTGGGATGTATTAACAGAAGCATACAGTCTAGATCACGTGAAGTCATTATCGGTCTTTACTCCTCTTTGGTCAGACCTCATCTGGAATACTGTGTACAGTTTTGGGCACCACATTTTAAAAAAGACATAGACAAACTGGAGCAAGTTCAGAGAAGAGCGACCAGAATGGTGACTGGTCTGCAAACCATGTACTATGAGGAACGGTTGCAGGATTTGGGAATGTTTAGCTTGCAAAAAAGAAGACTGAGAGGAGACTTAATAGCTGTCTACAAATATGTCAAGGGCTGTCACATTGTAGAAGGATCATCATTATTCTCATTTGCACAAGGAAAGACTAGAAGCAATGGGATGAAACTAAATGGGAGGAGACACAGATTAGATATTAGAAAAAACTTTTTGACAGTTAGGGTGATTAATGAGTGGAACAGGCTGCCACGAGAGGTGGTGAGTTCCCCTTCAATGGACGTCTTCAAACAGAGGCTGGACAGACATCTGTCTGAGATGATCTAGTGAATCCTGCTTTGAGCAGGGGGTTGGACCAGATGACCCAGGAGGTCCCTTCCAACTCTACCATTCTATGATTCTATGATTCATAATTTTTCCAGGGTGTGTATTGTGGCGCCCCTGAGGATTCAGTCGCCACAGAGGTACTGCACCTCACTCAGAGGTGTGGTGCCTCCCTTCACTCAGGTAAGGAGGGAGTGCTGCACGGAACCCCAAACACCCGCATCCAGCACCACACTGCTCCAGGCCGGCTGGAGGGGCAACATGCAGAGCGCAGCTGCTGAGCCCTGACCCTGGCTGGAGTGAGGGGAACCCAAAGGTAGGGGGAACCAATAGTGGGTGTGGGTGGAGGAAGCAAATACAGGAAGCACTTATACAGTAGATATAAAAGGGAAGCCATTAGAGTGAGTTCGGTGGTGGAGTGAGTGGAGTTTAGTGAGGGCTGTTCAGAGGAACAGTCCGGGAGCAGAGGCTCATCAGGAGCTCTGCTCCACAAGTTAGGGCACAGGATAGAGGCCCCGGAGGGGAGAAGGGAGTAGGCTCCATTCTACAAGAGGATCCCAGGGGGTACGGCGTGTGCAGGACGGCACCCGTACGCCCCGCTCCTGCCAGGTGTCAGGAGGGATCTGTTGCTTCATTCTAATCCCCAGGGGGTCAGGTTGGTCACGGATCCGACGTATAGGAAGGACTTCAGCATACTCGAGCGGGATTGAGAGTGGGCAGCGTAGGGCAGCGGTGAGAAGGACCAAGTGTGAAGATGGTCAAAGTAGGAACACGAGAAAGTGGGGTTCCGCGAGGCATTCCTAAGCTGCTCGTGTTCCTGCCCGTGCCACCTCCGTGTTGCTGGGTTTGTGCCAGAGCCGCGGTGGACCCTGATGGCCAGCCCCCCTCTCCCAATACTGGTGCCTGTCCGCTGGTGAGTCGAGCCACCCCGCGGTGGGGGGGGGTTACATCTGCAGAAGAAAGACCATCTTCCTGCCAAACTAAGATGTCGACTTCTTTTCGTGGACAATGTGATACGATCCCTTTCTTACGGACACGCCCATCGCTACAAATTCCAGATGAGGCACAAAAACAGCAGGTGCTTCAGCGGATATCAAGTGCTCCTTCAAGTGGTCTCTCCTCCACGTCAATTTCAACATCACAAATACTCCAGTCCTCAGAGGTGTCACCCCAATCGCACTTGCTTCCTCACAGCTCCCAAGTCTCCAGCTGCCCGTCTGAGTATGGGGTAACACAGATGGTTGAGTCTGCAGAGCTGTTTACTCATACTATAGCCTGGGAAACGGAGGTCTGCTCCAGAGCTTCTGTTAATCCAGACGAGGAAATGATCTGCACTGATGCCCAGAATCTTTATAAGTCAGATCCAGGACCAGATGAAGAAGGTTCTGAGCATAATGTAGACCCTCGTTCCCAAACTGTCACTCCTGTTGGTGGAGACAATGATGAAGACGATGATAAGACTCAAATACCTGATTGGAGCGACAACTTGATTTTTCGGTCAGGGCAGGAAGAGGTTTTGAGGACGACGGGTGTGATAACACACAGGGTGATGATGACGAGGTTGGAGATCCCACTTACTGTCAACCCACAGTCAGCCTGTCGATGAGGTCAACGGAGGAGGTGGAGGAGGATGTGACTAGCCCAGGGGATGGGGATGACTCAGTACCCGGGCCTTTGCCTGGCCTTGGGGATGTCGCGGTGGTCGGCTCCTTGGCCCGTACCCTGGGGTCACTCTTTAAAAGAGTGGATAATTGTTAATTTTATAAGAGTTCGTGACGCCACCTGTGGTATCTGGTGAGAAGCACCAGCGCTGCAACAGTCCACTGAGACCCGTGATAAGGCAGCTCGATGGTATAGCTCCCCACAGGTGGAGCTAGGTCTCAGGGCAGCGTATGCAGGGGGAATGCAGGACAGGCGAGACCCAGCTGGGTCAGAGCAAGAACGGGAATGGACACGGTAGTCACTTCATTACCTTTTACTGGAGGAAATTCAGGCACATCCCGGAGCACTGTAGGGTGAAGGGTGAATATCAGGATCCTCCCCAATGAGCGGGTGTAGGGCCTCCTGTTTCTTGCCTCTGCGTAATAAGTTTCTGACCTGCCTGGAGCTAGGCCTAACTTTGTCTCTGTCCTGCGCTGGCTGACCTTGTGGTAGGGCCTTCTCTTGGAGTTCACGCTCCCACTATGCGGGGCCTAAGCATCTCCTGGCTCTGTTACGTATCAGCACCTTAGCAATCCTGGGACTTGTAGTTCTCCAGGGATTCCGGTTATGCCTTACTGAATCTAGCTAGCAGGAGCCTCATGCTCCACTGCTGAACTATTAACTGAGTTCTCTAGACTAGACTGAGCTCCACTGCAGACTGACCTCTCTTAGGCTTCTCTGCTGCAGGAACTCTTCAGAGGAACTGAACTTACTAGCTCCACCTTCCCTATTTATATCCCTAACGGGCTCCCTCTGCTGGTCTGAGGTGGAAGGTGGAGATGTGTAAATGTTTATGGGGGCCTCTTGTGGAGGATTCCATCAATACACTCTTCTAGGATCTGTGATACCAAGCACAGCGGGGCGTCACAGATGCTATTGACGACGAGGTTAGGTTGTGCCTTCCTGGACAGAGACGGAGTACTGGAAGCACGTCAACAACTGCATCCTCAACCACAACTCTGCCTCTGACCACAAGTCGTAGTGGCTCTTCAGGTCGCATGGGCTCTAAGCCTTGCATAGCCTGGGCATTTATTCAGAATTATAAGGATGACCCAACTAGTGTTATCTGTAATATTTGTCACCAAAAGCTAAGTATAGGCCAAAAAATCCATAGTTTGAGTACTTCATGCATGTACCGTCACATGGATATGAAGCATAAGTTGCAGTGGGAAGCTCACTGTGCTACAATGTGGCCTAGCAGGCTGGGCCAACCACCGTCTGCCCCATCTTGTGCATCCGCGGCCTCTTCATCCTCTGTGACTGGGGGGACAGCAGTCACACATGTTTTTGGACGCAGACCTGCCACCTCTTTACCTGCAACAGCCAGTGTGATTGGCAGGTCGTCAGTTCATTGGGAAGTGGAAACACCTGCTGGTGTTGAGCGCTCTCTGACATCGAGAGCACCAACTTTGGATCAAGGCAACCTAACATGTCCACCTGCATCTTCCTCACAGACCGGCAGTTTGCCGGGGACACCCTACTCAACCCCGTCTAAGCACAACAGCCAGCCCTCGGTCCCTCAGATGTGGAAAAGTAAAAGACCATTTCCTCCTAGCCATGAGAAAGCTAAGAGGTTGAATTTCACCATCTGCAAGCTCTTGGCTACAGAAATGCTGCCTTTCCGCCTGGAGGACACAGTGGATTTTCGAGACCTTATGTTCGTCGCAGTGCCCCAGTACCAGATGCCCTGTCGGCACTACTTCTCAAAGAAAGGTGTGCCTGCGCTCCACCAGCATATCGCACACAACATCACCGCTTCTTTGAGAAACTCTGTGTGTGACAGGGTGCATTTCACCACAGACACTTGGACGAGTAGGCATGGACAGGGGCGTTACATGTCGCTGACTGGGCACTGGGTAACTATGGTGACAGCAGGACAAGGGGCTGCTGTCCAAGTCTTACCGTCCCCACGAGTTGTGCGTCAATCCTCTTTATCTCGAAGTTTCTCCACTGCTTCTGCCTCCTCAACCTCTTCTCGGTCCTCCACCTGCACCCAAAGCCTGTCTGGTAATGCCACCTTCTTTCTAACTGCGCAGAAGGAATCCTGCACACCTCCTTACTATGCTGGCAGCAGGGCTCAAGGCATCAGTGTTTACTTTGAAATGTCTGGGAAATGTGAGTCACACAGCTGAGGAGTTGTGGTCAGCTCTGGAGACCAAGTTTCATGAATGGTTGTCTCCACTGGACCTGCAACCATGGAAGGCCGTGTGCGACAATGCTGCAAACCTGGGTGTGGTCCTTCGCCGGGGCAATGTCACACACGTGCCTTGTATGGCTCACGTGTTGAACCTGGTTGTCCATAAATTGTTAGCCCACTATCCCGGACTAGACGGTCTTCTGCAGAGGGCACGGTCACTGTGTGCTCACTTCCGCCGTTCGTATCCCACAGCTCAACGACTTACATCTCTACAGAAGTCGTTGGGCCTGCCAGTTCACCGGCTGAAATGCGATGTGCCGACACGGTGGAATTCAACTCTGACCATGTTGCAGCGACTGTGGCAGCACCGACAAGCCCTGGTGCAATACGTTCTGACGTATAGCCTGGGCCAACGAGATCCAGAGGTGGGGCAAATCACGCTGCAGGAGTGGTCTCAGATCAAGGACCTATGAAGTTGACGCGCCCCCTGGGCCGTGGGGAACCCTGAGCCGGGCCGGTAGACGCTGGGGGTTGTAGTCACTGTGGCGGTGACCCGGTCCATGATCCAGGGCGGTCAATCCAAGGGTAATTTGTATATATGGGTTTTATAATGTCAGACTACGCCACCTCTGGAGTGGGGCAAAAGGGGCCGCCGCTGCGGAACAGTCCTCTGAAGCTGGTGGTTTTGCAGCAATGGTATTATTACTCACCACAGGAAGAGAGTAGCTTCAGGGCAGTCTGGGTGGATGATGGTGGTTGTAGTGCAGGGAGTCAGTAATGAACACAGAGTCCGTGTGATGGAGTCCCAAGATCTTCACTCACAGTTGTTGCAGTCCAGATTACGGGTACCAGAGCAATCTCACCCGTCGTGCTGTGCGTACTCAGTGAGGGGCTCAGTCCACCCCCAGATAGCTCCGGAGTACTTAGCAGGACCCCCTTCTGTGTGTCCTTTCTCTGGCCTTCTCCCTGCACCTCACACCCAGTGACACTTCTATCCGGTATCCTCGGGCCCTGGCAGGCGACTTGTGTTACGTCCCCTGGGTCCTATGTGGCTACCTTCTTAGTGAGACTGGTGTGGACTTTTACCTGCAGTACATGAAATGCTGCAGCCTCCGGTTTCTAGTTGAGCCTTGCTGTTTCTCCGCTAGTTGAGGGACCGGTTCCCCTTATCTGGCCTGAACCCTCTACCTCCTGGTAGCAACAGGAGTACGGGTGGCCTTCTGCACGGCCCGTAGCCCTAGGGTCCCTTCGCTTCCTGGAGCCTTCCTGCTCCCACTCCTCTCTTCTCTCCTTCAGTCCTGGGCCTCCCAGGCTAGGCCCGCCTCTGGAGCAGAGCTCATGCCGAGCCTCTGCTCCTGTCACTTTTCCTCCTCTGACTGGCTTGCTCTTTCTAAGATGGCTTCCTATTTATACTCTCCCTGTCATGTGCTCCGCTAAGCTGCTCCCCTAAGCACCCACTACATAGGACCCTCCCACCAGCTAGGGACCTGGACTGTGCTCTCCCTTAGGAGCAACCTCGCCCTACCCCCACTGCGGGTATGTGTTGGATGCAGGTGTTAGGGTCCCGAGCCATGTGCCTTCCTTACCTGAGGGTGAGATACCACACCTCTGGGTGAGATGCAGTAACTCTGTGGCGACTGAACCCTCAGGGGTGCCACACACCCTTCTGCACAGTTTTGAAATGGCGACGAAGATGTTTAGTGCTGACGACGATGCCATTATCAGCATGACTATTCCGGTGATTTACATGCTGGAGCACACATTAAACAGAATTCAGAGTCAGGTGGTGGGACAAGAGGAGGTGGAGGAAGTAGAGGAGGAGTCGTATGAGGAAGGGATAACATCTCCAAGGTCCAGACGGTTGGCAGCACCAAGGCGGCAGGCATGGGAGGGATTAACCAGGGCGCATGGTAGCAGCCAAACTGTTGAGGAAGGTGCAGGAGCCGAGGAAGAAGTGGAGGACGAACTGGCGATGGGCATGGAAGACTCATCAGATGAGGGAGACCTTGATCACATTTCTGTTGTGCGAGGTTGGGGGGAGAGGGCAGAGGAAGGAAGCATGATTCTTACCTCGCTACCAACACAACAAGGACTTGGTCCTCCTGGATGCGCAAGACATATGAGTGCCTTCTTGCTGCACTACCTGCAACATGACCCTCAGATTGTCAGAATTCGAAGTAATCCCGACTACTGGGTTGCCACACTCTTAGATCCCCGGTACAAAAGTAAATTTACCGAAATAATTCCTGCCATAAAAAGGGATTGACGCATGCAGGAGTATCTGCAGACGCTGTTGCAGAATCTTACATGTGCTTTTCCACAAAGCACCAGTGGTGCACGTAGTGAATCTCACAGTTCTAACTTGCCAACCGTGGGACTGTTGAGTCTTCATCACTCAAACCGTAACAGTAACACAGTATCTGCCGGTAACAGCAGTTTTGTGGAATCGTTTCACCACTTTTTTAGACCATCCTTTGCAAGGCCACAGGAGACAAGAAGTCTGACACATAGTCAATGCCTAGAGAGGATGGTGCAGGAGTATCTCCAAGTGAACATCGAAGCCATGACTGTGTCACTGGACCCTTGCTCATTTTGGTATTCCAATCTGGAAAAATGGCCGGAGCTCGCCACTCACGCCTTGGAGATCTTGTCATGCCCTGCAGCCAGTGTTCTCTCTGAACGTGTGTTCAGCGCTGCTGGTGGTGTGCTGACAGATAAGTGCACGCGTCTGTCCACTGAGAATGTAGACAGACTCACGTTCATAAAGATGAACAAATCATGGATTCGCAAGGACTTTTCTACCCCTGTGTTATCCTTGGGAGACTAAAACCTTGAGGATTTGGTAAAATCACCTCACCAACCGTTTTAAGCAACTGTGGGGCAATTGATGCCACTTAACCCTAGAACGCATGACCATAAAAATCTACACTTTCATATACCTGGGGCCTTTTAGGCCCATGTGTAAATAACATGGAATAACTCAAACTCAAATGACAAACAACTATATACATGAAGAATACCTAGAGTTTCAAAATTCTAACTAAAGTAATCTTGCAGAAAATGGAAAACAATTAACAGGGCAGGCCTGCGAGGCCCCAAGTATGCGTTCTAGGGTTAAGTGGTGTCTGTGCCACAATTTTGGGAAAAAATGGAGACTCTTTTTGGAGTCCCCTTGCTGTGTCTTACGTGACGTTGGCATCGTCAATTTCAGGTGGGTTGGGTCGCCCCCCCCCCTTTTAACTGTAAGAAACTACATACACTATGGCTTGGGGTAACACATATGGTTGAGTCTGAAGAGCTGTTTACTCAGAGGTCTGCTCCAAATCTTCAGTGTCTGCTAGTCAGCATAGAATTTTTAACTGCATCTAGCCTAGGCAATACTTTGGGCGTAGTAGCCCAGCTGCGAAGCAAGCTGCACCGCCTGTGTATCTAATAAGAATTTTTAAATGCATCTAGCCTAGGCAGACTGTGGGGACCCCCAACTAAACCAAGACGCTAAGCCCCCCTACCGCCCCCCTTTCCTTGACAATACAATAATGTAACTCTTACAACTGGATGGGTAAGGATCGGTCACAGCTTTATTAACTCTTTATACTCATTCCATTAGAAAGGCATTTTATTTCTAAAATAATTCAGCTTGTTGCAGCATGCCCTGGGTCTCCACTCCGGTAAGTTGGCCAACAAGTGTAACTCTCCAACATGTCTTTTCTATTTCCAGGCCACGGAGGATCCTGCGTACTCGTATGCAGGACTCTGACCCCCACCCATCACTCTTAACGCTTGTTCCACTCCGTCCTGGAGTCCTGACAGGAATATGTCCAGTACAATATCCATTAAGTGAACAACGTCGGGCCGTATGAGGCCTGCTTTATCTCCTTCCAGTTGTCGGTGTCGTACCACTACACCGCCTCTGTCTCTTCTAAATTTTGCCATCCGAATATTTATTACCCGCCTTGTCCGTTCGATGGCCGTGATGTCTCGCACACCTTGCCATACCGCTATCGGCACAATCTCTGACCATACTATAGCTAGTTTTGTGAAAAATTCTCTGAAGCGCTCAGTGTCTAGTTTCATTATTGCCATTAGTTATGCGCTGTTGTGGTGACCTAGGTTGTTTCCCCCGGCCTGTATAACTAAGATGACCGGACATCTTGCCTCTCTCCCTACCTTGATTACCTCCATTAGTACCTGTGGCCATAGCAGGCCTCTAATACCTCTGTAGTTGAAATGTGTGTTATGAAACTCTAATTTCCTCCCACCTGGTCAGACTTTCGCCCTTTTTTCTGCCCAATACATATACGAGTGGCCTATCACCCACACTGTTGGCTTACCGTCACCTGTAACCACGTTAGGATAACAAGTCCGGTCTTATGTATCTTGCCAAACACGTGGATCGCCATCTCCCTATCCTCTGAACTTCCGTTTCTGACAGTCCTGCTCTTGCTGCTTCCGTGGCCGCGCCTATGCGGAATGAGTGTGTCCCGTAATCTTTGGGGTGGTTCCCTGCTGATGTTATGCATTTATTAAATATAGCTTGGAACTGGTATCTTGATAATGGCATTCCATCAATGTGTGATAGGAAGAAATTACTTTGTGATCTGATGGTTAGATATGTTTTTACTATTGTTATCCGACTCAGTGTACCGTTTGTGGGTTGTAGAAGTACCCAAGTACCCAAGTGCCCCTGCCCGCTGGAACCGTTTTCGATTTGTGTATGCGTAGACTTATTGCATTATTGGCTATGACTACGTCCTGGTGTAATAAGCCTCCACTGGTGGTAATTTTGGATTGAGGGACTAATTCGCTTATGCATAGCGCCCCGAAGAAGGTGATCACAAATGCAGTAGACAGTAGAGTTGCTTCAAATTGTGAGTGTCATGTTAATGGTGTTAGGGATATGATGTGAGAAATCAATTTTAGTGACACGGGACGGGACGTCTACACTCCTGACTTGGCTGACCCCTTTAACACCCTTTTATGGATTGTCATCAGGCATAGAGGTGAAAGGGGCTGGCTTGCCCTGAATGTCCACAGGGTGGTGGAGGAGAGCAAACCCTCGCCATCTAGAGCCAATGACCCGGCTGGGCCAGCCAATTGTGGACAGGTGCTTCCCCGGAGGGAGCACCATTATTGAACTGCTGAACATTTTGTGTGCATAATTACCCTTCAGGGTATATAGACTTCAGGCTGGGGACTGTGAACACCCAGAAACTTATAATGTTTGAAAAATGTAACCTGCAACGTTTAAGTGAAGTGCCTTCCATAAAGGGAAGAAATGTTTTATTGTCTTGTGTATAATGCGTTCTAAAAATTTGCATGTCATGTATGCACTATTTTACTCTGTTCCAGCCCGCGGACGTGCTGTGTTTTACTAGGGAGGAATGTGGCGCCCCTGAGGGTTCAGTCACAACAGAGGTACTGCACATCACTCAGAGGTGTGGTGCCTCCCTTCACTCAGGTAAGGAGGGAGTGCTGCACGGAACCCCAAACACCCGCATCCAAAACCACACTGCTCCATGCCGGCTGGAGGGGCAACATGCAGAGCGCAGCTGCTGAGCCCTGACCCCGGCTGGAGTGGGGGGAACCCAAAGGTAGGGGGAACCAATAGTGGGTGTGGTTGGAGGAAGCAGATACAGGAAGCACTCATACAGTAGATATAAAAGGGAAGCCATTAGAGTGAGTACAGTGGTGGAGTGAGTGGAGTTTAGTGAGGGCTGTTCAGAGGAACAGTCCGGGAGCAGAGGCTCATCAGGAGCTCTGCTTCACAAGTTAGGGCCCAGGATAGAGGCCCTGGAGGGGAGAAGGGAGTAGGCTCCATTCTACAAGAGGATCCCAGGGGGTACGGCGCGTGCAGG
Organism: Phyllobates terribilis; assembly: GCF_046119375.1. NCBI lineage: Eukaryota > Metazoa > Chordata > Amphibia > Anura > Dendrobatidae > Phyllobates > Phyllobates terribilis. The sequence goes on along the minus strand of NW_027362763.1, from coordinate 732,175,801 downwards.
ACGGCACCCATACACCCCGCTCCTGGCAGGTGTCAGGAGGGATCTGTTGCTTCATTCTAATCCCCAGGGGGTCAGGTTGGTCACGGATCCGACGTACAGGAAGGACTTCAGCATACTCGAGCGGGATTGAGAGTGGGCAGCGTAGGGCAGCGGTGAGAAGGACCAAGTGTGAAGACGGTCAAAGTAGGAACGCGAGAAAGTGGGGTTCCGCCAGGCATTCCTAAGCTGCTTGAAGAAGGACTGAACCCTTGCCCGGTGAACGCAGCGCGACGAGGGAGTCCTTCACCTGTATAATGCACTTGTGAATTGCCTAAGAACTGTAAGTAAAACCTTGGACGACTGCATTGAGCAGCCTCTGTCTGTTTTTTCACCGGCGCCATTAATCCTCACCACACTACAACGCCCAGCGCACCTTCCATCTATTTTTACACTGCCCTGAGGCCCGCTCCGCCTGTGGGGAGCTGTACCATCTTTAGCTGCCCTGACATCTGCCTCAGAGGACTGTTACAGCACTGGTGATCCTCACCAGACACCAAAGGTGGCGTCACGAACTCTTTGAACATTAACTAGTAATAGGTAGCCCCTTTTGCGCACTGACCACTCTGGGCCAGCCACCATGATATCCCCAGTGATCTGCCACCGGCCCCAGGGGGCGAGTCATGTATGATGCCCTCTTTCATAATTGTATGGGACATATATACATATATATGTATGCATACCCCACAGGAGTAAATGCTTTTAAGCCCTTAAACATCGTTCATAGGCTTTACCAGTCTAAGAGTCCTACTTAGTGTTGAGCCACCCCCGTAGTGTTCGAGTTCGGTTCGATTCGTCGAACACCCGTGTGTTCGCCGAACTGTTCGTCGAACTGTTCTTCGAACACCTTCGAACACCGTTAAAATCAATGGCAGGCAAACAAAAACACATAGAAACACATAGAAAACACCTTCAAAGGTGTCCAAAAGCTGACAAACTGCTCAGAAGACATAACTAACACATGGAAAAGTGACAAGTACATATAGTCATGCGAAAAGAAAAGAGGAGGAGGAGTAAAAGGAGGGGGAGACACAGATATAGGCATGTCATGCCCTTCTAAAATCCAAAAAGTGAGAAGCCGACACGGCCAGTTCGTTCCTGCCCGTGCCACCTCCGTATCGCCGGGTTTGTGCCAGAGCCGCGGTGGACCCTGACGGCCAGCCCCCCTCTCCCAATACTGGTGCCTGTCCGCTGGTGGGTCGAGCCCCCCTGCGGTGGGGGGGGGGTAACATCTGCAGAAGAAAGACCATCTTCCAGCCAAACTAAGATGTCGACTTCTTTTCGTGGACAATGTGATACGATCCCTTTCTTACGGACACGCCCATCGCTACAAATTCCAGATGAGGCACAAAAACAGCAGGTGCTTCAGCGGATATCAAGTGCTCCTTCAAGTGGGCTCTCCTCCACCTCAATTTCAACATCACAAATACTCCAGTCCTCAGAGGTGTCACCCCAATCGCACTTGCTTTCTCACAGCTCCCAAGTCTCCAGCTGCCCGTCTGAGTATGGGGTAACACAGATGGTTGAGTCTGCAGAGCTGTTTACTCATACTATAGCCTGGGAAACGGAGGTCTGCTCCAGAGCTTCTGTTAATCCAGACGAGGAAAGGATCTGCACTGATGCCCAGAATCTTTATAAGTCAGATACAGGACCAGATGAAGAAGGTTCTGAGCATAATGTAGACCCTCGTTCCCAAACTGTCACTCCTGTTGGTGGAGACAATGATGAAGACGATGATGAGACTCAAATACCTGATTGGAGCGACAACTTGATTTTTCGGTCAGGGCAGGAAGAGGTTGGCTTTGAGGACGACGGGTGTGATAACACACAGGGTGATGATGACGAGGTTGGAGATCCCACTTGCTGTCAACCCACAGTCAGCCAGTCGATGAGGTCAACGGAGGAGGTGGAGGAGGATGTGACTAGCCCAGGGGATGGGGATGACTCGGTACCCAGGCCTTTGCCTGGCCTTGGGGATGTCGCGGTGGTCGGCTCCCTGGCCCGTACCCTGGGGTCACTCTTTAAAAGAGTGGATAATTGTTAATTTTATAAGAGTTCGTGATGCCACCTGTGGTATCTGGTGAGAAGCACCAGCGCTGCAGCAGTCCACTGAGACCTGTGATAAGGCAGCTCGATGGTATAGCTCCCCACAGGTGGAGCTAGGTCTCAGGACAGAGTATGCAGGGGGAATGCAGGACAGGCGAGACTCAGCTGGGTCAGAGCAAGAACGGGAACGGACACGGTAGTCACTTCAGTACCTTTTACTGGAGGAAATTCAGGCACATCCTGGAGCACTGTAGGGTGAAGGTTGAATATCAGGATCCTCCCCAATGAGCGGGTGTAGGGCCTCCTGTTTCTTGCCTCTGCATAGTAAGTTTCTGACCTGCCTGGAGCTAGGCCTAACTTTGTCTCTGTCCTGCGCTGGCTGACCTTGTGGTAGGGCCTTCTCTTGGAGTTCACGCTCCCACTATGCGGGGCCTAAGCGTCTCCTGGCTCTTTTACGTATCAGCACCTTAGCGATCCTGGGACTTGTAGTTCTCCAGGGATTCCGGTTATGCCTTACTGAATCTAGCTAGCAGGAGCCTCATGCTCCACTGCTGAACTATTAACTGAGTTCTCTAGACTAGACTGAGCTCCACTGCAGACTGACCTCTCTTAGGCTTCTCTGCTGCAGGAACTCTTCAGAGGAACTGAACTGCCTAGCTCCACCTTCCCTATTTATATCCCTAACGGGCTCCCTCTGCTGGTCTGAGGTGGAAGGTGGAGATGTGTGAATGTTTATGGGGGCCTCTTGTGGAGGATTCCATCAATACACTCTTCTAGGATCTGTGATACCAAGCACAGCGGGGCGTCACAGATGCTATTGACAACGAGGTTAGGTTGCGCCTTCCTGGACAGAGACGGAGTACTGGAAGCATGTCAACAACTGCATCCTCAACCACAACTCTGCCTCTGACCACAAGTCGTAGTGGCTCTTCAGTTCGCATGGGCTCTAAGCCTTGCATAGCCTGGGCATTTATTCAGAATGATAAGGATGACCCAACTCGTGTTATCTGTAATATTTGTCACCAAAAGCTAAGTAGAGGCCAAAAAATCTATAGTTTGAGTACTTCATGCATGTACCGTCACATGGATATGAAGCATAAGTTGCAGTGGGAAGCTCACTGTGCTACAATGCGGCCTAGCAGGCTGGGCCAACTACCGTCTGCCCCATCTTGTGCACCCGCGGCCTCTTCATCCTCTGTGACTGGGGGGACAGCAGTCACACATGTTTTTGGACGCAGACCTGCCACCTCTTTACCTGCAACAGCCAGTGTGATTGGCAGGTCGTCAGTTCATTGGGAAGTGGAAACACCTGCTGGTGTTGAGCGCTCTCTGACATCGAGAGCACCACCTTTGGATCAAGGCAACCTAACATGTCCACCCGCATCTTCCTCACAGACCGGCAGTTTGCTGGGGACACCCTACTCAACCCCGTCTAAGCACAACAGCCAGCCCTCGGTCCCTCAGATGTGGAAAAGTAAAAGACCATTTCCTCCTAGCAATGAGAAAGCTACGAGATTGAATTTCACCATCTGCAAGCTCTTGGCTACAGAAATGCTACCTTTCCGCCTGGAGGACACAGTGGATTTTCGAGACCTTATGTCCGTCGCAGTGCCCCAGTACCAGATGCCCAGTCGGCACTACTTCTCAAAGAAAGGTGTGCCTGCGCTCCACCAGCATGTCGCACACAACATCACCGCTTCTTTGAGAAACTCTGTGTGTGACAGGGTGCATTTCACCACAGACACTTGGACGAGTAGGCATGGACAGAGGTGTTACATGTCACTGACTGGGCACTGGGTAACTATGGTGACAGCAGGACAAGGGGCTGCTGTCCAAGTCTTACCGTCCCCATGAGTTGTGCGTCAATCCTCTTTATCTCGAAGTTCCTCCACTGCTTCTGCCTCCTCAACCTCCTCTCGGTCCTCCACCTGCACCCAAAGCCTGTCTGGCATTGCCACCTGCTTTCTAACTGCGCAGAAGGAATCCTGCACACCTCCTTACTATGCTGGCAGCAGGGCTCAAGGCATCAGTGTTTACTTTGAAATGTCTGGGAAATGTGAGTCACACAGCTGAGGAGTTGTGGTCAGCTCTGGAGACCCAGTTTCATGAATGGTTGTCTCCACTGGACCTGCAACCAGGGAAAGCCGTGTGCGACAATGCTGCAAACCTGGGTGCGGCCCTTCGCCGGGGCAATGTCACACACGTGCCTTGTATGGCTCACGTGTTGAACCTGGTTGTCCATAAATTGTTAGCCCACTATCCCGGACTAGATGGCCTTCTGCAGAGGGCACGATCACTGTGTTCTCACTTCCGCCATTCGTATCCCGCAGCTCAACGACTTACATCTCTACCGAAGTCGTTGGGCCTGCCAGTTCACCGGCTGAAATGCAAAGTGCCGACACGGTGGAATTCAACTCTGACCATGCTGCAGCGACTGTGGCAGCACCGACAAGCCCTGGTGCAATACGTTCTGAAGTATAGCCTGGGCCAACGAGATCCAGAGGTGGGGCAAATAATGCTGCAGGAGTGGTCTCAGATCAGGGACCTATGAAGTTGACGCACCCCCTGGGCAGTGGGGTACCCTGAGCCGGGCCGATAGACGCCGGGGGTTGTAGTCACTGTGGCGGTGACCCGGTCCGTGATCCAGGGCGGTCAATCCAAGGGTAATTTGTATATATGGGTTTTATAATGTCGGACTACGCCACCTCTGGAGTGAGGCAAAAGGGGCCGCCGCTGCGGAACAGTCCTCTGAAGCTGGTGGTTTTGCAGCAATGGTATTATTACTAGTGTTGAGCGAACATGCTCGACACTGCTCGGTACTCGCCCGAGCATCACGCTACTCGGGATGTTCGACGAGCACCGAGCATTTCCGGGTTACTCGGACGGGAGCTCGGGTCTCCGCCCTGCATGTTTGGCGCTCTTTACAGAGCCTATGAACATGCAGGGATTGCCAGCCAGTCACTGTAATGCCGCAGCCATGTTGTTTGTGGGCATGACAGTGATTGGCTGGCCGCACAGCGTCACCTCGAGTATTTAAAACCGGGCGCTGCCATCTTGGACACAGTCGCTCCGGATCAGACAGTGTAGGGATAGCGCTGCTGATTTAGGGAGAGATATATGCTGCAAAATAGTTAGTGTAGGGTCTGTAAAAACTGCCAGATCAAACACACAGTCCTTCTCAGGACTAATATCCATCCCAGGTATATCAGGCAGGCAGGCAGGCAGGCTGTATAGGAGATGCAGTGGTTATACCAGCAAACGCTGCATTACAGTCCTGTGTGCTGCTCCTGTTGCTGAAATTGCTGGACTTAGCTCCAGGTCCCGGGGGCCAGGAAAAATCCTTTTTTTTATCTAAATCCTCTTTTTTTTTTCCTCCTTCACAATGTACAAATACCCATCTTATTGACCTTTTGGTGCCCCCCCCCCAAAAAGAAGTGTGGTTTTGCAGTTCTATGGGCCATTTGTATCTAAAAAAAACAGTTTGAGTGTGTCGCTCACTGTTCAGCCGCAAATATATATATATTTTAAAAAGCCTGGTATACACCAGTAAATTATTACTGTGGTTTTGATGTTCCACGGTAAAACATCTCTATTATCCTGTTTTTGGCATTTATTGCTGTATAAAAATAATAATAGTGTCTCCCTGATTTTTCAGACACAAATATATCTGTTGAAAATAGTCTGGTGTAGGCCAGAGAGACAGAAGAGTGCTTTTGCTGTTCCACGGTAAAAAATCTCTATTAACCTGCTTTTTGCATTTTTTGCTGTAAAAAAAAAAAAAAAATAGTGTCTCCCTGATTTTTCAGACACAAATATATCTGTTGAAAATAGTCTGGTGTAGGCCCGAGAAATACAAGTGTGGTTTTGCAGTTCCACGGTACAAACCTCTGTATTATCCACTTTTGGGCCATTTGTATCTAAAAAAAACAGTTTGAGTGTGTCGCTCACTGTTCAGCCACAAATATATATATATTTTAAAAAGCCTGGTATACACCAGAAAATTATAACTGTGGTTTTGCTGTTCCACGGTAAAAAATCTCTATTATTCAGGTTTTGGTAGTTTTTTCCGTAAAGAAAAACAGTAGTGTCTCCTGACTGTTGTGACACAAAAATATATCTGTTGAAAATAGTCTTGTGTAGGCCCGACATCCCAGTGTGGTTTCGCAGTTCCACGGGTCAAATCGCTATACTATCCAGTTTTGGGCCTTTGGTATCTAAAAAAAAAGCAGTTTGAGTGTGTCGCTCACTGTTCAGCTTCAAATATCTCTATTTAAAAAAGTGTGGTATACCCCAGTAAACAATAACTGTGGTTTTCCTCTTCCACGGTTCTAATCTACTCTATATTACCCTTTTTCTATTGATAGTGCAAGTGTAAGCTATTTTACTTCATTTACAATGGGCAAGGCGCTTGGCAAGGGACGTGGAAGTGGACGATCTGGTGATGGTTCGTGCAGAGGACGGGGCCGTGGCCAAGGTGAAAATGTACCACAACCAACAGCCACATCTTCTCGCTCCCACTTCTTGACCGAATTACTAGGGAAGCACAGAACAACACCAGTATTGAGAACTGATCAGTGTGAACAGGTTATTAATTGGATAGCAGACAATACTTCCAGTTACCTGGGCACCACCACCTCCGGTCTGTCTTCCACACGGTCAACTCTTAGTAGCCGTGAGTCTCGACCGCATACTGCTCCTCACCCTGATGCTCCTTCCTCCCACCATGCAGAGTGTCGTCAGACAGCAAGTGATCCCACACTTGGACACTCTGAAGAGCTGTTCACTGGTCCATTTCCATATTTGGGCCCCTCGTATGATACGCTTGAAGTGGTGGAAGAGGAGATCCCATGTTGCGATGCCCAAATATTTGAACAGCCACAGGAAGTCGACGTTGGCAATCTGTCACAAGAGGTGGACGATGACGAGACACAATTGCCAGGAAGTGAGGAGGAGGATCGTGGTGCGCAAGTGGAAGAGGAGGAGGTGGTGGATGATCTAGTAACTGACCCAACGTGGAAGGAGGACAAGCAGAGTGAGGCCAGCAGCACACAGGGGGAGGGAGGCAGAGTACCCCAACAGGCAGGAAGAAGCAGTGTGGTGGCCGCAGACAGAAGGCAGGCAACCATTCCCCGTAACACCAACACGAGGGACGTTGCCAGTACAAGCGGTAGGTCTTCCAGAGTCTGGAATTTTTTTAAAGACTCTGTTGATAACCCCAAAAAGGCCATATGTTCCACCTGCCATGCCAGCATCAGCAGTTGTGACAAAACTACCAGCCTGACAACCACCAGCATGATCAGGCACATGGCAGCAAAGCACCCAACTTTGTGGGGCGAAACCCAGGGTCCACGACCAGTGTCAGCTGGTGTCACCACTGCTTCTTCCACTGTTGTGCATGCAATAGAACCCCCTGTTGTGTGTGGAAGGCAATCCCCTGTCCATACTGCATGTAAAGATGCCCCCTCCTCTCAGTCTTCACTTGTTATGGCAGTTTCTCAAGAAACAGCATCAACGTCCACGTCCACGTCCCACCGCAGCGTTCAATTGTCCATATCCCAGACCTTTGAACGAAAGCGGAAATTCGCATCTAACGCCTCACAGGCCACTGTCCTAAATTCGCACATTTCACGACTGCTTGCATTGGAAATGCTGCCTTTTAGGCTGGTGGAGAAGGAATCCTTCCCCAATCTTATGGCGGTGGCCGTCCCTCGGTACTCGGTCCCCAGCCGACACTATTTTGTCCGGTGTGCCATCCCCGCACTACACAAGCACGTGTCCCAAAGCATCTGCCGTGCCCTCAACAACGCAGTTACTGGGAGAGTCCACCTGATAACGGACACGTGGACAAGTGCTTGTGGCCAGGGACAGTACATCTCTCTGACGGCACACTGGGTAAACATAGTGGAAGCCGGGACCCAGTCGGACCTTGGGACGGAACACATCCTCCCCACACGGAGGATTGCGGGCCCTATGTCAGTCAGAGTTGCCCCCACAGTGTACAGCTCCTGTGCATTCCTCCTCCTCCTTCTCCTCATGTTCAGCCTCCATCTCAGATATCACCACATCAGTTACAAGCTGGAAGCATTGCAGTACTGCCTCCGCCAAGCGGCAACAGGCTGTGCAGAAACTCATAAGCTTAGGTGATAAACCTCACACTGCTTGTGAGTTGTGGACAGCTGTGAAAGAGCAGGCAGATCTGTGGCTGAGACCGCTGAACCTACATCCCGGCATGGTCGTGTGAGACAATGGCTGTAACCTGGTGGCGGCTCTGAGGCGAGGTGAGATCACACACGTACCATGCCTGGCTCATGTGCTTAACCTCGTGGTTCAGCGGTTTCTTAAATCGTACCCCGAGTTGCCAGATCTGCTCGTGAAAGTACGCCGCCTGTCAGCTCATTTTCGCAAATCGGCTACAGCTTCCTCCACCCTTGCTGTGTTGCAGCAGCGTTTGCAGCTTCCGGCACACCGACTGGTGTGTGATGTCCCCACACATTGGAACTCTACCCTCCACATGTTGCAAAGGATTTGTGAGCAGAAGAGAGCAGTTGTGGAGTACCAGCTGCAAAAAGGCCATCGATATTCAGGTCAGACTCCACACATATGACCTCAGGAGTGGACCTGGATGTCTGACATATGTACCATCCTGACAAACTTTGAGGAGGCCACCAAGATGGTGAGTGGAGATGACGCCATCATTAGTGTCAGCATCCCACTTGTCTGTCTTTTGCAACGCTCTCTGCAGAGAATTAAAGAGGAGGCATTGCAGCCAGAGTATGATGAAATGGATCAAGAAGCCATAGCGGGCGATTACACACAGCCCAGCCTCATCTCATCCCAACGTGCATTGGGGGACAATGAGGGAGAGGAGGAGGAGGAGGAAGAACAGGAGCTGCTATCATGTGTTGTAGACGGTAGTACCTGTACAAGTGTCATACCGTCGGTTCAGCGTGGGTGGCCTGAGGACAGGGGGGAGGAGGAAGAGGAGGAGGAGGAGGAGAGCATGGTCAGTCGTCATCTTGGTGAGGACACGGAAATCTTGCCCGTTACCAGTCTGGCACGCATGGCTGACTTTATGTTACGCTGCCTTAACCGTGACCCTCGCGTTGTCAAAATGTTGGGTGACAGTCATTACTGGTTGGTGACACTTGTAGACCCCCGCTACAAGGAGAACTTTCACTCTCTTATTCCTGAGGTGGAGAGGTCTACAAAAATGGGGCAATACCAGAAGGCCCTTGCTGCAGAACTCTTAAAAAAATTTCCATCTGAACACGCTAGCGGCAGAGGTCACAGTTCGCTGCCCAACCATGGCGTACAGGCGAGACAGATGCAACTTCAATCCAGCAGAGGCAGGGAAACACTGTCAACATTCTGGGACAGTTTTCTGACACCCGCCCAGCTTACAGGCCCTGAGGCGCGGGTTACTCTCACAAGGAGTGGAAAGTTTCAAAAGATGGTGAGGGAGTACCTTGCCGATCGTACCAGCGTCCTCCGTGATTCCTCTGTGCCTTTTAATTATTGGGTATCCAAGATGGACACTTGGAATGAACTCGCTCTGTACGCCTTGGAGGTCCTGGCCTGCCCTGCCGCTAGACTGTTATCGGAGCGTGTTTTTAGTGCCGTTGGGGGAATTATAGCTGATAAGCGCACTCGCCTGTCAACTGACAATGCTGACAAGCTGACCCTTATCAAAATGAACAAGGGCTGGATTGGGCCAGACTACTCATCACCAACAAATGACAGCAGAGTAACATAAAGTCAAATCCACTGTGTTATTTCGGGAGGTGTATTCACATGCACCGCTTCACACCCACACATTTAACGCTTCCTTGTTTCGGCTGTTTAATCTTCTTCTCCTTATCCTCAGCCTCCACCACCACTATACCACCAGGGTGCCAGCATTGCAAGTTCCTCCGTCCTTATTTTTGGCAGCTTTTGCTTGCAAGGCATAAGCAAATACTATGGGACACCCACTCCCCAATAATGGGACTTATGTTTGTAATATGCTGTACTGCATGGCTCTTGTAAGGAGCATTGCAAGTTGCTCCGTCCTAATTTTTAGCAGCTTTTGCTTGGAAAGCATAAGCAAATACCATGGGACACCCACTCCCCAATAATGGGACCTATGTTTGTAATATGCTGTACTGCATGGCTCTTGTAAGGGGCATTGCAAGTTGCTCCGTCCTAATTTTTGGCAGCTTTTGCTTGGAAAGCATAAGCAAATACCATGGGACACCCACTCCCCAATAATGGGACTTATGTTTGAAATATGCTGTACTGCATGGCTCTTGTAAGGGGCATTGCAAGTTGCTCCGTCCTAATTTTTGGCAGCTTTTGCTGGGAAAGCATAAGCAAATACTATGGGACACCCACTCCCCAATAATGGGACTTATGTTTGTAATATGCTGTACTGCATGGCTCTTGTAAGGGGTATTGCAAGTTGCTCCGTCCTAATTTTTGGCAGCTTTTGCTGGGAAAGCATAGGCAAATAATATGGGACACCCACTCCCCAATAATGGGACTTATGTTTGTAATATGCTGTACTGCATGGCTCTTGTAAGGGGCATTGCAAGTTGCTCCGTCCTAATTTTTGGCAGCTTTTGCTTGGAAAGCATAAGCAAATACTATGGGACACCCACTCCCCAATAATGGGACTTATGTTTGTAATATGCTGTAGTGCATATGGCTCTTGTAAGGGGCATTGCAAGTTGCTCCATCCTAATTTTTGGCAGCTTTTGCTGGTAAAGCATAAGCAAATACTATGGGAAACCCACTCCCCAATAATGGGACTTATGTTTGTAATATGCTGTACTGCATGGCTCTTGTAAGGGGCATTGCAAGTTGCTCCGTTCTAATTTTTGGCAACTTTTGCTTGGAAAGCATAAGCAAATACCATGGGACACCCACTCCCCAATAATGGGACTTATGTTTGTAATATGCTGTACTGCCTGTGACGTTCCCCCTGGGCCATGTGTACACGTGTGTGCGATACCCGGTGCCGGGTCTCTGGGGTCTGTAGTCTCCGTGGTGGTGACCCGGTCCCGTGGCTCAGGCTGGTCAAACCAGTGGCAGTCTTTCTTAGGTTTTGAGGTTAATTGTCCGACTGCGCCACCCGTAGATTGCGGTCAGGGAGTACCACCGCTGCAAGGCAGACCGCTGAGGCTGGTGTTGTGTGCGCAGCATAGAATGGGATTACTCCCCTCGGGAGGAGTATAGCCTCAGGGCAGTGAGTGTGGATGATGGGGGTGATGGTGCACGAGCGCAGCAGGAATGACTCAGAGTCTTTGCAGTGCAGTTCAGGGTCTTTATTGATGATTATAAGGTAGACCCTCCCGGGAGTACTGGCTAGCATAAGAGGCCTGGTCAGTCTGTGAGCAAGCAGGAGTTCCCCTGGCCAGGTGGAGTTGTAGGCCTCCCCGTCTGTCTGCACTCTTCCTGGCTACCTTGCTGTAAGAGGGTAGAAGTAGCCCACGTCCCTGAGTGTACCGTGTAGTGCTCACCCGTATGGCTGGTGACTTGGGGCCTTCTGTTAGCCTCCGCTCCACGACGGCGGTGCTGTTCCCATGCTTGTGACTGAGCCTCCGGGCTTCTATGGCCAGAGGACCTGAAATCCCCTGCCGGCTGGTTTCTGCTGCTGGATATATAAGTCCTCACAGCTTCGGACTCCTGTGTCCGGTTCCTATTGTCTTCTGCCAGGGCGAGCTCTGCTCAGCTTCCAGCCCCTGGTCTTTAGCTCCTAGCTCCTACAGAGCTCCTTGCTGTTACTTTCCCTTGCTCTCACTCTGACTCTGACTGTTCTCTGACTCACTCAATCCCGCCCCAGATCCAGTTTATAAGGGCAGAATTCTCCCCTCCCAGGATTGGGGCAGGAGGATGTTGCATGTTTAAGGGATCCTGACCAGGAAACCTCCCACTTGCTCTCCGACGTAATATCTCTATTACTGTGGTGACCAGACCCCTTGGGTGCCACACATGGCTCTTGTAAGGGGCATTGCAGTTCCTCATAATTTTTGGAAAGCCTTCCATTCACTGCTTAGGCCAACAGTGCACCGGAGACCCAGTTGCTATAAATGGAAAAAAAGGTTTAGTTAACGCCCTCAGACCTCCATGTCATTTCCAAGGGGCATTGGAGTGGCTCGAAATTTTTCGTAGGCATTGCACTCACTGTATGCCCTATAACTATGTAGCCGAACCGCTCCTTTTGTTACAGAAATATATCCTACAAGACATATCTGGTTGACTGAAAAAAAACTATAAATAAACATCCGACAAAACGGCCATATGTATTAAATAAAATAGACCTTTATTGGAACAAGTAGGGTATATAGTGACACAGAAAAAAAGAAAAAAAGAGAGCATCCACATAATAGAAATTATCATATTAAAATGGCTAATGATGTGCACACAGGGAATCAAAGTGATACTGCCACTGCCCTTAGATATAACCAACACTGCTATATCTGACCTGCTGCAATGGTCCGATTGGTCCATCCAATCTAGTCAGCAGGTACACACTATCCATGATGTGGATGGTTAGGAGTATTAACATTATACATAAATTAGAATGTGTATTATCTGCTTGTTCTTTGCAATCCTTTAAATATCTGGTTGACTGGCCTGATATTGATGTGAATGGTCCCTGTTCCTCCTGCTCTTTCTCCTTTGCCACTACCTCATCCATCATTTATCACCTGAAGCTTTGTTTTAACGGGAGTCATAGAACTTGGATAGTAGCAGGAAAACATCCAGCAATCCTCGGAGGAGGTAGGATATGCGCCAAAACGCTGACCACCTCAGGCCTAGCCGCTACTACATACATGCGCTTGCATTACAACAAAACAAAGCAGATGCTAACTTCTATCATCCTCATCATGCTCCTCACCTTGGCACTCTCAACTCCCCTGATTGAGAAGCCAGGGCCCACCGGAGGAGTCTGATAGTCCGGTGGGCTCGGCCAATGCTGCCCTAAAGCAGACCAGGCTAAGAAAAGTGTGGGAAAGGTTACCGGGACAAATAGGGGTGGCTGGGGACCGAGTATGGACACCCGGCCACCCCCTGGAGGCTGGGGAGCAAGCGGGGACACCCGGCCACCAGGCGGCTGGGGACTGAGTATGGATACCAGGCCGCCGACACAGCCATGGCGTGGTGGCCAGATTCCGCCTCCACATGCCTAAAAGGCCCATTTTAAAGTGCAAGCAAGCAGTATGGTATTGCAGCCTGGGGGTGAGTGGGTGGCAGGCAGCATACTTGAGCTTGTATTGCAAGGAATGGGGGAGGTACAATTGAACACTGCCCTGGGACTAAAACTTGCATGAGGATAGTTGCAAGTCTGCATCTTCTGATGCGGTAAGGATCACTTATGATGGGCACACTTTTAGACAGTGACCTGGGAGTCAGAGATGCTTCCAGGGGTCTTCCCCATGCTGTTCCCTTGTCTTTTCAGCACTTTATGCATGTGTCACACAGCACATGGCCAGATAAGGTTGTAAAATGTTAAAATGACATTTCACGGTGAATGCATTTGTCATAGTTGAAAGCAATACAAAAGTGCAAAAACGCATAAAAAATGCTACTTGTGAATATAGCCGAAGGTGTGGAGGAGTATTTTTGTTTTTGGTCATTTATTTTAACTTATACATAAGTCTTTTCCCTGGAAAGGATGTTCCTTAACTAGTGTTGAGCATTCCGATACTGAAATATCGGGTATCGGCCGATATTCGCGGTATCGGAATTCCGATACTTAATTCCGATACTTTTACAATATCGAATACCGGAATCGGAAGTTCCCATAATGCCTGCGCTCTGCAGTGTCTCTGAAGTATGACAAGCTGGATGGTAGCGCTCAGCTGAGATCCAGCCTGTCATCAGAATGCCATCCCAGCGTGGGAGAATTCTCCTGATCGTTTAAAAGCCGGCGGGCGGTAAAAAGCCGCTGGCTTTTAAACAATCACACAGCCCCATACTGCTTCCCCGCAGCCTCGCACCCCGATCCTCCGCTCCCCTCGCCACCTCCCATCCCGATCGTAAGTTAGGACCGGGCGGGGAGCGAAGGACCCGGGCGGGGAAGGCGGCAGTGAAAAGACTTCACCGCCGGCTTTCCCGTTCTGTGCTGCGCTTTCCCGCCGGTTATTTCAAATGAACAGCTGAGGTATCAGGTGATGCTGATCAGCTGTTCATTTGAAGTAGCCGCGGTGCCCTCAGAGGGTTCACGTGAGTTCATGCTTGACTGCATTGCATGAACTCACATGAACTTTCCCACGGCCGCACAGGTCAGCCTCACCTCCCAGACGATCAGCCCGTCATGATTGGTGTGTGTGGGTGTCTGTGCGTGTGTCTGCGAGTGTGTGCGGGGTGTCTGTGCGTGTGTCTGCGAGTGTGTGTGGGGTGTCTGTGCTATGTCTGCGGGTGTGTGCGATGTCTGCGGGTGTGTGCGGTGTCTGTGCGATGTGTGCGGGTGTGCGCGGTGTCTGTGCGATGTCTGCGGTGTCTGTGCGATGTCTGCGAGTGTGTGCGGTGTCTGTGCGATGTCTGCGAGTGTTTGCGGTGTCTGTGCGATGTCTGCGGGTGTGTGCGTGCAGGCAGACATAGGCCGATGTGACAATACTACTCCCATCGGCCTATGTCTGTCCCCCGTCCACTCGTGCCAGCAGGATCAGCTCGATGGGAGCAGTAGTTCCCATCAGCCTGATCCTGCTATTTAAATTGCCCTACTGTGTCCCCAATAAATTTTAAATACATGTCATTGGTGGCCAGTGGTTGCCTACAATAAATTAGTTCATACATTACCTGTCCCCGCCGATCGCCACCTAAATTAAAGTAAAAAATAAAAAACTACACCTATACTCACCTAGACACATAATTCCCCGAAGCCATCGATCTTCTGTAATAAAATATAAAATAATAAACCACAACCTTATCCTTACCCCTCCGTACTAGTCCACGAGTGTCCCACGATGATCTCCAGTTGGGGGCAGCCCGTTCCTGCCTGCTGTACCTGGCTGGACACAAATATAGTGCGAAGCCCCACGTCAATTTTTTTTAACTATTTCAGGAAATTCATGAAATAATTAAAAAAAAATTTATGTGGGGCTACGCCCTATATTTGTGTCCAGCCAGGTACAGCAGGCAGGAACGGGCTGCGCCCAACCACCAGCTGCCTATTTGTACCTGGCCGGACACAACAATATAGGGAAGCCCTTTTTTTAAAAAATAATTTCATGAAATAATTTAAAAAAAATTGATGTGGGGCTTCGCACTATATTTGTGTCCAGCCAGGTACAGCAGGCAGGAACGGGCTGCCCCCAACCACCAGCTGCCTATTTGTACCTGGTTGAACACAACAATATAGGGAAGCCCTTTTTTTCTTAATTATTTCATGAATTTCATGAATTTACGCTTTTCGCATAATACATTCTACATTATTCTTAGTTGTTTTACTTCATGTAGAATTAACCTACAAGGAAAGAAAGGGTTTATTTTCATTCCGATATTTGCGTCCCATTGACTTGCATTGGTTTCCGGTATCGGAATAGGCGATATCCGATACTTTTTGGGTATCGGTCCGATCCAATCCGATACGATATTTCCTGATATCTGAAGGTATCGCTCAACACTATCCTTAACATATTTCACAGGAAAAAAGTTTCACTTTCGTTTTTGAACGTTTTATTGTGAGCCCGTAAAAGTGGCTTAATACCTCTGACTACGTTGTTGACAGCAGTGACCTGGGGGTCAGAAATGCTTCCTGGGGCGATCCCCATGCTGTCCCCATGTCATTTGAGCACTGCCACTATCGTTTTGGGCACTTGTTAGGCTTTTAAAAGACTGCCGGGGGTGCCACCGCAAAAATGCTTGAGTCTCCCATAGACTAACATTGGGCTCGTTGCTCGGGTCGAGCACCCGAGTATCACGGCGAGCTCGGCCCGAGCTTCGAGCACCCGAGCATTTTAGTGCTCGCTCAACACTAATTATTACTCACCACAGGAAGAGTGTAGCTTCAGGTCAGTGTGGGTGGATGATGGTGGTTGTAGTGCAGGGAGTCAGTAATGAACACAGAGTCCGTGTGATGCAGTCCCAAGATCTTTACTCACAGTTGTTGTAGTCCAGATTACAGGTACCAGAGCAATCTCACCCGTCGTGCTGTGCGTACTCAGTGAAGGGCTCAGTCCACCCCCAGATAGCTCCGGAGTACTTAGCAGGACCACCTTCTGTGTGTCCTCTCTCTGGCCTTCTCCCTGCACCTCACACCCAGTGACACTTCTATCCGGTATCCTCGGGCCTTGGCGGGCGACTTGTGTTCCGTCCCCTGGGTCCTATGTGGCTACCTTCTTAGTGAGACTGGTGTGGACTTTTACCTGCAGTACATGAAATGCTGCAGCCTTTGATTTCTAGTTGAGCCTTGCTGTTTCTCCGCTAGTTGAGGGACCGGTTCCCCTTATCTGGCCTGACCCCTCTACCTCCTGGTAGCAGCAGGAGTACGGGTGGCCTTCTGCACGGCCCGCAGCCCTAGGGTCCCTTCGGTTCCTGGAGCCTTCCTGCTCCCACTCCTCTCTTCTCTCCTTCAGTCCTGGGCCTCCCAGGCTAGGCCCGCCTCTGGAGCAGAGCTCATGCCGAGCCTCTGCTCCTGTCACTTTTCCTCCTCTGACTGGCTTGCTCTTTCTAAGATGGCTTCCTATTAATACTCTCCCTGTCATGTGCTCCGCTAAGCTGCTCCCCTAAGCACCCACTACATAGGACCCTCCCACCAGCTAGGGACCCGGGACTGTGCTCTCCCTTAGGAGCAATCTCGCCCTACCCCCACTGCGGGTATGTGTTGGATGTTAGGGTCCCGAGCCATATGCCTTCCTTACCTGAGGGTGAGATACCACACCTCTGGGTGAGATGCAGTAACTCTGTGGCGACTGAACCCTCAGGGGCGCCACACACCCTTCTGCACAGTTTTGAAATGGCGACGAAGATGTTTAGTGCTGACGACGATGCCATTATCAGCATGACTATTCCGGTGATTTACATCCTGGAGCACACATTAAACAGAATTCAGAGTCAGGTGGTGGGACAAGAGGAAGTGGAGGAAGTAGAGGAGGAGTCGTATGCGGAAGGGATAACATCTCCAAGGTCCAGACGGTTGGCAGCACCAAGGCGTCAGGCATGGAAGGGTGGGGGAGAGGGATTAACCAGGGCGCATGGTAGCAGCCAAACTGTTGAGGAAGGTGCAGGAGCCGAGGAAGAAGTGGAGGATGAACTGGCGATGGGCATGGAAGACTCATCAGATGAGGGAGACCTTGATCACATATCTGTTGTGCGAGGTTGGGGGGAGAGGGCAGAGGAAGGAAGCAGGATTCTTACCTCGCTAACAACACAACAAGGACTTGGTCCTCCTGTATGCACAAGACACATGAGTGCCTTCTTGCTGCACTACCTGCAACATGACCCTCAGATTGTCAGAATTCGAAGTAATCCCGACTACTGGGTTGCCACACTCTTAGATCCCCGGTACAAAAGTAAATTTACCGAAATAATTCCTGCCATAAAAAGGGATTGACGCATGCAGGATTATCTGCAGACGCTGTTGCAGAATCTTACATGTGCTTTTCCACAAAACACCAGTGGTGCACGTAGTGAATCTCACAGTTCTAACTTGCCAACCGTGGGACTGTCGAGTCTTCATCACTCAAACCGTAACAGTAACACAGTATCTGCTGGTAACAGCAATTTTGTGGAATCGTTTCACCACTTTTTTAGACCATCCTTTGCAAGGCCACAGGAGACAAGAAATCTGACACATAGTCAATGCCTAGAGAGGATGGTGCAGGAGTATCTCCAAGTGAACATCGAAGCCATGACTGTGTCACTGGACCCTTGCTCATTTTGGTATTCCAATCTGGAAAAATGGCCGGAGCTCGCCACTCACGCCTTGGAGATCTTGTCATGCCCTGCAGCCAGTGTTCTCTCTGAACGTGTGTTCAGCGCTGCTGGTGGTGTGCTGACAGATAAGCGCACGCGTCTGTCCACTGAGAATGTAGACAGACTCACGTTCATAAAGATGAACAAATCATGGATTCGCAAGGACTTTTCTACCCCTGTGTTATCCTTGGGAGACTAAAACCTTGAGGATTTGGTAAAATCACCTCACCAACCGTTTTAAGCAACTGTGGGGCAATTGATGCCACTTAACCCTAGAACGCATGACCATAAAAATCTACACTTTCATATACCTGGGGCCTTTTAGGCCCGTGTGCAAATAACATGAAATAACTCAAGCTCAAATGACAAACAACTATATACATGAAGAATACCTAGAGTTTCAAAATTCTAACTAAAGTAATCTTGCAGAAAATGGAAAACAATCAACAGGGCGGGCCTGCAAGGCCCCAGGTATGCGTTCTAGGGTTAAGTGGTGTCTGTGCCACAATTTTGGGAAAAAATGGAGACTCTTTTTGGAGTCCCCTTGCAGTG
This sequence comes from Phyllobates terribilis, assembly GCF_046119375.1. Classification (NCBI taxonomy): domain Eukaryota; kingdom Metazoa; phylum Chordata; class Amphibia; order Anura; family Dendrobatidae; genus Phyllobates; species Phyllobates terribilis. The sequence continues at coordinate 732,157,267 of NW_027362763.1, read as the reverse complement.
TCTTACGTGACGTTGGCATCGTCAATTCCAGGTGGATTGGGTCGCCCCCTCCCCCTTTTAACTGTAAGAAACTACATACACTATGGCTTGGGGTAACACAGATGTTGAGTCTGAAGAGCTGTTTACTCAGAGGTCTGCTCCGAATCTTCAGTGTCTGCTAGTCAGCGTAGAATTTTTAACTGCATCTAGCCTAGGCAATACTTTGGGCGCAGTAGCCCAGCTGCGAAGCAAGCTGCACCGCCTGTGTATCTAATAAGAATTTTTAAATGCATCTAGCCTAGGCAGACTGTGGGGACCACCAACCAAACCCAGACGCTCAGCCCCCCTACTGCCCCCCTTTCCTTGACAATACAATAATGTAACTCTTACAACTGGATGGGTGAGGATCGGTCACAGCTTTATTAACTCTTTATACTCATTCCATTAGAAAGGCATTTTATTTCTAAAATAATTCAGCTTGTTGCAGCATGCCCTGGGTCTCCACTCTGGCAAGTTGGCCAACAAGTGTAACTCTCCAACATGTCCTTTCTATTTCCAGGCCACGGAGGATCCTGCGTACTCGTATGCAGGACTCTGACCCCCACCCATCACTCTTAACGCTTGTTCCACTCCGTCCTGGAGTCCTGACAGGAATATGTCCAGTACAATATCCATTAAGTGAACAACGTCGGGCCGTATGAGGCCTGCTTTATCTCCTTCCAGTTGTCGGTGTCGTACCACTACACCGCCTCTGTCTCTTCTAAATTTTGCCATCCGAATATTTATTACCCGCCTTGTCCGTTCGATGGCCGTGATGTCTCGCGCACCTTGCCATACCGCTATCGGCACAATCTCTGACCATACTATAGCTAGTTTTGTGAAAAATTCTCTGAAGCGCTCAGTGTCTAGTTTCATTATTGCCATTAGTTATGCGCTGTTGTGATGACCTAGGTTGTTTCCCCCGGCCTGTATAACTAAGATGACCGGACATCTTGCCTCTCTCCCTACCTTGATTACCTCCATTAGTACCTGTGGCCATAGCAGGCCTCTAATACCTCTCTAGTTGAAATATGTGTTATGAAACTCTAATTTCCTCCCGCCTGGGCAGACTTTCGCCCTTTTTTCTGCCCAATACATATACGAGTGGCCTATCACCCACACTGTTGGCTTAGCGTCACCTGTAAAAGAAACAAACCACATTAGGATAACAAGTCCGGTCTTATGTATCTTGCCAAACACATGGATCGCCATCTCCCTATCCTCTGAACTTCCGTTTCTGATAGTCCTGCTCTTGCTGCTTCCGTGGCCGCGCCTATGCGGAATGAGTGTGTCCCGTAATCTTTGGGGTGGTTCCCTGCCGATGTTATGCATTTATTAAATATAGCTTGGAACTGGTATCTTGATAATGGCATTCCATCAATGTGTGATAGGAAGAAATTACTTTGTGATTTGATGGTTAGATATGTTTTTACTATTGAGCCAAAAAATGGCAAATGGGGTTCAATGCCGATAAATGTAAGTTCATGCATATGGGAAAGAAAAACAGCAGTCACCCATACACATTAAATGGGAAACCGTTGGGGAAATCTGACATGGAGAAGGACCTGGGCATCTTGGTTAATAGCAAATTAAATTGGAGTGCCCAGTGTCAGGCAGCAGCTGCGAAGGCAAATAGAGTCATGGCATGCATCAGAAGAGGAATAGGGGCATATGATGAGAACATTGTTCTTCCTCTGTATAAAGCGCTGGTAAGGCCGCACTTAGAATATTGTGCACAGTTCTGGGCTCCGGTGCTCAGGAAAGACATATTGGAGCTAGAGAGGGTACAAAGGAGGGCGACTAAGGTAATAAAGGGAATGGAGGGACTAGAATACCCAGAGAGGTTGTCAAAATTAGGCCTATTTACGTTGGAAAAGAGAAGGCTTAGGGGAGACCTCATAAACATGTATAAATACATCAGGGGGCAGTACAGAGATCTCTCCCATGACCTGTTTATACCAAGGATGGTGACAAAGACGAGGGGGCACACTATGCGTCTGGAGGAAAGGAGGTTCCTGCACCAGCATAGAAGGGGATTCTTTACGGTCAGAGCCGTGAGACTCTGGAACTCTCTGGGAGAGGAAGTGGTGGCCTGGACGCCTTTCTTGAGAACAATAAAATTACATCTTATGCTGAGTGATAGTTAATTAATCCAGGGATTTAATCTGACTGTCAGATTGGTGTCGGGAAGTGAATTTTTCCTCAATGATGTAAATTGGCCTATGCCGCATGTTTTTTTTTTGCCTTCCTCTGGATCAACGCTGCGGAATAGCTGCAGTGCACAAGAAATAAGCTGAACTGGATGGACGCTTGTCGTTTTTTGGCCTTATAAACTATGTAACTATGTAACTATGTGTGAAAAAGTGTTAGAAGGGAGGCCACAGAGCAGGAGGTTGCAGTAGTCGAGGCAAGAGATGATGAGGGCATGCACTAGTGATTTGCAGATTCGTGGTTGAGGAATGTGTGGATCCAGGGGATATTTTTGAGTTGGAGTCGGCAGGAAGGGCTTGGATATGTGGTTTGAAGGAGAGATCAGAGTCCAGGGTTACCCCGAGGCAGCGAGCTTGCGGGACTGGGGAGAGTGATCAGTCATCTACTTTAATTGATAAGTCTGTTGGGGGGAAGTTGAGTCAGATGGGGGAAAGATAATGAATTCTGTTTTTTCCATGTTAAGTTTTAGAAATCTAGCAGAGAGGAAGGATGAAATAGCGGACAGACATTGTGGGATTCTGGTTAGTAGGGAGTAGATATCGGATCCAGAGACGTAGATCTGTGTGTCATCACTATAGAGGTATGGAAAAATGCAAGAGCGCAATAGGGTCTTATCCAATTAATAAATGTTACATAAAAGTATTAAAAACTGCTCACCTAGTAGGGTTGTGTGGGACACAACAACTATAAAGCCTGGTCTCCAAATGCTGCAGCTTCCTATGGATATGTCAGAGATAGATCCTGGGAAAGGAAGTTGTTTCTGTGCTCTCTGGAGTCACGACAAACCAGTAGTATGGATAAAAATGTAGGTTTATTGTCTACGCGTTTCAGAGTCCACCGACTCCTTCCTCAGGACAACCATAAATAACAACGGAGTAATCAACATACATGGTATAAATACAAGGGGGAAAAAAATTTCAAAAAAGTCATAAAAGAACAGAGGGAGGGGTGTGTGCAATCACATGCCTATTACCGTCACATATTTGGAACAGACCATCTGAAGATATGCAAATTGCAAGTATTTTCTACTAGGTAGGGAAAATGAACATATGTTGAAATCTACCAAAACCCAAATAAATAAATAAAATATGTTACTATCGACATGACATACTACTTGGGAAGCAAACTGGTAGTGAAAAGGGAAAAAAAAGAGTGGATTGCTACTTGTAGAGCAATAGATTGGTACAATTAACAATTGCACTAGTGGAATTATACAGGTTCAAATGACCTGGTAACTAGAATTATATCTGTAAATAATTTAAAATTATTGAATGGGTCGCTCCTCATGTTCTAATATATGCTTTAATGGTTTTATAAAAATATAATATTTAGATCCATGTTCATTTTATTATTTCAATTTTAATAAAATTCACTAAAACATTTATTTGAGTTACCCGACTCAGTGTACCGTTTGTGGGTTGTAGAAGTACCCAAGTGCCCCTGCCCGCTGGAACCGTTTTCGATTTTTGTATGCGTAGACGTATTGTGTTATTGGCTATGACTACGTCCTGGTGTAATAAGCCTCCACTGGTGGTAATTTTGGATTGAGGGACTAATTCGCTAATGCATAGCGCCCCGAAGAAGGCGATCACAAATGCAGTAGACAGTAGTGTTGCTTCAAATTGTGAGTGTCATGTTAATGGTGTTAGGGATATGATGTGAGAAATCAGTTTTAGTGACACGGGACGGGACGTCTACACTCCTGACTTGGCAGACCCCTTTTCCACCCTTTTATGGATTGTCTGATGATGAACCTTTGTCACATCTCCCCAATTCAGTAGTTGGAAGTGAAATGCTACTCCGGTCAGACACCACTGCGCTGACGCCCCTGATATGCCCCTCATAATTAGCTGGTGGAGAAATTCTATGGTGACTTGTGATCTGGCTTGTTCACATTGGTCAACCCGTCTGCCTGCTACTAGTCGTGTCCACTCTTCCCATGCCTTACCGTATGCTTGCCACATCGACGGGGCAACTGACGCTCTGATTAATGGCATCAACTATTCGCCACTAGATACCATAGGGAAGGTGGGCAACTGTTGCCCGATGGGTGGGCGTTGTGGAAGAGCTCTGTGAAAATCTGCCAATTGAATTGTTATAAAGCGTTAGCAGCAGCTTTAGACCCCTCAGCATAGTGGCTAGCGCGGACCCATACATTGTGTTTTAGGCACAGGAATGCTAGCCTGGGTAGTAGGCCTAGCACTGGGAGAGACGATGATGCCATCTTATTAATGCAGTGCGCTAGGCTGGTGTTTTTTGTTATGAAGCGTATATTTTTGTAAGCCAGGCGCGCGCCCCATATTTCTATTGCTACCACTATTGGGAAGAAAAATTATTTTAAGGGCTAGATGCAGCTAAAAATTATTATTAATTTAAAAGCTGGTGGAGCTTGGTATAGATGGCCTAATACAATGAGTCCCACACACTGCTAGAAGCCCAAATATTTTTTCAGAGCTAGATGCAGATAAAAATTATTTTTAATTTGCAACCTGATGGAGGTCAGTATAGATGGACTAATAGAAAAAGTCCCACACACTGCTAGAAGGCCAAATATTTTTTCAGAGCTAGATGCAGAAAAAAATTATATTCAATTTGCAACCAGATGGAGGTCAGTATAGATGGACTAATAGAACAAGTCCCACACACTGCTAGAAGGCCAAATATTTTTTCAGAGCTAGATGCAGATAAAAATTATATTCAATTTGCAACCTGATGGAGGTCAGTATAGATGGACTAATAGAACAAGTCCCACACACTGCTAGAAGGCCAAATATTTTTCAGAGCTAGATGCAGAAAAAAATTATTTTTCATTTGCAACCTGATGGAGGTCAGTATAGATGGACTAATAGAGAAAGTCCCACACACTGCTAGAAGGCCAAATATTTTTTCAGAGCTAGATGCAGATAAAAAATATTTTTAATTTGCAACCTGATGGAGGTCAGTATAGATGGAGTAATAGAGAAAGTCCCACACACTGCTAGAAGGCCAAATATTTTTTCAGAGCTAGATGCAGATAAAAATTATTTTTAATTTGCAACCTGATGGAGGTCAGTATAGATGGACTAATAGAGAAAGTCCCACACACTGCTAGAAGGCCAAATATTTTTTCAGAGCTAGATGCAGATAAAAAATATTTTTCATTTGCAACCTGATGGAGGTCAGTATAGATGGACTAATAGAGAAAGTCCCACACACTGCTAGAAGGCCAAATATTTTTTCAGAGGTAGATGCAGAAAAAAATTATATTCAGTTTGCAACCTGATGGAGGTCAGTATAGATGGACTAATAGAACAAGTCCCACACACAGCTAGAAGGCCAAATATTTTTTCAGAGCTAGATGCAGATAAAAAATATTTTTCATTTGCAACCTGATGGAGGTCAGTATAGATGGACTAATAGAGAAAGTCCCACACACTGCTAGAAGGCCAAATATTTTTTCAGAGGTAGATGCAGAAAAAATATATATTCAGTTTGCAACCTGATGGAGGTCAGTATAGATGGACTAATAGAACAAGTCCCACACACAGCTAGAAGGCCAAATATTTTTTCAGAAATAGATGCAGAAAAAAATTATATTCAATTTGCAACCTGATGGAGGTCAGTATAGATGGACTAATAGAACAAGTCGCACACACAGCTAGAAGCCCAAATATTTTTTCAGAGGTAGATGCAGAAAAAAATTATATTCAGTTTGCAACCTGATGGAGGTCAGTATAGATGGACTAATAGAACAAGTCCCACACACAGCTAGAAGGCCAAATATTTTTTCAGAGCTAGATGCAGAAAAAAATTATATTCAATTTGCAACCTTATGGAGGTCAGTATAGATGGACTAATAGAATGATGCTATGCCCAAAAGGTTTTACTTCACTAGGTGCAGTAAAAAATTGGTATTCTATACACAGGTGGTGTATCTTGCAACACAGATAGGCTACTCCACTGACTAACACACTATGCAATAGGCCAAAAAGGATTTGCTTTGCTAGATTCAGCCAAATGCTGTGAAAAAAACTTGCACAGCACTGGCACAGACCTGCCTGGCAAAAAGTGATAGGAACTGATGTAACCTAGCCCTGAAAAGGACTGCAATAACAAGTAGACCCTACTCCCAACCTATCTATTTAAGAGCACAGACCTGCCTGATAAAAGTCGTATGAAATGATGTAACGTAGTCCTTAAAAGGACTGCAATTACAACTATTCCCTACTCCCAAGCTATCTGTAGATTTGTGCGAAAATTGGCTTGAAATTAACAAGGTATAGCGCACACAGCAACAGCGTTGCCGTCTAACACGCAGCTGCAGCAGTGAGAAAATGGTGGCGACGGGGAAAATGGCTGGGTCTTATAGGGCAAGGACATGTGACATACACTGCCAATGACACATGCCCTTGCTTGTGTGAAAAAAACCACTTCACTCCGTGTGTGCGCTGCTGATAGGCTGACAGATTGCACCTCCCCACTGTAAATGCGGGAAAGAGAAAAAAAAATGGAGATCTTCATTATTCCTGCAGAGATCCATCCCCTGCCCTTCCCCCCGCCCCGCTGTACACTCAAACTGCGTATTAACATTAATTTTCATCATTACTGAGAAAAAATCCAGTTATGATTTTGGTGCACGAACAGTTATCGAACATAACCTCGAACAGCCGAATTTTTCTCAAATCGTTCGTGTTCGCCGAACGGCTCGAACACCGCCCAAAACAGCTCGAATTTGAGATTGGTGAACAGTTCGAGTCGAACAACGCTCATCCCTAGTCCTACTCCTTAAAAATGGAAAAAAATGTTTTCTGAGGCCCTCCTCTACATGTCTTCCAGGGTGTATTGCAATCCCTCCTTCTAATTTTTGGCAGCCCTTGCACTTCATGCATCAGAGTCCCTCTTACTTCTAGTTTTTGGCAGTTCTTGCATTATCCGCATAATCTTTGTGAGATTCAGAGTTCCTCTTTCATAAATTAAACTGGATGTGTTTGACCATGTCACACTGACCACATGCCCAGATAAGGTAGTAAAATGTTAAATTTACATTTACCAGTGACCACCGGTGGGTGTAGTTTTATTTCCCTCTCTACTATGTCATCTACTGTAGTCATAGGCGACAGGAAAATACGATGAAAGATGACCCGGCTATTAAGGCGTTGAGGAAGTGGGTTGTTTTTTTTTTCCTCTTTTTAATTTTGCCTTATATACCAATCATTATACAGGAAAGAATGATTCCTAACATTTTTTCTTTTAAAATCCATTTTATCTTTGAGTTTGTATGTTTTATTCTGAGTAATATTCTAACAACATTGTTCCCAGCAGCAACCTGGGAGTCAGAGAAGGTACAGGCGTCTTCCCCATGCTGCTCCCATTCCATTCCAATTTCAGTGATTTTCCTACCTCCCCAGGACCACTAACAACTGGAGATTTTACAGGTACTGATGTTGATTTTTTAATCCCTTTACACAACTTAAAGTCCACTACTGATCAACCCAAACTTAATCAACTCAGGACCATAATTAAAATAAAAACAGTGTATATTCACCTCCCCCAGTGGCATTATTCCAGTGATGTCGAGGCTGTTTTTCCTTGAGGGTGATGTGATACGTCATGTCAAGTGCAGGTTGCCGCCAATGAGTGGTTGCTCGTCAGCTGCAGCTCATTAATATTCCTTCAGAGCAAAACTCCACCCTGATGAAATAGTAAGACTACACACAACACAATAATTTCACATCACCCTCTGGAAACAGAAGTGCTGACATTGTTGGGTTAGCGAAGCTCCCAGAGGTGAGTATACGCTGTTTTTATTTTAATCAGGGTCTTGGATTGATTAAGCTGAGGTTGTCCTAGTGAAAAACCACGTTAAGACACAAAAATAACCAGAAATAGGATTTATATGCAGAATCAATGCATCTTCATTCATAATTGATTGAAAATGATCAAAAGTTTATTAAATTAAATGTAAAGCATTCATTCATTCGGTCTTCTGCTTTTATAGCGGCATAATGTAGATCCTTGGTGACTCCTTATTTTAATACATTTTTTTCCTTGGCAGTCCATTATTTCATATATTAAAAGGCAAATAACATCTTAGCATTAGTTACTTTCAAAAAGCTTTCATTGATTGGATTTAGCTGCTTTACCAGCTCTCACTTAATGTGTCTTTATCCTCTCCTATAGGTTTGAAGTTGTATGAAAGTAGTAAAGCCACTTAAAAGTAATTTGTTAATCTGCTGAAGACTTATCAAAGCACCTTATAGACTAAAAAGTTACGTTCACTCACCTTTGGTGAACCTACAAGAACATATTAGAGACTTGCTTAAAGACAATCCATTAAAACTTTATCCCTTTGTCCCTTTTATTAGCATTAGTCAAACAATTAAAATGGATAGTCTCAAAAAACTCATCATCAGCAAAAAAGATTTTTTGTATTAACTAGACTTCAGTCTGCGGTTGGAGGCCAAAAAATGTTTAGAAATGCATGTGTAATACCCCAGAGTTGGGTATTCCTAAATAAAAGATCTCTGTATAGGTTAAATGTATATTAATGTTATTGTGATTCAGCAATTTTCATATTAGTTTATACAGAAAAAGTTAATATCCTCACCAAGGCAGATTGCCAAGTGAACAGTTGGTAGGTGTAGTTTTGCACACAAAAGTAAGACACATTTTAGGCTGTGTACCCACAATGCGTTTTCTAAGCGCTTCCGCAGCGGCAAAAACGCTTCAGAAACGCTTAAAAAATGCATGGTAGAAGGCCTGCCATGTTCCCTAATGATAATCCGCATGTGCTGTGCACATGCTGCAGAAATTTCCGCTGCGGATTATCATTGCGGGAAAAAAAAAGCAGCACTACCAATTATTTTGCGTAAGTGCTGCGTTTTCACCGCCATTGACTTGCATTGGAACGCATGGAATCCGCATCACTGGATCTGTACATGCGCATTCCATGCGTTTCAATGTGCGGATGGTACCCGGGTCTGGAGGACAGGAGACTGTCCTCTGGACCCAGGTACCATAGAACCTGTAAAAAAAAGAATAAAATAAAAAATAAATATTATACTTACCTTCTGATAGCCCCCGGTGTGCTTGTCTTCACTTACCGGCAGATCACGGTGGACTGAAGGACCTGCGGTGAAGTCATTTAGTTATGTGACGGCAGGTCCTTCAGTGTACCGTGAGCTGCCAGCAAGCCAGGACGGATCGAATAAAGACTCCGGGGGCCATCAGAAGGTAAGTATATATTTCTTTTTTTATTTTTTACCATTCTTTACGGTCACACTATATAAATCCATGCCGTTTGCATGGATTTATATAGTGTGACCAAGTTGTCAAGCACTTTTCAAGTAATGCTAAAATCACTTGGAAAGCGCTTGACAACCCACATGTGAAAATGCATGTGAAGAACACTTCACTTCCGCATGTCCCTGGCAGGAAAACGCATGTAAAATCCGCATGTACAATCCGCATGCGTTTTTCTGCCATTGAGATGTAGAAACGCTCAGGAAAAAATCCGGAGCATTTCTGCATCGTGGGCACATAGCCTTATAGTTAGTTAATCTGTCTAGAAAAGATGTTTGGAGTTAGTTTGATAGAGAAGAAGATGTAGAGAACATCAGGAAGAGTGGAGGAAGAGAGAGTCCATAATGGGAGTTAAGAAGAGAAGCTCAGTGAGCACCACTAAACAGCCACAGCCAAGCATGTAGGGGGTTCTCACCCTTGTTCCTATCAGGCTGCAATGGAGTGGCTAACTTGAGGGAAAACATGAGGGAACACCGACGTCTGCCAATTGGGGCGAGTGACCGCCAAGTTCCACAGAGCACTCACCTGTCTATTGCTATTGCAAGTGTGTCCAGGATGCAGGAGCTACATTTGGCCATTGGTGGTTACTCATAGAAGACTATGGGGTTAATGTTATCTGAATTGCACTTCATGTCATATGGTGGGTAGTCAGGATGGGACAATAAGGCCTATCATGGATAGAGAGTCTGCAAGGAAACTATAGCGTCAGTACTGGACACCAGACCTTAGACACCTGGAGGGACTTATTGATATTGCTACTCATTTGCTTCCCATTGCTCTGCCTCCACTGCCGGATGTTGTACGTAATATGGAACTGTTTTACCATCAGCATGTGCTTGTCTGTACTGTAACCCTCTTCGTCTGTTTAACCCTTTAGGCTTTGCAAGAGTAAAGTTTACCATCTGTTTTTACCATTTGTCAAACTCTCCTGGCTTTATACCTCTCTCTCTCCGACCTCTCCTAAACCCTTGTCTCTGTCCTGCACCAAACACCAAGGGGAACGTCAACCACATCGCACAACACCATCTTGAGGGGAAAGGAAAACGACATTTAACCCCCGCACACCCCCAGCTGTATGTCCGTTATCATGTCCCTCTGCAGTGCCAGATGTCGGGCACACCCACCACCGACCGTGTTAACCAGGGAACGCAGAGAGGATCCGACTTATGCCTAGTGTACTGGAGGGTTTAAACCCTGCGCTCCGGTGTACCACATTGAATTTTGGTATCTCGACAGGATCCCACCTCCGCGCCCCCTTGCCTGTAAAAGAAAAGAAGTGTTCTAAAATGTTTTTTAATAAGAAGAAAACTTAATTTGAAATGTGCTTAAAGAAAGTTAAAATGGCAGACTATCTGTACTCAAAATGGCGGACTGTCGTTTTGCTAAGGAAAATGAGTCCCATCGTAGGAGTGGACTACGAAAGAGTGCCAAAAGAAAGCCCAGCCCACTGCAAAAGAGAGCCAAAACTAGCTCAACCCACTACAAGGGAAACACCTGACAAGAAATACTGCCCCCTGGAAACTAAGTCCTGCCTGCCTACCACAGAATCAACTTGAATATAAGTTACGACCTCTGAATGGAGGAACCAAAGAAAGAACAGCGCTGTTTTCCGAGGAGAAGCGCCATTGCTGAGCTGGAGAGAGGAAGCAGGACCCATCACCAGGCTCCGCTAAAGCGAATATGGGCAACGCTGAACCTATTTTTACCTCCAGCTGCCATTACTACTGGTCGAACACTTTTCCAGCCAAACTCTAAATGGTCCATTAATCAAAATAGGCCCGGAACAGGGTATCGACAGGGAGTAGGGGTTCCCACTGCACTAGGCTGCAGAGCCTGGCAGCAAGATGTCACTGGACGAAGCTGCAGCATCATCAATGGAACAGGTTAGTTCAGAAGCGGCACCGGACCCTCCTGTGACCGCCTACGTCCCCATCACCTCAGGGCTGATCCCCAATCCACCGGAATAATGCACTGCGGGCTCAGCCACTAAGCCAAAGTACACCCGATCTCACTCTGACCTAAGTGGGATAAAAAAAATCATTTACCACACAGAACTTTTAAAGGCTATGGCCTTTTGTTAAGAGTTCCGGGCCTTCTGTTTAAATTAGGATCCAGAAGATGTAAACAGGGCATTCACCACTTTAACCCATTCCAGTACCACTGAGTGGGGTGACCCTAAGTGGGAGGGCTCATAGCAGGAAGTGGCCAATCCGTACCATTTCATCAGGCCTACCCAGGCTTCAGTGCCATCTTCTCAGCTCCCTCTGTCACCTTACCAGGAGGTCATGATCGGGTCAGTCGCAGGCCCGTTGCCATTTGCCCATAGCACTACTCTTCCCTGCCAGGCTGCAACCAATTCTCCATATGTCATCTAGCTGGTAACAGGCCTCAAGCCAAAAGCCATGCCCCTAGGTCGTACAGGGATGACGTAGCCGCACCTTCAGCCATCGGGCCGGTTACCTATGGCTTACCAATATAAAAACTGTACCACCAATCCCAAAGAGGCCTTACCAGGTCTAGCCAGGAGGCTACTCAGAGACTCCCCCTCCACCTACTTGATGAAAAGTTTAGTGAGGAAGCCGACGAGCAGAAGCGGCGTTCAGTAAGCTTTGTCGGGGACTGGTTAGCTGGACCATATGCCGACTCTTTGGAAAGAGACAAGACAACCTGGCATGTCCACTCATTTGACAAAACCAAAAGATACAGGTTTCTATTAGAGGGAGGTACCGATCACCACATCTGCATAAACCGTATGTCAGTAAAACAAGACTACCTTCCCCAGTGGCTGCACAACCTACATCCTGGAGAGGTTGTACAGTTCTTGAAGTTACCCAGCTGGAGAGGCTGGTATGCCGTCGCAGTCACCAGGCCCTGTATTGCCTCCGACGTAGAAGCCCGGCAGAAGGAAAGGGATTAAGAGAGGGAAGCCTGTCATCTCTATCTGGAGTCAAGAGACAACAGGTACTCTGGGCCTCCATTGGAAGAAGCTGAGAAGCCATTATCATCTACAGTGCCGTCTCCAACTACAGCTACCATCAGAGAGACCGCTACCTCTGCAACCACCGTCCACTTTCCTGCTACTCCTTCCTTTCCAACTGTGCAATGTACTGTTAACCTCGTATCTATGGTCTACTTGTCTGCCTCTACCCAGCTGAGTCCTGTTTTGCTTGATGTACTGCCCATTTATCCAAAGCTGTCTACCAACCAAGAAAGAGAACCACTGTCTAGTAAGTGAGCCGATGTACAGAATTTAAAGAGAAACTGCCCCTGAGGAAAAGTTGTGCTTGTTGCATCTTAATCGTTTGACAGAGATAGTTCCCCATCTCTCCACCATGGAATGTTTTTCTCTCTAGGCTCACAGAAAAAATATGTTTACAAATCTACCTTGAAAAGGCTGTTTGTCCGTTATGATGTGACTCCGCAGCGCCAGGCGTCGGGCATGCCCACCACCGACCATGTTATCTGGGGAGCGCAGAGAGGATCCGACCCATGCCAGTCACACTGGAGAGTCTAGGTACTGCTCTCCGGTGTACTACACGTGCTCTTCCATTTCCAAAATGACAGCTGTCAGAGCTACAATTATTTATTTATTATCTGCCCTAATGTTTCCTGACATCCACCCATCCTGAATGCATGTCCTGATTCTCCCCATTTTCTTTCACCTCCATCCTTTCAACACATCTCCAGTTCTTATTCCTACCATGATCTGTAGAAGTAGAATTTGTAGTCTTCTAAAGATGAGTGAGTAATATCAAGTAGAATTGATTTCTACCCGAATTTTATGAGACGCACACCCAGCTATATCCAGGACACCACGGATATTCTCTGCAAATTGTCAGCCCTGGGCCCACTTCCGGAAGACACAATACTAGCCACCATGAATGTAGAGTCTCTCTACTCTAACATTTCTCATGAGGATGGGATTGCAGCATGCAAACATTTCCTACAAAAAAAAACAATCTGGCCACAGAACCAACTCTGCAATTCATCAGGTTTGTGCTTCATCACAATTATTTCTCCTTTGGGAACAATTTAAACCAACAATGTATGGGCAGCGCCATGGGAAGCAAAATGCCCCCACAATATGCTAAGCTATTTATGGCTAAACTGGAGGAGGAGTTTTTGTCATCTTGCTCTATTAAACTTCTAATATACTTCCGCTACATTGATGATCAGCTAATAATCTGGACAGGCTCAAAAGATGATCTGCTGACCTTCCACGATAACTTCAACAGGTTCCACCAAACCATCAAGCTAACCCTCAACTTCTCAAAATCCCAAATACATTTTCTGAACACGACCATATACATCAAAGACAACACCATTCAAACATCAATTTACCATAAGCCCACAGGACGTCCGGCATATCTTAGATGGAACAGCTTTCATTCAAGACACACAAAAAAATCCATCATCTACAGTCAAGCTCTGAGGTACATTCAAATCTGTTCAGACAGTAAGGACAGAAAACTGCAGATGCTATCACTGAGGAATACATTCCTACAACAAGGATACCATCCACTGCTAATAGATGAACAGATCCACAGTGCTATAAGGATACCAAGAACCAGCCTCCTGGATTACAGACAGAGGGAGGAGAACAACAGGGTACCTCTTTTGGTCAAATACAACCCCAACATGAACATCCTAAGGAAAATTTGTGCTGATCTCCAACCCATATTTCACGGAGTCCACAAACTGAAAAAAATATTCCCAGAACTACCACTTCTCTCCTACAAACAGCCCCCTAACTTAAGGAATCTCCTTGTCAGAAGTGTCCTCTCATCACCATCAGTGACAGGCACATTCCCATGTAAAAACAAAAAATGCAAAACTTGTACCCACATATTACCATCAAATACAGTCTGCATACCAAACACAAATCAGGACTACAAAATCATGGATGTCTTTTCATGTACATTCTCCAATGTGGTGTACATGATACAATGTACAAGGTGCCCAGAAGGAATTTATATTGGAGAAATTATGCAAAAATTGCAAACAAGAATGAATTTACACAGACACACAATTAAGAATGAACTGGACACGCCTGTGGGAAAACATTTCTCTGGCCCGGGATACTGTATGACAGATCTAAAAGTTTTAATATTAAAAGGTCATTTCAAGGACGACAGAGAGAGAAAAATTTAGGAATTCAATTTGATAAGAATGTTCAATTCCTTGACAACAGGACTCAATCAAACACCTGGATTTATGATTCACTACATGGATTCACTTCACACCTCCACCAGATGGTCTCCACATAATTAAACATTCCCATGGACTTGACATTTGCATCTAAAATCCCTAAATTTGATCTCTTTGACTTATCATTAGGAGGCATCACCCCTTACACCTCATGAACAAATGTCTTCCTGTAGCATCTCTTAAATGTTGTGCCTTATGTCAATTAATTTCTAATTATGCCTGAAGAAGAGACTCTGCTCTGAAAGCTTGCATATATATTTTTTTTCTGGTTAGCCAATAAAGGTATTACTCCGAGAATATTTTTGTCAATTTTGGGCATAAAAGTATTCACATCGATTTTTCTGGCTAACATGATACCACAATATAACTTTGTATTATACCCAAATTTTAAAAATATCTGAATTTGCCAAAAGGTGGATTTTTTATAATTTGCTTCCTCGCAGATTCATTTACATTTTTTTAACCATAATTGACCATCAAAAGGTTAAAAAAACATTATAAAAATTGTCATACTCACCTCACGGTTTACCTTTCCAGCCCCTTCACGCTTCATCGCCACCTATCCGGTCTTCACCACATCTTTTGATCCCTTGCTGCTGACTATGGAATCTTCGGGTCTCTCGTCCTGTGTCGAACTTCCATGTGTCTTGGTGCCCAGCAGTGTTCTCTTCAGCTATGCAGGAGGTCATGACATCATAACGTGCACTGTTGACTTCCTGCTCACTTGTGCAGAACCCTCCTGGCGCCATGACACCCAGAAGTCCAGTACCGATTGAGGGATCGAAGACTCTAACACAAGTGAGGGATCTGATGATGAGACAAGGACCAGACAGGCAGTGATGAGTAACGAAGGGGTCGGAGAGATGGGCGGTAAGGTGGGTATTATGTTTTCTTTTATTTTTACAAATTATGTTTACAATGCTCTGGTGTCTGGAGACATACCAGAGCATAATAAAGGACATTAAATCTGCGGAGAATAACTTCTCAGTGAATCAAATTTCCCTGAAAAAAACTCGCAAACAGGCGAATTTAAATTTCACTCATCTCTATCTGTTTACTTTCCAGGCTCCATCTAGCCATACACAATAAATTTGTACATTCAGGGAAATATCAGTCAACCATCTAAAGTGTATGATAACCTCAAGACTCTCCCCTAGAAATTTAATCTATAAATTGTACCCTCTTTAATGCCACGTCTATTTCAACCTCCCATAATCTTTTTTTCTGCTAAAACCTTTTTAGAAAGTTCTTAAAGCTGAAGACATATTTTGTACAGTAGCATCACATTAGGGGCTTGCTAGTTAAATAATTGTGTAATAAATTCTTTTACTTCCATCATATAGAAATTTACACTTTGCAGCATTGGAAATCTAAAATCCTAATCAACTTATTACTGGAATTAATCTAAGGCTAAAATTACATTAAATAATTGCTAGTTTTCCAATACCATAATTAGAAGTAGACTAAGATCTCAATGGGCTCCTTAACAAAAATCAGAACAGACTTCACTTTTCAATAAGAGCAACTATAGCAAATATATTTTGGAGGGACAATTTAAGTGCAATAGGTTGTATCCAACAAACCAGTGTATAAAGAAAAGTGGTAATTGATCACCCTGTGAAGTTGTGTGAAACACAACAATAGTTACGCTTTGGAAAAGAGGTGCTGCATCACCAAAAGGTTGGAGGGTACAATATGGTCTTCAAACAGTGGAAAATGTGGGTGATCTGCACAAACTTAGCTATGTTCGTGATCTGACAAACTTCTTCAGGAGAACAGAACCACCTACAGGTGGTTCTCCTGAAGACGAAGTTTGTCAACTTCGAAATGCGTCAAGAATAAAATCACATAAACATTCTAATATTGCACTTTATACCTATGTTGTGGATAAGAAAACAGCAGAGCAGATCATCCACATTTTCCACTATTTGTACACTAGAATTTGGACATAAAACACCTTCAAATGTTGCAGAAGTTTTAAGCAACACAAAATGCCAGTTTTGGCAGCTCCATCAAACTGGGAATACCTCTGGAGAAGTCAGTGTGGGGTGTAAGCCCGACAAATTCATAAGTGTTATAGCTATTCCATGTGACACAATGCTATATTATTAGAGATAAAATAAAGAATTTTCATATTTTAGAGCTGCTTTGGTTTATATACTTGTGAGAGCTAGCGAGTTATCTATGGATCTCCATATATATCCAAAAAGCGGAGGCAATTTGTTCTTCCAGGGATGGTGAGCCCATAATCTTTTATAAATACCTGTATGCACACCTCCGCTCCACTCAAAGGGTTTCCGGAGGACAATTCTCAGAAACCTGCAATTTTAAGAAAACTCCTTTAAGTTAAGTTTCTGTATAGGAAATTCCACTTCTCAGCTACTTGCAGGATTTCTTTGACTCAAGGGAACAATTCTGACAATAGAAGTATATTAATATTAGTATGAGTTATTGTGTCTTTAATTCCCTAATGTCATTGTGAAGGCCAATTCTTTACACCAAGTCTGAAGTAATTAGCTGACTTTTTATAGACATAAGGAAGATTATTATTCTTATTATTACAGATAATCATTATTTATACGGTACATCCATTCTTCCACTATCTAGTGATGTATTATGTATAGTAAAGGCTTGGTAGACACCAACCTCAAACAGTTTTAAGCAGCTTATGCTCAATTAAAAGTGAATATACATTCCCGGAGCTCTAATAGTTTATATTAGGAGAAGTTACTTTTCTCAGTCATCATTTGGAGCACAAATCCCTTCTGATAAAACCGTGAAAAGCATCAGGTGTAGTTTGACATCAGTCTCCGCGCACATGCCCATTCCTTCATGGCTCACTGGCTGTGCGTTTATGAGTTCTTTTGATTGGTAATTGAGAAAATAAATCTTTGAAGGACCTACACAAATGCAAAATATAAAGAAGACATTACAATTCTGTAGATGCCTGATCGTATATCTCATAAAGGTCCCTTTTGTGACCACGGGACTTTAATTTTTTTTTTCTGGGTAGAGATTTAGCATCGGCATTGAGGCTATAAATGCTTTAGTGACACACTGTCAACGGCAGCCTATGTATTTCCATGAGTAATGACTTCATCGTATATAATCTAGATTATGTGGAAATCATTGTGACTATACATGGAGCCGAAAGCAAATCATATTATTGCTCCAAGTACACCATCGGCCAGATTCATTATTGTATTTGCACCTTTTTGTCTAGATGTTAGTGTTTTTCGCCTTATTCTTTTTCTATTGTACTCTTTTTTAAGGTTTATTTTATGTGTTTGCCTATTTTTGTTTTTATGTTCATTATTGGGTGCAGAGATTGGGGATTCCAAATGTTTTCTGCTGATTCATTATTTGCAACTGTTTTTAAAAGTCACAATATTTTTGAACAAATGTACTGCAGTAATCCCCTTGAATATTTTTTTAGCTAAAAAGTTGCAAAAAGGTTAAAGTAAAAAGAAAAGAGGATTTACTCTTCTCCACAAGCTTATCCCTGACCTGTCTGGTTTGTTCCTTGTTTTTTATGATGCTGTTTGATCTCTAATGCTCTCAAACAAACCTCTGAGGCCTTCACAGAACAGCTGTAGTTATACTGAGAATAAATTACACATGGGTGGACTTAATTTACTAATTATGTGACTTCTGGAGTCAATTGTTCACTCTGGATTTTATTTAGGGGTATCAGACTACAGGGGGCTACAAATCCATTCTTTGTAGGTGGTAAAACTTTCAAAATTGGCAGTGTATCAAATACTTATTTTCCCCACTGAATGTGTAGCATAAATGATGATCTCCTATGAATGTCGTCTAAGTGCCGACGTTCATAGGAGATGTACAATGACTGGCACAGGGGTCTCATGACAATCCATCGGCGACCTGCAATCACATGACAGAGGCACCGATAGGCATGTCTTGTGACCTGTTTAACAGTGGCATTTAACTTGTTAACAGCTGTGGGTGGATCTTGGATACACCCGTGGCTGTTAGAGGCACATAACAGCTGATCAGATCAGCTGTCATGTGTAGGTAGAAATGTGGGCTCAGCGCTGAAGCCTGCGTCAAATGCAGGTTAACAAGCCCACCTCTCTGTAAGGCCAATATCCCATTTGATAGACAGCAGAGCAGAAGCAGAAATAAAGGCCCATCCCTACTTTCTGTAATTTCTCTCATTGTCTTTGCTGCTAGAGAAGAATTACAACTAACAACAGGCAGTGAACAACAGGTTACATAGAATACTGATTATATCTATCTGTAGCTGTGGTTTTTTTCTCCTACGTCATGTGGCTACAGGGAATTTTATTACAATTAGTAGTTAGTATAAAGTCAATTCTATGGTACTACTAAGGATCTGCTGCTTTTCTGGCTATTTTTAATAGAAAATAAAGACATATTATTGTACTGAAAAGACTGACAGCAAGTCAGTAGTAGAAAAGTAATTAATCTTAGAAGCCTTAGACATTCTGACAGGTATCCAGATGAAAGAAGGAATTGTCTCTTTTTAGAAACTCTTAATAAGATGAATTGCACTTGATAAGTGATTTCACCCCTGAGCCATTACTTGGCTTGCTATATACTAGTTGCCTGATTGCATGATTAAAGCTAAATACTTTATATTATATTTGAAATCTTCAATGCTCTATTTCATATACATAGAATCAGCAGTAATATATAGTAAAAGCATAGCAAGTGGACGAAAGGTGGCTGGGGGAGCAGCCAGTGAGCTCTTCTTCTTCCTCAGCAAAGCCTTCTCCCAGCATGCAATGGTTTCAATACTTTATTGTACTGAGGCTTCTTTTTGTTGTATTTTTTTGAGGACAGAGAGGGGGTTAAACATAACGAAAATCACTTCATGTCAATGACGCGTATTGTGTTCCCCCCATGTGACCATTTGGACCTCAGCACTGTGGACGGATCGAAGACCCGAGTAGACAAATAGGGAGCTGCATTGAAGGTGAAGTAAGGAGTAATTTAAAGGTTTAAGACATGTGAGTAAAATTTTTGGTTTTTATAACCCCTTTAAGGATCTACTTTTATTATGCTTTGGGGTCCAGAGAGACCCCCTTATAACATAATAACACAATTGAAGCAGCTTCCATTCATTCAAAATGTATTTGTACTAAATTGTATATTCAGGCTTTCTCAATAAAATCATCCCAAAATAAATTTGTGGAAATTCGTTCATTTCGAATTACGAGAATCAGTCACTGGCCTTATACTAAAAAACAAAACCTAGGATACAAACAATGAGCAATTATTTTGCAGTAAGTAAATAGTAATAGTGCATGTAAAAAACATACGGTACTTAGTTAACACTATTTTTATCAAAACAGCATAAAAGCCATCTCACCGTGACAAAGTATATCCAATTAGAATCGTCATATATCTAGTATTTCACCTCTCTATATGCCAGCAGGCCTGAATAGACGGGGGCAGAGCAGGACCCAGGCCTGAATGTTTTAAACCTGCCCATGGAAAGCTATATAAAGAAGATAAACAGTCCAAAAAGGGGGACCACGCCCCTATATGTACAAAGTACAAAAAATGAAAGCAAAATTTAAAAAATGGGCTACCATTCCTGTCGGTATAAGGGAAATGTGTAGGTGCACATTCACACTGTGGCAATTTGACAGACAGAACTTAGGACAAAAGTGTAGTGACCAATACCTTGTCTGTTCATGACCACAGTGTGAATGTACACCTACATATTGCACTCATACCAACAGGTCCATTTCTTTGATTTTGTTAATATTAAAAAAATTAATAAGTGTTTAAAAATTGATAGCTTTTCCTCTTTAATATTAGATTAATTGGGTCTCTCTATTGGCACCCACTCCTATCAGACAGACAGATAGATAGATAGATAGATAGATAGATAGATAGATAGATAGATAGATAAATATTTGCTGTGCTTTTCGACATTGAGATCCAGAGTCTAGAATTACTTCAATGTGAAAATCCAATCAGTTTGTACAGTATATTATATATTATATGTATATTATATTATATTGTATGTGTCTTCGCTTTATACTGTATAAGTATAATATATTACACTTATACAGTATAAAGTGAAAACACATCTAGTGCTGTGGTATTTAATCAGCATTTATGACAAATAAGCTTGTACACCTCAACAATCTATGGTATCCTATCGAGCAGGACATCACGTCTCCCAACACTTTCAACCATGAGAACATGGACATGATTTACTGGATGGACGCGGCCTGAGTAGGAGATGATGTCAGAGTGAACATAGATTGATGGAACTGAATAATTTAAGCAAGGAGTATCAGAGGATGAATTATAAGACATGGTGCATCTCCCAGTCAATAGTTATTTATACAGTTTTATGATTTTTTTTTAGGTTATTAGGACTACAGTAAAATCATTGGAATAAGACTGTGAGCCCTGGCGGGCAGGATCCTCGCTCCTCCTGTTCCAGTTGCCGTCACGTTTTGTTCATGATTATTGTAATTGTTTTTGCTATGTATACCCCTTTTCACATGTAAAGCACCATGGAATAAATGGCGCTATAACAATAAATAATAATAATAATAATACACTTGGTGTTATGAACTGACCTGGGTTGGAGCAGTGGTATTGCAACTATTAGGAGCAGCACCGGTAGGTAGCGTAGTCAGGAATCAGCCAGAGGACAGTACACGGAAGCAGCAGTATATTATGAAGGATAAGCAGGTTGTGTAGTCAGAAATCAGCCAGAGGTTGGTACATGGGAGCTGCTGTACAGTTTGAAGGATAAGCAGGTTGTGTAGTCAGGAATCAGCCAGAGGTTGGTACATGGGAGCAGCATTATAGTTTGAAGGATAAGCAGGTTGTGTAGTCAGGAATCAGCCACAGGTTGGTACACGGGAGCAGCATTATAGTTTGAAGGATAAGCAGGTTGTGTAGTCAGGAATCAGCCAGAGGTTGGTACACGAGAGCTGCTGCACAGTTTGAAGGATAAGCAGGTTGTGTAGTCAGGAATCAGCCAGAGGTTGGTACACGGGAGCAGCAGTATAGTTTGAAGGATAAGCAGGTTGTGTAGTCAGGAATCAGCCACAGGTTGGTACACGGGAGCAGCATTATAGTTTGAAGGATAAGCAGGTTGTGTAGTCAGGAATCAGCCAGAGGTTGGTACATGGGAGCAGCTGTATAGTTTGAAGGATAAGCAGGTTGTGTAGTCAGGAATCAGCCACAGGTTGGTACATGGGAGCAGCTGTATAGTTTGAAGGATAAGCAGGTTGTGTAGTCAGGAATCAGCCACAGGTTGGTACATGGGAGCAGCTGTATAGTTTGAAGGATAAGCAGGTTGTGTAGTCAGGAATCAGCCACAGATTGGTACACGGGAGCAGCTGTATAGTTTGAAGGATAAGCAGGTTGTGTAGTTAGGAATCAGCCAGAGGTTGGTACATGGGAGCAGCATTATAGTTTGAAGGATAAGCAGGTTGTGTAGTCAGGAATCAGCAAGAGGTTGGTACATGGGAGCAGCATTATAGTTTGAAGGATAAGCAGGTTGTGTAGTCATGAATCAGCCACAGGTTGGTACATGGAAGTAGCTGTATAGTTTGAAGGATAAGCAGGTTGTGTAGTCAGGAATCAGCCAGACGTCGGTACACAAGAGCAATAGTATAGTTTTGGATAAGGCAGTAGGTGAAAGAGGATTTTGACTAAAGGTTGAGAGCTCAATAATATCACAAGGAAGGAAGTGCAATGCCAGGTTTAAGTAGGTTGTTCAATCAGGAGCTTACACAGTGGAGGCAATCAGGAAAAACACAGGTTCTAGTATCTGGGTTAGCAAGGAACAGTCCAGCGAGCTGAATAGCTGAAAGGGAAGAGCTGGTTCACAAGAGCTGCTGGGTTCAAGTCCTAAAACTTGGTGTAGAGCTGTAGCAAAGCTGAATTTCTCTGTTTAGCTCATCTTTTTGATGTATATTTTAAGTAATTAAGCAGGACCATTGCACAGCCATAGTTACTTCTTGTGATGTTGTTTGACTTTTTACAATCCCAGCGTAAAAAAAAGAAGCAACTCCAAGAGCTTTAGCTATGCTTCATATTTCTATATGGACTAGAAGGGAATGTACTTTTTTCTGCCTGATAAAGAAATAAATGTGTTCTTAAAGTATATACATAAGAAGCCACAACACACGTTTCAGTACTTAACCTTGATGTTTACATTGTGTACGTAACCACAATGTGTGATTGCATTAGTCTTCGTCTCCCACTGAGTAATTGGATCTGTTAATAACTAGAGACACAGTGAAAACCATTATAATAAACACTATAATCGACGCATAGATAATATATCTGAAAGCTTTCTAGGGCATTTAAAAACAGTGATATTTATATTCAGAAAAATCAGTAAGTCCCCACCAAAATGCAGTTTTTTCAATGAGTCTTTTGCTTCTTTTATACAATGTTTTTTTACACACTCAATCATAATTAGAATTCATATTTTGTTTTATTTGACATTTCACCCTTGGGTATCATGCAGCAGACACACTGTATTGTCAATCATGTCTTAAATCACAGCAGCAGAAGGGGAGTGTGTTGATTTTTGGGGCTCAGTGACCAGTTTGCTCAGGAGATCATTTAGGACTGTGCAGAACAAGGTCAATGTTATAACACTGGGAAGGAGTGAGGGAAGGAGCAGATTCTATCATAAAATGTGACTCCATCGGTGGAGACAAAAGAATGTTAAGAGTGATAAATTTAGTCAATGGGGACCAGAATTTGACTGAAGTTTTTTTAATCCACTAAACAAATTAATTCCAAGGACTGATTTTTCAAGATTACATGCACATTCACATTTTCTTATACATTTTTTATAATTCTATACACATGACAGAGTCTGGCTACTCTTCATATGGCTTCTGTCAAGGAATAACAGGCTTGGAGGTCACAAACAGCTCTCTGCTGCCCTTTATCATCTAGATAATTACGCGATTGAATAACGATTAACAGAGGAGTCCGCAGGCTGTTTCCACTGGAAAACTAACAATGAATGTATGGTATATACATTTTTGATCCTAACGCTTGGAA
Organism: Phyllobates terribilis; assembly: GCF_046119375.1. NCBI lineage: Eukaryota > Metazoa > Chordata > Amphibia > Anura > Dendrobatidae > Phyllobates > Phyllobates terribilis. Next base: position 732,133,504 of record NW_027362763.1, on the reverse strand, counting down.
TATATGTATATATACAGTACAGACCAAAAGTTTGGACACACCTTCTCATTTAAAGATTTTTCTGTATTTTCATGACTATGAAACTTGTACATTCACACTAAAGGCATCAAAACTATGAATTAACACATGTGGAATTATATACTTAACAAAAAAGTGTGAAACAACTGAAAATATGTCTTATATTCTAGGTTCTTCAAAGTAGCCACCTTTCGCTTTGATGACTGCTTTGCATACTCTTAGCATTCTCTTGTTTGTGTTTTTTTTTAACTTTGACTATGGGGTTAGTAATGGGGGTGTCTTATAGACGCCTCTCCATTACTAACCTGGGCTTGATGTCAGCTGGCATTATAAGCTGACATAAACCCCAGCTCTATTACCCCACTGCCACCGCTACAGGGCAGTGGGAAGAGCGAGGCTAAGTGCCAGAATTGGCACACCCTATGAATGCGCCATTTCTGGGGTGGCTGACGGCTGGTGTTTCTAGCCTGGGAGGGGGCCAATATTCATGGCACCCTTCCTGGGCTATTAATATCAGCCCCCAGCTGTCTGCCTAGCCTTTGCTAGCTATTAAAATAGGGGGGACCCTCATTTTTTAGGGGGGTCCCCATTTTAATAGCTAGTAAAGGCTAGGCATTCAGCTGGGGGCTGATATTAGTAGCCTGGAAAGCTCCGTGGGTATTACCCCCTTCCCAGGCTTCAAACATCTGCCCCAGCCGTCTGCTTAACCTCCGCTAGAGACTAAAATTATGGGGCACCCCACGCCAATTTTTTTTTTAATAAATCCTTTATTTTAACACTAAATGACAAGTACAGTAATCAACACTGTCACTGTACTTCTTATATATGTGACTGACATGTTTCTATCTATCTAATCTATGTGTGATTCTCTATTCCTTCTATTCTAAATTGTCGGGTACCGCTGCTGAATTGCCGGCCGGCTTTTTTAAAGAGACGGTGCATGAAAACACTATTATTTTTTTTAATAAATTCTTTACACTAAATGACAAGTACAGTAAGCAACACTGTCACTGTACTTCATATATATGTGACTGACATGTTTCTATCCATCTAATCTATGTGTGATTCTCTATTCCTTCTATTCTAAATTGTCGGGTACCGCTGCTGAATTGCCGTCCGTCTTTTTTAAAGAGACGGTGCATGAAAACACTATTATTTTTTTTAATAAATCCTTTACACTAAATCACAAGTACAGTAAGGAACACTGTCACTGTTTTTCATATATATGTGACTGACATGTTTCTATCTATCTAATCTATGTGTGATTCTCTATTCTTTCGGTTCTAAATTGTCGGGTACCGGTGAATGCTGCTGCTGAATTGCCGGCTTTCCATGTTTCACTGTGAGCACTGTTCCCATCGATTTGGGTAATCACTGTAATGCCACAACCACCATGGCTGTGGCATTACAGTGAGTGGCAGATAATCCCTGCATGATTGGTGCTCTAAATATCGCCAGACATGCAGGACACGCTTTTGGTGCACGAACAGTTATCGAACATAACCTCGAACAGCCGAATTTTTTGCAAATCGTTCGTGTTCGTCGTACAACTCGAACACCGCCCAAAACAGCTCAAATTTGAGATTGGCGAACAGTTCTAGTCGAACACCGCTCATCTCTACTCTTTAGATCTCAAAGGTATATACATTTCCAAAAAATATAAAGTACACGGATAAACAGCTGACAATGATACATTTGTGCAAATTGGCTTGAATACCTCCTACTGGAGGCGTGAGAGCAGGATTGCAAGCAGCTTCTTATATTGTGCTAAAACAAAACTTGTATAGTTGTAAAACAGAACAGATTTTTCCAAACATAAATCAAGTAACCATCATGTCAGAGCGAAATTTGTTAATCTTTTAAGTTTTAATTCTAAGCTCCTACCCTACCAATGTCAGCGGTACAATGGGTGATACTGCACAGGTGGAGTTTTCAATCACAAGAATTTGTTTTATTCAAAACAGCTCAATTTTTTTTTCTGACTGACACCTTAAAGGGAACCTATCACCAGGTTTTCCCCATATAAAGTAGGGCCAGCAACTGTAAGCTCTCTGTTACAGCATTCTAGAATGCTGTATATATGTCCCCAACGCATTCTGCAAAGCACAAAAAGGACCTTTTATTAAACCCACAGACAGTGCGGTCTGGTCCGATGAGCATCTCTGATCTTGATCCGGCGCCTCCTCTCTTCATACGATCTCCATCCTCCTTTGTGTGCATGAAGCATCCTACATTATCCACACAGTGACCTTCATCACTCTACTGCGCAGGCGCACTTCTCTCTGCCCTTGCGAGGGCAAAGCAAAGTACTATAGTGAGCATGCACAACGAAAGCCCAAAGAGCACCAATAATCCGGGAGTAAAGGCTCCATCAAATAAAAGCATAGGGGCCAGGTTACTGAGCTCACTGCAGGTACTGAAGCTGGTCTGTACACACCCTTTTGAATAATCGGCTCCAAGTACCATGCAGGAGGGCAGTGAATAAAGGCAATTTCTAGAGATATACCAGGATGCAGAGGCGCAAGGAATGGATCATTGGGATGCTAATTAGGAAGGACATAATGTGCTGGCTGCATTTCCACAATGGGAAACCTCATGATAGAATCCCTTTACCCTGTATCCTCTGATATTGCGGAAATACTGGACAAATTGGCCCTATTCATGAAAGTTTTACAGCAGAATTCTGACATAAGAAGCTTTGAAAAGTCATACAATTTGGGCACAACTCAAGGCTGCACTAAAATGTTGTGACTTTTGGTGTTCTCACGCCATTTTCGCCCATATCTGACAAAGTGGGCAGAGCTTGGGTAGGATGGGAGTGCAACGACGGCTACTTGCCAAAATTTATGTTGAATGGTGTAACGGGTCTGGGACAACCTCTGAGCAACTATAAAAAGGGGCAGTCCTTGTAAGGAAGCGGGTGGCTCCCAGGGAAGGCGGGCAGGTAGTCACGGCAAGTGACAGGGACAGTCTCTGGACAGGCGGATGGTCACGGCAAGTGACAGCAGGGTAAGAGTCTCTAGACAGGCAGGTGGTCACGGCAAGTGACAGCAGGATAAGAGTCTCTAGACGGGCAGGTGGTCACGGCAAGTGACAGCAGGGAGAGAGTCTCTAGATAGGCTAGCAGGCAGGTAGCAGGTGAGCGCTCCCAGGTGAGCGGGCAAGAGTCTCTGGACAGGCAGGTGGTCACGGCAAGTGACGGCAGAGCCTCCAGGTTGGCTAGCAGGCAGGTAGCAGGTGAGCGCTCCCAGGTGAGCGGGCAAGAGTCTCTGGACAGGCAGGTGGTCACGGCAAGTGACGGCAGAGCCTCCAGGTAGGCTAGCAGGCAGGTAGCAGGTGAGCGTTCCCAGGTGAGCGGGCGGACAGATCCATAGACAGACTGACAGAAGTTGGAAGGCAGACTGTCGGACCACAGGAATGCAAGCAGATAGACAGGAATCAGGTAGGTACCAAGCAGAGATCTGGCAGGTAACTGGCAAGTATCTGGTAACGGGACCTGAGGGCTGAAGCAGAGTTGAAAGTCTTTGCAACAACATTGCTCGGGCACCTCCCTTTTGGAGGAGGTGCCTTATATATGGTGAGGTCCTCCAGCCATTGGCCGGGGACTCCTTAGGAAGGCGCGCGCGGCCCCTTTAAGAGAGGGGGAGCGCACGCACGCGCGCTCTAAGCACAGAGGCCGGGAAGCAGCGCGCGCTGCCAGCAGAGCGGGAGGAAGCCGCCGGGCACGGAGCGGAGAGGTGAGGGGAACGGCGTCCCTGCCTAGCAGGAGGCAGGGACGCCGACGCTACAGTACCCCCCCCCTTTAGGCCCCCCCTTTTTTAGGCCAGAGAGAAATTTATCAAGGATGAGAGGGGCATGGATGTTCTCCCGGGGCTCCCATGTTCTCTCCTCAGGACCAAACCCCTTCCAATCCACTAGAAAAAAGGAATTTCCTCTTATCCTTTTGGTGGCCAGAATGTTCTCTACCTCAAACTCGTTTTCAGTGGAAACCGGAGCAGGAGGCGTACCTGTAGACTTGGAAAAAGAGTTAAGTACCAAGGATTTGAGTAGAGATACACGGAAGGAGTTAGGAATCCGCAAATTGGCCGGGAGTTTCAATTTATAGGCCACCGGTTTGATTTGTTTGATAACTTCCAGTGGACCGATGAACCGAGGCCCTAACTTATAGGAAGGAATCTTGAGCCGGACATATTTGGACGAGAGCCAGACCTTATCTCCAGGACGGAATTGTGGTGGATCCAGACGTCTTTTGTCAGCCTGTTTTTTCATCCGCTCGGATGACTGAAGAAGTGCGGATCTGGTACTTTCCCAAATGGAGGAAAATTCGTTAACGAGAGATTCCGCAGCCGTATTATCCACCGAGGCAGAGACGGGAAACGGGATTCGAGGATGCTGACCGAAGACTACAAAAAACGGGGATTTGGAGAAAGATTAGCTCTCGTGATTATTGTAGGAAAATTCGGCCCACGGTAAAAGATCCACCCAGTCGGAATGGTGAGCATTAACAAAGTGCCGGAGGAAACTGGTTAAAATTTGGTTGATCCGTTCTACTTGGCCATTGGACTGTGGGTGATAAGCAGAAGAAAAGTCCAAGGTGACCCCCAGCAGTTTACACATGGCTCGCCAAAAGCGAGAGGTGAACTGAACCCCTCGGTCGGATACGATGTGGAGAGGAAGACCATGAAGATGGAAGACATGATGGATAAAGTCTTTAGCTAACTCTGATGCAGACGGGAGACCCGGCAGGGGAATAAAGTGAGCCATTTTGGAAAAGCGGTCAGCGACCACCCAAATGACCGTACAACCGGCAGAGACAGGGAGGTCCGTTATAAAGTCCACAGCTATATGCTGCCACGGGGCAGCAGGTACAGGATGAGGAAGGAGACGGCCGGCTGGCAGATGTCTCGGAACCTTGTTGCGGACGCAGGACATACAGGCTGAAACAAAGTCTATTACGTCCTTGTGCCGGTTAGGCCACCAGTAATGCTGGGTAATAAGCTGGAGGGTCTTTTTCTGACCAGTGTGGCCAGCTAGCTTGGACGAGTGTCCCCAGTGTAGAACCTTCTCACGATCAGATACAGTTATGAACGTCTTACCGGGTGGAAGACGATTTAGATTCACGGGGGCCACCTGCATTACTTTGGCGGGGTCGATGATGTGTTAAGGCTCCTCCTCAAGATCAGAGACCAAAAAGGATAGGGACAAGGCATCAGCTTTGATGTTTTTGTCAGCCGGGCGAAAATGAAGAATGAAATTAAAGCGGGTGAAGAACAAGGACCACTGGGCTTGGCGCGGGTTAAGTCTCTGTGCACTCTGGAGGTAAGTCAAGTTCTTGTGGTCCGTGTAAATTATTACCGGATGAAGAGCCCCGTCGAGCAGGTAACGCCACTCCTCCAGTGCCAGCTTAATGGCCAACGATTCTAGGTCTCCTATAGAATAATTGCGCTCAGAAGAGGAGAAGAGTTTGGAGAAGAAGCCACAGGTTACCATTCTTCCGGAAAACGACTTTTGGGTAAGTACCGCTCCGGCTCCGGAGGAGGAAGCGTCGACTTCTAGGAAGAATTGTTTGTTGCCGTCCTGATGATGCAGCACAGGGGTGGAGGAAAAAGCTTGTTTTAATGAAAGGAAGGCCTCCTCTGCTTCGGGCGGCCATTCTCCGGGATTAGCGCCCTTACTTGGTGAGCGCCGAGATAGGGGCAGTCCGGGAAGAGAAGTGCGGAATGAAGAGGCGGTAGTAGTTGGCGAAGCCTAGGAACCGCTGAATAGCCTTCAACCCCTCTGTTCGGGGCCACTTCTGGATGGCAGACAGTTTCTCAGGATCCATTCGTAGGCCGGTCAGAGAGATTATGTAGCCCAGAAATGGAAGCGAGGTCTGCTCAAAGAGACACTTCTCATATTTAGCGTAGAAGTGGTTCTGCCTGAGCCTGAGCAGGACCTGACGAACGTCCCTCCGGTGAGTGAGAAGATCCGGAGAGAAGACCAAGATGTCGTCCAGGTACACCACCATGCAGTAGTAGAGAAGATCACGGAAGATGTAATTGACCAAATCTTGAAAGACGGCGGGAGCGTTACAGAGACCGAAGGGCATTACAAGGTATTCATAGTGACCGTCCCGGGTGTTGAATGCCATCTTCCATTCATCCCCCTGACGGATACGGACCAGATTATACGCCCCAAGGAGGTCCAGCTTGGTGAAGATTCTAGCCCCCATCAGACGGTCAAATAATTCAGAAATGAGCGGAAGGGGGTATTTATTTTTCTCTGTGATCTGGTTAAGGCCTCTATAGTCTATACAGGGACGGAGTGAGCCGTCCTTCTTTTTGACGAAGAAGAAGCCTGCTCCCGCCGGGGAGATAGATTTCCGGATATATCCCCGGGCCAGATTCTCCTCAATATATTCAGACATGGACCGGGTCTCAGCAGCGGACAAAGGGTAAATACGCCCGCGGGGCGGAGTAGCGCCGGGCATTAGGTCGATTGGGCAGTCGTATGGTCTATGAGGGGGTAATGTCTCTGCTTCTCTTTTATTAAAGACCAATAGGGAACCGGTAGGCCGGGTAGATTGGCTGGGGTAGGAGAAGGACGAGCAGGATGAACGGGAACTAAACAAGTCTTATGGCAGCCCTGTCCCCAGCTAAGAACTTCTCCGGTCTGCCAATCAAGCACGGGTTCATGTCTCTTGAGCCAAGGTAGGCCTAGCAAGAGGGCGTGAGAGAGTCCAGGCAGAACATGGAAGAAGATGCTCTCAGAGTGCAGCATTCCCACCTGCAGAGTTATGGATTCGGTGATGAGTTGGATGGGATGTGGTAAGAGGCCCCCATCCACGGCGGCGACAGATAAGGGTACAGCCAGAGGTTTGGTGGGAATGCGGTATTTCTCTACCAGGGACTGAGAAATGAGATTTCCGGCAGCTCCAGAGTCAAGTTGAGCCAGTTCAAAATAACGGTTCTCCCCGCAGATGATAGAGACCGACAGCATTAGAGATGGAGAGGGTTTATTTCTGTCTAGGGCACGGGGCTGTCTAGGGCACGGGGCTTCATTAACCTGTGCACTCTGCACTTCGAACTGTTGGCACACCAGTTTTCCACCGACCAAGATGTCGTCCAGGTACACCACCATGCAGTAGTAGAGAAGATCACGGAAGATGTAATTGACCAAATCTTGAAAGACGGCGGGAGCGTTACAGAGACCGAAGGGCATTACAAGGTATTCATAGTGACCGTCCCGGGTGTTGAATGCCATCTTCCATTCATCCCCCTGACGGATACGGACCAGATTATACGCCCCAAGGAGGTCCAGCTTGGTGAAGATTCTAGCCCCCCTCAGACGGTCAAATAATTCAGAAATGAGCGGAAGGGGGTATTTATTTTTCTCTGTGATCTGGTTAAGGCCTCTATAGTTTATACAGGGACGGAGTGAGCCGTCCTTCTTTTTGACGAAGAAGAAGCCTGCTCCCGCCGGGGAGATAGATTTCCGGATATATCCCCGGGCCAGATTCTCCTCAATATATTCAGACATGGACCGGGTCTCAGCAGCGGACAAAGGGTAAATACGCCCGCGGGGCGGAGTAGCGCCGGGCATTAGGTCGATTGGGCAGTCGTATGGTCTATGAGGGGGTAATGTCTCTGCTTCTCTTTTATTAAAGACCAATAGGGAACCGGTAGGCCGGGTAGATTGGCTGGGGTAGGAGAAGGACGAGCAGGATGAACGGGAACTAAACAAGTCTTATGGCAGCCCTGTCCCCAGCTAAGAACTTCTCCGGTCTGCCAATCAAGCACGGGTGCATGTCTCTTGAGCCAAGGTAGGCCTAGCAAGAGGGCGTGAGAGAGTCCAGGCAGAACATGGAAGAAGATGCTCTCAGAGTGCAGCATTGCCACCTGCAGAGTTATGGATTCGGTGATGAGTTGGATGGGATGTGGTAAGAGGCCCCCATCCACGGCGGCGACAGATAAGGTTACAGCCAGAGGTTTGGTGGGAATGCGGTATTTCTCTACCAGGGACTGAGAAATGAGATTTCCGGCAGCTCCAGAGTCAAGTTGAGCCAGTTTAAAATAACGGTTCTCCCCGCAGATGATAGAGACCGACAGCATTAGAGATGGAGAGGGTTTATTTCTGTGTAGGGCGACCTCTCTGAGCGATCCTAGACACAGGTGTTTCCCGACCTCTCCGGGCAGGAACGGATCCGGTGCTCCTTACTGCCACAGTAGAAGCAGCTCCCCACGGCACGGCGTAATTCTTGACGGGTCTTGACCATCTTGGTCTGGTCGACCTGCATAGGCTCAGGTGAGTGCGCCGGGGGAGTAACGGAGGAAGTGACGGGTCTCTGGAAGGTAGGGGCAAGGCGTGGAAACCGCCTCTCATGGGTGGCTTCTTTGGTGCGCTCCTGGAACCGGATGTCAATCCGGGTGGCAAGTGTAATTAAGTCGTCGAGAGTGGTAGGAATGTCCCGACCGGCGAGTTCATCTTTAATACGGCCGGACAGACCCTCCCAGAAGACGGACATCAGGGCGTCGTTATCCCAGGCAAGCTCTGAAGCAAGGGTACGGAACCGTATGGCATATTGGCCCACGGTGAGACTTCCTTGGCGGAGGCGTAGCAGAGATGAGGCGGATGAGGTCTTTCATCCTGGTTCGTCGAAGACCTTCGGAAAGCCGTGAGAAAGGCTGGCAGGTTGGACACCAGGAGGTCTCCTCTCTCCCAAAGAGGATTTAGCCAAGCCAGCGCCTCCCTCGTGAGATGGGACATGATGAAGGCTACTTTGGCTTGGTCGGTGGAAAACTGGTGTGCCAACAGTTCGAAGTGCAGAGTGCACAGGTTAATGAAGCCCCGTGCCTGACCGGGATCTCCGCCAAAACGAGGCGGGGTGGAGAGGCGCGGACCGGGAAGAGATGCCATGGTATTGATGGGCAGCGACGCTGCCGGGGTAGGAGTCGTGCGACTGGAAGCAGGTCCCAAAGAGGTAGACAGTGTGTCCAGGCGAGAGTTAACACTACACAGGTGGCTCAGGATGGACTCCTGTTGGGACCTCTGACGGGAAAGTTCATGAAATAGGTCCGAGAGCGAGGGAGCTTGGGTGCCACCGGGTTCCTTGGCCCGAGCAAACTGTAACGGGTCTGGGAGGTGGAACCTCTGTGCAAATATACAAAGGGGCAGTCCTTGTAAGGAAGCGGGTGGCTCCCATGGAAGGCGGGCAGGTAGTCATGGCAAGTGACAGGGACAGTCTCTGGGTGGAAGGGCAGGAGGTCACGGCAAGTGACGGGGACAGTCTCTTGACAGGCAGATGGTCACGGCAAGTGACAGCAGGGTAAGAGTCTTTATACAGGCAGGTGGTCACGGCAAGTGACAGCAGGATAAGAGTCTCTAGACGGGCAGGTGGTCACGGCAAGTGACAGCAGGGAAAGAGTCTCTAGACGGGCAGGTGGTCACGGCAAGTGACAGCAGGGAGAGAGTCTCTAGATAGGCTAGCAGGCAGGTAGCAGGTGAGCGCTCCCAGGTGAGCGGGCAAGAGTCTCTGGACAGGCAGGTGGTCACGGCAAGTGACGGCAGAGCCTCCAGGTAGGCTAGCAGGCAGGTAGCAGGTGAGCGCTCCCAGGTGAGCGGGCAAGAGTCTCTGGACAGGCAGGTGGTCACGGCAAGTGACGGCAGAGCCTCCAGGTAGGCTAGCAGGCAGGTAGCAGGTGAGCGCTCCCAGGTGAGCGGGCAAGAGTCTCTGGACAGGCAGGTGGTCACGGCAAGTGACGGCAAAGCCTCCAGGTAGGCTAGCAGGCAGGTAGCAGGTGAACGTTTCCAGGTGAGCGGGCGGGCAGATCCATAGACAGACTGACAGGAGTTGGAAGGCAGACTGTCGGACCGCAGGAATGCAAGCAGATAGACAGGAATCAGGTAGGTATCAAGCAGAGATCTGGCAGGTAACTGGCAGGTATCTGGTAACGGGACCTGAGGGCTGAAGCAGAGTTGAAAGGCTTTGCAACAACATTGCTCGGGCACCTCCATTTTGGAGGAGGTGCCTTATTTATGGTGAGGTCCTCCAGCCATTGGCCGGGGACTCCTTAGGACGGCGCGCGCGGCCCCTTTAAGAGAGGGGGAGCGCGCGCGCGCCCTAAGCACAGAGGCCGGGAAGCAGCGAGCGCTGCCAGCAGAGCGGGAGGAAGCCGCCGGGCACGGAGCGGAGAGGTGAGGGGAACGGCGTCCCTGCCTAGCAGGAGACAGGGACGCCGACGCTACAAATGGTAACATTTGCTATGCCATAACTCCTACTCCTACAAGGACTTGCATAAAATTTGTGGCGAGGAGCACATAGAGTCACATGCCACTTGTCAGACACACCTATTCATTAAGAGGCATCAACTTCATTGAATCAGGAGCCTTGAACTACACCCAGCCCCCTCATCTAGACCAGCATGAAGATCTCCAATCCTGATGAATCGGGATGTCTACATATAACTTCTCATTGGTTGTCATCATAGAAATTATAGGATACCAGGGGCTAATATGGCATTTCCTCATTTGTCAAGAAACTCATACATGTCAGTGGAACATGTCTTATGAGTGAGAAACATTGCACCGTTGGCCAGAAGTTTTTTGTATATTATTTCTATAGATATATCTCTAAAGTCTTCCTCATGTAACATAATTCATTTTTGTATGATAGTAATTGTTTCAGCCTCTTTGTCCTTAGTGGTTTTACTGTATTTCTTTTGATCTATTATCCCTTGCTCAAGCTGTCTTTGCTAATATTTCTTGTAAGTGTAGTACCAGTGTCACAGATGTAGCAGTTCAGTATATATTCTTACTGCTGACAATTATGGCAATGGCAATGATTTGCTTGTTCCCCTTACCTGCCCCTTTATTTAAATGTGTGCACACTGGCTTGTTATCTTTCCTTATGGTTGGAAATCTCATGCAATGTCTACTCTGAAAGTATTATTTCACGAGAGAGCTTAGTTCAAATGATGAAGGGAATTTTATTGCATACAGTATGTTATCGGTTTCCTTGGGATTTGTACTCTAGATTCCTAGAAGTGCCTTCTAGTTATTACAGAGATTGTCTGGGTAAAAAAAAAACATCAGTAAATATCTTTTTTTGGAATTATGTGTGAAGATGGCCTGGGTAACCATTATTCAGGACTTACAGAAATTTTGGAGAATGGAGGACTAAGAGCACATTTTAATCTGTAGGCCTAACATTTCCCTATATACATGGACCATTTCAATAAAAACTCTGTAATACTTCATGTCTCCTGTGGTGGCGTTATAGGGAACTTTAAAGTTTGCTCTTGTTTTTTTTTCTGCAGCTTACAGATGATCGTTTATGGGCTCAACTTTGGCATACCCTGTGTTCAGGTTATTTTTGGAGGACCATTTTAACAGAAAAGGATTGTATAAAGTTGACGACCAAATTAAATTAAAACTTTATATGAGATGACTCTCTAGAAACGACCATGCTGGAGCGCCATGCTTCTCTAAAGATTTGTCGTCTGCAGAAGCATAGCCAAGCAGATGTGTTAGGACATAGAGATGAGTAGATCGGAAAAAAATTTGAATTCACCCCTTTGCACTGATTTTCCCTGGAAATTTGATTAACACAGAAGTTATTCTCTGCAAATGTAATGTCATTTATTATGTTCTGCGGTCTCTTTGGAGCAAAATAAACTGTAATGTAAAAAATGCTTTAATGCACCATTCATTTGACTGCCTCCTGCCTGGTCCTCGGTTGCACCATCGCATCATATCTCTGGACTGGTGTTCACTCTAGGCTCCTGGCTGCGATTAGGCCAAGGAGAATGTGCAGTGAACTCCAGGGTTTGCTCGTAACTGGAATCCCTGGCCTACTGTTAATTCTAGGCCAAAAATGGAGTGAGACAAAGGCATGGAGGACTTGTTCAGCAAGATGGCAGCCACAGCAGGCTTCCATTTTGCTGAACTCGCACAGAGTGACTTACAAAAATTCTGTATTCTCCAGAATGTGGATTTTTGTAAAATTCTAGTAGAATTCAATTCCACTCAAATAAATTTGCCCATCTCTAGTAGCACACACGCTCTTTGGGCTTAGTCTCAAGAGGAGACTGGTAAGCTTCAGGAAGCTCTAACAAATGGAATGTCAAGGAAAACCTATTACTAATCTGGTGCTGCCCTTTTTATTTAATAAAAGAGTGGGCTGCCCCAGATTGGTAACCACTCCAATCATTTTACCATTCAGTAATAGATTAGTAAAGTTCATGCCAACGCTTGGTTAGTGCCAGTGTGGCGCCTCTGCTGCGCATGAGTGCCACAGATCCTAGAGGGGTGCATGGACGGATTCCTCCAAAAGAGGCCCTCACAGCATTCACACACCTCCACCTTCCACCTCAGACCACCAGAGGGAGCCTGTTAGGGATATAAATAGGGAAGGTGGAGCTAGGCAGTTCAGTCTGGAGTAAGTCTGAAGTCTGTAAGTAGTCCATTTACAGTCTAAGTCTGGAATCTACAGTCTAAGTCTAAAGTCTGCTGCAGCCGGAGAGGTTGTTAGTCCAGCCCAGACTCAAAGAGCTCAGGTTAGTGAGCCCAAGGCGCGCCAACACCATAAGAGTGGTGAAGAGTAGTGAGGCCTACTGCCAGTGTGAAGCCTAGTGAGGGCCCGAGCGAGGCCGAAGGCAAGTGGAGTAAGCGAGCTACATAGGGGGCAGAGGAGCTTAGCCAGCTCACCCCAAGACCATTAACCGGACATTGGGTCCACGTCTGCAAGGATATCTAGGACCAGCAGAAACAACCGGAATCCCTGGTGAACTACATGTCCCAGGAACACCAAAAGCTGACTGTAATACCAGGGTCAGGAATCACTGAGGCCCAAGAGACCAGGGAGTGTGATCTCCAACAGAAGGCCCTACCACCAGGTCAGCCGGTGCAAGACAGAGACCAAGTTAGGCCTAGCTCCAGGCAGGTCATAAACTTAACAGGAAAAGGCAAGAAACAGGAGGCCGCACACCCGCTCACTGGGGAGAGTCCTGAAATGCACCCTTCACACTACAGTGCCCTAGATCGTGCCTGAAACACCACCAGTAAAAGTACTGAAGTGAACTGTCGTGTGTGTGCCTATTCTTCCTTTGACCAAGCTGGGTCCCCTCTGTCCTGCATCCCTTCTCCTACGCTGTCCTGAGGCCCCGCTCCACCTGTGGGGAGCCTCACCATCTAAGCTGCGCGACCACCGGCCTCAGAGGACTGTAGCAGCGCTGGTGATCCTCACCAGACCCCACAGGTGGCGTCACAAACTCTTTCCTAACCCATACAACTTTCCCCAATTCCTTCTTTCTTTTAAAGAGTGACCCCAGGTTACGGCCTCGGGAGCCGGCCACCGCGGCATCCCCTAAAACTAACAGCAAGGCCCGGGCGCCGAGTCCCCATCCCTTGGGCGCATCATCTCTCCCTGGCGTCATGAACAGGATTCCGTTCCCGCTGCAACGACGGAATGTTGTGCTTGTTGCCACCGGGTACTGTGCGCCTTTATTCTGAACTGTGCATTTAACTTTGGCGAAGAATGCCGCCATTGTTGGGCCGCTGAGCGGGAAGAAGGGCGTAACTTCGGGAAACTGAGAGGCGTACCTGCTAAAGCGCGCGAAGCCCCGGACACGCCCCACGCCTTGACGTCAAACCAGGAAGCGCCACATCCTGGAAGGAGCATCGCTGAACGCTCTGACGTAGGACGCAAGCGACACAAGGTCCTGAAGAAGACCGTCACCCCTGTCATACCCATGGCCCTACCATACATCCCTGGAGCAAAGTGGCTCCCCCAGTACAGCGGTATACCATATACCCTGTCTGGATTTAAATGGAAAATATGCGGTATATTGGACATGTACTCTATGACAGACAAACAAAGAGCCGCTGTTGTATTAAGACAACTGACTGGTGCTGCGGAGCGAGAAGTAGAAACCTGGTCGGCCACAGACCAAGAGTCAGTGTCCGCAATCTTTAAAAAGTTACAGACTGTCTTTGAAAATCGTACTGAGACAGACCTCCGGATGAGGTTCTACAACTGCTCTCAGCAACCGGAGGACAGTGTTCGGGACTATGCCTGGCGTTTACAAGGGGCCCTGCGGGCTTTGAAACAGGTTAGTCCAACCAGCATCAATGATGAAAATAAAATGCTGAAAGAACAGTTTATCCGGGGACTGAGGTCCCAAGAGGAGAGCAGGACTGTGCGTTGGTGCTCCCTAGATCATCCAGATGCCACCTTTGACACCATTAAGGAAATGGCTATAAAAGGACTGCAGCCCCTGGAAACAACAGCTATCCAATGCTACCTGGGTGCTGCCACCCCAGTGCCTGCAGCGTCCACCTTTTCCCCGGTGGCTGCTGAAGCCAAGGTTTAAGCAACGTCCCCTATTGAGTTGGACAGCCTGCGCTCTGAAGTGCGTCAGCTGAGCAAAACCCTGACCACTGTACTGAGTGCCCTGCAGCTACAGACGGAGCCCGAGGAGGAAGGAAGGATCCTGCTAGCCGACAGCCAAGAGGATGTCCCTAGATGAGAAGGAGGAAGAGGACAACGCCACCCCCTGGGAGGATCAGCGACCAACGCCGTTCACCGAGGGACCCTGTCTGCCACCGCTGCCACATGTCAGGTCACAACAGCCAGAGCTGTCCTTTAAACGAGAAAACCCTGGGGCCGAGGGCCGACACCCAGGAGTAGACTCCCAAGGCACAACAGACTGGTACAGCAGGTTCGTGGGAGGAAGACCTTTCCTGTCCGTTGTGCTGGACAGCATTGCGACATCTGCTCTTCTTGACACAGGATCTCAGGTAACCATCATGCCTGACGTCCTCTACAAAAGGTTCTGGTCCATGGATGACCTAAGCCCACCAGCTCCAAACCTTTCCGTTTATGCCTCAAACGGCCTCCCCTTTAACCTAGTCGGGGTTAAGGATGTGGCAATAAAGGTGGGAAGTGTGGAACTGAAGGACCAGGGACTAATTGTAGTAGAGACTAATCCTGATGATACAAACTTGTAAATGGTACTTGGCACTAATATTGTTAGTAACTGTTTGGGAGAAGTTGTGTTCTTGCT
The DNA here is from genome assembly GCF_046119375.1 of Phyllobates terribilis. Lineage (NCBI taxonomy): Eukaryota > Metazoa > Chordata > Amphibia > Anura > Dendrobatidae > Phyllobates > Phyllobates terribilis. The sequence goes on along the minus strand of NW_027362763.1, from coordinate 732,118,445 downwards.
CCAACAGATAGCTGACACTGCCAGATGAGGGCAGAGAAGGGCGCTGCAGAAAGAGATCCGAGACCTTATGTACCAGCAACAGGTAAAGCTAACAGGTGGTGAAATTGGTAATGTACGGGTGACAGACCCGGTACACATTGAGATTCCCCCGATGAGTGAAATGCTGATATGGTGTAGAGCAGCTATAGGTCTTAAAGGACGGAGCTACCAGGCGGTAGTAGAGCCCCTTAGCTCCGAGCATAGGCCTACACTCTTGACTGCCAGAGGGGTAGTGGATGTACGCAATGGGAGGGTGCCCGTACGCCTCCTGAACTATGGGGAGGATGAGGTTAGATTACCATGCTATGCCACTGTTGCCAAACTGTACACAGTAAATAATAGCTCCATACACACGGCGGAGTCCTTAACCTCACCAGATGAAGTGGAGGATAATGACCCGGCAACCCAGGTGGAGGATTGGTGTCAACAGCTCCATGTTGGGACAGACACCACTCCTGCCCATCAGATGCAGGGTGTACACCGGGTGATTCAGGAATGCGAGCAAGTATTCAGTAAGCACCCACTTGACTTTGGGAGGATTAAGGGGGTTCAACACCATATCCCCACAGGTGACCATCCACCCATCAAAGAACGTTACAGGCCTATACCACCAGCACACTACCAGAAGGTGAAGGAGATGTTGCATGACATGAAGAAGGCAGGGGTAGTAAGGGATAGTTGTAGTCCCTGGACAGCTCCCCTAGTTCTAGTCAGGAAAAAGGACGGAAGAATGAGAATGTGTGTAGATTACAGACAAGTAAATCGCATTACACATGAAGATGCATACCCTTTACCACGCATAGAGGAATCCCTGGCTGCCTTAAAGTCTGCAAATTACTTCTACACCCTTGACCTCACTTGTGGGAACTGGCAAGTAGCTGTGGCTGAGGAGGATCGGGAGAAGACGGCCTTCAACACCCCGATGGGAGTCTGCGAGTTCAATAGTATGCCGTTCGGACTCTGCAACGCCCCCGGAACATTCCAAAGATTGATGGAGTGCTGCCTGGGACACCGCAACTTCGAGACTGTACTACTATACCTGGACGACGTGATAGTGTACTCCAAAACGTATGAGGACCACTTGAAGCACCTGGCAGAGGTATTTGAGTCGCTGTCCCGGTATGAGATGAAGCTGAAGCCCTCAAAGTGCCACCTGCTCAAGAGAAAGGTACAGTACCTGGGGCACATTGTTAGTCCAGAGGGAGTAGCACCAGACCCGGAGAAGATCACTGCCATCCAGAAATGGCCGGAGCCGAAGAGCCTCAAGGAGGTACGTCAGTTCCTGGGACTAGTCGGGTATTACCGGAGGTTTGTGAAGGACTATACTAAGAAAGCGGCACCTATGTAAGACCTCCTGGTAGGACAGTCCCCCAGAGGCAGAAATCCCCCGTTCCAGTGGGGTAAGGAGCAAGCTGAATCTTTTAATGTGATGAAGGAGATCCTGACCGGCGAAGAGATCCTAGCCTACCCTGACTACAGCCAACCGTTCCTGCTGTATACTGATGCCAGCAAAGAAGGATTAGGAGCTGTACTGAGTCAGAAGCAGAATGGCAAAGAAAAGGTGATTGCCTATGCAAGCAGGAAGCTCCGCCGGACGGAGAGGAACCCAGAGAATTATAGCAGCTTCAAGTTGGAGTTCCTGGCCCTGGTCTGAGCCATCACCGAGCGGCTCAAGCACTACCTAGCCTCCATTAAGTTCACTGCCTTCACTGATAACAACCCCATGACTCATCTGAAAAAAAAAAGCTAGGAGCCTTGGAACAACGATGGATGGCTCGGCTGTCAAGCTACCAATTCACTATTAAGTACCGGGCAGGCTGCAAGAATGCCAACGCCGATGCCCTGTCCAGGATGCCTCACCAGTCAGACACTGAAGAAGAAGTGGATGACCTGGAGGAGATTGAACTACCTGCCTTTCATCGGAATGGAATGGTCCACGAGCAACGAGCCTCCAGGAGGCCTCACGGTAAAACGTTAAACCTCCTGCCTCACCAAAACTGGAAGGAGACCCAGGACAGCAACCTGGTTGTCAGCCGTATCAAAGAGCTGATAACCCAGGAAGGTTCCTCCCTGGAGAAGGAAGCGTCTCTACAAGCCAAGCAGCTGTGGAATGAGAGAAGCCGGCTGTTCATCTATAGAGAGAATCTGTGCCGGAGGTACGTCAATCCCAAAACCTATGAAATGGTATGGCAGATAGTAGTGCCCAAGACAGACATCCAGATGGTGTTGGAGGCCTACCACGATCAGGCGGGACACTTTGGCTGGAAAAGCTAGAGACCCTGCTGAAGTGTCGATTCTACTGGGTGGGAATGCGCAGCTCCATTGAGAGGTGGTGCCAAAACTGTGGACCCTGTAGCCTCAGAAGAAAAGACTACAGCAGCCAGACGGCACCCCTGCAACCCATCAAGACAACTCAACCTTTGGAGATCGTGGCCCTGGACCATGTCAAGCTGTCAAACAGCAGGTCAGGATATTCCTATGCCCTGACCATGGTGGATCATTACTCACGTTTCCTGGTGGTCGCCCCCGTTAAAGACCTGACTGCAGAGACAGCAGCAAAGACGTTCCAAGCGTATTTCTGCCGACCCCATGGATACCCTGAGCAGGTGCTGACGGATCAAGGCCCAGCCTTTGAAGCCGAACTGTTCAAGGAGTTCTGCCATCTGTACGGGTGTAAAAAGATCCGGACTACGCCGTACCACCCCCAAACCCACGGTCTCTGTGAAAAGATGAATAACATCATCATCGACCTGCTGAAGACCATACCACTAGAGGAGAGAAATCAGTGGCCAGACCTACTACCTGACCTGGTAGATCTGTACAATCACATACCTGTGAGTTCCACCAATTTTACTCCAGCATATCTCATGCGAGCCAGACCCGGGAAGTTGCCCATGGACCTGGAGCTTGGTGTAGTAGAACCAGAAGCAGATATGCCCACTGATGACTGGGACATGACCAGACAGGAGCAGTACACAAGAGTAGAGGCCTGTGTCGAAGACAGTCTCACTCGGGTGAGGGACAAGCAGGAAGCCCACTACAATAGAAGTGCGCCCGCAGAACCTTTCACACCAGGAGGAGTGGTGTTAAAGAGGAAAAGAAGAAACCACAAACTTGATGACCAGTGGGAGAGAGAACCCTACACTAGGTTAAATTCAAGATTTGGTAACAGGAAGACCTGTCTAATTACTAAGGATGGAGGAATAACGACTGCAACGGTATCTAGAGACCATCTGAAGTTGTGTCCAGACCTGCTAAAGCCCCAAGAAGAAGTGCCTCTCACCGTACCGGAGGAGCCTAAAGAAGCAGTACTCCATACTGACTTAGGAGATTTCCCGGCAGATTGGCCTCAACTAGGAGGAGCAGTAATAATCCCTGTGATCCACTTCTTTCAACAGCCAGAAGACCATCCACAGCAAGTAGAGCCTGTAAGTGCTTCAGAAGAGCCTGCTGAAGAAGAATCCCCGGAAGAAGGATCCCCGGTTGGAGCAGAGCAAGAAGGTCCAGCCAATGGTACACTTGCCAGTCCCATAGAGCGGTTAAGGCAGTTTTACAATCTACCCACACGTAGAACTGACAGGGTAGCAGACGGTGCAGACACAGATACCATCCACACTCCCGTACTACGCAGATCGACACGTAGCACACGAGGTCAGACCCCTGTCAGATACAGAGAGTAAAGAAGGAAACTCTGACAGTGTAGATAGTTGCCCCTGGGGTATTATATTGAGTATTTTTTGTATGTATTAACTTGTGTTTTGCCTTACAATGGACAATTTAAGTGAAATGGACACTTTTCTTGTTTGCCTCTAACTACCCGTCAGGGTACATACAGAACTCTGTGACTGAGGACTATGTGCAGCACAAAAACTGCTTCTTGTAAATAATTGCACTCCCTGGAGTGCCCCTTTAGGTGACCTCAGAAGAAAAACCTGTCTGGTGTGGCACTAACGGAGGTCCAACTCAGGATTGCCATACCCTACAGCCACCCCAGGGCCTACGTGGAGGGTTTGCTTTGGACACGTCCCTCAATCTACCAAGTACTCTACCCTGTGAGATGGACATCCTGTTGGGGTACCTCACCGGAAGAGACTTGAATTCTGAGGTTGCTTATTATATGTACATATCTATTTATTATTTATAATGTTTTATATGTAATGTTTAAGCAAAGTGCCTCCCATAAAGGGAAGAGTTATTGTATTGTTGTTATAAAAAGTACTTCAGTCTGGGAGTACTGAGCTTTGCTAGGGGGGAATGTGGTGCCCCAGCTGCGCATGACTGCAGATCCTAGAGGGGTGCATGGACGGATTCCTCCACAAGAGGCCCTCACAGCATTCACACACCTCCACCTTCCACCTCAGACCACCAGAGGGATCCCGTTAGGGATATAAAAAAGGAAGGTGGAGCTAGGCAGTTCAGTCTGGAGTAAGTCTGAAGTCTGTAAGGAGTCCAGTTACAGTCTAAGTCTGGAATCTACAGTCTAAGTCTAAAGTCTGCTGCAGCCGGAGAGGTTGTCAGTCCAGCCCAGACTCAAGGTTAGTGAGCCCAAGGCGTGCCGACGCCATAAGAGTGGTGAAGAGTAGTGAGGCCTACTGCCAGTGTGAAGCCTAGTGAGGGCCCGAGCGAGGCCAAAGGCAAGTGGAGTAAGCGAGCTACATAGGGGGCAGAGGAGCTTAGCCAGCTCACCCCAAGACCATTTACCAGACACCGGGTCCGCGTCTGCAAGGATCTCTAGGACCAGCAGAAACAACCGGGATCCCTGGCGAACTACATGTCCCAGGAACACCAAAAGCTGACTGTAATACCAGGGTCAGGAATCACTGAGGCCCAAGAGACCAGGGAGTGTGATCTCCAACAGAAGGCCCTACCACCAGGTCAGCCGGTGCAAGACAGAGACAAAGTTAGGCCTAGCTCCAGGCAGGTCATAAACTTAACAGGAAAAGGCAAAAAACAGGAGGCTGCACACCCGCTCACTGGGGAGTGTCCTGAAATGCTCCCTTCACCCTACAGTGCCCTGGATCGTGCCTGAAACACCACCAGTAAAGGTACAGAAGTGAATTGTCGTGTGTGTGCCTATTCTTCCTTTGACCCGGCTGGGTCCCCTCTGTCCTGCATCCCTTCTCCTACACTGCCCTGAGGCCCCGCTCCACCTGTGGGGAGCCGCACCATCTAAGCTGCCCGACCACCGGCCTCAGAGGACTGCAGCAGCGCTGGTGATCCTCTTTCCTAACCCATACACCTTTCCCCAATTCCTTCTTTCTTTTAAAGAGTGACCCCAGGTTACGGCCTCGGGAGCTGGCCACCGCGGCATCCCCTAAAACTAACAGCAAGGCCCAGGCACCGAGTCCCCATCCCTTGGGCGCGTCACCAGTAGCAACATCTTGCTCTTTCACTTCGAGAGGGGCAGCAGAGGTTTGTGGGATCTTGTTCAGCAGGCCAGGACCTAACAACCCAAAAGTTCGGACCTGATTTTTAACTGACATTAGGGACACGTCTTATCGCTGTTGTTAAGTGATATTTAGAAAAATTACCAACCTTGGACTGGTCACACTTATTAAATAAAAAGGGCAGTCCTATATTGGCTGTTTTAATAGTGTTGCCTGCTTTTCACAATGATCATTTGTTAAAATGCCCCCCAAAATTATAGGGGTTGTCCCGCTTCCAATATTTATGGATGATCCATATAATATTCCATACATTTCTAATAGATTCTGGTCCCACCTTTGGAACCCATTCCTGTCTAAAGAATGGAACTCCCCGCAACACACTCTTGCTCAGCAGTTTTTGGAATTTCTATGGAATTGATTTGAGAGACAAGCAAAATCCTCTCCATTGCCAAGAGTGCTCGGATTTTTTATATAATTTACCAAAACCCGAAAGTTCCTTTTTGATAATTTTGATAATTTCTTCTGGATTGCATAATTCACTTACACTTTTACTTACATCCCTTTCCACGAGTCTTAGGTCCTATTACCAAATGCAAAGTGGTTTGCTGGATATTTATTTTCTAAGTAACATGACAAGCAAAAAGACACTCACCAAAGCATTTGTAAAATGCGCGTCAGGTGTTTGGTGAGTGAGACTCTATTTCTTTATGCTGAGATTTTGTTTCTTTCATTTATTTCATTTGACTTTTGGGATTTACCCTGCTTGGTATTCCAATCAGTATTACTACATGGGTATAAACATTTGAACATTACTTAATGTTGACCCTCATATATTTACCATACTTTTTCTTTTTGCTATGTGTATATTTACTAAGTGATTGGGACTTTTGAATATTGAGGTTCCCTCATTGGCTCACCCACCAATTTGTCCTTTTGTCTGTTTTGTTGGAAAGTTATACATGCCCTTTTAATGTTTTGTATTCAATAAAAGTAATTATTTTGAAACCAATTATTATTATGATTTCAGTCCTGGCACATATTTTTGCCTCGGTTTCCTCGCTTCTATAGTGCCTTTTGAGACTCAATCCCTTGCAGGGTTACAGCCTTCTGTATGACTTCAACTTTGATCTACTGTGACGTTACCTTCTAGAAAAAAGTGATTATTGAGTATCACCATTTATTGAAGTGCCAAACTTTATGGAACTGGTACCCTGGGCCAGCGTCTGCACCCGGCGTACCAGGGCAAGTGCCGGGGCCCTGGACGATCAGGGGGGCCATCTCGCCGTCAGGGCCCGGGCCGCTCCCCCAGGATCTGTGCAGGGCCACCAGCGCTGCTTGATTGCCGGCACTTCAATAGACATGGCCGCGCGCAGTGCGCTGTGCGGCTGTGTCCGGTAGTAATGACACGGCAGGGGTGACACTGCACCTTTAATTGTGCTTATGTGTCGCACCTGCCACGTCATTACTAGCAGACACAGCCGCACAGCGCACTGTGCGCGGCCACATCTGGTGAAGTGCCGGTAATCAAGCAGTGCCAGAGGCCCTGCAGAGGTGCTGGGGGAGCGTCCCAGGCTCCGAAGGCGAGTGGGCCCCTCTGATGGCCCAGAGCATTGTCTGTGACATTCCGGCAGCTACCTGCCTGAGGAGTTAGGCTGGACACAGGCCAGGGGCAGGTGAGCGAGGCTTGTTGCCAGCTTCCCCAATCCCCATATTAAAAATATTTCTTATGTGTCTGTGTGTATGTGTGCATGTATTATGTGAATTTCTGTGTATGTTAGTGTGTATGACTGTGTTTATATATTTATGTCCGTTTCATGTGTTTTTAAGAATTTTTGTTCAAATATGTACGTATGTCTGTATGTATACTTATCTGTGTATGTGCATGTTTGCATATTGTATGTGTGCATATCTGTGTACCATGTTCATGTGTGTATGTGTATGCATGTCTGCGTACTGTGTGTGTGTATGTCTGCCTACTGTGCCTGTGCGTGCATGTCTGCCTACTGTGCATGTGCATGCATGTCTGCCTACTGTGTTTGTGTGTGTGCATGTCTGCGTACTGTGTGTGAATGTGTGCATGTCTGCGTACTGTGTGTGCGTGTATGCATGTCTGCGTACTGTGTGTGCATGTGCATGTCTGTGTACTGTGTGTGCATGTCTGCCTACTGTGCGTGTGAAAGCATGTCTGCCTACTGTGTGTGTTTGCGTGCATGTCTGCATACTGTGTGTGTGTGCGTGTCTGCATGTCTGCGTACTGTGTGTGCATGTCTGCCTACTGTGCGTAAGCGTGCATGTCTGCCTACTGTGCGTGTGAATGCATGTCTGCCTACAGTGTGTGTGCGTGCATGTCTGCCTACTGTGTGCATGTCAACGTATTGTGCGTGCGTGTGTGCATGTCTGCATCCTGTGCATGCATGTCTGCCTGCTGTGCGCGTACATGCATGTCTGCGTACTGTGTGTGTGTGCATGTTTGCATATGTGAAGGATGAGGGGACAGCCCGGGCCCTGTGTTGTATACCTATATTTTTCCGCCGTATCTGTGCATCAGGAATGGTGATATGAGTTAAAGGGGTCCACTGAGACTCTTTCGCCCGGTGCCCACGAAAACCTGGAGCCGTCCCTGCTGGTACCCCCTATAACATTACTTAGTTAGGCTGCTAAACACTAGATTGAGGCAGGCAGAGAAAAGTCTGCTTAAAAGGGAAAAATGGATCAGCACATTTGTAAATAAAAATCTTTAAACTTTGTTCCATTTTATTAAAACCATGATGGTGGTGGATAAAACAAAGCTATCACTTTTAGGACACAGTCTGATGGTCATAAAACACTGACGATGATTGCATAGCAAAGCCTATGCTGGGCGTCGGCTCTCCTGACTAGAGTGTGACAGCTGCATAAAAATACAGACTGTCACGCTCGGGTCAGGAAAGCTGCCAGCCAGTTCGAACATTGCGATGCGCCCTAAGAGTGAGAAAGTGGTTTTATCCACCACCATCATGGATCCTTGGTTTTAATTGAATGGAATAAAGTTTGAAGATTTTATTCACAGAAGTGCCGATCAATTTTTTCCTTTTGCAAAGATGTTAACCGATGGTCAACGGTTTGGGATTGACACAAGCACTGATGAAGGAGGTTCCATAGGAGAGCACATGGTAAGGTTTTTTAAATTTTGCTAAAAGTCTGCGTAGTACAAGATCAATTCTGTCACCACTGCCTCTTCAATCTCGCATCATCACAGTTTGTAAAAGTGTAATGGCAACTTTTATTTAGATTCTAATAATACTCAATGGTTCACATTTATGATGCACACATTAAACTATAGAAAACTCTTACCCTATTTATGTCTACCAAGGACAGCAAGTTTATATGGAGAACATCACACTACATGATGAAAGACCTGATTAGCATTAATGGGTGCCAATTAAAATACGTAAGGGTAAAATATTTCTGTTCTTTAAGTGATGCAATGGATATGGTTAGGATGAGTCATACCATACATTGGCCATACATTCGCCAGGTCTTCATGAAGCTTTCTTAGGAGGGACTACAGGTGGGCTGGAACACAATCAGGTCCAAATAACCTTGGATCAGTCACTAAGAATGACAATAATATTGCTGGGTATACAATTATAGTAATTAATATTTTGTGTTCTAGATGGATAGTCTTTACTTTATTAAGTTTTTCTAGTACTGTTCTTCCTGTAGGTATGCTTTTCCTTGACTTTTCAGGATTTTATGTCTTCATTTTATAGCAACTTTACCTTGAATTTTCATTGATTCTGTGATTCTCAGTAAAGTAATAATGCACTGGGGATTGTTGAGTTGAACAGTGCTTAGAATAAAATGGGAAAATATAATTATTGTTGACTTAGAAAACGTCTGTCGGAGTTTTATAATGATGCTGGTAATAAAAACCAGTTACTTAGCAAAGTTAAGACGACTGAATGGGAAAGAAGCATATTTCAGAAACCTGCAGAGTTTCCTGAGCAATTAAAGATTTATTTCAAAATACAAAAAATGTAGATTCTATTCTTTCTCAGAAACTCTTCATTAATACAAAATTATGTCCAAATTCATAAAATAAGTCCAAAAATATCAGACCTATCTGACTAATAAGTTAGGATACATAGGCGTATATGAATGGAATAATGAAAGTTACAAAATAATGAGTTACTTCGAGATGCCGTGCATTCATGGGACTCACTGTGACCGAGCTTCAATTAGATGATATATGACAAGTCAGTCTCACAAATTTTAGGTAGTTGCTGTCCTCGTAAAAGTAGAAAAGAATGGAGCCTATTCAAATACAATGTGATTTTACAAAACAATCTTAACCCGCATAACGGCGGCTCATATGTATTTGTTAAAGTGAGCTAAAGAGGTTCTACAAAGGTTAAAGGGAAGGTGCCATCAATTTTTTTTTTCTTTTTGTGAAAATAACATTATAATATTAATTTAAGCTTTGTAATGCAGTGTTTGCATAGATTGCAAATACTGCATCATGCAAAGTATCTATAAAAAAAAAAAGATTACCTATACTTGCAGCTAGGGGGAGCATCTTCCTGTATAGACCTCAAGCAGCTGCAGTAATGCTTACTTGCATTACGTTAGCTGCAAAATAGGGCAGTGTCCTTGTGACATCAATGTTTCCCTCCCCTTTTAGGTGTTATACTACACCCAAAAGTGGGGGAGGCAGAATAAAGACTAGAGACAATGCACCGCCATTTTCTTGGTGACTGCACTGTGATCTAATCTCAACCAGCTGCTAAACAGGAAGTGGATCTCAGTATATTTACAGAAGAGCAAGCAGAAGGAAGTCAACGGATTGTGGAGCAACGTGGACCTGAGGAGCAGAGCTGCACGCAGTGGAGAAGAGAGCAGCTGCGAGGCCAGGACCGAGGAGACTAAACAGTGCAGCGATGAGGGTTCATAGCTTTACTGCACAGACAGTGGAGGATGGGAGATTATGAGGGCAGAGCTGGGGGAGCTTGTGTGTGTGTGTAAAAAGCTTCCAATTACATGTACTCAGTGTGGAAGCTCTGGGCCACAATGAAATGGCACCTAGACACACCTACAGCTGTGAATTGAGCAGCCCACAGAAGCGTGCCCAGTTCACAGCTAATGTGGCTACAATGTTATAGATAGGGTCGGCATCCGACCGCTGAAGCCTATGTCCAGGGCTGCCGTATTTGAAAGAGTGTGAGTGTAGTGTAGTAAATCTTACACTCCTGAAAAGCAAGATGGCAGCCCCCAGTAGCTGCAAAACAAATTAATAAAAAATAAACTATAAATACTGGGCACTTGAAAATATGTTATAACATTAAGGAATTTAACATTTTAATTTATTTTATATAATGTAAAAATGCGGCACCTTCCCTTTAAGGGATACGTTTTTGATGAACCTCTGAGTCTCTGAGTTGCATGTATTAATGAAGTGTAGATTGTTCATGCAAGTGCTGCTCCATTCATTCTCTGTGGAACAGATAAGGAAAGCCAACAATGGCTAATTTGAAACTTATCACCTTTTTGAAAGATAAGTGGGTGATAAGTTTCAGATCACAAGTGCTCCAACTGATGAGTCCCTGAGAGGCCTGGGTGAATGAAACACAGGTTGTGCGTGCGCGCTGGTGCTCTTTTTCTAAGTAACTGACAGACATAGCAGAGAATAGCACATATTAAAATTACCACCTATCTGCAGGAAAGGTAAAATTTTGGAATTATAGGCGGTTCAACCCCCGAGTCCCTGAGTTATCTGTATGAATATAACATAGAACACACATGAGCAATGTTTCTAAATTCTTTTTTTTTTTGGGACTGACAGAGATAGCTGAATATTCACATTTTTTAAACAAATTTTATAATTAGCTTTTGATTTGTATTCACTTCATTTTATAATGGGATCAATCCCCTTATACCATTTATATAAGCATGTAGATCAGTGAAAGATAGGCCATGGTCACATGACTCATCCGAGAGAATTGGGTCGATAATGCTTATGACACTCTGATTTAAGGGGTTTTCTGGTCTAGAATAACAAGCGTGACTGCAGACTTGGGAAACCTTCTCAATCCCAAGTCACAGGTGTGTGTCTAAATGGTCATTAAACAGTTCAAGAGAAAAGATATCATTGATGAACTTAGGGCAACTTGCAAAACCTGATGTGGAGCACAGAAGAGGGCAGCGGAGACAGGGGAAGGAAGTGGAGCCCGGGATACCCAGGACAGTAGTGTAACACTAACAAGGTGACTTGAACGTCATCAGAAAAACATCCTATCAAGCGTTGATAAAATCACCTGACTGTTGCAGCTTATCACAAGCCACAGCAATCTGGTGGATGTTTGAATGGAGCGGCCATTGCTTTCATTGTGGGTGTGGACCATGCAGCAGCCTGAGCTGGATATATTAAAGGTGAGAAGATCTGATGAGACTTTATTTTTCCAAATATGTCAAATTTTACTGGGAAATTTGATTTCCTGCTAATTCAATCTACGCAAATTGAATGTCCTTTATTATGTTCTGGGGTCTTTACAAAAAAAGTAATATGTAAAAAATAAAATAAAATAACAAACCAAGTACTGAGATCACCACTCACCTCAGCTGCTCACTCTCCCTTTTCTGGTCCTCGGTGCTTCATCTTATCACCGTGGCAAGCTGAAACTCCACATATCTTTAGGCAAGATCTAGAGTGCCCATCATAAGATTGTGGCTAACGTCATTATGATGTGGCTCACGTCTTTATGTCATTATGTTGCTGCGTCCTTATGACAAACATGTGCAGAGATGTCCTAAGCCTAGTAGCGGCCAGAAGCCCCGACCTGGTATGAAGAGTCCCTGGGTTTCAGAGCACGAGGCGGTAAGAAGAGGTGACGAGGACCTACAGGGGAGAGGTTGCAGCGGAGGTGTCCGTGGTGGGAGCTTGCAGCGGAGGTGAGCTGTGAGCTATTCATTTCTTTTTTTTAACTTTTGACAACACCCTATAGTTTAGCTGTCCGCCATCTTGCTTCATTTGCGCAGAGCCAATTACAACAGAACCGCATTCTGAAGAATATGGATTTTTGTAAAATTTGCCCAGCACTAGTGAGAATAATATATTTTAGTATTTTTAAAGAATCCATCCCCAATGACTCCATCCCCAATGACTTATATTTTTATTAGAGCACTAGAAATGTTTACCTATTGCTATCATGGAATAATGTTGAAATGATTAATAAGTCAATATTAGTTATGAAACGCTGAAAGAAAAAGTTAAATTGAATTAACATAGATTTAGAATGTCTACATTTCCATCACTTAAATTCAGATACATGTAGATTCATCTGTATCTGTACTCAATGTATTTCCCTGGTGCCAATAAGCAATTAAACAGTAAAATAGTTGAATATATTAATGTAGAAATGTTATGTTTATGACAACATTGCATAGCAATTAAAAAAGTCAAAACTTGTCATGGTTGACTTCTCTTCTGCAAATGTTACACAAGGTCGCAGTGGGATTTTTAGAACAATATTTTTCTACAAACTGTAAAGTAAAATTAGAAATCTCTGATGGCAGAAAGTTCTAGGAAACAATATTTCTTAAAATAATATTTTCTATAAATAGAACTAATACAGAACACATTGGGGTAGAGTTACTAATCAGTTTGAGACAGAATTCTCATGCACATGACATTTATATTGTTTTATATGTTTTTGTGCCTTATTTGACAATGGGCATGGCTTAAGGGGAAAGACAGAATGAATGAACTGGAAATTTGCTACACGTAAATGGGCAATAGTATGTCAAATAGGAGATGGTCTAAAAGTAGATGGGAGAGTCAAAAGTAGAAAACCAAACAAATGAGAAAGTGAAGGCAAATCCTAGTTATATTTAATAACTATCTTGAATGGAAATATCCCCTTATAGTTCTTTTCCCATTGTTCCATAGTCAGTGGTATAATTTTTCCTCCTTAGTAAAATCTGTGGGATCGTAAAACACAAAAATATCAGATCCTGCACAATGAGAGAGGTGTTTTGTAGCTGTTTGCTACAAATAAAATCCTCACTTACCTATCCCAGCTCCAGTGCCAGGCTTTGCTTCCTTTCCTGTGAGCTGCCTGAGTATTCAGTAAGTAGAATATCTCATTACCATATGTTTTTCTAGATGTTTCCTTTGTATTCTACTCAACTCTATTGCAGCAAGGTGTCTAATTAACCTTCCTGCAATTTATGCCTGCAATCCAGCAACTAGTTACTACTTCCAAGCTCAGTTCTATTAATCTTGGTGCCATTGCACTCTCAGCTCTGCTGTGCCAAGTTATAATTTAAAACGACTAATCTCAGCAATTTAGATACAAGATAATCAACTCTTCTCTATGTCTAGCTACAATCCAGCAACCAACTACTACTATTAAGCTCACTCCAGCTACTCCTGGTGTTATAGAACTCTGAGCTCTGTTCTGATAAGTTACATGTTTACAAACTCATCTTTTATACCAAGCAACCCAATAAATAATTTGTTTCTGCTGTTCTTGTTCTATTGCACATTTACAACTCTGCTCTTTCTGTGTGTAATTACATTCATGATGCAAGATTCCAGATTGATAATACATTTTTGCTCTTCCTGTGTGTAACCACACCTCCAATAAAAGAGATTTCCAGCGCTGGACTGGATATTTGGCAATTCTGACAAATGCCAGATGGGCCAATCAGGCTGTAGGTTGCAGTGGCCCACAACTCTTTAAAGAGTGGCAGCATCCTTTAGATGCCTATACTGTTGACAATGGTAGTGTTGCAGAGAACCATTGACTGGTTGATCTGTAACTAATGCTACATTCATACATCTACATGTCATGGTCCGAGTATGGATCATAATGCACGGATTGGCCTCCGGTCTCCCAACCTCAAATTGAAAGCCTCATATATGTCTATATACAGCTTGGTCTGTGAATCAAGGACAATGATACACAAATGTGTAAATGTAGTATTAGTCAAGTAGGCTGCAGAACATTTCTAGCCTGAGAGGTGCTACAGCCGGGCACCGGTAAAAGAGCTCCGGATCCCTCACAGTTGTGACCCGTGTGCTGTGCCTGCTGAGGAGACTAGAAACCTGATCGCGGTGCTGAGTGAGTTCGCAGAAACCCGACGTCGCCCGCCGACAGACGAGGCCTGGACCCCTCTATCCAAGGCTCGAGAGACTGCCTCCAACGGCCGAGCAGAGAGGAGCTGCATACGTGAGCAGGGCCGTCACTTCCACTGCTCACCCACGGTACCGGGGACAATTGGGTTTAAGTACTCAAGTTGGGAGGGGAACGTTTGGGGCTACAGTAGCACAACGTGATTTGATTGAATTTATCCGGAAGAGACTCACGGCCTAGCGGGAATAACCGGTGACCCCCGCTAGGGCCAAATTCACAGTTGAAGAACTTGTGTGGTGTCTCTCATGATTGAGGGCATCACCTTACTTTAAGAGACTGCGCCTTATTTTAAGAGACTGCGCCTTACTTTGAGAAATTTCGTATTTTTCTGATATTTCAAACCACTGTTCATTACCCTTGTTGCTAATCCCTTGTTTTAGTATACCTGTTGTATAAAACTGTTTACAAACATCTCTGACTGTTCCCGCCTTGTGTCTCTGTGCGTTGCATTCCGGCACCTGCATTACAAGTGTACTGAAGAAAGCCCACAGTGCTTTACATAACTGCACAACAGTGCGTACAGTACAGATCTGCAGTTATATGCATGTTTCCCGGCTTCCTTTTATGTTCGGAAGTGTATGCAAAGTAAAAAATTCATACAGGAATTAGCACTTTGCCGCCATTAAGCATGTGCAATATTGTATATCATTAATTCAGCAGATGCCACTTCTATGTTTAGCTGTGTGTTCTCAGGTCTTCTACTGTGAAAGCGGTATATTTCTTACATGTTGCTATGGAAACTACAAATTATTTACTGCATAGTTTGCAAGACTGAGTTTGCAAAGTCAACTTAAAATGCTTTTCTCTCTAAAACATCTGATATTCTTTGGAATTACATTATCTTACGAATACGGAATAATAAACTGGACGTTTTAAGGTAAGGGCGCTCACCGCATTTACATTTTAACTGAGACTAGCAAATAGGCATAGACAAGAAAAGTACAGCTAGAGGTTGGCATCACCATGGGGGAATTAAAACAGCAAAAAGGACTTTTCTCTCTAAAAGCAAAAAAACTTTCTATTAATAGGGTCTTCATTTGTATTGCAAATCTTCAATGTGAACCCAAACTGATGCCTTATCCCTCCACCCCAAATAAATGGTTTAGAGCTTTAATGGACTGAATGAGATTACAAAATTGGGTTTACCTTGTTACAGACAGCGCCCTCTTATATTTGGGTCACGTATGGTATTGCAGCTCCATTCAAGTGTGGTTGAGCTGCAATTCTAGATATAGCCCATAAGCAATGTCATTTCAGGAAACATTAGACCCTGCTTTCTAGACTTGGAGAACTGTTTTTCTGAATATCTGAACAAGACTAAATGCAAGGATATAACCAAGAAAAGTTTGGTTCAACAAGATTCATAGTGGGTCACACCCTTCTGACAATACTGCAAACAATGGGGAGATCTGTGAAGGAGTTTTTACCAGAATTCTGGCATAAAACAGTTTAAAATGATAGATTTTTGAGTTGCGAAAAAATGTTGTCCTTTTTGGAGCTTTTATACAAGTCCTAAAATGGGTGGGGTTGTGGTGGTATGTGGCGTGACAATGCCTGCCAAGCAAGATCATCATAATTTACGACACTAAAGTAGTGTCAATCATGCCAGAAATGTACGCCAGCCACTGGCTGCAGTAACATCTCTGGCGAAGGTGCAGGACAGTTGTAAGATGTGCCTAATTCATTAAAGGGGTTACCCACTTCTCGAACAACCCCTTCTTAGTGATGAGCAAGCACTAAAATGCTCGGTGGTCGTTGCTCGGGTCGAGCAAATTGTAATGCTTGGGTGCTCGACCCGAGCAACGAGCCCAATGTAAGTCAATGGGAAACTCAAGCATTTTTCTAGTGTCCTCCCCCTCCCCCCGGATCTCTGGAGGGGGCCTAAAAATTGGCCAAATAGATGGAAACAATGATCAAATGATATGGGAACAGTATGGGGGAGACCCATGGAAGCATCTGAGACTCCCAGATCACTGCTGTAAACAATGTTGTCAGAGTATTATGCTACTTTTATGGACTCATAATGAAACATACAAAAACGAAGACAAAAAGGATTTTCCTGGAAAAAACGTCAAGGGACATTCTTTCCAGGGTAGTGACTTGTATATAAGACAAAATAAATGCTTCTCCACATCTTGGGCTATGTTCCCAAGTAGCGTTTTTGATGTGTTTTTGCACTTTTGCATTGCTTTCAATGGTGAAAAATACATTCACCAGTAAATGTCATTTTAACATTTTACTACCTTATCAAGCCATGTGGTGTGTAAGACATGATCAGACACATCCTGTTTCATTTATGAAAGAGGGACTCTGAAAGTAACAAAGCCTATTTTACAGGGCCATCAGGCGGCTCTTACTATTGTTAAAGGGCCACCAGTCGGCCCTCACTATTGTTAGATCACCATCAGCCGGCTATGCTTTGCTGCACCCATTATTAAAGAGTGGGTCTCCTATACTGTTGAGGAGGGCCTAAGTTAAAAAAAATGTTCCCATTATAAAGGAGCGGGTCTCCTTTACTATTATTGCCTATGCAGTGTATGCAAGGGCTGCCAAAAATTTAGACGCACTCCAATGTCCCTTGGAAGAGACATAGAGGAGGGCCTCATTAAAAAACTGTTCCCATTACAAAGGAGCGGGTCTCCTATACTGTTATTGCCTATACAGTGAATACAAGGGCTGCCAGATATTTGGACACACTCCAATGCCCCTTTGAAAAGATGTAGAGGAGGGCCTCATTAAAAAAATTGTTCCCATTATTAAGGAGTGGGTCTCCTATGGTAATGCCCATGCAGTGACTGCAAGGGCTGCCCTAAAAAATTGGATGCACTCCAATATCCCTTTGAAGAGACGTAGAGGAGGTCCTCATTAAAATATTGTTACCATTGTTAATGAGTGGGTCTCCTATACTAGTAATTCCCATTCACTAAGTGCATGGGCTGAAAAACATTTACCCCTGGGGGGTATACATGAACATACTGTATAACAAAAATTTCCTATGGGCATCATAAACACCCTTAAAAAAATTATGTGGGTGTTGCATCATGGTCACCCTGGTGATATGGTGATGGAGGATGAGGATGAGGAGAAGGAGAAGAAGGAGGACAACAGAAAATAGACAAAATCAGGAAGAGTATACCCATGTCTGGGTGTGAAGAGGTGCATGGGAATAGACCTCCAAAAAAAAGCCACTGGATTTGAGTTTATGTTCCGCTGCTATCATTTGGTGGTGTTGAGAAGTCTGGCCCAATCAAGCCCTTGTTCATTTTTATAAGAGTCAGCCTGTCAGCATTTTCAGTTGATAGGCGGAAGCGCCTATCAGTTATAATGCCCCCGGCGGTACTAAAAACCCACTCTGACAAAACGCTAGTGGCAGGGCATGCCAGGACCTCCAAGGTGTAGAGAGCCAGTTCATGCCACGTGTTCTGCTTGGATACGCAATAACTATAAGGCACAGAGGAATAACAGAGGACGCTGGTACAATCAGCAAGGTACTCCTTCAGCATCTTAGAAAAATTATCCTTCCTTGTGAGAGCACCTCGCGCATCAGGGCCTGACCGATGAGAGGGTCTGGGAAAACAGTCCCAGACCTTTGACAGTGTTCCCCTGCCTCTGCTGGATCGTATTTATGTCTCTTTCATCTGTATTCCTTGGCTGTACAACGAATTGTGACCTCTGCCACCAGCGTTTTCAGATGGAAATTTTTTTAATAATTCCGCAACAAGGGCCTTCTGGTACTGCAATATTTTAGTAGACCTCTCCGCCGCGGGAATGAGAGATAGAAAGTTCTCCTTGTAGCGTGGGTCAAAGAAGTGTTGCTAACCAGTAATGACTGTCATCAAAAATTTGGAGAACGCGAAGGTCACTGGAAAGGCAGCGTAACATAACCTCAGCCTTGTGGGCCTGACTACTAACAGGCAAGATTTATGTGTCCTCATCAAGAGAATGACTGATCATGCTCTCCTCCTCCTCCTCCTCCTTGTTCTCCCTGTCCTCAGGCCATCCACGCTGAACAGACGGTATGACAGTTATGTGGGTAGTACCATTTACCGCACAGGAAACTAGCTCCTGTTCTTCCTCATCCTCCTCCTCTTCCTCCGTGTCACCCAATCCACATTGGGATGACATGAGGATGGGCTGTGTGGAATCACCCTGTATGGTTCCTTGCCCTATCTCATTGTGCTCCGCCTGCAATGCCTCCTCTTTAATTGTGAGCAGCGAGCATTTCAGTACACAGAGAAATGGGATGGTGACGCTAATTATGGCGTCATCGCCGCTCACCATCTTGGTGGAGTCCTCAAAGTTTTGGAGGGCGGCACAGATGTCAGACATCCATGCCCACTGCTGAGCCCTTATGTGCGGAGGCTGACCAGAATACAGACGGGTGTTTTGAAACTAGTACTCACCAACTGCCCTGTGCAGCTCACAAATCCTTCCTAACATATGCAACGTTAAGTTTCAAGGAGTGGTGACATCGCACAACAGTCGGTGAGATTGAAGCTGCAAATGCTGCTGAAGCATGGCAAAGGCGGCGGAAGCTGTAGCTGAATTTCTAAAATGGGCACACACGTGGCGTACTTTGACAAGCAGATCAGGCAGATCTTGGTAGGTTTGAGAAACCACTGAATCACTACATTGAGCATATGGGCCAGGCTTGGTACGTGTGTGCTCACCTCGCTTCGGAGCCGCCACCAGGTTTCGGCCATTGTCACACACGACCATGCCTGGCTGTAGGTTCAGCGGTGACAGCCACAGATCTGCCTGCTCTTTTAGAGCTGTCAACAAATTTTCAGCAGTGTGTGGTTTGTCACCTAAGCATATTAGCTTCAGCACAGCCTGTTGCTGCTTGGACGAGGCAGTGCTGCAGTGCTTCCAGCTTCCGACTGATGTTGTCATTGCGGAGATGGAGGCTGAAGAGGAGAAGGATGAGGAGGAGGTGCAAGAGCTGTAGATTATGGGGGCCACCCTGATTGACCAAGGGCCCACAACCCTCAGTGTCGGAAAGACGTGTTCAGTCCAAGGGTCTGACTGGGTCCCGGCTTCCACTATATTAACTCAGTGTGCCATCAGCGAGATGTACCGTCCCTGCCCACAAGCACTTGCCCACGTGTCCGTGGTTAGGTGGACTTTCCCAGTAACTGTGTTGTTGAGGGCATGGCTAATGTTCTGGGACACGTGCTTGTGTAATGCGGGGACAGCACACCGGGAGAAATAGTGGTGGCTGGGGACCGAGTACCGAGGAACGGCCGCCGCCATCAGGTTGCGGAAAGATTCCATCTCCACGTGTCTAAAAGGCAACATTTCACGTGCAAGCATTATTGAAATGTGGGAGTTTAGTAGCTTGGCCTGTGGGTGGTTGGCTGCGTGTTTGCGCTTGCGTTCAAAGGACTGGGGTAGGGCAACTGAAAGCTGCGCTGGGATAAGGACGTGGACGATGATGGTGGTGGTTGAGAGTGTGCAGCGACAGGTGAAGGGTGGGAGACATCTTCGCCTGCACCATGGATGGAGGAGTGGCGTACATGCACAGCAGCGGAACAGGCAGTGATGGCACCCGCAGCCACTGTTTCTGGACCCTGGCTTTCAGCCCATCTAGTCGGGTGCTGTGCTGTCATGTGCCTGAGCATGCTGGTGGTGGTCAGGCTGGTAGTCTTGCTGCCCCTGGTGATGCTGGCCTGGCAAATGGTGCAAATGGCTTTTTTTGGGGTTATCTGGACAGTCTTTATAAAAGAGCGAGACTTTGGAAGACCTTAAAGTTGGACTGGCAACTTCCATAGTGTTAGTGTTCCGGGGAACAGTTGCCTACCTTGTGTTTGTGGCCACCCCACTGCTTGTCCCTGCCTGTTGTAGTTTTACGCCTCCTTTCTCCTCTGTGCTGCTGTCCTTGCTATGCATGTCACCTTGCCAGATTGGGTCAGTGACTTCGTCGTCCACCACCTCGTCTTCCACTTCCGCACCCTGGTCCTCTTCCTGACTTTCTGGCAATTGTATCTGATCATCATCATCCACCTCTTGCGACAGTAATTTGACTTTCCCACCGTCGCCTTCGTGTGACCGTGGCTGCTCAAATAATTGGGCAATGCTACATGCTTGAAGCTGGCTGGGGTGAGAGGCCCGAATATATAAATGGAAAATTTAACAGCTCTTCGGAGTGTCCAAGTGTGGGATCAGTTGTCTCCGGGCACTTAGCATGGTGGGAGGAAGGAGGATCAGGGTGAGGAATATGTTGTCCAGACTCACGGCTACTGAGACTTGACCGTGTGGAAGAAAGGGTGGTGGTGGTGGTGGTGACAAAGTGACTGGAAGCATTATCTGCTATCCAATCAACAACCTTTTGACACTGCTCTGGTTTCAATAGTGGTGAGCTGCGGTCCCCTAGTAATTGGGACAGGAAGGTAGGTCGACATGATGTGAGTGCTTGTTGTGGCGCAATTTAAACTCTGCATGCACCATTACCACTTTCCCGTCCCCTGACACGTGCCTTGCCCATTTTAAATGTAGTAAAATATTTGACACTTCCCTACAAATTGATGGATTTGCATCGCAGTAATATCTGATATGTCTGATGGACGTCCGCGGTTTTAAATACCGGCCTTGTAGTTTACTATTATTGGTCAGCGACCACGTGTGAATAGCTTTACTTCCATACTGCTGCAAAACTGTAAATGGAGGATATCTTGCATGGTCTCTAAAGTTGTTGGATTTGTACCGCAGTAATATCTGATATGTCTGACGGACGCCCACGGTTTTAAGCACTGCCCTTCTAGTTTAGTACTGCTCAGCGACTACGTGTGAATAGGTTCACCAACACACTTTTGATAATCTTTAAATGGAATAAAATATTTGACACGTTCCCTACAAATTGATGGATTTGTATCGCAGTAATATCTAATGCGTCTGACAAATGACAGACGCCCACAGTTTTAAATAACGACCTTGTATTTTACTATTATTGGTCAGCGACCACGTGTGAATAGCTTCACTGCCACACTGCTGCCAAACTGTAAATGGAGGATAATATGTTGCACGTTCCCTACAAATTCCTAGATTTGTGCTACAGTAATATCTGATACGTCTGATGGACGCCCCCCTAGTACTGCTCAGCAATACACTTTTGCTAAACTTTAATTGGAGAAGAATATTTTATATGTTCCCTACAAAGTTATGGATTTGTGCCGCAGTAATATGGGATCACGTCTGATGATGGAAAAGATCTGGCTGTATCCTGCAGTGCTAACAAGCAAATGGAGAAGTAAAATGTTGGACTGTATTGCTTTTTAAGAAAATAGTCAGGATTAAGAGCAAAAAAATAAAAAAATTGTGATATCTAGTCCAATGGCTATCAGTAACAGGCAGCAGCAGCAGACAGAACATGCAATGGACCCTGTTGTGCTGTATAGTGTCCACAATCTTAACCTGCCTAACTCTTGCTATTACCACTGAATCACCACTGAATATATGTAGCTGGATTAGTCCTCAGAAAGACTATTATTTCAGATGGATATGTATCTTACTGTGAAATACCTATATTTAACTATTACACCACCAATTCTGTCCCTCACACTGCTGCACCTGTCCCTACTCTGCCTGTTTCCGGGATAGACTGTATTGAGCTTAGGCAGGGCCGCCATCAGGGTATTACTGCCCTTACTAATCTATAAGGCCCGGTGAACAGCAATAAAGAGCGGGGACCCGGGCCCGGCCGGGGCCCCCCCTCTTGTGCTTCCGCTAAACAGGCCCCGAGTTATCGCGCGCTGGTGTATCACCACCGCCACCGCCGTATATCTCGCCGCAGGGAGCTTATGCTTTGGAGTTCTCACGCATGCAGCTCCAAGGAAATCCCTCCACCTCTCAAGCGCTGGAGTCGGCGCGTACGCGATGACATTATTGTGTACCTGCAGGCATCCAGCGCAGAGCATATGGTGACCTGGGACTGGGGAGTGGGCAAAGCATATGGTGACCTGGGACTGGGGAGTGGGCAGAGCATATGGTGACCTGGGACTGGGAAGTGGGCAGAGCATATGGTGACCTGGGACTGGGGAGTGGGCAGAGCATATGATAACCTGGGAGCGGGGGGAGGACAGAGCATATGAGGCACTGGAAGTTGGGGGTGGCAGACCATATGATGACCTGGGAGTGTGGGGTGGGCAGAGCATATGATGAACTGGAACTGGGGAATGGGCAGAGCATATGATGAACTTGGACTGGGGGGTGGGCAGAGCATATGATGACCTGCGACTGGGGAGTGGGCAGAGCATATGATGACCTTGGAGTGGGGGAAGGACAGAGCATATGATGACCTGGGAGTGGGGGGTGGGCAGAGCATATGATGAACTGGGACTGGAGAGTGGGCAGATCATATGATGACCTGGGACTGGGGAGTGGGCAGAGCATATGATGAACTGGAACTGGGGAGTGGGCAGAGCATATGAACACCTGGGAGTGGGGGAAGGACAGAGCATATGATGAACTTGGACCGGGAGTGGGCAGATCATATGATTACCTGGGACTGAGGAGTGGGCAGAGCATATGATGACCTGGGACTGGGGAGTGGGCAGAGCATATGATAATCTGGGAGTGGGGGGAGGACAGAGCATATGATGAACTGGGAGTGTGGGGTAGGCAGAGCATATGATGAACTGGAACAGGGGAGTGGGCAGTGCAAATGACCTGGGAGTGGGGGAAGGACAGAGCATATGATGACCTGGGAGTGAGGGGTGGGCAGAGCATATGATGAACTGGGACTGGGGAGTGGGCAGAGCATATGATGAACTGGGACTGTGGAGTGGGCAGAGCATATGATGAACTGGGACTGGGGAGTGGGCAGAGCATATGATGAACTAGGACTGGGGAGTTGGCAGAGCATATGATGAACTGGGACTGGGGAGTAGGCAGAGCACATGATGAACTGGAAGTGAGGGGTGGGGAGAGCAAATAATAAATGGGGGTAGGAAGAGCAAATTAATTGGGAGTGGGCATGGGGAGAGCAAATAATGAATTGAGGTTGGGGTAGTACAAATAATGATGAATTGAGCATGGGGGTGGGGAAGGCAAATGATAATAAATTGAGGGTGGGGGACAACAAATGATGATGAATTGAGGGTGGGGGAGAGTAAATGATGCAGTGGGGGTAGGAGAAAGAAATGACATGATAAAATGAATTGGGGCAGAGAGGGGCATGTAAATATAATGAATTGGGAGAGTGGGGGGCATTGAGGATGATGGAGTGTGACTGGTAATGAATTGGGGGAAAGAGTACAGGTGCTAATTAATTTATATATTTATAGGGTGGGGAAATTTGCTATTTAAAGTTACTGGGGGCACAGTGGTGGATTACAATTTATATCTAGAATGGTGGATTGCGTAATAGCTAATTATATATTAATGGTGGGTGCACGTCTGTATTCAGCTGCATAGTGTAGAAGTTGGGGAATGTGCTCTAGATAACTGTGTTTTATTTTATGCAGAGAAGAGTCCTGGCTGGAAGAAGTGATGGCGGTCTGCGCTGGATGAAGAGGAAAAGCAAAGATGAAGGACTTCAACCAATGACGTCACCGGTGAGTCAGTGTGTTATCTGTACACTGACACTATACACGGTATACTATGTAGAGAGCTCCTGGGTATAAAGGCACTTATGTTAATATTAGTATTCTGTTTTTTTTATTAATGATCAGTATTGTAGTATTCGGTCACTATGTGGTGGCAATATGTGGTCTGGTCACGATGTGGCGGTATTTGTTCCTTGTATGTGGTATTATTCGGTCACTATGTGGTGGCAATATGTGGTCTGTTCAAGGTGTGGCGGTATTTGTTCCTTGTATGTGTTATTATTTGGTCACTATGTGGTGGCAGTATGTGATCTTGTCACGGTGTGGTGGTATTTGTTCCTTGTATGTGGTATTATTCTTTCACTATGTGGTGGTAATATGTGGACTGATCATGGTGTGGTGGTATTTATCTCTTGTATGTGATTATATTGGTCATTTTAAAACATTTATGTGACTTACTCCCTTAAAGAAAAATAAAGAAAAATAACCCTAAAAGAGTATTAGGTATTATAAGAAATGTTTAATAAGTTAGAGAAGAGTAGGGCCAGGCCAGAAGAGTCTCCTTGTCCGAGTGGCGGCTTAAAAAATCTTTTGGTCAAAACAAAAGCTGGTGGCTATGTGTGTGATATGGTGTTCGATGGGAACTGTTAATGTGTGATTGGTGAGGATGTGGTGCAGAAGTTAAGTTTTCCAAGAGTGGGCGGTGAGACTGTGGAAGGTTCGAGGGGTGGAGGCGGAGCTGGGGTGTAGGCAGAGTCTCAAGGGGGCCTGAAAATTTTGCCAGTATGGGGCCCTGAAATTCTTGGTGGCAGCCCTGAGCTTAGGATCACTAGGTCTTATATAGACCAGATAACACTATACGGCCAGCCAATCACTGTAATGCCACAACCAACATGGCTACGGCATTACAGTGAGTGGCAGACAATCAATCCCTGCATGTTCATTGGCTATATAATGAGTACCAAACATGCAGGGCGGGGACCCAAGCACCGAGCATCTTGAGCAGTGAGATGCTCGAATGAGTACCGAGCAGCCGCCAGCACACTCGCTCATCACTACCCCTTCTCAATAACTTTGTTTCACCCAAGTAAAATAATAAGTATACTCACTTTCAGTGTGGGTGCCGTTCGAGCGGTGTAAGCACTGGTTCTCCCGGGGCTACAGTCCAGCAGCGGCTGTTTTATTCTCCCCTCCTTCAGAAATACCTAACATCCAGAAGATGCCATATCTGCGGCTGATTTCTCACCTCCTCTGGATGTCAGGTAGTTCCAAAGGAGGAGAGTTGGAAGCAGCCTCTGATTGACTGCATCCCCGGGTTAGCCCGTGCTGACACCGAACGGTGCTTGCAAGAAATGTGAATATAGCTGTTAATATTTTATTTGGGGGAAACAAAGTTGTTATGTCACGCTAGCCCCATAACAACATTGCCAAAACTACTGGAACAACACTGTTATTATTTTACTTGGAGAAAACATAACGATTGAGAAGGCGTTGTCTGAGTAGTGGACAACCCCTTTAAGAGGCACATACCTCTTTATGAATTAGGCGCATCTTACTTCAGTGCTGCCTACATTAAGACTGGAATGCAAAACTATAGTCTTAATGAATAGATCTCAAAGAGTATATCTTCCTCGCACAGAGACCTACATAGCAGTAACAGGCATTTTCATTGATACGCAAGCTTAAAGGGGTTTTCCACTTTTAAAAATGAAGTCCCCTAGCAATTGCAGTCATGTAAAATGACAAAATGTCGACGGCACAAGCCGCAGCGGTCAATGATTGCCTGCTGCACTGGTGATGTGTGCTGTATATATAAGGTTATCTCTGAAACCAATGCACTGATTGGGAACATCAACAAAGATTGGGCACTGGACCTAGGATTTCTCCCATACACAGGCGCGCTCGTTTGGCTGAGCGCTCTTGTGTCCTCGATGAGAAAGCCGCCAGCTTACATATCACAATGCAGCTTATCTCTGTATCAATAATGCGATAGGCAGTCTTCTATCGGACATCCCCAATAAGTCACCCGGCGCCCTCATAAACATTAGACTATTATTTGAACCCATAAACATAGGGTGGTTAGGCCAACATTTGTCTAATGTGTATGGGAGCCTTAAGCGGTACTACTTGTCTGGCGAGATTTGCTTATAGCAGACACAAGTCTGCCCAAAAGGTTATGGGAAGTAATCCATCTGCTGCTCCTTGGATCGGTTATGTACAATGGCAACCATAGTAAATGCAGTGGAGTGTAAAGGATAAACAAGGACTCGCAGGGCGCTGCTGGAAAGGGTGATGGCTGATAGATAGCTTATGATACAAGGTCACTTTATTTAGGCATACGTGTTACAAAGCCTTGATGAAAACATCTGCTGTGAAACGGAAATGAAAAGCCTGAGCTGTCCTCCTTTCGAGTTGCACCCGGTGGTTGCATGTTTTTCTTCTTCACTCCACTGTGAGTCAAAGGGAGTATACTGCCTACCAGCTAGAAGAAAAGGAAAAATAGCAGCACAGGAAAAAAAGTTAATATATAGTTGCAAGCCTCTGAAGACCTTGTCCATGAACGTCTCACATAAAAGATGGAGCAGGCAACACTCCTTAGTGAATAATTCTTTTTATTTCACCCATGCAGTGCTTCACTTCAAGTAGATCCTTACTTAAGTCTTAGATAAGCAGTCTAGGTTTTGTTCGGGGCAAGTTTGCAACAACCACTTGTTTTATGATAGTTTGGTGCCTGTCAGGGTGATTGCAAAAGCAAGACCATAACCTTTTTCAACAATTTCTACCTGACCACTCATTGTTAACAAATGTGCAGGGCCTATGCTAACATTTGCATCATGTCACAAGGGTGGGCCATGTACAAAGGGGAGATGACACTGCCCTTGCGAGCTTGCAGTCTACACATCTCCATCTGGGTAGATTTTATAAGGGGACTCAACGTCAATTTCTTTCTGGGGTTCCCCCTGTAATCTAGACAGTAAGCGCTAATCAAACAGCTGTGAGCTGTTATTAATAGCCAGGGAACATGCTGGCCTAATGACCCCTTCCCTGGCTAGTAATATCAGCCCCCAGTGGTCGGCTTTCCCTCTGCTGGTTATGAAAATGACGCGGGAGCCCACGCCATTTTTTTAATTTAATTCTTCATTTTACACTGGATGTACACGGAGGTGCTGAATACAACTCCCTGCATTGTTTCCTGCTCGCGCTGATCTCAGAGGGTGCAGGGGATAATGATGAGAACTGCCTTCAGCAGACGGTGACTGGGATCAGCGCAAATTGTACTGCTTTTCCCAGGCACCAGTACGTGTCACACGGACATTTGGACAGCACACCGATGTGTCATACGGACACACAAATGTCACATGTATGCCTCATGGATGTCACATACGGACACAGACCATGGATCTCACCAGTAATGTTTTTTCCTGTACAGGAATCACATGGACATACAAAGGAGGTCTAAGGGTGTGTACACAGATTCAGTATTTGCAGCAAAACAATCTGCTGCAAACACTGGAGTGTTGTCAGGAAAAACGCTTAGCAAAATATGCACTTTTTTTCCGCATTTTTTGCTACATTTTTACTTAAAATGTTGCAAAAACACTGAAAGAATTAACATGCTGCAGATTTAAAAAACGCAGAGAAAAAACTGCATCAAAAACATTTGTGAGCATACCCTAATTCTTTACCTGTATATTTTGGTGTTATAAGTTTTCACCACTAACCACAGCAAGAGAATATGGCAAAAGATGTTTCAAAATAAATGCACTGTTGCTTTGCTGCAATTAGTGGCCATATTTTGTAGTTCTAATCATTATTTTAAAAAAGTTGCCCCATCTTATAAAATGTATCATAATTTGCCACAAAACATATGCAAAGATAGGTAAAGGAAATACTGCAAAGTTCTTTTACATATTCAAATATTTATAACATAGGATGAAAAACAAAATGAGCATATACCCTGTAGTAAGTAAATAAATAAATTGTAATAGTACATGTAAATAACATAAGGTAATTAGTTAACACTATTTTGACTAAAAAAAAGTAAAAGCCATCCCATCGCAACAAGGTGTACCCAACCAGGATGGTCTTATCTCTAAAGAACAAGATCTCTATGTGCCAACTGGCCTCAATAGATGAGGGCAGCGCAGGTCTAGGCCAAACAGTGTCAACTAAGTACCCTATGTTATTTACATGTACATGTATGTGCACCTACATATTGTACTTATACTAACATGTGTTCCAGACCATTTCTTTGGTGTTTATTCAAATATTTATTATGATTTTTCAAAAGTATAACAGAACAAAGTAGATAGAAATATGAGAAATGTTCCAAAAGAAACTAATTCTAGATAATCACATGAACACAAAAATAAGATTATTGCTCTTCAAAGTCAAGATGAAATTCAAAATATGTGTCTGGTCCTTAAAGGGGTGCTGGAAATCCCCTTTAAAGTGAACTGCCAGTCCAAACTGTGACTTTATACTGGTATATAGCATACCTGGTGCCCTCCTGTGGAATGATCTTGCTGCTGCTTGTGACCCTCCACTGTCCTCTGATAGGAGCAACACATATGACCCTTTAAACCCAAAAATGATTAGATCACCAGACACTTTATTCTATTTAAAAAAATGCAAACACTGCTCAGTATTAAAATATTCTGTACTAATGCTTATGTGTGTTTTTGTTCTGTCTTCTTCGGTTTTTCTATACATTTTAATAAAATAAATACAAGCTATAAGGTTACAAGCTATAAGGCTGTGCAGACATTGCAGCCTTTGTCATGTGGCATTGTCATCTAAACTTTTTCTAAAGATAAGGTAAGGAGTAACTATCATTTTAATAATAGTACGTATGAAAATGAAACAATTTTGTAATATATCTTATCAGATAAACTTGCTTTTTTCTCTTCCCAGATTGATCTTTCACTCTTAATTCATGGGTAAAATCTGTGTTTAGTGAATGCAGAGTTTACCATTATTGATATAGGAGATAACAGTTGGTGCTTAGAAAGTTTGGGATGGCATTGAGATGACAGGCTGGATCACAGCTGAGCGCTGCCATCCAGCTTGTCATCCTTCAGAGACACTGCAGAGCGCAAGCATGCCTGCGCTCTGCAGTGTCTATGAATGATGGCATGATGGATGGCAGCGCTCAGCTGTGATCCAGCATGTCATCTCAATGCCATCACAGCGTGGGAGAATTCTCCTGCTCAAGTGCTGAGCGCTGAGAATTTTCCAACGCTGTCAGTGACGTGCATGAGGTGAGCCGAGTTCATTGGACATGAGCTCACCTCATGCACGTCACTGACAGCGTGGGAAAATTCTCCGGCACTCACCGCATGCGCAGGAGAATTTTCCCACGCTGTCAGTGACGTGCATGAGGTGAGCTGAGTTCATTGGACATGAACTCGGCTCATCTGGATACCGTCACAGCCAGACACTGAGGAGCGCAAGCATGCCTGCGCTTCTCAGTGTCTGCCGCATGGGAAGCTGGATGGCAGCGTTCTGCTGCGGTCCAGCCTGTCATGTAAATGTAGCAGAGCTGTTGCTGTCGTGGGAACCATGGAAAGGTAAGGATGATGTTGCTTTATTATTTTACTTTTATTGCAGATCGTTGGCTTCAGCTGGAATGGGCGTGATGGTAAGCATGGTTTAATTTAGAACAATAAAGAATTGTGTCTTTATTTCAATTAAAGGACTTTATTCTGGGTGTTTGTGTTTTTTTGTAACTTTGACTATGGGGTCACTAACCTGAGCTTGATGTCAGCTGGCATTATAAGCTGACATCAACCCCAACCCTATTACCCCACTGCCACCGCTACAGGGCAGTGGGAAGAGCGCGGCTAAGTGCCAGAATTGGCGCATACTATGGATGCGCCATTTCTGGGGCGGCTGATGGCTGGTGTTTCTAGCCTTGGAGGGGGCCAATATTCATGGCACCCTTCCTGGGCTATTAATATCAGCCCCCAGCTGTCTGCCTAGCCTTTGCTAGCTATTAAATTAGGGGGGACCCCACGTCATTTTTGTTTGGGGTCCCCCATTTTAATAGCTATTAAAGGCTAGGTATTCAACTGGGGGCTGATATTAGTAGCCTGGGAAGCTCCGTGGGTATTACCCCCTTCCAAAGGCTTCAAACATCTGCCCCAGCCGTCTGCTCAACCTCCGCTAGAGACTAAAATTACGGGGAACCCCTACGCCAATTTTTTTTTTAATAAATCCTTTATTTTAACACTAAATGACAAGTACAGTAATCAACACTTTCACTGTACTTCTTATATACGTGACTGACATGTTTCTATATATCTAATCTATGTGTGATGCTCTATTCTTTCTGTTATAAATTTTCGGGTACCGATGCTGAATTGCCGGCCGGCTTTTTTAAAGAGACGGTGCATGAAAACACTAATATTTTTTTTAATAAATCCTTTACATTAAGTGGCAAGTACAGTAACCAACACTGTCACTGTACTTCTTATATATGTGACTGACATGTTTCTATCTATCTAATCTATGTGTGATACTCTATTCTTTCGGTTCTAAATTGTCGGTTACCGGTGTATGCCACTGCTGAATTGCCGGCTTTCCATGTTTCACTGTGAGCACTGTTCCCATCGATTTGGGCAACCACGGCTGTGGCATTACAGTGAGTGGCAGACAATACCTGCATGATTGGTACTCTAAATAGCGCCAGACATGCAGGACACGCTTTTGGTGCACGAACAGTTATCGAACATAACCTCGAACAGCCAAATTTTTTGCAAATCATTCGCGTTCGTTGAACAACTCGAACACCGCCCAAAGCAGCTCAAATTTGAGATTGGCGAACAGTTCTAGTCGAACACCGCTCATCTCTATTCTCCATACAACTTTATAAGCACCCACTGCAATCTTCAGTATTGGGAAAATCTGTGTTTACTGTAGACAGATATTTCATGTAAATTGAGGATTTTGAAAATGAAAGATCAGTTCATTCAGTTTAAGAAATTGAAAGATGCAAAAGAATTACCTTTTATTAAAAATTCTCTCTGTTCTCAAGAAAAGAGAGATTTTTCATTTTATAGTGTACAGTTCATTGCAAAGGTTGCTATACGATAATTGCGCCTGAAGATTAATCATTAGAAACCCCCTTTAAAGGGCTATTCTCAAGTTTGAAAGATATCCTCTATTTATAAGATATGGGATAATTTCCCAATCCCTGGTGGTGTGGCTGCTGGGAACTCCACCGATAGATAGCCGGAGCCCACCGATCACTCTGATAAGAAGAAATGAAGCGACAGTGCACATGATTGACCTCAGCTCCATTAACATGGTGCTCATCAGATCCCCTCTTCTTGGGATTGGTGGGAGTTCCCAGCAATAGAACCCCCAGTTATCGGGAAGTTATCCCCCATTCCATAGATATGGAATAACTTTCAAACTTGAATATTCCTTTAATAATGTTTTTCCCCATTATTAGACTTAGCCAGGCAGATTGAGATAAGTTAGTGATGGCAACATAACAAAGAAAGTTTATGTAAATTGTTACTAGATGTTTCTTGCAAGTTTTATCTTTTTGTACAAAGTTGTTTATAAAGAATTTAAAAGCTGAAGTTTGACAGAACGCCTCGTTCGGAAATTATATTATATTTGAATCGTGATCCATTATTTACTATGTTAATTATAAAGAACATTGATGCCACCCTGTGGTCTCTGGTTGAAAGGAGGGATTCGATGTGGCACAGCATACTACAACCCTCTGATTTATACATAATTGAAATGAATTCATCATTCCCCAGTACCAACGGCTCATTTTATTACATTTTTAAGTAATGTTTTCCTGTGTTAGTAAATAATTATCAGACTTTAATGTTATTCCGGTATTCGGAGATTCTGAAAATTCTTTGATCATAACAGTTCCCTAGAGAAAGCTCTACGTTTGAAGGAATTCTTGTTTTTCACCCTTGAGATGCAACTGGAGCACAGGAAAAAAACATTCAAAACTATTTTGTTTCATTAGAAAAATTACTTTTAAAAATGCCAAAAAAGTGTTTTATAATGCAGGTCATTTCCTATTTCAGGAGAGAAGTGCTATATGATTATATAAAGCAGTAGCATATATCATTCGTGATGGCACTAAAGTGTCCCTGGAAATGACTAGGAATTATTATCATATATGTCCATAATGCGCCTAAAAACATAATACTTTATGAGTTCCATTCTTACTTTTCTTAAAAGGTGTCTCCCTCATTAAAATTCTAGAAGGGTTCGCCAAAAAAATGATCACAGGTTGTCCTACCTCTAAGAGATGCAATGATCAGATGCAACCTCTAGAAGGAACATGGGAGCAAGTGCTAAATTTCCTGTAAGTCCTACCACAGGGTAAATGAAATATTACATGGTGCGTGGTGAAAGCATCAGATCATTCCTTAAACCCCTTAAGAATTAGCTTATTTTGGGCCATTGTTAACTATCCTTGTAGTTAAACAAAATTCAATGTTTCAGCACAATTACAACAATGCTAAAGGAATATCTTTTTCTTTTAGTACTTTTGCCCAAAAAAAAAACATGTTTTAAAGAAAAAAATCTGATCATTATGTCACTACATTCTAAAGCCAATGACAATTTTAATTTTCTCTTGACAAAAAAAGCAAGCCATTATTTGTTTTTTGTGGGTCAAGTTGATTGCTTTTTTACGTAATGAAAAGTGAAGTTTACATAATGCACTGGCTTGGTCCAGAGGCTGCCATGTTTTCTTGGTATAATGCATCTAATTAAAAAATATTGAAAAATATATGTTTTTTTCACTATTTTTTTCACATATTATCATATTACATTTTATTGATATTAATTAGTGTTGACCGACCACTAAAATGCTCGGATGCTCGAAGCTCGGGCCGAGCTCACCGTGATACTCGGGTTGCTCGACCCGAGCAACGAGCCCAATGTTAATCTATGGGAGACCCGAGCATTTTTGCGGCGGCACCCCCGGCAGTCTGTAGAAAGCCTAAAAAGTGCCCAAAACGATAGTGACAGTGCTCAAATGACATGGGTACAGCATGGGCATCGCCCCAGGAAGCATTTCTGACACCCAGGTCACTGCATTCAACAACGTGGTCAGAGGTATTAAGCCACTTTTACGGGCTCACAATAAAACATACAAAAACGAAACTGAAACTGTTTTCCTGTGAAATATGTTAAGGAACACCCTTTCCAGGGTAAAGACTTGTGTATAAGGTAAAATAAATAACCAAAAACAAAAATACTCCTCCACACCTTGGGCTATGTTCACAAGTAGCATTTTTTATGCGTTTTTGCACTTTTGTATTGCTTTCAACCGTGACAAATTCATTCACCGAGAAATGTCATTTTAACGTTTTACAACCTTATCTGGCCATGTGCTGTGTGACACATGCATACAGTGCTGAAAAGACATGGGAACAGCATGGGGAAGACCCCCGGAAGCATCTCTGACACCCAGGTCATTGCCTAAAAGTGTGCCCATCAGAAGTGATTCTTGTCGCATCAGAAGATGCCGACTTGCAACTATCCCTGTGCAAGTCCTTGTCCCAGGGCAGTGTTCAATTGTGCCACCCCATTCCTTGCAATGCAAGCGCAAGTATGCAGCCTGCCACCCACCCACCCCCAGGCTGCAATACCATACTGCTTGCTTGCTTGCACTTGAAATTGGACCTTTTAGGAATGTGGAGGCGGAATCTGGCCACCACGTCATGGCTGCGTCGGCAGCCTGGTATCCAGACTCAGTCCCCAGCCGCCCGGCGGCTGGGTGTACACGCTTGGTCCCCAGCCGCCAGGGGACGGCCGGGTGTCCATATTCGGTCCCCAGCCGCCCTGCGGACGGGTGTCCACACCCGATCCCCAGCCGCCTGGGGGCGGCCGGGTGTCCAGAAACGGTCCCCAGCCGCCCCTATTTGAAGGACAGTCTAACCACAAACACGTGGACAAGTGAATGTGGCCAGGGATGGTCCATCTCACCCCTTAACTCTGGGTTAATATTGTGGAAGCCAGGACACAGTTGGACACTGGGATGCAACACGTCCTCGACACATAGAGGATTGCACGTCATGGCATCCATACTCAGTCCCCAGCCGCCCGGCGGCCGGGTGTTCACGCTTGGTCCCCAGCTGCCAGGGGGCGGCCGGGTTGGAATGCAAGCGCATGTATGTAGTAGCGGCTAGGCCTGAGGTGGTCAGCGTTTTGGCGCATATCCTACCTCCTTCGAGGATTGCTGGATGTTTTCCTGCTACTATCCCAGTTCTATGACTCCCATTAAAACAAAGCTTCAGGTGATGAATGATGGATGAGGTGGTGGCAAAGGAGAAAGAGCAGGAGGAACAGGGACCATTCACATCAATATCAGGCCAGTCAACCACACATGTCTTGTAGGATATGTTTCTGTACCAAAAGGAGCGGTTCAGCTACACAGTTATAGGGCATACAGTGATTGCAATGCCTACCAAAAATTTTGAGGCACTCCAATGCCCTTTGGAAGTGACATGGAGGACAGAGGGCCTTAACTAAACAGTTTTTTCCATTTATAGCAACTGGGTCTCCTTTACACTGTTGGCCTAAGCAGTGAATGGAAGGCTTTCCAAAAATGATGAGGAACTGCAATGCCCCTTGAAACAAACGTGGATTACAGCATACTAAAAACCTTCTACCCATTATTGGGGAGTGGGTCTCCCTTAGTGTTCGCCTATGCATTGAAAAGCAAAAGCTGACTAAAATTAGGAGGAAATGCAATGCCCGTTGCAAGAGTCGTGGAGGTTAGAGGTAATTAAAAACAACAGTTCAATGCCCCTTGGAAGAGCTGTGGAGTTCAGAGTGGTTTAACAAGACGGTTTTGATGCCTTTTGGATGAGACGTGGAGGTCACAGTAAATAACAAGACGGTTTTAATGCCCCTTGGAAGAGACGTGGAGTTCAGAGTGGTTTAACAAGACGGTTTTAATGCCCCTTGGAAGGGATGTGGAGATCCCTGTGGAATAAAAAGACAATATCAATGCCCCTTGGAAGAGTGGTGGAGGTCCCAGCGAAATAAAAAGACATTATCAATGCCCCTTGGAAGAGAGGTAGAGGTTACATTGGAATAAAAAGACAATATCAATGACCCTTGGAAGAGACGTGGAGATCACAGTAGCTTAACAAGACGATTTTAATGCCCCTTACAAGAGACATGCAGTACAGCATATTAAAAACATTATTCCCATTATTGGGGAGTGGGTCTCCCATAGTCTTTGCCTATGCCTTCCAAGCAAAAGCTGCAAAAATTAGGACGGAGGAACTTGCAATGCCCCTTACAAGAGCCATGCAGTACAGCATATTAAAAACATTATTCCCAAAATTGGGGAGTGGGTCTCCCATAGTCTTTGCCTATGCCTTCCAAGCAAAAGCTGCAAAAATTAGGACGGAGGAACTTGCAATGCCCCTTACAAGAGCCATGCAGTACAGCATATAAAAAACATTATTCCCATTATTGGGGAGTGGGTCTCCCATAGTCTTTGCCTATGCCTTCCCAGCATAAGCTGCCACAAATTAGGACGAAGGAACTTGCAATGCCCCTTATAAGCGCAATGCAGTACAGCATATTAAAAACATTATTCCTATTATTGGGGAATGGGTCTCCAATTGTCTTTGCCTATGCCTTCCAAGCAAAAGCTTCCAAAAATTAGGACGGAGGAACTTGCAATGCTGCCAACACAGACCATGGTCACCCTGGTGGTATAGTGATGGTGGAGGCAGAGGATAAGGCGAAGAGCAAAAAACAGCCGAAATGAGGAAGCGTATAACCATGTGTGGGTGTGAAGCGGTGCATGGGAATACACCTCCCGAAATAAAACAGTGGATTTGACTTTATGTTACTCTGCTGTCATTTAATGGCGATGAGAAGTCTGGCCCAATCCAGCCCTTGTTCATTTTGATAAGGGTCAGCGTGTCTGCATTGTCAGTTGACAGGCGAGTGCGCTTATCACTAAAAACACGCTCCGATAACACGCTAGCGGCAGGGCAGGCCAGGACCTCCAAGGCGTACAGAGCGAGTTCATTCCAAGTGTCCAGCTTGGATACCCAATAATTAAAAGGGACAGAGGAATCACGGAGGATGCTGGTACGGGCGGCAAGGTAGTCCCTCACCATCTTTTGAAACTTTCCACTCCTTGTGAGAGTACCCCACGCCTCAGGGCCTGTAAGATGGGTGGGTCTCAGAAAACTGTCCCAGAACGTTGACAGTGATCCCCTGCCTCTGCTGGATTGGAGTTGTGTCTATCTCGCCTGTATGCCTTGGTTGGACAACGAACTGTGACCTCTGCCGCCAGCGTGTTTAGATGGGAATTTTTTTAACAATTCTTCAGCAAGGGCCTTCTGGTACTGCCCCATTTTTGTAGACCTCTCCACCTCAGGAATAAGAGAGTGAAAGTTCTCCTTGTAGCGGGGGTCTAAAAGTGTCACCAACCAGTAATGACTGTCACCCAACATTTTGACAACACGAGGGTCACGGTTAAGGCAGCGTAACATAAAGTCAGCCATGCGTGCCAGACTGGTAACTGTAAAGGGAAGTGTCCTAGGTTGTACATGTATATATGTATCTGTATGCTAGCCATGCTTGCAGATAAGTATACATGTATATGAGCCAGGCCCAACTGTTGTGATTTTGTTTTTCGTGTTTTGCTCTGTAATTATCTGTGGTCATTGTTTGTGAACTGATCAGGCCAGGGGGACATGGACAGATTACATTGATACAGAGTGAACTGCTGTGTAATTCTGTGGGTTCAGAGAGCTGAAAATTCAGACGAATGACACAGCTTTTCAGCATGAGCTGTACACGGGACAAAATCTATAACAGAGAACCCAATCTTTTGTTTTCTTCGGATTTTTTAACGTTTTTCTGTTTGCTTTACAATCTTTGAGCATTTGGGGTGATGTATACCAAGGCATTCTTCCAAAGAGGCATAGTCGTTCTCAAGAGAAAGTCCAGCTGGTCAGGAAAAGGCGTTCCCGAGGTAAAAGGACCTTCTTCAAGCAGCACAGAAGGGACAAGGAGGATGACCGTGATGGCTCCAGGAAGAGTGAGTATGGATTTATCCACCCTGAAATGCTTGGCAAAACACAGTAAATTTAACCCAGTGCACCCCAGTACACCCAAATCTGCAGAATTGCTGTGGTCTGATCTATTGGAGCAAGCATGTGCTCATGATAGCATGTGTATAGACAGACGGTCTGTTTTGAATAAAACAAGCAAACGGCTCCACATGCTAGCAAAACTGATTTGTGTATATGAGGACTCACTGTGTAAAGAAGATCCCCCAAAGTTTCACTGCCAGTGTTGTGTAACAAATTTGCAGAAAATTTGAACCTTACAGACACAACTGGCAGAGAATGGTAAATGTGATATGGATAGAGATAAGCAGATCTGCATGCTTGAATCGCAACTGCTTTAGATGAAAAATCATTGTCTTGATATTGGTGCACAGCTGACTCAGTCTGGGGCTGAGATCAAAGCTTTTAAGGACAAGGCAGCAGCTAGTGATGCCATAATCAATCAGTTGAGTGTTGATCTTGATACTAGATCCCAACTGATTAAAAGTTTGCAAAATATCATCAATGATTTTTCAAACTTGGTGCCGGCCTTCTCTTTGTCTCTGAGACCAAGGCCAGATTCTCTACCAATTGTGCCCTGTGCAGGGCAAAAAGGGGGGAGTGATGGATCAAATATTTCATCAAATTTTGATCCAATCAATAAATCTAACGACAAGTGTAAAATAATGAGAAAATGCAAACGTAAAATTGTTAAAAGTGCATCCCTAGTAGTGTTGAGCCACCCCCATAGTGTTCGGTTCGGTTCGTCGAACACCGGGATGTTCGAGGAACTGTTCGTCGAACTGTTCGTCGAACACCTTAGAACACCGTCGAACACCGTTAAAACCAATGGCAGGCAAACAAAAACACATAGAAAACACCTTCAAAGGTGTCCAAAAGCTGACAAACTGCTCAGAAGACACTCTCTTTAAAAAAGCCGGCCGGCAATTCAGCAGCGGCATACACCGGTACCCGACAATTTAGACAAGAAGGAATAGAGCATCACACATAGATTAGATAGATAGAAACATGTCAGTCACACATATAAGAAGCACAGTGACAGTGTTGCTTACTGTACTTGTCATTTAGTGTAAAGGATTTATTAAAAAAAATATTAGTGTTTTCATGCACCGTCTCTTTAAAAAAGCCGGCCGGCAATTCAGCAGCGGAACCCGACAATTTAGAACAGAAAGAATAGAGCTTCACACATAGATTAGATAGATAGAAACATGACAGTCACATATATAATAAGTACAGTGACAGTGTTGCTTACTGTACTTGTCATTTAGTGTAAAGGATTTATTTAAAAAAATAATAGTGTTTTCATGCACTGTCTCTTTAAAAAAGCCGGCCGGCAATTCAGCATCTGTACTCGACAATTTAGAACAGAAAGAATAGAGAATCACACATAGATTAGATAGATAGAAACATGTCAGTCAGATGTATAATAAGTACAGTGATAGTGTTGGTTACTGTACTTGTCATTTAGTGTTAAAATAAAGGATTTATTAAAAAAAAAAATTAGCGTGGTGTTCCCCGTAATTTTAGTCTCTAGCGGAGGTTAAGCAGACGGCTGGGGCAGATGTTTGAAGCCTCGGAAGGGGGTAATACCCACGGAGCTTCCCAGGCTACTAATATCAGCCCCCAGCTGAATACCTAGCCTTTACTAGCTATTAAAATGGGGGACCCCCCAAAAAAATGACGTGGGGTCCCCCCTAATTTAATAGCTAGCAAAGGCTAGGCAGACAGCTGGGGGCTGATATTAATAGCCCAGGAAGGGTGCCATGAATATTGGCCCCCTCCCAGGCTAGAAACACCAGCCGTCAGCCGCCCCAGAAATGGCGCATCCATAGGATGCGCCAATTCTGGCACTTAGCCTCGCTCTTCCCACTGCCCTGTAGCGGTGGCAGTGGGGTAATAGGGTTGGGGTTGATGTCAGCTTATAATGCCAGCTGACATCAAGCCCAGGTTAGTAATGGAGAGGCGTCTATAAGACACCCCCATTACTAACCCCATAGTGAAAGTTAAAAGAAAACACAACACCCAGAATAAAGTCCTTTAATTGAAATAAACACACAATTCTTTATTGTTCTAAATTAAACCATACTTACCATCACGCCCATTCCAGCTGAAGCCAACGATCTCCTGCAATAAAAGAAAAATAATAAAGCAACCTCATCCTTACCTTTCGATGGTTCCCAGGACAGCTCCAGCTCTGCTACATCGAGATGACAGGCTGGACCGCAGCAGAACGCTGCCATCCAGCCTGTCAAACCGCAGACACTGAGAAGAGCAGGCTTGCTTCGCTCCTCAGTGTCTCGCTGTGACGGCATCCAGATGAGCCGAGGTCATGTCCAATGAACTCGGCTCACCTCATTCACGTCACTGACAGCGTGGGAAAATTCTCCTGCACTCAGCGCTTCAGCGTGGGAGAATTCTCACGCTGAAGCGCTGAGTGCAGGTGAATTTTCCCACGCTGTCAGTGACGTGCATGAGGTGAGCTGAGATCATTGGACATGAACTCACCTCATGCACGTCACTGAGAGCGTGGGAAAATTCTCACGCTGAAGCGCTGAGTGCAGGAGAATTCTCCCACGCTGTCAGTGACGTGCATGAGGTGAGCTCATGTCCAATGAACTCAGCTCACCTCATGCACGTCACTGACAGCGTGGGAAAATTCTCCTGCACTCAGCGCTTCAGTGTGAGAATTTTCCCACGCTGTCAGTGACGTGCATGAGGTGAGTTCATGTCCAATGATCTCAGCTCACCTCATGCACGTCACTTACAGCGTGGGAGAATTCTCACGCTGAAGCGCTGAGTGCAGGAGAATTTTCCCACGCTGTCAGTGACGTGCATGAGGTGAGCTGAGTTCATTGGACATGAGCTCACCTCATGCACGTCACTGACAGCGTGGGAGAATTCTCCTGCACTCAGCGCTTCAGCGTGAGAATTTTCCCACGCTGTCAGTGACGTGCATGAGGTGAGCCGAGTTCATTGGACATGACCTCGGCTCATCTGGATGCCGTCACAGCGAGACACTGAGGAGCGCAAGCATGCCAGCGCTTCTCAGTGCCTGCGGGATGACAGGCTGGATGGCAGCGTTCTGCTGCGGTCCAGCCAGTCATCTCGATGTAGCAGAGCTGAAGCTGTCATGGGAACCATGGAAAGGTAAGGATGATGTTGGTTTATTATTTTTCTTTTATTTCAGGAGATCGTTGGCTTCAGCTGGAATGGGCGTGATGGTAAGTATGGTTTAATTTAGAACAATAAAGAATTGTGTGTTTATTTCAATTAAAGGAC
Organism: Phyllobates terribilis; assembly: GCF_046119375.1. Classification (NCBI taxonomy): domain Eukaryota; kingdom Metazoa; phylum Chordata; class Amphibia; order Anura; family Dendrobatidae; genus Phyllobates; species Phyllobates terribilis. The sequence continues at coordinate 732,077,934 of NW_027362763.1, read as the reverse complement.
TTTATTCTGGGTGTTGTGTTTTTTTTAAATACTTTACTAGAAATTCATGGCGGTCATGTCTAATACTGGCGTGACCCCATGAATTTTGGGCTTAGGGCCAGCTGATAATACCAAGCTGGCCCTAACCCCTTTATTACCCAGTGAGCCACCGCACCAGGGCCCTGGATGAGTTGGGTACAGCGCCAGAAGATGGCGCTTCTATGAACGCGCCATTTTCCGGGGTGGCTGCGGACTGCAATTTGCAGCGGGGGGGGGGGCCCAGAAAGCTTGGGCCTCCCTGCGCTGCAGATTCCAGCCCCCAGCTGCCTAGTTGTACCTGGCTGGACACAAAAATAGGGCGAAGCCCCACGTATTTTTTTTTTAATTATTTCATGAAATTCATGAAATAATTAAGAAAAAAAGGCCTTCCCTATATTGTTGTGTCCGGCCAGGTACAAATAGGCAGCTGGTGGTTAGGGGCAGCCCGTTCCTGCCTGCTGTACCTGGCTGGACACAAATATAGTGCGAAGCCCCACGTCAATTTTTTTTAATTATTTAAGGAAATTCATGAAATAATTAAGAAAAAAAGGCCTTCCCTATATTGTTGTGTCCGGCCAGGTACAAATAGGCAGCTGGTGGTTGGTGGCAGCCCGTTCCTGCCTGCTGTACCTGGCTGGACACAAATATAGTGCGAAGCCCCACTTCAATTTTTTTAAATTACTTCAGGAAATTCATGAAATAATTAAAAAAAAATTGACGTGGGGCTTCGCACTATACTTGTGTCCAGTCAGGTGCAGCAGCCAGGAACGGGCTGCCCCCAACCACCAGCTGCCTATTTGTACCTGGCCGGACACAACAATATAGGGAAGACCTTTTTTTTTTAATTATTTCATGAAATAATTAAAAAAAAATTGAGGTGGGGCTTCGCACTATATTTGGGTCCAGCCAGGTACAGCAGGCAGGACCGGGCTGCCCCCAACCAACAGCTGCCTATTTGTACCTGGCCGGACACAACAATGTAGGGAAGCCCTTTTTTTCTTAATTATTTCATGAAATAATTTAAAGAAAATTGACGTGGGGCTTCGCCCTGTTTTTGTGTCCAGCCAGGTACAACTAGGCAGCTGGGGGCTGGAATCCGCAGCGCAGGGAGAACCAAGCTTTCTGGGCCACCCCCGCTGCAAATTGCAGTCCGCAGCCGCCCCGGAAAATGGCGCGTTCATAGAAGCGCCATCTTCTGGCGCTGTACCCAACTCATCCAGGGCCCTGGTGCGGTGGCTCACTGGGTAATAAAGGGGTTAGGGCCAGCTTGGCATTATCAGCTGGCCCTAAGCCCGAAATTCATGGGGTCACGCCAATATTAGACATGACCACCATGAATTTCTAGTAAAGTATTTAAAAAAAACACAACACCCAGAATAAAGTCCTTTAATTGAAATAAACACACAATTCTTTATTGTACTAAATTAAACCATACTTACCGTCACGCCCATTCCAGCTGAAGCCAACGATATCCTGAAATAAAAGAAAAATAATAAACCAACATCATCCTTACCTTTCCATGGTTCCCATGACAGCTTCAGCTCTGCTACATCGAGATGACAGGCTGTACCGCAGCAGAACGCTGCCATCCAGCCTGTCATCCCGAAGACACTGAGAAGCGCAGGCTTGCTTGCGCTCCACAGTGTCTCTCTGTGAGGGCATCCAGATGAGCCGAGTTAATGTCCAATGAACTCGGCTCACCTCATGCACGTCACTGACAGCGTGGGAAAATTCTCCTGCACTCAGCGCTTCAGCGTGGGAGAATTCTCACGCTGAAGCGCTGAGTGCAGGAGAATTTTCCCACGCTGTCAGTGACGTGCATGAGGTGAACTGAGTTCATTGGACATGAGCTCACCTCATGCACGTCACTGACAGCGTGGGAGAATTCTCCTGCACTCAGGGCTTCAGCGTGAGAATTTTCCTACGCTGTCAGTGACGTGCATGAGGTGTGCCGAGTTCATTGGACATGAACTCGGCTCATCTGGATGTAGCCACAGAGAGACGCTGAGGAGCGCAAGCAAGCCTGCGCTTCTCAGTGTCTGCGGGATGACAGGCTGGATGGCAGCTTTCTGCTGCGGTCCAGCCTGTCATCTCGATGTAGCAGAGCTGAAGCTGTCGTGGGAACCATGGAAAGGTAAGGATGATGTTGCTTTATTATTTTTCTTTTATTGCAAGAGATCGTTAGCTTCAGCTGGAATGGGCGTGATTGTAAGTATGGTTTAATTTAGAACAATAAAGAATTGTGTCTTTATTTCAATTAAAGGACTTTATTCTGGGTGTTTGTGTTTTTTTTTAACTTTGACTACGGGGTTAGTAATGGGGGTGTCTTATAGACGCCTCTCCATTACTAACCTGGGCTTGATGTCAGCTGGCATTAAAAGCTGACATCAACCCCAGCCCTATTACCCCAATGCCACCGCTACAGGGCAGTGGGAAGAGCGAGGCTAAGTGCCAGAATTGGCGCATCCTACGGATGCGCCATTTCTGGGGCGGCTGACGGCTGGTGTTTCTAGCCTGGGAGGGGGCCAATATTCATGGCACCCTTCCTGAGCTATTAATATCAGCCCCCAGCTGTCTGCCTAGCCTTTGCTAGCTAATAAAATAGGGGGGACCCCACGTCATTTTTTTGGGGGGGTCACCCATTTTAATAGCTAGTAAAGGCTAGGTATTCAGCTGGGGGCTGATATTAGTAGCCTGGGAAGCTCCGTGGGTATTACCCCCTTCCCAGGCTTCAAACATCTGCCCCAGCCGTCTGCTTAACCTCCGCTAGAGCCTAAAATTAAGGGGAACCCCACGCCAATTTTTTTTAAAATAAATCCTTTATTTTAACACTAAATGACAAGTACAGTAACCAGCACTATCACTGTACTTATTATATATGTGACTGACATGTTTCTATCTATCTAATCTATGTGTGATGCTCTATTCCTTCCATTCTAAATTGTCGGGTACCGCTGCTGAATTGCCGGCCGGCTTTTTTAAAGAGACAGTGCATGAAAACACTATTATTTTTTTAAATAAATCCTTTACACTAAATGACAAGTACAGTAAGCAACACTGTCACTGTACTTCATATATATGTGACTGACATGTTTCTATCTATCTAATCTATGTGTGAAGCTCTATTCTTTCGGTTCTAAATTGTCGGGTACCGGTTTACGCCGCTGCTGAATTGCCGGCTTTTCATGTTTCACTGTGATCACAGTTCCCATCGATTTGGGCAATCACTCTAATGCCACAACCACCATGGCTGTGGCATTACAGTGAGTGGCAGACAATCCCTGCATGATTGGTGCTCTAAATAGCGCCAGACATGCAGGACACGCTTTTGGTGCACGAACAGTTATCGAACATAACCTCGAACAGCCGAATTTTTTGCAAATCGTTCGGGTTCGTCGAACAACTCGAACACCTCCCAAAACAGCTCGAATTTGAGATTGGCGAACAGTTCTAGTCGAACACCGCTCATCTCTAATCCCTAGTCCCTAGTGATGAAACAGTTTAAAATATCCAGACAAATGGAAGTATGTTCTGTTAGGGGCCCTACATCAAGCATGGCATCCATTAGATGTTATGCCTGTGATGGCTCAGGTCATATTGCCAGGTACTGCAAATTGTCAGGTACAAGAAGAGAGAGGAAATATTGCTCTGTTAAATGTTTCAAATGTGGTCACTTTGGACGCATTGCAAGGAATTGTCATTGCACAATTAATTGTGAGAAGTCCAGCATGGAGAACAGACATTTAAAGAGACAAAATAGTATTTTCTCTCGGTCTCATGTGCCCCACCATGTGCAGATGTGTCAAAATGGCTGACTGCAAGCAAGGGATGAAAGGGTAAATTTTGCTCCCTAGTAAGGCCTTGATTTAAACTCAATCAGCTGAGTTTCTAACAGACCTGTACTGCTCTTTATGTATACAGTTGTTTTGTCTTATTAGTTTATTTTACTGTTCTGTTGTTTACTAGGTTTGTTTTTTTGCAGTTTAAATATATTGTTAGACCTGTGAGGCTCAGACAGGTGGCAGAAAGGCTTTATAGGAGGCTCAATGAGTATGCAATGTATAACAGGATTTGTTAGTATGCTGGTTGTTTTCTGTTTTCTATCAGACCCCCTGTCAAGTAACTGTTGTTTATTTGCTGGTACTTTTATTTTTAGCTCCAGTTTTTCCATAGAATTCATAAGGTTAAGAGTAGCACAGATCGCAGAAATGTTTATTTTATTTTTTTGTTTTCATTTGATAACAGAGTCACACCCGTGGATGAGCTGATTTTGTTGCATGGACTAAGATAGGTAGAAAGGTGTGGACAGGTATATATTGTGCACCTAGGCCTTGAAGTTAATAATTAAGATAATTTTTTTTTTTTTTTTTTTTTTTCTGTGCATTTTGGATTGAATAAAGGGTGTATTACGTGAACTAAGACAGGCAGAGAAGCATGGACTGGTAACGGACGTACACGATGGAGTGTCGTGTTATACTGTGTGCTTAGACCTTGAAGTTTGGACGGATAACCAGGTTTTGTTTAAAACTTGATGCAGGATACAACTACTGTAAAACAGTGAACCTGAGTTTGACGTTTAGTCATCCTAAGTGTATTAACATATTTCCTTTGATAATAGAGCCACATCCGTGGATGACCTGGTTTTGCTGCATGGACTAAGATAGGTAGAAAGGTGTGGACAGGTATACATTGTGCACCTAGGCCTTGAAGTTCAGTCGGATAATTTGTTAATGGTTGGTTTTTTTTGTTTTTTTTTGTGCATTTTGGATTGAATAAAGGGTGTATTACGTGAACTAAGACAGGCAGAGAAGCATGGACAGGTAACTGTCACACTGTCACAGAATACTGGAGGTAGGGGGCCTAAGCTGACCCTAAGCTGGGACCCTGACTAACCCCTCAACCTGGAGGTACTGTTAAAGGTACAGAGGTCCAGGCCGCCAGCGTAACCCCTACCTCCTGAGGATCCCTGCACCTAAGTAATCTAGTCCTGAGAAGGACCCCGATCACAACAATAGGGAACCAGAAATAATATGCCCACACACAGTATTTAGACGAACGAGACAGTACAAGGGAAAAACCAAAACCACCTTGCATACAACTTCTACACAACTACAACAGAGGGAACACCAACGGGAAAGGAGATAAATGATAAAGCGAGGAAAGGGAAAAAACACTTCCAAATGCACTTATCTCAGCAACTCCAAACACCACGATCCGCTCTGTAAGTCAGAATGAAAAGCTTTCACCGACACCTCCCAAACAGACCTGCAGGAATATAAAGGAGTCTCACTAAAGAAGCATTGATTGCAGCTGGGCGAGGCTGGACCTCAGCTAGCCCAGAGAGAGAGAGAATTAACTCCTACACTGCCGAAAAAACACAAAGCACCAACAAGTCAGCTGCGAGAAGTCAGGCTGTGTACTCGTGACGATCTTCGTGGCAACACACCCGTGACAGTACCCCTCCTTCTACGAGGGGCCTCCGGACCCTCAGGGCCAGGTTTATCCGGGTGAGTCGAGTGGAAGGCCCGAACTAATCGGTCTGCGTTAATATCCGACGCAGGAACCCACATCCTCTCCTCAGGACCATACCCCTTCCAATGAACCAAGTACTGAAGGGACCGGCGATTAAAGCGTGAATCAATGACCCTCGATACCTGGAACTCCAAGTTACCATTGACAACCACAGGAGGGGGAGGTAAAGGTGACGGTACCACCGGCGCCACATACCTCTTAAGCAATGATCTGTGAAACACGTTGTGAATTTTAAACGTAGGGGGGAGGTCAAGACGGAATGCCACCGGATTAATAACAGAACTGATTCTGTACGGCCCGATGAACCTGGGACCCAGTTTCCAGGAGGGAACCTTAAGTTTAATATTCCTGGTAGACAACCATACCTGATCGTTCACACTTAGGTCCGGACCAGACACTCTCCTCCTATCAGCCATACGTTTGTATCCGTTCCCCATAGTATTCAGATTCTTCAGCACCCCTCTCCATACTGAAGCGAGAGATGAGGAAAATCGTTCCTCCTCCGGAACCCCCGAAGAGCCCCCCCTACTGAAAGTACAAAACTGGGGGTGAAAACCATATGCCCCAAAAAACGGGGACTTACCAGTGGACTCGCTCCGCCTATTATTGAGAGCAAACTCTGCCAGAGGTAGGAAAGAAGCCCAGTCCTCCTGGTTCTCTGACACAAAACACCGAAGATATGTCTCCAAGCTCTGGTTCATACGTTCCGTCTGACCATTGGTCTGAGGATGAAAAGCCGACGAGAATGACAAATGCATCCCCCGCCGAGCACAAAACGCCTTCCAGAACTTGGACACAAACTGAGACCCCCGATCAGACACCACCTCGGAGGGTACCCCGTGAAGCCTCACAATCTCCCCAATGAATACCTGCGCAAGAGTTTTAGCATTAGGAAGAGCCGGAAGAGCGATAAAATGTGCCATCTTGCTGAACCTGTCCACTACAACGAGTATGACCGTTTTACCCGAAGACGGAGGGAGGTCCGTAATAAAGTCCATAGACAGATGAGTCCAAGGACGCTCCGGGATCTTCAAAGGTAAGAGGGCCCCAGACGGACGGGTATGTGAGGTCTTAGAGCGCGCACAAACCCCACAGGACGCGACAAAAGTTACCACCTCTTTATGTAAGTTAGGCCACCAAAACCGACGCGAGAGGAGATCCACAGTTGCTTTACTCCCCGGGTGTCCTGCAAAAACTGAGTTATGGTGTGCCTCGATCACCTTTTGTCGCAACTGATCTGGAACGAACAGTCTCCCCGAAGGTCCAACAGGGGCGTCCCCCTGAGCCTCCAATATCTCCTCCTCCAGCTCAGAGCATACTGCCGAAACCACCACCCCCTCCTGAAGAATAGGAATCGGGTCGTCCGTATTCCCGGCCCCAGGGAAACTGCGAGATAAGGCATCCGCCTTTACATTTTTAGACCCAGGACGATATGTAACGACGAAATTAAACCTGGTAAAAAACAATGACCACCTAGCTTGTCTGGGATTCAGACGTTTAGCGGACTCCAGATATAGCAGGTTCTTGTGATCGGTGATGACGGTGACCGGATGAACTGCCCCCTCCAAAAAATGGCGCCACTCCTCAAAAGCTAACTTAATGGCCAAGAGTTCCCTATTGCCGACATCGTAATTCCTCTCAGCGGACGACAACTTTTTAGAGAAAAAGGCGCATGGATGCCACTTACCAGGGGACGAACCCTGTGACAATACTGCTCCCACCCCTACCTCGGAAGCGTCTACCTCTACAAAGAATGGCTGAGACGCATCAGGTTGAATGAGAATGGGTGCCGAGGCAAAACATTTTTTCAAGGAGGAGAATGCTTGACAAGCCTTGTCAGACCACCTAGAAAAATCCGTCCCCTTTTTAGTCATGTCTGTGAGAGGCTTAACCATGGACGAGAAATTACGAATGAACTTCCGGTAATAGTTAGCAAACCCCAGGAAACGTTGTAGTGCCTTAAGATTCTCCGGCCGATCCCACTCAAGAACTGCCCGCACTTTCCCAGGGTCCATACGAAAACCGGACGCTGAAACCAGGAAGCCTAAAAACTGGAGTTCCTGTACGGCGAACACACACTTTTCCCACTTGGCATACAGTTTATTATCCCGCAAGATCTGTAACACCTGTCTAACGTGCTCCTGATGAGACACCAGATCCGGCGAGTAAATTAAGATATCATCCAGATATATGACAACAAACTGTCCCACCAGGTGGCGAAAAATATCATTAACAAAGTGTTGAAACACCGCCGGGGCATTAGTCAGACCGAATGGCATGACAAGGTTCTCATAATGCCCCTCCGGAGTGTTAAAAGCCGTCTTCCACTCATCCCCCTCCTTCATCCTAATCAGATTGTACGCCCCCCTGAGATCCAACTTAGAGAACCATTTGGCGCCCACGATCTGATTAAAGAGATCGGGAATAAGTGGGAGCGGATACGGATCTCGGACCGTAATCCGATTAAGTTCACGGAAATCCAGGCAAGGGCGTAGGCCTCCATCTTTCTTCTTAACAAAGAAGAACCCCGCGGCCACCGGTGAAGATGAAGGTCTAATATGCCCCTTAGCCAGACTTTCAGAAATATAATCCTTCATGGCCTGCCTCTCAGGACCAGAAAGGTTATACAACCTAGCTTTAGGTAACTTGGCCTCAGGGAGCAGTTTTACAGAACAGTCATACTCGCGATGAGGAGGTAGTTCCTGACACCCATTCTCCGAGAATACATCCTCAAAGTCCGCCAGAAATGGAGGTAAGACCCAAGGAGTAACTGCACCGATGACCGTGTTCATGCAGTTTTTATTACAGAATTTACTCCATTGGCTTATCTCTCTGGTTTGCCAATTAATAACCGGGTTATGCTTAGCTAACCAAGGAAGGCCCAACACTATAGGAGTGGGAAGACCCTCCAACACGTAGCAAGACAACAGTTCTTTATGTATTGCCCCCACTTGAAGTTTTACACCATGCACAGCCTGCAAAAAACTTCCCTGACCGAGAGGCCTGGCATCGATCGAGAATATGGGGATGGGTTTAGCCAACTCACTCAATCGCATACCTTGAACCCGGGCAAACCGAGCATCAACCAGATTAGCCCCGGCCCCACTATCCAGAAGAACAGATATCCTCTCAGTTCTCGTACCCACCACCACCTCCGCCGGTACGAGAAACTGAGACGAACCTAGGGACGAAATACCTACTCCCAGATTGCCGTCCACCACACAACCTGGGATCAACAGTTTTTTCGACGACTCTTTACTCTGCAAGGGACGGGATGGACACCCCCCAATAAAATGTCCCTTTTTCCCGCAGAGGAAACACCTTCCTGTCTTATGGCGCACCACCGGTCCCCTTCCCCGAAATGATGTCCCTCCTAATTGCATAGGCTCCTCCGGACTGACCAGGGGAACCACCATATGAGGGGACCTTGTAGGAGGTGGAGACATTACAGGGGGTAGAGTTATCCCGCACCTCTCCCGAAGCCGTCTGTCAACACGAATAGCAAGGGCCATAGCGGCTTCCAGTGACGCGGGAGAGTCATACTGTGCCAACACATCCTGTAATTTGTCGGATAAACCATGACAAAACTGGCTCCTAAGAGCCGGGTCATTCCACTGGGTGTCCGTGGCCCACCTACGGAACTCCGAACAGAATTCCTCCGCCGGACGATCTCCCTGCTGAATCCTACGTAACTTAGACTCAGCAAGGGAGATCCGATCTGGGTCATCATATACGAGTCCCAGAGCAGCGAAAAACCTATCCACTGACTGGAGAACCGGGGAGCTTGGGGGAAGAGAGAACGCCCAAGATTGAGGGTCCCCTTGTAGGAGCGAGATGACAATTCCCACCCTTTGTTCTTCACTGCCCGATGACCGAGGCCGCAGCCGAAAGTACAATTTGCATGCCTCCCGGAAAACAAAAAACTTGTCCCGCCCCCCAGTGAACCTGTCAGGGAGAGCTACTTTAGGTTCTGGTCCGGCTTGCTCCGGAGGATGCAAAACCTTGGACTTAACGTCCGCCAGCCCCATGGACAAACTCTGCAACTGCCGAGCTAGACCGGCTACTGGATCCATGGTAGCTGGAGAAAACTAAGATGGTCGGTGAAAATGTCACACTGTCACAGAATACTGGAGGTAGGGGGCCTAAGCTGACCCTAAGCTGGGACCCTGACTAACCCCTCAACCTGGAGGTACTGTTAAAGGTACAGAGGTCCAGGCCGCCAGCGTAACCCCTACCTCCTGAGGATCCCTGCACCTAAGTAATCTAGTCCTGAGAAGGACCCCGATCACAACAATAGGGAACCAGAAATAATATGCCCACACACAGTATTTAGACGAACGAGACAGTACAAGGGAAAAACCAAAACCACCTTGCATACAACTTCTACACAACTACAACAGAGGGAACACCAACGGGAAAGGAGATAAATGATAAAGCGAGGAAAGGGAAAAAACACTTCCAAATGCACTTATCTCAGCAACTCCAAACACCACGATCCGCTCTGTAAGTCAGAATGAAAAGCTTTCACCGACACCTCCCAAACAGACCTGCAGGAATATAAAGGAGTCTCACTAAAGAAGCATTGATTGCAGCTGGGCGAGGCTGGACCTCAGCTAGCCCAGAGAGAGAGAGAATTAACTCCTACACTGCCGAAAAAACACAAAGCACCAACAAGTCAGCTGCGAGAAGTCAGGCTGTGTACTCGTGACGATCTTCGTGGCAACACACCCGTGACAGTAACTGACGTACACGATGGAGTGTCGTGTTATACTGTGTGCTTAGACCTTGAAGTTTGGACAGATAACCTGGTTTTGTTTCAATCTTGATGCAGGATACCACTAAAAACAGTGAACCTTAGTTTGACATTTAGTTTTCCTAAGTGTATTAATATTTTCCCTTTGATAATAGAGCCATATCCACGAGTGAGCTGGTTTTTCAGCATGGACTAAGATAGGTAGAAAGGTGTGGCTAGGTATATATTGTGCACCTAGGCCTTGAAGTTCCAGCTGATTGTGGTTGCCTACATATCTTAATCGGTAGTATGTGGCAATGGGTAGTACCAAACCCAGGGATGGGCAGTTTCATGATGAGGCATGAGGCTGGCAAACTGGGATGTTACTCCAGAAATCCTGAATTAGTTCAAGCCAACTATACACGATGAGCCTTTGTCTCTGTGTAGTCTGTTTGAAGCTATGTACAGGAGAATAAGTAGCTGCGATGGCTGTATGGTATTCTTTTGTATTGTGAAAAACTGGAAGGGGAGTCTGTATGGGAAACAGAAGCCATTGATTAGGAGCATACTAAAGAAAAATTGCATTCATTTTGTGGGGTTCAAGAGAGTCAAGGCATTGCCTATGCAATAGGAACTTGCTAGGCAGCTGAGGAAGGTTAACAGGGGGAGGTCACCCTAAAGGAACAGGAGTTTGATGGGACAGGGAAGATATCCAGTGCCCGGATGTTGAATAACTGCACCGGGAGAACTCCCAGGAGAGTATTGTTCCCTTAATCCCATTTTAGGTATCGATGTAGCAGAGCATAGAGCTGAAGAACACCAATCACTCCTGAGAGAAGTCTTAACCTTCACCCAGATACCCCTGAGAGATGCCAGAAGACCCCTCTTGTGTTTGTCACAGAGCTGAAACATCTACTCTCATATTTCAGCCATGAGGAGGAGACTGTAATAAAGACCCAAAGCTGCCTCTTCCTGTCATTGCCTCCTGGTCGCAATCTTATATATTGGACTGTTTCTGATTTGCAGGAGGATCAAAAGACTGTCTGCCCAACTGCACAGAAGTCAGGCTGAGCACCATGAGCTCAGCCAGAGATGGGGGTTGAGGACATAAGACAAACAAAGTCCTTTACCCCGAATCCAATATATATTGTGTATATATAATTTAATGTAAATTTGAGTTTTACTGTATACTGAAATTCCATTTGTGTATGTAGCGCCCCAAGGGTTCGGCCGCTACAGGGGTATTGCACCTCAGCCAGAGGTGTGATATTCCACTCCAGGGTAAGGATGGAGTATGGACCAGGGCTCAGTTAGCTGCATACAGCACACACACCCCATTTCCGAGGGACAGCTCAACGGTGCTCCCACTAGACAGAAGTGCAGGCACGACCGACTATGTCCCTGACTGGAGTGGGGAGGGGGGTGGAACACCCAGTGCTGTAGGGGCAGATAGGGGTTGGTTCCTGAGCGTAGGTAGGAGCCCATTGGTTGCTGGTCACCTGGGCTCATGGTCAGAGGGAGGTATAAAAGGTGGGCACCATCTTAGTTCTGGGAGTAGAAGAAGAGAAGTCCAGTCAAAGAAGACAGGGAGCAGAGGCTCTGTAGGAGCTCTGCTCAGAGGCAGGCCTAGAGAAAAGGCCAGAGCCTGAGAGGAGAAGGAGAAGTGGGCCTGGAGAAGAGGCCAAGGGAAGGAGGAGAAGACAGAACAGAAAAGGAGAAGAAGAGACAGAGGAACAGAAGGGCTCAGGAACAAGAAGGTGGAAGGGACCCTAAGAACCCACGAGAATCCAGGGTGCAGGGTCAGGCAGATTAAGGGTACCGGATCCCAAGTTGGTGGAGGAGAAACAACCCTCAGCCAAAGACCGGAGGCTGTGACCATTTATTGGTGCAGCACCTCATCAAACCTGCTAGGAAGGCACCATATAGGACAGCGGAGAACGGGGCCCACGTTTACCCGCACAAGTCCGCGGCAGCTGGACAAAAGTGGCTCACTGGTGAGGCAGGCCAGAGAAAGGAAAGAAGGGTGTCCTCTGCCATATTCCTGAACTGCCTGGGGTTGACTGAGTCCCTCACCTGGTGGACACTGCACGGCTTGGGTGGTCACTGCTTGCGCAGAAGTGACCCGGAGCACCTGAACTGTGAGTAAAAGACATTGGATTGCAGTACGTTGTCTGTGTGCTCTTTCGCTCCTCCAGCACTACCGGTGCTGGGACTCCCGGCACCATCACCCCTACCATCCACTACACTGCCCTGGGGCCGCACTCTTCCCGTGGGGAGTCACACCATCCCAGCTGCATACATCATCGGCCCCAGCGGTCTGCCCTGCAGCGGCGGTTCCTAATAACCGCAATCCACGGGTGGCGTAGTCGGACATTATCTAAAACATCTAAAAGACTGCCACTGGTCTGACCACCCTGAGCCACGGGACCGGGTCGCCACTACTACCCCCATCGTCTCCCTATAGCCCGGTTCCAAGTGCCCCACGGCCCAGGGGGTGAGTCATGTATATATAGACACTTTAGGTGTAAATGCAGAACTACCTGTGCATGGACATACTCAGTCCACAGTAAGTGTGTTCAAGTAACGGTGTTCATGCATTTGCAGCCGGTAATGAACCCCAATTGCACATGGGTCAATGATCTGCATGTGTTTTATGGATCAGTTAGAATACATGCTATTTTAGCTCAAGTCTCTATATGCATTCAAACCAAAAGCTTATTTTGGAATGGAATTGTAATGTGTGTTCTGTGTGAATGGGGGAATAGAGTTAGGTTTCTCTAGGGACAGGTCACTTTATAAGGTATTTGCCACTTCAACCCTAGCTATTGTGAAGTTCGTAAGGGATGGATTGAACGTCTGTTAGAATCAGACGGTGTTTCTTCCCGCAGTCAACTTAGGCAGTGTGACATCACTCCCTATTCGAGAAATTCTGACCTGCCTAGTAAAGATCTACGTATCTATCCATGTAAGAAACTCATCAACGATCTTCAATCAAGACTACAGGAAAAGTGCCTGATGAAAGTCGTGCCTGTGGGATGTCGTGCCTATACTGTAAGACCACGATTGACCGTACCGCAAAAAGAAGGAGGTGCTCAAAGAAACCACGTGGTGAAGCCCAACTACAGACTGTGACACCCAGCAGTCTCATCACACCAGGAGTACTCATAACCCTGCAGAAGCAAGCTGCGGGAGAGGAAAAGAAAGACTGCCAGGGTGAGGGGTGTACACAGGATAGTGACTTGGGCCAACCTATACACTGAGGGTAAAGCCATTCCAGAGTCTGACCAGCAAGACGACTTTGGGATAGGCAGATACCTGAAGACTGGCAATGACATGACCACAGAAAAAAGACTTTAACGACAAAAAGACTTTGATTTAAGATCCAAGAAAGAAGCAGAGTGCATTCTGTGGAGGGATACGTTGGATTACGGTGAAAGGCAGGGAAGAGTTGATGGCCGTAATCGCTGATGTCTAGGTACCTAAGTGCAGTATTATACTTCATTCCATCCTGAACTGTCACAACTTATAAACGGGGCTTGAGTAGGCAAATATATCCCAATACAACACTTCCCTCAAATTTCATTGTCGTGTTCTCGACAACAGGGGGATTGTAAAGGGAAGTGTCCTAGCTTGTATATGTATATACAGTGCTGGCCAAAAGTATTGGCACCCCTACAATTCTGTCAGATAATACTCAGTTTCTTCCTGAAAATGATTGCAATCACAAATTCTTTGGTATTATTCTCTTCATTTAATTTGCTTGCAAGGAAAAAACACAAAAGAGAATGAAGCAAAAATGAAATCATTGATCATTTCACACAAAACTCCAAAAAAGGGCCGGACAAAAGTATTGGCATCCTCAGCCTAATACTTGGTTGCACAACCTTTAGCCAAAATAACTGCGAACAACCGCTTCCAGTAACCATCAATGAGTTTCTTACAATGCTCTGCTGGAATTGTAGACCATTCTTCTTTGGCAAACTGCTCCAGGTCCCTGATATTTGAAGGGTGCCTTCTCCAAACTGCCATTTTGAGATCTCTCCACAGGTGTTCTATGGGATTCAGGTCTGGACTCATTGCTGGCCACCTTTGAAGTCTCCAGTGCTTTCTCTCAAACCATTTTATAGTGCTTTTGGAAGTGTGTTTTGGGTCATTGTCCTGCTGGAAGACCCATGACCTCCTGAGGGAGACCCAGCTGTCTCACACTGGGCCCTACATATGCTGCAAAATTTGTTGGTAGTCTTCAGACTTCATAATGCCATGCACACGGTCAAGCAGTCCAGTGCCAGAGGCAGCAAAGCAACCCCAAAACATCAGGGAACCTCCGCCATGTTTGACTGTAGGGACCATGTACTTTTCTTTGAATGCCTCTTTTTTTTTTCCTGTACACTCTATGTTGATGCTTTTTCCCAAAAAGCTCTACTTTTGTCTCATCTGACCAGAGAACATTCTTCCAAAACGTTTTAGGCTTTCTCAGGTAAGTTTTGGCAAACTCCAGCCTGGCTTTTTTATGTCTCGGGGTAAGAAGTGGGGTCTTCCTGGGTATCCTACCATACAGTCCCTTTTCGTTCAGACGCTGACGGATAGTACGGGTTGACACTGTTGTACCCTCGGACTGCAGGGCAGCTTGAACTTGTTTGGATGTTAGTCGAGGTTCTTTATCCACCATCCGCACAATCTTGTGTTGAAATCTCTCGTCAATTTTTCTTTTCCGTCCACATCTAGGGAGGTTAGCCACAGTGCCATGGGCTTTAAACTTCTTGATGACACTGCGCACGGAAGACACGGGAACATTCAGGTCTTTGGAGATGGACTTGTAGCCTTGAGATTGCTCATGCTTCCTCACAATTTGGTTTCTCAAGTCCTCAGACAGTTCTTTGGTCTTCTTTCTTTTCTCCATGCTCAATGTGGTACACACAAGGACACAGGACAGAGGTTGAGTCAACTTTAATCCATGTTAACTGGCTGCTAGTGTGATTTAGTTATTGCCAACACCTGTTAGGTGCCACAGATAAGTTACAGGTGCTGTTAATTACATGAATTAGAGAAGCATCACATGATTTTTCAAAGGGTGCCAATACTTTTGTCCACCCCCTTTTTTAGGTTTGGTGTGGAATTATATCCAATTTGGCTTTAGGACAATTCTTTTTGTGTTTTTTTCATTGAAGACAAATTAAATGAAGATAATAATACCAAAGAATTTGTGATTGCAATCATTTTCAGGAAGACACTGAGTAATATCTGACAGAATTGCAGGGGTGCCAATACTTTTGGCCAGCACTGTATGTATCTGCATGCTAGCCATGCTTGCAGATAAGTATACATGTATATATTGGCCTCACATCTCCCTATGTGTTTCAGTCTGTTTGCTACTGCTGGAGGATGATCAACAGAATGTCCAGCCATGTACTAAAACAGGTTTGGCTGGACATGAACAAAGACCTTAGCCAGTGGGCGGGGAATAATACCTCATTTCCTGTGCTGGACTTAAAACCCCAGAGCCCACATGTGCTAGGCCCTTTTTGGACTCTTGGAGACGATGGACACAACACATGGCTGAGTATCTCTCTTCCCCCAAACTCTTTACTTATTAGCCCTACATACCCTATACTAACCCTCCTAGATATTGATAGCCTTGTACAGTATCTGTATACTGTATATATAGGGAAAGTTAGTATAGTTGGGATGGCCGCATGAGTGATTAGGAAACATGGGTGGAAAATAGGTAATTGGGAATTGTATATTGTTATTATTATTGTGTACTGTGTTAGTGGGATAAATAGTAGTATATTAACTGTAGACTTTTGTGTAATAAATACCTTTTATTAGCACATGGTTTTGTCTCAGTAGGTATATAGTATAAGGCACAGATAACGTTACTGGATATTAATTATTAATAGTCAAGTTTGATGTTAATAGTTAATATCGGACCTCAATAGAGGTGTAGGAGAGTCACCCATTAATAACTGATATTTTTGGAGGGAATCTCGCCCTTTAACAGTAACGTGCAAGACTTCTGTGTCCTGACCAAGATGACGACTGACCATGCTCTCCGCTTCCTCCTCCCCACAGTCCTCAGGCCACCCACGCTGAACCGACGGTATGACATTTGTACAGGTACTACCGTCTACAGTGCATGATACCAGCTCCTGTTCTTCCTTCTCCTCCTCCTCCTCCTCTCCCTCATTGTCCCCCAATGCACGTTGGGATGAGATGAGACTGGGCTGTGTGTAATCGCCCGCTACGGCTTCTTGATCCATCTCGTCATACTCTGGCTCCCATTGCCTCCTCTTTAATTCTCTGCAGAGAGCGTTGCAAAAGACAGACAAGTGGGATGCTGACATTAATGATGGCATCATCACTACTCACCATCATGGTGGACTCCTCAAAGTTTGTCAGGATGGTACATATGTCAGACATCCAGGTCCACTCATGAGGTCTTATGTGTGGAGTCTGACCTGAATATTGATGGCCTTGTTGCAACTGGTACTCCACAATTGATCTCTTGTTCTCAAAAATCCTTTGCAACATGTGGAGGGTAGAGTTCCAACGTGTGGGGACATCACATACCAGTCGGCGTGCTGGAAGCTGCAAACACTTCTGCAACACAGCAAGGGTGGCGGAAGCTGTAGCCGACTTCCGAAAATGAGCTGACAGGCGGCGTACTTTTGACGAGCAGATCTGGCAACTAGGGGTACGTTTAAGAAACCGCTGAACCACGAGGTTAAGCACATGAGCCAGGCATGATACTTGTGTGATCTCGCCTCAGAGGCGGCACCAGGTTACGGCCATTGTCACACACGACCATGCCTGGATGTAGGTTCAGCGGTCTCAGCCACAGATCTGCTTGCTCTTTAACAGCTGTCCACAACTCACAAGCAGTGTGAGGTTTATCACCTAAGCTTATGAGTTTCAGCACAGCCTGTTGCCGCTTGGCTGAGGCAGTACTGCAGTGCTTCCAGCTTGTAACTGATGTGGTGATATCTGAGATGGAGGCTGAACATGAGGAGGAGGAGGAGGATGATGCGCAGGAGCTGTACACTGTGGGGGCAACTCTGACTGACATAGGGCCTGCAATCCTCGGTGTGGGGAGAATGTGTTCCGTCCCAAGGTCCAAATGGGTCCCGGCTTCCACTATGTTTACCCAGTGTGCGGTCAGGGAGATGTACCGTCCCTGGCCACAAGCACTTGTCCACGTGTCTGTTGTCAGGTGGACTCTCCCAGTAACTGCGTTGTGGAGGGCACGGCAGACGTTTTGGGACACGTGCTTTTCCAATGCAAGCAGTCGTGAAATGTGCGAATTTAGGACTGTGGCCTGTGGGACATTGGCTGCGAATTTGCGCTTTCATTCAAAGGTCTGGGACATGGACAATTGAATGCTGCTGTGGGACGTGGACGTTGATGCTGTTTCTTGAGAAACTTCCATAATAAGTGAAGACTGAGAGGAGGGGGCATCTTTGCAAGCAGTATGGACAGGGGATTGCCTTGCACGCACAACAGGGGGTTCTCTTACATGCACAACAGCGGAAGAAGCAGTGGTGACACCTGCTAACACTGGTCGTGGACCCTGGGGTGTGCCCCACAAAGTTGGGTGCTTTGCTGACATGTGCCTGATCATGCTGGTGATGGTCAGGCTGGTAGTTTTGTCACCCCTGCTGATGCTGGCATGGCAGGTGGTACAAATGGCCTTTTTGGGGTTATCAGTAGAGACTTTAAAAAAATTCCAGACTCTGAAAGACCTACCGGTTGTACTGGCAACGTCCCTCGTGTTGGTGTTATGGGGAATGGTTGCCCGCCTTCTGTCTGCGGCCACCACACTGCTTCTTCCTGCCTGTTGGGGTACTCTGCCTCCCTCCCCCTGTGTGCTGCTGGCCTCGCTCTGCATGTCCTCCTGCCACGCTGGGTCAGTTACTAGATCATGCACCACCTCCTCCTCTTCCACTTCCGCACCACGGTACTCCTCCTCACTTCGTGGCGACTGTGTCTCGTCATCGTCCACCTCTTGTGACAAATTGCCAGTGTAGCACCCTGAGGATTCGGCTGCTACAGGGGTATTGCACCTCAACCCAGAGGTGTGATATTCCACTCCCGGGTAAGGATGGAGTGTGGAACTGAGCTAGTAGGCTGCATGCACTACACACATCCCATTTCCGGGGAACAGACCGATGGTACTCCCACTAGAGAAATGTGCAGGTACGACAGTGTCTGTTCCTGGCTGGAGTGGGAGGGGGGTGGAACATCCCAGTAGTGTAGGGGCAGATAGGGGGAGCAGCCTGGGTAAAGTTAGGAGCTCATTGGGTGCTGGTCACCTGAGCTCACACATAGAGGGAGTATATAAGGTGGGCACCATCTTAGATCAGGGTCAGTCAGTCAGTCAGTTGTCACTCTGTGAGACGTCAGTCTGTCTGAGAACCTGAGAAGCAGAGCAGAGGAGAAGAGAGAGAGACCCAGAGGCGCAGAGGGGACCCCAAGAGCCCATAAGAGAGCTAATAGGGTGAAGGGTCGGCAACAGGGTACCGGATCCCAAGCTGGCAGAGGCTACAGCACACCTTAGCCAGGAACCGGAGGTCGTGGGCAGGATCTGCCACGATCACCCACCAAATCCACCCGGAAGGCAGACCAAGAATAGGGTCAGGGAGCCCAGAGGAGGCTTGACCAACAAGAGGCCCGAGGGAGCCGGACTTAGGTGGATCCCTGGTGGGAACGGCCAGAAGAAGGGAGAGACAGAAAGGAGCTCAGGACCACACTCCGGAGTTGCCTGGGAGTTGACCGAGTCCAGGACCTGGTGGACGCAGCACGGCTTGGGTGGTCACTGCTGTACACAGTGACCCGAGCAACACCAGTAAGTAAAACCCTGGAACTGCATTTTATGTCTCTGAGTCTCCTTGCTGCACCTTCACAACCACCATCCTCCACGGCTGACCCCCTGAGGCTATACCCCTCCCGTTGGGGGTTATACTACCTAAGCTGCACTCACATCATCAGCCTCAGTGGACTCTGCTGCAGCGGCGGCCGTATTGACCGCAAATCAACGGGTGGCGTAGTCGACACAAAAGAACATCTAGTAACATCATAAGGACTGCCACACACTGAGTTTGACACCCTGGGCACGGACCGGGTCACAGCCACTCGGAGACTACAACCCTCATCTGATCCGGCTCCGGGTATCCCTAACAGCACTGGCCCAGGGGGCGCGTCAACTTTGGCGTAGTCGGCAGGATAACGTGCCCGCAACAACCGGGTACTGCGTGCCTGAAGAAAAGTTCACCGTTACCTTAAAAAGAAGTCTCCCGCCGGTTCCGGAGGGTCCCCGCCAACGGACCCCATCACAGGTCGTTTCCCGCCGGTTGTCCGCCATTTGCAGCTTTTTCCCGCCATCCATGGAGTTTCCCGCCACTGGGAGACGATTCCCGCCATTTGCAAAGATTTCCCGCCTTGGAAGAGCGGACGCCATTATGGGCGTGCCAGAGGGTGGTAAGAGGCCACCTCCCATCGTGGGCCAGGTCGAAGAATGGCGCCAAAAGCGGAAACCGCGCCCACCAACAGAGACTGTGATGCTGGAAGTGTCCATCAGCGTAAGAGAACTGCCCCTGGAACTGAAGTTGCCCCGGGACCACCCTCGATGTGGGCGGAGACAGAAGAAGAGAGCAAAGATGGGTGTCGCCTGGAGCAGTCTGGAGAGAGCGCACCCGGAGACAAGACGTCTGGAAGAGAGTCCAGAGAGAGCCTACCCGGAGATGGAGGGAGAGTCAGGCAGCACCGACCCAGTGGTCAGGAGCCTGTTGCAGGTCGCCACTCCAGAAGGCCTGCTGGAGATCCTAACACAGCTCCCCCGAGACCGGGAGTGTGCACAGACCGCGCTGGAGGGCCTCGCACGGAGGATGGCCCGGGTACAGCGAGAGACGTTGGCGGAGTGGAGCCGAGAGATGGCCCAGCAGACCGAAATCCGTCAGCGGAGCACGCCACCCGAGACGAGGAGACAGACCGCCTCTGAGGATGGCGCAGGAGGAATGAAGGCAGGAGACGGCGCCGAGAAGGGAGCTGAACGGACGGAGGCAGGTAAAGGGGACGTCTCTACCCCGAGCCGGAAAACCGCGTGCCTGCCCCAGCTCCCCGTCGCAGAGCCCGAAATTCCCCCTGCCGTGCCCGTCGTTGCATCGTCACCGCCGCCGACTAGGCCTCAACCGGAAACCGCGGCCGCGACCCCTGTGACGTCACACGCCTCGACCTCGAGTGTGGCCAAGCAGGAAATACCATCGGCATGGTCGCAAGGCCTAGTACCTCCGGGCGCCGCAATTCCAACAGCGCCCCCTACCTCCGCGGAGCCACCGGCCTGGCCGCAGGGCCGAGTAACCACGGGCGCCGCCGTTCTTACGGTGCCCTTTGCCTTTAGGGTGCCCCAAGCCTGGTCGCAAGGCCTGGTCGACCCGGGCGCCACTACCATCAACGCGCCCTCAACATCTAGAGTGCCGCACCTGGGTGAAAATCTATTTGCCCAGCATACGTGCCCGGATGGGCAGCCCTTTATATGGCCACCGGAGTTTCACCATCCCCGACTCCGGAAAGAGAGACCCCTAGACGAGCCCCTGATACCGGCTCCAAAGCCTGTAAAGAGGACCTCGCCCCCTCTGGAGGAGGCACAGTTCGAGTGGGACCCCACCGGAGAATACCTCATGGGGTTCACTCAGGAGACTCGGGCGGCCGCAGCAGAGCGTGCAGAGTGCTGCCGGCAGCAGCTCGAGGTCTTCGAGAGGGAGCGGAGAGAGAGGCGGGTCCGGGAACAGCAAGCGCAGATAAGGAGCGCGGAGCAGAAGAGCCGGACCAGGAGGAATCCCCGTGCAGCACATGGTCCCCCTTCCACCGGGACTGTGATAAAATTCAACATGCAGCATGGGTGGGGCTTCATTAGAGACCATCATACCCCCGGCGACGTCTTTGTCACCCGCAGAGACGAAGAAAGCCATCTGCCGGAGGGACACAGAGGTCGTGACCTGTATGTAGGGGACGAGGTCACCTTCACCCGGCACAAGTGTGCCAAAGGACCCTACGCCCTCCATGTGCATCGCCTGACGGAGGAGGAGCTGCGGTGTGAGGAGGAGCAAGAGGACCCGGACGGGTCTGAAGAATCTAAAGAAGGAGCAGGAGGACGCCGTCGTTGACGTACGGTAGAGAGAGACTGTACATAGTTACCCGTCAGGGTATAAGAACTGTTCTAGTTAAAATATAGTCCCCGTTGGGACCAGCAAATTGAACTGAAGCCCGTGTGTCCCTAGTTCCTAATACCTGGCCGAGGACTGAGAGCGGCCATATCCCCTTGTATATAGTTGCGCTTCCTAAAGCGCCCCCTACCGGTTTTATAGGGAACTGTTTTATTCCAAGAGAGACTGTCGCACCTTACCCGGTCACAAGTTGCACCGTGACCGGAGGAACCAGAAACAAGAATGTTATTTATATGAAAAGTTTATGCTGCTGATAATGTTTATATGTTTTATATGTTTATGTTATGAAAAAATTTGTATGTTTTGGATGTTTATATTTTACAGCCCGAGGACGTGCTGTGATTTACCAGGGGGGAATGTAGCACCCTGAGGATTCGGCTGCTACAGGGGTATTGCACCTCAACCCAGAGGTGTGATATTCCACTCCCGGGTAAGGATGGAGTGTGGAACTGAGCTAGTAGGCTGCATGCACTACACACATCCCATTTCCGGGGAACAGACCGATGGTACTCCCACTAGAGAAATGTGCAGGTACGACAGTGTCTGTTCCTGGCTGGAGTGGGAGGGGGGTGGAACATCCCAGTAGTGTAGGGGCAGATAGGGGGAGCAGCCTGGGTAAAGTTAGGAGCTCATTGGGTGCTGGTCACCTGAGCTCACACATAGAGGGAGTATATAAGGTGGGCACCATCTTAGATCAGGGTCAGTCAGTCAGTCAGTTGTCAGTCTGTGAGACGTCAGTCTGTCTGAGAACCTGAGAAGCAGAGCAGAGGAGAAGAGAGAGAGACCCAGAGGCGCAGAGGGGACCCCAAGAGCCCATAAGAGAGCTAATAGGGTGAAGGGTCGGCAACAGGGTACCGGATCCCAAGCTGGCAGAGGCTACAGCACACCTTAGCCAGGAACCGGAGGTCGTGTGCAGGATCTGCCACGATCACCCACCAAATCCACCCGGAAGGCAGACCAAGAATAGGGTCAGGGAGCCCAGAGGAGGCTTGACCAACAAGAGGCCCGAGGGAGCCGGACTTAGGTGGATCCCTGGTGGGAACGGCCAGAAGAAGGGAGAGACAGAAAGGAGCTCAGGACCACACTCCGGAGTTGCCTGGGAGTTGACCGAGTCCAGGACCTGGTGGACGCAGCACGGCTTGGGT
Source organism: Phyllobates terribilis (assembly GCF_046119375.1). Lineage (NCBI taxonomy): Eukaryota > Metazoa > Chordata > Amphibia > Anura > Dendrobatidae > Phyllobates > Phyllobates terribilis. Next base: position 732,055,288 of record NW_027362763.1, on the reverse strand, counting down.
GGTCACTGCTGTACACAGTGACCCGAGCAACACCAGTAAGTAAAACCCTGGAACTGCATTTTATGTCTCTGAGTCTCCTTGCTGCACCTTCACAACCACCATCCTCCACGGCTGACCCCCTGAGGCTATACCCCTCCCGTTGGGGGTTATACTACGTAAGCTGCACTCACATCATCAGCCTCAGTGGACTCTGCTGCAGCGGCGGCCGTATTGACCGCAAATCAACGGGTGGCGTAGTCGACACAAAAGAACATCTAGTAACATCATAAGGACTGCCACACACTGAGTTTGACACCCTGGGCACGGACCGGGTCACAGCCACTCAGAGACTACAACCCCCATCTGATCCGGCTCCGGGTATCCCTAACAGCACTGGCCCAGGGGGCGCGTCACCAGCGTCGCCTTCCTGTGGCCGTGGCTGTTCAAATATTTGGCAATCGCTACATGGGATCTCCTCTTCCACCACTTCAAGCAGAGCAGGCGAGGGGCCCAAATATGGAAATGGACTAGTGAACAGTAGTGTTGAGCGAGCACTAAAATGCTCGGGTGCTCGAAGCTCGGGCCGAGCTCGCCATGATACTCGGGTGCTCGACCCGAGCAACGAGCCCAATGTTAGTCTATGGGAGACCCGAGCATTTTTGCGGAGGTACACCCCGGCAGTCTGTAGAAAGCCTAAAAAGTGCCCAAAACGATAGTGACAGTGCTCAAAAGATATGGGACAGAATGGGCATTGCCCCAGGAAGCATTTCTGACCCCCAGGTCACTGCTGTCAACAACGTGGTCAGAGGTATTAAGCCACTTTTACGGGGTCACAAGAAAACGCTCAAAAACGAAACTGAAAGTGCTTTCCTGTGAAATATGTTAAGGAAATTCCTTTCCAGGGTAAAGACTTGTGTATAAGGTAAAAAAAATAACCAAAACAAAATACTCCTCCACACCTTGGGCTATGTTCACAAGTAGCATTTTTTATTCATTTTTGCACTTCTGTATTGCTTTCAACCGTGACAAATGCAATCACCTGGAAATGTCATTTTAACATTTTACAACCTTATCTGGCTATGTGCTGTGTGAAACATGCATACAGTGCTGAAAAGACATGGGAACAGAATGGGGAAGACCCCTGAAAGAATCTTTGACACCCAGGTCACTGCCTAAAAGTGTGCCCATCAGAAGTGATCCTTGCCGCATCAGAAGATGCAGACTTGCAACTATCCCCGTGCAAGTCCTTCTCCCAGGGCAGTGTTCAATTGTACCTCCCCCATTCCTTGCAATGCAAGCGCAAGTATGCAGCCTGCTACCCACCCCCCCCAGGGTGCAAAAGCATACTGCTAGCTTGCTTAGGCATGTGGAGGCAGACGCCGGCCACCATGTCATGGCTGCGTTGGCAGCCTGGTATCCATACTTAGTCCCCAGCCGCCCGGCGGCCGGGTGTCCAGACATGGTCCCCAGCCGCCTGGGGGTGGCCGAGTGTCCATAAACGGTCCCCAGCCACCCCTATTTCTCCGCAGAACTTCCCCCACGCTTTTCTTAGCCTGGCCTGCTTTATGGCAGCATTGGACTAGCCCACCAGAGAACCAGATTCCTCCGGCGGGCCCTGGCTTCTCCATCAGGGGAGTTGAGAGTGCCAAGGTGAGGAGCATGATTATGATAGAAGTTAGCATCTGCTTTGTTTTCTTGGATTGCAAGCGTAAGTGTGCAACCTGCCACCCACCCATCCCCAGGCTGCAATACCATACTGCTAGCTTCCTTGCACTTGAAATTGGGCATTTTAGGCATGTGGAGGCGGAATCTGGCCACCACGTCATGGCTGCGTCGGCAGCCTGGTATCCATACTCAGTCCCCAGCCGCCCGGCGGCCAGGTGTCCATGCTCGGTCCCCAACCGCCAGGGAGCGGCTGGGTGTCCACACATGGTCCCCAGCCGCTAGGGGGCAGCCGGGTGTCCATAAACAGTCCCCAGCAGCCCCTATTTCTCCTGTCAACTTCCCCCCACACACTTTTCTTAGCCTGGCCTGCTTTAGGGCAGCATTGGACGAGCCCACCAGAGAACCAGACTCCTCCGGTAGGCCCTGGCTTCTACATCAGGGGAGTTGAGAGTGCCAAGGTGAGGAGCATGATGATAGAAATTAGCATCTGCTTTGTTTTCTTGGAATGCAAGCGTAAGTGTGCAGCCTGCCACCCACCCACCCCCAGGCTGCAATACCATACTGCTAGCTCGCTTGCTCTTGAAATTGGGCCTTTTAGGCATGTGGAGGCAGAATCTGGCCACCACGTCATGGCTGCGTCAGTGGCCTGGAATCCATACTCAGTCCCCAGACGCCCGGCGGCCGGGTGTCCACGCTCGGTCCCCAGCCGCCAGGGGTCGGCCGGGTGTCCATACTCGGTCCCCAGCCGCCCCGCGGCTGTGTGTCCACAAACAGTCCCCAGCCGCCTGGGGCGGCCGGGTGTCCATAAACGGTCCCCAGCCGCCCCTATTTGAAGGACAGCCTAACCACAAACACGTGGACAAGTGAATGTGGCCAGGGATGGTCCATCTCACGCCTTCACACTGGGTTAATATTGTGGAAGCCGGGACACAGTTGGACACTGGGATGCAACACGTCCTCCAGACATAGACGATTACGGGTCCTGGGTCAATCAGGCTTCAACACAAAGTTCAAAAGGCAGACAGCAGCAGTGGTCAGCCTCCTACACAACGAGTAAATTATTCATGATCATGAGGCCATCCATCTCCTTAGCTTTCTGTTCCTTGGAATGCAAGCGCATGTATGTAGTAGCGGCTAGGCTTGAGGTGGTCAGCGTTTTGGCGCATATCCTACCTCGTCCGAGGATTGCTGGATGTTTTCCTGGTACTATCCCAGTTCTATGACTCTCGTTAAAACAAAGCTTCAGGTGATGAATGATGGATGAGGTGGTGGCAAAGGAGAAAGAGCAGGAGGAACAGGGACCATTCACATCAATATCAGGCCAGTCAACCACACATGTCTTGTAGAATATGATTCTGTACCAAAAGGAGCGGTTCGGCTACTCAGTTATAGGGCATACAGTGATTGCAATGCCTACCAAAAATTTCGAGGCACTCTAATGCCCCTTGGAAGTGACATGGAGGTCAGAGGGCCGTAACTAAACCGTTTTTTCTATTTATAGCAACTGGGTCTCCTGTGCACTGTTGGCCTAAGCAGTGAATGGAAGGCTTTCCAAAAATTATGAGGAACTGCAATGGCCCTTGAAACAGACGTGGATTACAACATACTAAAAACCTTCTACCCATTATTGGGGAGTGGGTCTCCCTTAGTGTTCGCCTACGCATTGAAAAGCAAAAGCTGACTAAAATTAGGAGGAAATGCAATGCCTGTTGGAAGAGTCGTGGAGGTTAGAGTTAATTAAAAACAACATTTCAATGCCCCTTGGAAGAGCTGTGGAGTTCAGAATGGTTTAACAAGACAGTTTTAATGCCCCTTGGAAGAGACGTGGAGGTCACAGTGGCTTAAAAAGACTGTTTTAATGCCCCTAGGAAGAGACGTGGAGGTCGCAGTAGCTTCACAAGATGGTTTTAATGCCCCTTGGAAGAGACATGGAGATCGCAGTAGCTTAACAAGACGGTTTCAATGCCTCTTGGAAAAGTGGTGGAGGTCACAGTAGCTTAACAATACGGCTTTAATGCCCCTTGGAAAAGTGGTGGAGGTCACAGTAGCTTGACAAGACAGTTTTAATACCCCTTGGAAAAGAGGTGGAGGTCACAGTAGCTTAACAAGATGGTTTTAATGCCCCTCGGAAGAGACGTGGAGGTCACAGTAGCCTAACAAGATGCTTTTAATGCCCCTTGGAAAAGTGGTGGAGGTCACAATAGCTTAACAAGACGGTTTTAATGCCCCTCGGAAGAGATGTGGAGGTCACAGTAGCTTATCAAGATGGTTTAAATGCCCCTTGGAAAAGTGGTGGAGGTCCCAGTAGCTTAGCAAGACGGTTTTAATGCCCCTCGGAAGAGACTTGGAGGTCCCAGTAGCTTAACAAGACTGTTTTAATGCCCCTTACAAGAGCCATACAGTACAGCATATTACAAACATTATTCCCATTATTGGGGAGTGTGTCTCCCATAGTCTTTGCCTATGCCTTCCAAGCAAAAGCTGCCAAAAATTAGGAAGGAGGAACTTGCAATGCCCCTTACAAGAGCCATGCAGTACAGCATATTACAAACATAATTCCCATTATTGGGGAGTGGGTCTACAATAGTCCTTGCCTATGCCTTCCAAGCAAAAGCTGACAAAAATTAGGATGGAGGAACTTGCAATGCCCCTTACAAGAGCCATGCAGTACAGCATATTAAAAACATTATTCCCATTATTGGGGAGTGGGTCTCCCATTGTCTTTGCCTATGCCTTCCAAGCAAAAGATGGCAAAATTAAGGACGGAGGAACTTTCAATAATGGCAACACGGACCACGGTCACCCTGGTGGTATAGTGGTGGTGGAGGCTGAGGAGAAGAACATAAAACAGCCAAAATGAGGAAGCGTATACCCATGTGTGGGTGTGAAGCGGTGCATGGGAATACACCTCCCGAAATAACACAGTGGATTTGACTTTATGTTACTCTGCTGTCATTTGGTGGTGATGAGAAGTCTGGCTCAATCCACTCCTAGTTCATTTTGATAAGGGTCAGCTTGTCAGCATTGTCAGTTGACAGGCGAGTGCGCTTTTCAGTTATAATTCCCCAGCGGCACTAAAAACACGCTCCGATAACACTCTAGCGGCAGGGCAGGCCAGGACCTCCAAGGTGTACAGAGCGAGTTCATTCCAAGTGTCTAGCGTGGATACCCAATAACTAAAAGTCACAGAGGAATCACAGAGGATGCTGGTACGGTCGGCAAGGTACTCCCTCACCATCTTTTGAAACTTTCCACTGCTTGTGAAAGTACCCCGCGCCTCAGGGTCTGTCCGAAGGGAGGGTCTGAGAAAGCTGTCCCACAACATTGAGTGTTCCCCTGCCTCTGCTAGATTGGAGTTGCGTCTCTCTCGCATGTACGCTTGGTTGGGCAACAAACTGTGACCTCTGCCGCTAGCGTGTACAGATGGGAATTTTTTTAACAGTTCTGTAGCAAGGGCCTTGTGGTACTGCCCCATTTTTGTAGACCTCTCCTCCTCAGGAATAAGAGAGTGAAAATTCTCCTTGTAGCGGGGGTCTAAAAGTGTCACCAACCAGTAATGACTGTCACCCAACATTTTGACAATGCGAGGGTCACGGTTAAGGCAGCGTAACATAAAGTCAGCCATGCATGCCAGACTGGTAACGGGCAAGACTTCCGTGTCCTCACCAAGATGATGACTAACCATGCTCTGCTCCTCCTACTCCTCCTCCCCCCTGTCCTCAGGCCACCCATGGTGAACCGACGGTATGACAGTTGTACAGGTACTACCGTCTACAGCTTATGATACAAGCTCCTGTTCTTCCTCCTCCTCCTCTCCCTCATTGTCCCCCAATGCACGTTGGGATGAGATGAGGCTGGGCTGTGTGTAATCGACCGCTACGGCTTCTTGATCCATCTCATCATACTCTGGCTGCAATGCCTCCTCTTTAATTCTCTGCAGAGAGCGTTGCAAAAGACAGACAAGTGGAATGCTGACGCTAATCATGGCGTCATCGCCACTCACCATCTTGGTGGACTCCTTACAGTTTGTCAAGATGGTACATATGTCAGACATCCAGGTCCACTCCTGAGGTCTTATGTGTGGAGTCTGACCTGAATATCGACGGCCTTGTTGCAGCTGGTACTCCACAACTGCTCTCTTCTGCTCACTAATCCTTCGCAACATGTGGAGGGTAGAGTTCCAACGTGTAGGGTCATCACACACCAGTCGGTGTGACGGAAGCTGCAAACGCTGCTGCAACACAGCAAGGGAGGCGGAAGCTGTAGCCGACTTGCGAAAATGAGCTGACAGGCGGCGTACTTTCACGAGCAGATCTGGCAACTCGGGGTACGATTTAAAAAACCGCTGAACCACGAGGTTAAGCACATGAGCCAGGCATGGTACGTGTGTGATCTCGCCTCGCCTCAGAGCCGCCACCAGGTTACGGCCATTGTCACACACGACCATGCCTGGATGTAGGTTCAGCGGTCTCAGCCACAGATCTGCCTGCTCTTTCACAGCTGTCCACACCTCACAAGCAGTGTGAGGTTTATCACCTAAGCTTATGAGTTTCAGCACAGCCTGTTGCCGATAGGCGGAGGCAGTACTGCAGTGCTTCCAGCTTGTAACTGATGTGGTGATATCTGAGATGGAGGCTGAACATGAGGAGGAGGAGGAGGATGATGCGCATGAGCTGTAGACTGTGGGGGCAGCTCTGACTGACATAGGGCCCGCAATCCTCGGTATGGGGAGGATGTGTTCCGTCCTAAAGTCCGACTGGGTCCCGGCTTCCACTATGTTTACCCAGTGTGCCATCAGGGAGATGTACCGTCCCTGGCCACAAGCACTTGTCCACATGTCCGTTGTCAGGTGGACTCTCCCAGTAACTGTGTTGTTGAGGGCACGGCAGATGTTTTGGCACACGTTCTTGTGTAGTGCGGGGATGGCACACCGGGCAAAAGAGTGTCGGCTGAGGACCGAGTGCCGAGGGACGGCCACCGCCATAAGGTTGCGGAAGGATTCCGTCTCCACCAACCTAAAAGGCAGCATTTCCAACGCAAGCAGTCGTAAAATGTGCGAATTTAGGACTGTGGCCTGTGGGGCGTTAGCTGCGAATTTCCGCTTTCGTTCAAAGGTCTGGGATATGGACAATTAAATGCAGCGGTGGGACGTGAACGTGGACGTTGATGCTGTTTCTAGAGAAACTGCCATAACAAGTGAAGACTGAGAGGAGGGGGCAACTTTGCATGCAGTATGGACAGGGGATTGCCTTGCACACACAACAGGGGGTTCTATTGCATGCACAACAGCAGAAGAAGCAGTGGTGACACCCGCTGACACTGGTCGTGGACCCTGCGGTTCGCCCCACAAAGTCGGGTGCTTTGCTGCCATGTGCCTGATCATGCTGGTGGTGGTCAGGCTGGTAGTTTTGTCACCCCTGTGGCATGGCAGGTGGTACAAATGGCCTTTTGGGGTTATCAGCAGAGTCATTAAAAAAATTCCAGACTCTGGAACTGTTGCCCGCCTTCTGTCTGCGGCCACCACACTGCTTCTTCCTGCCTGTTGGGGTACTCTGCCTCCCTCACCCTGTGTGCTGCTGGCCTCGCTCTGCATGTCCTCCTGTCACATTGGGTCAGTTACTAGATCATCCACCACCTCTTCCTCTTCCACTTGCGCACAACGATCCTCCTCCTCACTTCCTGGCAATTGTGTCTTTTCATCGTCCACCTCTTGTGACAAATTGCCAGCGTCGACTTCCTGTGGCCGTGGCTGTTCAAATATTTGGGCATCACTACATGGGTTCTCCTCTTCCACCACTTCAAGCGGAGCAGGTGAGGGGCACAAATCTGGAAATGGACCAGTGAACAGCTCTTCAGGGTGTCCAAGAGTGGGATCAGTTGCTGTCTGGCGACACTTGGCATGGTGGGAGGAAGGAGCATCAGGGTGAGGAGGAGTATGCGGTCAAGAATCACGGCTACTAAGATTTGACCGTGTGGAAGAGAGACCGGAGGTGGTGGTGCCGAGGTAACTGGAAGTATTATCTGCTATCCAATTAATAACCTGTTCACACTGATCAGTTTACAATGCTGGTGTTGTTCTGTGCTTCCCTAGTAATTTGGTCAAGAAGTGGGAGCGAGAAGATGTGGCTGTTGGTTGTGGCACATTTTCACCTTGGCCACGGCCCCGTCCTCTGCACGCACCATCACCAGAACGTCCAGTTCCACGTCTCTTCCCACGCGCCTTGCCCATTGTAAAGGAAGTAAAATAGCTTACACTCACACTATCAATGGAAAAAGGGTAATAAAAAGTAGATTAGAACCGTGGAAGAGAAAAACCACAGTTCTATTTCTCTGGCCTACGCCCAGCTCTTTTAAACAATCTGAACAATCAGGGAGAAACTATTACTATTTTTCTTTACGGAAAAAATACCAAAGGCTGGATAATAGAGATTTTTTACTGTGGGACACAGTTATAATTTACTGGTGTATACCAGACTCTTTTAAACAGATATATTGGTGTCTGAACAATCAGGAGACATTATTACTGTTTTTCTTTACTGCAAAAAATGCCAAAATCAGGATAATACAGAGATTTTACCTGTGGAACTGAAAAACCACACTTCTGTTTCTCTGGCCTACACCAGACTGTTTTCAACAGATAAATTTGTGTCTGAACAATCAGGGAGACACTATTACAGTTTTTTTTTATGGCAAAAAATGCCCAAAGCAGGATAATAGAGATTTTTTACCGTGGAACAGCAAAACCACAGTTATAATTTACTGGTGTATACCAGACTTTTTTAAAAATATATATTTGCGGCTGAACAGTGAGCGACACACTCAAACTGTTTTTTTTTTAGATACAAATAGCCCAAAAGTGGATAATACAGAGGTTTGAACCATGGAACTGCAAAACCACACTTCTCTTTCTCTGGCCTACACCAGACTATTTTCAACAGATTTATTTGTGTCTGAACAATCAGGGAGACACTATTATAGTTTTTTTTACAGCAAAAAATGCCAAAAGCAGGATAATAGAGATTTTTTACCGTGGAACAGCAAAACCACAATTATAATTTACTGTTGTGTACCAGACTTTTTTAAATATATATACTTGTGGCTGAACAGTGAGCAACACACTCAAACTGTATTTTTTTAGATACAAATAGCCCAAAAGTGGATAATACAGAGGTTTGAACCGTGGAACTGCAAAACCACACTTCTGTTTCTCTGGCCTACACCCGACTATTTTCAACAGATATATTTGTGTCTGAACAATCAGGGAGACACTATTATAGTTTTTTTTTACAGCAAAAAATGCCAAAAGCAGGATAATAGAGATTTTTTACCGTGGAACAGCAAAACCACAATTATAATTTACTGTTGTGTACCAGACTTTTTTAAATTCATATACTTGCGGCTGAACAGTGAGCGACACACTCAAACTGTATTTTTTTAGATACAAATAGCCCAAAAGTGGATAATACAGAGCTTTGAACCGTGGAACTGCAAAACCACACTTCTGTTTCTCTGGCCTACACCAGACTATTTTCAACAGATATATTTGTGTCTGAACAATCAGGGAGACATTATTACAGGTTTTTTTTTTATGGCAAAAAATGCCAAAAGCAGGATAATAGAGATTTTTTACCGTGGAACAGCAAAACCACAGTTATAATGTACTGGTGTATACCAGACTTTTTTAAATATATATATTTGTGGCTGAACAGTGAGCGACACACTAAAACTGTATTTTTTTAGATTCAAATGGCCCAAAAGTGGATAATACAGAGGTGTGAAAGGTGGAACTGCAAAGCCACACTTCTGTTTCTCTGGCCTACACCAGACTATTTTAAACAGATATATTTGTGTCTGAACAATCAGGGAGGTAGTCACCAGAAATGGTCTTCCAACAATCTTGAAGTAGTTCCCAGAGATGCTTAGCACTTGTTGGCCCTTTCGCCTTCACTCTGCGGTCCAGCTCACTCCAAACCATCTCGATTGGGTTCAGGTCTGGTGACTGTGGAGGCCAGGTCATCTGGTGTAGCACCCCATCACTCTCCTTCTTGGTCAAATAGCCCTTACACAGCCTGGAGGTGTGTTTGGGGTCATTGTCCTGTTGAAAAATAAATGATGGTCCAACTAAATGCAAACCGAATGGAATAGCATGCCACTGCAAGATGCTGTCGTAGCCATGCTGGTTCAGTATGCCTTTAATTTTGAATAGATCCCCAACAGTGTCACCAGCAAAGCACCCCCACACCATCACACCTCCTCTTCCATGCTTTACATTGGGAACCAGGCATGTAGAGTTCATCCGATCACCTTTTCTGCGTCGCACAAAGACACGGTGGTTGGAACCAAAGATCTCAAATTTGGACTCATCAGACCAAAGCACAGATTTCCACTGATCTAATGTCCATTCATTGTGTTCTTTAGCCCAAACAAGTCTCTTCTGCTTGTTGCCTGTCCTTAGCAGTGGTTTGCTAGCAGCTATTTTACCATGAAGGCCTGCAGCACAAAGTCTCCTCTTAACAGTTGTTGAAGAGATGTGTCTGCTGCTAGAACTCTGTGTGGCATTGACCTGGTCTCTAATCTGAGCTGCTGTTAACGTGCGATTTCTAAGGCTGTTGACTCGGATAAACTTGTCCTCAGAAGCAGAGGTGACTCTTGGTCTTCCTGTCCTGGGGCGGTCCTCATGTGAGACAGTTTCTTTGTAGTGCTTGATGGTTTTTGCAACTGCACTTGGGGACACTTTCAAAGTTTTCCCAATTTTTCGGACTGACTGACCTTCATTTCTTAAAGTAATGATGGCCACTCGTTTTTCTTTACTTAGCCGCTTTTTTCTTGCCATAATACAAATTCTAACAGTCTATTCATTAGTACTATCAGCTGTGTATCCACCAGACTTCTGCACAACACAACTGATGGTCCCAACCCCATTTATAAGTCAAGAAATCCCACTTATTAAACCTGACAGGGCACACCTGTGAAGTGAAAACAATTTCCGGTGACTACGTCTTGAAGCTCATCAAGAGAATGCCAAGAGTGTGCAAAGCAGTCATCAAAGCAAAAGGTGGCTACTTTGAAGAATCTAGATTATAAGACATATTTTCAGTTGTTTCACACTTTTTTGTTAAGTATAAAATTCCACATGTGTTAATTCATAGTTTTGATGCCTTCAGTGTGAATGTACAATTTTCATAGTCATGAAAATACAGAAAAAATGAGAAGGTGTGTCCAAACTTTTGGTCTGTACTGTATATTTGTGTCTGAACAGTCAGCGAGACACTGAAACTGTTTTTTTTATGCAAAAAGGTGGATTACACCCAGATTTGAACCGTGGAAGAGAAAAACCACAGTTCTAGTTCTCTGGCCTACACCAGATTCTTTTAAACAGATATATTTGTGTCTAAACAGTCAGCGAGACACTGAAACTGTTTTTTTTTATGCAAAATGGTGGATTACACCCAATTTGAACCGTGGAAGAGGAAAACCACAGTTCCAGTTCTCTGGCCTACCCCAGAATCTTTTAAACAGATATATTTGTGTCTGAACAGTCAGCGAGACAGTGAAACTGTTTTTTTTTTATGCAAAAAGGTGGATTACACCCAGATTTGAACCGTGGAAGAGGAAAACCACAGTTCTAGTTCTCTGGCCTACACCAGAATCTTTTAAACAGATATATTTGTGTCTGAACAGTCAGCGAGACACTGAAACTGTCTTTTTTTTTTAATGGAAAAATGGCTAAAAAGTAGATAATACAGAGATTTGAACCATGGAACTGCAAAACCACAGTTCTAGTTACCTGTCCTACACCAGACTCTTTTAAACAGATATATTTGTGTCTGAACACTCACAGACACACTCAATTTTTGTTGGGGGGGGGGGAATACCAAAAGGTTAATAAGGCGGTATGTGTACAGTCTGACTGAGGAAAAAAAAAAAAAGAGGATTTAGATTTAAAAAAGGGATTTTTCCTGGCCCCTGAGACCTGGGGCTAAGTCTAGCAATTTGAAAAGCAGCACACAGGACTGTAATGCAGTGTTTGTTGGTATAACCACTTTGTCTCCTATACATCCTGCCTGCCTGATATCTGGTATGGATATTAGTCCTCAGAAGGACTGTTTGTTTGATTTTGCCGGCATTAGAGACCCTACACTACCTATTTCGCAGTATAAATCTCTCCCTAGCTCAGCAGCACTCTCCCTACACCGTCTGATGCGGAGCGACTGTATCCAAGATGGCGGCGCCCGGTTTTAAGTACTCGAGGTGACGCTGTGCGGCCAGCCAATCACTGTAATGCCCACTTCCAACATGGCTGCAGCATTACAGTGACTGGCTGGCAATCCCTGCATGTTCATTGGCTCTGTAAAGAGCGCCAAACATGCAGGGCGGAGACCCGAGCTCCCGCCCGAGTAACCCGAAAATGCTCGGTTTTTGCCGAACATCCCGAGTAGTGAGATGCTCGGGTGAGTACCGAGCAGTGTCGAGCATGCTCGCTCAACACTAATCTTAATTTGACTTTTTCTTTCCTTCTAGGTGACTACAAGCTGGGATTATTTGATTGCTTTTTTAATGCTTTAAAATACTCAGTATTCTAAATACATTAATGTCTGACAGTGTAAAACTGGTAAGCAATAGATCAAGCTTATATATCTGTTGCAGCTCTACCAAGGTGTGTTTGCCTGCAATGAGGACGACTTCGGATGCACTGAGGCCAACCAGCATGAGATCACCACTGGTACCACTGCTTCCACTAGAGAAAGATATTGTCAGATTCCTCTGCAGATATATCAAGAAGTGAAAGAGCTATTGTCCCATATGTTGTGAAACGGAGAAATTTGATAAAGTCAGAGCCCCTGGGCCGTGTCCATTGTACTGGTCTGGAAGAAGAATGGGACCTTGAGGTTCTGTATAGACTATCGACTGTTGAATGCCTGTACTGTGCGAGACTCCTAACCCCCTGCCGACGATTGAAGAGTCCCTGCCTGCTCTGGGAAAAGCCAAGTACTTCTCTTCCCTAGATTTGACCAGCGACTACTGGCAGGTGCTCATAGCTGCTAAGGATCGACCGAAGACTGCCTTCATTCTACCCATAGGCTTATTCAAATTTAACCAGATGCTCTTCGGCCTAACCTGGGAAGTTTCAACAGCTAATGGAGATATGCTTTGGGGATCTTAATTTTGAAGCAACTTTAATTTACCTGGATGACATCATGGTATACTCCTCCACCTTTGAAGAGCACCTCAGTCAGCTAGAACGAGTGCTGGAGTGACTGCAAAAGCATGGGCTGAAGATCAAACCTCAAGAATGACACTTGTCCAGAGGGAGATTGAGTACATGGGACACACCATTTCTAGCACCAGGGTTTACCCTAGCCCTGAAAAAATAGTGGCAGTACAGACTAATTTTAGGGAGCTGAGAGCGTTCTTGGGCTTGGCGGGGTACTACTGGAGGTTCATTAACAACTTTGCGAAGGTTAAGCTTCTGCTCCATGAACTCCTAAGGATGACAGGAGGACACAAGTAATGGACCATTCATTGGGAGCCCTGACAGGAAGAAGCTTTCCATGCCCTGAAAATGACATTAACCAATGCCCCTATATTGGCCTACGCTGATTTCTCCTAGTGCTTCGTATTGTACGCAGAAGGAAGTCTGTACAGACTAGTGGCAGTGCTGGCTTAAGTCCAAAAAGGGAAGGAACAAGTGATTGCATATGCTAGTCGGTGGTTAAGGGAAACCGAGAAGAACCCCGATAACTACAGATCAATCAGGCTAGAGCTATTGGTGCTGGTATGGGCCATAGCCAAGACGTTTGCAGAATACTTGTCAGGATATGAAGTTCAGGTGTGGACTGATAACAATCCCCTCATCCATCTAGAGAATGCGAAGCTCGGAGCACTGAAGCAAAGGTGAATAACAAGAATGTCCAAGTATCGGTACAAAATCTCATGCCAGTCAAAAGCTCAAATCACACATGCGGATGCGCTGTCCCGGGTCACCCAAGCGGAGCCGAAGGGAGACCAAGATGAAGATCTCGAGGGCAATGAGACTCCAGTTTTTAAGCTGTTTGCTGCCACAGTAGTGGCTACCCAAGGAGCGGAAGGAGAGCGCAAGCCTGCTTAGATTCTAGGGCGCCCGAGAGATGAGTGGGCTCATCTGCAGCAGTCCGATCCCAAACTTGCAGAGATAAGGAAGTAGGTTATCCTGAAACAAGGGCCTGACAAGGAGTTTAAATCTTCTCTGCCAGCGAGCACTTTACAGATTTTGGGCCAGTGGGAATGGCTCTTCATGAAGAATGGCTTGCTATACCAGAGGGTTCAACTGCCATGAGAGCTGGATGTCACCTGCCAAGTGGTGATCCTGTGATCCAGTATGGCAAAGGAAGCTCATGAACAGGGTGCCCGCTTTGGTTTTGAGAATACTTTATGATGGCTACAGCAGTTGGTGTACTATCCCCACCTGTGCAAGACAGTAGAAGAGGCCTGCTGAATGTGCCGTCAATGTGAATTAACCAAGCCCCTAGAACAGAGGGCTCCCGTTCAGGCCATAAGGACGTCCACTCGGTTGGAAGTATTAACAGAACACTGTTGCAGATGTTGCGGACTCTGGAGAAGAACCAAAAGATGAGGTGGCCTGAGTTCATTTCTGATCTGGTGTGGGTGTGTAATAATCTAGTCAATGCGACCACTATATACACGCCCAGAATGTTACTATTCAGACAAAGTGGCTGAGAAATTACTGAGTTAGGGCTAGATCCAGAGGACATGTACTCGGGAAGCAACCCGAACACGTGGGTCCGAGCACATCGACACCCACTCCAGATGATGAGGCGATTAGCATAGCAAAAACTCAGGGAAGTGGAGCACCCAGACAAAACCCGGACACAAGAAGAGCCCCTTCGGACAGGGGATCGGGTATTTATATGGGCCAAGTGGTCTTGAAGTAAGCTGGACCATCAATAGGATGCGGTACTTTTCTGAATTATGAAGAGGGTCCACCCAGATGAAGCCTGAAGATGACGAAGAAACTGCGATGCAGGTGCTGCACAGGAATATGCTCCGGCTTTGCCTTTCCAAGATGGAGAAGGGTGAGAAGGTGGCTCCACTAGAAATTTCATCTCAAACCATTTCAAACCAATACAGGGACAGCGGCTTATCATGAAGAGTGTGGATAGATGTGCTGAGGGAACCACAAGGGTCGACACCTCCACCCCTAACAAAGTTAGAGAACGGGTCAGGGGATAAGACACTTAGTGGGGTAGCTGAAACCCTAGATCTCCAGGAAGAACCTTTATCAAAGGAACTGCACAGGACAGAGTGAGCCAATGCAGGCATTCCTCCTAATCCCTATGTGCAAGATGAGTTCGTCTGGGCACAGATTCAACAAAAGACCGGGGAATGTACACGGTTCTTAGCTGAAGTCGGGTTACCTCTGACGAAGCACCGGTCATCTACAGACTCTCCTCGCCCGAGGCCTGGCAAGCTAAAAGGATGGAGAAAAGTAGGAGAATGGAGCACAGGTGATAAAATGCAGCAATGCCGTGTGGCTTCCAGACCTGAACAAAATTCTGTGGATCTGATCCAGAGGAGAGAAGGGACGGAATTAGCCAGTGCTTCGGGTCAGGTGACAACCACAAAGCCAGCCTTGAATACAAAAGGCCAGCGCGCAAAAAAACAGAAGAGTAATGGGCGCCAAGGGAAGTGACAGTTTGTCCTGCTGCAGATCCAGCAGCCATGAAAGTTTGCCGCAGCTGTGTGTACCAGCAAGGCCCAGACTCAGATGACATCAGTCAAGCAGCGAAGACCAGAATTATGCTAGTCAAGGTCCAGCCTTCACCTTTCAATGGTCAAACAGCGGTCAACAGCCAAGGACAAGCCCCCCATCAATAAGGACCAAGGAGACACTCGTGGGTGGTCAAGTACCAAAAAATCCCTGACAATACCCGGCCAGAGACCTGTACCTGGGCAGGTGATGGGAGGAGACGTGTGGGACAGGCCATCACTTTCAACAGACACTTACGGTACTGGGCGTGGGCAGAGGGAGGGACAGACGGGTCCAGCTGACGTTAGAGTGACCCAGAGAGAACGGATAGACTTTGTTAGGAAAATGTGCAGCTGCCCTTGTCAGGTCCAGAAAGCCGGGGAAGTTCTAAGAGACTGTTCTTGCAAAGTACAGCGTCTACCCACCTCCCAACTAGAATTTGGTTGGACTGTAGACCCCGAGTTTATCCTGATATTACCCATTGTACATTAACCAATATATTCCTGTTTATACAGTCATATGAAAAAGTTTGGGCACCCCTATTAATCTTAAGCTTAATGTTCTATAAAAATTGGTGTTTTTGCAACAGCTATTTCAGTTTGATATATGTAATAACTGTTGGATACAGTAATGTTTCTGCCTTGAAATGAGGTTCATTGTACTAACAGAAAATGTGCAATCTGCATTCAAACAAAATTTGACAGGTGCATAAGTATGGGCACCTCACCAGAAAAGTGACATTAATAGTTAGTAGATCCTCCTTTTGCAAAAATAACAGCCTCTAGTCGCTTCCTGTAGCTTTTAATGAGTTCCTGGATCCTGGATGAAGGTATTTTTGACCATTCCTCTTTACAAAACAATTCCAGTTCAGTTAAGTTTGATGGTCGCCGAGCATGGACAGCCCTCTTCAAATGATCCCACAGATGTTCAATGATATTCAGGTCTGGGGACTGGGATGGCCATTCCAGAACATTGTAGTTGTTCCTCTGTATGAATGCCTGAGTAGATTTGGAGCGGTGTTTTGGATCATTGTCTTGCTGAAAGATCCATCCACTTTGTAACTTCATATTTATCACTGATTCTTGAACACTATTGTCAAGAATCTGCTGATACTGAGTGGAATCCATGCGTCCCTCAACTTTAACAAGATTCCCAGTGCCAGCATTGACCACACAGCCCCAAAGCATGATGGAACCTCCACCAAATTTTACTGTGGGTAGCAAGTGTTTTTCTTGGAATGCTGTGTTTTTTTGCCACCATGCATAACGCCTTTTTGTATGACCAAATAACTCAATCTTGATTTCATCAGTCCACAGGACATTCTTCCAAAAAGAAATTGGCTTCTTCAAATGTGCTTTTACATACCTCAGCCAACTCTGTTTGTGGCGTGCTTGCAGAAACGGCTTCTTTCGCATCACTCTCCCATACAGCTTCTCCTTGTGCAAAGTGCCTTGTATAGTTGACCGATGCACAGTGACACCATCTGCAGCAAGTTGATGCTGCAGCTCTCTGGAGGTGGTCTGAGGATTGTCCTTGACTGATCTCACCATTCTTCTTCTCTGCCTTTCTGATGTTTTTCTTGGCCTGCCACTTCTGGCCTTAACAAGAACTGTCCCTGTGTTCTTCCATTTCCTTACTATGTTCCTCACAGTGGAAACTGACAGGTTAAATCTCTGAGACAGCTTTTTGTATGCTTCCCCTGAACAACTATGTTGAATAATCTTTGTTTTCAGATCATTTGACAGTTGTTTTGAGGAGCACATGATGCCACTCTTCAGAGGAGATTCAAACAGGAGAACAACTTGCAAGTGGCCACTTTAAGTAGCTTTTCTCATGATTGCATACACCTGGCTATAAAGTTCAAAGCTCCATGAGGTTACAAAACCAAAAAAAGTGCTTTAGTAAGTCAGTAAAAAGTAGGTAGGAGTATTTAAAACAAGAAAATGATAAGGGTGCCCATACTTATGCACCTTTCAAATTTTGTTTGAATGCAGATTGCACATTTTCTGTTAGTACAATAAACCTCATTTCAAGGCAGAAACATTACTGTGTCCAACAGTTATTACATATATCAAACTGAAATAGCTGTTGCAAAAACACCAATTTTTATAAAACATTAAGCTTAAGATTAATAGGGGTGCCCAAACTTTTTCATATGACTGTATAATTATTTTGCCAGTGATTCTGTAAATACTGTGTCTGTATAATCTGCCTCTAATAATCTTTTATTCATATTATTCTGTTAAGCAAATAAAAGTAGATTGTTGTTCCACCTGGTGTCTCCGCTGTTGCATATAGTTCACCTGCTTACAAATACATACCGTAAAACATAGCATAAAAAGGTGCTAGATGACCAGTTTTGAAAAAAAAAAAGATTTTGCAACATTCTGTCATAAGATATTTTTGATATACAGTACATGGCCAGTAAGTGGTTGTAACGTGAATTTCAGTCTGTCTCTGGTTTTGCTAGCCTGTTGCAATAATAGGTAGAATTTGTACTTTGAGAAAGTTCTTGGTATAATACTGACTGAATACATGTGCTTATACAGACTGAAAGAGTGTTGCATCTCCTGCGACATCTGCTTCTATCTCCTGGCGCAGGCGTATTTATTCTGCAGACTGCACTGTTTTTGGAGGAGACATCGGAACCAGAAGTTCTGGACAGCACAGGCTCTGTCCAGCCATTAAGTTTATGGTTGTAGATGTGGCGCCCCTGAGGGTTCAGTCGCCACAGAGATACTGCACCTCACCCAGAGGTGTGGCATCTCCTTCTTTAGGTAAGGATGGAGTACTGCCCCGGGACCCCAACACCTGCACTCAACACTACACTACTCCAGGCCTGCTGGAAGGGCATTATGCACTTCTTCTGCTGCCCTGTCCCTGGCTGGAGTGGGGGGAACCAAAGAGAGGGGGAACCAGTATTGGGTGTGGGTGGAGGACGTAGAACAGGGGAGCACTTAGAGAATAGATATAAAAAGGGAAGCAATCTTAGTTAGTTGATTCGTGCAGTCAGTGAATAGTAAGGAGAGGAGCGGAGCAGAGTCTCTTCAGGAGCTCTGCTCCATAGTGGGGCCTAGCAAGAGAGGTCCAGGAGTGAGAGGGGTGCAAGGGAGGAATGCTCCAGGAACAGAAGGGATCCCAGGGGGTACGGTGAGTGCAGGACAGCACTCAGAGGTGATTAGGCCGCAAGAAGGGAACCAGTCCCTGGACCAGCCGTGTTACTCCAGGTCTCGGCTGGAAAAAACGGAGGCTTCTGCACTTCCATGGTGCAATTGCCACAATCTCACCCTAGCCGCCATGAAGGTCACCAAGTAGGTCCGGGAACTCCAGGTTGCCCAGAGGGATCTCAGAGTCCCCGATCGGGACTGTGTGTGGGGAGCTCAGGGCAGGAGGGAGAAGACCCAGCGCAGGAAGTCGGTCAAGGAAGGAACATAAAGAAAGGGGGTCCCATTAAGTGCCTCTAATATACCTGAAGGAGTGCTGAACCCCTGCCTGGCAAACACAGTGCGACGCGGGAGTCTGACACCTGGACAGTGTACCCAAGGAACCTAAAAAGTAAACTCGGATGACTGCACTCCACTGTCTCTGTCAGTTATTTCCACCACGCTACCGCACCTGCACTACAACGCCCAGCATCACCATCTGCAACTACACTGCCCCGGGGGATCCGCTCTGCCTGTGGGGAGCAGAAATATCCCAGATGCCATCCCATCACCCCCGGAGGTCTGCAGCAGTGCCGGTACCCATTACCGAGAACCACAGGTGGCGTCACGAGACAAACTGTTAACAAGAAAAACCCTTTTAAAGAGTGACCCCAGGGTACGGGCCCGGGAGTCGACTGCCGTGACATCCCACAGAAGGGCAAGGCCCAGGTACCGAGTCTCCCCCCCCATATCCCCCTGGGCGAGTCAGTAGGGACCTATAGTGTCCTCCAGTCTGCCAGTATGTTTGTGTGTGCTGTCCAGCTGGAGTTATAAGCTCCTTGCTCCAGGCAATTGGAGAGCACCGCACCCTACTAAAGCTCCCAGCATAATGCTGGAAGCTGCCCGATATAGCCTTGCGCTCTTTTGTTTCAGTTCTGTGTCTTCATCTTGTTTTGTGTATTTTTTTCCTTTTTACTGACTACTCTTGCATCTTCTGATTTTGTACCTTCTGTACCCTCCTAGTTCTGACTTGGCTACCTTCTTGCAAGCCCGCACCAACAAAGAGCAGCTAACTCTGTGGCTTCACCCTAGGGATGTCCGAGTAAGTCCAGGGCAATTGCTGGGATCTGGAAAATGGAGTAGCTAGCGCTAAGCCTGTTTGTGGAAGCCATCTTTTGACCTGCCAAGTGGCCACGAACAGTGCCTTTGTTACAAAAAAGACTTTTTTAGCAATGTTTAGTACAGCACAATTGGTAAAGTGTCCTGGGGTTTAAGAAAGTCAGATGCCCAAATACCGTTCTGTAAGGTGAGCCCATTACTTGTATAACCCCTTTTTAAATGAAGTAGTCCTCCTCGTGAAATTAAAATAACAGATACCCACCTACCACATCAATGTATTCCAGTGATTTTGGCGCTGGGTCTCTTGGGTTTACTTCCCTCAGATGGATGTCAGACAAGTGGAAGTAGTGAGATCATAATAGCTCAATTGTGGCCACTGATTGGCTGCAGACCACATGTGACATAACTAGGCAGGGTCGACTCCAGGTTTTCGTGGGCCCCGGACTAAAGAGTCTTAGTGGGCCCCTTTAACACATACCATGATTCATGATGCACAGATAAGAAATATATATATAGTACAATGCCAAAGATTTAACTTCTTACATTACATGAGTGATATCTATTATAAATTCTACTATAGCTCAGAAACAGGTGAATCCTCACAGCGCACAATGCTTGTCCTAGAGAGATTCAAAAGTTTTCATAGTCCTTCATACAGTCTTATGGGCACTACATAGTCCTCCATACAGTACTATGGGCAGTACATAGTCCTCCATACAGTATAATGAGCCTCATGTATGGCTTCATTCAGAAAAATTGGCCCTGTATATTGCACCATACAGTATAATGAGCACCATATATTGCCCCATATATTTCCCCATACAGTAAAATGAGCCCCATATATTGCGTTATACAGTATAATGGGCCCCATATATTTCTCCATTCAGTATAATGGACCCCATATATTTCTCCATACAGTATAATGAGCCCCATATATTGCGCTATACAGAATAATGAGCCCCATATATTGCTTCATACAGTATAATGAGCCCAATATTATGCTCCATACAGAATCATGGACTCCATATAATGCTCCATACAGAATAATGGGCCCCATATATTTGTTCCATACAGAATAATGGGCCCCATATAATGCTTCATACAGAACAGGCCCCATATAATGCTCCATACAGAACATGCCCCAGATAATGCTCCATACAGAATGGGCTCCATATAATGCTCCATATAGAATGGGCCTCATATAATGCTCCATACAGAACAGGCCCCATAAAATGCTCCATACAGAATGGGCCCATATAATGCTGTATAAAGTATGAGCCCCTTATAATGCTCCATACATAATGAGCCCCATATATTTCTCCATACATACTGGGCCCGATATACTGCTCCATACGTAAACACGACCCCTGAAGAAGATATTCGAAATGTACGTAGGGGTGGAGGGACGCCTGCCTGTGACTCCTTGTGCTATACACACACTTCTATCCTCCAGGTAGCGTACAGGACCATTCTATTATTATTTGTTATGTCAGCCTACATCTCATTAGATCCTAGCAATATTATTCGCGCTATAACCATTTTTTGATATGTAGATTTGTTTATCTATTTATTGCAACTTTCATTAGGTGACATCACTTGGTGTTTATGGATAATCAGAGGCCACTTCACCTATTGCATTATTTATTTATTTATTTATTTATTCTTTTACCAACTCAAACTTTGAAATTTTCATTTTTTTACTTAGTGAATAGTTTAATATTCATACATATTGATTGCTTGGGATTTCTCTAGTGAATTGTGAAAGCTGATTTTTGGATATATTGATACATCCAATGTGTATGGCACATCTCATTATCTTTGCATATGCTCTGTTTAATTATTGAATTTTGGTCAGGCGGTTTTCTTCACATGAGAGGCACCCGTTTTTAATGGCTATTTGTTTACTCTTTTAAATTTATATCAATAAACGTTTATTTTTAATGATCCAAATTGTCACGTGGTTTTGAAGGCTATTTTTTGATGTCCATACATAATGGGCCCAATATTTTGCTACATACATAAAGGGCCCAATATATTGCTCCATACATAATGGACTCTATATAATGTTCCATATATAAAGTGCCACATATATTACTCCATACATAATGGGCCCATATAATGCTCTATACAGTATGGGCCCCATATAATGCTCCATACAGAATGGACCCCATATAATGCTCCATAAAGAATGGGACCCATATAATCCTCTATACAGAATGGGCCCCATATTTTGCTCCATACAGAATGGGCAAATATAATACCCTGAGACATCACAGAGTCAGGAACAGGGAGAGGTAAGTATTTTGAACACCGGGCCCCGCCGACTCCCGGGCCCCATTACACGCCAGTGTTCCCGGCGGTGAGTGGGCCCCCCCGCTTGCTCAAGGCTCCTAATCCTGGTCCTTTCTCTACAGCTAAATTATTTTGTATTGAATGGCTTTTGGGCATTTGCAATTGCTAGTATTTTGCTTATCTCACCCATACCATCTTTGAGAGCACATGATCAAACAAGATATACGACAATGCTGCTGGCCCGAACTGTCACTCAGGCAGGAGAACCTGCCCCTTCAGCAACCAGGAAGTCGAACTGGATGGGTGAGGTGTGTGCTCCTGAAGAGAGATGATGGGTTTAATGCTTAAAAAAAAGTAGTTCAAGGGGAAACTATAACAATTGGTGATACAAAAATAACATAGTAAAAAGTTGCTTAACAGACAAGGGCCATTATCTCTGTTTTTAGCAGAAACAGCAGCTCATATTAAGATCGGTTTAGGTGAATTGAAGCAAAATAACATCAAGGTTTATGTAAATTTATCAAATTCTTGTATGAATTTTGATCACCATGTGTGGTCTAGAAAATGTCTTCTCTTCTAGTGCAAATGGACTTATGTCTTACAGGATTTTTGTCTTTCTCAAAACAATCTTCTAAAATGGACCCCTCCTCATCCTTATCCCCTCTCTTCCCCTGGTTGAACTTAAGGCGGATACATCTTTTCTTAACAGCACCATGTAGTTATTTAGCTCCCAATATCTGCATTGCAAGGTGCTGGAATTGCCAATCGAGGTTATAACATAATTGTGCGAATTCAATCTGTAAAACTATGACATGAGGAAAAAAAAAATCATTAGATGTAACCTGAATCTCTGTCAAATATATTGCAGTTAATGAAACTTAAATTTCTAATTGCTTTTGACATTCTTAGCGTTGGTTGTCATTTTATCTTTATAATAGCCTAGCAAAAACAATTAAATGAAAAGAGTCAAAGCCATAAACCAATTATATAAATGACAATAAGATAGCTAAAGCAATAATTATTTTAAAGGAATACGATAGACATATTATTACAGAATGGCTCCGTTTCACTACTGATTAATAAACAACATTTACTAGATGTGAAATTTAAGTCAATATGTCATTTACTGGACAGCAGAAGGATTAGCTCCTGGTCTCACTTCACTGATACTGGAGGTATAAAAACATATTTGTGTCTGGCAGGGTGCTCTGTAGCTAAGTCATATGTAATTGTTAAAATGCACCTATCATTTCTACTTGTTTCTTTATAAAATATATTTCGTACAACTACTGATGGCTGATGGGGCCCAGGGTCATGAGCAGCTCATCTTGCCGAAGTGCCCAGCTCCTTCACGAGCACGCACAATGCAGTGTAAGAGTGCAGTAGATAATCTATACACCTCTCTGTGTGCGCTCAAACTGATGGTGAGCATTTCTGCCTGAATAGCTGACAGTGTTAGAAAACTTTTTGGAGCAATAGATGGGCGTCAAAGCGCTCTGACCCTCACTGATCGTCAGCGTGTATAAGGTGAATATATTTAAAGGGGTTGACTTTACCATTAATGGCCAGGAATCGGTAGAGGTCCAACACCCATCACCCATGCTGAATCAGTTGTTCCTGATGTTAGCGGTGGCCAGAACTGGACAGTTACAGAGCTGCACAGCACACCTCCAGTGGCCGTGGCCCGGTACTGCACATCCACCCCCTACTGATTTGAATAGGTGTCCACTATACAGTTGTTGGAGCTGTGCAGTAAAGTTCAGTAACTGGGCAGTTATGGCAGCCGACACCATCGGGAAAAACTGATTGTCGGGGGGGCTGGGTGTCACACCCCCACCTATCAGACATTGATGACCTCATCCCAAGGGTAGGCAATCAATATTAATGTCTCGGACAACCAGAACATAAAGTTTGGGTTTTCTAGAACAAAAAGTTTTGCTATTTGATTCGCTTGAATCAAGCCTGCTGTCCACCTTTTTGCTTAATACTTTTTAGGACCAAGGCGGGTTAAAAAAAAAAATATTATTCTCACTTTGCCCTTCACCTGTTCTGGCAACACAGCTCTATGCACTGTCCTCTGCTGGCTCATTTTCTCTCTGGCTTCAAACTTCCTTTCTGTCTCCACTAACACCTTCAGTGTTGATTGGGCCTCAAGTGACAACATGATGTCATGAGGGGAGATGCACTATATGCTGCCACATGAATCCTAGTCAGCACCAGAGGAGCTGAAGAGCAGAGTAAGAACAGGAGAGAAGGCTGGAGCAAGAGGAAGGCAGACAACGAGCAGAGGACTTGGTGGGAAAAACTGTGGTGCCAGGATAGCTGAGGGGCGAGGTGATTATTATTTCATTATTTTATTTTATAACACCACATTTTATTATGCCCTGGGGTCTGGAGAGGCCTTCAACATAATAAACAGCTTCTGATTTGTGTCAAATAAATTTGATGTTAATTTCAAGGTAATCTGGCAAATTTAATTTTTTCTCAAATTTGTTTATCTGTAGGTATAATAAATAGGAAACAAGTTGAAATGATAGGTACACTCGGGTTCCCATGAACCACCTAAGATCTATCTAATTGCCAATCAACTATGAGATCTCCTATTTGGGGCTGAGAACTAGAGTATACAGCAGCCTATGGTCTGCAAATAAGGCAAAGTCTATTATACAGTCTGTGGTAAAACAGCCGATAGTCAACTGACATGGAACAGCAATGGCTGGCCTGCATAACTTGAGTATGCCTCCACTGTCGTACAAGCCAAATTAGATATTAAAACAGCAAAATTAAAAGCATAAAAAATATTGACCCCTGAGGAAGATACAGCCAGTGGCGATACGCAGTGAACTTTCTAACCAGCTCCTTGACAACCTTCTCCATTTTCATTAACGGTATTTTATTACTGACATCTGGGTTGTTTCTTCTTATACTTTTGATGACTATTTAGCATGCTTTTGTTTGTATCCTTGAACTTTCCGGTGCATGGGTTTTATTTGCTGTTTTCCATTTGCAGTCTAGACTTATTTATTTCTGAGATGCTATTTGGCCATTCTGGATCTTGTACGCATGATATATTTGATTCATATATATTTGACTCTGTTGGCTTCATTTTTGGGGGGTTATTTTGTATACCACTACTGTATTTTGTTAGTGGAGGAGTGCAGGGTGTATACAACTATATAAGATTGTCACCTTGCTAACATTTTTACTTGTATTAGTCTGTAATGTTTCAATAAAGCTGGAGTTGGTATGAATTGATTCACACAACCTAGTCCATTAGCGACAACAGTAATCAGTGGACGTAGGATGGGCTTTGTGCGAACCGCTCCTACCTGCATCCATTGTTCTTCCTTTAATTAGTCAGCCTGATGTGTTAATATCATTAAGACCAGACATCACTAGTGGTTGCCTGGTAATAAGAAGAGCCGTGGATGATCAGGTGAGAGATTGGTTTTACAGCCCTCATCCTACTTACACAGATTATTGTCATGGTTAATGGACTGGGTCATGAGAATTGATTCTTGCCCTCTGTAAAGAAAGCTATCATTTGTGCACCATTGTTTGGTTGACATAAGTTTATGAGGACTTTTTTTGGTGGGGTGAGTCATAGTTTTAAATGACACCATTAATTTTACCATACAATGTACTGAAAAACAAGGGAACATTTCCAAGTGGGGTGAAATGGTGAAAAAATGCAGTTATGGCTGCAAATTTCCATTCTAGATTTGCCCAAACCCAACAGCATCTCTACAGCATAAATGTACATGTGCATATACTATCAAAGAGTCATTAAATATGTACCCATAAATATATGAGGTCGATCACAGCATTCCGGGAGCAAGGGGAGGTAAGCGCCAATACCTCCTCTCCGGCGTCCTGCGCTTTTTCTGCCAGGTCCCGGTGGTTGTCATGCTGACCCGATGTCATGACAACATCCAGGTCACCAGACAGCAGGAAGTTAATTTGATCATGCGCAGTGCGCGATCAAAGTAACTTCTCCCTGTGACAGGCTGTATAGCACAGGGATGGTGCTGCATCTCTATGCTATACAGGTGATCAGACTGCAAAAAGTGAAAGCCACATAGTGGGACAAAGTGTAAAAGTAAAAAAAAAAGTATCAGAAAGTGAAAAAGTGTTAAAAAAATATATAAAAAAAAAAGAAAAAAATAATCCAAAAAAATAAAAATATACTGTACCTATAAATAAATATTATTATGAAAAAAAAAAGAAACAGTAAAAGTACACCTTTTTGGTATCACTGCTTCCGGAATGACCTGACTTATAAAACTGTCCTACTAGTTAACCCCTTTAGTGAACATCGTAAAAAAAAAAAAAAGCAAAAAACATTGCTTTATCATCATACCGCCATACAAAAAGTGGAATAAAACGCGATCAAAAAGACGAATGTAAATAAAAATGGTACAGCTGGAAACTTCATCTTGTCCTGCAAAAAAATCAAGCCGCCATACAGCTGAAAATATAAAAGCTATAGCTCTCAGAAAAAAGCGATGCAAAAAAATATTTTTTTTCTATAAAATAGTTTTTATTGTGTAAAAGCACGAAAGCATAAAAAACCTATATAAATGTAGTATCTCTGTAAACGTACTGACCCGAAGAATAAAGCTGCCTTATCAATTTTAACACACATGGAATGGCATAAACAAAATCCTGAATTGTTGGTTTTTGTTTATTCCTCCTTCCAAAAATCTGAATAGAAAGCGATCAAAAAATGTCACACGCCCGAAAATTATACCAATAAAAACATCAAAACAACCTCTTACATGACTCTATCGGCTGAAATATGGAAAAATTATAGCTCTTAAAATGTGGTGATGCAAAAACTAGTCTTTGCAAAAAAAAGCTTCTTTTAGTGTGTGACAGCAGCCAAACATAAAAATCCAATATAAATCTGGAATCGCTGTAATTGCACTGACCAGAAGAATAAAGTCGTCTAATGACTTATACCGCACGAGGAATGGCGTAAAAAAATAAATAAAACCAATTCTTCACCTGCTGCTGATTTGTTCATTCTGCCTCCCAAAGATCACAGTATGGCTTAGCTCACACTTATCCTGTGCCCTGCGCTGAGCGCTTACACCAGGGTTTCCATGTAAATCTCTTAAATACCTGGTTTAGACGGAACCCCCGTCAGAAGATTCCCTGTAATGAGGCAGATGGAGGCACGGTGGACAGAGTCTGGCCTGTGATCCCATGGTGTCCATCTTTTTATTTGGGGTGCATAAAAGTGCTGTCAGCCACAGTTTTGTGAACCTCTGAAAAAAAGGACACCGCTAAACAGAGGCCAGACAGAGTCCAGAGTAACTCTGCTGCCTTATTATAGCAAATGGATCCCTTGGGATAGGGATAAGGTTGTGTTAGGGTTGTGTTAGGATTATGGTTAGGGTTGTATTGGGGTAAGGGTGGTATTGGGGTTAGGATTAGGTTCACGGTTAAGATTAGGGTTGTGTTAGGATTAGTGTTTGGTTAGGATTAGGGTTGTGTTAATATTAGGGTTGTGTTAGGTTTAGGGTTGTGTTGGGGTTGTGTTAGGGCTAGGGTTGGGCTAGGGTTAGGGTTGTGTTAGGGTTAGGATTAGGGTTACGGTTAGGATTAGGATTAGGGTTGTGTTACGGTTGTGTTGGGGTTGGGATTTTTTCAAAAGTAAAGTAAATAAAATTCTTATGAAATGGTGACTAGTGTTGAGCGCAAGTGCTCAATACTTGAGTTTGCATCGGGTGCTTGGGTATGCACCGAGTATCGTGGGTACTCGAGTTGCATGCTCGAGTCTCTGCCTCGCATGTTTCGCCGCTTTTATACAGCCAAAAAAAACACGAGGAAATTGCTTGCCATACATTAGCAATCCCCACATGTATTTTTGGGGCGTCTAACAACCGTGAAACATGTGGGGTGGGGACTCGAGCATGTCACTTGAGCACCCACGATACTTGGTGCATGCCCGATAACCCGATGCAAACTCAAATAGTGAGCACTTGCGCTCAAGACTAATGACAACATATTCAATATGATGACCTAATTAGTGTTGAGCCACCCCCGTAGTGTTCGAGTTCGGTTCGGTTCGTCGAACACCCGTGTGTTCGCCGAACTGTTCGTCGAACTGTTCGTCGAACACCTTCGAACACCGTTAACACCAATGGCAGGCAAACAAAAACACATAGAAACACATAGAAAACACCTTCAAAGGTGTCCAAAAGCTGACAAACTGCTCAGAAGACATAACTAACACATGGAAAAGTGACAAGTACATATAGTCATGCGAAAATAAAAGAGGTGGAGGAGTAAAAGGAGGGGGAGACACAGATATAGGCATGTCATGCCCTTCTAAAATCCAAAAAGTGAGAAGCCGACACGGCCAGTCCGCTCCTGCCCGTGCCACCTCCGTGTCGCCGGGTTTGTGCCAGAGCCGCGGTGAACCCTGACGGCCAGCCCCCCTCTCCCAATACTGGTGCCTGTCCGCTGGTGGGTCGAGCGAGCCCCCCTGTGGTGGAGGCAGCTCTAAGCTTTTTAATTTAAATTGTCTCTCTAATTTGAATGAATACACTTTAAATCCATTTACAAGGATCTATTGGAGGGCAAGTCTCATGCCAGAAGCAGCGGTAATTCCAGCTCTAGTAGCGTCCACTAAAGCTGCTGCAGTTAAAAAGCTTTTATAAGGATCGAGCTCGGCTGTCCACCGCAAGGCATCCTACTGCCAGTCCCAGCCCCTATGCCTTGGGGTGCCTCCTGATGCTCTTCACTAAGTATCCCATGGTCCCGAAGCATTTCCTTTGAAAAAATTAAGTGTCTAAACTACAGGTGGTGTAGCTTGCTTAACAGCCGGGATAATCCGCTGACTAGCAGACACTGCTACTAGGCACAAAGTATTTCCTGGGCTAGATGCAGTTAAAAATTTGTAATTAGATACTCTCGTTGGATGCTGAGAAAGCATTCCATAGAGTCTCCTGGCACGCCATATATGATTCTCTTAAAAAGCTTGGGGTAGGGGTCTAGGGGACCCTTTTATAGCCAAAATCACGGCCCTGTATCGCAATACGTCACCTAGGCTGAAGATAAATGGAACTGTAGCACCCTGAGGGCTCGGTTGCTACAGACGTATTGCACCTCACCCAGAGGTGTGATATCTCACTCTCAGGTAAGGATGGAGTGTGGATCAGGACCCGACACCTGCATGCATTACACCACATTGCCGTGGGGCAGGGCGACCAATATGCCCCTGAGATGGGCACGACAGTCCCTGTCCCTGGCTGGAGTGGGGGGAGGGAACACTGAGGAAGGGGAACCCTGTAGTGCAGGAGCAGGCAGGAAGCAGTTCCTGGGTGCATTGAGAAGGGAGTATAAAAGGTGGGCACCATCTTAGTTCAGTGCAGAGAAGTCTGAGCAGAAGTGGCAGGGAGCAGGGGCTCTGCATGAGCTCTGCTCCGGAGGCAGGCCTAGTAACAGAGGCCCAGGCCTGGAAGAGGGAGAAGGAAGGAAGAGGAGCGGAGAAGGCTCCAGGAAAGAGGAATGAAGGGATCCCAGGGGTGCGGACGGGCGAGTCGCCACCGCACGCCCGAATCCACCTGCGTGGAGGGGTCAGGCCAAAGGGGGAGACCGGTCCTCGAACTAGTGGAGGCAGGAAACGACCCTCAGCTAGAAACCGGAGGCTCTGACATTTTATGTGGCGCAGCCCCTCGCTACACCCGCTAGGAAGGCACCACATAGGGTCAGGGAAACTGGCGCCAAGTTTACCAAGAGGAGGCCCGAGGCAGCCGGACAGAAGTGTTGGTAAGAAAGGCCAGACAAAGGACACACAAAGGGGGTCCTGTGAAGTGCTCCAAAGTTATCTGGGAGTTGTCTGAGCCCCTCACCTGGTGAGCACAGTACGACGTGGGCAGCCGTTACCTGCAGACGTGGTCTGGATAATAAGAACTGTGAGTAAAGGCCCTGGACTGCATCACTGACTCCGTGTCGTTACTGCTGCTGCCCTGCACCATCACCCCCATCCTCCGCATACACTGCCCTGAGGCTATACTCCTCCCGTGGGGAGTTATGCTACGCTCTGCTGCACCCACAACACCAGCCTCAGCGGTCTGCCCTGTAGCGGCGGTTCACTCTGACCGCAATCCACGGGTGGCGTAGTCGGACATTTAAACATCAAAACCACATAAATAGTTCCGCCACTGGTTTGACCGCCCTGAGCCACGGAACCGGGTCGCCGCCACGAAGACTACAACCACCAGCATCCACCAAAAAGGGTCCGGCTCCGGGTGTCCCAAGGCCCAGGGGGTGCGTCAGAACATTTTCATCACCTTTCACAATCACCAATGGGACAAGGCAGGGATGTCCTCTGTCCCCTCTCTTATACATCCTAGTGACGGAGCACCTGCTCTCATCAATTCGCCATAACCCCAATATTAGGTGGATTGAGGTGGGAGGCACCGAGTACAAGTGCTCTCTATTTGCTGATGATGTCCTAGTATATATCACTCAATCACATATATCCATCCCTGCTGTTATGGCTGAAATAGATCACTTTGTTACATGGTAAAATTTTAAAATCAATGCAGCGAAGTCTGAGGCCCTCGATGTCTCCCTCCCCAAATCCATATAGGATTCCATCCAGTCCAACTTTCCCTTTGCCTGGCCCTCACAGGGTATCAAATACTTAGGAATTCCTATTCATAGAGACCTCTCCCATCTATGTTATCTTAATTTTGGGCCCTTTATTGAACAATTCCATACAGACCACGGTTGGCAAGTTAGAACTGTAAGATTCACTACGTGAACCACTGGTGTTTTGTGGAAAAGCACATGTACACTGCGTTCCAAATTATTATGCAAAAAGTGTTTAGGAGTGATAAGGGAAGAATTTGTTTGTTTGTCAGTTAAACTCATTGATGGTGATGTGTGTCAGGGCTCTTTATATCACTGTAAGCAATTGCAGACACATGTGCTAATTAGTTTGGCAGGTGTGTCCAATGAAAGGCAAGACTACTTAAGAAGGCTCTCTCACATTATTAAGCAGCCTACATTTTCTGCCAAAATGGGAAAGAAAAAGGATGTTTCGGCTGCTGAGAAGCAACAAATTGTGGAGTGTTTAGGTCAAGGCGTGACTACAATCAACATTGTGCGATGATCAGGATGAAGTGTCTTGGCAATCAAGAAGTATGTAGCTGATTCACAGTACACACGTGTGCGTGCTGATAAGGGCAAATTGAGGACTCTTTCCTACAGGCAATTACGTCAGGTTGAAAGAGCAGCGGCAAAAAAGCCTTGTCATAGCAGCAGACAAGTTTTTGAAGCTGCTTGTGCCTCCAACGTCCCCCGAACAACAAGATGCAGGGTCCTTCAGAGGTTTGCAGCTGTGCATACGCCATCCTGTCGACCTCCTCTATCCACTTCACACAAGCAGAAACGGCTCCAGTGGGCCAAACATTACATGAAGACTGATTTCAAAACTGTTTTGTTCACGGATGAGTGCCGTGCAGCGCTCGATGGTCCAGATGGATGGAGTGGAGGATGGCTGGTTGATGGACACCCCACGCAAACACGGCTACAGCGCCAACAAGGAGGAGGTGGAGTAATGTTTTGGGCTGGAATCATGGGGAGAGAGATTGTCGGCCCCTTTAGGATCCCTGAAGGCGCTAAAGATGAACTCCATAATGTATGTGGATTTTCTCAAACAGCACTTCCTGCCATGGTTCAAGAAGAAGAACCGTGTATTTCACAGCAAGATCATTTTTCTGCATGATAATGCACCATCTCATGCTGCACATAAAACATCTGCATCTCTGGCTGATATGGGCATAAAAGGGGACAAACTTATGGTGTGACCCCCATGCTCCCCTGACCTCTACCCCATTCAGAACCTTTGGAGCATCATTAAAAGGAGTGTCTATGATGGCGGGAGGCAGTTCACATCTAAGCAACAGCTCTGGGAGGGTATTCTGTCCTCATGCAAAACAATTGAAGCAGAAACCATCCAAAACCTGACAAATTCAATGGACGAGAGAGTTCAGAAGCTCCTTTCGAACAAGGGGTCCTATGTGAAAATGTAACATCACCTAGAATAAAGTTTTGCGTTGAAAACTGTTTGATTTCAGTTTCTAACAACCTGCTAATGCTTATAATTTCAAAAATGACCATTTTTTTGGTCTTTATTAAAATGAAAAGGTTGATCGAAAAGTTTGGGGGATCTAAGAGTGTGGCAACCCAGTAGTCATGATTACTTCGAATTCTGACAATATGAGGGTCATGCTGCAGTTAGTGCAGCAAGAAGGCACTTATGTGTCTTGCGCATCTCGGAGCCCCAAAATTATTTTCCGGGCTAGATGCAGCTAAAAATTATTTTTAATTTTAAATCTGGTGGAGCTTATTATAGATGGCCTAATAGGATCAGTGCTGCACACTGCTACAAAGCCCAAATTATTTTCCAGTCAAGATACAGATAAACATGATTAGTAATTTGAAAGCTTAAAACGGTTGGTAGGGTGATTTTAACCAATCATCAAGCTTTTACTCTCCCCAGGATGACACAGGGGTAGAAAAGTCGTTTCGATCCATGATTTGTTCATCTTTATGAACGTGAGTCTGTCTACATTATCAGTGGAGAGCCGCGTGCGCTTATCTGTCAGCACACCACCAGCAGCGCTGAACACACGTTCAGACAGAACGCTGGCTGCGGGGCATGACAAGATCTCCAAGGCGTAAGTGGCTAGCTCCGGCCATTTATCCAGATTGGAAGCCCAAAAAGAGCAAGGGTCCAGTGACACAGTCGTGGCTTCAATGTTTACTTGGACATACTCCTGTACCATCGTCTCTAGGCGTTGACTATGTGTCAGACTTCTTGTCTCCTGTGGCATTGCAAAGGATGGGCTAAAAAAGTGGTGAAATGATTCCGCAAAATTGATGTTACCAGCAGATACTGTGGTTCTGTTACGGTTTGAGCGCTGAACACTTGACGGTCCCACGGTTGGCAAGTTGGAACTGTGAGATTCACTACGTGCACCACTGGTGTTTTGTGGAAAAGCACATGTAAGATTCTGCAACAGTCTCTGCTGATACTCCTGCATGCGTGCATCCCTTTCTATGGCAGGAATAATTTCGGCAAATTTACTTTTGTACCGGGGATCTAACAGTGTGGCAACCCAGTAGTCAGGATTATTTCTAATTCTCACAATTCGAGGGTCATGTTGCAGGTAGTGCAGCAAGAAGGCACTCATGTGTGTTGCGCATCCAGGACCACCAAGTCCCTGTTGTGTTGGTGGCGAGGTAACAATCATGCTTCCTTCCTCTGTCCTCTCCCCCCAACCTCGCACAACAGAAATGTGATCAAGGTCTCCCTCATCTGATGAGTCTTCCATCAGTTCGTCCTCCACTTCTTCCTGGGCTCCTGCACCTTCCTCACTAGTTTGGCTGCTACCATGTGCCCTGGTAAAACCATCTCCCCCACCCTCACATGCCTGCCGCCTTGGTGCTGCCGACCGTCTGGACCTTGCAGATGTTAGCCCTTCCGCATACAACTCCTCCTCCTCTACTTCCTCCACCTCCTCTTGTGCCACCACCTGACTCCGAATTCTGTTTAACATGTGCTCCAGCATGTAAATCACTGGAATAGTCATGCTGATAATGGCATCATCAGCACTAAACATCTTCGTCGCCATTTCAAAACTGTGCAGAAGGGTGCATAGGTCCCTGATCTGAGACCACTCCTCCAGCGTGATTTTCCCCACCTCTGGATCTCGTTGGCCCAGGCTATACGTCAGAACGTATTGCACCAGGGCTTGTCGGTGCTGCCACAGTCGCTGCAACATGTGCAGAGTTGAATTCCACCGGGTAGGCACATCGCATTTTAGCCGGTGAAGTGGCAGGCCCAACGACTTCTGTAGAGATGTAAGTCGCTGAGCTGCGGGATGCGAACGGCGGAAGTGAGCACACAGCGACCGTGCCCTCTGCAGAAGGCCATCTAGTCTGGGATAGTGGGCTAAAAATTGCTGGACAACCAGGTTCAACACGTGAGCCATACAAGGCACGTGTGTGACATTGCCCCGGCGAAGGGCCGCACCCAGGTTTGCAGCATTGTCGCACACGGCCTTCCCTGGTTTCAGGTCCAGTGGAGACAGCCATTCATGAAATTGGTTCTCCAGAGCTGACCACAACTCCTCAGCTGTGTGACTCACATTTCCCAGACATTTCAATGTAAAAACCGCCTGATGACGTTGAGCCCTACTGCCAGCATAGTAAGGAGGTGTGCAGGATCCCTTCTGCGCAGTTAGAAAGCTTGTGGCATGACCAGACAGGCTTTGGGTGCAGGTGGAAGACCGAGAGGAGGTTGAGGAGGCAGAAGCAGTGGAGGAACTTTGACATAAAGAGGATTGACGCACAACTCGTGGGGACGGCAAGACTTGGACAGCAGCCCCTTGTCCTGCTGTCACCATAGTTACCCAGTGCCCAGTCAGCGACATGTAACGCCCCTGTCCATGCCTACTCGTCCAAGTGTCTGTGGTGAAATGCACCCTGTCACACACAGAGTTTCTCAAAGAAGCGGTGATGTTGTGTGCGACATGCTGGTGGAGCGCAGGCACACCTTTCTTTGAGAAGTAGTGCCGACTGGGCATCTGGTACTGGGGCACTGCGACGGACATAAGGTCTCGAAAATCCTCTGTGTCCACCAGGCGGAAAGGCAGCATTTCTGTAGCCAAGAGCTTGCAGATGGTGAAATTCAACCTCTTAGCTTTCTCATGGCTAGGAGGAAATGGTCTTTTACTTGTCCACATCTGAGGGACCGAGGGCTGGCTATTGTGCTTAGACGGGGTTGATAAGGGTGTCCCCGGCAAACTGCCGGTCTGTGAGGAAGATGCAGGCGGACATGTTAGGTTGCCTTGATCCAAAGGTGGTGCTATCGATGTCGGACAGCGCTCAACACCAGCTGGTGTTACCACCTCCAAAGAAAATGATGACCTGCCAATCACGCTGGCTGTTGCGGGTAAAGAGGTGGCAGGTCTGCGCCCCAAAACAGGTGTGACTGCTGTCCCCCCAGTCACAGAGGATGAAGAGGCCGCGGATGCACAAGATATGGCAGACGGTGGTTGGCCCGGCCGGCTAGGCCGCATTGTAGCACACTGAGCTTCCCACTGCAACTTATGCTTCATGTCCATGTGCCGGTTCATGCATGAAGTACTCAAACTATGTATTTTTTGGCCTCTACTTAGCTTTTGCTGACAAATGTTACAGATAACACGAGTTGGGTCATCTTTATCGATCTGAAAAAATGCCCAGGCTATGCAAGGCTTAGCACCCATGCGACCTGAAGAGCCACCACGACTTGTGGTGAGAGGCAGAGTTGTGTTTGAGGATGCAGTTGTTGACGTGCTTCCAGTACTACGTCTCTGTCCAGGAAGGCGCAACCTGACCTCGTCGTCACTAGCATCTTCCTCCACCTCCTCTGCTGACCTCATCTCTTGGCTGACTGTGGGTTGACAGTAAGTGGGATCTCCAACCTCATCATCATCACCCTGTGTGTTATCACACCCGTCGTCCTCAGAGCCAACCTGTTCCTGCCCTGACAAAAAACTAAAGTTGTCGCTCCAATCAGGTATTTGAGTCTTATCATCGTCTTCCTCATTGTCTCCACCAACAGGAGTTACAGTTTGGGAATGAGGGTCTACATTATGGTCAGAACCTTCTGCATCTGGTCCTGGATCCGACTCATAAAGATTCTGGGCATCAGTGCAGATCATTTCCTCGTCTGGATTCACAGAAGCGCTGGAGTCGACCTCTGATTCCCAGGCTATAGTATGAGTAAACAGCTCTGCAGACTCAACCATCTGTTCTACCTCATACTCAGACGGGCAGCTGGAGATTTGGGAGCTGTGAGGAAGCAAGTGCGATTTGGGTGACACCTTTGAGGACTGGAGTATTTGTGATGTTGAAGTTGATGTGGAGGAGAGCCCACTTAAAGGAGCACTTGATATCCGTTGAAGCACCTGCTGTTTTTGTGCCTCATCTGGAATTTGTAGCGATTGGCGTGGCCGTAAGAAAGGGATCTTTTCACATTGTCCGCTAAAAGAAGTAGACATTTTAGTTTGGCTGGAAGATGGTCTTTCTTCTGCAGATGTTACTGTTGCTTTAACACCTACCCCACGGACACAACCTTTTTTCCCCTTCCCAACACGCCTATTCCCCTTTCCACCAGCAGCAGGCCTTTTTCCACTCATTTTGGTGGTTAACTAATTCACAACTCTGGAGTTGTTTGCACAAAAAAACAATGGATGGTAACCGAGCAGAGCTGAGTGGCCAAACTGTGGTATTAGGCCAAAACTATTGGCTGGGTTAGATGCAGAAAAAAATTATATTCAATTTGCAACCTGATGGAGGTCAGTATAGATGGACTAATACAACAAGTCCCACACACAGCTAGAAGCCCAATATTTTTTCAGAGGTAGATGCAGAAAAAAATATATTCAGTTTGCAACCTGATGGAGGTCAGTATAGATGGACTAATACAACAAGTCCCACACACAGCTAGAAGCCCAATATTTTTTCAGAGGTAGATGCAGAAAAAAATATATTCAGTTTGCAACCTGATGGAGGTCTGTATAGATGGATTAATAGAACAAGTCCCACACACAGCTAGAAGCCCAATATTTTTTCAGAGGTAGATGCAGAAAAAAATATATTCAGTTTGCAACCTGATGGAGGTCAGTATAGATGGACTAATACAACAAGTCCCACACACAGCTAGAAGCCCAATATTTTTTCAGAGGTAGATGCAGAAAAAAATTATATTCAGTTTGCAACCTGATGGAGGTCTGTATAGATGGATTAATAGAACAAGACCCACACACAGCTAGAAGCCCAATATTTTTTCAGAGGTAGATGCAGAAAAAAATATATTCAGTTTGCAACCTGATGGAGGTCAGTATAGATGGACTAATACAACAAGTCCCACACACAGCTAGAAGCCTAAATATTTTTTCAGAGGTACTGTAGATGCAGATAAAAATTATTTTTAATTTGCAACCTGATGGAGGTCAGTATAGATGGACTAATAGAGAAAGTCCGACACACTACTAGAAGGCCAAATATTTTTTCAGAGCTAGATGCAGAAAAGAATTATATTCAGTTTGCAACCTGATGGAGGTCAGTATAGATGGATTAATAGAACAAGACCCACACACAGCTAGAAGCCCAATATTTTTTCAGAGGTAGATGCAGAAAAAAATATATTCAGTTTGCAACCTGATGGAGGTCAGTATAGATGGACTAATAGAGAAAGTCCCACACACTACTAGAAGGCCAAATATTTTTTCAGAGCTAGATGCAGAAAAAAATTATATTCAGTTTGCAACCTGATGGAGGTCAGTATAGATGGACTAACAGAGAAAGTCCCACACACTGCTAGAAGGCCAAATATTTTTTCAGAGCTAGATGCATACAAAAAATTATTTTGAATTTGCAACCTGATGGAGGTCAGTATAGGTGGACTAATAGAACAAGTCCCACACACTGCTAGAAGGCCAAATATTTTTTCAGAGCTAGATGCAGAAAAAAATTATATTCAGTTTGCAACCTGATGGAGGTCTGTATAGATGGATTAATAGAACAAGACCCACACACAGCTAGAAGCCCAATATTTTTTCAGAGGTAGATGCAGAAAAAAATATATTCAGTTTGCAACCTGATGGAGGTCAGTATAGATGGACTAATACAACAAGTCACACACACAGCTAGAAGCCCAATATTTTTTCAGAGGTAGATGCAGAAAAAAATATATTCAGTTTGCAACCTGATGGAGGTCAGTATAGATGGACTAATACAACAAGTCCCACACAAAGCTAGAAGCCTAAATATTTTTTCAGAGGTACTGTAGATGCAGATAAAAATTATTTTTAATTTGCAACCTGATGGAGGTCAGTATAGATGGACTAATAGAGAAAGTCCGACACACTACTAGAAGGCCAAATATTTTTTCAGAGCTAGATGCAGAAAAGAATTATATTCAGTTTGCAACCTGATGGAGGTCAGTATAGATGGATTAATAGAACAAGACCCACACACAGCTAGAAGCCCAATATTTTTTCAGAGGTAGATGCAGAAAAAAATATATTCAGTTTGCAACCTGATGGAGGTCAGTATAGATGGACTAACAGAGAAAGTCCCACACACTACTAGAAGGCCAAATATTTTTTCAGAGCTAGATGCAGAAAAAAATTATATTCAGTTTGCAACCTGATGGAGGTCAGTATAGATGGACTAATACAACAAGTCCCACACACAGCTAGAAGCCCAAATATTTTTTCAGAGGTACTGTAGATGCAGATAAAAATTATTTTTAATTTGCAACCTGATGGAGGTCAGTATAGATGGACTAACAGAGAAAGTCCCACACACTACTAGAAGGCCAAATATTTTTCAGAGCAAGATGCAGAAAAAAATTATATTCAGTTTGCAACCTGATGGAGGTCTGTATAGATGGATTAATAGAACAAGACCCACACACAGCTAGAAGCCCAATATTTTTTCAGAGGTAGATGCAGAAAAAAATATATTCAGTTTGCAACCTGATGGAGGT
Source organism: Phyllobates terribilis (assembly GCF_046119375.1). Taxonomy (NCBI): domain Eukaryota; kingdom Metazoa; phylum Chordata; class Amphibia; order Anura; family Dendrobatidae; genus Phyllobates; species Phyllobates terribilis. The sequence goes on along the minus strand of NW_027362763.1, from coordinate 732,016,776 downwards.
CAGTATAGATGGACTAATACAACAAGTCCCACACACAGCTAGAAGCCCAATATTTTTTCAGAGGTAGATGCAGAAAAAAATATATTCAGTTTGCAACCTGATGGAGGTCAGTATAGGTGGACTAATAGAACAAGTCCCACACACTGCTAGAAGGCCAAATATTTTTTCAGAGCTAGATGCAGAAAAAAATTAGATTCAGTTTGCAACCTGATGGAGGTCAGTATAGATGGACTAATAGAATGATGCTATGTCCAAAAGATTTTACTTCACTAGGTGCAGTAAAAAAATTGGTATTCTATAAACAGGTGGTATATCTTGCAACACAGATAGGCTACTCCACTGACTAACACACTTTGCAATAGGCCAAAAGGGATTAGCTTTGCTAGATTCAGCCAAATGCTGTGAAAAAAACTTGCACAGCACTGGCACAGACCTGCCTGGCAAAAACTGATAGGAACTGATGTAACCTAGTCCTGAAAAGGACTCCAATTACAATTAGTCTTTACTCCCACAACCTATCTATTTAAGAGCACAGACCTGCCTGATAAAAGTCGTAGGAAATGCTGTAACCTAGTCCTTAAAAGGACTGCAATCACAACTATTCCCTACTCCCAAGCTATCTGTATATTGGTGCGAAAATTGGCTTGAAATTAACAAGGTATAGCGCACACAGCAACAGCGGTGCCGTCTAACACGCAGCTGCAGCAGTGAGAAAATGGTGGCGACGGGGAAAATGGCTTGGTCTTATAGGGCAAGGACATGTGACATACACTGCCAATGACACATGCCCTTGCTTGTGTGAAAAAAAGCACTTCGCTCCGTGTGTGCGCTGCTGATAGGCTGACAGATTGCACCTCCCCACTGTAAATGCGGGAAAGAGAAAAAAAAATGGAGATCTTCATTGTTCCTGCAGAGATCCATCCCCTGCCCCTCCCCCCACCCCGCTGTACACTCAAACTGCGTATTAACATTAATTTTCATCATTACTGAGAAAAAATCCAGTTATGATTTTGGTGCACGAACAGTTATCGAACATAACCTCGAACAGCCGAATTTTTCTCAAATTGTTCGTGTTCGCCGAACGGCTCGAACACCGCCCAAAACAGCTCGAATTTGAGATTGGCGAACAGTTCGAGTAGAACAACGCTCATCTCTAGACCTAATGTTATCAAATTCTGTGTCGGAACTTTGTTCACTACACTCCTTGATAAAATCCTTGAGGGGTGTAGTTTCCAAAATGGGGTCATTTGTAGGAGTTTCCACTGTTTAGGCACATCAGGGGCTCTCCAAACGCGACATGGAGTCTACTCTTAATTCCAGCCAATTTTGTGTTCAAAACGTCACTTGCACAGAAGAAAAAGGTTGAACCAGCTCCAGTTTAACATTTAGAAAAAAAATTTATTTAGTCATCCAATAGATACATCCAATAAAAATCGGGTTGGACAGGAAGAATAACCATAGGCAGAGCAAACCAGTTGGTGGCTGACCTGCCGCTAAGCAGACCGCGTTTGGGTCTCTGATGAACGAGATTGGAACATCTTCAAAATGTGTAAGGGATAGGATGGAGCACCCAGGCTTCTGTCCCTGTGCGGACCTGTGACGTCACACGCCGCTGCTAATTCCCTACAGGCGGTCTGCTTAGCGGCAGATCAGCCACCAGCCAGGGCTCCCTGCGAACTCGCACCACAGTCAATGCTGACTATTCACCGCACCCTCTGACTACAGAGACTTTGACTCCACGCAGACACTTCAGAACAGTGAGTGGTGTGTGGACCCTTTTCTATGTATGGGCATCATTGCTCATTTGTGGACTCTAGCAGAAAGTATTGGACTCCATCTTAGACAATTCACTGACCAAAAGGCCGTTTTTGTTCGGCTCTCATTAGTGCCTTTTATTGTTAATGTTATCTAATAATCTAGCAGCTTTGTATACAACACTGGTTGACTATTTTTACATAATTTATGCACTATAATCCTTTTGTGCTACAACCAGTCTGGTCATCACTCATCAGCATCCAATTGGTGTTTATTTCTACTTATTTGTACAGCCTTGTGACAGCTGACCTCCCCCCTACAGCTGTTCTTTCTGTATTATGGTCAGTGTATATGGGCCAAGCCTTAAGGGAATCACCGCTAAATATTTAGACTGCTCACTTTTACATGTTATTTTGTTGAGTTGTGGACCCCGCAGGCTTTTTCCTATAAGGGTATTACTGATATATCAATTTGGTGTATACAATCTTAACATTCTAGCCCAGTTATTATTTATATAGTTTTGTAAATTTTGTTGGAAAAATGACAAATCGCTGGTCAACTGTTGACTCTTATAACTTCCTAACAAAAAAAATTTTGGTTCCAAAATTGTGCTAATGTAAAGTAGACATGTGGGAAATGTTATTTATTAACTATTTTATGTGACATATCTCTTTGATTTAAGGACATGAAAATTCAAAGTTTGAAAATTGCGACATTTCTAAATTTTCACCAAATTTCCGATTTTTCACAAATAAACGCAAGACACTTCAAATAAATTTTACCACTATCATGAAGTACAATCTGTCACGAAAAATCTTAGAATCAGTGTGATCCGTTGAAGTGTTCCAGAGTTATTACCTTATAAATAGTGTTGAGTGAGCACTAAAATGCTCGGGTGCTCGAAGCTCGGGCCGAGCTCACCATGATACTGGGGTGCTCAACCCGAGCAACGAGCTCAATGTTAGTCTATGGGAGACGCGAGCATTTTTGCGGCGGCACCCCCGGCAGTCTGTAGAAAGCCTAAAAAGAGCCCAAAACGGTAGTGACAGTGCTCAAAAGACATGGGAACAGCATGGGGATCGCCCCAGGAAGCATTTCTGACCCCCAGGTCACTGCTATCAACAACGTGGTCAGAGGTATTAAGCCACTTTTACGGGCTCACAATAAAACGTTCAAAAACGAAACTGAAACTGGTTTCCTGTGAAATATGTTAAGGAACATCCTTTCCAGGGTAAAGACTTGTGTATAAGGTAAAATAAATAACCAAAAACAAAAATACTCCTCCACACCTTGGGCTATGTTCACAAGTAGCATTTTTTATGCGTTTTTGCACTTTTGTATTGCTTTCAACCGTGACAAATGCATTCACCGGGAAATGTCATTTTAACATTTTACAACCTTATCTGGCCATGTGCTGTGTGACACATGCATACAGTGCTGAAAAGACATGGGAACAGCATGGGGAAGACCCCTGGAAGCATCTCTGACACCCAGGTCACTGCCTAAAAGTTTGCTCATCAGAAGTGATCCTTGCCGCATCAGAAGATGCAGACTTGCAACTATCCCCGTGCAAGTCCTTGTCCCAGGGCAGTGTTCAATTGTACCTCCCCCATTCCTTGCAATGCAAGCGCAAGTATGCAGCCTGCCACCCACCCACCCCCAGGCTGCAATACCATACTGCTTGCTTGCTTGCACTTGAAATTGGGCCTTTCAGACATGTGGAGGCGGAATCCGGCCACCACGTCATGGCTGCGTCGGCGGCCTGGTATCCATACTCAGTCCCCAGCCACCCGGCGGCTGGGTGTCCACGCTTGGTCCCCAGCCACCCCTATTTGTCCTGGTAACCTTCCCCACACTTTTCTTAGCCTGGCCAGCTTTAGGGCAGCATTGGCCGAGCCCACCAGACGATCAGACTCCTCCGGTGGGCCCTGGCTTCTCCATCAGGGGAGTTGAGAGTGCCAAGGTGAGGAGCATGATGATGATGATAGAAGTTAGCATCTGCTTTGTTTTCTTGGAATGCAAGCGTAAGTGTGCTGCCTGCCACCCACCCACCTCCAGGCTGCAATACCATACTGCTAGCATGCTTGCACTTGAAATGAGGCCTTTTAGGCTTGTGGAGGCTGACGCCGGCCACCATGTCATGGCTGCGTCGGCGGCCTGGTATCCATACTCAGTCCCCAGCCGCCCGGCGGCCGGGTGTCCACACTCGGTCCCCAGCCCCCAGGGGGCGGCCGGGTGTCCATACTCGGTCCCCAGCCGCCCCTATTTGTCCCGGAAACCTTCCCCACAGTTTGCTTAGCCTGGCCAGCTTTAGGGCAGCATTGGCCGAGCCCACCAGACAACCAGACTCCTCCGGTGGGCCCTGGCTTCTCCATCAGGAGAGTTGAGAGTGCCAAGGTGAGGAGCATGATGATGATGATAGAAGCTAGCATCTTCTTTGTTTTCTTGGAATGCAAGTGTAAGTGTGCTGCCTGCCACCCACCCACCCCCGGGCTGCAATACCATACTGCTAGCTTGCTTGCACTTGAAATGAGACCTTTTAGGCTTGTGGAGGCAGACGCCGGCCACCATGGCATGGCTGCGTTGGCGGCCTGGTATCCATACTCAGTCCACAGCCGCCCGGCGGCCGGGTGTCCACACTCGGTCCCCAGCCCCCAGGGGGCGGCCTGGTGTCCATACTCGGTCCCCAGCCACCCCTATTGGTCCCGGTGTGCCTTATACACAAGCGCGCATAACAAAACATTACCTCTGCCCTCCCCAGTGCATTTAGTGGGAAAGACAGCCTAACCACAAACATGTGAACAAGTGAATGTGGCCAGGGATGGTCCATCTCACTGACGCCTTCACACTGGGATAAAATTGTGGAGGCCGGGACACAGTTGGACACTGGGATGCAACACGTCCTCCAGACAAAGAGGATTGCGGGTCCTGGGTCAATCATGCTTCAACACAAAGTTCAGAAGGTAGACAGCAGCAGTGGTCGGCCTCCTACACAACGAGTAAATTATTCATGATCATGAGGCCATCCATCTCCTTAGCTTTCTGTTCCTTGGAATGCAAGCGCATGTATGTAGCAGTGGCTAGGCCTGAGGTGGTCAGCGTTTTGGCGCATATCCTACCTCCTCCGAGGATTGCTGGAAGTTTTCCTGCTATTATCCCAGTTCTATGACTCCCGTTAAAACAAAGCTTCAGGTGATGAATGATGGATGAGGTGGTGGCAAAGGAGAAAGAGCAGGAAGAACAGGGACCATTCACATCAATATCAGGCCAGTCAACCACACATGTCTTGTAGGATATGTTCTTGTACCAAAAGGAGCGGTTCGGCTACACAGTTATAGGGCATACAGTGAGTGCAATGCCTACCAAAAATTTCGAAGCACTCCAATGCCCCTTGGAAGTGACATGGAGGTCAGAGGGCCTTAACTAAACCGTCTTTTCCATTTATAGCAACTGGGTCTCCTGTACACTGTTGGCCTAAGCAGTGAATGGAAGGCTTTTCAAAAGTTATGAGGAACTGCAATGCCCCTTTAAACAGACGTGGATTACAGCGTACTAAAAATCTTCTACCCATTATTGGGGAGTGGGTCTCCCTTAGTGTTCGCATATGCATTGAAAAGTAAAAGCTGACTAAAATTAGGATGAAATGCAATGCCCGTTGGAAGAGTCGTGGAGGTTAGATGTAATTAAAAACAACATTACAATGCCACTTGGAAGAGACGTGGAGTACAGAGTGGTTTAACAAGACGGTTTTAATGCCCCTTGGAAGAGACGTGGAGGTCACAGTAGCTTAACAAGACATTTTTAATGCCCCTTGGAAGAGTGGTGGAGGTCAGAGTGGTGTAACAAGATGGTTTTAATGCCCCTTGGAAGAGACGTGGAGTTCAGAGTGGTTTAACAAGACGGTTTTAATGCCCCTTGGAAGAGATGTGGAGTTCACAGTGGCTTAACAAGACGGTTTTAATGCCCCTTGGATGAGACGTGGAGGTCAGAGTGGTTTAACAGGACGGTTTTAATACCCCTTGGAAGAGACGTGGAGATCACAGTAGCTTAACAAGATGGTTTTAATGCCCCTTGGAAGAGACGTGGAGGTCAGAGTGGTTAAACAAGATGGATTTAATGCCCCGTGGAAGAGAAGTGGAGATCACAGTAGCTTAGGAAGACGATTTTAATGCCCCTTGGAAGAGAGGTGGAGGTCGCAGTGGAATAGAAAGACAATATCAATGTCCCTTGGAAGGTTGGAGGAGGTCGCAGTGGAATAAAAAGACAATATCAATGCCCCTTGCAAGAGTGGTGGAGGTTGCAGTGGAATAAAAAGACAATATTAATGCCCTTTGGAAGAGTGGTCGAGGTCACAATGGAATAGAAAGACAATATCAATGTCCCTTGGAGAGTGATGGAGGTCGCAGTGGAATAAAAAGACAATATCAATTCCCCTTGGAAGAGTGGTGGAGGTCGCAGTGGAATAAAAAGACAATATCAATGCCCATTGGAAGAGTGGTGGAGGTCGCAGTGGAATAGAAAGACAATATCAATGCCCCTTGGAAGAGTGGTGGAGGTCGCAATGGAATAAAAAGACAATATCAATGCCCCTCGGAAGAGTGGTGGAGGTCACAGTGGAATAAAAAGACAATATCAATGCCCCTTGGAAGAGTAGTGGAGGTCGCAGTGGAATAAAAAGACAACATCAATGCCCCTTGGAAGAGTGGTGGAGGTCACAGTGGAATAAAAAGACAATATCAATGCGCCTTGGAAGAGTGGTGGAGGTCACAGTGGAATAAAAAGACAATATCAATGCCATGTGGAAGAGTGGTGGAGGTCCCAGTGGAATAAAAGACAATATCAATGCCCCGTGGAAGAGACGTTGAGGTCACAGTAGCTTAAAAAGACGGTTTTAATGACCCTTGGAAGAGTGGTGGAGGTCAGAGTTGTTTAACAAGATGGTTTTAATGCCCCTTGGAAGAGACGTGGAGTTCAGAGTGGTTTAATAAGATGGTTTTAATGCCCCTTGGAAGAGAAGTGGAGGTCACAGTAGCTTAACAAGACCGTTTTAATGCCCCTTGGAAGAGATGTGGAAGTCAGAGTGGTTTAACAAGATGGTATTAATGCCCCTTGGAAGAGACGTGGAGTTCAGAGTGGTTTAACAAGACGGTTTTAATGCCCTTTGGATGAGAACTGGAGTTCACAGTACCTTAACAAGGCGGTTATAATGCCTCTTGGATGAGACGTGTAGGTCAGAATGGTTTAACTAGATGGTTTTAAAGCCCCTTGGAAGAGACTTGGTGGTCACAGTAGCTTAACAAGACGGTTTTAATGCCCCTTGGAAGAGTGGTGGAGGTCAGAGTGGTTTAACAAGATGTTTTTAATGCCCCTTGGAAGAGACGTGGAGTTCAGAGTGGTTTAACAAGACGGTTTTCATGCCCCTTGGAAGAGACGTGGAGGTCACAATAGCTTAACAAGATTGTTTTAATGCCCCTTGGAAGAGTGGTAGAGGTCAGTGTGGCTAAACAAGACAGCTTTAATGCCCCTTGGATGAGACGTGGAGGTCAGAGTGGTTTAACAAGACAGTTTTAATACCCCTTGGAAGAGACGTGGAGGTCACAGTAGCTTAACAAGACGGTTTTAATGAACCTTGAAAGAGTGGCGGAGGTCAGAGTGGTTTAACAAGATGGTTTTAATGCCCCTTGGAAGAGACGTGGAGTTCAGAGTGGTTTAACAAGACAGTTTTATTGCCCCTTGGAAGAGACGTGGAGTTCACAGTAGCTTAACAAGATGGTTTTAATGCCCCTTGAAAGTGTGGTGGAGGTCAGAGTGGTTTAAAAAGATGGTTTTAATGCCCCTTGGAAGAGACTTGGAGGTCAGAGTGGTTTAACAATATGGTTTTAATGCCCCTTGGAGTAGACATGGAGGTCACAGTAGCTTAACAAGATGGTTTTAATGCCCCTTGGAAGAGACGTGGAGGTCAGAGTGGTTTAACAAGATGGTTTTAATGCCCCTTGGAAGAGTCGTGGAGTTCAGAGTGGTTGAACAAGACGGTTTTAATGCCCCTTGGAAGAGATGTGGAGTTCTCAGTAGCTTAACAAGACAGTTTTAATGCCCCTTGGATGAGACGTGGAGGTCAGACTGGTTTAACAAGACGGTTTTAATGCCCCTTGGAAGAGACGTGGAGGTCACAGTAGCTTAACAAGACGGTTTCAATGCCCCTTGCAAGAGCCATGCAGTACAGCATATTAAAAACATTATTTCCATTATTCGGGAGTGGGTCTCCCATAGGCTTTGCCTATGCCTTCCAAGCAAAAGCTGCCAAAAATTAGGAGGGAGGAACTTGCAATGCCCCGTACAAGAGCCATGCAGTACAGCATATTAAAAACATTATTCCCATTATGGGGGAGTGGGTCTCCCATAGTCTATGCCTATGCCTTCCAAGCAAAAGCTGCCAAAAATTACGACGGAGGAACTTGCAATGCTGGCAACACGGACCACGGTCACCCTGGTGGTATAGTGGTGGTGGAGGCTGAGGATAAGGAGGAAGTGTATACACATGTGTGGGTGTTAAGCGGTGCATGGGAATACACCTCCGGAAACAAGACTGTGGATTTGACTTTATGTTACTCTGCTGTCATTTGCTGGTGATGAGAAGTCTGGCCCAGTTCAGCCCTTGTTCATTTTGATAAGGGTCAGCTTGGCAGCATTGTCAGTTGACAGGCGAGTGCGCTTATCAGTTATACTTCCCCCAGCGGCACTAAAAACACGCTTCGATAACACGCTAGCGGCAGCGCAGGCCAAGACCTCCAAGGCGTAAAGAGCGAATTCATTCCAAGCGTCCAGCTTGGATTCCCAATAATTAAAAGGCACAGAAGAATCACGGAGGATGCTGGTACGGTCGGCAAGGTGCTCCCTCACCATCTTTTGAAACTTTCCACTCCATGTGAGAGTACCCCACGCCTCAGGGCCTGTAAGCTGGGCGGGTCTCAGAAAACTGTCTCAGAACATTGACAATGTTCCCCTGCCTCGGCTGGATTGGAGTTGCATCTCTCTCGCCTGTACGCCTTGGTTGGTCAACGAACTGAGACCTCTGCCGCTAGATTGTTCAGATGGGAATTTTTTTTAACAGTTCTGCAGCAAGGGCCTTCTGGTACTGCCCCATTTTTGTAGACCTCTCCACCTCAGGAATAAGAGAGTGAAAGTTCTCCTTGTAGCGTGGGTCTAAAAGTGTCACCAACCAGTAATGACTGTCACTTAACATTTTGACAATGCGAGGGTCACTGTTAAGGCAGCGTAACATAAAGTCAGCCATGCGTGCCAGACTGGTAACGGGCAAGAATTCCGTGTCCTCACCAAGATGACGACTGACCATGCTCTCCTCCTCCTCCTCCACCTCCCCCCACAGTCCTCAGGCCACCCACGCTGAACCGACGGTATGACAGTTGTACAGGTACTACCGTCTACAGCGCATGATACCAGCTCCTTCATCTTCCTCCTTCTCCTCCTTCTCATCCTCTCCCTCATTGTCCCCCAATGCACTTTGGGAAAAATTGAGGCTGGGCTGTGTGTAGTCGCCCGCTACGGAATCCTGATCCATCTCATCATACTCTGGCTGCAATGCCTCCTCTTTAATTCTCTGCAGAGAGCGTTGCAAAAGACAGACAAGTGGGATGCTGACGCTAATGATGGCGTCATCGCCACTCACCATCTTAGTGTACATCTCAAAGTTTGTCAGGATGGTACATATGTCAGACATCCAGGTCCACTCCTGAGGTCTTATGTGTGGAGTCTGACCTGAATATCGACGGCCTGGTTGCAGCTGGTACTCCACAACTGCTCTCTTCTGCTCACAAATCCTTTGCAACAAGTGGAGGCTAGAGTTCCAACGTGTGGGAACATCACACACCAGTCGGTGTGTAAGAAGCTGCAAACGCTGCTGCAACACAGCAAGGGCGGCGGAAGCTGTAGCTGACTTGCGAAAATGAGCTGACAGGCGGCGTACTTTGACGAAAAGATCTGGCAAATCGGGGTACGATTTAAGAAAATGATGAACCACGAGGTTAAGCTCATGAGCCAGGCATGGTACGTGTGTGATCTCACCTTAGAGCCGCCACCAGGTTACGGCCATTGTCACACACGACCATGCCTGGATGTAGGTTCAGCGGTAGTGTTGAGCGTTCCGATACTGAAATATCGGGTATCGGCCGATATTCGCGGTATCGGAATTCCGATACTTAATTCCGATACTTTTACAATATCGAATACCAGAATCGGAAGTTCCCATAATGCCTGCGCTCTGCAGTGTCTCTGAAGGATGACAAGCTGGGTGGCAGCGCTCAGCTGAGATCCAGCCTGTCATCAGAATGCCATCCCAGCGTGGGAGAATTCTCCTGATTGTTTAAAAGCCGGCGGGCGGTAAAAAGCCGCCGGCTTTTAAACAATCACACGGCCCCATACTGCTTCCCCGCAGCCTACCACCCCGATCCTCCGCTCCCCTCGCCACCTCCCATCCCGATCGTAAGTTAGGACCGGGCGGGGAGCGCAGCACCAAGGAGCGGGGAGCGAAGGACCCGGGCGGGGAAGCCGGCAGTGAAAAGACTTAACCGCCGGCTTTTCCGTTCTGTGCTGCGCTTTCCCGCCGGTTATTTCAAATGAACAGCTGAGGTATCAGGTGATGCCGATCAGCTGTTCATTTGAAGTAGCCGTGGTGCCCTCAGAGGGTTCATGTGAGTTCATGCTTGACTGCATTGCATGAACTCACATGAACTTTCCCACGGCCACACAGGTCAGCCTCACCTCCCAGACCATCAGCCCGTCATGATTGGTGTGTGTGGGTGTCTGTGCGATGTCTGCGGGTGTGCGCGATGTCTGTGCGATGTGTGCGGGTGTGCGCGGTGTCTGTGCGATGTCTGCGAGTGTGTGCGCGGTGTCTGTGCGATGTCTGCGAGTGTGTGCGGGTGTGCGCTGTGTCTGTGCGATGTGTGCGGGTGTGTGCGTGCAGGCAGACATAGTCCGATGTGACACTACTACTCCCATCGGCCTATGTCTGTCCCCCGTCCACTCGTGCCTGCCGGATCAGCTCAATGGGAGCAGTAGTTCCCATCAGCCTGATCCTGCTATTTAAATTGCCCTATTGTGTCCCCAATAAATGTTAAATACATGTCATTGGTGGCCAGTGGTTACCTACAATAAATTAGTTCATACATTACCTGTCCCCGCCGATCGCCACCTAAAATAAAGTAAAAAATAAAAAACTACACCTATACTCACCTAGACACCTAATTCCCCGAAGCCATCGATCTCCTGTAATAAAATATAAAATAATAAGCCACAACCTTATCCTTACCTCTCCGTAGTAGTCCACGAGTGTCCCACGAAGATCTCCAGTTTAGAGCAGCCACATAGAATGTGACCGCTCTGAACCGCTGCCGCCGCTAGAATGATGGGGCCGTAAAGCAGCCCCGTCATTGCATAAGCAGGTTCACCGGAGTTCAGGCAGCGCTGCTCCGGTCAGCTCCTTTACGGCCCTGCTGTATCGTGAGAAATTCCCACGGTACAGCAGTGCCGTAAAGGAGGTCTCCGGAGCAGCGCTGACTGAATGCACTCCGGTGACCTCAGTCAGTGGCTCCCGCTGCCGGGAGCGAACGTGTTCCCGGCAGCGTGAGCTAACAGCAGCCATGCACAGCTGTCACCATCTCCAGATGTGACAGCTGTGCATGGGAGATCAGCGCAGGAACGTGGACAGGTAACTATTTTTTTTTTTTAGTAAACTAAGAATTAAATAAAATGGTGTGTTTTATTTCAAATAAATTATTTTTTTCTAGGTGTAGTGTGTTTTTTCTTTTTAACACTTTGTAGGTTAGTAATGGGGGTGTCTTATAGACGCCCATCATTACTAACCTGGGCTTCATGGCAGCTGGCGCTGACATGAACCCCAGCGATATTACCCCCTGCCACCACACCAGGGCAGCGTGGAAGAGCGAGGCTAAGTGCCAGAGTTGGCGCATCCTATGGATGCGCCATTTCTGGGGCGGCTGACGGCTGGTGTTTCTAGCCTGGGAGGGGGCCAATATTCATGGCACCCTTCCTGGGCTATTAATATCAGCCCCCAGCTGTCTGCCTAGCCTTTGCTAGCTATTAAAATAGGGGGGACCCCACGTCATTTTTTTGGGGGGGTCCCCCATTTTAATAGTTAGTAAAGGCTAGGTATTCAGCTGGGGGCTGAAATCAGTAGCCTGGGGAGCTCCGTGGGTATTACCCCCTTCCCAGGCTTCAAACATCTGCCCCAGCTGTCTGCTTAACCTCCGCTAGAGACTAAAATTATGGGGGATCCCACGCCAATTTTTTTTTTAAATAAATCCTTTATTTTAACACTAAATGACATTTGAGGAGTTAATAAAGATGCAGTTCCTAAATTATTATTTACTTTTTAATTAATTTTTCCCAAAAATTTTGACGTGGGCTTTGCTATATTTTTGTATGCCAGCCAGGTACAGCATCCAGCTTCTATGAACGCGCCATTTTCCGGGGTGGCTGCGGACTGCAATTTGCAGCGGGGGGGCCCAGAAAGCTTGGGCCTCCCTGCGCTGCAGATTCCATCCCCCAGCTGCCTAGTTGTACTTGGCTGGACACAAAAATAGGGAGAAGCCCCACCTATTTTTTTTTTTAATTATTTCATGAAATTCATGAAATAATAAAGAAAAAAAGGACTCCCCTATATTGTTGTGCCCGGCCAGGTACAAATAGGCAGCTGGTGGTTGGGGGCAGCCCGTTCCTGCCTGCTGTACCTGGCTGGACCCAAATATAGTGCGAAGCCCCATGTCAATTTTTTTTTAATTATTTCAGGAAATTCATGAAATAATCAAAAAAAAATTGATGTGGGGCTTCGCCCTATATTTGTGTCCAGCCAGGTACAGCAGGCAGGAACGGGCTGCCCCCAACCACCAGCTGCCTATTTGTACCTGGCCGGACACAACAATATAGGGAAGCCCTTTTTTTAAAAAATTATTTCATGAAATAATTAAAAAAAAATTGACGTGGAGCTTCGCACTATATTTGGGTCCAGCCAGGTACAGCAGGCAGGAACGGGCTGCCCCCAACCACCAGCTGCCTATTTGTACCTGGCCGGACACAACAATATAGGGAAGCCCTTTTTTTCTTAATTATTTCATGAATTTCATGAAATAATTAAAAAAAAAAATACGTGGAGCTTCGCCCTATTTTTGTGTCCAGCCAGGTACAACTTGGCAGCTGGGGGCTGGAATCCGCAGCGCAGGTAGACCCAAGCTTTCTGGGCCCCACCCGCTGCAAATTGCAGTCCGCAGCCGCCCCAGAAAATGGCGCGTTCATTGAAGCGCCATCTTCTGGCGCTGTACCCAACTCATCCAGGGCCCTGGTGCGGTGGCTCACTGGGTAATAAAGGGGTTAAGGCCAGCTTGGCATTATCAGCTGGCCCTAAGCCCGAAATTCATGGGGTCACGCCAATATTAGACATGACCACCATGAATTTCTAGTAAAGTATTTAAAAAAAACACAACATCCAGAATAAAGTCCTTTAATTGAAATAAAGACACAATTCTTTATTGTTCTAAATTAAACTATACTTACCATCATGCCCATTCCAGCTGAAGCTAACGATCTCCTGCAATAAAAGAAAAATAATAAACCAACATCATCCTTACCTTTCCATGGTTCCCACGACAGCTTCAGCTCTGCTACATCGAGATGACAGGCTGGACCGCAGCAGAACGCTGCCATCCAGCCTGTCATCCCGCAGACACTGAGAAGGGCAGGCATGCTTGCGCTCCTCAGTGTCTCTCTGTGACGGCATCCAGATGAGCCGAGGTCATGTCCAATGAACTCGGCTCACCTCATGCACGTCACTGACAGCGTGGGAAAATTCTCACGCTGAAGCGTTGAGTGCAGGAGAATTTTCCCACGCTGTCAGTGACGTGCATGAGGTGAGGTCATGTCCAATGAACTCGGCTCACCTCATGCACGTCACTGACAGCGTGGGAGAATTCTCCTGCACTCAGCGCTTCAGCGTGAGAATTCTCCCACGCTGTCAGTGACGTGCATGAGGTGAGCTGAGTTCATTGGACATGACCTCACCTCATGCACGTCACTGACAGCGTGGGAAAATTCTCACGCTGAAGCGCTGAGTGCAGGAGAATTCTCCCACGCTGTCAGTGACGTGCATGAGGTGAGCCGAGTTCATTGTCGGCTCATCTGGATGCTGTCACAGAGAGACACTGAGGAGCGCAAGCATGCCTGCGCTTCTCAGTGTCCGTGGGATGACAGGCTGGATGGCAGCGTTCTGCTGAAGTCCAGCCTGTCATCTCGATGTAGCAGAGCTGGAGCCATCGTGGGAACCATGGAAAGGTAAGGATGAGGTTGCTTTATTATTTTTCTTTTATTGCAGGAGATCGTTGGCTTCAGCTGGAATGGGCGTGATGGTAAGTATGGTTTAATTTAGAACAATAAAGAATTGTGTGTTTATTTCAATTAAAGGACTTTATTCTGGGTGTTTGTGTTTTTTTTTTAACTTTGACTATGGGGTTAGTAATGGGGGTGTCTTATAGACGCCTCTCCATTACTAACCTGGGCTTGATGTCAGCTGGCATTATAAGCTGACATCAACCCCAGCCCTATTACCCCACTGCCACCACTACAGGGCAGTGGGAAGAGCGAGGCTAAGTGCCAGAATTGGCGCATCCTATGGATGCGCCATTTCTGGGGCGGCTGACGGCTGGTGTTTCTAGCCTGGGAGGGGGCCAATATTCATGGCTCCCTTCCTGGGCTATTAATATCAGCCCCCAGCTGTCTGCCTAGCCTTTGCTAGCTATTAAAATAGGGGGGACCCCACGTCATTTTTTTTGGGGGGTCCCCCATTTTAATAGCTAGTAAAGGCTAGGTATTCAGCTGGGGGCTGATATTAGTAGCCTGGGGAGCTCCGTGGGTATTACCCCCTTCCCAGGCTTCAAACATCTGCCCCAGCTGTCTGCTTAACCTCCGCTAGAGACTAAAATTATGGGGGATCCCACGCCAATTTTTTTTTTAAATAAATCCTTTATTTTAACACTAAATGACATTTGAGGAGTTAATAAAGATGCAGTCCCTAAATTATTATTTATTTTTTAATTAATTTTTCCCAAAAATTTTGACGTGGGCTTTGCTATATTTTTGTATGCCAGCCAGGTACAGCATCCAGCTTCTATGAACGCGCCATTTTCCGGGGTGGCTGCGGACTGCAATTTGCAGCGGGGGGGGGCCCAGAAAGCCTGGGTCTCCCTGCGCTGCAGATTCCATCCCCCAGCTGCCTAGTTGTACCTGGCTGGACACAAAAATAGGGAGAAGCCCCACGTATTTTTTTTTTTAATTATTTCATGAAATTCATGAAATAATAAAGAAAAAAAGGGCTTCCCTATATTGTTGTGTCTGGCCAGGTACAAATAGGCAGCTGGTGGTTGGGGGCAGCCCGTTCCTGACTGCTGTACCTGGCTGGACCCAAATATAGTGCGAAGCCCCACGTCAATTTTTTTTAAATTATTTCAGGAAATTCATGAAATAATTAAAAAAAAATTGATGTGGGGCTTCGCCCTCTATTTGTGTCCAGCCAGGTACAGCAGGCAGGAACGGGCTGCCCCCAACCACCAGCTGCCTATTTGTACCTGGCCGGACACAACAATATAGGGAAGCCCTTTTTTTAAAAAATTATTTCATGAAATAATTAAAAAAAAATTGACGTGGAGCTTCGCACTATATTTGGGTCCAGCCAGGTACAGCAGGCAGGAACGGGCTGCCCCCAACCACCAGCTGCCTATTTGTACCTGGCCGGACACAACAATATAGGAAAGCCCTTTTTTTCTTAATTATTTCATGAATTTCATGAAATAATTTAAAAAAAAAATACGTGGAGCTTCGCCCTATTTTTGTGTCCAGCCAGGTACAACTAGGCAGCTGGGGGCTGGAATCTGCAGCGCAGGGAGACCCAAGCTTTCTGGGCCCCACCCGCTGCAAATTGCAGTCCGCAGCCGCCCCGGAAAATGGCGCGTTCATAGAAGCGTCATCTTCTGGCGCTGTACCCAACTCATCCAGGGCCCTGGTGCGGTGGCTCACTGGGTAATAAAGGGGTTAAGGCCAGCTTGGCATTATCAGCTGGCCCTAAGCCCGAAATTCATGGGGTCACGTCAATATTAGACATGACCACCATGAATTTCTAGTAAAGTATTTAAAAAAAACACAACACCCAGAATAAAGTCCTTTAATTGAAATAAAGACACAATTCTTTATTGTTCTAAATTAAACTATACTTACCATCACGCCCATTCCAGCTGAAGCCAACGATCTCCTGCAATAAAAGAAAAATAATAAACCAACATCATCCTTAACTTTCCATGGTTCCCACGACAGCTTCAGCTCTGCTACATCGAGATGACAGGCTGGACCGCAGCAGAACGCTGCCATCCAGCCTGTCATCCCGCAGACACTGAGAAGAGCAGGCTTGCTTGCGCTCCTCAGTGTCTCTCTGTGACGGCATCCAGATGAGCCGAGGTCATGTCCAATGAACTTGGCTCACCTCATGCACGTCACTGACAGCGTGGGAAAATTCTCACGCTGAAGCGCTGAGTGCAGGAGAATTTTCCCACGCTGTCAGTGACGTGCATGAGGTGAGGTCATGTCCAATGAACTCGGCTCACCTCATGCACGTCACTGACAGCGTGGGAGAATTCTCCTGCACTCAGCGCTTCAGCGTGAGAATTCTCCCACGCTGTCAGTGACGTGCATGAGGTGAGCTGAGTTCATTGGACATGACCTCACCTCATGCACGTCACTGACAGCGTGGGAAAATTCTCACGCTGAAGCGCTGAGTGCAGGAGAATTCTCACACGCTGTCAGTGACGTGCATGAGGTGAGCCGAGTTCATTGTCGGCTCATCTGGATGCCGTCACAGAGAGACACTGAGGAGCGCAAGCATGCCTGCGCTTCTCAGTGTCCGCGGGATGACAGGCTGGATGGCAGCGTTCTGCTGCGGTCCAGCCTGTCATCTCGATGTAGCAGAGCTGGAGCCATCGTGGGAACCATGGAAAGGTAAGGATGAGTTTGCTTTATTATTTTTCTTTTATTGCAGGAGATCGTTGGCTTCAGCTGGAATGGGCGTGATGGTAAGTATGGTTTAATTTAGAACAATAAAGAATTGTGTGTTTATTTCAATTAAAGGACTTTATTCTGGGTGTTTGTGTTTTTTTTTAACTTTGACTATGGGGTTAGTAATGGGGGTGTCTTATAGACGCCTCTCCATTACTAACCTGGGCTTGATGTCAGCTGGCATTATAAGCTGACATCAACTCCAGCCCTGTTACCCCACTGCCACCGCTACAGGGCAGTGGGAAGAGCGAGGCTAAGTGCCAGAATTGGCGCATCCTATGGATGCGCCATTTCTGGGGCGGCTGACGGCTGGTGTTTCTAGCCTGGGAGGGGGCCAATATTCATGGCTCCCTTCCTGGGCTATTAATATCAGCCCCCAGCTGTCTGCCTAACCTTTGCTAGCTATTAAATTAGGGGGGACCCCACGTCATTTTTTTGGGGGGGTCCCCCATTTTAATAGCTAGTAAAGGCTATGTATTCAGCTGGGGGCTGATATTAGTAGCCTGGGAAGCTCCGTGGGTATTACCCCCTTCCCAGGCTTCAAACATCTGCCCCAGCTGTCTGCTTAACCTCCGCTAGAGGCTAAAATTAAGGGGAACCCCACGCTAATTTTTTTTAAAATAAATCCTTTATTTTAACATTAAATGACAAGTACAGTAATCAACACTGTCACTGTACTTCATATATATGTGACTGACATGTTTCTATCTATCTAATCTATGTATGATTCTCTATTCCTTCTATTCTAAATTGTCGGGTACAGATGCTGAATTGCCGGCCGGCTTTCTTAAAGAGACGGTGCATGAAAACACTATTATTTTTTTTAATAAATCCTTTACACTAAATGACAACTACAGTAAGCAACACTGTCACTGTGCTTCATATACAGTCATATGAAAAAGTTTGGGCACCCCTATTAATCTTAAGCTTAATGTTCTATAAAAATTGGTGTTTTTGCAACAGCTATTTCAGTTTGATATATGTAATAACTGTTGGATACAGTAATGTTTCTGCCTTGAAATGAGGTTCATTGTACTAACAGAAAATGTGCAATCTGCATTCAAACAAAATTTGACAGGTGCATAAGTATGGGCACCTCACCAGAAAAGTGACATTAATAGTTAGTAGATCCTCCTTTTGCAAAAATAACAGCCTCTAGTCGCTTCCTGTAGCTTTTAATGAGTTCCTGGATCCTGGATGAAGGTATTTTTGACCATTCTTCTTTACAAAACAATTCCAGTTCAGTTAAGTTTGATGGTCGTCGAGCATGGACAGCCCTCTTCAAATGATCCCACAGATGTTCAATGATATTCAGGTCTGGGGACTGGGATGGCCATTCCAGAACATTGTAATTGTTCCTGTGCATAAATGCCTGAGTAGATTTGGAGCAGTGTTTTGGATCATCGTCTTGCTGAAAGATCCATCCACTTTGTAACTTCATATTTATCACTGATTCTTGAACACTATTGTCAAGAATCTGCTGATACTGAGTGGAATCCATGCGTCCCTCAACTTTAACAAGATTCCCAGTGCCAGCATTGACCACACAGCCCCAAAGCATGATGGAACCTCCACCAAATTTTACTGTGGGTAGCAAGTGTTTTTCTTGGAATGCTGTGTTTTTTTGCCACCATGCATAACGCCTTTTTGTATGACCAAATAACTCAATCTTGATTTCATCAGTCCACAGGACCTTCTTCCAAAAAGAAATTGGCTTCTCCAAATGTGCTTTTGCATACCTCAGCCAACTCTGTTTGTGGCGTGCTTGCAGAAACGGCTTCTTTCGCATCACTCTCCCATACAGCTTCTCCTTGTGCAAAGTGCCTTGTATAGTTGACCGATGCACAGTGACACCATCTGCAGCAAGTTGATGCTGCAGCTCTCTGGAGGTGGTCTGAGGATTGTCCTTGACTGATCTCACCATTCTTCTTCTCTGCCTTTCTGATGTTTTTCTTGGCCTGCCACTTCTGGCCTTAACAAGAACTGTCCCTGTGTTCTTCCATTTCCTTACTATGTTCCTCACAGTGGAAACTGACAGGTTAAATCTCTGAGACAGCTTTTTGTATGCTTCCCCTGAACAACTATGTTGAATAATCTTTGTTTTCAGATCATTTGACAGTTGTTTTGAGGAGCACATGATGCCACTCTTCAGAGGAGATTCAAACAGGAGAACAACTTGCAAGTGGCCACTTTAAGTAGCTTTTCTCATGATTGCATACACCTGGCTATAAAGTTCAAAGCTCCATGAGGTTACAAAACCAAAAAAAGTGCTTTAGTAAGTCAGTAAAAAGTAGGTAGGAGTATTTAAAACAAGAAAATGATAAGGGTGCCCATACTTATGCACCTGTCAAATTTTGTTTGAATGCAGATTGCACATTTTCTGTTAGTACAATAAACCTCATTTCAAGGCAGAAACATTATTGTGTCCAACAGTTATTACATATATCAAACTGAAATAGCTGTTGCAAAAACACCAATTTTTATAAAACATTAAGCTTAAGATTAATAGGGGTGCCCAAACTTTTTCATATGACTGTATATGTGACTGACATGTTTCTATCTATCTAATCTATGTGTGATGCTCTATTCTTTCTGTTGTAAATTGTCGGGTACCGGTGTATGCGCTGATGAATTGCCGGCTTTTCGCATAATACATTCTACATTATTCTTAGTTGTTTTACTTCATGTAGAATTAACCTACAAGGAAAGAAAGGGTTTATTTTCATTCCGATATTAGTGTCCCATTGACTTGCATTGGTTTCCGGTATCGGAATCGGCGATATCCGATACTTTTTGAGTATCGGTCCGATTCAATCCGATACGATATTTCCTGATATCGGAAGGTATCGCTCAACACTAAGGGTGGCGGAAGCTGTAGCCGACTTCCGAAAATGAGCTGACAGGCGGCGTACTTTTGACGAGCAGATCTGGCAACTAGGGGTACGATTTAAGAAACCGCTGAACCACGAGGTTAAGCACATGAGCCAGGCATGGTACTTGTGTGATCTCGCCTCAGAGGCGGCACCAGGTTACGGCCATTGTCACACACGACCATGCCTGGATGTAGGTTCAGCGGTCTCAGCCACAGATCTGCTTGCTCTTTAACAGCTGTCCACAACTCACAAGCAGTTTGAGCTTTGTCACCTAAGCTTATGAGTTTCAGCACAGCCTCTTCCCACTTGGCTGAGGCAGTACTGCAGTGCTTCCAGCTTGTAACTGATGTGGTGATATCTGAGATGGAGGCTGACTATGAGGAGGAGGATGATGTGCAGGAGCTGTACACTGTGGGGGCAACTCTTACTGACATAGGGCCCGCAATCCTCGGTGTGGGGAGGATGTGTTTTGTCCCAAGGTCCGACTGGGTCCCAGCTTCCACTATGTTTACCCAGTGTGCCGTCAGGGAGATGTACCGTCTCTGGCCACAAGCACTTGTCCACGTGTCCGTTGTCAGGTGGACTCTCCCAGTAACTGCGTTGTTGAGGGCACGGCAGATGTTTTGGGACACGTGCTTGTGTAGTGCAGGGATGGCACACGGGCAAAATAGTGTCGGCTGGGGACCGAGTACAGAGGGACCGCCACCGCCATAAGGTTGCGGAAGGATTCCGTCTCCACCAGCCTAAAAGGCAGCATTTCCAACGCAAGCAGTCGTGAAATGTGCGAATTTAGGACTGTGGCCTGTGGGCCGTTGGCTGCGAATTTGCACTTTCGTTTAAAGGTCTGGGATATGGACAATTGAATGCTGCGGTGGGACGTGGACGTGGACGTTGATGCTGTTTCTTGAGAAACTGACATAACAAGTGAAGACTGAGAGGAGGGGGCATCTTTGCATGCAGTATGGACAGGGGATTGCCTTGCACGCACAACAGGGGTTCTCTTACATGCACAACAGCAGAAGAAGCAGTGGTGACACCCGCTGACACTGGTCGTGGACCCTGGGGTTCGCCCCACAAAGTCGGGTGCTATGCTGACATGTGTCTGATCATGCTTGTGGTGGTCAGGCTGGTAGTTTTGTCACCCCTGCTGATGCTGGCCTGGCAGGTGGTACAAATGGCCTTTTTGGGGTTATCAGCAGAGTCTTTAAAAAAATTCCAGACTCTGGAAGACCTACCGGTTGTACTGGCAGTTCCCTCGTGTTGGTGTTATGGGGGACGGTTGCCTGGCTTCTGTCTGCGGCCACCACACTGCTTCTTCCTGCCTGTTGGGGTACTCTGCCTCCCTCCCCCTGTGTGCTGCTGGCCTCGCTCTGCGTGTCCTCCTGCCACGTTGGGTCAGTTACTAGATCATCCACCACCTCCTCCTCTTCCACTTCCGCACCACGGTCCTCCTCCTCACTTTGTGGCAATTGTGTCTCGTCATCGTCCACCTCTTGTGACAAATTGCCAGCGTTGCCTTCCTGTGGCCGTGGCTGTTCAAATATTTGGCCATCGCTACATGGGATCTCCTCTTCCACCACTTCAAGTGGTGCAGGCGAGGGGCACAAATATGGAAATGGACCAACAAACAGCTCTTCAGAGTGTCCAACTGTGGGATCGGTTGCTGTCTGACGACACTCGGCATGGTGGGAGGAAAGAGCATCAGGGTGAGGAGGAGTATGCGGTCGAGACTCACGGCTACTAAGACTTGACCGTGTGGAAGACAAACCGGAGGTGGTAGTGCCCAGGTGACTGGAAGTATTATCTGCTATCCAATTAATAACCTATTCATACTGATCAGTTCGCAATAGTGCTGCTGTTGTGTGCTTCCCTAGTAATTCGGTCAAAAACTTCGAGCGAGAAGATGTGACTGTTCGTTGTGGCACATTTTCACCTTGGCCACAGCCCCGTCCTCTGCACGCACCATCACCAGAACGTCCAGTTTCACGTCCCATGCCACGCATCTTGCCCATTGTAAATGAAGTAAAATAGCTTACACTCGCATTATCAATGGCAAAAGGGTAATAAAAAGGAGATTTGAACAGTGGAAGAGGAGAACCACAGTTCTATTTCTCTGGCCTACACCAGACTCTTTTAAACAGATAAACAGATATATTGGTGTCTGAACAGTCAGCGAGACACTGAAAATGTTTTTTTTATGGAAAAAAGACAAAAAAGTGGATAATACAGAGATTTGAACCGTGGAACTACAAAACCACAGTTACAGTATAATTTCCTGGTGTATACCAGACTTGTTAAAATAGATATATTTGTGTCTGAACAGTCAGCGACACACTCAAACTGTTTTTTTTTATGGAAAAAAGGCAAGCAGGTTGAAAACACCCAGATTTGAACCGTGGAAGAGGAAAAACACAGTTGTATTTCTCTGGCCTACACCAGACTCTTTTAAACAGACATATTGGTGTCTGAACAGTCAGCGAGACACTGATGGCGCCCGGTTTTAAATACTCGAGGTGATGCTGTGCGGCCAGCCAATCACTGTAATGCCCACAAACAACATGGCTGCGGCATTACAGTGACTGGCTGGCAATCCCTGCATGCTCATTGGCTCTGTAAAGAGCGCCAAACGTGCAGGGCGGAGACCCGAGCTCCCGCCCGAGTAATCCGGAAATACTCGGTGCTCACCGAACATCCCGAGTAGTGAGATGCTCGGGCGAGTACAGAGCAGTGTCGAGCATGCTCACTCTACACTACTCATAAAGTGACAGTGGTCAGAATTGTAAAAATTGGCCTGGTCATTAATGTGCAAACAACCTTCGGAGGTAAAGGGGTTAATAGTATTAGCCTTTTCTTATGGGCCAAAAAGGACCTTTTGTGCTCCCCCCTAGGCACCTGGGCTCAGGGGCGATGTGTACATATGGTAAAAAACTCTTATGAATTGTACGTATATATAATGAAAAAGATAAACATTGCCGAGCTAGAAATTAAGATGACAGGTGTAATTAAAGTAAAAGGAGGAGTGTTGTACTTTTTTCAGATGCTCGGTCCTCAAAAACCACAGACTTGCAAACAGCACTACAGACTTAAACGAGTACATATTCTCTTTGAAAAAACACAAATGGAACATGTATGTGAAAAACAGATGCCTGAATGAGGCCTTAGGATGCTGTGACACTTAATTAAATTTGCATACATACCTAGATATCAAAGTAGGCTTGTGTTTTAGTACAGATATTTATGGTCAAAGGCAAAGAGAAAATATCACATCAGCTAACCCTGTCCATGTATCATTCAGACTAATAAGGGTGCTAGCTCCCGGATGAAAATGATCAGGTAAAAGACAGGAAGACATCCAATAACCGCAATGGAAATGACTGTAAAAACATAAATTTATTACTAACAATAAAAATAAAAAACACAACAAAAAAGGGCAACAGTGTTTACCTGTCCAGATCTCCAAACTAATGCACTACCAGGATGCAGCAAACCCATATAATAAAGATTGCGGCAACACAGGTGCAAAATACTGATAAGACAATCACTCTCAACCTACCAGTTCATGGAGGGGGTTATTGCTTAGTATTAAAATTAAACAAAAAAAGGCTTGTTTAGGGTGCTGTTCACACATAAGGAGTGCACAGTATCTGGCGGACAACCTATTAGTGATGCTCATACTATTAAATTAGACGGGCTGCTCAGTACTATCTAAATGCACTCCATGAAGACAGACAACCTAGATTACAATAGTTTCCAAAAGACAGGTCATAAACTTTAACTACCTCAGTAAAGATTTCCAATCACCATAAAAAAACTGCGTTGCATAAACCAGATTTTTTTTAAAAAGAGGATATGAAACAAATAATATTAAAAATTGTTTATTTTTTATTACATCAAATTTAAAAATCTTCAATAAAAAACATAGCAAAGCAGTGACCTATTGATCCCATGCAAGAAGTCTTCCAATTGATAGATCATATATTATATTATTGCACAACAAGGAGGGGGGAGGAAAAAATTGATGTAAACATAAGACCAATAAATATGCTATATATCACAATTCATATAGGTATTTGTATAAATGTATATATCACCTAAAGAAAATAATTTTTCCAACCATATTCTATCAATTGGATAAGTCTAATATTAATAGCAAGTGTATAAATAGCCTTCCATTCAACAATATGTCATCATTAACATAGCTCTCCAAGAGTTTATAGCGGTATGACCGATGGAAGTAAAAATCTATTACAAGTGTAGTGGTAAGCTACCATCAGTCTCCCCATTCTAATTACCATAACAACATCTTGGAATGATCATAATTATACAATTACAAAATAGCCAACCTAAAGGAGGTCAAAAGATACACTTACTGAGTGTTTCTAAGACATAGAGACAATCTCACAGGGATCCGCCCTAGATTACAATGCCAACATTGATGGGCCTGGCTGCACCTTGGAACATATAACATGTATTGGTCGATATTTTGGCCAAAATACGCAAGTTCGGATAGCTGAGCAGGTAAACACTTTTGCCCTTTTTTTCTGTGTTTTTTTCTTGAATTTTTTGGGGAATGTTAATTCCTCTTATTGTGGCTTTGGTTTTAGTTATATGTTAGGATTCGCAAGTATGAGGACCCTTGACTTGGGTTGCGAGCTTGCGTATTTTGGGCAAAATATCGACCAGTACCTCATATATTATATATATATATATTTTTGCACTTTTTTATTCCAGGATGCAGCCAGTCCCATCAGTGTTGGCATTGTAAACTAGGGTGTCTGTCCTCATGGGGTGCATTTAGATAGTACTGGGCAGCCCGCCTAATCTAATAGTATGGGCGTCACTAATAGGTTGTAAGTAGAGATGAGCGTTGTTCTACTCGAACTGTTCGCCAATCTCAAATTCGAGCTGTTTTGGGCGGTGTTCGAGCCGTTCGGCGAACACGAACAATTTGAGAAAAATTCGGCTGTTCGAGGTTATGTTCGATAACTGTTCGTGCACCAAAATCATAACTGGATTTTTTCTCAGTAATGATGAAAATTAATGTTAATACGCAGTTTGAGTGTACAGCGGGGTGGGGGGAGGGGCAGGGGATGGATCTCTGCAGGAACAATGAAGATCTCCATTTTTTTTTCTCTTTCCCGCATTTACAGTGGGGAGGTGCAATCTGTCAGCCTATCAGCAGCGCACACACGGAGCGAAGTGCTTTTTTTCACACAAGCAAGGGCATGTGTCATTGGCAGTGTATGTCACATGTCCTTGCCCTATAAGACCAAGCCATTTTCCCTGTCGCCACCATTTTCTCACTGCTGCAGCTGCGTGTTAGACGGCACCGCTGTTGCTGTGTGCGCTATACCTTGTTAATTTCAAGCCAATTTTTGCACAAATATACAGATAGCTTGGGAGTAGGGAATAGTTGTGATTGCAGTCCTTTTAAGGACTAGGTTACAGCATTTCCTACGACTTTTATCAGGCAGGTCTGTGCTCTTAAATAGATAGGTTGTGGGAGTAAAGACTAATTGTAATTGGAGTCCTTTTCAGGACTAGGTTACATCAGTTCCTATCAGTTTTTGCCAGGCAGGTCTGTGCCAGTGCTGTGCAAGTTTTTTTCACAGCATTTGGCTGAATCTAGCAAAGCTAATCCTTTTTGGCCTATTGCAGAGTGTGTTAGTCAGTGGAGTAGCCTATCTGTGTTGCAAGATATACCACCTGTGTATAGAATACCAATTTTTTTACTGCACCTAGTGAAGTAAAATCTTTTGGGCATAGCATCATTCTATTAGTCCATCTATACTGACCTCCATCAGGTTGCAAACTGAATCTAATTTTTTTCTGCATCTAGCTCTGAAAAAATATTTGGCCTTCTAGCAGTGTGTGGGACTTGTTCTATTAGTCCACCTATACTGACCTCCATCAGGTTGCAAACTGAATATATTTTTTTCTGCATCTACCTCTGAAAAAATATTGGGCTTCTAGCTGTGTGTGGGTCTTGTTCTATTAATCCATCTATACAGACCTCCATCAGGTTGCAAACTGAATATAATTTTTTTCTGCATCTAGCTCTGAAAAAATATTTGGCCTTCTAGTAGTGTGTGGGACTTTCTCTGTTAGTCCATCTATACTGACCTCCATCAGGTTGCAAACTGAATATATTTTTTTCTGCATCTACCTCTGAAAAAATATTGGGCTTCTAGCTGTGTGTGGGTCTTGTTCTATTAATCCATCTATACAGACCTCCATCAGGTTGCAAACTGAATATAATTTTTTTCTGCATCTAGCTCTGAAAAAATATTTGGCCTTCTAGTAGTGTGTGGGACTTTCTCTGTTAGTCCATCTATACTGACCTCCATCAGGTTGCAAACTGAATATATTTTTTTCTGCATCTACCTCTGAAAAAATATTGGGCTTCTAGCTGTGTGTGGGTCTTGTTCTATTAATCCATCTATACTGACCTCCATCAGGTTGCAAACTGAATATAATTCTTTTCTGCATCTAGCTCTGAAAAAATATTTGGCCTTCTAGTAGTGTGTCGGACTTTCTCTATTAGTCCATCTATACTGACCTCCATCAGGTTGCAAATTAAAAATAATTTTTATCTGCATCTACAGTACCTCTGAAAAAATATTTGGGCTTCTAGCTGTGTGTGGGACTTGTTGTATTAGTCCATCTATACTGACCTCCATCAGGTTGCAAACTGAATATATTTTTTTCTGCATCTACCTCTGAAAAAATATTGGGCTTCTAGCTGTGTGTGGGACTTGTTCTATTAATCCATCTATACAGACCTCCATCAGGTTGCAAACTGAAAATATTTTTTTCTGCATCTACCTCTGAAAAAATATTGGGCTTCTAGCTGTGTGTGGGACTTGTTCTATTAATCCATCTATACAGACCTCCATCAGGTTGCAAACTGAATATATTTTTTTCTGCATCTACCTCTGAAAAAATATTGGGCTTCTAGCTGTGTGTGGGACTTGTTGTATTAGTCCATCTATACTGACCTCCATCAGGTTGCAAACTGAATATATTTTTTTCTGCATCTACCTCTGAAAAAATATTGGGCTTCTAGCTGTGTGTGGGTCTTGTTCTATTAATCCATCTATACTGACCTCCATCAGGTTGCAAACTGAATATAATTCTTTTCTGCATCTAGCTCTGAAAAAATATTTGGCCTTCTAGTAGTGTGTCGGACTTTCTCTATTAGTCCATCTATACTGACCTCCATCAGGTTGCAAATTAAAAATAATTTTTATCTGCATCTACAGTACCTCTGAAAAAATATTTGGGCTTCTAGCTGTGTGTGGGACTTGTTGTATTAGTCCATCTATACTGACCTCCATCAGGTTGCAAACTGAATATATTTTTTTCTGCATCTACCTCTGAAAAAATATTGGGCTTCTAGCTATGTGTGGGACTTGTTCTATTAATCCATCTATACAGACCTCCATCAGGTTGCAAACTGAAAATATTTTTTTCTGCATCTACCTCTGAAAAAATATTGGGCTTCTAGCTGTGTGTGGGACTTGTTCTATTAATCCATCTATACAGACCTCCATCAGGTTGCAAACTGAATATATTTTTTTCTGCATCTACCTTTGAAAAAATATTGGTCTTCTAGCTGTGTGTGGGACTTGTTGTATTAGTCCATCTATACTGACCTCCATCAGGTTGCAAACTGAATATATTTTTTTCTGCATCTACCTCTGAAAAAATATTGGGCTTCTAGCTGTGTGTGGGACTTGTTGTATTAGTCCATCTATACTGACCTCCATCAGGTTGCAAATTGAATATAATTTTTTTCTGCATCTAACCCAGCCAATAGTTTTGGCCTAATACCACAGTTTGGCCACTCAGCTCTGCTCGGTTACCATCCATTGTTTTTTTGTGCAAACAACTCCAGAGTTGTGAATTAGTTAACCACCAAAATGAGAGGAAAAAGGCCTGCTGCTGGTGGAAAGGGGAATAGCCGTGTTGGGAAGGGGAAAAAAGGTTGTGTCCGTGGGGTAGGTGTTAAAGCAACAGTAACATCTGCAGAAGAAAGACCATCTTCCAGCCAAACTAAAATGTCTACTTCTTTTAGCGGACAATGTGATAAGATCCCTTTCTTACGACCACGCCAATCGCTACAAATTCCAGATGAGGCGCAAAAACAGCAGGTGCTTCAACGGATATCAAGTGCTCCTTTAAGTGGGCTCTCCTCCACATCAACTTCAACATCACAAATACTCCAGTCCTCAAAGGTGTCACCCAAATCGCACTTGCTTCCTCACAGCTCCCAAATCTCCAGCTGACCGTCTGAGTATGAGGTAGAACAGATGGTTGAGTGTGCAGAGCTGTTTACTCATACTATAGCCTGGGAATCAGAGGTCGACTCCAGCGCTTCTGTGAATCCAGACGAGGAAATGATCTGCACTGATGCCCAGAATCTTTATGAGTCGGATCCAGGACCAGACGCAGAAGGTTCTGACCATAATGTAGACCCTCATTCCCAAACTGTAACTCCTGTTGGTGGAGACAATGAGGAAGACGATGATAAGACTCAAATACCTGATTGGAGCGACAACTTTAGTTTTTTGTCAGGGCAGGAACAGGTTGGCTCTGAGGACGACGGTTGTGATAACACACAGGGTGATGATGATGAGGTTGGAGATCCCACTTACTGTCAACCCACAGTCAGCCAAGAGATGAGGTCAGCAGAGGAGGTGGAGGAAGATGCTAGTGACGACGAGGTCAGGTTGCGCCTTCCTGGACAGAGACGTAGTACTGGAAGCACGTCAACAACTGCATCCTCAAACACAACTCTGCCTCTCACCACAAGTCGTGGTGGCTCTTCAGGTCGCATGGGTGCTAAGCCTTGCATAGCCTGGGCATTTTTTCAGATCGATAAAGATGACCCAACTCGTGTTATCTGTAACATTTGTCAGCAAAATCTAAGTAGAGGCCAAAAAATACATAGTTTGAGTACTGCATGCATGAACCGGCACATGGACATGAAGCATAAGTTGCAGTGGGAAGCTCAGTGTGCTACAATGCGGCCTAGCCGGCCGGGCCAACCACCGTCTGCCATATCTTGTGCATCCGCGGCCTCTTCATCCTCTGTGACTGGGGGGACAGCAGTCACACCTGTTTTGGGGCGCAGACCTGCCACCTCTTTACTCGCAACAGCCAGCGTGATTGGCAGGTCATCATTTTCTTTGGAGGTGGTAACACCAGCTGGTGTTGAGCGCTGTCCGACATCGATAGCACCACCTTTGGATCAAGGCAACCTAACATGTCCGCCTGCATCTTCCTCACAGACCGGCAGTTTGCCGGGGACACCCTTATCAACCCCGTCTAAGCACAATAGCCAGCCCTCGGTCCCTCAGATGTGGACAAGTAAAAGACCATTTCCTCCTAGCCATGAGAAAGCTAAGAGGTTGAATTTCACCATCTGCAAGCTCTTGGCTACAGAAATGCTGCCTTTCCGCCTGGTGGACACAGAGGATTTTCGAGACCTTATGTCCGTCGCAGTGCCCCAGTACCAGATGCCCAGTCGGCACTACTTCTCAAAGAAAGGTGTGCCTGCGCTCCACCAGCATGTCGCACACAACATCACCGCTTCTTTGAGAAACTCTGTGTGTGACAGGGTGCATTTCACCACAGACACTTGGACGAGTAGGCATGGACAGGGGCGTTACATGTCGCTGACTGGGCACTGGGTAACTATGGTGACAGCAGGACAAGGGGCTGCTGTCCAAGTCTTGCCGTCCCCACGAGTTGTGCGTCAATCCTCTTTATGTCAAAGTTCCTCCACTGCTTCTGCCTCCTCAACCTCCTCTCGGTCTTCCACCTGCACCCAAAGCCTGTCTGGTCATGCCACAAGCTTTCTAACTGCGCAGAAGGGATCCTGCACACCTCCTTACTATGCTGGCAGTAGGGCTCAACGTCATCAGGCGGTTTTTACTTTGAAATGTCTGGGAAATGTGAGTCACACAGCTGAGGAGTTGTGGTCAGCTCTGGAGAACCAATTTCATGAATGGCTGTCTCCACTGGACCTGAAACCAGGGAAGGCCGTGTGCGACAATGCTGCAAACCTGGGTGCGGCCCTTCGCCGGGGCAATGTCACACACGTGCCTTGTATGGCTCACGTGTTGAACCTGGTTGTCCAGCAATTTTTAGCCCACTATCCCAGACTAGATGGCCTTCTGCAGAGGGCACGGTCGCTGTGTGCTCACTTCCGCCGTTCGCATCCCGCAGCTCAGCGACTTACATCTCTACAGAAGTCGTTGGGCCTGCCACTTCACCGGCTAAAATGCGATGTGCCTACCCGGTGGAATTCAACTCTGCACATGTTGCAGCGACTGTGGCAGCACCGACAAACCCTGGTGCAATACGTTCTGACGTATAGCCTGGGCCAACGAGATCCAGAGGTGGGGCAAATCACGCTGGAGGAGTGGTCTCAGATCAGGGACCTATGCACCCTTCTGCACAGTTTTGAAATGGCGACGAAGATGTTTAGTGCTGATGATGCCATTATCAGCATGACTATTCCGGTGATTTACATGCTGGAGCACATGTTAAACAGAATTCGGAGTCAGGTGGTGGCACAAGAGGAGGTGGAGGAAGTAGAGGAGGAGGAGTTGTATGCGGAAGGGCTAACATCTGCAAGGTCCAGACGGTCGGCAGCACCAAGGCGGCAGGCATGTGAGGGTGGGGGAGATGGTTTTACCAGGGCGCATGGTAGCAGCCAAACTAGTGAGGAAGGTGCAGGAGCCCAGGAAGAAGTGGAGGACGAACTGATGGAAGACTCATCAGATGAGGGAGACCTTGATCACATTTCTGTTGTGCGAGGTTGGGGGGAGAGGACAGAGGAAGGAAGCATGATTGTTACCTCGCCACCAACACAACAGGGACTTGGTGCTCCTGGATGCGCAACACACATGAGTGCCTTCTTGCTGCACTACCTGCAACATGACCCTCGAATTGTGAGAATTAGAAATAATCCTGACTACTGGGTTGCCACACTGTTAGATCCCCGGTACAAAAGTAAATTTGCAGAAATTATTCCTGCCATAGAAAGGGATGCACGCATGCAGGAGTATCAGCAGAGACTGTTGCAGAATCTTACATGTGCTTTTCCACAAAACGCCAGTGGTGCACGTAGTGAATCTCACAGTTCCAACTTGCCAACCGTGGGACCGTCAAGTGTTCAGCACTCAAACCGTAACAGAACCACAGTATCTGCTGGTAACATCAATTTTGCAGAATCATTTCACCACTTTTTTAGCCCATCCTTTGCAAGGCCACAGGAGACAAGACGTCTGACACATAGTCAACGCCTAGAGACGATGGTACAGGAGTATCTCCAAGTAAACATTGAAGCCACGACTGTGTCACTGGACCCTTGCTCTTTTTGGGCTTCCAATCTGGATAAATGGCCGGAGCTAGCCACTTACGCCTTGGAGATCTTGTCATGCCCCGCAGCCAGCGTTCTGTCTGAACGTGTGTTCAGCGCTGCTGGTGGTGTGCTGACAGATAAGCGCACGCGGCTCTCCACTGATAATGTAGACAGACTCACGTTCATAAAGATGAACAAATCATGGATCCGAAACGACTTTTCTACCCCTGTGTCATCCTGGGGAGAGTAAAAGCTTGATGATTGGTTAAAATCACCCTACCAACCGTTTTAAGCTTTCAAATTACTAATCATGTTTATCTGTATCTTGACTGGAAAATAATTTGGGCTTTGTAGCAGTGTGCAGCACTGATCCTATTAGGCCATCTATAATAAGCTCCACCAGATTTAAAATTAAAAATAATTTTTAGCTGCATCTAGCCCGGAAAATAATTTTGGGGCTCCGAGATGCGCAAGACACATAAGTGCCTTCTTGCTGCACTACCTGCAGCATGACCCTCATATTGTCAGAATTCGAAGTAATCATGACTACTGGGTTGCCACACTCTTAGATCCCCCAAACTTTTCGATCAACCTTTTCATTTTAATAAAGACCAAAAAAATGGTCATTTTTGAAATTATAAGCATTAGCAGGTTGTTAGAAACTGAAATCAAACAGTTTTCAACTCAAAACTTTATTCTAGGTGATGTTACATTTTCACATAGGACCCCTTGTTCGAAAGGAGCTTCTGAACTCTCTCGTCCATTGAATTTGTCAGGTTTTGGATGGTTTCTGCTTCAATTGTTTTGCATGAGGACAGAATACCCTCCCAGAGCTGCTGCTTAGATGTGAACTGCCTCCCGCCATCATAGACACTCCTTTTAATGATGCTCCAAAGGTTCTGAATGGGGTAGAGGTCAGGGGAGCATGGGGGTCACACCATAAGTTTGTCCCCTTTTATGCCCATATCAGCCAGAGATGCAGATGTTTTATGTGCAGCATGAGATGGTGCATTATCATGCAGAAAAATGATCTTGCTGTGAAATACACGGTTCTTCTTCTTGAACCATGGCAGGAAGTGCTGTTTGAGAAAATCCACATACATTATGGAGTTCATCTTTAGCGCCTTCAGGGATCCTAAAGGGGCCGACAATCTCTCTCCCCATGATTCCAGCCCAAAACATTACTCCACCTCCTCCTTGTTGGCGCTGTAGCCGTGTTTGCGTGGGGTGTCCATCAACCAGCCATCCTCCACTCCATCCATCTGGACCATCGAGCGCTGCACGGCACTCATCCGTGAACAAAACAGTTTTGAAATCAGTCTTCATGTAATGTTTGGCCCACTGGAGCCGTTTCTGCTTGTGTGAAGTGGATAGAGGAGGTCGACAGGATGGCGTATGCACAGCTGCAAACCTCTGAAGGACCCTGCATCTTGTTGTTCGGGGGACGTTGGAGGCACAAGCAGCTTCAAAAACTTGTCTGCTGCTATGACAAGGCATTTTTGCCGCTGCTCTTTCAACCTGACGTAATTGCCTGTAGGAAAGAGTCCTCAATTTGCACTTATCAGCACGCACACGTGTGTACTGTGAATCAGCTACATACTTCTTGATTGCCAAGACACTTCATCCTGATCATCGCACAATGTTGATTGTAGTCATGCCTTGACCTAAACACTCCACAATTTGTTGCTTCTCAGCAGCCGACACATCCTTTTTCTTTCCCATTTTGGCAGAAAATGTAGGCTGCTTAATAATGTGAGAGAGCCTTCTTAAGTAGTCTTGCCTTTCATTGGACACACCTGCCAAACTAATTAGCACAGGTGTCTGCAATTGCTTACAGTGATATAAAGAGCCCTGACACACATCACCATCAATGAGTTTAACTGACAAACAAACAAATTCTTCCCTTATCACTCCTAAACACTTTTTGCATAATAATTTGGAACGCAGTGTACATGTGCTTTTCCACAAAACACCAGTGGTTCACGTAGTGAATCTTACAGTTCTAACTTGCCAACCGTGGTCTGTATGGAATTGTTCAATAAAGGGCCCAAAATTAAGATAACATAGATGGGAGAGGTCTCTATGAATAGGAATTCCTAAGTATTTGATACCCTGTGAGGGCCAGGCAAAGGGAAAGTTGGACTGGATGGAATCCTATATGGATTTGGGGAGGGAGACATCGAGGGCCTCAGACTTCGCTGCATTGATTTTAAAATTTTACCATGTAACAAAGTGATCTATTTCAGCCATAACAGCAGGGATGGATATATGTGATTGAGTGATATATACTAGGACATCATCAGCAAATAGAGAGCACTTGTACTCGGTGCCTCCCACCTCAATCCACCTAATATTGGGGTTATGGCGAATTGATGAGAGCAGGTGCTCCGTCACTAGGATGTATAAGAGAGGGGACAGAGGACATCCCTGCCTTGTCCCATTGGTGATTGTGAAAGGTGATGAAAATGTTCTGACGCACCCCCTGGGCCTTGGGACACCCGGAGCCGGACCCTTTTTGGTGGATGCTGGTGGTTGTAGTCTTCGTGGCGGCGACCCGGTTCCGTGGCTCAGGGCGGTCAAACCAGTGGCGGAACTATTTATGTGGTTTTGATGTTTAAATGTCCGACTACGCCACCCAAGGATTGCGGTCAGAGTGAACCGCCGCTACAGGGCAGACCGCTGAGGCTGGTGTTGTGGGTGCAGCAGAGCGTAGCATAACTCCCCACGGGAGGAGTATAGCCTCAGGGCAGTGTATGCGGAGGATGGGGGTGATGGTGCAGGGCAGAAGCAGTAACGACACGGAGTCAGTGATGCAGTCCAGGGCCTTTACTCACAGTTCTTATTATCCAGACCACGTCTGCAGGTAACGGCTGCCCACGTCGTACTGTGCTCACCAGGTGAGGGGCTCAGACAACTCCCAGATAACTTTGGAGCACTTCACAGGACCCCCTTTGTGTGTCCTTTGTCTGGCCTTTCTTACCAACACTTCTGTCCGGCTGCCTCGGGCCTCCTCTTGGTAAACTTGGCACCAGTTTCTCTGACCCTATGTGGTGCCTTCCTAGCGGGTGTAGCGAGGGGCTGCGCCACATAAAATGTCAGAGCCTCCGGTTTCTAGCTGAGGGTCGTTTTCTGCCTCCACTAGTTCGGGGACCGGTCTCCCCCTTTGGCCTGACCCCTCCACGCAGGTGGATTCGGGCGTGCGGTGGCCCGTCCGCACCCCTGGGATCCCTTCATTCCTCGTTCCTGGAGCCTTCTCCGCTCCTCTTCCTTCCTTCTCCCTCTTCCAGGCCTGGGCCTCTGTTACTAGGCCCGCCTCCGGAGCAGAGCTCATGCAGAGCCCCTGCTCCCTGCCACTTCTGCTCAGACTTCTCTGCACTGAACTAAGATGGTGCCCACCTTTTATACTCCCTTCTCAATGCACCCAGGAACTGCTTCCTCCCTGCTCCTGCACTACAGGGTTCCCCTTCCTCAGTGTTCCCTGCCCCCACTCCAGCCAGGGACAGGGACTGTCGTGCCCATCTCAGGGGCATATTGGTCGCCCTGCCCCACGGCAATGTGGTGTAATGCATGCAGGTGTTGGGTCCTGATCCACACTCCATCCTTACCTGAGAGTGAGATATCACACCTCTGGGTGAGGTGCAATACGTCTGTAGCAACCGAGCCCTCAGGGTGCTACAGTTCCATTTATCTTCAGCCTAGGTGACGTATTGCGATACAGGGCCGTGATTTTGGCTATAAAAGGGTCCCCTAGACCCCTACCCCAAGCTTTTTAAGAGAATCATATATGGCGTGCCAGGAGACTCTATGGAATGCTTTCTCAGCATCCAACGAGAGTATCTAATTACAAATTTTTAACTGCATCTAGCCCAGGAAATACTTTGTGCCTAGTAGCAGTGTCTGCTAGTCAGCGGATTATCCCGGCTGTTAAGCAAGCTACACCACCTGTAGTTTAGACACTTAATTTTTTCAAAGGAAATGCTTCGGGACCATGGGATACTTAGTGAAGAGCATCAGGAGGCACCCCAAGGCATAGGGGCTGGGACTGGCAGTAGGATGCCTTGCGGTGGACAGCCGAGCTCGATCGTTATAAAAGCTTTTTAACTGCAGCAGCTTTAGTGGACGCTACTGGAGCTGGAATTACCGCGGCTGCTGGCATGAGACTTGCCCTCCAATAGATCCTTGTAAATGGATTTAAAGTGTATTCATTCAAATTAGAGAGACAATTTAAATTAAAAAGCTTAGAGCTGCCTCCACCACAGGGGGGCTCGCTCGACCCACCAGCGGACAGGCACCAGTATTGGGAGAGGGGGGCTGGCCGTCAGGGTTCACCGCGGCTCTGGCACAAACCCGGCGACACGGAGGTGGCACGGGCAGGAGCGGACTGGCCGTGTCGGCTTTTCACTTTTTGGATTTTAGAAGGGCATGACATGCCTATATCTGTGTCTCCCCCTCCTTTTACTCCTCCACCTCTTTTATTTTCGCATGACTATATGAACTTGTCACTTTTCCATGTGTTAGTTATGTCTTCTGAGCAGTTTGTCAGCTTTTGGACACCTTTGAAGGTGTTTTCTATGTGTTTCTATGTGTTTTTGTTTGCCTGCCATTGGTTTTAACGGTGTTCGAAGGTGTTCGACGAACAGTTCGACGAACAGTTCGGCGAACACACGGGTGTTCGACGAACCGAACCGAACTCGAACACTACGGGGGTGGCTCAACACTAGTTGTGAGCCAGATACTATGCACTACTTACAGCTGTGCTCAAAAGTTTACATACCCCGGCAGAATTTTTCCTTTCTTGGCCTTGTTTCAGAGAATATGAATGATAAAAAAAAAAAACTTTTCCTCCACTCATGGTTATTGGATGGGTGAAGCCATTTATTGTCAAACTACTGTGTTTTCTCTTTTTAAATCTTAATGACAACCAAAAACATCCAAATGACCCTGATCAAAAGTTCACATACCCTGGCGATTTTGACCTGATAACATGCACAGAATTTGACACAAATGGGTTTGAATGGCTACTAAAGGTAACATCCT
Source organism: Phyllobates terribilis (assembly GCF_046119375.1). NCBI lineage: Eukaryota > Metazoa > Chordata > Amphibia > Anura > Dendrobatidae > Phyllobates > Phyllobates terribilis. The sequence goes on along the minus strand of NW_027362763.1, from coordinate 731,980,608 downwards.
CACCTGTGACCTGTTTGTTTGTAATCATTGTGTGTGCATAAAAGCTGAGTGAGTTTCTGGGATCCAGACAGATTCTTTCATCTTTCATCCAGCCACTGACATTTCTGGATTGTGAGTCACGGGGAAAGCAAAAGAATTGTCAACGGATCTATGGAAAAAGGTAGTTGAACTGTATAACACAGGAAAGCGATGCAAAAAAATATCCAAGGAATTGATAATGCCAGTCAGCAGCATTCAAACTGTGATTAACAAAAGGTAAATCAAGGGCTCTGTAAAAACCAAACCAAGGTCAGGTAGACCAACAAAAATTTCGGCCACATCTGCCAGGAAAATTGTTCGGGATGCAAAGAAAACCCCACAAATAATATCAGCTGAAATTCAGGACTCTCTTAAAACTAGCGGTGTGGCTGTTTCAAGATGCACAATAATGAGGCACTTGAAGAAAAATGGGCTGCATGGTCGAGTCGCCAGAAGAAAGCCATTACTGCGCAAATGCCACAAAGTATCTCGCCTACAATACGCCAAACATCACAGAGACAAGCCTCAAAACTTCTGGAAAAAGGTAATTTGGAGTGATGAGACCAACATGTAACTTTTAGGGCACAACCTTAAACGTTACATTTGGAGAGAGGTCAACAAGGCCTATAATAAAGGAACACCATTCCTACAGTAAAGCACGGAGCTGGATCGCTGATATTTTGGGGATGTGCGATCTACAAAGGCACAGGAAACTTGGTAAAAGTTGAAGGAAAGATGAATGCTGCACGTTATCAGCAAATACTGGAGGCATATTTTCACTCATCAGCCCGGAAGCTGCGCATGGGACGCACTTGGATGTTCCAACATGACAACGATCCAAAACACAAGGCCAAGTCGACCTGTCATTAGCTACAGCATAACAAAGTGAAGGCTCTGGAGTGGCCATCTAAGTCTCCTGACCTCAATATCATTGAGCCACTCTGGGGAGATCTCAAGTGCGCAGTTCATGCTAGACAGCCCAGGAATTTACAGGAACTGGAGGATTTTTGCCAAAAAGAAAGGGCAGCTTTACCATCTGAGAAATTAAAGAACCTCATCCACAACTACCACAAAAGACTTCAAGCTCATTGATGTTAGAGGGGGCAATACTTGGTATTAAGAACTGGGGTATGTGAACTTTTGATCAGGGTCATTTGGATGTTTTTGGTTGTCATTAAGATTTTAAAAGAGAAAACAAAATAGTTTGACAATAAATGGCTTCACCCAACCAATAACCATGAGTGGAGAAAAAGGTTTTTTGTTATCATTCATATTCTCTGAAACAAGGCGAAGAAAGGAAAAATTCTCCCGGGGTGTGTAAACTTTTGAGCACAACTCTATGTGTGAACAGTGCCCTATATAAGCCTTTTTTGCGTGCAATTTGTTTTTTCACTAAGCAATCACCCCCTACATGAACTGGTAGGTTGAGATTAGTTGTCTTATCAGTATTTTGCATCTGCGTTGCCGCCATCTTTATTATATGGGTTTGTCCAATCCTGATAATGCAAGAGTTCTGAGACCTTGACAGGTAAACCATGCTGCCCTTTTTTGCTGTGTTTTTTTTCTTGTATTTTGGGGGAATTTTAATTCCTCTTATTGTGGCTTTGCTTTTAGTCTAATAATTAAAATATCAAAAGGGAAAAAATAAAAATAAACATACTAGGCCTATGCGTTTTGAGCACTAAGTCTCTTAAAAACCTTAGTGCTCAAAACGCGTAGGCCTGTGCTTATTTTTATTTTTCCCCTATTAATATTTTTATAGTTACTAATAAATTAATGTTTTTATAGTCATTTCCATTGTGGTTGCTGGATGTCTTCCAGATATTAATGATGCCAGGTTTTATATAAGATTTGCTATAAATCTACCATATTATCTTGAAATTCCAGTTAATACAAAATGTATTGCATAATGGTTTTCTGACAAACTCACCGCTACTATATCTGTCTGCCAGTCTGTTTCCATCATCACTGTCCAATGCCTCGTTTTTTACGGAGCTCCTGTTGAGTTATTGTAATGTTGGACTGTTTATCAAGTGCGTTTATTCTGATTTATGTCGGGTTTTGTATTCTGGCATTATACAAGTTTTCATCTTTCATAAAGTTCAGTCTTACAGTTTTTGCTGATGACTATAAACAATCCCGTGAATTATAGCATGCATGCAAAATGCAGCATTGATGGATTATAAACTTGCTATCCTTTGACAAGTTCTAAACCATTTTAAACTAAGTGATTAAAATCATTACAGTAAACTCTTCACCATTCATTACCTTTAATATCATAAAATGACAATCTAGTTAAAGCTACTGATAGTGTCAGCTGAATGATTTGTTATATTTCACACGGAAGGACTATAAATCATCCCAGGGAATCAATGAATAGCAGCAATGCAACCATATGTTTTCATTTCCTCTGACATTTAATTATAGCGTGTTTACAATGGTTTATTAATAAATACTTACATTACATAAAAGCAAATAATTTGCATTGTGGTCCTTCCACTTTTAATGGGATCTTGTCATTGTAAGGAAGACTGCCATATTTCACTAACATCTCTGTTGCATTTTATGTATAATCTGCTTTTATTGACTTTTTACAACTATAACAAGAAACAAAAATGAAATTTTTTGCTCAGTTTTGACATAAGGGTAAACTCGGGAATACAGAACATGAGCATTGATAATGATACAGACAGTAATATTATCACTAGCAAATAAAGTCTGTCACCAGCAAAAAATAGAAAAAGGAGGATTCAAAATGGAAAAAAAAGACAGAAGAAAAAGAAAAGTGGCCCTCTGATGATCTCATAAAAATACTAATGAATCTAGGTTGTCTAGCACTTATATATTAATAATAACCTATCCTCAGCATAGGTTACCAGTACCAGATTGGTGGCGATCTGACACTTGGTGCCCCCACTGCTCAGCTTATACCTGGAATTGCAGCCAATGAAAGTCGATAAAGAATGTAGCTGGAATATCACAACTACAGTTAGGTCCATATATATTTGGACAGAGACAACATTTTTCTAATTTTGGTTCTAGACATTAACACAATGAATTTTAAACCAAACAATTCAGATGCAGTTGAAGTTCAGACTTTCAGCTTTCATTTGAGGATATCCACATTAAAATTGGATGAAGGGTTTAGGAGTTTCAGCTCCTTAACATGTGCCACCCTGTTTTTAAAGGGACCAAAAGTAATTGGACAGATTAAATAATTGTAAATAAAATGTTCATTTCTAGTACTTGGTTGAAAACCCTTTGTTGGCAATGACTGCCTGAAGTCTTGAACTCATGGACATCACCAGACGCTGTGTTTCCTCCTTTTTGATGCTCTGCCAGGCCTTTACTACGGTGATTTTCAGTTTCTGTTTGTTTGTGGGCCTTACTGTCTGAAGTTTAGTCTTTAACAAGTGAAATGCATGCTCAATTGGGTTGAGATCAGTTGACTGACTTGGCCATTCAAGAATATTCCACTTCTTTGCTTTAATAAACTCCTGGGTTGCTTTGGCTTTATGTTTTGGGTCATTGTCCATCTGTAGTATGAAACAACGACCAATCAGTTTGGCTGCATTTGGCTGGATCTGAGCACACAGTATGGCTCTGAATACATCAGAATTAATTCGGCTGCTTCTGTCCTGTGTCACATCATCAATAAACACTAGTGACGCAGTGCCACTGGAAGCCATGCATGCCCAAGTCATCACACTGCCTCCACCGTGTTTTACAGATGATGTGGTATGCTTTGGATCATGAGCTGTACCACGCCTTTGCCATACTTTTCTCTTTCCATCATTCTAGTAGAGGTTGATCTTGGTTTCATCTGTCCAAAGAATGTTCTTCCAGAAATGTTCTGGCCTTTTTAGATGTTTTTTTAGCAAAGTCCAGTCTAGCCTTTTTATTCTTGATGCTTATGAGTGGCTTGCACCGTGCCGTGAACCCTCTGTATTTACTTTCATGCAGTCTTCTCTTCATGGTAGATTTGGATATTGATACGCCTACCTCCTGGAGAGTGTTGTTCACTTGGTTGGCTGTTGTGAAGGGGTTTCTCTTCACCATGGAGATTATTCTGCGATCATCCACCACTGTTGTCTTCCGTGGGCGCCCAGGTCTTTTTGCATTGATGAGTTCACCAGTGCTTTCTTTCTTTCTCAGGATGTACCAAACTGTAGATTTTGCCACTCCTAATATTGTAGCAATTTCTCGGATGGGTTTTTTCTGCTTTTGCAGCTTAAGGATGGCTTGATTTACCTTCATGGAGAGCTCCTTTGACCGCATGTTTACTTCACAGCAAAACCTTCCAAATGCAAGCACCACACCTCAAATCAACTCCAGGCCTTTTATCTGCTTAATTGAGAATGACATAATGAAGGGATTGCCCACACCTGTCCATGAAATAGGCTTCGAGTCAATTGTCCAATTACTTTTGGTCCCTTTAAAAACAGGGTGGCACATGTTAAGGAGCTGAAACTCCTAAACCCTTCATCGAATTTTAATGTAGATATCCTCAACTGAAAGCTGAAAGTCTGAACTTCAACTGTATCTGAATTTGCTTTGTTCAAAATTCATTGTGGTAATGTCTAGAACCAAAATTAGAAAAATGTTGTCTCTGTCCAAATATATATGGACCTAACTGTATGTACCCTGTGTCGTGTCTGTCCTTGGGTACTGCGCCTCTGCTCCCATTGAAGTAAATATGATCTGAGCTGTAGTAACCAAGAAAAGCCACTACCGAGTGTATGGAGTTGTTCTGACTCTGTCCTCGACTTAAGAAATAAGCTCAGTGGAAGGGTTAACAGGTGTCAACCTTAATCTGTCTATATTAATCTGTTAAGGATTGGTCATCAGTATATTTGTCTTGGACAACTGCTAAAGAGTAACAAAACTTTTTTTTTTCTGTATTGTAAATGTATGAATCTTTGTAACATCCTTCATTACCTTATTTTGCTTTGTTCTGTTTTTACCATCATGCTGAAAGTGCAGGCTTATCTGCTGAGCTCATGCTGCATTAGTAGCTAAAAGAGTATAATGATTAAAAGAGATTAAGTGGGAAATTAACCATTCTGTTCTCTCACAGATTAGTTCATATTCACTTTTGATAAACTTTTTCAGGGCATTTCCATGAAGATCTTCTTCTTTGACAGGAACACCATTCAGAAAGTCCACTTTTTACTTAAACTTGTCTCTTCGATTTGTGTAGGTGTAAGGTGCCCCAGCGATGTAGTCATGGGCGAGCTGTAGCCCCCTCTCGCTCTGGCACCCTACAGACAATTTGTGTCCTCCCTCTGATGTGTGGCTGTGTATGGGGTGCTCTCCACTTACTTCAAACCATCCGATCGTGGCTGTCTCCAGGCATTTCTCTTCTGGGACCAGGGAAGCAATAAATTCAGAGGACACGAGGTTCTTAACCAGAACTTGAACTTTACATGGGGAAGAGGAATATGTACAGTATTTACAGGCAGATATAATGGATAAGGCCAGACAGGTTATTATCTCTCTCACAGGCGCTGCCAACATCTTCAGCCCTGGTTCCCTCTTTAAGTGAAGCATCTCTGTGACTCTAATCTCTAGCCCAAGAGACTCTTCTACAATACCAACAGTGATCTGGATCCGATATCTCTCCCCCACGTCTTAGCCTGGAGTCCTATTTATCTTTCTCTGCTTCCTGCAGACTAGAAGTGCCCCGGGTCCTCACTACCTCTGATGAGTTTCTCTGGCCGGCTAACAGGACTCTTGCTCTTGCGTAGGGAGACTTTCACACTGGTGATCCCACTGTCTGAGGGTATGGAGATCCCGTCTACCCTAGCAGCCACTATATAGTCAGGCTGCCCGCACAGGTCAACGTCCTATCTCTTACTGAAGAATCACTTCCTGATTCTGGAAACTAAACAGAGATTTTCCTAATGTGCCCACCCTCAGTGAGCTGTCATCACACAGCATTAACTCATCACTGTCTGTAACACTGCCAGCAGACTCAACCTGACATCTGCACCTAGGACAGCGGCATCTTGTGGCTGTTTACAGGTACTGCAGCCCACAAGGAATTATGCCAGGAACAAGCTCCATATCTCTCAAGGCTTGATCAGGGCACTAAGTTCCCCCTCTACTCTACTGCCTGGACCACTAAAGCTAACCCCTCAGCTTGGTCTACCAACAGTTCAGAGAGGTCTAACTACGGGAACACTTTCTTTAACTACTTCAGTGCCAAAGGAAGGCTACGTCCTTCCCCACTATTACATAGGTCTGCTTTACCCTTGTACTAAAGGATACTGCAGCAACAACTTTCCAAGAGAAACTATGAGCAATATGTCAAAAGTAATAGTAAAGGACAGTTAAACTTTTTTTGAGATGACTTAAAACTGCTGAGATGGTCTTCTCAAAGAGGTAGTCTTTTTGAGACAACTACCAAAAGTAGCATTTAAAACATTGGGCTTCTAGAACAATGGCCCTCTTCAAGAAAACGTGAATATAAATGATGTATAGGAGAATTAATATTCAATTATGAAAATTCTGATCATAACAAAGTTCTGCTACTCTCAAAAATGTTCTCTATTGGCAATATTTAAAAGAGTTATGTACTAAGAATATACACTAGACTTAAAACCCCATACATTTTAAAAGTCAGCCACACTTACCAAAATTTAACCAGTCTCGATTAAATTTATCTGTATAAGGGTCTCTTAATTCTCACCCAAGATGGAAAAAATGATTGGTCGTGTTTAATTTTATATGCCCAATCCCTCTCCTTTGAGATGAGGTGCCACCAAAGGTATCTGGTTGCAACTTTATACCTTTGCCTATTGAAATACCAGTTCTGCATCTATGTCCTAATTAAGTGCACATGTGTATGGTAAGGTCAGGAAGAATAAATACAAGCCAAAAGAATTTGAAGCTATATTCGCACCCGTGGTGCTTCAATGTTTTCTTAAAGCACCACTCCAGCAATTTTTTATTTCAGCACTGGAGTAGTACAATTAATGTAAGTTTCCTGACCCTAGAATTATATTCACCAGCTGCCGTCTTCAGCTCTTTTGAGCGCCGCTCCAATCCCACATCGCCTTCTTGTGACCGCAACTTCTGACTGACAGGAAGTCTACGAGAGCCTCGTTCTGGCCTCGTTCTGGCTCTCATAGACTTACATTGATTTATGACTTCCGGATTGCCCAGCAAACATTGAAGTGTTCTGTTAGGTCATAACTTGCAGAAGACCGACCGAAACAGCGTCGATAGTAGAAGAAGACGGCTGCTGGTAAGTATATTACTAGGGGCAGGGAACTTAGATTAGTTGCACTACTCCAGTGTTGCAATAAAAAAAAACTGCTGGAGTGGTGCTATAAAGCAACCCTTCACCCTGGACTAAAGAGTGACTATACATTTCTCATGTATAGTCACCCTACTTGATACTGTTTGTCAGTCATTGCCTCACTTGCTCATATCCACGATTCGATCCTCCTGCTTCTAAGATGGCCACATCAGGAGCATGGTGAGCACAGTGATAAGTTTAAACGATGCCTCACTAGCTTTTACTGTGCTGTGGAAAAAGAAAGCCAGCGTAGTCATAGTTTAGCCATACCATTGCACTCTCCATCCCACTGTGGCAAATATCTTGGTAGCAGGAGGAACGGATTGCCGATCTAAGCAGGGAAAGCAGCTACAGGTAAATGGCGTGCACCATGTAAAGGAGATGGGTGTAGCAAAAACACTTCTCAGGAACCATTCCTATATTTAATTACAAAAAACAAAGTGAGAATGGATTTCCTAATATACTAATGAGAGCCATATCCTCCTCTTAGCTTTGTGTTCCCAAGACCTGTGTCTATTTATAATGGTGAGAAAGTTTCAATTGATCTAGAAATATAATTGTGTAATTAGACTTCTAAGACGGAGGTCTGGAGAGTCTAAGTAACCCATATCATTGTGTCATTTGAGGTTTTCTTCACCTACATACTGCTCTCATCCCAGAAAACAGAGAATTTACTTATTAAGTCCCATTTAGATAAGTGCGTTTCAAGTCTGTATTCCCAAAAGGAGGATTTTTTTACTATTTATTATTGCTTGGAATTGATCCCAGTGTTGGAAAAAAAATGCAATCAACTCTTCATACATGATCATATATAAGAGCACTCAAAGATTTTTTTATATCTAGTACATTATATTCTGCAGAAAACATTTAAATAAAGAACACCTTTGTAGTGTTTTAATGGAGGGTGTTTTAGTTCTTTTTATTTCTTAACAGCATGACCATTTTGATTCTTCTATTTATTAGTCCAGGGAGATTTATTGAGACTACATGACTTATGCATATAAGATCAATGTGTATTTGGGAAGAAAGGAGGGAATGGATGGATTTTAAATTGCACATTTTTTTTTATCCATGGAGATGAGCATCATCAGATGTGTCACCAGACTCTTCCATTTCTCTATTGAAAAAGCATCCCTACATGTGCCAAATGTGCATGTTTATGATGAGAGTTGGACATTGACTTGAAGGTTAACTTCCTTCAACAGCTTGAGTTAGGGAGAAAGCTTTCATCCTCTTGGATGGGAAATAATTTGCATACATTTTCCCAGGCAATATTATTTGATCAATAAGTCTCCTTAAACAAGCAGGAGTTACTTACATCTCCCATTTTAAGGACCGAGCACTAATTCGCATAATCTCTCCAGTCGGTCTTTTCTCCTCTCCTGCTCTCCTTACTATATAGTAACATAGTAACATAGTAACATAGTTAGTAAAGCCGAATAAAGACTTGCGTCCTTCAAGTTCGACCTGTTAGTTCTGTAATTGCTAAAGTTGATCCAGAGGAGGGCAAAAACCCCAAATGATTTAGCCAATCTTCACCTGAGGAAAAATTCCCTCCCGACTCTGAAACCAGCAGTCAGAATAAATCCCTTTATCAACCTACTATTTTATTTTATTTTTAAGTATATGCTGAAATCTGCCTGGTATCTAGAAATGCATCCAGTCCCCGCTTGAACTGGTGTAGTGAATCCGACATTACCGTCTCCTCACTCAGTGAATTCCATATTCTCACTGCTCTTACCGTAAAGAACCCCTTCCTATGCTGGTGCTGAAACCTTTTCTCTTCCAGTCTTAGTGAGTGCTCTCTTGTTACCGTAATATCCCTCCTTTTGAACAAATCCCGGGCAAGATCTCTATACTGTCCCCTAACATATTTGTACACATTTATTATGTCCCCCCTCAACCTTCTCTTTTCCAGGCTGAATAGTCCTAGTTTTGCCAACCTCTCTGGGTATTGCAGTCCCTCCATTCCCTTTATTAATTTTGTTGCCCTCCTTTGTACCTTTTCAAGCTCATTTATATCCTTTCTATATATTGGGGCCCATAACTGAGCACAGTATTCCAAGTGTGGTCTGACCAGTGCTTTGTACAGTGGAAGAACAATGTTCTCATCCTTTGCAGCTATACCTCTTCTGATACATCCCATTACCCTGTTTGCCCTTACAGCAGCGGCCTGACTTTGGGCACTCCAATTTAGTTTGCTATCAATCAAGATGCCCAAGTCCTTCTCCATCTCTGAATTCCCCAATGATTTCCCATTCAGTGAGTACTGGTGACTTCCATTTTTCCTTCCCATATGTATGACCTTACATTTCTCCTCGTTAAACCTCATTTGCCATTTAATGCTCCACCTACCCAGCTTATCCAAATCCCTCTGTAGGTCTGCACTGTCCTCTTTTGTATTAATTGTTTTACATAACTTTGTGTCATCTGCAAATATTGATATTTTACTATTTATCCCGTTGACTATGTCGTTAATAAAGATATTAAATAACATTGGGCCTAGTACAGACCCCTGTGGTACCCCACTAGTGACGCTTACCCAATCTGAGTATATTCCATTTATAACCACCCTCAGCCTTCTATCCTTTAGCCAGTTAGCTACCCACTTGCAGACATTTTCCCCCAGCCCCATCATTCTCATTTTGTATACCAACCTATTATGTGGCACGCTATCGAATGCTTTTGAGAAGTCGAGATACATGACATCCACTGGTTCCCCCTGATCTACTCGAGAGCTAACCTCCTCGTAGAAGTCAATCAGGTTTGTTTGGCAGGAGCGATTCCTCATGAATCCATGTTGGTTCGGGATTAAAAGATTATTAGCATCAAGATGCTCCGTAATTGCCTCTTTAATGAAGCTTTCAAAAATTTTGCCCACAACGGACGTCAGACTCACCGTCCGATAGTTTCCGGCGTCACTTTTCGCTCCCTTTTTGAATATTGGCACTACATTCGCCTGTCGCCAATCAAGTGGTACAGACCCAGTCTCAAAAGAGTCCTTAAATATAAGATATAACGGTCTGTCTATCACATTACTTAGTTCCCTTAGTACCCGTGGGTGTATGCCATCAGGTCCTGGTGATTTGTTTATTTTAATGTTACTGAGGCGTTTCTGTACCCCAACTTGGGTTAGATTTGTCATACTTAGTGGAGGATTAAGTTTGTCACTTCTCATTTCTCCTGTTAGTTCGATTTCCTTTGTGAAAGTTGTCGAAAAAAAATTATTTAATAGATTAGCTTTATCCTCATCTTTCTCTATGATTTTGCCTTCCTCACTTTTTATCGGTCCAATATTATCCGATTTAATCCTTTTACTATTTATATACGTAAAGAACAGTTTGGGATTTGATCTACTTTCCCTAGCAATACGTTTCTCTGTTTCCTAGTTCGCTATTTTTATTTGTTTTTTACAGGTTCTCGTTTTTTCCTTGTAACACATTAGTGCCTCCTTACTGTTTTCCTGTTTTAATCTCTTGAATGCCTCTTTTTTGCTATTTAACGCCCCTTTTACGTTCTTGTTCAACCATATTGGTTTCCTCTTATTTCTGGCCCTTTTATTCCCATACGGTATATACCTCTCGCACTGAGTATTCAGAATTCTTTTGAAGGTTTCCCATTTACTATTCGTATTCCTTTGATTAAGAACTTTGTCCCAGTCAATAAGTTGAAGGCTTTCTTTCAGCTGATCAAACTTCGCCCTCCTAAAGTTTAATGTTTTTGTTGTTCCCTTATTGATAACCCTACTGAAGGGCATTTTGAAGTCGATAATATTATGGTCGCTATTACCTAGGTGCCCCCCTATCTGTACCTCAGTTATTCTATCAGGCCTATTAGTCAATATTAGTAGAGATGAGCGTTGTTCTACTCGAACTGTTCGCCAATCTCAAATTCGAGCTGTTTTGGGCGGTGTTCGAGCCGTTCGGCGAACACTAACAATTTGAGAAAAATTCGGCTGTTCGAGGTTATGTTCGATAACTGTTCGTGCACCAAAATCATAACTGGATTTTTTCTCAGTAATGATGAAAATTAATGTTAATACGCAGTTTGAGTGTACAGCGGGGTGGGGGGAGGGGCAGGGGATGGATCTCTGCAGGAACAATGAAGATCTCCATTTTTTTTTCTCTTTCCCGCATTTTCAGTGGGGAGGTGCAATCTGTCAGCCTATCAGCAGCGCACACACGGAGCGAAGTGCTTTTTTTTCACACAAGCAAGGGCATGTGTCATTGGCAGTGTATGTCACATGTCCTTGCCCTATAAGACCAAGCCATTTTCCCCGTCGCCACCATTTTCTCACTGCTGCAGCTGCGTGTTAGATGGCACCGCTGTTGCTGTGTGCGCTATACCTTGTTAATTTCAAGCCAATTTTCGCACAAATATACAGATAGCTTGGGAGAAGGGAATAGTTGTGATTGCAGTCCTTTTAAGGACTAGGTTACAGCATTTCCTACGACTTTTATCAGGGAGGTCTGTGCTCTTAAATAGATAGGTTGTGGGAGTAAAGACTAATTGTAATTGGAGTCCTTTTCAGGACTAGGTTACATGAGTTCCTATCAGTTTATGCCAGGCAGGTCTGTGCCAGTGCTGTGCAAGTTTTTTTCACAGCATTTGGCTGAATCTAGCAAAGCTAATCCTTTTTGGCCTATTGCAGAGTGTGTTAGTCAGTGGAGTAGCCTATCTGTGTTGCAAGATATACCACCTGTGTATAGAATACCAATTTTTTTACTGCACCTAGTGAAGTAAAATCTTTTGGGCATAGCATCATTCTATTAGTCCATCTATACTGACCTCCATCAGGTTGCAAATTAAAACTAATTTTTATCTGCATCTACAGTACCTCTGAAAAAATATTTGGGCTTCTAGCAGTGTGTGGGACTTGTTCTATTAGTCCATCTATACTGACCTCCATCAGGTTGCAAACTGAATAAATTTTTTTCTGCATCTACCTCTGAAAAAATATTGGGCTTCTAGCTGTGTGTGGGTCTTGTTCTATTAATCCATCTATACTGACCTCCATCAGGTTGCAAACTGAATATAATTTTTTTCTGCATCTAGCTCTGAAAAAATATTTGGCCTTCTAGTAGTGTGTCGGACTTTCTCTATTAGTCCATCTATACTGACCTCCATCAGGTTGCAAATTAAAAATAAATTTTTATCTGCATCTACAGTACCTCTGAAAAAATATTTGGGCTTCTAGCTGTGAGCGGGACTTGTTGTATTAGTCCATCTATACTGACCTCCATCAGGTTGCAAACTGAATATATTTTTTTCTGCATCTACCTCTGAAAAAATATTTGGCCTTCTAGTAGTGTGTCGGACTTTCTCTATTAGTCCATCTATACTGACCTCCATCAGGTTGCAAACTGAATATAATTTTTTTCTGCATCTAGCTCTGAAAAAATATTTGGCCTTCTAGTAGTGTGTCGGACTTTCTCTATTAGTCCATCTATACTGACCTCCATCAGGTTGCAAATTAAAACTAATTTTTATCTGCATCTACAGTACCTCTGAAAAAATATTTGGGCTTCTAGCAGTGTGTGGGACTTGTTCTATTAGTCCATCTATACTGACCTCCATCAGGTTGCAAACTGAATATATTTTTTTCTGCATCTACCTCTGAAAAAATATTGGGCTTCTAGCTGTGTGTGGGTCTTGTTCTATTAATCCATCTATACTGACCTCCATCAGGTTGCAAACTGAATATATTATTTTCTGCATCTACCTCTGAAAAAATATTTGGCCTTCTAGTAGTGTGTCGGACTTTCTCTATTAGTCCATCTATACTGACCTCCATCAGGTTGCAAACTGAATATATTTTTTTCTGCATCTACCTCTGAAAAAATATTGGGCTTCTAGCTGTGTGTGGGTCTTGTTCTATTAATCCATCTATACTGACCTCCATCAGGTTGCAAACTGAATATATTTTTTTCTGCATCTAGCTCTGAAAAAATATTTGGCCTTCTAGTAGTGTGTCGGACTTTCTCTATTAGTCCATCTATACTGACCTCCATCAGGTTGCAAATTAAAACTAATTTTTATCTGCATCTACAGTACCTCTGAAAAAATATTTGGGCTTCTAGCAGTGTGTGGGACTTGTTCTATTAGTCCATCTATACTGACCTCCATCAGGTTGCAAACTGAATATATTTTTTTCTGCATCTACCTCTGAAAAAATATTTGGCCTTCTAGTAGTGTGTCGGACTTTCTCTATTAGTCCATCTATACTGACCTCCATCAGGTTGCAAATTCAAAATAATTTTTTTCTGCATCTAACCCAGCCAATAGTTTTGGCCTAATACCACAGTTTGGCCACTCAGCTCTGCTCGGTTACCATCCATAGTTTTTTTGTGCAAACAACTCCAGAGTTGTGAATTAGTTAACCACCAAAATGAGTGGAAAAAGGCCTGCTGCTGGTGGAAAGGGGAATAGGCGTGTTGGGAAGGGGAAAAAAGGTTGTGTCCGTGGGGTAGGTGTTAAAGCAACAGTAACATCTGCAGAAGAAAGACCATCTTCCAGCCAAACTAAAATGTCTACTTCTTTTAGCGGACAATGTGATAAGATCCCTTTCTTACGGCCACGCCAATCGCTACAAATTCCAGATGAGGCACAAAAACAGCAGGTGCTTCAACGGATATCAAGTGCTCCTTTAAGTGGGCTCTCCTCCACATCAACTTCAACATCACAAATACTCCAGTCCTCAAAGGTGTCACCCAAATCGCACTTGCTTCCTCACAGCTCCCAAATCTCCAGCTGCCCGTCTGAGTATGAGGTAGAACAGATGGTTGAGTCTGCAGAGCTGTTTACTCATACTATAGCCTGGGAATCAGAGGTCGACTCCAGCGCTTCTGTGAATCCAGACGAGGAAATGATCTGCACTGATGCCCAGAATCTTTATGAGTCGGATCCAGGACCAGACGCAGAAGGTTCTGACCATAATGTAGACCCTCATTCCCAAACTGTAACTCCTGTTGGTGGAGACAATGAGGAAGACGATGATAAGACTCAAATACCTGATTGGAGCGACAACTTTAGTTTTTTGTCAGGGCAGGAACAGGTTGGCTCTGAGGACGACGGGTGTGATAACGCACAGGGTGATGATGATGAGGTCGGAGATCCCACTTACTGTCAACCCACAGTCAGCCAAGAGATGAGGTCAGCAGAGGAGGTGGAGGAAGATGCTAGTGACGACGAGGTCAGGTTGCGCCTTCCTGGACAGAGACGTAGTACTGGAAGCACGTCAACAACTGCATCCTCAAACACAACTCTGCCTCTCACCACAAGTCGTGGTGGCTCTTCAGGTCGCATGGGTGCTAAGCCTTGCATAGCCTGGGCATTTTTTCAGATCGATAAAGATGACCCAACTCGTGTTATCTGTAACATTTGTCAGCAAAAGCTAAGTAGAGGCCAAAAAATACATAGTTTGAGTACTTCATGCATGAACCGGCACATGGACATGAAGCATAAGTTGCAGTGGGAAGCTCAGTGTGCTACAATGCGGCCTAGCCGGCCGGGCCAACCACCGTCTGCCATATCTTGTGCATCCGCGGCCTCTTCATCCTCTGTGACTGGGGGGACAGCAGTCACACCTGTTTTGGGGCGCAGACCTGCCACCTCTTTACCCGCAACAGCCAGCGTGATTGGCAGGTCATCATTTTCTTTGGAGGTGGGAACACCAGCTGGTGTTGAGCGCTGTCCGACATCGATAGCACCACCTTTGGATGAAGGCAACCTAACATGTCCGCCTGCATCTTCCTCACAGACCGGCAGTTTGCCGGGGACACCCTTATCAACCCCGTCTAAGCACAATAGCCAGCCCTCGGTCCCTCAGATGTGGACAAGTAAAAGACCATTTCCTCCTAGCCATGAGAAAGCTAAGAGGTTGAATTTCACCATCTGCAAGCTCTTGGCTACAGAAATGCTGCCTTTCCGCCTGGTGGACACAGAGGATTTTCGAGACCTTATGTCCGTCGCAGTGCCCCAGTACCAGATGCCCAGTCGGCACTACTTCTCAAAGAAAGGTGTGCCTGCGCTCCACCAGCATGTCGCACACAACATCACCGCTTCTTTGAGAAACTCTGTGTGTGACAGGGTGCATTTCACCACAGACACTTGGACGAGTAGGCATGGACAGGGGCGTTACATGTCGCTGACTGGGCACTGGGTAACTATGGTGACAGCAGGACAAGGGGCTGCTGTCCAAGTCTTGCCGTCCCCACGAGTTGTGCGTCAATCCTCTTTATGTCAAAGTTCCTCCACTGCTTCTGCCTCCTCAACCTCCTCTCGGTCTTCCACCTGCACCCAAAGCCTGTCTGGTCATGCCACAAGCTTTCTAACTGCGCAGAAGGGATCCTGCACACCTCCTTACTATGCTGGCAGTAGGGCTCAACGTCATCAGGCGGTTTTTACATTGAAATGTCTGGGAAATGTGAGTCACACAGCTGAGGAGTTGTGGTCAGCTCTGGAGAACCAATTTCATGAATGGTTGTCTCCACTGGACCTGAAACCAGGGAAGGCCGTGTGCGACAATGCTGCAAACCTGGGTGCGGCCCTTCGCCGGGGCAATGTCACACACGTGCCTTGTATGGCTCACGTGTTGAACCTGGTTGTCCAGCAATTTTTAGCCCACTATCCCAGACTAGATGGCCTTCTGCAGAGGGCACGGTAGCTGTGTGCTCACTTCCGCCGTTCGCATCCCGCAGCTCAGCGACTTACATCTCTACAGAAGTCATTGGGCCTGCCACTTCACCGGCTAAAATGCGATGTGCCTACCCGGTGGAATTCAACTCTGCACATGTTGCAGCGACTGTGGCAGCACCGACAAGCCCTGGTGCAATACGTTCTGACGTATAGCCTGGGCCAACGAGATTCAGAGGTGGAGCAAATCACGCTGGAGGAGTGGTCTCAGATCAGGGACCTATGCACCCTTCTGCACAGTTTTGAAATGGCGACGAAGATGTTTAGTGCTGACGATGCCATTATCAGCATGACTATTCCGGTGATTTACATGCTGGAGCACATGTTAAACAGAATTCGGAGTCAGGTGGTGGCACAAGAGGAGGTGGAGGAAGTAGAGGAGGAGGAGTTGTATGCGGAAGGGCTAACATCTGCAAGGTCCAGAAGGTCGGCAGCACCAATTCGGCAGGCATGTGAGGGTGGGGGAGATGGTTTTACCAGGGCGCATGGTAGCAGCCAAACTAGTGAGGAAGGTGCAGGAGCCCAGGAAGAAGTGGAGGACGAACTGATGGAAGACTCATCAGATGAGGGAGACCTTGATCACATTTCTGTTGTGCGAGGTTGGGGGGAGAGGACAGAGGAAGGAAGCATGATTGTTACCTCGCCACCAACACAACAGGGACTTGGTGCTCCTGGATGCGCAACACACATGAGTGCCTTCTTGCTGCACTACCTGCAACATGACCCTCGAATTGTGAGAATTAGAAATAATCCTGACTACTGGGTTGCCACACTGTTAGATCCCCGGTACAAAAGTAAATTTGCAGAAATTATTCCTGCCATAGAAAGGGA
The DNA here is from genome assembly GCF_046119375.1 of Phyllobates terribilis. Taxonomy (NCBI): domain Eukaryota; kingdom Metazoa; phylum Chordata; class Amphibia; order Anura; family Dendrobatidae; genus Phyllobates; species Phyllobates terribilis. The sequence goes on along the minus strand of NW_027362763.1, from coordinate 731,963,762 downwards.
TGCACGCATGCAGGAGTATCAGCAGAGACTGTTGCAGAATCTTACATGTGCTTTTCCACAAAATACCAGTGGTGCACGTAGTGAATCTCACAGTTCCAACTTGCCAACCGTGGGACCGTCAAGTGTTCAGCACTCAAACCATAACAGAACCACAGTATCTGCTGGTAACATCAATTTTGCGGAATCATTTCACCACTTTTTTAGCCCATCCTTTGCAAGGCCACAGGAGACAAGAAGTCTGACACATAGTCAACGCCTAGAGACGATGGTACAGGAGTATCTCCAAGTAAACATTGAAGCCACGACTGTGTCACTGGACCCTTGCTCTTTTTGGGCTTCCAATCTGGATAAATGGCCGGAGCTAGCCACTTACGCCTTGGAGATCTTGTCATGCCCCGCAGCCAGCGTTCTGTCTGAACGTGTGTTCAGCGCTGCTGGTGGTGTGCTGACAGATAAGCGCACGCGGCTCTCCACTGATAATGAAGACAGACTCACGTTCATAAAGATGAACAAATCATGGATCCGAAACGACTTTTCTACCCCTGTGTCATCCTGGGGAGAGTAAAAGCTTGATGATTGGTTAAAATCACCCTACCAACCGTTTTAAGCTTTAAAATTACTAATCATGTTTATCTGTATCTTGACTGGAAAATAATTTGGGCTTTGTAGCAGTGTGCAGCACTGATCCTATTAGGCCATCTATAATAAGCTCCACCAGATTTAAAATTAAAAATAATTTTTAGCTGCATCTAGCCCGGAAAATAATTTTGGGGCTCCGAGATGCGCAAGACACATAAGTGCCTTCTTGCTGCACTACCTGCAGCATGACCCTCATATTGTCAGAATTCGAAGTAATCATGACTACTGGGTTGCCACACTCTTAGATCCCCCAAACTTTTCGATCAACCTTTTCATTTTAATAAAGACCAAAAAAATGGTCATTTTTGAAATTATAAGCATTAGCAGGTTGTTAGAAACTGAAATCAAACAGTTTTCAACTCAAAACTTTATTCTAGGTGATGTTACATTTTCACATAGGACCCCTTGTTCGAAAGGAGCTTCTGAACTCTCTCGTCCATTGAATTTGTCAGGTTTTGGATGGTTTCTGCTTCAATTGTTTTGCATGAGGACAGAATACCCTCCCAGAGCTGTTGCTTAGATGTGAACTGCCTCCCGACATCATAGACACTCCTTTTAATGATGCTCCAAAGGTTCTGAATGGGGTAGAGGTCAGGGGAGCATGGGGGTCACACCATAAGTTTGTCCCCTTTTATGCCCATATCAGCCAGAGATGCAGATGTTTTATGTGCAGCATGAGATGGTGCATTATCATGCAGAAAAATGATCTTGCTGTGAAATACACGGTTCTTCTTCTTGAACCATGGCAGGAAGTGCTGTTTGAGAAAATCCACATACATTATGGAGTTCATCTTTAGCGCCTTCAGGGATCCTAAAGGGGCCGACAATCTCTCTCCCCATGATTCCAGCCCAAAACATTACTCCACCTCCTCCTTGTTGGCGCTGTACCCGTGTTTGCGTGGGGTGTCCATCAACCAGCCATCCTCCACTCCATCCATCTGGACCATCGAGCGCTGCACGGCACTCATCCGTGAACAAAACAGTTTTGAAATCAGTCTTCATGTAATGTTTGGCCCACTGGAGCCGTTTCTGCTTGTGTGAAGTGGATAGAGGAGGTCGACAGGATGGCGTATGCACAGCTGCAAACCTCTGAAGGACCCTGCATCTTGTTGTTCGGGGGACGTTGGAGGCACAAGCAGCTTCAAAAACTTGTCTGCTGCTATGACAAGGCTTTTTTGCCGCTGCTCTTTCAACCTGACGTAATTGCCTGTAGGAAAGAGTCCTCAATTTGCCCTTATCAGCACGCACACGTGTGTACTGTGAATCAGCTACATACTTCTTGATTGCCAAGACACTTCATCCTGATCATCGCACAATGTTGATTGTAGTCATGCCTTGACCTAAACCCTCCACAATTTGTTGCTTCTCAGCAGCCGACACATCCTTTTTCTTTCCCATTTTGGCAGAAAATGTAGGCTGCTTAATAATGTGAGAGAGCCTTCTTAAGTAGTCTTGCCTTTCATTGGACACACCTGCCAAACTAATTAGCACAGGTGTCTGCAATTGCTTACAGTGATATAAAGAGCCCTGACACACATCACCATCAATGAGTTTAACTGACAAACAAACAAATTCTTCCCTTATCACTCCTAAACACTTTTTGCATAATAATTTGGAACGCGGTGTACATGTGCTTTTCCACAAAACACCAGTGGTTCACGTAGTGAATCTTACAGTTCTAACTTGCCAACCGTGGTCTGTATGGAATTGTTCAATAAAGGGCCCAAAATTAAGATAACATAGATGGGAGAGGTCTCTATGAATAGGAATTCCTAAGTATTTGATACCCTGTGAGGGCCAGGCAAAGGGAAAGTTGGACTGGATGGAATCCTATATGGATTTGGGGAGGGAGACATCGAGGGCCTCAGACTTCGCTGCATTGATTTTAAAATTTTACCATGTAACAAAGTGATCTATTTCAGCCATAACAGCATGGATGGATATATGTGATTGAGTGATATATACTAGGACATCATCAGCAAATAGAGAGCACTTGTACTCGGTGCCTCCCACCTCAATCCACCTAATATTGGGGTTATGGCGAATTGATGAGAGCAGGTGCTCCGTCACTAGGATGTATAAGAGAGGGGACAGAGGACATCCCTGCCTTGTCCCATTGGTGATTGTGAAAGGTGATGAAAATGTTCTGACGCACCCCCTGGGCCTTGGGACACCCGGAGCCGGACCCTTTTTGGTGGATGCTGGTGGTTGTAGTCTTCGTGGCGGCGACCCGGTTCCGTGGCTCAGGGCGGTCAAACCAGTGGCGGAACTATTTATGTGGTTTTGATGTTTAAATGTCCGACTGCGCCACCCGTGGATTGCGGTCAGAGTGAACCGCCGCTACAGGGCAGACCGCTGAGGCTGGTGTTGTGGGTGCAGCAGAGCGTAGCATAACTCCCCACGGGAGGAGTATAGCCTCAGGGCAGTGTATGCGGAGGATGGGGGTGATGGTGCAGGGCAGCAGCAGTAACGACACGGAGTCAGTGATGCAGTCCATGGCCTTTACTCACAGTTCTTATTATCCAGACCACGTCTGCAGGTAACGGCTGCCCACGTCGTACTGTGCTCACCAGGTGAGGGGCTCAGACAACTCTCAGATAACTTTGGAGCACTTCACAGGACCCCCTTTGTGTGTCCTTTGTCTGGCCTTTCTTACCAACACTTCTATCCAGCTGCCTCGGGCCTCCTCTTGGTAAACTTGGCGCCAGTTTCCCTGACCCTATGTGGTGCCTTCCTAGCGGGTGTAGCGAGGGGCTGCGCCACATAAAATGTCAGAGCCTCCGGTTTCTAGCTGAGGGTCGTTTCCTGCCTCCACTAGTTAGGGGACCGGTCTCCCCCTTTGGCCTGACCCCTCCACGCAGGTGGATTCGGGCGTGCGGTGGCGACTCGCCCGTCCGCACCCCTGGGATCCCTTCATTCCTCGTTCCTGGAGCCTTCTCCGCTCCTCTTCCTTCCTTCTCCCTCTTCCAGGCCTGGGCCTCTGTTACTAGGCCCGCCTCCGGAGCAGAGCTCATGCAGAGCCCCTGCTCCCTGCCACTTCTGCTCAGACTTCTCTGCACTGAACTAAGATGGTGCCCACCTTTTATACTCCCTTCTCAATGCACCCAGGAACTGCTTCCTCCCTGCTCCTGCACTACAGGGTTCCCCTTCCTCAGTGTTCCCTCCCCCCACTCCAGCCAGGGACAGGGACTGTCGTGCCCATCTCAGGGGCATATTGGTCGCCCTGCCCCACGGCAATGTGGTGTAATGCATGCAGGTGTCGGGTCCTGATCCACACTCCATCCTTACCTGAGAGTGAGATATCACACCTCTGGGTGAGGTGCAATACGTCTGTAGCAACCGAGCCCTCAGGGTGCTACAGTTCCATTTATCTTCAGCCTAGGTGACGTATTGCGATACAGGGCCGTGATTTTGGCTATAAAAGGGTCCCCTAGACCCCTACACCAAGCTTTTTAAGAGAATCATATATGGCGTGCCAGGAGACTCTATGGAATGCTTTCTCAGCATCCAACGAGAGTATCTAATTACAAATTTTTAACTGCATCTAGCCCAGGAAATACTTTGTGCCTAGTAGCAGTGTCTGCTAGTCAGCGGATTATCCCGGCTGTTAAGCAAGCTACACCACCTGTAGTTTAGACACTTAATTTTTTCAAAGGAAATGCTTCGGGACCATGGGATACTCAGTGAAGAGCATCAGGAGGCACCCCAAGGCATAGGGGCTGGGACTGGCAGTAGGATGCCTTGCGGTGGACAGCCGAGCTCGATCCTTATAAAAGCTTTTTAACTGCAGCAGCTTTAGTGGACGCTACTGGAGCTGGAATTACGCGGCTGCTGGCATGAGACTTGCCCTCCAATAGATCCTTGTAAATGGATTTAAAGTGTATTCATTCAAATTAGAGAGACAATTTAAATTAAAAAGCTTAGAGCTGCCTCCACCACAGGGGGGCTCGCTCGACCCACCAGCGGAGAGGCACCAGTATTGGGTGAGGGGGGCTGGCCATCAGGGTTCACCGCGGCTCTGGCACAAACCCGGCGACACGCAGGTGGCACGGGCAGGAGCGGACTGGCCGTGTCGGCTTCTCACTTTTTGGATTTTAGAAGGGCATGACATGCCTATATCTGTGTCTCCCCCTCCTTTTACTCCTCCACCTCTTTTATTTTCGCATGACTATATGTGCTTGTCACTTTTCCATGTGTTAGTTGTGTCTTCTGAGCAGTTTGTCAGCTTTTGGACACCTTTGAAGGTGTTTTCTATGTGTTTCTATGTGTTTTTGTTTGCCTGCCATTGGTTTTAACGGTGTTCGAAGGTGTTCGACGAACAGTTCGACGAACAGTTCGGCGAACACACGGGTGTTCGACGAACCGAACCGAACTCGAACACTACGGGGGTGGCTCAACACTAAATATTAGTCCAACACGGCCTTCCCTCTCGTTGGTTCCTGCACTAGTTGGGAGAGATAATTATCCTTAATATTTGTCAAGAACCTTTTTCCTTTCTGAGATCTACAGGTTTCTGTTTCCCAGTCAATATCCGGGTAGTTGAAATCCCCCATTACAATCACTTCATTATGTTTTGCTACTTTGTCTATTTGTCCTAATAGCAGATTCTCATTCTCCTCTGTTACATTTGGTGGCTTATAGCAGACCCCCAGTAATATTTTATTATTATTTTTAGTTCCCTCTATCTCTACCCACATGGACTCGACCCCCTCTTCTCCCTCTCCTATATCTTCCCTTAGTCTGGGTTTTAGACATGACTTTACATATAAGCAGACTCCTCCGCCTTTCCCCTGTTTCCGGTCCCTTCTAAATAAACTATAATCTAATAAATTTACCGCCCAGTCGTAGCTATCGTCTAGCCAAGTCTCTGTTATACCTACGATGTCATACCTCTCCTCCGATATAAGCGCCTGCAGCTCATCCGCCTTATTGGTCAGGCTTCTTGTGTTGGTCAGCATGCAAGATAAAACTTTGGGGTTATTTAGCATCCTATTCTTCTCTAACGATCTAACTGTACTATCCCCACCCCCCTCTCCACCGTCATTATATTCACTTCTCCCCTTCCCCCTTGCTTGCCTCACATCCCACCTATTTCCTTGGTTTCCCTCCCCCGTCTCTAGTTTAAAAACTCCTCCAACCTATTAGCCATCTTCTTCCCCAGCACCGCTGCACCCTACCCATTGAGGTGCAGCCCGTCCCTACAGTAGAGCCTGTAGCCGACCGCGAAGTCGGCCCAGTTCTCCATGAACCCAAACCCTTCTGCCTTGCACCAACTCTTTAGCCACTTATTCACCTCCCTAACTTCCCGTTGGCGCTCCTGTGTGGCTCGCGGGATTGGTAGTATTTCTGAGAAAACGACCTTGGAGGTCCTTGCCCTAAGCTTCCTACCTAGGTCCCTGAAATCATTTTTAAGGACCCTCCATCTACCACTCACTTTGTCATTGGTGCTGATGTGGACCATGACCGCTGGGTCTTCGCCAGCCCCACCCAGTAACCTGTCAACCCGATCCGCGATGTGCCGGACTCGAGCGCCAGGGAGGCAGCACACCGTTCGGCGATCCCGGTCTTTGTGACAGATTGCCCTGTCTGTCCCCCTAATAATAGAGTCACCCACTACCAGAACCTGTCTTGCCTGCCCTACACTTCCCCCCTCCCCCTCATTACTGGAGCATACACTCCCCCGGCGGTCAGAGGATCTGTCGTGCTCCAATAATGCCGGTTCTGAACCAGCCTTCCTATACTTCTTCCCTCTATCCCTCCTAACTGTTATCCAGCTCCCTGCCTGTTCAGCCTGCACTTCCCCTCTATGCTCCACCCCCAGTATTGACCCATTGAGTGTCTGCTCGGTGAGCAGCAAACTCCGTTCCATGTTATCGATGCTCCTCAGTACCGCTATCTGAGCACTTAGATCCAGAATTTGGGCTTCCAAGTGCATGATATGCTCACATCTCTCGCAGCAGTATGGAACCTCGAGCGGTTGCTCACGGAATGCATACATTGCGCAAGATGTACACTGCACGGCTCCTGCCAAAATGGACGTCATTCTAAATATGGGGATACAGTCAGTATATATATACAAGTACAAAACACAATTATTTATATATAGGTGTATGGACGGGGATCAATTAGGGATGTGCAAGTGTATCAATTAGATATCGGCGGGGGATCAGTTAAGTATCAAGTATGGACGGGGGAATCAGATAAGTAGGTCAGGTGGATTAATTAGGCAAAAAAGTAAAGTAAAGAAAGAATGAAATACAGTCAGCAATTCAGTCCTAAGTCCTCCCTTCCAAACTCCCTGAATCCAAAGTCACTGAAAAACAAGTCACACACTTACTTTCATTCGCACTTACTCTCCAGACACACGCAGCTCGTTCACACTCGCAAACTAAGAGATTTAAAGAGTTTTTTTTTTTTTTTTTTCTTTTCCAGCAATGTACCCTTCACCTCAATGCACTTCCAAAGGACTTGATGTCCAACCAGCTGCCCCTTATAAACCCTTAATTATGATCCCTTCCCCTTAATTAACCCCTTGTGAGTAAATCTACACCTCAGGATTTTAGTGCAATGTAGTTAACCCTTAAATACACAGGTAGTAAACTAAGAAACTAAAACTGTAGTGAGAAAATAGGTTTTAAAAAGCCCAATAAATCTAAACAGGTAGAAAAGCACTCAGCAGGTCACAATGCAGCACTCACCGCAATTCACACAGGTATTTTCTGCAGGATTCCCAAATACCTCTTCACTGAAAAACAAGTCACACACTTACTTTCGTTCGCACTTACGCTCTGGACACACGCAGCTCGTTCACACTCGCAAACTAAGAGATTTGAAGAGTTTTTTTTTTTTTTTTTTTTCTTCCTTTTCCAGCAATGTACCCTTCACCTCAATGCACTTCCAAAGGACTTGATGTCCAACCAGCTGCCCCTTATAAACCCTTAATTATGACCCCTTCCCCTTAATTAACCCCTTGTGAGTAAATCTACACCTCAGGATTTTAGTGCAATGTAGTTAACCCTTAAATACACAGGTAGTAAACTAAGAAACTAAAACTGTAGTGAGAAAATAGGTTTTAAAAAGCCCAATAAATCTAAACATGTAGAAAAGCACTCAGCAGGTCACAATGCAGCACTCACCGCAATTCACACAGGTATTTTCTGCAGGATTCCCAAATACCTCTTCACTGAAAAACAAGTCACACACTTACTTTCGTTCGCACTTACGCTCCGGACACACGCAGCTCGTTCACACTCGCAAACTAAGAGATTTGAAGAGTTTTTTTTTTTTTTTTTTTTCTTCCTTTTCCAGCAATGTACCCTTCACCTCAATGCACTTCCAAAGGACTTGATGTCCAACCAGCTGCCCCTTATAAACCCTTAATTATGACCCCTTCCCCTTAATTAACCCCTTGTGAGTAAATCTACACCTCAGGATTTTAGTGCAATGTAGTTAACCCTTAAATACACAGGTAGTAAACTAAGAAACTAAAACTGTAGTGAGAAAATAGGTTTTAAAAAGCCCAATAAATCTAAACATGTAGAAAAGCACTCAGCAGGTCACAATGCCGCACTCACCGCAATTCACACAGGTATTTTCTGCAGGATTCCCAAATACCTCTTCACTGAAAAACAAGTCACACACTTACTTTCGTTCGCACTTACGCTCCGGACACACGCAGCTCGTTCACACTCGCAAACTAAGAGATTTAAAGAGTTTTTTTTTTCTTCCTTTTCCAGCAATGTACCCTTCACCTCAATGCACTTCCAAAGGACTTGATGTCCAACCAGCGGCCCCTTATAAACCCTTAATTATGACCCCTTCCCCTTAATTAACCCCTTGTGAGTAAATCTACACCTCAGGATTTTAGTGCAATGTAGTTAACCCTTAAATACACAGGTAGTAAACTAAGAAACTAAAACTGTAGTGAGAAAATAGGTTTTAAAAAGCCCAATAAATCTAAACAGGTAGAAAAGCACTCAGCAACTCACAATGCAGCACTCACCGCAATTCACACAGGTATTTTCTGCAGGATTCCCAATACCTCTTCACTGAAAAACAAGTCACACACTTACTTTCGTTCGCACTTACGCTCCGGACACACGCAGCTTGTTCACACTCGCAAACTAAGAGATTTAAAGAGTTTTTTTTTTTTTTCTTCCTTTTCCAGCAATGTACCCTTCACCTCAATGCACTTCCAAAGCAACCCAATGCACACAGATTACATAATTCTCATGGACCATTTGAACCTCAGGTGTGGAGATGTATTCAGGTAATTTGTGTCATGCCATGCTTAGTGCCACAGCACTGCTAAAACTCCACTGTTCCAGTTAGCACTGATTCAGCCCTTCAGTACTTGTTCTGCATATCGTCTGAAGCTTTTTCATCACCACTTCACTCCAACTCATCTGTCTTGCAGTACCAACACCACCTGTCTGTGTTGCTGAAGAACTACTCTTAAAGACCAGGGGCTTCAAAGATCCATCTTAAAAGGCGAGACAAAACAGCTGGGTCCATGAGGATTAGGAGTAAACCCACTTAGACCTTTGTCTCAGGGTTCTTACCTAGCCAACTCTGCCATCTTTACTTTTTGGAGAAGACTTTTGTTGGCCTCTCTTCCTCATGGAGGTGGGCTAATTTGCATAATCACAGAGTTCAAATGACCTAAATAACTTTTTAAGTATTATACTAGCCATAATACCATACAACATCAACCTTTATAAATCCTCCAGCGGTTTTCCAACTAAATACATTCATCTACATAACAGATTCTAAATGTTTGATCACTAGAAGTCTGACTGCTGGGACCTCCATGATTATAATAATGGGAACCACAAAGACCCACAGAACCTTTAGGATCTGAAGAGTGTTTGTGTAGAAGAGTAGGCCAAAATCACACCTGAGCAATGCATGCAACTAGTTTCTCTATATAAGAGGTGTCTTGAAGCTGTCATCGCCAACAAAGGCTTTTGTACAAAGTATTAAATAAATTTCAGTAAGTGTGTTCAATACTTTTCCCTGTGTCATTTCTCATTATTGCACATAACTTAATTTCTGGACATCTATGGTTTGATTTATTTGCCTGTGTGGATTGGATGGGTTGTTACCGACATCTGGTGAGAATTTCATGTCAATCGTACCTTTAGAAATATATTTACTTAGAAAACTGGTGATGTGTTCCATACTTATTTCACCCGCTGTGTATGTGTACAGGGTGGGCCATTTATATAGATACACCTAAATTAAATGGGAATGGTTGGTGATATCAACTTTCTGTTTGTGGCACATTAGTATATGGGAGGGGGAAAACTTTTCCAGATGGGTGGTGACCATGGTGGCCATTTTGAAGTCGGCCATTTTGGATCCAATTTTATTTTTTTTATTGGGAAGAGGGTCATGTGACACATCAAACTTATTGAGAATTTCATAAGAAAAGCAATGGTGTGCTTGGTTTTAACGTAACTTTATTCTTTCATGAGTGTTTTACAAGTTTATGACCACTTATAAAATGTGTTCAAAGTGCTGCCCATTGTGTTGGATTGTCAATGCAACCCTCTTCTCCCACTCTTGACACACAGATAGCAACACCGCATAAGAAATGCTAGCACAGGCTTCCAGTATCCATTGTTTCAGATGCTGCTCATCTCGTATCTTGATGGTATGGTGTGGTATATGGAGTACAAAGATAGTGGGGCCATTCTTCATCAATGGAAACCTCAATGCCACTGGATATCTGAAATTGCTACATGATGATGATTTGCCCTCTTTATGCACTGAAGATGGCACATTCCGTGAGTTTTTCCAACAAGTTGGTGCACCACCACATTATGGGTGTCAGGTCCGAGCATTCCTACATGAACAGTTTCCTGGAAAGTGGATTGGTCATCGTGGGCCAGTTGAATGGCCACCAAGGTTTCCCGATCTGACCCTCTTAGACTTTTATCTTTGGGGTCATCTGAAGGCAATTGTCTATGCTGTGAAGATACGAGATGTGCAGCATCTGAAACAATGGATACTGGAAACCTGTACTGGCACTTCTTCTGCGGTGTTGCTATCAGTGTGTCAAGAGTGGGAGAAGAGGGTTGCATTGACAATCCAACACAATGGGTAGCACTTTGAACACATTTTATAAGTGGGCATAAACTTGTAAAAAACTCATGAAAGAATAAAGTTACGTTAAAACCAAGCACACCATTGTTTTTCTTATGAAATTCTCAATAAGTTTGATGTGTCACATGACCCTCTTCCCATTGAAAAGAATAAAATTGGATCCAAAATGGCTCACTTCAAAATGGCCGCCATGGTCACCACCTATCTGGAAAAGTTTTCCTCCTCCCATATACTAATGTGCCACAAACAGGAAGTTTAATTTAGGTGTATCCATATAAATGGCCCACCCTGTATGTGTGTGTATATATATATATATATATATATATATATATATATATACTGCTCAAAAAATTAAAGGGAACACTTAAACCACAGAATATAACTCCAAGTAAATCAAACTTCTGTGAAACTGTCAAACTGTCCACTTAGGAAGCAACACTGATTGGCAATCAATTTCACATGCTGTTGTGTAAATGGAATTGACAATAGATGGAAATTATTGGCAATTATCAAGACACATTCAATAAATGAGTGGTTCTGCAGGTGGGGACCACAGACCACATCTCAGTACGAATGCTTTCTGGCTGATGTTTTGGTCACTTTTGAATTTTAGTTGTGCTTTCACACTCGTGGTAGCATGAGACGGACTCTACAACCCACAGAAGTTTCTCAGGTAGTGCAGCTCATCCAGGATGGTACATCAATGCGAGCTGTGGCAAGAAGGTTTGCTGTGTCTGTCAGCCTAGTGTCTAGAGGCTGGAGGCGCTACCAGGAGACAGGCCAGTACACCAGGAGACGTAGAGGGGGCCGTAGGAGGGCAACAACCCATCAGCAGGACCACTACCTCCGCCTTTGTGCAAGGAGGAACAGGAGGAGCACTGCCAGAGCCCTGCAAAATGACCTCCAGCTGGCCACAAATGTGCATGTGTCGGCACAAATGGTTAGAAACCGACTCCATGAGGGTGGTATGAGGGCCCGACGTCTACAGATAGGGGTTGTGCTCACAGCCCAACACCGTGCAAGATGCTTGCCATTTGCCACAGAACACCAGGATTGGCAAAGTCACCACTGGCACACTTTGTTCTTCACAGATGAAAGCAGGTTCACACTGAGCACATGTGACAGAAGTGACAGTCTTGATACGCCGTGGAGAGTGATCAGCTGCCTGCAACATCCTTCAACATGACCGGTTTGGCAGTGGGTCAGTAATGGTGTGGGGTGGCATTTCTTTGGAGGGCCGCACAGCCCTCCATTTGCTCGGGAGAGGTAGCCTGATGGCATTAGGTACCAAGATGAGATCCTCAGACCCCTTGTGAGACCATATGCTGGTGCGGTTGGCCCTGGGTTCCTCCTAATGCAGGACAATGCCAGACCTCATGTGGCTGGAGTGTGTCAGTATTTCCGGCAAGATGAACACATTGAAGCTATGGACTGGCCTGCCCGTTCCCCAGACCTGAATCCGATTGAGCACATCTGGGACATCATGTCTCGCTCTATCCACCAACGTCACATCTCACCCCATACTGTCCAGGAGTTGGCGGATGCTTTAGTCCAGGTCTGGGAGGAGATCCCACAGGAGACCATCTGCAACCTCATCAGGAGCATGCCCAGGCATTGTAGGGAGGTCATACAGGCACGTGGAGGCCACACACAATACTAAGCCTCATTTTGACTTGTTTTAAGGACATTACATCAAAGCTGGATCAGCCTGAAGTGTGTTTTTCCACTTTAATTTTGGGCGTGACTCCACATCCAGACCTCCATTGGTTAATACATTTGATTTCCATTGATGATTTTTGTGTGATTTTGTTGTCAATACATTCAACTTTGTACAGAACAAAGTATTCAATGAGAATATTTCATTCATTCAGATCTAGGATGTGTTATTTGAGTGTTCCCTTTATTTTTTTGAGCAGTGTGTGTGTGTATATATATATATATATATATATATATATATACATACATATATATCTGTATATATATATATGAATATATATATATATATATATATATATATTGGGTGGTCCAAAAGTAGGTGGACAGAAATAATAACATTTATTTTGATTTATATATAAAATTATATTTACTAACACAAGCATAGCATTGACAATTAAATTTTATTCTGAACAATAATACAAAATCCTTTAAATTTTATCAACGCAGGTGCTCAAACTTTTTTCCATTACAATTTGCACAGCTTTGAAGTCTGCCTCTTACTCTTTAACAAACTTTTTTGCACAAGTCTCTTTGGATATTAATTTCTTGAAATGCATCTCTTATGTAATTTTTCAAATCACTGACACTTTTTGGTTTTCGACTATAAACTTTGTCCTTGAGTACTCCCCAAAAGGAAAAAATCCATTGGGGTCAAGTCTGGTGAACATGCCGGCCAATCAAGTGGGCCTCTTCGGCCAATCCATTTATTAGGAAATGTTTCATCAAGATACTCGCGGACTACTCTTGAATAATGTGGAGGGGCCCCATCTTGTTGGAAATAAAGGTCATTTGAATTAGGCTCTTGCTGTAACTGGGGAACAACTTGATTCATTAGAATTTCGAGATACTTATCTCCTGTGACTGTTCCATCAAAAAATATTGGTCCTAAAAAAACAAAACTTGAAATACCACCCCAAACATTGACTCCAGGCTCATTTAGTTGTTGCTCTAATGTTAAATGCATGTTCTCATTATACCAGTAAATACAATTATGTCTGTTAATATGGCCGGATAATTTGAAAGAAGCTTCATCACTCCACATAATGTTAACTAAAATTACTGGATTTTCTTCAGTTTCATTAAGCATAATCTCACTAAATTGCAGCCGCCTGTCTGGATCATTCTCCAATAAACCATGAATTAGACGTGGAAGATAAGCTTTCCACCCAATAGATTTCAGGATTCGCATGATAGGAGCTCGTGAAATTCCCAATTCCAAAGGGTTTCTTCTGGTGGACTTTTTTGAACTCTGAACAAATGTTTCACCAACAAGTTGTTTATTATCTTCTGTACAGACTCTTTTGGGTCGACCAGTTTTTGGAGCATTAAGGATTGAGCCAGTGGCATTGAATTTGTCATGAATGCGGTAAATGGTTTGTCTCTTTGGGGCTTGAGTACCAAATGTTTCAACCCAATTTCCTCTAACGGTTTCAGCATTTTGAGATTTCCAATACTCTTTTAAAATCCATTTTCTTTGATCTGTATTTAAATTATTTGCCATTATGTGTTATTTGAATTATCTGAAAAGATTCGGGGGAGATCTATCTGTGAAAACTAGATTTGTGAAACTGGCTCAGTTGCCCTTAGCAACCAATCAGATTCCTCCTTTCATTTTCCAAAGAGTCTGTGAGGAATGAAAAGTGGAATCTGATTGGTTGCTAAGGGCAACCGAGCCAGTTTCACTTTACACCATGTTTGATAAATCTCCCCCTTCATAACCTTATTACACTTTCTGTCCACCTACTTTAAACCACCCTGTGTGTGTGTATATATGTATATATGTATATGTAATATGCATTTTTTGTTTTGATTTGTATTGCATTTCTTTTATTTAACATTAACTGTACAAGAATCTATATTGTGAGTTTTTACATAGAGTTTTTAAGGATAACTAAAATTCTTTCATTTCTGCCTTATGCCATCAGCTTTTAATCAGTTCAGCATATAGTATTTCTTCTAATTCCCTCTAGCTTTACACGTATTAACGTAAATTTCTGGGTGACAAGTGAGGTAAAGTGTTCTATTAAGGTAAAGTGTAGATTATGGCTCTGGCAGTCCTGAATGTATTCCAGTAATAAGAATTTTCTAACTTAGCTTTGCTAAATACAGGAAAAGTGAGGTCAGTCATTACCGGCTAATGGTTGATGGATGAAGGATGTCAGTGCAACAATACTGTTTCTGCACAAAAAGTATTTAGACAGGTAGTAAGTGTCAATAAGCATCCAAATTATTAGCATGATACAATATTTTCCAGCAGAATATTGCCCAGAGTATCCCACTGTCTCTAGAATTCAACAAGGTACCAACTGTTACCCGGGTAAGTGACGCACACACATAATGAAAAGAAATTGGGATTTACCAAACCATGTGACTTATTCTATTGCTCCAGGGTCTAGGTCTAAGGGCTTGTTCAGACACGTGTGAGATATTTGATTTTATATCAGATAGCACAGGAGTGCAAACTGACTATTGTTAGTCAATGAGGTCATTCACATGACAGATTTTTCTCACGGACAGAGTATCCAGATGAAAAAAATTACAGCATGCGCTACTGCACTCGTCTGATATTCAGAAGAGCACATGGAGCTGTACTCGGAACCAGTCATGTCCGTAATTACTGGGTGCAGCAGTTGTGATACAATAAGAGTTTTCTCTGCTGTATATATACAGTGCTGGCCAAAAGTATTGGCACCCCTGCAATTCTGTCAGATAATACTCAGTTTCTTCCTCAAAATGATTGCAATCACAAATTCTTTGGTATTATTCTCTTCATTTAATTTGTCTTCAATAAAAAAAATACAAAAAGAATTGTCCTAAAGCCAAATTGGATATAATTCCACACCAAACCTAAAAAAGGGGGTGGACAAAAGTATTGGCACCCTTTGAAAAATCATGTGATGCTTCTCTAATTCGTGTAATTAACAGCACCTGTAACTTACCTGTGGCACCTAACAGGTGTTGGCAATAACTAAATCACACTTGCAGCCAGTTAACATGGATTAAAGTTGACTCAACCTCTGTCCTGTGTCCTTGTGTGTACCACATTGAGCATGGAGAAAAGAAAGAAGACCAAAGAACTGTCTGAGGACTTGAGAAACCAAATTGTGAGGAAGCATGAGCAACCTCAAGGCTACAAGTCCATCTTCAAAGACTTGAATGTTCCTGTGTCTTCCGTGCGCAGTGTCATCAAGAAGTTTAAGGCTGTGTGCCCACGTAGCGTTTTTCAAGCGTTTATGCTGCGGAATTTCCGCAGCGGAAACGCTTGTAAAACGCTAGGTAATCCGCATCCCATGGTCCCCAAGGGGATTCCGCATGTTCTATGCACATGCTGCGGATTTTTCCGCAGCGTTTATGCTGCATACAAAAATCCGCAGCATGTCATTTAATTTTGCGGAAGTGCAGCGGAACTCCCGCCATTGACTTGCATTGAGACGCACAGAAACCGCGACTGTACATTTTTACAAGCGGCTTCTATGTGTCTCTATGTGCGGATGGTACCCAGTTCTGGAGGAGAGGAGCCTCTCATCCAGACCTGGGTACCATTGTACCTGTAAAAAAACAATAAAATAACAAATAAAGTTTATACTCATCTGTCCGGCGTCTTCACTCTGAATGCCAGCAGCGCTGAAGGACCTTCGGTGATGTCACAGTCATGTGACCACAGGCCCTTCACCGCTCTGTCTCGCGATATGCCGGCAGCCGGCAACCAGCCAGGAAGCAGCGCTGCCGCCACGCCGGGCATCGGGGGTGAGTATAGCTTTATTTGTTTTCATTTTTACGGTTCACACTGTATAAATCCATGCTGTTTGCATGGATTTATACAGTGTGACCTAGTTGTCAAGCACTTTCCAAGTGATGCTATCGCCTGGAAAGTGCTTGTCAATCTGCATGCGGAAACGCATGTGAACCTGCATGTGGATCCGCATGTATTCTGCAGGAAAAACGCATGCACAATCTGCATGCGCTTTTTTCTGCCAGGGAGATGCAGAAATGCTGCAGAAATTTTCTGCTTCATTTCTGCATCGTGGGCACATAGCCTAAAGCCCATGGCACTGTGGCTAACCTCCCTAGATGTGGACGGAAAAGAAAAATTGACGAGAGATTTCAACGCAAGATTGTGCGGATGGTGGATAAAGAACCTCGACTAACATCCAAACAAGTTCAAGCTGCCCTGCAGTCCGAGGGTACAACAGTGTCAACCCGTACTATTCGTCGGCGTCTGAATGAAAAGGGACTGTATGGTAGGATACCCAGGAAGACCCCACTTCTTACCCCGAGACATAAAAAAGCCAGGCTGGAGTTTGCCAAAACTTACCTGAGAAAGCCTAAAACGTTTTGGAAGAATGTTCTCTGGTCAGATGAGACAAAGGTAGACCTTTTGGGAAAAAGCGTCAACATAGAGTGTACAGGATGAGAACATTGTTCTTCCACTGTACGAAGCACTAGTCAGACCACACTTGGAATACTGTGCTCAGTTATGGGCCCCAATATATAGAAAGGATATAAATGAGCTTGAAAAGGTACAAAGAAGGGCAACAAAATTAATAAAGGGAATGGAGGGACTGCAATACCATGAGAGGTTGGCAAAACTAGGACTATTCAGCCTGGAAAGGAGAAGGTTGAGGGGGGACATAATAAATCTGTACAAATATGTTAGGGGACAGTATAGAGACCTTGCCAGGGAATTGTTCAAAGGAGGGATATTACGGTAACAAGAGGGCATTCACTAAGACTAGAAGAGAAAAGGTTCCAGCACCAGCATAGGAGGGGGTTCTTTACGGTAAGAGCAGTGAGAATATGGAATTCACTGAGTGAGGAGACGGTAATGTCGGATTCAATAAACATGACTGGATGCATTTCTAGATACCAGGCAGATTTCAGCATACTTAAAAATAGAATAAAATAGTATGTTGATACAGGGATTTATTCTGACTGCTGGTTTCAGAGTCGGGAGGGAATTTTTCCTCAGGTGAAGATTGGCTAAATCATTTGAGGTTTTTGCCCTCCTCTGGATCAACTTTAGCAATTACAGAACTAACAGGTCGAACTTGATAGACGCAAGTCTTTATTCAGCTTTACAAACTATGTTACTATGTTACTATGTAACAGGAAAAAAAAAGAGGAATTCAAAGAAAAGAACACGGTCCCTACAGTCAAATATGGTGGAGGTTCCCTGATGTTTTGGGGTTGCTTTGCTGCCTCTGGCACTGGACTGCTTGACCGTGTGCATGGCATTATGAAGTCTGAAGACTACCAACAAATTTTGCAGCATAATGTAGGGCCCAGTGTGAGAAAGCTGGGTCTCACTCAGAGGTCATGGGTCTTCTAGCAGGACAATGACCCAAAACACACTTCCAAAAGCACTATAAAATGGTTTGAGAGAAAGCACTGGAGACTTCTAATGTGGCCAGCAATGAGTCCAGACCTGAATCCCATAGAACACCTGTGGAGAGATCTCAAAATGGCAGTTTGGAGAAGGCACCCTTCAAATATCAGGGACCTGGAGCAGTTTGCCAAAGAAGAATGGTCTACAATTCCAGCAGAGCATTGTAAGAAACTCATTGATGGTTACCGGAAGCGGTTGTTCGCAGTTATTTTGGCTAAAAGTTGTGCAACCAAGTATTAGGCTGAGGGTGCCAATACTTTTGTCCGGCCCTTTTTTGGAGTTTTGTGTGAAATGATCAATGATTTCATTTTTGCTTCATTCTCTTTTGTGTTTTTTCCTTGCAAGCAAATTCAATGAAGAGAATAATACCAAAGAATTTGTGATTGCAATCATTTTCAGGAAGAAACTGAGTATTATCTGACAGAATTGCAGGGGTGCCAATACTTTTGGCCAGCACTGTAGCACTACTCAGAAAGGTGGCAACTAGCGATGATCGAGTATATTTCATTAACCCTTTCGGTGTCCACGCTCGGGTGCTCGCCGAGTATTTTGGCGTGCTCGGCATTTCTTTTACTATCACCGAGCCTGCAAGTGTCACGGCTGTTAGACAGCTGTGACACATGCAGAGATTGAGTGTCGAACAGGCAATCTCTGCATGTGTCACAGCTGTCTAACAGCCGTGACACTTGCAGGCTCGGTGATAGTAAAAGAAATGCCGAGCACGCCAAAATACTCGGCGAGCACCCGAGCGTGGTCACCGAAAGGGTTAATGAAATATACTCGATCATCACTACTGACAACCCTCCCATACCCCTTCCCACATCCCTAATTGGCAGCTTTTTGTGTATATTGTATATTGACAGTAAGCTGCTAATCAGTGCTGGGGTGTGTTTGGACCAGCAAGCGCTCGGGCAGTTAATCCGGCAGGAATAATCTCCTGCTGATAAAACTTTGATGGTATTGAAACTACAGCACACAGCCTAATATGTGACACATCATTAAAATCGGTATATCAGCCCCTACCTCATGCTGCCTTAGATTACATTGCAAAAACATGCTTACAGATTCCCTTCAAATCTAAAAAAGTTTGTGTAACATTTTCTTTTAATCCAGAAATCCTTAATCCTATAGGTATTGGATATGCACAATGTGTTGACATTCGAAAACAAAAGAGCAATGAACAAAACTCCTGACACAAAGATTGCATTTAATGACTTAGGGAGCATAAAATAATGTAAGGAACAGAGTGAAATCAGACAGAACACTGAGTGCCTTCGTCAATTAAGAAGGGTGATTTAATACATTCCAAGAATAACAGCTGCATATTTGACTCTATTGTCATCAAAAGTTAAATAAGCAGAAAAGTTCAGCTGCTTCTGTACGGCAAACATATTGTTGTGTTCTCTTTTGAATACTATGTTGCTTGTTGCTTGTTTTTTTCCTAGCACATTAATTTATGTTCTACAGCCAAAAGTTCATTGCTCAACGTCAAAAATGTTATTTATAAAGTTGTATGACTTTCTGAAAATAACAAACTATTTCATACATTTATCTCAATATAATGAGGACTAAATTGGCATTGGCATAAGATGCCGCAGTAAAGTGTTGCATTATGCAGATCCTATATACACCCAACTGAAACATGGCACTCTTTGTTCTTAGATTCCTGTAATACAGTACATTGGTATTTTAGATGTCAGATCTTAATCAATCCGAATAAGTCAGATGGTGACGTTGGTGGTCTGAGAAATGTTTGGAGAAGAGCAGAGAGAGCCATCAGAGCCAGGAAGAGCAGAAAGAGCCATCAGAGCCAGGAGCAGAACTCAGGAAGATTTGTATAAGATCAGCTAGCTAGGTGGTGCACTCAATATCTGCAACAGCAAAATAATAGGAATTTTAATAAAGCCTATTTAGAAAGCAAAAACAAGGATTTAATCCAGCCAGTTCCCTCCAGTTCTCCTGAGCTGGTTGTTAAAATAACAGAATAGATAAGAAGAGGAAACTGCAAACCAGTCCTCCAAGCACTCAATTGCTTCCACATCCGTACGACAAAGATAAAAATGAATAATCAAAACTGTCTCCTGGGCAAGGATACCAGTGACATTATGATGTCTCCACTACACCATCAGCATCCCTGTGTAGGAAATAGGCCTGGCCAGGAAGCAGACCAACAATTATTTTAATACATGCTATTATTTTAGGAGTACACAGTATGTATCAGTGTTATTTTCAGGGGGACAGTGTGTGGATGTATTATTTTCAGAGGGCACATTGTGGGTTAATATTTATTTCAGAGGACTCGGTATGGAGTAATATTTATTTTAGGGACAGTATTTTTAGATGATATTATTATATTCAGAAGGGCACAATGTCTGGCAGTAATATTTTAAGAGGGCACAGTGTGTATAAGAATTTTGTGTGTGCATATAGGATTAGGATCTGCTGCAAAAATGAAAGTGCCTGGCAGGCAAACTACAGAGGAGAGACTTGGCTTAAGAAACTTATGGTCTGGACTGCTATCAGACACAACATTCCCAGTAATTCAGTAAATATCATTGTGTACCCAGTCTCTGTGTTTCATAAATCCTGTATTCCCCTGTAAAATAACTCTCAGTGTGCCCTTACCATTGTTTGATCATACTTAGACCAGTAGTCTCACATGGTAGAATCTAGAGATGTGTGAATCTGTTCAAGACAGATTGAATTTGCCTTGAATTTATCAAAAATTAAAAATCTGCAGAATTCAAATTATTTCCAATTTGCTCCTCATTTATTAAGCAGAATGGTAACCAGACAGCCATCAATTTGCTGTATTGCAGTGGACAAAATGATGAAAAAAAATACTTGTCTCATCGCCTACCTGTCCCGTTGCAGCCCACCATCCAGTGCTCTCCACCTCCGTTTGCATCTTCTTCCTCAATGTTAATTCTGCACGAGGCTTCTGGCAACAAGTAAGCCTCAAATATCACAATGCATTTTATGAGATAACTAACTGATAACTTCATGCTGTTGTGAGGTCTGAGACCCAGAAGCCTTGCACCAAGTGAAAATTGCAAAATACTCGAGAGTACTGGAAGGTGGGCAATGTCAGGACAAGCAAAGAGTGAGAAGAGTATTATTTATTTCACCACATGTTTATAATGCTCTGTGATCTTCAAAGACACCAGAATTTAATAAGGCACATTTGATTTGCATTATGTAACTTTTATGAAAATCAAATTTCTCTGCCATTAGAGCAATCTGCTGAATTCGAATATCAGTAGATTCGCTCATCTCTAGTAAAAAAAAATGTCTATAGTGTTAAACTGATTTTATAACTACTATATTGAATAGAGAAGAAACAATATTCTGTGGTGCTCTATACTGTAGATATCAATCAATTTGCAGTTTGATTTGTGGGAGTGAGGCCAAAAACTGCCTGCCACCTTTTTTTCACATTGCATAAGATTGCATTAGTCACAGAAGGCTCACACCTCGGCTACAAATGCATTGACTTCCCCATAATGCCTTGCAGCTATCACATTACATGGTATAGCACAGCCAATTAGGAGGGACTATCATAGCTTGTATAGAAGTCAAGACAGGGAATGGAGGATTCATTCTAGGGTGATTTTGAGACAGTAAGAGGATGTCAGAGCGCATGGCTCAGCAATAGAGACAAATATAGAAAACCCTAAAACATTGGACAAATACTCCAGACAGTGAAATATTGTATAACTGCAGCACTGAAGAAGACAAGAGTAGTAATCTGTGAATAATACAGAGTTTCAATTGATAGGGGGAGAGATAATAATACAGCAATGGCAGACTTAATGTGATTGATCAGTGATATGGTGTACCTGGCATCTGTCCTGCTGTATTTTATTTACACTCAAACATTTTTTTTCTTCATTTTTAATGCAGTAGAAAGCAGAAGCAAGACAGCACAATAGATTTTATGGAAAAAAAATCAGAAATCAGTGTTGGTGTGGCTGCTTGTCACAAGAGACTGTACTGAGTTTTTGAAATTGTTGTGCAATCGTTTTTGTGAAGGGGGACTCATTGTGTTTTAAAAGTACAAAAGAAAATTTCATAAAATCCAGACATTTTGTTACAGATCCAGGTGGTGGAACCTCTATGCTGTGGTGCAAGGAGGGGCCAGAGGGGCGTGACTAAGTATCTACTCGGCCCGACCAAGATCGCACGGCGGCTCAGTCGACTCCGTGAACCAGGGAGGAACCGAGCAGAGGGACCAGGTGCAACTCTGGGACCGGCCTTGTATGAGAGCAGGTGACTCCCACGGGTCAGAAGGCAGGAACTGACCGGTACAGCGGATGAGCTAAGCAGGCAGGCTGACGGGTGGTCCGGGTAGACAAGCAGGCTGATTAGACTGATAGTCAGGCGAGTGCTCCGCATAGGCAAGCCGGCGGGCACAACAGGTAGCTGGCAGGTGCTCCCAGGTGAGCAGGCAGGTGGACACGGCAGGTAACAGGCAGATGCTTCCAGGTAAACCAGGCTGGCGGACATGGCAGGCAACAGGTAGGTAACAGGCAGGTGCTTCCAGGTAAAGCAGGCTGGCAGGCACGGCAGGTAACAGGCAGGTGATTCCAGGTAAGCGAGTGGGCAGAGCCCATAGACAGACTGGTGGACTGGACTGAAGACAGACTGTCGGGCTGGATAGTAGTCAGACTGGTGGACTGGACTGTAGATCAGGCTGGCGGACAGGACTGACTTGCAGAGGACCTGAGGGCTGAAGCAAAGTAAGTAACACAAAGCAACAACCTTGCACGGGCACCTCCATAGTGGAGGAGGTGCCTTTTATAGGGAAAGTCCTCTGGCCATTGGCCGGGGACTTTTTAGGACGGCGCGCGCAGCCCCTTTAAGAGGGAGGGAACGTGCGCACGCCCTAAGCACATAGCCATGGAAGCTGCGTGCACCAGCAGCAGCTGCAGGGAGGCCGGAAGACGCCGGAGCAGAACCGCGGGGGTAAGGGGGATGGCGTATCTGCCAGGCAGAGTGCCGAGATGCTGATGCTACACATTTAACTGTGACTGTGTACCTCATAAAGGGTGAGTGTTGCAAGCAATTTTTTTTTTATATCTATTTATTAAATACTAGCTTTTGAGCACATTCTACGCCTGGGTGGGGAGCATTTTTATTGGTATATGGTCTCCCATCCTGGTATTTGTGCTGCCCCCATCCTGGTATTTCTTGAACGATACCGACTTCTTCCTGTACCACTGCTTAAAGAAGTTGTCTTCCTGAAACTGGTTGTAGGTCTGGGAGTTGAGCTTCACTCCATCCTCAACCCGAAAAGATCCCACAAGTTCATCTTTGATGAAACCAGCCCATGCCAGTACCCCACCTGCACCATGCTGGAATCTCAGTCTGAGTGGAGCTCTCTACCCTTTACTGATCCAGCCTCTGGCCCATCAATCTGGCCCATCAAGAGTCACTCTCAATTCATCAGTCCATAAAACCTTTGAAAAATCAGTCTTAAGATATTTCTTGGCCCATTCTTGACGTTTTATCTTATGTTTCTTGTTCAAAGGTGTTCGTTTTTCAGCCTTCCTTACCTTGGCCATGTCCCTGAGTATCGTACACCTTGTGCTTTTTGATACTCCAGTAACGTTGCAGCTCTGAAATATGGTAAAACTGGTGGCGAATGGCATCTTGGCAGCTTCACCCTTGATTTTCCTCAATTCATGGGCAGTTATTTTGCGCCTTTTTTGGCCAACACGCTTCTTGCAACCCTGTTGGCTACTTACCATGAAATGCTTGATTGTTCGGTGATCACGCTTCAAAAGTTTGGAAATTTCAAGACTGCTGCATCCCTCTGCAAGACATCTCACAATTTTGGACTTTTCAGAGCCCGTCAAATCTCTCTTCTGACCCATTTTGCCAAAGGAAAGGAAGTTGCCTAATAATTAAACACACCTTATATAGGGTGTTGATGTCATTAGACAACACCCCTACTCATTACAGAGATGTACATCACCAGATTTACTTAATTGGTAGTTGGCTCTCAAGCCTATGCAGCTTGGAGTAGGACAACATGTATAAAAAGTATCATGTGATCAAAATACTCATTTGCCTAATAATTCTGCACACAGTGTATTTCAAGTTTTAGTCTTGTTCCTTCTCAGCATATTTAATTTTGTCATTTTTGAGAAAGAGGTTGAATTGAAAAATGTAGAATTTTAACTGTGCATGTCGTTTTTGAAGACTTTTTTGACAAATTTCGCGGCACATCTTATGCTACGACTTTCTGCCACACTTTGTTTATTGTGCGCTTATCTACCTACAGTATCTTGTATTTTTTACTACGTCATTTTCAGCAAGGGTTGAAAAATTGGGGTTCAAAATATTGTCAAACGTAAATTATATTGTACAAAAATAAAAATGGCAATAGACAGTAGTGTAGTTTATTGAATAAAAAACATACTATGGCTAAAAAAGTGAGAGCTTCTAGCAGCAGCAGAAGCACCATCACCAGTAGCAATTAGCTGTCCAGACCATAGTACTACCAAATGCAGGCTAAGTTGGCATAATTTGCCTTCTTTGTGGAAAGGAGGAGGAATTTATGGATTAACAATATTACCCCTGGCAGCGATACCATCAGTTTGAATCATTGTTCTTCATAGAACAGTCCACATGATCGCAAACAGTTAAGCTTATCGTTTTTGGACCATTTTTCCATTTAAAAAAATATTACATGTCTGACAATTTTCTATGTTATTAAATGGGCTCTTGGTTGCTACTAGTTACTATCCATTTATTAGGTGAGATTACTTTGACATTAATAAGACTGTGTTTGGGTTAAAGAGATTGAAAGAAAATGAATACTCTCCTAGGAGACCTCAGAGTGTTATATGCATCTTTTTATGGCAATTGGAGTACCTGAGATTCATAGCACATTTATTCCCTACAAATCCAATTAAAAAAAAACTTGTCAAACCAGGCGAATTTATATTTAAAAAGATTTGGCCAGCTCTGGTTTTTGGAAATTTGTGGGGGGTTTCTGATTACAATCGGTCTATGCTTTAACCTAACATATATTATAAATATATTGTAATATTTCCTTTTAGTGTGTTGATTCCAAACAACAGAGCGTAAAGCATAGAAGATTTTTTGATTGTTTTTTTTTTTAAGTCATATAGAAAAAGCCTTGATATGCTTTTAAATATGCTTCTAGTACATGTGGTCAATTTCAAATACGTCATGTTTTTAGTATTAGGCCTCGGCCCCACTATGAGTATTTGGTCGGTATTCGGTCAGTATTTTTTCTCTGAAGTGGAAGCCAAAACCAGGTAAGGAACAATCAGAGAAAAGGTATAATAGAAAAAAGTGCACCAATTCTGCATTTATCACCCACTCCTGGTTTTGGCTTCCACTCCTGGAAGAGCAACTACTGAAGCCGTTTCCTATATTTAAAATCTTTAATTCAAATCATGATTTCTTGACAGTCCTCCCAGATAATAGGCAGGGAATTGAAAGAAGAATTCATAGCTCTTCTAGTCTTGTGTTTATGCTCAATTTGACTCACTTGTACATTCATCAAAATGTCTCTAGCATTCTAGGGGGCATGAGATTTGATTATAAGAAAAGGGATGCATTTTCAATCACAGAAGCTATGGCAATGAAGAACTGGGTTAACAAACGTTCTGAACTAGGAATTTGTCTGACTAAGCCAAGTTAGGAGAGGTGATGGGGCAGTTTGTTTTTAATTGAAAAGGACACTCCTACAATGGCTTAAGAATGGAGGAAGACTATTCAGTGATGGTGACGCGCCCCCTGGGACATATTCCTTTTTGAGGGGAATACCCGGCACCGGATCAGATGGGGGGGGGGTTGTAGTCTCCGAGCGGCTGTGACCCGGTCCCGTGCCCAGGGCGTCAAGCTCAGTGTGATGTGGCAGTTCTACAGATGTTACTAAAGTTCTTTTGTGTCGACTACGCCACCCGTTGTGATGCGGTCACTGTGGCCGCCGCTGCAGCAGGGTCCGCTGAGGCTGATGGTGGGTGCGCAGCTTGGTGGGATAACCCCCAACGGGAGGGGTATAGCCTCAGAGGGGACAGGCGCAGAGGATGGGGGTTGTGGTGGTGTAGTGCAGACGGCAGTGAAGACAGAGTCGGGTTGTGCAGTTAAGGGTGTTTACTTACTGCAGATGTTGTACTGGTCACTCCAGCTGCTAGTGACCACCCGAGCCGTGCTGCGTCCACCAGGTCCTGGATCCAGCCAACCCCCAAACAAGTCCGGAGCGTGGCCCTGAGCTCTCCCTCTGTCCTTTCTTCAGCCGTCCCCACCAGTGATCCACCTAGGTCCAGCTCCCTCGGGCCTTCTGTTGGTACACCCTTGGCCCTGGGTTCCCTGACCCTTCATGTGGTGTGCCTTCGGGGTGAATGTGGTGGGTGACCGTGACAGACACTGCCCACGGTCTCCGGTCTCTGGCTGGGGATTGTTTTTACCCCCACCAGCTTGGGTTCCGGTACCCTGATGCTGACTCCTCACCCGGTGCTCTGATTTGGGTTCTTGGGTCCCTTCTCTTCTGTGCTCTGGGTCTTTCTCTTTTCTCTTCTCTCACTCTGGGTCTTGGTCTTTCTTCTCTCCTCTCCTAACTTGTTTTCTGCAGCTGATCCTCTCTGCATCTGACTCTCTGCGTCTGACCCTGATCTTAGTTGGTGCCCACCTTATATACACCCTCTATGTGTGAGCTCAGGTGACCAGCACCCAATGAGCTCCTAACTTTACCCAGGCTGCTCCCCCTATCTGCCCCTACACTACATGGGATGTACCACCCCCCTCCCACTCCAGCCAGGAACAGACTCGGTCGTACCTGCACATTTCTAAGTGGGAGTACCGTCGGCCTGTTCCTCGGAAATGGGATGTGTGTAGTGCATGCAGCCTACCGAGCTCAGTTCCACACTCCATCCTTACCCGGGAGTGGAATATCACACCTCTGGGTTGAGGTGCAATACCCCTGTAGCAGCCGAATCCTCAGGGTGCTACATTGGCAGTTAGTGGAGATGGGTAGAAGGTGCAACACACCAAATACATTATCTCTCCTCTCTTTTTATGTTAGAGTAAGTGTGAAGAATATTGAAGATAGAATCTCATGTCAATCATTGTGCCCTGTTTGGTGGGGGATTATAGAGGTCTACAATGTACAGCTGTAACCGGACACTTATGCAGTTAAACAAGAAGGGAGGGGGCTGAGGGACAGTGAGTGACAAAACCTCCACCTTCTGATGTGGAGCTACCACAAGAAGAGCCCCTGTAGACCCCAGCCATGCGGCATGTCCTTTGTGTCAGACAAGTATAATTCAATAAAGAGTTATGGGAATACGATACATCAGCAATACACCAAATAGATTTTTGGAATCACACAAACAGGAGGAATGTCACCCTGGCTTCCAGCACAGTCTAGCGCGTAGGGATTGGGAGATACACGACACAGCCTTTCAGAAACTCCTAGGGCCTTTGTGTTTGGTCTCCCCGCGTAGCAGGGGCCCGGTTGGTTCTGATGACATCAGAACCGGCTCCCTAGGACAGTCCATTAAGGATGTATAGCCCATTTTAGATTTTGGAGTTTGTAGCTGAAAGAGACCTGGGGTGGAGATTTAAGTCCAGCCAGGGGGCAGGAGGGGGAGTGACCAAGAGGATGTAAGAGCTCCAGCAGCTATAGCTAAGTGTCTTTTTGTCCTGCAACAAAGGAAACCACCATCCTCCCATGTGGCAGCACCTCCCCTGGAAGCCAGGCCTTCCATCTGACTGGTAACTTACTCTCAATAACAGCGTATATATTTTGTACCACTGCTATTGTGTTTGCATCTCTGACCATTATGTATGTATAACCCTTAAATATTTAGTGTATTGTCTAGTGTGCCCTTAAGGCAATTAAATATATAAAATACATTAGGGCTGCTCTTTTATCTCGATCCACAAACTCTCATGTCTGACCTTACGCATCTCCAGCGGGGAGTGAAATGTCATGTTGGTGCAAAGGGCAGATCCTTATCACGTGATCCGTCTGACGTAATTGTGACGTCAGGCGGGTGGCGATGTGTGGCTCCTTCACAAGTGGTGGCAGTGGTGGGATTCTGCGGGGTTTTCCTGATGCCATTCATCACAGTAAGACATCAGTCTGTATGCAGGAATGTCAGAGTGGTCAGGAACTGGAAAGATAAAGCTGTGGTAGGATCAAAAGAACATGGCAGATACACACGTTGTCAAAATTGTTGGTACCCTTCATTTAATGAAAGAAAAACCCACAATGGTCACAGAAATAACTTGAATCTGACAAAAGTAATAATTAGTGATGAACGAGCACTAAAATGCTAAAATGCTTGGGCAAATTGGAATACTCGGGTACTCGACCCGAGCAACGAGCCCAATTTAAGTCTATGGGAAACTCGAGCATTTTTCAGGCGGCTCCCCCCGGCAGTCTGCAGAGGGCCTAAAAATTGCCCAAATCGATGGGAACGGTGCTCAAATGACATGGGAACTGCATGGTGAAGACCCATGGAAGCATGCCTGACTCCCAGATCACTGCTGTCAGCAACGTGGTCAGAGGTATATCGCCACTTTTACGGACTCACAATAAAACATACAAAAACAAAACCAAAATGAATTTCCTGGGAAATATGTTAAGGAACATCCTTTCCAGGGTAATGACTTGTATATAAGGCAAAATAAATAACCAAAAACAAAAATACTCCTCCACACCTTAGGCTATGTTCACACGCAGCGTTTTTGATTCGTTTTTGCATTGTTTTCAACCAAGACAAATGCATTCATCAGGAAATGTCATTTTAACATTTTACAACCTTATCTGGCCATGTGGTGTGTGACACATCATCAGACACATGCATACAGTGCTGAAAAGACATGGGAACAGCATGGGGAAGACCTCTGGAAGCATCTCTGACTCACAGGTCACTGCCTAAAAGTGTGCCCATCATAAGTGATCCTTGGTGCATGCGAAGATGCCTCCTGCCATGCACCTGTCGCTGCAGACTTGCAACAATCACCGTCCATGTCCTTGTCCCACTGCAGCGTTCAGTTGCCCCTACCCCATTCCTTGGAATGCAAGCGCAAGTATGCAGGCAGCCAGCCACCCACCCAACCACAGGCTGCAATACTATACTTCCAAATTTTTGACAGCTGCTTGCACGTGAAATGTGGACTTTTAGGCTCATGGAAGCGTAAGCTTTTCCTAACCTCATGCCGGCAGTGGCCGGGTGTCCACACTCAGTCCCCAGCCGCCACTATATTTCCTGGTTTCGCTTCTGCCTTCCACAACCACGGGTCCCACAACATTACCTGTGCCCACCCCAGTGCACTTAACAGGAAGGACTGCCTAACCACAAACACGTGGACAAGTGAATATGGCGAGGGACGGTACAGAAAGTCCTGTAATTGAACTTGTTGCAGAAGCAATGGCAGCTCGTCCAACATCAACTCACACTTGTCGGTGGTGCTTTGACACACACACTTCTTTCTTTGCGCATTTAATGTCTTGAATACAGAGTTGGACAATGGCCTGATCTGTAATGCGTTTTGAGAAATAACATGCATAAGCATGCCCAATCCACATTAAAAAAGCAGCCATAGAGTGTCCGAGAACCTTCCCCCACACTTTTCTTAGCCAGGGGTGCTTTTCGGCAGGGTTGGACGGGCCCACCAGAGAACCGGAGACTCCTCCGGAGGGCCCTGGCTTCTCCTTCAGGAGAGTTCATAGGGCCGGGGTGAGGCCATGATGATGATAGAGGCCACCATCTGCTTAGTTTTCTGTTACTTGGAATGCAAGTGCAAGTATGCAGCCAGCCACCCACCCACAGGCCGCAACACTAAACTGCCAGATTTTTGGGCAGCTCTTTGCGCTTGAAATATGGCCTTTAAGCTTGTGGAGGTGGAAGCTTTTCACAAACTCATGCCGGCGGTGGCCAGGTGTCCATACTCGGTCCCCAGCCGCCACTATATTTATCGATATCGCCTCCACCTTCCACAAGCACGGGTCCCACAACATTACCCGTGCCCTCCCCAGTGCACTTACTGGGAAGGACCGCCTAACCACAAACATGTGGACAGGTGACTGTGGCCAGGGACGGTACGGAGCCAGTCCACAACTTTTTTTGCTGAGAGTTGTATTTAGCTCTGTGAAAGGACTGACATAGAGGGAAACCGTATCTACCCTGCGTGTCATTTCTCCCTTGAAGTCCTCTAAAGCTGCTTGCACTTGAAATGTGGCCTGAACATTACTGCTGGTACTTTTCTGTGGGAATTTGCTTGCCTCCTACCAGCCTGGAATATTTCCAGCAAACTATGGTACGACGCCATGGTATTAGCACTGCCCCCAGTACCAGTAGCGAAGCCATCCCCGATTTCCTTCTCAGGAATTTTCTTTGGTAGACTGAGTGGCTGCCCAAATACATTTTCTCACAAAGGAGCTGAAGATAGAGTGGCAGTAGGTGCAAGTTTCTCCAGCCTGCTAGATATTAGAGGGTGAAAGGTAGCACATTGGATCAGTGGTTAGCACTGAAGCCTTGCAGCGTTGGGATCCTGGGTTCAAATCCCAGCAAGGACAACATCTGCAAGGACTTTGTATGTTCTCCCCGTGTTTGCGTGCATTTGCTCCTCAGTAAAAATAGAGTGTCCGGGAACCTTCCCACACACTTTTCTTAGCAAGGACTGCTTCTCGGCAGGGTTGAACGGTCCCACCAGAAAATCCTCTGGTGTGCCTTGGCTTCTACCTCAGGAGAGTGCATGATAGCGCTAAATTTGCAGCTGTTATGGGGCTCTTGAGCGGGTGAGAAAGGTTATTCCTCAGAAACAAATCCTTTGGTGGGCACAATGTTTTTCAATCTGAAACAGCTTCTCAGTGGGGGTTGCATTTCACCACAGTCATATTCTTTAGCTTGGTGAAAGGACTGGCATAGAGGGAAACCATATCTACCCCGGCTGTCATTACTACATCACCAGATTCCCCCCCATTGTCACACACGACCATGCCTGGCTGTATGTTCAGCGGTGAGAGCCACAGATCAGGCTGCTATGTTACAGCTTTTCAACAACTCTGCAGCACTGGGTGGTTTGTCAATTAAGCATTAAGCATGTTATTTTCAGCACAGCCTGTTGCCGCTTAGCCAAGGCAGTGCAGCAGTGTTGTCAGCTTGTGACTGATGTAGTCATTTCGGAGATGGAGGAGGAGGTGCATGAGCTGAACAATGTGATTACATTGTTTTTAAATTGGTGATGCTGTTTTATATAATAAAGAAAGATCCTATTGTTTGTTTATTTTTACGTTATTTTTTAAGACAAATGCATTCACCGGGAAATGTCTTTTTAACATTTTACAACCTTATCTGGCAATGTGGTGTGTGACACATCATCAGACACATCCTGTTTTATTTATGATGGAGAGACTCTGAAAATCATAAAGCCTATTTTTATAGGGTCATCAGACGACCCTTACTATTCTTAAAAGGCCAACAGTGGGCCCTCGCTATTGTTAGAGAGCCATCAGCCAGCTAGGCTTTGTTGTTCTCATTATTAACAAGTGGGTCTCCTATACTGTTATTGCGTATCCAGTGACTGCAAGGGCTGCCAAAAATTTGGATGCAAACCAATACCCCTTTGAAGAGACATAGAGGACGGTCTCAGTAAAAAAAATGTTCCCATTTAAAGGAGCGGGTGGTAATGCCCATGCTGTGACTGCAAGGGCTGCCAAAATTTGGGAAAAACCCCACTAAGAATATGAAGAAACACAGAGCAGGGCCACAGTAATGACAAATTCCATTTAGAAAGGAGAAAGCCTGCTATACAGTTATAGGGTATGCAGTGAGTCCAACGGCTGACCAATTTTAGGAAAAACACCACTAAGAATTTAAGGACACAAAGAGCAGGGCCACAGTAACAAGTACGACATGTTCCCATTCGAAAGGAGAGGGTCTGCTATACAGTTATAGGGTATGCAGTGAGTCCAACGGCAGACCAATTTTAGGAAAAACCCCACTAAGAATTTAAAGACACATAGAGCAGGGTCACAGTAACAAGGTACGACATGTTCCCATTAGAAAGGAGAGGGTTTGCTATACAGTTATAGGGTATGCAGTGAGTCCAACGGCTGACCTATTTTAGGAAAAACCCCACTAAGAATTTAAAGACACACGGAGCAGGGCCACAGTAACAAGGTACGACATGTTCCCAATAGAAAGGAGAGGGTCAGCTATACAGTAATATGGTATGCAATGTGTCTAACGGATGACCAAATTTAGGAAAAACCCCACTAAGAAATTAAAGACACATAGAGCAGGGCCACAGTAACGACAAATTCCCATTAGAAAGGAGAGGGTCTGCTATACAGTTATAGGGTATGCAGTGAGTCCAACGGCTGACCAATTTTAGGAAAAACCACACTATGAATTTAAAGACACACGGAGCAGGACCACAGTAACAAGGTACGACATGTTCGCATTAGAAAGGAGAGAGTCTGCTATACAGTTATAGGGTATTCAGTGAGTTCAACGGCTGACCAATTTTAGGAAAAACCCCACTAAGAATTTAAAGACACATAGAGCAGGGCCACAGTAACAAGGTACAACATGTTCCCATTAGAAAGGAGATGGTCTGCTATACAGTAATAGGGTATGCAGTGAGTCCAACGGCTGACCGAATTTAGGAAAAATCCCACTAAGAAATTAAAGACTAGTGTTGAGCCACCCCCGTAGTGTTCGAGTTCGGTTCGGTTCGTCGAACACCCGTGTGTTCACCGAACTGTTCGTCGAACTGTTCGTCGAACACCTTCGAACACCGTTAAAACCAATGGCAGGCAAACAAAAACACATAGAAACACATAGAAAACACCTTCAAAGGTGTCCAAAAGCTGACAAACTGCTCAGAAGACACAACTAACACATGGAAAAGTGACAAGTACATATAGTCATGCGAAAAGAAAAGAGGTGGAGGAGTAAAAGGAGGGGGAGACACAGATATAGGCATGTCATGCCCTTCTAAAATCCAAAAAGTGAGAAGCCGAGACGGCCAGTCCGCTCCTGCCCGTGCCACCTCCGTGTCGCCGGGTTTGTGCCAGAGCCGCGGTGAACCCTGACGGCCAGCCCCCCTCTCCCAATACTGGTGCCTGTCCGCTGGTGGGTCGAGAGAGCCCCCCTGTGGTGGAGGCAGCTCTAAGCTTTTTAATTTAAATTGTCCCTCTAATTTGAATGAATACACTTTAAATCCATTTACAAGGATCTATTGGAGGGCAAGTCTCATGCCAGCAGCCGCGTAATTCCAGCTCCAGTAGCGTCCACTAAAGCTGCTGCAGTTAAAAAGCTTTTATAAGGATCGAGCTCGGCTGTCCACCGCAAGGCATCCTAGTGCCAGTCCCAGCCCCTATGCCTTGGGGTGCCTCCTGATGCTCTTCACTGAGTATCCCGTGGTCCCGAAGCATTTCCTTTGAAAAAATTAAGTGTCCAAACTACAGGTGGTGTAGCTTGCTTAACAGCCGGGATAATCCGCTGACTAGCAGACACTGCTACTAGGCACAAAGTATTTCCTGGGCTAGATGCAGTTAAAAATTTGTAAGTAGATACTCTCGTTGGATGCTGAGAAAGCATTCCATAGAGTCTCCTGGCACGCCATATATGATTCTCTTAAAAAGCTTGGGGTAGGGGTCTAGGGGACCCTTTTATAGCCAAAATCACGGCCCTGTATCACAATACGTCACCTAGGCTGAAGATAAATGGAACTGTAGCACCAAGGGCTCGGTTGCTACAGACGTATTGCACCTCACCCAGAGGTGTGATATCTCACTCTCAGATAAGGATGGAGTGTGGATCAGGACCCGACACCTGCATGCATTACACCACATTGCCGTGGGGCAGGGCGACCAATATGCCCCTGAGATGGGCACGACAGTCCCTGTCCCTGGCTGGAGTGGGGGGAGGGAACACTGAGGAAGGGGAACCCTGCAGTGCAGGAGCAGGGAGGAAGCAGTTCCTGGGTGCATTGAGAAGGGAGTATAAAAGGTGGGCACCATCTTAGTTCAGTGCAGAGAAGTCTGAGCAGAAGTGGCAGGGAGCAGGGGCTCTGCATGAGCTCTGCTCCGGAGGCGGACCTAGTAACAGAGGCCCAGGCCTGCAAGAGGGAGAAGGAAGGAAGAGGAGCGGAGAAGGCTCCAGGAACCAGGAATGAAGGGATCCCAGGGGTGCGGACGGGCGAGTCGCCACCTCACGCCCGAATCCACCTGCGTGGAGGGGTCAGGCCAAAGGGGGAGACCGGTCCCCGAACTAGTGGAGGCAGGAAACGACCCTCAGCTAGAAACCGGAGGCTCTGACATTTTATGTGGCGCAGCCCCTTGCTCCACCCGCTAGGAAGGCACCACATAGGGTCAGGGAAACTGGCGCCAAGTTTACCAAGAGGAGGCCCGAGGCAGCCGGACAGAAGTGTTGGTAAGAAAGGCCAGACAAAGGACACACAAAGGGGGTCCTGTGAAGCGCTCCAAAGTTATCTGGGAGTTGTCTGAGCCCCTCACCTGGTGAGCACAGTACGACGTGGGCAGCCGTTACCTGCAGACGTGGTCTGGATAATAAGAACTGTGAGTAAAGGCCCTGAACTGCATCACTGACTCCGTGTCATTACTGCTGCTGCCCTGCACCATCACCCCCATCCTCCGCATACACTGCCCTGAGGCTATACTCCTCCCGTGGGGAGTTATGCTACGCTCTGCTGCACCCACAACACCAGCCTTAGCGGTCTGCCCTGTAGCGGCGGTTCACTCTGACCGCAATCCACGGGTGGCGTAGTCGGACATTTAAACATCAAAACCACATAAATAGTTCCGCCACTGGTTTGACCGCCCTGAGCCACGGAACCGGATCGCCGCCACGAAGACTACAACCACCAGCATCCACCAAAAAGGGTCCGGCTCCGGGTGTCCCAAGGCCCAGGGGGTGCGTCAGAACATTTTCATCACCTTTCACAATCACCAATGGGACAAGGCAGGGATGTCCTCTGTCCCCTCTCTTATACATCCTAGTGACGGAGCACCTGCTCTCATCAATTCGCCATAACCCCAATATTAGGTGGATTGAGGTGGGAGGCACCGAGTACAAGTGCTCTCTATTTGCTGATGATGTCCTAGTATATATCACTCAATCACATATATCCATCCCTGCTGTTATGGCTGAAATAGATCACTTTGTTACATGGTAAAATTTTAAAATCAATGCAGCGAAGTCTGAGGCCCTCGATGTCTCCCTCCCTAAATCCATATAGGATTCCATCCAGTCCAACTTTCCCTTTGCCTGGCCCTCACAGGGTATCAAATACTTAGGAATTCCTATTCATAGAGACCTCTCCCATCTATGTTATCTTAATTTTGGGCCCTTTATTGAACAATTCCATACAGACCACGGTTGGCAAGTTAGAACTGTAAGATTCACTACGTGAACCACTGGTGTTTTGTGGAAAAGCACATGTACACCGCGTTCCAAATTATTATGCAAAAAGTGTTTAGGAGTGATAAGGGAAGAATTTGTTTGTTTGTCAGTTAAACTCATTGATGGTGATGTGTGTCAGGGCTCTTTATATCACTGTAAGCAATTGCAGACACCTGTGCTAATTAGTTTGGCAGGTGTGTCCAATGAAAGGCAAGACTACTTAAGAAGGCACTCTCACATTATTAAGCAGCCTACATTTTCTGCCAAAATGGGAAAGAAAAAGGATGTGTCGGCTGCTGAGAAGCAACAAATTGTGGAGTGTTTAGGTCAAGGCATGACTACAATCAACATTGTGCGATGATCAGGATGAAGTGTCTTGGCAATCAAGTAGTATGTAGCTGATTCACAGTACACACGTGTGCGTGCTGATAAGGGCAAATTGAGGACTCTTTCCTACAGGCAATTACGTCAGGTTGAAAGAGCAGCGGCAAAAAAGCCTTGTCATAGCAGCAGACAAGTTTTTGAAGCTGCTTGTGCCTCCAACGTCCCCCGAACAACAAGATGCAGGGTCCTTCAGAGGTTTGCAGCTGTGCATACGCCATCCTGTCGACCTCCTCTATCCACTTCACACAAGCAGAAACGGCTCCAGTGGGCCAAACATTACATGAAGACTGATTTCAAAACTGTTTTGTTCACGGATGAGTGCCGTGCAGCGCTCGATGGTCCAGATGAATGGAGTGGAGGATGGCTGGTTGATGGACACCCCACGCAAACACGGCTACAGCGCCAACAAGGAGGAGGTGGAGTAATGTTTTGGGCTGGAATCATGGGGAGAGAGATTGTCGGCCCCTTTAGGATCCCTGAAGGCGCTAAAGATGAACTCCATAATGTATGTGGATTTTCTCAAACAGCACTTCCTGCCATGGTTCAAGAAGAAGAACCGTGTATTTCACAGCAAGATCATTTTTCTGCATGATAATGCACCATCTCATGCTGCACATAAAACATCTGCATCTCTGGCTGATATGGGCATAAAAGGGGACAAACTTATGGTGTGACCCCCATGCTCCCCTGACCTCTACCCCATTCAGAACCTTTGGAGCATCATTAAAAGGAGTGTCTATGATGGCGGGAGGCAGTTCACATCTAAGCAACAGCTCTGGGAGGGTATTCTGTCCTCATGCAAAACAATTGAAGCAGAAACCATCCAAAACCTGACAAATTCAATGGACGAGAGAGTTCAGTAGCTCCTTTCGAACAAGGGGTCCTATGTGAAAATGTAACATCACCTAGAATAAAGTTTTGAGTTGAAAACTGTTTGATTTCAGTTTCTAACAACCTGCTAATGCTTATAATTTCAAAAATGACAATTTTTTTGGTCTTTATTAAAATGAAAAGGTTGATCGAAAAGTTTGGGGGATCTAAGAGTGTGGCAACCCAGTAGTCATGATTACTTCGAATTCTGACAATATGAGGGTCATGCTGCAGGTAGTGCAGCAAGAAGGCACTTATGTGTCTTGCGCATCTCGGAGCCCCAAAATTATTTTCCGGGCTAGATGCAGCTAAAAATTATTTTTAATTTTAAATCTGGTGAAGCTTATTATAGATGGCCTAATAGGATCAGTGCTGCACACTGCTACAAAGCCCAAATTATTTTCCAGTCAAGATACAGATAAACATGATTAGTAATTTGAAAGCTTAAAACGGTTGGTAGGGTGATTTTAACCAATCATCAAGCTTTTACTCTCCCCAGGATGACACAGGGGTAGAAAAGTCGCTTCGGATCCATGATTTGTTCATCTTTATGAACGTGAGTCTGTCTACATTATCAGTGGAGAGCCGCGTGCGCTTATCTGTCAGCACACCACCAGCAGCGCTGAACACACGTTCAGACAGAACGCTGGCTGCGGGGCATGACAAGATCTCCAAGGCGTAAGTGGCTAGCTCCGGCCATTTATCCAGATTGGAAGCCCAAAAAGAGCAAGGGTCCAGTGACACAGTCGTGGCTTCAATGTTTACTTGGAGATACTCCTGTACCATCGTCTCTAGGCGTTGACTATGTGTCAGACTTCTTGTCTCCTGTGGCCTTGCAAAGGATGGGCTAAAAAAGTGGTGAAATGATTCCGCAAAATTGATGTTACCAGCAGATACTGTGGTTCTGTTACGGTTTGAGTGCTGAACACTTGACGGTCCCACGGTTGGCAAGTTGGAACTGTGAGATTCACTACGTGCACCACTGGTATTTTGTGGAAAAGCACATGTAAGATTCTGCAACAGTCTCTGCTGATACTCCTGCATGCGTGCATCCCTTTCTATGGCAGGAATAATTTCTGCAAATTTACTTTTGTACCGGGGATCTAACAGTGTGGCAACCCAGTAGTCAGGATTATTTCTAATTCTCACAATTCGAGGGTCATGTTGCAGGTAGTGCAGCAAGAAGGCACTCATGTGTGTTGCGCATCCAGGAGCACCAAGTCCCTGTTGTGTTGGTGGCGAGGTAACAATCATGCTTCCTTCCTCTGTCCTCTCCCCCCAACCTCGCACAACAGAAATGTGATCAAGGTCTCCCTCATCTGATGAGTCTTCCATCAGTTCGTCCTCCACTTCTTCCTGGGCTCCTGCACCTTCCTCACTAGTTTGGCTGCTACCATGCGCCCTGGTAAAATCATCTCCCCCACCCTCACATGCCTGCCGCCTTGGTGCTGCCGACCGTCTGGACCTTGCAGATGTTAGCCCTTCCGCATACAACTCCTCCTCCTCTACTTCCTCCACCTCCTCTTGTGCCACCACCTGACTCCGAATTCTGTTTAACATGTGCTCCAGCATGTAAATCACCGGAATAGTCATGCTGATAATGGCATCGTCAGCACTAAACATCTTCGTCGCCATTTCAAAACTGTGCAGAAGGGTGCATAGGTCCCTGATCTGAGACCACTCCTCCAGCGTGATTTGCCCCACCTCTGAATCTCGTTGGCCCAGGCTATACGTCAGAACGTATTGCACCAGGGCTTGTCGGTGCTGCCACAGTCGCTGCAACATGTGCAGAGTTGAATTCCACCGGGTAGGCACATCGAATTTTAGCCGGTGAAGTGGCAAGCCCAACGACTTCTGTAGAGATGTAAGTCGCTGAGCTGCGGGATGCGAACGGCGGAAGTGAGCACACAGCGACCGTGCCCTCTGCAGAAGGCCATCTAGTCTGGGATAGTGGGCTAAAAATTGCTGGACAACCAGGTTCAACACGTGAGCCATACAAGGCACGTGTGTGACATTGCCCCGGCGAAGGGCCGCACCCAGGTTTGCAGCATTGTCGCACACGGCCTTCCCTGGTTTCAGGTCCAGTGGAGACAACCATTCATGAAATTGGTTCTCCAGAGCTGACCACAACTCCTCAGCTGTGTGACCCACATTTCCCAGACATTTCAAAGTAAAAACCGCCTGATGACGTTGAGCCCTACTGCCAGCATAGTAAGGAGGTGTGCAGGATCCCTTCTGCGCAGTTAGAAAGCTTGTGGCATGACCAGACAGGCTTTGGGTGCAGGTGGAAGACCGAGAGGAGGTTGAGGAGGCAGAAGCAGTGGAGGAACTTTGACATAAAGAGGATTGACGCACAACTCGTGGGGACGGCAAGACTTGGACAGCAGCCCCTTGTCCTGCTGTCACCATAGTTACCCAGTGCCCAGTCAGCGACATGTAACGCCCCTGTCCATGCCTACTCGTCCAAGTGTCTGTGGTGAAATGCACCCTGTCACACACAGAGTTTCTCAAAGAAGCGGTGATGTTGTGTGCGACATGCTGGTGGAGCGCAGGCACACCTTTCTTTGAGAAGTAGTGCCGACTGGGCATCTGGTACTGGGGCACTGCGACGGACATAAGGTCTCGAAAATCCTCTGTGTCCACCAGGCGGAAAGGCAGCATTTCTGTAGCCAAGAGCTTGCAGATGGTGAAATTCAACCTCTTAGCTTTCTCATGGCTAGGAGGAAATGGTCTTTTACTTGTCCACATCTGAGGGACCGAGGGCTGGCTATTGTGCTTAGACGGGGTTGATAAGGGTGTCCCCGGCAAACTGCCGGTCTGTGAGGAAGATGCAGGCGGACATGTTAGGTTGCCTTGATCCAAAGGTGGTGCTATCGATGTCGGACAGCGCTCAAGACCAGCTGGTGTTACCACCTCCAAAGAAAATGATGACCTGCCAATCACGCTGGCTGTTGCGGGTAAAGAGGTGGCAGGTCTGTGCCCCAAAACAGGTGTGACTGCTGTCCCCCCAGTCACAGAGGATGAAGAGGCCGCGGATGCACAAGATATGGCAGACGGTGGTTGGCCCGGCCGGCTAGGCCGCATTGTAGCACACTGAGCTTCCCACTGCAACTTATGCTTCATGTCCATGTGCCGGTTCATGCATGAAGTACTCAAACTATGTATTTTTTGGCCTCTACTTAGCTTTTGCTGACAAATGTTACAGATAACACGAGTTGGGTCATCTTTATCGATCTGAAAAAATGCCCAGGCTATGCAAGGCTTAGCACCCATGCGACCTGAAGAGCCACCACGACTTGTGGTGAGAGGCAGAGTTGTGTTTGAGGATGCAGTTGTTGACGTGCTTCCAGTACTACGTCTCTGTCCAGGAAGGCGCAACCTGACCTCGTCGTCACTAGCATCTTCCTCCACCTCCTCTGCTGACCTCATCTCTTGGCTGACTGTGGGTTGACAGTAAGTGGGATCTCCGACCTCATCATCATCACCCTGTGCGTTATCACACCCGTCGTCCTCAGAGCCAACCTGTTCCTGCCCTGACAAAAAACTAAAGTTGTCGCTCCAATCAGGTATTTGAGTCTTATCATCGTCTTCCTCATTGTCTCCACCAACAGGAGTTACAGTTTGGGAATGAGGGTCTACATTATGGTCAGAACCTTCTGCGTCTGGTCCTGGATCCGACTCATAAAGATTCTGGGCATCAGTGCAGATCATTTCCTCGTCTGGATTCACAGAAGAGCTGGAGTCGACCTCTGATTCCCAGGCTATAGTATGAGTAAACAGCTCTGCAGACTCAACCATCTGTTCTACTCATACTCAGACGGGCAGCTGGAGATTTGGGAGCTGTGAGGAAGCAAGTGCGATTTGGGTGACACCTTTGAGGACTGGAGTATTTGTGATGTTGAAGTTGATGTGGAGGAGAGCCCACTTAAAGGAGCACTTGATATCCGTTGAAGCACCTGCTGTTTTTGTGCCTCATCTGGAATTTGTAGCGATTGGCGTGGCCGTAAGAAAGGGATCTTATCACATTGTCCGCTAAAAGAAGTAGACATTTTAGTTTGGCTGGAAGATGGTCTTTCTTCTGCACCTACCCCACGGACACAACCTTTTTTCCCCTTCCCAACACGCCTATTCCCCTTTCCACCAGCAGCAGGCCTTTTTTCCACTCATTTTGGTGGTTAACTAATTCACAACTCTGGAGTTGTTTGCACAAAAAAACAATGGATGGTAACCGAGCAGAGCTGAGTGGCCAAACTGTGGTATTAGGCCAAAACTATTGGCTGGGTTAGATGCAGAAAAAAATTATTTTTAATTTGCAACCTGATGGAGGTCAGTATAGATGGACTAATAGACCAAGTCCCACACACCGCTAGAAGCCCAAATATTTTTTCAGAGCTAGATGCAGAATTTTTTTTTATTCAATTTGCAACCTGATGGAGGTCAGTATAGATGGACTAATAGACCAAGTCCCACACACTGCTAGAAGCCCAAATATTTTTTCAGAGCTAGATGCAGAAAAAAATTATTTTTAATTTGCAACCTGATGGAGGTCAGTATAGATGGACTAATAGACCAAGTCCCACACACCGCTAGAAGCCCAAATATTTTTTCAGAGCTAGATGCAGAAAAAAATTATATTCAATTTGCAACCTGCTGGAGGTCAGTATAGAAGGACTAATAGAACAAGTCCCACACACTGCTAGAAGCCCAAATATTTTTTCAGAGCTAAATGAAGAAAAAAATTATTTTTAATTTGCAACCTGATGGAGGTCAGTATAGATGGACTAATAGACCAAGTCCCACACACTGCTAGAAGCCCAAATATTTTTTCAGAGCTAGATGCAGAAAAAAATTATTTTTAATTTGCAACCTGATGGAGGTCAGTATAGATGGACTAATAGAACAAGTCCCACACGCTGCTAGAAGCCCAAATATTTTTTCAGAGATAAATGAAGAAAAAAATTATTTTTAATTTGCAACCTGATGGAGGTCAGTATAGATGGACTAATAGACAAAGTCCCACACACTGCTAGAAGCCCAAATATTTTTTCAGAGCTAGATGCAGAAAAAAAATATTTTTAATTTGCAACCTGATGGAGGTCAGTATAGATGGACTAATAGAACAAGTCCCACACGCTGCTAGAAGCCCAAATATTTTTTCAGAGATAAATGAAGGAAAAAATTATTTTTAATTTGCAACCTGATGGAGGTCAGTATAGATGGACTAATAGACCAAGTCCCACACACTGCTAGAAGCCCAAATATTTTTTCAGAGCTAGATGCAGAAAAAAATTATTTTTAATTTGCAACCTGATGGAGGTCAGTATAGATGGACTAATAGACCAAGTCCCACACACCGCTAGAAGCCCAAATATTTTTTCAGAGCTAGATGCAGAAAAAAATTATATTCAATTTGCAACCTGCTGGAGGTCAGTATAGAAGGACTAATAGAACAAGTCCCACACACTGCTAGAAGCCCAAATATTTTTTCAGAGCTAAATGAAGAAAAAAATTATTTTTAATTTGCAACCTGATGGAGGTCAGTATAGATGGACTAATAGACCAAGTCCCACACACTGCTAGAAGCCCAAATATTTTTTCAGAGCTAGATGCAGAAAAAAATTATTTTTAATTTGCAACCTGATGGAGGTCAGTATAGATGGACTAATAGACCAAGTCCCACACACCGCTAGAAGCCCAAATATTTTTTCAGAGCTAGATGCAGAAATTTTTTTTATTCAATTTGCAACCTGATGAAGGTCAGTATAGATGGACTAATAGACCAAGTCCCACACACTGCTAGAAGCCCAAATATTTTTTCAGAGCTAGATGCAGAAAAAAATTATTTTTAATTTGCAACCTGATGGAGGTCAGTATAGATGGACTAATAGACCAAGTCCCACACACTGCTAGAAGCCCAAATATTTTTTCAGAGCTAGATGCAGAAAAAAATTATTTTTAATTTGCAACCTGATGGAGGTCAGTATAGATGGACTAATAGAACAAGTCCCACACGCTGCTAGAAGCCCAAATATTTTTTCAGAGATAAATGAAGAAAAAAATTATTTTTAATTTGCAACCTGATGGAGGTCAGTATAGATGGACTAATAGACCAAGTCCCACACACTGCTAGAAGCCCAAATATTTTTTCAGAGCTAGATGCAGAAAAAAATTATTTTTAATTTGCAACCTGATGGAGGTCAGTATAGATGGACTAATATAATGATGCTATGCCCAAAAGATTTTACTTCACTAGGTGCAGTAAAAAAATTGGTATTCTATACACAGGTGGTATATCTTGCAACACAGATAGGCTACTCCACTGACTAACACACTCTGCAATAGGCCAAAAAGGATTAGCTTTGCTAGATTCAGCC
Source organism: Phyllobates terribilis (assembly GCF_046119375.1). NCBI lineage: Eukaryota > Metazoa > Chordata > Amphibia > Anura > Dendrobatidae > Phyllobates > Phyllobates terribilis. The sequence continues at coordinate 731,920,866 of NW_027362763.1, read as the reverse complement.
AAATGCTGTGAAAAAAACTTGCACAGCACTGGCACAGACCTGCCTGGCAAAAACTGATAGGAACTGATGTAACCTAGTCCTGAAAAGAACTCCAATTACAATTAGTCTTTACTCCCACAATCTATCTATTTAAGAGCACAGACCTGCTTGATAAAAGTCGTAGGAAATGCTGTAACCTAGTCCTTAAAAGGACTGCAATCACAACTATTCCCTACTCCCAAGCTATCTGTATATTTGTGCGAAAATTGGCTTGAAATTAACAAGGTATAGCGCACACAGCAACAGCGGTGCCGTCTAACACACAGCTGCAGCAGTGAGAAAATGGTGGCGACGGGGAAAATGGCTTGGTCTTATAGGGCAAGGACATGTGACATACACTGCCAATCACACATGCCCTTGCTTGTGTGAAAAAAAGCACTTCGCTCCGTGTGTGCGCTGCTGATATGCTGACAGATTGCACCTCCCCACTGCAAATGCGGGAAAGAGAAAAAAAAATGGAGATCTTCATTGTTCCTGCAGAGATCCATCCCCTGCCCCTCCCCCCGCCCCGCTGTACACTCAAACTGCGTATTAACATTAATTTTCATCATTACTGAGAAAACATCCAGTTATGATTTTGGTGCACGAACAGTTATCGAACATAACCTCGAACAGCCGAATTTTTCTCAAATTGTTCGTGTTCGCCGACCGGCTCGAACACCGCCCAAAACAGCTCGAATTTGAGATTGGCGAACAGTTCGAGTAGAACAACGCTCATCTCTATTAAAGACACATAGAGCAAGGCCAGAGTAACGACAAATTTCCATTAGAAAGGAGAGGGTCTGCTATACAGTTATAGGGTATGCAGTGAGTCCAACGACTGACCAATTTTAGGAAAACCCCATTAAGAATTTAAAGAAACACAGAGCAGTGCCACAGTAACAAGTACGACATGTTCCCATTACAAAGGAGAGGGTCTGCTATACAGTTATAGGGTATGCAGTGAGTCCAACGACTGACCAATTTTAGGAAAAACCCCACTAAGAATTTAATGACACATAGAAAAGGGCCACAGTAGCAAGGTAGGACATGTTCCCATTAGAAAGGAGAGGGTCTGCTCTACAGTTATAGGGTATGCAGTGAGTCCAACGGCTGACCAATTTTAGGAAACACCTCACTAAGAATTTAAAGACACACAGAGCAGGGCCACAGTTACAAGTACGACATGCTCCCATTAGAAAGGAGAGAGTCTGCTATACAGTTATAGGGTATGCAGTGAGTCCAACGGCTGACCAGTTTTAGGAAAAACTCCAATAAGAATTTAAAGACATAGAGCAGGGCCACAGTAACAAGGTATGACATGTTCCCATTAGAAAGGAGAGGGTCTGCTATACAGTAATAGGGTATGCAGTGAGTCCAATGGCTGACCAAATTTAGGAAAAACCCCACTAAGAAATTAAAGACACATAGAGCAAGGCCACAGAAATGACAAATTTCCATTAGAAAGGAGAGGGTCTGCTATACAGTTATAGGGTATGCAGTGAGTCCAACGACTGACCTATTTTAGGAAAAACCCCACTAAAAATTTAAAGACACACAGAGCAGGGCCACAGTAACAAACACGACATTTTCCCATTAGAAAGGAGAGGGTCTGCTCTACAGTTATAGGGTATGCAGTGAGTCCAACGGCTGACCAATTTTAGGAAAAATCCCACTAAGAAATTAAAGACACATAGAGCAAGGCCACAGTAACGACAAATTTCCATTAGAAAGGAGAGGGTCTGCTATACAGTTGTAGGGTATGCAGTGAGTTCAACGACTGACCAATTTTAGGAAAAACCCCACTAAAACTTTAAAGACACACAGAGCAGGGCCACAGTAACAAGTACGACATGTTCCCATTAGAAAGGAGAGGATCTGCTATACAGTTATAGGGTATGCAGTGAGTCCAATGGCTGACCAATTTTAGGAAAAATCCCACTAAGAAATTAAAGACACATAGAGCAAGGCCACAGTAACGACAAATTTCATTTAAAAAGGAGAGGGTGTGCTATACAGTTATAGGGTATGCAGTGAGTCCAGCGACTGACAAATTTTAGGAAAAACCCCACTAAGGATTTAAAGACACAAAGAGCAGGGCCACAGTAACAAGGTACGACATGTTCCCCTTAGAAATGAGAGGGTCTGCTGTACAGTTATAGGGTATACAGTGAGTCCAACGGCTGACCAATTTTAGGAAAAACCCCACTAAGAATTTAAAGACACACAGAGCAGGGCCACAGTAACAAGTACGACATGTTCCCATTAGAAAGGAGAGGGTCTGCTATACAGTTATAGGGTATGCAGTGAGTCCAACGGCTGACCAATTTTAGGAAAAATCCCACTAAAAATTTAAAGACACATAGAGCAGGGCCACAGTAACGACAAATTCCCATTAGAAAGGAGAGAGTCTCCCATAGTGTTGGCGGCACTTCAATGACCCTTGGAAGAGATGTGGAGGAGGACCTCATAAAAAATGTTCCCATTAGAAAGGAGCGGGCCTCCTATACTTTAAATGCCCATGCACTAAGTGTATGGGCTGACAAACTTTTACCCCTGGGGGGTATACATGAACATACTGTATAAAAATTTTTTTTAATGGGCATCATAAACACCCTTTAAAAAAATTATGTGGGTTTTGCATCACGGACCACGGTCACCCTGGTGATATGGTGTTGGAGGATGAGGAGAAGGAGGAGGACATGAGATAATTGCCAAAATCAGGAAGCGTATACCCATGTGTGGGTGTGAAAAAGTGCATGGGAATACACCTCCCAAGAAAAGACACTGGATTTGAGTTTATGTTATGCTGCTATCATTCGGTGGTGTTGAGAAGTCTGGCCCAATCCAGCCCTTGTTCATTTTCATAAGAGTCAGCCTGTCAGCATTTTCAGTTGACAGGCAGATGTGCTTATCAGTTATAATTCCACCAGAGGCACTAAAAACCCGCTCTGATAAAAAGCTGGCGGCAGAGCAGGCCAGGACCTCCAAGGCATAGAGAGCCAGTTTTTTCCACGTATCCAGCTTGGAAACCCAATAATTATAAGGCACAGCGGAATCTCGGACGACTTTGGTACGGTCGGCAAGTTACTCCTTTATCATCTTCCAAAACTTTGCACTCCTTTTGAGAGCACCCCGCGCCTCAGGGCCTGTGCGATGGAAGGGTCTGAGAAAACTCTCCCAGAACTTTGACAGTGATCCCCTGCCTCTGCTCAATTGAAGTTGTGCCTCTCTCACCTGTACTCCTTGGTTTTCCAACGAAGTGTGCCCTTTGCCGCCAGTGTTTTCAGATGGAAATTTTTTTAATAGTTCTGCAACAAGGGCCTTATGGTACAGCCCCATTTTTGTAGACCTGTCCGCCTCAGGAATAAGAGATATAAAGTTCTCCTTGTAGCATGGTCTAGAAGTGTCACCATCCAGTATTGACTGTCACCCAAAATTTTGAGAACACGAGGGTCATGGGAAAGGCAGCGTATCATAAACTCAGCCATGCGTGCCAGACTGCTAACAGGCAAGACTTCCGTGTCCTCACCAAGAGGATGACTGACCATGCTCTCCTCCTCCTACTCCTCCTCTCTGTCCTCTGGCCACCCACACTGAACAGACGGTATGACATCTGTGCAGGTAGTACCGTCTATAGTGCATGAAACTAACTCCTGTCCTTCCTCCTCCTCTTCCTCATTGTCACCCAATCCACATGGGGATGAGATGAGGCTGGGCTGTGTGTAATCACAATGTATGGTTCCTTGCTCCATCTCATCGTGCTCCACCTGCAATGCATCTTCTATGATTGTGGGCAGAGAGCACTTCAGAAGACAGAGAAGTGGGATGGTGATGATAATTATGGCGTCATAACCGCTCACCATCTTGGTGCAGTCCTCAAAGTTTTGGAGGATGGTACATATGTCTGACATCCATGTCCACTCATGAGGTCTTATGTGTGGAGTCTGAATTGAATACCGACGGCCTTGTTGATGCTGATACTCAACAACTGCCCTCTTCTGCTCACAAATCCTTACCAACATCTGCAGGGTACAGTACCAATGCGTCGAGACATCACACACCAGTCTGTGAGTCGGAAGCTGCAAACGCTGCTGAAGCACAGCAAGGGCGGCAGAAGCTGCTGCTGATTTTCTAAAATGGTCACACAGGCGGCGTACTTTAACAAGCAGATGGGCCAGGCATGGTACGTGTGTGAGCTTGCCTCACCTCAGAGCGGCCACCAGGTTCCGGCCATTGTCACACACGACCATGCCTGACTGTAGGTTCAGCGGTGTGAGCCACAGATCTGCCTGCTCTTTCAGAGCTGTCCACAACTGTTCAGCATTGTGCGGTTTTTCAGCTAAGCATATAAGCTTCAGCACAGTCTGTTGCCGCTTGGCCGAGGCACTGCTGCAGTGCTTCCAGCTTGTGACTGATGTGGTCATTTCGGAGATGGAGGCTGAAGAGGAGGAGGAGGCTGAGGAGGATGAGGTGCAGGAGCTGTAGACCATTGGGTCAACCCTGATTGACCTAGGGCCTGCAATCCTTGGCGTCGGGAGGACGTGTTCTGTCCCAAGATCCGACTTGGTCACGGCTTCCAATATGTTAACCCAGTGTGTCGTCAGCAAGATGTACCGTCCCTGCCCACAAACACTTGTCCACGTATCCATGGTTAGGTGGACTTTACCGGCAACTGTTTTGTTGAGAGCACGGCTAATGTTTTGGGACACGTGCTTGTGTAATGCGGGGATGGCACACCGGGAGAAATAGTGGCGGCTGGGGACCGAGTACTGAGGGATGGGTGCCGCCATCCTGTTGCGGAATGCTTCCGTCTCCACGAGCCTAAAAGGCAACATTTCGAGCGCAAGCAGTTGTGAAATGTGAGAATTTAGTAGTGTGGCCTGTGCGGCGCTGGCTGCATATTTGCTCTTGCGTTCCAAGGACTGGGGTATGGACAACTGGACGCTGCGCTGGGACAAGGACATGGACGTGCTTCCTGATGCTGCTACTTGAGAGTGTGCAATGACAGGTGCAGGGCAGGAGGCGTCTTCGCATGCACCATGGACAGGGGATTGGCTTGCATGCATAACAGCGGAAGAAGCAATGGTGCCACCCGCACACACTGTTCCTGGACCCTGGGGTTTGGCCCACAAAGTCGGGTGCTTTGCTGCCACATGCCTGATCATGCTGGTGGTGGTCAGGCTGGTCGTTTTGCCACCCCTGATGATGCTGGCCTGGCAGGTGGTGCAAATGGCCTTTTTGGGGTTATCGGCAGAGTCTTTAAAAAACAACCAGACTCGGGATGACCTAACAGTATTACTGGCAACTTCCTTCGTGTTGGTGTTACGGGGAATGGTTGCCTGCCTTCTGTCTGCGACCACCACACTGCTTCTTCCTGCCTCTTGGGGTGCTCTTCCTCCCTCCCCCTGTGTGCTGCTGTCCACCACCTCGTCTTTCACTTCCGCACCCTGGTCCTTTTTCTGACTCTCTGGCAATTATGTCTCATCATAGTCAAATTCTTGTGACACTTTCCCACCCTCGCCTTCGTGTGACCGTGGCTGCTCAAATATTTGGGCATCGCTACACGCAATCTCCTCTTTCCCCGCTTCAAGTGGACCGGGCGAGAGGCCCGAATCTATAAATGGATAAGTGAACAGCTCTTCAGAGTGTCCAAGTGTGGGATCAGTTGTCTCTGGGTACTCGGCATGGTGGGAGGAAGGAGGATCAGGGTGAGGAAAATGCGGTCCAGACTCACGGCTACTGAGACTTGACCATGTGGAAGATAGGGTGGTGGTGGTGCTGGCTAAGTGACTGGAAGCATTATCCGCTATCCAACCAACAACCTTTTGACACTGCTCTGGGTTCAATAGTGGTGCGCTGCGGTCCCCTAGAAATTGGGACAGGAAGGTCAGGCAAGAAGATGTGGGTGTTTGTTGTGCCACAGCCTTGTCCTCGGCCTCTGCATGCATCATTACCATCACGTCCAGTTCCCTGTCCCCGTTCCTTGCCACGTGCCTTGCCCATTTTAATTGGAGGACAGTATCTTCCACGCTCACTACAAATGACTGAGTTTGGAGCGAACTTATGTGTGATCCGTGTGATGGAGAAAACAGAGTTTTAAATACCTGTCCTGTAGGTAAGTCGTTTGACCAGCAAACTGCTGTGAATTGCTTCACTGACACACTGAAAGAAATTTTTAATGGAGGCCACAAATGGCAGTAACTTCTGACAACGTATATGTGATCTGTGTGATGGAGAAAACCGAGTTTTAAATACCTTGACTGTAGGTAAGTAGTTTGAACAGCAAACTGTGGTGAATTGCTTCAATGACACACTAAAGGAAATTTCTAATGGAGGCCAGAAATGGCAGTATTTTCTGAAAACATATATGTGATCCGTTTGATGGAGAAAACACAGTTTCAAATAGCTGGATTTCTAGCTCTCTAATAGGGAAAGGACCTGGCTTTATTCTGCAGTGTCAACAAGCAAATGGCACTGAAAAAATGGTGTTCTCTGGATTGCTTTTTAAGCAAATAATGAGGATTAAGATCCAAAGAAAAGTATTCCTGGCCCCTGAGACCTGGGCCTTTGTATAGAAATATCTAACAGCAGCAGAAGGCAGAATTGGAATGGAGCCTCTTGTGCTATATGCACCGCAGTCTGCTATATACACTGCCTGCCTATACACCCTGCCTGCCTGATATCTCTGCAGATGGATTAGTCCTCAGAAGGACTGTTTGTTAAGATGGATATGTGTAATGTACTGTTTTTCTGCCTACACTACCTAATACACAAGCAAATCTGTCCCTGACACAGCAGCACCTCTCCCTACACAAGCAAATGGCGCAGAAAAACGGTGTTCTCTGGATTGCTTTTTAAGCAAATAATGAGGATTAAGATCCAAAGAAAAGTATTCCTGGCCCCTGAGACCTGGGCCTTTGTACAGAAATATCTAACAGCAGCAGAAGGCAGAATTGGAATAGAGCTACTTGTGCTATATGCACCGCAGTCTGCTATATACACTGCCTGCCTATACACTCTGCCTGCCTGATATCTCTGCAGATGGATTAGTCCTCAGAAGGACTGTTTGTTAAGATGAATATGTTTAATGTACGGTTTTTCTCCCTACACTACCTAATACACAATCAAATCTCTCCCTGACACAGCAGCAGCTCTCCCTACACTGTCTGATCTGGAGTGACTGTGACGAGCATGGCGGCGCCAGGTCTGATATAGACCTGATGACACTGTGCGGCCAGCCAATCACTGTAATGCCCACAACCAACATGGCTACGGCATTACAGTGCATGGCAGGCAATCCCTGCATGTTCATTGGCTCTCTAAAGAGCGCCAAACATGCAGGGAGGGGACCCGAGTTTCCGCCCGAGCAACCCGGAAAAAGTCGGTGAGCGCCGAGCATCTCGAGCAGTGAGATGCTCGGATGAGCACCGAGCAGTAGCGAGCATGATCGCTCATTGCTAGTAATAATACATTAAAAATCTATTAAAATGAACAAATGAAAGTCAGACATTGCTTTTCAACCCTGCTTCCACAGAATTTAAAAAAAAATTAGACTCATTAAATAGGCCTGGACAGAAATGATGGTACCCATGAAAATAATGTGACAAAAAGGACATGTTAAATCAAGTTGTGTCCACTAATTAGCATCACAGGTGTCTACAATCTTGTAATCAGTCAGTGGGCCTGTATATAGGGCTACAGATACTCACTGTGCTGTTTGGTGACAAAGTGTGTACCACACTCAACATGGACCAGAGGAAGCAAAGGAAAGAGTTGTCTCAGGAGATTGGAAAGAAAATTATAGACAAGCATGTTAAAGGTAACGGTTATAAGACCATCTCCAAGCAGCTTGATGTTCCTGTGACTACAGTTGCACATATTATTCAGAAATTTAAGATCCATGGGATTGTAGCCAACCTCCCTGGACTTGGCAGCAGGAGGAAAATTGATGACAAATCAAAGAGACGGATAATACGAATGATAACAAAAGAGCCCACTTCTAAAGAGATTAAAGGTTAACTTCAAGCTCAAGGTACATCAGTGTCAGATCGCACCATCCGTCGTTGTTTGATCCAAAGTGGACTTCATGGGAGAAGACCAAGGAGAACACCATTGTTGAAAAAAAATGATAAAAAGCCAGACTGGAATTTGCCAAGCTACATGTTGACAAGCCACAAAGCTTCTGGGAGAATGTCCTATGGACAAATGAGACAAAAATGGAAGTTTTTGGCAAGGCACATCAGCTCTATATTCACAGATGGAAAAATGAAGCATATCAAGAAAATAACACTGTCCCTACTGTGAAACATGGAGGAGGCTCTGTTATGTTCTGGGGCTGCTTTGCTGCATCTGGCACAGGGTGTCTTGAATCTGTGCAGGGTACAATGAAATCTCAAGACTATCAAGGGATTCTAGAGAGAAATGTGCTGCCCAATGTCAGAAAGCTTGGTCTCAGTCGCAGGTCATGGGTCTTGCAACAGGATAATGACCCAAAACACACAGTTAAAAACACCCAAGAAAGGTTAAGAGGAAAACATTGGACTATTCTGAAGTGGCCTTCTATGAGCCCTGACCTAAATCCTATAGAACATCTTTGGAAAGAGCTGAAACATGCCGTCTAGAAAAGGCACCCTTCAAACATGAGACAACTGGAGCAGTTTGCTCATGAGGAGTGGGGCAAAATACCTGTCGAGAGGTGAAGAAGTCTCATTGACAGTTACAGGAATCGTTTGATTGCAGTGATTGCCTCAAAAGGTTGTTCAACAAAATATCAACTTAAGAGTACCATCATTTCTGTCCAGGCCTATTTCATGAGTTTAATTTTTTTAACAATTCTGTGGAAGCAGAGTTGAAAAGCAATGTCTGACTTTCATTTGTTCATTTTCAAATATTTTTAATTTATTATTACTTTTTTCAGACTCAAGTTATTTCTGTGACCATTGTGCGTTTTTCTTTCATTAAACGAGGTGTACCAACAATTTAGACCACGTGTATGTGTGTATATATATATATATATATATATATATATATACATAGATAGATACAGTACAGACCAAAAGTTTGGACACACCTTCTCATTTAAAGATTTTTCTTTATTTTCATGACTATGAAAATTGTACATTCACACTGAAGGCATCAAAACTATGAATTAACACATGTGGAATTATATACTTAACAAAAAAGTGTGAAACAACTGAAAATATGTCATATATTCTAGGTTCTTCAAAGTAGCAACCTTTTGCTTTGATGACTGCTTTGCACACTCTTGGCATTCTCTTGATGAGCTTCAAGAGGTAGTCACCGGAAATGGTCTTCCAACAATCTTGAAGAAGTTCCCAGAGATGCTTAGCACTTGTTGGCCCTTTTGCCTTCACTCTGCGGTCCAGCTCACCCTAAACCATCTCGATTGGGTTCAGGTCTGGTGACTGTGGAGGCCAGATCATCTGGCGTAGCACCCCATCACTCTTCTTCTTGGTCAAATAGCCCTTACACAGCCTGGAGGTGTGTTTGGGGTCATTGTCCTGTTGAAAAATAAATGATGGTCCAACTAAACGCAAACCGAATGGAACAGCATGCCGCTGCAAGATGCTGTGGTAGCCATGATGGTTCAGTATGCCTTCAATTTTGAATAAATCTTCAACAGTGTCACCAGCAAAGCACCCCCACACCATCACACCTCCTCCTCCATGCTTCACAGTGGGAACCAGGCATGTAGAGTCCATCCATTCACCTTTTCTGCGTCGCACAAAGACACGGTGGTTGGAACCAAAGATCTCAAATTTGGACTCATCAGACCAAAGCACAGATTTCCACTGGTCTAATGTCCATTCCTTGTGTTCTTCAGCCCAAACAAGTCTCTTCTGCTTGTTGTCTGTCCTTAGCGGTGGTTTCCTAGCAGCTATTTTACCATGAAGGCCTGCAGCACAAAGTCTCCTCTTAACAGTTGTTGAAGAGATGTGTCTGCTGCTAGAACTCTGTGTGGCATTAACCGGGTCTCTAATCTGAGCTGCTGTTAACCTGCAATTTCTGAGGCTGGTGACTGAGATAAACTTATCCTAAGAAGCAGAGGTGACTCTTGGTCTTCCTTTCCTAGGGCAGTCGTCATGTGAGCCAGTTTCTTTGTAGCGCTTGATGGTTTTTGCAACTTCTCTTGGGGACACTTTCAAAGTTTTCCCAATTTTTCACACTGACTGACCTTCATTTCTTAAAGTAATGATGGCCACTCGTTTTTCTTTACTTAGCTGCTTTTTTCTTGCCATAATACAAATTCTAACAGTCTATTCAGTAGGACTATCAGCTGTGTATCCACCAGACTTCTGCACAACACAACTGATGATCCCAACCCCATTTATAAGGCAAGAAATCCCACTTATTAAACCTGACAGGGCACACCTGTGAAGTGAAAACCATTTCCGGTGACTACCTCTTGAAGCTCATCAAGAGAATGCCAAGAGTGTGCAAAGCAGTCATCAAAGCAAAAGGTGGCTACTTTGAAGAACCTAGAATATAAGATATATTTTCAGTTGTTTCACACTTTTTTGCTAAGTATATAATTCCACATGTGTTAATTCATAGTTTTGATGCCTTCAGTGTGAATGTACAATTTTCATAGTCATGAAAAGACAGAAAAATCTTTAAATGAGAAGGTGTGTCCAAACTTTTGGTCTGTACTGTATATATATATATACACATACACAGTTAGGTCCATATATATTTGGACAGAGACAAGTTTTTTCTAATTTTGGTTCTAGACATTACCACAATGAATTTTAAACAAAACAATTCAGATGCAGTTGAAGTTCAGACTTTCCGCTTTCATTTGAGGGTATCCACATTAAAATTGGATGAAGGGTTTAGGAGTTTCAGCTTCTTAACGTGTGCCACCCTGTTTTTAATGGGACCAAAAGTAATTGGACAGATTAAATAATTGTAAATAAAATGTTCATTTCTAGTACTTGGTTGAAAACCCTTTGTTGGCAATGACTGCCTAAAGTCTTGAACTCATGGACATCACCAGACGCTGTGTTTCCTCCTTTTTGATGCTCTGCCAGAACTTCACTGCGGTGGTTTTCAGTTGCTGTTTGTTTGTGGGCCTTACTGTCTGAAGTTTAGTCTTTAACAATTGAAATGCATGCTCAATTGGGTTGAGATCAGGTGACTGACTTGGCCATTCAAGAATATTCCACTTCTTTGCTTTAATAAACTTAAACTCCTGGATTGCTTTGGCTTTATGTTTTGGGTCATTGTCCATCTGTAGTATGAAACGACGACCAATCAGTTTGGCTGCATTTGGCTGGATCTGAGCACACAGTATGGCTCTGAATACATCAGAATTCATTCAGCTGCTTCTGTCCTGCGTCACATCATCAATAAACACTAGTGACCCAGTGCCACAGGCAGCCATGCATGCCCAAGCCATCACACTGCCTCCGCTGTGTTTTGCACATGATGCGGTATGCTTTGCATGATGAGCTGTACCATGCCTTCGCCATACTTTTCTCTTTCCATCATTCTGGTAGAGGTTGATCTTGGTTTCATCTGTCCAGAGAATGTTCTTCCAGAAACTGTGCTGGCTTATTTAGATGTTTTTTAGCAAAGTCCAGTCTAGCCTTTTTATTCTTGATGCTTATGAGTGGCTTGCACCGTGCAGTGAACCCTCTGTATTTATTTTCATGCAGTCTTCTCTTTATGGTAGATTTGGATATTGATACGCCTACCTCCTGGAGAGTGTTGTTCACTTGGTTGGCTGTTGTGAAGGGGTTAGATGCTTGAGGTTTGGTGCTTGCATTTGGAAGGTTTTGCTGTGAAGTAAACATGCGGTCAATGGAGCTCTCCATTCAGGTGAAACAAGCCATCCTTAAGCGCAAAAACAGAAAAAACCCATCCGAGAAATTGCTACAATATTAGGAGTGGCAAAATCTACAGTTTGGTACATCCTGAGAAAGAAAGAAAGCACTGGTGAACTCATCAATGCAAAAAGACCTGGGCGCCCAGGGAAGACAACAGTGGTGGATGATCGCAGAATAATCTCCATGGTGAAGAGAGACCCCTTCACAACAGCCAACCAAGTGAACAACACTCTCCAGGAGGTAGGCATTTCAATATCCAAATCTACCATAAAGAGAAGACTGCATGAAAGTAAATACAGAGGGTTCAATGCACAGTGTAAGCAACTTATAAGCATCAAGAATAAAAAGGCTAGACTGGACTTTCCTAAAAAACATCTAAAAAAGCCAGCACAGTTTCTGGAAGAACATTCTCTGGACAGATGAAACCAAGATCAACCTCTACCAGAATGATGGAAAGAGAAAAGTATGGCGTAGGCGTGGTACAGCTCATGATCCAAAGCATACCACATCATCTGTAAAACACGGCGGAGGCAGTGTGATGGCTTGGGCATGCATGGCTGCCAGTGGCACTGGGTCACTAGTGTTTATTGATGATGTGACACAGGACAGAAGCAGCCAAATTAATTCTGATGTATTCAGAGCCATACTGTGTGCTCAGATCCAGCCAAATACAGCCAAACTGATTGGTCGTCGTTTCATACTACAGATGGACAATGACCCAAAACATAAAGCCAAATCAACCCATGAGTTTATTAAAGCAAAGAAGTGGAATATTCTTGAATGGCCAAGTCAGTCACCTGATCTCAACCCAATTGAGCATGCATTTCACTTGTTAAAGACTAAACTTCAGACAGAAAGGCCCACAAACAAACAGCAACTGAAAACCACCGCAGTGAAGGCCTGGCAGAGCATCAAAAAGGAGTAAACAGCGTCTGGTGATGTCCATGAGTTCAAGTCTTCAGGCAGTCATTGCCAACAAAGGGTTTTCAACCAAGTACTAGAAATGAACATTTTATTTACAATTATTTAATCTGTCCAATTACTTTTGGTCCTTTAAAAACAGGGTGGCACATGTTAAGGAGCTGAAACTCCTAAACCCTTCATCCAATTTTAATGTGGATACCCTCAAATGAAAGATGAAAGTCTGAACTTCAACTGCATCTGAATTGTTTTGTTTAAAATTCATTGTGGTAATGTCTAGAACCAAAATTAGAAAAATGTTGTCTCTGTGCAAATATATATGGACCTAACTGTATGTGCTTGCAAAAGCAGTCAGCTATTTTCACAACAGGTCCATGCTGGTGTAGGGGTGGAAATGATGAAGAAATTAAGAAGACATCGTGGCAACTGGGGAGTGACATGATGGTCTTTGTAGTTTGATATATTGATGTTGATGTGTGATTATGTGTGTCTTGGTTCTCCTCTAGGCTTTGCTTTAATGCTGTCCCTGGGAATGCAGGAGGTCTGTCCACTAGGGGAACCATTCAGAATATGGAGATATTGTTTACATTACACAAGACAGTAGATAGTTAATAGTGTTGGGATTAGCCCACAGTTTGGGAGGGGTTAGAGGAGTTTTTTTTATAGAAAAGATTTTTCTGGCTTAGTTCAACTTCAAGGTGGAGTGGAGGCTAGTCAGTGAAGGAGAGTGGAGTGCAGAGAGGGCTAGACAACACAGGGAAACAGGTTCTAGACAGTAGATGCAGCAGAGAGAAAAAATGTTCTGCCACTGCAAGTTTCCTAATAGAATTAGGACACATCTATACCTCCATCTGGACACCAGTATGGTCTTGGGCCTAACTTCCGGAAGAGGTACTGAGAAGCAGACCTCTGTCTCAATGATGAGGAAGATGGCAGCCGGGTCACTGGGGGAAGAGGAAGATGATTGATTTCAGGACAGGACAGGGACAAGGACTGTTAGGATGCAGAACCTAGGGAACATCACCACAAAAGGACTGTCCTAATCTATATGCTGCAGCCATGTGTAAATGAATTGCACAGTAAAGCTAAATCTGTTAACATGGACCCAAGGTCTCCTGTCTTGTTGTAGCCAGATCTGGTCTCAAGGACAAAGAGGTAACAAGGACTCCTGAAGTAAAAGTTAGTAAAGAATAAACTCCACCACAAAGCACACCCCACTTTCATTCCTGTTTAGAAGAGGGGCTGCAGGGCAAAGAGAAGTAAGTTCCAGCCCACAGCAAACCGGCCTTGTGCCCCCCTTTACTGGTGTTCAAGGTGTGCTGCTATGGAACAGTTTAGTAAGAGAAGGGAAGGATTGATAGCTGATGCTGCAGATGCCCAATGAACAGAGTGCCCCTGACAGTTGAATAAAGTGTATAGTTACTGCTGACAGAAACATTCTTTGTCTCCAGCAACATAAGCAATCACTTGTGGACCAAACTGTACCCTCGGCACCTTCCCCTTTCAAGACATGCTAATTGTAAACAGGAAACACGCCCTTGTCTCTGTAACCAGGGAACCTGTCATGTCCAGTAATACTATTTACTTGCAGATATCGGGTAATCAGATGATAAATAGCATTTAAACCCTGTGTAGGCACTAGAGCAGTGGGGGGGAAATTATGTTATATTGTTCCTGCAGCTGCCCACTTTCAGTCATCGGGGTGGTGTAGGAAGAAGTTACAGTCACTGCTCACTATACAATGAACATACTGTAATCACCAATTATCTGTATTCTGATTGATAGCCCTCTCTGCACACACACTGCACATACTTGGAACAGGCTGTCAACCAAAGTGCTATGGAGTAATTACAGTATAAGTGAGCAAGGATTTTAACGGCTCCCTGCACCACCGTGATAACTAGAAGTGAGCAGCTTCATGGAGAATATAATTTCATTTTCTCCCTTTAGCTACTGCTCCAGTAAGCCAGTTTAACAGGATTTAAATGTTATTTACCAACAGATTACCCCTATATTTAAAGGTAAGTAGTGCTTCTGGATTTGACAGGTTTCTTTAAATGTGTCTTGATCTATCCATACACACTCCAACCCTGAAATCTGGTAAATCCATTTGTGGCTTGTGCTCACAACAGGACAGTGTTTGCTATGTTGGCAAATCAACATTACATGTGGCGTGCTTCTTCCAAGCTCAGAGACACGTTCCCAGGACACTTCCATTCTGGTTTGCATGTGGCTCTTACGCTACATTTCTCATGACTTCTAGAATGGAGCTCCTCAAAAAGTTATGAATTGTATTAGAAGACTAGTGTCTACAATGCCATAACACTACTTCCATATGTAAAAATGTGCTGAACCATTCCCTTTAAAATAATAATCTAGAGGACAGGACATATTCTGGTCATTCTGTTTATAATAATACGGCATTTAATATCTCCATAGCATGAAGTGGTTGATAGAAGGGGAGATTTGTTTATAATAAATGAGTTTTCCAAAACTTAAAACGCATTCTTTATCCCCAGGACAGTAGATAATTTATTGCTTGGAACTGCAAAAAAAAACAAGGCATTATACCCAGCAGTTCCATACAGAAAGAATGGAGCGGACCTCCGCACCATTCAGACAGAGCCACCAGGAATCAGTATGTTATCTCCAATCCTATGAATAGGGGACAGCTTTAAATTTTGATGAAGCCCCTTTAACCTACACAAAAGTGAACAAAATAAACTTTAGTTGTATAGTAACCCAGCAAATGGTGTGACATCTGATGTTTGAAAGTGACAGTGACTCACCCCCTGGGCGGTGGGGCACTCGGATCCGGGCAATAGGGAACGATGGGGGTAGTAGAGGCAACCCGGTTCCGTGGCTCAGGGTGGTCAGGCCAGTGGTAGTCCGTTATGAGCTATTGATTATGTCCGACTACGCCACCCGTGGATTTGCGGTCATTAGGAACCGCCGCTGCAGGGCAGACCGCTGGAGCTGATGATATATGCAGCTGGGATGGTGTGACTCCCCACGGGAAGAGTGCGGCCCCAGGGCAGTGTAGTGGATGGTGGGAGTGATGGTAGTGAGAGTCCCGGTGCTGATAGTGCTGGAGGAGCAAGGAGCACACAGACAACAAGTTGCAGTCCAGGGTCTTTACTAAAACAGGTAAACTGACCCATAAACAGTCCCGGCTAGGAGGGGACCTGGATGTCTGAGAGCAACGGGGAAATTGGCCCTGGTCAGGGTGAGGGTGTAGGCCTACCGTGCTTTCTGCGCTCCTTCTGGCTATCTCCTCCTTATAGGGTAACAGCCCACGTTTCCGAGCTTTCCGTGTATTCTCGCCTGTATGGCCTGAGACGTGGGTTCCTTTCTGCTCCCAGCCTTGTACGGCTCTGCTGGTCCCTTCTGTTGTGGCAGGGCCTCCAGGCTTCTTAGGCCAAGGAATATACAGTCCCTTGCGGACTGGTTCTCTGCTGGGGGATGTGGAATCCTTCCAGCCTCAGACACCAAAGTCTGGTAAGGTCTGTCTATTATCTGCCAAGATAGGCTTGCTTCGCCTCTTGTCTCTGGCTTGTGGCTCTCCTCCTGCCACACTTCCTCTTAGGTGCAGTGCAACTGTCTGTCCCTGCTCTGCTCTGGGACAAGTCTCAGTGCTGAGACAGGCCATCAAGTTCTCCCTAACCCTGCCCCCAGTACCAGCTTTTATAGGGGCAGCCAGCTCCCCCTACTGGCCTGAGACAGGAGGCATTGCATGCTAATGTTCCCCTGACTAGAGAACCTCCCCCTTGCTCTCAGACACAGCTTTAATACATTTTGTGGCATCCAGGCCAGGGTGACACATTCCCCCCTAGTGAAATTTAGTACTCCGGGACTAAACAGCAAACAAAGACAATATGCATAACAATAAAACATTAATAGACAGACGACGCACAAATTGAGTTCTTAAGGTCACAGTGTGGTCTGTGACTGGGTGTCCATATCACAAACACAACGGGGAGCCTTAACCAGGTGGGGGTCTGTCCTACCCCAAGTCCTTTACAGTCTTAGTTCATTCCTGGGTTAGGCTCCGAACACAGTCCATACAAGGTCCTGGTTATAAAAAGTCCATAACCTGTGAGTCCTTACGGTAGCTGCAAGAAACTGAAACACAGAATTACCAAACATGCATGCAACTTTGCAAACAATTCAACAGTTGGTAACAGGGTTATTTACAATCTTAGTACACTCTATATTCTCCAGAGAGCGGGTATCTGCCCCTTTGTGCTCCTGGTTGACCTCCTTAACCCACTGTCTGGTGGTGGATTGACTTGGCTTTCACCACTAGCGTTAGGGGTGCAGCTACCAGCTGGGTGTACAGGTAGGGCAGGCAGCTGTCTGCGGGTCCTTTGGCTTACCGCAGGCATGGCAGGCTCACTGTCAGCAGAGGGTTGACTCTCCTGGGCTGCTGGTACAGGCTCTTCTGCCTCTGGAACCGCTTGCTCCTCTTCACCTTCCGGCTCTGGTGTTGGTTGTTGCTGTGCCGGTTGCAGGAAATGCAGGACAGGTACCACTATGGCATCATTTATGCGATTCCAGGACTGAGGGAACTCTCCGAGAATGGTGCTGATCATTTCTTCCTTGTCCTCTGCGGGTTCAAGGTCACTCTGATCCTCTTCTGCACTACGGAGTTGCTCGGGGCATCTTTTGAGGTGGTCTCTGGAGACGACACTAGTGGTTTCTCCTCCGTCCTTGGTGATTACGCACACCTTTGCGTTGTCGTGGTCAGACTGCAGTACGGTGTAGGGTTCCCTTTCCCACTGGTCGTCCAACTTGTGAAGCCTTCTTTTTCGCTTTAGGACTTGCTCACCAGGTTCTAGGGGACCAGCAGGGGCGTGTTGATTGAAGAGTTTTTCTTGCCTCTCTCTCACCTGGGCCAGGCTCTTCTCCACACTCTCCTGTACCTTCTTGTACTGCAGTTGCCTTTCCGTATCCCAGTCCGCACCCGGGGAGGTGTCCTCAGGTATTAGGACTCCCATCTCCAGGTCTACGGGCAGCTTACCTGGTCTGGCTCGCATCAGGTGAGCCGGGGTGCAGTTTGTAGCATTCACCGGGATATTGTTGTATAGGTCTATCAAGTCCGGCAGTTTTTCTGGCCACAGGCTGCGTTCCTCCAGGGGCAACGTCTTCAGGAGATCAATGACTATATTGTTCATCTTCTCACACATCCCGTTGGTTTGGGGGTGGTAAGGCGTTGTACGAATCTTCTTACAGCCATAGAGGTTGCAGAACTCCTGGAAGATTTCAGCCTCGAACGCTGGACCCTGGTCTGTCAGGACCTGTTCCGGATACCCGTGTGGACGGCAGAAATATTGCTGGAAGGCTCTGGCCGCTGTTTGGGCTGTCAAGTCCTTTACCGGGACCACCACTAGAAAAACGGGAATAGTGGTCCACGATTGTCAGGGCATAGATGTATCCAGACCGGCTTGGAGCCAATTTGACGTGGTCCAGAGCTACCAGCTCAAGAGGCTGCGTGGTGACGATGGGCCTCAAGGGTGTCTTCTGGCTGGTGCGGTCCTTCCTCCTTAGGTGACAAGGGCCACAGTCTCTGCACCATTTTTCTACAGCTCCTCTCATGCCGACCCAAAAGAACCTTCCTCTTAGTAGGAACTCCAGTTTCTTCCAACCGAAGTGTCCCGCTCTGTCATGGTAAGCTCCCAGGACCATAGCTGCATCCCGCCTTGGAACCACGACTTGCCAGGTCAGCTCGTGTGTCCGGTGGTTGACAATCCTTCTGCACAACTTGCCTTCGTAGAGGAACAGCTTGCTCTTCTCCTTCCATAGCTGCTTGGCTTCCTCTGGGGCATCCGGATCCATGCGGGTGTCTTCCTGGGTCAGCAGCTCTTTCAGCAGGCGGATGGCAGGGTCACTATCTTGGGTCTCGGCCCAGCTGTGGTGAGGTAGGGGATTGATCATCACGGTTGTTAGATCCTCCTCCTTCACGCGGTGGGAGTATTGAGCGGCTCCATACCGGTGAAACGCGGGGAGTTCTACCTCCTCCAGCTCTTCTGGGTCTTCGTCACCTTCAGATAAGTGAGGCATTCTTGATAGGGCGTCAGCGTTGGCAGTGGTTTTGCCGGCCCGGTACTTGATCACGAAGTCATAGTTGGAGAGACGGGCCATCCACCGCTGTTCTAGGGCACCCAGTCTTGCATTGTCCAGGTGTGTCAACGGGTTGTTGTCCGTGTACACGGTGAACTTTGCGGAGGCCAGGTAATGCTTGAAGCGTTCCGTCACGGCCCACACCACTGCCAAGAATTCTAGCTTGAAGGAGCTGTAATTCTCCGGGTTCCTCTCGGTGGGCCTCAGCTTCCGACTGGCGTATGCGATCACCCGTTCTCTGCCCTGTTGGTTTTGGGACAGTACGGCTCCCAGTCCCACATTGCTGGCGTCTGTGTGAAGGATAAAAGGCTGGCCATAATCAGGGTAGGCCAGGATCTCATCCCCCGTGAGGGCCATCTTCAACTGGCGGAAGGACTCCTCTTCCGGTTAATCCCACTTGAAGGGTGGCTTTTGACTTCTGGACTTAGACTGTCCGATCAGGAGGTCCTGCATAGGAGCTGCCATCTTAGTGAACCCGGGGATGAACCTTCGGTAGTAGCCTACCAACCCGAGAAACTGTCTCACCTCCTTGATGTTCGAGGGGCTTGGCCAGCTCTTGATTGCCGTGACCTTGTCAGGGTCGGGGGCTACTCTTTCCGCACTTACCACGTGCCCTAGGTACTGGACCTTTGGTTTCAACAGGTGACACTTCGATGGTTTCACCTTCAGGCCGTAGCCTGCCAGGGCTTCGAACACCTCAGCCAGGTGCTTTAGATGGTCCTCGTAGGTTTTCGAATAGACGATCACGTCGTCCAGGTAAAGGAGGACCGTCTCGAAGTTTCGGTGCCCTAGACAGCATTCCATCAGCCGCTGGAAGGTCCCTGGTGCGTTGCAGAGCCCGAAAGGCATACAGTTGAACTCACTCAGTCCCATCGGGGTGGTGAAGGCGGTCTTCTCCTTGTCAACCTCTGCCACAGGAACCTGCCAGTACCCGCTAGTAAGGTCCAAAGTAGAAAAGAAGTTAGCTGATTTTAGTGCGGCTAAAGACTCCTCTATTCTAGGCAGCGGATATGCGTCTTTGTGGGTGATACGGATGATTTGTCTATAGTTGACGCACATTCTCATGGTGCCGTCTTTCTTTTTCACCAGAACCAAGGGGGCTGCCCAGGGGCTACAGCTGTCTCTAATGACCCCAGCTTCTTTCATTTCTCTTAGCATGCCCTTGGTGTTCTGATAATGTGCAGGGTGTACAGGCCTGTGTCTCTCTTTTATTGGTGGGTAGCTCCCTGTGGGGATATGGTGTTCTATCCCTTTTACTCTACCGAAGTCTAGCGGGTGCTTACTAAAGACTCTCTCGTACTCCTGTACCACCCGCTAGACTCCTTGTTTTTGGTGCAGGGGAGTGGAGTCAGCACCCACATGGAGTTTCTGGCACCAGTCCTCCTTTTGTTTCTGGGAGCCATTACCCTCCGCCTGAGGAGATGGAGGCAAGGGTTCCACGTCCCTGATAGCTTTGTGTTCGACGACAAACAGTTTGGCGAGTGTAGCGTACCTGGGTAAGTGTACTTCCCTCTCCCCAATGTTGAGGATGCGGACGGGCACCCTCCCATGACGGACATCAACCACCCCCCGGGCTGTCAAAATGGTGGGCCTGCTGTCTGAGTACACGGGTTCTACCATGGCTTGGTAGTCTCTACCTCTCAACCCGATTGCAGTCCGACACCAGATCATCATTTCACTTTTGGGAGGCATGGAAATGGGGAATGGGTCACTCAGTCTTACGCTACCGATCTCACCACCAGACAGTTCTACCTGCTGCCGTCTCATCAGGGCTTTTATCTCCTTGTTGAGGACTCTCTGTTGGCTGGAACTAGCATTCACCGCCACCTGTTGTAGAATTACAATTACTTCTGAAAGACAATTTTCGATCACATTAGTACCCACAGTTATTTTAGGGTGACTTTCACGACGGTCAATGTCCACAATAATCACTCCATGTGCCGGTAGTTCAACTTTACCAATTTTAATGGTCATCTCCTTGAACCCCATCTGCGGCACGGGTAAGCCATTACTGGTGATGATGCTCAAGTTACTGTCTGGATACAGTGTGATATCAGCATCAGTCCAATACTGCTTAAAAAGTACATAAGGGATAGTGGTTACTTGCGACCCAGTATCCAGCAAGGCGCTCATGGGGATACCGTCCAGCACCACGGGTAAAACCGGGCGCCCCCCAACGTACTTATTACGCCAATTGTAAGGGCCTGGTGATCTTATGCCTGGGGGTTGGCCCTCTGCCCCAGGTTGGACCCGTTTAAATTACAGTACCTGGAAATGTGTCCAGGCTGGTTGCATCGACGGCAAATGGGCTGTCCATCCTCTGCGTAGCGGTCTGTGGGCCTCCCTCGGAACGACGGGATCCTCCTCTGTCGACGCCACGGGACATCCTCCGGACTTGAAGCCGGCTCGATGGGTCTTGACGGGTCCACTTGCAACGCCTGGACGGTCCTGGTCAACGCCGCGACGCTCCTGGTCAGCTCCTGGACTTGGTGATGCAGGTCTTTCGACGGGGCTTGGTTCAGGGCTTGTGCATCAGCCCCCACGGGGTCCATAGAGGAGGGCGTCCCCTCCTGGTGGTAGGTGAGAGCAGGGCGCCGGGGGTTTATAGCGCCACTGGTTGCAGATTCACGGAACACCCTTATGGCCCTGTCCTTAAATTGGGCAAAGGTCAGGTCGGGGTTCTGAAAGAACATGAGGCGCAGCTGGGCCCTGTGGGCGCTGGACAGCATACCTTCTATGAATTGTTCTGTTAGCAGTTTATCCGTTTCCTGCACACTGCCAGGGTCAGTTTGTTGAATAGCCCTCAAGGCTTCCTGCAGATTTAGGGCATAGTCTCTGATGCTGTCCTGTGCCCGCTGCTTACATCCATAGAACCTCATTTTAATTTCAGCGGAGGTACGGGTGTCAAAGGTACCCCGCAGCCGGGCCAGAATACCCTTCACGGTCCTTCTCTCCTCAGTGGGCCAAGATTTTACCTCCCTTTGGGCTGCGCCAGTTAACTGCCCTGTTAATATGCTGACCTTCTGTTCCTCTGTCAGGGGGTAAACGTGGAACAAACTGTACAGCCTTTCCTTGAAGTCAGTTAGGGCATGGGGCTCCCCTGAGTATTTGGGCAGCCAGGCCGCTCCAGGGATGTAGGGCAGGGAAAAGGGCATCCCCGCTGCTGCAGCTGCGTTGGTGGTAGTGGGCGCCTCTGTATCCGACATCTTCCTCCCCCCTAGTTAAGCGTGGCCTACCTTCCGACGATCCTCTTCTGTAGGCCGCGGCTCCGCTGCTGCTGCTCTGGCCGAGGACCTTGCGTCGCGTCCTGATGACGTCAGCGCCGCTCTCTCTCCCTTCCAGGACCTTGCGCAGCGTCGGTGCGTGGGGCGGAGCTTCGGATCTCGCGCGGTTTTGACGTCCACGCCCCTCTTCCTCCTGCTCGGCGTCCTGAAGATGGCGTCCGATGGCGGGAAACAGCTGCGGATGGCGGGAAGATGGCAGAAGACGGTGGGAAACGGTCCAAGATGGCGTCTGATGGCGGGAATCGGCTCCGGATGGCGGGAAACGACTCCGGACGGCGGGAAACTTCGCCACAGGTAAGTTACAAAAGTCTTTTTCAGGCACGCAGTACCCGGTGGTTGCGGGCACGAAATCCTGCCGACTATGCCAAAGCTGACTCGCCCCCTGGGCCGTGGGGCACTCGGATCCGGGCAATAGGGAACAATGGGGGTAGTAGTGGCAACCCGGTTCCGTGGCTCAGGGTGGTCAGGCCAGTGGTAGTCCGTTATGAGCTATTGATTATGTCCGACTACGCCACCCGTGGATTTGCGGTCATTAGGAACCGCCGCTGCAGGGCAGACCGCTGGAGCTGATGATATATGCAGCTGGGATGGTGTGACTCCCCACGGGAAGAGTGCGGCCCCAGGGCAGTGTAGTGGATGGTGGGAGTGATGGTAGTGAGAGTCCCGGTGCTGATAGTGCTGGAGGAGCAAGGAGCACACAGACAACAAGTTGCAGTCCAGGGTCTTTACTAAAACAGGTAAACTGACCCATAAACAGTCCCGGCTAGGAGGGGACCTGGATGTCTGAGAGCAACGGGGAAATTGGCCCTGGTCAGGGTGAGGGTGTAGGCCTACCGTGCTTTCTGCGCTCCTTCTGGCTATCTCCTCCTTATAGGGTAACAGCCCACGTTTCCGAGCTTTCCGTGTATTCTCGCCTGTATGGCCTGCGACGTGGGTTCCTTTCTGCTCCCAGCCTTGTACGGCTCTGCTGGTCCCTTCTGTTGTGGCAGGGCCTCCAGGCTTCTTAGGCCAAGGATATACAGTCCCTTGCGGACTGGTTCTCTGCTGGGGGATGTGGAATCCTTCCAGCCTCAGACACCAAAGTCTGGTAAGGTCTGTCTATTATCTGCCAAGACAGGCTTGCTTCGCCTCTTGTCTCTGGCTTGTGGCTCTCCTCCTGCCACACTTCCTCTTAGGTGCAGTGCAACTGTCTGTCCCTGCTCTGCTCTGGGACAAGTCTCAGTGCTGAGACAGGCCATCAAGTTCTCCCTAACCCTGCCCCCAGTACCAGCTTTTATAGGGGCAGCCAGCTCCCCCTACTGGCCTGAGACAGGAGGCATTGCATGCTAATGTTCCCCTGACTAGAGAACCTCCCCCTTGCTCTCAGACACAGCTTTAATACATTTTGTGGCATCCAGGCCAGGGTGACACAGCAGCAATCCATGGGGCTGACTCAAACCAAAAATGGTGGACATTTATATATATATGCTATCCTTTTAATAGTTCTATGTAAACCTTACTGCAAGCACATCTGACACTCCAAACACACAAAAGGGGAGAGGTGACATCACACACATGTGAGCAATTGCCGCCCACTTTTACTGCAATCGTAAAGTAAGTTTACAGGACAAATTTCAGCAGCTGCTCCCCCTAGTGTTTAAAAGTGGAAAATAACAAAACTTTTACAATTATTTTTCATGTTTTATACCATTAGAAAAATATACCAATATTTATTTTTATTTGAAAACATTAATACTTTACAATTGTTGAAGAGATTTTTTTTATGCCACATTCCCTTTAGAAAAAAAATAAAAAAAAAATTCTATGTTCCACTAATAATTCATGATCTAAACAATGTGCTTAATCTCTTCAAAGTTTGTTTCAAGGTCATTGGAAAGCTAGAATATTGTTTTTATTTTATTTTTTTATTAAAACGGTTACACAATTGCCACCAAGACTTGGGTTACTAAACAGTATTCTACGAGATGGATTATTTTCTCAGCACTTCAGGGCTTGGCTCAGTCTGAAGGCGGACTTAACTCATTTGTTCTTACAGGACACTGGGATCTCTCACTGAATGGGAAAAGCAGCCACGTCCTGCGCTGCATGCAGTTATGAGGCTCCTGAGTTACTTGTATGCACTGGTTCTCATATACCCCTCTTGTGGATGTCACTATTCTAAAAGCATTTATAGCTGTCAGGGAAGAAATGTGGAGCATGTCCCCCAGGATATTCCCAAAAATGCTTCAGAAGTGTAAGTGCAAAACTTCCCTCCAAGAGTCAGTCTGATAATATACATATTTATGGTGTTGCTTTAGTCTAATTATATTTGCTTATTGAAATGTAACAGGACGGAGATGGTGTTTTTTTTTTTTTTTAACTCTTTGGGCCGCATTGTTGGCGTATTAGGTGTATTACGGTAATTTAGTATGAAGTCCTATGTAAAACTTGAATATAGTTGTGCTGTAATAAGTCAGATCTGCTACATCCGTACAAGAGTATTTACAGTATAACTAGAATATTAATTGTATTTTAGCCCTGATTTTACGTGATTATGTTATTGTTTTATTACATTAATTATTATAATTGGTAGTAATAGTAATAATAGTAATAGCAGCAATAGAAGTAGGCATATCTTTATATCTGGAGGTTTATGGTGAGCAATAGATTCTATAACAGATATTCATTGTATTAGACGAATCTATTTAAAATTGCATAAACTTAGGAAGAAATGATTTATAAATAAATGATACAAAAAGGCAAAGGAAAGCAGAGAGTCAGCACGGGCGGCCGCGCAGCAGCTCAGTAAGCACAGAATTAGGAGTAAACACATTGATGAAATATTCGGTGTACTTACGCTGAGAAAATGCTAATCCTTTTATTTGCAAAAAATATATGCAAAGCACTTTAAGACTATTAACAACACCACATCATAGGACATCAAAATGGAAAACTGGCTGGCACGCAGAGCTATTCTATAGGATTTCTATAATCCCCTGTATTTTATGTGCTGTCGTCAAATACCCAAAGCAGGTTGTAATACTTTGTGAGTCACAGCAGAGTGGAGGGAAACGGTTTACCCATTGATATAAATTTTAGTAAAGCCAAAGGCTTCTTGGCATAGATGGGACTTTTGACTAGCTTTATGCAACAGAAGTGTTGCAGTCCCTAAATTGGCCTTATAACTTCCCTTGTGGGATAATAATTAATGTGATTATCATGGCAAATTGACAATAGAATAGATATGTTGCTGATACATCAGCATTGTTGGACTTAGTATTACATGGTGGTCTTTGCTGACTGTAAGAGGGGACATACTGGCAAAAAGTCCAGGGCTCCCATCCCTAAAGTGGCCTCCTGTTTCAGCATTGTTTGTCAGCTGCTCGTCCACATAACCAAGGTGGCAGCTAAAAAGTAGAGACTGCAGACGACTCCTGGAGCACTCCACCGATATATTAACCCTCACAGATCCTCTTCTGCTTAGGTGTTGTTGTACACCATCCTGGTGCTGTCCATCTATAGGACCTAATGCACAGCAAAGCACACTGTCCTAAATCTGGACAGAATCAAGACACAGTATAGCGGCATCCAAAGCTAAAGTGGCACCATAGGATATGACGGTAAATACTTGGTATCTATGCAGCAATAGTTTGTCTGCTCTTCGGTCCCCTAAATTTATACTATAAAAAATAATGCTTATGCTGCTCTGATAAACTATTAATTTGTTGTCACCATAAATGAAATCTTGGAACCTTGGCCGGGACCATACTTTGTCTAAAATCAGCCTTGGTAATTATCTATCTCTAAAAGTTGTAGGTGTCAAGATTAGTGTTGAGCCACCCCCGTAGTGTTCGAGTTCGGTTCGGTTCGTCGAACACCCGTGTGTTCGCCGAACTGTTCGTCGAACTGTTCGTCGAACACCTTCGAACACCGTTAAAACCAATGGCAGGCAAACAAAAACACATAGAAACACATAGAAAACACCTTCAAAGGTGTCCAAAAGCTGACAAACTGCTCAGAAGACACAACTAACACATGGAAAAGTGACAAGTACATATAGTCATGCGAAAAGAAAAGAGGTGGAGGAGTAAAAGGAGGGGGAGACACAGATATAGGCATGTCATGCCCTTCTAAAATCCAAAAAGTGAGAAGCCGAGACGGCCAGTCCGCTCCTGCCCGTGCCACCTCCGTGTCGCCGGGTTTGTGCCAGAGCCGCGGTGAACCCTGACGGCCAGCCCCCCTCTCCCAATACTGGTGCCTGTCCGCTGGTGGGTCGAGATAGCCCCCCTGTGGTGGAGGCAGCTCTAAGCTTTTTAATTTAAATTGTCCCTCTAATTTGAATGAATACACTTTAAATCCATTTACAAGGATCTATTGGAGGGCAAGTCTCATGCCAGCAGCCGCGTAATTCCAGCTCCAGTAGCGTCCACTAAAGCTGCTGCAGTTAAAAAGCTTTTATAAGGATCGAGCTCGGCTGTCCACCGCAAGGCATCCTAGTGCAAGTCCCAGCCCCTATGCCTTGGGGTGCCTCCTGATGCTCTTCACTGAGTATCCCGTGGTCCCAAAGCATTTCCTTTGAAAAAATTAAGTGTCCAAACTACAGGTGGTGTAGCTTGCTTAACAGCCGGGATAATCCACTGACTAGCAGACACTGCTACTAGGCACAAAGTATTTCCTGGGCTAGATGCAGTTAAAAATTTGTAAGTAGATACTCTCGTTGGATGCTGAGAAAGCATTCCATAGAGTCTCCTGGCACGCCATATATGATTCTCTTAAAAAGCTTGGGGTAGGGGTCTAGGGGACCCTTTTCTAGCCAAAATCACGGCCCTGTATCACAATACGTCACCTAGGCTGAAGATAAATGGAACTGTAGCACCGAGGGCTCGGTTGCTACAGACGTATTGCACCTCACCCAGAGGTGTGATATCTCACTCTCAGATAAGGATGGAGTGTGGATCAGGACCCGACACCTGCATGCATTACAGCACATTGCCGTGGGGCAGGGCGACCAATATGCCCCTGAGATGGGCACGACAGTCCCTGTCCCTGGCTGGAGTGGGGGGAGGGAACACTGAGGAAGGGGAACCCTGCAGTGCAGGAGCAGGGAGGAAGCAGTTCCTGGGTGCATTGAGAAGGGAGTATAAAAGGTGGGCACCATCTTAGTTCAGTGCAGAGAAGTCTGAGCAGAAGTGGCAGGGAGCAGGGGCTCTGCATGAGCTCTGCTCCGGAGGCGGGCCTAGTAACAGAGGCCCAGGCCTGCAAGAGGGAGAAGGAAGGAAGAGGAGCGGAGAAGGCTCCAGGAACGAGGAATGAAGGGATCCCAGGGGTGCGGACGGGCGAGTCGCCACCGCACGCCCGAATCCACCTGCGTGGAGGGGTCAGGCCAAAGGGGGAGACCGGTCCCCGAACTAGTGGAGGCAGGAAACGACCCTCAGCTAGAAACCGGAGGCTCTGACATTTTATGTGGCGCAGCCCCTTGCTCCACCCGCTAGGAAGGCACCACATAGGGTCAGGGAAACTGGCGCCAAGTTTACCAAGAGGAGGCCCGAGGCAGCCGGACAGAAGTGTTGGTAAGAAAGGCCAGACAAAGGACACACAAAGGGGGTCCTGTGAAGCGCTCCAAAGTTATCTGGGAGTTGTCTGAGCCCCTCACCTGGTGAGCACAGTACGACGTGGGCAGCCGTTACCTGCAGACGTGGTCTGGATAATAAGAACTGTGAGTAAAGGCCCTGAACTGCATCACTGACTCCGTGTCGTTACTGCTGCTGCCCTGCACCATCACCCCCATCCTCCGCATACACTGCCCTGAGGCTCTGCTGCACCCACAACACCAGCCTTAGCGGTCTGCCCTGTAGCGGCGGTTCACTCTGACCGCAATCCACGGGTGGCGTAGTCGGACATTTAAACATCAAAACCACATAAATAGTTCCGCCACTGGTTTGACCGCCCTGAGCCACAGAACCGGATCGCCGCCACGAAGACTACAACCACCAGCATCCACCAAAAAGGGTCCGGCTCCGGGTGTCCCAAGGCCCAGGGGGTGCGTCAGAACATTTTCATCACCTTTCACAATCACCAATGGGACAAGGCAGGGATGTCCTCTGTCCCCTCTCTTATACATCCTAGTGACGGAGCACCTGCTCTCATCAATTCGCCATAACCCCAATATTAGGTGGATTGAGGTGGGAGGCACCGAGTACAAGTGCTCTCTATTTGCTGATGATGTCCTAGTATATATCACTCAATCACATATATCCATCCCTGCTGTTATGGCTGAAATAGATCACTTTCTTACATGGTAAAATTTTAAAATCAATGCAGCGAAGTCTGAGGCCCTCGATGTCTCCCTCCCTAAATCCATATAGGATTCCATCCAGTCCAACTTTCCCTTTGCCTGGCCCTCACAGGGTATCAAATACTTAGGAATTCCTATTCATAGAGACCTCTCCCATCTATGTTATCTTAATTTTGGGCCCTTTATTGAACAATTCCATACAGACCACGGTTGGCAAGTTAGAACTATAAGATTCACTACGTGAACCACTGGTGTTTTGTGGAAAAGCACATGTACACCGCGTTCCAAATTATTATGCAAAAAGTGTTTAGGAGTGAAAAGGGAAGAATTTGTTTGTTTGTCAGTTAAACTCATTAATGGTGATGTGTGTCAGGGCTCTTTATATCACTGTAAGCAATTGCAGACACCTGTGCTAATTAGTTTGGCAGGTGTGTCCAATGAAAGGCAAGACTACTTAAGAAGGCTCTCTCACATTATTAAGCAGCCTACATTTTCTGCCAAAATGGGTAAGAAAAAGGATGTGTCGGCTGCTGAGAAGCAACAAATTGTGGAGTGTTTAGGTCAAGGCATGACTACAATCAACATTGTGCGATGATCAGGATGAAGTGTCTTGGCAATCAAGAAGTATGTAGCTGATTCACAGTACACACGTGTGCGTGCTGATAAGGGCAAATTGAGGACTCTTTCCTACAGGCAATTACGTCAGGTTGAAAGAGCAGCGGCAAAAAAGCCTTGTCATAGCAGCAGACAAGTTTTTGAAGCTGCTTGTGCCTCCAACGTCCCCCGAACAACAAGATGCAGGGTCCTTCAGAGGTTTGCAGCTGTGCATACGCCATCCTGTCGACCTCCTCTATCCACTTCACACAAGCAGAAACGGCTCGAGTGGGCCAAACATTACATGAAGACTGATTTCAAAACTGTTTTGTTCACGGATGAGTGCCGTGCAGCGCTCGATGGTCCAGATGAATGGAGTGGAGGATGGCTGGTTGATGGACACCCCACGCAAACACGGCTACAGCGCCAACAAGGAGGAGGTGGAGTAATGTTTTGGGCTGGAATCATGGGGAGAGAGATTGTCGGCCCCTTTAGGATCCCTGAAGGCGCTAAAGATGAACTCCATAATGTATGTGGATTTTCTCAAACAGCACTTCCTGCCATGGTTCAAGAAGAAGAACCGTGTATTTCACAGCAAGATCATTTTTCTGCATGATAATGCACCATCTCATGCTGCACATAAAACATCTGCATCTCTGGCTGATATGGGCATAAAAGGGGACAAACTTATGGTGTGACCCCCATGCTCCCCTGACCTCTACCCCATTCAGAACCTTTGGAGCATCATTAAAAGGAGTGTCTATGATGGCGGGAGGCAGTTCACATCTAAGCAACAGCTCTGGGAGGGTATTCTGTCCTCATGCAAAACAATTGAAGCAGAAACCATCCAAAACCTGACAAATTCAATGGACGAGAGAGTTCAGAAGCTCCTTTCGAACAAGGGGTCCTATGTGAAAATGTAACATCACCTAGAATAAAGTTTTGAGTTGAAAACTGTTTGATTTCAGTTTCTAACAACCTGCTAATGCTTATAATTTCAAAAATGACCATTTTTTTGGTCTTTATTAAAATGAAAAGGTTGATCGAAAAGTTTGGGGGATCTAAGAGTGTGGCAACCCAGTAGTCATGATTACTTCGAATTCTGACAATATGAGGGTCATGCTGCAGGTAGTGCAGCAAGAAGGCACTTATGTGTCTTGCGCATCTCGGAGCCCCAAAATTATTTTCCGGGCTAGATGCAGCTAAAAATTATTTTTAATTTTAAATCTGGTGAAGCTTATTATAGATGGCCTAATAGGATCAGTGCTGCACACTGCTACAAAGCCCAAATTATTTTCCAGTCAAGATACAGATAAACATGATTAGTAATTTGAAAGCTTAAAACGGTTGGTAGGGTGATTTTAACCAATCATCAAGCTTTTACTCTCCCCAGGATGACACAGGGGTAGAAAAGTCGTTTCGGATCCATGATTTGTTCATCTTTATGAACGTGAGTCTGTCTACATTATCAGTGGAGAGCCGCGTGCGCTTATCTGTCAGCACACCACCAGCAGCGCTGAACACACGTTCAGACAGAACGCTGGCTGCGGGGCATGACAAGATCTCCAAGGCGTAAGTGGCTAGCTCCGGCCATTTATCCAGATTGGAAGCCCAAAAAGAGCAAGGGTCCAGTGACACAGTCATGGCTACAATGTTTACTTGGAGATACTCCTGTACCATCGTCTCTAGGCGTTGACTATGTGTCAGACTTCTTGTCTCCTGTGGCCTTGCAAAGGATGGGCTAAAAAAGTGGTGAAATGATTCCGCAAAATTGATGTTACCAGCAGATACTGTGGTTCTGTTACGGTTTGAGTGCTGAACACTTGACGGTCCCACGGTTGGCAAGTTGGAACTGTGAGATTCACTACGTGCACCACTGGTATTTTGTGGAAAAGCACATGTAAGATTCTGCAACAGTCTCTGCTGATACTCCTGCATGCGTGCATCCCTTTCTATGGCAGGAATAATTTCTGCAAATTTACTTTTGTACCGGGGATCTAACAGTGTGGCAACCCAGTAGTCAGGATTATTTCTAATTCTCACAATTCGAGGGTCATGTTGCAGGTAGTGCAGCAAGAAGGCACTCATGTGTGTTGCGCATCCAGGAGCACCAAGTCCCTGTTGTGTTGGTGGCGAGGTAACAATCATGCTTCCTTCCTCTGTCCTCTCCCCCCAACCTCGCACAACAGAAATGTGATCAAGGTCTCCCTCATCTGATGAGTCTTCCATCAGTTCGTCCTCCACTTCTTCCTGGGCTCCTGCACCTTCCTCACTAGTTTGGCTGCTACCATGCGCCCTGGTAAAATCATCTCCCCCACCCTCACATGCCTGCCGCCTTGGTGCTGCCGACCGTCTGGACCTTGCAGATGTTAGCCCTTCCGCATACAACTCCTCCTCCTCTACTTCCTCCACCTCCTCTTGTGCCACCACCTGACTCCGAATTCTGTTTAACATGTGCTCCAGCATGTAAATCACCGGAATAGTTATGCTGATAATGGCATCGTCAGCACTAAACATCTTCGTCGCCATTTCAAAACTGTGCAGAAGGGTGCATAGGTCCCTGATCTGAGACCACTCCTCCAGCGTGATTTGCCCCACCTCTGAATCTCGTTGGCCCAGGCTATACGTCAGAACGTATTGCACCAGGGCTTGTCGGTGCTGCCACAGTCGCTGCAACATGTGCAGAGTTGAATTCCACCGGGTAGGCACATTGCATTTTAGCCGGTGAAGTGGCAGGCCCAACGACTTCTGTAGAGATGTAAGTCGCTGAGCTGCGGGATGCGAACGGCGGAAGTGAGCACACAGCGACCGTGCCCTCTGCAGAAGGCCATCTAGTCTGGGATAGTGGGCTAAAAATTGCTGGACAACCAGGTTCAACACGTGAGCCATACAAGGCACGTGTGTGACATTGCCCCGGCGAAGGGCCGCACCCAGGTTTGCAGCATTGTCGCACACGGCCTTCCCTGGTTTCAGGTCCAGTGGAGACAACCATTCATGAAATTGGTTCTCCAGAGCTGACCACAACTCCTCAGCTGTGTGACTCACATTTCCCAGACATTTCAATGTAAAAACCGCCTGATGACGTTGAGCCCTACTGCCAGCATAGTAAGGAGGTGTGCAGGATCCCTTCTGCGCAGTTAGAAAGCTTGTGGCATGACCAGACAGGCTTTGGGTGCAGGTGGAAGACCGAGAGGAGGTTGAGGAGGCAGAAGCAGTGGAGGAACTTTGACATAAAGAGGATTGACGCACAACTCGTGGGGACGGCAAGACTTGGACAGCAGCCCCTTGTCCTGCTGTCACCATAGTTACCCAGTGCCCAGTCAGCGACATGTAACGCCCCTGTCCATGCCTACTCGTCCAAGTGTCTGTGGTGAAATGCACCCTGTCACACACAGAGTTTCTCAAAGAAGCGGTGATGTTGTGTGCGACATGCTGGTGGAGCGCAGGCACACCTTTCTTTGAGAAGTAGTGCCGACTGGGTATCTGGTACTGGGGCACTGCGACGGACATAAGGTCTCGAAAATCCTCTGTGTCCACCAGGCGGAAAGGCAGCATTTCTGTAGCCAAGAGCTTGCAGATGGTGAAATTCAACCTCTTAGCTTTCTCATGGCTAGGAGGAAATGGTCTTTTACTTGTCCACATCTGAGGGACCGAGGGCTGGCTATTGTGCTTAGACGGGGTTGATAAGGGTGTCCCCGGCAAACTGCCGGTCTGTGAGGAAGATGCAGGCGGACATGTTAGGTTGCCTTGATCCAAAGGTGGTGCTATCGATGTCGGACAGCGCTCAAGACCAGCTGGTGTTACCACCTCCAAAGAAAATGATGACCTGCCAATCACGCTGGCTGTTGCGGGTAAAGAGGTGGCAGGTCTGCGCCCCAAAACAGGTGTGACTGCTGTCCCCCCAGTCACAGAGGATGAAGAGGCCGCGGATGCACAAGATATGGCAGACGGTGGTTGGCCCGGCCGGCTAGGCCGCATTGTAGCACACTGAGCTTCCCACTGCAACTTATGCTTCATGTCCATGTGCCGGTTCATGCATGAAGTACTCAAACTATGTATTTTTTGGCCTCTACTTAGCTTTTGCTGACAAATGTTACAGATAACACGAGTTGGGTCATCTTTATCGATCTGAAAAAATGCCCAGGCTATGCAAGGCTTAGCACCCATGCGACCTGAAGAGCCACCACGACTTGTGGTGAGAGGCAGAGTTGTGTTTGAGGATGCAGTTGTTGACGTGCTTCCAGTACTACGTCTCTGTCCAGGAAGGCGCAACCTGACCTCGTCGTCACTAGCATCTTCCTCCACCTCCTCTGCTGACCTAATCTCTTGGCTGACTGTGGGTTGACAGCAAGTGGGATCTCCAACCTCATCATCATCACCCTGTGCGTTATCACACCCGTCGTCCTCAGAGCCAACCTGTTCCTGCCCTGACAAAAAACTAAAGTTGTCGCTCCAATCAGGTATTTGAGTCTCATCATCGTCTTCCTCATTGTCTCCACCAACAGGAGTTACAGTTTGGGAATGAGGGTCTACATTATGGTCAGAACCTTCTGCGTCTGGTCCTGGATAAGACTCATAAAGATTCTGGGCATCAGTGCAGATCATTTCCTCGTCTGGATTCACAGAAGCGCTGGAGTCGACCTCTGATTCCCAGGCTATAGTATGAGTAAACAGCTCTGCAGACTCAACCATCTGTTCTACCTCATACTCAGACGGGCAGCTGGAGATTTGGGAGCTGTGAGGAAGCAAGTGCGATTTGGGTGACACCTTTGAGGACTGGAGTATTTGTGATGTTGAAGTTGATGTGGAGGAGAGCCCACTTAAAGGAGCACTTGATATCCGTTGAAGCACCTGCTGTTTTTGTGCCTCATCTGGAATTTGTAGCGATTGGCGTGGCCGTAAGAAAGGGATCTTATCACATTGTCCGCTAAAAGAAGTAGACATTTTAGTTTGGCTGGAAGATGGTCTTTCTTCTGCACCTACCCCACGGACACAACCTTTTTTCCCCTTCCCAACACGCCTATTCCCCTTTCCACCAGCAGCAGGCCTTTTTCCACTCATTTTGGTGGTTAACTAATTCACAACTCTGGAGTTGTTTGCACAAAAAAACAATGGATGGTAACCGAGCAGAGCTGAGTGGCCAAACTGTGGTATTAGGCCAAAACTATTGGCTGGGTTAGATGCAGAAAAAAATTATTTTTAATTTGCAACCTGATGGAGGTCAGTATAGATGGACTAATAGACCAAGTCCCACACACCGCTAGAAGCCCAAATATTTTTTCAGAGCTAGATGCAGAAAATTTTTTTATTCAATTTGCAACCTGATGGAGGTCAGTATAGATGGACTAATAGACCAAGTCCCACACACTGCTAGAAGCCCAAATATTTTTTCAGAGCTAGATGCAGAAAAAAATTATTTTTAATTTGCAACCTGATGGAGGTCAGTATAGATGGACTAATAGACCAAGTCCCACACACCGCTAGAAGCCCAAATATTTTTTCAGAGCTAGATGCAGAAAAAAATTATATTCAATTTGCAACCTGCTGGAGGTCAGTATAGAAGGACTAATAGAACAAGTCCCACACACTGCTAGAAGCCCAAATATTTTTTCAGAGGTAAATGAAGAAAAAAATTATTTTTAATTTGCAACCTGATGGAGGTCAGTATAGATGGACTAATAGACCAAGTCCCACACACTGCTAGAAGCCCAAATATTTTTTCAGAGCTAGATGCAGAAAAAAATTATTTTTAATTTGCAACCTGATGGAGGTCAGTATAGATGGACTAATAGAACAAGTCCCACACGCTGCTAGAAGCCCAAATATTTTTTCAGAGATAAATGAAGAAAAAAATTATTTTTAATTTGCAACCTGATGGAGGTCAGTATAGATGGACTAATAGACCAAGTCCCACACACTGCTAGAAGCCCAAATATTTTTTCAGAGCTAGATGCA
This sequence comes from Phyllobates terribilis, assembly GCF_046119375.1. Lineage (NCBI taxonomy): Eukaryota > Metazoa > Chordata > Amphibia > Anura > Dendrobatidae > Phyllobates > Phyllobates terribilis. The sequence continues at coordinate 731,885,848 of NW_027362763.1, read as the reverse complement.
GAAAAAAATTATTTTTAATTTGCAACCTGATGGAGGTCAGTATAAATGGACTAATAGAACAAGTCCCACACGCTGCTAGAAGCCCAAATATTTTTTCAGAGATAAATGAAGAAAAAAATTATTTTTAATTTGCAACCTGATGGAGGTCAGTATAGATGGACTAATAGACGAAGTCCCACACACTGCTAGAAGCCCAAATATTTTTTCAGAGCTAGATGCAGAAAAAAATTATATTCAATTTGCAACCTGCTGGAGGTCAGTATAGAAGGACTAATAGAACAAGTCCCACACACTGCTAGAAGCCCAAATATTTTTTCAGAGCTAAATGAAGAAAAAAATTATTTTTAATTTGCAACCTGATGGAGGTCAGTATAGATGGACTAATAGACCAAGTCCCACACACTGCTAGAGACCCAAATATTTTTTCAGAGCTAGATGCAGAAAAAAATTATTTTTAATTTGCAACCTGATGGAGGTCAGTATAGATGGACTAATAGACCAAGTCCCACACACCGCTAGAAGCCCAAATATTTTTTCAGAGCTAGATGCAGAAAATTTTTTTATTCAATTTGCAACCTGATGGAGGTCAGTATAGATGGACTAATAGACCAAGTCCCACACACTGCTAGAAGCCCAAATATTTTTTCAGAGCTAGATGGAGAAAAAAATTATTTTTAATTTGCAACCTGATGGAGGTCAGTATAGATGGACTAATAGACCAAGTCCCACACACTGCTAGAAGCCCAAATATTTTTTCAGAGCTAGATGCAGAAAAAAAATATTTTTAATTTGCAACCTGATGGAGGTCAGTATAGATGGACTAATAGAACAAGTCCCACACGCTGCTAGAAGCCCAAATATTTTTTCAGAGATAAATGAAGAAAAAAAATATTTTTAATTTGCAACCTGATGGAGGTCAGTATAGATGGACTAATAGACCAAGTCCCACACACTGCTAGAAGCCCAAATATTTTTTCAGAGCTAGATGCAGAAAAAAATTATTTTTAATTTGCAACCTGATGGAGTTCAGTATGGATGGACTAATAGAATGATGCTATGCCCAAAAGATTTTACTTCACTAGGTGCAGTAAAAAAATTGGTATTCTATACACAGGTGGTATATCTTGCAACACAGATAAGCTACTCCACTGACTAACACACTCTGCAATAGGCCAAAAAGGATTAGCTTTGCTAGATTCAGCCAAATGCTGTGAAAAAAACTTGCACAGCACTGGCACAGACCTGCCTGGCAAAAACTGATAGGAACTGATGTAACCTAGTCCTGAAAAGGACTCCAATTACAATTAGTCTTTACTCCCACAATCTATCTATTTAAGAGCACAGACCTGCTTGATAAAAGTCGTAGGAAATGCTGTAACCTAGTCCTTAAAAGGACTGCAATCACAACTATTCCCTACTCCCAAGCTATCTGTATATTTGTGCGAAAATTGGCTTGAAATTAACAAGGTATAGCGCACACAGCAACAGCGGTGCCGTCTAACACGCAGCTGCAGCAGTGAGAAAATGGTGGCGACGGGGAAAATGGCTTGGTCTTATAGGGCAAGGACATGTGACATACACTGCCAATCACACATGCCCTTGCTTGTGTGAAAAAAAGCACTTCGCTCCGTGTGTGTGCTGCTGATAGGCTGACAGATTGCACCTCCCCACTGCAAATGCGGGAAAGAGAAAAAAAAATGGAGATCTTCATTGTTCCTGCAGAGATCCATCCCCTGCCCCTCCCCCCGCCCCGCTGTACACTCAAACTGCGTATTAACATTAATTTTCATCATTACTGAGAAAAAATCCAGTTATGATTTTGGTGCACGAATAGTTATCGAACATAACCTCGAACAGCCGAATTTTTCTCAAATTGTTCGTGTTCGCCGACCGGCTCGAACACCGCCCAAAACAGCTCGAATTTGAGATTGGCGAACAGTTCGAGTAGAACAACGCTCATCTCTAGTCAAGATTCAACAGATGCTAAAGCTTTTCCACAAATACTATCCACCATCCATAAATGTTATTCTGATTACACTCATCCTCACACAAACCTAGAAGCTTCTCTAATTTTGTACAGACAATATGTGCCTTGAGGTCCCTCACCCATTTGATGGTCTACACCTATCTGCTAACAGTCATCGCTAGCATTTGTCCCACTAGACCACCACCTATCTGTTGACTGTTCAAAGTTCTCCTGTTTCTTGGAGACGGTACAAAGTTCTTAGGTGTCATATGTTCATTGTATAAAGTTTCCTGTTGATGGACATTATTGTTTTTGGGTTACAATTTAGGACCATTACATTATTGGATAATAGAGGAAATATGTGGATGCCTGTGGGAAGGAAGGTGTAGGGCCTGAAACTGAATGTTAATAAGAGAAATGTAAATCGGTGGACAACCCAGCTAGTATGAAAGAAAATTACATTTGGCATGGACCTTGTATAGTGTGTTGTAGACCTAGGGTTAGTTTTATTGCATTGGGAATATAAACTCACATGATATGATTTTCATAGTGAGTTGTGCCATTTCTTACTGTATTGGTGAACACAAAGCTATTACAGATAAATGCATTCATGTAATATATTACTTGAGGCCCTTCAGCACATTATCAGTTATTGCAGTCACTTTTTGATGTCCGTCGTTTTGGGACCTGACCACTTCTTTGTCTCTTGGTGTAAGGTTCTTTGGAATTCTAGAGAACATTCACAATGTATAGATCATCTCCTAATTTGACATTCAGCATAGACTGTAAATGATGTCAGTAATAGACCTGAGTCTGGGCATATATTGTCGTTTCACTGATTGGGAATGTAAATTTACTTGACAAGAGTTTTTAATGTTGCTGCATTAGTGGGCTTGAAGGTATTGCATGTAGGTCACTCGCTATCATGTTCACTACTTAGGCTGGGGAGATACAGAGACTATTTGTAGCGCTACTCATTGATTTTAACAGTTAAGTGACAGCCGCAGTCCACAATATCGCATGTAACTCAGTGTATTCCTTTGTCTCAGTGTATTCCAAATAGTCTCAGTGTAGCCTGAGCCACATAAAAGGCTGATCAGATGGTTATTGAAGTCCCTCAGCAGTTTGGTGGTTTACAATTTTCAGAGGACTGGTGCAGACGACCGTTTTTTCGGAGAAGATGGAGAATTTTTTTTTCCATATTTTCATCCGAGACAATCAGATCACACTCTGATCACACTCTGATCACACTCTGATCACACTCTGATCAGTGTGATTAGCATAATTATAGGCCCGATTCTCTCGGATGAATAAAATTACGATGGTGTGACCCTAACCTTAATAAGATGTGTTTGGCTTAATTATGTGTCCTGGTTCTCCTGGTTCCTGCAGAACAAACAGCACATGGAAGACCATTTTAGAGATCCATGAGAGCAGTCAAAGACTTTATAAGTTTGTCTTTGAACTGAAGTTCAACAATCATACCTTGCACGATAGTAGGTTAGAAATGATAGTATGGTAGAAATATGCAGATGCAGGTGGAAGGTATGAGACTTAAAGAGGTTGTCCACTACTATTAACATTGTCCCCATGGATTTAAATAGTGCCAACAAGTGTTTTTGTAAATACCTTGATTTGTCTTTATTGCCTGTGAGCGGCGCATTGGCTGATCACTCACAGGCATCACGTGACCCCCGGCTGCAGCCAGCTCCGACATCCGCTGATGTCACGTCAAGTTCCAGTTGCAGCCGGGGGTGACTCAGTGCTGCGCTCCCAGCTGATTGATGGGCTGTGGGCGGGGTTTCCCCGCACGTCACAGCCCAGCATGAGGAGAGAAAACCGAATATCCTATGGTATCTTTGGACCCGTAGAAGCGCAGTCTGTGCGAAACGGCCGTCGTCTTGACATGTGCTCCACATACTCCCGTTTCCAGTTTTTAACGATTATGGAACAAAGTATACGTTTTAGGACCAGTGAGTGCTCTCTATTTTTTTTTATCTGGACTACATTGAACTGCTTGCATTTTCTATAAGGAGCACCTGGTATCCAAAGGGTGAGGTGTCTCAGCTGACCTGTCTATGCAATTGATTGCAGGCTGCATCAGCGTACAAAGGTGCCGGCTTTTTGTTCTTGTATTGGTGCATCATTAGTAACGCTATTAACCTGCAGATTGAGAAAGATCAGCTGGAATCTTTCAAATAAAATGTTTGATCTGCACTGGAATCGAATGCCGGATTACTATTGTTTCTGAATAATAACATGCTATATTGACGCCATTTCAAACTTTTCTCATTCGTTAAGCTGTGTTCATACATTCTGGATTTGCTGCAGATTCTCCATCAACTCAATACTCACCTCTGCTGCTGATTTATTTGCTCCTAAAAATGTTTCCATGCCAATGTGGGTGCATTCTCAATCAGAGGTTGTAATGTTCACACTTACAGTTGAAACCAGAAGTTTACATACATTATATAAAAAGACACTCACCTCATTTAGTAGTACTGTGTAGCAGTCTGTGATTGGCCGCAGTTATCACATGAGATGAGATATCACAATGATATAGAAAGCAGTAAGGGACTAGTAGAGGGAGCAAAGGAAGCACCAGCTGGGATGAATATAGTAGTTTTTTTTTTACATGGTTAGTTGTTTTAAGCAAGGAAATCGGCATAATAATCCACACCAAAATCTGCATTATTTGGTGTGGATTTACTACTGCCGATTTCATATAGTTGGGTAAATCAGTCCTTATTACCTGGCTCCCCAGAATAATGCACCACTCAGACAGTCTTTATACATGAACCTTTATATATTTATGTGTTATGTGCTGTCTACTTGTGTAATGATCTCCCCCAAACAAATCTGCCCTTTCACATGCAAGAAGTTGGATAATATGAAATAGGACAATATGTTTTTGAAGCGACCATGATATTTGTGTAATATTGTTCAAAGGCCAATGGATATTGGAGAAGTGCATGTGGGATCCTTTCGCAGAACAACTTTCGAATATGCAAAAAAGGAAAGAAAAATATATAAACAATTCTCCCATATATTAATTGCATAATGTTTTCTTTTCATAATCTTAATATGTTGAAAAGTTTGTTCTGTGCCAAGAGTTGTCTAGTCAGATAGGAAGTGAGATGGATATACAGGTGCATCTCACTAAATTAGAATATCATCAAAAAGTTAATTTATTTCAGTTCTTCAATACAAAAAGTGAAACTCATATATTATATAGAATCATTACAAACAGAGTGATCTATTTCATGTGTTTATTTCTGTTAATGTTGATGATTATGGCTTACAGCCAGTGAGAACACAAAAGTCATTATCTCAGTAAATTGAAATAATTAACAAAAAACAACTGCAAAGGCTTCCAAAGCATTTAAAAAGGTCCCTTAGTCTGTTTCAGTAGGCTCCACAATCATGAGGAAGACTGCTGACTTGACAGATGTCCAGAAGGCAGTCATTGACACACTCCACAGGTCCCAGAGTTTCAATTTTCATTTGGAAATCAAGGTCCCAGAGTCTGAAGGAAGAGTGGAGAGGCCACAATCCAAGCTGCTTGAGGTCTAGTGTGAAGTGTCCACAATCAGTGATGGTTTGGGGAGCCATGTCATCTGCTGGTGTAGGTCCACTGTGTTTTATCAAGACCAAAGTCAGTGCAGCCGTCTACCAGGAAATTTTAGAGCACTTCATGCTTCCCTCTGCTGACAAGCTTTTTGGAGATGGAAATTTCATTCTCCAGCAGGGCTTGGCACCTGTCCACACTGCCAAAAGCACCAATACCTGGTTTAAAAGCAACAGTATAACTGTGCTTGATTGGCCAGCAAACTCGCCTGACCTTAACCCCATAGAGAATCTATAGAGAATCTATGGGGTATTGTCAAGAGGAAGATGAGAGACACCAGACCCAACAATGCAGACGAGCTGAAGACTGCTATCAAAGCAACCTGGGCCTCCATAACACCTCAGCAGTGCCACAGGCTGATCGCCTCCATGCCACGCAACATTGATGCAGTAATTGATGCAAAAGGAGCCCCAACCAAGTATTGAGGGCATTTACTGAACATACATTTCGGATTTTAAAAACATTTTTCAAGCTGTTGTTATAAAGTATTCTATTTTACTGAGATAATGACTTTTGTGTTTTTACCTGCCTTTTGTGCCCGGCTTCATTCTCTGCTGTCACAGAGCAGACACAGACCTTTCCTGCCAGCGATTGATTTGTAACTTCTACCAAAAAGTGGCTTCTTTTCCACTGTACTCTGACGGGGCATGACTGACGATGTCATGCTGATTGACAGCTGGCTCCCAGCTGCCCAACTGTAGGGAGCCGGCTGTCAATCAGCATGACATCAGCAGTCATGAACGGTAAACTGAGCAGCCCAGAAGAGCTGCTCTATTGATGTGAAGCAACTGAATTGCTTGCAGGAGCAGTCGGTGAGCACAATGAGCCGGTGCTGGGTAGAACAGGCAGGTAGTTATCAACTACCTGCCTGTTAGTTTTAAGGCCCATAGTAAAAAAAAATAATCATAGCCCTGGATAACCCTTTTATTTAATTTTGAAACACATCTAAGACACTTTTTATTGGCCAGTACAACTACTTTTAACTTTTATTGCATTTCCATAGGACAATAGAGTTTATCCTGCTTTCTAAAAAAAGTGATTTCCCCAAGTCCTGTTCCTGTTTGCTGCTGTCAACATACTTCTATGACAGTACGTAGAACAAGCAATAAAATGAGTGTAGGTTCAAGTTGAATATGTGGACTAATAAAAGTGAAAAGTAAAACAAAAGGTTTAAAAATGTTTAAATGTTAAAATGAAATAAAAAATAAAGTTCATAAAATAAAAAATAAACATATTATGTATCACCGTGCCCATAAAAGTCAGATACATCAAAATATATCATTGTTTGACCAATATGGTAAACGGTATAAAGAAAAAAAATCTAAATGCCAAATTTGATCTTTTTCGGTCACTACTCACTAGTAATACACCTCTAACAAAAAAAGGTACAAAAAATGAACAAAACATAGTATGTACCACAAAATAGCATTAAAAACTATACCTTGATTTGCAAAAGATAAAATCTTGTTCAGCTCCATCAACCGAAAAAAATAGAAGAAATCTGAAATTTGTAAAAAAACAAAAATTGATTTGAGTTGGCTTTTTCAAAGACTAGTAACTTTTTTAAGGCACTAAAATAATAATAATAATAATAATAATAATAGACAAATCAAGTTTAGTATTTCTGTTATCATACTGACCTGGAATATTAGGATTCTAGGTCATTCTTACTGCACAATCAACACCATGAAAGAAAGCAGGGGGGTTCCAATGTTCCAATGTCTATAGAATTCCAATGTTTACACATCACTGGGAATATTCTTTTCCATTTTTCTGCATATTTCTATCTATTAAATGTATCTATAAAATGTAAGTAATTATTGCAGGGCTCACCTCTCATATTTATGTCATTTAGTAACTTCTCGTACAGATAAGTATGAAGAAACAAGGGCATTCGATGTGAGATTGTTTTCCTTCCTCATTATTTGGCAGGATATCAATATGTTGTTTACTATGGGCTGTTTTCTTGCATTTTGATATTGGATATACTGCAATCCTACTGGCAGCCTGAAAGCTGTATTATTATCACAAGCTTATGTTACACTGTAGGGTGGATGGACAACAACGCTGTGTATTCTTTCTGGTTGTACCACTTGTACAAATTTTATTTAATATGTTCTCTTTTCTATCAGGCTATATAACACCCAACGTGATAATCGATTCTGATCTGTTGTTTTAGAAATTAAAGAGAAGCTATTTTTTTTTTTTATAAATCAAAAGTACAAGTGAAGAGAAGAAACTTTTTAATCTCTAAAAATAAAAATTCTTCTTTCCCCGCTTATGAGACTTATCAGACTGAATTCATTACTCAAATCTGTCATCAGTGAAGATAGGCTTTCAGCTCACTTAGGGATCAGATTACATTTGCTTCCTATAGAATTCTACAGAGATTGTCGGGATCAGAGACAAAGGTTGAGAGTCACACACAGGGGAAACTGCTCAAAAATGCTGGATATGAGACATATAATAGACATAGTGTTATTACTTTTGTACATACACATGGCAGCTTATCCTAAAAAGTAACCTGAAATGACAGTTAGCCTAGTTCACACACATTGGGTTTTTCAGCGCATTTTGCTGCAGATTTTTATCATTAATCAGAATTCTCTGTTCACACATCTTCATTTTTTTTGCTGCGTATTTTGTGCCTTGGTTGGGTTTTTGGAAAATAGAGCATGTCCATTCTTTCAGCTTTTTTCACCCATAGGAAGTAATGGGTGGTGAAAAAACTGCTGAAAAAACGCAGGTACATTTTTTCAGCGCTTTTTCAGCGTTTTTGATGGCAAAATAGAATTTTTTTTTTTCCAGAGAACTTTATGTACATGCAAAGAGACAGAAGGACAGTGAAAAAAGTGCATCAAAAATGCAGCAAAAAACGCAGCAAAACCTGTGTTTTTGATGCAGCTGATTTCCTGCCAGAGATCAGTTTTGCTGCAGATTTCTGACTTAAAAAAACACAACATGTGGGAACATTGCCTTACACATTAAGTTCTTCTTCTATCATTGTTAGAAGCATTGCAAAGTGGTACTTTGAAAATCAATAGCAACCCATTGGCATCCCACGATCACCTCACGGGTGCACCGATGGGATCGTGGGACAACCCGTCCCATCTGCCAGTGTGTATTAAATGCTGCTGTGAGTTATCCAGTCCACCCGGGGCGTACAAGCCCGCATCAAAGGTAGGGACACAAAATATGACATAAGTTTATGTCGTATGCAATGAAAGGTTTAAGGGGGTATCGGATATGCCATAAATCTGTGATAGACGAAGATTCCATTTCTGAGACCTTACTATTTTGGAAAATTGTGGACTTGTGACCCCCATTTTTCAGTTAACGTAATCAGTATTTACCATAGATTGCAATGAAAAAGTCGATGAGACTTACTGAAAATCTGAGTTGAAATTGCACTTTTCACACATTTACAGTGCATACAGTATATATTGGAAATATCCTTTTATTTTTAAATGAAATCTGTCAGTAAGATCAACCCCCCTCCTCCAACTGCATAAATGGGCATGCAGGTCTTTGAAAGGTAAATCCATTGACACCTTTATATCTTCCATCTGTTGCTGCATTCCTCAGAAATCAGCATTTTAATTCATATGCAAATGAGCCATTAAGTGTTTTAGGAGGGACAGAACATTTCTCCAGCCTCTTCCTCCAAGATTTGTTTCCTCATCTTACACCAGTCTTTTTAGCTTGATAGTTTGCCTGAAATGAGTGATGTGCCATATACGGTACTTTATTACGCCCTCCCCAATAATACGCTTGCTAGGCACAAAATAGGTAAATTATGATCTGAATATGGCACTAATACGACTGGGATGGCTGGTGCCAGCAGTGTAGTATTTTTATTACCATTTTGTGGCACATACAACTTTTGATCACTTTTTATAATACTCTTTGGGAGTCAAAATAAACAGCAAAATGTAATTCTAAATTTGTTTTATTTACTTTTTTAAATATCATTCACTGTTTGTTAGAATTGCTATGATATTCTTACTCGACAGGTTGATACGATCACGACAATACCAAATTTATTGTGCAAAAATATGTCTTTAAAAAAGTTAAAAAAAATTTGGGCACCCTATTCTTATATCCATAACTTCTTTATTTTTTCAGAAAGGTTGTTAGAGGGCTTGCTTTTACCAGGAAAAATTGTAATTTTTATTTGCACCATTTTTAGGTACATAGATTGTTTACTAATGGGAATTGGTCAGTAAGTTTTTAATATGTAATCTGAGAACAGCACGAAGTAGGGGCTGAGACACTGATTTCAGGGATGCGTCACTTATTAGGCTGTGTGCTGTTTACTTACAATGAAGGTTTTATCACCAGGAGATTATAACTGCTCAGGCTACATGGCACGTAAGCCCTGGACTAACCACGTTCCCACCTGTAATAAGCAGGCGAATGTCTATAGCTATATACATATTGAACCTGGTATGGGCTAGGGCAGCTTTCTAAGCTCTGCTACATGCTACATCTAAAAACTCTAATTGTGTCGCAACTGCTGCATCTAGTAAACTAAGTGACACATTGCTGGATTTAAGGTCTCTTTTCCTACATTATGCTGCTCTCAGGTGAGGCAGCAATAACCTGGTGACAGATTCCCTTTAATTTGTTTTTTGTAGGAGGCATGAACAAAAAACAATAAAGTTGAAATGTTTTTTAATGTAATTTTTTTATGGAGTTCACCACGCAGTATGAATGACTTGTTAACTTTATTTTACATGTCAGGACAGTTGCGGTGATTCCAAATTTATATTGTTTTCTTTTTATGTTTTACTATTTTTGCACAAGAAAGTAGCTTTACAAAAAAGTTTTCTTTGGTCATCTTATTGTAAAATCCCTACCTTTTCTGTTTTTATGAATACAGAACAGTATGAGGGCCATAGAATTTTTTTGTTATCACTTTGGGACACGTAGATTTTTTTTCAGAACTTTTCATTAAATTATTTTATGGGGAAAAATAAACAGAAACTGTGATTAAGGCAGAATATTTCACATTTTTATGGCATTCACTGTGCACAATAAATAATGAGATAGTTTCCTAGTATAGGTTGTTACAAAAGCGTTGATACCAAATATGTGTATTTGCGGGAGTTTTTTTCCCCAATGTAATTAATTAAAAAAAAATGAAGTATTTCTCAGAGAAAATTATTGCATTAGGCTGTGTGCCCACTATGCGTTTTTCAAGCGTTTTTGCCGTGTAATTTCCGCAGCAAAAACGCTTAAAAAAAGCTTGCTAATACGTGACCCATGGTCCCCAATAATAATCTGCATGTAATTTCCGCTGCAGACTATCATTGTGGAAAAATACGCAGCATGTCCATTATTTTTGCGGAAACGTGGCATAATTGCCGCCATTGACTTGCATTGAATCGCATAATATCCACATGACTACATGTGCACATGAGGATATTAAGCAATTCAATGTGTGGATGGTACCCGGGTCTGGAGAAGAGACTCTCCTACAGACCCGGGTACCATAGTACCTGTTAAAAAAAAGAATTTTGACGTCGGCGGTCGCGTGACCTGTCACATGACTACATAACGTCATGGAAGGTCCTTTTACACCATCGCGAGCCACCGGGGAGCCAGGACGCACCGGAAAGAAGACCGCGGGCCATCAGAAGGTGAGTATAATGTTTTTTTTTATTATTTTTATTATTTTTTACCATTTTTATTCTTTTTTTAACTATTAACTTGGTCAGTTGAGAGGTGTAAGGAGCTTGCGTTTTTCCTGCCAGGGAGATGCAGAAAAGAATCAGCAGCATTTCTGCATCGTGGGCACTTAGCCTTACACCTGTTTTATTATACACATGTTTATTTTCTTTGTGTATATTGATACAACAGAAAACAAACTGAGAAAAAAAGCCAAATTGAACATAATTTCACATAAAGCCCCAAAAATGGGCAGGACAAAATTGTTGGCATCCTCAACTTAATATTTGGCTGCACACTCTTTGGAATAAGTGACTGAAATCAATCACTTCCTATAACCATCAACAAGCTCCTTACACCTCTCAACTGGAATTTTGGACTACTCTTTTGCATACTGCCTCAGGTCTCTCATATTTGAAGGCGCCTTCTCACAGCAGTAATTTTAAGATCTCTCCAGAGGTGTTCAATGGGATTAGATCCGGACTCCTTGCTGGCCTCTTCAGAACTCTCCACCACTTTGTTTACATCCATTTCTTGGTGCTGCTTGAAGTTTCTTTGGTGTCATTGTCCTGCTGGAAGACCCATGACCTAGAATGCAAACCCAGCTTTCTTACACTGGGCACTACATTGCGACCAAAATTTTTTTTTCATGATGTCTTGCACACAGTCAAGGCACCTAGGGTCAGAGGCAGCAAAACAACCCGAAAACATCTTTGAACCGCCACCATATTTGATTGTAGGTACTATGTTCTTTTCTTTTTCTGCCTCATTCTGTTTTCGGTAAACACTAGAATGATGTGCTTTCCCAAAAAGCTCTATCTTGGTCTCATCTTTACACGAAATGCTTTCCCAGAAGGATTTTGGCTTACTCATGTACATTTTTGCAAACTGCAGTCTAGCTTTTTTATTTCTCTGTGTCAGCAGTGGGGTCCACCTGTGCCTTCTGCCATAGCGTTTAATTTCATTCAAATATCAACAGATAATTCACCCTGACACTGATGCACCCTGAGCCTGCAGGACAGCTTGAATTTGTTTGGAACTTGATTGGGGCTGCTTATACATGATCCAGACTATTCTACTTTTCAACCTTTTCTCTATTTTTCTCTGCCATCCATGTCCAGGGAGATTAGCTACAGTGCCATGGGTTGCAAACGTTTTGATTATGTTGCGCACCGTAGACAAAGGAACATCAATATCTCTAGAGATGGACTTGTAACCTTGAGATTGTTCATATTCAATATTTTTGGTTCTCAAGTCCTCAGACAGTTTTCTTCTCCTCTTTCTGTACTCAATGCTTAGTGTGGCACACACAGATACACAATGCAAAGATTGAGTCAGCTTCTCTCCTTTTTATCTGCTTTCAGGTGTGATATTCATATTGCTAACACTTGTTACTAGCCACAGGTGAGTTTGATGTACATCACATGCTTGAAACAAAGTTGTTTACTCACAATTTTGGAAAGTTGTCTGGCCCATTTTTGGGATTTTGTGTGAAATGATGTCTAATTTGCCTTTTTTTCAGTTTTTATGTGTTGTTCCAATACATACAAGTGAAATAGACATGTGTAAATGCAATAATTTTCTTGGCTTGGAGAAATACCAAATTTTCTGGAACAACTGGAACAATTTCAAGGGTGCAAACACTATCAGCCATGACTATATATATATAAACTCACTCAGCTTTTATGCAAACTCACTGATTACAAGCAAACAGGTCACAGGTGAGGATGTTACCTTTATTAGCCTTTCAAACCCATTTGTGTCAAATTCTGTGCATGTTATCAGGTCAAAATCACCAGGGTATGTGAACTTGTGATCAGGGTCATTTGGGTGTTTTTGGATGTCTTTGGTTGTCATTAAGATTTAAAAAGAGAAAACACAGTAGTTTGACAGTAAATGGCTTCACCTAACCAATAACCATGAATGGAGAAAAAGGTTTTTTGTTATCATCCATACTCTCTGAATCAAGTCCAATAAAGGAAAAATTCTGCCGGGGTATGTAAACTTTTGAGCACAACTGTGTGTGTGTGTGTGTATATATACAGTACAGACCAAAAGTTTGGACACACCTTCTCATTTAAAGATTTTTCTGTATTTTCATGACTATGAAAATTGTACAGTCACACTGAAGGCATCAAAACTATGAACTACCACATGTGGAATTATATACTTAACAAAAAAGTGTGAAACAACTGAAAATATGTCTTATATTCTCGGTTCTTCAGAGTAGCCGCCTTCTGCTTTGATGACTGCTTTGCACACTCTTGGCATTCTCTTGATGAGCTTCAAGAGGTAGTCACCGGAAATGGTCTTCCAACAATCTTGAAGGAGTTCCCAGAGATGCTTAGCACTTGTTGGCCCTTTTGCCTTCACTCTGCAGTCCAGCTCACCCCAAACCATCTCGATTGGGTTCAGGTCTGGTGACTGTGGAGGCCAGGTCATCTGGCGTAGCACCCCATCACTCTCCCTCTTGGTCAAATAGCCCTTACACAGCCTGGAGGTGTGTTTGGGGTCATTGTCCTGTTGAAAAATAAATGATGGTCAAACTAAACGCAAACCCGGATGGAATAGCATGCCGCTGCAAGATGCTGTGGTAGCCATGATGGTTCAGTATGCCTTCAATTTTGAATAAATCCCCAACAGTGTCACCAGCAAAGCACCCCCACACCATCACACCTCCTCCTCCATGCTTCACGGTGGGAACCAGGCATGTTGAGTCCATCCGTTCACCTTTTCTGCGTTGCACAAAGACACGGTGGTTGGAACCAAAGATCTCAAATTTGGACTCATCAGACCAAAGCACAGATTTCCACTGGTCTAATGTCCATTCCTTGTGTTCTTTAGCCCAAACAAGTCTCTTCTGCTTGTTGCCTGTCCTTAGCAGTGGTTTGCTAGCAGCTATTTTACCATGAAGGCCTGCAGCACAAAGTCTCCTCTTAACAGTTGTTGAAGAGATGTGTCTGCTGCTAGAACTCTGTGTGGCATTGACCTGGTCTCTAATCTGAGCTGCTGTTAATCTGCGATTTCTGAGGCTGGTGACTTGGATAAACTTATCCTCAGAAGCAGAGGTGACTCTTGGTCTTCCTTTCCTGGGGCGGTCCTCATGTGAGCCAGTTTCTTTGCAGCGCTTGATGGTTTTTGCAACTGCACTTGGTGACACATTCGAAGTTTGCCCAATTTTTCAGGCTGACTGACCTTCATTTCGTAAAGTAATGATGGCCACTCATTTTTCTTTACTTAGCTGCTTTTTTCTTGCCATAATACTAATTCTAACAGTCTATTCAGTAGGACTATCAGCTGTGTATCCATCTGACTTCTGCACAACACAACTGATGGTCACAACCCCATTTATAAGGCAAGAAATCCCACTTATTAAACCTGACAGGGCACACCTGTGAAGTGAAAGCCATTTCCAGTGACTACCTCTTGAAGCTCATCAGGAGAATGCCAAGAGTGTGCAAAGCAGTCATCAAAGCAAAAGGTGGCTACTTTGAAGAACCTAGAATATAAGACATATTTTCAGTTGTTTCACACTTTTTTGTTAAGTATATAATTCCACATGTGGTAATTCATAGTTTTGATGCCTTCAGTGTGAATGTACAATTTTCAAAGTCATGAAAATACAGAAAAATCTTTAAATGAGGTGTGTCCACACTTTTGGTCTGTGCTGTATATATATATAAATATATATATATATATATATTTATTTCTATACATGTAGCTATATAGATACATATATATATATATCGATAGCCATATGTATATGACTCGTCCAGGGGAATATGGGGGAGAGACTCGGTACCCGGGCCTTTACCTTCTTGGGATGTCACAGCAGTCGTCTCCGAGGCCCGTACCCTGGGGTCACTCTTTAAAAGGGGTTTGTTAACAGTTTTGTCTCGTGACGCCACCTGTGGTTCCTGGTAATGGGTACTAGCGCTGCTGCAGACCTCTGGAGCAGATGTTAGAGCAGCTGGGTTGGTGTGGCTCTCCACAGGCAGAGCACAGCTCCTGGGCAGTGTTGGTGCAGATGGTGATGCTGGGCGCTGTAGTGCAGGAGCGATAGCGTGGTAGGAATAACTGACAGAAACAGTGGGGTGCAGTCATCCGAGTTTACTCACAGTTCTTTTTAGGTTCCTCAGGTACACTGTATGGGTGTCAGCCTCCCGCGTCGCACTGCGCTTGCCAGGAAGGGTTCAGCAATCCCTCAAGTATATCAGAAGCACTTAACGGGACCCCCTTTCTTTATGTTCCTTCCTTAGCCGACTTCCCGCGCTGGGTCTTCTCACTCCTACCCTGCGCCCGCCACACAAAATCCCGATCGGGTACTCTGAGATCCCTCTGGGCAGCTTGAAGTTCCCGGACCTTACTTGGTGCCCTTCACAGCGGCTTAGGTGCGGTTGTGGCAACTGCACCATGGAAGTTCAGAAGCCTCCAGTTTTCCAGCCGAGACCTGGAGTAACTCGGCTAGTCCAGGAACCGGTTCCCTTCTTGTGGCCTGATCCCTCTGACTCTTGGCAGATTCGGGCGTACGGGTGCCGTCCTGCACTCACCGTACCCCCTGGGATCCCTTCTGTTACTGGAGCCTTTCTCCTCTGCTCCCCGCTCACTCCTGGGCCTCTCTTACTAGGAGAGCAGAGCTCCTGAAGAGACTATGCTCCCCTCCTCTTCTCCTCTCTCTTACTTACTACTCACTGAATCCCCCCCCTACACATGATGGCTTCCCTTATATACACCTCCTATTCAAGTGCTCCCCTGTATTGCATCCTCCACCCACACCCACTACTGGTTCCCCCTCACTTTTGGTTCCCCCCACTCCAGCCAGGGACGGGGCAGCAAAGAAGTGCATAATGCCCTTCCAGCCGGCCTGAAGTAGTGTAGTGTTGAATGAGGGTGTTGGGGTCCCGGGCAGTACTCCATCCTTACCTGAGAGAAGGAGATGCCACACCTCTGAATGAGGTGCAGTACCACTGTGGCAACTGAACCCTCAAGGGTGCCACATTCCCCCCCGGCAAAACACAGCACGTCCGCGGGCTGGAGCAAAGTAAAACACGGTATGTTACAGACATGCAATTTTTAGAATGCATTCACATATAAGATTATAAACAAACACTTTCTTCCCTTTATGGGAGGCACTTTTTCTTAAACGTTACTGGTTACATTTATCAAAACATTATAAAACTTTCTTCAAATATATAAAACATTTTCTTAAAGTTACAGTGAGTCCCAATACCAGGTGTCCTTCTCACTGGTGAAGGTGCAACATGAGCAGCATGAGGGACCCACCTGAAAACCCTCAACGTAGGCCCTGGTCGTGGCTACAGGGCATAAGTGATCCAGGTGTTGGACCACGTCTTCGGCCACGCCAAACAGGTTTTTGTTCAGTGGTCTCTTAATATAAAACCAATAGGGGGCACTTTAATAAGTGCAACTATTTACAGTGGACAGTTCTCCGGTTATTCACCGTCCATAACCAACAAGTCTTTATACCCTTACGGGTGACTAAATGCGCACATATATTTTTCAGTTCACACAAACTTTTTCTGTACCCTTACGGGTAACTATTTTACACAGTGTCCACTCACTCTGACTCAGTGGTGGTGTCCCCGCCTGGGGTATGCCTGGTTCTTGCCGACTGACCCAGCCGGGTCATCAGCCTCAGGCTGCAGGGGCATGTCCTCCTCCTCCTCGACCACACGATGCACTTGGAGGGCATACCACCCGTGTTCCCCGTGGTGCCTGGTGTAGGTGACACGGTCACTGGGGTAGAGATTTCGGTCGGGATGGCCCTGTTCCAGGTGGGGCTTGACATCCCGCCGATTGACAAAAATGTCTCTGTCGAATTGCGGATCACGGATAAAGCCCCATCTGGCTTCTAGATCGAACTTTACTATTAGTCCCTCCGCATGGGGACTAGGCCGGACGTGACGTGGGCTTTCGCGGCCTTGTTCCTGGCCTCCATTTGTTCCCAGCGCACCCGCCAGGTGCGCCGTTCCTTTGCCAGCAGCAGGAGCTCCTGTCTGCAGAACTCCTCCCTCTGCAGAGCTTGGGCTTGGGTCTCCTGCGGGAACCCCATAAGGTCCCCCCCGGTTGTCCCACCTAAATTCCTCTCCTCCTTGGCGGGCAGCCGGGGGTGCTGGTGTGGGGACTAGAGGGAGTTGTTGCTGGTCCTCATACTTTGCGGACCAGTCAAAAGAGGGTGCTCTGTACACCCACTCGGGTGCCGGGGCTGGCGATTCTGGGAGGGAGCCGAGCAGCAGATCCGCGGAGTCGGCGCCCGGGGTTGGAGGTTCCGGGCTTAGGAATTGCTCCAGGGCGTACGCGGCCGGGGACGGAGGGCCGTGTAGGAGGCCCAGGAGCAGGTCGGCGCCTTCTGCGCCCGGGACAGGGGAACTTCTCCTACCTGCTCCTGTGCTGCACGTGGCCTCCTGGCACTCATCAGGCTCCGCCAGGGCTGGGATGCCGCTCGTGACACGCAGTGCTGGCTGCCGCCGGGCTGCGATCTTCGCCACCAGCTCCTCCTTACATCTTGCGACCGCTGCTTGCTGGGCCTTCTCCACTTGCTGGCCCAGCTCCTGCACTTCAACCTGGAGGAATTCAGCATCCCCCGGGGACAGCTTGGTTATCACTCCTTCCAGGGTGAGGGGGGGCACTTTCTGCTGCAGGCCAGAGGTGGAGGCTTGGTCCTGGCTTCCGTCCATGCTGGCTGCCGGGTGCAGTCTGTGTAGACTGGTTAAGACCACACCCTGTCTCCACTGCTTTTCTCCTCCTCCTCTCCCCTTTCGGGGGCGGTTCCATGGCAGCCTGTTGTCGGTCACTCCTAGGAGTGGTCCCCCACTTTGATAGACACATCTACATACATGGTCACTGCTGCTTGGGGCGCGCCTCGCTTTTGGCGCCATTCTGGGACCCGGCCCACGATGGGAGGTGATTCCTTGTTGTCTTTGAGTGCGCACATAATGGTGCCCATTCTTCTGGGGCGGGCGCCAAATTCGGTGAAGCAAAAACAGTCTCTAGGCACACAATACCTGGTGATACGGGCACGAAATCCTGTTCGTGACGCCAGGAAGAGTTGACTCGCCCCTTCACGGCGGCTTAGGTGCGGTTGTGGCAACTGCACCATGGAAGTGCAGAAGTCTCCGGTTTTCCAGCCGAGACCTGGAGTTACTCGGCTAGTCCAGGGACTGGTTCCCTTCTTGCGGCCTGATTCCTCTGACTCTTGGCATATTCGGGCATACGGGTGCCATCCTGCACTCACCGTACCCCCTGGGATCCCTTCTGTTACTGGAGCCTTTCTCCTCTGCTCCTCTCTCACTCCTGGGCCTCTCTTACTAGGCCCCACTATGGAGCAGAGCTCCTGAAGAGGCTCTGCTCCCCTCCTCTTCTCCTCTCTCTTACTTACTACTCACTTACTACACATGATGGCTTCCCTTATATACACCTCCTATTCAAGCGCTCCCCTGTATTGCGTCCTCCACCCACACCCACTACTGGTTCCTCCTCAATTTTCGTTCCCCGCACTCCAGCCAGGGACGGGGCAGCAAAGAAGTGCATAATGCCCTTCCAGCCGGCCTGGAGTAGTGTAGTGTTAAATGCGGGTGTTGGGGTCCCGGGCAGTACTCCATCCTTACCTGAGAGAAGGAGATGCCACACCTCTGAGTGAGGTGCAGTACCCCTGTGGCGACTGAACCCTCAGGGGCGCCACATATATATGTTGTAGGGTTTGGTACTCACTCAGTCACGTTAGAGGTAGACACAGGATACTGTTTCTTTAAAAACGTCCAAGGCAGGTTTATTATGCCTGCATAAACAGCACTTTTAGAAGTAAACAAAAGACAGCTTTGTCCGGCACAGTGTAACAAAACAGAAAATAATCAGTTCATACAATATGACGGGTTCGCTCGCTCACGGTCAGTATCCATTAGCACAAACACTCTGGATGTCTCCACACGTCCAGCCACAGACACTAAATGAGACCCTCGGTCTCCATTTTATACACACGCCCTGGGATGGGAATATGTGAGCAGCCAATCCCACGCGTCTCTTATGACTGCTCCTAAAATCCGGCCGATGCGCCCAGTTAACACTCTCAGCATTATGTGTGCTGGAGCATGCTTTCCCGGATTTACGTCACTGAAGCTACCAACCTCAGCGATGCATATTTCCCCTCAATGACATGTCTAGCAGCCATCTTACATACTCCCCCCTCTGCCCAAAGCCGGTGGGCTTGGCACCTTCTGCTAACATACAGTGGACACTCAACAATTTGTCAGCATTGTCATGCAATTTCCCAGGCCTATTCTCTACATGGAAGCTAAAGTCCTGGAGAGCTAGGAACTACCTGGTCACTCGGGCATTGTTCCTCTTCTTCTCTCTTATCCACCTTAGTGGAGTATGGTCTGTTACCAGCCTATGAGGTAGTATTTTAGAATGTCCAGCGCCCACTTGATGGCCAAACACTTCTTCTCCATTATGGAGTAATTCTTCTCACAAGATGTCAGCTTCCGGCTTAAATATATTTTGGGATGCTCCTCCCCTTTCACCTTTTGGGATATTACAGCCCCCAGTCCGACATCTGACGCATCTGTCTAGACCACAAACTCCTTTGAGAAATCCGGTGCCACCAGCACTGGCTGTTTACACAGAGCCTGCTTTAGCTACTGGAAAGCCGTCTCAGCTTCTGGAGACCACTTAACCATAGCTGATTTTGTCCCTTTAAGGAGGTCTGTCAAAGGGGCGGCTATCGTGATGAAGTTAGGGATGAACTCGCGGTAGTAGCCCACAATGCCCAGGAAGGCTCTGACCTATTTTTTTGAAAGAGGTTGTGGCCAACCCTGGATCTCTTCAATTTTACTTATTTGGGGATTTAACACGCCTCTGCCTATGATATAGCCCAAATATCTGGCTTCCTCCATGCCCATGGCACATTTCTTTGGCTTGATGAAAAACCCCGCTTTCCGTAGAGCATTGATTATCGACTGGACTTTGCTCAGATAGCTTCCCCAATCCTGGCTGTAGATCATGATATTGTCCTGGTAAGCCACTGCATACTTCTTGTGGGGAGCTAGGATCCAGTCCATAGCTCTCTGGAAGGTAGCTGGAGCTCCTTGCAATCCAAACAGCATCCTGGTGTATTGGAAACAAACATCTGGCGTCTCAAAGGCCGTCTGCTCCTTGGCCTCTTGGGACATAGGAATTTGCCAATACCCTTTTGTAAGGTCAAGGGTAGTAATGTACCTGGCCGGCCCTAGCTTTTCAATTAGTTCATCTACCCTTGGCATTGGGTACGCATCAAACGTAGAAACCTTATTTAGTTACCTATAGTCATTGCAGAACCGCGATCCTCCATCTGGTTTCGGCATCAAGACTATGGGACTGGACCACCCACTTTTGGACTCTTCAATGACACCTAGACTCAGCATGCAATTCACCTCCTTCGAGATTACCTCTCGGCGAGCTTCAGAAATCCTATATGGCTTTAGGTTCACTCGGACATGAGGCTCCATAAGCACCTCATGTTCTACTATCTGAGTACACTCCGGTAGATCTGAGAACAGGTCCTTGTTCCATTGCAGCAACTCTTGGCATTGTTGCTTCTGGGCATGTGACAGCGATTCTGCCACCTTGACGTCTCCCTCGTCGGCTTCCGACTTTGCCACCAAACACGGAACCTCCACGGGCTCCCTATCTCGCCATGGCTTTATCAGGTTGACGTGGTACACCTGGTAGGGCTTCCTTCTCCCTGGTTGATGGACCCTATAGTTGACATCACCAACTTTTTCAACCACTTCATAGGGGCCCTGACACTTGGCCAGGAATTTGCTCTCCACCATAGGTACCAGCACCAGTACCCGATCCCCATAGTTGAAGTGTCTCACCCTCACCGACCTGTTGTACACCCTTGACTGCGCCTCTTGTGCTTTGAGGAGGTGTTTTTTCACAATGGGCATCACCTCTGCAATCCCCTCTTGCATCTGGGCCACATGTTCGATTACACTCCTGTAGGGTGTAGATTCCATCCCAAAGGTATCCTTTTGCACGTCCAGGAGACCACGGGGGTGTCGGCCTTTAAACAGCTCGAAAGGGGAGAATCCAGGAGAGGCCTGTGGGACTTGTCTGATGGAAAAACTAGAAGGTAAAGCAGTAGACAGTCCCAGTCCCAGCCATCTTTCTCTACGACTTTCTTCAACATGGCCTTCAAGGTTTTATTAAACCTCTCCACCAAGCCATCTGTCTGTGGGTAGTAGACAGAGGTCCTTAATTGTGTGATCTGCAGGATCTTGCACAACTCCCTTATTACCTTTAATAGAAACATGAACCGAACACCATGGTACAAAATGATGATCAATAAACCAGGTACTCCATAGTCAAACATACAGCCTATAGAAATTGGAGTATAACACCCAACATGTCAAAAAAAAGAAAGAAAGGAAAACAAAAATAATGTATTAAAAGCACTTTTATTAGTAGAAATATTAAAAAATTATATATGTATATAGCAATATTAGAAAAAGTCATACAGGGTAGGAAATACACTAACAGCAGATACAGCAGCTTATATGTGGGTCCCCCAGGAGGAGGGTGAAACAAATCCCATCAATAGACAATTAGTCCATAGAGCAAATAAAATGATATATATCCAATATAGACAACTGTAAGGCAACTATGCAAACTCAGAGTCTAAGTGGGAAAAGTACACTAAGATGTAAAGAAAAAAACATTTGCTCAAAAAATGAAGGGAAGAAATGACCAGAGCAAAAGTTAAATAAAAGGGGGGCTGTGACAGCCCCCCGAGGAAGCCACGCGAAATGCGCGTCGGGGCTGCAGTACAGCGACGTGGTCACTTTAGTCCCCATGGGTGAGTCTCTGACTTTTATTTAACTTTTGCTCTGGTCATTTCTTCCCTTCATTTTTTGAGCAAATGTTTTTTTCTTTACATCTTAGTGTACTTTTCCCACTTTTCCCACTTAGACTCTGAGTTTGCATAGTTGCCTTACAGTTGTCTATATTGGATATATATAATTTTATTTGCTCTATGGACTAATTGTCTATTGATGGGATTTGTTTCACCCTCCTCCTGGGGGACCCACATATAAGCTGCTGTATCTGCTGTTAGTGTATTTCCTACCCTGTATGACTTTTTCTAATATTGCTATATACATATATAATTTTTTAATATTTCTACTAATAAAAGTGCTTTTAATACATTATTTTTGTTTTCCTTTCTTTCTTTTTTTTGACATGTTGGGTGTTATACTCTAATTTCTATAGGCTGTATGTATCCCTTATTACCTTTGACATAAACAGAGACCCTTGGTTCATTAGGATCTCTTTAGGTAACCCATCCTGGAAAAGATATGGACCAACTCTGGGGCTATACACTTGGAGGAGGAGTTTCGGAGTGGTGCGGCCTCCAGATACCGTGTGTAGCATGGGCGTCTCTGCCCACTGACACCCTTACCGCCGCGCTCCTGGCCCGGCGTCTTCCGGCTCTCCTGCTGCTGCTGCCGACGCGCGCAGCTTCCCGGGCAATGTGCTTAGGGCGCGCGTGCGCTCCCTCCCTCTTAAAGGGGCCGCGCGCGCCGTCCTAAGGAGTCCTTGGCCAATGGCCGGTGGACTTCTCATATAAAAGGCACCTCCTCCAAAATGGAGGTTCCCGTGCAAGGTTGTAGCTCTGCGTTCTAACTCTGCTTCAGCCCTCAGGTCCCGCTGCTAGTCTGACTACCAGTCCAGTCACCCAGCCTGACTACAGCCCAGTCAGCCAGCCTGACTACCAGCCCAGTCCGCCAGCCCTGACTACCAGTCCGGTCCGCCAGCCTGACTACCAGTCCAGTCCGCCAGCCTACCAGTCCAGTCCGCCAGCCTGACTACCAGTCCAGTCCGCCAACCTGACTACCTGCCTCCGCCAGCCAAGTACACTCTCCCCCGGCTCTTGAGCAACACCATTAAGAACAGTTACATTATCAAAAGTCTCTTTTAAGGTTAAATTCCTGAGCAGCATAGTTCCAAAGTTTCCTCCGGACACCTCCAGTTCGGGGAGGTTGGCCTCCGGGAATGCTGCCTCATCCTCATCCCCAACCAGCACACCAAAAGGAAACCCGCCGGCGGCGGGCTGCGATGAAATTTCTTCTGCAGTGACCTGGTTGTTCTCCGGACAACCTGGCTTCCTCCCTTTCTCCCACAAGTCCCAAAACAAGGCATAGTTCCGCCCTACTATAAAAGGGGGCAACAGGTCCTTGACTACGCCCACCTCATGGGACTTGGCACCACAGTTTGTGTCTATGACCACTCGGGCCACAGGGTAGTCCTTAGCGTCCCCATGGATACAACGGATGCTGACCTTTTTCCCCGGAACCAGCCTATGAGGAATTGTGGCCCTCACTAGGGTTACCAAACTCAACGAGTCTAACAGAGCAGTCATTTGCACAGCATTTACTGACACGAGGCATGCCTGCGGTCCCTCGCCTGGTTGAGAGACAGCACTGCAGACAGGATATGCAAAATATGAGCAACTCCGTCTTGCGTTGCAATCCATTTGCTCAGTTCTCATGGAGCAATGGGCCCCATGTGACCTGGGGTGTGACATCTCCAACATACTACATAATGGGGGGACCTTTGGCAGCAACTCAGACCCCTCCTGGGCTCTAAGACGACCCCCAGATGTGGCTCTAGCTCCCCTCTTTTGGGTGTCTAACCCCTTTTGGGAACCCCAGTATGGAGACGCTATGACCCCTTGTTTCCCCAAGGAACTCTCAACCGCCTGGTACCTTTCCACCAATCCCACGAAGTCATCGGCAATACAGTGATCTCCCTGGGCAACCCAGGATCGCACCGACCTCGGAAGGGAGTGTATGAACCTGTCCATGACAACTTTCTCAACCATTTGCGCTGGGGAGGAAAATTCAAGTTGCAACCACTTTTGGACTAGGTGTAAGAGGTCGAACATTTGGGACCGGGGAGGTTTGTTATTGCAATAGGCTCAGTGATGCACCCTTTGCGTATTGACAGTCAGAGTCACTCCCAAGCGCGCCAAAATCTCAGTTTTCAATTTGGCTTACTCCTTTGCGTCCTGCAAGGCCAGGTCATAATAGGCCTTCTGCAGCTCCCGTTTTAAATATGGCGCCAGCACCTCCGCCCACTTCTCCGGAGGCAATTTCTCCCGTTCCGCCACCCTTTGAAATACAGTCAGGAACGCCCGAACGTCATCACCCAGGGTCATCTTTTGCAATGCTCTCCTTACTGTCTTCCTCACGTGAAAGTCATCACCTGGATTTGGGGGTGGGATGGTTGCCCTGCCATGGATCACCTCGGCCAGGAGCTCCATCTGCTGCTTGTGCTGTAGTTGCTGCATCTGCTGCTGCTGTTGCCACTGCTGCTGCTGTTGTTGATGCTGTTGCTGCTGTGCCTGCTGCTGCTGTTGCCACTGCTGCTGCTGTTGATGCTGCTGGAGGTTAGCCTGCACCAGTTGCTTAATCAGCTCTTCCATGCTGCCGGACGTCCCTTGCTGGCTGGTGGCCTTCACCTAGGACATAAACGGTTTTCTGTAGCAGTGACACTGCCCCTTGGGATTCGTGCTCACATTCTCCACCAATTGTAGGGTTTGGTACTCACTCAGCCGCGTTAGAGGTAGACACAGGATACTGTTTCTTTAAAAATGTCCAAGGCAGGTTTTTTATGCCTGCATAAACCGCACTTTTAGAAGTAATCAAAAGACAGCCTTGTCCGGCACAGCGTAACAAAACAGAAAATCAGTTCATACAATATGGCGGGTTTGCCCACTCACAGTCAGTGTCTTTTAAGACAAACACTCTGGAGGTCTCCACACTTTCAGCCACAGACACTGAATGAGACACTCGGTCTCCATTTTATACACACGCCCTGGGGTGGGGATATGTGAGCAGCCAATCCCACCCGTCTGTTATGACTGCTCGTAAAACCGGCCCTGATACACCCAGTAAACCCTATCAGCACCACGTGTGCTGGAGCATGTTCTCCAGGTTTATATCACTGAAGCTACCAACCTTAGCGATACATATCTCCCATCAAGGACATGCCCGGCAGCCATCTTACATATATACACACTACCGTTCAAAAGTTTGAGCTCATTTAGAAATTTCATTATTTTTGAAAGAAAAGCACATTTTTTTCAATGAAGTTAACATTAAATGAGTCAGAAATACACTCTATACATTGTTAATGTGGTAAATGACTATTTTAGCTGCAAATGTCTTGTTTTTATTGCAATATCTACATAGGTGTTTAGAGGCCCATTTCCAACAACAACCACTCCAGTGTTTTAATGGTACATTGTGTTTGCTAACTGTGTAAGAAGGCTAATGGATATTTAGAAAACCCTAGAAAACCCTTGCACTAGTATATTAGCCCAGCTGAAAACTGTTTGGCTGATTTGAGAAGCTATAAAATTGACCTTCCTTTGAGCTAGTTGAAATCTGGAGCATTACATATGTTTGTTCTATGAAACTCTCAAAATGACCAGAAAAAGAGAACTTTAATGTGAAAATCGACAGTCTATTCTTGTTCTTAGAAAAGAAGGCTATTCCATGCGAGAATTTGCCAAGAAACTGAAGATTTCCTACAACAGTGTGTACTACTCCCTTCAGAGGAGAGCACAAACAGGCTCTAACCAGAGTAGAAAGAGAAGTGGGAGACCCCACTGCACAACTGAGCAACAAGACAAGTACATTAAAGTATCTAGTTTGAGAAATCGACGCCTCACAGCTCCTCAACTAGCAGCGTTATTAAATAGTACACGCAAAACGCCAGTGTCAACATCTACAGTGAAGAGGTGACTCCGGGATGCTGGCCTACAGGGCAAAGTGGCAAAGAAAAAGCCATATCTGAGACTGACTAATAAAAGGAAAAGATTAATACGGGCAAAAGAACACAGACATTGGACAGAGGAAGATTGGAAAAAAGTTTTATGGATAGACGAATCAAAGTTTGAGGTGTTTGGATTACACAGAAGAACATTTGTGAGACGCAGAACAACTGAAAAGATGCTGGAAGAGTGCCTGACGCCATCTGTCAAGCATGGTGGAGGTAATGTGATGGTACGGGGTTGCTTTGGTGCTGGTAAAGTGGGAGACTTGTACAAGGTAAATGGGATTTTGAATAAGGAAGGCTATCACTCCATTTTGCAACGCCATGCCATACCCTGCGGACAGCGCTTGATTGGAGCCAATTTCATCCTACAACAGGACAATGACCCAAAGCACACCTCCAAATTATGCATAAACTATTTAGGGAAGAAGCAGGCAGCTGGTATTCTATCTGTAGTGGAGTGGCCAGTGAAGTCACCAGATCTCAACCCCATTGAGCTGTTGTGGGAGCAGCTTGACCGTATGGTGTGCAAAAAGTACCCATCAAGCCAATCCAACTTGTGGGAGGGGCTTCAGGAAGCATGGGGTGAAATTTCTCAAGATTACCTCAGCAAATTAACAGCTAGAATGCCAAAGGTCTGCAATGCTGTAATTGCTGCAAAGGGAGCATTCTTTGACAAAAGCAAAGTTTGAAGGAGAAAATTATTCTTTCTAATAAAAATCATTATTTCTAACCTTGTCAATGTTTGGACTATATTTTCTAATCATTTTGCAACTCATTTGATATATAAAAGTATGAGTTTTCATGGAAAACACAAAATTGTCTGGGTGACCCCAAACTTTTGAATGGTAGTGTATGTACACATATTTATATAAATAGATGGATATTTATAGATCTATATTTATTTATTCTAAAATAAATACATTTCTTACAATGAAGAATATGTATACTGTGGGTGAAATAAGAATTGAACACATCTCCAATTTTCTAAGTAAAATTATTTATAAAGGTGCTATTGACATGAAATTCTCACCAGATGTCGGTAACAACTAGTGATGAGCGAACGTGCTCACCACTACTCGGTACTCGCTCGATTATCACTGTGCTCGGCAAGCTCGGCGAGTATTTCTGGGTTGCTCGGGCAAGAGCTCGGGTCCCCGCCCTGCATGTTTCGCACTCTTTAAAGAGCTAATGAACATGCAGGGATTGCTTGCCACGCACTGTAATGCCATAGCCATGTTGGCTGTGGCATTACAGTGATTGGCTGGCCACATAGCTTCATCTGGTCTATTTAAGACCTGGTGACGCTAGGCTCGTCACAGTCTACCCCGGAAACAGGCAGAGTAGGGAGAGATGCTGCTGCTGAGTCAGCAAGAGATTTGCTTGTTTATAGTTAGTAAAAGTATTCCACAGCATAACTATATATCCATCTGAACTAACAGTCCTTCTGAGGACTAGTCCAGCTGCATATATTAAGTGGTGATAGCAGGAGTTAGGCAGGCAGGAAGGGTTTGTGGCAGACTGCAGTGCATACAGCACAAAAGGGTCCATTGCATGTTCTGACTGATCCTGCTGTTACAGATATTTGTAGACATAGCCCCAGATATCAGGGCCAGGACTATTTTTTTTTTATTTTAATCCTGGTTATTTGATTAAAAAGCAAGGCAGGCAGGGTTTGAGGCAGGCAGTGTATACAGCACAAGAGGGTCCATTGCACGTTCTGACTGATCCTGCTATTACAGAAATTTGTAGACATAGCCCCAGGTATCAGGGGCCAGGGCTATTTTTTTTAATCTTAATACTGATTATTTGCGTAAAAATCAATTCAGAGTACACCATTTTTCTGCTCCTTTTGCTTGTTAGCACTGCAGAATACAGCCAGATCTTTTCCATATTACAGCGATAAAAATCCAGAAATTTGTAGTGAACATGGAAAATATTGGCCTCCATTTACAGTTTGTTTCAGTGTTTCAGTGAAGCTATTCACACGTGGTCGCTGTGAAGAACAGTATTGGTAACCTGCAGGCCCCCTATTTAAAACCGTGGTTGTCCGTCAGACGTATCACATACACACATGGTCAAAATTGTTTTACCCCTGGTTTAATAAAAGAAAAACCCACAATGGTCACAGAAATAAGATTACAAGATTGTAGACACCTGTGATGCTAATTAGTGGACACAACTTGATTTAACATGTCCCTTTTGTCACATTATTTTCAGGGGTACCTTCATTTCTGTCCAGGTCTATTTCATGAGTTTAATTTTTTTTTAAATTCTGTGGAAGCAGGGTTGAAAAGCAATGTCTGACTTTCATTTGTTCATTTTCATAAATTTTTAATTTATTACTTTTGTCAGATTCAAGTTATTTCTGTGACCATTGTGGGTTTTTCATTCATTAAACGAGGGGTACCTACAATTTTGACCACGTGTGTATAACTGGGGTGCAAATTCAGCCATTTCTGGCCTCCATTTACATTTTGCTGCAGTCTGTCAGTGAAGCTATTCACACGAGGTCACTGTGAAGAATAGTATTAGCAAACCACAGGCCCGCTATTTAAAATCGTGGTTGTCCGTCAGACGTATCAAATATAACTGCGATCCAAATTCAGCCATTTGTAGTGAACGTGGAAAATATTGTCCTCCATTTAAAATGGGCAAGGCGCGTGGCAAGGGAAAGGGAAGTGGACGTGATGGTGATGGTGCATGCAGAGGCAGAGGCCGTGGGCAAACTGAAATTGTGCCACAACAAACACCCACATCTTGTTCCTCGTCCTTTCTGTCACAAGTAGGGTACCGCAGAACACCACTATTGAACACAGAGCAGTGTCAAAAGGTTGTTGGTTGGATAGCAGATAATGCTTCCATTCACTCTGCCACCACCACCATGTCTTCCACATGGTCAAGTCTCAGTAGCCGTGAGTCTGAATCGGATATTCCTCACCCTGATCCTCCTTCCTCCCACCATGTCCAGTGCCTGGAGACAACTGATCCCACACTTGGACATTCAGAAGAGCTGTTTACTTTTCCATTTATAGATTCGGGCCTCTCGCCCAGCCATCTTCAAGCGGGTCAAGAGGAGAAAGCGTGTAGCGACGCGCAAATATTTGAGAAGCCACGATCACATGAAGGCAACGGTGAGAAAGTGCAATTACTGTCGCAAGAGGTGGACGATTATGAGACACAATTGCCAGAAATTCAGGAGGAGGAACAGGGTGTGGAAGTGGATGACGAGGTGATGGATGATACAGTAACTGACCTAACCTGGCAGGGGGACATGCAGAGCAAGGACAACAGCACACAGGGGAAGAAAGGCGTAGCACCACAACAAGCAGGAAGAAGCAGTGTGGTGGCTGCAGACACAAGGCGGGAAAGTGTTCCCCGTAACACCAACAGGACGGAAGTTGCCAGTACAACTATAAGGTCTTCCTGAGTCTTGTTGTTTTTTAAAGACTCTGCAGATAACCCCAAAAAGCCCATTTGCACCACCTGCCAGGCCAGCATCAGCAGGGGTAGCAAAACTAGCAGCCTGACCACCACCAGCATAATCATGCACATAGCAGCAAAGCTCGGTACTCGGTCCCCAGCCACCACTATTTCTCCCGGTGTGCCATCCCTGCATTACACAAACACATGTCCCACAATATTAGCCGTGCCCTCAACAACGCAGTTACTGGGAAAGTTGACCTAACCACGAATATGTGGACAAATGTTTGTGGGCAGGGGCGGTTCATCTCACTGACGGCACACTGGGTTAATATAGTTGAATCCAAGACCCAGTCGGACCTTGGGACGGAACACTTGCTCCTGACGCCGAGGATTGCAGGCCCTGGGCTAATCAGGGATGCCCCCACATTCTACAACTACTGCACCTCCTCCTCCTCTTCAGCCTCCATCTCCGAATTGACCACATCAGTCATGAGCTGGAAGCACTGAAGCATTGCCTTGGCCATGCGGCAACAGACTGTGCTTAAGCTAATATGATTAGGTGACAAACCGCACAATACTTAAAAGTTGTGGACAGCTCTGAAAGAGCAGGCAGATCTGGGGCTGACACTGCTGACCTTACAGCCAGGCATGGTCATGTGTGACAATGGCCAGAACCTGGTGTTGGCTCTGAGGCGAGGTGAACCCATGTGATTAAACTCATGGTTCAGCGGTTTCTCAAAACCTACTCGGATCTGCCAGATCTGCTTGTCAACGTACACCGCATGTGTGCCCATTTTAGAAAGTCACCTACAGCTTCCGCCGTCCTTGCCATGCTTCAGCAGCATTTACAGCTTCCAGCTCACTGACTGGTGTGCAATGTCCCCAATCGTTGGAACACTACATTGCAGATGTTGGGAAGGATTTGTGAGCATAAGAGGGCAGTTGTTGACTATCAGCATCAACAATGCCATCGGTATTCAGTTCAGACTCCACACATAAGACCTCAGGAGTGGACATGGATGTCAGACATATGTTCCATCCTCCAAAACTTTGAGGACTACACAAAGATGGTGAACGGCGTCACCATCCTGCTTCTCTCTCTTCTGAAACGCTCTCTGCTCACAATTAAAGAGGATGCATTGCAGTCGGAGCACAATGAGATGGAGCAAGGAACCATACAGGGTGATTACACACAGCACAGCCTCATCTCATCCCCATGTTGATTGGGTGACAATGAGGAAGAGGAGGAGGAAGAACAGGAGCTAATTTCCTGCGCTATAGACGGTACTACCTACACAACTGTCATACAGTCTATTCAGCTTGGGTGGCCTGAGGACAGGGAGGAGGAGGAAGAGGATGAGGAGGAGAGCATGGTCAGTTATCCTCTGTGTGGGGACACAGAAGTCTTGCCTCTTTGCAGTCTCGCACACATGGCTGAGTTTATGTTACGCTGCCTTTCCCGTGACCCTCACGCTGTCCAAATTTTGGGTGACAGTCATTACTGGTTGGTGACACTTTTAGACCCACGCT
Organism: Phyllobates terribilis; assembly: GCF_046119375.1. NCBI lineage: Eukaryota > Metazoa > Chordata > Amphibia > Anura > Dendrobatidae > Phyllobates > Phyllobates terribilis. The sequence goes on along the minus strand of NW_027362763.1, from coordinate 731,854,790 downwards.
ACAAGGAGAACTTTCTATCTCTTATGTCCACAGCGTACAGGCCTAATAAAATGAGGCAGTACCAGAAGACCCTTGTTGCGGAATTATTAAAAAAATTCCCATCTGAAAACGCTGCTGGTAGAGGTCACAGTTCGTTGGACAAACAAGGAATACAGGCGAGAAAGACACAAACCCAATCCAGAAGAGGCAGGGGAACGCTGTCAAAGTTCTGGGGCAGTTTTCTCAGACCCTCCCATTGCACAGGCCCTGATGCGCGGGGTACTCTCACAAGGAGGGAAAAATTTGGGAAGATGCTGAAGGAGTATCTTTCCGACCGTACCAACGTCCTCCGTGATTCCTCTCTGCTATAATTAATGGGTATCCAAGCTGGACACGTGACATGAACTTGCTCTCTATGCCTTGGGGGTCCGGCGTGCCCTGCCGCTAGCGTTTTGTCACAGAAGGTATTTAGTACCGCTGGTGGAATTATAACTGATAGGTGCATCCACCTGTCAACTGAAAATGCTGACAGGCTGACTGTTATAAAAATGAACAAGGGCTGAATTGGGCCAGACTTCACAACATCACCGAATGATAGCAGCATAATCAAAACTCAAATACATTGTCTTTTTTTGGGGGAGGTCTATTCCCATGCACCTCTTCACACCCAGACATGGGTATACGCTTCCTGATTTTATGCATTTGCTCTTGTCCTCCTCCTTCTCCTCAACCTCCATCACCATATCATTCACCGCCATATCTACCATATCACCTCCTCTACGTCTCTTGCAAGGGGCATTGAAGTGCCTCCAAATTTTTGGCAGCCGTTGCATTCACTGTATAGGCAAACACTGTGGGAGACCCACTTCCTAATAATGAAAATAAAAAAATTTCAGGAGGCCTTCCTCTACGTCACTAGCAAAGCGCATTGGAGTTCCTCCAAATTTTTGGCAGCCATTGCAGTCACTGCATACGCAAAAACAGTATGGGAGACCAGCTCCTTTCTAATGGGAACATGTCAATACTGTGGCCCTGCTCTGTGTCTTTAAATTGTTATTGGGGTTTTTCCCAAGTTTTGGCAGGCGTTGTACTCACTGCATAGCCTTTAACTGTATAGCAGACCCGCTACTGTCTAATGGGAACATGTCATACTCATTACTGAGGCCCACCTCTGTTTTTTTAAATTGTTTTTGTTTTTTTTCCTAAATTTTGGCAGCCGTTGTACTCACTCCATATCCTATAACTGTATAGCAGACACGCTCCTTCCTAATGAGAGCATGTTATTACTAAGGCTCACCTCTATGTGTCTTTAAATTGTTATTGGGGTGTTTCTTAAATTTTGGCAGCCGTTGTACTCATTAAATACCCTATAACTGTATAGCAGACACGCTCCTTTCTAATTGGAACATGTCGTACTTGTTACTGAGGCCCACCTCTATGTGTCTTTAAATTGTTGTTGGCGTTTTTCCTAAATTTTGACAACTGTTGTACTCACTGCATACTCTATACCTGTATAGCAGACACGCTCCTTTCTAATGGGAATATGTCGTACTAGTTACTGAGGCCCATCTCTATGTGTCTTAAAATTGTCACTGCGGTTTTTCCTAAATTTTGGCAGCCGTTGTACTTACTGCATACCCTATAACTGTATACAGGGGCTGGCTGGTAAATTTTGGCCTAGGGGCAAGCATACAGCAGTGGCCAATGAGCATCGGCACAGTCTAACTGCGCAGGAGCGGGACCAGTACCGGACACGTAGAAATGCGCATGCGCCCCACAATAATAGCGCTTGCTGGGAGCAATATTCAAACATGCAGGTGGCGCCAGCAGTAACTGAATGTGGCGCTGCCCCTGACTGAATGAGAGAATCACAACCCTATGACTGAAAACGAGCAGGTAGGACAAACTGTATATGTTATAAAATCATTGTACAACCACCGATTTTAATGAAAAAAGCTTGTTAGTGATGCAAAGCAATGGGGGCAGTGTAGATAGTAGATAGGATGTGACAGGTTCCCGTTAAAGCCAGGGATGTCAAATTCAAATACACAGAGGGCCAAAGTTCAAAGCTTGGACAAAGTCGCAGACCAACCTTGATATTAATGAAAGAAGTGTCTACAATTGAGGAAGTTTTTCTTTATCAAATATAACGATTAATTAAAAATTATAGTGGAATATTATAATATGTTATGTAAAAGCATTAAAAAGCATATGGCCCAATGGCCTAATTTAAATATGTAATTTAACACAGGATAAAAATCCTTGAATGAAACAGATAATGATTAGTGATGAGCAAGCATGCTTGCCACTGCTTGGTACTCGCCCGAGCATCTCAGTACTCGAGATGCTCGGAGCTCGCCGAGTACTTTCGAGATGCTCGGGCGGGAGCTCGGGTCCCCGTCCTGCATGTTTGGTGCTATTTAGAGCACCAATCATGCAGGGATTGTCTGCCACTCACTGTAATGTCACAGCCATGGTGGTTGTGGCATTACAGTGATTGCCCAAATCGATAGGAACAGTGCTCACAGTGAAACATGAAAAGCTGGCAATTCATCAGCGTCATACACCAGTACCCGACAATTTAGAACAGAAAGAATAGAGCATCACGCATAGATTAGATAGATATAAACATGTCAGTCACATATATAATAAGTACAGTGACAGTGTTGGTTACTGTATTTGTTATTTAGTGTTAAAATAAAGGATTTATTTAAAAAAAAATAATAGTGTTTTCATGCACCAGTCTCTTTAAAAAAGCCGGCCGGCAATTCATCAGCAGCATACACCGGTACCCGACAATTTAGAACAGAAAAAATAGAGCATCACACATAGATTAGATAGATAGAAACATGTCAGTCACATATATAATATGTAGAGTGTCAGTGTTGGTTACTGTACTTGTCATTTAGTGTTAAAATAAAGGATTTATTAATAAAAAAATTGGCGTGGGGTTCCCCGTAATTTAAGTCTCTAGCGGAGGTTAAGCAGACGGCTGGGGCAGATGTTTGAAGCCTGGGAAGGGGGCAATACCCACGGATCTTCCCAGGCGACTAATATCAGCCCCCAGCTGAATACCTAGCCTTTACCAGCTATTAAAATGGGGGACCCCCCAAAAAAATGACGTGGGATCCCCCCTATTTTAATAGCTAGAAAAGGCTAGGCAGACAGCTGGGGGCTGATATTAATAGCCAGGGAAGGGTGCCATGAATATTGGCCCCTTCCCAGGCAAGAAACACCAGCCGTCTTTCACCGAATTCTCTCACGCTCACCGCAAGCGCAGGAGAATTTTCCCACGCTGTCAGTGACGTGCATGAGGTGAGCTGAGTTCATTGGACATGAACTCGGCTCATCTGGATGCCGTCACAGCCAGACACTGAGGAGCGCAAGCATGCCTGCGCTTCTCAGTGTCTGCGGCATGGCAAGCTGGATGGCAGCTTTCCGCTGCGATCCAGCCTGTCATCTGAATGTAGCGGAGCTGAAGCTGTCCTGGGAACCATGGAAAGGTAAGGATGAGGTTGCTTTATTATTTTACTTTTATTGCAGAAGACATTGGCTTCAGCTGGAATGGGCGAGATGTTAAGTATGGTTTAATTTAGAACATTAAAGAATTGTGTGTTTATTTCAATAAAAAGGACTTTATTCTGGGTGTTGTGTTTTTTTTAAATACTTTACTAGAAATTCTTGGCGGTCATGTCTAATATTGGCGTGACCCCATGAATTTCGGGCTTAGGGCCATCTGATAATACCAAGCTGGCCCTAACCCCTTTATTACCCAGTGAGCCACCGCACCAGGGCCCTGGATGAGTTGGGTACAGCGCCAGAAGATGGCGCTTCTATGAATGCGCCATTTTCTGGAGTGGCTGCGGACTGCAATTTACAGCGGGGGGGGCCCAGAAAGCTTGGGCCTCCCTGCGCTGCGGATTCCAGCCCCCAGCTGCCTAGTTGTACCTGGCTGGACACAAAAATATGGCGAAGCCCCACATATTTTTTTTTTTTATTATTTTTTCATGAAATTCATGAAATAATAATAAAAAAAAGGGCTTCCCTATATTGTTGTGTCCGGCCATGTACAAATAGGCAGCTGGAATTTTTAAAAAAATTCTGTTTATTGTTCTGGCTATGCTGTTTGTTCTCCACATAGTCCTCTATACAGAATAATGGCTCCACATAGTCATCCATACAGAATAATGGGTCCCACATAGTCCTCCATACAGAATAATAGGCCCATATAGTCCTCCATACAGAATAATGGGCCTAAATAGTTCTCCATACAGTATAATGGGCCCCACATAGTTCTTTATACAGTATAAAGGCCCCACATAGTCCTCTATACAGTATAATAGCCCCACATAGTCCTCCATACAGTTTTATAGCCCTACATAGTCCTCCATACAGAATAATGGCCCCACATAGTCCTCTATACATTTTAATGGCCCCCGCATAGTCCTCCATAAAGAATAATGGGTCCCGCATAGTACTCCGTACTGTATATATGGCCCCGCATAGTGCTCTGTACTGTATACATAGCCCCGCATAGTGCTCCGTACTGTATACATGGCCCCGCATAGTGCTCCGTACTGTATACATGGCCCCGCATAGTGCTCCGTACGGTAGACATGGCCCCGCATAGTGCTCCATACTGTATACATGGCCCCGCATAGTGCTCCATACTCTATATATGGCCCCGCATAGTGCTCCGTACTGTTTATATGGCCCCATATTAAAAAATAAATAAATACTCACCTCTGCCATTCCAACGCTGATCCCTGCTTACCTGTGAGCCCACAAGCCATCCCCCTTCCACTAGTACAGCGACCACTCTCCTCCGCGTGCGCCTCCCAGCCGGCTGCGTGCTTTCCCAGCAGGATGCTTGCCGCGATGGGAGGGCGCGTGCAGAGTAGAGTGGCCGCGGCAGTATTGCCGTCAGGCAGCACAGTTTGGGATGCCCGGCCGAGGCGATGGCTGACGGCTGGGCGGCCCAAAACCGCTGCTGGAGGACCGGCCTGGGGGCAATTGCCCCTGACTGTATAGCAGACCGGCTCCTTTCAAATTGGAACATGTGGTTACTGTGGACCACATGTATGTGCCTTTAAATTGTTATTGGGGTTTTTCCCAAATTTTGGCAGCCGTTGTACTCACTGCATACCCTATAACTGTATAGCAGACCCGCTCCTTTCTAATGGGAACATGCCATTACTGTGGCCCACCTCTATGTGTCCTGAAATTGTTATTGTGTTTTTTCCCAAATTTTTGCTGCCATTGTACTCACTGCATACCCTATAACTGTATAGCAGACCCGCTCCTTTCTAATGGGAACATGTCGTACTCATTACTGAGGCCCACCTCTATGTGTATTTAAATTGTTATTGGGGTTTTTCCCAAATTTTGGCAGCCCTTGCAGTCACTGCATGGGCATTACCACTATAGGAGACCCACTCCTTTATAATGGGAACAACATAGCATAGCCAGCTGATGGCCCTTTAAGAACAATAAGGGCCGCCTGATGGCCCTATAAAAATAGTCTTTGTGACTTTCAGAGTCCCTCCTTCATAAATTAAACAGGATGTGTCTGGTCATGTCTCGCTCACCACATGGCCAGATAAGGTAGTAAAATGTTAAAATGACAGTTACAGTGAATGTATTTTTCATGGTTAAAAGCAATGCAAAAGTGCAAAAACGCATCAAAAACGCTACGTGTGAACATAGCCCAAGGTGTGGAGGAGCATTTTTGTTTTTGTATATTTATTTTGCCTTATATACAAGTCATTACTCCTGAAAGGATGTTCCTTAACATTTTTCTGAGGAAAATCCATTTTAGTTTCGTTTTTTTATGTTTTATTGTGAGTCCGTAAAAGTGGAGTAATACTCCGACAACATTGATGACAGCAGTGACCTGAGAGTCAGAAATGCTTCCAGGGGTCTTCACCATGCTGTTCCCATGTAATTTGAGCACTGTTCCCATCGATTTGGGCAATTTTTAGGCTGTATGCAGACCGCCGGGGGAGGGCCACCTGAAAAATACTCGAGTTTCCCAGAGACTTACATTGGGCTCGTTACTTGGACCGAGCACTTGAGTATTCCAATTTGCTCGACTCGAGCAATGAGTACCCGAGCATTTTAGTGCTCGCTCATCACTAGTAACAACCCATTCAATCCACACAGTCAAAGAAATCAAACCATAGATGTCCATAAATTGAGTTATGAGTAATAATGAGAAATAACAAAGGGAAAAACTATTGAACACACTTACTGAAATTTAAAAGTCGGTGGCTCCCTGGAGAAATAAAGTTTATTTTCTCCCTGGTGCCACACATTCAGAACTGCGGCCGGGCACCTTCATAACACTATTAATCTGCAGATTAACCCTATATCTGCAGGTTAACAACATTATCCAACCTGACAGATTCACTTTAAATAATTGAATAATTATTGCACCAGCTAAATATACAAGAATAATATTAATAGATGTATATATAAACTATAGCTCATATTAAATTAAAGTAGGAATTCTATCAATAAAAGTGAATATTGACGAATATCAAATCATACACTGACCAAATTGCATTATATGGCCTGATCCCCCTCATCAATAATGTGGTAGCAATTTAAGGAGCTGACAATTTCCCTTCAAACAGTTAGAATGGATAAACTCATTAAAAAAACAAAACATAGTCTGAGATCTGCTGTGAGCTACTTTAATTTATTTGTTTTCCTATACTTATTTTTAGATGGTAAGAACTCATAATAAACAGAAATTTTATACTAACAAGATGTGTATTTTTAGGAAAATTGGTGCTTTCCTGTCAGCCATATATTCCAAGGCACTAAGGTCTTAAAAGGAATAAGTCAGTACAATCCATCTCTAAACTGCTTACATTGTCTTGTTGCTCTCTAAAAGATAATGTCCTCCTTACATATGCAATCTATTCCTCCTTGAAAGAAAATAATTATTGTTTAAATTCATAAGCAAATGCTCTGGGAGTGTCCGAGCACTTCCCAAGCCTCTGCATCCCTGGTTCTATTCCTTGCCTAGTCCCACTTTCCTCTGCTTGACTGACAGGTGCAGTGACTGTGTAGTCAAGCCAGTGAGCTGCCAGTCAAGCAGAGAAAGGTGGCAATGGGTGGAGAATATAGTCAGGGAGGCAGATATTTGGGAAGTGCTTTTACAAGCCCAGAGCACTTAAATCTAATTTGTGTAGGAATCAAAACTGATTTATCAATTAGAAACCAACAGATTGCATTAGTAAACGTGTGGATGACATTATTTTTCTGAAAGCAACATGACCATATAAACAGTTTGGGGTAGACCATTCTTACAGATTCCCTTTAATGTGGCTTATAATTTGGGTTATCCATTGATCACTCCAATATTCATCAAAGAATCTATACAATTTTTCACTTTTTAAATTGCCAATAATTTTGGTTTATTTAGTACCATATTAACTTGAGAAACCATTTTTATAATTTAAAATTATATTTTTGATTATTGAGATTATTGTGTCATTTAATTGTGTCCAAACCTTTGTGGTCATTGTCATTTTACACTTGTTGCCCTCAATTGTCAGAGAAGGAAGGACAGTTCTGATATCATGGCAAGAAGCTTTGTAGTTTCTCAAAGTCTTCTCACTCTGAATATGAGAGCACAGATGTGTGTTTTTGTCATCTATATCATCTTCTTCTAATCCTCATGACCGTGGTTATAAACCAAAGCATCAACATAAAAAGGTCTCATACATATAGCACAGAGACTATATAGAGGAGTTTTGTACTGCATGGTACTATGGGACCTAGGATGTTACTGTTCAATGCTCTTTGGAGTAATACTTACTGGAGGAAAAAAGCTTCAAATATATGACATCCATTGAAGCATGCCATGACTTTTTCATGTTACATTACATACAAATTAAGTATGGAAAAAACATCATCTCACAAATGTCACATGCTATATTTGCGCAAAAATTTGCCTTTTTGCTATTTTACACTGCTGTCAATGGTTTTCGAAAGCTAGTTGAAAGGTAACCTGTCATGTCCTTTGTACTCTCTAAACTGCCCCCATTGCATTGTTAGTGATGCAATGTGCTTCACCAACACGCTTTTTTCATTAAAATCGGGGCTAATATCATGTGTAAAAATACTTTATATACTTATATCATACCTGCTTCTTTAGTCATAGGGGTGTGAATTCTGCTCCCGGATTGCACTGACATCACTATGCCGTGCTTGCTCAGTATGTCATGGCCAGCCGCGCTTGCGCAGTGTGTATATTGGCCAGCTGCGCTTCTTGATCTGGGAGCCGCGCATGCGCTATGAAGAGTGGCTCCTCGCCTGTGCGCAGTGAAGCTGTGTGTAGTTCCCAGCTTCACTGTGTGCGGCTGGAGCCGCTCATTACAGCGCATACACGGCTCCTAGATCAACAAGTGCGGCTGGCCAATATACGCACTGCGCAACCGCGGCTGGCCATGACATACTGCGCAAGCGCAGCATAGTGACATCAGCACAAACCGGGAGCAGAATTCAAATGGCGTGGGCTTTGCCAACCCTGACTAAATGTGATGAATCACACCTAGTGATGAGTGAGTGTATTCGTTACTATTCGCTATTCGCACGGATAGTACGGTATTCGGGTTACTCATTATATTGCGAGTATTTGTGTAATCGCCTCGCTATATTCGGATGTCCCGCCCTGCAGTTTTGGCGCCTCCTTTTCAGCCACTAAACATGCTGGACTTTTTAACCAATCACAGTAATGCCGCAGACATCTAGGTTGTGGCATTACTGTGATTGGCTGGCCGCCCAGCGTCATAGGGTCTATGCAAGCCCTGCCACCACCATTTTGTGCACATTGCGTTCGGAGCCTGGGTTCTACAAGCATAGGGAGAGATCGCTGAGCTGCTATGGAGAGTGTTTAGGCCTCTTGATAAAACAAAAGCCCTTTTAAGGGCTACTTGCAGTGTATACTAGTTCAGTGTAAAGTAGGGAGGGAGAGATACTCGAGCAGGGACAGTTTAAAGGAGCCGCTCACTAGTTCCAAAATACCACCAAAAAATAGCTCTTTTCAGAGCTGAAGACACACAACAAAGTCAGAGTACAGGGAGGGAGAGATTGTGTATTAGGTAGGTCAAAGTGTTCTTCCAGTGTTCATCTTAAAACAGCTCTTGTCAGAGGCAAAGCAATGTTTTTCCAGCACACAGAGTAGTAGCATTTTGTGCTGCCCTTTTTTTAAAAAGCACTGGTCTATTTTCCCCTCTGTTTATGGGGTCAGAGTCTGGCTTCTGCTGTCCACATTAGTCCACTTAAAAAGGCAGTTAGTGCCCAACGCAAAGCAGTAGTCCTAACATTTCCTACTGCCTGCTACCAAGCACACACCAGGCCATTTTTCCCGCTGTTTTTGGGGTGACAGCCTGCCTTCTGTTCACATTAGTCCACTTAAAAAGGCAGTTAGTGCCCTATGCAAAGCAGTAGTGTAACATCCCTGGCAGCGTGCAGGCATGGCTTACCATCTCCCACCATGCAAGACCGTCAACTTACCTACCAGTCCAGGCTGCGCACTATGCTTCTCTACCTCCTGTGTGCTTGTCTCTTGTCTGCTGGCTTAGGGCAGTGGTGCTGGCACTTCCTGATTCTGAAAATTACAGTGTGCGCAGTCCTAATCCTTCCCCAGTCTATTGCTGTGAGTCAGTGGATACTTAAACCTCCTCCACCAAGTGGGAGGTGCCTGAGCAACACTTTCTTTCAGTGTGTTCTGTGCAACTGTTAGTTGCCAGGTCCTGTCCTGAACCTTGTCTGTTTTCGCCACCCTGGGGGTTGAGTACCCAGGCACGTTACCTGTATGTGTGACTTCTAGTCCATTTCCGCCACCCTGGGGGCTGAATTCCCAGGCTCATTCCTGTATCTCGTTCCTGTGTCAGTTCCTGTCTGAACTGTGTCCTAGCCCGTTACCTGTTTGTCTCTATGTCCAATCTTTCCCTTTTCCTGCATTGTCTCAACCAGTACCTAACTCCTACCCATTGTCTCTGTACTTCTGTTTGTGAATTTTGTGTCCACTCGCTTCTTCTTAGCAAGTACCTTGTGCATATCTGGTTCTGCTTGTCCCGTTTCCCTGCCTCCGTATCTACCTCCTGTGTTCTAGTTATCTTCTCGTGTTTCCCTGCCCCTGTCTGTTCCATGTGAACAGAGTCCTGTCCTGTCTGTCCGCACCTGCGGCTCTGCTCTGCTTTCTCTCCGCACCTGTGGCTCAACTCTGCTCTGCTCCGCTTGCTCTCCGCACCTGCGGCTCTGCTCTGCTCCGCTTGCCCTCTGCACCTGCGGCTCTGCTCTGCTTGCCCTCCGCAGCTGCGGTTCTGCTCTGCTCCGCTTGCCCTCTGCACCTGCGGCTCTGCTCTGCTCCGCTTTCTCTCCGCATCTGTGGCTCTGCTCTGCTCCACTTGCTCTCTGCACCTGCGGCTCTGTTCCTGTATCCCAGTCTGTACTGGTCCCTATCCAGCCTGTTTACCTACCTGCCAGTACCTGCCTGTCTGCATCCGCTTGCCCTCCGCACCTGCGGCTCTGCTCAGCTCTGCTTGCCCTCTGCACCAGCAGCTCTGCTCTGCACCTCTTGCTCTCCACATCTGCAGCTCTGCTCTGCTTGCTCTCCGCACCTGCGGCTCTGTTCCTGTATCCCAGTCTGTACTGGTCCCTATCCTATCTGCATACCATCCATGCCTGCCAGTACCCGCCTGTCAGCACACCATCCGTGTCTGCCAGTACCCGCCTGTCTGCATACCAGCCGTGTCTGACAGTACCCGCCTGTCTGCATACCCCCAATCCTGCCCGTTTCTGTATTCCCCGGTGTGGGTCAACAGCTGTGACTGGGGTCTGACCTGGAGTAGCACCTGGGCCACCTCCCACGTCCCTCCTCGGACCACGGAGTCGATTAAGCCGCCGTGCGCTCATGGTCGGATCTGGCGAGGTCCCTAATCACGCCGCTCCAGGCACTCCTCGATTCGTGGCCCAGTGGGACCACTAACTACGCTAACGCCAAACAGTCCGGGTGTGAGCGTAACAGTTTGCTCAGGCCATGGTCCCCGTTGAGTCCCACGGCCCTTCGCTCTCAGAGATATTTGAATCCTTGTCTGGTGAATACATGCACCAAGGAAAAAAATTTTCTCAAGCTGAGGTCCAGGCGATTTATGCACCAGCCCAAATAGAGCTATCAGCACTTGTTCCTGCGGATCCACCATAGTACTAAGGGGATCCAAAACAAAGCCATGCGTTTGTGGAGCAATGCATGCTGCATTTCAAATTCTATGCTCACTATTTTCCCACCGATCAGGTTAAAGTAGCATTTCTGATGTCCTACCGAGTGGGTGATGCCTTGAATTTGATCACCTCCCTATGGGAAGTAAGGGATCCTATCATCTTTGACTTGCAGGCCTTCCTGGTGGCCTTTCTAATGGTCTTTGATGACAATAACCCTCAATCTTCTGCTAAAGCTTCCCTTCCCAATATCCTGAAGCAGGCCAAATGGGCAATGTGTGTAGGTAGCCCACCAGTTCCCCAGCCTGAAGAGGCTGCTGCCCACGCAGAACTCACACAGGATGACAATGTTCCGCAGAATACTTCCCTTACCAACCTCAAGAGGCAGTCCAGGTGAGCAAGGCATAGAGGTAAACCGTCACATGACGTTCTGTCCACCCAAAGACCTCCTGTTCCCCAGCTACCCGCACAGAATCCATGAAGGTTGATCATGTTCGTCAGGCAAAGCCGAGGCCGGAACTCAGTCATAAATTCGGATTGCGGACCCGCTGCGGTTGTTTGGAACACCTGACTGTGTTTGTCCTGCGAAGGTTGGAGAGTCCCAAGACATTAGGCCTGTAGGAGAGGCTGCCCTTGGCATTAGTGTTTCCTCTCCACAGATGACCGGAAGTTTTGGGCTCCGACAACTCCAGAATCTGCTTTGGGCATTGTCAGGGGTGGGACGAGCCCTACTCAGAAATAGTCAAAATATGTCTGTACAAATTAAGCTCCCAATTGGAGCATTACACATGAAGAATTTCACATTCCAGGTGCTGTCTGGATTACCCACAGGTCGTCCAGAGCCGAGAGCTCTAGTGCCCGCTCAGGTCTGGAGATCCTGCATGATGTTTCCTGGGGGACTGCTGAGGTACAAGGGGTGTCCAGTCCCCATACCTTCAGGACAGTCAGCAATGTCTTCTTCTTCTTCACCAGATCTGCTAGTCACTGACTCGCTGTGCGCTGAAGTCTCCGAAGGGAGGGAAGTGGAGGCGATGTCCCCACACAGTCTCGACGATTGTACCAATGATCTGGCTTCAAGTACCGCCCCGCCTCGTAGACGTGTCCTCTCAGAGACCAGACTGAAGTTGGTTCCGAAGCAAGGATCTTCCATCTCAAATAAGTCTGGCAATAAGTCTATCAAGGCGGTGGCTACCCCCAAGTCTCTGCACCCCTCCTACTAGGCGGAGAACCCCGAGTTGTCTCTTGAATCCTCCGGGGTGCTACCTAATATTAACAAATGGAGAGAGGTTTTCCTACACCCTGTTCCTGGTACTTCGTCCACTTCATCTGATGCTGAGGATGGCTCGATGGGACGAAGCATCCTAGTCACCAAGATGGTGAAACCAGTCTCATTCCCTCTAGTGGACAGAAGAGGTAGTCTTCTTGAAGAGAAGTCTTGGGAATCCATTGTGAAGGATCGGCCTCCAACTTCTCTGCAGAAAATCCTTGCAGGCTTGAAGAAGAGGGGTGTAAAGGGGGGGGGTACTGTAACATCCCTGTGCTGGCATGGCTTACCATCTCACACCATGCAAGACCGCCAACTTACCTACCAATCCAGGCTGTGCACTATGCTTCTCTACCTGCTGTGTGCTTGTCACTTGTCTGCTGGCTTAGGGTGGCGGCGCTGGCACTTCCAGATTCTTAAAGTTACAGTGTGCACAGTCCTAATCCTTCCCCAGCATATTGCTGTGAGTCACTGGATACTTAAACCTCCTCCACCCAGTGGGAGGTGCCGGAGCAACACTTTCTTTCAGTGTGTTCTGTGCAACTGTTAGATGCCAGGTCCTGTCCTGAACCTTGTCTGTTTTCGCCACCCTGGGGGCTGAGTACCCAAGCCCGTTACCTGTATCTGTGACTTATAGTCCATTTCCGCCACCCTGACCCCTTCCACTTTTATGCTGTCTGACTTGGTCCACGTGTGCTACCTTGGATATGTACCACTATTGGCCCATGTGCCATTTTCCAATATGAACATCTGGCTACTTCCGCCCTTATGCTGACTGGACTGGTACGCATGCGCAGTCATGGATCCGGAGGCCCTCCGGCACCTGTGTCTATACGTAGGTGCATGTCATCGGGTCACATGACCTGATACAGCGCACACGTGACGCAGATACCGGATGTGCTCCGGCATCTCCTGGACGGCGCACACGCCATTGGAGCTCCATAACACGCTCATTGGCTGCGGGCATGCTTTTAAACCCCTCTCTCTCTATCTAACGCCACCCCATGACGAAGGCTTTACACCGAAATGCGCGTCGGGGTAGGCGCCACACAGCTCTCCTGGACCATATAGGTATGACATGAGAAGGTTTCTTTCTGATCTCATAGCATACATTTCCATTTGGCACATTGCATACTAACTATATTGTGAATGGATACATCATAAATTGGAAATTCTTTTGGCATATCCTGCTGGTACTATCAGGCTTAGTGTTTACAATTATGCATGGCACTTTAACTATTTATTGACTGCACTTAAGCACTTTTTCCAGTTCAGTGAAGCCATTTTTGACTTACCAACTCTATATGCTTTTTTATGTGTCCTGCTATGTACAAGATTGATTGTCCTGTATAATCATGTATTACATTATTTATATTGATCTGTACTGGTATATATGTTATGTCCATGAGAATTGTACAATGGTTTATCATAATTTTCACTTGTTTATACTTTTCTTGTGTGAGAGCCTGTCTCTGCAGTGCCACCCACTGGCCTAACCTGATTCATTTAAGGTTTTTTAATTTACCCTGTTTTATCTTGATGTTCCTTGTTCATACCAAGTTGAGCAGAGGCCAGGCCAAAGGCAACCTGAGCACCACCAGTATGCGAAACCACATGACAGCCAAGCACCCCAGTAGGTGAATGGAACACCAGGGTACCAAATCTGTGTCTGCGGGTCAAACCAATGCCATATTGCCTGGGCTATATCCTTCAGAATCTGCTGTTCAGGAAGCCGGCCCTCATACCTCCTGCCCACAAGCTGCAATTGCTCACACACAGCAAACATCAACCACATCCACTTCCTTGCCCCAGCGAAGCGTCAAATTGTCCATGTCTGAGAGCTTGGAAAGAAAGTGTAAATACCCAGCCATGCACCCACAGGCACAAGTACTAAACTCGCACATTGCCAAATTGCTAGCTGTGGAGAAGTTGCCGTTTAGGCTTGTGGGAACACAGTCTTTCCGTGATCTCTTGGTTGTGGCTGCCATATGATACAGTGTTCCCAGCCACCACTCGGTGTTCCGTACCTGCGTTACACAAGCATGTGTTAAACAATCTGAATGTAGCATCGGCGTCTCTGCCTCCAGCCGGGCAGAGACGCCGTTCCCCTCACCGCCGCAGTCCAGGTCCGGCGTCCTCCCACTCCCCTGCTGCTGTGGCACGCTCTGCGTGCAGCTTCCTGGGCTCTGTGCTTAGGGCGTGCGCATGCTCCCTCCCTCTTAAAGGAGCCGGCGTGCCATCCTACAGATTCCCCGGTCAATGGCCGGAGGACTTCCCCTATATTAGGCACCTCCTCCAATATGGTGCCTGTGCAAGGTTGTTGTTCCGCGTGCTAAACGCTCCAGCCATCAGGTCCCGCTGCCTGTCAGTCCTGCTTGCCATCCTTCTGTCAGTCTAGCCCACCAGCCAGTCTAACAGTTCTGTTCTCCAGTCTGTCTACAGTTGTGCCTGCCAGCCTGCTTACCTGGAGCACCTGTCTGTAACCTGCCGTGCCCGCCAGCCTGCTTACCTGGAGCACCTGTCTGTAACCTGCCGTGCCCGCCAGTCTGCCTACCTGGAGCACCTGCCTGTTACAAGTCGCGCTCGCCAGCCAGTCTACCCGAAGCGCCTGCTAGTTACCTGCCATGCCCGCCTGCTCACCTACCCGGAGCATCCGTCTGGCTATCTGCCGAACCAGCCTGCTTATCTACCTGGTCCACCCGTCAGCCTTCCTGCCGTGGTCATCCGCTGTACCGGTCAGTTCCTGCCATCTGACCCGTGGGAGTCACCTGCTCTCACACAAGGTCGGTCCCAGAGTGGCACCTGGTCCACCTGCCTGTTCCTCCCTGGTTCACTAAGCCGCCGTTTGACCTTGGTCGGGCTGTGTAGGCACTTAGTCATGCCCCTATGGTCCCTCCTTGCACCGAAGCACAGAGGTTCCACCACCCAGACCCGTAACACTGAACCGTGCTCTCACCAAAGCCATAACCGGGATTGTCCCCCTACGAACAGGCACCTGGAAAAGTTGTTGTGGACAGGGACGATACATTTCTGTGACGGTACACTGGGTGAACCTGCTGGAGGGTGGGACAAAGGCGCAAAATGGAACATCACACATCCTACTCACACCAACAATAGCGGGCCCAACTTCTGTCAGGGTTTCCGCCTCTTCATATTCCCCTTCCTCTCTCCCCTCCTCCTGCTTCTCATCCTCTTCTGAATTACCCTCCCCATCAATGCCAAGCTGGGACCTGTGTAGCAGCCCATCGGCAAAGCGGCAACACGCTCTTCTGAAGCTGATCTGTTTAGGTCAGAAAGCACACACTGCAGCAGAGCTGTGGCAAGCTTTAAAACAACAGACCGATCAGTGGCTCTCCCCGCTGCACCTCCAACCCGGTCTGGTCATCTGCGATAATGGGCGTAACCTGGTGGTGGCTTTAAAGATCGGCAAGCTGGTACACGTGCCATGCATGGCTCACGTGCTGAACCTAGTTGTTCAGAAATTTCTGAAAACTTACCGTGACTTGGCGTACCTACTTGAGAAGGTGCGCCATATTAGTGACCATTTCCGCCATTCCTATAACGCTTTTACTACTCTTACAATGCTGCAAAAGTGCATGAATTTGCCAAGTCACCAACTCATTTGTGACCTGCCCACGCAGTGGAACTCAACCAATCATATGTTGGCGAGGCTTAATGAACAGCAGGGGGCATTAGCTGAATACCAGCTTCAACATGCCCATTAGACTGAGAGTCAGCCACCACACATAACAACTGTCAAGTGGATGTGTATCACTGACATTTGTGAGGTTCTTGAGAACTTTGAGTACTGCACCAACCTCGTGAGCGGTGATCAGGCTATTATCAGCATAACCATCGCGCTGCTGTGTCTCTTGAAACAATCACTGCATAATCTCAAAGAGGAAGCTTTGAGTGTCCAGCATGTTGGTATGGAGCCAGATTTCCCAATGGGTTATACTACCCAGCCAATATTCTGAGGCAACATTGGGTGATGAGGAGGAAGATGAAGAGGATGAGGAGGGAGAGGACTTGTTTTTCTGTGCTACCAAGGGGACTCGTAATGCTACAGAGGGGACTCCCAACCCAAGCTTCATGTCTGTCCAGCCTGGATGGGCTGGAGAGGAGGAGGTGGAGGAGGAGGCGAGTCAGCATGAGGAGAGGATGGGTACTGTTTTTACTGTTGGTGACACAGAACATTTGTTTTTTTGCAGCTTGGCCCACGTGGCACAGTTTATGTGTAAGTGTCTGTAGCAAGACCCTCGCATGATACACATTTTATCCAACAACCTATACTGGTTGGCCACCTTTCTCGATCCACAGTGCAAGGAGAAATTTCCTTCTCTCGTTTTGGAGTCACCAAAGAGTTTTACAATAAAATCCTTCAAGAGAGCCGTTGTAGATCAGTTGCTGAAAACATCACCCTCAGACAATGCTGGTGGCAGAGGTACCGGCTCTTTTCAACACCAAGGGATAATGGGGAGAGACACAAACACCAGCTCCAACAGTGGTGGGAGGAAATTTGCCCAAATTGGGCAATTTTCAATAAACCAGCACAACAGCAAGGGCTATCTGTGCCTGTAACAATGCCAAGGAGGGATAAGTTGCAGAACATGGTCAGGGGTACTTAAGTGACAATACGTGCGTCCTTTCTGACACTTCAGTTCCCTTTAATTATTGGGTGTCTAAGCTGAACACTTGGCCCGACCTCTCCTTATATACCTTGGAAGTGCTGGCCTGCCTGGCTGCTAGTGTGGTGTCAGAGCGTGTTTTCAGTTCTGCTGGGGCAATCATCACTGATAGGTGCACACGCCTCTCCATGGAAAATGCAGACAGACTTACTCTGATTAACTTCAACAAGGATTGGATAGCTCCACAGTTTGTAATCCCTCCAGATGACAGCAAGCCAACCTAAATTCACCAAAAATGCAGATTCATGCTACTGCTGTTAACGTCACCCACTTCCCAAAAAAAAACTTTTCCTTCCTTCGTCAACCATGACTCAACCCATAAGGCTAATTTTTACAAACTCTATGCACATTGTGCAGTGGACAAACAAGGACAGTATTCCTACTCCAGCCTAACTACTATTTGTGATTGGAGGCCCTTGGGATGGTGGCTTCCTGCGTCAACCATGACTCAGCCCATAGGGCTAATTTTTACAAACCCTATGCACATTGTGCAGTGGACAAATCTGGAATGTACAGTGGTCCTACCAAACTAATATTTGTCATTGGAGGCCCTTATCACAGGTTGTTCCACATTGTAACTGAGATAGGGGATACATATTCAATAGAAATGTACTGTCAGTCACCCTGTTGGCAAAAAAAACATGCCTGGCTTGTGCCACATTTTGACTGAGATAGGGGATACATATTCAATAGAAATTTACACTGACTGTTGATGACCGACTGATGGCCCTCTGAAAACTTGAATTTAGGGCCACAACTACTACAGTACTCCATCGTAGATAATGTTTGACAAGGAAGGCCCTTGTCATGGAATCTTCCTGCACCTATGACACAGCCCCCAGGAGTAATTTTTGGAAATACGATGCACATTCTGCACTGGACCAAGTAGCACAGTATCAAGAAGTCTTCTCTTCCTATATAATCTGGGGAATATTGACAATCAAAATCTCTGAGCCATTTGGAGAAGCTTCTCCAACCCATCCTGGAGGGGGGGCACCATATATCCTTTGTCCATTGACTTGTACAAGTGATATATTTGAGCTCGTCATCAAGTTGACTAGTGCAGCTTTATTTTTACGGTTCATAGAGTTCAGCCAAACCTGAGGATCGCAGGCCGCACTCACTGCTACCTTCTAGTACTCCATGTCTCTTGGCCTTTTTCTCTGTAGTCTCTGCCCTTAAATTATTTAAATAATAGAGTGAGGGTCCTACAATATGAATAAGTGAGGGCACTCTCAAATGTACACAAGAGGTACCTCCAAAATTTCTAGAGAAGGGCACTTCAAAATGTATGTTGCAGGGCCACAGGAGGGCTCTCACAAAACTCTGCTTTCCTGCCTACTGCTAGTCCTTTGAACATTTGAATTTAGGGCTGCAGTATCACATGGTGGTGGAGGAGGGTCAAGCCCAACGATACAATGGGCACATTGTAAACTGCTGTGGAATATGTATTCCACTATCTGAGTGTCAATGATGGAGGGACAGCCCAAATGTCTAAGTAACAGCTGTGCCTCCAAAACTCATGTTACAGAGCCACCTGAGGCCTCTCAGGTCAAAGATCAACATACCTACTGGTACATTCTAGCTGTGCTTGTAAAGTGCTGGGGAATAGCAAACTAAAAATGATGTATGACAGAGGGACCTACAACATGTATAAGTCAGAGCCCTACCAATTGTAAAAGGCGAAAAAAAAACACAACAGTATGTGTGAACAAACGCTAAAAGGGATATTTTTTTTGTTTCTCTGGTTTATTTAGCCTTACAGTGCTGGCCAAAAGTATTGGCACCCCTGCAATTCTGTCAGATAATACTCAGCTTCTTCCTGAAAATGATTGCAATCACAAATTCTTCTCTTCATTTAATTTGCTTGCAAGGAAAAAACACCAAAGAGAATGAAGCAAAAATCAAATCATTGATCATTTCACACAAAACTCCAAAAAAGGGCCGGACAAAAGTATTGGCACCCTCAGCCTAATACTTGGTTGCACAACCTTTAGCCAAAATAACTGCGAACAACCGCTTCCGGTAACAATCAATGAGTTTCTTACAATGCTCTGCTGGAATTGTAGAAAATTCTTCTTTGGCTAACTGCTCCAGGTCCCTGATATTTGAAGGATGTCTTCTCCAAACTGCCATTTTGAGATCTCTCCACAGATGTTCTATGAGATTTAGGTCTGGACTCATTGCTGGCCACCTTAGAAGTCTCCAGTGCTTTCTCTAAAACCATTTTATAGTGCTTTTGGAAGTGTGTTTTGGGTCATTGTCCGGCTGGAAGACCCAAGACCTTTGAGGGAGACCCAGCTTTCTCACACTGGGCCCTACATTATGCTGCAAAATTTGTTGGTAGTCTTCAGACTTCATAATGCCATGCACACGGTCAAGCAGTCCAGTGCCAGAGGCAGCAAAGCAACCCCAAAACATCAGGGAATCTCTGCCATGTTTGACTGTAGGGACCGTGTTCTTTTCTTTGAATGCCTCTTTTTTTTTTCCTGTACACTCTATGTTGATGCTTTTTCCCAAAAAGCTCTACTTTTGTCTCATCTGACCAGAGAACATTCTTAAAAACGTTTTAGGCTTTCTCAGATTGTTTTGGCAATCTGCAGCCTGGCTTTTTTTATGTCTCGGGGTAAGAAGTGGGGTCTTCCTGGGTATCCTACCATACAGTCCCTTCTCATTCAGACGTCGACGGATAGTACGGGTTGACACTGTTGTACCCTCGGACTGCAGGGCAGGTTGAACTTGTTTGGATGTTAGTCGAGGTTCTTTATCCACCATCCGCACAATCTTGCGTTGAAATCTCTCGACAATTTTTCTTTTCCGTCCACATCTAGGGAGGTTAGCCACAGTGCCATGGGCTTTAAACTTCTTGATGACACTGCGCACGGAAGACACAGGAACATTCAGGTCTTTGGAGATGGACTTGTAGCCTTGAGATTGCTCATGCTTCCTCACAATTTGGTTTCTCAAGTTCTCAGATAGTTCTTTGGTCTTCTTTCTTTTCTCCATGCTCAATGTGGTACACACAAGGAAACAGGACAGAGGTTGAGTCAACTTTAATCCATGTTAACTGGCTGCAAGTGTGATTTAGTTATTGACAACACTTGTTAGGTGCCACAGGTAAGTTACAGGTGCTGTTAATTACACGAATTAGAGAAGCATCACATCATTTTTCAAAGGGTGCCAATACTTTTGTCCACCCTCTTTTTTAGGTTTGGTGTGGAATTATATCCAATTTGGCTTTAGGACAATTCTTTTTGTGTTTTTTTCATTGAAGACAAATTAAATGGAGCGAATAATACCAAAGAATTTGTGATTGCAATCATTTTCAGGAAGAAACTGAGTATTATCTGACAGAATTGCAGGGGTGCCAATACTTTTGGCCAGCACTGTATATACAAGTGATTATGCAGGAAAACTGTTTCTTAACCTTTTTGGCCTGTTAAATGCAATTTAGGTTAGGTTTGGTGGTTGTTCTTGTGTGTCTGTAAAAGTGCCGTAATACTGCGACAAACTTATTCCCAGAAACCATATGAGAGTCATTCTGTTTCATCACTTTCCCATCCATTTCAACCTTTTCCTCAGGGCCCCAGACATCTGTGTAGGGTCCATCAGAAAATTACTCGCATTTCCCATTGACTTACATTGTACTCGTTATTCGGACCGAATATGTGATTATTACAAAGTACTCGTTATGAGCATAGCGACTACGGTACTCGTTCATCACTAATCACACCCCTATGACTAAACGAGCAGGTATGATATAAGTATATAAAATGTTTTTTACGCATTATATTAGCACCGATTTTAATGAAAAATGATTGTTAGTGATGCACATTGCATCACTAACAACGCAATGGGTTTAGTTTAGATAGCACAAAGGACATGACAGGTTCCCTTTAATGGCTAAAATGCAAATACGATTTTAGCCTGATTAATGAATTGCAATCTTAAAAAAGTTGCACAAAAAGTAGCAAATTTAATCCCGTAGAAGGATAGAAAGAAAGGTGAAAAACCAACTCTAAACAGAAGTGTTAGATCTAACGATGTGCCAAATTTATCAAACATTGTGCGATGTCTCCATAAATTTGTCACAAATAACGACAATGCACCTTCAAGAAAACGAGACTAGACATGAGTGGATCAGGATCAAAAAACATAGTTTGCATAAAGTTTTTCTCTGGTCAAAAATATGGATAGCAACTGGAAACATTTTTTTTAACATTGAAGTCTTTGAGAAAAGGACCATAACTGATGGTCATCTGTTATACCATCCATTAACAAAACCATTTTTTGTAACCACTGCACATGGTCAGAACACTAGAGGTGTTCAGAGACAACTCTACAAAAAAAAAATACACTATAAAAGGATGCAAAATGGAAACCAAAGTGTGCATCAATTTTTGCTCCTTTAATAATACATTCTGTCTTTTTTTTTTTTAAATAATGGATGCGTTACAAACAGATGATAACTGAATGTGTGAACAGAGTCTGTCAAATTTAACAGTAGTTTACGCTCATTTTGTGGATTTTTGTCTTCCTTTTATGCCTTCACTGTTCAACTACCTCTTCCAATTGAGCTCGGGAAGACCATAATGAACTTTATATTTGTCTTCTTCCACCTGACCTGTTATCGATCTTGTTTGTCCTTAGGTCATATAACTACCTATTTGATTTCTATTCTCCTGCTTATCCCTAAGTATGTTTTATGATCTTGGTTATTCAGTTTTCTATGGGCTTTCGCACAGCTGATTTATTGTTGCCATTGAAAAGCAAATCAGTTTTATTATAAAATTATATAAAGCAGAAGATGAGACCATTATAAATCAAATAAAGCATTTCAACAGTAGTGTTCACATGGAGTCCTAGGGCTAGAGGCAGAGGGTAATCGATTCAAGTGGAAGATTAGAAGAGCTGTAAATCAGCTAGCTATGATTGATAGCCCATTGTTAATTCATGGTCTAAATCTGATAGGAATTCTTTGGTTGAATGAATGCAAATATTTAGTTAGGAGCATCTATGACTACGCCTTGTGTTCATGCAACTGTATAGTAAAATGCATTCATTGTAGAAACTTGGGAAAAAATATGCAAAATAGCTCATACCAGCCAAGCCAGACACCCATCTGAAGAGAGCACTGTGGTAGGGTTTTGCCCCTCATCAGGACAGAGCAACTCTGTCCTGATGAGATCTAATGAGAGATGAGCGGTGTTCGACTAGAACTGTTCGCCAATCTCAAATTCCAGCTGTTTTGGGCGGTGTTCGAGTCGTTCAACGAACGCGAACAATTTGCAAAAAACTTGGCTGTTCGAGGTTATGTTCGATAACTGTTCGTGCACCAAAAGCGTGTTCTGCATGTCTGGCGCTATTTAGAGCACCAATCATGCAGGGATTGTCTGCCACTCACTGTAATGCCACAGCCATGGTGGTTGTGGCATTACAGTGGTTGCCCAAATCGATGGGAACAGTGCTCACAGTGAAACATGAAAAGCCGTCAATTCAGCAACGGCATACACCAGTACCCGACAATTTACAACAGAAAGAATAGAGCATCACACATTAGATAGATAGAAACATGTCAGTCACATATATAAGAAGTACAGTGATAGTGTTGATTACTGTACTTGTCATTTAGTGTTAAAGGATTTAATAAAAAATAATAATAGTGTTTTCATGCACTGTCTCTTTAAAAAAGCCGGCCAGCAATTCAGCATTGGTACCCGACAATTTAGAATAGAAAGAATAGAGCATTACACATAGATTAGATAGATAGAAACATGTCAGTCACATATATAAGAAGTACAGTGATAGTGTTGATTACTGTACTTGTCATTTAGTGTTAAAATAAAGGATTTATTAAAAAAAAATTGGCGTGGGGTTCCCTGTAGTTATAGTCTCTAGTGGAGGTTAAGCAGACGGCTGGGGCAGATGTTTGAAGCCTGGGAAGGGGGTAATACCCACGGAGCTTCCCAGGCTACTAATATCAGCCCCCAGCTGAATACCTAGCTTTACTAGCTATTAAAATGGGGGACCCCCAAAAAAATGACGTGGGGTCCCCCCTATTTTAATAGCTAGCAAAGGCTAGGCAGACAGCTGGGGGCTGATATTAATAGCCCAGGAAGGGTGCCACGAATATTGGCCCCCTCCCAGGCTAGAAACACCAGCCGTCAGCCGCCCCAGAAATGGCGCATCCATTATTTTACTTTTATTGCAGAAGACATTGGCTTCACCTGGAATGGGCGTGATGGTGGGTATGGTTTAATTTAGAACATTAAAAAATTGTGTGTTTATTTCAATTAAAGGACTTTATTCTGGGTGTTGTGTTTTTTTAAATACTGTACTAGAAATTCATGGCGGTCATGTCTAATATTGGCGTGACCCCATGAATTTCGGGCTTCGGGCCAGCTGATAATGCCAAGCTGGCCCTAACCCCTTTATTACCCAGGGAGCCACCGCACCAGGGCCCTGGATGAGTAGGGTACATCGCCAGAATATGGCGCTTCTATGAACGCGCCATTTTCTGGGGTGGCTGCGGACGGCAAATTTGCAGCAGGGGGGGGGCTCAGAAAGCTTGGGCCTCCCTGCACTGTGGATTCCAGCCCCCAGCTGCCTAGATGTACCTGGCTGGACTCAAAAAAAGGGCGAAGCCACATGTATTTTTTTTTTAAATTATTTCATGAAATTCATGAAATAAAAAAAAAAGGGCTTCCCTATATTGTTGTGTCCAGCCAGGTACAAGGTGGTTGGGGGTAGCCCGTTCCTACCTGCTGTACCTGGCTGGACACAAAAATAGGGCGAAGCCCCACGTATTTTTTTTTTAATTATTTCATGAAATTCATGAAATAATTTAAAAAAAAGGGCTTCCCTATATTGTTGTGTCCGGCCAGGTACAAATAGGCAGCTGGTGGTTGCGGGCAGCCCGTTCCTGCCTGCTGTGCCTGGCTGGACACAAAAATAGGGCGAAGCCCCACATATTTTTTTTTTATTATTTCACGCTGTAAGTGACGTGCATGAGGTGAGCTGAGTTCATTGGACATGACCTCGGCTCATCTTTATGCCGTCACAGCCAGACATTGAGGAGCGCAAGCATGCCTGCGCTTCTCAGTGTCTGCGGCATGGCAAGCTGGATGGCAGCTTTTGGCTGCGATCCAGCCTGTCATGTCAATGTAGCAGAGCTGGAGCCGTTGTGGGAACCATGAAAAGGTAAGGATGATGTTGGTTTATTATTTTACTTTTATTGCAGAAGACATTGGCTTCAGCTGGAATGGGCATGATGGTAAGTATGGTTTAATTTAGAACAATAAAGAACTGTGTGTTTATTTCAATTAAAGGACTTTATTCTGAGTGTTTGTGTTTTTTTACTAACTTTGACTATGGGGTTAGTAATGGGGGTGTCTTATAGATGCCTCTCCATTACTAACCTGGGCTTGATGTCAGTTGGCATTATAAGCTGACATCAAACCCAACCCTATTACCCCACTGCCACTGCTACAGGGCAGTGGGAAGAGCGAGGCTAAGTGCCAGAATTGGCGCATCCTATGGATGCGCCATTTCTGGGGCAGCTGACGGCTGGTGTTTCTTGCCTGGGAGGGGGCCAATATTCATGGCACCCTTCCTGGGCTATTAATATCAGCCCCCAGCTGTCTGCCTAGCCTTTGCTAGCTATTAAAATAGGGGGGACCCCACGTCATTTTTTTGGGGGTCCCCCATTTTAATAGCTAGTAAAGGCTAGGTATTCAGCTGGGGGCTGATATTAGTAGCCTGGGAAGCTCCGTGGGTATTACCCCTTTCCCAGGCTTCAAACATCTGCCTCAGCCGTCTGCTTAACCTCCGCTAGAGACTAAAATTACGGGGAACCCCACGCCAATTTTTTTTTTAATAAATTCTTTATTTTAACACTAAATGACAAGTACAGTAATCAACACTATCACTGTACTTCTTATATATGTGACTGACATGTTTCTATGTATCTAATCTATGTGTAATGCTCTATTCTTTTCTATTCTAAATTGTCGGGTACCAATGCTTAATTGCTGGCCAGCTTTTTTAAAGAGACTGTGCATGAAAACAATAATATTTTATTTAATAAATCCTTTAACACTAAATCACAAGTACAGTAAGCAACACTGTCACTGTACTTCTTATATATGTGACTGACATGTTTCTATCTATCTAATCTATGTGTGATGCTCTATTCTTTCTGTTCTAAAGTGTCATGCCGCTGATGAATTGCCGGCTGGCTTTTTTAAAGAGAGTGTCTTCTGAGCAGTTTGTAAGCTTTTGGACACCTTTGAAGGTGTTTTCTATGTGTTTCTATGTGTTTTTGTTTGCCTGCCATTGGTTTTAACGGTGTTCGACGGTGTTCTAAGGTGTTCGACGAACAATTCCACGAACATCCCGGTGTTCGACGAACCGAACGAAACCCGAACACTATGGGGTGGCTCAACACTACTAATGACCCCCAAAACAGTGATGTCTAAATATGGGTGTTTGATATGAGCTACTTTGAGTATTTACTTTTTCATAGAGCAGTACCTTGAAAATAAGTCTCCATAATAAGTTGTATCTCTTCAATCAAAGTCGGTATGCCCCCTGATGAGTAACATTTAAAGTTAAATGCTCTGTTCATTCACGGGGTATATAATTATAGCATATCTGGGTTCACTTCTTGATTCCACCAATGAGAATTTAAAGGGATTTTCCCATAACTAAAACTTATCAGGAGGTAAGCGAATCACCTCATTCCTGATAGCATTGTTGGCTCCTCTTTAGATTAGCTAGCCATGCAAGACAACATCTCACAATGATGGCTAATGAAGAGAGGAGCCAGGGATGCTGGAAGGTAGAAAGTGGTTCATAGGATTCCTATCTGATGGTCATGAAGTACTGATGTGGCCGCTGGACCATGTTCCTGCAAATCGATTCCCTCATCTCTACTCATCGCCTATGGGTATGATAGTTGATAATGGTACTTAACTGTCCCTGCTCGAGCATAAGGTTTTGCTCCTTTCCCATTTCGGTGGCTCCCTCTGTATTAGTCCATGCCGGGACACTTTAGTAACCCAGCAATCATCTCTGATGTCAGTTGCCTGAGTATTCAGGAAAATATAGCACCTTACTGCCAGGTGGTTTTGCAGGAATTAGCCTCATTTTCCTTTAGAATCTGCTCCAGGCAGATGGCTAATCCTTCTCCAGCAACTTTTTCTTGGTTTTCAGTATCTAACTACTACCACATATGTAGTTCAGTACAGTAAATTCTTACTACTGATCCTTACGTACATCTCTGCTATTCCTATCATTAACCATATACAGATCTAGTAAAGTGTACCTTAACACATGTAACGTGGCGCTGGAATATCATGGCCCAAAAATTGAAATTGGACACCTAAGGTCTCGCACCCACTTGCGTATAAAAAATTAGTCCCATTCTCATCCAGAAGAGTGTGACGATTTTTTTATCACTTATCATCCCATCTATGTGTCGACCATATGTAATCCGTTTTTTACTCAGTAGTTTTTACTGTAATCATTTACAAGACTATTTACAGTTTCCTATGTAATAATGTATTCGTAAAAAGCAGATGCCATACTGTTGGTCCATATGACATGCGATTTTTTTCTCCCACCCATTGACTTGCATTTGCGAGCCTCCGGTGTGGTACACGGCCATGAATAACATGCTGCGATTGTTTCCTCAGGATGATTTCAGCTGAAGAAATACTCGCAGATGAGTACTGCCTCATTGAATAACATTGGCCTGAGTTCAATGAGATTTTTTCTCTTTTTGTTTTGTATCACACCACTCATTTTACCATGTGATGTACTGGAAAGTGGTAAAAAAAATTCCAAGTGTGGTTAAATGGCATAAAAGTCCAATTATGCAATTGTTTTTTTATGTTTTGTTTTCTCAGCAGCGTTCATTTTATGGTAAAAATAACCTAGAAGTGTAATTCTTCAGGTCAGTAGATTACTGAGATACCAAACATGCATAGTTTTTGCTTAATTTAAGTGGTGAAAAAAATTAGAAATTTGTAACATTTTACAAATACAAAATTAGGACAGAGAGGTATTAGACTGTCCTCTTTGCTTGCAGTACATCAAGAACAAAAAATATTGTGCTATTAAGATGCTTTCCTGCAGTACAACATGGATAAATCAATTCAGTGTCACACTGACTCTGCAGGTCCAGCACTTCCCTCTCAATTGAATATGTGTTTTGTTATTCATGGACTGAGTCTTCCACTCCCATTTTCAATGTTTTTCAGGAGTGCAATAGTACGCCACAATCATATTTAAGCCTTTATATCCATTATCTGTAATGATGTGTGCACTGAACTCTGATCCCTAGGCTGTAAAATCTTAAAATATCCACTGCTTTCCCTACCTTCATCTTTTATAGCCCATTTGATAGTCCTCCCTGATTGGCTCAGCTAGACAATGTTATGTGATAGCTGCAAGACATTATGGAGAAGCCCAAAAGGCTGTAACTGAGGTGATGGGTCTGTTCTCTGGCTGATGCAATCATCAGTAATGTGTAAAATAGGGCTGGCCATCTTTTTTAATATTTCATCCCCTTGAATTTCATTGAAAATTGTTTGAATTTGAGGTACCTGCTAATTTCAGATAATTCGATTTGCAAGTCAATTTGTAGCAGATCCATCTGCTCATCTCTTGTTGATGTTCGACAAATGTCTCCTCTGTGGTACACACTTTGTAGTAAGTCCTTATAGAACATACAGTGGGGAAAATAAGTATTTGATGCACTGCCGATTTTGCAAGTTTTCCCACCTACAAAGAATGGAGAGGTCTGTAATTTTTATTGTAGGTACACTTCATCTGTGAGAGACAGACGCGTTTCCTCACATTAGTGGATCATCAGGGGAGATAAGACTCCCTAATGGTCAATTAGTGAGATTGGTATGTTGGTGCCATTCTCCCTAATCTTAAGCATGTGATCACTTGGTTACTGTTTACTCCACGTGGATGTCATCACTCTTACTACATGCGTCTTACCTAGTTAGTTTGCATTGCAGTGAGCGTGCACCGGATATGACGCATGCGTGTCACCGCTGGTTGATGCGTCCCATGGACCGGAAGTGAATGGGCCGCAACCGGAAGTGATGTGACCGCTGCTAATGAGCGCGGCCGGATTTAAAGAGGATAGTTGCTATCCATAAGTTGCGCCGCATGTTTGGTATGACCGGCGGTATGACACAGCACCTGTTATCTCCCCTGATTATCCACTAATGTGAGGAAATGCGTCGGTAGTGGTGTCCTATATACAGCTGGTGGCTGAGGTCATGTAATGCCCCGGATCTGTGAGCTGATGAGAGCAACACCTTGAACTGACATCTGAAGTGGTGAGACTGTTCCATTATTGAATCAAAGTGTGAACTCAAACTTAACCATTGCATGTCACATATGGTTGTCATTTTGTTTTTGCTACTCATAGCTGTCCTACCTGCATTTGCCATCTCTTTGTCAGTTGTCTATGTAGGCACATCATAGGTACTTTCCTATGCCACTGAATGACTTGGACAATAAAAACACCCATATTTGTTTAGGATAGTGCATGTTTTACTACCGGTGGCAGGTATCTTTTTGCACTTATGGTCCTTGTGACTTTTTATATTTGGTATATTTTATATATTTATTAGTAAAGGTTATGTCTTAACTTTTTTGCTTTTTTGTATTTGTTATCAAGTGGGTCTATATATAAAATACCCTTTTGCTGTTTCCAATATATGTGGTATGGCTGGATTTCTGTCACGTACGTTCTCCGAAAAAAGTACACACCCACTTTCTCGGCCGCCTTCAGAGAGCTATCAAAAATCTATAAACAACAGATTGCATCATGGTGGGAGATGCAGACCTTAGATAATTATATCAAGGCAGGTATTGTCCCGAGAAACCTCTGTGTAGCGCCGGCGTCCCTGCCCTCTGCTAGGCAGGGACGCTGTTCCTCTCACCTCTCTGCTCCGTGCCCGGCGTCCTCCTCCCGCTCTGCTGGCAGCGCGCGCTCCTTCCCGGCCACTGTGCTTAGGGCGCGCGCGCTCTCCCTCCATCTTAAAGGGGCCGCGCGCGCCGTCCTAAGGAGTCCCCGGCCAATGGCCGGAGGACTTCACCATATATAAGGCACCTCCTCCAAAATGGAGGTGCCCGAGCAATGTTGTTGCACTGTTCACTACTCTGCTTCAGCCCTCAGGTCTCGTTGCCAGTTACCTGCCAGATACCTGCCAGATTCCTGCCAGCTTGCTGTCTTATTCCTGCCTGATATTCTGCTACCTGCCTGCTAGCCTGAGGTCCGACGGTCTGCCTTACTACTTCTGTCAGTCTGTCTAAGGACCAGCTTGCCCGCTCACCTGGGAGCGCACATCAACTACCTGCCTGCTTGCCTGAGGTCCGACGGTCTGCCTTCCAACTCTTGTCAGTCTGTCTATGGACCAGCTTGCTCGCTCACCTGGGAGCGCACATCTGCTACCTGCCTGCTAGCCTACCTGGAGGCTCTGCCGTCACGTGCTGTGACCACCTGCCTGTCCAGTGACTCCTGCCCGCTCACCTGGGAGCGCTCATCTGCTGCCTGTCTGCTAGCCTACCTGGAGGCTCTGCCGTCACGTGCTGTGATCACCCGCCTGTCCAGAGACTTCTGCCCGCTCACCTGGGAGCGCTCATCTGCCGCCTGTCTGTTGGTCTTCCTGGAGGCTCCGCCGTCACATGCTGTGACCACCCGTTTATCCAGAGACTCTCGCCTGCTCACCTGGGAGCACACGTCTACCATCAGCCGCCACAGGTCGTACCAACCCTTTACCCAGAGACTGCCCCGGTCACTTGCCGTGACCATCTGCCCGTTCACCCAGAGACTGCCCCGGTCACTTGCCGTGACCATCTGCCCGTTCACCCAGAGACTGCCCCGGTCACTTGCCGTGACCTCCTGCCCGTTCTTCTAGAGACTGTCCCGGTCACCTGCTGTGACTGCCTGCCTGGTCGCCACCCGCTCCCTTACAAGGACCGCCCCCTTGTATAGTTGCTCAGAGGTTCCGCCTCCCAGACACGTTACACTCCGCATCACATTGCTGCCCTCGCTCAGGTATAAGAATCCAGGAGTGCTAAGTCTATGGGAAAAAGAAGCAACAGAGAGTTCCCTTAGATTTATGAGACATTTATTAGAAGAAGAAAAAACAACACTGGCTACCCTGAATGAGTCTCTTAAAACGCAATTAGACACAACTAAGACATTTTCTCTAGAACCTGAGTTTACATCAAAGGAGACCTTGCTTCAGAATACATTGGAAAGGTTCCAATATCATCTGTAGGAAGGTAAGCATAAATTCTTTGCAAGGGACCTGCAGGAGTTTAAGGATAATAAGGCCTACACTTTTCTAATGAATAGGGGCTTTAGACATCCGGACACAGACCTGTCATCGACGGACACCGACTTCTCGGAGTCAGAGGCAAGACCTAAATCTCAACGAGGCAGGCAGAGAGGGAGGAGTGGTAGGGGACGGAATAATGACAGGAGATCACCCCCATGAACACATTTTTTAGAAGAGGGATATCCCCTATGCAGCCGGTTCAATCTGACCAACCCCCTAGTTCCGCAATAAAGCCCCAAACTATCAACTTGTCCCCTAGGGACCTTACAGCCCCGGACATGGCAGTGTTGAGTAAGGGTCTTACCTTCGTACCAACCACCAACTATGACTCTTTTGACACTATCAAGGACATCAATTTGTTTGTCCGTAAATTAAAGTGGCGTAAGCATTTTATTAGGAATGACAAACAAACTTGTGCCGAATTTGAAGTACGGGATGACTTGCTAACGGACATTAGAACTCTATTTCATCTTAGTGATCCCGACCCTAATCTTGAAAGGAAGGGTCCATTTACAGACCTCAAATTAAAAAGTACCAAAATGCCCCCCTCAGTTTGACTTCGGCCCGATTGATGACTTCCTTAGCATGGTCACTAAGGACTTAAAAGAAATGGTGTTAAGGGGACGGTTGCAGACAACTTTATTATAATGGAACGCAACCGAACCCGGGGTCCGCGATGTAGCCTGGTGGACTGCTGCCGAACACTTTCCGGGTGAAAAGGAAAGCAACCGACTTAAATGATAAACCCCTCCGTGTTACAGCACACTGGAACGGGTATAGGAATGCGCACTATCTCCGTTAGCAGCACGAGAGATATGCGGTAAAAAACTATCTGTAGTCCTGTTACAGCACTGGCGGCACTAGGATGCGTGTGTGACTACGTCGACTGTTACACGTGCCTCCAGCCGGCGTGCTACCTGACTGAAGGGTTCTACTCCACGTGGCTGACAGGCGATAACCGTGGATAGGACGTATGCAGGCTGCTCGGGGTGTTAGGCGACCCCTTTGGCAGAGCCAGACTGCTAGACGAAGCTACCTGCCTATTTCCACTAGCCTGTCTATTTCCACTACACCTGCCTATGGAAACTATGTGGAACACAGACATCCACACAACAGCATCACTGCTCAATGATCAGAGCGCGCCGCCATGTTTGTGGGCGGGTCTTTTAAAGACTAAGCCCTGCCCACCATCGCACTATTGGTGGCGTCACCCGCGACCAATCAGGTGGTGCTAGGTCACCGGATCAGCTGACTCCCGAACCACCAATCACGGTCCGCCATGTCACGGGCATGCTCAGTACCGAGAATCCTGGACTTAGGCTCCAACAGCCGGGTCTCCCTCCGCAACCTATGCTTAACATTGCTAGGCACAAATACCCAAGAGACAATTTGTACATCTCGTGGACCAGCTAGGCCTTGGGGCTGATGATGATGTTGAGCACCATCAGCACTGGCTGGACCAGAATGGGAGACCACAGAAGGTTCTGGACCCATTTCAAATCCAGCAACAGACTGACACCTAAAATTATCCCCCCTTCTAACATCTCCCTCCACTTGACGCTCATCTTCCTCAATGAGCAGGGGAGCATGAAAGTGGTTCACAGGGATGATCCACAGATCCATGGCCCCTCCAGTGTACTGGGTAACCTTTTTTTCCACGAACCATTGTAGACCCCATAATAGCCTGCACCTCGAAATTATCACCTCTGGTGTCTGTAGCAGGTTGGGGTTCAGCAAGTTTTGACAGGTAAACGGGTCTAAGGAGCGACACATGGAAAATGTCGTGACTCCCCAGGTGTCGTGGTAACTGTAACCGGTACATTACAGGGTTTATTTGGGCCAAAATTTTGAAAGGACCAATAAAGAAGGAGGCAAACTCGCAGATTCCCCGCATACTTTAGTATTGCAAGCCGTGAGCCACACTCTGTCGCCCGGATAGAATACGGGAGCAGGACGACGATGAGTATCAGCCAACTCTCTATCTGTGGAGTCCGCCATGGGTAATGGGTGGAGAAAGCCAGCCGGACTTTGACGGAAAGATTTATCTCTTGCACAAAAGGCACACGCAAGAACATATTCCTTAACGTCCTGGCGCCACCGGGGCCACCAATAGGACTGTTGAAGGGACTTTGTGGTAAGTTTGACCCCAAGATGGGCTCCGATCTTAGGGGCATGAGCCCAGGAGAGCACCTCATTTTGTAGATTAGGGGGAACAAACGTCCTCCCTGAAGGAACCAGGTTCTTTTTGACATAATCTGACAAGACCTGGGTCTCGGGGACAGACAGAGGACCTGTGCCAGGAGCCACATCGGTAGAAGGGTCAGAGACTACCCTCCGGGTGACTGTAACCATACACTGAGACACACAATTCTCACTCCAGGAAGAAATTCTCCCCATATTCCAGTCAATGTGTGGAGTGTGACAACGTAACCATGGAAGACCCAATAACACCTCATTCAATCTACCGGGAATAATAAGAAAGGAGATAACCTCCCAGTGACCCTGAGGAAATGACATGGTGAGGGGAATCGACTGGTGGGTGATTTGCGTGTCCAGGAGTGAACCGTTGACTACCCTGATGTTCATTGGTCTTGGCAGTAACTCTATAGGGATAGCATGCCTCTGGGCAAACGTAGATGACAAAAAATTGCCATCGGCACCAGAATCCACCCACGCCTTGGCAGTAGCTGCGATTGCTCCGAAGGACAAGCACACCTTATACAATAATTTGGAGGAACAGGCCCCAGAATCTAACACACCTCCTCCAACGGTGGGTAGACACACTCGTTTACCCGACTGCTTGGAACCCTTATTAACAAGGGACTCCAAGAGATGTGCAGGTCGGGAATGAGAAGAGCTAGACTCAGTTCAGGATATATCCATAGCCTCAGGCTCCGGGTCGGGAGTCACGGGTTTGGAAATGGGTCTAGAGAAGGATGGTGCCAACCGGTACTGAGGTCTGGCGCCCTCCAGCTCTAACTTGTGTTCTGCATGACGCAAATCTATTCAGTTAGCGAGAGATATTAACCCCTCCAGGGAGGTTGGAATCTCTCTGGTAGATAGAGCATTTTTAATATGCCCAGCCAGACCCTTCCAGAACACCGGGATTAAAGACCGCTCAGACCAGTCCAATTCAGCCGCTAAGGTTCTGAATCGGATGGCATAGTGGCTGGCGGTGACCGAACCCTGGACCAACGCAAGAAGCTTAAGAGCCGTATCATGCGTGACCTGAGGACCTAGGAAAACACTCTTTAAGGCATTAAGAAAGAGACCCGCATAAGCCACTACCGGGTCATTCCACTCCCACAGAGGAGTAGCCCTCTCCAGAGCCCTGTGGGAGAGTAACGAGATGACATAACCCACTTTGGCTCTTTCGGAGGGGAACCGTGCCTCCATCATCTCCAAGTGAATGGAGCATAAATTAATAAAACCCCTGCAGAATTTACTGTCCCCAGAATTTTTTTCCGGGAGAGCAAAACGGGGTAATGGAGCACTTGCAGTGGTCGCAGTATTCACCCCAGCCGAGTTAATAATATTGGCTGCTAGAGAAGCCGCCTGGGTAGCTACTGCAGTGATATCAGCGACCGGGACAGCTTGTTCCAGAGACTTAAGTCTGGCCTCAATTCGCTGTATATAGTGCACCAGTTGCTGGTTGTCAGCCATGTTCGGCAAGTGCCAGGTCACCGGATCAGCTGACTCCCGAACCACCAATCACGGTCCGCCATGTCACGAGCATGCTCAGTACCGAGAATCCTGGACTTAGGCTCCAACTGCCGGGTCTCCCTCCGCAACCTATGCTTAACATTGCTAGGCACAAATACCCAAGAGACAATTTGTACATCTCGTGGACCAGCTAGGCCTTGGGGCTGATGATGATGTTGAGCACCATCAGCACTGGCTGGACCAGAATGGGAGACCACAGAAGGTTCTGGACCCATTTCAAATCCAGCAACAGACTGACACCTAAAATTATCACCCCTTCTAACATCTCCCTCCACTTGACGCTCATCTTCCTCAATGAGCAGGGGAGCATGAAAGTGGTTCACAGGGATGATCCACAGATCCATGGCCCCTCCAGTGTACTGGGTAACCTTTTTTTCCATGAACCATTGTAGACCCCATAATAGCCTGCACCTCGAAATTATCACCCCTGGTGTCTGTAGCAGGTTGGGGTTCAGCAAGTTTTGACAGGTGACCGGGTCTAAGGAGCGACACATGGAAAATGTCGTGACTCCCCAGGTGTCGTGGTAACTGTAACCGGTACATTACAGGGTTTATTTGGGCCAAAATTTTGAAAGGACCAATAAAGAAGGAGGCAAACTCGCAGATTCCCCGCATACTTTAGTATTGCAAGCCGTGAGCCACACTCTGTCGCCCGGATAGAATACGGGAGCAGGACGACGATGAGTATCAGCCAACTCTCTATCTGTGGAGTCCGCCATGGGTAATGGGTGGAGAAACCCAGCCGGACTTTGACGGAAAGATTTATCTCTTGCACAAAAGGCACACGCAAGAACATATTCCTTAACGTCCTGGCGCCACCGGGGCCACCAATAGGACTGTTGAAGGGACTTTGTGGTAAGTTTGACCCCAAGATGGGCTCCGATCTTAGGGGCATGAGCCCAGGAGAGCACCTCATTTTGTAGATTAGGGGGAACAAACGTCCTCCCTGAAGGAACCTGGTTCTTTTTGACATAATCTGACAAGACCTGGGTCTCGGGGACAGACAGAGGACCTGTGCCAGGAGCCACATCGGTAGAAGGGTCAGAGACTACCCTCCGGGTGACTGTAACCATACACTGAGACACACAATTCTCACTCCAGGAAGAAATTCTCCCCATATTCCAGTCAATGTGTGGAGTGTGACAACGTAACCATGGAAGACCCAATAACACCTCATTCAATCTACCGGGAATAATAAGAAAGGAGATAACCTCCCAGTGACCCTGAGGAAATGACATGGTGAGGGGAATCGACTGGTGGGTGATTTGCGTGTCCAGGAGTGAACCGTTGACTACCCTGATGTTCATTGGTCTTGGCAGTAACTCTATAGGGATAGCATGCCTCTGGGCAAACGTAGATGACAAAAAATTGCCATCGGCACCAGAATCCACCCACGCCTTGGCAGTAGCTGCGATTGCTCCGAAGGACAAGCACACCTTATACAATAATTTGGAGGAACAGGCCCCAGAATCTAACACACCTCCTCCAACGGTGGGTAGACACACTCGTTTACCCGACTGCTTGGAACCCTTATTAACAAGGGACTCCAAGAGATGTGCAGGTCGGGAATGAGAAGAGCTAGACTCAGTTCAGGATATATCCATAGCCTCAGGCTCCGGGTCGGGAGTCACGGGTTTGGAAATGGGTCTAGAGAAGGATGGTGCCAACCGGTACTGAGGTCTGGCGCCCTCCAGCTCTAACTTGTGTTCTGCATGACGCAAATCTATTCAGTTAGCGAGAGATATTAACCCCTCCAGGGAGGTTGGAATCTCTCTGGTAGATAGAGCATTTTTAATATGCCCAGCCAGACCCTTCCAGAACACCGGGATTAAAGACCGCTCAGACCAGTCCAATTCAGCCGCTAAGGTTCTGAATCGGATGGCATAGTGGCTGGCGGTGACCGAACCCTGGACCAACGCAAGAAGCTTAAGAGCCGTATCATGCGTGACCTGAGGACCTAGGAAAACACTCTTTAAGGCATTAAGAAAGAGACCCGCATAAGCCACTACCGGGTCATTCCACTCCCACAGAGGAGTAGCCCTCTCCAGAGCCCTGTGGGAGAGTAACGAGATGACATAACCCACTTTGGCTTTTTCGGAGGGGAACCGTGCCTCCATCATCTCCAAGTGAATGGAGCATAAATTAATAAAACCCCTGCAGAATTTACTGTCCCCAGAATTTTTTTCCGGGAGAGCAAAACGGGGTAATGGAGCACTTGCAGTGGTTGCAGTATTCACCCCAGCCGAGTTAATAATATTGGCTGCTAGAGAAGCCGCCTGGGTAGCTACTGCAGTGATATCAGCGACTGGGACAGCTTGTTCCAGAGACTTAAGTCTGGCCTCAATTCGCTGTATATAGTGCACCAGTTGCTGGTTGTCAGCCATGTTCGGCAAGTGCCAGGTCACCGGATCAGCTGACTCCCGAACCACCAATCACGGTCCGCCATATCACGGGCATGCTCAGTACCGAGAATCCTGGACTTAGGCTCCAACAGCCGGGTCTCCCTCCGCAACCTATGCTTAACATTGCTAGGCACAAATACCCAAGAGACAATTTGTACATCTCGTGGACCAGCTAGGCCTTGGGGCTGATGATGATGTTGAGCACCATCAGCACTGGCTGGACCAGAATGGGAGACCACAGAAGGTTCTGGACCCATTTCAAATCCAGCAACAGACTGACACCTAAAATTATCCCCCCTTCTAACATCTCCCTCCACTTGACGCTCATCTTCCTCAATGAGCAGGGGAGCATGAAAGTGGTTCACAGGGATGATCCACAGATCCATGGCCCCTCCAGTGTACTGGGTAACCTTTTTTTCCACGAACCATTGTAGACCCCATAATAGCCTGCACCTCGAAATTATCACCCCTGGTGTCTGTAGCAGGTTGGGGTTCAGCAAGTTTTGACAGGTGAACGGGTCTAAGGGGCGACACATGGAAAATGTCGTGACTCCCCAGGTGTCGTGGTAACTGTAACCGGTACATTACAGGGTTTATTTGGGCCAAAATTTTGAAAGGACCAATAAAGAAGGAGGCAAACTCGCAGATTCCCCGCATACTTTAGTATTGCAAGCCGTGAGCCACACTCTGTCGCCCGGATAGAATACGGGAGCAGGATGACGATGAGTATCAGCCAACTCTCTATCTGTGGAGTCCGCCATGGGTAATGGGTGGAGAAAGCCAGCCGGACTTTGACGGAAAGATTTATCTCTTGCACAAAAGGCACACGCAAGAACATATTCCTTAACGTCCTGGCGCCACCGGGGCCACCAATAGGACTGTTGAAGGGACTTTGTGGTAAGTTTGACCCCAAGATGGGCTCCGATCTTAGGGGCATGAGCCCAGGAGAGCACCTCATTTTGTAGATTAGGGGGAACAAACGTCCTCCCTGAGGGAACCTGGTTCTTTTTGACATAATCTGACAAGACCTGGGTCTCGGGGACAGACAGAGGACCTGTGCCAGGAGCCACATCGGTAGAAGGGTCAGAGACTACCCTCCGGGTGACTGTAACCATACACTGAGACACACAATTCTCACTCCAGGAAGAAATTCTCCCCATATTCCAGTCAATGTGTGGAGTGTGACAACGTAACCATGGAAGACCCAATAACACCTCATTCAATCTACCGGGAATAATAAGAAAGGAGATAACCTCCCAGTGACCCTGAGGAAATGACATGGTGAGGGGAATCGACTGGTGGGTGATTTGCGTGTCCAGGAGTGAACCGTTGACTACCCTGATGTTCATTGGTCTTGGCAGTAACTCTATAGGGATAGCATGCCTCTGGGCAAACGTAGATGCCAAAAAATTGCCATCGGCACCAGAATCCACCCACGCCTTGGCAGTAGCTGCGATTGCTCCGAAGGACAAGCACACCTTATACAATAATTTGGAGGAACAGGCCCCAGAATCTAACACACCTCCTCCAACGGTGGGTAGACACACTCGTTTACCCGACTGCTTGGAACCCTTATTAACAAGGGACTCCAAGAGATGTGCAGGTCGGGAATGAGAAGAGCTAGACTCAGTTCAGGATATATCCATAGCCTCAGGCTCCGGGTCGGGAGTCACGGGTTTGGAACTGGGTCTAGAGAAGGATGGTGCCAACCGGTACTGAGGTCTGGCGACCTCCAGCTCTAACTTGTGTTCTGCATGACGCAAATCTATTCAGTTAGCGAGAGATATTAACCCCTCCAGGGAGGTTGGAATCTCTCTGGTAGATAGAGCATTTTTAATATGCCCAGCCAGACCCTTCCAGAACACCGGGATTAAAGACCGCTCAGACCAGTCCAATTCAGCCGCTAAGGTTCTGAATCGGATGGCATAGTGGCTGGCGGTGACCGAACCCTGGACCAACGCAAGAAGCTTAAGAGCCGTATCATGCGTGACCTGAGGACCTAGGAAAACACTCTTTAAGGCATTAAGAAAGAGACCCGCATAAGCCACTACCGGGTCATTCCACTCCCACAGAGGAGTAGCCCTCTCCAGAGCCCTGTGGGAGAGTAACGAGATGACATAACCCACTTTGGCTCTTTCGGAGGGGAACCGTGCCTCCATCATCTCCAAGTGAATGGAGCATAAATTAATAAAACCCCTGCAGAATTTACTGTCCCCAGAATTTTTTTCCGGGAGAGCAAAACGGGGTAATGGAGCACTTGCAGTGGTCGCAGTATTCACCCCAGCCGAGTTAATAATATTGGCTGCTAGAGAAGCCGCCTGGGTAGCTACTGCAGTGATATCAGCGACCGGGACAGCTTGTTCCAGAGACTTAAGTCTGGCCTCAATTCGCTGTATATAGTGCACCAGTTGCTGGTTGTCAGCCATGTTCGGCAAGTGCCAGGTCACCGGATCAGCTGACTCCCGAACCACCAATTACGGTCCGCCATGTCACGGGCATGCTCAGTAACAAGAATCTTGGACTTAGGCTTCAACAGCACTGTCTCCCTCCGCAACCTATGCTTAACATTGCTAGGCACAAATACCCAAGAGACAGTCTGTACATCTCGTGGACCAGCTAGGTGTTGGTTCTGATGATGATACTGAGTAGCATCAACCCTGGCTGGACTGGAATGGGAAACCACAGAAGGTTCTGGACCCATTTCAAATCCAGCAACAGCCTGAAGCCTAACACATGGGGAGTCAACCAGTATAGAACAAATACAATCATAAATGCAACCCTTGATGGCCCTTGAAAAAGATCATTCCATAACCATAAAGCTGTCAGACAAAGGTGGTGATTATGAACATGGTTGACTACAATCTAATGTGTACTAAATTGCTTAAAGAAGAAGACTGTTATTGTATCTTGGACTAGTGTTGAGTGAATTTGTTTGGTATTTCAAATTTGGGTTCGTGTTTGGGGCTCCGGTTTTTTCACGCCAGAAAAATGGCTCCGCCCATGAACATCCCTGATTTGCCACGCTGTCACTTCTTTATTGAATCCACCTACAAAACCAAGAGAGGATGACAGCACGTGTAGGCTTATTACTACCTTCTCCAACAGAGCACACATGGTTCGTAAGATACTGCAGAAGCTCTGGCCAGTCCTCCAGATGGATGAGGACATAGGCACAATAGTCAACTCTGTGCCCCAAATCACTTACAAAAGAGCCATATCCCTGAAGGATAGGTTTGTTCATAGCCACTACACTAACCAACACGAAGACAGCTAGCTACAAAGTTCCACAAAAGGTAGCTTTAGATGTAGTGGATGTGTGTCCTGCAAGTCAATGATCCAGAGAAAGAATTTCACAAGTAATGTCACGGGTGAGACTTTTGTAGTAAAACACTTCAACAACTGCAGGACCAAAGGGA
This sequence comes from Phyllobates terribilis, assembly GCF_046119375.1. Classification (NCBI taxonomy): domain Eukaryota; kingdom Metazoa; phylum Chordata; class Amphibia; order Anura; family Dendrobatidae; genus Phyllobates; species Phyllobates terribilis. The sequence goes on along the minus strand of NW_027362763.1, from coordinate 731,814,713 downwards.
TAATATACAAGGCCATGTGCATCTGTGGTATTGAATATGTGGGGAAAACCAAAAGAGAGCTCAGGAGAAGGGTAGAGGAGCATCAGAGAGATATTGTCTTTAGAAGAGATACCCCCATAGCAAGACATGTGAACACTATGCATCCAGACCATCTGGACGCTATGCAATTAATGGGGATTGACAAAGTAACTGTCCCACCTAGGGGAGCTGACTGGGACAAGTTGATCCTGCAGAGAGAAACCAAATGGATCTACAATTTACAGACAGTAACTCCATATGGTCTGAACGAACAGCTGTCTTTTAGGTCTTTTCTATAGCAGTAGTATACTTCGCCGCATATAGCTTATAGCTGAAGCTCCGACCGAATGCTTACTTGGTTGGCAGTCTCTGGATCTTGGGATTTATGATGCGTCTTACCCAGTTCGTTTGCGTTGCAGTGAACACGCACTGGATATGACGCATGCGTGTCAGCGCTGGTTGATGCATCCCATGGACCGGAAGTGAATGGGTCGCAACCAGAAGTGATATGACCGCTGCTAATGAGCGCGGCTGGATATAAAGAGGATAGTTGCTATCCATAAGTTGCGCCGAATGTTTGGTATGACCGGCGTCAGATTATGACACATCACCTCTTATCTCCCCTGATGATCCACTAATGTGAGGAAACGCGTCGGGAGTGGTGTCCTACAGTTGGTGGCTGAGGTTATTTAAGGCCCCGGATCTGTAAGCTGATGAGAGCAACACCTTGAACTGACATCTGAAGTGGTGAGACTGTTCCATTATTGAATCAAAGTGTGAACTCAAACTTAACCATTGCATGTCACATATGGTTTTAATTTTGTTTTTGCTACTAATAGCTGTCCTCCCTACATTTGCCATCTCTTTGTCACTTGTCTATGTGGGCACATCATAGGTACTTTCCTATGCCACTGAATGACCTGGACAATAAAAACACCCTTATTTGTTTAGGGTAGTGTATGTTTTACTACCGGTGGCAGGTATCTTTTTGCACTTATGGTCCTTGTGACTTTTTATATTTGGTATATTTTAACTATTTATTAGTAAAGGTTATGTTTTAACTTTTTTCACCACTTTTTTTGCTTTTTTTGTATGTGTGTGTCTATAGCATGTGCCCATAAGTCACAGCATTCCTAGACTGATAGATGCATTTTAAGAAATTATTTTTTTTATTTGTTCATATATTAACATCAATTTTATCAAAGTGAAAAACATATTTTTTAACAAGCTGATCTCATCATTATAATAATCAGATTATGGAAGTAGTACATCTTAGAGAAAAGTTATAGTAGAATTTTTAAAGTCACTTTTCCTTGTAGTTGGACTGTCCTTACTGGTGTTAATTTATCAAAATGCTGCACAATGTTTTATAAATTTTATAAATTTGGCGCATTTTTAAATATAAAACTTCAGCTTCTTCACTTATTACAACATTGGAGGAAATTATGAGTTTTGTAAATAGCCACAATACATAAATTTGGCTAAAGCGTCATTTTAATACCTAACCACACCTAGTTTTGAAACATGTCAAGAGCGTCCAAAAAATTGCAAAAAGTTACTTTTTTAGACAAAAATTGATTTTTGGAACAAAATTTGCAACTTTTTGGCTTTGTAACCTTTATACATGTCCGCCTTCATTCATATGGCACATTGCAACTCTGCATAGAGTTTGATCAGAGAGTGCTCCAATTCTCTCGGAAGAGGAGAAGATGGAGAAAAAAAATTCTTCATCTTCTCTATTCTGTGAGTGCATGGAAATGAGACTGCACTCAGATGTCATCCACGTTTAGGCCAATGTTTTCCATGGAGTCATTGACTCCCCGAATGCGCTCCCAATATCGGATCAAACTTGGGCATGCTGCGATTTGTTTCCTAGGCAGTCTCTGTCCGAGTAAGTAATCGGACATGTGCATGGCTCCATAGACTAATATTGGTCCGAATGCGATCCAAAGTTTTGTCGGATCGCACTCTGACCGAAAATGCGCTCATCTGCACCTGGCATATCCTAAATAGCCTGTCTGGTAGCTGATTCCTTATTATAATACCACAATTGTTATGGTGCCTTTAATTTCACTTTACCTAGATGTGTATATACTTTGCCCACAAGGTGAATACAGTTCTGGCATATAACTATTTTTAAAGTTCTCAAAAGTTTTGTTAAATGGCATGAATTATTTGACCATGAAAAGTAAACAGTGACATCTTGATGGCCCAATACATCCTATTTACAGCACAGTCACAGATTAATACTTTTAGAAATATAAAGTCTACTCTAGTGGTATCTAGAGATGAGAGATATATACACCCGCATTCACAACAAGCTGCATTCTGTCTAGTTTGCGAATCTTGATGAACAAAACATAGAAAATTCGCTCATAATGTTCTCATCTGGAATAGGAGAAACTGGAGCAAATGGCCGTTACCTGCTGTGAACATCTGATTTGTTCATGGAACATGACATCCTGCTGACAGTACTATTTTATAGAGATTACAAGGCTGATCTTTACTCTTTCTGCAGAGTCATCTTTTGTCAACTAAAGGTGATCTCGGCATAATGTTTCTTGAACGCTCCCATAAGAAATGACAGCACAATGTGTAAATTTCCAATGAATGTGTGTGTGTGTGTGTGCAATGCAAAACTCCAAGTTCTGAAGAAGAAGAAAGGAAACTTTATTGTATTTTCACAGCTTTATTTATAATATTATGTGTATGCACTCATGTGGCTTTTTGAATTCTTGAATTACTTGAGACTTAAAACCATATCAGATATATGATGAATAAGTGGCAAATTTCGACTGCAAAAGATTAAAGCAGTATTCTCATCTTCTAAAGTGATGGCATCTCACTAGGGTGGGCCATCACTTGATGATCCAAGGGAGTCCAGCATTTAGGATCTTCTCAATCCTGATATTTAACAAATCATTGTATCCCCTTCAAATTTTTCCCTGCACAATGACGCTCCTAGCTGTAAATTTCCTGCAAGGCATATGATTAGGGTGAGACGGTTCAGGGAAAAAAAAAAAAAAATGGAGTGCCATATCAATGTTGCCTCCCTTTCTTTCTCAAAATCAGACCTCTGAGGTCTTAATGGTCAGAAGGAAGAAAAAAGAATCCAGCTTCAAGGATGTTCCGATAAAATAAAAAATATATGCAATGATTAAAGATTCTATCTGAAATGCGTTTGCCCCCTTGACTTCAGTGTTTTCCAACAAAAATTTTTGGGGGTTTATCAGAAGATCCTGGAAGCTGGATTCTTTTTCTTCCTTATTACTCCTTGTTGCACCTCGAGTTCCTGTGCCTCCAGATAATCTAGTCCAGTGAATGAGTTAACTTTCTTTTTTTGTATACGTAATTGACGCGCCCCTGGGCCTGTGTCGCGCAGCGTTGCGCACGCGGGAGCTTACCCGGAGCCGGATCCGTTGTGGGTTGTAGTCTCGTGGCGGTGATCCGGTCCGTGCCCAGGGAGTCAGACTAAGTGGCGCTGTATCAGCGGTAGATGTTGGACGACTACGCCACCCGTTGAGTACAGCTAAGGAGCTGCTGCTGCAGGGCAGACCGCTGAGGCCGGTGGTAGGATTGTGCAGCGTGATAGTATAACCCCCAACGGGAGGGGTATGGCCTCAGGGCAGCCGACGTGGATGATGGGGGTAGCAGGAACCACTCGGAGACGGTACTGTGTAGTTCAGGGTCTTTACTGGTGACAAAGATAGACCCTCCCGGAGTACTGGCTAGCGATTGGGGCCTGGTCAGTCCTTGAGCAGATGGGATCTCCCCTGGCCAGGCGGAGTTGTAGGCCTCCCAAACTAACGATACTCTTCTGGCTACCTTGCTAGAGGCGGGTATAAGTAGCCCACGTCCCTGAGTGTACCGTGTGGTGCTCACCCGTATGGCCGGTGACTCGGGGCCTTCTAGTAGCTTTCGCTCCATGACGGCGGTGCTGGTCCCACACGTGTGACCGTGCCTTCGGGTTTCTGGGCCAGAGGACCTGCAATCCCCTGCCGGTCGGTTTCTGCTGCTGGATAGGAGTTAGTCCCCACAGCCTCGGACTCCGGGTCCGGTGATAACTTCTCAGTCAGGGCGAGCTCTGCAGCTGCCAGCCCCTGACTCCTTGTAGCACTGCTCCCACAGAGCTCCTGTTGTTTCTTCCTATGCTGCTTCTCTTCTCTACTTCTTCTCTACTCACTAACCCTGCCTCAGCCCTAGGTTTATATAGGGGAAGTTCTTCCCCTCCCAGGACTGGGCAGGAGGTGTGGCATGCATAGGATCCCTGACCAAGAGACCTCCCACCTGCTCTCAGACGTAATATCTCTATCACTGTGGCAAACAGACCCCTGGGGTGTCACATTCCCCCCTAGTGAAATTTAGTACTCCGGGACTAAACATATTTTTAGAAAAACATAACAAGGTATAAACAATAATAATACAATAAGAAAAACACATAAAGATGGTTACGGCGTGTCCGCAACCGGGTGCAGTTTTGAAGAAAAGCAAGGTGTCCATTTCACCAAAACAGGGAGATGTAACCAGGTAGGGGTCTGTCCTGCCCCGAGTCCTTAACAGTCTTTAGTCCATTCCTAGGTTACGCTCCAACCAATTGTACAAGGATTCCCGGTAAATCCACCAAGGACTCCTAAAAATAACTAGAAACACATAATTATTTACAAGCAACAAGAAAAACAGGTAACCACAAATAAAACAATTTATACATTTCAAATCCTCCAACGTGCGGGTAACTGGCCTCTAGTGGCCCTAGTGGACCTACGGAGCTGACTGTCTAGCCCTGAACTACAGGGTGTAGGAGCTGTCAAGGGTAAACTGGGCAGCTGTCTACCGTCTCTTTGGCTCACTAGGGGTACGGCAGGCTCACTATAAGCAGAGGGTTGATCCTCCTGTTCTGCTTGTGTGGAGTCTTCTGCCTCCTGGACCGGCTGTTCTTCCAGCTCTACCTGTTGCTCCGTAGGTGCTTGGGATGCTGGTTGGAGGAAGGTGAGTACGGGTACCACAACTGCGCCATTGACTTGAGTCCAAGACCGAGGGAAGTCTCCGAGCACAGTACTAACCATGTCTTCCCTTTCCTCTACGGGTCGAGGGTCTTCTTGTTCCTCTTCAGGGTTCCGTAGCTGTTCGGGACACTTCTTCAGGTGATCCCCGGATACAATGGTTGTGGTTTCCCCTCCGTCTTTACTGATGGTACAGACCTTTGGGTTGTCGTGGCTTGAGGGCAGTACGATGTACGGGTCCTTCTCCCACTGGTCGTCCAACTTGTGGAGCCGCCTTTTCCTCTTCAAGACCTGCTCTCCGGGTACCAGGGGAACAGCGGGAGCATACTGGTTGTAAGTTTTCTCTTGTCTTTCCCTAGCTTGACAGAGACTTCGCTCCATGCTCTCCTGTACTTTCCGGTACTGCTGCTGCCTCTCTGTGTCCCAGTCTGCTTCTGGTGAAGTGTCCTCGGGTGTCAGGACTCCCATCTCCAGGTCAACAGGTAGCTTACCAGGCCTTGCCCTCATCAGGTAAGCCGGGGTACAGTTGGTGGAACCTACCGGGATGTGGTTGTATAGGTCCACCAGATCGGGCAGCTTCTCAGGCCACAGACTGCGTTCTTCCAGGGGCAACGTTTTCAGAAGATCCATTACCACCTGGTTCATTTTCTCACAAAGTCCATTAGTTTGCGGATGATAGGGTGTCGTCCTTATCTTCCGGCAGCCATACAGATTGCAGAATTCCTGGAAGACCTCCGCTTCAAAGGCAGGTCCCTGGTCCGTCAGCACTTGGTCCGGGTACCCGTGTGGACGGCAGAAGTGCTGCTGGAAGGCTCTAGCTGCTGTTCGAGCTGTTAAGTCCTTGACGGGGACGACAACCAAGAACCGGGAGTAGTGATCCACGATGGTTAATGCGTAAACGTAGCCACTTCTGCTTGGGGTCAGTTTTACATGATCCAAGGCTACCAGTTCCAACGGCTGCCGGGTGACGATGGACTGCAGGGGAGTCTTCTGGCTGGCACGGTCCTTCCTTCTTAGGTTGCACGGGCCACAGTCTCTGCACCACCTCTCGATGGTTCCCCTCATGCCTACCCAGTGGAACCGCCCGCGCAGCAGGAACTCCAGCTTCTTCCATCCGAAGTGTCCAGCCCCGTCGTGGTATGCCTCCATCACCATGGCTGCGTCTCTCCGTGGCACCACTACTTGCCAGATTAGTTCATGCGACCGGGAGTTAACCATTCTGCGGCACAACTTCCCCTTGTAAAGGAACAGTCGACTCTTCTCAGCCCACAGTTGCTTGGCTTCCTCCGGAGCGTCTGGGTCAAGGCGAGCCTCTGGCCGAGTCAGCATCTCCTTCACCAGTCGGACGGCAGGGTCACTGTCTTGCGTTTCCTCCCAGTTGTAGTGAGGCAAGGGGTTAAACGTAGCGGCTTGCTTACTCCTTACCCGATGGGAATACTGGATAGTCCCATGACGGTGGAACGCGGGGAGTTCAACTTCTTCCAGTCCCTCTGGATCTTCTCCTACGTCCGGTAGGTTTGGCATCCTGGACAGGGCGTCCGCGTTGGTATTGGAGCGTCCTGCCCGGTATTTGATTGTGAACTCGTAGCTGGACAGACGGGCCATCCATCTCTGCTCTAGGGCACCGAGTCTTGCCGTGTCCAGGTGTGTCAACGGGTTGTTATCCGTGTACACGGTGAACCGGGAAGAAGCGAGGTAGTGCTTAAAGCGTTCGGTGACTGCCCACACCACTGCCAGGAACTCTAGCTTAAATGAGCTGTAATTCTCAGGGTTTCTCTCGGTGGGTCGCAGTTTTCGGCTGGCGTAAGCGATTACTCGTTCTTTCCCCTGCTGGATCTGGGACAGCACGGCTCCTAGCCCGATGTTACTTGCGTCGGTGTAGAGGATAAAGGGCTGGCTGTAATCAGGGTACGCCAGGATTTCATCCCCCGTGAGGGCCATCTTCAGCTAGCGGAAGGACTCTTCTTCTAAATTCTCCCATCTGAAGGGTGGCTTCTGGTTCTTGGCCTTCCGGGACTGGCCTATCAGGAGGTCCTGCATAGGAGCTGCCTTTTTGGTGAAACCGGGGATGAATCTGCGGTAATAGCCTACCAACCCGAGGAACTGCCGCACTTCCTTTACACTGGAGGGACTTGGCCATTCCTTAATTGCGGTGATCTTATCAGGGTCGGGAGCCACTCCATCAGCGCTCACCACGTGTCCCAGGTACTGCACCTTTGGTTTCAGGAGGTGACACTTGGAGGGTTTCACCTTTAGGCCGTAGCTTGCCAGAGCTTCGAACACTTCCGCCAGGTGTTTCAGGTGGTCCTCATACATCTTGGAATATACGATGACATCGTCCAGGTACAACAAGACCGTCTCGAAGTTTCTGTGGCCCAGACAGCACTCCATTAATCGTTGGAAGGTTCCTGGTGCGTTGCAGAGTCCGAACGGCATGCAGGTAAACTCGTTAAGTCCCATCGGGGTGGTGAATGCGGTCTTCTCCCGGTCCGCCTCTGCTACAGGAACCTGCCAGTACCCACTAGTGAGATCCAAGGTAGAGAAGAAGTTAGCAGATCTTAAAGCAGCCAAAGACTCCTCTATCCTTGGTAAGGGGTACGCATCCTTGTGTGTGATACGGTTGATTTTCCGGTAATCTACACACATCCTCATGGTGTTGTCTTTCTTTTTGACTAAGACTAGTGGAGCTGCCCAGGGGCTACAGCTATCCCTGATCACCCCAGCCTCCTTCATGTCTCTAAGCATCCCCTTGGCGTGTTGGTAGTGTGCAGGGGGTACGGGTCGATACCTCTCTTTTATGGGAGGATGGTCTCCCGTGGGGATGTGGTGTTCTACCCCCTTGACTCGCCCGAAGTCTAACGGGTGTTTACTAAACACTCTCTCGTACTCTTGAACCACCCGATAGACTCCCTGTTTCTGGTGTGAGGGAGTGGAGTCAGTACCCAAATGTAGTTGCTGACACCAGTCCTCCATTGTTTTCTTAGAGCCGTTACCTTCCTCCGGGGAAGATGGAGACAAGGGTTCTACGGACTGTATGGAATCTTGATTGATGGTATACAATTTGGCTAGCGTGGCATACCGGGGCAGGTACACTTCCCTCTTCCCGATATTTATTATGCGAACGGGCACCCTCCCATGGCGTACATTGACCACCCCCCGTGCTGTCAAAATGGTGGGCCTACTGTCTGAGTAAACTGGTTCTACCATTGCCTGGTAATCTCTACCTCTCAGACCAATAGCTGCCCGGCACCAAATCATCATTTCACTTTTCGGGGGCATGGCAATAGGGAAAGGGTCACACATTCGCACGCTACCAATCTCACCACCGGAGAGTTCTAGCTGTTGCCGTCGCATCAGTGCCCGGATCTCTTTCTGGAGCACTCGCTGCTGGCCGGAGCTGGCGTTCTTGGCAACCTGCTGTAAAAGGAAAATCACCTCTGCAAGACAATTTTCAATTACATTAGTTCCTAGAGTTATCTTTGGGTGACTCTCGTGTTTGTCAATGTCTACAATGATCAGTCCCTGTGCTGCCAATTCGACTCTACCGATTTTAATGGTCACCTCTTTAAATCCAATCTGTGGCACGGGCTGACCATTGCTGGCGATGATACTCAAGTCGTCGTCAGGGTAGCGGGTGATATCCGAGTCATTCCAGTACTGCTTGAAGAGCACGTACGGGATGGTGGTGACCTGTGACCCGGTGTCCAGTAGGGCACTCATAGGAATGCCATCCAGTACCACGGGTAAGACTGGACGTCCTCCCACATATTTGTCGCGCCAGTTCGATGGGCCTGGTGATCTTTTTCCTGGGGGTTGGCCCTCTACCCCAGGTTGTGCCAGTTTAAAGGACAGTACCTTGCCATATGTCTGGGTTGATTGCAGCGGCGGCAGATGGGTCGTCCGTCCTCGTTGTATCGGTCGCTGGGTCTTCCTCTGGCCGGTGGGGTCCTCCTTGGTCGACGCCACGGGATGTCCTCCGGTCCGGATGCCAGCTGGATCTTCCCTGGAGTGGAAACCTGTAAAGACTGCACAGTTCGGGTTAGCGCAGCAACGCTTTTAGCTAGCTCTTGGACCTGATGGTGCAGGTCTGGAGCCGGGTCATTGCTCAAAGCCTGCGCATCAGCTCCCACAGGCCCTGCCGACAAGGGCGCCGCCTCCTGGTGGTAAGTGGTAGTGGGGCGTCTGTGGGTCACAACGCCACCTGGTGCCGGTTCTCGAAGCACCCGGATGGCTCTGTCCTTGAACTGTGCAAATCCCAGATGAGGGTCCTGTAAGGCCATTGCCCGCAACTGGGTTCGGTGGGCATTGCAATATAAACCCTCTATAAATTGTTCAGTCAACAGCCTGTCCTCGTCTCCCATGCCGTCAGGGTCGGTCTGCTTAATGGCTCTCAGGGCCTCTTGTAGGTTCAGGGCATAGTCCCTTATACTCTCATGTGCCCGCTGTTTGCACCCGTAGAATCTAAGCTTGATCTCGGCTGAGGTGCGGGTATCAAAGGTGTCCCTCAGCCGGGCTAGTATCCCTGCGACAGTCCTCTCCCCAGGTGGCCAGGACTTTACCTCCCTTTGGGCTGCCCCGGTTAATTGGGCCACCAGGATGCTCACTTTTTGCTCCTCTGTGAGGGGGTACACCTGGAAGAGGCTATCCAGCTTTTCTCTAAAGTCATGCAGGGTATGTGACTCCCCTGAGTACTGGGGTAGCCAGGCTGCCCCCGGGATATAGGGCATGGTGAAAGGCATGACCGCAACAGCGGTGGCGCTGGCGGGGGTTGAAGCGGTGAAGCTCTCCTCCGTATCCGACATTCTTCTCCCCCCTAGTGGACCGTGGCCTACCTTGCGATGATCCTCTTCCGTAGGCCGCGGCTCCGCAGTGGATCGTCAGGGTTGAGGACCTTCCGTCGCGCTCCTGTGACGTCGGCGTCTGCTGTGCTCCTTCCAGGACCTTACGCAACGTCCGGACGTGAGGCGGGGCTTCAGTTCTCGCGTGCTTTCGGAGTCCACGCCCCTCTTCTTCCCGCGCGGCGTCCTCAAGATGGCGTCCAATGGCGGGAAAACTCCACGTGTGGCGGGAAGAAGGCTGAAGATGGCGCCGGATGGCGGGAAAACTCCACCAATGGCGGGAAGGAAGCGGAAGATGGCGCCGGATGGCGGGAATCTTCACCACAGGTAAGTTTGAACAGTCATTTTCAGGCACGCAGTACCCGGTGGTTGCGGGCACGAGATCCTGCCGACTACGCCAAAAGTTGACGTGCCCCTGGGCCTGTGTCGCGCAGCGTTGCGCACGCGGGAGCTTACCCGGAGCCGGATCCGTTGTGGGTTGTAGTCTCGTGGCGGTGATCCGGTCCGTGCCCAGGGAGTCAGACTAAGTGGCGCTGTATCAGCGGTAGATGTTGGACGACTACGCCACCCGTTGAGTACAGCTAAGGAGCTGCTGCTGCAGGGCAGACCGCTGAGGCCGGTGGTAGGATTGTGCAGCGTGATAGTATAACCCCCAACGGGAGGGGTATGGCCTCAGGGCAGCCGACGTGGATGATGGGGGTAGCAGGAACCACTCGGAGACGGTACGGTGTAGTTCAGGGTCTTTACTGGTGACAAAGATAGACCCTCCCGGAGTACTGGCTAGCGATTGGGGCCTGGTCAGTCCTTGAGCAGATGGGATCTCCCCTGGCCAGGCGGAGTTGTAGGCCTCCCAAACTAACGATACTCTTCTGGCTACCTTGCTAGAGGCGGGTATAAGTAGCCCACGTCCCTGAGTGTACCGTGTGGTGCTCACCCGTATGGCCGGTGACTCGGGGCCTTCTAGTAGCTTTCGCTCCACGACGGCGGTGCTGGTCCCACGCGTGTGACCGTGCCTTCGGGTTTCTGGGCCAGAGGACCTGCAATCCCCTGCCGGTCGGTTTCTGCTGCTGGATAGGAGTTAGTCCCCACAGCCTCGGACTCCGGGTCCGGTGATAACTTCTCAGTCAGGGCGAGCTCTGCAGCTGCCAGCCCCTGACTCCTTGTAGCACTGCTCCCACAGATCTCCTGTTGTTTCTTCCTATGCTGCTTCTCTTCTCTACTTCTTCTCTACTCACTAACCCTGCCTCAGCCCTAGGTTTATATAGGGGAAGTTTTCCCCTCCCAGGACTGGGCAGGAGGTGTGGCATGCATAGGATCCCTGACCAAGAGACCTCCCACCTGCTCTCAGACGTAATATCTCTATCACTGTGGCAACCAGACCCCTGGGGTGTCACATAATGATCGCTCAACCATCGATAAGGTGATTGCATCATCTAGTGATATGCTATTACTGTGTAAAATGTGAATATACCCTTTAACAGCTTCATTCCTGTTGCAAGTTCATAAACAACAACCTTGAAATTTCTGCCTGGCTTCTTCATACAAAAAGTCAGCCAGTCGTGACCCTTTATTTGGATGACATGGTTCTGATCATACAAATCCAAAGTACGCCTCTGCTTTGCAACCAAGACCCAAAAAAACACCTTGTAGCCATCAGCAATTGCTACTAGAATTTATACTGAGGATGTGACATGGGCATTCCCTGTACAAAACCTACCTCTAGTTATTGGCATTTAAACAAAATATTTTACAAGGTTTTTGCCACCTGATCTGGGAAAAGCGTAAAGTACAGACAGAGACGGTAATTCCAGTGATGTGTGACTTACTGGGCTGCTTGATGCAGTTTTGATAAAATCACTGTTTTATCAGCAGCAGATTATCTCTAGAGGACTAGTTAACCTGTTGCCAGGTAGTCCTCCATATTCATGAGCTCTGTATAATGCTGCCCACACCACGGATTGGCAGCTTTTTGTTTATGCATAGTGGACACAGAAAGTAGCCAATCAGAAGTGTGGGCAGGGTTATATGGAGCTCAGCATTCAGGGAACTGGTAGATCTACAGCAGGGAAAACAGTGAATTTATCAAAACTGTAGCAAGCAGCCCAATAAGTGTTACATTGCTGGAATCAGGATCTCTAACCATACATTATGCTGCACTTAGATGTGGGATCAAAAACCTACTGACAGATTGTCTCTAAAGTGAAGATTGCAAAGTCCTGTACACTCCTCCAGTGGACATATTGAGCCCCTGTTTCTGTTCTAAGATGTGACTATGACTAATGGACTCTAAAATGTCTTGAACATGAAAATAGGCTTAAAGGGTTAAATGTTCATGATATCCTATAAATGTTTATATTTTTTTTTTGTTTTTTTGGCAAGGAAAATATTTTTAAACCATAGATCTGCCACATCTGTGACTTCGCTAATAAAAAAAAAAAGTTAAAAAGTACAATCCATTATATGTGACTAAGAGGTCACATTTCTGTACGGTTTTATTTGTCTTTTAATACCAAACAGAATTTGGCACCAAAAAGACAGAATTGTTCCAAGATAGAATTATACAAGGTCAGATTGTTCACTGTATAGAAGACATCCATCAGGTCCAGCTCCGAGCTCCAGAACATCACATGTCCACTGAATAGTCCTGGATGGATCGCTCTGTCGGATTGAAACACTGCAGAAATACATTACAAGTTATATTGGCTCAAACTGACCATATTTGCTCCACATTGTGAAGCACAGATACATCCAGAGGAAGTAAACTGCATTTTTTTGGAATCCCATTCTGTTGATTAAGTATTTACTACTCTAAGGTCTAAAAGTTATAGTCATGCGGAACAGCCATTAATGTACTTCACTAAAAATGCCTAAAAAGAGAGATTCTTAGTAGTGATGAGTGAGCACTAAAATGCTCGGGTGCTCGATGCTCGGGTCGAGCAAATTGGAATACTCAGGTGCTCGACCCGAGCAATGAGCCCAATGTGAAACTCGAGCATTTTTCAGGCGGCTCCCCACAGCGGTCTGCAGAGGGCCTAAAAATTGCCCAAATCGATGGGAACAGTGCTCAAATGACATGGGAACAGCATGGGGAAGACCCCTGGAAGCATTTCTGACTCCCAGGTCACTGCTGTCAACAACGTTGTCAGAGGTATTACGCCACTTTTACTGACTCACAATAAAACATACAAAAACAAATCCAAAATGGATTTACCTGGGAAATATGTTAAGGAACATCCTTTCCAGGGTAATGACCTGTATATAAGGCAAAAGAAATAACCAAAAACAAAAATACTCCACACCTTGGGCAATGTTCACACGTAGCATTTTTGATGTGTTTTTGCACTTTTGCATTGCTTTCAACCAAGACAAATGCATTCACTGGGAAATGTAATTTTAACATTTTACAACCTTATCTGGCCATGTGGTATGTGATACATCATCAGACACATGCATACAGTGCTGAAAAGACATGGGAACAGCATGGGGAAGACCTCTGGAAGCATCTCTGACTCCCAGGTCACTGCCTAAAAGTATGCCCATCATAAGTGATCCTTGGCGCATGCGAAGATGCCTCCCGCCATGCACCTGTCATTGCAAACTTGAAACAATCACCGCCTATGTCCTTGTCCCAGTGCAGTGGTCAGTTGTTCCTACCCCATTCCTTGGAATGCAAGTGCAAGTATGCAGCCAGAAACCCACCCACCCACCCACAGGCTGCAATAGTATACTGCCAAATTTTTGACAGCTGCTTGCACTTGAAATGTGGCCTTTTAGGCTCGTGAAGGCATCAGCTGTCCACAATCTTATGGCGGGGGCGACCGGGTATCCGTACTCGGTCCCCAGCCGCCACTATTTGTCCCGGTCTCGTCTCCGCCTTCCACAAGCACGGGTCCCACAACATTACCCGTGCCCTCCCCAGTGCACTTACTGGGAAGGACCGCCTACCCACAAACACGTGGTCAAGTGAATGTGGCCAGGGATGGTACAGAGCCAGTCCACAGCTTTTTTTGCTGAGTTGTATTTCAACACAGCCATATTGTTTAGCTTGGTGAAAGGACTTGGGAGACCATATCTACTCTAGCTGTCATTTCTCCCAGGAAGTCCTCTAAAGCTGCTTTCACTTGAAATGTGGCCTTTTAGGCTCGTGGAGGCGGAACCTTCCATAACCTCATGACGGCGGCGGCCGGGTGTCCATACTCGGTCCCAAGCCACCACTATTTGTCCCGGTATCGTCTCCGCCTTCCACAAGCACGGGTCCCACAACATTACCCGTGCCCTCCCCAGTGCACTTACTGGGAAGGACCGCCTACCCACAAACACATGGTCAAGTGAATGTGGCAAGGGACAGTACCGAGCCAGAGCCACAGCTTTTTTTGCTGAGAGTTGTATTTCACCACAGCCATATTCTTTAGCTCGGTGAAAGGACTGGCATAGAGGGAAGCCGTATCTACTCTGGGTGTCATTTCTCCCAGGAAGTCCTCTAATGCAGCTTGTTGCAGAAAGGCAAAGGCAGTCCGTCCAACATCAGCTCGCACTTGTCGGTGGTGCTTTGACACACAAACATCTTTCTTTGAGCATTTAATTTCATGACTACAGAGTTGGGCAATGGCCTGATCTGCAATGCGGTTTGAGAAATAACATGCATAAGCATGTCCAATCCACATTAAAAAAGCAGCCATAGAGTGTCCGGGAACCTTCCCCCACACTTTTCTTAGCCAGGGCTGCTTCTCGGCAGGGTTAGATGGGCCCACAAGAAAACCGGAGACTCCTCTGCTTGGCCCTGGCTTCTCCTTTAGGAGAGTTCATAGTGCCGAGGTGAGGCCATTATGATGAGAGAGGCCACAATCTGCTTAGTTTTCTGTTACTAGGAATGCAAGCGTAAGTATGCAGCCAGCCACCCACCCACCCACTTACCCACAGGCCACAATACTAAACTGCTAGATTTCTGGGCAGCTGCTTGCCCTTGAAATGTGGCCTTTTAGGCTCGTGGAGGCGCAAGCTTTTCACAACCTCATGCCTCGTGTCCATACTCGGTCCCCAGCTGCCACTATTTCTCCAGGTGTTGTCTCCACCTTCTACAAGCGCGGGTCCCAGAACATTACTGCTGGTACTTTTCTGTGGGAATCTGCATGCCTCCTACCAGCCTGGAATATTTCCAGCAAACTATGGTATGACGCCATGGTATTAGCACTGCCCCCAGTACCAGTAGCGAAGCCATCCCCAATTTCCTTCTCAGGAATTTTATTTGGTAGACTGAGTGGCTGCCCAAATACATTAGTTTCTCACAAAGGAGCTGAAGATAGAGTGGCAGTAGGTGCAAGTTTCTCCAACCTGTTAGATATCAAAGGGTGAACGGCAGCACATTGGATCAGTGGTTAGTACTGAAGCCTTGCATCACTGGGATCCTGCATTCAAATCCCAGCAAGGACAACATCTGCAAGGATTTTGTATGTTCTCCCCGTGTTTGCGTGGGTTTCCACCTCAGTAAAAAATCAGCCATAGAGTGTCCGGGAACCTTCCCACACACTTTTCTTAGCAAGGACTGCTTCCCGGCAGGGTTGGACGGTCCCACCAGAGAATCCTCTGGTGTACCCTGGCTTCTACATCAGGAGAGTTCATGATGGCGCTAACTTTGCAGCTGCTATGGGGCTCTTGAACGGGGGAGAAAGGTGAGCCCTCAGAATCAAATCCTCTGGTGGGCACAATGTTTTCAATCTGAAACAGCTTCTCAGTGGAAGTTGTATTTCACCACAGCCATATTCTTTAGCTCAGTGAAAGGACTGGCATAGAGGGAAACTGTATCTACTCCGGCAGTCATTTCTCCATCACCAGGTTCCGCCCATTGTCACACACGACCATGCCTGGCTGTATGTTCAGCAGTGAGAGCCACAGATAAAGTTGCTGTGTTACAGCTTTCAACAACTCTGCAGCGCTGGGCAGTTTGTCACCTAAGCATTAAGCATGTTATCTTCAGCACAGCCTGTTGCCGCTTGGCCAAGGAAGTGCTGCAGTGCTTTCAGCTTGTGACTGATGTGGACATTTTGGAGATGGAGGAGGAGGTGCAGGAGCTGAACATTGTGATTACATTGAGGTTACATTGGCGACTCTGTTTTTTATACTAAAGAAAGATTCTACTCTTTGTTTTTTTTTACGTTATTTTTTAAGACAAATGCATTCACCGGGAAATGTCATTTTAACATTTTACAACCTTATCTGGCTATGTGGTGTGTGACACATCATCAGACACATCCTGTTTCATTTATGATGGAGGGATTCTGAAAGTCACAAAGCCTATTTTTATAGGGCCATCAGGCGGCCCTTACTATTCTTAAAAGGCCATCAGTCGGCCCTCGCTATTGTTAGAGAGCCATCAGCTGGCTATGCTTTGTTGTTCCATTATTAACAAGTGGATCTCCTATACTGTTATTGCGTATGCAGTTACTGCAAGGGCTGCCAAAAATTCGGACGTAACCCAATACCCCTTGAAGAGAAAATTTGGGAAAAACCCTACTAAGAAGTTAAAGACACATAGAGCAGGGCCACAGTAACGAGTACGACATGTTCCCATTAGAAAGGAGAGGGTCTGCTATACAGTTATAGGGTATGCAGTGAGGCCAATGGCTGACCAAATTTAGGAAAAATCCCACTAAGAATTTAAAAACACATAGAGCAGGGCCACAGTAATAACATGTTTCCATTACAAAGGAGCGGGTGTGCTATACAGTTATTGGGTATGCAGTGAATCCAACGGCTGATCAAATTTAGGAAAAATCCCACTAAGAATTTAAAGACACATAGAGAAGGGCCACAGTAACGACAAATTCCCATTAGAAAGGAGAGGGTCTCCCATGTTGTTGGCTTATGCAGTGAATGCAAGGGCTGCCAAAAATTGGGAGGCACTACAATGACCCATGGAAGAGACGTACAGGGCCTCATGAAAAAAATTTCCCATTAGAAATAAGTGGGTCTACCATACTTGTAATGTCCATGCACTAAGTGTGTGGGCTGACAAACATTTACCCCTGGGGGGTATACATGAACATACTGTATACATTTTTTTACTTACGGGCATCATTAACACCCTTGTGTGGGTGTTGCATCACGGACCATGGTCACCCTGGTGATATGGTGATGGAGAATGAGGATGAGGAGTAGGAGGAGGACAAGAGCAAATAGCCAAAATCAGGAAGCGTATACCCATGTGTGGGTGTGAAGAGGTGCATGGGAATACACCTCCCAAAAAAAGATACTGGATTTGAGTTTATGTTACGCTGCTATCATTCGGTGGTGTTGAGAAGTCTGGCCCAATACAGCCCTTGTTCATTTTTATAAGAGTCAGCCTGTCAGCATTTTCAGTTGACAGGCAGATGCTCTTATCAGTTATAATTCCACCAGCGGCACTAAAAACCCGCTCTGATAAAACGCTAGCTGCAGGGCAGGCAAGCACCTCCAAGGCGTAGAGAGCCAGTTCATTCCACGTATACACCTTGGATACCCAATAATTATAAGTCACAGAGGAATCACGGAGGACGTTGGTATGGTCGGCAAGGTACTCCCTCAGCATCTTCCCAAACTTTGCACTCTTTGTGAGACTACCCCGTGCCTCAGGGACTGTGCAATGGGAGGGGCTGAGAAAAATCTCCCAGAACTTTGACAGTGTCCCCTGCCTCTGCTGGATTGAAGTTGTGTCTCTCTCGCTTGTACTCCTTGGTTGTCCAACGAACTTTGTCCTCTGCCGTCAGCATTTTCAGATAGGAATTTTGTTAATAGTTCCGCAACAAGGGCCTTCTGGTACTGCCCCATTTTTGTAGACCTGTCTGCCTCAGGAATAAGAGATACAAAGTTCTCCTTGTAGCGTGGGACTAGAAGTGTTACCAACCACTAATGAGTGTCACCCAAAATTTTGAGAACGTGAGGGTCATGGGAAAGGCAGCGTAACATAAACTCAGCCATGCGTGCCAGACTGCTAACAGGCAAGACTTCTGTGTCCTCACCAAGAGGATGACTGACCATGCTTTCCTCCTCCTCCTCTCTGTCCTCTGGCCATACACGCTGAACAGACGGTATGACAGTTGTGCAGGTAGTACCGTCTATAGCGCATGAAACTAGCTCATGTTCTTCTTCCTCCTCCTCCTCTTCCTCATTGTCACCGAATCCATGTTGGGATGAGATGAGGCTGGGCTGTGTGTAATCACGCTGTATGGTTCCTTGCTCCATCTCATCGTGCTCCGCCTGCAATGCATCCTCTTTGATTGTGAGCAGAGAGCGTTTCAGAAGACAGAGAAGAGGGATGGTGACGCTAAATATGGCATCATCGCCGCTCACCATCTTGGTGGAGTCCTCAAAGTTTTGGAGGATGGTACAGATGTCTGACATCCATGTCTTCTCCTGAGGTCTTATGTGTGGAGTCTGAACTGAATACCGATGGCCTTGTTGATGCTGGTACTCAACAACTGCCCTCTTCTGCCCTTCCCAACATCTGCAGTGTAGAGTTCCAACGCGTGCGGACATCACATACAGTCTGTGAGAAGGAAGCTGCAACCGCTGTTGAAGCAAGGCAAGGGCAGCAGAAGCTGTAGGTGACTTTCTAAAATGGGCACACAGGCGGTGTACTTTGACAAGCAGTTCCGGCAGCTCCAGGTAGGATTTGAGAAACCGCTGAACCACAAGGTTAAGCACATGGGCAAGGCTATTGTCACACACAACCAAGCTTGGCTGTAGGTTCAGCGGCGTGAGCCACAGATCTGCCTGCTCTTTCAGAGCTGTCCACAACTCTTCAGCATTATGCGGTTTGTCACCTAAGCATATTAGCTTCAGCACAGCCTGTTGCCGCTTGGCCGAGGCAGTGCTGAAGTGCTTCCAGCTTGTGACTGATGTGGTCATTTCGGAGATGGAGGCTGAAGAGGAGGAGGAGGCTGAGGAGGATGAGGTGCAGGAGCTGTAGACTGTGGGGGCAACCCTGATTGACCTAGGGCCCCCAATCCTTAGCGTCGGGAGGAAGTGTTCCATCCCAAGGTCCGACTGGGTCCCCGCTTCCACTATGTTAACCCAGTGTGCCGTCAGCGAGATGCACCGTCCCTGCCCACGAGCACTTGTCCACGTGTCCGTGGTTAGGTGGAGTTTCCCGGTAACTGCTTTGTTGAAGGCACGGCTAATGTTTTGGGACACATGCTTGTGTAAAGCGCGGACGGCACACCGGGAGAAATAGTGGCGGCAGGGGACTGAGTACCGAGGAACGTCCGCCACCATCAGGTTGCGGAATGCTTCCATCTCCACGGGCCTAAAAGGCAACATTTCTAGCGCAAGCAGTCACGAAATGTGGGAATTTAGTAGTGTGGCCTGTGGGGCGTTGGCTGCGTATTTGCGCTTGCGTTCCAAGGACTGGGGTATGGACAACTGAACGCTGCGCTGCATGGATGTGCTTCCTGATGCTGCTACTTGAGAGTGTGCAATGACAGGTGCAAGGCAGGAGGCATCTTCGCATGCACCATGGACAGGGAATTGGCTTGCATGCACAACAGCGGAACAAGCAGTGGTGCCACCCATAGAAACTGTTTCTGGACCCTGGGGTTCGGCCCACAAAGTCGGGTGCTTTGCTGCCATGTGCCTAATCATGTTGGTGGTGGTCAGGCTGGTCGTTTTGCCACCCCTGCTGATGCTGGCCTGGCAGGTGGTACAAATGGCCTTTTTGGGGTTATCGGCAGAGTCTTTAAAAAACAACCAGTCTCGGGAAGACCTAACAGTTGTACTGGCAACTTCCTTCGTGTTGGTGTTACGGGGAACAGTTGCCTGCCTTCTGTCTGCGGCCACCACACTGCTTCTTCCTGCCTGTTGGGTTGCTTTTCCTCTCTCCCCCTGTATGCTGCTGTCCTCGCTCTGCATGTCCTCCTGCTAGGTTGGGTCAGTTACTATATCATCCACCACCTCGTCTTCCACTTCCGCACTCTGATCCTCCTCCTGACTTTCTGGCAATTGTGTATCATCATCGTTCACCTCTTGTGACACTTTCCCACCGTCGCCTTCGTGTGACCGTGGCTGTTCAAATATTTGGGCATCGCTACATGCGATCTCCTCTTGCTCTGCTTCAAGTGGACTGAGGGAGAGGCCTGAATCTATAAATGGAAAAGTTAACAGCTCTTCGGAGTGTCCAAGTGTGGGATCTATTGTCTCTGGGCACTCGGCATGGTGGGAGGAAGGAGGATCAGGATGAGGAATATGTGGTCCAGACTCACAGCTACTGAGACTTGACCGTGTGGAAGACAAGGTGGTGGTGGTGGTGGCTAAGTGACTGGATTCATTATCTGCTATCCAACCAATAACCTTTTCACACTGCTCTGTGTTCAATAGTGGTGTTCTTCGGCCCCCTATTAATTGGGACAGGAAGGTCGAGCAAGAATATGTGGGTGATTGTTGTGGCACAATTTCAGCTTGCCCACGGCCTCAGCCTATACATGCACCATCATCACCATCACGTCCATTTCTGAAAACATATATGTGATCCGTGTGATGGAGAAAACACAGTTTTAAATACCTGGCCTGTAGGTAACTATTTTGAACAGCAAACTGGTGTCAATTGCTACATTGACACACTGAAACAAATTTTTAATGGAGGTCAGAAATGGCAGTATTTTCTGAAAATGTATATGTGATCCGTGTGATGGAGAAAACATAGTTTTATATAGCTGGATTTTTAGCACTGTAATATGGAAAGGACCTGGCTGTATTCTGCAGTGCCAACAAGCAAATGGCACAGAAAAACTGTGTTCTCTGGATTGCTTTTTAAGCAAATAATGAGGATTAAGATCCGAAAAAAAATTATTCCTGGCCTCTGAGACCTGGGCCTATTTCTAGAAATATCTAACAGCATCATTAGACATAACTGGAATGGAGCCTCTTGTCCTATGTGCACTGCAGTCTGCTATATACCCTGCCTGCCTGCCTATATACCCTGCCTGTCTGATATCTCTGCAGATGGATTAGTCCTCAGAAGGACTGTTTGTTGAGATGGATATGTGTCCCTAATATAGTTTGGTATACCTACACTAACTAGAAACAAGCAAATCTCTCCCTAGCTCAGCAGCAGCTCTCCCTACACTGTCTGATTCCGGAGTGCCTGTGACGAGCATGGCGGCACCAGGTCTGACATAGACCTGATGACGCTGTGCGGCCAGCCAATCACTGTAATGCCACAACCAACATGGCTACGGCATAAAAGTGAGTGGCAGGCAAACCCTGCATGTTCATTGGCACTCTAAAGAGCGCCAACATGCAGGGAGGAGACCCGAGCTCCCGCCGAGCAACCCCGGAAATACTCGGCGAGCGCCGAGCATCTCGAGCAGTGAGATGCTCGGGTGAGCACTAAGCAGTAGCGAGCATGCTCGCTCATCACTAATTCTTAGTTATTAACACTATAAACACTTATATTCACTCTTAGAGAATGGAAAAAATTTTATGTAAATGTATCCAAGGGGTAACATTTCTCCTTGTGGAGAGTGACATGCTAGGCCTAACATGCCAGTGTAAGGAGACTTATAGGCCATGCAGTGCTCCTTTGGGAATTTAAATATGCAAATTGCCTCTTCAGAGAAGAAAAAGGACTATAAGTTTAGCACCACCTATTGGAATTAGCAATCCTAAAAGTCAATATCGACCTTTTAGCGAGCATTGCTACATGACTTGGGATAAAAGCCAAACCAGAATCTCAATTTGCAGACACAGTGTTTCGGGGTGCTGCCCCTCATCAGTGCAAAAGTATATAATAGGTGGCACTAGAATTCTAGTCCTGTTCCTCTCTGAAGAGGCAATTTACATATTTAATGTAAATGTAAAAACACAAGTCAATAAATTATTTTCAGACACAAATTATGTAATGAGTAGAAGTAATATATTTATTCTAAAATACATATGAAAGGATGGGATAAGTTTTGTCATGAGTTCCTTTGCAATTTTTGTAGTGGGGGTGAGGATTCATATGTAAAGTAAGCGTTAGGGTATATGCACAAGATGTCTTTTTCAGATGTAAGCCAACTGAAAAAATGCTAAACAAAATGGAAAAATGAGTTGATATATGAACTGCAATGTTGAAATGACTTTCTGTGGGTATATATGGGTAGCACGGTGGCTCAGTGGTTAGCAGCACTTGGGTCTTGGCTTAAAATCCCACCAAGGACAATATCTGTAACGAGTTTGTATGTTCTCCCCTTGTTTGCAAGGAAATCCTTCCACACTCAAAAGACATACTGATAGAGAATTTAGGTTGTGAGCCCCAATGGGGACAGTGATTATGATGTCTGTAAAGTGCTGTGGACAGCGCTATATTAGTAAATAAATCATTTTTTCAGACTTTTGTAACTTTTTTTTTAACTATTTCAGGCTTCCAAAGTTGTGAAGTGGCTAAAAGTGACCCGATCATTCTTCAGGTGGATTTTGCTTAGAAGTTGGCACTATTTTATATGTAAAATAAAATAAAAAATAAATAAAAACCTGCAGCAAAGGTTCTGCAAAAAATGTCTAAAAAGATGACATAGGAGACATTTAAAAGACTCTGTGTGCACCATAGTCTTAAGCTAGCCAGGCATATAAGAAAAAAATTTATTGAGGATTGCTCATACATTGAACAATGTCCCCATACTGGCATCAGATTGCATTGACTGATGATCTACACTAGCTGCATCATACAGTAGTTCTGATCATCAGCTGAAAAAATCCAAAACACCCAACCGATGTTTGTACAATTGCAAGCATTGATCGGTCATACTGAATGATAATTTGTTTAATCAATTCAGCCAACGATCATTTGATACAGTTAAAATCAGCCATTTTTGTCAACTTTGATATAATATGTAGGGGAACTAGAGTTGAGCAAAACAATTTGCTGGAGCTTAGTCCAGCAGCCCTGTTGGTACTCCGGTACAGCCAGACCAAAGCACTGCAAACTGCCGACTACCTGACAGTCTCCTCAATGCCTCTTCTGTTCTGATTAGTAGTGTCCTACAAAATCATGACTTGGTCATGATATGTGTCACACTGCAAAGTCATGATGTTGTGGGGCCTACTAATGAAAAGATGCACCAAGGATGCTGGCAGGTAGTAGGCAGTTCACAGTGCTCTGGTCCCGCTCCCATGGAGTACTGACATGACTGATGGACCAGGGTCGTACTAATCTTTTTGCTCAACTCTAAGGGGCACCATAAGAATTTCTTAAAGCACCACTCCAGCGTTTAATTTTATTTCAGCGCCAGAGTGATGCAACTAATCTAAGTTCCCTGTACCTAGTATCATACTTCCCAGCCACCATCTTCATCTTTTATCAGCACCGCTCCGGTCGCTTTTCTGAAGGCTGTGACCTGCCGGATCCCTATAGTATTTGCTGGGCAATCCAGAAGTCACAACTCAATGTAAGTCTATGAGAGCCAGAACGTGGCCAGGATAAGTCTCTCATAGACTTACATTGAGAGCTTGTGACCGTTACCTTTGACTTCTGGATAGTCAGACTTTATGGTCACAAAATGGCAGCACAGGACTGAAGTAGCACCAGGAACAGCCGAAGATGACTTCTGGTAAGTATAATACTAGGGTCAGGGACCTCACGGTAGTGGCACCACTCCAGCTTTGAAATCAAAAGAAAATGCTGGAGTGGTGCTTTAAAGGGATTTTACCACGAACAAAAGTTCATTTTAATCAATAGATGTTGGAATAATAATAAGTTCCACAATTGGATGTGTTTGAATAAAATTTTCCTGTGCTGAGATAATCTTATAAATGTGCCCCTGCTGTGTACTGTGTAATGGCTGTGTCTGACCGTGCAGGAACATGGTCTGATCATACCACATCTCCTGGCAGGGGGTAAGCAAAAGAGAGTATACAGACAGGACAGCATGGGATCACTGCTGATTCTTTTTGTGATATAAAGCATTTCCCTGCCTGTTTTTAAACAATGTTTTACCTCAAAGAAAGAATCAGCTGTAATGTCTGTATACTCTTTTGCTTCCTCCCTGCCCAGGAGCTGTGGTATGATCAGACTATGTCCCTGTACATAGCCATTACACAGTACACAGCAGGGGCACATTTATAAGATTATCTCCGCACAGGAACATTTTCTTAAAACACATCCAATTGTGGAAATTATTATTATTCCAAGATCTATTGATTAAAATCAACTTTTGTTCGTGGGAAAACCCCTTTAAGTGCAGACTTGAGGGTGGACAACAAAGACTAATCAGAACCTTGAATCAATGGTCTTTCATTTAATCGTTGCTTCTAGTAAGAAAAAAAATCTGTTCATGAAATAAAAAAATGGATCCAATCTTTAAACAGAGAAAGCAAAGACCCCTGTGTCAAGATTTTATCCTTCTCATTAATGACTAATGATAAAATATTTTGGCAGCAATCCGTGTACTTTAACTGTGATATTTGGAGAGTAGAAAGTTCTACTAGTTTTTTTGTCAACTTCCTGTTTGTTTTCCAAGTTTTGTAACCTTACCACTGGCTTCCACAACATCCTTGTTAATAAACAATTAACTTACTAAATCAACATCCTTTTCTTTGTCCGGCTCATGTTTAAGTCTAGCTGCATCAATGAACAAGGAATAGTTCCACACTAATAGTTTAGAAAGCTTAAAGGGAATCTGTAACCAGGTTTTTGCTATCCCATCTGAGAGCACCATAATGTGGAAGCAGAGACCCTGATTCCAGTGATGTATCGCTTACAGGCCTGCTTGATAATAATTTGATAAAATCACTATTTTATTTACAAGTTTTCTAAATATTGAGCACTGTATAATCCTGCCCACACCACTGATTGGCAGTTTTCTACCCATGCTACCCATGTACAGTATATACAGAAAGCTGCCAATCAGTGGTGGGGTCGGGATTATATTGTGCTAGTCAATATGGCAGACTATAGGCAACAGGTTTACTCGTCCTGTTGTGATAATCTCCTGCTGATAAAACTGTGATTTTATCAAAACTACAGCAAGCTGCCCAGTAAGTGATACATCTTTAGAATCGGGGTTTCTATCACAAGGTTTTGCTGCTCTCAGTTTACTGTAGGTGGCAAAAATCTGTTGACAGATTTTCTTTAAAGGGATTGTCCAGTACCAGGCAGCCCCAACCTAATTAATTCAGAGCCACAATGAAAATAAAAACAGTGATACTCATCTCCCGCAGTGCCACCGTTCCAACAATGTTTTCACCGCTATTTCCAGAGGGTGACTTGACATTGTTGTGTTATATGTCCGTTGCAGCCAATGAATGGCTGCTGTTAGTATTTTGTCAGAGAGAACATGCACTTTAACACAATATTGATGAACTGCAACCAAGTAGTGGCCACCTACTGGCTGCAGTGGGCACGCAGTTAATCTCTTGCAGCGGCACCATTCCAGCCATGACGGCACCACTGTCGGAGGTGAGAATTCTTTATTTTTTATTTTAAATGGGGTCTCGAATTGATTCAACTGGTGTTGTCCAATAGTGGACAACCCTTTTAATTATTCTATTTCGAGTTTTTGTCTTATGTATCATTTAGGCACTGTTTAATTCAAGTTTGAGTCTTTTACTCACTCAAGACTAAATCTATGGGTAAACTTTCAATGGAAAACTCTAATATGCCATTCCCAAAAGGTCTCATTGCAAATATAGGCACAACACCTATAAAGGCGTGGAAAGCCGCTGCTGCTACCCTATGACTGGAAGAAAAGCTTCTTCCAGAGGCATAAAGGCAAAAATGGAAGCTGGAGCATTTAGGCAGTCTGCGCTGCAGGAATGAAGAGCCTTGGGATTCCAAAATGGTTTTAATTAATACCAACATATTTTATCAAATACTTAACTTGGTCTTTGTACCTTGGGAAAGGAGCCGGATCGACACAGAAATGCGTTGGTATTAATAAAAACTGTTTTGGAATCCCAAGGCTCTTCATTCCCGCAGCGCAGCCAGCCTAAACATTCCAGCTTCCCTTTTTGCCACTTGTACAGTATGCTGACACAAATCGATTCAATGGGATGTTTCAGATGCACTCAGCATAGATACCAGGAGCTTTCCTCACACATAGGGTAGGTGCACACAACCGGTTTCTCTCCATCCTAGAAAAACTGTCTCATTTTTCTTATCAGAGTTGGATCAGAGTCACATCGGATTTCTTGCACGTGGAGAGAGGAAAAAATAATGTTTCTCCACTTTCTCCACTATGTCAATCTGTGAACAGATGTTATCCGAGTGCTATCCAATGTTTTCCATGGACCCATAGACTTGCATTACCAATTTTGATCAGACGCTCAGATCAAACTCGGACATATCCCTGATTTTTTCCACTCAGTCCGAGGAAAGGGTCGGGCATGTGCACAACCCCACAGAATAACATGGATACGAGTTCTATCCGTGAAAACCATGGATAGAAACTCATCCGTTATAATTGGTCATGTGCTCAAGCCAAAGACCGAACATACATTGACTAAACAGATCCAAACATTTTCCTTTATGACTGTTTATTTTTTTGTTTTTTGTGTTTTCCTTACTTTTTTTTATATCTTCCAACTGCATAGAACATTGAAAGAACTTTTATTTATTCCTGAAAGAACTCAATCTGTTATTACTGGTTCCATCAAACTTCTCAAATGAATATATAAAATTTAGACATCTACCGTACTATTCACTGATATATTTTTCCCCTCACCCATGACAGCACACCTGGAGAGAGAGGGATCCGCCCCACCAAGGACAGCAAACCGTCTGAAATAAAAGGGCGGTACCTCTCCCTCACTTCAGTTGGTTTCCTGTCCTTGATGGGAACCTGTCTGGAAGAAAGAAGACTTACCTGGGGCTGTTCAGGTGTGGAAGAGCGGGCACTGGCCTGTGCACCGGGTTCCAGTCTCCTTAAGCGCCGTCCACAGCTCCCCTGGGGTCCGGCGTCCGAGCGGGCGCACGCGGGGAGGCAGGCTCTGTCCTCCCGTAGACCACAGCACCGTCCTCCCCCTGCCGCTCCTGTCGGCCGCGCTTTCGGGTATGACGTGCCTGACGTCACAGCGCGGGGCACGCTGGGAGAGGCGTGCCAGGTGACGTCAGGGGGCGGCGCCCGATCCGAGATGGCGGCGCCCTGAGAAGCGTTCCAGGCCATTTTTTTTCAGATTGGAGCTCCGGCCTGGGAAAGGGGGAGGGCCCATGAACCGGAGGAGGTTCTAGATGGCCCTATTTTAGAGGGGGGGTTATCCTGGAAGCGTGGTACACTTCTGAAGCATGGCTGACCAGGATAGCCAAGAGCAGCAGCTAACCCCCCCCAGCAACGGAAGAAGCAGAGGGATGCCTCGCACATGGACAGCCGCTCAAGCAATCGTAGTGGCAGCCGCAAGAGCAAGGCGTCAAGCGCCTCTGGACCATCCAGAAAGGAATCATCGGTTCCGCTACAGCCTCCGAATCCGGTACCCGTTTGTGACTTCCGGGGGTGAGTGATCTTCGTGAATGTCACCTTTTTAGTAATGGGAAGTCTCTTATGTGCTTCCTTTTATAGGAGCCTAAGAAGAGTAGCGCCAAGCAAAAGCACAGAATGTGTGCCCTATGCCAAACTTCCCTCCCCATGGATTGGTAAAAGCCGCTTTGTCCGAACTGCGTTGCTAAAACTATAGCGGAAAATTCCCTGGATTTCGCATCTAATTTAAAGTCTATAGTCCATGCAGAGGTTCAGGGGTCCCTGAAGGGGTTGCTTAGAGGAAAGAAAAGATCCCATAGAGATGTCTCCTCCAACTCTGATTCCTCCCAGTCCGAGGATCTGTTTCGGAGTGATTCATCATCCTCTTCCTCATCGGATAACGGTAGACCCTGTTTCCCCATTGAGAGTACGGACAGGCTGGTTAGAGCAGTCAGATCAACCATCGGTCTGGGGGAGGAGAAAGCATCCAAATCCCGGGAAGACATTATGTTTGCGGGCCTTGGAGAGAAAAAGAGACGCTCTTTTCCGGTAAACATTAAAATTCAGGGCCTCATTGACTGGGAGTGGAGGAAACCAGAAAGATCAGGGGCCTTACCCTCCTTCTCTTAGAAGGTACCCCTTCGAGGAGAAGGACTCTGAGCCTTGGGATAAAATCCCCAAAGTTGACGGGAATGTAGCCAGGTCGTCCAAAAAATCTTCCCAGCCCTTGGAGGACTCTGGCGTCCTAAAAGATGCCCTTGATAAAAAGGCTGACTCCTTTCTGCGTCACACTTGGGAAGCTGCAGCAGGAGGCCTGAAGCCAGCGGTAGCTGGCACCTGTGTGGCAAGATCGCTAATGGTGTGGCTCCAACAGTTGGAGGACCAATTTAAAGATAAGAAGGTCTCTAGGGATAGAATCCTTTCAGATCTACCCCTAATGCAGGCAGCATCGGCCTTCCTGGCGGACTCTTCAGCAGACTCTGTCAGGCTTTCGGCTAGAGCAGCAGGTCTATCTAATGCTGCCAGACGGGCCTTGTGGCTCAAAGGGTGCCCAGGCGACCTACAGTCAAAGCATAAATTGTGTTCCCTCCCGTGTGACGGTAGACTCCTGTTTGGCCAGAAGTTGGAAGACCTTTTAGCAAAGGTGGGTAATAAGAACAAAGGGTTCCCAGGATTTTCAGGGGACTCAAAAAGGTTTGGTTTTCGGAGGAGGAAATTTAATCGGGGTCGCCCTCCAGGAGACAGGAGAAGATGGGAGACAAAGTCCAAAAAGGAGTCGGGCTATATGTTTGGAAGACCGTCCTCAAATACAAAGAGATCCTCCCAATGACGCCAAGCCGGAGGTTGGGGGGAGGCTTTCCCACTTTTTTCCAGCTTGGAAAGCAATTACAGCAAACCCCTGGATTTTGAACATTGTAAGTGGTGGCCTGAAGATACGGTTCAGCCAGATCCCTGGTCAGACCTTTGTGGTTACCCCCAAAAGGAAGGTCCAGGAAGAACAGATAACACTGGAAGCAGAAATATTAGGGCTAGTAAGGAAATGAGTTCTTCTCGAAGTGCCGATACCACAAAGAGGGAAGGGATTCTATTCCCCTCTGTTCATGATCAAAAAAAACAACGGGTCCTTAAGGACCATCATCAACCTCAGGAGTCTGAACCAGTTAATAGAAAACCAGACTTTCAAGATGGAGTCAGTGAGCTCGGCAGTGAAGCTCTTACACCACAATTCCTTTATGGCAATTATAGACTTGAAGGACGCATATTATCACGTCCCAATTCATCCAGATTACCAGAAGTATCTGAGAGTAGCCCTGTTCATTCAGGAAGAGCTGAGGCATTTTCAGTTTGCTGCCCTACCCTTCGGCGTCTCCATAGCCCCGAGAATATTTACAAAACTAATAGCGGAAGTAACAGCCTTTCTACGAATCAAGAACGTAGTGATCGTGCCCTATTTTGACGACTTCTTAATAGTAGGGAAATCAGAAGTCCACTGCTCCAGTCAACTTCTAGAAGTCACGACGGTGTTGCATCAGCAAGGGTGGTTGGTAAATTCCCAAAAGTCAAAACTAACCCCCTCAAGGACTCAGACCGTCCTAGGTCTAATCCTAGACTCTTATCTCCAAGCCTGCTTCCTCCCAGAAGACAAGGTCCGCAAATTGATCGTTTTAGTCTTGAAAGCCATGCGATCTCCAGTGATGTCCCTAAGAGAGGCAATGTCCCTCCTGGGCTCTATGACGGCCTGTCTCCCAGCAGTCAAATGGGCTCAGGGGCATGTGAGACTTCTTCAGTGGGAGGTCCTGTCAGCGTAGAGGTCCTTCAACGGGCATTTAGAAAGCAAGTTCTCTTTCTCCCCAGAAGCTGTAGATTCCCTTTCATGGTGGACAGACAGGGGAAATCTGACCTCAGGCGTACAGTGGTCCAGACCAGTAGATCGGGTGATTACGACCGATGAAAGCAGTTCCGGATGGGGGGTCATCTGGCAGAGCTCTCAATACAGGGTCACTGGACATACCACAAGATGGGGGCATCCTCAAACATAAAAGAGCTTTGGGCAGTAGAGAGATCCCTCATAGGCTTCCTTCCTCACATTCAGGGTCACCACGTCCAGGTCAGGTCCGACAACCGGACATCAGTAGCCTTTGTGAATCATCAGGGGGGAACAAGATCACGCTCTCTGATGGCTGTGGCAGACAGAATCCTTCATCTGGCAGAGCGACACCTACCATCCCTCAGTGCCCTTCACATAAAGGGGGTAGAAAACGTAAAGGCAGATTTTCCCAGCCGCCATACCCTAAGACAGGGGGAATGGAGCTTAAACCCGGAGGTCTTCCAACAGATTGTCCAGTTATGGGGGCAGCCAGACATAGACCTGTTCGCCACAAGAGCAAACAGGAAGGTAGACAGATTCTGTTCCTTAAAACTAGCAGAAAGTCCCCATGCCGTGGATGCCCTCCAGATCCCTTGGAAGTTCAGGAAGGCCTATGCCTTTCCCCCGTTAGTAATGGTTCCAGTAGTGGTGAAGAAGATTCGGGAGGAAGGTGCAAGGGTAATTCTTATAGCCCCTTTTTGGCCCAAGAGGCCTTGGTTCTCCCTGCTTTAGACTAATGTCGGTTTCAGATCCCTGGGTTCTTCCAGAGAGGCCGGACCTTCTCATTCAGGGACCAGTATTCCACGCCCAAGCCAGAGGTTTCCATCTTGCGGCGTGGAATTTGAGAGGTCACTACTAAGTAGCAAGGGGTTTTCACAAGGGTTAGTCTCTACCTTGCTGGGTAGTAGAAAACCAATAACGACTAAAATTTATAACCGAGTCTGGAGTAAATTCCTAGAATTTATAGATGCCCCATTATCAGACAAGCCTCCAATCAGGGGAATCCTGGAGTTTCTGAAAAAGGGGCGTGACCTAGGTCTAGCCACGGGGACTCTTAAAGTTCAGGTGTCGGCATTGTGGGCGCTCTATAATTGTAACTTGGCTGGGAACAGGTGGGTCTCGAGGTTTATCAAGTCCTGTGCCAGAGCCAGACCGGTTCGGTCCCTAAGAGTTCCTTCCTGGGACCTGAATTTGGTCTTGAACGCACTTACCAGTGACCCGTTCGAACCCCTACAGGTAGTCTCTCCAAAGATCCTCACCCTTAAAACCATCCTCTTAGTGGCTTTGTCTGCTCGTAGGGTGGGTGACCTGAAGGCCCTTTCGGTTAATCCTCCCTGCACATTCCATTCCTTGTGTTCTTTAGCCCAAACAAGTTTCTTCTGCTTGTTGCCTGTCCTTAGCAGTGGTTTCCTAGCAGCTATTTTACCATGAAGGCCTGCTGCACAAAGTCTCCTCTTAACAGTTGTTGAAGAGATGTGTCTGCTGCTAGAACTCTGTGTGGCATTGACCTGGTCTCTAATCTGAGCTGCTGTTAACCTGCGATTTCTGAGGCTGGTGACTCGGATAAACTTATCCTCAGAAGCAGAGGTGACTCTTGGTCTTCCTTTCCTGGGGCAGTCCTCATGTGAGCCTGTTTCTTTGTAGCGCTTGATGGTTTTTGCAACTGCACTTGGGGACACTTTCAAAGTTTTCCCAATTTTTCGCACTATCTGACCTTCATTTCTTAAAGTAATGATGGCCACTCGTTTTTCTTTACTTAGCTGCTTTTTTCAAGCCATAATACAAATTCTAACAGTCTATTCAGTAGGACTATCAGCTGTGTATCCACCAGACTTCTGCACAACACAACTGATGGTCCCAACCCCATTTATAAGGCAAGAAATCCCACAAACCTGACAGGGTACACCTGTGAAGTGAAAACCATTTCCGGTGACTACCTCTTGAAGCTCATCAAGAGAATGCCAAGAGTGTGCAAAGCAGTCATCAAAGCAAAAGGTGTCTACTTTGAAGAACCTAGAATTTAAGACATATTTTCAGTTGTTTCACACTTTTTTGTTAAGTATATAATTCCACATGTTTTAATTCATAGTTTTGATGCCTTCAGTGTAAATGTACAATTTTCATATTCATGAAAATACAGAAAAATCTTTAAATGAGAAGGTGTGTCCAAACGTTTGGTCTGTACTGTACGTCCACAGGAGTTCCGTCCCCGGACAATGTCAGGGCTCATTCCACCAGAGCCGTCGCAACCTCCTGGGCGGAAAGGGCAGACGTTTCAATCGATCAGATATGTAGAGCTGCTACTTGGTCTACACCATCCACCTTCTTTAAACACTATCGGTTGGATCTGTCCTCCTCTGACCTTACCTTTGGGAGAAGGGTACTTCAGGTGGTGGTCCCTCCCTATAGTGCCCATAATTCTCCAAAATTCTCTCTAGGTGTGCTGTCATGGATGAGGGGAAAACACCAAGGTTACTTACCGTTAGCCGGTTTTTCCTAAGCCCGTGACAGCACCCGTAGTCCCCCCCCCCTATTTTTTCTGTTTATCACACCCTGGTGTGCACTGTTTTGGGTGTAATATATATATTGTAGGTGTTGGTAATATGCCTAACCTGTTTGGGAGGTCCTCTCAATGCTCTGTAAACAACTGAAGCGAGGGAGAGGTACCGCCTTTTTATTTCAGACGGTTTCCTGTCCTTGGTGGGGCGGATCCCTCTCTCTCCAGGTGTGCTGTCTTGGGCTCAGGAAAAACCGGCTACCGGTAAGTAACCTTGATGTTTTCTTGCCATGTCCATTATTCAGATAATCATGTACATATAGGTTTCAGTAAATAAAAGAAAAAAATACAAGTACAATCTAATAAGTGGAAATGGCTTCTGAAGGATACAAGGCAGTAGTAAAAATCATGAAGAAAAGAGATAAAATCACAAATAATATATGGAGTCTAATAGCGGCTATTGTTGTGGTTTGTTCACCAGAGATGCCGAGATAAAGGACTTAAATGGAAAATTGATTAAAAACAAACATTAGTAAGGACATCTTTACTCTAATGATAAAAGTGATGAATTGGGTATTTATGATATAGGTTTGCTTGGGCAAAGACACTGCTGTAATTCAAGATTCAATTACTTGTCTCTTAATGTAGTGTGATAAATATTGTAGCACGACATCTCTTTACCACAAATAATATACTAAGGTCATTACTTGGGACCACTATAAATTAAAGGGATGCCCCCGTGGAAACTAGAGGATTGTTTACTTTTGGAATCATATTTGTTGTGTAGTGGCCAATTCCTCTGATCCTGTAAAGTGACACAAGTCCCACGGGGCTTTGTAAAACAGGTACTTTCAGTACTTTTGAGAGTGAACACATCCACACTTAATAGGGAGAATTTATCATCCCTTTTATGCCCCTGGTTCATAGACAGTCATAAAGATGTGCCAAATTTAAAAAGAACCTCCCACTTCCTTCTCCAAGACTTCTCTCGTGCTGCGCCAGTTTTCTGAAATGCACTATCCCAGATGGTTAGATTAATACCTAGCCCCCACATTTTTAAGCGAGCTTTAAAAACACATCTATTTAATCAGGCCTATCATCTCACTTCACTCATCTAAATTTTCTCTATTCCCCCTTTCTAAATTCTGCCTCCACATCCTCCATGCACCCAATAGCACCTAGCAACTACATTTACACAGATATTGGCTGATGACCGGATCATGCAGCTTTATATCATCCTAACCCCTATTTTTTTTAATAAAGGCTGGACCATACATGACAAGCACATTCTACCTAATGTGTCCCCCCCCCATTTTATTATAGATTGTAATCTTGCAAGCGCGGCCCTCACTCTTCCTGTAACTGGTGAATTATGTGTTTCTCTGAAATATCTTTATTGTCTGTACATGTCCCCAATTAATTGTAAAGTGCTGCAGAATATGTAGGCGCTATAGAAATAAAATTATTATTATTATCGTTAAAATGATCTTTTGGATCTCCAGATATGTCTGTTTTAGTAAACCATTGTATTCCTCATGAAATAAGAATTTGGGGGCATCTTTTTTTAAAACTCTACAATGTGCCATTTTGTGTTGTTTTAGTCCTTTTAAAAATGTAAGAATAAATTGACAACTGGGTGTTACCAATGGGGTATTTGTCCCTTACACTCTCATAATATCCAATCAGGGCTTGCACTGTTGACTGTAACGAGGGGAATGGTAACACCCAGTTGTCAATTCATTTATAAGTATCCAATAGTAATAACAGAGAAACGGCTCAATGCACAATTGCAAGAAAAAATGCTGCAGAATAATTACTGTAAGGGATATATCAGTTTTTACAACAACTGACATGTCAGGAAAGGTGACAGGACCCCTTTAAACAATGATAATCATCTATTCTCAATTTCTCCTTATTTATAGAGTGCTAACTTATTCCGAGGTTCTGTTACATTGATTGTAATCATTTTGCTGCTGCCTCTGATGAGGCTCCTACTGTAATTTTCAAGAACACACTAGAGCCAAGAAGTTAATTATGTACTGTATTATGATCACGTTCTGGTAGGAAGCCAGAATACCTGAAAGAATCCCACACAATTACAAGGAGAACATACAAGCGCTATTCAGATATATCTGCACCTGGTCAGATTAGACTTTACAGACCCAATACTGCAAGACAATAGTGACAATAATGCTACAAAAAGCTCTTCTACACTTAAAAAAAAAATTATACAGAGAAATTTCTAAATTCCTGTAATTCAGATGCATGGTAATGCAGAAAGCTTGATCTGACGATTGTTTCAATTACAACACTAAGATCGTGCTGGGATAATCAATTAGAAGGTTCTTCAAATAGAAAAATAAGGAATTTATCAAGGCAGGTTTACCAGTTTCATGGTGTCAAGAGATGCCCTATATTTTATGATATTTTTGTGCAATAAATTGGAAATTTAAGTAACATAGTAACATAGTAGCGTAGGTTGAATAAAGACCTAGGTCCATCAAATTCAACCTTTCTCCCTCAATTGTACATTTTGTCTATTTTAACTGTAACCCACAATGTTATGTCTATGGGGAAAATGTGCACATAAAATTCAGCGTGCCCGCAAGAGAAACTGACATGTTGCTGATGTGAAGCACAAACTGTGGGTCAGTTTACGCTGAGTAAAATAAAAGCACAGCGGGGCAAGAGACATCTATAAATTCCATCAACTTTGCTGAAACTGTAAGATGCTGAGTTTTTGATGCGGGAAAATATGCAGCATCAAAAATTCACCAAAAATCATCATGGGCACGCAGCTTTAATGAATCACAAAAAAACTAAATTCTCACTCAAATAGGGAGGCAGCATCAAATTTGTAGAAACATCACTAGACAGAAGTTTTATGTATAACAGTGTAGAAAATGTAATGAACATTATGTAACACTTTGAAAACTTTGCCATTTATAAAGCCTCATGCAAAGCTGACTTCAAAACTTCCCCTCATGATAAATCTCTCCCATAATAGAAGATTTATCGCTAGCATTTTAATTTGACCTTTCTTCCTAAAGGCTCTCTGCTCTTTAACCTCTTTTGACAGTATGACTTGGTACTGGGGTAGATGTATGGAGGAGGCTCAGGAGCTTAACCTGCTCCAAACTGGTCAGATACTGGCAGAGCTATACCGCCAGCATCTGCCTCTAATAGAAGCTGTTTAATTCTTTAAATGCTTCAGTCAATCTATGCATCAGGGACCTTGGGTGCTGATGGACTGTCATGGTAGTTTAGGACCTGCTGAAGGCCTACTCTGCTGCCATTTTGGCGCTCTTGTGAAGTCAATTATGATGACTATATACTGCAGTAACACATGCCTGTAGTATTGCAGTATATAACAGAAGTGAGCTAACAATCACAGGTTCAAGTCCCCTAGAAAGACTACGACACATTTTTTGTTAAAAAATTAAAAACTTTGAGTCACTCACCTTTTTCCCCAATTAAAAATAAAAAAAATTATAAAAAGCATATTTTATTTTGCCCTATTCATAAAAGTCTGACATATCAAATTATAAAATTATTTATCCCAAAGGTCAAACATTGTAAAGCAAAAAAAAAAATTGAAATGCCAGAGCTGCTGTTTTTCAGTCACTGCACCTCCTCAAAAAAATGCAATAGATCGTGATCAAAACATCATACGTAACCAAAAAAATGGTACCATAAGAAACTCCCTCTTGATATGCAAAAAAAAGGCTAACACAGCTCCATCGACAGAAAAAAAGTAAAGATATGGAAAATGAAACATTTTTACAAAGTTAAAGCCACAAATATAACTATGAAACTAAAATTTTGATATTGCTACAATCATACTGACCTAAAGAGTCATTCTGCCAGCTCATTTTTACCGCATAATGAAAGGCATAAAACAAAATTTAAAAAAACAATGCCGGAATTTAATTTTTTTTTTACCATTTC
The DNA here is from genome assembly GCF_046119375.1 of Phyllobates terribilis. Taxonomy (NCBI): domain Eukaryota; kingdom Metazoa; phylum Chordata; class Amphibia; order Anura; family Dendrobatidae; genus Phyllobates; species Phyllobates terribilis. Next base: position 731,778,645 of record NW_027362763.1, on the reverse strand, counting down.
ACCATTTTTTTCTTGTTTTTCAGTACTTTATCTGGTAAAGTGAATAGTGAAATTCAAAACTACAACTTCTACTGCAAAAAAAACTAATTCTCATATGGCTGGAATGACTGGAGATTAAAATAAAAATTGGCTTTTGTAAGAGAGGGAGAGAAAAACAAAATTGTAAAAAAGAAAAATTGCTCAGTCATGAAGGGGTAAAATAAGTTTTATTTCCTTTTGAATGACAGTCTGATTATCTAGAGCAGTGGTTCTTAACCGGGGTTCTATCGAACCCTAGGGGTTCGGTGAGTCAGTCTCAGGGGTTCGGCGGATCCTCCTCCACGGAGGTCAAGACACACCCGACTCATTAAGTAAATTCGTGATGACACACCCCGCTTGGCCATCACTTGCTGCAGATGATCGCGTTACATTAATTGGCCAATCAGTGCTGCGGGGAATTTAGTGTGCTCAGTAAGCCATACTAACTATGTCGAGCAAAAAAAGAAAGTGGTCAGACGAATATGTACAACATGGATTCACATGTATCACGGAACGTGATGGGAGTCAGCGTCCTATCTGCATGATTTGCAATGCCAAGTGAGCAACTCTAGTCTCGCACCGGCAAAACTGAAGGAACACTTCTTGAAGCTGCATGGAGATGGGGAATACAAGAACACAACGCTTGCTGAATTCAAGGTGAAAAGAGCCAGATTCGATGAAAGGGCCACTCTGCCTGCTCTTGGATTTGTACCCGTGAACAAACCGATCCTCACCGCATCGTACGAAGTTGCTTACCTGATGGCAAAGCAGGGCAAGCTGCACACCATTGGTGAAACACTCATAAAACCAGCAGCGTTAAAGATGGCGAATCTGATACTCGGAACAGCGGCCGAAGGTAAATTATCCCAAATTCCTCTTTCAAATGACACCATCAGTGACAGAATAGAGTGCATGAGTAAAGACATCTTGGCTCAAGTAGTCGCAGATCTAATTTCAAGTCCGGCAAAATTCAGCCTTCAACTCGACGAGACCACAGACGTTTCTAATCGAAGCCAGCTTGCTGTTTTCGTGCGCTATGTGAAAGACAACATGATAAAAGAAGAGTTTTTATTTTGTAAGCTTCTTACAACAACAACTAAGGTAGCCAATGTGAAGAAGCTTGTGGATGACTTCCTCAGAGACAACAATCTTTCATCGGATATGGTTTCTGCAGTTTGTACGGATGGAGCTCCAGTCATGCTGGGAAGAAAGTCTGGTTTTGGTGCGCTAGTAAAAGCTGATGCACCACACAACATTGTTACGCATTGTATTCTGCACAGGCATGCGTTGGCAACAAAACCTTGCCTCCAAAAATGGCAGAAGTATTAAAAACTGTAGTGGAATGTGTGAACTATGTGCGAAATAGTGCTCTGAGGTATCGCATCTTCAGTGAGCTGTGTAAAGAAATAAGCTCTGAATTCGAGGTACTCCTGTACCATTCTAATGTTCGGTGGTTATCCCGGGGACAGGTGCTGAATCGTGTTTTCGCCATGCGTGTGGAATTAGCCCTGTTTTGCAAGAGCACCAACATTGTCATGCAGATTGCTTCAAAAATCCTGAGTTCATTCTCATTTTAGCGTACATGGCTGATATATTTGCAGCTCTAAATCAACTCAATCAGCACATGCAGGGTGGTGGAGTCAACATCATGGAAGCAGAAGAAAACCTGAAGGCTTTTAAAAAAAAACTACCGTTATGGAAACGACGAACAGAGAACAATAACTTCGCAAACTTTCCCCTTCTGGACGACTGTGTAAGTAAGATCGAAGATGTGTCTGGAATCTAAGACATTTCTATGTAATGCACACGCCGGGACTGACTGGCGTGTGCATGTTTAGTAGTTCCACTGGGCCATGAACCGGAGAGTGCCTGGAGGGGCGTAACTAAGTATCTGCCCGATCCGACCAAGATCGCACGACGGCATACGACGCCAGTGCACCAGGGAGGAACCGAGCAGAGGGACCAGGGTCTACTCCAGGTCAGACTCCGGACACGGCTGTTGGCCCACACGGGGGAATACAGGAACTGGAAGGTAAGGCTGGAACACAGACTGGGGGTATAGGCAGACACAGCTGGTATGCAGACGGGTGGACACTGGTAAGCACGACTGGTATGCAGGCAGAGAGGTACTGGCAGGCACGACAGGCTGGAGCATAGAGTGGATAGGACCCAGTACAGACTGGGACTTCGAGAACAGAAACGCAGATGCGGTGGACAAACACAGCAGGGTGAGACCGCCCAGAGCGGCGGGCAAGAGCAGAGCAAGACTGCCGGAGAAGCGAGCAAAGGGTCAGAGCAGAGCGAGGCTGCCGGAGCAGCGAGCAAAGGGTCAGAGGAGAGCGAGGCTGCCGGAGCAGCGAGCAAAGGGTCAGAGCAGAGCGAGGCTGCCGGAGCATCGGGCAAAGGGTCAGAGCAGAGCGGAAACCGCAGGAGCGGTGAGCAAGGCGGAGCAGAGCGGAAATCGCAGGAGCGGTGAGCAAGGCGGAGTAGAGCGGAAACCGCAGGAGCGGTGAGCAAGGCGGAGCAGAGAGGAAACCGCAGGAGCGGTGAGCAAGGCGGAGCAGAGCGGAAACCGCAGGAGCGGTGAGCAAGGCGGAGCAGAGCGGAAACCGCAGGAGCGGTGAGCAAGGCGGAGCAGAGCGGAAACCGCAGGACTGGTGAGCAAGGCGGAGCAAGGCGGAAACCGCAGGAGCGGTGAGCAAGGCGGAGCAGAGGGGACAGGGCTCTGTTCACACGGAACAGACAGGAAGGGAAAGGCAGAACCAGATGCACACTAGATACTTGCAATGAGGTAGCGAGTGGACACTAAACTCACAAATGAAAGTACAGCGACTATGAGTAGGAGTTAGGAGCAGGTACAGACTCTGCAGAAAAAGGGAAGGGACGGACTTATAAACAAAACAAGTTAAAGGTAGGAGAGTGTTCAGACAGGAACTGAGTGTTCGTACAGAAACCGACACTGCAGCGAGAGACAGGAGGGAGTCTGGGTATGCAGCCCCCAGAGAGGCGGGATGAACAGGCAAGGAGCGTGTTCAGACTGGCCTAGAAATACAGCCTCAGGAAGGCGGACAGACAGGCAAACAAACACAGAAACAGATCTAGGTATGCAGCCCCTAGAAGGCAGGATGAACAGGCTAAGAGCGTGTTCAGACAGGTAGCTGGCTAGAGTGCACAGACAGGACACAGTTCAGACACGGGAACTGATACCGTAAGGCAGGGAACAGGGAAGGACCTGGCACGTCAGCGACCAAAGGCCAACTGACAGAACAAGATGCTCAGGCAAGGTTTCCATGAAAGAGCTAGGTTAAATACCAGGTAACAGACAGCAATAGGCTGAGGACGCACAAGGGGTGTGCCCGCAGCAGCTACAAGAAGCAGGAAGTGATCGCGCACCGCCCTTAAGCAGAAGAAACAGAGGCAAGCAGACAGCATGGAGGAAAGCCAGAGTGATAGTCTGGACTGGAAATCAAGTGCGCGCTCTTGCACAGTGGGAGATGGACCACTATGCAAGGATGCCGCCAGGTATGTTACACTACCCCCCCTTACGCCCCCTCTTCTTCAGGCCTGCCAGGATCTTCCGTAGGGAATTTGAGGGCCAATCCTTCACTTCAAGGAGATCACTCCCACTGTCCACAGGAAAAACTGGTCTCATCTGGGTAGCTAGGATGCTACCTCCTATCCAGCCATCCTCAGCAACAGACGAAACGGGTGGAGTACCAGGAACAGCACACAAGGAAGTCTCTCTCCACATATTTTCAGGTGGCACCCCAGAGGGTACAGGAGACAACTGGAAGTCCTTTGCCGGGTTGGAGGGGGGCAGAGACTCGGGGGTAACCTCTGCTTCGGGGTATATCTTGTCAAGCTCACAGGAAGAAATGGGCGGGGTATCAGGTACAAGATGAAGAAAAGTCTCTGTCCCTTTGTTATCTGGTGGTACCCCGGAGGATTCAGGAAACAACTGGAGGTCCTCCGCCGGGTCAGAAGAGTGCAGAGACTCGAGGGTAACCTCTGCTTCGGAGTACACTAGGTCGGACTCACTGGACGAAGCGGGAGAGGTATCAGGTACCCAGTATAGGAAAGTCTCTGTCCATTCACTACCAGGTAGTACCCCGAAGGGTTCTGGAGACAACAGAAGGTCCTTCGCCTGGTCGGAGGGGTGTAGAGACTCGGGGGTAACTTCTGCTTCGGAGTACACTAGGTCGGACTCACTGGATGAAGCAGCCGAGGTATCAGGTACAGAGTGTAGGAAAGTCTCTGTCCATTCACTACCAGGTAACACCCCGAAGGGTTCTGGAGATGACTGGAGGTCCTCCGCCTGGTCGGAGGGGTATAGAGACTCGGGGGTAACTACCGCTTTGAGGTACCCATTGTCACGCTCACAGGACGGAGCGGACGAAGTATCAGGTATCGAGTGTATGGAAGTCTCTCTCCATTTGTCATAAAGTGGTATAACGGAGGATTCAGGAGGCAACAGGGGGTCCTCTGCCAGGTAGTAGAGGTGCACAGACTCGGAGGTAATCACTGCTTCGGAGCACCCTTGGACAGGCTCACTGGTTAAAGTGGGTGAGGTATCAGTTACCGGGTGCAGGAAGTCCTCCTGTGTGGATTCTGGGTGGGCAGTAGTCTCTTCGGGCAGGAGAACTGGTGCGCTACCCACGCACATTACCCATCGGGGCTGCTCCGGGATACAGGGAAATGAAGCTTCAGCAGGGACTTCAAGGTTGGGATCGGGAGGTCTTTGGGAGGACAGACCCTGGCGTGACGGCTTGCCTCTACATCTAGCACGTCTGGACTGCCTCTTGAGGTAGGGAGAAGTATTCCGGAGAGCATAGTCATCCTGTGTGGATTCCGGGTGGGCAGTAGTCTCTTCGGGCAGGAGGACTAGTGCGCGACCCACACACATCACCCATCGGGGCTGCTCCGGGACATTGGGAAGTGAAGCTTCAGCAGGGGTCTCCGGGTTAGGGTCATCGAAGACCATTAGAAAGGCCACCAGGAAGGCCTGAAGGTCCAGGAGGATAGGATCCTGTGCTTCATATAGGGGCTTGATCCATTCCAAGGCATCACCCATTAGGTAGGACATCATGAATCCCACCTTAACCCGATCGGTGGGAAAACAAAGAGGGTAGAACTTGAAGTGTAGCATGCATTGCTCCACAAATGCACGACTCCGTCTTGGATCCCCATAGTACCGTGGCGGATCCGCAGGAACGGGTGCTGATAAATCCATCTGGACGGGTGCGTAATTCGCCTGAAACTCATCTGGTAGCAAAAAAAATTATAATTTCTTCTAGAAGCACGTATTCGCTGGAAAATGTCTCAGAGAGCGAAGGCAGTGGGGCTCAACGGGAACCATGACCTGAGCCTGCTGTAACGCACACGCCCGGACTGACTAGCGTGTGCGTGTTTAGTAGTTCCAATGGGCCATGAACCGGAGAGTGCCTGGAGGGGCGTAACTAAGTATCTGCCCGATCCGACCAAGATCGCACGACGGCATACGACGCCAGTGCACAGGGAGGAACCGAGCAGAGGGACCAGGGTCTACTCCAGGTCAGACTCCGGACACGGCTGTTGGCCCACACCGGGGAATACAGGAACTGGAAGGTAAGGCTGGAACACAGACTGGGGGTATAGGCAGACACATCTGGTATGCAGACGGGTGGACGCTGGTAAGCACGACTGGTATGCAGGCAGAGAGGTACTGGCAGGCACGACAGGCTGGAGCACAGAGTGGATAGGACCCAGTACAGACTGGGACTTCCAGAACAGAACCGCAGATGCGGTGGACAAACACAGCAGGATGGGACTGCCCGGAGCGGCGGGCAAGAGCAGAGCAAGACTGCCGGAGCAGCGAGCAAAGGGTCAGAGCAAAGCGAGGCTGCCGGAGCAGCGAGCAAAGGGTCAGAGCAAAGCGAGACTGTCAGAGCAGCGAGCAAAGGGTGAGAGCAGAGCGAGACTGCCGGAGCAGCGAGCAAAGGGTCAGAGCAGAGCGAGGCTGCCGGAGCAGCGAGAAAAGGGTCAGAGCAGAGCGAGACTGCCGGAGCAGTGAGCAAAGGGTCAGAGCAGAGCGAGACTGCCGGAGCAGCGAGCAAAGGGTCAGAGCAGAGCGGAAACTGCAGGAGCGGAGAGCAAGGTGGAGCAGAGCGGAAACCGCAGGAGCGGTGAGCAAGACGGAGCAGAGCGGAAACCGCAGGAGCGGTGAGCAAGGCGGAGCAGAGCGGAAACCACAGGAGCGGTGAGCAAAGCGGAGCAGAGTGGAAACCGCAGGAGCGGTGAGCAAGGCGGAGCAGAGCGGAAACCGCAGGAGCTGTGAGCAAGGCGGAGCAGAGCGGAAACCGCAGGAGCAGTGAACAAGGCGGCGTAGAGCGGAAACCGAAGGAGCGGTGAGCAAGGCGGAGCAGAGCGGAAACCGCAGGAGCGGTGAGCAAGGCGGAACAGAGCGAAAACCGCAGGAGCGGTGAGCAAGGCGGAGCAGAGCGGAAACCGCAGGAGCGGTGAGCAAGGCGGAGCAGAGCGGAAACCGCAGGAGCGGTGAGCAAGGCGGAGGAGAGCAGAAACCGCAGGAGCGGTGAGCAAGGCGGAGCAGAGCGAAAACCGCAAGAGCGGTGAGCAAGGCGGAGCAGAGCGGAAACCGCAGGAGTGGTGAGCAAGGCGGAGCAGAGCGGAAACCCCAGAAGTGGTGAGCAAGGCGGAGCAGAGGGGACAGGGCTCTGTTCACACGGAACAGACAGGAAGGGAAAGGCAGAACCAGATAAACACTAGATACTTGCAATGAAGTAGCGAGGGGACACTAAACTCACAAACGAAAGTACAGCGACTAGGAGTAGGAGTTAGGAGCAGGTACAGACTGCAGTAAAAGGGAAGGGACGGACATATAAACAAAACAGGTAAAAGGTGGGAGAGTGTTCAGACAGGAACTGAGTGTTCAGACAGAAACCGACACTGCAGCGAGAGACAGGAGCGAGTCTGGGTATGCGGCCCCCAGAGAGGCGGGACGAACAGGCAAGGAGCGTGTTCAGACTGGCCTAGAAATACAGCCTTAGGAAGGCGGACAGATAGGCAAACAAACACAGAAACAGATCTAGGTATGCAGCCCCTAGATGGCAGGATGAACAGGCTAAGAGCGTGTTCAGACAGGTAGCTGGCTAGAGTGCACAGACAGGACACAGTTCAGACACGGGAACTGATACCGTAAGGCAGGGAACAGGGAAGGACCTGGCACATCAGCGACCAAAGGCCAACTGACAGAACAAGATGCTCAGGCAAGGTTTACATGAAAGAGCTAGGTTAAATACCAGGTGACAGACAGCAATAAGCTGAGGACGCACAAGGGGTGTGCCCGCAGCAGCTACAAGAAGCAGGAAGTGATCGCGCACCGCCCTTAAGCAGAAGAAACAGAGGCAAGCAGACAGCATGGAGGAAAGCCAGAGTGATAGTCTGGACTGGAAATCAAGTGCGCGCTCTTGCACAGTGGGAGATGGACCACTATGCAAGGACGCCGCCAGGTATGTTACATTCTGTATCCATGGAACTGAAGCCAACAATTGCCACGCACTTAGATGAGCTTGCAAAGTCTCTCGACGGATTCTTCCCTACAAGAGAGTCATATCCAGCATGGGTGAGACAGCCGTTCACGTTTGCTCTTGAGACAGCAGATGTCAATTATGAATACCTCGACGAAATCATTGAAATTCAGCAGAGCCAGGTTCAACAGCAACTCTTCAGAACAACAACACTCTCAACGTTTTGGTGTCGACAGTTGGAAAGGTACCCAATTATTGCTAAGAAAGCCCTGGAATTTTTTATACCATTTGTTACAACATATCTCTGCGAACAATCCTTTTCGATGATGCTGGACATAAAAACAAAGAAAAGGAACAGACTTTGCTGTGAAAATGACATGAGAGTAGCACTTGCCAAGGTGAAGCCACGCATATCTGAACTGGCCTCTCAAAAACATAAGCAGAAGTCACACTGATTTGCAGGTATGTAATTTGTTGTGAGTTCATGCACTGTGTTCGTTTTGTTCTTTGATCAAGGTGATGTTCATGCACGGTTCATTTTGTGTACCAGTAAAAAAACTTGTACCTATGTCTTGAATTTGGAAAAAAATCATATTTGATTTATCACTAAAGAAGGGTTCGGTGAATGTACATTTGAAACTGTGTGTTCGGTACCTCAAACAAGGTTAAGAACCACTGATCTAGAGTATCTGATAATCTTGCAGAATAAGGTCCCAGCGCTGATGGATTAAATGAATTATACTACATGAAAATAATAATTGAAAAGTGTAGTTGCTTTTACTTACTGCTTCTCCATTATCTCTTTATGAGGATCAGCAGGACACAAGGCATAAGCTCACTGTACGACAATGTTTGTTTTCTTAGCAAATTGGAAAAAAATAAAGTCGTTTTACTTTGTTTGGATTTTATTGAGTACAAACAACATTATTCTGCCAGAAGCAATTTCCCGTAAATTCCTTCTTTTTTTTGTTCAGGACCAAACAAGTTTAAATCAATTAAGCATGTCTAAAAAAACTGGTGCAAAGTATATTAGTCTATATTTGGGGAGTGACTATAATTTTAGCTTATAAATATGTTGTAACAATTTCATCCACTGTGCAGAGTGATTGAGTGAATTGTTAAAGTGAAACTCCGTGCAAATGTTCAAAATTAGTAAAATGGATAATCTACAGTCATTTAATGTACCAGGGCTGTAAAAGTGATGGTGGGAGAATTGGGGGCCGATTCATCAAAGCTTATATGTCACAAAAGTAATGTAACAGCTTTTAAAAGTCGCAACATTTTTGTACATTGATGCCCAGTTGTAATACTGTTGAGGGGTATGAGGTAGCTCAGCATGTTTAAACTTCTATGTATATCTATTGTGGGAACTTTCCTTATTTGAGCATGATTATTTAGCATGTTCTATGTTTTTAGATTTTAATATGTTTAGTGATTGAATAAAATTGATTTTGTTTTTTATTAACTATTGGAAGTGGTAACGACTCATTTTTTTGTGTTTATGGCTATTACATGGATATTGAGTCGCCTTTATCTCCGATGAATTTTGTAGTCCTGAGATTTTTTGTCTTAATATATATAAATTATAGGCAAGTAAAGGTTGTAATTTAGTACATATATGCATCTATGTTATAAAGTCAATATATATAAAGTAAAAAGTCAATATAAATCATGAATGCCGTGCATAAATAGCTCTCAGACCCATAATGTTTACAATATCATAATATCCATTATGCTAAAATTGAAAGCCAGGAGGGTGAGGTATTAGTATTTTATCCCTCTATGACACCGGTATTAAATATACACAGCCAACTATAGGGAAATAATGTCCCTCCATTTGTTTTGATAATACAGTAACAAATTTACATATATGATCTACACTTATCTCAAATCAGTCACGGATTCCCTACTCATTTCCCCCTTCTTCATTCTAGGGGTTCATCCGATGATAGTAGTAAGGTGGAGTGGTGCGTATGATATGCACCAACACCTCCATCAGCAATGAGTGGCCCAATGGAACGCTGCATGCACTCCATTGACAGAGTAATAGGTATATAGTATATAGGGGAGAGGAAGTGACATAATTCTCCCCATTTCTTGCTGGGAACGTGATAATACAGTGTTGGAACACACAATGCTTTCCAACTAGACATCCACCTCATTGTGACCGGAAGTAATGTGTCCATCAGGCACCGCTGGGACGCAGACTGCATTCTAGTGATACCTTATATATGTATATTTTATATGTAAATATAAGATTTTATATTTGTCTCCCAAATATGCATATGCCTGATGGAGATTCGGCTCAGGCACAAGTGTTAACGGTATTTCTTATATATATCTTAAAAATGATCAAGTACTGTATCTTCAAATGCCATGAATTAGCATGCCCTATGAGTTGTTATTACAAGAAATACTGTGTACTGGGGAAGAGACAGTAATCATGCACTGTATGAAAAATGCTGTGCCACATTTTTTTTAATTTTAAAGGCAACCTGTCACATTTGTTAACGCTATTAACCTGCAGATATGGACTTTCACTAACAAAGGAGAGTTGGTGCGGCTAATCAGAGCACAGTGAGCGGTGACTGAAAGCACATCCCGGCACTTTCACTGACAGTTAGAAAGGTGATAACTTGTTGATTGGTGGGGAACCAAAACCTGGGACCCACACTGATTGGCAGAATGGGGATCTTTTATCCCCGTTGAAATGGAGTGGCAGTGCTCATGCTTGACCGCCACTCCATTCATTCCCTATCTGGCTGCCGAGCGCTGCACTCTAATTTTATTTGCTGCTTTTACCTAAGAACTCCTTTAATTTAATGATCCTGTAGAATGTCTTTGCATTGAAGAAATGTTGCTGGCCATATTAATACTTGCACCTCAACAATGTTTTAATAACAAAACATCCCTTAATCCAAAATCCATCTCCAGTAATCTAGCACTTATAATTTGCTATGTTACTATGCTACATTTTTAAAAAATACCAGAGTGAAGGCATCAGTATAAAAAAAGAAAGAAGTGTGTCTTAACATTCCAACCTGCCAACCTCTGGTGGTCTCTACCAGTCTTGGAAATGATGGCGTCCTGTCCATTTAGTCACCTGAAAGCTCAGACCTGCATGTGTCTGCAGGGTCAGGTGACTGATGATTGACAAGGCATCATTTAATCCAGTCCTGGTGGAGACTACTAGGAAACCTCAGTTCAAAAGTTTTATTCCACTTACAGTAAAACAAAATCCTCTTGTGCTCTGTTGTAGAATCATTTTCTCTCTATATGCCCTTATAATAGATGCAGTTCTGGGTCTATTAGAGTCAGCGATCAAGTGAGATTTAAGCACTGACCTTTAATATATGCATAAAAAAGTCATTATCTCGCAGCAGCCAGATTTATTCAAAATACATCCCCCAATTTTGTTACCTTTTCTGGATATCAGAGTCCATCTATTTTATTTATTTGGTGGCTGTTTATGAACTATTCCTGCCTGTATAATGGGTGGGGTGACAGCTGTGACAAAGGTGCATATCCTCTGCCCCCCGCTACAGGAAAATGGGGATCTTGGTTGGGTCTGTGTGCTTCTGTTATCTTGGGGAAATGCCCCTACACACCACATGCTGCCGCTTGACATGGCATGCCAGGACCAGACGCAATGGAGATGAATAAGGGAGACCAAAGTCCCAAAATAAACTTTTCTTTACAGAACAACTTGATGAGAAGAATATACATCAGAGAGCAGGCACAACACTTTACGAATACTTCCGCACAATCCTGAGGCAGTAACTTCTTGGTTATATGTGGCGGTACATTACTTTCATTACATGTTACATCAGTCCAGCAAACCATTATGGGAACTTCCATATTCCCCTGTGAGGTGTGTCTCTATGGCCTCTGACAGCTAGTCTCAATACTTAGTTGATTTGTGAGGACTTCATTGGCTGAGGAGCATCGGTTCAGCTCTTCACTACTATTCCCCAAGTGCATTTGATGAGGGCCATATGTTTGTGGGGATTTCACTGGCTGAGGAGCGTTGGTTTAGCTCTTCACTACTATTCCCCAAGTGCATTCGATGAGGGTCACGTACTTCTTGCTGTGCCACTGCATCTTCATCTCTCCATAGGAGAACTCGTGTCCCAGCCTGGCCATCTTCTACTCTATTACCCTCAGGCCTGGCTACACTCTAACTTCTTATCTAGTATAGATGATCGTTGGCTTAAGACCCGCTTGCCTGAAATAAAGAATCCTTCCTCCTCTTTAGTCCTCAGTTTAGGCCCCTTTGCCTGAGATAAGAAATCCTACTGCCATTTAACACTGGTTTAATTCAGAAAATGCTATCTGACATGATCTCCCTTTCTTTGCACATACCCGTTTCAACGCAGGTTTGCGAGAAACAAGACCATAGGTTTTCTCATTTCTCAATATTTTTCCTTTTCTACCTAACAGGAAACTGCATTCCCTTGTGCCCAGTAACTGCTCTCATCCTGAGCTTGTAATGGGGGGCAGGGTGGTAGTCATTGGCGAGTGGCATGTCAGTTTCAGTGTTTGGATCTTCACCCTGGCCCGCTACATACAATGGGGACTCTGAGAATCCCTGGGTGTGTGTGTGCTGTGGTGATTCTGTGGAGGGAGCCTCCATACTCACTTCTGACCTGCCATCCTGAGTGTTAACTCTTTCAGCCTTCAGAAGCAGGAGACCGGACAGTTTGATAAAAACCAAGTGGATTTTACTTGTCAAACAATCAGCATACAAATGATAGCAGGAATTACACTTATTCACCTCTGCACCAAACAGAGGCACGTTCTTGGTGGTTACTGGCGACGGCACAATACTTGTGGCAAAAATTACAATTTACAGTTAAGGCAGAGGACCTCCATATTACTAATGCAGCGCCACCCGGGTCGATGTGCTTCGCCATGGAACTGCACTCAGACCAATCTTTCCTAGGGAACAGAAGTAAGGGAGCTTCTCCCACTATCTTCTTCCAATACGTGCCCAGACCTCGCTGTCTCCATCCCTCTGACTGCAGCTCTCGGGCCTATCCAGCACTAGGGCCGTTCCCACCACCTCTCTTAGAAAGGTTCCTCAAAACGTCTATTCCTCACTGTAGGTCCCCCAACTTGCCTGCGTCCGGGAAAACACTGTCGCACTGTAGTTTTGCTGAGAACACTTGCTTCCTTTTTCACTGAACCACACACACCCTCTGTTGTACTTGTTCCTGTATCCTCCTGACACGTCTCCACTCTTCACTATCACTGAACAACTACTGAACTAAGATGGCCGAAACTAAACTCCCAGAGATCCCTCAGTTCCCCCTTGTCACTGAGCCCGGCCCATCCTAAGTTAACTCTATATGTGCCCCCAACTACCATAAAGGTAATGTAATCTTAAACAGCATCTCTGCTGCCATCTAATGGCCGTACCTGAAAACAACAGTTTTTCAGATGACTCAAACATACACAAGATTATTAAAACAGTACAGTTCCATAGGGGAGTGGAGCAGACATTCTCCACACACCCCTCACAAGCTGACCCCAAGAGTTAATTCTTTCTGCAGTTAACATACTGTTGCAGAACACAAACAAGAAAAAACAACATTTAGCAATGCATTATTTAACCTTAAGCTCTTCAAGAAGGGTGTGAACAGCTTCTCCATTCCTTTACACCTGTACTATGTTCTTTTTGTACACTAGGGCTCCAAGTGCTACACAATAGTAATGCATGGAGCGTTCAACCATATCATTATTATATATGAAGAATTTACAAAATGCTGTTTTTGTTGTTTTCTCCTTCGAATTTGGCTTTATGTATTTTTATATTGTTTGTTTGCTTGTTTTTGTAGGAGATTTGTGTATACGAAAATCGTGGTTATACGAAATGGAGCTTTCTCCGGATTTAAAGAACTTATCAATATGTATGTATATAATTTATGTACATTTACTAGCCAGAACACTGTATTGCTAGCAAATTTTTAATACTGAATTTTCTTTTCTGTATGCTTTACAAAACTGCTTTCTGTAAAATTACATACATATACATAACCGGTGGGAGGTAATTCCTGCACTATGGCATACGTGCACATTATCATGATTGAACTGGTACATCACAATGACCATCTGCAGTGTTGATGTGATTGACAAGCACACTCCCACACTTATTACTGGGATTTGAGAATATACCCTGTATAGCATAGTATTCAATTCTAAAAGATTTTATGGAGCTCTGTGGCTACTCGGATTAGAAGCTTCCACCAGCAACAGCAAAATTTGCCATTTTTAGGCATGGGAAATAGCTGTAAGCAGAGAGGTGAAAACATAGTAAGGTTTCTTCCATGCTTAAGTTTGGCAATTGCTGTTAGGATAAAAAGTTTTTCCAAGATGATGAAAATTATTATTTCTGTCAATGGGTGGAATAGTCTGGAATGAAGAGCTAATCCTCGTCAAAATGAATTTCAAGTTTTAAAGGACAAAATTACATAGTTTAAATGGTCACTGTCATTTTAACAAATACATAAATAGTACAAGTTAATCTAAGAAATTTCTAAAATATATCAGACAAATCTGCTTCTTTCTTACACTTATGAGCCACTTCTCTCTTCCTAAATCTCGATCTTATTATTCACTGTGAAAAAAACTGCTGAAAAACTTCCTACAATTAAAAACAGATAAACAGAAGACTTACTGAGAGATCAGATTACAGCTTCTTTTGATGGTTATGGAGATGAGAGAAGAATGGAGTTGCATATTTAGGCAGAGAGATAGACAAAGATGTTCCTGCTGCTTTCGTGTGTTTTTTTTTTACCCCAGTGCTGGATGCACAGCTATACTGCTCAGTACTGCTATATAATATCCTCCATGCTTCTGCTGCTGCTTCTGAACATGTGCAACATATAGAAAAGAGCACCAATCATTCATGTCTCTATGTGCAGTGTATGATAGACATCATAGCAGTTAGCCCTCACATCTTAGATCAGAGAGAACTGAAAATTACAGATAGAGTCTGGATAGGGAGAAACTAGAGAAAATGTAGGAAGCAAGTCCTAGAATGCGCAGAAATATTGTTATTCCTAATGTACACATACAAAAGCCTATTCTGAAAAGTCACTTGAAATGATAGGTTATGCTTATATAAAGAGGGGACAGATCTAAAGACAACTTCTCATGATGTCAATGGTACCACTCATATTCAAAAATAAATTTGTATCTCTTTAGTCCTTTAAATATTTTCAAAAAAAATTGGCTCTTCATAGCTAAGATTATCTGTTGGCATATTAGTGTGCATAACTTTTTCATATGCATTTTAATCTAAGAACTTTCTATGCACAGAAGTCCATTGGGTGGTCTTTTTTACACTCATAACTGATAGGCTGACAGTCACTGATTAGGACCACCCACTGGACTCCTAAGAAAAGAAAATCAGGTATTTGAATAAACTAAAACATAAGTATGGCCTTGTTCACATATAAGTGATTTTTTTCAGGTTAAAAAAAAAATCAACCATGTTTTCAGTGCTCTGGATCAGTTTATCATCCATTTTCAATCTCAGTGTCAATTTTTCAATTTTTACAATCTCTGTCCTTCCCTAGCTACTACTAGTATTCAGTCAGTGAAAAATGGACAGGACACAGCTAGATAGCATTAATATTTTAACGGACACTTTCACATGGGTGAATTTTCTCCACAAAACAAACTAGTGTGAGACACTCTCTGGGCCCGATTCATCAAGGCCAGTATTGGTCTTGCCGGCTTTGATGAGGAGATGGGCCTGACACGTGAATAGCTCCATAGAGAAATGTGTCAGTGTGCTGTCAATTAAAAAATAACAGTACATGTATAACAAATACAGACGTGAATAAATCCTAAAGTTTCATTCTCATATCCATTTTTTTTTTTTTTTGCATACAAAAAATGTACAGCTTCTCACTAGTGTACTGGATCCAAATTGTATCCATTTTTGGTCCATGTGTTAATTTTTAACATTAGTTTGGCATGATGCAGAACAATAAAAATAAAAAAATTACAGATTTCTACTGCCCATTACACAATAAAAAAATAAACAGCACTAGGATGACACACAGATGACATCCAAATTATATCCATTTTTATCCACTGACTTTCATTGGCAAGTTTGATCCAAAATACAGATCAAAAACAGATGTCTCCATTTTTTGCAGTCTCTTGGTTCGCAAAAAAGGCCCAAATGTGAACAAAAAATGTACAGAGGACAACATGAAACATGTTAGATAATTTTGTGATACTCTGTTGGGAATTCTTTATGCTATGTGAGTTTATGTGTAGTCACCAAGTAGTTATTATGTGAATTGTCGCCTTGCAATGGTTTTGCCTGCATGTTATGATAATGTGTTAAATTAATATTGTGAGAATTTGAAAATTTGAGAAAAGGTAAGGATGGATTCGTGTGCAATGACGGTGAGGCTAGGGTCATACGACTATTTTTTCTGTCATCCGAGAAAAACGGTCCAACTATGTTAATCACTCTCTGATCAAACTCTGATTACAATTTGATCAGAGTTTGATCCGATTTTTTCCTAAGCGGAGAATGAAAAAAAAAAGGTCTCCAACCTCTCCATTTCATCAGCCCTTGAAAATCCGAGTGCGGTCCGATTTTTTCCACGAACTCATAGACATGAATAGATGCGTGTCATCCGATCGGATGCAACTCGTGCATGCTGCAGCTTTTTCCTCGGACTGATTCTGTCCGAGAAAGAAAGCTGGACATGTGTACTGCCCCATAGAATAACATGGGAACAAGTGCTATCCGTCAAAAGAATGCATAGCGCTCATCTGATTTTTACATGCGTGTGCACGAGCTCTAAAGAAGTAATTCTCAAAGATCTGAAGAACATTTCCAGGCAAATCCATTCTCATTTTTCCCTGTTGGGTAAAAAGTAGACTCGTCTATAATGCAACAATGACTTGTTTAAATGTAAATATTGCTTTGAGGGTCATTTAACAATTGTCCCATCCTTTTGTTACAATAAATTGCTGGTGTAAAGGTGCCTTAAAGAGTTAAGTCATGATTGAACAAATTGTTGTTTATTTTAAAGGCACGTCGTAATTTTATTCTTCAGAACAAAATTAGAAAATGAGCATTTAAAAATAGCTCCGATTAATAAAAAGGAAAGTGTTTAGTTAGGAGTTTTAATTGGTGTTTCGTTCACAGTACAATTTCATCATAATATAATTTCATGGCGCTGTAAACAAATGCTGAAATTGTAAATTGCATAAGGACAAAGCTTGAGCTGCACGATACAAGCTCAGCATTAGTCTCCTTATTCTAATGAAGCTGAGTAAAAACATAACTCCTATAATTATTTACTAAGCACAGAATATATGCAGTGTATTCAGCGCCGAACAAAAGCACCTACTGCACATAATCACATTATATGTAAGTGTGGCACCCCAGGGGTCTGGTTTTCCACAGTAATGTAATGTTATGTCTGAGAGCAGGTGGGAGGTCCTTTGGTCAGGGATCCTGTGCATGCCACACCTCCTGCCCAGTCTTGGGAGGGGAAGAACTTCCCCTGTATAAACCCTGGGCTGAGGCAGGGTTAGTCAGTCAAGGAGAGTAGAGACAGAGAAGCAGCATAGGAGAAAACAGCAGAAGCTCAGTGGAGCAATACTACTACGAGTCAGGGGCTGGCAGCTGCAGAGCTCGCCCTGACTGAGAAGCTTTCTTACCGGACCCGGCGTCCGAGGCTGTGGGGACTAACTCTTACCCAGCAGCAGAAGCCGACCGGCAGGGGATTTCAGGTCCTCAGGCCCAGAAACCCGAAGGCACGGTCACACGCGTGGGACCAGCACCGCCATCGTGGAGCGGAAGCCATTAGAAGGCCCCGAGTCACCGGCCATACGGGTGAGCACCACACGGTACACTCAGGGACGTGGGCTACTTATATCCGCTTCTAGCAAGGTAGCCAGAAGAGTACAGTCAGTTTGGGAGGCCTACAACTCCGCCTGGCCAGGGGAGATCCCATCTGCTCAAGGACTGACCAGGCCCCGTTCACTAGCAAGTACTCCGGGAGGGTCTATCGTTGTTACCAGTAAAGACCCTGAATTACACCGCACCGTCTCTGAGTGGTTCCTGCTACCCCCATCATCTACATCTGCTGCCCTGAGGCCATACCCCTCCCGTTGGGGGTTATACCATCTACGCTGCACCATCCATCCACCGGCCTCAGCGGACTGTCCTGCAGCGGCAGCTCCATAGCTGCATTCAACGGGTGGCGTAGTCGTCCTGCATCTACCGCTGTTACATCGCCGCTCAGTTTGACTCCCTGGGCACGGACCGGGTCACCGCCACGAGACTACAACCCTCAAGAGATCCGGCTCCGGGTAAGCTCCCGCGTGCGCAACGCAGCGCGACACAGGCCCAGGGGCGCGTCAACTTTGGCGTAGTCGGCAGGATTTCGTGCCCGCAACCACCGGGTACTGCGTGCCTGAAAAAGAGACTTTTCAAACTTACCTGTGGTGAAGATTCCCGCCATCCGGCGCCATCTTCTGCCTTCTTCCCGCCATCCGTGGAGTTTTCCCGCCATTGGACGCCATCTTGAGGACGCCGCGCGGGAAGAAGAGGGGCGTGGACTCCGAAAGCGCGCGAGAACTGAAGCCCCGCCTCACGTCCGGACGTTGCGTAAGGTCCTGGAAGGAGCCCAGCAGACGCCGACGTCACCGGAGCGCGACGGAAGGTCCTCAACCCTGACGATCTACTGCGGAGCCGCGGCCTACGGAACAGGATCATCGCAAGGTAGGCCACGGTCCACTAGGGGGGAGGAAGATGTCGGATGCGGAGGAGAGCTTCATTGCCTCAACCCCCGCCAGCGCCACCGCTGCTGCAGTTATGCCCTTCACCATGCCCTATATCCCGGGAGCAGCTTGGCTACCCCAGTACTCAGGGGAGTCACATACCCTGCATGACTTTAGAGAAAAGCTGGATAGCCTCTTCCAGGTGTACCCCCTCACAGAAGAGCAAAAAGTGAGCATCCTGGTGGCCCAACTAACCGGGGCAGCCAAAAGGGAAGTAAAATCCTGGCCACCTGGGAGGAAGACTGTCGCAGGGATACTAACCCGGCTGAAGGACACCTTTGATACCCGCACCTCAGCCGAGATTAAGCTTAGATTCTACGGGTGCAAGCAGCGAGCGCATGAGAGTATAAGGGACTATGCACTAAACCTACAAGAGGCCCTGAGGGCCATTAAGCAGACCGACCCTGATGGAGTGGGAAACGAGGACAGGCTGTTGACCGAACAGTTTATAGAGGGACTGTATTGTAATACCCACCGAACCCAGTTGCGGGCAATGGCCTTACAGGATCCCCATCTGGGCTTTGCACAGTTCAAGGACAGAGCCATCCGGGTGCTCCGAGAACCGGCACCGGGTGGCGTTGTGACCCACAAGCGCCCTGCTATCACTTACCACCAGGAGGCGGCGCCCTTGTCGGCAGGGCCTGTGGGAGCTGATGCGCAGGCTTTGGACAATGACCAGGCTCCAGACCTACACCATCAGGTCCAAGAGCTAGCTAAGAGCGTTGCTGCGCTAACCCGAACTGTGCAGTCTTTACAGGCTTCCACCCCAGGGAAGATCCAGCTGGCATCCGGACCGGAGGACATCCCGTGGCGTCGACCAAGGAGGACCCCACCGGCCAGAGGAAGACCCAGTGACCGATACAGCGAGGACGGACGACCCATCTGCCGCCGCTGCAATCAACCTGGACATATGGCAAGGTACTGTTCTTTAAACGGGCACAACCTGGGGTAGAGGGCCAACCCCCAGGAAAAAGATCACCAGGCCCATCGAACTGGCGCGACAGATATGTGGGAGGACGTCCAGTCTTGCCTGTGGTACTGGATGGCATTCCCATGAGTGCCCTACTGGACACCGGGTCACAGGTCACCACCATCCCGTACGTGCTCTTTAAGCAGTACTGGAATGACTCGGATATTACCCGCTACCCTGACGACGACTTGAGTATCATCGCCAGCAATGGCCAGCCCGTGCCACAGATCGGATTTAAAGAGGTGACCATCAAAATCGGTAGAGTCGAACTGGCAGCACAGGGACTGATCATTGTAGATATTGACAAACATGAGAGTCACCCAAAAATAACTCTAGGAACTAATGTAATTGAAAATTGTCTTGCAGAGGTGATTTTCCTTTTACAGCAGGTTGCCAAGAACGCCAGCTCCGGCGAGCAGCGGGTGCTCCATAAAGAGATCCGGGCACTGATGCGACGGCAACAGGTGGAACTCTCCGGCGGTGAGATTGGTAGCGTAAGAATGTGTGACCCTTTTCCTATTGCCATGCCCCCAAAAAGTGAAATGATGATTTGGTGCCGGGCAGCTATTGGTCTGAGAGGTAGAGATTACCAGGCAATGGTAGAACCAGTTTACTCGGATAGTAGGCCCACCATTTTGACAGCACGGGGGGTGGTTGATGTACGCCATGGGAGGGTGCCCGTTCGCATAATAAATATCGGGGAGAGGGAAGTGTACCTGCCCCGGTATGCCACGCTAGCCAAATTATATACCATTAACCAAAATTCTATACAGTCTGTGGAACCCTTGCCTCCATCTCACCCGGAGGAAGGTAACGGCTCTAAGAAAGTAATGGAGGATTGGTGTCAGCAACTACACTTGGGAACTGACTCCACTCCCTCCCACCAGAAACAGGGAGTCTACCGGGTGGTTCAAGAGTATGAGAGAGTGTTTAGTAAACACCCGTTAGACTTCGGGCGAGTCAAGGGGGTAGAACACCGCATCCCCACGGGAGATCATCCTCCCATAAAAGAGAGGTATCGACCCGTACCCCCTGCACATTACCAACACGCCAAGGGGATGCTTAGAGACATGAAGGAGGCTGGGGTAATCCGGGATAGCTGTAGCCCCTGGGCAGCCCCACTAGTTTTAGTCAAAAAGAAAGACAACACTATGAGGATGTGTGTAGATTACCGGAAAATCAACCGTATCACACACAAGGATGCGTACCCTTTACCAAGGATAGAGGAGTCTTTGGCTGCTTTAAGATCTGCTAACTTCTTCTCCACCTTGGATCTCACTAGCGGGTACTGGCAGGTTCCTGTAGCAGAGGCGGACCGGGAGAAGACCGCATTCACCACCCCGATGGGACTTAGCGAGTTCACCTGCATGCCGTTCGGACTCTGCAACGCTCCGGGAACCTTCCAACGACTAATGGAGTGTTGTCTGGGCCACAGAAACTTCGAGACGGTCCTGTTGTACCTGGACGATGTCATCGTATATTCCAAGACGTATGAGGACCACCTGAAACACCTGGCGGAAGTGTTCGAAGCTCTGGCAAGTTACGGCCTAAAGGTGAAACCCTCCAAGTGTCACCTCCTGAAACCAAAGGTGCAGTACCTGGGACACGTGGTGAGCGCTGACGGAGTGGCTCCCGACCCTGATAAGATCACCGCAATTAAGGAATGGCCAAGCCCCTCCAGCGTAAAAGAAGTGCGGCAGTTCCTCGGGTTGGTAGGCTACTACCGAAGGTTTATTCCCGGTTTCACCAAAAAGGCAGCACCTATGCAGGACCTCCTGATAGGCCAGTCCCAGAAGGCCAAGAACCAGAAGCCGCCCTTCAAATGGGAGGAGCTGGAAGAAGAGTCCTTCCGCCAGCTGAAGATGGCCCTCACGGGGGACGAAATCCTGGCGTACCCGGATTATAGCCAGCCCTTTATTCTCTACACCGACGCCAGTAACATCGGGCTAGGAGCCGTACTGTCCCAGATCCAGCAGGGGAAGGAACGAGTAATCGCCTACGCCAGCCGAAAACTGCGACCCACCGAAAGGAACCCCGAGAATTACAGCTCATTAAGTTAGAGTTCCTGGCCGTAGTATGGGCAGTCACCGAGCGCTTTAAGCATTACCTCGCTTCTTCCCGGTTCACCGTGTACACGGATAACAACCCGTTGACACACCTGGACACGGCAAGACTCAGTGCCCTGGAGCAGAGGTGGATGGCCCGTCTGTCCAACTACGAGTTCACAATCAAATACCGGGCAGGACGCTCCAATACCAACGCGGACGCCCTGTCCAGGATGCCCAACCTGCCGGACGGAGGAGAAGATCCGGAGGGACTGGAAGAAGTTGAACTCCCTGCGTTCCACCGTCATGGGACTATCCAGTATTCCCACCGGGTAAGGAGTAAGCAGGCTGCTACGTTGAACCCCTTACCCCACTACAACTGGGCGGAAACGCAAGACAGCGACCCTGCCGTCCGACTGGTGAAGGAGATGCTGACTCGGCCGGAGGCTCGCCTTGAACCAGATGCTCCGGAGGAAGCCAAACAACTATGGGCAGAGAAGAGTCGACTGTTCCTTTACAAAGGGAAGTTGTGCCGCAGAATGGTTAACTCCCGGACGCATGAATTACTCTGGCAAGTAGTGGTGCCACGAAGAGACGCAGCCATGGTGATGGAGGCATACCACGACGGAGCTGGACACTTCGGGTGGAAGAAGCTGGAGTTCCTGCTGCGCGAGCGGTTCCACTGGGTAGGCATGAGGGGAATCATCGAGAAGTGGTGCAGAGACTGTGGCCCGTGCAACCTGAGAAGGAAGGACCGTGCCAGCCAGAAGACTCCCCTGCAGTCCATCGTCACCCGGCAACCGTTGGAACTGGTAGCCTTGGATCATGTAAAACTGACCCCAAGCAGAAGTGGCTACGTCTACGCGTTAACCATCGTGGATCATTACTCCCGGTTTCTGGTTGTCGTCCCCGTCAAGGACTTAACGGCTCAAACAGCAGCTAGAGCCTTCCAGCAGCACTTTTGCCGTCCACACGGGTACCCGGACCAAGTGCTGACGGACCAGGGACCTGCCTTTGAAGCGGAGGTCTTCCAGGAATTCTGCAATCTGTATGGCTGCCGGAAGATAAGGACGACACCCTACCATCCGCAAACTAATGGACTTTGTGAGAAAATGAACCAGGTGGTAATGGATCTTCTAAAAACGTTGCCCCTGGAAGAACGCAGTCTGTGGCCTGAGAAGTTGCCCGATCTGGTGGACCTATACAACCACATCCCGGTAGGTTCCACCAACTGTACCCCGGCTTACCTAATGAGGGCAAGACCTGGTAAGTTACCTGTTGACCTGGAAATGGGAGTCCTGACACCCGAGGACACTTCACCAGAAACAGACTGGGACACAGAGAGGCAGCAGCAGTACCGGAGAGTACAGGAGAGCGTGGAGCGAAGTCTCTGTCAGGCTAGGGAAAGACAAGAGAAAACTTACAACCAGTATGCTCCCGCTGTTCCCCTGGTACCCGGAGAGCAGGTCTTGAAGAGGAAGAGACGGCTCCACAAGTTGGATGACCAGTGGGAGAAGGACCCGTACACCGTACTGCCCTCAAGCCACGAGAACCCGAAGGTTTGTACCATCAGTAAAGACGGAGGGGAAACCACAGCCATTGTATCCCGGGACCACCTGAAGAAGTGTCCCGAACAACTGAGGAACCCTGAAGAGGAACAAGAAGACCATCGACCCGTAGAGGAAAGGGAAGATATGGTTAGTACTGTGCTCGGGGACTTCCCTCGGTCTTGGACTCAAGTCAATGGTGCAGTTGTGGTACCCGTACTCACCTTCCTCCAACCAGCATCCCAAGCACCTACGGAGCAACAGGTAGAGCTGGAAGAACAGCCGGTCCAGGAGGCAGAAGACTCCACACAAGCAGGACAGGAGGATCAACCCTCTGCTTATAGTGAGCCTGCCGTACCCCTAGTGAGACAAAGAGCCGGTAGACAGCTGCCCAGTTTACCCTTGACAGCTCCTACACCCTGTAGTTCAGGGCCAGACAGTCAGCTCCGTAGGTCCACTAGGGCCACTAGAGGCCAGTTACCCGCACGCTGGAGGATTTGAAGTGTATAAATTGTTTTATTTATGTTTATCTGTGTATTGTTGCTTGTGTATAATTTTGTGTTTCCAGTTATTTTTAGGAATCCTTGGTGGATTTACCGGGAATCCTTGTACATAGTTGGAGCGTAACCCAGGATGGACTAGAGACTGTTAAGGACTCGGGGTAAGACAGACCCCTACCTGGTTACGTCTCCCTGTTTTGGTGAAATGGACACCTTGCTTTCTTCAAAGACTACACCCGGTTACGGACATGCCGTGACCACCTTTATGTGTTTCTTCTTATTGTACTATTATTGTTGTTATATCTTGTTATGTTTTTTCTAAGATATGTTTAGTCCCGGAGTACTAAATTTCACTAGGGGGGAATGTGGCACCCCAGGGGTCTGGTTTTCCACAGTAATGTAATGTTATGTCTGAGAGCAGGTGGGAGGTCCTTTGGTCAGGGATCCTGTGCATGCCACACCTCCTGCCCAGTCTTGGGAGGGGAAGAACTTCCCCTGTATAAACCCTGGGCTGAGGCAGGGTTAGTCAGTCAAGGAGAGTAGAGACAGAGAAGCAGCATAGGAGAAAACAGCAGAAGCTCAGTGGAGCAATACTACTACGAGTCAGGGGCTGGCAGCTGCAGAGCTCGCCCTGACTGAGAAGCTTTCTTACCGGACCCGGCGTCCGAGGCTGTGGGGACTAACTCTTACCCAGCAGCAGAAGCCGACCGGCAGGGGATTTCAGGTCCTCAGGCCCAGAAACCCGAAGGCACGGTCACACGCGTGGGACCAGCACCGCCATTGTGGAGCGGAAGCCATTAGAAGGCCCCGAGTCACCGGCCATACGGGTGAGCACCACACGGTACACTCAGGGACGTGGGCTACTTATATCCGCTTCTAGCAAGGTAGCCAGAAGAGTACAGTCAGTTTGGGAGGCCTACAACTCCGCCTGGCCAGGGGAGATCCCATCTGCTCAAGGACTGACCAGGCCCCGTTCACTAGCAAGTACTCCGGGAGGGTCTATCGTTGTTACCAGTAAAGACCCTGAATTACACCGCACCGTCTCTGAGTGGTTCCTGCTACCCCCATCATCTACATCTGCTGCCCTGAGGCCATACCCCTCCCGTTGGGGGTTATACCATCTACGCTGCACCATCCATCCACCGGCCTCAGCGGACTGTCCTGCAGCGGCAGCTCCATAGCTGCATTCAACGGGTGGCGTAGTCGTCCTGCATCTACCGCTGTTACATCGCCGCTCAGTTTGACTCCCTGGGCACGGACCGGGTCACCGCCACGAGACTACAACCCTCAAGAGATCCGGCTCCGGGTAAGCTCCCGCGTGCGCAACGCAGCGCGACACAGGCCCAGGGGCGCGTCATAAGTATGTGTATATTCCTATTAAATGAAACAAAGTTCAGCAGTCCCATCAGAAAAATATTGGATGCAAAACTGATTCTCCCAGGCTGTAGGGTAAGACATACAAAGATACTGTAATATAAATCCCTAAAAATACAGGCAGCACTCCAGTAGTTCCAAGTTCAAAAAAGTGAAGGTTTAATCCACCTGTGCAACGTTTCTGCTTCAAGTACTCAGTGTTGCAAGCAGAAACCTTACATTTTTTAAGCTTGGTAATACTGGAGTGCTATCTCTATTTTGCCAAGGCAGATCTAGGTTTTCCTGCACCCCAGGGCTAAAAATTCAATTTGGTGTCCCATCCTAAACACAGCTTAAAGAGGTTGTCCACTATTTTAACATTGATGACCTAGCCTTAGGATAGGTCATTAATGTCTGTTCGGTTGGGGTGTGACACCGGCAACCCTGACGATCAGCTGTTCTCAATGCCAGTGGCAGCCGGAAGTGCTTAATTAGGAAGCTGCTCCATCTACTGCACATCCGCCCCCTATTGATTTGAATAGCAGCAATGACATCAGCAGGTAACCTCAACATACTGTTGCATATTGACTTATACTCCGGAAGTGCTGGTGGTCTGAGCTTCAGTTGTTTTTGTGTTTGAAAGATGTGAATACAATTGACAGCAGAGCTTTCTACTGGTTCTCTGATACCTCAGACCACTGCATGAAATGAGATGTTAAGCTCATGAGCCATGCAGATCGGAAATATAACAAATCAATTATCACTTGTTGAAAAGTTCTTTTACACACGTCAATGCAAAATGTATGGGGCAAAACAAATGTTTTATAGTTCTGTCCCCATACAATTTGATTATTGTTGCAGCACATACTCTGTTTATATGAGACAATATGCTGCTGATGTATCGTGGCATGAGACAGTAGCCGTGGGTGAGGTACTTGTCTTCCACGCCCTACATGCTACATGAAAATGGTGTGTGTTCTTATTATCTAAGCAATACTCCTCTGCAGACTGCATGGTGCCACTATATCTGGCAGGCCAGGACCAGGTGTTAGAGAACGAATTGAGGGATATCAAAGTGCAAAAATAAACTCCTTTTTACTGAACATGAACTTGATAAGAGCTATGTACATCACACAATAGGCACATTTATGCACATAGGCACATAAGTATTAAAGTCTCGATATAACACCTCAGTCTATGATGCGTCACAGTCTACCCTATGGTCACTACCGCCATCGCTTAGTCATTATATCCACAATAATATGCAGAACACAGGCCCTATTGAAAGATGATGCCACTCTGGTAGACCGCAAGTCTATTGCTTTTGAGTCACTTCAGCGATGCGTTATGCTGGCCAGCTTCATCCCCTGAAACATGGGCCTGGTCCCCTCTGTACCATATTATACATCTCAGGTCACAGCTCACATAATTGTCCGAGTTCCTCTGTCTAGCCTCACACTCTTCCGGGCTCTCTCTGTCTGCTCACTAGGCTCTGGTTCTATTCACACGGTACTGGCATTGTTCACACGATTTGGTCTCTGTCCACACGATTCTGTCTCTGCTCCCATGGCCCCACTTCTGCTCACTGGTTCTCTCTGTTACTCTTCCTCGCTCCTTACTGAGGCATCACTTCCTGGATTTATCTAGCACTGATGATTGTGACTATAAACCAGCTCAGATGCTTCATATGTCTTTACTAATACAGGTTCAGTTGTCAACCCCTCCCCCTCTCTGCCCTTCTGGGCATTTTATAACTCTTAACTGCAACATTGCTATCACATGACCTGGTGTTGACGCGCCCAGGGGATGGGGACGACTCGGTACCCAGGCCTTTGCCTGGTTTGGGGGTGTCGCAGTGGTCGGCTTCCGTACCCTGGGGTCACTCTTGAAAAAGGGAATTGGAACTTGGATAGAGATAAAAATAGAGTAAATAGTTTGTGACGCCACCTGTGGTACCTGGTAAGGATTACCAGCGCTGCTGCAGACCTCCGGGGGGGTGATGGGATGGCAGCTGGGATGTTTCTGCTCCCCACAGGCGGAGTGGGCCCCCGGGGCAGTGTGGAGTTTGATGGTGGGTGGTGATGCTGGGGCTTGTAGTGCAGGCGGGATGACGCAGCAGGAGTAACTGACACAGGCAGGGGATTCGCTTCAATACCTTTACTGGTGCGTATGTCAGGTACGGTCCAGGGTACTCAGTAGGATGGGTGCACTTCAGGACTTCTCCCCAGTGAGCGGGTATAAGGCCTCCTGGTCCGTGTCTGCCTCTCTGTATGCTCCTGGCCAGCCTGCAACTGGGCCTAGCTTATGTGTCGTGCTGTTCCTTCACCTGTCGCTTGGTAGTAGGGCCTTCTGCTGGCAACCACTATCCCTGGTCGCCGGGGCCTTCGTGGTTCCTGGTCCTGTAATGGGTCTAGCTTCAGGTCGGCCAGGGACTTGTAGTCCTCCTGGTATGCCTGTGATCCCTACTGGGTATAAAGGGACCCTGTAGGCGCGGACCCGGTGTCCAGTTTGTATACCGGGGTGAGCCTATGATGCTCCTCTGCCCCCTCAACTCCCCTCTCCTTTCTGCTCTTGCCTTCAGCCACAATCAGGGCCCTCAGGACTCAGCAGCAGACGTGCTGCGTCTTCGCTGCTCTCAGCGTCAGCACGCTCTCAGACTCTCTGGCTCTGTCTGAACTGAACTACCTGGCTCCACCCTCCATATATATATCCCTAACAGGCTCCCTCTGGTGGTATGAGGTGGAAGGATGGAGGTGTTTGTATGTAATGAGGGCCTCTTGTGGAGAAGTCCATCCATGCACCCTTCGTCCTGTGGTACCTGTGAACAGCAGGGTGCCACAGTGTCTCACCTTATCTCTTCCCTCCAGTAAAAACAAAAATTCTACTCTTCCTGTTTGCTTCCCCTTTTTTGTTCCTGTACCTACAATCTCAGGCTGCTACTTGGCGATGTTTACTTATTTAAGTTTACTTAGTAAATCTTCCCTGTACATTCAGCTTCAGAGGTCCTCGATTTCCATACACTGACAATAATTATTTTTCAGGATGTATAAAAGATGCGGACAGCATTTTCTCGATCATCGACTTCCCACTGTCATGTGTACACAGGCCAATGATCAGGAACAAACACTCCTATGAACTATTGTTGGACAAATATTAACCTGTATAAAAGGGCCTTAAGGCTCTGTTTATATTAACTTTAATGAGGTACTTTGGGTTTCCATTTGGCATTTTCCAAGATGGATTTATGGAGAAGTTCAATTGCAAACTATGTTAATTGTTTTATTACACTGCAATTGAATCTTATGTCACTTAAACATGAGATAAAGAACCTACAGAGAGAAACGGCGTACGCCACATTCATTAAGTATTTTGTTTACATTTTGCACCTTATTTGACAAGTAATTTGGCTTTCCTGGAAATGGATGTTGCTTACGATGCACCACATTATGCCAAAATTTTATTTTCTAAAGCAAGCCAACCAAGAAGTGGTATAGTATTAGATAAAAGTGGCTAAAGATGCTCCAGTTTTATTATCCTGCTTGAACGACTGTGATAAATTTACTGCAGCTAGTCCAAAATTTGCCAACAATTTGGGGGACGTATAAATCCTGCCTCAATCCCACCCACTTCCAGTAGCTTCAAAAATTGACCCCAAAACATGTAACTCACCCCTTTCAGCTCAGGAGTAAATCTGGGATAGTTGGCAATTATGCTAATCTAATTTTAAACTGTCTAGATTTAAAGAGGCTGCCCAGTCTGATATATAATATGAAATAAAAATGAGCATTCATTCTATGTGACTGCAGAATGCTGAATCTTGACATTGTGCTGTTTGCATGGTGTCATGATTCCACAGTATTCCCTGTGCAACTGGGCACTCATGTGAAAGCATGTATGTGATTTTCATACTTGCAATCATGTTCCGACTTGACTCTCTGAGCTTCTATCAGTAGAAGAGGATTGAGAGAAGTTGCCTGAGACTACATGTGGTTACATGACTGTCCACTACTGAAGAATCTTGACAGTGTGCGCAGTGCACACTGTCACATTTCTGCAATTTGAAGTCTCCAAAAGTGACTGCAAACTTTTATTATGAGACCAAACAATCTCTTTAAGCCTTATTCAGATGTCTGTTTTTCACGAATGTGTTGTAACCATGGTTTTCACGGTTAGAACATGTACCCAGTTTAGACTTATAGTTCACATGCCCATTTTTTAATGCAGACCGTGTGTTCATGCAAAAATTACAGATGCATACATTTTTTACCAGCATCACAGAAGAAAAGTGCTAATACAAACCTATGGGTCTGTGAAAATCATGGACAGCACACGGATGGCATCAATGTGCAGTCTGTGTGTTGCCCGTTATTAATATTGTATTGTATTGGAGAAACGTTGTCATACATTCATTTATTTATTTATTTATTTATTTTTCCATACTTGAAAAACACTGATCAAGTTTGAATGTTAAAAACTGACACACGACCAATCACAAATGAAACTTGGATCCAAAACACTGATGACACACATACTATTTGATTTGCATACGTGAAAAAACACAGGCGTCTGAATGAGGCCTAAGAGAGTATTGATAAATCTACCCAATTTTCGGAAGAAAAAAAAAACAACACCAGAAACAAAAACAGAACATAAAAGCAAAAGGATACTGAATAAACTGGCATTCCTATGTGTGCATTTTGCTGAAGGAAGCCGGAAACAATTATTTATTATTTAACGGTCTTCGGCTTGATCTCAAGCCATTGAGACTTGATGGATGAATGTAGTATTCAGCAGTTAGAAGGTATACAAAAGACTAAATTAAATATAAATTTTAATTAGATTGTATTAAAATAGACCCGGGATATGAGGCCAGTTGACAAACCAATAGTGGATAGACCACTATTTCTCATAGGGGCACTGACACGACTTGTCAGACCCAACATTTAGCTCCTTGCCACTGCAGGAGCTTTATTGCTACTCTGTACCCACATAGTCTTCCAACTCACCTGATGATCTCTCCACAAATGCGTAGGGAGGCTACATATCTGTTTGTGGGTAATTAATAATAGGCTACACTTGGGGACTGCCCTTGTGAGGGTAGGAGCAATGCAGGGGCATGGCAGGGGTTTGTAGAAGAACCCCCCTTCCCTCTGTATCATATATTCTTTTCTGCTCCAGCCTTACAAGCCTGAGAATGAGAGAGTGACCATGAAAATTGGTGAGACCAAATCTTTTTGTAACTAGAGCACTGTTTATATTGAGCACTAGCACTTTATTATATTGTTGTGTCATTTGTTGGTTTGTCAATTGGCCTCATATCCTGGGTCTATTTTAATACAATCTAATTAAAAGTTATATTTTAATTTAATCTATTGTATACCTTCTCCCTGCTGTATATTCTTGTCAATATTGAGAGGTTTCTAACAGGTCGGTTACAATTACCATAACCTTGCTGATTTTCTAATCAACGATCTGTAGGAAGATCAATCTTGTGCAAGCCTACATAGTTCTGACTCGCCCCCTGGGCCGTGGGGCACTCGAGACCGGACTCCATGGCAATGCTGGGAGTAGTAGTGGCGACCCGGTCCCGTGGCTCAGGGTGGTCAGACCAGTGGTAGTCTATGATGTGCTGTAGGTAATGTCCGACTGCGCCACCCGTGGATTGCGGTCAGGGAGGACCGCCGCCGCAAGGCAGACCGCTTAGGCTGGTGTTGGGGATGCAGCAGGGAATAGTACGACTCCGCACGGGAGGAGTGTAGCCTCAGGGCCGGTAATAGGATGCTGGGGGTGATGGTGCAGGCGCAGCAGTAACCACACAGAGTCCAAGAATGCAGTCCAGGGTCTTTTACTGATCTTATCACAGACCCACCTGGAGTACAGGGTAGGAATGGACCTGGGTGTCTGAGGGCATTCGGGCGAGCTCCGCTGGTCAGGGTGAGTGGGTAGGCCTACCGTTCTCTCTCTCTGCCCTTGCTGACTATCTCCCCCTTTAGTGGTATGATAGCCCACGTCCCTGAGCTTGCCGTGTACTACGCCTGTATGGCTTGCGACTCGGGCCTTAGGTACCTGTAGCTTCTCCGTGCTGTACCGGTACTTCTGTGTGGCAGAGCCTCCAGGCTTCTTGGCCAAGGGACCTGAAATCCCTTGCGGGTTGGTTTTCTGCTGTAGGGCCTGCAACCCTGACAGCCTCGGACCCTAATGTCCGGTTGTGTACTCTCTCTCTCTGCCAGGACCAGCTCTCGTCGCCTCTGTCCCTGGCTTTCTGCTCCTCCTTTGCCTCCTGGACTCCTCAGCTGCGGTTGACCTGTCCCTCTCTTCTGGGAACCCTTCTGCATGCTTCAGTAGCGGGTCCTGGTCCCTCTAACCCTGCCCTCAGTACCAGTTTTTATAGGGGCAGCCTGCTCCCCCTACTGGCCTGGGACAAGAGGTGCTGCATGCAAATGGTCCATGACCAGAGAACCTCCCTCCTGCTCTCAGACACAGCCTTACAAGTTTGTGGCATCCAGGCCTGGGGTGACACATTCCCCCCTAGGAAAGCTTAGTACTCCGGGACTAAACAAGAAACACGATACAGGGTAGAAATTATAACATAAACATAACAGAGAAGAAAACAACAAACAACACCACATATTGAGTTCTTTAGGTCACAGTATGGCCTGTGACCGGGTGTCCATATCACCAACAAAAGAAGAGGGTCACAGTATGATCCGTGACCGGGTGTCCATTTCACCAACACAGCGGGAGCCTTAACCAGGTGGGGGTCTGTCCTTGCCCCGAGTCCTTGACAGTCTTTATTCTTTCCTTTGGTTAGGCTCCAAACATATTTACAAGGAAGTCCTGGTTACTCAAAGTTCATAACCTTTTAGTCCATTTGTCACTATGAAAAACTGGAAAACAGTATTAATAACCAGGGTACAAACATAACACATTAAATATATACATTATACATTTAGATCTTCCAGCGAGCTGGCATTTGACCCCTAGTGCTCCTGGTTGACCTCCTTAACCCACTCTCTGGTGGTGGACCAAAATGGCTTTCCCCACCTTCATTGAGGGTACAGCTACTAGCTGGTTGTACAGGCAGGGCAGGCAGCTGTCTGCGGGTCCTTTGGCTCACCACAGGCATGGCAGGCTCACTGTCAGCAGAGGGTTGACTCTCCTGGGCTGCTGGCGTGGGTTCTTCCGCCTCTGGGGCCGCTTGCTCTTCTTGTTCTTCCTGTCCTCCTGTAGGCTCCTGCTGGGTAGGCTGAATGAAGTGTAGGACGGGTACCACTATTGCACCATTTATCTGAGTCCAGGTCCGGGGGAACTCTCCGAGAACTGTGCTGATCATCTCTTCCTTGTCCTCTGCGGGTTCAAGGTCATCTTGATCTTCACTTGGACTCTGTAGTTGCTCGGGGCACCGTTTTAGGTGGTCTCTGGAGACGGTGCTAGTGGTTTCTCCTTCATCCTTGGTAATCACACATACCTTCGGGTTGTCGTGGTCAGACTGCAGTACTGTGTACGGGTCTCTCTCCCACTGGTCATCCAGCTTGTGTAACCTTCTATTCCGCTTCAGGACCTGCTCACCAGGTTCCAGGGGACCAGCAGGGGTGTGTTGGTTGAAGAGCCTCTCTTGCTTTTCCCTCGCTTGAGCTAGACTCCTCTCCACACTCTCCTGTACCTTCTTGTACTGTAGCCGCCGTCCCGTATCCCAGTCTGCGTCTGGGGAGGTGTTCTCAGGTGTCAGGACTCCCATCTCCAGGTCTATCGGCAGTTTACCTGGTCTTGCTCGCATCAGGTAAGCCGGGGTGCAATTTGTAGCATTCACAGGGATATGGTTGTACAAGTCAATCAGGTCTGGCAGCTTCTCCGGCCACAGGCTGCGTTCTTCCAGGGGTAACGTCTTGAGTAGAGATGAGCGGTGGTCGACTAGAACTGTTCGCCAATCTCAAATTCGAGCTGTTTTGGGCGGTGTTCGAGTTGTTCGACGAACCCGAACGATTTGCAAAAAATTCGGCTGTTCGAGGTTATGTTCGATAACTGTTCGTGCACCAAAAGCGTGTCCTGCATGTCTGGCGCTATTTAGAGCACCAATCATGCAGGGATTGTCTGCCACTCACTGTAATGCCACAGCCATGGTGGTTGTGGCATTACAGTGATTGCCCAAATCGATGGGAACAGTGCCAACAGTGAAACATGAAAAGCCGGCAATTCAGCAGCGGCATACACCTGTACCCGACAATTTAGAACCGAAAGAATAGAGCTTCACACATAGATTAGATAGATATAAACATGTCAGCCACATATATACGAAGTACAGTGAAAGTGCTGCTTACTGTACTTGTCATTTAGCGTAAAGGATTTATCAAAAAAAATAATAGTGTTTTCGTGCACCGTCTCTTTAAAAAAGCCGGCCGGCAATTCAGCAGCGGTACCCGACAATTTATAACAGACAGAATAGAGCATCATACATAGATTAGATAGATAGAAACATGTCAGCCACATATATACGAAGTACAGTGACAGTGTTGCTTACTGTACTTGTCATTTAGCGTAAAGGATTTATCAAAAAAAATAATAGTGTTTTCATGCACTGTCTCTTTAAAAAAGCCGGCCGGCAATTCAGCAGCGGTACCCGACAATTTATAACAGACAGAATAGAGCTTCACACATAGATTAGATAGATAGAAACATGTCAGTCACATATATATGAAGTACAGTGATAGTGTTGGTTACTGTACTTGTCATTTAGTATTAAAATAAAGGATTTATTATTAAAAAAATTGGCGTGGGGTTCCCCTTAATTTTAGGCTCTAGCGGAGGTTAAGCAGACGGCTGGGGCAGATGTTTGAAGCCTGGGAAGGGGGTAATACCCACGGAGCTTCCCAGGCTACTAATATCAGCCCCCAGCTGAATACATAGCCTTTACTAGCTATTAAAATGGGGGACCCCCCAAAAAAAATGACGTGGGGTCCCCCCTAATTTAATAGCTAGCAAAGGCTAGGCAGACAGCTGGGGGCTGATATTAATAGCCCAGGAAGGGAGCCATGAATATTGGCCCCCTCCCAGGCTAGAAACACCAGCCGTCAGCCGCCCCAGAAATGGCGCATTCATAGGATGCGCCAATTCTGGCACTTAGCCTCGCTCTTCCACGCTGCCCTGGTGCGGTGGCAGGGGGTAATAGGGTTGGGGTTGATGTCAGCTTATAATGCCAGCTGACATCAAGCCCAGGTTAGTAATGGAGAGGCGTCTATAAGACACCCCCATTACTAACCCCATAGTCAAAGTTAAAAAAAACACAAACACCCAGAATAAAGTCCTTTAATTGAAATAAAGACACAATCCTTTATTGTTCTAAATTAAACCATACTTACCGTCACGCCCATTCCAGCTGAAGCCAACGATCTCCTACAATAAAAGAAAAATAATAAAGCAACCTCATCCTTACCTTTCCATGGTTCCCACGACAGCTTCAGCTCTGCTACATCGAGATGACAGGCTGGACCGCAGCAGAACGCTGCCATCCAGCCTCTCATCCCGCAGACACTGAGAAGCGCAGGCTTGCTTGCGCTGCTCAGCGTCTCTCTGTGACGACATCCAGATGAGCCGAGTTCATGTCCAATGAACTCGGCTCACCTCATGCACGTCACTGACAGCGTGGGAAAATTCTCACGCTGAAGCGGTGAGTGCAGGAGAATTCTCCCACGCTGTCAGTGACGTGCATAAGGTGAGCTCATGTCCAATGAACTCAGCTCACCTCCTGCACGTCACTGACAGCGTGGGAGAATTCTCCTGCACTCAGCGCTTCAGCGTGAGAATTCTCCCGCTGAAGCGCTGAGTGCAGGAGAATTTTCCCACGCTGTCAGTGACGTGCATAAGGTGAGCTCATGTCCAATGAACTCAGCTCACCTCCTGCACGTCACTGACAGCGTGGGAGAATTCTCCTGCACTCAGCGCTTCAGTGTGAGAATTCTCCCACGCTGAAGCGCTGAGTGCAGGAGAATTTTCTTCCTGTCCTCCTGTAGGCTCCTGCTGGGTAGGCTGAATGAAGTGTAGGACGGGTACCACTATTGCACCATTTATCTGAGTCCAGGTCCGGGGGAACTCTCCGAGAACTGTGCTGATCATCTCTTCCTTGTCCTCTGCGGGTTCAAGGTCATCTTGATCTTCACTTGGACTCTGTAGTTGCTCGGGGCACCGTTTTAGGTGGTCTCTTGAGACGGTGCTAGTGGTTTCTCCTTCATCCTTGGTAATCACACATACCTTCGGGTTGTCGTGGTCGGACTGCAGTACTGTGTACGGGTCTCTCTCCCACTGGTCATCCAGCTTGTGTAACCTTCTATTCCGCTTCAGGACCTGCTCACCAGGTTCCAGGGGACCAGCAGGGGTGTGTTGGTTGAAGAGCCTCTCTTGCTTTTCCCTCGCTTGAGCTAGACTCCTCTCCACACTCTCCTGTACCTTCTTGTACTGTAGCCGCCGTCCCGTATCCCAGTCTGCGTCTGGGGAGGTGTTCTCAGGTGTCAGGACTCCCATCTCCAGGTCTATCGGCAGTTTACCTGGTCTTGCTCGCATCAGGTAAGCCGGGGTGCAATTTGTAGCATTCACAGGGATATGGTTGTACAAGTCAATCAGGTCTGGCAGCTTCTCCGGCCACAGGCTGCGTTCTTCCAGGGGTAACGTCTTGAGTAGAGATGAGCGGTGGTCGCGAAGCCCCACGTCAATTTTTTTTAAATTATTTCATGAATTTCCTGAAATAATTTAAAAAAATTGAAGTGGGGCTTCGCACTATATTTGTGTCCAGCCAGGTACAGCAGGCAGGAACGGGCTGCCCCCAACCACCAGCTGCCTATTTGTACCTGGCCGGACACAACAATATAGGGAAGCCCTTTTTTTCTTAATTATTTCATGAAATAATTTAAAGAAAATTGACGTGGGGCTTCGCCCTGTTTTTGTGTCCAGCCAGGTACAACTAGGCAGCTGGGGGCTGGAATCCGCAGCGCAGGGAGGCCCAAGCTTTCTGGGCCACCCCCGCTGCAAATTGCAGTCCGCAGCCACCACGGAAAATGGCGCGTTCATAGAAGCGCCATCTTCTGGCGCTGTACCCAACTCATCCAGGGCCCTGGTGCGGTGGCTCACTGGGTAATAAAGGGGTTAGGGCCAGCTTGGTATTATCAGCTGGCCCCAAGCCCAAAATTCAAGGGGTCACGCCAGTATTAGACATGACCGCCATGAATTTCTAGTAAAGTATTTAAAAAAAACACAACACCCAGAATAAAGTCCTTTAATTGAAATAAAGACACAATTCTTTATTGTTCTAAATTAAACCATACTTACCATCACACCCATTCCAGCTGAAGCCAACGATCTCCTGCAATAAAAGAAAAATAATAAACCAACCTCATCCTTACCTTTCCATGGTTCCCACGACAGCTTCAGCTCTGCTACATCGAGATGACTGGCTGGACCGCAGCAGAACGCTGCCATCCAGTCTGTCATCCCGCAGACACTGAGAAGCGCAGGCATGCTTGCGCTCCTCACTGTCTCGCTGTGACGGCATCCAGATGAGCCGAGGTCATGTCCAATGAACTCGGCTCACCTCATGCACGTCACTGACAGCGTGGGAAAATTCTCACGCTGAAGTGCTGAGTGCAGGAGAATTCTCCCACGCTGTCAGTGATGTGCATGAGGTGAGCTCATGTCCAATGAACTCAGCTCACCTCCTGCACGTCACTGACAGCGTGGGAAAATTCTCACGCTGAAGTGCTGAGTGCAGGAGAATTCTCCCACGCTGTCAGTGACGTGCATGAGGTGAGCCGAGTTCATTGGACATGAACTCGGCTCATCTGGATGTCGTCACAGAGAGACGCTGAGCAGCGCAAGCAAGCCTGCGCTTCTCAGTGTCTGCGGGATGACAGGCTGGATGGCAGCGTTCTGCTGCGGTCCAGCCTGTCATCTCGATGTAGCAGAGCTGAAGCTGTCGTGGGAACCATGGAAAGGTAAGGATGAGGTTGCTTTATTATTTTTCTTTTATTGCAGGAGATCGTTGGCTTCAGCTGGAATGGGCGTGATGGTAAGTATGGTTTAATTTAGAACAATAAAGGATTGTGTCTTTATTTCAATTAAAGGACTTTATTCTGGGTGTTTGTGTTTTTTTTAACTTTGACTATGGGGTTAGTAATGGGGGTGTCTTATAGACGCCTCTCCATTACTAACCTGGGCTTGATGTCAGCTGGCATTATAAGCTGACATCAACCCCAACCCTATTACCCCCTGCCACCGCACCAGGGCAGCGTGGAAGAGCGAGGCTAAGTGCCAGAATTGGCGCATCCTATGAATGTGCCATTTCTGGGGCGGCTGACGGCTGGTGTTTCTAGCCCGGGAGGGGGCCAATATTCATGGCTCCCTTCCTGGGCTATTAATATCAGCCCCCAGCTGTCTGCCTAGCCTTTGCTAGCTATTAAATTAGGGGGGACCCCACGTCATTTTTTTTGGGGGGTCCCCCATTTTAATAGCTAGTAAAGGCTATGTATTCAGCTGGGGGCTGATATTAGTAGCCTGGGAAGCTCCGTGGGTATTACCCCCTTCCCAGGCTTCAAACATCTGCCCCAGCCGTCTGCTTAACCTCCGCTAGAGCCTAAAATTAAGGGGAACCCCACGCCAATTTTTTTAATAATAAATCCTTTATTTTAATACTAAATGACAAGTACAGTAACCAACACTATCACTGTACTTCATATATATGTGACTGACATGTTTCTATCTATCTAATCTATGTGTGATGCTCTATCTTTCTGTTCTAAATTGTCGGGTACCGCTGCTGAATTGCCGGCCGGCTTTTTTAAAGAGACAGTGCATGAAAACACTATTATTTTTTTAAATAAATCCTTTACACTAAATGACAAGTACAGTAAGCAACACTATCACTGTACTTATTATATATGTGACTGACATGTTTCTATCTATCTAATCTATGTGTGAAGCTCTATTCTTTCTGTTCTAAATTGTCGGGTACAGATGCTGAATTGCCGGCCGGCTTTTTTAAAGAGACGGTGCATGAAAACACTAATATTTTTTTTAATAAATCCTTTACACTAAATGACAAGTGCAGTAACCAACACTGTCACTGTGCTTCTTATATGTGTGACTGACATGTTTCTATCTATCTAATCTATGTGTGATGCTCTATTCCTTCTTGTCTAAATTGTCGGGTACCCGGTGTATGCCGCTGCTGAATTTGCCGGCCGGCTTTTTTAAAGAGAGTGTCTTCTGAGCAGTTTGTCAGCTTTTGGACACCTTTGCAGGTGTTTTCTATGTGTTTCTATGTGTTTTTGTTTGCCTGCCATTGGTTTTAACGGTGTTCGACGGTGTTCTAAGGTGTTCGACGAACAGTTCGACGAACAGTTCCTCGAATATCCCGGTGTTCGACGAACCGAACCGAACCCGAACACTACGGGGGTGGCTCAACACTAGTCTTGAGGAGATCGATGACGATATTGTTAATTTTCTCACACAGCCCGTTGGTTTGCGGGTGGTAAGGCATTGTCCGAATCTTCCTACAGCCATAGAGGTTGCAGAACTCCTGGAATACTTCAGCCTCAAACACTGGACCTTGATCTGTCAAGACCTGTTCCGGATACACATGTGGACGGCAGAAGTGTTGCTGGAAGGCTCTGGCCGCTGTTTGGGCTGTCAGGTCTTTAACAGGAACCACTACCAGGAACCGGGAGTAATGGTCCACAATTATCAGGGCATAGACGTAGCCCGACCGGCTTGGAGCCAATTTCACATGGTCCAGAGCTACCAGCTCAAGAGGCTGCCTGGTGACGATGGGCCTCAAGGGTGTCTGCTGGCTGGTACGGTCCTTCCTTCTGAGGTGGCATGGGCCGCAGTCCCTGCTCCAATTCTCGATGGCCCTTCTCATGCCGACCCAGTAGAACCGCTCTCTCAGTAGGAACTCCCGTTTCTTCCACCCGAAGTGTCTCGCTCTGTCATGGTAGGCCTCCAGGACCATTGCTGCATCTCGCCTTGGGACCACGATCTGCCAGGTCAGCTCGTGCGTCCGATGGTTGACAAGCCTTCTGCACAGCTTACCCGCGTAGAGGAATAGCCTGCTTTTCTCCTTCCATATCTGCTTGGCTTCCTCTGGAGCGTCCGGGCCAGGGCTAGCGTCTTCCTGGGTTAACATGTCTTTCGCCAGGCGTATTGCAGGGTCGCTATCTTGCATTTCAGCCCAGCCGTGGTGGGGTAAGGGATTGAACATGACAGTGGTCAAGTCTTTGTCTCTTACCCGGTGAGAATACTGAGTGGCCCCATACCGGTGGAACGCAGGGAGCTCTATTTCCTCCAGCTCTTCCGAGTCGTCTTCTCCTTCAGGTAGGTGGGGCATTCTTGATAGGGCGTCTGCGTTGGCGTTGGTTCTGCCTGCCTGGTATTTGATTGTGAAGTCGTAATTGGATAGCCGTGCCATCATCCGCTGTTCTAGGGCACCTAGTCTTGCATTGTCCAGATGTGTCAACAGGTTGTTGTCCGTGTACACGGTGAACTTTGCGGAGGCCAGGTAATGCTTAAACCGCTCTGTGACGGCCCACACCACTGCCAAGAATTCTAGCTTAAAGGAGCTATAGTTCTCCGGGTTTCTCTCAGTGGGCCTCAGCTTCCAGTTGGCATACGGGATCACCCTTTCTCTGCCCTGTTGGTTCTGTGACAGTACGGCTCCCAGCCCCACATTACTGGCATCTGTGTGGAGGATAAAAGGCTGACCATAATCGGGGTAGGCCAGGATCTCATCCCCCGTGAGGGCCATCTTCAACTGGCGGAAGGACTCCTCTTCCGGCTTGTCCCACTTGAAGGGTGGCTTGTGACTTCTGGATTTAGAT
Source organism: Phyllobates terribilis (assembly GCF_046119375.1). Classification (NCBI taxonomy): domain Eukaryota; kingdom Metazoa; phylum Chordata; class Amphibia; order Anura; family Dendrobatidae; genus Phyllobates; species Phyllobates terribilis. Next base: position 731,739,010 of record NW_027362763.1, on the reverse strand, counting down.
TGCCCTATCAGGAGGTCCTGCATAGGGGCTGCCATCTTAGTGAACCCGGGGATGAACCTTCGGTAGTAGCCTACGAACCCGAGGAATTGCCTCACTTCCTTGATGTTAGAGGGGCTTGGCCAGCTCTTGATGGCTGTAACTTTGTCGGGGTCGGGGGCTACTCCCTCTGCACTCACCACGTGTCCTAGGTATTGGACCTTCGGTTTTAACAGGTGGCACTTTGAAGGCTTCACTTTCAGGACGTAGCCTGCCAGGGCTTCGAACACCTCGGCCAGGTGCTTTAGATGGTCCTCGTAAGTCTTCGAATAGACGATCACTTCGTCCAGGTAAAGGAGGACCGTCTTGAAGTTTCGGTGCCCTAGACAGCATTCCATCAGCCTCTGGAAGGTCCTTGGTGCATTGCAGAGCCTGAAGGGCATACAGTTGAACTCGCTCAGTCCCATCGGGGTGGTGAAGGCGGTCTTCTCCTTGTCAGCCTCTGCCACAGGAATCTGCCAGTACCCGCTAGTAAGGTCCAAAGTAGAGAAGAAATTAGCTGATTTTAGAGCTGCTAAAGACTCCTCTATCCTAGGTAACGGGTACGCATCTTTATGGGTGATACGGTTGATTTGTCTATAGTCCACGCACATTCTCATGGTGCCGTCTTTCTTTTTTACCAGAACCAGGGGGGCTGCCCAGGGGCTACAGCTATCTCTAATGACCCCAGCTTCTTTCATTTCCCGCAGCATAACCTTGGCGTTCTGATAATGTGCAGGGAGTACAGGCCTGTGTCTCTCTTTTATTGGTGGGTGGCTCCCTGAGGGGATGTGGTGTTCTATCCCTTTTACTCTGCCGAAGTCCAGCGGGTGCTTACTAAAGACTCTCTCGTACTCCTGTACCACCCGGTAGACTCCTTGTTTTTGGTGCAGGGGAGTTGAGTCAGCACCCACATGGAGTTTCTGGCACCAGTCCTCCTTTTGTTTCTGGGAGCCATTACCCTCCGCCTGTGGAGATGGAGGCAAAGGCTCCACGGCCCTGATAGCTTTGTGTTCGACAACAAACAGTTTGGCAAGTGTAGCTTACCTGGGTAAGTGTACCTCTCTCTCCCCAATGTTGAGAATGCGAACGGGCGCCCTCCCATGTCGGACATCAACCACCCCCCGGGCTGTCAAAATGGTGGGCCTGCTGTCTGAGTACACGTGTTCTACCATGGCTTGGTAGTCTCTACCTCTCAACCCGATTGCAGTCCGACACCAGATCATCATTTCACTTTTGGGAGGCATGGAAATGGGGAATGGGTCACTCATTCTTACGCTACCGATCTCACCACCAGACAGTTCTACCTGCTGCCGTCTCATCAGGGCTCTTATCTCTTTCTGGAGGACCCTCTGTTGGCTGGAGCTCGCATTCATCGCCACCTGCTGTAAAATCACAATTACTTCTGAAAGACAGTTTTCAATCACATTAGTCCCCACAGTTATTTTAGGGTGACTTTCACGACGGTCAATGTCCACAATGATCACTCCCTGTGCCGGCAGTTCCACCTTACCAATCTTGATGGTCATCTCTCTGAACCCCACCTGCGGCACGGGTTGGCCATTGCTGGCAATGATGCTTAAGTCATCGTCTGGGTAGCAGGTTATGTCAGCGTCACTCCAGTACCGCTTGAAAAGTACGTAGGGGATGGTAGTCACTTGAGACCCGGTGTCCAGCAGTGCACTCATGGGGATACCGTCCAGCACTACGGGTAAGACCGGGCGTCCTCCCACGTACTTATCACGCCAATTAGACGGGCCTGATGACCTTATGCCTGGGGGTTGGCCCTCTGCCCCAGGTCGGACCCATTTAAAGTACAGTACCTTGCTATGTGTCCTGGCTAACTGCAATGGCGGCAAATCGGCTGTCCATCCTCAGCGTAGTGGTCGGCGGGCCTCCCTCTGAATGGCGGGATCCTCCTCTGTCGACGCCACGGGACATCCTCCGGACTGGAGGCCAGCTCGATTGTTCTTGACGGTTCCACCTGCAACGACTGTACGGTCCTGGTTAATGCAGCCACACTCTTTGCTAGCTCCTGGACCTGATGGTGCAGGTCTGCAAGCTGGGATGGATTTAGGGCCTGTGCATCAGCCCCCACAAGGTCTACAGGATAGGGCGCTGCCCCCTGGTGGTAAGTGATGGCAGGGCGCCGGGAAGCTTCAGCGCCACCTGCTGCGGGTTGTCTGAGCACTCGGATGGCCCGATCCTTGAACTGCGCAAAAGTCAAATCGGGGTTCTGTAGGGCCATGAGGCGCAGCTGGGTTCTGTGGGAGCTGGACAGCAGACCTTCTATGAACTGGTCAGTCAACAGTTTATCAGAGTCCTGCACGCTACCAGAGTCAGCTTGTTTGATAGCTCTCAGGGCTTCTTGCAGGTTCAAGGCATAGTCTCTGATACTATCCTGGGCCCGCTGCTTACAGCCATAGAACCGCATTTTTATTTCTGCTGAGGTACGGGTATCAAAGGTACTCCGCAGCCGGGTCAGAATGTCCTTTACTGTCTTTTTCTCTTCATCTGACCATGATTTCACTTCCCGCTGGGCTGCACCAGTGAGCTGCCCCGTTAGAATGCTCACTTTCTGTTCTTCCGTCAGGGGATAAACTTTGAACAAACTGTGCAGTCTTTCCCTAAAGTCAGTTAAGGTATGGGATTCCCCTGAGTATTGGGGCAGCCAGGCTGCTCCGGGGATGTAGGGCATAGAGAACGGCATCACCGCTACTGCAGCCCCGCTGGTTGTAGAAGGCCCCTCCGGGTCCGTCATTTTCCTCCCCCCTAGTTACGCGTGGCCTACCTTCCGACGATCCTCTTCTGTAGGCCGCGGCTCCGCTGGTGCTGCTCCGGACGAGGACCTTGCGTCGCGTCCTGGTGACGTCAGCGTCGCTCTCTCTCCCTTCCAGGACCTTGCGCAGCGTCGGTGCGTAGGGCGGGGCTTCAAGTCTCGCGTGCTTTGGAAGTCCACGCCCCTCTTCTTCCCGCGCGGCGTCCTGAAGATGGCGTCCGATGGCGGGAAGACGGCTGAAGATGGCGGGAGACGGCTGAAAATGGCGGGAAACGGCTCCGGATGGCGGGAAAACTCTTCTTCAGGTACGTGTACAGTCTTTTTCAGGCACGCAATACCCGTTTGTGGCGGGTTTGTTACAATCCTGCCGACTATGCCAAAGCTGACTCACCCCCTGGGCCGTGGGGCACTCGAGACCGGACTCCAGGGCAATGCTGGGAGTAGTAGTGGCGACCCGGTCCCGTGGCTCAGGGTGGTCAGACCAGTGATAGTCTATGATGTGCTGTAGGTAATGTCCGACTACGCCACCCGTGGATTGCGGTCAGGGAGGACCGCCGCTGCAAGGCAGACCGCTGAGGCTTGTGTTGGGGATGTAGCAGGGAATAGTACGACTCCCCATAGGAGGAGTGTAGCCTCAGGGCAGGTAATAGGATGCTGGGGTTGATGGTGTAGGCGCAGCAGTAACCACACAGAGTCCAAGAATGCAGTCCAGGGTCTTTTACTGATCTTATCACAGACCCACCTGGAGTACAGGGTAGGAATGGACCTGGGTGTCAGAGGGCATTCGGGCGAGCTCCGCTGGTCAGAGTGAGTGGGTAGGCCTACCGTTCTCTCTCTCTGCCCTTGCTGACTATCTCCCCCTTTAGTGGTATGATAGCCCACGTCCCTGAGCTTGCCGTGTACTAAGCCTGTATGGCTTGCGACTCGGGCCTTAGGTACCTGTAGCTTCTCCGTGCTGTACCGGTCCTTCTGTGTGGCGGAGCCTCCAGGCTTCTTGGCCAAGGGACCTGAAATCCCTTGCGGGTTGGTTTTCTGCTGCAGGGCCTGCAACCCTGACAGCCTCGGACCCCAATGTCCGGTTGTGTACTCTCTCTCTCTGCCAGGACCGGCTCTCGTCGCCTCTGTCCCTGGCTTTCTGCTCCTCCTTTGCTTCCTGGACTCCTCAGCTGCAGCTGACCTGTCCCTCTCTTCTGGGAACCCTTCTGGATGCTTCAGAAGCGGGTCCTGGTCCCTCTAACCCTGCCCTCAGTACCAGTTTTTATAGGGGCAGCCTGCTCCCCCTACTGGCCTGGGACAGGAGGTGCTGCATGCAAATGGTCCATGACCAGAGAACCTCCCTCTTGCTCTCAGACACAGCCTTACAAGTTTGTGGCATCCAGGCCTGGGGTGACACAGTTCCACCAGGGTCTTTTCCTCCATTATCTTGATAGTATCAAGCCATTGGGTTGCTGGTCTTCCTCTTCACCTTGTTTCTTTTATTCTTCCGACCATGATGTCCTTCTCCAGTGATTGCTGTCTTTTGTGTGATGTGTCCAAAGTAGGCAAGTCGTAGCTGGGTGATCTTCGCTTAGAGCGACTTTATTTGTTCCAAAATTGATTTGTTTTTCTTGCCATTCATGGTATTGATAACATCCTTCTTCACCACCACATTTCGAAGGCGTTGATTCTTCTTCTGTCTTCTTTCTTTATCATCCAGGTTTCGCATCCGTGTTACAACAGAAAATATAAACTATGTACAAGCTGTGTCTTCATCACCAGTGAAATGTTCCTTGATCTGATGGCCTTCTCCAGTAACTTGATTGTTGATTTTCCCCTTAGCTATTCTCCTGAAACAAAGATTTAAAGTACCACTCCAGCATTTTTTTTCACTGCTGGAGTAGTGCTTTAAGTGTAAGCCCCTGATGATATGTTCAACTTCCGGCGTCTTCCCCGGTTTTGAGCACCGCTCCGGTCCCACGGTGCCATCTTGTGACCGCAGCTTCTGACAACCGGAAGACTGAAGCTTTCCTCACAAGCTCTCAATACAAGTCTGTGAGAGCCAGAATAAAACCCTCATAGACTTGTATTGAAAAGTAACCTCCGACGAGTTCCAGCATACCCTGAAGCGTGGTGGCAGGTCACTTTTCACAGGAGACGGACCGAAGCAGCGGGGAAACTGATGAAGGCGGTGGAAGGTGAGCATATGACAGGGGTGCAAAAAAAATATGCTGGAGTGGGGCTATAAAAAAATAGCAGACATTACACTTTTGTATATTTTATCCATCCCATAATACAAAAAAAAACCTTATGTAAAAATAAAGTTAGATGGAAAAAAACAAAAAGTAAGACAGCAGCTGGAAAATTTGCTGTGTACTGAAAGTACAAAATTAGCAACGTCCTTGAGGTAAAATGAGAAATTCAACTGAGTTACATCTGGATGTCAGGTTTATTATACTATCAGCACAGGTGACTGCGGGCTATCTCTGGGGCAGCTTTACAAGGTAAGCAGCATACCACAATGTGTTGGTGTAAACATGCAGCATACCACAATGTATTGGTGTAAACATGAAAGATTATAATTGGTGGTCCACACCTGTAAAGCCTATAAATAGCAATGGAGGAACTATGCACCTTTTGATAGACCTTGCATCTTCTGATTATTTCACCATTATGTACTTTTATTGTACTTTTTTTTCCTAGCATTCCTGTTCATTTTTTCCATTTCCCTGAAAGTGGAAAAAGTTGTCATGACCTTTTTCTAATTTATATTTTACAAGGATTTTATTCCTGTGTCCAGAGGTTTATAGGGTAGCTGTTTCTATGATGGTTGTGGAAGTTGGAGGGTGTTTTCTAGAATTCCACCTTTTTGTTTAGCAGCACACGCTGTCTTTCACATTCAATCACCTCTTTGTTTTTGTGTCAATGAGACAGAACTGTGGGAGAGACCTTGAAGTTTGTTTTTCCTTCTTCTTGATACATGCAGATGTACAATGGTGCAGGAAAGGGGAGTCTCTGACAGCAGTAACTGAGGACCTTTATCTCATACTTGATAAAAAGAATATAACATAATTTAGCTCAGAGCAGTAATTACAGGAACCTCCTTGCTTGGTTACAATGTGCTACATATCACATGAATTATTGCAAATCCTGAAGCTCGTGGATTAAAACGTGACCACATTTGTCAAAACGTGTTATAAAACATGTTTATCTTTCTTTAACTGCAACACATATTGTAAAATCAAATAATAAAAAAACTAAGCAAATAAAAAATATATTGATGATGATCGATGGAGGTCTGACCTCTGGAACCCCCAATAATTCTCAAAATGAAGGGGATGCACTGACCATCAAGTAAAAGTTGCGCCAGACTTACATGGTAGAACCAAAGGAAAAAGGTACAAGGGAGTACCAATGAAAATGAATAAAAACTTCAACAGTTATGAACCAGGGAGTTCAAAGGTTCAAAACGTGTAACATCTTTCATGTCTTATAGACCTTAAGCACAATGCAGTCATAGCAATCAGATCATTATCATGGAACATTAATACACAATTTATAAAAAGGATTGATATGGCAGAAAAAATCCGGGTAAGGCAAGAAGAAAAACGAAACACCTTACAGCACACATATAAGTGTGCATAGAATTCAAAAATTGGTTAGATTGCAAAATATTGGAGATATGATCCTATCAAGGTCAATGAGAGGTAGTCAATGTATTTGATTATAACAGTCAAGGGATGGATATAAAAAGCAATGTATTCAAACAGAAAGACTGCAGCACCAATAGAGTGCATATATGACAATACCCAAGGACCAAAAAAAGTTCTGTAGCAGATCAAGAGTGATGAACTCCCCACCTGTATCACTAGTAAAGCCAACTTTGTTAGGGGTCTTACTTGATAGGCTTCACAATAACTTACCGGATGGCCCTGGGTTGGAAGTCCCCTCTTTTGATGGCATAGAAGCACAGATAAGACAGCCTGAGAATAGTGGTAACTTTACTCAATGAGTCAGGTCTAAATATTGACATATTTACACAAAATATATATGGCCTCTCAGATACATGAGAAATCTCTGATGTTCTTACTCCAGGTTTGGATGGCTCTGGCTTTTCTTCTCAACAACTTCCTCACTCACACCTCGGGTGCTCACTCTGTATTCCATACTCTTCAGCTGTAGCACAGTCACTCGTGGGAACCGCATGCCTCTTAATGAATCATAAGAAGTACGAGATGGTGTGCGCCTCGCTACAAATCTTAATCCAGTTGGGGACAAAAGTATGATTCATGTTATAGCAAACGCTGCTCTTCAAGAATTTCATGAGCGGGAGTTGCTGTACGGCAACACGCCCCTGTCCTGCCCCAGCCACCCACTTTGGATAAAAATGGCATGAAAACCTAACATTGGGCCCAAATTTTATGACTTTTCTGAATTTTTTATACCAGAATTCTGGCGAAAAGCTTTGATGAATCGAACTCTAAGTTTATATGTTTTTTTATTTGCATATATTTTTTTTAAGATCACTCTTACTTGTGAAGAAAGCAAATTCAATAATGCGTTAATGCAAATAAGGGACTTTAAATTGGACTGTGACTTAAAATATGGTCATAGGAATATGATTTTGGGGTTTGTTCAAAAATTTTAAACATGTGGAGTCTCCTTCACTAATATCACTGTTTTGACTCACCTGGTGAAGTGGATCTTCTAAGTCCAAGGCCAGGGTGGGCACATGGGCCACGGGCATCGGTGCCGCATACAGATGAGGCAAGTGGGAAATGAGTAGTAGTACTGGAGGCCGCAGGCAGTCAGGAGACTGGGAAGCAAGTAGTAGAAGCACTGGATGCCACAGGTAAACAGGAGACTGGGAAGCAGGTAGTAAAAGCACTGGAGGCTGCAGGGAGACAGGAAACTAAGAAATAGTTAGTAAAGTTACTGGAGGCCACAGGCAGACAGGAGACCAGGAAGCAGATAGCAGAGGTACTGGATGCCGCAGATCAGACAGGAGACCGGGAATCTAGCATCTGAAGTACTGGAGGCCATAGGCAGACAACCCCTTCACAACCTTTGACATGCATGTATGCTAAATATCATGTTCTTGACTTTGATGCGATCTGACACTCCAAGCCCGCATCTTTCCCAGCACATGATGGCTGCTTTAATCAGCCATCATGTGCCTTTAACAGCAGCAGGTGGAAAAGAGTTGTTAAAAGACACATGACTGCTGTTAACCAATCTGCGGGGTGCAGATTGGTTTCCATGACCTATGTTGATGATCCCCTTGTCTGTCATTACGATACTCCTGTGAAAGCCAGCCTGTAGCTGGCATTCATAGGAGATTGTGATTATAGCTACACACTGCAGTGCTGACACACTGCTATGTATAGCATTAACAATCAGATGATCGCAGATTTTTAAAAATATGAAAAAAAAACCCAGAAACGTTCAAATCACCCCTCCCCTTGTCCCATTAAAAATAAAACAATAAAAATACACATATTTGGTATTGCTGCATTTGTAAAAGTCTGATCTATCAAAATATAAAATAAATTAATCCGATCGGTAAACAGTGCAATAGACAAAAAATAGAAGCACCAGAATTTTTTGGGCCGCCGCAACTTTGCAATAAAACGCAATGAGGCAATGGAAACATTGTATCTATCCCAAAATGGTGTCGTAAAATGTCAGCTCAGGGTGCAAAATAACAAGCCCTTATAAAGCCTCATGTCCCAAAAATTGAAAGGGTTACGGGTCTCAGAATTTTTTTTCACCAGTTAGATAAAAAAAAAGCATGCATATTTGGTATCTGCATAATTGAACTGACCTGGGAATCATATTGTTAGGTCAGTTTTACTGTATAGTGAACATAGTAAATACCCCCCCCCCCAAAAAAAATATATATATAAATGAAATTGCCATTTTTTTGCAATTTGTGGGCACTTGGGATTTTTTTCCCTTTCTCGTGCATAACATTAAAAAATGAATGGTGTAATTCAAAAGTACACCTCATCGTGGAAAAAACAAGACCTCACACGGCTATGTGGACGGAAAAAGTAAAAAAGTTATGGCTCTTGCAAGAAGCGGAGGAAAAAGCAAAAGCTAAAAAATGGAAAATCGTAAATGCTTATGTATGAATAGTTATAGTTTTAATACCATGCAGTGTGAAACTATAATTTGCACTCAGAAATATATCATCCCTTACTGAATACCATCTGCCTAAGATTTAGGCAGTTTTTCTTAAAGGTTGGACTACCTGGATAAGTTTTTGCTCCAAATCAATTAGGCTATAGCATTCATAAACGGTTCACCAAATGTTCTTTCCATCTTGTAGGTACTTCTTACCAATGCATATTGAGTCTGAATAGGGTCTTTCATAGCGGGATCCCCTATAACATACAGATGGAGCATCAATCATCTTGACGGTGCCCAACTAATCCAATAGTGCAGTGCACCTATGCTATTTGGGAAGCATGCTGCCTAAGAAGAAAATGGCCATCATTAACATCAATATGCTTTTACAAGGCATATAAAAAGAATTGTCAATTTATAAAACAATTTAAAACATCAAAATTAAATAAAAAATAGCTGAATTTTTCATAAAATGTATGGAAATCTCTATTTGCTATGGATATCTTAATTATATTTACCAACCATTCATGCCCCAGTTGCCCTTAATTGTTCTCCAAAAGTTGTACAAATTTTTGATCTAGTTTTTTTTTGTACTTTAATAATAGCAATTTCTCTAATTTATTTCACATAATAATGGAGAAAGAGACTAAAGAGACTATCAAATATCCTGGAAGATTCATTTTCTAGCCCACCTGCTACATTTCGTGTTAAAATAAAGAGAACTGATTTAAAACTATTTTCTTGTTCTGTTTGAAAGCTGACCTTATGGGCTAGCATCAGTCGGAAACTAATTGCTGAGCATGTTTCTATGGCAATCCTTGTTAGTGTTCAGAAATATTCAGAACTGTAGAAGAAGTCGGCATTTTATTGTCAGAGAAGCAGAAACAAAACACAAATTGCACATTTTTTTTATCATTGTTATATATGTTTATTAGGTGTCTGAAAAAAACATTTTTATTGTTATTTGTTTATTGAAAACACCATTAATTTGCTACTGTAACCGTCACTGTTACCATGCTACTGAGCTCATCATTAGTCACTAAATCAAGACAACATGTGAAGCAATACAGTGAGTTATAAATAAGAAGTCACTTTTTGTGTCAAGTTGAAATTGTTGCCAAACTTGAACTTTTAAATTTTGAATGTCAAATTGAAGTAAAAATGTCAACGAGGCAGACTTGAGTACATTACAATGATTTTTAAGAGTCTAGAACAAAAGACTGTATGCAAATTAACTTTCACCCCTCCCCCACTAAAAAAAGTTTTCTTCCAAGTGCAACCTAGTGAAGGTACCTACCCCATATGTTTGTTAAAGTCTGTCTGCACAAAATTAGTAGAGCAAGCACTTAGTGCACCCTTGCATTTTGCCTCCTATTCATATTTTATATACGTATGTTCGTTGGCATATTGATATTGGAAAGGCAGAGTTGTCAATCAAGAAACAGGGGCACAAAGATATATGCAAAACAAGTAGTTGGGAGGTTGCACTCAAATGCGCAGCCATAGCAAGGGTGCAGCCTTTCATCTAGCCAGAAAAAAAAAATTATTTCATAACCAACAGATCAAGCAGCCTATACAGGTAATTTAAAATTACCTATATAGTCTATGAACATAACAGTATCAGGCTAGTTGTAAAGTCTGTCCGAGACCTACAGCTCAAAAAGGCTTCTTTGGATAAATGTGGTGCTTGCCACTCCGTCTTGAAGATCCCAGAAAAACCCAAGCCTCCACCCTTTAACCTCTCTATATAGGGATCTGGATTTAAAACGAGCCCCCCTGGGTTGCACCCACAGAGCAGCTTTTGGTCATAGGAGCAAGCCTGAGGCAAGGATTGTGAAGCTAGGCAAGTCAGTTACAGAAAAGACAACCAGGGACATTAAACAAGAGACAAAACTATAATCAGTGGCATATCCAACATCAGACGCCAGAAGGACAGACAAAAATAAAATTAGTTAAGACAGGCAGGAGTCAAAGTCAGAAGGGATAACAGATCAGATAAGATCAGGATCAAGTGAGTCAGAATCAAGATTTCAGTAGGAATGGCATCAGACATAAACTAAGCACAATATCTGAGGACAACTCACTGGGAGGTTAAGTAAGGTGTTGTACTGCACCAGTGACCAAATTAGGGAGATGATTACCCCTGCTGATTTTCTGGACATCACACACACATTCTCACTTGTTGAGTGAAGAGAGAAGAAAACAGTGCCATGATTCAAATCTTGAAAAGTCTTGAGACAATAAAGGGATTGTGCAGCACCTGTATCATCTGCCCAATCAACATTGGTGGTAGAGAGACACTGCTGCACACCAACCAAGGATGAACTGCTCCTATCTTCAATAGGTGCCACACATGATACCCGCTGAGTCAAATAGATGCCAAAGCAGATGTCTGCTCAGCTCGGAGCAGCGTCTCCCCACACTTGATGTCAGATTGGGTGGTTAGAGAGAGGCACTGCACAATCCCTGCAATATACTTTCGCCAAGGTACAAACTTTGCTAAGCAACTTGAAGAAAATTAATTCAATTTGGCTTTACAAAAAGTGTTTGCTGCGACAGAAAACAAGATATCTATGTATAGCACAGAATACCATTAGTAAGGAGAACGTGTAATATTTCACAAAGATTTTAGCACCTGTCATTTTATAAGTACAGTTTCTGCCATTTGGCAAGTGCAAGATAAGGTGGTGCTATCATAGTTCTATTAATACTGTGGTTTATACAAACGATGCAAAAAACAGATTCAAATAATACAGGCTCTAAAGATTGTATTTTACTGTTCTGTTTTATATTCTTTTTAAGTCTACTGTAATCATTATGTCTATTATTGCAGGCATCTCTCTTTATATGCATTCATCCATCCGAAGTTTATGCAAAAGTTAGTAATTTACAGGAAGGTACATCGGCCTCACATCTGTCAAATTTATGAACTGATGTGGTTTATTGGTTTTCATCAATAAATGGAATCTGTTACAATATTTTACTATATAAATGGCATACATTACTAAACGATTCCCTTTCCCCTGATGAGGCTGCGGAACTTACTTTGATATTCCACATCAGAATGACTGTATAATAAAAATACAATTTTTAATCAAGTGCACAAGCCCCATCCCGGGTAACATGTCGTTTTAATCATGTATGCAGCTTGTATTGTGAAATCCAGGGGCAAATCCACTTTTAAAGATATGAACTCCTTTTCCATGGAAAAAACATTTTTGCATAATGTTAGTGATTACCTAAATTCTATAAAAGTTTGTCTGCAATTTTCATTCCTTCTTTAATTTTCAGACCCCCTAATATGCAGTTTGCTACTTGATCTAAATTTTCTATTGTGGGAGTTTCTCTTACAGTAATATAGGCTGGATGTGAGCTCTGTGTACATTCTGGGTGCTGTTTCTTCACTTGATTTCATGTATCAGTACAGTTCCAGTACTGTATTTATTTCCTCTCCTTGTACTTTCTTTCTTGTCAATAGCCTATTTTCTATGCTCTCCCTGAGATTCTTTCTCATCTTTCTAGTGGAGATCTATATACCACCCCTCTAACTTGCTATCTCTAACAATAAGAGATCAGAGAGAGCTGGCAGAATCAGCAGCTGACACTCTAATGGATTTGCACATTTTTTTGTAAAATCACTCAGCTAGATAAAGGATTTACAAACACACTGCAGCAACAAAATGTTAGAATTTTTTTTAAGGAAGAGTATTTAAAAAGTTGCTCAACTTTATATTAAAATTAGGCAAAATATAGACACATACTTTAAAGAGTGCATAAGAATATACCGTATATACTCGAGTATAAGCCGATCCGAGTATAAGCCGAGGTACCTAATTATACCACAAAAAACTGGGAAAATTTATTGACTTTAGTTTAAGCCTAGGGTGGGAAATGCAGCAGCTACTGGTAAATTTCCCCATCCTGGTAAATATTGCCTACTCATCCCCAATCCTGGTATGCATTGCTCCTTCATGCCCAATCCTGGTATGCATTGCTCCTTCATGCCCAATCCTGGTATGCATTGCTCCCTCATGCCCAATCCTGGTATGCATGGCCCCCTCATCCCCAATCCTGGTATGCATGGCCCCCTCATCCCCAATCCTGGTATGCATGGCACCCCTCATCCCCAATCCTGGTATGCATGGCACCCCTCATCCCCAATCCTGGTATGCATTGCTCCCTCATGCCCAATCCTGGTATGCATGGCACCCTCATCTCCAATCCTGGTATGTATGGCACCCTCATCTCCAATCCTGGTATGTATGGCCCCCTCATCTCCAATCCTGGTATGCATGGCACCCCTCATCCCAAATCCTGGTATGCATGGCCTCCTCATCCCCCAATCCTGGTATGTATGACACCCCTCACCCCCAATCCTGGTATGCATGGCCTCCTCATCCCCAATCCTGCTATGTATTGCGCCCCAAATCCCAATCCTGGTATGCATGCCCCCTCATCCTCAATCCTGATTTGCATGGCCTCCTCATCACCCAATCCTGGTATGTATGGCACCCCCATCACTGCACACATAAAAAATAAATACCCATACTCACCTTTCTTCTTCACCTCTGCTCCAGCGCTGCATCCTGTTCTACTGCAGCTGCTCATGTCAGCATCTGAGCAGTACATGGCGACACAGCCATGCGCTCTCAGAAGCTGATGTGAGCTGTCGGAATATTCACTCCTTTTCACGCCAGGACTATGTGTGTGGAGAGGAGCGAATATGCATTCTCTTTAGTAGCGGGCACTGTCAGCAGGAGCTGCGGCTCAGCGTCTTCTCCGTGCCCGCTACTAAAGAGAATGAATATTCCCTCTTCTTTATGCCCATATGAATGTAGAAAAGGGAATATTTATTTCCCTTTAGCAGCGAGCACACATGGTAGCTGCAGCAGCAACTGCTGCGTGTGCCCCTGCTCCTCCGCTGCCGCAAACCCCCCCAAAATCTAGCAACAGAATTTCTATATACTTGAGTATATACCCGAGTATAAGCCGAGGGGGACTTTTTCAGCATAAAAAAATGTGCTGAAAAACTTGGCTTATACTCGAGTACATAAGGTAGTAGAGTTGGGCGAGTTTATTCTACTGATATTGAATTCTATTTCATTTCTACAAAAATCTACGTATATTCTACAGAATGTAGATTTTTTGTAATTCTCTCTGTGCGAATTTAGAAAGATGTCAGCCAGCTGAGGACCAGCAAAAGGTTATAAATAAAAAAACTAATAATTACCTCACTCATCATCTCACTTCCACTGCTCACTTTCCTCCGTGTGATCATTGGAGGCATTTCTACCGATGCGGCTTGCTGAAACTCAGGGCCTCTTCACACTAGGCTGGGACTTCCGGCCATGACCAGGCCTGGGACATCTTTACACAGAGGCACTGTAAGGCTGCAGCAATATTGTTACATCATGACGTGCACTACAACCTTATTGCAAGGCCTCTAGGCCAGGATTATAAACCGTGACTGGGCCTGGGAGTTGGGATGTCACTGCACATGCCTAGTGACTTCCTGAACCTAGTCATGGCTGGGAATGTCTCGGCTTAGCGTAAGGTTGCTCAAGGTTTCTGCGCATGATAGCAGTAAGAAGAGACGCCAAGGATTGTAAGGAATACAATAAATGGTGGAGGTGAGTGGTGACATTACTATAAGTTGTTCTTTCTTCTTTACTACATCTTACGTTTTATGCTCTGGGGTCTCTCAATCCAATTAATGGAGAATAAAGTCGCTGTAAAGCTAATTTCTTTGTAAAATCAGCACAATTTGGCAATTTAAAATCTCATTAAATCTGTTCAACTCTGTAAAAATTCTGAATTAATCTTTAAGTGGTTTGACAAAAAATCTAAATGGTACTGAAAACTTATTTCACCAATACAACACAAATACAGTGTTCATTTTAGGACATGATCAGATATCAAAATCAAACATCAGAATGATAAGGCATCAAAATCAAACATCAGATTGATGAGGCTAAATACCCTGTTTGAGAACTGATTCTGATGAGTGATTCTGACAAGTGATTTTGACAAATGATTTTGATGAGTGATTCTGATGAGTGATTCTGATGAGCGATTTTGACGAGCGATTCTGACAAGCGATTCTGACGAGCGATTTTGATGAGCGATTTTGACGAGCTATTCTGACGAGTGATTTTGACGAGTGATTCTGACAAAATCATTTGTCAAAATCACTTGACGAGTGATTCTGACGAGTGATTTTGACAAGTGATTTTGATGAGCGATTCTGACGAGTGATTTTGACGAATGATTCTGACGAATGATTCTGACGAATGAATTTGACAAGTGATTCTGACGAGTGATTCTGATGAGTGATTCTGACAAATGATTTTGACGAGTGATTCTGACAAGTGACTTTTACAACTGTAATAATAATAATTAAAAAAAAAGAAGTAACTTCGCTCATGGGACTTGAACCCAAAATTCTGTGTCCCAAAACCAGTGCACTACCACTGAGGTATAAACTCAGTTATATAAACCCAGGAGCTCTATTTGGTTACATGATTTTCTGTGCAAACTTGTCTAAAACTCATTGGGACTTATGCACACACTGCAAGCAAGCCAAATACAAATGATGTTTGATTTTGATGTGTGAGTCTGATGTGTGACTTTCTTCAAACATCAGAATCAGAATCACAATGACTTTTAGTCACCCTGAGTATTTTCACGGTTGATCTCATAAGACAAGAAAAGCTATCAGTTAGTGTCACTTGACTGGATAGCGCAATGGCAAGGCTTCAGTCTCTAAAACTACACTGTTAAGAGTTCAAATCCTGATAGGAATTAGATTTTTTTTTTTTATTATGGCTATTTAGTACACAAACTACAGGGGTGTGCTAAATGTAATTTACCATGCAAATAGACAGCGTGTCTGAAACTCTTAACACATCAGGATGACAATCAGAGTGTCAGATATTAAAAGTAAAACACCCCTGTAGTTTGTGTGCTAAATAGCCATAATAATAAAAAAAAAATCTTATACCTATCAGGATTTGAATTCTTGACTGATGCCTTACCATTGCACTATCCAGTCAGGTCATACTAACTGATAGCTTTTCTTGTCTTAGGAGATCAACCATGAAAATACTCAGGGTGACTAAAAGTCATTCTGATTCTGATGTTTGAAGAAAGACACTCATCAGACTCACACATCAAAATCAAACATCATTTGAATTTTGCTTGCTTGCAGTCTGTGCATAAGTCCCAATGAATGAGTTTTAGACAAGTTTGCACTGAAAATCATATAACCAAATAGAACTCCTAGGAGTTAATAACTGAGTTCATAGCTTAATGGTTAGTGCACTGGCTTTGATATGCAGAACTTTGGGTTCAAGTCCCATCAGCGAACAGTTACTTTTTTTTTTTTTATTATTATTACAGTTGTAAAAGTCACTTGTCAGAATCACTCGTCAAAATCACTTGTCAAAATCACTTATCAGAATCACTCGTCAAAATCACTTATCAGAATCACTTGTCAGAATCACTTGTCAAAATCAGTTATCAGAATCACTCGTCAGAATCACTCGTCAAAATCACTTATCAGAATCACTTGTCAGAATCACTTGTCAAAATCAGTTCTCAGACAGGGTATTTAGCCTCAAACTGACATCATTCTGATTTGATATCTGATCATGTCCTAAAATGGACACTGTACACATAAACAATTCTGTCATATATCATACATCAGTTGCATAAAAGTGACACATTCAGTCCCATGAAAAAACTGAGCTATCTCCCAATAAATCTAAAATTCTGGATAGGTTCTAAAGAAAACTTTTGAAACGCTAAGCTTTATATATGTATATCAGTATTTATGTTGTAATGTCTGTATTCCTGTGATATGCATTAAGATTAGAACTAATATAGTAGTATTCTTACCATTTCTTCATTTTCTATACATTCATTTCTTATACAGAGAGATCTCTGAGAATTATGACCTAAAATCAATAGAGGCAAATGTGTTCTCAAACGGCCCTCAACTACAAGAAATGTAAGTCATTGAAATATTTCCAAAATTACTTACCTTTCACCAAATTAAGAATTGTATGAACTTGAGAAAGTTTAAGTAGAACTTAAAGGGACATTCAGTCAAAAGTTTGTGTTATCTTTTCTTGCTGTGGAGTTGAATGCAATCAGTTGCTGTCAATGGGCCAGTATTTTGAAGAAGAGGACAGATGGCTTGTACACTTTAATAGGATGACTGACAGGAAGTCCATCAAAATGTCTGCCCCCATAATCATTACTGTATCTCAATATCCTTAAAGTCTACTGACCTTAAGACATTTTTCTATATGTATGTATGACTGATTTTACCACTTACTTTCAAAACTTCCACTTTTATAAACTATTTGTTTTAGGTTTAATGCTCCTTCAATAACCATGAGTAAGGCGTAGCCGAAACACGTTGGCTGGAGACCACTGGTGGAACCACTACTGTTTTATGACTTTCAAATAAATACTGAAGTTTTTCTTATTTGATTCTTTGCTGAAGACTTTTTTTGTTTTAATGCTCCTTTAAGGGATGGAGGATACAAATTCAGTTTTATGTTGTTGACTATCATAGCTTTGTTTTATCTGATTAATAAATATATGGGGTTCAAGAAAATGAATACGTTTAACAGTTATTTGGTGTAACTGACATAAAAAAGCCTATACTGTCATATACTTCTATTAATGCAGCAATATATTTGACACAGAGGTCAAGTACTGACAAATTTTGAGCTAATTGAAGCCCACTGGGATCTATTATACTTCTTTTTTTCAATAATAAATGTTCCTGAGCCTTGAACAAGAGTTATATACCTTGCATATTGATATTCAGAATAGTCAATAGTACCTAATCCAGAACTTTTTCTTCAAGAAACTACTTGCTTCTACAGATCAGCTACAGAGAAAAGTAAAATAAAAGAACCAGATAATTTGTGGAGATATTTCTTTGGTTTGTTGTAAGTTGCTTTTTACTTTTGAGATGTACAAACTAAAATTTGTGCCAGAGAGGAGCAGATCTTTTAAAATTTGAATTCATGTGGTTCACCAAATTTTCCCCCAAAATTTGCTTTGCTGCAAATATGCAAATTGCCTCTTCAGAGTAAAAGAGGACTAGAACTCTATAGCGCCACCTATTGGAAGCAGCAATCCTACAAGTCACAATCAACCCTTTAACGAGTTGTACAATATGAGTTAGGATAAAAGCCAAATCAGAATCGCAATTCGCAGACACGGTGTTTCGGGTTGTTGGCCCTCGTCAGTGCAAAGTATGAGAACTGATTTGTCTAGATGAGAGGCTCTGGACTGGGGTCTAAGGGGTAACGTTTCTTCTTGTGGAGAGTGACGTACCAGTGCTGGCATGTCAAAGTAAGGAGGCTTATTCGCCGTGCAATGCTCCTCTGGGAAATTTAATATGCAAATTGCTTCTTCAGAGAAAAGAGGACTGGAACTCTATAGCGCCACCTATTGGAAGCAGCAATCCCACAAATCACAATCAACTCTTTAGCGAGTTGTGTAATATGACTTAGGATAATAGCCAAATCAAAATTTCAATTTGCCGACAAGGTGTTTCAGACTGTTGGCCCTCATCAGTGCAAAGTATGAGAACTGATTTGGCTAGATGAGAGGCTCTAGACTGGGGTCTAAGGGGCAACGTTTCTCCTTGTGGAGAGTGACGTACAGGCTCTGGCATGTCAAGAAATTCACACAAATTTCAATATAAGAAAAGGAAAGAGATAGAGATGGTCAGTGAGGGGAATCACGAGCACTGCCACCCAAAACAATATTAGCCTGCTTAGCGATGGTGGCAGGCAAGAAAGACTGATTTCCAATTATGTTCAATATCATATATACATTCCATTTACCTGTGGTGTCTGAAAATGCAAGCCGCAATTTGGAAATACAAACTGAGCCTGCAGGGCATTTTTGGGAAAGGATCACTGCCAACTGGGAACGCTGATCTCTGACTGATCATCAGTTTACAAGGTATGATAATCCTATACGTGTGACAACTGTAGGGCATTGTAGGGAAGCAAATTCAGCCACGCAAAATGACATCAGCCCACTCATCAATGGCATCGGGCAGGTTTTTTTGTATTGGAAGCGCAAATTTCTGGAAACTCAACTCAAACTCGATCTTTTGTGAATTGATCTGCTCATCTCTAGTTGTTGCGATTCGATTAGCAGAATCGGGTCTAGTGATAAATGGATAATCTGTGACTGACAGATGGGAGATCTGCTAACCACTTCTGATGGAATCCTTGGCTCCTCTTTTAGTTAGCCAGCTTGGTACTTCTGAACTCGCTCCAAGCCGTCTAGTAAAAATAAGAGTCACAGATTCTAGCTGGTTGGAGATGGTTCGCTGGGCTCCCTACAAACTTGGTCTTTGGTTAGGGTCCTGTGAATTGATTGTTAGAACCTTGCTGTTAGGTTTTTTTTCCTTTGCTGGTCACATGACCTTGTTGGCCTATTTAATCCTGCTCCGCCCTTCTGGCTTTGCTGGACTTCATTATATATCTACTTTCTAGCTAGCCTGTGCTTTGTATCTAGCTCTGTTAGTTTGCTTGGTCTACGGACCTCTATGTTCTATCTATTTTGTTTGTTCGTCTGTCTGCTACTATTTCTGTTAGGAGGTGTCCCATATTCCTCCCAGTCCTTAATACTTGTAGGGATTCCCTCCCCACATCTATAGGTCTTCGTACAGACTAGATTAGGACTTTAGCAGGTCTGATCGCAGGATCAGGTTCCCTGTTGCATCGTAGGGATTCAGCTGAGTCTTATAATAGGGACAGATCTCCTCTCTTTCCTTGGCTTTGGTAGCAGAACATAACAGCAAGTCCAGCCAGCAAATTCTCTAAGGAAAGATTTTTCTGTTCCATCATGGTGTCGGTTCAGGATTTGACTCATCGCCTGCAGGGACTCTCTCTGGAGGTGGCCGAGCTCCGTCAGCACGTGAGTAACTGTCCTGGAGCACATTTCTTGGAGCCTAAGGTATGTTTGCCGGATTTGTTTTTTGGTGAACACCGAGAATTTTTTTCATTTAAAAATGCTTGCTTATTGTATTTTCGTTTGAGACCTAAGTCCTCTGGGGATGAATCCCAGCGCGTAGGGTTCATAATGTCACTTTTGCGCAAAGAGCCTCAGGAGTGGGCCTTTTCTTTGCAACCTAGTGATTCATGCTTCAGATCAGTGGATAGTTTTTTTTCTGCTTTGGGACTATTATATGATGATCCTGACCGTGTCGCATCAGCTGAGACTGAGTTGAGACGTCTAAAACAAGGATCGGGTAATGTGGAAAAATATTGTACACATTTTCGTCGTTGGTCCACTCAAACAGGGTGGAACGATTCTGCTCTGAAAAGTCTATTTCTTGCTGGGCTCAGTGAAAGGGTTAAAGACCTGCTAATTGCTTATCCTACACCTGAAGATTTGCAACAGGCTATGCAATTAGCTATACGGGTGGATAGAAGACTGCGTGCTAGGGTTAATGAGAGCAAATCCTCTGCTATGTCAGTTTCTGGTTATGATAATGTGTGTACTAACAGTGGTGAACCGATGGAGATTGGATCGGTGGCACCTCGCTCTCAAGAAAAAGACCGTCGTTTTTCGCAAGGCTTGTGTTTCTATTGCGGAAAATCTGGTCATTTGATTAAAGGCTGTGAGCTTCGTATGAAGAAAGAAAAAAAAATGGTCAGTCACGCCCGTATTGCCTGTTTAAATTCCAAGGGTATATTTTTAGCTGCTTCCACGATTGCTCAGGAAAAATTAATGGAATTTCGGGTGTTTGTTGATTGCGGGTCTACACTGAATGTAATTGATGGGGGATTCGTGGAAAAACTCAATTTAAAACCTGAACCTTTGTCATCCCCCATTGCTGTGGTTTCTGTGGATGGCTCCCCTTTGAAGAATATTACTCTCAAGGTCAGTGAATTTCCTCTCACTATTAATGGTGTTCACCATGAGAAATTGGATTTGGTAGTGTTGAATAACTTGCCTTCTCCAGTAATATTGGGTTTGCCCTGGTTAAAATTTCACAATCCTGTACTGGATTGGTCTACCAGTGAAATTAAATCCTGGAGCCATAAATGTTATGACAAGTGTTGTAACGGGCGTATTGCAGCTTTGGATAGGGGAGAATTGCCTGTTCCTATTCAGGATTTTTGGAGAGTTTTTTCTGAGAAGGAATCGCAGGTTTTGCCTCCCCATAGAGACTATGATTGTTCTATTGAATTTGTCCCTGGAGCGACTCTTCC
Organism: Phyllobates terribilis; assembly: GCF_046119375.1. NCBI lineage: Eukaryota > Metazoa > Chordata > Amphibia > Anura > Dendrobatidae > Phyllobates > Phyllobates terribilis. The sequence goes on along the minus strand of NW_027362763.1, from coordinate 731,717,854 downwards.
TAAGAGTCGTTTATTTAACCTTACTATTCCTGAGAGGAAGGCTTTGGAGGAATACATACAGACAAGCTTGGCCGCCGGTCACATTAGGCCCTCTAAGTCTCCTGTGGCGGTTGGATTTTTTTTTGTAAAAAAAAAGGACGGCGGTTTACGTCCTTGTCTGGATTTTCGTGAGATTAACAAAATTACGGTACGCAATCCTTACCCACTGCCATTGATTCCTGATCTGTTTAACCAGTTATTGGGGGCCAAGTGGTTCTCTAAAATTGACCTTAAGGGGGCATACAATCTGTTGCGCATGAAGGAGGGTGATGAATGGAAGACTGCTTTTAACACTCCTGTGGGTCATTTTGAGAATCTGGTTATGCCTTTTGGTCTTACTAATGCTCCTGCATTTTTTCAGAATCTGATTAATGACATCCTTAGACCTTTGATCGGTAAAAATGTGGTTGTGTATTTGGATGACATTTTGATTTATTCGCCACATCTGGAGTCTCATTGGCGGAGCGTGCGTGAGGTATTACAGTTATTAATGGACAATTCGCTTTTTGCTAAGCTGGAGAAATGTGAGTTCGCTGTACAGAGAATTAGTTTTTTGGGCTACATTATCTCCAGCAAAGGTTTTGAGATGGATCCGGTTAAGGTTCAGGCTGTGCAGGAATGGCCTAGGCCTATTGGTTTGAAATCGATACAGAGGTTTTTGGGTTTCGCCAATTACTATAGAAAGTTCATAAAAAAATTTTCTAGTATTGTCAAACCTCTGACTGATCTCACCAGGAAAGGTGCTGATGCGGTTCAGTGGTCTTCTGAGGCCATTGAAGCTTTTGTGTATCTCAAGGAGAGGTTCACCTCTGCTCCCATCCTTATGCAGCCTGATGTTACTAGGCCGTTTTTGGTTGAGGTTGATGCTTCCTCTGTGGGGGTTGGCGCAGTATTGTCTCAGGATAACGGGGATGGATTACATCCCTGTGCCTTTTTTTCAAACAAATTTTCGGAGACTGAATTGAATTACGATATTGGTAATCGGGAATTATTGGCTATTAAACTCGCATTTGAACACTGGCGCCACTTCTTGGAAGGTGCGGAAATTCCCGTTCAGGTTCTTACGGATCATAAAAATCTGATATATCTTGATGCTGCCAAGCGCCTGAATGCCCGTCAGGCTAGGTGGGCACTGTTTTTCTCGCGGTTTAATTTCTCCGTTACTTACATCCCTGGTACTAAGAATGTTAAGGCGGATGCCTTGTCTCGCAGTTTTTCTCCCATAGTCGGTGCTGAGAAAGAGGAAAACATTTTACAAGAAGGTGTTGTGATAGCTGCTTTAGACTCCGTTTTGGAAGATGAGATTCTTAAAGCTCAGGAGAATGCCCCATCTAACACTCCTCATGGGAGGTTGTTTGTGCCTGGGACCTTTAGGAGAGATTTGTTTGTTGAGTGTCACGAATCTCGGTTGGCAGGTCATCCCGGAATCTCTGAGACCAAGAGACTGGTGGGTCGCAGTTTTTGGTGGCCTGGATGGCAGAAGGAAGTCATTAAGTGGGTGCGCCAATGTACTATATGTGCTAGATCTAAGTCCTCACATACTCCTGCTGCGGGGTTGCTTTGTCCTTTGGAGGTTCCCAGTGCTCCTTGGACACATTTGGCTATGGACTTTATAACTGACCTTCCCCCCTCTGAGGGTTTTACTGTCATCTGGGTGGTCGTGGACCGTTTTAGCAAGATGTGTCACTTGGTTCCCTTCGTCAAACTGCCCTGCGCTAAAACTCTCGCTAAGGCCTTTGTCAAGGAAATTGTCAGACTTCATGGCGTTCCTACTGACATTGTTTCTGATAGGGGTCCTCAGTTCGTGGCTCGTTTTTGGCGTGCCTTTTGTGACAGGTTGGGAATTCATTTGTCGTTTTCGTCCGGATATCATCCTGAATCTAATGGCCAGACAGAAAGGAAAAACCAGGATGTTGAGCAGTTCTTGCGTTGTTTTGTGGCAGACAATCAAGAGGGGTGGTCTGAGTTTCTGCCACTTGCCGAATTTGCTCTGAACAATCATACATCTTCTTCTGCTGGTTGTTCGCCTTTTTTTTGTTGTTCTGGGAGACATCCGTCGTTTGGGTCGTTCTCCAAGTTGGGATCTGCCGTGCCTGAGGAGGAGAATTTTTCCGGTGATTTGGAAAGAGTTTGGACGGATGTGCGTGGTAATCTTCAGGAGGCCAACAGAAAATCTAAAGACTACTTTGATAGGAAACGACAGGAGGTTTTGTTCGCTGTTGGTGACATGGTTTGGTTGTCCTCTAGGAATCTGCGGTTGAGGATTCCTTCTAAGAAATTGGGTCCCAAGTTTGTAGGGCCCTTTAAGGTGCTTCAGGTTGTCAACCAATCTGCTGTTAGGTTGGAGGTTCCTACCTCCTGGAGAATTAATCCGGTCTTTCATGTCTCTCTGTTAAAAAAAGCTGTTGTGTCGGATGGTGACGCCTCTGCCTCTGTTCCTCCGGTGGTGGAGGACGGGGAATATGAAATTTCTCGCATCCTTGACTCTAGACGGTATAGAGGTAGTTTGCAGTATCTTGTGGCCTGGAAAGGTTTCGGACCCGAGGATAACTCTTGGGTGAGGTCAGATGATGTTTCCGCGTCCAGACTTATCAGAGCGTTTCACAGGAGATTTCCTGATAAGCCTGGTCCTAGGGGATCCGGAGGATCCTCTTAGAAGGGGGGGTACTGTTAGAACCTTGCTGTTAGGTTTTTTTTCCTTTGCTGGTCACATGACCTTGTTGGCCTATTTAATCCTGCTCCGCCCTTCTGGCTTTGCTGGACTTCATTATATATCTACTTTCTAGCTAGCCTGTGCTTTGTATCTAGCTCTGTTAGTTTGCTTGGTCTACGGACCTCTATGTTCTATCTATTTTGTTTGTTCGTCTGTCTGCTACTATTTCTGTTAGGAGGTGTCCCATATTCCTCCCAGTCCTTAGTACTTGTAGGGATTCCCTCCCCACATCTATAGGTCTTCGTACAGACTAGATTAGGACTTTAGCAGGTCTGATCGCAGGATCAGGTTCCCTGTTGCATCGTAGGGATTCAGCTGAGTCTTATAATAGGGACAGATCTCCTCTCTTTCCTTGGCTTTGGTAGCAGAACATAACATTGATTCACACAAACTATAGTATAAACGTTAATATCCCACATCCTAGTAAATAGGAAAGCCCAATGGATCATTCATTTAACTTATATTAAACTATTTTTGGCAGACATTTTGTGCATAACAAAAAGCCTCAGGTTCCAGAACGTAAAAGCGTCATCCAATGAAAAACATTTATCATTTATACATGATAACTAAAATGGAGGTCATCAAGGTCCGCAAAGTCTATGGTACTGACTGAAAACATTCAAGGACAGAGTTCAGCTGTTTTGATTGGTGAGATTAAAGTGAATTGAGTGGCAGGATTCAATTTAAACACCTCCCTATGTAAGGTGCCCCAGCAAGGTAGTCGTGGGCAAGCTGTGGCCCCTGCTCGCTCTGGCACCCTACAGACAATGTGTGTCCTCTCTCTGATGTGCTGCAATGTATGTGGTGCTCTCCACTTACTTTGGACCATCCGGTCGCTGCTGTCTCCATGCATTTCTCTTCTGGGACCAGGGCAGCAATAAATTCAGAGGACACGAGGTTCTTAACCATAACTGAGACTTTACTTGGGGAAGAGGAATATGTATATTACATATTATATAATTATATATATATTTACAGGCAGATATAATGGATAAGGCCCAACGGGTTGTCATCTTTCCCACAGGTCCTTGATGCAACTTCAGCCCTGGCTCCCTCTTTAAGTGAAGCATCTCTGTTGCTCTATTCTCTAGCCCTAGAGAATCTTCCTCACCAGTGGATCCAGTATATCTGGATCCTAGAGCTTCCCACATCCAAGCCTTGAGTCCTTGCTTCTTCTGCAGCCTGCAGACAGAATGTGCCCCCGGGTCCTCAATACCTCTGCTGAGTTTCTCCGGCTGGCTAAGGAGACTCAAGTGTAGGGAATCTTCACTCTGGTGATCCTACTGTTTGGGGTATGGGGCTCACGTCTACCCTAGCAGCCACTATATTCAGGCTGCCCGCACAGTTCCCTGTCCAAACTCTCACTGACTCATCACTTCCTGCTTCTGGAAACTAAGCAGAGATTTTCCCAATGTGCCCACCCTCTGTGGGCTGTCATCACACACCATTAACCCCTTCACTGTCTGCAATATTGCTGGCAGACTCAACCAGGCATCTGCACCCGGGACAGTGGCATCTTATGGATAGTTACCAATACTACAGCCCACAAGGAAACATATCAGAAACAAAGCTTTATACACATTCTATGCTCGATCATGGCACTAGGTTCCCCTCTCCTCTGGCTTGATTATCACAGATAACCCCTTAACTGGACCTAACTGCAGCTCAGAGAGATCCAACTACTGGGAACACTCTATTTTAACTCGTTCAGTGCCACAAGGAAGCTACATCCTTCCCCACTACTACACCTACACAACAGCATTGATGCCTTAGGGCCCTTGTTCTAGTGATATGTGTAGGATTTCACCAGAGGGGCTCCTAGCCATCAAACAATTATCACTTATTCTGCAGGTAGGTGATAAATGTATTGCAAGGTATAACCCCTTAAAAGTTACACTCCTATAGACAACAAGCCACTATCCTGGTGTAATTTTTAAATAATGGATGGATTCAGTTTTAGAATGAGTGGTCAGTTGATATAAGAACCGTCCAACCCCCAAAGAAACTCCTGAATTAATAGAGGTGCGCAAGGTTGGATTTCAGTTTATCATCTGAATTTCTATAGTAACAGGCGATATTTAACTGCAACTTGACCACATTGTCTGTTGCTACATCCACTGTACATTATCTACTTGTTCAGAATAGTATCACTTTAAAGGGAATCTTATACGTCCAGCAACGCAATCAACCGGCAGATATAGTATAAATCTGCAAGTTAATAGCATTATGAAAGTGCCCAGCCGCCTTACTGAAAGTGCGACTCGTGGAAGAAAATTACCTTTATTTCTCCCAGCTGGTTTTCAGTCATACAGGCGTGCCAGTGCAGCTACAGTCACTGCTCACTGTACTGCGAGTGGCGGCTGTTAGTGCACCACGGCACTGAATGACAGCCGGCTCAGCAGTGAATCAGTTTAGAGCCGGTTGTCAGTCAATGTGCCAGCGCATGCTTACAACTGCCGCTCACAGTGCTGTGAGTGATGACTCTAGCAGCTATGTGCCTGCATGACTGAAAGCTGGCAGCTTCCAGGAAAATAAAGTTAATTTTCTCCAGGGTGCAGTACAACTGCCAGGCACCTTTATAATACTTTTAACCTGATTAACCTTATATCTGCAGGTCAATAGCGTTATTGGACATGACAGGTTACCTTTAAAAATAATTTGGCTTTCCTCAAGTTTATTGCATGAAAACTGCCTGATGCAGAACTCTAAAAACTGCTAAAGTATTAAAGCAAACATTACTATGTGCAGTGCTCAATGTTCAGTGCTAAAATCAGTGAAGAGATCCATCAGATCTGCAGGAAGTTCATGCATGATCCTATGGAGGTGTTTGTGGATTATGAAAACAAGTTGACCATCACAAGATGAAGGATGTTTATATCAATATTGTAGGGAATTTGAAGATGATATATATCTAAAATGCATATCAATGTCTCTCATTTTCTTTTTAGAAGAATTGAAAAAGCAAACAGTCTTGAATACATTGATCGAGATGCTTTCTGGAATCTGCCAATGCTGAAATATCTGTAAGACCAATTTTCTATTTGATGTACTAATTCTTATTAGCCCCTCACAGACACAAATTAAATATTTGCAATGATAATAAATGACCAGTCGCTGCTAAGAAGCTGAGGGCACATGAAAGAAAATCTTTTCTTATAATAACAGTAGTAAAAGTTCAAGCACTGGGGATATTAACCGATAATGTCTATGACATTTGGAAAGAATGTAAATGAATGTAATCCAATCCACAGCCGACCCCCTCCCCACGGTAAATCATTATAATTACACTGATGCTTATTGACCCTATTCTCCATGCACAGCTCTCGAGACAGTCTCAAGTATTGGCCTATGGACTCTTTGACACACTTTGTCATCTTTCAGAATTTCTTGAATGTTATTAAATACGATGTATAAAAAGTAAAAGCACTTTCCATCTTCGTGAAAAAAACACATTAAAGAAAAAAAAGGTATAATTCTGAGTTTTTAATTATAAAGTTATTAGACCATAAATTCATATTTTTATTTACTGCTACTTTTACTCACTGATGGACACATATATGGGCCCTTTGCAGTCCAATAGTTCATCCTAATGAACAATTCCACCTGCTTTAGAGGGGAAAGTCGGCCCCCTTACCTCTTATACCCCTCCATGACTTCATAGGTTGCACCAATGGTAAGTCCACCCCTACTTTTATTAAATGCCAGTAATAATCATCTAAATCCTTATAGGTTATCACTGGATAGTAGAATATAACTAGCAGCCATTGCAGGATAATCTAAACTTGGTCATACTCATAAGATCAAAATCACTTGGACTTGATAATTTCATCAGGATAAGATAACAATCTCATCTATGTCGGTACAATGCATATTGGATTTCCTGCTGGAGATAAAGGCCCCTGATTAATCAAGACCGGAGTTATTCATTCTTGATGAAGGGTGTGTTGGAGTCAGACACTCCTGATTTATTAAAATGAAGATCTGAAGAAGTTTATGGATACTCCCTACTCTGCCGATTATTAAAGACATCAATTCACAGAATATTATTAAACTTAAGTATTTTTATTCAACGCGTTTCAAAGTGTCAACCACCAGTGGTTGTTTCCTGAAGAAGTGCTTGACACTTTGAAACGTGTTGAATAATAAACCTCAAAAAACATCGACTTAAAACACATAATATCATGGATCAGGTTAACATAATCTGATATAAATAATTTTATTGTTTGTCGGATAAGACCCTATTTGCGCTACTTTCTCCCTAGTGTTTTATCTGCCTCTTAATATAAGTTGTTGCGTCACACCCCCATCAGAGCCCAGCTCTGCCCATTTTGCCTAAGGTGGGAGAAACTGGTGTGACAACAATAAAAGTCACACATTTATTTTGCAACTCCACATTGTGCAAGAAATTTACAATTTTTCAAAGTGATTTATACCAGAATTCACTACTAGTGGCAGGTAGAAGCTTTTTTCCCTATTCCTACTAAAATAAACTTGTACACTTGACTGAACCAAGCTTGCATGCATAGGTGGAGCCAGGAGAAGTAACTTTCAGTTGAGCTGTCAGTTGAACATTTGGCTACAGTATCTAATGTATAGGTGGCTTTAGGTTTTAGTGGTAGTTAGGTTGTATTTTTTTACCTTTCCTACATAGCTTTATAGTAGTATGCTTTTTCATCTGTGGATAGGGTAGGAATATTTTCCTTTAAGAGGGGGATTTTTACATTTTTTTATATATTTTTTTCTTTTATGTTTGAAGTCTTAGACTATGGAAGTCTCCACCACATCTATAAAAAAGTACATTCTAAGTTTTGACAGATGGGAACATCTGGATCCATTGTTAGCTTAAATTTTGATAACTTTATGTTTGGTGTTTCCAACCTTAAAAGTATTTTTAAGGCTAAATATACATTTCTGCAATCACTCTACATTCCTGAAGATTGCCAGATCCTGACAATGTGTAGACTCCCTCTATTGTCAGCTCAACTATTCATTATTTGACTGCAAGAATGCGATTTGTATGGTTGCAGTCATGGGTCGACAAGCTTCTCATACTCTTCTTTTAATAGAACATTACAAGGGGCAGGAAAAAAAAACTAGTCAGCACATGACTTCAGGTATGCAAATCACATTCCGCCAAAGCTGACAATGGAGGGGAATCTTAACAGTGTGACTATTGTTCACTGTCAGGATTCGGTAATCAGCAATCACGCAGAGTAACTGTAGAAATATCTTCTCAGCCAGGAAAGTCCCTTTAATGGGTTGTCCAATATATATTTTTTTAAATAAATATAAATCAGGGGTAGCATTAAAATCATAAAATAGCATAAAATAATTTCCTTGCTGCTCCAGAACCACCCCTCGCTGGTTCTTCCAGCCATTCAGCAAGTCATGAAATGCCGATCAGTCACAACTCGAGTTGTACAGAACTCCACTTGAGTTTTACAAAAAAATTTAGTTTACAGAATGCGGATTTTTTTGTAATTTGCTCCTAGCAAATTCAGTAAAATATTGTCCGGCTGCCATTTCATTATGTCAGGACCAGCAAAAAAAAAAAAAAAAAAAAAAAAAATAATAAAAACTCATCTCACTGCTCACCTGTCCAGCCACTTCCTCTGCTTGCTCTTAGGTCCTTTAGGTCCTCGGCACATCTTCTTACTGACCTAAAGTACAAGATTGGGCCCAACATGTCTCTGTGCATGCAAAAACTTTCATCCATAACTAGGCCTAGGAAGGCACAACCTAATGAAAGCATGTAGTGAGCGGCGGCAGTAAGAAAATAGCTGAGGACCGTAGGGAGAACAATGAACAGTGGAGGTGAGCAATGTGAGTATTTTTTTTCTATATTTTCCATGTATTATAGCCTAGGGCCTCTCCAGACCCCTGAGCAAACAGTAGTAAGGTACATTCAAATACATTTTCAGCAAATTTAATTTCCGGGTAAAACCTGCAAGATTTGGTGAATTCAAATCTCATCAGATCCGCTCATTGTTAATCACTAGAGACGGTGGCACTGTGGGCATGTTAGTGCTGTTGTCACTATTTGGCTTCAGTTGCCAATGTCGTCACTTTGGGACACTACAATAAGACTGGCAGGACAACCAGAATGGAGGAGCTGGAGCTTCAAGGAAAAGGGCGGAAAAAAATGTTTACTTTTTTAATGCACCCCCTTATGTGGACAATGACCTTATTAAACCATTGGGCCCTGATGTAGCTACTACTACCACAAGTTTGTCTTGAAAATTAAAATAAATAAAATTTTAAATATCCATATATTTTTTTATATAATATCTGAGAAAAATAAAGCTGTGAGCCTGACTCAAGGCAAATAGTGCAATTGGATGCAGAGGATTTTGATGCTGACAGCGAAAACTTTTTTATTTTTCATTGTTTAATCTGATAGGTTCACATTTTTGGGCTTTGAAATGCACATTTACATACAGCTCTACTGTCAAAATCATAGAGCGCTCCCATTGTCAGCGAGTCCTAGGAAATTCACTGTTGTCTCATTCTGCAATCTTTCCATATTTCTTGGTAAATCATATGCTAATAAACCGTACTGGCAGGCAGGTATAAATTAAGATGTCTGGTAGGAATGTTTGCAGACAGGAGCATCACATATACAGACAAATATTGTCATACAACATTGGCTTATTCATTGTATACATCAGCAAAAATAGCAACCTGATTCTCCATCTCTGGCATCCTACAAATGCAAAAATATCTCTTGGCATCTGTTGTATCGTGCACACATTTTCTTTGTGGACTCTGTCAGTGTCTATAATAAATATTTTCTTGGGGGACAGATGTAGCCCAACATTGCCTCTAGCCAAGTTTAATCTGGGCACAAGCTAAAACATATGCTCGCTTCTTGGAGCGGTGTCAACACACTTTATTGAAGAATGTTAGAAAAACAGAATGTTGTCATATGTGAGGCTGTAGAAATCTGAGCAGCACCTAATGGTGCTACAGTTTATGAGCAGTATCACTAAATGTAGCCTTAAGAATGATCAGAGAGCTATCAGTGGCTCCACCTAGTGGTGACTGCAGGAAGGTAACATTTAATCACTTATCTCTGTATTAATCTCTTAAAGGGAACCTGCCAACCCTCCTAAATTGCCACCATGTCTGTATTGCACTTTTTTCTTGCATTCTAACAAGACCCTTTTGCTGCTTAGCGATTACCGAATAAATGTAAAATTTACCTAGACTAATCCTCCTTCTCATCACGTAAAAACGCTTCTATGGTCGTGATGGACATGATTTGTAAGAGTGATGTCACTGCCACCTCTGTGCAAATCTTGCACATGCGCAAGACATTCTGCCTCCATGGGAATGAACAGTCAATGGCATAATGGTTAAGACCCTGGAAGGGTCGAAACGTCATGCAAATTAGTCGCTTATTCCTCCATCCCTTTCTATTTTTCAGTTTCACAGACAATAATAAAATTATTCTGCATCACCTAAGCTAAGAGTGTGCTGTGAATTTTCCTGCTTTGGTTGTGGTGTATAGCAGACCTATGGCTAGGTGGCCTTTGGTTGTCACAACAATCCATTTGTATTCTTAATCATGCTTCGGGCTGCCGATGGGCTGACAGAGGGACTGCTCCCTGTCACTAATGACAATGGCATTTAAAGGAGTTAAACTTTTTTTCGTTGTCTTTTTTCGTCAAATTTTTTTTGCACTTGTATGTACAAAATAGTGAGCGGCTTCCAAGTGGAGGCCATCAGAAGAATGGTCAGGTCACTTCTTTAAACCGCTTCTTGTCTTTACAAGCATAAAGCAGTTAAAAGAAGCTCAAAAGTCTGAACATATGAACAGCAAGTCGTTCTTTCATTGTGACGCGCCCCCTGGGCCTGTGTTGTGCAGGGAATACCCGGAGCCGGATCGTTGGGGGTTGTAGTCCTCGTGGCGATGACCCAGTCCGTGCCCAGGGTGGTCAAATCAGAGGCAGGGTTATTGGTATGATGATAGTCCGACTATGCCACCCGTGGATTGCGGTCAGTGGGGACCACCGCTGCAAGGCTGACCGCTGAGGCCGGTGTTATGTGTGCAGCTAAGAATGGGATGACTCCCCACGGGAGGAGTACAGCCTCAGGGCAGTTAGTGTGGATGATGGGAGTGATGGTGCACGAGCGCAGCAGGAATAACTCAGAGTCCGTGCAGTGCAGTTCAGGGTCTTTACTGGTGTTATAAGGCAGACCCTCCCGGGAGTACTGGTTAGCAGTAGGGGCCTGGTCAGTCTGTGAGCAAGTAGGATCTCCCCTGGCCAGGTGGCGTTGTAGGCCTCCCCGTCTATCTGCACTCTTTCCTGGCTACCTTGCTGTATGCGGGTAGAAGTAGCCCACGTCCCTGAGTATACCGTGTGGTGCTCACCCGTATGGCCGGTGACTTGGGGCCTTCTGTTAGCCTCCGCTCCACGACGGCTGTGCTGGTCCCTTGCTTGTGACCGTGCCTCCAGGCTTCTATGGCCAGAGGACCTGGAATCCCCTGCCGGTTGGATTCTGCTGCTGGACCTGGATGTCCCCACAGCCTCGGACTCCGTGTCCGGTATTAGTGTCTCCAGCCAGGGAGAGCTATCTGGCTTCCAGCCCCTGGCTCTCACTCCTGCTCCTACAGAGCTCCTGGTTCTTCCTTTCCCTGTGTCTGCTGTCCTCCAGACCAGACTGCGTCTCTGTCTGGGACTCTCTCTACTAATCCCGCCCCAGACCCAGTTTATAAGGGCAGATTCCTCCCCTCCCAGGTCTGGGCGGGCGGTGTTGCATGCTTAGGGCTCCTGACCAGAGAAACCTCCCACCTGCTCTCAGAAGTAATATTTCTATTACTATGGTAACCAGACCCCTGGGGTGCCACATTTGCAGTGCATATGTTCATTGCTTTTATCATTAATTTATTGCTTTTTTGGGTGGGTTACAGAGCCTACCCACCTGAAAAAGACTTTGTGTGCACAAATCCATGTTATTCAAAATTCACTCCATTCTTAATTTTTAATTTTATTGCTTATGTCTCATTGCCTAGGTTATTAGCCACCATTGCAGTGTAGTACAAACATGTGCTATGCTCACAAGCTCTTTCCAGTAGAGTTTGTAAGCACTGAAGTGCAATGATAGCTACCAATCCTTAAGAGCTTCAATGTCACTGTGCTCCTCAGATGCTGCTAAGTTTAGTTTTAGCCTGCAGTGCAAGGATGGTCTAAATTGTCAATCAAACTGAAGATCTTGAGACAACCCCTTTAAGTCAAACACCCTTTTCTTTAGATTACACCACTTTTCTGTATACTGTCTATAAAGGCATATAAAGGGACAAATTCACCAACACTGGTGTGAGGATGCAGAGTAAAATCTTAATCATGCCTTTCTGATGGCAAGAGCAGCATTCCTTTATTTTTATGTTGACTCTTTAATCTATGTTCTTCTTTAGTTGATTAGCACAGACTACTATTTGTATAACCCTGAATGTTATTTTCTCTTTGATTCTGGAACAACTATGTGAATAGATTATCTCAAAAAATGATAGGTGAGCCCTGCACCTTTACCTCTGACATGTGATATACACACTAAGCTTTGGGGGAGGAGGGAGAGAGCAGTTCTGCCTTTCAGGGGGCTGAGCCCAGAGAAGCAGAAGGGACATGTGTTTTTATAAGAGTCAGACTTGAGCTCAATGAAGCAGAAAGGAGATGTGCTTCTGAGACAGATTCAGTCTTGAGACAGAGAATCAAGGAGAAGCAAGAGGACATCTTGGAAGCATGGATTTTACTTAAAGATACACAGATTTGGATTCTACATGATTCTGGCCTAAGGGTATCGTCCCTGACTGGAAAGATACAGATCTTCTTCATTAACCATGAGAGAGACCATGGATACTTTTGGGGAGCCCAGGAGAGGATGAAGAAGTCACCTGGCCCCATGGAAATGTTGTTTTGGGGTTTCCAGGAGGGACCCACCGGTCGCCTAAAAGCTATGGAGACATTTGGAATTGCCAGGATGGACCCACCGGTCGCCTGGCCCCATGGAAACTCTCGGCGAGGCCAGTTTTGGACCCTTGGGTCTCCTGTTCTTGTACCTTGAGGGACTGCAAGCTTCCTAAGCTTGCCGCTACCTCCTCTCTGTGTGGGCCTGCAAGAAATGGGGGGCACTGGTTGAGGTAGTCGGCCCTGAAAGTCTCCAAAGTCGCGGCTGTTCTATCCCAGGCGGGCGGAGAAGGAAGAGTGAGACTGTGTAATGTTGTACCATCTTGGGTATTTGCTGGGACTGTTTTGTGTGTTTATTGTCCTCTTTGTGGTTCAATAAAGTATTGCCACTCTGTTTTACCCTCACCCTGTGTTGTCTGAGTAGCATTACGTCCACGGAAGACCCCGGGTCTTCACAACCGGCATAGATCTCGATGGTCTTGATGAGAGGTGTGGTGCTGCAGTCAGACATTCCTGATTCAAAAACAGGTGCATGCCTCTTTACAAATCTGGAGCATCTAATAAGTGGCGTGCGCCTCTCTGCTCTACACCAGCAATTTAATTTCAGTTAGAGACTGTGTGAGATTTCGGGAGTATGGAACGCCAAAGCTCATCACGAATTACACGAGTCGTGGCATCACACCCTGTCACATCGCCATCATGCCCCTTCTCCACCCATTATGGCAAAGCTTGGAGAAATTGGCGTAAAAATGGCAAAAGTTGCAAAATGTTGTGACTTTTCAGAGTTTTTACTCCAGAATTCTTCTGTGAAAGCTTTGATGAATTGGACCTAAAGTGTCTAAATGCCCCTAATATATATTAGATTAAAATTGGTGGAATCATGGATAGCAGTCAGATTGGAGATTGGTCAAACAGATGGTGTAATGGGAGAGAAGGGTCAGCAGCTTAAGTTGTCCCCGTAGGACTTAATTTTCTGCCAGGCACATCTGTCATCACCTTTCTCTAATCTTCTCATTGAAAACATATGAAGCAAAGTGTTCATGTGTATGGGGGAATCAAAAGAGATATCTGTTGGCAGAATAAGCATTTGGTATCTTGGTGTATGGGAACATTTAGGCTATATTCACGTGTTGCGTTTTTGCTGCTTTTTTATGCAAATTAATAGCTGCATTTTACAGTACCAGCAAAAGCTATGAGATTGCAGAAATATTTTCCACCCTTATTGTTTTTTTTCCTGACTGATTTGGAAAATTGCTGTGTTTTTGATAATTCTGCATGTCACTTCTTTCAGCGTTTTTTTCAGTGTTTTTCACCCATAGAAAGCAATGAGTAAGTGCAAAGAATGTTTTTCTGCGTTTTTAGTGAAAAAAGCAGGTACAGCAGGATGTGATTTATTTTTGTGATTTTCTCAAGTTTAAATCATAATATCTTGGTCTCCTCACCTGAGAATGGCAGTTAGGATTAGTACAATTTAATTAAATTAGTGATATGTGTAAAGTAAACATTGGTCGACCAAGGTATGGAATTGAACAATACCTGACCAACTCAAGAGCTGACCAAATTGTGAAAGTAAACAGTGTCCTACAAACTCAATGCTCTGCTAATGTCTTAGGTAAACTATTCCTGACCAATTCAACTACTCCTGCTGTTATATTTGTAATTGTGTATTTTTTCATGGACTCATATGAATTTTTTTGTTCGGAATATGGTGTTATGGTTTCACCTATGTCTTGCATTGGTGACCTAACACCTTGCATTGTTCATGCTTCTGTGATTTAAGCAAAGTTGAACTTTCAGATCCAGAAAAACGCAGCAAAAACACAGCAAAAAGCGCAGCAAAACCTGCTTTTTGTAAGCTGCTTCTTTACTGCCAAGAAAGCATGTTTTGCCTGCCAAAAAAAGTGCAGAAACAATGCAATATGTGAACATATCCTTAAGCATAATAAATCTGGTACAAGCTATGTATGCCAGTTTTTTGTTTTTTTTTTGGGGGGGGGCACACATATAATTAGAATTTTAGTGCATTTTCCTTGGTAAATCTCCCAAATATAAATTATAGACCCATTTTAAAACAGCTAGTACGCTAACCAGTGAGGCCAATGATATGGTTTAATCATTTTTATATGTATCAGGGTCTGTATAACATTATATGATCATTGATTGCTCGTAGATCAGATTAAGCAGTTTGAGGATCATTACCTTAAGAAACAATAGCGTATGAGCGTATCTTTACAAGAAGCACACGGTTTATTAAAAAAATCAAAAAAAATCAGGGTTGCTGTTTAATAAATGATTGCAGTTTCTGTAAGGAGAAAGCAGTTACCTATCGAAGGCAGCAGAGAAGATGAGCAGGCAGCATTGCGTGAACTATGTAGTGCTGGATACTATTATTATTGCGTTTTTATCATTGTTATTGTTTTCTTATAACACATTACTTGCTCCCAATAATTTCAGTGGTAAATTCTGTGCCAGAGGTCTCCGAATGAAAAATATTAATAATAAAAAACATAAAATTCAAGGCACACTTTCCACAGGCAGTTGCTGTACACAGCAGATTCTTCTCAGTGTAAGCTGCAACTACTTGTTTCCAAAAATAGTCGAAAAACCCAAGCCAACTTGGCACAGGGATAGCAAATAATTATTAAATCAGATTAATGTTCTTGGTATTCGACATGACAGTGCTAGGAATTTAAACCACTTTGCATTTCTTGTTAATAACAAAAGACGTTTAAGGGTGAGCAGCGATATGAGAAGTGCAGTGTCAGTAGATATGGTCCAGGCACTTCCACCTACTTAAAGAGAGAAAAGTCAATTATAAAAGATGAACTAGATGGATCTGCTGCAGATTTCTAATTTAAAAATTTTGGACAACGGCAACCTCTCGCCTACTATGTCAGTGAGAACTCATGCACACTGTTGTATTACGGCTCAAAATATAACTAATACATTTATTGTCAAAAATGGGGTTAAATCCCTTCTTGGGAGATCAATAAAGTCTGTCCTAAAGCTTTTTTCATGGAATCTTCAAAGAAAATCTGATATCATCCTTACCCCTAAATATCAGCCACAGTAGCCCTATGTGCATGTTATTGTAGACATTTTTTACTTTTTTTACTGCCGATTGCTCCTGCAGACTATGGTATTTCTTTGGTATTTCTTTTAATAATTGCTATTATGAAGAAATTATGATAGCAAAAATGTAAACCACTTCTTCAGCATTTTTTTTTATTTCAGTGCCGTAGTTGTGCCACTAATCTAAGTTCCCTGAGCCTAGTATTATCCTTACTAGCTGTCTTCAGCTGTTCTCAGTGCCGCTCTGGTCCTATTCTGCCATCTTGTGACCACAATTTCTGACTGACCGGAAGTCATAAACAACGGTCACAAGCTCTCAATATAAGTCTATGAGAATCTCATTCTGGCTCTCATAGACTTAAATCGAGTTATGAATTCCAGCTCACCCAGCAAATACTGGAGCGATCTGGCAGGTCACAACGTGCAGAAGACTGATCCGAATGGTGCCGATAACAGATAAAGATGGTGGCTGGTAAGTATGATACAAGGTTCAGGGAACTTAGATTAGTGGCACTTTAAGTTGTGCTTTAGGAAGCAAAAGTCATCCAAACCTGCCTATTCTGGTGGGACCATGGCCAACTATCTTATGTATGGAAGCCTTTTAACTCTATCCAACATGTACTCCATCCAACATGTAGGGCAGAAAATGTCATTAACGTCAATGATGCGAGTCATCCAATATTTGATTGCGCAAAGTCAATTACAGGACTCAGTGAAGGAAAGGAACACTGGAAGATCCAAAGAGGATCGGAGAGCTACATCAGGATTACTAGGAAAGGTGAGTATAATTATTTTAAGCCCTACCCGGTCCTCAAAAGAAGACAGAAAATTTTAGTAGTATGGCCACCTTTTGCTGAATTCTTGCATATCGAGTCCCAAAAATTTCAGATTCTGAAATGTTTGAGATTTGGTTTACAAAAATTCGATTTGATATGAATATATTTGCTCATCTCTAGTCTTTTGTTCTCAAGGAATATGAGATATCTTTGCCCATGTTTTTTTCTCCATATTCACAGCACATGCACGCTTACTAGTGATGAGCGAGCATGCTCGCCGCTGCACGGTACTCGCCCGAGCATCTCAGTACTCGAGATGCTCGGAGCTCGCCGAGTACTTTCGAGATGCTCGGGCGGAAACTCGGGTCCCCGTCCTGCATGTTTGGCGCTATTTAGAGAACCAATCATGCAAGGATTGTCTGCCACTCACTGTAATATTAGAGCCATGGTGGTTGTGGCATTACAGTGATTGCCCAAATCGATGGGAACAGTGCTTACAGTGAAACATGAAAAGCCAGCAATTCATCAGCGGCATACACCGGTACCCGACAATTTAGAACAGAAAGAATAGAGCATCACGCATAGATTAGATAGATAGAAACATGTCAGTCACATATATAATAAGTACAGTGACAGTGTTGGTTACTGTACTTGTTATTTAGTGTTAAAATAAAGGACTTATTAAAAAAAATATAATAGTGTTTTCATGCACCCATCTCCTTAAAAAAGCCGGCCGGCAATTCTTCAGCGGCATACATCGGTACCCGACAATTTAGAACAGAAAGAATAGAGCATCACACATAGATTAGATATATATAAACATGTCAGTCACATATATACTAAGTAGAGTGACAGTGTTGGTTACTGTACTTGTCATTTAGTGTTAAAATAAAGGATTTATTAAAAAAAAAATGGCGTGGGGTTCGCCGTAATTTTAGTCTCTAGCGGAGGTTAAGCAGACGGCTGAGGCAGATGTTTAAAGCCTGGGAAGGGGGTAATACCCACGGAGCTTCCCAGGCTACTAATATCAGCCCCCAGCTGAATACCTAGCCTTTACCAGCTATTAAAATGGGGGACCCCCCAAAAAAATGATGTGGGGTCCCCCCTATTTTAATAGCTAGCAAAGGCTAGGCAGACAGCTGGGGGCTGATATTGATAGCCCAGGAAGGGTGCCATTAATATTGGCCCCCTCCCAGGCTAGAAACACCAGCCGTCAGCCGCCCTAGAAATGGCGCATTCATAGGATGCGCCAATTGTGGCACTTAGCTTCGCTCTTCCCACTGCCCTGTAGCGGTGGCAGTGGGGTAATAGGGCTGGGGTTGATGTCAGCTTATAATGACAGCTGACATCAAGCCCAGGTTAGTATTGGAGAGGCGTCTATAAGACACCCCCATTACCAACCCCATAGTCAAAGTTAAAAAAAAAAACAAACACCCTGAATAAAGTCCTTTAATTGAAATAAACACACAATTCTTTAATGTTCTAAATTAAACCATACTTACCATCACGCCCATTCCAGCTGAAGCCAATGATCTCCTGCAATAAAAATAAAATAATAAACCAACCTCATCCTTACCTTTCCATGGTTCCCAGGACTTCTCCAGCTCTGCTACATTCACATGACAGGCTGGATCGCAGCAGAAAGCTGCCATCCAGCTAGCCATGCTGCAGACACTGAGAAGCGCAGGCATGCTTGCGCTCCTCAGTGTCTTGCTGTGACGGCATCCAGATGAGCCGAGTTCATGTCCAATTAACTCAGCTCACCTCATGCACGTCACTGACAGTGTGGGAGAATTCTCCTGCGCATGCGGTGAGCGTGGGAGAATTCTCCTGCGCATGCGGTGAGCGTGAGAGAATTCTCCTGCGCTCATTGCAAGCGCAGGAGAATTCTCCCACGCTGTCAGTGACGTGCATGAGGTGAGCTGAGTTCATTGAATGCGCCTATGGATGCGCCATTTCTGGGGCGGCTGACAGCTGGTGTTTCTAGCCTGGGAGGGGGCCAATATTCATGGCACCCTTCCTGGGCTATTAATATCAGCCCCCAGCTGTCTGCCTAGCCTTTGCTAGCTATTAAAATAGGGGGGACCCCACGTCATTTTTTTTTGGGGTCCCCCATTTTAATAGCTAGTAAAGGCTAGGTATTCAGCTGGGGGCTGAAATTAGTAGACTGGGAAGCTCTGTGGGTATTACCCCTTCCCAGGCTTCAAACATCTGCCCCAGCCGTCTGCTTAACCTCGGCTAGAGACTAAAATTACGGCGAACCCCACGCCAATTTTTTTTCAATAAATCCTTTATTTTAACACTAAATGACAAGTACAGTAATCAACACTATCACTGTACTTATTATATATGTGACTGACATGTTTCTATCTATCTAATCTATGTGTGATGCTCTATTCTTTCTGTTCTAAATTGTCGGGTACCGGTGTATGCCGCTGATGAATTGCGGGCCGGCTTTTTTAAAGAGACGGGTGCATGAAAATCGGAGGGCACTAGTGTGTTCCAAGTGCCCTGCTATGTTTTCATGCACCCTTCTATATACCCTGCCTGCCTGTCTGCCTATATATTCTGCCTGCCTGATGTTTAATTGAGCACCGTTCCCATCGATTTGGGCAATTTTTGACCTTCTGCAGACCGCTGGGGGGGACCACCAGAAAAATGCTCGAGTTTCCCATAGACTTACATTGGACTCGTTGCTCGGGTCGAGCACCCGAGTATTCCAATGTGCTCGACCCGAACTTCGAGCACCCGAGCATTTTAGTGCCTGCTCATCACTAACGCTTACCCATTCAGAGTGTGCATTTGTATGGGTGGGTCAGACGCAGTAGATTTTCGGACAGCATCTATTAAAGGTATATAGTAAGACAAAGAACCCAAGGAGAGCTAATTATTAATAGTATTTTTTTCTCCAAATTTATCTCAAAAGGGAACCTGTCATGTAAATAAAACGCTGTTAACCTGCAGGTTATCTTCAGGTTAATAGTGTCCTGAAGCTGCCCTGCACTAAAACAGACAGCCCAGGAGGAAATTAACTTTAATGTATCGTGTAGACATAATAAATCTTTATTATGTGGACTCTATATTTTGCCTTTAATTTACTCTGTATGGTGGTGTAATGACATACTATTTTTAGAGCAATGAAATGATAATTTTAATAATTCAATTTCAAGAAAAAAATATAACGTGAAAAATGCCAAGAATTTGCACCTCATCATTAGACTACATACCTATCGGCATCGCTATATGCACCAATTACTTTCCTACCTTTAATACTGTATGCGTTAAAATATCAATCTTTGAAATTACAGCCGAACAATGAAGAATATGGAAAATGTTATGCCGACAATTAAGCACCTGGCACATTTTGCCGGTATTTTATAAAAGCCCCATTGTTACAATGGACTAATATTAGTATTTTAAGTTTAATAGTTCTGTGCCTGAAGAATATGAACTCCATGCTGACTGCAAAAGGCTTAATTGTTTCTTAAGGAACAAAAAAAACCCCTCACAAGCCACAAGCCTTCTCTGCTTTTTAGTCCTTAAATAATTCATACAGAGCCTACGTCTCCAAAAGGAGTGCAAACATATTATCATGTTGGAAATACAAAGTATAAAATATATATTCTCATAATGCTGTCACGCGGGGAATTATTTAGTCGGTAGCATTGTGAATTTAACAGCCGTCCCACGGATACTGTAATTATAACAACTCGGGTATTTCGGAATCCAAATTTTAATACTCCCTATTACAGAAGAGAATTCAGGGCATTTTATTAGCAGCTTCCCTGCGTATATATCCTGTAATACACTAAGTTCTGTAACCCTATAATGCCTAATCATTGGGATACGGTTAATAAAGCGTAATTGTATTCTAGGCTGAATTAAGCTTAGAGACTCGTGACTAAGAGGAATCATATGAAACTTAATTTTGGAATTGTATCTCTTGCTTTAGGTTCATATACAACACCGGGATACATTTTATTCCTGCCGTTTCCAGGATACAGTCTCTGGAAAATGTATTTCTGTAAGTTTTTAGCACTTTTAATAAATCTTTTATAACTTTAGAAATTGGAACGTTGCGTGACATAGTATTAATAAGGTGTATTCCATCAAATAATAAAAAGCTAATATTTAGAACTGACAGCAGGCGAGAACAGATAAATGTGGTGTATCGGCTAAGAAACAGAAGCTTCATGGAGAGAATTTTGAATATAAGTTAAAAAGATAAGGGCTAATTATAAGCAAGAAGCCTATAAGGCTACCTCCACAAACTTTCTATCAGTGTTTTCTGTTAATAAAGAAACCCAGAAACATTAAAATGTCAAGGTTGTCACATGCTTTTTTTCTGCCATTTTAGTGTTTTTTATTTTATAGTTGTGTTTTAGTACTTGTCTTGCATTTTTAACATCACAGGTCAAGCGATTCTTTAGTCATGTGATTTCAAGAATCGATATAGGATCAATTGTTGTTAAAATGCAACAATAGTCAAATTAACCCCATAGAAAAGAAACAAGTCTTTGGAGCAAAATGCCATAAAGTGGCCAGAATAATGTCTTAGCTAGAGAAAAATGCACTTTAGGAAGAAAAAAGACAAGGTCACGAAAAGAAGCATATCTTGTGTCTCTTTCATGTGTTCCTACTGACTCAAACATCTAGTGTTTGTTTTTCAACCCCACCCCCAGAAAAAAAAAGTTGCACAAAAAAAAAGAAGGCATTCTTAGGGCATGTTCTCACATAGCATAAACACTGTGGCTCTTCAACTGCATTTTTTCTGCATGTACCCCCAACAAAATGCGCAATAGCAGTTTGCTCAATTTATTGCATTTTTGTAGATGTTTTTAGAAAAATATTAAAATTTGAGAGTCCTCAGTGGTTGATACCTTTTAATGGCTAACCGAAAAGATGGTAGTAAATAGCAACATTTCCACACTACTCGGGTCTCTTCATCAGGCTTAGTTTATCACAAATTCTGAAGAGTCACATCTTTATTATTTATACACAACTGGACACAGTAATAGATCAGAAAGTAGGCAAGTGATGAGAACTATCAATGTGGGAAGGGAAGAAATAGTTGTGGCAGTAAATATTGGAGCAGTTCATATATTAGGAGTATGAAAGTTTTATTGCCCTCTGAATGAGGTCTAGTCCAGGGTTGTGATGCCCTCTAAATGACCCAAGGAGCACATTCCTTAATTGATGTAAAAAGACATAACTGCATGGGACACATTGATTCCTCCTCTAAATGTGTCAAAGGTCACCATAAGTTTGAACTCTCAGACTATTCTGTCTTTCTGAGATTTGAAGTTACCTTTCAATGCTAGCAATTTCATGTAATATTTTTAAGGTAATATTTTTCCATCTATTGGCTAACATGTTACTAAGATACATTTTTTTAAGGCATTTTTGGTGCAAATTCGATATAGTCTATTTCATGCGTTTTTTTAGTGCAGATATGCTGCAATTCCACAATTAAAAATACAGATTTAGGGCCTGTTTCATAATTTGAGATTTATTGAATTAACTTTTCCTTTTTTGTTTTGTGGTAATGCTGGGGTAGGTGGGTTGGGGGACGGCAGTGAGATGCGCCAAAAAAATGCAAAACTTGATAAAAGTCACTGGCGCAACTGTAGTGCGATGAGCCAGGTCCAATTTGTATCCAGATCCCCAACTGCAAGTTGGACAGATGTTTGGGCCCTTGTAGCGTTCTAGATCCTATAAAGACATACATGTTCACCCCCCATGTAATAATGTCCCCCATCCTGTAATAATGTCCCCCATCCTAGCCCTCTTGTAATAATGTCCCCATTCTGGGCCCATCTTGTAATAATGTACCCCATCCAGGTATAATGTTTCCCATCCTGGGCCCCTTCCAAGCATAATGTCCCCCATCCTGTTATAATGTCACCCATGATGGGCCCCATCCTGGTATAATATCCCCCATCCAGGTATAATGTTTCCCATTATGAAAATCTTACAGTAAGAATGTCCTGAATCCAGGACCCCTTTCAGTAGTAATGTCACCCACTCTGGGACACTTTTGGTATTGTCCCCCATCCTGGGTCCCTTTTAGTAATACTGTCTCCCATCCAGGGGCCCTTTCAGGTATAATGTTCCACATCCTTGGCCCCTTTATGGTATATTGTCCCCCATCCTTGGCCCCTCTTGGTGTATTGAGTTTTATCCTGGTCCCCTTGCTATACTTATGTTCCCCATCCTGGGCACCTTCCTGTTATATTGTTACCCATCATGAGCCTCTTACTGGTGTAATGACCACCATTCTGGGCCACTTCTTAGTGTAATGTCACCCACCCTGAGCCTCTTCCTTTAATTATGTCCCTCACTCTTCTCCTACATATATTTTTTTAAAAAATAAGTGATTCTTTTTACTTTCTCATGCTCGCCATGGGCAGTGCATGACATCACTGCCATACGCCGCCTGTGAAGAGTACACCAAAGTCAGTTGCCAGCCTCTTATTGGCGCTGGTGTCAACACCACACCCTCCACATTCCCACTTCTCCTGTACAGGCCCCTGATCAATGTCACATATTGTTAATCTGTTTAAAGCTAAAACATCTAGATAATCAAAGTTGTTAAGGAAAAAAAAAACAATTAAAAAAGAAAGGCAACTTAATAAAGAATAAGGCACACATACTAAAGGCACTAAAAAGGAGCAAATTACTCCAGAAAACTGAAGAAACATCAATGATGAATTGGGGCATTAGTGCTTTTTCAATGACATTTTACGGCTTTTTTCACTACATATTTTTTGTTCAACTGTTGTTGCAACCTGTTGTTTTGAAGTGTATAGTAGCAAATTGTTAGATGAGAAAAAAGGGGATATTGGCACATCAATTTGTAAATACTGTAAAAACATGAACTTCTTTATTGTTTACTTCATTGCTCGTTTTGTCTTGGTATATAGAGCTCTGATGTGTTTCCCATCATGAAACACTCATATAGTCATAGAGATCATCTTTATAACTAAGGACGTGTTTAACGCCGGAAATGCGTCAGAAATGTACATATCGAGACAAGATGAGAAACATTATAATGAACTAAACAATAAAGAAGTTCATGTTTTTACTTACAAGTGGATGTGCCAATATCCAGCTGATGGACTGGCAACCAGGATAATATCAATGGAATTTGTTTAATTACATGGTGAGTTCAGCGTTTTTTTCTCTTTTGCACAATAGCAAATTGTTAAGTCTACATTCTGGTTTTCTTGATTTTTTTCCGAATTGGTGCCTTTTTTTTTTCTGAAATGCAACATACTCTATGAATTTCTTCTTTATGGGACTACGATTATATAAAATGTATAAAAATGAAAAAGGCTCCAAAGCCGATGAAAAGCATGCCATTGAAAATTTTTTAAATACACGGCTTTTATTACATACATTCTAAAATGTATCAAGCAATTTACAAGACTTCTTTAGATCCAAAATAGCTAAATGCAAGTTTGATCAAAATGGCAATACTTTTTTTTATTTAATTTGGGGACCTCTCTGTGATTTTAGTGATTGGTGGGGGTCCCAACATACTTCACTGTGCCTCTAGTAAAAGTAAATTAAATTGCTACAATCAACAGAAGCTGACTGTAATACTGATGTGCACCTTATAGGTAATGCAGTGCTTACTGGAGACTATTATACTTGTAACTTTTCTTGTAGTGATATACAAGATAATATAAATATAAAGAAAATAGAAAAAAATATGTTCGCTGGACTCAGCCAGGAAAGCATCAGGTTGTAAGTACCGCATGTCCTTATATTAGAAATTTAAGAGTGATTACTTCCTAAGGCTCTTTATGCCATGTTCCCACATTATGAAAAATCTGCAGATTTTCCTCCGCATTTTTTTATGCAGAAAATCTGCAGCACTTTTCAGTTCAAGAAAAGTGAATCTGATTTGGCTACTGTGCAGTAAAAGACACGGCAGAACTCGAAATTGACAAGACTTCTTGGTGTAGGATTTTCATTGTGTTTTTAAATGCGGAATTGCAGAATCCCTGAGCTAAATAATTATTCAAATCAACAGTCCAAAATGTCATCTTAATGTGAAAATTCATCCAAAAAACACAATGAAAAGCATAATAAACAGTATGGTTTGATATTGCGCATTTATGTGCAGACATCTGTGGAGAACATAAAATGCAGTGTTTTTACTTGTGGGAACATGACCAAAGGAATGAACATTGCTGCATTTTAAGAGTTGCAATTATTTTAAGGGAATATGTCAGTAGGATCAACTTTCCTAAGCCACGTACATGGGCATACAGGTCATAGAAAGTTGAATAAAATGATACCTTGATATTTGCGATCCGATGTTTTATTCCATAGAAATCAACATTTTTATTAATATGTAAATAAGTTCTTAAGATCTATGTGCCGGACATAGATCTCCATGAGAATCAGCCTCCAGAGCTCATTTTAAAGTAAAGACATGTAGATCAGGAGAGCGGACTGAAATCATTACATGTCTCACACTGGTAATAGTAATAATAATTTTATATTATTTATGGTCCAGCCATAAATATGGCATTTCAAATAATGCTGCATTAACCGGTCACCAGCCAGTATCTGTCTAAGTACAGTTACCAAGTCCTATTGGGTACATGGAGGATATGGAGTCAGATGAACAAGAGGAACCCAATTCTGAGGAGATTTTACAAAGAGGGAACAGGAAAGAGTTAGGTTAGTGAAGGGGGGTGATAGCCATGTCTAATGAGATGTGTTTTTGAAGCACGCTTAAAAATATAGGGGCTAGGTATTAGTTGTATTGTCTGGGGTAGTGCATTGCAGAAAACTGGCGCAGCATGAGAGAAGTCTTGGAGACAGAGGTGGGAGGTTTGGATTATGGTGGATGTTAATCTTAGATCAGTTGCAGAACATAGAGCATGGGTAGGGTTATAGACTGAGATGAGGGAGGACATGTAGGGCGGTGCAGAACTGTGAAGAGCTTTGTGGGTGAGAGTGATAAGTTTACATTGTATTCTGTAGCGAATGGGTAACCAGTGCAATGACTGGCACAAGATGGAGGCATCAGCTTAGCGGTTGGACAGAAATACAACCTTGGCAGCTGCATTCAGAACGGATTGAAGAGGAGAAAGTTTGGTATGAAAAGACCGATCAGAAGAGAGTTGCAGTAATCCAGACAAGAATATGAAAGAGCGTCAGTATGAGTTTTTGCAGTTTCAAAGGTGAGAAAGGTCAGACTCTGGAGTTGTTTTTAAGATGCAGGTAACATGAGCGAGTGAGTGATTGGATATAGAGAATAAAGAAAAGTTTTGTGTCAAATAAGATCCCATGGGTGTTATGGTTGAACCACTCAAGGCAATTTCAATATTGGATATAGGTATGTTAGCAGAGGGTGGAAACATGAGAAGTTCCATTTTGGAGAGATTTAGTTTCGGATAGAGGGAGGGAAGACATGATGACATGATGTTAGAGAGCTGCTAGTAGGTCATTAGAGACCTTAGTAAGGGCAGTTCTGTAAAATGTGAAAAGAAGAATCTGGATTGTAAAGGGTCAAGAAGACAGATATCTGAGAGATAGCGGATTAGATGAGAGTGGACCAAGTGCTCCAAGAGTTTAGAGAGGAAGGGGAGTTTAGAGACAAATCTGTAGTTGCCAGTGGAGTTCTGGTTAAGGGATACTTTTTTTAGTAAAGGGATTATGACAGCGTGTTTGAATGAAGAGGGAAAAATATCATAAAAAAGAGAGAGGTTAAATATTTTAGTAAGGTGGGCAGTGACAGCTGGGGAGAGAGACTAGAGGATATATGTGGGAATAGAGTCACTGGTGTAAGTTGTAGGACTAGGACGAGAAGAAGCAAGGAACCTGGTAACTTTTTTTCCGTGACAGGTTCAAAGGTGGAAAGTGAGCTTGAGGTGCAGGAAGAAAGGGGATCCAGTCTCTGAGGGGATTGTGCAAAGATATCCAGATGGATATCGTTGATTTTTTCTAGGAAATTAGTGTCCAGATTGTCAGTGCTGTGGTTGGTGATGGGGGCCTGTACTTTAGGACTCAGAAGGCAGTGGAAAATTTTGTAGAGTCATTTTGGATTGTCGGATAGTGATGTGAGGGTGGTGAAGTAGACTTGTTTAGCTAAATGGAGAGCTGAATTTATAGAGGATGAAGTCTTCTGCTGAAAGCTATTTGCTTCACTGATGCTTCGCTCACATTTGAGCACACTGGAGAAAATGTTTTTGCAGCATGTGTCAGGGTTGCAATTTTCTGTGCTGGATTGTTCTGCATGTAGCAGGTTCTGCTTCATCCAGGGCACTCTGCAATTTATTACTATAATGTGAAAATGCAGAGTCTGAACAGCAGAGGGAGGAGATCGGAACTAAAGATGACTGTAGATTGTTCATAAGCTCCTGGATATTGATGGCACGTAGATTTCTGTATGTGTGTTAAGTGGGGGTGTCCTGAGCAGGAAGACTGTTCTTGACAGAGTAGAAAAGAAGGTTGTGGTCAGAGAGTGGGAGAATACTAGGTCCAAAGTATACCTGTCATCATGTGTGGGAGAATTAGTAGGATGTGAATGGCCGAGAGAGGAGGTTAAATAAAGAAGATGAGTGGCATATAGGGAGGGCGGATTAACAATGGGGATGTTAAAATCCCCCAAGATGACAGTGGGAATGTCACAGGAAAGAAAGTATGGAAGCCAGGTGGCAAAATGATCCAGGAACTGGTTGGTTTTGCCTGGAGGGTGATACGCAATTCCCACTCGCAGGGAGAAAGGTTTGAGGAGTTTAATGTTGTGGACTCAAAGGAGGGAAACATAAATAAGGATACCAGGGAAGATAAGCACATTGTGATTACAGGAGCAGGCCAACATCTCCACCTTGTCTTCTCCCAGATCTGGCGATATGAGAAAATTGTAGCCCACCATATGAAAGAGCAGCAGCGGTGGTGGTGTCCAACTGCATGATCCATGTTTCATTGAGAGCAAGAGAGTTGAGGAAATTAGAAAGGAACAAGTCATGGATGTAGGGGAGTTTGTTGCACACTGATCATGAGTTCCAAAGACAGAAGGCATGCACTGCATGTTGATAAGATTAGCACAGTTTCTATGTGCCGCAGGAAGAGAGTTATATATAACTAGATGGTGGCCCGATTCTAACGCATCGGGTATTCTAGAATATGTAATTGCAGCCGACCGGGCGCAATCAGCAGAACGTTGTTTAAATTTGGCGCCAAAATCGCTGATTGGTCGCGGCCGGCAACCGCGACCAATCAGCAAAACGGTGTTTAAATTTGGCGCCAATATCCCTGATGGGTCGCGGCCAGCGGTCGCGACCAATCAGCAGAGTGTTGTTTAAATTTGGCGCCAATCTCGCTGATTGCTTGCGGTCGGCTGGCGGCCGCGACCAATCAGCAGAGTGTTGTTTAAATTTGGCGCCAATCTCGCTGATTGCTCGCGGTCGGCTGGCGGCCGCGACCAATCAGCAGAGCGTTGTTTAAATTTGGCGCCAATCTCGCTGATTGGTCGCGGCTAGCGGCCGCGACCAATTAGCAGAGCGTTGTTTAAATTTGGCGCCAATCTCTCTGGCTGGCGGCCGCGACCAATCAGCAGAGCATTGTTTAAATTTGGCGCCAGTCTCGCTGATTGGTTGCGGCTGGCGGCAGTGACCAATCAGCAGAGCGTTGTTTAAATTTGGCGCCAATCTTGCTGATTGGTCGCGGCTGGTGGCCACGACCAATCAGCAGAGCATCATTTAAATTTGGCGCCAATCTCGCTGATTCGCTGATTGGTCGCGGCCGGCCGGCGGCCTCGACCAATCAGCAGAGCGTTGTTTAAATTTGGCGCCAATCTCGCTGGCTGGCGGCCGCGACCAATCAGCAGAGCGTTGTTTAAATTTGGCGCCAATCTCGCTGGCTGGCAGCCGCGACCATTCAGCAGAGCGTTGTTTAAATTTGGCGATAAAATGCCTGATTGGTCGCGGCCGCTGTTTAAATTTTACGGTAAAATCGCTGATTGGTCGCGGGCAGCGTCCGCGACCAATCTGCACAGCAGTGTTTAAATTTGGCTCCAAGATCGCTGACTGGTCACGGCCGCTGTTTAAATGCAGCGCCAAAATCGCTGATTGGTCACGGGCAGAGGCCGCGACCAATCAGCGAATCGTATTGGTGAGGACAGGGGAGCGGAATCGTATTGGTGAGGATCGGGGAGCGTCGCTGCCTGTGCGGCTACTTCCGCTGCGAGAAGCCAGGAGATGAGCGGCTGCTCGCAGCAGAAGTATCACGACCGGAAGCGCCACTCCCCAGTCCTCCCTTGACACCCTAGCCGCATGGAGGTCAGCGGCGCGGCCGCCGGTCGGGATACTTCTGCTGCTAGCGACCGGGAGATGAGCGCCTCGCGCCGCCTAATCTCCCGGCTGCATCGCTGGCAGATGAGCCGCTAACGGCGGCCATCTTTTTCTCAAATCCCCCGTCGCTGATTGGCCGCAGCCGGATCAATGAGCGACGCGGGATTTCCTGGACAGACAGACAGACAGAAAGACAGACAGAAAGACAGACAGAAAGACAGACAGAAAGACAGACAGACAGAAGGGATAAGACGATTATATATATAGGTAGTGGAAGGAGGGAGGACAGAGTTAGGGGAGCTGTCACCAATAATAGGAGAGGGAGGAAAAAGAGAAAGATCACGTGGTTCAGTGGTTTGTGTGAGCATTTTGTGTGCTTTATGGTTGGTGGTAGTGGATGGTTTGGGGTGATTGAGAATTATATGCAGGGCCTGACAGGGGAGGAGAGAGACTGATTTGGAGAGGGAACACGCTATGTGTAAAAGGGCAGTAAAGGTGAAAGACAGCAGCATCTAGGACATAGATGAAGAAAAGAGACATGGAAAATAAATAATGCCGTAAAACTGAACAAGAAGCATGTTTGTTTGAATATCTGCCATAGCTTACCTGTTTCCTATCTTGTCCAACTACCATGTTAAACTGCATGCACTTCAATGATATTGCACTAATAAAAATATCACACACTTGCCCCCATCACATGTTCTCTCCCTAATCCAGATCTGAATATATAGCCCCTTCATTTATAATAAGCTCTGGAGGCAGATTCTCAGGGAGATCTGTGTCCGGACCATAAATCTTAACAGATCATTTACATATTGAGAAAGATGTGGTTTACTCTGGAACTGTTCATCAGATTGCAGATATCAAAGTATGATTTTCTTTAACTTTCTATGACCTGTATGCCCATATAGAAAGCTTAGGAAGGTTGATCATGCTGACAGATTCTCTTTAAGGGTTTCATCAACACGATAAACTGTTCAATTTGAAAAGTGCTTCTAAAAAAAAGCAACTTTGCAATTTCCTTGACATTAAAAATCCTCTTCAGTTTCGAAAATGGAGGGATATATAAATATTTTTTTTGTCTACTACTCAGTCTGCCCAAGTTGGTTGGTATTTTAGGCAAGTAGTGCAGCACTTAAAACCACTTTTCTATAGATCTTGCAAGAGCTGTTCTGAAGCTAGTTGGATCACTGCATTGTTAGCCTGAAATCCCGGCCACCTTCATAACAGCTGAATTTCTCTGAAGTTGCTTAGACAAAGCTGCCTCTGTTTGCAGCATCAGAGAGTGCTCAGTTTGGGTCAGTGGTGCGACCATGTCTGAATTGTCAGTCAAGTTGGAAAATTAGCAACCCCCTCATCCCTGGCAAGCAAGGAGCCGGCAGGTGGGGAGCAGAGCTACAAAAAGTTGGGGGTTCGCAGACATGGTTTTGTAACAGAACATATATTATTTGCTAGATCAGTACAAAGTTTATTGGTTCATTGATTTTTGTTTCTACATTTTCGAGATAACTGATACAGCTGGATGAGCAGAGATATATATTTTTGCTTATTTTTCTTCCAGGCGGCTTGTACAGAATGATATTGAAGAGATAGAAAACTATGCTTTCAACGGCACAGTTTTGCATCAACTGTGAGTTTATTAAACAAGTTTATCGTGTGCTTGTTCCTATCTAATACTTTTATTCATTTCTTAATTTTTTTTTTCTTTCTATCAGAGTCCTAAGCGGCAATCAGAGACTAACTACATTACCAGATCTTGTTTTCCACGGAGCCAGTGGACCTGAAGTATTGTAAGTTATATCTTGCCTTGATGAAGTTTAAATTAAATTTCTGAAATCTTTAGTTTTGTCTACAGCTCAGATCTATGAGAAAGAACAAATCAATACCGGAGTTGTAGAAGTTTCGTTTGCAATCTTGAGTTGTCCATACACTAACATAAAACTCCTCACATCATGGCTCCCGCTGGACTGCTCAATTCCAGTATGATATTTGCAAACATAAGTTTGGGATATCAGCAGCCTCTCTAAGGTCTTTCTCATTGGTTGATATAGAGTATCTATCTATGCTTACCATAGATATAGCTGTCCATACCTCAGTGGTTCTCCGGTCCAGCAAGACAAAACATTCATTTTTTTGTTTTTTCATTTGTTTCTTTCCTTTTGGCTACTATTCGTTATCAAAGCTCATCTTTTTTATGCCCATGGGTCCTAGTTTTTTTATTGATAGAGCTAGATCCAGCCATTGATATCAATAACATCTTATAAGCAATGGGGCTTTGCTTCTTTTATACTTTTTTTTCTAAGGGTAAGCTTGCTTATTAAAAACCCTGCATCAAAAGAATAAAAACAAAATACATTTTTCAACAATTTTAAGGGCTATTACATGTATAAAAGTAACCAGTCCCTTCTTTTACCATTTTTTAGAAATGGGACGCATACCCAGGTATGACATATCTAGCGGATATGCCATACTATAAATGCCTAAAATGGCAATAATTTGCTTTGAAAAAAACTTGCATCAAAAATAAAAGAATGACATACATTCTGTCAACATTTTAAAGGGATATTAAGTATAGAAAAGCCCCAAACCCACTCATTCTCCCCAGTGAATTTTTTAGAGGTGGGACTGGTACCCATTTTTTTAATATCTAAGATGTCAATATTTCCTTTCAATCTTCCAATCATCTAATTCTCAGACAAAACTTCACCCTTGCTTTAAGGCAACTGTCTGAAGCAGGAGCCCTTCCCCAGTGCTTAGCCTGCTGGCACACTAAATGCTGATCTCCAATGAAACCCCATCAATTGTCACATATGTTCCAGCTAAAGGGATGTAATGGATCTGAAGCGAAATAGTGCTTGTGTCGTCTACAGACTTCCTCTAGTTAGTTTTAGGAGCGTACAAAAAATATGCAGATTGACAAGCACGTAGGCAACTTTTGTACAACTTTAAGGCTGTGTGCCCACGTAGCATTTTTCAAGCGTATATGCTGCGGAATTTCCGCAGCGTAAACGCTTGAAAAACGCATGTATATCCGCACCCCATGGTCCCCAATGGGATTCCGCAAGTTCTATGCACATGCTGCGGATTTTTCCGCAGCGTTTATGCCGCGTTCAAAAATCCGCAGCATGTCATTTAATTTTGCGTTTCCGCAAGCGGAATTGCCTTTGTCCAATGCATAAAAAACGCAAGGCAATTCCGCATGTGGAAAACGCGTGATAAACGCGCGAAAAATGCGCGATAAACGCGTGCGGAATTCCACATGCGTTTTTCCGGGAGAGGACTTGCATTTATGCAGCAGAAATTTTCTGCTTCATAAATGCAACGTGGGCACATAGCCTAACAGAGCTGAATGAAGAGAGGGCACATGCACTGCCAACTGTGCTTCTAAAGTTGTTCTCCTAAGAGTTGTTTTCTTAGAGATGAAAGTGAATCAATTTAATTCAAATTGAATTTGTATCAAAATATTGTAAATTTGCTGGATGCGGCAAATTAGAAAAGTTTGCATATTAATTGTAACAAATTGCTTTAATGTATGCCCGCTGCTATTTTACACTAAATAGAAGATTGCATCAGCCAGAGAAGACTTACATGAATTCCGCTGCAACTGGGCAGGCTTCTCAATGATACCTTGCAGCTATGATATCACATAGTATAGCACATCACATAGAATAGCAGAGTATATCATAGCCTGTAGAAAAGCTGAAACAGGGAATGCAGCACTGCAACAATTTTGGAGTGAATCTATTAGTGAGAAGATGTCACAGCTCACAGGTCAGAAATAGAAATAGGGAGAAGAAGCAGAAAACTCTGAATATGCTGAGCATATGTTACCATCAGTTTACTCAAAGCCTTATATGTGATATATGATATCAAGGCTATGTTTGTGATAAACAATCCTAAAGGGGTTGCATAGAGTTCTTGGAGAGCTTAGTGTATTATATATGTATTTTCAGAGTAAATGGAGTACCTTTGATTTATGGCAAATTTTTCGCTGCAAATTGAGTTGTTTTTTTTAAAAGCTGGCGAATTTGAATTTCAAAAGATTTGATAATCTCTGTTAATAGCCTATGCATGTACCATAATTGCCTAAGTCAGGAAAACTTAAAAATGCAGCCCCCAGCTGTCTGGTTTATCTTGGCTTGTTATCAAAAATAAATAATTTTTAGAAACGGTGTGGGGTCCCCCCCATTTTTGATGACCAGCCGAGGTAAAGCAGACAGCTGATGGCTGGTATTCTCAGGCTGTTGCCCTCCCCAGCCTAAAAATAGCAGCCATCCCAGAAAAGGCTCATCCATTAGATGCGTTAGCAAGTGGGGTAATATTTTGTGGTTGATGTCAACTATGTAATGTCCATTGACATGAAGCCCAGGGGTTAGTAATGGATAGTCATCTATCAGACACCCGTATTACTAACCCCATAGTCAAAAGTAATAAACACACACACAGAGAAAAGTCCTTAAATTGTACAAAACAGTACCTGTCCCTCTTTTACCCATTTATTACCTTTAAAAAATAAAATCCAAAGGGTTCCGCCATAAATCCATCCCACGTCCCACGACGATCACTCAACTCTGCTACATCCAGATGCAGTGCTGAGTGGTGACATCAGTAATGTGACCTGCTCAGCATGACAGCTGGAACACACTGACAATAGTGTGTGAATCCGGCTGCTGCGAAGAGCGCTGATGTCAGTAAGCTTATCACGGTTCAAAGCCGATGAACTGCGGTAACCTTACTGACGTCACTGCTCGCAGCATGAGTTATTTCTCACGCTGCAAGCGGTGACGTCAGTAAGGTTACCTCAGTTCATTGGCTATGAACTGACATACTGACATTAGCACTGGTTGCAGTAGCCGGATTCATATGCTACTGTCTTTGTGTTCAGGATGCCGCGCTTAGTGTTGGTGTTGGCGTCTGAGCGTTGGTGTTATTAGTCTAGGAGGAGGCCAATATCATTCCTTCCCAGCCTATTAATATCAGTCTGCAGCTGTCTGCTTAGCCTTTGCTGGTTATAAAAAATAGGGGGGATCCTTTTTAATAACCAGTAAAGACTACACAGATAGCTGTGAGCTGATATTTATAGCCTGGGAAGCTTCATGGATATTGGTCCCTTCCCAGAATAATAACACCAGCCCCCAGATGTTTGCTTTCCCTCAGTTGGTCATTAAAAGTAAGGTGGACAACACACCATTTTTTTATTTTATTTCTTTATTTATTAGATAAATACATGTACAGTAAGCTACACATGCACTGCACTAATTATATATCTCACTCACATATTTCTTACTATGCACAGGAACTGGCTGGTGAATACGCTCATCAGCGTCGCCTATTCTCACTGCTATCAGTGAGACTAGGCGCATGTTGATGAGAGTAGTAGCCATCAGCCGACGCCTGACCTTTTCCCCACCGGTGACAGCCACGGGTTCACACGCTTTCCTTTGTGTGACATCTGGGAACCCGCAGCAGTCTGCGATACCCAGACACTGTGACCGGTGGGGCCTTCAGTAAGGTTACCGATGCTCAGAGCCGGAGTTTCCCATGCTGTCACACAGGTGACAGCGTGGGAATCATCGCATGTTTGGGCCCCCATTAATTGAATGGAGCTCGTGATCAAGTTGGGGTATCGTTGTAGTACCCAAACCAAACTTTTTATAAAATTCAGCTCAACCCAATGGACCCAAACATCCACAGGTCTGTCCATCCCTATGTTTATGTTATTTTTCCTGGGAAAAAAACTTGCACAGCATGATATTCAGCCAGATCTGTAACATAGCCTCAGATGTGAGTAGAGTCTTAGAGACCCATAATTGCATTGTATATCAACACCATAGAGTAAGTTAAAGCTAAACTATCATCAGATTTCATAATGTAAACTGTGTACATTATTACATAGATCTCTTAGCCCTAATAAGGCTGGTGTACTTACTTTTAAAATCCATGTAAGAATGGCTGTTTAATCATGATATTAAAATAATAAATAATAATAATTTTATATTATATTGAAGCTCATCAAGAGAATGGCAAGAGTGTGCAAAGCAGTTATCAAAGCAAAAGGTGGCTACTTTGAAGAACCTAGAATATAAGACATATTTTCAGTTGTTTCACACTTTTTTTGTTAAGTATATAATTCCACATGTGTTAATTCATAGTTTTGATGCCTTCAGTGTGAATGTACAATTTTCATAGTCATGAAAATACAGAATAATCTTTAAATGAGAAGTTTTGTCCAAACTTTTGGTCTGTACTGTATATAGCTCCATTATATTCCGCAGTACTTTACAACTGCAGGGCACATGTACAGACATTAAAGATATTACAAAGTAAGACATAGTTCAACAGTTACAGGAGGACTGAGGGCCCTACTCGCCAGTTAACAATCTATAAGGAGCTGGGGGTGGACATAACATGTAGAACGTGCTTGTTATGTATGGTCCAGCCATCATTATAATAAATTGGAGTTATGATATAAAGCTGCTTGAGCCAATCATTAGCCAGTATCTGTGTAAGTCCAGTTACCAAATGCTATTGAGGATGTGGAGACAGATGAACAAGAAAGGCCCCAATTCTGAGGAAAAAAATGAAGGCTGAGCAGGGGAGAGTTAAATTAGTGAATTGAGGTGATAGGCCTGTCTAAAGCATGTGTTTTTAAAGCACCCATAAAAATGTGGGGGTCAAGTATTAATCAGAGCTTCAAAGGGTAGTGAATTCCAGAAAAACTGCCACAGCAGCAGAGAAGTCTTGTTGATGGAAGTGGGAGGTTCGGATTATGGAGGATGTTAGTCTTAGATCAGCTTCAGATTGCAGAGCATGGTTAGGGTGACAGACAGAGATGAGGGAGGAAATGGAGGGTGGTGCAGAACTGTGGGAAGCATTATGAGTGAGAGTGATGAGTTTATAATATACTCTGCAGCGGATTGTTAACCAGTGCAATGAGTGGCACAAGGTGGAGGCATCAGTGTAGTGGCTGGACAGAAATATGATCCTGATTGCTGCATTCAGGATGGATTGGAGAGGAAACAGTTTGTTAAGAGGGAGACCAATTAGTAGAAACTGGCGAAGATTGAAAGGTGGCAATCATTGTCTCGCAAAAAACATTTTCATCAAAAAATCAACTTAAAAAACATGAAAGCAGGAGTGAATGGGTGACATGTAGGATGACAGCCCTTTCACGTCTCACTATGTTTCAATGGGTCCTACCAGGTGAGTGCCACCTTTCAATCTTTGCCAATTTTTGAATGCTACTTGTTTTGGTGCATCACCCACAATTTCGGCCTGTAATAAGTTCCATTCAAGCCATCTGGAGTAAAGGGCATTATTAAATGGTGCCAGATTTCTTCTGTTGAAAGACAAATTAGTAGAGCATTGAAGCATTCCAGACAAGAATGAGTAAGAGCAACAGTAAGAGATTTTGCAGTTTGAAAAGGTGAGAAAAGGTCTGATTCTGGAGATATTTTTTTAGATGCTGGTGACATAAGAGAGTGAGTGATTGCATTTAGGGAATAAAGGAAAGTTTTGTGTCAAATATGACCCCAAGATGAGTGTGCTGTTTGGGAGCTAAGGTTGAACCACCCAAAGAAATTTCTATATCGGGTATAAGTAGTTAAGTAAATGGAGGAAACATGAGAAGTTCAATTTTGGAGAGATTCAGTTTCAGATAGAGGGAGGACATGATGTTAGAGATAGCAGACAGACAATCCCTGGTATTTTATAGTAATGCAGGGGTGATGTCAGGACGAGATGTGTTTTATTGGGTGTCATCAGCATTTGCATGTAGATGGGACTGGAAACCAAAACTGCTGATGGTTTTTCCAATAGTGGCGATTTAAAGGGAGAAGGGGACGTTGCGGTCAGAGAGTGGAAGAGGGGAGTTAGTAAAGTCATGCATTGAGCAGAGCAGGAAGAACAACTGGTCCAGTGTATTCCCATCTTCATGTGCAGGAGGGTTAGTAAGTTGTGAAAGGCCTAAAGAGGAGGTTGGAGAAAGAAGATGAGCAGCTGATGCTGAGAGTGCATTATCAATGGTGATGTTAAAGTTCCCCATGATGAGTGTGGGAATAACTCAGGATAGGAAGTGTTGAAGACAGGTGGCAAAGTGATCCAGGAACTGGTTGGTTTTGCCTGGGGTGAACGATACACAACCGCCACTTACAGGGAGAAGGGTTTGAGGAGTCTAAGTTTATGGACCTCAAAAGAAGGAAGAACATAAGTGAGGTTACAGGTGGACTAACCTTAAAAGCTCATTGTGATGAAAGGAGCAGTCCAACACCTCCACCTTGTCTGCTCTCAGATCTGGGGGTATATGAAAATTTCAGGCCACCATATGAGAGAGCAGCAGAGGCAGTGTCCGACTTCTGGAAATGAAAAAATCGTGGATGTAGGGGAGTTTGTTGCACACTGACCTTAAGTTCCAGAGAGCACAATTAAGAGACAGGAGAAGCGATGCATTGAATGATAAAATATTAGCAGTGTTTCTATGTGCAGGAGGAAGAGAAAAAAGGGCCCAGGTTAGAGGAGATGTCGCCAGCTACTAGGAGAGGGAGAATAAAGAGAAGAGCAGGTGGTTCTGTGATTTGGGTGAATGTTTTGTGTGCTGTATGTGACGCGCCCCCTGGGCCATATTCTTTAGGGGAATACCCGGAGCCGGATCAGATGGGGGTTGTAGTCTCCGAGTGGCTGTGACCCGGTCCGTGCCCAGGGTGTCAAGCTCAGTGTGTGGCAGTCCTTACTGATGTTACTAAAGTTCTTTATGTCGACTACGCCACCCGTTGAATTGCGGTCACTACGGCCGCCGCTGCAGCAGGGTCCGCTGAGGCTGATGGTGTTTGTGCAGCTTAGGTGGTATAACCCCCAACGGGAGGGGTATAGCCTCAGGGGGTCAGGTGCAGAGGATGGTGGTTGTGGAAGTGCAGGGATGATGGTAATGAGAGTCAGAGTCGGGTTGTGCAGTTCAGGGTTCTTTACTTACTGCTGTTCTTGTACCGGTCACTCCGGCCTTGAGTGACCACCCGAGCCGTGCTGCGTCCACCAGGTCCTGGACTCGGCCAACCCCCAAGTAGTTCTGGAGCGTGGTTCTGAGCTCCCTTTCTGTCCTGTCCTCGTCTCTGGCCTTCCCCACCAGGGATCCACCTATGTCCGGCTCCCTCGGGCCTCTTGTTGGCGAACCCTTGTCTCTGGGTTCCCTGACCCTATGCGTGGTCTGCCTTCCGGGTGGATATAGTGGGTGGCCGTGGCAGATTCTGCCCACGGCCTCCGGTTCCTGGCTAAGGTGTGCTGTAGCCTCTGCCAGCTTGGGATCCGGTACCCTGTTGCCAACTCTTCACCCTTTGATTTAGTTTGGGCTCTCAGAGTTCCTTCTTTCTCCCCCTCTGGGTCTTTCGTTCTCTCCTCTCTCACTCTGGGCCTGGGGCTGCTCTGCTCCTCTGCTTTCTTCCACTGCTCTGCAAAGTCTTCACTACAACAGGCTGACTGGTTGCTGTCTGCCTGTCTGACCCTGATCTTAGATGGTTCCCACCTTTTATACTCCCTCTATGTGTGAGCTCAGGTGACCAGCACCCAATGAGCTCCTACCTTTACCCAGACTGCTCCCCCTATCTGCCCCTACACTACTGGGATGCTCCACCCCCCTCCCACTCCACCCAGGAACAGACTCTGTCGTACCTGCACATTTCTCTAGTGGGAGTACCATCGGTCTGTTCCTCGGAAATGGGATGTGTGTAGTGCATGCAGCTAACTGAGCTCAGTTCCACACTCCATCCTTACCCGGGAGTGGAATATCACACCTCTGGCTGAGGTGCAATACCCCTGTAGCAGCCGAATCCTCAGGGTGCTACATTCCCCCCTGGTAAATCACAGCACGTCCTCGGGCTGTAAGATATAAACAACATCCAAAACATACAATTTTTTTTTTTTTCATAAACATAAACATATAAAACATATAAAACACCATATACATCATCAGCAGCATAAACTTTTCATATAAAACTTTTCATAAAAACTTTTCATAAAAACATTCTTGTCTTCTGGTTCCTCCGGTCACGGTGCAACTTGTGACCGGGTAAAGTGCGACAGTCTCTTGAAGAAAAACAGTTTCCTATAAAACCGGTAGGGGGCGCTTTAGGAAGCGCAACTATATACAAGGGGATATGGCCGCTCTCAGTCCTCGGCCAGGTATTAGGAAAGGAATGACCGCTCTCAGTCCTCGGTCAGTGGGAACAGGGACACACGTGGTTAACAGTTCACTTTTGGCTGGTCCCAACGGGGACTATATTTTAACTAGCAGCAGTAACAGTTCTTATACCCTGACGGGTAACTTTATACAGTCTCTTCACTACCGTACTCAACGACGGCGTCCTCCTGCTCTTTCTTTGTGGACAGTTTCAGACCCGTCCGGGTCCTCTTGCTCCTCCTCACACCGCAGCTCCTCCTCCGTCAGGCGATGCACATGGAGGGCGTAGGGTCCTTTGGCACACTTGTGCCGGGTGAAGGTGACCTCGTCCCCTAAATACAGGTCACGACCTCTGTGTCCCTCCGGTAGGTGGGACTCAACGTCTCTCCTGGTCACGAAGACGTCGCCTGGGGTGCGATGATCCCTGATGAAACCCCACCCATGCTGCAGATTGAACTTTATCACAGTCCCGATGGTACGGGGACCATGCGCTGCACGGGGGTTTCTCCTGGTCCGGCTCTTCTGCTCTGCGCTCCTTATTTGGGCTTGTTGTTCCCGGACCCGCCTCTCTCTCCGCTCCCTCTCAAAGACCTCAAGCTGCTGCCGGCAGCACTCTGCACGCTCCGCTGCAGCTGCCCGAGTCTCCTGAGTGAACCCCATGAGGTCTTCTCCAGTGGGATCCCACTCAAACTGGGTCTCTTCTAGCGGGGGCGAGATCCTCTTTATGGGCTTTGGAGCCGGGATCAGGGGTTCGCACATGGCCCTTGCTTTTTGCAGCTCCAGCTGGATGTATTCCTGGGGCCATACGAAGGGCTGCCCATCCGGGCACGTATGCTGGGCGAACAGGTCCTCACCCAGGTGCGGTACTTTAGGTGTTATGGGCGCCGTGGTGGTAGCGGCGCCCGGGTTAACCAGGCCTTGCGACCAGGCCTGGGGCACCTTGAAAGTAAAGGGCACCGTAAGGACGGCGGCGCCCTGTGTTACTTGGCCCTGCGACCAGGCCGGTGGCTCCGCGGAGGTAGGGGGCGCTGTTGGTATTGCGGCGCCCGGGGGTACTAGGCCTTGCGACCAGGCCGATGGTACTTCCTGCTTGGTCACGCTCGGGGTCGAGGCGTGTGACGTCACAGGGGTCGCGGCTCCCGTTTGAGGCCTAGGCTGCGGCGGTGACGTTGCAGCGACGGGCACGGCAGGGGATACTTCGGGCTCTGCGACGGGGAGCTGGGGCAGGCACGCGGTTTCCCGGCTCGGGGTAGTGACGTCCTCTTTACCTGCCTCCATTCGTTCGGCTCCCTTCTCGGCGCCGTCTCCGGCCTTCAGTCCTCCTGCGCCATCCTCAGAGGCGGTCTGTCTCCTCGTCTCAGGTGGCGTGCTCCGCTGACGAGTTTCAGTCTGCTGGGCCATCTCACGGCTCCATTCTGCTAACGTCTCTCGCTGCACCCGGGCCATCCTCCGTGCGAGGCCCTCCAGCGCAGTCTGTGCACACTCCCGATCTCGGGGGAGCTGTGCCAAGACCTCCACTAAGCCTAGTGGGGTCGTTGCTTCTAGCAGGCTCCTGACCAACGGGTCGGTGCTGCTCTGCTCTCCTCCCGTTGTCTCCAGCAGGCCTTCTGGAGTGGCGACCGGCAACAGGCTCCTGACCACTGGGTCGGTGCTGCCTGGAGTGGCGGCCCGCATCAGGCTCCTGACCACTGGGTCGGTGCTGCCTGGCTCTCCCTCCATCTCCGGGTAGGCTCTTTCTGGACTCTGCTCCAGGCTTCTTGTCTCCGGGTGCGCTCTCTCCAGACTGCTCCAGGCGACACCCATCTTTGTTCTCTTCTTCTCAGTCCTCCCACTTCGAGGGCGGTCCCGGGGCCACTTGGTGATTGTCAGCTCCAGGGGCAGTTCTTTCACGCTGACAGACACCTCTAGCATCACAGTCTCTGTTGGTGGGGGCGGTTTCCACTTTTGGCGCCATTTTCGGTCCTGGCCCACGATGGGAGGCGGCCTCTTGCCATCCTCTGGTACGCCCATAATGGCGTCCGCTCTGACAAGGCGGGAAACCTTTGGAAATGGCGGGAATCGTCTCCCAGTGGCGGGAAACTCTGCAGATGGCGGGAAAAAGCTGTTAATGGCGGACAACCGGCGGGAATCGATCTGTGATGGAGTCCGATGGCGGGGACCCTCCGGGACCGGCGGGAGACTTCTTTTTGAGGTAAACTTGTTCTTTTCTTCAGGCACGCAGTATCCGGTTGTTGCGGGCACGTTATCCTGCCGACTACGCCAAAGTTGACGCGCCCCCTGGGCCATATTCTTTAGGGGAATACCCGGAGCCGGATCAGATGGGGGTTGTAGTCTCCGAGTGGCTGTGACCCGGTCCGTGCCCAGGGTGTCAAGCTCAGTGTGTGGCAGTCCTTACTGATGTTACTAAAGTTCTTTATGTCGACTACGCCACCCGTTGAATTGCGGTCACTACGGCCGCCGCTGCAGCAGGGTCCGCTGAGGCTGATGGTGTTTGTGCAGCTTAGGTGGTATAACCCCCAACGGGAGGGGTATAGCCTCAGGGGGTCAGGTGCAGAGGATGGTGGTTGTGGAAGTGCAGGGATGATGGTAATGAGAGTCAGAGTCGGGTTGTGCAGTTCAGGGTTCTTTACTTACTGCTGTTCTTGTACCGGTCACTCCGGCCTTGAGTGACCACCCGAGCCGTGCTGCGTCCACCAGGTCCTGGACTCGGCCAACCCCCAAGTAGTTCTGGAGCGTGGTTCTGAGCTCCCTTTCTGTCCTGTCCTCGTCTCTGGCCTTCCCCACCAGGGATCCACCTATGTCCGGCTCCCTCGGGCCTCTTGTTGGCGAACCCTTGTCTCTGGGTTCCCTGACCCTATGCGTGGTCTGCCTTCCGGGTGGATATAGTGGGTGGCCGTGGCAGATTCTGCCCACGGCCTCCGGTTCCTGGCTAAGGTGTGCTGTAGCCTCTGCCAGCTTGGGATCCGGTACCCTGTTGCCAACTCTTCACCCTTTGATTTAGTTTGGGCTCTCAGAGTTCCTTCTTTCTCCCCCTCTGGGTCTTTCGTTCTCTCCTCTCTCACTCTGGGCCTAGGGCTGCTCTGCTCCTCTGCTTTCTTCCACTGCTCTGCAAAGTCTTCACTACAACAGGCTGACTGGTTGCTGTCTGCCTGTCTGACCCTGATCTTAGATGGTTCCCACCTTTTATACTCCCTCTATGTGTGAGCTCAGGTGACCAGCACCCAATGAGCTCCTACCTTTACCCAGACTGCTCCCCCTATCTGCCCCTACACTACTGGGATGCTCCACCCCCCTCCCACTCCAGCCAGGAACAGACTCTGTCGTACCTGCACATTTCTCTAGTGGGAATACCATCGGTCTGTTCCTCGGAAATGGGATGTGTGTAGTGCATGCAGCTAACTGAGCTCAGTTCCACACTCCATCCTTACCCGGGAGTGGAATATCACACCTCTGGCTGAGGTGCAATACCCCTGTAGCAGCCGAATCCTCAGGGTGCTACATATGGTGTTAGCGGATGGTTTGGATTTTTTATACTGTGAAGAGAGTGCACAGAGTATGTAAAAGGGTGGAAGTTGTGAATGAAAGCAGCAGCTAGGATAAACATCAGGCAAAAAGATATGGAAAATAAATGATGCTTTACAATTGAACAAGAAACATGTTTATTTGGATATCTTGCACTGCACAGCTTACCTGTCTCCTGCCCTGTTCCACTACCTTGCTTAACTGCTGTGCACTTCGACGATTGTGTACTTAGAAAAATATTGCACACAAAACATGGGTTTAAATGATGATGACCGGGACCAATAAAATGATCATTATAAGGGTCCAGATATAGAATGAAATAGCTCATGAGTCCAAGTGTGTTTAGTCTCCAACCACCCAGCCTGACGGACTGTTGCCGATTCTACTGAGCAGTGTTGGATCTCAGCAGTAGTGTTGAGCCACTCCCGTAGTGTTCGAGTTCGGTTCGGTTCGTCGAACACCCGTGTGTTCGCCGAACTGTTCGTCGAACTGTTCGTCGAACACCTTCGAACACCGTTAAAACCAATGGCAGGCAAACAAAAACACATAGAAACACATAGAAAACACCTTCAAAGGTGTCCAAAAGCTGACAAACTGCTCAGAAGACACAACTAACACATGGAAAAGTGACAAGTACATATAGTCATGCGAAAAGAAAAGAGGTGGAGGAGTAAAAGGAGGGGGAGACACAGATATAGGCATGTCATGCCCTTCTAAAATCCAAAAAGTGAGAAGCCGACACGTTCAGTCCGCTCCTGCCCGTGCCACCTCCGTGTCGCCGGGTTTGTGCCAGAGCCGCGGTGAACCCTGACGGCCAGCCCCCCTCTCCCAATACTGGTGCCTGTCCGCTGGTGGGTCGAGCGAGCCCCCCTGTGGTGGAGGCAGCTCTAAGCTTTTTAATTTAAATTGTCTCTCTAATTTGAATGAATACACTTTAAATCCATTTACAAGGATCTATTGGAGGGCAAGTCTCATGCCAGCAGCCGCGTAATTCCAGCTCCAGTAGCGTCCACTAAAGCTGCTGCAGTTAAAAAGCTTTTATAAGGATCGAGCTCGGCTGTCCACCGCAAGGCATCCTACTGCCAGTCCCAGCCCCTATGCCTTGGGGTGCCTCCTGATGCTCTTCACTGAGTATCCCGTGGTCCCGAAGCATTTCCTTTGAAAAAATTAAGTGTCCAAACTACAGGTGGTGTAGCTTGCTTAACAGCCGGGATAATCCGCTGACTAGCAGACACTGCTACTAGGCACAAAGTATTTCCTGGGCTAGATGCAGTTAAAAATTTGTAATTAGATACTCTCGTTGGATGCTGAGAAAGCATTCCA
This sequence comes from Phyllobates terribilis, assembly GCF_046119375.1. NCBI lineage: Eukaryota > Metazoa > Chordata > Amphibia > Anura > Dendrobatidae > Phyllobates > Phyllobates terribilis. The sequence continues at coordinate 731,674,019 of NW_027362763.1, read as the reverse complement.
TAGAGTCTCCTGGCACGCCATATATGATTCTCTTAAAAAGCTTGGGGTAGGGGTCTAGGGGACCCTTTTATAGCCAAAATCACGGCCCTGTATCACAATACGTCACCTAGGCTGAAGATAAATGGAACTGTAGCACCCTGAGGGCTCGGTTGCTATAGAGGTATTGCACCTCACCCAGAGGTGTGATATCTCACTCTCAGGTAAGGATGGAGTGTGGATCAGGACCCGACACCTGCATGCATTACACCACATTGCCGTGGGGCAGGGCGACCAATATGCCTCTGAGATGGGCACGACAGTCCCTGTCCCTGGCTGGAGTGGGGGGAGGGAACACTGAGGAAGGGGAACTCTGTAGTGCAGGAGCAGGGGGGAAGCAGTTCCTGGGTGCATTGAGAAGGGAGTATAAAAGGTGGGCACCATCTTAGTTCAGTGCAGAGAAGTCTGAGCTGAAGTGGCAGGGAGCAGGGGCTCTGCATGAGCTCTGCTCCGGAGGCGGGCCTAATAACAGAGGCCCAGGCCTGGAAGAGGGAGAAGGAAGGAAGAGGAGCGGAGAAGGCTCCAGGAACGAGGAATGAAGGGATCCCATGGGTGCGGACGGGCGAGTCGCCACCGCACGCCCGAATCCACCTGCGCGGAGGGGTCAGGCCAAAGGGGGAGACCGGTCCCCGAAACTAGTGGAGGCAGGAAACGACCCTCAGCTAGAAACCGGAGGCTGTGACATTTTATGTGGCGCAGCCCCTCGCTACACCCGCTAGGAAGGCACCACATAGGGTCAGGGAAACTGGCGCCAAGTTTACCAAGAGGAGGCCCGAGGCAGCCGGACAGAAGGGTTGGTAAGAAAGGCCAGACAAAGGACACACAAAGGGGGTCCTGTGAAGCGCTCCAAAGTTATCTGGGAGTTGTCTGAGCCCCTCACCTGGTGAGCACAGTACGACGTGGGCAGCCGTTACCTGCAGACGTGGTCTGGATAATAAGAACTGTGAGTAACGGCCCTGGACTGCATCACTGACTCCGTGTCGTTACTGCTGCTGCCCTGCACCATCACCCCCATCCTCCGCATACACTGCCCTGAGGCTATACTCCTCCCGTGAGGAGTTATGCTACGCTCTGCTGCACCCACAACACCAGCCTCAGCGGTCTGCCCTGCAGCGGCGGTTCACTCTGACCGCAATCCACGGGTGGCGTAGTCGGACATTTAAACATCAAAACCACATAAATAGTTCCGCCACTGGTTTGACCACCCTGAGCCACGGAACCGGGACGCCACCACGAAGACTACAACCACCAGCATCCACCAAAAAGGGTCCGGCTCCGGGTGTCCCAAGGCCCAGGGGGTGCGTCAGAACATTTTCATCACCTTTCACAATCACCAATGGGACAAGGCAGGGATGTCCTCTGTCCCCTCTCTTATACATCCTAGTGACGGAGCACCTGCTCTCATCAATTCGCCATAACCCCAATATTAGGTGGATTGAGGTGGGAGGCACCGAGTATAAGTAGTGTTGAGCATTCCGATACTGTAATATCGGGTATCGGCCGATATTCGCGGTATCGGAATTCCGATACTTAATTCCGATACTTTTACAATATCGGATACCGGAATCGGAAGTTCCCATAATGCCTGCGCTCTGCACTGTCTGTGAAGGATGACAAGTTGGATGGCAGCGCGATCCAGCCTGTCATCAGAATGCCATCCCAGCAGGGGGAGAATTCTCCTGTTTGTTTAAAAGCCGGCGGCTTTTAAACAATCACACAGCCCCATACTGCTTCCCCGCAGCCTCCCACCCCGATCCTCCGCTCCCCTCGCCACCTCCAATCCCAATCGTAAATTAGGACCGGACGGGGAGCGCAGCACCAAAGAGCGAAGGACCCGGGCGGGGAAGCCGGCAGTGAAAAGACTTCACCGCCGGCTTTCCCGTTCTGTGCTGCGCTTTCCCGCCGGTTATTTCAAATGAACAGCTGAGGTATCAGGTGATGCCGATCAGCTGTTCATTTGAAGTCGCCGCGGTGCCCTCAGAGGGTTCATGTGAGTTCATGCTTGACTGCATGAACTCACATGAACTTTCCCACGGCCTCACAGGTCAGCCTCACCTCCCAGACCCGTCATGATTAGTGTGTGTGCGGGGTGTGTGTGCGGGGTGTGTGTGCGGGGTGTGTGTGCGATGTTTGTGCGGGTGTGTGCGGTGTCTGTGCGATGTGTGCGGGGTGTGTGTGCGGGGTGTGTGTGCGGGGTGTGTGTGCGATGTTTGTGCGGGTGTGCGCGGTGTCTGTGCGTGCAGGCAGACATAGGCCGATGTGACACTACTACTCCCATCGGCCTATGTCTGTCCCCCGTCCACTCCTGCCAGCAGGATCAGCTCGATGGGAGCAGTAGTTCCCATCAGCCTGATCCTGCTATTTAAATTGCCCTACTGTGTCCCCAATAAATGTTAAATGCATGTCATTGGTGGCCAGTGGTTACCTAAAAGAAATTAGTTCATACATTACCTGTCCCCGCCGATCGCCACCTAAAATAAAGTAAAAAATAAAAAACTACACCTATACTCACCTAGACACCTAATTCCCCGAAGCCATCGATCTCCTGTAATAAAATATAAAATAATAAACCACAACCTTATCCTTACCCCTCCGTAGTAGTCCACGAGTGTCCCACGAAGATCTCCAGTTCAGAGCAGCCACATAGAATGTGACCGCTCTGAACCGCTGCCGCCGCTAGAATGACGGGGCCGTAAGGGTTCACCGGAGTTCAGGCAGCGCTGCTCCGGTTAGCTCCTTTACGGCCCTGCTGTATCGTGAGAAATTCCCACGGTACAGCAGTGCCGTAAAGGAGGTCTCCGGAGCTGCGCTGCCTGAATGCACTCCGGTGACCTCAGTCAGTGGCTCCCGCTGCCGGGAGCGGACGTGTTCCCGGCAGCGTGAGCTTACAGCAGCCATGACAGCTGTCACCATCTCCAGATGTGACAGCTGTGCATGGGAGATCAGCGCAGGAACGTGGACAGGTAACTATTATTTTTAGTAAACTAAGAATTAAATAAAATTGTGTGTTTTATTTCAAATAAATTATTTTTTTCTGGGTGTAGTGTGTGTTTTTTCTTTTTAACACTTTGTAGGTTAGTAATGGGGGTGTCTTATAGACGCCCATCATTACTAACCTGGGCTTCATGGCAGCTGGCGCTGACATGAACCCCACCACTATTACCCCCTGCCACCGCACCAGGGCAGCGTGGAAGAGCGAGGCTAAGTGCCAGAATTGGCGCATCCTATGGATGCGCCATTTCTGGGGCGGCTGACGGCTGGTGTTTCTAGCCTGGGAGGGGGCCAATTTTCATGGCACCCTTCCTGGGCTATTAATATCAGCCCCCAGCTGTGTGCCTAGCCTTTGCAAGCTATTAAAATAGGGGGGACCCCACGTCATTTTTTTTGGGGGGTCCCCCATTTTAATAGCTAGTAAAGGCTAGGTATTCAGCTGGGGGCTGATATTAGTAGCCTGGGAAGCTCCGTGGGTTTTACCCCCTTCCCAGGCTTCAAACATCTGCCCCAGCCGTCTGCTTAACCTCCGCTAGAGACTAAAATTATGGGGGATCCCACGCCATTTTTTTTTTAAATAAATCCTTTATAAATCCACTCCTCAGTGTCTGGCTGTGACGGCATCCAGATGAGCCGAGGTCATGTCCAATGAACTCAGCTCACCTCATGTAAGTCACTGACAGCGTGGGAAAATTCTCCTGCACTCAGCACTTCAGCGTGAGAATTTTCCCACGCTGTCAGTGACGTGCATGAGGTGAGCTGAGTTCATTGGACATGAACTCGGCTCATCTGGATGACGTCACAGAGAGACACTGAGGAGCGCAAGCATGCCTGCGCTTCTCAGTGTCTGCGGGATGACAGGCTGGATGGCAGCGTTCTGCTGCGGTCCAGCCTGTCATCTCGATGTAGCAGAGCTGGAGCTGTCCTGGGAACCATTGAAAGGTAAGGATGATGTTGCTTTATTATTTTTCTTTTATTGCAGGAGATCGTTGGCTTCAGCTGGAATGGGCGTGATGGTAAGTATGGTTTAATTTAGAACAATAAAGAATTGTGTGTTTATTTCAATTAAAGGACTTTATTCTGGGTGTTTGTGTTTTTCTTTAACTTTGACTATGGGGTTAGTAATGGGGGTGTCTTATAGACGCCTCTCCATTACTAACCTGGGCTTGATGTCATCTGGCATTATAAGCTGACATCAACCCCAGCCCTATTACCCCACTGCCACCGCTACAGGGCAGTGGGAAGAGCGAGGCTAAGTGCCAGAATTGGCGCATCCTATGGATGCGCCATTTCTGGGGCGGCTGACGGCTGGTATTTCTAGCCTGGGAGGGGGCCAATATTCATGGCACCCTTCCTGGGCTATTAATATCATCCCCCAGCTGTCTGCCTAGCCTGTGCTAGCTATTAAATTAGGGGGGACCCCACGTTATTTTTTTGGGGGGGTTCCCCCATTTTAATAGCTAGTAAAGGCTAGGTATTCAGCTGGGGGCTGATATTAGTAGCCTGGGAAGCTCCATGGGTATTACCCCCTTCCCAGGCTTCAAACATTTGCCCCAGCTGTCTGCTTAACCTCCGCTAGAGCCTAAAATTAAGGGGAACCCCACGCCATTTTTTTTTTAAATAAATCCTTTATTTTAACACTAAATGACAAGTACAGTAATCAACACTATTACTGTACTTCATATATATGTGACTGATATGTTTCTATCTATCTAATCTATGTGTGAAGCTCTATTCTGTCTGTTATAAATTGTCGGGTACAGATGCTGAATTGCCGGCCGGCTTTTTTAAAGAGACGGTGCACGAAAACACTAATATTTTTTTAAATAAATCCTTTACACTAAATGACAAGTACAGTAAACAACACTGTCACAGTACTTCATATATATGTGACTGACATGTTTCTATCTATCTAATCTATGTGTGAAGCTCTATTCTGTCTGTTATAAATTGTCGGGTACCGCTGCTGAATTGCCGGCCGGCTTTCTTAAAGAGACGGTGCATGAAAACACTAATATTTTTTTAAATAAATCCTTTACACTAAATGACAAGTACAGTAAGCAACACTGTCACAGTACTTCATATATATGTGACTGACATGGTTCTATCTACCTAATCTATGTGTGAAGCTCTATTCTTTCTGTTGTAAATTGTCGGGTACCGGTGAATGCCGCTGATGAATTGCCGGCTTTTCATGTGATTCTACATTATTCTTAGTTGTTTTACTTCATGTAGAATTAACCTACAAGGAAAGAAAGGGTTTATTTTCATTCCGATATTTGTGTCCCATTGACTTGCATTGGTTTCCGGTATCGGAATCGGCGATATCCGATACTTTTTGGGTATCGGCCCGATCCAATCCGATACGATATTTCCTGATATCGGAAGGTATCGCTCAACACTAAGTATAAGTGCTCTCTATTTGCTGATGATGTCCTAGTATATATCACTCAATCACATATATCCATTCATGCTGTTATGGCTGAAATAGATCACTTTGTTACATGGTCAAATTTTAAAATCAATGCAGCGAAGTCTGAGGCCCTCGATGTCTCCCTCCCCAAATCCATATAGGATTCCATCCAGTCCAACTTTCCCTTTGCCTGGCCCTCACAGGGTATCAAATACTTAGGAATTCCTATTCATAGAGACCTCTCCCATCTATGTTATCTTAATTTTGGGCCCTTTATTGAACAACTCCATACAGACCACGGTTGGCAAGTTAGAACTGTAAGATTCACTACGTGAACCACTGGTGTTTTGTGGAAAAGCACATGTACACTGTGTTCCAAATTATTATGCAAAAAGTGTTTAGGAGTGATAAGGGAAGAATTTGTTTGTTTGTCAGTTAAACTCATTGATGGTGATGTGTGTCAGGGCTCTTTATATCACTGTAAGCAATTGCAGACACCTGTGCTAATTAGTTTTGCAGGTGTGTCCAATGAAAGGCAAGACTACTTAAGAAGGCTGTCTCACATTATTAAGCAGCCTACATTTTCTGCCAAAATGGGAAAGAAAAAGGATGTGTCGGCTGCTGAGAAGCAACAAATTGTGGAGAGTTTAGGTCAAGGCATGACTACAATCAACATTGTGCGATGATCAGGATGAAGTGTCTTGGCAATCAAGAAGTATGTAGCTGATTCACAGTACACACGTGTGCGTGCTGATAAGGGCAAATTGAGGACTCTTTCCTACAGGAAATTACGTCAGGTTAAAAGGGCAGCGGCAAAAAAGCCTTGTCATAGCAGCAGACAAGTTTTTGAAGCTGCTGGTGCCTCCAAAGTCCCCCGAACAACAAGATGCAGGGTCCTTCAGAGGTTTGCAGCTGTGCATACGCCATCCTGTCGACCTCCTCTATCCACTTCACACAAGCAGAAACGGCTCCAGTGGGCTAAACATTACATGAAGACTGATTTCAAAACTGTTTTGTTCACGGATGAGTGCCGTGCAGCGCTCGATGGTCCAGATGGATGGAGTGGAGGATGGCTGGTTGATGGACACCCCACGCAAACACGGCTACAGCGCCAACAAGGAGAAGGTGGAGTAATGTTTTGGGCTGGAATCATGGGGAGAGAGATTGTCGGCCCCTTTAGGATCCCTGAAGGCGCTAAAGATGAACTCCATAATGTATGTGGATTTTCTCAAACAACACTTCCTGCCATGGTTCAAGAAGAAGAACCGTGTATTTCACAGCAAGATCATTTTTTTGCATGATAATGCACCATCTCATGCTGCACATAAAACATCTGCATCTCTGGCTGATATGGGCATAAAAGGGGACAAACTTATGGTGTGACCCCCATGCTCCCCTGACCTCTACCCCATTCAGAACCTCTGGAGCTTCATCAAAAGGAGTGTCTATGATGGCGGGAGGCAGTTCACATCTAAGCAACAGCTCTGGGAGGGTATTCTGTCCTCATGCAAAACAATTGAAGCAGAAACCATCCAAAACCTGACAAATTCAATGGACGAGAGAGTTCAGAAGCTCGTTTCGAACAAGGGGTCCTATGTGAAAATGTAACATCACCTAGAATAAAGTTTTGAGATGAAAACTGTTTGATTTCAGTTTCTAATAACCTGCTAATGCTTATCATTTCAAAAATGACAATTTTTTTGGTCTTTATTAAAATGAAAAGGTTGATCGAAAAGTTTGGGGGATCTAAGAGTGTGGCAACCCAGTAGTCATGATTACTTCAAATTCTGACAATATGAGGGTCATGTTGCAGGTAGTGCAGCAAGAAGGCACTTATGTGTCTTGCGCATCTCGGGGCCCCAAAATTATTTTCCGGGCTAGATGCAGCTAAAAATTATTATTAATTTTAAATCTGGTGGAGCTTAGTATAGATGGCCTAATAGGATCAGTGCTGCACACTGCTACAAAGCCCAAATTATTTTCCAGCCAAGATACAGATAAACATGATTAGTAATTTTAAATCTGGTGGAGCTTATTATAGATGGCCTAATAGAATCAGTGCTGCACACTGCTACAAAGCCCAAATTATTTTCCAGCCAAGATACAGATAAACATGATTAGTAATTTGAAAGCTTAAAATGGTTGGTAGGGTGATTTTAACCAATCATCAAGCTTTTACTCTCCCCAGGATGACACAGGGGTAGAAAAGTCGTTTCGGATCCATGATTTGTTCATCTTTATGAACGTGAGTCTGTCTACATTATCAGTGGAGAGCCGCGTGCGCTTATCTGTCAGCACACCACCAGCAGCGCTGAACACACGTTCAGACAGAACGCTGGCTGCGGGGCATGACAAGATCTCCAAGGCGTAAGTGGCTAGCTCCGGCCATTTATCCAGATTGGAAGCTCAAAAAGAGCAAGGGTCCAGTGACACAGTCATGGCTTCAATGTTTACTTGGAGATACTCCTGTACCATCGTCTCTAGACGTTGACTATGTGTCAGACTTCTTGTCTCCTGTGGCCTTGCAAAGGATGGGCTAAAAAAGTGGTGAAATGATTCCGCAAAATTGATGTTACCAGCAGATACTGTGGTTCTGTTACGGTTTGAGTGCTGAACACTTGACGGTCCCACGGTTGGCAAGTTTGAACTGTGAGATTCACTACGTGCACCACTGGTGTTTTGTGGAAAAGCACATGTAAGATTCTGCAACAGTCTCTGCTGATACTCCTGCATGCGTGCATCCCTTTCTATGGCAGGAATAATTTCGGCAAATTTACTTTTGTACCGGGGATCTAACAGTGTGGCAACCCAGTAGTCAGGATTATTTCTAATTCTCACAATTCGAGGGTCATGTTGCAGGTAGTGCAGCAAGAAGGCACTCATGTGTGTTGCGCATCCAGGAGCACCAAGTCCCTGTTGTATTGGTGGCGAGGTAACAATCATGCTTCCTTCCTCTGTCCTCTCCCCCCAACCTCGCACAACAGAAATGTGATCAAGGTCTCCCTCATCTGATGAGTCTTCCATCAGTTCGTCCTCCACTTCTTCCTGGGCTCCTGCACCTTCCTCACTAGTTTGGCTGCTACCATGCGCCCTGGTAAAACCATCTCCCCCACCCTCACATGCCTGCCGCCTTGGTGCTGCCGACCGTCTGGACCTTGCAGATGTTAGCCCTTCCGCATACAACTCCTCCTCCTCTACTTCCTCCACCTCCTCTTGTGCCACCACCTGACTCCGAATTCTGTTTAACATGTGCTCCAGCATGTAAATCACCAGAATAGTCATGCTGATAATGGCATCGTCAGCACTAAACATCTTCGTCGCCATTTCAAAACTGTGCAGAAGGGTGCATAGGTCTCTGATCTGAGACCACTCCTCCAGCGTGATTTGCCCCACCTCTGGATCTCGTTGGCCCAGGCTATACGTCAGAACGTATTGCACCAGGGCTTGTCGGTGCTGCCACAGTCACTGCAACATGTGCAGAGTTGAATTCCACCGGGTAGGCACATCGCATTTTAGCCGGTGAAGTGGCAGGCCCAACGACTTCTGTAGAGATGTAAGTCGCTGAGCTGCGGGATGCAAACGGCGGAAGAGAGCACACAGCGACCGTGCCCTCTGCAGAAGGCCATCTAGTCTGGGATAGTGGGCTAAAAATTGCTGGACAACCAGGTTCAACACGTGAGCCATACAAGGCACGTGTGTGACATTGCCCCGGCGTAGGGCCGCACCCAGGTTTGCAGCATTGTCGCACACGGCCTTCCCTGGTTTCAGGTCCAGTGGAGACAACCATTCATGAAATTGGTTCTCCAGAGCTGACCACAACTCCACAGCTGTGTGACTCACATTTCCCAGACATTTCAAAGTAAAAACCGCCTGATGACGTTGAGCCCTACTGCCAGCATAGTAAGGAGGTGTGCAGGATCCCTTCTGAGCAGTTAGAAAGCTTGTGGCATGACCAGACAGGCTTTGGGTGCAGGTGGAAGACCGAGAGGAGGTTGAGGAGGCAGAAACAGTGGAGGAACTTTGACATAAAGAGGATTGACGCACAACTCGTGGGGACGGCAAGACTTGGACAGCAGCCCCTTGTCCTGCTGTCACCATAGTTACCCAGTGCCCAGTCAGCGACATGTAACGCCCCTGTCCATGCCTACTCGTCCAAGTGTCTGTGGTGAAATGCACCCTGTCACACACAGAGTTTCTCAAAGAAGCGGTGATGTTGTGTGCGACATGCTGGTGGAGCGCAGGCACACCTTTCTTTGAGAAGTAGTGCCGACTGGGCATCTGGTACTGGGGCACTACGACGGACATAAGGTCTCAAAAATCCTCTGTGTCCACCAGGCGGAAAGGCAGCATTTCTGTAGCCAAGAGCTTGCAGATGGTGAAATTCAACCTCTTAGCTTTCTCATGGCTAGGAGGAAATGGTCTTTTACTTGTCCACATCTGAGGGACCGAGGGCTGGCTATTGTGCTTAGACGGGGTTGATAAGGGTGTCCCCGGCAATCTGCCGGTCTGTGAGGAAGATGCAGGCGGACATGTTAGGTTGCCTTGATCCAAAGGTGGTGCTATCGATGTCGGACAGCGCTCAACACGAGCTGGTGTTACCACCTCCAAAGAAAATGATGACCTGCCAATCACGCTGGCTGTTGCGGGTAAAGAGGTGGCAGGTCTGCGCCCCAAAACAGGTGTGACTGCTGTCCCCCCAGTCACAGAGGATGAAGAGGCCGCGGATGCACAAGATATGGCAGACGGTGGTTGGCCCGGCCGGCTAGGCCGCATTGTAGCACACTGAGCTTCCCACTGCAACTTATGCTTCATGTCCATGTGCCGGTTCATGCATGAAGTACTCAAACTATGTATTTTTTGGCCTGTACTTAGCTTTTGCTGACAAATGTTACAGATAACACGAGTTGGGTCATCTTTATCGATCTGAAAAAATGCCCAGGCTATGCAAGGCTTAGCACCCATGCGACCTGAAGAGCCACCACGACTTGTGGTGAGAGGCAGAGTTGTGTTTGAGGATGCAGTTGTTGACGTGCTTCCAGTACTACGTCTCTGTCCAGGAAGGCGCAACCTGACATTGTCGTCACTAGCATCTTCCTCCACCTCCTCTGCTGACCTCATCTCTTGGCTGACTGTGGGTTGACAGTAAGTGGGATCTCCAACCTCATCATCATCACCCTGTGCGTTATCACACCCATCGTCCTCAGAGCCAACCTGTTCCTGCCCTGACAAAAAACTAAAGTTGTCGCTCCAATCAGGTATTTGAGTCTCATCATCGTCTTCCTCATTGTCTCCACCAACAGGAGTTACAGTTTGGGAATGAGGGTCTACATTATGGTCAGAACCTTCTGCGTCTGGTCCTGAATCCGACTCATAAAGATTCTGGGCATCAGTGCAGATCATTTCCTCGTCTGGTTTCACAGAAGCGCTGGAGTCGACCTCTGATTCCCAGGCTATAGTATGAGTAAACAGCTCTGCAGACTCAACCATCTGTTCTACCTCATACTCAGACGGGCAGCTGGAGATTTGGGAGCTGTGAGGAAGCAAGTGCGATTGGGGTGACACCTTTGAGGACTGGAGTATTTGTGATGTTGAAGTTGATGTGGAGGAGAGTCCACTTAAAGGAGCACTTGATATCCGTTGAAGCACCTGCTGTTTTTGTGCCTCATCTGGAATTTGTAGCGATTGGTGTGGTCGTAAGAAAGGGATCTTATCACATTGTCCGCTAAAAGAAGTAGACATTTTAGTTTCGCTGGAAGATGGTCTTTCTTCTGCAGATGTTACTGTTGCTTTAACACCTACCCCACGGACACAACCTTTTTTCCCCTTCCCAACACGCCTATTCCCCTTTACACCAGCAGCAGGCCTTTTTCCACTCATTTTGGTGGTTAACTAATTCACAACTCTGGAGTTGTTTGCACAAAAAAACAATGGATGGGAACCGAGCAGAGCTGAGTGACCAAACTGTGGTATTAGGACAAAACTATTGGCTGGGTTAGATGCAGAAAAAAATTATATTCGATTTGCAACCTGATGGAGGTCAGTATAGATGGACTAATAGAACAAGTCCCACACACAGCTAGAAGCCCAAATATTTTTTCAGAGGTAGATGCAGAAAAAAAATATATTCAGTTTGCAACCTGATGGAGGTCAGTATAGATGGACTAATAGAGAAAGTCCCACACACTGCTAGAAGGCCAAATATTTTTTCAGAGCTAGATGCAGACAAAAAATTATTTTGAATTTGCAACCTGATGGAGGTCAGTATAGGTGGACTAATAGAACAAGTCCCACACACTGCTAGAAGGGCAAATATTTTTTCAGAGCTAGATGCAGAAAAAAATTATTTTCAGTTTGCAACCTGATGGAGGTCAGTATAGCTGGACTAATAGAACAAGTCCCACACACAGCTAGAAGCCCAAATATTTTTTCAGAGGTAGATGCAGATAAAAATTATTTTTAATTTGCAACCTGGTGGAGGTCAGTATAGATGGACTAATAGAGAAAGTCCCACACACTGCTAGAAGGCCAAATATTTTTTCAGAGCTAGATGCAGAAAAAAATTATATTCAGTTTGCAACCTGATGGAGGTCTGTATAGATTGATTAATAGAACAAGTCCCACACACAGCTAGAAGCCCAATATTTTTTCAGAGGTAGATGCAGAAAAAAAATTATTTTTAATTTGCAACCTGATGGAGGTCAGTATAGATGGACTAATAGAGAAAGTCCCACACACTGCTAGAAGGCCAAATATTTTTTCAGAGCTAGATGCAGAAAAAAATTATATTCAGTTTGCAACCTGATGGAGGTCTGTAAAGATGGATTAATAGAACAAGTCCCACACACAGCTAGAAGCCCAATATTTTTTCAGAGGTAGATGCAGAAAAAAGATTATTTTTAATTTGCAACCTGATGGAGGTCAGTATAGATGGACTAATAGAGAAAGTCCCACACACTGCTAGAAGGCCAAATATTTTTTCAGAGCTAGATGCAGAAAAAAATTATATTCAGTTTGCAACCTGATGGAGGTCAGTATAGATGGACTAATAGAACAAGTCCCACACACAGCTAGAAGCCCAAATATTTTTTCAGAGGTAGATGCAGATAAAAATTATATTCAATTTGCAACCTGATGGAGGTCAGTATAGATGGACTAATAGAACAAGTCCCACACACTGCTAGAAGGCCAAATATTTTTTCAGAGCTAGATGCAGATAAAAATTATTTTTAATTTGCAACCTGATGGAGGTCAGTATAGATGGACTAATAGAGAAAGTCCCACACACTGCTAGAAGGCCAAATATTTTATCAGAGCTAGATGCAGAAAAAAATTATATTCAGTTTGCAACCTGATGGAGGTCAGTATAGATGGACTAATAGAGAAAGTCCCACACACTGCTAGAAGGCCAAATATTTTTTCAGAGCTAGATGCAGAAAAAAATTATATTCAGTTTGCAACCTGATGGAGGTCAGTATAGATGGACTAATAGAACAAGTCCCACACACAGCTAGAAGCCCAAATATTTTTTCAGAGGTAGATGCAGATAAAAATTATTTTTAATTTGCAACCTGATGGAGGTCAGTATAGATGGACTAATAGAGAAAGTCCCACACACTGCTAGAAGGCCAAATATTTTTTCAGAGCTAGATGCAGATAAAAATTATTTTTAATTTACAACCTGATGGAGGTCAGTATAGATGGACTAATAGAGAAAGTCCCACACACTGCTAGAAGGCCAAATATTTTTTCAGAGCTAGATGCAGAAAAAAATTATATTCAGTTTGCAACCTGATGGAGGTCTGTATAGATGGATTAATAGAACAAGTCCCACACACAGCTAGAAGCTCAATATTTTTTCAGAGGTAGATGCAGAAAAAAAATTATTTTTAATTTGCAACCTGATGGAGGTCAGTATAGATGGACTAATAGAGAAAGTCCCACACACTGCTAGAAGGCCAAATATTTTTTCAGAGCTAGATGCAGAAAAAAATTATATTCAGTTTGCAACCTGATGGAGGTCAGTATAGATGGACTAATAGAACAAGTCCCACACACATCTAGAAGCCCAAATATTTTTTCAGAGGTAGATGCAGATAAAAATTATATTCAATTTGCAACCTGTTGGAGGTCAGTATAGATGGACTAATAGAGAAAGTCCCACACACTGCTAGAAGGCCAAATATTTTTTCAGAGCTAGATGCAGATAAAAATTATTTTTAATTTGCAACCTGATGGAGGTCAGTATAGATGGACTAATAGAGAAAGTCTCACACACTGCTAGAAGGCCAAATATTTTTTCAGAGCTAGATGCAGAAAAAAATTATATTCAGTTTGCAACCTGATGGAGGTCAGTATAGATGGACTAATAGAACAAGTCCCACACACAGCTAGAAGCCCAAATATTTTTTCAGAGGTAGATGCAGATAAAAATTATATTCAATTTGCAACCTGATGGAGGTCAGTATAGATGGACTAATAGAGAAAGTCCCACACACTGCTAGAAGGCCAAATATTTTTTCAGAGCTAGATGCAGATAAAAATTATTTTTAATTTGCAACCTGATGGAGGTCAGTATAGATGGACTAATAGAGAAAGTCCCACACACTGCTAGAAGGCCAAATATTTTTTCAGAGCTAGATGCAGAAAAAAATTATATTCAGTTTGCAACCTGATGGAGGTCAGTATAGATGGACTAATAGAACAAGTCCCACACACAGCTAGAAGCCCAAATATTTTTTCAGAGGTAGAAGCAGAAAAAAATTATATTCAGTTTGCAACCTGATGGAGGTCTGAATAGATGGATTAATAGAACAAGTCCCACACACAGCTAGAAGCCCAATATTTTTTCAGAGGTAGATGCAGAAAAAAAATTATTTTTAATTTGCAACCTGATGGAGGTCAGTATAGATGGACTAATAGAGAATGTCCCACACACTGCTAGAAGGCCAAATATTTTTTCAGAGCTAGATGCAGAAAAAAATTATATTCAGTTTGCAACCTGATGGAGGTCAGTATAGATGGACTAATAGAACAAGTCCCACACACAGCTAGAAGCCCAAATATTTTTTCAGAGGTAGATGCAGATAAAAATTATTTTTAATTTGCAACCTGATGAAGGTCAGTATAGATGGACTAATAGAGAAAGTCCCACACACTGCTAGAAGGCCAAATATTTTTTCAGAGCTAGATGCAGATAAAAATTATTTTTAATTTGCAACCTGATGGAGGTCAGTATAGATGGACTAATAGAGAAAGTCCCACACACTGCTAGAAGGCCAAATATTTTTTCAGAGCTAGATGCAGAAAAAAATTATATTCAGTTTGCAACCTGATGGAGGTCAGTATAGATGGACTAATAGAACAAGTCCCACACACAGCTAGAAGCCCAAATATTTTTTCAGAGGTAGATGCAGAAAAAAATTATATTCAGTTTGCAACCTGATGGAGGTCTGTATAGATGGATTAATAGAACAAGTCCCACACACAGCTAGAAGCCCAATATTTTTTCAGAGGTAGATGCAGAAAAAAAATTATTTTTAATTTGCAACCTGATGGAGGTCAGTATAGATGGACTAATAGAGAAAGTCCCACACACTGCTAGAAGGCCAAATATTTTTTCAAAGCTAGATGCATAAAAAAATTATATTCAGTTTGCAAGCTGATGGAGGTCAGTATAGATGGACTAATAGAACAAGTCCCACACACAGCTAGAAGCCCAAATATTTTTTCAGAGCTAGATGCAGATAAAAATTATTTTTAATTCGCAACCTGATGGAGGTCAGTATAGATGGACTAATAGAGAAAGTCCCACACACTGCTAGAAGGCCAAATATTTTTTCAGAGCTAGATGCAGAAAAAAATTATATTCAGTTTGCAACCTGATGGAGGTCAGTATAGATGGACTAATAGAACAAGTCCCATACACAGCTAGAAGCCCAAATATTTTTTCAGAGGTAGATGCAGATAAAAATTATTTTTAATTTGCAACCTGATGGAGGTCAGTATAGATGGACTAATAGAGAAAGTCCCACACACTGCTAGAAGGCCAAATATTTTTTCAGAGCTAGATGCAGATAAAAATTATTTTTAATTTGCAACCTGATGGAGGTCAGTATAGATGGACTAATAGAGAAAGTCCCACACACTGCTAGAAGGCCAAATATTTTTTCAGAGCTAGATGCAGATAAAAATTATTTTTAATTTGCAACCTGATGGAGGTCAGTATAGATGGACTAATAGAGAAAGTCCCACACACTGCTAGAAGGCCAAATATTTTTTCAGAGCTAGATGCAGAAAAAAATTATATTCAGTTTGCAACCTGATGGAGGTCAGTATAGATGGACTAATAGAACAAGTCCCACACACAGCTAGAAGCCCAAATATTTTTTCAGAGGTAGATGCAGAAAAAAATTATATTCAGTTTGCAACCTGATGGAGGTCTGTATAGATGGATTAATAGAACAAGTCCCACACACAGCTAGAAGCCCAATATTTTTTCAGAGGTAGATGCAGAAAAAAGATTATTTTTAATTTGCAACCTGATGGAGGTCAGTATAGATGGACTAATAGAGAAAGTCCCACACACTGCTAGAAGGCCAAATATTTTTTCAGAGCTAGATGCAGAAAAAAATTATATTCAGTTTGCAACCTGATGGAGGTCAGTATAGATGGACTAATAGAACAAGTCCCACACACAGCTAGAAGCCCAAATATTTTTTCAGAGGTAGATGCAGATAAAAATTATATTCAATTTGCAACCTGATGGAGGTCAGTATAGATGGACTAATAGAACAAGTCCCACACACTGCTAGAAGGCCAAATATTTTTTCAGAGCTAGATGCAGATAAAAATTATTTTTAATTTGCAACCTGATGGAGGTCAGTATAGATGGACTAATAGAGAAAGTCCCACACACTGCTAGAAGGCCAAATATTTTATCAGAGCTAGATGCAGAAAAAAATTATATTCAGTTTGCAACCTGATGGAGGTCAGTATAGATGGACTAATAGAGAAAGTCCCACACACTGCTAGAAGGCCAAATATTTTTTCAGAGCTAGATGCAGAAAAAAATTATATTCAGTTTGCAACCTGATGGAGGTCAGAATAGATGGACTAATAGAACAAGTCCCACACACAGCTAGAAGCCCAAATATTTTTTCAGAGGTAGATGCAGATAAAAATTATTTTTAATTTGCAACCTGATGGAGGTCAGTATAGATGGACTAATAGAGAAAGTCCCACACACTGCTAGAAGGCCAAATATTTTTTCAGAGCTAGATGCAGATAAAAATTATTTTTAATTTACAACCTGATGGAGGTCAGTATAGATGGACTAATAGAGAAAGTCCCACACACTGCTAGAAGGCCAAATATTTTTTCAGAGCTAGATGCAGAAAAAAATTATATTCAGTTTGCAACCTGATGGAGGTCTGTATAGATGGATTAATAGAACAAGTCCCACACACAGCTAGAAGCTCAATATTTTTTCAGAGGTAGATGCAGAAATAAAATTATTTTTAATTTGCAACCTGATGGAGGTCAGTATAGATGGACTAATAGAGAAAGTCCCACACACTGCTAGAAGGCCAAATATTTTTTCAGAGCTAGATGCAGAAAAAAATTATATTCAGTTTGCAACCTGATGGAGGTCAGTATAGATGGACTAATAGAACAAGTCCCACACACATCTAGAAGCCCAAATATTTTTTCAGAGGTAGATGCAGATAAAAATTATATTCAATTTGCAACCTGTTGGAGGTCAGTATAGATGGACTAATAGAGAAAGTCCCACACACTGCTAGAAGGCCAAATATTTTTTCAGAGCTAGATGCAGATAAAAATTATTTTTAATTTGCAACCTGATGGAGGTCAGTATAGATGGACTAATAGAGAAAGTCTCACACACTGCTAGAAGGCCAAATATTTTTTCAGAGCTAGATGCAGAAAAAAATTATATTCAGTTTGCAACCTGATGGAGGTCAGTATAGATGGACTAATAGAACAAGTCCCACACACAGCTAGAAGCCCAAATATTTTTTCAGAGGTAGATGCAGAAAAAAATTATATTCAGTTTGCAACCTGATGGAGGTCTGTATAGATGGATTAATAGAACAAGTCCCACACACAGCTAGAAGCCCAATATTTTTTCAGAGGTAGATGCAGAAAAAAAAATATTTTTAATTGGCAACCTGATGGAGGTCAGTATAGATGGACTAATAGAGAAAGTTACACACACTGCTAGAAGGCCAAATATTTTTTCAGAGCTAGATGCATAAAAAAATTATATTCAGTTTGCAACCTGATGGAGGTCAGTATAGATGGACTAATAGAACAAGTCCCACACACAGCTAGAAGCCCAAATATTTTTTCAGAGGTAGATGCAGATAAAAATTATTTTTAATTTGCAACCTGATGGAGGTCAGTATAGATGGACTAATAGAGAAAGTCCCACACACTGCTAGAAGGCCAAATATTTTTTCAGAGCTAGATGCAGAAAAAAATAATATTCAGTTTGCAAGCTGATGGAGGTCAGTATAGATGGACTAATAGAGCAAGTCCCACACACAGCTAGAAGCCCAAATATTTTTTCAGAGGTAGATGCAGATAAAAATTATTTTTAATTTGCAACCTGATGGAGGTCAGTATAGATGGACTAATAGAGAAAGTCCCACACACTGCTAGAAGGCCAAATATTTTTTCAGAGCTAGATGCAGATAAAAATTATTTTTAATTTGCAACCTGATGGAGGTCAGTATAGATGGACTAATAGAGAAAGTCCCACACACTGCTAGAAGGCCAAATATTTTTTCAGAGCTAGATGCAGAAATAAATTATATTCAGTTTGCAACCTGATGGAGGTCAGTATAGATGGACTAATAGAACAAGTCCCACACACAGCTAGAAGCCCAAATATTTTTTCAGAGGTAGATGCAGAAAAAAATTATATTCAGTTTGCAACCTGATGGAGGTCTGTATAGATGGATTAATAGAACAAGTCCCACACACAGCTAGAAGCCCAATATTTTTTCAGAGGTAGATGCAGAAAAAAAAATATTTTTAATTTGCAACCTGATGGAGGTCAGTATATATGGACTAATAGAGAAAGTCCCACACACTGCTAGAAGGCCAAATATTTTTTCAGAACTAGATGCACAAAAAATTATATTCAGTTTGCAACCTGATGGAGGTCAGTATAGATGGACTAATAGAACAAGTCCCACACACAGCTAGAAGCCCAATATTTTTTCAGAGGTAGATGCAGAAAAAAAAATATTTTTAATTTGCAACCTGATGGAGGTCAGTATAGATGGACTAATAGAGAAAGTCCCACACACTGCTAGAAGGCCAAATATTTTTTCAGAGCTAGATGCAGAAAAAAATTATATTCAGTTTGCAACCTGATGGAGGTCAGTATAGATGGACTAATAGAACAAGTCCCACACACAGCTAGAAGCCCAAATATTTTTTCAGAGGTAGATGCAGATAAAAATTATATTCAATTTGCAACCTGATGGAGGTCAGTATAGATGGACTAATAGAGAATGTCCCACACACTGCTAGAAGGCCAAATATTTTTTCAGAGCTAGATGCAGATAAAAATTATTTTTAATTTGCAACCTGATGGAGGTCAGTATAGATGGACTAATAGAGAAAGTCCCACACACTGCTAGAAGGCCAAATATTTTTTCAGAGCTAGATGCAGATAAAAATTATTTTTAATTTGCAACCTGATGGAGGTCAGTATAGATGGACTAATAGAGAAAGTCCCACACACTGCTAGAAGGCCAAATATTTTTTCAGAGCTAGATGCAGAAAAAATTTTTATTCAGTTTGCAACCTGATGGAGGTCAGTATAGATGGACTAATAGAACAAGTCCCACACACAGCTAGAAGCCCAAATATTTTTTCAGAGGTAGATGCAGAAAAAAATTATATTCAGTTTGCAACCTGATGGAGGTCTGTATAGATGGATTAATAGAACAAGTCCCACACACAGCTAGAAGCCCAAATATTTTTTCAGAGGTAGATACAGATAAAAATTATTTTTAATTTGCAACCTGATGGAGGTCAGTATAGATGGACTAATAGAGAAAGTCCCACACACTGCTAGAAGGCCAAATATTTTTTCAGAGCTAGATGCAGAAAAAAATTATATTCAGTTTGCAACCTGATGGAGGTCAGTATAGATGGACTAATAGAACAAGTCCCACACACAGCTAGAAGGCCAAATTTTTTTTCAGAGCTAGATGCAGATAAAAATTATTTTTAATTTGCAACCTGATGGAGGTCAGTATAGATGGACTAATAGAGAAAGTCCCACACACTGCTAGAAGGCCAAATATTTTTTCAGAGCTAGATGCAGAAAAAAATTATATTCAGTTTGCAACCTGATGGAGGTCAGTATAGATGGACTAATAGAACCAGTCCCACACACAGCTAGAAGCCCAAATATTTTTTCAGAGGTAGATGCAGAAAAAAATTATATTCAGTTTGCAACCTGATGGAGGTCTGTATAGATGGATTAATAGAACAAGTCCCACACACAGCTAGTAGCCCAATATTTTTTCAGAGGTAGATGCAGAAAAAAAATTATTTTTAATTTGCAACCTGATGGAGGTCAGTATAGATGGACTAATAGAGAAAGTCCCACACACTGCTAGAAGGCCAAATATTTTTTCAGAGCTAGATGCAGAAATAAATTATATTCAGTTTGCAACCTGATGGAGGTCAGTATAGATGGACTAATAGAACAAGTCCCACACACAGCTAGAAGCCCAAATATTTTTTCAGAGGTAGATGCAGATAAAAATCATTTTTAATTTGCAACCTGATGGAGGTCAGTATAGATGGACTAATAGAGAAAGTCCCACACACTGCTAGAAGGCCAAATATTTTTTCAGAGCTAGATGCAGGTAAAAATTATTTTTAATTTGCAACCTGATGGAGGTCAGTATAGATGGACTAATAGAGAAAGTCCCACACACTGCTAGAAGGCCAAATATTTTTTCAGAGCTAGATGCAGAAAAAATTTTTATTCAGTTTGCAACCTGATGGAGGTCAGTATAGATGGACTAATAGAACAAGTCCCACACACAGCTAGAAGCCCAAATATTTTTTCAGAGGTAGATGCAGAAAAAAATTATATTCAGTTTGCAACCTGATGGAGGTCTGTATAGATGGATTAATAGAACAAGTCCCACACACAGCTAGAAGCCCAAATATTTTTTCAGAGGTAGATGCAGATAAAAATTATTTTTAATTTGCAACCTGATGGAGGTCAGTATAGATGGACTAATAGAGAAAGTCCCACACACTGCTAGAAGGCCAAATATTTTTTCAGAGCTAGATGCAGAAAAAAATAATATTCAGTTTGCAACCTGATGGAGGTCAGTATAGATGGACTAATAGAACAAGTCCCACACACAGCTAGAAGCCCAAAAATTTTTTCAGAGGTAGATGCAGATAAAAATTATTTTTAATTTGCAACCTGATGGAGGTCAGTATAGATGGACTAATAGAGAAAGTCCCACACACTGCTAGAAGGCCAAATATTTTTTCAGAGCTAGATGCAGATAAAAATTATTTTTAATTTGCAACCTGATGGAGGTCAGTATAGATGGACTAATAGAGAAAGTCCCACACACTGCTAGAAGGCCAAATATTTTTTCAGAACTAGATGCACAAAAAATTATATTCAGTTTGCAACCTGATGGAGGTCAGTATAGATGGACTAATAGAACAAGTCCCACACACAGCTAGAAGCCCAAATATTTTTTCAGAGGTAGATGCAGATAAAAATTATTTTTAATTTGCAACCTGATGGAGGTCAGTATAGATGGAGTAATAGAGAAAGTCCCACACACTGCTAGAAGGCCAAATATTTTTTCAGAGCTAGATGCAGAAAAAAATTATATTCAGTTTGCAACCTGATGGAGGTCAGTATAGATGGACTAATAGAACAAGTCCCACACACTGCTAGAAGCCCAAATATTTTTTCAGAGGTAGATACAGATAAAAATTATTTTTAATTTGTAACCTGATGGAGGTCAGTATAGATGGACTAATAGAGAAAGTCCCACACACTGCTAGAAGGCCAAATATTTTTTCAGAGCTAGATACAGATAAAAATTATTTGTAATTTGCAACCTGATGGAGGTCAGTATAGATGGACTAATAGAGAAAGTCCCACACACTGCTAGAAGGCCAAATATTTTTTCAGAGCTAGATGCAGAAAAAAATTATATTTAGTTTGCAACCTGATGGAGGTCAGTATAGATGGACTAATAGAACAAGTCCCACACACAGCTAGAAGCCCAAATATTTTTTCAGAGGTAGATGCAGATAAAAATTATTTTTAATTTGCAACCTGATGGAGGTCAGTATAGATGGACTAATAGAGAAAGTCCCACACACTGCTAGAAGACCAAATATTTTTTCAGAGCTAGATGCAGAAAAAAATTATATTCAGTTTGCAACCTGATGGAGGTCAGTATAGATGGACTAATAGAACAAGTCCCACACACAGCTAGAAGCCCAAATATTTTTTCAGAGGTAGATGCAGATAAAAATTATTTTTAATTTGCAACCTGATGGAGGTCAGTATAGATGGACTAATAGAGAAAGTCCCACACACTGCTAGAAGGCCAAATATTTTTTCAGAGCTAGATGCAGAAAAAAATTATATTCAGTTTGCAACCTGATGGAGGTCAGTATAGATGGATTAATAGAACAAGTCCCACACACTGCTAGAAGCCCAAATATTTTTTCAGAGGTAGATACAGATAAAAATTATTTTTAATTTGTAACCTGATGGAGGTCAGTATAGATGGACTAATAGAGAAAGTCCCACACACTGCTAGAAGGCCAAATATTTTTTCAGAGCTAGATACAGATAAAAATTATTTGTAATTTGCAACCTGATGGAGGTCAGTATAGATGGACTAATAGAGAAAGTCCCACACACTGCTAGAAGGCCAAATATTTTTTCAGAGCTAGATGCAGAAAAAAATTATATTTAGTTTGCAACCTGATGGAGGTCAGTATAGATGGACTAATAGAACAAGTCCCACACACAGCTAGAAGCCCAAATATTTTTTCAGAGGTAGATGCAGATAAAAATTATTTTTAATTTGCAACCTGATGGAGGTCAGTATGGATGGACTAATAGAGAAAGTCCCACACACTGCTAGAAGGCCAAATATTTTTTCAGAGCTAGATGCAGATAAAAATTATTTTTAATTTGCAACCTGATGGAGGTCAGTATAGATGGACTAATAGAGAAAGTCCCACACACTGCTAGAAGGCCAAATATTTTTTCAGAGCTAGATGCAGAAAAAAATTATATTCAGTTTGCAACTTGATGGAGGTCTGTATAGATGGATTAATAGAACAAGTCCCACACACTGCTAGAAGGCCAAATATTTTTTCAGAGCTAGATGCAGAAAAAAATTATATTTAGTTTGCAACCTGATGGAGGTCAGTATAGATGGACTAATAGAACAAGTCCCACACACAGCTAGAAGCCCAAATATTTTTTCAGAGGTAGATGCAGATAAAAATTATTTTTAATTTGCAACCTGATGGAGGTCAGTATGGATGGACTAATAGAGAAAGTCCCACACACTGCTAGAAGGCCAAATATTTTTTCAGAGCTAGATGCAGATAAAAATTATTTTTAATTTGCAACCTGATGGAGGTCAGTATAGATGGACTAATAGAGAAAGTCCCACACACTGCTAGAAGGCCAAAATTTTTTTCAGAGCTAGATGCAGAAAAAAATTATATTCAGTTTGCAACTTGATGGAGGTCTGTATAGATGGATTAATAGAACAAGTCCCACACACAGCTAGAAGCCCAATATTTTTTCAGAGGTAGATGCAGAAAAAAAATTATTTTTAATTTGCAACCTGATGGAGTTCAGTATAGATGGACTAATAGAGAAAGTCCCACACACTGCTAGAAGGCCAAATATTTTTTCAGAACTAGATGCACAAAAAAATTATATTCAGTTTGCAACCTGATGGAGGTCAGTATAGATGGACTAATAGAACAAGTCCCACACACAGCTAGAAGCCCAAATATTTTTTCAGAGGTAGATGCAGATAAAAATCATTTTTAATTTGCAACCTGATGGAGGTCAGTATAGATGGACTAATAGAGAAAGTCCCACACACTGCTAGAAGGCCAAATATTTTTTCAGAGCTAGATGCAGATAAAAATTATTTTTAATTTGCAACCTGATGGAGGTCAGTATAGATGGACTAATAGAGAAAGTCCCACACACTGCTAGAAGGCCAAATATTTTTTCAGAGCTAGATGCAGAAAAAATTTTTATTCAGTTTGCAACCTGATGGAGGTCAGTATAGATGGACTAATAGAACAAGTCCCACACACAGCTAGAAGCCCAAATATTTTTTCAGAGGTAGATGCAGAAAAAAATTATATTCAGTTTGCAACCTAATGGAGGTCTGTATAGATGGATTAATAGAACAAGTCCCACACACAGCTAGAAGCCCAATATTTTTTCAGAGGTAGATGCAGAAAAAAAATTATTTTTAATTGGCAACCTGATGGAGGTCAGTATAGATGGACTAATAGAGAAAGTTACACACACTGCTAGAAGGCCAAATATTTTTTCATAGCTAGATGCATAAAAAAATTATATTCAGTTTGCAACCTGATGGAGGTCAGTATAGATGGACTAATAGAACAAGTCCCACACACAGCTAGAAGCCCAAATATTTTTTCAGAGGTAGATGCAGATAAAAATTATTTTTAATTTGCAACCTGATGGAGGTCAGTATAGATGGACTAATAGAGAAAGTCCCACACACTGCTAGAAGGCCAAATATTTTTTCAGAGCTAGATGCAGAAAAAAATAATATTCAGTTTGCAACCTGATGGAGGTCAGTATAGATGGACTAATAGAACAAGTCCCACACACAGCTAGAAGCCCAAATATTTTTTCAGAGGTAGATGCAGATAAAAATTATTTTTAATTTGCAACCTGATGGAGGTCAGTATAGATGGACTAATAGAGAAAGTCCCACACACTGCTAGAAGGCCAAATATTTTTTCAGAGCTAGATGCAGATAAAAATTATTTTTAATTTGCAACCTGATGGAGGTCAGTATAGATGGACTAATAGAGAAAGTCCCACACACTGCTAGAAGGCCAAATATTTTTTCAGAGCTAGATGCAGAAAAAAATTATATTCAGTTTGCAACCTGATGGAGGTCAGTATAGATGGACTAATAGAGAAAGTCCCACACACTGCTAGAAGGCCAAATATTTTTTCAGAGCTAGATGCAGATAAAACTTATTTTTAATTTGCAACCTGATGGAGGTCAGTATAGATGGACTAATAGAGAAAGTCCCACACACTGCTAGAAGGTCAAATATTTTTTCAGAGCTAGATGCAGAAAAAAATTATATTCAGTTTGCAACCTGATGGAGGTCAGTATAGATGGACTAATAGAACAAGTCCCACACACAGCTAGAAGCCCAAATATTTTTTTCAGAGGTAGATGCAGATAAAAATTATATTCAATTTGCAACCTGATGGAGGTCAGTATAGATGGACTAATAGAGAAAGTCCCACACACTGCTAGAAGGCCAAATATTTTTTCAGAGCTAGATGCAGATAAAAATTATTTTTAATTTGCAACCTGATGGAGGTCAGTATAGATGGACTAATAGAGAAAGTCCCACACACTGCTAGAAGGCCAAATATTTTTTCAGAGCTAGATGCAGAAAAAAATTATATTCAGTTTGCAACCTGATGGAGGTCAGTATAGATGGACTAATAGAACAAGTCCCACACACAGCTAGAACCCCAAATATTTTTTCAGAGGTAGATGCAGAAAAAAATTATATTCAGTTTGCAACCTGATGGAGGTCTGTATAGATGGATTAATAGAACAAGTCCCACACACAGCTAGAAGCCCAATATTTTTTCAGAGGTAGATGCAGAAAAAAAATGTTTTTTAATTTGCAACCTGATGGAGGTCAGTATAGATGGACTAATAGAGAAAGTCCCACACACTGCTAGAAGGCCAAATATTTTTTCAGAGCTAGATGCAGATAAAAATTATTTTTAATTTGCAACCTGATGGAGGTCAGTATAGATGGACTAATAGAGAAAGTCCCACACACTGCTAGAAGGCCAAATATTTTTTCAGAGCTAGATGCAGAAAAAAATTATATTCAGTTTGCAACCTGATGGAGGTCAGTATAGATGGACTAATAGAACAAGTCCCACACACAGCTAGAACCCCAAATATTTTTTCAGAGGTAGATGCAGGTAAAAATTATATTCAGTTTGCAACCTGATGGAGGTCTGTATAGATGGATTAATAGAACAAGTCCCACACACAGCTAGAAGCCCAATATTTTTTCAGAGGTAGATGCAGAAAAAAAATTATTTTTAATTTGCAACCTGATGGAGGTCAGTATAGATGGACTAATAGAGAATGTCCCACACACTGCTAGAAGGCCAAATATTTTTTCAGAGCTAGATGCAGAAAAAAATTATATTCAGTTTGCAACCTGATGGAGGTCAGTATAGATGGACTAATAGAACAAGTCCCACAGACAGCTAGAAGCCCAAATATTTTTTCAGAGGTAGATGCAGATAAAAATTATTTTTAATTTGCAACCTGATGGAGGTCAGTATAGATGGACTAATAGAGAAAGTCCCATACACTGCTAGAAGGCCAAATATTTTTACAGAGCTAGATGCAGATAAAAATTATTTTTAATTTGCAACCTGATGGAGGTCAGTATAGATGGACTAATAGAGAAAGTCCCACACACTGCTAGAAGGCCAAATATTTTTTCAGAGCTAGATGCAGAAAAAAATTATATTCAGTTTGCAACCTGATGGAGGTCAGTATAGATGGACTAATAGAACAAGTCCCATACACAGCTAGAAGCCCAAATATTTTTTCAGAGGTAGATGCAGATAAAAATTATTTTTAATTTGCAACCTGATGGAGGTCAGTGTAGATGGACTAATAGAGAAAGTCCCACACACTGCTAGAAGGCCAAATATTTTTTCAGAGCTAGATGCAGATAAAAATTATTTTTAATTTGCAACCTGATGGAGGTCAGTATAGATGGACTAATAGAGAAAGTCCCACACACTGCTAGAAGGCCAAATATTTTTTCAGAGCTATATGCAGTTAAAAATTATTTTTAATTTGCAACCTGATGGAGGTCAGTATAGATGGACTAATAGAGAAAGTCCCACACACTGCTAGAAGGCCAAATATTTTTTCAGAGCTAGATGCAGAAAAAAATTATATTCAGTTTGCAACCTGATGGAGGTCAGTATAGATGGACTAATAGAACAAGTCCCACACACAGCTAGAAGGCCAAATTTTTTTTCAGAGCTAGATGCAGATAAAAATTATTTTTAATTTGCAACCTGATGGAGGTCAGTATAGATGGACTAATAGAGAAAGTCCCACACACTGCTAGAAGGCCAAATATTTTTTCAGAGCTAGATGCAGAAAAAAATTATATTCAGTTTGCAACCTGATGGAGGTCAGTATAGATGGACTAATAGAACAAGTCCCACACACAGCTAGAAGCCCAAATATTTTTTCAGAGGTAGATGCAGAAAAAAATTATATTCAGTTTGCATCCTGATGGAGGTCTGTATAGATGGATTAATAGAACAAGTCCCACACACAGCTAGTAGCCCAATATTTTTTCAGAGTTAGATACAGAAAAAAAATTATTTTTAATTTGCAACCTGATGGAGGTCAGTATAGATGGACTAATAGAGAAAGTCCCACACACTGCTAGAAGGCCAAATATTTTTTCAGAGCTAGATGCAGAAATAAATTATATTCAGTTTGCAACCTGATGGAGGTCAGTATAGATGGACTAATAGAACAAGTCCCACACACAGCTAGAAGCCCAAATATTTTTTCAGAGGTAGATGCAGATAAAAATCATTTTTAATTTGCAACCTGATGGAGGTCAGTATAGATGGACTAATAGAGAAAGTCCCACACACTGCTAGAAGGCCAAATATTTTTTCAGAGCTAGATGCAGATAAAAATTATTTTTAATTTGCAACCTGATGGAGGTCAGTATAGATGGACTAATAGAGAAAGTCCCACACACTGCTAGAAGGCCAAATATTTTTTCAGAGCTAGATGCAGAAAAAAATTTTATTCAGTTTGCAACCTGATGGAGGTCAGTATAGATGGACTAATAGAACAAGTCCCACACACAGCTAGAAGCCCAAATATTTTTTCAGAGGTAGATGCAGAAAAAAATTATATTCAGTTTGCAACCTGATGGAGGTCTGTATAGATGGATTAATAGAACAAGTCCCACACACAGCTAGAAGCCCAAATATTTTTTCAGAGGTAGATGCAGATAAAAATTATTTTTAATTTGCAACCTGATGGAGGTCAGTATAGATGGACTAATAGAGAAAGTCCCACACACTGCTAGAAGGCCAAATATTTTTTCAGAGCTAGATGCAGAAAAAAATAATATTCAGTTTGCAACCTGATGGAGGTCAGTATAGATGGACTAATAGAACAAGTCCCACACACAGCTAGAAGCCCAAATATTTTTTCAGAGGTAGATGCAGATAAAAATTATTTTTAATTTGCAACCTGATGGATTTCAGTATAGATGGACTAATAGAGAAAGTCCCACACACTGCTAGAAGGCCAAATATTTTTTCAGAGCTAGATGCAGATAAAAATTATTTTTAATTTGCAACCTGATGGAGGTCAGTATAGATGGACTAATAGAGAAAGTCCCACACACTGCTAGAAGGCCAAATATTTTTTCAGAGCTAGATGCAGAAAAAAATTATATTCAGTTTGCAACCTGATGGAGGTCAGTATAGATGGACTAATAGAACAAGTCCCACACACAGCTAGAAGCCCAAATATTTTTTCAGAGGTAGATGCAGAAAAAAATTATATTCAGTTTGCAACCTGATGGAGGTCTGTATAGATGGATTAATAGAACAAGTCCCACACACAGCTAGAAGCCCAATATTTTTTCAGAGGTAGATGCAGAAAAAAAAATATTTTTAATTTGCAACCTGATGGAGGTCAGTATAGATGGACTAATAGAGAAAGTCCCACACACTGCTAGAAGGCCAAATATTTTTTCAGAGCTAGATGCAGAAAAAAATTATATTTAGTTTGCAACCTGATGGAGGTCAGTATAGATGGACTAATAGAACAAGTCCCACACACAGCTAGAAGCCCAAATATTTTTTCAGAGGTAGATGCAGATAAAAATTATTTTTAATTTGCAACCTGATGGAGGTCAGTATAGGTGGACTAATAGAACAAGTCCCACACACTGCTAGAAGGCCAAATATTTTTTCAGAGCTAGATGCAGAAAAAAATTATATTCAGTTTGCAACCTGATGGAGGTCAGTATAGATGGACTAATAGAACAAGTCCCACACACAGCTAGAAGCCCAAATATTTTTTCAGAGGTAGATGCAGATAAAAATTATTTTTAATTTGCAACCTGATGGAGGTCAGTATAGATGGACTAATAGAACAAGTCCCACACACTGCTAGAAGGCCAAATATTTTTTCAGAGCTAGATGCAGAAAAAAATTATATTCAGTTTGCA
Organism: Phyllobates terribilis; assembly: GCF_046119375.1. Taxonomy (NCBI): domain Eukaryota; kingdom Metazoa; phylum Chordata; class Amphibia; order Anura; family Dendrobatidae; genus Phyllobates; species Phyllobates terribilis. The sequence goes on along the minus strand of NW_027362763.1, from coordinate 731,644,954 downwards.
ACCTGATGGAGGTCAGTATAGATGGACTAATAGAACAAGTCCCACACACAGCTAGAAGCCCAAATATTTTTTCAGAGGTAGATGCAGATAAAAATTATTTTTAATTTGCAACCTGATGGAGTTCAGTATAGATGGACTAATAGAGAAAGTCCCACACACTGGTAGAAGGCCAAATATTTTTTCAGAGCTAGATGCAGAAAAAAATTATATTCAGTTTGCAACCTGATGGAGGTCAGTATAGATGGACTAATAGAACAAGTCCCACACACTGCTAGACGCCCAAATATTTTTTCAGAGGTAGATACAGATAAAAATTATTTTTAATTTGTAACCTGATGGAGGTCAGTATAGATGGACTAATAGAGAAAGTCCCACACACTGCTAGAAGGCCAAATATTTTTTCAGAGCTAGATACAGATAAAAATTATTTGTAATTTGCAACCTGATGGAGGTCAGTATAGATGGACTAATAGAGAAAGTCCCACACACTGCTAGAAGGCCAAATATTTTTTCAGAGCTAGATGCAGAAAAAAATTATATTTAGTTTGCAACCTGATGGAGGTCAGTATAGATGGACTAATAGAACAAGTCCCACACACAGCTAGAAGCCCAAATATTTTTTCAGAGGTAGATGCAGATAAAAATTATTTTTAATTTGCAACCTGATGGAGGTCAGTATAGATGGACTAATAGAGAAAGTCCCACACACTGCTAGAAGGCCAAATATTTTTTCAGAGCTAGATGCAGAAAAAAATTATATTCAGTTTGCAACCTGATGGAGGTCAGTATAGATGGACTAATAGAACAAGTCCCACACACAGCTAGAAGCCCAAATATTTTTTCAGAGGTAGATGCAGATAAAAATTATTTTTAATTTGCAACCTGATGGAGGTCAGTATGGATGGACTAATAGAGAAAGTCCACACACTGCTAGAAGGCCAAATATTTTTTCAGAGCTAGATGCAGATAAAAATTATTTTTAATTTGCAACCTGATGGAGGTCAGTATAGAAGGACTAATAGAGAAAGTCCCACACACTGCTAGAAGGCCAAATATTTTTTCAGAGCTAGATGCAGAAAAAAATTATATTCAGTTTGCAACCTGATGGAGGTCAGTATAGATGGACTAATAGAACAAGTCCCACACACAGCTAGAAGCCCAAATATTTTTTCAGAGGTAGATGCAGAAAAAAATTATATTCAGTTTGCAACTTGATGGAGGTCTGTATAGATGGATTAATAGAACAAGTCCCACACACAGCTAGAAGCCCAATATTTTTTCAGAGGTAGATGCAGAAAAAAAATTATTTTTAATTTGCAACCTGATGGAGGTCAGTATAGATGGACTAATAGAGAAAGTCCCACACACTGCTAGAAGGCCAAATATTTTTTCAGAACTAGATGCACAAAAAATTATATTCAGTTTGCAACCTGATGGAGGTCAGTATAGATGGACTAATAGAACAAGTCCCACACACAGCTAGAAGCCCAAATATTTTTTCAGAGGTAGATGCAGAAAAAAATTATATTCAGTTTGCAACCTGATGGAGGTCTGTATAGATGGATTAATAGAACAAGTCCCACACACAGCTAGTAGCCCAATATTTTTTCAGAGGTAGATGCAGAAAAAAAATTATTTTTAATTTGCAACCTGATGGAGGTCAGTATAGATGGACTAATAGAGAAAGTCCCACACACTGCTAGAAGGCCAAATATTTTTTCAGAGCTAGATGCAAAAATAAATTATATTCAGTTTGCAACCTGATGGAGGTCAGTATAGATGGACTAATAGAACAAGTCCCACACACAGCTAGAAGCCCAAATATTTTTTCAGAGGTATATGCAGATAAAAATCATTTTTAATTTGCAACCTGATGGAGGTCAGTATAGATGGACTAATAGAGAAAGTCCCACACACTGCTAGAAGGCCAAATATTTTTTCAGAGCTAGATGCAGATAAAAATTATTTTTAATTTGCAACCTGATGGAGGTCAGTATAGATGGACTAATAGAGAAAGTCCCACACACTGCTAGAAGGCCAAATATTTTTTCAGAGCTAGATGCAGAAAAATTTTTTATTCAGTTTGCAACCTGATGGAGGTCAGTATAGATGGACTAATAGAACAAGTCCCACACACAGCTAGAAGCCCAAATATTTTTTCAGAGGTAGATGCAGAAAAAAATTATATTCAGTTTGCAACCTGATGGAGGTCTGTATAGATGGATTAATAGAACAAGTCCCACACACAGCTAGAAGCCCAATATTTTTTCAGAGGTAGATGCAGAAAAAAAATTATTTTTAATTGGAAACCTGATGGAGGTCAGTATAGATGGACTAATAGAGAAAGTTACACACACTGCTAGAAGGCCAAATATTTTTTCAGAGCTAGATGCATAAAAAAATTATATTCAGTTTGCAACCTGATGGAGGTCAGTATAGATGGACTAATAGAACAAGTCCCACACACAGCTAGAAGCCCAAATATTTTTTCAGAGGTAGATGCAGATAAAAATTATTTTTAATTTGCAACCTGATGGAGGTCAGTATAGATGGACTGATAGAGAAAGTCCCACACACTGCTAGAAGGCCAAATATTTTTTCAGAGCTAGATGCAGAAAAAAATAATATTCAGTTTGCAACCTGATGGAGGTCAGTATAGATGGACTAATAGAACAAGTCCCACACACAGCTAGAAGCCCAAATATTTTTTCAGAGGTAGATGCAGATAAAAATTATTTTTAATTTGCAACCTGATGGAGGTCAGTATAGATGGACTAATAGAGAAAGTCCCACACACTGCTAGAAGGCCAAATATTTTTTCAGAGCTAGATGCAGATAAAAATTATTTTTAATTTGCAACCTGATGGAGGTCAGTATAGATGGACTAATAGAGAAAGTCCCACACACTGCTAGAAGGCCAAATATTTTTTCAGAGCTAGATGCAGAAAAAAATTATATTCAGTTTGCAACCTGATGGAGGTCAGTATAGATGGACTAATAGAACAAGTCCCACACACAGCTAGAAGCCCAAATATTTTTTCAGAGGTAGATGCAGAAAAAAATTATATTCAGTTTGCAACCTGATGGAGGTCTGTATAGATGGATTAATAGAACAAGTCCCACACAAAGCTAGAAGCCCAATATTTTTTCAGAGGTAGATGCAGAAAAAAAATTATTTTTAATTTGCAACCTGATGGAGGTCAGTATAGATGGACTAATAGAGAAAGTCCCACACACTGCTAGAAGGCCAAATATTTTTTCAGAACTAGATGCACAAAAAATTATATTCAGTTTGCAACCTGATGGAGGTCAGTATAGATGGACTAATAGAACAAGTCCCACACACAGCTAGAAGCCCAAATATTTTTTCAGAGGTAGATGCAGATAAAAATTATTTTTAATTTGCAACCTGATGGAGGTCAGTATAGATGGACTAATAGAGAAAGTCCCACACACTGCTAGAAGGCCAAATATTTTTTCAGAGCTAGATGCAGAAAAAAATTATATTCAGTTTGCAACCTGATGGAGGTCAGTATAGATGGACTAATAGAACAAGTCCCACACACTGCTAGAAGCCCAAATATTTTTTCAGAGGTAGATACAGATAAAAATTATTTTTAATTTGTAACCTGATGGAGGTCAGTATAGATGGACTAATAGAGAAAGTCCCACACACTGCTAGAAGGCCAAATATTTTTTCAGAGCTAGATACAGATAAAAATTATTTGTAATTTGCAACCTGATGGAGGTCAGTATAGATGGACTAATAGAGAAAGTCCCACACACTGCTAGAAGGCCAAATATTTTTTCAGAGCTAGATGCAGAAAAAAATTATATTCAGTTTGCAACCTGATGGAGGTCAGTATAGATCGACTAATAGAACAAGTCCCACACACAGCTAGAAGCCCAAATATTTTTTCAGAGGTAGATGCAGATAAAAATTATTTTTAATTTGCAATCTGATGGAGGTCAGTATAGATGGACTAATAGAGAAAGTCCCACACACTGCTAGAAGGCCAAATATTTTTTCAGAGCTGGATGCAGAAAAAAATTATATTTAGTTTGCAACCTGATGGAGGTCAGTATAGATGGACTAATAGAACAAGTCCCACACACAGCTAGAAGCCCAAATATTTTTTCAGAGGTAGATGCAGATAAAAATTATTTTTAATTTGCAACCTGATGGAGGTCAGTATAGATGGACTAATAGAGAAAGTCCCACACACTGCTAGAAGGCCAAATATTTTTTCAGAGCTAGATGCAGAAAAAAATTATATTCAGTTTGCAACCTGATGGAGGTCAGTATAGATGGACTAATAGAACAAGTCCCACACACAGCTAGAAGCCCAAATATTTTTTCAGAGGTAGATGCAGATAAAAATTATTTTTAATTTGCAACCTGATGGAGGTCAGTATGGATGGACTAATAGAGAAAGTCCCACACACTGCTAGAAGGCCAAATATTTTTTCAGAGCTAGATGCAGATAAAAATTATTTTTAATTTGCAACCTGATGGAGGTCAGTATAGATGGACTAATAGAGAAAGTCCCACACACTGGTAGAAGGCCAAATATTTTTTCAGAGCTAGATGCAGAAAAAAATTATATTCAGTTTGCAACCTGATGGAGGTCAGTATAGATGGACTAATAGAACAAGTCCCACACACAGCTAGAAGCCCAAATATTTTTTCAGAGGTAGATGCAGAAAAAAATTATATTCAGTTTGCAACTTGATGGAGGTCTGTATAGATGGATTAATAGAACAAGTCCCACACACAGCTAGAAGCCCAATATTTTTTCAGAGGTAGATGCAGAAAAAAAATTATTTTTAATTTGCAACCTGATGGAGGTCAGTATAGATGGACTAATAGAGAAAGTCCCACACACTGCTAGAAGGCCAAATATTTTTTCAGAACTAGATGCACAAAAAAATTATATTCAGTTTGCAACCTGATGGAGGTCAGTATAGATGGACTAATAGAACAAGTCCCACACACAGCTAGAAGCCCAAATATTTTTTCAGAGGTAGATGCAGATAAAAATTATTTTTAATTTGCAACCTGATGGAGGTCAGTATAGATGGACTAATAGAGAAAGTCCCACACACTGCTAGAAGGCCAAATATTTTTTCAGAGCTAGATGCAGAAAAAAATTATATTCAGTTTGCAACCTGATGGAGGTCAGTATAGATGGACTAATAGAACAAGTCCCACACACTGCTAGAAGCCCAAATATTTTTTCAGAGGTAGATACAGGTAAAAATTATTTTTAATTTGTAACCTGATGGAGGTCAGTATAGATGGACTAATAGAGAAAGTCCCACACACTGCTAGAAGGCCAAATATTTTTTCAGAGCTAGATACAGATAAAAATTATTTCTAATTTGCAACCTGACGGAGGTCAGTATAGATGGACTAATAGAGAAAGTCCCACACACTGCTAGAAGGCCAAATATTTTTTCAGAGCTAGATGCAGAAAAAAATTATATTCAGTTTGCAACCTGATGGAGGTCAGTATAGATGGACTAATAGAACAAGTCCCACACACAGCTAGAAGCCCAAATATTTTTTCAGAGGTAGATGCAGATAAAAATTATTTTAAATTTGCAACCTGATGGAGGTCAGTATAGATGGACTAATAGAGAAAGTCCCACACACTGCTAGAAGGCCAAAAATTTTTTCAGAGCTAGATGCAGAAAAAAATTATATTCAGTTTGCAACCTGATGGAGGTCAGTATAGATGGACTAATAGAACAAGTCCCACACACTGCTAGAAGCCCAAATATTTTTTCAGAGCTAGATGCAGAAAAAAATTATATTCAATTTGCAACCTGATGGAGATCAGTATAGATGGACTAATAGAATGATGCTATGCCCAAAAGATTTTACTTCACTAGGTACAGTAAAAAAATTGGTATTCTATACATAGGTGGTGTATCTTGCAACACAGATAGGCTACTCCACTGACTAACACACTCTGCAATAGGCCAAAAAGGATTAGCTTTGCTAGATTCAGCCAAATGCTGTGAAAAAAACTTGCACAGCACTGGCACAGACCTGCCTGCAAAAACTGATAGGAACTGATGTAACCTAGTCATGAAAAGGACTGCAATTACAATTAGTCTTTACTCCCACAACCTATCTATTTAAGAGCACAGACCTGCCTGATAAAAGTCGTAGGAAATGCTGTAACCTAGTCCTTAAAAGGACTGCAATCACAAATATTCCCTACTCCCAAGCTATCTGTAGATTTGTGCGAAAATTGGCTTGAAATTAACAAGGTATAGTGCACACAGCAACAGCGGTGCCATCTAACACGCAGCTGCAGCAGTGAGAAAATGGTGGCGACGGGAAAAATGGCTTGGTCTTATAGGGCAAGGACATGTGACATACACTGTCAATGACACATGCCCTTGCTTGTGTGAAAAACAGCAGTTCGCTCCGTGTGTGTGCTGCTGATAGGCTGACAGACTGCACCTCCCCACTGCAAATGCGGGAAAGAGAAAAAAAAATGGAGATCTTCATTATTCCTGCAGAGATCCATCCCCTGCCCCTCCCCCCACCCCGCTGTACACTCAAACTGCGTATTAACATTAATTTTCATCATTACTGAGAAAAAATCCAGTTATGATTTTGGTGCACGAACAGTTATCGAACATAACCTCGAACAGCCGAATTTTTCTCAAATCGTTCGTGTTCGCCGAACGGCTCGAACACCGCCCAAAACAGCTCGAATTTGAGATTGGCGAACAGTTCGAGTAGAACAACGCTCATCTCTACTCAGCAGCAGCAAGGAGGGACACTGAGGAGCTGACAACTTACAATTCATATGCACAAGTATATTTTCATGTCTTAAAAAGAACCTAAGAGCTGATACATGTTGCCCAATCCGCAGGTAGCATGTACCAGACATTAGCGGTATGAGCTCAGCCAATTATGTTTGACTCTGAAACACTGCGGTGTTTCACAGGAAAACATACTTTAACTCTGGGGATCGAGCCGCGCTGTTACCTCGTTGGACAGGTGGGTCCTTGGCGGCTTCTCATTTCCATCTTTCCTGGATTGAAAGGTCTCTGTCTACATGCGGGTAAAGCTTGAGACCCGCCTGTCCTAGTAGTCTACAGTGCTGCTTGATCCCCAGAGGCTATTAAAGTATATTTTTCTCAGAAACGCTGTGTCAAACATACCTGGCTGAGTTCATGCAGCCAATGCCTGATACATGCTGCCTGTTGATTGGGCAGCATGTATCAGATGTCAGGGTCACTTTAAATATGGAAAAGTGAATCCAGGTAATAAGGCAATCAGTTGGCATTTTTGATATATTAAATAATAATAGAAAAAAATAATATAATGCAAAAGTCAAAAAAATAGTAGAAGCAAATGGATTGGATAATTTTTATTTTTTATTTTTCATTTTTTTACTGTAGAAGTCATTCAAAGTAACTCTCCAGGTAAAACTGACACACTCTGTTATGACTAGTGGAAGGCCAAAGGGAGCAGAGCACAACTCAGCGATTACAAGTACACCAAATAGATAACTCCTGGGCGATACACAATCCCTCAGGCCCTTCACCAGGCATAAAACAATGTATCAGTTTTGCCTGCGGTGTTCCTATAATTTGGCACTTTGTAGTCCTAAGGGAGGTACTAAAAGTAGGAGCACTGAATACATTTGCAAGCCTGTTCAATGATGTTCCCTTTACTGGGAATTGTAAACCTTTAAAATGATGAGTTGTTGATTCAGACAATTTATGGTATAATACCAATAGCATCTACAGTACTCACAGTCTGCAGTTAGCTGAGGCTCGCTGGGACCAGCAGCTGAGAAGGAGGCAGAATCCTCCCTTATCTGTGCTGAAAGCTGTAATAATCAACATACTACACTGATTTCAGAGAGAGCCTTGGTTCTCCCTTCCTCAGCCAGCAATCCCAGCACCCCGCTGTTCCCAAATAAAGCAAAATCATTCTACAGTGGTCCTTCAGGTTACAATGACATCAGGTTACAATATTTTCAACATATAAAGATAGAATACCCTTCCCTGCTCCATTGTAAATTGAAAACAGATTTAACATATAGTACAATGCTGCATTCATTGCTTTAACCAATATTACTGAAGCCCATGCCATGATTGGTGACCCAATAGCACCTCCCAACAGTATAGTGCGGTACTTCATATATTGTCCTGAGCTGCACTCTAGAGATGAATGAATCGCTCTATAATGAGTGAAATTTGCTTCAAATCTGAAATTTTGGCATTCGATTTGCGTGAATCAAGCAAAATGGCAGCCAGCTGGTCATAATTTTGCTGACTTCTTTTCAGGGCTGGGAAAAGGTTAAAATAATAAGATTCATTATACTCACCAGTGCTAAGACCTCACCTATCTTTATGCCACCTCCACCATTGCTCCCCAATCCTCATACAACCCTCCAAATCCTCTGTACTGGTCTTTGGTTCTTCCGGCGCTCTCTTATGACCCTGAGACAAGTGATTCTTGTCAGTCTCACATATTCAGGTTGGGGTTGATGCATATCATTGATGTCAATGACATGCACTTCCACCAAAGATGACGACGTGAGGACAATCATTTGACGGGAGTCTAGGAAGAACCAATGAACTGTGCTGAATATCAGTGGTGTTGGTGGCTAAATAAAGACAGGTGAGAACCTAGGACAATTTACTTTTTATATTTTGGGGCTTTGAGGTCTAAAGAGAGTTTTTTTGTGGCAACCATAGCACTTCTGATTCAAACAAATTTCTGAAAATATTGGATTCTGGTAAGATTTTGACATTCAATTTGTATGCATCCAGCAAAACAATACAAAACAACATCTTGTGTGTTGCCCCCAACCTCCACATTTCTGTGTGGAGAGACAGTGTCAGAAAACCAAAAGCCAGAAGCCAGTGTAAATAACAAAGGAACTGTTGTGCAGCTAGCATGCTTTTTAACCTCTTTCCTCTATTTATTATGCTTTGGGGAGCAGAGAATAATAAAAGTTTTCAGGGCAATTGGGCCACTTTTGATTTGGACCTGATGGTCTGTAGACTGAATCAAAATTACCCTTCAATATGAGCGAATCAGCCCAAACCAAATTTTTCAAGAGTTGCTCATTACACTGTGTTCCAAATTATTATGCAAATAATATTTTCTCAGATTTTCCCAAATTACCTATATGAATTGCAGTCATTGTAATTTTCCAGTGAAATAGCTATTAGAGTACAATTGAAAGGTTTTTGTACAAACTGCCTATGATAACAGTATATTTTTAAAAAAATAAAACACTCAAACTGCACTCAAACTGCACTCAAAATGCATGTTCCAAATTATTATGCACAGGAGAGTTTTCAACCTTTTCATTTTAATAAAGAACAAAAAAATGGTCATTTTTGAAATTATAAGCATTAGCAGGTTATTACAAACTGAAATCAAACAGTTTTCAACTCAAAACTTTATTCTAGGTGATGTTACATTTGCACATAGGACCCCTTGTTCGAAAGGAGCTTCAGAACTCTCTCATTCATTGAATTTGTCAGGTTTTGGATGGTTTCTGCTTCTATTGTTTTGCATGAGGACAGAATACCCTCCCAGAGCTGTTGCTTAGATTTGAACTGCCTCCCTCCATCATAGACACTCCTTTTGATGATGCTACAGAGGTTCTCAATGGGGTTAAGTTCATGGGAGCATGGGGGCCAAACCATAAGTTTGTCCCCTTTTATGCCCATATCAGCCAGAGATGCAGATGTGTTATGTGCAGCATAAGACGGGGCATTATCATACATGAAAATGATCTTGCTGCGGAATGCACGGTTCTTCTTCTTGAACTATGGCAGGAAGCGCTGTTTTAGAAACTCAACATACATTATGGAGTTCATCTTTACCCCTTCAGGGATCCTAAAGGGGCCGACAATCTCTCTCCCCATGATTCCAGCCCAAAATATTACTCCACTTCCTCCTTGTTGGAGCCATAGCCGTGTTTGCATGGGGTGTCCATCAACCAGCCAATCTCCACTCCATCCATCTGGACCATCGAGATCATTTCATGCATGATAATGCCCCATCTCATGCTGCACATAACACATCTGCATCTCTGGCTGCTGTGGGCATAAAAGGGGACAAACTTATGGTGTGGCCCCCATGCTCCCCTGACCTCAACCCCATTGAGAACCTCTGGAGCATCATCAAAAGGAGTGTCTATGATGGAGGGAGGCAGTTCACATCTAAGCAACAGCTCTTGGAGGGTATTCTGTCCTCATGCAAAACAATTGAAGCAGAAACCATTCAAAACCTGACAAATTCAATGGACGAGAGAGTTCAGAAGCTCCTTTCGAACAAGGGGTCCTATGTGCAAATGTAACATCACCTAGAATAAAGTTTTGAGTTGAAAACTGTTTGATTTCAGTTTGTAATAACCTGCTAATGCTTATAATTTCAAAAATGACCATTTTTTTGTTCTTTATTAAAATGAAAAGGTTGAAAACTCTGCTGTGCATAATAATTTGGAACATGCATTTTGAGTGCAGTTTGAGTGTTTTATTTTTTTAAAAATATACTGTTTACATAGGCAGTTTGTACAAAAACCTTTCAATTGTACTCTAATAGTTATTTGACTGGAAAATTACAATGACTGCAATTCATATAGGTAATTTGGGAAAATCTGAGAAAATATTATTTGCATAATAATTTGGAACACAGTGTAGTGATGAGCGAGCATGCTCGCTACTGCTCGGTGCTCGCCCGAGCATCTCACTGCTCGAGATGTTCGGCACTCGCCAAATATTTCCGTGTTACTCGGGCGGGACATGGGTCCCCTCCCTGCATGTTTGGCGCTCTTTAGAGAGCCAAGGAACATGCAGGGATTGCTTGCCATGCACTGTAATGCCGTAGCCATGTTGGTTGTGGGCATTACAGTGATTGGCTGGCCGCACAGCGTCATCAGGTCTATATCAGACCTGGTGCCGTCATGCTCGTCAAAGTCACTCCGGATCAGACAGTGTAGGGAGAGGTGCTGCTGCGTCAGGGGGAGATTTGCTTGTGTATTAGGTAGTGTAGGGAGAAAAAATGTACATTACACATATCCATCTTAACAAACAGTCCTTCTGAGGACTAATCTATCTGCAGAGATATCAGGCAGGCAGGGTGTATAGGCAGGCGGCGAATATAGCAGACTGCAGTGCATATAGCACAAGAGGCTCCATTCCAATTCTGCCTTCTGCTGCTATTAGATATTTCTATACAATGGCCCAGGTCTCAAGGGCCAGGAATACTTTTCTTTGACTCTTAATCTTCATTATTTGCTTCAAAAGCAATCCAGAGAACACAGTTTTTCTGCGCCATTTGCTTGTTGGCACTGCAGAATACAGCCAGGTCTTTTCCATATTACAACGATAGAAATCCTGCTGTTTAAAACTGAGTTTTCTCCGTCAAACGGATCACATATACGTTGTCAGAAAATACTGCCATTTCTGGCCTCCATTAAAAATTTCCTTTAGTGTGTCATTGAAGCAATTCACTGCAGTTTGCTGTTCAAACTAGCTACCTACAGGCCAGGTATTTAAAACTCTGTTTTCTCCATCAAACGGATCACATATACGTTGTCAAAAAATACTGCCATTTCTGGCCTCCATTAAAAATTTCCTTTAGTGTGTCATTGAAGCAATTCACCGCAGTTTGCTGTTCAAACTACTTACCTACAGGCCAGGTATTTAAAACTCTGTTTTCTCTATCACATGGATCACAAATAAGTTCGCTCCAAACTCAGTCATTTGTAGTGAGCGTGGAAGATACCGTCCTCCATTTAAAATGGGCAAGTCACTTGGCCAGGGACGGGGAACTGAACGTGATGGTAATGGTGCATGCAGAGGCCGAGGACAAGGCCGTGGGCAAGCCGAAATTGTGCCACAACAAACACCCACATCTTCTCGCCTGACCTTCCTGTCCCAATTTGTTGGGGACCATAGCACACCACTATTGAACCCAGAGCAGTGTCAAAAGGTTATTGGTTGGATAGCGGATAATGCTTCCAGTCACTTAGCCACCCCCACCACCACCCTGTCTTCCACACGGTCAAGTCTCAGTAGCCGTGAGTCTGGAATGCATATTCTTCACCCAGATCCTCCTTTCTCCCACCATGCCGAGTACCCAGAGACAAATGATCCCACACTTGGACACTCTGAAGAGCTGTTCACTTTTCCATTTATAGATTCGGGCCTCTCGCCCGGTCCACTTGAAATGGGGCAAGAGGAGATTGTGTGTAGCGCTGCCCAAATATTTGAGCAGCCACGGTCACACAAAGGCGACAGTTAGAAAATGTCACAAGAGGTGAACGATGATGAGACACAATTGCCAATAAGTCAGGAGAAGGACCAGGGTGCGGAAGTGTAAGACGAGGTGGTGGATGAAATAGTAACTGACCCAACCTGGCAGGAGGACATGCAGAGCGAGGACAGCAGCACACAGGGGGAGGGAGGCAGAGCACCCAAACAGGCAGGAAGAAGCAGTGTGGTGGCCGCAGACAGAAGGCAGGCAACCGTTCCCAGAAACACCAACACGAAGGAAGTTTCCAGTACAACTGTTAGATCTTCCCGAGTCTGGTTGTTTTTTAAAGACTCTGCCGATAACCCTAAAAAGGCCATTTGCACCACCTGCCAGGCTAGCATCAGCAGAGGTGGCAAAACGATCAGCCTGACCACCACCAACATGATCAGGCACAAAGCAGCAAAGCACCCGACTTTGTGGGCCAAACCCCAGGGTCCAGGAACAGTGTCTGCGGGTGGCACCATTGCTTCTTCCGCTGTTGTGCATGCAAGCCAATGCCCTGTCCATGGTGCATGCGAAGACGTCTACTGCCCTGCACCTGTTGTTGCACACTCTCAAGTAGCAGCATCAGGAAACACGTCCATGTCCTTGTCCCAGCGCAGCATTCAGTTGTCCATACCCCAGTCTTTGGAACTCAAGCGCAAATATGCAGCCAACGCCCCACAGGCCACACTACTAAATTCTCATATTTCACGACTGCTTGCGCTCGAAATGTTGCCTTTTAGATTCGTGGAGACAGAAGCATTCTGCAACCCGATCGTGGTGGCCGTCCCTTGGTACTCGGTCCCCAGCCGCCACTATTTCTCCCGATGTGCCGTCCCCGCATTACACAAGCACGTGTCCCAAAACATTAGCCGTGCTCTCAACAACGCAGTTACCGGTAAAGTTCACCTAACCACTGACACGTGGACAAGTGCTTGTGGGCAGGGACGGTACATCTCGCTGACGGCACATTGAGTTAACATAGTGGAAGCCGGGACCCAGTTGCACCTTAGGACGGAACACGTCCTCCCGATGCCAAGGATTGCGGGCCCTAGGTCATTTAGGGTTGCCCCAACGGTCTTCAGGTCCTGCATCTCATCCTTCTCAGCCTCCTCCTCCTCTTCAGCCTCCATCTCCGAAATGACCACATCAGTCACAAGCTGGAAGTACTGCAGCACTGCCTCGGCCAAGCGGCAACAGGCTGTGCTGAAGCTAATGTTCTTAGGTGAAAAACCGCACAATGCTGAAGAATTGTGGACAGCTCTGAGAGACCAGGCAGATCTGTGGCTCACACTGTTGAACCTACAGCCAGGCATGGTCATGTGTGACAATTGCCGGAACCTGGTGGCGGCTCTGAGGCGAGGCGAGCTCACACACGTACCATGCCTGGCCCATGTGCTTAACCTCATGGTTCAGCGGTTTCTCAAATCCTACCCGGAGCTGCCTGATCTGCTTGTTAAAGTACGCCGCCTGTGTGCCCATTTTAGAAAGTCAGCTACAGTTTCCGCCGCCCTTGCAGTGTTTCAGCAGCGTTTGCAGCTTCCGGCTCACAGACTGGTGTGTGATGCCCCCACACATTGGGACTCCACACTGCATATGTTGGGAAGGATTTGTGAGCAGAAGAGGGCAGCTGTTAAGTACCAGCATCAACAAGGCCGTCGGTATTCAGTTCAGACTCCACACATAAGACCTCAGGAGTGGACATGGATGTCAGACATCTGTACCATCCTCCAAAACTTTGAGGACTCCACCAAGATGGTGAGTGGCGATGACGCCATAATTAGCATCACCATCCCACTTCTCTGTCTTCTGAAACACTCTCTGCTCACAATCATAGAGGACGCATTGCAGGCGGAGCACGATGAGATGGAGCAAGGAACCATACAGAGTGATTACACACAGCCAAGCCTCATCTCATCCCAACGTGGATTGGATGACAATGAGGAAGAGGAGGAGGAGAAGGACAGGAGCTTGTTTTAAGGACTATGGACGGTACTACGTGCACAGATGTCATACCGTCTGTTCAGCGTGGATGGCCAGAGGACAGAGAGGAGGAGGAGGAGGAGAGCATGGTCAGTCATCCTCTTGGTGAGGACACGGAAGTCTTGCCTGTTAGTAGTCTGGCACACATGGCTGAGTTTGTTATGCTGCCTTTTCCATGACCCTCGCGTTCTCAAAATTTTGGGTGACAGTCATTACTGGTTGGTGACACTTCTAGACCCATGCTACAAGGAGAACTTTATATCTCTTATTCCTGAGGCGGACAGGTCTACAAAAATGGGGCAGTACCATAAGGCCCTTGTTGCGGAACTATTAAAAAAATTCCCATCTTAAAATGCAGGCGGCAGAGGGCATAATTCATTGGACAACCAAGGAGTACAGGCGAGAGAGAAACAACTTCAATCCAGCAGAGGCAGGGGAACACTGTCAAAGATCTGGGAAGTTTTCTCAGACCCTCCCATTGCACAGGCCCTGAGGCGCGGGGTACTCTCACAAGGAGTGCAAAGTTTGGGAAGATGATGAGGGAGTACCTGGCCGACCGTTCCAACATCCTCCGCGATTCCTCTGTGCCTTAAAATTATTGGGTATCCAAGCTGGATACGTGGAATGAATTGGCTCCTCTATGCCTTGGAGGTCCTTCCCTGCTGCCAGCGGGTTTTAGTGCCGCTGGTGCAATTATAACTGATAAGTGCATTTGCCTGTCAACGGAAAATGCTAACAGGCTGACTCTTATAAAAATGAACAAGGGCTGGAATGGGCCAGACTTCTCAACACCACCGAATGATAGCAGCGTAACATAAAATCAAATCCAGTGTCTTTTCTTGGGAGGTGTATTCCCATGCACCTTTTCACACCCACACATGGGTATAGGCTTCCTGTTTTAGTCTATTTGCTCTTGTCCTCCTCCTTCTCCTCATCGTCCACCACCATATCACCAGGGTGACCATGGTCCATGATGCAACACCCACATAATTTTTTTAAAGGGTGTTTATGATGCCCATAAAAAAAAATTTTTATACAGTATGTTCATGTATACCCCCCAGGGGTAAATGTTTGTCAGCCCATACACTTAGTGCAGGGGCATAACAAGTGTAGGAGGCCCGCTCCTTTCGAATGTGAACATTTTTTTATGAGGCCCTCCTCCACGTCGCTTCCATGGGGCATTGGAGTGGCTCCAAATTTTTGGCAGCCCTTGCATTCACTGCATAGGCCAACACTATGGGAGACTCTCTCCTTTCTAATGGGAATTTGTCGTTACTGTGACCCTGCTCTGTGTGTCTTTAAATTCTTAGTGGGGTTTTTCCTAAAATTGGTCAGCCGTTGTACTCACTGCATACCCTATAACTGTATAGCAGACCCTCTCCTTTCTAATGGGAACATGTCGTACCTTGTTACTGTGGCCCTGCTCTGTGTGTCTTTAAATTCTTAGTGGGGTTTTTCCTAAAATTGTTCAGCCATTGGACTCACTGCATACCCTATAACTGTATAGCAGACCCTCTCCTTTCTAATGGGAACATGTCGTACCTTGTTACTGTGGCCCTGCTCTATGTGTCTTTAAATCCTTAGTGGTGTTTTTCCTAAAATTGGTCAGCCATTGGACTCACTGTATACCCTATAACTGTATAGCAGACCCTCTCCTTTCTAATGGGAACATGTCGTACCTTGTTACTGTGGCCCTGCTCTGGGTGTCTTTAAATTCTTAGTGGGGTTTTTCCTAAAATTTGTCAGTCGTTGGACTCACTGCATACTCTATAACTGTATAGCAGACCCTCTCTTTCTAATGGGAACATCTCATACCTTGTTACTGTGGCCCTGCTCTATGTGTCTTTAAATTCTTAATGTGGTTTTTCCCAAATTTTGGCAGCCCTTGCAGTCACAGCATGGGCATTACCACTATAAGAAACCCGCTCCTTTATAATTGGAACATTTTTTTTACTGAGACCCTCCTCTATGTCTTTTCAAAGGGGTATTGGGTTGCGTCCAAATTTTTGGCAGCCCTTGCAGTCACTGGATACGCAATAACAGTATAGGAGACCCACTTGTTAATAATGGGAACAACAAAGCATAGCCGGCTGATGGCTCTCTAACAATAGCAAGGGCCGACTGCTGGCCTTTTAAGAATAGTAAGGGCCATCTGATGTCCCTGTAAAAATAGGCTTTATGACTTTCAGAGTCCCTCCATCATAAATAAAACAGGATGTGTCTGATGATGTGTCACACACCACATTGCCAGATAAGGTTGTAAAATGTTAAAATGACATTTCCGGGTGAATGCATTTGTCTTAAAAAATAACGTAAAAAAAACAAAACAATAGGATCTTTCTTTAGTATAAAAAACAGCGTCACCAAATTAACCTCAATGTAATCACATTGTTCAGATCCTGCACCTCCTCCTCTATCTCCGAAATGACCACATCAGTCACAAGCTGAAAGCACTGCCTTGGCCAAGCGGCAACAGGCTGTGCTGAAGATAACATGCTTAATGCTTAACTGACAAACCGCCCAGTGCTGCAGAGTGGTTGAAAGCTGTAACACAGCAGCCTGATCTGTGGCTCTCACCGCTGAGCATACAGCCAGGCATGGTCGTGTGTGATAATGGGCGGAAACTGGTGACGGAGAAATGACAGCCGGGGTAGATATGGTTTCCCTCTATGCCAGTCCTTTCACCGAGCTAAAGAATATGGCTGTGGTGAAATACAACTCCCACTGAGAAGCTGTTTCAGATTGAAAAACATTGTGCCCACCAGAGGATTTGATTCTGAGGGCTAACCTTTCTCACCCACTCAAGAGCCCCATAGAGGCTGCAAAGTTAGCGCTATCATGAACTCTCCTGAGGTAGAAGCCAAGGCACACCAGAGGATTCTCTGGTGGGTCCGTCCAACTCTGCTGAGAAGCAGTCCTGGCTAAGAAAAGTGTGTGGGAAGGTTCCTGGACACTCTATGGCGGCTTTTTTACTGAGGAGGAAACACACGCAAACACGGTGAAAACATGCAAAGTCCTTGCAGATGTTGTCCTTGCTGAGATTTGAACCTAGGATCCCAGTGCTGCAAGGCTTCAGTACTAACCACTGATCCAATGTGCTTCCATTCACCCTCTAATATCTAACAGGCTGGAGAAACTTGCACCTACTGCCACTCTATCTTCATCTCCTTTGTGATAAAATGTATTTGGACAGCCACTCAGTCTACCAAATAAAATTCCTGAGAAGGAAATTGGGGATGGCTTCGCTACTGGTACTGGGGGCAGTGCTAATACCATGGTGTCGTACCATAGTTTGCTGGAAATATTCCAGGCTGGTAGGAGGCAAGCAAATTCCCACAGAAAAGTACTAGCAGTAATGTTCAGGCCACATTTCAAGTGCAAGCAGCTTTAGAGGACTTCCTGGGTGAAATGACACGCAGGATAGATACGGTTTCCCTCTATGCCAGTCCTTTCACTGAGCTAAATACAACTCTCAGCAAAAAAAGTTGTGGACTGGCTCCGAACCGTCCTTGGCTACATTCACCTGTCCACGTGTTTGTGGTTAGGCCGTCCTTCCCAGTAAGTGCACTGGGGAGGGCACGGGTAATGCTGTGGGACCCGTGCTTGTGGAAGGCGGAGGCAATACAGGGAAATATAGTGGCGGCTGAAGCCCGAGTATGGACTCCCGGCCGCCGCCGGCATAAGGTTGTGAAAAGCTTCTGCCTCCATGAGCCTAAAAGGACACATTTGAAGTGCAAGCAGCTGTCAAAAATTTGGCAGTATAGTATTGCAGCCTGTAGGTGGGTGGGTGGCTGCCTGCCTTCATACTTGCGCTTGCATTCCAAGGAATGGGGTAGGGACAACTGAACACTGCAGTGGGACAAGGACATGGACGGCGATTGTTGCAAGTCTGCAATGACAGGTGCATGGCGGGAGGCATCTTCGCATGCGCCTAGGATCGCTTATGATGGGCACACTTTTAGGCAGTGACCTGGGATTCAGAGATGCTTCCAGAGGTCTTCCCCATGCTGTTCCCTTGTCTTTTCAGCACTGTATGCATGTGTCTGATGATGTGTCACACACCACATGGCCAGATAAGGTTGTAAAATGTTAAAATGACATTTCCTGGTGAATGCATTTGTCTTGGTTGAAAGCAATTCAAAAGTGCAAAAAACTCATCAAAAACATAGCCCAAGTTGTGGAGGAGTATTTTTGTTTTTAGTTATTTATTTTGCCTTATAAACAAGTCATTACCCTGGAAAGGATGTTCCTTAACATATTTCCCAGGAAAATCTATTTTGGTTTCGTTTTTGTATGTTTCATTGTGAGTCCGTAAAAGTGGCGTAATACTCTGACCACGTTGTTGACAGCAGTGACCTGGGAGTCATAAATGCTTTCAGGGGTCTTCCCCATGCTGTTCCATGTCATTTGAGAACTGTTCCCATCGATTTGGGCAATTTTTAGGCCCTCTGCAGACCGCCGGGGGGAGCCGCCTGAAAAATGCTCGAGTTTCCCATAGACTTACATTGGGCTCATGGCTCCGGTCGAGCACCCGAGTATTCCAATTTGCTCGACCCGAGCAACGAGTACCCGAGCATTTTAGTGCTCGCTCATCACTATTGCTCATCACTAGTCAATGTCATTGCACATTTTTTGCCAATTTCCAAAAAAGAAAAGAAATCTCCAGTGACTAACGTTGAACAGAAACATTAGGTATTCAGGAGGCCAGCTCTACTAATTATGTACATGGCAGAGAGCCATAGCAACTCAATGTACTACCGTATGGTGCGTCTAATGATGCCTCACTAGAAATTTTTTAAAGTCTTCTCTGTGGAATAGTGTGTAGCAGATATTCCCTGAGATATGAAATCTCATGAAATGTGGCTTGATATTTTTAAACTTTTTTAGTAAATGGTAGATATCAGAGGATGCAGTGACAATTCATGCACATCTATCAGTGCAGCATTACTATTGCATTGCTTTAGTCTGTTTTTCAGTTCACAAGGACTATCATTGATCTACTACAGTAATTCATCAGCAACAAATTGTCCCTAAAGAATTTCCATCTGGAAAAAGAAGAGTCACAGACCTTTAATATGCAATTCATCTGAATATAGTTTATAAAGCATATGGTTTTGTCTTTGATCTATATATAAAATAATTCACAGCAAAACTGAAAAAAATGAAGCGGAACCAAGTAACAAAATAAAATTAGAATGGATCAGTAATTTCTAGGGGAACGGGACTAAATTACATTACTACAATAAGCGCTTTTACATTTTTTTGCTAAAATTCTACTTTATATATCATATTTGTAACTATTTTTGCGAGATTCCCTCTGTGTCACACTGTCTCGGCGTTCAGGAGGTCAGGGGCCTATGCTGACCCTACACTGAGGCCCTGCCTAATCCCTCTACCTGGAGGTACTGTTGATGGTACAGAGGTCCAGGCCACCAGCGTAAACCTACCTCCTGAGAATCCCTGAACCTCAGTAATCTAGTCCTGAGAAGGACCCCGATCACAACAATTGGGGACAGGACCGTATATGCCAAACACAGTACAAGACGAACGAGACAGTACAAGGGGCAAACCCAAAACCACCTTGCATGCAAAAACTTACACCACTACAACGGAGGGAACACCAATGGGTAAGGGGATAAAGAATAAAGCGAGGAAGGGAAAAAAACACACCGAGTACTCTTCGCTCCTAACTCCACAATACCACGTATCACTCTGATAGTCTGCATGAAAAGCTTTCACCGACAACTACCCTATCAGAACGGCAGGTATTTGAAGGAGTCCCAATACTGCAGAATTAACTGCAGCTGGGCGAGGCTGAGCCTCGTCTAGCACAGAGAGAGAGAATTAACTCCCTCCCTGCCGAAAAACACCAAGCACCAAAAACTCAGCTGCGAGAAGTCAGGCTGTGTAATCGCGACGATCTTCGTGGCGACACACCCGTGACAGTACCCCCCCTTCTACGAGGGGCCTCCGGACCCTCAGGGCCAGGTTTATCCGGGTGAGTCATGTGGAAGGCCCGAATTAATCGGTCTGCGTTAATATCCGACGCAGGAACCCACATCCTCTCCTCAGGACCATACCCCTTCCAATGAACCAGGTACTGAAGGGACCGGCGATTAAAACGTGAATCGATGACCTTCGATACCTGAAACTCCAAGTTACCATTGACCACCACAGGAGGAGGAGGTAAAGGTGACGGTATCACCGGCGCCACATACCTTTTAAGCAAAGATCTGTGGAACACGTTGTGAATTTTAAAAGTAGAGGGGAGGTCAAGACGAAATGCCACCGGATTAATTATAGAGCAGATCCTATACGGCCCGATGAACCTGGGACCCAGTTTCCAGGAGGGAACCTTAAGTTTTAATTCTTGGTAGACAACCATACCCGATCGTTCACACTTAGGTCCGGACCAGACACTCTCTTCCTATCAGCCATACATTTGTATCGGTTCCCCATAGAACTTAGATTATACAGCAACCCTTTCCATATCGAAGCGAGTGATGACGAAAATCGTTCCTCCTCAGGAACCCCCGAAGAGCCCCCCCTACTGAAAGTACAAAACTGGGGGTGAAAACCATATGCCACAAAAAACGGGGACTTACCAGTGGACTCACTCCGCCTATTATTAAGAGCAAACTCCGCCAGAGGTAAGAAAGAAGCCCAGTCCTCCTGGTTCTCTGACACAAAACACCGGAGATTTGTCTCCAAACTCTGGTTCAGACGTTCCGTCTGAACATTGGTTTGAGGATGAAAAGCCGAAGAAAACGATAAATGCATCCCCTGCCGTGTACAAAATGCCCTCCAGAATTTGGACACAAACTGAGACCCCCGATCAGACACCACATCAGAGGGTACACCGTGAAACCTTACAATCTCCCCAATGAACACCTGCGCAAGAGTTTTAGCATTAGGAAGAGCAAGAAGAGCGATAAAATGTTCCATCTTGCTGAACCTGTCCACTACAACGAGTATGACCGTTTTACCCGAAGATGGCGGGAGATCCGTAATAAAGTCCATAGACAGATGAGTCCAAGGACGCTCCGGGATCTTCAAAGGTAAGAGAGCCCCAGACGGACGGGTACGTGGGGTCTTAGAGCGGTCACAAACCCCACAGGACGCAACAAAAGTTCCCACCTCCCTATGTAAATTAGGCCACCAAAACCGACGCGAAAGGAGATCCACATTTGCTTTACTCCCTGGGTGTCCTGCCAAAGCTGAGTTATGGTGTGCCTCGATCACCTTTTGTCGCAACTGATCTGGAACAAACAGTCTCCCAGGAGGTCCAACAGGGGCATCCCCCTGAGCCTCCAATACTTCCTCCTTAAGCTCAGAGAATACTGCCGACACCACCACCCCCTCCTGAAGGATAGGAACTGGGTCATCCGTATTCCCGGCCCCAGGGAAACTACGAGATAAGGCATCCGCCTTTACATTTTTTGATCCAGGACGATATGTGACGACAAAATTAAACCTGGTAAAAAACAATGACCACCTAGCTTGTCTGGGATTCAGACGTTTTGCGGACTCCAGATATAGCAGGTTCTTGTGATCGGTGATGACGGTGACCGGATGGATAGCCCCCTCCAAAAAATGGCACCACTCCTCAAAAGCTAATTTAATGGCCAAGACATCGTAATTCCTCTCAGCGGACGACAATTTTTTAGAGAAAAAAGCGCACGGACGCCATTTACCAGGAGACGAACCTTGTGACAATACTGCCCCTACCCCTACCTCAGAAGCGTCTACCTCTACAATGAATGGCTGTGACGCATCAGGTTGAATGAGTATGGATGCCGAGGCAAAACATTTTTTCAAGGAGGAGAAAACTTGACAAGCCTTGTCAGACCACCTAGAAAAATCCGTCCCTTTTTTTGTCATGTCTGTGAGAGGATTAACCATGGACGAGAAATTACGAATGAATTTCCGGTAATAATTAGCAAACCCCATAAAACGTTGTAGTGCCTTAAGATTCTCTGGCAGATCCCACTCAAGAACTGCCCGCACTTTCCCAGGGTCCATGCGAAAACCAGACGCTGACACCAGGAAGCCTAGAAACTGGAGTTCCTGAACGACGAACACACACTTTTCCCACTTGGCGTACAGTTTATTATCCCGCAAGATCTGTAACACCTGCCTAACATGCTCCTGATGAGACACAAGATCAGGCGAGTAAATTAAGATGTCATCCAGATAAATAACAACAAACTGACCCACCAAGCAGCGAAAAATGTCATTAACAAAGTGTTGGAACACCGCCGGGGCATTAATCAGACCAAATGGCATGACAAGGTTCTCATAATGTCCCTCCGGAGTGTTTAAAAGCCGTCTTCCACTCATCCCCCTCCTTCATCCTAATCAGATTGTACGCCCCCCTGAGTCAAATTTAGAGAACCATTTGGCGCCCACGATCTGATTGAAGAGATCGGGGATAAGTGGGAGCGGATACGGATCTCGGACTGTAATCCGATTAAGTTCACGGAAATCCAGGCAAGGGCGTAGGCCACCATCTTTCTTCTTCACAAAGAAGAACCCCGCGGCCACCGGGGAAGATGAAGGTCTAATAAGCCCCTTAGCCAGACTCTCTGAAATATAATCCTTCATGGCCTGCCTCTCCGGACCAGACAAATTATACAACCTAGATTTAGGTAACTTGACCCCAGGAAGCAGTTTTACCGAACAGTCATACACGCGATGAGGAGGTAGTTCCTGACACCCTCTTTCCGAGAATACATCCTCAAAGTCAGCCAGAAATGGGGGTAAGACCCTAGGAGCGACCGTACCGATGACCGTATTCATACAGTTTTTGTTACAGAATTCACTCCATTGGCTTATCTCTCTAGATTGCCAATTAATAACCGGGTTATGCTTAGTTAACCAAGGAAGGCCCAACACAATAGGAGTGGGAAGACCCTCCAACACGTAACAAGACAACAGTTCTTTATGTATCGCCCCCACCTGAAGATTTATGTTATGCACCGCTTGGGAAAACTTCCCTGACCGAGAGGCCTGGCGTCGATCGAGAATATGGGGATGGGTTTAGCCAACACACTCAATCGCATACCTTGAACCCGAGCAAACCGAGCGTCCACCAGATTAGCCCCGGCCCCACTATCCAGAAGAACAGATAACCTCTCAGTTCTCGTACCCACCACCACCTCCGCCGGTACAAGAAACTGAGACGAACCTAGGGACGAAATACCTACTCCCAGATTGCCGTCCACCACACAACCTGGGATCAATAGTTTTTCGATGACTCTTTGTTCTGCGAAGGACGGGAAGGACACCCCCCAATAAAATGTCCCTTTCTCCCGCAGAAGAAACACCTTCCTGTCTTGTGGCGCACCGCCGGTCCCCTCCCCCGAATGGATGTCCCTCCTAACTGCATAGGCTCCTCTGGACTGACCAGGGGAACCTTCATATAAGGGACCCTTGTAGAAGGTGGAGTCATCACAGGGGGTGGAGTTATCCCGCACCTCTCCCAAAGCCGTCTGTCAATGCGAATAGCAAGGGCCATAGCGGCTTACAGCGACGCGGGAGAGTCATACTGTGCCAACATATCCTTTAATTTGTCAGATAAACCTTGACAAAACTGGCTCTGAAGAGCCGGGTCATTCCACTGGGTGTCCGTGGCCCACCTACGGAACTCTGAACAGAATTCCTCCGCTGGACGATCTCCCTGCTGGATCCTACGTAACTTAGATTCAGCAAGGGAGATCCGATCCGGGTCATCATATACAAGACCCAGAGCAGAGAAAAACCCATCCACTGTCCGGAGAGCCGGAGAGCCCGGGGGAAGAGAGAACGCGCAAGATTGGGGGTCCCCTTGAAGGAGCGAGATGACTATTCCCACCCTTTGTTCTTCACTCCCCGATGACCGAGGCCGCAGCCGAAAGTACAACTTACATGCCTCCCGGAAAACAAAAAACTTGTCCCGCCCCCCCGTGAAACTGTCAGGGAGAGCTACTTTGGGTTCTGATCCGGCTTGCTCCAGGGGATACAAAACCTTGGACTTAACGTCCGCCAGCTCCAAGGACAAACTCTGCAACTGCCGAGCTATATTGGCTACTGGATCCATGGTGGCTGGAGAGAATCTTTTAGTTGGTCGGTGAAAATGTCACGCTGTCTCGGCGTTCAGGAGGTCAGGGGCCTATGCTGACCCTACACTGAGGCACTGCCTAATCCCTCTACCTGGAGGTACTGTTGATGGTACAGAGGTCCAGGCCGCCAGGGTAAACCTACCTCCTGAGAATCCCTGAACCTCAGTAATCTAGTCCTGAGAAGGACCCCGATCACAACAACTGGGGACAGGACCGTATATGCCAAACACAGTACAAGACGAACGAGACAGTACAAGGGGCAAACCCAAAACCACCATACAAAAACTTACACCACTACAATGGAGGGAACACCAACGGGTAAGGGGATAAAGAATAAAGCGAGGAAGGGAAAAAACCACACCGAGTACTCTTCGCTCCTAACTCCACAATACCACGTATCACTCTGATAGTTTGCATGAAAAGCTTTCACTGACAACTACCCTATCAGAACAGCAGGTATTTGAAGGAGTCCCAATACTGCATAATTAACTGCAGCTGGGCGAGGCTGGGCCTCGTCTAGCACAGAGAGAGAGAATTAAATCCCTCCCTGCCGAAAAACACCAAGCACCAAAAACTCAGCTGCGAGAAGTCAGGCTGTGTAATCGCGACGATCTTCATGGCGACACACCCGTGACACTCTGTCAAACAACAAAACATTCACAGTTCATATCTTTGAAGCTTTTCAAGGTCTAGTTCCTAGTTTCCATACTATATATTAACTTGTGCATATATACAGGGTGGGCCATTTATATGGATACACCTAAATTAAATGGGAATGGTTGGTGTATCAACTTCCTGGTTGTGGCATATTAGTAAATGGGAGGGGGAAAACTTTTCCAGATGGGTGGTGACCATGTATATATACATACAGTGGGGAAAAAAAGTATTTAGTCAGCCACCAATTGTGCAAGTTCTCCCACTTAAAAAGATGAGAGGCCTGTAATACATCATAGGTAGACCTCAACTATGAGAGACAAAATGAGAAAAGAAATCCTGAAAATCACATTGTCTGATTTGGAAAGAAATTGTTTTTCAAATTTTGTTGGAAAATAAGTATCGGGTCAATTACAAACAAGTAAGATTTCTGGCTCTCACAGACCTGTAACTTCTTCTTTAAGAGGCTCCTCTGTCCTCCACTCATTACCTGTATTACTGGCACCTGTTTGAACCTGTTATCAGTATAAAAGACACCTGTCCACAACCTCAAACAGTCGCTCTCCAAACTCCACTATGGTGAAGAGAGAAGACCAAAGAGCTGTCGAAGGACTCTAGAAACAAAATTGTAGTCCTGCATCAGGCTGGGAAGACTGAATCTGCAAAAAGCAAGCAGTTTTGTGTGAAGAAATCAACCGTGGGAGCAATAATTTGAAAATGGAAGACATACAATACCACTGATAATCTCCCTCGATCTGGGGCTCCATACAAGCTCTCACCCAGTGGGGTCAAAATGATCTCAAGAAAAGTGAGCAAAAATCCCAGAACTACATGGGGGGACCTAGTGAATGACCTGCAGAGAGCTGGGACCAACGTTACACAGGCTGCCATCAGTAACACACTACGCCGCCAGGGACTCATATCCTGCAGTGCCAGACGTGTCCCCCTGCTTAAGCCATTACATGTCCGGGCCAGTCTGAAGTTTGCTCGAGAGCATTTGGATGATCCAGAAGAGTATTGGGAGAAACACAACTTGTTGTGTTTGGAGGACAAAGAATGCTGAGTTGCATCCAAAGAACCCCATACCTACTCTGAAGCATGGGGGTGACAACATCATGCTTTGTGGCTGTTTCTCTGCCAAGGGACCAGGGTGACTGATCCGTGTATATGAAAGAATGAATGGGGCCATGTATCGTGATATTTTGAGTGCAAACCTCCTTCCATCAGCAAGGGCATTAAAGATGAAATGTGGCTGGGTCTTTCAGCATGACAATGATCCCAAGCACACCACCAGGGCAACGAAGGAGTGGCTTCGTAAGAAGCATTTCAAGGTCCTGGAGTGGCCTAGCCAGTCTAAAGATCTAAACCCTATAGAAAACCTGTGGAGGGAGTTGAAAGTCTGTGTTGCCCAGCGACAGCCCCAAAACATCACTGCTCTAGAGGAGATATGCAGAGAGGAATGGGCCAACATACCAGCAACAGTGTGTGCCAACTTGTGAAGACTTACAGAAAATGTTTGACCTCTGTAATTGACAACAAAGGATATACAGTACAGACCAAAAGTTTGGACACACCTTCTCATTTAAAGATTTTTCTGTATTTTCATGACTATGAAAATTGTACATTCACACTGAAGGCATCAAAACTATGAATTAACACATGTGGAATTATATACTTAACAAAAAAGTGTGAAACAACTGAAAATATGTCTTATATTCTAGGTTCTTCAAAGTAGCCACCTTTTGCTTTGATGACTGCTTTGCACACTCTTGGCATTCTCTTGATGAGCTTCAAGAGGTAGTCACCGGAAATGGTCTTCCAACAATCTTGAAGGAGTTCCCAGAGATGCTTAGCACTTGTTGGCCCTTTTGCCTTCACTCTGCTGTATAGCTCACCCCAAACCATCCCGATTGGGTTCAGGTCTGGTGGCTGTGGAGGCCAGGTCATCTGGCGTAACACCCCATCACCACTCTCCTTCTTGGTCAAATAGCCCTTACACAGCCTGGAGGTGTGTTTGGGGTCATTGTCCTGTTGAAGAATAAATTATGGTCCAACTAAACGCAAAACGGATGTAATAGCATGCCGCTGCAAAATGCTGTGGTAGCCATGCTGTTAAGTATATAATTCCACATGTGTTAATTCATAATTTTGATGCCTTCAGTGTGAATGTACAATTTTCATAGTCATGAAAATACAGAAAAATCTTTAAATGAGAAGGTGTGTCCAAACTTTTGGTCTGTACTGTATAACAAAGTATTGAGATGAACTTTTGTAATTGACCAAATACTTATTTTCCACCAAAATTTGAAAAAAACTTCTTTCCAAATCAGACAATGTGATTTTCAGGATTTGTTTTGTCATTTTGTCTCTCATAGTTGAGGTCTACCTATGATGTCAATTACAGGCCTCTCTCATCTTTTTAAGTGGGAGAACTTGCACAATTGGTGGCTGACTAAAATACTTTTTTTTCCCCATTGTATATATATATACTTTATGATAAGTATACATCAATACTATGTGTTGGCACCCTTGAAATTGTTCCAGAAAATGAAGTTTTACTCCCAGAAAATTACTGCAATTACATGTTTTGTTATACACATGTTTATTTCTTTTGTGTATATTGGAATAACACAAAAAAAGAGAAAAAAAGGCAAATTGGACATAATTTCACACAAAACCCCAAAAATGGGCCGAACAAAATTGTTGTCACCTTCAACATATTATTTGGTTGTACACCCTTTGGGATTAAATAACTGCAATGAATCTCTTCCTATAACCATCAGCAAGCTTCTTACACCTCTCAACTGGAATTTTGGTCCATTCTTCTTTTGCAAACTGCTACAGGTTCACATGTGAAGGGTGCCTTCTCCCAACAGAAATTTTAAGATCTCTCAACAGGTGTTCTCACGATTTAGATCCGGATTCATTGCTGGCCACTGCAGAACTCTCCAGCGCTTTGTTTCCATCCATTTCTGGGTGCTTCTTGAAATATGTTTGGGGTCACTGTCCTGCTGGAAGATTCATGACCTAGGACGCAAACCCAACTTTCTAACACTGGGCACTACATTGTGACCCAAAATCCTTTGGTAATCTTCAGGTTTCATGACGCCTTGCACACAAACAAGGCACCTAGTGCTAGAGGCAGGAAAACAACCCCAAAACATCTTTTAGCCACCACCATATTTGACTGTTTACACTCTGTTCTTTTCTTTGTAGGCCTCATTCCATTTTCGGTTAACAGTAGAATGATGTGCATTACCAAAAAGTTCTGTCTTGGTCTCATCTGTCTACACAATGCTTTCCCAGAAGAATTTTGGCTTACATACATTTTGGCAAACTGCAGTTTAGCTTTCTTATGTCTTTGCTTCAGCAGTGGGGTCCTAATGAGTCTTCTGCCATAGCATTTAATTTCATTCAAATATAGACAGATATTTCACGCTTACACTGATGCACCCTCAGCCTGCAGGAAAGCTTGAATTTCTTTGGAACTTGATTGGGCTGCTTATCCATCATTTGGGCTATCCTGTGTTGCAACCGTTCATCAATTTGTCTCTGCTATCCACGTCCAAGGAGATTAGCTACAGTGCCATGGATTGTAAACTTCTTGATTATGTTGCGCACCATGGACAAAGGAACATCAAGATCTCTTGTAGCCTTGAGATTGTTGATATTTTTCAACAATTGTGATTCTCAAGTCAACAGACAGCGCTCTTCTCCTTTTTCTGCTCTCCATACCTAGTGTGGCACACACAGACACAAAATGCAAAATTGAGTCAACTTCTCCCTTTTTTATCTGGTTTCAGGTGTGATTTTCATATTGCCCACCCATGTTACTTGCCAGAGGTGAGTTTGAACGAGCATCAAGTGCTTGAAAAAAGTTGTTTACCTACAATTTTGGAAAGGTGCCAACAATTTTTTCCGGTTTATTTTTGAGGTTTTGTCCAAAATGATGTCAAATTTGCAATTTTTTTCTCAGTTTTTTTGTGTTGTACCAATACACACAAAGAATCAAAGGAAATAAACATTTGTATAACAAAGCATGTGTAGTTGCAATAATTTTCTAGGAGAAATACTTCATTTCCTGGATCAATTTTAAGAGTACCAACACTTTCGGCCGTGAATAAAATATATATATATATATATATATACATGTATGTATATATATATAT
Source organism: Phyllobates terribilis (assembly GCF_046119375.1). Classification (NCBI taxonomy): domain Eukaryota; kingdom Metazoa; phylum Chordata; class Amphibia; order Anura; family Dendrobatidae; genus Phyllobates; species Phyllobates terribilis. The sequence goes on along the minus strand of NW_027362763.1, from coordinate 731,615,753 downwards.
ATATATATATATATATATATATATTATACAGTATCTCATAAAGTAAACACACCCCTCACATTTTTGTAAATATTTTATTATATCTTTTCATGGGACAACACTGAAGATATGGCACCTTGATACAATTTAAAGTAGCCAGTGTACAGCTTGTATAACACTGTAAATCTGGTATACCCTCTAAATAACTCAACACACATCCGTTAATGTCTAAACCGCTGACAACAAAAGAGAGTACTCCCTTAAGTGAAAATGGCCAAATTATACCCAATTATCCATTTTTCCTCCTCGGTGTCATGTGATTCATTAGTCACATGACACCTGGTGCAGGGTGGGTGACCAAGTTCCTCACAGCACCCATGCGTAGTCCCCATAACTCCAAGTCACTACACTCCACAGGTGCCAAACCACCGCAACAATAGCCACCACACGGCACCAACACCAAGTGAATGGATGTAAAAAACTCACCTTCCACATGGTCTCAGATTGTGAGCTGAGAGCAAAAATAGGTGGAACCCTTCTTGCAGTCTCTTGCTAATTTAAAAACACAGGAGACTGCAAGAGGAATTCTGCCTATTTTTGCTCTCAGCTCATAATCTGAGACCATGTGGAAGGTGAGTTTTTTACTTGCATTCACTTGGTGTTGGTGCTGTGTGGCCACCATTGTTGCTGTGGTTTGGCACACCTGTGGAGTGGTGTGATCTGGAGTCATGGGGACTCAGCCTGGCTGCATGGGTGCTCTGAGGCACCTTGTTGCCCATCCGGCTTGTGCAGTGTCGATGTGGCGGTGGTTGGTTCACAGCGATGCAACTTTTAGGCTAGGAACCCACTGAGAGATTCACCGTGACGTGGCAGTGGACTATATATAGAATGATCAGAATGTTAAACTAAGACCCTCATGTTCAGTTTTGTAAATTTTTGCAGAGAGGCGTCAAATAAACGTATGATTTTTGGATGTGTGGTCCATGTATTTTTCAACTTTTCTGAAATAAGTTACTGAACATATAAAGGATGATTAATAATCATTGATTATATTTGATTTTCGCAAATATTACTATCTTTTGATGTGCGTGTATGTATGATATGTGTTTGTGAAATCCACACACTACAGAATTTGGTTGGGTGTTTGTGGCTGCAGTTGGATGAGAACTTGAGATTGGTTAAGAGCTACATTTAGTTAATTTATAGATTTAAAAATAGATTTTGTTTAGGTTTGAGATTTACAGTCAATTTGATTTGCACTATGAATCAATTCAGCAAAGAATTTGTAAATATGCATTCATTTACAGTACAGACCAAAAGTTTGGACACACCTCATTTAAAGATTTTTCTGTATTTTCATGACTATGAAAATTGTACATTCACACTGAAGGCATCAAAACTATGAATTAACACATGTGGAATTATATACTTAACAAAAAAGTTAAGCCACCTTTTGCTTTAATGACTGCTTTGCACACTCTTGGCATTCTCTTGATGAGCTTCAAGAGGTAGTCACCGGAAATGGTCTTCCAACAATCTTGAAGGAGTTCCCAGAGATGCTTAGCACTTGTTGGCCCTTTTGCCTTCACTCTGCGGTATAGCTCACCCCAAACCATCTCGATTGGGTTCAGGTCTGGTGACTGTGGAGGCCAGGTCATCTGGCGTAGCACCCCATCACTCTCCCTCTTGGTCAAATAGCCCTTACACAGCCTGGAGGTGTGTTTGGGGTCATTGTCCTGTTGAAAAATAAACGATGGTCCAACTAAACACAAACCGGATGGAATAGCAGGCTGCTGCAAGATGCTGTGGTAGCCATGCTGGTTCAGTATGCCTTCAATTTTGAATAAATCCCCAACAGTGTCACCAGCAAAGCACCCCCACACCATCACACCTCCTCCTCCATGTTTCATGGTGAGAACCAGGCTTGTAGAGTCCATCCGTTCACCTTTTCTGCGTCGCACAAAGACACGGTGGTTGGAAGCAAAGATCTCAAATTTGGACTCATCAGACCAAAGCACAGATTTCCAATGGTCTAATGTCCATTCCTTGTGTTCTTTAACCCAAACAAGTCTCTTCTGCTTGTAGCCTGTCCTTAGCAGTGGTTTCCTAGCAGCTATTTTACCATGAAGGCCTGCTGCACAAAGTCTCCTCTTAACAGTTGTTGAAGAGATGTGTCTGCTGCTAGAACTCTGTGTGGCATTGACCTGGTCTCTAATCTGAGCTGCTGTTAACCTGCGATTTCTGAGGTTGGTGACTCGGATAAACTTATCCTCAGAAGCAGAGGTGACTCTTGGTCTTCCTTTCCTGGGGCAGTCCTCATGTGAGCCAGTTTCTTTGAAGCGCTGGATGGTTTTAGCAACTGCACTTGGGGACACTTTCAAAGTTTTCCCAATTTTTCGCACTAACTGACCTTCATTTCTTAAAGTAATGATGGCCACTCATTTTTCTTCACTTAGCTGCTTTTTTCTTGCCATAATACAAATTCTAACAGTCTATAAAGTAGGACTATCAGCTGTGTATCCACCAGACTTCTGAACAACACAACTGATGGTCCCAACCCCATTTATAAGGCAAGAAATCCCACTTATTAAACCTGACAGGGTACACCTGTGAAGTGAAAGCCATTTCCGGTGACTACCTCTTGAAGCTCAGCAAGAGAATGCCAAGAGTGTGCAAAGCAGTCATCAAAGCAAAAGGTGGCTACTTTGAAGAACCTAGAATATAAGACATATTTTCAGTTGTTTCACACTTTTTTGTTAAGTATATAATTCCACATGTGTTAATTCATAGTTTTGATACCTTTAGTGTGAATGTACAATTTTCATAGTCATGAAAATACAGAAAAATCTTTAAATGAGAAGATGTGTCCAAACTTGTGGTCTGTACTGTACATGAGATAGAATCGATTTAAATCAGAGATTAGCAAGTTTATAAAATCTCTTATAGCTACTATGTTGCTATAGTTTACAGTTTGGGTGCTCTCCATTTTATCAATGTTTCTTCTGCTGAATATTAGAATTGCTTCACAGTAACTATAAACTCATACAACAAAATCTACAGATGCATTCACTTTACAGTTAAAGGGAGTAAGAGTAGATTTTATTTACTTATTATTATGCTTATATATAGCACAAACATATTCTGCAGCGCTTTATCATTGCTTTCCCCTTTGGGGCTAACAATCTAGATTCCCTATCAGTATGTCTTTGGAGTGTGAGGGGAAACTAGAAAACCTGGAGGAAACCAAGGCAAACACAGGGAGAACATACAAACTCATTGAATCCAAGATTCCAGTGTTTAATAGTGATGAGCGAGCATACTCGCAAGTACTCGGTACTCGCCCGAGCATCTCAGTACTCGAGATGCTCAGAGCTCACCGAGTACTTGCGAGATGCTCGGGCGGATGCTCGGGTCCCCTCCCTGCATGTTTGGCGCTCTTTAGAGCAGGGATTGCCTGCCACTCTTTGTAATGCCGCAGCCATGGTGGTTGTGGCATTACAGTGATTGGTTGGCCGCACAGCGTCATCAGGTCTATATCAGACCTGGCGCCGCCATGCTCGTCACAGTCACTCCTGAATCAGGCAGAGTAGGGAGAGGTGCTGCTGAGCTAGGGAGAGATTTGGTTGTGTATTAGGTAGTGTAGGGATAAAACCCGTACATTACACATATCCATCTCAACAAACAGTTCTTCTGAGGACTAATCCATCTGCAGAGATATCAGGCAGACAGTGTATAGAGGCAGGCAGTGTATAAAGTTGACTGCAGTGCATATAGTACAAGAGGCTCCATTCCAGTTCTGCCTTCTGCTGCTGTTAGATATTTCTAGACAAAGGCCCAGGTCTCAGGGGCCAGAAATACTTTTTTTTTGGATCTTAATCCTCATTATTTGCTTAAAAAGCAATCCAAAGAACACCGTTTTTCTGCGGCATTTGATTGTTGGCACTGCAGAATAAAGCCAGGTCCTTTCCATATTACAGCGCTAAAAATCCAGCTATTTAAAACTGTGTTTTCTCTGTCACACAGATCACATATATGTTTTCAGAAAATACTGCCATTTTTGGCCTCCATTCAAATTTTTTTCATTGTGTCTGCGAAGTTTTTGACACCGGTTTGCTGTTCAAAATTGTTACCTACAGGCCAGGCATTTAAAACTGTGTTTTCTCCGTCACACGGATAACATATAAGTTTGCTTCAAATTCAGTCATTTGTAGTAAGTGTGGAAGATATTGTCCTCCATTTAAAATGGGCAAGGCACGTGGCAAGGGACGGGGAACTGGACTTGATGGTGATGGTGCAATCAGAGGCCGAGGACAAGGCTGTGGGCAAGCTGAAATTGTGCCACAGCAAATACCCACATCTTCTCGCCCGACCTTCCTGTCCCAATTCCTAGGGGACCGCAGCACACCACTATGGAACCCAGAGCAGTGTCAAAAGGTTGTTGGTTGGATAGCGGATAATGCACGTGTCCCAAAACATTAGCCGTGCCATCAACAATGCAGTTACCGGGAAAGTCCACCTAACCACTGACATTGTGGACAAGTTCTTGTGGGCAGGGATGGTACATCTCGCTGATGGCACACTGGGTTAACATAGTGGAAGCAGGGACCCAGTCGGCCCTTGGGACGGAACACGTCCTCTCGACGCCAAGGATTGTGGGCCATAGGTCAATCAGGGTTGCCCCCATGGTCTACAGCTCCTGCAACTCATCCTCCTCAGCCTCCTCCTCCTCTTCAGCCTCCATCTCTAAAATGAACACATCAGTCACAAGCTAGAAGCACTGCAGCACTGCCTCGGCCAAGCGGCAACAGGCTTTGCTGAAGCTAATATGCTTAGGTGACAAAACACACAATGCTGAAGACTTGTGGACAGCTCTGAAAGAGCAGGCAGATCTGTGGCTCACACCACTGAAACCAAAGCGAGGAATGGTCGTGTGTGACAATGGCCGGAACCTGGTGGTGGCTCTGACGCGAGGCAAGCTCACACACGTACCATGCCTGACCCATGTGCTTATCCTCGTAGTTCAGCGGTTTCTCAAATCCTACCTGGAGCTGCCGGATCTTCTTGTTAAAGTACGCCGCCTGTGTGCCCATTTTAGAAAGTCACCTACAGCTTCCGCCGCCCTTGCCGTGTTTCAGCAGCGTTTGCAGCTTCCGGCTCAGACTGGTATGTGATGTCCCCACACATTGGAACTCTACACTGCAGATGTTGGGAAGGATTTGTGAGCAGAAGAGGGCAGTTGTTAAGTACCAGCATCAACAAGGCAGTCGTTATTCAGTTCAGACTCCACACATAAGACCTCAAGAGTGGACATGGATGTCAGACATATGTACCATCCTCCAAAACTTTGAGGACTCCACCAAGATGGTGAGTGGCAATGATGCCATAATTAGCATCTCCATCCCACTTCTCTGTCTTCTGAAATGCTCTCTGCTCACAATCAAAGAGAATGCATTGAAGGAGGAGCACGATGAGAAGGAGCAAGGAACCATACAGGGTGATTACACACAGCCCAGCCTCATCTCATCCCAATGTTGATTGGGGGAAAATGAGGAAGAGGAGGAGGAAGAACAGGAGCTAGTTTCATGTGCTATAGACGGTACTCCCTGCACAACTGCCATACCATCTGTTCAGCGTGGATGGCGAGAGGACAGAGAGGAGGAGGAGAGCATGGTCGGTCAACCTCTTGGTGAGGACACGGAAGTCTTGCCTGTTAGTAGTCTGGCACCCATGACCCTCGCGTTCTCAAAATTTTGGGTGACAGTCATTACTAGTTGGTGACACTTCTAGACCCACGCTACAAGGAGAACTTTATATCTCTTATTCCTGAGGCGGACAGATCTGCAAAAATGGGGCTTTACCAGAAGTCCCTTGTTGCGAAACTATTAAAAAAATTCCCATCTGAAAACGCTGGCGGCAGAGGTCACATTTCGTTGGACAACCAAGGAGTACAGCCGAGAGAGACACAACTTGCATTCACTGCATAGGCAAACACAATGGGAGACCCACTTCCTAATAATGGGAACATTGTTTTCAGGAGGCCCTCCTCTAAGTCTCTTCAAAGAGTTATTGGGGTGCATCCAAATTTTCAAAGTGGTATTGAAGTGCGTCCAAATTTTGGCAGCCCTGCCACTCACTGCATACGCAATAACAGTATAGGAGACCCACTCTTTAGTAATGAGAACAATAAAATATAGCCAGCTGATGGCTCTCTAAGAATAGTGAGGGCCGACTGCTGGCCCTTTAAGAATATTAAAGGTTGCCTGATGGCCCTATAAAAATAGGCTTTGTGACTTTCAGAGTCCCTCCTTCATAAATGAATGCATTTGTCATGGTTGAAAGCAATGCAAAAAACGCATCAAAAACGCTTTGTGTGAACATAGCCCAAGGTGTGGAGGAGGATTTTTGTTTTTGGTTATTTATTTTGCTTTATATACAAGTCATTACCCTGGAAAGGATGTTCCTTAACATATTTCCCAGGAAAATCCATTTTGGTTTAGTTTTGGTATGTTTTATTGTGAGTCCGTAAAAGTGGCGTAATACCTCTGACAACGTTATTGACAGAAGTGACCTGGGAGTCAGAAATGCTTCCAGGGGCCTTCCCCGTGCTTCCCCCATGTCATTTGTGCACTGTTCCCATCGATTTGGGCAATTTTTAGGCCCTCTGCAGACCGCCGGGGGGAGCCGCCTGAAAAATGCTCGAGTTTCCCATAGACTTACATTGGGCTCGTTACTCGGGTCGAGCACCCGAGTATTCCAATGTGCTCGACCTGAGCATCGAGCACCCGAGCATTTTAGTGCTCGCTCGTCACTAGTGCTTAACACTGAGCCATCGTGCTGCCCATATTTAATCCCATATTTAATCCTATAGTCGTGGTTTCTGACTGTTATGGGACCTGACAAGTTTCCTTTAAATAATGAAATATAGATGTAAACAGAACCTTAATGAGTACTGGGGGTTTACAGATTTTGTAGGTTGGTGATAAATTACTGCTTACTAATGAAAACCAGACAAGAAGGAAGAAACCCACACAAAAAACAGGGAGAACATACAAACTCCTTGCAGATGTCCTTGGTGGGATTTAAACCTAGGACCCCTGTGCTGTAAAGAAACAGTGCTAACCACTTAGCTACTGTGCTGCCCATATTTAATTTTACATAAAAACTGTTTTATTGATTATGTAAATGAGGAGCCCTTGGTTCACCCTTGATGTGGCAAAGAGCTCAGTGCACCATTCTCCCCCTCTACATTACAATCCTCTATATCTCCCGTTATATTGATTGACAGCACTCGCTTTGGAGTGCAGCCTGAATCCTAGTCCCTGCACACACTGACACTGCTGGAGCCGAGCACACACTGTCAGGTGCGTTCTCACCCCTTCTCCTGTCGCAGAACACAGGATCACACAGTATTGGGTGGCTTATGCTGACAGGAGAGGGGATTGAGAGTGTACTCTGACACTGTGTGCTCATACCATTGGGCTCCGGCAGTGTCAGTGTGCGTGTTTTCATCTATCTCTCCTCTCAGCACTGGCCACCTGATACTGTGTGATCCTATATATCCCGTCAGGTGAGGTATGAGAACGTACCTGCACACATAAAATTATTTTTATGTGAACTAAGTAAAATCTATACTAGAAGTATGGTTTTACAGGGGTAAGTTCCTGATATAAATGTATAAATGGTTAATTGAGTTTTAGGGGTGACAGACTCTCTCTTCAGACAAATGCATCAGTCAGATGCCTCTGATCAATGTCATACAGCGATAGGTTCACTTTGTAGAAAAACTTATCATTGTACTGAAAAGGCTGTACATTTTTTGTCGTATGTATAACATAACATTCACAGATCAGATGGAAGCCAAAATTATATGCTTTTGGCATAATTTCCCCACCACTCCCATTTTGACACTTCACGGGTCTCCTGCTGGTCTCTATTTTCTGGTCCCTCTTGAGCATGCAGGAAATGACTATTCAGTTGATCATTGACCAGAACGGTGACTCTCCTCATCTGCTTCTGCTCCGATTTCCCTGTGTGAGGATGTCTGCAAACTGAGATTCTGATTTGGCTTTTATCCTAAGTCATATTGCAAGACTCGTTCAAGGGTCAATTGTGACTTGTAGGATTGCTGCTTCCAATAGGTGGCGCTATAAAGTTCAAGTACTCTTTTTCTCTGAAGAGGCAATTTGCATATATTGCATCAGAAAGTAGAGATTGATGGGGGAACAGGAAGCCTTGGAATGGGAACAGTAAGGTGATAATCACTGCTTTTGTTTCCATACTAACCATTTTCGAAAAAAGTCAAACCCTTCATGTGGGAAAAATGTCAGGTGCCCAAACTATTTAAAACCACTATTATAACATTATATATGCCAAATGATGCATTCTAATAAAGTCCTGCCACAGTAATGTTTCTATGTTTTAAAAAATGAACTTTTAATTTGTAGCATAGCACAAGCAAATGAATAAGGACTAGCCTGACCGAGCATCACTTCCTTCAGACTACTCCTACCCTATGGACATTAATAACATCCTCAAAACATTCCCCGCCATGGTAGGTCCACCATTAGGGAAGATTTTTAGGAGTCCTACTATAATTGGAATTGTGTGGAGGATGTCAATAACGCCCTGGGGGAGTGACTAGAGAATCAGAAGCTGGACTAGTCTGGGGATAGCGATGCCCCACCAGAGTAGTCCTGACTCATTTGTATATGTCCAGCTTCAGATTAAGGCCCTAATTCATTAAGACTCAGGTTTTTCTCACCAATTTTGATAAAAGATCTGTTGGAGTAATATGAGTCAAAATTATTAAGAGGCCATGACTCTTATTGAATTTGCTGCATCTTTCAGTTGCCGTGTGCCGAAGTGAAAAATGTTTTACAGTTAAACTAAAGTACATTTCTTGCACACTTTATGCCAGTTTAGTGGTGTAAACCATGATGAATTTTTTGGCAACACTCAACAATGCTCACTCCCCAAAAGGATTGGTCCACTTTTAAAAAAGTTGAAGGAGCTGGCATAAAAGTGCCAAAAGTCTTAGGGTATGTGCACACGTTCAGGAATTGAAGCAGAAATTTCCTAAGCATTTTTGCCTCTCTCAGGCAGAAAAAAATGCATGCGGATTTACATGTGTTTTTGACGCGTTTTTACATGCGTTTTTTTAAGCGTTTTTGCACATGAATGAATAATTTTTGGAGCTAAATAAAGTTGGTGGGACATTGCTTAAGCCCTTGTATTACCATAAGAACTAGGGTGAGTATATTGGTTCATTTAAATGATTAAAGAATGTGTCTGCTGTATTTCAAATAAAGTGTTTACACTGTGTCTGTGTGTTTCTTTACTTTGTTTGATCATGAAAAAGTCTGATCGACGCCTTGACATAACCAAACAAAAGAGCTGGGTGTCAGCTAGTCCCATTCTCCCAATCTTCATTAGCATTTCTATTCATGTAATTTATGCTACTGTTGTGAGCTGTTTTTTTAGCCTGGGAAGGTGCCAACTAGGCAAACATTTCCCTGGCCATTAAATAACATCTCACAGCTGGTTCATTGGCTGCTACGTCGCCCTGATCAGCACTCAGCAGCGCTTTGGACACAACTTATTTATGTTGAGTCCAAAACGTGGTGTTGTAATGCAGCACTTTTGTTGTCGGTACATGTGAATCCACCGCATATAATGACACTTCAACTGGTCAAAATCTGCAGTGGAGACTAGCGTGTCCGTTACAGAAATTGACATGCTGCAGGTGAGTTTGGGTACATGGCCACGATCAGGAACTGCTGAAGGTTTGACGCTGCATGTTTATACAGCGTCAAACCCGCAGCGTCCAGATGTTACAGTATAGTGGATGGGATCTCTAGAAATCCCATGTCCACTATGCGTGAATCAGAGGTTGCGTATCACCCATGGACACTGACATGTGGCGCGTCTTTCAGGACAGCAGCATGTCAATTTCTCTTGCGGAGTCACTAGTGTCCACAACAGAAATTTGACCACTAGAATGTATAGAATGCGGTAAAATCCGCATGGTTCAGTGAACACATGTGGATTTACCTGCATTCAATAGACGCAGCAAAACTTTGCGTCCAAAGGGCTGCTACGTCTGAATTATGCGCGCAAAGCCAAAGCCACAAAGGGCACTAAAATTAAAAAACAAATGGCGTGGGTTTCCGCATCATTTTTAAAACCAGCAGAGGGAAAGCCGACTGCTGGGGGCTGATATTAGTAGTCGCGGAAGGGGTCAGAATTGGTTGTGCTGCGGTTTGTGCCGTAAAGATAATCAGCAGGGAAATTTCCATATCATGTGCACAGCACATGCAGATTATCATTGCTCTAGATGGCAGACCTATTACCAAGCAGTTTTAATGTGTTTCCGGGGCAAAAAAACTGGTGTGGAAATGCATTAAAACCACATCATGTGAACTCAGTCTTACAATAATTGCACAGCTACTACAGAATTCTGGCACAAACTGTTTAATGAATCAGGATCTAAAAAATTTTTTTTCACCTCTTCCCACAATATGATGCACAGTTATGTCATATGTCGTGTCCCTTACATTGTCAGCATACGAGTCCACATCTTTTCTGGCAAATGATGACTGATTTAATCAGCCATCATGTGCCTCTCATAGCCGCAAGTGGAGCGGAGCTATTAACCTATTCAATTTCCATTTAACTGTCAATTTCTAACAGCGGCATTAAATGCACACCGGCAGGGTAGCGCGTCATTCTATGCACCCATCAGCACACCCATGAGATGATTGCGGGGCGCCGATGTGTTGCCATGACAGCCTCGGCTCTATTGAAGACCTCCATACTCATCATGATGGTACTCCAGTGAAAGCCAGCCTGTAGCTGGTGTTCATGGGAGACTAATACATAACAATGCTGTGTATAACACAAGCGATCAGATGATTGCAGGTTTAAGTCCCCTAAGGGGACAAACAAGGGTAGTTGAAAGTAAGAAAAATATGTTTTTAAAATTATGAAAAAAAATTAAAATTAAAATCACCTCGCTTCCCCCATTAAAAATAATTTAAAAAAATGCACATATTTGCTATCTCTACATCCATAAAAGTCCAATCTATCGAAATATAAAATAAATTAATCCTATCAGTAAACGGCGTAAAGAGAAAAAAAAACTAAAAAGCCAGAATGATGGTTTTCGACCTCCGCAACACCGCAATAAAATACAATAAGACGCAATCAAAACATTGTATCTACCCCAAAATACTAGATACAATTCAGCTCAGTGTACAACACATAAGCCCTCACACAGCTCCATCGACTAAAAATTGAAAACGTTATGGGTCTCATAAAATGATGACACAGGCAAAAAAATTTTATACAAATTTCCGAATTTTTATTTTCACCACTTAAATAACAAAAACTATACATGGTTGGTATCTGTATAATCATACTGACCTGGGGAATCATATTGCCAGGTCAATTTTATAGTAAACATGGTAAATAAAAGACACAAAAAACTATTGTGGAATTGCACTTTTTTTTGCAATTTCGAGGCATTTATTTTTTTTTCGCTCTTGATAAAATGAATTGTGTCATTCAAAAGTACAATTCATCCCGCAAAAAAAAAAAAAACAAGACCCCATACGGTTATGTGGATGGAAAATTTTAAACGTTATGGGAGGATAAAGCAAAAACGGAAAAAATGGAAATTGGCCATTGCTGAAAGGGGTTAAAACATAGACATGTTACTATCGCACATAAAATATGTAATTAAAATAAAGTAAACAGCATATTAATTAATGAATTTATTTATTTTACTCACTTATATAGCGCCATTAATTCCACAGTGCTTTACAGACATCATCGTCTCTGTCCCCATTGGGGCTCACAATCTAGATTCCCTATCAGTATGTCTTTGGAGTGTGGGAGGAAACCGGAGAACCCGGTGGAAACCCACACAAACATGGGGAGAACATACAAACTCCTTGCAGATATTGTCCTGCGTGGGATTTGAATCCAAAACTGCAAGTCTACAGTGCTAACCACTGAGCCACCATACAGCCCATATTTACCTCTATTGTGGTGATTTCCGACTGTTAGGAGACCTACCCAGTTTCCTTTAAATCATGAAATATAGATGTGAACAGAAACTTAATGAGTACTGGAGGTTCCCAGATATTGTCTGTTGGTGATTAATTGCATCTTACAAAAAGAAATGCTCTTCTTTATAAAAATATGTTTGATTTTCTCTTTAAAGGGATATTTCAAAAACCCAGATCAGCTCTTTACCCCATGACGGATTGGATCCCATTAAGAAATTGATAGCTAATCATGCTTATAACCTGAAAAAGCTCCCTCCTTTGGAAAAGTTTTTGGATCTTATTGAAGCGCATCTGACTTACCCGAGCCATTGCTGTGCTTTCGAAAACTGGAAAAAACAAAAAAGGTACGTTGTTTTTAGCTTTGAAAATAAATATCCATCGATAATGATATTTTGTAACACTGACCAAGCCAAGGCCATATGGACAGTGTGGGGTTTGCACAATATTCTTTAAAAGGCCAAGTGCCATGGCGGCATGCATGCTAACCTCTGGTAACCTACGGAAATATGTACTGTACAAAATTAGAACTACTTGTTCTCAGGCATTGAAATTACAATATGCGTCTCCCATGTTATTAACTTAATAATATGACATGCAGGATTCCAGTATAGTATTGATTGCGAACATACGGGCCCAGGAAAAGGCAATTAAAATAAATTGTGTGTGAAATAGGAACTGCGTTCACCTGAGGTCTTGTGAGTTATGCTACTGGAACTTTCATGTCATTTTTCAGTGTCGTGGCTCAACATGCTATAGATAGATATATAACGCATAGAATCTGCCATTCACAATATTACTAAGACAAAGTGCCCTATGTGCTGAAAACTGTGGATTTTGCCAACTGTCTGTCATTGAAAAATTACAGGCTGTATCATAGAATCTGTGATATTTTACCTTTGCTATATATTTTTCCCTAGCTCAGTTGATATTAGTATACTATTATATAAATTTAAATAAATTAAGAAATTGTATTACCAAATATATAAGCCATTATGTTTTTAATTAAACTTTATGAACCACCCACAAACATTGAGATTCAGATTGAAAAATGTAAAGAAAAGAAATACAGGCACTGGGATTTAAAGGAATTTTCCTGTTTTCATCTATTTTATGGAAAAGGCTTGCTGCTTCAAAAAATGATGAAATCAACTTCTGTTCCAGCCCCTGCTTTCAACTGCTGCCCTTGGTTTTTGTTGAGATGACTGTAGTGGGGACATCACATGAACACTGCAGCCAATCACTGGGGTCAGGGGTGAAGATAAACCCAGTGATTCCCTGCAGTGATAACATGATAATGTGATGTTATTGTGGATTTTGATATTTTTACATATAGCAAGTTTTTTCCTTGGAAATCCACTTTATATTTACCAAAATCTGTTGTTACTATAGTTTAGTGTCAGACTGGGGTGCCAAGAGCCCACCAGTTACCAACTCCAGGGCCCCATTTTTCAACTATATACAAATGTGACATTATTCTCAATCACAAATTTATATAACAATGAACTGGGTAGATTGTTATATGAATAAGATGCTGCCTCTGTCTGTACATAGAGATTCAAGTATATTGTGGCAAGTGCTGCTCATGTAAGAGGGTGGTGGCCCACCGGAGGATTCTCCTGTTCTCCTGTGTGCCAGTCAAAGCCTGGTGGACCCTAATATTGAACTATTTGCATAGGTTATGGAAAAAAAGACAACATTTAACAAATCAGTCACTCAATTCAAATCTTCCTGGCCACAATTTTGCAACTATGGGGCAATGGGATTCCTGTCACATAGTTGTGGTAATTAGTTGAGGTTCTAGTTGCCCAACCAACACTGATTTAACAATTATCTTGTATCCAGTTATAAGTTGATAATTTGTCTAAACAGAGCTACTGTACCTCTTTAATCCTAAAAAGTCAAGTAGCCTTTAAAGGGTTTGGCTCCTGAAAGACACTTATCGCCTAATCACTGCATAGATTATAAATATGTAATCACTGGGGGTTATGTATTTACAACCATTAGAAAAGGTTTCCCGAGCACACAAAGATGAAAGCCATCATCATCAAACATTTTCTTCTTTGATAAAATAATGCACGAGCCATATTAACCCCTTTACCACCTTGGGTTTTTCCGTTTTTGCGTTTTTGTTTTTTGCTCCTCTTCTTCCCAGAGCCATAACTTTTTATTTTTCCGTCAATATGGCCATGTGAGGGCTTTTTTTTTATACAGGACGAGTTGTACTTTTGAACAGCACCATTGTTTTTACCATATTGCGTACTGTAGAATGGCAAAAAAAAATCCAAGTGAGGTGAAATTGTAAAATAAGTGCAATTCCACAATAGATTTTTTTTTTTTTTTTTTACCATGTTCACTATATTCTAAAACTAACCTGCCATTATGATTCTCCAGGTCATTACGAGTTTGAATACCAAACATATATAGATTCTTTTTAATTGAAAAAAATCCAAAGTTTGACAAATAAAAAAAAAATTGCGCCATTTTCCGAGACCCGTAGCGTCTCCATTTTTCTTGATCTGGGGCTGGGTGAGGGCTTATTTTTTGCACATGGAGCTGACTTTTTTACATTTTATTGCATTTTATTGCAATGTTGCGGCGACCAAAAAAATTCTTAATTCTGGTGTTTTGATTTTTTTTCTTGCTACACGGTTTACCGATCGGATTAATTATTTTAATATATTGATAGATCGGGCAAATCTGAACACGACGATACCAAATATGTGTATTTTTTTATTTTTTTTAATTGTTTTATTTTGAATGGGACAAAAGGGGGTGATCAGATCAGCTGTCATGTGCTGGACAAGATACTGGCTCATCGCCGGAGCCTGCATCAAACAGGGGGAGGCGACCTTGATCATACGTCCAAGGTCATAAAGGTGTTAAAACACAGGAGAAAGTATTCACTGAATTACTCGTTTCAGGGTCTTTCAGTCCTTAGACATAGTGTGTGTTCCGATGTCATGTTCCAGAAAGGATTAAAGGTTCCAGGAAAGATAAAATGTGTTTTCCACTTTCAGGAAAATGGACCCCAAATGTTCCAAAATACCTAAATTAATAAACAGTGCAGGAACTCATCCATCACTACCTCTTCTTCCCAGATCCCCAGGTCGAGTGTTGGCTCGGTTTTTAAAGAAGCACTCCCATCAAAGTTTTTTATCCTCTCAATATATTGAAATCCATATATTATATAGCATTGTGTACTTACAATTGCTCATTTTGCCTTTCTACCCAGCTAATTATTTTATTTCTCTGCTCTATGTAGAAACAGGAAGTCTCTTTTTACTGCAAAAATGATTCCCCTCTTCAACTCTTGACCCAGCTCTTCCACTCCTCCCTCCTATCAGGGACTTTTGCAATGACTCATGCAGGGAAGATTGACCTCTTGTTTCTACATAGAGCTTGAAAGGATTCAGCTAGTCAGTTTTTAATCTCGTGATGTCATACACCAAATGAAAGAGAGAAGAATTAGCTGAGTAGAAAGGCAAAATGAGCAATTGTAATTACACAGTGCCATATAATATGATGAATGCAATATATTAAGAGGATAAAAACTTTGATAGGAGGAGGAGGAGGGCTTCTTTAATATTTTGTCTAAGGTGGTGATATCATGTTGACAGTGTGCATCATTACTGTAGTCAATCAGTAAGCCAAACGGTGGCTTGTATCTTGGCACAGCCACTGAGCTCAATGATTGGCTACAGCGATGATGCACACTGTCTGTGTGAGATTGCTGCCTTAGACAAAACATAAAGAACAGGGCAGCAGCGGGGAGGGGAGAGTAAGTCTCTGCTCTGTTTGTTATTTTAGGTATTTTAGATTGTTTGGGGTCCATTTTCAAGAAAGTGGAAAACTCCTTTAACTTAAGCCATGGTCACATGTGTACTCGCTCCTTTTAGTGTCTGATGGAACTGACAGTGATAGCTATTTTTCATTAGCTGAATCTTTGAGTTATACAATTTCAGCCTCCAAAAGGATTGTTACTTTTTGCCAACAACATCTTAGAATAATGTCAGCACAAAAATCTGTTGACTGCTTCTTATTCAGCCTCTCTAACCCTTAGCAGTATTTTTTGGGGGGATGCTAGGAGAAGCTAGATGACTGCCAACTGAAACATCTAATCGTAGGAGTTAATGTATAGTCATGTCCACCACTACAGGAGCAGGAGCTCTTTTTCGCTCCAGATTATAAAGGGGCTTTTACATTTTATGCCCATATGTCCTAAAAGCTCATATAGATTAAATGCATTGTTCTGATAGAGGGACAATCCCTAATGTATGGCAACCTGGCATGTAATTCCTGTATTTTTAGAACTATGGCCATGATTCATCAAACAGTTTTTGCCAGAATTCTAATGTACAACTGTTTGAAATTACTCAACATTTGTACTCCATTTGCAGTGACTTTGGTGTTTTTATGGCAGTCTCGGCCTGTTCACCAACTTTTTTTAATGTAGGAAGGGCTTAAAGGGAAGGGGTATGGTCAAACATGCCTGGGTAATTCATTATAGTTTACACCTCAAAAGTAGCATAAATTACAATACATATTCGCTTTAGTCCAGACTGGATTGCATTTCTTTCGGTAGCGAACAGCAGCTGAGAGATGTACCAAAATAATTAGGAAATCAGAGGAAGGGAGAATTGTGGATGATCCGCGCTGTTGTTAAATAAAATTGTGAATTCAGGTCTACACAGGCAGCTTTGCAGTTTTTTATTAAGTCAATGCATTTCAAAGTTTACACACTTCTTCATCAGGGCAAGATGAAGAAGATGTGGAAACTTCGAAGCATGTTACATACTTACATAGGGCTATCAAGTTGTTTGCTTTTGCGGCTGCTGCTTGGCATTCAGTAGTGCTGCTCAGCTTACTTGTAACCATAATACCCAAGTTCTTCTCCTGTTCTGTATGCTCCCATTTAACGTATATGCAGCAATAAAATTACTCTGTCCTAAGTGCATAACTCTTCATTTATCTACATTAAACCTAATTTGCCAAGTGTACGCATTGACATAATAAAAAAAACACAAACCTTCTTGTGTGGACCTGGATTCACTATTTAGTTTACCAGTAGCACAGATCATCCACAATTCTCCTTTCCTGTGATTTCTTCAGTCTGAGGAGGACCCGTGGACCTGACGCAACTAGGTTTCTATGTCATAATAATGTTGTGTGAACACAACCAGACCAAGTTAGCATAACTGTCACGAAAAGTGTGGGAAAGACTTAGTGCCACACAGAGGGAAGAGGGAAAGGGATCCCTGACACTAGGGAGAGGGGGGAGTGGAGACCTTTTAGTCTGGTCTAGTGTCACCCTGTCTCAACTACCGTCCCTACAGTATATTGGCTCTTCATCTTCACCAATCACAGCATGTGTGTCTCACCCTGACTTTCCCTGGCGTATGGCTAAGGCGAGGGAAGGAAGGAGATGAGCACTAGTCAATCTCCACTAAACTCTATAGACAACAAGGGTAGACAAACAGGGGGGAATTGCTTAGTTTTAGATGACTCTAAACATTTGCGCACATGGCCTCAAGCTCCAGAGAGGACGAAGTACTGCTCTTGCTAAAGCCTCACAAGTAGTAATGAATATCGTCGACACCTCCCTCTCAGACACACCAGGTATTTATACACCAAGGCCAGGGAGCTAATTAGACAGAGGGAGGTAGCCAGTGGGTCCTAGAGTCAGCGGGCCTCTAAGAAGATGTCTGTAATACCAAACGTAGAGATCTCCTGCAACAAACTGCAGGGCGACTGTCTGTTACCTCTGACACACCCGTGACAATAACCCTTTATAATATCCAGTTGGCAACCAGATAAGACCCTATTGTGCTTTTTTCTGCTCCCTAGTTTGATGTAAAATTCATTAAGAGACACACTCCTCCTCTTCATGAATTTGATGCATCTTACTCCACCACTTCTTTCATTAACACTAGAGTATAAAACACAAGTGTTGATGAATTCTGGGCATTTTTATTAAAGCTTACCTGGTGAGGTGGATTCCTTAACATGCAGATCTGTATCAACAGTAGGAACCAGAGGAGATGGTGCAGTGTAGAAAAGCTGATATAGATATGCTGTGCTGAATATGCTGAGTGACATCTGGTGCAACATGGAATAGCAGAATTAGATATGCTTGGCGTCACCATAATTGACAAACAGCATGGTTGAGTGTGCAAATTGGAACTTGACTGTAGAACAGCAGAGCTGGTTAGGTAGGACAGTACCTGAAGCATGAAAATCAGAGCTGAGATGGCACATTGGTTATGGAATTGCAAAACTGGGTACAGTGGACAGTCTTTGGTCATTAAACAACAGAGCTGTGTATGCTAAATGCCACGTTATTCATGGGATTGCAGACTTGAGTATGAAAGACAGCATCTTGGAACAGAAGAGCCAAGTGTGAAGGCAGGCAGCTTGGAACAAAGGAGCCAATTATGCAGCAAGGCAACTTGGAACAGCAGAACAGAGTATGCAGTATTACAAAGATGAGTTTGTCAGGACACTCACTTTGGGCTAATTTCGGCAAAGCCAGGAATGACATGTGACATCAGAGTCTAGAAATGTGATAATGGTGATGGTAATAAACTACCTGAATACTAAGGCATTGCACCACCTCCTGATCTCACATATTGGGCCAAGAATGTAACATCACAGGTGAGCGTTGTATGGCTGCATACACCGACTTGGCACTCTCTACAAGGAGAAACGTTCTCCCTTGGTACATGTCAGAAGCCTCTTATCAAGCCAAATCAGGCCTACTGATTTGCACTGATGAGGGGAAAACACCCTGAAAACATGTCTGCAAATGCAGCATCAGTTTTTTTTTTCTTAATTTATATACCAAAGCTTCTTAAAGGGTCAGTATTGACTTTAAAGATTGCTAAGCCCAATAGGTGGTGCTTGAGTTACTGTCCTTTTCATCAATGAAGGGATATTTGCATATTTCGTTCCCCCAAGGAGCATTGTATGGCATATAAGTCTTCCTACATCGACTTGGTGCTCTCTACAAGGAAAAAGGTTCTCCCTTGGTCCACTCCTGTCAGAGACCTCTTATCCAGCCAAATCAGACCTACTGTTTTGCACTGAGAGGGAAAACACCTTGAAACTTATGTCTGCAAATGGTTTGTTGGCAGTATAGTTATAGTCCTCTTCCTCTCTGAAGAGGATCTTTGCACAAAGGAAATATTAACACACGGTTGTTAGTTTATTCATATATTTCCAGGAGAAGTAACAGGAGAAGTAACAGATAAATGTCTGAATTTCCAGCTTTGGAGCCGTATTTGCTTCATATAAGACAATAAAGAATAAAAGGCTGAAATAGGAGATTCAGCTCCGTTACAGAAAATCGGGCAACTGCTACATCACACATCTGTAATCTTTAGGTAGAGTAGAAAGCAGGAGAATCTGTATAGCAGTCATATTAAATAAAATGTATGGAAGATAAATGGAAAAGACCACAGTGATGTTTTGTCTGTGCAGTGTCCATGCCGCCAACTACAAAGACTTCCATCGTCCTGCTGTTTCAGGTCACTTAGTGTCTAGTAGAATCTCTTTAGATATAGTGCCAGCAGTATAAAAATAGTCCTAGATGGCACACTTCCCATCGTCTGATGCAACCATGTAAACCTGCTGGAGACATTAAATACAGTCCTACGTGTCAATTATGATCACTATATTGTTGGATAATGAGGGTATTTAAGTTGCAGGACTTAAATATGCAAAAATAATGGATTATTATGTAGATTTCACAGCATGCACTGGCAATATTTAATAACAACTAATTCATCCAGGAGAGTAAAATATATTAAGTATACTGCACAGCAATGTACAGGAATACTAGAAATCACTGAGGACCTTGTAAGCTGTGAAACTGCAGGTAGTCATGGAAATCAGACGTAGCTTTTAATATCCGCCTTGGTGTAACCAGCACAGAATACATTATACATTATGATGTTTACGTTTTCATTTTTAAGTAAGATTTATTGGACTTTTTATTCACTTTTTTTTTCTTCATTTAATTTGCAGGTAATTTTGAGCTTGTAATTCAATGGTGGTCAATTTAGTATTAAAGATGCCTTAGACGTATAGAGCCCAATTCATTATTGCATTTCTGCTTTTTTCTTACTTGTCTTTTTGTGTTTTTCGCCTGATGTTCATTTGCACTTTATTTTTCTTTGAATTTTTTTTTTTATTTTGTGTTCATCTTGATTTTTCATGTTTATCATTGTGGAAACAGTTTAGGGTTTTCAGATATTTTTGGCTGATCCATCAATTGCAACATTTATATCAGGTGACAAATTTTTGTACAAATGCCTCAAGACTAGGGATGAGCAGATTCGTGGAAGTTCAGGTTCTGGTACATGACCCGAACTTTATTCCAAAGTTTGGTTCGGGTACCAGAACTGTACCCAAACTTGAACCAAAACCCGAGCCCCATTGAAAACACTGAGGACCTGAACTTTTCAGCAGGAAAATCTCTCTCTCCAACAGACTTCCCCCGGAACTCCAAACATTGCAAAAGACTTCGGAGAGAAGTAACGGACACTAACTGTCCGGTACGAACCCCGAACTTTTAAGTTCGGACTTGCTCATCTCTGCTCAAGACACTCCATGGAATGATTTCATGTATGCCTGGAATTTTTGTGCAAAATTTGGGAGATTCCAGAGGGAAATGCTTATTTTTGCACTAAAAAGTAGCAACTAAGGTTAAAGATCAAAATAAAGAACATTTTTTTTATTATGCACAAAATTCATGAACCACATCCTCCAATTTGAAGAATTTGGTGCAAAAATGTCTAAAAAATATCTCAAGACAAGAATAGATACTTAAAGAATATATCACATTTTCCGCAAAATTATGCAAAATTTATTAAAACATTTCAAATGTACGGTACATAAAATTATTTATTTATTATGCATTCCTTGCACAGCGCTACCTGATTCTGCAGCGCTTTACATACATTACTATCTCTGTCCCCAATGGAGCTCACAATCTTAATTCCCTATCAGTATGTATTTGGAGTGTGGGATGAAACAGCAGAACCCCGGAGGAAACCCAGGCAAACATTTGGAGAACATACAATTGATAAACACAATGCCAAAAATAATAATAAAGATGAAAGCATATAAAATTGACTTTTAAAAGATGCATAGTAAAAAAAGAATAAGATGCAAATTAAATAACTGCAAATAAAAGACCAAAAAAGGCACAAATGCCATAATGAATAGGGGCCGTGGTATTTTCAGGTATCTGGAAATGTAGCCACTTGACAGGTCACTGACATGTAAGGTCATATTTATTAAAATATTTACATGCATGCTTTGAACCTGATTTTTAGGGTGTTTTAGACACTTTCTGTGCTTGTCTAGATCAGAGGAATGGCTTAAAGGAATATATATATGGAGAAACAGAGCATAGATAAGCAGAAATTAGGTATTGTACGAAATGCACCACATTGTGCCAATATTTAGGTGCAAATAAATTAGTCTAAAGTAAACCAATAAAGAGAGGGCAAAGCTGGACAAAAAAATCCAAAAGATATTCCATATTTATTACCCAGCATGAGCTATTGTGATAAATGTGGTACCACTTGATTTTTTCTTGTCTGTCTAAATAGTACAAATGAATTTTCTCTATAGTTCAAGGGGAATAAATAAAATTCGTAAGGCCCTAGAGCAGTGTCAAGGATATCTCACCAAAAGCTCACCTTCCCCTCTGCTTTATTAACAGTAAACTGATTGAATTGAAGGAGGGACTTGAATGTCAGACATCCTATGACTAAGGTCACCTGAGTGCGCCAGAAACGCGTCAGATTTCAGTTTTAACCATTTTATATGTCTCTCTAATATATATTTTTTTATTATCTGGATGTGCCAGATCAAATCCCTCCTTTCCATTCATTTTGGCTGCACTCACCAGCTGGATCAGCACCCTCCATTGGATCTCCAACCGTGACAGGTATACTACACAGCGTGGGGAGCTCTACAAAAACCATCCCCCTTCTATCTCCTATGATTGAATTTTAGTGATGTAAACTGTTTCATAATTACTTGTACAGAAGTTAAGGGATAGATAGAATGCCATATACAGATGTAGCAGCCTTCAACTTGATAGATGCCGCACTCCAAGACTAGCATCATACTATGTGATTAGAATTCATTTTGATTGAGCATCGTGCTACTCAAATAGTGTAGATAGTATGTTATCATACTGCAGATGTCAAGTTTGGAGCTGCTTTATCTGTAGCGTCTGAGCAGACCTATAGCTGCGGTCATAGGTGGTAGGGCTATATGTAGGCTCAAGCCTTCCCCATGCAAAGTAGAGAACATTAAGCACCTATACTTAGTCTGCCATAAATATAACAAAATAGGTAACAAATATATGATTGCTGAGTGTCCCACCATTAGAACCCGTCTGGTTACAAGAATTGGGGTCTTGAGTCACTAAGTTGTTTGAATGGATCAATGGTTGAGCATCCATCCCCCGATTCGAAATCAATGGGGCTGTTGGGAATAACCTTTGACATTGTTAACTTTATGGCAAAATGCACATTTCTTGCTTTATCCTGGTTATTACTAGAACATATGTAGCCAAGGTTATCATGACTCACAACACATCATATTGATAACCTGTCTCAGAAGGTCACAAGAGTATTAAGATAACACTGCAGGAGCTATTGACTCAAGTTAGGTGTTGCTGAATTACAATTTTTTGTACCATGATATCGCAAGTGCTTTGTTATCTGACTTAAGGTAAGCTTCGCTAAATCTATATATGCCATGATTATATTTTTTTAACTACACTCTCTATCATTTTCCAGCTCCAAATTGCACCCATTATGCAATAAAAGTCATTTTTTCCTTCACGGTGACCTAAAGCCTATGAACAAGGCATATGGACAAGTTGACGATGAATTGAGCGATAGACTAGTCTTCGACCAGAGTGAAGTTTTCGACTACGATTTCTGTGGTGATAAGCAGAATGTAGCTTGCTCGCCTAAACCGGATGAATTCAACCCATGTGAAGACATAATGGGATACAACTTTCTCCGAATCCTTATGTGGTGTATTAGCATTTTGGCCATTACAGGAAATGCAATAGTGTTGGTCATTCTAATAACTAGTAAGTCAAAATTCACCGTCCCTAAATTTTTAATGTGCAATCTCTCATTCGCAGACTTTTGCATGGGAATTTATCTTTTGCTTATTGCATCTGTGGATATAAAAACCAAAAGTCAATATTATAATTATGCAATTGATTGGCAGACTGGAGCAGGATGTCATGCGGCAGGATTTTTTACGGTGTTTGCCAGTGAACTCTCTGTATACACACTGACGGCCATTACCTTGGAAAGATGGCATACAATTACCTATGCAATGCAGCTACAACGCAAGGTTCGGTTTCGGCATGCTTTCATCATTATGATATCTGGCTGGATATTTGCATTTGTTGTGGCTTTACTCCCTATTGTCGGAGTTAGTAGTTACATGAAGGTTAGTATTTGCCTACCAATGGACATTGAAACAATACCTTCACAAGCATATATAATATTTCTACTAGTACTTAATGTATTGGCATTTGTGGCTATTTGTATCTGCTATATCCATATATACATGACTGTACGTAATCCCGATATGATCTCTTCAAACAGCGATACAAAGACTGCAATACGTATGGCAATATTAATATTCACAAATTTTCTATGCACAGCTCCCATTTCCTTCTTTGCCATTTCTGCATCACTTAAGGTTCCTCTAATAACAGTCTCCAACTCCAAGATTCTTTTAGTTCTTTTTTACCCTATTAATTCATGTGCTAATCCATTTTTGTATGCCTTTTTCACAAAAGCTTTTCGCAAAGACTTTTACAGTTTAATGAGTAAACTTGGCTGCTGTAAATCACAGGCTCATATTTTTAGAACCGAAACGTCGTCTTCCAACCTGAACTCAAGAAATGGACATTATACCCCTGGTCAGAAAAGTAGCACTGGATCTGTGTACACATTAGTCACACTCAATCAACAAAGCTAAACTTGTAACTTTTCTTTTTTACTGTCTAAATTATTTACAATGTTTTTTTCTCCAGTTTTTAGGAAAGTGTTATGACTGCAATACCTAAAATGCAAGATGGCAGTTCAACCAAAGCTGAATTTAGTAAAAAGTAATATTGTAACAGGAAATATTTAAGGATTGTATGCTAAAATATTTTATGCTGGACAAAATAAATTTTTAGCAACTAAGCGATTGTTAAATTGGCCCAAATGTTATGGAAAAATACATCAAGGGGTCAACAGAGAGTAGATCCTTCTGCATTGAGTGAATAACCATGGCACCATAATGGAAGTCCAACTTTGTATGAGGCCCCTATCTCTTCTATGGACGCATTGCCTTCACCCACCAGCAGTTATATCCAACCTGTTTTTCTATGGTTGGATAGAGACTAAGTTAAAGATAATGGGACTAATTCATCAAAGCTTTGAAAAGTCGCCAAATTTTGGCACAACTTGAGGCTGTGCTAAAATTTGGCAACTCTTGGAGTTCTCATGTCATTTTCACTCATTTCAGACAAAGTGGGCAAAGGTTGGGTGGGGCAGGTGTGTGGTGGGGGTGTCCAGTCTATGACTGGAATAAAATTTGTGGCAAGGCGCACACGGAGGTGCATGCCACTTTTCAGATATTCCCCATTCAGGATCTTCTAACTCCAGCACTCCTCCTCATCAAGAATGGTCTGAAAAACACCAGTATTGATTAATCGGGGCCAATTTTTTTGTGGGCTTTTTAAGTGTCTAGAAAAAAGTGGTTAAGTTTAGAAGACTCATTTACAAACAATGTATTGGGGGCACAGTATGCGTCACATGAAGAGCCAATTGATTTAACTGGTCACTGTATACTATATTGAATAATTTCTCGGCAACCACCCCCTCCATGAATTGTTAGATTTGTGAGTGGTTGCTCCATCAGTATTTTGCACCTGTGCTGCCCCTGCCTTTATCATGGGGTTCTCCTGCATCCTGCTAGTGAATTGGTAATTTGATGTGGAGTTGGTAAGGCTGTTTTTTCAGTGATTTTACCACCACTGAGTGGTGACTAAAGCCGAGGAGCTTCAGAAAGCTATTAATCTTCAGATTAACCCAATATTTGCAGATTAAAAGTGTTATTTTTTATATGAGAGAGATATAGAGATTTTTTATCTGTTGAAAAATTGTACAAAGCTTCATCAAATGGCATAATTCAGGGATAATCACTTAAATAATTGCTGAGAAATGAAAACCTTCTTAAGATAATAATATGTGGTGGCATACAGAGGAACTACTGTGACTCTATGTGCCCTTGGATATTTGCTTGAGGCCTTATCATATTATGATACAACCTATGGATGACCTATGGTTATTGTCAATTCCATAAACTTTATACATATCAATATTTCAAGTAAATATAATAAACATATTGCGAGTTCACAAAGGGATCAGATTACAGCTGCCTATTAAAGTCTATGGAAAGGGTATTGTCATGAGAGCACAGTTCGTAGTCACCTTGCAGCTCCAAAAAGGCAACCACGAACAGACTTGGCGCAAGCCACTCCGTTTACCTGAGCCCAGGGGTTGCTCTGGCCTTTACCCTTTAACCTCTATACAGGTATATGGACTTACACAGGGGTCCCTAATCAAGGGTCAAACAGTCAGCTGCCGTTTGATGGCGTAAGCTGTGAAGAAGGTTAATCAGTTTGCCATGTCAAATCCAAAAGGTAAGGGAGGTAAAAAATCGTCAGACAGGAGAAATGTCAATAAACTAGCTGAGGTCAAGGAAAAGGATAGATTAGAGTAAAACCCAGATACACAGTAAAGCCAGGAGTACAAACATTGACTGGCAGCGGGAACTGATTCCCAGGGGTTTAAATAGAAAGCAGCCTCACCCAGTGCTGACAGAAGAAACCCAAACTAATAAAATTATTCCCATAGCTAGTCAACTGGCAAAGGCTACAAGCCCCAGGAATGAAACAGGGTCCCTGAATAGTCACTCTGCATCGGCCAAGAGCAAAGCAGGAGTAGATGGGACAGGCATGGATGTAGCAGGTAGGAAGATTGGGGGAACAGCAAACTGAGAGAAGGGCAAACAGACTCAGACATTGCTGCTACATTCAAGTAAGTGTGATCTCACAGATGGCTTCACAGATGCACTGCTCAATAATGCTGTAAAATATCTTTTTTTGCTGCTGCTTCTGGACATTTATTACAGAAGTGAGAAGATATTCCTTACGTCTATGTGTGCAGTATATGGCAGACAAATTTGCAGTTTGTCTACACCCAATAGCTCAGAGAGAACTGAAAATAAGTGATAATGGTCATATAATGGCCTGGAATATTGTTATTGCCAGTAATAATTTTGCATCAACAGATTGAATCTTTCAATTAAATGAGTTATTCCCATCTCAGACATTCATTGCTGAGGTGGGGATATCGGCATCCAAGTGCTGGCCCCATGAGGTATGATCTCTGTTTAATTGTTTCCAGAGCCCCACCCCATGTTGATATTTAGGTCTAACCTATTATACGAAGAGTACGATTTGATAAAAACCTTTAAAAATTAAAGCCTTTGTGATAAAAAATTAAACTATATAAATAATTTAGAATAGGTGAACAAATGACATATACATAGATGTTTCCTAAGATGTGTGATGACATTGTGCACTCCCTCCTCTGTATGTTGATGCAAAGTACTAATTAACCTTTGAAACTGTATTCACCAGTTCACTCCTCAGTCAATTATATTGAAATGTAATTATTGCTCTTTGTAAATATGTATTAATAACTATTAAATATCACGTTATTGTATTTGTAGCTGCCTTGAACTGACTGGGGTCTTCAGGAACGTCTGTGGGTCCCATAAAAAAAATTAGGGTTTAAGTCTTTGAGTACTACTGTTTTTATGATCTAATATTCATGATCTATGACCTCTATGATCTGAGTTTTTAAAAGGAGTTTTCCCGGATCAGACTCTTGATGACTTATCCATATAGATCATCAATATTCGATGAGTTGCATTCTGACTGTAGAGCAGCAGCGCTCACGTGAGTGCTACAATCTTTTCAGCGTTTACTTCGATCTGTCTACTTCCACAATTTCTACTTAGTAGAGGAAGTTCAAGGTAGTTCAGGGTTTTACCAACAGGTAGATGGCACAATGTAAACCATGGAGAGGTTTTCAGGAACACTACTTTCCCTTTTAAAAAGCCACAGACCTGATATTATTGACATATCCTAACCATAGGATAAAAATACCCTGCAATGTTCTAGAATACCCTTCACCATCATTACAAAGTAGATGCCATGCAGGTAGATGGCACAATGTAAATATTCAAGGGACTGTAGTATATCCACAAAACATCTATTGGACCTTCAAACAGTTGATTGACATGGTGGATGCTGAGAGTCTGACCTCCATTGGTCAGATGCTAGTTATAGACAAGAGAAAAACAAAATGAGCATAAGCATATACTCAACAGTAAGTAATTAACTAAATAGTAATAGTACATGTAGATAACATAGGGTACTTAGTTAGCACTATTTTGATAAAAAAAAGCACGAAAGACATCCCACCATGACAAAGTGTACCCAATCGGGACAGTCCTATCCTGTCTCTAGTATATTAAAACCTTACCTTGTGTCAGCCAACCTCAAGTGAATAAGGGCAAAGCAGGAGAGAGGCCCGACTAGTTCAGACACCTGTCCATGGGAAGCTATGAAGATGAAATGCCTAGCGCAGAAAGGGGGGTCCACACCCCTATTTGCACAAAGTACAAGAAACTGCAGCAAAACCATAGAAATGAGCCGGAACATAAATTGGTATACATGCAATTTGTAAGAGCGCGTTCACACTGTGGCCATTTCACAAACAAAACCAAGAAAACGAAAACTAATTATAAGCCTTCCAAATCATTTTATTTGATTGGATGTGGAAGTAAGTAATTATAATGTAACTTGAGTTCTCCTTGACTCCTAAAGAACCAGAGGGCAGAGCAGAGTGTGAATTACTTACAAAAGGGAAAGTGTGCTGAAAAAAGGAAAGATCCCAGAGTGAGTAAAATAAACCGCCAAATACAGAATAACATATAAAATACTTACTGTTAGATATTATGCAGTCAACTTCCTAAAAAGAAACAGAAGATAGGTGCAGAGTACAGAACAGAAACAGCAAAGAGATAAATCCTAGCTGGAATTTCACTGACTGACTTTAAGCCACAGCAGAATGGCTGAACATCCAAAAGTCACCAGCAGGAAATGCCAGCAGGGGGAATAAAATATAAAGCCACACCTGAAAGGTGATAGGGCAGACAAATGAAAACACCTGTGCTATGCTAAACAGACTGCAGCCAGAATACCAGAACCTAAACACCCAGAAAAAGGTGTGTTTGCTGTGGCTTGGCGGACAGAGAAGCTGACTACAAAACACATGCTCAAGGGTTATAAACAAAGGAGCAAAATAGAAAGATTCCCTGATGAACCTCAAAACTATCTATGGGGGGAAACGCGTCAGGATTAGTCAATCATCAACAAGCTAAGTATTTTATTACTTTGTGGGATTACATTTTATTATTATGGGTCATCAATGTTTTGGCCTATAAACTTTTCACCATGTATGGGTTTACTATGAGCTGAGACACGTAAGAACCATCTAATCTAATTCTATTAACCTTTTTTATTATAGATTTCAGTGGAACCTGCTTTTAGTAAATATGTTTTATGCTTGCCACATATTTCATGTTTGCCCCTTTTTATTTTGTTTAAAGGGAATCTGTCACCCCCTGGGACTTTTCAGATCGCTATTATGGGCATACAGGTGATAGAAATGTGAATCTATACTTACCTGTATGGCCCATATTAGTGGTCTGGTTGCTGTGTAATAGCAGATATAATTTAATAAAAAATCTAAGCTTCGCGCCGTGGAGGTGGGGTGAATATGGAAATAGGGCTAGTAGGCGGGCGTTTCTTGGCGTCCGGGGGAAGCAAAGCTTAGCTTTTTTATTAAATTATTTCTGCTATTACACAGCGATCAGATCGCTAATATGGGCCATACAGGTAAGTATAGATTCACATTTCTATCACCTGTATGCCCATATTAGCGATATGAAAAGTCCCAGGGGGTGACAGATTCCCTTTAACATTTTTAAGTTTCATCTATATTAATGTTGTCTGTATGTAAATGAATAACACTGACATAATATGCTATTAGCTTCGCTTTTTCTCCTTATCTCTCAACAAACACTTTTATGATATGTCCTGTGTGGCATAATGCTTCATATTAAAATGAGAGTCTCACAGCTTGATAACCATTGAGATAAGTTGTTTTCTCATTTTCAGATATTATTTTTACAAAATGCCTGGAGGTAAATTTTAATCATTCTTGGTTTACCATAACCGGACAGTATTTTGTCTTTTAAAAGTGCTTATTCATGCATTATATAAGCAAAAAAAACTTTACTGAACAGTCATGCTGAGGAAATGTGGCACTGGATGGTAGCCATGCAAATGAATGGTAATCTTCGTAATAATATCCATAGGACATATGGACGAATTTGTATTCATAGAGCAACCCATTCGTTTTAGAAACAAAAAAGATCAATAATAGGGTGATCACAGGGTGAGGGTGATCACAAAAATTCTATGTTAAAAAGGAAAAAGATGTTGTAATAATTAAAAGGGTGGTCTGGCACCTAAAATGTATTTTCTAACTATTTATGTTTATACCCTAAACACTTTTGTAATTTCCTTTATTACACACCACCCTACACTACAACCTATCTACCTAACCCCTAAATGTGTTTTTTTAATGTACTTCCTGTGATGTTTCGTGACGTCACAGGAGGCTGGGGCGGCACTCACTCTCGCAGTGTCCATCGCTCTTCCTGTAACAGGGAGTCACTGGGGGCAACACTGCCGTTACTTAGCAAAGAAAAATTGTAGGCAATCAGCTCACCTATTCACAGATGCAGGTGTGCATGGATCCAAGTTCCAAAGGGAATAGTCCATATAACAGAGGCGGTTGATCCAGCACTTCCAATAAAAAGTATATTTTTATTCAGAAAATTTCATCCATAAAAGATACATAATTCCATAAGTAATCCACAAAAACATATGGAAAAGTGTGTCATCTGAGGAAATAGTCCCAAGGGAGATACATTCAGGGTATTGGTTGACGGGTTTCGAAGTGATACTTCTTATTCATAACCTTATGAAAATTATACGTTTTATTGGAAGTGCTGGATCAACCGCCTCTGTTATATGGACTGCAGTTACTTACTAGTTCGTTGCATAGCTATCCCCTCTGAAGAGGTGTTGGATCATGGGTGATGGACACTGAGGCAGATGTGAGTGCAGCGCTGGCTCACTGTTTCTGTCTCCACCGTTGCCATAGCTCCTGTGAAAAAAAGACGTCAGCAAGGGGTTGAGATAGAAGCAGTGAGTGGCACCAGCGCTGCCTTACAGATTCCAGTGCTGCCCTCAAATAAATCGTTATCAGGGGGGAGTGCTGGTTTCACTCACTGCTTTGCTCACCCATACCTGATGATGACTCATTTAAGGGCGTTGCTAGAAGCTGTGGGGCGGAGCTGGTGTCACTCACTGCTTCAATCTCTGCCCCTTGCTGATTTCTTTCACAGAAGCTACAGCAGCAGTGGAGATAGAAGTTGAGAGCTGGCATTGCAGTCACATCTCTCACAGCATTCTTCATACAGGATCCAATATGTCTTCAGAGGAGGAGAAAATAGTGAGTAACTGCAGCGCTGTTCCCTGATGATGTCTTGTTCCAAGAGGGGAGATAGATGCTACGGGGAGTGCGTGCAGCCTCAGGATCCTGTGACATCATGTTTAAGACTTGTGATGGGCGAACCCCTGACTATTTGGGCCCAGCGGGTTCAGCCGAACTCCGAACAGTTTATTAAAAGTTTGGTTTCGGGTACCAGAACAGTATCCGAACCTGTACCGGAACATGGACCCCCATTCACATGAATGGGGGGCCCACATTTCCAGTGTTTTCCACGCTGTCATGTGCAATGACTGGCAGTAAACTATATGACGTCACTGCTAGTCACTGAGGCTGAGCTCATAGCTGCTCATTCCTCAGTTGTTTTCAGCCAGGGATGGTTGCATCTTGGCACTGTCCCGGTTGAAAACTATCCCTGACATGAATTACATGGGAATTACATGCGACAGAACTTCAGACACTTCAGACAGGTGAGGAATATTGTTGTTTTTTATTTTTGTTTTCTTACAGGAGACGAGGGCTTCATTGGAATGGGTGTTAGGTGAATATAACTGTGTTTGTTATTTTTAAACAAAAAAGTAGAACTATGTGTGTTTTATTTCAAATAAAAGAGTTTATTCTGGGTGTTTGTGTTTTATTTACTATATAACTATAGGATTAGTAATGGATGGGCAACTTATAGACGCTGATATTAATAGCCAGGGAAGGGGCCTTGGATGCTGGCCCCATCCGAGGCTAAAATTATCAGCTCTCAGTGGCCCCATAAATGACGTATTAATAAGATGCGCTAATTCTGGCGCTTAGCCTAACTCTTCCCACTGCCCTGTGGCGGTGGCAAGTAAGGTAATATTTGTGAGGTTTCTGTCACCTTTGTATTGTCCCATAATATTTATTTATAATGAAAAAAAAAATAAACCAATAAAAGTACAAATATTTTGTATCGCCCCGTCTGAATCGACCTGACCTATAAAACTGTCCCACTAGGTAACCCCTTTAGTGAACACGATAAAAAAAACAAAAAAAAAACAAAGCAAAAAACAATGCTTTATCATCATACCGCCAAACAAAAAATTGAATAACACGCGATCAAAAAGACGAATGTAAATAAAAATGGTAACGCCATACAGCTCCATCATCCAAAAAATAAAAAAGTTATAGCTCTCAGAATAAAGCGAAACAAAAATATTATTTTTTCTATAAAATAGTTTTTATTATGTAAAAGCGGCAAAACATAAAAAGACTATATAAATGTGGTACCGCTGTAAACGTAATGACCCGAAGAATAAAGCTGCCATAAAACCCTCCCAAAAAAACAACTCCAGAATTGCTGGTTTTTGTTTATTCTGCCTCCCAAAAATCGCAATAGAAAGAGATCAAAAAATGTCACATGCCCGAAAATGGTACCAATTAAGACTTCAACTTGTCCTGCAAAAAACAAGCTGTCACATGACTCTGTCGGCTGAAATCTGGAAAAATTATAGCTCTCAAAATATGGCGATACAAAAACTAGTCTTTGCATAAAACGCGTCTTTTAGTGTGTGACAGCTGTCAATCATAAAAACTCGATTTGAATCTGGTATCGCTGTAATCGCACCGACCCGAAGAATAAAGTCATCTTATCACTTATACCACACGAGGAACGGCGTAAAAAAATAAATTCTAGGGTTAGGGTTGTGCTAGGGTTAGGGTTGTATTAGGGTTGGGCTAGGGTTAGGGTTGGGCTAGGGTTAGGGTTGCATTAGGGTTGGGGTTAGGGTTGTGCTAGGGTTAGGGTTGGGCTAGGGTTAGGAGTGGGCTAGGGTTAGGGTTGTATTAGGGTTGGGGCTAGAGTTGTGCTAGGGCTAGGGTTAGGCTAGGGTTAGGGTTGAGCTAAGGTTAGGGTTGGGCTAGGGTTAGAGTTGAGCTAGGGTTAGGGTTGGGGCTAGGGTTAGGGTTGGGGCTAGGGTTAGGATTGGGGTTGTATTAGGGTTGGGGCTAGGGTTAGGGTTGGGGTTGTGTTAGGTTAAGTGCCCACGATGCAGAAATGCTGCATATTTTTTCCGCTTCTCCCTGGCAGGAAAAACGCATGCAGATTTTACATGCGTTTTTCCTGCCAGGTAGAAGCATTTGTCAAGCGTTTTTGCATGCATTTCTGCATGCGAGTTATCAAGCGCTTTTCCAAGCGATTTTAGCATCACTTGGAAAAGTGCTTGACAACTTGTTCACACTATATAAATCCATGGATTTATAGTAGTGTGACAAAGTTAGTTAAAAAAAAAAGAATAAGAATGGTAAAAAATAAAAAATAAATTTTATACTTACCTTCCGATGTTCTCCCGTTCTTTTCTCCACTCCGTCTGGTGTCTTTGGCGGCTCGCGGTGGTGTGAAGGACCTGCGGTGACGTCACTGAGTCATGTGTCAGGTCACATGACTCAATGACGTCATGGCAGGTCCTTCACAACACCGCTACCCATACAGCAGACCAGACGGAGCAGAGAGAACATCAGAAGGTGAGTATAATCTTTATTTTTTAGTTTAAATTCTTTTTTTAACAGGTTCTATGGTACCCGGGTCTGGAGGAGAGTCTCATCTTCTCCAAACCCGGGTACCATCCGCATATAGAAACGCATAATATCCGTGTGTACAAATGTACTGACACGGATATTATACGTTTCAATGCAAGTCAATGGCGGCAATTACGCTGCGTGTCCGCAAAATTAATGGACATGCTGCGTATTTTTCTGCAATGATAATCCGCAGCGGAAATTTCCGCAGCATGTGAACATCACATGCGGATTATCATTGGGGACCATGGGGCACGTATTACCAAGCGTTTTTTAAGCATTTTTGCTGCAGAAATTCTGCGGCAAAAACGCTTGAAAAATGCATAATTGGCACGCAGCCTTAGGGTTGGAGTTAGGGTTGGGATTTTTTCAAAAGTAAAGAAAAAAAAATGATGACAATATGGTGACCAGTGTTGAGCGCAAGTGCTCGCTACTTGAGTTCGCATCAGGTGCTTGGGTATGGGTTTGGAGTCTCTGCCCCATATTCTTCTCGGCCAAAAAAAAACATTGCTGGGATCGCCTGCCATGCACAAGCGATCCCCGCATGTTGTTTTTGGGTGTCTAACAACCGTGAAACATGCGGGGCGGGGACTCAAACATGTCACTCGAGCACCCGTGATACATGTTGCATACCCGAGTACCCGATGCAAACTCAAGTAGCGAGCACTTGTGCTCAAGACTAATGACAACTTATTCAATATGATGACCTAATGTTATCACATTTTGTAGTACCTCTGGGTTCAAAATGTACACTATACCCCTTGCTAAAATCCTTGAGGGGTCTAGTTTCCAAAGTGGAGTCAACTGTGGGGGGTTTCCACTATTTAGGCACATCAGGGGCTCCTGAAATGCAACATGGCGTCTGCTCTTGATTCCAGCCTATTATGCGTTCAAAAAGTCACACAGTGCTCCTTCCCTTCTGAACTCTGACATGTGCCCAAACAGTGTATTTTCCCCACATATGGGGTAATGGCATACTCAGGAGAAATTGCACAACAGTTTTTATGTTCAATTTTCTTCTCTTACTCTTGTGAAAATAAAAAATTTGGGGCTAAAAGATCATTTTTATGGAAAAAGTTAGATTTTTTTATTTTCACAGCTCCATGTTATAAACTTCTGTGAAGCACCTGGGGGTTAAGGGTGCTCACCACACATCTAGATAAGTTTCCTGAGGGGTCTAGTTTCCAAAATGGTGTCGCTTGTGTGGGTTTTCCACTGTTTAGGCACATCAGGAGCACATCCGCTAATTATTCAAGCAAATTTTACATTCAAAAAGTCAAATGGCACTCCTTCCCTTCCAAACCCTGCCATGCACCCAATCAGTAGTTTTCCCCCACATATAGGGTATCGGCTTACTCAGGAGAGATTGCGCAACAAGGTGCATGTTGCAATTTCTCATGTTACCCTTATGAAAATGCAAAACTAGGGTCTGAAAAACATTTTTGTGGGAAAAATGTGAAAATTGTATTTCCACGCCTCCATGTTATAAACTTCTGTGAAGCACCTGGGTTTAAAGGTGCTCACCACACATCTAGTTCCCTGAGGGGTCTAGTTTCCAAAATAGTGTCACTTATTGGGGGTTTCCACTGTTTAGGCACATCAGGGGCTCTCCAAACACAACATGGCGCACGCTAATTATTCAAGCAAATTTTACATTTAAAAAGTCAAATGGTGCTTGTTCCCTTCCGAACCCTGCCGTGGGCCCAATCAGTAGTTTTCCCCCACATATTGGGTATCAGCTTACTCAGGAGAGATTGCAAAACAAGTTGCATGGTGCAATTTCTCCTGTTACCCTGTTACCAGAGGCTCTCCAAACACAACATGGCGACCGCTAATTATTCAAGCAAATTTTACATTCAAAAAGTCAAATGGCGCTCCTTCCATTCTGAGCCCTGCCATGCACCAAAACAGTGTTACCTCTGCAAAAATAAAAAAATTTGGGTCTAAAGTAACATTTTTGTGAAAAAAGTTAAATGTTCATTTTTTTCTTCCCCATTCCAAAAATTCCTGTGAAGCACCTGAAGGGTTAATAAACTTCTGTAATGAGGTTTTGAGCACCTTGAGGGGTGCAGTTTTTAGAATGGTGTCATTTTTGGGTATTTTCTGTCATAAAGACCCCTCAAAGTCACTTCAAATGTGATGTGGTCTCTAAAAAAATAGTTTTGTAAATTTTGTTGTAAAAATATAGCTCCCTAATAGAAAAAAATTTTGGTTCCAAAATTGTGCTGTTGTGAAGTAGACACGTGGGAAATGTTATTTATTAACTATTTTCTGTGATATATCTCTCTGACTTAAGGGCATAAAAATAAAAATTTTGAAAATTGCAAAATTTTCACCTAATTTCTGATTTTTTCACAAATAAACGCAAGTGATATCGAAGAAATTTTACCACAATCATGAAGTACAATATGTCACGAAAAAACAGTCTCAGAATCAGCGGGATCCGTTGAAGCGTTAAAGAGGTATTACCTCATAAAGTGACAGTGGTTAGATTTGTAAAAATTGTCCCGGTCATAAATGTGCAAACCACCCTCAGGGGTAAAGGGGTTAATAAAGGAAATTGCAAAAAGTGGTCAGGGTGTAAAAATAGATAGTTAAAAAATACATTTTAGGTGCCAGTACCCTTTTAAGGTAGACTGTCTCTTTGCAGGGCACATTGAGTGAAAGACGTCAGTTGAGTCTACCTTTATTTTTCTGAAAATGTTGGTAAGAACTCCAAATTCTCAGAATACAAATTCAATATATTTTTGAAACAGGCAAAACTACTCATGGACTGCAATGCACGTAAAAAACACTGAGTGTTTATTTAGAGACACTTATAGCATGAACATATCCCAATAATGTATTGCAAAATAATGGTTTATCACCTGGTCTCAACCCCTTCCAACACCTCTCGCATTAACTAAAACAGGGATTAAGAGCCCGACCCTTTTATTCAACATCATTGTCTGATCTCACTAATGTTCTTTTGGATGAATGGACAAAAATTCCCACAGACTCCACCAAAATTTTTTAGAAAGCCTTCCCAAAAGAATGGAATCTGTTTTAGCTGCAAAGCGGGGGGGCAACTCCATATCAGCGCTTATGGATATACGTTGTGTAAATCTAAAAGTGGGAAGCAGAGCACAAAATAGGGTGAGATCCCATGGAGGGAGAGTAGGAGAGTGCTGGTTACGCTCACATGGTGGAATTGTGACTGGCATGAAGGAAAACAGATATTGGATAAACACGTAGGTGGGTTGCGCTTTTGGAGTAAATCAATTCTTCAGATATGATGATGAGAATAAGGTTTTTTATTCACAACGCGTTTCACCACCATATTTGAGTCTTTATCAAGTGAAAAAAAAAACAAATGGATATACGTCATAAATTGGGAAGTCTTAAAAGCTCCTGTAGGTGTAATGTGTAGGTTTTGTCCATTTGTCCATATAGTGTATTTACTGTATCATCAATGGTGTGATTTATGGCTTTCTTATCAAAGAAAAACAAACGGGAGACTTGTCCCTGCACCTGTTCTGTGTACTGCGTGTAGTATTTTTCTTAGAATTAAAATTGCAGAACTGTAAAGACATTGATTATTCACTCAGCGCACTGTGCGGAGAGAAAGCTTTCAAGATAGCACAGTACTTTACATGGCACAGGTAATACCTGCCAAGAACATTATGGCTCCTGAGGAAACGCTTAATGTCCTACTAATCAAAATGATTGAGTCTTAGAACAGAAATTACATATTACCTTTAAAACCAGGCAGCCATCCAAAGGGAGTTTATCTTGACTAGTAACTAGGGAATATTGACTTGCAGTTAACAAAATGTAAAAATTCTGTCTGTATCGGTGATAGCGTCAATATTAAATTAGATGACTGTCAATACTGCTTATTGCAGCTCTGACGAAAATCAGGTTCTACATTTAGTTAAAAATATGCCATTCATGTCAAAAACCAAATCAACTAAATAGTATTTATTATTCATTTCCCCTGTCGAGATAATAAATAAACGCCAGTTCTTAATATGATATACTGTACAATATATTTGATCTTAAGCGGATCTGTGTCCAGATTTCACAAAAAAAAGTTTTACATTATTAAATGTTATTAATGTTATTAAATAACCAGGGATTGAAGCTTGAAGAGGACAATTTGAATATTCCAGGTGCCTTCTGGGAAAAGCGAAGAGTCTCCTTCAGCTACAAGATCGTTGTGTACAGCCGGGACCAGCTGCTTGGAAAGCATCGCCAATTTGTTTATCCTAGGGTATCACAAGAAAGAAGACAGACATCAAGTCAGCAGGGACAAGGAGCAGCATGGCAGATGTGACAACCTACATGGTGAGCTGCAACATGTGCTACATGTTCACAGATCGACCAGAAGCTGAAACCAACTTCACCTGCCAGAAGTGCAGACTACTGGCTCTTTTAGAAGAAAAGGTGCGGGGACTGGAAGAAAGAATTGCGACATTAAAACTCATCAAGGAAAATGAAGACTTCCTGGACAGAACAGAAGCGTCACTACTGGTCACGGAAAGTCAAGGAAGCATCAGAGAACCTCCAGAGGCAGACAAGTGGAGGCAAGTGACAAAAAAGAAGCAAGAAGACCATGGAGACACCACCAACCACACAACTGAGAAACAGATTCCATGGACTTGTGGAGGACGAAGATGGCACACCTAAGGATGAGGAACTACCAGCAAGCAAAAAAGAAAAGAGCACCCAGAAACACCCAGAAGCGACAAGAAAAAGGACAGCCAAGAAGGGAAGAGGAGTGGTGGTGGTGGAAGACTCACTACTGAGAGGAACAGAAGCAGCTATCTGCAGACCGGACATAACCGCAAGAGAAGTATGCTGCCTCCCAGGGGCGAAGATCAAGGATGTTACCGATAGGATACCGAAGCTCATCAGTTCCAAGGATGTCCACCCATTTCTTCTGATACATGTTGGCACCAATGACACGGCAAAGAAGGACCTACTGACAATCTGCAAGGACTTTGAAGCATTGGGGAAGAAAGTAAAAGAACTGGATGCGCAGGTAGTTTTTTCTTCTATCCTTCCAGTAGACGGGCATGGCGTCAGGAGATGGAACAGGATCCTTGATGTGAACAACTGGCTGAGACGATGGTGCAGACAACAAGGATTTGGATTCCTGGACCACGGTGTGAATTACCTCTACGACGGACTCCTTGCCAGAGACGGACTACACCTCAACAAACCCGGGAAACACACATTCGCCAGGAGACTCGCAACACTCATCAGGAGGGCGTTAAACTAGAAGAAGAGGGGATGGGAAGAAAAACGCCGGACACGAACATGCAACCAGAGAACATACTAATGAAAGATATGAAGTGCGACAAAGAAGGTCCAAGACAAGATGCTTGGAAGGGAGGTAAGAAAATTTCTAATACAATCCACAGGGAGAAGATTGGAACAAAACAAAATCGTGTAAACTGCGTGCTAGCAAATGCCAGGAGCCTGACAAACAAAATGGATGAACTGGAAGCAGAAATATCTACAGGTAACTATGACATAGTGGGAATAACTGAGACATGGTTAGATGAAAGCTATGACTGGGCAGTTAACTTACAGGGTTACAGTCTGTTTAGAAGGGATCGAAGAAGTCGGAAAGGGGGTGGAGTCAGTCTATATGTAAAGACGTGTCTAAAGCCTACAATACGGGAGGATGTATGGGAGGGAAATGAGGAGGTCGAGTCCTTATGGGTGGAGATACATGGGGCAAAAAACAATAATAAAATTATCATAGGAGTCTGTTATAAACCACCAAATATAGCAGAAGCCACGGAAAGTCTATTAATGAGACAAATAGATGAAGTAGCAAAAAATAACGAGGTGATTATTATGGGGGACTTCAACTACCCCGATATAGACTGGGAAACCGAAAGCTGTAGATCTCAGAAAGGAAACAGGTTTCTGTCAATTATCAAAGACAATTATTTGTCACAACTTGTGCAGGAACCAACTAGAGGGACGGCCCTTTTAGACTTAATATTAACTAACAGGCCAGACAGAATAACTGAGGTGCAGGTCGGGGGGCACCTGGGAAATAGTGACCACAACATTATACAATTCCACATGTGCTTCAGTAGGGTGCCCAGCAAGGGAGTCACAAAAACACTGAACTTCAGGAGGGCAAAGTTTGATCAGCTAAGAGATGCCCTTCACCTTATAGACTGGGATAGTATCTTCAGTAATAGGAGCACGGATAGAAAATGGGAAATTTTCAAAACAGTCCTACATAGTCACTGTAGAAGGTACATACCTTATGGGAATAAAAGGGCTAGGAATAGGAGGAAGCCAATGTGGCTAAATAAGGAAGTCAAGAGGGCAATGAAAAACAAAAAAAGGGCTTTCGGTAAACTTAAACAAGAAGGCAGCGAGGAAGCGCTAATATCTTATAGGGAAAAAAACAAAATCTGTAAGAAACAAATAAGAATAGCAAAAGAGGAGACAGAGAGACTAATTGCCAAGGAAAGTAAAACGAATCCCAAACTGTTCTTTAACTATATAAACAGTAAAAGGATTAAAACTGATGGCGTTGGCCCATTGAAAAATAACCTGGGTAAAATCATAGAGGGCGATGAGGGTAAAGCAAACCTACTCAATAGCTTCTTCTCCACTGTTTTCACAAAAGAAAACAATTTATCAGAGGAAATGCAGAGTGATAAAGTAAACCCTCCGCTAAATATCACCCACCTAACCCAGGAGGGAGTTCAGAAATGCCTAAATAATATCAAAATAGACAAGTCACCAGGCCCAGATGACATACACCCCCGGGTACTAAAAGAATTAAGTAATGTGATAGACAGGCCGCTGTATCTTATATTCAAGCACTCTTTATGGACAGGGACTGTCCCACTAGACTGGCGCCAAGCAAATGTGGTACCAATATTCAAAAAGGGGTCTAAAAGTGACCCTGGGAACTATAGACCAGTCAGCTTAACATCTGTTGTGGGTAAATTGTTTGAAGGATTTCTTAGAGATGCTATTGTAGAATATCTTAATGATAATAACTGTCTAACTCCATATCAACATGGATTCATGAGGGATCGCTCCTGCCAAACAAACCTGATCGCCTTCTACGAGGAGGTGATCTCACAGCTGGACCAGGGAGAGTCAGTGGATGTTGTATACCTTGACTTCTCCAAAGCGTTTGATACTGTGCCACACAAAAGGTTGGTATATAAAATGAGAATGCTTGGTCTGGGGGATAATGTGTGCAAGTGGGTAAATAGCTGGCTGAGTGATAGAAAGCAGAGGGTGGTTATCAATGGAGTAAGCTCAGGGGGTGTCAGGGTTACTAGCGGGGTGCCTCAAGGGTCTGTCTTGGGCCCTATATTATTTAATATATTTATTAATGATCTAGTGGAAGGGTTGCATAGTAAAATAGCAATATTTGCAGATGATACTAAACTTTGTAAAGTAGTTAATACAGATGAGGATAGGGCACAGCTACAGGAGGATTTAGATAAATTGGGGAGTTGGGCCAAGAAATGGCAAATGGGGTTCAATGCAATGTAAGGTCATGCACATGGGAAAGAAAAACAGCAGTCACCCATACATATTAAATGGGAAACCGTTGGGGAAATCTGACATGGAGAAGGACCTGGGCGTCTTGGTTAAAAGCAAATTAAATTGGAGTGCCCAGTGTCAGGCAGCAGCTGCGAAGGCAAATAGAGTCATGGCATGCATCAGAAGAGGAATAGGGGCATATGATGAGAACATTGTTCTTCCTCTGTATAAAGCGCTGGTAAGGCCGCACTTAGAATATTGTGCACAGTTCTGGGCTCCGGTGCTCAGGAAAGACATATTGGAGCTAGAGAGGGTACAAAGGAGGGCGACTAAGGTAATAAAGGGAATGGAGGGACTAGAATACCCAGAGAGGTTGTCAAAATTAGGCCTATTTACATTGGAAAAGAGAAGGCTTAGGGGAGACCTCATAAACATGTATAAATACATCAGGGGGCAGTACAGAGATCTCTCCCATGACCTGTTTATACCAAGGATGGTGACAAAGACGAGGGGGCACACTATGCGTCTGGAGGAAAGGAGGTTCCTGCACCAGCATAGAAGGGGATTCTTTACGGTCAGAGCCGTGAGACTCTGGAACTCTCTGGGAGAGGAAGTGGTGATGTCCAACTCACTTAATGAGTTCAAGAGAGGCCTGGACGCCTTTCTTGAGAACAATAAAATTACATCTTATGCTTAGTTAATTAATCCAGGGATTTAATCTGACTGCCAGATTGGTGTCGGGAAGTGAATTTTTCCTCAATGATGTAAATTGGCCTATACCGCATGGTATAGGAATAGCGGAATAGCTGCAGTGCACAAGAAATAGGCTGAACTGGATGGACGCTTGTCTCTTTTCGGCCTTATAAACTATGTAAAATGTTAGACCTGATGAGGTTGGTGTTCTTACTTTGAAAATCCATGTCAAAGTGGCTATATAATCCTGATATAGGAATGAGCATTTTATGAGTCCAGCCATAGAATTACATAGCTCCAAGTCCACTTCTTATACCCAAGTCTCTTTTTTTATAGACTTCAGAGGATTTGCACAAAGGCATTGCCATGCTAAAATAGGAAATGTCTGTCCCTAAACTTATGTCAAAATTTTGGAAGCATACATTTCTCTACAACGTAGTTGTATTTTGTACAAGTAAAGGGGTTTTAATTGTAATAGATCATACCATGATCATTGGGGTCTGACACTGATCATGAGAATTGTGTGGCACATTTTGCATTTTTTAGAGACTTGACCTTTGGATTCCAAAAATAACAATGCTTGATTATGTTACGGATCCGGGTGGTGGAACCTCTGTGCTGAGATGCAAGGAGGGACCAGAGGGGCATAATTAAGTGCCAACTCAGACCGACCCTGGTCACACGGCGGCTTAATCGACTCCGTGAACCAAGGAGGGACCGGGCAGGTGAACCAGTTGCCACTCTGGGACCAACCTTGTGTGAGAGCAGGCGACTCCCATGGGTCAGGTGGCTGAGGCTGACAGGTACAGCGGATGAGCACGACAGGTAGCCTGACGGATGGTCCGGGTAGGCATGCAGGCGGACACGGCAGGTAGCCAGACAGGTGATCCGGGTAGACAAGCAGGCGGGCACAGCAGGTAACCTGACAGGTGATCCGGGTAGGCATGTCAGCGGGCACGGCAGGTAGACAGGCTTGCGGGCACGGCTGATAGACCGGCAAGCGGGCACGGCTGATAGACAGGATGGCGGGCACGGCTGATAGACAGGCAGGCGGGCACGGCTGATAGGCTGGCGGGCACGGCTGATAGACAGGCAGGCGAGAACTGGAACCTGAGGGCTGAGGAGAGTGTTAGCACACAAGCAACAACTTTGCACAGGCACCTCCATTTTGGAGGAGGTGCTTTAAATAGGAGTGGTCCTCCGGCCATTGGCCAGGGACTCTTTAGGATGGCGCGCAAGGCCCCTTTATGAGGGAGGGAGCGCGCGTGCGCCCTAAGCACAGTGCCCGGGAAGCTGCGCGTGATGCACGCAACAGCAGCAGGGGAGCTGGAGGACGCCGGACCAGGACCGCGGCGGTGAGGGGAACGGCGTCTCTGCCTGGCAGGAGGCAGAGACGCCGGCACTACAGGTTATATCTTCGGAGAGTAATAAAATGCAGATCTACAATACAATGTAAGATTAGAACATCCTAGAAGATTTCTAGTAAACATTTTAGTCATTCTGTGAAGTTTCGTCATCTATCCAGTGAAGAGCTACAAAGTCCAATTACCTCTTTGGCAGGCTGTTTTAAATAAAAACCAACAGCTGTT
This sequence comes from Phyllobates terribilis, assembly GCF_046119375.1. Classification (NCBI taxonomy): domain Eukaryota; kingdom Metazoa; phylum Chordata; class Amphibia; order Anura; family Dendrobatidae; genus Phyllobates; species Phyllobates terribilis. The sequence continues at coordinate 731,572,607 of NW_027362763.1, read as the reverse complement.
GACTTCATTGATCACAAATGAGAACACTCCAAAAAGACATAATAAAAGTTAAGTGAGAAGATTAAAAATATGCAATTTCAAATTAAACCAATATGAAGAGTCAGTGGTGGCGACAGCGGATCACTCTGATGAACATATCTGAATTGACTTGTATTATAGAAAGAGAAATAACACAAGATCTATATGGTAATATTCACAAGCCACTACTTATACAATGGGGCTAAGAACATTGCAAAAAACACTGTACATAGCCATCCCAAAGTCTTCCAAATATCAAAAAACAATGGAAACTCCATACGAATTATGTATATTATATATATTATATACACAAGAACAATTGAGTCATAAACCATCAAAAAATGTAATATTAACATGTATTAAACTTTTGATAATTAATTAAAATAAACAAATATATAAAAGTTAATTTCCAAGTAATACAAGTAATAGAAGGAGTATAAGGTTATACCATCTATATTCAGAAGGTACGGAAAGTATTCAGATGCCTTTAAATTTTTTACTCTTTGTTTCATTGCAGCCATTTGATAAATTCTAAAAAGTTCATTTTTTTTCTCATTAAAGTACACTCTGCACCCCATCTTGACTGAAAAAAAAACGAAAGGTAGAAATTTTTGAAAATTTATTAACAAAGAAAATCTGAAATATCACATGGTCATAAGTAGTGTTGAGCCACCCCCGTAGTGTTCGAGTTCGGTTCGGTTCGTCGAACACCCGTGTGTTCGTCGAACTGTTCGTCGAACACCTTCGAACACCGTTAAAACCAATGGCAGGCAAACAAAAACACATAGAAACACATAGAAAACACCTTCAAAGGTGTCCAAAAGCTGACAAACTGCTCAGAAGACACAACTAACACATGGAAAAGTGACAAGTACATATAGTCATGCGAAAAGAAAAGAGGTGGAGGAGTAAAAGGAGGGGGAGACACAGATATAGGCATGTCATGCCCTTCTAAAATCCAAAAAGTGAGAAGCCGAGACGGCCAGTCCGCTGATGCCCGTGCCACCTCCGTGTCGCCGGGTTTGTGCCAGAGCCGCGGTGAACCCTGACGGCCAGCCCCCCTCTCCCAATACTGGTGCCTGTCCGCTGGTGGGTCGAGAGAGCCCCCCTGTGGTGGAGGCAGCTCTAAGCTTTTTAATTTAAATTGTCCCTCTAATTTGAATGAATACACTTTAAATCCATTTACAAGGATCTATTGGAGGGCAAGTCTCATGCCAGCAGCCGCGTAATTCCAGCTCCAGTAGCGTCCACTAAAGCTGCTGCAGTTAAAAAGCTTTTATAAGGATCGAGCTCGGCTGTCCACCGCAAGGCATCCTAGTGCCAGTCCCAGCCCCTATGCCTTGGGGTGCCTCCTGATGCTCTTCACTGAGTATCCCGTGGTCCCGAAGCATTTCCTTTGAAAAAATTAAGTGTCAAAACTACAGGTGGTGTAGCTTGCTTAACAGCCGGGATAATCCGCTGACTAGCAGACACTGCTACTAGGCACAAAGTATTTCCTGGGCTAGATGCAGTTAAAAATTTGTAAGTAGATACTCTCGTTGGATGCTGAGAAAGCATTCCATAGAGTCTCCTGGCACGCCATATATGATTCTCTTAAAAAGCTTGGGGTAGGGGTCTAGGGGACCCTTTTATAGCCAAAATCACGGCCCTGTATCACAATACGTCACCTAGGCTGAAGATAAATGGAACTGTAGCACCGAGGGCTCGGTTGCTACAGACGTATTGCACCTCACCCAGAGGTGTGATATCTCACTCTCAGATAAGGATGGAGTGTGGATCAGGACCCGACACCTGCATGCATTACACCACATTGCCGTGGGGCAGGGCGACCAATATGCCCCTGAGATGGGCATGACAGTCCCTGTCCCTGGCTGGAGTGGGGGGAGGGAACACTGAGGAAGGGGAACCCTGCAGTGCAGGAGCAGGGAGGAAGCAGTTCCTGGGTGCATTGAGAAGGGAGTATAAAAGGTGGGCACCATCTTAGTTCAGTGCAGAGAAGTCTGAGCAGAAGTGGCAGGGAGCAGGGGCTCTGCATGAGCTCTGCTCCGGAAGCGGGCCTAGTAACAGAGGCCCAGGCCTGCAAGAGGGAGAAGGAAGGAAGAGGAGCGGAGAAGGCTCCAGGAACGAGGAATGAAGGGATCCCAGGGGTGCGGACGGGCGAGTCGCCACCGCACGCCCGAATCCACCTGCGTGGAGGGGTCAGGCCAAAGGGGGAGACCGGTCCCCGAACTAGTGGAGGCAGGAAACGACCCTCAGCTAGAAACCGGAGGCTCTGACATTTTATGTGGCGCAGCCCCTTGCTCCACCCGCTAGGAAGGCACCACATAGGGTCAGGGAAACTGGCGCCAAGTTTACCAAGAGGAGGCCCGAGGCAGCCGGACAGAAGTGTTGGTAAGAAAGGCCAGACAAAGGACACACAAAGGGGGTCCTGTGAAGCGCTCCAAAGTTATCTGGGAGTTGTCTGAGCCCCTCACCTGGTGAGCACAGTACGACGTGGGCAGCCGTTACCTGCAGACGTGGTCTGGATAATAAGAACTGTGAGTAAAGGCCCTGAACTGCATCACTGACTCCGTGTCGTTACTGCTGCTGCCCTGCACCATCACCCCCATCCTCCGCATACACTGCCCTGAGGCTATACTCCTCCCGTGGGGAGTTATGCTACGCTCTGCTGCACCCACAACACCAGCCTTAGCGGTCTGCCCTGTAGCGGCGGTTCACTCTGACCGCAATCCACGGGTGGCGTAGTCGGACATTTAAACATCAAAACCACATAAATAGTTCCGCCACTGGTTTGACCGCCCTGAGCCACGGAACCGGATCGCCGCCACGAAGACTACAACCACCAGCATCCACCAAAAAGGGTCCGGCTCCGGGTGTCCCAAGGCCCAGGGGGTGCGTCAGAACATTTTCATCACCTTTCACAATCACCAATGGGACAAGGCAGGGATGTCCTCTGTCCCCTCTCTTATACATCCTAGTGACGGAGCACCTGCTCTCATCAATTCGCCATAACCCCAATATTAGGTGGATTGAGGTGGGAGGCACCGAGTACAAGTGCTCTCTATTTGCTGATGATGTCCTAGTATATATCACTCAATCACATATATCCATCCCTGCTGTTATGGCTGAAATAGATCACTTTGTTACATGGTAAAATTTTAAAATCAATGCAGCGAAGTCTGAGGCCCTCGATGTCTCCCTCCCTAAATCCATATAGGATTCCATCCAGTCCAACTTTCCCTTTGCCTGGCCCTCACAGGGTATCAAATACTTAGGAATTCCTATTCATAGAGACCTCTCCCATCTATGTTATCTTAATTTTGGGCCCTTTATTGAACAATTCCATACAGACCACGGTTGGCAAGTTAGAACTGTAAGATTCACTACGTTGGTGTTTTGTGGAAAAGCACATGTACACCGCGTTCCAAATTATTATGCAAAAAGTGTTTAGGAGTGATAAGGGAAGAATTTGTTTGTTTGTCAGTTAAACTCATTGATGGTGATGTGTGTCAGGGCTCTTTATATCACTGTAAGCAATTGCAAACACCTGTGCTAATTAGTTTGGCAGGTGTGTCCAATGAAAGGCAAGACTACTTAAGAAGGCTCTCTCACATTATTAAGCAGCCTACATTTTCTGCCAAAATGGGAAAGAAAAAGGATGTGTCGGCTGCTGAGAAGCAACAAATTGTGGAGTGTTTAGGTCAAGGCATGACTACAATCAACATTGTGCGATGATCAGGATGAAGTGTCTTGGCAATCAAGAAGTATGTAGCTGATTCACAGTACACACGTGTGCGTGCTGATAAGGGCAAATTGAGGACTCTTTCCTACAGGCAATTACGTCAGGTTGAAAGAGCAGCGGCAAAAAAGCCTTGTCATAGCAGCAGACAAGTTTTTGAAGCTGCTTGTGCCTCCAACGTCCCCCGAACAACAAGATGCAGGGTCCTTCAGAGGATTGCAGCTGTGCATACGCCATCCTGTCGACCTCCTCTATCCACTTCACACAAGCAGAAACGGCTCCAGTGGGCCAAACATTACATGAAGACTGATTTCAAAACTGTTTTGTTCACGGATGAGTGCCGTGCAGCGCTCGATGGTCCAGATGAATGGAGTGGAGGATGGCTGGTTGATGGACACCCCACGCAAACACGGCTACAGCGCCAAAAAGGAGGAGGTGGAGTAATGTTTTGGGCTGGAATCATGGGGAGAGAGATTGTCGGCCCCTTTAGGATCCCTGAAGGCGCTAAAGATGAACTCCATAATGTATGTGGATTTTCTCAAACAGCACTTCCTGCCATGGTTCAAGAAGAAGAACCGTGTATTTCACAGCAAGATCATTTTTCTGCATGATAATGCACCATCTCATGCTGCACATAAAACATCTGCATCTCTGGCTGATATGGGCATAAAAGGGGACAAACTTATGGTGTGACCCCCATGCTCCCCTGACCTCTACCCCATTCAGAACCTTTGGAGCATCATTAAAAGGAGTGTCTATGATGGCGGGAGGCAGTTCACATCTAAGCAACAGCTCTGGGAGGGTATTCTGTCCTCATGCAAAACAATTGAAGCAGAAACCATCCAAAACCTGACAAATTCAATGGACGAGAGAGTTCAGAAGCTCCTTTCGAACAAGGGGTCCTATGTGAAAATGTAACATCACCTAGAATAAAGTTTTGAGTTGAAAACTGTTTGATTTCAGTTTCTAACAACCTGCTAATGCTTATAATTTCAAAAATGACCATTTTTTTGGTCTTTATTAAAATGAAAAGGTTGATCGAAAAGTTTGGGGGATCTAAGAGTGTGGCAACCCAGTAGTCATGATTACTTCGAATTCTGACAATATGAGGGTCATGCTGCAGGTAGTGCAGCAAGAAGGCACTTATGTGTCTTGCACATCTCGGAGCCCCAAAATTATTTTCCGGGCTAGATGCAGCTAAAAATTATTTTTAATTTTAAATCTGGTGAAGCTTATTATAGATGGCCTAATAGGATCAGTGCTGCACACTGCTACAAAGCCCAAATTATTTTCCAGTCAAGATACAGATAAACATGATTAGTAATTTGAAAGCTTAAAACGGTTGGTAGGGTGATTTTAACCAATCATCAAGCTTTTACTCTCCCCAGGATGACACAGGGGTAGAAAAGTCGTTTCGGATCCATGATTTGTTCATCTTTATGAACGTGAGTCTGTCTACATTATCAGTGGAGAGCCGCGTGCGCTTATCTGTCAGCACACCACCAGCAGCGCTGAACACACGTTCAGACAGAACGCTGGCTGCGGGGCATGACAAGATCTCCAAGGCGTAAGTGGCTAGCTCCGGCCATTTATCCAGATTGGAAGCCCAAAAAGAGCAAGGGTCCAGTGACACAGTCGTGGCTTCAATGTTTACTTGGAGATACTCCTGTACCATCGTCTCTAGGCGTTGACTATGTGTCAGACTTCTTGTCTCCTGTGGCCTTGCAAAGGATGGGCTAAAAAAGTGGTGAAATGATTCCGCAAAATTGATGTTACCAGCAGATACTGTGGTTCTGTTACGGTTTGAGTGCTGAACACTTGACGGTCCAACGGTTGGCAAGTTGGAACTGTGAGATTCACTACGTGCACCACTGGTATTTTGTGGAAAAGCACATGTAAGATTCTGCAACAGTCTCTGCTGATACTCCTGCATGCGTGCATCCCTTTCTATGGCAGGAATAATTTCTGCAAATTTACTTTTGTACCGGGGATCTAACAGTGTGGCAACCCAGTAGTCAGGATTATTTCTAATTCTCACAATTCGAGGGTCATGTTGCAGGTAGTGCAGCAAGAAGGCACTCATGTGTGTTGCGCATCCAGGAGCACCAAGTCCCTGTTGTGTTGGTGGCGAGGTAACAATCATGCTTCCTTCCTCTGTCCTCTCCCCCCAACCTCGCACAACAGAAATGTGATCAAGGTCTCCCTCATCTGATGAGTCTTCCATCAGTTCGTCCTCCACTTCTTCCTGGGCTCCTGCACCTTCCTCACTAGTTTGGCTGCTACCATGCGCCCTGGTAAAATCATCTCCCCCACCCTCACATGCCTGCCGCCTTGGTGCTGCCGACCGTCTGGACCTTGCAGATGTTAGCCCTTCCGCATACAACTCCTCCTCCTCTACTTCCTCCACCTCCTCTTGTGCCACCACCTGACTCCGAATTCTGTTTAACATGTGCTCCAGCATGTAAATCACCGGAATAGTCATGCTGATAATGGCATCGTCAGCACTAAACATCTTCGTCGCCATTTCAAAACTGTGCAGAAGGGTGCATAGGTCACTGATCTGAGACCACTCCTCCAGCGTGATTTGCCCCACCTCTGAATCTCGTTGGCCCAGGCTATACGTCAGAACGTATTGCACCAGGGCTTGTCGGTGCTGCCACAGTCGCTGCAACATGTGCAGAGTTGAATTCCACCGGGTAGGCACATCGCATTTTAGCCGGTGAAGTGGCAGGCCCAACGACTTCTGTAGAGATGTAAGTCGCTGAGCTGCGGGATGCGAACGGCGGAAGTGAGCACACAGCGACCGTGCCCTCTGCAGAAGGCCATCTAGTCTGGGATAGTGGGCTAAAAATTGCTGGACAACCAGGTTCAACACGTGAGCCATACAAGGCACGTGTGTGACATTGCCCCGGCGAAGGGCCGCACCCAGGTTTGCAGCATTGTCGCACACGGCCTTCCCTGGTTTCAGGTCCAGTGGAGACAACCATTCATGAAATTGGTTCTCCAGAGCTGACCACAACTCCTCAGCTGTGTGACTCACATTTCCCAGACATTTCAATGTAAAAACCGCCTGATGACGTTGAGCCCTACTGCCAGCATAGTAAGGAGGTGTGCAGGATCCCTTCTGCGCAGTTAGAAAGCTTGTGGCATGACCAGACAGGCTTTGGGTGCAGGTGGAAGACCGAGAGGAGGTTGAGGAGGCAGAAGCAGTGGAGGAACTTTGACATAAAGAGGATTGACGCACAACTCGTGGGGACGGCAAGACTTGGACAGCAGCCCCTTGTCCTGCTGTCACCATAGTTACCCAGTGCCCAGTCAGCGACATGTAACGCCCCTGTCCATGCCTACTCGTCCAAGTGTCTGTGGTGAAATGCACCCTGTCACACACAGAGTTTCTCAAAGAAGCGGTGATGTTGTGTGCGACATGCTGGTGGAGCGCAGGCACACCTTTCTTTGAGAAGTAGTGCCGACTGGGCATCTGGTACTGGGGCACTGCGACGGACATAAGGTCTCGAAAATCCTCTGTGTCCACCAGGCGGAAAGGCAGCATTTCTGTAGCCAAGAGCTTGCAGATGGTGAAATTCAACCTCTTAGCTTTCTCATGGCTAGGAGGAAATGGTCTTTTACTTGTCCACATCTGAGGGACCGAGGGCTGGCTATTGTGCTTAGACGGGGTTGATAAGGGTGTCCCCGGCAAACTGCCGGTCTGTGAGGAAGATGCAGGCGGACATGTTAGGTTGCCTTGATCCAAAGGTGGTGCTATCGATGTCGGACAGCGCTCAAGACCAGCTGGTGTTACCACCTCCAAAGAAAATGATGACCTGCCAATCACGCTGGCTGTTGCGGGTAAAGAGGTGGCAGGTCTGCGCCCCAAAACAGGTGTGACTGCTGTCCCCCCAGTCACAGAGGATGAAGAGGCCGCGGATGCACAAGATATGGCAGACGGTGGTTGGCCCGGCCGGCTAGGCCGCATTGTAGCACACTGAGCTTCCCACTGCAACTTATGCTTCATGTCCATGTGCCGGTTCATGCATGAAGTACTCAAACTATGTATTTTTTGGCCTCTACTTAGCTTTTGCTGACAAATGTTACAGATAACACGAGTTGGGTCATCTTTATCGATCTGAAAAAATGCCTAGGCTATGCAAGGCTTAGCACCCATGCGACCTGAAGAGCCACCACGACTTGTGGTGAGAGGCAGAGTTGTGTTTGAGGATGCAGTTGTTGACGTGCTTCCAGTACTACGTCTCTGTCCAGGAAGGCGCAACCTGACCTCGTCGTCACTAGCATCTTCCTCCACCTCCTCTGCTGACCTCATCTCTTGGCTGACTGTGGGTTGACAGTAAGTGGGATCTCCGACCTCATCATCATCACCCTGTGCGTTATCACACCCGTCGTCCTCAGAGCCAACCTGTTCCTGCCCTGACAAAAAACTAAAGTTGTCGCTCCAATCAGGTATTTGAGTCTTATCATCGTCTTCCTCATTGTCTCCACCAACAGGAGTTACAGTTTGGGAATGAGGGTCTACATTATGGTCAGAACCTTCTGCGTCTGGTCCTGGATCCGACTCATAAAGATTCTGGGCATCAGTGCAGATCATTTCCTCGTCTGGATTCACAGAAGCGCTGGAGTCGACCTCTGATTCCCAGGCTATAGTATGAGTAAACAGCTCTGCAGACTCAACCATCTGTTCTACCTCATACTCAGACGGGCAGCTGGAGATTTGGGAGCTGTGAGGAAGCAAGTGCGATTTGGGTGACACCTTTGAGGACTGGAGTATTTGTGATGTTGAAGTTGATGTGGAGGAGAGCCCACTTAAAGGAGCACTTGATATCCGATGAAGCACCTGCTGTTTTTGTGCCTCATCTGGAATTTGTAGCGATTGGCGTGGCCGTAAGAAAGGGATCTTATCACATTGTCCGCTAAAAGAAGTAGACATTTTAGTTTGGCTGGAAGATGGTCTTTCTTCTGCACCTACCCCACGGACACAACCTTTTTTCCCCTTCCCAACACGCCTATTCCCCTTTCCACCAGCAGCAGGCCTTTTTCCACTCATTTTGGTGGTTAACTAATTCACAACTCTGGAGTTGTTTGCACAAAAAAACAATGGATGGTAACCGAGCAGAGCTGAGTGGCCAAACTGTGGTATTAGGCCAAAACTATTGGCTGGGTTAGATGCAGAAAAAAATTATTTTTAATTTGCAACCTGATGGAGGTCAGTATAGATGGACTAATAGACCAACCACACACCGCTAGAAGCCCAAATATTTTTTCAGAGCTAGATGCAGAAATTTTTTTTATTCAATTTGCAACCTGATGGAGGTCAGTATAGATGGACTAATAGACCAAGTCCCACACACTGCTAGAAGCCCAAATATTTTTTCAGAGCTAGATGCAGAAAAAAATTATTTTTAATTTGCAACCTGATGGAGGTCAGTATAGATGGACTAATAGACCAAGTCCCACACACCGCTAGAAGCCCAAATATTTTTTCAGAGCTAGATGCAGAAATTTTTTTTATTCAATTTGCAACCTGATGGAGGTCAGTATAGATGGACTAATAGACCAAGTCCCACACACTGCTAGAAGCCCAAATATTTTTTCAGAGCTAGATGCAGAAAAAAATTATTTTTAATTTGCAACCTGATGGAGGTCAGTATAGATGGACTAATAGACCAAGTCCCACACACCGCTAGAAGCCCAAATATTTTTTCAGAGCTAGATGCAGAAAAAAATTATATTCAATTTGCAACCTGCTGGAGGTCAGTATAGAAGGACTAATAGAACAAGTCCCACACACTGCTAGAAGCCCAAATATTTTTTCAGAGCTAAATGAAGAAAAAAATTATTTTTAATTTGCAACCTGATGGAGGTCAGTATAGATGGACTAATAGACCAAGTCCCACACACTGCTAAAAGCCCAAATATTTTTTCAGAGCTAGATGCAGAAAAAAATTATATTCAGTTTGCAACCTGATGGAGGTCAGTATAGATGGACTAATAGAATGATGCTATGCCCAAAAGATTTTACTTCACTAGGTGCAGTAAAAAAATTGGTATTCTATACACAGGTGGTATATCTTGTAACACAGATAGGCTACTCCACTGACTAACACACTCTGCAATAGGCCAAAAAGGATTAGCTTTGCTAGATTCAGCCAAATGCTGTGAAAAAAACTTGCACAGCACTGGCACAGACCTGCCTGGCAAAAACTGATAGGAACTGATGTAACCTAGTCCTGAAAAGGACTCCAATTACAATTAGTCTTTACTCCCACAATCTATCTATTTAAGAGCACAGACCTGCTTGATAAAAGTCGTAGGAAATGCTGTAACCTAGTCCTTAAAAGGACTGCAATCACAACTATTCCCTACTCCCAAGCTATCTGTATATTTGTGCGAAAATTGGCTTGAAATTAACAAGGTATAGCGCACACAGCAACAGCGGTGCCGTCTAACACGCAGCTGCAGCAGTGAGAAAATGGTGGCGACGGGGAAAATGGCTTGGTCTTATAGGGCAAGGACATGTGACATACACTGCCAATCACACATGCCCTTGCTTGTGTGAAAAAAAGCACTTCGCTCCGTGTGTGCGCTGCTGATAGGCTGACAGATTGCACCCCCCCACTGCAAATGCGGGAAAGAGAAAAAAAAATGGAGATCTTCATTGTTCCTGCAGAGATCCATCCCCTGCCCCTCCCCCTGCCCCGCTGTACACTCAAACTGCGTATTAACATTAATTTTCATCATTACTGAGAAAAAATCCAGTTATGATTTTGGTGCACGAACAGTTATCGAACATAACCTCGAACAGCCGAATTTTTCTCAAATTGTTCGTGTTCGCCGACCGGCTCGAACACCGCCCAAAACAGCTCGAATTTGAGATTGGCGAACAGTTCGAGTAGAACAACGCTCATCTCTAGTCATAAGTATTACGACCCTTTGCTCAGTATTGAGTAGAAGCTCCCTTTTGAGCTAGTACAGCCATGAGTCTTCTTGGGAATGATGCAACAAGTTTTTCACACCTGGATTTGGGGATCCTCTGCCATTCTTCTTTGCAGATCGTCTCCAGTTCTGTGAGGTTGGATGGTGAACGTTGGTGGACAGCCATTTTCAGGTCTCTCCAGAGATGTTCAATTGGGTTTAGGTCAGGGCTCTGGCTGGGCCAGTCAAGAATGGTCACAGAGTTGTTCTGAAGCCACTCCTTTGTTATTTTAGCAGTGTGCTTAGTGTCATTGTCTTGTTGGAAGGTGAACCTTCGCCAAGTGTGAGGTCCAGAGCACTCTGGAAGAGGTTTTCATCCAGGATATCTCTGTACTTGGCCGCATTCATGTTTCCTTCAATTGCAACCAGTCATCCTGTCCCTGCACCTGAAAAACACCCCCCCCCCGGGATGATGCTGCCACCACCATGTTTCAGTGTTGGGATTGTATTGGGCAGGTAATGAGCAGTGCCTGTGCTTGGTTTTCTCTACACATACCATTTAGAATTATCGCCAAAAAATTCTATCTTCATCTCATCAGACCAGAGAATCTTATTTCTCATAGTATGGGAGTCCTTCATGTGTTTTTGAACTCTATGTGGGCTTTCATATGTCCTGCACTGAGGAGAAGCTTCCGTCAGGCCACTCTGCCATAAAGGCCCGACTAGTGGAGGGCTGCAGTAATAGTTGACTTTGTGGAACTTTCTCCCATCTTCCTACTGCATCTCTGGAGCTCAGAGGCAGTGATCTTGGGGTTCTTCTTTACCTCTCTCACCAAGGCTCTTCTTCCATGATTGTTCAGCTTGGCTGGACGGCCAGGTCTAGGAAGACTTCTGGTGGTCCCAAACTTCCCCCATTTAAGGATTATGGAGGCCACTGTGCTCTTAGGAACCTTGAGTAATGCATAAATTCTTTTGTAACCTTGGCCAGATCTGTGCCTTGCCACAATTCTGTCTCTGAGCTCCTTGGGCAGTTCCTTTGAGCTCATGATTCTCATTTGGTCTGACATGCACTGTGAGCTGTGAGGTTTTTTATAGACAGGTGTGTGCCTTTCTAAATCAAGTCCTATCAGTTTAATTAAACACAGCTGGACTCCAATGAAGGAGTAGAACCATCTCAAGGAGGATCACAAGGAAATAGACAGCATGTGACTTAAATATGAGTGTCTGAGCAAAGGGTCTGAATACTTATGACCATGTGATATTTCAGTTTTTCTTTTTTAATAAATTTGCAAAAATTTCTACATTTGTTTTTTTTCAGTCAAGATGGGGTGCAGAGTGTGCTTTAATGAGAAAAAAATAACTTTTTAGAATTTACCAAATGGCTGCAATGAAACAAAGAGTGAAAAATGTAAAGGAGTCTAAATATTTTCTGTACCCACTGTATATATATATACCGTATATATATATATATATATATATATATATATATATATACATATATATATATTATATACCTATATATATATATTTACTTTATATCATCTAATACTAAGTAAACAATAGAATGCAACTATCAGCAAATAATAAAGTGCAAAATATGATAATTATGGAAAACAATGGCCAGATATATAATTATGAAGTGAGTGTGTGCTGCAGCTATAATCCTAACAATTTATCACAGTTCTGACAATCAAGTACATAAAAAAATAACCAGGAAAATCCATATAATAAAGTGACAGCGCAAAATAACCAGAACCCTTTAGAACTCCTTAACACGTTAGTGTCTCCGATACATGTGGTGACTGTTTCCACACATACAGGAGACACTTACACTTGTAGACCCAATCATTTGAATGGGTCTGTGCACGTCAGTGTGTTTCCACTGACTGTATCCGTGGGCAAAACACACTAACATGTCCGATTTTTACCAGCCGCACGGGCTGCAAAACATCCCACACGTGCACACTGATGACATCCGTGTGTCATTAAGCGGTACAGTTCGCGCTGTTCCCAGGCGCCAAGTGCTGAAAGCAACTCACATCATTGTCGCCTGTTCTCACTGAGATCAGCGTGACCATGTGACAATGATGGGAGTTGTAGTCAAAACCGTGTGTGTACAAAGTGCAGAAATAAAGAAATAAAAAAAAGAATGGCATGGGACCCGATGTATTTTTCATAACCAGCAAAGGGAAAGCTGACAACTGGGGGCTGATATTAATAATGTGGGAAAAGGGCCATTAGCCCTAAATGTACTCAGGCTACTAATAACAGCTCACATCTGTTTGCTTAGTCTTTATTGATTAGTTTACAGAGGGACCCCAGAAAAAAGTGACGTAGGGCCTCCCTATAAATTGTAACCAGCAAAGGCTAAACAGACAGCTGTGGGCTGATAATAATAGCCAGGAAAGGGGCCATGAATTTTGGCACCCTTCCCGGGCTAATAATATCAGCCCTCAGCCACCCCAGATTTGGCGCATCAATAAGATGCGCTAAATCTGGTGCTTAGCCTCGGTCTTCCCACTTGCCCTGGTGCGGTGGCAAGTGGAGTAATAGAGTTGGGGTTCATGTCACCTGTTTTATGGCCACTGACATCAAGCCCAGGGGTTAGTAAAGTAAGTAAGTTAATAAAAAAGGACCTTTCACCAGTATGAGCATGTTAAACTGGCCACATTATGGAATCGTGGCTGCGGAACTGAGTAAATTGTAGTTTTTATTTTTTATTTTCTTCTCTTGTTGTGGAGATATTAGCTTGCAACATTTTGGTTATATTGCATGTTAAATCCAAGGTGGCATTGCCAGAGATTTTTCACTGGGGATGTATACTTCTTCCCTGGCATGAGGTTGACCAATCATAAGCAGATAGCAACATACAGGGTAAAGACGAACACGCCCCCACAATAGGTTAGTGCTGGCTTTTCTATGTCTGTGGCTTGTAATGACAAACTGTGTGCTTTCCTTGTTGATTTCACTACTGAGGTGTGTGTGATTGCTGTGGTGAGAGAAGACCAAACATTACGAACACCTTTCAGCTTTCAAATCTCTGGTGACACCCATTTTTACTTAATATAAATTATAGCTTAAACTTTACAAGCTAATATCTCCACAATGCAGAGGAGAAATTACAAAATCTGGCCAGTTTTACATATGAAACTGGGGAAAAATCCTCTTTAAATAAACATGGGGTAATGTACATGCAAATGGCCTGCAGTTATGGCATAACCGATTGTTAGAGCACTGGAAATGCTTAACCATATGGTGCCAACACTTATGTACTCTTTACAACACTTTATGGTTTATTTATTGTATGTCGCATTCTATTGGTTACTTAGTAAGAACTGACTATACCTAATACTCTTTCTATTAATTAAATTACTCAGAAATGGACTTTTTAACTATTGGTGTATTGTAGTGAGTTAATAAAAGTGTAATATTGTATATTTTATCATCATCACTCTTTTTGGGGGTCTATGACTCTATTGTTCTAGTTTATTCAAGCTCTATATAGATGAATTAATCCTGTCTGAATAGCAATGGTGATGTGCACACTGTGTAACTTGTGCGTAAAAGCTCTGAGTAGATGCACATGACCATCCACATCAAACACAGTATCTTGAGATGAACAGCGGGAGCATCATGCATGAGGTTTCAGATCCACCCTACATTTCTATAATAAAGTGGAATCGGGATTGCATGAAACATGGATGTGTCCTTCCTTATTTTCTCTCATGGGTCAGCATGCGATCACAATGGGATGGTTTTTACGCTTTTTTTTTATCAAAATGGTGTCAAAAAACTACCCTATGTTACTTATGTGTACTATTACTATTTATTTACTTACTAGTTACAGGGTATTTGCTCATTTTGTTTTCATCTTGGGATCTGTCTGTTAGTTGGCCACAGTGTGAACATGCTCCTACGCATTGCACGGATACCAACTTATGCTCTGGCTCATTTCTTTGGTTAAAGACTGATATGGTCAGCATGAGATGACTGGCTTTTAAAAAAAAGATGATTTTGTAATGTTCTGTGGGGACATACTTGTGTTATATGTGTCTATATGCGGTTATCCAGTGATTATGAAGTGTTCATCAATATATTGTGGAAGTCTACCACCCAGCACCTGGGGTGCCAGATCTGTGGGAGTTTGACGCCAAAGATCAGCTACTTTAACATCCAGTGGGGCCAAATTTAAACAGTGAACAGAGGTGAACAGCACAGCTGCGTATACTGTGTAGTGGCCGCTACAAGGTACTGCAGTTCAGCTCCAAATGAAGAGAATAGGAGCTGAGCTGTAGTATCCAGGAACAGTCACGACACAGTGAATTGAGCTATGCTGTTCAACTCTATTCACTATTTAAATACAGCCAATGGTGAAGCTTAAAACAGCTGACCGGTGGGGATGCCAATTTTTTGACCCTCCCCAATTTGATATTGATGACCTATTCCATGGATAGGTCATCAATATTTCAAGTCTAGAAAATCCCTTTATTGTGGAAAAGCTAAGCCCTGAGCATCAGCCCATCAGTACTGACTAAGAGCCCGGGTATTGCACCTAACATCGGTGCCCATCTTTATTAAATAGATACACATTCTTACATTAATAAACCATAACTATGGGAACACTTCCCCAGAAAAATACAAGTTGTTAAAATAGAAAAGAAGAGGCCAACTATATTAATAATTAATTTGTTCTGGAGACAGTTAGCACAGACTTCCTAATGATAAGTTGATAATGGTATTAACTTTAGCCTAAGGGGCCCCATAAGGTCTGTTTGGTCCTTGTGCAAAGACAAATGCTACTAAAGGGGTATTCTCATATGGTACATTTATAGCATACCCACAAGGAGATGTCAATGGTACTCAAATCTATGTCAAGAGCAGGGCTCCATCCTATACATTCTACTTTCAGGGGATTCCAATATAAATGCATTGGAATTCTGACCCCCTTTCCATTGTGAGCGACACATGTCAGGAACCTTTACATGAGAAAGAAGCAGATACCATTGGTAGGATTTGCACTTATTAAACATTTATGGCACCTCTGGAGATGAAATTGTGAATTACACATTTAAAGCACCACTCTAGCATTTTTTCTTATTTCAGTAGTAGCAGTAATGCTACTAATCTAAATTCCCTAATCCCAGCCGCTGTCTTCGGCTCTTCC
Organism: Phyllobates terribilis; assembly: GCF_046119375.1. Lineage (NCBI taxonomy): Eukaryota > Metazoa > Chordata > Amphibia > Anura > Dendrobatidae > Phyllobates > Phyllobates terribilis. The sequence continues at coordinate 731,556,762 of NW_027362763.1, read as the reverse complement.
CAGTGCCACTCCTATCCTGCGCCACCATCTCGTGAATGCAACTACTGACTGACCTGAAGTCAGAGGTACAGTGCCTTGAAAAATAATTTTTTCACATTTTTCACATCACACCCACAAACTTAAATGTTTTTTTATTTGCATTTTATGTAATATAGCACCGCAAAGTAGCAAATATTTGTGAAGTGTAAAGGAAATGATGGCAAAAACATAAATCTGAAAATTGTGATGTGCATTTGTATTAAGCTCCCCTGAATCAATGTTTTATTGGACCACCTTTTGTTGCAATTGCTGCTATAAGTCTTTTAGGGTCTGTCTCTACCAGCTTTGCACATTTACAGGCAGAAATTTTTGCCCGTTCTTTGCATACTAGCTCTAACTCAGAGATAGGATGAAGAGCATCTGAACAGCAATTTTAAAGGTTTGCCAAAATTCTCAATGGGATTTAGGTCTGGACTGTGACTAGGCCATTCATACATATGCATATGCTTTGATCGAAACAATCCATTGTAGTTTTGCCATGAATCTTTGCCATGATCGTTATTCTGCTGAAAAGTAAACCTACCTCCCAGTCTCAAGTCTTTTGCATCCTCTAACATGTTTTCCTCCAGCATTGCACTGTATTTAGCTTCATCTATCTTCCCATCAACTCTGACCAACTTCTCTGTTCCTGCTGAAGAGTAGTATCATGACAGCATAATGCTGCTACCATCATGTTTGACAGTGGGATGGTGGTTTCAGGGTGATGGGCAACGTTCGTTTTCCGGCATACATAATGATTTGCATTAAGCCCAAAAAAGTCTACTTTAGTCTCATCTGACCAGAGCACCTTTTCCACAAGCTAGCTTTCTCCCCTACATGGCTTTTTGCAAACTGCAGACAGGACTTCTTATGGCTTGCTTTCAAAAATAGCTTTCTTCTTGCCCCTTTTCCATAGAGGTCAGATTTGTGTAGTATATGAATAATAGTTGTCCTGTAGACAGATTCTCCCACCTGAGCTATGGATTTCTGCAGCAAATCCAGAGTGACCATGGGCCTCTTGGCTGCTGCTTCTTTAATTAGTGCTCTCCTTGCTTGAATTGGCTTTTTAGATGGATGGCTATGTCTTGGTAGGTTTGCAGTTATGCCATACTCCTTCCATTTTTGGATGATGGATTGAACAGTGCTCTGTGAGATGTTTGTGAATAACCTATATTCTTTTCTACAACTTTTTCCCTGACTTGTCTGGTGGGATCCGTGGTTTTCATGATGCTGCTTGAGCCCTACTGTTCTCAAACAAACCTCTGAGGCCTTCACAGAACAGCTGTAGTTATGCTGAGAATAAATTACATACAGGTGGACTCAATTTATTATTTATGTGACTTCTGGGGGCAATTGGTCACTCAGGATTTTATGTAGGCATAGCAGACTACAGGGGGCTGAATACAAATGCACACCACAATTTTCAGATTTAAATGTTTAAAATTAGAAAACCATGTTTCATTTCCTTTACACTTCAATGTAAGTCTATGAGAGTCTCATGCTGGCCTTCTTCAGGCTCTTCAGCAGGTCACAATCTGCAGAAGACCAACTTGAGCGGTGCCGATATCAGATGGAGACAGCGGTTGGTAAGTATAAAACTAAGGGTAGTGAACTAAGATTAATAGCATCATGACAACATTGCAATAAAAAAACACTGGAGCTGTGCATTAAACTGATGAACTGTTCATCTAAAGCTCAGATGTGTCAGGTCATCAAAGAAACAGACTCTCTTTGGAGCTGATTTCCCCTCTGGTTAAGCCAAAACCAGATGAGGAACAATCAGAGAAAAGGTATAATAGAAATAAGTCACCAATTCTGCATTTATCACCCACTCCTGGTTTTGGTTCCCACTCCTGAGAAAAAATTCTGACTGAATACTGACCAAATACTGATAGTGGGGCCATGGCCTAAAGGTATATTCCCGCGAACAAATTTTTAGTCTATATGCTGCCCTGTGTGCAGTGGATCTCACATGGACAGCACATGGACTAATGTCCTCTATTTGTTAGTGCACTTGGATTATTTTCCATATGGACTGCAAATTATGAACCAGACTAGTGCATGTAAATAGTAATAGTAATACGATTATTTATCTGTCTGTTCTGTGGATGAGCACATTGAGCTGCGCATGGAGCAATTCACATTGTCAATTTTGGTCAACAAAAATCAGCACTCATCTGAACGCAGCCAAATCTATATTATTCCAGAATAACAGGTAACATATGTTAACTAAGACGTTTGAAAATAGATTTTCTGAACCAGACAATCTGTTCGATACCCAATGATGAGCTGCAGGTGTACGGATATTTAGGCCATTGCTAAACAGTGAAATGATTCACCAGACACAAGTGGTCAAAACAAATTCCAGTAAATATAATTAAACGTGATGCCCTATATTTATCACTAGAACTTTTCCTGGGAACAAATGGAAAAAGCTGGAGATTTATGCAATGCATGTATTCTGTCATTCTATTTTCTGAGCACATCCTGTTCGCCTGGGGTCACAGTGACCTCTTAGTACTGATTAAAAAGTAAATCATGCGTTCACGTTTCCATTTACCCATATACTATATCTGAGTGTAAACATGTCTGCAACACAAGAGGAGAATACTCTACAAGCACAGATAATAACGTATTAAACAAAGCTTTATCTAATAAACACTTGGCTTTTATTTTTCTCTTTATGGAGTCTAGAGGTAAAGTATAGCACTTAAAAGGAAGCAGTGGAAGGTTTTCCCTCTGCAAACTGCCGGCACTACCTGTCAGATTACCTGCTGTGCTTTCTAAAGGTGTCTTTATTTGCCAAAGTAGAATCAGCATTTTGATTTAAAAAAAAAAAAAGTAAAGCTAAGTGCACACACGCTGCGTCTTTCTTCTTAGCTGAGCACAAACACTGAAAAACTTCCAGTCTATAAATGAATTTTTCCATAGGCCCCCATTATTCACCATCATATTTTACAGCACTATTACAGGTATCAACAATGTCCCTATTGGAGCCCACAATGTAAATTCCTTTTGAGTATGTCTTTGAACTGTGGGAGGAACTCGAAGTATCCAGAGGAAACCCACATAAGCAGAGGGAAAACATACAAACTGCTTGCAGATGTTGTCCTTGGCAGAATTTGAACACATGACTCCAACGCTGTAAGACTACAGTACCATGGAGTCACCGTGCTGTCTGTTCACCATTCAACATCATCCTACTAGCCACCACCTGACTGATCCAACAGATCCAATAGTGACCAAATGGACCATCAAGGTTTTGCCATTGATTTAATCATTTTACTGGTAAGAATAATGCTACGTTTCACTTTTTTTACACAACTGCTATTGAACAAAGATTCTAGAGAAGACAAGAATATGGACAACCCAACGTTACACCTACAGGAGCTTTTATAACCTCCCATTCTAAATCTATAGGTGTTATTATGGAACTGATTCCTCCTTTGCAGCTAAAACAGTTTGCACTTTTCTTAGAAGACTTTCTACAATATGTAGAGTGTCTTTGGGAATGTTTGCCTCTTCATCCAGAAGAGCATTTGTGAGGTCAGGTTCTGATGTTAGAAGAGAAGGCCGGGCTCACAATCCCATTTTTAATTCATCCCAAAGATGGGGTTGAGGTCAGGGCTCTGTGTGACCAGTTAAGTTCTTCCACACCAAACAACCCCAACCATGCAGTGGGCACAGTCAGAAAAAAAAAACCTTACCCAAATTGTTCCCACAAAGTTGGAATCATACAATTATCTAATATTTCGACCATGGTAACCCATGCCAGGGAGCTCTCGGCAGCACTCTGTAACTTTACTTGGCCTCCACTTCATGGCTGAGTTGCTGCAGTTCCTTGCACTTCTCAATACTGCCTTTCGCATTTGATCAAGGAAATCTGTGACCTGTGACTTGATTGTGGGTCATCGTTTGGATGCTATAACAGCAGGGGGTCTGTTGAAGATCTCCATGCCAGTCATTGTGGAGCTCCCTTAAAACCTTGCCTGTGGTTGGGCTATGATTAGAGACTATGATTCTCACTATATGCAGCAATACTATGGTGTCGCTATTTATAGCTCAAAAATCAAAAAAAAAATTAAAAAGTTCTCCCACTAAAAATAAAGAGAATAAAAAAAAAATACACATATGTGGTATCGCCGCATTCAGAAAAGTCTGATCTATCAAAATATAAAAATAATTAACCCAATTAGTAAACACCGCAAATGAAAAAAAAACTTCAGAATGCCAAAATAACATTTTCTTGATCACTGCAATACCGCAAATATCCTGTAACAAGTGATCAAAACATTATACATATCCCAAGATAGTATCAATAAAAACGTTGTCTCGTCCCACAAAAAATAAGTTGTCACACAGCTCCATCGACCAAAAAATGAAAATGATATGGGTCTCCGAAAATGGTGACACAACCCACCAAATGTTTTTTTTTTTTTACAAACTTCTGATTTTTTTCACCACTAAAATAATAGCAAAAAACTGTACATGTTTGGCATCACCGTAATCGTACCAATGAGGAGAATCATATTATGAGGTCATCTTGACCACAAAATGTACACTGTAAAAACAATTTCCAAAAAACTATGTCAGAATTCCTTTTTTTCCTCATTTCTCATCACTTGGAATTTTTTTCCCATTTTCGAGTACACTGTGTGGTAGAATCCAAAATCCAACTTGTTCCGCAAAAAAAAGAAGCCATCATGTGTCTATATGGACAGAAGAATAAAAAAAAGTTATGACCCTGGGAAGATGGTGATGAATAAAACAAAAAAGCAAAAATGGAAATTGGCCGCATTGTGAAGGGGTTAATATACAAGTAATATTAAAATATATGATGGTCTTCGTGCCAAGCGAAAACCCTTAACTTTGGGACCGATGTGATGTCTGTGGATTTTTTACTGATAAAATGTGATTTCATTATCAGTTCAAAAGGCAATTCTCCATCAATTTACAACTGCTGCTAGAAATCATTTTTCTAAATCCTGAGAACATTTACGGTATTTTAGATGTGAACTTTACCGAATAGAATGATAAAAGTAATATTACTACTTAACCACCATGAATATTCTCTGTGTGCTGGGTAATTATCAGATTACACCAATTTTCTAGATATATTTCCCAGCATCGTTTTCTAAAGTGAAGGAAATCACTGTCAGCGGGAACGATAAAATCACTATAGGTAAAACGCTGTATGATATTCTTTATTACATTATATTGGATGTTTATAGTTTCATTTGTGGCAATTTACAGCTATGATTCACACTATTTTACCGTAGATATGGAAAAAAAAATACCATAATACCACAGTACCTTTATATCGGTCTTTACCATGAAAATGTTAACTCGTGTGTATATCTAAAAAAAATGTAACAAAAAAAAACAATACATGGTGGTTTCTGCAAGTTTAAAGAAAAATCAAAAAAGCAACAAGTTGTACTGGAAGATTGGGATTTTATAATAATTCAGCAATTAGAACAAAATATTTAGGAAAGCCTTTATACTGTGGATTCGGCTAGTTTGCATGTATATATTATTACATCAATCAAGAATCTTGTGTCACCACTTGGCTAATGTGCTGCTGCAGGAGCGAGAACCATCCAACATCCAATAGATTGCAATAGAGATGGACAAACCATTGATGCAACTTGTACAGCTGCACAGAGGCCCCTTGGGTCTGGAAGCCCACTGTCATTCTTAAAGGAAGTCCATCACCACCAAAATGCTTTTTTAAATGGGATATACAGTGTTGCAGGGGACTATAACATCCATACTAGCACTGTACTTATTACTGGTACAGTGCCTGAGAAAATCAATTTTAATTCATATGCAAATGAGGAGGCTTTGGTGCACCTCTGGTGTGGCCAAGAATTTGGTGTGCCGTTATGCCTCTCTATTTGCATATTGGTGCATTTCTCATGCTTCTAATTGACAGTGCTCGCTTCCCAGGCAGCAATGTCTGAATGCTGCTGGATTGTGTGCGGCGGTGCACGCTTGCAGTGGCCGCAGGTATTCTCCACCCTACCTCTTTTCATCTGACACCTTTCCCTGCCTGCACTTCCGGGTAAATTGGTGTAGAAAATGGTTTCACAAGAATTGATGCAGAGAAGAGAACGCGCACGGCCACGGTTCGAACGTAGGGCCGTACACACGCCGGCAGTAAAAATAAAGTAAACAGAAAGGGAGGATAGAAGCTACTCGTATGGCCGTGTAGTGCCAGCAGGATTATTGTAGACTTTTTTGAAGAGGTTGACTTTCAAGCTGCATGTAATCAAATGGGGCAGCGTGTTCCAGAATATCGGGGAGGCACAGAAGAAAACTCGGAGACACTTGTGGGAGGAGCAGACAAGAGGGAATCTTGTGAGAGCCTGAGATTAAATGTAAGGAGGTAGAATGAGATTAGGTCAGAGAGGTCTGGAGGAGCAGGTCATGGACAGATTTTGTAAGACGTTATTCAGAGAGGAAGACGACTAAAAGTATAGTGCCACTTATTGGTGGTAACAATCCTAAAAGTCAATATCGATCCTTAAACGAGTCTTGTCACATGACTTAGGATAAAAAGCTAAACTAGACTCTCCACCTGCAAACACATGTTTCGGGGGCTCTGCCCCTTCAGCAGTGCAAAGCAAGAGGTCTGATTTGGCAAAAGCAGGAACATTTCTTTTTGTGGAACGCCAACTTGGTGCTCTCCACAAGAAGAAATGTTTCCCTTTGACCCTATGACAATATTTTGAACTATATTCTCTTTCACAAGGGAACCAGTGGAGGAATTTGGTAAAGCAAAGAGGTAGAGGAATAATTGGGGGTGATGTGGAATAATCAGGCAGTCAATCTGAGGATAGATTGTAGGGGTGCAGCATTGCTACGTGAGAGGTTGCAATAATTTAGATGGGAGATGATAGGAGCCTACACTAACATTTTTTATTTGTTGAGGAAAAAGCAGATTTGAGAAATGATTTTGAGTTGAGGGTATTGGGAGCCAGGATGAAGTCAAATGTTAACCAGAAGCAAAAAGAAATAAAATAGTGCTTTTATTTTACCTGTGGAAGAGCTGTTCTTTTCACTTTTCCATTGTTGCTGAGCCACACCAGCTGGGGTCATGGCAACTACCAGTTTTCTCTCCATGGATTTCCAACTCACAAAGCATGGTAAGCTCTGATCCCTTTTTTGTTACCCAGAAGCAACGGACTTAGAAGACAAGAGAAAGAGTGGAGCCATTAAGGGCAATCAATATGTCTGGCGAAGAGCTTAATGAAATTAGTAATTCTGGAAACAGATATTTTATTGCAAATTTTTGCTGTCATTATTATTATTTTCTATATAATATTTTACTGATAATATTAATAACAATTGAAAAAAAGGGACTTAGACAGTGGTAGATCTTTCAATTAGAGCTTATGTAAAAGGGAATCTGGCACCAGGTTTTTGTTACCCCATCTGTGAGCAGCATGATTTAGGAGCAGAGACCCTGATTTCAGCGATGTATCACTTACTGAGCTGCTTGCTGTAATTTTGATAAAATCACTGTTTTATCTGCTGTCGATCTACCAGTTCTCTGCATGCTGAGCTCTGTATTGCCCCGCCCACACTTCTGATTGGCAGCTTTCTACCCATGTACAGTGTACACAGAAAGCTGCCAATCAGTGTTGGGGGCGGGGTTATACAGAGCTCATTAATATGCTTGACTATCTGGCAGCAGGTTTATTAGTCCTCTAATAATAATCTCCTGCTGAAAAAATAGTATTTTTTATCAAAACTACACTAAGCAGCCCAGTAAGAGCCACAACACTGGAATCAGGCTCTCAGTCCCTACATCATGCTGCTTTCAGATTACAAAGCAAAAATCTGGCGACAGATTCCCTTTAAATCACACATGACTGAGGTGTACCAAACGGAAAATCTAGCTCTGCCACATCCCACAAAAGTCAGTGAAGCTCACATGTGCTATCACAATCTACAATAAAATGTATATTCGGAAGAGTTATGTCACGTTGATGAAAGTTCAGATAATTAGAAAAGTGACAAGTAATTCATTTCTAATTATCATAAAAGCTCCACTGTATATCAGTATAATGAACTACAACATAGAGCTGATGGCTGTAGAGATGATGGGCGCCATATCTGAATAAGAACCTGCAAAATGTCCATCCATATCAGGAATATTCCTCACTTGCTTATTTATAGCTTTGTTTAAATTGATTTTGTGATAAGCCCAGACAACATGTTCCTCTCATTTTGTCCATATAACACACAAGTAGAATGGAAGGATGTCAAATAATTTGAGTATTTTCCTATTTATGCAAGGACATTTATACTCCAAGCCTTTCTTGTAGCATTTTACAGCGTTGTACATTTATATGCCAGAATTCAATTTTCTAGCGGCTGCAGAGTACATGGGAGGAGGGACGCCTATTGTGGCTTTAATGCTTTCCCAGCAGGAAATATTCTCTGCCTTTGTCTGGCTAGCAAAAATCACCACGGGTATCAACGGTAACTGTTTCTCTTCTGCCAAAATAGCAAACAGCGTTGAAATGTCTTGTTTTTTTTTATTAATAGCGGCATCTTTCTTGATGACACTGGGCAAAACTATGTTCCTCAGCATGACATGACATGTGACTCTTATACTGCTTTATGATATATAGACATCCCACCAAAGAAAAGGTACTAAGAACCCCACTATGAAGGAAGAATACAATAAACACGGTAATAAGTAGGTGCTGCTAACATCCACAAAGGGTGTTGATTTAGCCAGTGTGTCACAGGTGCTTAAAGACTTCCCATGAAGATATTTCTTTGTCTGGTATTTTAAGTCTCTTTTATGGAAAAGTGTTCTATCATTGATTTAGAAAATAGAATCTTAAGAATACAAGATGAAGAACCAGCCAATTATAGAGAAAGTAGTTTATGTCCAGTCATACCTGAAGAATGCAAAGAAATGAATTGTTTGTAAATATTATTCTTAAAAAAAACATTAAGGTATCCTGTTTTATTACTATGCAACTTGTATGATGTTTTTAAAGGGAATTTTTCTCCAGGTGTTTACCACCTAAACTGAGAGCAGCATAATGTAGAGATAGAGACCCTGATTCCAGCGATGTATCACTTATTGGGCTGGTTGCTGTAATTCTGTTAAAATCACAGTTTTATCAGAGATTATCACTAGAGGGCTAGTAAACTTGTTCACTATATTTATAAGCTCTATGTAACCCTGCCCCCACCTCAGATTGGCAGCTTTCTGCCTATGAACAGTGTAGACAGAAAGCTACCAATCTGAGGTGTGGACAGGGTTATACAGAGCTCAGCATTCAGACACCTGCTAGATCTTCAGCAGATAAAACAGCAATTTTATCAAATTACAGTAAGCAGCCCAGTAAGTGACACTTCACTGGAATCAGTATCTCTGCCCCTACATCATGCTGCTCTCAAATGTGGTAGGAAAAGCCTGGGGACAGATTCCCTTTAAATGTCAATTACTCACATATTCCAGCACCAGTCATATATCATTGTTAGATGCAGCTGATGAAATGATTATGATGATGGCTCACTTTTCAAGTATAATAAAGAAATGCTCAAAATTACTGATACTATCATTTCACACTATAAAATATCATCCATAGAGTCTTATAAGTTTTTTTTTAAATGAAGTAATACTATATAAAACTGGCATCCATATACAATGTATGGACACAAGCGTTGGGACACCTACAATTTACACTTACAGGAGTTTTTCGGAGTTCCCACTCTAAAGCCATAGGCATTAATATGGAGCAAGTTCCCACCTCTCCCTCTTTGCAGTTGTAACACTCTGTCCACTCTGTCTACTCTTCTGGGCATACTTTCTTCAGTATGGGAATTTTGCACAATCATCCATAAGGTGATGTGTGAAGTCAGACATTGATGTTAGACAAGGGCCTGACTCACAAGCTCCATTTTAGTTCTTCACAAAGGTGTTTGATAGGGTAATGTCGGAGCTCTGTGTGGCTGGTCAAGTTCTTCCACACCAAACTCAATCAACTATGCCTTTATGGACCTTGCTTTGTGCACTGGGACACAGTCATGCAAGAACAGAAAAAGACCTTCCCTAAGTTCTTCCCACAAAGTTGGAAGCATACAATGGTCTAAAATGTCTTGGTATGCTGAAGTAGCTCTAAAGAATCTAGGCCAACACCTGAAAAGCAGCTTTATAGCTTTATCCCTCCGCCACTTTACAGTTGGCACAATTCAAGAAATGCTCCTGATGTTCGCCAAACTCAGACTCATCCATCATTCTGCAAGAGATGCTGGATTCATCAGTCTACAAGACATGTTTCCACTGCTCCGGAGAAGGCTGTAAGAAGATAGCAAAGCGTTTTCAAGTTGCCCTTTCCTCAGTTCAAAATGTAATTAAGAAATGGCAGTTAACAGGAACAGTGGAGGTCAAGATAAAGTCTGGAAGACCAAGCCAAATTTTGTAGGATTGCTAGAGAGGCAAATCAGAATCCCTGCTTGACTGCAAAAGACCTTCAGATAGATTTAGCAGACTCTGGAGTTGTTATACATTGTTCTACTGTTCAGAGACACCTGAACAAATATCGCCTCCTTGGAAGAGTCATCAGAAGAAAACCTCTCCTGCGTCCTCCTCATAAAATTCAGCGTCGAAAGTATGCAAAAGAACATTTAAACAAGCCTGATGCATTTTGGAAACAATTCCTGTGGACCGATGAGGTTATAATAGAACTCTTTGGCCACAATGATTTCAGGTATGTGTGGAGAAAAAAGGGCACAAAATTTCAGGAAAAGAACATCTCGCCAACCATTAAGAATGGGGGTGGATCAATCATGCTTTGGGGTTGTGTTGCAGCCAATGGCATGGGGAACATTTCACGGGTAAAGGGAAGAATGGATTCAATGAAATTTCAACAAATTCTTGATGCAAATATAACACCATCTCTAAAAAAGTTGAAGTTGAAAAGAGGATAGCTTCTACAAACAGATAATGATCCTAAACACATGTCAAAATCCACAAGAAATGGCCTCAAAAGGTGCAAGCTGAAGGTTTTACAATGGCCCTCACAGTCCCCTGATCAGAACATCATTTAAAATCTGTGGCTAGACCTCAAAATAGCAGTGCATGCAAGACGGTCAGGAATCTCACAGAACTGGAAGAATTTTCCAAGGAAGAATAAATGAAAATCCCTCAAACAAGAATTGAAAGACTCTTGTCTGGCTACAAAAAGCGTTTACAAGCTGTGATACTTTCAAAAGAAGTTGCTACTTGGTAGTAACCATGCAGGGTGTCCAAATTTTTGCATTGACCCATTTTCCTTTTTGTAATTTTTAAAAAATAAAAGATGAAAACATTTTTTTTGCCTAAAATATAAAGGAAATGTGTCATCTTTAACTTTCGGCCTTTTAGAGATCATTTAATCTTCAACTTGCTTAACTGTTCACAATAGCAGTAATTTTGACCAGGGGTGTCCAAACTTGTACATGCCACTGTAGATATGGAACAGAATCTAGATATGCAACAGAACCAACCTGCCTTACTACAGAACCATGTCCACTTCATTAATATTGGAACATTTGATTCTCGCAGGTGGCATGATTCCAAGTTTGCCAGCGTTTTTGCTATTGTGTATGTTCTACTCTTAGGCTGTGTTCACACGATGCGTATTTCATGCGTTTCCGCGGCGTTTTTGCAGTTGCGTAAACGCCGCGGAAACGCATGAAAAACGCATGGTAGAAGGGCAGCAATGTTCCCCAATGGAAATCCGCATGTGCTGTGCCCATGATGCTGATTTTTCCGCAGCGTTAACGCTGTGGTCAAAAATCCGCAGCATGTCAATTAATTTTGCGGAAACGCGGCGATTTCGCCGCCATTGACTTGCATTAGAACGCGCCAATTCCGCAAGACAGCATTTGTACTTGCGTAATTGGTGCGTCCTAATGTGCGGATGGTACCCGGGTGTGGAGGAGAGGAGAGTCTCATCCACACCCAGGTACCATTAAAAAAGCTGTAAAAAGAAGAATAAAATAAAAAATAAATGTATTCTTACCTTCTGTCGGCCCGCGCAGCGCTCCCGCTTGGTTCCCGGCACTTGCAGTGAGTTGTAGGACCTGCGGTGACGTCAGAGTCATGTGACGGGTCACGTGACGCTGACGTCGGCAGGTCTTTCAATTCAAAGTTGCCGGCAGCCGGGAGAACGGAGTGAGCAGGACAGCGCGGGCCATCGGAGGTAAGTATATACACTCTCTCGGTTCACACTGTATAAATCCATGCTGTTTGCATGGATTTATATAGTGTGACCTAGTTATCAAGCACTTTCCAGGTGATGCTAACATCGCCTGGAAAGCGCTTGTCAATCTGCATGCGGAAACGCATGTGAATCTGCATGTGGATCCGCATGTATTCTGCAGGAAAAACGCATGCACAATCTGCATGCGTTTTTTCTGCCAGGGAGATGCAGAAATGATGCAGAAATTTTCTGCTTCATTTCTGCATCGTGTGCACATACCCTTACACACTGCAACATTTCAAAGAAATCATAGTTTGAAAAGGCGACCGGGGAATATGTGTCTTGACCAACTAACCTGAAACCAGTACCTGGTGGATTCTCCTCACCCCACTCTTAAGGCTGACAGGTCTCTATATGTCTGCATGCATAGTGAGAGACCTGTCAGTCAAAGTGTTCTGGGCACGGAGAAGCAGTCAGGGACCGGCCTTGCTGTAGTAAACGAAGACACATAGTCCCTAGCTAGATTTTTAAGCATGTCAAAACATACATTGTTACAACAATACACTCAAACCCATATGCATGCTGCCCATAGTTTGGGGAGCATGAATTAAATGTCAGTTTCCCTTTAGAGGCCTGGAAATGCTCTTAAACTGGAGAGGATGATCTCTGTCCCTTTTTATCCCAGAGCACCCCAAAAAATCAAGAGAGTCACAGCAAACTTGAGACTATTGGCAAGTATGGGACCTGTGTTAAAGTCTTTAAAAGAAACTAAAATGTAAACAGTTCTGACTCAATGTGGAGAAAGTCTAAAATATAACAATAAGAAAACTAACTACTAGAGATGAGCTAAATTATTCGAGTGGAATAGAATTCTTCTCGAAAAATGTATATTCTCCAGAATACGGACTTTTGGGGAATTTGCCCATTTTGCTAAACCATAAACATTTTAAATAAAAAATTAATACTCATCTTACCATTTACCTGTCTTGTCCCCTCCTGCAGCTTGCCATCTGGTCCTCCATGTCTTTTCTTTTCTCCTTCCCCCATCACGGACATCTTCTTCAATCTCTTCTCTCCAGGCTAGGACTTCTGGTGCGACTAGGCTTTTGATGTCCCAGTGTGCAGTGACGTCTGAGACCTAGTCGTGCTTAGAGTGAAGCTGCCAAAGTGAAGTCACACACTAGACAAAGAGGAAAAGTAGAGATGCAGTGTACAGGATAGCTGTGGGAATGGCGGGATAGGGGAGATGAGTGTTTTTTCTTTTACAATTCCTGTTTATTAGGTTGTGAGGTCTGGAAAGATTCTTGAGCATAATAAAGAATATTCAATCGAGTAACTTCATAGCAAATCCAAGTGGTTTGCCATATTCCAATTTGGAAGATCAGCACACAGCTACTTACCACAGATGAGGACAGAATGTCGTACTTGGTGGTTTCTTATGGTCACTCATTAACTGATATTGAGACCTATGTTCTTCTCCCTCTTCTCGTGATATCACCACTTGGGAATATCCTGCAGCCCTCAATGCAAATATGCCTGCCCTTATGGTTCCATAAATTTGGTTAAACCGCACCTATCACTAAATTTTTTATTATTTAAATTAAATACAGATGTAATAACATTTATCATTTGACCAAAACATTATAAACAAGGCATATACCAAGTGGGAGAAAAACTCCCTTTCTTGGCAAGAGCCTCCACTGAACTGAGTCGACTGCAGCTGAAGTGGCCTCCAGGCAGGGGAATTCCCCCTTCTATGCTGTGATGACGTCATGCTCCCATGATGCAGTGCATCAAGGAAAGTGAACACAGTGGGCGATCTGAGCCCAGGCAGCACTGTGACTGAGCTGGATAACTCACCAGGCGGTGAGGTGCAGGCTGCTCTTGTGGTTGCTCTTGTGTTTCCTCCTTCACCTCCCCGTTCCCTTGCTCACACTGTCCAGCAATGAAGCCTCCAGTAGTGATTGTGCCCCTCCCCCACTGTCACCACAAGCACCTTTAAAGGAGAAAGATGTTGTCAGCAACAGAAACTAAATGCTGATAGAAGATACAGTACAGACCAAAAGTTTGGACACACCTTCTCATTTAAAGATTTTTCTGTATTTTCATGACTATGAAAATTGTACATTCACACTGAAGGCATCAAAACTATGAATTAACACATGTGGAATTATATACTTAACAAAAAAGTGTGAAACAACTGAAAATATGTCTTATATTCTAGGTCCTTCAAAGTAGCTACCTTTTGCTTTGATGACTGCTTTGTACACTCTTGGCATTCTCTTGATGAGCTTCAAGAGATAGTCACCGGAAATGGTCTTCCAACAATCTTGAAGGAGTTCCCAGAATTGCTTAGCACTTGTTGGCCCTTTTGCCTTCACTCTGCGGTCCAGCTCACCCCAAACTATCTCTATTGGGTTCAGGTCTGGTGACTGTGGAGGCCAGGTCATCTGGCGTAGCACCCCATCACTCTCCTTGCTTGGTCAAATAGACCTTACACAGCCTGGAGGTGTGTTTGGGGTCATTGTCCTGTTGAAAAATAAATCATGGTCCAACTAAACGCAAACCGGATGGAATAGCATGCCGCTGCAAGATGCTGTGGTAGCCATGCTGGTTCAGTATGCCTTCAATTTTGAATAAATCCCCAACAGTGTCACCAGCAAAGCACCCCCACACCATCACACCTCCTCCTCCATGCTTCACGGTGGGAACCAGGCATGTAGAGTCCATCCGCTCACCTTTTCTGCGTCACACAAAGACACGGTGGTTGGAACCAAAGATCTCAAATTTGCACTCATCAGACCAAAGCACAGATTTCCACTGGTTTAATGTCCATTCCTTGTGTTCTTTAGCCCAAACAAGTCTCTTCTGCTTGTTGCCTGTCATTAGCAGTGGTTTCCTTGCAGCTATTTTACCATGAAGGCCTGCTGCACAAAGTCTCCTCTTAACAGTTATTGTAGAGATGTGTCTGCTCCTTGAACTCTGTGTGTCATTGACCTGGTCTCTAATCTGAGCTGCTGTTAACCTGCGATTTCTGAGGCTGGTGACTCGGATAAACTTATCCTCAGAAGCAGAGGTGACTCTTGGTCTTCCTTTTCTGGGGCGGTCCTCATGTGAGCCGGTTTCTTTGTAGCGCTTGATGGTTTTTGCAACTGCACTTGAGGACACTTTCAAAGTTTTCCCAATTTTTCGCACTGACTGACCTTCATTTCTTAAAGTAATGATGGCCACTCGTTTTTCTTTACTTAGCTGCTTTTTTTTTGCCATAATACAAATTCTAACAGTCTATTCAGTAGGACTATCAGCAGTGTATCCACCAGACTTCTGCACAACACCACTGATGGTCCCAACCCCATTTATAAGGCAAGAAATCCCACTTATTAAACCTGACAGGGCACACCTGTGAAGTGAAAACCATTTCCGGTGACTACCTCTTGAAGCTCATCAAGAGAATGCCAAGAGTGTGCAAAGCAGTCATCAAAGCAAAAGGTGGCTACTTTAAAGAACTTTGAATATAAGACATATTTTCAGTTGTTTCACACTTTTTTGTTAAGTATATAATTCGACAAGTGTTAATTCATAGTTTTGATGCCTTCAGTGTGAATGTACAATTTTCATAGTCATGAAAATACATAAAAATCTTTAAATGAGAAGGTGTGTCCAAACTTTTGGTCTGTACTGTATATATATACAGGGTGGGCCATTTATATGGATACACCTAAATTAAATGGGAATGATTGGTGATATCAACTTCCTGTTTGCGGCACATTAGTATATGGGAGGGGGAAAACTTTTCCAGATGGGTGGTGACCATGGCGGCCATTTTGAAGTCTGCTATTTTGGATCCAACTATATTTTTTTCAATGGGAAGAGTGTCATGTGATACATCAAACCTATTGAAAATTTCATAAGAAAAACAATGGTGTGCTTGGTTTTAATGTAACTTTATCCTTTCATGAGTTTTTTACAAGTTTATGACCACTAATAAGATGTGTTCAAAGTGCTGCCCATTGTGTTGGATTGTCAATGCAACCCTCTTCTCTCACTCTTGACACACTGATATCAACACCGCAGAAGAAATGCTAGCACAGGCTTCCAGTATCCGTTGTTTCAGATGCTGCACATCTAGTATCTTCAAAGCATAGACAATTGCCTTCAGATGACCCCAAAGATAAAAGTCTAAGGGGGTCAGATCGGGAGACATTTGGTGGCCATTCAACTGGCCCACGATGACCAATCCACTTTCCAGGAATCTATTCATGTAGGAATGCTCGGACCTGACACCCATAATGTGGTGGTGCACCATCTTGTTGGAAAAACTCAGGGAACGTGCCATCTTCAGTGCATAAAGAGGGCAACACATCATCATGTAACAATTTCAGATATTCAGTGGCATTGAGGTTTCCATTGATGAAGAATGGCCCCACTATCTTTTTACTCCATATACCACACCATACCATCAAGATACGAGATATGCACCATCTGAAATGTAGAATGTACAAAGGGCTGCAAAAAGAAATCTAGGTAAGCACAAGGATGTTGAAATAAACTGCCAATCCCAGATACGATGGGCCTACCTGGGGGCACAGTTGCAGACTTGTGTATCTTAGGAAGTAGCTACAGCGTGGGTACCACAGGGTCACGGGTAAGGAGAAACTCGTGTTCTTGTTTGTTAATGATGTCATAAGAGCGGGCGGAATTCAATAGACGGTCTAGCCTAGATTTGAAGAAAGGGGTAGGGCCTGAAGGTAGTACCCGGTAACAGTTGGTATCCGAGAGCAGTCTCCTAGCCTCATCTAAATACATGGTCTTGGGCCACAAAACCATGTTTCAGCCCTTGTTGGCCTCCTTGATAACAATAGACTGGTCCCTGTGAAGGTTCGACAACGCCCTCCTTTCTTCAATAGAAAGATTATTATACCTGTGTCTATCCGGTCTAAGATCACGAATTTCCCTGCTAACATTCTCAAAAATATTTGGATGGCCGGGAATAATGTGAAAGAAGGAGTGTCCTGGGAGGGCAATTTACCTAGAAATCTGCCTTTATTGCTGTCCCCATCTGCCTCGCTTTCTGCCAGAAGATCCAATAGATCGCAAAGCACCTGTCTGTCACCCTCTGGTAGAGAATCCACCAGAGTGGGACGATGGTATAGGAGTTTTAAAGACAGTCGCCTACAAAATAAGTAAAGATCTTTGGTTACTACAAATTTGTCAAGTGGGTTCATGGGGGAAAAAGATAGACCCTTAGATAGAATGAAGGTTTCAGCTGGCGTAAGGATGCGATCAGAGAGGTTAATAATATGTAGGCTGTTACTTGAGGGACCAGGGAGAGCAGAGGTTGTGGAAGAGTCTATGATCTCTTGTTCCATTTCATGTTCCTTTTGGACAGGGGGGACCAATCCCTGTAGCGCCGTCGTTTTTTTCTGAGATTGTAGGTTCTTCCTTCTGCCCCTCCTGGACCGCTTTCTTGATCGCTTGGGTCGGATGATAAAAAAATCGCTAGAGGACGCTGTTGCCCCTATCGGGGCTGTGACATCCTTAGGATCGTCCATAACCCTGATGTTTCTCTTATTGCCATGGTGTGACCATCTATAGGTCCTATTGTTCTCAAGGTCCAGCCTATCCCGTTGGAACTTATTTTTCTTACCCTTGATTACATCCTTCTCATAAAGATCAATGGTGGTTTTTAACTTTTGCCTGAAGGGAGTCACCAATTCTTGCAAATCAAATTTATCCAGCTTACTCTCCTTTGCCTTAAAGTCTTCCATTAATTTGGCCATTAGGGAGTAATCATGCTCAATGAGCATCCGCGTAATGATGCCTGAGCATTTCTTCTGCGGTATTGCTATCAGTGTGTCAAGAGTCGGAGAAGAGGGTTGCATTGACAATCCAACACAATGGGCAGCACTTTGCGTGTGTGTATATATATATATATATATATATATATATATATATATATATATATATATATATATATAATATATGCGTGTGTACATATACAGTACAGACCAAAAGTTTGGACACACCTTCTCATTTTAAGATTTTTTTGTATTTTCATGACTAGGAAAATTGTACATTCACACTGAAGGCATCAAAACTATGAATTAACACATGTGGAATTATATACTTAACAAAAAAGTGTGAAACAACTGAAAATATGTCTTATATTCTAGGTTCTTCAAAGTAGCCACCTTTTGCTTTGATGACTGCTTTGCACACTCTTGGCATTCTCTTGATGAGCTTCAAGAGGTAGTCACCGGAAAGGGTTTTCACTTCACAGGTGTGCCCTGTCAGGTTTAATAAGTGGGATTTCTTGCCTTATAAATGGGGTTGGGACCATCAGTTGTGTTGTGCAGAAGTCTAGTGGATACACAGCTGATAGTCCTACTGAATAGACTGTTAGAATTTGTATTATGGCAAGAAAAAAGCAGCTAAGTAAAGAAAAAAGAGTAGCCATCATTATTTTAAGAAATGAAGGTCAGTCAGTGCGAAAAATTGGTCAAATTTTGAAAGTGTCCCCAAGTGCAGTTGCAAAAACAATCAAGCGCTACAAAGAAACTGGCTCACATGAGGACTGCCCCAGGAAAGGAAGACCAAGAGTCACCTCTGCTTCTGAGGATAAGTTTATCCGAGTCACCAGCCTCAGAAATTGCAGATTAACAGTAGCTCAGATTAGAGACCAGGTCAATGCCACACAGAGTTCTAGCAGCAGACACATCTCTTCAACATCTGTTAAGAGGAGACTTTGTGCAGCAGGCCTTCATGGTAAAATAGCTGCTAGGAAACCACTGCTAAGGACAGGCAACAAGCAGAAGAGACTTGTTTGGGCTAAAGAACACAAGGAATGGACATTAGACCAGTGAAAATCTATGCTTTGGTCTGATGAGTCCAAATTTGAGATCTTTGGTTTCAACCACCGTGTCTTTGTGCGACGCAGAAAAGGTGAACGGGTGGACTCTACATGCCTGGTTCCCACCGTGAAGCATGGAGGAGGAGGTGTGATGGTGTGGGGGTGCTTTGCTGGTGACACTGTTGGGAATTTATTCAAAATTGAAGGCATACTGAACCAGCATGGCTACCACAGCATCTTGCAGCAGCATGCTATTCCATCCGGTTCGCGTTTAGTTGGACAATCATTTATTTTTCAACAGGACAATGACCCCAAACACACCTCCAGGCTATGTAAGGGCTATTTGACCATGAGGTAGAGTGATGGGTTGCTATGCCAGATGACCTGGCCTCCACAATCACCAGACCTGAACCCAATCGAGATGGTTTGGGGTGAGCTGAACCACAGAGTGAAGGCAAAAGGGCCAACAAGTGCTAAGCATCTCTGGGAACTCCTTCAAGATTGCTGGCAGACCATTTCCGGTGACTACCTCTTGAAGCTCATCAAGAGAATGCCAAGAGTGTGCAAAGCAGTCATCATAGCAAAAGGTGGCTACTTTGAAGAACCTAGAATATAAGAAATATTTTCAGTTGTTTCACACTTTTTTGTTAAGTATATAATTCCACATGTGTTAATTCATAGTTTTGATGCCTTCAGTGTGAATGTACAATTTTCATAGTCATGAAAATACAGAAAAATCTTAAAATGAGAAGGTGTGTCCAAACTTTTGGTCTGTACTGTATATATATATATATATATATATATATACTGTATATATTACATGCGTATGTATGTGTGTATATATATATATATATATATATATATAATGCATGCGTATGTGTGTGTATATATATAATTTATTTATATATGCGTGTGTGTGTATAGATTATATATATAGAGAGAGAGATAGCTAGAGATAGCGGTCTTTTATGTAACTGCACAATATGGCTGGGTCTCTGTCTACATAATACATTTATATGTAGCGCTCCCTTGAGATATATATGTATATATATATATATATATATATATATATATATATATATATACAGTGCCTACAAGTAGTATTCAACCCCCTGCAGATTTAGATGGTTGACACATGCGGAATTAACTTGGCATTGTGACATTTGTACTGTAGATCAGCCTGGAAGTGGGAAATGCACGGCAGCAAATTTTTTTTTTTTTTTTTTAAAAAAACGTTAAAAGTTAATTCAGAGTGTCATTTATTATTCAACTCCTCAAACCACAAGAATTCTGTTTGGTCCCCCTAAAGTATTAAGAAGTAGTTCAGGCACCAAGAATAATGAGCTTCACATGTGTGGATTAAAGATCTCTTTTGCCAGCCTTTTCTGACTATTTAAGACCCTCCCCAAATTTGTGAACAGCACTCAGACATGGTCAACATGGGAAAGACAAAGGAGCATTCCAAGGCCATCAGCGACAAGATCATGGAGGGTCACAAGGCTGGCAAGGGGTACAAAACCCTTTCCAAGGAGTTGGGCCTACCTGTCTCCACTGTTGGGAGCATCATCCATAAGTGGAAGGCTTATGGAACTACTGTTAGCCTTTCACGGCCTGGACAGCCTTTGAAAGTGTCCTCCCGTGCCGAGGCCAGGCTTGTCCGAAGAGTCAAGGCTAACCCAATGACAACAAGGAAGGAGCTCCGGGAAGATCTCATGGCAGTGGGGACATTGGTTTCAGTCAATACCATAAGTAACGTACTCCACCGCAATGGTCTCCGTTCCAGATGAGCCTGTATGGTACCTTTACTTTCAAAGCGTCATGTCAAGGCTCGTCTACAGTTTGCTCATGATCACTTGGAGGACTCTGAGACAGACTGGTTCAAGATTCTATGGTCTGATGAGACCAAGATCGAGATCTTTGGTGCCAACCACACACGTGACGTTTGGAGACTGGATGGCACTGCATACGACCCCAAGAATACCATCCCTACAGTCAAGCATGGTGGTGGCAGCATCATGCTGTGGGGCTGTTTCTCAGCCAAGGGGCCTGGCCATCTGGTCCGCATCCATGGGAAGATGGATAGCACAGCCTACCTGGAGATTTTGGCCAAGAACCTCCGCTCCTCCATCAAGGATCTTAAGATGGGTCGTAATTTCATCTTCCAACAAGACAACGACCCAAAGCACACAGCCAAGAAAACTAAGGCCTGGTTCAAGAGGGAAAAAGTCAAGGTGTTGGAGTGGCCTAGTCAGTCTCCTCACCTTAACCCAATTGAAAACTTGTGGAAGGAGCTCAAGAATAAAGTCCACATGAGACACCCAAAGAACCTAGATAACTTGGAGAAGATCTGCATGGAGGAGTGGGCCAAGATAACTCCACAGACCTGTGCCGGCCTGATCAGGTCTTATACAGTTATATGAAAAAGTTTGGGCACCCCTATTAATCTTAAGCTTAATGTTTTATAAAAATTGGTGTTTTTGCTACAGCTATTTCAGTTTGATATATGTAATAACTAGAGATGAGCGTTGTTCTACTCGAACTGTTCGCCAATCTCAAATTTGAGCTGTTTTGGGCGGTGTTCGAGCCGTTCGGCGAACACGAACAATTTGAGAAAAATTCGGCTGTTCGAGGTTATGTTCGATAACTGTTCGTGCACCAAAATCATAACTGGATTTTTTCTCAGTAATGATGAAAATTAATGTTAATACGCAGTTTGAGTGTACAGCGGGGTGGGGGGAGGGGCAGGGGATGGATCTCTGCAGGAACAATGAAGATCTCCATTTTTTTTTTCTCTTTCCCGCATTTACAGTGGGGAGGTGCAATCTGTCAGCCTATCAGCAGCGCACACACGGAGCGAAGTGCTGTTTTTCACACAAGCAAGGGCATGTGTCATTGGCAGTGTATGTCACATGTCCTTGCCCTATAAGACCAAGCCATTTTCCCCGTCGCCACCATTTTCTCACTGCTGCAGCTGCGTGTTAGACGGCAGCGCTGTTGCTGTGTGCGCTATACCTTGTTAATTTCAAGCCAATTTTCGCACAAATCTACAGATAGCTTGGGAGTAGGGAATAGTTGTGATTGCAGTCCTTTTAAGGACTAGGTTACAGCATTTCCTATGTCTTTTATCAGGCAGGTCTGTGCTCTTAAATAGATAGGTTGTGGGAGTAAAGACTAATTGTAATTGGAGTCCTTTTCAGGACTAGGTTACATCAGTTCCTATCAGTTTTTGCCAGGCAGGTCTGTGCCAGTGCTGTGCAAGTTTTTTTCACAGAATTTGGCTGAATCTAGCAAAGCTAATCCTTTTTGGCCTATTGCAGAGTGTGTTAGTCAGTGGAATAGCCTATCTGTGTTGAAAGATATACCACCTGTGTATAGAATACCAATTTTTTTACTGCACCTAGTGAAGTAAAATCTTTTGGGCATAGCATCATTCTATTAGTCCATCTATACTGACCTCCATAAGGTTGCAAACTGAATATATTTTTTTCTGCATCTACCTCTGAAAAAATATTGGGCTTCTAGCTGTGTGTGGGACTTGTTGTATTAGTCCATCTATACTGACCTCCATCAGGTTGCAAATTAAAAATAATTTTTATCTGCATCTACAGTACCTCTGAAAAAATATTTGGGCTTCTAGCTGTGTGTGGGACTTGTTCTATTAGTCCATCTATACTGACCTCCATCAGGTTGCAAATTGAATATAATTTTTATCTGCATCTAGCTCTGAAAAAATATTTGGCCTTCTAGCAGTGTGTGGGACTTTCTCTATTAGTCCATCTATACTGACCTCCATCAGGATGCAAATTAAAAATAATTTTTATCTGCATCTACCTCTGAAAAAATATTGGGCTTCTAGCTGTGTGTGGGACTTGTTGTATTAGTCCATCTATACTGACCTCCATCAGGTTGCAAACTGAATATATGTTTTTCTGCATCTACCTCTGAAAAAATATTGGGCTTCTAGCTGTGTGTGGGACTTGTTCTATTAATCCATCTATACAGACCTCCATCAGGTTGCAAACTGAATATATTTTTTTCTGCATCTACCTCTGAAAAAATATGTGGCATTCTAGCAGTGTGTGGGACTTTCTCTATTAGTCCATCTATACTGACCTCCATCAGGTTGCAAACTGAATATAATTTTTTTCTGCGTCTAGCTCTGAAAAAATATTTGGCCTTCTAGCAGTGTGTGGGACTTTCTCTATTAGTCCATCTATACTGACCTCCATCAGGTTGCAAATTCAAAATAATTTTTTGTCTGCATCTAGCTCTGAAAAAATATTGGGCTTCTAGCTGTGTGTGGGACTTGTTGTATTAGTCCATCTATACTGACCTCCATCAGGTTGCAAATTAAAAATAATTTTTATCTGCATCTACAGTACCTCTGAAAAAATATTTGGGCTTCTAGCTGTGTGTGGGACTTGTTCTATTAGTCCATCTATACTGACCTCCATCAGGTTGCAAATTGAATATAATTTTTATCTGCATCTAGCTCTGAAAAAATATTTGGCCTTCTAGCAGTGTGTGGGACTTTCTCTATTAGTCCATCTATACTGACCTCCATCAGGTTGCAAATTAAAAATAATTTTTATCTGCATCTTCCTCTGAAAAAATATTTGGGCTTCTAGCTGTGTGTGGGACTTGTTCTATTAATCCATCTATACAGACCTCCATCAGGTTGCAAACTGAATATATTTTTTTCTGCATCTACCTCTGAAAAAATATTGGGCTTCTATCTGTGTGTGGGACTTGATGTATTAGTCCATCTATACTGACCTCCATCAGGTTGCAAACTGAATATATTTTTTTCTGCATCTACCTCTGAAAAAATATTGGGCTTCTAGCTGTGTGTGGGACTTGTTCTATTAATCCATCTATACAGACCTCCATCAGGTTGCAAACTGAATATATTTTTTCTGCATCTACCTCTGAAAAAATATGTGGCCTTCTAGCAGTGTGTGGGACTTTCTCTATTAGTCCATCTATACTGACCTCCATCAGGTTGCAAATTCAAAATAATTTTTTGTCTGCATCTAGCTCTGAAAAAATATTGGGCTTCTAGCTGTGTGTGGGACTTGTTGTATTAGTCCATCTATACTAACCTCCATCAGGTTGCAAACTGAATATATTTTTTTCTGCATCTACCTCAGAAAAAATATTGGGCTTCTAGCTGTGTGTGGGACTTGTTCTATTAGTCCATCTATACAGACCTCCATCAGGTTGCAAACTGAATATATTTTTTTCTGCATCTACCTCTGAAAAAATATTGGGCTTCTAGCTGTGTGTGGGACTTGTTCTATTAATCCATCTATACAGACCTCCATCAGGTTGCAAACTGAATATATTTTTTTCTGCATCTACCTCTGAAAAAATATTGGGCTTCTAGCTGTGTGTGGGACTTGTTCTATTAATCCATCTATACAGACCTCCATCAGGTTGCAAACTGAATATATTTTTTTCTGCATCTACCTCTGAAAAAATATTGGGCTTCTAGCTGTGTGTGGGACTTGTTCTATTAATCCATCTATACAGACCTCCATCAGGTTGCAAACTGAATATATTTTTTTCTGCATCTACCTCTGAAAAAATATTGGGCTTCTAGCTGTGTGTGGGACTTGTTGTATTAGTCCATCTATACTGGCCTCCATCAGGTTGCAAACTGAATATATTTTTTTCTGCATCTACCTCTGAAAAAATATTGGGCCTTCTAGCAGTGTGTGGGACTTTCTCTATTAGTCCATCTATACTGACCTCCATCAGGTTGCAAATTCAAAATAATTTTTTGTCTGCATCTAGCTCTGAAAAAATATTGGGCTTCTAGCTGTGTGTGGGACTTGTTGTATTAGTCCATCTATACTGACCTCCATCAGGTTGCAAATTAAAAATAATTTTTATCTGCATCTACAGTACCTCTGAAAAAATATTTGGGCTTCTAGCTGTGTGTGGGACTTGTTCTATTAGTCCATCTATACTGACCTCCATCAGGTTGCAAATTGAATATAATTTTTATCTGCATCTAGCTCTGAAAAAATATTTGGCCTTCTAGCAGTGTGTGGGACTTTCTCTATTAGTCCATCTATACTGACCTCCATCAGGTTGCAAATTGAATATAATTTTTATCTGCATCTAGCTCTGAAAAAATATTTGGCCTTCTAGCAGTGTGTGGGACTTTCTCTATTAGTCCATCTATACTGACCTCCATCAGGTTGCAAATTAAAAATAATTTTTATCTGCATCTACCTCTGAAAAAATATTTGGGCTTCTAGCAGTGTGTGGGACTCATTGTATTAGGCCATCTATACCAAGCTCCACCAGCTTTGAAATTAATAATAATTTTTAGCTGCATCTAGCCCTGAAAATAATTTTTCCCAATAGTGGTAGCAATAGAAATATGGGGCGCGCGCCTGGCTAACAAAAATATACGCTTCATAACACAAAACACCAGCCTAGCGCACTGCAATAATAAGATGGCATCATCGTCTCTCCCAGTGCTAGGCCTACTACGCAGGCTAGTATTCCTGTGCCTAAAACACAATGTATGGGTCCGTGCTAGCCACTATGCTGAGGGGTATAAATCTGCTGCTAACGCTTTATAACAATTCAATTGGCAGATTTTCACAGAGCTCTTCCACAACGCCCACCCATCGGGCAACAGTTGCCCACCCTCCCTATGGGATCTAGTGGCGAATAGTTGATGCCATTAATCAGAGCGTCAGTTGCCCCGTCAACGTGGCAAGCATACGGTAAGGCATGGGAAGAGTGGACACGACTACTAGCAGGCAGACGGGTTGACCAATATGAACAAGCCAGATCACAAGTCACCATAGAATTTCTCCACCAGCTAATGATGAGGGGCATATCAGGGGCGTCAGCGCAGCGGTGTCTGACCGGAGTAGCATTTCACTTCCAACTACTGAATTGGGGAGATGTGACAAAGATTCATCATCAGACAATCCATAAAAGGGTGGAAAAGGGGTCAGCCAAGTCAGGAATGTAGACGTCCCGTCCCGTGTCACTAAAACTGATTTCTCACATCTTATCCCTAACACCATTAACATGACACTAACAATTTGAAGCAACACTAATGTCTACTGCATTTGTGATCGCCTTCTTCGGGGCGCTATGTATAAGCGAATTAGACCCTCAATCCAAAATTACCACCAGTGGACGCTTATTACACCAGGAAGTAGTCATAGCCAATAATGCAATACGTGTACGCACACACCAATCGAAAACGGTTCCAGCGGGCAGGGGTACTTGGGTACTTCTACAACCCACAAACGGTACACTGAGTCGGGTAACAATAGTAAAAACATATCTAACCATCAGATCGCAAAGTAATTTCTTCGTATCACACATTGATGGAACGCCATTATCAAGATACCTGTTCCAAGCTATTTTTAATAAATGCATAACATCGGCAGGGAACCACCCCAAAGATTACGGGACACACTCATTCCGCATAGGTGCGGCCACGGAAGCAGCAAGAGCAGGACTGTCAGAAACGGAAGTTCAGAGGATAGGGAGATGGCGATCCACGTGTTTGGCGAGATACATAAGACCGGACTTGTTATCCTAACGTGGTTTGTTTCTTTTACAGGTGACGCTAAGCCAACAGTGTGAGTGATAGGCCACTCGTATATATATTGGGCACAAAAAAGGGCGAAAGTACGCCCAGGCGGGAGGAAATTAGAGTTTCATAACACATATTTCAACTGGAGAGGTATTAGAGGCCTGCTATGGCCACAGGTACTAATGGAGGTAATCAAGTTAGGGAGAGAGGCAAGAGGTCCGGTCATCTTAGTTATACAGGCCGGGGGAAACAACCTAGGTCATCACAAGAGCGCATAACTAATGGCAATAATGAAACTAGACACTGAGCGCTTCAGAGAATTTTTCACAAAATTAGCTATAGTATGGTCAGAGATTGTGCCGATAGCGGTAAGACAAGGTGCGCGAGACATCACGGCCATCGAATGGACAAGGCGGGTAATAAATATTCGGATGGCAAAATTTAGAAGAGACAGAGGCGGTGTAGTGATACGACACCGACAACTGGAAGGAGATAAAGCAGGCCTCATACGGCCCGACGGTGTTCACTTAATAGATATTGGACTGGACATATTCCTGTCAGGACTCCAGGACGGAGTGGAACAAGCGTTAAGAGTGATGGGTGGGGGTCAGAGTCCTGCATACGAGTACGCTGGATCCTCCGTGGCCTGGAAATAGAAAGGACATGTTGGAGAGTTACACTTGTTGGCCAACTTGCCGGAGTGGGGACCCAGGGCATGCTGCAACAAGCTGAATTATTTTAGAAATAAAATGCCTTTCTAATGGAATGAGTATAAAGAGTTAATAAAGCTGTGACCGATCCTCACCCATCCAGTTGTAAGAGTTACATTATTGGGTTGTCCATGAAAGGGGGGCGGTAGGGGGGCTGAGCATCTGGGTTTGGTTGGGGGTCCCCACAGTCTGCCTAGGCTAGATTAATTTAAAAATTCTTATTAGATACACAGGCGGTGCAGCTTGCTTCGCAGCTGGGCTACTACGCCCAAAGTATTGCCTAGGCTAGATGCAGTTAAAAATTCTACGCTGACTAGCAGACACTGAAGATTTGGAGCAGACCTCTGAGTAAACAGCTCTTCAGACTCAACCATCTGTGTTACCCCAAGCCATAGTGTATGTAGTTTCTTACAGTTAAAAGGGGGGGGTGCGACCCAACCCACCTGGAATTGACGATGCCAACGTCACGTAAGACACAGCAAGGGGACTCCCAAAATTGTGGCACAGACACCACTTAACCCTAGAACGCATACCTGTGGCCTTGCAGGCCCGCCCAGTTAATTGTTTTCTATTTTCTGCAAGATTGCTTTAGTTAGAATTTTGAAACTCTAGGTATTCTTCATGTATATAGTTGTTTGTCATTTGAGTTTGAGTTATTCCATGTTATTTGCACACGGGCCTAAAGGGCCCCAGGTATGTGAAAGTGTAGATTTTTATGGTCATGCGTTCTAGGGTTAAGTGGCATCAATTGCCCCACTGTTGCTTAAAACAGTTGGTGAGGTGATTTTACCAAATCCCCAAGCTTTTAGTCTCCCAAGGATGACACAGGGGTAGAAATGTCCTTGCGAATCCATGATTTGATCATCTTTATGAACGTGAGTCTGTCTACATTCTCAGTGAACAGCCGCGTGCGCTTATCTGTCAGCACACCACCAGCAGCGCTGAACACACGTTCAGAGAGAACGCTGGCTGCATGGCATGACAAGATCTCCAAGGCGTGAGTGGCGAGCTCCGGCGATTTTTCAAGATTGGAATACCAAAATGAGCAAGGGTCCAGTGACACAGTCATGGCTTCGATGTTCACTTGGAGATTCTCCTGTACCATCCTCTCTAGGCATTGACTATGTGTCAGACTTCTTGTCTCCTGTGGCCTTGCAAAGGATGGTCTAAAAAAGTGGTGAAACGATTCCACAAAATTGCTGTTACCAGCAGATACTGTGTTACTGTTACTGTTTGAGTGATGAAGACTCGACAGTCCCACCGTTGGCAAGTTAGAACTGTGAGATTCACTACGTGCACCACTGGTGTTTTGTGGAAAAGCACATGTAAGATTCTGCAAAAGATACTCCTGCATTCGTCAATACCTTTTTATGGCAGGAATTATTTCGGCAAATATACTTTTGTACCGGGGATCTAAGAGTGTGGCAACCCAGTAGTCGGGATTACTTAGAATTCTGACAATCCGGGGGTCATGTTGCAGGTAGTGCAGCAAGAAGGCACTCATGTGTCTTGCGCATCCAGAAGGACCAAGTCCTTGTTGTGTTGGTAGCGAGGTAAGAATCATGCTTCCTTCCTCTGCCCTCTCCCTCCAACCTCGCACAACAGAAATGTGATCAAGGTCTCCCTCATCTGATGAGTCTTCCATGCCCATTGCCAGTTCGTCCTCCACGTCTTCCTCGGCTCCTGCACCTTCCTCAACAGTTTGGCTGCTACCATGCGCCCTGGTTAATCCCTCTCCCCCACCCTCCCATGCCTGCCGCCTTGGTGCTGCCAACCGTCTGGACCTTGGAGATGTTATCCCTTCCGCATACGACTCCTCCTCTACTTCCTCCACCTACTCTTGTCCCACCACCTGACTCCGAATTCTGTTTAACATGTGCTCCAGCATGTAAATCACCGTAATAGTCATGCTGATAATGGCATCGTCAGCACTAAACATCTTCGTCGCCATTTCAAGACTGTGCAGAAGGGTGCATAGGTCCCTGATCTGAGACCACTCCTCCACCGTGATTTGCCCCACCTCTGGATCTCGTTGGCCCAGGCTATACGTCAGAACGTATTGCACCAGGGCTTGTCGGTGCTGCCACAGTCGCTGCAACATGTGCAGAGTTGAATTCCACCGTGTCGGCACATCGCATTTCAGCCGGTGAACTGGCAGGCCCAACGACTTCTGTAGAGATGTAAGTCGTTGAACTGCGGGATGCGAACGGCGGAAGTGAGCACACAGCGACCGTGCACTCTGCAGAAAGCCATCTAGTCCGGGATAGTGGGCTAAAAATTGCTGGACAACCAGGTTCAACACGTGAGCCATACAAGGCACGTGTGTGACATTGCCCCGGCGAAGTGCCGCACCCAGGTTTGCAGCATTGTCGCACATGGCCTTCCCTGGTTGCAGGTCCAGTGGAGACAACCTTTCATGAAACTGGGTCTCCAGAGCTGACCAAAACTCCTCAGCTGTGTGACTCACATTTCCCACACATTTCAAAGTAAACACTGA
Source organism: Phyllobates terribilis (assembly GCF_046119375.1). Lineage (NCBI taxonomy): Eukaryota > Metazoa > Chordata > Amphibia > Anura > Dendrobatidae > Phyllobates > Phyllobates terribilis. Next base: position 731,526,899 of record NW_027362763.1, on the reverse strand, counting down.
TGCGTTGAGCCCTGCTGCCAGCATAGTAAGGAGGTATGCAGGATTCCTTCTGCGCAGTTAGAAAGCAGTTGGCATTACCAGACAGGCTTTGGGTGCAGGTGGAGGACCGAGAGGAGGTTGAGGAGGCAGAAGCAGTGGAGGAAGTTCAAGATAAAGAGGATTAACACACAACTCGTGGGGACGGTAAGACTTGGACAGCAGCCCCTTGTCCTGCTGTCACCATAGTTACCCAGTGCCCAGTCAGCGACATGTAACGCCCCTGTCCATGCCTTCTCATCCAAGTGTCTGTGGTGAAGTGCACCCTGTCACACACAGAGTTTCTCAAAGAAGCGGTGATGTTGTGTGCGACATGCTAGTGGAGCGCAGGCACACCTTTCTTTGAGAAGTAGTGCCGACTGGGCATCTGGTACTGGGGCACTGTGACTGACATAAGGTCTTGAAAATCCTCTGTGTCCTCCAGGTGGAAAGGCAGCATTTCTGTAGCCAATAGCTTGCAGATGGTGAAATTCAACCTCTTAGCTTTCTCATGGCTAGGAGGAAATGGTCTTTTACTTTTCCACATCTGAGGGACCGAGGGCTGGCTGTTGTGCTTAGACGGTGTTGAGTAGGGTGTCCCCGGCAACTGCCGGTCTGTGAGGAAGATGCAGGCGGACATGTTAGGTTGCCTTGATCCAAAGGTGGTGCTCTCGATGTCGGAGAGCGCTCAACACTAGCAGGTGTTTCCACTTCCCAATGAACTGACGACCTGCCAATCACACTGGCTGTTGCGGGTAAAGAGGTGGCAGGTCTGCGTCCAAAAACATGTGTGACTGCTGTCCCCCCAGTCACAGAGGATGAAGAGGCTGCGGATGCACAAGATGGTGCAGACGGTGGTTGGCCCAGCCGGCTAGGCTGCATTGTAGCACAGTGAGCTTCCCACTGCAACTTATTCTTCATATCCATGTGACGGTACATGCATGAAGTACTCAAACTATGTATTTTTAGGCCTCTACTTAGCTTTTGCTGACAAATATTACAGATAACATGAGTTGGGTCATCCTTATCGATCTGAATAAATGCCCAGGCTATGCAAGGCATAAAGCCCATGTGACCTGAAGAGCCACTACGACTTGTGGTCAGAGGCAGAGTTGTGGTTGAGGATGCAGTTGTTGACGTGCTTCCAGTACTCCGTCTCTGTTCAGGAAGGCGCAACCTAACCTCGTCGTCAATAGCATCTGTGATGCCCCGCTGCGCTTGGTATCACAGATCCTACAAAAGTGCATTGATGGAATCCTCCACAAGAGGCCCCCATAGACATTCACACATCTCCACCTTCCACCTCAGACCAGCAGAGGGAGCCCGTTAGGGATATAAATAGGGAAGGTGAATCTAGGCAGTTCAGTTGCTCTGAAGAGTTCCTGCAGTAGAGAAGCCTAAGAGAGGTCAGTCTGCAGTGGAGCTCAGTCTAGTCTAGAGAACGCAGTTAATAGTTCAGCAGTGGAGCACGAGGCTCCTGCTTGCTAGATTCAGGGAGCCCAGATAGAGCTTAAGGTGTGCCGGTGCCGTAAGATCAGTGAAGCGCGGCAAGCTGCCGTTAGTGTGTATAGCCTAGTGAGGGCCCGAGTAGGCCGAAGGCGAGTGGCGAGTTAGTACATAAGGGGCAGAGGAGCTTAACCAGCTCACCCCGAAGCATTTACTGGACACAGGATCCGAGCTTACCGGTATCTCTATGACCCAGTAAGGCATAACCGGAATCCCTGGAGAACTACAAGTCCCAGGATCGCTAAGGTGCTGATATGTAACAGAGCCAGGAGATGCTTAGGCCCCGCATACTGGGAGCGTGAACTCCAAGAGAAGGCCCTACCACAAGGTCAGCCAGCGCAGGACAGAGACAAAGTTAGGCCTAGCTCCAGGCAGGTCAGAAACTTACTACGCAGAGGCAAGAAACAGGAGGCCCTACACCCACTCATTGGGGAGGATCCTGATATGCACCCTTCACCCTACAGTGCTCCGGGATGTGCCTGAATTTCCACCAGTAAAAGGTACTGAAGTGACTACCGTGTCCATTCCCGTTCTTGCTCTGACCCAGCTGGGTCTCGCCTGTCCTGCATTCCCCCTGCATACGCTGCCCTGAGACCTAGCTCCACCTGTGGGGAGCTATACCATCGAGCTGCCTTATCACCGGCCTCAGTGGACTGCTGCAGCGCTGGTGCTTGTCACCAGATACCACAGGTGGCGTCATGAACTCTTATAAAATTAACAATTATCCACCCTTTTAAAGAGAGACCCCAGGGTACGGGCCAGGGAGCCGACCACCGCGACATCCCCAAGGCCAGGCAAATGCCCGGGTACCGAGTCATCCCCATCCCCAGGGCTAGTCACATCCTCCTCCACCTCCTCTGTTGACCTCATCGACTGTCTGACTGTGGGTTGACAGTAAGTGGGATCTCCAACCTCGTCATCATCACCCTGTGTGTTATCACACCCGTCGCCCTCAGAGCCAACCTCTTCCTGCCCTGACCGAAAAGTCAAGTTGTCGCTCCAATCAGGTATTTGAGTCTCATCATCGTCTTCATCATTGTCTCCACCAACAGGAGTTACAGTTTGGGAACAAGGGTCTACATTATGCTCAGAACCTTCTTCATCTGGTCCTGGATCCAACTTATAAAGATTCTGGGCATCGGATCAGATCATTTCCTCATCTGGATTAACAGAAGCTCTGGAGCAGACCTCCGTTTCCCAGTCTATAGTATGAGTAAACAGCTGGGCAGACTCAGCCATCTGTGTTACCCCATACTCAGACGGGCAGCTGGAGACTTGGGAGCTGTGAGGAAGCAATTGCGATTGGGGTGACACCTCTGAGGACTGGAGTATTTGTGATGTTGAAATTGATGTGATGGAGAGCCCACTTGAAGGAGCACTTGATATCCATTGAAGCACCTGCTGTTTCTGTGCCTCATCTAGAATTTGTAGCGATGGGCGTGTCCGTAAGAATGGGATCGCATCACATTGTCCACGAAAAGAAGTCGACATCTTAGTTTGGCTGGAAGATGGTCTTTCTTCTGCAGATGTTACTCCCCCCCCCACCGTGGGGGGCCTCGACCCACCGGCGGACAGGCACCAGTATTGGGATAGGGGGGCTGGCCGTCAGGGTCCACCGCGGCTCTGGCACAAACCCGGCGACACAGAGGTGGCACAGGCAGGAACGGACTGGCCGTGTCGGCTTCTCACTTTTTGGATTTTAGAAGGGCATGACATGCCTATATCTGTGTCTCCCCCTCCTTTTACTCCTCCACCTCTTTTCTTTTCGCATGACTATATGTACTTGTCACTTTTCCATGTGTTAGTTGTGTCTTCTGAGCAGTTTGTCAGCTTTTGGACACCTTTGAAGGTGTTTTCTATGTGTTTCTATGTGTTTTTGTTTGCCTGCCATTGGATTTAACGGTGTTCGAAGGTGTTCGACGAACAGTTCGACGAACAGTTCGGCGAACACACGGGTGTTCGACGAACCGAACTGAACTCGAACACTACGGGGGTGGCTCAACACTAGTAATAACTGTTGGACACAGTAATGTTTCTGTCTTGAAATGAGGTTTACTGTACTAACAGAAAATGTGCAATCTGCATTCAAACTAAATTTGACAGGTGCATAAGTATGGGCACCCTTATCATTTTCTTGTTTCAAATACTCCTACCTACTTTTTACTGATTTACTAAAGCACTTTTTTTGGTTTTGTAACCTCATTGAGCTTTGAACTTCATAGCCAGGTGTATGCAATCATGAGAAAAGCTACTTAAAGTGGCCACTTGCAAGTTGTTCTCCTGTTTGAATCTCCTCTGAAGAGTGGCATCATGGGCTCCTCAAAACAACTGTCAAATGATCTGAAAACAAAGATTATTCAACATAGTTGTTCAGGGGAAGGATACAAAAAGCTGTCTCAGCGATTTAACCTGTCAGTTTCCACTGTGAGGAACATAGTAAGGAAATGGAAGAACACAGGGACAGTTCTTGTTAAGGCCAGAAGTGGCAGGCCAAGAAAAACATCAGAAAGGCAGAGAAGAAGAATAGTGAGATCAGTCAAGGACAATCCTCAGACCACCTCCAGAGAGCTGCAGCATCAACTTGCTGCAGTTGGTGTCACTGTGCATCGGTCAACTATACAACGCACTTTGCACAAGGAGAAGTTGTATGGGAGAGTAATGCAAAAGAAGCCGTTTCTGCAAGCACGCCACAAACAGAGTCGGCTGAGGTATGCAAAAGCACATTTGGAGAAGCCAATTTCTTTTTGGAAGAAGGTCCTGTGGACTGATGAAACCAAGACTGAGTTGTTTGGTCACACAAAAAGGTGTTATGCATGGTGGCAAAAAAAACACAGCATTCCAAGAAAAACACTTGCTACCCACAGTAAAATTTGGTGGAGGTTCCATCATGCTTTGGGGCTGTGTTGCCAATGCCGTCACCGGGAATCTTGTTAAAGTCGAGGGACGCATGGATTCCACTCATTATCAGCAGATTCTTGACAATAATGTTCAAGAATCAGTGACAAAGTTGAAGTTACGCAGGGGATGGATCTTTCAGCAAGACAATGATCCAAAACACCGCTCCAAATCTACTCAGGCATTCATGCAGAGGAACAATAACAATGTTCTGGAATGGCCATCCCAGTCCCCAGACCTGAATATCATTGAACATCTGTGGGATCATTTGAAGAAGGCTGTCCATGCTCGGTGACCATCAAACTTAACTGAACTGGAATTGTTTTGTAAAGAGGAATGGTCAAAAATACCTTCATCCAGGATCCAGGAAATCATTAAAAGCTACAGGAAGCGACTAGAGGCTGTTATTTTTGCAAAAGGAGGATCTACTAAATATTAATGTCACTTTTCTGGTGAGGTGCCCATACTTATGCACCTGTCAAATTTTGTTTGAATGCAGATTGCACATTTTCTGTTAGTACAATAAACCTCATTTCAAGGCAGAAACATTACTGTGTCCAACAGTTATTACATATATCAAACTGAAATAGCTGTTGCAAAAACACCAATTTTTAGAAAACATTAAGCTTAAGATTAATAGGGGTGCCCAAACTTTTTCATATAACTGTAAAAGACGATTATTAGCTGTAATTGCAAACAAGGGTTATTCCACAAAATATTAAACATAGGGGTTGTATAATAATTGACCCATACTTTTATGTTTAAAATTTAATAAAATTCAACTGAGCAACATAACTTTTTGGTTTGTAAGATTTATGCTTCTGTTCATAAAACCTACTCTCGTTTGCAGTTTGAAGGCTCTAACTTATTTGCATCTTTTCAAACCAGCTAAATCTGCAGGGGGTTGAATACTACTTGTAGGCACTGTATACAGTACAGACCAAAAGTTTGGACACACCTTCTTCATTTAAAGATTTTTCTGTATTTTCATGACTATGAAAATTGTACATTCACACTGAAGGCATCAACACTATGAATTAACACATGTGGAATTATATACTTAACAAAAAAGTGTGAAACAACTGAAAATATGTCTTATATTCTAGGTTTTTTAAAGTAGCCACATTTTGCTTCACAGGTGTCCCCTGTCAGGATTAATAAGTGGGATTTCTTGCCTTATAAATGGGGTTGGGACCATCAGTTGTGTTGTGCAGAAGCCAGGTGGATACACAGCTGATAGTCCTACTGAATAGACTGTTAGAATTTGTATTATGGCAAGAAAAAAGCAGCTAAGTAAAGAAAAACGAGTGGCCATCATTACTTTAAGAAATGAAGGTCAGTCAGTCCGAAAAATTGGGCAAACTTTGAAAGTGTTCCAAAGTGCAGTTGCAAAAACCATCAAGCGCTATAAAGAAACTGGCTCACATGAGGACCGCCCCAGGAAAGGAAGACCAAGAGTCACCTCTGTTTCTGAGGATAAGTTATCCGAGTCCCCAACCTCAGAAATCGCAGGTTAACAGCAGCTCAGATTAGAGACCAGGTCAATGCCACACAGAGTTCTAGCAACAGACACATCTCTACAACAACTGTTAAGAGGAGACTTTGTGCAGCAGGCCTTCATGGTAAAATAGCTGCTAGGAAACCACTGCTAAGGACAGGCAACAAGCAGAAGAGACTTGTTTGGGATAAAGAACACAAGGAATGGGCATTAGACCAGTGGAAATCTGTGCTTTGGTCTGGTGAGTCCAAATTTGAGATCTTTGGTTCCAACCACCGTGTCTTTGTGCGAAGCAGAAAAAGGTGAACGGATGGACTCTACATGCCTGGTTCCCACTGTGAAGCATGGAGGAGGAGGTGTGATGGTGTGGGGGTGCTTTGCTGGTGACACTGTTGGGGATTTATTCAAAATTGAAGGCATACTGAACCAGCATGGCTACCACAGCATCTTGCAGCGGCATGCTATTCCATCCGGTTCGCGTTTAGTTGGACAATCATTTATTTTTCAACAGGACAATGACCCCAAACACACCTCCAGGCTGTGTAAGGGCTATTTGACCAAGAAGGAGAGTGATGGGGTGCTATGCCAGATGACCTGGCCTCCACAGTCACCAGACCTGAACCCAATAGAGATGGTTTGGGGTGAGCAGGACCGCAGAGTGAAGGCAAAAGGGTCAACAAGTGCTAAGCATCTCTGGGAACTCCTTCAAGATTGTTGGAAGACCATATCCGGTGACTTCGTCTTGAAGCTCATCAAGAGAATGCCAAGAGTGTGCAAAGCAGTCATCAAAGCAAAAGGTGGCTACTTTGAAGAACCTAGAATATAAGACATATTTTCAGTTGTTTCACACTTTTTTGTTAAGTATATAATTCCACATGTGTTAATTCATAGTTTTGATGCCTTCAGTGTGAATGTACAATTTTCATAGTCATGAAAATACAGAAAAATCTTTAAATGAGAAGGTCTGTCCAAACTTTTGGTCTGTACTGTATATATATATATATATATATATATATATATATATATATATATATATTTATATATACACACGCATACATAATACATTTACTGTATATGTAGCGCTCTCTTGAGATATATATATATACACACACACGCATATATATATATGTTTGTGTATGTCATAGAGAGAGATGTGAGTATACCTGTGTAATATATATACTACTGTATATATTACACAGGTATATTTGTGTACACATACATTTTTATATATAGCAAGAGAGAGTGCTATATATATAATGTCTATACGTGTGTTATATAGACAGAGGGGCTCAACCATAATGTGCAGTTACATAAAGTTGCGATATATATAAATCTATAGATAGAGAGAGAGTCAAAATTGGAACAGCACCATATCTTCAAAATATCAGGTGCAAGGCCCCCAAACAGATATCCATAAGTATAGACAGTATAGCAAAAAAATGTCAGGCAGCTCTCCAAAAGTTCTTTGAAAAAATATGAACTTTATTAGCCCGGCGTGGCGACATTTCGGTTACGGACAACCTTCAACAAACAGTGAACACCGCCACAATGGGCTAATAATTTTTCAAAGAACTTTTGGAGAGCTGCCTGACATTTTTTTGCTATAGATGTAGAGAGATATATGGAAAAATATCAGCAGCCAGCCAAAAACCTTCAAATTAGGAAAAAATAGAATGGAAGCAGCACTTCACTGAAATAAGTGATACAGACTTTACTCCCCCATCTGATCTGGATGGGTAAAGTCGGCCTTTCTCACTTATTTCCACTGGATCACTGCTTCAACTCTATTATTCAACTTGCTCCATTTTTAGCCAGGAGATGTAAATGTGGATTTTTATTAGCACATATGGGGGATACACGCTGTGGTTACTCTGTAGCCTTCTCTCTGGCTCTACACACAGTATATATAGACAGGAGACCCCTTTATATACATTGTCCCCCTTTCTATTATGACCATTTGATAAATGAGCTCTTAGCGTCACTACGCTGCTGACCAGAGGCGCTGCCTAGCAACCAGCATCAGGGGGCGTGTCTCAGAACACAGCACGCTGAGCTGCCAATCCCAAGATGGCCGCTCCCATAACTGTGATTCTCTTATTTCATAACGCAAGTAATTCTTCCAAAGGTAATTTATTTCATGTTTATTTATATCTACAGTCTCCTTTCTGTAATATACCATAATATGTGTGGAGGTGATAGGTCCTCTTTAAGGATTCTAATTTCTCAGAATAGAATATTATAATTTAGATATGATCTCTTCTTAAGGAAACCTATCACTTATATTGGTTTTACATTTATTAAAACCAGATAGTGATATGTATTCTTTTTTTCTTATCTGTTTTTAACTAATTGTATTTTTTTCATTCTACTATATATTCATGGTTATTGAGTGAGCTATAAAGCATTTAGAGCTATGGCTTACAGCAACCGCATGGACCATAGGTAGCAATATACTCCATGATCAGTGCAGTGGTCATTATGCACAGAAGGTGAGGAAGTAAACTGTCAATATCACCTTTATCAAGAGTGGATCCTGTGTTATCTGTATATAGCTGTTACCTGTCATTTTGATCCTGTCTGTGATGGTAGCAAGATGACTGCTGACAGCCTTGGATAGTCTAAGATTAGGCTCAGTGGACAGAGTGAAAATTACCCCATTTTTATGGCATTTGAAATATACAGTCGGCCAAGAGTTATCATTTTCGTGTTTTTTTAAGCCACTGGGTAAAGCATTTAAAGTAGTGGACACCACCAAATTTTAAACGGGATCCAGCCTATTACATACCAAAAAGGGCAATATAAAGAAGAAAAAAAGAGTATGCATATACAGGGATCACCGAAATAAGAACAAATATTCTTTATTGAGTATATAACACACAAAACCATATAAAAAATCATTAAAAACATTAAAAAACCATAAGGTACAAACCCAAGAACAGACGAACTGGGCTGAGATGGAAATCTCACCAAGGCCCAATCATATATGAAACTAATGTACAAAATACATAGGAGCAATGTGCTAAGTTTCCAAACTGTTACCAATTATAAACAATGGCAGATGTTCTGCCTTCACCCAAAATAAGACAATTAGATAAATAAAGCAATACCAATAAGATATAAAGTGATAATACGCTCTTGATACAAGATTCTATATAAACTGAGCAGAAATTGACAGTAAGATAAAGTGCAGAAGCCAATATACAACATATCACAGTCAGATAAGATGATCCATGTAAATGGAGGGCATAACAGGTAAAGTACAATACTTAGCAATCCATAGATAGACGCCCCTAAAAGATCAAAGCACAAAATCGGTCAAGTGTAGCGGTGTGTTGGTGCCTGAGCATGCTCTTCATCTCTTTCTGATAAAACAGTAGTTGTGTTATGTGAGTAATGACCGGATTTCTATTGTGGTGTTATGTACAGTAATGTTGAATAATAAAAATATGTTTTATGATGTAATAACATAGGGAAATTATAGGATATTAGGATTGAGATAAGGTTAGTTAGGAACAGTAGTGCAGTAGGGGGGCACTGTAGAGTAAGTAATAGGTAAAGTTATAGTTATTAGGTAAGGGGATTTCCCAGATAGGAGGGGAAGTGAAGTGATAAATAGAAGGAATACTTGCTGGTGTAGTTCAGATAGTGTTAAGTAGTGATAATTGCAACATTTAAAAGCATGCTGGAGAGGAAAGATCTGAGGAGAAGCAGATTAGGCCAGGGGGCCTGGAGAAGTACGAGAAGCACATTTACGGAAAGGAGAGGAAGCATGCGGATGACCGCAACTTTGTTCAGTGATAACTTCCAGGAAATCTGGAGCCTATGGCCTGAATAAGGCATGGAGGTGGATGCCTTTTTTACCTCCCTAAGCGAGCTGGATGGTATGCTGAACCAGCAGAAGAGTGGGTCAAGAAACAAGAGAGCTGTGATGACAGGAATAGTAACTCAGGGGCCTAGGGCACCAGAAGATGAAGGAAGAGCTCAGGATAAGCATTTGAATACATGCTGTTCTGAATCTGCTATGGAAACTGTGAAGTTGTTTAATAAAGTTGGATTATTGAAAAAAAAAACAGAGTCTGTCATTGACTGTGTGGTGTCATTCGGATCTGGGATCGTGGACCCAGCAGAAGCTATACAAGTGAGTGTAATACACTACACCCAGACCACATGGCAGATGGGACACTATCTTTTATTTGTATGAAGCTAGGGTCTGGGAATACAACAGCCCCTCGCCACAACTACCACCCCTCACACAAGGAAGAGAAGATGATCCTCACGAATGCAGTAGACGAGATCTCAGGAGCCGAGATCTCAATCTCCACATGTGCCGCCTCCAGCGGCCATTTTCTCAAAGTCCACTGCAGTGAAACAAATGGGAAGTGTGGGGACTCCCAACATTTTCTGAAAGCTCAGGACCCGACGCAGCCTTGCACTGCCTAACTCCCCCTTACACTTGCCTGGGGCCCGCAGCATCGGCCCACTCCTCCTACCGCATCCGCCAGCTTCCTGCAACAGCGACAGTTCATCCTGGGACCCTGCTCCACCACTGCCGCCCCCACCCACCGGAAGCTACATTCAGATTATAAGATGCACTTCTTATGCATCTTATATAAGTGTGTGTTATAATCCAAAAAATACAGTAATAATGAATTGGGTGCCAACAAAAAAAGACGACAAAAAACAGGTGCAAAGGCAATGATGAATTGGGGCCATAGATTGTGAAATAAAATTAACAGTGACATTGAAAATAAAATAAAATAAAATAAAAAAATTGAGAGAAGTTGGAAATAAAAATTTGATTTGGCCATTAGGTCATTTTTTGATGGTGAATTTAATTTAAGATTTATGCTAAAATTCAACATTCCCACCTTTCCCCAGTTCATTGAGCACTCACAGCAGTAGTGTCTACAGTAAATGCCTGAATAGTAAGTTGCCTTAGTCATATATATTCAATAGCCATAACTGATACCTTACAAATTCTATTCAATACCAAACTTGTTTGTATACTTATTTATCAGCAGTTACATATTCTAAATATTGATAAACCCTAATCAAGAGATGAATATTTGAGAAAACAGAGAAAGTGATTTGTGAAAAAATCCAGTTGTGTACACAGATAGATCATTTCATTGGGGTCAAAGTGAAAACAGTGATTAAAAAATTAATAAATAAAAACTAAAGAGCTAAACTGAAGAATAAAAGAATACATTGAGGCAAGATACAGCAGCAGAAGAGAATCTGTTTCCAAACATTCTTTGCAAATGTGGCTATAGTTATACAAAAATACAAATATGTAACACCCAAAAAAAACGAATAAAAATATATTTAAAAAATTCTAAAGTAGAAAATGACACAAATAATGATCAACTGTACATACTTATGCAATCATTGCAAAACTGTATTTATTGGGGAAATGTATCTTCCAATCTCTAAGCTAAAGTACTGAAAGTGACCAAATAGTAATCAAAAATCAATCCAAGATACATCAAAAGATGCCATTAGCAAAATGTGTAGAATATGTTCTCCATGAATAATTAGCAGAAGGTATGCGTATCACCACAGATTGATAATATGTGCTACTTCCATATGAACCAGGGGTGGACGTATCATTGGTGAAAGACAGAAGCCGCAGAGGTAAGTGGGCCCATTCATACCTCCAAGTATGTGAAATTGTGCATTATGAGTAGCTACTGGAGTGCAAAGGGCTCTTCTGTCTGTGGCCGCCAGTGTTTTGACCCTTCTATAGATACCCTCATTTTAAATATCAACACCTGTAGTTACAAAGTTGAAAATATTGTAAAAAGGCACACGTCCTTCAAGTCTAACCTATAAATCCTCAGTGTTGATGCAGTGGAGGGCAATGACCAGGGGCACATATATAAGTGCAGCAGTTGCAATCCCAATAAGGTTCTAGCTCTGTTTGTACTTTTTCTTAGGGGGGACCAAAATGTCCATTTGGCTAATATGAGAAAACCAATTCTATTAATGACCTATGATATTTGTGTGCCCTGTTGAAGGTCTTGAATTAGTCCCTAAGAGTTTCAAGTTACGTTACTGGCAATAACTCCTATAAAATGTTTGTCATTTTTCCTACATTGGGGGATAAATGCCTTCTCAAGTCCAATTTTGGCAATCATATCTGCCATTAACAAATAAAGAAAACATAATGAATGCATTATGAATGTGCATGTTATTGAACTCTGAGAGATAACAATTACAGAGAATAATTATTATTTTTTTTATCTCTGTAGGTATCTAAGATATAATTATAAAATCTCTAGGAAGAACAGTAAATTTGAGATGTTCCTAATAGAAAAATCTACAAGAGGAGAGTTGTATTATTCTCTAAGAGGCAAAAAAAGTTGCATCGAGGCAGAGGAGAAAAAAAGGTCCAATTTTGAGTTATAGCATGACAGATTTATAAACCATCAAAAATAATGTTTCAAAATACAATTATTCTTCAAGAGATGTTACCTCGATAACTCCATTGTCAGGGATCACAATGTCTTCCAAATGTATCATTTTAGAGCCACTAAAAATACAAAGGAATCTGAACTGTAGATGGAGGATCACATGACCTTAAAGAAAAATTTACTTCGCTTTGGAACAGCAAGATTAGCCGAGAAAATGCCTGGTGATGGAGGAGAGTGACTTAGCGTAAGGAAAACAACTGAAGGTAATCATCTATGTAATAGAAGTTGCTGAAGCATTTGTTAGACTTTCAAGAGATTCCAGAAGAAAAGAATCCAGACAAATCTAGGTGTGAGACAAAGAGGAATTAACCTTATCGCAGCCAAGTAAATGAACTTTTTTTGGCTGCAAATTGCAGGGGTGGTTCGCTAAACCTTATTAAAATTCATTTGAATATTCAGCAGCTAAAATGCAACCCTCCTTGGCACTCTCAAGCTTTGTTATAGCAGTCATAAATCTGTTAATTGCACAATCACTAAGCCAGAATTTTACCCGTTTAGCATTAGAATGAGTTTTTATCAGCCAGGTACACAGGAATAACTCAGGGCTTGAAAGCTAGACTGATATTATCCAGCCAGAAGTTATGACAACCTGCAAAAGGAGAGTAGAATTTTGTTTAATTCTACTTAGCTCTAACATTTTTATTTTCTTATGTTAAAATGATTCTTTATTTAAAAAAATATATTTTCTATACTGAAGAATAGCTCACATATTTAGACATTGAAATAATTATTTGAGATGAATGAATCAATTCTATGCAAATCCGTGTCATGTAAAATGATGCTATTAATCTGCAGATATGGAGTTAATCTGCAGGTTAATAGCGTTCTGACACTGTGTAGCCACCACACTGAGAGCCCCGCTGCCTGGAGGAAATGAGCTTTATTCCTCCCGACAGGCTTGCTCTTTCAGTCACAGGGGTGGCACCGGTACGATTTCAGTCATTGCTCTGTGCCTTTTTGGGAAGGGGGAGAATTGTGTTAAAAAAATACAAGAGAAGTAAAAAAAACATAGACATTTAATTGTGGGACTGTCCGCCTCACAAAATGTATGTGTCACAAACTACAGATTTTTTGTCAAATCTGATGTATGTAAATGCCACACTAACACTGAGGCCTGTTCCCACTGTTGTGTTTTTGATGTGTCATGTAATTGTGGAGTGGAATTGTAGTCCAGAACAACAGCAAAAGTAAATTCAAGAGTGTAGTAAAAAATAACTAGTGTAAAAAAGACTATAAATAGGGTAACGTAAAAAGGAAAAATCCAATAATATTGCATCTGGCAATAGGAATGTAGGAGCCACAAGTATCAGCATCATCACCAATGATATTAGTTGGCAAAAATACTACCAAACTCAAGTCACATTGATTCTACTTCTCTGTAAAACGTACTAGTGAAAAAGTGGAGGACGTTATTGACTGTATGGTACATCATTTGACTTAGTCACAGCAGAATGATGGTACCACTGACAGTGACACCATCAATTTGCGTCATTGTTCTGTACACTCTTGCTCCTCCTTCGTAACAGTTATTTGACTTTCAACTCTGTCAATTACATCTGTCTTTTCTCACTCATAATACCCTAAGACACACCACTTTACATGCTAAAAAAGTTGTTTCACAACAACTTTTTCCAGCTGATTTATTGGATGAAAACAGTGAGCGTTTGGACTAGGGTGAGATAGTGGCAGAGGAGGTGAAGGACAAGACTCAAACGCCTAGGTGTGTTGGTAGTCCTAGTAGAAGTAGTGGCACTGGCAGGCACGGGGGTAAGAGTACTGGCAGTAGCAGCTGAAATGTTAGTGGCCCTTTGACCAGGGCATATCTACAGTTGAAAATCAGGAGGTGGGGCAAGGAACTCAGGACAATACCCACAGTGAGACAACTGTCACCCATATCAGGAATGATGATTGTGTGGTCGACAGGACTTACGAACCGGATCGGGGAAATGAAGAGATGATGTCATTAAAGGAGGAGGGTGGTGATGTCATCAATAAACAGGGGAGTCGATTTCCAGCATAAAGATCTTTCACGGGTAGATTTGCTTCTTCTGCATTCATCTCTGAAATAGGTGATGCCGCAACTGCTGTTGGTGAAGGAGGTTCAACAGCGCCTTAAAGCTCTGTTTATGGTCGTGATTAGAGATGAGTGAACTTGTTTGGAAAACGTTCGCCAATCTCAAATTCGGCATGCACATTGCACATTTGGATTCGTGTTCAGACCCCCCGAGCATTTTTACTCAAAACCCGCTGAGCCCGAATCAACCATCTGTGGTTTTCCATGCTGTCATTTGCATGACAGTGTGGGAAATGGGTTCTGATCGGCGGTAGCATCGTTACCGCTTGTCAGAGCGCTTCGGGATCATACCTTGTTTATTATACCTTGTTATGTTTTTCTAAAAATATGTTTAGTCCCGGAGTACTAAATTTCACTAGGGGGGAATGTGGCACCCCAGGGGTCTGGTTTCCACAGTAACGGCAATGTTATGTCTGAGAGCAGGTGGGAGGTCTCTTAGTCAGGGATCCTAGGCATGCCACACCTCCTGCCCAGTCCTGGGAGGGGAAGAACTTCCCCTATATAAACCTGGGGCTGAGGCAGGGTTAGAGAGTTGAGAGGGAGAGTTCAGCCAGGAGGGCTGACAGGGAGCTGTGGCTCCGGCTGGGCCCAGCTCCTGGGCCATGCCAGAAGTAGAGACAGAGAAGAGAAGCAGATATAGGAAAGAACATCAGGAGCTCTGTGGGAGCAGTGCTACAAGGAGTCAGGGGCTGGCAGCTGCAGAGCTCGCCCTGACTGAGAAGTTATCACCGGACCCGGAGTCCGAGGCTGTGGGGACTAACTCCTATCCAGCAGCAGAAACCGACCGGCAGGGGATTGCAGGTCCTCTGGCCCAGAAACCCGAAGGCACGGTCACACGCGTGGGACCAGCACCGCCGTCGTGGAGCGGAAGCTACTAGAAGGCCCCGAGTCACCGGCCATACGGGTGAGCACCACACGGTACACTCAGGGACGTGGGCTACTTATACCCGCTTCTAGCAAGGTAGCCAGAAGAGTATCGTTAGTTTGGGAGGCCTACAACTCCGCCTGGCCAGGGGAGATCCCATCTGCTCAAGGACTGACCAGGCCCCAATCGCTAGCCAATACTCCGGGAGGGTCTATCGTTGTCACCAGTAAAGACCCTGAACTACACCGTACCGTCTCTGAGTGGTTCCTGCTACCCCCATCATCCACGTTGGCTGCCCTGAGGCCATACCCCTCCCGTTGGGGGTTATACTATCACGCTGCACAATCCTACCACCGGCCTCAGCGGTCTGCCCTGCAGCAGCAGCTCCTTAGCTGTACTCAACGGGTGGCGTAGTCGTCCAACATCTACCGCTAATACAGCGCCACTTAGTCTGACTCCCTGGGCACGGACCGGATCACCGCCACGAGACTACAACCCTCAAGAGATCCGGCTCCGGGTAAGCTCCCGCATGCGCAACGCAGCGCGACACAGGCCCAGGGGCGCTTCATATATACCAGGATGGGGCCCAGGATAAGGGACATATATACCAGGATAGGATGTATACCGTATTTTTCGGACTATAAGACGCACCAGACCATAAGACGCACCCCAAATTTGGGGGTGGAAAATAGGAAAAAAATTTTTTTTATAAAATGGGGGTCTGTCTTATAGTCTGAATAGGTATCTTACCTGGGGGGGCGGTGTAGTGGAGGTCACAGGAGGCAGGATCCTTCAGGAAGCTGGCGGAAGTGGAGGAATGCTGCGGACACTAGATGCGAGAAGCCGGTGCTCCAGCAGTGGGGAGTTGCGGTGGTGGTGAAACAGGATTGCAGGGCACTCCATTCATTTCCTCAGGACCTGGTGCTGGGGGCCTGGCACTAGGGGCCTGGTGTTGGGTGCCTGGTGCTGGGGGCCTGGTGCTTGGTGCCTGGGGGACTGGTGCTGGGGCCCTGGTGCTGGGGGCCTGGTTCCTGGGGCTGGGGGCCTGGTAACTGGGACTGGTGGCCAAGTGCCTGGCACTGGGGGCCTGGTACCTGAGGCTGAGGGCCTAGTACCTGGGGGCTTGGTGCCTGGGGGCCTTGTTCTGGTGGCCTGGTTCTGGGAACCTGGTGCTAGGCACCTGGTGCTGGGTGCCTGGTGCTGGGTGCCTGGCTCTGGGGGTCTGCTGCCTGGGACTGGGGGCCTGGTCCTGGGTCTGGGGGCCTGGTGCCTGGTGCTGGTGACCTGGCACTGGGGGCCTGGTACCTGGGGCTTGGGGCCTAGAACCTGGGACTGAGGGCCTGGTGCCTGGCGCTGGGGGTCTCATCACTGGGGCTGGGGTCCTGGTGCCTGGGGATGGGGGCCTGGTGCCTGGGGGCCTGGTACTGGGGGCATGGTGCCTTGCGCTGGGGGCCTGGTGCTGGGGCTGGCAGCCTGGTGCCTGGGGGCCTGGTGCCTGGGGTCCTGGTGCCTGGTGCTGAGGGTCTGGTGCTGGGGGTCTGGTGCCTGGCACTGGGGGCCTGGTGGCTGAGGCTGGGGGAATGGTGCCTGGGGCTGGGGGCCTGGTGCCTGGTGCTGGGGCCCTGGGTGACTGGTGCTGGGGGCCTGGGGCTGGGGGCCTGGTGCCTGGTGTTGGAGGCCTGGGGCTTCCAATGCCCACAGCCATCTTTTTGAAGCTGTGATCTACAGGAAAATGGCCACCGGCGTGGCTGAGCGCCATTTTCCTGTAGATCACAGCTTCAGGAACATGGCCACGGCCACCGCAAAGCTGCTCACAGCAAGACACTGGCCCTGGTACCAGGCCAGGCCCCGGCCCCCAGCCAGATACCGGCACACCTCACCTCTTTTTCTGCTGCCGCCAAAGCCGCCGCCTTCCTGATGGATGTAGGGAACGGAGGGCCCTGCAATCCCGCTCCACCACCATCGCACCACCAATAAGTTACGTTCGGCCCATGAGACGCACCCGCCATTTTCCTCTCAAATTCAGGGGAAAAAAAGTGCATGTTATGGTCTGAAAAATTCAATATATACCAGGATGGAGTCAAGATGAGGGACATATATACAAGGATGGGGGATATATATACTATGATGAGACCATAATAAGGGAAATATACAGTATATCAGGATGGGAGATATATATATATACCATGATGAGGCCAGGATGAGGGACATACACTGTGTGCAGAATTATTAGGCAAATGAGTATTTTGATCACATGATACTTTTTATACATGTTGCCCTACTCCAAGCTGCATAGGCTTGAGAGCCAACTACCAATTAAGTAAATCTGGTGATGTGCATCTCTGTAATGAGGAGGGGTGTTGACTAATGACATGAACACCCTATATAAGGTGTGCTTAATTATTAGGCTACTTCCTTTCCTTTGGCAAAATGGGTCAGAAAAGAGATTTGACAGGCTCTGAAAAGTCCAAAATTGTGAGATGTCTTGCAGAGGGATGCAGCAGTCTTGAAATTTCCAAACTTTTGAAGCGTGATCACTGAACAATCAAGCGTTTCATGGCAAATAGCCAACAGGGTCGCAAGAAGCGTGTTTTTGCCAAAAAAAGGCGCAAAATAACTGCCCATAAATTGAGGAAAATCAAGCGTATAGCTGCCAAGATGCCATTCTCCACCAGTTTTGCCATATTTCAGAGCTGCAGCGTTACTGGAGTATCAAAAGCACAAGGTGTGCGATACTCAGGGACATGGCCAAGGTAAGGAAGGCTGAAAAACGACCACCTTTGAACAAGAAACATAAGATAAAACGTCAAGAATGGGCAAAGAAATATCTTAAGACTGATTTTCAAAGGTTTTATGGACTGATGAAATGAGAGTGACTCTTGATGGGCCAGATGGATGGGCCAGAGGCTGGATCAGTAAAGGGCAGAGAGCTCCACTCCGGCTCAGACGCCAGCAAGGTGGAGGTGGGGTACTGGTATGGGCTGGTATCATCAAAGATGAACTTGTGGGACCTTTTCGGGATGAGGATGGAGTGAAGCTCAACTCTCAGACCTACTGCCAGTTTCTGGAAGACAACTTCTTCAAGCAGTGGTACAGGAAGAAGTCGGTATTGTTCAACAAAAACATGATTTTCATGCAGGACAATGCTCCATCACATGCATCCAACTACTCCACAGCGTGGCTGGCCAGTAAAGGTCTAAAAGAAGAAAAAATAATGACATGGCCCCCTTGTTCACCTGATCTGAACCCCATATAGAACCTGTGGTCCATCATAAAATGTGAGATCTACAGGGAGGGAAAACAGTACACCTCTCGGAACAGTGTCTGGGAGGCTGTGGTGGCTGCTGCACGCAATGTTGATCGGAAACAGATCAAACAACTGACAGAATCTATGGATGGAAGGCTGTTGAGTGTCATCATAAAGAAAGGTGGCTATATTGATCACTAATTTTGTTTTTTGTTTTTGCATGTCAGAAATGTTTATTTCTAAATTTTGTGCACTGATATTGGTTTACCTGGGGAAAATAAACAAGTGAGACGGGATTATATTTGGTTTTTATTAAGTTGCCTAATAATTCTGCACAGTAATAGTTACCTGCACAAACAGATATCCTCCTAAGATAGCCAAATCTAAAAAAAAAACACTCCAACTTCCAAAAATATTAAGCTTGGATATTTATGAGTCTTTTGGGTTGATTGAGAACATAGTTGTTGATCAATAATAAAAATAATCCTCTAAAATACAACTTGCCTAATAATTCTGCACACAGTGCATATACAATGATGGGATATATATATATATATATATATATATATATATATACCAGGATGGAGGGCTTATATATATACCAGGATGAGGGACATATATATCAGGAAGGAGGGTACCCGGTCCAAGTCTTGCACCAGGGCCCATCAGACTCTAATTCCTCCACTGAGTAGCACTTATAGTGATTGTCTAAACTCTCTAAGGGGAGATTTACATCTGTATATTTTTGTAGGGCACCAGTGAATAAAAGATACCAGGAGACCAATCATGGAATTGAAGACAAAAATGAATATTCTTCAGCGATATAATTCCACAAAGATTATGGGAATCTTTGAGATTCATTGAGATTCACTGAGACAAGATAATTGTCATTATTATTGAAATATATGTTAATGAAATCCACATTCTCCAACATCTTTGTGATAGTCTGCTCCTGGTGGAGAGTATTCCCTTATTGTGGATTCTGTGAATGGTCTTCTGTTATCTAAATTTGAAAGCAGATTTATTATGTTGCAGAAATACTTTTCCAAGAGTTTTCTATATGTGTTGTGAATTTTTTTTTTAAACAATAGATTTTTGTTAAGGATTTTAACATATTACAAAAATGGTACATAACACAAACATTAATATAAACATGTAATTAAAGGAGTTATAAGGGGGGACAAACAAATAAAGGGTTGGGGATGAAAAAAGGGTGAAGTGAAGGGAAAAGGTGTCTGAGGGGTGAGACCTATCAAGTCTAATTATTACTAGGTGAAATTTTAACATAGACTTTAATTTTCAGTGAAATTCTGCCAATAGTGCCTAACAAATACTCCTCAAAATCTGCATTTTTTTCAGCATAGAATTATTGCTGCATATTTTGTGACATGTAAATCTACTTTAATTTTTATTTTTAGATTGACAATAGAGTTGTTATTTTGTTTTAAAATATTTAATATTATATAATCCTCTATGACTATTGATATACTGTATTACCTGTTCTCATATGTAGAATTTACAGAGATTGATCAACGGATTCATATAAAATTCTAGATCTTTGCCTAAATATTGCATTCTTTGGGAAAGAAAGCAAGGTAAAGAATAAATATAAAAATAAAATCAAGAAAGTAAGGTACTGCCATGCTAAGTGTTGCATAATGAGCAAGAATAGCTAAAATACATAGGAGTAAATAACTACTAAAGTGACAACCCCAGCAAGGTAAGGGGTCAATTGCACTAGCACACAAAATAGCACTTACTAACCGAAATACACTGCTCAAAAAAATAAAGGGAACACTCAAATAACACATCCTAGATCTGAATGAATGAAATATTCTCATTGAATACTTTGTTCTGTACAAAGTTGAATGTGCTGACAACAAAATCACACAAAAATCATCAATGGAAATCAAATTTAGTAACCAATGGAGGTCTGGATTTGGAGTCACCCCCAAAATCAAAGTGGAAAAACACACTACAGGCTGATCCAACTTTGATGTAATGTCCTTAAAACAAGTCAAAATGAGGCTCAGTATTGTGTGTGGTCTCCACGTGCCTGTATGACCTCCCTACAACGCCTGGGCATGCTCCTGATGAGGTTGCGGATGGTATCCTGTGGGATCTCCTCCCAGACCTGGACTAAAGCATCCGCCAACTCCTGGAAAGTCTGTGGTGCAACGTGACGTTGGTGGATGGAGCGAGACATGATGTCCCAGATGTGCTCAATCGGATTCAGGTCTGGGGAACTGGCGGGCCAGTCCATAGCTTCAATGCCTTCATCTTGCAGGAACTGCTGACACACTCCAGCCACATAAGGTCTGGCATTGTCCTGCATTAGGAGGAACCCAGGGCCAACCGCACCAGCATATGGTCTCACAAGGGGTCTGAGGATCTCA
This sequence comes from Phyllobates terribilis, assembly GCF_046119375.1. Classification (NCBI taxonomy): domain Eukaryota; kingdom Metazoa; phylum Chordata; class Amphibia; order Anura; family Dendrobatidae; genus Phyllobates; species Phyllobates terribilis. Next base: position 731,505,930 of record NW_027362763.1, on the reverse strand, counting down.
TCTTGGTAAATAATGGCAGTCAGGCTACCTCTGGCGAGCACATGGAGGGCTGTGCGGCCCTCCAAAGAAATGCCACCCCACACTATTACTGACCCACTGCCAAACCGGTCATGCTGAAGGATGTTGCAGGCAGCAGATCGCTCTCCACGGCGTCTGCAGACTCTGTCACGTCTGTTACATGTGCTCAGTGTGAACCTGCTTTCATCTGTGAAGAGCACAGGTCGCCAGTGGCGACTTTGCCAATCCTGGTGTTCTGTGGCAAATGCCAAGCGTCCTGCACGGTGTTGGGCTCTGAGCACAACCCCCATCTGTGGACGTCGGGCCCTCATACCACCCTAATGGAGTCGGTTTCTAACTATTTGTGCAGACACATGCACATTTGTGGCCTGCTGGAGGTCATTTTGCAGGGCTCTGGCAGTGCTCCTCCTGTTCCTCCTTGCACAAAGGCGGAGGTAGCGGTCCTGCTGCTGGGTTGTTGCCCTCCTATGGCTCCCTCCACATCTCCTGGTATCAGCTCCATGCTCTGGACACTGTGCTGACAGACACAGCTACCCTTCTTGCCACAACTCGCACTGATGTGCCATCCTGGATGAACTGCACTACCTGAGCAATTTCTGTGGGTTGTACTGTAGACACCATCTCATGCTACTGTACCTCTAGGGGTGAGAGCAATGGCAAAATGAAAAAGTGACCAAAACAACAGCCAAAAAGAATGAGAACAGAGAAATGGTCTGTGGTCACCACCTGCAGAACCGCTCTATAGGGGGTATGTTGCTAATTGCCTATCATTTCTACCAGTTGTCTGTTCCATTTGCACAACAACAGGAGAAATTGATTCACAATCAGTGTTTCTTCATAACTGGACAGGTAGATTTCACAGAAGTGTTATTGACTTGGAGTTACATTGTGTTGGTTAAGTGTTCCCTTTATTTTTTTGAGCAGTGTATAAAACCTGATTGCAAGGAGCAATATAACTAATGTAAAACTGAATAATAGATGCAAAAAAATGGATCAGAAAACTGTGCCGGCAAAAACCAGTAATAAAGTACTGGTAACTGAATAACAACCAGGGTATGCCCAACAAAATGTCTTTGCAAGAGCATAGATAAGTTGAAGAGGGATCTACTTAATAAAAATTATGTCTTATGTCCGGAGATAGAGGATAATCCTGTTGCTGTTCATAATTTGATGTGCGCAGATCGCCAATGTCCTATGCGTTATCAAGTAGCATAGCTACCAGGGGGGCATAGAGGGCGCCTTGAGGGGGCCACTCTGAACTATGCTATTGTAAACTGTATCGGCATGTGCCGAGGCAGTTAAACTCTCCAGCAGAGAAGGGAGGCATGATCCACTTACACTGCCACGGGCCCCTGTGGGGGGAGAATGGGGCCCACAGCAATAAAGTCACTACATGGCGCCCACTGTGCTGAGATGTGTGGGCAGTGAAAGACTGGAGCAAAGGGTTAACAAAGAGGAGAGGTGAGTATTGTATTTATATACTTTTTTTTTATAGGGAGTGCATTATACTGTATGGAAGCCTCTGGGGACTGCATTATACTGTATGGAGGCCTATGGGGAGTGCATTATACTATATGGAGGACTATGTGGGGCCCATTATACTGTATGAAGGACTATGGAGAGTGCATTATACTATATGGAGGCCTATGGGGAGTGCATTATACTATATGGAGGCCTAAGGAGAGTGCATTATATTATATGGAGGCTTATGGAAAGTGCATTATACTATTTGGAGGCCTATGGAGAGTGCATTATATTATATGGAGGCCTATGGGGAGTGCAGTATATTTTATGGAGGCGTATGGGGAATGCATTATACTGTATGGAGGCCTATAGGGAGTTCATTATACTATATAGAGGCCTATGGTGAGTGCATTATACTATATAGAGGCTATTTAGGGGGCCATCATACAGTATGGGAGCTAATGTGGGGCCTTGGTACAGTGCTGGAGCCATCAAACTGTCTGGGCCAGATGGAAAAGATGGGAAAAGTGAACAATTCCATCAGAAAGATCATCAGCTGTAAGTCACCATCAATAACTGTACTGTAACCTCCTAAATGTTCTGCAGGACTGGTATCTACCACTATATGGTCATTATATGCCAGTAATATCAGTGTTGGTCTTTGTATAGAATTTTTTTTTAAGTAACAGCGCAGTCATCTGCTGAGGTTCTCCTACAGTCACTATTTGGGTGTGCCACCATAGTTGTAATCAGGGTTACCTTGCTAGAGGCCCACTCAGAAGTTTTGCCCCCCCAACCTGAAACCCCCTAGCTACGCCTCTGGCACTATGCATACACAGTGAAATTGAATCCTCCGATGTCCTGGTTGTAATAAGCACCAGGAGGCTCAATATGCTTCCGGATTGACATTCACAATAGTGTACATCACTCAACTAACCAGCCAACGTGGCAAAAACTAATGCACTGCATTCTGCTATAACACCTTGGCTAGTAAGTGCTATTTCGTGTACTAGTGCAATTGACCCAGTACCTTGCTGGGATTGTCACTTTAGTGTGTATTTACTCCTATGGATTTTTGCTATTCTTGCTTATTGTACAACTCTTAGCATGGCAGTCCCTCTACTTTCTTGATTTTATTGTGAATATTCTTGGTGGACCAACACACAGGGTTCAGTTGGTGTGCCAGCAGCTATTAGTATATATAGCTTTATTCCAACTAGTGGGCGCTAGTGTTTATGTTTTTCGCTTTTTTAAATATAAAAATAAATTGTTTTGTGTTTTATATTAAAATGCTAAAAATGATGAAAATATTACAACAAATATGTTTTTTAATTTTACATTTTATCACAAACTGACAAGTTGCAATCAGTAAGATCTGTCACAAGCCATTAGTACATGAGTAATTGACAAACTTTGAAAAAAAAGATCATATATTTTATTTTTCCACTCTCTTAGCAAGGCTTGTGTGCTTACAGTTACTCCCCTGCAAAAATCGGCCATGTAGGGGGGAGCAGAAAGCAGGCAGGATTCATTCCTGTGATGTGTGGTGAGCGCCAGACTTTTGTAGCTGCTATATATGCCTGTCATACTTGGCAACAGGAGCAGAAGAGGCAGAAATAAAAAGACAATTCACTGAAAGGAGTGATCGGAAAAAAGCCGCTCTTGTCACAGCTAAATTTACAGTTTTGAAGAAAAGATCTGCTCAGACATCTGAAATGATTTTACCTGTTTGTGTCCATAACCTAAGACTAGACCAAATTAGTGGAACTGACAAGGAAGGGTGCGTAAGTGCAGCGTAACCTTACAGTGTCCATCGGGTTTACTTTAAGGTTTATATAAGAGGTCTTCATGGCCAATAGAGTCTCATTGTTTTAGTGGAAGCACCATGAGCCATTCATGGAGATGACAAACCTCCAACCACCTTCTGAAACAGAGATAATGACTCCTTCAACATTCAGTGATTTTGACATTAAAGGGAATCTGTCACCAAGTTTTTCTATCCCATCTGAGAGCAGCATAATGTAAAGGTAAAGACACTGATTTCAGCGATGTATCACTTACTGAGCTGCTTGCTGTAGTTTTGATAAAAATCCCTGTTTTATCTGCTGCAGATCTACCAGTGCTCTGAATGCTGAGCTCTGTATAACCCAGCCCACACCACTGATTGGCAGCTTTCTGTGTACACTGTGCATAGGCAGAAAGCTACCAATCAGTGGTGGGGGCAGGGTTATACAGAGCTTATGAATATGGAGGACTACATAGCAGCAGGTTTACTAGCCCTCTGGTGATAATCTTCTCTTGATAAAACTAAGCTCAATAAGTAACACATTGCTGGAAACAAGATCTCTGTCTCTACATCATGCTGCTATGAGATGAGGTAACAAAAACCTGATGGCAGATTCTATTTAACAACTTGAATACTAATTTTTGGCCACTACACAGTATGACAGGCATAAACTTTTTTTTTTATATATACATATATACAGTTATATGAAAATGTTTGGGCACCCCTATTAATCTTAAGCTTAATGTTTTATAAAAATTGGTGTTTTTGCAACAGCTATTTCAATTTGATATATGTAATAACTGTTGGACACAGTAATGTTTCTGCCTTGAAATGAGGTTTATTGTACTAACAGAAAATGTGCAATCTGCATTCAAACAAAATTTGACAGGTGCATAAGTATGGGCACCCTTATCATTTTCTTGTTTTAAATACTCCTATCTACTTTTTACTGACTTACTAAAGCCCTTTTTTTGGTTTTGTAACCTCATTGAGCTTTGAACTTCATAGCCAGGTGTATGCAATCATGAGAAAAGCTACTTAAAGTGGCCACTTGCAAGTTGTTCTCCTGTTTGAATCTCCTCTGAAGAGGGCTCATGGGCTCCTCAAAACAACTGTCAAATGATCTGAAAACAAAGATTATTCAACATAGTTGTTCAGGGGAAGGATACAAAAAGCTGTCTCAGAGATTTAACCTGTCAGTTTCCACTGTGAGGAACATAGTAAGGAAATAGAAGAACACAGGGACAGTTCTTGTTAAGGCCAGAAGTGGCAGGCCAAGAAAAACATCAGAAAGGCAGAGAAGAAGAATGGTGAGATCAGTCAAGGGCAATCCTCAGACCACCTCCAGAGAGCTGCAGCATCAGCTTGCTGCAGATGGTGTCACTGTGCATCGGTCAACTATACAACGCACTTTGCACAAGGAGAAGCTGTATGGGAGAGTGATGCGAAAGAAGCCGTTTCTGCAAGCACGCCACAAACAGAGTCGGCTGAGGTATGCAAAAGCACATTTGGAGAAGCCAATTTCTTTTTGGAAGAAGGTCCTGTGGACTGATGAAACCAAGATTGAGTTGTTTGGTCATACAAAAAGGCGTTATGAATGGCGGCAAAAAAACACAGCATTCCAAGAAAAACACTTGCTACCCACAGTAAAATTTGGTGGAGGTTCCATCATGCTTTGGGGCTGTGTGGCCAATGCCGGCACCGGGAATCTTGTTAAAGTTGAGGGACACATGGATTCCACTCAGTATCAGCAGATTCTTGACAATAATGTTCAAGAATCAGTGATAAAGTTGAAGTTATGCATGGGATTGATCTTTCAGCAAGACAATGATCCAAAACATCGCTCCAAATCTACTCAGGCATTCATGCAGAGGAACAATTACAATGTTCTGGAATGGCCATCCCAGTCCCCAGACCTGAATATCATTTAACATCTGTGGGATCATTTGAAGATGCCTGTCCATGCTCGGCGACCTTCAAACTTAACTGAACTGAAATTGTTTTGTAAAGAGGAATGGTCAAAAATACCTTCATCCAGGATCCAGGAACTCATTAAAAGCTACAGGAAGCGACTAGAGGCTGTTATTTTTGCAAAAGGAGGATCTACTAAATATTAATGTCACTTTTCTGGTGGGGTGCCCATACTTATGCACTTGTCAAATTTTGTTTGAATGCAGATTGCACATTTTCTGTTAGTACAATAAACCTCATTTCAAGGCAGAAACATTACTGTGTCCAACAGTTATTACATATATCAAACTGAAATAGCTGTTGCAAAAACACCAATTTTTTTAAAACATTAAGCTTAAGATTAATAGGGGTGCCCAAACTTTTTCATATAACTGTATATATATATATGAACATTAACCTCCCTTTTAAAGACTGTGTTAACTTTTTTGTATAGTTTGTTACATTTTTAAAAAAATTTTACTTGATGCATTATTTTTTTAATTTATTAAACTATATTAATTACATTTTTTAATTATTTAATTATATTAAATTATTTATTATTTAATTAAATTATTTATGACCCTTTATTTATTCAGTTTTTTTTAATCCTTTTTTAACCCCTTCATGACATTAGACGTATAGATACGTTATGGAAGGGAAGGACTTCCTGACCAATGAGGTATATATACGTCATGGCGATCGCACGCGCACAGGAGCTGTGCGCGCTCGATCGCTGCCGGGTGTTCAGCTAACATGATAGCTCACACACAGCTCGCACGGCCAGGGCTGGTGCCAGCACCACCCCTGGCAGTTTAACCCCCAAAATTCCGCAATCGATAATGAGCGCAGCATTTAGAAGGCACGGAAAGGGAGGGGACTCCGTCTGCCCTCCGATTGGAGCTCCTGCAACGTCATCACGAGGGCCCGACAACTGTCTTCATCTCGACATCCTGGTGACCAGGCTATGGCAAGTAACTTAGACCATGTGCAGAGCATGGTCTAAGGAACTTGTGTCAGTGCAGCACTGACCGTTATAAAGCATTGCAATGCAATATAACAGCAATCAGTTTGCTAAAAGTGAAAGTACCATAGAGGACTTTCACTTTCATTTTTATGTAAAAAAAAAAGTAAACAAAAAAGTACACATATTTGGTTTCACCACGTCCGGGACCACCAGACTTATAAAATTGTCCCACTATTTAATGCCTTCAGTGAACACCATAAGAAAAATTTAAAAAAGTAGCAAAAAACTATGATTTTTCATCATAACAAAACAAACCGAACCGAACAAAAGGTGGAATAAAATGCGATCAAAAAGACGAATGGAAATAAAAATGGTACCGCTAAAAATGTCATCTTGTCCCACAGAAAACAAGCTACAATTCTCCTCCATCAGCGGAAAAATAAAAAAAATATAGCTTTCAGAATACAGCTATGCAAAAATAATTATTTTTAGATAAAATAGTTTTTATTTGTGTAAAAGCTCCAAAACAAAAAAATGCTATAAATGTGGAATTGCTGTAATCATACTGACCCATAGACTAAAGCTGCCTTATCATTTTTACCACACGCTGAACGGTATAAATAATAAAATAAATTCCAGAATTGCTGGTTTTAGTTCATTCTGCCTTCAAAAAATCAGAATAGAAAGCGATCAAAAAATGTTATGTGACCAAAAATAGTACCAATAAAAACATCAAACAAGCCCTCACATGTCAGAAGATGGAAACATTATAGCTCTCAAAATATGGCAATGCGCAAAAAAAGCGTCTTTTAATGTGTGATATCAGCCAAACAGAAAAAAACATTATAAAACTGGTATTGCTGTAATCCCGTCGACCGGAAGAATAAAGTCATCTAATTACTTATACCACATGAGGAATGATATAAAAAATAAATGAAACCAATTCTTGACCTGCTGTAGATTTGTTCATTCTGCCTTCCAAAGATTGCAGTAAGGCTTGGCTTACATTTATCCTGTACTCTGCGCTGAGCACTTACAGTTGGGTTTTTGTTTAATTCTCTGAAATACATGATTCAGATGGAATCGCTGACAAAAGATTCCCTATAATGAGGCAGATGGAGGCACTGTGGATGCCATCTGGCCTATGATTTGGCTGTGCATGAAAGCGCAGTCGACCACAGTATTGTGCATTTCTGAAAAGAAGGACACCACTGAACAGAGGCCAGACAGAGTCCAGAGTAACTCTGCTGCCTCATTATTGTGAATGGATCCCTCTGGGGTTTCATCTGAATCACGTCACTCAGAAATTTAGATGGAAATCCCAATGTAAGTGCTCAGCGTAGAACACAGGATAAATGTGATACAAAATGTTATGTAAAATGTTCTCAATAAAAGCTTCAACTCAATCCGCAAAAAAATCAAGTCCCCACTCAGGTCTGTAATCTGTAAAAATATAGAGGGTTTCCATGTTAGTGGTAGCACAAAGGCTCTGGAAAAGCACTATGGCTGCTCACCCCACAAAAGAAATTTAGCGAATCCTGTCTTCCCAAATCCAAAAGCCCCCTCCCGTCTGAGCCACACAGTGTGCCTAAGCCACATTTACTGTCCACATGTTTGCCATTTCTGAAGCGAAGAGAGCCTGCCTAATTTACTGGTGCATGTCTCCAGAAGAATGAGCTGGGTATTACAATGTACTGGGCACTACAACGAACTACAATAGCAGATTTGAAATTTTTATTCACCAACATCCACTGCTGCTTATTTCATGAAAACACCCATGAAGTCAAATCATTATTATACATGTAGATAAATTCCCAAAGGGGTCTAGTTTCCAAAATTGCTCAGTAGTGGGGAGTTTCCACTGCTTTGGCACATCAGGGGCTCTCCAAATGCGACATAGCGTCCGCTCTCGATTCTAGCCATTTTTGCGTTCAAAAAGTCAAACGGTGCTCTTTCCCTTCCGAGCCCTGCCATGCGCCAAAACAGTAGTTTTCCCGAACATATGGTGTATTGGTGTACTCAGGACAAATAGCAAAACAAATTTTGGGGTCCATTTTCTCCTTTTACTCTTGTGAAAATAAAAAATGTGGGGCTAAAGTAAAATTTTTGTGAAAAAAAGTAAAATGTTAATTTTTTCCTTCCACATTGGTTTAATTCCTGTGAAGCACCTAAAGGGTTAGTAAACTACTTGATTGTGGTTTTGAGGCCTTTGAGGGGTGCAATTTTTATAATGGTGTCACTTTTGAGTATTTTCTGTCATATAGACCCCCAAAAGCCACTTAATGTGTGATGTGGTCCCTAAGAAATGGCTTGGTAAATTTTATTGGAAAATTAGAAATTTCTGATCAACTTTTAACCCTTCTAACTTCCTAACATAAAAAATGATGTTTCAAAAATGATGCAAATGTAAAGTAGACATGTGGTAAATGTTATTTATTAACTATTTTGTATGGCGTAATGCTTATGCCCTTAAATCAGAAAGTTATGAGTTTGAAAATTGCAAAATTTTCACCAAATTTCCAATATTTTCACAAGTAGACGCAAGTCACATCATATAAATTTTACCACTATCATGAAGTACAATATGTCACGAAAAAGCAATCTCAGAATCACTGGGATCCGTTGAAGCGTTCCAGAGTTATTAGCACATAAAATGACACTGATCAGAATTGTAACATTTGGCCTGGTCATAAAGGTGAAAACAGGCTCGGGTGATGGAATTAAAGGGAACCTGATAAATGATGCATGCTGGCAGCAATAGATCAGACCTTTGCTCTAACATTTCAACCTAGTATGTGTAGAAAGAGACCTGTCACTCAAAAAGAACTGGGCGCGAGAAGTCACCATCAGCTGGCCTGGTCTAGTCCCCCAAGTGGTTTGGTCCTTGCCCAGCTTTTAAATGGATATTTTCTCTGAAACACCAAAATTTTCAGAGTAAATCATACCTGGTTTAAATGATAAATCTAGTGTCTGATATATGGTTCGGCAGCATTTTTCAGCTGTCAGGTTTAAAGCACCATGCCAGCATTTTTTTATTTCGCTACTGGAGTGGTGCTGCTACTTTAAGTTCCCTGCCCCTAGTCTAATACTTACCAGCCGTCATCTTCTTCTGTTCTTGGCGCTACTCCGGTCATCTTTTGCTGTTGTGACCTGCGAGATCGTTCCAGTGTTTGCTGGATGAACCGGAAGTCACAAGGCTATCATTTGCTCTGATTTCAAGCCAGTCAGAAGCTGCGTTCACAAAATGGTGGATCGGGACCAGTGCTGTGCTGTGAATAGCTGAAGATGGCAGCTGGTAAGTGGTGACTGGTGCAGCAGTGAAATTAAAGAAGACGGAGTGGTGCTTTAATATTTTCTTTTCAATGTAATATCTCGGCACATCTCCATATGATGACAGGCACAAGTATATTTAGGAGTTCCTCATATATTAAATCCATATTAAATGGAATAAAAATCACAATAGCTCAAAAAAACTTTAGAATTTTGCTCTGAATCTTTAATTTCTAAAGGTTTTCACATAGAAAATGCGACACAGCAAGTCCAAACTTTGCAAGAGTCTTTGATTCATTAGTGCACTGTTCGGCATTTATTATGCTCATACATTATAATAGTCCACTTCAAAATCACATAAAGCAGTTTATAAAGTTTTTGATTACTGCTTGCATAAGAAAACAAGATTAGCATAATCATTTCCGAATAGTCCTGTTGATATGCACGAGCCGTATTGTTACATTTCTATTATTATTTTTTATGAGTCTACAATAAACTTGAAATGATTCGATATAGAATTTAATGGTAAAGTCCTAAAACATTATCTCTTATTTTGAATGATCTTGGTTAGACCTCGAACATCACATCCATCTCTGACTAGGAGTACATAAATCAACATCTGTAAATCACTTTATTTAAGAATTTTATCTTTGTCTTTGCCCCTGAAAAATCACTTCAAAGTTCCAGTCTCTTGGTGTCTCCCTCCTTTCTAACTTGTTGTTCACTGACTGTTGACAAGTGTAATCCATCTCTAGAAGCAAAGACACAGAACTAGATTACAGGAAGTGGGGATGGTCTTTGTCTTTCTGCTCCTGATTTCCTGTCCGTGATACAGCATACAGGTATAACAGAGAGGTGGGGGAGCCACTGAACAATGGCATGCTGTTAAGAGTGAAAAAGGAAGTTCCTGTAACTATCGTGCTGGCAGAATGCTGGTGAGTTACAGAGTATGAGAGTCTGGTACATGGATATATTAGACTGGTAAGCATATCAAAAGCAGTTTTAACTTACCGGAAATCAGGCTACCATGAACATGCTTTTCTATGGTTTAAAAATATGTCTTTGTCCACCTCACAACATCATTCCATTTTGATTGGTCTTAATAGATTCAAAAAGATTTTATTTTTTGTCCTTAGCAAAAAAAGAGAGTATTTTGCTTAGCAACTTAAAAAGCTCCTATTAAAGAGATCTCTGTCGACAAAATTGTGTAAGTTAAAGTAAAGACATGGCCATATTGGGGCTGATATATGGATTAAATTGACACCATTGGTGAAGAAATCAGCTTTGTTGTTCTTTTTTAATCACCATTTGAGTTTTTCTGCTTATTTGATTTCAGTGCACAGGGGCTGGACTATGCGCTGGGTATTCTTCTCCCCTCTTGTCTGGGATTCCTTGGCCCCTCCACCTGCTTACAGTCTCTGAATGACCTGTCTCCTCTGTTGAAATCTTAGCCGGGTCCTGAAGGGATCAGCGAACCTGAACTGTAAAGATACGGGTTCGCACTATACACCTAGTGTCCATTACCGAATACGGACTTTTTACTGGGTGTCCAGTTTACTATTCGGGTTCAGTGATGAATAAAGTTTGTTGAAAGGCTGCAACGCAGCCTATCAACAAGCTTTTAGGCTGTGGGCAGTTGAGGAGCCATGCAGAGTATGCCCCCCCTAGAAGCAGGGACGCACGCCACACACCAGGGCCGGCGTCAGCACCTGGCGCACCCGGGCAAATGCCGGGGCCCTGAGCAGGCGGGGGGGCCCCTCACTGTCAGTGCGCAATCCCCACCGCTTGCTCAGGGCCCCGGCACCCGGCAGAATACTTACCTCTCCCCGTGCCTCCGCAGCAGCTCCTGCATCCTCCGCGACTGCTGCACTGTGACGTCTCAGGTCAGAGGGTGCAGTGACGTCTTTACACCGCGCTCTCTCCTGAGCAGTCACAGCGCAGAGCGGCAAGATGGCGGCGATGCTGGATTCCGGAGCAGCGGCATCAGGTGAGATGTGAGGTGAGTATTTGATTTTTTTTCTATTGTATGGAGGCCTGTGGCAGTATAAGGGAGGGGGGTGAGTTGGGGGTGTGTGACATCCTGCATGGGGCATTATAAAGAGGGGGTGACATCCTGCATGGGGCATTATAAGGGGGGGTGACATACTGCATGGGGCATTATATAGGGGGGAGTGACATACTGCATGGGGCATTATAAGGGGGGGGTGACATTCCTGCATGGGGCATTATAAGGGGGGTGACATCCTGCATGGGGCATTATAAGGGGGTGGGTGTGACATCCTGCATGGGGCATTATAAGGGAGGGGGGGTGAGTGACATCCTGTTTGGGGCATTATAAGGGAGGTGTGTGTGTGACATCCTGCATGGGGCATTATAAGGGAGGGGGGGTGTGTGACATCCTGCATGGGGCATTATAAGGGAGGGGGTGTGTGACATCCTGCATGGGGCATTATAAGGAAGGGGGGGTGTGTCATCCTGCATGGGACATTATAAGGAGGGGGTGACATCCTACATGAGGCATTATATGGGGGGGGACAGCCTGCATGGGGCATTATGTGGGGGGAACAGCCTGTGTGGGGCATTATGTGTGGGGAACAGTATGCATGGAGCGTTATATGGGGGCCAGTATTCTGTATGGAGCGTTATATGGGGGCCAGTATTCTGTATGGAGCGTTATATGGGGGCCAGTATCCTGCATGGAGCGTTATATGGGGGACAGTATGCTGCATGGAGCGTTATATGGGTGTCAGTATTCTTTATTGAGCGTTATATGGGGGCCAGTATCCTGTATGGAGTGTTATATGGGGGCCAGTATTCTGTATGGAGCGTTATATGGGGGCCAGTATCCTGTATGGAGCGTTATATGGGAGCCAGTATTCTGTATGGAACGTTATATGGGGGCCAGTATCCTGCATGGAGCGTTATATGGGGGTCAGCATCCTGCATGGAGCGTTATATGGGGGCCAGTATTCCGTATGGAGCGTTATATGGGGGCCAGTATCCTGTATGGAGCGTTATATGGGAGCCAGTATTCTGCATGGAGCATTATATGGGGGCCAGTATTCTGTATGGAGCATTATATGGGGGCCAGTATCCTGTATGGAGCGTTATATGGGGACCAGTATCCTGTATGGGGCATTTTATGGGGGCCAGTATACTGTGTGGAGCGATTCGCCGGTTTCTGAGCTATTGTGGAATTTACAATAGATATCGGTCATGTAATGTAAGAAGTGAAATCTTTGCATTGTACTATATATATATTTCTCTTCGGTATCTGTGACCATGGCTTGCCCCCCCCCTAGTTTTGATCCTGGGTACGCCCATGTACTCAGCACCCATGTCTGTGAGAGTATTGTGCCAAAAAGCCTCTATGTGTACTCAGCACCCGTGTCTGTGAGAGTATTGTGCCAAAAAGGCTCTTTGTACTCTGCACCTGTGTCTGTGGGAGTACTGGGCCAAAAAGCCTCTGTGTGTACTCTGCACCCCCGCTGTGGGAATACTATGCCAAAAAACCTCTGTGTGTATTCTTCACCCCGCCTGTTTGAGTACTATGTCTTAAAGTCTCTTTGTTTACTCTGTAGCCATGACTATCCGAGTAGTGGGTCTACAAATATAATTATACTCTACCACTGTGTATGTACAAGTTGTGGCCGGGCCTAAAAAAATAATTTTTCTCTACCACTGTATCTGTATAAGTTGTGGCCGGGCCTAAAATATAATTTTACTGTACCATTGTACCTGTACAAGTTGTGGTCAAGCCTAAAAAACTAATTTTACTCTACAGCTGTGTTTGTAAGAGTTGTGTCTGGGCCTAAAATACAAATTTTACTCTACCGCTGTGTATGTATGAGTTATGGCTGTGCCTAAAAAACAAATTTTACTTTACCACGGTGTCTGTATGTGTTGTGGCCATGCCTAAAAAACTAATTTTACTCTACCACTGTGGAAGAGGAGGTGGTCATGCTGTCCCAGCAGTACATCAAAAGAGGGAGCAGGGTGCAAAGGCACAGCATGCCACCAGTATCATTGAGCATCTCTACATCATCACATGGAAGTGTTCAGCTCTCCATCCCCCAAACTCTTTAACCCCTTTCTGGCCCAGGGCGTACTAATACATATCCGCGCCCTGGGCCTTATGGGCCTGATACGGATTAGTACGCCTTGGCGATTTCGCCCGCACACAAGCTGTGTGGGCGAGATCGCCGCCGGGTGTCAGCTAATTGTTACAGCTGACACCTGGTGCTATATGCAGGGAGCGGTCCCGCACCACTCCCAACACATTAACCCCCGAAATGCTGCAATCGAAATCGATCGCAGCATTCAGATGGCAAGAGGAGGTAAGCGCAATACTTACCTTCTCTGCCGGGACGGCGTCTGAGTCCAGTCCCGGATGTTGCCATGGTGACTCGATGTCATCATGACAACATCCGGGTCACCAGGAGGCAGGAAGTTGCTTTGGTCATGAGCACCAAAGTAACTTCTCCCTGTGCAGTGCTGACAGACTGCATAGCACAGGGATGGTGCTGCATTCCTGTGCTATACAGCCGATCAGGCTGCAAAAAGTGAAAGTCCCATAGTGGGACAAAGTGTAAAAGTAATAAAAATGGCAGAAAGTGAAAAAAAATGTATAAAAAAATTGTAAAAATGTAAAAAAAAATGAAAAAAATAATCAAAAAAATAAAATAAATATATTGTACTCATAAATAATCTTATGAAAAAAAACAAAACAATGAAATTACACATATTTGGTATCGACGCATCCGGAACGAACTGACCTATAAAAATGTCCCACTAGTTAACCCCTTTAGTGAGCACAGTAAAAAATAAAAATAAAAAACGAAACATAAAACGATGTTTTATCATCATACATCCAAACAAAAAATAGAATAAAACACGATCAAAAAGACGAATGTAAATAAAAATGGTACCACTGAAAACATAATCTTGTCCCGCAAAAAACAAGCCACCACACAGCTCCAACAGCAGAAAAATAAAAAAGTTATAGCTCTCAGAATAAAGTGATGCAAAAACAATTCTTTTTTCTATAAAATAGTGTAATTTATTGTGTAAAAGCGCCAAAATATAAAAAGAATATATAAGTGAGGCACTGCTGTAAACATACTGACCTGAAGAATAAAGCTGCCTTATGAATTTTACCACACGCAGAGCGGCATAAAAAAAAAAAAACAATTGCTGAATTGTTGTTTTTTGCTTATTCTGCCTTCTAAAAATCAAAATAGAATGTGATCAAAAAATGTCATATGCCCAAAAATGGTACCAATAAAAACGTCAACTTGTCCCGCAAAAAGAAAGCCATCACATGACTCTGTCGGCCAAAATATGGAAAAATTATAGCTCTCAAAATATGGCGATGTAAAAACTATTCTTTGCAAAAAAAATGTTTTTTTAGTGTGTGACAGCTGTCAATCATAAAAACCCAATATGAATCTTGCATCTCTGTAATTGCACCGACCTGAAGAATGAAGATGTCTAATCACTTATACCACACGAGGAACGGCATAAAAAATAAACTTTAGGGTTAGGGTTGTGCTAGGGTTAGGGTTAGGGTTGTGCTAGGATTAGTGTTAGGGTTGTGATAGGGTTAGGATTGTGCTAGAGTTAGGGTTAGGGTTGTGCTAGGGTTAGTGTTGTGCTAGGGTTAGGGTTGGGCTAGGGTTAGGGTTGTGCTAGGGTTAGGGTTGTGTTAGGGTTATTGTTGTGCTAGGGCTAGGGTTAGGGTTGGGCTAGGCTTGGGCTAGGGTTAGGGTTGGGTTAGGGTTGGGCTAGGGTTAGGGTTGTGCTAGGGTTAGGGTTGTGCTAGGATAGGGTTGTGCTAGGGTTAAAATAGGGTTATGCTAAGGTTAGGGTTAGGTTAGGGTTAGGCTAGGGTTAGAGTTGGGCAAGGGTTGGGCTACGGTTAGGGTTGGGCTAAGGTTAGTGTTGGGGTTGGGATTTTTTCAGAAGTAAAGAAAAAAAATGACGACGATATGGCGATTAATGTTGAGCGCAAGTGCTCGCTACTTGAGTTTGCATCGGGTGCTCGGGTATGCACCGAGTATAGCCGGTGCTCAAGTGACATTCTCGAGTCTCCGCCCCAAATGTTTTGCAGTTGTTATACAGCCAAAAAAAACTTGCGGGGATTGCCTGCTCTGCACGAGTGATCCCCGCATGTTTTTTTTTGGGTGTCTAATATTCGTGAAACATGCGGGTTGGGACTCGAGCATGTCACTTGAGCACCCGCGATGCTTGGTGAATACCCGAGTACCCGATGCAAATTCAAATAGCGAGCACTTGCACTCAAGACTAATGACAACTGATTCAATATGATGACCTAATGTTATAAAATTCTGTGTCGTACCTCTGGGTTCAAAATGTTCACTATACCCCTTGATAAAATCCTGGAGGGGTGTAGTTTCCAAAATGGAGTCACTGGGGGTGGTTTCCACTATTTAGGCACATCAGGGACTCCCTGAACGCAACATGGCGTCCGCTAATTATTTAAGCAAATTTTATATTCAAAAAGTCAAATGGCGCTCCTTCCCTTCCGAACCCTGCCGTGCACCCCAACAGTGGTTTTCCCCCACATATGGGGTATCGGCTTACTCAGGAGAAATTGCACAACAAACTGCATGGTGCAATTTCTCCAGTTACCCTTATGAAAATGCAAAATTGGGGGCTGAAAAACATTTTTGTTGTAAAAATGTGAAAATGTTATTATTACGGTTTAATGTTATAAAGTTTTGTGAAGCACCTGGGGGTTAAGGGTGCTCACCACACATCTAGATAAGTTCCCTAAGGGGTCTAGTTACCAAAATGGGGTCACTTGTGGGGGGTTTCCACTGTTTAGGCACATCAGGGGCTCCCCAAACGCAACATGGCATCCGCTAATTATTCAAGCAAATTTTACATTCAAAAAGTCAAATGGTGCTCCTTCCCTTCCGAACCTTGCCGTGCACCCCAAGAATGGTTTTCCCTCACATATGGGGTATCTGCTTACTCAGGAGAAATTGCACAACAACTTGCATGGTGCAATTTCTCCTGTTACCCTTATGGAAATGCAAAATTGGGGGCTGAAAACATTTTTGCTGAAAAAATGTGAAAATTTTATTTTTACGGTTCAATGTTATAAACTTCTGTGAAGCACCTGGGGATTCAGGGTGCTCACCACACATCTAGATAAGTTCTCTAAGGGGTCTAGTTTCCAAAATGTGGTAACTTGTGGGGGATTTCCACTGTTTAGGCACATCAGGGGCTCCCCAAACGCAACATAGTGTCCGCTAATTATTCAAGCAAATTTTATATTCAAGAAGTCAAATGGCGCTCCTTCCCTTCCGAACCCTGCAGCGCACTCAAACAGTGGTTTTTCCTCACATATGGGGTATCTTCGTGCTCAGGGGAAATAGCACAACAAATTTTGGTGTCCATTTTTTCCTGTTACCCTTGAAAAAATAAAAATATTGGGGTCTAAAGTAACACTTTTGTGAAAAAAGTTAAATGTTCATTTTTTTCTTCCACATTTCAAAAATTCCTGTGAAGCACCTGAAGGGTTAATAAACTTCTTGAATGTGGTTTTGAGCACCTTGAGAAGTGCAGTTTTTCGAATGGTGTCAATTTTGGGTATTTTCTGCCATAAAGGCCCCTGAAAGTCAAGTCAAATGTGATGTGGTCTCTAAAAACATGGTTTTGTAAATTTTGTTGTATAAATGAGAAATCGCTGGTCAACTTTTAACCCTTATAGTTCCCTACTAAAAAATTTTTTTTACAAAATTGTGCTGATGTAAAGTAGACATGTGGGAAATGTTATTTATTAACTATTTTGTGTAACATATCCCTCTGATTTAAGGGCATAAAATCTCAAAATTTTCAAAATATTCTCCAAATTTCTGATTTTTTCACAAACAAACGAAAGTGATATCTAAGAAATTTTACCACTATCATGAAGTACAATATATCATGAAAAAACAATCTCAGAATCAGCAGGATCTGTTGAAGCGTTCCAGAGTAATTACCTCATAAAGTGACAGTGGTCAGAATTGTAAAAATTGGCCCGGTCATTAACGTGCAAACCACCCTCGGGGATAAAGGGGTTAAAGAAAGAGGAGATATCCTTCTACCCCCCACCCAAGACCCATGGTCCTGAATGACAGCATTACCAAATTTCTGGCCTTTGAAATGCTGCCATTCCAACTGGTGGAGACAGAGTTTTAAATAACTGATTGTGGTGGCTGTCACGCAGTACATTGTTCCCAGCCTCCACTACTTTTCCAGGCGGGTCATCCCTGCCCTGCACACACATGTTGGGGATCAAATCAGATGTGCACTGCACAACGCTGTCAGTGGCAAGGTCCACATAACCACCAATATGTGGACCAGTAAACATGGCCAGGGATGTTACATCTCCCTAATTGCCCACTGGGTAAATATAGTGGTGGATGGGACAGAGGCGGAAGGCTGTCAAGCCCATGTACTACCACCCCGAGGATTGCTGGACGTTTCTCTGTCCAGGTTGCCTCCTACTCCGCTTCCTCCATTGCCTCCTCATACTGTCACAGTAAGACCTGCACCACTAACTTCAGCACAGCCAGAGGGAAACGACAGTAGGCGGTTCTAAAACACATCTGTTTGGGGGAAAAATGCTACATCGCGTAGGAGCTGTGGACGGGGATCAAACAGCAGTCAGATGAGTGGTTGGTGTCTGCAAATTTGAAGCCCAGCCTGGTGGGCTGTGATAACGGGGGAAATCTCGTAGCAGCTCTGGGCATAGCCAGTTTGATGCACATCCCTTGCCTGCCATATGTGCTGAAGTTGGTGGTGCAGAGCTTCCTTAAAAATTACCCATATATGTCAGAGTTGCTGCTGAAAGGGCATGCAGTGTTCATACTGGAGAGACTCTGCAAGAAGCAGGCAATAATGGAGTTTCTGCTGCAGCATGCACAGCTGAGTTGCTCTGCAGAACAACACCAATTCCGCAATGAGTGGGCCTCCATGAGGTACTTGTGTGCCGTGTTGCACTGCTTTGAATGCTCCACCAATATGGCCAGCACTGATGACACCATCATCAGCGTTACTATACCACTTATACACCTGCTAGAAAAAGCAATTCAGGCGATGCTGGATGAGGTGGTGGGCAGGAGGAAGAGGAGCAAGAGGAGCAGAGCCAATTCACACTGTTATCTTCCTGTCATTCATACATTACTGGGTGTGTTACTGTCCCAACATCGGCCAGGTACCCAACTGTCCAGCCAGGGGACAGTTTGGAAGGATGAGGAGGAGGAACAACAACCGTGTTCACAGCAGGGTGGCACTCAAAACAGCTCATGGGCATCAGTGAAGCGTGACTGGGGGAATACAGAGGACCCAGATGATACACCTCTCGCCGAGGACAGCTTGTTGTTGCCTCTGGGCAGCCTGGCACACATGAGCCAATATATGTGTTATGATCTGCTACAAGCACTAAGGAAAGACAGGAGATCTGTCCCTACAATAGAACTAAGCTTGATCCCTACGATGTAACGGGAAACCTGATCCTGCGATCAGACCCGCTAAAGTCCTCAGCTAGTCTGTACGAAGACCTATAGATGTGAGGGAGGGATCCCTACAAGAACTAGGGACTGGGAGTAAGATGGACACCTCCTAGCAGAAATTGTAGCAGAAAAGGAAAAACAAACAACAAAGAACATAGAGGTCAAGAGACCTAGCTAAACTGACGGAGTAAAGTAACAAAGCACCTGGCTAGCTTAAGAGTAGAAATACAATGAAGTCCAGCAAGGCCAGAAGGGCGGAGCAGGATTAAATAGGTAAAAAAGGTCATGTGACCAGCAAACTAGAAAAAAACCTAACAGGAGAGTTCTAACAGTACTCCCTCTTCTATGAGGATCCTCCGGATCCCCCAGGCCCAGGCTTATCAGGAAACCTCCTGTTAAACGCTCTGACAAGTCTGGAAGCAGAAACGTCATCCGCCCTCACCCATGAGTTATCCTCGGGACCGAAACCCTTCCAAGTGACGAGATACTGCAAACTCCCCCTATACCGTCTAGAATTAAGGATGCGGGAAATTTCATATTCCCCGTCGTCCACCACCGGAGGAACAGTGGCAGTGGCGTCTCTATCATATACATCAGCTTTTTTCAATAGAGAAACATGGAACACCGGATTAATCTTCCAGGAGGTGGGAATCTCCAACCTAACAGCAGATTGGTTAACTACCTAAAGCACCTTAAAGGGCCCTACAAACTTGGGACCCAATTTTTTAGAAGGAATCCTCCACCGCAGATTCTTAGATGACAACCAAACCAAGTCACCAGCCATAAACAAAACCTCTTGACGTTTCCTGTCAAAGTACCTCTTAGATTTTTTGTTAGCCTCCTGCAGATTACCACGCACATCCGTCCAAACTCTTTCCAAATCACCGGAAAAACTCTCCTCCTCAGGCACAGCCGATACCAATTTGGAGAATGACCCAAAAGACGGATGTCTCCCAGAACAACAAAAAAAAGGCGAACACCCAGCAGACGAGGATGTATGGTTGTTAAGAGCAAATTCAGCAAGCGGCAGAAACTCAGACCACCCTTCTTGATTGTCTGCCACAAAACATCGCAAGAACTGCTCAACATCCTGGTTCTTCCTTTCTGTCTGGCCATTAGACTCAGGATGATATCCAGATGAAAATGACAGATGAACTCCCAACCTGTCACAAAAGGCACGCCAAAAACGAGCCACGAACTGAGGTCCCCTATCAGAAACAATGTCAGTAGGAAGACCATGGAGTCTGACAATCTCCTTGACAAAGGCTTTAGCGAATGTCTTAGCGCAGGGCAGTTTGATGAAGGGAACCAAGTGACACATCTTGCTAAAACGGTCCACGATCACCCAGGTGACCGTAAAACCCTCAGAGGGGTGAAGGTCAGTAATAAAGTCCATAGCCAGATGTGTCCAAGGTGCACTAGGAACCTCCAGAGGGCAAAGCAACCCCGCCGCAGGAGTATGAGAAGACTTAGATCTAGCACACACAGTACATTGACGCACCCACTTAATGACTTCCTTCTGCCATCCAGGCCACCAAAAACTGCGACCCACAAGTCTCTTGGTCTCAGAGATTCCTGGATGACCTGCCACCCGAGACTCATGACACTCAACAAACAAATCTCTCCTAAAGGTCCTAGGCACAAACAACCTCCCATGGGGCGTGTTAGATGGGGCATTCTCCTGTGCTTTAAGAATCTCATTTTCCAAAACGGAGTCCAATGCAGCAATCACAACACCTTCTTGTAAAATGCTCTCCTCCTCAGCACCGACCATGGGAGAAAAGCTGCGAGACAAAGCATCAGCTTTAACATTCTTGGTACCCGGGATGTAAGTAACGGAAAAATTAAACTGCAAAAAAAAAGTGCCCACCTAGCCTGACGGGCATTCAAGCGCTTGGCAGCATCAAGATAGATCAGATTTTTATGATCAGTGAAAACCTGAATGGGAAAATCAGCACCTTCCAAGAGATGACGCCAGTGTTCAAATGCGAGTTTAATAGCCAGCAATTCCCGATTACCAATATCGTAATTAAGTTCAGTCTCAGAAATTTTTTTTGAAAAAAAGGCACAGGGATGTACTCCATCCTTGTTTTCCTGAGACAACACCGCACCGACCCCCACAGAAGAAGCATCAACCTCAACCACAAACGGCTTAGTCACATCAGGCTGCATAAGGATGGGGGCAGAGCTGAACCTTTCCTTTAGAAACACAAAAGCTTCAATGGCCTCAGTAGTCCACTGAACCGTATTAGCACCTTTCCTGGTGAGATCGGTTAGTGGTTTAACAATAATAGAAACATTTTTGATGAATTTTCTGTAGTAATTGGCGAAACCCAAAAACCTCTGTATCGATTTCTAACCAATAGGCCTAGGCCATTCCTGCACAGTTTGAACTTTCACCGGGTCCATCTCAAAGCCCTCGCTGGAGATAATGTAGCCCAAAAAACTAATTCTCTGTACAGCGAACTCACATTTCTCCAGCTTAGCAAAAAGCGAATTGTCAATCAATAACTGCAATACCTCACGTACGCTCCGCCAATGAGACTCCAGATCAGGCGAATAAATCAAAATGTCATCCAAATACACAACCACATTTTTGCCGATCAAAGGTCTAAGGATATCATTAATAAGATTCTGAAAAAATGCTGGTGCATTGGTAAGACCATAAGGCATAACCAGACTCTCAAAATGACCCACAGGAGTGTTAAAAGCAGTCTTCCATTCATCACCCTCCTTCATGCGCAACAAATTGTATACCCCCCGGAGATCAATTTTAGAGAACCATTTGGCCCCCACTAACTGGTTAAACAAATCAGGAATCAATGGCAGTGGGTAGGGATTGCGTACAGTAATTTTATTAATCTCGCGAAAGTCCAGACAAGGACGTAAACCGCCGTCCTTTTTTTTAACAAAAAAATATCCAACAGCCACAGGTGACTTAGAGGGTCTGATATGACCGGCGGCCAAGCTCGTCTGTATGTATTCCTCCAAAGCCTTTCTCTCAGGAATAGTAAGATTAAATAAATGACTTTTAGGGAGAGTCGCTCCAGGGACAAATTCAATGGTACAATCATAGTCTCTATGAGGAGGCAAAACTTGCGACTCCTCCTCAGAAAAAACTTTCCAAAAATCCTGAATAGGTACAGGTAATTCCCCTTTATCCACAGCAGCAATGCGCCCGTTTCAACACTTATCATAACACTTAGGGCTCCAGGACTTAATTTCATTGGTAGACCAATCCAGTACAGAATTGTGCAATTTTAACCAGGGCAAACCCAACACTACTGGAGAAGGCAAATTATTTAATACCACCAAATCCAAATTTTCTTGGTGAATACCATTAATAGTGAGGGGAAATTCATAAACCTTGTGAGTAACACATTTCAAGGGAGAGCCATTGACAGAAACCACGGCAATAGGGGATAGTTACATAGTTACATAGTTAGTAAAGCCGAATAAAGACTTGCGTCCATCAAGTTCGACCTGTTAGCTCTGTAATTGCTAAAGTTGATCCAGAGGAGGGCAAAAACCCCAAATGATTTAGCCAATCTTCACCTGAGGAAAAATTCCCTCCCGACTCTGAAACCAGCAGTCAGAATAAATCCCTGTATCAACCTACTATTTTATTTTATTTTTAAGTATATGCAGAAATCTGCCTGGTATCTAGAAATGCATCCAGTCCCCGCTTGAACTGGTTTAGTGAATCCGACATTACCGTCTCCTCACTCAGTGAATTCCATATTCTCACTGCTCTTACCGTAAAGAACCCCTTCCTATGCTGGTGCTGGAACCTTTTCTCTTCCAGTCTTAGTGAATGCCCTCTTGTTACCGTAATATCCCTCCTTTTGAACAAATCCCGGGCAAGGTCTCTATACTGTCCCCTAACATATTTGTACACATTTATTATGTCCCCCCTCAACCTTCTCTTTTCCAGGCTGAATAGTCCTAGTTTTGCCAACCTCTCTGGGTATTGCAGTCCCTCCATTCCCCTTATTAATTTTGTTGCCCTCCTTTGTACCTTTTCAAGCTCGTTTATATCCTTTCTATATATTGGGGCCCATAACTGAGCACAGTATTCCAAGTGTGGTCTGACCAGTGCTTTGTACAGTGGAAGAACAATGTTCTCCTCCTTTGCAGCTATACCTCTTCTGATACATCCCATTACCCTGTTTGCCCTTACAGCAGCGGCCTGACTTTGGGCACTCCAATTTAGTTTGCTATCAATCAAGATGCCCAAGTCCTTCTCCATCTCTGAATTCCCCAATGATTTCCCATTCAGTGAGTACTGGTGACTTCCATTTTTCCTTCCCATATGTATGACCTTACATTTCTCCTCGTTAAACCTCATTTGCCATTTAATGCTCCACCTACCCAGCTTATCCAAATCCCTCTGTAGGTCTGCACTGTCCTCTTTTGTATTAATTTTTTTACATAACTTTGTGTCATCTGCAAATATTGATATTTTACTATTTATCCCGTTGACTATGTCGTTAATAAAGATATTAAATAACATTGGGCCTAGTACAGACCCCTGTGGTACCCCACTAGTGACGCTTACCCAATCTGAGTATATTCCATTTATAACCACCCTCTGCCTTCTATCCTTTAGCCAGTTAGCTACCCACTTGCAGACATTTTCCCCCAGCCCCATCATTCTCATTTTGTATACCAACCTATTATGTGGCACGCTATCGAACGCTTTTGAGAAGTCGAGATACACGACATCCACTGGTTCCCCCTGATCTACTCGAGAGCTAACCTCCTCGTAGAAGTCAATCAGGTTTGTTTGGCAGGAGCGATTCCACATGAATCCATGTTGGTTCGGGGTTAATAGATTATTAGCATCAAGATGCTCCATGATTGCCTCATTAATAAAGCCTTCAAAAATTTTGCCCACAACGGACGTCAGACTCACCGGCCGATAGTTTCCGGCGTCACTTTTCGCTCCCTATTTGAATATTGGCACTACATTCGCCTGTCGCCAATCAAGTGGTACAGACCCAGTCTCAACAGAGTCCTTAAATATAAGATATAAGGGTCTGTCTATCACATTACTTAGTTCCCTTAGTACCCGTGGGTGTATGCCATCAGGTCCTGGTGATTTGTTTATTTTAATGTTACTGAGGCGTTTCTGTACCCCAGCTTGGGTTAGATTTGTCATACTTAGTGGAGGATTAAGTTTGTCACTTCTCATTTCGCCTGTTAGTTCTTTTTCCTTTGTGAAAGTTGACGAAAAAAATTTATTTAATAGATTAGCTTTATCCTCATCTTTCTCTATGATTTTGCCTTCCTCACTTTTTATCGGTCCAATATTATTCGATTTAATCCTTGTACTATTTATATACGTAAAGAACAGTTTGGGATTTGATCTACTTTCCCTAGCAATATGTCTCTCTGTTTCCTCCTTTGCTATTTTTATTTGTTTTTTGCAGGTTCTCGTTTTTTCCTTGTAACACATTAGTGCCTCCTTGCTGTTTTCCTGTTTTAATCTCTTGAATGCCTCTTTTTTGCTATTTAACGCCCCTTTTACGTTCTTGTTCAACCATATTGGTTTCCTCTTATTTCTGGCCCTTTTATTCCCATACGGTATATACCTCTCGCACTGAGTATTCAGAATTCTTTTGAAGGTTTCCCATTTACTATTCGTATTTCCTTGATTAAGAACTTTGTCCCAGTCTGTAAGTTGAAGGTTTTCTATCAGCTGATCAAACTTCGCCCTCCTAAAGTTTAATGTTTTAGTTGTTCCCTTATTGATAACCCTACTGAAGGGCATTTTGAAATTGATAATATTATGATCACTATTACCTAGGTGCCCCCCTATCTGTACCTCAGTTATTCTATCAGGCCTATTAGTCAATATTAAGTCCAACATGGCCTTCCCTCTCGTTGGTTCCTGCACTAGTTGGGAGAGATAATTATCCTTGATATTTGTCAAGAACCTTTTTCCTTTCTGCGATCTACAGGTTTCTGTTTCCCAGTCAATATCCGGGTAGTTGAAGTCCCCCATTACAATCACCTCATTATGTTTTGCTACTTTGTCTATTTGTCCTATTAGCAGTTTCTCATTCTCCTCTGTTATATTGGGTGGCTTATAGCAGACCCCCAGTAATATTTTATTATTATTTTTTGCCCCCTCTATCTCTACCCACATGGACTCGACCCCCTCTTCTCCCTCTCCTATATCCTCTCCTATATCTTCCCTTAGTCTGGGCTTTAGACGTGACTTTACATATAAGCAGACTCCTCCGCCCTTCCCCTGTTTCCGGTCCCTTCTAAATAAACTATAATCTGTTAAATTTACCGCCCAGTCGTAGCTATCGTCTAGCCAAGTCTCTGTTATACCTACGATGTCATACCTCTCCTCCGATATAAGCGCCTGCAGCTCATCCGCCTTATTGGTCAGGCTTCTTGCGTTGGTCAGCATGCAAGATAAAACTTTGGGGTTATTTAGCATCCTATTCTTCTCTAACGATCTAACTGTACTATCCCCACCCCCCTCTCCACCCTCATTATATTCACTTCTCCCCTTCCCCCTTGCTTGCCTCACATCCCACCTATTTCCTTGGTTTCCCCCCCCCCCATCTCTAGTTTAAAAACTCCTCCAAGATGACAAAGGTTTGGGTTTTAATTTAAGTTTTTCCAAGAATCCCCCATCAATCACATTCAGAGTAGAACCACAATCCACAAATACCCGAAATTCAATTAATTCTTCCTGAGCAGCGGTGGTAGCAGAAAGAAATACCCCCATAGTGTTTAAACAGGCTATACGGGCGTAACTGACCTTTTTTTTTTCTTTGTTCATACGAAGCACACAGTTCTAAATTAAATGATCAGATTTTCCGCAATAAAAGCACAAACCTTCAGAAAACCTGTGGTCTTTTTCCTGAGAGCGGGGTGACATTGCCCCAATCTCCATCGGCTCTCCAAAGTCAGTACAGACCCTCTCAGAACTCGGAGCTGAAATGGCAGAGGATTTACTCTCATTAACCCTTGCACGCAGTCTCCTGTCCACCCCTAGAGCTAATTGCATTGCCTCCTGCAAGTTTCCAGGTGTAGGATAAGCAATCAGCAGATCCTTAACCCTTTCACCTAGCCCTGCAAGAAATAAACTTTTCAGAGCAGAATCGTTCCACCCCACCTGAGCAGACCACCGACGGAAGTGAGTACAATAATTTTTCCACATTACCTGATCCCTGCCTCAAATGTCTTAATTCCGTCTCAGCTGATGAGACACGATCAGGATCATCATATAACAACCCCAAAGCAGAAAAAAATCTATCCACTGATCTAAAGCACGGATCACTAGGTTGGAGAGAAAAGGCCCATCCCTGAGGTTCCTTGCGCAAAAGTGACATTATGAACCCTATGCGCTGTGATTCATCACCAGAGGATCTGGGTCTTAAACGAAAATATAATAAACAAGCATTTTTAAAGGAAAAAAAATCTTGTTGTTCACCAAAAAATAAATCTGTCAAACGTACTTTGGCTCTACAAAATGCGCTCCAGAACAGCTACTCACGTGTTGTTGGAGCTCGGCCACCTCCAGAGAGAGTCCCTGCAAGCGTTGAGCCAAATCCTGCACCGACACCATGATGGAAACAGGAGGTCTTTCCTTAGAGAAATTTTTGGGCTGGACTTACTGTTATGATCTGCTACAAGCACTAAGGAAAGACAGGAGATCTGTCCCTACAATAGAACTAAGCTGGATCCCTACGATGTAACGGGGAACCTGATCCTGCGATCAGACCCGCTAAAGTCCTCAGCTAGTCTGTACGAAGACCTATAGATGTGAGGGAGGGATCCCTACAAGAACTAGGGACTGGTAGTAAGATGAACACCTCCTAGCAGAAATTGTAGCAGAAAAGGAAAAACAAACAACAAAGAACATAGAGGTCAAGAGACCAAGCTAAACTGACGGAGTAAGGTAACAAAGCACCTGGCTAGCTTAAGAGTAGAAATACAATGAAGTCCAGCAAGGCCAGAAGGGCGGAGCAGGATTAAAAAGGCAAAAAAGGTCATGTGACCAACAAACTAGAAAAAACCTAACAGGAGAGTTCTAACAATATGCTGCTGTGCCTAAACAACAACCGCTGAGTTGCCCGTATTGTTACTATTGCTAATTACTGGGTGGCCACCCTGCTGGATCCCCACTGTAAGGACAAAATAACATCGTTACTTCTGTCCCTGGTGTGGGATTGCAAAATGCGCTAATACAAGCGGACGCTGGTAGAGAAACTAATGAAGGCTTGCCCTCCTGACAACAGGGGCTCAGTGGAAGAACAAAGCAGTAGCGGAGGAGGAAGTTTCTAACGCAACTGGGGCATCACCACCACCTAAGAATGCAGGGTTAGCATGGCCAAAATGTGGCAAAAATGTATGAGCACGCCATAAGGACGCACCCCATGGGCCGTGGGGTACTCGGTGCCGGGCCGGTCGTTGCTAGGGGAGATGTCACAGTGGCGGTGACCCGGTCCGTGACCCAGGGTGGTCAATAAAAGGGGAATAATTTACAGGGGATTTATAGTTCTTATATACAGTTCGTGACGCCACCTGTGGTATGCGGCTACTTCCTCCACCCACACCCACTACATGGTTCCCCCTCTCACTTTGGTTCCCCCCACTCCAGCCAGGGACAGGGCTCAGCAGGAAAGCGACGCATCTTGCCCCTCCTGCTGGTCTGAAGTAGTGTAGTGTTGGATGCAGGTGTTAGGGTCCTGGGCAGCAATCTATCCTTACCTGAGAGTGAGATACCACACCTCTGGGTGAGATGCAGTACCTCTGTGGTGACTAAACCTGCAGGGGCGCCACATACCCCCCTGGTAAAACACAGCACGTCTGCGGGCTGGAACAGAGTAAAACAAGGTTTTAGACATGCAAATTTTAGAATGCATTTACATATAAGATCAAAAACAAACTTTTTCTTCCCTTTATGGGAGGCACATAACTTGAACATTGCAGGTTTCCTTAGCAGTTTACAACATATTATAAAACATTCTTCAAGCAGATAAAACATTTCTCATACCAAACATTTTCAATCAAATACAGTGACATTTATAGCCGAATGTCCTTTTTACCGGTAAAGGTGCAATTCTGATGAACATGACGGACCCGTACGAAAACCCTCAACGTAGGCCCTGGGCGTGCCTGCAGGGCGTAGGTGATCCAAGTGTTGGACCACGATTTCGGCCAAGCCAAACAGGTTTTTGTTCTGAAGTCAGTCTTGTTGTATAAAACCAACAAGGGGTACTTTAAGATGTGCAACTATGTACAAGTACAAGTTTTTAGGGAGATCACTGTCCTCCACCTCAATGTCTTTATACCCTTACCGGGTTACTAAGTAAACACACAATAAGTAAACAAACAGACTTAAATGCTACAATACCCTTCCGGGTAACTATGTACATCACTCCTCTTTAACAGTTCAGCAGTGGTGCCCCCTCCTGGGGAACACATGTTTTTTGCAGGCTGACCCAGCCGGGTCATCAGCCTCTGATTACAGGGGCATGTCCTTTTCCTCCACTACCCTGTGGACATTCAGGGCATACCAGCCCCGCTCACCTCTGTGCCTTGTGTAAGTGACTTGGTCATCAGGGTGGAACAGGAACTGGTCTTCTTCACTCCTGTAGAGGGCTGAGGGCTCAGGAGCGGGTAGCAGTGGGAGGCTCTGGTCTTCCACCTCCGCAGACCAGTCCCAGGCCACGCACCCGTACACTTATTCAGGTGTGGGAGCAGGTGGCTTTTGCAGGGGGCCCAGGAGCCGGATTTTGTCAGCAGTGCCCGGGGTTGATGTTTCCGGTCCCAGGGGCAGATATGGGGTGTGCGCGCCCGGGTACGGAGGTTCCGCAAGGGAGCCCAGGAGCAGGTCAGCGCTTTCAGCGCCCGGGACAGGGAGACTCCTCTTACCTGCTCCCGCGGCCGCTCCTGTGCTGCACGCTGCCTCCTGGTTCTGATCAGGCTCCGCCTGGGCTGGGGCGCTGCCGGTAGCATGTAGCACTGGCTGCTGCCTGGTTATCATCTTCCCCAGTATCTCCTCCTTTCCGCAGGCGATGGCAGCCTGCTGGGCCTTCTCCACCCGCCGACCTAGTACTTGCATCTTAGCGTGGAGGAACTCCGCCTCCTCCAAGGACAACTTGTAGACCACCTCCTCCAGGGTGAGGGGTGTCTCGTGCTGCTGCAGGCCACATGCTGGAGTTCCAGGCTCACCTCCCTCCATCTTGCCTGCCGAGTGCGGTCTGTTTGCACTGCTGGAGACTCCGCCCTGTCTCCAAGGTTTCTTCTCTCCTCTCCCCTTTCTGGGGCGGTTCCATGGCTGCTTGCTGTCGGCCACACCTAGGGGCGGCCCCCCCACCTTGATGGACACATCTACATACATGGCCACTGCGGCTCTGGGCGGGCCCCGCTTTTGGCGCCATTCTGGAACCCGGCCCACGATGGGAGGTGAGTTCTTGTTGTCTTTGATCACGCACATAATGGCGCCCATTCTTCTGGGGCGGGCGCCTCATTCAGTATCAAACACAGTCTCTAGGCGCACAATAACCGGTGATAACGGGTGGGTTCATATCCTGTTCGTGACGCCAAAGTAGACGCGCCCCGTGGGCCGTGGGGTGCTCAGTGCTGGGCCAGTCGTTGCTAGGGGAGATGTCACAGTGGCGGTGACCCGGTCCGTGACCCAGGGCGGTCAATAAAAGGGGAATTATTTACAGGGGATTTATAGTTCTTATATACAGTTCGTGATGCCACCTGTGGTATGCGGCTAAAGGGTGCCGCGGCTGCGGAGCAGGTCCTCTGGAGCTGTTGTTAATGCAGCAGAGTTGGTTTAGCTCTCCACAGGTAGAGCTTAGCTCCAGGGCTGTGCTGAGATGTTATGGATGTTGCTATAGCATTTGTAGTGCAGTGGGTGATGGCGCGGCCGGAATAATTCACAGAGACAGTGGGGTACAGTCTTCAGGGTTTACTCACAGTTGTTAAGTTCCTCAGGTTACACTTTCCGGACTACGACCTCCCACGTCGCGCTGCATTCACCAGGCAGGGGTTCAGCAAACTCCCAGGTGTTTCAAGAGTACCTGACAGGACCCCGTTCTATATGACCTTCTCAGCCATCTTTCTGCGCTGGCCTCACCCTTCTTGTCCTACTCCTCGCCAAACAATGTCCCAAGCCGGTATCCTCGGATCTTTCTGGGCAACCTGGAGTTCCCTGGATCCTATGTGGTTAATAGTGTTGAGTGAACATACTCGACACTGCTCGGTACTCGCCCGAGCATCACGCTACTCGGGATGTTCGGCGAGCACCGAGCATTTCCGGGTTACTCGGGCGGGAGCTCGGGTCTCCACCCTGCATGTTTGGCGCTCTTTACAGAGCCAATGAACATGCAGGGATTGCCAGCCAGTCACTGTAATACCGCAGCCATGTTGGTTTTGGGCATTACATTGATTGGCTGGCCGCACAGCATCACCTCGAGTATTTAAAACAGGGCGCCGCCATCTTGGACACAGATGGCTGGGATCAGACAGTGTAGGGACAGCGCTGCTGATTTAGGGAGAGATATATACTGCGAAATAGTTAGTGTAGGGTCTGTAAAGGCTGCCAGATCGAACAAACAGTCCTTCTCAGGACTAATATCCTTCCCAGATATCAGGCAGGCAGGCTGTATAGGAGACGCAGTGGTTTTACCAGCAAACGCTGCATTACAGTCCTGTGTGCTCCTGTTGCTGAAATTGCTGGACTTAGCTCCAGGTCTCGGAGGCCAGGAAAAATCCTTTTTTTTTTCATCTAAATCCTCTTTTTTTTATTGCTCCTTCACACTGCACAAATACCCATCTTATTAACCTTTTGGTGTCCCCCCCCCCCCAAAAAAAAAGAAGTGTGTCTGTGACAGTTCAGATACAAATATATATTTTTAAAAGAGTCTAGTGGTCTAGTGTAGGCCAGAGAAATAGAAGTGTGGTTTTGCAGTTCCACGGTTCAAACCTCTGTATTATCCACTTTTTGGCCATTTTTACCTAAAAAAAGAACAGTTTGAGTGTGTCGCTCACTGTTCAGCGGCAAATATATCTATTTTAAAAAGTTTGGTATACACCAGTAAATTATAACTGTGGTTTTGCCGTTCCACGGTAAAAAATCTCTATTATCCTGCTTTTCGCATTTTTTGCCGTTAAAAAAAAGCTGTAATAGTGTCTCCCTGATTGTTCAGACACAAATATATTTGTTGAAAATAGTCTGGTGTAGGCCAGAGAAATAGAAGTGTGGTTTTGCAGTTCCATGGTTCAAACCTCTGTATTATCCACTTTTGGGCCATTTTTACCTAAAAAAAAAACAGTTTGAGAGTGTCGCTCACTGTTCAGCCGCAAATACATCTATTTTAAAAAGTCTGGTATACACCAGTAAATTATAACTGTGGTTTTGCCGTCCCACAATAAAAAATCTCTATTATCCAGCTTTTGGTATTTTTTCCGTAAAGAAAAACAGTAATTGTGTCTCCTGATTGTTCAGACACCAATATATCTGTTTAAAAGAGTCTGGTATACACCAGTAAATTATACCTGTGGTTTTGCCGTTCCACGGTAAAAAATCTCTATTATGCAGCTTTTGGTATTTTTTCCATAAAGAAAAACAGTAATAGTGTCTCCTGATTGTTCAGATACTAATATATCTGTTTAAAAGAGTCAGGTATACACCAGTAAATTATAACTGTGGTTTTGCCGTTCCACGGTAAAAAATCTCTATTATCCTGCTTTTGGCATTTTTTGCCGTAAATAAAAACATTTAATAGTGTCTCCCTGATTGTTCAGACACAAATATATTTGTTGAAAATAATCTGGTGTAGGCCAGAGAAACAGAAGTGTGGTTTTGCAGTTCCACGGTTCAAACCTCTGTATTATCCACTTTGAGTGTGTCGCTCACTATTCAGCCGCAAATATATCTATTTAAATTTGTCTGGTATACCCCAGTAAACAATAACTGTGGTTTTGCCATTTCAGGGTAAAAAATCTCTATTATTCAGCTTTTGGCATTTTTTCCGTAAAGAAAAACAGTAATAGTTTCTCCCTGATTGTTCAGATTGTTTAAAAGAGTCGGGTGTAGGCCAGAGAAATAGAACTGTGGTTTTCCTCTTCCACGGTTCTAATCTACTTTTTATTACCCTTTTTCCATTGATAGTGCGAGTGTAAGCTATTTTACTTCCTTTACAATGGGCAAGGCGCGTGGCAAGGGACGTGGAACTGGACGTTCTGGTGATGGTGCGTGCAGAGGACGGGACCATGGCCGGGTGAAAATGTGCCACAACCAACAGCCACATCTTCTCGCTCCCACTTCTTGACCGAATTACTAGGGAAGCACAGAACAACACCAGTATTGCGAACTGATCAGTGTGAACAGGTTATTAAATGGATAGCAGATAATACTTCCAGTTACCTGGGCACCACCACCTCCAGTCTGTCTTTCACACGGTCAAATCTTAGTAGCCGTGAGTCTCGACCGCATACTCCTCCTCACCCTGATGCTCCTTCCTCCCACCATGCCGAGTGTCGTCAGACAGCAACTGATCCCACACTTGGACACTCTGAAGAGCTGTTCACTGGTCCATTTCCATATATGTGCCCCTCACCTGCTCCGCTTGAAGTGGTGGAAGAGGAGATCCCATGTAGCGATGCCCAAATATTTGAAAAGCCACGGCCACAGGAAGTCGACGCTGGCAATTTATCACAAGAGGTGGACGATGACGAGACACAATTGCCAGGAAGTGAGGAGGAGGATCGTGGTAAGCAAGTGGAAGAGGAGGAGGTGGTGGATGATCTAGTAACTGACCCAACGTGGCAGGAGGACATGCAGAGCGAGGCCAGCAGCACACAGGGTGAGGGAGGCAGAGTACCCCAACAGGCAGGAAGAAGCAGTGTGGTGGCCGCACACAGAAGGCAGGCAACAGTTCCCCGTAACACAAACACGAGGGACGTTGCCAGTACAACCTGTAGGTCTTCCAGAGTCTGGAATTTTTTTAAAGACTCTGCTGATAACCCCAAAAAGGCCATTTGTACCACCTGCCATGCCAGCATCAGCAGGGGTGACAAAACTACCAGCCTGACCACCACCAGCATGATCAGGCACATGGCAGCAAAGCACCCGACTTTGTGGGGTGAACCCCAGGGTCCACGACCAGTGTCAGCGGCTGTGACCACTGCTTCTTCCGCTGTTGTGCGTGCAATAGAACCCCCTGTTGTGTGTGCAAGGCAATCCCCTGTCCATACTGCATGCAAAGATGCCCCCTTCTCTCAGTCTTCACTTATTATGGCAGTTTCTCAAGAAACAGCATCAACGTCCACGTCCATGTCCCACCGCAGCGTTCAATTGTCCATATCCCCGACCTTTGAACGAAAGCGGAAATTCGCAGCCAACGCCCCACAGGCCACAGTCCTAAATTCGCACATTTCACGACTGCTTGCATTGGAAATGCTGCCTTTTAGGCTGGTGGAGACGGAATCCTTCCGCAACCTTATGGCGGTGGCCGTTCCTCGGTACTCGGTCCCCAGCCGACACTATTTTACCCGGTGTGCCATCCGCGCACTACACAAGCACGTGTCCCAAAACATCTGCCGTGCCCTCAACAACGCAGTTACTGGAGGAGTCCACCTGACAACGGACACGTGGGCAAGTGCTTGTGGCTAGGGAAGGTACATCTCCCTGACGGCACACTGGGTAAACATAGTGGAAGTTGGGACCCAGTCGAACCTTGGGACGGAACACATCCTCCCCACACCGAGGATTGCGGGCACTATGTCAGTCAGAGTTGCCCCCACAGTGTACAGCTCCTGCGCATCATCCTCCTCCTCCTCCTCAAGTTCAGCCTCCATCTCAGATATCACCACATCAGTTACAAGCTGGAGGCACTGCAGTACTGCCTCCGCCAAGCGGCAACAGGCTGTGCTGAAACTCATAAGCTTAGGTGAGAAACCTCACACTGCTTGTGACCTGTGGACAGCTGTGAAAGAGCAGGCAGATCTGTGTCTGAGACCGCTGAACCTACATCCAGGCATGGTCGTGTGTGAAAATGGCCGTAACCTGGTGGCGGATTTGAGGCGAGGCGAGATCACACACGTACCATGCCTGGCTCATGTGCTTAACCTCGTGGTTCAGCGGTTTCTTAAATCGTACCCCGAGTTGCCAGATCTGCTGGTCAAAGTACGCCGCCTGTCAGCTAATTTTCGCAAGTCGGCTACAGCTTCCACCGCCCTTGCTGTGTTGCAGCAGCGTTTGCAGCTTCCGTCACACCGACTGGTGTGTGATGTCCCCACACGTTGGAACTCTACCCTCCACATGTTGCAAAGGATTTGTGAGCAGAAGAGAGCAGTTGTGGAGTACCAGCTGCAACAAGGCCGTTGATATTCAGGTCAGACTCCACACATAAGACCTCAGGAGTGGACCTGGATGTCTAACATATGTACCATCTTGACAAACTTTAAGGAGTCCACCAAGATGATGAGTGGCGATGACGCCATCATTAGCATCAGCATCCCACTTGTTTGTCTTTTGCAACGCTCTCTGCAGAGAATTAAAGAGGAGGCATTGCAGCCAGAGTATGATGATATGGATCAAGAAGCCATAGCGATCAATTACACATAGCCCAGCCTCATCTCATCCCAACGTGCATTGTGGGACAATGAGGGAGAGGAGGAGGAGGAAGAACAGGAGCTTGTATCATGCGCTGTAGACGATAGTACCTGTACAACTGTCATACCGTCGGTTCAGCGTGGGTGGCCTGAGGACAGGGGGGAGGAGGAGGAGGAGGAGAGCATGGTCAGTCGTCATCTTGGTGAGGACATGGAAGTCTTGCCCGTTACCAGTCTGGCACGCATGGCTGACTTTATGTTACGCTGCCTTAACTGTGACCCTCGCGTTGTCAAAATGTTGGGTGACAGTCATTACCGGTTGGTGACACTTTTAGACCCCCGCTACAAGGAGAACTTTCACTCTCTTATTCCTGAGTAGTGTTGAGCCACCCCCGTAGTGTACGGGTTCGGTTCGGTTCGTCGAACACCGGGATGTTCGAGGAACTGTTCGTCGAACTGTTCGTCGAACACCTTAGAACACCGTCGAACACCGTTAAAACCAATGGCAGGCAAACAAAAACACATAGAAACACATAGAAAACACCTGCAAAGGTGTCCAAAAGCTGACAAACTGCTCAGAAGACACTCTCTTTAAAAAAGCCGGCCGGCAAATTCAGCAGCGGCATACACTGGTACCCGACAATTTAGACAAGAAGGAATAGAGCATCACACATAGATTAGATAGATAGAAACATGTCAGTCACACATATAAGAAGCACAGTGACAGTGTTGGTTACTGCACTTGTCATTTAGTGTAAAGGATTTATTAAAAAAACTATTAGTGTTTTCATGCACCGTCTCTTTAAAAAAGCCGGCCGGCAATTCAGCATCTGTACCCGACAATTTAGAACAGAAAGAATAGAGCTTCACACATAGATTAGATAGATAGAAACATGTCAGTCACATATATATGAAGTACAGTGATAGTGTTGCTTACTGTACTTGTCATTTAGTGTAAAGGATTTATTTAAAAAAATAATAGTGTTTTCATGCACTGTCTCTTTAAAAAAGCCGGCCGGCAATTCAGCAGCGGTACCCGACAATTTAGAACAGAAAGATAGAGCATCACACATAGATTAGATAGATAGAAACATGTCAGTCACATATATATGAAGTACAGTGATAGTGTTGGTTACTGTACTTGTCATTTAGTATTAAAATAAAGGATTTATTATTAAAAAAATTGGCGTGGGGTTCCCCTTAATTTTAGGCTCTAGCGGAGGTTAAGCAGACGGCTGGGGCAGATGTTTGAAGCCTGGGAAGGGGGTAATACCCACGGAGCTTCCCAGGCTACTAATATCAGCCCCCAGCTGAATACATAGCCTTTACTAGCTAGTAAAATGGGGGACCCCCCCAAAAAAATGACGTGGGGTCCCCCCTAATTTAATAGCTAGCAAAGGCTAGGCAGACAGCTGGGGGCTGATATTAATAGCCCAGGAAGGGAGCCATGAATATTGGCCCCCTCCCAGGCTAGAAACACCAGCCGTCAGCCGCCCCAGAAATGGCGCATTCATAGGATGCGCCAATTCTGGCACTTAGCCTCGCTCTTCCACGCTGCCCTGGTGCGGTGGCAGGGGGTAATAGGGTTGGGGTTGATGTCAGCTTATAATGCCAGCTGACATCAAGCCCAGGTTAGTAATGGAGAGGCGTCTATAAGACACCCCCATTACTAACCCCATAGTCAAAGTTAAAAAAAAACACAAACACCCAGAATAAAGTCCTTTAATTGAAATAAAGACACAATCCTTTATTGTTCTAAATTAAACCATACTTACCATCACGCCCATTCCAGCTGAAGCCAAAGATCTCCTGCAATAAAAGAAAAATAATAAAGCAACCTCATCCTTACCTTTCCATGGTTCCCACGACAGCTTCAGCTCTGCTACATTGAGATGACAGGCTGGACCGCAGCAGAACGCTGCCATCCAGTCTGTCATCCCGCAGACACTGAGAAGCGCAGGCTTGCTTGCGCTGCTCAGCGTCTCTCTGTGACGACATCCAGAGGAGCCGAGTTCATGTCCAATGAACTCGGCTCACCTCATGCACGTCACTGACAGCGTGGGAAAATTCTCACGCTGAAGCGCTGATTGCAGGAGAATTTTCCCACGCTGTCAGTGACGTGCAGGAGGTGAGCTGAGTTCATTGGACATGAGCTCACCTCATGCACATCACTGACAGCGTGGGAGAATTCTCCTGCACTCAGCACTTCAGCGTGAGAATTTTCCCACGCTGTCAGTGACGTGCATGATGTGAGCCGAGTTCATTGGACATGACCTCGGCTCATCTGGATGCCGTCACAGCGAGACAGTGAGGAGCGCAAGCAAGCCTGCGCTTCTCAGTGTCTGCGGGATGACAGACTGGATGGCAGCGTTCTGCTGCGGTCCAGCCAGTCATCTCGATGTAGCAGAGCTGAAGCTGTCGTGGGAACCATGGAAAGGTAAGGATGAGGTTGGTTTATTATTTTTCTTTTATTGCAGGAGATCGTTGGCTTCAGCTGGAATGGGTGTGATGGTAAGTATGGTTTAATTTAGAACAATAAAGAATTGTGTCTTTATTTCAATTAAAGGACTTTATTCTGGGTGTTGTGTTTTTTTTAAATACTTTACTAGAAATTCATGGCGGTCATGTCTAATACTGGCGTGACCCATGAATTTTGGGCTTGGGGCCAGCTGATAATACCAAGCTGGCCCTAACCCCTTTATTACCCAGTGAGCCACCGCACCAAGGCCCTGGATGAGTTGGGTACAGCGCCAGAAGATGGCGCTTCTATGAACGCGCCATTTTCCGGGGTGGCTGCGGACTGCAATTTGTAGCGGGGGGGGGCCCAGAAAGCTTGGGCCTCCCTGCGCTGCAGATTCCAGCCCCCAGCTGCCTAGTTGTACCTGGCTGGACACAAAAATAGGGCGAAGCCCCACGTACTTTTTTTTTAATTATTTCATGAAATTCATGAAATAATTAAGAAAAAAAGGCCTTCCCTATATTGTTGTGTCCGGCCAGGTACAAATAGGCAGCTGGTGGTTGGGGGCAGCCCGTTCCTGCCTGCTGTACCTGGCTGGACACAAATATAGTGCGAAGCCCCACTTCAATTTTTTTTAATTATTTCATGA
This sequence comes from Phyllobates terribilis, assembly GCF_046119375.1. Lineage (NCBI taxonomy): Eukaryota > Metazoa > Chordata > Amphibia > Anura > Dendrobatidae > Phyllobates > Phyllobates terribilis. Next base: position 731,468,247 of record NW_027362763.1, on the reverse strand, counting down.
AATTCATGAAATAATTAAGAAAAAAAGGGCTTCCCTATATTGTTGTGTCCGGCCAGGTACAAATAGGCAGCTGGTGGATGGGGGCAGCCCGTTCCTGCCTGCTGTACCTGGCTGGACACAAATATAGTGCGAAGCCCCACTTCAATTTTTTTAAATTATTTCAGGAAATTCATGAAATAATTTAAAAAAAATTGACGTGGGGCTTCGCACTATATTTGTGTCCAGCCAGGTACAGCAGGCAGGAACGGGCTGCCCCCAACCACCAGCTGCCTATTTGTACCTGGCCGGACACAACAATATAGGGAAGCCCTTTTTTTCTTAATTATTTCATGAAATAATTTAAAGAAAATTGACGTGGGGCTTCGCCCTGTTTTTGTGTCCAGCCAGGTACAACTAGGCAGCTGGGGGCTGGAATCCGCAGCGCAGGGAGGCCCAAGCTTTCTGGGCCACCCCCGCTGCAAATTGCAGTCCGCAGCCACCCCGGAAAATGGCGCGTTCATAGAAGCGCCATCTTCTGGCGCTGTACCCAACTCATCCAGGGCCCTGATGCGGTGGCTCACTGGGTAATAAAGGGGTTAGGGCCAGCTTGGCATTATCAGCTGGCCCTAAGCCCGAAATTCATGGGGTCACGCCAATATTAGACATGACCACCATGAATTTCTAGTAAAGTATTTAAAAAAAACACAACACCCAGAATAAAGTCCTTTAATTGAAATAAACACACAATTCTTTATTGTTCTAAATTAAACCATACTTACCATCACGCCCATTCCAGCTGAAGCCAACGATCTCCTGAAATAAAAGAAAAATAATAAAGCAACATCATCCTTACCTTTCCATGGTTCCCATGACAGCTTCAGCTCTGCTACATCGAGATGACAGGCTGGACCGCAGCAGAACGCTGCCATCCAGCCTGTCATCCCGCAGACACTGAGAAGCGCAGGCTTGCTTGCGCTCCACAGTGTCTCTCTGTGAGGGCATCCAGATGAGCCGAGTTAATGTCCAATGAACTCGGCTCACCTCATGCACGTCACTGACAGCGTGGGAAAATTCTCCTGCACTCAGCGCTTCAGCGTGGGAGAATTCTCACACTGAAGCGCTGAGTGCAGGAGAATTCTCCCACGCTGTCAGTGACGTGCAGGAGGTGAGCTGAGTTCATTGGACATGAGCTCACCTTATGCACGTCACTGACAGCGTGGGAAAATTCTCCTGCAGTCAGCGCTTCAGCGTGGGAGAATTCTCACGCTGAAGCGCTGAGTGCAGGAGAATTCTCCCACGCTGTCAGTGACGTGCAGGAGGTGAGCTGAGTTCATTGGACATGAGCTCACCTTATGCACGTCACTGACAGCGTGGGAGAATTCTCCTGCACTCACCGCTTCAGCGTGAGAATTTTCCCACGCTGTCAGTGACGTGCATGAGGTGAGCCGAGTTCATTGGACATGAACTCGGCTCATCTGGATGTCGTCACAGAGAGACGCTGAGCAGCGCAAGCAAGCCTGCGCTTCTCAGTGTCTGCGGGATGAGAGGCTGGATGGCAGCGTTCTGCTGCGGTCCAGCCTGTCATCTCGATGTAGCAGAGCTGAAGCTGTCGTGGGAACCATGGAAAGGTAAGGATGAGGTTGCTTTATTATTTTTCTTTTATTGCAGGAGATCGTTGGCTTCAGCTGGAATGGGCGTGACGGTAAGTATGGTTTAATTTAGAACAATAAAGGATTGTGTCTTTATTTCAATTAAAGGACTTTATTCTGGGTGTTTGTGTTTTTTTTAACTTTGACTATGGGGTTAGTAATGGGGGTGTCTTATAGACGCCTCTCCATTACTAACCTGGGCTTGATGTCAGCTGGCATTATAAGCTGACATCAACCCCAACCCTATTACCCCCTGCCACCGCACCAGGGCAGCGTGGAAGAGCGAGGCTAAGTGCCAGAATTGGCGCATCCTATAAATGCGCCATTTCTGGGGCGGCTGACGGCTGGTGTTTCTAGCCTGGGAGGGGGCCAATATTCATGGCTCCCTTCCTGGGCTATTAATATCAGCCCCCAGCTGTCTGCCTAGCCTTTGCTAGCTATTAAATTAGGGGGGACCCCACGTCATTTTTTTTGGGGGGTCCCCCATTTTACTAGCTAGTAAAGGCTATGTATTCAGCTGGGGGCTGATATTAGTAGCCTGGGAAGCTCCGTGGGTATTACCCCCTTCCCAGGCTTCAAACATCTGCCCCAGCCGTCTGCTTAACCTCCGCTAGAGCCTAAAATTAAGGGGAACCCCACGCCAATTTTTTTAATAATAAATCCTTTATTTTAATACTAAATGACAAGTACAGTAACCAACACTATCACTGTACTTCATATATATGTGACTGACATGTTTCTATCTATCTAATCTATGTGTGAAGCTCTATTCTGTCTGTTATAAATTGTCGGGTACCGCTGCTGAATTGCCGGCCGGCTTTTTTAAAGAGACGGTGCATGAAAACACTATTATTTTTTTTGATAAATCCTTTACGCTAAATGACAAGTACAGTAAGCAGCACTGTCACTGTACTTCGTATATATGTGGCTGACATGTTTATATCTATCTAATCTATGTGTGAAGCTCTATTCTTTCGGTTCTAAATTGTCGGGTACCGGTGTATGCCGCTGCTGAATTGCCGGCTTTTCATGTTTCACTGTTGGCACTGTTCCCATCGATTTGGGCAATCACTGTAATGCCACAACCACCATGGCTGTGGCATTACAGTGAGTGGCAGACAATCCCTGCATGATTCGTGCTCTAAATAGCGCCAGACATGCAGGACACGCTTTTGGTGCACGAACAGTTATCGAACATAACCTCGAACAGCCGAATTTTTTGCAAATCGTTCGGGTTCGTGGAACAACTCGAACACCGCCCAAAACAGCTCGAATTTGAGATTGGCGAACAGTTCTAGTCGAACACCGCTCATCTCTATTCCTGAGGTGGAGAGGTCTACAAAAATGGGACAGTACCAGAAGGCCCTTGCTGCAGAACTGTTAAAAAAATTCCCATCTGAACATGCTAGCGGCAGAGGTCACAGTTCGTTGCCCAACCAAGGCGTACATGCGAGAGAGACGCAACTCCAATCCAGCAGAGGCAGGGGAACACTGTCAACGTTCTGGGACAGTTTTCTCAGACCCTCCCTTCGGACAGACCCTGAGACGCGGGGTACTCTCACAAGGAGTGGAAAGTTTCAAAAGATGGTGAGGGAGTACCTTGCCGACTGTACCAGCGTCCTCTGTGATTCCTCTGTGCCTTTTAATTATTGGGTATCCAAGCTGGACACTTGGAATGAACTCGCTCTGTACACCTTGGAAGTCCTAGCCTGCCCTACCGCTAGCGTGTTATCGGAGCGTGTTTTTAGTGCCGCTGGGGGAATTATAACTGATAAGCGCACTCGCCTGTCAACTGACAATGCTGACAAAATGCTGACAAAATGAACAAGGGCTGGATTGGGCCAGACTTCTCATCACCACCAAATGACAGCAGAGTAACATAAAGTCAAATCCACTGTGTTATTTCGGGAGGTGTATTCATTCACATGCACCGCTTCACACCCACACAGGGGTATACGCTTCCTCATTTTGGCTGTTTTATGTTCTTCTCCTTATCCTCAGCCTCCACCACCCCTATACCACCAGGGTGACCGTGGTCCATGTTGCCATTATTGAAAGTTCCTCCGTCCTTATTTTTGTCAGCTTTTGCTTGGAAGGCATAAGCAAAGACTGTGGGAGACCCACTCCCCAATAATGGGATTAATATTTTTAAGATGCTGTACTGTATGGCTCTTGTAAGGGGCATTAAAAGAATCCTGTTAAGCTACTTGGTCCTCCACATCTCTTCCGAGGGGCATTAAAACCGTCTTGTTAAGCTACTGCGACCTCCACGTCTCTTCCGAGGGGCATTAAAACCATCTTGTTAAGCTACTGCGACCTCCACGTCTCTTCCGAGGGGCATTAAAAGCGTCTTGTTAAACCACTCTGAACTCCACAGCTCTTCCAAGGGGCATTGAAATGTTGTTTTTAATTAACTCTAACCTCCACGACTTTCGAACGGGCATTGCATTTCCTCCTAATTTTTGGCAGCTTTTGCTTGGAAGGCATAAGCAAAGACTATGGGAGACCCAGTCCCCAATAATGGGAATAATGTTTGTAATATGCTGTACTGCATGGCTCTTGTAAGGGGCATTGCAAGTGCCTCCATCCTAATTTTTGGCAACTTTTGCTTGGAAGGCATAAGCAAAGACTATGGGAGACCCACTCCCCAATAATGAGAATAATGTTTGTAATATGCTTTACTCCATGGCTCTTGTAAGGGGCATTGCAAGTTTCTCCATCCTAATTTTTGGCAGCTTTTGCTTGGAAGGCATAAGCAAAGACTATGGGAGACCCACTCAGCAATAATGGGAATAATGTTTTTAAGATGCTGTACTGTATGGCTCTTGTAAGAGGCATTAAAACCGTCTTGTTAAGCTACTGCAACCTCCACCACTTTTCCAAGGGACATTCAAACCGTCTTGTTAAGCTACTGTGACCTCCACCACTTTTCCAAGGGGCATTAAAACCATCTTGTTAAGCTACTGCGACCTCCACGTCTCTTCCGAGGGGCATTAAAACCGTCTTGGTAAGTTACTGTGACCTCCACCACTTTTTCAAGGGGCATTCAAACCATCTTGTTAAGCTACTCTGACCTCCACCACTTTTCCAAGGGGCATTAAAACCGTCTTGTTAAGCTTCTGCGACCTCCACGACTCTTCCAACGGGCATTGCATTTCCTCCTAATTTTAGTCAGCTTTTGCTTATCAATGCATAGGCGAGCACTAAGGGAGACCCACCCCCCAATAATGGGTAGAAGGTTTTTAGTACGCTGTAATCCACATCTGTTTCAAGGGGCATTGCAGTTCCTCATAATTTTTGGAAAGCCTTCCATTCACTGCTTAGGCCAACAGTGCACAGGAGACCCAGTTGCTATAAATGGAAAACATGGTTTAGTTAAGGCCCTCTGACCTCCATGTCACTTCCAAGGGGCATTGGAGTGCCTCTAAATTTTTGGTAGGCATTGCACTCACTGTATGCCCTATAACTGTGTAGCCAAACAGCTCCTTTTGGTACAGAAACATATCCTACAAGACATGTGTGGTTGACTGGCCTGATATTGATGTGAATGGTCCCTGTTCCTCCTTCTCTTTCTCCTTTGCCACCACCTCATCCATCATTTATCACCTGAAGCTTTGTTTTAACAGGAGTCATAGAACTGGTATAGTAGCAGGAAAACATCCAACAATCCTCGGAGGAGGTAGGATATGTGCCAAAACGCTCACCACCTCAGGCCTAGCCGCTACTACATACATGCGCTTGCATTCCAAGAAAACAAAGCAGATGCTAACTTCTATCATCATCATCATGCTCCTCACCTTGTCACTCTCAACTCCCCTGATGGAGAAGCCAGGGCCCACCGGAGGAGTCTGGTTCTCTGGTGGGCTCGTCCAATGTTGCCCTAAAGCAGGCCAGGCTAAGAAAAGTGTGGGGGAAGGTGACAGGAGAAATAGGGGAGGCTGGGGACCGTTTATGGACACCCGGCCGACCCCAGGCAGTTGGGGACCGTGTGTGGACACCCGGCCGCGGGGCGGCTGGGGACCGAGTATGGACACACGGCAGCCCCCTGGCGGTTGGGGACCAAGTGTGGACACCCGGCCGCTGGGCGGCTGCGGACTGAGTATGGATACCAGGCCGCCGAAGCAGCCATGAAGTAGTGGCCAGCTTCGGCCTACTCCAAACTAAAAGGCCCCATTTAAAGTGCAAGCTAGCAGTATGGCATTGCATCCTGAGTTGGGTGGGTGGCAGGCTGCACAATTACGCCTGCATTAAAAGAAAACAAAGCAGATGCTAACTTCTATCATCATCATCATGCTCCTGACCTTAGCACTCTGAACTCCCCTGATGGAGAAGCCAGGGCCCACCGGAGGAATCTGGTTCTCTGGTGGGCTCGTCCAATGCTGCCCTAAAGCAGGCCAGGCTAAGAAAAGTGTGGTGGAAGGTGACAGGAGAAATAAGAGCGGCTGGGGACCTTTAATGGACACCCGACCCCCGGGCGATTGGGGACTGAGTATGGATACCAGGCCGCCGAAGCAGCCATGAGGTAGTGGCCAGCTTCGGCCTCCTCCAAACTAAAAGGCCTCATTTCAAGTGCAAGCTAGCAGTATGGCATTGCAGCCTGGGGGTGAGTGGGTGGCAGGCTGCACACTTACGCTTGCATTAAAAGAAAACAAAGCAGATACTAACTTCTATCAACATCATCATGCTCCTTTCCTTGGCACTCTCAACTCCCCTGATGGAGAAGCCAGGGCTCACCGGAGGAGTCTGGTTGTCTGGTGGGCTCGTCCAATGCTGCCCTAAAGCAAGCCAGGCTAAGAAAAGTGTGTGGAGAAGGTGACAGGAGAAATAGGGGCGGCTGGGGACCGTTTATGGACACCCGGCCGCCCCCAGGTGGCTGGGGACAGTGTGTGGACTCCCGGCAGCGGGGCGGCTGGGGACAGAGTATAGATACTCGGCCGCCCCCTGGCTGCTGGGGACCATGTGTGGACACCCGGCCGCCGGGCGGCTGGTGACTCAGTATGGATACCAGGCCGCCGAAGCAGCCATGAGGTAGTGGCCAGCTTCGGCCTCCTCCAAACTGAAAGGCCCCATTTCAAGTGCAAGCTAGCAGTAAGGCATTGCAGCCTGGGGGTGGATGGGTGGCAGGCTGCACACTTACGCTTGCATTAAAAGAAAACAAAGCAGATGCTAACTTCTATCATCATCATAATGCTCCTCACCTTGGCACTCTCAACTCCCCTGATGGAGAAGCCAGGGACCACCGGAGGAGTCTGGTTGTCTGGTGGGCTCGTCCAATGCTGCCCTAAAGCAGGCCAGGCTAAGAAAAGTCTGGAGAAGGTTATCGGGACAAATAGTGGCGGCTGGGGACTGAGAATGGAGACTTCGCTGCCGAAGCAGCCATGAGGTAGTGGCCAGCTTCGGCCTCCTCCAAACTATAAGGCCCCATTTCAAGTGCAAGCTAGCAGCATAGTATTGCAGCCTGGGGGTGGGTGGGTGGCAGGCTGCATATTTGCGCTTGCATTGCAAGGAATGGGGGAGGTACGATTGAACACTGCCCTTGGACAAGGACTTGCATGGGGATAGTTGCAAGTCTGCATCTTCTGATGCGGCAAGGATCACTTCTGATGGGCACACTTTTACGCAGTGACCTGGGTGTCAGAGATGCTTCCAGGGGTCTTCCCCATGCTGTTCCCATGTCTTTTCAGTACTGTATGTATGTGTCACACAGCACATGGCCAGAAAAGGTTGTAAAATGTTAAAATGACATTTCCCGGTGAATGCATTTGTCACGGTTGAAAGCAATACTAAAGTGCAAAAATGCATAAAAAATGCTACTTGTAAACAAAGCCCAAGGTGTGGAGGAGTATTTTTGTTTTTGGTTATTTATTTTACCTTATACACAAGTCTTTACCCTGGAAATGATGTTCCTTAACCCCTTTCCGACCAGGTCAGTAATAATACGCACCAGGTCGGAAAGGCCGGTTCAGCGGGGGCTCCAGCGCTGAGCCCGCACTGAACCGGGCACATGTCAGCTGATTCTTACAGCTGACATGTGCCCGCCACAGCTGCAGGTGGAATCGCGATCCATCCACGGCTGTTAACATGTTAAATGCCACTGTCAATCTCTGACAGCCGCATTTAACTCGCGCTTCCGGGAAGCGCGTCCTAAGCCCCGCCCACCGGTGACCCCGTCACATGATTGTGGGTCACCAATGGGTGGGCATGACAGCCCAGGGTCTGCAGCAGACCCCTGTGGTTGTCATGTCTCAATTGCTATGAGCGCCACCTAGTGGTCGGAGCTCATAGCAAGTGAGCATTTCTGCTGCATACAAGCGATCTGCTCATCACCTGTATGCAGTAGAAGCAATCAGATAACTCATATGGATACTATTGAAGCATGCAGTAAGTGTAAAAAAAAAGTTTTTAAAAATATAAAAAAAATAAAACAAATATAAAAGTTTAAATCACCCCCCTTTCGCCCCATTCAAAATAAAATAATTAAAAAAAAATCCCACATACATGTATTTGGTATCGCCGCGTTCAGAATGGCCCGATCTATCAATATAAAAGAAGAATTAATCCGATCGGTAAACTGCGTAACAAGAAAAAAAATCTAAACGCTATATTTACGTTTTTTTTGTCGCTGCAACATTGCAATAAAATGGAATAACGGGCGATCAAAACATCGGATCTACCTTAACATAGTATAAATAAAAACGTCAGCCCGGCGCGCAAAAAATAAGCCCTCACCTGGCCCCAGACGCTACGGGTCTCGGAAGATGGCGTCTATTTTTTCTTCTTTTTTTTTTAGCAAACTTTGGATTTTTTTTCACCACTTAACTTAACCGGTTCCCGACCGCCCACTGTAGATAAACGTCGGCGCTTGACGGGCTCTGTGCAGCGCCGAGGTTTAAAAACGGTGGGTGGTCTCGCAGCGCTCAGGACCCCCAGGGTCCTGCAAGCGCTGCGATTCCGGTGCAGAGCGTTAGCTCTGACAGGGAACATCATCGGGACCTGATTAGATCAGGTCCCAGTGATGTTAACCCTTAGCTGTCTTCTATATGCTGTGATCTATAGTGATCGCGGCATATAGGAGACAGCAGGAGGAGAGGGGGTCGTCAACTTACCTCTCCGAAGACCTCCGAGTCCTTCCAGGACCTGGGGTTGCTATGGCAGCTGGAGGTCACATGACCGCCTCCAGCTCTGCCATATATGGTGTCCTGTCTGGCTCAGCTGCAGCTGTAGCCAGACAGGAGACTCTGACTGAAACAGTCAGGGAAGATCTCATGTAATGTAATATATGTCTATTACATTACATGAGATCAGAGATCAGAAAAATAAAAATTAATGTCCCATACAGGGACTAAGAAAAAATGTGAAAAAAAGTAAAAAAAAAAGTTTTTAAACTATTAATAAAAAAATCACAAAATAAATAAAAATAAATAAATAAAATATTAAAGCAATAAATCCGTATATTTTTACAAAACCAAAAAAAGTACACATATTTGGTATCGCCGCGTCCGAAACAACCCGAGCTATAAAACTGTCACACTAATCAACTCCTTCTGTGCACACCGTAATAAAAATAAATAAAAAACGGAGCAAAAAAATATGCTTTTTCATCATATTGCCAAACAAAAAGTGGAAAAAAATGCGATCAAAAAACAAAATAGAAATAAAAATGGTACCACTGAAAACGTCATCTTGTTACGCAAAAAAAAGCCGCCATACAGCTCCATCAGCCGAAAAATAAAAAAGTTATAGCGCTCAGAATAAAGCAATGCAAAAAAAATATTTTTTTCTATAAAATAGTTTTATTGTGTAAAAGCGCCAAAACATAAAAAAAATACAGTAAGTGTAGTATCGCTGTAAACGTACTGACCCGAAGAATAACGCTGCCTGATCACTTTTACCACACGCAGAACGGCATAAAAAAAAAACTCAAAAAACAATTCCTGAATTGTTTGTTTTTGTTAATTTTACCTCCCAAAAAACGGAATAGAAAGCGATCAAAAAATGTCACGTCCCCAAAAATGGTACCAATAAAAATGTCAACTCGTCCCGCAAAAAACAAGCCATCACATGACTCTGTCGGCCGAAATATGGAAAAATTATAGCTCTCAAAATATGGTGATGCAAAAACTAGATTTTGCAAAAAAAGCGTCTTTTAGTGTGTGACAGCTGTCAGTCATAAAAACCCGATATCAATCTGGTATCTCTGTAATCACACCGACCCGAAGAATAAAGTAATCTAATCAGTTATATCACACTAGGAACGGCGTAAAAAATAAATAAAACCAATTCTTCACCTGCTACTGATTTGTTTATTATGTCCCCAAAGATCCCAGTAAGGCTCTGCCCACATTTATCCTGTGCTCTGCGCTGAGCACTTACACCAGAGTTTCCGTGTAAATCTCTGAAATACATGATTCAGCCGGAACCCATGACGGAAGATTCCCTGTAATGAGACAGATATAGGCCACTGTGGACGCCGTCTAGCCTGGGATCCCACGGTGTCATTTGTTTTAGGCGTGCATAAAAGTGCGGTTGGCCACAGTTTTGTGCACTTCTGAAAAAAAGGACACCGCTACACAGAGGCCAGACGGAGTCCAGAGTAACTCTGCTGCCTCATTACAGTGAATGGATCCTGCAGGGGTTTCATCTGAATTACATCACTTGGAAATTTAGATGGAAACCCCGATGTAAGTGCTCAGCCTAGAGCGCCGGATAAATGTTACGTAAAATGTTCCCAATAAAAGCTTCAACTCAGTCCTCAAAAAAAGCTAGTCCCCACTCAGGTCCGTCATCTGTTAAAAATATAAGGGACTTCCAAGTTACTGGTAGCAGAAAGGCTCTGGAAAAGCAAAATGACCCTTGCCCCCCAAAAGAAATTCAGAAAATTTTGTGCTCCCAAATCCAAATGCCTATTCTACAATAATTTGTTCTCCAATTGTCAAATAGCACTCCGTCCCCCCCAGATCTCACCGTATGGCTAAGCGGTACGATACAGCCACATATGGGGTATTGACACTTTTAGAAGAAATTGTGTGACACATTTCGGCACCATTTTTACCCATTGCCCTGTGTGAAAATGTAAAATCTGAGGGTAAAACATTTTTTTGTGGTAAAAATATAATTATGATTTTTTCACTGCCCAATGGTATAAATTTAAAAATTAAAAAATACTCACTACTTCCCTAGATGAATTCCTTGAGAGGTGTAGTTTACAAAATGGGGTCATTTGTGGAGGTTTCTGCTGTTTTGGCATGTCAGCGACTCTTCAAATGTGACATGGTGTCTGCTGCCTATCCCAGCCAACATAGCGCTCCTTTCTCTTCCGAACCCTGCCGTACACCAAAGCAGTGGTTTTCCCCCACATATGGGGTATCGGCGTACTCAGGAGAAATTGTACAACAAATTTCATGGTGCAATTTCTCCGGTTATCCTTATGATAATGCAAAATTAGGGGATGAAAAACATTTTTTATGGGAAAAATGTGAAAATTTTATTTTCACGGCTCAATATTATAAACTTCTGTGAAGCAGCTGGGGGTGCAAGGTGCTCACCACACATCTAGATAAGTTCCCTAAGGGGTCTAGTTTCCAAAATGGTGGCACTTGTGGGGGGTTTCCGCTGTTTAGACACATTAGGGGCTCCACAAATGTGACATGGCGTCCGCTAATTATTCAAACAAATTTTACATTCAAAAAGTCAAATGGCGCTCCTTCCCTTTCAAACCCTGCCATGCGCCCAAACAGTAATTTGCCTCCACATATGGGGTATCAGCGTGTTCAGGAGAAATTGCACAACAAATTTCATGGTGCAATTTATCCTATTACCCTTATGATAATGCAAAATTAAGGGATGAAAAACGGTTTTGTGGGAAAAATGTGAAAATTTTATTTTTACGGCTCAATATTATAAACTTCTGTGAAGCAGCTGGGGGTGCGAGGTGCTCACCACACATCTAGATAAGTTCCCTAAGGGGTCTAGTTTCCAAAATGGTGGCACTTGTGGGGGGTTTCCACTGTTTAGTCACATTAGGGGCTCCCCAAATGCGACATGGCGTCTGCTAATTATTCAAACAAATTTTACATTCAAAAAGTCAAATGGCGCTCCTTCCCTTTCAAACCCTGCCATGCGCCCAAACAGTAATTTGCCTCCACATATGGGGTATCAGCGTGTTCAGGAGAAATTGCACAACAAATTTCATGGTGCAATTTATCCTATTACCCTTATGATAATGCAAAATTAAGGGATGAAAAACGGTTTTGTGGGAAAAATGTGAAAATTTTATTTTTACAGCTCAATATTATAAACTTCTGTGAAGCACCTTGGGGTTCAAGGTGCTCACCACACATCTAGATAAGTTCCCTAAGGGGTCTAGTTTCCAAAATGGTGTCACTTGTGGGGGGTTTCCACTGTTTAGGCACATCAGGAGCTCTCCAAACGCAACATGGCGTCTGCTAATTATTCAGACAAATTTTACATTCAAAAAGTCTAATGGCGCTCCTTCCCTTCCGAACCCTGCAGTGCGCCCAAACAGTGGTTTTCCCTCACATATGGGGTATCAGCACGCTCAAGAGAAATTGCACAAAAAAATTTGGGGTCCATTTTTTCCTGTTACCCCTGTGAAAATAAAAAAAATTGGGTCTAAAGTAACATTTTTGTGAAAAAAGTTAAATGTTAATTTTTTTTTTCCACATTCCAAAAATTCCTGTGAAGCACCTGAAGGGTTAATAAAGTTCTTGAATGTGGTTTTGAGCACCTTGAGGGGTGCAGTTTTTAGAATGGTGTCACTTTTGGGTATTTTCTGTCATAAAGACCCCTCAAAGTGACTTCAAATATGATGTGGTCCCTAAAAAAATGTTTTTGTAAATTTTGTTGGAAAAATGAGAAATCGCTGGTCAACTTTTAACCCTTATAGCTCCCTAACAAAAAAAAATTTTGGTTCCAAAATTGTGCTGATGTAAAGTAGACATGTGGGAAATGTTATTTATTAACTATTTTGTGTGACATATCTCTCTGATTTAAGGGCATGAAAATTCAAAGTTTGAAAATTGCAAAATTTTCTAAATTTTCGCCAAATTTCCGATTTTTTCACAAATAAACGCAAGTTATATGGAAGAAATTTTACCACTATCATGAAGTACAATATGTCATGAAAAAACAGTCTCAGAATCAGGGGAATACGTTGAAGCGTTCCAGAGTAATTACTTCATAAAGTGACAGTGGTCAGAATTGAAAAAATTGGCCCGGTCACGAAGGCAAAAACAGGCTCTGGCGCGAAGTGGTTAAAAAGAACCTATACATGTTTGGTGTCTTCGAACTCATAATGACCTGGAGAATAATATTGGCAGGTCAGTTTTAGCATTCAGTGAACGTGGTAAAAAAAGGACCCAAAAAACAACTGTGGAATTGCATTTTTTTTGCAATTTCACCGCACTTGGAATTTTTTTCCCGTTTTCCAGCACACGATATGGTAATACCAGTAATGGCGTTTACAAGTACAACTCGTCCCGCAAAAAATAAGCCCTCACATGGCCATATTGAACGAAACTTATAAAAGTTCTGACTCTGGGAAGAAGGGAAGCAAAAAATGAAAACACAAAAACAGAAAGACCCATGGCCGTTAAGGGGTTAACATATTTCACAGGAAAAACAGTTTCAGTTTAGTTTTTGAACGTTTTATTGTGAGCCCGTAAAAGTGGCTTAATACCTCTGACCACGTTGTTGACAGCAGTGAACTGGGGGTCAGAAATGCTTCCTGGGGCGATCCCCATGCTGTCACCATGTCTTTTGAGCACTGTCACTATCGTTTTGGGCACTTTCTAGGCTTTCTACAGACTGCCGGGGGTGCTGCCGCAAAAATGCTCGGGTCTCCCATAGACTAACATTGGGCTCGTTGCTCGGGTCGAGCACCCGAGTATCACGGCGAGCTCGGCCCAAGCTTCGAGCACCCAAGCATTTTAGTGCTCGCTCAACACTAGTGTTTACCTTTTTGGCGACTTGAGTGCGGATGTGGCAACTGCACCCTGAAAGTACAGAAGCCTCCGGTTTCTAGTTGAACTTTGTAATTCTCACTAGTTAGGGGCCTGTCCCCTCTGCGGCTCGATCCCTCCACCGTCTGGCAGATTCGGGCGCACGAGTGGCCTCCAGCACTGCCCGTAACCCTGGGATCCCTTCTTTGTTCCTGGAGCCTTTCTCCTGCTCCTCTCTCTCTTCAGTCTTGGGCCTCTCTGGCTAGGCCCTCCTCCTGTGCAGAGCTCCTACAGAGCTCCTGCTCCTCTCACTGTCCTCCTCTGACTGAACTCAACTCTCAAGATGGCTTCTCTGTTTATACTATTCCTAACCAGTGCTCCCCTGATCTACTTCCTCCACCCACACCCACTACATGGTTCCCCCTCACTTTGGTTCCCCCCTCACCAGCCAGGGAAAGAGCTTAGCAGGGAAAAGACGCATCTTGCCCCTCCTGCTGATCTGGAGTAGTTTAGTGCTGGATGCAGGTGTTAGGGTCCCGGGCAGCACTCTATCCTTACCTGAGAGTGAGATACCACACCTCTGGGTGAGATGCAGTAACTCTGTGGTGGCTGAACCCGCAGGGGCACCACAATGACATACGGCGTCACCATCTGATATGGTCCATATTAGCAGGAGGCAGAGTTACAACAACATGATGGAAGAGTACATATCTACATGTCTCCACGTACTAACTGATGGGTCTGCCCCATTTAACTTCAGAGTCTCCAAATTGGACGCATGGCCTTAGCATGCCCTTGGAGGAGCTGACCTGCCCTGTGGCAAGTGTACTGTTGGAATTTGTGGTTAGCATGACAAGGAGCGTGATCACAGACAGGCACATCCGCCTGTCCACAGCCAACTTGGGGAACCTAGCATTTATTAAAATGAACCAGGCGTGGATCCCACAGGACTTGGCCATACTTTTGACTGACTAGACAACTATATTAGCCACACCCAGTCAGTGTTCAGCTCTATTTGCCATTCATTTCATTTGGGGGCCTCCCCAAATAAAAAAAACAAAAAAAAATGTGTTAGCTACCTCCTCTTTTACCTACACCTCCAAGTCCATATCCACCTCCACCACCTTCTCCAGTTGGAGCTCTGCCCCCTGGTTCTAGCTTGTTAGAAAAAAAAAACACAAAACAGTGTTGGATAACTCCTCCCTTGCCTCTTCCACCTCCACCGCTATGTCCATCTCCACCTCCACTTGGACCTACGCCTCCTGGTTCTAGATTGTTATTTTTAGTGTTGTTAATTCTAGATTTTTTAAGTAAGCTCCATAAAAAAAACACTAAAAAAAATACTAAAAAATAACAAAAACAGTATTGAATTACTCTTCCCTTGCCTCTTCCACCTACGCTGCCACGTCCACCTTCTCCTTCACTTGGACCTCCACCTTCTGGTTCTAGATTGTTATTTTTTATTTAGTTAATTCTATGTTCTTTTAATTCAGTTCCATAACTCCCCGCCCCCTAAAAAAACAAAACGAAAAAGAAACAAGCAAAAACCACATAAACAGTGTTGTATTCCTCCTCCCCTGCCTCTTCCACCTCCATCCCTTCCACCTTCTCCTCCACTTGGACCTGTTCCTCCTGGTTTAATATTATTATTTTTTAGTTCAGCTCTGCTTTGCGTAGGGACAGGATGCAGCTGTAGTGAGGGACAGTATTAGGTTTTGTGTGTGCACAGTTTTTCAAAAAGACTCTCTCTGTGTACTCTGCACCAGTGTCTGTGATAGTACTGTGCGTACCTAAAAGTTTTTCTAATCTGCAACCCTGTCTGTCAGTGATGTGTGTCAAAACACATTTTTCTACTCCTATGCACCCATGTCTGTGATAGTTCTGTGGGTAAAAACTATTTTTTCTACTCTTATGCACTCATGCATGATAGTACTGTGCATACAAACAAATTTTTCTACTCTGAAGTGAGCACATACCAGCTATTCGGTGATGGAACCGGACTCCACCAATCTCATATTGATGACCTACCTAATGTAAATGTCATCAATTGTTTAGCTCCGTGCAACCCCTTTAAATATATTAACGCCATGCAAACTGTATACCCTTGGCCATCCAGCCTCTAACCATACGTAAAGCATTCTAGCTGTCTGAGCTCTTTGCTTATTGTCTAGCATCTCAAAAGTACCATGGTCCATACCATTTCTTATGGTGATGATGGCCCCTTGGACCAGTCTGTCTTTCCCAAGACATGAATCTTTATACATATACAGTGCAGAGTGAGAAAAGCTCATTCTTACATCTAATGTTTATATGGTAAATCATTTACTAATGTTAACATGTTTTTATATATTTTTTCCATTATATCTATATAGCAAATAATAGAGAAAATGTATGATCTTCAAAATGTACAAATGTAGGAAGAACATCTTTGTCCATTAAAATGTGATCCAGACATAATTATTAGGTGACACTGATGTCACTTTATAATTAGTGGTTTGTAACACATTAGTGTTTAAATGCATTGTAGCAGAAAACAGAGCATATCACTTGTTATAATGGTGCAAGTTACAATTGTATGAGTGCTATCAAAATAAAGCCATGTGCAAATCTATGGCTATAACAGAGGCATGCAATATATAGATGTATAAGAAGCTACAGCTGCCAATGACAACTGTAGCACTAAGCCTGTCCCAATCAAAGAAAGTGTCATGTCATATATGTAAATATGGCAAAACTGTATGGTAAAATAACTATTTGTTAATAATGAGAGACAAGCAAATCTTTTGACATTTGAATTCGCCAACTTTGACAAATTTTGTCAAAAAATTTAATTGCAAAGATTAAATTTGCATAAATTTTAATATTGGCATGCTTTTAATTGCTTGTAAAATACATGTCGGGGAGAGGTTAGGGAAAGAGAGAGGAGACCCTGCTGACTGTAAGAGAGTACACTCTACAGAAGAGAGAGAGGACCCTGCTGATCATAAGAGCTTACACTCTACAGGAGAGAGTACCCCATTGATGATAAGAGTCTACACTACAGAAGAGAGAAAGAGAATCTTGCTGACCACAAGAGCTTACACTCTACATGAGAGAGGACCTCATTGACCATAAAAGCTTACAAGCTACAGAATAGAGAGACTTACATAGTGACTCTGGAGATGGAAAATTACTCTGCCGTTCAAACTGTGCTTCACTGACCACCACTATACAAGGTATGATAATCCACTAGATGTCATAGCAGCAGAGCAATATGGGGAAGCCGGACTATATTTTTTGTTAACCACAAATCAAATTTCAGGAAATTTATCTTGAACTTGATCCTCTGCGAATCGATCTGTTCATCTCCACTAAAAATTTTATTTCAGATTCTGTATTCCAGGTTGTCATTCTGGGTATTCTCCTGACTACATTTAAGCCTGCTGATTTTATTCAGCAGTGGCTGCTGGCCTGTGGAGCTAGTTGGCAGCAGAGTAGTTATGACTACTCTACTACAAATTTGCTCCACCACCCAGAAGTTACTCCATGGACACAACTTAGGGACCTTCAGAATAAAGTTCATATTTCTGTATTGGCGTATATAGGTTAAAATCAATTATTTTCCCTGAAATGTGTTAGATGGAGTGGCAAACGTAGAAGCCCTATTAAGAGTTGTCAGATCGCCACAGACAGTCTCCATAGTATCAATTTTTGATAAGGTTTTGCTTGTGCAAGTTTTTTTTTCTAGTAATGTATGATTTTGACTGCATCATCCACTAACTTAGCTTTCTGTTAAAGGGGTTGTCCAGTCCTAAAATACCAGTCTGCAGTCACTCTATGTGACTGCAGTCTTGTGAATCTTCACATTGCAAAGATTCTCTGGTGCCGGGAGTGGTGGTCAAGTGAAAAAAAGTATGTTTTATACATACTCCCGGCAACATTCCGACTAGACTGCTTCCGGCCTCACTCAATACACTTGCGTCTAGTTGTAATGTGGCCGGGAGTATTCATAAGCGCATACTTGTGGTCACATGACCTCTGCCTCTGTCCCCGGCACTAAAGAATCCTAACAGTGCGTGCGATGTGAGGATTCACAAGTCTGTAGTCACATACAGGACCTGCAGATTTGTAGATTAGGACTGAACAACCCCTTTAACGTCTGTTACTAGATTGGGGTCTCTGCGGCCTTCTATACATGTTTTTAGCATCTTTCTCTCAAGTTATCTGTTTCTTTCTATGTAAACCGCCAGCATTTAAAAAGTGAAATCTGGCTCAAATAAAACATAGTGATACCAAGTTTAAGAACATCATGTTCGAAACACATCTGGTAATTTAACAGCAAATACTGTAACCCCTGTACTCCCTCTGGTTTTGTATGGATTGTGATTTTCACTATGTTTTATCTGAAGAAGAACTAAAACATTTTTTGGATTTTATACATCGATTTCCGGTGAGCTGAGTCAGCTCGATCTCTCAATCTACATTGCTAAGCGCGGGCAGAGCTTGACTGCGTGCTCCTGGATCCATCGACTTCACGGAGGGTGAGCTGTTTTTTTTCTCTTTTTCTCAAATAAAACATACATAAGGTGTCCAGATAAATAGTGACACCCAGTGTCTAGATAAACTGCAGCTTGTGTAAGGTTTTGAAATATATGCAACATACAGTATGAGGATGTACAGTGCATATAATGCAATGCTAAATAATCTACTGAAAGGTCAGAAAAACATGCAAGCATAGTGTCTATAGTAAATGGCTGGAGAGAGATGCTTCTTATCTTATAGCTTCTGCTCCACTGTCTTCTCCAGCTCTCTTGTCTCTCTGCTGCCGTCTGTTGCCAGCACTGTATAAGTAATGTCCCCAAAGACAAGGTCTATGAGATAACTTGGTCATATGATTCTGCTTGTCCCTGCAAGATGAAGACTTCTAGATGGGAGAGAAGCATCCACATAAGCTTGGTCTGCATATGTGACAATCCATTTTTCAGACTCTTATTGTCCCTTTGAGAAGTCTTTTAAAGTTTCTTTAAAATGTCTTAATATAAATGACCAGTCCTTGGGATTCCTTAAGACTTGTACTAAAAGATAAAATAAGAAGACCATTTTTTCCTAAGCCAAATATTTATTCATAAAAAGTTTCTAGTGATTTAAAAAAAAAAATGTAATTCAATGTACCAATGAGTATAATTTAATTACCAGGGAAGTGTAATTAATTTATTCTGCAAAAATTAAGATGAAAGAAATAAGCAGCATGAAAGCTCTGGGTAAAAACGAGATTTCTATTTTATTCCTAACTTATATGAGTTACAAATCATCTTTGATTTTTCAAACCTAAAAAAATACATATACATATCTTTTTTTTGCATAATTTGAAAATCAGCAATACATTTTGTCTTTTGGGACAATTTCCGTACCTAAGTTAATCTATGGAAAAGACAAGAACTGAAATCCCAAGGACACATTGTATATTAATATATGCAAAAGCAATTTGATGTGACATTATTAATAGCCAATGTCTAGAAAGTGCTGATGACAAGTTAAGCAAGTGAGTACCAAATTAGCAGGAGAGAGAATCATTCAATTTTAAAAAATATTAAGTCAAGAATATACCTAATGCATAGGATCTTATTTTAGAGGTTTTTTATTTTAAAGGATTTAGTCAGTGACTTTTATAGGACACTGAAACTGATAGAGTGGTAAAAATATAAAATCTCATGTCAACAGAGTGTGTATTACTTACTTCTTTGCCTCTTGAATTATCATTTTTAATGTTGACTATTATTACAGATGAGTGAATCGATCTGTAACAAATTGAATTTGTTACTAATTTCCCCAAAATTTTGGATTTTAGGGAATCCTATATTTTAGGGATTTGAGAGGCACAAATCCAGTCTCCGTTTTGCTGGATTTGTTTCAGAGCTTGGAGTGAGTCAAAGTAAAAAATAAATAAATAATAACATTTAAAAAATTATACCCCCCTATCTTAGCCCTCAACTGACTTTTTACACTATGTCTGCAGCAGCTCTCTGATCCTTCGTGTCGATCACATGAAGGTGACGCACTTGATGGACAGTAACCTGCATTGCCCCTGCATGTGACTGTGTGAGAGATAGCACCGGAAAATCCAAAGACCTACATGGAAGACCAAAGCTTCAGTAAGGAGACAGGACAGGGCCTAGGGCAGGTTAGTTTAATGTTTTTGTGTTTTTTTTAAACCCTTTCTTCTCCTCAATTTACTATGTTTTGGCTTCTGGCCACGTTCTGGACATGAGAAGTGTTTTTATGTCAATTTTGATTTGGACTAATTTTTAAGCGATGGCTTGCATGCTGAAGGCAGATCAACCTAAAGGATCTTATTGCTCAGACCTAGCGTAATGAGAAAAGGTTTCTTAAGGTGATAGTAGAGTTGCAGGCAGTGTCGGACTGGGGCGTCTGGGGCCCACAGGAGGAATTGATCCTCAGGGCCCACCCTACAGCTATATGCAAATACCTGTTTTCCGATATCCCCGTTATAGTGGAGCGTCAACTGTAAATCACAGGTGGCTCCTGCACATATACTAACTGGGCTGTAGAATTACGGTAGTTTGCATTAAAAGGGTTCTTTGGTTCAAACGAGTTATCACAGATCCATGGGATCCACAGGATCGGTGATCACTTATTGATCATTTGGGTCCGAACATTGGAAAACGAACCTATCAGAAGAATGGGGAAGCTTTATCCCTGACAGGACACTTATCCCCATTTTAAAATGCAGCAGCAGGTGGGACGTTGGACAGCTCCATTCATTCTCTTTGGGGCTTCCAGAAAAAAACCAAGAACAGCCACTGAGGGAATAAATGGATCAGTGGTCAAGTTGCACATGAGCTCCAGTCTAATGGTAATAAAAGCTCCTCATTCTACTAATTGGTGCGGGTCCCGGCAGTCAGACCCCCACTAATCAATAATTTATCACTTATCCTGTGGAGAAGTGATTACTTGTTTTCCCCAGAGAACCCCTGTAAGTGCATCTTGTTCCAAGTATTTAATCACTAATGGAAATAAAGAATCTTCTCCTTATTAATATCAGAGAGAACAAATGACCGCCATACACAACACAATCCACTATACCAACACCAACAGTTTCCTATGTAAGGGAGAAATACCACCACACCATGACCAGACCACATATTACCACCACATAGTGACTGAATAATACCACATACAAGGGAGAAATACCACCACACCATAATCAGACCACATATTACCACCACAAAGTGACTGAGTAATACCACATACAAGGGAGAAATACCACCACACCATGACCAGACCACATATTACCACCACATAGTGACTGAATAATGCCACATACAAGGGAGAAATACCACCACACCGTGATCAGACCAGATATTAACAACATATAGCGTCCAAATAATTCCCCATCATTTCTCTTCCCCCACCTCCATCATTGCTCTCCCCATACACATCATTGCTCTCCCACCTCCTCCATCATTGCTCCCTCCCATCCCCATCATTGCTCTCCCCCACCTTCTCCATCATTGCTCTCCCTCACCTTCTCCAACATTGTCATATCTCCCCCACCTTCTCCATCATTGTCATATCTCATCTACCTCCTCCATCATTGTCATATCTCCTCTATCATTGCCATATCTCCCCCATCACCTCCTCCATAATCATTGCCATATCTCCCCTACCACCTCCTCCATCATTGCCATAACTCCCCCTACCTCCTCCATCATCATTGCCATATCTCCCCCCACCTGCTCCATCATCATTGCCATATCCCCCCCCTGCTCAGTCATCATTGCCATATCTCCCCCACCTCCTCCATCACCAGTGCCATGTCATATCTCCCCCACCTCCTCCATGACCATGCCATGTCATATCTTCCCCCACCTCCTCCATCACTATGCCATGCATATCTCCCCCCACCTCCTCCATCACCATGCCATGCATATCTACCCCCACCTCCTCCATCACCATGCCATGCATATCTACCCCTACCTCCTCCATCACTCTCGCTCATCTCCCCATACCATCACCATTGCTCTCCCTCATCTCCTCCCACCTCCTCCATCACCATTGCTGTCCCCATTTCTCCCCATCTCCTGTCCAGTCTATTAGTTAAAAAAAAACACTTACCTCTCAACACGCTCCCCCACAGCACGTCCTCTGCTTCCTGCCCGACATCTTTCTCCCTGACACAGGCTCACGCTGCATGATGACATCATCAAGCAGGGTGAACCTGTGTCAGGAAGGAAGCGGCGGGCAGGAAGCAGAGGTGAGGTCGGATCCCTCCAGCTCCGCTGCCATTTTCCTCCTGTCGCTCCCTGCCCCTCACACAGGATGAGGGAAATCTGGCCATGGGCCTCCCGGAGCCTGGGGGTCCGAGAAGCAGGCCAGATTGCCCTCATCAGCCACACTGCAAGGGCCCTCCTGACCCTCCGGGCCCTTGAAGTGTGGAGCACCGGCGGCCATGTTAACCAGGGGCCCCGCGAGTCCTGCTCGGGAGCCCGCTGAGGACTCGGGCCCACCGGAGAATTCTCCGGTGTCCCGGTGCCCCAGTCTGATCCTGGTTGTTAGCCATTCAAGAGACATGGAGAGATATGACCACAAGAATCAGCAGCAAATTATGGGAGACCAACACTCTTGGGACAGGGAAGATGAGCATGATGTCACACTGACAAGAGTGGACCCTTGTTCAGGTGTTGTCTTCTGTTATTTACAGAAGTATTCTCATCTTTTTTTATAGGAGCTCCTGAAGATTGACAGTTCAGAGCAGTAACATGGATGCTCCAATAATCCAAACTGAACGCTCTCCCATGCTTTTAAGTAACTAAGTAACTTTTGTTCTGTAGCATGGGAGAAGCACAGCGAGACTGAAGCTGTAATGCAAGCAGAGCGCTCTGTTACACACCTTTCCCTAGTATCCCGGGCTCTTCTTCCTTCACTTCGATCTGCTGCCCTATGTTGTCAGGTTTTTCTGGTTGTCTCAGTGACATCACCTCCCTATTCCTTTTTAAAGCCCATTAGGACACACACCTGTGTCTTAGAATTGAGACTTTAGACTTTTGTTTGGTGTACACTGCCTTCTGTGTACACTGTGCTTTAGCTTTCTTACAACCCTTCTGGGTTTCATTTCATCCATCCTTCTGCGATTACTCACTGTGCCAAGTTCTGCTTCTCATGAGCCTTCCTACTTCCGCACCAATGGCGGTCTGTGTGCCCACCTGGACCTGAGGTTTAGAGGATTCACCTCACCAACTGAACCTAACCACGCTCATTTCCTAAGGCCTCCTTCACACATCCTGGTGTTTCCTGTACAGGAAAAAACAGTACTGGTGAGATCCGTGGTCCATGTCCATATGGCATTCGTATGTCCATATGTGATATCCGTGTGGCATATGTGTGACATCTGTGTATCCTTGTGTGCGTGTGTCTGTATGTCCTTAAGACTCATCCATGTGCCGTCTGTATGTCCGAGTGACACGTACTGGCGCCTGGGAAAAGCAGTACAGTTCGCGCTGATCCCAGGTGCTGACTGCAGAAAGCAGACCTCATCATTGTCATTGAGACAATGATGGGAGTTGTATTCAGCCCCCGCTGAGTACATCCTCTGTAAAATTAGGAATTAAATAAAAGATAAAAAAAATGGTGTTGGCTCCTGCATCATTTTCATGACCAGCTGAGGGAAAGCAAACCACTGGGGGTTGATATTACTAGCCAGGGAAAGGGCCATTAGCCACAAAGGTTCCCTGGCTATTAATAACAGCCCACAGCTGTTTGCTTAGTGTTTACTGGCTAGATTAGAGAGGGGCCCCAGAAAAGAATTAACGTAGGGTCCCTCTACAAAATCAACTCAGCAAAGGCTAAACAGACAGCTGTGGGCGGATATTAATAGCCAGGGAAGGGGCCATGGGTCCTGGCCCCCTGCAAGGCTAATAATATCAGCCTCACTCTTCCCACTTGCCCTGATGCGGTGGCAAGTGGGGTAATAGGGTGGGGGTTTATGTCAGCCTTGTATTGACAGCTGACATGAAGCTCAGATTAGGAATGGAGAGGCATCTATAAGAAACCCCCATTTCTAACCCCATAGCTAAAGTTTGTAAATAAAGACACTGTCTGTAAAAATTACTTTATTTGAAATAAAAGTCCAGACCTTGTTTTACACATTTATTTAAAAAAAACACACCTAACCTAACACCTAATCCCCTAAAGCCATTGTCACCTGTAAAAAAAAACAAAAATAAAAAACAACCATATCCCTCACCTGTCCGACGTGGCAATAATCCATAGCGTCCCATGCCATAATCCATCTGTGCGATATGTATTCTTCAGCATGAACGATGACATGATGTGAGCACTCATGCTGAAGAGCAAGGGAGAATGACGCGATGTAGTGAGAGCGGGCACATGATCTGCGGTGACCTCAGTGAGATCATCGCAGGTCACCGTGAGAAATTTTCGCTGAGCTCACTGAGTTCACCGAAGTTCACTCAGTTGACTGCAAGGTGGCCGATATCTTAGGTAACAAAACTATAAACTATAGAATTAAAAGTCCCTCGGTTCTTCCAAAGTTACTTATTTTTACAAGCAATTTTAAACATTTTAAGAACTTGAAACAAATCATTTACAAAATAAGTGTCTTTTGTGTCATCTACCTGTATGTTCTTCTGTATGATAATTTTGAAAGTCATTTCAGGAACTGTCATTTTCTTTCAGAATTAGCATTAATACATGCCATTTTCTGTAGATTTTAGAGACTATGCTTTATGAAATTACAGAAAGATTGACATTTTTTGAGATACTCCAAACACCTTGTTTTGCTGTGACCATAGTGGAATCTTTCCATGGATTTGGTCTTTCAGATTCTATTTCTACCCAATTCTTACGATTGGTGTGAACATGAAGCAAAATCAGAGACTTAGGACATGGCATTAGTTCTCACATTTGCCTTTACAGCGAGTGCATGTATACATAATCCTCAGCATTCATGTTCATTTATAAACTGCAATACAGCTGAACAGACATTGATGGATTTCTCCGAATCTGTCAATAATGGCGTTAAATCATTATGAGATTTGGTGATTAATTTCTGTTGCTGGAGGTGATCAATGACATTTAATGTGTAAAAGAAAATAATAGAAAATAGTAATCTATTGTGTTGTATGATTTAGTAATTTGTGATGCATCTAATTATACTGTATCTAATATGTACGTTTTAATTACGGATACAGTTTTATTTTTGTTTTTTTTGTATCTTTTACCTATTTCTTGCATTTTAATACACAATTATTGTAGTTACATTCAAATATCTTTTCTTTCTAAAATAAAAAAGACACTAGAATAGAAGTTTTATTTTTTAAAGAGTGTTTTATTATTATATTTAATTTTCTTCAGTTATACCAATAACAAATGGTCCATAACAATCTCTAAAGGTGACCATTATATTATCAAGTATTCTACAAGCCCTCATTGGCTCATGATTCACTGTCATTCTGCTCCCTGCAATGGACACACTAACTGTGTTTCAGTTTTTATTAATCCTTTATAGGAGCCAACAAAGGGTTTTCAGTGTTTCAAGTGCTTTGATGCCCATAATGAAGCCAACAATTGCATAGACTTTGTCAACTTTAACTTATTTAACCACTTAGGTTTATTCTATAGATTTATTTGTTTAACAAATTGGAAAAAAGGTATTATTTTATGTTTTGTTACGTTTTTTAATCATTTAAAAATAATAATATAAACTGTATTTTTACACTTATGCAATGCACTCCAATACTTCTGTGTTGTTGTGTATTGTCCTTCCAGCAATCTTCTACCTTTTATTAAACTCTGGACCAAATCAGATGGCAGAGGGCTGGTTCCCTCTCTAAAGGCTTAGATACCTTGGTCTCAGCTCTGAAGGTATTTAGTCTGTGTATGTAGCTGGTTCAACTCCTGAGCCTGCTCCATATATTTTCTGCATGCTTCTGAAATAAAGACACAGTAAATCACATCGACAAGATGTTTAAGAGTACCTTTCAAGTCCATTTTTCTTTCTAAACCACACTATTTGTCATGCAAATTAAATAAAATATTGGGCCAGATTCATACCTGTATTAGCGCCTTTTTCTATCTACTTTACGGTGTTTTTCGCTGTTTTTCTCCTGTGTGCCATATTTTTCTTTTAATTTGCACTTTTATTTACCCCCTTTACCCCCGAAGGTGGTTTTTACGTTAATGACCAGGCCAATTTTTACAATTCTGACCACGGTCACTTTATGAGGTAATAATTCTGGAACGCTTTAACGGATCCCACTGATTCTGAGAATATTTTTTGTGACATATTGTACTTCATGATAGCAATAACATTTATTTTATTGTCTTTGAATTTTCATGCCCTTAAATCAGAGAGATAATAAATAACATTTCCCACATGTCTACTTTACATCAGCACAATTTTGGAACCAAAATTTTTTTTTGTTAGGAAGTTTTAGAAATGTTAAAAGTTGATCAGTGATTTCTCATTTTTACAACAAAATTTACAAAACCATTTTTTTCGGGACCACATCACATTTGAAGTGACTTAGAGGGGCCTTTATGACAGAAAATACCCAAAAGTGACACCATTCTAAAAACGGCACCACTCAAGATACTCGAAAACACATTCAAGAAGTTTATTAACCCTTCAGGTTTTGGAATGTGGAAGAAAACAATGAACATTTAACATTTTTTCACAAAAATTTTATTTTAGACCCAAATTTTTTATTTTCGCAATGGTAACAGGAAAAAATGGACCAAAAATTAAAACAGTGGAAACCGCCCACAACTGACCCCATTTTGAAAACTAGACCTCTCAAGGAAATTCTATAGATGTGAAGTACTAGTGAGCACCCTGAACACTCAGGTGCTTCACAGAAGTTTATAACGTAGAGCCGTGAAATTAAAAAAATCTAACTTTTTCCCCCCAAATGATCTTTTAGCGCCAATTTTTTTATTTTCACAAGAATAAGACTAGAAAATGGACCTCAAAAACTGTTGTGCAATTTCTCCTGAGTATGCCGATACCCCATATGTGGGGAAAATGCACCGTTTGGGCGCATGGCAGGGTTCTGAAAGGAAGGAACACTGTGTGACATTTTGGCTGTAATCGAGAGTGGACGCCATGTCATGTTTGGAGAGCCCCTGATGCGCCTAAACTGTGGAAACTCCCAACAAGTAACCCCATTTTGGAAACTAGACCCCTCAAGGATTTTATCAAGGGGTATAGTGAACATTTTGAATCCAGAGGTACGACACAGAAGTTAATAACATTAGGCCATCATATTGAATAAGTTGTCATTAGTCTTGAGTGCAAGTGCTCGCTACTTGAGTTTGCATCGGGTACTCGGGTATGCATCATGTATCGCGGGTGCTCGAGTGACATGCTCGAGTCCCCACCCCGCATGTTTCACGGCTGTTAGACACCCCAAAAAACCATGGGGGGATCGCTCGTGCATGGCAGGCAATCCCCGCGTGTATTTTTTTGCTGTATAACAGCCATGAAACATATGGGGCGAAGACTCGAGCATGTCACTTGAGCACCCACGATACTTGGTGCATTACCGAGCACCCGATGCAAACTCAAGTAGCAAGCACTTGCCCTCAACACTAGTTGCCATATCGTCATCATTTTCTTTTTCTTTTCTTTTGAAAAAATCCCAACACCAACACAACCCTATCTCAAACCCTAATACAACCCCAACACTAACACAACCCCAACCCTAACACAACCCCAACCCTAGCACAACCCCAACCCTAGTGCAACCCTAACCCTAGCACAACCCTACCCCTAGAGCTTATTTTTTATGCCGTTCCTCGTGCGGTCTAAATGATTAGACGACATAATTATTCGGGTCAGTGCGATTACAGCGATACCAGACTCATATCGGGTTTTTATGTTTGGCAGCTGTCATACACTAAAAGATGCTTTTTTTTGCAAAGACTAGATTTTGCAATCATTTTTCCATATTTCGACTGACAGAGTCATGTAAGGGCTTTGTTTTTTGCAGGACAAATTGATGTTTTTATTGGTACCATCTTCGGTCAAATGGCATTTTTTGATTGCTTTCTATTCGGATTTTTGGGAGGCAGAATAAACAAAAACCAACAATTCAGAAATTGTTTTTTTTTTAATGCCGTTCCGCGTGTAGTAAAATTGATAAGGCAGCTTTATTTTTCAGGTCAGTACGTTTGCAGCGATTATGTTTTGGTGCTTTTACACAATAAAAACTATTTTATAGAAAAAAGATTTTTTTTTTGCATCGCTTTATTCTGAAAGCTATAACTTTTTTATTTTTTGGCTGATGGAGCTGTATGATGGCTTGTTTTTTGTGGGACAAGATTATGTTTTCAGCGATACCATTTTTATTTACATTTGTCTTTTTGATCGTGTTTCATTCCATTTTTTGTTTGGTGGTATAATGATAAAGCATTGTTTTTTGCTTAATTTTTTATTTTTATTTTTTTGCTGTGTTCATTAAAGGGGTTAACTAGTGGGACAGTTTTATAGGTCAGGTTGTTCACGGATGCGGCAATACCAAATATGTGTATTTTTATTGTTTTTTTCCATAATAATATTTATTTATGGGTACAGTATATTTTTGTGTTTTTTTGGATTATATTTTATTTTTTTTTAATATTTTTACTTTTTTTTTTAACATTTTTTTTTACTTTCTGACACTTTCTTTCACTTTTATACTTTGTCCCACTATGGGACTTTCATTTTTTGCAGGCTGATCGCTTGTATAGCATAGAGATGCAGCAGCATTCTTATGCTACGCAGGCTGTCTACTCTGCACTGGCACAAGCTAGATAGATCGTACACTGCGCATGATCTATCTAACTTCCTGATGCCTGGTGACCCGGATGTCATCATGACAACATCGGGTCACCATGGCAACGATCGGGACCCTGTGCCATAGGGCGGGGTCTCTGATCCAAGTTAAGAGAGGTGCTCTTTCCTCTGCCTGCCCTGGAAATGCTGCGATCGACTTCGAACGCAGCATTTCGGGGGTTAATGTGCTGGTAGCAATACGGGACCACTCCTGGCACATAGTATCGGGTGTCAGCTGTTAGAATCAGCTGACACCCGGCAAGGATCGCGCCCTCACAGCCTCTGTGTGGGCGTGATCGCCGAAGCATAATAATATGTACCTGGTCAATAAGGCCCAGGGCGCAGGTATGTATTATTATGCCCCACGTCAGAAAGGGGTTAAAGTTCATTTTATATCTTTAAGCCTAGATTTTTTTTTTATGTTTACCATTCTGGGTAAGGTTTGAGGTTTCCAGATGTTTTCGGCTGTTTCAATTGAAACTTTTTTCACTAAATGTGACTTTATGTGGTAAAAAATCCCAACAATGAGTTAAAGACAAAAATAAAGAGCATTTTTTTA
Source organism: Phyllobates terribilis (assembly GCF_046119375.1). Taxonomy (NCBI): domain Eukaryota; kingdom Metazoa; phylum Chordata; class Amphibia; order Anura; family Dendrobatidae; genus Phyllobates; species Phyllobates terribilis. The sequence goes on along the minus strand of NW_027362763.1, from coordinate 731,439,267 downwards.
TTTTTTTGCTAAATTCATGAACGACCAGAAAATACCACAAAACAAGAAAAGAAAAGTGACTTAAAAAAATGTAATGTCTTTGAACAGCACAATACATTCTTCCCTGTGTAAAAACAGGCACTTAAATTCCAGGATCAGAAAGAGTCCAGCGTTTCATGACTTTGGGAGACATCCCTGCCTCTATGAAGTAGCTGATGTTTATAGCTACTCTAGACTAGATTACTGTTAAAGTGAGTAAGGTGAAGTTAAAAAAACGGTGTGAAAGGTTCCCATTGATAAAACGGTCTAAAATTCTTTTAATGGCCAAAATCCTCTGGTTTCTTTCATATGTCCATAGCATAACATGATCAGATTCTGACTTCCAAGCTGGCTCTAACAGATGCTCACTTCAAATACATTTTTACAGCTCTTGTTGAACCCAATAATGAAGTCAAAGGCAGTGGTGACAGGAAAAATTACAGCCTTGAACTATTGTTTTTTAAGTCTAGGCACTTGCACCCTCACCCATTCCAAATAAATTGCTTCTTTAAAGCAAATCTGTAGCAAAGTTTTTGCCGCCTAATCTGACAGCAGCATAATGTAAAAGCACAGATCCTGATTCTGGCGATTTATCACTTACTGGGCTGCTTGCTGTACGATTGATAAAATCACTGTTTTATTGACAGGAGAGTATCACTAGAGGACTAGTTAACCTGCTGCAAAGTAGTCCTCCATATTCATGAACTCTGCATAACCCCACCCCCACCACTGATTGGCAGCTTTCTGCCTATGCACAGTGTACACAGAAAGCTGTCAATCAGTGGTGTGGGCAGAGTTATACAGAGCTCAGCATTCAGAGAACTGGTAGATTTAAAGCAGATAAAACTGTGATGGCAGAAAACAGAACAGCAAGTGATACCTTGCTGCATTCAGAGTCTCTGCACCTACATCATGCTGAAGGAGCAAATGCCTGGCAATAGATTCCCTTTAAATGGTTGTCCAATCGGGGCATATTATGACATATAGATATGATAGAAAATGTCTCGTTCCCCTGACAGACTTGGTCTGTATGTGTATTGCCTCTTCGTGTGCATGGCTAATATAACTTGTGGCGATTATATGACTGATTTTAGCCATCTTCTCTATTACATTTTAGTTAACATAATACTAATTTATAACAATTACTCTTTATCTTAAAGGGATTGTGTTATCAAAAAAAAATTTAATTGTTTAAAGCTTTTATGATAGTTTTTTTTTCCATTAACCCCTTAATGACACTACCTTTTTTTTTTTTGCTTGTACTATATACTGTAATGCTTCTGTACTGCAGTATGTAGGAAATAACCCCGGTTTCTTATGAAGCTTGTGTTCTAGCAAATTTCCATATTGGTTGACCTTCATATCCTACAGCAATGATGGTCTGTTGTATCTCTTTACTTAGTTGAGTGGTTCTTACCATGTTCTAGCTTAGAACAGATGTAGAGTTGGGCTTAGCATGGTATGGAACTGTCTATAAACACATGATTGTCGCGAACATGTTCTAAAGGTAGGTTATTCCATAACTAAACTCTTGACGAGGCATACCTGTTCATTAGATGCCAATTCAGGTGATGAAGCTGTTTGAGAGAATGCCAAAGGGGTGTAATGCTGTCATTAAAGTAAAAGTGGGGTACTTTGAGGAATATAACATTGAACATATTTTGGTTTGTTTCTCAAACTTCTTTACTACTTGTTTCCATATGTGTTCTTTCATGGTTTTGCTGCTTTCAATCTGAATCTGCAGTATGCACATTCCAAAAAGAAGAAGGAAACCCACTGCATGAACTGGTGTGCCCAAATATATGACCGTTGCTATATAATATAAACCAATAAAAAAGGCACAACATGTGGCGTAAAAATTATATGCCCAAAAACAATGCCAGAAATAGGGTAAGAGCATTTAAATGTAGACACTTTATGGAGAAATTCAAGTCTTCCTCATGACTACTATTGAGACTATTTTATATTAAAATATTATATTCCTATCACATACCGTATCCATTGGAATTCGCAGACAATAGAGCGATGTAATACTCATTGTTGTCGCCTAGTTTGCTTCTTGAATATTCTCTTATTTTTATGGACTACATAAACTCATGTGACTTTCCATATCAGAGATGCACTGTTTCATCACATCGGATTCTGAAAGAAGCAAGAACGGAAAATTAACTTAGTTTTAATAAGTGATAAGTGAACATTGGTGCCGTCTGAAGCAAAAGTCGAATGCTGAAATTCTGCAATAATGAGCGACACATACAGTATGCAGCACTTGTACCAAAACAACATATGTAAATGAGGTCTTATTCATTAAAATACATTAGTTGCTGCTAATTTACAATCATTATCTTTGATATATACAAACGACATTAAACAAATGAAGTTATATAGATGGGATATCTTTTGGGAATTACCACATTTCCTTTTGATCAGTGAGAGGGTGGCTGTGCGAATATAATTTACGCAAATAAAGTTCCCAAGGGATACAATATTTGTTGGAAACTGCCACTGGGTATGGACAAACTTTGTCTCAGACTGCTGTTATAGCCAAGTTTACTATTTATGTGAGTTACAGTATAGTTCAGGCACCAGAATGTCGTGAAGTGGACTCTGGAAGTCACAATCTGATTGACATTGGCTAAACCAGGGCGAGGAGTCCAAGGGATTCCCCAGTATTCACCCTTTAACCCTTATCTAGGCATCTGGACTTTGTTGCATGGATTTCCCAGGTCTTGGCTCCAAAAGCAGTCTCCCAAAAGCAACTGTAGCACTGTATGCAGCAGGGCATTTTACGGAAGAGTGTCAGGTATTGCCCTCCAGGTAGACAAGAAGGAAGCAAAAATGAAAGGTTGTGGCAGATACATAGTAAAGAGTCACTCAGAGGTCAGGATCTAATGATTTTCAGCAAGGTATCCAAGGAACAAGAGAGGTACATGGTTAGGAATGTTGCAGGGGTCAAGAAGGCCGTTCAAAAACCAGGCAGACGAGGTAAGAGGACCAGGTAAAGTCGAGGTGACGAGGAAAGATGAGGTCAAAATTCAGGAGTCAGTACAAGAAAAAGGCCGACTAGGCAGGAAGGCTAGACAAGGTGAAGATCAGGAGCTCGGCTTATAAATCAATGTTAGATGTAACACAATACTGAATAGCTAACAGACAGAACCCAAGAAGGTTTGTAGCTTAAAACTAGGTGAGGTCTAGCTGCCAAAGACCACTAACATCTTCAAAAGATGGCAGTCAAATTTTTAGGCAACCGGATGCTGTGACCTCCTGGAGCACAAGGCAGTGGTTCAAAGTGGAAAAGTCACTGCCTAGAGCAAGAAAAAGTCCTGCACAATAGGTCAGCTCTCTCCGAGCCTGCAGGACTTTGGCTCTGGAGTAGAGAGCAATGAAAGCCAGCCGAGGAACATAGGTGAGTAGCAATATAGAATGAAGGAATCTAGATGTGGATAAAAGAGCGCACAATAGGGTTATACTCTATGGAGGGAGAGTGTGTAATTGCTTGGTTAGTGCTCACCTGGTAGAATTGTGACAGGCAAAACTCCCATGTTGGAATGAAGAAAAAACATCTGCTTCTGCCCTGTGGCTGGTGGATAGATCCTCCAGGAAATATTTGATCCAGTTGGATAAAACACGTTAGGTGGGCTGCGCTGCTGAAGTAATACAATTCTTCATCAATGATGATAATAATGATTTTTTTTTATTAACAACACATTTCAACACCATATTGGCGTCTTTATCAAATGAGAAAACCAAATAACAGGTTTCTCCAGCAGCGCAGCCCACCTAACGTGTTTTATCAAACTTGATCTAACAATGCAGAATTTATCTATAAGAAAAATGTAATTGATCACTCTGATTTTTGCACTTACATATTTCCTCCTTCTTGCATTTTTTTTACTATCATTTCCTATTATATGTTCATTATTTATGGAATGACATTGGCTAAGAGTAATTTGTAATTCTAATACTTTTAAATTAAAAGATATAATTGAATTAACCTATTTTATTGCTACAGCTGTCCTATATGTTCCTCTTCTCCTGCATGGTTTTTGAAAGGTTAAAGCTTGGCCCTCTTACTTTCACAAAAGCAATTAAGTCTTCTAAGTTTGACACTTGTGAATCACAGTTTTGAGGATTTTCATGTTTTGTATGTGTTTTATTTTTTTTCTGCAAGCTTCTTAAGCCACGCTTCTTCTGCCTTGGAGATGATTACTATGGGAACACCATGCACGGTATATCGCGTTTTATGTGATATTTCACTAATTACGGAGACTACAAGAAAGGCTGACACCTGTATACACTGTCCAAATGCTACAAATTAACTTCATTGGCAACAACTACATGCCTTGTGTTGATAGGAAAATTGCGAAGGCCAGTGAAGAAGCTGTTAAATATAAGTTAAATTGAAAATAAGAACCTACGTAGATATGGAGTACCATAGAAAGAAGGGGAATAAAGTATTTTCTATATGTCAATAAGGTCAAGGCCATAACATTTCAACCACATATATTGCTATCTGTTACATGCCTGTCCCAGCTCCAGTGCCAGCCCCTGCTCCCTTCTCAATGCAATTTGGCAAAGTCAACAAAAATTTAAAGATTTGCTCATCTCTAGTTCTGAAATTGCAGTTGCTACTCACAATAGCTAATCATATGGGATCAACCAGGTATGTGATGCCTTTCTCTAATTTTTTTACCTCTACATTCTTTTTAATGCCATTAGACCAATTCCTCACCCTATAATTTGCGGGCATTGCAGTTCCTCTAGGAAAGAGAGAATTTGTACAGGTGCTTGTCATACAATATTCAATGATGTGGGATCAATCAGAGCTGAACCCTCTCTCTTTAAAGGCCTGAAGAAGCCAAATTATTGGTGTACACAATCGCCACAAAAGCTAAAAATTAGAGATATTGCTATTTGACTAATGCATATATAGAGTAGCCCGGTAGCATGGCCAAAAAAATAGTATAAAATCTGTAAAAACAGGATTCTGTTTATATCCCATCCTTCAGCTACATCTATGCAAAAAATATATTATACAAGTACACTAACCCTTCCCTGAAAGATGCTGGAAATAATTGATACTGTTGACAATGCAAAATGTACAGTATGTTATGTTAACCATGTGGCAATCCCATACGGTACTGGAAACAGTAAATCACGTACATTTACACTACTTATGTATAAAAATGTTTAAAAACGTATCTATCACACAAGTGACCGTAAGAGCAAAAATGTGATTTCTTCTCCCTTGACTTATTACTGATAATATTATAGACCTGTGTGTTCTTTTATCCTTTATATTAATAAAGTGTACTATATTTCAGGTTTATTTAATTTATTTTCACAGTGTTCTCCGGATAAGATGAATTGTCTAGAAGATAATAGGTGCCACCAAACTCTATCATTATGAATGACCTTAATAAAATAGGGGAGGATTAGAGTCTTGTCACTTCGGACAGTGCCTGATGATTCCCATAGTGGTGTAAATCTAATCCGAGTGTGACATTGCAATAGAGTTTGACAAAACTGTCTGCCATCAATAATCTCAGGTGCGAGCTATCTATAGTAAAAGCAGATAGATAACAACTGTCGGCCATCAGTCACGGAGCCATTTATTTATTTATCTTATTCGATGTCTTGTATCCTGGAACATTAGTCAGCAAAAATGTCATCATTGCAAATAAAGTGATACCATTCTGGAAAGCATATATGTAATATATTAATATATATCTAAGCTCAAAGTGATGTTGATTGGGGCATGTGTCTACCGCGGAAAAACTGGATGGGGAGTGGATTAATAAGTCTGAAAAAATTTTCACATGTAATTTGGAAGTTCTCTGCTGCAAATGCAAAATCTAAGTGGCAGGTTTTTGTCCATCTCCGACTTTACTGTCCACAGTACCAGTACTTTTCGAGAGCCCCATCTTGAAATGCTGTGAATGGGGAAGTGGACATGCATGTGCGTCTCTGTCTATTCCCTTCTGTGGAGGTTCTGAAAACTGCCAAGCTTTCTGTACTCGCTCAGTTAAAGCACCACTCCAGCATTTTTTTTTCATCACTGGAGTGGCGCTTTAAATCTAAGTCCCATGTCCAAGGTCATATACTTGTGGCGCCCCTGCGGGTCCAGTTGCCACAGAGGTACTGCATCTCAGCCAGAGGTGTGGTACCCCACTCTCAGGGGAGGAGGGAGCACTACCCAGGACCCACACAATCACATTCAACACTGCACCACTCCATCAGGGAAGGGAAAGATTGCTCCTAAGGGAGAGCACAGACCCGGTCCCTGTCTGGAGGATAGAACTAAGTAGAGGAGGTGGGTGGAGTAAGTAGTGTAGGGGAGCACTAAAGGAAGGACTAAAGGTAGAAGGGACCACATACAGTGACAGTTGGTGACATGGGTCACATGACAGAGAATATTTAAGACAGGTAGAAAGATCTAGAAAGGCGAGTAAGTGAGGACCGTTGAGGAGTAGGGTCCAGGCGGAGTGAGGGCCCAGTCAGAGGGGACCAGTAGGAGAGTGAGGAGAGAGGACCGGAGCAGTGAGAAGGGCTCCAGAGAGAGAAAGGTTCTTAGGGGCATGGGAAGTGCGGAGTCCACCCGTACGCTCGAGTTCATGCCAACCGTGAAGAGATCAGGTCACAGTAGGGGACCGGCCCCAGACTAGTGGAGGACTACAAGACTCAGCTAGCAAACCAGAGGTTGCGGTAACTCTGTGTGCCGTAGCCAAAAACCACACACATTCGCTGAAAAGGTGGCCATATAGGACCAAAGGGGACAGAAAGGACGTTGCTCGACAAGGCCCGCGGCCGCTGGATTGGGACACTGTGTGTGAGGCGCAGGGCAGGAGGATGAGAGCCAGCACAGAGAGACGACCCAGGAAGGTACATAGAAGGGGGTCCCGATCAAGTGCACCCAAGTTATCTGAGAGTTGGCTGGATCACTTCCCCGGAGGACACAGGACTCGGTGGGCTGTTATAACCTGCTGGCAGTTGTAATCTGGAACACCATAAAAACTATGAGTAAACATTTGAAAACTGCAACCCCGCTGTGTCCTAGACTTAATTGCGGCATCACCTGCCTTGCGCTACACCAATAACATCTAAAAATTACCTATTTAACTGCCCTGAGGCCTAGCTCTACCCATGGAGAGCTGAACAAACTCTGCTGTGTCACCAACGGCCCCAGTGGATCTGAACAGCAGCGGCGGACACCTATAGCCGCATACCACAGGTGGAGTCATAAAACTTTATCCCCAAAACTTTATTCCCCTCTTTTCTTTATTTATTGACCGCACTGGGCCACAGACTGGGTCATGCCACCATGACTACTAGTGTTGAGCCACCCCCGTAGTGTTCGAGTTCGGTTCGGTTCGTCGAACACCCGTGTGTTCGCCGAACTATTCGTCGAACTATTCGTCGAACACCTTCGAACACCGTTAAAACCAATGGCAGGCAAACAAAAACACATAGAAACACATAGAAAACACCTTCAAAGGTGTCCAAAAGCAGATAAACTGCTCTGAAGACACAACTAACACATGGAAAAGTGACAAGTACATATAGTCATGCGAAAAGAAAAGAGGTGGAGGAGTAAAAGGAGGGGGAGACACAGATATAGGCAAGTCATGCCCTTCTAAAATCCAAAAAGTGAGAAGCCGACACGTTCAGTCCGCTCCTGCCCGTGCCACCTCCGTGTCGCCGGGTTTGTGCCAGAGCCGCGGTGAACCCTGACGGCCAGCTCCCCTCTCCCAATACTGGTGCCTGTCCGCTGGTGGGTCGAGCGAGCCCCCCTGTGGTGGAGGCAGCTCTAAGCTTTTTAATTTAAATTGTCTCTCTAATTTGAATGAATACACTTTAAATCCATTTACAAGGATCTATTGGAGGGCAAGTCTCATGCCAGCAGCCGCGTAATTCCAGCTCCAGTAGCGTCCACTAAAGCTGCTGCAGTTAAAAAGCTTTTATAAGGATCGAGCTCGGCTGTCCACCGCATGGCATCCTACTGCCAGTCCCAGCCCCTATGCCTTGGGGTGCCTCCTGATGCTCTTCACTGAGTATCCCGTGGTCCCGAAGCATTTCCTTTGAAAAAATTAAGTGTCAAAACTACAGGTGGTGTAGCTTGCTTAACAGCCGGAATAATCCGCTGACTAGCAGACACTGCTACTAGGCACAAAGTATTTCCTGGGCTAGATGCAGTTAAAAATTTGTAATTAGATACTCTCGTTGGATGCTGAGAAAGCATTCCATAGAGTCTCCTGGCACGCCATATATGATTCTCTTAAAAAGCTTGGGGTAGGGGTCTAGGGGACCCTTTTATAGCCAAAATCACGGCCCTGTATCGCAATACGTCACCGAGGCTGAAGATAAATGGAACTGTATTACCCTGAGGGCTCGGTTGCTACAGAGGTATTGCACCTCACCCAGAGGTGTGATATCTCACTCTCAGGTGAGGATGGAGTGTGGATCAGGACCCGACACCTGCATGCATTACACCACATTGCCGTGGGGCAGGGCGACCAATATGCCCCTGAGATGGGCACGACAGTCCCTGTCCCTGGCTGGAGTGGGGGGAGGGAACACTGAGGAAGGGGAACCCTATAGTGCAGGAGCAGGGAGGAAGCAGTTCCTGGGTGCATTGAGAAGGGAGTATAAAAGGTGGGCACCATCTTAGTTCAGTGCAGAGAAGTCTGAGCAGAAGTGGCAGGGAGCAGGGGCTCTGCATGAGCTCTGCTCCGGAGGCAAGCCTAGTAACAGAGGCCCAGGCCTAGAAGAGGGAGAAGGAAGGAAGAGGAGCGGAGAAGGCTCCAGGAACGAGGAATGAAGGGATCCCAGGGGTGCGGATGGGTGAGTCACCACCGCACGCCCGAATCCACCTGCGTGGAGGGTCAGGCCAAAGGGGGAGACCGGTCCCCGAAACTAGTGGAGGCAGGAAACGACCCTCAGCTAGAAACCGGAGGCTGTGACATTTTATGTGGCGCAGCCCCTCGCTACACCCGCTAGGAAGGCACCACATAGGGTCAGGGAAACTGGCGCCAAGTTTACCAAGAGGAGGCCCGAGGCAGCCAGACAGAAGGGTTGGTAAGAAAGGCCAGACAAAGGACACACAAAGGGGGTCCTGTGAAGCGCTCCAAAGTTATCTGGGAGTTGTCTTAGCCCCTCACCTGGTGAGCACAGTACGACGTGGGCAGCCGTTACCTGCAGACGTGGTCTGGATAATAAGAACTGTGAGTAAAGGCCCTGGACTGTATCACTGACTCCGTGTCGTTACTGCTGCTGCCCTGCACCATCACCCCCATCCTCCGCATACACTGCCCTGAGGCTATACTCCTCCCGTGGGGAGTTATGCTACGCTCTGCTGCACCCACAACACCAGCCTCAGCGGTCTGCCCTGGAGCGGCGGTTCACTCTGACCGCAATCCACGGGTGGCGTAGTCGGACATTTAAACATCAAAACCACATAAATAGTTCCGCCACTGGTTTGACCGCCCTGAGCCACGGAACCGGGTCGCCGCCACGGAGACTACAACCACCAGCATCCACCAAAAAGGGTCCGGCTCCGGGTGTCCCAAGGCCCAGGGGGCGCGTCAGAACATTTTCATCACCTTTCACAATCACCAATGGGACAAGGCAGGGATGTTCTCTGTCCCCTCTCTTATACATCCTAGTGACGGAGCACCTGCTCTCATCAATTCGCCATAACCCCAATATTAGGTGGATTGAGGTGGGAGGCACCGAGTACAAGTGCTCTCTATTTGCTGATGATGTCCTAGTATATATCACTCAATCACATATATCCATCCATGCTGTTATGGCTGAAATAGATCACTTTGTTACATGGTCAAATTTTAAAATCAATGCAGCGAAGTCTGAGGCCCTCGATGTCTCCCTCCCCAAATCCATATAGGATTCCATCCAGTCCAACTATCCCTTTGCCTGGCCCTCACAGAGTATCAAATACTTAGGAATTCCTATTCATAGAGACCGCTCCCATCTATGTTATCTTAATTTTGGGCCCTTTATTGAACAACTCCATACAGACCACGGTTGGCAAGTTAGAACTGTAAGATTCACTACGTGAACCACTGGTGTTTTGTGGAAAAGCACATGTACACTGTGTTCCAAATTATTATGCAAAAAGTGTTTAGGAGTGATAAGGGAAGAATTTGTTTGTTTGTCAGTTAAACTCATTGATGATGATGTGTGTCAGGGCTCTTTATATCACTGTAAGCAATTGCAGACACCTGTGCTAATTAGTTTGGCAGGTGTGTCCAATGAAAGACAAGACTACTTAAGAAGGCTGTCTCACATTATTAAGCAGCCTAAATTTTCTGCCAAAATGGGAAAGAAAAAGGATGTGTCGGCTGCTGAGAAGCAACAAATTGTGGAGTGTTTAGGTCAAGGCATGACTACAATCAACATTGTGCGATGATCAGGATGAAGTGTCTTGGCAATCAAGAAGTATGTAGCTGATTCACAGTACACACGTGTGCGTGCTGATAAGGGCAAATTGAGGACTCTTTCCTACAAGCAATTACGTCAGGTTAAAAGAGCAGCGGCAAAAAAGCCTTGTCATAGCAGCAGACAAGTTTTTGAAGCTGCTGGTGCCTCCAACGTCCCCCGAACAACAAGATGCAGGGTCCTTCAGAGGTTTGCAGCTGTGCATACGCCATCCTGTCGACCTCCTCTATCCACTTCACACAAGCAGAAACGGCTCCAGTGGGCCAAACATTACATGAAGACTGATTTCAAAACTGTTTTGTTCACGGATGAGTGCCGTGCAGCGCTCGATGGTCCAGATGGATGGAGTGGAGGATGGCTGGTTGATTGACACCCCACGCAAACACGGCTACAGCGCCAACAAGGAGGAGGTGGAGTAATGTTTTGGGCTGGAATCATGGGGAGAGAGATTGTCGGCCCCTTTAGGATCCCTGAAGGCGCTAAAGATGAACTCCATAATGTATGTGGATTTTCTCAAACAGCACTTCCTGCCATGGTTCAAGAAGAAGAACCGTGTATTTCACAGCAAGATCATTTATTTGCATGATAATGCACCATTTCATGCTGCACATAAAACATCTGCATCTCTGGCTGATATGGGCATAAAAGGGGACAAACTTATGGTGTGACCCCCATGCTCCCCTGACCTCTACCCCATTCAGAACCTCTGGAGCATCATCAAAAGGAGTGTCTATGATGGCGGGAGGCAGTTCACATCTAAGCAACAGCTCTGGGAGGGTATTCTGTCCTCATGCAAAACAATTGAAGCAGAAACCATCCAAAACCTGACAAATTCAATGGACGAGAGAGTTCAGAAGCTCCTTTCGAACAAGGGGTCCTATGTGAAAATGTAACATCACCTAGAATAAAGTTTTGAGTTGAAAACTGTTTGATTTCAGTTTCTAATAACCTGCTAATGCTTATAATTTCAAAAATGACCATTTTTTTGGTCTTTATTAAAATGAAAAGGTTGATCGTAAAGTTTGGCGGATCTAAGAGTGTGGCAACCCAGTAGTCATGATTACTTCGAATTCTGACAATATGAGGGTCATGTTGCAGGTAGTGCAGCAAGAAGGCACTTATGTGTCTTGCGCATCTCGGAGCCCCAAAATTATTTTCCGGGCTAGATGCAGCTAAAAATTATTATTAATTTTAAATCTGGTGGAGCTTAGTATAGATGGCCTAATAGGATCAGTGCTGCACACTGCTACAAAGCCCAAATTATTTTCCAGCCAAGATACAGATAAACATGATTAGTAATTTGAAAGCTTAAAACGGTTGGTAGGGTGATTTTAACCAATCATCCATCTTTTACTCTCCCCAGGATGACACAGGGGTAGAAAAGTCGTTTCGGATCCATGATTTGTTCATCTTTATGAACGTGAGTCTGTCTACATTATCAGTGGAGAGCCGCGAGCGCTTATCTGTCAGCACACCACCAGCAGCGCTGAACACACGATTCAGACAGAACGCTGGCTGCGGGGCATGACAAGATCTCCAAGGCGTAAGTGGCTAACTCCGGCCATTTATTCATATTGGAAGCCCAAAAAGAGCAAGGGTCCAGTGACACAGTCATGGCTTCAATGTTTACTTGGAGATACTCCTGTACCATCATCTCTAGGCGTTGACTATGTGTCAGACTTCTTGTCTCCTGTGGCCTTGCAAAGGATGGGCTAAAAAAGTGGTGAAATGATTGCGCAAAATTGATGTTACCAGCAGATACTGTGGTTCTGTTATGGTTTGAGTGCTGAACACTTGACGGTCCCACGGTTGGCAAGTTGGAACTGTGAGATTCACTACGTGCACTACTGGTGTTTTGTGGAAAAGCACATGTAAGATTCTGCAACAGTCTCTGCTGATACTCCTGCATGCGTGCATCCCTTTCTATGGCAGGAATAATTTCTGTAAATTTACTTTTGTACCGGGGATCTAACAGTGTGGCAACCCAGTAGTCAGGATTATTTCTAATTCTCCCAATTCGAGGGTCATGTTGCAGGTAGTGCAGCAAGAAGGCACTCATGTGTGTTGCGCATCCAGGAGCACCAAGTCCCTGTTGTGTTGGTGGCGAGGTAACAATCATGCTTCCTTCCTCTGTCCTCTTCCCCCAACCTCGCACAACAGAAATGTGATCAAGGTCTCCCTCATCTGATGAGTCTTCCATCAGTTCGTCCTCCACTTCTTCCTGGGCTCCTGCACCTTCCTCACTAGTTTGGCTGCTACCATGCGCCCTGGTAAAACCATCTCCCCCACCCTCACATGCCTGCTGCCTTGGTGCTGCCGACCGTCTGGACCTTGCAGATGTTAGCCCTTCCGCATACAACTCCTCCTCCTCTACTTCCTCCACCTCCTCTTGTGCCACCACCTGACTCCGAATTCTGTTTAACATGTGCTCCAGCATGTAAATCACCGGAATAGTCATGCTGATAATGGCATCGTCAGCACTAAACATCTTCGTCGCCATTTCAAAACTGTGCAGAAGGGTGCATAGGTCCCTGATCTGAGACTACTCCACCAGCGTGATTTGCCCCACGTCTGGATCTCGTTGGCCCAGGCTATACGTCAGAACGTATTGCACCAGGCTTGTCGATGCTGCCACAGTCGCTGCAACATGTGCAGAGTTGAATTCCACCAGGTAGGCACATCGCATTTTAGCCGGTGAAGTGGCAGGCCCAACGACTTCTGTAGAGATGTAAGTCGCTGAGCTGCGGGATGCGAACGGCGGAAGTGAGCACACAGCGAACGTGCCCTCTGCAGAATTCCATCTAGTCTGGGATAGTGGGCTAAAAATTGCTGGACAACCAGGTTCAACACGTGAGCCATACAAGGCACGTGTGTGACATTGCCCCGGCGAAGGGCCGCACCCAGGTTTGCAGCATTGTCGCACACGGCCTTCCCTGGTTTCAGGTCCAGTGGAGACAACCATTCATGAAATTGGTTCTCTAGAGCTGACCACAACTCCTCAGCTGTGTGACTCACATTTCCCAGACATTTCAAAGTAAAAACCGCCTGATGACGTTGAGCCCTACTGCCAGCATAGTAAGGAGGTGTGCAGGATCCCTTCTGCACAGTTAGAAAGCTTGAGGCATGACCAGACAGGCTTTGGGTGCAGGTGGAAGACCGAGAGGAGGTTGAGGAGGCAGAAGCAGTGGAGGAACTTTGACATAAAGAGGATTGACGCACAACTCGTGGGGACGGCAAGACTTGGACAGCAGCCCCTTGTCCTGCTGTCACCATAGTTACCCAGTGCCCAGTCAGCGACATGTAACGCCCCTGTCCATGCCTACTCGTCCAAGTGTCTGTGGTGAAATGCACCCTGTCACACACAGAGTTTCTCAAAGAAGCGGTGATGTTGTGTGCGACATGCTGGTGGAGCGTAGGCACACCTTTCTTTGAGAAGTAGTGCCGACTGGGCATCTGGTACTGGGGCACTGCGACGGACATAAGGTCTCAAAAATCCTCTGTGTCCACCAGGCGGAAAGGCAGCATTTCTGTAGCCAAGAGCTTGCAGATGGTGAAATTCAACCTCTTAGCTTTCTCATGGCTAGGAGGAAATGGTCTTTTACTTGTCCACATCTGAGGGACCGAGGGCTGGCTATTGTGCTTAGACGGGGTTGATAAGGGTGTCCCCGGCAAACTGCCAGTCTGTGAGGAAGATGCAGGCGGACATGTTAGGTTGCCTTGATCCAAAGGTGGTGCTATCGATGTCGGACAGCGCTCAACACCAGCTGGTGTTACCACCTCCAAAGAAAATGATGACCTGCCAATCATGCTGGCTGTTGCGGGTAAAGAGGTGGCAGGTCTGCGCCCCAAAACAGGTGTGACTGCTGTCCCCCCAGTCACAGAGGATGAAGAGGCCGCGGATGCACAAGATATGGCAGACGGTGGTTGGCCCGGCCGGCTAGGCCGCATTGTAGCACACTGAGCTTCCCACTGCAACTTATGCTTCATGTGCATGTGCCGGTTCATGCATGAAGTACTCAAACTATGTATTTTTTGGCCTCTACTTAGCTTTTGCTGACAAATGTTACAGATAACACGAGTTGGGTCATCTTTATCGATCTGAAAAAATGCCCAGGCTATGCAAGGCTTAGCACCCATGCGACCTGAAGAGCCACCACGACTTGTGGTGAGAGGCAGAGTTGTGTTTGAGGATGCAGTTGTTGACGTGCTTCCAGTACTACGTCTCTGTCCAGGAAGGCGCAACCTGACCTCGTCGTCACTAGTATCTTCCTCCACCTCCTCTGCTGACCTCATCTCTTGGCTGACTGTGGGTTGACAGTAAGTGGGATCTCCAACCTCATCATCATCACCCTGTGCGTTATCACACCCATCGTCCTCAGAGCCAACCTGTTCCTGCCCTGACAAAAAACTAAAGTTGTCGCTCCAATCAGGTATTTGAGTCTCATCATCGTCTTCCTCATTGTCTCCACCAACAGGAGTTACAGTTTGGGAATGAGGGTCTACATTATGGTCAGAACCTTCTGCGTCTGGTCCTGGATCCGACTCATAAAGATTCTGGGCATCAGTGCAGATCATTTCCTCGTCTGGATTCACAGAAGCGCTGGAGTCGACCTCTGATTCCCAGGCTATAGTATGAGTAAACAGCTCTGCAGACTCAACCATCTGTTCTACCTCATACTCAGACGGGCAGCTGGAGATTTGGGAGCTGTGAGGAAGCAAGTGCAATTCCGGTGACACCTTTGAGGACTGGAGTATTTGTGATGTTGAAGTTGATGTGGAGGAGAGCCCACTTAAAGGAGCACTTGATATACGTTGAAGCACCTGCTGTTTTTGTGCCTCATCTGGAATTTGTAGCGATTGGCGTGGCCGTAAGAAAGGGATCTTATCACATTGTCCGCTAAAAGAAGTAGACATTTTAGTTTGGCTGGAAGATGGTCTTTCTTCTGCAGATGTTACTGTTGCTTTAACACCTACCCCATGGACACAACCTTTTTTCCCCTTCCCAACACGCCTATTCCCCTTTCCACCAGCAGCAGGCCTTTCATTTTGGTGGTTAACTAATTCACAACTCTGGAGTTGTTTGCACAAAAAAACAATGGATGGGAACCGAGCAGAGCTGAGTGGCCAAACTGTGGTATTAGGCCAAAACTATTGGCTGGGTTAGATGCAGAAAAAAATTGTATTCAATTTGTAACCTGATGGAGGTCAGTATAGATGGACTAATAGAACAAGTCCCACACACAGCTAGAAGCCCAAATATTTTTTCAGAGGTAGATGCAGAAAAAAAAATATTCAGTTTGCAACCTGATGGAGGTCAGTATAGATGGACTAATAGAGAAAGTCCCACACACTGCTAGAAGGCCAAATATTTGTTCAGAGCTAGATGCAGACAAAAAATTATTTTGAATTTGCAACCTGATTGAGGTCAGTATAGGTGGACTAATAGAACAAGTCCCACACACTGCTAGAAGGCCAAATATTTTTTCAGAGGTAGATGCAGAAAAAAATTATATTCAGTTTGCAACCTGATGTAGGTCAGTATAGATGGATTAATAGAACAAGTCCCACACACAGCTACAAGCCCAATATTTTTTCAGAGGTAGATGCAGAAAAAAATATATTCAGTTTGCAACCTGATGGAGGTCAGTATAGATGGACTAATAGAGAAAGTCCCACACACTGCTAGAAGGCCAAATATTTTTTCAGAGCTAGATGCAGAAAAAAATTATATTTAGTTTGCAACCTGATGGAGGTCTGTATAGATGGATTAATAGAACAAGTCCCACACACAGCTAGAAGCCAAATATTTTTTCAGAGGTAGATCCAGAAAAAAATATATTCAGTTTGCAACCTGATGGAGGTCAGTATAGATGGACTAATACAACAAGTCCCACACACAGCTGGAAGCCCAATATTTTTTCAGAGCTAGATGCAGAAAAAAATTATATTCAATTTTCAACCTGATGGAGGTCAGTATAGATGGAGTAATAGAACAAGTCCCACACACAGCTAGAAGCCCAAATATTTTTTCAGAGCTAGATGCAGATAAAAATTATTTTTAATTTGCAACCTGATGGAGGTCAGTATAGATGGACTAATAGAGAAAGTCCCACACACTGCTAGAAGGCCAAATATTTTTTCAGAGCTAGATGCAGAGAAAAATTATATTCAGTTTGCAACCTGATGGAGGTCTGTATAGATGGATTAATAGAACAAGTCCCACACACAGCTAGAAGCCCAATATTTTTTCAGAGGTAGATGCAGAAAAAAATATATTCAGTTTGCAACCTGATGGAGGTCAGTATAGATGGACTAATACAACAAGTCCCACACACAGCTAGAAGCCCAATATTTTTTCAGAGCTAGATGCAGAAAAAAATTATATTCAATTTGCAACCTGATGGAGATCAGTATAGATGGAGTAATAGAACAAGTCCCACACACAGCTAGAAGCCCAAATATTTTTTCAGAGGTAGATGCAGAAAAAAATTATATTCAGTTTGCAACCTGATGGAGGTCTGTATAGATGGATTAATAGAACAAGTCCCACACACAGCTACAAGCCCAATATTTTTTCAGAGGTAGATGCAGAAAAAAATATATTCAGTTTGCAACCTGATGGAGGTCAGTATAGATGGACTAATAGAGAAAGTCCCACACACTGCTAGAAGGCCAAATATTTTTTCAGAGCTAGATGCAGAAAAAAATTATATTCAATTTGCAACCTGATGGAGGTCAGTATAGATGGACTAATAGAATGATGCTATGCCCAAAATATTTTACTTCACTAGGTGCTGTAAAAGAATTGGTATTCTATACACAGGTGGTATATCTTGCAACACAGATAGGCTACTCCACTGACTAACACACTCTGCAATAGACCAAAAAGGATTAGCTTTGCTAGATTCAGCCAAATGCTGTAAAAAAAACTTGCACAGCACTGGCACAGACCTGCCTGGCAAAAACTGATAGGAACTGATGTAACCTAGTACTGAAAAGGACTCCAATTACAATTAGTCTTTACTCCCACAACCTATCTATTTAAGAGCACAGACCTGCCTGATAAAAGTCGTAGGAAATGCTGTAACCTAGTCCTTAAAAGGACTGCAATCACAACTATTCCCTACTCCCAAGCTATCTGTAGATTTGTGCGAAAATTGGCTTGATATTAACAAGGTATAGCACACACAGCAACAGCGGTGCCGTCTAACACGCAGCTGCAGCAGTGAGAAAATGGTGGCGACGGGGAAAATGGCTTGGTCTTATAGGGCAAGGACATGAGACATACACTGCCAATGACACATGCCCTTGCTTGTGTGAAAAAAAGCACTTCGCTCCGTGTGTGCGCTGCTGATAGGCTGACAGATTGCACCTCCCCACTGTAAATGCGGGAAAGAGAAAAAAAAATGGAGATCTTCATTATTCCTGCAGAGATCCATCCCCTGCCCCTCCCCCCACCCCGCTGTACACTCAAACTGCGTATTAACATTAGTTTTCATCATTACTGAGAAAAAATCCAGTTATGATTTTGGTGCACGAACAGTTATCGAACATAACCTCGAACAGCCGAATTTTTCTCAAATCGTTCGTGTTCGCCGAACGGCTCGAACACCGCCCAAAACAGCTCGAATTTGAGATTGGCGAACAGTTCGAGTAGAACAATGCTCATCTCTAATGACTACCCCAATAGAACCGATCGGCCCGGCTTCCGAGTACCCCACGGCCCCAGGGGGCGCATCATACTCACCCTCCCGAGTCTTCATAGTTTTTTCAGGGGCTCTCCAAACGCAACATGGTGTCCGCTAACAATTTGAGCCGATTTTCCATTCAATTTATTAGCGGACACCATGTTGCATTTGGAGAATCCCTGTGTGCCCAAACATTGGAGCTCCCCCACAAGTGACCCCATTTTGGAAACTAGACCCCTCAAGGCACCTATTTAGATGCATAGTGAGCACTTGGATCCCCCGGGTGCTTCACAAATTGATTCATAAAAATGAAAAAGTGTTTTTTTTTTCATTTTTTCATTTTTACGAATCAATTTGTGAAGCACCTGAAGGTTCCAAGTGCTCACTATGCATCTAGAAATGTGCCTTGGGGGGTCTAGTTTCCAAAATGGGGTCACTTGTGGGGGAGCTCCAATGTTTGGGCACACAGGGGCTCTCCAAACGCAACATGGTGTCCGCTAACAATTTGAGCCGACAATTTGTTAGCGGATACCATGTTGCATTTGGAGAGTCCCTGTGTGCCCAAACATTGGAGCTCCCCCACAAGTGACCCCATTTTGGAAACTAGACCCCCCAATGCACCT
This sequence comes from Phyllobates terribilis, assembly GCF_046119375.1. Taxonomy (NCBI): domain Eukaryota; kingdom Metazoa; phylum Chordata; class Amphibia; order Anura; family Dendrobatidae; genus Phyllobates; species Phyllobates terribilis. Next base: position 731,420,483 of record NW_027362763.1, on the reverse strand, counting down.
ATCTAGATGTATAGTGAGCACTTGGAACCCCCGGGTGCTTCACAAATTGATTCATAAAAATGAAAAAGTGTTTTTTTTTTCATTTTTTCATTTTTACGAATCAATTTGTGAAGCACCTGAAGGTTCCAAGTGCTCACTATGCATCTAGATATGTGCCTTGGGGGGTCTAGTTTCCAAAATGGGGTCACTTGTGGGGGAGCTCCAATGTTTGGGCACACAGGGGCTCTCCAAACGCAACATGGTGTCCGCTAACAATTTGAGCCGACAATTTGTTAGCGGATACCATGTTGCATTTGGAGAGTCCCTGTGTGCCCAAACATTGGAGCTCCCCCACAAGTGACCCCATTTTGGAAACTAGACCCCCCAATGCACCTATCTAGATGTATAGTGAGCACTTGGAACCCCCAGGTGCTTCACAAATTGATTCATAAAAATGAAAAAGTGTTTTCTTTTTTCACATTTTCATTTTTACGAATCAATTTGTGAAGCACCTTGGGGTTCCAAGTGCTCACTATGTATCTAGATAGGTGCCTTGGGGGGTCTAGTTTCCAAAATGGGGTCACTTGTGGGGGAGCTCCAATGTTTTGGCACACAGGGGCTCTCCAAACGCAACATGGCGTCCGCTAATTATTCAAGCAAATTTTACAATCAAAAAGTCAAATGGCGCTCCTTCCCTTCTGAGCCCTGCCATGCGCCCAAACAGTGTTTTTTCCCCACATATGGTGTATCTGCGTGCCCAGGGGAAATTGCACAACAAATTTTGAGGTCCATTTCTTTTTGATACCCCTGTGAAAATAAAAAAAATTGGGTCTAAAGTAACATTTTTGTGAAAAAAGTTAAATGTTCATTTTTTTCTTCCACATTCCAAAAATTCCTGTGAAGCACCTGAAGGGTTAAGAAAGTTCTTGAATGTGGTTTTGAGCACCTTGAGGGGTGCAGTTTTTAGAATGGTGTAACTTTTGGGTATTTTCTGTCACAAAAAGACCTCTCAAAGTGACTTCAAATGTGATGTGGTCCCTACAAAAATGGTTTTGTAAATTTTGTTGGAAAAATGGAAAATCGCTGGTCAACTTTTAACCCTTATAGCTCCCTAACAAAAAAAAATGTTAGTTCCAAAATTGTGCTGATGTAAAGTAGACATGTGGGAAATGTTATTTATTAACTCTTTTGTGTGACATACAGTACAGACCAAAAGTTTGGACACAACTTCTCATTTAAAGATTTTTCTGTATTTTCATGACTAGGAAAATTGTACATTCACACTGAAGGCATCAAAACTATGAATTAACACATGTGGAATTAAATACTTAACAAAAAAGTGTGAAACAACTGAAAATATGTCTTATATTCTAGGTTCTTCAAAGTAGCCACCTTTTGCTCTGATGACTGCTTTGCACACTCTTGGCATTCTCTTGATGAGCTTCAAGAGGTAGTCACTGGAAATGGTATTCCAACAATCTTGAAGGAGTTCCCAGAGATGCTTAGCCCTTGTTGGCCCTTTTGCCTTCACTCTGCGTTCCAGCTCACCCCAAACCATCTCGATTGCGTTCAGGTCTGGTGACTGTAGAGGCCAGGTCAGTTGGCGTAGCACCCCATCACTCTCCTTCTTGGTCAAATAGCCCTTACACAGCCTGGAGGTGTGTTTGGGGTCATTGTCCTGTTGAAAAATAAATGATGGTCCAACTAAACGCAAACCGGATGGAATAGCATGCCGCTGCAAGATGCTGTGGTAGCCATGCTGGTTCAATATGCCTTCAATTTTGAATAAATCCCCAACAGTGTCACCAGCAAAGCACCCCCATACCATCACACCTCCTCCTCCATGCTTCATGTTGGGAACCAGGCATGTAGAGTCCATCCGTTCACCTTTTCTGCGTCGCACAAAGACACGGTGGTTGGAACCAAAGATCTCAAATTTGGACTCATGAGACCAAAGCACAGATTTCCACTGGTCTAATGTCCATTCCTTGTGTTCTTTAGCCCAAACAAGTTTCCTCTGCTTGTTGCCTGTCCTTAGCAGTGATTTCCTAGCAGCTATTTTACCATGAAGGCCTGCTGCACAAAGTCTCCTCTTAACAGTTGTTGAAGAGATGTGTCTGCAGCTAGAACTCTGTGTGGCATTGACCTGGTCTCTAATCTGAGCTGATGTTAATCTGCGATTTCTGAGGCTGGTGACTCGGATAAACTTATCCTCAGAAGCAGAGGTGACTCTTGTTCTTCCTTTCCTGGGGCGGTCCTCATGTGAGCCAGTTTCTTTGTAGTGCTTGATGGTTTTTGCAACTGCACTTGGGGACACTTTCAAAGTTTTCCCAATTTTTCGCACTGACTGACCTTCATTTCTTAAAGTAATGATGGCCACACGTTTTTCTTTACTTAGCTGCTTTTTCCTTGCCATAATACAAATTCTAACAGTCTATTCAGTAGGACTATCAGCTGTGTATCCACAAGACTTCTGCACAACACAACTGATGGTCCCAACCCCATTTGTAAGGCAAGAAATCCCACTTATTAAACCTGACAGGGCACACCTGTGAAGTGAAAACCATTTCCGGTGACTACCTCTTGACACTCATCAAGAGAATGCCAAGAGTGTGCAAAGCAGTCATCAAAGCAAAAGGTGGCTGCTTTGAAGAACCTAGAATATAAGACATATTTTCAGTTGTTTCACACTTTTTTGTTAACTTTATAATTCCACATGTGTTAATTCATAGTTTTGATGCCTTCAGTGTGAATGTACAATTTTCATAGTCATGAAAATACAGAAAAATCTTTAAATGAGAAGGAGTGTCCAAACTTTTGGTCTGTACTGTATCTCTCTGATTTAAGGGCATAAAAATTAAAATTTTGAAAATTGCAAAATTTTCTACATTTTTGCCAAATTTCCGTTTTTTTCACAAATAAACGCATATCGAAGAAATTTTACCACAATCATGAAGTACAATATGTCACGAAAAAACAATCTCATAATCAGGGGGATCCGTTTAAGCGTTCCAGAGTAATTACCTCATAAAGTGACAGTGGTCAGAATTGTAAAAATTGGCCTGGTCATTAACGTGCAAACCACCCTCGGGGGTTAAGGGGTTAATATTGAAGCTTTCATAGAAGTTTAAAGAGAGGTATATCAAGGCGTGACCAAATTTCCATTCACAATCGGGAAAGATGGCGTCCTTCATGGGCATAACTTTAGGAGACGGAAATAAATTTTTAATGTGTGTAATTTTTAATTTATTCCATTATTAACTATAATAAAGGTAAATTACTCTTTACGGCCTTTCTTAATATTCTGTGTAAAGTAAATATATACTCTAAGTATGTGAAAAAGGCTTCTTTTCCCAAGCAAGGTAATATTTTACAGTTTAACCTTTTTAATTTTCCGAATAACTAAATATTCCTTTTTTTTATAGTTGTGGGTAGAGATGAGCGGTGTTCGACTTGAACTGTTCTCCAATCTCAAATTCGAGCTGTTTTGGGCGGTGTTCGAGCCGTTCGGCGAACACGAACGATTTGAAAAAAATTCGGCTGTTCGAGGTTATGTTCGATAACTGTTCGTGTACCAAAATCATAACTGGATTTTTTCTCAGTAATGCTGAAAATTAATGTTAATACGCAGTTTGAGTGTACAGCAGGGTGGGGGGAGGAGTAGGGGATGGATCTCTGCATAAATAATGAAGATCTCCATTTTTTTTCTCTTTCCCGCATTTACAGTGGGGAGGTGCAATCTGTCAGCCTATCAGCAGAGGACACACGGAGCGAACTGCTTTTTTTCCCACAAGCAAGGGCATGTGTCATTGGCAGTGTATGTCACATGTCCTTGCCCTATAAGACCCAGCCATTTTACCCGTCGCCACCATTTTCTCACTGCTGCAGCTGCGTGTTAGACGGCACCGCTGTTGCTGTGTGCGCTATACTTTCAGTGTTAATTTAAAGCCAATTTTCGCACAAATCTACAGATAGCTTGGGAGTAGGGAATAGTTGTGATTGCAGTCCTTTTGAGGACTAGGTTACATCATTTCCTACGACTTTTATCAGGCAGGTCTGTGCTCTTAAATAGATAGGTTGGGAGTAAAGACTAATTGTAATTGCAGTCCTTTTGAGGGCTAGGTTACATCAGTTCCTATCACTTTCATCAGGCAGGTCTGTGCTCCTAAATACAGTTATATGAAAAAGTTTGGGCACCCCTATTAATCTTAAGCTTAATGTTTTATAAAAATTGGTGTTTTTGCAGCAGCTATTTCAGTTTGATATATGTAATAACTGTTGGACACAGTAATGTTTCTGCCTTGAAATGAGGTTTATTGTAACAACAGAAAATTTTTCATATAACTGTAGATAGGTTGGAGTAAAGACTAATTGTAATTGCAGTCCTTTTGAGGGCTAGGTTACATCAGTTCCTATCACTTTTTGCCAGGCAGGTCTGTGCCAGTGCTGTGCAAGTTTTTTTCACAGCATTTGGCTAAATCTAGCAAAGCAAATCCTTTTTGGCCTCTTGCAGTGTGAGTAAGTCAGTGGAGTAGCCTATCTGTGTTGCAATCTGTGTTGCAAGCTACACCACCTGTGTATAGAATACAATTTTTTTTACTGCACCTAGTGAAGTAAAACCTTTTGGTCATAGCATCATTCTATTAGTCCATGTATACTAACCTCCACCAGGTTGGAAATTCAAAATAATTTTTATCTGCATCTAGCTCTGAAAAAATATTTTGGCTTCGGCTTGTAGCAGTGTGTGGGACTTGTTCTATTAGTCCATCTATACTAACCTCCACCAGATTGCAAATTCAAAATAATTTTTATCTGCATCTAGCTCTGAAAAAATATTTTGGCTTCGGCTTGTAGCAGTGTGTGGGACTTGTTCTATTTGTCCATCTATACTAACCTCCACCAGATTGCAAATTCAAAATAATTTTTATCTGCATCTAGCTCTGAAAAAATATTTTGGCTTCGGCTTGTAGCAGTGTGTGGGACTTATTCTATTAGTCCATCTATACTAACCTCCACCAGGTTGCAAATTCAAAATAATTTTTATCTGCATCTAGCTCTGAAAAAATATTTGGGCTTGGGCTTCTAGCAGTGTGTGGGGCTTGTTCTATTAGTCCATCTATACTAACCTCCACCAGGTTGCAAATTCAAAATAATTTTTATCTGCATCTAGCTCTGAAAAAATATTTGGGCTTCGGCTTGTAGCAGTGTGTGGGACTTGTTCTATTAGTCCATCTATACTAACCTCCACCAGGTTGCAAATTCAAAATAATTTTTATCTGCATCTAGCTCTGAAAAAATGTTTTGGCTTCGGATTGTAGCAGTGTGTGGGACTTGTTCTATTAGTCCATCTATTCTAACCTCCACCAGGTTGCAAATTCAAAATAATTTTTATCTGCATCTAGCTCTGAAAAAATATTTTGGCTTCGGCTTGTAGCAGTGTGTGGGACTTGTTCTGTTAGTCCATCTATACTAACCTCCACCAGGTTGTAAATTCAAAATAATTTTTATCTGCATCTAGGCCAGCCAATACTTTTGGGCTAATACCACAGTTTGGCCACTCAGCTCTGCTCGGTTCCCATCCATTGTTTTTTGTGCAAACAACTCCAGAGTTGTCAAGTAGTTAACCACCAAAATGAGTGGAAAAAGGCCTGCTGTTGGTGGAAAGAGGAATAGGCGTATTGGGAAGGGAAAGAAAGATTGTGTCCGTGGGGTAGGTGTTAAAGCAACAGTAACATCTGCAGAAGAAAGACCATCTTTCAGCCAAACTAAGATGTCTACTTCTTTTAGCGGACAATGTGATAAGATCCCTTTCTTACGGCCACACCAATCGCTACAAATTCCAGATGAGGCACAAAAACAGCAGGTGCTTCAACGGATATCAAGTGCTCCTTTAAGTGGGCTCTCCTCCACATCAACTTCAACATCACAAATACTCCAGTCCTCAGAGGTGTCACCCCAATCGCACTTGCTTCCTCACAGCTCCCAAGTCTCCAACTTCCCGTCTGAGTATGGGGTAGAACAGATGGTTGAGTCTGCAGAGCTGTTTACTCATACTATAGCCTGGGAATCAAAGGTCGGCTCCAGAGCTTCGGTGAATGCAGACGAGGAAATGATCTGCACTTATGCCCAGAATCTTTATGAGTCGGATCCAGGACCAGACACAGAAGGTTCTGACCATAATGTAGACCCTTGTTCCCAAACTGTAACTCCTGTTGGTGGAGACAATGAGGAAGACGATGATGAGACCTGATTGGAGCGACAACTCGAGTTTTTTGTTAGGGCGGGAAGAGGTTGGCTCTGAGGACGACGGGTGTGATAACACACAGGGTGATGATGACGAGGTTGGAGATCCCACTTACTGTCAACCCACAGTCAGCCAGTCGAAGAGGTCAGCAGAGGAGGTGGAGGAGGATGCTAGTGACGATGAGGTCAGGTTGCGCCTTCCTGGATAGAAACGTAGTACTGGAAGCACGTCAACAACTGCATCCTCAAACACAACTCTGCCTCTGACCACAAGTCGTGGTGGCTCTTCAGGTTGCATGGGTGCTAAGCCTTGCATAGCCTGGGCATTTTTTCAGATCGATAAGGATGACCCAACTCGTGTTATCTGTAACATTTGTCAGCAAAAGCTATGTAGAGGCCAAAAAATACATCGTTTGAGTACTTCATGCATGAACAGGCACATGGATATGAAGCATAAGTTGCAGTGGGAAGCTCACTGTGCTACAATGCGGCCTAGCCAGCCGGGCCAACCACAGTCTGCCACATCTTGTGCATCTGCGGCCTCTTCATCCTCTGTGACTTGGGGGGACAGCAGTCACACCTGTTTTGGGACGCAGACCTGCCACCTCTTTACCCGCAACAGCCAGCGTGATTGGCAGGTCATCATTTTCTTTGGAGGTGGAAACACCAGCTGGTGTTCAGCGCTGTCCAACATCGATAGCACCACTTTTGGATCAAGGCAACCTAACATGTCCGCCTGCATCTTCCTCACTGACCGGCAGTTTGCCGGGGACTCCTTTCTCAACCCTGTCTAAGCACAACAGCCAGCCCTCGGTCCCTCAGATGTGGACAAGTAAAAGACCATTTACTCCTAGCCATGAGAAAGCTAAGAGGTTGAATTTTACCATCTGCAAGCTCTTGGCTACAGAAATGCTGCCTTTCCGCCTGGTGGACACAGAGGATTTTCGAGACCTTATGTCTGTCGCAGTGCCCCAGTACCAGATGCCCAGTCGGCACTACTTCTCAAAGAAAGGTGTGCCTGCGCTTCACCAGAATGTCGCACACAACATCACCGCTTCTTTGAGAAACTCTGTGTGTGACAGGGTGCATTTCACCACAGACACTTGGACGAGTAGGCATGGACAGGGGCGTTACGTGTCGCTGACAGGGCACTGGGTAACTATGGTGACAGCAGGAAAAGGGGCTGCTGTCCAAGTCTTGCCATCCCCACGAGTTGTGCGTCAATCCTCTTTATCTCAAAGTTCCTCCACTGCTTCTGCCTCCTCAACCTCCTCTCGGTCCTCCACCTGCACCCAAAGCCTGTCTGGTCATGCCACAAGAATTCTAACTGCGCAGAAGGGATCCTGCACACCTCCTTACTATGCTGGCAGCAAGGCTCAACGTCATCAGGCGGTTTTTACTTTGAAATGTCTGGGAAATGTGAGTCACACAGCTGAGGAGTTGTGGTCAGTTCTGGAGAACCAGTTTCATGAATGGTTGTCTCCACTGGACCTGAAACCAGGGAAGGCCGTGTGCGACAATGCTGCAAACCTGGGTGCGGCCCTTCGCCGGGGCAATGTCACACACGTGCCTTGTATGGCTCACGTGTTGAACCTGGTTGTCCAGCAATTTTTAGCCCACTATCCCGGACTAGATGGAATTCTGCAGAGGGTACGGTCGCTGTGTGCACACTTCCGCCGTTCGCATGCTGCAGCTCAGCAACTTACATCTCTACAGAAGTAGTTGGACCAGCCACTTCACCGGCTAAAATGCGATGTGCCTACCCGGTGGAATTTAACTCTGCACATGTTGCAGCGACTGTGGCAGCACCGACAAGCCCTGGTGCAATATGTTCTGACGTATAGCCTGGGCCAACGAGATCCAGAGGTTGGGCAAATCACACTGGAGGAGTGGTCTCAGATCAGGGACCTATGCGCCCTTCTGCACAGTTTTGAAATGGCGAAGAAAATGTTTAGTGCTCACGATGCCATTATCAGCATGACTATTCCGGTGATTTACATGCTGGAGCACATGTTAAACAGAATTCGGAGTCAGGTGGTGGCACAAGAGGACGTGGAGGAAGTAGAGGAGGAGGAGTTGTACGCGGAAGGGCTAACATCTGCAAGGTCCAGACGGTCGGCAGCACCAAGGCGGCAGGCATGTGAGGGTGGGGGAGATGGCTTTACCAGGGCTCATGGTAGCAGCCAAACTAGTGAGGAAGGTGCAGGAGCCCAGGAAGAAGTGGAGGACGAACTGATGGAAGACTCATCAGATGAGGGAGACCTTGATCACATTTCTGTTTTGCGAGGTTGGGGCGAGAGGGCAGAGGAAGGAAGCATGATTGTTACCTCGCCACCAACACAACAGGGACTTGGTGCTCCTGGATGCGCAAGACACATGAGTGCCTTCTTGCTGCACTACCTGCAACATGACCCTCGAATTGTGAGAATTAGAAATAATCCTGACTACTGGGTTGCCACACTGTTACATCCCCGGTACAAAAGTAAATTTTCAGAAATGATTCCTGCCATAGAAAGAGATGCACGCATGCAGGAGTATCAGCAGAGACTGTTGCAGAATCTTACATGTGCTTTTCCACAAAACACTAGTGGTGCACGTAGTGAATCTCACAGTTCCAACTTGCCATCCATGGGACCGTCGAGTGTTCAGCACTCAAAACATAACAGAAACACAGTATCTGCTGGTAATATCAATTTTGCGGAATCATTTCACCACTTTTTTAGCCCATCCTTTGCAAGGCCACAGGAGACAAGAAGTCTGACACATAGTCAACGCCTACAGACGATGGTACAGGAGTATCTCCAAGTAAACATTGAAGCCATGACTGTGTCACTGGACCCTTGCTCTTTTTGGGCTTCCAATCAGGATAAATGGCCGGAGCTCGCCACTTACGCCTTGGAGATCTTGTCATGCCCCGCATCCAGCATTCTGTCTGAACGTGTGTTCAGCGCTGCTGGTGGTGTGCTGACAGATAAGCGCACGCATCTCTCCACTGATAATGTAGGCAGACTCACGTTCATAAAGATGAACAAATCATGGATCCGAAACGACTTTTCTACCCCTGTGTCATCCTGGGGAGAGTAAAAGCTTGATGATTTGTTAAAATCACCTCACCAACCATTTTACCTTTTCAAATTACTAATCATGTTTATCTGCATCTTGGCTGGAAAATAATTTGGGCCTTGTAGCAGTGTGCAGTACTGATTCTATTAGGCCATCTATACTAAACTCTACCAGATTTAAAATTACTAATCATGTTTATCTGTATCTTGGCTGGAAAATAATTTGGGCCTTGTAGCAGTGAGCAGTACTGATTCTATTAGGCCATCTATACTAAACTCCACCAGATTGAAATTTACTAATCATGTTTATCTGTATCTTGGCTGGAAAATAATTTGGGCCTTATAGCAGTGTGCAGTACTGATTCTATTAGGCCATCTATACTAAACTCCACCAGATTTAAAATTACTAATCATGTTTATCTGTATCTTGGCTGGAAAATAATTTGGGCCTTGTAGCAGTTTGTAGTACTGATTCTATTAGGCCATCTATACTAAGCTCCATCAGCTTTCAAATTAATACAATTTTTTAGCTGCATCTAGCCCGGAAAATAATTTTGGGGCTCCTAGATGCGCAAGACACATGAGTGCCTTCTTGCTGCACTACCTGCAACATGACCCTCAGATTGTCAGAATTCGAAATAATCCTGACTACTGGGTTGCCACACTCTTAGATCCCCCACACTCTTCGATCAACCTTTTCATTTTAATAAAGAACAAAAAAATGGTCATTTTTGAAATTATAAGCATTAGCAGGTTATTAGAAACTGAAATTAAACAGTTTTCAACTCAAAACTTTATTCTAGGTGATGTTACATTTGCACACAGGACCCCTTGTTCGAAATGAGCTTCTGAACTCACTCGTCCATTGAATTTGTCAGGTTTTGGATGGTTTCTGCTTCAATTGTTTTGCATGAGGACAGAACACCCTCCCAGAGCTGTTGCTCAGATGTGAACTGCCTCTCGCCATCAAAGACACTCCTTTTGATGATGCTCCAGAGGTTCTCAATGGGGTTGAGGTCAGGGGAGCATGGGGGTCACACCATAAGTTTGTCCCCTTTTATGCCCATATCAGCCAGAGATGCAGATGTGTTATGTGCAGCATGAGACGGGGCATTATCATGCATGAAAATGATCTTGCTGCGGAATACACGGTTTTTCTTCTTGAACCATGGCAGGAAATGCTGTTTGAGAAACTCCACATACATTATGGAGTTCATCTTTACCCCTTCAGGGATCCTAAAGGGGCCGACAATCTCTCTCCCCATGATTCCAGCCCAAAACATTACTCCACCTCCTCCTTGTTGGCGCCGTAGCCATGTTTGCATGGGGTGTCCATCAACAAGCCATCCTCCACTCCATCCATCTGGACCATCGAGCGTTGCACGGCACTAATCGGTGAACAAAACAGTTTTGAAGTCAGTCTTCATGTATTGTTTGGCCCACTGGAGCAGTTTCTGCATGTGTACAGTGGATAGAGGAGGTCGACAGGATGGCTTACGCACAGCTGCAAACCTCTGAAAGACCCTGCATCTTGTTGTTCGGGGGACGTTGGAGGCACCAGCAGCTTCAAAAACTTGTCTGCTGCTATGACAAGGCTTTTTTGCCGCTGCTCTTTTAACCTGACATAATTGCCTGTAGGAAAGAGTCCTCAATTTTCCCTTATCAGCACGCACACATGTGTACTGTGAATCAGCTACATACTTCTTGATTGTGCGATGATCAGGATGAAGTGTCTTGGCAATGTTGATTGTAGTCATGCCTTGACCTAAACACTCCACAATTTGTTGCTACTCAGACGCCGACACATCCTTTTTCTTTCCCATTTTGGCAGAAAATGTAGGCTTCTTAATAATGTGGGACAGCCTTCTTAAGTAGTCTTGTCTTTCATTGGACACACCTGCCAAACTAATTAGCACAGGTGTCTGCAATTGCTTACAGTGATATAAAGAGCCCTGACACACATCACCATCAATGAGTTTAACTGACAAACAAAAAAATTCTTACCTTATCACTCCTAAACACTTTTTGCATAATAATTTGGAACACAGTGTACATGTGCTTTTCCACAAAACACCAGTGGTTCACTTAGTGAATCTTACAGTTCTAACTTGCCAACCGTGGTCTGTATGGAGTTGTTCAATAAAGGGCCCAAAATTAAGATAACATAGACTGGAGAGGTCTCTATGAATATGAATTCCTAAGTATTTGATACCCTGTGAGGGCCAGGCAAAGGGAAAGTTGGACTGGATGGAATCCTGTATGGATTTGGGGAGGGAGACATCGAGGGCCTCAGACTTAGCTGCATTGATTTTAAAATTTGACCATGTAACAAAGTGATCTATTTCAGCCATAACAGCAGGGATGGATATATGTGATTGAGTGATATATACTAGGACAACATCAGCAAATGCAGAGCACTTGTACTCAGTGCCTCCCACCTCAATCCACCAAATATTGGGATTATGGCGAATTGATGAGAGCAGGTGCTCCATCACTAGGATGTATAAGAGAGGGGACAGAGGACATCCATGCCTTGTCCCATTGGTGATTATGAAAGGTGATGAAAATGTTCCATTTATCTTCAGCCTAGGTGACGTATTGCGATACAGGGCCGTGATTTTGGCTATATCCCTACCCCAAGCTTTTTAAGAGAATAATATATGGCGTGCCAGGAGACTCTATGGAATGCTTTCTCAGCATCCAACGAGAGTATCTAATTACATATTTTTAACTGCATCTAGCCCAGGAAATACTTTGTGCCTAGTAGCAGTGTCTGCTAGTCAGCTGTTAAGCAAGCTACACCACCTGTAGTTTGGACACTTAATTTTTTCAAAGGCAATGGTTCGGGGCCCCGGGACACTCAGTGAAGAGCATCGGGGAGGCACCCCAAGGCACAGGGGCTGGGACTGGCGGTAGGACGCCTTGCGGTGGACCGCCAAGCTCGATCCTTATAAAAGCTTTTTAACTGCAGCAGCTTTAGTGGACGCTACTGGAGCTTGAATTACCGCAGCTGCTGGCATGAGACTTGCCCTCCAATAGATCCTTGTAAAAGGATTTAAAGTCTACTCATTCAAATTAGAGAGACACTTTAAATTAAAAAGATTAGACCTGCCTCCACCGCAGGGGGGCTCGCTCGACCCACCAGCGGACAGGCACCAGTATTGGGAGAGGGGTGCTGGCCGTCAGGGTCCACCTCAGCTCTGGCACAAACCCGGGACACGGAGGTTGCAAGGGCAGGAACGAACTGGCCGTGTCGGCTTCGCACTTTTTTGGTTTTAGAAGGGCATGACTTGCCTTTATCTGTGTCTCCCCCTCCTTTTACTCCTCCACCTCTTTTCTTTTCGCATGACTATATGTACTTGTCACTTTTCCATGTTTTAGTTGTGTCTTCTGAGCAGTTTGTCAGCTTTTGGACACCTTTGAAGGTGTTTTCTATGTGTTTCTATGTGTTTTTGTTTGCCTGCCATTGGTTTTAACGGTGTTCGAAGGTGCTCGACGAACAGTTCGACGAACAGTTCGGCGAACATACGGGTGTTCGACGAACCGAACTCGAACACTACGGGGGTGGCTCAACACTAGTTGTGGGTCCTTTTAATTACAAGCAGATCATTGGGGTTCCAGGTCCTGAAACCCCTCTGATCATTCAAAAAAAAACCCAAGAAGTGCGCTTCTCAAGAGACATGAAAGCATAGTAGAGGTGTAACATCTGTGCCGGTCTTGCTTCAGCTGAAAGCCGGCGCCGCACGTTTTTTGAGGGTGATATTTAACGCCTGGGACTTTTGCTGCTGCTACATTAGACAGATACAGAGTTAATTGTCTTGTTTTTGATTACTCCTTTTGAAATTACTGGGCGGAGCTGCCTGCTATTTAAGTCCCTGGGTATCTGACTTCCACTACCAGTCAATTTTTGTTTGTCAGTTTTGCTGCCTGACTTGTGCTCTTCTCGTTGCTTGTGATGTTTTCCTGATTCATCCTGTTTTCTGAATTTTGATGAAGTGATTTCTGCCATATCTGTCTGAGACAGTCTTTTTGAGCCTGTGGCCTCTGACAGTTGTAACAATAGGTTTTCTATTGCATCCATACTTCATTCTGTATGTGTGCTCAGGCACTACTGTGTCCTGAGCTGTGTAATTCTGGAGGGCTTTCTATTGTATCAATACTCCACTCTGTGTGGCTCTTGGTCAGGAGATGTGCACTCAAGCCTCCTGAGCTGCAAAGTTCTCGAAGACTTTCTGTTCTGTTGCAACAATATTTCACTCTGTGCACACGTTGGAGCTTTGCTTTCTTGTTTCATGAGCTGTGCATTTCATGAGGAGTCCTGCTTGCCATTAAGAGGGAACACAAATATATATATACAGACGTATTCAAAATTGTTGGTACCCTTCGTTTAATGAAAGAAGAACCCACAATGGGCACAGAAATAACTTGAATCTGACAAAAGTAATAATAAATTAAAAATCTATGAAAATGAACAAATGAAAGTCAGACATTGCTTTTCAACCCTGCTTCCACAGAATTTTTAAAAAAATTAAACTCATGAAATAGTCCTGGACAGAAATGTTGGTACTCTTAATTAATATTTTGTTGAACAACCTTTTGAGTAAATCACTGCAATCAAACGATTCCTGTAACTGTCAATGAGACTTCTGCATCTCTCGACAGGTATTTTGGCCCACTCCTCATGAGCAAACTGCTCCAATTGTCTCATGTTTGAAGGTTGCCTTTTCCAGACGGCATGTTTCAGCTCTTTCCAAAGATGCTCAATATGATTTAGGTCAGGGCTCATAGAAGGCCACTTCAGAATAGTCCAATGTTTTCCTCTTAGCCAATCTTGGGTGTTTTTAGCTGTGTGTTTTGGGTCATTATCCTGTTGTAAGACCCATGACCTGCAACTAAAACCAAGCTTTGTGACACTGGGCAGCACATTTCTCTCTAGAATCCCTTGATAGTATGGAGATTTCATTGTACCCTACACAGATTCAAGACACCCTGTGCCAGATGCAGCAAAGCAGCCCCAGGACATAAAAGAGCCTCCTCCATGTTTCACAGTATGGACCGTGTTCTTTTCTTGATATGCTTCTTTTTTCCGTCTGTGATCATAGAGCTGATGTGCCTTGTCAAAAACTTCCATTTTTGTCTCATCTGTCCATAGGACATTCTCCCAGAAGCTTTTTGGCTTCTCAACATGTAGTTTGGCAAATTCCAGTCTGGCATTTTTATGATTTTTTTTTCAACAATGGTGTTCTCCTTGGTCATCTTCCATGAAGTCCACTTTGGATCAAACAATGACGGATGGTGCGATCTGACACTGATGTTCCTTGAGCTTGAAGTTCACCTTTAATCTCTTTAGAAGTTATCCTGGGCTCTTTTGTTACCATTCGTATTATCTGTCTCTTTAATTTGTCATCAATTTTATGACAAATAATATAATAATAATATGTTGGCCCATTCCACCATGCATATCTCCTCTAGACCAGTGATGTTTTGGGGCTGTCGCTGGGCAACACAGACTTTTAACTCCCTCCAAAGGTTTTCTATAGGGTTTAGGACACACATTCTCATTTAAAGATTTTTCTGTATTTTCATGACTTTGAAAATTGTACATTCACACTGAAGGCATCAAAACTATGAATTAACACAAGTGGAATTATATACTTAACAAAAAAGTGTGAAACAACTGAAAATATGTCTTATATTCTAGGTTCTTCAAAGTAGCCACCTTTTGCTTTGATGACTGCTTTGCACACTTTTGGCAAATGAGCTTCAAGAGGTAGTCACCGGAAATGGTTTTCACTTCACAGGTGTGCCCTGTCAGGTTTAATAAGGGATTTCTTGCCTTATAAATGGGGTTGGGAACATCAGTTGTGTTGTGCTGAAGTCTGGTGGATACACAGCTGATAGTCCTACTGAATAGACTGTTAGAATTTGTATTATGGCAAGAAAAAAGCAGCTAAGTAAAGAAAAACGAGTGGCTATCATTACTTTAAGAAATGAAGGTCAGTCAGTCCAAAAAATTGGGCAAACTTTGAAAGTGTCCCCAAGTGCAGTTGCAAAAACCATCAAGCACTACAAAGAAACTGGCTCACATGAGGACCGCCCCAGGAAAGGAAGACCAAGAGTTACCTCTGCTTCTGAGGATAAGTTTATCCGAGTCACCAGCCTCAGAAATCGCAGGTTAACAGCAGCTCAGATTGACCAGGTCAATGCCACACAGAGTTCTAGCAGCAGGCACATCTCTACAACAACTGTTAAGAGGAGACTTTGTACAGCAGGCCTTCATGGTAAAATAGCTGCTAGGAAACCACTGCTAAGGACAGGCAGCAAGCAGAAGAGACTTGTTTGGGCTAAAGAACACAAGGAATGGACATTAGACCAGTGGAAATCTGTGCTTTGGTCTGATGAGTCCAAATTTGAGATCTTTGGTTCCATCCACCGTATCTTTGTGCGACGCAGAAAAGGTGAACGGATAGACTGTGCATGCCTGGTTCCCACCGTGAAGCATGGAGGAGGAGGTGCGTTGGTGTGGGGGTGCTTTGCTGGTGACACTGTTGGGCATTTATTCAAAATTGAAGGCATACTGAACCAGCATAGCTACCACAGCATCTTGCAGCGGCATGCTATTCCATCCGGTTTGCGTTTAGTTGGACCATCATTTACTTTTCAACAGGACAATGACCCAAACACACCTCCAGGCTGTGTAAGGGCTATTTGACCAAGAAGGAGAGTGATGGGGTGCTACGCCAGATGACCTGGCCTCCACAGTCACCAGAACTGAACCCAATCGAGATGGTTTGGGGTGAGCTGGACCGCAGAGTGAAGGCAAAAGGGCCAACAAGTGCTAAGCATCTCTGGGAACTCCTTCAAGATTATAGGAAGACCATTTCCGGTGACTACCTCTTGAAGCTCATCAAGAGAATGCCAAGAGTGTGCAAAGCAGTCATCAAAGCAAAAGGTGGCTACTTTGAAGAACCTAGAATATAAGACATATTTTCAGTTGTTTTACACTTTTTTGTTAAGTATATAATTCCACATGTGTTAATTCATAGTTTTGATGCCTTCAGTGTGAATGTACAATTTTCAAAGTCATGAGAATAGCGAAAAATCTTTAAATGAGAAGGTGTGTCCAAACTTTTGGTCTGTACTGTATATAATATGTATGTAACATTCTAAATCTTTAGCTACTCTTTAACCTTTAAATTTTAATTATTTTAAAATTGAAATTATATTATTTAAATTACCAAGTAATGAGTTGCATACATCAGAAAACTCTCTAACTAAATCCTGTTAATATCTAACTTCCAATGAATGGCTTTTCTATATTTCCAGAGAACTTGTTTATAAAAGGCTTGAATCACATAAGAGGTTAAAGGTTTTTCTTTTTCTATTCAAACATTAAAAATGGATTACTGACCTATACCTTCCCAACAGAGTCAAAATGACATAGGAGCCTACAGAAAATTCTATATATGCATTTCAATTTTTTCTGTATTTTACTTTTGGAAAAGCAAATATTTATGTCCCTTAAAAAATGATCAGCTTAAAACTCTGGAGAAGAAAATAACAAAATTATCAAATAACAAGAGCAGTACTGCAATGAACTATAAGAAAAGTTAATAATAAAGTGTTTGCACAGTATGAATATCATTGCAAATATAATTTAGCAGAGATCTTTGGATAATTTGATTAATTTTAACTGGATTTTTGAAAATAACTTGTTTCTGTCTACAAAAGTGGTTTTAAATGAAAAGGCAAAATGCCTCATATGAAAGTTGACTTAGCAAGTTAATTACGTCAATACATTATGATACTGCAAATACCGGGTGGATAATATGCAAATAGTTCTTGGATTATTCTTAATTTAAAGTGGACCTGTCTATCAGCTCTTTTATTATGTCTGTTTTAGTAAATTAATACTTGCATTTCCCATGGAATAACAATTCTGGAGTAGATAAGGACCCTGCCGCTTGGGATTCCAATGCATTTCCTCCTGGAAATAAGTGAATAAATTGAAAATTTGGAATTATTATTTTGCTTGTGGGTAGGGTGACTTTACATCTTGACACTGCCAGCAATAATCTAAATTGGGCTTATACTGTGCACTTTTCTTGCTTTTTTATGACATTTTGAATTTCAGGGTAAAGCTACCCTTGAAAAACCACATTGAAAAAAAAACAGCAACAGTTTGGGGGCTACTTTTTAATTAATTTACTATGCAGTAAAAATTATATGTACATTTTATTCTACCGGTCAATACAATTATGGAAATACAAAATGTATATACTTTTTATGTTTTACTATAAAAAAAAATTGGTTTATGCTACCACATTTTGAGACTTATACTTTTTTCCCTTTTTTGTACCATTTTGATTTACATACAACTTTCTGATGACTTCTTAAGGGTCTAAGAGGTAGCATCACAAAGGAAATCGAACTAACAGGAGAAATGAGAAGTGACAAACTTAATCCTCCACTAAGTATGACAAATCTAACCCAAGCTGGGGTACAGAAACGCCTCAGTAGCATTAAAATAAACAAATCACCAGGACCTGATGGCATGTACCCACGGGTACTAAGGGAACTAAGTAATGTGATAGACAGACCGTTATATCTTATATTTAAGGACTCTGTTGAGACTGGGTCTGTGCCACTTGATTGGCGACAGGCGAATGTAGTGCCAATATTCAAAAAGGGAGCGAAAAGTGACGCCGGAAACTATCGGCCGGTGAGTCTGACGTCCGTTGTGGGCAAAATTTTTGAAAGCTTCATTAAAGAGGCAATTACGGAGCATCTTGATGCTAATAATCTTTTAATCCCGAACCAACATGGATTCATGAGGAATCGCTCCTGCCAAACAAACCTGATTGACTTCTACGAGGAGGTTAGTTCTCGAGTAGATCAGGGGGAACCAGTGGATGTCGTGTATCTCGACTTCTCAAAAGCGTGCCACATAATAGGTTGGTATACAAAATGAGAATGATGGGGCTGGGGGAAAATGTCTGCAAGTGGGTAGCTAACTGGCTAAGGGATAGAAGGCAGAGGGTGGTTATAAATGGAATATACTCAGATTGGGTAAGCGTCACTAGTGGGGTACCACAGGGGTCTGTACTAGGCCCAATGTTATTTAATATCTTTATTAACGACATAGTCAACGGGATAAATAGTAAAATATCAATATTTGCAGATGACACAAAGTTATGTAAAACAATTAATACAAAAGAGGACAGTGCAGACCTACAGAGGGATTTGGATAAGCTGGGTAGGTGGAGCATTAAATGGCAAATGAGGTTTAACGAGGAGAAATGTAAGGTCATACATATGGGAAGGAAAGATGGAAGTCACCAGTACTCACTGAATGGGAAATCATTGGGGAATTCAGAGATGGAGAAGGACTTGGGCATCTTGATTGATAGCAAACTAAATTGGAGTGCCCAAAGTCAGGCCGCTGCTGTAAGGGCAAACAGGGTAATGGGATGTATCAGAAGAGGTATAGCTGCAAAGGATGAGAACATTGTTCTTCCACTGTACAAAGCACTGGTCAGACCACACTTGGAATACTGTGCTCAGTTATGGGCCCCAATATATAGAAAGGATATAAATGAGCTTGAAAAGGTACAAAGGAGGGCAACAAAATTAATAAAGGGAATGGAGGGACTGCAATACCCAGAGAGGTTGGCAAAACTAGAACTATTTAGCCTGGAAAAGAGAAGGTTGAGGGGGGACATAATAAATGTGTACAAATATGTTAGGGGACAGTATAGAGATCTTGCCCGGGATTTGTTCAAAAGGAGGGATATTACGGTAACAAGAGGGCACTCACTAAGACTGGAAGAGAAAAGGTTTCAGCACCAGCATAGGAAGGGGTTCTTTAC
Source organism: Phyllobates terribilis (assembly GCF_046119375.1). Taxonomy (NCBI): domain Eukaryota; kingdom Metazoa; phylum Chordata; class Amphibia; order Anura; family Dendrobatidae; genus Phyllobates; species Phyllobates terribilis. The sequence continues at coordinate 731,401,330 of NW_027362763.1, read as the reverse complement.
GGTAAGAGCAGTGAGAATATGGAATTCACTGAGTGAGGAGACGGTAATGTCGGATTCACTACACCAGTTCAAGCGGGGACTGGATGCATTTCTAGGTACCAGGCAGATTTCAGCATATACTTAAAAATAAAAATAAAATAGTAGGTTGATACAGGGATTTATTCTGACTGCTGGTTTCAGAGTCGGGAGGGAATTTTTCCTCAGGTGAAGATTGGCCAAATCATTTGGTGTTTTTGCCCTCCTCTGGATCAACTTTAGCAATTACAGAACTAACAGGTCGAACTTGATGGACGCAAGTCTTTATTCGGCTTTACAAACTATGTTACTATGTTACTATCTCTACTTGTAGAGAGTGACATGCCTAACATGCCAGTTTATGGATACTTATTGGCCACGCAATGCTCCACTGGGAAACTAAATATGCAAATTGCCTCTTTAGAGAGGAAGAGAACTCTAGTGCCACCTACAGAAAGCAGCAATTCTTAAAGTCCATATCAACCATTTAATGGGATCAATAGGTGGTGGATGTACAATACTTGGTTGCAGCCACTATTCAGTCAACAGAGCGGTGCTGTGCAGCTCCATAACTGAGAAATTCCGGCTGATGCTGACACCAGGAAAAGCTGATAAGCGGGGGTGCCAAGTGTTGCATCCACACTGATCAGACATTAATTACCTCTCCATCAGTGTTAAGTGATAGGCCATCAGTGTTGTGCCCCAGACAACCCCTTCATCGAGCCTTTCCACATGACCTAGGATAAAAGCCAAACCAGAATTTCTATTTGCAGACACATGTTTTGGGGTGTTGCACAAAGCAAGAAATCTGAATTGGCCATATGAGAGGCCTCTGACTGGGGTCTAAGGGTAACATCTCTCTTTGTGGAGAGTGAGATGCCTGACATGACAGTTTAAGGCGACTTGTAGGCCAATATTGACTTTTAGAATTGCTACTTTCAGTAGGTGGCAACTAAAGTTCAAGTCCTCTTTCTTGCTGAAGAAAATATTTGGATGATGACTTTTTATAAATGTTTTTTGGATGTGAATTGACCAAATATCTATAATTATGGCATTTCACGTTATTTACCGTGGGATAAGTAACATCATGCTTTAATAGCTATAGACATAGTAACACAAATATTATTTTTATATTTATGTAACAAATGGGAGTGGGTGATTTAAAATTATATAATTTATGCATTTTTATATATGTAATTCAGGTGCCGGAATGCAACGTACAGAGACACAAGGCGAGAACAATCAGGGGTTGGTATAACCACTTTATATGTATAACAACTATTCTACAAAGGGGGTTAGTAGCAAGGGTAATAAACAGCGACTTGGAATAGCAATGAGAAAAATTTCAGTGAATAACAGTACAGTTCTTTGCAACAGTGTGATGCACCCAGTCCTGAGAGACACCACGTGAGTTCTCTTTCTCTTTATATGGCCCTATTGGGGGTCACCGCTTCTTCCTGTTAGGCCGCAAATCTCTTCCAGATAAAGTCTATCAGATACCGTTTAGCCTCCCACGCACCAAAGGGCCCCCACCCAACCCGAGATTCTAATCCCAACTGTCCCCGGTACCATAGGTGAGAGTTGTAAGTGACGGCTTTGTTCACTTGCGTGGTTCCTCCGCTGCTACTGGCTCATCTTTCCTGTCACAGTCCTCTCTCAGCTCTTCTCGGCTTGACCGTCGACGGTAGTCTCTCATGGTTGGGGGAATGGGGTCCTGACCTCGGCTCTTAATAGGCGGCGTCGGATCCCCGGGAACTTACTCAGTGTGGGGCGCAGGTCCTGACTCTGACCAACATGTGCAGGGCTCAGGGGGGCTTTTGTGAGGAGTGCGGAGCCTCTCAGGCGATGTCCAACTCTGGTGGAGCGCAGCTCTCCGGCTGAGGCCTATCGCGCAGGGCTCTTCTGTCCCTCTGCAGCACGTCTGCTCCACTCTGCAGCTTGGCGCCAAAACTCTCTGGCTGCAGCGTCTCCTGCGGTTCACATCCGCACCCTGCGCTCTCTTGGCGCCAGAAGCCCCTGCAATCTGGCACACAGAGCCTTTATACCCAGGAAACTTTCTGAGTCATGTGATCAGGTCCATCACACAAAAGTCTCACTCCCTGCAAATCTGCCAGCAACATTTAGTTCCTGCTAGCACAATTCTTTGTTTACTTTAATTTTTAGTTTGTTCCAGCAGAGGGTGGTGTTTGCTTACAGTTACTTAGTCTCTCTTGTCCATCTCTCTACAAATATAACATTACAGTCAGTGCTGACTATGCTGTGAGAAGGGGCTTTAAGCAAGCCCCGACACTTTGACTGACAGCCAACTCTTCACGGATGCACTGCAGAGCCGGCTGTCAGTCAGTGCCAAGGTGTGGTTACAGCTGCCGCTTACAACGCTCTGAGTGGTGAATGTAATTGCCCTGGATATACCTGAATGACTGAAAGCTGGTACCTGGGAGGAATAAAGTTAATTTTCTCCTGGGTACTGAACTCCCACTACTTCGTCTTGGCACCTTCCTAACACTATTAATCTGCAGATTCACCCTTTGTCTGCAGGCTAATAGCATGGCTCAAACTGATAGGATCCCTTTAATTACCTAGTATGGTTGCATACTTTGGCAAACTCTAAAGCTAAAGTCAATTGACATCTAACTTCAAATACATAGCCATTGTAATTGACTCGCCCCCTGGGCCGTGGGGCACTCGGATCCGGGCAATAGGGAGACGATGGGGGTAGTAGTGGCGACCCGGTTCCGTGTCTCAGGGTGGTCAGGCCAATGTTAGTCTGCTACGTTCTGCTGATAATGTCCGACTACGCCACCCGTGGATTGCGGTTATTAGGAACCGCCGCTGCATGCAGACCGCTGAGGCTGATGAGGTGTGCAGCTAGGGTAGTGTGACTCCCCACGGGAAGAGTGCGGCCCCAGGGCAGTATAATGGATGGTGGGAGTGATGGTAGTGAGAGTCCCAGTGCTGATAGTGCTGGAGGAGCAAGGAGCATGCAGACAACAGGTTGCAGTCCAGGGTCTTTACTAGAACAGGTAAATTGACCCACAAACAGTCCCAGTTAGGAGGGGACCTGGATGTCTGAGAGCAACGGGGAAATTGGCCCTGGTCAGGGTGAGGGTGTAGGCCTACCGTGCTTTCTGCGCTCCTTCTGGCTATCTCCTCGTTATAGGGTAACAGCCCACGTTTCCAAGCTTTCCGTGTATTCTCGCCTGTATGGCCTGCGACGTGGGTTCCTTTCTGCTCCCAGCCTTGTACGGCTTTACTGGTCCCTTCGGTTGTGGCAGGGCCTCCAGGCTTCTTAGGCCAAGGAATATACAGTCCCTTGCGGACTGGTTCTCTGCTGGAGGATGTAGAATCCTCCCAGCCTCAGACACCAAAGTCTGGTAAAGTCAGTCTCTTATCTGCCAAGACAGGCTTGCTTCGCCTCTTGTCTCTGGCTTGTGGCTCTCCTCCTGCCACACTTCCTCTTAGGTGCAGTGCAACTGTCTGTCCCTGCTCTGCTCTGGGACAAATCTCAGTGCTGAGACAGGCCATCAAGTTCTCTCTAACCCTACCCCCAGTACCAGCTTTTATAGGGGCAGCCTGCTCCCCCTACTGGCCTGAGACAGGAGGTACTGCATGCTAATGTTCCCCTGACTAGAGAACCTCCCCCTTGCTCTCAGACACAGCTTTAATACATTTTGTGGCATCCAGGCCAGGGTGACACATTCCCCTCTAGTGAAATTTAGTACTCCGGGACTAAACAATAAACAAAGATAATATGCATAACAATAAAACATTAATAGACAGACGACGCACAAATTGAGTTCTTAAGGTCACAGTGTGGCCTGTGACCGGGTGTCCATATCACCAATACAACGGGGAGCCTTAACCTGGTGGGGGTCTGTCCTACCCCAAGTCCTTTACAGTCTTAGTTCATTCCTGGGTTACGCTCCAAACGCAGTCCATACAAGGTCCCGGTTACAAAAAAGTCCATAACCTTTGAGTCATTACGGTAGCTGCAAGAAACTGAAACACAGAATTACCAAACATGCATGTAACTTGGCAAACAATTCAACATTTGGCAACAAGGTTATTTACAATTTTAGTGCGCTCTATATTCTCCAGCGAGCGGGTATCTGCCCCTTTGTGCTCCTGGTTGACCTACGTAGCCCACTGTGGTGGTGGACCAACCTGGCTTTCCCCACTAGCGTTAGGGGTACAGCTAACAGCTGGGTGTACAGGTAGGGCAGGCAGCTGTCTGCGGGTCCTTTGGCTTACCGCAGGCATGGCAGGCTCACTGACAGCAGAGGGTTGACTCTCCTGGGCTGCTGGTACAGGCTCTTCTGCCTCTGGAACCGCTTGCTCGTCTTCACCTTCTGGCTCTGGTGTTGGTTGTTGCTGTGCCGGTTGCAGGAAATGCAGGACAGGTACCACTATGGCATCATTTATGCGAGTCCAGGACTGAGGGAACTCTCCGAGAATGGTGCTGATCATTTCTTCCTTGTCCTCTGCGGGTTCAAGGTCACTCTGATCTTCTTCTGCACTACGGAGTTGCTCGGGGCATCTTTTGAGGTGGTCTCTGGAGACGACACTAGTGGTTTCTCCTCCGTCCTTGGTGATTACGCACACCTTTGGGTTGTCGTGGTCAGACTGCAGTACGGTGTAGGGTTCCCTTTCCCACTGGTCGTCCAACTTATGTAGCCTTCTTTTTTGCTTTAGGACTTGCTCACAAGGTTCTAGGGGACCAGCAGGGGCGTGTTGATTGAAGAGTTTTTCTTGCCTCTCTCTCACCTGGGCCAGGCTCTTCTCCACACTCTCCTGTACCTTCTTGTACTGCAGTTGCCTTTCCGTATCCCAGTCCGCATCCGGGGAGGTGTCCTCAGGTATTAGGACTCCCATCTCCAGGTCTACAGGCAGCTTACCTGGTCTAGCTCGCATCAGGTAAGCCGGGGTGCAGTTTGTAGCATTCACCGGGATATTGTTGTATAGGTCTATCAGGTCCGGCAGTTTTTCTGGCCACAGGCTGCGTTCCTCCAGGGGCAACGTCTTCAGGAGATCGATGACTATATTGTTCATCTTCTCACACATCCCGTTGGTTTGTGGATGGTAAGGCGTTGTCCGAATCTTCTTACAGCCATAGAGGTTGCAGAACTCCTGGAAGATTTCAGCCTCGAACGCTGGACCCTGGTCTGTCAGGACCTGTTCCGGATACCCGTGTGGACGGCAGAAGTATTGCTGGAAGGCTCTGGCCGCTGTTTGGGCTGTCAAGTCCTTTACCGGGACCACCACTAGAAAACGGGAATAGTGGTCCACGATTGTCAGGGCATAGATGTATCCTGACCGGCTGGGAGACAATTTGACATGGTCCAGAGCTACCAGCTCAAGAGGCTGCGTGGTGACGATGGGCCTCAAGGGTGTCTTCTGGCTGGCACGGTCCTTCCTCCTCAGGTGACAAGGGCCACAGTCTCTGCACCATTTTTCTACAGCTCCTCTCATGCCGACCCAAAAGAACCTTCCTCTTAGCAGGAACTCCAGTTTCTTCCAACCGAAGTGTCCTGCTCGGTCATGGTAAGCCCCCAGGACCATAGCTGCATCCCGCTTTGGGACCACGACTTGCCAGGTCAGCTCGTGCGTCCGGTGGTTGACAATCCTTCTGCACAACTTGCCTTCGTAGAGGAACAGCTTGCTCTTCTCCTTCCATAGCTGCTTGGCTTCCTCTGGGGCATCTGGATCTAAGCGGGCGTCTTCTCGGGTCAGCAGATCTTTCACCAGGCGGACTGCAGGGTCACTATCTTGGGTCTCGGCCCAGCTGTGGTGAGGTAGGGGATTGATCATCACAGTTGTTAGATCCTCCTCCTTCACGCAGTTAGAGTATTGAGCGGCTCCATACCGGTGAAACGCGGGGAGTTCTACCTCCTCCAGCTCTTCTGGGTCTTCGTCACCTTCAGGTAAGTGAGGCATCCTCGATAGGGCGTCAGCGTTGGCATTGGTTTTGCCGGCCCGGTACTTGATCACGAAGTCATAGTTGGAGAGACGGGCCATCCACCGCTGTTCTAGGCACCCAGTCTTGCATTGTCCAGGTGTGTCAACGGGTTGTTGTCCGTGTACACGGTGAACTTTGCGGAGGCCAGGTAATGCTTGAAGCGTTCCGTCACGGCCCACACCACCGCCAAGAATTCTAGCTTGAAGGAGCTGAATTCTCTGGGTTCCTCTCGGTGGGTCTCAGCTTCCGGCTGGCGTACGCGATCACCCTTTCTCTGCCCTGTTGGTTTTGGGACAGTACGGCTCCCAGTCCCACATTACTGGCATCTGTGTGGAGGATAAAAGGCTGGCCATAGTCAGGGTAGGCCAGGATCTCATCCCCCGTGAGGGCCATCTTCAACTGGCGGAAGAACTCCTCTTCCGGTTGATCCCACTTGAAGGGTGGCTTTTGACTTCGGGACTTAAACTGTCCAATCAGGAGGTCCTGCATAGGAGCTGCCATCTTAGTGAACCCGGGGATGAACCTTCGGTAGTAGCCTACCAACCCGAGAAACTGTCTCACCTCTTTGATGTTCGAGGGGCTTGGCCAGCTCTTGATTGCCGTGACCTTGTCAGGGTCGGGGGCCACTCCTTCCGCGCTTACCACGTGCCCTAGGTACTGGACCTTTGGTTTCAGCAGGTGACACTTCGATGGTTTTACCTTCAGGCCATAGCCTGCCAGGGCTTCGAACACCTCAGCCAGGTGTTTGAGATAGTCCTCGTAGGTCTTCGAATAGACGATCACGTCGTCCAGGTAAAGGAGGACCATCTCGATGTTTCTGTGCCCTAGACAGCATTCCATCAGCCGCTGGAAGGTCCCTGGTGTATTGCAGAGCCCGAAAGGCATGCAGTTGAATTCGCTCAGTCCCATCGGGGTGGTGAAGGCGGTCTTCTCCTTGTCAGCCCTTGCCACAGGAACCTGCCAGTACCCGCTAGTAAGGTCCAAAGTAGAAAAGAAGTTAGCTGATTTTAGTGCGGCTAAAGACTCCTCTATTCTAGGCAGCGGATATGCGTCTTTGTGGGTGATACAGTTGATTTGTCTATAGTCCACGCACATTCTCATGGTACCGTCTTTCTTTTTGACCAGAACCAAGGGGGCTGCCCAGGGGCTACAGCTGTCTCTAATGACCCCAGCTTCTTTCATCTCTCTTAGCATGCCCTTTGCATTCTGATAATGTGCAGGGGGGTACAGGTCTGTGCCTCTCTTTTATTGGTGGGTGGCTCCCTGTGGGGATGTGGTGTTCTATCCCTTTTACTCTGCCGAAGTCTAGTGGGTGCTTACTAAAGATTCTCTCGTACTCCTATACCACCCGGTAGACTCCTTGTTTTTGGTGCAGGGGAGTAGAGTCAGCACCCACATGGAGTTTCTGGCACCAGTCCTCCTTTTGTTTCTGGGAGCCATTACCCTCCGCCTGTGGAGATGGAGGCAAGGGTTCCACGGCCCTGATAGCTTGGTGTTCGACAACAAACAGTTTGGCGAGTGTAGCGTACCTGGGTAAGTGTACCTCCCTCTCCCCAATGTTGAGGATGCGGACGGGCACCCTCCCATGATGGACATCAACCACCCCCCGGGCTGTCAAAATGGTGGACCTGCTTTTGGAGTACACGGGTTCTACCATGGCTTGGTAGTCTCTACCTCTCAACCCAATTGCAGTCCGACACCAGATCATCATTTCACTTTTGGGAGACATGGAAATGGGGAATGGGTCACTCAGTCTTACGCTACTGATCTCACCACCAGACAGTTCTACCTGCTGCCGTCTCATCAGGGCTTTTATCTCCTTGTTGAGGACTCTCTGTTGGCTGGAACTAGCATTCACCGCCACCTGTTGTAAGATTACAATTACCTCTGAAAGACAATTTTCAATTACGTTAGTACCCACAGTTATTTTAGGGTGACTTTCATGAAGGTCAATGTCCACAATAATCACTCCCTGTGCCGGCAGTTCAACTTTACCAATTTTAATGGTCATCTCCTTGAACCCCATCTGCGGCACGGGTAAGCCATTACTGGCGATGATGCTCAAGTTACTGTCTGGATACCGTGTGATATCAGCATCAGTCCAATACTGCTTATAAAGTACATAAGGGATAGTGGTTACTTGTGACCCAGTATCCAGCAAGGCGCTCATGGGGATACCGTCCAGCACCACGGGTAAAACCGGGCGCCCCCCAAAGTACTTATCACGCCAATTATAAGGGCCTGGTGATCTTATGCCTGGGGGTTGGCCCTCTGCCCCAGGTTGGACCCGTTTAAATTACAGTACCTGGAAATGTGTCTGGACTGGTTGCATCGACGGCAAATGGGCTGTCCATCCTCTGCGTAGCGGTCTGTGGGCCTCCCTCGGAACGACGGGATCCTCCTCTGTCGACGCCACGGGACATCCTCCGGACTTGAAGCCAGCTCGATGGGTCTTGACGGGTCCACTTGCAATGCCTGGACGGTCCTGGTCAATGCCGCGACGCTCCTGGTCAGCTCCTGGACTTGGTGGTGCAGGTCTTTCGGCGGGGCTTGGTTCAGGGCATGTGCATCAGCCCCCACGGGGTCCATAGAGGAGGGCGCCGCCTCCTGGTGGTAGGTGATAGCAGGGCGCCGGGGGTTTATAGCACCACTGGTTGCGGATTCACGGAGCACCCTTATGGCCCTGTCCTTAAATTGGGCAAAGGTCAGGTCGGGGTTCTGAAAGAACATGAGACGCAGTTGGGCCCTGTGGGCGCTAGACAGCAGACCTTCTATGAATTGTTCTGTTAGCAGCTTATCCATTTCCTGCACACTGCCAGGGTCAGTTTGTTGAATAGCCCTCAAGGCTTCCTGAAGATTTAGGGCATAGTCTCTGATGCTGTCCTGTGCCCGCTGCTTACATCCATAGAACCTCATTTTAATCTCAGCGGAGGTACGTGTGTCAAAGGTACCCCGCAGCCGGGCCAGAATACCCTTCACAGTCCTTTTCTCCTCAGTGGGCCATGATTTTACCTCCCTTTGGGCTGCGCCAGTTAACTGCCCCGTTAGTATGCTAATCCTCTGTTCCTCTGTCAGGGGGTAAACGTGGAACAAACCGTATAGCCTTTCCTTGAAGTCAGTTAGGGCATGGGGCTCCCCTGAGTATTTGGGCAGCCAGGCCGCTCCAGGGATGTAGGGCAGGGAAAAAGGCATCACCGCTGCTACAGCCGCATTGGTGGTAGTGGGCGCCTCTGTGTCCGACATCTTCCTCCCCCCTAGTTAAGCGTGGCCTACCTTCCGACGATCCTCTTCTGTAGGCCGCGGCTCCGCTGCTGCTGCTATGGACGAGGACCTGGCGTCGCGTCCTGATGACGTCAGCGTCGCTCTCTCTCCCTTCCAGGACCTTGCGCAGCGTCGGTGCGTGGGGCGGAGCTTCGGATCTCGCGCGGTTTTGACGTCCACGCCCCTCTTCTTCCCGCGTTGCGTCCTGAAGATGGCGTCCGATGGCGGGAAACAGCTGCGGATGGCGGGAAGACGGCAAAAGACGGCGGGAAACGGTCCAAGATGGCGTCTGATGGCGGGAATCGGCTCCGGATGGCGGGAAACGACTTCGGACGGCGGGAAACTTCGCCACAGGTAAGTTACAAAAGTCTTTTTCAGGCACGCAGTACCCGGTGGTTGCGGGCACGAAATCCTGCCGACTACGCCAAAGCTGACTCGCCCCCTGGGCCGTGGGGCACTCGGATCCGGGCAATAGGGAGACGATGGGGGTAGTAGTGGCGACCCGGTTTCGTGGCTCAGGGTGGTCAGGCCAATGGTAGTCTGCTACGTTCTGCTGATAATGTCCGACTACGCCACCCGTGGATTGCGGTTATTAGGAACCGCCGCTGCATGCAGACCGGTGAGGCTGATGAGGTGTGCAGCTAGGGTAGTGTGACTCCCCACGGGAAGAGTGCGGCCCCAGGGTAGTATAATGGATGGTGGGAGTGATGGTAGTGAGAGTCCCAGTGCTGATAGTGCTGGAGGAGCAAGGAGCACGCAGACAACAGGTTGCAGTCCAGGGTCTTTACTAGAACAGGTAAATTGACCCACAAACAGTCCCAGTTAGGAGGGGACCTGGATGTCTGAGAGCAACGGGGAAATTGGCCCTGGTCAGGGTGAGGGTGTAGGCCTACCGTGCTTTCTGCGCTCCTTCTGGCTATCTCCTCGTTATAGGGTAACAGCCCACGTTTCCAAGCTTTCCGTGTATTCTCGCCTGTATGGCCTGTGACGTGGGTTCCTTTCTGCTCCCAGCCTTGTACGGCTTTACTGGTCCCTTCGGTTGTGGCAGGGCCTCCAGGCTTCTTAGGCCAAGGAATATACAGTCCCTTGCGGACTGGTTCTCTGCTGGAGGATGTAGAATGCTCCCAGCCTCAGACACCAAAGTCTGGTAAAGTCAGTCTCTTATCTGCCAAGACAGGCTTGCTTCACCTCTTGTCTCTGGCTTGTGGCTCCCCTCCTGCCACACTTCCTCTTAGGTGCAGTGCAACTGTCTGTCCCTGCTCTGCTCTAGGACAAGTCTCAGTGCTGAGACAGGCCATCAAGTTCTCTCTAACCCTGCCCCCAGTACCACCTTTTATAGGGGCAGCCTGCTCCCCCTATTGGCCTGAGACAGGAGGTACTGCATGCTAATGTTCCCCTGACTAGAGAACCTCCCCCTTGCTCTCAGACACAGCTTTAATACATTTTGTGGCATCCAGGCCAGGGTGACACATAATATTTCCCAGTTAATCAGTTGGGGATAAACTTATTGCCCTATATAAGGTAAGAGGTTCTGCTTTGTATTAGCTAATAACACACAGTATTGACATTAATGAATTCGTGTTGGACCAGCAGGAATTTTCTTATGGATGTAAACGATAATAACTTAATTGCCATTATGTACTTTGCACAATAAAAACAGGCGTATTCATTATATGACATTGTTTGTGTTTGTCTCTTTGGATTAGGAGATATAGCAATTAGAAGCTGCTTCAAAACTCCTGTTGTGGATGCATAAGAATGTTCGGTTATATTTCTAGTTGCTTCTTACAGCTAATTGGGTAGAAATTATGGTTAATTGCTTTGTATTAAATGTTATATTATCTCCCAGCACCGCAGGATAAAATAGTTACTAGCAGTTATTAACCTTAGTTCAATCTTCAACTTAGTATCATAGTTACCAACATTTTCTATCAGTTTCCAGGGACACTAGGCTGCTTAGCACCTCAGAATTCTTTAATTGGAAATATCTTAGAGTATTTGAGTCCTACAAAAAATAACATTTTAATTTTTATTATTTCAAAAAACTTTTTAATTTAAAAAAAAAAAAAAGAAACTCGAGGCAGCAACTCCAGGGGCAAACCTGCAGGACTGAAATTACACCTGGTGGTAAATTCATTTACAAAGTAATTGGGTGTCTTATTCCTATCGACAGGGCTATAATTAGAGTAGGTCAAGTCATAATTGGCTTGCATGAGAAAAACCCTAGAAAATTTTCCTAGGACCAATTTTCTAAAAATCACATATTTTTTTTTAAATTTTGCCAGTTCACTTATTAAAGCAAGGGTGTATTCTAAAATTGACCTAATGCTGAAATCGGGATTATATGTAAAACAAAATGCAGTCTGCCGGTTAGGGCACTCCTAATCAATCACATTGGAACAGTGTTTATAAATACAGTATATAGAAGAAAAAAGGTGAGCTCACACAAAAAATAAAGGATCGATGCAGGGAAAATTTCGGCGCCACAGGGAAGACAATTAGAATAAAGGAAAATTCAGCATCAGAATCTTCATTAAAAACACTTCTTTAACAGAAATTATTTAAAAAGTTGCAACTGCAGTATCGACCATAATTAGCAAACGCATTTCAGACTGATGTCTTTCAGAAGTCTGAAACCCGTGTGCTTGTTATGGTCGACTTCTTTCCATTAAAGAAGTGTTTTTAATTAAGACTCTGATGCTGGAATTTCCTTTCTTCTAAGTCTTTTGTAACAGTCCATAAATTCTGACGGACAACAGCACCTGGACTTTAGAGAATATTATCAGGTTCTACAATAAGCCCTTTTCAAGATTTTTATGCAATCTTTTTTATTTTTTTATTTTTCTTATCGAGATTGTTCTAAAAAAAATCAGAAATTGTGTAATTTCGACTTTTGGACAGTTTTTTTTGCACGGATTGTGAAGAAATACTTTATTTAAACCTTCAAAATCCACAAGAAAAGAATTAAAACAATTGAAAAACAAAAAGTAGGAGGATAGAAATTATCTTTACAAAAGTTATCCCTCTACTTTATTTTTGCAAGTATTGCTTTATTTTGGGGTACTAGTGCCAGTTATACACCTACCTTTCTTTCTTACCTTTTCAATTGCACCTAATTGGCATAAGTAATTAAAGCCATCGAGACATCTAGAAAACATGAACATTGTGATAAAGGGTACTAGAGTATTATTATTCTTAGAGCAAGCTTCCCTATATGACACCGTGCTTTTGCTGAGGAAGTCATATAGATGTGACAAACTCCCTTAGGCAAAGAAAACCTGAATTAAACAATAGGTAATTTTTTCATGACACATTCGCTTTAGTACTTTGTATATTTTTTCAACCTTAAAAATTATTGTATTATGATAAAAACCTGGGGGTCTGCCAGTTTTGACCCAATCTTTACAGGCTGTGAAATTTTTCAGAGGTGAAAGGATTATTTTTTCAAACTGCCGCCTGAGCTGGCCTCATAAGAGAGCCTTAGATAGCGTCAAGTCTCCATAATGTTGCTGGATAGATGCTGGTGGGCTTTTGGCTAGATCAAATTAGCCCATCCATTCTACTGCATATGTTACTGCCATTTTTTTTTTAGGGTATGTGCCCACAATGCAGAATTGAAGCAGAAAATTTCCGCAGCGTTTCTGCATGCCCTTGCCAGTAAAAACGCTTTGGGATTTTACACGCGTTTTTTAAGCGTTTTTGCAGCGTTTTTACATGCAGATTTGACTTGCGTTTTTCAAATGCATTGTGACCTCAAATCCGCATGCGGAAACGCACAAATAATGGACATGCTGCGGATTTTTCCGCAAAGAAAATCCGCTGCGGAAAATTCCGCAGCATATGCACAGAACATACGGATTTTCATTGGGGACCATGGGGCACATATTAACAAGTGTTTTTAAAGCGTTTAAACTGCAGAAATTCCGCATCAAAAACGCTTAAAAAACGCATAGTGGGCACGCAGCCTTACTACCAAAAAAGTCCAATGTGTTTCTGACCTTGTTTATGCATTCAACAGTGAAACAAATGAAACATGTTATTTTAATGTATTTCAACTTTTTTTTTTTACTTTTTATTGAATTTTAGTGGTGCCAAACAGAAAAGGATATTGAGCTTGTAAAATATTTTCTATTAGACTTAATGGCAGCACAGCAGTACTTCTCATAGAAAACATATTAGTTTCTTTGGGGAGTTCTGATTAGAACAAAGGCCTATTATATACCACACAATTAATTATTAATCACTTCATTAATTATCATGTATCCTGTGATTGCAGCGGATTGTGCTGCTGCTGCTGCCAGGTTTTAGTGAAAACTGTTTACTTTAGAATAAACCATAGCTTTTTTCTGAAAAACTAGTTCAGAAGTTTCAAAACTGTCACAAAAAGTTTGTCACACTGGACAAGCTGGGACTTGGCTTGGTGCTGGTTTTGTGAATAAAGGCACCAGCAATGTCTTACCAGATGTGATTGATCATAAATTAGTAAGATGGACAAATTTATTCCAGTGGAATTTCATTCTACTTGAATTTTACAAAAATTAGCATTTTGGAGAATAAAGATTTTTTTGTACTTTCCTCCATGTCAATTCAGCAAAATGGCAGCAAGCTGCGGCCACTATCTTGCTGAATAATAGAGAGCCAGCAAAAGGTTAACGAGAAAAACAAAACATACTCACCTCTCTGGCCGCCAGGTCCTCCGCACATCTGTTGCACCACTTCTCTGGCCTGGTTTTAACTCTAGGCCGGGGCTTCGGGCTGGAAACAGGCCCTGGAGTTCACTGTGAATACTTCGAGAAATACTCGCTGTCGGAAGTCCTAGCCTAGAATGAACTTTGGGCCACAACTTCCAGCCGCAGGCACTGGAGATCACTGAGCATACTGAACACCATGCCAAAAATGCTATGCAACAGAGGCGCCAAGACCACACAGCGGGCAGGGTTCACCGGGAGCCGCCAGACAGGTAAGTGGTAAGGAGAGTATAAATATTCTTTTTATTTTAATAAAACTTATATTTATTATGCCCTGGGGTCTGGTGAGACCCCACAACATAATAGGGAACATTCAATTTCCAAACAATAATTTCTCTCCTAATCTAATTTCGACACGAACAGGAACATTCAAATTTTGTCAGAGCCACTCATCTCTATTAATTATAAATGGTTAATGTGCATTTACAGTGAAAGCATGTTGTATAGCAATATATAGTATACTGTTCATCTGGTGAATGAGCTAAATTATCTTTCGTTGGGTGAGATGATTTTTAAACTTGCTTGTAAATGGGATTTGTGCTGCCAAGAACAAGAAGCTTATATGCATTGAACAATGTATTATAGATCGTTCAGTGAGCATTATTTAGAGTGGTTTGCTAATATTTACCGATTTAGTGCCACCCATTGGCCTCACATACATATTAGACTAATGTCAGCCAAACCCAACAACATCGGCGCGTTTGGATGAGACTCCAATATGTATGGGGGTCTTCGGACAATTAATTGTATGGGGAGTTAAGGATTTGGCATGTTTGATTTCAGACTGCAGATCCTTTGGTTCTCCCAGAGATAACACAGGAGAACTTGGCCAACAGCCATCTAATCTGAATGGCAGTCTTTAGTTTAGACAGACTAAAAAAATTGAGTTCTGCTGAGAATTTACTAGGTCTACTGATGATCTGGAAGTAAATATCTTCTGCTTCTGTCCATTCTTTTTGGAATGTAGTCTGATGAATGATAGGACAAGTCTGCATGTGATCTGAATAAGAAGAGTAAAGGGTCCCATATACAATAGATAACTGTGGGCAGAATGATGGTTCAACCTATCATTCAGTCAGCAACTAACTGTACTAACTCACCAAGAACAAAAGAATTGTCAATCCAAAATCATGTAGGCTGGATCACCATTCCCTCTAGGAAAGCAGGAGGTAAGGTCCCAGATGGTATATATGTGTCGGTAATGTAAGCTGTATCAGTAACACCAGAGGGTATAATGTGACTGGATTTTGGGTCTTGGTTTTTGGAGAAACCAAAAGAACCCGGCTGGGAAAAGTCAATCCCTGGTGAACTCGATTAATACATATGTGAGCTGCTGGGAATACCGAGGTTGGTGAGGCTGCTACATTTATGTTGTTTCATTCTGCCTGAAGAAAAAAACTGTATATGTTATCCATTAATACTGAAGGAAGGCTTTTTTCATTTTGTAGCTGTAAAGTTTATGAATGATGGACAATAAACTACATGCTGTTTTGATATAAAACAATGTGCCACGTGTATCCAAGCGGCTACCCGAGAGTGTGAACCACTACACGCTCCAACATCATCTATTGGGGAAGTGTCATGAGGCCTCTATACACATTAGACGGTTGGCTAAGCTGGTGATATCGGCAGGTTAGGACAATTTTAGTCTAATGTATGTGTCAGCCTTAAGCCTGTGCTAAACACTTCTCTCCTGAGAACCAAATGATTGAGCATGTTGAAATTCAACTGTCTGATCGTTCTCTTTCCTGACATCTGCAATTGCAGGACATTCAGAAGGTGTTTGACAAATGACAAATTTAGCAAGCATTATATATGTTTATCGTTAGCTTTAACCTTTCTAAGTTCTTGTCATTTATTCCCTTTGCTCCCATTAATAGTTTCATGATAGGTCTCCTAGCTTCATCCTCTCTTTCCAAGCTTTACTAGAACTGTGCCCCCTTCCTCTCAGTATCTCGGTTTACCAACAAGTGAATATTGTATCATCCATAAAGACAGAATCACCAAACACATGATACATATTACTGATTTCCTGTTTTATATATTTTTTGGTATTTTCTTGGCAAATGTAAGGTGACATTTTTGCACTTTAAGTACATTTGGGAAACCTACAACAACATCCTAATTACACAAATACAGTGTAGTTTGAGACATTTTACATTTTGTTGCACGCCACTGCTCCTCCATACTTATGAAAAGTAGGTATTTCTAAAATAGAGCATCATTTCCAGAATATAGCTGACAGAGCTGACCTAATTTACATGTGACAACTTTACTTTAGATGTGTCATGTGACGTGAGGAAGAAGCAACTTAAAATATTCATCACCGCAGAAAATATATTTAGATCAGTTTCTTTGGAAGCGCCGAAAAGTTTTCAGCACCATAGTAAATAATTAGTGATATTTCTTGAGTAGACAGGCACTTGAAGAAGATAAAAGGTGGCACAATGAAAATCAACACATCCTTAGGATGTGGAAAAGTGAACAACCGGCTCTGATACAAAATTTTTAATGCCACCACCCTCCAACAGTCTCATGCTATAAATAATACTGATCATGTGTTCATTTGTGACATATGACTATCAAGCTCCCCCCATTCCTGCACATAGACATTTACCTAAAGAATAAATTATAAAAATTTAAAGGGGGTGTACTAAGTGAGCCAATTATTACCTATTCACATGATAGGTGATAACTTGTTGATCATTGGTGTTTGGGGATCCAACTACTGAAACTCATAGTTTTCCCAAGAACTAGGATGGGAATAAACTACAATCTATTTTCTCTTGAAAATTAGGGTCCCACATTCCCTGTTTGAATGGAGTGGGGATCAATGTCTATTGGAATTATATGTTATCTCTTCTCTAATAGACACACTGTAAAAAAATAAAAAGTTTCCCAATAAAAAAAAGTTTTATGACATATCAATCAGACATGTAAAAAAAAATCGTGATGCTCCAGCACATAGGAGTCTGTTGATCTCAAGAAATAGTGTTTCAGCCTAATGTTAGCTGTTTTCTTTATATGTTACAAATAATCAAACATTGTTTGCTATGTTTATTTATCTATTTCCACACGAGGAAAAAAAATCAAGTTGCTGGATAGATATAAAATGGACTTTTGTAATAGATGGTAATGTAAAGTGTTGCAATTTACTGGAAAAATCCAATCTCAATGGAAATGTACTCTTCAGTGCGTTAGAGAGATGTAACGTTCTATAGAAAATTGGGCTACCTCTAACTGTTTTCTTAAAATATGCAGCAACTTGCAAGGTTACAATTTTTCCACAATTGGTTACTGGCAAGCAATCATAAGGCAGTTTGGTTAAAAATAAATATGTTATTATTACCAGCTTTTTTTGTAAGGGGAAATTACAGCTATTTTTGAGGTTAGAAATGACTGTTGAACAGGCTTTGAAGCAATCATGTAAAGAAGGATAAATTGAAAGAAACTCATCTTCTTGAGCTGTACGTTGAAATATTACCTACTGTATAGCCTGCCCCTGAAAATGGTGTTTAAAATTAAAATTCAGATTGTGATAGAAAGGGATTAAACTTACAAATAAATAAATAAATAAAAAAAATATATATATATATATATATATATATATATATATATATATATATATATATATATACAGTATAGACCAAAAGTTTGGACACACCTTCTCATTTAAAGATTTTTCTGTATTTTCATGACTATGAAAATTGTACATTCACACTGAAGGCATCAAAACTATGAATTAACACATGTGAAATTATATACTTAATAAAAAAGTGTGAAACAACTGAAAATATGTCTTATATTCTAGGTTCTTCAAAGTTGCCACCTTTTGCTTTGATGACTGCTCTACACACTCTTGGCATTCTCTTGATGAGCTTCAAGAGGTAGTCACCGGAAATGGTTTTCACTTCACAGGTGTGCCCTGTCAGGTTTAATAAGTGGGATTTCTTGCCTTGTAAGTGGGGTTGGGACCATCAGTTGTGTTGTGCAGAAGTCAGGTAGATACAAAGCTGATAGTCCTACTGAATAGACTGTTAGAATTTGTATTATGGCAAGAAAAAAGCAGCTAAGTAACGAAAAACGAGTGGCCATCATTACTTTAAGAAATGAAGGTCAGTCAGTCTGAAAAATTGGGCAAACTTTGAATGTATCCCCAAGTGCAGTTGCAAAAACCATCAAGCGCTACAAAGAAACTGGCTCACATGAGGACCGCCCCAGGAAAAGAAGACCAAGAGTCACCTCTGCTTCTGAGGATAAGTTTAACCGAGTCACCAGCCTCAGAAATCGCAGGTTAACAGCAGCTCAGATTAGAGACCAGGTCAATGCCACACAGAGTTCTAGCAGCAGACACATCTCTACAACAACTGTTAAGAGGAGACTTTGTGCAGCAGGCCTTCATGGTAAAATAGCTGCTAGGAAACCACTGCTAAGGACAGGCAACAAGCAGAAGAGACTTGTTTGTGCTATACAACACAAGGAATGGACATTAGACCAGTGGAAATCTGTGCTTTGGTCTGATGAGTCCAAATTTGAGATCTTTGGTTCCAACCACCGTGTCTTTGTGCGACACAGAAAAGGTGAACGGATGGACTCTACATGCCTGGTTCCCACCGTGAAGCATGGAGGAGGAGGTGTGATAGTGTGGGGGTGCTTTGCTGGTGACATTGTTGGGGATTTATTCAAAATTGAAGGGATACTGAACCAGCATAGCTACCACAGCATCTTGCAGCGGCATGCTATTCCATCCAGTTTGCGTTTAGTTGGACCATCATTTATTTTTCAACAGGACAATGACCCCAAACACACCTCCAGGCTGTGTAAGGGCTATTTGACCAAGAAGGAGAGTGATGGGGTGCTACGCCAGATGACCTGGCCTCCACAGTCACCAGACCTGAACCCAATCGAGATGGTTTGGGGTGAGCTGGACCGCAGAGTGAAGGAAAACGGCCAACAAGTGCTAAGAATCTCTGAATCTTGGAAGACCATTTCCGGTGACTACCTCTTGAAGCTCATCAAGAGAATGCCAAGAGTGTGCAAAGCAGTCATCAAAGCAAAAGGTGGCTACTTTGTAGAACCTAAAATACAAGACATATTTTCAGTTGTTTCACACTGTTTTGTTAAGTATATAATTCCACATGTGTTAATTCATAGTTTTGATGCCTTCAGTGTGAATGTACAATTTTCAAAGGCATGAAAATACAGAAAAATCTGTAAATGAGAAGGTGTGTCCAAACTTTTGGTCTGTACTGTATATATACACACAGTGTATATACAGTACAGACCAAAAGTTTGGACACACCTTCTCATTTAAAGATTTTTCTGTACTTTCATGACTATGAAAATTGTACATTCACACTGAAGGCATCAAAACTATGAATTAACACAAGTGGAATTATATACTTAACAAAAAAGTGTGAAACAACGGAAAATATGTCTTATATTCTAGGTTCTTCAAAGTAGCCACCTTTTGCTTTGATGACTGCTTTGCACACTCTTGGCATTCTCTTGATGAGCTTCAAGAGGTAGTCACCGGAAATGGTTTTCACTTCACAGGTGTGCCCTGTCAGGTTTAATAAGTGGGATTTCTTGCCTCATAAATGGGGCTGGGACCATCAGTTGTGTTGTGCAGAAGTCTGGTGGAAACACAGCTGATAGTCCTACTGAATAGACAAATCGCTTGGAAAAACGCTTGAAGAAAACACAAGCATAAACGCATGAAAAAAAGCTTGAAAAACGCTGAAAAAACGCATGCAGAATCCGCATTTTTTCTGCCAAGGAGATGCAGAAATGCTCAGGAAATTTCTGCTTAAAATCTGTATCGTGGGCACATAGCCTAAGATCTATCTGATAATATCATCATATATCCCAATGGTGCACTTAAAGGAAATCTGTCAGTAGGGTCAACCCTCCTAAGCTGTCTACATGGACATGTACAGTCATGGCCAAAAGTATTGAGAATGAGACAAATAGTAATTTTTCCAAAGTTTACTGCTTAATTTTTTGTAATGGCAATTTGCATTTACTCCTGAATGTCAAAGATTGATCAGCTTAACAGCAATTACTGTACTTGCAAAGTTAATATTTGCCCAGAAAATGAACTTTAACCCCCAAAACACATTTCAACATCATTGCAGTCCTGCCTTAAGAAGAGCAGCTAACATCGTTTTAGTGATTGATCCATTAACACAGGTGTGGGTGTTGATGAGGACAGGGCTGGCGATCAATCAGTCATGATTAAGTAAGAATGACATCACTGGACACTTTAAAAGGAGTCTGGTTCTTGGTATCATTGTTTCTCTTCAGTTAACCATGGTTATCTCTAAAGAAACACGTGCAGCCATCATTGCACTGCACAAAAATGGCCAAACAGGGAAGATTATCGCAGCTACAAAGATTGCACCTCAGTCAACAATCTATCGCATCATCAAGAACTTCAAGGAGAGAGCTTCCATTGTTGTAAAAAAGGCTCCAGGGCGCCCAAGAAAGACCAGCAAGTGCCAGGACCGTATCTTAAAACTGTTTCAGCTGCGGGATCGGACTACCAGCAGTGCCGAGCTTGATCAGGAATGGCAGCAGGCTGGTGTGAGTGCTTCTGCACGCACTGTGAGGCGGAGACTCTTTGTGCAAGGGCTGGTTTCAAGGAGGGAAGCAAAGAAGCCACTTCTCTCCAGAAAAAACATCAGGGACCGACTGATATTCTGCAAAAGGTACAGGGAGTGGACTGCTGAGGACTGGGGCAAAGTCATTTTCTCTGATGAATCCCCTTTTCGATTGTTTGGGACATCTGGAAAAAAGCTTATTCGGAGAAGAAGAGGTGAGCGCTACCACCAGTCTTGTCTCATGCCAACTGTAAAGCATCCTGAAACCATTCATGTGTGGGGTTGCTTCTCAGCCAAGGGAATCGGCTCACTCACAGTCTTGCCTAAAAACACAGCCATGAATAAAGAAAGGTACCAGAATGTCCTCCAAGAGCAACTTCTCCCAACCGTCCAAGAGCAGTTTGGCACCCAACAATGCCTTTTCCAGCATGATGGAGCACCTTGCCATAAAGCAAAGGTGATAACTAAATGGCTCATGGAACAAAACATAGAGACTTTGGATCCATGGCCTGGATACTCCCCATATCTTAATCCCATTGAGAACTTGTGGTCAATTATCAAGAGACGGGTGGACAAACAAAAACCAACAAATTCTGGCAAAATGCAAGCTTTGATTATGCAAGAATGGACTGCTATCAGTCAGGATTTGGTCCAAAAGTTGATTGAGAGCATGCCAGGGAGAATTACAGAGATCTTGAAGAAGAAGGGGCAACACTGAAAATATTGACTTGCTGCATTAACTCATTCTAACTGTCAATATAACCTATTGGTACTCATAATATGATTGCAATTATATTTCTGCATGTGATATAAACATCAGACAAACACTAATAAAAACCAGAGGCCAGCAGATCATGTGAAAATATAATTTTGGTGTCATTCTCAAAACTTTTGGCCATGACTGTAAGTCCTAGAAAGTTGAATAAAATGATAACTTGATATCTATGATCCGATGTCTTATTCCAAAGAAATCCATGTTTTTCTTAATATGTAAATAAGCGGTTAAGATCTCTTGGCCGGGCATAGATGTCCCCAGGAATCTGCCTTAATAGCTTATTTTAAAGGAATGGCGGCATTACCAGTATGAGACATGTAATGTCTGAGAGTCTGCTCTCCTGATCTCACTGCGCAGCTGTGTTTGTTTATAACTAACACAGTACAGCAGTGCTCAATTTTGTCTCACTACAAACACATCTGCCGTTGCAGCTCATCTCTCTCAGTTCTGTCAGCTCAGCTGTATTTCCCCCTCCCCAAATAAAATGGCTGCCTGTGAGCTGGAAGCTGAATAAGCGTTAATTGTAGTCAGGTACAGCTCAGCAGCAGAGCTGACAGCACTTTGAGAGGAGAACTGAAGCTATACTATTTTAGTTGTAATTACACTCAGCTCCACAGTGAGATTAGGAGAGAAAACTGTCAGTCATTACATGTCTCACACTACAAATGCCCCCTTTCATTTAAAATAATCTCTGGAGGCAGATTCTCATATACAGTGCCTACAAGTAGTATTCAACCCCCTGCAGATTTAGCTGGTTGACACATGCGGAATTAACTTGGCATTGTGACATTTGTACTGTAGATCAGCCTGGAAGTAGGAAATGCACTGCAGCAAATTTTGTTTTTGTTTTTTTTTAAACGTTAAAAGTTAATTCAGAGTGTCATTTATTATTCAACCCCTCAAACCACAAGAATTCTGTTTGGTCCCCCTAAAGTATTAAGAAGTAGTTCAGGCACCAAGAATAATGAGCTTCACATGTGTGGATTAAAGATCTCTTTTGCCAGCCTTTTCTGACTATTTAAGACCCTCCTCAAACTTGTGAACAGTACTCAGACATGGTCAACATGGGAAAGACAAAGGAGCATTCCAAGGCCATCAGAGACAAGATCATGGAGGGTCACAAGGCTGGCAAGGGGTACAAAACCCTTTAGAAGGAGTTGGGCCTACCTGTCTCCACTGTTGGGAGCATCATCCATAAGTGGAAGGCTTATGGAACTACTGTTAGCCTTCCACGGCCAGGACAGCCTTTGAAAGTGTCCTCCCGTGCCGAGGCCAGGCTTGTCCGAAGAGTCAAGGCTAACCCAAGGACAACAAGGAAGGAGCTCCGGGAAGATCTCATGGCAGTGGGGACATTGATTTCAGTCAATACCATAAGTTACGTACTCCACCGCAATGGTCTCCGTTCCAGACGAGCCCGTAAGGTACCTTTACTTTCAAAGCGTCATGTCAAGGCTCGTCTACAGTTTGCTCATGATCACTTGGAGGACTCTGAGACAGACTGGTTCAAGGTTCTATGGTCTGAGAAGACCAAGATCGAGATCTTTGGTGCCAACCACACACGTGACGTTTGGAGACTGGATGGCACTGCATACGACCCCAAGAATACCATCCCTACAGTCAAGCATGGTGGTGGCAGCATCATGCTGTGGGGCTGTTTCTCTGCCAAGGGGCCTGGCCATCTGGTCCGCATCCATGGGAAGATGGATAGCACAGCCTACCTGGAGATTTTGGCCAAGAACCTCCGCTCCTCCATCAAGGATCTTAAGATGGGTCGTAATTTCATCTTCCAACAAGACAACGACCCAAAGCACACAGCCAAGAAAACCAAGGCCTGGTTCAATAGGGAAAAAGTCAAGGTGTTGGAGTGGCCTAGTCAGTCTCCTGACCTTAACCCAATTGAAAACTTGTGAAAGGAGCTCAAGAATAAAGTCCACATGAGACACCCAAAGAACCTAGATAACTTGGAGAAGATCTGCATGGAGGAGTGGGCCAACATAACTCCACTGACCTGTGCCGGCCTGATCAGGTCTTATAAAAGACGATTATTAGCTGTAATTGCAAACAAGGGTTATTCCACAAAATATTAAACATAGGGGTTGAATAATAATTGACCCACACTTTTATGTTTAAAACGTAATAAAATTCAACTGAGCAACATAACTTTTTGGTTTGTAAGATTTATGCTTCTGTTCATAAAACCTACTCTCGTTTGCAGTTTGAAGGCTCTAACTTATTTGCATCTTATCAAACCAGCTAAATCTGGAGGGGGTTGAATACTACTTGTAGGCACTGTAGATCTATGTCTGGCCCATAGATCTTGATAGCTCATTTACATGCTAAGAAAAATGTGGACTTCTCTGGAATAAAACTTGCAAGATAATAATAAGACTATATAATAATAACAATAAGAATAATAATAAGACAATAAGACTAAATATTGCAGATAACATATAATTTTATTCAACTTTCTATGACTTTGCACATGGCTTAGAAAAGTTGATCCTACTGACACATTCACTTTAATTCAGGTCATTAAATGTGTTGCTTGCCAGGTGCAGAAATGTGCCTTTACGATGCTTGGGTAAAACTGCACTTGAAGGGGTTTTCCAGGAATTAGATATTGATGATTTATTTGCAGGAACAGAACAGCTTCATACACTTTGTACTGTTTATTCTCCATTTAGCTTCCATTGAGTGATTGGAAGCTTAGCCGCGGTACCCAAGAAGGGCCAGTAAACAGTTTACGGAGCTGCAAAAAGCTGATTGGTGGGGAGCTGGATGTCTAAGAAAACATGCAAGAAAAAAAGGTACAAGGTCCTATAATCACAATCACCTCTGTACAAGTCACAGAGCATGCCCACAAAACTCTCCCATCTTAATAAATGGATCACGTTCAGACTATTGATCCCCATCATCCATCTCTTAAAGGGGTGTTCTCAAGTTTAAAGGTTCCTGTGGATAAGGGATAGCTTTTCAATCACTGGTTGTCCGACTGCCAGCTCACCAATCCCGAGAACATTGGTTCTGAAGAGCATCGGCTGAAGGGAACCAGAATTCAATTATTCGCAATGCCTCTCCATTCATACCTAATGGGAGCACTAGAGATTGCCGAACACAGAGTTCTGTTGATCTTTGATGCTCTTATTAGAATGAACGGAGTGGCAGTGTGCATGATCATCCACCGTTCCATTTCTTTTCACAGCCCCAGTTCCCAGGATCAATGAGTGCCACGGCGGTCGGTCAGACACCCAGTGATCTGAAAGGTATCCCCTATCCATTCGATAGGGAATAACTTTAATATTTGAGAACTCCCCTTTAATGCAATTAAAAAATCTATAAAAAATAGAGTTTAAAACTAGTGATGAGTGAGTATGTTCTGTTAACCCTTTCAGTGAGCATGCTCAGGTGCTCGCTGAGTATCTTCAGCGTGCTCGGGTGTCATGTTTCAGTCACTCCGTGCTCATGATTTCTGACTGTTTGACAGCTTTAATACATGTGAGGAATGCCTAAGAAACAGGCATTCCTCACATATATTAAAGCTGTCAGTCGCAAATCATGAGCACGAAGTGACTGAAACATAACACCCGAGCACGCTGAAGATACTCGGAAAACACCCAAGCATGCTCATAAATATCGAGTAACGAGCATGTTCGCTCATCACTATTTAAAACGTCTAATAATAATAATAATAATAATAATAATAATAATAAAATAAAAACAAATTAAAATAAAGAATACATTTCATTATTTGGCTGCAATCATTAAAATGATTGGCTCAGCTGTGGCAGGAATTTTCCGGTGGTGCAAAAGCCGACAAATATTCTACGGGTCCAATCTTTGAGAGTAATGGCCATCGTCCTCTTCCCCTCTCCCTGCATTGCTCACTCTTGCATTGCAATGTACCGCTTGCTGGATTAGCAGTTTTTCCGGATTAAAGGACTTTTAATTGCAACAGGATCGGTGAGTTGCTGCCTTTCTATTTTCTTCTCATTTGCTAGAAAATATTTTTGCTTTATCTTTTGTATTGCAGTTTGGATACATGTCGTGGGAGGACTTTTTCCTTCCCTCCAGAGATCTTTCTTAAATTCCTGAAATGTTCCACATCGATGATCAGCAGAATACAGATGAATTACTACGATACTCCAGACTCTTGGAACAGTTACAGCACAATAGTTTGCATATCTCATTCAAATTTTAGCATAAAGGAATTAAACATGAACCACAAATTTCAAAACATACTTCACAAAGCAGATCAGCATGATTCTTCTATACACACCGGCGTCCTTTCTGCATTGTGCTTTAATTAGAACACATTGTAAAAAAATTCTGAATTAATGACCCTGACAAAACTAAGGCAACAAAAAAAACAGAAATAAAGGAAAATGAAAGCAATAGTGAAAATAAGAGGAGGCAAACAATTACAACTTAAAAATAAATCCTAAATTGTATCGCATTCTCCAAAGTTATTAAATATGTGTATTGTTATTTGGCATGCAGTTTTCATTTTTTGTAGTTATGTTCTTGTTATATTTTTAAACTTTATTTGTTGGAAAAGATGTAGGGTTACTAGGGTGAAACTATAAAAAATTGCTCTCTTTTTCTTCTTTATACAGTGCCAAGCTTGTATGTGGGGGTGTCCAATATTGTAACTTGGCTTTATTTACTTGGTTAGGGCTCAGCTGCAACACCAGACACAACCTAAAGCGTCAGACTAGTCCAGAGCAATGAAAAAAAAACTATTTTATAGACTGTTTTATTTTTATTTTTTTGGGAGGGGGGTTATAGAAGTATGTACCACATCTTAAAGGGGTTGTCCGGTCCAAATTGATAAGTCTGAAGTCACTCTATGTGACTGCAGACTTATTAATCCCCCTAGTGCACGCACTATGCGCTGTGGGGATTCACTGGTTTCAGACCTGGGACCGGAGCATATGTATGAGTTATACATGCCCCCGGCCAGTGGGCACCGCCTCGCTCCATACTGTAGTCCACCTTGACCACTGGCCGGCCTCACTCCATACAAGCGTACAAGTGTATGGAAGCGAGGCCGTGCCCACTGGCCGGGAGTATGTATAGTGCATACATACCCTGCTATCCTGGGCAAGAAACCAGTGAATTCCCGCAGCACACAGTGCGTGCACTGCTGGAATTCATAAGTCTGCAGTTACACAGAGTGAATGCAAACTTATTGATTTGGACTGGACAACCGCTTTAACGGCGCATACTTCTGAATGACTCGTCCTCCTCTCAAACATGGCTGGCATATTTCATACTAATTTTTGTCATAAAAAAATTGCAAAAATTGTCTTAAGCTCCCATTTACCCAAAAAATTTTTTCTACAATTTCCGCCTCAATTCCAGCTCATTTTGCTTGGTTAATCTAAACCCATTTGTATGTATTTTAGAAGTCGTGCATGATGCAACAGATTTGCTTTCTACTTCCAGTAACGAGATAGTTTATAATATACAGATGTAATGTGTATGCGGGGTTCCCAGGAGATGACGATGGCACAGATGTCACAGTTGAACAGAAATAGTTTTGGAACAGCTTGTGGCAATTCAATAGCTTTATTTAAGAGTGGATGAGTATTTCAGTGCAGTCGTAAACTGAGGTGCAATATGCCCATTACATAACTGTAATAGGAACCAAGAGAATGGACTTAAAGGGAACCTAACCAGTCCCCCCATGCCCTCCAACCCACCAGAATTTGTATATTTCTTGCCAACAGTCCCTTTATACTGTCTGTTACCTAAACAGATATTTTAAAAATAGTATTTTTACAGTCCATTTTTCCTATTCAAATATCCTTTTTTCTGGTCGATGGGGGTGTTTGTTTCTTTAGACTAGTCATCCCACTCAGCATGTTATCACGGCCGTCAGTGTGATAACATGATTTGCAAGAGTCAGCGCCTTCGACAGCTCTCTGCAAATCTTGCGCATGAGCGTGACTTTCTTGCTTACAAGTCATTGTGCCTCTGAAGCCGGGTGTACATTTCCTGGATTCAGAGGCGCAATGAACACGTCCGGAAGTGAAGGTCTGTCCCAGTGGCTGATCTTCAGCTCCTCTTTAGATTTCAGCCATCTCCTTCGCTTCTGGACATGCGCAGTGTCCCTCTTAGGTAGGGAAGTGTACACCTGGCTTTAGAGGTGCAATGATGTATGGAAAGAAAGCTGAGATTGTCAGAGAGCAGGCGATGTCACCACACATTGGAGTGGTAACAAACTGAGTGCGATGACTAGTATGAGGAAACAAATGACCCTATCGACTAGTCAAAAAGAAAATTACATATGAAAAACAAACTGTAAAAAAGCATTTTTTAAACATTTGTTTAGTTGACAAACAGTATAAAGAGATTGTTAGGTAGGGTGCTTAGAAAGGAATATACAAATGCTAGTGAGTTAGCAGGCATGGGGACCAGTCAAGTTCTCTTTAAAGGGATTGTCCACTACTAGGACTGTTCCATCGGTAAGGGCACTCGTGGTCATGTGGCTCTTGTGCGGTTGTTGTGACACGTGAGCGAGGTGCCCAATCAGCGCTGGCGTCACTGTCTCTGCCTTAGGACAAATTGAACATGAAGAGGAAGTCCTGGATGCAGCTGATCTCTGACTTCCTCTTCATGTTCAATTTGTCCAAAGGCAGAGACAGTGATGCCAGCTCTGATTGGGCGCCGGGTTCACATGTCACAACAGCTACATAGGAACCCCGGAATTGTGAGTGCTGACACTGCTGGAACGGCGCCAGCACGGTAAGTGAGTATAAGATTTTATATTTATATTTTATCAGGGCCAAGCGTGGGGTACGACAAGGAGTTGTCCAAGTAGTGGACAACTTCTTTAGGCTTAACGGGCAATCACAGCCCGAGTCCACAGGAATATGGACGTTGTCAATTTAAGGTCCTCACTCAGCAATAAAACAAGAATGTTGCACATGCTCTCTCTGTAAACTCTCTTTTCTACTCCATCCTCTCTGTGGCCTTCATCTCATTATCTTACCCCTATACTATGCAGCATATATGTCTTTACTGGACATCTTGTATGGAATAGATCAGTCTGCTGTGCTATTCCATACAGAAAATAAGCAGAAAACCTGGTGTATACTGGCTATATGGATCCCAAAAGGACAATCATTTCCTCAGTGTCTGCTCAATAGAGACCTGTTATTCCATTTAAAGGGAACCTATCAACACATTTTCACATAAGAAAGTAGTTGTATGGCTGCATAGGTTCTTGTCCCCTAAGTTTTTGTACACATCCGATTTGCCTTTCAAGAGAAATCTAGAGTAGAAGCTATATGCTAATCACAATGGAAATGTACTGGGGGCATCAGGGCACTTGGAAGAAGTTGACATCCCTCAATGCACTTTCTGACTGATTTGCATATGGCTTCTACTCTATAACTCATTACTGGCACATCTGATTTCTGCAAAAAAAAAAGAGTTATTTATATTATAGAACGAGCTCTTATATGGCCTTACCACGACTTCTATATTCAAAAAAGGTGCGTATAGGTTCCTTTAGACATACGAGGCAAGTATTTTTCTAGCGGAAATTCTAAACATACACTGCAGTGTGAAAGGAGCCTAAGGAACCATCTTAAATTTCATGGATTCTGTACATCAATACATACAATAAAGCAAAAACAACATCTCTGTCTGAACGCACAAAGTATCTAAGTTCTTGAAAGCATCTCTTTCTATCAGTGCTGTATTGGATTGAAACTTTTCCCATGATAAACAAATTACTTTCATCCACTAGAGTACGGCTCGCAGTCAACATTTTTTTCCACATATCTATAATTAGTTGCATCCAGCCTTTTATATGAGAAACCATTATTAGTTTTCAGAATTTTTGTCAAAGAAACACAAAACTCTCTGTAACATTAGTGCCACCACCTGGCCTGTTTTGCAGTGATAATAAAAAAGTAGAAATAATATAGAACTAAGGTGGTCAATCAGATTTATGTTTTGTGATGTTAAAATGAAATCTGTGAACGTATGTGCAGTGGGGAGAGGAATTGGGGAGGGCAAAATCACAAATATAGTAAAACAAATCTAATAAAGCTGTAATAAAGTAATAAAGCTCCCAAAAAGTAAAAAAGCTGCTAACTATTTATTAGATAGATTTCCCTAGATACAGTCCTGCCCAGTACAATGCTTCACATCAGTGCATAGTCAGAATGGGATCTCTAAATCTAGTTTGTATAACACACTGCAAGATTACCATTAATGATCTTTCCTAGGAAAGCTCAATTCATGATAATCTGGCAGTATAAGGGCTCATGCAGACGTCTGTGTATCTTGATCCAACCACTTACTGCAATGCACGGACTGGCCGTAGGTCTCCCGATCGGAACATGACAACTTCATATTCTTTTATGAGGTTGTCACTGACCCGTGGCCAGTCTGTCCATTGTGATCCACAATGATCGGACTGAGATCCACTGACATCCACATGAGCCCTTAATAGGCGAATGAGCAAAATGCTTGTTCGTCGGGTGAAATGATTTTTAAGCAGGCTTAAAAATCATTGTTCTCAACAGCATGAAGCTTTGTGTAAGCAATGCATGTCTCAAGCTATCCAGAACAATGACAGCCTATGTGTACGACGGCTACAAACCTAAAACTGTCCTTCTTACACCTTTCTATACCTTTTCTGTGACATTTGGGCAAATTCTTTAGTAAAGTTGTGTGAAGAGTGGAGACCAGTGCAGGTTCTCATCCCAAAACAGCAAAAATGATGGATGGTCTCCTCTCTCTGGAAGGAGCTACAGGGGTTGTAAAAGGTGTTATATTACTGTATAGGCATGTAGCTGCTATACCATATCTGGGGCAAATAGGCCTCATGGGGGAGATGTGACTTAATAGATAAAAAGATAAAATTAAGGTAACTTTTTGCAATTTATTATTTTCCTCCACAATCTCTGAATCTGTATCTTGGATGATCACATCAACTTTGAAAGTTTTTAAGGGTATAAATGAAATAAATTATCCTGTTGACATACATTTTATCGGTTCTAAAAATAATGAAAAAAAATAAGAACATTTTTCAATAATTATCAGCAGTTTGCTGGCTGCTAAAACAAGCATGCCATATGTTTCACAATAACAGAGAAGAAGAATGCATGGAGAACACATGGCATTACAGTATATTCAGGCTTTAATCTACACAGTTAATTAACATCATTTTCAATGGAATATGATGTGATTGATCCAGGTTATGTAATTATAGGGTAAATAAGATGAGATGATCAGTATTAAAGTAACAGTTACATTACATTAGTATCTTTTTAGAGACATAATGCCAACAATTGTGAGTGCTGTTCTGCGGCAAAAGCTTTTTCCGTGAAAGGAAAATTAGGTAAATAGAAGGTGATCCTCTGCTCAGACTCCTCATCTGTTGGCAAAGGGGAGAGAGTTTACAAAGAGCATCCATGACTCTGGAGTGTAACGGTTCATTTTTCTTTGCAGTGCTTCTGCAGACTATTTGGACAGGTTTCCTGCAAGGTTTTATCATAGATTAAAGCAGATCACTGATTCCAGTTGGGGATACTTTATAATCAGATTAATTGCAAGAGACCTACTGTATCTAACAAGTAACGATGATGCAGTCACTTTAACCTGATACCGATATCCCATGTACATGTACAGTGCAGAGCAGCCAATAAAGAAGCTTTTTGGCTGTGGGCACTTCCAGAGCCATCACAGTCAGCCTTGTGTGTGCGAATAGTGTGCCTAAAATATAGTTATACTCTGCACCGTGTCTGTGCGAGTAGTGTGCCTAAAATATAGTTATACACTGCACCCGTGTTTGTTCAAGTAGTGTGCCTTAAAAATAGTTATACTCTGAACCCGCATCTGGGCGAGTAGTGTGCCATATTTATACTCTGAACCCATACCGGTGAGACTAGTGTGCTTAAAAAATAGTAATACTCTGAACCCGCTTCAGGGCTAGTAGTGTGCCTAAAAATAGTTATATTCTGCACCGTGTCTGTGCAAGTAGTGTACTTAAAAAATAGTTATATTCTGCACCGTGTCTTTGCGAGTAGTGTGCCTAACAAATAATTATACTCTGCCCCCATGTTTGTGTGAGTAGTGTGCCTAACCAATTTTTTATATTCTCCACCTATGTCTGGGAGTACTGTACGTAAAAACTAATTTAAAATAATCTGCACCCGTGTCTGTGGGAGCAATGCGCGTAAAAACAAATTTTTCTATTCTGCCACCTTGTCTGTGGGAATACTGTGCGTAAAAACGAATTGCTCTACTGTGCGACAGTGTCTGTGGGAGTAGTGTGCGTAATTTTTTTTAAAAAATAATCTGCACCCGTGTCTGTGGGAGCAATGTGTGTAAAAACTGTTTTTTCTATTCTGCAATCGTGACTGTGAGAATACTATGCCAAAAAACCTGTGTGTGTATTTTGCACAAGTCTCTGTGGGGGTACTCTGAAAAAAGCCTCTGTGTGTTTACTCTGCAAAACTGCCTTGATGTGGCTACTCTGAAAACAGCCTGTGTGGGTGTACTATGTAAAACTGCCTTGTTGTGGGTATTCTGAAAACAGTCTGTGTGGGTGTACTCTGCAAAACACCCTTGTTGATTTTTTTTGTTTTATTTTAATTTGGAGAGGCCCCAAAACATTGTGAATGGAAAATAGAACAAGCAAACTGTTGTGGACTCTAGCAATGGCTGGGTGCAGCTGGTATACTTCTTTATTCAGCCAAAGGTATGGTCCTGTGGGATCCACTCCTGGTTCATTTTAATGAATGTGAGCTTGCCTGCTTTGGGTGTGGACAGGCAGATGTGCCTGTCTGTGATCATACCTCCTGCTATGCTAAACAAACCTTCCCACAGTACACTTGTCGAAGGGCAGGCCAGCACTTCCAAGGCTTAAAAGGGCAAGCTCAGGGCATGTGTCTAATTTGGAGACCAAGAAGTTAAATGGGGCAGACCCATCACTCAGTACGTAGAGACGTGTGTACACATACTCTTCCACCATGTTTTTGAAACTGTCATGCTTCTGCATTTGATCTCTGGAGCTTGTGGTCTGTGGTCAGCTTCTCTTTCTGCTGAAACATAGGAGACACACCTTTATTCTGGATGTTTGGGTTCTGTTTTCTGGCTGCAGTCTGTCTAGCTTAACACAGGTGTTTTCATTTGTCCACCTATTACCGTTTAGGTGAAGCCTTTCTGTCCACAAGCAGACCTTTCCTGCTGGTGATAGATTCATTCAGATGTTCTGACATTCTATTGATGTTTGGAGCCAGTTTGTGAGCTAAGGATTTTTGCCTTGCTGTTTCTTTGCTATACTTTGCACCTATCTTCTGCATTTTTAGTAAGTAGGATATATATTTAACAGTAATTGCTTTATTCTTTGTTTGGTAATTGCTTTATTCTTTGTTTACTTACTCTGAGAACTTTCCTTTACTCAGATCACTTCTCCTTTTGTAGTTAATTCATTCTCTGCTCTGCCCTCAACAGCCATTTAGGTAGTTTAGGTACGAGTTGCCATCTCCTAGTTCTGTGGTTAAGGCTATCTCTTTACCTGCAGGTATCACTAGGGACTGCGGTGTCAGGATACCAAGTTTATTGAGAAACCTATTAATCCCAAGTGAGTTGCTACACAGGCATAACTGAAACGATGCCTTCTGCTAATAAGGACTGTATCAGATGGTGGTGCTGGATGTTGTGGCATGCTGAGGAAGGTTTTCCACATTTTGGCCATGCTAAACCTCCCTTCAAAGGTAGTGCCGGTGCCCCAGCTGTGTTGGCAACTTCCTCCTCCTCTGCCTTGTGCTTCCACTGAGCCCCCACTGTCAGGTGAGGATGCAGCCAGTAGTGCGTCTACCAGTGTGCGCTTGTATTCCCACGTTATCAGATCATGCTCTAATGACAGAAGTAAGGATGGCACGTTGTGCTTGTAGTGGGGTGGCTACTCAGTAATCAGTACTTGTAACAATCCAGGCAACTTGGCGGTCATTGAGCAGGCACAGTAGCATGTATTGGCTCATGTGTTCCAGGTTGCCCAGAGGCAATGACAAGCTATCCTCAGTGGGAGGTGTATCGTCTTGGTCCTATGTCTCCATTTAGCCATGCTCCAGTGATGCCCTTGAGCTGCTTTGAGTGCCACCCTGCTATAACCACGGTTCCTCCTCCTCATCCTCAAAAAATGTCTACTGGCTGGATAGTTGTATACCTGGCCGCTGTTGGTACAGGAAGCTATCCTCCGAACCATGTGTGGACGACTGGCCTGCTAATTGTGTGAATGGTCCCTGTTCATCCTCCTCTTCCTCCTGTGCCACCACCTCATCCATCATCGCCTGAAGCATTTTTTCAAGGAAGCATAGAAGTGGGATGGTAACGCTGATGATAGTGCTATCAGTGCTGGCCATGTTGGTGGTGTACTTGAAGCAGCGCAATACGACACACATGTCCCACATGGAGGCCCACTAGTTGGTGGTGAAATGGTGTTGTTGCGCACAGCAGCTCACCCCTGTGTGCTGCAGCTGAAACTCCACTATTGTCTGCTGCTGCTTGCACAGTCTCTCCAGCATATACAAGGTGGCATTCCACCTTGTGGGTTCGTCACATGTGAGGCGGTGAATGGGGAGGCAGAAGTAATGCTGCAGTGCAGACAGACGAGCCCAGAGCTGCTACGAGATTTTTTGTCAGGGAGCTATTTTGAGCTGGCTTTGGTGTGCTCAGTAGCAGCCAACATAATGGCTAAGGGCTGGTTTTGGAGCTTTGTAGCAGCTGACATAATGACTATGGGCTAAACGCGGTGGGCAGTAGCAGCCGTCATAATGGTTAGGGGCCGGTCTTGGTGCACAGTAGCAAACAACGTAATGACTAGAGGCCAAACACGGTACACAGTAGCAGCCAACATTATGGCTAGGGGCTGGTCTCTGCGCTTTGTCGCAGCTGACATAAGGGCTAGGGGCTGGCCGCAGTGGGCAGTAGCAGCCGACGTAATGGCTAGGGGCCAAACGAGGTGCGCAGTAGCAGCCGACATAATGGCTAGGGGCTGGTCTCGGCGCTTTGTAGCAGCTGACATCATGGCTAGGGGCTGGCCGCTGTGCACAGTTGCAGCCGACGTAATGGCTAGGGGCCGGTCTCGGCGCTTTTGCACCCTGCTCCCTCTTTTGCTGTGCAGCTGGGGCAGCATGACCACTACCTCTTCCTCCGAACTACCCCATCAGTCAGATGGCCTTGACTCCATGTGGGGTCTAGGAAATCATCATCACCCATCGCGTCATGGCATCTCTCCAGTCTGTCCTTAATTCTTCTGCCTTACTAATCCACTTCTGTCCTTGCTACCCCTATGCTTCTCCCCTCTGCAAATCCCTTCATTGTATCCCAATTCCACAGCGTATCCACTTGAAACTACTCACACTGACCTATAAAGCCGTCCATAATGTGTCTCCCCCATATATCTCTAAACTAATCTCCCGATATCTCCCACCACTTAATCTCTGGTCCTCCCAAGATCTCCTTCTCTCCACAATCATACGTTCCTCATCCAATTGCCTACAACACTACTCCTGAATATCCCCCATCCTGTAGATTTCCGTGGCCCAACATGTCCGATTATCCCCTATATTCGGAACTTTCAAGCAGAACTTAAAAGCACATCTCTTTTAATCAACTGCTTACAGCCTGCAATAACTCCGCTGCCACCTTACCACTACCAGAGCTTCCGCCTCACCATCACCGGAGCTGCGGCAACCCCCGAACTTACTATCTCCTTCCCTATTATCCTGTAGAATGTAAGGCCGCAAGAATAGGGTCCTCTCCCCTCTGTACCTGTCTGTCACTATTAGTTGGTTCATTGTAATTTCTATTTGTGTTTCGCATGTAACCCCTCCTCATGTACATCACCATAAAATCAATGGTGCTCTAAACATAAATAATAATAATCCCACGCATGATGCTCCACCCAGTCCTCAACCCTTCCCTCCTTGCTGGTCTACACACAAGAGAAAGTCACAGCAGTAGCCACCTGTGTTTGGTCATCATCATCATGAGAGATATGCTGCGGTGGTTCACTGACCGTTTGCACTATCCCTCCCACGTACTCATTCTCAAACAGAATAAGTGGTTGGGCATCAGTGCACTCAATCTCTTCCACTTGTGGGGCATGGCCAGGTGGATGGCCTCAAAAAGCAGAAGAGACTGCGGCTCAGATTGCTTGCCTAATTTTCAAGGGGGTGAGGTGGAAGACAGATGCCAATGGGCCGCATGTGCAAAATCTGAGCTTCTGGGAGGAAGAAAAAGCAAAGGAACCGATAGCATTCTCAGCCATCCAATCTAAAACCACCTCTACTTGTTCTGGCCTCACCAGTCATCCAGCGGTACTCAGGCCTACGAATTTACATTGAACATCCTGTCGCCTGAGTGCACCAGAGGAAGATGTTTCATTTTGGCGTGTAACAGGCAGAGATCGACCACGTCCTCTCTCTCCCTGTAGCAACTACCCCACCACAAGAAGCAACATGGCCACGTCCCCTATTTGATGCTCTCCTCATTCTTTGTACCCCAAAAAAGTGAAGAGTAATACAGGGCCTGTATACAGAGAGAGTGGCAAGCAGATTATTACTCTGCCTGTATGCAGAATGCCCCCACAGAGCCTGTTTTCAGAGTACACCCAAAAAAATAAATAAAAACAAAACTCAAAAACAGTATTGGCTACCTCCTCCTCCTCTCCTCCACTTGGACCTGCGCCTCCTGGTTCAAGATCAAGACCAGAGACGTCCATTGGACCAGAACCACACTGTGAGTATAACAAAAAGGTATTTTTGGGGATCTACAGAGGTGATTGGTGACATACATACATACAGCATACTAGAATGCTATAACAGAGGGCAATTATACTGGGAAAACTAGTTGACAGGTTCCCTTTAAATGCTTTTGCCTATCTCAGACAGCAGCATTTGAAGTGATCGCAGGGTGCTGAAAAGTTGTTAAGGCAGCCAGGGTCCTGCTGAAGTTCCTCTACATACTAAAAGAGTAACATGAATTATGATTAATCAGGATTTCTACACCAAACATCCCTTTTAAGAAAAGTAATTGATAAAAAGGCAGAAAAACCAGGCTGTAGACAAGGTGGATAGCAGATGGGGAAAAAAAGTGCAGTCCTCGAGCTTGAACTATGAAAGTAAGTGAAGACAGCAGCACCCGGAATGCACACCGAGCTCACATCCAACCTACATTACTGGGAGAGACGCTCCTGGAAGAGAAAAGCTTGACATTTGGATAAGTCTGCAAACTGAATATCAGGAAAACTGTAACTTATTGTATGAATGAAGATTGCAGATTAAAATGTAGTGCTAATTTAATAAGTAAAGGTAGCCAATAACATATATAAAAATAATTTATTTCCATATCAAAGGTGTCCATCGTTTTTAAGGTGTTCACATAAAGAGTTAATATCTGCATACAACATAGAATTGTCTTACTCAATGTAATCAGTAAGCTAAAGACTATATCTCATCTAACTGCCTGATGGGAGCCATGTTAATAAGCATATATTCAAGCTGTTCGATTCTGTGCTCAGCTAAAATAGAATGGATTTATGATTTATATATTCCTGCCTACTTTGCATACAATAATATGCTGGCATAGAGGGCCAGACAAAAGTGGTATTTCATTCTTGTGAAAACTTCTACAGAATAAAATTTAGTGGTTTCTAAATTAAAAGAAAATAATCAGAATCCCAATAAAATGTTTAAGAAAATGCTGCTCAAGTTGAAAATTATCAGAGGGAGATTCAATAAAAATTATTTTTCTTCATTTAAGTTTTCAATCTACTTACGAGTTGTTCTTCTACTTTTTCTTTAACCCCTTCCCAACATAACACATATTACGCTATACAGCCAGAACCTGCAGCAACAACCGGAGTTAGCTCCAGTCGCTGCTTTTAACCATTACAATTTCTGACAATGGTATTAAAATGGCACAATTGGGGAAAAATAAAAATATATTTTTTATAAAGCTCTACAGTTTTTAATCAATATAATAATAATAATAATAATAAATCTGAATAACCATGATGCCAAGTCATTTTTACT
The DNA here is from genome assembly GCF_046119375.1 of Phyllobates terribilis. Taxonomy (NCBI): domain Eukaryota; kingdom Metazoa; phylum Chordata; class Amphibia; order Anura; family Dendrobatidae; genus Phyllobates; species Phyllobates terribilis. Next base: position 731,363,912 of record NW_027362763.1, on the reverse strand, counting down.
GAGGATCCCCTTACCCCCAAAAAATAAAAGCTGAATTGCCATTTTTTTCACCATTTCAACCCACAAAAAAGGAGCCTTCATATTGATACATTTTCTGAAAATAAGTGAGGAAGAGTAGGAAAAAACAAAAGTGGAAAGAGGAGAAAAGAAGCAGCTGCTCTGTCGATTTGACAGTAGTGGTCTGTGACAGAGATCTGCACCGGGCAGAACGGGCAGGCAGTTAGCAACTACCTGCCTGTTTTAAGGCGCGTAGGAAAAAAAAAAAAAATAGTCCTGGATAACTCCTTTAAAGACTCTCACTTGCCTATAGTTTTGTATTTCATATCCACATTAAAGTGTATTATCATTGTCATTTAATCAGAATAGGAAATAAATGCATAGTCTTTTAGATCTTGTGGTCATTATTATGTCCTGACCAGTTTTGGATCACCATACTTGGATTATTTTCAGTTATAAATCAATCATTTACTTTGAGAGTGAAGTGTCCTATCCTGAACAGTCTGCCAGATGTATACATACTGCAACATCAGCCCTCACTGCAGCAATAAATGAGATGGAAACCCTAAACAGAGCCCCTCCTCTCTGTTATATGTGTATGAGCTGTATATGTGGCGCCCCTGCGGGTTCAGTCGCCACAGAGGTACTGCATCTCACCCAGAGGTGTAGTATCCCACTCTCAGGTAAGGATGGAGTACTGCCCGGGACCCAAACATCTGCATCTAATACTACACCACTCCAGACCAGCAGGAGGGGCAAGATGCACTGCTCTGCTGCTGAGCCCTGTAGTGGGTGTGGGTGGAGGAAGCAGTACAGGGGAGCACTAGAGTAGAAGGATATAAAAAGGGGAAGCCATCTTGGGAGTTCAGTTCAGTGCAGTTCAGTCAGAGGAGGACAGTGAAAGGAGCAGGAGCTCTGCAGGAGCTCTGCTCGGGAGGAGCGGGCCTGAGTGAGAGAGGCCCAGGAAGAGAGACTGAAGGGAAGAGAGGAGCAGGGAGAAAGGCTCCAGAAGAAAGAGTGGATCCTAGGGTTACGGGGAGTGCAGGAGGCCACCCGTATGCCCGAATCTACCAGGAGTGGAACGATCAGCCGCAGAGGGGACCGGCCCCTAACTAGTGAGAATTGCAATATTCAGCTAGAAACCAGAGGCTTCTACATTTCCAGGGTGTAGTTGCCACAGCCGCAATTACTCGCCAAAAAGGTAGCCACACAGCATCCAGGGAACTCCTGGTTGCCTGCCAAGATCTGAGGTTACCGGCTTGGGACACTGTTTGCGAGGTGCAGGGCAGGAGGGTGAGAGCCATCGCAGGCAGACGACCAGGAGGGGCACACAGAAAGGGGTCCCGCTAAGTGCTCTTGAATTACCTGAGGGTTTGTGTGGCGCCCCTGAGGGTTCGGTCGCCACAGAGGTACTGCATCTCACCCAGAGGTGTGGTATCTCACTCTCAGGTAAGGAAGGAGTACAGATCGGGACCCTAACACCTGCATCCAACACATACCCGCGGTGGGGGTAGGGTGAGATTGCTCCTAAGGGAGAGCACAGTCCCGGGTCCCTAGCTGTTGGGAGGGGCTATGTAGTGAGTATGGGTGGAGGAAGTAGCTTAGGGGAGCACATGAGAGGAAGGTATACATAGAGAAGCCATCTTGTAAGGAAGAGTTCAGTTCAGTCCAGTCTGAACAGTCTACAGGAGAGGAGTGGAGCAGGGTTCTGTAGGAGCTCTGCTCAGGCAGAGGGCCTGAGGAGAGGCCCAGGACTGAAGGAGAAGGAGAGAGGAGCAGGAAGGGCTCCAGGAATGAAGGAAGGGACCCAGGGGTACGGGCAGTGCTGGAGGCCACCCGTATGCCCGAATCTACCAGGAGGTGGAGGGGTCAGGCCACACAAAGGAGACCGGTCCCTCAACTAGCAGAGCACTTGATGTCTCAACTAGAAACCGGAGGCTGCAGTATTTCAAGTCCTGCAGCCAACAGTCCATATCAGTCTCACCAAGAAGGTAGCTATAGAGGACCCAGGGGACGGAACAGACGTCGCCCGACAATGCCCGCAGGTACCGGATTGGGACACTTGGTATGAGGTGCAGGGAGACGGCCAGAGAGAGAACACACAGAAGGGGGTCCCGCTAAGTATTCCGGATGCATCTGAGGGTTGGCTGAACCCCTCCCTGAGTAAGCGCAGCATGACACTGGTACCTGTAACTTGGACTGCAATAACCATGAGTAAAGACCCTGAGGACTGCACCCCATTGTCTCTGTGATTATTGCTGTGCCATCAAACGCTGCACTACAACACCCAGCATCATCACCTATAACATCTACACTGCCATGTAGCTAAGCTCTACCTGTGGAGAGCTGAACCAACCCTGCTGCACTAACACCCGCTCCTGAGGTTCTGCACAGCAGCAGTGGCTCCACATAGCCGCATACCACAGGTGGCATCACGAACTATATATATCTAGAAATTTATTAATCCCTTGTAAATAACTCCCTCAGATTGACCGCCCTGGGTCACGGACCGCCACTGTGACATCTTCCCCAAACAACGACCGGCCCGGCACCGAGTACCCCACGGCCCAGGGGGCGCGTCATCTTCTGAACCCCTCCCTGAGTAAACACCGGACGACGTGGGTGGTTATGAACTGCAGTTGTAACCAGGAGCAACATGATAATCATGAGTAAATCCTGAAGACTGCACCCCACTGTCTGTGAATTATTGCTGCGCCATCATCCCCTACACCACACTGCACAACAACAGTTACTTCATCATTAACCATCACCGCACCACCCTGGAGCTTATCTCTACCTGTGGAGAGCTGAACCAACTCTGCTGCATTACCAACAGCTCCAGAGGACCTGCTCCGCAGCGGTGGCTCCGTATAGCCGCATACCACAGGTGGCGTCATGAACATGAAACATAAAAACTATAATCCTTTTCTTTAAAACCCCTTTTATTGACCGCCCTGGGTCACGGACCTGGTCACCGCCACTGCAACATCTCCCCTAGCAATGACCGCCCCGGCTACTGAGTACCCACCACGGCCCAGGGGGCGCATCATGTACAAGCGGGGATAAATGGTGCTGACACTCAGTAGGATATAGAGAAAAAGGGACAAGAGCTCAAGGAGAGCAGTATAGTGGGGAAGGATAGATTAATCTTAAAGCTGCATAGTGCGAGACAGAGGAGAGATTAAGCAAAAAAATATACAGATATTACAGCATTGTATCGCAGTGGATTCCTTCTGTGAGGTAAAACATAATAACAGGCAGTGAAATGTTTTACTTCACAAAAACAATCATCTGTGAATCCATACTGTAATGTCTGTATACTCTCTTTTGATTCCTCCCCTGCTCAGGAGATGTGGTATGATCAGACCATGCCCCTGTACGGTCAGACATAGCCATTACACAGTACACAGCAGGGGCACATTTATAAGATTATCTCAGCACAGGAACATTTTATTTAAACACCTCCAATTGTGGAACTTATTATTATTCCAAGATCTATTGGTTAAAGTTTACTTTGTATGTGGAAAAACCCCTTTAAGGCAGTTGAACTTCAAGGGTACAGTTAGTGGTCAGCTGGTTGTATTACAAGTAACAACTATCACCAGTAAAAACTCTTTAATAAATAGCCATCATGATTTAGTTAACCTCTACTGAAAAGTGTAAGGAAAGAAGTCATAGTCATGCACTTGATCAATACAAAATGACCTCCGTCTAGTCATCTGGGCGGTGGCATTACTACACGGTTGCATTATTGGCTGTGGTATGACTGTGACTAGTCCTGCATTCCTGGATGTAATCATGCCAATTGTGTTGTGATTGACATAGCAAAGAGTGTTCAATGTCACAGAATGGTTCCTGAAACAATTGGCATGCTTTGTTGCAATGAATTGAAGTTTACTTGCCCCAATTTCATCTGTGTACATCAACCACACCATGCCTGGGCTTCATAACTAGTCATAGAAACAGCATCACTAGTAAGAGGTCACTTAGTTTCATTACACACTTGGTTATAACTAGTGTTGAGCGAGCACTAAAATGCTCGGGTGCTCGAAGCTCGGGCCGAGCTCGCCATGATACTCGGGTGCTCGACCCGAGCAACGAGCTCAATGTTAGTCTATGGGAGACCCGAGCATTTTTGCGGCGGCACCCCCGGCAGTCTTTTAAAAGCCTAACAAGTGCCCAAAACGATAGTGACAGTGCTCAAATGACATGGGGACAGCATGAGGATCGCCCCAGGAAGCATTTCTGACCCCCAGGTCACTGCTGTCAACAACGTGGTCAGAGGTATTAAGCCACTTTTAAGGGCTCACAAAAAAATGTTCAAAAACGAAACTGAAACTGTTTTCCTGTGAAATATGTTAAGGAAGTTCCTTTTCAGGGTAAAGACTTGTGTATAAGGTAAAATAAATAACAAAAAAAAAAAAATACTCCTCCACACCTTGGACTATGTTCACAAGTAGCATTTTTTATGCATTTTTGCACTTTTGTATTGCTTTCAACCGTGACAAATGCATTCACCGGGAAATGTCATTTTAACATTTTACAAACTTATCTAGCCATGTGCTGTGTGACACATGCATACAGTGCTGAAAAGACATAGGAACAGCATGGGGACGAACCCTGGAAGCATCTCTGACACCCAGGTCACTGCCTAAAAGTATGCCCATCTGAAGTCATCCTTGCCGCATCGGAAGATGAAGACTTGCAACTATCCCCGTGCAAGTCCTTCTCCCAGAGCAGTGTTCAATTGTACCACCCCCATTCCTTGCAATGCAAGCGCAAGTATGCAGCCTGCCACCCACCCACCCCCAGGCTGCAATACCATACTGCTTGCTTGCACTTGAAATTGGGCCTTTTAGGCATGTGGAGGCGGAATCTGGCCACCACGTCATGGCTGCGTTGGCGGCCTGGTATCCATACTCGGTCTCCAGCCGCCAGGGGGTGGCCGGGTGTCCATATTCGGTCCCCAGTCGCCCCGTGGCCGGGTGTCCACACACGGTCCCCAGCCGCCTGGGGGCGGCCGGGTGTCCATAAACGGTCCCCAGCCGCCCCTATTTCTCCTGTCACCTTCCCACACACTTTTCTTAGCCTGGCCTGCTTTAGGGCAGCATTGGACGAGCCCAACAGAGAACCAGACTCCTCTGGTAGGCCCTGGCTTCTCCATCAGGGGAGTTGAGAGTGCCAAGGTGAGGAGCATGATGATGATGATAGAAGTTAGTGTGGCACCCCAGGGGTCTGGTTTCCACAGTAACAGCAATGTTATGTCTGAGAGCAGGTGGGAGGTCTCTTGGTCAGGGATCCTGTGCATGCCACACCTCCTGCCCAGTCCTGGGAGGGGAAGATCTTCCCCTATATAAACCTGGGGCTGAGGCAGGGTTAGGGAGTTCAGAGGGAGAGTTCAGCCAGGAGGGCTGACAGGGAGCTGTGGCTCCGGCTGGGCCCAGCTCCAGGGCCAGGCCTGAAGCAGCTATGGGAAGAAACAACAGGAGCTCTGTGGGAGCAGTGTTGCAAGGAGTCAGGGGCTGGCAGCTGCAGAGCTCGCCCTGACTGAGAAGATTTCTTACCGGACCCGGAGTCCGAGGCTGTGGGGACTAACTCCTACCCAGCAGCAGAATCCGTCAGGCAGGGGATTTCAGGTCCTCTGGCCAAGAAACCCGAAGGCACGGTCACACGCGTGGGACCAGCACCGCCGTCGTGGAGCGGAAGCTACTAGAAGGCCCCGAGTCACCGGCCATACGGGTGAGCACCACACGGTACACTCAGGGACGTGGGCTACTTATACCCGCTTCTAGCAAGGTAGCCAGAAGAGTACAGTTAGTTTGGGGGGCCTACAACTCCGCCTGGCCAGGGGAGATCCCATCTGCTCAAGGACTGACCAGGCCCAAATCGCTAGCCAGTACTCCGGGAGGGTCTATCGTTGTCACCAGTAAAGACCCTGAACTACAACGTACCGTCTCTGAGTGGTTCCTGCTACCCCCATCATCCACGTCGGCTGCCCTGAGGCCATACCCCTCCCGTTGGGGGTTATACCATCCACGCTGCACCATCCTTCCACCGGCCTCAGCGGTCTGCCCTGCAGCGGCAGCTCCATAGCTGCATTCAACGGGTGGCGTAGTCGTCCAACATCTACCGCTGATACAGCGCCACTTAGTCTGACTCCCTGGGCACGGACCGGATCACCGCCACGAGACTACAACCCTCAAGAGATCCGGCTCCGGGTAAGCTCCCGCGTGCGCAACGCAGAGCGACACAGGCCCAGGGGCGCGTCAACTTTTGGCGTAGTCGGCAGGATTTCGTGCCCGCAACCACCGGGTACTGCGTGCCTGAAAAAGACTGTTCAAACTTTCCAGTGGTGAAGATTCCCGCCATCCGGCGCCATCTTCAGCCTTCTTCCCGCCATCGGTGAAGATTCCCGCCATCCGGCGCCATTTTCAGCCTTCTTCCCGCCTTCCGTGGAGTTTTCCCGCCGTTGGACGCCATCTTGAGGACACCGCGCGGGAAGAAGAGGGGCGTGGACTCCGAAAGCGCGCGAGAACTGAAGCCCCGCCTCACGTCCGGACGTTGCGTAAGGTCCTGGAAGGAGCCCAGCAGACGCCGACGTCACATGAGCAAGACGGAAGGTCCTCAACCCTGACGATCCACTGCGGAGCCGCGGCCTACGGAAGAGGATCATCGCAAGGTAGGCCACGTTCCACTAGGGGGGAGAAGGATGTCGGATACGGAGGAGAGCTTCACCGCTTCAACCCCCGCCAGCGCCACCGCTGTTGCGGTCATGCCTTTCACCATGCCCTATATCCCGGGGGCAGCCTGGCTACCCCAGTACTCAGTGGAGTCACATACCCTGCATGACTTTAGAGAAAAGCTGGATAGCCTCTTCCAGGTGTACCCCCTCACAGAGGAGCAAAAAGTGAGCATCCTGGTGGCCCAATTAACCGGGGCAGCCCAAAGGGAGGTAAAGTCCTGGCCACCTGGGGGGAGGACTGTCGCAGAGATACTAACCCAGCTAACCGAGGAGGAGCTGCAGTACAATCAATACGAAGAAAGCCAAGAGGACCCGGACGGGTCTGAGGACTACACTCAGGAGGGAGCACAAAGAGGACATAGCTACTGAAGGGAAGTAGCGTGAATAAAGAGCTGTACATAGTTACCCGTTAGGGTACAAGGACTGCTGCTAATTAAAATATGGTCCCCGTTGGGATTAGTGAATTGTTCCCCGTGTGTCCCTATCCCTTACCAGGCTGAGGACTGTGAGCAGCCATCCCCTATCCCTTACCAGGCTGAGGACTGTGAGCAGCCAATCCTTATCCCCACTGGCCGAGGACTGAGAGCGGCCATATCCTGTAAATAATTATGTGTTTCTAGTAATTTATGGGAGTCTTTGGTGGATTTACCGGGAATCCTTTGTACATGGTTGGAGCGTAACCCAGGAATGGACTAAAGACTGTTAAGGACTCGGGGCAGGACAGACCCCTACCTGGTTACGTCTCCCTGTTTTGGTGAAATGGACACCTTTGTTTTCTTCAAAGACTGCACCCGGTTGCGGACACGCCGTAACCATCTTTATGTGTTTTTCTTATTGTATTATTATTGTTTATACCTTGCTATGTTTTTCTAAAAATATGTTTAGTCCCGGAGTACTAAATTTCACTAGGGGGGAATGTGGCACCCCAGGGGTCTGGTTTCCACAGTAACAGCAATGTTATGTCTGAGAGCAGGTGGGAGGTCTCTTGGTCAGGGATCCTGTGCATGCCACACCTCCTGCCCAGTCCTGGGAGGGGAAGATCTTCCCCTATATAAACCTGGGGCTGAGGCAGGGTTAGGGAGTTCAGAGGGAGAGTTCAGCCAGGAGGGCTGACAGGGAGCTGTGGCTCCGGCTGGGCCCAGCTCCAGGGCCAGGCCTGAAGCAGCTATGGGAAGAAACAACAGGAGCTCTGTGGGAGCAGTGTTACAAGGAGTCAGGGGCTGGCAGCTGCAGAGCTCGCCCTGACTGAGAAGATTTCTTACCGGACCCGGAGTCCGAGGCTGTGGGGACTAACTCCTACCCAGCAGCAGAATCCGTCAGGCAGGGGATTTCAGGTCCTCTGGCCAAGAAACCCGAAGGCACGGTCACACGCGTGGGACCATCACCGCCGTCGTGGAGCGGAAGCTACTAGAAGGCCCCGAGTCACCGGCCATACGGGTGAGCACCACACGGTACACTCAGGGACGTGGGCTACTTATACCCGCTTCTAGCAAGGTAGCCAGAAGAGTACAGTTTGTTTGGGAGGCCTACAACTCCGCATGGCCAGGGGAGATCCCATCTGCTCAAGGACTGACCAGGCCCCAATCGCTAGCCAGTACTCCGGGAGGGTCTATCGTTGTCACCAGTAAAGACCCTGAACTACACCGTACCGTCTCTGAGTGGTTCCTGCTACCCCCATCATCCACGTCGGCTGCCCTGAGGCCATACCCCTCCCGTTGGGGGTTATACCATCCACGCTGCACCATCCTTCCACCGGCCTCAGCGGTCTGCCCTGCAGCGGCAGCTCCATAGCTGCATTCAACGGGTGGCGTAGTCGTCCAACATCTACCGCTGATACAGCGCCAATTAGTCTGACTCCCTGGGCACGGACCGGATCACCGCCACGAGACTACAACCCTCAAGAGATCCGGCTCCGGGTAAGCTTCCGCGTGCGCAACGCAGCGCGACACAGGCCCAGGGGCGCGTCATTAGCATCTGCTTTGTTTTCTTGGAATGCAAGCGTAAGTGTGCAGCCTGCCACCCACCCACCCCCAGGCTGCAATACTATACTGCTAGCTTGCACTTGAAATGGGGCCTTTAAGTTTGGAGGAGGCCGAAGCTAGCCACTACCTCATGGCTGCTTCGGCAGCGAGGTATCCATACTCAGTCCCCAGCCGCCCGGGGGCCGGGTGTCCACGCTCGGTCCCCAGCCGCCAGGGGGCGGCCGGGTGTCCATAAGTGGTCCCCATCCGCCCGTATTTCTCCTGTCACCTTCCCACACACTTTCCTTACTAGCCTGCTTTAGGGCAGCATTGGACGAGCCCACCAGACAACCAGACTCCTCCGGTAGGCCCTGGCTTCTCCATCAGGGGAGTTGAGAGTGCCAAGGTGAGGAGCATGATGATGATGATAGAAGTTAGCATCTGCTTTGTTTTCTTGGAATGCAAGCGCATGTATGTAGTAGCAGCTAGGCCCCAGCCGCCCCTATTTGTCCTGGTGTGCCTTATACAAAAGATTAAGCGCGCATACAAAAACATTACCTGTGCCCTCCCCAGTGCATTTAGTGGGAAAGACAGCCTATTCCGCTGTAGTGTGTGCATGCCAAACCCATGTTCATGGTACATGCGAAGATGCCTCCCACCCTTCACCTGTCGTTGCAGACTTGCAACTATCCCCGTTCAAGTCCTTTTCCCAGGGCAGTGTTCAATTGTACCTCTCCCATTCCTTGCAATGCAAGTGCAAGTATGCAGCCTGCCACCCACCCACCCACCCCCAGGCTGCAATACCATACTGCTAGCTTGCACTTGAAATGAGGCATTTTAGTTTGGAGGAGGCCGAAGCTGGCCACTACCTCATGGCTGCTTCGGCAATGAGGTATCCATAATCAGTCCCCAGCCGCCCGGCGGCCGGGTGTCCACGCTCGGTCCCCAGCCGCCAGGGGGCAGCCGGGTGTCCATACTCGGTCCCCAGCCGCCCCGTGGCCGGGTGTCCATAAACCGTCCCCAGCCGCCCCAATTTCTCCTGTCAACTTCCCCCCACACACTTTTATTAGCCCGGCCTGCTTTAGGGCAGCATTGGACGAGCCCACCAGAGAACCAGACTCCTCCGGTGGGCCCTGGCTTCTCCATCAGGGGAGTTGAGAGTGCCAAGGTGAGGAGCATGATGATGATGATAGAAGTTAGCATCTGCTTTGTTTTCTTGGAATGCAAGCGCATGTATGTAGTAGCAGCTAGGCCTGAGGTGGTCAGCGTTTTGGCGCATATCCTACCTCCTCCGAGGATTGCTGGATGTTTTCCTGCTACTATCCCAGTTCTATGACTCCCGTTAAAACAAAACTTCAGGTGATAAATGATGGATGAGGTGGTGGCAAAGGAGAAAGAGCAGGAGGAACAGGGACCATTCACATCAATATCAGGCCAGTCAACCACATATGTCTTGTAGGATATGTTTCTGTAACAAAAGGAGTGGTTCGGCTACTCAGTTATAGGGCATACAGTGAGTGCAATGCCTACCAAAAATTTTGAGGCACTCCAATGCCCCTTGGAAATGACATGGAGGTCAGAGGGCCTTAACTAAACCATTTTTTCCATTTATAGCAACTGGGTCACCTGTACACTGTTGGCCTAAGCAGTGAATGGAAGGCTTTCCAAAAATTATGAGGAACTGCAATGCCCCTTGAAACAGACGTGGATTACAGCGCACTAAAAACCTTCTACCCATTATTGGAGAGTGGGTCTCCCTTAGTTTTCACCTTTGCATTGAAAAGCAAAAGCTGACTAAAATTAGGAGGAAATGCAATGACCGTTGGAAGAGTCGTGGAGGTTAGAGGTAATTAAAAACAAAATTTCAATGCCCCTTGGAAGAGCTGTGGAGTTCAGAGTGGCTTAAGAAGACACTTTTAATGCTCCTTTGAAGAGACGTGGAGGTCACAGTAGCTTAACAAGACGGTTTTAATGCCCCTTGGAATAGTGGTGGAGGTCACAGTAGCTTAAGAAGACGGTTTGAATGCCCCTTGGAAAAGTGGTGGAGGTCACAGTAGCTTAACAAGATGGTTTGAATGCCCCTTGGAAGAGACGTGGAGGTCCCAGTAGCTTAACAAGACGCTTTTAATGCCCCTCGGAAAAGTGGTGGAGGTCGCAGTAGCTTAACAAGATGCTTTTAATGCCCCTCAGAAGAGACGTGGAGGTCCCAGTAGCTGAACAAGATGGTTTTAATGCCCCCTGGAAAAGTGGTGGAGGTCACAGTAGCTTAACAAGACGGTTTTAATGACCCCTTACAAGAGCCATACAGTACAGCATCTTAAAAATATTATTCCCATTATTGGGGAGTGGGTCTCCCATAGTCTTTGCTTGTGCCTTCCAAGCAAAAGCTGCCAAAAATTGGGACGGAGGAACTTGCAATGCCCCTTACAAGAGCCATGCATACAGCATATTACAAACATTATTCCCATTATTGGGGAGTGGGTCTCCCATAGTCTTTGCTTATGCCTTCCAAGCAAAAGCTGCCAAAAATTAGGATGGAGGAACTTGTAATGCCCCTTACAAGAGCCATGCAGTACAGCATATTACAAACATTATTGCCATTATTGGGGAGTGGGTCTCCCATAGTCTTTGCTTATGCCTTCCAAGCAAAAGCTGCCAAAAATTAGGAGGAAATGCAATGCCCGTTCGAAGAGTCGTGGAGGTTAGACTTACTTAAAAACAACATTTAACAAGACGCTTTTAATGCCCCTCAGAAGAGACGTGGAGGTCCCAGTAGCTTAACAAGACAGTTTTAATGCCCCTTGGAAAAGTGGTGGAGGTCACAGTAGCTTAACAAGACGCTTTTAATGCCCCTCAGAGGAGACGTGGAGGTCCCAGTAGCTTAACAAGACAGTTTTACTGCCCCTTGGAAAAGTGGTGGAGGTCACAGTAGCTTAACAAGACGGTTTGAATGCCCCTTGGAAGAGACTTGGAGGTCCCAGTCGCTTAATAAGATGGTTTGAATGCCCCTTGGAAGAGACGTGGAGGTCCTAGTAGCTTAACAAGATGGTTTTAATGCCCCTCAGAAAAGTGGTGGAGGTCACAGTAGCTTAACAAGACGCTTTTAATGCCCCTCAGAAGAGATGTGGAGGTCCCAGTAGCTTAACAAGATGGTTTTAATGCCCCTTGGAAAAGTGGTGGAGGTCACAGTAGCTTAACAAGATGCTTTTAATGCCCCTCAGAAGAGACGTGGAGGTCCCAGTAGCTTAACAAGACGGTTTTAATGCCCCTTGGAAAAGTGGTGGAGGTCACAGTAGCTTAACAAGATGCTTTTAATGCCCCTTGGAAGAGACGTTGATGTCCCAGTAGCTTAACAAGACGGTTTTAATGCCCCTTGGAAAAGTGGTGGAGGGCACAGTAGCTTAACAAGATGGTTTGAATGCCCCTTGGAAGAGACGTGGAGGTCCCAGTAGCTTAACAAGATGGTTTGAATGCCCCTTGGGAGAGACGTGGAGGTCCCAGTAGCTTAACAAGATGGTTTGAATGCCCCTTGGAAGAGACCTGGAGGTCCCAGTAGCTTAACAAGACGGTTTAATGCCCCTCGGAAAAGTGGTGGAGGCCGCAGCAGCTTATCAAGATGCTTTTAATGCCCCTCAGAAGAGACGTGGAGGTCCCAGTACCTTAACAAGACGGTTTTAATGCCCCTTGGAAAAGTGGTGGAGGTAACAGTAGCTTAACAAGTCGCTTTGAATGCCCTTCAGAAGAGACTTGGAGGTCCCAGTAGCTTAACAAGACGGTTTTAATGCCCCTTGGAAAAGTGGTGGAGGGCACAGTAGCTTAACAAGATGGTTTGAATGCCCCTTGGAAGAGACGTGGAGGTCCCAGTAGCTTAACAAGATGGTTTGAATGCCCCTTGGGAGAGACGTGGAGGTCCCAGTAGCTTAACAAGATGGTTTGAATGCCCCTTGGAAGAGACCTGGAGGTCCCAGTAGCTTAACAAGACGGTTTAATGCCCCTCGGAAAAGTGGTGGAGGCCGCAGCAGCTTATCAAGATGCTTTTAATGCCCCTCAGAAGAGACGTGGAGGTCCCAGTACCTTAACAAGACGGTTTTAATGCCCCTTGGAAAAGTGGTGGAGGTCACAGTAGCTTAAAAAGTCGCTTTTAATGCCCCTCAGAACAGACTTGGAGGTCCCAGTAGCTTAACAAGACGGTTTTAATGCCCCTTGGAAAAGTGGTGGAGGTCACAATAGCTTAACAAGACGGTTTGAATGCCCCTTGGAAAAATGGTGGAGGTCGCAGTAGCTTAACAAGACGGTTTGAATGCCCCTTGCAAGAGACGTGGAGGTTCCAGTAGCTTAACAAGACGGTTTTAATGCCCCTTACAAGAGCCATACAGTACAGCATCTTAAATATATTATTCCCATTATTGGGAAGTGGGTCTCCCACAGTCTTTGCTTACGCCTTCCAGGCAAAAGCTGACAAAAATAAAGACGGAGGAACTTTCAATTATGGCAACACGGAAAACAGTCACCCTGGTGGTATAGTGGTGGTGGAGGCTGAGGATAAGGTGAAGAGCAAAAAACAGCTGAAATGAGGAAGCATATACCCATGTGTGGGTGTGAAGCGGTGCATGTGAATATACCTCCCGAAATAACGCAGTGGATTTGACTTTATGTTACTCTGCTGTCATTTGGTGGTGATGAGAAGTCTGGCCCAATCCAGCCCTTGTTCATTGTGATAAGGGTCAGCTTGTCAGCATTGTCAGTTGACGGGCGAGTGCGCATATCAGTTATAATTCCCCCAGCGGCACTAAAAACACGCTCCGATAACACGCTAGCGGCAGGGCAGGCCAGGACCTCCAAGGTGTACAGAGCGAGTTCATTCCAAGTGTCCAACTTGGAAACCCAATAATTAAAAGTCACAGAGGAATCACGGAGGATGCTGGTACGGTCGGAAAGGTACTCCCTCACCAACTTTTGAAACTTTCCACTCCTTGTGAGAGTACCCCGCGCCTCAGGGTCTGTCCGAAGGGAGGGTCTGAGAAAACTGTCCCAGAACATTGACAGTGTTCCCCTGCCTCTGCTGGATTGGAGTTGCATCTCTCTCACATGTACACATTGGTTGGGCAACGAACTGTGACCTCTGCCGCTAGCGTGTTCAGATGGGAATTTTTATAACAGTTCTGCAGCAAGGGCCTTCTCGTACTGCCCCATTTTTGTAGACCTCTCCACCTCAGGAGTAAGAGAGTGAAAGTTCTCCTTGTAGCGGGCGTCTAAAAGTGCCACCAAACAGTAATGACTGTCACCCAACATTTTGACAACGCGAGGGTCACGGTTAAGGCAGTGTAACATAAAGTCAGCCATGCGTGCCAGACTGGTAACGGGCAAGACTTCCGTGCCCTCACCGAGATGACGACTGACCATGCTCTCCTCCTCCTCCTCCTCCTCCCCCCTGTCCTCAGGCCACCCATGCTGATCCGACGGTATGACAGTTGTACAGGTACTACCCTCTACAGCGCATGATACAAGCTCCTGTTCTTCCTCCTCCTCCTCCTCCTCCTCTCCCTCATTGTCGCCCAATGCACGATGGGATGAGATGAGGCTGGGCTGTGTGTAATCGACCGCTACGGCTTCTTGATCCATCTCATCATACTCTGGCTGCTATGCCTCCTCTTTAATTCTCTGCAGAGAGCGTTGCAAAAGACAGACAAGTGGAATGCTGATGCTAATGATGGCGTCATCGCCACTCACCATCTTGGTGGACTCCTCAAAGTTTGTCAAGATGGTACATATGTCAGACATCCAGGTCCACTCCTGAGATCTTATGTGTGGAGTCTGACCTGAATATCGACGGCCTTGTTGCAGATGGTACTCCACAACTGCTCTCTTCTGCTCACAAATCCTTTGCAACATGTGGAGGGTAGAGTTCCAACGTGTGGGGACATCACACACCAGTCGCTGTGATGGAAGCTGCAAACGCTGCTGCAACACAGCAAGGACAGCGGAAGCTGTAGCCGACTTGTGAAAATGAGCTGATAGGCGGCGTACTTTGACGAGCAGATCTGGCAACTCGGGGTACAATTTAAGAAACCGCTGAACCACGATGTTAAGCACATGAGCCAGGCATGGTACGTGTGTGATCTCGCCTCGCCTTAGAGCCGCCACCAGGTTACGGCCATTGTCACACACGACCATGCCTGGATGTAGGTTCAGCGGTCTCAGCCACAGATCTGCCTGCTCTTTCACAGCTGTCCACAACTCACAAGCAGTGTGAGGTTTCTCACCTAAGCTTATGAGTTTCAGCACAGCTTGTTGCCGCTTGGCGGAGGCAGTACTGCAGTGCTTCCAGCTTGTAACTGATGTGGTGATATCTGAGATGGAGGCTG
Source organism: Phyllobates terribilis (assembly GCF_046119375.1). Taxonomy (NCBI): domain Eukaryota; kingdom Metazoa; phylum Chordata; class Amphibia; order Anura; family Dendrobatidae; genus Phyllobates; species Phyllobates terribilis. The sequence goes on along the minus strand of NW_027362763.1, from coordinate 731,348,847 downwards.
AACATGAGGAGGAGGAGGAGGATGATGCGCAGGAGCTGTACACTGTGGGGGCAACTCTGATTGACATAGGGCCCGCAATCCTCGGTGTGGGGAAGATGTGTTCCGTCCCAAGGTCCGACTGGGTCCGGCTTCCACTATGTTTACCCAGTGTGCCGTCAGGGAGATGTACCGTCCCTGGCCACAAGCACTTGTCCACGTGTCCGTTGTCAGGTGGACTCTCCCAGTAACTGCGTTGTTGAGTGCACGGCAGATGTTTTGGGACACGTGCTTGCGTAGTGCGGGGGTTGGCACACCTGGCAAAATAGTGTCGGCTGGGGACCGAGTACCGAGGGACGGCCACCGCCATAAGGTTGTGGAAGGATTCCGTCTCCACCAGCCTAAAAGGCAGCATTTCCAACGCAAGCAGTCGTGAAATGTGCGAATTTAGGACTGTGGCCTGTGGGGCGTTGGCTGCGAATTTCCGCTTTCGTTCAAAGGTCTGGGATATGGACAATTGAACGCTGTGGTGGGACGTGGACGTGGACGTTGATGCTGTTTCTTTAGAAACTGCCATAACAAGTGAAGACTGAGAGGAGGGGGCATCTTTGCATGCAGTATGGACAGGGGATTGCCTTGCACACACAACAGGGGGTTCTATTGCACGCACAACAGCGGAAGAAGCAGTGGTGACACTCGCTGACACTGGTCGTGGACCCTGGGGTTCACCCCACAAAGTCGGGTGCTTTGCTGCCGTGTGCCTGATCATGCTGGTGGTGGTCAGGCTGGTAGTTTTGTCACACCTGCTGAAGCTGGCATGGCAGGTGGTACAAATGGCCTTTTTGGGGTTATCATCAGAGTCTTTAAAAAAATTCCAGACTCTGGAAGACCTACAGGTTGTACTGGCAAAGTCCCTCGTGTTGGTGTTACGGGGAACTGTTGCCTGCCTTCTGTGTGCGGCCACCACACTGCTTCTTCCTGCCTGTTGGGGTACTCTGCCTCCCTCACTCTGTGTGCTGCTGGCCTCGCTCTGCATGTCCTCCTGCCACGTTGGGTCAGTTACTAGATCATCCACCATCTCCTCCTCTTCCACTTCCGCACCACGATCCTCCTCCTCACTTGCTGGCAATTGAGTCTCATCATCGTCCACCTCTTGCGACAAATTGCCAGCGTCGACTTCCTGTTGCCGTGGCTGTTCAAATAATTGGGCATCGCTACATGGGATCTCCTCTTTCACCACTTCAAGCGAAGCAGGCGAGGGGCACAAATCTGGAAATGGACTAGTGAACAGCTCTTCAGAGTGTCCAAGTGTGGGATCAGTTGCTGTCTGACGACACTCGGCATGGTGGGAGGAAGGAGCATCAGGGTGAGGAGGAGTATGCGGTCGAGACTCACGGCTACTAAGAGATGACCGTGTGGAAGACAGACCGGAGTTGGTGGTGCTCAAGTAACTGGAAGTATTATCTGCTATTCAATTAATAACCTGTTCACACTGATCAGTTCGCAATACTGGTGTTGTTCTCTGCATCCCTAGTAATTCGGTCAAGAAGTGGGAGCGAGAAGGTGTGGCTGTTGGTTGTGGCACATTTTCACCTTGGCCACGGCCCCGTCCTCTGCACGCACCATCACCAGAACGTCCAGTTCCACGTCCCTTGCCACGCGTCTTGCTCATTGTAAAGGAAGTAAAATAGCTTACACTCGCACTATCAATGGAAAAAGGGTAATAAAAAGTAGATTAGAACCGTGGAAGAGGAAAACCACAGTTCTATTTCTCTGGCCTACACCCGACTCTTTTAAACAATCTGAACAATCAGGGAAAAACTATTACTGTTTTTCTTTACGGAAAAAATACCAAAAGCTGAATAATAGAGATTTTTTCCCTTGGAATGGCAAAACCACAGTTATTGTTTACTGGGGTATACCGGACAATTTTAAATAGATATATCTGCGGCTGAACTGTGAGCGACACATTCAAACTGTTTTTTTTTAGATACAAATGGCCCAAAAGTGGATAATACAGAGATTTGACCCGTGGAACTGCAAAACCACACTTCTGTTTCTCTGGCCTACACCAGACTCTTTTCAACAGATATATTTGTGTCTGAACAATCAGGAGACACTATTACTGTTTTGCTTTACGGCAAAAAATGCCAAAAGCAGGATAATACAGAGATTTGACCCGTGGAACTGCAAAACCACACTTCTATTTCTCGGGCGTACACCAGACTATTTTCAACAGATATATTTGTGTCTGAAAAATCAGGGAGACACTATTGGTTTTTCTTTACGGCAAAAAGTGCCCAAAGCAGGATAATACAGAGATTTGACCCGTGGAACTGCAAAACCACACTTCTATTTCTCGGGCCTACACCAGACTATTTTCAACAGATATATTTGTGTCTGAAAAATCAGGGAGACACTATTAGCTTTTCTTTACGGCAAAAAATGCCAAAAGCAGGATAATACAGAGATTTGACCCGTGGAACTGCAAAACCACACTTATATTTCTCGGGCCTACTCCCGCCCGAGTAACCCGGAAATGCTCGGTGCTCGCCGAACATCCCGAGTAGTGTAATGCTCGGGCGAGTACCGAGCAGAGTTGAGCATGCTCGCTCAACACTACTTATAACTTAAAGGGGTTGTCTTCTACTGATCAACCCCAGCTCAATCAATTCAGCTGCCAAATTAAAATAAATACAGTATATAACCACTTCATGAAGCAGTAGCATTCCAGTGATGTTGGGACAGCTGTTCCCAGTAATGATGTGACATTGTTGTGTTGCATGCCGGCTGCAAGCCAGTGAGGAACGTCTGCTCTGAAGGAATGTTGATCAGCTTCAGCTCATCAACATTCCTTCAGAGCGGATGGTTTCTCTGATAAAATAGTAAAGACTGCAGCTGAAGAACAACTTTTCATTTACTGCAGCCGGAACGTGACACAACAATGTTACATCACCACTGGGAACAGCGACGTCTACATCACTGGAAACCAACTGAAAACTGACAGATTCCCTTTACAGTGCACTTGTTGTTTCAGGGGATTTTTTAGGATAAGCTGCTATCAGTGTATAAATTAAAAATATGATTATATCTGACCACAGTATGTCTTGTATCCTGCATTTCTTAGCAGTTTCCCTTTCTGCAGACCTCTAGTTGTTTCCATGTATATTTCCTGAGCTCAGCTCCAAAGTGGGTAATCTTCTATGATGTCTCCAATACACCACACAAAAACATAAGGAGATATTGTTTCTCTGTCTCTTTATGGCACCTTCAGATGCAACAGCAGAATGACAGATATTGTACTCCAATACTGAGCAGTGTTGCTGGGAATCCAGCAGTGTGATGAGATAAAACACTTACTAAAAACAACAGTGGCAGTTTCTCTGCATCTCTCTGTGTTTGTCTTTTTATAGCTCCACGTCCACCCATCTTTCCTCTCTATAGACCTCTTTGGCGAGCAAATTTAACTCTCAGCAAGTTATTCCTCAGTGAGCTGCTAACTGAAGATGAAGGTTATCAGTGAGTATAAAATTATATTATTACCAGGGGTAGCATTGTGTAGCCTTGCAATTCCCTTACAGAAGCTACATTGGGCTGTAATATGTGATTGAAATAACCAGCTTTCTGAACTATTCATAATTAGTGATGAGTGAGCACTAAAATGCTCAGGTACTCGTTGTTCAAGTCAAGAAAATTGGAATGCTCAAGTGCTCGGTCCGAGTAACGAGCCCAATGTAAGTGTATGGGAAATTCAAGCATTTTTCCGGCAGCTCCCCCGGCGGTCTGCAGAGGGCCTAAAAATTGCCCAATTTGATGGGAGCAGTGCTCAAATGACATGGGAACAGCATGGGGAAGACCCATGGAAGCATTTCTGACTCCCAGGTCAATGCTGTCAACAATGTTGTCAGAGGCATTACGCCACTTTTATGGACTCACAATAAAACATACAAAAACAAAACTAAAATGGATTTTCCTGTCAAATTTGTTAAGGAACAACCTTTCCAGGGTAGTGACTTGTATATAAGGCAAAATAAATAACCAAAGCCAAAAATGCTCCTCCACACCTTGGGCTTTTTTCACACGTAGCGTTTTTTGATGTGTTTTTGCACTTTGCATTGCTTTCAACCAAGACAAATGCATTCACTAGGAAATGTCATTTTAACGTTTTACAAATTTTTCTGGCCAAGTGGTATGTGACACATCATCAGACATATCCTGTTTAATTTATGATGGAGGGACTCTGAAAGTCACAAAACCTATTTTTATAGGGCCATCAGGCAGCCCTTACTTTTCTTAAAGGGCCAGCAGTCGGCCCTCGCTATTGTTAGAGATAGAGAGCCATTAGCTGGCTATGCTTTGTTGTTCCCTTTATTAACGAGTGGGTCTCCTATACTGTTATTGCGTATGCAGTGACTGCAAGGGCTGCCAAATATTTGCACGCAACCCAATACCATTTTGAAGAGACATAGAGGAGGGTCTCAGTAAAAAAAATGTTCCCATTATAAAGGAGCGGGTCTCCTATAGTGGTAATGCCCATGCTGTGACTGCAATGGCTGCCAAAATTTGGAAAAAAACCCACTAACAATTTAAAGACGCATAGAGCTGGGCCACAGTAATGAGTACGACATGTTCCCATTATAAAGGAGAGGGTCTACTATTCAGTTATTGGGTATGCAGTGAGTGCAATGATTGCCAAAATTTAGGAAAAACCCTACTAACAATTTAACTCCTTCCCGACCGCCCACTGTATATAAACGTCGGCGCTGCCTGGGCACTGTGCAGCGCCGACGTTTATAAATGGTCGGTGGTCCCGCTGCGCTTAGGACCCCTAGGGTCCTGCAAGCCCTGCGGGTGTGGTGCAGAGCGACAGCTCTGACAGGGGACATTATCGGGACCTGATTGGATCAGGTCCCAATGATGTTAACCCTTTGCTATCTTCTAGATGCCGCGATCTATTACGATCGTGGCATTTAGAAGATAGTGAGAGGAGAGGGGGTCGTCCACTTACCTCTCCGACGGCTCCCCTGATGTCTGAGAGGACTTGGCGTTGTCATGGCAGCCAGAGGTCACATGAGCACCTCTGGGTCTGCCATGTACGGTGTCCTGCTAGGCTCAGCCTGCAGCTGAGTCTAGCAGGAGATAATGAGTTTTACACTGTCAGCAGAGCTCTCATGCAATGCAATACATGTCTATTGCATTGCATGAGAACAGTGATTAGAAAAATAAAAATTGATGTCCCATACAGGGACTAAGTAAAAATATATAAAAAAAAGTCTAAAAAATGTTTTCAAGCTGTTAAAAAAAATCACAAAATAAATAAAAATAAATAAATAAAATATTAAACCAATAAATCCGTATATTTATGCAAAAACAAAAAAAGTACACATATTTGGTATCGCCACGTCTGAAACAACCCGATCTATAAAACTGTCACACTAATTAACTCCTTCTGTGCACACCGTAAAAAAAAAAAAACGCAGCAAAAAACTATGCTTTTTCATCATATCGCCAAATAAAAAGTGGAATAAAATGCGATCAAAAAGCCAAATGGAAATAAAAATGGTACCGCTGAAAACGTCATCTTGTTCCGCAAAAAAAAAGCCACAATACAGCTCTATCAGCCCAAAAATAAAAAAGTTATAGCTCTCAGAATAAAGCGATGTAAAAAAAATATTTTTTGCTATAAAATTCTTTTATTGTGTAAAAGCGCCAAAACATAAAAAAAAAATATACGGTAAGTGTAGTATCGCTGTAAACGTACTGACCTGAAGAATAGTCCTGCCTTATCACTTTTACCACATGCAGAATAGCATAAAAAAAGCTCAAAAAACAATTCCTGAATTGTTGGTTTTTGTTCATTTTACCTCCCAAAAAATGGAATATAAAGCGATCAAAAAATGCCACGTACCCAAAAATGGTACGACTAAAAATGTCAACTCGTCCCTCAAAAAACAAGCCCTCACATGACTCTGTCGGCCGAAATATGGAAAAATTATAGCTCTTAAAATATGGCGATGCAAAAACTAGATTTTGCAAAAAAAAGCGTTTTTTAGTGTGTGACAGCTGTCAGTCATAAAAACCTGATATAAATCTGGTATCGCTGTAATCGCACCGACCCGAAGAATAAAGTAATCTAATCACTTATACCACACGAGGAATGGCGTAAAAAATAAATAAAACCAATTCTTCACCTGCTACTGATTTGTTTATTATGTCTCCCAAAGATCGCAGTAAGGCTCTGCTCACATTTATCCTGTGCTCTGCGCTCAGCACTTACACTAGAGTTTCCATAAATCTCTGAAATACGTGATTCAGATGGAACCCATGACGGAAGATTCCGTATAATAAGGCAGATGGAGGCACTGTGGATGCCTTCTGGCCTGTGATCCCACGGTGGCAGTTTTTTTAGGCGTGTATAAAAGTGCAGTTGGCCACAATTTTGTGCACTTCTAAAAAAAAGGACACCACTAAACAGAGGCCAGACGGAGTCCAGAGTAACTCTGCTGCCTCATTACAGTAAATGGATCCCGCAGGGGTTTCATCTGAATTACATCACTTGGAAATTTAGATGGAAACCCCGATGTAAGAGCTCAGCCTAGAGCACCGGATAAATGTTATGTAAAATGTTCCCAATAAAAGGTTCAACTAAGTCCTCAAAAAAAGCTAGTCCCCACTCAGGTCCATTATCTGTTAAAAATATAAGGGGTTTCCAAGTTACTGGTAGCAGAAAGGCTGTGGAAAAGCGAAATGGCCCTTGCTCTCCAAAAGAAATTCAGAAAATTTTGTGCTCCCAAATCCAAATTCCTCCCTCCCTTCTGAGCCCCACAATGTGCCTAAACTACATTTAGGGTCCACATGTTTGGCATTCCTGTAGCGATGAGAGCTTGCCTAATTTACAGGTGCATGTCTCCAGAAGCACGAGCTGGGCACAACGTACTGGTCACTACAGGGTACTGATCACTTAAACGGCAGTTCGAAATTTTCACTCAGCAACATCCACTGCTGCTTGTTTCTGGAAAAGACCCATGGAGTCAAAATCATCATTACACATGTAGGTAAATTCACAAAGGGGTATAATTTCCAAAATGGGGTCACTTAAGTGGGGATTCTGCTCTTCTAGCACTTAGGGGCAGTGTTATGGAGTCCGCAAACTATTCTACAATAATTTGTTCCCCAAGAGTCAAATAGCGCTCCGTCCCTCTCGGATCTCGCCGTATGGCTAAGCGATACGGTACAGCTACATATGGGGTATTGCCATGTTTAGAAGAAATTGTGTGACACATTTCGGCACCATTTTTACCCATTGCCCTGTGTGAAAATGTAAAATCTGAGGGTAAAACATTTTTTGTAGTAAAAATATAATTATGTTTTCTTCACTGCCCAATGGTATAAATTGAAAAATTAAAAAAATACTCACTACTTCCCTAGATGAATTCCTTGAGAAGTGTAGTTTACAAAATGGGGTCACTTGTGGGGGTTTCTGCTGTTTCGGCATGTCAGCGACTCTTCAAATGTGACATGGTGTCTGCAACCTATCCCAGCCAACATAGCGCTCCTTTCTCTTCCAAACCCTGCCGTACACCAAAGCAGTGGTTTTCTCCCACATATGGGGTATCGGCGTACTCAGGAGAAATTGCACAACAGATTTCATGGTGCAATTTCTCCTGTTACTTACGCGCCCCCTGGGCCGTGAGGTGCTCGGTGCCGGGCCGGTCGGTGCAGGGGATGTCACTGTGGCAGTGATCCGGTCCGTGACCCAGGGCGGTCAATAAAAGGGGATTATAGTTTTTATAGTTTAATGTTCGTGACGCCACCTGTGGTATGCGGCTATATGGAGCCGCCACTGCGGTGCAGATCCTCTGGAGCTGTTGGTGATGCAGTAGAGTTGGTTCAGCTCTCCACAGGTAGAGCTAAGCTCCAGGGCAGTGCTGTGATGATTAATGAGGTAGATGATGCTGTGCAGTGTAGTGCAGGGGATGGCGCAGATAATAATGCTAGGACACGGTGCGGTGCAGTCTTCAAGGTTTACTCACAGTTGTTGAACTCTAGGTTACCAGGATCAGGGTAACCTTCCACGTCATCCTGTGTTTACCAAGGCAGTGGTTCAGCAAACTCCCAGGTGTTTCAGGAGTATATAACGGGACCCCATTCTGTGTGCCTTCCTCTGTTGTCTTCCTGCGCTGGCTCTCACCCTCCTGCCCTGTGCCTCGCAACCAGTGGCCCAAGTCGGTAACCTCGGATCTTGGCGGGCAACCTACAATCCCCTGAATCCTATATGGCTACTTTTTCGGCCATATAGTTGCGGCTGTGAGCAACTGCACCCTGAAAGTACAGAAGACTCCGGTTTCTAGCTGAGCCTTGTAGTTCTCCACTAGTTAGGTGATGGTTCCCTCTGCGGCCTGATCCCTCCACATTCCTGCAGATTCGGGCGCACGGTGAGTGTGGAAGCCCCTCACTCCTGGAGCCTTCCTCTGCTCCCTTCCTCGTCCTGGCAGTCCTCCTGGGACTCTCACTCTAGGCCCGCTCCTCTGAGCAGAGTTCCTACAGAGCTCCTGCTCCCACTCCTTCTCCTCAGACTGAACACACTCTCTCAAGATGGCTCCCCTTTTTATACTCCTACTGAAGTGCTCCCCTAAACTTCTTCCTCCACCCACACCCACTCCATGGTTCCACCCTCCAGCTAGGGACCAGGGACTGTGCTCTCCCTTAGGAGCAATCATGCCCTACCCTCTGAAGTGGAGTGTAATGGATGCAAGTGTTTGGGTCCCGGGTAGTACTCCATCCTTACCTGAGAGTGGGGCACCACACCTCTGGGTGAGATGCAGTACCTCTGTGGCGACTGAACCCGCAAGGGGAGCCACATTACCCTTATAATAATGCAAAATTAGAAGACGAAAAACAATTTTGTCGGAATAATGTGAAAATTTTATTTTTACGGCTCAATATTAGAAACTTCTGTAAAGCACCTGGGGGTTCAAGGTGCTCACCACACATCTAGATAAGTTCCCTGAGGGGTCTAGTTTCCAAAATAGTGTCACTTGTGGGGGGTTTCCACTGTTTAGGCACATCAGGAGCTCCCTAAATGCGACATGGCGTCGGCTAATTATTCAAACAAATTTTACATTCAAAAAGTCTAATAGTGCTCCTTCCCTTCCGAACCCTGCAGTGCACCCAAACAGTGGTTTTCCCTCACATATGGGGTATCAGCGTGCTCAGGAGAAAATGCACTACAAATTGTGTAGTCTATTTTTTCCTGTTACCCTTGTGAAAATAAAAAAATTGGGTCTGAAGTAACATTTTTGTGAAAAAAAGTTAAATGTTCATTGTTTTCTTCCACATTCCAAAAATTCCCGTGACGCACCTGAAGGGTTAATAAACTTCTTGAATGTGATTTTGAGCACCTTGAGGGGTGCAGTTTTTAGAATGGTGTCACTTTTGGGTATTTTCTGTCATAAAGGCCCCTCAAAGTTACTTCAAATGTGATGTATTCCCTAAAAAAATGTTTTTGCAAATTTTGTGGGAAAAATGAGAAATCACTGGTCAAATTTTAACCCTTAGAACTTCCTAACAAAAAAAAATGTTGGTTCCAAAATTGTGCTGATGTAAAGTAGACATGTGGGAAATGTTATTTATTAACTATTTTGTGTGACATATCTCTCTGATTTAAGGGCATGAGCTATTACCTCATAAAGTGACAGTAGTCAGAATTGAAAAAATTGGCCTGGTCACGAAGGCGAAAACAGGCTCTGGCATGAAAAGGTTAAAGAAACATACAGCTGGGCCACAGTAACGACATGTTCCCATTAGAAAGGAGAGGGTCTGCTATTCAGACAAAGGTATGCAGTGAGTCCATGGGCTGCCAAAATTTAGGAAAACTCTACTAACAATTTAAAGACACATAGAGCTGGGCCACAGTAACAACATGTTCACATCAGAAAGGAGAGAGTCTGCTATTCAGTTATAGGGTATGCAGTGAGTCCAACGCCTGCCAAAATTTAGTAAAAACCACAATGACAATTTAAAGACACATAGAGGTGGGCCTCAGTAATGACATATTCCCATTAGAAAGGAGAGGGTCTCCCATACTGTTTGCCTATGCAGTGATTGCAATAGTTGTCAAAAATTTAAAGGCACTCCAATACCCCTTGCAAGAAAAGTAGAGGCCCAAGAGCCTCCTGAAAACAATGTTCCCATTTTTAGGAAGTGGTCTCCTGTACTGTGTATCTATGCAGTGAAGCAACGGCTGCCAAAAATTTGGAGGAACTCCAATGCCCCTTGCAAGAGAAGTAGAGGTCAGAGGGCCTCCTGAAAACAATGATGCCATTATTAGGAAGTGGGTCTCCCATACTGTTTGCCTATGCAGTGAAGCAACGGCTGCAAAAAATTTGGAGGAACTCCAATATCCCTTGCAGTAGACATAGATATTTTGATATGGTGGTGATATGGTGGTACAGGATGAGGATGCGGAGAAGGAGGAGGACAAGAGCAAATAGACAAAATCAGGAAGTGTATACCCATGTCTGGGTGTGAAGACAAAGGTGCATGGGAAAAGAGTTAGACCTCCCGAAAAAATACACTGTATTTGAGTTTGTTACGCTGCTATCATTCGGTGGTGTTGAGAAGTCTGGCCCAATCCAGCCCGTGTTCATTTTTATAAGAGCCAGCCTGTCAGCATTTTCAGTTGACAGGTGGATGCGCCTATAGGTTATAATTCCACTGGCGGCACTAAAAACCCGCTCTGACAAAACGATAGTGGCAGGGCAGGCCAGGACATCCAAGGCGTAGAGAGCCAGTTCATGCCACGTGTCCAGCTTAGATACCCAATAATTATAAGGCACAGAGGAATCACGAAGGATGTTGGTACAGTCGGCAAGGTACTCCCTCAGCATCTTCCGCAACTTTTCCCTCCTTGAGGAAGTACCCCGCGCATCAGGGCTTGTGCGATTGGAGGGTCTGAGAAAACTGTCCCAGAACTTTGACAGTGTTCCTCGGCCTCTGCTGGATTGCTTTTGTGTCTCTCTTGCCTGTACTCCTTGTTTGTCCAACGTACTGTGACCTCTGCCGCCAGGGTTTTCTGATGGGAATTTTTTTAATAATTCCACAAGGGCCTTCTCGTACTGCCCCATTTTATTAGGCCTGTCCTGCGTGGGAATAAGAGTGTTATGATCTGCTACAGAGACTAAGGAAAGAGAGGAGATCTGTCCCTACAATAGAACTAAACTAGATCCCTACGATGTAACGGGGAACCTGATCCTGCGATCAGACCCGCTAAAGTCCTCGGCTAGTCTGAACGCAGACCTATAGATGTGAGGGAGGGATCCCTACAAGATCTAGGGACTGGGAAAAGTTGGACACCTCCTAGAAGAAATAGTAGCAGTCAAAGACAAACACACAACAAAAAGGCATAGGAGTCAGAAGACCTAGCAAAACTAACAGAGAACGGCAACAGAGCAACAAGCTAGCTCAACAGTAGTAAATACAAATGAAGTCCAGCAAAGCCAGGAGGGCGGAGCCGGATTAAATAGGCAAAATGGTCATGTGACCAGCAAACCAAAAAAAACCTAACAGGAGAGTTGTAACAGTACCCCCTCTTCTAAGAGGATCCTCCGGATCCCCTAGGCCCAGGCTTACCAGGAAACCTCCTGTGAAACACTCGGACAAGTCTGGGAGCAGAAACATCATCCGCCCTCACCCATGAGTTATCCTCAGGTCCGAAACCCTTCCAAGCGACGAGATACTGCAAACTCCCTCTATACCGTCTAGAATTTAGGATGCGGGAAATTTCATATTCCCCGTCCTCCACCACCGGAGGAACAGTGGCAGAGGCGTCACCATCCGACACATCAGCTTTTTTCAACAGAGAAACATGAAACACCGGATTAATCTTCCAGGACGTAGGAACCTCCAGCCTAACAGCAGATTGGTTAACTATCTGAAGTACCTTAAAGGGCCCTACGAATTGGGACCCAATTTTTTAGAAGGAATCCTCAATTCCAGATTCTTAGAGGACAACCAAACCATGTCACCAACAGCAAACAAAACCTCTTGCCCTTTCCTATCAAAGTACCTCTTAGATTTTTTGTTAGCCTCCTGAAGATTACCACGCACATCCGTCCAAACTCTCTCCAAATCACTGGAAAAACTCTCCTCCTCAGGCACAGCCAAAACCAATTTGGAAAATGACCCAAAAGACGGATGTCTCCCAGAACAACAAAAAAAAGGCGAACACCCAGCAGAAGAGGATGTATGGTTGTTAAGAGCAAATTCAGCAAGTGGCAGAAACTCAGACCACCCCTCTTGATTGTCTGCCACAAAACAACGCAAGAACTGCTCAACATCCTGGTTCTTCCTTTCTGTCTGGCCATTAGACTCAGGATGATATCCAGATGAAAACGACAAATGAACTCCCAACCTGTCACAAAAGGCACGCCAAAAACGAGCCACAAACTGAGGTCCCCTATCAGAAACAATGTCAGTAGGAACACCATGTAGTCTGAAAATTTCCTTAACAAAGGCCTTGGCGAGTGTCTTAGCGCAAGGCAGTTTGATGAAGGGAACCAAGTGACACATCTTGCTAAAACGGTCCACGACCACCCAGATGACTGTGAAACCTTCAGAGGGAGGAAGGTCAGTAATAAAGTCCATAGCCACATGTGTCCAAGGTGCACTAGGAACCTCCAGAGGGCAAAGCAACCCCGCAGCAGGAGCATGCGAAGACTTGGATCTTGCACACACAGTACATTGGCGCACCCACTTAATGACTTCCTTCTGCCATCCAGGCCACCAAAAACTGTGACCCACAAGTCTCTTGGTCTCAGAAATTCCTGGATGACCTGCCAACCGAGACTCATGACACTCAGTAAACAAATCTCTCCTAAAGGTCCTAGGCACAAACAACCTCCCATGGGGAGTGTTAGATGGGGCATTCTCCTGTGCTTTAAGAATCTCATCCTCCAAAACGGAGTCCAAAGCAGCAATCACAACACCTTCTTGTAAAATGGTCTCCTCTTCCTCCTCAACACCGACCATGGGAGAAAAGCTGCGAGACAAAGCATCCGCTTTAACATTCTTGGTACCCGGGATGTAAGTAACGGAAAAATTAAACCGCGAGAAAAAAAGTGCCCACCTAGCCTGACGGGCATTCAAGCGCTTGGCAGCATCAAGATAGATCAGATTTTTATGATCAGTGAAAACCTGAATGGGAAATTCAGCACCTTCCAAGAGATGACGCCAGTGTTCAAATGCGAGTTTAATCGCCAGCAATTCCCGATTACCAATATCGTAATTAAGTTCAGTCTCGGAAAATTTTTTTGAAAAAAAGGCACAGGGATGTCCTCCATCCTTGTTTTCCTGAGACAACACCGCACCAACCCCCACCGAAGAAGCATCAACCTCAACCAAAAACGGCTTAGTCACATCAGGCTGCATAAGGATGGGAGCAGAGGTGAACCTCTCCTTTAGAAACACAAAAGCTTCAATGGCCTCAGAAGTCCACTGAACCGCATTAGCACCTTTCCTGGTGAGATCGGTCAGCGGTTTGACAATAATAGAAAAATTTTTTATGAATTTTCTGTAATAATTGGCGAAACCCAAAAACCTCTATATCGATTTCAAACCAATAGGCCTAGGCCATTCCTGCACAGCTTGAACTTTAACCGGGTCCATCTCAAAACCTTCACTGGAGATAATGTAGCCCAAAAAACTAATTCTCTGTACAGCGAACTCACATTTCTCCAGCTTAGCAAAAAGCGAATTGTCCATTAATAACTGTAATACCTCACGTACGCTCCGCCAATGAGACTCCAGATCCGGCGAATAAATCAAAATGTCATCCAAATACACAACCACATTTTTGCCGATTAAAGCTCTAAGGATATCATTAATAAGATTCTGAAAAAATGCTGGAGCATTGGTGAGACCAAAAGGCATAACCAGATTCTCAAAATGACCCACAGGAGTGTTAAAAGCAGTCTTCCATTCATCACGCTCCTTCATGCGCAACAAATTGTATGCCCCCCGGAGATCAATTTTAGAGAACCACTTGGCCCCCACTAACTGGTTAAATAAATCAGGAATCAATGGCAGTGGGTAAGGATTGCGTACAGTAATTTTATTAATCTCACGAAAGTCCAGACAAGGACGTAAACCGCCATCTTTTTTTTTTACAAAAAAAAATCCAACAGCCACAGGAGACTTGGAAGGCCTAATGTGACCGGCGGCCAAGCTTGTCTGTATGTATTCTTCCAAAGCCTTTCTTTCAGGAATAGTAAGATTAAATAAACGACTCTTAGGAAGAGTCGCGCCAGGGACAAATTCAATGGTACAATCATAGTCTCTATGGGGAGGCAAAACCTGCGACTCCTCCTCAGAAAAAACTCTCCAAAAATCCTGAATAGGTACAGGCAATTCCCCTCTATCCACAGCAGCAATGCGCCCGTTACAACACTTGTCATAACACTTAGGGCTCCAGGACTTAATTTCATTGGTAGACCAATCCAGTACAGGATTGTGCAATTTTAACCAGGGTAACCCCAATATTACTGGAGAAGGCAAATTATCCAATACCACCAAATCCAAATTCTCTTGATGAATACCATTAATAGTGAGGGGAAATTCACAGACCTTGTGAGTAACACTCTTCAAGGGAGAGCCATTGACAGAAACCACAGCAATAGGGGATGACAAAGTTTTAGGTTCTAATCTAAGTTTTTCCAAGAATCCCCCATCAATCACATTCAGAGTAGATCCACAATCCACAAATACCCGAAATTCAATTAATTCATCCTGAGCAGCAGTAGTGGCACATAGGAATACTCCCTTAGAATTTAAACAGGCAATACGAGCATGACTGACCATTTTTTTTTTTCTTCTTACGAAGCACACAGCTCTTAATAAAATGACCAGAATTTCCGCAATAGAAACACAAGCCTTCAGAAAGTCTGCGGTCTTTTTCCTGAGAGCGGGGTGCCATCGCCCCAATTTCCATTGGCTCTCCATTGTCAGCACAGAACCTCTCAGGACTCGAAGCTGACATAGCAGAGGATTTGCTCTCATTAACCCTTTCACGCAGTCTCCTGTCCACCCGTATAGCTAATTGCATTGCCTCCTGCAAGTTTCCAGGTGTAGGATAAGCAATCAGTAAATCCTTTACCCTTTCACATAGCCCTGCAAGAAACAAGCTTTTCAAAGCAGAATCGTTCCACCCCACCTGGGCAGACCACCGACGGAAGTGAGAACAATATTTTTCCACATTACCTAATCCCTGCCTCAAACGTCTTAATTCAGACTCAGCAGATGAGACACGATCAGGATCATCGTACAACAAACCCAAAGCAGAAAAAAAACTATCCACTGATCTAAAGCACGGATCACTAGGTTGGAGAGAGAAGGCCCATCCCTGAGGATCTTTGAGCAAAAGTGACATTATGATCCCTATGCGCTGTGATTCATCACCAGAGGATCCGGGTCTCAAACGAAAATATAATAGACAAGCATTTTTAAAAGAAAAAAAATCTTGTTGTTCGCCAAAAAATAGATCAGGCAGACGTACCTTAGGTTCCACAAAATGCGCTCCAGAACAGCTACTCACGTGTTGTTGGAGCTTGATCACCTCCAGAGAGAGTCCCTGCAAGCGTTGAGCCAAATCTTGCACCGAGACCATGATAGAAAACTGGAGGTCTCTCCTTAGAGAATTTTTTTTTTTTTTTTTATGGCTGGACTTACTGTTATGATCTGCTACAGAGACTAAGGAAAGAGAGGAGATCTGTCCCTACAATAGAACTAAACTAGATCCCTACGATGTAACAGGGAACCTGATCCTGCGATCAGACCCGCTAAAGTCCTCGGCTAGTCTGAACGCAGACCTATAGATGTGAGGGAGGGATCCCTTACAAGATCTAGGGACTGGGAAAAGTTGGACACCTCCTAGCAGAAATAGTAGCAGTCAAAGACAAACACACAACAAAAAGGCATAGGAGTCAGAAGACCTAGCAAAACTAACAGAGAACGGCAACAGAGCAACAAGCTAGCTCAACAGTAGTAAATACAAATGAAGTCCAGCAAAGCCAGGAGGGCGGAGCCTGATTAAATAGGCAAAATGGTCATGTGACCAGCAAACCAAAAAAATCCTAACAGGAGAGTTGTAACAAAGAGACAGAAAGTTCTCCTTGCATTGTGGGTCTAGAAGTGTCACGAACCAATAATGACTGTCACCCAAAATTTGGACAATGCGAGGGTCATGGGAAAGGCAGAGTAACATAAACTCAGCCATGTGTGCCAGACTGCAAAGAGGCAAGGCTTCCATGTCCTCACCAAGAGGATGACTGACCACGCTGTCCTCCACATCCTCCTCTTCTTTCTCCTCCTCCCTGTCCTCAGGTCATCCACTCTGAACAGACGGTATGACAGTTGTGCAGGTAGTACCATCTATAGCGTAGGAAACTAGGTCCCATTCTTCCTCCTCCTCCTTCTCTTCCTCACTGACACCCAATCCATGTTGAGATGAGATGAGGATGGGCTGTGTGGAATCACCCTGTATGGTTCCTTGCTCCATCTCATCATGCTCCGCCTGCAATGCATCCCCTTTAATTGTGAGCAAAAAGCTTTTCAGAAGACAGAGAAGCGGGATGGTGATGCTAATTATGGCGTCATCGCCGCTCACCATCTTGGTCAAATCCTCAAAGTTGTGAAGGATAGTACATATGTCTGACATCCATGTCCACTCCTGAGGTTTTATGTTTGGAGTCTGTTTATAAAAAAGTTCCGGCACTCATAAATAGATGCAGAGAGTCAGTAGTTTAAATTCCAAATTGATCCTTTTATTAATTCTCCAATAAATGATTGCCCAACGTTTCAATCCCACCGGGGTTTTCATCAGGGGCTTCAGATTAACTGATGCAAAATCACAGAAACAAGCAGAAACAAATATAATATTAATGATAATACCAGAGAGACAGATGTCATAATACTTGGAAAACCACAAAATGATTGGTATCATTATAATCACTTCATTGAATAGTCATAATAACGAAGAAAAGAAATATAAAAAAAGGAAAAAAATGCACTTATATCCCACAAGACCATATGACTATACAGTACTGTATACTATGAAATACTTTCAGGAATAGTATATATATAAAAAACTATAAGTTCATGGGACTTGTGTCCACAATAGAACATCAGACAGAAGTAATAAACCCAAAGAAAATAAAGAAATGAAAAAAACATAACATAAATATGTAAAATACCTAAATGGTAGATTCCTATTAGAGATGAGCGGTGTTCGACTAGAACTGTTCGCCAATCTCAAATTCGAGCTGTTTTGGGCGGTGTTCGAGTTGTTCGACGAACCCGAACGATTTGCAAAAAATTCGGCTGTTCGAGGTCATGTTCGATAACTGTTCGTGCACCAAAAGCGTGTCCTGCATGTCTGGCGCTATTTAGAGCACCAATCATGCAGGGATTGTCTGCCACTCACTGTAATGCCACAGCCATGGTGGTTGTGGCATTACAGTGATTGCCCAAATCGATGGGAACAGTGCTCACAGTGAAACATGAAAAGCCGGCAATTCAGCAGCTGCATACACCGGTACCCGACAATTTAGAACCGAAAGAATAGAGCATCACAAATAGATTAGATAGATAGAAACATGTCAGTCACATATATATGAAGTACAGTGACAGTGTTGATTACTGTACTTGTCATTTAGTGTAAAGGATTTATAAAAAAAAATATTAGTGTTTTCATGCACCGTCTCTTTAAAAAAGCCGGCCGGCAATTTAGCAGCGGTACCCGACAATTTAGAATGGAAGCAATAGAGCATCACACATAGATTAGATAGATAGAAACATGTCAGTCACATATATATGAAGTACAGTGACAGTGTTGATTACTGTACTTGTCATTTAGTGTTAAAATAAAGGATTTATTTAAAAAAAAATTGGCGTGGGATCCCCCATAATTTTAGTCTCTAGCGGAGGTTAAGAAGACGGCTGGGGCAGATGTTTGAAGCCTGGGAAGAGGTAATACCCACGGAGCTTCCCAGGCTACTAATATCAGCCCCCAGCTGAATGCCTAGCCTTTACTAGCTATTAAAATGGGGGACCCCCCAAAAAATTGACGTGGGGTCCCCCCTATTTTAATAGCTAGCAAAGGCTAGGCAGACAGCTGGGGGCTGATATTAATAGCCCAGGAAGGGAGCCATGAATATTGGCCCCCTCCCAGGCTAGAAACACCAGCCGTCAGCCGCCCCAGAAATGGCACATCCATAGGATGCGCCAATTCTGGCACTTAGCCTCGCTCTTCCCACTGCCCTGTAGCGGTGGCAGTGGGGTAATAGGGCTGGGGTTGATGTCAGCTTATAATGCCAGCTGACATCAAGCCCAGGTTAGTAATGGAGAGGCGTCTATAAGACACCCCCATTACTAACCCCATAGTCAAAGTTAAAAAAACACACAAACACCCAGAATAAAGTCCTTTAATTGAAATAAAGACACAATTCTTTATTGTTCTAAATTAAACTCTACTTACCATCACGCCCATTCCAGCTGAAGCCAACGATCCCCTGCAATAAAAGAAAAATAATAAAGCAACATAATCCTTACCTTCCCATGGTTCCCACGACAGCTTCAGCTCTGCTACATCGAGATGACAGGCTGGACCGCAGCAGAAAGCTGCCATCCAGCCTGTCATCCCGCAGACACTGAGAAGCGCAGGCTTGCTTGCGCTCCTCAGCGTCTCTCTGTGACGGCATCCAGATGAGCCGAGTTCATGTCCAATGAACTCGGCTCACCTCATGCACGTCACTGACAGCGTGGGAAAATTCTCACGCTGAAGCGCTGAGTGCAGGAGAATTCTCCCACGCTGTCAGTGACGTGCATAAGGTCAGCTCATGTCCAATGAACTCAGCTCACCTCCTGCACGTCACTGACAGCGTGGGAGAATTCTCCTGCACTCAGCGCTTCAGCGTGAGAATTCTCCCACGCTGAAGCGCTGAGTGCAGGAGAATTTTCCCACGCTGTCAGTGATGTGCATAAGGTGAGCTCATGTCCAATGAACTCAGCTCACCTCCTGCATGTCACTGACAGCGTGGGAGAATTCTCCTACACTCAGCGCTTCAGTGTGAGAATTCTCCCACGCTGAAGCGCTGAGTGCAGGAGAATTTTCCCACGCTGTCAGTGACGTGCATGAGGTGAGCCGAGTTCATTGGACATTAACTCGGCTCATCTGGATGCCCTCACAGAGAGACACTGTGGAGCGCAAGCAAGCCTGCGCTTCTCAGTGTCTGCGGGATGACAGGCTGGATGGCAGCGTTCTGCTGCGGTCCAGCCTGTCATCTCGATGTAGCAGAGCTGAAGCTGTCATGGGAACCATGGAAAGGTAAGGATGATGTTGCTTTATTATTTTTCTTTTATTTCAGGAGATCGTTGGCTTCAGCTGGAATGGGCGTGACGGTAAGTATGGTTTAATTTAGAACAATAAAGAATTGTGTATTTATTTCAATTAAAGGACTTTTTTCTGGGTGTTGTGTTTTTTTAAATACTTTACTAGAAATTCATGGTGGTCATGTCTAATATTGGCGTGACCCCATGAATTTTGGGCTTAGGGCCACCTGATAATGCCAAGCTGGCCCTAACCCCTTTATTACCCAGTGAGCCACCGCATCAGGGCCCTGGATGAGTTGGGTACAGCGCCAGAAGATGGCGCTTCTATGAACGCGCCATTTTCCGGGGTGGCTGCGGACTGAAATATGCAGCGGGGGTGGCCCAGAAAGCTTGGGCCTCCCTGCGCTGCGGATTCCAGCCCCCAGCTGCCTAGTTGTACCTGGCTGGACACAAAAACAGGGCGAAGCCCCACGTCAATTTTCTTTAAATTATTTCATGAAATAATTAAGAAAAAAAGGGCTTCCCTATATTGTTGTGTCCGGCCAGGTACAAATAGGCAGCTGGTGGTTGGGGGCAGCCCGTTCCTGCCTGCTGCACCTGACTGGACACAAATATAGTGCGAAGCCCCACGTCAATTTTTTTTTAATTATTTCATGAATTTCCTGAAATAATTTAAAAAAATTGAAGTGGGGCTTTGCACTATATTTGTGTCCAGCCAGGTACAGCAGGCAGGAACGGGCTGCCCCCAACCACCAGCTGCCTATTTGTACCTGGCCGGACACAACAATATAGGGAAGGCCTTTTTTTCTTAATTATTTCATGAATTTCATGAAATAATTAAAAAAAATTGAAGTGGGGCTTCGCACTATATTTGTGTCCAGCCAGGTACAGCAGGCAGGAACGGGCTGCCCCCAACCACCAGCTGACTATTTGTACCTGGCCGGACACAACAATATAGGGAAGGCTTTTTTTCTTAATTATTTCATGAATTTCATGAAATAATTAAAAAAAAAATACGTGGGGCTTTGCCCTATTTTTGTGTCCAGCCAGGTACAACTAGGCAGCTGGGGGCTGGAATCTGCAGCGCAGGGAGGCCCAAGCTTTCTGCCCCCCCCCCCCCGCTGCAAATTGCAGTCCGCAGCCACCCCGGAAAATGGCGCGTTCATAGAAGCGCCATCTTCTGGCGCTGTACCCAACTCATCCAGGGCCCTGGTGCGGTGGCTCACTGGGTAATAAAGGAGTTAGGGCCAGCTTGGTATTATCAGCTGGCCCCAAGCCCAAAATTCATGGGGTCACGCCAGTATTAGACATGACCGCCATGAATTTCTAGTAAAGTATTTAAAAAAAACACAACACCCAGAATAAAGTCCTTTAATTGAAATAAACACACAATTCTTTATTGTTCTAAATTAAACTATACTTACCATCACGCCCATTCCAGCTGAAGCCAACGATCTCCTGCAATAAAAGAAAAATAATAAACCAACCTCATCCTTACCTTTCCATGGTTCCCACGACAGCTTCAGCTCTGCTACATCGAGATGACAGGCTGGACCGCAGCAGAACGCTGCCATCCAGCCTGTCATGCCGCAGACACTGAGAAGAGCAGGCATGCTTACGCTCCTCAGTGTCTCGCTGTGATGGCATCCAGATGAGCCGAGGTCATGTCCAATGAACTCGGCTCACCTCATGCACGTCACTGACAGCGTGGGAAAATTCTCACGCTGAAGTGCTGAGTGCAGGAGAATTCTCCCACGCTGTCAGTGACGTGCATGAGGTGAGCTCATGTCCAATGAACTCAGCTCACCTCATGCACCTCACTGACAGCGTGGGAAAATTCTCCTGCACTCAGCGCTTCAGCGTGAGAATTCTCCCACGCTGTCAGTGACGTGCATGAGTTGAGCTGAGTTCATTGGACATGACCTCGGCTCATCTTTATGCCGTCACAGAGAGACACTGTGGAGCGCAAGCAAGCCTGCTCTTCTCAGTGTCTGCGGGATGACAGGCTGGATGGCGGCGTTCTGCTGCGGTCCAGCCTGTCATCTCGATGTAGCAGAGCTGAAGCTGTCGTGGGAACCATGGAAAGGTAAGGATGAGGTTGGTTTATTATTTTATTTTTATTACAGGAGATCGTTGGCTTCAGCTGGAATGGGCGTGACGGTAAGTATGGTTTAATTTAGAACAATAAAGAATTGTGTCTTTATTTCAATTAAAGGACTTTATTCTGGGTGTTTGTGTTTTTTTTAACTTTGACTATGGGGTTAGTAATGGGGGTGTCTTATAGACGCCTCTCCATTACTAACCTGGGCTTGATGTCAGCTGGCATTATAAGCTGACATCAACCCCAGCCCTATTACCCCACTGCCACCGCTACAGGGCAGTGGGAAGAGCGAGGCTAAGTGCCAGAATTGGCGCATCCTATGGATGCGCCATTTCTGGGGTGGCTGACGGCTGGTGTTTCTAGCCTGGGAGGTGGCCAATATTCATGGCACCCTTCCTGGGTTATTAATATCAGCCCCCAGCTGTCTGCCTAGCCTTTGCTAGCTATTAAAATAGGGGGGACCCCACATCATTTTTTTGGGGGGGTCCCCCATTTTAATAGCTAGTAAAGGCTAGGTATTCAGCTGGGGGCTGATATTAGTAGCCTGGGAAGCTCCGTGGGTATTACCCCCTTCCGAGGCTTCAAACATCTGCCCCAGCAGTCTGCTTAACCTCCGCTAGAGCCTAAAATTATGGGGGATCCCCACGCCAATTTTTATTTTAATAAATCCTTTATTTTAACACTAAATGACAAGTACAGTAACCAACACTGTCACTGTACTTATTATAAATGTGACTGACATGTTTCTATCTATCTAATCTATGTGTGATGCTCTATCTTTCTGTTCTAAATTGTCGGGTACCGCTGCTGAATTGCCGGCCGGCTTTTTTAAAGAGACGGTGCATGAAAACACTATTATTTTTTTAAATAAATCCTTTACACTAAATGACAAGTACAGTAAGCAACACTGTCACTGTACTTATTATATATGTGACTGACATGTTTCTATCTATCTAATCTATGTGTGAAGCTCTATTCTTTCTGTTCTAAATTGTCGGGTACAGATGCTGAATTGCCGGCAGGCTTTTTTAAAGAGACGGTGCATGAAAACACTAATATTTTTTTTAATAAATCCTTTACACTAAATGACAAGTGCAGTAACCAACACTGTCACTGTGCTTCTTATATGTGTGACTGACATGTTTCTATCTATCTAATCTATGTGTGATGCTCTAATCCTTCTTGTCTAAATTGTCGGGTACCGGTGTATGCCGCTGCTGAATTTGCCGGCCGGCTTTTTTAAAGAGAGTGTCTTCTGAGCAGTTTGTCAGCTTTTGGACACCTTCGCAGGTGTTTTCTATGTGTTTCTATGTGTTTTTGTTTGCCTGCCATTGGTTTTAACGGTGTTCGACAGTGTTCTAAGGTGTTCTACGAACAGTTCGACAAACAGTTCCTCGAACATCCCGGTGTTCGACGAACCGAACCGAACCCGAACACTACGGGGGTGGCTCAACACTAATTCCTATCCCATATAAGTGGAGAGTCCTCAAAAAGTGGTGTAAGATATCCAGGCAATAGATGTTTACTACTGGTGGAAAATGTTTTTTTTCATATAACACACTAGTCCAATGCTGAATCTAGCATATTAGAGACGTACCCACCTATGAATAAAGGTATAAGGTGTGTCACATAAGGCAGGAATACAAGGTGCTGTCACCAAGGGTTACAGGGAAATGGTACTTGCCAGTCTAGAAAAACAAGATAAATCCTTATTAATGGGACTGTAATGAGACATGAAGTAAGGGTCATATTGTATTTGTAACACATACCTTTATGCTTCAAAGTGCCTCTAGTGCAGGTGACTGTGTTGTGCTGTGTGTGTAGCTCTCAGGGCTTAAATAGTGCTATATTTCGCGCTCTATTCCCTGTTTCCGGAGTTGTGAAACGCAACTTCCGGTTTGGTGGAACGCAACTTCCGGTTTCGTGGAACGCATCCTCGCGCATGCGCGAGATGTGTATTTCCGGATTCAACCTGACTATGGAACGCAAAATGTGCGTTCCACTGCGAAGGTAATGAAAATACATAGTCCACCCTAATCAGACTTGCACAAATGTTTAGAACTAATATATTAAAGTGTGTATGGGGGAAGAATTAATCAGACAAGAGAGAAAGGAAAAATAGAAAGGGAAAAAGGGGGAAAAGGGGAAAAAACTGAGAAAAAAAGACAAATCATGTACTCTATGATATACGTATACATGAAAAATATGATACAATCAATCTGGAGGTAATACAATCAAAGTATGTAAGAATGTGTGATATCACTTAATCTGTAAGTAATATAATTCCGGTATGTACAGCTGTACGATATCTTTGATAATTGCTGGTGTAGAAAAGACACATCTTGTCTATACATGAAGAGTCTGAAAAAGAGAGTGATAATATAAGTAGTGTTGAGCCACCCCCGTAGTGTTCGAGTTCGGTTCGGTTCGTCGAACACCCGTGTGTTCGCCGAACTGTTCGTCGAACTGTTCGTCGAACACCTTCGGACACCGTTAAAACCAATGGCAGTCAAACAAAAACACATAGAAACACATAGAAAACACCTTCAAAGGTGTCCAAAAGCTGACAAACTGCTCAGAAGACATAACTAACACATGGAAAAGTGACAAGTACATATAGTCATGCGAAAAGAAAAGAGGTGGAGGAGTAAAAGAAGGGGGAGACACAGATATAGGCATATCATGCCCTTCTAAAATCCAAAAAGTGAGAAGCCGACACGGCCAGTCCGTTCCTGCCCGTGCCACCTCCGTGTCGCCGGGTTTGTGCCAGAGCCGCGGTGGACCCTGACGGCCAGCCCCCCTCTCCCAATACTGGTGCCTGTCCGCTGGTGGGTCGAGCGAGCCCCCCTGTGGTGGAGGCAGCTCTAAGCTTTTTAATTTAAATTGTCTCTCTAATTTGAATGAATACACTTTAAATCCTTTTACAAGGATCTATTGGAGGGCAAGTGTCATGCCAGCAGCCACGTAATTCCAGCTCCTGTAGCGTCCACTAAAGCTGCTGCAGTTAAAAAGCTTTTATAAGGATCGAGCATGGCTGTCCACCGCAAAGCATCCTACCGCCAGTCCCAGCCCCTATGCCTTGGGGTGCCTCATGATGCTCTTCACTGAGTATCCCGTGGTCCCGAAGCATTTCCTTTGAAAAAATTAAGTGTCCAAACTACAGGTGGTGTAGCTTGCTTAACAGCTGGGATAATCCGCTGACTAGCAGACACTGCTACTAGGCACAAAGTATTTCCTGGGCTAAATGCAGTTAAAAATTTGTAATTAGATACTCTCGTTGGATGCTGAGAAAGCATTCCATAGAGTCTCCTGGCACGCCATATATTATTCTCTTAAAAAGCTTGGGGTAGGGGTCTAGGGGACCCTTTTATAGCCCAAATCACGGCCCTGTATCGCAATACGTCAACTAGGCTGAAGATAAATGGAACTGTAGCACCGTGAGGGCTCGGTTGCTACAGAGGTATTGCACCTCACCCAGAGGTGTGATATCTCACTCTCAAGTAAGGATGGAGTGTGGATCAGGACCCGACACCTGCATGCATTGCACCACATTGCCGTGGGGCAGGACGACCAATATAACCCTGAGATGGGCACGACAGTCCCTGTCCCTGGCTGAAGTGGGGGGAGGGAACACTGAGGAAGGGGAACCCTGTAGTGCAGGAGCAGGGAGGAAGCAGTTCCTGGGTGCATTGAGAAGGGAGTATAAAAGGTGGGCACCATCTTAGTTCAGTGCAGAGAAGTCTGAGCAGAAGTGACAGGGAGCAGGGGCTCTGCATGAGCTCTGCTCCGGAGGCAGGCCTAGTAACAGAGGCCCAGGCCTGGAAGAGGGAGAAGAAAGGAAGAGGAGCGGAGAAGGCTCCAGGAATGAGGAACGAAGGGATCCCAGGGGTGCGGACGGGCGAGTCGCCACCGCACGCCCGAATCCACCTGCGTGGAGGGGTTAGGCCAAAGGGGGAGACCGGTCCCCGAAACTAGTGAAGGCGGGAAACGACCCTCAGCTAGAAACCGGAGGCTGTGACATTTTATGTGGCGCAGCCCCTCACTACACCCGCTAGGAAGGCACCACATAGGGTCAGAGAAACTGGCGCCAAGTTTACCAAGAGGAGGCCCGAGGCAGCCGGACAGAAGGGTTGGTAAGAAAGGCCAGACAAAGGACACACAAAGGGGGTCCTGTGAAGTGCTCCAAAGTTATCTGGGAGTTGTCTGAGCCCCTCACCTGGTGAGCACAGTACGACGTGGGCAGCCGTTACCTGCAGAAGTGGTCTGGATAATAAGAATTGTGAGTAAAGGCCCTGGACTGCATCACTGACTCCGTGTCGTTACTGCTGCTGCCCTGCACCATCACCCCCATCCTCCGCATACACTGCCCTGAGGCTATACTCCTCCCGTGGGGAGTTATGCTACGCTCTGCTGCACCCACAACACCAGCCTCAGCGGTCTGCCCTGCATTGGCGGTTCACTCTGACCGCAATCCACGGGTGGCGTAGTCGGACATTTAAACATCAAAACCACATAAATAGTTCCGCCACTGGTTTGACAGCCCTGAGCCACGGAACCGGGTCGCTGCCACGGAGACTACAATCATCAGCATCCACCAAAAAGGGTCCGGCTCCGGGTGTCCCAAGGCCCAGGGGGCGCGTCAGAACATTTTCATCACCTTTCATAATCACCAATGGGACAAGGCGGGGATGTCCTCTGTCCCCTCTCTTATACATCCTAGTGATGGAGCACCTGCTCTCATCAATTCGCCATAACCCCAATATTAGGTGGATTAAAGTGGGAGGCACTAAGTACAAGTGCTCTCTATTTGCTGATGATGTCCTAGTATATATCACTCAATCACATATATCCATCCCTGCTGTTATGGCTGAAATAGATCACTTTGTTACAAGGTCAAATTTTAAAATCAATGCAGCGAAGTCTGAGGCCCTCGATGTCTCCCTCCCCAAATCCATACAGGATTCCATCCAGTCCAACTTTCCCTTTGCCTGGCCCTCACAGGGTATCAAATACTTAGGAATTCCTATTCATAGAGACCTCTCCCGTCTATGTTATCTTAATTTTGGGCCCTTTATTGAACAACTCCATACAGACCACGGTTCCCAAGTTAGAACTGTAAGATTCACTACGTGAACCACTGGTGTTTTGTGGAAAAGCACATGTACACTGAGTTCCAAATTATTATGCAAAAAGTGTTTAGGAGTGATAAGGGAAGAATTTGTTTGTTAGTCAGTTAAACTCATTGATGGTGATGTGTGTCAGGGCTCTTTATATCACTGTAAGCAATTGCAGACACCTGTGCTAATTAGTTTGGCAGGTGTGTCCAATGAAAGGCAAGACTACTTAAGAAGGCTGTCCCACATTATTAAGCAGCCTACATTTTCTGCCAAAATGGGAAAGAAAAAGGATGTGTCGGCTGCTGAGAAGCAACAAATTGTGGAGTGTTTAGGTCAAGGCATGACTACAATCAACATTGTGCGATGATCAGGATGAAGTGTCTTGGCAATCAAGAAGTATGTAGCTGATTCACAGTACACACGTGTGCGTGCTGATAAGGGCAAATTGAGGACTCTTTCCTACAGGCAATTACGTCAGGTTAAAAGAGCAGCGGCAGAAAAGCCTTGTCATAGCAGCAGACAAGTTTTTGAAGCTGCTGGTGCCTCCAACGTCCCCCGAACAACAAGATGCAGGGTCCTTCAGAGGTTTGCAGCTGTGCGTACGCCATCCTGTCGACCTCCTCTATCCACTGCACACAAGCAGAAACGGCTCCAGTGGGCCAAACATTACATGAAGACTGATTTCAAAACTGTTTTGTTCACGGATGAGTGCCGTGCAATGCTCGATGGTCCAGATGGATGGAGTGGAGGATGGCTGGTTGATGGACACCCCACGCAAACACGGCTACAGCGCCAACAAGGAGGAGGTGGAGTAATGTTTTGGGCTGGAATCATGGGGAGAGAGATTGTCGGCCCCTTTAGGATCCTTGAAGGGGTAAAGATGAACTCCATAATGTATGTGGAGTTTCTCAAACAGCACTTCCTGCCATGGTTCAAGAAGAAGAACCGTGTATTCCACAGCAAGATCATTTTCATGCATGATAATGCACCGTCTCATGCTGCACATAACACATCTGCATCTCTGGCTGATATGGGCGTAAAAGGGGACAAACTTATGGTGTGACCCCCATGCTCCCCTGACCTCTACCCCATGCACAACCTCTGGAGCATCATTAAAAGGAGTGTCTATGATGGCGGGAGGCAGTTCACATCTAAGCAACAGCTCTGGAAGGGTATTCTGTCCTCATGCAAAACAATTGAAGCAGAAACCATCCAAAACCTGACAAATTCAATGGACGAGAGAGTTCAGAAGCTCCTTTCGAACAAGGGGTCCTATGTGCAAATGTAACATCACCTAGAATAAAGTTTTGAGTTGAAAACTGTTTGATTTCAGTTTCTAATAACCTGCTAATGCTTATAATTTCAAAAATGACCATTTTTTTGGTCTTTATTAAAATGAAAAGGTTGATCGAAGAGTGTGGGGGATCTAAGAGTGTGGCAACCCAGTAGTCAGGATTAATTCGAATTCTGACAATCTGAGGGTCATGTTGCAGGTAGTGCAGCAAGAAGGCACTTATGTGTCTTGCGCATCTCGGAGCCCAAAAATTATTTTCCGGGCTAGATGAAGCTAAAAATTATTATTAATTTTAAATCTGGTGGAGCTTAGTATAGATGGCCTTATAGAATCAGTACTGCACACTGCTACAAAGCCCAAATTATTTTCCAGCCAAGATACAGATAGACATGATTAGTAATTTTAAATCTGGTTGAGCTTATTATAGATGGCCTAATAGAATCAGTACAGCACACAGCTACAAAGCCCAAATTATTTTCCAGCCAAGATACAGATAAACATGATTAGTAATTTGAAAGCTTAAAACGGTTGGTGAGGTGATTTTAAGCAATCATCAAGATTTTACTCTCCCCAGGATGACACAGGGGTAGAAAAGTCGTTTCGGATCCATGATTTGTTCATCTTTATGAACGTGAGTCTGTCTACATTATCAGTGGAGAGCCGCGTGCGCTTATCTGTCAGCACACCACCAGCAGCGCTGAACACACGTTCAGACAGAATGCTGGCTGTGGGGCATGACAAGATCTCCAAGGCGTAAGTGGCTAGCTCCGGCCATTTATCCAGATTGGAAGCCCAAAAAGAGCAAGGGTCCAGTGACACAGTCATGGCTTCAATGTTTACTTGGAGATACTCCTGTACCATCATCTCTAGGCGTTGACTATGTGTCAGACTTCTTGTCTCCTGTGGCCTTGAAAAGGATGGGCTAAAAAAGTGGTGAAATGATTCCGCAAAATTGATGTTACCAGCAGATACTGTGGTTCTGTTACGGTTTGATAGCTGAACACTCGACGGTCCCACGGTTGGCAAGTTGGAACTGTGAGATTCACTACGTGCACCACTGGTGTTTTGTGGAAAAGCACATATAAGATTCTGCAACAGTCTGTGCTGATACTCCTGCATGCGTGCATCCCTTTCTATGGCAGGAATAATTTCTGCAAATTTACTTTTGTACCGGGGATCTAACAGTGTGGCAACCCAGTAGTCAGGATTATTTCTAATTCTCACAATTCGAGGGTCATGTTGCAGGTTGTGCAGCAAGAAGGCACTCATGTGTCTTGCGCATCCAGGAGCACCAAGTCCCTGTTGTGTTGGTGGCGAGGTAACAATCATGCTTCCTTCCTCTGTCCTCTCCCCCCAACCTCGAACAACAGAAATGTGATCAAGGTCTCCCTCATCTGATGAGTCTTCCATCAGTTTGTCCTCCACTTCTTCCTGGGCTCCTGCACCTTCCTCACTAGTTTGGCTGCTACCATGCACCCTGGCAAAACCATCTCCCCCACCCTCACATGCCTGCCGCCTTGGTGCTGCCGACCGTCTGGACCTTGCAGATGTTAGCCCTTCCGCATACAACTCCTCCTCCTCTACTTCCTCCACCTCCTCTTGTGCCACCACCTGACTCCGAATTCTGTTTAACATGTGCTCCAGCATGTAAATCACCGGAATAGTCATGCTGATAATGGCATCGTCAGCACTAAACATCTTCGTCGCCATTTCAAAACTGTGCAGAAGGGTGCCTAGGTCCCTGATCTGAGACCACTCCTCCAGCATGATTTGCCCCACCTCTGGATCTCGTTGGCCCAGGCTATACGTCAGAACGTATTGCACCAGGGCTTGTCGGTGCTGCCACAGTCGCTGCAACATGTGCAGAGTTGAATTCCACCGGGTAGGCACATCGCATTTTAGCCGGTGAAGTGGCAGGCCCAACGACTTCTGTAGAGATGTAAGTCGCTGAGCTGCGGGATGCGAACGGCGGAAGAGAGCACACAGTGACCGTGCCCTCTGCAGAAGGCCATCTAGTCCGGGATAGTGGGCTAAAATTTGCTGGACAACCAGGTTCAACACGTGAGCCATACAAGGCACGTGTGTGACATTGCCCCGGCGAAGGGCCGCACCCAGGTTTGCAGCATTGTCGCACACGGCCTTCCCTGGTTTCAGGTCCAGTGGAGACAACCATTCATGAAATTGGTTCTCCAGAGCTGACCACAGCTCCTCAGCTGTGTGACTCACATTTCCCAGACATTTCAAAGTAAAAACCGCCTGATGACATTAAGCCCTACTGCCAGCATAGTAAGGAGGTGTGCAGGATCCCTTCTGCGCAGTTAGAATGCTTGTGGCATGACCAGACAGGCTTTGGGTGCAGGTGGAGGACCGAGAGGAGGTTGAGGAGGCAGAAGCAGTGGAGGAACTTTGAGATAAAGAGGATTGACGCACAACTCGTGGGGACGGCAAGACTTGGACAGCAGCCCCTTGTCCTGCTGTCACCATAGTTACCCAGTGCCCAGTCAGCGACATGTAGCGCCCCTGTCCATGCCTACTCATTAAAGTGTCTGTGGTGAAATGCACCCTGTCACACTCAGAGTTTCTCAAAGAAGCGGTGATGTTGCGTGCGACATGCTGGTGGAGTGCAGGCACACCTTTCTTTGAGAAGTAGTGCCGACTGGGCATCTGGTACTGGGGTACTGCGACGGACATAAGGTCTCGAAAATCCTGTGTGTCCACCAGGCAGAAAGGTAGCATTTCTGTAGCCAAGAGCTTGCAGATGGTGAAATTCAACCTCTTAGCTTTCTCATGGCTAGGAGGAAATGGTCTTTTACTTGTCCACATCTGAGGGACTGAGGGCTGGCTGTTGTGCTTAGACAGGGTTGATAAGGGTGTCCCCGGCAAACTGCCGGTCTGTGAGGAAGATGCAGGCGGACGTGTTAGGTTGCCTTGATCCAAAGGTGGTGCTATCGATGTCGGACAGCGCTCAACACCAGCTGGTGTTACCACCTCCAAAGAAAATGATGACCTGCCAATCAAGCTGGCTGTTGCGGGTAAAGAGGTGGCAGGTCTGCGTCCCAAAACAGGTGTGACTGCTGTCCCCCCAGTCACAGAGGATGAAGAGGCCGCAGATGCACAAGATGTGGCAGACGGTGGTTGGCCCAGCCGGCTAGGCCGCATTGTAGCACAGTGAGCTTCCCACTGCAACTTATGCTTCATATCCATGTGCCTGTTCATGCATGAAGTACTCAAACTATGTATTTTTTGGCCTCTGCTTAGCTTTTGCTGACTAGAGATGAGCGGTGTTCGACTAGAACTGTTCGCCAATCTCAAATTCGAGCTGTTTTGGGCGGTGTTCGAGTTGTTCGACGAACCCGAACGATTTGCAAAAAATTCGGCTGTTCGAGGTTATGTTCGATAACTGTTCGTGCACCAAAAGCGTGTCCTGCATGTCTGGCGCTATTTAGAGCACCAATCATGCAGGGATTGTCTGCCACTCACTGTAATGCCACAGCCATGGTGGTTGTGGCATTACAGTGATTGCCCAAATCGATGGGAACAGTGCCAACAGTGAAACATGAAAAGCCGGCAATTCAGCAGCGGCATACACCGGTACCCGACAATTTAGAACCGAAAGAATAGAGCTTCACACATAGATTAGATAGATAGAAACATGTCAGTCACATATATATGAAGTACAGTGAAAGTGCTGCTTACTGTACTTGTCATTTAGCGTAAAGGATTTATCAAAAAAAATAATAGTGTTTTCATGCACCGTCTCTTTAAAAAAGCCGGCCGGCAATTCAGCAGCGGTACCCGACAATTTAGAATAGAAGGAATAGAGAATCACACATAGATTAGATAGATAGAAACATGTCAGTTACATATATATGAAGTACAGTGACGATGTTGCTTACTGTACTTGTCATTTAGTGTAAAGGATTTATTAAAAAAAATAATAGTGTTTTCATGCACCGTCTCTTTAAGAAAGCCGGCCGGCAATTCAGCAGCGGTACCCGACAATTTATAACAGACAGAATAGAGCTTCACACATAGATTAGATAGATAGAAACATGTCAGTCACATATATATGAAGTACAGTGATAGTGTTGGTTACTGTACTTGTCATTTAGTATTAAAATAAAGGATTTATTATTAAAAAAATTGGCGTGGGGTTCCCCTTAATTTTAGGCTCTAGCGGAGGTTAAGCAGACAGCTGGGGCAGATGTTTGAAGCCTGGGAAGGGGGTAATACCCACGGAGCTTCCCAGGCTACTAATATCAGCCCCCAGCTGAATACATAGCCTTTACTAGCTATTAAAATGGGGGACCCCCCCAAAAAAATGACGTGGGGTCCCCCCTAATTTAATAGCTAGCAAAGGCTAGGCAGACAACTGGGGGCTGATATTAATAGCCCAGGAAGGGAGCCATGAATATTGGCCCCCTCCCAGGCTAGAAACACCAGCCGTCAGCCGCCCCAGAAATGGCGCATTCATAGGATGCGCCAATTCTGGCACTTAGCCTCGCTCTTCCACGCTGCCCTGGTGCGGTGGCAGGGGGTAATAGGGCTGGGGTTGATGTCAGCTTATAATGCCAGCTGACATCAAGCCCAGGTTAGTAATGGAGAGGCGTCTATAAGACACCCCAATTACTAACCCCATAGTCAAAGTTAAAAAAAACACAAACACCCAGAATAAAGTCCTTTAATTGAAATAAAGACACAATTCTTTATTGTTCTAAATTAAACCATACTTACCGTCACGCCCATTCCAGCTGAAGCCAACGATCTCCTGTAATAAAAATAAAATAATAAAGCAACCTCATCCTTACCTTTCCATGGTTCCCACGACAGCTTCAGCTCTGCTACATCGAGATGACAGGCTGGACCGCAGCAGAACGCTGCCATCCAGCCTGTCATCCCGCAGACACTGAGAAGCGCAGGCATGCTTGCGCTCCACATTGTCTCTCTGTGACGGCATAAAGATGAGCCGAGGTCATGTCCAATGAACTCGGCTCACCTCATGCACGTCACTTACAGCGTGGGAGAATTCTCACGCTGAAGCGCTGAGTGCAGGAGAATTTTCCCACGCTGTCAGTGAGGTGCATGAGGTGAGCTGAGTTCATTGGACATGAGCTCACCTCATGCACGTCACTGACAGCGTGGGAGAATTCTCCTGCACTCAGCACTTCAGCGTGAGAATTTTCCCACGCTGTCAGTGACGTGCATGAGGTGAGCCGAGTTCATTGGACATGACCTCGGCTCATCTGGATGCCGTCACAGCGAGACACTGAGGAGCGCAAGCATGCCTGCTCTTCTCAGTGTCTGCGGCATGACAGGCTGGATGGCAGCGTTCTGCTGCGGTCCAGCCTGTCATCTCGATGTAGCAGAGCTGAAGCTGTCGTGGGAACCATGGAAAGGTAAGGATGAGGTTGGTTTATTATTTTTCTTTTATTGCAGGAGATCGTTGGCTTCAGCTGGAATGGGCGTGATGGTAAGTATAGTTTAATTTAGAACAATAAAGAATTGTGTGTTTATTTCAATTAAAGGACTTTATTCTGGGTGTTGTGTTTTTTTTAAATACTTTACTAGAAATTCATGGCGGTCATGTCAAATACTGGCGTGACCCCATGAATTTTGGGCTTGGGGCCAGCTGATAATACCAAGCTGGCCCTAACTCCTTTATTACCCAGTGAGCCACCGCACCAGGGCCCTGGATGAGTTGGGTACAGCGCCAGAAGATGGCGCTTCTATGAACGCGCCATTTTCCGGGGTGGCTGCGGACTGCAATTTGCAGCGGGGGGGGGCCAGAAAGCTTGGGCCTCCCTGCGCTGCAGATTCCAGCCCCCAGCTGCCTAGTTGTACCTGGCTGGACACAAAAATAGGGCGAAGCCCCACGTATTTTTTTTTTAATTATTTCATGAAATTCATGAAATAATTAAGAAAAAAAGGCCTTCCCTATATTGTTGTGTCCGGCCAGGTACAAATAGTCAGCTGGTGGTTGGGGGCAGCCCGTTCCTGCCTGCTGTACCTGGCTGGACACAAATATAGTGCGAAGCCCCACTTCAATTTTTTTTAATTATTTCATGAAATTCATGAAATAATTAAGAAAAAAAGGCCTTCCCTATATTGTTGTGTCCGGCCAGGTACAAATAGGCAGCTGGTGGTTGGGGGCAGCCCATTCCTGCCTGCTGTACCTGGCTGGACACAAATATAGTGCAAAGCCCCACTTCAATTTTTTTAAATTATTTCAGGAAATTCATGAAATAATTAAAAAAAAATTGACGTGGGGCTTCGCACTATATTTGTGTCCAGTCAGGTGCAGCAGGCAGGAACGGGCTGCCCCCAACCACCAGCTGCCTATTTGTACCTGGCCGGACACAACAATATAGGGAAGCCCTTTTTTTCTTAATTATTTCATGAAATAATTTAAAGAAAATTGACGTGGGGCTTCGCCCTGTTTTTGTGTCCAGCCAGGTACAACTAGGCAGCTGGGGGCTGGAATCCGCAGCGCAGGGAGGCCCAAGCTTTCTGGGCCACCCCCGCTGCAAATTGCAGTCCGCAGCCACCCCGGAAAATGGCGCGTTCATAGAAGCGCCATCTTCTGGCGCTGTACCCATCTCATCCAGGGCCCTGATGCGGTGGCTCACTGGGTAATAAAGGGGTTAGGGCCAGCTTGGCATTATCAGCTGGCCCTAAGCCCAAAATTCATGGGGTCACGCCAATATTAGACATGACCACCATGAATTTCTAGTAAAGTATTTCAAAAAAACACAACACCCAGAAAAAAGTCCTTTAATTGAAATAAAGACACAATTCTTTATTGTTCTAAATTAAACCATACATACCGTCACGCCCATTCCAGCTGAAGCCAACGATCTCCTGAAATAAAAGAAAATTAATAAAGCAACATCATCCTTACCTTTCCATGGTTCCCATGACAGCTTCAGCTCTGCTACATCGAGATGACAGGCTGGACCGCAGCAGAACGCTGCCATCCAGCCTGTCATCCTGCAGACACTGAGAAGCGCAGGCTTGCTTGCGCTCCACAGTGTCTCTCTGTGAGGGCATCCAGATGAGCCGAATTAATGTTCAATGAACTCGGCTCACCTCATGCACGTCACTGACAGCGTGGGAAAATTCTCCTGCACTCAGCGCTTCAGCGTGGGAGAATTCTCACACTGAAGCGCTGAGTGCAGGAGAATTCTCCCACGCTGTCAGTGACGTGCAGGAGGTGAGCTGAGTTCATTGGACATGAGCTCACCTTATGCACGTCACTGACAGCGTGGGAAAATTCTCCTGCACTCAGCGCTTCAGCGTGGGAGAATTCTCACGCTGAAGCGCTGAGTGCAGGAGAATTCTCCCACGCTGTCAGTGACGTGCAGGAGGTGAGCTGAGTTCATTGGACATGAGCTCACCTTATGCACGTCACTGACAGCGTGAGAGAATTCTCCTGCACTCAGCGCTTCAGCGTGAGAATTTTCCCACGCTGTCAGTGACGTGCATGAGGTGCGCCGAGTTCATTGGACATGAACTCGTCTCATCTTTATGCCGTCACAGCCAGACACTGCAGAGCGCAAGCATGCCTGCGCTTCTCAGTGTCTGCGGGATGACAGGCTGGATGGCAGCGTTCTGCTGCGGTCCTGCCTATCATCTCGATGTAGCAGAGCTGAAGCTGTCGTCGGAACCATGGAAAGGTAAGGATGATGTTGCTTTATTATTTTTCTTTTATTGCAGGAGATCGTTGGCTTCAGCTGGAATGGGCGTGATGGTAAGTATGGTTTAATTTAGAACAATAAAGGATTGTGTCTTTATTTCAATTAAAGGACTTTATTCTGGGTGTTTGTGTTTTCTTTTAACTTTGACTATGGGGTTAGTAATGGGGGTGTCTTATAGACGCCTCTCCATTACTAACCTGGGCTTGATGTCAGCTGGCATTATAAGCTGACATCAACCCCAGCCCTATTACCCCCTGCCACCGCTACAGGGCAGCGTGGAAGAGCGAGGCTAAGTGCCAGAATTGGCGCATCCTATGAATGCGCCATTTCTGGGGCGGCTGACGGCTGGTGTTTCTAGCCTTGGAGGGGGCCAATATTCATGGCTCCCTTCCTGGGCTATTAATATCAGCCCCCAGCTGTCTGCCTAGCCTTTGCTAGCTATTAAATTAGGGGGGACCCCACGTCATTTTTTTTGGGGGGTCCCCCATTTTAATAGCTAGTAAAGGCTATGTATTCAGCTGGGGGCTCATATTAGTAGCCTGGGAAGCTCCGTGGGTATTACCCCCTTCCCAGGCTTCAAACATCTGCCCCAGCTGTCTGCTTAACCTCCGCTAGAGACTAAAATTAAGGGGAACCCCACGCCAATTTTTTTTAATAATAAATCCTTTATTTTAATACTAAATGACAAGTACAGTAACCAACACTATCACTGTACTTCATATATATGTGACTGACATGTTTCTATCTATCTAATCTATGTGTGAAGCTCTATTCTGTCTGTTATAAATTGTCGGGTACAGATGCTGAATTGCCGGCCGGCTTTTTTAAAGAGACGGTGCATGAAAACACTATTATTTTTTTTAATAAATCCTTTACACTAAATGACAAGTACAGTAAGCAACATTGTCACTCTACTTCATATATATGTGACTGACATGTTTCTATCTATCTAATCTATGTGTGAAGCTCTATTCTGTCTGTTATAAATTGTCGGGTACAGATGCTAAATTGCCGGCCGGCTTTTTTAAAGAGACGGTGCATGAAAACACTATTATATTTTTTAATAAATCCTTTACACTAAATGACAAGTACAGTAAGCAACACTGTCACTGTACTTCATATATATGTGACTGACATGTTTCTATCTATCTAATCTATGTGTGAGGCTCTATTCCTTCTTGTCTAAATTGTCGGGTACCGGTGTTTGCCGCTGCTGAATTGCCGGCCGGCTTTTTTAAAGAAAGCGTCTTCTGAGCAGTTTGTCAGCTTTTGGACACCTTTGAAGGTGTTTTCTATGTGTTTCTATGTGTTTTTGTTTGCCTGCCATTGGTTTTAACGGTGTTCGACGGTGTTCTAAGGTGTTCGACGAACAGTTCGACGAACAGTTCCTCGAACATCCCGGTGTTCGACGAACCGAACCGAACCCGAACACTACGGGGGTGGCTCAACACTATTGCTGACAAATGTTACAGATAACACGAGTTGGGTCATCTTTATCGATCTGAAAAAATGCCCAGGCTATGCAAGGCTTAGCACCCATGCGACCTGAAGAGCCACCACGACTTGTGGTGAGAGGCAGAGTTGTGTTTGAGGATGCAGTTGTTGACGTGCTTCCAGTACTACGTCTCTGACCAGGAAGGCGCAACCTGACCTCGTCGTCACTAGCATTCTCCTCCACCTCCTCTGCTGACCTCATCTATTGGCTGACTGTGGGTTGACAGTAAGTGGGATTTCCAACCTCATCATCATCACCCTGTGTGTTATCACACCCGTCGTCCTCAGAGCCAACCTGTTCCTGCCCTGACAAAAAAATAAAGTTGTCGCTCCAATCAGGTATTTGAGTCTCATCATCGTCTTCCTCATTGTCTCCACCAACAGGAGTTACAGTTTGGGAATGAGGGTCTACATTATGGTCAGAACCTTCTGCGTCTGGTCCTGGATCCGACTCATAAAGATTCTGGGCATCAGTGCAGATCATTTCCTCGTCTGGATTCACAGAAGCGCTGGAGCCGACCTTTGATTCCAAGGCTATAGTATGAGTAAACAGCTCTGCATACTCAACCATCTGTTCTACCTCATACTCAGATGGGCAGCTGGAGATTTGGGAGCTGTGAGGAAGCAATTGCGATTGGGGTGACACCTCTGAGGACTGGACTATTTGTGATGTTGAAGTTGATGTGGAGGAGAGCCCACTTAAAGGAGCACTTGATATCCGTTGAAGCACCTGCTGTTTTTGTGCCTCATCTGGAATTTGTAGCGATTGGCGTGGCCGTAAGAAAGGGATCTTATCACATTGTCTGCTAAAAGAAGTAGACATTTTAGTTTGGCTGGAAGATGGTCTTTCTTCTGCAGATGTTACTGTTGCTTTAACACCTACCCCACGGACACAACCTTTTTTTCCCTTCCCAATACGCCTATTCCCCTTTCCACCAGCAGCAGGCCTTTTTCCACTCATTTTGGTGGTTAACTAATTCACAACTCTGGAGTTGTTTGCACAAAAAAACAATGGATGGGAACCTAGCAGAGCTGAGTGGCCAAACTGTGGTATTAGGCCAAAACTATTGGCTGGGTTAGATGCAGAAAAAAATTAAATTCAATTTGCAACCTGATGGAGGTCAGTATAGATGGACTAATAGACCAAGTCCCACACACTGCTAGAAGCCCAAATATTTTTTCAGAGCTAGATGCAGAAAAAAATTATATTCAATTTGCAACCTGATGGAGGTCTGTATAGATGGACTAATAGACCAAGTCCCACACACTGCAAGAAGCCCAAATATTTTTTCAGAGCTAGATGCAGAAAAAAATTATATTCAATTAGCAACCTGATGGAGGTCAGTATAGATGGACTAATAGAACAAGTCCCACACATTGCTAGAAGCCCAAATATTTTTTCAGACCTAGATGCAGAAAAAAATTATTTTCAATTTGCAACCTGATGGAGGTCAGTATAGATGGAATAATAGACCAAGTCCCACAC
Source organism: Phyllobates terribilis (assembly GCF_046119375.1). Taxonomy (NCBI): domain Eukaryota; kingdom Metazoa; phylum Chordata; class Amphibia; order Anura; family Dendrobatidae; genus Phyllobates; species Phyllobates terribilis. The sequence continues at coordinate 731,310,302 of NW_027362763.1, read as the reverse complement.
ACTGCTAGAAGCCCAAATATTTTTTCAGAGCTAGATGCAGATAAAAATTATTTTTAATTTGCAACCTGATGGAGGTCAGTATAGATGGACTAATAGACCAAGTCCCACACACTGCTAGAAGCCCAAATATTTTTTCAGAGCTAGATGCAGAAAAAAATTATATTCAATTTGCAACCTGATGGAGGTCAGTATAGATGGACTAATAGAACAAGTCCCACACACTGCTAGAAGCCCAAATATTTTTTCAGAGCTAGATGCAGAAAAAAATTATATTCAATTTGCAACCTAATGGAGGTCAGTATAGATGGACTAATAGAATGATGCTATGCCCAAAAGGTTTTACTTCACTAGGTGCAGTAAAAAAATTGGTATTCTATACACAGGTGGTGTAGCTTGCAACAATGATAGGCTACTCCACTGACTAACACACTCTGCAATAGGCAAAAAAGGATTAGCTTTGCTAGATTTAGCCAAATGCTGTGAAAAAAACATGCACAGCACTGGCACAGACCTGCCTGGCAAAAACTGATAGGAACTGATGTAACTTAGTCCTGAAAAGGACTGCAATTACAATTAGTCTTTACTCCCAACCTATCTATTTAAGAGCACAGACCTGCCTGATAAAAGTCGTAGGAAATGCTGTAACCTAGTCCTTAAAAGGACTGCAATCACAACTCTTCCCTACTCCCAAGCTATCTGTAGATTTGTGCGAAAATTGGCTTGAAATTAATAAGTTATAGCGCACACAGCAACAGCGGTGCCGTCTAACACGCAGCTGCAGCAGTGAGAAAATGGTGGCGACGGGGAAAATGGCTGGGTCTTATAGGGCAAGGACATGTGACATACACTGCCAATGACACATGCCCTTGCTTGTGTGAAAAAAAGCACTTCGCTCCGTGTGTGCACTGCTGATAGGCTGGCAGATTGCACCTCCCCACTGTAAATGCGGGAAAGAGAAAAAAAAAATATAGATCTTCATTATTCCTGCAGAGATCCATCCCCTGCCCCTCCCCCCGCCCCGCTGTACACTCAAACTGCGTATTAACATTAATTTTCATCATTACTGAGAAAAAATCCAGTTATGATTTTGGTGCACGAACAGTTATCGAACATAACCTCGAACAGCCGAATTTTTTTCAAATCGTTCGTGTTCGCCGAACGGCTCGAACACCGCCCAAAACAGCTCGAATTTGAGATTGGCGAACAGTTCGAGTCGAACAACGCTCATCTCTAAATATAAGTGCAAATATCAAATGATGTTATAAGGTAAATCTGTAAAACAAATGACAGATAGTCTAAAGGATTCTCTCCTAATATTGTGAAAAAATTATGAAAAAATTATGAAAAAATTGTGAGAGAAAATTTGGTAAAAGCAAAAGGGGAGAAGGGGGAAAGGGAAGGGAGGGGGACAAAAAAAACAAAAAAAAAGAAAAGGGGAAGAAAAAAATGCTTCAAATATGAATCTCATACTCTCTATTGAGGCCATGGGGTTCCAATGTTTTCAGAGTAAAAATCCAAAATGCTTCTCTATCTTTGAGTCTCTGTATCCTGTTACCACCCCTCCTACTAGGTGGAACATGATCTATGACCTGGAAACGAAGTTGTGCAACTGAATGATGTTGTGTTGAAAATTGGTTAGGAATGAGTAATAAGTTGTATTTACTTCGGATGGTTGATTTGTGTTTGCTGATGCGGTCTCGGATATACTGGGTGGTCTCCCCAACATATCCAAGACAGCACGGACATTTGATCAGATACACAACAAAAGAGGACTCACATGTGAAATACCCCTTGATGGGGAACCTCCTGCCTGACAATGGATGGGTGAAATAACCACCCCTTGTCATGTTGGAGCACTGGCGGCATCCCAAACATGGGAAATTACCCATGCGAGGTGCCGTCAACATCATCTGACATATATTCGTGTGTAAACTACCAATGTCACCCTTTACAAACATATCTCTCAAATTGGATGGTCTCTTGTTACAAATTAGGACAGGCTGCTGGAGCTCCATTATTTTAGGATAAGATCTACTAAGCACTGACCAGTGATCCCTGAGGATGTCCCGAATCAATGTCTGATAGTGGGTGATATGTATTCACAAAAAACATCTGACTTGTAGTGGGTGTGCGTTGTCTAGGGTCAAGTGGCAGAATGGCGATGGAAGATGGATATCCTCTATTAATGAATTTTTGTCCCATCTCCTCATGACGTTTGGACTTCAGTGATGAATCTGACACTATTCTACCAACTCTGGTATGTTGTGAAATGGGGAGAGATTTTTTTACATGTCTTGGATGACAATTGATATAATGCAGTAAAGCATTACGGTCCGTCGACTTGACAAATAAATCAGTGATTAAACGTCCCCTATCATCTATAATAACCATAATGTCAAGAAAATTGATAAGGCACCTGTCATAATTCAAAGTGAAAGAAATCTGTGGTGTACAGCTATTGAGATATGCAAAAAATTCGTTAAGTGCTATTTCATCTTTGTCCCAGATGACGAAAACGTCATCAATATAGCGTTTCCATAACCTGATGCCTGGAAATGTGCCTGTGACTGGTGATACATATTTTTCTTCAAAATGTGCCATGAAGATATTAGCATAGGGGGGTCCATGTTCGACCCCATGGCTGTCCCCCATTTCTGTATGTAAAATTTATCACCAAATAGAAAAAAATTATTATGTAGAATAATGTCAAATAGATCTATACAAAGATCTTTGCGTGACTGGGGGTAATCACTGTATTTGTCCAAAAACCATGTAAGCGCCTCCAGGCCAACGTCATGATCAATCGATGTATACAAGCTATTTACGTCTAATGTGACTAAAATAGATCCTGGAGGAATGATATCAAGTTGATGGAGGTGTGACAAAAAATCAGATGAGTCCTTAATATATGATGGAATGGCCGGCAAAAGTGGTGTTAAGATTTTTTTCCACTATTTTAGCAAGCAGGGAGAGTAGGGAATCTGTAGATGCAACTATCGGGTGTCCAGGAGGAAACTGTAGGTTTTTGTGGGTTTTAGGGAGTGTATAAAACAGTGGCACCACAGGATGTTTATTAATCAAGTAATCAGATAATTTCTGATCAATAATTCCTCGGCTAGATAGTGCATCTACTTTCATGCGAATCAGTTGGCTAATGTGAGATGTAGGATTATTGGAAACCATGGTATACACCTCCGGATCACTCAGTTGCCCTTCAATCTCTCTAGTATAATATGAGCGATCCATGACCACTATTGCACCCCCTTTATCAGCTGGCTTGATTGTAATCTGATCATTTGTAGATAGTGAATGTAGGGACTGTTTTTCCTCCTTATTGAGGTTCATCCGGAGAGGAAACATGTTACTCGATATTTTGGTCATAAGTGTTTCAATGTCCCTTTTAACCAGTGTAATATATGTCTCCACCGGATGATGTGTTCTGGGAGGATTAAACTGCGAAGGTATCCTGAGCCCTAATTCCTTAAGTGAAAGTAGTTCTATCTCTTGTTGGATGGGGGGGTACCTGGAAAGATCATCATTAATAGAAAAATGGACCTTAAGTCTAAGATTTCGAAAAAAACGCCTACGTTCCAGATCTAGGGTGAATGGATGAAAGGACGGGGTAGGGCAAAAGGATAATCCCTTTTGAAATAATTTGTTCTCTCTGGGAGTGAGGACCTGTGATGAGATGTTGTAGACGAGAATGTCGGGCCTACCTGTGACCGGAGTGTCATCCTGTCGGACTGCACTTGTGCGGAAGCAGGAGGTGGTACAGTTGTTAGGAACGTATTGAGTTCTACGGAGTGACCCCCTATTGCCCCGCCGCGTCTGGCGCGTTGGGGTTCGCGTGTCCCAAAAAAACATCTTGGGCGAGGGGGCATGTACTCGCCTTCGCTGCCGGAGGAGGAATAGAAGCGGGAACTTTGTGTTGTATAACCAGACCGCCATCTATATACCTGGCCTGATAGATAATCCTCCTGATCCCTTCTAAATTTTGATATTTTACGATCTTGTCGTGTTTTCTTATAAGTTACTAATATATGTGCGGTTCTCTTTTTAAGGCTCTCAAATTGTTCTACAGGCGTAGTATTGGCCAACTGATCATCTAGGGAAATAATCCTAATTTCGAGTTCAGTAATCTCTTATTGTATAGACTCTATAGTGAGCAAAATAAGGTCCATAGAGCATTTGTTTAGAATGCTTTCAAATTTGTTGCAAAATTCGATATTATCTGCAAAAAGAGTTGGTTGAAGATTAACTTTGAGTCCTCTAGGAATCCGTTTTACATGGTGATATTCTGAAAGAGTTGAGAGATGAAGATCCAGAGCGACTAATTTCTTTCTTTCTTTTTCGCAATCCCGGGTTTTATTATCTTCAGTAGAGGAGTGAAGAAAAGTATTCCTGTCAATCCTTGACAGGATAGCTGCAGTTTCTTCGTCGTTATATGCAAATGTGTTAAACGACATGAGGATGAAGACAGGAGCCGTGGTATAAACCAAAGTAAGACCTCAAAAATATGTATAGACCAGGCTCAACTATGTAACGTAGGTGCCAGGAACACAACGTATTCAACAGTTTATAAAAAAGATCCGGCATTCATAAATAGATGCAAAATCATAGAAACAAGCAGAAACAAATATAATATTAATGATAATACCAGAGAGACAGATGTCATAATACTTGGAAAACCACAAAATGATTGGTATCATTATAATCACTTCATTGAATAATCATAATAACGAAGAAAAGAAATATGAAAAAAGGAAAAAAATGCACTAATATCCCACAAGACCATATGACTATGCAGTACTGTATACTATGAAATACTTTCAGGAATAGTATATATATAAAAAACTATAAGCTCATGGGAATTATATCCACAATAGAACATCAGCCAGAAGTAATAAACCCAAAGAAAATAAAGAAATGAAAAAAACATAACATAAATATGTAAAATACCTAAATGGTAGATTCCTATCCCATATAAGTGGAGAGTCCTCAAAAAGTGGTATAAGATATCCAGGCAATAGATGTTTACTACTGGTGGAAAATTTTTTTTTTCATATAACACACTAGTCCAATGCTGAATCTAGTATATTAGAGACATACCCACCTATGAATAAAGGTATAAGGTGTGTCACATAAGGCAGGAATACAAGGTGCTGTCACCAAGGATTACAGGGAAATGGTACTTGCCAGTCTAGAAAAACAAGATAAATCCTTAATAATGGGACTGTAATGAGACATGAAGTAAGGGTCATATTGTATTTGGAACACATACCTTTGTGCTTCAAAGTGCCTCTAGTGCAGGTGACTGTGGTGTGCTGTGTGTGTAGCTCTCAGGGCTTAAATAGTGCTATATTTCGCGCTCTGTTCCCTGTTTCCGGAGTTGTGAAACGCAACTTCCGGTTTGGTGGAACGCAACTTCCGGTTTCGTGGAACGCATCCTCGCGACCTGAACACCGACGGCCTTGTTGATGCTGGTACTCAACAACTGCCCTCTTCTGCTCACAAATCCTTCCCAAGATCTGCAATGTAAAGTTCCAATGCGTGGCGACATTGCAGATTAGTCAGTGAGCTGGAAGCTGAAAACGCTGCTGAAGCATGGCAAGAGCAGCAGAAGCTGTAGCTGACTTTCTAAAATAGGCACACAGGCGGCGTACTTTGACAAGCAGATCCAAAAGATCCGGGTAGGTTTTGAGCGGCGGAAGCTGTAGCTGACTTTCTAAAATGGGCACACAGGCGGCGTACTTTGACAAGCAGATCCAACAGATTCGGGTAGGTTTTGAGAAACCGCTGAACCATGAGGTTAAGCACATGGGCCAGGCATGGTACGTGTGTGAGCTCGCCTTGCCACAGAGCCGCCACCAGTTTCCGGCCATTGTCACACACGACAATGCCTGGTTGTAGGTTCAGTGGTGTGAACCACAGATCTGCCTGCTATTTCAGAGCTGTCCACAACTCTTCAGCATTGTGTGGTTTGTCATCTAAGCATATTAGCTTCAGCACAGCCTGTTGTCGCTTGGCCGAGGCAGTGCTGCAGTGCTTCCAGCTTGAAACTGATGTGATCATTTCGGAGATGGAGGCTGAAGAAGAGGAGGAGAAGGTGCAGGAGCTGTAGAATGTGGGGCAAACCTGATTGACCCAGGGCCCCGCAATCCTCCTCGTTGGGAGGACATGTTCGGTCCCAAGGTCTGACTGGGTCGCAGCTTCCACTATATTAACCCAGTGTGCCATCAGCGAGATGTACCGTCCCTGCCTGCAAGCACTTGTCCACGTGTTAGGTGGATTTTCCCAGTAATTGCGTTGTTGAGGGCACATCTAATATTGTGGGACATGTGCTCGTGTAATGCGGGGATGGCACCCTGGAAGAAATAGTGGTGGCTGGGGACCGAGTACCGAGGGACAGACGCCGCCATCAGGTTGCGGAAAGATTCCGTCTCCACGAGCCTAAAAGGCAACATTTCGAGCGCAAGCATTCGCGAAATGTGTGAATTTAGCAGTTTGGCCTTTGGGGCGTTGGCTGCGTATTTGCGTCTGCGTTCCAAGGACTGGAGTAGGGAAAACTTAACGCTGCACTGGGACAAGGACGTGGACGTGCTTGCTGATGGTGCAATTTGACAGTGTTTAACGACAGGTGCTGGGAGGGAGGCATCTTGACATGCGCAATGGACAGGGGATTGGCGTGCACGCACAACAGCGGAACAAGCAGTGGTGTCACTCGTAGACACTGTTGCTGGACCCTGGGGTTCGGCCCACCTAGTCGGGTGCTTTGCTGCCATGTGCCTAATAATGCTGGTGGTGGTCAGGCAGCTAGTTTTGCTACCCCTGCTGATGCTGGCCTGGCCGGTGGTGCAAATGGCCTTTTTGGGGTTATCTGCAGAGTCTTTAAAAAATAACCAGAAGACCTAACAGTTGTACTGGCAACTTCCGTCGTGTTGGAATTATGTGGAACACTTTTCCGCCTTGTGTCTGCGGCCATCACACTGCTTCTTCCTGCCTGTCGTGGTGTTACGCCTCCCTCCTGTGTGCTGCTATCCTCGCTCTGTATGTCCCCCAGCCAGTTACTATATCATCCACCACCTCATCTTCCACTTTCACACCCTGGTCCTCCTCCTGACTTTCTGGCAATTGTGTCTCATCATCATCATCATCCTCCTTTTGCGACAGTAATTGCACTTTCCCACCATCGCCTTTGTGTGACCATGGCTGCTCCAATATTTGGGCATCGCTACACGCGTTCTCCTCTTGACTCACTTGAAGCTGGCCGGGCGAGAGGCCCGAATCTACAAATGTAAAAGTGAACAGCTCTTCTGAGTGTCCAAGTGTGGGATCAGTTGTCTCAGAGCACACAGCAAGATGGGAGGAAGGAGGATTAAGGTGAGGAATATGAAGTCCCACTCACAGCTACTGAGACCTGACCGTGTGAAAGACAGGGTGGTGGTGGTGGTGGCAAAGTGACTGGAAGCATTATCTGCTATCCAACCAACAACCTTTTGACACTGCTATGGGTTCAATAGTGGTGTACAGCGGACCCCTAGTAATTGGGACAGGAAGGTTGAGCCACAAGATGTGGGTGTTTATTGTGGCACAATTTCAGCTTGCCCGCGGCCTTGTCCTCGGCCTCTGCATGCACCAGCACCATCATATCCACTTCACTGTCCCTTGCCATGCACTTTGCCCATTTTTAATGGAGGACAATATTTTCCATGTTCACGAGAAATGGCTAATTTTGGAATGCAGTTATATGTGATACGTCTGACAGAGAACCACAATTTTAAATAACAGGCTTGTAATTTACTAATATTATTCCACACAGAGACCTAGTGTGAATAGCTTGACCGACACACTGCAACGGAATGTAAATGGAAGAAATGTCTGATTTTGGAACAGTTTTATAGGTGATATGTCTGACACAGAACCACGGTTTTAAATAGCAGGCCTGTAATTTATTAATACTATTCTTCACAGATATCTAGTGTGAATAGCTTGACCGACATACTTCAACAGAATGGAAAAGGAGGCCAATATTTTCCACATTCAGTTCAAATTTCTGGATTTTTTATCGCTGAAATATGGAACAGATCTGGCTTTATTCTGCAGTGAGAACAAGCAAATGGAGCAGAAAAATGGCATACTCTGGATTGCTTTTTAAGCAAATAACCAGGATTAGGATAAAAAAAAATTGTAATTATTACAGCAGCAGACAGGACGTTCAATGGACCCTCTTGTGCTGTATCATACACTGCAGTCTGCCACATATACTACCTGCCTGCCTAGCACTGATTATATGCAGCTGGATTAGTCCTCAGAGGGACTGTTAGTTCAAATGGATATATATATATATATAAATATATATATATATATATGTTGTGCAATACTTATAGTAACATGATGTTCAATGGACCCTCTTGCACTGTATGCACTGCAGGCTGCCGCATACCCTGCCTCCCTGCCTAACTCCTGCTATCACCACTGAATACATGCAGCTGGATTAGTCCCCAGAAGGACTGTTAGTTCAGTTGGATACATACTGTATATATGTTGTCGAATACCTATACTAACTATAAAAAAGCAAATCTCTCCCAGACACAGCATCACCTCTCCCTACTCTGCCTGATTCCGGGGGTACACTGTGACGAGCATAGCAGCGCCAGGTCTTATATAGACCTGATGACGCTGTAAGGCCAGCCAATCACTGTAATGCCCACAACCCACAAGGCTACGGCATTACAATGAGTGGCAGGCAATCCCTGCATGTTAATTGGCTCTAAAGAGAGCCAAACATGCAGGGAGGGGACCCGAGTTCCCTCCTGAGCAACCCAGAAATACTCGCCGAGCGCCAGGTAGAGTGAAAATAGAAAAAAAAATTAAATTTTAAAATAATTTTGTTAATTACATGTAGACACTAAAAAATTTGTTAATGGGAACCTGAAAGTTGATACGTACTACCCAAACCATGTGCAGCAAGTCTCAGCTGTACGATCACAGCCATGTATGTTTGACTGACTGAAAGGACCTAAACAGGAAAGGGTTCTTTACAGTTAGAGCAGTCAGATTGTGGAATGCCAATCACAAGAGGTAGTAATGGCAGACTCTATAACAGCTTTCAAAAAAGGGCTGGATGATTTCCTCAATACACATAACATTGTGGGTTACAGTTAAATTAGACAAATTGTACAATTGGGGGAGAAAGGTTGAACTTGATGGACCTAGGTCTTTATTCTACCTACGTTACTATGTTACTATGTAAAAACTTACTTTTAATTGCCGCACTGTGTACTACTTGTACGGGCGAGTCCCCGGCAGCTTCTCTCTGCCTGTTGACAGTGACTGACAGGTCTCTGCCTACAATCGCCCAGTACGTGACACATCATTGCAATCATGGTCTTTGCCCTTACATCATGATGCTCTCACATGAGGGAGTCAAATCCTGGTGACACATTCCCTTTAATCAATTAAACAATATTTTTACATTTTCCTTTAGAAATATACAAATTGATTTTATATAACACAGCTTATTAAGCAATCAAAATTTTCTTAAACATTTTCTTAACCGGTTCCCGACCGCCCACTGTAGATAAACGTCGGCGCTTGCCGGGCTCTGTGCAGTGCCGACGTTTAAAAACGGTGGGTGGTCTCGCAGTGCTCAGGACCCCCTGGGTCCTGCAAGCACTGCGATTCCGGTGCAGAGCATTAGCTCTGACAGGGTACATCCTCGGGACCTGATTAGATCAGGTCCCAGTGATGTTAACCCTTTGCTGTCTGCTATATGCTGTGATCTATAGTGATCGCGGCATATAGGAGACAGCAGGAAGAGAGGGGGTCGTCTTACTTACCTCCGAAGACCTCCGTTTTGTTTGAGGACCTGGGGTTGCTATGGCAGCTGGAGGTCACATGACCGCCTCCAGCTCTGCCATATATGGTGTCCTTCCTGTCTGGCTTCAGCCTGTATGTAGCTGATACCAGACAGGAGACTCTGACTGAAACAGTCAGTGAAGATCTCATATAATGTAATATATGTGTATTACATTACATGAGATCAGTGATCAGAAAAATAAAAATTAATGTCCCATACAGGGACTAAGTAAAAATGTAAAAAAAAGTAAAAAAAAAGTTTTTAAACTATAAAAAAAAATCACAAAATAAATAAAAATAAATAAATAAAATATTAAACCAATAAATCCGTAAATTATTACAAAACCAAAAAAAGTACACATATTTGGTATCGCCGCGTCCGAAACAACCCGAGCTATAAAACTGTCACACTAATTAACTCCTTCTGTGCACACCGTAATAAAAATAAATAAAAAACGGAGCAAAAAAAATGCTTTTTCATCATATCGCCAAACAAAAAGTGGAAAAAAATGCGATCAAAAAGCAGAATAGAAATAAAAATGGTACCACTGAAAACGTCATCTTGTTCCGCAAAAAAAAGCTGCCATACAGCTCCATCAGCCAAAAAATAAAAAAGTTATAGCGCTCAGAATAAAGCAATGCAAAAAAAATATATTTTTTTCTATAAAATTGTTTTATTGTGTAAAAGCACCAAAATATAAAATAAATACAGTAAGTGTAGTATCGCTGTAAACGTACTGACCCGAAGAATAACGCTGCCTGATCACTTTTACCACACGCAGAACGGCATAAAAAAAAACTCAAAAAACAATTCCTGAAGTGTTTGTTTTTGTTAACTTTACCTCCCAAAAAACGGAATAGAAAGCGATCAAAAAATGTCACGTGCCCAAAAATGGTTCCAATAAAAATTTCAACTCGTCCCGCAAAAAACAAGCCATCACATGACTCTATCGGCCGAAATATGGAAAAATTATAGCTCTCAAAATATGGTGATGCAAAAACTAGATTTTGCAAAAAAAGCGTATTTTAGTGTGTGACAGCTGTCAGTCATAAAAACCCGATATAAATCTGGTATCTCTGTAATCGCACCGACCCGAAGAATAAAGTAATCTAATCAGTTATATCACACTAGGAACGGCATGAAAAATAAATAAAACAAATATTATTCACCTGCTACTGATTTGTTTATTATGTCTCCCAAAGATCCCAGTAAGGCTCTGCTCACATTTATCCTGTGCTCTGCGCTGAGCACTTACACCAGAGTTTCCGTGTAAATCTCTGAAATACGTGATTCAGCCAGAACCCATGATGGAAGATTCCCTGTAATGAGGCAGATATAGGACACTGTGGATGCCGTCTAGCCTGGGATCCCACGGTGTCATTTGTTTTAGGCGTGCATAAAAGTGCGGTTGGCCACAGTTTTATGCACTTCTGAAAAAAAGGACACCACTAAACAGAGGCCAGACGGAGTCCAGAGTAACTCTGCTGCCTCATTACAGTGAATGGATCCTGCAGGGGTTTCATCTGAATTACATCACTTGGAAAATTAGATGGAAACCCCGATGTAAGGTCAGCCTAGAGCGCCGGATAAATTTTACGTAAAATGTTCCCAATAAAAGCTTCAACTCAGTCCTCAAAAAAAGCTAGTCCCCACTCAGGTCCATCATCTGTTAAAAATATAAGGGACTTCCAAGTTACTGGTAGCAGAAAGGCTCTGGAAAAGCAAAATGGTCCTTGCCCCCCAAAAGAAATTCAGAAAATTTTGTGCTCCCAAATCCAAATGCCTATTCTACAATAATTTGTTCTCCAATTGTCAAATAGCGCTCCTTCCCCCTCAAATCTCACCGTATGGCTAAGTGGTACGATACAGCCACATATGGGGTATTGACACTTTTAGAAGAAATTGTGTGACACATTTCGCCACCATTTTACCCATTGCCCTGTGTGAAAATGTAAAATCTGAGGGTAAAACATTTTTTTGTGGTAAAAATATAATTATGCTTTTTTCACTGCCCAATGGTATAAATTTAAAAATTAAAAAATGCTCACTACTTCCCTAGATGAATTCCTTGAGAGGTGTAGTTTACAAAATGGGGTCACTTGTGGGGGTTTCTGCTGTTTTGGCATGTCAGCGACTCTTCAAATGTGACATGGTGTCTGCTGCCTATCCCAGCCAACATAGCGCTTCTTTCTCTTCCGAACCCTGCCGTACACCAAAGCAGTGGTTTTCCCCCACATATGGGGTATCGGCGTACTCAGGAGAAATTGTACAACAAATTTCATGGTGCAATTTATCCTGTTACCCTTATGATAATGCAAAATTAGGGAATGAAAAACATTTTTTATGTGAAAAATGTGAAAATTTTATTTTTACGGCTCAATATTATAAACTTCTGTGAAGCAGCTGGGGGTGCAAGGTGCTCACCACACATCTAGATAAGTTCCCTAAGGGGTATAGTTTCCAAAATGGTGGCACTTGTGGGGGGTTTCCACTGTTTAGGCACATTAGGGGCTCCCCAAATGTGACATGGCGTCCGCTAATTATTCAAACAATTCAAACAAATTTTACATTCAAAAAGTCAAATGGCGCTCCTTCCCTTTCAAACCCTGCCATGTGCCCAAACAGTAATTTGCCTCCACATATGGGGTATCGGCGTGTTCAGGAGAAATTGCACAACAAACTTCATGGTGCAATTTATCCTGTTACCCTTATGATAATACAAAATTAGGGAATGAAAAACATTTTTTGAGGGAAAAATGTGAAAATTTTATTTTTACGGCTCAATATTATAAACTTCTGTGAAGCAGCTGGGGGTGCAAGGTGCTCACCACACATCTAGATAAGTTCCCTAAGGGGTCTAGTTTCCAAAATGGTGGCACTTGTGGGGGGTTTCCACTGTTTAGGCACATTAGGGCCTCCCCAAATGTGACATGGCGTCCGCTAATTATTCAAACAAATTTTACATTCAAAAAGTCAAATGGCGCTCCTTCCCTTTCAAACCCTGCCATGTGCCCAAACAGTAATTTGCCTCCACATATGGGGTATCAGCGTGTTCAGGAGAAATTGCATAACAAATTTCATGGTGCAATTTATCCTATTACCCTTATGATAATGCAAAATTAAGGAATGAAAAACGGTTTTGTGGGAAAAATGTGAAAATTTTATTTTTACAGCTCAATATTATTGGGGTTCAAGGTGCTCACCACACATCTAGATAAGTTCCCTATCAGCACGCTGAAGAGAAATTGCACAAAAAAATTTGGTGTCCATTTTTTCATGTTACCCCTGTGAAAATAAAAAAATTGGGTCTAAAGTAACATTTTTGTGAAAAAAGTTAAATGTTAATTTTTTTCTTCCACATTCCAAAAATTCCTGTGAAGCACCTGAAGGGTTAATAAAGTTCTTGAATGTGGTTTTGAGCACCTTGAGGGGTGCAGTTTTTAGAATGGTGTCACTTTTGGGTATTTTCTGTCATAAAGACCCCTCAAAGTGACTTCAAATGTGATGTGGTCCCTAAAAAAATGTTTTTGTAAATTTTGTTGGAAAAATGAGAAATCGCTGGTCAACTTTTAACCCTTATAGCTCCCTAACAAAAAAAAATTTGGGTTCCAACATTGTGCTGATGTAAAGTAGACATGTGGGAAATGTTATTTATTAACTATTTTGTGTGACATATCTCTCTGATTTAAGGGCATGAAAATTCAAAGTTTGAAAATTGCAAAATTTTCAAAATGTTCGCCAAATTTCCGATTTTTTCACAAATAAATGCAAGTGATATCGAAGAAATTTTACCACTATCATGCAGTACAATTTGTCACGAAAAAACAATCTCAGAATCAGGGGAATATGTTGAAGCGTTCCAGGGTAATTACTTCATAAACTGGCAGTGGTCAGAATTGAAAAAATTGGCCCGGTCACGAAGGCAAAAACAGGCTCTGCCGCGAAGTGGTTAAACAAGTTCAATAAGAAAAAGAACTAGAAAGAACAAGAGGTTGCATGAATGAGGGCACACACGTACTCTGCTCTCAGTAAGAAATAGTCAAGTAGCTTAACACATTCTGTTAGGTTAATCATTCAATTTATTGGTTATTGTCCAACGGAAGTGGGTTAAAAATCACAACATAATGTAATATTATGTAAATGTATCTTGTTTCATTTTAGTTTTAGATGATTTATCAAAAGTCTCATAATCACAGTGATGACTGGAGGTGAAATACTTTCATCAAGTCAATTATGTGTCTTGATTTGTATTTATTTGTTTGTTTGTTTTATTGTATCAGCGTGTATTCATATTGGTTACAATTTTAGCATTCAGAGCATATGCAAAGCCTGAGTTAATCCTTTAATCTTCTGAATCAAGCCTATCATCAATAAGCAGGGAAAGTAGATTGAATTAACACCCCATTCAGTTCCCACAGGAAAACTACTGGCAGGGAAAAAATGTAGCAAAAAATTACAAAGTATCACTGTATCATTTCAACTGCGAAACAAGTCGAAATGAATGTATAGCAAGGAAGCCAATTGCAAAATCAGACAAGGCTGTTTAAAACTGCTTACTATATATGCATTTGTCATCAGGCTGAAAATTATTTGGAGAATTGAGATGACAATCAGGGAATGGATTAAAGGGATAATAGACCTAAATATAAACTCTCTGTACAACCCATTGACAGCTGCATAGTTGCCTATGTTCACCTATTCAGTAGTGATGGGCAAGCAATAAAATGCTTGGGGGCTAGTTACTCGGTTGAGCACATTGGAATACTTGGGTGCTCGACCCGAGCAACGAGCCCAATGTAAGTCTATGGGAAACTCGAGCATTTTTCAGGCGGCTCCCCCCGGCGGTCTGCAGAGGGCCTAAAAATTGCCCAAATCGAATAGAACAGTGCTCAAATGACATGGGAACAGCATGGGGAAGACCCCGGGAAGCATTTCTGACTCCCAGGTCACTGCTGTCAGCAACGTTGTCAAAGGTATTACGCCACTTTTACGGACTCACAATAAAACATACAAAAACTAAACCAAAATGGATTTTCCTGGGAAATATGTTAAGGAACATCCTTTCCAGGGTAATGACTTGTATATAAGGCAAAATAAATAACCAAAAACAAAAATACTCCTCCACAACTTGGGCTACGTTCACACGTAGCGTTTTTGATGCGTTTTTGCACTTTTGCATTGCTTTTAACCGTGACGAATGTATTCACCGGGAAATGTCATTTTAACATTTTACAACCTTATCTGGCCATGTGGTGTGTGAGACATGATCAGACACATCCTGTTTCATTTATGAAGGAGGGACTCTGAAAATTACAAAGCCTATATTTATAGGGCCTTCAGGCGGCCTTTACTATTCTTAAAGGACCAGCAGTCGGCCAAAATTATTCTTAGAGAGCCATCAGCTGGCTATGCTTTGTTGTTCCCATGACTAAAGAGTGGGTCTCCTATACTTTTATTGCGTATGCAGTGAGTGGCAGGGTTGCCCAAAATTTGAACGCACCCCAATACCCCTTTAAAAATTTGGACGCACCCCAAAACCCCTTTGAAAAGACTTAGAGCAGGGCCTCCTGAAAACAATGTTCCCATTATTAGGAAGTGGGTCTCCCATACATTTTGTCTATGCAGTGAATGCAAGGGCTGCCAAAAACTTGGACCTACTCCAATGCCCCTTGGAAGAGACGTAGAGGAGGTCCTCCTGAAAAAAATGTTCCCATTATTAAGAAGTGGGTCTCCCATTGTGTTTTCCTATGCAGTGAATGTAATGGCTGCCAAAAATTTGGACCTACTTCAATGCTCCTTGGAAGAGACAAAGAGGAGGGCCTCCTGAAAAAAAATATTCCTATTATTAAGAAGTGGGTCTCCCATTGTGTTTGCTTATGCAGTGAATGTAAGGGCTGCCAAAAATTTGGAGGCACTCCAATGCCCCTTGGAAGAGATGTGGAGGTCAGAGAGCCTCCTGAAAACAATGTTCCCATTATTAGGAAGTGGGTCACCCATAGTGTTGGCCTATGCAGTGAATGCAAGGGGTTGCCAAAAACTGGGAGGCACTCCAATGTCCCTTGGAAGAGAAGTAGTGGGCCTCATGAAAAAATGTTCCCATTATTAGGAAGTGGGTCTCCCATACTGTTTACCTATGCAGTGAATGCAAGGGCTGCCAAAAATTTGGACCTACTCCAATGCCCCTTGGAAGAGATGTAGATAAGGGCCTCCTGAAAAAAAATGTTGCCATTATTAGGAAGTGGGTCTCCCATTGTGTTTGCCTATGCAGTGAATGCAAGGGCTGCCAAAAATTGGGAGGCACTCCAATGCCCCTTAGAAGAGACGGAGAGGGCCTCATGAAAAAATGTTCCCATTATTAGGAAGTGGGTCTCCCATAGTGTTGGCCTATGCAGTGAATGCAAGGGCTGCCAAAAATTGGGAGGCACTTCAATGCCCCTTGGAAAAGACATGGAGGAGGGCCTCATAAAAAAATGTTCCTATTAGAACGGAACAGGTCTCCTATAGTTGTAATGCCCATGCACTAAGTGTATGGGCTGACAAACATTTACCCCTGGGTGGTATACATGAACATACTGTATAAAAACTTTTTTTTACGGCATCATAAACACCCTTTAAAAAAATTATGTGGGTGTTGCATCACGGACCACGGTCACCCTCGTGATATGGTGGTGGAGGATGAGGATGAGGAGAAGGAGGAGGAGAAGAGCAAATAGCCAAAATCAGGGAGCGTATACCCATGTGTGGGTGCAAAGAGGTGCATGGGAATACACCTGACAAAAAAAGACACTGGATTTGAGTTTATGTTACGCTGCTATCATTCGGTGGTGTCGAGAAGTCTGGCCCAATCCAGCCCTTGTTCATTTTTATGAGAGTCAGCCTGTCAGCATTTTCATTTGACAAGCGGATGCGCTTATCAGTTATAATTTCACCAGCGGCACTAAAAACCCGCTCTGACAAAACGCTAGCGGAAGGCCAGGCCAGGACCTCCAAGGCATAGAGAGCCAGTTCATGTCACGTGTCCAGCTTGGATACCAATAATTATAAGGCACAGAGGAATCACGTAGGATGTTGGTACGGTCGGCAAGATACTCCCTCACATCTTCCCAAAATTTGCACTCCTTGTGAGAGTACCCGCGCCTCAGGGCCTGTAAGATGGGGGGGTCTGAGAAAAATGTCCCAGAACTTTGACAGTGTTCCCCTGCATCTGCTGGATTGGATTTGCGTCTCTCTCGCCTATACTCCTTGGTTGTCCAATGAACTGTGACCTCTGCCGCCAGCGTTTTCAGAATTTTTTTAATAATTTCGCAACAAGGGCCTTCTGGTACTGCCCCAATTTAGTAGACCTGTCCGTCTCGAGAATAAGAGACAGAAAGTTCTCCTTGTAGCGTGGGTCTAGAAGTGTCACAAACCAGTAATGACTGTGACTCAAAATTTGGAGAACGCGAGGGTCACGGGAAAGGCAGCGTAACATAAACTCAGCCATGCGTGCCAGACAGCTAACAGGCAAGACTTCTGTGTCCTCACTAAGAGGACGACTGATCATGCTCTCATCCTCCTTCTCTGCCTCCTCCTCCTCCCTGTCCTCAGGCCATCCAATCTGAACAACGGTGTGACAGTTGTGCAGGTAGTACCGTCTATAGTGCAGGAAACAAGGTCCTGTTCTTCTTCCTCCTTTTCCTCCTCTTCCTCATTTTCACCCAATCCACGTTGGGATGAGATGAGGCTGGGCTGTGTGTAATCACCCTGTATGGGTTCCTTGCTCCATCTCATCGTGCTCCGCCTGCAATGCATCCTCTTTAATTGAGAGCAGAGAGCGTTTCAGAAAACAGAGAAGCGGGATGGTGACGCTTTTTACGGAGTCATCACCGCTCACCATCTTGGTGGAGTCCTCAAAGCTTTGGAGGATGTTATGTATGTCTGACATCCATGTCCACTCCTGAGGTGTTATGTGTGGTGTCTGAACTGAATATTGGCGGCCTTGTTAATGCTGGTAGTCAACAACTGCCATCTTCTGCTCACAAAACCTTCCCAACATCTGCAATGTAGAGTTCCAACGTGTGGGGACATTACACACCAGCCAGTGAGCTGGAAGCTGCAAACTCTGCTGAAACACGGCAAGGGCAGTGGAAGATGTAGGTGACTTTCTAAAATGGGCACACAAGCGGTATACTTTGACAAGCAGATCCGGCAGCTCCGGGTAGGTTTTGAGAAACCGCTGAACCACGAGGTTAGACACATGGGCCAGGCATGGTACGTGTGTGAGCTCGCCTCGCCTCAGAGCCGCCACCAGGTTCCGGCCATTGTCACACACGACCATGCCTGGCTGTAGGTTCAGCGGTGTCAGACACAGATCTGCCTGCTCTTTCAGTGCTGTCCACAACTCTTCAGCATTGTGCAGTTTGTCACCTAAGAATATTTGCTTCAGCACAGCCTATTGCCGCTTGGCCGAGACAGTGCTGCAGTGCTTCCAGCTTGCTGAAAAGATGCCTGCTGCAGGAGCTGTAGAATGTGGGGGAAGCCCTGATTGACCCAGGGCCTGCAATCCTTGGCATCGGGAGGACGTGTTCCGTCCCAAGGTCTGACTGGGTCCCAGTTTAGGTGGACTTTCCCAGTAACTGTGTTGTTAAGGGCACGGCTAATGTTATGGGACACGTGCTTGTGTAATGCGGGGACAGCACACCAGGAGAAATAGTGATAGCTAGGGACCGAGTAACGAGGGACGGCAGTCACCATCAGATTGCGGAAAGCTTCCATCTCCATGAGCCTAAAAGGCAACATTTCAAGCGCAAGCAGTCGCGAAATGTGGGAATTTAGTAGTGTGGTCTGTGAGGTGTTAGCTGTTGTGTATTTGTGCTTGCGTTCCAAGGTCTGGGGTAGGGACAACTGAACGCTGTGCTGGGACAAGGACGTGGAAGTGCTTGCTTATGGTGCTAGATGAGAGTGTGCAACGACAGGTGCAGGGCAGGAGGCATCTTCGCATGTGCCATGCACAGAGGATTGGCTTGCACGCACAACAGTGGAAGATGCAGTGGTACCACCCGCAGACACTATTCCTGGACCCTGGGGTTCGGCCCACAAAGTCGGGTGCTTTGCTGCCATGTGCCTGATCATGCTGGTGGTGGTCAGGCTGGTAGTTTCACTACCCCTGCTGGTGCTGGCCTGGCTGGTGGTGCAAATGGCCTTTTTGGGGTTATCGACAGAGTCTTTAAAAAACAACCAGACTCAGGAAGACCTAACAGTTTTACTGGCAACTTCTGTCGTGCTGTTGTTACGAGTAATGGTTGCCCGCCTTCTTTCTGCGGCCACCACACTGCTTCCTTCTACCTGTTATGACGCTATGCCTCTCTCCCCCTGTGTGCTGCTGTCCTTGCTCTGCATGTCCCCCTGCCAGGTTGGGTCAGTTACTATATCATCCAACACCTCGTCTTCCACTTCTGCACCCTGGTCCTCCTCCTGACTTTCTGGCAATTGTGTCTCATCATCGTCCACCTCTTGTGACAGTTTTCCACCGTCGCCTTCGTATGACTGTGGCTACTCAAATATTTGGGCATCGATACATGCGATCTTCTCTTGCCCCGCTTCAAGTGGACTGGACAAGAGGCCCGAATCTATAAATGGAAAAGTGAACAGCTCTTCAGAGTGTCCAAGTGTGGGATCAGTTGTCTCCGGGCACTCAGCATGGTTTAGAGGAAGGAGGATCAGAGTGAGGAATATGCGGTCCAGACTCACGGCTACTGAGACTTGACCGTGTGGAAGACAGGGTGGTGGTGGTGGTGGTGGCTAAGTGACTGGAAGCATTATCTGCTATCCAGCCAATAAACTTTTCACATTGTTCTGTGTTCAATAGCGGTGTTTTGCAGTCCCCTATTTATTGGGACCGGAAGGTCGAGCGAGAAGATGTTGGTGTTTGTTGTGGCACAATTTCAGCTAGCCCACGGCCTTGGCCTCGTCCTCTGCATGTACCATCATCACCATCACGTCCACTTCCCCATCCCTTGTCAGGCACCTTACCCATTTTAAATGGAGGACAATATTTTCCACATTTTCTACAAATGGCTGGATTTGAACCACAGTGATATGGGATACGTGTGACAAAAAAACACATTTTTAAAGCTGGCCTTTAGGTAACTATTATTAACAGCGAACTGGTGTCAATAACTTTGCTAACACACTGCAACAAAATTTCAATGGGGGTTCGGGCTGGAGGCCTGCCACTGCACTACATCAAGGGTATGAATTGCTTTATCATTTCATTTGATTTGTATTATTAATGGAGCGATATTCCTTTACTATGTGTGCTCCTCTGACTTGTGTGGATGTCCTATAGCTATATCTATGGTGATTTGATTCTTAGGGGACTATAGAACCTGTGATGGACATAAATTTCATGTTTGACACTGTGCAATAATTATGGTACAACCTTGCCACCACTTGTTCCTTAACTAACTATTCTTGGTCCATCTCATTTTGGTCAGTCTATACACTCCTGTGCACACTCCGCCCTCCCTTCATTGATCCCCCATGATCAAGCTGACTTCAGCTATACTTTTGTGTCTAGTGGATGGGTGCTCTAGCCTTACACTGGGTTTCTCTACGACTTCACCTCATGATTTGTGCTAATATCATGTATGCAATATTTTATTAATTGATTTAATAAAAATTGTTTTTTACATCTTTAAATCAGCGTTCTCCTCTTTTCTGAAGTCTATCATGAGTTGTATAGCTTGCCCTTTTTCGAAAATAAAACTAGGAATATATTTCTGGAACATATATGTATTTATAAAATTTCAATGGAGGCCAGAAATGGCAAAATTTTCAGTGCACTTATATGTGATCTGTGTGATGGACAAACCACAGTTTTAAATAGCTGGCCTGTAGGTAACTATTTTTAACAGCGACCTCGTGTCAATAACTTCACTGACACACTGCAATAAAATTTCAATGGAGGCTAGAAATGGCAGAATTTTCAGCGCACTGATATGTGATCCGTGTGATGGACAAACCACAGTTTTAAATAGCTGGCCTGTAGGTAACTATTTTTAACAGTGACCTCGTGTCAATAACTTCACTGACACACTGCAATAAAATATCAATGGAGGCCAGAATTGGCAGGACTTTCAGCGCACTTATATGTGATCCGTGTGACGGACAAACCACAGTTTTAAATAGCTGGCCTGTAGGTAACTATTTGGAACAGCAAACTGGTGTCAATAACTTCGCTAACACACTGCAACAAAATTTCAATGGAGACCAGAAATGGCAGAATTTTCAGCGCACTTATATGTGATCCATGTGATGGACAAACCACAGTTTTAAATAGATGGATTTTTAACGCTGTAATATGGAAAGGATCTGGCTGTATTCTGCAGTGCCAACAAGCAAATGGAGCAGAAAAATTGTGTTCTCTGGATTGCTTTTTAAGGAAATTATCAAGATTAAGATCCAAAAAAAATTTTTCCTGGCCCCTGATACCTGGGGCTATTTCTAGAAATATCTGTAAAAGCACCAACAGCAGACAGAACTGGAATGGACCCTCTTGCTATATGCACTGCAGTCTGCCACATACACTGCCTGCCTGCCTAGCACTGATATCAGTGCAGCTGGATTAGTCCTCAGTAGGACTGTTAGTTGAGATGGATATGTGAATAATATATGGTGGTATACCTACACTAACTATGAAACAAGCAAATCTCTCCCTAGCTCAGCAGTACTTCTCTCTACACTGCCTAATTCCGGAGTAGACTGTGACAAGCATGGCGGCGCCAGGTCTGATATAGACCTGATGAATCTGTGCAGCCAGCCATTCACTGTACTGCCACAACCAACATGGCTGCAGCATTACAGTGTGTGGCAGACAATGCCTGCATGTTCATTGGCGCTCTAAAGATTGCAAACATGCAGGGCGAGCATCGAGCAGTAACCAGCATGCTCGCTCATCGCTACATCAGACACATCCTGTTTAATTTATGGAGGGAAAGTCACAAACACTATTTTTACAGCCTTACTCTTCTTAAGGGGCCAGCAGTCGGCTATGCTTTGTTATTCCCATTATTAAAGAGTGGGTCTCCTATACTGTTATTGCGTATGCAGTGAGTACAAGCGCTGCCAAAAACTTGGACGCACCCTAATACCCCTTTGAATCGACATAGAGGAGGCTCTCAGTAAAAAAAAATTCCCATTATCAAGTAGTGGGTCTCCTATAGTGGTAATGTTCATGCTGGGACTGCAAGGGCTGCAAAAATTTGGAAAATTTGGGAAAAACCCTACTAACAATTTAAACACACATAGAGCTGGGCCACAGTAACGACATGTTCCCATTAGAAAGGAGAGAGTCTGCTATACAGTTATACGGTATGCAGTGAGTACAACGGTTGCCAAAATTTAGGAAAAACCCCACTAACAATTTAAAGACACATGGAGCTGGGCTACAGTAACAAGTACGACATGTTCCCATTAAAAAAGAGTGAGTCTCCCATACTGTTTGCCTATGAAGTGAATGCAACAGCTGCCAAAAATTTGGAGGCACTCCAATGCCACTTGCAGGAGACGTAGAGGTCGGAGGGGCTCCTGAAAACAATGTTCCCATTACTAGGAAGTGGGCCTCCCATACTGTTTGCCTATGCAGTGAATGCAACGGCTGCCAAAAATTTGGAGGCACTCCAATGCCGCTTGCAAGAGACGTAGAGGTCGGAGGGCCTCCTGAAAACAATGTTCCTAATATTAGGAAGTGGGTCTCCCATACTGTTTGCCTATGCAGTGAATGCAACGGCTGCCAAAAATTTGGAGGAACTCCAATGTCCCTTGCAAGAGACGTAGATATGGTGATATGGTAGATGTGGTGATATGGAGGAGGATATGGAGGATGAAGGGAAGGAGGAGGACAAGAGCAAATAGAGAAAATCAGGAAGAGTATACCCATGTTTGGGTGTGAAGACAGAGGTGCGTGGGAATAGAGTTAGACTTCCCAAAAAAAGCACTGTATTTGAGATTATGTTACGCCACTATCAGTCTGTGGTGTTGAGAAGTCTGGCCCAATCCAGCCCATGTTCATTTTTATAAGAGTCAGCCTGTCAGCATTTTCAGTTGACAGGCGGATATGCCTATCAGCTATAATTCCATCAGCGGCAAAAAAACCCGCTCTGACAAAACGCTAGCCGCAGGGCAGGACAGGACCGTCAAGGCGTAGAGAGCCAGTTCATGCCACGTGTCCAGCTTGAATACCCAATAATTACAAGGCACAGAAGAATTATGGAGGACGTTGGTACGGTCAGCAAGGTACTTCCTCAGCATCTTCCCAAACTTTTCCTTCCTTGGGAGAGTACCCCGCGCCTCAGGGCCTGGACATGGGAGGGTCTGAGAAAACTGTCCCAGACCTTTGACAGTGTTCCCCTACCTCTGCTGGATTGCATTTGTGTCTCTCTCGCCTGTACTCCTAACTCAGTCATGTGTGCCAGACTGCTAACAGGCAAGACTTCCGTGTCCTCACCAAGAGGATGACTGACCATGCTCTCCTCCTCATCCTCCTCCTCTTCCTCCTCCTCTCTGTCCTCAGGCCATCCATGCTGAACACACAGTATGACAGTTGTGCAGGTAGTAACGTCTATAGCGCAGGAAACTAGCTCCTTTTCTTCCTTCTTCACCTCCTCTTCCTCAATGTCACCCAATCCACGTTGGGATGAGATGAGGCTGAGCTGTGTGGAATCATCCTGTAGGGCTCCTTGCTCCATCTCATCGTGCTCCGCCTGCAATGCATCCTCTTTAATTGTGAGCAGAGATAGTTTCAGAAGAAAGAGAAGCGGGATGGTGATGCTAATTATGGCATCATCGCCGCTCACCATCTTGGTGGAGTCTTCAAAGTTTTGGAGGATGGTACGTATGTCTGACATCCATGTCCACTCCTGAGGTCTTATGTGTGGAGTCTGAACTGAATACAGACGGCTGTTACAGATCCAGGTGGTGGAACCTCTGTGCTGCGGTGCAAGGAGTACCAGAGGGGAGTGACTAAGTATCTACTCGGCCTGACCAAGGTCACACGGTTGCTCAGTCGACTCCGTGAGCCAGGGAGGGACCGAGCAGAGGGACCAGGTGCCACTCTGGGACTGACCTTGTATGAGAGCAGGTGACTCCCATGGGTCAGAAGGCAGGAACTGACCGATACAGCAGAAGAGCATGGCAGGCAGGCTGACGGGTGGTCCAGGTAGTCAGGCAGGCTTATTCGGCTGATAGCCAGACTGGTGCTCCGGGTAGGCAAGCTGGTGGGCACAACAGATAACAGGCAGGTGCTTCCAGGTAAGCAGGCAGGCGGGCACGGCAGGTAACAGGCAGGTGCTTCCAGGAAAGAAGGCTGGCCGGCACGACAGGTAACAGGCAGGTGCTTCCAGGTAAGCAGGAGGGCAGAGCCCATAGTCAGACTGGCGGACTGGACTGTAGGAAGACTGTCGGGCTGGAAAGTAGTCAGACTGGCGGACTGGACTGAAGATCAGACTGGCGGACAGGACTGACTTGCAGAGGACCTGAGGGCTGAAGCAAAGTAAGTATCACAGAGCAACAACCTTGCACGGGCACCTCCATATTGGAGGAGGTGCCTTATATAGGGAAAGTCCTCCGGCCATTGGTCGGGGACATTTTAGGATGGCGCGCGGCCCCTTTAAGAGGGAGGGAGCATGCGCGCGCCCTAAGCACAGAGCCAGGGAAGCTGAGTGCACCAGCAGCAGCTGCAGGGAGGCCGGAAGATGCCGGAGCAGGACCACGGCGGTAAGGGGGACGGCGTCTCTGCCTGGCAGGGGGCAGAGACGCCGATGCTACAGTACCCCCCCTTTACGCCCCCCTTTTTTCAGGCCAGCAAGAAATTCTTTAAGAAGAGGGGCATGGATGTTCTCCCTGGGTTCCCAAGACCTCTCCTCCAGGCCAAACCCCTTCCAATCCACCAGAAAAAAGGTTTTTCCTCTTACCCTTTTGGTGGCCAAAATGTTCTCTACCTCATAGACATCCTCAGCGGAGACCGGAGCTGGAGTGGTACCTGGATCATCAGAGAAAGAATTAAGAACAACTGGTTTGAGGAGAGATACGTGGAAGGAGTTGGGAATCCGTAAGGTGGCCGGGAGTTTTAGCTTGTAAGCCACGGGATTGATTTGCTTGAGAACCACAAACGGGCCGATGAACCGCGGACCCAACTTATGCAATGGTATTTTGAGTCGAACATGTTCGGAGGAGAGCCGGACCCTGTCACCCGGTTGGAATAGAGGCGGATCCAGACGTCTCTTATCGGCATGTTTCTTCATCTGTTCAGAGGATTGAAGAAGTGCGGATCTAGTGTCTTCCCAAACAGTAGAAAATTCGCTGACCAGAGACTCCGCGGCAGGATTGTCCACAGAAGCGGAGACGGGAAACGGTATCCGGGGGTGTTGACCGTAAACCACAAAGAACGGGGATTTGGAAGAAGACTCAGTCTCATGGTTGTTATAGGAGAACTCAGCCCATGATAGGAGCTCAACCCAATTGTTATGGTGAGCATTGACGAAATGCCGGAGAAAGCTGGTAAGGACCTGGTTGATATGTTCCACTTGACCATTGGACTGAGGATGATAAGCAGAGGAGAAATCCAGGGTGACATTCAGCAGCTTACACGTAGCTCTCCAGAAGCGCGAAGTGAACTGGACCCCGCGATCAGACACAATGTGGAGGGGTAGGCTGTGGAGACGAAAGATGTGAAGGATGAAGTCCTTAGCCAGCAAAGATGCGAACGGGAGACCAGGCAGAGGAATGAAGTGGGCCATTTTAGAAAAGCGGTCAGCAACCACCCAAATGACAGTACAACCGGCAGAAACAGGGAGATCCGTAATAAAGTCCATAGAAATGTGTTGCCATGGAGCGGAAGGCACAGGTAGAGGCAGGAGACGGTCAGCGGGAAGATGCCTGGGAACTTTGTTACGGGTACAGGAGGAACAAGCCGAGACGAAATCCGCAACATCCTTGCATAGCGAAGGCCACCAGTAATGCCGGGCGATGAGCAGGAAGGCCTTCCTCTGGCGAGCATGGCCAGCTAGTTTGGATGAATGGCCCCAGAGAAGAACCTTCTTACGATCTGGAACAGCTACAAAAGTCTTACCGGGTGGAAGACGAGATAGGTCAAATGGGGCCACAGTCATTACTCCGGAGGGATCAATGATATGCAGAGGCTCCTCCTCTTGGTCGGAGGACAGGAAAGAGCGGGATAGAGAGTTGGCTTTAATGTTCTTGTCCGCAGGGCGGTAATGTAGAGAAAAGCAGAAAAGAACAGAGACCACCGGGCCTGACGCGGATTGAGTCTCTGGGCGTTTTGGAGATAGGCCAGGTTCTTGCGATCTGTGTAGATGATCACAGGGAGAGGAGCCCCTTCCAGCAGGTAGCGCCACTCCTCCAGTGCCAATTTGATGGCAAGCAGCTCACGATCTCCTATGGAGTAGTTGCCCTCGGACGAGGAGAAGAGCTTGGAGAAGAAGCCGCAGACGGGGATTTCTGGGTGAGCACCGCTCCGGCTCCGGAGGAGGAAGCATCAACCTCCAGGAAGAACTGCTTGTTGCAATCCGGACGGTGCAGCACAGGGGCGGAAGAGAAGGTTTGTTTTAGGGAGACGAAGGCCTCCTCTGCTTCGGGAGTCCATTCCTTGGGATTTGCTCCCTTATGGGTGAGCACGGAGATGGAAGCGGTCCGGGAGGAGAAACGAGGAATGAAGAGGCGGTAATAATTTGCGAAGCCCAGGAATCGCTGAATCGCCTTCAACCCATCCGGTCGGGGCCATTTTAAGATGGTAGAAACCTTCTCGGGATCCATCCGAAGACCAGTCTTGGAGATAATATATCCTAGGAACGGAAGGGAAGTCTGCTTGAAGAGACATTTTTCAAATTTTGCGTAGAGACGATTCTGCCGGAGCCTTAGCAGAACCTGACAAACATTCCTCCGGTGTGAGGGCAGATCCGGAGAGAAGACCAAGATATCGTCCAGGTACACCACGGAAAATGTCTTTAACTAGCTCCTGGAAGACGGCTGGGGCATTACAGAGACCAAAGGGCATCACGCGGTATTCATAGTGACCGTTCCGGGTGTTGAATGCCGTCTTCCACTCGTCTCCCTGGCGGATCCGGACCAAATTGTACTCCCCACGTAGATCGAGCTTGGTGAAGACCCTCGCGCCTTTAAGGCGGTCAAACAGCTCCGAGATGAGAGGCAGGGGGTACTTATTCTTGATGGTAATTTGGTTAAGCTCCCTGTAATCGATACACGGCCGTAGCGAGCCGTCTTTCTTTTTAACGAAGAAGAATCCTGCTCCAGCCAGGGAAGTAGATTTCTGAATGAATCCCCTAGCAAGATTCTCCTCGATGTACTCAGACATGGCCCGGGTCTCAGCCAGAGAAAAGGGGTAGATACGCCCGCGGGGAGGTGAAGTGCCAGGTACCAGATCGATAGGGCAATCATACGGCCTATGAGGTGGTAGTGTCTCGGCTTCCTTCTTGTCGAAGACGTCCGCATAGGACCAGTAAGGTGTTGGCAGACCAGGTAGAATAGCCGGAGTAGACGGAGGTCGGGCCGGGCGAACCAGAACCAGGCAGGACTCATGGCAATCCTGCCTCCAACGGAGCACCTCACCAGATCGCCAATTCAGGACGGGTTCATGTTTCTGTAGCCAGGGTAGACCTAGCAAAAAGGGAGTGAGAGAGTCCGGATAGCACATGGAAGGAGATCCTCTCAGAGTGCAACATTCCCACCTTAAGGGTTACAGGCTCTGTGACGAGCAAGATGGTCACTGGAAGGAGTCTCCCATCCACGGAAGCGACTGCCAATGGTTCGGTCAGACGTTTGGTGGGAATCTGATACTGATCCACTAGGGACTGAGAAATGAGATTCCCAGCGGCTCCAGAATCCAGGTGGGCGGTCTCAAAGAAGTGGGTCACACCACTGGAGATAGAAACGGATAGAGTCAAGGACGAAGAGGATTTACTCTTACCTAGGATGACCTCTCCAAGCGGTCCTAGACACTGGAGTTTCCTAGCTTCACTGGACAGGAACGGATCAGATGCTCCTTACTGCCACAGTAGAAACAGCTCCCCTCAGCTCAGCGCGTTTCTTGGCGAGACTTGACCATCTTGGTCTGGTCAATCTGCATGGGTTCGGGCGAGCATGCCCAGGGAATTGCTGGTTGGGAGGCAGGTTTCTGGAAAACAGGAGCAAGACGAGGAAATCTTCTCTCCCGGGTAGTCTCCTTAACTCGCTCCAAGAAATGGATGTCAATCCGGGTGGCTAGTGACACCTGGTCGTCCAGGGTGGAAGGGATGTCACGACCGGCTAGCTCATCCTTGATTCGTCCGGAAAGACCGTCCCAGATGGTGGACACCAGGGCCTCGTTTCTCCAGGCAAGCTCAGATGCGAGGAACTGTATGGCATACTGGCCCACGGTGAGACTCCCTTGGCGGAGACGGAGCAGTGAGGAGGCAGTAGAAGTCTTCCAACCGGGCTCATCGAAGACCTTCCGGAAGGCAGTGAGGAAAGCCGGAAGATCGGACACCAGGGGATCTCCTCTCTCCCATAGGGGGTTTAGCCATGCCAATGCTTCCCCGGTGAGGTGAGACATGATGAACGCTACCTTGGCCCAGTCTGAGGGAAACTGATGTGCCAGGAGTTCGAAGTGCAGCGTGCACTGGTTTAGAAAACCCCGACATAAGACGGGGTCACCACCAAAACGTGGAGGTGCAGAGAGCCGGGGTCAGGAGTGGATGCCATGGCACTAGTAGGCTCAGGCGCTGCCGAAGCGGGTGCCGCTCGGCTCGAGAGGGACACAGGTGGGATGGACAGCGTGTCCAGGCCGGAGTTGACAGACCGCAGGTAGGTCAGGATAGTTTCTCTGACGAGAAACCTCCTGGTACAGGTCAGAAAGCGAAGGAGCCTGGGAGGCACCGGGTTCCATGGCCCGTGCAAACTGTTACAGATCCGGGTGGTGGAACCTCTGTGCTGCGGTGCAAGGAGGGACCAGAGGGGCGTGACTAAGAATCTACTCGGCCTGACCAAGGTCGCACGGCGGCTCAGTCGACTCCGTGAACCAGGGAGGGACAGAGCGGAGGGACCAGGTGCCACTCTGGGACTGACCTTGTATGAGAGCAGGTGACTCCCACGGGTCAGAAGGCAGGAACTGACTAGTACAGTGGAAGAGCACGGTAGGCTGACGGGTGGTCCAGGTAATCAGGCAGGCTGATTCGGCTGATAGCCAGACAGGTGCTCCGGGTAGGAAAGCTGGTGGGCACAACAGATAACAGTCAAGTGCTTCCAGGTAAGCAGGCAGGCGGGCACGGCAGGTAACAGGCAGGTGCTTTCAGGTAAGCAGGCGGGCAGAGCCCATAGACAGACTGGCGGACTGGACTGTAGGCAGACTGTCGGACTGGAAAGTAGTCAGACTGGCGGACTGGACTGAAGATCAGACTGGCGGACAGGACTGACTTGCAGAGGATCTGAGGGCTGAAGCAAAGTAAGTATCACAGAGCAACAACCTTGCACGGGCACCTCCATATTGGAGGAGGTGCCTTATATAGGGAAAGTCCTCTGGCCATTGGCTGGGGACTTTTTAGGATGGCGCACATGGCCCCTTTAAGAGGGATCAAGCGCCCCTAAGCACAGAGCCAGGGAAGCTGCGTGCACCAGCAGCAGCTGCAAGGAGGCCGGAAGATGCCAGAGCAGGACCGCAGCAGTAAGGGGGACGGCGTCTCTGCCTGGCAGGGGACAGAGACGCCGATGCTACAATGGCCTTGTTGATGCTGGTACTGAACAACTGCTCTCTTCTGCACACAAATCCTTCCTAACATCTGCAATGTAGAGTTCCAATGCATGGGGACATCGCAGATCAGTCGGTGAGCTGGAAGCTGCAAATGCTGCTGAAGCAAGGCAAGGGCAGCGGAAGCTGTAGCTGACTTTCTAAAATGGGCACACAGGCGGCGTATTTTGACAAGCAGTTTTGGCAGATCCGGAGGGGTTCTGAGAAACCGTTGAACCATGAGGTTAAGCACATGGGCAAGACATGGTACGTGTGTGAGCTCACCTCGCCTCAGAGCCGCCACCAGGTTCTGGCTTTTGTCACACACGACCATGCCTGGCTGTAGGGACAGCGGTGTCAGCCACAGATCCGCCTGCTCTTTCAGAGCTGTCTACAACTCTTCAGCATTGTGCAGTTTGTCACCTAAGCATCTTAGCTTCAGCACAGCTTGTTGCTGCTTGGCTGAGGCAGTGCTGCAGTGCTTCCAGCTTGAGACTGATGTGATCATATTGGAGATGGAGGCTGAAGAGGAGGAGGAGGTTCTGGAGCTGTAGAATGTGGGGGCAACCCTGATTGACCCAGGGCCAGCAATCCTCGGCGTCGGGAGGGCGTGTTCCATCCCAAGGTCTGACTGTTTCCTGGCTTCCACTATATTAACCCAGTGTGCCGTCAGCGAGATGTACCATCCCTGCCCACAAGCAGGGACGGTACACCTGTATCTAAAAATGGAAAAGTGAACAGCTCTTCGAAGTGTCCAAATGTGGGATCAGTTGTCTCTGGGCACTCGGCATGGTGGGGGGAAAGAGGATCAGAGTGAGGAATATGCGGTCCAGACTCACGGCTACTAAGACTTGACCATGTGGAAGACAGGGTGGTGGTGGCAGAGTGACTGGAAGCATTATCTGCTATCCAACCAACAACCTTTTGACACTGCTCTGTGTTCAATAGTGGTGTACTGCGGTCCCCAAGTAATTGGGACATGAAGGTCGAGCAACAACATGTGGGTGTTTGTTGTGGCACAATTTCAGTTTGCCCACGGCCTCGGCCTCTGCATGCACCATCACCATCACGTCCACTTCCCCGTCCCTTGCCACGCACATTACCCATTTTAAATGAGGACAACATTTTCCACGTTCACGAGAAATGGCTGATTATATGTGATACATCTGACAGAGTTAAGAGTTGCAAGTTTCAGACACGCTGCCTATTTGCATGGTAAATTACATAGCATAAGTAAATTGGGAGTTTGCAGCCAGTTCTTGGGTGGATGGAAAGAAAAATTTACAATAAAGAAATTTTATCATTAGACCCCTTTAAGAAATTATGTAATTGTACAGTCACTTGGAAACAGATATGTAGTAAATTAGTGCCTTCCAATCTACTTTGGCTATGTGATTTACCATTCAAATAGACAGCGTGTCTGAAACTCTTAACATGTCAGGATGACAATCAGAATGTCAGGTATTAAAAGTAAAACATCTATGTTGTTTGTGTGCTAATTAGGCATAATTAAAATATATATATATATATTCTACTTCTATTGGGATTTGAACCCAGACACTGTAGTTTTAGAGGCTGATGCTTTACCATTCAGCCATCATATCAAGTAAACAGCAGCTTTTCTTGTCTTATGAGATCAACCATAAAAATACTCAGGGTGACTAAAAGTCATTGTGATTCTGATTCTGATGTTTGAAGAAAGTCACACATCAGACTCACATATCAAAATCACACATCATTTGAATTTGGCTTGGAGGAGGTATTTGTAAAAGTCCTAATGAGTTTTAGACAGGTTTGCACTGAAAATCACATAACCAAATAGAACGACTAAATTTCTTCAAGTGA
Organism: Phyllobates terribilis; assembly: GCF_046119375.1. NCBI lineage: Eukaryota > Metazoa > Chordata > Amphibia > Anura > Dendrobatidae > Phyllobates > Phyllobates terribilis. The sequence goes on along the minus strand of NW_027362763.1, from coordinate 731,278,821 downwards.
GTTTATAGCTCAATGGTTAGTGCACTGGCTTCTAGACATATAGTTTTAGGTTCAAGTCCCATCAGCAAACAGTGACTTTTTTTTATTAATATTACAGTTCTAAAAGTCACTTCTTTTATCAAAGTCACTTATCAAAGTCACTTATCAAAATCAATTCTCAGACAGGGTATTTAGACTCAAACTGACATCATTCTGATATTTGACTTTGATATCTGGTAATGTCCTAAAATGGACACTGTACAGGGGGGCCTGTGTTAAGGTTGAATGCCTGTACAGGGAGTTAAAGGTGAAGGTTTTGGTTCCTCTGGACATGCTAAGTGGAGTGATTTGCCCTAAGTCTGTCCATGGCAGCCACTTCTAGTTGACAGCCTCTGACAGATCTGTACAGGTGTCAGGTTAAACAGCTTATTAAAATCTATAGAGAGGAGAAGATGAAGAGAAGGAAGGCGCACTCCGCACAATAAGAGAAAGAACAGGTTGTGCTGAAGCTTCTAGCAATGATACTCTAGTGCTAGATTCACAGCCACACAGCACAGTACTTCTGTATAATATCCTCCATATTGCCATGTAATGTCTTCTATATTAATGATGCTGCTTCTGAATATGTTTTATAAAGAGAAAGAAGAGCACTAATCCCTCATGTTCGTGTGCAATGTATATGGGAGACAACATGACAGCTAGTCTCCAAACATTAGTATGAAAATTATAGCTAGCACTCGCAGTGGTATATACTATTGAGAAAAATGCAGTGTACAAGTCATATAAGGTTTAGAAATAGTGATAATCCTCACACACACACAAAACAGCTTATTCTGAAAAGTTACCTGAAATGACAGGTACCCTTTAACTTGAACCCCAAGGATAATTTTTTAGTGAATAATCAGTTAAATATTTATTTTTCCTGCTCTATACTTTAAAGGAGTTTTGGACTTTAGCTATCAGTGTGCAGTCACTATGTGACTGCATCCTTGAGGATTCTCTGGTGCCGGCACTGGCAGAGAGCAGTCATGTGACCACAAGTATACCATTTGCATACTTCCAGCCACATTCCGACTAGACTGTGTCCGGCCTTGCTCAATACCCTTGCATTGAGTGAAGCCATCCCAATCTAGTTGGCATGTGACTGCATGTATACAAATCACATACTTACAGTCACGCACCCACCGCTACCGGCAGCGGAGAATCCTCAAAGTGCGATGCAAGGATTCACCATTCTGTGTAAATACATGTGTGGCCAATACAAAGGATTGGCACATGACTTATTTTTTTCAAAGACTATATAAAGGACCAGGGGACACTCACTAAGGATGGAATAAAGGTGATTCTGGCAGCTAAGTAGGAAAGAGTTATTTACTGTTAGAGCATTCAGACTGTGGAATGCTGACCACAAGAGGTAGTGATGGCAGACACAATAACAGCTTTTAAAAAAAATTTAGAGAAAGGTTGAACTTGATGAACCTAAGTCTTTTTTTCAACCTATTGTGGTAGATCGGCTCACTCAGCTGAACATGGAGGTAGACACAGGAATGTTGTCTCTTTAACATGACATGCACAGAGCTTTGACCTCCATCCCATCCAACACCTTTGGGATAACCTAGAACAGAGATTGTGAGCCTGGACCTCTCCTCCAATATTAGTGTCTGACCTCATAAATGCTCTTTTAAGGTGAATAGGCAAAAATACAAATATACTTCCAAAATCTTGTTGGTATCACAATTCCACTGCTTAGTGTGTCATGGATGCAGTGAGTGACAATTTCGCTGCCCTATGGAATCAGGGCCATGCTGAGCTGTCAGTTTGGTGAGTGACAGCTCAGTCATCCAATCTAATGCAGGGGGCGTGCTGAGCTGTTATTATTTTGATAGACAGCTCAACCAACCAATCTGAGACTTGAAGATTCTGAGCTTCCTTCAGATATTCCCTGTTCTGACTGATTACCCAGCTACTTAACTAAGCTGTCAGTCCCAGATCATTGCCAGTCATAGTTTTCAGCTCAGTGGTGTGTTTGCTCTGTGCTCTGAACTCTGATATTTTGATATTTGTTGCTGGATGGTGGATTTTCCTTTTGACTACCCGTTTGTATTACCCATTTTGCCTTGAAGTACTGTGAGCTTGGAATTCTGGCCCGGACTGTGACCTGACTACGCCTTTGTCTCTTCCCTCTGTTTATGACGTACGCTCCTGGCTCTTGACCTCGGACTCCTTAACTTCCCTGACTCACGGCTTGTCTGTGAGAAGTGTCTCAGCATCACAGCTGAAATTCTTTTCAGAAGAGAGGAAGCTTTAATTGCTACAAAGGCGGAGCAACTCTATATTAATGTGAATTTAGAATCAAAGATCATAACGATCCTGTAGGTGTAATATAGAGCGGGCACAACACTTTTGTCCACATGCTGTATTTTCAATAGAATTGTAAAAAATATAAAGTATAAAATATTGCAAATATCTATTAAAATATAAATACCTGTTTCCTAATGTATTGCTTATATACAAGACATTAATAACCAGCATCATATTGAAAGGATCTGCACATCTGCACAAGGATCTGAAAATCCTGATGACCTGCACAACAATGCACTGAGCATATAGCAGCATTCAAAAATCTAGGAACAGTTATTTTTATGTTTTTTTTACCCATATGTATGATATTCCTATTCTGATGCTGAATAAAGAAAAGAGATTGGTCATTTGGCATCCTACAAGGAAATTTACTTAAGAGGGCTTGATTTGAATATGGATGTGACATTTCTTAATTTTTCTTTATGATGAGTGAGGCGAAATAACTTACTTTGGAAAAAAAGGAGATATTTATACTATTTGTGTCTATGTGTGGCCATCCAATGGTTGTTATGTTGACCACAGCTTGTTCAGAGTTTTGCTAGCTTCTCAACATCAACATATGCATTGAATTAGTATCACAATAAATTGGATTCCTTAAATGTAACAATTTATTAAGGTATCCCCCTACCAATTGGATAGGGAATAATTTATTAATCTTTGGGGATCCAACCACTGGGACCCCAAATGACCCAAAGGGATATGAAGATCCTGGTCTAAAAGGAGTGGTGATCAAGTTTGCAAACCTTTTTCTTTATGAGAGTGTCAGAGATAGTGAGTACAGCATTCGGCTAGAATGATGCTTGAGCTTCACTCCTTTCAAACTGAGCTCTATTCTAATTCTCAGTGGAGGGGTCACATTAGTTGGACCCGCAGCAATCAGTAAGTTATACCCTATGCTTTCGATATCAGAAGGGTAATGTTGGACACATCTGTAATTAGCTCCATGAAACACAGTGAAATTTACAACTGAAGAGTTAAGCATTTTCAAAATGTAAAAAAAAAAAAAAAAAAATTACAACCTCATTGCCTTGCCAGCTTGCCGAGCATTATCTTCTGAGCCCATAATCTCTGTCCTGGAAAAAACTTTAATTAATTCATAATGAAGGAATTACATATTGCATAGTTAGTAACTGTATTCGTATGCCTCCGAGTCACAGTAAGGTAAGGGAACTAGAACTATACATCTGCAATTTTCTAAACTGATTTGTCATATTGGATCAACTTGTATGTGACTTTGATTTTTCCTTTGAAGTCCATTATTGTTTAATACCCTGTTAATACACTGTGCACAGTGCTGTTCCTTATTTGATGGTTTACATCTGAAGGCAGAGAACTGTAGCAGAAGGAGCATTAGCAGCCTTTAATCAGCATGCTTGTCACTACAGAGCTGCATGCATTGCTAAATACTCAGTTTGATGATTCCTGTGATGTATTACTCCCCGCTGTTAACTATTTTTGCTTGGTTTTTCATTAGTGTAAACTTCTTATCTTCTGAAAGCTTTCTAGGTATCTTTTGTCAGGATAGCATTCAGTGTAGAAAGCGCAGCATATAAACAGTGATACTGTCATGTTAGTGTTTTCAAGAGATATAGTATTAGCAGGTTTTAATTCTTAACTATACCAGCTTTTCTGCCAGATCTGGTTTGTCTCTCACTGGTAAATGACATTATTCTATCCTACTATAGATGAGTCTGAAGGGCACGACTGGCACATGCGCTGATATTGAGAAGCTGCTGGATGAATGCCCATTTCATGGATGGAGAGAAACAGGATTTTATTAAAGATAATTTAACATTGACTTGTATCAGGAATAATTATTTTCTGTTTATATGATTTTTGTGCACCCTTCACATTTTTAGATCTAAGTGTACATTATTAATCTTAAAGAGGTTGTCCGGCCTGAGGATACAAGTCTGAAGTCACTCTGTGAGACTGCAGATTTGTGAATACTCACAGTTAGTGTTGAGCATTCCGATACTGAAATATCGGGTATCGGCCGATATTCGCGGTATCGGAATTCCGATACTTAATTCCGATACTTTTACAATATCGAATACCGGAATCGGAAGTTCCCATAATGCCTGCGCTCTGCCGTTTCTCTGAAGGATGACAAGCAGGATGGCAGCGCTCAGCTGTGATCCAGCCTGTCATCAGAATGCCATCCCAGCGTGGGAGAATTCTCCTGATTGTTTAAAAGCCGGCGCGCGGTAAAAAGCCGCCGGCTTTTAAACAATCACACAGCCCCATACGGCTTCCCCGCAGCCTCCCACCCCGATCCTCCGCTCCCCCCATCCTGATCGTAAGTTAGGACCGGGCGGGGAGCGCAGCACCAAGGAGCGGGGAGCGAAGGACCCGGGCGGGGAAGCCGGCAGTGAAAAGACTTCACCGCCGGCTTTCCAGTTCTGTGCTGCGCTTTCCCGCCGGTTATTTCAAATGAACAGCTGCGGTATCAGGTGATGCCGATCAGCTGTTCATTTGAAGTCGCCGCGGTGCCCTCAGAGGGTTCATGTGAGTTCATGCTTGACTGCATTGCATGAACTCACATGAACTTTCCCACGGTCGCACAGGTCAGCCTCACCTCCCAGACCCGTCATGATTGGTGTGTGTGGGTGTCTGTGCGATGTGTGCGGGTGTGCGCGGTGTCTGTGCGATGTGTGCGCGGTGTCTGCGGTGTCTGTGCGATGTCTGCGGGTGTGTGCGGTGTCTGTGCGATGTCAGCGAGTGTGTGCGGTGTCTGTGTGATGTGTGCGGGTGTGTGCGTGCAGGCAGACATAGGCCGATGTGACACTACTACTCCCATCGGCCTATGTCTGTCACCCGTCCACTCGTGCCAGCAGGATCAGCTTGATGGGAGCAGTAGTTCCCATCAGCCTGATCCTGCTATTTAAATTGCCCTACTGTGTCCCCAATAAATTTTAAATACATGTCATTGGTGGCCAGTGGTTGCCTACAATAAATTAGTTCATACATTACCTGTCCCCGCCGATCGCCACCTAAAATAAAGTAAAAAATAAAAAACTACACCTATACTCACCTAGACACCTAATTCCCCGAAGCCATCGATCTCCTGTAATAAAATATAAAATAATAAACCACAACCTTATCCTTACCCCTCCGTAGTAGTCCGCGAGTGTCCCACAATGATCTCCAGTTTAGAGCAGCCACATAGAATGTGACCGCTCTGAACCGCTGCCGCCGCTAGAATGATGGGGCCGTAAAGCAGCCCCGTCATTGCATAAGCGGGTTCACCGGAGTTCAGGCAGCGCTGCTCCGGTCAGCTCCTTTACGGCCCTGCTGTATCGTGAGAAATTCCCACGGTACAGCAGTGCCGTAAAGGAGGTCTCCGGAGCTGCGCTGCCTGAATGCACTCCAGTGACCTCAGTCAGTGGCTCCCGCTGCCGGGAGCGGACGTGTTCCCGGCAGTGTGAGCTTACAGCAGCCATGCACAGCTGTCACCATCTCCAGATGTGACAGCTGTGCATGGGAGATCAGCGCAGGAATGTGGACAGGTAACAATTTTTTTTTAGTAAACTAAGAATTTAATAAAATTGTGTGTTTTATTTCAAATAAATTATTTTTTTCTGGGTGTAGTGTGTTTTTTCTTTTTAACACTTTGCAGGTTAGTAATGGGGGTGTCTTATAGACGCCCATCATTACTAACCTGGGCTTCATGGCAGCTGGCGCTGACATGAACCTCAGCCCTATTACCCCCTGCCACCGCACCAGGGCAGTGTGGAAGAGCGAGGCTAAGTGCCAGAATTGGCGCATCCTATGGATGCGCCATTTCTGGGGCGGCTGACGGCTGGTGTTTCTAGCCTGGGAGGGGGCCAATATTCATGGCACCCTTCCTGGGCTATTAATATCAGCCCCCAGCTGTTTGCCTAGCCTTTGCTAGCTATTAAAATAGGGGGGACCCCACATCATTTTTTTGGGGGGGTTCCCCATTTTAATAGCTAGTAAAGGCTAGGTATTCAGCTGGGGGCTGATATTAGTAGTCTGGGAAGCTCCGTGGGTATTACCCCCTTCCCAGGCTTCAAACATCAGCCCCAGCCGTCTGCTTAACCTCCGCTAGAGACTAAAATTATGGGGGATCCCACGCCAATTTTTTTTTTAAATAAATCCTTTATTTTAACACTAAATGACATTTGAGGAGTTAATAAAGATGCAGTCCCTAAATTATTATTTATTTTTTAATTAATTTTTCCCAAAAATTTTGACGTGGGCTTTGCTATATTTTTGTATGCCAGCCAGGTACAGCATCCAGCTTCTATGAACGCGCCATTTTCCGGGGTGGCTGCGGACTGCAATTTGCAGTGGGGGGGGGGGGGGCAGAAAGCTTGGGTCTCCCTGCGCTGCAGATTCCAGCCCCCAGCTGCCTAGTTGTACCTGGCTGGACACAAAAATAGGGCGAAGCTCCACGTATTTTTTTTTTAAATTATTTCATGAAATTCATGAAATAATTTTTTAAAAAAAGGGCTTCCCTATATTGTTGTGTCCGGCCAGGTACAAATAGGCAGCTGGTGGTTGGGGGCAGCCCGTTCCTGCCTGCTGTACCTGGCTGGACACAAATATAGTGCAAAGCCCCACGTCAATTTTTTTTTAATTATTTCAGGAAATTCATGAAATAATTAAAAAAAAATTGATGTGGGGCTGCGTCCTATATTTTTGTCCAGCCAGGTACGGCAGGCAGGAACGGGCTGCCCCCAACCACCAGCTGCCTATTTGTACCTGGCCGGACACAACAATATAGGGAAGCCCTTTTTTTAAAAAATTATTTCATGAAATAATTAAAAAAAAATTGACGTGGCGCTTCGCACTATATTTGGGTCCAGCCAGGTACAGCAGGCAGGAACGGGCTGCCCCCAACCACGAGCTGCCTATTTGTACCTGGCCGGACACAACAATATAGGTAAGCCCTTTTTTTCTTAATTATTTCATGAATTTCATGAAATAATTAAAAAAAAAAATACGTGGGGCTTCGCCCTATTTTTGTGTCCAGCCAGGTACAGCAGGCAGGAACGGGCTGCCCCCAACCACCAGCTGCCTATTTGTACTTGGCTGGACACAACAATATAGGGAAGCCCTTTTTTCTTAATTATTTCATGAATTTCATGAAATAATTTAAAAAAAAAATACGTGGGGCTTCGCCCTATTTTTGTGTCCAGCCAGGTACAACTAGGCAGCTGGGGGCTGGAATCTGCAGCGCAGGGAGGCCCAAGCTTTCTGGGCCCCACCCGCTGCAAATTGCAGTCCGCAGCCACCCCGGAAAATGGCGCGTTCATAGAAGCGCCATTTTCTGGCGCTGTACCCAACTCATCCAGGGCCCTGGTGCGGTGGCTCACTGGGTAATAAAGGGGTTAAGGCCAGCTTGGCATTATCAGCTGGCCCTAAGCCCGAAATTCATGGGGTCACGCCAATATTAGACATGACCACCATGAATTTCTAGTAAAGTATTTAAAAAAAACACAACACCCAGAATAAAGTCCTTTAATTGAAATAAAGACACAATTCTTTATTGTTCTAAATTAAACTATACTTACCATCACGCCCATTCCAGCTGAAGCCAATGATCTCCTGCAATAAAAGAAAAATAATAAACCAACCTCATCCTTACCTTCCCATGGATCCCACGACAGCTTCAGCTCTGCTACATCGAGATGACAGGCTGGACCGCAGCAGAACGCTGGACCCCACGTCATTTTTTTGGGGGGGTCCCCCATTTTAATAGCTAGTAAAGGCTAGGTATTCAGCTGGGGGCTGATATTAGTAGCCTGGGAAGCTCCGTGGGTATTACCCCCTTCCCAGGCTTCAAACATCTGCCCCAGCTGTCTGCTTAACCTCCGCTAGAGACTAAAATTAAGGGGAACCCCACGCCAATTTTTTTTTAAATCCTTTATTTTAACACTAAATGACAAGTACAGTAATCAACACTATCACTGTACTTCATATATATGTGACTGACATGTTTCTATCTATCTAATCTATGTATGATTCTCTATTCCTTCTATTCTAAATTGTCGGGTACAGATGCTGAATTGCCGGCCGGCTTTCTTAAAGAGACGGTGCATGAAAACACTATTATTTTTTTATATAAATCCTTTACACTAAATGACAAGTACAGTAAGCAACACTGTCACTGTACTTCATATATATGTGACTGACATGTTTCTATCTATCTAATCTATGTGTGAAGCTCTATTCTTTCTGTTGTAAATTGTCGGGTACCGGTGTATGCGCTGATGAATTGCCGGCTTTTCGCATACATTCTACATTATTCTTAGTTGTTTTACTTCATGTAGAATTAACCTACAAGGAAAGAAAGGGTTTATTTTCATTCCGATATTAGTGTCCCATTGACTTTCATTGGTTTCCGGTATCGGAATCGGCGATATCCGATACTTTTTGAGTATCGGTCCGATCCAATCCGATACGATATTTCCTGATATCGGAAGGTATCGCTCAACACTACTCAACACTACTCACAGTGTGTGCACTGCATGCTGCGAGGATTCTCCGGTGCCTGTGTAAGAGAACGGAACACATGAGATAAAACAATGCAATGCAGTGCAGTTTCCAGACGGGAACGAAACCCTGCTCAACTGATTCGGAAGAGAGAAGTTGCAGATGGGACTGAGTTAGTCAGTGCGCCAAGTCAGGTGACGACAACGAAGCCAGCCCTGGAGATAAAAAACCGGCGCGCCGGAGAGGAGGTGGTTTTGATGCCAAGAGAATGGAGAGTAAGGCCTGCTTCAGCTCCAGCAGCCATGATAGCTGGCTGCAGCCGTATGTACCAGTAGGACTCAGACGACTGTCAAGCACCAAAGATCCAAGTGATACCGGTCAAGTTTCCCAGCCCAGACGATGGTGGTCAAGAACTGAAGGCCCAAACGATGCCGGTCAAGGTTCTCAGCCCAGATGACAATCAACAGTCAAGGACCAGCTCCCGTCAATACAAACCAAAGAAACGTAGTCAAGTGCCACAGCAGAGCAGTGGCTCCTGACAAAGTCGCTGCGGTTCTTAGAGACTGTCCTTGCCAAGTATACAGTGTGGGCCATTTATATGGATACAACTAAATTAAATGGGAATGGTTGGTGATATCAACTTCCTGTTTGTGGCACATTAGTATATGGGAGGGGGAAAACTTTTCCAGAAGGGTGGTGACCTTGACGGCCATTTTGAAGGCAGCCATTTTGGATCTAACTTTATTTTTTTCAATGGGAAGAGGGTCATGTGACACATCAAACTTATTGAGAATTTCATAAGAAAAACAATGGTGTGCTTGGTTTTACCATAACTTTATTCATTCAAGAGTTTTTTACAAGTTTATGACCACTTATAAAATGTGTTCAAAGTGCTGTCCATTGTGTTGGATTGTCAACGCCACCCTCTTCTCCCACTCTTGACACACTGATAGCAGCACCGCAGAAGAAATGCTAGGACAGGCTTCCAGTATCCTTTGTTTCAGATGCCCATGATATAGAATGGGTGAACAGTTCTACAGACTCGCCCATCTGTGGTTCGCTACAGTCAGTTGGGGCTTGGCCAGTTATGACACGGGGGGGAAGCAAGGGTAATTGGGGTGCCACTGCTGTGGACTGTACTGTGTGTGATGTTGAGGTGGAGGAAGAAGAGGAGAGGCCACTCTTAGCAGCGTTTGCCATCCACTGGAGCACCTGCTCTTTCTGGCCCTTATAAACTAGGCGTATCGCTGTGTGGCTGCCAAAGAAAGGGAGTGGAGTAGCCCGTCCAGTAACAGAAGTTGTCAGTTGTCTTTGGATAGGACATGACGGTGTTGGTTCATTAGTACTTTCACTAACATTAGCACCAACCCCACATATACCTTGAACACCAAGCTTATTCCCCCTTCAACCACGACCTCTCTTTTTCCCACTCATGTTGCTCAGATACTGTAGTAGGAGCACGCTATTAGTAAAACAAAAATAGATTTTTTCCTCTGCAACAGCTCTGCACACACCTGAATTTCAGCAGCACTAAATGACAAGGCAAGATATGGCTTGCTGTATAAAGTTGCTAACCGAACAAAGTATTTTATTTACTGTGGCTCACGCATATATAACATAGGAGATTTTCTCCAAACTATTTCAAACTGAGATGTTCCTACTGTATAGTGTTAAAAACCGAACAGAGTATTTTTTTTACTGGAGATTACGCCTGTATAACATAGAAGATATTCTCCAAACTATTTCCAGCTGAGATGTCCCTGCTGTATAACGTTAGGATTAGGAACCAAAGTATTTTTTTTACTGTGGGTGAGGCCTGTATAACATAGGAGAAATTCTACAAACCATTTCAAACTGAGGGGTCCCTGTGTATAATATTAGGAACCGAATAAAGCATTTTTTAACTGTGGATGACACCGGTATAACATAGGAGATATTCTCCAAACTATTTCAAACTCAGATCTAGGCTGCTGTATAACAATAGCAATAGCAAAAAATGGATTTTTTTCACTCTGCACAAGCTCTGAATACAGCTGAATTTAACTAAAAGCACTAGGTGGCTTATAGCAGAATGTAACACGTCTGCGACACAAAAAAATCTTTGATGGACTGTTGCTAGTAGAGATGAGCGTTGTTCTACTCGAACTGTTCGCCAATCTCAAATTCGAGCTGTTTTGGGCGGTGTTCGAGCCGTTCGGCGAACACGAACGATTTGAGAAAAATTCGGCTGTTCGAGGTTATGTTCGATAACTGTTCGTGCACCAAAATCATAACTGGATTTTTTCTCAGTAATGATGAAAATTAATGTTAATATGCAGTTTGAGTGTACAGCGGGGTGGGGGGAGGGGCAGGGGATGGATCTCTGCAGGAATAATGAAGATCTCAATTTTTTTTTCTCTTTCCCGCATTTGCAGTGGGGAGGTGCTGTCTGTCAGCCTATCAGCAGCGCACACACGGAGCGAACTGCTGTTTTTCACACAAGCAAGGGCATGTGTCATTGGCAGTGTATGTCACATGTCCTTGCCCTATAAGACCAAGCCATTTTCCCCGTCGCCACCATTTTCTCACTGCTGCAGCTGCGTGTTAGACGGCACCGCTGTTGCTGTGTGCGCTATACCTTGTTAATTTCAAGACAATTTTCGCACAAATCTACAGATAGCTTGGGAGTAGGGAATAGTTGTGATTGCAGTCCTTTTAAGGACTAGGTTACAGCATTTCCTACGACTTTTATCAGGCAGGTCTGTGCTCTTAAATAGATAGATTGTGGGAGTAAAGACTAATTGTAATTGCAGTCCTTTTCAGGACTAGGTTACATCAGTTCCTATCAGTTTTTACCAGGCAGGTCTGTGCCAGTGCTGTGCAAGTTTTATTCACAGCATTTGGCTGAATCTAGCAAAGCTAATCCTTTTTGGCCTACTGCAGAGTGTGTTAGTCAGTGGAGTAGCCTATCTGTGTTGCAAGATATACCAACTGTGTATAGAATACCAATTTCTTTTACTGCACCTAGTGAAGTAAAATCTTTTGGGCATAGCATCATTCTATTAGTCCATCTATACTGGCCTCCATCAGGTTGCAAATTGAATATAATTTTTTTCTGCATCTAGCTCTGAAAAAATATTTGGGCTTCTAGCAGTGTGTGGGACTTGTTCTATTAGTCCATCTATACTGACCTCCATCAGGTTGCAAACTGAATATAATTTTTTTCTGCATCTAGCTCTGAAAAAATATTTGGCCTTCTAGCAGTGTGTGGAACTTTCTCTATTAGTCCATCTATAGTGACCTCCATCAGGTTGCAAATTAAAAATAATTTTTATCTGCATCTACCTCTGAAAAAATATTTGGGCTTCTAGCTGTGTGTGGGACTTGTTCTATTAATCCATCTATACTGACCTCCATCAGGTTGCAAACTGAATATAATTTTTTTCTGCATCTAGCTCTGAAAAAATATTTGGCCTTCTAGCAGTGTGTGGGACTTTCTCTATTAGTCCATCTATACTGACCTCCATCAGGTTGCAAATTAAAAATAATTTTTATCTGCATCTAGCTCTGAAAAAATATTTGGCCTTCTAGCAGTGTGTGGGACTTTCTCTATTAGTCCATCTATACTGATCTCCATCAGGTTGCAAATTAAAAATAATTTTTATCTGCATCTACCTCTGAAAAAATATTTGGGCTTCAAGCTGAGTGTGGGAATTGTTCTATTAGTCCATCTATACTGACCTCCATCAGGTTGCAAACTGAATATAATTTTTTTCTGCATCTAGCTCTGAAAAAATATTTGGCCTTCTAGCAGTGTGTGGGACTTTCTCTATTAGTCCATCTATACTGACCTCCATCAGGTGGCAAACTGAATATATTTTTTTTCTGCATCTACCTCTGAAAAAATATTGGGCTTCTAGCTGTGTGTGGGACTTGTTCTATTAATCCATCTATACAGACCTCCATCAGGTTGCAAACTGAATATAATTTTTTTCTGCATCTAGCTCTGAAAAAATATTTGGCCTTCTAGCAGTGTGTGGGACTTTCTCTATTAGTCCATCTATACTGACCTCCATCAGGTTGCAAATTAAAAATAATTTTTATCTGCATCTAGCTCTGAAAAATATTTGGCCTTCTAGCAGTGGGTGGGACTTTCTCTATTAGTCCATCTATACTGACCTCCATCAGGTTGCAAATTAAAAATAATTTTTATGTGCATCTACCTCTGAAAAAATATTTGGGCTTCTAGCTGTGTGTGGGACTTGTTCTATTAGTCCATCTATACTGACCTCCATCAGGTTGCAAACTGAATATAATTTTTTTCTGCATCTAGCTCTGAAAAAATATTTGGCCTTCGAGCAGTGTGTGGGACTTTCTCTATTAGTCCGTCTATACTGACCTCCATCAGGTTGCAAATTAAAAATAATTTTTTTTCTGCATCTACCTCTGAAAAAATATTGGGCTTCTAGCTGTGTGTGGGACTTGTTCTATTAATCCATCTATACAGACCTCCATCAGGTTGCAAACTGAATATAATTTTTTTCGGCATCTAGCTCTGAAAAAATATTTGGCCTTCTAGCAGTGTGTGGGACTTTCTCTATTAGTCCATCTATACTGACCTCCATCAGGTTGCAAATTAAAAATAATTTTTATCTGCATCTAGCTCTGAAAAAAATATTTGGCCTTCTAGCAGTGTTTGGGACTTTCTCTAGTAGTCCATCTATACTGACCTCCATCAGGTTGCAAATTAAAAATAATTTTTATCTGCATCTACCTATGAAAAAATATTTGGGCTTCTAGCTGTGTGTGGGACTTGTTCTATTAGTCCATCTATACTGACCTCCATCAGGTTGCAAACTGAATATAATTTTTTTCTGCATCTAGCTCTGAAAAAATATTTGGCCTTCTAGCAGTGTGTGGGACTTTCTCTATTAGTCCATCTATACTGACCTCCATCAGGTTGCAAACTGAATATATTTTTTTTCTGCATCTACCTCTGAAAAAATATTGAGCTTCTAGCTGTGTGTGGAACTTGTTCTATTAATCCATCTATACAGACCTCCATTAGGTTGCAAACTGAATATATTTTTTTTCTGCATCTACCTCTGAAAAAATATTGGGCTTCTAGCTGTGTGTGGGACTTGTTCTATTAATCCATCTATACAGACCTCCATCAGGTTGCAAACTGAATATAATTTTTTTTCTGCATCTAGCTCTGAAAAAATATTTGGCCTTCTAGCAGTGTGTGGGACTTTCTCTATTAGTCCATCTATACTGACCTCCATCAGGTTGCAAATTAAAAATAATTTTTTTTCTGCATCTACCTCTGAAAAAATATTGGGCTTCTAGCTGTGTGTGGGACTTGTTCTATTAATCCATCTATACAGACCTCCATCAGGTTGCAAACTGAATATAATTTTTTTCTGCATCTAGCTCTGAAAAAATATTTGGCCTTCTAGCAGTGTGTGGGACTTTCTCTATTAGTCCATCTATACTGACCTCCATCAGGTTGCAAATTAAAAATAATTTTTATCTGCATCTACCTCTGAAAAATATTTGGGCTTCTAGCTGTGTGTGGGACTTGTTCTATTAGTCCATCTATACTGACCTACATAAGGTTGCAAACTGAATATAATTTTTTTCTGCATCTAGCTCTGAAAAAATATTTGGCCTTCTAGCAGTGTGTGGGACTTTCTCTATTAGTCCATCTATACTGACCTCCATCAGGTTGCAAATTAAAAATATTTTTTTTTCTGCATCTACCTCTGAAAAAATATTTGGGCTTCTAGCTGTGTGTGGGACTTGTTCTATTAGTCCATCTATACTGACCTCCATCAGGTTGCAAACTGAATATAATTTTTTTCTGCATCTAGCTCTGAAAAAATATTTGGCCTTCTAGCAGTGTGTGGGACTTGTTCTATTAGTCCACCTATAATGACCTCCATCAGGTTGCAAATTCAAAATAATTTTTTGTCTGCATCTAGCTCTGAAAAAAAATTTGGCCTTCTAGCAGTGTGTGGGACTTTCTCTATTAGTCCATCTATACTGACCTCCATCAGGTTGCAAACTGAATATATTTTTTTTCTGCATCTACCTCTGAAAAAATATTTGGGCTTCTAGCTGTGTGTGGGACTTGTTCTACTAGTCCATCTATACTGACCTCCATCAAGTTGCAAATCGAATATAATTTTTTTCTGTATCTAACCCAGCCAATAGTTTTGGCCTAATACCACAGTTTGGCCACTCAGCTCTGCTCGGTTCCCATCCATTGTTTTTTTGTGCAAACAACTCCAGAGTTGTAAATTAGTTACCACCAAAATGAGTGGAAAAAGGCCTGCTGCTGGTGGAAAGGGGAATAGGCGTGTTGGGAAGGGGAAAAAAGGTTGTGTCCGTGGGGTAGGTGTTAAAGCAACAGTAACATCTGCAGAAGAAAGACCATCTTCCAGCCAAACTAAAATGTCTACTTCTTTTAGCGGACAATGTGATAAGATCCCTTTCTTACGGCCACGCCAATCGCTACAAATTCCAGATGAGGCACAAAAACAGCAGGTGCTTCAACGGATATCAAGTGCTCCTTTAAGTGGGCTCTCCTCCACATCAACTTCAACATCACAAATACTCCAGTCCTCAAAGGTGTCATCCCAATCGCACTTGCTTCCTCACAGCTCCCAAATCTCCAGCTGCCCGTCTGAGTATGAGGTAGAACAGATGGTTGAGTCTGCAGAGCTGTTTACTCATACTATAGGCTGGGAATCAGAGGTCGACTCCAGCGCTTCTGTGAATCCAGACGAGGAAATGATCTGCACTGATGCCCAGAATCTTTATGAGTCGGATCCAGGACCAGACGCAGAAGGTTCTGACCATAATGTAGACCCTCATTCCCAAACTGTAACTCCTGTTGGTGGAGACAATGAGGAAGACGATGATGAGACTCAAATACCTGATTGGAGCGACAACTTTAGTTTTTTGTCAGGGCAGGAACAGGTTGGCTCTGAGGACGACGGGTGTGATAACGCACAGGGTGATGATGATGAGGTTGGAGATCCCACTTACTGTCAACCCACAGTCAGCCAAGAGCTGAGGTCAGCAGAGGAGGTGGAGGAAGATGCTAGTGACGACGAGGTCAGGTTGCGCCTTCCTGGACAGAGACGTAGTACTGGAAGCACGTCAACAACTGCATCCTCAAACACAACTCTGCCTCTCACCACAAGTCGTGGTGGCTCTTCAGGTCGCATTGGTGCTAAGCCTTGCATAGCCTGGGCATTTTTTCAGATCGATAAAGATGACCCAACTCGTGTTATCTGTAACATTTGTCAGCAAAAGCTAAGTAGAGGCCAAAAAATACATAGTTTGAGTACTTCATGCATGAACCGGCACATGGACATGAAGCATAAATTGCAGTGGGAAGCTCAGTGTGCTACAATGCGGCCTAGCCGGCCGGGCCAACCACCGTCTGCCATATCTTGTGCATCCGCGGCCTCTTCATCCTCTGTGACTGGGGGGACAGCAGTCACACCTGTTTTAGGGCGCAGACCTGCCACCTCTTTACCCGCAACAGCCAGCGTGATTGACAGGTCATCATTTTCTTTGGAGGTGCTGTCCGACATCGATAGCACCACCTTTGGATCAAGGCAACCTAACATGTCCGCCTGCATCTTCCTCACAGACCGGCAGTTTGCCGGGGACACCCTTATCAACCCCGTCTAAGCACAATAGCCAGCCCTCGGTCCCTCAGATGTGGACAAGTAAAAGACCATTTCCTCCTAGCCATGAGAAAGCTAAGAGGTTGAATTTCACCATCTGCAAGCTCTTGGCTACAGAAATGCTGCCTTTCCGCCTGGTGGACACAGAGGATGTTCAAGACCTTATGCCCGTCGCAGTGCCCCAGTACCAGATGCCCAGTCGGCACTACTTCTCAAAGAAAGGGGTGTCTGCGCTCCACCAGCATGTCGCAAACAACATCACCGCTTCTTTGAGAAACTCTGTGTGTGACAGGGTGCATTTCACCACAGACACTTGGACGAGTAGGCATGGACAGGGGCGTTACATGTCGCTGACTAGGCACTGGGTAACTATGGTGACAGCAGGACAAGGGGCTGCTGTCCAAGTCTTGCCGTCCCCACGAGTTGTGCGTCAATCCTCTTTATGTCAAAGTTCCTCCACTGCTTCTGCCTCCTCAACCTCCTCTCGGTCTTCCACCTGCACCCAAAGCCTGTCTGGTCATGCCACAAGCTTTCTAACTGCGCAGAAGGGATCCTGCACACCTCCTTACTATGCTGGCAGTAGGGCTCAACGGCATCAGGCGGTTTTTACATTGAAATGTCTGGGAAATGTGAGTCACACAGCTGAGGAGTTGTGGTCAGCTCTGGAGAACCAATTTCATGAATGGTTGTCTCCACTGGACCTGAAACCAGGGAAGGCCGTGTGCGACAATGCTGCAAACCTGGGTGCGGCCCTTCGCCGGGGCAATGTCACACACGTGCCTTGTATGGCTCACGTGTTGAACCTGGTTGTCCAGCAATTTTTAGCCCACTATCCCAGACTAGATGGCCTTCTGCAGAGGGCACGGTCGCTGTGTGCTCACTTCCGCCGTTCGCATCCCGCAGCTCAGCGACTTACATCTCTACAGAAGTCGTTGGGCCTGCCACTTCACCGGCTAAAATGCGATGTGCCTACCCGGTGGAATTCAACTCTGCACATGTTGCAGCGACTGTGGCAGCACCGACAAGCCCTGGTGCAATACGTTCTGACGTATAGCCTGGGCCAACGAGATTCAGAGTGGGGCAAATCACGCTGGAGGAGTGGTCTCAGATCAGGGACCTATGCACCCTTCTGCACAGTTTTGAAATGGCGACGAAGATGTTTAGTGCTAACGATGCCATTATCAGCATGACTATTCCGGTGATTTACATGCTGGAGCACATGTTAAACAGAATTCGGAGTCAGGTGGTGGCACAAGAGGAGGTGGAGGAAGTAGAGGAGGAGGAGTTGTATGCGGAAGGGCTAACATCTGCAAGGTCCAGACGGTCGGCAGCACCAAAGCGGCAGGCATGTGAGGGTGGGGGAGATGGTTTTACCAGGGCGCATGGTAGCAGCCAAACTAGTGAGGAAGGTGCAGGAGCCCAGGAAGAAGTGGAGGACGAACTGATGGAAGACTCATCAGATGAGGGAGACCTTGATCACATTTCTGTTGTGCGAGGTTGGAGGGAGAGGACAGAGGAAGGAAGCATGATTGTTACCTCGCCACCAACACAACAGGGACTTGGTGCTCCTGGATGCGCAACACACATGAGTGCCTTCTTGCTGCACTACCTGCAACATGACCCTCGAATTGTGAGAATTAGAAATAATCCTGACTACTGGGTTGCCACACTGTTAGATCCCCGGTACAAAAGTAAATTTGCCGAAATTATTCCTGCCATAGAAAGGGATGCACGCATGCAGGAGTATCAGCAGAGACTGTTGCAGAATCTTACATGTGCTTTTCCACAAAACACCAGTGGTGCACGTAGTGAATCTCACAGTTCCAACTTGCCAACCGTGGGACCGTCAAGTGTTCAGCACTCAAACCGTAACAGAACCACAGTATCTGCTGGTAACATAAATTTTGCGGAATCATTTCACCACTTTTTTTGCCCATCCTTTGCAAGGCCACAGGAGACAAGAAGTCTGACACATAGTCAACGCCTAGAGACGATGGTACAGGAGTATCTCCAAGTAAACATTGAAGCCATGACTGTGTCACTGGACCCTTGCTCTTTTTGGGCTTCCAATCTGGATGAATGGCCGGAGCTAGCCACTTACACCTTGGAGATCTTGTCATGCCCCGCAGCCAGCGTTCTGTCTGAACGTGTGTTCAGCGCTGCTGGTGGTGTGCTGACAGATAAGCGCACGCGGCTCTCCACTGATAATGTAGACAGACTCACGTTCATAAAGATGAACAAATCATGGATCCGAAACGACTTTTCTACCCCTGTGTCATCCTGGGGAGAGTAAAAGCTTGATGATTGGTTAAAATCACCCTACCAACCGTTTTAAGCTTTCAAATTACTAATCATGTTTATCTGTATCTTGGCTGGAAAATAATTTGGGCTTTGTAGCAGTGTGCAGTACTGATTCTATTAGGCCATCTATAATAAGCTCCACCAGATTTAAAATTACTAATCATGTTTATCTGTATCTTGGCTGGAAAATAATTTGGGCTTTGTAGCAGTGTGCAGCACTGATCCTATTAGGCCATCTATACTAAGCTCCACCAGATTTAAAATTAATAATAATTTTTAGCTGCATCTAGCCCAGAAAATAATTTTGGGGCTCCGAGATGCGCAAGACACATAAGTGCCTTCTTGCTGCACTACCTGCAACATGACCCTCATATTGTCAGAATTCGAAGTAATCATGACTACTGGGTTGCCACACTCTTAGATCCCCCAAACTTTTCGATCAACCTTTTCATTTTAATAAAGACCAAAAAAATTGTCATTTTTGAAATTATAAGCATTAGCAGGTTATTAGAAACTGAAATCAAACAGTTTTCAACTCAAAACTTTATTCTAGGTGATGTTACATTTTCACATAGGACCCCTTGTTCGAAAGGAGCTTCTGAACTCTCTCGTCCATTGAATTTGTCAGGTTTTGGATGGTTTCTGCTTCAACTGTTTTGCATGAGGACAGAATACCCTCCCAGATCTGTTGCTTAGATGTGAACTGCCTCCCGCCATCATAGACACTCCTTTTGATGATGCTCCAGAGGTTCTGAATGGGGTAGAGGTCAGGGGAGCATGGGGGTCACACCATAAGTTTGTCCCCTTTTATGCCCATATCAGCCAGAGATGCAGATGTTTTATGTGCAGCATGAGATGGTGCATTATCATGCAAAAAAATGATCTTGCTGTGAAATACACGGTTCTTCTTGAACCATGGCAGGAAGTGCTGTTTGAGAAAATCCACATACATTATGGAGTTCATCTTTAGCGCCTTCAGGGATCCTAAAGGGGCCAACAATCTCTCTCCCCATGATTCCAGCCCAAAACATTACTCCACCTCCTCCTTGTTGGCGCTGTAGCCGTGTTTGCGTGGGGTGTCCATCAACCAGCCATCCTCCACTCCATCCATGTGGACCATCGAGCGCTGCATGGCACTCATCCGTGAACAAAACAGTTTTGAAATCAGTCTTCATGTAATGTTTGGCCCACTGGAGCCGTTTCTGCTTGTGTGAAATGGATAGAGGAGGTCGACAGGATGGCGTATGCACAGCTGAAAACCTCTGAAGGACCCTGCATCTTGTTGTTCGGAGGACGTTGGAGGCACCAGCAGCTTCAAAAACTTGTCTGCTGCTATGACAAGGCTTTTTTGCCGCTGCTCTTTTAACCTGACGTAATTGCCTGTAGGAAAGAGTCCTCAATTTGCCCTTATCAGCACGCACACGTGTGTACTGTGAATCAGCTACATACTTCTTGATTGCCAAGACACTTCATCCTGATCATCGCACAATGTTGATTGTAGTTATGCCTTGAACTAAACACTCCACAATTTGTTGCTTCTCAGCAGCCGACACATCCTTTTTCTTTCCCATTTTGGCAGAAAATGTAGGCTGCTTAATAATGTGAGACAGCCTTCTTAAGTAGTCTTGCCTTTCATTGGACACACCTGCCAAACTAATTAGCACAGGTGTCTGCAATTGCTTACAGTGATATAAAGAGCCCTGACACACATCACCATCAATGAGTTTAACTGACAAAAAAACAAATTCTTCCCTTATCACTCCTAAACACTTTTTGCATAATAATTTGGAACACAGTGTACATGTGCTTTTCCACAAAACACCAGTGGTTCACGTAGTGAATCTTACAGTTCTAACTTGCCAACCGTGGTCTGTATGGAGTTGTTCAATAAAGGGCCCAAAATTAAGATAACATAGATGGGAGAGGTCTCTATGAATAGGAATTCCTAAGTATTTGATACCCTGTGAGGGCCAGGCAAAGGGAAAGTTGGACTGGATGGAATCCTATATGGATTTGGGGAGGGAGACATCGAGGGCCTCAGACTTCGCTGCATTGATTTTAAAATTTGACCATGTAACAAAGTGATCTATTTCAGCCATAACAGCATGGATGGATATATGTGATTGAGTGATATATACTAGGACATCATCAGCAAATAGAGAGCACTTGTACTCGGTGCCTCCCACCTCAATCCACCTAATATTGGGGTTATGGCGAATTGATGAGAGCAGGTGCTCCGTCACTAGGATGTATAAGAGAGGGGACAGAGGACATCCCTGCCTTGTCCCATTGGTGATTGTTAAAGGTGATGAAAATGTTCTGATGCACCCCCTGGGCCTTGGGACACCTGGAGCCGGACACTTTTGGTGGATGCTGGTGGTTGTAGTCTTCGTGGTGGCGACCCGGTTCCGTGGCTCAGGGTGGTCAAACCAGTGGCGGAACTATTTATGTGGTTTTGATGTTTAAATGTCCGACTACGCCACCCGTGGATTGCGGTCAGAGTGAACCGCCGCTGCAGGGCAGACCGCTGAGGCTGGTGTTGTGGGTGCAGCAGAGCGTAGCATAACTCCCCACGGGAGGAGTATAGCCTCAGGGCAGTGTATGCGGAGGATGGGGGTGATGGTGCAGGGCAGCAGCAGTAACGACACGGAGTCAGTGATGCAGTCCAGGGCCTTTACTCACAGTTCTTATTATCCAGACCACGTCTGCAGGTAACGGCTGCCCACGTCGTACTGTGCTCACCAGGTGAGGGGCTCAGACAACTCCCAGATAACTTTGGAGCATTTCACAGGACCCCCTTTGTGTGTCCTTTGTCTGGTCTTTCTTACCAACCCTTCTGTCCGGCTGCCTCGGGCCTCCTCTTGGTAAACTTGGCGCCAGTTTCCCTGACGCTATGTGGTGCCTTCCTAGAGGGTGTAGCGAGGGGCTGCGCCACATAAAATGTCACAGCCTCTGGTTTCTAGCTGAGGGTCGATTCCTGCCTCCACTAGTTTCGGGGACCGGTCTCGCCCTTTGGCCTGACCCCTCCATGTAGGTGGATTCGGGCGTGCGGTGGCGACTCGCCCGTCCGCACCCCTGGGATCCCTTCGTTCCTCATTCCTGGAGCCTTCTCCGCTCCTCTTCCTTCCTTCTCCCTCTTCCCGGCCTGGGCCTCTGTTACTAGGCCCGCCTCCGGAGCAGAGCTCATGCAGAGCCCCTGCTCCCTGCCACTTCTGCTCAGACTTCTCTGCACTGAACTAAGATGGTGCCCACCTTTTATACTCCCTTCTCAATGCACCCAGAAACTGCTTCCTCCCTGCTCCTGCACTACAGGGTTCCCCTTCCTCAGTGTTCCCTCTCCCCACTCCAGCCAGGGACAGGGACTGTCGTGCCCATCTCAGGGGCATATTGGTCGCCCTGCCCCACGGCAATGTGGTGTAATGCATGCAGGTGTCGGGTCCTGATCCACACTCCATCCTTACCTGAGAGTGAGATATCACGCCTCTTGGTGAGGTGCAATACCTCTGTAGCAACCGAGCCCTCAGGGTGCTACAGTTCCATTTATCTTCAGCCTAGGTGACGTATTGCGATACAGGGCCGTGATTTTGGCTATAAAAGGGTCCCCTAGACCCCTACCCCAAGCTTTTTAAGAGAATCATATATGGCGTGCCAGGAGACTCTATGG
The DNA here is from genome assembly GCF_046119375.1 of Phyllobates terribilis. Taxonomy (NCBI): domain Eukaryota; kingdom Metazoa; phylum Chordata; class Amphibia; order Anura; family Dendrobatidae; genus Phyllobates; species Phyllobates terribilis. Next base: position 731,256,372 of record NW_027362763.1, on the reverse strand, counting down.
AATGCTTTCTCAGCATCTCAGCATCTCAGCATCCAACGAGAGTATCTAATTACGCTACTGGAGCTGGAATTACGTGGCTGCTGGCATGAGACTTGCCCTCCAATAGATCCTTGTAAATGGATTTAAAGTGTATTCATTCAAATTAGAGAGACAATTTAAATTAAAAAGCTTAGAGCTGCCTCCACCACAGGGGGGCTCGCTCGACCCACCAGCGGACAGGCACCAGTATTGGGAGAGGGGGGCTGGCCGTCAGGGTTCACCGCGGCTCTGGCACAAACCCGGCGACACGGAGGTGGCACGGGCAGGAGCGGACTGAACGTGCCGGCTTCTCACTTTTTGGATTTTAGAAGGGCATGACATGCCTATATCTGTGTCTCCCCCTCCTTTTACTCCTCCACCTCTTTTCTTTTCGCATGACTATATGTACTTGTCACTTTTCCATGTGTTAGTTGTGTCTTCTGAGCAGTTTGTCAGCTTTTGGACACCTTTGAAGGTGTTTTCTATGTGTTTCTATGTGTTTTTGTTTGCCTGCCATTGGTTTTAACGGTGTTCGAAGGTGTTCGACGAACAGTTCGACGAACAGTTCGGCGAACACACGGGTGTTCGACGAACCGAACCGAACTCGAACACTACGGGGGTGGCTCAACACTAGTTGCTAGCAACAGAAAAAATCTATTTTTTTTCTGTGCATAAAGCTGAATTTCATCCACCAAATATAATGACAAACTGGGCTAAAACAGCTTGCATTATCATATTAGCAAATGAAAAAAAAAGTTTTTTTGTGCTCTGCACTGACAAGCTCTGCAGATAGCTGTATTTCAACCCCACAAAAACAAAAAGTGGCCTACAAGAGCTCGCTTGCGTTATCACATTAGCAAGTGCAAAAACAGATTGAAGGTCTGTATGGAGCACAGTACAACCGATGCACAGCATTGTTCTGAGCCATAGCCCCTGCTCTTTCTGTGAGAATCTCAGTAATTGCACAAAAAAGAGGCTCCAAGGTCGATTGAACAGGTACACAGTACATGACTTATCTACCGTATCTGACTTCCACAGAAGCGCCCATCTATCTAGCTAATATCTCTCATTACACAGGAGCTGGGTACAGGAGCAGCGTCTAACACAAGTGACATGCATAAAATGGCACTGAGGGAACATGGCCGGTTTTTATATGGAGAGTACATGTGATTTCAGCAGCCAATTGCAGAAGCCCTTGTGTCTGGGACACTGTGGATGCTTCCTGCGCTCTGATTGGCTAGCCGTGTTTTCCTGACTTAAAGTTGCAGCCTACGGGAAGGAAAAAAAAAACAGCACGCCGCTGATCTGACCTGTTCTGATCTTTCACCAGCCCCCCGCACTCATCTGCCACATCTCCCCGCTCATCATACGCAAGCACTACGCACTACATATTTCGAACATATTCACTCATCACAAGATGCAATATTTTAGTGTTGTAATGGCGGAACAGTGTGATAACGGGTCCACCTGGGGAAGTATTCTCCTGGGAGCCATGCTCAGTAATTGTTACGAAACTGCAACTCCACACTAGGGTAGAAGGAGGAAAAGCTGTCCCTGCACTAGGTCTAGACTGAAACCCTACGGTGGAGTGGGCAACCTATTCCTAGCGAATAGACCCACCGACGTTTCCTAGACTAAACTCAAAAGAAGACCTAAAGGAAGAGGGGAAGGAGACCCTGTAAGAACTAAGGACTGGGGAAAAACAAACAGGTGATTACCTAGCAGGAAACTAGAGGAAGCTGCAGAAACGAAAAAGGGAATAAAGGAATCTTCAGCAGGCAGAACTAGAGGATCCAAGAACTGCACAAAACTAAACACAGAAAGTAGTACTACCAAACCTCCTAGCCAGAACTCTCGTGAATTAACACTGTTGTCCAGCAAGGACTAGGAGGCAGGTGCTGGGTAATAAAGGGTGATACAATCACCTGACCTTAGTCAAAATCAACACCAGGGGAAAAAGACCAACAGCCAGAAAACCACAACAAAATGGCGGATGGTCCCAATGAAACAGATTCCAACAATACCTCCTCTTTTATGAGGATCCTCCGGATCATCTTGGCCGAGCCTTATTCGGGAATCTCCTGTGAAAAGCTTTAATAAGCTTTGAGGCTGAGACGTCCTCAGCTTTCAACCAAGAATTATCGTCGGAACCGAATCCTTTCCAGGACACGAGATACTGTAACCCTCCTCTGAGCCACCTAGAATCTAAAATGCGTGAAATTTCAAATTTGCCGTCCTCATCAACTGGAGGGACAGTCGGCATTGCCTCCTTATCTGGCGTGTACGCTTTCTTCAGTAACGATACATGAAAAACTGAATTCATTCTCCAGGATGAGGGAATGTCTAATCTCATCGCTGCCGAGTTGACCACCTGAACCACTTTGAAGAGTCCTACAAACTTAGGCCCCAGTTTTTTAGAAGGGATCTTCAAATGCAGATTCTTAGAGGACAACCAGACCATGTTCCCAACTGCAAACAATGTCTCCATTCTTTTCTTGTCAAAATATTTTTTGAACCTTCTATTCGCCTCTTTAAGATTATGGCGTACCCTGGTCCAAACCCTTTCCAAATTTTCAGAGAAACTCTCCTCCTCAGGCACCGCTGCCCTAATTTTAGAAAATGGGCCAAAAGATGGATGCCTCCCTGTACAGCAAAAAAAAGGAGAACACCCAGCTGAGGAAGACATATGGTTATTAAGAGCAAACTCAGCTAGTGGTAGATATTCAGACAACATCTCCTGACTATCTGCTACAAAACATCTTAAAAACTGCTCGACGTCTTGGCTCTTCCCTCCAGTCTGTCCATTGGACTCCGGATGATACCCAGACGAGAACGACAAATGAACCTTTAATCTGTTACAGAAAGCACGCCAAAAGCGAGCCACAACTGAGGTCCTCTATCGGAAACAATGTCCGTGGGAACACCATGGAGCCTGACAATCTCTTTCACAAATGCCTTACCTAGAGTCTGGGTGCAGGGTAGTTTATTGAAGCGGACCAGATGGCACATCTTACTAAACCGATCCACAACAACCCAGATGACAGAAAACCCCTCAGAGAACGGCAGATTGGTAATAAATAGTGATGAACGAGCATGCTCGCTACTGCTCGGTGCTCGCCCGAGCATCTCACTGCTCGAGATCCTCGGCGCTCGCCGAGTATTTCCGGGTTGCTTGGGCGGGAACTTGGGTCCCCTCCCTGCATGTTTGGTGCTCTTTAGAGAGCCAATGAACATGCAGGGATTGCCTGCCATGCACTGTAATGCCATAGCCATGTTGGTTGTGGGCATTACAGTGATTGGCTGGCCGCACAGAGTCATCAGGTCTATATTAGACCTGGCGCCGCCATGCTCGTCACAGTCACTCCAGATCAGACAGTGTAGGGAGAGAGGCTGCTGTGACAGGGAGTGATTTGATCATGTATTAGCTAGTGTAGGGAGAAAAACCGTACATTACACATATCCATCTTAAGAAACAGTCCTTCTGAGGACTAATCCATCTGCAGATATATCATCCAGGCAGGGTGTATAGGCAGGCGGTGTATATAGCAGACTGCGGTGCATATAGCACAAGAGGCTCCATTCCAATTCTGCCTTCTGCTGCTGTTAGATATTTCTATGCAAAGGCCCAGGTCTCAGGGGCCAGGAATACTTCTCTTTGGATCTTAATCCTCATTATTTGCTTAAAAAGCAATCCAGAGAACACAGTTTTTGTGCGCCATTTGCTTGTTTTGGGAGAGGTGCTGATGCGTCAGGGACAGATTTGCTTGTGTATTAGGTAGTGTAGGGAGAAAAACCGTACATTACACATATCCATCTTAACAAACAGTCCTTCTGAGGACTAATCTATCTGCAGAGATATCAGGCAGGCAGGGTGTATAGGCAGGCGGTGTATATAGCAGACTGCAGTGCATATAGCACAAGAGGCGCCATTCCAATTCTGCCTTCTGCTGCAGTTAGATATTTCTATACAAAGGCCCAGGTCTCAGGGGCCAGGAATACTTTTCTTTGGATCTTAATCCTCATTATTTGCTTAAAAAGCAATCCAGAGAACACCATTTTTTCTGCGCCATTTGCTTGTTGACACAGCAGAATACAGCCATGTCCTTTCCATATTAGAGCGCTAGAAATCCAGCTATTTAACACTGTGTTTTCTCCGTCAAACGGATCACATATACATTGTCAGAAAATACTGCCATTTCTGGCCTCCATTAAAAATTTCCTTTAGTGTGTCATTGAAGCAATTCATACCAGTTTGCTGTTCAAACTAGTTACCTACAGGCCAGGTATTTAAAGCTCTGTTTTCTCCATCACACGGATCACATATACATTGTCAGAAAATACTGCCATTTCTGGCCTCCATTAAAAATTCCCTTCAGTGTGTCAGAGAAGCAATTCACACCAGTTTGCTGTTCAAACTACTTAACTACAGGCCAGGTATGTAAAACTGTGTTTTCACCGTCAAACGAATCACATATACGTTGTCAGAAAATACTGCCATTTCTGGCCTCCATTAATAATTTCCTTTAGTGTGTCAGTGAAGCAATTCACCGCAGTTTGCTGTTCAAACTACTTACCTACAGGCCAGGTATTTAATACTCTGTTTTCTCTATCACACGGATCACATATAAGTTCGCTACAAACTCAGTCATTTGTAGTGAGCGTGGAAGATACTGTCCTCCATTTAAAATGGGCAAGGCACATGACAAGGGACGGGGAACTGGACGTGATGGTAATGGTGCATGCAGAGGCCGAGGACAAGGCAAGCCAAAATTGTGCCACAACAAACACCCACATCTTCTCGCCTGACCTTTCTGTCCCAATTTCTAGGGGACTGCAGCACACCACTATGGAACCCAGAGCAGTGTCAAAAGGTTGTTGGTTGGATAACGGATAATGCTTCCAGTCACTTAGCCACCACCACCACCACCCTGTCTTCCACACGGTCAAGTCTCAGTAGCCGTGAGTCTGGACCGCATATTCCTCACCCTGATCCTCCTTCCTCCCACCATGTCGAGAACAAAGAGAGAACTGATCCCCCTCTTGGACACTCTGAAGAGCTGTTCACTTTTCCATTTATAGATTCGGGCCTCTCATCCAGTCCTCTTGAAGCGGGGCAAGAGGAGATGGCGTGTAGCAATGCCCAAATATTTGAGCAGCCAAGCTCTCACGAAGGCGACGGTGGGAAAGTGTCACAAGAGGTGGACGATGATGAGACACAATTGCCAGAAAGTCAGGAGGCGGACCAGGGTGCGGAAGTGGAAGACGAGGTGGTGGATGATCTAGTAACTGACCCAACCAGGCAGGAGGACATGCAGAGCGAGGACAGCAGCACACAGTGGGAGCGAGGCAGATCACCCCAACAGACAGGAAGAAGCAGTGTGGTGGCCGCAGACAGAAGGCAGGCAACCATTCCCCGTAACACCATCACGAAGGAAGGTGCCTGTACAACTGTTAGGTCTTCCCGAGTCTGGTTATTTTTTAAAGACTCTGTCGATAACCCCAAAAAGGCCATTTGCACCACCTGCCAGGCCAGCATCAGTAGGGGTGGCAAAACGACCAGCCTGACCACCACCAGCATGGTCAGGCAAATGGCAGCAAAGCACCCGACTTTGTGGGCCGAACCCCAGGGTCCAGGAACAGTGTCTGCGGGTGGCACCATTGCTTCTTCCGCTGTTGTGCATTCAAGCCAATCCCCTGTCCATGGTGCATGCGAAGATGCCCTGCCCTGCACCTGTCATTGCACACTCTCAAGTAGCAGCATCAGGAAGCACGTCTATGTCCTTGTCCCAGCGCAGCGTTCAGTTGTCCATACCCCAGTCCTTGGAACTCCAGCGCAAATATGCAGCCAACGCCCCACAGGCCACACTACTAAATTCTCACATTTCACGACTGCTTGCGCTCGAAATGTTGCCTTTAAGGCTCGTGGAGATGGAAGCATTCAACAACCTGATGGCGGAGGCCGTCCCTCGGTGCTCACTCCCTAGCCGCCACTATTTCTCCCGGTGTGCCGTCCCCGCATTACACAAGCACGTGTCCCAAAACATTAGCCGTGCCCTCAACAACGCAGTTACCGGTAAAGTCCACCTAGCCACGGACACGTGGACAAGTTCTTGTGGGCAGGGACGGTACATCTCACTGACGGCACACTGGGTTAACATAGTGGAAGCCGGGACCCAGTCAGACCTTGGGATGGAACACGTCCTCCCGAGGCCAAGGATTGCGGGCCCTAGGTCAATTAGGGTTGTCCCTGTGGTCTACAGCTCCTGCACCTCATCCTCCTCAGCCTCCTCCTCCTCTTCAGCCTCCATCTCCGAATGACCACATCAGTCACAAGCTGGAAGCACTGCAGCACTGCCTCAGCCAAGCGGCAACAGGCTGTGCTGAAGCTAACATGCTTAAGTGAAAAACCGCACAATGCTGAAGAGTTGTGGACAGCTCTGAAAGAGCAGACAGATCTGTGGCTCACACCGCTGAGCCTACAGCCAGGCATGGTCAGGTGTGACAATGGCCAGAACCTGGTGGCGGCTCTGAGGCAAAGAGAGCTCACACACGTACCATGCCTGGCCCATGTGCTTAACCTCGTGGTTCAGCGGTTTCTCAAATCCTACCCAGAGCTGCCAGATCTGCTTGTTAAAGCATGCCGCCTGTGTGCCCATTTTAGAAAGTCAGCTACAGCTTCCGCCACCCTTGCAGTGTTTCAGCAGCGTTTGCATCTTCCGGCTCACAGACTGGTGTGTGATGTCCCCACGTGTTGGAACGCTACACTGCAGATGTTGGGAAGAATTTGTGAGCACAAGAGGGCAGTTGTTGAGTACCAGCATCAACAAGGCCGTCGTTATTCAGTTCAGACTCCACACATAAGACCTCAGGAGTGGACATGGATGTCAGACATATGTACCATCCTCCAAAACTTTGAGGACTCCACCAAGATGGTGAGCAGCGACGACGCCATATTTACCGTCACTATCCCACTTCTCTGTCTTCTGAAACGCTCTCTGCTCACAATCAAAGAGGATACATTGCAGGCGGAGCATGATGAGATGGAGCAAGGAACCATACAGGGTGATTACACACAGCCAAGCCTCATCTCATCCCAACGTGGATTGGGTGACAATGAGGAAGAGGAAGAGGAGGAGGAAGGACAGGAGCTAGTTTCATGCACTATAGACGGTACTACCTGCACAGCTGTCATACCGTCTGTTCAGCGTGGATAGCCAGAGGACAGAGAGGAGGAGGAGGAGGAGAGCATGGTCAGTCATCCTCTTGGTGAGGACACGGAAGTCTTGCCTGTTAGTAGTCTGGCACACATGGTTTATGTTACGCTGCCTTTCCCTTGACCCTCGCGTACTCAAAATTTTGGGTGACAGTCATTACTGGTTGGTGACACTTCTAGACCCTCGCTTCAAGGAGAACTTTATATCTCTTATTCCTGAGGTGGACAGGTCTACAAAAATGGGGCAGTACCAGAAGGCCCTTGTTGCGGAACTATTAAAAAATTCCCATCTGAAAACGCTGGCGGCAAAGGGCACACTTCTTTGGACAACCAAGGAGTACAGGCGAGAGAGAGACAACTTCAATCCCGCAGAGGCAGGGGAACACTGTAAAAGTTCTGGGAGAGTTTTCTCAGACCCTCCCATCGCACAGGCCCTGAGGTGCGGGGTACTCTCACAAGGAGTGCAAAGTTTGAGAAGATGCTGAAGGAGTACCTTGCCGACCGTACCAACGTCCTCCGTGATTCCTCTGTGCCTTATAATTATTGGGTATCCAAGCTGGATACGTGGAATGAACTGGCTCTCTATGCCTTGGAGGTCCTGGCCTGCCCTGTCACCATTGTTTTATGAGAGCGGGTTTTTAGTGCCCCTGGTGGAATTATAACTGATAAGCACAGTCGCCTGTCAACTGAAAATGCTGACAGGCTGACTCTTATAAAAATGAAGAAGGGCTGGATTGGGCCACCCTTCTCAGCACCACCAAATGATAGCAGCGTAACATAAACTCAAATCCAGTGTCTTTTTTTGTGAGGTGTATTCCCATGCACCTCTTTAGACCAAACACATGGGTATGCGCTCCCTGATTTTGGCAATTTGCTCTGTCCTCCTCCTTCTCCTCATCCTCATCCTCCACCACCATATCACCAGGGTGACGGTGGTCCGTGATGCAACACCCACATAATTTTTTTAAAGGGTGTTTATGATGCCCATGAAAAAATTATTTTATACAGTATGGTCATGTATATCCCCCAGGGGTAAATGTTTGTCGGCCCATACACTTAGTGCATGGGCATTACAAGTATAAGAGGCCAGCTCCTTTCTAATGGGAACATTTTTTTATGAGGCCCTCCTCCACGTCTCTTCCAAGGGGCATTGAAGTGCGTCCAAATTTTTGGCAGCCCTTGCATTCACTGCATAGGCCAACACTATGGGAGACTCTCTCCTTTCTAATGGGAATTTGTCGTTACTGTGGCCCTGCTCTGTGTGTCTTTAAATTCTTAGTGGGGTTTTTCCTAAAATTGGTCAGCCGTTGGACTCACTGCATACTCTATTACTGTATAGCAGACCCTCTCCTTTCTAATGGGAACATGTCGCTCTTGTTACTGTGGCCCTGCTCCGTGTGTCTTTAAATTCTTAGTGGGGTTTTTCCTAAAATTGGTCAGCCGTTGGACTCACTGCATACCCTATAACTGTGTAGCAGACTCTCTCCTTTCTAATGGGAACATGTCGCACTTGTTACTGTGGCCCTGCTCCGTGTGTCTTTAAATTCTTAGTGGAGTTTTTCCTAAAATTGGTCAGCCGTTGGACTCACTGCATACCCTATAACTGTATAGCAGACCCTCTCCTTTCTAATGGGAACATGTCATACCTTATTACTGTGGCCCTGTTAGAACCCTCCTGTTTGTTTATTCCATCTTGTGTTTTGCGGTCACGTAACCATCTGCCTTTATATTCCAGCTCTGCCCTTGTGGCTGTGCTGGACTTCAGTGTTTGACTGTTACTCTAGCCTGGTGCTTCTGTGCCTTTCTCTGTCAAGTTTGCCTGGTCCTCTGGGACCTCTAGTACATTTTTGTCAGTTTGTCTTTTTGTGTTCTGCAACAACTTCTCTGTTTAGGAGGTGTCCCATTTTTGTCCCAGTCCTTAGTTCTTTTAGGGACCCCTCCCTTAATTCTATAGGTCTTCGTTCAGACTAGCCGAGGACGAAGGCGGGTCTGTTCACTAGGAGCAGGCAGCCCGCTACATCGTAGGGATTCAGCTTAGTCTTACTGTAGGGACAGCTTTCCCCTATCTTTCCTTAGTACATGTTGCAGATCATAACAGCAAGTCCAGCCAAAAAAACTAAAAGGAAAGAAATTCGGGGATCAGTATAGTTTCCGTCCAGGATTTGGCTCAACGCCTGCAGGGATTGTCTCTGGAGGTGGCCGAGCTTCAGCAACACGTGAGTAGCTGCTCTGAAGCGCATTTTGTCGAACCCAAGGTAGGACTGTCTGATGTTTTTTATGGTAAACAGCAAGATTTTTTTTCCTTTAAAAATGCTTGTTTGTTATATTTTTGGTTGAGACCAAGGTCAGATGATGTTGAAAATTATTGCACACACTTCAGGAGATGGGCTTCAGAAGTTAAGTGGAATGATCCTGCGCGATGTTTATTTCTTGCTGGTCTGAGTGAAAGGGTTAAGGATTTGCTAATTGCATTCCCTGCACCTGAGACTCTGCAGGATTCTATGCAGTTAGCTGTTCATAAAGACAGGAGCTGAGGTGCAGGCTCAATGAGGTAAAGACTCCTGTAATGTCAGTTCCTAGTCCCCAGAAAATCTGCTCTGACGGCGGAGTACCGATGGAGGTTGGGGCGTTGTCACTCCGCTCTCAGGAAAGAGACCGGAGGTTTACCGAGGGATTGTGTCTTTATTGCGGTAAAGCTGACCATTTGATTAAGTATTGTGAGCGTCGTTTAAGTAAAGAAAAAAAAAAGGTCAGTTACGCCCGTATAGCTTGTTTACGCTATGCAGGAGTATTTCTTTCTGGGAGTACTATTTGCAGGGAGATTTGATTGAATTTCAGGTATTTGTGGATTGTGGTTCAACATTTAATGTGATTGATAAAGGGTTTTTGGAAAACCTTAAATTGAAATCCAAACCTTTGTCATCACCTATTTCTGTGATTGCAATTGATAACACTCCTTTGAAATGTATTACTCACAAGACTGCTGCATTTCCTCTCACTATCAATGGAGTTCACCAAGAAATTTTGGACTTGGTTGTTTTAGATAATTTACCCTCTCCAGTTGTTCTAGGATTGCCTTGGTTAAAACTGCACAATGCTTTACTGGACTTGTCTACTAATGTGATTAAGTCTTGGAGTCCGAAGTGTTATGATAAATGTTGTAATGGTCGCATTGCCGCTGTGAAAAAAGGGGAATTACCGGTACCTATTCAAGATTTTTGGAGGGTTTTTTCGGAGGAGGAGTCGCAAGTTTTACCTCCTCATAGGGATTATGATTGCGCCATTGAGTTTGTTCCAGGAGCTACTCTTCCCAAGAGTCGCTTGTTTAATCTGATTATCCCTGAAAGAAAGGCCTTGGAGGAGTACATACAGACTAGCCTGGCTGCTGGTCACATTAGACCTTCTAAGTCGCCTGTGGCAGTTGGATTTTTCTTTGTTAAAAAAAAGGATGGCGGTTTAAGTCCATGTCTGGATTTACGTGAAATTAATAAGATTACCGTACACAATTCCTACCCATTGCCATTAATTCCTGACTTGTTTAACCAGATAGTGGGGGCCAAGTGGTTCTCCAAAATTGATCTCCGGGGGGCATACAATTTGTTACGAGTGAAGGAGGGTGATGAATGGAAAACCGCTTTTAACACTCCGGTAGGTCATTTTGAGAATCTGGTGATGCCTTTTGGTCTTACCAATGCACCTGCATTTTTTCAGAACCTTATTAATGACATCCTGAGACCTTTGATTGGTAAGAATGTGGTTGTGTATTTGGATGACATTTTGATTTACTCACCAGATCTAGAGTCCCATTGGCAGAGTGTATGTGAAGTTTTGCAGTTATTGAGTGATAATTCACTCTTTGCTAAGCTGGAGAAATGTGAGTTCGCTGTGCTGAAAATTAGATTTTGGGCTACATTGTCTCCAACGAGGGCTTTGAGATGGACCCTGTGAAGGTTCAGGCTGTGCAGGAATGGCCTAGGCCTATTGGTTTGAAATCTATACAGAGATTTTTGGGTTTTGCCAATTAGTACAGGAAATTCATTAAGAATTTTTCTGTAATTGTTAAACCTCTAACCAATCAGGAAAGGTGCGAATACGGCCCAGTGGACTACTGAGGCCATTGAAGCGTTTGAGTATCTCAAAGAGAGGTTCAGTACTGCCTCTATCCTTATGCAGCCTGATGAGACCAAGCCTTTTTTGGTCGAGGTCGATGCTTCATCGGTGGGGGTCGGAGCAGTTTTGTCTCAGGAGAACAAGGGTGGAGTACATCCCTGTGCCTTCTTTTCGAAAAAAAATTCGGAAACCGAACTGAATTATGATGTTGGAAATCGGGAGTTGCTGGCTATTAAACTTGCGTTTGAACATTGGCGTAATTTTTTAGAAGGCGCTAGATTTCCTATTCAGGTTTTCACAGATCTTAAGAATTTGATCTATCTGGATGCTGCCTAGCGCTTGAATGCCCGTCAAGCTAGGTGGGCACTTTTTTTTTCTCAGTTTCATTTTTCTGTTACTTATATCCCTGGTACTAAGAATGTTAAAGCCGATGCTTTATCTCGCAGCTTCTCTCCTACGGTCGGTGCCGAGGAGGAGGAGAGCATTTTACAGAAAGGAGTTGTGGTGGTGGCATTGGACTCCATTTTGGAGAATGGGATTCTGAAAGCTCAAGATGATGCTCCATCTAACACTCCCCATGGGAGGTTGTTCGTGTCTAGAGCCTTTAGGAGAGATTTGTTTGTGGAGTGTCATGAGTCTCGGTTGGCAGGTCATCCAGGAATTTTGGAGATTAAGAGACTTATCAGTCGCAGTTTTTGGTGGCCTGGATGGCAGAAGGAAGACATCAAGTGGGTGCGTCAGTGTACTGTGTGTGCTAGGTTAAAGGCTTCACATACTCCTGCGGTGGGGTTGCTTTGCCCTCTGGAGGTTCCTAGTGCGCCTTGGATGCATCTCACAATGGATTTTATTACTGATCTCCCTGTGTCCGAGGGTTTTACTGTCATCTGGGTGGTCGTGGACCGTTTTAGTAAGATGTGTCATTTGGTTCCATTCATTAAGCTGCCCTGCGCCAAGGCACTAGCTAAGGCGTTTGTTAAGGAGATTGTCAAGCTCCATGGCGTTCCCACAGATATTGTTTCTGATATAGGACCTCAGTTTGTGGCTCGCTTTTGGCATGCTTTTTGCGACAGGTTGGGAGTCATTTGTCATTTTCGTCTGGTTATCATCCTCAGTCTAATGGACAGACTGAAAGAAAGAACCAGGATTTTGAACAGTTTTTGGGTTGTTTTGTGGCGGACAATCAAGAGGTGTGGTCTGAGTTTCTGCCTCTCGCAGAATTTGCTCCTAACAATCATACATCCTCCTCTGCTGGGTGTTCTCCTTTTTTTTGTTGAACTGGGAGACATCCGTCTTTTGGTTTGTTCTCCAATTTGGGGTCGGCGGTACCGGAGGTGGAGAATTTTTCCGGTGATTTGGAGAGAGTTTGGACTAATGTACGTTGCAACCTTCAAGAGGCTAACAAGAAGTCCAAGAAGTATTTTGACAGGAAACGTAAGGAGGTTTTGTTTACTGTGGGTGACATGGTTTTGTTGTCCTCGAAGAACCTGCGGTTGAGGATTCCCTATAAAAAACTGGGTCCTAAGTTTGTGGGTCCATTCAAAGTGCTTCAGGTTGTTAACCCGTCTGATGTTAGGTAGGATGTTCCTACTTCCTGGAAGATTAATCCTGTGTTTCATGTTTCCTTGTTGAAAAAGACTGATGTATCTGATAGGGACGCCACTGTCACAGTTCCTCCTGTTGTGGAAGATGGCGAATATGAAATTTCTTGTATCTTGAATTCTAGATGGCATAGAGGGAGATTACAGTATCTTGTCTCCTGGAAGGGTTTCGGTCCCGAAGACAACTCCTGGGTAAGGAAGGATGATGTCTCTGCTCCTAGGCCTGTTAAAGCTTTCCACAGGAGGTTTCCGGATAGGCCTGGGCCTGGAGGATCCAGAGGATCCTCATAAGAGGGGGTACTGTTAGAACCCTCCTGTTTGTTTTTTTCATCTTGTGTTTTGCGGTCACGAGACCATCTGCTTTTATATTCCAGCTCCGCCCTTGTGGCTGTGCTGGACTTCAGTGTTTGACTATTTCTCTAGTTTGGTGCTTCGGTGCCTTTCTCTGTCAAGTTCGCTTGGTCCTCTGGGACCTCTAGTACATTTTTGTCAGTTTGTCTTTTTGTGTTCTGCAACATCTTCTCTGTTTAGGAGGTGTCCCATTTTTGTCCCAGTCCTTAGTTCTTTCAGGGACCCCTCCCTTAATTCTTTAGATCTTCATTCAGACTAGCTGAGGACTAAGGCGGGTCTGTTCACTAGAAACAGGCAGCCCGCTACTAGTGTTGAGCCACCCCCGTAGTGTTCGGGTTCGGTTCGTCGAACACCGGGATGTTCGAGGAACTGTTCGTCGAACTGTTTGTCGAACACCTTAGAACACCGTCGAACACCGTTAAAACCAATGGCAGGCAAACAAAAACACATAGAAACACATAGAAAACACCTGCAAAGGTGTCCAAAAGCTGACAAACTGCTCAGAAGACACTCTCTTTAAAAAAGCCGGCCGGCAAATTCAGCAGCGGCATACACCGGTACCCGACAATTTAGACAAGAAGGAATAGAGCATCACACATAGATTAGATAGATAGAAACATGTCAGTCACACATATAAGAAGCACAGTGACAGTGTTGGTTACTGCACTTGTCGTTTAGTGTAAAGGATTTATTAAAAAAAATATTAGTGTTTTCATGCACCGTCTCTTTAAAAAAGCCGACCGGCAATTCAGCATCTGTACCCGACAATTTAGAACAGAAAGAATAGAGCTTCACACATAGATTAGATAGATAGAAACATGTCAGTCACATATATAATAAGTACAGTGACAGTGTTGCTTACTGTACTTGTCATTTAGTGTAAAGGATTTATTTAAAAAAATAATAGTGTTTTCATGCACTGTCTCTTTAAAAAAGCCGGCCGGCAATTCAGCAGCGGTACCCGACAATTTAGAACAGAAAGATAGAGCATCACACATAGATTAGATAGATAGAAACATGTCAGTCACATTTATAATAAGTACAGTGACAGTGTTGGTTACTGTACTTGTCATTTAGTGTTAAAATAAAGGATTTATTAAAATAAAAATTGGCGTGGGATCCCCCATAATTTTAGGCTCTAGCGGAGGTTAAGCAGACGGCTGGGGCAGATATTTGAAGCCTCGGAAGGGGGTAATACCCACGGAGCTTACCAGGCTACTAATATCAGCCCCCAGCTGAATACTTAGCCTTTACTAGCTATTAAAATGGGGGACCCCCCCAAAAAAATGACGTGGGGTCCCCCCTATTTTAATAGCTAGCAAAGGCTAGGCAGACAGCTGGGGGCTGATATTAATAGCTCAGGAAGGGTGCCATGAATATTGGCCCCCTCCCAGGCTAGAAACACCAGCCGTCAGCCGCCCCAGAAATGGCGCATCCATAGGATGCGCCAATTCTGGCACTTAGCCTCGCTCTTCCCACTGCCCTGTAGCGGTGGCAGTGGGGTAATAGGGCTGGGGTTGATGTCAGCTTATAATGCCAGCTGACATCAAGCCCAGGTTAGTAATGGAGAGGCGTCTATAAGACACCTCCATTACTAACCCCATAGTCAAAGTTAAAAAAAACACAAACACCCAGAATAAAGTCCTTTAATTGAAATAAACACACAATTCTTTATTGTTCTAAATTAAACCATACTTACCATTACGCCCATTCCAGCTGAAGCCAACGATCTCCTGAAATAAAAGAAAAATAATAAAGCAACATCATCCTTACCTTTCCATGGTTCCCATGACAGCTTCAGCTCTGCTACATCGAGATGACAGGCTGGACCGCAGCAGAACGCTGCCATCCAGCCTGTCATCCCGCAGACCCTGAGAAGCGCAGGCTTGCTTGCGCTCCACAGTGTCTCTCTGTGAGGGCATCCAGATGAGCCGAGTTAATGTCCAATGAACTCGGCTCACCTCATGCACGTCACTGACAGCGTGGGAAAATTCTCCTGCACTCAGCGCTTCAGCGTGGGAGAATTCTCACTCTGAAGCGCTGAGTGCAGGAGAATTCTCCCACGCTGTCAGTGACGTGCAGGAGGTGAGCTGAGTTCATTGGACATGAGCTCACCTTATGCACGTCACTGACAGCGTGGGAAAATTCTCCTGCACTCAGCGCTTCAGCGTGGGAGAATTCTCACGCTGAAGCGTTGAGTGCAGGAGAATTCTCCCACGCTGTCAGTGACGTGCAGGAGGTGAGCTGAGTTCATTGGACATGAGCTCACCTTATGCACGTCACTGACAGCGTGGGAGAATTCTCCTGCACTCACCGCTTCAGCGTGAGAATTTTCCCACGCTGTCAGTGACGTGCATGAGGTGAGCCGAGTTCATTGGACATGAACTCGGCTCATCTGGATGCCGTCACAGAGAGACGCTGAGCAGCGCAAGCAAGCCTGCGCTTCTCAGTGTCTGCGGGATGACAGGCTGGATGGCAGCTTTCTGCTGCGGTCCAGCCTGTCATCTCGATGTAGCAGAGCTGAAGCTGTCGTGGGAACCATGGGAAGGTAAGGATTATGTTGCTTTATTATTTTTCTTTTATTGCAGGGGATCGTTGGCTTCAGCTGGAATGGGCGTGATTGTAAGTATGGTTTAATTTAGAACAATAAAGAATTGTGTCTTTATTTCAATTAAAGGACTTTATTCTGGGTGTTTGTGTTTTTTTTTAACTTTGACTATGGGGTTAGTAATGGGGGTGTCTTATAGACGCCTCTCCATTACTAACCTGGGCTTGATGTCAGCTGGCATTATAAGCTGACATCAACCCCAGCCCTATTACCCCACTGCCACCGCTACAGGGCAGTGGGAAGAGCGAGGCTAAGTGCCAGAATTGGCGCATCCTATGGATGTGCCATTTCTGGGCGGGCTGACGGCTGGTGTTTCTAGCCTGGGAGGGGGCCAATATTCATGGCACCCTTCCTGGGCTATTAATATCAGCCCCCAGCTGTCTGCCTAGCCTTTGCTAGCTATTAAAATAGGGGGGACCCCACGTCATTTTTTTGGGGGGTCCCCCATTTTAATAGCTAGTAAAGTCTAGGTATTCAGCTGGGGTCTGATATTAGTAGCCGGGGAAGCTCCGTGGGTATTACCCCTTCCCAGGCTTCAAACATCTGCCCCAGCCGTCTGCTTAACCTCCGCTAGAGATTAAAATTATGGGGGATCCCACGCCAATTTTTTTTTAAATAAATCCTTGTGATGAAAGCCGGCCGGTGGGTGCAGCTCTCTGGCGCCCCCTTACCTCTCAGGTCAGTCAAGGTACTGCACCTAGAGAAAGTAGTGCCAGGAAGCTGCAACCAGCGCAGGGAACATGGTAGTGTGTTATCCCTTCAACGTCACTAAACCGTAACGTCACTACACAGCACAACTCGCTAGCGCCCTCTTAGCCTCAGGTCAGTCAAGGAACTGCACCTAGGATAAGCGGTCGCCAGGGAGACTGTCCTGTAACCTACTGGGTATCGGGGCCCTCTGTAGTGAGGGCGGTATATATATCTTCCTTGGCCGCGCCAGGAATATATATATCTGAACCTCCGACCGTCACTACCAGCCTTCCCCAATCCCCAGTTGGTATGCTGCCACCAGTCCCTATTTTAGATATACGCCCAGTCCGTGAATGGGCCTATATCGGGTCAGGAACCAACCCTGGGTAGCGTTTTTGGCTTGAGCCGAGCTCACACGGACGTGCGTTCGTTATGCAGAATAAAAGGCAGGCCCACAATTACTTGAGGTAATTGATTATAATAATACACTAGATACACGATATACAACTAAATATACACAGGTATAAGGTCAGGCTAAACTATACAACAATGGAATACAACACACAGAATCACCACAGCATATCAGTTACCGGTTTCTTGATTTTCTTGTGACGCAGGGAGAGGATTCTGCGGTCGCAGGCACGGTTCTTTGTTATAGGCTGAGGCCTACCACCGCATGGTCAAACTGCTCCTCCCCTTGGTGGCCTCAGCTGGTGCTCAGATGTTCAGCACACCACTCTTGGGTCAAGACTGACTTGTCTCTTGTCTGTCCTGCTATCTTACCTGCCCCGTCCCGCCCACTGCTGGTGAGGTCAGCTGGCTCAGTCTCCACCCTCAGGTCTAACTTCGATCAGAAGCCCAAATTCTATGGAACCCAATAACTTCTTCTGGGATGGTCTCATGATACCCCCAGGGGTTCCCATGGATTCGGGCCGCCGTAACCGACCTTTTGATATCAATTATGATACCATACGGTCCTCAGGAATGGCTCCGCGCTATATCTTGGCTTCCAGAGCACGTACAAACGTCTACCGCGGAGGCTTGTGTGCGCAATGGCTCCGGGACGCCGTGATATTTTTTTATTGGCCCATCCCACGCAACATGCGTGTACTATTCATGTTTCTATATCTTATGCCTCCATGCTTGTGACAGACAAAGAAACTAGTCCTATGGGACAAATGGTCAGGTACAGATAGACGAAGCACCCCCCCCTGCTGGCTGTGTTTCCTCTCGAAGTCTTTGAAGCTCCTAGCATTCAAGTGTTAAGTAGGCTTCTTATCTTACAGGAGCCTGGATGGGGGGAAACTATCTAGTTGACGTTTTAACAGAAGGTCCCAAGGGTGGGGGCTGCTGAAGTGTGGCCATCCCTGGATATGATTTATCATTACCAAGATGGCGGCTACAGGTTCATCACACCTCCCCCTATACGAGGGCGCGAGGGGGTAGCACATTCCTGTGTTCCCCCGTGCGTCCTTCTGCACCCTCCCCTTGCCGGGATAACCCGTCAGCGTTACCGTGGTCACGGCCTCTTCTGTGGCGAATGGAGAAGTGGTACTGCTGGAGAGCGAGGCTCCAGCGTAGCAACCTGCCATTCGACCCAGAGACCGTGTGTAACCAGCTGAGGGGGTTGTGGTCCGTCTCCACGGTGAAATGGCTCCCGTACAAGTAGGGCTGCAGACGCTGCAGGGCCCATACAATTGCCAGGCATTCTTTTTCCACCGTGGAGTAAGCCACCTCCCGGGGCAGTAGCTTCCTGCTCAGGTACAAGACAGGATGTTCCTGGCCTGTCGTGTTGACCTGACTTAGCACAGCACCGAGGCCAAAGTCACTGGCGTCGGTCTGTACCACAAACGGCCGGTCGAAGTCGGCAGCTTGCAGTACAGGGGAGCTACTTAGGGCGGCCTTGAGTGCCCCGAAAGCTGTCTCGCAGGCGACTGTCCAGTCGACTGCGACGGGCAGCTTCTTCTTGGTGAGGTCCGTCAGGGGCTTGGCCAGGGTGCTATAGTGTGGGACGAACCTCCTATAGTACCCGGCGGTCCCCAAGAAGGACATCACCTGCTTTTTGGTCCTAGGAGTGGGCCAGGATGCGATGGCATCCACTTTCCCCGGTTCTGGCTTCAGAACCCCCCCGCCTACCCGGTGACCCAGGTAGAGGACCTCACTCATGCCCAGCTGGCACTTTTCCGGCTTGATGGTCAAGCCTGCCCGGTGGATCCGACCGAGCACCTGCCGCAGGTGCTCTAGGTGATCCTCCCAAGTGGGACTGAAGACTGCAATATCGTCCAAGTACGCAGCCGCGTACCCTTCAAGTCCCTCAAGCAGCGTATTGACCATCCGCTGAAAAGTGGCAGGGGCATTCTTCATGCCGAAGGGCATCACTGTGGACTCGTACAGTCCAAAAGGGGTGATAAAGGCAGAGCGTTCCCTTGCCGCGGGGGTCAGAGGAATCTGCCAGTACCCCCGGCTCAGATCCATGATGGTCAGGTACTTAGCCCCGGCCATCCGATCGAGCAGGTCATCGATGCGTGGTATGGGGAACGCATCGGTGGCCGTTACAGCGTTGAGCCCCCGGTAGTCCACGCAGAACCGTGTAGTTCGGTCCTTCTTTGGTACGAGGACTACAGGCGAGGCCCACGCGCTGCTGGATGCCTGGATCACCCCCAGCTTCAGCATCTCGTCTATCTCTTGGCGCATGTTTCCCTGCACCTCGAAAGAGACCCGATATGCTGAACGCCGGATCGGCGGGTGATCGCCAGTGTCCACGTCGTGGACAGCCATCTCAGTCCTTCCGGGCAGACTGCTGAACAGCCCCCGGAAGGGGTGCAGGGTGGTCCCCAGCTGGGACCGTTGGTCCTCCGTGAGCTGGTGGCCAACCCCCACATCCTCGATGGACCCACCCGCCTTGGCTTGGGTGAGCAGATCCAGGAGGGTTTCTACCTCTCCTTCCTCGGGAAGGTTGCACACTGGGTGGGCAGTCGCTTCCCGCTCATGATGAGCCTTCATCATGTTCACGTGGAAGGCCTTCCTCCTTCCACGGGCGTGATCCAGGGTGACCAGATAGGTGACGGCATTGAGTTTCTGGTGCACGAAGTAGGGACCTTCCCAGGCTGCCTGAAGCTTGTTCTGTGGTACGGGGACCAGTACCCACACCTTTTGACCCACCTGGTAGGTCCTCTCACAAGCATTCTGGTCGTACCACCGCTTCTGGTCGGCCTGGGCCTGGGCCATATTGTCCTGCACCAGCTTTGCCAAGGCCATCATCCTGTCCCGGTGGCGCACGACATACTCGATGACCGACACCTCGGGGGTGGCCAAATCCCCTTCCCATGCTTCCTTCACCAGAGCCAGGGGGCCCCGTACCCGTCGCCCGTACAGGAGCTCAAAGGGGGAGAACCCCGTTGAGGCCTGCGGAACCTCCCGGTAAGCAAATAGGAGGTGTGGGGGGTAACGCTCCCAGTCTCTCCCGTGGGAGTCGACCAACATCTTAAGCATCTGCTTTAAGGTGCCATTGAACCGCTCACACAGGCCATTAGTCTGTGGGTGATACGGGCTGGCCACCAGATGTTGCACCTGCATTTGCTTACAGAGGGACTCCATCAGCCGCGACATGAACTGGGTCCCTCGGTCGGTGAGCATTTCTTGGGGGAAACCCACTCTGGAGAAGATCTCCAGTAAGGCGGTAGCCACCTTGTCGGCCCGAATGGACGACAAAGCTACCGCTTCCGGGTACCGGGTGGCATAGTCCACTACCGTGAGTATGAAGCATTTCCCGGAGTGGCTGGGAGTGGACAGAGGTCCAATAAGATCCACAGCGACCCTCGAGAAAGGCTCTTCGATGATTGGCAGAGTTACCAGTGGGGCTTTGGGGCGCGGCCCCGCCTTCCCCACCCTCTGACAGGTGTCACACGAACGGCAGTAGGCACCCACCGCGGCTCCCATCCCAGGCCAGTAGAAATGCTGAGCTATCCTGGCCTTGGTTTTAGCGATCCCTAGGTGTCCGGCCATCGGAATCTCGTGTGCGATCCGCAACAATTCCGCCCTGAACGGATAGGGTACCACTAACTGTCGGTCCCTGGGCCACGCCTCCGGTGAACCCTGCTGGACCGTTACCCGGTACAGCCGTCCCTGGTCCCAGACCACCCGCTCGCAGTCTGACTCCATGGGAGGCTGTGCCGCCTGTTCCTTGAGAGCTTTCAGGCTGTCGTCTGCTTCCAACGCAGCCTGAAATTCCTGACTTGATGTGGCCAGAATCGACGAAACTGCCACATCCTCTGTCAGCCCCTCCGGGCATGTCACCTGGCCGCTGTCTGACCCGGCAGACACTTGGTCAGAAGTGGGGAAGCCGTCGGACCTCTGCAAGGCTCCTTGGGCTCCGGCGCTCCCACTCCTGGTGACAGCGGCTATGACCGCTGTGACCGTGGGTAGTGCCTGCTTCCCCTCTGTTTCTGACCAAGCCGCCCGATCAGGCAGGCTTCCTAGGCCTTTGGACATCTCGGATGTGGGGAACTCCTGCCCTGGGGTCTTACCTGGCGGCTCCTCTCTTGGGACACCCCCACCCCCCATGGCCTGTTCCTCCCCCTGCAGTGGGCCTATACTCAGCAGCCTGGATACCCCTGGGAGCCCTACACTGCCGGTAGCTGCCCCCCTCTCCATCCCTGAGCTTCCCTCTACAGAATCCTGCCCGCCCCCTCCCTCACCGGAGGACAAGAGGTCACGGCACGCCGGCTGAGCACCTCTGCGGGCATCCCCACACTCCCCACCTGCTTTCACTAACCCTGTTTGTGTTGTGTCTGTGCAGGTGTTACCCTCAGGTTTCACTCCCTCCTCCTCAGCAGGACACACACTACATACAACATGGTTGGCATTAGCAGCAGACAAATCAATACACTCTTGGGGGGCCGAACTTGGGGGTTCAGAGGGTACATACTGCGATACTAGACGCCCCAAGTCGGTCCCTAATAAAACATTTGCGGGAATATTTGGCGTTACTCCCACCTCCCGCATCCCCCTTCCGGCACCCCAGTCCAAATACACCATGGCAACGGGAAGTGCCGGCTCCACGCCTCCAACCCCGGAGACGGAAAGAGTCTTTCCTGGTACCAAGTCCTGGGGGGACACCACCTCAGGCCGTACCAGTGTTCGTTCAGCGCCCGTGTCCCGCAGTCCCATGACCGCAGAACGGCCTATGGTGACGGGTTGGATGTTGTCCAGGGACCTACCACCACCCCCTCCCACACACAAAACATTGGGCGCTCTCTGGGACTGGGATGGGGTCTTTTGGCGCTGGGGACACTCAGCCCTAAAGTGTCCTGGTTTGTTGCATAGATGACAACGTCTTACGTCTGGTCCTTGCCTGGAGAGGGCAACAGGGGGATACACCCCTTGTGTTCTAGGGGCCGGGGAAACAGGGGCATGACTGGGCTTACCCCCTCTCCAGGTGCTGCTGGCAGACTTCTTCAGCTCAGGCGCCCTGTTATTGGCATACTCGTCTGCCAGGGCGGCTGTAGCAGAAGCCCCTGTTGGTTTTCGGTCACGGAGGAACTGTCGGAGGTCCTCTGGGCAGTTCCACAAGAACTGCTCCGTGACGAACAGTTCCTGGACCTCCTGGCGGGTAGTAAGCGCTAGACCCGAGGTCCAGTGCTCTGCGGCTCTCAACAGCGCCCGCATATGATCGGTCCAGGTGTCCTTGGGGCCACGCAGCAGGCTCCGGAACTTCTGGCGGTACGACTCGGGAGTGAGGTTGTACTGCCGGATCAGGGCCCGCTTGATGCAGTCGTAGTTCTGTACCTCCCCGGCAGGTAAGTCCCCCAAGGCATCCAGGGACTTACCCCTCAAACGGGGGGTCAGGTATCTGGCCCACTGATCCCGGGCCAGATGGTGCTGAAGACAGGTCCGTTCAAATGCCACCAGAAAGGAGTCCAGGTCCCCATCCTTCTCCAGTAGAGGGAAGTCCTCAGCTCGGACTTTGGACGACTTGGTCTCCTGATGGGTTGGTTGCTCTAGCGGAAGCCCCCGCTGGGCCAGGTCCAGTTGGTGCTGGCGCTCCGCAGCTCGCTCTGCACGCTCCGCAGCCTCCCGGCGCTCTGCAGCTTCACGCTCCGCAGCCTCCCGGCGCTCCGCAGCTTCGCGCTCCTCCTCCGCTGCCTTCTCTGATGCTGCCAGGAGGGTTTTGTAGACGGCATCGCCATGAGACTGGAGACTTGCCATAGCCGCTTGTAAAAGGGCTTGTGATCTGGACAGGCTGGGCTGGGTAGGTGGTGGGCAGCCCACTGCGGGACCGTATACTGGGGACTGGCTCCCTGAGGTGCCCGGGCTGGACTCCTCCTCGCCATGAGTAACAATGTCCTCCCCTCCTGCCACACGGACCGTAGCATTAGCCTCCTGCAGGGTCTTGCTCCTGGTGCCGTCTGCCATCTTGGTAACCGACACCGCTGCAACCCTGAGTTTGCACACACCTTGTTATACTTTTAGCCTGACCGTCTAACGTTGGGCTGACCTTAAGACTCCAGCAGTGGAAGTTACCACTGGCAGTCTTTAGTGCCTGGGAGTAGGGGTCCCACAACACTATTATTCTGCAATCCCACCGCTCTGCCACCAATGTGATGAAAGCCGGCCGGTGGGTGCAGCTCTCTGGCGCCCCCTTACCTCTCAGGTCAGTCAAGGTACTGCACCTAGAGAAAGTAGTGCCAGGAAGCTGCAACCAGCGCAGGGAACACGGTAGTGTGTTATCCCTTCAACGTCACTAAACCGTAACGTCACTACACAGCACAACTCGCTAGCGCCCTCTTAGCCTCAGGTCAGTCAAGGAACTGCACCTAGGATAAGCGGTCGCCAGGGAGACTGTCCTGTAACCTACTGGGTATCGGGGCCCTCTGTAGTGAGGGCGGTATATATATCTTCCTTGGCCGCGCCAGGAATATATATATCTGAACCTCCGACCGTCACTACCAGCCTTCCCCAATCCCCAGTTGGTATGCTGCCACCAGTCCCTATTTTAGATATACGCCCAGTCCGTGAATGGGCCTATATCGGGTCAGGAACCAACCCTGGGTAGCGTTTTTGGCTTGAGCCGAGCTCACACGGACGTGCGTTCGTTATGCAGAATAAAAGGCAGGCCCACAATTACTTGAGGTAATTGATTATAATAATACACTAGATACACGATATACAACTAAATATACACAGGTATAAGGTCAGGCTAAACTATACAACAATGGAATACAACACACAGAATCACCACAGCATATCAGTTACCGGTTTCTTGATTTTCTTGTGACGCAGGGAGAGGATTCTGCGGTCGCAGGCACGGTTCTTTGTTACAGGCTGAGGCCTACCACCGCATGGTCAAACTGCTCCTCCCCTTGGTGGCCTCAGCTGGTGCTCAGATGTTCAGCACACCACTCTTGGGTCAAGACTGACTTGTCTCTTGTCTGTCCTGCTATCTTACCTGCCCCGTCCCGCCCACTGCTGGTGAGGTCAGCTGGCTCAGTCTCCACCCTCAGGTCTAACTTCGATCAGAAGCCCAAATTCTATGGAACCCAATAACTTCTTCTGGGATGGTCTCATGATACCCCCAGGGGTTCCCATGGATTCGGGCCGCCGTAACCGACCTTTTGATATCAATTATGATACCATACGGTCCTCAGGAATGGCTCCGCGCTATATCTTGGCTTCCAGAGCACGTACAAACGTCTACCGCGGAGGCTTGTGTGCGCAATGGCTCCGGGACGCCGTGATATTTTTTTATTGGCCCATCCCACGC
Source organism: Phyllobates terribilis (assembly GCF_046119375.1). Classification (NCBI taxonomy): domain Eukaryota; kingdom Metazoa; phylum Chordata; class Amphibia; order Anura; family Dendrobatidae; genus Phyllobates; species Phyllobates terribilis. The sequence continues at coordinate 731,232,022 of NW_027362763.1, read as the reverse complement.
AACATGCGTGTACTATTCATGTTTCTATATCTTATGCCTCCATGCTTGTGACAGACAAAGAAACTAGTCCTATGGGACAAATGGTCAGGTACAGATAGACGAAGCACCCCCCCCTGCTGGCTGTGTTTCCTCTCGAAGTCTTTGAAGCTCCTAGCATTCAAGTGTTAAGTAGGCTTCTTATCTTACAGGAGCCTGGATGGGGGGAAACTATCTAGTTGACGTTTTAACAGAAGGTCCCAAGGGTGGGGGCTGCTGAAGTGTGGCCATCCCTGGATATGATTTATCATTACCAAGATGGCGGCTACAGGTTCATCACAATCCTTTATTTTAACACTAAATGACAAGTATAGTAATCAACACTGTCACTGTACTACATATATATGTGACTGACATGTTTCTATCTATCTAATCTATGTGTGATGCTCTATTGCTTCCATTCTAAATTGTCGGGTACAGATGCTGAAATGCCGGCCGGCTTTTTTAAAGAGACGGTGCATGAAAACACTATTATTTTTTTTAATAAATCCTTTACACTAAATGGCAAGTACAGTAATCAACACTGTCACTGTACTTCTTATATATGTGACTGACATGTTTCTATCTATCTAATCTATGTGTGATTCTCTATTCCTTCTATTCTAAATTGTCGGGTACCGCTGCTGAATTGCCGGCCGGCTTTTTTAAAGAGACGGTGCATGAAAACACTAATATTTTTTTTTTATAAATCCTTTACACTAAATGACAAGTACAGTAATCAACACTGTCACTGTACTTCTTATATATGTGACTGACATGTTTCTATCTATCTAATCTATGTGTGATGCTCTATTCTTTCAGTTCTAAATTGTCGGGTACCGGTGTACCGCTGCTGAATTGCCGGCTTTTCATGTTTCACTGTGAGCACAGTTCCCATCGATTTGGGCAATCACTCTAATGCCACAACCACCATGGCTGTGGCATTACAGTGAGTGGCAGACAATCCCTGCATGATTGGTGCTCTAAATAGCGCCAGACATGCAGGACACGCTTTTGGTGCATGAACAGTTATCGAACATAACCTCGAACAGCCGAATTTTTTGCAAATCGTTCGGGTTCGTCGAACAACTCGAACACCGCCCAAAACAGCTCGAATTTGAGATTGGCGAACAGTTCTAGTCGAACACCACTCATCTCTACCCGCTACATCGTAGGGATTCAGCTTAGTCTTACTGTAGTGACAGCTTTCCCCTATCTTTCCTTAGTACATGTTGCAGATCATAACAGGCCCTGCTCTATGTGTATTTAAATTCTTAGTAGGGTTTTTCCTAAAATTGGTCAGCCGTTGGACTCACTGCATACCCTATAACTGTATAGCAGACCCTCTCCTTTCTAATGGTAACATGTTGTACCTTGTTACTGTGGCCCTGCTCCGTGTGTCTTTAAATTCTTAGTGGGATTTTTCCTAAAATTGGTCAGCCGTTGGACTCACTGTATACCCTATAACTGTATAGCAGCCCCTCTCCTTTCTTATGGGAACATGTCGTACCTTGTTACTGTGGCCCTGCTCTATATGTCTTTAAATTCTTAGTGGGGTTTTTCCTAAAATTGGTCAGCCATTGGACTCACTGCATACCCTATAACTGTATAGCAGACCCTCTCCTTTCTAATGGGAACATGTCGTACCTTGTTACTGTGGCCCTGCTCTATATGTCTTTAAATTCTTAGTGGGGTTTTTCCCAAATTTTGGCAGCCCTTGCAGTCACTGGATACGCAATAACAGTATAGGAGACCCACTTGTTAATAATGGGAACAACAAAGCATAACCGGCTGATCGCTCTCTAACAATAGCTAGGGCCGACTGCTGGCCTTTTAAGAATATTACGGGCTGTCTGATGTCCCTGTAAAAAATAGGCTTTATGACTTTCAGAGTCTCTCCATCATAAATAAAAAAGGATGTGTCTAATGATGTGTCACACACCACATTGCCAGATAAGGTTTAAAATGTTAAAATTACATTTCCCGGTGAATGCATTTGTCTTAAAAAAATAAAGTAAAAAAACCAAAACAATAGGATCTTTCTTTAGTATAAAAAACAGCGTCACCAATTTAACCTCAATGTAATCACATTGTTGAGCTCATGCACCTCCTCCTCCATCTCCGAAATGATTACATCAGTCACAAGCTGACAGCACTGCCGCACTGCCTTGGCCAAGTGGCAACAGGCTGTGCTGAAGATAACAAGCTTAATGCTTAATTGACAAACCGCCCAGCGCTGCAGAGTTGTTGAAAGCTGTAACACAGCAGCCTGATCTGTGGCTCTCACTGCTGAACAAACAGCCAGGCATGGTCGTGTGTGACAATGGGTGGAACCTGGTGACGGAGAAATGACAGCCGGGGTAGATACGGTTTCCCTCTATGTCAGTCCTTTCACCGAGCTAAAGAATATGGCTGTGGTGAAATACAACTCCCACTGAGTAGCTGTTTCAGATTGAAAAACATTGTGCCCACCAGAGGATTTGATTCTGAGGGCAAACCTTTCTCACTCGCTCAAGAGCCCCATAGCAGCTGCAAAGTTAGCGCTATCATAAACTCTCCTGAGGTAGAAGCCAAGGCACATCAGAGGATTCTCTGGTGAGACTGTCCAACCTGCTGAGAAGCAGTACTGGCTATGAAAAGTGTGTGGGAAGGTTCCCGGACACTCTATGGCTGCTTTTTTTACTGAGGAGGAAACACACGCAAACACAGTGAGAACATATAAAGTCCTTGCAGATGTTGTCCTTGCTGGGATTTGAATCCAGGATGCCAGTGCTGCAAGGCTTCAGTGCTAACCACTGATCCAATGTGCTGCCTTTCACCCTTTAATATCTAACAAGCTGGAGAAACTTGCACCTACGGCCACTCTGTCTTCAGCTCCTTTGTGAGAAAATGTATTTGGGTAGCCACTCAGTCTACCAAATAAAATTCCTGAGAAGGAAATTGGGGATGGCTTCGCTACTGGTACTGGGGGCAGTGCTAATGCCATGGTGTCGTACCATAGTTTGCTGGAAATATTCCAGGCTGGTAGGAGGCAAGCAAATTCCCACAGAAAAGTACCAGCAGTAATGTTCAGGCCACGTTTCAAGTGTAAGCAGCTTTAGAGGGCTTCCTGGGAGAAATGACACGCAGGGTAGATATGGTTTCCCTCTATGCCAGTCCTTTCACCGAGCTAAATACAACTCTCAGTAAAAAAAGTTGTGGACTGGCTCCATACCGTCCCTGGCCACATTCACCTGTCCACATGTTTGGGGTTAGGTGGTCCTTCCCAGTAAGTGCACTGGAGAGGGCATGGGTAATGTTGTGGGACCCTTGCTTGTGGAAGGCTAGGAGATACCGGGAAATATAGTGGCGGCTAGGGACCGAGTATGGACACCCGGCCACCGCCGGCATGAGGTTGTGAAAAGCTTCTGCCTCCATGAGCTTGAAAGGTCATATTTCAAGTGCAAAGAGCCGCCCAGAAATCTGGCAGTTTAATGTTGCGGCCTGTGGGTGGGTGGGTGGCTGGCTGCATACTTGCACTTGCATTCCAAGTAACAGAAAACTAAGCAGATGATGGCCTCTATCATCATCATGGCCTCACCTCGGCACTATGAACTCTCCTGAAGGAGAAGCCCGGGCCCGCCGGAGGAGTCTCCGGTTCTCTGGTGGGCCCGTCCAACCCTGCCGAAAAGCAGCCCTGGCTAAGAAAAGTGTGGGGGAAGGTTCCCGGACACTCTATGGCTGCTTTTTTAATGTGGATTGGCCATGCTTATGCATGTTATTTCTCAAAACGCATTACAGATCAGGCCATTGTCCAACTCTGTATTCAAGAAATTAAATGCGCAAAGAAAGATGTGTATGTGTGTCAAAGCACCACCGACAAGTGCGAGTTGATGTTGGACGAGCTGCCATTGCTTCTGCAGCAAGCTCAATTACAGGACTTCTTGGGAGAAATGACACGCAGGGTACATACGGTTTCCCTCTATGCCAGTCCTTTCACCGAGCTAAATACAACTCTTAGCAAAAAAAGTTGTGGACTGGCTCCGTACCATCCCTGGCCACATTCACCTGTCCACGTGTTTGCGGTTAGGCGGTCCTTGCCAGTAAGTGCACTGGGGAGGGCACGGGTAATGTTGTATGACCCGTGCTCGTGGAAGGCGGAGGCGATACCGGGAAATATAGTGGCGGCTGGGGACCGAGTATGGACACCTGGCTGCCGCCGGCATGAGGTTGTGAAAAGCTTCCGCCTCCATGAGCCTAAAAGGCCACATTTCAAGTGCAAGCAGCTGTCAAAAATTTGGCAGTATAGTATTGCAGCCTGTGGGTGGGTGGGTGGCTGCCTGCATACTTTCGCTTGCATTCCAAGGAATGGGGTAGGGACAACTGAATGCTGCAGTGGGACCAAGATGTAGACGGTGATTGTTGCAAGTCTGCAACGACAGGTGCATGGTGGGAGGCATCTTCGCATGCGCCAAGGATCACTTATGATGGCCACACTTTTAGGCAGTGACCTGGGAGTCAGAGATGCTTCTAGAAGTCTTCCCCATGCTGTTTCCATGTCTTTTCAGCACTTATGCATGTTTCTGATGATGTGTCACACAACACATGGCTAGATAAGGTTGTAAAATGTTAAAATGATATTTCCTGGTGAATGCATTTGTCTTGGTTGAAAGCAATTCAAAAGTGCAAAAACGCATCAGAAATGCTACGTTTGAACATAGCCCAAGTTGTGGAGGAGTATTTTTGGTTTTGGTTATTTATTTTGCCTTATATACAAGTCATTACCCTGGAAAGGATGTTCCTTAACATATTTCCCAGGAAAATCCATTTTGGTTTAGTTTTTGTATGTTTTATTGTGAGTCCGTAAAAATGGCGTACTACTCTAACCACGTTGCTGACAGCAGTGATCTGGGAGTCAGAGATGCTTCCAGGGGTCTTCCCCATGCTGTTCCCATGTCATTTGAGCACTGTTCCCATCGATTTAGGTAATTTTTAGGCCCTCTGCAGACCGCCGGGGGGAGCCGCCTGAAAAATGCTCGAGTTTCCCATATACTTACATTGGGCTCGTTGCTCGGGTCGAGCACCCAAGTATTCCAATTTGCTTGACCAGAGCAACGAGTACCCGCGCATTTTTGTGCTCGCTCATCACTAGTAATAAAATCCATAGCAATATGCGTCCATGGCGATCTAGGAACCTCCAAAGGGCACGTCAACCCCGCTGCCGGGGCATGTGAGGCCTTTGACCTAGCGCACACAGTACACTGATGCACCTGTAGCGCCCCGAGGGTTCGGCCGCTACAGAGGTATTGCATCTCAACCAGATGTGCGATATCTCACTTCCAGGTAAGAATGGAGTGTGAATCAGGACCCCGACACCTGCATGCATTACACCACATTTCTGGGGGGCAGGGCGACCGATATGCTCCAAGTAGAGCACGACGGTCCCTGTCCCTGGCTGGAGTGGGGGGAGGGAACACCGAGGAAGGGGGGACCCTGTAGTGCATAGGAGGGAGAGGGCAGTTCCTGGGTGCACTTAGAGGTAGGTATAAAAGGTGGGCACCATCTTAGTTCTGTGAGAAGAAGTTCATTCAGTAAGAGGAGAGGACAGGGAGCAGAGGCTCAGACTGAGCTCTGCTCCGCAGGCAGGCCTGGGAGAGACCGGGGCCTGGAGGAAGGAGAAGGAAGGAAGAGGAGCGGAGGAGGCTCCAGGAACAAGGAACGAAGGGACCCCAGGGGTGCGGACCGGCGAGTCGCCACCGCACGCCCGAATCTACCTGCGTAGGGGGGTCAGGCCAAAGGGGGAGACCGGTCCCCGAAACTAGTGGAGGCGGAGAACTACCCTCAGCTAAAAACCGGAGGCTGTGACATTTCAGGTGGCGCAGCCCCTCGCTACACCCGCTAGGATGGCACCACATAGGGTCAGGGAAACGGCGCCAAGGTTTACCAGAGAAGGCCCGAGGCAGCCGGACAGATGCGAGGTCACTGGCGGGGTATGACAGGCCAGAGAAAGGACACATAAAGGGGGTCCTGTGAAACGCTCCAAAGTTATCTGGGAGTAGGCCGAGCCCCTCACCTGGTGAACACAGTGCGCCGTGGGACGTTATGACCAGCTGTAGTAACGTGGATAAAGAACTGTGAGTAAATACCCTGGACTGCATTGCAGGACTCTGTGTTGTTACTGCTGCTCCCGCGCACCATCACCCCCACCATCTGCACTCACTGCCCTGAGGCCATACTCCTCCCGTGGGGAGTTATACTATCTTCTGCTGCACCCACAACACCAGCCTCAGTGGTCTGCCCTGCAGCGGCCGTTCACTCTGACCGCAATCCATGGGTGGCGTAGTCGGACATTTAATCACAAAACCCTATAAACAAGAATGCCATTTGGGTTGACCACCCTGAGCCACGGGACCGGGTCCCCGCCACGCAAGGACTACAACCCCCAGCATCCACAATGGGTCCGGTTCCGGGTATCCCCACACACACGCGGCCCAGGGGGCGCGTCACACTCACTTGACGATTTCTTTTTGCCACTCTGGCCACCAGAAACTTAGACCAATCGACCTTCTAGTTTCCGAAATCCCTGGATGACCCGCCAATCGAGACTCATAACATTAAGCAAACAAAGCTCTCCTCAAGGCTCTAGGCACAAATAATTTACCATATGGAGTGTTTGTTGGTGCAGCATTCTGGGCCTCCAAGATGCTATTCTCCAACTCAGAACCCAATGCTGCAACCACCACCCCCCTCGGCAAAATACATTCCTCCTTGTCCGTATTAACTGCTGGAGAGAAACTACGAGAGAGGGCATCTGCTTTAACATTCTTTGTCGCAGGAATATATGTTACGGAGAAATGGAACTGGGCAAAAAACAGTGCCCACCTAGCTTGACGGGCATTCAAACGTTTAGCAGCATCCAGATATATCAGACTTTTATGATCAGTAAAAACCTGTATCGGATGCCTAGCCCCCTCCAAAAAATGTCACCAATGCTCGAACACGAGTTTAATTGCCAGCAGTTCTTGGTTCCCTACATCATAGTTGAACTCTGTCTCCGAGAATTTTTTAGAAAAGAAAGCACAGGGATACACCCCATCCTTTCCCTCCTGGGACAGAACTGCCCCCACCCCTACTGATGAGGCATCAACCTCTACCAGAAATGGCTTGGTCTCATCTGGCTGGAACAAAACAGGGGCAGATCTAAACCTCTCTTTGAGATGCTCAAAAGCCTTAACGGCCTCAGTGGACCATTGGACAGTATTAGCACCCTTCTTGGTGAGATTAGTTATAGGTTTAGCGATAACAGAAAAATTCTTTATGAACTTTCTGTAATTATTAGCAAACCCTAAAAATTTCTGAATGGACTTTAGACATTCAGGCCTAGGCCACTCCAGTACTGCCTGAACCTTCACCGGGTCCATCTCAAACCCATCACCGGAGACAAAGTACCCCCAAAAAACTAATTTTCTGTACCACAAACTCGCACTTCTCTAGCTTAGCAAAGAGAGTGTTTTCACTCAAAATCTGTAGAACTTCACGGACTCTCTGCCAATGCAACACCAGATCGGGTGAATAGATCAAAATATCATCCAAATAAACAATAACGCTCCTACCGATCAACGGGCTCAGAATGTAATTAATAAAATTTACTCCTTTAAAGCCTCCCTCTCGGTAATCGTCAGATTAAATAAACGACTCTTAGGGAGTGTAGTACCTGGGATGAACTCAATAGTGCAAATGTACTCTCTATGGGGCGGTAGAGCTTGCGACTCAACATCCGAAAATAACCTCCAGAAATCCTGAATGACTTCAGGTAGCTCCCTCTTCAAAACTGCAGCAATGTGAACATCACAGCATTTACCATAACACCCCTGACATCAGGGTGTGCTCCAGGGCAATTACTCACATGCTGTTGCAGACTGGCTACTTCCAGAGTTAACCCTTGCAGGCACTGAGCAAGCTCCTGGACACTGTTCATACTGAAGGAATCCGGATGAGGATTTTTTTTAAATTTTTTTTATATATTTGGGGGCGGACAAACTGTTACGAAACTGCAACTCCACACTAGGGCAGAAGGGGGAAAAGCTGTCCCTGCACTAGGTCTAGACTGAAGCCCTACGGTGGAGTGGACAACCTATTCCTAGCGAATAGACCCACTGATGTTTCCTAGACTAAATTCAAAAGAAGACCTAAAGACAAGAGGAAGGAGACCCTGAAAGAACTAAGGACTGGGGAAAAACAAACAGGTGACCACCTAGCAGGAAACTAGAGGAAGCTGCAAAAATTAAAAAGGGAATAAAGGAATCTTCAGCACGCAGAACTAGAGGATCCAAGAACTGCACAAAGCTAAACACAGAAAGTAGTACTACCAAACCTCCTAGCCAGAACTCTCGCGGATGAACACTGTTGTCCGGCAAGGACTAGGAGGCAGGTGCTGGGTAATAAAGGGTGATGCAATCACCTGACCTTAGTCAAAACCAACACCAGGGGAAAAAGACCAACAGCCAGAAAACCACAACAAAATGGCGGATGGTCCCAAAGAAACAGATTCTAACAGTAATCTCCCAAAATTTACTGGGAATAATTTGCAATTGTGGGATTGGGTGGAGAGATTGCAGAGCATGTTGCTTATGTATCACATGACCCTCGCAGTACAGGCAGATCTGGCCCTACTTACCCTAGATGGGGAGGCACTACAGACAATTATGTACCGACAACCGAAGGAAAGTGACACTGTAGAGAAGTGATTGGGATGTTAGATGACACTACTGACCTTGGTAACTAATGGATGCGCCTATTCCGACGGGTACAAAGGGAAGGTGAGACTGTAGCGCAGTATGTCAACGCTCTGCAAGAAGTGATGGCAAAAATCATCAAGAAGACTCAAGAAGAATACCGAGGGCTAGGACCCTTAGACAAAGTGTTGCGGGATCAATTTGTTGCCGGTCTGACAGATCCCTATTTGAGACAGGCCCTGAAAGAGCGATTACGGGCTAATCCTGATAGGAGTTTCCTGGAGGTCGGAGCCAAGACTCGAGTCTGAGAAAAAGAAGCACCCATGATCCGGAGCCATCAAGCCATCAAGTGGCCACAACCTCAAAAGCCACTAGCAATAAACTTAAATTTTGCCAGGAAATGAGAGATATCCGGGGGAAATTAACTCCTTTACCCCCAGGCAATTTTCCGTTCTTGCCTTTTTATATTTTGCTCCCCTTCTTCCCAGAGGCATAACTTTTTTATTTTTTGGTCAATATGAACATGTGAGCACTTAGTTTTTGCAAGACAAGTTGTACTTTTGAACGACATCATTGGTTTTACCATATCATATATTGAAAATCAGGAAAAAAATTCCAAGTGAGGTGAAATTACAAAAAAAGTGCAATTCCACAGTTGTTTTTTTTTTCACTAAATGCTAAAACTGAGCTGCCTTCATGATTCCCAGGTCATTACGAGTTTGTAGATACCAAACATGTATAGATTTATTTTTATTCAAGTGGTGACAAATAAATCCAAAGTTTGTTTAAAAAATAAAGTTGCTGTTTTCTAAGATCCATAGCCTCTCCATTATTCGGGATGTGGGGCCGGGCGAGGGCTTATTTTTTGCTTGCTGAGCTAACGTTTTTATTGATATCATTTTGCAGTAGATACAATGTTTTGATCCCCGTTATTGCATTTTATTGCAATGTTGCGGTGATCAAAAAATGTAATTCTGGCATTTAGATTTTTTTATCATTATGCTGTTTACAGATCAGATTAATTATTTTTTTATACTGATAGATTGGGTGATTTTGAACGCGGCAATACCAATTATGTGTATATGTGATTTTTTTTATTGTTTTATTTTGAATGGGGCGAAACCAGTGATTTAAAGTTTTATTTTTTTTCTTAATATTATTAAAAAAAATTTTTTTACTTTGCGCAAGCTTCATGATAGACTAGAAGCTGCGATAGTCTGATCGCCTCTGCTGCACACAGGTGATGATCAGATCGCCTGTGTGCAGCAGAAATGTTCACTGGTTATGAGCTCCGACCACAGACCCAGGGTCTCCTGCAGACCACGGGTTGTCATGCCAACTGTAAGGCGGCGGTGTTCACACCGTGCAGTAACTAAGGCAGTGACCCAAGCAAGTCCAACATAAACAGCATTTATTTCAGCAACTCACGGGTTAACAGAAAGTCCTTCGGTTCTCAGCCGGGTTAACAGAAAGTCCATACACAATGGTTGCCGAGGGCAACGGCCGTGGCGGCCGCTCCAAGCCTGACAGGTGCAGAGGGATCCCAGGCAGGGGTTCAGCCACCCTCAATCCTGCTGAGGTTTCCTGCTGTGCTCCTAGCAGGTTCCAACATAGAACAACACTAATCCTTAGTGCAGGGATTTTAAAGGACCTGTGGCAAGAGCCACTGGAAAACCCGGGTTGGAGGGAGGAGGCCGTCCCACTGACTCCTGTGACCTCCTCCAAGAAATGAAGGCCCTGCCGGGTTTTACTTAATCTGCCTTAGCCAGGTAGTCTGACCAGGTCGTTGCTCACTGTAACATACCTGGTGGCGTCCTTGCATAGTGGTCCATCTCCTACTGTGCAAGAGCACGCACTTGATCTCCAGTCCAGACTGCCACTTTGGCTTCTTTCCATGTTGTCTGCTTTGCTTTGCTCTTGCTGCTTAGGGCGACGCCCACTAAACTTCCTGTTTCTTGTAGCTGCCGCTGACACTCCCCTGATGCGTCCTCAGCCTATTGCTGTCTGTCACCTGGTATTTAACACAGCTCCTCCTTGGAATCCTTGCCTGAGCATCTTGTTCTGTCAGTTGGCTTCTGGTCGCTGACATGCCAGGTCCTGTCTATGTTTGCTGCCTTACGGTATCAGTTCCCGTGTCTGAACTGTGTCCTGTCTGTGCACTCTAGCCCGCTGTCTCTCTGCCTTCCTGGAGGCTGTATTTCCAGGCCTGTCTAAACACGCTCCTAGCCTGTTCGTCTCGCCCTCTGGGGGCCACCTACCCAGACTCGCTCCTGTATTTGTTGCAGTACAGTTCCTGTCTGAACTGTCTCCTAGTTTCTTACCTGTTTTGTCTTTATGTCCGTTTGCTCCCTTTTTCTGCAGTGTCTGAACCAGCACTTGGCTTTACCTAGGCTCGTTCCTGCATTTGTTGCAGTAACTGTTCTTGTCTGAACTGTCTCCTAGTTTCTTACTTGTTTTGTCTTTATGTCCGTTTGCTCCCTTTTTCTGCAGTGTCTGAACCAGCACTTGGCTTTACCTAGGCTCGTTCCTGCATTTTGTTGCAGTAACTGTTCTTGTCTGAACTGTCGCCTAGCTTCTTACCTGTTTTGTCTTTATGTCCGTTTGCTCCCTTTTTCTGTAGTGCCTGAACCTGCACCTAACTCCTTCTCGTTGTCGCTGTACTTTCGTTTGTGAGTTGGAGTCCTCTCGCTACTTCTTTGCAAGTATCTAGTGTGTATCTAGTTCTGCCTTTCTTTCTGTTCCGAGTGAACAGAGCCCTGTCCCCTTTGCTTTGTCTTTGTTTACCTCTTCGGCGATTTATCTCAGCCTTGTCCACCGCGTTTGCAGATTCGCTCTGCTCAGCCTTGTCCACCGCGTCTGCGGTTTTGCTCTGCTCAGCCCTGTCCACCGCGTCTGTGGTTTCGCTCTGCTCAGCCCTGTTCACCGCGTCTGCGGTTTTGCTCTGCTCAGCCTTGTCCACAGCGTCTGTGGTTTCGCTCTGCTCAGCCTTGTCCACCGCGTCTGCGGTTTCGCTTTGCTCAGCCCTGTCCACCGCGTCTGTGGTTTTGCTTTGCTCAGCCTTGTCCACCGCATCTGACGTTTCGCTCTGCTCAGCCCTGTTCACTGCGTCTACGGTTTCGCTCTGCTCAGCCTTGTCCACAGCGTCTGTGGTTTCGCTCTGCTCAGCCTTGTCCACCGCGTCTGCGGTTTCGCTTTGCTCAGCCCTGTCCACCGCGTCTGTGGTTTTGCTTTGCTCAGCGTTGTCCACCGCGTCTGTGGTTTTGCTTTGCTCAGCCTTGTCTACCGCGTCTGCGGTTTCGCTCTGCTCAGCCTTGTCTACCGCGTCTGCGGTTTCGTTCTACTCAGCCTTGTCTACCGCGTCTGCGGTTCTGCTCTGCTCAGCCTTGTCTATCGCATCTGCGGTTTCGCTCTGCTCAGCTTTGTCCACCGCATCTGCGGTTTCACTCTGCTCAGCCCTGTCTACCGCGTCTGAGGTTTCGCTCTGCTCAGCCTTGTCTACCGCACCTGCGGTTTCGCTTTACTGTGTTTGATTACCGCATCTGCGGCTCTGAACGTGTCTCCCAGTCTGTACTGGACCCTACCCAGCCTCCGCTCTAGCCTGCCTGTTCCTGTATTCCCCAGTGTGGGTCAACAGCCGTGTCCGGAGTCTGACCTGGAGTAGACCCTGGTCCCTCTGCTCGGTTCCTCCCTGGTGCACTGGCGTCGTATGTCGTCGTGCGACCTTGGTCGGATCGAGCAGATAGTTAGTTACGCCCCTCCAGGCACTCTCCGGTTCATGGCACAGTGGAACCACTAAACTCGCACACGCCAGTTAGTCCGGGCGTGTGCATTACAGCATGCTCAGGCCATGGTTCCCGTTGAGCCCCACGGCCTTCGACATCTGAGACCTTTTTCAGCGAATACTTGCATCTGGAAGAAATTTATTTATTTATTTATTTTTTGCTACAAGCTGAGTTCCAGGTGAATTACGCACCCGTCCAGATGGAGCTTTCTGCACTCATTCCTACGGATCTGCCACGGTACTATGGGGATCCAAGACTGAGTCGTGCATTTGTGGAGCAATGCATGCTACACTTCAAGTTCTACCCTCTTTGTTTTCCCACCGATCGGGTTAAGGTGGGATTCATGATGTCTTACCTAGCGGGTGATGCCTTGAAGTGGATCACCCCCCTATGGGATGCACAGGATCCTATCATCCTGGACATAATGACCTTCCTGGTGGCCTTTCCAATGGTCTTCGATGACCCTAACCCGGAGGCTCCTGCTGAAGCTTCACTTCCCAATATCCCGGAGCAGCCCCGATGGGTAATGTGTGTGGGTAGCGCACTATTTCTCCTGCCCGATGAGGCTACTGCCCACCCAGAATCCACACAGGATGACTACGCTCTCCGGAATACTTCTCCCAACCTCAAGAGGCAGTCCAGACGTGCTAGGCGTAGAGGCAAGCCGTCACGCCAGGGTCTGTCCTCCCAAAGACCTCCTGACCCCAACCTTGAAGTTCCTGCTGAAGCTTCACTTCCCAGTATCCCGGAGCATCCCCGACGGGTAATGTGCGTGAGTAGCGCACCAGTTCTCGTGCCCAAAGAGACTGCTGCCCACCCAGAATCCACACAGGAGGACTTCCTGCCCCCGGTACCTGATACCTCGCCCGCTTTGTCCAGTGAGTCCGACCTAGTGTACTCCGAAGCAGAGGTTACCCCCGAGTCTCTACACCCCTCCAACCAGGCGGAGGACCTCCAGTTGTCTCCTGAAGCCTTCGGGGTGCTACCTGGTAGCGAATGGACAGAGACTTTCCTACACTCTGCACTTGATACCTCGCCCACTTCGTCCAGTGAGTCTGACCTAGTGTACTCCGAAGCAGAGGTTACCCCCGAGTCTCTACACCCCTCCGACCAGGCGAAGGACCTCCAGTTGTCTCCTGAACCCTTCGGGGTGCTACCTGGTAGCAAATGGACAGAGACTTTCCTATACTCTGCACCAGATACCTCGCCCGCTTCATCCAGAGAGTCTGACCTAGTGTACTCCGAAGCAGAGGTTACCCCCGAGTCTCTACACCCCTCCGACCAGGCGGAGGACCTCCAGATGTCTACTGAACCCTTCGGGGTGCTACCTGGTAGCAAATGGACAGAGACTTTCCTATACTCGGTACCTGATGCCTCGCCCGCTTCGTCTAGTGAGTCCGACCTTGTGTACTCCGAAGCTGAGGTTATCCCTGAGTCTCTGCATTCCTCCGACCCCACAGAGGACCTCCAGTTGTTTTCTGAATCCTCCGGGGTACCACCAGATAACAAAGGGACGGTGACTTTTCTACACCTTGTACCTGATACCTCGCCCATTTCATCCTGTGAGCTTGACAAGATGTACCCCGAAGCAGAGGTAACCTCCGAGTCTCTGCACCCCTCCAACCCGGCGGAGGACTTCCAGTGGTCTCCTGAACCCTCTGGGGTGCTACCTGATAATAGGTGGAGAGAGACTTCCTTGTGTGCTGTTCCTGGTACTCCACCCGTTTTGTCTGGTGCTGAGGATGGCTGGATAGGAGGTAGCATCCTAGCTACCCAGATGAGACCAGTTTTGTTTCTTCCTGTGGACAGTAGAAGTAATCTCCTTGAGGAGAAGGATTGGCCCTCAAATTTCCTGCGGAAGATTCTGGCAGGCCTGAAGAAGAGGGGGTGTAAGGGGGGGGGGTACTGTAACATACCTGGTGGCGTCCTTGCATAGTGGTCCATCTCCCACTGTGCAAGAGCGCGCACTTGATCTCCAGTCCAGACTGCCACTTTGGCTTCTTTCCATGTTGTCTGCTTTGCTTTGCTCTTGCTGCTTAGGGCGACGCCGGCTAAACTTCCTGTTTCTTGTAGCTGCTGCTGACACTCCCCTGATGCGTCCTCAGCCTATTGCTGTCTGTCACCTGGTATTTAACCCAGCTCCTCCTTGGAATCCTTGCCTGAGTATCTTGTTCAGTCAGTTGGCTTCTGGTCGCTGACATGCCAGGTCCTGTCTATGTTTGCTGCCTTACGGTATCAGTTCCCATGTCTGAACTGTGTCCTGTCTGTGCACTCTAGCCAGCTGTCTCTCAACCTTCCTGGAGGCTGTATTTCCAGGCCGGTCTGAACACGCTCCTAGCCTGTTCGTCTCGCCCTCTGGGGGCCGCCTACCCAGACTCGCTCCTGTATTTGTTGCAGTACAGTTCCTGTCTGAACTGTCTCTTAGTTTCTTACCTGTTTTGTCTTTATGTCCGTTTGCTCCCTTTTTCTGCAGTGTCTGAACCAGCACTTGGCTTTACCTAGGCTCGTTCCTGCATTTTGTTGCAGTAACTGTTCTTGTCTGAACTGTCTCCTAGTTTCTTACCTGTTTTGTCTTTATGTCCGCTTGCTCCCTTTTTCTGCAGTGTCTGAACCAGCACTTGGCTTTACCTAGGCTCGTTCCTGCATTTTGTTGCAGTAACTGTTCTTGTCTGAACTGTCTCCAAGCTTCTTACCTGTTTTGTCTTTATGTCCGTTTGCTCCCTTTTTCTGTAGTGTCTGAACCTGCACCTAACTCCTTCTCATTGTCGCTGTACTTCCGTTTGTGAGTTGGAGTCCTCTCGCTACTTCTTTGCAAGTATCTAGTGTGTATCTGGTTCTGCCTTTCTTTCTGTTCTGTGTGAACAGAGCCCTGTCCCCTTGGCTTTGTCTTTGTTTACCTCTTCAGCGATTTATCTCAGCCCTGTCTACCGCGTCTGCGGTTTTGCTCTGCTCAGCCTTGTCCACCGCGTCTGTGGTTTCGCTCTGCTCAGCCCTGTCCACCGCGCCTGCGGTTTCGCTCTGCTCAGCCCTGTCCACCTCGTCTGCGGTTTCGCTCTGCTCAGCCTTGTCCACCGCGTCTGCGGTTTCACTTTGCTCCGCCCTGTCCACCGCGTCTGCGGTTTTGCATTGCTCAGCCTTGTCCACCGCGTCTGCGGTTTTGCTTTGCTCAGCCTTGTCCACCGCGTCTGCGGTTTTGCTTTGCTCAGCCTTGTCTACCGTGTCTGCGGTTTTGCTCTGCTCAGCCTTGTCTACCGCGTCTGCGGTTTCGCTTTGCTCAGCCTTGTCTACCGCGTCTGCGGTTTCGCTCTGCTCAGCCTTGTCTACCACGTCTGCGGTTTCGCTCTGCTCAGCCTTGTCTACCGCGTCTGCAGTTCTGCTCTGCTCAGCCTTGTCTAGCGCGTCTGCGGTTTCGCTCTACTCTACTTTGTCCACCGCGTCTGCGGTTTCGCTCTGCTCAGCCCTGTCTACCGCGTCTGAGGTTTCGCTCTGCTCAGCCTTGTCTACCGCACCTGCGCTTTCGCTTTACTCTGTTTGATTACCGCATCTGCGGCTCTGAACGCGTCTCCCAGTCTGTACTGGACCCTACCCAGCCTGCGCTCTAGCCTGCCTGTTCCTGTATTCCCCAGTGTGGGTCAACAGCCGTGTCCGGAGTCTGACCTGGAGTAGACCCTGGTCCCTCTGCTCGGTTCCTCCCTGGTGCACTGGCGTCGTATGCCGTCGTGCGACCTTGGTCGGATCGAGCAGATACTTAGTTACGCCCCTCCAGGCACTCTCCGGTTCATGGCACATTGGAACCACTAAACTCACACACGCCAGTCAGTCCGGGCGTGTGCATTACACTCACCTTCATTCCTGCATTGCAGCCACAGCTGTGTCTTTGACTGCAATGCACTCCAATGGATTTAATAGGTCTCTGTACACATTCTGGGGGATATATAACGTCCCTCGTATACGATCCCGGTCACTGCCTCACACAACCCATCGGTGACCCGCGGTCATGTGACACGGGTGCCGATGGGAGGGACTAATGACGTCCTTCCGCCGCGGCCATGTTAAATGGCGCTGACAGAGATTGATAGCGGCATTTAACATGTTAACAGCTGCGGGTGGATCGCAATTCCACCCGCAGCTGTTAGGAGCACATGACAGATGATCAGATTAGCTGTCATGTCCCCGGATTAGTGCGGGCTCATCGCCGGACCCCGCCCCAAAAGGTAGAGACCTGATATGTGCCGTACATGTACGGCACATGTCAGAAAGGTGTTAAGCAGTATAAAATGAGCTCCCGGCAAGTATTTGTTCTCACCGGGCCCTTCATCTTGAGCCCATCGCCTGTCGGAAAAACGTGGAGCTGAGTGTTGGAGCTGCGGCAGCCAGGGGCACATATATTGAGAGTGTCTGAGCCGGGGCAATGGAAGATGGGGCCGTCCTATAAACTAGTGCACCCCAGGGTCAAGGAGTGCACTGTGGGCCCCCATGGCCAAGAAAATGGGGGGGAAGACTTCAAAGATATTGTTTCTGAAAGACCTACAGTATGACCTCGGCTGAATGAATGGATATGGGGTCCCAAGTGACCACGATGTCAAAAAAGTACTTCTGAACCCATTTTCCTGCTGCCCGCTGGTCTAAGAAGGGGCCGAATATTAGACTAGTGGCTGCCAACCAACTACCCATCCCCGTGGCCGGGGTGGCGTGGATGACCATTCGTATGTGCATAAGAGAATTAGGAAGAAAAGGCATCATATTGGTAAAATGTCCTACAGGCCCCGGACCTATCGTGACCCAGGAGATGAACGTCCTAAAGCAGGTAGGAGAGTTCCTGCTTGACGGACGACAAGATGGTGACTGGAATCATTTGACCAGGCATCATGCCAGTGGAAAAGTGTTTCAACAGCTCATCCAGGAGGGTCAGGTCCAAAAATTACTTGACACCTCCCAGCTCCTCGGCAAACTGGCCATACCCTCTGAAGCAACGGTAACCTTGTCTGTTTGGTAAACCGAACTCACCATGCCAGTGACAACCCAGGTATAGAAGGGGTAGAGGTACAGATTGAGCCCATAGAAGGAGATGAGACAACCCCTGACTCTTAATCGCCTGTACCCTTGCCATGGTAAAGCAAGGGTGTGTGCCTGTGCATTGCATCAATTTGAGCGGAACGGACTTACAGTTAAACTCTCAAAAAGAAATCGTCCAGGTGAAGGTAATGCCGGAGAATCGCACCAAGCATGATGCCATCAAGTTGACTCCAATGTACAGAGACTCATGGACTCTCTCAGTGTCACTCACTACGAAAGTCAATGAAGGAGAAGAACGGGCTGGCCGCCCGTTCAGGTCATAAGGACATCTGCTCCATTGGAAATATTGATGATATATTACCTGATGATCGGAACATCTTACAATGGCTATGAGTAGTGATGAGCGAGCATGCTCGCCACTGCTCGGTACTCGCCCGAGCATCTCAGTACTCGAGATGCTCGGAGCTCGCCGAGTACTTTTGCGATGCTCGGGTGGGAGCTCGGGTCCCCGTCCTGCATGTTTGGCGCTCTTTAGAGCACCAATCATGCAGGGATTGTCTGCCACTCACTGTAATGCCGCAGCCATGGTGGTTGTGGCATTACAGTGGTTGCCCAAATCGATGGGAACAGTGCTCACAGTGAAACATGAAAAGCCGGCAATTCAGCAGCGGCATACACCGGTACCTGACAATTTAGAACAGAAAAAGTAGAGCATCACACATAGATTAGATAGATAGAAACATGTCAGTCACATATATAATAAGTACATTGACAGTGTTGGTTACTGTACTTGTTATTTAGTGTTAAAATAAAGGATTTAATAAAAAAATAATAATAATAGTGTTTTCATGCACCCGTCTCTTTATAAAAGCCGGCCGGCAATTCATCAGCAGCATACATCGGTACCCGACAATTTAGAACAGAAAAAATAGAGCATCACACATAGATTAGATAGATAGAAACATGTCAGTCACATATATAATAAGTACAGTGATAGTGTTGATTATTGTACTTGTCATTTAGTGTTAAAATAAAGGATTTATTAAAAAAAAAAATTGGTCTGCGGTTCCCCTTAATTTTAGTCTCTAGCGGAGGTTAAGCAAACCACTGGGGCAGATGTTTGAAGCCTGGGAAGGGGGTAATACCCACGGAGCTTTCCAGGTTACTAATATCAGCCTCCAGCTGAATACCTAGCATTTACTAGCTATTAAAATGGGGGACCCAAAAAAAATGATGTGGGGTCCCCCCTTTTTTAATAGCTTGCAAAGGCTAGGCATACAGCTGGGGGCTGAAATTAATAGCCCAGGAAGGGTGCCATGAATATTGGCCCCCTCCCAGGCTAGAAACACCAGCCGTCAGCCGCCCCAGAAATGGCGCATCCATAGGAGGCGCCAATTCTGGCACTTAGACTCGCTCTTCCCACTGCCCTGTAGGTTGAATTTCATGAAATAATTTAAAAAAAAAATACGTAGGGCTTCGCCCTATTTTTGTGTCCAGCCAGGTACAACTAGGCAGCTGGGGGCTGGAATCCACAGCGCAGGGAGGTCCAAGCTTTCTGCTACCCCCGCTGCAAATTGCAGTCCGCAGCCACCCCAGAAAATGGCACGTTCATAGAAGCTCCATCTTCTGGCACTGTACCCAACTCATCCAGGGCCCTGGTGCGATGGCTCACTGGGTAATAAAGGGGTTAGGGCCAGCTTGGTATTATCAGCTGGCCCTAAGTCCGAAATTCATGGGGTCACGCCAATATTACACTGTGTTCCAAATTATTATGCAAATAATATTTTCTCAGATTTTCCCAAATTACCTATATAAATTGCAGTCATTGTAATTTTCTAGTCAAATAGCTATTAGAGTACAATTGAAAGGTTTTTGTACAAACTGCCTATAACAGTATATTTTTCAAAAAATAAAACACTCAAACTGCACTCAAAATGCATGTTCCAAATTATTATGCACAGCAGAGTTTTCAACCTTTTCATTTTAATAAAGAACAAAAAAATGGTCATTTTTGAAATTATAAGCATTAGCAGGTTATTACAAACTGAAATCAAACAGTTTTCAACTCAAAACTTTATTCTAGGTGATGTTACATTTGCACATAGGACCCCTTGTTCGAAAGGAGCTTCTGAACTCTCTCGTCCATTGAATTTGTCAGGTTTTGGATGGTTTCTGCTTTAATTGTTTTGCATGAGGACAGAATACCCTCCCAGAGTTGTTGCTTAGATGTGAACTGCCTCCCGCCATCATAGACACTCCTTTTGATGATGCTCCAGAGGTTCTCAATGGGGTTGAGGTCAGGGGAGCATGGGTGCCACACCATAAGTTTGTCCCCTTTTATGCCCATAGCAGCCAGAGATGCAGATGTGTTATGTGCAGCATGAGACGGGGCATTACCATGCATGAAAATGATCTTGCTGCGGAATGCACGGTTCTTCTTCTTGAACCATGGAAGGAAGTGCTGTTTGAGAAACTCAACATACATTATGGAGTTCATCTTTACCCCTTCAGGGATCCTAAAAGGGCCGACAATCTCTCTCCCCATGATTCCAGCCAAAAACATTACTCAACCTGCTCCTTGTTAGTGCCGTAGCCGTGTTTGCATGGGGTGTCCGTCAACCAGCCATCCTCCACTCCATCCATCTGGACCATCGAGATCATTTCATGCATGATAATGCCCCGTCTCATGCTGCACATAACACATCTGCATCTCTGGCTGCTATGGGCATAAAAGGGGACAAACTTATGGTGTGGCACCCATGCTCCCCTGACCTCAACCCCATTGAGAACCTCTGGAGCATCATCAAAAGGAGTGTCTATGATGGCGGGAAGCAGTTCACATCTACGCAACAGCTCTGGGAGGGTATTCTGTCCTCATGCAAAACAATTAAAGCAGAAACCATCCAAAACCTGACAAATTCAATGGACGAGAGAGTTCAGAAGCTCCTTTCGAACAAGGGGTCCTATGTGCAAATGTAACATCACCTAGAATAAAGTTTTGAGTTGAAAACTGTTTGATTTCAGTTTGTGATAACCTGCTAATGCTTATAATTTCAAAAATGACAATTTTTTTGTTCTTTATTAAATTGAAAAGGTTGAAAAGTCTGCTGTGCATAATAATTTGGAACATGCATTTTGAGTGCAGTTTGAGTTTTTTATTTTTTTAAAAATATAGTGTTATCATAGGCAGTTTGTACAAAAACCTTTCAATTGTACTCTAATAGTTATTTGACTGGAAAATTACAATGACTGCAATTCATAATTCGGGAAAATCTGAGAAAATATTTGCATAATAATTTGGAACACAGTGTAGACATGACCGCCATGAATTTCTAGCAAAGTATTTTAAAAAAACACAACACCCAGAATAAAGTCCTTTAATTGAAATAAACACACAATTTTTTAATATTCTAAATTAATCTATACTTACCATCACGCCCATTCCAGCTGAAGCCAACGATCTCCTGCAATAAAAGTAAAATAATAAACCAACCTCATCCTTACCTTTCCATGGTTCCCAGGACGGCTTCAGCTCTGCTACATTCAGATGACAGGCTGAATTGCAGCCGAAAGCTGCCATCCAGCTTGCTATGCCGCAGACACTGAGAAGCGCAGGCATGCTTGCGCTCCTCAGTGTCTGGCTATGACGGCATCCAGATGAGCCGAGTTCATCTCCAATGAACTCAGCTCACCTCATGCAGGTCACTGACAGCGTGGGAAAATTCTCCTGCGCTTGCGGTGAGCATGAGAGAATTCTCCTGCGCTCACTGCAAGCTGCAGGAGCCCTGCTCGGGAGGCTTACCCCCGTGTGAGTGTCCGTCTTTCCTCCGGGACCGTCCTGCCGTCTCTCCTCTGCACCACCATCCATTACACCCCACACTGCCCTGGAGCTAGCTCTACCTGTGGAGAGCCACACCATCCCTGCTGCCGTAACACTAGCTCCAGAGGACTGCTCCGCAGCAGCAGCACCCCTTAGCCGCATTCCACAGGTGGCATCATGAACTGTCCAAATCCCCCATATCTATCCCCCTTTTCACTGACCGCCCCGGGTCACAGACCGGGCCAGCCACCGTGATATCCCCCAGCAACCAGAGGCCCAGCTGCCGAGTACTCCACGGCCCAGGGGGCGCATCAGCCGTGGCGTCACGAACAGGATTTCGTGCCCGTTGCCACCGGGTACTGTGCGCCTTTATTGAACTGAACTGTGTGTTAAACTGCGGTGAGGATCGACACTATTATCGCGCTGCAGCGTGGGAAGAAGAGTGGCATAACCGCGGGAACCTGGGAGGCGTTAATGCTAAAGCGCGCGAAGCCTAAGACACTCCTCGCCCCTGACGTCGAACCAGGATGCGTCAGGTCCTGGAAGGAGCCCAGAGGACGCTCTAACGTCAGACGCAAGCGACGCAAGGTCCTGGAAGAAGACAGTCACCCGCGGAGCTGCGGCCTACCTGATAAAGAAAGTGAAGAAGGTAGGCTCCGGTTCACTAGGGGGGCGCAGCAATGGCCGACGACCAGCAAGCCGCCGGAGCACCGGTTAAAGCTCCAGATGCCCAACCTGCGCCCGGCGCTGCACAGGCCGGAGCGGCCGCTCCACCAGCAGGGGTCGTGACCCCGTTATTACCTATGGCCCTGCAGTATATCCCTGGAGCGAAGTGGCTCCCCCAGTATAACGGCAAACCGGACACCCTGTCCGGATTCAAGAGAAGAATATGCGTTGTGCTAGATATGTATTCTTTGACTGGCAGACAGAGAGCTGCTGTCGTGTTGGGACAATTGACTGGTGCCGCAGAGCGGGAAGTTGAAACCTGGCCAGCCGCAGACCAGGAATCGGTATCCATCATCTTTAAGAGACTGCAAACTGTGTTTGAAAACCGCACTGAGACAGATCTCCGGATGAGGTTCTACCACTGTGTCCAGAAACCCGAGGACAGTGTCTGGGACTATGCCTGGTGCTTACAGGGAGCCCTGTGGGCCCTGAAACAGGTTAGTCCAGCCAGCATACAGAATGAAAATAAAATGCTGACGGAACAGTTCATCCGGGGGTTGAGGTCCCAAGAAGAGAGCAGAACTGTACGGTGGTGAGCCTTTGACACCCTTAAGGACATGGCTATAAAGGGTCTGCAACCCCTGGAATTATCAGATACTGCTATCCAGCATTACCAGGGTGGGGCCACCCCAGTGCCTGCAGCACCCACTGCTCCTTCATTAACGGCTGAAACAAAGTTGCAAACAGTGCCTACTAGCGAGCTGGACAGCCTACGCTCTGAAGTGCGCCAGTTAAGTGAAACACTGGCCACTGTCCTGAGCACCCTGCAGCTACAGGAGGAGCCCGAGCCAGAAGGAAGGATACTACTCGCCGACAGCCCTGAGGATGTCCCCTGGATGAGAAGAAGAAGGAAGACAATGTCACCCTGTAGGAGGACAACGCCGCCCCATGGGAGGACCAACGACCAACGTCACCCTCCAGGAGAATTCATCTGCTACCGCTGCCAGAAGGCAGGCCACACAGTGCAGAACTGTCCTTTAAACGAGCAAACCCTGGGGCCGAGTGCCGACATCCAGAAGTGAATCAAGCAGGCCCATCAAACTGGTACCATCGGTTCGTGAGAGGAAGACCTTTCCTGTCCATTGTACTGGACGGCATCGCGACACCTGCCCTGCTGGACACTGGATTTCAGGTAACCATCATGCCAGATGTTCTCTACAAAAGGTTCTGGTCCATAGGCGAACTTCGCCCGCCAGCTCCAAACCTTTCCGTGAATGCCTCCAATGGCCTTCCCCTTAACCTAGTCAGGGTTAAGGATGTGGCAGTAAAGGTGGGAAGAGTGGAACTGAAGGACCAGGGACTAATTGTAGTAGAGACTAATCCTGATGATACAGACTGGTATACGGTACTTGGCACAAATATTGTCGGTAACTGTTTGGGAGAAGTGTTTTTTTTGCTCCAACAGATGGCCAACCCTGCCAAACCAGGGCAGAGAAGGGTGCTCCAGAAAGAGATCCGAGCCCTTATGTACCAGCAACAGGTAAAGCTAACAGGTGGTGAAATTGGTAATGTACGGGTGACAGACCCGATAACTATTGTGATCCCTGATGAGTGAGATGCTGATTTGGTGTAGAGCAGCAATAGGTCTCAAAGGACGGAGCTACTAGGCGGTAGTAGAGCCCCTTAGCTCGGAGCATAGACCTACACTCTTGACTGCCAGAGGGGTAGTGGATGTACGCAATGGAAGGGTGCCCGTACGCCTCATAAACTATGGGGAGGACGAGGTTAGATTACCACGCTACGCCACTGTTGCCAAACTGTACACAGTAGATAACAACTCCATACACACGGCGGAGTCCTTAACCTCACCAGACAAAGTAGAGGATAATGACCCGGGAACCCAGGTGGAGGATTGGTGTCAACAGCTCCATGTTGGGACAGACACCACTCCTGCCCATCAGAAACAGGGTGTACACCGGGTGGTTCAGGAATACGAGCAGGTATTCAGTAAACACCCACTTGACTTTGGGAGGAATAAAGGGGTACAACACCATATACCCACAGGTGACCATCCACCCATCAAAGAACGTTACAGGCCCATACCACTAGCACACTACCAGAAGGCGAAGGAGATGTTGTACGACATAAGGAAGGCAGGGGTAATAAGAGATAGCTGTAGCCCCTGGGCAGCTCCCCTGGTCCTAGTCAGGAAAAAGGATGGAAGCATGAGAATGTGTGTAGATTACAGACAGGTAAATCGCATAACACACAAAGATGCATACCCTTTGCCCCATATAGAGGAATCCCTGGCTGCATTAAAGTCTGCAAATTACTTCTCCACCCTTGACCTCACTAGTGGGTACTGGCAAGTAGCTGTTGTTGAGGAGGATCAGGAGAAGACGGCCTTTACTACCCCGATGGGACTCTGCGAGTTCAACAGTATGCCGTTCGGACTCTGCAACGCCCCCGGAACGTTCCAGAGATTGATGGAGTGCCTTTTAAGTGACCACAGAACAATAACCCGTTTGGCGTGGCGGAAGACGTGGTCCAGCACCTGGATCACCTATTCCCTATAGCCACGCCTTGAGGGTTTTCAGGCGGGTCCCTCATGTTCTTCCATCGGTGAAATGGACACCAAGTTACGGAACTTGCTGTAACTTTATTGTTATTTATAATTGTAATTATTGTATTATAATGTTATCTGTAACGTTTAAGAAAAGTGCCTCCCGTAAAGGGAAGAAATGTTATTGTTAACCTGTTTTGAGAAAAATGCTTCAGTCCAGGAGTACTGAGTTTTACTAGGGGGGAATGTGGCGCCCTGCTGTGCATTGGTGCCAGAGAACCCAGAAGGGTGCATGGATGGACTTCTCCACAAGAGGCCTTCACACATTCAAACACCTCCACCCTACCACCTCAGACCAGCAGAGGGAGCCCATTAGGGATATATATAGGGAGGGTGGAGCCAGGCAGCTCAGTCTACAGAATAGTTCCTGCTTAGAGACAGAGAGGGACAGAGCTCAGAGTTGAGCTGAGAGCGTGCTGACGCTCAGAGAGCAGCGAAGAGGCAGCAAGCTGGCTGCAGTGCTTAGGCGAGCCAAGGCCTACAGCACGTGTGAAGACCTAGTGAGGGCCTTGAGTGGGCCGAAGGCGAGAGGAGAAGGAAGAAGTAGCAAGGGGGCAGAGGAGCATACCAGGCTCACCCCGATATAGATACCGGGTCCGCGCCTACAGGGACATTTATACTCAGTAGGAACCACCGGAACCCCTGGAGGACTACAGGTCCCAGGTTCACCAAACGCTGGCTACAGTACCAGGGATAGGAGTCACGGAGGTCCCTGCGTCCAGGGAGAGTGATCTCCAAAGTGAAGACCCTACCATCAGGTCAGCAGGTGCTAAGAGAGACAGTAACCAAGCTAGGCCTAGCTCCAGGTAGGTCAGAAGCTTAGAGAAGAAAGCAACGGATCAGGAGGCCCTATACCTGCTCACTGGGGAGAGTCCAAAAGTGCGCCCTTCACCTGGAGTACCCTGGACCATGCCTGCAGCATCACCAGTAAAGGTACTGAAGCTTACCCCCGTGTGAGTGTCCGTCCTTCCTCCAGGACCGTCCTGCCGTCTCTCCTCTGCACCACCATCCATTACACCCCACGCTGCCCTGGAGCTAGCTCTACCTGTGGAGAGCCACACCTTCCCTGCTGCCGTAACACCAGCTCCAGAGGACTGCTCCGCAGCGGCGGCACCCCTTCGCTGCATTCCACAGGTGGCATCATGAACTGTCCAAATCCCCCATATCTATCCCCCTTTTCACTGACCGCCCTGGGTCACGGACCGCGCCAGCCACCGTAATAATCCCCAGCAAACAGAGGCCCAGCTGCCGAGTACCCCACGGCCCAGGGGGCGCGTCACAGGCAAGAGCTCCTGCAGTTGGAGAAAGAGCGGCGCACCCGGACGGTGCGCTGGGAGCAGATGGAGTCCCGGAACAAGGCAGCCAAAGCTGAAGTCCGCTAGGCCGAGTCCGTCAAGCCCAGTCCCCGGGTGGAAGGGCTCATAGTCAAATTCTACCTAGAAGCCGGATGGGGCTCGGGATATTTTCGTCAATCGGCGAGATATCGAGCCCCACCTTGAACAGGGCCATCCCGACAGAAACCTTTATCCCGGTGACCGTGTCACTTACACCAGACACCACGGGGAGCGCGGGTGGTATGCCCTCCAGGTGTACCGCGTGGTCAAGAAGGAAAAGGACATGCCCCTGCAGTCTAGGGCTGATGACCCGGCTGGGTCAGTCGGCAAAAACCAAGAATACCCCCGGCAGGGATACCACTACTGAGCGAAAGTAAGTGGAACTGAACAGTGTAAATAGTTACCCGCAAGGGTATAGAAGAAAATTTGTGTATGAACTGGGAAAGTTATATGTGTGCATTTAGCTACCCGTAAAGGGTATAAAGACTTTCAGGCTGAGGCCTGTGAGCAGCCAAAAACTGTCCATTGTAAATAGTTGCACTTATTAAACTGCCCCCTATTGGTTTTATATTAAGAGACCACTGAACAAAAACCCGTTTGGCGTGGCCGAAGATGTGGTCCAACACCTGGATCATTTATGCGCTGTAGCCATGCCCAGGGCCTACGTTGAGGGTTTTCGGACGGGTTCCTCATGCTACTCATGTCGGACCTTCACCAGTGAGATGGACACCTGGTTATGGGACTCACTGTAACTTTAAGAAGAATGCCTTATATGAAAAATGTTTTATATACTTGAAGAAAGTTTTATAATGTTTTGATACAAGTAACCAGTAACGTTTAAGAAAAAATGCCTCCCATGAAGGGAAGACAGCGTTTGTTTATAATCTTATATGTGATGCATCTAAAAATTGCATGTCTGTAAAATATCCTGTTTCTTACTCTGTTCCAGCCCGTGGACGTGCGTGTTTTACCAAGGGGGTATGTGGCGCCCCTGAGTGTTCAGTCGCCACAGAGGTACTGCACCTCATCCAGAGGTGTGGTATCTCATTCTCTCAGGTAAGGATGGGGTGCTGCCCGGGACCCTAACACCTGCACCCAACACTACACTACTCCAGACCAGCTGGAAGGGCAATTTGCACTGCTTTCTGCTGGCCCCGTCCCTGGCTGGAGTGGGGGGGAACCAAAGTGAGGGGGAACCATGTAATGGGTGTGGGTGGAGGATGCAGCCCAGGGGAGCACTTGAAGAGGAGGTATATATATAGGGAAGCCATTTTTTTAAGGTGAGTGAGTGAGTGAGAGGACGAGAGGAGCGGAGGATCTGCAGGAGCCCTGCTCGGGAGGCGGGCTTAGCCTGCCAGGCCCAGGACTGAGAGAGGAGTGGGAGCAGGAAAAAGCTCCAGGAACAGAAGGGATCCCAGAGGGTTACGGTGAGTGCAGGACGGCACCCATACGCCCGAATCTGCCAGGCGGTGGAGGGATCAGGCCACAAGAAGGGAACCGGTCCCTGGACTAGCCGAGTTACTTTAGGTCTCAGCTAGAAAAC
This sequence comes from Phyllobates terribilis, assembly GCF_046119375.1. Taxonomy (NCBI): domain Eukaryota; kingdom Metazoa; phylum Chordata; class Amphibia; order Anura; family Dendrobatidae; genus Phyllobates; species Phyllobates terribilis. The sequence goes on along the minus strand of NW_027362763.1, from coordinate 731,204,509 downwards.
CAGAGGCTTCTGCACTTTCAAGGTGCTGTTGCCACATCCGCACCTAAGTCACCGAAAAGGTCACCAAGTAAGGTCCGGGAACTCCAAGTTGCCCAGAGGGATCCCAAGGTACCAGATCGGGACTTTGTTTGGCGGGGTGCAGGGCAGGAGGGAGAGACCCAGCGCGGGAAGTCGGCTAAGAAAGGAACATACAGAAAGGGGACCCGTTAAGTGCTCTTGAGATACTTGAGGGAGTGCTGAACCCCTGCCTGGTGAACGCAGCGCGACGTGGGAGGCTGTCACCTGTACAGTGCAACCTGAGGAGCTTAACAACTGTGAGTAAACTCGGACGACTGCACCCCACTGTCTCTGTCAGTTATTGCTGCTGTGCCATCGCTCCTGCACTACAACGCCCAGCATCACCATTTACACCTACACTGCCCTGGAGATGAGATCTGTCTGTGGAGAGCCGCACCAACCCAGCTGCCCTAACATCTGCTACAGAGGTCTGCAGCAGCGCTGGTACCCATTACCAGGAACCACAGGTGGCGTCACGAGACAAAACCATGACCCCAGGGAACGGGCCCGGGAACCGACCGCCGTGACATCCCAAGAAGGTAAAGGCCCGTGTACCGAGTCACTAGCACCACCTATTGGGAATATCTTGAAAGTCAATGTCAACCCTTTAACAAGCCTTACTACTCCATAAACAGCTACTGTTAGTCAACTCAGTCATGTTGTACAATTTCCTACATATCTCTGCTTCTCTATGTGAGCTAAACAAAAAGAAGGAATTAAGAACAGGAATCCCTCCCTGTGTGTTGTGTATGGGAGAGATTAGAGTAGCTAGCCTCCACTCATCAGCTCAAAAATGGACTAAAAACTAGAGATGAGCGTTGTTCTACTCGAACTGTTCGCCAATCTCAAATTCGAGCTGTTTTGGGCGGTGTTCGAGCCGTTCGGCGAACACGAACAATTTGAGAAAAATTCGGCTGTTCGAGGTTATGTTCGATAACTGTTCGTGCACCAAAATCATAACTGGATTTTTTCTCAGTAATGATGAAAATTAATGTTAATACGCAGTTTGAGTGTACAGCGGGGTGGGGGGAGGGGCAGGGGATGGATCTCTGCAGGAACAATGAAGATCTCCATTTTTTTTTCTCTTTCCCGCACTTACAGTGGGGAGGTGCAATCTGTCAGCCTATCAGCAGCGCACACACGGAGCGAAGTGCTTTTTTTCACACAAGCAAGGGCATGTGTCATTGGCAGTGTATGTCACATGTCCTTGCCCTATAAGACCAAGCCATTTTCCCCGTCGCCACCATTTTCTCACTGCTGCAGCTGCGTGTTAGACGGAAACCGCTGTTGCTGTGTGCGCTATACCTTGTTAATTTCAAGCCAATTTTCGCAAAAATCTACAGATAGCTTGGGAGAAGGGAATATTTGTGATTGCAGTCCTTTTAAGGACTAGGTTACAGCATTTCCTACGACTTTTATCAGGCAGGTCTGTGCTCTTAAATAGATAGATTGTGGGAGTAAAGACTAATTGTAATTGGAGTCCTTTTCAGGACTAGGTTACATCAATTCCTATCAGTTTTTGCCAGGCAGGTCTGTGCCAGTGCTGTGCAAGTTTTTTTCACAGCATTTGGCTGAATCTAGCAAAGCTAATCCTTTTTGGCCTATTGCAGAGTGTGTTAGTCAGTGGAGTAGCCTATCTGTGTTGCAAGATATACCACCTGTGTATAGAATACCAATTTTTTTACTGCACCTAGTGAAGTAAAATCTTTTGGGCATAGCATCATTCTATTAGTCCATCTATACTGACCTCCATCAGGCTGCAAATTGAATATAATTTTTTTCTGCATCTAGCTCTGAAAAAATATTGGGCTTCTAGCTGTGTGTGGGACTTGTTGTATTAGTCCATCTATACTGACCTCCATCAGGTTGCAAACTGCATATATTTTTTTCTTCATCTACCTCTGAAAAAATATTGGGCTTCTAGCTGTGTGAGGGACTTGTTCTATTAATCCATCTATACAGACCTCCATCAGGTTGCAAACTGAATATATTTTTTTCTGCATCTACCTCTGAAAAAATATTGGGCTTCTAGCTGTGTGTGGGACTTGTTCTATTAATCCATCTATACAGACCTCCATCAGGTTGCAAACTGAATATATTTTTTTCTGCATCTACCTCTGAAAAAATATTGGGCTTCTAGCTGTGTGTGGGACTTGTTGTATTAGTCCATCTATACTGACCTCCATCAGGTTGCAAACTGAATATATTTTTTTCTGCATCTACCTCTGAAAAAATATTGGGCTTCTAGCTGTGTGTGGGACTTGTTCTATTAATCCATCTATACAGACCTCCATCAGGTTGCAAACTGAATATATTTTTTTCTGCATCTACCTCTGAAAAAATATTGGGCTTCTAGCTGTGTGTGGGACTTGTTGTATTAGTCCATCTATACTGACCTCCATCAGGTTGCAAACTGAATATATTTTTTTCTGCATCTACCTCTGAAAAAATATTGGGCTTCTAGCTGTGTGTGGGACTTGTTGTATTAGTCCATCTATACAGACCTCCATCAGGTTGCAAACTGAATATATTTTTTTCTGCATCTACCTCTGAAAAAATATTGGGCTTCTAGCTGTGTGTGGGACTTGTTGTATTAGTCCATCTATAATGACCTCCATCAGGTTGCAAACTGAATATATTTTTTTCTGCATCTACCTCTGAAAAAATATTGGGCTTCTAGCTGTGTGTGGGATTTGTTCTATTAATCCATCTATACAGACCTCCATCAGGTTGCAAACTGAATATATTTTTTTCTGCATCTACCTCTGAAAAAATATTGGGCTTCTAGCTGTGTGTGGGACTTGTTGTATTAGTCCATCTATACTGACCTCCATCAGGTTGCAAACTGAATATATTTTTTTCTGCATCTACCTCTGAAAAAATATTGGGCTTCTAGCTGTGTGTGGGACTTGTTCTATTAATCCATCTATACAGACCTCCATCAGGTTGCAAACTGAATATATTTTTTTCTGCATCTAGCTCTGAAAAAATATTTGGCCTTCTAGCAGTGTGTGGGACTTTCTCTATTAGTCCATCTATACTGACCTCCATCAGGTTGCAAATTGAATATAATTTTTTTCTGCATCTAACCCAGCCAATAGTTTTGGCCTAATACCACAGTTTGGCCACTCAGCTCTGCTCGGTTCCCATCCATTGTTTTTTTGTGCAAACAACTCCAGAGTTGTTAATTAGTTAACCACCAAAATGAGTGGAAAAAGGCCTGCTGCTGGTGGAAAGGGGAATAGGCGTGTTGGGAAGGGGAAAAAAGGTTGTGTCCGTGGGGTAGGTGTTAAAGCAACAGTAACATCTGCAGAAGAAAGACCATCTTCCAGCCAAACTAAAATGTCTACTTCTTTTAGCGGACAATGTGATAAGATCCCTTTCTTACGGCCACGCCAATCGCTACAAATTCCTGATGAGGCACAAAAACAGCAGGTGCTTCAACGGATATCAAGTGCTCCTTTAAGTGGGCTCTCCTCCACATCAACTTCAACATCACAAATACTCCAGTCCTCAAAGGTGTCACCCCAATCGCACTTGCTTCCTCACAGCTCCCAAATCTCCAGCTGCCCGTCTGAGTATGAGGTAGAACAGATGGTTGAGACTGCAGAGCTGTTTACTCATACTATAGCCTGGGAATCAGAGGTCGACTCCAGCGCTTCTGTGAATCCAGACGAGGAAATGATCTGCACTGATGCCCAGAATCTTTATGAGTCGGATCCAGGACCAGACGCAGAAGGTTCTGACCATAATGTAGACCCTCATTCCCAAACTGTAACTCCTGTTGGTGGAGACAATGAGGAAGACGATGATAAGACTCAAATACCTGATTGGAGCGACAACTTTAGTTTTTTGTCAGGGCAGGAACAGGTTGGCTCTGAGGACGACGGGTGTGATAACGCACAGGGTGATGATGATGAGGTTGGAGATCCCACTTACTGTCAACCCACAGTCAGCCAAGAGATGAGGTCAGCAGAGGAGGTGGAGGAAGATGCTAGTGACGACGAGGTCAGGTTGCGCCTTCCTGGACAGAGACGTAGTACTGGAAGCACGTCAACAACTGCATCCTCAAACACAACTCTGCCTCTCACCACAAGTCGTGGTGGCTCTTCAGGTCGCATGGGTGCTAAGCCTTGCATAGCCTGGGCATTTTTTCAGATCGATAAAGATGACCCAACTCGTGTTATCTGTAACATTTGTCAGCAAAAGCTAAGTAGAGGCCAAAAAATATATAGTTTGAGTACTTCATGCATGAACCGGAACATTGACATGAAGCATAAGTTGCAGTGGGAAGCTCAGTGTGCTACAATGCGGCCTAGCCGGCCGGGCCAACCACCGTCTGCCATATCTTGTGCATCCGCGGCCTCTTCATCCTCTGTGACTGGGGGGACAGCAGTCACACCTGTTTTGGGGCGCAGACCTGCCACCTCTTTACCCGCAACAGCCAGCGTGATTGGCAGGTCATCATTTTCTTTGGAGGTGGTAACACCAGCTGGTGTTGAGCGCTGTCCGACATCGATAGCACCACCTTTGGATCAAGGCAACCTAACATGTCCGCCTGCATCTTCCTCACAGACCGGCAGTTTGCCGGGGACACCCTTATCAACCCCGTCTAAGCACAATAGCCAGCCCTCGGTCCCTCAGATGTGGACAAGTAAAAGACCATTTCCTCCTAGCCATGAGAAAGCTAAGAGGTTGAATTTCACCATCTGCAAGTTCTTGGCTACAGAAATGCTGCCTTTCCGCCTGGTGGACACAGAGGATTTTCGAGACCTTATGTCCGTCGCAGTGCCCCAGTACCAGATGCCCAGTCGGAACTACTTCTCAAAGAAAGGTGTGCCTGTGCTCCACCAGCATGTCGCACACAACATCACCGCTTCTTTGAGAAACTCTGTGTGTGACAGGGTGCATTTCACCACAGACACTTGGACGAGTAGTAGTTCCTCCACTGCTTCTGCCTCCTCAACCTCCTCTCGGTCTTCCACCTGCACCCAAAGCCTGTCTGGTCATGCCACAAGCTTTCTAACTGCGCAGAAGGGATCCTGCACACCTCCTTACTATGCTGGCAGTAGGGCTCAACGTCATCAGGCGGTTTTTACATTGAAATGTCTGGGAAATGTGAGTCACACAGCTGAGGAGTTGTGGTCAGCTCTGGAGAAACAATATCATGAATGGTTGTCTCCACTGGACCTGAAACCAGGGAAGGCCGTGTGTGACAATGCTGCAAACCTGGGTGCGGCCCTTCGCCGGGGCAATGTCACACACGTGCCTTGTATGGCTCACGTGTTGAACCTGGTTGTCCAGCAATTTTTAGCCCACTATCTCAGACTAGATGGCCTTCTGCAGAGGGCACGGTCGCTGTGTGCTCACTTTCGCCGTTCGCATCCCGCAGCTCAGCGACTTACATCTCTACAGAAGTCGTTAGGCCTGCCACTTCATCGGCTAAAATGCGATGTGCCTACCCGGTGGAATTCAACTCTGCACATGTTGCAGCGACTGTGGCAGCACCGACAAGCCCTGGTGCAATACGTTCTGATGTATAGCCTGGGCCAACGAGATCCAGAGGTGGGGCAAATCACGCTGGAGGAGTGGTCTCAGATCAGGGACCTATGCACCCTTCTGCACAGTTTTGAAATGGCGACGAAGATGTTTAGTGCTGACGATGCCATTATCAGCATGACTATTCCGGTGATTTACATGCTGGAGCACATGTTAAACAGAATTCGGAGTCAGGTGGTGGCACAAGAGGAGGTGGAGGAAGTAGAGGAGGAGGAGTTGTATGCGGAAGGGCTAACATCTGCAAGGTCCAGACGGTCGGCAGCACCAAGGCGGCAGGCATGTGAGGGTGGGGGAGATGGTTTTACCAGGGCGCATGGTAGCAGCCAAACTAGTGAGGAAGGTGCAGGAGCCCAGGAAGAAGTGGAGGACGAACTGATGGAAGACTCATCAGATGAGGGAGACCTTGATCACATTTCTGTTGTGCGAGGTTGGGGGGAGAGGACAGAGGAAGGAAGCATGATTGTTACCTCGCCACCAACACAACAGGGACTTGGTGCTCCTGGATGCGCAACACACATGAGTGCCTTCTTGCTGCACTACCTGCAACATGACCCTCGAATTGTGAGAATTAGAAATAATCCTGACTACTGGGTTGCCACACTGTTAGATCCCCGGTACAAAAGTAAATTTGCAGAAATTATTCCTGCCATAGAAAGGGATGCACGCATGCAGGAGTATCAGCAGAGACTGTTGCAGAATCTTACATGTGCTTTTCCACAAAATACCAGTGGTGCACGTAGTGAATCTCACAGTTCCAACTTGCCAACCGTGGGACCGTCAAGTGTTCAGCACTCAAACCGTAACAGAACCACAGTATCTGCTGGTAACATCAATTTTGCGGAATCATTTCACCACTTTTTTAGCCCATCCTTTGCAAGGCCACAGGAGACAAGAAGTCTGACACATAGTCAACGCCTAGAGACGATGGTACAGGAGTATCTCCAAGTAAACATTGAAGCCACGACTGTGTCACTGGACCCTTGCTCTTTTTGGGCTTCCAATCTGGATAAATGGCCGGAGCTAGCCACTTACGCCTTGGAGATCTTGTCATGCCCCGCAGCCAGCGTTCTGTCTGAACGTGTGTTCAGCGCTGCTGGTGGTGTGCTGACAGATAAGCGCACGCGGCTCTCCACTGATAATGTAGACAGACTCACGTTCATAAAGATGAACAAATCATGGATCCGAAACGACTTTTCTACCCCTGTGTCATCCTGGGGAGAGTAAAAGCTTGATGATTGGTTAAAATCACCCTACCAACCATTTTAAGCTTTCAAATTACTAAACATGTTAATCTCTATCTTGGCTGGAAAATAATTTGGGCTTTGTAGCAGTGTGCAGCACTGATTCTATTAGGCCATCTATAATAAGCTCCACCAGATTTAAAATTACTAATCATGTTTATCTGTATCTTGACTGGAAAATAATTTGGGCTTTGTAGCAGTGTGCAGCACTGATCCTATTAGGCCATCTATACTAAAGCTTCACCAGATTTAAAATTAATAATAATTTTTAGCTGCATCTAGCCCGGAAAATAATTTTGGGGCTCCGAGATGCGCAAGACACATAAGTGCCTTCTTGCTGCACTACCTGCAGCATGACCCTCATATTGTCAGAATTCGAAGTAATCATGACTACTGGGTTGCCACACTCTTAGATCCCCCAAACTTTTCAATCAACCTTTTCATTTTAATAAAGACCAAAAAAATGGTCATTTTTGAAATTATAAGCATTAGCAGGTTGTTAGAAACTGAAATCAAACAGTTTTCAACTCAAAACTTTATTCTAGGTGATGTTACATTTTCACATAGGACCCCTTGTTCGAAAGGAGCTTCTGAACTCTCTCGTCCATTGAATTTGTCAGGTTTTGGATGGTTTCTGCTTCAATTGTTTTGCATGAGGACAGAATACCCTCCCAGAGCTGTTGCTTAGATGTGAACTGCCTCCCGCCATCATAGACACTCCTTTTAATGATGCTCCAAAAGTTCTGAATGGGGTAGAGGTCAGGGGAGCATGGGGGTCACACCATAAGTTTGTCCCCTTTTATGCCCATATCAGCCAGAGATGCAGATGTTTTATGTGCAGCATGAGATGGTGCATTATCATGCAGAAAAATGATCTTGCTGTGAAATACACGGTTCTTCTTCTTGAACCATGGCAGGAAGTGCTGTTTAAGAAAATCCACATACATTATGGAGTTCATCTTTAGCGCCTTCAGGGATCCTAAAGGGGCCAACAATCTCTCTCCCCATGATTCCAGCCCAAAACATTACTCCACCTCCTCCTTGTTGGCGCTGTAGCCGTGTTTGCGTGGGGTGTCCATCAACCAGCCATCCTCCACTCCATCCATCTGGACCATCGAGCGCTGCACGGCACTCATCCGTGAACAAAACAGTTTTGAAATCAGTCTTCATGTAATGTTTGGCCCACTGGAGCCATTTCTGCTTGTGTGAAGTGGATAGAGGAGGTCGACAGGATGGCGTATGCACAGCTGCAAACCTCTGAAGGACCCTGCATCTTGTTGTTCGGGGGACGTTGGAGGCACAAGCAGCTTCAAAAACTTGTCTGCTGCTATGACAAGGCTTTTTTGCCGCTGCTCTTTCAACCTGACGTAATTGCCTGTAGGAAAGAGTCCTCAATTTGCCCTTATCAGCACGCACACGTGTGTACTGTGAATCAGCTACATACTTCTTGATTGCCAAGACACTTCATCCTGATCATCGCAAAATGTTGATTGTAGTCATGCCTTGACCTAAACACTCCACAATTTGTTGCTTCTCAGCAGCCGACACATTCTTTTTCTTTCCCATTTTGGCAGAAAATGTAGGCTGCTTAATAATGTGAGACAGCCTTCTTAAGTAGTCTTGCCTTTCATTTGACACACCTGCCAAACTAATTAGCACAGGTGTCTGCAATTGCTTACAGTGATATAAAGAGCCCTGACACACATCACCATCAATGAGTTTAACTGACAAACAAACAAATTCTTCCCTTATCACTCCTAAACACTTTTTGCATAATAATTTGGAACACAGTGTACATGTGCTTTTCCACAAAACACCAGTGGTTCACGTAGTGAATCTTACAGTTCTAACTTGCCAACCGTGGTCTGTATGGAGTTGTTCAATAAAGGGCCCAAAATTAAGATAACATAGATGGGAGAGGTCTCTATGAATAGGAATTCCTAAGTATTTGATACCCTGTGAGGGCCAGGCAAAGGGAAAGTTGGACTGGATGGAATCCTATATGGATTTGGGGAGGGAGACATCGAGGGCCTCAGACTTCGCTGCATTGATTTTAAAATTTGACCATGTAACAAAGTGATCTATTTCAGCCATAACAGCATGGATGGATATATGTGATTTAGTGATATATACTAGGACATCATCAGCAAATAGAGAGCACTTGTACTCGGTGCCTCCCACCTCAATCCACCTAATATTGGGGTTATGGCGAATTGATGAGAGCAGGTGCTCCGTCACTAGGATGTATAAGAGAGGGGACAGAGAACATCCCTGCCTTGTCCCATTGGTGATTGTGAAAGGTGATGAAAATGTTCTGACGCGCCCCCTGGGCCTTGGGACACCCGGAGCCGGACCCTTTTTGGTGGATGCTGGTGGTTGTAGTCTCCGTGGCGGCAACCCGGTTCCGTGGCTCAGGGCGGTCAAAGTGAACCGCCGCTCCAGGGCAGACCGCTGAGGCTGGTGTTGTGGGTGCAGCAGAGCGTAGCATAACTCCCCACGGGAGGAGTATAGCCTCAGGGCAGTGTATGCGGAGGATGGGGGTGATGGTGCAGGGCAGCAGCAGTAATGACACGGAGTCAGTGATGCAGTCCAGGGCCTTTACTCACAGTTCTTATTATCCAGACCACGTCTGCAGGTAACGGCTGCCCACGTCGTACTGTGATCACCAGGTGAGGGGCTCAGACAACTCCCAGATAACTTTGGAGTGCTTCACAGGACCCCCTTTGTGTGTCCTTTGTCTGGCCTTTCTTACCAACCCTTCTGTCCGGCTGCCTCGGGCATCCTCTTGGTAAACTTGGCACCAGTTTCCCTGACCCTATGTGGTGCCTTCCTAGCGGGTGTAGCGAGGGGCTGCGCCACATAAAATGTCACAGCCTCCTGTTTCTAGCTGAGGGTCGTTTCCTGCCTCCACTAGTTTCGGGGACCGGTCTCCCCCTTTGGCCTGACCCCTCCACGCAGGTGGATTCGGGCGTGCGGTGGCGACTCGCCCGTCCGCACCCCTGAGATCCCTTCGTTCCTCGTTCCTGGAGCCTTCTCCGCTCCTGTTCCTTCCTTCTCCCTCTTCCAGGCCTGGGCCTCTGTTACTAGGCCCGCCTCCGGAGCAGAGCTCATGCAGAGCCCCTGCTCCCTGCCACTTCTGCTCAGACTTCTCTGCACTGAACTAAGATGGTGCCCACCTTTTATACTCCCTTCTCAATGCACCCAGGAACTGCTTCCTCCCTGCTCCTGCACTACAGGGTTCCCCTTCCTCAGTGTTCCCTCCCCCCCACTCCAGCCAGGGACAGGGACTGTCGTGCCCATCTCAGGGGCATATTGGTCACCCTGCCCCACGGCAATGTGGTGTAATGCATGCAGGTGTCGGGTCCTGATCCACACTACATCCTTACCTGAGAGTGAGATATCACACCTCTGGGTGAGGTGCAATACCTCTGTAGCAACCGAGCCCTCAGGGTGCTACAGTTCCATTTATCTTCAGCCTAGGTGACGTATTGCGATACAGGGCCGTGATTTTGGCTATAAAAGGGTCCCCTAGACCCCTACCCCAAGCTTTTTAAGAGAATCATATATGGCGTGCCAGGAGACTCTATGGAATGCTTTCTCAGCATCCAACGAGAGTATCTAATTACAAATTTTTAACTGCATCTAGCCCAGGAAATACTTTGTGCCTAGTAGCAGTGTCTGATAGTCAGCGGATTATCCCGGCTGTTAAGCAAGCTACACCACCTGTAGTTTGGACACTTCATTTTTTCAAAGGAAATGCTTCGGGACCACGGGATACTCAGTGAAGAGCATCAGGAGGCACCCCAAGGCATAGGGGCTCGGACTGGCAGTAGGATGCCTTGCGGTGGACAGCCGAACTCGATCCTTATAAAAGCTTTTTAACTGCAGCAGCTTTAGTGGACGCTACTGGAGCTGGAATTACGCGGCTGCTGGCATGAGACTTGCCCTCCAATAGATCCTTGTAAATGGATTTAAGTGTATTTATTCAAATTAGAGAGACAATTTAAATTAAAAAGCTTAGAGCTGCCTCCACCACAGGGGGGCTCGCTCGACCCACCAGCGGACAGGCACCAGTATTGGGAGAGGGGGGCTGGCCGTCAGGGTTCACCGCGGCTCTGGCACAAACCCGGCGACACGGAGGTGGCACGGGCAGGAGCGGACTGAACGTGTCGGCTTCTCACTTTTTGGATTTTAGAAGGGCATGACATGCCTATATCTGTGTCTCCCCCTCCTTTTACTCCTCCACCTCTTTTCTTTTCGCTTGACTATATGTACTTGTCACTTTTCCATGTGTTAGTTGTGTCTTCTGAGCAGTTTGTCATCTTTTGGACACCTTTGAAGGTGTTTTCTATGTGTTTCTATGTGTTTTTGTTTGCCTGCCATTGGTTTTAACAGTGTTCGAAGGTGTTCGACGAACAGTTCGACGAACAGTTCGGCGAACACACGGGTGTTCGACGAACCGAACCGAACTCGAACACTACGGGGGTGGCTCAACACTACTAAAAACTGGAGACTGAGTCTGAATTGGAGAAAAACTGGTAAAAATGTAGGATATAAGTCATATAATGGCTAGTTGTAGCAAGATTCCTTATGTACACACAAAACATTTTTTTGGGGGAAAAAAAACACCATTGCTCTGATATTGATGACTTATTTTATGGATAGGTCACTAATATCATAGTAGCAGACAACCCTTTATTTATAGAATTTAACAGGCTTACTAGATTACTGAAGATGGATTGTGGACATGGCCGGCTCCAAGTTTTTGTGGGCCCTGGGCGAAAGAGTCTCAGTGGCCCCTTTAACACATACCACGATTCGTGATGCACAGATACTGCAGAGGAATATATATATATATAGTACAATGCCGAAGATTTCACTTCTTACATTACATGAGTGCTATCTATTGTAAATTCCACAATAGCTCAGAAACCAGCGAATCGCTCCACACAGTATACTGGCCCCCATAAAACGCTCCATACAGGATACTGGCTCCTTTATAATGCTCCATACAGGATACTGGCCCCCTTATAACGTTCCACACAGGATACTAGCCCCTATATAACGCTCCATACAGAATACTGGCCCCTATATAATGCTCTACCCAGGCTGTTCCCCCCAACATAATGCCCCATGCAGGCTGTTCCCCCCATATAAAGCCCTATGCAGGCTGTTCCCCCCTTATAATGCACCATGCAGGCTGTTCCCCCCATATAATGCCTCATGCATGATGTCATTCCCCCTTATAATGCCCCATGCAGGATGCCATCCCCCCCTTATAATCCCCCATGCAGGATGTCACCCCCCTTATAATGCCTCATGCAGGATGTCACCCCCTCATATAATGCACCATGCAGGATGTCACTTCCCCCCATATAATGCCCCATGTAGGTTGTCACTCCCCCCATATATTGCCCCATTCAGGATGTCACCCCCCCTTATAATACCTCATGCAGGATGTCACCCCCCCTTATAATGCCCCATGCAGGATATCACCCCCCCCTTATAATGCCCCATGCAGGATGTCACACCCCCCCCCATATATTGCCCCATGCAGGATGTCACCCTCCCCCTTATAATGCCTCACGCAGGATGTCACCCCCCTTATAATGCCCCATGCAGTATATCACCCACCTTATAATGCCCCATGCAGGATGCCATTCCTCCTTATAATGCCCCATGCAGGATGTCACTCCCCCCTATATAATGCCCCATGCAGGATGTCACTCCCCCCCATATAATACCCCATGCAGGATGTCACTTCCCCCTAATAATGCCCCATGCAGGATGTCACTCCCCCCCATATATTGCCCCATGCAGGATGTCACCCCCCCTTATAATGCCTCATGCAGGATGACACCCCCCCTTATAATGCCCCATGCAGGATGTCACTTCCCCCCCCATATAATGCCCCATGCAGGATGTCACCCCCCCATATAATGTCCCATGCAGGATGTCACTCCCCCCCATATAATGTCCCATGCAGGATGTCACTCCTCCCCCCACATATAATGCCCCATGCAGGATGTCACTCTCCCCCCTTATAGTGCCGCATGCAGGATGTCACTTCTCCCCTCCCTTATAATGCCCTATGCAGAATGTCACCTCCCCTCCACCATATAATAGCCCATGCAGGATGTCACACACCCCCTCCCTTTTAATGCCCCATGCAGGATGTCACCCCCCCTCCCTTATAGTTCCCCATGCCTCCATACATTAAAAAAAAAATCAAATACTCACCTCACTTCTCCACATCACTTCTCACCTGCTGCCGCTGCACAGCTCTGGACTCCAGCGTTGCCGCCGTCTTCCCGCTCTGCGCTGCGACGGCTCAGGAGAGAGCGCGGTAGAAAGACGTCACCGCACCCTCTGACCTGAGACGTCACAGTCAAAGGACGTGGAAGACACCGGAGCTGCGGCGGAGGCACGGGGAGGTGTAAGTATTGTGCCGCCTGCCAGTCCCTGAGCAAGCTGTGGGGGGTGAGCGGGCGCTGACACCGCTCTCCTCCGCTCACGGGTCCCATAGCGTGGCGAGATGCCCGAAGGCGAGTGGGCCTCCTGCCTGCTCAGGGCCCCGGCACTTTCCCGGGTGCACTGGGTGCTGGCGCCGGGCCTGATTGTGGATTAAGGGATTTTTTCTGCCTGCCATATTATCCACATAAGGTGCCTTCCTTAGGACTGCAGGATAATAATCATAATGGGTGACTTCAACATCCCCATTGACACTTCCCACTCGTCTGTCTCTAAGCTCCTATCCCTCACTTCCTCCTTCGGCCTTGCTCAATGGTCTTGGGCAGCTACTCATAAAGATGGCCACACACTGGACCTCATCTTCACCCGCCTCTGTTCCCTATCTAACCTCTCTAACTCACCCCTCCCTCTCTCTGACCATAACCTCCTCACATTCTCTACCCTCTCCTCTCCAGGTGCACAATCCCCACCCCACAAACTTACACACGCTCGCAGAAAACTCAAACACCTTTACCTACACTCACTCTCTGAATCCCTCCTCCCTCCTACAGACATAAATTCCTTACACAATGCAGATGCTGCGGCCGCTTCATATAACACAACAATAGCTGCAGCTCTCGACTCGATCACCCCTCTCACACATACCAAATCTCGCACAATCAACAGGCAACCCTGGCACACCAAACGTACTAAAGAACTGCGACGGGCCATCTGCGAGCGGAGATGGAAAAGGTCTCACTCCATCGAGCACTTCATCGCATTCAAACAATCCCTCACTATTTTCAAGTCCGCACTCACTACAGCAAAACAAACCTACTTCTCATCTCTCATATCCTCCCTGTCTCACAACCCTAAACAGCTATTTAACACTTTCAATTCTCTCCTTCGTCCCCCAGCACCTCCTCCCTCTTTTCTCATCTCAGCCGAAGACTTTGCCTCATTCTTCAAGCAGAAGATTGATACCATCAGACAAAGCTTTTGCCTAAAGTCCGCACAACCCCTCCTCATATCTACTCAACCTTCCTCCTCCAAACCCCACTTTTCCACCATTACAGAAGGTCGAGTCTCCTCTTTACTCTCCAAATCAAACCTCACCACCTGAGAACTTGACCCAATCCCATCCCACCTCATCCCTAACCTTACCACAGTCTTCATCCCAACCCTACCCCACCTCTTCAACCTGTCACTAACAACCGGTGTCTTCCCCTCATGCTTCAAACATGCCGCAGTCACACCCATCCTCAAAAAGCCCTCCCTTGACCCATCCTCTCTGACTAGCTACCGCCCCATATCACTTCTCCCCTTTGCCTCAAAACTACTAGAACAACATGTCCACCTTGAACTGTCCTCCCACCTATCCTCCTGTTCCCTCTTCGACCGCCTGCAATCTGGCTTCCGACTGCATCACTCGACTGAGACTGCCCTGACCAAAGTCACCAACGACCTACTAAACACCAAATCCAAGCGACACTACTCCATACTCCTCCTTCTGGACCTGTCATCTGCCTTCGACACAGTGGACCATTCCCTCTTACTACAGATTCTCTCATCTCTTGGCATCACGGACTTGGCTCTATCTTGGCTCTCCTCATACTTAACATACAGGACATTCAGCGTCTCCCACTCACGCACCACCTCCTCATCTCGCCCGCTATCTGTTGGTGTCCCACAAGGTTCAGTTCTAGGACCTATGCTCTTCTCCATCTACACCTTTGGCCTGGGACAGCTCATAGAGTCTCACGGCTTTCAGGATCACCTCTATGCTGATGACACACAGATCTACCTCTCTGGACCCGATATCTCCTCCCTACTAACCAAAATCCCACAATGTCTGTCCGCCATCTCATCCTTCTTCTCTGCCAGATTTCTAAAACTCAACATGGATAAAACAGAGTTCATCATCTTTCCACCCTCTCATTCATATCCCCCATCTGACCTATCCATCAACGTCAATGGCTGTTCACACTCCCCAGTCCCACAAGCTCGCTGCCTTGGGGTAACCCTGGACTCTGATCTCTCCTTCAAACCACATATCCAAGCCCTTTCCACTTCCTGCCGACTCCAACTCAAAAATATCTCCCGTATCCGTGCATTCCTCAGCAAAGACTCTGCAAAAACACTAGTGCATGCCCTCATCAACTCCCTCCTCGACTACTGCAACCTCCTGCTCTGTGGCCTCCCTTCCAACACTCTTGCGCCCCTCCAATCTATCCTAAACTCTGCTGCTCAACTAATCCACCTATCCCCCCGCTATTTCCTGGTCTCCCGCCTCTGTCAATCCCTTCACTGGCTCCCCATTGCCCAGAGACTCCAGTTCAAAACCCTAACCATGGCATACAAAGTCATCCACAACCTGTCTCCTCCATACATCTGTGACCTAGTCTCCCGGTACTTACCTGCACGCAACCTCCGATCCTCACAAGATCTCCTTCTCTACTCCCCTCTTATCTCCTCCTCCCACAATCGCATACAAGATTTCTCCCGCGCACCCCCCCTACTCTGGAACTCTCCACCCCAACACATCAGACTCTCGCCTACCATGGAAGCCTTCAAAAGAAACCTGAAGACCTACCTCTTCCGACAAGCCTACAACCTGCAGTAACCACTGCTCCACCACATTACTGCATGACCTCCTCTACCCCCACCTACTGTATCCTCACCCATCCCTTGTAGAATATGGGCCCTCGTGGGCAGGGTCCTCGCTCCTCCTGTACCAGTTGCTGACTCGTTTTGTTAAGATTATGTAAATGTTTTTGCTATGTATATCCCTATCACATGTGAAGCGCCATGGAATAAATGGTGCTATAATAATAAATAATAATAATAATAATAGGCTATCCTTTTACTATGGTTCTAATGTTACCATTATATAACGAAACATTATCTATTATACATTTTTTGTATCAGATCACTGCTTGCTGTGATTAAATGGGGGACTGAAAACCTGTCGTGGTGAGATAGCACACAAGTGCTCAGCTCATTATAAGTAATGTGTGACCAGTGTGGTCATTACAAGATCAGGAGAGATTTTTAAACTCTAACTAAGAAAACACTGATTGAATTACAGCAAGCTGCTGTTCAGACACCATGTGGAGGCCAACAAGATTCAGACTTTTTTTGTGATATGAAGTAATTGGAACCCATTTTCTGTGATTTATTTATAATGAAACTGTCAAGAAAATGACAACCTTTTGATGCAGATTACAAGAATCCTTATTTTGGTCAAAATTTCAACTATTCAATAATATACTGAGCCTTTTTGAACACTAATTTTAGAAATAAAAGTATGAGTTAAACAAGAAATATAGCATTTTATGTTTCATGCTGAAACAATAACTCTTGTGGAAATACTGTAGAGAGCGCAGGGAATATTCTCCTGCTGATCAGCTCCATACCGGGTCAACCAAAGCCAGATTTAGCAACTTTTTGTCCTACAGTATTGGAAAAGGTTTCTGCTGCAGGCAGTTGTCTTAAACTAGCCATACACTTTAAATGGAATCTGTCACCAGGTTTTTGCTATGTAATCTGAGAGCAGCATAATATGGGACAATGGACCTTGATTTCAGCGATGTGTCACTTGCTGTGCTTTACTGTTTCAATACAATCAGTGTTTTATCAGCAGATCATCACCACAGGACAAGCAGTCCACCTGCCTCCTGCCCCCAGACGATCAGTGGTGTGGGTGGGGTTACACAGGGCTTAACATTCTGAGCTCTGCAACAGAGAAAACTGTGATCCTCACACAACCACTGCACCCAGTAAACTAAGTGATATATAGCTGGAATCAAGCTTTATGTCCCTATATCATGGTGCTGTCAGATTACATAGCAATAACCTGCTGTCAGATTACCTTTTAATGGCTGTTGGCCAAACGATGCTTCGGTCGATCATTCGGCTGAAAGTCATCTTCTCCAACTCTCCCATATATAGGAACAGCAATGCGATCGGCAGTGTGAAATCAGACATAGGCAATCGACATCTCTCGTGACCTTCCGTCAGCCAGCTCCCCCATACACATTAGATCATCGGCCTAACCCGTTGATATAGAAAGTTTGACAGACATTGATCTAAAGTGGGTGCCTTTTCAGTCATACACAGGATGGTGAGTAAGATGAGACATGGCTGAGCTTCTGAGTAGAGATGAGCGTTGTTCGACTCGAACTGTTCGCCAATCTCAAATTCGAGCTGTTTTGGGCGGTGTTCGAGCCGTTCGGCGAACACGAACGATTTGAGAAAAATTCGGCTGTTCGAGGTTATGTTCGATAACTGTTCGTGCACCAAAATCATAACTGGATTTTTTCTCAGTAATGATGAAAATTAATGTTAATACGCAGTTTGAGTGTACAGCGGGGTGGGGGGAGGGGCAGGGGATGGATCTCTGCAGGAATAATGAAGATCTCCATTTTTTTTTCTCTTTCCCGCATTTACAGTGGGGAGGTGCAATCTGTCAGCCTATCAGCAGCGCACACACGGAGTGAAGTGCTTTTTTTCACACAAGCAAGGGCATGTGTCATTGGCAGTGTATGTCACATGTCCTTGCCCTATAAGACCAAGCCATTTTCCCCGTCGCCACCATTTTCTCACTGCTGCAGCTGCGTGTTAGACGGCACCGCTGTTGCTGTGTGCGCTATACCTTGTTAATTTCAAGCCAATTTTCGCACAAATCTACAGATAGCTTGGGAGTAGGGAATAGTTGTGATTGCAGTCCTTTTAAGGACTAGGTTACAGCATTTCCTACGACTTTTATCAGGCAGGTCTGTGCTCTTAAATAGATAGATTGTGGGAGTAAAGACTAATTGTAATTGCAGTCCTTTTCAGGACTAGGTTACATCAGTTCCTATCAGTTTTTGCCAGGCAGGTCTGTGCCAGTGCTGTGCAAGTTTTTTTCACAGCATTTGGCTGAATCTAGCAAAGCTAATCCTTTTTGGCCTATTGCAGAGTGTGTTAGTCAGTGGAGTAGCCTATCTGTGTTGCAAGATATACCACCTGTGTATAGAATACCAATTTTTTTAGTGCACCTAGTGAAGTAAAATCTTTTGGGCATAGCATCATTCTATTAGTCCATCTATACTGACCTCCATCAGGTTGCAAATTGAATATCATTTTTTTCTGCATCTAGCTCTGAAAAAATATTTGGGCTTCTAGCAGTGTGTGGGACTTGTTCTATTAGTCCATCTATACTGACCTCCATCAGGTTGCAAACTGAATATAATTTTTTTCTGCATCTAGCTCTGAAAAAATATTTGGGCTTCTAGCTGTCTGTGGGACTTGTTCTATTAATCCATCTATACAGACCTCCATCAGGTTGCAAACTGAATATAATTTTTTTCTGCATCTACCTCTGAAAAAATATTTGGGCTTCTAGCTGTGTGTGGGACTTGTTCTATTAGTCCATCTATACTGACCTCCATCAGGTTGCAAACTGAATATAATTTTTTTCTGCATCTAGCTCTGAAAAAATATTTGGCCTTCTAGCAGTGTGTGGGACTTTCTCTATTAGTCCATCTATACTGACCTCCATCAGGTTGCAAATTAAAAATAATTTTTATCTGCATCTAGCTCTGAAAAAATATTTGGCCTTCTAGCAGTGTGTGGGACTTTCTCTATTAGTCCATCTATACTGACCTCCATCAGGTTGCAAACTGAATATATTTTTTTTTTGCATCTACCTCTGAAAAAATATTGGGCTTCTAGCAGTGTGTGGGACTTTCTCTATTAGTCCATCTATACTGACCTCCATCACGCTGCAAATTCAAAATAATTTTTTGTCTGCATCTAGCTCTGAAAAAATATTTGGCCTTCTAGCAGTGTGTGGGACTTTCTCTATTAGTCCATCTATACTGACCTCCATCAGGTTGCAAATTAAAAATAATTTTTATCTGCATCTACCTCTGAAAAATTATTTGGGCTTCTAGCTGTGTGTGTGACTTGTTCTATTAGTCCATCTATACTGACCTCCATTAGGTTGCAAACTGAATATAATTTTTTTTCTGCATCTAGCTCTGAAAAAATATTTGGGCTTCTAGCAGTGTGTGGGACTTTCTCTATTAGTCCATCTATACTGACCTCCATCAGGTTGCAAATTAAAAATAATTTTTATCTGCATCTAGCTCTGAAAAAATATTTGGCCTTCTAGCAGTGTGTGGGACTTTCTCTATTAGTCCATCTATACTGACCTCCATCAGGTTGCAAATTAAAAATAATTTTTTTGTCTGCATCTAGCTCTGAAAAAATATTTGGCCTTCTAGCAGTGTGTGGGACTTTCTCTATTAGTCCATCTATACTGACCTCCATCAGGTTGCAAACTGAATATATTTTTTTTCTGCATGTACCTCTGAAAAAATATTGGGCTTCTAGCTGTGTGTGGGACTTGTTCTATTAATCCATCTATACAGACCTCCATCAGGTTGCAAACTGAATATAATTTTTTTCTGCATCTACCTCTGAAAAAATATTTGGCCTTCTAGCAGTGTGTGGGACTTTCTCTATTAGTCCATCTATACTGACCTCCATCAGGTTACAAATTAAAAATAATTTATATCTGCATCTAGCTCTGAAAAAATATTTGGCCTTCTAGCAGTGTGTGGGACTTTCTCTATTAGTCCATCTATACTGACCTCCATCAGGTTGCAAATTAAAAATAATTTTTTGTCTGCATCTAGCTCTGAAAAAATATTTGGCCTTCTAGCAGTGTGTGGGACTTTCTCTATTAGTCCATCTATACTGACGTCCATCAGGTTGCAAACTGAATATATTTTTTTTCTGCATCTACCTCTGAAAAAATATTGGGCTTCTAGCTGTGTGTGGGACTTGTTCTATTAATCCATCTATACAGACCTCCATCAGGTTGCAAACTGAATATAATTTTTTTCTGCATCTACCTCTGAAAAAATATTTGGGCTTCTAGCTGTGTGTGGGACTTGTTCTATTAATCCATCTATACAGACCTCCATCAGGTTGCAAACTGAATATAATTTTTTTCTGCATCTACCTCTGAAAAAATATTTGGGCTTCTAGCTGTGTGTGGGACTTGTTCTATTAGTCCATCTATACTGACCTCCATCAGGTTGCAAACTGAAAATAATTTGTTGTCTGCATCTAGCTCTGAAAAAATATTTGGCCTTCTAGCAGTGTGTGGGACTTTCTCTATTAGTCCATCTATACTGACCTCCATCAGGCTGCAAATTAAAAATAATTTTTATCTGCATCTACCTCTGAAAAAATATTTGGCCTTCTAGCTGTGTGTGGGACTTGTTCTATTAGTCCATCTATACTGACCTCCATCAGGTTGCAAACTGAATATAATTTTTTTCTGCATCTAGCTCTGAAAAAATATTTGGACTTCTAGCAGTGTGTGGGACTTTCTCTATTAGTCCATCTATACTGACCTCCATCATGTTGCAAATTAAAAATATTTTTTTGTCTGCATCTAGCTCTGAAAAAATATTTGGCCTTCTAGCAGTGTGTGGGACTTTCTCTATTAGTCCATCTATACAGACCTCCATCAGGTTGCAAACTGAATATAATTTTTTTCTGCATCTACCTCTGAAAAAATATTTGGGCTTCTAGCTGTGTGTGGGACTTGTTCTATTAGTCCATCTATACTGACCTCCATCAGGTTGCAAACTGAATATAATTTTTTTCTGCATCTAGCTCTGAAAAAATATTTGGCCTTCTAGCAGTGTGTGGGACTTTCTCTATTAGTCCATCTATACTGACCTCCATCAGGTTGCAAATTAAAAATAATTTTTATTTGCATCTAGCTCTGAAAAAATATTTGGCCTTCTAGCAGTGTGTGGGACTTTCTCTATTAGTCCATCTATACTGACGTCCATCAGGTTGCAAACTGAATATATATTTTTTCTGCATCTACCTCTGAAAAAATATTGGGCTTCTAGCAGTGTGTGGGACTTTCTCTATTAGTCCATCTATACTGACCTCCATCACGCTGCAAATTCAAAATAATTTTTTGTCTGCATCTAGCTCTGAAAAAATATTTGGCCTTCTAGCAGTGTGTGGGACTTTCTCTATTAGTCCATCTATACTGACATCCATCAGGTTGCAAATTAAAAATAATTTTTATCTGCATCTACCTCTGAAAAAATATTTGGGCTTCTAGCTGTGTGTGGGACTTGTTCTATTAGTCCATCTATACTGACCTCCATCAGGTTGCAAACTGAATATAATTTTTTTCTGCATCTAGCTCTGAAAAAATATTTGGCCTTGTAGCAGTGTGTGGGACTTTCTCTATTAGTCCATCTATACTGACCTCCATCAGGTTGCAAATTAAAAATAATTTTTATCTGCATCTAGCTCTGAAAAAATATTTGGCCTTCTAGCAGTGTGTGGGACTTTCTCTATTAGTCCATCTATACTGACCTCCATCAGGTTGCAAATTAAAAATAATTTTTTGTCTGCATCTAGCTCTGAAAAAATATTTGGCCTTCTAGCAGTGTGTGGGACTTTCTCTATTAGTCCATCTATACTGACCTCCATCAGGTTGCAAACTGAATATATTTTTTTTCTGCATCTACCTCTGAAAAAATATTGGGCTTCTAGCTGTGTGTGGGACTTGTTCTATTAATCCATCTATACAGACCTCCATCAGGTTGCAAACTGAATATAATTTTTTTCTGCATCTACCTCTGAAAAAATATTTGGCCTTCTAGCAGTGTGTGGGACTTTCTCTATTAGTCCATCTATACTGACCTCCATCAGGTTGCAAATTAAAAATAATTTATATCTGCATCTAGCTCTGAAAAAATATTTGGCCTTCTAGCAGTGTGTGGGACTTTCTCTATTAGTCCATCTATACTGACCTCCATCAGGTTGCAAATTAAAAATAATTTTTTGTCTACATCTAGCTCTGGAAAAATATTTGGCCTTCTAGCAGTGTGTGGGACTTTCTCTATTAGTCCATCTATACTGACCTCCATCAGGTTGCAAACTGAAAATAATTTTTTGTCTGCATCTAGCTCTGAAAAAATATTTGGCCTTCTAGCAGTGTGTGGGACTTTCTCTATTAGTCCATCTATACTGACCTCCATCAGGCTGCAAATTAAAAATAATTTTTATCTGCATCTACCTCTGAAAAAATATTTGGCCTTCTAGCTGTGTGTGGGACTTGTTCTATTAGTCCATCTATACTGACCTCCATCAGGTTGCAAACTGAATATAATTTTTTTCTGCATCTAGCTCTGAAAAAATATTTGGACTTCTAGCAGTGTGTGGGACTTTCTCTATTAGTCCATCTATACTGACCTCCATCATGTTGCAAATTAAAAATATTTTTTTGTCTGCATCTAGCTCTGAAAAAATATTTGGCCTTCTAGCAGTGTGTGGGACTTTCTCTATTAGTCCATCTATACAGACCTCCATCAGGTTGCAAACTGAATATAATTTTTTTCTGCATCTACCTCTGAAAAAATATTTGGGCTTCTAGCTGTGTGTGGGACTTGTTCTATTAGTCCATCTATACTGACCTCCATCAGGTTGCAAACTGAATATAATTTTTTTCTGCATCTAGCTCTGAAAAAATATTTGGCCTTCTAGCAGTGTGTGGGACTTTCTCTATTAGTCCATCTATACTGACCTCCATCAGGTTGCAAATTAAAAATAATTTTTATTTGCATCTAGCTCTGAAAAAATATTTGGCCTTCTAGCAGTGTGTGGGACTTTCTCTATTAGTCCATCTATACTGACGTCCATCAGGTTGCAAACTGAATATATATTTTTTCTGCATCTACCTCTGAAAAAATATTGGGCTTCTAGCAGTGTGTGGGACTTTCTCTATTAGTCCATCTATACTGACCTCCATCACGCTGCAAATTCAAAATAATTTTTTGTCTGCATCTAGCTCTGAAAAAATATTTGGCCTTCTAGCAGTGTGTGGGACTTTCTCTATTAGTCCATCTATACTGACATCCATCAGGTTGCAAATTAAAAATAATTTTTATCTGCATCTACCTCTGAAAAAATATTTGGGCTTCTAGCTGTGTGTGGGACTTGTTCTATTAGTCCATCTATACTGACCTCCATCAGGTTGCAAACTGAATATAATTTTTTTCTGCATCTAGCTCTGAAAAAATATTTGGCCTTGTAGCAGTGTGTGGGACTTTCTCTATTAGTCCATCTATACTGACCTCCATCAGGTTGCAAATTAAAAATAATTTTTATCTGCATCTAGCTCTGAAAAAATATTTGGCCTTCTAGCAGTGTGTGGGACTTTCTCTATTAGTCCATCTATACTGACCTCCATCAGGTTGCAAATTAAAAATAATTTTTTGTCTGCATCTAGCTCTGAAAAAATATTTGGCCTTCTAGCAGTGTGTGGGACTTTCTCTATTAGTCCATCTATACTGACCTCCATCAGGTTGCAAACTGAATATATTTTTTTTCTGCATCTACCTCTGAAAAAATATTGGGCTTCTAGCTGTGTGTGGGACTTGTTCTATTAATCCATCTATACAGACCTCCATCAGGTTGCAAACTGAATATAATTTTTTTCTGCATCTACCTCTGAAAAAATATTTGGCCTTCTAGCAGTGTGTGGGACTTTCTCTATTAGTCCATCTATACTGACCTCCATCAGGTTGCAAATTAAAAATAATTTATATCTGCATCTAGCTCTGAAAAAATATTTGGCCTTCTAGCAGTGTGTGGGACTTTCTCTATTAGTCCATCTATACTGACCTCCATCAGGTTGCAAATTAAAAATAATTTTTTGTCTACATCTAGCTCTGGAAAAATATTTGGCCTTCTAGCAGTGTGTGGGACTTTCTCTATTAGTCCATCTATACTGACCTCCATCAGGTTGCAAACTGAATATATTTTTTTTCTGCATCTACCTCTGAAAAAATATTGGGCTTCTAGCTGTGTGTGGGACTTGTTCTATTAATCCATCTATACAGACCTCCATCAGGTTGCAAACTGAATATAACTTTTTTCTGCATCTACCTCTGAAAAAATATTTGGGCTTCTAGCTGTGTGTGGGACTTGTTCTATTAATCCATCTATACAGACCTCCATCAGGTTGCAAACTGAATATAATTTTTTTCTGCATCTACCTCTGAAAAAATATTTGGGCTTCTAGCTGTGTGTGGGACTTGTTCTATTAGTCCATCTATACTGACCTCCATCAGGTTGCAAACTGAAAATAATTTTTTGTCTGCATCTAGCTCTGAAAAAATATTTGGCCTTCTAGCAGTGTGTGGGACTTTCTCTATTAGTCCATCTATACTGACCTCCATCAGGCTGCAAATTAAAAATAATTTTTATCTGCATCTACCTCTGAAAAAATATTTGGCCTTCTAGCTGTGTGTGGGACTTGTTCTATTAGTACATCTATACTGACCTCCATCAGGTTGCAAACTGAATATAATTTTTTTCTGCATCTAGCTCTGAAAAAATATTTGGCCTTCTAGCAGTGTGTGGGACTTTCTCTATTAGTCCATCTATACTGACCTCCATCAGGTTGCAAATTAAAAATAATTTATATCTGCATCTAGCTCTGAAAAAAATATTTGGCCTTCTAGCAGTGTGTGGGACTTTCTCTATTAGTCCATCTATACTGACCTCCATCAGGTTGCAAATTAAAAATAATTTTTTGTCTGCATCTAGCTCTGAAAAAAATATTTGGCCTTCTAGCAGTGTGTGGGA
Organism: Phyllobates terribilis; assembly: GCF_046119375.1. Lineage (NCBI taxonomy): Eukaryota > Metazoa > Chordata > Amphibia > Anura > Dendrobatidae > Phyllobates > Phyllobates terribilis. The sequence continues at coordinate 731,179,523 of NW_027362763.1, read as the reverse complement.
CTTTCTCTATTAGTCCATCTATACTGACCTCCATCAGGTTGCAAACAGAATATATTTTTTTTCTGCATCTACCTCTGAAAAAATATTGGGCTTCTAGCTGTGTGTGGGACTTGTTCTATTAATCCATCTATACAGACCTCCATCAGGTTGCAAACTGAATATAATTTTTTTCTGCATCTACCTCTGAAAAAATATTTGGGCTTCTAGCTGTGTGTGGGACTTGTTCTATTAGTCCATCTATACTGACCTCCAACAGGTTGCAAACTGAATATAATTTTTTTCTGCATCTACCTCTGAAAAAATATTTGGCCTTCTAGCAGTGTGTTGGACTTTCTCTATTAGTCCATCTATACTGACCTACATCAGGTTGCAAATTAAAAATAATTTTTTGTCTGCATCTAGCTCTGAAAAAATATTTGGCCTTCTAGCAGTGTGTGGGACTTTCTCTATTAGTCCATCTATACTGACCTCCATCAGGTTGCAAACTGAATATATTTTTTTTCTGCATCTACCTCTGAAAAATATTGGGCTTCTAGCTGTGTGTGGGACTTGTTCTATTAATCCATCTATACAGACCTCCATCAGGTTGCAAACTGAATATAATTTTTTTTTGTATCTACCTCTGAAAAAATATTTGGGCTTCTAGCTGTGTGTGGGACTTGTTCTATTAGTCCATCTATACTGACCTCCATCAGGTTGCAAACTGAATATAATTTTTTTCTGCATCTAGCTCTGGAAAAATATTTGGCCTTCTAGCAGTGTGTGGGACTTTCTCTATTAGTCCATCTATACTGACCTCCATCAGGTTGCAAATTCAAAATAATTTTTTGTCTGCATCTAGCTCTGAAAAAATATTTGGCCTTCTAGCAGTGTGTGGGACTTTCTCTATTAGTCCATCTATACTGACCTCCATCAGGCTGCAAATTAAAAATAATTTTTATCTGCATCTACCTCTGAAAAAATATTTGGCCTTCTAGCTGTGTGTGGGACTTGTTCTATTAGTCCATCTATACTGACCTCCATCAGGTTGCAAACTGAATATAATTTTTTTCTGCATCTAGCTCTGAAAAAATATTTGGCCTTCTAGCAGTGTGTGGGACTTTCTCTATTAGTCCATCTCTACTGACCTCCATCAGGTTGCAAATTAAAAATAATTTTTTGTCTGCATCTAGCTCTGAAAAAATATTTGGCCTTCTAGCAGTGTGTGGGACTTTCTCTATTAGTCCATCTATACTGACCTCCATCAGGTTGCAAACTGAATATATTTTTTTTCTGCATCTACCTCTGAAAAAATATTTGGGCTTCTAGCTGTGTGTAGGACTTGTTCTATTAGTCCATTATACTGACCTCCATCAGGTTGCAAACTGAATACAATTTTTTTCTGCATCTACCTCTGAAAAAATATTTGGGCTTCTAGCTGTGTGTGGGACTTGTTCTATTAGTCCATCTATACTGACCTCCATCAGGTTGCAAATTGAATATAATTTTTTTCTGCATCTAACCCAGCCAATAGTTTTGGCCTAATACCACAGTTTGGCCACTCAGCTCTGCTCGGTTCCCATCCATTGTTTTTTTGTGCAAACAACTCCAGAGTTGTGAATTAGTTAACCACCAAAATGAGTGGAAAAAGGCCTGCTGCTGGTGGAAAGGGGAATAGGCATGTTGGGAAGGGGAAAAAAGGTTGTGTCCGTGGGGTAGGTGTTAAAGCAACAGTAACATCTGCAGAAGAAAGACCATCTTGCAGCGAAACTAAAATGTCTACTTCTTTTAGCGGACAATGTGATAAGGTCCCTTTCTTACGGCCACGCCAATCGCTACAAATTCCAGATGAGGCACAAAAACAGCAGGTGCTTCAACGGATATCAAGTGCTCCTTTAAGTGGGCTCTCCTCCACATCAACTTCAACATCACAAATAATCCAGTCCTCAAAGGTGTCACCCCAATCGCACTTGCTTCCTCACAGCTCCCAAATCTCCAGCTGCCCGTCTGAGTATGAGGTAGAACAGATGGTTGAGTCTGCAGAGCTGTTTACTCATACTATAGCCTGGGAATCAGAGGTCGACTCCAGTGCTTCTGTGAATCCAGACGAGGAAATGATCTGCACTGATGCCCAGAATCTTTATGAGTCGGATCCAGGACCAGACGCAGAAGGTTCTGACCATAATGTAGACCCTCATTCCCAAACTGTAACTCCTGTTGGTGGAGACAATGAGGAAGACGATGATGAGACTCAAATACCTGATTGGAGCGACAACTTTAGTTTTTTGTCAGGGCAGGAACAGGTTGGCTCTGAGGACGACGGGTGTGATAACGCACAGGGTGATGATGATGAGGTTGGAGATCCCACTTACTGTCAACCCACAGTCAGCCAAGAGATGAGGTCAGCAGAGGAGGTGGAGGAAGATGCTAGTGACGACGAGGTCAGGTTGCGCCTTCCTGGACAGAGACGTAGTACTGGAAGCACGTCAACAACTGCATCCTCAAACACAACTCTGCCTCTCACCACAAGTCGTGGTGGCTCTTCAGGTCGCATGGGTGCTAAGCCTTGCATAGCCTGGGCATTTTTTCAGAACGATAAAGATGACCCAACTCGTGTTATCTGTAACATTTGTCAGCAAAAAGCTAAGTAGAGGCCAAAAAATACATAGTTTGAGTACTTCATGCATGAACCGGCACATGAACATGAAGCATAAGTTGCAGTGGGAAGCTCAGTGTGCTACAATGCGGCCTAGCCGGCCGGGCCAACCGCCGTCTGCCATATCTTGTGCATCCGCGGCCTCTTCATCCTCTGTGACTGGGGGGACAGCAGTCACACCTGTTTTGGGGCGCAGACCTGCCACCTCTTTACCCGCAACAGCCAGCGTGATTGGCAGGTCATCATTTTCTTTGGAGGTGGTAACACCAGCTGGTGTTGAGCGCTGTCCGACATCGATAGCACCACCTTTGTGTAACGGGTCTGGGAGGCGGAACCTCTGAGCTACTATACAAGGGGGCAGTCCTTGTAAGGGAGCGGGTGGCGACCAGGGAAGACGGGCTGGAAGTCTCAGCAGGTGAACGGGACAGTCTCTGAGTGAACGGGACAGTCTCTGAGTGAACGGGCTGGAGGTCACGGCAAGTGACCGGGGCAGTCTCTAGGTATAGGGTTGGTACGACCTGTGGCGGCTGAAGATAGACGTGAGCTCCCAGGTGAGCAGGCGAGAGTCTCTGGATGAACGGGTGGTCACAGCATGTGACGGCGGAGCCTCCAGGAAGATCAGCGGACAGGCGACAGATGAGCGCTCCCAGGTGAGCGGGCAGAAGTCTCTGGACAGGCGGGTGGTCACAGCACGTGACGGCAGAGCCTCCGGGTAGGCAAGCAGACTGGTAGCAGATGAGCGCTCCCAGGTGAGCGGGCAGGAGTCACTGGACAGGCAGGTGGTCACAGCACGTGACGGCGGAGCCTCCAGGTAGGCTAGCAGGCAGGTAGCAGATGTGCGCTCCCAGGTGAGCGGGCAAGCTGGTCCATAGACAGACTGACAGGAGTTGGAAGGCAGACCGTCGGACCACAGGCAAGCAGGCAGGTAGCTGATGTGCGCTCCCAGGTGAGCGGGCAGGTTGGTCCTTAGACAGACTGACAGGATTAGTAAGGCAGACCGTCGGACCTCAGACTAGCAGGCAGGTAGCAAGTAATCAGGCAGGATTCTGGCAGGTAACTGGCAGGTAACTGGCAACGGGACCTGAGGGCTGAAGCACAGGTGAGACACAGGTGCAAACAACATTGCTCGGGCACCTCCATTTTGGAGGAGGTGCCTTATATATGGTAAAGTCCTCCGGCCATTGGCCGGGGACTCCTTAGGACGGCGCGCGCGGCCCCTTTAAGAGGGAGGGAGAGCGCGCGCGCGCGCCCTAAGCACAATGGCCGGGAAGGAGCGCGCGCTGCCAGCAGAGCGCGGGAGAGGGACGCCGGGCACGGAGCAGAGCGGTGAGGGGAACAGCGTCCCTGCCTAGCAGAGGGCAGGGACGCCGGCACTACAGTACCCCCCCCTTTAGGCCCCCCCTTTTTTAGGCCAGAGAGAAATTTAGCTAGGATGAGAGGGGCATGGATGTTCTCCCGGGGCTCCCACGTTCTCTCCTCAGGACCAAACCCCTTCCAATCTACCAGCAAAAAGGTCTTCCCTCTTACCCTTTTGGTAGCAAGAATGTTCTCTACCTTAAACTCGTCCTCAGCGGAAACCGGAGCAGGAGGCGTACCTGTAGACTTGGAAAAAGAGTTAAGCACCACGGGTTTGAGGAGAGATACATGGAAGGAGTTAGGGATCCGTAAGTTGGCCGGGAGTTTCAATTTATAGGCCACCGGGTTGATCTGACTGATGACCTCCAGAGGACCGATGAACCGAGGCCCTAACTTGTAAGAAGGTATCTTGAGTCGAACATATTTAGATGAGAGCCAGACCTTATCTCCTGGACGAAATTGTGGAGGATCCAGGCGTTTTTTGTCAGCGTGTCTTTTCATACGCTCGGATGACAGAAGGAGTGCGGACCGGGTACTCTCCCATATGGAGGAAAATTTGCTAACGAGAGATTCCGCAGCCGGGTTGTCCACAGAGGTGGAGACAGGAAAAGGAATCCGAGGATGCTGACCGAAAACTACAAAAAACGGGGATTTGGAGGAGGATTCGCTCTCGTGATTATTATAAGAGAACTCGGCCCATGGTAGGAGATCCACCCAGTCAGAATGGTGGGCATTAACGAAGTGCCGGAGGTAACTGGTCAGGTTCTGATTGATCCGCTCCACTTGACCTTTGGACTGTGGGTGGTAAGCGGAGGAGAAGTCCAGGGTGACGTCTAGTAGTTTACAAGTGGCTCTCCAGAAACGTGAGGTGAACTGTACCCCACGATCCGACACGATGTGGAGGGGCAGGCCATGAAGACGGAAGATATGGCGGATAAAGTCTTTAGCCAGCTCGGGTGCAGACGGGAGGCCTGGCAGGGGAATAAAGTGAGCCATCTTGGAAAAGCGGTCAGCGACCACCCAAATGACCGTACAACCGACAGAGACGGGGAGATCAGTTATGAAGTCCATAGCAATATGCTGCCAGGGGGCAGCAGGCACAGGAAGCGGAAGGAGGCGTCCGGCTGGCAGATGTCTCGGGACTTTGTTGCGGGCGCAGGACACACAGGCAGAAACAAAGTCTATTACGTCCTTGTGCAGGGTAGGCCACCAATAGTGCCGGGCAATAAGCTGGAGGGTCTTTTTCTGACCGGCGTGGCCAGCTAGCTTAGACGAATGGCCCCAGTGTAGGATCTTCTCCCGATCAGGTACTGAAACAAACGTCTTATCGGGAGGGAGACGATTTAGACTCACGGGAGCCACCTGCATTACTCTGGCGGGATCGATGATATGTTTAGGTTCTTCCTCGAGATCGGACACCAGAAAGGATCGGGACAAGGCGTCTGCTTTGACGTTTTTGTCAGCCGGGCGAAAATGAAGAACAAAATCAAAGCGAGCAAAAAACAAGGACCACCGGGCTTGGCGCGGGTTAAGTCTCTGGGCATGCTGGAGGTAAGCCAAGTTCTTGTGGTCAGTGTAAATTATTACCGGATGAAGAGCCCCCTCGAGTAGGTAACGCCACTCCTCCAACGCCAGCTTGATGGCCAATAACTCTCGGTCTCCTATGGAATAGTTGCGCTCAGAAGAGGAGAAGAGTTTGGAGAAGAAGCCACAAGTTACCATTCTCCCGGAAGATGATTTTTGAGTAAGTACCGCTCCGGCTCCAGAGGAGGAGGCGTCAACTTCCAGGAAGAACTGCTTGTTGCCGTCCGGGCGATGCAGCACCGGGGCAGAAGAGAAGGCCTGTTTTAGGGAAAGAAAGGCCTCCTCTGCTTCGGGCGGCCACTCTTTGGGATTAGTACCCTTACGGGTGAGCGCGGAAATTGGGGCAGTCTGGGAAGAGAAGTGTGGTATGAAGAGGCGGTAGTAGTTGGCGAAGCCCAGGAATCACTGAATGGCCTTCAACCCCTCCGGTCGGGGCCATTTCTCGATGGCAGACAGTTTCTCAGGATCCATTTGTAGGCCGGTCTGAGAGATAATGTAGCCCAGAAACGGAAGCGAGGTCTGCTCAAAGAGGCACTTCTCATATTTAGCGTAGAGATGGTTCTGCCTGAGCCTGAGCAGGACCTGACGAACGTCCCTCCGGTGAGTCTGGAGATCCGGAGAGAAGACCAAGATGTCGTCCAGGTACACCACTATGCAGGAGTAGAGAAGGTCCCGGAAGATGTCATTGACCAACTCTTGAAAGACGGCAGGAGCGTTACAGAGGCCGAAGGGCATTACCAGATATTCATAGTGGCCGTCCCGGGTATTGAATGCCGTCTTCCATTCATCCCCCTGACGGATACGAACCAGGTTGTACGCCCCACGGAGGTCTAGTTTGGTGAAGATTCTAGCCCCCCTCAGACGATCAAATAACTCCGGAATGAGCGGAAGGGGGTACTTATTCTTCACCGTGATCTGGTTAAGGCCTCTATAGTCTATACAGGGACGGAGAGAGCCGTCCTTCTTTTTGACGAAAAAGAAGCCTGCTCCCGCCGGGGAGGTAGATTTCCGGATGAATCCCCTGGCCAGATTCTCCTCAATATATTCGGACATCGAGCGGGTCTCAGCAGCGGATAATGGATAAATACGCCCACGAGGAGGAGAAGTACCAGGTAACAAGTCGATAGGGCAGTCGTATGGTCTATGAGGGGGTAGTGTCTCTGCTTCCTTTTTATTAAAGACATCAGCATAAGACCAATAAGGGATCGGAAGTCCAGGTAGATTTGCTGGAGTAGGAGAAGGACGGACGGGATGGACGGGAACCAGACAGGTCATATGGCAGCCCTGTCCCCAGCGAAGGACTTCTCCGGTCTGCCAGTCAAGAACGGGTGCATGTCTCTGGAGCCAAGGTAGACCTAGCAGGAGGGCGTGAGAGAGTCCAGGCAGAACATGGAAGGAGATACTTTCAGAATGCAGCATTCCCACCTGCAGAGTAATGGATTCGGTGATGAGTTGGATGGGGCGTGGTAAGAGCCCCCCATCCACGGCAGCAACAGACAAGGGTACAGCCAGAGGTTTGGTGGGGATGCGGTATTTCTCTACCAGGGACTGTGAGATAAGATTCCCGGCTGCTCCAGAGTCAAGTTGGGCTAGTTCGAAATAACGGTTCTCCCCGTAGACGATTGAAACTGACAACAGCAGGGATGGAGAGGATTTATTCTTGTCTAGGTGGACCTCTCTGAGTGAACCTAGACACAGGCGTTTCCCGACCTCTCCGGGCAGGCACGGATCCGGTGCTCCTTACTGCCACAGTAGAAGCAGGTCCCCTCGGCACGGCGTAAGTCCTGACGGGTCTTGACCATCTTGGTCTGGTCGACCTGCATAGGCTCAGGAGAGTGTACCTGGTAAGAGACAGAAGGAGTGACGGGTTTCTGAAAAGTAGGAGCTAGACGTGGTAATCTCCTCTCACGGGTGACCTCTCTGGCACGCTCCTGGAACCGTAGGTCAATCTGGGTGGCAAGAGTTATTAAATCATCGAGAGTGGTAGGAATGTCCCGACCGGCAAGCTCATCTTTAATACGGCCGGACAGACCCTCCCAGAAGACGGAAACCAGAGCGTCGTTATCCCAGGCCAGCTCCGAGGCAAGGGTACGGAACCGTATGGCATATTGGCCCACGGTGAGACTTTCCTGACGGAGGCGTAGCAGAGATGATGCGGATGAGGTCTTCCGTCCGGGTTCGTCGAAGACTTTCCGGAAAGCCGTGAGAAAAGCAGGCAAGTTGGATACCAGGGGGTCTCCTCTCTCCCATAGAGGATTTAGCCAGGCCAGGGCCTCCCCGGTGAGATGGGACATGATGAATGCAATTTTGGCCCGGTCGGAGTTAAACTGGTGAGATAATAGTTCAAAGTGCAGGGTGCACTGATTTATGAAGCCCCGAGCCTGGGCGGAGTCGCCTCCGAAGCGAGGAGGTGCAGAAAGCCGGGGTCCGGGGTAAGATACCATGGTATTAGTGGGCAGTGGAGCTGCCGGATTGTGAGACATGGCACTGGCGGAGGTTGCTGGTGGAGCAGTCAGAGTGTCCAGGCGAGTATTGACATTCCGCAGGTGACCCAGAATGGACTCCTGTTGGGACCTTTGACGGGACAGTTCATGACACAGGTCCGAGAGCGAGGGAGCTTGGGTGCCACCGGGTTCCATGGCCCGAGCAAACTGTAACGGGTCTGGGAGGCGGAACCTCTGAGCTACTATACAAGGGGGCGGTCCTTGTAAGGGAGCGGGTGGCGACCAGGGAAGACGGGCTGGAAGTCTCTGCAGGTGAACGGGACAGTCTCTGAGTGAACGGGACAGTCTCTGAGTGAACGGGCTGGAGGTCACGGCAAGTGACCGGGGCAGTCTCTAGGTATAGGGTTGGTACGACCTGTGGCGGCTGAAGATAGACGTGAGCTCCCAGGTGAGCAGGCGAGAGTCTCTGGATGAACGGGTGGTCACAGCATGTGACGGCGGAGCCTCCAGGAAGATCAGCGGACAGGCGACAGATGAGCGCTCCCAGGTGAGCGGGCAGAAGTCTCTGGACAGGCGGGTGGTCACAGCACGTGAAGGCAGAGCCTCCGGGTAGGCAAGCAGACTGGTAGCAGATGAGCGCTCCCAGGTGAGCGGGCAGGAGTCACTGGACAGGCAGGTGGTCACAGCACGTGACGGCGGAGCCTCCAGGTAGGCTAGCAGGCAGGTAGCAGATGTGCGCTCCCAGGTGAGCGGGCAAGCTGGTCCATAGACAGACTGACAGGAGTTGGAAGGCAGACCGTCGGACCACAGGCAAGCAGGCAGGTAGTTGATGTGCGCTCCCAGGTGAGCGGGCAGGCTGGTCCTTAGACAGACTGACAGGATTAGTAAGGCAGACCGTCGGACCTCAGACTAGCAGGCAGGTAGCAAGTAATCAGGCAGGAATCTGGCAGGTAACTGGCAGGTAACTGGCAACGGGACCTGAGGGCTGAAGCACAGGTGAGACACAGGTGCAAACAACATTGCTCGGGCACCTCCATTTTGGAGGAGGTGCCTTATATATGGTAAAGTCCTCCGGCCATTGGCCGGGGACTCCTTAGGACGGCGCGCGCGGCCCCTTTAAGAGGGAGGGAGAGCGCGCGCGCCCTAAGCACAGTGGCCGGGAAGGAGCGCGCGCTGCCAGCAGAGCGGGAGAGGGACGCCGGGCACGGAGCAGAGCGGTGAGGGGAACAGCGTCCCTGCCTAGCAGAGGGCAGGGACGCCGGCACTACACTTTGGATCAAGGCAACCTAACATGTCCGCCTGCATCTTCCTCACAGACCGGCAGTTTGCCGGGGACACCCTTATCAACTCCGTCTAAGCACAATAGCCAGCCCTCGGTCCCTCAGATGTGGACAAGTAAAAGACCATTTCCTCCTAGCCATGAGAAAGCTAAGAGGTTGAATTTCACCATCTGCAAGCTCTTGGCTACAGAAATGCTGCTTTTCCGCCTGGTGGACACAGAGGATTTTCGAGACCTTATGTCCGTCGCAGTGCCCCAGTACCAGATGCCCAGTCGGCACTACTTCTCAAAGAAAGTTGTGCCTGCGCTCCACCAGCATGTCGCACAAAACATCACCGCTTCTTTGAGAAACTCTGTGTGTGACAGGGTGCATTTCACCACAGACACTTGGACGAGTAGGCATGGACAGGGGCGTTACATGTCGCTGACTGGGAACTGGGTAACTATGGTGACAGCAGGACAAGGGGCTGCTGTCCAAGTCTTGCCGTCCCCACGAGTTGTGCGTCAATCCTCTTTATGTCAAAGTTCCTCCACTGCTTCTGCCTCCTCAACCTCCTCTCGGTCTTCCACCTGCACCCAAAGCCTGTCTGGTCATGCCACAAGCTTTCTAACTGCGCAGAAGGGATCCTGCACACCTCCTTACTATGCTGGCAGTAGGGCTCAACGTCATCAGACGGTTTTTACTTTGAAATGTCTGGGAAATGTGAGTCACACAGCTGAGGAGTTGTGGTCAGCTCTGGAGAACCAATTTCATGAATGGTTGTCTCCACTGGACCTGAAACCAGGGAAGGCCGTGTGCGACAATGCTGCAAACCTGGGTGCGGCCCTTCGCCGGGGCAATGTCACACACGTGCCTTGTATGGCTCACGTGTTGAACCTGGTTGTCCAGCAATTTTTAGCCCACTATCCCAGACTAGATGGCCTTCTGCAGAGGGCACGGTCGCTGTGTGCTCACTTCCGCCGTTCGCTTCCCGCAGCTCAGCGACTTACATCTCTACAGAAGTCATTGGGCCTGCCACTTCATCGGCTAAAATGCGATGTGCCTACCCGGTGGAATTCAACTCTGCACATGTTGCAGCGACTGTGGCAGCACCGACAAGCCCTGGTGCAATACGTTCTGACGTATAGCCGGGGCCAACGAGATCCAGAAGTGGGGCAAATCACGCTGGAGGAGTGGTCTCAGATCAGGGACCTATGCACCCTTCTGCACAGTTTTGAAATGGCGACGAAGATGTTTAGTGCTGACGATGCCATTATCAGCATGACTATTCCAGTGATTTACATGCTGGAGCACATGTTAAACAGAATTCGGAGTCAGGTGGTGGCACAAGAGGAGGTGGAGGAAGTAGAGGAGGAGGAGTTGTATGCGGAAGGGCTAACATCTGCAAGGTCCAGACGGTCGGCAGCACCAAGGCGGCAGGCATGTGAGGGTGGGGGAGATGGTTTTACCAGGGCGCATGGTAGCAGCCAAACTAGTGAGGAAGGTGCAGGAGCCCAGGAAGAAGTGGAGGACGAACTGATGGAAGACTCATCAGATGAGGGAGACCTTGATCACATTTCTGTTGTGCGAGGTTGGGGGGAGAGGACAGAGGAAGGAAGCATGATTTTTACCTCGCCACCAACACAACAGGGACTTGGTGCTCCTGGATGCGCAACACACATGAGTGCCTTCTTGCTGCACTACCTGCAACATGACCCTCGAATTGTGAGAATTAGAAATAATCCTGACTACTGGGTTGCCACACTGTTAGATCCCCGGTACAAAAGTAAATTTGCAGAAATTATTCCTGCCATAGAAAGGGATGCACGCATGCAGGAGTATCAGCAGAGACTGTTGCAGAATCTTACATGTGCTTTTCCACAAAACACCAGTGGTGCACGTAGTGAATCTCACAGTTCCAACTTGCCAACCGTGGGACCGTCAAGTGTTCAGCACTCAAACCGTAACAGAACCACAGTATCTGCTGGTAACATCAATTTTGCGGAATCATTTCACCACTTTTTTAGCCCATCCTTTGCAAGGCCACAGGAGACAAAAAGTCTGACACATAGTCAACGCCTAGAGACGATGGTACAGGAGTATCTCCAAGTAAACATTGAAGCCATGACTGTGTCACTGGACCCTTGCTCTTTTTGGGCTTCCAATCTGGATAAATGGCCGGAGCTAGCCACTTACGCCTTGGAGATCTTGTCATGCCCCGCAGCCAGCGTTCTGTCTGAACGTGTGTTCAGCGCTGCTGGTGGTGTGCTGACAGATAAGCGCACGCGGCTCTCCACTGATAATGTAGACAGACTCACGTTCATAAAGATGAACAAATCATGGATCCGAAACGACTTTTCTACCCCTGTGTCATCCTGGGGAGAGTAAAAGCTTGATGATTGGTTAAAATCACCCTACCAACCGTTTTAAGCTTTCAAATTACTAATCATGTTTATCTGTATCTTGGCTGGAAAATAATTTGGGCTTTGTAGCAGTGTGCAGCACTGATTCTATTAGGCCATCTATAATAAGCTCCACCAGATTTAAAATTACTAATCATGTTTATCTGTATCTTGACTGGAAAATAATTTGAGCTTTGTAGCAGTGTGCAGCACTGATCCTATTAGGCCATCTATACTAAGCTCCACCAGATTTAAAATTAATAATAATTTTTAGCTGCATCTAGCCCGGAAAATAATTTTCTGGCTCCGAGATGCGCAAGACACATAAGTGCCTTCTTGCTGCACTACCTGCAACATGACCCTCATATTGTCAGAATTCGAAGTAATCATGACTACTGGGTTGCCACACTCTTAGATTCCCCAAACTTTTCGATCAACCTTTTCATTTTAATAAAGACCAAAAAAATGGTCATTTTTGAAATTATAAGCATTAGCAGGTTATTAGAAACTGAAATCAAACAGTTTTCAACTCAAAACTTTATTCTAGGTGATGTTACATTTTCACATAGGACCCCTTGTTCGAAAGGAGCTTCTGAACTCTCTCGTCCATTGAATTTGTCAGGTTTTGGATGGTTTCTGCTTCAATTGTTTTGCATGAGGACAGAATACCCTCCCAGAGCTGTTTCTTAGATGTGAACTGCCTCCCGCCATCATAGACACTCCTTTTGATGATGCTCCAGAGGTTCTGAATGGGGTAGAGGTCAGGGGAGCATGGGGGTCACACCATAAGTTTGTCCCCTTTTATGCCCATATCAGCCAGAGATGCAGATGTTTTATGTGCAGCATGAGATGGTGCATTATCATGCAAAAAAATGATCTTGCTGTGAAATACACGGTTCTTCTTCTTGAACCATGGCAGGAAGTGCTGTTTGAGAAAATCCACATACATTATGGAGTTCATCTTTAGCGCCTTCAGGGATCCTAAAGGGGCCAACAATCTCTCTCCCCATGATTCCAGCCCAAAACATTACTCCACCTCCTCCTTGTTGGCGCTGTAGCCGTGTTTGCGTGGGGTGTCCATCAACCAGCCATCCTCCACTCCATCCATCTGGACCATCGAGCGCTGCACGGCACTCATCCGTGAACAAAACAGTTTTGAAATCAGTCTTCATGTAATGTTTGGCCCACTGGAGCCGTTTCTGCTTGTGTGAAGTGGATAGAGGAGGTCGACAGGATGGCGTATGCACAGCTGCAAACCTCTGAAGGACCCTGCATCTTGTTGTTCGGGGGACGTTGGAGGCACCAGCAGCTTCAAAAACTTGTCTGCTGCTATGACAAGGCTTTTTTGCCGCTGCTCTTTTAACCTGACGTAATTGCCTGTAGGAAAGAGTCCTCAATTTGCCCTTATCAGCACGCACACGTGTGTACTGTGAATCAGCTACATACTTCTTGATTGCCAAGACACTTCATCCTGATCATCGCACAATGTTGATTGTAGTCATGCCTTGACCTAAACACTCCACAATTTGTTGCTTCTCAGCAGCCGACACATCCTTTTTCTTTCCCATTTTGGCAGAAAATGTAGGCTGCTTAATAATGTGAGACAGCCTTCTTAAGTAGTCTTGCCTTTCATTGGACACACCTGCCAAACTAATTAGCACAGGTGTCTGCAATTGCTTACAGTGATATAAAGAGCCCTGACACACATCACCATCAATGAGTTTAACTGACAAACAAACAAATTCTTCCCTTATCACTCCTAAACACTTTTTGCATAATAATTTGGAACACAGTGTACATGTGCTTTTCCACAAAACACCAGTGGTTCACGTAGTGAATCTTACAGTTCTAACTTGCCAACCGTGGTCTGTATGGAGTTGTTCAATAAAGGGCCCAAAATTAAGATAACATAGATGGGAGAGGTCTCTATGAATAGGAATTCCTAAGTATTTGATACCCTGTGAGGGCCAGGCAAAGGGAAAGTTGGACTGGATGGAATCCTATATGGATTTGGGGAGGGAGACATCGAGGGCCTCAGACTTCGCTGCATTGATTTTAAAATTTGACCATGTAACAAAGTGATCTATTTCAGCCATAACAGCATGGATGGATATATGTGATTGAGTGATATATACTAGGACATCATCAGCAAATAGAGAGCACTTGTACTCGGTGCCTCCCACCTCAATCCACCTAATATTGGGGTTATGGCGAATTGATGAGAGCAGGTGCTCCGTCACTAGGATGTATAAGAGAGGGGACAGAGGACATCCCTTCCTTGTCCCATTGGTGATTGTGAAAGGTGATGAAAATGTTCTGATGCACCCCCTGGGCCTTGGGACACCTGGAGCCGGACCCTTTTTGGTGGATGCTGGTGGTTGTAGTCTTCGTGGCGGCGACCCGGTTCCGTGGCTCAGAGTGGTCAAACCAGTGGCGGAACTATTTATGTGGTTTTGATGTTTAAATGTCCGATTACGCCACCCGTGGATTGCGGTCAGAGTGAACCGCCGCTGCAGGGCAGACCGCTGAGGCTGGTGTTGTGGGTGCAGCAGAGCGTAGCATAACTCCCCACGGGAGGAGTATAGCCTCAGGGCAGTGTATGCGGAGGATGGGGGTGATGGTGCAGGGCAGCAGCAGTAATGACACGGAGTCAGTGATGCAGTCCAGGGCCTTTACTCACAGTTCTTATTATCCAGACCACGTCTGCAGGTAACGGCTGCCCACGTCGTACTGTGCTCACCAGGTGAGGGGCTCAGACAACTCCCAGATAACTTTGGAGCGCTTCACAGGACCCCCTTTGTGTGTCCTTTGTCTGGCCTTTCTTACCAACCCTTCTGTCCGGCTGCCTCGGGCCTCTTCTTGGTAAACTTGGCGCCAGTTTCCCTGGCCCTATGTGGTGCCTTCCTAGCGGGTGTAGCGAGGGGCTGCGCCACATAAAATGTCACAGCCTCTGGTTTCTAGCTGAGGGTCGTTTCCTGCCTCCACTAGTTTCGGGGACCGGTCTCCCCCTTTGGCCTGACCCCTCCACGCAGGTGGATTCGGGCGTGCGGTGGCGACTCGCCCGTCCGCACCCCTGGGATCCCTTCATTCCTCATTCCTGGAGCCTTCTCCGCTCCTCTTCCTTCCTTCTCCCTCTTCCAGGCCTGGGCCTCTGTTACTAGGCCCGCCTCCGGAGCAGAGCTCATGCAGAGCCCCTGCTCCCTGCCACTTCTGCTCAGACTTCTCTGCACTGAACTAAGATGGTGCCCACCTTTTATACTCCCTTCTCAATGCACCCAGGAACTGCTTCCTCCCTGCTCCTGCACTACAGGGTTCCCGTTCCTCAGTGTTCCCTCCCCCCACTCCAGCCAGGGACAGGGACTGTCGTGCCCATGTCAGAGGCATATTGGTCGCCCTGCCCCATGGCAATGTGGTGTAATGCATGCAGGTGTCGGGTCCTGATCCACACTCCATCCTTACCTGAGAGTGAGATATCACACCTCTGGGTGAGGTGCAATACCTCTGTAGCAACCGAGCCCTCAGGGTGCTACAGTTCCATTTATCTTCAGCCTAGGTGACGTATTGTGATACAGGGCCGTGATTTTGGCTATAAAAGGGTCCCCTAGACCCCTACCCCAAGCTTTTTAAGAGAATCATATATGGCGTGCCAGGAGACTCTATGGAATGCTTTCTCAGCATCCAACGAGAGTATCTAATTACAAATTTTTAACTGCATCTAGCCCAGGAAATACTTTGTGCCTAGTAGCAGTGTCTGCTAGTCAGCGGATTATCCCGGCTGTTAAGCAAGCTACACCACCTGTAGTTTGGACACTTAATTTTTTCAAAGGAAATGCTTCGGGACCACGGGATACTCAGTGAAGAGCATCAGGAGGCACCCCAAGGCATAGGGGCTGGGACTGGCAGTAGGATGCCTTGCGGTGGACAGCCGAGCTCGATCCTTATAAAAGCTTTTTAACTGCAGCAGCTTTAGTGGACGCTACTGGAGCTGGAATTACGCGGCTGCTGGCATGAGACTTGCCCTCCAATAGATCCTTGTAAATGGATTTAAAGTGTATTCATTCAAATTAGAGAGACAATTTAAATTAAAAAGCTTAGAGCTGCCTCCACCACAGGGGGGCTCACTCGACCCACCAGCGGACAGGCACCAGTATTGGGAGAGGGGGGCTGGCCGTCAGGGTTCACCGCGGCTCTGGCACAAACCCGGCGACACGGAGGTGGTACGGGCAGGAGCGGACTGAACGTGTCGGCTTCTCACTTTTTGGATTTTAGAAGGGCATGACATGCCTATATCTGTGTCTCCCTTTTACTCCTCCACCTCTTTTCTTTTCGCATGACTATATATACTTGTCACTTTTCCATGTGTTAGTTGTGTCTTCTGAGCAGTTTGTCAGCTTTTGGACACCTTTGAAGGTGTTTTCTATGTGTTTCTATGTGTTTTTGTTTGCCTGCCATTGGTTTTAACGGTGTTCGAAGGTGTTCGACGAACAGTTCGACGAACAGTTCGGCGAACACACGGGTGTTCGACGAACCGAACCGAACTCGAACACTACGGGGGTGGCTCAACACACTACGGGGGTGGCTCTGAGACACACACAGAAGATTTCTCTCCTCTAGGGAGGAAGGGCTGTGATATTTTTAATGTTTTTGTGAACACACTGGCATAAACTATACTAGATTTCCTTATTTTACATTATAAACACGTATATACATAAATCTTCAAAGTTAAAGTCCTAGCGTCTATAGCTGAAATTGAGGTAAGTGACACAATCCCCTCAAGGAGAAACATGTTTAGAATTGAAAAAAAAATCCTGAAATTTGGAATATTTCCAGGCTGGTTCATTCTTAACATTTTCTCGTCATTTTTAGTCCTTTGTATTTCTGTCTCTAAATTTGTATGAATTATACTTGAGAATGGGAATGGTGAATGTGGGTATTTCCATCTTTGTGCATTTCATATATAGTGTTTTATGTCCAACTTGATACATGATATACAGTATTGAAAGGCAGGTCTGAAAAGTGACCGACTAAGATATTACAAAAATACTAATAATTCAATTTAAATAGTTGTATCCTTCCTTACATCTTCTCTTGGCATTCTAAATCTTGAGATGAGTTGGCTCAAGATGACCAGCTTTAAAAAAAATATTTTGTGATACTCTGTGGGGAGATGTTTATGTCTATATTTGATTACCAAATGGTTGTGATATGAATTTCAGCCTTTTATGGGTTTTGCTAGCACATTACAATGTTGTGCCTGAAAGGTAAACTGAAGATTGCCACATCCTGCACAATCTGATTTTATATGTTGGTCAATATATATTCTTGAACATTGGAATTGCAACAAGAAGGAAATGGAAT
Source organism: Phyllobates terribilis (assembly GCF_046119375.1). Taxonomy (NCBI): domain Eukaryota; kingdom Metazoa; phylum Chordata; class Amphibia; order Anura; family Dendrobatidae; genus Phyllobates; species Phyllobates terribilis. The sequence goes on along the minus strand of NW_027362763.1, from coordinate 731,162,485 downwards.
TATAGAAATAGGACAGATAGACATGTTACTGATATACAAATTATGACAAAAAGGAAAATAATGTAAAACCAGGGGAGGAGTCCTGAGGAGATAATTTGCATATTCCCACTGCATTTTGGGGTAAGTGAAGAGTCTCCGCGAGCTCAAAGAACACTGGATTTTGGCTGTTGGAGCTGAAAAGAGGACATCGGTAAACCAGGGGAGGAGTCCTGAGGAGATAATTTGCATATTCCCACTGCATTTTGGGGTGAGTGAAGAGTCTCCGCGAGCTCAAAGAACACTGGATTTTGGCTGTTGGAGCTGAAAAGAGGACATCGGTAAACCAGGGGAGGAGTCCTGAGGAGATAATTTGCATATTCCCACTGCATTTTGGGGTAAGTGAAGAGTCTCCGCGAGCTCAAAGAACACTGGATTTTGGCTGTTGGAGCTGAAAAGAGGACATCGGTAAACCAGGGGAGGAGTCCTGAGGAGATAATTTGCATATTCCCACTGCATTTTGGGGTAAGTGAAGAGTCTCCGCGAGCTCAAAGAACACTGGATTTTGGCTGTTGGAGCTGAAAAGAGGACATTGGTAAACCGCGCGCCTACCGGCGCGCGCATTTTGAAGCTTTTTTTTTAAGCTTTTTTCACTGTTTTCAGAACATTAACAATAAGAACATGGAAGAGTCCAGGAGCCATTTGGTGAGCTGCATATCCTGCTACATGTTCACAGACTTGCCAGTGGAAAAGCCAAACTTCACATGCCAGAAATGCAAGCTTGTGTCCCTGTTGGAGGAAAAGTTGCGAAATCTAGAAGAGAGGTTAACTACCTTGAAAATCATTAAGGAAGGTGAAGAGTTCTTAGACAGAGCAGAATTATCTCTTCATGATTCAGAAAGAGAAGAAATTCGAACTGCACCTGACGAAACAGAGGAATGGAAGCATGTGACCCACCGAAGCAGGAGGATCGAGAGGCAGTCAGCACCCATACTGCTCAGGAACCAGTACCAGGCTCTCTCGCAGGAGCACCATGAAGAAATACAGCAAGATAAGACTTTGCCAGCAATGAATAACCTTGTAAGCCCTCAGAATCCTCCTGGATGGAGAAAGAAGAATGTTGTGAAGAAAAAACGGAGAGTGGTGGTCATGGGAGATTCCCTGTTAAGAGGAACAGAGGCCGCTATCTGCAGACCAGACATAACCTCAAGAGAAATGTGCTGTCTTCCAGGAGCAAAAATTAAAGATGTGTCTGACAGGATATCAAGACTCTTCAGACCTACAGATCACTACCCATTCCTGCTAATACATGTGGGGACAAATGACACAGCAAGAAAGGACCTGGAAACCATCTGCAGTGACTTTGAAGACTTAGGCAAGAAAGTGAAAGAATTGGGAGCGCAGGTGGTCTTCTCATCCATCCTCCCAGTGGATGGCCATGGAATAATGAGGTGGAATAAGATTCTACAGGTGAACAACTGGCTACGTCGATGGTGCCGTCAACAAGGATTTGGATTTCTGGATCACGGAATGAATTACCTATACGATGGACTACTTGCTAGAGATGGGGTGCACCTTACGAAGACTGGAAAACATGTATTTGGAAGTCGCCTTGCTACACTCATCAGAAGAGCTTTAAACTAGAACAATGTGGGAAGGGAAGCAAAAGGCCAGAAAAAGCCATACAGCTGACAAATACTATTGAGATCTCTGCTACTGGAAGTGGAAAGGAAGAACAAAGACAAAACAATTTAAATAATAAAAATATGGGAGGAAGAGAAACCAATCACAAACTAAAATGTTTTTATACAAATGCACAAAGCATGGGCAACAAACAAGGAGAATTGGAACTACTAATGCAGGAAAAGGAATATGATGTCATTGGAATCACTGAAACTTGGTGGGACGATACACATGATTGGAATAAAAGGCTAAAAGGATACAACTTATTTGCAAGAAACAGACTTGATAAACGAGGAGGAGGTGTTGCATTGTATGTTAGAAAAGCGTATATCTGCACAGAGATGGAAGCTTCAGAGACTGGGAGTTCTGTGGAAACTGTTTGGGTAAGAATACAAGGAGAGAACAACGGAAAGGACACCATTGTAGGCATTTACTACAGGCCACCTGGGCAAGCTGAAGATATGGATGAACTCTTTATGTATCAAATGACCAAGTTCTCCAAAAAATATGACGTAGTGGTCATGGGAGATTTCAACTATCCAGACATTTGTTGGGAATCTCTCTCAAGTAAAACTAACAGGTCAAGCAAATTCTTATCCTCTCTTGCTGACAACTTTATCTTCCAAAAGGTAGGGGAGAAAACAAGGGGATCTGCTACTTTGGATCTAATCCTTATAAACAGGGAGGAAATGGTTGAGGATGTAAAGGTGGCTGGGACCCTAGGAGGCAGCGATCATGCTATTATAGAATTTTGGATAACTAGAGGAGGAAGACATGTGAAGACTCAAACTTCAAGGTTAGATTTTAGAAAGGCAGATTTTAAGAGACTCAGAAAGAGAATAGGAGGGATCCAATGGCTGGATGTCCTTAAGGACAAAAATGTCCAGGAAGGATGGGAAATTTTTAAAAATGAGATTCTCAAAGCACAATCGTTAACAATCCCGAAAAGTAGGAAGAATGGGAAGCATTTAAGGAAACCAGGATGGATGAACACAGAACTTAAACACATGCTAAAAAGAAAGAAAGAAATGTTTATTAAATGGAAAGAGGGAGGCATATCTAAAGAAGATTATAATGCAGTCTGCAGATCCTGCAGGGCACGTATCAGGTTAGCTAAAGCTGACAATGAATTAAGGCTTGCAAGAGATGTCAAAAGCAATAAAAAAGGATTTTGGGGGTATGTCAAAAGTAAAAGAAAAGTCAAAGATGCTATAGGATTTTTACAGGATGAAAATGGAGAAATGGTAAGAGAGGATGTTGAGAAGGCCGAACTTTTTAATTCCTATTTTGCATCTGTTTTCTCTCAGAAAGAAAATGTAACATCAACTGATCTTCACTGTCCTTTTAAAGGAATAGAGGAATCCAAGTTATCTGTAAACAGAAAGATTGTGAGGGAATATTTAGCTAACATAAATGAGTTCAAGTCACCAGGTCCAGATGAATTACACCCCAGAGTACTGAAGGAGATCGTAGAAGAAATTTTAGAACCACTCTCCATAATCTTTGAAAATTCTTGGAGAACAGGAGAAGTCCCAGAAGACTGGAGAAGAGCAAATGTTGTTCCTATCTTCAAAAAGGGGAAGAAGGTGGACCCAGGGAACTATAGGCCGGTGAGTCTGACTTCTATACCAGGAAAGATCTTTGAACAAATTATTAAACAACATGTATGTAAGTACATGGATAAGAATGAAGTGATTAACCAGAGCCAGCATGGGTTTGTAACTAACAAGTCATGTCAGACTAACTTAATTTCCTTCTATGACAGAATCACTGACTGGGTGGATCAGGGAAATGCTGTAGATATAGTATATCTTGACTTCAGCAAAGCATTTGACAAAGTATCTCACACCATCCTTATTGAAAAAATGACCAAGTATGCAATGGACCAGGCAACTGTTAGGTGGATTCATAACTGGCTTAGTGATCGGACTCAAAGGGTGGTTGTAAATGGCTTCACATCCAGCTGGGTGAATGTCTCAAGTGGGGTACCACAGGGCTCCGTCCTGGGACCTGTATTGTTCAACATCTTTATCAATGATTTAGATGAAGGAATTGAGGGTAAACTTATTAAATTTGCTGATGACACAAAGCTAGGAGGGATAGCTAATACTAGAGAAGAGAGAGAGAGGATTCAAAAAGACCTAAATAAACTGGAGCAGTGGGCAGCAACCAACAGAATGGTTTTTAACAGGGAAAAATGCAAAGTACTACATCTGGGCAATAAAAATGAAAAAAGCATATACAGAATGGGAGGAATAGAGCTAAGCAACAGTACATGTGAAAAAGACTTAGGTATACTAATAGATCATAGACTGAACATGAGTCAACAGTGTGATGCAGCAGCAAAAAAGGCAAATACAATTCTGGGATGTATTAACAGAAGCATACAGTCTAGATCACGTGAAGTCATTATCGGTCTTTACTCCTCTTTGGTCAGACCTCATCTGGAATACTGTGTACAGTTTTGGGCACCACATTTTAAAAAAGACATAGACAAACTGGAGCAAGTTCAGAGAAGAGCGACCAGAATGGTGACTGGTCTGCAAACCATGTCCTATGAGGAACGGTTGCAGGATTTGGGAATGTTTAGCTTGCAAAAAAGAAGACTGAGAGGAGACTTAATAGCTGTCTACAAATATGTCAAGGGCTGTCACATTGTAGAAGGATCATCTTTATTCTCATTTGCACAAGGAAAGACTAGAAGCAATGGGATGAAACTAAATGGGAGGAGACACAGATTAGATATTAGAAAAAACTTTTTGACAGTTAGGGTGATTAATGAGTGGAACAGGCTGCCACGAGAGGTGGTGAGTTCCCCTTCAATGGACGTCTTCAAACAGAGGCTGGACAGACATCTGTCTGTGATGATCTAGTGAATCCTGCTTTGAGCAGGGGGTTGGACCAGATGACCCAGGAGGTCCCTTCCAACTCTACCATTCTATGATTCTATGATTCTATGATTCTATGTTTGCAAAGCATTTTCATTTATTCATCTCTGTGTATGAGCGCCGCATGCAGAAATCCCTACACTATCAATGATATTTATTAATGGATGTCTGAGGAATGATCTGCCATGCTGAATGCACTTGGACATTGAGATCATCAAGATCTGCTGCTGGCAGCTTCCTTTGCAATTTTTGACCAATGATATCGCAGATGTGCTCAATTGGAGACACTGTAGGCCATAATAGAAGGTTGAGACCATATAGGGTGTTCACAGTAGAGAGAACAACATGTGGTCTGTTTTTGTCAAGTTGAAAAATGGCTTCTGGGACACTTTGGTACCGCTGTTTCTACTAATCATCCATTCTGTACTGGAAGTGAAATTGGACGTCACTTACCAAGCCTGAGGCATTTACACAACATTGAGCTATAAGCCAGATGTCCAGCTGCAGGTGATCCAATGACCTCACGTCACCACTCTCAAAGGCTATCATGGTGCAGAGTAAGGAAGCAATAGAGGTGGGAATAAAGGTCTATCCTCTTCAGCGATGAGTCTCACTTTTGCCTTTGACACAATGATAGCCGGAGATTGGTCTCGAGACTATGTGGGCATTGCCATGAAGAAACCTTCACAAGAGAAGGCCACACTGATTCTCTTTCTGGGATTTTGCTTTGGGGTGTTATAATGTACAGTAACCAGACTCCTTTGGTTCTTGATGATTTCCGAAGTGTAGTGTGCGGCAGAACATTCCTCAGACAGCCATTAATAACCTCATTGATAGCAGCAAGGCTGCAAATGCTGAGATTTCGGCATGTGCCACTCATGCTTAATACCGAATAAATGAAAATGTTTTGAATTTTTTTTTGGCCATTGTTGCAGAATGTACTATATGAAGTTTAGACTACAGCTTCTGTAACAGACTCCACATTTTAAAGACAATATACTGGGAAAACTAATAATTGCCCCTTTAAAGATGTTGTTCAGCATGGATTACCTCTTTTGTAGATTAAGGCCCTCTTGACAGCAGCTGATTGCAGTGGTACTGTTAGTAAATATTATAGGTAGAGAACTGTTTTCATACAAATGTGTCCACCCTTATCTCCATTAAGAAACTCAATTTCTCAAAAAAATAACAAATTCAATATAATATCGGAAACAGGTTAGTAAAGCCCTGTACAGGCTGCAATGCACATCATAACCACTAGGTGGCCACACACAGACACACATAACATGCTACAGACTCACAAAGTCATGTTTTTTTTAAAGCTCATAACCAAATGTCACTGATCTCAGGGATATCTCCAAGTACTAATTTTGCCTTCAGAGAGTGTCTACTAATGTCAATAAATTCCTGTTTTCAGCTGGAAAAGGATTTTTTCTCTTGTCAATGAGGGCAACCATGCTTGGCATTTAGTGTGCATATAGGAAAATGGGATATTTAAAGCAAACATATCAAATATATATAATTGGCATAAATATTTTTTACTCCCAACTAGGAAAAAACTAATTACTGATATAACAATTTATAATATTTATCCAATATATTGTATGGTATGAAACATATCAAGATTGTGTTTGCTAAATCCTGATTTACTAATTAAGGCTAGGAACACAATTAATAATGTAAAAAAATAATTGACATATGTTAGTGGTTACATTTTGACAGTAATCTCTGATTTGCAGTCAGCAGCCTTCTCTTTGTTATAAACCTTTTCCATGGCGATGTGTCCATCCTGCTAATATATGCTGGATGTGTGTCTGGGATTCTGCTGTCTTCACTGTCTCACATAGATCAGCAGAGAAATCAGTACAGTATCATATGTGTTCTGCTTTAACCATTTACAGCTCACGAGGGATATCTACTACCTTGTACAAAATGACACGGATGCCGAGGATAGAGTAATTCTCCCTCTCTTCTCTGTTTACATTGATACACAACCTGGCTGATTCCTCTCCTTTTTCCTTTCCTTCTATGTGTATGATTTCCTCCTTACATCCACTCTTGTACAGTCTACCCTCCCAGAAGACTTGGATGCTTTCCCCCCTTTCCACACTCTGATCTGCTGTGTACAAACCTCCTCCCTTGACTGGTGCTATTCTAACATTGAAAGGGAGGAGAAGAGCTGATAAAACCTAAAGAAATGTATTGTGTTATGAATCTGGTAAGCAGTAGAATAGTAATATAAGGGAGTTGTTCAGAGTTAAGAGTAAAATGGTAGAAAATTATTAATTTTTATATACCATTAGATGGAGAAGGCGCTGTAAAAAGTTTTGCATTTAGGACTAGAAGTTTAATATGCAAATTGCCTCTTCAGGGAAAAAGAGGACTTGAACTCTATAGCGCCACCTATAGCGCCACCTGGAAGCAGCAATCCTACAAGTCACAATCAACCCTTTAATGAGTCGTGCAATATGACTTAGGATAAAAGCCAAATTAGAATCTCAATTTGCAGACACGGTGTTTCGGGCTGTTGGCCCTCATCAGTGCAAAGTATGAGAACTGATTTGGCTAGGTGAGAGGCTCTGAACTGAGGTCTAAGGGGTAAGGTTTCTCCTTACTTTGCACTGACGAGGGCCAACAGCCCGAAACACCATGTCTGCAAATTGAGATTCAGATTTGGCTTTTATCCTAAGTCATATTGCACGACTCGTTAAGGGTTGATTGTGACTTGTAGGATTGCTGCTTCCAATAGGTGGCGCTATAGAGTACAAGTCCTCTTTCTCCCTGAAGAGGCAATTTGCATATTAAATTTCCCAGAGGAGCATTGCACGGTGAATAAGCCTCCTTACCTTGACGTGACAGAGCCGGTATGTCATTCTCCACAAGGAGAAACGTTACCCCTTAGACCTAGGACTAGAAGTTGCAACTATTGCCCCTGAGCACATCTGTATCGGTGCACATAAGTGAACTTAAAATCATCTTTAAAACTAATATTTACATAATAAATTACTGTAAAAGCATCAGGGAAAAAAGTCAGAGAAATTAGAAAATGCTATTTTTAAAACAACTATTAAATCAGTAAGACACTCACAATGCAATTTACCAATCTATTTATATTTTTCCTAATTAGTGTAGCATTAGTTGAGCTACCATTAAGTGTGATATTTCCAAAGTTATGAAAAAGGATTAATATTATTATGATCATAACATCACTGCCGAGTATTTTCGACAGGAGCACTTTTGTGTTTGGAAAACTAGAACGCTTGATGAGAATATTTAATCCAAGATCTCTTATTTTTGTCCTATTTTCATACAAAAATCTAATAACTCTTCATGAGCAGTGTACTTCCAGACAAGTTGATTTTACATAATAGAATAATGTGCTAGATAGGAAATCTGCAGATCACTTTACTTAAAATTAAGTAGTCTTACCCCTGGAAAAATCACTTCAAGGTGCCGGCCACTGGGTGTCTCCCTTCTGTGTAAATTGCTGTTTACTGCATGTTGGCAAGTGGAATCCATCTCTAGTAGCAAAGACATCGATATGGACCAGTCTTTTTCTCCGATCCTGCTCTGATTCTGAATTGTGTGTGTTCGCCGAACTGTTCGTCGAACTGTTCGTCGAACACCTTCGAACACCGTTAAAACCAATGGCAGGCAAACAAAAACACATAGAAACACATAGAAAACACCTTCAAAGGTGTCCAAAAGCTGACAAACTGCTCAGAAGACACAACTAACACATGGAAAAGTGACAAGTACATATAGTCATGCGAAAATAAAAGAGGTGGAGGAGTAAAAGGAGGGGGAGACACAGATATAGGCATGTCATGCCCTTCTAAAATCCAAAAAGTGAGAAGCCGACACGGCCAGTCCGCTCCTGCCCGTGCCACCTCCGTGTCGCCGGGTTTGTGCCAGAGCCGCGGTGAACCCTGATGGCCAGCCCCCCTCTCCCAATACTGGTGCCTGTCCGCTGGTGGGTCGAGCGAGCCCCCCTGTGGTGGAGGCAGCTCTAAGCTTTTTAATTTAAATTGTCTCTCTAATTTGAATGAATACACTTTAAATCCATTTACAAGGATCTATTGGAGGGCAAGTCTCATGCCAGCAGCCGCGTAATTCCAGCTCCAGTAGCGTCCACTAAAGCTGCTGCAGTTAAAAAGCTTTTATAAGGATCGAGCTCGGCTGTCCACCGCAAGGCATCCTACTGCCAGTCCCAGCCCCTATGCCTTGGGGTGCCTCCTGATGCTCTTCACAGAGTATCCCATGGTCCCGAAGCATTTCCTTTGAAAAAATTAAGTGTCTAAACTACAGGTGGTGTAGCTTGCTTAACAGCCGGGATAATCCGCTGACTAGCAGACACTGCTACTAGGCACAAAGTATTTCCTGGGCTAGATGCAGTTAAAAATTTGTAATTAGATACTCTCGTTGGATGCTGAGAAAGCATTCCATAGAGTCTCCTGGCACGCCATATATGATTCTCTTAAAAAGCTTGGGGTAGGGGTCTAGGGGACCCTTTTATAGCCAAAATCACGGCCCTGTATCGCAATACGTCACCTAGGCTGAAGATAAATGGAACTGTAGCACCCTGAGGGCTCGGTTGCTACAGACGTATTGCACCTCACCCAGAGGTGTGATATCTCACTCTCAGGTAAGGATGGAGTGTGGATCAGGACCCGACACCTGCATGCATTACACCACATTGCCGTGGGGCAGGGCGACCAATATGCCCCTGAGATGGGCACGACAGTCCCTGTCCCTGGCTGGAGTGGGGGGAGGGAACACTGAGGAAGGGGAACCCTGTAGTGCAGGAGCAGGGAGGAAGCAGTTCCTGGGTGCATTGAGAAGGGAGTATAAAAGGTGGGCACCATCTTAGTTCAGTGCAGAGAAGTCTGAGCAGAAGTGGCAGGGAGCAGGGGCTCTGCATGAGCTCTGCTCCGGAGGCGGGCCTAGTAACAGAGGCCCAGGCCTGGAAGAGGGAGAAGGAAGGAAGAGGAGCGGAGAAGGCTCCAGGAACGAGGAATGAAGGGATCCCAGGGGTGCGGACGGGCGAGTCGCCACCGCACGCCCGAATCCACCTGCGTGGAGGGGTCAGGCCAAAGGGGGAGACCGGTCCCCGAACTAGTGGAGGCAGGAAACGACCCTCAGCTAGAAACCGGAGGCTCTGACATTTTATGTGGCGCAGCCCCTCGCTACACCCGCTAGGAAGGCACCACATAGGGTCAGGGAAACTGGCGCCAAGTTTACCAAGAGGAGGCCCGAGGCAGCCGGACAGAAGGGTTGGTAAGAAAGGCCAGACAAAGGACACACAAAGGGGGTCCTGTGAAGTGCTCCAAAGTTATCTGGGAGTTGTCTGAGCCCCTCACCTGGTGAGCACAGTACGACGTGGGCAGCCGTTACCTGCAGACGTGGTCTGGATAATAAGAACTGTGAGTAAAGGCCCTGGACTGCATCACTGACTCCGTGTCGTTACTGCTGCTGCCCTGCACCATCACCCCCATCCTCCGCATACACTGCCCTGAGGCTATACTCCTCCCGTGGGGAGTTATGCTACGCTCTGCTGCACCCACAACACCAGCCTCAGCGGTCTGCCCTGTAGCGGCGGTTCACTCTGACCGCAATCCACGGGTGGCGTAGTCGGACATTTAAACATCAAAACCACATAAATAGTTCCGCCACTGGTTTGACCGCCCTGAGCCACGGAACCGGGTCGCCGCCACGAAGACTACAACCACCAGCATCCACCAAAAAGGGTCCGGCTCCGGGTGTCCCAAGGCCCAGGGGGTGCGTCAGAACATTTTCATCACCTTTCACAATCACCAATGGGACAAGGCAGGGATGTCCTCTGTCCCCTCTCTTATACATCCTAGTGACGGAGCACCTGCTCTCATCAATTCGCCATAACCCCAATATTAGGTGGATTGAGGTGGGAGGCACCGAGTACAAGTGCTCTCTATTTGCTGATGATGTCCTAGTATATATCACTCAATCACATATATCCATCCATGCTGTTATGGCTGAAATAGATCACTTTGTTACATGGTCAAATTTTAAAATCAATGCAGCGAAGTCTGAGGCCCTCGATGTCTCCCTCCCCAAATCCATATAGGATTCCATCCAGTCCAACTTTCCCTTTGCCTGGCCCTCACAGGGTATCAAATACTCAGGAATTCCTATTCATAGAGACCTCTCCCATCTATGTTATCTTAATTTTGGGCCCTTTATTGAACAATTCCATACAGACCACGGTTGGCAAGTTAGAACTGTAAGATTCACTACGTGAACCGCTGGTGTTTTGTGGAAAAGCACATGTACAACGCGTTCCAAATTATTATGCAAAAAGTGTTTAGGAGTGATAAGGGAAGAATTTGTTTGTTTGTCAGTTAAACTCATTGATGGTGATGTGTGTCAGGGCTCTTTATATCACTGTAAGCAATTGCAGACACCTGTGCTAATTAGTTTGGCAGGTGTGTCCAATGAAAGGCAAGACTACTTAAGAAGGCTCTCTCACATTATTAAGCAGCCTACATTTTCTGCCAAAATGGGAAAGAAAAAGGATGTGTCGGCTGCTGAGAAGCAACAAATTGTGGAGTGTTTAGGTCAAGGCATGACTACAATCAACATTGTGCGATGATCAGGATGAAGTGTCTTGGCAATCAAGAAGTATGTAGCTGATTCACAGTACACACGTGTGCGCGCTGATAAGGGCAAATTGAGGACTCTTTCCTACAGGCAATTACGTCAGGTTGAAAGAGCAGCGGCAAAAAAGCCTTGTCATAGCAGCAGACAAGTTTTTGAAGCTGCTTGTGCCTCCAACGTCCCCCGAACAACAAGATGCAGGGTCCTTCAGAGGTTTGCAGCTGTGCATACGCCATCCTGTCGACCTCCTCTATCCACTTCACACAAGCAGAAACGGCTCCAGTGGGCCAAACATTACATGAAGACTGATTTCAAAACTGTTTTGTTCACGGATGAGTGCCGTGCAGCGCTCGATGGTCCAGATGGATGGAGTGGAGGATGGCTGGTTGATGGACACCCCACGCAAACACGGCTACAGCGCCAACAAGGAGGAGGTGAAGTAATGTTTTGGGCTGGAATCATGGGGAGAGAGATTGTCGGCCCCTTTAGGATCCCTGAAGGCGCTAAAGATGAACTCCATAATGTATGTGGATTTTCTCAAACAGCACTTCCTGCCATGGTTCAAGAAGAAGAACCGTGTATTTCACAGCAAGATCATTTTTCTGCATGATAATGCACCATCTCATGCTGCACATAAAACATCTGCATCTCTGGCTGATATGGGCATAAAAGGGGACAAACTTATGGTGTGACCCTCATGCTCCCCTGACCTCTACCCCATTCAGAACCTTTGGAGCATCATTAAAAGGAGTGTCTATGATGGCGGGAGGCAGTTCACATCTAAGCAACAGCTCTGGGAGGGTATTCTGTCCTCATGCAAAACAATTGAAGCAGAAACCATCCAAAACCTGACAAATTCAATGGACGAGAGAGTTCAGAAGCTCCTTTCGAACAAGGGGTCCTATGTGAAAATGTAACATCACCTAGAATAAAGTTTTGAGTTGAAAACTGTTTGATTTCAGTTTCTAACAACCTGCTAATGCTTATAATTTCAAAAATGACCATTTTTTTGGTCTTTATTAAAATGAAAAGGTTGATCGAAAAGTTTGGGGGATCTAAGAGTGTGGCAACCCAGTAGTCATGATTACTTCGAATTCTGACAATATGAGGGTCATGCTGCAGGTAGTGCAGCAAGAAGGCACTTATGTGTCTTGCGCATCTCGGAGCCCCAAAATTATTTTCCGGGCTAGATGCAGCTAAAAATTATTTTTAATTTTAAATCTGGTGGAGCTTATTATAGATGGCCTAATAGGATCAGTGCTGCACACTGCTACAAAGCCCAAATTATTTTCCAGTCAAGATACAGATAAACATGATTAGTAATTTGAAAGCTTAAAACGTTTGGTAGGGTGATTTTAACCAATCATCAAGCTTTTACTCTCCCCAGGATGACACAGGGGTAGAAAAGTCGTTTCGGATCCATGATTTGTTCATCTTTATGAACGTGAGTCTGTCTACATTATCAGTGGAGAGCCGCATGCGCTTATCTGTCAGCACACCACGAGCAGCGCTGAACACACGTTCAGACAGAACGCTGGCTGCGGGGCATGACAAGATCTCCAAGGCGTAAGTGGCTAGCTCCGGCCATTTATCCAGATTGGAAGCCCAAAAAGAGCAAGGGTCCAGTGACACAGTCGTGGCTTCAATGTTTACTTGGAGATACTCCTGTACCATCGTCTCTAGGCATTGACTATGTGTCAGACTTCTTGTCTCCTGTGGCCTTGCAAAGGATGGGCTAAAAAAGTGGTGAAATGATTCCACAAAATTGATGTTACCAGCAGATACTGTGGTTCTGTTACGGTTTGAGTGCTGAACACTTGACGGTCCCACGGTTGGCAAGTTGGAACTGTGAGATTCACTACGTGCACCACTGGTATTTTGTGGAAAAGCACATGTAAGATTCTGCAACAGTCTCTGCTGATACTCCTGCATGCGTGCATCCCTTTCTATGGCAGGAATAATTTCTGCAAATTTACTTTTGTACCGGGGATCTAACAGTGTGGCAACCCAGTAGTCAGGATTATTTCTAATTCTCACAATTCGAGGGTCATGTTGCAGGTAGTGCAGCAAGAAGGCACTCATGTGTGTTGCGCATCCAGGAGCACCAAGTCACTGTTGTGTTGGTGGCGAGGTAACAATCATGCTTCCTTCCTCTGTCCTCTCCCCCCAACCTCGCACAACAGAAATGTGATCAAGGTCTCCCTCATCTGACGAGTCTTCCATCAGTTCGTCCTCCACTTCTTCCTGGGCTCCTGCACCTTCCTCACTAGTTTGGCTGCTACCATGCGCCCTGGTAAAACCATCTCCCCCACCCTCACATGCCTGCCGCCTTGGTGCTGCCGACCTTCCGGACCTTGCAGATGTTAGCCCTTCCGCATACAACTCCTCCTCCTCTACTTCCTCCACCTCCTCTTGTGCCACCACCTGACTCCGAATTCTGTTTAACATGTGCTCCAGCATGTAAATCACCGGAATAGTCATGCTGATAATGGCATCGTCAGCACTAAACATCTTCGTCGCCATTTCAAAACTGTGCAGAAGGGTGCATAGGTCCCTGATCTGAGACCACTCCTCCAGCGTGATTTGCCCCACCTCTGAATCTCGTTGGCCCAGGCTATACGTCAGAACGTATTGCACCAGGGCTTGTCGGTGCTGCCACAGTCGCTGCAACATGTGCAGAGTTGAATTCCACCGGGTAGGCACATCGCATTTTAGCCGGTGAAGTGGCAGGCCCAACGACTTCTGTAGAGATGTAAGTCGCTGAGCTGCGGGATGCGAACGGCGGAAGTGAGCACACAGCGACCGTGCCCTCTGCAGAAGGCCATCTAGTCTGGGATAGTGGGCTAAAAATTGCTGGACAACCAGGTTCAACACGTGAGCCATACAAGGCACGTGTGTGACATTGCCCCGGCGAAGGGCCGCACCCAGGTTTGCAGCATTGTCGCACACGGCCTTCCCTGGTTTCAGGTCCAGTGGAGACAACCATTCATGAAATTGGTTCTCCAGAGCTGACCACAACTCCTCAGCTGTGTGACTCACATTTCCCAGACATTTCAAAGTAAAAACCGCCTGATGACGTTGAGCCCTACTACCAGCACAGTAAGGAGGTGTGCAGGATCCCTTCTGCGCAGTTAGAAAGCTTGTGGCATGACCAGACAGGCTTTGGGTGCAGGTGGAAGACCGAGAGGAGGTTGAGGAGGCAGAAGCAGTGGAGGAACTTTGACATAAAGAGGATTGACGCAAAACTCGTGGGGACGGCAAGACTTGGACAGCAGCCCCTTGTCCTGCTGTCACCATAGTTACCCAGTGCCCAGTCAGCGACATGTAACGCCCCTGTCCATGCCTACTCGTCCAAGTGTCTGTGGTGAAATGCACCCTGTCACACACAGAGTTTCTCAAAGAAGCGGTGATGTTGTGTGCGACATGCTGGTGGAGCGCAGGCACACCTTTCTTTGAGAAGTAGTGCCGACTGGGCATCTGGTACTGGGGCACTGCGACGGACATAAGGTCTCGAAAATCCTCTGTGTCCACCAGGCGGAAAGGCAGCATTTCTGTAGCCAAGAGCTTGCAGATGGTGAAATTCAACCTCTTAGCTTTCTCATGGCTAGGAGGAAATGGTCTTTTACTTGTCCACATCTGAGGGACCGAGGGCTGGCTATTGTGCTTAGACGGGGTTGATAAGGGTGTCCCCGGCAAACTGCCGGTCTGTGAGGAAGATGCAGGCGGACATGTTAGGTTGCCTTCATCCAAAGGTGGTGCTATCGATGTCGGACAGCGCTCAACACCAGCTGGTGTTACCACCTCCAAAGAAAATGATGACCTGCCAATCACGCTGGCTGTTGCGGGTAAAGAGGTGGCAGGTCTGCGCCCCAAAACAGGTGTGACTGCTGTCCCCCCAGTCACAGAGGATGAAGAGGCCGCGGATGCACAAGATATGGCAGACGGCGGTTGGCCCGGCCGGCTAGGCCGCATTGTAGCACACTGAGCTTCCCACTGCAACTTATGCTTCATGTCCATGTGCCGGTTCATGCATGAAGTACTCAAACTATGTATTTTTTGGCCTCTACTTAGCTTTTGCTGACAAATGTTACAGATAACACGAGTTGGGTCATCTTTATCGATCTGAAAAAATGCCCAGGCTATGCAAGGCTTAGCACCCATGCGACCTGAAGAGCCACCACAACTTGTGGTGAGAGGCAGAGTTGTGTTTGAGGATGCAGTTGTTGACGTGCTTCCAGTACTACGTCTCTGTCCAGGAAGGCGCAACCTGACCTCGTCGTCACTAGCATCTTCCTCCACCTCCTCTGCTGACCTCATCTCTTGGCTGACTGTGGGTTGACAGTAAGTGGGATCTCCGACCTCATCATCATCACCCTGTGCGTTATCACACCCGTCGTCCTCACAGCCAACCTGTTCCTGCCCTGACAAAAAACTAAAGTTGTCGCTCCAATCAGGTATTTGAGTCTTATCATCGTCTTCCTCATTGTCTCCACCAACAGGAGTTACAGTTTGGGAATGAGGGTCTACATTATGGTCAGAACCTTCTGCGTCTGGTCCTGGATCCGACTCATAAAGATTCTGGGCATCAGTGCAGATCATTTCCTCGTCTGGATTCACAGAAGCGCTGGAGTCGACCTCTGATTCCCAGGCTATAGTATGAGTAAACAGCTCTGCA
Organism: Phyllobates terribilis; assembly: GCF_046119375.1. Classification (NCBI taxonomy): domain Eukaryota; kingdom Metazoa; phylum Chordata; class Amphibia; order Anura; family Dendrobatidae; genus Phyllobates; species Phyllobates terribilis. Next base: position 731,146,630 of record NW_027362763.1, on the reverse strand, counting down.
GACTCAACCATCTGTTCTACCTCATACTCAGACGGGCAGCTGGAGATTTGGGAGCTGTGAGGAAGCAAGTGCGATTTGGGTGACACCTTTGAGGACTGGAGTATTTGTGATGTTGAAGTTGATGTGGAGGAGAGCCCACTTAAAGGAGCACTTGATATCCGTTGAAGCACCTGCTGTTTTTGTGCCTCATCTGGAATTTGTAGCGATTGGCGTGGCCGTAAGAAAGGGATCTTATCACATTGTCCGCTAAAAGAAGTAGACATTTTAGTTTGGCTGGAAGATGGTCTTTCTTCTGCAGATGTTACTGTTGCTTTAACACCTACCCCACGGACACAACCTTTTTTCCCCTTCCCAACACGCCTATTCCCCTTTCCACCAGCAGCAGGCCTTTTTCCACTCATTTTGGTGGTTAACTAATTCACAACTCTGGAGTTGTTTGCACAAAAAAACAATGGATGGTAACCGAGCAGAGCTGAGTGGCCAAACTGTGGTATTAGGCCAAAACTATTGGCTGGGTTAGATGCAGAAAAAAATTATTTTGAATTTGCAACCTGATGGAGGTCAGTATAGATGGACTAATAGAACAAGTCCCACACACAGCTAGAAGCCCAAATATTTTTTCAGAGGTAGATGCAGAAAAAAATATATTCAGTTTGCAACCTGATGGAGGTCAGTATAGATGGACTAATACAACAAGTCCCGCACACAGCTAGAAGCCCAAATATTTTTTCAGAGGTACTGTAGATGCAGATAAAAATTAGTTTTAATTTGCAACCTGATGGAGGTCAGTATAGATGGACTAATAGAGAAAGTCCGACACACTACTAGAAGGCCAAATATTTTTTCAGAGGTAGATGCAGAAAAAAATATATTCAGTTTGCAACCTGATGGAGGTCAGTATAGATGGACTAATACAACAAGTCCCACACACAGCTAGAAGCCCAAATATTTTTTCAGAGGTACTGTAGATGCAGATAAAAATTTGTTTTAATTTGCAACCTGATGGAGGTCAGTATAGATGGACTAATAGAGAAAGTCCGACACACTACTAGAAGGCCAAATATTTTTTCAGAGCTAGATGCAGAAAAAAATTATATTCAGTTTGCAACCTGATGGAGGTCAGTATAGATGGATTAATAGAACAAGACCCACACACAGCTAGAAGCCCAATATTTTTTCAGAGGTAGATGCAGAAAAAAATATATTCAGTTTGCAACCTGATGGAGGTCTGTATAGATGGACTAATAGAACAAGTCCCACACACTGCTAGAAGCCCAAATATTTTTTCAGAGGTACTGTAGATGCAGATAAAAATTAGTTTTAATTTGCAACCTGATGGAGGTCAGTATAGATGGACTAATAGAATGATGCTATGCCCAAAAGATTTTACTTCACTAGGTGCAGTAAAAAAATTGGTATTCTATACACAGGTGGTATATCTTGCAACACAGATAGGCTACTCCACTGACTAACACACTCTGCAATAGGCCAAAAAGGATTAGCTTTGCTAGATTCAGCCAAATGCTGTGAAAAAAACTTGCACAGCACTGGCACAGACCTGCCTGGCAAAAACTGATAGGAACTCATGTAACCTAGTCCTGAAAAGGACTCCAATTACAATTAGTCTTTACTCCCACAACCTATCTATTTAAGAGCACAGACCTCCCTGATAAAAGTCGTAGGAAATGCTGTAACCTAGTCCTTAAAAGGACTGCAATCACAACTATTCCCTACTCCCAAGCTATCTGTAGATTTGTGCGAAAATTGGCTTGAAATTAACAATGTATAGCGCACACAGCAACAGCGGTACCGTCTAACACGCAGCTGCAGCAGTGAGAAAATGGTGGCGACGGGGAAAATGGCTTGGTCTTATAGGGCAAGGACATGTGACATACACTGCCAATGACACATGCCCTTGCTTGTGTGAAAAAAAGCACTTCGCTCCGTGTGTGTGCTGCTGATAGGCTGACAGATTGCACCTCCCCACTGTAAATGCGGGAAAGAGAAAAAAAAATGGAGATCTTCATTGTTCCTGCAGAGATCCATCCCCTGCCCCTCCCCCCGCCCCGCTGTACACTCAAACTGCGTATTAACATTAATTTTCATCATTACTGAGAAAAAATCCAGTTATGATTTTGGTGCACGAACAGTTATCGAACATAACCTCGAACAGCCGAATTTTTCTCAAATTGTTTGTGTTCGCCGAACGGCTCGAACACCGCCCAAAACAGCTCGAATTTGAGATTGGCGAACAGTTCGAGTAGAACAACGCTCATCTCTATATATGACATACATGGACCCTTTCACTTGAATTTCCTGTCCACCAATACAACATTTGTAACAAGGCCCTCTGCTGTAGTGTGCAGTTTACAGTTCTAGTCTATTTCTACATGATAGTGGCTTTTTTTTAATACTCAGATTTTATGATCCAGATGCCAATGCTTATTCTGCACCAGTTTTGATAAATGAGGTCCATTTTCCTATATTTATTATTCAGTGTATGCCAGTTTTTGGAATAAAAAAATTTAAAAAAGTCATGGAGTGGAATAATATACTGTATTACTTTTAGCTGTTGGTGTCTTGCTCAGCACAAGTTGAACAAGCAGCCATGGTTTACCTGAAGAGACAAAGGCAACAACTTTTTGACAGATTTCGTAAGCCTTAAGCCAAAGAAAGGCCAAAATCTACACCTGGTCTTAGCAGTTGTACATTTCATGCTCTAGGACATTCGAAAAAATTATGCCAAAAATATTTTGAGGTATGTGCATTTTAAAGGGAATCCTTCAGCAGGTATTTGCTATGTTATCCGAGAGCGGCATAATGTAGGATAAGAGACCCTGATTCCAGCAATGTATCACTTACTGGGATGCTTCTTGGAGTTTTGATAGAATCCCTGTTTTATCTGTTGTAGATGTGGCTGTGGTCAGGATGCTGAGCCGGGTGTTCCCCCGTCTATACCCCTGATTAGCAGCTTCCTGTGTACAGTGTACATCGTCAGCAAGCAGCCAATCAGTGGTGGGGGCTGGGTTATACAGATTAGCCTGACTGCCCTGCATGTGAGACCTAGTCATGCAGTGATAATCTCCTGCTGATAAAACACTGCTTATACTGAAACTACAACTTAGTAATTGACACATCATTGTAAACAATCTCTCTTGCGCTATATTATTCTGCTGTAAAAAAAAAAAATAGCAAAAACCTGCTGACAGATTACCTTCATAAATTTGATGTGAGTTACTTTTTTTTTACACTGGCAAATAAGATAATAGTCCTTATAAATCTCTCATTATTTTTGTTGTATAGATGTACAACTAATTAATTAAGCTAAAATTACATAAATTAGACATTTCCTTTATTAAGTTTCAACAAACCTTGGATAAATCAATAGTACAGACAATTATAAAAAAAACAACTTTATAATATATCTTTTCAGAGATTTTTGCTTTTTTTTTTTATTCCTTTATGGTCCACTTCTTTCCCTTACACCTGCCTCCTGAACTTATTATTCACTAGGAAAAAATATCTCAATTCTGTCTTGCTGAAGACAAGACTGATTGCCAACTCACTTTGCTGTCATGTTACAAAGCTTTTTATAATCTATGTAGAGGTAAGTTTAGGAGGCGAGTCAGGCAGAGTGAAACAATAAGAAGGGGGAGACAGAGAATGGTCGCACTGAGCTTTGTAAGAACTGTTTTTCTCACCACAGTGCTGGATTCACATCTACACTAATCACTACTGCTGTATAATGTCCTCCACTGTCTAGGGGCAGTACTATACATAGTCACTTGGCATCTCTAAAGAGGGCTACAATGAACAGGCTTGGCACTAGCTATTCCATTTACCTGATCCCAGGGGTTGCCCTGGTCTTTACCCTTTAACCCCTATACAGGTATCTGAACTTAACAAGGACTCCTAGTCTGGGGCACACAGCTGCCGTTTGGTGGTACGAACTGGCAAGTAGAATAGTCCAGTAGCCGGGTCAGAACCAGGAGGTCAGTACAGGGACAAAATCATAAGGCAGGAGAGTAGACAAAAAATGAGCAACTGTCAAAAATCGGGAATGTTTAAAAGCAAGATGCTGAGAAGTTCTCTAGGAACAAGTCAAGGTATAACTGGCTGTGGACTGCAGGCTTTCAGGAGCTTAAATAGCTTGCAGCCACTCCCAGGTCACACAAAAGGAAACAAAAATAGAAAAATTAATGCCTGGTCTCCGAGTATGGAGAGAACTACAAATATCTGAGAACACAGAACTAGACTAGTCACCTAGTGTTGTCCGTGACTAAAGTGTGGCACAGCTGGGCAATAGAAGCAGAGACAGGAAGGGCAGACACCAATACAGATGCCACACATTGCTCTGCTGTTGCTTCTGTCTTTGTGCTAACTAAGGAATATTTTTTTGTGTACTGTACTGTGTGTAGGAGACACTGTAGCAAATTGTCTCCTACCAGCTCAGAGTGAATAGAAAATTAGAGATACAAAATAAATAATGGCCAGAAGTAGTTTTATTCCTCATGTGCGTACACCAGAAAGCTTATTCTGAAAAGTTAATTGAAAGTATAGTTAGTTACCCTTTATGTTAATATATCCCTTGTCCATATACAGATCATCCAAACTTGAGCTGTTCATATATTTCATGGTTAAATATTTATTTAATCCTAAATTTCCCCTGTGTATCCTATCGATAGGATAAGTGACACATTTGTGATAAATGAGATTACAACCGCCAGGACCAATCGCAAGAATGAGGATCTGTGGAGCCCCATGTGAACGGCGTGAAGGTTGAGCAAGTGCACCTCAGCTCGATTCATTCTCAATGAAATTGGTGGAAATTGCAGAGCACTGAACTCCGCTATCTCCAGTGGAGGTGACAGAGATGGAGCAGAGGTGATAAAGGTGAAGCCAAGGTGATGGCTAAAAGAAAGGATGTGCCAATCGCATGAAAAAAACTTCTACTTGTATTCTAAAGTACAGCAAAAATGGAAAGTCTAATGATTATATCAGATCAGCAGAAGCAACATATAACATTGGGCTTTTATTTGACAGTTGTGTCACCAATTAAACAGTAAATGCAATATTGTTAAAGGTCATATATATGGTGCTACAATGTGTCAGACATTGGACTTGGATTCAGAAAAATCCTTATTAAAACTTCATTCCGCTATAAAAGACAGCAATATATTCTCAGTATCCTGCACAGACAGGATTATGGCTTTTAAAGCTAATAGCTTCTTCTGGTCATATAACATTGTCAGAGCTAATTATTATCTTTTAAAAACAGATTTATGGGAAAATAAGAAAAGGGAAATGATTTATGAAACATCTATATGAGTTAGATTAGAATAACTGTTGGAAGCCAATAACTGGCTTTTAAGGAAATATTACTGCATCTGTCTGTTAACTCATCGTCAGTGAGGTTTGCGGCTTCTACATTTACACTGAAAGTATTCTTACTTCGGCGTGTGTAGACTGTATCATTTTTAAATAGAAAAGTAAAGTTGGGTGGGAAAAGAGAAAAAAGGTCTGCTTTTTTCCAGAAGCAGCACCACTTTTGTCCATGTACCCATGTTTGGTATTTTAGGTACCCCACCCCCACATTCGTATAAGATAGATAATACCTAACATAGTCTGCGGACAACAGTGGCTCAAAAAAGGCAGACCCTTTTATCTAAACCTAGAAAAATCCCTAACCTTTCTGACATGAGTATTTTTCATTTTTTTGCTTTCATTTTTCTTCCTCGTTTTCTAAGAGCCATAACTTTTTTTTTTCTATTGACTAAGCCCATGTTCCCACATGTTAAATCCTTGTTTTTTCACTATGTTTATTTTTTTTCCCATTTCAATATTCACTGTATGGGATTAATATTTTGATATTTTATTACACACACAATGCTACCAAATTTTTAGTTTTTTTTCAATTTCGCTAAATACATTTCAAAAGAATGGGTGATTTGCATGCCGATAGCATCAAATACTTTCAGGTGTCAGCTGTGTAATACATCTCACTCCTGCATTGCATGGAGCAGGCTCAGAGTTAATTAAAAACAACATTTCAATGCCACTTGGAAGAGCTGTGGAGCCCAGAATAGTTTAACAAGACGGTTTTAATGCCCCTTGGAAGAGACGTGGAGGTCGCAGTGGAATAAAAAGACAATATCAATGCTCCTTGGAAAAGTGGTGGAGGTCACAGTAGCTTAAAAAGACGGTTTTAATGCCCCTTGGAAGAGACGTGGAGGTTGCAGTAGCTTAACAAGATGGTTTTAATGCCCCTTGGAAGAGACGTGGAGGTTGCAGTAGAATGAAAAGACAATATCAATGCCCCTTGGAAAAGTGGTGGAGGTCACAGTAGCTTAACAAGACGGTTTTAATGCCCCTTGGAAGAGACGTGGAGGTCGCAGTGGAATAAAAAGACAATATTAATGCCCCTGGGAAAAGTGGAGGAGGTCGCAGTAGCTTAACAAGACGGTTTTAATTCCCCTCGGAGGAGACGTGGAGGTTGCAGTAGCTTAACAAGACGGTTTTAATGCCCCTTGGAAGAGACGTGGAGGTCGCAGTGGAATAAAAAGACAATATCAATGCCCCTGGAAAAAGTGGTGGAGGTCGCAGTAGCTTAACAAGACGGTTTTAATGCCCCTTGGAAGAGACGTGGAGGTCGCAGTGGAATGAAAAGACAATATCAATGACCCTGGGAAAAGTGGTGGAGGTCACAGTAGCTTAACAAGACGGTTTTAATGCCCCTTGGAAGAGACGTGGAGGTCGCAGTGGAATAAAAAGACAATATTAATGCCCCTGGGAAAAGTGGAGGAGGTCGCAGTAGCTTAACAAGACGGTTTTAATTCCCCTCGGAGGAGACGTGGAGGTTGCAGTAGCTTAACAAGACGGTTTTAATGCCCCTTGGAAGAGACGTGGAGGTCGCAGTGGAATAAAAAGACAATATCAATGCCCCTGGAAAAAGTGGTGGAGGTCGCAGTAGCTTAACAAGACGGTTTTAATGCCCCTTGGAAGAGACGTGGAGGTCGCAGTGGAATGAAAAGACAATATCAATGACCCTGGGAAAAGTGGTGGAGGTCACAGTAGCTTAACAAGACGGTTTTAATGCCCCTTGGAAGAGACGTGGAGGTTGCAGTAGCTTAACAAGAAGGTTTTAATGCCCCTTGGAAGAGACGTGCAGGTCGCAGTGGAATAAAAAGACAATATCAATGCCCCTGGGAAAAGTGGTGGAGGTCGCAGTAGCTTAACAAGACGGTTTTAATACCCCTTGGAAGAGACGTGGAGGTTACAGTAGCTTAATAAGACGGTTTTAATGCCCCTTGGAAGAGACGTGGAGGTTGCAGTAGATTAACAAGATGGTTTTAATTCCCCTTGGAAGAGACATGGAGGTTGCAGTAGCTTAACAAGACGGTTTAAATGCCCCTTGGAAGAGCCATGCAGTACAGCATCTGAAAAACATTATTCCCATTATTGGGGAGTGGGTCTCCCATAGTCTTTGCCTATGCCTTCCAAGCAAAAGCTGTTAAAAATTAGGACGGAGGAACTTGCAATGCTGGCAAACAAGAGCCATGCAGTACAGAATCTTGAAAACATTATTCCCATTATTGGGGAGTGGGTCTCCCATAGTCTTTGCCTATGCCTTCCAAGCAAAAACAGCCAAAAATTAGGATGGAGGAGCTTGCAATGCTGGCAACACGGACCAAGGTCACCTTGGTGGTATAGTGGTGGTGGAGGCTGAGGATAAGGAGAAGAGCAAAATACAGCAGAAATGAGGAAGCGTATACCCTTGTGTGGGTGTGAAGCGGTGCACTGGAATACACATCCCGAAATAACACAGTGGATTTGACTTTATGTTACTCTGCTGTCTTTTGGTGGTGATGAGAAGTCTGGCCCAATCCAGCCCTTGTTCATTTTGATAAGGGTCAGCTTGTCAGCATTGTCAGTTGACAGGCGAGTGCGCTTATCTGTTATAATTCCCCCAGCGGCACTAAAAACACGCTCCGATAACAAGCTAGCGGCAGGGCAGGCCAGGACCTCCAAGGCGTACAGAGCGAGTTCATTCCAAGTGTCCAGCTTGGATACCCAAAAATTAAAAGGCACAGAGGAATCATGGAGGACGCTGTTACGGTCGGCAACGTACTCCCTTACCATCTTTTGAAACTTTCCACTCCTTGTGAGAGTACCCTGCGCCTCAGGGCCTGTAAGCTGGGCGGGTCTCAGAAAACTGTCCCAGAACGTTGACAGTGTTCCCCTGCCTCTGCTGGATTGGAGTTGCGTCTCTCTCGCCTCTACGCCTTGGTTGGGCAACGAACTGTGACCTCTGCCGCTAGCGTGTTCAGATGGGAATTTTTTTAACAGTTCTGCAGCAAGGGCCTCCAGGAACTGCCCCATTTTTGTAGACCTCTCCACCTCAGGAATAAGAGAGTGAAAGTTCTCCTTGTAGCGGGGGTCTAAAAGTGTCACCAACCAGTAATGACTGTCACCCAACATTTTGACAACGCGAGGGTCACGGTTAAGGCAGCGTAACATAAAGTCAGCCATGTGTGCCAGACGGGTAACGGGCAAGACTTCCGTGTCCTCACCAAGATGACGACTGACCATGCTCTCCTCCTCCTCCTCACCCCTGTCCTCAGGCCACTCACGCTGAACTGACGGTATGACAGTTGTACAGGTACTACCGTCTACAGTGCATGATACCAGCTCCTGTTCTTCCTCCTCTCCCTCCTCTCCCTCATTGTCCCCCAATGCACATTGGGATGAGATGAGTCTGGGCTGTGTGTAATCGCCCGCTACGGCTTCTTGATCCATCTCACCATACTCTGGCTGCAATGCCTCCTCTTTAATTCTCTGCAGAGAGCATTGCAAAAGACAGACAAGTGAGATGCTGATGCTAATGATGGCGTCATCGCCACTCACTATCTTGGTGGACTCCTCAAAGTTTGTCAGAATGGTACATATGTCAGACATCCAGGTCCACTCCTGAGGACTTATGTGTGGAGTCTGACCTGAATATCGACGGCCTTGTTGCATCTGGTACTCCACAACAGCTCTCTTCTGCTCACAAATCCTTTGCAACATGTGGAGGTTAGAGTTCCAACGTGTGGGGATATCACACACCAGTGCTGCAAACGCTGCTGCAACACAGCAAGGGTGGCGGAAGCTGTAGCCGACTTGCGAAAATGAGCTGACAGGCGGCGTACTTTGACGAGCAGATCTGGCAACTCGGGGTACAATTTAAGAAACCGCTGAACCACGAGGTTAAGCACATGAGCCAGGCATGGTACGTGTGTGATCTCGCCTCGCCTCAGAGCCGCCACCAGGTTACGGCCATTGTCACACACGACCATGCCTGGATGTAGGTTCAGCGGTCTCAGCCACAGATTTACCTGCTCTTTTACAGCTGTCCACAACTCACAAGCAGTGTGAGGATTATCACCTAGGCTTATGAGTTTCAGCACATCCTGTTGCCGCTTGGCTGAGGCAGTACTGCAGTGCTTCCAGCTTGGAACTGATGTGGAGATATCTGAGATAGAGGCTGAACATGAGGAGTAGGAGGATGATGCGCAGGAGCTGTACACTGTGGGGGCAACTCTGACTGACATAGGGCCCGCAATCCTCGGTGTGGGGAGGATGTGTTCCGTCCCAAGGTCCGACTGGGTCCCGGCTTCCACTATGTTTACCCAGTGTGCCATCAGGGAGATGTACCGTCCCTGGCCACAAGCACTTGTCCACGTGTCCGTTGTCAGGTGGACTCTCCCAGTAACTGCGTTGTTGAGGGCACGGCAGATGTTTTGGGACACGAGCTTGTGTAGTGCGGGGATGGCACACCGGGCAAAAAAGTGTCGGCTGGGGACCGAGTACCGAGGGATGGCCACCGCCATAAGGTTGCGGAAGGATTCCATCTTCACCAGCCTAAAAGGCAGCATTTCCAACGCAAGCAGTCGTGAAATGTGTGTATTTAGGACTGTGGCCTGTGGATCGTTGGCTGCGAATTTGCACTTTCGTTCAAAGCTCTGGGATATGGACAATTGAATGCTGCGGTGGGACGTGGACGTTGATGCTGTTTCTTGAGAAACTGCCATAACAAGTGAAGACTGAGAGGAAGGGGCATCTTTGCATGCAGTATGGACAGGGGATAGCCTTTCACGCACAACAGGGGGTTCTATCACACGCACAACAGCGGAAGAAGCAGTGGTGACACCCGCTGACAGTGGTCGTGGACCCTTGGGTTCGCCCCACAAAGTCGGGTGCTTTGCTGACATGTGCCTGATGATGCTGTTGGTGGTCAGGCTGGTAGTTTTGTCACCCCTGCTGATGCTGCCATGGCAGGTGGTACAAATGGCCTTTTTAAGGTTATCAGCAGAGTCTTTAAAAAAATTCCAGATTCTGGAAGACCTACAGGTTGTACTGGCAACATCCCTTGGGTTGGTGTTACGGCGAACTGTTTCCTGCCTTCTGTGTGCGGCCACCACACTGCTTCTTCCTGCCTGTTGGGGTACTCTGCCTCCCTCACCCTGTGTGCTGCTGGCCTCGCTCTGCATGTCCTCCTGCCACGTTGGGTCAGTTAATAGATCATCCACCACCTCGTCCTCTTCCACTTGCGCACCACGATCCTCCTCCTCACTTCCTGGCAATTGTGTCTCGTCATCGTCCACCTCTTGTGACAAATTGCCAGCGTCGACTTCCTGTGACCGTGGCTGTTCAAATATTTGGGCATCGCTACATGGGATCTCCTCTTCCACCACTTCAAGAGGAGCAGGCGAGGGGCCCAAATCTGGAAATGGACCAGTGAACAGCTCTTCAGAGTGTCCAACTGTGGGATCAGTTGCTGTCTGACGACACTCGGCATGGTGGGAGGAAGGAGCATCAGGGTGAGGAGGAGGATGCGGTTGAGACTCACGGCTACTAAAACTTGACCGTGTGGAAGAAAGACCGGAGATGGTGGTGCCCACGTAGCTGGAAGTATTATCTGCTATCCAATTAATAACCTGTTCACACTGATCAGTTCGCAATACTGGTGTTGTAGTGTGCTTCCCTAGTAATTCGGTCAAGAAGTGGGAACGAGAAGATGTGGCTGTTGGTTGTGGCACATTTTCACCTTGGCCACGGCCCCGTCCTCTACACGAACCATCACCAGAACGTCCAGTTCCACGTCCCTTGCCACGCGCCTTGCCCATTGTAAATGAAATAAAATAGCTTACACTCGCACTATCAATGGAAAAAGGGTAATAAAAAGGAGATTAGAACCGTGAAAGAGGAAAACCACAGTTCTATTTGTCTGGCCTACACCAGAATCTTTTAAACAGATATAATTGTGACTGAACAGACAGGGAGACACTATTACTGTTTGAACCATGGAACTGCAAAACCACAGTTCTAATTTACTGGCATATACCAGACTTTTTTAAATAGATATATTTGGGGCTGAACAGTCAGCAACACACTCAAACTGTTTTTTTTTATGTAAAAAAGACCCAAAAGTGGATAACACAGAGATTTGACCCATGGAACTGCAAAACCACAGTTATAGTTATGTGGCGTACACCAGACTCTTTTAAACAGATATATTGGTGTCTGACCAGTCAGGGGGACACTATTACAGTTTTTTTTTACGGCAAAAAATGGCAAAAACAGGATAATACAGAGATTTGACCCGTGGAACTGCAAAACCACAGTTATAGTTATGTGGCGTACACCAGACTCTTTGAAACAGATATATTGGTGTCTGACCAGTCAGGGAGTCACTATTACAGTTTTTTTACGGCAAAACATGCCAAAAGCAGGATAATAGAGAGATTTGACCTGTGGAACTGCAAAACCACAGTTCTTTTTTTCTGGCCTACACCAGACTCTTTTAAACAGATATATTGGTGTCTGAACAGTCAGGGAGATACTATTACTGTTTTATTTACGGCAAAAAATGCCAAGAGCAGGATAATACAGAGATTTGACCCGTGGAACTGCAAAACCACAGTTATAGTTATGTGGCGTACACCAGACTCTTTTAAACAGATATATTGGTGTCTGACCAGTCAGGAAGACACTATTACAGTTTTTTTTTACGGCAAAAAATGCCAAAAGCAGGATAATACAGAGATTTGAGCCGTGGAGCTGCAAAACCACAGTTATAGTTATGTGGCATACACCAGACTCTTTTAAACAGATATATTTGTGTCTGACCAGTCAGGGAGACACTATTACAGTTTTTTTTACAGCAAAAAATGCCAAAAACAGGATAATACAGAGATTTGACCCGTGGAACTGCAAAACCACAGTTCTATTTTTCTGCCCTACACCAGACTTTTTTAAACAGATATATTGGTGTCTGAACAGTCAGGGAGACACTATTACTGTTTTTTTTTACGGCAAAAAATGCCAAGAGCAGGATAATACAGAGATTTGACCCGTGGAACTGCAAAACCACAGTTATAGTTATGTGGCGTACACCAGACTCTTTTAAACAGATATATTGGTGTCTGACCAGTCAGGAAGACACTATTACAGTTTTTTTTCTTCGGCAAAAAATGCCAAAAGCAGGATAATACAGAGATTTGAGCCGTGGAGCTGCAAAACCACAGTTATAGTTATGTGGCATACACCAAACTCTTTTAAACAGATATATTTGTGTCTGACCAGTCAGGGAGACACTATTACAGTTTTTTTTTATGGCAAAAAATGCCAAAAACAGGATAATACAGAGATTTGACCCGTGGAACTGCAAAACCACAGTTCTATTTTTCTGCCCTACACCAGACTCTTCTAAACAGATATATTGGTGTCTGAACAGTCATAGACACACTAATTTTTTTTTTTTGGGGGGGGGGGGATACCAAAAGGTTAATAAGACGCATATTTGGACAGTCTGACTGAGGGAAAAAAAAAATACAGGATTTAGATGAAAAAAAAAAAAATTTTTCCTGGCCCCTAAGACCGGGGTGATAAGTCTAGCAATTTGACCAACAGGAGCACACAGGACTGTAATGCAGCGTTTGCTGGTATAACCACTGCGTCTCCTATACAGCCTGCCTGATATCTGGGATGGATATTAGTCCTGAGAAGGACTGTTTGTTTGATTTGGCAGGCTTTAGAGACTCTACACTACCTATTTGGCACTATATATCTCTCCGTAACTCAGCAGCACTGACCCTACACTGGCTGATCCAGAGCGACTGTGTCCAAGATGGCGGCGCCCGGTTTTAAATACTCAAGGTGACGCTGTGCGGCCAGCCAATCACTGTAATGCCCTCAAACAACATGGCTGCGGCATTACAGTGACTGGCTGGCAATCCCTGCATGTTCATTGGCTCTGTAAAGAGCGCCAAACGTGCAGGGCGGAGACCCGAGGTCCCGCCCGAGTAACCCGGAAATGCTCGGTGCTCGCCGAACATCCCAAGTATCGTGATGCTCGGGCGAGTAACGAGCAGTGTCGAGCAAGCTCGCTCAACACTAATGATGATCCTTTTGTTCGCTCCAAATGAACTGTCCTGCTGAGCTTTGTACTTAGCTCAATAGAGATCCTGACAAATGTCCTGCAGAGCATTGCACTATGCTCTTGCACTATGTTCAATAGAAATCCAGACAAATGTCCTGCAGAGTATTGCACTGTGCTCAATAGAGATCCTGGCAAATGTCCTGCAGAGACATCCAATCTCACTTGCAGTAGATGACTCACCCAGGGGGAAATGGGGGGAAACTCGGTACCCAGGCCTTGACCTTCTATGGGATGTCACGGCAGTCGGCTCCTGGGGTCACTCTTTAACAAGGGGATTGTTAACAGTTTTGTCTCGTGGCACTGCTGCAGACCTCCGGGGGTGATGGGATGGCAGCTGGGATGTTTCTGCTTCCCACAGGCGGAGTGGGCCCCCGGGGCAGTGTTGATGAAAGGGATGCAGATGGTAATGCTGGGCGCTGTAGTGCAGGCGCGGTAGCGTGGTGGAAATAACTGACGGAGACAGTGGAGTGCAGTCGTCCGAGTTTACTCACAGTTCTTTTAGGTTCCTCGGGTACACTGTCCAAGTGTCAGCCTCCCGCGTCACACTGCGTTTGCCAGGCAGGGGTTCAGCACTCCCTCAAGTATATCAGAAGCATTTAACGGGACCCCCTTTCTTTATGTTCCTTCCTTGACTGACTTCCCACCCTGGTTCTTCTCCCTCCTGCCCTGCGCTCCCCCACACAAAGTCCCGATAGGGTACTCTGAGATCCCTCTGGGCAACCTGGAGTTCCCGGACCTACTTGGTGCCCTTCACGGCGACTTGGGTGAGGTTGTGGCAACTGCACCATGGAAGTGCAGAAGCCTCCGGTTTTCCAGCCGAGACCTGGAGTAATACGGCTGGTCCAGGGACCGGTTCCCTTCCTGCGGCCTGATCCCTCTGATGCTTGGCAGATTCGGGTGCACGGGTACCGTCCTGCACTCACCGTACCCCCTGGGATCCATTCTGTTACCGGAGCCTTCCTCCCTGACTGCCCTCTCACTCCTGGGCCTCTCTTACTAGGCCCTAATATGGAGCGGAGCTCCTGAAGAGACTCTGCTCCTCAGACTGCTCCTCTCCTCTTCTCTCTTTCTGAATCCACCACCTACCCAAGATGGCTTCCCTTTATATATCTATTCTCTAAGTGCTCCCCTGTCCTACGTCCTCCACCCACACCCACTACTGGTTCCCCCTCACTTTGGTTCCCCCCACTCCAGCCAGGGACGGGGCAGCAGAAGAAGTGCATAATGCCCTTCCAGCCAGCCTGGAGTAGTGTAGTGTTGAGTGCAGGTGTTGGGGTCCCAGGGCAGTACTCCATCCTTACCTGAAAGAAGGAGATACAACACCTCTGGGTGAGGTGCAGTACCTCTGTGGCGACTGAACCCTCAGGGGTGCCACATAGAAAATGAAATATTTGTGGAGTCAGTAATACGGCCCAACTCCAGAGTGTCCCAGGAAACGGTTTTAATCACTAAGACCCCAGGCCACATGTTGCTCCTGCTACTCTGAGCAGCCTTTTTTAGGAAATGCTAAGGGCCGCTTCTCTTAATCTCAGCACAGACATTACTCTGCATTAGCAGCTGAGCACACCAAAATCCTTGGTAATACCAATTATGCTCGCAGAAGGGTGAGACCTACATATTGTATGGTGCCGAAGACTTTTTTTTGTTGTATTAGCCTTCATGGCCTAAACCTCCTACTATGGCCTGTAGCGATTCCGTTATTGTTTTACATCGATCACATCTCAAATGTTATTGGTCAGCAACTATAAAAGGATCTGCCAACAGTGGATCTTGATGATTTGCCCAAGTACATTAAGCATGACAGAACATTCCACTGACAACTATTAATACCCTCTGTGATAGCAACCAAAATGTGTAAGTGGGGGGATTTCTGCGCTCATACTCGATACTGAATAAATGTTTTGAAAATTTTCTTTCCATTTTTTCATCACTTTTATATCACTAAAATGTCTATCCATCCTGTGATTTCCATAATTCCACTACTTTTCCTTCTTGGTGTTGCAACTTCAATGTTGAAGAGTGTAGATACAGTGCTGAATTCGATAACCCAAATGTTTTGATAAACTGGCACTGGAGAAAATAGTCAGATCGTCAGTAAGTTGGCCGCTGGTACGGTATTGTCTGTGTGCGTCTCTGCCTTTTGATATCTTTGAAATGCAATAAAAAGATGTTGCTTTCATTGAGATCAGTAAGTCAATATCGTATTCCATCCACTTAAAGGAAATATGTCGTACTTTTTGACTATACCATTAAGAACAAGTATGAAAAATGTAATGCAGCTCTATGCCAATCTGGATGAAAAGAAAGGACATATTTCTGGCTATGTCATAAGAGCACTTTATGCGAAAGGGAACGGCTCGATGTCATTTATATTTCCCTTTCTCTCCATAGTAAAAGCTGAGAATAACTTAAACAAAACACTGGATTCTTTCCAAATTAATTTGCCGTCCGTAATTCATGTTGTAGAATGAGAAAAATGAACCTTGCTGGTAGAAAGCTCTGCCATTAACTTGCCTGTCAAACTCTAAGCTGAAATTATAGTGCACTTAGCAGGCAACCCCTTAATGAATAATTTAGCTTAAAATTAAAGTTCTCTTATTAGTGATAATGATAGCTGAAATCGATAGAGAATGCCCATTTTAATTTCAGTCAGTTTGATTTGCTAAAAAGAAGATAGTTAATTTCCTGCAAAAAAAGTACAGTTCGTGATAAAAATGGCATTGCAGTAAAGTAGTTGTGTGCCTGTGCCGGTTTCTGCACCTTGATATCTTTCCATAGCATTTGTGATTAAAGACACACTCCTCCTCCTCCCATCAAAGTTTTTATCCTCGTAATATATTGCAGTCATCATATTATATAGCACTGTGTACTTACAATTACTAATTTTGCCTTTCTACCCAGTTAATTATTCTAGTTTCCATTAGGTCTATGACATCACTAAAAACTGACTAACTAAATAATTCTAAGCTCTATATAGAAACAGGAGGTCAATTTTCCCTGCATAACTCATGAGTCGCTACAAAAGTCCCTGGCAGAGAGAGGAGGAGGGAGCAACGGGGTCTGGAGTTAAAGAAGGGAATGATAAATGGAGGGAAGAGACTTCCTGTTTCTACATAGAGCAGAGAAAAGAGAACAATAAACTTGATAGAAAGGCAACATGAGCAATTGTAAGTGCACAGTGCTGTATAATATGATGATTACAATACATTAAGAGGATAAAAATTATCATGCGAGAGCTTCTTTAAGCATTATGCAAAGTTCCGATGAAAATTTTAAACTCTGCATTTGTCTGCAAATCTGGGGCAATGCAGCAGAAAAAAATCCACAAAAAAACTGAAGCATAAAGGGCAAGTTCTAAATTCTGCAACTCTTTAATGCAGATGTGCTTACTTGGACCAGTACTTCTCCCATTTGACCAAGGAGTTTTAAATTAGCAGGAGACTGCCAGAGGGATTACACCTAATTTTTGCCCTGAGCTCACAGTCTGATAACATGTGAATGGTGAGTTTTTAGATCTATTCACTTGGCATTGGTGTTGTGTGGTGGCCATTATTGTTGTGATGGTGGGATGGGGCAGAGAGGCTTGGAGCCATGGAGACTTTTCACTGCAGCATGGGTGCTGAGGGGCACCATCGTTGCTCCCCCTGCTGGTGCACTATCACTTCGACAGTGGTTGGCATATGGGGCCGCACCTCTTAGGTCAGCCACCCACTGAGAGGTTCGCTATGACGTGCCAGTGGATTTCATACAGTCTGATCAGAATGTTAAACTAAGAACCTCTTGTTCAGTTTTGTAAATTTTTGCCTAGCGGCCTCAGATCAATGTATGAGTTTTGGATGTGCGGTCCATGTCTTTTTCTACAGCTATGGTCCATAATGCAGAAATATGTTGGACTTTGTTCTAACTACATTTCTTAATTCTCTTGTTCTATACCATCATTGAAGCAGAACAGCAAAATTAACAGAAGTGCCAGGTCACATATATGCCACCCCCAGAGGATAAATAAAAAATCTATTGACTATCATTGGATCTGTCTGGTTTCTGTAATGTTGTCCAATGTCCTGTGCTTTATCAGACAAACTAGCGCAAGATGCTACACTACTTTTCAAGTGATTATGGACAAATCTGTGATGGAGCCTCAAACACAGATATGAACAAAACCTTCAGGTCTATTTACACTGCAAGATTATTGTGAATGAGGATTAGTAGGAATGCTAATTTCATGATAATCGTGCAGTCTAAACAGGCGGCCCGTGTCCCGCTGAATGGTCAGAACACTTGTTTTCAGGTGAAATTATCTTTTGGGCTGCATCAAACATCATTGTTCTTGGCAGCACATTATCATATTTGTAGAAGACCTACGGTTGGAAAATACCTTTTCAGCATCCAAAAGACAAACTCACAACTATTAGGGAGCATTCAGATGGCCATATAAATAGGAAGGCAGTGCACCGACTGGCCAGTGACTCTCCCGACCAAAGCATGACAGCTTCATGCATTTTTATGCAGCCATCACACTTGGGTCAGGACAGCCGCCGACCAGTCTGTGCACTGCTTTCCAATTACAGTCCCTTTAATTCTGATTTTGCCTTTAGAAACATGTAATGAGTGAGCACAATCTGGAAAATGAATAAAGGAAATGCCAGTCAGACACTGTGTTGACCTATGGACACTCCTATATTTCAGTAGCCATAAGACGCTCACATTACTGATTTCTCAGTAAAGGAGGAACAGACTGGCCATGTAAAGGTATTGCTGGTTTTGTCTTTGAAAGTTATACATGCCCATGTAAATAATTTGGGGTGTGAAATCCTGCTGACAGATTCCCTTTAAGTATAAAAACAAAATATATAAATTTGATAAATAATATCATATAAAACTACAACTTTTTCTGTCCAAAGAAACAAATCATATTACCACAATGGCATCGGAAAAAGAAAAAAAAAAAGTTATGGCTCTTGGAAAAAGCACAGAAAAAAAATGCGAATATAAAGAAAAATTAGCTCAGATGCAACATGTTGATATCACTCCTATACGGGGATTTGACTTTCACTGCAGCAGAAAATAATCTAAGTTGTCTTATTATTCCGAAAAAAAACTTGACCACCTTTAGATTGACGAATATGATAGATAGATAGATAGATAGATAGACAGACAGACAGATAGATGATAGATAAATAGATAGATAGATAAGGGCTTAATATTGACTTTAAATTACATGCAATAGTATAAATCCCTCCTTGATATGGGAGCCGGTTGCTCTAATTCTATATGAGGTAGTGGAATATTTTCTGTAAAATGTTTTATGATGCATTTTTTGACATATATTAACTAGTGATGAGCGAGCATACTCGCAAGTACTCGGTGCTCGCCCAGGCATCTCAGTACTCGAGATGCTCGGAGCTTGCGGAGTACTTCCAAGATGCTCGGGCGGATGCTTGGGTCCCCTCCCTGCATGTTTGGCACTCTTTAGAAAGCCAGTCAACAGGCAGGGATTGTCTGCCAAACACTGTAATGCCGCAGCCATGTTGGTTGTGGCATTACAGTGATTGGCTGGCCGCACAGCGTCATCAGGTTTATATCAGACCTGGCGCCGCAGTGCTTGTCACAGTCTACTCCGCAATCAGGCAGTGTAGGGAGAGGTGCTGCTGAGCTAGGGAGAGATTTGGTTGTTTCTTAGTTAGTGTAGGTATTCCATAAGATTCTCTACATATCCATCTCAACTAACAATCCTTCTCAGGACTAATCCAGCTGCAGAGATATCAGTGCTAGGCAGACAGGCAGGGTATATAGCAGACTGCAGTGCACATAACACTGGGTCCATTGCAGTTCTGTCTGCTGGTGCTTTTACAGATATTTGTAGAAATAGCCCCAGGTATCAGGGACCAGGAATAATTTTGTTTTGGATCTTAATCCTGGTTATTTGCTTAAAAAGCAATCCAGAGAACACTGTTTTTCTACGCCATTTGCTTGTTGGCACTGCAGAATACAACCAGGTCCTCTCCATATTACAGCGCTAAAAATCCAGCTAATTAAAACTGTGGTTTATCTGTCACACAGATCACATATAATTGCGCTGAAAATTCTGCCATTTCTGGCCTCCTTTGAAATTTTGTTGCAGTGTGTCAGCGAAGTTATTGACACGAGGTCGCTGTTAAAAATAGTTACCTACAGGCCAGCTATTTAAAACTGTGGCTTGTCCGTCACACGGAGCACATATAAGTTCACTGAAAATTCTGCCATTTCTGGCCTCCATTAAAATTTTGTTTCAGTGTGTCAGTGAAGTTATTGACACCAGTTTCCTGATAAAAATAGTTACCTACAGGCCAGCTATTTAAAACTGTAATTTGTCCGTCACAAGGATCACACATAAGTTTGCTCAAAATTCTTCTATTTCTGACCTCCATTAAAATTTTGTTTCAGTGTGTCAGCAAAGTTATTGACACCAGTTTTCTGTTAAAAATAGTTACCTACAGGCCAGCTATTTAAAACTGTGGTTTGTCCGTCACACGGATCACATATAAGATCGCTGAAAATTCTGTCATTTCTGGCCTCCATTAAAATTTTGTTTCAGTGTGTCATCGAAGTTATTGACACCAGTTTGCTATTAAAAATAGTTACCTACAGGCCTGCTATTTAAAACTGTGGTTTGTCCTTCACACGGATCACATATAAGTTCGCTCCAAATTCAATCAATTGTAGTAAGTGTGGAAGATATTGTCCTCCAGTTAAAATGGGCAAGGTGCGTGGCAAGGGATGGGGAACTGGACGTGATGGTGATGGTGCATGCAGAGGCCGAGGCCGTGGGCAAGCTGAAATTGTGCCACAACAAACACCCACATCTTCTCGGCCGACCTTCCTGTTCCAATGACTAGAGGACCGCAGCACACCACTATTGTCTTTCACACAGTCAAGTCTCAGTAGCCGTGAGTCTGGACCGCATAATCCTCACCCTGATCCTCCTTCCTCCTACCATGCCGAGTGCCCAGAGACAACTGATCCCACACTTGGACACTCCGAAGAGCTGTTCACTTTTCCATTTATAGATTCGGGCCTCTCACCTGGTTCACTTGAAGCTGGGCAAGAGGAGATCGCATGTAGCGATGCCCAAATATTTGAGTAGCCACGGTCATATAAAGGCGACGGTGGGAAAGTGTCACAAGAGGTGGACGATGATGAGCCGCAATTGCCAGAAAGTTAGGAGGAGGACCAGGGTGCGGAAGTGGAAGACGAGGTGGTGGATGATATAGTAACTGACTCAATCTGGCAGGAGGACATGCAAAGTGAGGATAGCAGCACACAGGGGGAGGGAGGCAGAGCACCCCAACAGGCTGTAAGAAGCAGTGTGGTGGCTGCAGACAGAAGGCAGTCATCCTTTCCCTGTAACACCAACACAAAGGAAGTTGACAGTACAATTGTTAGGTCTTCCAAAGTCTGGTTCTTATATAAAGACTCTGCCAATAACCCGAAAAAGGCCATTTGCACCACCTGCCAGGCCAGCATCAGCAGGGGTAGAAAAACTACCAGCCTGACCACCACCAGCATGATCAGGCACATGGCAGCAAAGCACACGACTTTGTGGGCTGAACCCCAGGGTCCAGGAACAGTGTCTGCAGGTGACACCACTGCATCTTCTGCTGTTGTGTGTGCAAGCCAATCCCTTGTCCATAGTGCATGCGAAGATGCCTCCTGCCCTGCATCTGTTGTTGCACACTCTCACCTAGCACCATCAGCAAGCACGTCCACGTCCTTGTCCCAGTGCAGCGTTCAGTTGTCCATACCCCAGTCCTTGGAACGCAAGCACAAATACACAGCCAACGCCCCACAGGCCACAATACCAAATTCACACATTTTGCAACTACTTGGCTCGAAATGTTGCCTTTTAGTCTCATGGAGATGGAAGCTTTCCACAACCTGATAGCAGCGGCCGTCCCTCGGTACTCGGTCTCCAGCCACTACTATTTCTCCCGGTGTGCCGTCCCCGCATTACACAAGCACGTGTAATCCCACAACATTAGTTGTGCCCTCAACAATGGAATTACTGGGAAAGTCCACCTAACCACGGACATGTGGACAAGTGCTTGTGGGCAGGGACGGTACATCTCGCTGACGGCACACTGGGATTACATAGTGGAAGCCAGGAGTCAGTCGGACCTTGGGACGAAACACATCCTCCCGACGCCGAGGATTGTGGGCCCTTGGTCAATCAGGGTTGCCCCCACAGTCTACAGCTCCTGCACCTCATCCTCCTCAGCCTCCTCATCCTCTTCAGCCTCCATCTCCAAAATTACCACATCAGTCACCAGCTGGAAGCACTGCAGCACTGTCTCAGCCAAGCGGCAACAGGCTGTGCTGAAGCTAATATGTTTAGGTGACAAACCACACAATGCTGAAGAGTTGTGGACAGCTCTGTAAGAGCAGGCAGATCTGTGGCTGACACCGCTGAACCTACAGCCAGGCAGGGTCGTGTGTGACAATGTCCGGAACCTGGTGGTGGCTCTGAGGCGAGGCAAACTCACACATGTACCATGCCTAGCCCATGTGCTTAACCTCGTGGTTCAGCGGTTTCTCAAAATCTACCGGGAGCTGACGGATCTGCTTGTCAAAGTACGCCGCCTGTGTGCCCATTTTAGAAAGTCAGCTACAGCTTCCACTACCCTTGCAATGCTTCAGCAGTGTTTGCAGCTTCCGGCACACCGACTGGTGTGTGATGTCCTCACACATTGGAACTCTACACTGCAGATGTTGGGAAGGATTTGTGAGCAGAAGAGGGCACTTGTTGACTACCAGCATCAACAAGGCCGTTGGTATGCAGTTCAGACTCCTCACATAAGACCTCAGGAGTGGACATGGATGTCAGACATATGTACCATCCTCCAAAACTTTGAGGACTCCACCAAGATGGTGAGTGGTGATGACGCCATAATTAGCGTCACCATCCCACTTCTCTGTCTTCTGAAACGCTCTCTGCTCACAATCAAGGAGGTTGCATTGCAGGCGGAGCAGGATGAGATGGATGGAGGAAGGAACCATACAGGGTGATTACACACAGCCCAGCCTCATCTCATCCCAACGTGGATTGGGTGACAATAAGGAGGAGGAGGAGGAAGAACAGGAACTGGTTTCATGCACTGCAGACGGTACTACCTGCACACCTGTCATACCATCTGTTTAGAGTGAATAGCCTGGGGACAAGGAGGAGGAGAGCATGGTCAGTTGTCCTCTTGGTGAGGACACGGAAGTCTTTCCTGTTAGCAGTCTGGCGCGCATGGCTGAGTTTATGTTACGCTGCCTTTCCTTTGACCCTCGCATTCTCAAAATTTTGGGTGACAATCATTACTGGTTGGTGACACTTCTAGACCCATGCTACAAGGAGAACTTTCTATCACTTATTCCTAAGGCGGACAGGTCTACAAAAATGGGGCAGTACCAGAAGGCCCTTGTTGCGGAACTATTAAAAAAATTCCCATCTGAAAATGCTGGCGGCAGAGGTCACAGTTCATTGGACAAACAAGGAGTACAGGCGAGAGAGACACAACTCCAATCCAGCAGAGGCAGGGGAACACTGTCAAAGTTCTGGGAGAGTTTTCTCAGCCCCTCCCATCACACAGGCCCTGAGGCGCGGGGTACTTTCACAAGGAATGCAAAGTTTGGGAAGATGCTGAGGGAGTACCTTGCCGACCTTACCAATGTCCTCCGTGATTCCTCTGTGCCTTATAATTATTGGGTATCCAAGCTGGACATGTGGCATGAACTGGCTCTCTACGCCTTGGAGGTCCTGGCCTGACCTGAAGCTAGCGTTTTGTCAGAGCGGGTTTTTAGTGCCACTGGTGGCATTATAACTGATAAGCGCATCCACCTGTCAACTGAAATTGCTGACAGGCTGACTCTTATAAAAATGAACAAGGGCTGGATTGGGCCAGACTTCTCAACACCACCGAATGATAGCAGCATAACATAAACTCAAATACAGTGTCTTTTTTAGGAAGGTGTATTCCCATGCACCTCTTCACACTCAGACATGGGTATACGCTTCCTGATTTTGGCTATTTTTCCTTGTCCTCCTCCTTCTCCTCATCCTCATCCTCCACCCCCATATCACCAGGGTGACCGTGGTCCGTGATGCAACACCCACATAATTTTTTTAAAGGGTGTTTATGATGCCGTAAAAAAAAATTCTTATACAGTATGTTCATGTATATCCTCCAGGGGTAAATGTTTGTCAGCCCATACACTTAGTGCATGGGCATTACAAGTATAGGAGACCCACTCCTTTCTAATGGGAACATTTTTTTATGTGGACCTCTTCCACGTCTTTTCCAAGGGTCAATGGAGTGGTTCCTCATTATTGGCAGCCCTTGCATTCACTGCATCAGCAAACACAATGGGAGACTCACTTCCTAATAATAGGAGCATTGTTTTCTGTATTAACTAGTGATGAGCGAGCATACTCGCAAGTACTCGGTGCTTGCCCGGGCATCTCAGTACTCGAGATGCTCGGAGCTTGCGGAGTACTTCCAAGATGCTCGGGCGGATGCTTGGGTCCCCTCCCTGCATGTTTGGCACTCTTTAGAAAGCCAGTCAACAGGCAGGGATTGTCTGCCAAACACTGTAATGCCGCAGCCATGTTGGTTGTGGCATTACAGTGATTGGCTGGCCGCACAGCGTCATCAGGTTTATATCAGACCTGGCGCCGCAGTGCTTGTCACAGTCTACTCCGCAATCAGGCAGTGTAGGGATAGGTGCTGCTGAGCTAGGGAGAGATTTGGTTGTTTCTTAGTTAGTGTAGGTATTCCATAAGATTCTCTACATATCCATCTCAACTAACAGTCCTTCTCAGGACTAATCCAGCTGCAGAGATATCAGTGCTAGGGAGGCAGGCAGGGTATATAGCAGACTGCAGTGCACATAACACTGGGTCCATTCCAGTTTGTCTGCTGGTGCTTTTATAGATATTTGTAGAAATAGCCCCAGGTATCAGGGACCAGGAATAATTTTGTTTTGGATCTTAATCCTGGTTATTTGCTTAAAAAGCAATCCAGAGAACACCGTTTTTCTACGCCATTTGCTTGTTGGCACTGCAGAATACAGCCAGGTACTTTCCATATTACAGCGCTAAAAATCCAGCTAATTAAAACTGTGGTTTGTCTGTCAAACAGATCACATATAATTGCGCTGAAAATTCTGCCATTTCTGGCCTCCATTGAAATTTTGTTACAGTGTGTCAGCGAAGTTATTGACACGAGGTCGCTGTTAAAAATAGTTAACTACAGGCCAGCTATTTAAAACTGTAATTTGTCCGTCACAAGGATCACACATAAGTTTGCTCAAAATTCTTCTATTTCTGACCTCCATTAAAATTTTGTTTCAGTGTGTCAGCAAAGTAATTGACACCAGTTTCCTGTTAAAAATAGTTACCTACAGGCCAGCTATTTAAAACTGTAATTTGTCCGTCACAAAGATCACACATAACTTCGCTCAAAATTCTGCTATTTCTGACCTCCATTAAAATTTTGTTTCAGTGTGTCAGCAAAGTTATTGACACCAGTTTTCTGTTAAAAATAGTTACCTACAGGCCAGCTATTTAAAACTGTGGTTTGTCCGTCACACGGATCACATATAAGTTCGCTGAAAATTCTGTCATTTCTGACTTCCATTAAAATTTTGTTTTAGTGTGTCATCGAAGTTATTGACACCAGTTTGCTATTAAAAATAGTTACCTACAGGCCAGCTATTTAAAACTGTGGTTTGTCCGTCACATGGATCACATATAAGTTCACTCCAAATTCAATCAATTGTAAGTATGGAAGATATTGTCCTGCAGTTAAAATGGGCAAGGTGCGTGGCAAGGTACGGGGAACTGGACGTGATGGTGATGGTGCATGCAGAGGCCGAGGCCAGGGGCAAGCTGAAATTGTGCCATAACAAACACCCACATCTTCTCGCCCGACCTTCCTGTTCCAATGACTAGGGGAACGCAGCACACCACTATTGAACCCAGAGCAGTGTCAAAAGGTTGTTGGTTGGATAGCAGATAATGCTTAGAGTCACTTTGCCACCACCACCACCCTGTCTTCCACATGGTCAAGTCTCAGTAGCTGTGAGTCTGGACCGTATATTCCTCACCCTGATCCTCCTTCCTCCTACCATGCCGAGTGCCCAGAGACAACTGATCCCACACTTGGTCCTAAGGCGGACAGGTCTACAAAAATGGGGCAGTACCAGAAGGCCCTTGTTGCGGAACTATTAAAAAAATTCCCATCTGAAAATGCTGGCAGCAGAGGTCACAGTTCGTTGGACAAACAAGGAGTACAGGCGAGAGAGACTCCAATCCAGCAGAGGCAGGGGAACACTGTCAAAGTTCTGGGAGAGTTTTCTCAGCCCCTCCCATCACACAGGCCCTGGGGCGCGGGGTACTTTCACAAGGAGTGCAAAGTTTGGGAAGATGCTGAGGGAGTACCTTGCCGACCTTACCAACGTCCTCTGTGATTCCTCTGTGCCTTATAATTATTGGGTATCCAAGCTGGACACGTGCCATGAACTGGCTCTCTATGCCTTGGAGGTCCTGGCCTGACCTGAAGCTAGCGTTTTGTCAGAGCGGGTTTTAGTGCCGCTGGTGGCATTATAACTGATAAGCGCATCCGCCTGTCAACTGAAATTGCTGACAGGCTGACTCTTATAAAAATGAACAAGGGCTGGATTGGGCCAGACTTCTCAACACCACCGAATGATAGCAGCATAACATAAACTCAAATACAGTGTCTTTTTTTGGAAGGTGTATTCCCATGCACCTCTTCACACTCACACATAGGTATACGCTTCCTGATTTTGGCTATTTTTCCTTGTCCTCCTCCTTCTCCTCATCCTCATCCTCCACCCCCATATCACCAGGGTGACCGTGGTCCGTGATGCAACACACACATATTTTTTTTAAAGGGTGTTTATGATGCCCGTAAAAAAAAAATTCTTACACAGTATGTTCATGTATATCCCCCAGGGGTAAATGTTTGTCAGCCCATACACTTAGTGCATGGGCATTACAAGTATAGGAGACCCGCTCCTTTCTAATGGGAACATTTTTTTAAGTGGACCTCTTCCATGTCTTTTCCAAGGGTCATTGGAGTGCTTCCACATTATTGGCAGCCCTTGCGTTCACTGCATCAGCAAACACAATGGGAGACTCACTTCCTAATAATAGGAACATTGTTTTCTATATTAACTAGTGATGGCAAGCATGCCTGCGCTCTGCAGTGTCTATGAAGGATGGCATGCTGGATGGCAGCGCTCAGCTGCGATCCAGCCTGTCATCTCAATGCCATCCCAGGGTGGGAGAATTCTCCTGCTGAAGCGCTGAGCACAGGAGAATTCTCCCAAGCTGTCAGTGACGTGCATGAGGTGAGCTGAGTTCATTGGACATGACCTCGGCTCATCTGGATGCCGTCACAGCCGGACACTGCAGAGCGCAAGCATGCCTGCGCTTCTCAGTGTCTGCGGCATGGCAAGCTGGATGGCAGCTTTCGGCTGCGATCCAGCCTGTCATGTCAATGTAGCAGGGCTGGAGCCGTCCTGGGAACCATGGAAAGGTAAGGATGAGGTTGCTTTATTATTTTACTTTTATTGCCGAAGACATTGGCTACAGCTGGAATGGGCGTGATGGTAAGTATAGTTCAATTTAGAACATTAAAAAATTGTGTGTTTATTTCAATTAAAGGACTTTATTCTGGGTGTTGTGTTTTCTTAAATACTTTACTAGAAATTCATGGCGGTCATGTCTAATATTGGCGTGACCCCATGAATTTCGGGCTTAGGGCCAGCTGATAATGCCAAGCTGGCCCTAACCCCTTTATTACCCAGTGAGCCACCACACCAGGGCCCTGGATGAGTTGGGAACAGCGCCAGAAGATGGCGCTTCTATGAACGCGCCATTTTCTGGGGTGGCTGCGGACTGCAATTTGCAGCGGGGGGGGGGGGCAGAAAGCTTGGGCCTCCCTGCGCTGCAGATTCCAGCCCCCAGCTTCCTAGTTGTACCTGGCTGGACACAAAAATAGGGCGAAGCCCCACGTATTTTTTTTTTAATTATTTCATGAAATTCATGAAATAATTAAAAAAAAAAGGGCTTCCCTATATTGTTGTGTCCGGCCAGGTACAAATAGGCAGCTGGTGGTTGGGGGCAACCCGTTCCTGTACCCAACTCATCCAGGGCCCTGGTGCGGTGGCTCACTGGGTAATAAAGGGGTTAGGGCCAGCTTGGCATTATCAGCTGGCCCTAAGCCCGAAATTCATGGGGTCACTCCAATATTGGACATGACCGCCATGAATTTCTAGTAAAGTATTTAGAAAAACACAACACCCAGAATAAAGTACTTTAATTAAAATAAACACACAATTTTTTAATGTTCTATATTAAACCAGACTTACCATCACGCCCATTCCAACATCATCCTTACCTTTCCATGGTTCCCACGACGGCTCCAGCTCTGCTACATTCACATGACAGGCTGGATCGCAGCCGAAAGCTGCCATCCAGCTTGCCATGCTGCAGACACTGAGAAGTGCAGGCATTCTTGCGCTCTGCAGTGCCCGGTTCTGAAGGCATCCAGATGAGCCAAGGTCATGTAAAATGAACTCAGCTCACCTCATGCACGTCACTGACAGCGTGGGAAAATTCTCCTGCGCTCAGCGCTTCAGCAGGAGAGTTCTCTCACGCTCACTGCAAGCGCAGGAGAATTTTCCCACGCTGTCAGTGACGTGCATGAGGTGAGCTGAGTTCATTGGACATGACCTCGGCTTATCTTTATGCCGTCACAGCCAGACAATGAGGAGCGCAAGCATGCCTGCGCTTCTCAGTGTCTGCGGCATGGCAAGCTGGATGGCAGCTTTCGGCTGCGATCCAGCCTGTCATGTGAATGTAGCAGAGCTGGAGCCGTCGTGGGAACCATGGAAAGGTAAGGATGATGTTGGTTTATTATTTTACTTTTATTGCAGAAGACATTGGCTTCAGCTAGAATGGGCGTGATGGTAAGTATGGATTAATTTAGAACAATAAAGAATTGTGTCTTTATTTCAATTAAAGGACTTTATTCTGGGTGTTTGTGGGTTTTTTTAACTTTGACTATGGGGTTAGTAATGGGGGTGTCTTATAGACGCCTCTCCATTTCTAACCTGGGCTTGATGTCAGCTGGCATTATAAGCTCACATCAACCCCAGCCCTATTACCCCACTGCCACCGGTACAGGGCAGTGGGAAGAGCGAGGCTAAGTGCCAGAATTGGCGCATCCTATGGATGTGCCATTTCTGGGGCGGCTGACGGCTGGTGTTTCTAGCCTGGGAAGGGGCCAATATTCATGGCACCCTTCCTGGGCTATTAATATCAGCCCCCAGCTGTCTGCCTAGCCTTTGCTAGCTATTAAAATAGGGGGGACCCCACGTCATTTTTTTGGGGGTCCCCCATTTTAATAGCTAGTAAAGGCTAGGTATTCAGCTGGGGGCTGATATTAGTATCCTGGGAAGCTCTGTGGGTATTACCCCCTTCCCAGGCTTCAAACATCAGCCCCAGCGGTCTGCTTAACCTCCACTAGAGACTAAAATTACAGGGAACCCCACGCCAATTTTTTTTTTAATAAATCCTTTATTTTAACACTAAATGACAAGTACAGTAATCAACACTATCACTGTACTTCTTATATATGTGATTGACATGTTTCTATGTATCTAATCTATGTGTGATGCTCTATTCTTTCTATTCTAAATTGTCGGGTACTGATGCTGAATTGCCGGCCGGCTTTTTTAAAGAGATGGTGCATGAAAACACTATTATTTTTTTTAATAAATCCTTTAACACTAAATGACAAGTACAATAAGCAACACTGTCACTGTACTTCTTATATATGTGACTGACATGTTTCTATCTATCTAATCTATGTGTGATGCTCTATTCTTTCTGTTCTACACTGTGTGCAGAATTATTAGGCAAGTTGTATTTTAGAGGATTATTTTTATTATTGATCAACAACTATGTTCTCAATCAACCCAAAAGACTCATACATATCCAAGCTTAATATTTTTGGAAGTCGGAGTGTTTTTTTTTTAGATTTGGCTATCTTAGGAGGATATCTGTTTGTGCAGGTAACTATTACTGTGCCGAATTATTAGGCAACTTAATAAAAACCAAATATAATCTCATCTCACTTGTTTATTTTCACCAGGTAAGCCAATATCAGTGCGCAAAATTTAGAAATAAACATTTCTGACATGCAAAAACAAAAACAAAAAAAATTAGTGATCAATATAGCCACCTTTCTTTATGATGACACTCAACAGCCTTCCATCCATAGATTCTGTCAGTTGCTTGATCTGTTTTCGATCAGCATTGCATGCAGCAGCCACCACAGCCTCCCAGACACTGTTCCGAGAAGTGTACTGTTTTCCCTCCCTGTAGATCTCACATTTTATGATGGACCACAGGTTCTCTATGGGGTTCAGATCAGGTGAACAAGGGGGCCATGTCATTATTTTTTCTTCTTTTAGACCTTTACTGGCCTGCCACACTGTAGAGTAGTTGGATGCATGTGATGTAGCATTGTCCTGCATGAAAATCAAGTTTTTCTTGAACGATACCGACTTCTTCCTGTACCACTGCTTGGAGAAGTTGTCTTCCAGAAACTGGCAGTAGGTCTGGGAGTTGAGCTTCACTCCATCCTCAAACCGAAAAGGTCCCACAAGTTCATCTTTGATGATACCAGCCCATACCAGTACGCCACCTCCACCTTGCTGGCGTCTGAGTTGGAGTGGAGCTCTCTGCCCTTTACTGATCCAGCCTCTGGCCCATCCATCTGGCCCATCAAGAGTCACTCTTTTTTCATCAGTCCATAAAACCTTTGAAAAATCAGTCTTAAGATATTTCTTGGCCCATTCTTGACGTTTTATCTTATGTTTCTTGTTCAAAGGTGGTCGTTTTTCAGCTTTCCTTACCTTGGCCATGTCCCTGAGTATCGCACACCTTGTGCTTTTTGATACTCCAGTAACGTTGCAGCTCTGAAATATGGCAAAACTGGTGGCGAATGGCATCTTGGCAGCTTCACGCTTGATTTTCCTCAATTCATGGGCAGTTATTTTGCGCCGTTTTGGCCAACATGCTTCTTGCGACCCTGTTGGCTATTTGCCATGAAACACTTGATTGTTTGGTGATCACGCTTCAAAAGTTTGGAAATTTCAAGACTGCTGCATCCTTCTGCAAGACATCTCACAATTTTGGACTTTTCAGAGCCCGTCAAATCTCTCTTCTGACCCATTTTGCCAAAGGAAAGGAAGTTGCCTAATAATTAAGCACACCTTATATTGGGTGTTGATATCATTAGTCAACACCCCTCCTCATTACAGAGATGCACATCACCAGATTTACTTAAATGGTAGTTGGCTCTCAAGCCTATGCAGGTTGGAGTAGGACAACATGTATAAAAAGTATCATGTGATCAAAATACTAATTTGCCTAATAATTCTGCACACAGTGTAAATTGTCGGGTACCGGTGTATGCCGCTGCTGAATTGCCGGCCGGCTTTTTTAAAGACAGTGTCTTCTGAGCAGTTTGCAAGCTTTTGGACAGCTTTGAAGGTGTTTTCTATGTGTTTCAATATGTTTTTGTTTGCCTGCCATTGGTTTTAACGGTGTTCGACGGTGTTCTAAGGTGTTCGACGAACAGTTCCACGAACATCCCAGTGTTCGACGAACCGAACCGAACCCGAACACTATGGGGGTGGCTCAACACTACTCGATACTCACCCGACCATCTCACTATTCGGGATGTTCGGCGAGCACCGATCATTTTCGGGTTACTCGGGCGGGAGATCGGGTCTCCGCCCTGCATGTTTGGCGCTCTTTACAGAGCCAATGAACATGCAGGGATTGCCAGCCAGTCACTGTAATGGCGCAGCCATGTTGGTTGTGGGCATTGCAGTGATTGGCTGGCCGCACAGCGTCACCTCGAGTATTTAAAACCGGGCGCCGCCATC
Organism: Phyllobates terribilis; assembly: GCF_046119375.1. Lineage (NCBI taxonomy): Eukaryota > Metazoa > Chordata > Amphibia > Anura > Dendrobatidae > Phyllobates > Phyllobates terribilis. Next base: position 731,115,141 of record NW_027362763.1, on the reverse strand, counting down.
TTGTACACAGTCGCTCCGGATGAGACAGTGTAAGGAGAGTGCTGCTGAGCTAGGGAGAGATTTATACTGCGAAATAGGTAGTGTAGGGTCTCTAAAGCCTGCAAAATCAAACAAACAGTCCTTCTGAGGACTAATATCCATCCCAGATATCAGGCAGGCAGACAGGCTGTATAGGAGACGCAGTGGTTATACCAGGGGTCTCAAACACACGGCCCGCGGGCCGCATGCGGCCCCTCCGGCTGCTTCTTGCGGCTCGCAGGCACAGACCCCATAACTATCGCGGCTTTCTCCAGCAGCCGCCGACATCAGCGCTGTAATGCAGTGTTTTGCCACGCAGAGATCGGCTCTCTGCACAGCAATACCAGTGTCAGCCGCCGGCCTATCAGAGGCCAGTAGCTGACCTCAACGTCCCAGCGCAGTGGCGTATGACCTCACTGCCATGCGCAGATGTCAGCTGCTGGCCTCTGATAGGCCAGCGGCTGACACTGGTATTGCTGTGCAGAGAGCCGGTCTCTGCGCGGCAATACTCTGCATTACAGCGCTGATGTCCGCGGCTGCTGGAGAGAGCCGCGATCATTACGGGGTCTGTGCCTGTGGGCCACAGGTGCAGAAAGGATGCTGAGGGAACGGAGGACAGGTGAGAATTTTTTTTTCTCTGTCATGTGAAATACAGCACAGGGGACCTGTGCTCAGTATCGGGGGGGCACTGTGCACAGTATGGGGGGGGACAGGGACCCTGAGCGCTGTATGGGGGGGATGGGGACCGTGAGCGCTGTATGGGGGGCACGGGGACCCTGAGCGCTGTATGGGGGGATGGGGACCCTGAGCGCAGTATGGGGGAGGACGGGGACCCTGACCGCAGTATTGGGGGGGGAGACGGGGACCCTGAGTGCAGTATGTGGGGGACAGGGACCCTGTGCGCAGTATGGGGGGGCGGCCCCGTGCGCAGTATTGGGGGAGGACCTGGATGGGGGACATGTCTGCAACATGGGGAACTGGATGGGGGACATGTCTGCAACATAAGGACCAGGATCGGGGACCATGACTGCAATATGGGGGACCATGTCTGCAATATGGGGGACCTGGATGGGGGACCATGTCTGCAATATGGGGGACCTGGACGGGAGATCGTGTCTGCAATATGTGGGACCTGGAGGGGAGACCGTGTCTGCAATATGGGGGACCTGGAGGGGAGACCATATCTGCAATATGGTGGACCTGGAGGGGGGACCATGTCTGCAATATGGGGGACCTGGAGGGGAGACCATGTCTGCAATATGTGGGACCTGGAGGGGAGACCATATCTGCAATATGGGGGACCTGGAGGGGAGACCATGTCTACAAGATGAGGACCAGTTCAAAAGGTGTATAGAAAATAAAATGGTATCACTAAAAATGTCACTTTGTCATGCAAATAATGCGGCCCCCCAAATTAAATGTTTTTCCGTGTGCGGCCCATATGCCCAGCTGAGTTTGAGACCCCTGGGTTATACCAACAAACACTGCATTATAGTGTTGAGCCACCCCCGTAGTGTTCGAGTTCGGTTCGGTTCGTCGAACACCCGTGTGTTCGCCGAACTGTTCGTCGAACTGTTCGTCGAACACCTTCGAACACCGTTAAAACCAATGGCAGGCAAACAAAAACACATAGAAACACATAGAAAACACCTTCAAAGGTGTCCAAAAGCTGACAAACTGCTCAGAAGACATAACTAACACATGGAAAAGTGACAAGTACATATAGTCATGCGAAAATAAAAGAGGTGGAGGAGTAAAAGGAGGGGGAGACACAGATATAGGCATGTCATGCCCTTCTAAAATCCAAAAAGTGAGAAGCCGACACGGCCACTCCGCTTCTGCCCGTGCCACCTCCGTGTCGCCGGGTTTGTGCCAGAGCCGCGGTGAACCCTGATGGCCAGCCCCCCTCTCCCAATACTGGTGCCTGTCCGCTGGTGGGTCGAGCGAGCCCCCCTGTGGTGGAGGCAGCTCTAAGCTTTTTAATTTAAATTGTCTCTCTAATTTGAATGAATACACTTTAAATCCATTTACAAGGATCTATTGGAGGGCAAGTCTCATGCCAGCAGCCGCGTAATTCCAGCTCCAGTAGCGTCCACTAAAGCTGCTGCAGTTAAAAAGCTTTTATAAGGATCGAGCTCGACTGTCCACCGCAAGACATCCTACTGCCAGTCCCAGCCCCTATGCCTTGGGGTGCCTCCTAATGCTCTTCACTGAGTATCCCATGGTCCTGAAGCATTTCCTTTGAAAAAATTAAGTGTCTAAACTACAGGTGGTGTAGCTTGCTTAACAGCCGGGATAATCCGCTGACTAGCAGACACTGCTACTAGGCACAAAGTATTTCCTGGGCTAGATGCAGTTAAAAATTTGTAATTAGATACTCTCGTTGGATGCTGAGAAAGCATTCCATAGAGTCTCCTGGCACGCCATATATGATTCTCTTAAAAAGCTTGGGGTAGGGGTCTAGGGGACCCTTTTATAGCCAAAATCACGGCCCTGTATCACAATACGTCACCTAGGCTGAAGATAAATGGAACTGTAGCACCCTGAGGGCTCGGTTGCTACAGAGGTATTGCACCTCACCCAGAGGTGTGATATCTCACTCTCAGGTAAGGATGGAGTGTGGATCAGGACCCGACACCTGCATGCATTACACCACATTGCCGTGGGGCAGGGCGACCAATATGCCTCTGAGATGGGCACGACAGTCCCTGTACCTGGCTGGAGTGGGGGGAGGGAACACTGAGGAAGGGGAACCCTGTAGTGCAGGAGCAGGGAGGAAGCAGTTCCTGGGTGCATTGAGAAGGGAGTATAAAAGGTGGGCACCATCTTAGTTCAGTGCAGAGAAGTCTGAGCAGAAGTGGCAGGGAGCAGGGGCTCTGCATGAGCTCTGCTCCGGAGGCGGGCCTAGTAACAGAGGCCCAGGCCTGGAAGAGGGAGAAGGAAGGAAGAGGAGCGGAGAAGGCTCCAGGAACGAGGAATGAAGGGATCCCCGGGGTGCGGACGGGCGAGTCGCCACCGCACGCCCAAATCCACCTGCGTGGAGGGGTCAGGCCAAAGGGGGAGACCGGTCCCCGAAACTAGTGGAGGCAGGAAACGACCCTCAGCTAGAAACCGGAGGCTGTGACATTTTATGTGGCGCAGCCCCTCGCTACACCCGCTAGGAAGGCACCACATAGGGTCAGGGAAACTGGCGCCAAGTTTACCAAGAGGAGGCCCGAGGCAGCCGGACAGAAGGGATGGTAAGAAAGGCCAGACAAAGGACACACAAAGGGGGTCCTGTGAAGCGCTCCAAAGTTATCTGGGAGTTGTCTGAGCCCCTCACCTGGTGAGCACAGTACGACGTGGGCAGCCGTTACCTGCAGACGTGGTCTGGATAATAAGAACTGTGAGTAAAGGCCCTGGACTGCATCACTGACTCCGTGTCGTTACTGCTGCTGCCCTGCACCATCACCCCCATCCTCCGCATACACTGCCCTGAGGCTATACTCCTCCCGTGGGGAGTTATGCTACGCTCTGCTGCACCCACAACACCAGCCTCAGCGGTCTGCCCTGCAGCGGCGGTTCACTCTGACCGCAATCCACGGGTGGCGTAGTCGGACATTTAAACATCAAAACCACATAAATAGTTCCGCCACTGGTTTGACCACCCTGAGCCACGGAACCGGGTCGCCGCCACGAAGACTACAACCACCAGCATCCACCAAAAAGGGTTCGGCTCCGGGTGTCCCAAGGCCCAGGGGGTGCATCAGAACATTTTCATCACCTTTCACAATCACCAATGGGACAAGGCAGGGATGTCCTCTGTCCCCTCTCTTATACATCCTAGTGACGGAGCACCTGCTCTCATCAATTCGCCATAACCCCAATATTAGGTGGATTGAGGTGGGAGGCACCGAGTACAAGTGCTCTCTATTTGCTGATGATGTCCTAGTATATATCACTCAATCACATATATCCATCCATGCTGTTATGGCTGAAATAGATCACTTTGTTACATGGTCAAATTTTAAAATCAATGCAGCGAAGTCTGAGGCCCTCGATGTCTCCCTCCCCAAATCCATATAGGATTCCATCCAGTCCAACTTTCCCTTTGCCTGGCCCTCACAGGGTATCAAATACTTAGGAATTCCTATTCATAGAGACCTCTCCCATCTATGTTATCTTAATTTTGGGCCCTTTATTGAACAACTCCATACAGACCACGGTTGGCAAGTTAGAACTGTAAGATTCACTACGTGAACCACTGGTGTTTTGTGGAAAAGCACATGTACACTGCGTTCCAAATTATTATGCAAAAAGTGTTTAGGAGTGATAAGGGAAGAATTTGTTTGTTTGTCAGTTAAACTCATTGATGGTGATGTGTGTCAGGGCTCTTTATATCACTGTAAGCAATTGCAGACACCTGTGCTAATTAGTTTGGCAGGTGTGTCCAATGAAAGGCAAGACTACTTAACAAGGCTGTCTCACATTATTAAGCAGCCTACATTTTCTGCCAAAATGGGAAAGAAAAAGGATGTGTCGGCTGCTGAGAAGCAACAAATTGTGGAGTGTTTAGGTCAAGGCATGACTACAATCAACATTGTGCGATGATCAGGATGAAGTGTCTTGGCAATCAAGAAGTATGTAGCTGATTCACAGTACACACGTGTGCGTGCTGATAAGGGCAAATTGAGGACTCTTTCCTACAGGCAATTACGTCAGGTTGAAAGAGCAGCGGCAAAAAAGCCTTGTCATAGCAGCAGACAAGTTTTTGAAGCTGCTTGTGCCTCCAACGTCCCCCGAACAACAAGATGCAGGGTCCTTCAGAGGTTTGCAGCTGTGCATACGCCATCCTGTCGACCTCCTCTATCCACTTCACACAAGCAGAAACGGCCCAAGTGGGCCAAACATTACATGAAGACTGATTTCAAAACTGTTTTGTTCACGGATGAGTGCCGTGCAGCGCTCGATGGTCCAGATGGATGGAGTGGAGGATGGCTGGTTGATGGACACCCCACGCAAACACGGCTACAGCGCCAACAAGGAGGAGGTGGAGTAATGTTTTGGGCTGGAATCATGGGGAGAGAGATTGTCGGCCCCTTTAGGATCCCTGAAGGCGCTAAAGATGAACTCCATAATGTATGTGGATTTTCTCAAACAGCACTTCCTGCCATGGTTCAAGAAGAAGAACCGTGTATTTCACAGCAAGATCATTTTTCTGCATGATAATGCACCATCTCATGCTGCACATAAAACATCTGCATCTCTGGCTGATATGGGCATAAAAGGGGACAAACTTATGGTGTGACCCCCATGCTCCCCTGACCTCTACCCCATTCAGAACCTTTGGAGCATCATTAAAAGGAGTGTCTATGATGGCGGGAGGCAGTTCACATCTAAGCAACAGCTCTGGGAGGGTATTCTGTCCTCATGCAAAACAATTGAAGCAGAAACCATCCAAAACCTGACAAATTCAATGGACGAGAGAGTTCAGAAGCTCCTTTCGAACAAGGGGTCCTATGTGAAAATGTAACATCACCTAGAATAAAGTTTTGAGTTGAAAACTGTTTGATTTCAGTTTCTAACAACCTGCTAATGCTTATAATTTCAAAAATGACCATTTTTTTGGTCTTTATTAAAATGAAAAGGTTGATCGAAAAGTTTGGGGGATCTAAGAGTGTGGCAACCCAGTAGTCATGATTACTTCGAATTCTGACAATATGAGGGTCATGCTGCAGGTAGTGCAGCAAGAAGGCACTTATGTGTCTTGCGCATCTCGGAGCCCCAAAATTATTTTCCAGGCTAGATGCAGCTAAAAATTATTATTAATTTTAAATCTGGTGAAGCTTTAGTATAGATGGCCTAATAGGATCAGTGCTGCACACTGCTACAAAGCCCAAATTATTTTCCAGCCAAGATACAGATAAACATGATTAGTAATTTGAAAGCTTAAAACGGTTGGTAGGGTGATTTTAACCAATCATCAAGCTTTTACTCTCCTCAGGATGACACAGGGGTAGAAAAGTCGTTTCGGATCCATGATTTGTTCATCTTTATGAACGTGAGTCTGTCTACATTATCAGTGGAGAGCCGCGTGCGCTTATCTGTCAGCACACCACCAGCAGCGCTGAACACACGTTCAGACAGAACGCTGGCTGCGGGGCATGACAAGATCTCCAAGGCGTAAGTGGCTAGCTCCGGCCATTTATCCAGATTGGAAGCCCAAAAAGAGCAAGGGTCCAGTGACACAGTCGTGGCTTCAATGTTTACTTGGAGATACTCCTGTACCATCGTCTCTAGGCGTTGACTATGTGTCAGACTTCTTGTCTCCTGTGGCCTTGCAAAGGATGGGCTAAAAAAGTGGTGAAATGATTCCGCAAAATTGATGTTACCAGCAGATACTGTGGTTCTGTTACGGTTTGAGTGCTGAACACTTGACGGTCCCACGGTTGTCCAGTTGGAACTGTGAGATTCACTACGTGCACCACTGGTATTTTGTGGAAAAGCACATGTAAGATTCTGCAACAGTCTCTGCTGATACTCCTGCATGCGTGCATCCCTTTCTATGGCAGGAATAATTTCTGCAAATTTACTTTTGTACCGGGGATCTAACAGTGTGGCAACCCAGTAGTCAGGATTATTTCTAATTCTCACAATTCGAGGGTCATGTTGCAGGTAGTGCAGCAAGAAGGCACTCATATGTGTTGCGCATCCAGGAGCACCAAGTCCCTGTTGTGTTGGTGGCGAGGTAACAATCATGCTTCCTTCCTCTGTCCTCTCCCCCCAACCTCGCACAACAGAAATGTGATCAAGGTCTCCCTCATCTGATGAGTCTTCCATCAGTTCGTCCTCCACTTCTTCCTGGGCTCCTGCACCTTCCTCACTAGTTTGGCTGCTACCATGCGCCCTGGTAAAACCATCTCCCCCACCCTCACATGCCTGCCGCCTTGGTGCTGCCGACCGTCTGGACCTTGCAGATGTTAGCCCTTCCGCATACAACTCCTCCTCCTCTACTTCCTCCACCTCCTCTTGTGCCACCACCTGACTCCGAATTCTGTTTAACATGTGCTCCAGCATGTAAATCACCGGAATAGTCATGCTGATAATGGCATCGTCAGCACTAAACATCTTCGTCGCCATTTCAAAACTGTGCAGAAGGGTGCATAGGTCCCTGATCTGAGACCACTCCTCCAGCGTGATTTGCCCCACCTCTGAATCTCGTTGGCCCAGGCTATACGTCAGAACGTATTGCACCAGGGCTTGTCGGTGCTGCCACAGTCGCTGCAACATGTGCAGAGTTGAATTCCACCGGGTAGGCACATCGCATTTTAGCCGGTGAAGTGACAGGCCCAACGACTTCTGTAGAGATGTAAGTCGCTGAGCTGCGGGATGCGAACGGCGGAAGTGAGCACACAGCGACCGTGCCCTCTGCAGAAGGCCATCTAGTCTGGGATAGTGGGCTAAAAATTGCTGGACAACCAGGTTCAACACGTGAGCCATACAAGGCACATGTGTGACATTGCCCCGGCGAAGGGCCGCACCCAGGTTTGCAGCATTGTCGCACACGGCCTTCCCTGGTTTCAGGTCCAGTGGAGACAACCATTCATGAAATTGGTTCTCCAGAGCTGACCACAACTCCTCAGCTGTGTGACTCACATTTCCCAGACATTTCAATGTAAAAAGCGCCTGATGACGTTGAGCCCTACTGCCAGCATAGTAAGGAGGTGTGCAGGATCCCTTCTGCGCAGTTAGAAAGCTTCTGGCATGACCAGACAGGCTTTGGGTGCAGGTGGAAGACCGAGAGGAGGTTGAGGAGGCAGAAGCAGTGGAGGAACTTTGACATAAAGAGGATTGACGCACAACTCGTGGGGACGGGAAGACTTGGACAGCAGCCCCTTGTCCTGCTGTCACCATAGTTACCCAGTGCCCAGTCAGCGACATGTAACGCCCCTGTCCATGCCTACTCATCCAAGTGTCTGTGGTGAAATGCACCCTGTCACACACAGAGTTTCTCAAAGAAGCGGTGATGTTGTGTGCGACATGCTGGTGGAGCGCAGGCACACCTTTCTTTGAGAAGTAGTGCCGACTGGGCATCTGGTACTGGGGCACTGCGACGGACATAAGGTCTCGAAAATCCTCTGTGTCCACCAGGCGGAAAGGCAGCATTTCTGTAGCCAAGAGCTTGCAGATGGTGAAATTCAACCTCTTAGCTTTCTCATGGCTAGGAGGAAATGGTCTTTTACTTGTCCACATCTGAGGGACCGAGGGCTGGCTATTGTGCTTAGACGGGGTTGATAAGGGTGTCCCCGGCAAACTGCCGGTCTGTGAGGAAGATGCAGGCGGACATGTTAGGTTGCCTTGATCCAAAGGTGGTGCTATCGATGTCGGACAGCGCTCAACACCAGCTGGTGTTACCACCTCCAAAGAAAATGATGACCTGCCAAGCACGCTGGCTGTTGCGGGTAAAGAGGTGGCAGGTCTGCGCCCCAAAACAGGTGTGACTGCTGTCCCCCCAGTCACAGAGGATGAAGAGGCCGCGGATGCACAAGATATGGCAGATGGTGGTTGGCCTGGCCGGCTAGGCCGCATTGTAGCACACTGAGCTTCCCACTGAAACTTATGCTTCATGTCCATGTGCCGGTTCATGCATGAAGTACTCAAACTATGTATTTTTTGGCCTCTACTTAGCTTTTGCTGACAAATGTTACAGATAACACGAGTTGGGTCATCTTTATCGATCTGAAAAAATGCCCAGGCTATGCAAGGCTTAGCACCCATGCGACCTGAAGAGCCACCACGACTTGTGGTGAGAGGCAGAGTTGTGTTTGAGGATGCAGTTGTTGACGTGCTTCCAGTACTACGTCTCTGTCCAGGAAGGCGCAACCTGACCTCGTCGTCACTAGCATCTTCCTCCACCTCCTCTGCTGACCTCATCTCTTGGCTGACTGTGGGTTGACAGTAAGTGGGATCTCCAACCTCATCATCATCACCCTGTGTGTTATCACACCCGTCGTCCTCAGAACCAACCTGTTCCTGCCCTGACAAAAAACTAAAGTTCTCGCTCCAATCAGGTATTTGAGTCTTATCATCGTCTTCCTCATTGTCTCCACCAACAGGAGTTACAGTTTGGGAATGAGGGTCTACATTATGGTCAGAACCTTCTGCGTCTGGTCCTGGATCCGACTCATAAAGATTCTGGGCATCAGTGCAGATCATTTCCTCGTCTGGATTCACAGAAGCGCTGGAGTAGACCTCTGATTCCCAGACTATAGTATGAGTAAACAGCTCTGCAGACTCAACCATCTGTTCTACCTCATACTCAGACGGGCAGCTGGAGATTTGGGAGTTGTGAGGAAGCAAGTGCGATTTGGGTGACACCTTTGAGGACTGGAGTATTTGTGATGTTGAAGTTGATGTGGAGGAGAGCCCACTTAAAGGAGCACTTGATATCCGTTGAAGCACCTGCTGTTTTTGTGCCTCATCTGGAATTTGTAGCGATTGGCGTGGCCGTAAGAAAGGGATCTTATCACATTGTCCGCTAAAAGAAGTAGACATTTTAGTTTTGCTGGAAGATGGTCTTTCTTCTGCAGATGTTACTGTTGCTTTAATACCTACCCCACGGACACAACCTTTTTTCCCCTTCCCAACACGCCTATTCCCCTTTCCACCAGCAGCAGGCCTTTTTCCACTCATTTTGGTGGTTAACTAATTCACAACTCTGGAGTTGTTTGCACAAAAAAACAATGGATGGTAACCGAGCAGAGCTGAGTGGCCAAACTGTGGTATTAGGCCAAAACTATTGGCTGGGTTAGATGCAAAAAAAAATTATATTCAATTTGCAACCTGATGGAGGTCAGTATAGATGGACTAATACAACAAGTCCCACACACAGCTAGAAGCCCAATATTTTTTCAGAGGTAGATGCAGAAAAAAATATATTCAGTTTGCAACCTGATGGAGGTCAGTATAGATGGACTAATACAACAAGTCCCACACACAGCTAGAAGCCCAAATATTTTTTCAGAGGTACTGTAGATGCAGATAAAAATTATTTTTAATTTGCAACCTGATGGAGGTCAGTATAGATGGACTAATAGAGAAAGTCCGACACACTGCTAGAAGGCCAAATATTTTTTCAGAGCTAGATGCAGAAAAAAATTAGATTCAGTTTGCAACCTGATGGAGGTCAGTATAGATGGACTAACATTGAAAGTCCCACACACTGCTAGAAGGCCAAATATTTTTTCAGAGCTAGATGCATACAAAAAATTATTTTGAATTTGCAACCTGATGGAGGTCAGTATAGGTGGACTAATAGAACAAGTCCCACACACTGCTAGAAGGCCAAATATTTTTTCAGAGCTAGATGCAGAAAAAAATTATATTCAGTTTGCAACCTGATGGAGGTCTGTATAGATGGATTAATAGAACAAGACCCACACACAGCTAGAAGCCCAATATTTTTTCAGAGGTAGATGCAGAAAAAAATATATTCAGTTTGCAACCTGATGGAGGTCAGTATAGATGGACTAATACAACAAGTCCCACACACAGCTAGAAGCCCAATATTTTTTCAGAGGTAGATGCAGAAAAAAATATATTCAGTTTGCAACCTGATGGAGGTCAGTATAGATGGACTAATACAACAAGTCCCACACACAGCTAGAAGCCCAAATATTTTTTCAGAGGTACTGTAGATGCAGATAAAAATTATTTTTAATTTGCAACCTGATGGAGGTCAGTATAGATGGACTAACAGAGAAAGTCCCACACACTACTAGAAGGCCAAATATTTTTTCAGAGCTAGATGCAGAAAAAAATTATATTCAGTTTGCAACCTGATGGAGGTCAGTATAGATGGACTAATACAACAAGTCCCACACACAGCTAGAAGCCCAAATATTTTTCAGAGGTACTGTAGATGCAGATAAAAATTATTTTTAATTTGCAACCTGATGGAGGTCAGTATAGATGGACTAATAGAACAAGTCCGACACACTACTAGAAGGCCAAATATTTTTTCAGAGCTAGATGCAGAAACAAAATTATATTCAGTTTGCAACCTGATGGAGATATGTATAGATGGATTAATAGAACAAGACCCACACACAGCTAGAAGCCCAATATTTTTTCAGAGGTAGATGCAGAAAAAAATATATTCAGTTTGCAACCTGATGGAGGTCAGTATAGATGGACTAATAGAATGATGCTATGCCCAAAAGATTTTACTTCACTAGGTGCAGTAAAAAAAATGGTATTCTATACACAGGTGGTATATCTTGCAACACAGATAGGCTACTCCACTGACTAACACACTCTGCAATAGGCCAAAAAGGATTAGCTTTGCTAGATTCAGCCAAATGCTGTGAAAAAAACTTGCACAGCACTGGCACAGACCTGCCTGGCAAAAACTGATAGGAACTGATGTAACCTAGTCCTGAAAAGGACTCCAATTACAATTAGTCTTTACTCCCACAACCTATCTATTTAAGAGCACAGACCTGCCTGATAAAAGTCGTAGGAAATGCTGTAACCTAGTCCTTAAAAGGACTGCAATCACAACTATTCCCTACTCCCAAGCTATCTGTAGATTTGTGCGAAAATTGGCTTGAAATTAACAAGGTATAGCGCACACAGCAACAGCGGTGCCGTCTAACACGCAGCTGCAGCAGTGAGAAAATGGTGGCGACGGGGAAAATGGCTTGGTCTTATAGGGCAAGGACATGTGACATACACTGCCAATGACACATGCCCTTGCTTGTGTGAAAAAATGCACTTCGCTCCGTGTGTGCGCTGCTGATAGGCTGACAGATTGCACCTCCCCACTGTAAATGCGGGAAAGAGAAAAAAAAATGGAGATCTTCATTGTTCCTGCAGAGATCCATCCCCTGCCCCTCCCCCCACCCCGCTGTACACTCAAACTGCGTATTAACATTAATTTTCATCATTACTGAGAAAAAATCCAGTTATGATTTTGGTGCACGAACAGTTATCGAACATAACCTCGAACAGCCGAATTTTTCTCAAATTGTTCGTGTTCGCCGAACGGCTCGAACACCGCCCAAAACAGGTCGAATTTGAGATTGGCGAACAGTTCGAGTAGAACAACGCTCATCTCTACTGCATTACAGTCCTGTGTGCTGCTGCTGCTCAAATTGCTAGACTTAGCCCCAGGTCTCAGGGGCCAGGAAAAATCCTTTTTTTTTCATCTAAATCCTCTTTTTTTTTTTTCCTCAGTCAGACTGCAAAAATACCCGTCTTATTAACCTTTTGGTACCCCCCACCAAAAAAAAAAAAATTGAGTGTGTCTGTGAATGTTCAGACACAAATATATCTGTTAAAAAGAGTCTGGTTTCGGCCAGATAACTAGAACTATGGTTTTGCAGTTCCACGTTTCAAATCTCTGTATTATCCACTTTTTGCCTTTTTTCCATACAAAAAAAAACAGTTTGAGTGTCTCCCTGACTGTTCAGACACAAATATATCTATTTAAAAAAGTCTGGTATACTCCAGGAAATTAGAACCGTGGTTTTCCTCTTCCACGGTTCAAATCTGGGTGTTATCCACCTTTTTGCCTTTTTTCCAAAAAAAAAAACAGTTTGAGTGTCTCGCTGACTGTTCAGACACAAATATATCTGTTTAAAAGACTCTGTGGTAGGCCAGAGAACTAGAACTGTGGTTTTCCTCTTCCACGGTTCAAATCTGGGTGTAATCCACCTTTTTTACATAAAAAAAACAGTTTGAGTGTCTCGCTGACTGTTCAGACACAAATATATCTGTTTAAAGGATTCTGGTGTAGACCAGAGAAATAGAACTGTGATTTTCCTCTTCCACAGTTCTCATCTCCTTTTTATTACCCTTTTGCCATTAATAGTGCGAGTGTAAGCTATTTTACTTAATTTACAATGGGCAAGGCGTGTGGCAAGGGACATGCAACTGGACGTTCTGGTGATGGTGCGTGCAGAGGACGGGGCCGTGGCCAAGGTGAAAATGTGCCACAACCAACAGCCACATCTTCTCGCTTCCAGTTCTTGACCGAATTACTAGGGAAGCACACCACAACACCACTATTGCCAACTGATCAGTGTGAACAGGTTATTAATTGGATAGCAGATAATACTTCCAGTCACCTGGGCACCACCACCTCCGGTCAGTCTTCCACACGGTCAAGTCTTAGTAGCCGTGAGTCTCGACCGCATACTCCTCCCACCATGCCGAGTGTCGTCAGACAGCAACTGATCCCACAGTTGGACACTCTGAAGAGCTGTTCACTGGTCCATTTCCATATTTGGGCCCCTCGCCTGCTCCGCTTGAAGTGGTGGAAGAGGAGATCCCATGTAGCGATGGCCGAATATTTGAACAGCCACGGCTACAGGAAGGCGACCCTGGCAATTTGTCACAAGAGGTGGACGATGACGAGATACAATTGCCATGAAGTGAGGAGGAGGACCGTGGTGCGCAAGTGGAAGAGGAGGAGGTGGTGGATGATCTAGTAACTGACCCAACGTGGCAGGAGGACACGCAGAGCGAGGCCAGCAGCACACAGGGGGAGGGAGCCAGAGTACCCCAACAGGCAGGAAGAAGCAGTGTGGTGGCCGCAGACAGAAGGCAGGCAACCATTCCCCGTAACACCAACACGAGGGACGTTGCCAGTACAACAGTAGGTCTTCCAGAGTCTGGAATTTTTTTAAAGACTCTGCGATAACCCCAAAAAGGCCATTTGTACCACCTGCCAGGCCAGCATCAGCAGGGGTGACATGGATTTATATAGTGTGACCTAAAGAATGGTTAAAAATAAAAAAAAATAAATCTATACTTACCTTCCGATTGCCCCCGCAGTCTTGCTTTGCTGCGTCCTGGCTGTCGGCAGATCGCGGTACACTGAAGGACCTGCCGACGTCAGCATCGGTGACCCGTCACATGACTATGACATCAGCGCAGGTCCTTCAGTCCATCGCTAGCTGCCGGCATGGGAGGACGAGCGCACCGGGGGCCATCAGAAGGTAAGTCTAACATTTATTTTTTATTTTATTCTTTTTTTCACAGGTTCTATGGTACCCGGGTCCGGAGGAGAGTCTCCTCTCCTCCACACCTGGTTACCATCTGCACATTGGAACGCATGGAATGCGCATCTATGTATACAGTGATGCGGAATCCATGCGTTCCAATGAAAGTCAATGGCAGCGAAAACGCAGCACTTCCGCAAAATAATTGGTAGTGCTGCGTTTTTTTCTGCAATGATAATACGCAGCGGAAATTTCCGCAGCATGTGCACAGCACATGCGGATTATCATTGGGGAACATGGCAGGCCTTCTACCATGCGTTTTCTAAGCGTTTCTGCAGCGTTTTTGCTGCTGCAGAAAAGCTTAAAAAATGCATCGTGAGCACACAGCCTTATTTTACCTTATACACAAGTCTTTACCCTGGAAAGGATGTTCCTTAACATATTTCACAGGAAAACAGTTTCAGTTTCGTTTTTGAACGTTTTATTGTGAGCCTGTAAAAGTGGCTTAATACCTCTGACCACGTTGTAGACAGCAGTGACCTGGGGGTCAGAAATGCTTCCTGGGGCGATCCCCATGCTGTCCCCATGTCATTTGAGCACTGTCACTATCGGTTTGGGCACTTTTTAGGCTTTCTACAGACTGCCGGGGGTGCCGCCGCAAAAATGCTTGGGTCTCCCATAGACTAACATTGGGCTCGTTGCTCGGGTCGAGCACCCGAGTATCACGGTGAGCTCACCCATGCATTTTAGTGCTCGCTCAACACTAATGGGAACATTTTTTCAGGAGGCCCTCCTGTACGTCTCTTCCAAGGGGCATTGGAGTAGGTCCAAATTTTTGGCAGCCATTGCATCCTCTGCATAGGCAAACAGTATGGGAGACCCACTACCTAATAATGGGAACATTGTTTTCAGAAGGCCCTCCTCTAAGTCTCTTCAAAGGGGTAACCCTGCCACTCATTGCATACGCAATAACAGTATAGGAGACCCACTCTTTAGTAATGTGAACAACAAAGCGTAGCCGGCTGATGGCTCTCTAAGAATAGTGAGGGCCAACTGCTGGCCATTTAAGAATAGTAAAGGCCGCCTGATGGCCCTATAAAAATAGGTTTTGAGACTCTCAGAGTCCCTCCTTCATAAATGAAACAGGATGTGTCTGGTCATGTCTCACACACCACATGACCAGATAAGGTTGTAAAATGTTAAAATAACATTTCCCGGTGAATGCATTTGTCACGGTTGAAGGCAATGCAAAAGTGCAAAAATGCATCAAAAACGCTACGTGTGAACATAGCCAAAGGTGTGAAGGAGTATTTTTGTTTTTGGTTATTTATATTGCCTTATATGCAAGTCATTACCCTGGAAATGATGTTCCTTAACATATTTCCCAGGAAAATCCATTTTGGTTTCGTTTTTGCATGCTTTATTGTGAGTCCATAAAAGTGGCGTAATGCCTCTGACAACATTGTGCACAGCAGTGATCTCGGAGTCAGAAATGCTTCCAGGGGTCTTCCCCATGTTGTTCCCATGTCATTGAGCACTGTTCCCATCGATTTCTGCAATTTCCAGTGCCTCTGCAGACTGCCGAGGGGAACGCTGGAAAATGCTCGAGTTTCCCATAGACTTACATTGGGCTCGTTGCTCGGGTCGAGCACCCGAGTATTCCATTGTGCTAGACCCGAGCACCGAGCACCCGAGCATTTTAGTGCTCGCCCATCAGTAATATTAACATGTTTTTATTTTTTTATATTTTCAGATATGTGAAAAAGAAAATATCCATGGAAGTACGGCGGGTACTATTATTATGTATATAATTTATTAATATTGAAAAAAAAATTTCTATGAAGTATTTTTTTTGTACACTCCCGGGCTGCCTTATGCGGTTAGAGTTTTGTTCTCTAAAGGGCCATGATATATTGAAAGTTAAGCAGTGGAGTATACTTTCTTTGGAGGTTTTTGCTCATATGATTATACTGGGCATAAGGCTGCTGGGAGATGCGGAGTGAGTGTGCATGTAATCCATCCGTAACATCCTATCTTGCACTCTTAACATGGCCTATGTGGTCTAATTGATCTATATAGATATTTATTTTAAATGTTTAAGCCTCAGTATGCATGTATTGTGAGCCTGAATATTCAAGTTCGCCCTTATGTAAAATGGCGGCCTTGGAAGATGAACACTGTGCATGCTCACGCACACTGTATCGATTGGTTGGTTCAGAGGAGACGTCACAGACACGCTCAGTGCAGCAGGGAGAAAGCTGAATACAGCGTGGGTGCCTTTATCATAGATGTATAGTAAGATTTTTTTCTGTAATGTGACTGTTTTTAGCACACCAATATGAATATGGTATCCCTCTTTATATGAGCTCATTGGCACTTTATTACACTGTTGCACTTTAGAAACAGATGTACAGTACAGACCAAAAGTTTGGACACACCTTCTCATTTAAAGATTTTTCTGTATTTTCATGACTTTGAAAATTGTACATTCACACTGAAGGCATCAAAACTATGAATTAACACATGTGGAATTATATACTTAACAAAAAAGTGTGAAACAACTGAAAATATGTCTTATATACTAGGTTCTTCAAAGTAGCCACCTTTTGCTTTGATGACTGCTTTGCACACTCTTGGCATTCTCTTGATGAGCTAATTAATGGATGGTATACTATGGAAACACCATTTAAATGTTCACTTGATGTTTGTCCACTGCTTGAGAGAGGCAGAGAAATCTGCCGAAACGTTGCTGCTAATGGATCAGTAAAGCCACGTTTTTTTCGCTTTAATTTTTGGAGTGCTGCCTATTTTTTCTAATTTTCCAGATAGATAGATAGATAGATAGAATTCTATAAGGAGGTACAGTGGTCAGGGCATTGCAGTTTTTCCCCATCCAGACTCTCATAAATGGCACTCCTCCATTTTCTAGATAGCATATAGAAAACATATACATGCAACTGGTATCTTTAGCCATCTCAAGGAAAGTATATTTTTTATAGATATGCCATTTTCCAAGATTCTTTTGCTAAAGATATAATAAAGTTTCATATACAGTAAGTGTTGTATGGGGAAAAGGTTCCTCCATCTTCTCCGTTACGACCACAGTCCTTACTTTGCATTATGTTATTTGATAATCCTTTCTTTCTTTTTTTTACTTAATCTATTGCTATTTTTACCAGTAGATTTCCGCTTATTTCATTTGTAGCCATACACAAACATTGAGAATACTGTACCTAACATATAGTCACTAGTGTTGAGCGAGCACTAAAATGCTCGGGTGCTCGAAGCTCGGGCCGAGCTCACTGTGATACTCGGGTGCTTGACCCGAGCAACGAGCCCAATGTTAGTCTATGGGAGACCCGAGCATTTTTGTGGCGGCTCCCCCGGCAGTCTGTAGAAAGCCTAAAAAGTGCCCAAAACGATAGTGACAGTGCTCAAATGACATGGGGACAGCATGGGGATCGCCCCTGGAAGCATTTCTGACCCCCAGGTCACTGCTGTCAACAACGTGGTCAGAGGTATTAAGCCACTTTTACAGGCTCACAATAAAACGTTCAAAACGAAAGTGAAAGTGCTTTCCTGTGAAATATGTTAACCACTTAACGACCATGGGTCTTTCTGTTTTTGTGTTTTCCTTTTTTGCTCCCCTTCTTCCCAGAGCCAGAACTTTTTTAATTTTCGTTCAATATGGCCATGTGAGGGCTTAATTTTTGCGGGACGAGTTGTACTTTTAAACACCATCACTGGTTTTACCATATCGTGTGCTGGAAAATGGGAAAAAAATTCCAAGTGCAGTGAAACTGCAAAAAAAATGCAATTCCACAGTTGTTTTTTGGGTCCTTTTTTTACCACGTTCACAGATTGCTAAAACTGACCTGCCATCATTATTTTCCAGGTCGTTACGAGTTCATAGACACCAAACATGTATAGCTTCTTTTTTATTTAAGTGGTGAAAAAAAAATCCAAAGCTTGCTAAAAAAAACAAAAAAAATGACGCCATTTTCCGAGACCCTTAGCTTCTCCATTTTTCGGGATCTGGGGCCAGGTGAGGGCTTATTTTTTGCGTGCCGGGCTGACGTTTTTATTGATACCATTTTGGGGTAGATCCGATGTTTTGATCGCCCGTTATTACATTTTATTGCAAAGTTGTAGCGACCAAAAAAACTTAATTCTGGCGTTTAAATTTTTTTTCTCGTTACGCCGTTTATTGATTGTATTAATTCTTCTTTTATATTGATAGATCGGGCGATTCTGAACGCGGCGATACCAAATATGTGTATGTGTTTTTTTTTTATATATATATATATTTTATTTTGAATGGGGCGAAAGGGGGGTGATTTTTATATATTTTTTTTATTTTTTTAAAAACTTTTTTTTTACACTTTCTGCTTGCTTCTATAGTCTCCAGAGGAGACTAGAAGCAGCAGTTGTCTGATTGCTTCTACTGCATACAAGCGATGAGCAGATCGCTTGTATGCAGGAGAAATGCTCACTTGCTATGAGTGCTGACCACTAGGTGGCGCTCATAGCAATTGAGACATGACAACCACAGGCGTCTGCTGCAGACCCTGAGTTGTCATGCCCACCCATTGGTGACCCGCAATCACGTGACGGGGTCACTGATGTGCGGGGCTTAGGACTTGCGGAAGCGCAAGTTAAATGCCACTGTCAGAGATTTAACATGTTAACAGCCGCGGGTGGATTGCGATTCCAATAATCAGCTGACATGTGCTCGCTTCAGTGCGGGCTCACCGCCGGAGCCCCCGCTGAACCGGCCTTCCCGACCTGGTGCATACTATTACTGACCAGGTCGGAAAGGGTTTAAGGAACATCCTTTCCAGGGTAAAGACTTGTGTATAAGGTAAAATAAATAACCAAAAACAAAAATACTCCTCCACACCTTGGGCTATGTTCACAAGTAGCATTTTTTATGCGTTTTTGCACGTTTGTATTGCTTTCAACCGTGACAAATGCATTCACCAGGAAATGTCATTTTAACATTTTACAACCTTATCTGGCCATGTGCTGTGTGACACATGCATACAGTGCTAAAAAGACATGGGAACAGCATGGGGAAGACCCCTGGAAGCATCTCTGACACCCAGGTCACTGCCTAAAAGTGTGCCCTTCAGAAGTGATCCTTGCCGCATCAGAAGATGCAGACTTGCAACTATCCCCGTGCAAGTACTTGTCCCAGGGCAGTGTTCAATTGTACCTCCCCCATAGCTTGCAATACAAGCGCAAGTATGCAGCCTGCCACCCACCCACCCCCAGGCTGCAATACCATACTGCTAGCTTGATTGCACTTGAAATTGGGCCTTTTAGGCATGTGGAAGTGGAATCTGGCCACCACGTCATGGCTGCGTCGGTAGCCTGGTATTCATACTCAGTCCCCAGCCGCCCGGCGGCCGGGTGTCCACGCTTGGTCCCCAGCAGGGGGCGGCCGGGTGTCCATACTCAGTCCCCAGCCGCCCCGCGGCCGGGTGCCCACACACAGTCCCCAGCCGCGTGGGGGTGGCCGAGTGTCCATAAACGCTCCCCAGCCACCCCTATTTGTCCCGGTGCGCCTTATACAGAAGCGCGCATACCAAAACATTACCTGTGCCCTCCCCAGTGCATTTAGTGGGAAGGACAGCCTAACCACAAACACGTGGACAAGAGAATGTGGCCAGGAATGGTCCATCTCACTGACGCCTTCACACTGGGTTAATATTGTGGAAGCCGGGACACAGTTGGAAACTGGGATGCAACACGTCCTCCAGACATAGAGGATTGCGGGTCCTGGGTCAATCAGGCTTCAACACAAAGTTCAGAAGGTAGACAGAAGCAGTGGTCGGCCTCCTACACAACGAGTAAATTATTCATGATCATGAGGCCATCCACCTCCTTAGCTCTCTGTTCCTTGGAATGCAAGCGCATGTATGTAGTAGCAGCTAGGCCTGAGGTGGTCAGTGTTTTGGCGCATATTCTACCTCCTTCGAGGATTGCTGGATGTTTTCCTGCTACTATCCCAGTTCTATGACTCCTGTTAAAACAAAGCTTCAGGTGATGAATGATGGATGAGGTGGTGGCAAAGGAGAAAGAGCAGGAGGAACAGGGACCATTCACATCAATATCAGGCCAGCCAACCACACATGTCTTGTAGGATATGTTTCTGTACCAAAAGGAGCGGTTCAGCTACACAGTTATAAGGCATACAGTGAATGCAATGCCTACCAAAAATTTCGAGCCACTCCAATGCCCCTTGGAAGTGACATGGAGGTCAGAGGGCCTTAACTAAACCGTTTTTTCCATTTATAGCAACTGGGTCTCCTGTACACTGTTGGCCTAAGCAGGGAATGGAAGGCTTTCCAAAAATTATTAGGCACTGCAATGCCCCTTGAAACAGACGTGGATTACAGCGTATTAAAAACCTTCTACCCATTATTGGGGAGTGGGTCTCCCTTAGTGTTCGCCTATGCATTGAAAAGCAAAAGCTGACAAAAATTAGGAGGAAATGCAATGCCCGTTGCAAGAGTCGTGGAGGTTAGAGGTAATTAAAAACAACATGTCAATGCCCCTTGGAAGAGCTGTGGAGTTCAGAGTGGTTTAACAAGACGGTTTTAATGCCCCTTAGAAGAGACGTGGAGTTCAGAGTGGTTTAACAAGACAGTTTTAATGCCCCTTGGAAGAGATGTGGAGGTCACAGTAGCTTAACAAGATGGTTTTAATGCCCCTTGGAAGAGACGTGGAGTTCAGAGTGGTTTAACAAGACAGTTTTAATGCCCCTTGGAAGAGTGGTGGAGGTTACAGTGGAATAAAAAGACAATATCAATGCCCCGTGGAAGACACGTGGAGGTCACAGTAGCTTAACAAGATGGTTTTAATGCCCCTTGGAAGAGTGGTGGAGGTCGCAGTGGAATAAAAAGACAATATCAATGCCCCTTGGAAGGGTGGTGGAGGTTACAATGGAATAAAAAGACAATATCAACGCCCTGTGGAAGAGACGTGGAGGTCACAGTAGCTTAACAAGACGCTTTTAATGCCCCTTGGAAGAGTGGTGGAGGTCGCAGTGGGATAAAAAGACAATATTAACGACCCTTGGAAGAGACGTGGAGGTCACAGTAGCTTAACAAGACGATTTTAATGCCCCTTACAAGAGCCATGCAGTACAGCATATTAAAAACATTATTCCCATTAATGGGGAGTGGGTCTCCGTAGTCTTTGCCTATGCCTTCCAAGCAAAAGCTGCCAAAAATTAGGAAGGGGGAACTTGCAATGTCCCTTACAAGAGACATGCAGTACAGCATATTAAAAGCATTATTCTCATTATTGGGGAGTGGGTCTCCCATAGTCTTTGCCTATGCCTTCCAAGCAAAAGCTGCCAAAAATTAGGACAGAGGAACTTGCAATGCTGGCAACATGGACCACGGTCACCCTGGTGGTATGGTGGTCGTGGAGGCTGAGGATAAGGAGAAGAGCAAAAAACAGCCGAAATGAGGAAGCGTATACCCATGTGTGGGTGTGAAGCGATGCATGGGAATACACCTCCCGAAATAACACAGTGGATTTGACTTTATGTTACTCTGCTGTCATTTGGTGGTGATGAGAAGTCTGGCCCAATCCAGCCCTTGTTCATTTTGATAAGGGTCAGCTTGTCAGCATTGTCAGTTGACAGGCGAGTGCGCTTATCAGTTTTAATTCCCCCAGCGGCACTAAAAACACGCTCCGATAACACGATAGCGGCAGGTCAGCCAGGACCTCCAAGGCATACAGAGTGAGTTCATTCCAAGTGTCCAGCTTGGATACCCAATAATTAAAAGGCACAGAGGAATCACGGAGGATGCTGGTACTCCCTCACAATCTTTTGAAACTTTCCACTCCTTGTGAGAATACCCTGCGCTTCAGGGCCTGTAAGCTGGGCAGGTCTCAGAAAACTGTCCTAGAACATTGACAGTGTTCCCCTTCCTCTGCTGGATTGGAGTTGCGTCTCTCTCGCCTGTATGCCTTAGTTGGGCAGCGAACTGTGACCTCTGCCGCTACCGTGTTCAGATGGGAATTTTTTTAATAGTTCTGCAGCAAGGGCCTTCTGGTACTGCCCCATTTTTGTAGACCTCTCCAACTCAGGAATAAGAGAGTGAAAGTTCTCCTTGTAGAGGGGGTCTAAAAGTGTCATCAACCAGTAATGACTGTCACCCAACATTTTGACAATGCAAGGGTCATGGTTAAGGCAGCGTAACATAAAGTCAGCCATGGGTGCCAGACTGGTAACGGGCAAGACTTCCGTGTCCTCACCAAGATGACGACTGATAGTGTTGAGTGATCACTAAAATGCTCGGGTGCTCGAAGCTCGGGCCGAGCTTACCGTGATACTCGGGTGCTTGACCCGAGCAGCAAGCCCAATGTTAGTCTATGAGAGACCCGAGCATTTTTGCGGCAGCACCCCCGGCAGTCTGTAGAAAGCCTAAAAAGTGCCCAAAACGATAGTGACAGTGCTCAAAAGACATGGGGGCAGCATGGGGATCGCCCCTGGAAGCATTTCTGACCCCCAGGTCACTGCTGTCAACGTGGTCAGAGGTATTAAGCCACTTTTGCGGGCTCACAATAAAACGTTCAAAAACGAAACTGAAACGGTTTTCCTGTGAAATATGTTAAGGAATTTCCTTTCCAGGGTAAAAACTTGTGTATAAGGTAAAATAAATAACCAAAAACAAAAATACTCCTCCACACCTTGGTCTATGTTCACAAGTAGCATTTATCATGCGTTTTCGCACTTTTGTATTGCTTTCAACCGTGACAAATGCATTCAACGGGAAATGTAATTTTAACATTTTACAACCTTATCTGGCCATGTACTGTGTGACACATGCATACAGTGCTGAAAAGACAAGGGATCAGCATGGGGAAGACCCCTGGAAGCATCTCTGACCCCCAGGTCACTGTCTAAAAGTGTGCCCATCAGAAGTGATCCTTGCCGCATCAGAAGATGTAGACTTGCAACTATCCCCATGCAAGTCCTTGTCCCAGGGCAGTGTTCAATTGTACCTCCCCCATTCCTTGCAATGCAAGCGAAAATATGCAGCCAACCACCCACCCACCCGCAGGCTGCAATACCATACTGCTAGCTTTCACTTGAAATGGGGCCTTTTAGTTTGGAGGAGGCCGAAGCTGGCCACTATCTCATGGCCGCTTCGGCAGCGAGGTATCCATACTCTGTCCCCAGCCGCCCGGGGGCCGGGTGTCCACGCTCGGTCCCCAGCCGCCAGGTGGCGGCCAGGTGTCCATACTCGGTCCCCATCCGCCCTGATTTCACCTGTCACCTTCCCCCACACTTTTCTTAGCCTGGCCTGCTTTAGGGCAGCATTGGACGAGCCCACCAGAGAACCAGACTCCTCCGGTGGGCCCTGGCTTCTCCATCAGGGGAGTTGAGAGTGCCTAGGTGAGGAGCATGATGATGATGATAGAAGTTAGCATCTGCTTTGTTTTCTTGGAATGCAAGCGCATGTATGTAGTAGCGGCTAGGCCTGAGGTGGTCCGCGTTTTGGCGCATATCCTACCTCCTCCGAGGATTGCTGGATGTTTTCCTGCTACTATCCCAGTTCTATGACTCCCTTTAAAACAAAGCTTCAGGTGATAAATGATGGATGAGGTGGTGGCAAAGGAGAAAGAGCAGGAGGAACAGGGACCATTCACATCAATATCAGGCCAGTCAACCAGATATGTCTTGTAGGATATGTTTCTATAACAAAAGGAGCGGTTCAGCTACACAGTTATAGGGCATACAGTGAGTGCAATGCCTACACAAAATTTCGAGCCACTCCAATGCCCCTTGGAAATGACATGGAGGTCAGAGGGCGTTAACTAAACCTTTTTTTTGATTTATAGCAACTGGGTCTCCCGTGCACTGTTGGCCTAAGCAGTGAATGGAAGGCTTTCCAAAAATTATGAGGAACTGCAATGCCCCTTACAAGAGCCATGTGTGGTACCCCAGGGGTCTGGTCACCACAGTAATAGAGATATTACGTCGGACAGCAAGTGGGAGGTTTCCTGGTCAGGATCCCTTAAACATGCAACATCCTCCTGCCCCAGTCCTGGGAGGGGAGAATTCTGCCCTTATAAACTGGATCTGGGGCGGGGTTGAGTGAGTCAGAGAACAGTCAGAGTCAGAGTGAGAGCAAGGGAAAGTAACAGCAAGGAGCTCTGTAGGAGCTAGGAGCTAAAGACCAGGGGCTGGAAGCTGAGCAGAGCTCGCTCTGGCAGAAGACAATAGGAACCGGACACAGGAGTCCGAAGCTGTGAGGACTTATATATCCAGCAGCAGAAACCAGCCGGCAGGGGATTTCAGGTCCTCTGGCCATAGAAGCCCGGAGGCTCAGTCACAAGCAAGGGACCAGCACCGCCGTCGTGGAGCGGAGGCTAACAGAAGGCCCCAAGTCACCAGCCATACGGGTGAGCACTACACGGTACACTCAGGGACGTGGGCTACTTCTACCCGCTTACAGCAAGGTAGCCAGGAAGAGTGCAGACAGACGGGGAGGCCTACAACTCCACCTGGCCAGGGGAACTCCTGCTTGCTCACAGACTGACCAGGCCTCTTATGCTAGCCAGTACTCCCGGGAGGGTCTACCTTATAATCATCAGTAAAGACCCTGAACTGCACTGCAAAGACTCTGAGTCGTTCCTGCTGCACTCGTGCACCATCACCTCCATCATCCACACTCACTGCCCTGAGGCTATACTCCTCCCGAGGGGAGTTATCCCATTCTATGCTGCGCACACAACACCAGCCTCAGCAGTCTGCCTCGCAGCGGTGGTACTCCCTGACCGCAATCCACGGGTGGCGCAGTCGGACAATTAACCTCAAAACCTAAGAAAGACTGCCACTGGTTTGACCAGCGAGCCACGGGACCGGGTCACCGCCACGGAGACTACAGACCCCAGAGACCCGGCACCGGGTATCCCACACACGTGTACACACGGCCCAGGGGGCGCGTCACATGCAGTACAGCATATTACAAAAATAAGTCCCATTAATGGGGAGTGGGTGTCCCATAGTATTTGCTTATGCCTTGCAAGCAAAAGCTGCCAAAAATTAGGATGGAGCAACTTGCAATGCCCCTTACAAGAGCCATGCAGTACAGCATATTACAAACATAAGTCCCATTATTGGGGAGTGGGTCTCCCATAGTATTTGCTTATGCTTTCCCAGCAAAAGCTGCCAAAAATTAGGACGGAGCAACTTGCAATGCCCCTTACAAGAGCCATGCAGTACAGCATATTACAAACATAAGTCCCATTATTGGGGAGTGGGTGTCCCATAGCATTTGCTTATGCCTTGCAAGCAAAAGCTGCCAAAAATTAGGACGGAGCAACTTGCAATGCCCCTTACAAGAGCCATGCAGTACAGCATATTACAAACATAAGTCCCATTATTGGGGAGTGGGTCTCCCATAGTATTTACTTATGCTTTCCCAGCAAAAGCTGCCAAAAATTAGGACGGAGCAACTTGCAATGCCCCTTACAAGAGCCATGCAGTACAGCATATTACAAACATAAGTCCCATTATTGGGGAGTGGGTGTCCCATGGTATTTGCTTATGCTTTCCCAGCAAAAGCTGCCAAAAATTAGGACGGAGGAACTTGCAATGCTGGCACCCTGGTGGTATAGTGGTGGTGGAGGCTGAGGATAAGGAGAAGAAGATTAAACAGCCGAAACGAGGAAGCGTATACCCATGTGTGGGTGTGAAGCGGTGCATGTGAATACACCTCCCGAAATAACACAGTGGATTTGACTTTATGTTACTCTGCTGTCATTTGGTGGTGATGAGAAGTCTGGCCCAATCCAGCCCTTGTTCATTTTGATAAGGGTCAGCTTGTCAGCATTGTCAGTTGACAGGCGAGTACGCTTATCAGTTATAATTCCCCCAGCGGCACTAAAAACACGCTCCGATAACACGCTAGCGGCAGGGCAGGCCAGGACCTCCAAGGCGTACAGAGCGAGTTCATTCCAAGTGTCCAGCTTGGATACCCAATAATTAAAAGGCACAGAGGAATCACGGAGGACGCTGGTACGATCGGCAAGGTACTCCCTCACCATCTTTTGAAACTTTCCACTCCTTGTGAGAGTACTCCGCGCCTCAGGGCCTGTAAGCTGGGCGGGTGTCAGAAAACTGTCCCAGAACGTTGACAGTGTTCCCCTGCCTCTGCTGGATTGGAGTTGCATCTCTCTCGCCTGTACGCCTTGGTTGGGCAATGAACTGTGACCTCTGCCGCTAGCGTGTTCAGATGGGAATTTTTTTAAGAGTTCTGCAGCAAGGGCCTTCTGGTATTGCCCCATTTTTGTAGACCTCTCCACCTCCGGAATAAGAGAGTGAAAGTTCTCCTTGTAGCGGGGGTCTACAAGTGTCACCAACCAGTAATGACTGTCACCCGACATTTTGACAACGCGAGGGTCACGGTTAAGGCAGCGTAACTTAAAGTCAGCCATGCGTGCCAGACTGGTAACTGGCAAGATTTCCGTGTCCTCACCAAGATGACGACTGACCATGCTCTCCTCCTCCTCCTCTTCCTCCTCCCCCCTGTCCTCAGGCCACCCACGCTGAACCGACGGTATGACACTTGTACAGGTACTACCATCTACAACGCATGATAGCAGCTCCTGTTCTTCCTCCTCCTCCTCCTCCTCCTCTCCCTCATAGTCCCCCAATGCACGTTGGGATGAGATGAGGCTGGGCTGTGTGTAATCGCCCGCTACGGCTTCTTGATCCATCTCATCATACTCTGGCTGCAATGCCTCCTCTTTAATTCTCTGCAGAGAGCGTTGCAAAAGACAGACAAGTGGGATGCTGACACTAATGATGGCGTCATCGCCACTCACCATCTTGTTGGCCTCCTCAAAGTTTGTCAGGATGGTACATATGTCAGACATCCAGGTCCACTCCTGAGGTCTTATGTGTGGAGTCTGACCTGAATATCGACGGCCTTGTTGCAGCTGGTACTCCACAACTGCTCTCTTCTGCTCACAAATCCTTTGCAACATGTGGAGGGTAGAGTTCCAACGTGTGGGGACATCACACACCAGTCGGTGTGCCGGAAGCTGCAAACGCTGCTGCAACACAGCAAGGGCGGCGGAAGCTGTAGCCGACTTGCGAAAATGAGCTGACAGGCGGCGTACTTTCACGAGCAGATCTGGCAACTCGGGGTACGATTTAAGAAACCGCTGAACCACGAGGTTAAGCACATGAGCCAGGCATGGTACATGTGTGATCTCACCTCACCTCAGAGCCGCCACCAGGTTACGGCCATTGTCACACACGACCATGCCGGGATGTAGGTTCAGCGGTCTCAGCCACAGATCTGCCTGCTCTTTCACAGCTGTCCACAACTCACAAGCAGTGTGAGGTTTATCACCTAAGCTTATGAGTTTCAGCACAGCCTGTTGCCGCTTGGCGGAGGTAGTACTGCAGTGCTTCCAGCTTGTAACTGATGTGGTGATATCTGAGATGGAGGCTGAACATGAGGAGAAGGAGGAGGAGGAGGATGCGCAGGAGCTGTACACTGTGGGGGCAACTCTGACTGACATAGGGCCCGCAATCCTCGGTGTGGGGAGGATGTGTTCCGTCCCAAGGTCCGACTGGGTCCCGACTTCCACTATGTTTATCCAGTGTGCTGTCAGAGAGATGTACCGTCCCTGGCCACAAGCACTTGTCCACGTGTCTGTTGGCAGGTGGACTCTCCCAGTAACTGTGTTGTTGAGGGCACGGCAGATGCTTTGGGACACGTGCTTGTGTAGTGCGGGGATGGCACACCGGGCAAAAAAGTGTCGGCTGGGGACCGAGTACCGAGGGACGGCCACCGCCATAAGATTGCGGAAGGATTCCATCTCCACCAGCCGAAAAGGCAGCATTTCCAATGCAAGCAGTCGTGAAATGTGCGAATTTAGGACTGTGGCCTGTGGGGCGTTAGCTGCGAATTTCCGCTTTCGTTCAAAGGTCTGGGATATGGACAATTGAACGCTGCGGTGGGACGTGGACGTGGTCGTTGACGCTGTTTCTTGAGAAACTGCCATAACAAGTGAAGACTGAGAGGAGGGGGCATCTTTACATGCAGTATGGACAGGGGATTGCCTTGCACACACAACAGGGGGTTCTATTGCACGCACAACAGTGGAAGAAGCAGTGGTGACACCCGCTGACACTGGTCGTGGACCCTGGGTTTCGCCCCACAAAGTCGGGTGCTTTGCTGCCATGTGCCTGATCATGCTGGTGGTGGTCAGTCTGGTAGTTTTGTCAAAACCCGAACAAGGAATGTATAAGCGGGGCCCAATTGCAAAACTAGACAACCAACAGAAGATTAGACCCCTAAAATATAACTTTTATTCGAATATGCTAAAAAGGACTCAGTAGTCACCATAACAACAAACACAAAAACAAGACAAAATGCCAGGGAACAGGGATAAGTCACACATCAGTCAGAAAGGATTACGGGCTCTATCTGTCCCTATTTTGTCCCTAAATTCTCTCCCTTCCTGACAGCGGAGGTTGGCACCCTAATTTTTGCTCCGTGGCGCCCCCGCTCAACGTCGGTGTCCCTAATATCCCTGGTAAATCTCTATCTTTATATTTAAAAAACCACAATCGTGAATAAAAGATAGAGAAAAGTGAACGTACAGATTAAGAAGCCGACAATTCATCATAGATATGCATTTAAGGAGACCCAAGTCTATATATTGCGACAATAATAATAGCCCTGGGAATTTTTTAGAAGGTAAAATTTGTCTCAAGATAGCTGGTTTATTACATTCATACACAAACCAGCATATACTAAATAACCAAAGCTAATAAAGCAGGTTCTGTTATATATGAGACTAATCCCCAGAAGTAATGCCCACAGACCGGTATCACATGTGCATCCTGCTCTATGTCGTTCTAAATTGTCAGAACCAGAATGTGATAGAGACTGTAACACATACAAGCAAAACAAATGACCAATTCTAAATGCATTAAAACAATCTCAATATCATTTAGTAAGGAATAGCATTTATCATTGGTAATGCATTATGTCACATCTCATAGATATCAAAGAAATAACACAAATCATTAGTGATTCCTAATATCCTATGTCAGAAAATACAGGGACTTAGCACTTATCATAGATAGTCCCTCATATCATGTCCCAAATGCAAAGACAGTCTGATATCATATAAATAGACAGGGAGCAACACTTATCATTGATCATCCCTCATATCTCGTCCCAACGCGTTTCTCCCTGGTACTCTCCAGGGTTCATCAGGGGAACTGGAGAGGCAATCAATCCTTCTCTCCAGACGCTCAGTCAGTGCTGCATATGAAGAAATGAGAACATCTCCCACATATATAGACACCCACACTCATCTCCCAATGTTCACTAATTGTACCTGTGATTAGACGCCCCCTTTTTCCACCATGTCACTCACCCTGGCAGTCCAGCGCACGCCATTAAGCTCTCACCACGTGAGTAGTGTACATAAAGCACACACCCACAGTCTGGAAATGTGAGCCCCTGTCTCCGCCAGCAGCACATACCGGAAATGATGTCACTGGAACGCACGCCATGCTGCGTGGAACGCAAACCGGAAGTTCCACCCCCTAGTGATGTAAACCGGAAGTGAGGTCGCTGGAACACATACCAGAGTCAGTGGAACACACAGCATGAAAGCACATACATAAATGGTTCTGGCAGCAGCACCAGAAGGTGCCCATAATCGTTTTGCAGTACCAATCTGCAGATAACCACCTCAAATAATCATAAACTCATAGATGGTTAACAAAAGGTACACATATAGTCAAACTAAGGGTATGGTATATTAGATTCACCACTGTGGAAAGCACAAATCTATAAAAGGGATACAGTACAATTTATTATTGTGTCTCCATTGAAAAATAATGGAAGGCAGGAAAAAATCCCATTTCTATTGTAGGTAAGTCTCAGTGTTATTCACACATTCTAACTCATCTGCCCTTAAATATTTGTTTATTGTTAAGATAGGGATAAAAATTAAAAAATTCCCATCGTAATAGTGGGTGTAAACAAGTGATAGCCCTCACGGGCGATTGTCACCAAAGCTGATTTCTTCTTGCCCCCTAATATCCTACTCTGGATTAAATGAAACTCGAGAAGCTCAACTGCTCATTAAGACCCCCTGGGGCCATCGACTCCATCCAAAAAATCCAACGGGCTTCCCGCTGGAGAATTCTCTTATTCCAATCTCCCCTCCTGATAGATTGTTCCACAACCTCCAAAGCTCTAAATGAGATACATTCAACGTCACCCCCATGCTTTGACTTCACATGCCTGGCAAGTGGTGTGTCCCTGCCGTGTCATATAACTCCAAGATGTTCACCAATTCGAACACGTAGTTCATGTTTGGTTTTCCCAATGTAATCCATTGGACATGTACACGTACAGAGATATACCACTCCTGATGTTCTGCAGTTCGCAAAACCTCTCATGTCGTACACCCGGTTTGTCACTGCACTTTTGAAGCTCTTTGATGGTGTCACAAATTTACAGAAAGAGCAGTGCCCACACCTAAACGTTCCATTAGACCTGTTTTGTAGCCAAGTATCCCCCCTTTTTTTCCTTGGAGTAAAGTGGCTATGTACAATGGCATCCCTAACCGATCTCCCTCTCCTATACGTCACCGAGGGTGTTTTGGAGAGAAGGCTCGCCACATCTGGATCGACCTGCAAAATACTCCAATGTCTTTTAAGGATATCCATGACTCGTCTCGACTGATCATCATAGGTACCGATCAGGCGTGTAATGGATTCAGAGTCAGGTCTATCCCTTGGGGTAAGAAGGGATGATCTATCTATTTCCTTTACTTGCTGATACGCCCTGTTAATTACTCGTTCAGGGTACCCCCTCTCATGGAATCTCCCTGATAATTTACATGACTCAGACTGGAAATCATTCCACGTGCAGCAGTTCCTCCATATTCGAAGGAACTGCCCCTTGGGAATGCCCCTCTTGAGTGGGGGAGGATGAAAGCTCCCCCACTCAAGGAGGCTATTTGTTGCCGTTGGTTTCCGATATAGTGACGTTTTCAAGGTGCCATCTCTACTCTTTGATATCTTTAAGTCAAGGAAGGAGATATCCTCCAACCCTACCTCACATGTGAAGGATAGTCCAATGGTATTCATATTCAGATGCGCCACAAATGACCGAAAGGACGCCTGGTCACCTGCCCACAGGACGAGTATGTCGTCTATATATCTACCCCAAAAAAGTATTCGTGGGGCCCAGACGACATCCTCGTCCCTGAACACAATGGTGTCCTCCCACCAGCCCAGGAGCAAATTAGCATAAGTGGGGGCACAAGGGCTCCCCATTGCTGTGCCCCTGAGCTGGTGGTAACACTTCCCATTAAATAAGAAAAAGTTGTGACACAGGACAAAGTCCAATAATTCCAAGAGGAACTTGTTGTGTGGTCCAAAATGTGTCCCCCTGCTCCTCAGATAATACTCGACAGCCTCCAACCCCACTTCATGCCGGATACTACTGTACAAGGCCTCGACATCAATCGAGGCCAAGATGGTTTTGGAGTCAATGGACACACCCTCTAGCCTATTAAGGAGATCCATTGTGTCCCTCAAATAGGACGGGAGGGCCAGCACAAATGGTCTCAGGACCTTGTCCAAGTAGATGCTCAAATTCTGACAAAGGGCGTCAATCCCTGCAACAATAGGTCGCCCCTTTAGGGGACTGACGCCCTTGTGTATCTTGGGAAGTGAATAAAATGTTGCTGTTACAGGCCACTTTGGGAGAAGGAAGTCAAACTCGTTTTTAGAAAGCAGGTTCATTTTCAATGCACAGGTCAATATCTTGGATAGGCCTATCGTATACTCTTTTGTGGGATCATTACGCAAAGTTTCATATGTGGATTTATCAGATAGAAGTCTTTGACACATTTCAATATATTGTGTGTCATCAAGGATGACCGTGTTGCCGCCCTTATCTGAGGGCTTCAACACTATCGCGCTGTTAGAACTCAAAGATTCAAGAGCTCTTTTCTCTTTTAGAGGCAGATTTGGGTGAGCTGATTCATGTTTTGGGTTGATACTCCGGATCTCCTCCGTGACTAATTTCAAAAATATGTCAATACCTCCTAACTCACTCGATGGAGGCATCCTACTGCTCTTGGGTTTTAAGTTAGAGAAAGGTCCTGCACCAAGTTCTCTGTGTCCTTCCTCTGATAGTTCTGATAATATCATCACGTCTGGAAGGTCCTCTATAGATATACCCAATTGTTGGCATTTCACTCTATCATTGTTCAAAAAGAACTTTCTCCATTTCAATTTCCTGGTAAAAAGGTTAATATCCTTTATCCATGAAAAAGGATCAAATCTTGTTGTCGGCACAAATGTTAGGCCTCTTAAGAGTACAGATCTCTCAGTGTCAGACAAAACATAAGAGGAAAGATTCACTATCTGATTACCACAACTCTCCAAAGGTTCTGCAGTCATCGCCCCCACTATCTGCGTGTTTGAGGCCCAGTGCGTTCCCGAAGATGGTATGGGAGCAGGCCCCTCGTTTCTAAAAAAGAAGAAGACGATTGAGCAGATGAGGGTACAGAGGTACCCGCCCGTTCCATAGTCTGTCCCTACCATCTCCTTTGATTGTTCCTGCTTCCTCGTCCTCTACCTCTCTGATTAATTTTTACACCTGAGAACCTTGGTCCCCCTTCTGCGTCTGAGGACTCAAGGTCGGATGAGGAGATGTCCACAGGGGGATTGCTCCCCTCACTCAGGGCTGGATAGGCGCGTTTCTCACGGAAATCCGCGCAGTCTCTCATAAACCTTTTATGTTTTCTCTCTTTAATATTAAGTTGGAACCGTTCTACCGCAGTCTTAAGATTTTCTTCTTTATTAGAGAAATCAGGATTAGTCTTATGGTTCAGAGCTCCCTCGGTTAGTTCCTTTAATCTTAAAGAGGTTTTTTCCAGTCTGACCTTCTCTTCATCCAGCAAAATTTGCATGAACCTCACCGAGGATGCTATGGACTCCTCTTCCCACTTAGACAACAGACTGGAGGTCCTGCACCTTGGGGCTGGTGAGATATTTATCCTTAGGCCCCTCGGGACTATCCTTTGCCTAATATAATTGTCAAGAGATTGCACCTCCCACCAAGACTTAATGTTATCTTTAAATGCACCAAGAAGCTCTGTGAACACTGCTTTAAGGGAGGGAACTGTTGAGGAGCTATTGTCCAACTCAGCCTCCGAAAAAACCTCTCGAGCATCATCCATCCACCTATTCGTATCAAGGGGACCGGACAAGAAACCAGCCATACTAGAATCTGATTAAACACCTGAACAAGGAATGTATAAGCGGGGCCCAATTGCAAAACTAGACAACCAACAGAAGATTAGACCCCTAAAATATAACTTTTATTCGAATATGCTAAAAAGGACTCAGTAGTCACCATAACAACAAACACAAAAACAAGACAAAATGCCAGGGAACAGGGATAAGTCACACATCAGTCAGGAAGGATTACGGGCTCTATCTGTCCCTATTTTGTCCCTAAATTCTCTCCCTTCCTGACAGCGGAGGTTGGCACCCTAATTTTTGCTCCGTGGCGCCCCCGCTCAACGTCGGTATCCCTAATATCCCTGGTAAATCTCTATCTTTATATTTAAAAAAACACAATCGTGAATAAAAGATAGAGAAAAGTGAACGTACAGATTAAGAAGCCGACAATTCATCATAGATATGCATTTAAGGAGACCCAAGTCTATATATTGCGACAATAATAATAGCCCTGGGAATTTTTTAGAAGGTAAAATTTGTCTCAAGATAGCTGGTTTATTACATTCATACACAAACCAGCATATACTAAATAACCAAAGCTAATAAAGCAGGTTCTGTTATATATGAGACTAATCCCCAGAAGTAATGCCCACAGACCGGTATCACATGTGCATCCTGCTCTATGTCGTTCTAAATTGTCAGAACCAGAATGTGATAGAGACTGTAACACATACAAGCAAAACAAATGACCAATTCTAAATGCATTATAACAATCTCAATATCATTTAGTAAGGAATAGCATTTATCATTGGTAATGCATTATGTCACATCTCATAGATATCAAAGAAATAACACAAATCATTAGTGATTCCTAATATCCTATGTCAGAAAATACAGGGACTTAGCACTTATCATAGATAGTCCCTCATATCATGTCCCAAATGCAAAGACAGTCTGATATCATATAAATAGACAGGGAGCAACACTTATCATTGATGATCCCTCATATCTCGTCCCAACGCGTTTCTCCCTGGTACTCTCCAGGGTTCATCAGGGGAACTGGAGAGGCAATCAATCCTTCTCTCCAGACGCTCAGTCAGTGCTGCATATGAAGAAATGAGAACATCTCCCACATATATAGACACCCACACTCATCTCCCAATGTTCACTAATTGTACCTGTGATTAGACGCCCCCTTTTTCCACCATGTCACTCACCCTGGCAGTCCAGCGCACGCCATTAAGCTCTCACCACGTGAGTAGTGTACATAAAGCACACACCCACAGTCTGGAAATGTGAGCCCCTGTCTCCGCCAGCAGCACATACCGGAAATGATGTCACTGGAACGCACGCCATGCTGCGTGGAACGCAAACCGGAAGTTCCGCCCCCTAGTGATGTAAACCGGAAGTGAGGTCGCTGGAACACATACCAGAGTCAGTAGAACACACAGCATGAAAGCACATACATAAAAATTCCCAGGGCTATTATTATTGTCGCAATATATAGACTTGGGTCTCAAATGCATATCTATGATGAATTGTCGGCTTCTTAATCTGTACGTTCACTTTTCTCTATCTTTTATTCACGATTGTGGTTTTTTAAATATAAAGATAGAGATTTACCAGGGATATTAGGGACACCGACGTTGAGCGGGGGCGCCACGGAGCAAAAATTAGGGTGCCAACCTCCGCTGTCAGGAAGGGAAAGAATTTAGGGACAAAATAGGGACAGATAGAGCCCGTAATCCTTCCTGACTGATGTGTGACTTATCCCTGTTCCCTGGCATTTTGTCTTGTTTTTGTGTTTGTTGTTATGGTGACTACTGAGTCCTTTTTAGCATATTCGAATAAAAGTTATATTTTAGGGGTCTAATCTTCTGTTGGTTGTCTGGTAGTTTTGTCACCCCTGCTGATGCTGGCATGGCAGGTGGAACATATGGCCTTTTTGGGGTTATCAGCAGAGTCTTTAAAAAAATTCCAGACTCTGGAAGACCTACCGCTTGTACTGGCAACGTCCCTCGTGTTGGTGTTACGGGGAACGGTTGCCTGCCTTCTGTCTGCGGCCACCACACTGCTTCTTCCTGCCTGTTGAGGTACTCTGCCTCCCTCCTCCTGTGTGCTGCTGGCCTCACTCTGCATGTCCTCCTTCCACGTTGGGTCAGTTACTAGATCATCCACCACCTCCTCCTCTTCCACTTGCGCACCACGATCCTCCTCCTCACTTCCTGGCAATTGTGTCTCGTCATCGTCCACCTCTTGTGACAGATTGCCAACGTCGACTTCCTGTGGCCGTGGCTGTTCAAATATTTGGGCATCGCAACATGGGATCTCCTCTTCCACCACTTCAAGCGTATCAGGCGAGGGGCCCAAATATGGAAATGGACCAGTGAACTGCTCTTCAGAGCGTCCAAGTGTGGGATCACTTGCTGTCTGACGACACTCGGCATGGTGGGAGGAAGGAGCATCAGGGTGAGGAGGAGTATGCGGTCGAGACTCACGGCTACTAAGAGTTGACCGTGTGGAAGACAGACCGGAGGTGGTGGTGCCCAGGTAACTGGAAGTATTGTCTGCTATCCAATTAATAACCTGTTCACACTGATCAGTTCTCAATACTGGTGTTGTTCTGTGCTTCCCTAGTAATTCGGTCAAGAAGTGAGAGCGAGAAGATGTGGCTGTTGGTTGTGGCACATTTTCACCTTGGCCACGGCCCCGTCCTCTGCACGAACCATCACCAGAACGTCCACTTCCCCGTCCCTTGCCACGCGCCTTGCCCATTGTAAATGAAGTAAAATAGCTTACACTTGCACTATCAATGGAAAAAGGGTAATAAAGAGTAGATTAGAACCGTGGAAGAGGAAAACCACAGTTATTGTTTACTGGGGTATACCACACTTTTTTAAATAGAGATATTTGCGGCTGAACAGTGAGCGACACACTCAAACTGCTTTTTTTTTAGATACCAAAGGCCCAAAACTGGATAGTACAGCGATTTGACCCTTGGAACTGCGAAACCACACTGGGATGTCGGGCCTACACAAGACTATTTTCAACAGATATATTTTTGTGTCACAACAGTCAGGAGACACTACTGTTTTTCTTTACGGAAAAACTACCAAAACCTGAATAATAGAGATTTTTTACCGTGGAACAGCAAAACCACAGTTATAATTTACTGGTGTATACCAGGCTTTTTAAAATATATATATATTTGCGGCTGAACAGTGAGCGACACACTCAAACTGTTTTTTTTAGATACAAATGGCCCAAAAGTGGATAATACAGAGGTTTGTACCGTGGAAATGCAAAACCACACTTGTATTTCTCGGGCCTACACCAGACTATTTTCAACAGATATATTTGTGTCTGAAAAATCAGGGAGACACTATTATTATTTTTATACAGCAAAAAATGCCAAAAACAGGATAATAGAGATGTTTTACCGTGGAACATCAAAACCACAGTAATAATTTACTGGTGTATACCAGGCTTTTTAAAATATATATATATTTGCGGCTGAACAGTGAGCGACACACTCAAACTGTTTTTTTTAGATACAAATGGCCCAAAAGTGGATAATACAGAGGTTTGTACCATGGAACTGCAAAACCACACTTGTATTTCTCGGGCCTACACCAGACTATTTTCAACAGATATATTTGTGTCTGAAAAATCAGGGAGACACTATTTTTTTTTTTTTTTACAGCAAAAAATGCAAAAAGCAGGATAATAGAGATTTTTTACCGTGGAACAGCAAAAGCACACTTCTGTCTCTCTGGCCTACACCAGACTATTTTCAACAGATATATTTGTGTCTGAAAAATCAGGGAGACACTATTATTATTTTTATACAGCAAAAGATGCCAAAAACAGGATAATAGAGATGTTTTACCGTGGAACATCAAAGCCACAGTAATAATTTACTGGTGTATACCAGGCTTTTTAAAATATATATATATTTGCGGCTGAACAGTGAGCGACACACTCAAACTGTTTTTTTTAGATACAAATGGCCCAAAAGTGGATAATGCAGAGGTTTGTACCGTGGAACTGCAAAACCACACTTGTATTTCTCGGGCCTACACCAGACTATTTTCAACAGATATATTTGTGTCTGAAAAATCAGGGAGACACTATTTTTTTTTTTTTTTACAGCAAAAAATGCAAAAAGCAGGATAATAGAGATTTTTTACCGTGGAACAGCAAAAGCACACTTCTGTCTCTCTGGCCTACACCAGACTATTTTCAACAGATATATTTGTGTCTGAAAAATCAGGGAGACACTATTATTATTTTTATACAGCAAAAAATGCCAAAAACTGGATAATAGAGATGTTTTACCGTGGAACATCAAAACCACAGTAATAATTTACTGGTGTATACCAGGCTTTTTAAAATATATATATATTTGCGGCTGAACAGTGAGCGACACACTCAAACTGTTTTTTTTAGATACAAATGGCCCAAAAGTGGATAATACAGAGGTTTGTACCATGGAACTGCAAAACCACACTTGTATTTCTCGGGCCTACACCAGACTATTTTCAACAGATATATTTGTGTCTGAAAAATCAGGGAGACACTATTTTTTTTTTTTTTTACAGCAAAAAATGCAAAAAGCAGGATAATAGAGATTTTTTACCGTGGAACAGCAAAAGCACACTTCTGTCTCTCTGGCCTACACCAGACTATTTTCAACAGATATATTTGTGTCTGAAAAATCAGGGAGACACTATTATTATTTTTATACAGCAAAAGATGCCAAAAACAGGATAATAGAGATGTTTTACCGTGGAACATCAAAGCCACAGTTATAATTTACTGG
The DNA here is from genome assembly GCF_046119375.1 of Phyllobates terribilis. NCBI lineage: Eukaryota > Metazoa > Chordata > Amphibia > Anura > Dendrobatidae > Phyllobates > Phyllobates terribilis. The sequence goes on along the minus strand of NW_027362763.1, from coordinate 731,077,046 downwards.
TGTATACCAGGCTTTTTAAAATATATATATATTTGCGGCTGAACAGTGAGCGACACACTCAAACTGTTTTTTTTAGATACAAATGGCCCAAAAGTGGATAATGCAGAGGTTTGTACCGTGGAACTGCAAAACCACACTTGTATTTCTCGGGCCTACACCAGACTATTTTCAACAGATATATTTGTGTCTGAAAAATCAGGGAGACACTATTTTTTTTTTTTTTTACAGCAAAAAATGCAAAAAGCAGGATAATAGAGATTTTTTACCGTGGAACAGCAAAAGCACACTTCTGTCTCTCTGGCCTACACCAGACTATTTTCAACAGATATATTTGTGTCTGAAAAATCAGGGAGACACTATTATTATTTTTATACAGCAAAAAATGCCAAAAACAGGATAATAGAGATGTTTTACCGTGGGACATCAAAACCACAGTAATAATTTACTGGTGTATACCAGGCTTTTTAAAATATATATATATTTGCGGCTGAACAGTGAGCGACACACTCAAACTGTTTTTTTTAGATACAAATGGCCCAAAAGTGGATAATACAGATGTTTGTACCATGGAACTGCAAAACCACACTTGTATTTCTCGGGCCTACACCAGACTATTTTCAACAGATATATTTGTGTCTAAAAAATCAGGGAGACACTATTTTTTTTTCTTTTACAGCAAAAAATGCAAAAAGCAGGATAATAGAGATTTTTTACCGTGGAACAGCAAAAGCACACTTCTGTCTCTCTGGCCTACACCAGACTATTTACAACAGATATATTTGTGTCTGAAAAATCAGGGAGACACTATTATTATTTTTATACAGCAAAAAATGCCAAAAACAGGATAATAGAGATGTTTTACCGTGGAACATCAAAACCACAGTAATAATTTACTGGTGTATACCAGGCTTTTTAAAATATATATATATATATTTGTGGCTGAACAGTGAGCGACACACTCAAACTGTTTTTTTTAGATACAAATGGCCCAAAAGTGGATAATACAGAGGTTTGTACCGTGGAACTGCAAAACCACACTTGTATTTCTCGGGCCTACACCAGACTATTTTCAACAGATATATTTGTGTCTGAAAAATCAGGGAGACACTATTTTTTTTTTTTACAGCAAAAAATGCAAAAAGCAGGATAATAGAGATTTTTTACCGTGGAACAGCAAAAGCACACTTCTGTCTCTCTGGCCTACACCAGACTATTTTCAACAGATATATTTGTGTCTGAAAAATCAGGGAGACACTATTATTATTTTTATACAGCAAAAATGCCAAAAACAGGATAATAGAGATGTTTTACCGTGGAACATCAAAACCACAGTAATAATTTACTGGTGTATACCAGGCTTTTTAAAATATATATATATTTGCGGCTGAACAGTGAGCGACACACTCAAACTGGTTTTTTTAGATACAAATGGCCCAAAAGTGGATAATACAGAGGTTTGTACCGTGGAACTGCAAAACCACACTTGTATTTCTCGGGCCTACACCAGACTATTTTCAACAGATATATTTGTGTCTGAAAAATCAGAGGCACACTTTTTTTTTTTGGGGGGGTGGCACCAAAAGGTTAATAAGATGGGTATTTGTACATTGTGAAGGAGGAAAAAAAAAAGAGGATTTAGATTAAAAAAAAGGATTTTTCCTGGCCCCCGGGACCTGGAGCTAAGTCCAGCAATTTCAGCAACAGGAGCAGCACACAGGACTGTAATGCAGCGTTTGCTGGTATAACCACTGCGTCTCCTATACAGCCTGCCTGCCTGATATACCTGGGATGGATATTATTCCTGAGAAGGACTGTTTGTTTGATCTGGCAGCCTTTACAGACCCTACACTAACTATTTTGCAGGATATATCTCTCCCTAAATCAGCAGCGCTGTCCCTACACTGTCTGATCTGGAGCGACTGTGTCCAAGATGGCGGCGCCCGGTTTTAAATACTCGAGGTGACGCTGTGCGGCCAGCCAATCACTGTAATACCCACAAACAACATGGCTGCAGCATTACAGTGACTGGCTGGCAATCCCTGCATGTTCATTGGCTCTGTAAAGAGCGCCAAACATGCAGGGCGGAGACCCGAGCTCCCGCCCGAGTAACCCGGAAATGCTCGGTGCTCGCCGAACATCCCAAGTAGCGTGATGCTCGGGCGAGTACCGAGCAGTGTCGAGCATGTTCGCTCAACACTAATAGTCACCTAATATCTTATTGTGGATGAGAATGACACACAACTTGCCATAATTTGTAAAACCATAAAATATGTATAAAGTAATTGCACTAAAACATTACAAATACAGAATTAAATTTCCCTTAGGCCTAATGAAAATATTGACTTGTTTTCCATAATACAGTGTAAATGTTATCTCTGCCTATAGGGTATGTTACTTAATTGTATCCTTTACATTAACATTGAGTTGGTCTGGTAATATTTGTTTTCAATAATTTCCAATGGCGCCTAATCCCATCAGTCAATATTAAAATCTATATAATTGAAACACAAAATACATGTGTTTATTGTGCAGTGCTGAACTTCAATGTGGAGTAGCCAGGCATGATTTACACTTGATTCTTTTAAATAATGTCATACAGCTAGACATTAAGAATGAAGACAGAATATAAGATTTTACCTTCATATTTTAAATTCTATTTTAATTTTTATTTTATCATTTATATTTTTTAAACTTATTTTTTACTAACCAATGTTTCAGTGAAGAGAGTGACAAGAAGCCAAAATTTCAACCCTTATCCATACAAATAAAATGTAGAATTTTTGAGACGTATTCCCAATACTGATTTAAAGAAGCACTCCTCCTCCTCCCATCAAAGTTTTTATCCTCTTAAAAGATTGCAATCATCATATTATATAGCACTGTGTACTTACAATTGCTCATTTGCATTTTGCCTTTCTACTCTTCTGTTTACTCTGCTCTATATAGAGACAGGAGTCATCACTGCAAAGTCCCTGGCAAGGAGGAGGAGCAGAGTAGCTGGGTCAGGAGGTGAAGGAGGGAAAGATTCATGCAGGGAAAAACAAATTCCTGTTTCTACATAGTGCAGAGAAAAGAGAATAATTTACTGGGTAGAAAGGCAAAATGAGCAATTGTAACTACACGGTGCTGTATAATATGATGACTGCAATATATTAAGAAATACATAAAAACTTTGATGGGAGGAGTGCTTCTTTAATTGGTGAAATTATCAACTGAATCACTTTTAACTTTTAAGCTAGTTCATTAGCACAATTAGGGCTTCAAAACATCTGCCAACTTGTAATGTAACAACAATAGCCAACCATATCATACATGGACACAGTCTGTGTCTGCTAAAAGTCATGCATAATGGAGGGGGGACCCTTCTTTACAGGGAATCTCTCACCAGGTTTTTGCCACTTGGTAGCATAATGTAATAATGTAAAGACAGAGACCCTGATTCCAGAGATGTGTCACTTACAGGACGACTTGCTGTAATTTTGATAAAACTGATTGGCAGCTTTCTGCCTATGCACAGTGTATACAAAAAGCTGCCAATCAATGGTGTGAGTGGGGTTATACAGGGCTCAGCATTCAGAAAACTGCTAGGTCTGCGGCAGAGAAAACAGTGATTTTCCCAGTAAGAGACGTATCGCTGGAATCAGGGTCTCTTCCCTTACATCATGCTGCTCTCAGATGGGTTTGGAAAAACCTGGTGACTGATTCCCTTTAAGACTTTCTTCATATAGGCTGTTGGGTTTAATATTTCCACTTAAAATATATATACCCTTTAAAAGAATCTATCAATATCTTTATGCTGTTTTCTATGATTCAGTACAGTGTCTAGTATGTCTGCCTGTGGTGTCATTTTTGTGAAAGTTGCAATGCTCACATCACACTATGACAAAGGAGTTATAGGAATTAATAAGCTGGGGGCTTCCCATGATAGATGGCATTCTTCAGATTGCTGTGGAAGAAAACTGACAATCTTTGCTGAGGATGCTTTATAATGTGTAGAACATTAAAGGGGTTGTCCAGTCTAAATCAATAAGTCTGCAGTCACTCTGTGTGACTGCAGACTTATGAATCCCCCGCACTGTGCGCTGTGGGGATTCACCGGTTTCTGACCCGGGACAGGAGGGATATGTGTGAGTTATACATACTCCCAGCCAGTGGGCGCGGCCTCGCTCCATACAAGTGTATGGAGCAAGGCCCCGCCCACTAGATGGCCCTGGCCAGGAGTATGTATAACACATTCATACCCTCCAGTCCCGGGTCAGAAACCAGAGAATCCCCGCAGCGCACAGTGTGTGCACTGTTGGGATTCATAAGTCTGCAGTCACACAGAGTGACTGCAGACTTATTGATTTGAACAATCCCTTTAAGAGAATTCTGTGTTCTAATAAACCGTAAGTAGAGATGAGTGAACCTTTCAAGGTTCGATTCGGTTCAGATCGCCGAATTTCCCAAAGTTCGCTGAACATCTGGTCATAGGTGACACTGCCCACCATTGTTACCAGTCGATGAGAAATTTGTTATCCCCCAAATATTACTGAAAGTGAACTTAGGTCACACATAATACTTCGAGAGCAGAATTAAATGCAACAAAGAAGTAATGAGGTCGGTGCATGGACCGCGCATGCGCTGGATAAAACAACATCTCGAAGATACTATTTAGAAAACACTGGGATCAGACACGTCCAGAAATGGACAGAATATGACCAGCTGTTATATGACTGTTATATGCTGTCCATATATCAACCAATGTCAATAGATGATACAGGGCAATGTCCAGCTGACCAGGACGGTTCTGCAGGGGCCATATATCAACCAATGTCAATAGGTGACACAAGACAGTGTCCAGATGTAATTTCAGATACTCAAAAACTATAAATAATTATGTTCACCTATATTAATTGGTGTATACGTCCAGGCACCAAGATGGCAAAAGAGGCAGAGGTCCAGTGTTGTACCTATATACATGAGCTAAACAGAACAATGTCTGGCGACGTTATTACAGACAGTAAACCTATAGGTAAGTATGGTCACTCAAATAAAACACATACAGTCTGCCTGATCTGGAGTTCCACGTATGCTAAATGCCCGGCGATGTTATTGCAGGCACTATAGCATCGGAAGAGTCAAAATAAGCTCGTCTAGATGTTACAACTATAACTAATCCCCAAACGAGTAAACAGTGGTGTTGACGAAGACTGTGCAAAATGCATACCGTACTCTAAATAAATAGTTATGTAGATCTTGGATGGGCCATGTTCTTATCAACCAAAAAACTAACTAAATGTATTTGGACAGGACGCACCCCAGTCCGGAGATAGAAAGAGAATATGCAGGAAGAGTTTATGTCATAGAAGAAACGGGGCATATCTGTACCGGGATGAACTATTATATACTATGGACTGAGTCCAACAAGAGAAAACTTAATTAAAGTGAAGAAGGGGAAATATATCTTCGAGTTGGTAATATGTGGGTGCCTAAAGCTTGGGCCCAGAGAGAAAATAAATTAGAGCCCTAAGACCATAATAGCAGATTACAAGAGGTGTATAGGTGGGTATGGTGGTAGGTAAAAAAAAACATACATCCCACTAAAAGAAGAGAGGAAAAAGATCCCTACAGGATACAAAATTTTATTAGTGCCAGCATAACCCATGTTTACACAAACCCGCCATTTGGCACATATGCGGTCCCCAAGATCATCTCCCCAAGCATAATAACTAGATCTCAATATTTTTCCCAGACGGGGTTCCATGCTGATGGAACCATAAACAATGACAATGAAAGGTAACCAATGATCTCCCCAACCCCTATACCCAGGTACAAAGCAGGTGAGTAGGGGAGTCTGAGGTACCAAGCACGTGATCGGCGAGATAATTAACCTGTCTATAGCCTACGACTATAATAAGTAATAAAAACTGATGAGCCCGCCCAACGGGAGTAAAGGCAATAAACAATTACCATCAATAGAGGATCACAGGCTGGCCCAAAGGCTTGAGACGTATCTTATTCTTAGTCCAGTGTTCACATACATTGGACGAAGTTGTCATGTCACAAGATTAGTGTTGAGCGAGTATGTTCTATTAACCCTTTCGCCGAGTATGCTCGGGCCGAACTCCGAGTATTTACAGCTGCTCGGTGATATGGTTGAATCGCTCCCGTGTGCATGATTTGCAACTGTTTGACAGTTTTATTACATGTGAGGAATGTCTATTTATTACACATTCCTCACATGTAATAAAGCTGTAAAACAGTTGCAAATCATGCACATGGGAGCGATTCAACCATATCACCGAGCAGCTGTGAATACTCGGAGCTCGGCCCGAGCATACTCAGACAGAACATACTCGCTCAACCCTACACAAGATCGATCATGCCATGTTATAATGATAAGCAGTCCATCCGTGATAGCAACTGAGATGTTTGAGTGAAGGATTCTTTGCCTTTGATCTAAGAGAGACCCGGGTGGTTCGTGTGATAATCCTCAGGGTCAATTTTGAAGAGATATTGAAGCCGGTAGCCGCATTGTTGTCATCTGTATGCAGGGTAGCCATTCCGTCCCTGGGGAAATATTTTGGGAAAAAAAGGAGGCAAAAATGAGCGGAGTGGTACAGAGCTAAGCGAGAAATTGTCAACCTAGATACCCTGTAAATAGAAGCTCCCCATTAAGTCCAAAGGGGGCAACCAAGTGTAGTAATCCATTGTGACTCGATTTGTAGCAATTTCTTGTTTAGGTTGTCACCCCTACCAGTCGCTGTGATATTTTGGAGGCCAACGATGCGGGTGTTTGCATGATTACCATGATGGTGATCAAGGAAGTGTGAGGCCACAAAAGGGATTTCCCCTTTTTAAGGTCTGAGGCTGCCAAGTTAATAGTGGAGAAGTGTTTTTGAATGCGCTTCCTCAACTCTTGTTAGGTCTGCCCCACATAGACCTGGTCACAAGGGCAAATGATTGCGTAAATAACACATCTCTTTTTGTAGTTGACATGTTCTGAGGGGATATCTCTTTGTATTAACAAAAATGTCCCGGGTAGGTTGCATGAATTGGCATACATTACATTCCCCATATGAGAAAGAGCCTTTTAGGGAGATACCCCTATTGAATTTATGTGTGGGTCTGTTGAAATAGACCCTTGTTAACAAGCCCTCCCGATTGGGTGCCCTTCTAGCTGTCAAAAGTGGTTGATCTGTGATAATAGAGGCTGTTTGTCTATCGGTTCTTAAAATGCCTCAACGATTACACAGGAAGGATTTCTTTCACCTGTTCCCATTGGTTGATGTAATTGGTGGTAAAATGCACATCTGAGTCTTGTTGTCTGTTTCTGGAAGACAGTAGAGTTTCCTGTGTCTGGGATCTGGAGCGTAGGTAAGCCACGGAGATCACCTTCCTAGGATATCCCCTTTTTTAAATCTATCCATGAGGTTGCCATCCTGGTGACGGAAGTCTTTTTCTTGTGTGCAGTTCCGCTTCGTCCTGAGTAATTGTCCAATTGGAACGCCCCTCTTAGTATGCAATGGATGGAAACTTGTAAACTGGAGAAGACTGTTAGCGGTGGTTGGTTTGCGGTACAAATCTGTCAGAATTTGATCCCCCTGAATAGGGATTTTCAAGTCCAGGAAGATGGCTGAAATGGCTGAGGTGGAATATGTTAAGAAGATGATAAAAAGGGTAGAGTTCAGAAAGGTAAAAAATTACCTAGCCACACGAAGAAGATGTCGTCGATATATCTATGCCAATGTTGGATGTATTTACTGAACAAGGAGGAGGGGAACACCACAGTGGCCTCCCACCACCCCAAAAAGAGGTTGGCAAAGGCGGGGGCACACCGGGCACCCATGGCAATACCAAATATTTGCCAATAATAAGACCTGTCAAACAAAATAATAATTATGTTGAAGTATGAAATCGAGTAGGTCTATGATAAAAGAGTCATGCAGACGATCAGATGTGGTCTGTAGATCCAAGAAGTAAGCCACTGCCTTCATACCATCTGCATGGTTTGTGTCACCTAGGGCCTCTAACGGCGAGCCACTGAGTTTTCTCTATCTCCTAGGTGATTATTTGATTGGGATTTCTGGACATTGTACTTTATTATTGTACCACATCGTGGGGCTTATTACTTTTGGGCCTTCTCTTTGGATATCATACTTTGTAACGTATTGTATTTTTTGAGACTCATGTATCTATTGCATATTTTTATGGTTATTATCTATACTAGCTATTTGTGGACACTTTATGTGCCATTTTTATGGTTTTTAAATGTTTTTAACATTGTATGTCCATGTTCAATAAACTTTCTTTGTATATATGTTTATAGGAGGTGTGAAAGTCTTAATGTAGTCCTTGTTCTCATATGATCAAGTTTTAGAAATCTAGCAAAGAAGAAAAATGAAATAGCTGACAGACATTGTGGGATTCTGGTTAGCAAGGAGGTAATATCAGGTCCAGAGATTTAGATCTGTGAGTCATCAGAATAGAGGTGATACTGAAAGCCGTGAGACTCTGTGAGCTGTCCCATGCCGAAGGTGTCAATGGAGAAGAGCAGGGTTCCTAGAATAGAACTTAACCTTGGGGTACACCGTCAGATAGGGGGCGAGATGAGGAGGTGGAGTGGAAGACACTGAATGTCCCGTCTGTTAGGTATGAGGAGATACTGTCAAGTCTGTGATGCCAAGAGATCAGAGAGTCTGTAGTAAGGGGGAATGGTCCACTGTTGAAAGCAGATGCCAAGTCCAGGAGGACAAGGGAAAACTAATGTCACTTGGATTTGGTAGTTAGTAGGTTGTTAGTGACTTTAGTCAGGGCAGTTTCAGCGGAATGGTGCGGTCGGAAGCAAGTTTGTAAGCAGTCTAAAAGGGAGCAGGATTAGAGGTGGGAGGACAGTTCAAAATGGATGTGTTGCTCCAGTAGTTTTGAGGCATAAAGGAGAAGTGAAATGGGGCGATAGCTAGAGACAGAGAATGGGTCAAGGTAGGATTTTTTGAGGATGGGTGTGATCAAGGTATGTTTGAAGCATGAGAGGAAGTAACCAGTTGATAGTGACAGGTTGAAGAGGTGGGTTAGGGTTGGGATGAAGACTGTGGTAATGTTTAGAATGAGGTGGGATGGGATTGGTGAGATGTGATTATGAGAGGAAAGATGATCTTCCATGATGGTGAAGAAGCTGGTTTTGGAAGAGGAGAGTTGAGTAATTATGAAGAGGGGCTGAGGGGATTTTAAGCATAAGCTTTGCCTTATGTTGTCCATCTTCTGCTTGAAGAATGAGGCAAAATCTTCAGCTCAGATGAGAGGAGAGGGTGGTAGAGCTGGTGGACGAAGGAGAGAATTAAAAGTACTGAATAGCTATTTAGGGTAGTCAGACAGGCATGACATGAGAGATGAGAAGTAAGTTTCTTTTACTGTAGTGAGTAATTGTGCAGCATTTTGACAAATTCTGTTACTGGATGGGCTACTCCACTCCCTTTCTTTGGAAGCTGCACAGCGGTATGCCTTGTAGATGAGGGCCAGAAAAAGCATGTTCTCCAGTGGATGGCAAGTGCTGCATCAAGTGGCCTCTCCTCCTCATCCTCCACCTTAACATCACACACAGTACAGTCCTCAGAGGAGTCACCAAAATTACCCTTGTTTCCCCCCCGCATCACAACTCTCCAACCACCCAACTGACTGTGGGGAACCACAGATGGGCGAGTCTGCAGAGCGGTTCACACATTCTATTCCATGGTCATTAGAGGTATGCTCCAAAGATTCACAGACTCAAGAGGAGGAAAGCATCTGCAGCAATGCCCCAAATTGTTTTTTTGTTGGATCTGGGGTGAAGTAGAGTCCAAGCAGAATCCAGACCCTTGTCACGAGACGTTAAACCCTGTGGGTGGAGGTAATCCTGATGAGATTCAGATACCTGAGATGCATGCGGATTGTACTATGCTGTCAGGGCAGGAAGGGGAGGAGCGTGATTCTCAGGGCGAGGAGATGGAGAACAGATAGAATGATGAGGAGGTTGTAGATCCCATTTGGTGTGAACCCCGAGGCACGCAGCCGAGTATCTCAGCAGAGGAGGCAGAGGAGGAGAAAGAAGGAGGTTACGTTGTGGCTTCCCACACAGACATGGAGTAATGCAACATTGATAAGCACTGCATCCTCAGCCACAACTGTCTGCAGTTCGCAGGAGCAGCAAGGGTTGCCTAGCCTGGGTCTTTTTGGAGACCGCAAAGGATGACACAACTCACGTTTAGTGTTGAGCCACCCCGTAGTGTTCGAGTTCGGTTCGGTTCGTCGAACACCGGGATGTTCGAGGAACTGTTCGTCGAACTGTTCGTCGAACACCTTAGAACACCGTTAAAACCAATGGCAGGCAAACAAAAACACATAGAAACACATAGAAAACACCTTCAAAGGTGTCCAAAAGCTGACAAACTGCTCAGAAGACGCTCTCTTTAAAAAAGCCGGCCGGCAAACTCAGCAGCGGCATACACCGGTACCCGACAATTTAGACAAGAAGGAATAGAGCATCACACATAGATTAGATAGATAGAAACATGTCAGCCACATATATATGAAGTACAGTGACAGTGTTGCTTACTGTACTTGTCATATAGTGTAAAGGATTTATCAAAAAAAATAATAGTGTTTTCATGCACTGTCTCTTTAAAAAAGCCGGCCGGCAATTCAGCATCTGTACCCGACAATTTAGAATAGAAGGAATAGAGAATCACACATAGATTAGATAGATAGAAACATGTCAGTCACATATATAATAAGTACAGTGACAGTGTTGCTTACTGTACTTGTCATTTAGTGTAAAGGATTTATTTAAAAAAATATTAGTGTTTTCATGCACCGTCTCTTCAAAAAAGCCGGCCGGCAATTCAGCATCTGTACTCGACAATTTAGAATAGAAGGAATAGAGCATCACACATAGATTAGATACATAGAAACATGTCAGTCACATATATATGAAGTACAGTGACAGTGTTGATTACTGTACTTGTCATTTAATGTTAAAATAAAGGATTTATTAAAAAAAAAATTGGCGTGGGGTTCCCCATAATTTTAGGCTCTAGCGGAGGTTAAGCAGACGGCTGGGGCAGATGTTTGAAGCCTGGGAAGGGGGTAATACCCACGGAGCTCCCCAGGCTACTAATATCAGCCCCCAGCTGAATACCTAGCCTTTACCAGCTATTAAAATGGGGGACCCCTGCCAAAAAATGACGTGGGGTCCCCCCTATTTTAATAGCTAGCAAAGGCTAGGCAGACAGCTGGGGGCTTATATTAATAGCCCAGGAAGGGTGCCATGAATATTGGCCCCCTCCCAGGCTAGAAACACCAGCCGTCAGCCGCCCCAGAAAGGGCGCATCCATAGGATGCGCCAATTCTGGCACTTAGCCTTGCTCTTCCCACTGCCCTGTAGCGGTGGCAGTGGGGTAATAGGGCTGGGGTTGATGTCAGCTTATAATGCCAGCTGACATCAAGCCCAGGTTAGTAATTAGAGATGAGCGTTGTTCTACTCGAACTGTTCGCCAATCTCAAATTCGAGCTGTTTTGGGCGGTGTTCGAGCCGTTCGGCGAACACGAACAATTTGAGAAAAATTCGGCTGTTCGAGTTTATGTTCGATAACTGTTCGTGCACCAAAATCATAACTGGATTTTTTCTCAGTAATGATGAAAATTAATGTTAATACGCAGTTTGAGTGTACAGCGGGGTGGGGGGAGGGGCAGGGGATGGATCTCTGCAGGAACAATGAAGATCTCCATTTTTTTTTCTCTTTCCCGCATTTGCAGTGGGGAGGTGCAATCTGTCAGCCTATCAGCAGCGCACACACGGAGCGAAGTGCTTTTTTTCACACAAGCAAGGGCATGTGTCATTGGCAGTGTATGTCACATGTCCTTGCCCTATAAGACCAAGCCATTTTCCCCGTCGCCACCATTTTCTCACTGCTGCAGCTGCGTGTTAGACGGCACCGCTGTTGCTGTGTGCGCTATACCTTGTTAATTTCAAGCCAATTTTCGCACAAATATACAGATAGCTTGGGAGTAGGGAATAGTTGTGATTGCAGTCCTTTTAAGGACTAGGTTACAGCATTTCCTACGACTTTTATCAGGGAGGTCTGTGCTCTTAAATAGATAGGTTGTGGGAGTAAAGACTAATTGTAATTGGAGTCCTTTTCAGGACTAGGTTACATGAGTTCCTATCAGTTTTTGCCAGGCAGGTCTGTGCCAGTGCTGTGCAAGTTTTTTTCACAGCATTTGGCTGAATCTAGCAAAGCTAATCCTTTTTGGCCTATTGCAGAGTGTGTTAGTCAGTGGAGTAGCCTATCTGTGTTGCAAGATATAACACCTGTGTATAGAATACCAATTTTTTTACTGCACCTAGTGAAGTAAAATCTTTTGGGCATAGCATCATTCTATTAGTCCATCTATACTGACCTCCATCAGGTTGCAAACTGAATATAATTTTTTTCTGCATCTAGCTCTGAAAAAATATTTGGGCTTCTAGCAGTGTGTGGGACTTGGTCTATTAGTCCATCTATACTGACCTCCATCAGGTTGCAAATTAAAAATAATTTTTTTCTTCATTTAGCTCTGAAAAAATATTTGGGCTTCTAGCAGTGTGTGGGACTTGTTCTATTAGTCCTTCTATACTGACCTCCAGCAGGTTGCAAATTGAATATAATTTTTTTCTGCATCTAGCTCTGAAAAAATAGTTGGGCTTCTAGCGGTGTGTGGGACTTGGTCTATTAGTCCATCTATACTGACCTCCATCAGGTTGCAAATTAAAAATAATTTTTTTCTGCATCTAGCTCTGAAAAAATATTTGGGCTTCTAGCAGTGTGTGGGACTTGGTCTATTAGTCCATCTATACTGACCTCCATCAGGTTGCAAATTAAAAATAATTTTTATCTGCATCTACAGTACCTCTGAAAAAATATTTGGGCTTCTAGCAGTGTGTGGGACTATTTGTATTAGTCCATCTATACTGACCTCCATCAGGTTGCAAATTCAAAGTGTGGGACTTGGTCTATTAGTCCATCTATACTGACTAGTGTTGAGCCACCCCCGTAGTGTTCGAGTTCGGTTCGGTTCGTCGAACACCCGTGTGTTCGCCGAACTGTTCGTCGAACTGTTCGTCGAACACCTTCGAACACCGTTAAAACCAATGGCAGGCAAACAAAAACACATAGAAACACATAGAAAACACCTTCAAAGGTGTCCAAAAGCTGACAAACTGCTCAGAAGACATAACTAACACATGGAAAAGTGACAAGTACATATAGTCATGCGAAAATAAAAGAGGTGGAGGAGTAAAAGGAGGGGGAGACACAGATATAGGCATGTCATGCCCTTCTAAAATCCAAAAAGTGAGAAGCCGACACGGCCAGTCCGCTCCTGCCCGTGCCACCTCCGTGTCGCCGGGTTTGTGCCAGAGCCGCGGTGAACCCTGACGGCCAGCCCCCCTCTCCCAATACTGGTGCCTGTCCGCTGGTGGGTCGAGCGAGCCCCCCTGTGGTGGAGGCAGCTCTAAGCTTTTTAATTTAAATTGTCTCTCTAATTTGAATGAATACACTTTAAATCCATTTACAAGGATCTATTGGAGGGCAAGTCTCATGCCAGCAGCCGCGGTAATTCCAGCTCCAGTAGCGTCCACTAAAGCTGCTGCAGTTAAAAAGCTTTTATAAGGATCGAGCTCGGCTGTCCACCGCAAGGCATCCTACTGCCAGTCCCAGCCCCTATGCCTTGGGGTGCCTCCTGATGCTCTTCACTAAGTATCCCATGGTCCCGAAGCATTTCCTTTGAAAAAATTAAGTGTCTAAACTACAGGTGGTGCAGCTTGCTTAACAGCCGGGATAATCCGCTCACTAGCAGACACTGCTACTAGGCACAAAGTATTTCCTGGGCTAGATGCAGTTAAAAATTTGTAATTAGATACTCTCGTTGGATGCTGAGAAAGCATTCCATAGAGTCTCCTGGCACGCCATATATGATTCTCTTAAAAAGCTTGGGGTAGGGGTCTAGGGGACCCTTTTATAGCCAAAATCACGGCCCTGTATCGCAATACGTCACCTAGGCTGAAGATAAATGGAACTGTAGCACCCTGAGGGCTCGGTTGCTACAGACGTATTGCACCTCACCCAGAGGTGTGATATCTCACTCTCAGGTAAGGATGGAGTGTGGATCAGGACCCGACACCTGCATGCATTACACCACATTGCCGTGGGGCAGGGCGACCAATATGCCCCTGAGATGGGCACGACAGTCCCTGTCCCTGGCTGGAGTGGGGGGGGGGAACACTGAGGAAGGGGAACCCTGTAGTGCAGGAGCAGGGAGGAAGCAGTTCCTGGGTGCATTGAGAAGGGAGTATAAAAGGTGGGCACCATCTTAGTTCAGTGCAGAGAAGTCTGAGCAGAAGTGGCAGGGAGCAGGGGCTCTGCATGAGCTCTGCTCCGGAGGCGGGCCTAGTAACAGAGGCCCAGGCCTGGAAGAGGGAGAAGGAAGGAAGAGGAGCGGAGAAGGCTCCAGGAACGAGGAATGAAGGGATCCCAGGGGTGCGGACGGGCGAGTCGCCACCGCACGCCCGAATCCACCTGCGTGGAGGGGTCAGGCCAAAGGGGGAGACCGGTCCCCGAACTAGTGGAGGCAGGAAACGACCCTCAGCTAGAAACCGGAGGCTCTGACATTTTATGTGGCGCAGCCCCTCGCTACACCCGCTAGGAAGGCACCACATAGGGTCAGGGAAACTGGCGCCAAGTTTACCAAGAGGAGGCCCGAGGCAGCCGGACAGAAGTGTTGGTAAGAAAGGCCAGACAAAGGACACACAAAGGGGGTCCTGTGAAGTGCTCCAAAGTTATCTGGGAGTTGTCTGAGCCCCTCACCTGGTGAGCGCAGTACGACGTGGGCAGCCGTTACCTGCAGACGTGGTCTGGATAATAAGAACTGTGAGTAAAGGCCCTGAACTGCATCACTGACTCCGTGTCGTTACTGCTGCTGCCCTGCACCATCACCCCCATCCTCCGCATACACTGCCCTGAGGCTATACTCCTCCCGTGGGGAGTTATGCTACGCTCTGCTGCACCCACAACACCAGCCTCAGTGGTCTGCCCTGTAGCGGCGGTTCACTCTGACCGCAATCCACGGGTGGCGTAGTCGGACATTTAAACATGAAAACCACATAAATAGTTCCGCCACTGGTTTGACCGCCCTGAGCCACGGAACTGGGTCGCCGCCACGAAGACTACAACCACCAGCATCCACCAAAAAGGGTCCGGCTCCGGGTGTCCCAAGGCCCAGGGGGTGCGTCAGAACATTTTCATCACCTTTCACAATCACCAATGGGACAAGGCAGTGATGTCCTCTGTCCCCTCTCTTATACATCCTAGTGACGGAGCACCTGCTCTCATCAATTCGCCATAACCCCAATATTAGGTGGATTGAGGTGGGAGGCACCGAGTACAAGTGCTCTCTATTTGCTGATGATGTCCTAGTATATATCACTCAATCACATATATCCATCCATGCTGTTATGGCTGAAATAGATCACTTTGTTACATGGTAAAATTTTAAAATCAATGCAGCGAAGTCTGAGGCCCTCGATGTCTCCCTCCCCAAATCCATATAGGATTCCATCCAGTCCAACTTTCCCTTTGCCTGGCCCTCACAGGGTATCAAATACTTAGGAATTCCTATTCATAGAGACCTCTCCCATCTATGTTATCTTAATTTTGGGCCCTTTATTGAACAACTCCATACAGACCACGGTTGGCAAGTTAGAACTGTAAGATTCACTACGTGAACCACTGGTGTTTTGTGGAAAAGCACATGTACACTGCGTTCCAAATTATTATACAAAAAGTGTTTAGGAGTGATAAGGGAAGAATTTGTTTGTTTGTCAGTTAAACTCATTGATGGTGATGTGTGTCAGGGCTCTTTATATCACTGTAAGCAATTGCAGACACCTGTGCTAATTAGTTTGGCAGGTGTGTCCAATGAAAGGCAAGACTACTTAAGAAGGCTCTCTCACATTATTAAGCAGCCTACATTTTCTGCCAAAATGGGAAAGAAAAAGGATGTGTCGGCTGCTGAGAAGCAACAAATTGTGGAGTGTTTAGGTCAAGGCATGACTACAATCAACATTGTGCGATGATCAGGATGAAGTGTCTTGGCAATCAAGAAGTATGTAGCTGATTCACAGTACACACGTGTGCGTGCTGATAAGGGCAAATTGAGGACTCTTTCCTACAGGCAATTACGTCAGGTTGAAAGAGCAGCGGCAAAAAAGCCTTGTCATAGCAGCAGACAAGTTTTTGAAGCTGCTTGTGCCTCCAACGTCCCCCGAACAACAAGATGCAGGGTCCTTCAGAGGTTTGCAGCTGTGCATGCGCCATCCTGTCGACCTCCTCTATCCACTTCACACAAGCAGAAACGGCTCCAGTGGGCCAAACATTACATGAAGACTGATTTCAAAACTGTTTTGTTCACGGATGAGTGCCGTGCAGCGCTTGATGGTCCAGATGGATGGAGTGGAGGATGGCTGGTTGATGGACACCCCACGCAAACACGGCTACAGCGCCAACAAGGAGGAGGTGGAGTAATGTTTTGGGCTGGAATCATGGGGAGAGAGATTGTCGGCCCCTTTAGGATCCCTGAAGGCGCTAAAGATGAACTCCATAATGAATGTGGATTTTCTCAAACAGCACTTCCTGCCATGGTTCAAGAAGAAGAACCGTGTATTTCACAGCAAGATCATTTTTCTGCATGATAATGCACCATCTCATGCTGCACATAAAACATCTGCATCTCTGGCTGATATGGGCATAAAAGGGGACAAACTTATGGTGTGACCCCCATGCTCCCCTGACCTCTACCCCATTCAGAACCTTTGGAGCATCATTAAAAGGAGTGTCTATGATGGTGGGAGGCAGTTCACATCTAAGCAACAGCTCTGGGAGGGTATTCTGTCCTCATGCAAAACAATTGAAGCAGAAACCATCCAAAACCTGACAAATTCAATGGACGAGAGAGTTCAGAAGCTCCTTTCGAACAAGGGGTCCTATGTGAAAATGTAACATCACCTAGAATAAAGTTTTGAGTTGAAAACTGTTTGATTTCAGTTTCTAACAACCTGCTAATGCTTATAATTTCAAAAATGACCATTTTTTTGGTCTTTATTAAAATGAAAAGGTTGATCAAAAAGTTTGGGGGATCTAAGAGTGTGGCAACCCAGTAGTCATGATTACTTCGAATTCTGACAATATGAGGGTCATGCTGCATGTAGTGCAGCAAGAAGGCACTTATGTGCCTTGCGCATCTCGGAGCCCCAAAATTATTTTCCGGGCTAGATGCAGCTAAAAATTATTTTTAATTTTAAATCTGGTGAAGCTTTAGTATAGATGGCCTAATAGGATCAGTGCTGCACACTGCTACAAAGCCCAAATTATTTTCCAGTCAAGATACAGATAAACATGATTAGTAATTTGAAAGCTTAAAACGGTTGGTAGGGTGATTTTAACCAATCATCAAGCTTTTACTCTCCCCAGGATGACACAGGGGTAGAAAAGTCGTTTCGGATCCATGATTTGTTCATCTTTATGAATGTGAGTCTGTCTACATTATCAGTGGAGAGCCGCGTGCGCTTATCTGTCAGCACACCACCAGCAGCGCTGAACACACGTTCAGACAGAACGCTGGCTGCGGGGCATGACAAGATCTCCAAGGCGTAAGTGGCTAGCTCCGGCCATTTATCCAGATTGGAAGCCCAAAAAGAGCAAGGGTCCAGTGACACAGTCGTGGCTTCAGTGTTTACTTGGAGATACTCCTGTACCATCGTCTCTAGGCGTTGACTATGTGTCAGACTTCTTGTCTCCTGTGGCCTTGCAAAGGATGGGCTAAAAAAGTGGTGAAATGATTCCGCAAAATTGATGTTACCAGCAGATACTGTGGTTCTGTTACGGTTTGAGTGCTGAACACTTGACGGTCCCACGGTTGGCAAGTTGGAACTGTGAGATTCACTACGTGCACCACTGGTATTTTGTGGAAAAGCACATGTAAGATTCTGCAACAGTCTCTGCTGATACTCCTGCATGCGTGCATCCCTTTCTATGGCAGGAATAATTTCTGCAAATTTACTTTTGTACCGGGGATCTAACAGTGTGACAACCCAGTAGTCAGGATTATTTCTAATTCTCACAATTCGAGGGTCATGTTGCAGGTAGTGCAGCAAGAAGGCACTCATGTGTGTTGCGCATCCAGGAGCACCAAGTCCCTGTTGTGTTGGTGGCGAGGTAACAATCATGCTTCCTTCCTCTGTCCTCTCCCCCCAACCTCGCACAACAGAAATGTGATCAAGGTCTCCCTCATCTGATGAGTCTTCCATCAGTTCGTCCTCCACTTCTTCCTGGGCTCCTGCACCTTCCTCACTAGTTTGGCTGCTACCATGCGCCCTGGTAAAACCATCTCCCCCACCCTCACATGCCTGCCACCTTGGTGCTGCCAACCGTCTGGACCTTGCAGATGTTAGCCCTTCCGCATACAACTCCTCCTCCTCTACTTCCTCCACCTCCTCTTGTGCCACCACCTGACTCCGAATTCTGTTTAACATGTGCTCCAGCATGTAAATCACCGGAATAGTCATGCTGATAATGGCATCGTCAGCACTAAACATCTTCGTCGCCATTTCAAAACTGTGCAGAAGGGTGCATAGGTCCCTGATCTGAGACCACTCCTCCAGCGTGATTTGCCCCACCTCTGAATCTCGTTGGCCCAGGCTATACGTCAGAACGTATTGCACCAGGGCTTGTCGGTGCTGCCACAGTCGCTGCAACATGTGCAGAGTTGAATTCCACCGGGTAGGCACATCGCATTTTAGCCGGTGAAGTGGCAGGCCCAACGACTTCTGTAGAGATGTAAGTCGCTGAGCTGCGGGATGCGAACGGCGGAAGTGAGCACACAGCGACCGTGCCCTCTGCAGAAGGCCATCTAGTCTGGGATAGTGGGCTAAAAATTGCTGGACAGCCAGGTTCAACACGTGAGCCATACAAGGCACGTGTGTGACATTGCCCCGGCGAAGGGCCGCACCCAGGTTTGCAGCATTGTCGCACACGGCCTTCCCTGGTTTCAGGTCCAGTGGAGACAACCATTCATGAAATTGGTTCTCCAGAGCTGACCACAACTCCTCAGCTGTGTGACTCACATTTCCCAGGCATTTCAATGTAAAAACCGCCTGATGACGTTGAGCCCTACTGCCAGCATAGTAAGGAGGTGTGCAGGATCCCTTCTGCGCAGTTAGAAAGCTTGTGGCATGACCAGACAGGCTTTGGGTGCAGGTGGAAGACCGAGAGGAGGTTGAGGAGGCAGAAGCAGTGGAGGAACTTTGACATAAAGAGGATTGACGCACAACTCGTGGGGACGGCAAGACTTGGACAGCAGCCCCTTGTCCTGCTGTCACCATAGTTACCCAGTGCCCAGTCAGCGACATGTAACGCCCCTGTCCATGCCTACTCGTCCAAGTGTCTGTGGTGAAATGCACCCTGTCACACACAGAGTTTCTCAAAGAAGCGGTGATGTTGTGTGCGACATGCTGGTGGAGCGCAGGCACACCTTTCTTTGAGAAGTAGTGCCGACTGGGCATCTGGTACTGGGGCACTGCGACGGACATAAGGTCTCGAAAATCCTCTGTGTCCACCAGGCGGAAAGGCAGCATTTCTGTAGCCAAGAGCTTGCAGATGGTGAAATTCAACCTCTTAGCTTTCTCATGGCTAGGAGGAAATGGTCTTTTACTTGTCCACATCTGAGGGACCGAGGGCTGGCTATTGTGCTTAGACGGGGTTGATAAGGGTGTCCCCGGCAAACTGCCGGTCTGTGAGGAAGATGCAGGCGGACATGTTAGGTTGCCTTGATCCAAAGGTGGTGCTATCGATGTCGGACAGCGCTCAACACCAGCTGGTGTTACCACCTCCAAAGAAAATGATGACCTGCCAATCACGCTGGCTGTTGCGGGTAAAGAGGTGGCAGGTCTGCGCCCCAAAACAGGTGTGACTGCTGTCCCCCCAGTCACAGAGGATGAAGAGGCCGCAGATGCACAAGATATGGCAGACGGTGATTGGCCCGGCCGGCTAGGCTGCATTGTAGCACACTGAGCTTCCCACTGCAACTTATGCTTCATGTCCATGTGCCGGTTCATGCATGAAGTACTCAAACTATGTATTTTTTGGCCTCTACTTAGCTTTTGCTGACAAATGTTACAGATAACACGAGTTGGGTCATCTTTATCGATCTGAAAAAATGCCCAGGCTATGCAAGGCTTAGCACCCATGCGACCTGAAGAGCCACCACGACTTGTGGTGAGAGGCAGAGTTGTGTTTGAGGATGCAGTTGTTGACGTGCTTCCAGTACTACGTCTCTGTCCAGGAAGGCGCAACCTGACCTCGTCGTCACTAGCATCTTCCTCCACCTCCTCTGCTGACCTCATCTCTTGGCTGACTGTGGGTTGACAGTAAGTGGGATCTCCGACCTCATCATCATCACCCTGTGCGTTATCACACCCGTCGTCCTCAGAGCCAACCTGTTCCTGCCCTGACAAAAAACTAAAGTTGTCGCTCCAATCAGGTATTTGAGTCTTATCATCGTCTTCCTCATTGTCTCCACCAACAGGAGTTACAGTTTGGGAATGAGGGTCTACATTATGGTCAGAACCTTCTGCGTCTGGTCCTGGATCCGACTCATAAAGATTCTGGGCATCAGTGCAGATCATTTCCTCGTCTGGATTCACAGAAGCGCTGGAGTCGACCTCTGATTCCCAGGCTATAGTATGAGTAAACAGCTCTGCAGACTCAACCATCTGTTCTACCTCATACTCAGACGGGCAGCTGGAGATTTGGGAGCTGTGAGGAAGCAAGTGCGATTTGGGTGACACCTTTGAGGACTGGAGTATTTGTGATGTTGAAGTTGATGTGGAGGAGAGCCCACTTAAAGGAGCACTTGATATCCGTTGAAGCACCTGCTGTTTTTGTGCCTCATCTGGAATTTGTAGCGATTGGCGTGGCCGTAAGAAAGGGATCTTATCACATTGTCCGCTAAAAGAAGTAGACATTTTAGTTTGGCTGGAAGATGGTCTTTCTTCTGCAGATGTTACTGTTGCTTTAACACCTACCCCACGGACACAACCTTTTTTCCCCTTCCCAACATGCCTATTCCCCTTTCCACCAGCAGCAGGCCTTTTTCCACTCATTTTGGTGGATAACTAATTCACAACTCTGGAGTTGTTTGCACAAAAAAACAATGGATGGTAACCGAGCAGAGCTGAGTGGCCAAACTGTGGTATTAGGCCAAAACTATTGGCTGGGTTAGATGCAGAAAAAAATTATTTTGAATTTGCAACCTGATGGAGGTCAGTATAGATGGACTAATACAAATAGTCCCACACACTGCTAGAAGCCCAAATATTTTTTCAGAGGTACTGTAGATGCAGATAAAAATTATTTTTAATTTGCAACCTGATGGAGGTCAGTATAGATGGACTAATAGACCAAGTCCCACACACTGCTAGAAGCCCAAATATTTTTTCAGAGCTAGATGCAGAAAAAAATTATTTTTAATTTGCAACCTGATGGAGGTCAGTATAGATGGACTAATAGACCAAGTCCCACACACCGCTAGAAGCCCAACTATTTTTTCAGAGCTAGATGCAGAAAAAAATTATATTCAATTTGCAACCTGCTGGAGGTCAGTATAGAAGGACTAATAGAACAAGTCCCACACACTGCTAGAAGCCCAAATATTTTTTCAGAGCTAAATGAAGAAAAAAATTATTTTTAATTTGCAACCTGATGGAGGTCAGTATAGATGGACTAATAGACCAAGTCCCACACACTGCTAGAAGCCCAAATATTTTTTCAGAGCTAGATGCAGAAAAAAATTATATTCAGTTTGCAACCTGATGGAGGTCAGTATAGATGGACTAATAGAATGATGCTATGCCCAAAAGATTTTACTTCACTAGGTGCAGTAAAAAAATTGGTATTCTATACACAGGTGTTATATCTTGCAACACAGATAGGCTACTCCACTGACTAACACACTCTGCAATAGGCCAAAAAGGATTAGCTTTGCTAGATTCAGCCAAATGCTGTGAAAAAAACTTGCACAGCACTGGCACAGACCTGCCTGGCAAAAACTGATAGGAACTCATGTAACCTAGTCCTGAAAAGGACTCCAATTACAATTAGTCTTTACTCCCACAACCTATCTATTTAAGAGCACAGACCTCCCTGATAAAAGTCGTAGGAAATGCTGTAACCTAGTCCTTAAAAGGACTGCAATCACAACTATTCCCTACTCCCAAGCTATCTGTATATTTGTGCGAAAATTGGCTTGAAATTAACAAGGTATAGCGCACACAGCAACAGCGGTGCCGTCTAACACGCAGCTGCAGCAGTGAGAAAATGGTGGCGACGGGGAAAATGGCTTGGTCTTATAGGGCAAGGACATGTGACATACACTGCCAATGACACATGCCCTTGCTTGTGTGAAAAAAAGCACTTCGCTCCGTGTGTGCGCTGCTGATAGGCTGACAGATTGCACCTCCCCACTGCAAATGCGGGAAAGAGAAAAAAAAATGGAGATCTTCATTGTTCCTGCAGAGATCCATCCCCTGCCCCTCCCCCCACCCCGCTGTACACTCAAACTGCGTATTAACATTAATTTTCATCATTACTGAGAAAAAATCCAGTTATGATTTTGGTGCACGAACAGTTATCGAACATAACCTCGAACAGCCGAATTTTTCTCAAATTGTTCGTGTTCGCCGAACGGCTCGAACACCGCCCAAAACAGCTCGAATTTGAGATTGGCGAACAGTTCGAGTAGAACAACGCTCATCTCTAATACTGACCTCCATCAGGTTGCAAATTAAAAATAATTTTTTTCTGCATCTAGCTCTGAAAAAATATTTGGGCTTCTAGCAGTGTGTGGGACTTGGTCTATTAGTCCATCTATACTGACCTCCATCAGGTTGCAAATTAAAAATAATTTTTTTCTGCATCTAGCTCTGAAAAAATATTTGGGCTTCTAGCAGTGTGTGGGACTTGGTCTATTAGTCCATCTATACTGACCTCCATCAGGTTGCAAATTAAAAATAATTTTTTTCTGCATCTAGCTCTGAAAAAATATTTGGGCTTCTAGCAGTGTGTGGGACTTGGTCTATTAGTCCATCTATACTGACCTCCATCAGGTTGCAAATTAAAAATAATTTTTTTCTTCATTTAGCTCTGAAAAAATATTTGGGCTTCTAGCAGTGTGTGGGACTTGTTCTATTAGTCCTTCTATACTGACCTCCAGCAGGTTGCAAATTGAATATAATTTTTTTCTGCATCTAGCTCTGAAAAAATAGTTGGGCTTCTAGCGGTGTGTGGGACTTGGTCTATTAGTCCATCTATACTGACCTCCATCAGGTTGCAAATTAAAAATAATTTTTTTCTGCATCTAGCTCTGAAAAAATATTTGGGCTTCTAGCAGTGTGTGGGACTTGGTCTATTAGTCCATCTATACTGACCTCCATCAGGTTGCAAATTAAAAATAATTTTTTTCTGCATCTAGCTCTGAAAAAATATTTGGGCTTCTAGCGGTGTGTGGGACTTGGTCTATTAGTCCATCTATACTGACCTCCATCAGGTTGCAAATTAAAAATAATTTTTTTCTGCATCTAGCTCTGAAAAAATATTTGGGCTTCTAGCAGTGTGTGGGACTTGGTCTATTAGTCCATCTATATTGACCTCCATCAGGTTGCAAATTAAAAATAATTTTTTTCTGCATCTAGCTCTGAAAAAATATTTGGGCTTCTAGCGGTGTGTGGGACTTGGTCTATTAGTCCATCTATACTGACCTCCATCAGGTTGCAAATTAAAAATAATTTTTTTCTGCATCTAGCTCTGAAAAAATATTTGGGCTTCTAGCAGTGTGTGGGACTTGGTCTATTAGTCCATCTATACTGACCTCCATCAGGTTGCAAATTAAAAATAATTTTTTTCTTCATTTAGCTCTGAAAAAATATTTGGGCTTCTAGCAGTGTGTGGGACTTGTTCTATTAGTCCTTCTATACTGACCTCCAGCAGGTTGCAAATTGAATATAATTTTTTTCTGCATCTAGCTCTGAAAAAATAGTTGGGCTTCTAGCGGTGTGTGGGACTTGGTCTATTAGTCCATCTATACTGACCTCCATCAGGTTGCAAATTAAAAATAATTTTTTTCTGCATCTAGCTCTGAAAAAATATTTGGGCTTCTAGCAGTGTGTGGGACTTGGTCTATTAGTCCATCTATACTGACCTCCATCAGGTTGCAAATTAAAAATAATTTTTATCTGCATCTACAGTACCTCTGAAAAAATATTTGGGCTTCTAGCAGTGTGTGGGACTATTTGTATTAGTCCATCTATACTGACCTCCATCAGGTTGCAAATTCAAAATAATTTTTTTCTGCATCTAACCCAGCCAATAGTTTTGGCCTAATACCACAGTTTGGCCACTCAGCTCTGCTCGGTTACCATCCATTGTTTTTTTGTGCAAACAACTCCAGAGTTGTGAATTAGCTAACCACCAAAATGAGTGGAAAAAGGCCTGCTGCTGGTGGAAAGGGGAATAGGCGTGTTGGGAAGGGGAAAAAAGGTTGTGTCCGTGGGGTAGGTGTTAAAGCAACAGTAACATCTGCAGAAGAAAGACCATCTTCCAGCCAAACTAAAATGTCTACTTCTTTTAGCGGACAATGTGATAAGATCCCTTTCTTACGGCCACGCCAATCGCTACAAATTCCAGATGAGGCACAAAAACAGCAGGTGCTTCAATGGATATCAAGTGCTCCTTTAAGTGGGCTCGCCTCCACATCAACTTCAACATCACAAATACTCCAGTCCTCAAAGGTGTCACCCAAATCGCACTTGCTTCCTCACAGCTCCCAAATCTCCAGCTGCCCGTCTGAGTATGAGGTAGAACAGATGGTTGAGTCTGCAGAGCTGTTTACTCATACTATAGCCTGGGAATCAGAGGTCGACTCCAGCGCTTCTGTGAATCCAGACGAGGAAATGATCTGCACTGATGCCCAGAATCTTTATGAGTCGGATCCAGGACCAGACGCAGAAGGTTCTGACCATAATGTAGACCCTCATTCCCAAACTGTAACTCCTGTTGGTGGAGACAATGAGGAAGACGATGATAAGACTCAAATACCTGATTGGAGCGACAACTTTAGTTTTTTGTCAGGGCAGGAACAGGTTGGCTCTGAGGACGACGGGTGTGATAACGCACAGGGTGATGATGATGAGGTCGGAGATCCCACTTACTGTCAACCCACAGTCAGCCAAGAGATGAGGTCAGCAGAGGAGGTGGAGGAAGATGCTAGTGACGACGAGGTCAGGTTGCGCCTTCCTGGACAGAGACGTAGTACTGGAAGCACGTCAACAACTGCATCCTCAAACACAACTCTGCCTCTCACCACAAGTCGTGGTGGCTCTTCAGGTCGCATGGGTGCTAAGCCTTGCATAGCCTGGGCATTTTTTCAGATCGATAAAGATGACCCAACTCGTGTTATCTGTAACATTTGTCAGCAAAAGCTAAGTAGAGGCCAAAAAATACATAGTTTGAGTACTTCATGCATGAACCGGCACATGGACATGAAGCATAAGTTGCAGTGGGAAGCTCAGTGTGCTACAATGCAGCCTAGCCGGCCGGGCCAATCACCGTCTGCCATATCTTGTGCATCCGCGGCCTCTTCATCCTCTGTGACTGGGGGGACAGCAGTCACACCTGTTTTGGGGCGCAGACCTGCCACCTCTTTACCCGCAACAGCCAGCGTGATTGGCAGGTCATCATTTTCTTTGGAGGTGGTAACACCAGCTGGTGTTGAGCGCTGTCCGACATCGATAGCACCACCTTTGGATCAAGGCAACCTAACATGTCCGCCTGCATCTTCCTCACAGACCGGCAGTTTGCCGGGGACACCCTTATCAACCCCGTCTAAGCACAATAGCCAGCCCTCGGTCCCTCAGATGTGGACAAGTAAAAGACCATTTCCTCCTAGCCATGAGAAAGCTAAGAGGTTGAATTTCACCATCTGCAAGCTCTTGGCTACAGAAATGCTGCCTTTCCGCCTGGTGGACACAGAGGATTTTCGAGACCTTATGTCCGTCGCAGTGCCCCAGTACCAGATGCCCAGTCGGCACTACTTCTCAAAGAAAGGTGTGCCTGCGCTCCACCAGCATGTCGCACACAACATCACCGCTTCTTTGAGAAACTCTGTGTGTGACAGGGTGCATTTCACCACAGACACTTGGACGAGTAGGCATGGACAGGGGCGTTACATGTCGCTGACTGGGCACTGGGTAACTATGGTGACAGCAGGACAAGGGGCTGCTGTCCAAGTCTT
The DNA here is from genome assembly GCF_046119375.1 of Phyllobates terribilis. Taxonomy (NCBI): domain Eukaryota; kingdom Metazoa; phylum Chordata; class Amphibia; order Anura; family Dendrobatidae; genus Phyllobates; species Phyllobates terribilis. The sequence continues at coordinate 731,050,652 of NW_027362763.1, read as the reverse complement.
GCCGTCCCCACGAGTTGTGCGTCAATCCTCTTTATGTCAAAGTTCCTCCACTGCTTCTGCCTCCTCAACCTCCTCTCGGTCTTCCACCTGCACCCAAAGCCTGTCTGGTCATGCCACAAGCTTTCTAACTTCGCAGAAGGGATCCTGCACACCTCCTTACTATGCTGGCAGTAGGGCTCAACGTCATCAGGCGGTTTTTACATTGAAATGCCTGGGAAATGTGAGTCACACAGCTGAGGAGTTGTGGTCAGCTCTGGAGAACCAATTTCATGAATGGTTGTCTCCACTGGACCTGAAACCAGGGAAGGCCGTGTGCGACAATGCTGCAAACCTGGGTGCGGCCCTTTGCCGGGGCAATGTCACACACGTGCCTTGTATGGCTCACGTGTTGAACCTGGCTGTCCAGCAATTTTTAGCCCACTATCCCAGACTAGATGGCCTTCTGCAGAGGGCACGGTCGCTGTGTGCTCACTTCCGCCGTTCGCATCCCGCAGCTCAGCGACTTACATCTCTACAGAAGTCGTTGGGCCTGCCACTTCACCGGCTAAAATGCGATGTGCCTACCCGGTGGAATTCAACTCTGCACATGTTGCAGCGACTGTGGCAGCACCGACAAGCCCTGGTGCAATACGTTCTGACGTATAGCCTGGGCCAACGAGATTCAGAGGTGGGGCAAATCACGCTGGAGGAGTGGTCTCAGATCAGGGACCTATGCACCCTTCTGCACAGTTTTGAAATGGCGACGAAGATGTTTAGTGCTGACGATGCCATTATCAGCAGGACTATTCCGGTGGTTTACATGCTGGAGCACATGTTAAACAGAATTCGGAGTCAGGTGGTGGCACAAGAGGAGGTGGAGGAAGTAGAGGAGGAGGAGTTGTATGCGGAAGGGCTAACATCTGCAAGGTCCAGACGGTCGGCAGCACCAAGGCGGCAGGCATGTGAGGGTGGGGGAGATGGTTTTACCAGGGCGCATGGTAGCAGCCAAACTAGTGAGGAAGGTGCAGGAGCCCAGGAAGAAGTGGAGGACGAACTGATGGAAGACTCATCAGATGAGGGAGACCTTGATCACATTTCTGTTGTGCGAGGTTGGGGGGAGAGGACAGAGGAAGGAAGCATGATTGTTACCTCGCCACCAACACAACAGGGACTTGGTGCTCCTGGATGCGCAACACACATGAGTGCCTTCTTGCTGCACTACCTGCAACATGACCCTCGAATTGTGAGAATTAGAAATAATCCTGACTACTGGGTTGCCACACTGTTAGATCCCCGGTACAAAAGTAAATTTGCAGAAATTATTCCTGCCATAGAAAGGGATGCACGCATGCAGGAGTATCAGCAGAGACTGTTGCAGAATCTTACATGTGCTTTTCCACAAAATACCAGTGGTGCACGTAGTGAATCTCACAGTTCCAACTTGCCAACCGTGGGACCGTCAAGTGTTCAGCACTCAAACCGTAACAGAACCACAGTATCTGCTGGTAACATCAATTTTGCGGAATCATTTCACCACTTTTTTAGCCCATCCTTTGCAAGGCCACAGGAGACAAGAAGTCTGACACATAGTCAACGCCTAGAGACGATGGTACAGGAGTATCTCCAAGTAAACATTGAAGCCACGACTGTGTCACTGGACCCTTGCTCTTTTTGGGCTTCCAATCTGGATAAATGGCCGGAGCTAGCCACTTACGCCTTGGAGATCTTGTCATGCCCCGCAGCCAGCGTTCTGTCTGAACGTGTGTTCAGCGCTGCTGGTGGTGTGCTGACAGATAAGCGCACGCGGCTCTCCACTGATAATGTAGACAGACTCACGTTCATAAAGATGAACAAATCATGGATCCGAAACGACTTTTCTACCCCTGTGTCATCCTGGGGAGAGTAAAAGCTTGATGATTGGTTAAAATCACCCTACCAACCGTTTTAAGCTTTCAAATTACTAATCATGTTTATCTGTATCTTGACTGGAAAATAATTTGGGCTTTGTAGCAGTGTGCAGCACTGATCCTATTAGGTCATCTATACTAAAGCTTCACCAGATTTAAAATTAAAAATAATTTTTAGCTGCATCTAGCCCGGAAAATAATTTTGGGGCTCCGAGATGCGCAAGGCACATAAGTGCCTTCTTGCTGCACTACCTGCAGCATGACCCTCATATTGTCAGAATTCGAAGTAATCATGACTACTGGGTTGCCACACTCTTAGATCCCCCAAACTTTTCGATCAACCTTTTCATTTTAATAAAGACCAAAAAAATGGTCATTTTTGAAATTATAAGCATTAGCAGGTTGTTAGAAACTGAAATCAAACAGTTTTCAACTCAAAACTTTATTCTAGGTGATGTTACATTTTCACATAGGACCCCTTGTTCGAAAGGAGCTTCTGAACTCTCTCGTCCATTGAATTTGTCAGGTTTTGGATGGTTTCTGCTTCAATTGTTTTGCATGAGGACAGAATACCCTCCCAGAGCTGTTGCTTAGATGTGAACTGCCTCCCGCCATCATAGACACTCCTTTTAATGATGCTCCAAAGGTTCTGAATGGGGTAGAGGTCAGGGGAGCATGGGGGTCACACCATAAGTTTGTCCCCTTTTATGCCCATATCAGCCAGAGATGCAGATGTTTTATGTGCAGCATGAGATGGTGCATTATCATGCAGAAAAATGATCTTGCTGTGAAATACACAGTTCTTCTTCTTGAACCATGGCAGGAAGTGCTGTTTGAGAAAATCCACATACATTATGGAGTTCATCTTTAGCGCCTTCAGGGATCCTAAAGGGGCCGACAATCTCTCTCCCCATGATTCCAGCCCAAAACATTACTCCACCTCCTCCTTGTTGGCGCTGTAGCCGTGTTTGCGTGGGGTGTCCATCAACCAGCCATCCTCCACTCCATCCATCTGGACCATCGAGCGCTGCACGGCACTCATCCGTGAACAAAACAGTTTTGAAATCAGTCTTCATGTAATGTTTGGCCCACTGGAGCCGTTTCTGCTTGTGTGAAGTGGATAGAGGAGGTCGACAGGATGGCGCATGCACAGCTGCAAACCTCTGAAGGACCCTGCATCTTGTTGTTCGGGGGACGTTGGAGGCACAAGCAGCTTCAAAAACTTGTCTGCTGCTATGACAAGGCTTTTTTGCCGCTGCTCTTTCAACCTGACGTAATTGCCTGTAGGAAAGAGTCCTCAATTTGCCCTTATCAGCACGCACACGTGTGTACTGTGAATCAGCTACATACTTCTTGATTGCCAAGACACTTCATCCTGATCATCGCACAATGTTGATTGTAGTCATGCCTTGACCTAAACACTCCACAATTTGTTGCTTCTCAGCAGCCGACACATCCTTTTTCTTTCCCATTTTGGCAGAAAATGTAGGCTGCTTAATAATGTGAGAGAGCCTTCTTAAGTAGTCTTGCCTTTCATTGGACACACCTGCCAAACTAATTAGCACAGGTGTCTGCAATTGCTTACAGTGATATAAAGAGCCCTGACACACATCACCATCAATGAGTTTAACTGACAAACAAACAAATTCTTCCCTTATCACTCCTAAACACTTTTTGTACAATAATTTGGAACGCAGTGTACATGTGCTTTTCCACAAAACACCAGTGGTTCACGTAGTGAATCTTACAGTTCTAACTTGCCAACCGTGGTCTGTATGGAGTTGTTCAATAAAGGGCCCAAAATTAAGATAACATAGATGGGAGAGGTCTCTATGAATAGGAATTCCTAAGTATTTGATACCCTGTGAGGGCCAGGCAAAGGGAAAGTTGGACTGGATGGAATCCTATATGGATTTGGGGAGGGAGACATCGAGGGCCTCAGACTTCGCTGCATTGATTTTAAAATTTTACCATGTAACAAAGTGATCTATTTCAGCCATAACAGCATGGATGGATATATGTGATTGAGTGATATATACTAGGACATCATCAGCAAATAGAGAGCACTTGTACTCGGTGCCTCCCACCTCAATCCACCTAATATTGGGGTTATGGCGAATTGATGAGAGCAGGTTCTCCGTCACTAGGATGTATAAGAGAGGGGACAGAGGACATCACTGCCTTGTCCCATTGGTGATTGTGAAAAGTGATGAAAATGTTCTGACGCACCCCCTGGGCCTTGGGACACCCGGAGCCGGACCCTTTTTGGTGGATGCTGGTGGTTGTAGTCTTCGTGGCGGCGACCCAGTTCCGTGGCTCAGGGCGGTCAAACCAGTGGCGGAACTATTTATGTGGTTTTGATGTTTAAATGTCCGACTACGCCACCCGTGGATTGCGGTCAGAGTGAACCACCGCTACAGGGCAGACCACTGAGGCTGGTGTTGTGGGTGCAGCAGAGCGTAGCATAACTCCCCACGGGAGGAGTATAGCCTCAGGGCAGTGTATGCGGAGGATGGGGGTGATGGTGCAGGGCAGCAGCAGTAACGACACGGAGTCAGTGATGCAGTTCAGGGCCTTTACTCACAGTTCTTATTATCCAGACCACGTCTGCAGGTAACGGCTGCCCACGTCGTACTGTGCTCACCAGGTGAGGGGCTCAGACAACTCCCAGATAACTTTGGAGCACTTCACAGGACCCCCTTTGTGTGTCCTTTGTCTGGCCTTTCTTACCAACACTTCTGTCCGGCTGCCTCGGGCCTCCTCTTGGTAAACTTGGCGCCAGTTTCCCTGACCCTATGTGGTGCCTTCCTAGCGGGTGTAGCGAGGGGCTGCGCCACATAAAATGTCAGAGCCTCCGGTTTCTAGCTGAGGGTCGTTTCCTGCCTCCACTAGTTCGGGGACCGGTCTCCCCCTTTGGCCTGACCCCTCCACGCAGGTGGATTTGGGCGTGCGGTGGCGACTCGCCCGTCCGCACCCCTGGGATCCCTTCATTCCTCGTTCCTGGAGCCTTCTCCGCTCCTCTTCCTTCCTTCTCCCTCTTCCAGGCCTGGGCCTCTGTTACTAGGCCCGCCTCCGGAGCAGAGCTCATGCAGAGCCCCTGCTCCCTGCCACTTCTGCTCAGACTTCTCTGCACTGAACTAAGATGGTGCCCACCTTTTATACTCCCTTCTCAATGCACCCAGGAACTGCTTCCTCCCTGCTCCTGCACTACAGGGTTCCCCTTCCTCAGTGTTCCCTCCCCCCACTCCAGCCAGGGACAGGGACTGTCGAGCCCATCTCAGGGGCATATTGGTCGCCCTGCCCCACGGCAATGTGGTGTAATGCATGCAGGTGTCGGGTCCTGATCCACACTCCATACTTACCTGAGAGTGAGATATCACACCTCTGGGTGAGGTGCAATACGTCTGTAGCAACCGAGCCCTCAGGGTGCTACAGTTCCATTTATCTTCAGCCTAGGTGACGTATTGCGATACAGGGCCGTGATTTTGGCTATAAAAGGGTCCCCTAGACCCCTACCCCAAGCTTTTTAAGAGAATCATATATGGCGTGCCAGGAGACTCTATGGAATGCTTTCTCAGCATCCAACGAGAGTATCTAATTACAAATTTTTAACTGCATCTAGCCCAGGAAATACTTTGTGCCTAGTAGCAGTGTCTGCTAGTGAGCGGATTATCCCGGCTGTTAAGCAAGCTGCACCACCTGTAGTTTAGACACTTAATTTTTTCAAAGGAAATGCTTCGGGACCATGGGATACTTAGTGAAGAGCATCAGGAGGCACCCCAAGGCATAGGGGCTGGGACTGGCAGTAGGATGCCTTGCGGTGGACAGCCGAGCTCGATCCTTATAAAAGCTTTTTAACTGCAGCAGCTTTAGTGGACGCTACTGGAGCTGGAATTACCGCGGCTGCTGGCATGAGACTTGCCCTCCAATAGATCCTTGTAAATGGATTTAAAGTGTATTCATTCAAATTAGAGAGACAATTTAAATTAAAAAGCTTAGAGCTGCCTCCACCACAGGGGGGCTCGCTCGACCCACCAGCGGACAGGCACCAGTATTGGGAGAGGGGGGCTGGCCGTCAGGGTTCACCGCGGCTCTGGCACAAACCCGGCGACACGGAGGTGGCACGGGCAGGAGCGGACTGGCCGTGTCGGCTTCTCACTTTTTGGATTTTAGAAGGGCATGACATGCCTATATCTGTGTCTCCCCCTCCTTTTACTCCTCCACCTCTTTTATTTTCGCATGACTATATGTACTTGTCACTTTTCCATGTGTTAGTTATGTCTTCTGAGCAGTTTGTCAGCTTTTGGACACCTTTGAAGGTGTTTTCTATGTGTTTTTGTTTGCCTGCCATTGGTTTTAACGGTGTTCGAAGGTGTTCGACGAACAGTTCGACGAACAGTTCGGCGAACACACGGGTGTTCGACGAACCGAACCGAACTCGAACACTACGGGGGTGGCTCAACACTATTAGTAATAGAGAGGCGTCCTATGGATGCGCCATTTCTGGGGCGGCTGACGGCTGGTGTTTCTAGCCTGGGAGGGGGCCAATATTCATGGCACCCTTCCTGGGCTATTAATATCAGCCCCCAGCTGTCTGCCTAGCCTTTGCTAGCTATTAAAATAGGGGGGACCCCACGTCATTTTTTGGGGGGGGTCCCCCATTTTAATAGCTAGTAAAGGCTAGGTATTCAGCTGGGGGCTGATATTAGTAGCCTGGGAAGCTCCGTGGGTATTACCCCCTTCCCAGGCTTCAATCATCTGCCCCAGCCGTCTGCTTAACCTCCGCTAGAGTCTAAAATTACGGGGAACCCCACGCCAATTTTTTTTTAAATAAATCCTTTATTTTAACACTAAATGACAAGTACAGTAACCAACACTATCACTGTACTTCATATATATATGACTGACATGTTTCTATCTATCTAATCTATGTGTGATGCTCTATTCCTTCTATTCTAAATTGTCGGGTACAGATGCTGAAATGCCGGCCGGCTTTTTTAAAGAGACAGTGCATGAAAACACTATTATTTTTTTTAATAAATCCTTTACACTAAATGACAAGTACAGTAAGCAACACTGTCACTGTACTTCATATATATGTGACTGACATGTTTCTATCTATCTAATCTATGTGTGATTCTCTATTCTTTCTATTCCAAATTGTCGGGTACCGCTGCTGAATTGCCAGCCGGCTTTTTTAAAGAGACGGTGCATGAAAACACTATTATTTTTTTTGATAAATCCTTTACACTAAATGACAAGTACAGTAAGCAACACTGTCACTGTGCTTCATATATATGTGGCTGACATGTTTCTATCTATCTAATCTATGTGTGAAGCTCTATTCTTTCGGTTCTAAATTGTCGGGTACCGGTGTATGCCGCTGCTGAATTGCCGGCTTTTCATGTTTCACTGTTGGCACTGTTCCCATCGATTTGGGCAATCACTGTAATGCCACAACCACCATGGCTGTGGCATTACAGTGAGTGGCAGACAATCCCTGCATGATTGGTGCTCTAAATAGCGCCAGACATGCAGGACAAGCTTTTGGTGCACGAACAGTTATCGAACATAACCTCGAACAGCCGAATTTTTTGCAAATCGTTCGGGTTCGTCGAACAACTCGAACACCGCCCAAAACAGCTCGAATTTGAGATTGGCGAACAGTTCTAGTCGAACACCGCTCATCTCTACTCACGTTATCTGCCAACTTTGCTAAAAACGACTGAGTAGAGGCAAAAATTGCAATAATTTGATTACTACATGCATAAACTGGCACATGAACGATCAACATGAGTTAGTCTGGGAATCTCACTGTGCTAAAATGCAGTCTAGCGGGCTTTGCCAACCACCGGCCACCCCATCAACTGCATCTGCTGCTTCTTGCTCCTCCTTCACCGTGGCAAGTATTCTCACATAGGTCTCCGGCCACAGAATCTCCACTTATTTATATGCTACAGTCGGGGTGAGTGAGAGCCCATCAGCTGCTACGGAAGTGGTCATGCCTGCTGTTTTTGACCGTTTTCAGGCACTGTACACACCACATCTTTCTCAATCGGCCATAACATTTCCGCCTGCACCTCTCTCACAGTCCAGCAGTTTGTCGTGTTCACCCTACTCCACCCTCTCTCAGCACAGCAGCCAGCCCTCGGTCCCGCAGTTGTGGTCGCGTAAAAGATTGTTTCCTTCTACACATGACAAAGCAAAGAGCTTGAACTTCACCATCTCCAATCTTTTGGCCACAGAAATGCTGCCTTTCCACATGGTGGATACAGATGGTTTCCGAAAGCTGATGGCAGTCCAGATGCCCAGTCTCCATTTCTTCTCTAAGATAAATGTGCCTGTGTTACACCAGCATGTTGCAGACAACATCACCTGTTCCTTGAAAAAATCTATGTCTGCCAAGGTGCATTTCACCACTGACACCTGGACGAGCAAGCATGGCCAGGGGCGTTACATCTCGCTGACTGGGCACTGGGTGACTCTTGTGGCTGTGGAGACAGGTGGGGAATGGGCTGCTCCACAAATCTTGGAATCCCCAAGGCTTGCAGGGTGCTTGGGGATGGAGAACTAAACCTCTACACACCAGAAGATGGAGAACTAAAGTACTAGACAACAGGGGTTGGAGAACTAAACTACTAAACACTTAGGGTTGGAGAACTAAACTAGTACACACTAGAAGATGAAAAACTAAACTACTAGGCAACAGAGGTTGGAGAACTAAACTACTAAACACCTAGGGTTGGAGATCTAAACTACTACACACCAGAAGATGAAGAACTAAACTACTAGAGAACAGGGGCTGGAGAACTAAACTACTAAACACCTAGGGTTGGAAAACTAAACGATTACACACCAGGGAATGGAATTCACAAGGCTTGCGGGACAAACCACTGTATCTAACAATTCCTCCACTGCTTCCTCTTCCTCCAACTCCTCTAGGGTCTCCATCTGCACCCTCAACCTCTCCCTTAATGAGACACGCATTCCTACAGTGGAATAGTGCTTAAATTAATATGCCTTGGAGATCGCAGTCACACAGCTCAAGAGTTGTGGACAGCTATCCAGGCCGAGTTTGAGCAATGGTTGTCTCCATTGAACCTGGAGCCAGGGAAGGCCATGTGCAAAAACAGTGCGAATTTGGTGACTGCCCTACGTCTGGGCAACCTGACACACGTGCCTTGCATTGCTCACATCCTCAATCTGGTGGTACAGCAATTTCTCCGCAACTATCCCAGCCCTGATGCGCAGCTGCAGAAACCACAGTCGCTGTGTGCTCACTTCCGCAGTTCTCAATCCGCGAGTCATCGACCAAAAGGTTTGCCGTGACGTGGCAGTGGGCTTCATACAGTCTGATCAGAATGTTAAACTAAAAACCTCATGTTCAGGTTTATATATTTTTGCCGAGAGACATTAGATCTGCTCCTAATGGTACGTGACTCAACTCCTAATGGTACGTGACTCAGCTTTCCCATCCTGACTTCCATACAGACTTCTCTATAACTCTCTGCCCCTATTTACTAATGGTATGTTCTTCAAGTTACACCAGCTACCCCCACTTTCATTTATGACCTTATTTACTTAGCCTTTGACTATCCAGCATCTGGTTCAGCCTTAATCAGCTGATTAAGATGAGCACAGACCACTCCCCTCTGGTTCACAGCTGAATGCATTCTGTTACAAATGTCTTTTTTTTTCACTCTCACCCCCTTAATCCTTCAACTTTTCCAACCACCCCTAATCCCTACACTTAGTAATGAACTCTTCATCTCTCCCTCCATTCTCCCCACCCATCTCACCTCCTCCTCAGAGCTATTCCTCAACATACAACCCTTTGTCTCCAAACACAGACAGCCACCTCATGCCCTCTCCTGCTCTCACCTACTAACGCTTTCTCTGCTCCTCTTCACTGCCGGCGACATCTCTCCACATCCCGGCCCTCCTCACCACATCCCTACAATCACTTCCACCTCCTACCCACGATCTATCCCAAACTCTCGTAACCCTTCTAACCTCATACCCATTCACCCAGCCCCCACTTCCCCTGTCCCTCTAACAGGAGCTCTATGGAACGCTCGCTCTGTCTGCAACAAACTTTCCTACATTCACGACCTCTTCAGCACTAACAAGCTTTCCTTCCTCGGCATCACTGAAACCTGGCTCACCCCCTCTGACACGGCCTCTCCTGCTGCACCTTCGTATGGCGGATTCCACCTCTCTCATACCCCCCACCCCACCAGCAAGCACGGTGGAGTAATAGGTTTCCTCCTCTCAGATAATTGCTCCTTCACCCATATCCCACTACCGCCCTCAATTACTCTCCCCTCTTTTGAAGTGCACTGCATGCGCATCTGCTCCCCCTCCAACCTCCAACTGGCTGTCATTTACCGCCCCCCAGGATCAACCACCACTTTCTTTGACCACTTCACCACTTGGCGATTTCATTTCCTCTCCGTTGACATCCCCACTATCCTCATGGGCGACTTTAACATCCCCATTGACACTTTCCTCTCAGCTGCCTCTAAGCTTCTATCCCTCACTTCCTCCTTCGGTCTTACTCAGTGGTCTTCCACACCCACCCACCAACAAAGACGGCCACACATCTTCACCCACCTCTGTTCCCTATCTAACCTCTCTAACTCACCTCTCCCTCTCTCTGACCACAACCTACTTACATTCTCTGCCCTCTCCTCTCCAGGGCAACAATCCCCACTCCACAAACTTGCATAGCCTCTCAGAAATCTCAAACACCTTGACCTACACTCACTCTCTGAATCCCTTCTCCCTCTTACAGACATTAGTTCCTTACATGATGCAGATGTTGCTGCCACTTTATACAACATCACACAGCTTCAGCTCTCAATTCGGTCGTCCCCCTCACACATACCAAAGCTCGCACAATAAACAGATAACCCTGGCACACCAGCCTAACTAAAGAACTGCAATGGGCCTCCAGGGTTGCTGAGCGTAGATGGAAAAGGTCCCACACCAGTGAGCACTTCATTGCATTCAAACAGTCCCTCACTACCTTCAAGTCCACACTCACTGCAGCAAAACAAACATACTTCGCATCTCTCATATCCTCCCTGTCTCACAACCCCAAACAACTATTCAACACCTTCAATTCTCTCCTCCGTCCCCCAGTGCCTCCTCCCTCTCCTCTTATTTCAGCCTAAGACTTTGCCTCATTCTTCAAGCAGAAGATTGACACCATCAGACAAAGCTTTTGCCTAAAGCCCCCACAGCCCCTCCCCACACCTACTCAACCCTTCTCCTCCAAAACCACCTTCTCCACCATTACGGAAGATCAACTAAGATCAATTTTCCTCTTTACTCTCCAAATCATACCTCACCACCTGTAAACTTGACCCAATCCCGTCCCACCTCATCCCAAACCTTACCACTATCTTCATCCCAGCCCTAGCCCACCTCTTCAACCTGTCATTAACAACTGGTGTCTTCCCCTCATGCTTCAAACATGCCTCAATCACACCCATCCTCAAAAAGCCCTCCCTTGACCCATCCTCTCTGACTAGCTATCACCCCGTATCACTTCTCCCCTATGCCTCAAAACTACAGGAACAACACGTCCATTCTGAGCTGTCCTCCCACCTCTCCCCCTGCTCCCTCTTCAACCGCCTACAATCTGGTTTCCGACCGCACCATTCTACTGAAACTGCACTGACTAAAGTCACCAACGACCTACTAACCACCAAATCTAAGTGACACTACTCTGTCCTCCTCCTCCTAGACCTGTCATCTGCCTTCGACACAGTGGACCATTCCCTTTTACTACAAACTCTCTCATCTCTAGGCATCACAGGCTTGGCCCTATCCTGGATCTCCTCATACCTAACAGACAGGACATTCAGTGTCTCCCACTCACACACCACCTCCTCATCTCGCCCCCTATCTGTCGGTGTCCCTCAAGGTTCAGTTCTAGGACCCCTGCTCTTCTCCATCTACACCTTCAGCCTGGGAGAGCTCATAGAGTCTCATGGCTTTCATTTTCACCTCTATGCTGATGACACACAGATCTACCTCTCTGGACCCGATATCACCTCCTTACTAAACAAAATCCCACAATGTCTGTCTGCTATTTCATCCTTCTTCTCTACTAGATTTCTAAAACTTAACATGGACAAAACAGAATTCAGCATCTTTCGGTCATCTCATTTACCCCCCCCAACTGACCTATCTATCAACGTCAATGGCTGTCCACTCTCCCCAGTCCATCAAGCTCGCTGCCTTGGGGTAACCCTGGACTCTGAACTCTCCTTCAAACCATATATCCAAGCCCTTTCCACCTCCTGCCGACTGCAACTCAAAAATATCTCCCAGATCCGCACATTCCTCAACCATGAATCTGCAAAATCACTAGTGCACGCCCTCATCATCTCCCGCCTTGACTACTGCAACCTCCTGCTCTGTGGCCTCCCTTTCAACACTCTCGCACCCCTCCAATCCATCCTAAACTCTGCTGCCCGACTAATCCACCTATCCCCCCGCTATTCCCTGGCCTCTCCTCTCTGTCAATCTCTTCACTGGCTCCCCATTGCTCGAGACTCCAGCTCAAAACCCTAACCATGACATACAAAGCCATTCACAACCTATCTCCTCCATATATCTCTGACCTAGTCTCCCATTACATACCAGCACGCAACCTCCGATCCTCACAAGATCTCCTTCTCTACTTCCCTCTTATCTCCTCCTCCCACAATCGCATACAAGATTTCTCCCGTGCTTCCCCCCTACTCTAGAACTCTCTACCCCAACACGTCAGACTCTCGCCTACCGTGGAAACCTTCAAAAGGAGCCTGAAGACCCACCTCTTCCGACAAGCCTACAACCTGCAGTAACCACTGATCCACCACACCGCTGCACGACCAGCTCTACCCTCACCTACTGTATCCTCACCCATCCCTTGTAGATTGTGAGCCCTCACAGGCAGGAACCTCACTCCTCCTGTACTAGTCGCTGTCACATTGTGTTCAAGATTATTGTAATTGCTCTTGCATTTATACCCCTTTTTCACATGTAAAGTGCCATGGAATAAATGGCGCTATAATAATAAATAATAATAATAATAATAATCAACGTATGTTTTTGGAGGTGCTGTCCATTCTCTTTTTTCAGCGTATTGCATGATCTGTCTTTTTTTTTCGGATGTGCACTCTTCCCATTTGGCACAGGTGATTTTAATTAGCAGGAGACTGCAAAGAGGGTCTAGCCTATTTTTGCTCTCACTTGAGAGCTTGAAGAAGGTGAGTTGCAATGCTCTTTTCATGTGGTGTTTGTGCAGTGTGTCAGCCAGTGTTACTGTGGTTTTGTGCTTGTGGGGCGTCGCGGCCTGGAGTCATGGGGACTCAGTCTTGCAGCATGGGTGCTGTGAGGCACCAGGCCGCCCGCCCTGTTGGTGCATTGTCGCTGCGGCGCCGCTCCTTCTAGGCAAGAAGCATTAGGACCCACTAAGAGTTTTGCCGTGACGTGGCAGTGGGCTTCATATAGTTCAGTTTTATATGTTTTTGCCGAGAGGCATTAGATCAACGTATGTTTTTGGAGGTGCTGTCCATTCTCTTTTTTCAGCGTATCACTTCCGCCATTCGCTACAGAGATACTTCAGCCTACCGGTTATCCGGTTGATATGTGATGTGCCGACATAGTGTAGTTCAACTCTGCACATGTTGCAGTGACCGTGGCAGCAGCGATGAGCCCCTTTTGCAGTATGTCATTTTGCATTGCCTGGGCCAACGCAGTATGAATGTGGTACAAATCACGCTTGCAGAGAGGTCACAGATGAAGGACCTCGGCACCCTTCTGAACAGTTTCGAAATGGCTGCTAAGATGGTTAGCGTTGATGATACCATCATCAGCATCACTATTCCGGCCATCTACATGCTGGAGCACACTTGGAATAGTCTCCGGGAAGAGATTGTAGTCCCTGAGGAAGAGGAGGAAGGATGCAGAAGGGAAAACAATATCTCTAAGTTCCTGTCATCGCACACGCTGGTGCCAAAGGAGGGTGTATTACAGCGATCGAGGGGGGCTCATGGTACCAGACAAACCAAACTGTTAGTGAAGGTGCAGTAGCCGGGGAATAAATGGAAGAAGAAGAGATGATGGGCAAGCAAAAGTCAGGAGATGAAGAGGATAATCATCCCCTCTCTGTTGTTCATGGTTGGCGGGAGGGGACGGAGGAAACAAGCATGAGTGTTGCCCAGCCACCAACACAGCATGGGATTGGACCTCATGGAAGAGCCTGACATATGAGTGCCTCTTTGCTGCACTACCTGCAACATGATCCCCGTATAGTTATGATTTGAAATAGTGCTGACTACTGGGTTGCCACTGCTAGATCCAAGTTATAAGAGTAAATTTTGCCAGATGCTTCACGCCCTGTAAAGGTACCCGCGAATGCTGGAGTATTGAAACACGCTTTTACACAACCTTAAGAGAGATTTTCCCCAAGACAGCAGTGAGCTACACAGTGCGCATCTGAGTTCTAGACTTCCAACTCCAGGAACGTTGAGTCGTCAACACAAAAGAATTAGCTGCCTTGCAGCGCTGGGTTCCTGGGTTCCAACCCCATCATGGACAACATCTGCAACGAGTTTGCATGTTCTCCCCGTGTTTGTGTGGCACCCCAGGGGTCTGGTTTCCACAGTAACGGCAATGTTATGTCTGAGAGCAGGTGGGAGGTCTCTTGGTCAGGAATCCTATGCATGCCACACCTCCTGCCCAGTCCTGGGAGGGGAAGAACTTCCCCTATATAAACCTGGGGATGAGGCAGGGTTAGTGAGTAGAGAAGAAGTAGAGACAGAGAAGCAGATATAGGAAAAGAACATCAGGAGCTCTGTGGGAGCAGTGCTACAAGGAGTCAGGGGCTGGCAGCTGCAGAGCTCGCCCTGACTGAGAAGTTATCACCGGACCCGGAGTCCGAGGCTGTGGGGACTAACTCCTATCCAGCAGCAGAAACCGACCGGCAGGGGATTGCAGGTCCTCTGGCCCAGAAACCCGAAGGCACGGTCACACACGTGGGACCAGCACCGCCGTCGTGGAGCGGAAGCCACTAGAAGGCCCCGAGTCACCGGCCATACGGGTGAGCACCACACGGTACACTCAGGGACGTGGGCTACTTATACCCGCCTCTAGCAAGGTAGCCAGAAGAGTATCGTTAGTTTGGGAGGCCTACAACTCCGCCTGGCCAGGGGAGATCCCATCTGCTCAAGGACTGACCAGGCCCCAATCGCTAGCCAGTACTCCGGGAGGGTCTATCGTTGTCACCAGTAAAGACCCTGAACTACACCGTACCGTCTCCGAGTGGTTCCTGCTACCCCCATCATCCACGTCGGCTGCCCTGAGGCCATACCCCTCCCGTTGGGGGTTATACTATCACGCTGCACAATCCTACCACCGGCCTCAGCGGTCTGCCCTGCAGCAGCAGCTCCTTAGCTGTACTCAACGGGTGGCGTAGTCGTCCAACATCTACCGCTAATACAGCGCCACTTAGTCTGACTCCCTGGGCACGGACCGGGTCACCGCCACGAGACTACAACCCTCAAGAGATCCGGCTCCGGGTAAGCTCCCGCGTGCGCAACGCAGCGCGACACAGGCCCAGGGGCGCGTCAACTTTTGGCGTAGTCGGCAGGATTTCGTGCCCGCAACCACCGGGTACTGCGTGCCTGAAAAAGACTGTTCAAACTTACCTGTGGTGAAGATTCCCGCCATCCGGCGCCATCTTCCGCTTCCTTCCCGCCATCGGTGGAGTTTTCCCGCCATCCGGCGCCATCTTCGGCCTTCTTCCCGCCATACGTGGAGTTTTCCAGCCATTGGACGCCATCTTGAGGACGCAGCGCGGGAAGAAGAGGGGCGTGGACTCCGAAAGCGCGCGAGAACTGAAGCCCCGCCTCACGTCCGGACGTTGCGTAAGGTCCTGGAAGGAGCCCAGCAGACGCCGACGTCACAGGAGCGCGACGGAAGGTCCTCAACCCTGACGATCCACTGCGGAGCCGCGGCCTACGGAAGAGGATCATCGCAAGGTAGGCCACGGTCCACTAGGGGGGAGAAGGATGCCGGATACGGAGGAGAGCTTCACCGCTTCAACCCCCGCCAGCGCCACCGCTGTTGCGGTCATGCCTTTCACCATGCCCTATATCCCGGGGGCAGCCTGGCTACCCCAGTACTCAGGGGAGTCACATACCCTGCATGACTTTAGAGAAAAGCTGGATAGCCTCTTCCAGGTGTACCCCCTCACAGAGGAGCAAAAAGTGAGCATCCTGGTGGCCCAATTAACCGGGGCAGCCCAAAGGGAGGTAAAGTCCTGGCCACCTGGGAGGAGGACTGTCGCAGAGATACTAACCCAGCTAACCGAGGAGGAGCTGCAGTACTACCAATACGAGGAAAGCCAAGAGGACCCGGACGGGTCTGAGGACTACCCTCAGGAGGGAGCACAAAGAGGACATAGCTACTGAAGGGAAGTAGCGTGAATAAAGAGCTGTAAATAGTTACCCGTAAGGGTACAAGGACTGCTGCTAATTAAAATATGGTCCCCGTTGGGATTAGTGAATTGTTCCCCGTGTGTCCCTATCCCTTACCAGGCTGAGGACTGTGAGCAGCCATCCCCTATCCCTTACCAGGCTGAGGACTGTGAGCAGCCAATCCTTATCCCCACTGGCCGAGGACTGAGAGCGGCCATATCCTGTAAATAATTATGTGTTTCTAGTAATTTATAGGAGTCCTTGGTGGATTTACCGGGAATCCTTTGTACAGTTAGTGGAGCGTAACCCAGGAATGGACTAAAGACTGTTAAGGACTCGGGGCAGGACAGACCCCTACCTGGTTACGTCTCCCTGTTTTGGTGAAATGGACACCTTGCTTTTCTTCAAAAACTGCACCCGGTTACGGACACGCCGTGACCATCTTTATATGTTTTTCTTATTGTACTATTATTGTTTATACCTTGTTATGTTTAAAAATATGTTTAGTCCCGGAGTACTAAATTTCACTAGGGGGGAATGTGGCACCCCAGGGGTCTGGTTTCCACAGTAACGGCAATGTTATGTCTGAGAGCAGGTGGGAGGTCTCTTGGTCAGGAATCCTATGCATGCCACACCTCCTGCCCAGTCCTGGGAGGGGAAGAACTTCCCCTATATAAACCTGGAGATGAGGCAGGGTTAGTGAGTAGAGAAGAAGTAGAGACAGAGAAGCAGATATAGGAAAAGAACATCAGGAGCTCTGTGGGAGCAGTGCTACAAGGAGTCAGGGGCTGGCAGCTGCAGAGCTCGCCCTGACTGAGAAGTTATCACCGGACCCGGAGTCCGAGGCTGTGGGGACTAACTCCTATCCAGCAGCAGAAACCGACCGGCAGGGGATTGCAGGTCCTCTGGCCCAGAAACCCGAAGGCACGGTCACACGCGTGGGACCAGCACCGCCGTCGTGGAGCGGAAGCCACTAGAAGGCCCCGAGTCACCGGCCATACGGGTGAGCACCACACGGTACACTCAGGGACGTGGGCTACTTATACCCGCCTCTAGCAAGGTAGCCAGAAGAGTATCGTTAGTTTGGGAGGCCTACAACTCCGCCTGGCCAGGGGAGATCCCATCTGCTCAAGGACTGACCAGGCCCCAATCGCTAGCCAGTACTCCGGGAGGGTCTATCGTTGTCACCAGTAAAGACCCTGAACTACACCGTACCGTCTCCGAGTGGTTCCTGCTACCCCCATCATCCACGTCGGCTGCCCTGAGGCCATACCCCTCCCGTTGGGGGTTATACTATCACGCTGCACAATCCTACCACCGGCCTCAGCGGTCTGCCCTGCAGCAGCAGCTCCTTAGCTGTACTCAACGGGTGGCGTAGTCGTCCAACATCTACCGCTAATACAGCGCCACTTAGTCTGACTCCCTGGGCACGGACCGGATCACCGCCACGAGACTACAACCCTCAAGAGATCCGGCTCCGGGTAAGCTCCCGCGTGCGCAACGCAGCGCGACACAGGCCCAGGGGCGCGTCATTTGCGAGGGTTTCCTCCGGGAACTCAGGTTTCTTCCCACACTCCAAAGACATACTGATAGTAAATTTAGATTGTGAGCCCCAATGGGGGCAGTGCTAGTAATGTCTGTAAAGTGCTGTGGAATTAATGGTGCTATATGAGTAAAATAAATTTAAAAAAAACTATTTCTGTGAGTCGTTTCACTCATTTTTTAGACCAGTCCATGCACCAGCAGAACAGAGTGCAAGTTTAACATGTGGTGAACGACTGGATAAG
Organism: Phyllobates terribilis; assembly: GCF_046119375.1. Lineage (NCBI taxonomy): Eukaryota > Metazoa > Chordata > Amphibia > Anura > Dendrobatidae > Phyllobates > Phyllobates terribilis. The sequence goes on along the minus strand of NW_027362763.1, from coordinate 731,032,502 downwards.
ATGGTGCAGGAGTATCTCAAGCTCAAAGTCAATGCCATCAGGGGGGTTTGGACCCTTTTGAATTTTGGTTTAGAAAAATGGAAGAGTGGCCTGAGCTCACCTGTCATGCCTTGGAGGTTTTGTTATGGCTGGCAGCCAGCGTTCTCTCAGAAGGTGTCTTCAGCGCTGCTGGTGGTATCCGGATGGATAAGCACATCTGGTTTTCCCCTGAAAGTGTAGACCGCCTCATTTTCATTAAGTTGAACAAGTCATTGATCTCCAATGACTTCTGCATCCCAGTCACAGACTGGGCAAACTAGGTTATGGTGTAGATTTTAGTGTGCTGCATTGATCTTGCATTACTGCAGTCTGTGACACCTTTGTCATGGCTTCTGTGCCTGATGTTGCTACTGCTGCTGATGTTACTAACAATTTTTTTAAATGTGGAGACACCAAGTTGGGTCTCCATCTGGTGGGTTGCCTGTAGAGGAAGGGGTGTCAGAGCCCCATTATACTATTTCTACTCTGGGGAAATTGATAATGTCTGTAATGCGCTGTGGAATTAATAATAATCAATAAATAATTTTAAAAAATTGATGCTACTTTAATGGTATGTGCCCTGAATTTTTGAAAATGTTTGGTCACAAAGCTGGATCTCCTTCATGTGTGTTGCCTGAATTTGGCAGGGCTCTCATGCACCAGGCCTACACCTGTCACTCAGCCACTTGTTACTGATCAAAGTTTAAGCTAAAAATGCTGCTCCAATCCCTGTCCCATGCTGAAATGTGACCTGTTTCAGGACCACGCTATTAGTACAATCAATTTAGATTCTGAAATTTGGACTCCTGAATGGAGCACAATATTAGCAGAAAATATTTATATGCTGAAATATGGCCTGGTTTCTGAACTCCACTATTAGCACAAATAATTTAGATTTTGATATGTGGACTCCTGGCTGGAGCACAATATTAACACAAAATAATTAAAAGCTGAAATGTGGCCTGGTTTCAGGTCCATGCTATTAGTACAAATAATTTAGATTCTGAAATGTGGACTCCTGACTGGAGCAGAATATCAGCACAAAAGAATTAAAAGCTCAAATGTGGCATGGTTTCTGTAGCACGGTAGTAATAGAAAAAAATTTAATTATATAATGTGAATCCCTGGATGGAGCAGAATATCAGCGCAAAAGAATTAAAAGTTCAAAGGTTGCATGGTTTCTATAGCACAATAGTAACAGAAAAAATTTAGATTTTATAAAGTGAAGCCCTGGATGGAGCAGAATATCAGCGCAAAACAATTACAAGCTCAGATGTGGCCTGCTTTATGTAGAATGGTAGTACCAGAAAAAAATTACAGTTTCAAAGGTTACATTGAGCACAATATCACCAAAACAGAGTTCTATGCTGAAATGTGGCCTGATGTCTCTGTGTGGACCACACTAGCACAGTAATACCAGAAAAAAATTACATTTTCTAATGTGGAGCCCTGGATAGAGCAGAATCTCAGTTAAAAACAATTACAAGCTTAGATGTGGCCTTGTTTATGTAGTACGGTAGTAACAGAAAAAAATAGATTTTCTAATGTGGAGCCCTGCATGGAGCAGAATCTCAACGCAAAACAATTACAAGCTCAGATGTGACCTGCTTTATGTAGCATGGTAGTACTACAAAAAAAATTAGAGTTTCAAAGGTGTACTCCTACATGGAGCACAATATCAGCTCAACAGATTTCTATGCTGAAATGTGGCCTGATGTCTCTGTCTGGACCACACTATTGGCAAAAACGATTGATTTGCTGGAAGGTCAATTTCACAGCCACACAGGATCCTATCTAAACTATCTGACTTACAAGCAACCGCCTAGCTAACTATCTCACTCTCTCACTATCCAGGAGCAGCAGCAGGAGCAGCCTCTTTGTGCGGTTACACTGTCAAAATGGCGCCAAAACAACATGTCTGCTATTTATATGGAGAGGGACATGTGACTTCGGTAGCCAATGACTCAAGCCCTTGTGTCTGGACGTTGTGGATGGTTCCTGCACCCTGATTGGCTTGCCAAAAAAAAAAAAATTAAAAATAACAGTCTGCCACTCCTCTGACTTCTCATCACCTCCTCCACTCATCAAACACATCCCCCCTGCTCATCATACAGCACCACTAACCTAACTAATGTCCTAAAAAATACACTAGTGGAATTGCGATCATTTACAGAGCTTAGGCCAAATTTTGCCAATTTTTGAGTAAAAACGCTCGGGGAGTCCGATCACCAATCCGAATGTGCAATGTTTGTGCCAAATTTGTAATTCGCTCATCTATAACTGTAAGGCAATGTTCACACGTTGCATTTTTGATGTGTTTTACTGTTTTTCTCTGCAGGCAAAACCTGCTCTTTTGGCAGTAAAGAAGCTGCTTTTTTTGGGTGTGTTTTTGCTGTATTTCTTTGCTGTGCTTTTGGTGCAGATTGTTTGTGCAATTTGTGTACAGTAAATGTTTAGTAAAGTTAATTTTATTCACCAAAAAAGCAGCAAAAAATGCTTAGTAGCATTTTTTGCAGTGTTTTTCACCTTTCTCATTGCTTTCTATAATGAAAAAATACTACAAAAATGCTGAAAGAATTGACATGCTGCAGTTTTTAAAAATGCATATACAGGGTGGGCCATTTATATGGATACACCTAAATTAAATGGGAATGGTTGGTGATATCAACTTCCTGTTTGTGGCTCATTAGCATATGGGAGGGGCAAATTTTTTCCAGATGGGTGGTGACCATGGCGGCCATTTTGAAGTCGGCCATTTTGGATCCAACTTTATTTTCTTCAATGGGAAGAGGGTCATGTGACACATCAAACTTATTGAGAATTTCATAAGAAAAACAATGGTGTGCTTGGTTTTAATGTAACTTTATTCTTTCATGAGTTTTTTACAAGTTTATGACCACTTATAAAATGTGTTCAAAGTGCTGCCCATTGTGTTGGATTGTCAATGCAACCCTCTTCTCCCACTCTTGACACACTGATAGAAACACTGCAGAAGAAATGCTAGCACAGGCTTCCAGTATCCGTTATTTCACATGCTGCACATCTCGTATCTTGATGGTTTGATGTGGTATATGGGGTACAAAGATAGTGGGACCATTCTTCATCAATGGAAACCTCAATGCCACTGGATATCTGAAATTGCTACATGATGATGTGTTGCCCTTTTTATGCACTGAAGATGGCACGTTCCCTGAACTTTTTCCAACAAGATGGTGCACCACTACATTATGGGTGTCAGGTCCGAACATTCCTACATGAACAGTTTCCTGGAAAGTGGATTGGTCATCGTGGGCCAGTTGAATGGCCACCAAGGTCTCCCGATCTGACCCCCTTAGACTTTTATCTTTGGGGTCATCTGGAGGCAATTGTCTATGCTGTGAAGATACGAGATGTACAGCATCTGAAACAACGGATACTGGAAGCCTGTGCTAGCATTTCTTCTGTGGTGTTGCTATCAGTGTGTCAAGAGTGGGAGAAGAGGGTTGCATTGACAATCCAACACAATGGGCAGCACTTTCAACACATTTTATAAGTGGTCATAAACTTGTAAAAAACTCATGAAAGAATAAAGTTACGTTAAAACCAATCACACCATTGTTATTCTTATGAAATTCTCAATAAGTTTGATCTGTCACATGACCCTCTTCCCATTGAAAAAAATAAAGTTGGATCCAAAATGGTCGACTTCAAAATGGCCGCCATGGTCACCACCCATCTGGAAAAGTTTTCCCCCTCCCATATACTATTGTGCCACAAACAGGAAGTTGATATCACCAACCATTCCCATTTAATTTAGGTGTATCCATATAAATGGCCCACCCTGTATATACACATATTTGGTATATCTGCGTTCATAAATGTCCTATCTATCAAAATATAGAATAAATTAATCCGATGGGTAAACGGAGAAACGAGAAAAAAGATGAAAATGCCAGAATTAAATTTTTTGCCATTTGCAAAACAGTTAGCACTGTTCCCAAGTGCCAGGTGCTAAATGCTGCCCTCATCATTGTCCTTTGCTTGCTCTGTGATTAGCACCAGCAGGGGACAATGATGAGAGTAGTAGTCTGCTCCCGCTGTCTCCAACTGTAAAAATAAGAATAAAATAAAAAAAATCCTTATACTCACCTGTCCGAAGTGTCCCACGCTGTAATCCATGTGACCATTCACGCTGAGGAGCCGGGGAGAATGACTCGCTGCAGTGAGCGGGCCCCAGAGCTGTGCTGAGCGAGAGGTGTCCTGTCACTCACTGAGCTCAGCGCAGCTACGGGGCTCGCTCGTTGCATGGTGGCGCTGAAGCTGACTAGATCCAGTGATCCCGCTAATTTCAGAGCAGTGATTACAACAGGGGCGGAACTACCGCCCGTGCAGCCGGTTCATTGAACGGGGGCCCCGAGGGAGAGGGGGCCCCTCCAGCCTCCAGCAGGGCCGCCATCAGGGCAGACGCCCTGACTCCAGTGTGGGGCCCAGCCGGTAGGGGCCCCCTCTTGTGATTCTCTCTCCTCACGGGTCCGGGACATCTCAGCGCTGCGCTCCTGCGGCAGCACCTTCATGATTCCCCTGATTTCCGGTCATGTGACGGCGCCGTCACATGGCCGGAAGTCAGGAGAACCTGGTGTTAGCGATTTGGACGAGCGCCAGGATTCTGCAGGGATCGCATGGGGGTAAGTTTTACAAGTTTTGTTTTTTTCAAAATACAATTTACTAGGAGTGGGGGAATGGGAGGTGTGTGTGTGTGTGTGTGTGTGTGTGTGTGTGTGTGTGTTAGTGTTATAAGAGATGCACATGGGGGGGGGGAGATGATAAAAGATGCACATGGGGTGGGGGGGATGAGAGAGGTGCACATGTGGGGGGAGGGGGATGAGAGAGGTGCACATGTGGGGGGAGGGGGATGAGAGAGGTGCACGTGGGGGGGGGGAGATGATAAAAGATGCACATGGGGTGGGGGGATGAGAGAGGTGCACGTGGGGGGGATGAGAGATGCACATGGGGGGGGATGAGAGATGCACATGGGGGGGGATGAGAGATGCACATGGGGGGGATGAGAGATGCACATGGGGGGGATGAGAGATGCACATGGGGAGGGATGAGAGATGCACATGGGGGGGGATGAGTGATGCACATATGGGGGGGTGAGAGATGCACATGGGGGGTGAGAGATGCACGGGGGGGGTGAGAGATGCATCGGGGGGGTGAGCTGCACATTGGGGGGATGAGAGCTGCACATGGGGGGGTTATGTTTACATAACTTTGTTGCCTTATGAAGCGCAGGGGGGGGGGGCCCAAAAAAATTTCTTGCACAGGGGCCCACTACAGTCTGTGTCCGCCCCTGGATTACAATATCTATAGCAAAGAACCTATAGGCTCTCCTTGCCTAAGTGACCAGCCACTGCTGATAGACTACAGTAGTGGCCAGTGAGTAAGGCAAGGAGCAGTATACAGTAAAATTGAAAACCCTGCCATTAATGAGAACATAGAGGATTTTTAATATCAATAAGTTACAAAGTTGCTTGTCTTTACAAACACTTTGCCAGGTGGCCAATGCCATACACATCAGACCTAAGTCGTCCAAAACTGCAGACCTCAGTGGGACTCGCAGACCAATCGTCATATGTCAGGGAAAATAAAATCGGGCATATCAAAATTCAGGAAGCCTCATCTGTTTTTCTAAAGGTAGATTGTCGATCACTAGAGTTGTTGGAAGTGGCATATTCCCAGCTCATTCTCTCAATGTATTATTTGGCCACTGTACTAATTCATCACATTATTAAAAATTCAGAAAAAAAGAGATTTAACCTAAATTAGAATCAGATGTCTGAATAGGAGGATAAACACAAACTGGTAAGCGATGCACTATTATTATTATGGGAGAGGGGGTGTCAGACAAGAAATGTCTGGTGTCTATAATCACCTTAGGAGCTCTGCTTTCTTCCTTGTGTAAATGTGCATCTGCAGAAGGTTCTCTATTTTCTTCCTGGGGTGCCATCACTATCTATGATGCTAATGTAGCTCAGATCTGTTTCTAATCTCCCATCTGTCATACTGGCTTTCTTACAGCTACTTATCCTTTTTCTCTCAGTACTCACACTTGTACCAGTTACATACTTTATGCTAAGTGCTACAATCATTGCAGATAATTTCTCCATCTTAAGTTCTTAAGAGATGTTTCAAATAATACTTTAACATTGAATGGCTAAGCATTTACGAGTAGCTTGCTTTTTCATTCTACATAAACACATAATGTGGACACAATGATCTGTTCTGCTGTTTAGACTCGCTCCTGTAATTTATTATAAAGCTAGACCTGGACTCTTCACCTCTACTCCTATGTATCAATATATGACAGTTCTGGAAACTCTTAATGATACTATACCTCTTCACATCATCTTCCATGTCTTCAAGTACTGTCCATATTTTGTGCTTTATTTGCCAGCCTTGCTCCATATGCCTCTTCTCATTCACTTTGTGAGGTTTTCTCTTGTGTTGCACTTATTTGCCATTCACTTGAACCCACTAACAGACTCTTCAGATCTTTATAAATAACCACGAGGACTACTTCTTTAAGAAGGCATACAAACCTAAATAGCACAGTGACATCTAGAGCACATATGTCAAACTCTGGCCCATGGGCCTGCAGAATGAGTATATTTGGCACGCGGCGTCAGTTGGGTCCCCCGAGTATATTTGGCCCAAGATGCCAGGCAGGTCTATGGCCCGGCATCCCACTTTCAACTATAATCAGCATCCTAGATGCCGATACAGTTGAAAACAATGATGGAGGAGGGAGCGTCAACTGACTCTCCCTCTCCCATCATTCCCCCTCTGCATTTGACATCTCAGTAAATGACTTAGAACAGTCTGGGTAAGAATGTTCAGGAGATGGAGCCTGAAACTAAGCTAATAGTTATACACAATACTCAAGGGGCAACAGCAGCCTCCAGTTGTAAGAATTGAAACCGTAGCACAATTATTAAATTGAACAACAGCGGCCACTTGTGTTCAAACTGCAGAAGGGCAACACACATGGCATTATACTGTATGGAGCACTATGTGGGGCCATTATACTGTATGGAGCACTATGTGAGGCCAATATACTGATTATACTGTATAGAGCACTATGTGGGCCATTATACTGCATGGAGCACTATGTGGGGCCCTCTATTCTGTATGGAGCACTATGTGAGGCCATTACTCTGTATGGAGCACTATGTGGGGCCATTATACTGTATGGAGCACTTTGTGGGGCCATTATACTGTATGGAGCACTATGTGAGGCCATTATACTGTAAGAAACACCAGGCGAGGCCATTATACTGTATAGAGCACTATGTGAGGCCATTATACTGTATGGAGTACTATGTGGGGCCATTATACTGTATGGAGCACTACGTGAGGCCATTACACTGTGTGGAGCACTTTGTGGGGCCATTATACTGTATAGAGCACTTTGTGGGGCCATGATACTGTATGGAGCACTATGTGGGGCCATTATACTGTATGGAGCACTATGTGGAGCCATTATATTGTATGGAAGGCAGTGAAACCCCCCATTATACTGTATGGAGCATTATCTGGGGCCATTTAACTGTATGGAGCTATGACTATATTGAGCCATTATACCATATGGGAGCACTATATTGGACTATTATACTTTATGGGGCACTATGTGGGGCCAGTATACTGTATGGAGAATTATGTAGGGCCCCATTATAATGTATGGAGCACTATGTGGGGTCATTATACTGTATGGAAGGCCCTGTAGGGATTACAGTTTGAGAATCATACTGTGATGGGGTCACCATTCTTTGTCGGGGAGACTGAGCGAGGTGGAGCACAGTAGGGTCATCATATTGTGCGTGTGGAGGGTACGGTGGGAGTATCATACTGTGTTTTGGGCCACTTTTCTTTGCATCATACTTTATTATCTGTATTATTCACATTTTTTATATTTTGATATTACATATTTAAATTAGGCCATTGGGCCATATGATTTTTACTGCTCTTACATAACAGATTACATTTTTGCAATATTTTATTCTAAGATCTATTAATTAAAATGTACTTTGTTCGTGGAACAACCCCTTAAGGTTAGTTATTTCCATATGAAAAAGTTCATCATTATATTTGATAATAAGGATAAACTTCCTCAATTGTAGACTTTTTTTTAATAAATATCAGGGTTGACCCTCGACTTTGTCCAAGCTTTTAATTTTGGCCCTCTGTGTATTTGAGTTTGACATCCCTGATCTAAAATGACTAGTAGGATTTATCAAAAAAATATCATTTTATGTTGCACTACCAAACAAGGACAGTTATTTTTTATTCTGTTTGGGTTCTCAGTCTATCTTACATTTGCCTCTCCTAGGCCCCTCCCATAACTATCCCACCGCTGCTTGGTCCTCTGATTGGCTCTTCTACAGCCTTTTTTTCTGGCACATATGAGTCCTCTCTCTCCTGACACTATCATTGACTAAGCCCCACATGGAGATGTGGGGTGCCACACACGTCATTGAAATTATAGACCTGCATTACTCTACCCGTATGGGAGAACAGAATGAGGGCAAAAATGGGGGAGATTGCTATATGGGGTCAATAAGGTTATTATTATTGTATTAAGGCACAACAAGGACATTAGTTTACTTTGTGTGAACACAGAGAGGGCTCTATTACCCCCTTACATGTCGAGGCACACATTGTGGTCTGCAAAAGGGGCATGACTTGCACCCAAAATATTATTGCATCTCCCTGAGGGCACTTTTCAAAACTTGGCAAATATGTATTCTTATATACAGGTGCATCTCACTAAATTAGAATATCATCAAAAAGTTAATTTATTTCAGTTCTTCAATGCAAAAAGTGAAACTCATGTATGGTATAGAGTCATTACAACCACAGTGACCTATTTCAAGTGTTTATTTCTGTTAATGTTGATGATTATGGCGTACAGCCAATGAAAACACAAAAGTCATTATCTCAGTAAATTAGAATACTTTATAACAATAGCTTGAAAAATTATTTTAAAATCTGAAATGTTGTCCTACTGAAATGTATGTTCAGTAAATGCACTCAATACTTGGTCGGGGCTCCTTTTGCATCAATTACTGCATCAATGCGGCGTGGCATGGAGGAGATCATCCTGTGGCACTGCTGAGGTGTTATGGAAGCCCAGGTTGATTTGATGGCAGCCTTCAGCTCGTCTGCATTGTTGGGTCTGGTGTCTCTCATCTTCCTCTTGCCAATACCCCATAGATTCTCTATGGGGTTAAGGTCAGGCGAGTTTGTTGGCCAATCAAGCGCAGTGATACTGTTGTTTTTAAACCAGCTATTGGTACGTTTGGCAGTGTGGACAGGTGCCAAGTCCTGCTGGAGAATGAAATTTCCATCTCCAAAATGCTTGTCGGCAGGGTGAAGCATGAAGTGCTTTAAAATTTACTGGTAGCTGGCTGCGCTGACTTTGGTCTTGATAAAACACAGTGGACCTACACCAGCAGATCACATGGCTCCTCAAACCATCATTGATTGTGGAAATCAACCTCAAGCAGCTTGGGCTGTGTGCCTCTTCACTCTTCCTCCACACTCTGAGACCTTGATTTCCAAATGAAAATTGGAACTCTGGGACCTTGTGGAATGTGTCAATGACTGCCTTCTGGACATCTGTCAAGTCAGCAGTCTTCCCCATGATTGAGGAGTCTACTGAAACAGATTAAGGGACTTTTAAAAAGCTTAGGAAGCATTTGCAGGTGTTTTTTGTTAATTATTTTAATTTACTGAGATAATGACTTTTGTGTTTTCATTGGCTGTAAGCCATAATCATCAACATTAACAGAAATAAACACTTGAAATAGATCACTCTGTTTGTAATGACTCTATATAATATATGAGTTTCACTTTTTGTATTGAAGAACTGAAAGAAAGTAACTTTTTGATGATATTCTAATTTAGTGAGATGCACCTGTATTAGTAAGTGCCACAAAATCATGTACCCAAAAGATAAAGTATAGCACATTATTATCCACCTGTCTTGGCATCCACTTCAGGATTTGCTTCTTCCTTCCCAAGCGGCCAGCTCCCTCTGTGCTTGTGTGCACCTTTGATGTCAAAATCCAAGGCCTTTTAAAGCCAGCTCAGGTGCCTGAATAGTCAGGTAGCATGTGCATGTTGATACCACATGCTTTTCCAGGAGTCTAGTCACACTTCCCAATTGGCTCTGCTACAGCCAAGTACTTTATTGTCTATTCAGGTGCTTTTCAGTATTATCCACACATCTAGCTCTCCTACAAAAAGATGCCTCTACTCAGCTCTCAGCTGTTCATAAGTGCTATCCACACATCCATGTCAGCTACAACAAGATGCCTGATTATTAGTGTTGAGCGATACCTTCCGATATCGGGAAATATCGGATCAGATTGGATCGGACCGATACCGAAAAAGTATCGGATATCGCCGATTCCGATACCGGAAACCAATGCAAGTCAATGGGACATAAATATCGGAATTAAAATAAACCCTTTCTTTCCTTGTAGGTTAATTCTACATGAAGGAAAACAACTAAGAATAATGTAGAATGTATTGGGGAGGTGGGGGAGACAATAAAGGCATAGAGATTTAGCCCAGTCAAATGGAATAGCAGGAATTACTATTTTTTTAAGATGTTCTGAGTTACGAAAATATTAACTATGTTAAGTATTTTTATATTTTGTCAGATATTTATGTTTCACTACTTCCATGCTCTTCACCTTCTTTTTTACTTCTCCCACACTTTCTCCTTCATCATCCTCAGCATCTTTTTCATCCACTTCTTCTTCACCTTCTTCTTCTTCACCTTCTTCGTATTATTCTTTTTTTTACATTCTTCATATTCTACTTTTTCATCTTCTTCATATTCTTCTTCTTCATCATATTCTTATTTGTGATAGGCATTCCTGTAGTTGTTATCTATAAAAGGTTGGACATTACACCTTTCGTTCTGCCCGTCACAAAAGATTCACAACAGGATTTGTCCGCGTTCAGTTTGGCCTGCAGCAGCAGGTCTTTTCCAGGGGCACCACGAGGAGGAACGGACTCACCCCCATACACTGCTTAGTCATATTCTGCTTATAATTTAGATATTATCTTTTGCTCTGAATTTTAATCTTATGCTTAATGTTCTTCCGCTTTTTGTTCTGCAGCTTCTTGTATTTCTGCTTCTTGGTTTTCTGTCTCTTGTTCTTCTGTATCTTGGTACTTGTCTTCTCTTCTTTGTCCTCTTGGTCAACTTCTTCAGGGTCATCTTCTTGGTCTTCTTCAGGGTGGTCTTCAGGGTGGTCGTCTTCCGGGTCCTCGTCTTCGGGGTCCTCGTCTTCTTCGGGTTGGTCTTCTGGGTCCTCGTCTTCGGGGTCCTCGTCTTCTTCGGGGTGGTCTTCAGGGTCCTCGTCTTCTTCGGGGTGGTCTTCAGGGTCCTCGTCTTCTTCGGGGTGGTCTTCAGGGTCCTCGTCTTCAGGGTCCTCGTCTTCTTCGGAGTGGTCTTCAGGGTCGTCGTCTTCAGGGTCGTCGTCTTCGGGGTCCTCGTCTTCAGGGTCCTCGTCAGGGAGATCCAGAGTGATTACCAAGAACCATTTCAAAAAGCTTGAACTTGGAAATGTAGCAGAAAGTACAAGAAGGCTGAGGAACTACCGAGGACCAGCTGACGGTACTGGAACCCGGATGGGTAGCAGAAGGTACAAGAGCCAATGGAACTACCGAGGACCAGCTGATGTTACTGGAACTCGGTTACTAAGCAGGAGGTACCTGTGCCAGAAAGCACTACCAAGGACCAGCAGACGTTGGTGGAACTTGGATACCGAGAAGGAGGCACCTAATCCAAAGGCACTGCCGAGAACCAGCTGACGGTACTGGAACCCGGATGGGTAGCAGAAGGTACCCATGTAAAAAAAAGTTCAAGGCCGCGAGCCGGCCGCAGTTACCAAAACCCACAGTCCTACAGGGGGTGCTTGTCCTATTGGCACTATGGAACCAGCCTTCATTGCCAGATCCCGCAGCCCACATAGTAGTCACCTAAACTGCAGACACCATAGAGTCGGCTAACCCGACCGCAACACGACAGGACAACGCATTGGAGGCAAAGTGACGTTGACACTACCCGGAAACAGCTGGCGTGCTGGAACTAGGCTGGGCAGGAGGGAGTACCCGTGCCAAAGACACTGCCGAGAACCAGCTGACGGTACTGGAACCCGGATGGGTAGCAGAAGATACAAGAGCAAATGGAACTACCGAGGACCAGCTGACGGTACTGGAACCCGGATGGGTAGCAGAAGGTACAAGAGCCAATGGAACTACCGAGGACCAGCTGATGTTACTGGAACTCGGTTACTAAGCAGGAGGTACCTGTGCCAGAAAGCACTACCAAGGACCAGCAGACGTTGGTGGAACTTGGATACCGAGAAGGAGGCACCTAATCCAAAGGCACTGCCGAGAACCAGCTGACGGTACTGGAACCCGGATGGGTAGCAGAAGGTACCCATGTAAAAAAAAGTTCAAGGCCGCGAGCCGGCCGCAGTTACCAAAACCCACAGTCCTACAGGGGGTGCTTGTCCTATTGGCACTATGGAACCAGCCTTCATTGCCAGATCCCGCAGCCCACATAGGAGTCACCTAAACTGCAGGCACCATAGAGTCGGCTAACCCGACCGCAACACGACAGGATAACGCATTGGAGGCAAAGTGACGTTGACACTACCCGGAAACAGCTGGCGTGCTGGAACCAGGCTGGGCAGGAGGGAGTACCCATGCCAAAGACACTACCGAGAACCAGCTGACGGTACTGGAACCCGGATGGGTAGCAGAAGATACAAGAGCAAATGGAACTACTGAGGACCAGCTGACGGTACTGGAACCCGGATGGGTAGCAGAAGGTACAAGAGCCAATGGAACTACCGAGGACCAGCTGATGTTACTGGAACTCGGTTACTAAGCAGGAGGTACCTGTGCCAGAAAGCACTACCAAGGACCAGCAGACGTTGGTGGAACTTGGATACCGAGAAGGAGGCACCTAATCCAAAGGCACTGCCGAGAACCAGCTGACGGTACTGGAACCCGGATGGGTAGCGGAAGGTACCTATGTAAAAAAAGTTCAAGGCCGCGAGCCGGCCGCAGTTACCAAAACCCACAGTCCTACAGGGGGTGCTTGTCCTATTGGCACTATGGAACAAGCCTTCATTGCCAGATCCCGCAGCCCACATAGGAGTCACCTAAACTGCAGGCACCATAGAGTCGGCTAACCCCACCGCAACACGACAGGACAACGCATTGGAGGCAAAGTGACGTTGACACTACCCGGAAACAGCTGGCGTGCTGGAACCAGGCTGGGCAGGAGGGAGTACCGGTGCCAAAGTCACTGCCGAGAACCAGCTGACGGTACTGGAACCCGGATGGGTAGCAGAAGGTACAAGAGCCAATGGAACTGCCGAGAACCAGCTGGCGGTGCTGGAGCCCAGGGTAAATACTAAAAACAGAGGAGCCAGAGGTGTATTTGGAGGAGGTTTTAAATCCGTAGTACAGTGGATGTGGACAAAGCAGGAGAATTTGCCGGACACACAGCTGGGGATCAGCTGACGTTACTGAACCCCAATAACACTGGAGCAAGCGTTGACTGTGCAGACGGCACTTCTGAGCAGCAACCAGCGGTATTGGAGCCCAGGGTAAATACTAAAAATGGAGGAGCCAGAGGTGTATTTGGAGGAGGTTTTAAATCCGTAGTACAGTGGATGTGGACAAAGCAGGAGAATTTGCCGGACACACAGCTGGGGATCAGCTGACGTTACTGAACCCCAATAACACTGGAGCAAGCGTTGACTGCAGACGGCACTTCTGAGCAGCAACTAGCAGTATTGGAGCCCAGGGTAAATACTAAAAACGGAGGAGCCAGAGGTGTATTTGGAGGAGGTTTTAAATCCGTAGTACAGTGGATGTGGACAAAGCAGGAGAATTTGCCGGACACACAGCTGGGGATCAGCTGACGTTACTGAACCCCAATAACACTGGAGCAAGCGTTGACTGTGCAGATGGCACTTCTGAGCGCCAACTGGCGGTGTTGGAGCCCAGGGATAAGAATGAAAACAGAGGAGCCAGAGGTGTAATTGGAGCAACTTTAAAATGTGTAGTACAGTGGATGTGGACAAAGCAGGAGAAATTGCCGTCCGCACAGCAGTGGAACAGCTGACGTTACTGAACCCCAATAACACCGCAGCAAGTGTTGACTGTGCAGACGGCACTTCCGAGCGCCAACTGGTGGTGCTGGAGCCCTGGGATAAGAATGAAAACAGAGGAGCCAGAGGTGTAATTGGAGCAACTTTAAAATGTGTAGTACAGTGGATGTGGACAAAGCAGGAGAAATTGCCGTCCGCACAGCAGGGGAACAGCTGACGTTACCAAACCCCAATAACATGGCAGCAAGTGTTGACTGTGCAGACAGCACTTCCGAGCGCCAACTGGCGGTGCTGGAGCCCAGGGATAGGAATAAAAACAGAGAGGAGCCAGAGGTGTAATTGGAGCAAGTTTTAAATAAGTAGCACAGTGAATATGGACAGAGCAGGAGAAATTGCCGTGAACACAGCAGGGGAACAGCTGACGTTACTGAACCCCAATAACACCGCAGCAAGTGTTGACTGTGCAGACGGCACTTCCGAGCGCCAACTGGCGGTGCTGGAGCCCAGGGATAAGAATGAAAACAGAGGAGCCAGAGGTGTAATTGGAGCAACTTTAAAATGTGTAGTACAGTGGATGTGGACAAAGCAGGAGAAATTGCCGTCCGCACAGCAGGGGAACAGCTGACGTTACCGAACCCCAATAACACGGCAGCAAGTGTTGACTGTGCAGACAGCACTTCCGAGCGCCAACTGGCGGTGCTGGAGCCCAGGGATAAGAATGAAAACAGAGGAGCCAGAGGTGTAATTGGAGCAAGTTTTAAATAAGTAGCACAGTGAATATGGACAGAGCAGGAGAAATTGCCGTGAACACAGCAGGGGAACAGCTGACGTTACTGAACCCCAATAACACCGCAGCAAGTGTTGACTGTGCAGACGGCACTTCCGAGCGCCAACTGGCGGTGCTGGAGCCCAGGGATAAGAATGAAAACAGAGGAGCCAGAGGTGTAATTGGAGCAACTTTAAAATGTGTAGTACAGTGGATGTGGACAAAGCAGGAGAAATTGCCGTCCTCACAGCAGGGGAACAGCTGACGTTACCGAACCCCAATAACACGGCAGCAAGTGTTGACTGTGCAGACAGCACTTCCGAGCGCCAACTGGCGGTGCTGGAGCCCAGGGATAAGAATGAAAACAGAGGAGCCAGATGTGTAATTGGAGCAACTTTAAAATGTGTAGTACAGTGGATGTGGACAAAGCAGGAGAAATTGCCGTCCGCACAGCAGGGGAACAGCTGACGTTACTGAACCCCAATAACACCGCAGCAAGTGTTGACTGTGCAGACGGCACTTCTGAGCGCCAACTGGCGGTGTTGGAGCCCAGGGATAAGAATGAAAACAGAGGAGCCAGAGGTGTAATTGGAGCAACTTTAAAATGTATAGTACAGTGGATGTGGACAAAGCAGGAGAAATTGCCGTCCGCACAGCAGGGGAACAGCTGACGTTACCGAACCCCAATAACACGGCAGCAAGTGTTGACTGTGCAGACAGCACTTCCGAGCGCCAACTGGCGGTGCTGGAGCCCAGGGATAAGAATAAAAACAGAGAGGAGCCAGAGGTGTAATTGGAGCAAGTTTTAAATAAGTAGCACAGTGAATATGGACAGAGCAGGAGAAATTGCCGTGAACACAGCAGGGGAACAGCTGACGTTAATGAACCCCAATAACACCGCAGCAAGTGTTGACTGTGCAGACGGCACTTCCGAGCACCAACTGGCGGTGCTGGAGCCCAGGGATAAGAATGAAAACAGAGGAGCCAGAGGTGTAATTGGAGCAACTTTAAAATGTGTAGTACAGTGGATGTGGACAAAGCAGGAGAAATTGCCGTCCGCACAGCAGGGGAACAGCTGACGTTACCGAACCCCAATAACACCGCAGCAAGTGTTGACTGTGCAGACGGCACTTCCGAGCGCCAACTGGCGGTGTTGGAGCCCAGGGATAAGAATGAAAACAGAGAGGAGCCAGAGGTGTAATTGGAGCAAGTTTTAAATAAGTAGCACAGTGAATATGGACAGAGCAGGAGAAATTGCCGTGAACCCAGCAGGGGAACAGCTGACGTTACTGAACCCCAATAACACCGCAGCAAGTGTTGACTGTGCAGACGGCACTTCCGAGCACCAACTGGCGGTGCTGGAGCCCAGGGATAAGAATGAAAACAGAGGAGCCAGAGGTGTAATTGGAGCAACTTTAAAATGTGTAGTACAGTGGATGTGGACAAAGCAGGAGAAATTGCCGTCCGCACAGCAGGGGAACAGCTGACGTTACCGAACCCCAATAACACGGCAGCAAGTGTTGACTGTGCAGACAGCACTTCCGAGCGCCAACTGGCGGTGCTGGAGCCCAGGGATAAGAATAAAAACAGAGAGGAGCCAGAGGTGTAATTGGAGCAAGTTTTAAATAAGTAGCACAGTGAATATGGACAGAGCAAGAGAAATTGCCGTGAACACAGCAGGGGAACAGCTGACGTTACTGAACCCCAATAACACCGCAGCAAGTGTTGACTGTGCAGACGGCACTTCTGAGCGCCAACTGGCGGTGTTGGAGCCCAGGGATAAGAATGAAAACAGAGGAGCCAGAGGTGTAATTGGAGCAACTTTAAAATGTGTAGTACAGTGGATGTGGACAAAGCAGGAGAAATTGCCGTCCGCACAGCAGGGGAACAGCTGACGTTACCGGAACCCAATAACACCGCAGCAAGTGTTGACTGTGCAGACGGCACTTCCGAGCGCCAACTGGCGGTGCTGGAGCCCAGGGATAAGAATGAAAACAGAGGAGCCAGAGGTGTAATTGGAGCAACTTTAAAATGTGTAGTACAGTGGATGTGGACAAAGCAGGAGAAATTGCCGTCCGCACAGCAGGGGAACAGCTGACGTTACTGAACCCCAATAACACCGCAGCAAGTGTTGACTGTGCAGACGGCACTTCTGAGCGCCAACTGGCGGTGTTGGAGCCCAGGGATAAGAATGAAAGCAGAGGAGCCAGAGGTGTAATTGGAGCAACTTTAAAATGTGTAGTACAGTGGATGTGGACAAAGCAGGAGAAATTGCCGTCCGCACAGCAGGGGAACAGCTGACGTTACCGAACCCCAATAACACGGCAGCAAGTGTTGACTGTGCAGACAGCACTTCCGAGCGCCAACTGGCGGTGCTGGAGCCCAGGGATAAGAAGATAAGAATAAAAACAGAGAGGAGCCAGAGGTGTAATTGGAGCAAGTTTTAAATAAGTAGCACAGTGAATATGGACAGAGCAGGAGAAATTGCCGTGAACACAGCAGGGGAACAGCTGACGTTACTGAACCCCAATAACACCGCAGCAAGTGTTGACTGTGCAGACGGCACTTCCGAGCGCCAACTGGCGGTGTTGGAGCCCAGGGATAAGAATGAAAACAGAGAGGAGCCAGAGGTGTAATTGGAGCAAGTTTTAAATAAGTAGCACAGTGAATATGGACAGAGCAGGAGAAATTGCCGTGAACCCAGCAGGGGAACAGCTGACGTTACTGAACCCCAATAACACCGCAGCAAGTGTTGACTGTGCAGACGGCACTTCCGAGCGCCAACTGGCGGTGTTGGAGCTCAGGGATTACAGTTCAGGTGGTAGAAACATGAACAGAACAGGAGACCTGGATACTGTTGCCAAACAATTATTTATTCTGGAAGAGGACTGGCAAATTCATGAGAGATCCAGGCCTTGTTCATTTTGAGAAAAGTAAGCCGGTCAACGTTATCGGAGGATAGTCGCATGCGACGGTCTGTTAGTACACCACCTGCGGCACTAAAGACGCGTTCCGATAATACACTAGCAGCAGGGCAAGCTAGCACCTCCAATGCATACTGACTAAGCTCTGGCCATGTATCCAGCTTACAGACCCAAAACTTGAAGGGAGAAGAGCCGTCTGGGAGTACACTAAGAGGGCAAGACATGTAGTCTGTCACCATCTGACGGAAACGTTGCCTCCTGCTGACTGGAGCCGTCTGTGATGGTGTAGACATTTGTGGCGGCGGGGACACAAAACTTTGCCACATTTCGGCCATAGTGGTCTTGCCTTGTGCTGAGGCGCTGCTTCTGCTCCCTCTTTGTGCAGAGCTTCCTCCACTGCCTCGACGCACTGAGCTGCTTTGTAAAGCACTAGCAGCACTGCTCTCGGTTGGAATGGAGAACATGATGGAATGCACCAGTGCGTCTTGGTACTCCCGCATTTTACGCTCCCGGTTCAACGGTGTTATGAGGCTTTGTAAGTTGTCCCGGTAGCGAGGATCTAGGAGGGTGGACACCCAATAATCAGCCGTGTTGAGAATGTGGGCGATGCGGCGGTCGTTTCTCAGGCACTGCAGCATGAAATCAACCATGTGCTGCAGACTGCCAACTGGCCAAGAAACGCTGTCCCCTGCTTGAGGCGTGATCTCTGCCTGCTCTGCATCACCCCACCCTCGCTCTAGATACTGACTACTAGAGCATTGTGTACCTCCCTCCTCTGGACAGATGTCTTCCTCATCCATTGACTCCTCCTCATCCTCCTCACAAAGTGTCCCCTGCCTAGGCCTTTGTGAGGAACCACGTTGCGCAGACTGTAGAGAAGCAGATGGCATTTGTGACTCCTCATCCTCCACCTCTTCCAAAACCTCGTCCCTTAGTGCTTGCAGTGTTTTTTCAAGCAGGCAGATAAGGGGGATAGTCATGCTGACTAGTGCATCATCTGCACTCGCCATCCGCGTGGAATAATCGAAGGCACGCAAAACGTGGCAAATGTCCTTCATAGAGGCCCACTCAGTGGTGGTGAAGTGTGAACGGCGCGCACTGCGACTTGTTTGCGCCTGCTGCAGCTGGTACTCCTTTACTGCTGCCT
This sequence comes from Phyllobates terribilis, assembly GCF_046119375.1. NCBI lineage: Eukaryota > Metazoa > Chordata > Amphibia > Anura > Dendrobatidae > Phyllobates > Phyllobates terribilis. Next base: position 731,013,464 of record NW_027362763.1, on the reverse strand, counting down.
GCTGCTCACACAACCTCTCCAACATATGTAACGTTGAATTCCACCTGGTGGGTAGGTCACATATGATGCGATGTTCCGGAAGACGTAATCGGCGCTGCAGAGCTGCAATGCATGATCTTGCATTGGTGGAACGCCGCAAGTGAGCGCACTCTATGCGGACCTTGTGAAGCAGTGCATCAAGATCCGGATAGTCCCTCAAAAAACTCTGCACGACCAAGTTGAGCACATGTGCCAGACATGGGATGTGAGTGAGGTTGCCTAGGCCCAGAGCTGCCACCAGATTTCGGCCATTGTCACACAATACCATGCCTGGCTGGAGATTCGCTGGCACAAACCACACGTCGCTCTGCTGCTTGATGGCATTCCAGAGCTCCTGCGCTGTGTGGCTTCGATTCCCCAAAGAAATTAATTTTAATACGGCCTGTTGATGTTTGGCCACGGCTGTGCTCATATCGGTCATCATAACAGGTAACCGTTCACGGGTCGATGTGGAGGTAGACCGTGACGGCTCCTGCAGCGCTGATTCAGAGGAACTGGAGTATGAGGAGGAGTCAATGTGTACAGACTGGATTCCTGCAATCCTTGGAGTTGGCAGAACACGTACAGCGCCACTCTCAAGATTTGTACCCGGCTCCACAACATTTACCCAATGGGCAGTGAGGGAAAGGTATCGTCCCTGTCCATGTTTACTGGTCCACGCATCAGTGGTCAGGTGGACCTTGCTACTGACGGCGTTTTGTAGCGCATGTTTAATTTTTCCCTCCACATGATGTTGCAGGGCAGGGACGGCTTGCCTGCTGAAATAAAAGCGGCTGGGCACGTTGTATTGTGGGACTGCCAATGCCATAAAGTTACGGAATGTGTCAGTCTCCACCAGCCTGAATGATAGCATTTCAAGGGCCAGTAGTTTAGCAATGCCAGCATTCAGAGCCTGTGCTCGGGGGTGGTTTGCCGAGTATGGGCGCCTTTTCTCCCATGCCTGTGCTAACGATGGCTGTAGACTGGCCTGGGAGTGTGAGGATGACTGGGAAAGTGGTGCTGTGGGTGGAATTACACTGTGTCTCTGTACAACAGTGCCAGAGATTCTTCCATGGCGATCCTGTGAGGAAGCCGAACCAGCTGTGTGTGAGCTGGAGGAAGAGGCTACAACACGAGCTGAAGAGGTGGTAGGTGGCGCTGTAGGTTGGCCTAGGTCTTCAGTGTGTTTTTGTAACTCCACCACGTGCTTGGTCCGCACATGTTTCCACATATTTGTGGTATTGAGGTTGCTGACACTTTTCCCTCTTTTCACCTTCTGATTACACAGCTTGCATTTGACAAAGCAAATGTCATCTGCAACTGTGTCAAAAAAGGACCAGGCACTGCAAGTCTTGGGAGCGCCCGCTTTGGATTTTGGAAGAGCCATGCTCCTAATGGGTGCCGAAGTGGAGGCTACAGGCAACCAAGTCTGCCCCCTCCCTCTCCCTCCTTTTTGGGCCGTTCGGGGAATCTCTTCCTCAGAGCTGCTCCCACCACCTTCCTGTCCCTCACGCCATGATGGGTCAAGGACCTCATCATCTACACCACCCTCTTCAAACAACTGCTTCTCCTGGGTAGTCTCGACAGCACAGTACGCACCAGAAAGTGGCACCTGAGTCTCATCATCAGATGCGTACTGAGGTGTGCTGCTGACCATAGGCACTGGCCCACCCGCCTCTTCAGATTCAGAGAGACAAAACGGTTGCGCATCACTGCATACTACCTCTTCTTCAAATTCTAGAATTCTGCTTGGCTGGCCCCCTCTTTCCAAGCCAAGAGATTCAGAGAACAGAAGTAGAGATGGCTCCTGTCCAGGGCTCTCTGACTGCCTGGGCAATTTGGCAGGTGGTGAAGAGACAGATGGGTGCTCTTCAGTGCTCAGGACCTGAGAGGATCTGGAACTAATTGAAGTCGATGCGTTAGCTGCCATCCATCCGACAACGGCTTCAATTTGGTCCTCGCGCAGCAGTGGGGTACGGCTAGCTCCTACAAAGCTGCGCATAAAGGACTGTTCCCTGGTAAAACTGGGGGATGCTGAGTCACTGGTGCCCGCAGCAGGCACAGAATCCCCATGTCCTCTCCCTGCAGGCACAGAATCCTCACGTCCTCTCCCTGCAGAAACTCCACGCCCACGCCCACGACCACATGCCTTACTCCCTGCCTTCTTCATCTTGGTAGACTGATAAAGATAGGCAGAAAAGTACTAAGGGCTTAGTGTGCTTATTCCTGAACAGCTGCTAACAGGTATAAGAAACACTAATTTTATAAAGTGTGGACTAGACTTTAATATGAGCTAATGTGGCCTACACAACTGTAAAGTGGAGTGTTTGGTGAACTTTATTTAGGTTTTTTTTGTCACAAAAAGACACTGGATGTGCCTAAAGATGTAATAACGATAGTATCACAAACTTTTTGTAGCTATTACAATGTAGGAAGGTAACCTACAATGCAATAGATGAGGCTGCAAAAAATAGGCTAATACTAATCTGGCTGGGGCTGCAGGGCCCAATGCTGCAGAAAGGCTCCTCTATCTACTCCTATATAGTGTGTTTGGAATCAATTTAGCTGAATACGGATGGAACCACCACACTAATAGGAGATATCAGGAAAAATTATGAATTGGCAATAAAGGACAATGTATGAGGCAGTGACACACACTGAGTGCACTACAACCAGACGGGGTTGAAGCACACACTACAGGGTGAGCTGCACTCACACACCAGACCTTGCAGACAGCGGTGAACAGTACAGATGCAGAGCACTGTGCACTAGCGCTGCAAGACCAAAAAAATTTCTCTATCTACTCCTATATAGTGTGTTTGGAACCAATTTAGCTGAATACGGATGGAACCACCACACTAATAGGAGATATCAGGAAAAATTATGAATTGGCAAAAAAGGACAATGTATGAGGCAGTGACACACACTGAGTGCACTACAACCAGACGTGGCTGAAGCACACACTACAGGGTGAGCTGCACTCACACACCAGACCTTGCAGACAGCGGTGAACAGTACAGATGCAGAGCACTGTGCACTAGCGCTGCAAGACGGAAAAAAATTTCTCTATCTACTCCTATATAGTGTGTTTGGAACCAATTTAGCTGAATACAGATGGAACCACCACACTAATAGGAGATATCAGGAAAAATTATGAATTGGCAAAAAAGGAGAATGTATGAGGCAGTGACACACACTGAGTGCACTACAACCAGACGTGGTTGAAGCACACACTACAGGGTGAGCTGCACTCACACACCAGACCTTGCAGACAGCGGTGAACAGCACAGAGAACTGTGCACTAGCGCTGCAAGGCACAGTGATTTAGAAAGTAGCTTGGGTAAAGCAGTATAGAGCAAATAGGTAGCTAAAACTGTCCCTCAGAACAACAGCGTCCTATCCCTAACTGAATTCACAGCAGAGTGAGCTCAAAATGGCGGCGGCGGCTTTTATAGTGCATCATGACATCATTTCAGCAGCCAATCACAGCCATGCCATTAGTTAAGATGCCTACATGCCTAACAGGATGTGCCCACACTTCTTAGGATCCTCATTGGCTGAATAAAATGAAAATGGCTCATTGCATTATGGGAACTTCCGATTCCGGTATACGATATTGCAAAAGTATCGGAATTAAGTATCGGAATTCCGATACCGCGAATATCGGCCGATACCCGATATTTCAGTATCGGAATGCTCAACACTACTGATTATCTGTTCAACTCTGCTGTTCATAAGTATTATACTCACATCCAGCTCTCCTACAGCAAGGTAACTGATAGTCTACTCAGCGCGGTCATTCCTGAGTATCATTTGCACACCCATCACTGCTATAATAATATGCTTGAATGTCTACTCAGCTCCGTTGATCCTGAGTGTTATCTACAGTATATATCCAGCTCTGCTTCAACAAGGTGACTGTTTGACTACACAGCTCTACTGTTCCTAAGTGCTATCTGCACAACCAAGTCTTCTACAACTGAGTGCTGCAAATCCTCCAATGGCCCAGAAAACACATATATAACACTCTGAGGTCTCCTAGTACTGTATTGAACATATTTCAAGCTCTTTAATGCAAACACAGCCTTACTAATGTCAAATTGAACTCAAAATATATGTCTATGAGTATACGAATGGTAGCTTTTTTTCACTGCTGTTCTGTCACACGCAATCTGTAATGATTATTCAGTGTTTTAAAGTTTTCTCTCCCTAACTTCTTTTGTTCTGCTGTGACATCCTCTCACTATCCAGATTCACTACAAAGTGACAAAATAGCTGCTGCATTCCCTTCCTCTGCTTTAATACAAGCTATAATAGTCTCTTCTGCTTGGCTGTGATGTGATAGCTGCAAGGGCAAGCCTACACAGCTTCACATGAGGACCTTTGAGACTTGGTTGTCTCATGCAAACTTGTGCTTTATAGCTGCCACGCTTCTCATACTACCTGATGTTCACTATGCAGTAGTGTCTAGTAGCTGTGCAGTAGTAGTCTGAAACACTCCCACTTTTTTCACATGAGCAGGGATGGCCAATCCAAGAGCAAGGAGCAGGTATTAAGTTATTTTTGCACAGTGTGCATAAGACAGTTGAGGAATTGCTGCATCAATGTTGAGGGAAAGAAGAGGGACAAAAGGAGAACACTAGGTATAATTGCTACTTATACCTGGTTACATGTTAAATTTCTTCCATACGACCTCAGGAATGGTTTAAGTCATATTTTCTAAGCAATAACAGTGAAAATGCCATAAATCTAGAGCATTTTATATAAAACTGTATATAAATATTGGGGCCTTTATATTGTAATATGACGCGCCCCCTAGGACCATGGGGTACTCGCCACTGGGTCAGTCGGTTCCTTGGGATTGTCACGGGGGCGTGAGCCAGTCCGGGACCCTTGGCGGTCAATAAAAAGGACAAGGACAGTTTGTTTAGGGGAAAAGTTTTGTGACGCCACCCGTGGTGTGCGGCTATAGGGGGGCCGCCGCTGGCGGTTTCCTCTACCTTTACTTGAGGTTTGCTGGAGCAGACCGGGGCACTGATCACAAAAAGTAATGGAGATCCAGGCGGCCTAGAAGCAATTTGGGGATCCACCTCGCCAGGTGGAGTTGTAGGCCTTCCTTCTGCGCTGTCCTCTTTGGCCCTTCTGCCTAAAGCTATGCTGCGGCCCTCTTTCCTGAGCAATCATTAAATCCTCACCCATATGGCAGGCAGTTTGAGCCTTTTTCAGGCGTCGCTCCGTCGTGGCGGCTCCGGGCTCTAGTATGCTGCTGAGCCGCCGGCTGTTTGGTGGAGCCAGGAGACCTGCAGTCTCCTGCCCTCCGGATTTAGTTGCCGGGACTTCAGAACCCGAGCAACCACAGACTCCGGTGTCCGGTTTCTGGTGCTTTTCTCTGGGGCGAGCTTGGTCACAGCTCCCCTCCCCAGGTTCTCCCTTGTCTCTCTCCTGTCTCCAACTGACTTTTCTCACTCCAACTGTCTTTTCTAACCCCCGCCTCCGGGCTCCAATTTAAAGGGGCAGCTCCCCTGAAACCGGGTTAGAGCTTCCCCTTCTGGTCTGGAGCCAGGAAATATGTTGGATGCTGGTGTTACCTGATAAGGAGACCCCTCCTTGCTTCTAGGCAGGGCATCACCCCCTGTGAGGGAGGCAATGCCAATGTGGCAACTGGACTCCTGGGGTGCCACATTCCCCCCTAGTTAAATTCAGTACTCCCGGACTGAGGACACCTTTAGAGTTAAACAATTAACAACAATAACGATTTATATTACAAAAAATGTACAAAGTCTCAAAAAGGCAAAAATTACAGAACAACAACAAAAAAATAAATAAAAATTGGGAGACTTGCTCTTTTTCTAACCATATGATATATTTATACATTTATTTCTACATATTTCTCTGACAGTGTCTCTGTTCCTTTTTGAGCTTGCATTATGTATTTATGTGATTGTTCTCTCATGTCCTTTCTTTCAGGCTGATTTACTGTAGAGGTGTCTTAGCCTGAACTTGGGCTATTTGACATGTTGTTTGTGGGTTTTATTTGTTTTTAATTGTCTGTGTTGTGGCTTGAATGTATAACAATAAAAATGATTTTTTTTTGTATTGAGGTCCCGTTATGTTGCATCTCTTTCTTTCTTTTTGCATAACCCGTTGGTCTGGGGATGATATGGCGTCATCCTTATTTTCTTGCAGCCGTACAAGTTACAGAACTCCTGAAACACTTCTGCTTCAAAGGCTGAGCCTTGGTCGGTAAGAACTCGCTCAGGGTAACCATTCGGGCAACAAAAGTGTTGTTGAAACGCTTTGGCTGCCATCTTAGCCATCTGATCCTTCACAGGCACTACTACCAGGAATCGGGAGTAGTGGTCTACAGTAGGTGAGAGCGTAGGCATAGCTTGGCTGGCTTGGGGCTAGCTTCACGTGGTCGAATGCTACCAGTTCTAGTGGCTGTTTGGTGATTATGGGCTGCAGGGGAGCCCTATGGCTATCACGGTCTTTCCGTCTCAGGTTACATGGACCACATTCTCGACACCATCTCTCGATTGCTTTCCTCATGCCAACCCAGTAGAATCGCTCACACAGCAGGACTTCCAACTTCTTCCACCCGAAGTGTCCTGCTCCATTGTGGTATGCCTCTAAGACCATTGGCGCATCCCGCTTCAGGACTACCACCTGCCAGACAAGTTTGTGTGACCAGGAGTTGATGCATCTCTAACACAGCTTTCCCTGTGAATAGCTTGCCCTTCTCCTTCCACAACTGTTGGGTCTCCTGTGGAGCATCTGGACCAGGGTGTGAGTCAGCTTGTGTCAGCAACTCCTTTACTAGGTGGACAGCCGGGTCGCTATCCTGCGTCTCTGTGCATCCATGGTGGGGCAATGGGTTAAACGTGTCCTCTCTGTTGGAAGAGCGCTTGTCCCTCTCACAGTTGGAGCACTGGGTCACCCCGTGATGATGGAAAGCCGGTAGCTCTATCTCATCCAGCTCTTCCGGGTCTTCTCCCCCATCTGGCAAGTTGGGCATCCTGGACAGTGCATCAGCATTAGCGTTTTTATGCCCGATATTTGATGGTAAACTCGTAGTTGGACAGCCGGGCCATCCATCGCTGCTCCAGTGCACCTAGCTTTGCCATTTCAAGGTGGGTCAGCTGATTATTGTCTGTGAAAATGGTAATCTTCACTGAAGCCAGGTAGTGTTTTAAGCGCTCTGTTACAGCCCAGACTATGGCAAGAAACTCCAACTTAAAGGAACTGTAGTTGTCGGGGTTCCTTTCCATGGGACGGCGCTTCCTGCTGGTGTAGGCAAGTGACTCGCTGTTATGTTCTGCTACCAGAGCTAAGGAAAGAGAGGAGATCTGTCCCTACGATAGAACTCAGCTTGATCCCTACGATGTAACAGGGGACCTGATCCTGCGATCAGACCTGCTAAAGTCCTAAGCTAGTCTGTACGGAGACCTATAGATGTGGGGAAGGAATCCCTACAAGTACTAAGGACTGGGAGGAAAATGGGACACCTCCTAACAGAAATAGTAGCAGACAGACGAACAAACAAAATATAAAGAACACAGAGGTCCGTAGACCAAGCAAACTAACAGAGCAGATACAGAGCACAGGCTAGCTAGAAAGTAGTTATACAATGAAGTCCAGCAAAGCCAGAAGGGCGGAGCAGGATTAAATAGGCCAACAAGGTCATGTGACCAGCAAAGGAAAAAACCTAAGAGCAAGGTTCTAACAGTACCCCCCCTTCTAAGAGGATCCTCCGGATCCCCTAGGACCAGGCTTATCAGGAAATCTCCTGTGAAACACTCTGATAAGTCTGGACGCGGAAACATCATCTGACCTCACCCAAGAGTTATCCTCGGGTCCGAAACCTTTCCAGGCCACAAGATACTGCAAACTACCTCTATACCGTCTAGAGTTAAGGATGCGAGAAATTTCATATTCCCCGTCCTCCACCACCGGAGGAACAGAGGCAGAGGCGTCACCATCCGACACAACAGCTTTTTTTAACAGAGAGACATGAAATACCGGATTAATTCTCCAGGAGGTAGGAACCTCCAACCTAACAGCAGATTGGTTGACAACCTGAAGCACCTTAAAGGGCCCTAAAAACTTGGGACCCAATTTCTTAGAAGGAATCCTCAACCGCAGATTCCTAGAGGACGACCAAACCATGTCACCAACAGCGAACAAAACCTCCTGTCGTTTCCTATCAAAGTAGTCTTTAGATTTTCTGTTGGCCTCCTGAAGATTACCACGCACATCCGTCCAAACTCTCTCTAAATCACCGGAAAAATTCTCCTCCTCAGGCACGGCAGATCCCAACTTGGAGAACGACCCAAACGACGGATGTCTCCCAGAACAACAAAAAAAAGGCGAACAACCAGCAGAAGAAGATGTATGGTTGTTAAGAGCAAATTCAGCAAGTGGCAGAAACTCAGACCACCCCTCTTGATTGTCTGCCACAAAACAACGCAAGAACTGCTCAACATCCTGGTTTTTCCTTTCTGTCTGGCCATTAGATTCAGGATGATATCCGGACGAGAACGACAAATGAACTCCCAACCTGTCACAAAAGGCACGCCAAAAACGAGCCACGAACTGAGGACCCCTATCAGAAACAATGTCAGTAGGAACGCCATGAAGTCTGACAATTTCCTTGACAAAGGCCTTAGCGAGAGTTTTAGCGCAGGGCAGTTTGACGAAGGGAACCAAGTGACACATCTTGCTAAAACGGTCCACGACCACCCAGATGACTGACAGTAAAACCCTCAGAGGGGGGAAGGTCAGTTATAAAGTCCATAGCCAAATGTGTCCAAGGAGCACTGGGAACCTCCAAAGGACAAAGCAACCCCGCAGCAGGAGTATGTGAGGACTTAGATCTAGCACATATAGTACATTGATGCACCCACTTAATGACTTCCTTCTGCCATCCAGGCCACCAAAAACTGCGACCCACCAGTCTCTTGGTCTCAGAGATTCCGGGATGACCTGCCAACCGAGATTCGTGACACTCAACAAACAAATCTCTCCTAAAGGTCCCAGGCACAAACAACCTCCCATGAGGAGTGTTAGATGGGGCATTCTCCTGTGCTTTAAGAATCTCATCTTCCAAAACGGAGTCCAAAGCAGCTATCACAACACCTTCTTGTAAAATGTTCTCCTCTTTCTCAGCACCGACTATGGGAGAAAAACTGCGAGACAAGGCATCCGCCTTAACATTCTTAGTACCAGGGATGTAAGTAACGGAGAAATTAAACCGCGAGAAAAACAGTGCCCACCTAGCCTGACGGGCATTCAGGCGCTTGGCAGCATCAAGATATATCAGATTTTTATGATCCGTAAGAACCTGAACGGGAAATTCCGCACCTTCCAAGAAGTGGCGCCAGTGTTCAAATGCGAGTTTAATAGCCAATAATTCCCGATTACCAATATCGTAATTCAGTTCAGTCTCCGAAAAAAATTTTTGAAAAAAAGGCACAGGGATGTAATCCATCCCCGTTATCCTGAGACAATACTGCGCCAACCCCCACAGAGGAAGCATCAACCTCAACCAAAAACGGCTTAGTCACATCAGGCTGCATAAGGATGGGAGCAGAGGTGAACCTCTCCTTGAGATACACAAAAGCTTCAATGGCCTCAGAAGACCACTGAACCGCATCAGCACCTTTCCTGGTGAGATTGGTCAGAGGTTTGACAATACTAGAAAAATTTTTTATGAATTTTCTGTAATAATTGGCGAAACCTAAAAACCTCTGTATCGATTTCAAACCAATAGGCCTAGGCCGTTCCTGTACAGCTTGAACTTTAACCGGGTCCATCTCAAAACCTTCGCTGGAGATAATGTAACCCAAAAAACTAATTCTCTGTACAGCGAACTCACATTTCTCCAGCTTAGCAAAAAGCGAATTGTCCATTAATAACTGTAATACCTCACGTACGCTCCGCCAATGAGACTCCAGATCCGGCGAATAAATCAAAATGTCATCCAAATACACAACCACATTTTTGCCGATCAAAGGTCTAAGGATGTCATTAATAAGATTCTGAAAAAATGCAGGAGCATTAGTAAGACCAAAAGGCATAACCAGATTCTCAAAATGACCCACAGGAGTGTTAAAAGCAGTCTTCCATTCGTCACCCTCCTTCATGCGCAACAGATTGTATGCCCACTTAAGGTCAATTTTAGAGAACCACTTGGCCCCCATTAACTGGTTAAACAGATCAGGAATCAATGGCAGTGGGTAAGGATTGCGTACAGTAATTTTGTTAATCTCACGAAAATCCAGACAAGGACGTAAACCGCCGTCCTTTTTTTTTACAAAAAAAAATCCAACCGCCACAGTAGACTTAGAGGGCCTAATTTGACCGGCGGCCAAACTTGTCTGTATGTATTCCTCCAAAGCCTTCCTCTCAGGAATAGTAAGGTTAAATAAACGACTTTTAGGAAGAGTCGCTCCAGGGACAAATTCAATAGAACAATCATAGTCTCTATGGGGAGGCAAAACCTGCGATTCCTTCTCAGAAAAAACTCTCCAAAAATCCTGAATAGGAACAGGCAATTCTCCCCTATCCAAAGCTGCAATACGCCCGTTACAACACTTGTCATAACATTTATGGCTCCAGGATTTAATTTCACTGGTAGACCAATCCAGTACAGGATTGTGAAATTTTAACCAGGGCAATCCCAGTATTACTGGAGAAGGCAAGTTATTCAAAACTACCAAATCCAATTTCTCATGGTGAACACCATTAATAGTGAGAGGAAATTCACAGACCTTGAGAGTAATATTCTTCAAAGGGGAACCATCCACAGAAACCACAGCAATGGGGGATGATAAAGGTTCGGGTTTTAAATTGAGTCTTTCCAAGAATCCCCCATCAAGTACATTCAGAGTAGACCCACAATCAACAAACACTCGAAATTCCATTAATTTTTCCTGAGCAATCGTGGAAGCAGCTAAAAATATACCCTTGGAATTTAAACAGGCAATACGGGCATGACTGACCATTTTTTTTTCTTTCTTCATACGAAGCTCACAGCCTTTAATCAAATCACCAGATTTTCCGCAATAGAAACACAAGCCTTCAGAAAATCGACGGTCTTTTTCTTGAGAGCGAGGTGCCACCGATCCAATCTCCATCGGTTCATCACTGTTAGTACACACATTCTCATAACCAGAAACTGACATAGCAGAGGATTTGCTCTCATTAACCCTTGCACGCAGTCTCCTATCCACCCGTATAGCTAATTGCATAGCCTGTTGCAAATCTTCAGGTGTAGGATAAGCAATTAGCAGGTCTTTAACCCTTTCATTGAGCCCAGCAAGAAATAGACTTTTCAGAGCAGAATCGTTCCACCCTGTTTGAGTAGACCAACGACGGAAATGAGTACAATATTTTTCCACATTACCTGATCCCTGTCTCAAACGTCTTAACTCAGTCTCAGCTGATGCGACACGGTCAGGATCATCATATAATAGCGCCAAAGCAGAAAAAAAACGATCCACTGATCTGAAGCATGCAAAGAAAAGGCCCACTCCTGAGGCTCTTTGCGCAAAAGTGACATTATGAACCCTATGCGCTGGGATTCATCCCCAGAGGACTTGGGTCTCAAACGAAAATACAATAAGCAAGCATTTTTAAATGAAAAAAATTCTCGGTGTTCACCAAAAAATAAATCCGGCAAACATACCTTAGGCTCCAAGAAATGTGCTCCAGGACAGTTACTCACGTGCTGACGGAGCTCGGCCAACTCCAGAGAGAGTCCCTGCAGGCGATGAGCCAAATCCTGAACCGACACCATGATGGAACAGAAAAATCTTTCCTTAGAGAATTTGCAGGCTGGACTTACTGTTATGTTCTGCTACCAGAGCTAAGGAAAGAGAGGAGATCTGTCCCTACGATAGAACTCAGCTTGATCCCTACGATGTAACAGGGGACCTGATCCTGCGATCAGACCTGCTAAAGTCCTAAGCTAGTCTGTACGGAGACCTATAGATGTGGGGAAGGAATCCCTACAAGTACTAAGGACTGGGAGGAAAATGGGACACCTCCTAACAGAAATAGTAGCAGACAGACGAACAAACAAAATATAAAGAACACAGAGGTCCGTAGACCAAGCAAACTAACAGAGCAGATACAGAGCACAGGCTAGCTAGAAAGTAGTTATACAATGAAGTCCAGCAAAGCCAGAAGGGCGGAGCAGGATTAAATAGGCCAACAAGGTCATGTGACCAGCAAAGGAAAAAACCTAAGAGCAAGGTTCTAACACTCGCCCCCTGGGCCGTGGGGCACTCGGATCCGGGCAATAGGGAATGATGGGAGTAGTAGTGGCAACCCGGTTCCGTGGCTCAGGGTGGTCAGGCCAGTGGTAGTCCGTTATGAGCTATTGATTATGTCCGACTACGCCACCCGTGGATTGCGGTTGTTAGGAACCGCCACTGCAGGGCAGACCGCTGGGGCTGATGATGTATGCAGCTGGGATGATGTGACTCCCCACGGGAAGAGTGCGGCCCCAGGGCAGTGTAGTGGATGGTGGGAGTGATGGTGGTGAGAGTCCCAGTACCGGTAGTGCCGGAGGAGTGAAAAAGCACACAGACAACGTACTGCAGTCCAGGGTCTTTACTCACGGTTAATATCCAAGTCACTTCTGCAGGGAATGACTGCCCGAGCCGTACTGCGTCCACCAGGTGAGGGGCTCGGTCAACTCCCAGGCAGTTCAGGAGCATGGCACAGGACCCCCTTTAATCCTTTCTCTGGCCTGCCTCACCAGTGACCCACTTTTGTCCAGCTGCCGCGGACTTGTGCGGGTAAACGTGGGCCCATTCCTCCGCTGTCCTATATGGTGCCTTCCTAGCAGGTTTGATGAGGTGTCGCACCAATAAATGATCACGACGACCGGTCTTTGGCTGAGGGTAGTTTCTCCTCCACCAACTTGGGATCCGGTACCCTTAATCTGCCTGACCCTTCACCCTGGATTCTCGTGGGTTCTTAGGGTCCCTTCCACCTTCTTGTTCCTGAGCCCTTCTGTTTCTCTCTCTCTTCTCCTTCTTTCCTGTTCTGTCTTCTCCTCCTTCCCTTGGCCTTTTCTCCAGGCCCACTTCTCCTTCTCCTCTCAGGCTCCGGCCTCTTCTCTAGGTCTGCCTCTGGAGCAGCACTCAGCCTGAGCTGCTGCTCCCTGTCAGCTCTCCTCTCCTCACAGACTGAACACTGTTCTAAGATGGTGCCCACCTTTTATACCTCCCTCTGACCATGAGCCCAGGTGACCAGCAACCAATGGGCTCCTTCCTACGCTCAGGAACCAACCCCTATCTGCCCCTACAGCACTGGGTGTTCCACCCCCCTCCCCACTCCAGACAGGGACATAGTCGGTCGTGCCTGCACTTCTGTCTAGTGGGAGCACCGTTGAGCTGTCCCTCGGAAATGGGGTGTGTGTGCTGTATGCAGCTAACTGAGCCCTGGTCCATACTCCATCCTTACCCGGGAGTGGAATATCACACCTCTGGACTGAGGTGCAATACCCCTGTAGCGGCCGAACCCTCGGGGCGCTACACAAGCACTCTCGCTCTGCCTTGCTGTACCTGGGACAGCACCGCTCTCAATCCCACATTGCTGGCATCCGTATAGAGTATGAAGGGTTGGCCATAGTCAGGGTAGGCCAGGACCTCATCTCCCATAAGAGACACCTTCAGTTGAGTGAATAATTCTTCTTCTTTTTTGCCCCACTCGAACAGATTATTCGGGTTCTTGGCCTTCTTGGACTGGCCCACAAAGAGGTCCTGCATGGGTGCCGCTATCTTGGTGAAACTCTTGATGAATCTCCTGTAGTAGCCTACCAGCCCGAGGAACTGCCGCGCTTCCTTGATAGTGGAGGGTCTTGGCCACTCCTTGATCACAGTAACTTTTTCAGGGTCTGGTGCTACACCTTCAGTGCTTACCACATGGCCTAAGTACGGCACCTTGGGCTTCAACAGATGGCACTTAGACGGCTTTACTTTCAGGCAAAAACCAAATAAGGCCTCGAACACCTCGGCCAGGTGCTCCAGGTGGTCCTCGTACGTCTTTGAGTAGACGATTACGTCGTCCAGGTACAGCAGAACGGTTTTGAAGTTTTTGTGTCCTAGGCAGCACTCCATTAACCGCTGGAATGTTCCCGGGGTGTTGCAGAGCCCCGAATGGCATGCAGTTGAACTCGCAGAGGCCCATTGGTGTCGTAAACGCTGTCTTCTCTCTGTCCGCCTCTGCCACGGGAACCTGCCAATACCCACTGGTGAGATCTAAAGTGGAGAAATAGTTAGCGGATCTCAGTGCAGCTAATGAGCTAATGATTCCTCAATTCTGGGTAATGGCTAGGCGTCCTTATGTGTAATGCGGTTAATCTGCCTATAATCAACACACATCCTCATTGTACCATCTTTCTTTCTAACGAGGACTCTGATCACCCCAGCCTCCTTCATCTCCCATAACATTCCCTTGGCACATTGATAGTGAGCTGGGGGTACAGGCCGGTACCTCTCTTTAATGGGCGGATGATCTCCTGTGGGGATATGATGTTGGACCCTTTTTACCTGCCCAAAGTCTAGTGTGTGTTTGCTAAAGACTCGCTCATATTCTTGGACCACCTGGTACACCCCATGCTTTTGGCGTGAAGGGGTGGAGTCAGTGCCTACTAGTAGCTTCTGACACCAATCCTCCATCTGCCCCTTGGAGCCATTGTCCTCTGCCTGTTCGGACGGAGGCAAGGGTTCCACTGCCTTTATTGCGTTGTTACTGACAGTGAACAGCTTAGCAAGGGTGGCATACCGGGGTAAATGGACCTCTTTCTCCCCACAATTCAGGATGCGTATCGGTATTCTCCCCTTGCAGACATTGACTATCCCCCTGGCCATCAAGATGGTGGGCCTACTATCAGAGTACAGGGGTTCTACCAGGGCCTGATAATCTTGACCCTTGAGACCTATTGCTACCTGACACCATTTTAACATTTCACTCCTAGGGGGTATTGCAATGGGGAATGGTTCACTCTCTCTGACACTGTCGACTTCTCTACCAGACAGCTCTTGGGTATTGCAATGGGGAATGAATCACTCACTCTGACACTACCGACTTATCCTCCACACAGCTCTACCTGTTGTCTCTGCATCGGGGCTTTGATCTCCTTCTGCAGAACTCGCTGCTGACTAGAACAGGCTGTCTCTGCGACCTGTTGCAACAAAACAATAATTTCCCCAAGACAATTCTCTATCACATTGGGGCCCAAGGTTATCATAGGATGGCTTTCTCGGCGATCAATATTTACAGTAATCAACCCTTGTGATGGCAGTTCTACTCGGTCAACTTTTATGGTCACCTCTTTATACCCCACCTGAGGTAAGGGCTGACTATTGCTGGCAAAGATGTTAAAGTGTTCATCTAGACTGCGGGTAATGTCTGAATCAGCCCAGTACCGTTTAAAAAGAATATATGACATTGTTGTCACATGGGAACCAGTGTCCAGTAACGCGTTCATCGGCATGCCATCAAATATGACAGGCAGGACCGGTCATCCTTCCACGTACTTGTCTCGTCAACTTTGTGGGCCTGGTCATCTTACTCCTGGGGGGTTAACCCTCTGCCCCAGGGGTTGCTCATTTAAATTGCTGAATCTTGCAATGTGCCCCTCTTTTGACAGCGGCGGCAGATGGGTGTCCGTTCTGGTTGTAGCGATCGCTGTCTCTCCCTCTGGTCGGTGGAATTCTTCTCTGCCGTCGCCACGGGACGTCATCTGGACTGGAAGCCAGCTGGATCCTTTCCTTTGGAGACACTTGCATGGGCTGCATGGTTTTGGTTAGTGTAGCCACACATTTGGTCAGCTCCTGGACCTGAAGGAGTAGGTTTGCAGAGGAGTCATTATCTTGGGTCTGCACGTCAGCCTCCACAGGTGCTGGGGAAAAGGACGCCGCCTCCTGGTGGTATGTGATAGCTGGGCGCCGGAGGGGTGCAGTGCCACTTGGGGTTGATTCTCGCAGCACCTGGATGGCCCGGTCTTTAAATTGCGACTTTAAAAGTCTAGATAAGGGTTTTGCAGAGCCATAATGCGCAGCTGTGTCCGGTGAGCGTTAGACAGGAGCCCCTCTATAAACTGTTTGGTTAGTAATCTGTCCTCGTGTAGCACACTGTCGGGGTCTACCTGTTTAATGGCCCGCAGCGCCTCCTGCAGGTTTAGAGCATAGTCCCGTACACTGTCCTGCACCCTTTGTTTGCACCCGTAGAACTTCATTTTAATCTCCGCTGCTGTGCGGATGTCAAAGGTATCCTTCATCCTGGCCAGGATTTGCTTAACAGCACTTTTGTCCCTGCCCGGCCAGGACTTCACCTCCCTCTGGGCTGCACCGATTAGCTGGCCTATAAGGATGCTGACTTTTTGCTCCTCAGACAGGGGGTACACTTTGAACAAACTATGCAGTCTCTCCTCAAATTCGCTCAGGGTGTGCGACTCCCCTGAGTACTGAGGAAACCATGCCGCCCCTGAGATATACGGCATGCATAAAGGCATTACAGTTGTTGCGGCCGCACCCGCAGCTGGATCCTCTTCTAGGTTGGGCATCTTCCTCCCCCCCAGTGAACCTCAGCCAAGTCCTGGTTTCTGTACCAGTCTGCTGCTCTGCAGGCGAGAGGGATCGCTTGTCCGGCGGTTCCGGATCAGGGCCTCCTGCTTCCCCCTGACTGACGTCAAATGACTTGATTATACAGTTTAACAAAGTCTATGGCACACAGTACCCGGTTATACCGGGCTACGACAATCCTGTTCGTGACGCGCCCCCTAGGACCATGGGGTACTCGCCACCGGGTCTGTCAGTTCCTTGGGATTGTCACGGGGGCGTGACCCGGTCCGCGTCCCTAGGCGATCAATAAAAAGGACAAGGACAGTTTGTTTAGGGGAAAAGTTTTGTGATGCCACCGTGGTGTGCGGCTATAGGGGGGCCGCCGCTGCTATTCAGATCCACGGGCAGAGCTAGGCCCCAGGGCAGTATATTGGATGGATGTTGGGGTGCAGGACTGAGGGTGCAGATAATCACCAGACGACACAAGAATGGTGGTTTCCTCTAACTTTACTTGATTACTTGAGGTTTGCTGGAGCAGGCTGGGGCACTGATCACAAAAAGTAATGGAGATCAGGGTGGCCTAGAAGAAATTTGGGGATCCACCTCGACAGGTGGAGTTGTAGGCCTTCCTTCTGCGCTGTCCTCTTTGGCCCTGCTGCCTAAAGCTATGCTGTGGCCCTCTTTCCTGAGCAATCATTAAATCCTCACCCGTATGACAGGCAGCTCAAGACTTTTTCAGGCGTCGCTCCCTCGTGGCGGCTCCGGGCTCTAGTATGCTGCTGAGCCACCGGGTGTTTGATGGGGCCAGAAGACCTGCAGTCTCCTGCCCTCTGGATTTAGTTGCCGGGACTTCAGTAGCCGAGCAACCATGGACTCCGGTGTACGGTTTCTGGTGCTTTTCTCTGGGGCGAGCTTGGTCACAGCTCCCCTCCCCAGGTTCTCCCTCGTCTCTCTCCTTAATGCTCCTCTGGGAAATTTAATATGCAAATTGCCTCTTCAGAGAAAAAGAGAACTTGTACTCTTTAGCGCCACCTATTGGAAGCAGCGATCCTACAAGTCACTATCGACCTTTTAACGAGCCTTGCAATATGACTTAGGATAAAAGCCAAATCAGAATCTTAATTTGCAGACATGGTGTTTCGGGCTAGGAATTTATCTTCTGGGCCCCTCCCTCTCTACAGGTGGCTGATTAACCCCTGTCATTAATTTGTGTGCTGTAACATTTTTTCTATGTTTATATTACTGGAGCTTACAATCTCAGTGCTACATATCTCCCCTCCAACAACACATTAACAAAGCACCCATAATGTCTCCATTAAATGAGACATGAATTAATTTTTTAAAAATTTAATTTTATTAGGAATTAAGTCTACAAACATATTAAAATAAGCTAAGGTATCAAAGAATGTAGCAATCAATTTATTCATCACGTTTCACATGCATCCCACAATATTTCATACATTAATTAATTTTATTCATCACATGTCTCCCATAACAAGCTCATCTTTCATCACTCACCAACTACACTTTTTCATTTTCATTTCACACCATACATGATTTTTTACAATCACACATACGAGTATACTGTATTTTAGTTAATTACTGCACTTCATATACTTAGCCCACTTACACACATATTTTCACCAATATTTAACACTTATTACATTTGTTCATATACACATTATACCCGCACTGTCATTAACCTTCCGTGCACGTTTCTCTAATTGTATATACCTATTGAACAATACCGTCTCCTTGTCTCTCCTTCTCTACATGCTGACACTATAAGACATCTTCCCACTCTCCTGATGGATATGCCCCCTTTGTACACCAGGATGAATATAGCGCCGCACTGCCTCCATGATGATCAGATTATGCGCATGCCCCTTTCGCCCTTCTCTGGACTTCCGGTCCTGCGCAACAATAACCACATGCATTCCACACGTGTGGTTCAGCGAGGAAGACTGGAAATCACATATATCAGTGAGGAGGTTCAAACTCCGCATGTGCTATTCCACAGCTGATCACCAATGATTAACTTATCAGAGCATACAACTAGAGTATTTAAAGGGCAGGGAATCATTAGCAGGTTACGCCCCTTTTGAAAAAGCCAGGGCGAAACTGCGTTTTCGGGGTGGTGGCCCGGTAGCAGTAGGCTCTAAATCAGCAGTAAGTAAAAACCAAGTCTGCTTATTGATAAATTTGATCCAACTTTCTTCCCCCTGTGTTACATTTAGTGTAGTTGATATAATACGTTAGGATTGACCAATGCTACAGTATACAGTACATAGGCACTTGCACTTTCCACTGAGCATTTTTTCCAACACATGCTGGCACTCTGCAATTTCCATCATTCATTTATTCCTTGTTTTTTTGCTGCTATTGTATCATATATAGGGGGTAATGATACTTTATGATACAGAAGCACTGGCACTTTGAATATTATTTTAGTATCTTCTTCTATAATATTTACCAGCACTTTAAAACTTTAGAATTGAATTTAATCAGGGAAGAAAAACAAAATTTACCTGCTGGGCTACTTGATTGCTACATTCTTTGATACCTTTGCTTATTTTAATATGTTTTTATATTTAATTCCTAATAAAATCTAATTTTTTTAAAAATGTATTTATGCATCATTTAATGGAGACATTATGGGTGCTCTGTTAATGTGTTGTTGAATATTGCTATGGAGGCTAATCATTTTTGATGACACTGTGTATTAAATATCTCCTCTCCAGTACTTTGCCATTGACTTTGTCACATATCACCCACTCTGTGTAACATCCCTGGAGGTGTGCTGGCATGGCTTACCATCTCCCACCATGCAAGACAGCCAACTTACCTACCAGACCAGGTTGTGCACTGTGCTCCTCTGCTTGCTGTGTGCATGTCTCTTGTCTGCTGGCTTAGGGCGGCGGCGCTGGCTCTTCCTGATTCTTAAAGTTACAGTGTGCGCAGTCCTAATGCATCCTTAGCCTATTGCTGTGAGTCACTGGATGCTTAAACCTCCTCCACCCAGTAGGAGGTTCCTGAGCAACACTTTCTTTCAGTGTGTTCTGTGCAACTGTGAGTTGCCAGGTCCTGTCATGAACCTTGTCTGTTTCCGCCACCCTGGAGGCTGAGTACCCAGGCCCATTACCTGTATCTGTGACTTCTAGTCTATTTCCGCCACCCTGGGGGCTGAGTACCCAGGCTCGATCCTGTATCTCGTTCCTGTGTCAGTTCCAGTCTGAACTGTGTCATAGGCCGTTACCTGTTTGTCTCTATGTCCGATCTTTCCCTTTTCCTGCAGTGTCTGAATCAGTACCTAACTCCTACTCGTTGTCTCTGTACTTCTGTTTGTGAGTTTTGTGTCCACTCGCTACTTCATAGCATGTACCTTGTGTGTATCTGGTTCTGCTTGTCCCGTTTCCCTGCCTCCGTATCTACCTCCTGTGTTCTAGCTATCTTCCTGAGTTTCATTGTCTGTTCCATGTAAACAGAGATGTATTCTGTCTGCCCGCACCTGGGGCTCTACTCTGCTCTGCCTGTCCTCTGCACCTGTGGCTCTGCTCTGCCCTGCTCCGCTTGTCCTCCGCACCTGCAGTTCTACTCTCCTCTGCCCTGCTCTGCTTGTCCTCTGCACCTGCGGCTCTGCTCTGCCCTCCTCCGCTTGTCCTCCGCACCTGCGGCTCTGCTCTGCCCTGCTCCGCTAGTCTTCCGCACATGCGGCTCTGCTCTGCCCTGCTCCACTTGTCCTCCGCACCTGCGGCTCTGATCTGTCCTGCTCCGCTTGTCCTTTGCACCTGCGGCTCTGCTCTGCTCCGCTTGTCCTCCGCACCTGCGGTTCTGCTCTGCTCTGCCCTGCTCCGCTTGTCCTCCGTACCTGCGGCTCTGCTCTTCTCTGCCCTGCTCCGCTTGTCCTCCGCACCTGCGGTTCTGCTCTGCCATGCTCCGCTTGTCCTCCGCAACTGCGGCTCTGCTCTGCCCTGCCCCACTTCTCCTCCGCACCTGCAGCTCTGCTCTGCTCTACCCTGCTCCGCTTGTCCTCCACACCTACGGCTCTGTTCCTGTATCCCAGTCTGTACTGGTCCCTATCCAGCCTGTTTACCTACCTGCCAGTACCGGCCCGTCTGTATACCAGCCATGCCTGCCAGTACCCGCCTGTCTGTATACCAGCCGTGCCTACCAGTACCCGCCAGTCTGCATACCAGCCAAACCTGCCCATTCCTGCATTCCCCGGTGTGGGTAAACAGCTGGCGTGACCGGGGTCTGGCCTGGAGTAGCACCTGGGCCACCTCCATCGTCCCTCCTCAGACCACGGAGTCGATTTAGCCACAATGCATCTGTGGACGGATCTGGCGAGGCCCCTAGTCATGCCCCTCCAGGCACTCCTCGGTTCGTGGCACAGTGGGACCACTAACCACACTCATGCCAAACAGTCCGGGCATAAGCGTAACACTCTGCCCAAAGCTGTAGGTTTTGACACCTTCAGTCGCCAAAACAGGGAAGTCTAAACAGGTCATTTGTGTTACTGTGCAGCTTCCCAGGCCTGTGTTCACATGAAGGATGAAGACCTGCAGCCCTGAGTTTCAACTCTTGAAACGCCATCTCTAATTCAAGAGGCAATTTGGCCATTGACATTTTCGTGCCCTTAAGAAGGTCAGTCAGGGGTGCGGCTATCATGGCTAAATTCAGGCTACATCGCTGACAGTATCCCACCATTCCCAGAAATGTCCGAATTTGTTCCTTGGAGGCCGGTTTCGAACAATTTTGGACTGCCTCCACCTTATTTACTTGCGGCTTTGCTCTGCTTCTTTCGATGATGTAGCCTAGGTATTTTCCCTTCTGTTTCCCAGTGGCATACTTCTTTGGGTTTATGGTAAACCCCCCTTTCCTTTCCTCAGTACATACAACAAGGCCTGAACCTTCTGCAGATGACTTCCTAAATCCGGGCTGAATATCACAATATCGTCGAGGTAAGCTGCGGCATACTTTTTGTGAGGAGCCAGTCTATGGCCCTCTGGAAGATAGCTGGGTCTCTTTGCAGCCCCACAGGGCTTCTGGTATACAAGAATCAACCATCAGGTGTAAAAGAGGCCATCTTCTTCTTGGCAGTTTGAGAGAGAAGGATTTGCCAGTAACCTTTTATTAGGTCTAGGTTGGTGATGTATCTGGCAGATCCTAGCTTCTCTATGACTTAATCATCGTGTAGTTTCGAATACACGTCAGATTTAGTCCCCTCCTTCTAAATCACCTTGTGGCAGGCTTCAGGGGTTCTATACGGCTTTTGGTTCACCTGCACATGTTGTTGCGTCAGGATTCCGTGTTCACCAACCTGCGTACATCTTGGAAACTCCGAAAACAGGTCCCGGTTCCGCTGAAGCAGTTCTCAGCACTGTTGTTTCTGGGCCAGTTACAGTGTCTCTGCCACAGTGACATTCTTAATGTCCCCCTCTGGTCTGTCCAGCCAACATGGAGTTTCAACATGGTTTTTCTGTGACCCTGTCTTGATTGATAGCGGCATGAGGGGATTCTGGAAGGAAGAGGTGGTAGCGGTTAACTGGTAGGTGGGACAGGACTTTAAGATTTCACAGTGACATCTTGGCCAATAGTACCTCCGCATGAACCATTCTTGAGTTTTTTGCTCCTCCAGATGACCACCCAAGATATGTGAATGGGCTCTGTCCAACACCATTTGTCTATATGGTCTTGGTACCAACAATTGCTCCACTATGTCCTCCCTCAGCTTAGAAACCAGGTACAATAAGTCCCCACTCAACATGAAATAGGGAAACCTGGTGTCCGAACCCGACTCCTGTGCTATGCCATTTATGATGCTTACCTTATTGAACGCTTCTTTTAGAGATAGTTCCCCATGTTGGGTGGACCCAAAATTTTCTCTGGTCATCCCTACCTAAGGAATGTCTGCCTCATGTGAGGATACTACCTTCTCCTCTTGACCTATTACACCGAAGGTAAACTCGTCAGACTCTGGGGTTGGTGAGACATTTTTAGGCCAACCTGTTTCTTACCCAAGCTATCAAGGTCTCTGCCCCTCCCCCACAAGTCTCAAAACAACACAAGTTCCCGACCTATGATAATTGGGTGCAATAAATCCTGGACCACGCCGACCGCATGGGACTCGGGCCGACTCAATGACCACTCTGGCCAGCGGATAGTCTTCAACATCCCCGTGAATGCTGCAGTTGTCAACCTTCTTCCCATGGATCAATTGGAGAGGGAGTGTGGCCCTCACAAAGGTCACCAAACTCTGAGTCTAGTAGTCCAGTCATTTGCAGGCCATTCACTTTTGCAGGACAATCTTGGGGCCCCTTGCCAGGTGGACAGTCCACACTACAAGCTGGATATGCATAGAATGAACACCGGCGTCGCATGCTACAGTCCATTTGCTCGGTGGTCAGGGGGCAATGGGCAGCTATATGACCTGGGTTGTGGCATCTCTAGCAAATTACATCCCCCGATGAGGACCTTGGCATGACCTCTGTCGCCCCCTTGGACTTTGGACGCTCAACCCCCTTTTTAACCTCCGCCCCCCAGAATGTAATGGGTTGCCTCACCACGGACCCATCGACCCCCTGATACCTTTCGACCAGTCCGACCAAGTCATCGGCGTTCCGGGGATCTCCATGGGCAACCGAAGTCTGCATTGGGTTCAGAAGGGAGTGCATGAGCAGGTACAGTACAACTCACTTTACCATCTGCGCTGGTGTACAGGACTCTGGGTGTAACCACTTTTGGACAAGGTGTAGCAGATCAAACATTTGGGAGCGAGGGGGTTTGTAACGGTGATATGCCCAGAGGTGGACCCATTGTGCCCTGACAGACATCGTAACCACCAAGAGCATGAAAATTTGTTTTCAATTTTTCATATTCTTTGGCATCCTGTAAGGCTAAATCATAGTAGGCCTTTTGTAGCTACTCCGTTAAGTATGGTGCCTGGACTTCCGCCCACTGCTCTGACGGGAGTTTCTCCCTATCGGTGACCCTTTAAAATGGTTAAAAAGGCCTCTATTTCATCACCCTGGATCATCTTCTCTAAGGCTCTCCTCACAGCCTTCCAGACAGGGAAATCATCAGCTGACATTGGGGTCGGAGCTGCTGCTGTGCCACGAATCGCCTCTGTACGTAACTCAATATGCTGCTGCTGTTGTCGGCTATGCTGCTGGTGCTGTTGGAGCTGCTGCTGGTGTTGTTGCTGCTGAAGTTGTTGCATCAGCAGCTTACTTGTCTCCTGTTGTGCCAGCTGTTGCTGTTGAAGCTGCTGCTGCTCCCGGTGCTTATGCAGCTGTTGCAGGTGCTGTTGGTTCTGGCTTTGGACCAGGTGCTTGATAAGCTCCTCCATTTTGTCTGACCGCTGTTCCATCCTTACAGTTGCCTTCACCCAGGACATGCAGTCTGTCCACAGCCGTCACACTTGCTTCCTGGGGATCTTGCCCGTACTTCTATCACCAACTGCGGTAGATCGGTTCACTCGGCTGCACATAGAGGTAGACACAGGAAAACTGTCTCTTTAAATCTTCTTTAAATTGGTTTATTAAGAGTACTGCATAAACCACGACAATGTTAGCAAAACAAACACCGCCTTCCCAGCCTAACAGGAAAAACAAAACATGAAGTATGGCACAGTCTTAATGGGAGCACCAGAGATTGACGAGCACATCACTCATTGATCTTTGGCATTTCCACAAGAGTGAATGGAGTGACACTGCACATGATCGACCACTGCTGCATTCACATGGGGTGCTTCAGAGCTCTGATTCTCACAATTAGTGGTGTCCCAGCGGATGGACTCCCAGTGATCAAGAAGTTGTCCCCTGTACCATAGATATTGTATAACTTGCAGACTTAGCTAATAGCTACTATATTGATAGTAATTTTGTGAGTGGGCCTAGCACTTTAACTTAGAAACTAATACAAAGTTCTTATACCCTATGGTATATCTGAGGCACAAAAAACTTTTGGTGAGATTCTCACATATATTTGTCTCAGTAATCCAGAGGGTCCAAATCATCAGTTTTCAGACTTGTAAAGAGAAGAGGCATGCATAATGAGAAAAACTTTAGAGAGTAAAGAAAGCCAATTTGTATTTCCACGTTAAAAATTGATAAGAAGCCGCATTGAATTTGTATAAGCTTTGAAGTTAGAACAACAAAATAAATGTGAGTGTAGCACCCTGAGGATTCGGCTGCTACAGGGGTATTGCACCTCAACCCAGAGGTGTGATATTCCACTCCCGGGTAAGGATGGAGTGTGGAACTGAGCTCGGTAGGCTGCATGCACTACACACATCCCATTTCCGAGGAACAGACCAACGGTACTCCCACTTAGAAATGTGCAGGTACGACCGAGTCTGTTCCTGGCTGGAGTGGGAGGGGGGGTGGTACATCCCAAGTAGTGTAGGGGCAGATAGGGGGAGCAGCCTGGGTAAAGATAGGAGCTCATTGGGTGCTGGTCACCTGAGCTCACACATAGAGGGAGTATTTAAGGTGGGCACCATCTAAGATCAGGGTCAGTCAGCCACAGTCAGTCAGTCTGTGAGAAGTCAGAGGAAGAGGAGCAGAGAAGTCCCAGAGAGAGAGAGAGAGAGTGGAGCAGAGAAGGAAAGACCCAGAGGAGACAAAGAGAGGACTCTGAGAACCCAAATTCAATCCCCGGGTGAAGAGTCGGCAATAGGGTACCGGATCCCAAACTGGTGGGGGCAAAAGCACACCCTAGCCAGAGACCGGAGGCCGTGGGCAGTGTCTGCCACGGCCACCCACCACATCCACCCCGAAGGCATACCACGTGGAGGGTCAGGGAACCCAAGGCCAAGGGTCTCCCAACAGAAGGCCCGAGGGAGCTGGACCTAGGTGGATCACTAGTGGGGACGGCCAGAGGAAAGGACAGAAGGAGAGCTCAGGGTCACGCTCCGGACTTGCTTGGGGGTTGGCTGAATCCAGGACCTGGTGGACGCAGCACGGCTCGGGTGGTCACTTGAAGCTGGAGTGACCGGAACATCAGCAGTGAGTAAATACCCTAAACTGCACAACCCGACTCTGTCTTCATTTAACATCTATGCTGCACCACCACAACCCCCATCCTCTGCACCTGACCCCCTGAGGCTATACCCCTCCCGTTGGGGGTTATACTACCTAAGCTGCACAAACACCATCAGCCTCAGTGGACCCTGCTGCAGCGGCGGCCGAAGTGACCGCAATTCAACGGGTGGCGTAGTCGACATTAAGAACTTAATAACATCTGTAGGACTGCCACATACAACTGAGTTTGACACCCTGGGCACGGACCGGGTCACAGCCACTCGGAAGACTACAACTCCCATCTGATCCGGCTCCGGGTATTCCCCTAAAGAATATGGCCCAGGGGGCGCGTCATGAGCATAAAGAAATAATAATCTAAAAATTTTTAAAGGGGTTGTTCAGCTGATTTTTTAAATTTAAAAATAAAAACTTTGCGCGTAATAAAAACAAAAGATGTCCTACCCGCTTTCCTCTATATTCACACCTTCCGTTCTGACACTCACCTCATCCCTGCTGGACTTTACTTACTGGTCCCATCTCAAAAAATTGGCAAAAAATATTCACTCAGACAATTACTGACCTTTCTCAACCAGTGATTGGCCGAGTGGTATTTCCTGTGTGACAAGAAGAACCAGGCAGCAAAGACCAAAAGGGAATCCAGGGAGTATCGGAACGGAGTGACAGGCAATTTTTGGAGGTCAGCATTTGTTCTATTTTATCGTTTCACTAGGAGTCTTTAAAAAATTAAAAATTATTGCCCATACCAATGGCATATGAGAACCTACAAAAAAAAGGTCTGCCAAGCAAAACTTAAGTGAAATAAATTTTTATTGACAATATATTCAATAAAAAAACTATTAAAGGAAAAAGGACAGGAATGAAATGAGAACGCTGGGCACCAATGTGTTCGCGCTACAATAATGCTTTAAATTGCACAAAGCTCCAAAGAAACACCATCACTGGATCACATTATTCAAAGAAAAACATGCTATACTGTTACCTACAATATATAGTAGTGAGCAGATAATGGTGTGCAGGCAATAACAGTTACCAAAAAATATAAGTACAGCATATGCCATATGATTCAAGAGTGGAATACACAGACAGTAAACACTGGAAAGTGCCAGGGAGATCTAAGGGACATATTCAAAGGAGGAGCCACATTAGATATATCATAATTGGTTAGTAGAAAGTTCATAATAGACTATATATGTAAACTTCACCTTTGCCTATGGGTACAAGATCTGTTAAGCACATAGTTGTTTAATTAGGCATAAACATGGAGCAAAGTAAATAGACATATAGTAAAAGCGTATCAGAAAAGCTTCTGTTACCCAAACCACAGAGTACGGCAGCGTCACCCCTTGACGCACGTTTCGGCGGATCTTCCTCAGAAGGGATGTGTGTAGCATTGGCGTCTCTGCCTCCTGCCGGGAAGAGACGCCGTCCCACTCACCACGCTCCCCGCTCTCCTTCTCAGCCTGCTGTCTGCGCGCACAGTCCCCCGGGCACTGTGCTTAGGGCGCGCGTGCGCTCCGCCCTCTTAAAGGGTCCTCCCATATATAGGGCACCTCCTCCAAAATGGAGGTGCCCGAGCAAAGTTGTTGCACAGTTCTGATCTCTGCTTCAGCCCTCAGGTCCCGCTGCTCGCCTGACTCCTCGTCCTGCCTGCCAGCCCGTTATCTGCCTGCTACCTGCCGAGCCTGCCAGCCTGCTTACCTGGAGCGCTCACCTGTTACCTGCCTGTTACCTGCCCTGTCTTCCAGTCCGCTCACCTGGGAGCATCCGCCTGTTACCTGCCCAGTCTGTCAGTCCGCTCACCTGGGAGCATTCGTCTGTTACCTGCAGAGTCCGTCAGCCCGCTCACCTGGGAGCGCTCACCAGTTACCTGCCTGTTACCTGCCTTGTGGGTCTTCACGCTCACCTGGGAGCACCCGCCTGTTTCCTGCCAGCCTGCCTGGAGGCTCTGCCGTCACTTGCTGTGACCATCTGCCTGGTAACCCTAGAGACTACTACCTGCTCTTCTGTCACGTACCATGACCACCTGTCAGCTACCAGAGACTTCTGCCCGCTTGCCGTGTCCATCCGTCATACCGGTCAGTCCCAGCCATCTGACCCGTGGGAGTCACCTGCTCTCTTACAAGGTCGTCCCCAGAGTAGCACCTGGTCCCTCGGCCCGGATCCTCCCTGGTCACGGTGTCGTTTGCTGCCGTCCGACCAGGGTCGGTTCGGGTTGATACTTAGTCACGCCCCTCTGGGTCCCTCTTTGCACCTCGGCACAGAGGTTCCACCACCCGGACCCGTTACAGTTTGCTCGGCCATGGAACCGGTGGCACCCAAGCTCCCTCGCTCTCTGACCTATACCGCGAAATCTCCCGTCAGAGATCCCAACAGGAATCCATCCTGATCCACCTGCGGAGTGTCAACTCCCGCCTGGACACACTGACTGCTCCACCAGTAACCACCGCTAGTCGCAAGACTCGCACCTCGGCAGCGCCGCTGCCCACCAATACCATGGCATCCTGCCCCGGACCCCGGCTTTCTGCACCTCATCGTTTCGGAGGCGATCCCGCTCTAGCTCGGGGCTTCATAAACCAGTGCACCCTGCACTTTGAACTCTTGGCTCATCAATTTATCTCCGACCGGGCCAAAGTGGCATTCATCATGTCCCATCTCACTGGGGAGGCACTGGCATGGCTTAACCCCCTGTGGGAGAAAGGGGACCCACTGGTGTCTGACCTGTCGTCTTTCCTCACTGCTTTCCGGAGAGTCTTCGACGAACCGGGACGTAAGACCTCATCAGGGAGTCTCACCATGGGCCAATATGCCATACGGTTCCGCACCCTCGCTTCTAAGCTTGCCTGGGATAACGAGGCCCTGCTGTTTGTTTTCTGGGAGGGCCTTTCCGGTCGGATTAAAGACGAGCTCGCCGGTTGGGGCATTCCTACCACCCTGGATGACCTGGTGTCGCTGGCTACCCGGATTGACATCCGATTTCAAGAGCGCACCAAAGAGACCACCCTTGCTCCTACTTTCCAGAGAACTGTCTCCTCTTCTGTCACTCCCCGGCGCACTCACCCGAGCCCATGCAGATCGACCAGATCAAGAAGGTCAAATCTCACCAAGAGTCACGCCGAGCCGAGGGGAGCTGTTTCTATTGTGGCAGTAAGGAGCACCTGATCCGTTCCTGCCCAGAGAGGCCGGGAAACTCCAGTGTCTAGGACCGCTCGGAGAGGTCGCCCTAGACAAAAGTAAGCCCTCTCCATCCCTGACTTTGTCTGTCTCTATCTCCTGGGGAGAGAACCGTCACTTTGAACTCGCCCACCTGGATTCTGGAGCCGCTGGAAACCTCATTTCCCAGTCCCTGGTTGAGAAATACCATATTCCCACCAAGTCTCTGGCTGAACAATTGTCAGTCGCCTCCGTGGATGGAAGACTCCTTCCGGTGACCATCCTGCTCATCACGGAACCCATAACCCTGCAGGTGGGAATGCTGCACTCTGAGGTAATCTCCTTCCATGTGCTACCCGGACTCTCCCACTCCCTATTGCTAGGCCTACCTTGGCTCCAGACACATGAACCCGTGTTGAACTGGAAATCCGGTGAGGTACTCCGGTGGGGGCCGGCCTGCCATAAGACCTGCCTGGTTCTGGTTCATCCCGTTCGTCCACGACCTACCCCAGCTAATTTACCCAGTCTTCCGGCTCCTTACTGGCCCTATACTGATGTCTTCGGTAAAAAGGAAGCAGAGACATTGCCACCTCATAGGCCATATGATTGCCCGATCGACCTCGTACCTGGCGCCACTCCACCCCGTGGGCGTATTTATCCGTTGTCTACAGCTGAAACCCGGGCCATGTCTGAGTACATAGAGGAGAATTTGGCTAGGGGATTCATCCGGAAGTCTACTTCCCCGGCTGGAGCCGGATTTTTCTTTGTCAAAAAAAAGTATGGCTCGCTACGCCCCTGTATTGACTATAGAGGACTCAATCAGATCACGGTTAAAAATAAATACCCCCTGCCGCTCATCTCCGAGTTATCTGATCGCCTTAAAGGCACCAGGATCTTTTCCAAGCTGGATCTACGTGGAGCGTATAACCTGGTCCATATCCGTCAAGGAGACGAGTGGAAAACGGCATTTAATACCCGGGACGGACACTATGAGTACCGTGTGATGCCCTTCGGCCTCTGCAATGCTCCCGCCGTCTTCCAAGAACTGGTCAACGACATCTTCTGTGACCTTCTTTACTCCTGCGTGGTGGTATACCTTGACGACATCTTGGTCTTCTCTCCGAATCTTCCCACACACCGGAGGGATGTTTGTCAGGTCCTGCTTAGGCTCAGGCAGAACCACCTCTATGCTAAATACGAGAAGTGCCTTTTCGAGCAGACCTCTCTTCAATTCCTGGGCTATGTTATCTCCCAGACAGGCTTGTGAATGGATTCCGAGAAGCTCTCTGCTGTCCTAAAGTGGCCCTGTCCGGAGGGGTTGAATGCGATACAGCGATTCCTGGGCTTCACCAATTACTATCGTCTCTTCATTCCACACTTCTCTTCCCGGACTGCTCCCATATCTGCGCTCACCAGTAAGGGAGCAAATCCCAAGGTATGGCCGCCCGAAGAGGAGGAGGCCTTCCTCTACTTAAAGCAAGCCTTCTCCTCCGCCCCGTTACTGCACCGTCCGGAATGCAACAAACAATTCTACCTGGAGGTTGATGCTTCCTCCTCCGGAGCCGGAGCGGTGCTCACCCAAAAGTCTTCATCCGGGAGAATGGTAACCTGCGGCTTTTTCTCCAAAATCTTCTCCTCCTCTGAGCGCAATTACTCCATAGGAGACCGAGAATTGCTAGCCGTCAAATTAGCGCTGGAGGAGTGGCGCAATCTGCTTTAAGGGGCTCTATACCCAGTGATCATCTACACAGATCACAAAAATCTGGTATATCTCCAAAATGCCCAGAGACTTAATCCACGTCAGGCCCGGTGGTCTTTGTTTTTTGCCCGCTTCGATTTCATCCTTCATTTCCGCCCGGCGGACAAGATTGTCAAAGTTGATGCCTTGTCCCGATCCTTCTTGTACTCCGATCAAGAGGAGGAGCCTATGCACATTATCGACCCCTCCAAAGTGATGAATGTGGCCCCCTTGGATTTGACTCATCTTCCACCCGGCAAGACGTTCGTAGCGGTTCCTGACCGTGAGAAGGTTCTTCGCTGGGGTCATTCTTCTAAACTAGCTGGCCATGCCGGCCAAAAGAAGACCTTCCTGCTCATTTCCAGGCATTACTGGTGGTCTACCCTGCGTAAGGATGTGGTAGACTTCGTCTCTGCCTGTTCATCTTGTGCCCGCAACAAAGTTCCCAGACACTTACCAGCCGGTCATCTCCTGCCACTTCCCATACCCGTTGCCCCATGGCAACACATCGCTATGGACTTCATTACCGATCTCCCTGTTTCTGCCGGGTGTACTGTCATTTGGGTGGTCGCGGACCGCTTTTCTAAAATGACCCACTTCATTCCCCTGCCTGGTCTTCCGTCTGCACCTGAGCTGGCTAAGGACTTTATCCGCCATATCTTCCGTCTCCATGGCCTACCCCTCCACATCGTGTCGGATTGAGGGGTTCAGTTTACCTCTCGCTTCTGGAGAGCCACATGTAAACTGCTGAATGTCACCCTGGATTTCTCCTCCGCTTACCACCCTCAGTCCAATGGTCAAGTGGAGCGGATCAATCAGATCCTTACCAGCTACCTCCGGCACTTTGTTAATGCCCACCATTCTGATTGGGTGGACCTCCTTCCTTGGGCCGAATTCTCTTATATTAACCACGAGAGCGAATCCTCTTCCAAGTCCCCGTTCTTTATTGTCTACGGCCAACACCCCCGGATTCCGTTTCCCGTCTCCGCTTCTGTGGACAACCCTGCCGCGGAGTCTCTTGTCAGCGAGATTTCTACCATTTGGGAGAGTACTTGGTCCGCGCTTCTTCAGTCCTCCGAGCGGATGAAGAGATATGCTGATAAGAGACGTCTGGATCCGCCTCAATTCCGTCCGGGAGACAAGGTTTGGCTCTCCTCCAAACATGTGCGGCTCAAGATACCCTCCTACAAGTTAGGTCCTCGCTTCATCGGCCCTTTTGAAATCCTCAAGCAAATTGATCCAGTGGCCTACAAGTTAAAACTCCCGGCCACCTTACGGATTCCCAACTCCTTCCATGTATCTCTCCTCAAACCCGTTGTCTTTAACTCTTTTTCCAACAATCCAGGTACTTCCCCTGCTCCGGTTTCCGCTGAGGACGTATTTGAGGTAGAGAGTATTCTGGCCACTAAGAGGGTAAGAGGCAGAACTTTTTTCCTGGTGGATTGGAAGGGGTTTGGCCCAGAGGAGAGAACTTGGGAACCCAGAGAGAACATCCATGCTCCGCTTCTCCTTGAAAGATTCCTTTCTGGCCTAAAAAAGGGGGGGTGTAAAGGGGGGGGTACTGTAGCATCGGCGTCTCTGCCTTCTTCCAGGCAGAGACGCCGCCCCTCTTCCCTCCTCGCTCTCCGCTCTCCTTCCCAGCCTGCTGTCAGCGCGCGCAGCCCTGTAGCTTCGGCGTCTCTGCCTCCTGCCTGGCAGAGACGCCGTCCCACTCATCACGCTCCCCGCTCTCCTTCTCAGCCTGCTGTCTGCGCCCCCGGGCACTGTGCTTAGGGTGTGCGTGCGCTCCCCCCCTCTTAAAGGGGCCGCGCGCGCCGTCCTAAGGAGTCCCCGGCCAATAGCCGAGGGTCCTCCCATATATAGGTGCCCGAGCAAAGTTGTTGTACAGTTCTGATCTCTGCTTCAGCCCTCAGGTCTGACTCCTCGTCCTGCCTGCCAGCCCGTTATCTGCCTGCTACCTGCTGAGCCTGCCAGCCTGCTTACCTGGAGCGCTCACATGTTACCTGCCTGTTACCTGCCCTGTCTGCCAGTCTGCTCACCTGGGAGCATCCGCCTGTTACCTGCCCAGTCTGTCAGTCCGCTCACCTGGGAGCATCCGCCTGTTACCTGCCCAGTCTGTCAGTCCGCTCACCTGGGAGCATCCGTCTGTTACCTGCAGAGTCCGTCAGCCCGCTCACCTGGGAGCGCTCACCAGTTACCTGCCTGTTACCTGCCTTGTGGGTCTGCCCGCTTACCTGGGAGTGCCCGCCTGTTTCCAGCCAGCCTGCCTGGAGGCTCTGCCATCACTTGCTGTGACCACCTGCCTGGTAACCCTAGAGACTACTACCTGCTCTGCTGTCACGTACCGTGACCACCTGTCAGCTACCAGAGACTTCTGCCCGCTTGCCGTGTCCATTCGTCATACCGGTCAGTCCCAGCCATCTGACCCGTGGGAGTCACCTGCTCTCTTCAAGGTCGTCCCCAGAGTAGCACCTGGTCCCTCGGCCCGGATCCTCCCTGGTCACGGTGTCGTTTGCTGCCGTCCGACAAGGGTCGGTTCGGGTTGATACTTAGTCACGCCACTCTGGGTCCCTCCTTGCACCTCGGCACAGAGGTTCCACCACCCGGACCCGTTACAATGTGCTTAACTACTATGTGTTTAACATAGGACTGCAGTGGAGTTGGAAACAATAGAAAACAGAGATGGGTAAGTATTTTAATACACTTACTACACACACTAATAACTGCTAACAGATGGAGCAATAAAAAAATGCTGGCGTGTTCTTTAAAAAAATTAGTTTTAAAAAAGTTTTTGATAAATTATTTACAATTTACCATAATATTATACACAGTAAGAAAAAATGTTACAATTTTCACACTGGCCACTAAGCTAAATATTCTCATACTTCCTGTTTTGTAAAGATCCCACTTCAGCAGCCAAATAGACATAAGCAGTAGTAGACTGGCTCTAACTAATTGGCTTCTACAATAGAGCTTTTTAGGCTCTAATGTAGGGAAAGGTCATTTTGCAGTGAAAAGGAGCAGATGAGCTGTGTCCACCACTTATTGTTAATGGTAGACTCTTTGTTATTTATATTTGGAGGAATTTTCTGTCTTTGTTATCTTGCCTATAATGAAAATGAGACTGTTGAAAAGTCATCTGTTCAGAACAGGGCATATAAGCTGTGGTAATGCCACTCACTTGTTCGCTGCTGAGGTAGACAGGAACACTTGAGGTTAAAGCCCATGGTTGGTTTATTACATCATAAACCAGCAAAAAACAAAATAGTAACACAAAACGGCCCTTTCTGGCATTACTGAAAATAAACAGCACATAGAAAGTCCTTTCCACTGCGGCTCCAGTCATGTGGGAAACGGTAACTTCCAACTAATACTTGAGCTCCAGACTGGAGACTTCCTTGCCTCCAAAACACCCACAGAAAAAAACTCAGTTGCCTGGCATTTAACTTGTCCTACCACGCCCTTGGGGTGGAGATATGGTGAGTAGTCGTCCCGCCCATCTCTTACAGATACTCACAAAAAAAAACAATGCTGCCATGGCTGATTAACCGCTCTCAGCACATAACATGCTGGAGAGAAATTTCTGGGTTTCACATCATGGAAGATAGCAACCATCAAATACATTGGCAGTAACCCTGTCTCAAAGCTTAATATTAAGCTTAGTGGTAAGTGTGAAAATTGTAAGATTTCGGATTCTTTTTATTATATATAGATGATGATATGGAAAACTGAAAAATATGACATTTTTTATACATTTGATATAAAAACCTAATATAAACAACAGTTCATTTTCTCATGTTACAATTCTTTATGGAGAACTTTTCATCTGTGTGAGCAAGTTAAACTGGTTACGTCATGGAATGATGGTTCCAGAGCATAAATTACCCAGTGTCTGCAGAGTTACGTATCATTACATATACTTCCAGGTTTAATCTCAGGCGGTCAGTGTGTGGGGAGGATCAGAGTCAACAGTGTGATGCAGCAGCAAAAAAGGCAAAGACAATTCTGGGTTGCATTAACAGAAGAACAGAGCTAGATCACTTGAAGTAATTATCCCCATCTACTCCTCTTTGGTCAATCCTCATCTGGAATTTGGCTTGCTTGCAGTCTGTGCGTAAGTCCCAATACGTTTTAGACAGGTTTTCACTGAAAATCATATAACTAAATAGAACTCCTAGGTTTTCGCAACTGAGTTTATAGCTCAGTGGTTAGTGCACTGGCTTTGGGACACAGAATTTTGGGTTTAAGTACCATCAGTGAACAGTTTCTTTTTTATCATTATTATTACAGTTGTAAAAGTCACTTGTCAGAATCGCTCGTCAAAATGGCTCATCAAAATCTCTCGTCAGAATCACTCGTCAAAATCACTTGTCAGAATCACGCATCAAAATCACTTGTCAGAATCACTCATCAAAATCACTTGTCGAAATCACTTGTGAGAATCACTTGTCAGAATCACTCATCAAAATCACTTGTCAGAATCACTTGTCAAAATCACTTTTCAGAATCAGTTCTCAGACAGGGTATTTAGCCTCAAACTTACATCATTCTGATGTTTGATTTTGATATCTGATCATGTCCTAAAATGGACACTGTACACGAGAGGTGGCGAGTTCTCCTTCAGCGGAAGTCTTCAAACAGAGGCTGGACAGACATCTGTCTAAGATGGTTTAGTCAATCCTGCATTGAGCAGGGGGTTGGAAACGGTGGTCCCATCCAACTCTAACATTCTATGAGATCTGAATGGATTTCTAATGATACATATGTGTAATCAGGCACAACTCTGCAGCAGAGCTGACAGCACCAACACGTCTTCTGCTTCCATCAAACAGACAAGCCGTGTGAGGGGATGAGACTACAGCTGAGCTGAAAGCACTATGAGAGGAGAGCTACAACTGCATATGTATTTGTATTGAGCCCTGCAGTGAGATCTGGAGAGCAGACTGTCAGTCATTACATGTTTTACATTGGTAACGCCTACTTTTAATTAAAATAAACTCTGGAGGCAAATTCTCCAATAGATTTTTGTCCAGCCGAGAGATCTTAACATATTAAGAAAAACATGGATTTCTTTGGAATAAAATATTGGACTGCAGATATGGAGGTATCATTTTATTTCACTTCCTATTAACTACATGCCCATATCGATGACTTAGGAGTAGTGTTGAGCGATACCTTCCGATATCGAGAAATATCGGATCGGATTGTATCGGACCGATACCCAAAAAATATCGGATATCGACGATTCCGATACCGAAAACCAATGCAAGTCAATGGGACACAAATATCGGAATGAAAATAAACCCTTTCTTTCCTTGTAGGTTAATTCTACATGAAGGAAAACAACTAAGAATAATGTAGAATGTATTGGGGGAGGTGGGGGAGACAATAAAGGCATAGAGGTTTAGCCCAATCAAATGGAATAGCAGGAATTAATATTTTTTTTAAGACGTTCTGAGTTACGGAAATATTGACTATGTTAAGTTTTTTTATATTTTGTCAGATATTTATGTTTCACTACTTCCATGCTCTTCACCTTCTTTTTTACTTCTCCCACACTTTCTCCTTCATCATCCTCAGCATCAGCATCTTTTTCATCAACTTCTTCTTCACCTTCTTCACCTTCTTCTTCTTCACCTTCTTCGTATTATTCTTTTTTTTTACATTCTTCATATTCTTCTTATTCAACTATTATTCTTCTTCATATTCTACTTCTTCATCTTCTTCATCTTCTTCTTCTTCATCATATTCTTATTTGTGACAGGCATTCCTGTAGTTGTTATCTATAAAAGTTTGAACATTACACCTTTCGTTCTGCCCGTCACAAAAGATTTACAACAGGATTTGTCCGCGTTCAGTTTGGCCTGCAGCAGCAGGTCTTTTCCAGGGGCACCACGAGGAGGAACGGACTCACCCCCATACACTGCTTAGTCTTCTTCTGCTTATAATTTAGAGAATATCTTTTGCTCTGATTTTTAGTCTTATGCTTAATGTTCTTCCGCTTTTTGTTCTGCAGCTTCTTGTACTTCTGCTTCTTGGTTTTCTGTCTCTTGTTCTTCTGTATCTTGGTGGTTGTCTTCTTGTTCTTTGTCCTTTAGGTCATCTTCTTCAGGGTCATCATCTTGGTCTTCTTCAGGGTGGTCTTGAGGGTCGTCGTCTTCAGGGTCGTCGTCTTCGGGGTCCTCGTCTTCTTCAGGGTGGTCTTCAGGGTCCTCGTCTTCAGGGTCATCATCTTCGGGGTCCTCGTCTTCTTCGGGGTGGTCTTCAGAGTCGTCGTCTTCAGGGTCCTCGTCTTCGGGGTCCTTGTCTTCTTTGGGGTGGTCTTTAGGGTCCTCGTCTTCAGGGTCCTCGTCTTCGGGGTCCTCGTCTTCTTTGGGGTGGTCTTCAGGGTCGTCTTCTTCAGGGTCGTCGTCTTCAGGGTCCTCGTCTTCTTCGGGGTGGTCTTCAGGGTCGTCGTCAGAGTGATTACCAAGGACCATTTCAAAAAGCTTGAACTTGGAAATGTAGCAGAAGGTACAAGAAGGCTGAGGAACTGCCGAGAACCAGCTGACAGTACTGGAACCCGGATGGGTAGCAGAAGGTACAAGAGCCAATGGAACTACCGAGGACCAGCTGACGGTACTGGAACTCGGTTACTAAGCAGGAGGTACCTGTGCCAGAAAGCACTATCAAGGACCAGCAGACGTTGGTGGAACTTGGATACCGAGAAGGAGGCACCTAAGCCAAAGGCACTGCCGAGAACCAGCTGACGGTACTGGAACCCGGATGGGTAGCAGAAGGTACAAGAGCCAATGGAACTACCGAGAACCAGCTGACGGTACTGGAACTCGGATGGGTAGCAGAAGGTACAAGAGCCAATGGAACTACCGAGGACCAGCTGACGGTACTGGAACTCGGTTACTAAGCAGGAGGTACCTGTGCCAGAAAGCACTACCAAGGCCCAGCAGACGTTGGTGGAACTTGGATACCGAGAAGGAGGCACCTAAGCCAAAGGCACTGCCGAGAACCAGCTGACGGTACTGGAACTCGGATGGGTAGCAGAATGTACCCATGAAAAAAAAAGTTGCAAGGCCGCGAGCCGACCGCAGTTACCGAAACCCACAGTCCTACAGGGGGTGCTTGTCCTATTGGCACTATGGAACCAGCCTTCATTGCCAGATCCCGCAGCCCACATAGGAGTCACCTAAACTGCAGGCACCATAGAGTCGGCAAACCCGACCGCAACACGACAGGACAACGCATTGGAGGCAAAGTGATGTTGACACTATCCTGAAACAGCTGACTTGCTGGAACCAGGCTGGGCAGGAGGGAGTACCCGTGCCAAAGACACTGCCGAGAACCAGCTGACGGTACTGGTACTCGGATGGGTAGCAAAAGGTACAAGAGCCAATGGAACTACCGAGGACCAGCTGACGGCACTGGAACTCGGTTACTAAGCAGGAGGTACCTGTGCCAGAAAGCACTACCAAGGACCAGCAGACGTTGGTGGAACTTGGATACCGAGAAGGAGGCACCTAAGCCAAAGGCACTGCCGAGAACCAGCTGACGGTACTGGAACCCGGATGGGTAGCAGAAGGTACAAGAGCCAATGGAACTACCGAGAACCAGCTGACGGTACTGGAACTCGGATGGGTAGCAGAAGGTACAAGAGCCAATGGAACTTCCGAGGACCAGCTGACGGTATTGGAACTCGGTTACTAAGCAGGAGGTACCTGTGCCAGAAAGCACTATCAAGGACCAGCAGACGTTGGTGGAACTTGGATACCGAGAAGGAGGCACCTAAGCCAAAGGCACTGCCGAGAACCAGCTGACGGTACTGGAACTCAGATGGGTAGCAGAAGGTACCCATGAAAAAAAAAGTTGCAAGGCCGCGAGCCGGCCGCAATTACCGAAACCCCCAGTCCTACAGGGGGTGCTTGTCCTATTGGTACTATGGAACCAGCCTTCATTGCCAGATCCCGCAGCCCACATAGGAGTCACCTAAACTGCAGGCACCATAGAGTCGACTAACCCGACCGCAACAAGACAGGACAACACATTGGAGGCAAAGTGACGTTGCCATTACCCGGAAACAGCTGGCGTGCTGGAACCAGGCTGGGCAGGAGGGAGTACCCATGCCAAAGACACTACCGAGAACCTGCTGACGGTACTGGAACTCGGATGGGTAGCAGAAGGTTCAAGAGCCAATGGAACTACCAAGGACCAGCTGACGGTACTGGAACTCGGTTGCTAAGCAGGAGGTACCTGTGCCAGAAAGCACTACTAAGGACCAGCAGACATTGGTGGAGCTTGGATACCGAGAAGGAGGCACCTAAGCCAAAGACACTGCCGAGAACCAGCTGACGGTACTGGAACTCGGATGGATAGCAGAAGGTACCCATGAAAAACAAAGTTGCAAGGCCGCGAGCCGGCAGCAGTTACCGAAACCCACAGTCCTACAGGGGGTGCTTGTCCTATTGGCACTATGGAACCAGCCTTCATTGCCAGATCCCGCAGCCCACATAGGAGTCACCTAAACTGCAGGCACCATAGAGTCGGCTATCCCGACCGCAACACGACAGGACAATGCATTGGAGGCAAAGTGACGTTGACACTACCCAGAAACAGCTGGTGTGCTGGAACCAGGCTGGGCAGGAGGGAGTACCCGTGCCAAAGACACTGCCGAGAACCAGCTGACGGTACTGGAACTCGGATGGGTAGCAGAAGGTACAAGAGCCAATGGAACTACCGAGGACCAGCTGACGGTACTGGAACTCGGTTACTAAGCAGGAGGTACCTGTGCCAGAAAGCACTACCGAGGACCAGCAGAAGTTTGTGGAACTTGGATACCGAGAAGGAGGCACCTAAGCCAAAGGCACTGCCGAGAACCAGCTGACGGTACTGGAACTCGGATGGGTAGCAGAAGGTACCCATGAAAAAAAAAGTTGCAAGGCCGCAAGCCGGCCGCAGTTACCGAAACCCACAGTCCTACATGGGGTGCTTGTCCAATTGGCACTATGGAACCAGCCTTCATTGCCAGATCCCGCAGCCCACATAGGAGTCACCTAAACTGCAGGCACCATAGAGTCGGCTAACCCGACCGCAACACGACAAGACAACGCATTGGAGGCAAAGTGAAGTTGACACTACCCTGAAACAGCTGGCGTGCTGGAACCAGGCTGGGCAGGAGGGAGTACCCATGCCAAAGACACTGCTGGGAATCAGCTGGCGGTGCTGGAACCCAGGGTAAATACTAAAAACAGAGCGGAGCCAGAGGCCTAATTGGAGCAACTTTAAAATCAGTAGTAGACTAGTAGTGTGAATATGGACAGAGCAGGAGAAATGTCTTCCTCCTCCATTGACTCCTCCTCATCCTTCTCACAAAGTGTCCCCTGCCTAGGCCTTTGTGAGGAACCACGTTGCGCAGACTGTACAGAAGCAGATGGCATTTGTGACTTCTCATCCTCCACCTCTTCCAAAACCTACTCCCTTAGTGCTTGCAGTGTTTTTTCAAGCAGGCAGATAAGGGGGATAGTCATGCTGACTAGTGCATCATCTGCACTCGCCATCCACGTGGAATAATCAAAGGCACGCAAAACGTGGCAAATGTCCTTCATAGAGGCCCACTCAGTGGTGGTGAAGTGTGAACGGCGCGCACTGAGACTTGTTTGCACCTGCTGCAGCTGGTACTCCATTACTGCTGCATGCTGCTCACACAACCTCTCCAACATATGTAACGTTGAATTCCACCTGGTGGGTAGGTCACATATGATGCGATGTTCCGGAAGACGTAATCGGCGCTGCAGAGCTGCAATGCGCGATCTTGCGTTGCTGGAACGCCGCAAGTGAGCGCACTCTATGCGGACCTTGTGCAGCAGTGAATCAAGATCCAGATAGTCCCTCAAAAAACTCTGCACGACCAAGTTGAGCACATGTGCCAGACATGGGATGTGAGTGAGGTTGCCTGGGCCCAGAGCTGCCACCAGATTTCGGCCATTGCCACACACTACCATGCCTGGCTGGAGATTCGCTGGCACAAACCACACGTCGCTCTGCTGCTTGATGGCATTCCAGAGCTACTGCGCTGTGTGGCTTCGATTCCCCAAAGAAATTAATTTTAATATGGCCTGTTGACGTTTGGCCACGGCTGTGCTCATATCAGTCATCATAACAGGTAACCGTTCACGGGTCGATGTGGAGGTAGACCGTGATGGCTCCTGCAGCGCTGATTCAGAGGAACTGGAGTATGAGGAGGAGTCAATGTGTACAGACTGGATTCCTGCAATCCTTGGAGTTGGCAGAACACGTACAGCGCCACTCTCAAGATCTGTACCCGGCTCCACAACATTTACCCAATGGGCAGTGAGGGAAAGGTATCGTCCCTATCCATGCTTACTGGTCCAAGCATCGGTGGTCAGGTGGACCTTACTACTGACGGCGTTTTGTAGCGCATGTTTAATTTTTCCCTCCACATGCTGTTGCAGGGCAGGGACGGCTTGCCTGCTGAAATAAAAGCGTCTGGGCACGTTGTATTGTGGGACTGCCAATGCCATAAAGTTACGGAAGGTGTCAGTCTCCACCAGCCTGAATGATAGCATTTCAAGGGCCAGTAGTTTTACAATGCCAGCATTCAGAGCCTGTGCTCGGGGGTGGTTTGCCGAGTATGGGCGCCTTTTCTCCCATGCCTGTGCTAACGATGGCTGTAGACACCCACACCCACGACCACGACCACATGCCTTACTCCCTGCCTTCTTCATCTTGGTAGACTGATAAAGTTAGGCAGAAAAGTACTAAGGGCTTAGTGTGCTTATTCCTGAATAGCTGCTAACAGGTATAAGAAACACTAATTTTATAAAGTGTGGACTAGACTTTAATATGAGCTAATGTGGCCTACACAACTGTAAAGTGGAGTGTTTGGTGAACTTTATTTAGGTTTTTTTTGTCACAAAAAGACACTGGATGTGCCCAAAGTTGTAATACCGATAGTATCACAAACTTTTGTAGCTATTACAATGCAGGAAGGTAACCTACAATGCAATAGATGAGGCTACAAAAAATAGGCTAGTACTAATCTGGCTGGGGCTGCAGGGCACAATGCTGCAGAAAGAATCCTCTATCTACTCCTATATAGTGTGTTTGGAACCAATGTAGCTGAATACGGATGGAACCACCACACTAATAGGAGAAATCAGGAAAAATGATCAATTAGCAAAAAACGACAATGTTTGAGGCAGTGACGCACGCTGAGCGCACTACAACCAGCCGTGGCTGGAGCACACACTACAGCGTGAGCTGCACTCACACACAGAGATCTTGCAGACAGCCGTGAACAGTGCAGATGCAGAGCACTGTGCACTAGCGCTGCAAGACAAAAAAAAAATTCTCTATCCACGCCTATATAGTGTGTTTGGAACCAATTTTGCTGAATATGGATGGAACCACCACACTAATAGGAGAAATCAGGAAAAATGATCAATTAGCAAAAAAAGACAATGTATGAGGCAGTGATGTACGCTGAGCGCACTACAACCAGACGTGGCTGAAGCACACACTAAAGCGTGAGCTGCACTCACACACAGAGACCTTGCAGACAGCGGTGAACAGCACAGAGAACGGTGCACTTGCG
The DNA here is from genome assembly GCF_046119375.1 of Phyllobates terribilis. Lineage (NCBI taxonomy): Eukaryota > Metazoa > Chordata > Amphibia > Anura > Dendrobatidae > Phyllobates > Phyllobates terribilis. Next base: position 730,971,332 of record NW_027362763.1, on the reverse strand, counting down.
CTGCAAGGCACAGCGATTTCTAAAGTAGCTTGGGTAAAGCAGAATAGAGCAAATAGGTAGCTAAAACTGTCCCACAGAACAACAGCGTCCTATCCCTAACTGAATTCACAGCAGAGTGAGCTCAAAATGGCGGCGGCAGCTTTTACAGTGCATCATGACATCATTTCAGCAGCCAATCACAGCCATGCCATTAGTTAACATGCCTACATGCCTAACAGGATGTGCCCACACTTCTTAGGATCCTCATTGGCTGAATAAAATGAAACTGGCTCATTGCATTATGGGAACTTCCGATTCCGGTATACGATATTCTAAAAGTATCGGAATTAAGTATCGGAATTCCGATACCGCGAATATCGGCCGATACCCGATATTTCAGTATCGGAATGCTCAACACTACTTAGGAGGGTCGATCCTACTGTCAGATTACCTTTAACCCCTTCACTCCGTAACCTGTTTTCACCTTCCTGATCAGGCCAATTTTTTTTAATTCTGCCCACTGTCACTTTATGAGGTAATTACTCTGGAATGCTTCAACGGATCCCGGTGATTCTGAGATTTTTTCATGAAAGATTGTACTTCATAATAGTGGTAAAATTTATTTGATATGACTTATTTGTGAAAAAATCAGAAATTTGGCAAAAATTTAGAAAATTTTGCAAATTTCAACATTTTAATCTTTATGCCCTTAAATCAGAGAGATATGTCGCACAAAATAGTTAATAAATAATATTTCCCACATATCTACTTTACATCAGCACAATATTGGAACCAAAATTTTTTTTTGTTAGGAAGTTCTAAGGGTTAAATGTTGACCAGCGATTTCTCATTTTTCCAACAAAATTTACAAAACCATTTTTTTTAGAGACCACATCACATTTGAAGTGACTTTGAGGGGTCTATATGACAGAAAATACCCAAAAGTGACACCATTCTAAAAACTGAACCCCACAAGGTGCTCAAAACCACATTCAAGAAGTTTATTAACCCTTCAGGTGCTTCACAGGAATTTTTGGAATGTGGAAGGAAAAAATAAACATTTAACTTTTTTTTTACAAAAATGTTACTTTAGACCCAATTTTTTACTTTCACAAGAGTAACAGGAGAAAATGAACCCCAAAAATTGTTATGCACTTTCTCTTGAGCACACCAATACCCAATATGTGGGGGAAAACCACTGTTTGGCGTATGGCAGGGTTTGGAAGGGAATGAGCGCCAATTGACTTTTTGAATGTAAAATTTGCTGGCATAATTAACGAACGCCATGTCATGTTTGGAGGGCCGCTGATGTGCCTAAACAGTGGAAACCCCCCCACAAGTGACACCATTTTGGATACTAGACCCCTCAGGGAACTTATCTAGATGTGTGGTGAGCACTTTTAACCCCCAGGTGCTTCACAGAAGTTTATAACGTTGAGCCGTGAAAATAAAGAAATCAAATTTTTCCAACAAGAATGTTTTTTAGCACAAAATTTTGCATTTTCACAAGGGTAACAGGAGAAATTGTACACAATTACAATTTGTTGTGTAATTTCTCTTGAGTATGCAGATACCCCGTATGAGGTCAAAAACTACTTTTGACGCATAGTGCTAAGCTCAGAAGGGAAGAAGCACCATATTGGAGTTCAGATTTTGTTGGACTGGTTTGAGCGTGCCATGTCACATTGGTAGAGCCCCTGAGGTGCCAGATCAGCTGAACCATCCCAATAAGTGACCTCATTTTACAAACTACACCTCTCAATAAATTCATCTATGGGTGCAGTGATCATATTGACACCACAGGTGTGTCGCATAATTTTATACCATTGGGCTGTGAAGAAAAAATAATTACATTTTTACCACGAAAATTATGTTTTAGCCCCAGATTTTACATTTTCACACTGGGAAATGGGTAAAAATGGCACCAAAATTTGTTCTACAATTTCTGCTGAATGTAGAAATACCCCATATGTGACTGAACAGTACTGTTTAGCCACACGACGAGACTCGGGAGGGACGGATCGCTTTTTGCCTCCTGGAGCGCAGATTTTCCTAGAATAGCTTGCAGATTCCATATACAGAGACCCTACATGCTAGGAAAGCAGAATCCCCCTCTAGTGACCCCATTTTGGAAATTATACCCCTTTGTGAATTTATCTACAGGTGTAGTGATGATTTTGACTCCATGGGTGTTTTCCAGAAACAAGCACAGTGGATGTTGCTAAGTGAAGATTGCAAACTGCCGTTGTAGTGACCAGTACGCTGTAGTGACCAGTATGTTGTAGTGACAAGTACATTATGCCCAGCTCTTTCTTCTGGAGACATGCACCCATAAATTAGGCCGGCTCTCATTGCTACAGGAATGCCAAACATGTGGACGTTAACTGCGGTTTAGACACACACTGGAGTGCAGAATGGAGGGGGACATTTGATTTGTGAGCTCAGAATTCACTGGATTTCTTTTGGAGGGCGAGGAGCTATTTCGTTTTTCCAGAGCCTTTGTGCTACCAGTAATGTGGAAGCCAGTATATTATTGTTAACAGATGACAGACCTGAGTGGGGACTTTTTTTGTGAATGGAGTTGAAGCTTTTATTGGAAACATTTTAAATAATGTTTAGGATCACATTTTTCCTGCACTCGACGCTGAGCACTTACATCGGGGTTTCCATCTAAATCTCCGAGTGATGTGATTTACATGAAATTCCCAAGGGAATCATTCACTATAATGAGGCAGCAGAGTTAGTTTGGACTCCGTTTGGCCTCTGTTCAGAGTCGTCCTTCTTTTCCGAAGTGCACAGAACTGTGGCCGATGGCACGTTTATGCACGCCTAATAAAAAGACTGACACCGTGGGATCACAGGTCCTACAGCATCCACAGTACCACCATGTGCCTCATTACAGAAAATCTTCCGCCGGGGGTTCCGTCTGAATCACATATTTCAGATATTTACACGGAAACCCCGGTGTAAGTGCTCAGCGCAGAGCGCCAGATAAATGTGAGCCGAGCCTTACTGCAATCTTTGGGAGGCAGAATGAATAAATCAACAGCATGTGAAGAATTGGTTTTATATATTTTTTACGCCTTTTCTCATACGCTATAAGTGATTAGACGACTTTATTCTTTGGGTCAGTGCGATTACAGCGCTACCAGATTCATATCGGGCTTTTATGATTGACAGCTATCACACACTAAAAGATGCTTTTTATTGTAAAAGCAAGTTTTTGTATCGCCATATTTTGAGACCTATAATTTTTCTATATTTTGGCTGACAGAGTCATATAAGGGCTTGTTTTTTGTGGGACGAGTTGATGTATTTATTGGTACCATTTTCGGGCACGTGACATTTTTTGATCACTTTCTATTCCATTTTTTGGGAGGCAGAATGAACAAAATCCAGCAATTCAGGAATTGTTTTTTGGAGATTTTTTAATGCCGTTCCGCGTGTGGTAAAATTGATAAGGCAGATTTATTCTTCGGGTTGGTGCGATTACAGCGATACCACATTTATATCTTTTTTTATGTTTTGGCGCTTTACACAATAAAAGTATTTTATAGAAAAAATTATTATTTTGGCATCACTTTATTCTGAGAGCTGTAACTTTTTTATTTTTCTGCTGATGGAGCTGTATGGTGGCTTGTTTTTTGCGGGACAAGATGACGTTTTTAGTGGTGCCATATTTATTTACAGGCATCTTTTTGACGTCGGTATGATGATAAAGCATCGTTTTTTGCCTTGTTTTTTACTTTTATTACGGTGTTCACTGAAGGGGTTAACTGGTGGGACAGTTTTATAGGTCAGGTCGTTACGAATGCGGCAATACTAAATATGTGTACTTTTATTGTTTGTTTTTTTACACGGATAAATATATTTATTGGATTAATATTTTTTCTTTTTTTTTCTTTATTTTTTTAAAAATTATTTTTATAATTTTTATTAAATGTTTTATTACTTTTTTACATTGTCCCAAGGTGGAACATCAACTTCAAACTGTCAGATCGCTGATCTGATGCTCTGCAGAGCATCAGAACAGCATCTGACAGGCAGGAAGGAGGCAACTCAGCTCTTGCTCTCTGAGCACTCACTGACAGGCCACCTTCCTGCAGGACGCTGAAGCACCCCGCGGCCATCTTGGGACTGGGGGTCACCATGGAGACCATCAATACAACGCGATCACATCACGTTGTGTTGATGGGATCACAGAGGGAGCCCACTCCCTCTACAATGCACTGCGATGTTGCTGTCACTACTGACAGCGGCATCACAGGGGTTAAACGCCCGCAATCCGTGCTAGCACCAATCATGGGCAGTGCTATGGGGTGTCAGCTCTCACACAGAGCTGACACCCGCATGTGATCTCGGCGGCGCTCAGCGTGAGCCCGCCCGATCACCGCGCCGTACATGTACTGCTCTTTGCGGGGACACAACTCCCGCAGAGCAGTACATGTACGGCGCATGTCGGGAAGGGGTTAAAGGCGGTGCTTCTAGTTTATATGGAGAAAACCTGGTGACAGGTTCCCTTTAAAGCAAGACCAGCAATCTAATTTTAGCCATTTCCACTGACACACTCAATGCCCTAAACTTTTCCTTTGGGGTTTCCAGATGTTTTTTGCCAATTTCATTGATTTCGAAAAGTTGATCATTTGTTTTTGCAAATGTACTTCTGTGTTTCCTGGAGTAATTATATGTACATCTCAATTTTTTTTGCAAATTTTGCATAATTTTCCAGAAACATGCAACTTTTTAGGTTAAAAAGTCATGAAAAATGCTAGTGACCAAAAAAAAAGAACATTTTTTATTTTGGACAAAATTCATGAACCATGTGCATCATTTTGATAAATGGGTATAAGACAAAAAAATGATTACCAAAAAACAAAAAAAAGTGATTTAGGCTAAGTGCCCACGATGCAGAAATGCTGCAGATTTTTTCCGCATCTCCCTGACAGGAAAAACGCATGCGGATTTTACATGCGTTTTTCCTGCCAGGTATAAGCATTTGTCAAGCGTTTTTGCATGCATTTCTGCATGCGGGTTATCAAGCGCTTTTCCAAGCGATTTTAGCATCACTTGGAAAAGTGCTTGACAACTTGGTCACACTATATAAATCCATGCAACCGGCATGGATTTATATAGAGTGACCAAGTTAATAGTTAAAAAAAGAATAAGAATGGTAAAAAATATAAAATAAAGATTATACTTACCTTCTGATGGCCCCCGGTGTTTTCTCCACTGCGTCCGGTCTGTTGTATGGATCGCGGTGGTGTGAAAGGACCTGCCATGACGTCATTTAGTCATGTGACAGGTCACGCGACCGCCGACCTGTCAAATGACTAAATGACATCACCGCAGGTCCTTTCACACCACCGCGACCCATTGAACAGACCAGACACATCGCTGAGGAGACCGGGGGCCATCGGAAGATAAGTGTAATCTTTATTTTTTATTTTAAATTCTTTTTTTGACAGGTTCTATGGTACCCGGGTCTGGAGGAGAGTCTCCTCTTCTACAGACCCGGGTACCATCTGCACATTGAATCGCATAATATCTGCTTTTGCACATGTAGTCATGCGGATATTAAGCGATTCAATGCAAGTCAATGTCCGGCAATTACGCTGCGTATCCGCAAAATTAATGGACATGCTGCGTATTTTTCCGCAATGATAATCCGCAGCAGAAATTTACGCAGCATGTGCACAGCACATGCGGATTATCATTGGGGACCATGGGGCACGTATTACCAAGCGTTTTTTATGCGTTTTACCTGCGGAAATTCCGCAGCAAAAACGCTTGAAAAACGCATAGTGGGCACGCAGCCTTATAGAAAGAACATCGGGCCCTTGGTGCTGAGACTGAGCATTTTATATAGCATAGTGTTGTTAGTGCTGTTGCCTGAAAATGTCACTGTTCAAATACAGATACAGTTACCTATCAAGAAATGTCTATATACCTAAAATGTGCCCAATAAGACTAAGTTACCATGATGAGTATTTAGTGCATTTCTGATATTGTTGCTTTTCTTTACCATTTCTGCACTTATTAGCTAAATTAGGCTGCTTGCATTTTTTTAAAAGTGTTTTGAGTGTGTTTTAATTGCGGGTTTTTTCTGCTGCGATTTTGTTTTCTTTTTGGTATGTCATGTTTTAAATAAAGCTGCTTTTATTTGATACATCCTAGCATTTAGCTTTAATAAAAATGTATTTATAAAGTCATATGCTGATAACATGCAGCGGAAATGCACTAAAAACGCAAATGCATTTTTCTCATTTTATTCAAATCTACGGGGAAAATGTGCAAATAAAACACATATTTACCGCTAAAGAAATTGACGTGTTGCAAATTTAAAAAGAACTCTCCACAGGTCAGTTTACACTGCATAAAAAAATACAATGTGCATGAGAATTCTATAAGGCTGTGTGCCCACGTAGCGTTTTTCAAGCGTATATGCTGCGGAATTTCCGCAGCGTAAACGCTTGAAAAACGCATGTAGATCCGCACCCCATGGTCCCCAATGGCATTCCGCAATGTCAATGCCCATGCTGCGGATTTTTCCGCAGCGTATATGCTGCAGTCAAAAATCCGCAGCATGTTCATTAATTTTGCGGAAGCGCCGCGGAATCAATGTGCGGATGGTACCCAAGTCTGGAGGAGAGGAGACTCTCATCCAGACCTGGGTACCAAAGAACCTGTAAAAAAAAGAATAAAATAAAGTTTATACTTATCTTCTGATGTTTTCCCTCCGTCGCGCTGTTGTCTGAAGGACCTGCCACGTCATTGAGTCATGTGACCCACCACATGACTCAATGACGTCACCGCAGGTCCTGCACACAGCAGCGTGAGCCGCTCAAGCCTCCGGACGGGGCAGAGAATGCATCAGAAGGTGAGTATAAAGTTTATTTTTTTTTTTTTTACCATTCTGAACAAGTTGTCAAGCACTTTTCCAAGTGATGCTTGGAGAAGTGCTTGATAACCCGCATGCGGAAATGCATGCAAAGACGCCTCACAAACGCTTCTACCTGGCGGGAAAACCGCATGTAATATCCGCATGCGATTTTCCCGCCAGGGAGAAGCGTAAAAAATATGCTTCAGGTCCGCAACGTGGGCACATAGCCTAAAGCTCATCCACTTTGCTGGAACTGTAAAGGGCATGCTCACACATTGCATAATTGCTGCAGATTTTTTTGACCCAAAAACCAGAGTGGTGGCAGGAAATATACTGCATATGTAAGAAGAGGTGACAATAATCCTAAAAAAAACAGCGCTATGTGCCATTGGTGCGCGAAGACTACGCCATCTACACCAGTCAAGACCCGAATCCCAGACCTGTACCGATCAAGACTCAGAGTCCAGGTGACGCCGAGATCCGAAGCCCAGCCCTCATCCCTTCAGACCTGAGAGACAACCACTGTCGGTCAAGCACCGTAGATCTGTGAGACTTCACCTGAGAGAAGACTCATGCATTGGTGAACTGACGACGCAAGTGAGCCAGGCCGTCGCTTCCAGCACTGACGTACAGTACAGGGGTTGGCCTTTACTAGGACAGCATAGAGGGCTTGGTCAATTGAAGAGAAGGACGCCCAATATGCTTTGGTAGACTTTGTTAGGAGGACTTACGGCCTAGCAGGAAGAGCCGGCGACCCTCGCGAGGGCCATTGCTTCAGAAAGAGCCAACACAGTAGCTCCAACGGGAACAGATGTATCACCCATGTTAGAGGGACATAAGCATAATCCCTAATGTTCCCTAACATAAGACTTCCCTAACGTTTAAAGTGAACTCTAAGACTCATTATATGTTCCGTATTGTATAATTTATTCTGTTTCATACTGTTTAATTGTTTCCATAACTACTGCAATTTCCCGCCATATCAGAGGAAATAAATAGTTCATTGACTGTTCCCGCCTCGTGCCCATCTGTGTGTTGCATCCGGGCACATGATTTATGCATGCATGCCTTTTTGTTGTGTTTTTACATGCATTTTTGCAGCATTTTTTGCCCATTCACTTAAACGGGTGAAAAATGCTGAAAAAGTGCTGAAGCAATTGATATGCTGCATCTTGACAAAAAAGTTAGCAGGACTCAAAATATGCGTGAAAAATAGCAGCATGTGCATGAGATTCCAGAAATTGTATTGATTATGCTGGTATTGTAGAATGCTGCGTATTTTATGCACCAAATACGCAGCAAAAATGGTCCAAAAATTCCACATGTGAACATACGCTAAGATGCTGTATTTTTTGTGAAGCAAAAATGTTTCTAAGGCTATATGCCCACGCTGCGGAAATGAAGCAGAAATTTTCTATTTCATTTCTGCATGTCCTCTCCCAGATAAACGCATGCAGAATTCCGCACGCGTTTATCGTGCGTTTATCGCGCAATTTCCACATGCGGAATTGCCTTGCGTTTTTTATTGCATTGCAAAGGCAATTCCGCTTGCGGAAACGTAAAATTAATTGACATGCTGCAGATTTTTCCACGCAACATAAACGCTGCGGAAAAATCCGCAGAATGGGCATTGAACTTGCGGAATCCCCTTGGGGACCATGGGGGCGGATTACATAGCGTTTCACAAGCGTTTACGCTGCGGAAATTCCGCAGCATATACGCTTGAAAAACGCTACGTGGGCACATACCCTTAGGCCATGTGCCCATGATGCAAAAATGCTGCATATTTTTTCCGCTTCTCCCTGGCAGGAAAAACGCATGCGGATTTTACATGCGTTTTTACTGCCAGGTAGAAGCGTTTGTCAAGCGTTTTTGCATGCATTTCTGCATGTGGGTTATCAAGCGCTTTTCCAAGTGATTTCAGCATCACTTGGAAAAGTGTTTGACAACTTGGTCACATTATATAAATCCATGCAACCCACATGGATTTATACATTGTGACCAAGTTAGTAGTTAAAAAAAAGAATAAGAATGGTAAAAAAATAAAAAATAAAGATTATACTTACCTTCCGATGGCCCCCGGTATTTTCTCCGCTCCGTCTGGTCTGTTGTATCGGTCGCGGTGGTGTGAAGGACCTGCGATGACGTCATTGAGTCATGTGACAGGTCACGCGACCGCCGACGTCAGCGGTCGCATGACCTGTCACATGACTAAATGACGTCATGGCAGGTCCTCACACCACAGCAAGCCATACAAGACGCATCGTACAGGAGACTGGGGGCCATCAGAAGGTAAGTATAATCTTTATTTTTTATTTAAAATTCTTTTTTTTACAGGCACTATGGTACCCGGGTTTGGAGGAGAGTCTCCTCTTCTACAGACCCGGGTACCATCCGCACATAGAATCGCTTAATATCCGTGTGTGCAAATGTACTGACACGGATATTAAGCGTTTCAATGCAAGTCAATAGCGGCAATTATGCTGCGTGTCCGCAAAATTAATGGACATGCTGCGTATTTTTCCGCAATGATAATCCGCAGCGGAAATTTCCGCAGCATGTGCACAGCACATGCGGATTATCATTGGGGACCATGGGGTACGTATTACCAAGCGTTTTTTAAGCATTTTCGCTGCGGAAATTCCGCGGCAAAAACACTTGAAAAACGCATAGTGGGCACGCAGTCTCAAAAGAAACCGCACCAAATACTTAGCCTAAAACGCTATGAATCGGTGAGTGACTCACCTCTCCCTTGATATAGTGGTGCTCAAGTGTGACCCATATACCTTTCATCAGGTCTCTCTTTAAACCAGTAATGTGTATAACAGTAGACAAGACAACAAATTCTATGTCACTATGCACAAATGCTTTACACGTCCTGCACTGAGAATTATCCATATTCCCTTTTACCTCTGTTTACCGCTGACTCTTGCTACAACCAATGCGATTCTACAGGTGGATCGGCAGCAGAAGGACTTTTTTTCATTTAGGGTGATAAAGCAGATGAGTTTACTTTTATGAAAAGAAAAGTGCCTTTTAGCAGAATATCTAGGGGCAGCAACACAGTGAAAGCTGTTAGCTGTGCAAAAAGCTGAATCTCGACTGTGAAAAGCACATAGCACATGCAGAGCGTACACAAAGCATGCCGTTGTGGCTGCGGTATTGTTACACAGCAGCCTCGCAGTCCTTGGCTAGTAAGTGATATAAGTAGAGAAACACCGCCATACGGAGAAAGTAAAATGCCTCATCATCAAGGGTTAGTTTTCTGATTCATCATTATTTGTCTAGGACTTGAAGCCAAAAATTGGGATATTCTAGTAATATCAGTAACATCTGTTACAAGCGAAGAAAAAAAAATAAGACATGAAACGAAAAGAAAGGCAAAGACATAGCTGAACCCTGGTTTCTGAGGGGCCAAAGGACACCAGAAAAAAAGACAAGGCAGATAGGTAGCCACAGTACAGATTTTGTACTGGGACCTAGGAGCTTTAGCGTAGAGCAGGGTTGGGGAAACTCAGGCTCGCGGCCCTTGATGACCTTTTATCTGGTGCCTGGGCAGATTCCTGGGGACCACAGTGCTTAGCCTGGCAGATGTACTTTCCCAGTCCATTAATATCTTCTTGCTCTGTGAGCATGTGTTCACTACAGGCGCGTGCAATGAAAAATTACATCCTGACACCAGTGCCAATGTAAAGGCGTACTTTATGGGCGGAGTTAGTGCTCAATTTGTACGGCCCCCGAAGGATGTTATAAATATCCAAATGGCCCTTGGCAGAAAAAAAGATTCCCCCTCCCTGGCGTAGAGATTAGACATTTAGTGTGTAGTACACTTTTCACTATTTATTAAAGTACCAGCATTGTGGATGAAATTGTGTAGTACACTTTTCACTATTTATTAAAGTACCAGCATTGTGGATGAAATTTTAGAAAGATTTTTCAACTTTGCGCTTTTGCTTTTTTCTTCCTTTGTTCCAAGAGCCATATCTTTTTTATTCTTTCATCGACACAGCCATATGATTGCTTCCTTTTTGCAAGACGAATTGGAGTTTTGAAAGACCATTCATTTTACCATACAATGTACTGGAAAATGGGAAAAATAATCCAAGAGGTTTGAAATGGTGAAATTGTTTCTTGGGTTTTGTTTTTATAACATTCAATCATTCATTCTGTGGTAACAATGACTCTGAATTTTTTTTCCAGATCAGTATGATGACGGCAGTACCAGATTTGCAAAGATTCTTTTTGTTATTTAAAGGGGTTGTCCGGTCCAAATCAATAAGTCTGCAGTCACTCTGTGACTGCAGACTTATGAATCCCCCCAGGGCACGCACTGTGCTCTGAGGGGATTCACCGGTTTCTGAGTTATATGTACTTCCGGCCAGTGGGAGTGACCTTGCTTCCATACACTTGTTTGGTCATGTCACTAGTGGGGGGCGTGGCCTCGCGCAATACAAATGTATGGAAGCAAGGCCGCGCCCACTGGCCAGGAGTATGCATAACTCACACATACCCTCCGGTCCTGGCTCAGAAACCGGCAAATCCCCGCAGCGCACAATGCATGTGTGCTGGGGGGATTCATAAGTCTGCAGTCACACAAAGTGACTGCAGACTTATCGATTTGGACCGGACAATCCCTTTAAGCAGTGAAAAAAATTTCAGTTGTTTCCAAAAAAAATGTTTAGTGTGTGTATTGCCATCCAAGATCCATAATGTTTTATTTTTCTTTCCATAAAGCCTGTGTGAAGGCTTGGATTTTTGTGTGATGAGCTGATGGTTTTATTTATAGCAATTTGATTTCTTCTTATTATATTTTTTAGGGAGGAGTGTTGATCGAACTTGATCGAATGCTGCCATTTTTATTTTGTCTTGCTACGACTGTTATTATATGGGCTAATAAATTTTATATTTTGTTAGATTGGACTTTTACAGATATGGTGATACCAAATATTTTTTTGCATTTGTGGCGCCCTGCTGTGCATGGTGCCACAGAACCCAGAAGGGTGCATGGATGGATTTCTCCACAAGAGGCCCTCAGTACATTCACACACCTCCACCTTCCACCTCATACCAGCAGAGGGAGCCCTGATAGGGATATATAAAGGGAAGGTGGAGCCAGGCAGCTGAGATTAGTGTTGCAGCGTGCTCAGAGAGACAGCAGCACGCAGGCTGCTGTGTGAGGCAAGCTAGGCCTCCAGCAGCACTGAAGCCTAGTGAGGGCCCCGAGCATGGCTGAAGGCGAGAGGAAGGAAGGAGTGACAAAGGGGTCAGAGGAGCATAGTAAGCTCACCCCGATATATATACCGGACACCAGTTCCTCGTCTACAGGGATTCCTTATACCCAGTAGGAACCACCGGAACCCCTGGAGAACTACAGGTCCCAGGTTACCAAACGCTGACTGCATTACCAGGGCTAGGAGTCACGGAGGCCCCAGCATCCAGGGAGAGTGATTCCAAGGAGAAAGCCCTACCACCAGGTCAGCAGGTGCAAGAGAAAGAGACAGTAGTCAAGCCAGGCCTAGCTTCAGGCAGGTCAGAGCGTAGCAAGTGGAGGCAGACGATCAGTGGGGAGAAGTCCAAAAGTGCGCCCTTCACCTGTAGTACCCTGGACCGTGCCTACAGCATCACCAGTAAAGGTACTGAAGCTTACCCCCGTGTGAGTGTCCGTCTTTCCTCCGGGGCCGTCCTGCCATCTCTCCTCTGCACCACCATCCAGTACACCCCACGCTGCCCTGAGGCTGCGCTCCACCTGTGGGGAGCCGTCCCATCATAGCTGCCCCTAACATCAGCCTCAGTGGACTGTCGCAGCGCTGGTAACCTCTTACCAGAATCCACAGGTGGCGTCACGACAATTTCCCCTACAAATATCGCCTTTTTGCACTGACCGCCCTGGGTCACGGACCGGGCCAGCTAACGTGATATCCCCCAAAAGCAGCCATAGGGCCTGGCTGCCGAGTACCCCACGGCCCTGGAGGCGAGTCACATTCTTTATTTTTTAATGAGGGAAAGAGGGAAAGTCAAATATTTATATTTCTTTAGATTATTATGTTTTTAAAACTTTTTCTTTAATTCATTACTTTATTTTTTAGTCCACTTAAAGGACTTGAACACACGATCGTCTGATCACTTATAGTACATATAGTACATATATACTGCAATACCACAGCCTGTGACTGAGCTTCAGAGGATTACAAAAATGGCAGTGACAGGGGCCTTCTGTGGATCACCAGCTGTCATGGTAAATCATTGGTGCCCTGCAATCATATCACAAGGGGCCAATGGGATCCGGTGTGTGGGAGCATCGGTGTGCGTTCCATTTCAAGGCTGTAAATGATTAACAGCATGAAGGCAAAAATAGGGATCGGTACTGGGATAAATAAAACTTCCTTTTATTTCCTCCGTTAAAAAAGAGGCTATCCATGGTTAAATGAAATCGATTCTGACGTGTTTCTAACATTACTGCATGGAGTCATAGAATGTTCCTTTTCTATGACTAAAAGCAAGTTTTATTTATCCCAGTACCAAGCCATATTTTTTCCTTTTTGCCTTTTTGCACACTGTTTGTCAGTATGGATCGGTGTACCTTTGGTTGAAGCAGTGACAAGGCACGGTGAGGCTTTTCATACCCCATCTTCCTTCCTTAGATGTGCTGTTTCGGTTAACAGCATGATCGTAGCTCAGCACTGGCTGCTTCTTTGAGACACAGATGCCAGCTATGTAATATAGCCATCATCAGATACTTGCTCCTGACCCCTCTCCACCTGCTGTCACCCCCATAATGATGTACCTGTATGTCATATTGCGTTAAAATGTTAATGCACACGCTATGGAGAAAATCAGAAACTAACTTACTGACTGCCCGCCATCCAGTCCTCAGGACCTCTTGTTTCCACAGTTGCGCGCTGGTGTCTTTACTCCAGACACCGCCATCGCCAAGATTCATAAGTTACAGTACGTGGTAACATCATGACTTTATGACATACATTGAGCTTTGAGGCCCGGTCATGGCCTAAAATCCTATTCTAGAGTTGAAGACACCAGCGCGCATATACAGTGGTGGCCAAAAGTATTGGCACCCCTGCAATTCTGTCAGATAATACTCAGTTTCTTCCTCAAAATGATTGCAATCACAAATTCTTTGGCATTATTCTCTTCATTTAATTTGTCTTCAATGAAAAAACACAAAAAGAATTGTCCTAAAGCCAAATTGGATACAATTCCACACCAAACCTAAAAAAAGGGGTGGACTAAAGTATTGGCACTGTTTGAAAAATCATGTGATGCTTCTCTAATTCGTGTAATTAACAGCACCTGTAACTTACTTGTGGCACCTAACAGGTGTTGGCAATAACTAAAACACCCTTGCAGCCAGTTAACATGGATTAAAGTTGACTCAACCTCTGTCCTGTGTCCTTGTGTGTACCACATTGAGCATGGAGAAAAGAAAGAAGACCAAAGAACTGTCTGAGGACTTGAGAAACCAAATTATGAGGAAGCATGAGCAATCTCAAGGCTACAAGTCCATCTCCAAAGACCTGAATGTTCCTGTGTCTTCCGTGCACAGTGTCATCAAGAAGTTTAAAGCCCATGACACTGTGGCTAACCTCCCTAGATGTGGACGGAAAAGAAAAATTGATGAGAGATTTCAACGCAAGATTGTGCGGATGGTGGATATAGAACCTCGACTAACATCCAAACAAGTTCAAGCTACCCTGCAGTCCGAGGGTACAACAGTGTCAACCTGTACTATCCGTCGGCGTCTGAATGAAAAGGGACTGTATGGTAGGATACCCAGGAAGACCCCACTTCTTACCCCGAGACATAAAAAAGCCAGGCTGGAGTTTGCCAAAACTTACCTGAGAAAGCCTAAAACGTTTTGGAAGAATGTTCTCTGGTCAGATGAGACAAAAGTAGAACTTTTTGGGAAAAAGCATCAACATAGAGTGTACAGGGAAAAAAAAGAGGCATTCAAAGAAAAGAACACGGTCCCTACAGTCAAACATGGCGGAGGTTCCCTGATGTTTTGGGGTTGCTTTGCTGCCTCTGGCACTGGACTGCTTGACCGTGTGCATTGCATTATGAAGTCTGAAGACTACCAACAAATTTTGCAGCATAATGTAGGGCCCAGTGTGAGAAAGCTGGGTCTCCCTCAGAGGTCATGGGTCTTCCAGCAGGACATTGACCCAAAACACACTTCCAAAAGCACTATAAAATGGTTTGAGAGAAAGCACTGGAGACTTCTAAGGTGGCCAGCAATGAGT
Source organism: Phyllobates terribilis (assembly GCF_046119375.1). Lineage (NCBI taxonomy): Eukaryota > Metazoa > Chordata > Amphibia > Anura > Dendrobatidae > Phyllobates > Phyllobates terribilis. The sequence continues at coordinate 730,956,215 of NW_027362763.1, read as the reverse complement.
CCAGACCTGAATCCTATAGAACACCTGTGTAGAGATCTCAAAATGGCAGTTTGGAGAAGGCACCCTTCAAATATCAGGGACCTGGAGCAATTTGCCAAAGAAGAATGGTCTACAATTCCAGCAGAGCATTGTAAGAAACTCATTGATGGTTACCGGAAGCGGTTGTTTGCAGTTATTTTGGCTAAAGGTTGTGCAACCAAGTATTAGGCTGAGGGTGCCAATATTTTTGTCTGGCCCATTTTTGGAGTTTTGTGTGAAATGATCAATGATTTGATTTTTGTTTCATTCTCTTTTGTGTTTTTTCCTTGCAAGCAAATTAAATGAAGATAATAATACCAAAGAATTTGTGATTGCAATCATTCTCAGGAAGAAACTGAGCATTATCTGACAGAATTGCAGGGGTGCCAATACTTTTGGCCACCACTGTATGTAAAGAAGATGCCCTTCGGACCTATGGGGCAACAGAGGCATTAGGGATGACTGGACAGGTGAGCGATGAGGTATTATGTTTGTTTTTTAATTTTGACATGTTATGTTTATTATGCTCTCGGATATGAGAGCATAATATGAAACATTCAATTCACAGAAAATAACTTCGCTGTCATTCAAACTTTCCGGTAAAACCTGCGCGCTTTGGCAAATTCGAATCTCTCCAGATCTGCTCATCTCTAACATTAATGTCATTCAAAATTTTTGCATGTAATATTTGCATATACTATAACACTGTGTGAGCTTTTGTCTATTCTGGGGTTTGTTGCTGCTTCTTTTCCCAGCACTGATCCCTTTCCGGCTTTGGTAACCACCAACAGCGGCTGTCATCACGTTTGTCTTGACCCTCTCAAAGGGGCAGTGTTGTCATTAGTGACGCTTAGGGCTAGTGCACATGACCGTAATTTCAGTCCGAGTGCTATCTGTTAAAAAAATGGTTCACTCTCGGACCCATCTTATTCAATGGGGCAGGGCAGATTACGATTTTTTTCATGACTGAATCTGCATGTGAAAAAAAATCACAGCATGCACGATTTTCCTCCAAAAATTGGAGGAGACTCACCCATTCAAGTATATTTGTGGCGCCCTGCAAAGACAGGCATCACAAATATCTATGAACTTTGATGATGCGAGAAGCCAACTCTTAAGCCATTTTTACACACAAATGTAATTAGTGTAAGGGTCATTGTGAAATCTTGTGGGTAGCAGCCCCTGCAGGAGAAATACTAAGCCCAGGAGAAGCAACCCTACAACTCTGGGATTGAGTGGTGCTGAAGATCAAGGAAGTCAGCCAGTGCCTTTGCTGTGGTCGCTGTCGGGACTCCAGCGAAATCTGACAGCCGCATGGGACATAGTGTCCTGTGCGGTTCAAGAAGTGAGTAACTGCCAGACTATGTCAGTTAGGGCTCAAACAAGGGATGTCTATGGAGGATCCTTAGTTGTCAGCAGTGGTAAGAGAGCTGAGGTATTTTCTCATTAAGCCTGAGGTGTTGTGGATGCCAATGTCTAGGTTGAGAGAAGTTTTAGTGCACGTATAGTGCTATATGTGTGACATGCAGAAGTAGTGCTGTTGCAGAGTGTGACATGCAGAAGTAGTGCTGTTGTAGCAGCCCTGCAGATCCAGTTGCCACAGAGGTACTGCATCTCAGCCAGAGGTGTGGTACCCCACTCTCAGGTAACTACCCGGGACCCAACCACTTACATCCAACACCACACCACTCCATTAGGGAAGGTCCAGATTGCTCCTAAGGGAGAGCACAGACCCGGTCCCTGTTTGGAAGGTGGAACTAGGTAGAGGAGGTGGGTGGAGTAAGTAATTTATGGGAGCACTGAAGGAAGGACTGAAGTTAGAGAGGGACCATGTAGAGTGACAATTGGTGACGTGGGTCACATGACTGAGAATATAAAAGGAAGGGCAGAAACATCTAGAAGGGATCTGGTCCTAGAGTTGAGTAAGTGAGGACCGTGGAGGAATAGGGTCCAGACTTAGTCGGGCCCAGTCAGGGAGGCCCAGTAGGAGAGTGAGGAGAGAATACCGGAGCAGTGAGAAAGGCTTCAGAGAGAGAAAGGATCCTAGGGGCATGGGAAGTGCAGAGTCCACCCATGCGCCCGAGTTCACGCTGTATCTTCAAGTGCCATAGCCAAAAACCACACACATTCGCTAAAAAAGGTGGCTTTATAGGACAAAGGGGACAGACAGGACGTCGCCCAACAAGGTGCACGGCCACTGGCTCGGGACACTGTGTGTGAGGCGTAGGGCAGGAGGGCGAGAGCCAGGGCAGAGAGATGACCTGGAAAGGTACATAAAAAGGGGGTCCCGTTCAAGTGCATCCAAGATATCTGAGAGTTGGCTGGATCACTTCCCCGGAGGGCACAGGGCTCGGTGGGCTGTTATAATCTGGCAGCTGTAACCTGGAACACCATAAGAACTGTGAGTAAAAACTTGAAGACCGCACACCGCTGTGTCCTTTACTTCATTGCTGTGTCACCTGCCTTGCACCACAACACTAACATCTTAAATCTCTTATTTAACTGCCCTGAGGCCTACCTCTACCTGTGGAGAGCTGAACCATCTTTGCTGCGTCACCAACAGCCCCAGTGGATCTGAACAGCAGCGCCGGCCATCTCTAACCGCATACCACGGGTGGCGTCACGAATCTTTATTCCCTAATTGACTTTTCTTATTGACCGCCCTGGGCCACGGACCGGGTCACTGCCACCGTGACTACCCCAAAAAGGACAGGCCCGGCTACCGAGTACCCCACTGCCCCAGGGGGCGCGTCAATTTTGGCATCACAAACAGGATGTACCGACCCGTTAAACCGGGTCTCGTGCGTCCCAAGACTGTGTTTGCGACTAACTAGTGGCGCCCGCCCAGAAAGAACAAGCGCCATGTCTATGTCTAAGTACGATAAGCAACCTCTCATTATACGCCGGGCTAGAAGATGGCGTGATGAGCCATGCCCGTCCGTTGCAATAGCGGCCATATCAATAGACTTGTCCATCAGTCAAAGAAACCCGCCTCCTGGTGTGGCCGAAAGCAAAATGAGAATGATCCGCCCACAAAATGGGAGAGGGAAGTAGAAGTCCTGGGAGAAGGACGGATACACTGGCGTGTGATGGCGAGAGAAGGAGTGGATATGGAAGACTTCCGCAGCTACCCGGAGAGAGCTTAGGAGCAGATGTCCCAAGGAGACCCGAAGTTCCTGCAGCCCGAAATCCAGGAACTGGGCCAGCAGATGAGGCAGGCCCAGATGGACACTGTCGAAAAATGAAAGGACGCGCTGATGACGAAGATCTCCCGGCAGTGGACGGAGATACGGCCTGCGTCTCCAACTCCAGTCCTGGAGGGAGACGAGAAGGAGACGAGCAGCACCAGAGAGGCAGCTGCAGCAGGTAACATCCCTGCCCCGGTGACTGATGACACTCTAATTGGGCCCTTAGATCCCCCAACAGTCCCTACACCGGGCTGGGTGAAATGTAATGTGGAATGGGACTGGTCGGCGCAAGAAGAGGGCAGGCTGGCGGTTCCCTTAATTCCTGCTCCAACGCCCCGGGCCGTCTGCACAGGTCGAGTAGAATGCAGATAGGAGACCCGGGAGGGGACCTGATGGGATTCCCTAGAGAGCCCCCAGTAAGAGAAACCTGGGGGGAAACTCTACAAAGAGAGGAGTTTTGCCAGCAGCAAATCCTAAAGTGGAAGGCGGAGGAAGAGGAGTGGCAGACCCGATGGCAGGCTATGGAGGAGCAGAACATGTGAGCCAAGGCCCAGGTTCGCAAGTCCAAACCCGCCGACCGGGGTCAGAGAGTACTGGGCATGGTTGTCAAGTTCAACTTGGACAAGGGCTAGGGTTTCATCCGGGAGCCCAAAAGAGCCCAGGACGTATTCGTGACCAGGAGGGATGTGGAGTCGCACCTCCAGCAGGGTAATCCCAACCACGACCTATATCCCTGTGACCGAGTCACCTACACCCGGCATCGAGTAGAGAGGGCATGGTACGTGCTTGATGTGCATAAGGCGAGCGCGGAGGACATCCCCCTGACTTCTGGTGTCGCTGATCCTGAACGTCCACAAGCAGCAGCTTCTGCTCCGGCTGCAGCCACATACTTGGATCTGCCGTCTAGTGATAGACGATCAGGAGAACTTCCTGGACAGGGAGAAAGGGCTCACCCTCATCTTTTGCCGTGGAAGCAGTCACAAATTCCACCCCAGAAGCGGCAGGAGCCATAAGCTGATGCGTCATTGAGCGAACTAATGTGAATAGTTACCCGGTTGGGTGTTTATGGAAAAAGTTATAAACTGATAACTTTGTAGTACCCGGTTAAGTAAAAGGACACTGTGCTTGTGGACGTTGAGCAGCCCGAACTTTTAATGTAAAAAGTTAGCACTTCTTAAGGTGCTTCTTGTTGGTTTTATAGACCATTGAACAAAAACCCATTTGGCGTGGCCGAACACCTGGTCCAACGAGTGGATCAGCTATGCCCTGCAGCCACGCCCAGGGCCTACATTGGGGGTTTTAGAACGGGTCCCCCATATTGCACTTGAAATAGTGAGATGGACACCCTGAAAGGGATCTCACTAGAGTTTATTGTACTTGCTTGAAAAAGTGCTAAAATGTTTTATATCTGAAAGAATGTTATTTAAAGTGATCTTATATTGTTTTATATACCCGGTAGTTATATATAACGTTTAAGAAACAGTGCCTCCCATAAAGGGAAGAAAAGTTATTTATTTACTGTTTTATCTGCTTAAGCATTCTAAAAATTTTGCATGTCTTAAATTCTTATTTTTCTACTCTGTTCAAGCCCGCGGACGTGCTGTGTTTTACAGGGGGGGGATGTGGCGCCCCTGCGGGTCCAGTTGCCACAGAGTTACTGCCTCTCAGGCAGAGGTGTAGTACCCCATTCTCAGGTAAGGAGGGAGCACTACCCAGGACTCAACCACTCACATCCAACACCACACCACTCCATTAGGGAAGGTCCAGATTGCTCCTAAGGGAGAGCACAGATCCAGTCCCTGTTTGGAAGGTGGAACTAGGTAGAGGAGGTGGGTGGAGTAAGTAATTTATGGGAGCACTGAAGGAAGGACTGAAGTTAGAGGGGGACCACATAGAGTGACAGTTGGTGACGTGGGTCACATGACTGAGAATATAAAAGGAAGGGTAGAAACATCTAGAGGGGTTCTGGTCCTAGAGTTGAGTAAGTGAGGACCATGGAGGAGTAGGGTCCAAACTTAGTGGGGCCCAGTCAGGAAGGCCCAGTAGGAGGGTGAGGAGAGAACACCGGAGCAGTGAGAAAGGCTCTAGAGAGAGAAAGGATCCTAGGGGCACGGGAAGTGCGGAGTCCACCCGTGCGCCTGAGTTCACGCTGACCGTGAAGGGATCAGGTCGCTTTAGGGGACTGGCCCCAGACTAGTGGAGGACTGCAAGACTCTGGTAGCAAACCGGAGGTTGCGGTATCTTCAAGTGCCATAGCCAAAAACCACACACATTCGCTGAAAAGGTGGCTTTATAGGACAAAGGGGACAGACAGGATGTCGACCAACAAGGCCCGCGGCCACTGGCTTGGGACCCTGTGTGTGAGGCGTAGGGCAGGAGGGTGAGAGCCAGCACAGAGAGACGACCTGGAAAGGTACAAAAAAAAGGGGGTCCCGTTCAAGTGCATCCAAGATATCTGAGAGTTGGCTTGATCACTTCCCCAGAGGACACAGGACTCTGTGGGCTGTTATAATCTGGCAGTTGTAACCTTGAACACCATAAGAACTGTGAGTAAAAACTTGAAGACCGCACACCGCTGTGTCCTTTACTTCATTGTTGGTAGAGCGGCTTAGTGTAGATTTTTTGCAGAAAGCGTGTCAACTGGATACCCTGTTTTTTATCACCTTTTTACTACCACTTGCTGTTTACTGTTACTTTTTTACAACAGAGTATTTTTGTGCATTTGTTTTACTGTGTCCTTGTGTGTTTCATTCTTTTGGTGGTGTGAACACTGTCCTACAGACTTGTTCACTGTGTGCATGGCCCATGTGTTTGTATTCAATTCAATTTGTTTCTTGCTCTTGCAAGATTAGGGAGGTCTCCACCCCTCCCTTGTGGGCCATGCACATAAAATACCGTCCTCTGCAGCGTGTCCACATGGACATTACCTGTTAGATCTGCTCGTGTAGGTACTATACACATGATCAGTTTTTAAATACATCAGATAGGGACTGCTCTGATCTGGGTTACCTTGACATTGGTAGAGCGGCTTAATGTAGATTTTTTTGTAAAAAGCCTGTCAACTGGATACATTGTTTTTTATCACCTTTTTATTAGCACTTGCTGTTTACTGTTACTTTTTTACAACAGAGTATTTTTGTGCATTTATTTTACTGTGTCCTTGTGAATTTCATATCTGAGAGTTGGCTGGATCACTTCCCCGGAGGACACAGGACTCGGTGGGCTGTTATAATCTGGCAGTTGAAAACTGGAACATCGTAAGAACTGTGAGTAAAAACTTGAAGACAGCACACCGCTGTGTCCTTTACTTCATTGCTGCGTCACCTGCCTTACACCACAACACCAACATCTTAAATCTCTTATTTAACTGCCCTGAGGCCTACCTCTACCTGTGGAGAGCTGAACCATCTTTGCTGCGTCACCAACAGCCCCAGTGGATCTGAACAGCAGCGCCGGCCATCTCTAACCGCATACCACGGGTGGCGTCACAAATCTTTATTCCCTAATTGACTTTTCTTATTGACCGCCCTGGGCCACGGACCAGGTCACTGCCACCGTGATTACCCCAAAAAGGACCGGCCCGGCTACCGAGTACCCCACGGCCCCAGGGGGTGCGTCACTGTTGCTTTAAAAGCATTCAGCCACTATTATAAGTAACACAAGCACATGAGACAGGAAATGTTGTGCTCCAGAAGCATCCATCAACTGGAGGGGTTAACAAAGTCACAGGAGAAGGGGAGTGTTTTAGCAGAGCCCCAGGGGGATTGTGGGGAAGTTGTTTACTGTCTGCCTGGAGCCGAAGAGAAAGGTGGTGTGTGTGTTCTCTATCTCACAGAAGCGCCCCTGCAAGTGAAAAGAATTCAAGTCAGGAGTGAAGTTAAGCACAGGTCTGGTACAGTTCCTGAACTAGCAGTGCAGAGTATTGTCAGGCAGAAAGATAGGGACTGGAATAAATAGTGTCACAGGGATCATCTCCCTCAGCAAACCCTCCCCCCTCCTCCATCTCACTGTGCTGTAAAGAATGCTGTGTTCATTAATGTGCCTTTGCATTAGAACTGTGCTGTCCTGTACTACTGGGAAGACTGGGAACTGCTGTGCTGCTAAGGAAACTGTACTGTTTGTCACTGGAGCCTGTTGCTCATAAGACTTAACTTGCACTGCCTGTGCGGCTTCTTATTGAATGCCACTGTTCTACCGTTTATGAGGACTCTTGTCAAGTGTGTCTGGTCAGCAAGTGAAGCAACATAAGTGTCTGTGCCTGAGGGTCAATACCCCTGTGTGCCTGAGAGAAGCTGCAGCACATGGTCTATGGTCGCCCTGAGTAACGGTTCCCCCAGGATTCCAAAGAATTCATGTAACCTGTCTCGCCCCTATCTAAACCTAGCGGTGTGCGTGTAACATATACAGTGGGAGTGAGGAGAGCTGCTACACATGCCAGAAAAGAGCTGGATTCATCACACCTTGAGGGGCTGTTGGCTCAGTGTAATGAATAACTGTGGAGGGCTGTAATCATCATCAACTTCTCCAGTAAAAGCGAGTTTTTCTTCCTGTTGCACCTGAATTCTGGACATTGCTTATTGAGACAGGTTGATCTTGCATCCCTTCCACAACTTTTCCCTTTTTATTTTGCTAAGGACGGCCTGCCGGCCGGCGAGGCAACCTTGACAGTTGGCCGCCAATACGCCCCTGCTCAGTGGAGGCCGACCCGAAATATTGGTGTGAGGAAAAAATCGAATGCCATACAGAGCCACAGCATAGCATCCGATTTTTATGGATACATTACATTTCTGTAACATATGAAAAAGTAAATGGTCTTGTAAGTGATTGATAGCTGCTGAGTAAAAAAAAGGATTGCATACGGATGACAAGTGAGTGAGAAAAAAATTGTCCCAATTCTCTGGATGAAAATCAGACCAATTTATTTTTACTGTCATATGACCCTAGCCTTACTCAGAGTGGTTTTATGGGGGTTGCAAGCTCCCTTCACACCTTCAACGCTTTTTCAGAGACACTCCTTTAAGCAAATATTAATAAGCTCCTTCACTTTGTGATCTCGCTTACAGGATATTTCCTGTTTTTTACTATCTCCTATTCTAGGGCTGTTTTATTATTTCATAGGCTGTAATGTTCATAAAACACTGCTCCTTTATTAAACCATTTATACAGAGTATATCTGTCTCCGTAGTACTAATATTTAGATATGTTTTTAAAAGAAGCATAAGTCTGAAATTTTTTGTAATTGAAAAATAGAAAAAAAACAACAAAGAAATAAAATGATTAAAGCACAATGTTCTCCTTTAAAGGAAACATCTTGAAAAAATAAATAAGGCAGCCAAATATTTGGTAGTATTTTATAGCTGGAAACAAGAAAGTTTTATTTAGTATTTTATTCATTATTAACTTTGTGCTGAATCCCTAAATCACCAGCATGCACACAACTTGATGGGGAGAGATCTGGTAAGTACTAGAATTAATATCCACTAACATCAATCACAGAGAATCATTTAGATTTGTGTAATGGCTCAGAGTGTTTAATACTTTGCAGGGATTGTTAGTCTTTCTTAAAAGCTTGCCTGTTTTCTATAATGCATGCCAAAAAGTTGCAAAATATTATGTAAATTTATACATAATATTCTTCCAGCATAAACTTTTGGAGTCTTTTCTTTTTTTCATGTTAAATTTTTTATTTAAAACAAAACAGTTCATGAATCTGATTGTTCCACAATATTAATCTTACATTTAGATACACAATTCCCCCTTCATATCAGATTCCCCCTTCATATCAATTCCTCTAGGATTGCTCAGTATTTAGCCCCATCCATGCTCCCATCATCTCTGACCAGCTTCTATGGCTTTTTGCAAACTAGACATGGGACTTCTTATGGCTTGCTTTCAAAAATAGCTTTCTTCTTCCCAATCTTCCATAAAGGCCAGATTTTTGGAGTACATGACTAGTAGTTGTCCTGTGGACAGGTTCTCCCACCTAAGCTGTGGATCTTTGCAGCTTCTCCAGAGTAACCATATGCCTTTAGGCTGCTTCTCTTATTAGTGCTCTCTTTGCTTGGATGTCAGTTTAAGTGGACAGCCATGTCTTAGTAAATAGGTTTGCAGTTGGGCCATACTCCTTCCATTTTTGGATGATGGACTGAACAGTGAGATGTTCAGAGCTTGGGCTATTTTTTTATAACTAACTCTTCTTTACTCTTCTTGACGCGCCCCCTGGGCCGTGGGGTACTTGGCAGCCGGGCCTCTGGTTGCCGGGGGATATCACGGTGGCTGACCCAGTCCGTGACCCAGGGCGGTCAGTAAAAAGGGGGAGCTTTATAGGGGATTTGGGAAAGTGTTCGTGACGCCACCTGTGGATTGCGGCTAGAGGGAACCGTCACTGCAGAGCAGTCCTCTGGAGCTGGTGTTACGGCAGCAGGGATGGTGTGGCTCTCCACAGGTAGAGCTAGCTCCAGGGCAGCGTGGGGTGTAATGGATGGTGGTGCAGGGGAGAAACGGCAGGACGGTCCCGGAGGAAAGACGGACACTCACACGGGGGTAAGCTTCAGTACCTTTACTGGTGATGCTGCAGGCACGGTCCAGGGTACTCCAGGCAAAGGGCGCACTTTGGACTCTCCCCAGTGAGTGGGTATAGGGCCTCCTGATCCGTTGCTTTATTCTCTAAGCTTCTGACCTGCCTGGAGCTAGGCCTAGCTTGATACTGTCTCTCTTTGCACTTGCTGACCTGGTGGTAGGGCCTTCTCTTTGGAGATCACTTTACTTGGACACTGGGACCTCCGTGACTCCTAGCCCTGGTACTGTAATCAGCGTTTGGTGAACCTGGGGCCTGTAGTCCTCCAGGGCTTCCGGTGGTTCCTACTGGGTATAATGGGTCCCTGTAGGCCCGGACCCGGTGTCCGGTATATATATCGGGGTGAGCCTGGTATGCTCCTCTGCCCCCTTGCTACTTCTTCCTTCTCCTCTCGCCTTCGGCCCACTCAAGGCCCTCACTAGGCCTTCACACGTGCTGTAGGCCTTGGCTCGCCTAAGCACTGCAGCCAGCTTGCTGCCTCTTCGCTGCTCTCTGAGCGTCAGCACGCTCTCTGCTCAACTCTGAGCTCTGTCCCTCTCTGTCTCTAAGCAGGAACAAATCTCTGCTGCCTGGCTCCATTCTCCCTATAAATATCCCTAACGGGGTCCCTCTGCTGGTCTGAGGTGGTAGGGTGGAGGTGTGTGAATGTGTGAGGGCCTCTTGTGGAGAAGTCCATCCATGCGCCCTTCTGGGTTCTGTGGTACCAATGCGCAGCAGGGCGCCACATTCCCCCCTAGTAAAACTCAGTACTCCTGGACTGAAGCATTTTTGCAAAACAGGTTAACAGATAACATTTCTTCCCTTTATGGGAGGCACTTTTCTTGAACGTTACAGGTAACATTAACATTATAATACAATAACTGCAATGATAAATAACATTAATTCGGTTACAGTAAGACCTGTGACCTGGTGTCCATTTCACCGATGAAGGAATATAAGGGACCCGCCTGAAAACCCTCAACGTAGGCCCTGGGCGTGGCAACAGGGCATAGGTGATCCAGGTGCTGGACCACGTCTTCGGCCACGCCAAACGGGTTTTTGTTCCGTGGTCACTTAAGGGGCAATCCAGGGAGTGCAACTATGTACATGACAGTTTTTGGGCTGCTCACAGTCCTCAGCCACCGAGTCCTTTATATATATACCCTGACGGGTAATTAAATAAACACTTATAGTTAATTTCAGTTTATACAATAAACAATATGCATTACCCAACTGGGTAACTATTTACACTGTCAGTGTTTCTCTATTCACACTCTATACCTGACAGGGGTCTGGCCTTTTGTGCTACGCGATGACCTATGTAGTACTGGAATGCGTGTAGTGTGGATGCTTGCGCTATTTTCCGCTCTATGTGTTAGTGGACTGCAAGACTGCCTTGACCTCTCTACGGGACTGGCAAGTACACTGGTTACTGGGCCTGCAGGCTCTGCTTTTACTGGTGATCCTTCTTCCGGGGATTCTTCCTGAGCCGGCTCTTCTGGGGCACTTACAGGTCTTACTTGCAGTGGAGGGTCTTCTGGCTGTTGGTAGAAGTGCAGCACAGGTATTATTAACGCTCCATCCAGCTGATGCCAATCTGCCGGGAAATCTCCTAAGTCAGTATGGAGTACTTCTTCTTTAGGCTCCTCCGGTACGGTGAGAGGCACTTCCTCCTGGGGCTTCAGCGGACTTGGGCGCAACTTCAGATGGTCTCTTGATACTGTTGCAGTTGTTCTTCCTCCGTCTTTGCTAATTAGACAGGTTTTCCTATTGTCGAATCTGGAATTCAACACAGTGTAAGATTCCCTTTCCCACTGGTCATCAAGCTTGTGGCTTCTTTTCTTTCGTTTCAGCACAACTTCTCCAGGTGTCAAGGGTTCAGCTGGTGCACTCTTGTTGTACTGTGCTTCTTGCTTATCTCTCACCCTACTTAGACTGTCTTCGACACAGGCCTGTACTCTCCTGTACTGTTCCTGTCGGGTCACATTCCAGTCTTCAGTGGACATATCTGCTTCTGGCTCTACCACTCCAAGCTCCAGGTCCATGGGCAACTTTCCGGGTCTTGCTCTCATGAGGTACGCTGGAGTACAGTTGGTGGAACTCACAGGAATGTGATTGTACAGATCTACCAGGTCAGGTAGTTTGTCTGGCCACTGGTTTCTTTTTTCTAGAGGTAAGGTCTTTAACAGGTCGATGACTATGTTGTTCATCTTCTCACATAACCCATTGGTTTGGGGGTGGTAAGGTGTAGTCTGGATCTTCTTACACCCGTACAGATGGCAAAACTCTTTGAACAGCTCGGCTTCAAAGGCGGGCCTTGATCCGTCAGCACCTTATCCGGGTATCCATGGGGCCTGCAGAAGTATGCTTGAAACGTCCTTGCTGCAGTTTCTGCCGTCAGATCCTTGATGGGGGCTACCACCAGGAACCGGGAGTAGTGATCTACCATGGTCAGGGCATACGAGTAGCCTGACCTGCTGGGTGACAGCTTGACGTGATCCAGGGCGACGATCTCCAGGGGCTGGGTTGTCTTGATGGACTACAGGGGTACCTTCTGGCTGCTGTAGTCTTTTCTTCTGAGGCTACAGGGGCCACAATCCCGGCACCACCTCTCTTTGGAACTCCGCATTCCAACCCAATAAAACCGATTCTTCAGGAGGGTTTCCAGCTTCTTCCAGCCAAAGTGCCCTGCTTGATCATGGTAGGTCTCCAATACCATCTGGATGTCTGTCCTGGGCACTACGATCTGCCATACCATCTCATGGGTCCTTGGATTGACATACCTTCGGCACAGCTTCTCTCTATAGAAGAACAGCCTTCTTCTCTCATTCCACAGTTGCTTGGCTTGTGGAGACGCGTCCTTCTCCAGGGAGGAACCTTCCTGAGTTATCAGTAGTGTTGAGCCACCCCCGTAGTGTTCGAGTTCGGTTCGGTTCATCGAACACCCGTGTGTTCGCCGAACTGTTCGTCGAACTGTTCGTCGAACACCTTCGAACACCGTTAAAACCAATGGCAGGCAAACAAAAACACATAGAAACACATAGAAAACACCTTCAAAGGTGTCCAAATGCTGACAAACTGCTCAGAAGACACAACTAACACATGGAAAAGTGACAAGTACATATAGTCATGCGAAAAGAAAAGAGGTGGAGGAGTAAAAGGAGGGGGAGACACAGATATAGGCATGTCATGCCCTTCTAAAATCCAAAAAGTGAGAAGCCGAGACGGCCAGTCCGCTCCTGCCCGTGCCACCTCCGTGTCGCCGGGTTTGTGCCAGAGCCGCGGTGAACCCTGACGGCCAGCCCCCCTCTCCCAATACTGGTGCCTGTCCGCTGGTGGGTCGAGAGAGCCCCCCTGTGGTGGAGGCAGCTCTAAGCTTTTTAATTTAAATTGTCCCTCTAATTTGAATGAATACACTTTAAATCCATTTACAAGGATCTATTGGAGGGCAAGTCTCATGCCAGCAGCCGCGTAATTCCAGCTCCAGTAGCGTCCACTAAAGCTGCTGCAGTTAAAAAGCTTTTATAAGGATCGAGCTCGGCTGTCCACCGCAAGGCATCCTAGTGCCAGTCCCAGCCCCTATGCCTTGGGGTGCCTCCTGATGCTCTTCACTAAGTATCCCGTGGTCCCGAAGCATTTCCTTTGAAAAAATTAAGTGTCCAAACTACAGGTGGTGTAGCTTGCTTAACAGCCGGGATAATCCGCTGACTAGCAGACACTGCTACTAGGCACAAAGTATTTCCTGGGCTAGATGCAGTTAAAAATTTGTAAGTAGATACTCTCGTTGGATGCTGAGAAAGCATTCCATAGAGTCTCCTGGCACGCCATATATGATTCTCTTAAAAAGCTTGGGGTAGGGGTCTAGGGGACCCTTTTATAGCCAAAATCACGGCCCTGTATCACAATACGTCACCTAGGCTGAAGATAAATGGAACTGTAGCACCGAGGGCTCGGTTGCTACAGACGTATTGCACCTCACCCAGAGGTGTGATATCTCACTCTCAGATAAGGATGGAGTGTGGATCAGGACCCGACACCTGCATGCATTACACCACATTGCCGTGGGGCAGGGCGACCAATATGCCCCTGAGATGGGCACGACAGTCCCTGTCCCTGGCTGGAGTGGGGGGAGGGAACACTGAGGAAGGGGAACCCTGCAGTGCAGGAGCAGGGAGGAAGCAGTTCCTGGGTGCATTGAGAAGGGAGTATAAAAGGTGGGCACCATCTTAGTTCAGTGCAGAGAAGTCTGAGCAGAAGTGGCAGGGAGCAGGGGCTCTGCATGAGCTCTGCTCCGGAGGCGGGCCTAGTAACAGAGGCCCAGGCCTGCAAGAGGGAGAAGGAAGGAAGAGGAGCGGAGAAGGCTCCAGGAACGAGGAATGAAGGGATCCCAGGGGTGCGGACGGGCGAGTCGCCACCGCACGCCCGAATCCACCTGCGTGGAGGGGTCAGGCCAAAGGGGGAGACCGGTCCCCGAACTAGTGGAGGCAGGAAACGACCCTCAGCTAGAAACCGGAGGCTCTGACATTTTATGTGGCGCAGCCCCTTGCTCCACCCGCTAGGAAGGCACCACATAGGGTCAGGGAAACTGGCACCAAGTTTACCAAGAGGAGGCCCGAGGCAGCCGGACAGAAGTGTTGGTAAGAAAGGCCAGACAAAGGACACACAAAGGGGGTCCTGTGAAGCGCTCCAAAGTTATCTGGGAGTTGTCTGAGCCCCTCACCTGGTGAGCACAGTACGACGTGGGCAGCCGTTACCTGCAGACGTGGTCTGGATAATAAGAACTGTGAGTAAAGGCCCTGAACTGCATCACTGACTCCGTGTCGTTACTGCTGCTGCCCTGCACCATCACCCCCATCCTCCGCATACACTGCCCTGAGGCTATACTCCTCCCGTGGGGAGTTATGCTACGCTCTGCTGCACCCACAACACCAGCCTTAGCGGTCTGCCCTGTAGCGGCGGTTCACTCTGACCGCAATCCACGGGTGGCGTAGTCGGACATTTAAACATCAAAACCACATAAATAGTTCCGCCACTGGTTTGACCGCCCTGAGCCACGGAACCGGATCGCCGCCACGAAGACTACAACCACCAGCATCCACCAAAAAGGGTCCGGCTCCGGGTGTCCCAAGGCCCAGGGGGTGCGTCAGAACATTTTCATCACCTTTCACAATCACCAATGGGACAAGGCAGGGATGTCCTCTGTCCCCTCTCTTATACATCCTAGTGACGGAGCACCTGCTCTCATCAATTCGCCATAACCCCAATATTAGGTGGATTGAGGTGGGAGGCACCGAGTACAAGTGCTCTCTATTTGCTGATGATGTCCTAGTATATATCACTCAATCACATATATCCATCCCTGCTGTTATGGCTGAAATAGATCATTTTGTTACATGGTAAAATTTTAAAATCAATGCAGCGAAGTCTGAGGCCCTCGATGTCTCCCTCCCTAAATCCATATAGGATTCCATCCAGTCCAACTTTCCCTTTGCCTGGCCCTCACAGGGTATCAAATACTTAGGAATTCCTATTCATAGAGACCTCTCCCATCTATGTTATCTTAATTTTGGGCCCTTTATTGAACAATTCCATACAGACCACGGTTGGCAAGTTGGAACTGTGAGATTCACTACGTGCACCACTGGTATTTTGTGGAAAAGCACATGTAAGATTCTGCAACAGTCTCTGCTGATACTCCTGCATGCGTGCATCCCTTTCTATGGCAGGAATAATTTCTGCAAATTTACTTTTGTACCGGGGATCTAACAGTGTGGCAACCCAGTAGTCAGGATTATTTCTAATTCTCACAATTCGAGGGTCATGTTGCAGGTAGTGCAGCAAGAAGGCACTCATGTGTGTTGCGCATCCAGGAGCACCAAGTCCCTGTTGTGTTGGTGGTGAGGTAACAATCATGCTTCCTTCCTCTGTCCTCTCCCCCCAACCTCGCACAACAGAAATGTGATCAAGGTCTCCCTCATCTGATGAGTCTTCCATCAGTTCGTCCTCCACTTCTTCCTGGGCTCCTGCACCTTCCTCACTAGTTTGGCTGCTACCATGTGCCCTGGTAAAATCATCTCCCCCACCCTCACATGCCTGCCGCCCTGGTGATGCCGACCGTCTGGACCTTGCAGATGTTAGCCCTTCCGCATACAACTCCTCCTCCTCTACTTCCTCCACCTCCTCTTGTGCCACCACCTGACTCCGAATTCTGTTTAACATGTGCTCCAGCATGTAAATCACCGGAATAGTCATGCTGATAATGGCATCGTCAGCACTAAACATCTTCGTCGCCATTTCAAAACTGTGCAGAAGGGTGCATAGGTCCCTGATCTGAGACCACTCCTCCAGCGTGATTTGCCCCACCTCTGAATCTCGTTGGCCCAGGCTATACGTCAGAACGTATTGCACCATGGCTTGTCGGTGCTGCCACAGTCGCTGCAACATGTGCAGAGTTGAATTCCATCGGGTAGGCACATCGCATTTTAGCCGGTGAAGTGGCAGGCCCAACGACTTCTGTAGAGATGTAAGTCGCTGAGCTGCGGGATGCGAACGGCGGAAGTGAGCACACAGCGACCGTGCCCTCTGCAGAAGGCCATCTAGTCTGGGATAGTGGGCTAAAAATTGCTGGACAACCAGGTTCAACACGTGAGCCATACAAGGCACGTGTGTGACATTGCCCCGGCGAAGGGCCGCACCCAGGTTTGCAGCATTGTCGCACACGGCCTTCCCTGGTTTCAGGTCCAGTGGAGACAACCATTCATGAAATTGGTTCTCCAGAGCTGACCACAACTCCTCAGCTGTGTGACTCACATTTCCCAGACATTTCAATGTAAAAACCGCCTGATGACGTTGAGCCCTACTGCCAGCATAGTAAGGAGGTGTGCAGGATCCCTTCTGCGCAGTTAGAAAGCTTGTGGCATGACCAGACAGGCTTTGGGTGCAGGTGGAAGACCGAGAGGAGGTTGAGGAGGCAGAAGCAGTGGAGGAAAAATGACATAAAGAGGATTGACGCACAACTCGTGGGGACGGCAAGACTTGGACAGCAGCCCCTTGTCCTGCTGTCACCATAGTTACCCAGTGCCCAGTCAGCGACATGTAACGCCCCTGTCCATGCCTACTCGTCCAAGTGTCTGTGGTGAAATGCACCCTGTCACACACAGAGTTTCTCAAAGAAGCGGTGATGTTGTGTGCGACATGCTGGTGGAGCGCAGGCACACCTTTCTTTGAGAAGTAGTGCCGACTGGGCATCTGGTACTGGGGCACTGCGACGGACATAAGGTCTCGAAAATCCTCTGTGTCCACCAGGCGGAAAGGCAGCATTTCTGTAGCCAAGAGCTTGCAGATGGTGAAATTCAACCTCTTAGCTTTCTCATGGCTAGGAGGAAATGGTCTTTTACTTGTCCACATCTGAGGGACCGAGGGCTGGCTATTGTGCTTAGACGGGGTTGATAAGGGTGTCCCCGGCAAACTGCCGGTCTGTGAGGAAGATGCAGGCGGACATGTTAGGTTGCCTTGATCCAAAGGTGGTGCTATCGATGTCGGACAGCGCTCAAGACCAGCTGGTGTTACCACCTCCAAAGAAAATGATGACCTGCCAATCACGCTGGCTGTTGCGGGTAAAGAGGTGGCAGGTCTGCGCCCCAAAACAGGTGTGACTGCTGTCCCCCCAGTCACAGAGGATGAAGAGGCCGCGGATGCACAAGATATGGCAGACGGTGGTTGGCCCGGCCGGCTAGACCGCATTGTAGCACACTGAGCTTCCCACTGCAACTTATGCTTCATGTACATGTGCCGGTTCATGCATGAAGTACTCAAACTATGTATTTTTTGGCCTCTACTTAGCTTTTGCTGACAAAAGTTACAGATAACACGAGTTGGGTCATCTTTATCGATCTGAAAAAATGCCCAGGCTATGCAAGGCTTAGCACCCATGCGACCTGAAGAGCCACCACGACTTGTGGTGAGAGGCAGAGTTGTGTTTGAGGATGCAGTTGTTGACGTGCTTCCAGTACTACGTCTCTGTCCAGGAAGGCGCAACCTGACCTCGTCGTCACTAGCATCTTCCTCCACCTCCTCTGCTGACCTCATCTCTTGGCTGACTGTGGGTTGACAGTAAGTGGGATCTCCGACCTCATCATCATCACCCTGTGCGTTATCACACCCGTCGTCCTCAGAGCCAACCTGTTCCTGCCCTGACAAAAAACTAAAGTTGTCGCTCCAATCAGGTATTTGAGTCTTATCATCGTCTTCCTCATTGTCTCCACCAACAGGAGTTACAGTTTGGGAATGAGGGTCTACATTATGGTCAGAACCTTCTGCGTCTGGTCCTGGATCCGACTCATAAAGATTCTGGGCATCAGTGCAGATCATTTCCTCGTCTGGATTCACAGAAGCGCTGGAGTCGACCTCTGATTCCCAGGCTATAGTATGAGTAAACAGCTCTGCAGACTCAACCATCTGTTCTACCTCATACTCAGACGGGCAGCTGGAGATTTGGGAGCTGTGAGGAAGCAAGTGCGATTTGGGTGACACCTTTGAGGACTGGAGTATTTGTGATGTTGAAGTTGATGTGGAGGAGAGCCCACTTAAAGGAGCACTTGATATCCGTTGAAGCACCTGCTGTTTTTGTGCCTCATCTGGAATTTGTAGCGATTGGCGTGGCCGTAAGAAAGGGATCTTATCACATTGTCCGCTAAAAGAAGTAGACATTTTAGTTTGGCTGGAAGATGGTCTTTCTTCTGCACCTACCCCACGGACACAACCTTTTTTCCCCTTCCCAACACGCCTATTCCCCTTTCCACCAGCAGCAGGCCTTTTTCCACTCATTTTGGTGGTTAACTAATTCACAACTCTGGAGTTGTTTGCACAAAAAAACAATGGATGGTAACCGAGCAGAGCTGAGTGGCCAAACTGTGGTATTAGGCCAAAACTATTGGCTGGGTTAGATGCAGAAAAAAATTATTTTTAATTTGCAACCTGATGGAGGTCAGTATAGATGGACTAATAGACCAAGTCCCACACACCGCTAGAAGCCCAAATATTTTTTCAGAGCTAGATGAAGAAAATTTTTTTATTCAATTTGCAACCTGATGGAGGTCAGTATAGATGGACTAATAGACCAAGTCCCACACACTGCTAGAAGCCCAAATATTTTTTCAGAGCTAGATGCAGAAAAAAAATATTTTTAATTTGCAACCTGATGGAGGTCAGTATAGATGGACTAATAGACCAAGTCCCACACACCGCTAGAAGCCCAAATATTTTTTCAGAGCTAGATGCAGAAAAAAATTATTTTTAATTTGCAACCTGATGGAGGTCAGTATAGATGGACTAATAGACCAAGTCCCACACACCGCTAGAAGCCCAAATATTTTTTCAGAGCTAGATGCAGAAAAAAATTATATTCAATTTGCAACCTGCTGGAGGTCAGTATAGAAAGACTAATAGAACAAGTCCCACACACTGCTAGAAGCCCAAATATTTTTTCAGAGCTAAATGAAGAAAAAAATTATTTTTAATTTGCAACCTGATGGAGGTCAGTATAGATGGACTAATAGACCAAGTCCCACACACTGCTAGAAGCCCAAATATTTTTTCAGAGCTAGATGCAGAAAAAAATTATTTTTAATTTGCAACCTGATGGAGGTCAGTATAGATGGACTAATAGACCAAGTCCCACACACCGCTAGAAGCCCAAATATTTTTTCAGAGCTAGATGCAGAAAATTTTTTTATTCAATTTGCAACCTGATGGAGGTCAGTATAGATGGACTAATAGACCAAGTCCCACACACTGCTAGAAGCCCAAATATTTTTTCAGAGCTAGATGCAGAAAAAAATTATTTTTAATTTGCAACCTGATGGAGGTCAGTATAGATGGACTAATAGACCAAGTCCCACACACTGCTAGAAGCCCAAATATTTTTTCAGAGCTAGATGCAGAAAAAAATTATTTTTAATTTGCAACCTGATGGAGGTCAGTATAGATGGACTAATAGAACAAGTCCCACACGCTGCTAGAAGCCCAAATATTTTTTCAGAGATAAATGAAGAAAAAAATTATTTTTAATTTGCAACCTGATGGAGGTCAGTATAGATGGACTAATAGACCAAGTCCCACACACTGCTAGAAGCCCAAATATTTTTTCAGAGCTAGATGCAGAAAAAAAATATTTTTAATTTGCAACCTGATGGAGGTCAGTATAGATGGACTAATAGACCAAGTCCCACACACCGCTAGAAGCCCAAATATTTTTTCAGAGCTAGATGCAGAAAAAAATTATATTCAATTTGCAACCTGCTGGAGGTCAGTATAGAAGGACTAATAGAACAAGTCCCACACACTGCTAGAAGCCCAAATATTTTTTCAGAGCTAAATGAAGAAAAAATTTATTTTTAATTTGCAACCTGATGGAGGTCAGTATAGATGGACTAATAGACCAAGTCCCACACACTGCTAGAAGCCCAAATATTTTTTCAGAGCTAGATGCAGAAAAAAATTATATTCAGTTTGCAACCTGATGGAGGTCAGTATAGATGGACTAATAGAATGATGCTATGCCCAAAAGATTTTACTTCACTAGGTGCAGTAAAAAAATTGGTATTCTATACACAGGTGGTATATCTTGCAACACAGATAGGCTACTCCACTGACTAACACACTCTGCAATAGGCCAAAAAGGATTAGCTTTGCTAGATTCAGCCAAATGCTGTGAAAAAAACTTGCACAGCACTGGCACAGACCTGCCTGGCAAAAACTGATAGGAACTGATGTAACCTAGTCCTGAAAAGGACTCCAATTACAATTAGTCTTTACTCCCACAATCTATCTATTTAAGAGCACAGACCTGCCTGATAAATGTCGTAGGAAATGCTGTAACCTAGTCCTTAAAAGGACTGCAATCACAACTATTCCCTACTCCCAAGCTATCTGTATATTTGTGCGAAAATTGGCTTGAAATTAACAAGGTATAGCGCACACAGCAACAGCGGTGCCGTCTAACACGCAGCTGCAGCAGTGAGAAAATGGTGGCGACGGGGAAAACGGCTTGGTCTTATAGGGCAAGGACATGTGACATACACTGCCAATCACACATGCCCTTGCTTGTGTGAAAAAAAGCACTTCGCTCCGTGTGTGCGCTGCTGATAGGCTGACAGATTGCATCTCCCCACTGCAAATGCGGGAAAGAGAAAAAAAAATGGAGATCTTCATTGTTCCTGCAGAGATCCATCCCCTGCCCCTCCCCCCGCCCCGCTGTACACTCAAACTGCGTATTAACATTAATTTTCATCATTACTGAGAAAAAATCCAGTTATGATTTTGGTGCACGAACAGTTATCGAACATAACCTCGAACAGCCGAATTTTTCTCAAATTGTTCGTGTTCGTCGACCGGCTCGAACACCGCCCAAAACAGCTCGAATTTGAGATTGGCGAACAGTTCGAGTAGAACAACGCTCATCTCTAGTTATCAGTTCTTTGATACGGCTGACAACCGGGTCGCTGTCCTGGGTCTCCTTCCAACTGTGGTGAGGCAAAGGGTTTAACGTCTTACCACGATACCTCCAGGAGGTGCGCTGCTCGTGGACCATCCAATTTCTGTGGAAGGCAGGTAGCTCAATCTCCTCCAGGTCATCCACTTCTTATTCAGTGTCCGACTGGTGAGGCATTCTGGATAGGGCATCGGCATTGGCGTTCTTGTGGCCTGCCCGGTACTTGATGGTGAACTGATAGTTTGACAGCCGGGCCATCCAACGCTGCTCCATGGCTCCCAACTTGGCTGTCTCTAGATGTGTCAAGGGGTTGTTGTCAGTGTAAGCCGTGAACTTACTGGAGGTCAAGTAGTGCTTGAATCGTTCAGTGATGGCCCAGACCAAGGCCAGGAGCTCCAACTTGAAGGAGCTATAGTATTCTGGATTCCTCTCGGTCGGTCGAAGCTTCCTGCTGGCATAGGCAATCACCTTCTCTTTGCCATACTGCTTCTGGCTTAACACAGCTCCTAGTCCCACGTTGCTGGCATCAGTATACAGCAGGAAAGGTTGGCTGTAGTCAGGGTAGGCCAGGATTTCTTCGCCAGTCAGGATCTCTTTCATCACTGCAAAGGACTCAGCCTGCTCTTTACCCCACTGGAAGGGGGGGTTTTTGCCTCTGTGGGACTGTCCTACCAGGAGATCTTGCAAAGGCGCTGCCTTCTTGGTGTAGTCCTTTACAAACCTCTGGTAATACCCGACCAGTCCCAGGAACTGACGTACCTCCTTGAGATTCATCGACTCCGGCCATTTCTGGATGGCAGTGACCTTCTCCGGGTCTGGTGCTACTCCTTCTGGACTGACGATGTGCCCCAGGTACTGAACCTTCCGTTTGAGCAGGTGGCACTTGGAAGGCTTCAATTTCATCCCATACCGGAACAATGCTTCAAATACCTCCGCCAGTTGCTTCAAATGGTCCTCATACGTCTTGGAGTACACTATCACGTCATCCAGGTATAGCAGCACAGTCTCGAAGTTACGGTGTCCCAAACAGCACTCCATCAATCTCTGGAACATTCCAGGAGCGTTGCAGAGTCCGAACGGCATACTGTTGAACTCGCAGAGTTCCATCGGGGTAGTGAAGGCCATCTTCTCCCGGTCCTCTTCAGCTACTGCTACTTGCCAGTACCCACTAGTGAGGTCAAGGGTGGAGAAGTAATTTGCAGACTTTAATGCAGCCAGGAATTCCTCTATACGGGGCAAAGGGTATGCATCTTTATGTGTTATGCAATTTACCTGTCTGTAATCTACACACATTGTCATTCTTCCATCCTTTTTCCTGACCAGGACCAGGGGAGCTGCCCAGGGGCTACAGCTATCTCTTATTACCCCTGCCCTCTTCATGTCATGCAACATTTCCTTCGCTTTCTGGTAGTGTGCTGGTGGGATTGGCCTGTAATGTTCTTTGATGGGTGGATGGTCACCTGTGGGTATATGGTGTTGTACCCCTTTAATCCTCCTGAAATCAAGTGGGTGTTTGCTGAATACTCTCTCGTATTCCTGAACCACCCTGTGTACACCCTGTTTCTGATGGACAGGAGTGGCGTCAGTCCCAACATGGAGCTGTTGACACCAATCCCCCACCTGGGTTTCTGAGTCGTTATCCTCCACTCTGTCTGGTGAGGTTAAGGACTCCACTGTGTGGATAGCGTTGTTATTTACAGTGTACAATGTGGCAACAGTGGCATATCGTGGTAATTTGACTTCATCCTCTCCATAGTTTAGGAGGCGTACGGGCACCCTCCCATTGCGTACATCCACTACCCCTCTGGTAGTTAAGAGTGAAGGCCTGTGCTCCGAACTAGTGAGCTCCACTACCGCCTGATAGTTCTGTCCTTTGAGACCTATTGCTGCCCTACACCAAATCAGCATTTCACTCATCGGGGGAATCACAATGGGTATCGGGTCTGTCACCCGTACATTACCAATTTCACCACCTGTTAGCTTTACCTGTTGCTGGTACATAAGGGCTTGGATCTCTTTCTGGAGCACCCTCCTCTGCCCTGGCTTGGCAGTGTCAGCCATCTGTTGGAGCAAGAATAACACTTCTCCCAAACAGTTACCAACAACATTAGTACCAAGTATCATGTACAAGTCTGTATCATCAGGATTAGTCTCTACTACAATTAGTCCCTGGTCCTTCAGTTCCACTCTTCCCACCTTTACTGCCACATCCTTAACCCCGACTAGGTTAAGGGGAAGGCCATTGGAGGCATACACGGAAAGGTTTGGAGCTGGCAGGTGAAGTTCGTCTATGGCCCACAACCTTTTGTAGAGGACATCTGGCATAATGGTTACCTGAGATCCAGTGTCCAGCAGGGCAGGTGTCGCGATGCCATCCAGCACAATGGACAGGAAAGGTCTTCCTCCCACAAACCGATGGTACCAGTTTGATGAGCCTGCTTGATTTACTCCTGGGTGTCGGCCCTCGGCCCCATGGTTTGCTCGTTTAAAGGACAGTTCCGCGCTGTGTGGCCTGCCTTCTGGCAGCGATAGCAGATGAACTCTCCTGGAGGGCGACGTTGGTCGTTGGTCCTCCCACGGGGTGGTGGTGTCCTCCTATAGGGCGGCGTTGTCCTCCTTCTTCTTCTCATCCAGGGGACATCCTCAGGGCTGTCGGCGAGTAGTATCCTTCCTTCCGGCTCGGGCTCCTCCTGTAGCTGCAGGGTGCTCAGGACAGTAGCCAGGATTTTACTTAACTGGCGCACTTCAGAGCGTAGGCTGTCCAGCTTGCTAGGAGGCACTGTTTGAATCTTTGTTTCAGCCGTTAATGAAGGAGCAGTGGGTGCTGCGGGCACTGGGGTGGCCCCACCCTGGTAATGCTGGATAGCAGTTTCTGATGTTTCCAGGGGCTGCAGACCCTTTATAGCCATGTCCTTAAGGGTGTCAAAGGTGGCATCCGGATTGTCTAAGGCCCACCACCATACAGTTCTGCTCTCCTCCTGGGACCTCAACCCCCGGATGAACTGTTCCGTCAGCATTTTATTTTCATTTTGTATGCTGGCTGGACTAACCTGTTTCAGGGCCCGCAGGCCTTCCTGTACGCGCCAGGCGTAGTCCCGGACACTGTCCTCAGGTTTCTGGACACAGTGGTAGAACCTCATTCGGAGATCTGTCTCAGTGCGGTTTTCAAACACAGTTAGCAATCTCTTAAAGATGATGGATACTGATTCCTGGTCTGCGGCTGGCCAGGTTTCAAATTCCCGCTCTGCGGCACCAGTCAATTGTCCCCGCACAACAGCGGCTCTCTGCTTACCAGTCATAGAATACATGTCCAGCACACCGCATATTTTTCTCTTGAATCCGGACAGGGTGTCTGGTTTGCCATTACACTGGGGAAGCCATTTCGCTCCAGGGATATACAGCAGGGCCATGGGTATCAACGGAGTCACGACCCCTGCTGGTGGAGCGGCCGCTCCGGCCTGTGCGCGCCGGGCGCAGGTTGGGCATCTGGAGCGTTAACTGGTGCTCCGGCGACTTGCTGGTCGTCGGCCATTTTTGCGCCCCCCAAGTGAACCGGAGCCTACCTTCTTCACTTTCTTTTTCAGGTAGGCCGCAGCTCCGCGGGCGACGGTCTTCTTCCAGAACCTTGCGTCGCTCGCGTCTGACGTCAGAGCGTCCTCTCGGCTCCTTCCAGGACCTGACGCTTCCTGGTTTGACGTCAGGGGCAGGGTGTGTCCTGGGCTTCGCGTGCTTCCAGCGGTTACTCCTCTCTGATTCCCGCGGTGACGCCCCTCTTCTTCCCGCGTGGCGAAAGGAAGATGGCGGACAATGGCGGGAAATCTTGGGAATGGCAGGAAAACTTCGCCACAGTGAGTACTACAGTCTTTTAAGGCGCACAGTACCAGGTGGCAATGGGCACGGAATCCTGTTCATGACGCCAAGGCTGACGTGCCCCCTGGGCCGTGGGGTACTCGGCAGCCAGGCCTCTGGTTTCCGGGGGATATCACGGTGGCTGGCCCGGTCCGTGACCCAGGGCGGTCAGTAAAAAGGGGAAGCTTTACAGGGGATTTGGGAAAGTGTTCGTGACGCCACCTGTGGATTGCGGCTAGAGGGAGCCGTCACTGCAGAGCAATCCTCTAGAGCTGGTGTTATGGCAGCAGGGATGGTGTGGCTCTCCACAGGTAGAGCTAGCTCCAGGGCAGCGTGGGGTGTAATGGATGGTGGTGCAGGGGAGAGACGGCAGGACGGTCCCGGAGGAAAGACGGACACTCACACGGGGGTAAGCTTCAGTACCTTTACTGGTGATGCTGCAGGCACGGTCCAGGGTACTCCAGGCGAAGGGCGCACTTTTGTACTCTCCCCAGTGAGCGGGTACAGGTCCTCCTGATCTGTTGCTTTATTCTCTAAGCTTTTGACCTGCCTGGAGCTAGGCCTAGCTTGGTTCCTGTCTCTCTTTGCACCTGCTGACCTGGTGGTAGGGCCTTCTCTTTGGAGATCACTCTACCTGGATGCTGGGACCTCCGTGACTCCTAGCCCTGGTACTGTAATCAGTGTTTGGTGAACCTGGGGCATGTAGTCCTCCAGGGGTTCCGGTGGTTCCTACTGGATATAAAGAGTCCCTGTAGGCCCGGACCCGGTGTCCGGTATATATATCGGAGTGAGCCTGGTATGCTCCTCTGCCCCCTTGCTACTTCTTCCTTCTCCTCTAGCCTTCGGCCCACTCAAGGCCCTCACTAGGCCTTCACACGTGCTGTAGGTCTTGGCTCGCCTAAGCACTGCAGCCAGCTTGCTGCCTCTTCGCTGCTCTCTGAGCGTCAGCACGCTCTCTGCTCAACTCTGTGCTCTGTCCCTCTCTGTCTCTAAGCAGGAACTAATCTCTGCTGCCTGGCTCCATCCTCCCTATATATATCCCTAACGGGCTCCCTCTGCTGGTCTGAGGTGGTAGGGTGGAGGTGTGTGAATGTGTGAGGGCCTCTTGTGGAGAGTCCATCCATGCACCCTTCTGGGTTCTGTGGCACCAATGCGCAACAGGGTGCCACATTCTCTCTCCACAACTTTACCCCTGACATGTCTGGCGTGCTCCTTGGTTTTCATGATGTTGTGTGATACCTAATGTTCTCCAACAAATCTCTGAGGCCTTCACAGAACTGCTGTAGTTATACTGAGAATAAATTATACACAGGTGGACGTAATTTACTAATTATGTGACTTCTGGAGCCAATTGGTTACTCAGGATTTTATTTCAGGGTATCAGGCTACAGGGGCTGAATACAAACACACATCACAATTTTCAGATGTATATTTTTAAAGTATTTAGAAAACTATGTATCATTTCCTTTACACTTCACAAATACTTGCTACTTTGTGTTGGTATATCACATAAAATCCTAATAAAATACATTTAAGTTTGTGGGTGTAGTGTCAAAAAATGAGAAAAAGTTCACTGGGTATAAATACTGTAACACCTATGTCTGTTCCCCTGCATGGTTTCCCTTCCCCCTCCATGCAGGGAAGCCGACATACTCACCACTCTGGCCACGTGATGTGTTCCCAGGCATGCCCCTTGCTTCCTGTGTCTGTGTCCTGGTAGCACGCATAGTGCACGCGCTCCCCTGTTCTTAATGGGGCAGTGTGCACACCTGCTAAGTTGCCTCCAGCCAATGGCTGGGAGACACCTTGTATAAAAGGCACCCTCCGCAATAGGGAGGTGCCTGAGAAACATTGAATCATTAGTGAGTGAAGTGTACTTCTACTGAGCTGTTAGGTCCCCTAGTCCTTGTGTGGCTAAGTCCTGAACCTTAACTCCTGGTCCGTGTGTGGCCAGTGCCTGAACCTCATTCTGACCCACTTATCGCCATGGCCCCGGCCCGCCGTCCTCTGCTCCTCCTCCTGGCTCTCCTTACCTGCTCACCTAGGGTGTGCACACCAAGCGCAGATCCCTGCGCACTGTGCTTAGGGCGCACGCATTCTCCCTGCTTCTTAAAGTGGCCGCGCGCATCATCCTAAAATGTCCCCGGCCAATGGAAGGAGGACATCTGCTATTTAAGGCACCTCCTCCAAAATGGAGGTGCCTGTGCAATATTGTGGTCTGTTTGCATTAAACGGCCTCTCCAGTCCTCAGGTCCCTGTGCTGCCCGCCAGCCTGTCTATCAGCTGTGCCCGCCAGCCTGTCTATCTGCCTTGCCTGCCAGCCTGTCTATCTGCCGTGCCTGTCAGCCTGTCTATCTGCCGTTTCCGCCAGCCTGTCTATCAGCCCTGCCCGCCAGCCTGACTACCAGCCATGCCCGCCTGCCTGACTACCAGCTGTTACTGCCTGTCTGTCTTCTAACGCTGCCAGTCCATCCGCCGTGCCTGTCATCTTCGGCTGTCAGTTCCGTGGGATTCGACTGCTCTCACACGAGGTCGGTCCCAGAGTTGAATCTGATCCAACTTCCCAGTCCCTCATTGGTTCACGGAGTCGACTAAGCCGCCGTGTAGCCAGGTTCGGTCCAGGTTGGTACTTAGTTATGCCCCTCTGGTTCCTTCTTGTACCACGGCACAGTGGTTCCACCATCCAGACCCGTAACAGCATCCAGTGACTTCGGACCTGCAGGCCTTCCTGGTGGACTTGTGAAAGGTCTTCGATGAGCTGATTCTAGAATCTTCTGCAACAACTTCCCTTCCCAGCTTCCAGGAGCAGACCAGAGAGGTGACACAGGTGAGAAGACTGTCACATCTTGCCTCGTCCTTCCAGAGACCACCTGCTCCCCAGCCTGTAAAGGCAGCTATCCATGAAGATCTATAGTAGTTGGCTGGCTGAGCAGAAGCTGGAACTCTGTCATGAGAAGGGATTGCGGTATTGCTGCTGTTGTATGGAATATCCCGGCTGTCTTTGTCCTGTGAAGTCTGAAAAACTCCAAAGCCTTGGGCCAGTAGGAGAGGCTACTCTTGGTAAGAGTATTCTCTCTCCACCTATGACTGTGATTGTATCCATGTTATGTGGAGAGTAAACTTTGGTCCGGCAAGAAAGTTCTTACTGCAAGCAATGGAAAATCAGGGTGTTTTTAAGGGAAAAGACAAGCCCTACCCAAGAACAGCCAAGAAGTAATTTCTGAACAACTAGAGCTCCAGATTGGTGCATTGCATATAGAGATGGAGAAGGTCACCTTTAATGTGCTGTCTGTTTTTTCCTTTGGTCGTCCAGAGCTGAGAACTCAAGTTCCCATTCTAGTCTGGAAACCCCAAGAGGTGCTTCATTGGGGACACTGGAGTCAGAAGAGTTGTCTGGTCTCCATACGTCTAGTTCAGCCATCAGTGCCTCCATCTTCTCTGTCAGGTCGGCTAGTCGCTGAGTTGCTATGTGCTGGCGTTACCGAAGGAAGGGATGTGCTGTTCCCCGAGAGATAATTGCTGTTCAGCTGTTTGTTTTGCATATCTTAGAAAATGAGTTCTGAATTTGTTTGTTACCTGCTAAATGTATTAACTTGCTACGTCGCCATCTTCTGGCCAGTATTTGTTTACCACTCACTCTTGTTCATTTCAATTAAGTTGGGTTAAACTGGGTGTGGCTTCACATGGTGGTTGGTGGGTCACTTGGTCTTGGCAGCCACTTTATAGCCAGAGTTACTATGAGACAGGAACCACTTACTGGGCTTTCAAAGTTATGACTAGCAGCAAGCAACATCAGTGGCTTCAGTGAAAGTTACAGGATTGTACCATCAAGTATTATTTCTGTATCCAGTTTTAAATAAACCCAAGTCTTGACTTACACTCTCGCTGTGGTTCTACATTCAAGTTTACAGACGCTGAGCCTGCACTGGTCCTGTCTGCTCCGCATCTTGGATGTGGAGGTAAGGGAAAACATCTCACAGCATCTTATCTATCAGCTACACCTCCAATCACCTTATATGGAGACAGAACAAGGGAAGAGGAGGCAATGTCCCCACACAGTCTTGACGATTGTTCCAAAGATCTGCTCCCAGGAACCTCTCCGCCTCGAGGACATGCCGTCTTGGAGACCAGGCTGAAGTTTATAAAGTTTATCACAAAGTCTGTGTTTTTTATTTGTCCAACCTTTTTTTAAGGATTGACCACAGGTTCTCAATGGGATTGGAATCTTGAATTTTCTGTCCATGGACCGAAAATGTCAATGTTTTGTTCACCAAGCCACTTAAAGCACCAAATTGCTAAAGCATTGTCGGCCAGTAAGAATTTGTCCCAGAAGCATGCCAGCATGCCAGTGCAAATTGCAGAAGTTTTGAAAAATAAGGGTCAAGACTGTAAATATTCTTTGCATAAATTTCATGTATTTGTAAATAGAAGTTTACAGCTATATGAAAAAGTTTGGGCACCCCTATTAATCTTAAGCTTAATGTTTTATAAAAATTTGTGTTTTTGCAACAGCTATTTCAGTTTGATATATGTAATAACTGTTGGACACAGTAATGTTTCTGCCTTGAAATGAGGTTTATTGTACTAACATAAAATGTGCAATCTGCATTCAAACTAAATTTGACAGGTGCATAAGTATGGGCACCTCACCAGAAAAGTGACATTAATATTTAGTAGATCCTCCTTTTGCAAAAATAACAGCCTCTAGTCGCTTCCTGTAGCTTTTAATGAGTTCCTGGATCCTGGATAAAGGTATTTTTGACCATTCCTCTTTACAAAACAATTCCAGTTCAGTTAAGTTTGATGGTCGCCGAGCATGGACAGCCCTCTTCAAATGATCCCACAGATGTTCAATGATATTCAGGTCTGGGGACTGGGATGGCCATTCCAGAACATTGTAATTGTTCCTCTGCATGAATGCCTGAGTAGATTTGGAGCGGTGTTTTGGATCATTGTCTTGCTGAAAGACCCATCCCCTGCGTAATTTCAACTTTATCACTGATTCTTGAACATTATTGTCATGAATCTGCTGATACTGAGTGGAATCCATGCGTCCCTCAACTTTAACAAGATTCCCGGTGCCGGCATTGGCCACACAGCCCCAAAGCATGATGGAACCTCCACCAAATTTTACTGTGGGTAGCAAGTGTTTTTCTTGGAATGCTGTGTTTTTTTGCCGCCATGCATAACGCCTTTTTGTATGACCAAACAACTCAATCTTGGTTTCATCAGTCCACAGGACCTTCTTCCAAAAAGAAATTGGCTTCCCCAAATGTGCTTTTGCATACCTCAGCCGACTCTGTTTGTGGTGTGCTTGCAGAAACGGCTTCTTTCGCATCACTCTCCCATACAGCTTCTCCTTGTGCAAAGTGCGTTGTATAGTTGACCGATGCACAGTGACACCATCTGCAGCAAGTTGATGCTGCAGCTCTCAGGAGGAGGTCTGAGGATTGTCCTTGACTGATCTCACCATTCTTCTTCTCTGCCTTTCTGATGTTTTTCTTGGCCTGCCACTTCTGGCCTTAACAAGAACTGTCCCTGTGTTCTTCCATTTCCTTACTATGTTCCTCACAGTGGAAACTGACAGATTAAATCTCTGAGACAGCTTTTTGTATCCTTCCCCTGAACAACTATGTTGAATAATCTTTGTTTTCAGAGCATTTGACAGTTGTTTTGAGGAGCCCATGATGCCACTCTTCAGAGGAGATTCAAACAGGAGAACAACTTGCAAGTGGCCACTTTAAGTAGCTTTTCTCATGATTGCATATACCTGGCTATGAAGTTGAAAGCTCAATGAGGTTACAAAACCAAAAAAAAGTGCTTTAGTAAGTCAGTAAAAAGTAGGTAGGAATATTTAAAATAAGAAAATGATAAGGGTGCCCATACTTATGCACCTGTCAAATTTTGTTTGAATGCAGATTGCACATTTTCTGTTAGTACAATAAACCTCATTTCAAGGCAGAAACATTACTGTGTCCAACAGTTATTACATATATCAAACTGAAATAGCTGTTGCAAAAACACCAATTTTTATAAAACATTAAGCTTAAGATTAATAGGGGGGCCCAAACTTTTTCATATAACTGTAAATACCAATAATTGTACTCAGTAACCATAGAAACATCTAAATAAAAAAAAACTGTTTGTGTCAAAATTTTTGATATAATATTTACACATTAAACTACATTCTATATCATCACAATATCCTTCAGTCCTTCACATACAGTATGGGTGAAAAGTGAAGCTTACCCTTTTTACAATTTCCCCATGAAAGCATTCACTGGCTTACGACGACTTAAAGTCGATCCCTATCTTTTATCATCATGTTGATGTAAGGTAAAGAATAGAGATGAGCGGTGTTCGACTAGAACTGTTCGCCAATCTCAAATTCGAGCTGTTTTGGGCGGTGTTCGAGTTGTTCGACGAACCCGAACGATTTGCAAAAAATTCGGCTGTTCGAGGTTATGTTCGATAACTGTTCGTGCACCAAAAGCGTGTCCTGCATGTCTGGTGCTATTTAGAGCACCAATCATGCAGGGATTGTCTGCCACTCACTGTAATGCCACAGCCATGGTGGTTGTGGCATTACAGTGATTGCCCAAATCGATGGGAACAGTGCCAACAGTGAAACATGAAAAGCCGGCAATTCAGCAGCGGCATACACCGGTACCCGACAATTTAGAACCGAAAGAATAGAGCTTCACACATAGATTAGATAGATATAAACATGTCAGCCACATATATACGAAGTACAGTGAAAGTGCTGCTTACTGTACTTGTCATTTAGCGTAAAGGATTTATCAAAAAAAATGATAGTGTTTTCATGCACCGTCTCTTTAAAAAAGCCGGCCGGCAATTCAGCATCTGTACCCGACAATTTAGAATAGAAGGAATAGAGAATCACACATAGATTAGATAGATAGAAACATGTCAGTCACATATATATGAAGTACAGTGACAGTGTTGATTACTGTACTTGTCATTTAGTGTAAAGGATTTATCAAAAAAAATAATAGTGTTTTCATGCACCGTCTCTTTAAAAAAGTCGGCCGGCAATTCAGCATCTGTACCCAACAATTTAGAATAGAAGGAATAGAGAATCACACATAGATTAGATAGATAGAAACATGTCAGTCACATATATATGAAGTACAGTGACATTGTTGCTTACTGTACTTGTCATTTAGTGTAAAGGATTTATTAAAAAAAATAATAGTGTTTTCATGCACCGTCTCTTTAAGAAAGCCGGCCGGCAATTCAGCATCTGTACCCGACAATTTATAACAGACAGAATAGAGCTTCACACATAGATTAGATAGATAGAAACATGTCAGTCACATATATAAGAAGTACAGTGATAGTGTTGGTTACTGTACTTGTCATTTAGTATTAAAATAAAGGATTTATTATTAAAAAAATTGGCGTGGGGTTCCCCTTAATTTTAGGCTCTAGCGGAGGTTAAGCAGACAGCTGGGGCAGATGTTTGAAGCCTGGGAAGGGGGTAATACCCACGGAGCTTCCCAGGCTACTAATATCAGCCCCCAGCTGAATACATAGCCTTTACTAGCTATTAAAATGGGGGACCCCCCAAAAAAATGACGTCGGGTCCCCCCTAATTTAATAGCTAGCAAAGGCTAGGCAGACAGCTGGGGGCTGATATTAGTAGCCCAGGAAGGGAGCCATGAATATTGGCCCCCTCCCAGGCTAGAAACACCAGCCGTCAGCCGCCCCAGAAATGGCGCATTCATAGGATGCGCCAATTCTGGCACTTAGCCTCGCTCTTCCACGCTGCCCTGGTGCGGTGGCAGGGGGTAATAGGGCTGGGGTTGATGTCAGCTTATAATGCCAGCTGACATCAAGCCCAGGTTAGTAATGGAGAGGCGTCTATAAGACACCCCCATTACTAACCCCATAGTCAAAGTTAAAAAAAACACAAACACCCAGAATAAAGTCCTTTAATTGAAATAAAGACACAATTCTTTATTGTTCTAAATTAAACCATACTTACCGTCACGCCCATTCCAGCTGAAGCCAACGATCTCCTGTAATAAAAATAAAATAATAAAGCAACCTCATCCTTACCTTTCCATGGTTCCCACGACAGCTTCAGCTCTGCTACATCGAGATGACAGGCTGGACCGCAGCAGAACGCTGCCATCCAGCCTGTCATCCCGCAGACACTGAGAAGAGCAGGCTTGCTTGCGCTCCACATTGTCTCTCTGTGACGGCATAAAGATGAGCCGAGGTCATGTCCAATGATCTCAGCTCACCTCATGCACGTCACTTACAGCGTGGGAGAATTCTCACGCTGAAGCGCTGAGTGCAGGAGAATTTTCCCACGCTGTCAGTGAGGTGCATGAGGTGAGCTGAGTTCATTGGACATGACCTCGGCTCATCTGGATGCCGTCACAGCGAGACACTGAGGAGCGCAAGCAAGCCTGCGCTTCTCAGTGTCTGCGGGATGACAGGCTGGATGGCGGCGTTCTGCTGCGGTCCAGCCTGTCATCTCGATGTAGCAGAGCTGAAGCTGTCGTGGGAACCATGGAAAGGTAAGGATGAGGTTGGTTTATTATTTTTCTTTTATTGCAGGAGATCGTTGGCTTCAGCTGGAATGGGCGTGATGGTAAGTATAGTTTAATTTAGAACAATAAAGAATTGTGTGTTTATTTCAATTAAAGGACTTTATTCTGGGTGTTGTGTTTTTTTTAAATACTTTACTAGAAATTCATGGCGGTCATGTCTAATACTGGCGTGACCCCATGAATTTTGGGCTTGGGGCCAGCTGATAATGCCAAGCTGGCCCTAACCCCTTTATTACCCAGTGAGCCACCGCACCAGGGCCCTGGATGAGTTGGGTACAGCGCCAGAAGATGGCGCTTCTATGAACGCGCCATTTTCCGGGGTGGCTGCGGACTGCAATTTGCAGCGGGGGGGGCCCAGAAAGCTTGGGCCTCCCTGCGCTGCAGATTCCAGCCCCCAGCTGCCTAGTTGTACCTGGCTGGACACAAAAATAGGGCGAAGCCCCACGTATTTTTTTTTTAATTATTTCATGAAATTCATGAAATAATTAAGAAAAAAAGGCCTTCTCTATATTGTTGTGTCCGGCCAGGTACAAATAGGCAGCTGGTGGTTGGGGGCAGCCCGTTCCTGCCTTCTGTACCTGGCTGGACACAAATATAGTGCGAAGCCCCACTTCAATTTTTTTTAATTATTTCAGGAAATTCATGAAATAATTTAAAAAAAATTGACGTGGGGCTTCGCACTATATTTGTGTCCAGTCAGGTGCAGCAGGCAGGAACGGGCTGCCCCCAACCACCAGCTGCCTATTTGTACCTGGCCGGACACAACAATATAGGGAAGGCCTTTTTTTCTTAATTATTTCATGAAATAATTTAAAGAAAATTGACGTGGGGCTTCGCCCTGTTTTTGTGTCCAGCCAGGTACAACTAGGCAGCTGGGGGCTGGAATCCGCAGCGCAGGGAAGACCAAGCTTTCTGGGCCACCCCCGCTGCAAATTGCAGTCCGCAGCCACCCCGGAAAATGGCGCGTTCATAGAAGCGCCATCTTCTGGCGCTGTACCCAACTCATCCAGGGCCCTGATGCGGTGGCTCACTGGGTAATAAAGGGGTTAGGGCCAGCTTGGCATTATCAGCTGGCCCTAAGCCCAAAATTCATGGGGTCACGCCAATATTAGACATGACCACCATGAATTTTTAGTAAAGTATTTAAAAAAAACACAACACCCAGAAAAAAGTCCTTTAATTGAAATAAACACACAATTCTTTATTGTTCTAAATTAAACCATACTTACCGTCACGCCCATTCCAGCTGAAGCCAACGATCTCCTGCAATAAAAGAAAAATAATAAACCAACATCATCCTTACCTTTCCATGGTTCCCATGACAGCTTCAGCTCTGCTACATCGAGATGACAGGCTGGACCGCAGCAGAACGCCGCCATCCAGCCTGTCATCCCGCAGACACTGAGAAGCGCAGGCTTGCTTGCGCTCCACAGTGTCTCTCTGTGAGGGCATCCAGATGAGCCGAGTTAATGTCCAATGAACTCGGCTCACCTCATGCATGTCACTGACAGCGTGGGAAAATTCTCCTGCACTCAGCGCTTCAGCGTGGGAGAATTCTCACACTGAAGCGCTGAGTGCAGGAGAATTCTCCCACGCTGTCAGTGACGTGCAGGAGGTGAGCTGAGTTCATTGGACATGAGCTCACCTTATGCACGTCACTGACAGCGTGGGAAAATTCTCCTGCACTCAGCGCTTCAGCGTGGGAGAATTCTCACGCTGAAGCGCTGAGTGCAGGAGAATTCTCACACGCTGTCAGTGACGTGCAGGAGGTGAGCTGAGTTCATTGGACATGAGCTCACCTTATGCACGTCACTGACAGCGTGGGAGAATTCTCCTGCACTCAGCGCTTCAGCGTGAGAATTTTCCCACGCTGTCAGTGACGTGCATGAGGTGCGCCGAGTTCATTGGACATGAACTCGTCTCATCTTTATGCCGTCACAGAGAGACAATGTGGAGCGCAAGCATGCCTGCGCTTTTCAGTGTCTGCGGGATGACAGGCTGGATGGCAGCGTTCTGCTGCGGTCCAGCCTGTCATCTCGATGTAGCAGAGCTGAAGCTGTCGTGGGAACCATGGAAAGGTAAGCATGATGTTGCTTTATTATTTTTCTTTTATTGCAGGAGATCGTTGGCTTCAGCTGGAATGGGCGTGATGGTAAGTATGGTTTAATTTAGAACAATAAAGGATTGTGTCTTTATTTCAATTATAGGACTTTATTCTGGGTGTTTGTGTTTTCTTTTAACTTTGACTATGGGGTTAGTAATGGGGGTGTCTTATAGACGCCTCTCCATTACTAACCTGGGCTTGATGTCAGCTGGCATTATAAGCTGACATCAACCCCAGCCCTATTACCCCCTGCCACCGCTACAGGGCAGCGTGGAAGAGCGAGGCTAAGTGCCAGAATTGGCGCATCCTATGAATGCGCCATTTCTGGGGCGGCTGACGGCTGGTGTTTCTAGCCTGGGAGGAGGCCAATATTCATGGCTCCCTTCCTGGGCTATTAATATCAGCCCCCAGCTGTCTGCCTAGCCTTTGCTAGCTATTAAATTAGGGGGGACCCCACATCATTTTTTTGGGGGGGTCCCCCATTTTAATAGCTAGTAAAGGCTATGTATTCAGCTGGGGGCTCATATTAGTAGCCTGGGAAGCTCCGTGGGTATTACCCCCTTCCCAGGCTTCAAACATCTGCCCCAGCTGTCTGCTTAACCTCCGCTAGAGACTAAAATTAAGTGGAACCCCACGCCAATTTTTTTTAATAATAAATCCTTTATTTTCATACTAAATGACAAGTACAGTAACCAACACTATCACTGTACTTCATATATATGTGACTGACATGTTTCTATCTATCTAATCTATGTGTGAAGCTCTATTCTGTCTGTTATAAATTGTCGGGTACAGATGCTGAATTGCTGGCTGGCTTTTTTAAAGAGACGGTGCATGAAAACACTATTATTTTTTTTAATAAATCCTTTACACTAAATGACAAGTACAGTAAGCAACACTGTCACTGTACTTCATATATATGTGACTGACATGTTTCTATCTATCTAATCTATGTGTGAAGCTCTATTCTGTCTGTTATAAATTGTCGGGTACAGATGCTGAATTGCCGGCCGGCTTTTTTAAAGAGACGGTGCATGAAAACACTATTATTTTTTTTAATAAATCCTTTACACTAAATGACAAGTACAGTAATCAACACTGTCACTGTACTTCATATATATGTGACTGACATGTTTCTATCTATCTAATCTATGTGTGATTCTCTATTCCTTCTATTCTAAATTGTCGGGTACAGGTGCTGAATTGCCGGCCGGCTTTTTTAAAGAGACAGTGCATGAAAACACTATTATATTTTTTAATAAATCCTTTACACTAAATGACAAGTACAGTAAGCAACACTGTCACTGTACTTCATATATATGTGACTGACATGTTTCTATCTATCTAATCTATGTGTGAGGCTCTATTCCTTCTTGTCTAAATTGTCGGGTACCGGTGTATGCCGCTGCTGAATTGCCGGCCGGCTTTTTTAAAGAAAGCGTCTTCTGAGCAGTTTGTCAGCTTTTGGACACCTTTGAAGGTGTTTTCTATGTGTTTCTATGTGTTTTTGTTTGCCTGCCATTGGTTTTAACGGTGTTCGACGGTGTTCTAAGGTGTTCGACGAACCGAACCGAACCCGAACACTACGGGGGTGGCTCAACACTAGTAAAGAAACATATGTGGCTGATAAAATCCCTAATGTATTTTTATAGCTCCGTTTTCCGATACAGAGCTCTACATCTTCTTCAACCTCTGCATCTCCTCCTCTCAGTATTCAACAGTAATATATCACGTTTATACATATTAAGGCTCATAAAAGCAAACACAAAACAATTTAATGAGATGAAATGTCATCTGTTATAAATGGGCTTGTTATTTGTTCAGATTCTTCCCACGGTACAGGAAGATCCCTGGTACTGAATCTAGAAAGGAATAAATTGTCAGAACGGTTAGATGCTCCATTTGCTATATTAGTAACAACAAAACAAATAGAAAATTCTGTAGAAAAAGGAATTTAGAAAGAACAATCTTATGCTGCCCCCAACTTCTTCCCACACAGCATGCTGCACAAATCACTTTATTTTCTATAGCTGAGGGGAAAATGACCTTATATTACTGAGTGTATTTTGGACTGAAATAGTGAATCACATGATAATTTGCTCCCTGGTTCATTTCTTTTCATTTTCTTTTCAGTTTTTCATGATTTTAAGATAAGATTCAGATTCAACTGCAAAGTTTGCAGTTGAGAAAAAAGATAAGATAAATATGTATGAAATATTGTAGGTAAATAGATGATAGGCAAACAATAGATAGATGGATAGATACATAGATAGTTGATTAGATTAAGGGCTCGGACAAATGCTGTCTGATGTTTTATCGGATAGCACTCGGACCAATGTTATTCAATTGATCAGTGCTGCAGAAAAAAACTGCATCATGCTGTGATTTCACTTTGAAATTGGATACCACTCACCCATTCAAGTTTATGGGTGTGTGGTAATCATCAGACTGCACTCTGATGACATCCGAGTGCAGCCTGACTTCCGCGGCCTCACAAAAATTAGAAAAGAGAAATTTTGTTTGCCATCTTCTCCTCATTCGGGAGAATTAGACCACAATATGATGATAAAATCCAGATTCGGCCCGACTATTTCTCATAAGAGAATCAATGGTTGTGTGAGCAAGCCTTAATAATTAGAATAACCAAATGATTAGATTAGATTGCTAGATTACTACAGAGCTAGGGTCACACAACCATTTTTCTCTCATCTGGGAAAATCGGTGCAATTATGTTGTTCACACTCTGATCAGACTTTGATCAGATTGTTATCCGAATTTGATCCGATTTTCTCCGATCGGGAGAGTAACAAAACAATTCTCCATCTCCACCATTCAGTCTGTCCATGAAAATCAAACTGCACTCAGATACCATCCGAGTGTGGTCTGATTTTTTTCCATGAACCCATAGACATGAATGGCAGAGTGCAATCCGATAATCGTAGGCAAATCGTGCATTTTGGATTACCATATTTTTTGGACTATAAGGCAGAGTGCCAACGATATGGATTTAACGCATTTCTGCGGCGGCATTTCTGCCGCATAAACACATTAAAATCGCTTGTTAAGAGGTCTGGGATGTATCCCAATGATAATCCGCATGTGCTATGCACATGCTGTGGAAGTTTCCGTTGCGGATTATCATTGCGTAAAAATCCGCAGCACAACCAATTTGGGTGTGATTTTGCGGCGAAATCGTGCCCATTGACTTGCATTGAACCTCATAATATCCTCATGTATACATGCGGATGTTATGCGGTTCAATCCGCGGATGGTAACCGGGTCTGGCGAAGGGGAGACTCTCCTCCAACCTGGGTACCATGGTACCTGCAAGTTAAAAAAGAATTATAAAGTAAAAAATAAAAAAAAATATTTATAGTCACCTCTCCGGCGGCCCCCTGTCTCCTCCCGGCCGCGTCCTCTCTCTCCTCAGCGTCCCGCGGTGTACTGGCGGGACCTGCGGTGACGTCATTTAGTCAGCTGATGGTCACGCGACCGCTGACGTCAGCAGTCAGGTGATGGTCGTGTGACCATCAGCTGACTAAATGACATCACCGCATGTCCTGCCTGTACACCGCGGGACGCCGATGAGAGAGAACGCTGCCGGGAGGAGACCGGGAGCCGCCGGAGAGGTGAATATAAGGTTTTTTATTTCTTTTTACTTTTGAATTATTTTTTTTACTTTAGATGCAGCATTTCATAGTAGAAGTTTCCTCTAAGTTGGTCACACAATATAAATCCATGCCAGTTGCATGGATTTATATTGTGTGACCAACTTGTCAAGCCCTTTTCCAAGTGATGCTCAAAATCGCTTGGAAAAAACGCATGCATATACTCATGTAAAAATGCTGAAAAAACGCATGTAAAATCCGCATGCGTTTTTTCAGCCAATGAGATGCAGAAATGCTCAGGAAATTTTTGCTTCAAATCTGCATCCTGGGCACATAGCCTTTCTTGTTAAAAAGTGCATCTTAGGCTATGTGCCCACGTTGCATTTATGAAGCAGAAAATTTCTGCTGCATAAATGCAAGTCCTCTCCCGGAAAAACGCATGCGGAATTCCGCACGCGTTTATCGCGCATTTTTTGCGCGTTTATCACGCGTTTTCCACATGCGGAATTGCCTTGCGTTTTTTATGCA
Organism: Phyllobates terribilis; assembly: GCF_046119375.1. Classification (NCBI taxonomy): domain Eukaryota; kingdom Metazoa; phylum Chordata; class Amphibia; order Anura; family Dendrobatidae; genus Phyllobates; species Phyllobates terribilis. The sequence continues at coordinate 730,916,291 of NW_027362763.1, read as the reverse complement.
TTGGACAAAGGCAATTCCGCTTGCGGAAACGCAAAATTAAATGACATGCTGCGGATTTTTGAACGCGGCATAAACGCTGCGGAAAAATCAGCAGCATGTGCATAGAACTTGCGGAATCCCATTGGGGACCATGGGGTGCGGATATACATGCGTTTTTCAAGCGTTTACGCTGCGGAAATTCCGCAGCATATACGCTTGAAAAATGCTACGTGGGCACACAGCCTTAGGGTATGTGCCCACGATGCAGAAATGAAGCAGAAATTTCCTGAGCATTTTTGCATCTCCTTGGCAGAAAAAACGCATGCAGATTTTACATGCATTTTTTCTGTCAGGGATAAGCGTTTTACAAGCGTTTTTGCATGCATTTCTGCATGCGTTTTTTCAAGCGCTTTTCCAAGCGATTTTGACCATCACTTGGAAAAGTGCTTGACAAGTTGGTCACACACTATAAGGCTATGTGCCCACGTTGCATTTATGAAGCAGAAAATTTCTGCTGCATAAATGCAAGTCCTCTCCCGGAAAAACGCATGCGGAATTCCGCACGCGTTTATCGCGCTTTTTTCACGCGTTTATCACGCGTTTTCCACATGCGGAATTGCCTTGCGTTTTTTATGCATTGAACAAAGGCAATTCTGCTTGCGGAAACGCAAAATTAAATGACATGCTGCGGATTTTTGAACGCAGCATAAACGCTGCGGAAAAATCCGCAGCATGTGCATAGAACTTGCGGAATCCCATTGGGGACCATGGGGTGCGTGTTACCAAGCGTTTTACAAGCGCTTCCGCTGCGGAAATTCCGCATCAAAAACGCTTGAAAAATGCTACGTGGGCACACAGCCTCAATCCATGCAACTGGCATGGATTTAGGCTATGTGCCCACGTTGCATTTATGAAGCAGAAAATTTCTGCTGCATAAATGCAAGTTCTCTCCCGGAAAAACGCATGCGGAATTCCGCACGCGTTTATCGCTCATTTTTCGCGCGTTTATCACGCGTTTTCCACATGCGGAATTGCCTTGTGTTTTTTATGCATTGGACTAAGGCAATTCCGCTTGCGGAAACGCAAAATTAAATGACATGCTGCGGATTTATGAACGCGGCATAAACGCTGCGGAAAAATCCGCAGCATGTGCATAGAACTTGCGGAATCCCATTGGGGAACATGGGGTGCGGATATACATGCGTTTTTCAAGCGTTTACGCTGCGGAAATTCCGCAGCATATACGCTTGAAAAATGCTACGTGGGCACACAGCCTTATAGTGTGTGACCAACTTATGCTGCTTTAAATGCAGCATCAATAGTAAAAAAAAGAATTAAAATGTAAAAAATAAAATAAAACATTATACTTACCTCTCCGGCGGCCCCTGGTCTCCTTCTCTGGTGGCGTGCTCTTTCCCCGGCGTCCCGTGTTGTTCAGAAAGGACCTGCGCTGACGTCATTTAGTCAGCTGACAGGTCACGCAACCGCCGATGTCAGCGGTCGCTTGACCATCACATGACTAAATGACGTCACCGCAGGTCCTTTCAGAACACCACAGGACGCCAATGACAGAGGAAGCCGCCGGAGAGGCAAGTATAATGTTTTTTTTTTTTTTTTTTACGTTTCATTCTTTTTTTACTAATGGTACCTGGGTCTGGAGGAGAGTCTCCTCTTCTCCAGACCCGGGTACCATATGCACATTGAACCACATAACATCCGCATGCATACATGTATGCATGCGGATGTTACGCGGTTCAATGCAAGTCAATGGCGGCGATTTCACTGCGATTATGCACAAGAAATAGTTGAGCTGCGGATTTTTCCACAATGATAATCCGCAGCAGAAATTTCCACAGAATGTGCACAGCACATGCGGATTATCATTGGGAAACATGGCAGACAACTTAACATGCGTTTTTAATGTGTTTTTGCGGTGGAAATAGCTCCGCGGAAACGCATTAAATCCGCATCGTGGGCACACAGCCAAAAACTCTTGCTAAAAATTGTAGCCCAGAGGCAGCTTTCTGTGATGGAGGAGAATGCTAACATTATGTCATTTGTAAGATGCCCAGGATAGTCACCTGCTGCTTCATAGTGCCCTGGCACTTTACAAGCAAGTTGTGTCCCAGTCCATATGTGTTGTGCTGTGTATGGTGCATTACACTCACTTGCAGGCTGGAAGCCTTCACTGTCTCCACGTCTTCAGTTCCAGGAACAGCTGCACTTACTTCAGGGGTACAGTGTTCATTTTAGGACATGATCAGATAATCAAACATCAAAATGATGTCAGTATGAGGCTTAATACCCTGTCTGAGAACTGATTTTGATAAGTGATGATTCTGACAAGTGATCCTTACAAGTGACTTTTACAACTGCAATAATAAGAAAAAAATATCCACTGTTTGCTGATGGGACTTTAACCAAAATCTCTATGTCTAGAAGCCAGTGCACTAACCATTGATCTATAAACTCAGTTGAGAAAAGCTGAGCGTTCTATTTGGTTATATGATTTTCAGTGCAAACCTTGTCTGAAACTGATTGGGACTTTCAGAAATATCTCCTCCAAGCCAAATTCAAATGATGTTTGATTTTTATGTGTGAGTCTGATGTGTGACTTTCTTCAAACATCAGAATCAGAATCACAATGACTTTTTCGTCACCCTGAGTATTTTCATGGTTGCTCTCATAAGACAAGAAAAGCTCCCAGTCAGCATCTCATGACTGGATAGCTCAACGGTAAGGAATCAGCCTTGGAAACTACAATGGCTCAGTTCATATCCCAATCGGAATGTTATTTTTTTTTTTGCAATTATGCCTATTTAGCACACAAACTACAGGGATGTTTTAGCTTTAATATCTGACATTCTGATTGGCATCCTGATGTGTTAAGAGTAGTGTTGAGCGAGCATGCTCGACACTGCTCGGTACTCGCCCGTGCATCTCACTACTCGGGATTTTTGGCGAGCACCAAGCATTTCCGGGTTACTTGGGCGGGAGCTCGGGTCTCCGCCCTGCACGTTTGGCGCTCTTTACAGAGCCAATGAACATGCAGGGATTGCCAGCCAGTCACTGCAATGCCGCAGCCATGTTGGTTGTGGGCATTACAGTGATTGGCTGGCCGCACAGCGTCACCTCGAGTATTTAAAACCGGGCGCCGCTATCTTGGACACAGTCACTCCGGATGAGACAGTGTAGGGAGAGTGCTGCTGAGCTAGGGAGAGATATATACTGCAAAATAGGTAGTGTAGGGTCTCTAAAGCCTGCAAAATCAAAGAAAGAGTCCTTCTCAGGACTAATATCCATCCCAGATATCAGGCAGGCAGGCAGGCTGTATAGGAGACACAGTGGTTATACCAACAAACACTGCATTACAGTCCTGTGTGCTGTTTTTCAAATTGGTAGACTTAGCCCCAGGTCTCAGGGGCCAGGAAAAATCTTTTTTTTTTCATCTAAATCCTCTTTTTTTATTTTCCCTCAGTCAGACTGTACAAATACCCATCTTATTAACCTTTTGGTATTCCCCCCCCCCCCCAAAAAAAAAAAAAAAATTGAGTGTGTCTGTGAGTGTTCAGACACAAGTATATCTGTTTAAAATAGTCTGGTGTAGGCCAGATAACTAGAACTGTGGTTTTCCTCTTCCATGGTTCAAATCTGGGTGTAATCCACCTTTTTGCATAAAAAAAAAAACATTTTGAGTGTCTCGCTGACTGTTCAGACACAAATACGAGGGTCAGTCAATAAGTAATGCCTCCTATTTTTTTCTCCTTTTAATTGGCAAGAAATTCAAATGCAATTACATAGGTTGAAAACCACAACATTAACGATTAATTTGTCACTTTTCAATATAATCTCCATCCATTTCCACAGTCTTGGTCCACCGTTTAACAAGGGCATGTATTCCAGCATGGTAAAAAGCATTTTTGGAACCCACCGTGCACAAACTTTTCTGTATCCCAGTTGTCCAATAATTTTCATCACACTGCCTTTACTGAGGCAGATAATGCCACACAATTCATCTGCAGTCACCAGGCGGTCACCACGAATGATGTCATCGACTCGCTGAATTCTGCTTGGAGTCACTGAGGTTAATGGCCTGCCACTCCGCATTTTGTCAGCCAACGGTGCTGGCCCTTCAGCTGTGTTACAGCGACGAACCCATCGTCTAACAGTACTGACATCCACTGTTGCATCACCGTATACATTTTTCAGTCTCTCATGAATTCAAATGGGCGTTTCACCTTCTGCATGCAAGAATTCAATCACAGAACGTTGTCTAATATGAACATCGATGTCAGCCATTTTGCAAACGGATACAATCCTGCCACCTGTTGGTGCGGGAAGTTGCAATTGCTGTGGATTGGAGAAGAAGGTTTGAGGAATTGTGCCAAATTCATATATTTAACATAACTACCTTATTTAAGGAGAAAAAAAATAGGAGGCATTACTTATTGACTGACCCTCGTATATCTGTTTAAAAGATGCTTGTGTAGGCCAGATAACGACAACTGTGGTTTTCCTCTTCCACGGTTCAAATCTGGGTGTAATCCACCTTTTTGCATAAAAAAAAACATTTTGAGTGTCTCGCTGACTGTTCAGACACAAATATATCTGTTTAAAAGATTCTGGTGTAGGCCAGAAAACTAGAACTGTAGTTTTCCTCTTTCATGGTTCAAATCTGGGTATAATCCACCTTTTTGCATAAAAAAAAAATTTTGAGTGTCTCTCTGACTGTTCAGACACAAATATATCTGATTAAAAGATTCTGGTGTAGGCCAGAGAACTAGAACTGTGGTTTTCCTCTTCCACGGTTCAAATCTCCTTTCTATTACCCTTTTGCCATTGATAGTGCGAGTGTAAGCTATTTTACTTCATTTACAATGGGCAAGGCGCGTGGCAAGGGACGTGGAACTGGATGTTCTGGTGATGGTGCGTGCAGAGGACGGGGCCGTGGCCAAGGTAAAAATGTGCCACAACCAACAGCCACATCTTCTTGCTCCCGATTCTTGACCGAATTACTAGGGAAACACACAACAGCACCACTATTGCGAACTGATCAGTGTGAACAGGTTATTAATTGGATAGCAGATAATGCTTCCAGTCACCTGGGCACCACCACCTCCGGTCTGTCTTCCACACGGTCAAGTGTTAGAAGCCGTGAGTCTCGAGTGCATAGTCCTCCTCACCCTGATGCTGCTTCCTCCCACCATGCCGAGTGTCGTCAGACAGCAACTGATCCCACAGTTGGACACTCAGAAGAGCTGTTCACTGGTCCATTTCCATATTTGGGCCCCTCGCCTGCTCTGATTGAAGTTGTGGAAGAGGAGATCCCATGTAGCGATGGCCAAATATTTGAACAGCCACGGCCACAGGAAGGCGATGCTGGCAATTTGTCACAAGAGGTGGACGATGACGAGACACAATTGCCACGAAGTGAGGAGGAGGACCGTGGTGCGGAAGTGGAAGAGGAGGAGGTGGTGGATGATCTAGTAACTAACCCAACGTGGCAGGAGGACACGCAGAGCAAGGTCAGCAGCACACAGGGGGAGGGAGGCAGAGTACCCCAACAGGCAGGAAGAAGCAGTCGGGTGGCCGCACACAGAAGGCGGGCAACAGTTCCCCGTAACACCAACACGAGGGACGTTGCCAGTACAAGCGGTAGGTCTTCCAGAGTCTGGAATTTTTTTAAAGACTCTGCTGATAACCCCAAAAAGGCCATTTGTATCACCTGCCAGGCCAGCATCAGCAGGGATGACAAAACTACCAGCTTGACCAGCACCAGCATGATCAGGCACTTGTCAGCAAAGCACCCGACTTTGTGTGGCGAACCCCAGGGTCCACGATCAGTGTCAGCTTTTGTCACCACTGCTTCTTCCACTGTTGTGCGTGTAAGCGAACCCCCTGTTGTGTGTGCAAGGCAATCCCCTGTCCATACTGCATGCAAAGATGCCCCCTCCTCTCAGTCTTCACTTGTTATGGCAGTTTCTCAAGAAACAGCATCAACGTCCACATCCACGACCCACCGCATCATTCAATTATCCATATCCCAGACCTTTGAACGAAAGCACAAATTCGCAGCCAACGACCCACAGGCCACAGTCCTAAATTCGCACATTTCACGACTGCTTGCGTTGGAAATGCTGCCTTTTAGGCTTGTGGAGACGGAATCCTTCCGCAACCTTATGGCGGTGGCCGTCCCTAGGTACTTGGTCCCCAGCCGACACTATTTTGCTCAGTGTGCCATCCCTGTACTACACAAGCACGTGTCCCAAAACATCTGCCGTGCCCTCAACAACGCAGTTACTGGGAGATTCCACCTGACAACGGACACGTGGACAAGTGCTTGTGGCAAGGGACGGTACATCTCCCTGACGGCACACTGGGAAAACATAGTATAAGCCGGGATCCAGTCGGACCTTGGGACGGAACACATCCTCCCCACACCGAGGATTGCGGGCCCTATGTCAGTCAGAGTTGCCCCCACAGTGTACAGCTCCTGCGCATCATCCTCCTCCTACTCCTCCTCATTTTCAGCCTCCATCTCAGATATCACCACATCAGTTACAAGCTGGAAGCACTGCAGTACTGCCTCAGCCAAGTGGCAACAGGCTGTGCTGAAACTCATAAGCTTAGGTGATAAACCTCACACTGCTTGCGAGTTGTGGACAGCTGTGAAAGAGCAGGCAGATCTGTGGCTGAGACCGCTGAACCTACATCCAGGCATGGTTGTGAGTGACAATGGTCGTAACCTGGTGGCGGCTCTGAGGCGAGCCAAGATCACACACGTACCATGCCTGGCTCATGTGCTTAACCTCGTGGTTCAGCAGTTTCTTAAATCGTACCCTGAGTTGCCAGATCTGCTCGTCAAATTACACCGCCTGTCAGCTCATTTTCGGAAGTTGGCTACAGCTTCCGCCGCCTTTGCTGTGTTGCAGCAGCGTTTGCAGCTTCCGGCACACCGACTGGTGTGTGATGTCCCCACACGTTGGAACTCTACCCTCCACATGTTGCAAAGAATTTGTAAGCAGAAGAGAGCAGTTGTGGAGTACTAGCTGCAACAAGGCCGTCGATATTCAGGTCAGACTCCACACATAAGACCTCAGGAGTGGACCTGGATGTCTGACATATGTACCATCCTGACAAACTTTGAGGAGTCCACCAAGATGGTGAGTGGCGATGATGCCATTATTAGTGTTACGCTCGGGCTCGGACTGACTGGCGTGAGCGTGATTAGTGATTCCACTGGACCATGAACCGAGGAGTGCCTGGAGGGGCATAACTAATTATCAACCCTGTCCGACCAGGTGCTACTCCAGGTCAGACCCCGTTCACAGCTGTTGAACCACACCAGGGAATGCAGGAACAGGCAGGTTAGACTGGCATATAGACACGTGGGTACTGGCAGGCACGGCTGGTATGCAGACAGGTGGATATTGACAGGCACAGCTAGTGTGCAGACAGATGGGCACTGGCAGGCACGGCTGGCATGCAGACAGGCGGGTACTGGCATGTAGGAACGTAGGCAGGATAGGGACCAGTACAGACTGGGATACAGGAACGGAGCCGCAGGTGCGGTGGACAAGCAGAGCGGAGCAAAACCCGCAGGTGTGGTAGACAAGCAGAGCGGAGCAAAACCCGGAGATCCGCTGAACAAGCAGAGCAGAGCAAAACCGCAGGTGCGGTGAACAAGCAGAACAAAACAAAACCTGCAGATGCGGTGAACAAGCAGAGCAGAGCAAAACCGCAGGTGCAGTGAACAAGCAGAACGAGATAAACACAAAGCACTTACAATGAAGTAGCGAGTGTACACAAAACTCACAAACAGAAGTTCAGAGACAACGAGATGGAGTTAGGTGCAGGTTCAGACACTGCAGGAAAAGGGAAAGTTCGGAAATAGGGACAAACAGGTAACGGGTTAGGACACAGTTCAGACAGGAACTGAACCAGGAACAAGATACAGGAACAAACCTGGGAACTCAGCCCCCAGGGTGGCGGAGATAGACTGGAAGTCACAGATACAGGTAACAGGCCTGGGTATACAGCCCCGAGGGTGGCGGAGCAGAATAGAAATCACAGATACAGGTAACAGGCCTGAGTATACAGCCCCCAGGGGCAGAACAGACAAGATACAAGACAGGACCTGGCAACTCAGTTGCAGGGAACACACTGAAGAAAAGTGCTGCTCAGGCACCACCTACAGGGTGGAGGGGGTTTAAGTATCCAGTGACTGACAGCAATAGGCTGGGGAGGCATTAGGAGTACGCACACAGTAGCTATAAGAATCAGGCAGTAGCCGCACCGCCGCCCTAAGCAATCAGACAAGAGACACAGCAGATACTGGAGCAAAGTGTGCATTGGGGGACAATGAGGGAGAGGAGGAGGAGTAGGAGGAGGAAGAACAGGAGCTGGTATCATGCGCTGTAAAAAAGAAGAAAGTAGATTTAGCTCACCTGATTGCTGTAGGCTTTGGAAGGAAGCACGGGTACGTGTGGCCTCACGTGTTTGCATGAAAAAAATTTGAAGAAACCAGCTTCCAAAAGTGCAAATATTTATTGAAGCAAATCCACGCAGTTTAAAAATTTCCAGATTACATCGGGGAATCTCACATGGAAAAAACGCAACGCGTTTCGAACACAGAGCTGTGTTCTTTGTCAAAGCTTTTACAAAGAACACAGCTCTGTGTTCGAAACGCGTTGCGTTTTTTCCAAGTGAGATTCCCTGATGTAATTTGGAAATTTTTAAACTGCGTGGATTTGCTTCAATAAATATTTGAACTTTTGGAAGCTGGTTTCTTCAACTTTTTATCATGCGCTGTAGACAGTTGTACCTGTACAACTGTCATACCGTCGGTTCAGTGTGGGTGGCCTGAGGACAGGGGAGAGGAGGAGGAGGAGAGCATGGTCAGTCGTCATCTTGGTGAGGACACGGAAGTCTTGCCCGTTACCAGTCTGGCACGCATGGCTGACTTTATGTTACGCTACCTTAACTGTGACCCTTGCGTTGTCAAAATGTTGGGTGATTAGTTTTGAGTCATTACTGGTTGGTGACACTTTTAGACCCCCACTACAAGGAGAACTTTCTCTCTCTTATTCCTGAGGTGGAGAGGTCTACAAAAATGGGGCAGTACCAGAAGGCCCTTGCTGCAGAACTGTTAAAAAAATTCCCATCTGAACACGCTAGCGGCAGAGGTCACAGTTCGTTGCCCAACCAAGGCGTACAGGCGAGAGAGACGCAACTCCAATCCAGCAGAGGCAGGGGAACACTGTCAACATTCTGGGACAGTTTTCTGAGACCCGCTCACCTTACAGGCCCTGAGGCGCGGTGTACTCTCACAAGGAGTGGAAAGTTTCAAAAGATGGTGAGGGAGTACCTTGCCGACCATACCAGCGTCCACCGTGATTCCCCTGTGCCTTTTAATTATTGGGTATCCAAGCTGGACACTTGGAATGAACTCGCTCTGTACGCCTTGGAGGTCCTGGCCTGCGCTGCCGCTGGCGTGTTATCGGAGCGTGTTTTTAGTGCCGCTGGGGGAATTATAACTGATAAGCGCACTCGCCTGTCAACTGACAATGCTGACAGGCTGACCCTTATCAAAATGAACAAGGGCTGGATTGGGCCAGACTTCTCATCACTACCAAATGACAGCAGAGTAACATAAAGTCAAATCCATTGTGTTATTTCGGGAGGTGTATTCCCATGCACCGCTTCACACCCACACATGAGTATACGTGTCCTCATTTCGACTGTTTTTTGCTCTTCTCCTTATCCTCAGCCTCCACCACCACTATATCACCAGGGTGACCGTGGTCCACGTTGCCAGCATTGCAAGTTCTTCCGTCCTAATTTTTGGCAGCTTTTGCTTGGAAGGCATATGCAAAGACTATGGGAGACCCAATCCCCAATAATGGGAATAATGTTTTTAACATGCTGTACTACATGGCTCTTGTAATGGGCATTGCAAGTTCTTCCGTCCTAATTTTTGGCAGCTTTTGCTTGGAAGGCATAAGCAAAGACTATGGGAGACCCACTCCCCAATAATGGGAATAATGTTTTTAATATGCTGTACTGCATGGCACTTGTAAGGGGCATTGCAAGTTCCTCCGTCCTAATTTTTGGCAGCTTTTGCTTGGAAGGCATAAGCAAAGACTATGGGAGACCCACTCCCCAATAATGGGAATAATGTTTTTAATATGCTGTATGGCATGGCTCTTGTAAGGGGCATTGCAAGTTCCTCCGTTCTAATTTTAGGCAGCTTTTGCTTGGAATGCATAGGCAAAGACTATGGGAGACCCACTCCCCAATAATGGGAATAATGTTTTTAATAAGCTGTATTGCATAGCTCTTGTAAGGGGCATTAAAATCGTCTTGTTAAGCTACTGTAACCTCCACGTCTTTTCCAAGGGGCATCGATATTGTCTTTTTATTCCACAGGGACCTCCACCACTCTTCCAAGGGGCATTGACATTGTCTATTTATTCCACTGGGACCTCCACCACTCTTCCAAGGGGCATTAATATTGTCTTTTTATTCCACTGTGACCTCCACGTCTCTACCAAGAGGCATTAAAACCGTCTTGTTAAGCTATTGTGACCTCCACGTCTCTTCCAAGGGGCATTAAAACAGTCTTGTTAAACCACTCTGAACTCCACGTCTCTTCCAAGGGGCATTAAAACTGCCTTGTTAAGCTACTATGACTGCCACGTATCTTCCAAGGGGCATTAAAACTGTCTTGTTAAACCACTCTGAACTCCAGGTCTTTTCAAAGGAGCATTAAAACCGTCTTGTTAAGCTACTGTGAACTCCATGTCTCTTCCAAGGGGCATTAAAACCGTCTTGTTTAACCACTCTGAACTCCATGTCTCTTCCAAGGGGCATTAAAACCTTCTTGTTAAGCGACTGTGACCTCCACATCTCTTCCAACGGGCATTGATATTGTCTTTTTATTCCACTGGGACCTCCACCACTCTTCCATGGGGCATTGATATTGTCTTTTTGTTCCACTGTGACCTCCACATCTCTTCCAAGGGGCATTAAAACCATCCTGTTAAGCTACTGTGACCTCAACGTCTCTTCCAAGGGGCATTAAAACCATCTATTTAAACCACTCTGAACTTCACGTCTCTTGCAAGGGGCATTAAAACCATCTTGTTAAACCACTCTGAACTCCACGTCTCTTCCAAGGGGCCTTAAAACCATCTTGTAAAGCTACTGTGACCTCCACGTCTCTTCCAAAGGGCATTAATATAGTCTTTTTATTCCACTGGGAGCTCCAACACTCTTCCAATGGGCATTGATATTGTCTTTTTATTCCACTGGGACCTCCACCAGTCTTCCAAGGGGCATTGATATTGTCTTTTTATTCCACTGTAACCTCCACCACTCTTCCAAGGGGCATTGATATTGTCTTTTTATTCCACTGTAACCTCCACCACTCTTCCAAGGGGCATTGATATTGTCTTTTTATTCCACTGTAACCTCCACCACTATGCAAAGAGGCTTTGATATTGTCTTTTTATTCTACTGGGACCTCCACCACTCTTCCAAGGGGCATTAAAACCGTCTTTCTAATCTACTGTAACCTCCGTGTCTCTTCCAAGGGGCATTAAATCCGTATTGTTAAACCACTCTGTATTCCATGTCTCTTCCAAGGGGCATTAAAATCATCTTGTTAAGCTACTATGACCTCCACATCTCTTCCTAGGGGCATTAAAACTGTCTTGTTAAGCTACTGTGACCTCCACGTCTCCTCCAATGGGCATTAAAATCATCTTATTAAACCACTCTGAACTCCATGTCTCTTCCAAGGGGCATTAAAACCATCTTGTTAAACCACTCTGAACCCCACGTCTCTTCCGTCTTGTTAAGCTACTGTGACCTCCACCACTCTTCCAAGGGGCAATGATATTGTCCTTTTATTCCACTGGGACCTCCACCACTCTTCCAAGGGGCATTGATATTGTCTTTTTATTCCACTGGGATCTCCACCACTCTTCCAAGGGGCATTGATTTTGTCTTTTTATTCCACTGGGACCTTCACCACTCTTGCAAGGGGCATTGATATTGTCTTTTTATTCCACTGGGACCACCACCACTCTTCCAAGGGGCATTGATATTGTCTTTTTATTCCACTGGGATCTCCACCACTCTTCCAAGGGGCATTGATTTTGTCTTTTTATTCCACTGGGACCTCCATGTCGCATCCAAGGGGCATTAAAACCGTATCGAAAAAAACACTCTGAACTTCACGTCTCTTCCAAGGGGCATTAAAACCATCTTGTTAAGCTACTGTGACCTCCATGTTTCTTCCAAGGGACTTTAAAACCGTCTTGTTAAGCTACTGTGAACTCCACGTCTCTTCCAAGGGGCATTAAAACCGTCTTGCTAAACCACTCTGAACTCCAAGTCTCTTCCAAGGGGCATTAAAACCTTCTTGTTAAGACATTGTGACCTCCATGTCTCTTCCAAGGGGCATTAAAACCATCTTGTTGAACCACTCTGAACTCCACGTCTCTTCCAAGGGGCATTAAAACAATCTTGTTAAACCACTCTGAACTCCACTTCTCTTCCAAGGGGCATTGAAACCATCTTGTTAAGCTACTGTGACCTCCACGTCTCTTCCAAGGGGCATTAAAACTGTCTTGTTAAACCACTCTGAACTCCACGTCTCTTCCAAGGGACATTAAAACCGTCTTGTTAAGCTACTGTGACCTCCACGTCTCTTCCAAGGGGCATTGATATTGTCTTTTTATTTCACTGCGACCTCCACCACTCTTCCAAGGGGCATTGATATTGTCTTTTTATTCCAGTGGGACCTCCATGTCTCTTCCAATGTGCATTAAAACCGTCTTGTTAAACCACTCTGAACTCCACGTCTCTTCCAAGGGGCAATAAAACCGTCTTGTTAAGCTACTGTGACCTCCACGACTCTTCCAAGGGGCATTAAAACCGTCTTGTTAAACCACTCTGAACTCCACGTCTCTTCCAAGGGGCATTAAAACCGCCTTGTTAAGCTACTGTGACCTCCACGTCTCTTCCAAGGGGCATTGATATTGTCTTTTTATTCCACTGGGACCTCCACCACCCTTCCAAGGGGCATTGATATTGTCTTTTTATTCCACTGGGACCTCCACCACTCTTCTAAGGGGCATTGATATTGTCTTTTTATTCCAGTGCGCTTTCCACCACTCTTCCAAGGGGCATTGATATTATATTTTTATTCCACTGTATCCTCCACCACTCTTCCAAGGGGCATTGATATTGTCTTTTGATTCCACTGGGACCTCCACCCATCTTCCAAGGGGCATTGATATTGTCTTCTTATTTCACTGGGACCTCCACATCTCTTCCAAGGGGCATTAAAACCGTCTTGTTAAGCTACTGTGACCTCCACGTCTCTTCCAAGGGGCATTAAAACCGTCTTGCTTAGCTACTGTGACCTCCACGTCTCTTCCAAGGGTCATTGATATTGTCTTTTTATTCCACTGGGACCTCCACCACTCTTCCAAGGGGCATTGATATTGTCTTTTTATTCAACTGTGACCTCCATCACTCTTCCAAGGGGCATTGATATTGTCTTTTATTCCACTGTAACCACCACCACTCTTCCAAGGGGCATTGATATTGTCTTTTTATTCCACTGGGATCTCCACCACTCTCCCAAGGGGCATTGATATTGTCTTTTTATTCCACTTGGACCTCCACGTCTCTTCCAATGGGCATTCAAATCGTCTTGTTAAGCTACTGTGACCTCCCCATCTCTTCCAAGGGTCATTGATATTGTCTTTTTATTCCTCTGGGACCTCCACCACTCTTCCAAGGGGCATTGATATTGTCTTTTTATTCCACAGCGACCTCCATTACTCTTCCAAGGGGCATTAAAACTGTCTTGTTAAACCACTCTGAACTCCATGTCTCTTCCAAGGGTCACTAAAACCGTCTCGTTAATCTACTGTGACCTTCACGTCGCTTCCAAGTGGCATTGATATTGTCTTTTTATTCCACTGGGACCTCCACCACTCTTCCAAGGGTCATTGATATTGTTTTTTTATTCTACTGGGACCTCCACCACTCTTCCAAGGGGCATTGATATTGTCTTTTTATTCCACTGTAACCTCCACCACTCTTCCAAGGGGCATTGATATTGTCTTTCTATTCCACTGTAACCTCCACCACTCTTCCAAGGGGCATTGATATTGTCTTTGTATTCCACTGGGACCTCCACGTCTTTTCAAAGGGGCATTAAAACCATCTTCTTATGCTACTGTGACCTCCACGTCTCTTCCAAGGGGCATTAAATCCATATTGTTAAACCACTTTGAACTCCACGTCTCTTCCAAGTTGCATTAAAATCGTCTTCTTAAGCTACTGTGACCTCCAAGTCTCTTCCAAGGTGCATTGATATTGTCTTTTTATTCCACTGGGATCTCCACCACTCTTCCAAGGGTCATTGAAATTGTCTTTTTATTCCACTGTGACCTCCACGTCTCTTCCAAGGAGCATTAAAACCATCTTGTTAAGCTACTGTGACCTCCACGTCTCTTCCAAGGGGCATTGATATTGTCTTTTTATTCCACTGGGATCTCCACCACTCTTCCAAGGGGTATTGAAATTGTCTTTTTATTCCACTGCGACCTCCACGTCTCTTCCAAGGGGCATTAAAACTGTCTTGTTAAGCTACTGTGACCTCCAAGTCTCTTCCAAGGGGCATTAAAACCATCTTGTTAAACCACTCTGAACTCCACGTCTCTTCCAAGGGGCATTAAAACCGTCTTGTTAAGACACGGTGACCTCCATGTCTCTTCCAAGGGGCATTAAAACCGTCTTGTTAAACCACTCTGAACGCCACGTCTCTTCCAAGGGGCATTAAATCCATCTTGTTAAGCTACTGTGACCTCCACGTCTCTTCCAAGGGGCATTGATATTGTCTTTTTATTTCACTGCGACCTCCACCACTCTTCCAAGGGTCATTGATATTGTCTTTTTATTCCACTGGGACCTCCACGTCTCTTCCAAGGAGCATTAAATCCGTCTTGTTAAACCACTCTGATCTCCATGTCTCTTCCAAGGGGCATTAAAACCGTCTTGTTAAGCTACTGTGACCTCCAAGTCTCTTCCAAGGGGCATTAAAACCGTCTTGTTAAACCACTCTGAACTCCACGTCTCTTCCAAGGGGCATTAAAACCGCCTTGTTAAGCTACTGTGACCTCCACGTCTCTTCCAAGAGGCATTAAAACCGTCTTGTTAAGCCACTCTGAACTCCATATCTCTTCCAATGGGCATTAAAACTGTCTTGTTAAGCTACTGTTAACTCCACGTCTCTTCAAAGGGGCAATAAAACCATCCTGTTAAACCACTCTGAACTCCATGTCTCTTCCAAGGGGCATTAAAACCATCTTGTTAAGCTACTGTGACCTCTACGTCTCTTCCACGGGGCATTAAAACCATCTATTTAAACCACTCTGAACTCCACGTCTCTTGCAAGGGGCACTAAAACCGTTTTGTTAAACCACTCTGAACTCCACGTCTCTTCCAAGGGGCATTAAAACTGTCTTGTTAAGCTACTGTGACCTCCACGTCTCTTCCAAGGGGCATTGATATTGTTTTTTTATTCCACTGGGACCTCCACCACCCTTCCAAGGGGCATTGATATTGTCTTTTTATTCCACTGGGACCTCCACCACTCTTCCAAGGGGCATTGATATTGTCTTTTTATTCCAGTGCGCTTTCCACCACTCTTCCAAGGGGCATTGATATTATATTTTTATTCCACTGTATCCTCCACCACTCTTCCAAGGGGCATTGATATTGTCTTTTTATTCCACTGGGACCTCCACCCATCTTCCAAGGGGCATTGATATTGTCTTCTTATTTCACTGGGACCTCCACATCTCTTCCAAGGGGCATTAAAACCGTCTTGTTAAGCTACTGTGACCTCCACGTCTCTTCCAAGGGGCATTAAAACCGTCTTGCTTAGCTACTGTGACCTCCACGTCTCTTCCAAGGGTCATTGATATTGTCTTTTTATTCCACTGGGACCTCCACCACTCTTCCAAGGGGCATTGATATTGTCTTTTTATTCAACTGTGACCTCCATCACTCTTCCAAGGGGCATTGATATTGTCTTTTATTCCACTGTAACCACCACCACTCTTCCAAGGGGCATTGATATTGTCTTTTTATTCCACTGGGACCTCCACCACTCTCCTAAGGGGCATTGATATTGTCTTTTTATTCCACTTGGACCTCCACGTCTCTTCCAATGGGCATTCAAATCGTCTTGTTAAGCTACTGTGACCTCCCCATCTCTTCCAAGGGTCATTGATATTGTCTTTTTATTCCTCTGGGACCTCCACCACTCTTCCAAGGGGCATTGATATTATCTTTTTATTCCACAGCGACCTCCATTACTCTTCCAAGGGGCATTAAAACTGTCTTGTTAAACCACTCTGAACTCCATGTCTCTTCCAAGGGTCACTAAAACCGTCTCGTTAATCTACTGTGACCTTCACGTCGCTTCCAAGTGGCATTGATATTGTCTTTTTATTCCACTGGGACCTCCACCACTCTTCCAAGGGTCATTGATATTGTTTTTTTATTCTACTGGGACCTCCACCACTCTTCCAAGGGGCATTGATATTGTCTTTTTATTCCACTGTAACCTCCACCACTCTTCCAAGGGGCATTGATATTATCTTTCTATTCCACTGTAACCTCCACCACTCTTCCAAGGGGCATTGATATTGTCTTTGTATTCCACTGGGACCTCCACTGGGACCTCCACGTCTCTTCCAAGTTGCATTAAAATCGTCTTGTTAAGCTACTGTGACCTCCAAGTCTCTTCCAAGGTGCATTGATATTGTCTTTTTATTCCACTGCGACCTCCACGTCTCTTCCAAGGGGCATTAAAACTGTCTTGTTAAGCTACTGTGACCTCCAAGTCTCTTCCAAGGGGCATTAAATCCGTATTGTTAAACCACTCTGAACTTCACGTCTTTTCCAAGGGGCATTAAAATCATCTTGTTAAGCTACTGTGACCTCCATGTCTCTTCCAAGGGTCATTGATATTGTCTTTTTATTCCACTGGGACCTCCACCACTCTTCCAATGGGCATTGATATTCTCTTTTTATTCCTTTGGGACCTCCACCACTCTTCCAAGAGGAATTGATATTGTCTTTTTATTCCAGTAAAACTACCACCACTCTTACTTGGGGCATTGATATTGTCGTTTTATTCCACTGGGACCTCCACCACTCTTCCAAGGGGCATTAAAACCGTCTTGTTAAACCTCTCTGAACTCCACAGCTCTTCCAAGGGGCATTGAAATGTTGTTTTTAATTACTTCTAACCTCCATGACTCTTCCAACGGGCATTGCATTTCCTCCTAATTTTAGTCAGCTTTTGCTTTTCAATGCATTGGCGATCACTAAGGGAGACCCACTCCCCAATAATTGGTAGAATGTTTTTAGTATGCTGTAATCCACGTCTGTTTCAAGGGGCATTGCAGTTCCTCATAATTTTTGGAAAGTCTTCCAGTCACTGCTTAGGCCAACAGTGTACAGGAGACTCAGTTGCTATAAATGGAAAAAACGGTTTAGTTAAGGCTCTCTGACCTCCATGTCACTTCCAAGGGGCATTCGAGTGCCTCTGTAGCCGAACCACTCCTTTTGGTACAGAAACATATCCTACTAGACATGTGTGGTTCACTGGCCTGATATTGATGTGAATGGTCCCTGTTCCTCCTGCTCTTTCTCCTTTGTCACCACCTCATCCATCATTCATCACCTGAAGCTTTGTTTTAACGGGAGTCATAGAACTGGGATAGTAGCAGGAAAACATCCAGCAATCCTCGGAGGAGGTAGGATATGCGCCAAAACGCTGACCACCTCAGGCCTAGCCGCTACTACATACATTCGCTTACATTCCAAGGAACAGAAAGCTAAGGAGATGGATGGCCTCATGATCATGAATAATTTACTCGTTGTGTAGGAGGACGACCACTGCTGCTGTCTACCTTCTGAACTTTGTGTTGAAGTCTGATTGACCCAGGACCCGCAATCCTCTATGTCAGGAGGACGTGTTTCATCCCAGTGTCCAACTGTGTCCCGGCTTCCACAATATTAACCCAGTGTGAAGGCGAAAGTGAGATGGAAGATACCTGGCCACATTCACTTGTCCACGTGTTTGTAGTTAGGCTGTCCTTCTCACTAAATGCACTGGGGAGGGCACAGGTAATGTTTTGGTATGCGCGCTTGTGTATAAGGCGCACCGGGACAAATATGGGCGGCTGCGGACCGTTTATGGACACCCGGCTGCCCCCAGGCGGCTGGGGACCTTGTGTAAGCACCCGGCCGCGGGGTGGCTGGGGACCAAGTATGGACACCCTGCCGCCCCCTGGCGGCTGGGGACCAAGCGTGGACACCCGGTCGCCGGGCGGCTGGGGACTGAGTATGCCGACGCAGCCATGACATGATGGCCAGATTTCGCCTCCACATGCCTAAAAGGCCCAATTTCAAGTGCAAGCAAGCAAGCAGTATGGTATTGCAGCCTGGGGGCGGGTGGGTGGCAGGCTGCATACTTGCACTTGCATATCAAGGAATGGGGGAGGTACACTTGAACACTGCCCTGGGACAAGGACTTGCACGGGGATAGTTGCAAGTCTGCATCTTCTGATGTGGCAAGGATCACTTCTGATGGGCACACTTTTAGGCAGTGACCTGCGTGTCAGAGATGCTTCCAGGGGTCTTCCCCATGCTGCTCCCATGTCTTTTCAGCACTGTATGCATGTGCAGCACATGGCCAGATAAGGTTGTAAAATGTTAAAATGACATTTCCCGGTGAATGCATTTGTCACGGTTGAAAACAATACAAAAGTGCAAAAACGCATAAAAAATGCTACTTGTGAACATAGCCCAAGGTGTGGAGGACTATTTTTGTTTTTGGATATTTATTTTACCTTATACACAAGTCTTTACCCTGGAAAGGATGTTCCTTAACATATTTCACAGGAAAGCAGTTTCAGTTTCGTTTTTGAATGTTTTATTGTGAGCCCGTAAAAGTGGCTTAATACCTCTGACCAAGTTGTTAACAGCAGTGACCTGGGAGTCAGAAATGCTTCCTGGGGCGTACCCCATGCTGTCCCCATGTCATTTGAGCACTGTCACTATCGTTTTGGGCACTTTTTAGGCCTTCTACAGACTGCCGGGGGTGCCGCCGCAAAAATGCTCGGGTCTCCCATAGACTAACATTGGGCTCGTTGCTCGGGTCGAGCACCCGAGTATCACGGTGAGCTTGGCCTGAGCTTCGAGCACCCTAGCATTTTAGTGCTCGCTCAACACTAGTTAAGAGTTTCAGACATGCTGTCTATTTTCATGATAAATTACATAGCCAAAGTAAATTGGGAGGCACTAATTTTCTACATATCTATTTCCAAGTGATTGTACATTTGCATAATTTCTTAAAGGGGTCTAATGTTAAAATTTCTTTATTGTTAATTTTTCTTTCCATCCACCCAAGAACTAGCTGCAGACTCCCAATTTACTTTGGCTATGTAATTTACCATGCAAATAGACAGCATGTCTGAAACTCTTAGGCTATGTGCCCACGTTGCATTTATGAAGCAGAAAATTTCTGCTGCATAAATGCAAGTCCTCTCCCGGAAAACCACATGCGGAATTCCGCACGCGTTTATCGCGCATTTTTCGCGCGTTTATCACGCGTTTTCCACATGCGGAATTGCCTTGCGTTTTTTATGCATTGGACGAAGGCAATTCCGCTTGCGGAAACGCAAAATTAAATGACATGCTGCGGATTTTTGAACGCGGCATAAACGCTGCGGAAAAAACCGCAGCATGTGCATAGAACTTGCGTAATCCCATTGGGTACCATGGGGTGCGGATATACATGCGTTTTTCAAGCGTTTACGCTGCGGAAATTCCGCAGCATATACGCTTGAAAAATGCTACGTGGGCACACAGCCTTAACACGTCAAGATGACAATCAGAATGTTAGATATAGATTTTAAAAGTAAAACATCCCTGTAGTTTATTTGTGCTAAATAGGCATAATTACAAAAAAATGTATACATATCATTCCCAATAAGATTTGAACCCAGACATTGTAGTGTCCGAGGCTGATGCCTTACAATTAAGCTATCCAGTCAAGTGATACTGACTTGTAGCTTTTCTTGCCTTATAAGATCAACTATGAAAATACTCAGGGTGGCTAAAAGTCATTGTGATTCTGATTCTGATGTTTGAACAAAGTCACACATCAGACTCACACATAAAAATCAAACATCATTTGAATTTGGCTTGGGGGAGGTATTTCTAAAAGTCCCAATCAGTTTCAGACAAGATTTGCACTGAAAATCATATAACCAAATAGAACACTTAGCTTGTCTCACCTGAGTTTATAGCTCAAAATTTAGTGCACTGGCATCTAGACGTAGAGTTTTGGGTTGAAGTCCCATCAGCGAACAGTGAATATTTTTTTCTTATTAATACAGTTGTAAAAGTCACTTGTCAGGATCACTTGTCGGGATCACTTGTCAGAATCAGTTCTCAGACAGGGTATTTAGCCTCAAACTGACATCATTCTGATGTTTGATTTTGATATCTGATCATGTCCTAAAATGGACACTGTACAGGGGACACACAGTTCATTTAACAAGTTCAACTTTATTGGACAGTTCAATTATATTAGTCTTTAACATGCAGTATAGGGCACAGCACCCTCTGGTTCTTGTTAAATCAACACAGTATATTTCAATCATTTTCGTAATTTAGGTCAGACTTTTCCTACTTTAACAGCTCCTGTTAGCTCTGTGGATATGGCACCACAGTATTCCCGAGATCCACTGAGTTTCCCTCACACAGTTCCACATCCATCTTCCTCTGTACAGAAGAGTTTTGGTGCTCTCCATAGCCCCCGACTTGAGCCTTGAGCTCCGGACGTTGCTGAAATATCCGCAGGGAATTTTGTACAACCTCATACCACCAGAACATTTTGTCTACACCTGGCTTCCAGTCCACTGCACTGTGAACATCACCTTACCTCCAATGAACACTTTCACTAACTCTTTCACTACCTGCGTAAGCCAGGAAGTAGTTCCCTTTTCTACTTACACCAGCCCCCTACCAAGTCTGGACTAGTCTTGAATATTTAACTGTATCATGCCCTAATGTATCTATAGTTACTATCTATAGCTTAAGCACTAAGCTCATAGGCGGATTATAATGAGGGCAATCCGGGCGACCGCCCGGGGCCCCGAGCCGGCAGGGGGCCCGCGGCTCCAGGCGGGGTGTCTAATGCCGGATTGCCCTCATTATATGTGCGGGCCGCCACGGCACATAGCGGTAGCAGTGGCGGGGGGGGGGGGCCCGGACCGTTCCCCCAGCAGCGGCCGCCACTACTTCTTCATCGGCCGGGCCAGCTCTGCAGCAGTTAACTTCCCTGTGCTGGCCCGGCCGCGTCACTGCTAGGAGACACGGCTCTGTGTGCGGCTGTGTCTCCTAGCTGTGACGTCACGCAGTGCGCCCCGGCCTGCAGTGCTGCACCGGAAAAGAGACAGAGCAGGCAGGAGGAATGGAGCCGGGGGATGGTGAGTGTGTGTGTATGTATGTATGTATGTATGTGTGTGTGCGTGTGTTTGTGTGTGTTTGTGGGCAGGTGTCTGTGTGGGCAGGTGTGTGTGTGCGTGTGTGGGCAGGTGTGTGTGTGGGCAGGTGTGTGTGTGGTCAGGTGTGTGTGTGGGCAGGTGTGTGTGTGTGTATATGTGTGTGTGTGTGGGCAGGTGTGTGTGTGTGTTTGTGGGCAGGTGTGTGTGTGTGGGAAGGTGTGTGTGTATATGTGTGTGTGTATATGTGTGTGTGTGTGAGCAGGTGTGTGTGTGGGCTGGTGTGTGTGTGTTTGTGGGCAGGTGTCTGTGTGGGCAGATGTGTGTGTGTATATGTGTGTGTGTGTATATGTGTGTGGGCAGGTGTGTGTGTGTTTTTGGGCAGGTGTGTGTGTGTATATGTGTGTGTTTGTGGGCAGGTGTCTGTGTGGGCAGGTGTGTGTGTGTCTGTGTGGGCAGGTGTGTGTGTGTCTGTGTGGGCAGGTGTGTGTGTGTTTGTGGGCAGGTGTGTGTGGGCAGATGTGTGTGTGTGTGTATATGTGTGTGTGTGTATATGTGTGTGGGCAGGTGTGTGTGTGTTTTTGGGCAGGTGTGTGTGTATATGTGTGTGTGTGTGTATATGTGTGTGTGTGTGTGTGTGTTTGTGGGCAGGTGTCTGTGTGGGCAGGTGTGTGTGTGTCTGTGTGGGCAGGTGTGTGTGTCTGTGTGGGCAGGTGTGTGTGTGTTTGTGGGCAGGTGTGTGTGTATATGTGTGTGTGTTTGTGGGCAGGTGTGTGTGTGTGTGTGTGTGTGTGTGGGCAGCTGTGTGTGTGTTTGTGGGCAGGTGTCTGTGTGGGCAGGTGTGTGTGTATCTGTGTGGGCAGGTGTGTGTATATGTGTATGTGTGTGTGTGTGTGTGTGTGTGGGCAGGTTAGAAAGTCTTGCCCTGTTGAACACTACACCTGACTTGAGGCCACCACCTCTTGGTTGTCCAATGTTCTTGCTTCTCTAGGGCTCTTCTCAGATATTCATTATACCAGCTCCCCAGAATACCAAAGCTAGGGTGGGTGACCGCGAGCCCTGGTGATGGTCATAACTGCGGCCACCCAGGGGCAATACTCCATAACAACAATCCTCTGAGGTGGTGTAGGATGTAAGGACCTATTCACACTACATTCAGTGCTGCATTCAGGTCTTTACACAAGGCTTACAACTGAATCCCTGAAATTCAGGATTGTGCTGTCTGAAATGAGACATCTGAAAGCAGAGCAATGGAGCCTAAAGATTCAGACTTTAGCCTCGGTTTGCCTTTGTTCAAATCAATGGCTATGTCAAGGCCCATCTGAATGCCATTTTTCAGGGATTTAGATAGAAGCCTGGAAAGAGGAGATGAATGCATTGCAAAATTCAGTGTGAATAGGCCCTTATATCTGGAGTCTTGATATTGATGCCACATGCATTTTACTTGTTTTTAACTTAAAAAAAAAAATACACACACACAAATTATACACACACACACACACACTATACATACACACACACTATACATACACACACATTATACACACTATACATACACACACTATACATACACGCACACTATGCATACACACACATTATACACACACACATTATACACACACACACTATACATACACACACACTATACATACACACACATTATACACACACACACTATACATACACACACACAGATGTGTGTGGGCAGGTGTGTGTGTGTGTGTGTGGGCAGAAGTGTGTGTGTGGGCAGGTGTGTGTGTGTGTGTGATGTCTGTCTGTTTGTGTGTGTGTGTGTGGGCAGATGTCATTGTGTGATGTCTGTTTGTATGTATTTTTGTGTTTCAAATGTGTTTATACGTGTCTGTATATGTTTGTGTGTGTGTATGACTGCATGCGGCCTCCTGCTGAGTATAGTTGGCGCCGTGCGGCCTCCTGATGTCTCTGGGGGGGCGCCGTGCGGCCTCCCGCTGTGTATAGATGGCTACGTGCGGCCCCCCGCTGTGTATAGATGGCTACGTGTGCCCCCCCGCTGTGTATAGATGGCTACGTGCGGCCCCCCCGCTGTGTATAGACGGTGCCGTGCGGCCCCCCGCTGTGTATAGATGGCTACGTGCGCCCCCCGCTGTGTATAGATGGCTACGTGCGGCCCCCCGCTGAGTATAGATGTCGCCGTGTGGCCTCCTGCTGTGTATAGATGGCTACGTGCGGTCTCCCGCTGAGTATAGATGGCGCTGTGCGGCCTCCTGCTGTCTCTGGGGGGAGCGCCGTGCGGCATCTATACTCAGCAGGAGGCCGCACGTAGCCATCTATACACGTATACTCAGCAGGAGGCCGCACGTAGCCATCTATACGGCGCCATCTATACACAGCGGGAGGCCGCACGGCGCCATCTATACACAGCGGGAGGCCGCACGGCGCCATCTATACACAGCGGGAGTCTCAGTGCTTTGCAACAGCAGTGAATAAATTCTGCTTGACAAATTCTGAGCACCATAAAGTCTGGTTCGCTTCTAACCTGCAGTCTTCATTTTCAGCTTGCTGAATTCTAACTCATTTACTGTCATTCGAGACGATGCCTTTGCTGGTCTCTTTCACCTTGAATACCTGTAAGTGCTCCACTTAATGTCATATTTTTGATTCTGTTCTTCTTCATCTTTTGGCATGTGCAATTGTATGAGCAAGTATTCATATGAATTTATGACCTACTTAAACCTTGGAAGACCTTAAATTTTATTCAATCAAATTTTTTTCCAGTTTAAAACTATGGGACATATATGTGCCTTGGTCCTCAAAGGGTTTTTAAAGGGGCTGCAAACATAAATACGAAAAAAATAATTCAATTAGTGTTTTTTGTGTTCATTTAATTTTTATTTGAAGTCCATTTTTTTTATATACCTTGAAATTAAGCCCTACCCCATGGAATGAAGCCCTACCTACATGACATCTGAGAGCTACATGGATCCCGCTTGTGAGGTGCCTGTCCATCACTACTATTCAGTTTTAGGGTCCACTCACTAAGCCATATATTCTCTCATGCAAGAGAATAGGGCCAATTATGCTAATGACACTCGGCTCAAACTCTGTCAGAGCTTCAACTGAGTGTGATCCGATTCTCTCGCAGCACAGATATGGAGAAGATGGAGAACTTAATTTCTCCATCTTCTCCATAGTCTCTGTGAGTGTTCATCGGACTGCACTTGGATGACATCCGAGTGCAGTCCAATGTTTTACGTGCACCCGTAGACTTGTATGGGTGCACATGGTCCGAATATCGAATGAGATTATTTTCTCATGCCAATAATCGCAGATCTGCACTGTCCCATAGTATAACATAGGGCCGAGTCCTATCTGATAAAACATCACATAGCATTCGGCCGTGTTATACGACAATGTGAGAGAGCCCTTAGAGTCAAGGAATATTTACATGCAGATGATGATATTACTCTCCAAGTGTATACTTTTTTAGGCGAGTTCATAGTAAATGCTTTGCCTTTTTAACATGTGATCAACTAAAGAACAAGAAAGATTTAGGACCTCCCCTATACAGAAACGGAAAATAGTTTGGAGGACTTACATGTCCTTTTTTATTTATTATGAGAAAATCATAAAAGATCCCGTTTTTTAACCATGCTGTGACTTTCTGCTGAGGGAGAGGGAGAGAGCTGCCCTATTCAGAGTCTGTAATAAGACCTGCTGACAAAAGTGTTGAAGATACAGTATAATGTGAATTAACAATGAAAAAAAGTTAATTTCACAAATGGCTTGTATTTTTTTTAATACAAACTTGTTTTGTCTTTACAGCTCCTTTAAAGGGAATCTGTCATCGGGTTTTTGCCACCTAATGTGAGAGCAGCATAATGTAGGGTTAGAGGCACTGATTCCAGTAATGTGTTACTTACTGGGCTGCTTAGTGTTGTTTTGATAAAATCATTGATTTGTCAGAAGGTAATTGACTAGTAAGTTCTGTAGGACCCCACCCCCATCACTGATCAGTAGATTTCTGTGTACACTGAGCATGAGCAGAAAGCTGCCAATCAGTGGTGTGGGCGGGGCTATACAGAGCGCAGCATTCAGAGAGCTGCTAGATCTGCAGCAGATAAAACGGTGATTTTCTCAAAATGACAACAAGCAGCTGAAAAAGTGACACATTGCTGGAATCAGGGTATCTGCCCCAATATATTGTGCTGTTCTCAGATGGGGCAGCACAATTAATATTGTGCCAAATTAATTTCCCGTGAACTATCACATGATCTATCACAGGGGATCATGTGACATGTCACGTGATAAATCAGGTGTGGGGGGGGGCCCACGCCTTCTAAACTGCCCGGGGCCCTTGCTACTCTTAATCCACCCCTGACTAAGCTATATCCTATGTATACCAATAGAGTCTGTGAACTCCTTTACCGGACAGACATGACGGGATCTATGTAATGACAAACACTTCAAAAGTTTATTGAAAAATTCATTTAAAATATACACTGTGTTCCAAATTATTATGCAAATAATATTTTCTCAGATTTTCCCAAATTACCTATATGAATTGCAGTAATTGTAATTTTCCAGTCAAATAACTATTAGAGTACAATTGAAAGGTTTTTGTACAAACTGCCTATGATAACAGTATATTTTTAAAAAAATAAAAAACTCAAACTGCACTCAAAATGCATGTTCCAAATTATTATGCACAGCAGAGTTTTCAACCTTTTCATTTTAATAAAGAACAAAAAAATGGTCATTTTTGAAATTATAAGCATTAGCAGGTTATTACAAAGTGAAATCAAACAGTTTTCAACTCAAAACTTTATTCTAGGTGATGTTACATTTGCACATAGGACCGCTTGTTTGAAAGGAGCTTCTGAACTTTCTCGTCCATTGAATTTGTCAGGTTTTGAATGGTTTCTGCTTTAATTGTTTTGCATGAGGACAGAATACCCTCCCAGAGCTTTTGCTTGTTATGTGCAGCATGAGACGGGGCATTATCAAGCATGAAAATGATCTTGCTGCGGAATGCACGGTTCTTCTTCTTGAACCATGGAAGGAAGTGCTGTTTGAGAAACTCAACATACATTATGGAGTTCATCTTTACCCCTTCAGGGATCCTAAAAGGGCCTACAATCTCTCTCCCCATGATTCCAGCCCAAAACATTACTCCACCTCCTCCTTGTTAGCGCCGTAGCTGTGTTTGCATGGGGTGTCCATCAACCAGCCATCCTCCACTCCATCCATCTGGACCATCGAGATCATTTCATGCATGATAATGCCTCGTCTTATGCTGCACATAACACATCTGCATCTCTGGCTGCTATGGGCATAAAAGGGGACAAACTTATCGTGTGGCACCCATGCTCCCCTGACCTCAACCCCATTGAGAACCTCTGGAGCATCAACAAAAGGAGTGTCTATGATGGCGGGAGGCAGTTCACATCTAAGCAACAGCTCTGGGAGGGTATTCTGTCCTCATGCAAAACAATTAAAGCAGAAACCATCCAAAACCTGACAAATTCAATGGACGAGAGAGTTCAGAAGCTCCTTTCGAACAAGGGGTCCTATGTGCAAATGTAACATCACCTAGAATAAAGTTTTGAGTTGAAAACTGTTTGATTTCAGTTTGTAATAACCTGCTAATGCTTATAATTTCAAAAATGACCATTTTTTTGTTCTTTATTAAAATGAAAAGGTTGAAAACTCTGCTGTGCATAATAATTTGGAACATGCATTTTGGGTGAAGTTTGAGTTTTTTATTTTTTTTTTAAATATACTGTTATCATAGGCAGTTTGTACAAAAACCTTTCAATTGTACTCTAATAGTTATTTGACTGGAAAATTACAATGACTGCAATTCATATAGGTAATTTGGGAAAATCTGAGAAAATATTATTTGCATAATAATTTGGAACACAGTGTACATAAAAAGACATGCCATAGAACAAGGAATACCTCAGGGGAAATTGCATACCTGAATATACAGTGGGGAAAAAAAGTATTTAGTCAGCCAATTGTGCAAGTTCTCCCACTTAAAAAGATGAGAGGGGCCTGTAATTGCCATCATAGGTAGACCTCAACTATGAGAGACAAAATGAGAAAACAAATCCTGAAAATCACATTGTCTGATTTAGAAAGAATTGTTTTTCAAATTTTGGTGGAAAATTAGTATTTGGTTAATTACAAACAAGCAAGATTTCAGGCTCTCACAGATCTGTAACTTCTTCTTTAAGAAGCTCCTCTGTCCTCCACTCATTACCTGTAGTACTGTCACCTGTTTGAACTTGTTATCAGTATAAGAGACACCTGTACGCAACCTCAAACAGTCACACGCCAAACTCGACTATGGTGAAGACCAAAGAGCTGTCGAAGGACACCAGAAAAAAAATTGTAGCCCTGCACCAGTTGGGAAGACTGAATCTGCTATAGGCAAGCAGCTTGGTGTGAAGAAATCAACTGTGGGAGCAATATTTAGAAAATTGAAGACATACTAGACCACTGATAATCTCCCTCGATCTGGGGCTCCACAAAAGATCTCACCCCGAGGGGTCAAAATGATCTCAAGAACGGTGAACAAAAATCTCAGAACCACACGGGGGGACCTAGTGAATGACCTGCAGAGAGCTGGGACCAACACTACACAGGCTACCATCAGTAACACAGTACGCCGCCAGGCACTCAGGTCCTGCAGTGCCAGACGTGTCCTCCTGCTTAAGCCATTACATGTCCGGGCCCGTCTGAAGTTTGCTAAAGAGCATTTGGATCATCCAGAAGAGTATTGGGAGAATGTAATATGGTCAGATGATACCAAAGTAGAACTGTTTGGTAGAAACACAACTTGTCGTGTTTGGAGGAGAAAGAATGCTGAGTTGCATCCAAAGAACACCATACCTACTGTGAAGCATGGGGGTGGCAACATCATGCTTTGTGGCTTTTTCTCTGCCAAGGGACCAGGACGACTGATCCGTGTACATGACAGAATGCATGGGGCCATGTATAGTGAGATTTTGAGTGCAAACCTCCTTCCATCAGCAAAGGCATTGAGGATGAAACGTGGCTGGGTCTTTCAGAATGACAATGATTCCAAGCACACTGCCAGGGCAACGAAGGAGTGGCTTCGTAAGAAACATTTCAAGGTCCTGGAGTGGCCTAGCCAGTCTTCAGATCTAAACCCTATAGAAACCCTTTGGAGGGAGTTGAAAGTCCGTGTTGCCCAGCGGCAGCCCCAAAACATCACTGCTCTAGAGGAGATCTGCATGGAGGAATGGACCAACATACCATTAACAGTGTGTGCCAACCTTGTGAAGACTTACAGAAAACGTTTGACCTCTGTCATTGCCAACAAAGGATGTATAACAAAGTATTGAGATGAACTTTTGTAATTCACCAAATGCTTATGTGTCACCCCAGGCCTGGATGCCACAAATATTAAAGGCTGTGTCTGACAGCAGGAGCGAGGTTCCCTGGTTAGGGACCATTATCATGCAGCACCTCCTGTCCCGGACCAGTAGGGGGAGCTGGCTGCCCTATAAAAGCTGGAATTGGGCAGGGTTAGAGAGACCAGAACCCACTTCTGAAGTGTCCAGAAGGGTTCTCAGAGGAAGGGACAGGTCAGCAGCTGCTGAGGAGTCCGTGAGGCAGAGGAGAAACTGCAAGCCAGGGACAGAGGCGACAAGAGCTGGTCCTTGCAGAGAACCAATCTAACCTGACATTGGGGTCCGAGGCTGTCAGGGTTATAAGCCCAGCAGCAGAGAACCAACCCGCAAGGGATTTCAGGTCCCTTGGCCTAAGAAGCCTGGAGGCTCCGCCACACAGAGGGACCAGTACAGCGAGGAGAAAGCAAAAGGTACCCAAGGCCCGAGTCGCAAACCATACAGGCGAGAAGTACACGGCCAGCTCAGGAACGTGGGGTATTACACCACGAAGAGGGGGATAGTCAGAAAGAGCATAAAAACGTGCGAGACCTGAAGCCCCGCCCTACGCTGAGACGCTGCGCAAGGTCCTGGAAGGAGCTCCAGCGGACGCCGACGTCATTACCGAGCGACGCAAGGTCCTCGCCCAGAGCATCGCGAGCGGAGCCGCGACCTACAGAAGAGGATCGCCGGAAGGTAAGCCACGGTTCACTAGGGGGGAGGAAGATGTCGGACGCGGAGGGACCCTCTACCACCAGCGTAGCCGCAGCAGCTGTGATGCCGTTTTCCATGCCCTATATCCCCTGGAGCGGCCTGGCTGCCACAGTATGCCGGCGAGTCGCATACCTTGGGCGACTTTAAAGAAAGGCTGTATAGCCTGTTCAAAGTTTATCCCCTGATAGAAGAACAGAAAGTAAGCCTATTGATAGGGCAGTTAACTGGTGCGGCCCAGCGGGAGGTAAAGTCTTGGACAGGAGAAAAGGACTGTAAGGGGAGTTCTGACCCGTCTACGGGACACCTTTGATACCCTTACCTCAGCAGAAATCAAAATGCGGTTCTATGGATGTAAGCAGCGAGCTCAAGATAGCATCAGAGATTATGCCCTAAATTAACAGGAAGCCCTGGGAGCAATCAAACAAGCTGACCCTGGCAGCGTGCAGGATACAGATAAACTATTGACTGACCAGTTCATAGAAGGTCTGCTGTCCAGCGCCCACAGAACTCAGCTGCGCCTCATGGCCCTACAGAACCCCGATTTGACTTTTGCACAATTTAAAGATAGGGTCATCCAGGTGCTCCGAGGACCCGCACCAGGTGGCGCTGTAGCTTCCCGGCGCCCTGCCATCACTTACCACCAGGAAGCAGCGCCCTACCCTGCAGACCTTGTGGGGGCTGATGCGCAGGCCCTAAATCCATCCCCGCCTGCAAACCTGCACCATCAGGTCAAAGAACTAACAAAGAGTGTTGCTGCATTGACCAGGACCGTACAGTCGTTACAGATGGACCCGTCAGGACCAATCAAGCTGGCTTCCAGTCCGGAGGATGTCCCGTGCAGGGTCGGACTGGGGTGTCTGGGGCCCACAGGGAGAACTGACTCTAGAGGCCCACCTACAGCCATATTCAAATATCTGTTATCCGCTATCCCTGTTATAGTGGAGCATTGACAGGCGGCTCCTGCACATCTACTGTGCGACACTAACTGGGATGTACAATTACGGTAGTTTGCATTAAAGGGGTTCTTTGGTTAAAACAAGTTATCACCGATCCATGGGATCCACAGGATCGGTGATCACTTATTGATCGTTTGGGTCCGAACATTGGAAAACGCACCTATCGGAAGAATGGGGAAGTTTCATCCCTGACAGGACACTTATCCTCATTTTAAAATGCAGCTTCCAAAAAAGAGCAGCGCTCACAGTCACTGAGGGAATGAATGGATCAGTGGTCACATCTCAAATGCTGCTCCAGTCTAATGGGGAGAAAAGCTTCACATTCTGCCGATTGTGTCCCAGCAGTCAGACCCCCACCAATCAATATTATCACTGATCCTGTGGAGAAGTGATTACTTGTTTTCACCAGAGAACCCCTGTAAGTGCATCTCTGCCGCTTTGGTCCAAGTATTTAATCTCTAAGGTCATGGCCCCACTATCAGTATTTGGTCAGTATTCAGTCAGTATTTTTTCTCGGGAGTGGGAGCCAAAACCAGGTGAGGAACAATCAGAGAAAAGGTATAATAGAAACAAGTCACTAATTCTGCATTTATCACCCACTCCTGGTTTTGGCAGCGACTCCTGAGAAAAAATACTAACCAAATACTAATGGTGGGGCTGTGGCCTAATGGAAAAAAATCTTTTCCTAGTTAATATCAGCAAGATCAAAATGACTGCCATACACAACACAGTCCACTATATCAACACCAATAATACCACATACAAAAGGCACAAATATCGCCACACCATGACTAGATCACATATTACCACCACATAGTGACCGAATAATACCACATACAAGGAACAAATACGGCCACACCATGACCAGACCATATATTACCACCCCAAAGTGACCAAATACTACAAAACTGATCATGAATACAAACCACAATACTAACAACACTGTTATTACCACCAGCGACATTATACACAGGAGCTCTGTATATAGTGTCAGTGTACAGGTAATACAGGGATCACCAGTGACATTATACACAGGAGCTCTGTATATAGTGTACAGTGTACAGGTAACACAGTGACCACCAGTGAGATTAGACACTGGAGCTCAGTATATAGTGTCAGTGTACAGGTAATACAGGGTTCACCAGAGACATTATACACAGGAGCTCTGTATATAGTGTCAGTGTACAGGTAATACAGTGATCACCAGTGACATTATACACTGGAGCTCTGTATATAGTGTACAGGTATTACAGTGGTCACCAGATACATTATACACAGGAGCTCTGTACATAGTGTATAGTGTACAGGTAATACACTGATCACCAGTGACATTATACACAGGAGCTCTGTATATAGTGTACAGGTAATACAGTGGTCACCAGTGACATTATACACAGGAGCTCTGTATATAGTGTACAGGTAATACAGTGGTCACCAGTGACATTATACACAGGAGCTCTGTACATAGTGTATAGTGTACAGGTAATACAGTGATCACCAGTGACATTATACACAGGAGCTCTGTATATAGTGTACAAGTAATACAGTGGTCACCAGTGACATTATACACAGGAGCTCTGTATATATTGTACATGTAATACAGTGGTCACCAGTGACATTATACACAGGAGCTCTGTACATAGTGCATAGTGTACAGGTAATACAGTGATCACCAGTGACATTATACACAGGAGCTCTATATATAGTGCACAGGTAATACAGTGGTCACCAGTGACATTATACACAGAAGCTCTGTATATAGTGTACAGGTAATAAAGTGGTCACCAGTGACATTATACACAGGAGCTCTGTATATAGTGTACAGGTAATACAGTGGTCACCAGTGACATTATACACAGGAGCTCTGTATATAGTGTACAGGTAATACAGTGGTCACCAGTGACATTATACACAGGAGCTCTGTACATAGTGTATAGTGTACAGGTAATACAGTGATCACCAGTGACATTATACACAGGAGCTCTCTATACAGTGCACAGGTAATACAGTGGTCACCAGTGATATTATACACAGGAGCTCTGTATATAGTGTACAGGTAATACAGTGGTCACCAGTGACATTATACACAGGAGCTCTGTATATAGTGTACAGGTAATACAGTGGTCACCAGTGACATTATACACAGGAGCTCTGTACATAGTGTATAGTGTACAGGTAATACAGTGATCACCAGTGACATTATACACAGGAGCTCTGTATATAGTGTACAGGTAATACAGTGGTCACCAGTGACATTATACACAGGAGCTCTGTATATAGTGTACAGGTAATACAGTGGTCACCAGTGATATTATACACAGGAGCTCTGTATATAGTGTATAGTGTACAGGTAATACAGTGATCACCAGTGACATTATACACTGGAGCTCTGTGTATAGTGCACAGGTAATTCAGTGGTCACCAGTGACATTATACACAGAAGCTCTGTATATAGGGTATACATAATACAGTGATCACCAGTGACATTCACAGGATTTCTATATATACTATATACACACGTGGTCAGAATTGTTGGTACCCCTCGTTTAATGAAAGAAAAACCCACAATGGTCACAGAAATAACTTGAATCTGACAAAAGTAATAATAAATTAAAAATCTATGAAAATGAACAAATGAAAGTCAGTCATTGCTTTTCTGCTTCCACTGAATTTTTAAAAAAATTAAACTCATGAAATAGGCCTGGACAGAAATGATGGTACCCCTGAAAATAATGTGACAAAAGGGACATGTTAAATCAAGTTGTGTCCACTAATTAGCATCACAGGTGTCTACAATCTTGTAATCAGTCAGTGGGCCTGTATATAGGGCTACAGATACTCACTGTGTTGTTTGGTGACATGGTGTGTACCACACTCAACATGGACCAGAGGAAGCCAAGGAAAGAGCTGTTTCAGGAGATTAGAAAGAAAATGATAGAAAAGCATGTTAAAAGGTAAAGGTTATAAGACCATCTCCAAGCAGCTTGATGTTCCTGTGACTACAGGTGCACATATTATTCAGAAATTTAAGATCCATGGGACTGTAGCCAACCTCCCTGGACGTGGCCGCAGGAGGAAAATTGATGACAAATCAAAGAGACGGATAATATGAATGGTAACAAAAGAGTTCAGGAAAACTTCTAAAGAGATTAAAGGTGAACTTCAAGCTCAAGGAACGTCAGTGTCAGATCGTACTATCCACCGTTGTTTGATCCAAACTGAACTTCATGTAAGATGACCAAGGAGAACACCATTGTTGAAAAAAAAAATAATAAAAAAGTCAGACTGGAATTTGCCAAACTACATGTTGACAAGCCATAAAGCTTCTGGGAGAATGTACTATGGACAGATGAGACAAAAATGGAAGTTTTTGGCAAGGCACATGTTCACAGATGGAAAAATGAAGCATATTAAGAAAAGAACACTGTCCCTACTGTGAAACATGGGGGAGGCTGTTATGTTCTGGGGCTGCTTTGCTGCATCTGGTACAGGGTGTCTTGAATCTGTGCAGGGTAAAATGAAATCTCAAGACTATCAAGGGATTCTAGAGAGAAATGTGCTGCCCAGTGTCAGAAAGCTTGGTCTCAGTCGCAGGTCATGGGTCTTGCAACAGGATAATGACCCAAAACACACAGCTAAAATCACCCAAGAATGGCTAAGAGGAAAACATTAGACTATTCTGAAGTGGCCTTCTATGAGCTCTGACCTAAATCCTATGGAGCATCTTGGGAAAGAGCTGAAACATGCTGTCTGGAGCAGGCAACCTTCAAACACGAGACAACTGGAGCAGTTTGCTCATGAGGAGTGGGCCAAAATAGCTGTCGAGAGTTGCAGAAGTCTCATTGACAGTTACAGGAATTGTTTGATTGCAGTGATTGCCTCAAAAGATTGTTCAACAAAATATTAAGTTAAGAAGAACCATCATTTCTGTCCAAGCCGATTTCATGAGTTTAATTTTTTTTTAAATTCTGTGGAAGCAGAAAAGCAATGTCTGACTTTCATTTGTTCATTTTCAAAAATTTGTAATTTATCAGATTCAAGTTATTTCTGTGACCATTGTGGGTTTTTCTTTCATTAAACGAGGGGTACCAACAATTTTGACCACGTGTGTAGTGTAAGTGTACATGTAATACACTGACTCACCAGTGACGTCTCTAGGTGAAGTCCTTCATCTTCGCTTTTCTTCTTCATCAGGCACAAACAGCCATCACTTCTTCCAGCCAGGAATCATCTCTGCAGAAAATAACACACAGTTATCAATAACTGATCTCTTCTAGAGAATATTCCCACTTTTCCCTCCGACTTCTACACTACACCAGTTGAAGAAAAAAAGCAACATAGTGCCGTCCTGCACAGTAACAGGACCCCTCTTTTGTCCCATCCCATGGAAAACAATTTCCTAAAAAGTAAATTATATTACAGAAGTAATAATGTAATAATAATAATTGGAATCTAAAGTAATAATGTTCCCCACTGGTCACCATAAACTAATAAAGTATGTTCCTCAATCTGGCCCCCAAACAGTAATTAAGTCCCTTGTCTAGCCAGGCACCCCCATATGTCCCTTCTGGCCCCCATTTGTCTAGTGTGACCCCTCCATATATTTATCCTAGCACACGTGTATCGAGCCTGCCCCCTCCCATATACCCATCCTAGCCCCCCCATGTGGCCAGTCTGCCCCCCCCACATATCCATCCTTGTCTCCATGTTTCCAGCCTGCGCCCCCATATATCCCCCCCATATATCCTCCATGTGTCCAGCCTGCCCTCTACATATCCATCCCGGCCTCCATGTGTCCAGCCTCCCCCCTCATATATCCATACTGCCCTTACCCCCTGCATATATCCACCCTGACACCCCCCATATATCCAGCGTGCCCCTCCATATATTTATGCTAGCCCATGTGTATCGAGCCCGCCCCCCCCACATATTCATCCTAACCCCCCATGTGTCCAGCCTGTCCCCCCCATATATCCATCCTGGCCTCCATGTGTTCAGCCTGCCCCCCCATATATCCATCCTTGCCTCCATGTTTCCAGCCTGCGCCCCCATATATTCCCCCCCATATATCCTCCATGTGTCCATCCTGCCCTCTACATATCCATCCTGGCCTCCATGTGTCCAGCCTCCCCCCTCATATATCTATACTGCCCTTACCCCCTGCATATATCCATCCTGACACCCCCCATATATCCAGCGTGCCCCTCCATATATTTATGCTAGCCCATGTGTATCGAGCCCGCCCCCCCACATATTCATCCTAACCCCCATGTGTCCAGCCTGTCCCCCCCCATATATCCATCCTGGCCTCCATGTGTTCAGCCTGCCCCCCATATATCCATCCTGGCCTCCATGAGTTCAGCCTGCCCCCCCCATATATCCATCCTGGCCTCCATGAGTCCAGCCTGCCCCCCCATATATCCATCCTGGCCTCCAAGTGTCCAGCCTGCCCCCCAAATATCAATCCTGCCCCCCATATATCCATCCTGGCCTCCATGTGTCCAGCCTGCCCCCCATATACCCATCCTGCCCACCCCCCTTTGCCTGGGTCCAGCCAGGGTTCCCCCTTGTGTGTCCAGCCAGGGCTCCCCCTTGTGTGTCCAGCCAGGGCTCCCCCCCTTGTGTGTCCAGCCAGGGCTCCCCCCCTTGTGTGTCCAGCCAGGGCTCCCCCCCTTGTGTGTCCATCCAGGCCCCCCCTTGCATGTCCAGCCAGGGTTCCCCCTTGCGTGTCCAGCCAGGGACCCCCATGCGTATCCAGCCAGGGCTCCCCCCTGGTGTGTCCAGCTTGGCCCCCCTCATGTGTCCCGCCAGGGTTCCCCCCTTGTGTGTCCTGCCAGGGTTCCCCCCTTGTGTGTCCCGCCAGGGTTCCCCCCTTGTGTGTCCAGCCAGGGTTCCCCCCTTGTGTGTCCAGCCAGGGTTTCCCCCTTGTGTGTCCAGTCAGCTACCCCTCTTGTGTGTCCAGCCAGGCTACTCCCTTGTGTGTCCAGCCTGGCTACCCCCTTGTGTGTCTGTCCAGCTGGGCCCCCCTTGTGTGTCCAGCTGGCCCCCCCTTGTGTGTCCAGCTGGGCCCCCCTTGTGTGTCCATCCAGGGTTCCCCCTTGTGTGTCCAATCAGGAATCCCCCCTTGTGTGTCCAGCTGGGCCCCCCCTTGTGTGTCCAGCCAGGGTTCCCCCCTTGTGTGTCCAGTCAGCTACCCCCTTGTGTGTCCAGCCAGGCTACCCTCTTGTGTGTCCAGCCTGGCTACCCCCTTGTGTGTCTGTCCAGCTGGGCCCCCCCTTGTGTGTCCAGCTGGGCCCCCCTCTTGTGTGTCCAGCTGGGCCACCCCTTGTGTGTCCAGCTAGGCCCCCCCTTATGTGTCCAGCTGGGCCCCCCCCTTGTGTGTCCATCCAGGGGTCCCCCTTGTATGTACAGCCAGGGCCCCCCCTTGTGTGGCCAGCCAGCCTACCCCCTTGTGTGTCCAGCTGGGCTCCCCTTGTGTGTCCAGCCAGGGTTGCCCCCCCGTGTGTCCATCCAGGATCCCCCCTTTTATGTCCAGCCAGGCTACCCCCTTGTGTGTCTGTCCAGCTGGGCCCCCCCTTGTGTGTCCAGCTGGGCCCCCCCTTGTGTGTCCAGCTGGGCCCCCCCTTGTGTGTCCAGCCAGCGGGTCCAGACCATTACACACATACACACACACCTCTTACCTTCCTGCTCTCCCGTGCGGTGTCCTCCTTCTCCTGAGTTGCGCGCCTCCTTCACAGCAGGCGCATGACGATGACGTCATACGCCGGCCGGCGAAGGGAGACACGCAGCTTCAGCTGCTTCACTGGGACGTGCGCCGCGGTGGTTCAGGTAATGAACGCTGCGTGCGCGCGTCCCTGCATACACTGTGCCTGCGCTTTTAAAGGGCCCGTGCCCCTTAAAACCGCAGGATTTTTTTTTTGTTCTCTTCTCCCCCTCTACTCTGCAGCAGGGGGCCGGGCCCACCGGGAAAATTCCCGGTATCCCGCCAGCCCAGACCGACCCTGGTCCCGTGGCGTCGATGAATTAGGATCCCGTCGTTCAGAGGGAGGCCCGCCTATCGTTACACTGAGGATGGACAGCCGATTTGCTGCCGTTGCAGCCAGACCGGACACATAGCCAGGTACTGTACTTTAAACGGGTCCGACCAAGGGCAGAGGGCCAACCCCCAGGCATAAGGTCACCAGGCCCGTCTAATTGGCGTGATAAGTACGTAGGGGGACGTCCGGTTTTACCCGTAGTGCTGGACGGTATCCCCATGAGTGCACTGCTGGACACCGGGTCCCAAGTGACCACCATCCCCTATGTACTTTTCAGATGGATTTGGCAATTAAATACTGTACATCCCAATGGACTGAATGAGTCTCAGCTTCGTTCCCTTTCTTTAATCTCTCCCTTGTCACATGTTTTGTTGCTGTTTTTAATAGTTTTAACTTTTTTATTATCTTTTAGTATTTTTCACCATCCGTTTGCACTCTATTTCCTCCGGAGAGTTGCGTCCGCATCATGGCTGATACTATATGGATGAATATGTGAATGAGAACATACTGAATAATCCTTTTATCTGGGAACATCTAATGCTGTATATATACCTTGGATCTTCTCTTTCCTCTTGTTGGAAGATCCTCATATGTATTTCTGTGGTCATCAATTTGTCCAAGTAGGGTTATTCTTGGGATAATCTCTACTTCCATAACAGATATAGTTCTCTTTAAGAAGAATTTGGGAACCATGCTAATATAGCAATGATGTTATCTTTGATACCCTAATTACTATGCATTGTTAGAGTGACATTAATGTGATCCTGTTACATACTCTTATATATATATATAACTGAATATGGATTGTATTGCTGTACTTTATTGTCCTTATATCATGATAATAGTCTTGTATGCAGGATGTCATTCTTCTAATTTACATGGTTGGGACACTATCTCCAGATTTAAGATTGATCCATGCATCCATTTGGTGGTAGTGGGAGTAGATATACAACTCAGTAGGGTCTATTCTTATTTTTATAGTCTTTGTGATCTGTTCCTAGAGAGTTAAAGGACCTTACGTGCGAGCGTCGCCACTGCTGGTGCGCCCCGTGTCGCCTGGCGTCTCTATGCAAGGACCTGTATCACGTGGGTCCATGCGACCATCACGTGATTCCTTGCATGACGCCCACGCCACCGGTTGCTTGGCAGCGGGGACGCTACGCGCGTTACTATGGGTCCGCCCCCATCATTTGATTGGCCAAGTTAATATTTATATACGCATACCCCCGGAGGAAGTTGACTACTCCTGAAGAAGGCAACATCATAATGCGCGTTGGGGTGGACGCACGGTCCACGTGAGGGTACCCTGACCGCACAGCCTCTGGCCCAGGTAATTCTTTTCCACATGGTGGCTTATTCATCTAGTATCATGACTGCCAGGAACGCACTTTGATAGTATAGTCCCACTTCTGAGTAATTTTACTTGTCACATTATGACTGACTTAGGTGCAATAGTGGCCATTATCAGTGTTTTCCACTTGGCACTTAGACATATATGGTGAATGAATACTTTACCCACTGATACATGGTACTTTGATAGAGTTTATTATATGAGGCACTATATACTATATTTTATAGCTGTGGTGCCTCGGACCCCATACAATGGGGACCGCATCGTCCCTTCAGTGAGATGGTTATATTCCAACATCATATGTGTTTTTTTGCATATTGCATCGTGCCTGATATTGATTGTGTAGTGAATTTTTAATACCATTTATGAATAAAAGTTAAATTTTATCATTATTTTGGGTTGATATGGTCATGTTTTTTTCTTCATTTTATATGTATGTTGAGCGACTTAACCAATACTCACACTAATAGGTGCTAGCCATTGAGCATTATACATGATTTCTAATATGCACCGATTGAGAAACTTATATTGGATTATTGTGTTTGTGTTATGCACAGAATTTTTGTTTCCAATAGTGATGGATTTTAGAGCCAAGGAGCAAACCTGGCTCGGTCAGATGGATCAGGTATTTGGCA
Organism: Phyllobates terribilis; assembly: GCF_046119375.1. NCBI lineage: Eukaryota > Metazoa > Chordata > Amphibia > Anura > Dendrobatidae > Phyllobates > Phyllobates terribilis. The sequence continues at coordinate 730,876,614 of NW_027362763.1, read as the reverse complement.
CGGGCGGTGCAGAATCACAGGTGGAGAGTGAGCGGAGCTGGGACTCTCAGGTTCAGTCCATTCAGTCATTAATCATTAAGCGGACTAGGTTGTGGTGGAATAGGGCCTTCCTACAGAGGTACATTACCAATAAACTAATTCCGAGAGGTCTGAGAGTGCGGGTGATTCCCACCTTTGTGGTGGATGATAAAGACTTTATCTCTAGTTGGGAAGATCTTAGTAATACTTGTGTGTCACCCCAGGCCTGGATGCCACAAATGTGTAAGGCTGTGTCTGAGAGCAGGAGGGAGGTTCTCTGGCCAGGGACCATTTGCATGCAGCACCTCCTGTCCCAGGCCAGTAGGGGGAGCAGGCTGCCCCTATAAAAGCTGGAACTGAGGGCAGGGTTGGAGAGACCAGGACCCACTTCTGAAGCATCCAGAAGGGTTCCCAGGAGAGAGGGACAGGTCAGCCGCAGCTGAGGAGTCCAGGAGGCAAAGGAGGAACAGAAAGCCAGGGACAGAGGCGACGAGAGCCGGTCCTGGCAGAGAGAGACTACACAACCGGACACTGGGGTCCGAGGCTGTCAGGGTTGCAGGTCCTGCAGCAGATAACCAACCTGCAAGGGATTTCAGGTCCCTTGGCCTAAGAAGCCTGGAGGCTCCGCCACACAGATGGACCGGTACAGCACGGAGAAGCTACAGGTACCCAAGGCCCGAGTCGCAAGCCATACAGGCGTAGTACACGGCAAGCTCAGGGACGTGGGCTATCATACCACTAAAGGGGGAGATAGTCAGCAAGGGCAGAGAGAGAACAGTAGGCCTACCCACTCACCCTGGCCAGTGGAGCTCACCCGAATGCCCTCAGGAACCCAGGTCCATTCCTACCCTGTACTCCTGGTGGGTCTGTGGTAAGTTCTGCAGTAAAAGACCCTGGACTGCATTATTGGACTCTGTGTGATTACTGTGGCGCCTGCACCATCGCCTCCAACATCCTTTTACACTGCCCTGAGGCTACACTCCTCCCGTGGGGAGTTGTACTATTCCCTGCTGCATCCCCAACACCAGCCTCAGCGGTCTGCCTTGCAGCGGCAGTCCTCCCTGACCGCAATCCACGGGTGGCGTAGTCGGACATTACCTAAAACGTATAAAAGGCTGCCACTGGTCTGACCACCCTGAGCCACGGGACAGGGTCGCCACTACTACTCCCAGCATTGCCCTGAAACCCGGTCCTGAGTGCCCCACGGCCCAGGGGGCGAGTCAGCTTTGGCGTAGTCGGCAGGATTGTGACCAACCCGCCACAAACTGGTATTGTGTGCCTGACAAAGACTGTACACGTACCTTAAAATGAAGTTTCCCGCCATCCGGAGCCGTTTCCCGCCGTTTTCAGCCGTCTCCTGCCATCTTCAGCAGTTTCCCGCCATCTACAGCCGTTTTCCCGCCATCTTCAGCCGTTTTCCCGCCATCGGATGCCATCTTCAGGACGCCGCGCCGGAAGAAGAGGGGCGTGGACGTCCAAAGCGCGCGAGACTTGAAGCTACGCCCTATGCACCGACGCTGCGCAAGGTCCTGGAAGGGAGAGAGAGTGACGCTGACGTCACCCGGACGCGACGCAAGGTCCTCACACGGAGCAGCACCAGCGGAGCCGCGGCCTACAGAAGAGGATCGTCGGAAGGTAGGCTTAACTAGGGGGGGGAAGATGACGGACGCAGAGGGGCCCTCTACAACTGGCGGGGCTGCAGCAGCGGTGATGCCGTTCTCTATGCCCTACATCCCCGGAGCAGCCTGGCTACCCCAATACTCAGGGGACCCCCATACCTTAACTGACTTTAGGGAAAGACTGCACAGTTTATTCAAAGTTTATCCCCTGACAGAAGAACAGAAAGTGAGCATTCTGACGGGGCAGCTCACCGGTGCTGCCCAGCGGGAAGTGAAATCATGGTCAGATGAGGAGAAAAGGACAGTAAAGGACATTCTGACCCGGCTGCGGAGTACCTTTGATACCCGTACCTGAGCAGAAATCAAAATGCGGTTCTATGGCTGTAAGCAGCGGGCCCAGGATAGTATCAGAGACTATGCCTTGAACCTGCAAGAAGCCCTGAGAGCTATCAAACAAGCTGACCCTGGTAGCGTGCAGGACTCTGATAAACTGTTGACTGACCAGTTCATAGAAGGTCTGCTGTCCAGCGCCCACAGAACCCAGCTGCGCCTCATGGCCCTACAGAACCCCGATTTGACTTTTGCGCAGTTCAAGGATCGGGACATCCGGGTGCTCAGAGAACCCGCAGCAGGTGGCGCTGTAGCTTCCCGGCGCTGTGCCATCACTTACCACCAGGGGGCAGCGCCCTACCCCTCAGACCTTGTGGGGGCTGATGCACAGGCCCTAAATCCATCCCAGCCTGCAGACCTGCACCATCAGGTCCAGGAGCTAACAAAGAGTGTGGCTGCATTAACCAGGACCGTACAGTCGTTGCAGGTGGAACCGTCAAGACCAATCGAGCTGGCTTCCAGTCCAGAGGATGTCCCGTGGCATCGACAGAGGAGGATCCCGCCGTTCAGAGGGAGGCCCGCCGACCGCTACACTGAGGATGGACAGCCGATTTGCCGCCGTTGCACTCAGCCTGAACACATAGCAAGGTACTGTACTTTAAATGGGTCCGACCTGGGGCAGAGGGCCAACCCCCAGGCATAAGGTCATCAGGCCCGTCTAATTGGCGTGATAAGTACGTGGGGGGACGCCCGGTCTTACCCGTAGTGCTGGACGGTATCCCCATGAGTGCACTGCTGGACACCGGGTCTCAAGTGACTACCATCCCCTACGTACTTTTCAAGCGGTGCTGGAGTGACGCTGACATAAACCGCTACCCAGATGATGACTTAAGCATCATTGCCAGCAATGGTCAACCCGTGCCGCAGGTGGGGTTCAGAGAGATGACCATCAAGATTGGTAAGGTGGAACTGCCGGCACAGGGAGTGATCATTGTGGACATTGACCGTCGTGAAAGTCACCCTAAAATAACTGTGGGTACTAATGCAATTGAAAACTGTCTTTCAGAAGTAATTGTGATTTTACAGCAGGTGGCGATGAATGCGAGCTCCAGCCAACAGAGGGTCCTCCAGAAAGAGATAAGAGCCCTGATGAGATGGCAGCAGGTAGAACTGTCTAGTGGTGAGATCGGTAGCGTAAGAATGAGTGACCCATTCCCCATTTCCATGCCTCCCAAAAGTGAAATGATGATCTGGTGTCGGACTGCAATCGGGTTGAGAGGCTGAGACTACTAAGCCATGGTAGAACCCGAGTACTCAGACAGCAGGCCCACCATTTTGACAACCCGGGGGGTGGTTGATGTCCGTCATGGGAGGGTGCTCGTTTGCATTCTCAATATTGGGGAGAGGGAGGTACACTTACCCAGGTACGCTACACTTGCCAAACTGTTCGCTGTTGAGCACAAAACTATCAGGGCTGTGGAACCGTTGCCTCCATCTCCATAGGCGGAGGGTAATGGCTCCCAGAAACAAAAGGAGGACTGGTGCCAGAAACTCCATGTGGGTGCTGACTCCACTCCCCTGCACCAAAAACAAGGAGTCTACCGGGTGGTTCAGGAGTACGAGAGAATCTTTAGTAAGCACCCGCTAGACTTCGGCAGAGTAAAAGGGGTAGAACACCATATCCCCACGGGGAGCCACCCACCAATAAAAGAGAGACACAGGCCTGTACCGCCTGCAGATTATCAGAATGCCAAGGGTATGCTGAGAGACATGAAAGAAGCTGGGGTCATTAGAGATAGCTGTAGCCCCTGGGCAGCTCCCTTGGTTTTGGCAAAAAAGAAAGACGGTACCATGAGAATGTGCGTGGACTATAGACAAATCAATCGTATCACCCATAAAGATGCGTACCCATTACCTAGGATAGAGGAGTCTTTAGCAGCTCTAAAATCAGCTAATTTCTTCTCTACTTTGGACCTTACTAGCGGGTACTGGCAGGTTCCTGTGGCAGAGGCTGACAAGGAGAAGACCGCCTTCACCACCCCGATGGGACTGAGTGAGTTCAACTGTATGCCCTTCGGGCTCTGCAACGCACCATGGACCTTCCAGAGGCTGATGGAATGCTGTTTAGGGCACCGAAACTTCGAGAAGGTCCTCCTTTATCTGGACGACGTGATCGTCTATTCAAAGACTTACGAGGACCATCTAAAGAACCTCGCCGAGGTGTTCGAAGCCCTGGCAGGCTACGGCCTGAAAGTGAAGCCTTCAAAGTGCCACCTGTTAAAATCGAAGGTCCAGTACCTAGGACACGTGGTGAGTGCTGAAGGAGTAGCCCCCGACCCCGACAAAGTTACAGCCATTAAGGGCTGGCCAAGCCCCTCTAACATCAAGGAAGTGAGGCAATTCCTCGGGTTGGTAGGCTACTACCGAAGGTTTATCCCCGGGTTCACTAAGATGGCAGCCCCTATGCAGGACCTCCTGATAGGGCAATCTAAATCCAGAAGTCACAAGCCACCCTTCAAGTGGGAAAAGCCAGAAGAGGAGTCCTTCCGCCAGTTGAAGATGGCCCTCAAGGGGATGAGATCCTGGCCTACCCCGATTATGGCCAGCCTTTTATCCTCCACACAGATGCCAGTAATGTGGGGCTGGAAGCAGTACTGTCACAGAATCAACAGGGCAGAGAAAGGGTGATCGCGTATGCCAGCCGGAAGCTGAGGCTCACTGAAAGGAACCCGGAGAACTACAGCTCCTTCAAGCTAGAATTCTTGGCAGTGGTATGGGCCGTCACAGAACGGTTTAAGCATTACCTGGCCTCTGCAAAGTTCACAGTGTACACGGACAACAACCCGTTGACACATCTGGACAATGCAAGACTAGGTGCCCTAGAACAGCGGTGGATGGCCCGGCTATCAAATTATGACTTCACAATCAAATACCGGGCGGGCAGAACCAACGCCAACGCAGACGCCCTATCAAGAATGCCCCACCTACCTGAAGGAGAAGACGACTCGGAAGAGCTGGAGGAAATAGAGCTCCCTGCGTTCCACCGGTATGGGGCCACTCAGCATTCTCACCGGGTAAGAGACAAAGACTTAACCACCGTCATGTTCAACCCCTTACCCCACCATGGCTGGGCGGAAACGCAAGATAGCGACCCTGCAATATGCCTGGTGAAAGACATGTTAACCCAGGAAGACGCTAGCCCTGGCCCGGATGCTCCAGAGGAAGCCAAGCAGATATGGAAGGAGAAAAGCAGGCTATTCCTCTACGAGGGTAAGCTGTGCAGAAGGCTTGTCAACCACCGGACGCACGAGCTGACCTGGCAGATAGTGGTCCCAAGGCGAGATGCAGCAATGGTCCTGGAGGCCTACCATGACAGAGCGGGACACTTCGGGTGGAAGAAACTGGAGTTCCTACTGAGAGAGCGGTTCTACTGGGTCGGCATGAGAAGGGTCATCGAGAAGTGGAGCAGGGACTGCGGCCCATGTCACCTCAGAAGGAAGTACCGTACCAGCCAGCAGACACCCTTGAGGCCCATCGTCACCAGGCATCCTCTTGAGCTGGTAGCTCTGGACCATGTGAAATTGGCTCCAAGCCGGTCGGGCTACGTCTTTGCCCTGACAATTGTGGACCATTACTCCCGGTTCCTGGTAGTGGTTCCTGTTAAAGACCTGACAGCCCAAACAGCGGCCAGAGCCTTCCAGCAACACTTCTGCCATCCACATGGGTATCCGGAACAGGTCTTGACAGATCAAGGTCCAGCATTTGAGGCTGAAGTATCCAGGAGTTCTGTAACCTCTACGGCTGTAAGAAGATTCAGACAACGCCTTACCACCCGCAACCAACGGGCTGTGTAAGAAGATGAACAATATCATCATTGATCTCCTCAAGACGTTACCCCTGGAAGAACGCAGCCTGTGGCCGGATAAGCTGCCAGACCTGATTGACTTGAACAACCATATCCCGGTGAATGCTACAAATTGCACCCCGGCTTACCTGATGCGAGCAAGACCAGTTAAGCTGCCAATCGACCTGGAAATGGGAGTCCTGACACCTGAGGACACCTCCCCAGACACGGACTGGGATACGGAACGGCGGCTACAGTACAAGAAGGTACAGGAGAGTATGGCTCAAGCGAGAGAAAAGCAAGAGAGGCTTTTCAACCAACACGCCCCTGCTGGTCCCCTGGAACCTGGTGAGCAGGTCCTGAAGTGGAAGAGATGGTTACACAAGCTGGATGACCAGTGGGAGAGAGACCCATACACAGTACTGCAGTCCGACCATGACAACCCGAAGGTATGTGTAATTACCAAGGATGGAGGAGAAACCACTAGCACCGTCTCCAGAGACCACCTAAAACGGTGCCCCGAGCAACTACAGAGTCCAAGTGAAGATCAAGATGACCTTGAACCCGCAGAGGACAAGGAAGAGATGATCAGCACAGTTCTCGGAGAGTTCCCCCGGACCTGGACTCAGATAAATGGCGCAATAGTGGTACCCGTCCTACACTTCGTTCAGCCTACCTAGCAGGAGCCTACAGGAGGACAGGAAGAACAAGAAGAGCAAGCGGCCCCAGAGGCGGAAGAACCCAACCCAGCAGCCCAGAAGAGTCAACCCTCTGCTGACAGTGAGACTGCCATGCCTGTGGTAAGCCAAAGGACCCGCAGACAGCTGCCTGCCCTGCCTGTACACCCAGCTAGTAACTGTACCCTCAATGATAGTGGGGAACGCCAGGTTGGTCCACCACCAGACAGTGGGTTAAGGAGGGCAACCAGGAGCACTAGGGGTCAAACACCAGCTCGCTGGAGGATATAGGTACAAGATCTAAATGTACCATGTATATATTTAACATGTTTGTTACTGTAACTAATAGTGTTTTCTCCAAATTGTCTAGATATATGGACTGACAGGTTATGAACTTTGGATAACCGGAACTATCTTGTAAATAGTTGCACTTGGTGCCTCTTGCAAAGACGGCCACGGAAGAGAAACCTGTCTGGCGCGGTCCCGAGTGGTCCAAAGTAGTTTGCTTCGCCTTGCAGCCACGCCCAGGGCCAACGTTTGGGGTTTGCTTTGGACAGGTCCCCGCACCGGTTGAGACTTCGCCTTATTGGGTGAAATGGACACCCGGTCATAGGCCATACTGTGACCTAAAGAACTCAATATGTGGTGTTGTTTGTTGTTTTCTTCTCTGTTATGTTTATGTTATAATTTATACCCTGTATCGTGTTTCTTGTTTAGTCCTGGAGTACTAAGCTTCACTAGGGGGGAATGTGTCACCCCAGGCCTGGATGCCACAAACTTGTAAGGCTGTGTCTGAGAGCAGGAGGGAGGTTCTCTGGCCAGGGACCATTTGCATGCAGCACCTCCTGTCCCAGGCCAGTAGGGGGAGCAGGCTGCCCCTATAAAACCTGGAACTGAGGGCAGGGTTGGAGAGACCAGGACCCACTTCTGAAGCATCCAGAAGGGTTCCCAGGAGAAAGGGACAGGTCAGCCGCAGCTGAGGAGTCCAGGAGGCAAAGGAGGAACAGAAAGCCAGGGACAGAGGCGACGAGAGCCGGTCCTGGCAGAGAGAGACTACACAACCGGACACTGGGGTCCGAGGCTGTCAGGGTTGCAGGTCCTGCAGCAGATAACCAACCCGCAAGGGATTTCAGGTCCCTTGGCCTAAGAAGCCTGGAGGCTCCGCCACACAGAGGGACCGGTACAGCACGAAGAAGCTACAGGTACCTAAGGCCCGAGTCGCAAGCCATACAGGCATAGTACACGGCAAGCTCAGGGACGTGGGTTATCATACCACTAAAGGGGGAGATAGTCAGCAAGGGCAGAGAGAGAACAGTAGGCCTACCCACTCACCCTGGCCAGTGGAGCTCACCCGAATGCCCTCAGACACCCAGGTCCATTCCTACCCTGTACTCCTGGTTGGTCTGTGGTAAGTTCTGCAGTAAAAGACCCTGGACTGCATTATTGGACTCTGTGTGATTACTGCGGCGCCTGAACCATCACCTCCAACATCCTATTACACTGCCCTGAGGCTACACTCCTCCCGTGGGGAGTTGTACTATTCCCTGCTGCATCCCCAACACCAGCCTCAGCGGTCTGCCTTGCAGCGGCGGTCCTCCCTGACCGCAATCCACGGGTGGCGTAGTCGGACATTACCTAAAACGTATAAAAGGCTGCCACTGGTCTGACCACCCTGAGCCACAGGACCAGGTCGCCACTACTACTCCCAGCATTGCCCTGAAGCCCGGTCCCGAGTGCCCCATGGCCCAGGGTGGGAGTCACTTGCTCACTCGGATTCATGCAATTACTAATAAGTCTTAATACTAAGGCCATTGCAGCTTTGGATGAATCTATTGACGAAGCACAGAATACACTTAGAAGTAATTGCCTGAGTGATAAACTCCAAGAATTTGACCCACAAATTGATAAGAACTTGGATTTGTGTGTAAAAAAACTTCACGATACCCAAGCTAATAAAATGGCAAGGGACCAAAGAGACTTTTCCTCAAATATGGTCTACCACTGGAGGAAGACTACTTATCAACACCCTGCAGCACAACGTTCTTCTTCCATCACATCATTTTCATCACTTAGTGATTCATCAAGTATTACGTCCTCCTCTATTGTCACGAGGCCAGGATTAAGCCTCAAGAGGACACGGGATACGAATTTCCATCCTTACAGACGCAGACCATATGGAAAGTCACCCGTGGACAGTGGGGATAATAAGGTAATTAACCTAAGTAGTTACAAACTTACTGAAACCGACTTTGCCCTATTGAGCAGGGGTCTCTCCTTCTCACCTAAGAGTAACTTTGATGCCTTTTCCGCCATCAAAGACCTCCATTTATTTGCTAGATCTCTGTTGTTCAAAAAATATTATTTTGATGAGACACAATTTAATCTTTTTCCAACAGAAGAGGAGCAAGTAGCCCTATGAACGTTGGAGGAACTCTCTAGAGAACACAGTATGGAAGAGGGAGGTAAGATCCCTGCATCAATTAGAGTAAAGTCAAAAAAACATCCCCCACTGTCCACGTGCGCCAATATAGATCTGTTTGTACAGGTGGTTACGAGAGAGTTCGAACACATGCCACGCTACATAGAGAAGGACAATCATACCATTATTGAGCGTGGACGCCTTCGAGCTCTCCAGAACCTCCCTGACATAGTGCTGAAGCCGGCCGACAAGGGTGGGAACATCGTGCTATGGCCGAAAGACATGTATGAGAGGGAGGCCTTCAGACAGCTTAACAATAAAATCTGTTATAAACGCTTGACATTCAATCCTTTGGCCTCCTTCTCATCCCAACTGTCTAAAATTATTAACAAAGCCCTGGCCGATGGGATCATCACTGCCGGTTTTGCTTCGGCACTATTGGTTAATGAACCGACGGTATCCACATTTTATTTGTTGCCTAAAGTGCACAAAAACATGTCCTCACCACCTGGGCGTCCCATTATTTCTGGAACAGGGAACTTTCTAGAGAATGTCAACCGATGGATTGACAGCAAACTTCAGCCATTAGTAGAAAGTCTCCCATCATTTCTTCTAGATACAGGTGATCTACTTAAGAGAGTTGATGGTCTGTGTTTGGACCCAGAAATGATTCTTGTGACAGGAGACGTGGAATCACTGTATACAAATATTAAATATTCAGATGGTTTGAGAGATTGCGCCCTTTTCCTCAATACCTTCAATCCAATCTACCAAGTGCTATTGTTGAATTGGTGATGTGCCTCTTGGAATTTTCCCTTACCCACAACTTTTTCACATTTAAGGGGTCCTTCTACCTACAGCTCCAGGGCACAGCCATGGGTGCATCTTTTGCGCCGGCTTATGCCAATTTGTTCCTGGTACTGTGGGAGAGGGACCTCTCCCTGCCAGATCAGCAGGTGTCAATGGATCGCGTCCCCTTTTGGACGCGCTACATTGATGATATCCTGCTGATCTGGCAGGGCTCGGTTGAGGATCTGCATGTATTTATGCGGCTCCTCAACACTAATGATATGAATATTTACATTACTTACAATTGGGACAGTGACTCAGTTAACTTTCTTGATGTTACCCTTACGAGGGATCATAACAACTTTATACAAACTAACATCTATAGAAAGGATGCCTCCACGAATATGCTGCTCCACGCGTCGTCCTCCCATCCCCGTTGGATGATTCGATCTGTACCGACTGGGCAGTTTCTGCATCTTCGCAGACTCTGCTCCAGTGATGATGACTTTGTTAGACAGTCTGAGGACATGAAGAAGAGATTCTATGAGAGGGGCTACAGTAAATGGGTGGTAAAAAGAGCCTATTATCGTGCTAAACATTCGAACAGGCATGATTTGCTCTATTCGCAAAGAGTTTCTAAGATCAATGACAAACCAAGATTGATAACAAACTATCACGGACAATTTGGACGGATGAGGGAATGCTTGACCCAAGCTTGGCCCATCCTCTTGATAGATCCGGTATTGTCAAAAATCCTTCCTGATCGCCCATCCATTACTGTGCGCCGCTCCAGGAATCTCCGCGACTGTCTTGTACAGTGCTGGCCAAAAGTATTGGCACCCCTGCAACTCTGTCAGATAATACTCAGTTTCTTCCTGAAAATGATTGCAATCACAAATTCTTTGATATTATTCTCTTCATTTAATTTGTCTTCAATGAAAAAAACACAAAAAGAATTGTCCTAAAGCCAAATTGGATATAATTCCACACCAAACCTAAAAAAGGGGGTGGACAAAAGTATTGGCACCCTTTGAAAAATCATGTGATGCTTCTCTAATTCGTGTAATTAACAGCACCTGTAACTTACCTGTGGCACCTAACAGGTGTTTGCAATAATGAAATCACACTTGCCGCCAGTTAACATGGATTAAAGTTGACTCAACCTCTGTCCTGTGTCCTTGTGTGTACCACATTGAGCATGGAGAAAAGAAAGAAGACCAAATAACTGTCTGAGGACTTGAGAAACCAAATTGTGAGGAAGCATGAGCAATCTCAATGCTACAAGTCCATCTCCAAAGACCTGAATGTTCCTGTGTCTTCCGTGCGCAGTGTCATCAAGAAGTTTAAAGCCCATGGCACTGTGGCTAACCTCCCTAGATGTGGATGGAAAAGAAAAATTGACGAGAGATTTCAACGCAAGATTGTGTGGATGGTGGATAAAGAACCTCGACTAACATCCAAACAAGTTCAAGCTGCCCTGCAGTCCGAGGGTACAACAGTGTCAACCCATACTATCCGTCGGCGTCTGAATGAAAAGGGACTGTATGGTAGGATACCCAGGAAGACCCCACTTCTTACCCCGAGACATAAAAAAGCCAGGCTGGAGTTTGCCAAAACTTACCTGAGAAAGCCTAAAACGTTTTGGAAGAATGTTCTCTGGTCAAATGAGACAAAAGTAGAGCTTTTTGGGAAAAAGCATCAACATAGAGTGTACAGGAAAAAAAAAGAGGCATTCAAACAAAAGAACACGGTTCCTACAGTCAAACATGGCGGAGGTTCCCTGATGTTTTGGGGTTGCTTTGCTGCCTCTGGCACTGGACTGCTTGACCGTGTGCATGGCATTATGAAGTCTGAAGACTACCAACAAATTTTGCAGCATAATGTAGGGCCCAGTGTGAGAAAGCTGGGTCTCCCTCAGAAGTCATGGGTCTTCCAGCAGGACATTGACCCAAAACACACATCCAAAAGCACTATAAAATGGTTTTAGAGAAAGCACTGGAGACTTCTAAGGTGGCCAGCAATGAGTCCAGACCTGAATCCCATAGAACACCTGTGGAGAGATCTCAAAATGGCAGTTTGGAGAAGGCACCCTTCAAATATCAGGGACCTGGAGCAGTTTGCCAAAGAAGAATGGTCTACAATTCCAGCAGAGCATTGTAAGAAACTCATTGATGGTTACCGGAAGCGGTTGTTCTCAGTTATTTTGGCTAAAGGTTGTGCAACCAAGTATTAGGCTGAGGGTGCCAATACTTTTGTCAGGCCCTTTTTTGGAGTTTTGTGTGAAATGATCAATGATTTGATTTTTGCTTCATTCTCTTTTGTGTTTTTTCCTTGCAAGCAAATTAAATGAAGATAATAATGCCAAAGAATTTGTGATTGCAATCATTTTCAGGAAGAAACTGAGTATTATCTGACAGAATTGCAGGGGTGCCTATACTTTTGGCCAGCACTGTACATAGTCACTACCATATCTGGTACTTCGATAATTTTTGGTGCGTCGAGTCCTGAGTTTTCCGTGCGGTCGATGCGTCGCTTGCCCCAATATGGATAGAATAAATACCTTCTCCAATGCGGCTGGTACTAAGACCTATGAAATAAGGAGCCGCATCACATGTACCTCATTTATTATTTACTATGCTACTTGTCCTTGTGGACTAATTTACGTCGGCCTAACAACGCGCCAACTTAAAGCGAGAGTAAGAGAACAAGTGTTGGGGATCGACTGCACTGATCCCTCCACACTCAGGACTATACCAAGACATTTCAAATTTCACCATGATTGTGACAGTTCTCTCCTGAGGGTTCGGGGGATAGATGCGTTGAGAGTTGGCATTCGTGGAGGTAAACTGAGTCAACGTCTGGCTCAGCTTGAATCCAGATGGATTTGGCAATTAAATACTGTACATCCCAATGGACTGAATGAGAGTCTCAGCTTCGTTCCCTTTCTTTAAACTCTCCCTTGTCACATGTTTTGTTGCTGTTTTTAATGGTTTTAACGTTTTTATTATCTTTTAGTATTTTTCACCATCCGTTTGCACCCTATTTCCTCCGGAGAGTTGCGTCCACATCATGGCTGATACTATATGGATGAATATGTGAATGAGAACATACTGAATAATCTATTTATCTGGGAACATCTATTGCTGTATATATACCTTGGATCTTCTCTTTCCTCTTGTTGGAAGATCCTCATATGTATTTCTGTGGTCATCAATTTGTCCAAGTAGAGTTATTCTTGGGATAATCTCTACTTCCATAACAGATATAGTTCTCTTTAAGAAGAATTTGGGAACCATGATAATATAGCAATGATGCTATCTTTGATACCCTAATTACTATGCATTGTTAGAGTGACATTAATGTGATCCTGTTACATACTCTTATATATATATATAACTGAATATGGATTGTATTGCTGTACTTTATTGTCCTTATATCATGATAATAGTCTTGTATGCAGGATGTCATTCTTCTAATTTACATGGTTGGGACACTATCTCCAGATTTAAGATTGACCCATGCATCCATTTGGTGGAAGTGGGAGTAGATATACCACTCAGTAGGGTCTATACTTATTTTTATAGTCTTTGTCATCTGTTCCTAGAGAGTTAAAGGACCTTACGCGCGAGCGTCGCCGCTGCTGGTGCGCCCCGTGTCGCCTGGCGTCTCTATGCAAGGACCTGTATCACATGGGTCCATGCGACCATCACGTGATTCCTTGCATGATGCCCGCGCCACCGGTTGCTTGGCAGCGGGGACGCTGCGCGCGTTACTATGGGTCCGCCCCCATCATTTGATTGGCCAAGTTAATATTTATATACGCATACCCCCGGAGGAAGTTGACTACTCCTGAAGAAGGCAACACCGAAATGCGCGTTGGGGTGGACGCACGGTCCACATGAGGGTACCCTGACAGCACAGCCTCTGGCCCAGGTAATTCTTTTCCACATGGTGGCTTATTCATCTAGTATCATGACTGCCAGGAACGCACTTTGATAGCATAGTCCCACTTCTGAGTAATTTTGCTTGTCACATTATGACTGACTTAGGTGCAATAGTGGCCATTATCAGTGTTTTCCACTTGGCACTTAGACATATATGGTGAATGAATACTTTACCCACTGATACATGGTACTTTGATAGAGTTTATTATATGAGGGACTATATACTATATTTTATAGCTGTGGTGCCTCGGACCCCATACAATGGGGACCGTATCGTCCCTTCAGTGAGATGGTTATGTTCCAACATCATATGTGTTTTTTTGCATATTGCATCGTGCCTGATATTGATTGTGTAGTGAATTTTTAATACCATTTATGAATAAAAGTTACATTTTATCATTATTTTGGGTTGATATGGTCGTGGTTTTTTCTTCATTTTATATGTATGTTGAGCGACTTAACCAATACTCACACCAATAGGTGCTAGCCATTGAGCATTATACATGATTTCTAATATGCACCGATTGAGAAACTTATATTGGATTATGTACTTTTCAAGCAGTACTGGAGTGACACTGATATAACCCGTTATCCAGACGATGACTTGAGCATCATTGCCAGCAATGTTCAACCCGTGCCGCAGGTGGGGTTGAGAGAGATGACCATCAAGATTGGTAAGGTTGAACTGCCGGCACAGGGAGTGATCATTGTGGACATTGACCGTCGAGAAAGTCACCCTATAATAACCTTGGGTACTAACCTGATTGAAAATTGTCTTTCAGAAGTAATTGTAATTTTGCAGCAGGTGGCGATGAATGCTAGCTCCAGCCAACAGAGGGTCCTCCAGAAAGAGATAAGAGCCCTGATGAGACGGCAACAGGTAGAACTGTCTGGTGGTGAGATCGGTAGCGTGAGGATGAGCGACCCGTTCCCCATTGCCATGCCTCCCAAAAGTGAAATGATGATCTGGTGTCGGACTGCAATCGGGTTAAGAGGGAGAGACTGCCAAGCCATGGTAGAACCCGTGTACTCAGACAGCAGGCCCACCATTTTGACAGCCCGGGGGGTGGTTGATGTCCGCCATGGAAGGGTGCCCGTCCGGATCTTAAACATTGGGGAAAGGGAAGTACACTTGCCCCGGTACGCTACACTAGCCAAATTGTATACTGTTGAACACAATGCTGTCAGGGCCGTGGAACCCTTGCCTCCATCTCCCCAAGCGGAGGGTAATGGCTCCCAGAAACCCAAGGAGGACTGGTGCCAGAAACTCCACGTGGGTGCTGACTCCACTCCCTTGCACCAAAAACAAGGAGTCTACCGGGTGGTTCAGGAGTACGAGAGAATCTTTAGTAAGCACTCGCTAGACTTCGGCAGAGTGAAAGGGGTAGAACACCACATCCCCACGGGGAGCCACCCACCAATAAAAGAGAGACACAGGCCTGTACCCCCTGCACATTATCAGAACGCAAAGGGCATGCTGAGAGAAATGAAAGAAGCTGGGGTCATTAGAGATAGCCGTAGCCCCTGGGCAGCTCCCTTAGTTTTGGTAAAAAAGAAAGACGGTACCATGAGAATGTGCGTGGACTATAGAAAGGTCAATCGTATCACCCATAAAGACCCGTACCCATTACCTAGGATAGAGGAGTCTTTAGCCGCACTAAAATCAGCTAACTTCTTCTCTACTTTGGATCTTACTAGCAGGTACTGGTAGGTTCCTGTGGCAGAGGCTGACAAGGAGAAGACCGCCTTCACCACCCCGATGGGATTAAGTGAATTCAACTGTATGCCATTCGGGCTCTGCAACGCACCCGGGACCTTCCAGAGGCTGATGGAATGCTGTCTAGGGCACCGAAAGTTTGAGACGGTCCTACTTTACTTAGACAACGTGATTGTATATTCGAAGACCTACGAGGACCATCTAAAACACCTCGCAGAGGTGTTCGAAGCCCTGGCAGGCTATGGCCTGAAAGTAAAGCCCTCAAAGTGTCACCTGTTAAAACCGAAGGTACAGTACCTGGGGCACGTGGTGAGTGCTGAGGGAGTAGCCGCCGACCCTGACAAGGTTACCGTAATCAAGAGCTGGCCAAGCCCCTTTAACATCAAAGAAGTGAGGCAATTCCTCGGGTTGGTAGGCTACTACCGAAGGTTCATCCCCGGGTTCACCAAGATGGCAGCCCCTATGCAGGACCTCCTTATAGGACAATCTAAGACCAGAAGCCAAAAGCCACCCTTCAAGTGGGACAATCCGGAAGAGGAGCCCTTCCGCCAGCTGAAGATGGCCCTCACGGGGGATGAGATCCTGGCCTACCCCGATTATGGCCAGCCTTTTATCCTCCACACAGGCGCCAGTAATGTGGGGCTGGGAGCCGTACTGTCACAAAACCAACAGGGCAGAGAAAGGGTGATCGCGTGCGCCAGCCGGAAGCTGAGGCCCACCGAGAGAAACCCGGAGAATTACAGCTTCTTCAAGCTAGAATTCTTGGCAGTGGTGTGGGCCGTCACAGAACGGTTTAAAAATTACCTGGCCTCCGCAAAGTTCACAGTGTACACGGACAACAACCCATTGACACACCTGGACAATGCAAGACTTGGTGCCCTAGAACAGCGGTGGATGGCCCGGCTATCAAATTATGACTTCACAATCAAATACCGGGCGGGCAGAACCAACGCCAATGCAGACGCCCTATCAAGAATGCCCCACCTACCCGAAGGAGAAGAGGACTCAGAAGAGCTGGAGGAAGTAGACCTCCCTGCTTTCCACCGGTATGGGGCCACTCAGTATTCTCACCGGGTAAGAGACAAAGACCTAACCACCGTCATGTTCAATCCCTTACCCCACCATGGCTGGGCTGAAACGCAAGATAGTGACTCTGCAATTCGCCTGGTGAAAGACCTGTTGACCCAGGCAGACGCTAGCCCTGGCCCGGACGCTCCAGAGGAAGCCAAGCAGTTATGGAAGGAGAGAAGCAGGCTATTCCTCTACGAAGGTAAGCTGTGCAGAAGGCTTGTCAACCACCGGACACACGAGCTGACCTGGCAGGTAGTAGTCCCAAGACAAGATGCAGCAATGGTCCTGGAGGCCTACCATGACAGAGCGGGACACTTCGGGTGGAAGAAGCTGGAGTTCCTACTGAGAGAGTGGTTCTTCTGGGTCGGTATGAAAGGGGCCATAGAGAGGTGGTGCAGGGACTGCGGCCCATGTAACCTCAGAAGGAAGGACGGTACCAGCCAGAAGACACCCTTGAGGCCCATCGTCACCAGGCAGCCTCTTGAGCTGGTAGCTCTCGACCATGTGAAATTGGCTCCAAGCCGGTCAGGCTACATCTATGCCCTGACAATAGTGGACCACTATTCCCTGTTCCTGGTGGTCGTTCCGCTTAAAGACTTGACAGCCCAAACAGCGGCCAGAGCCTTCCAACAACACTTCTGCCGTCCACACGCGTATCCGGAACAGGTCTTGACAGATCAAGGTCCAGCGTTCGAGGCGGAAATCTTCCAGGAGTTCTGCAACCTCTACGGCTGTAAGAAGATTCGGACAACGCCTTACCACCCGCAAACCAACGGGCTGTGTGAGAAAATGAATAATGTCATCCTTGATCTCCTCAAGACGTTGCCCCTGGAGGAACGCAGCCTGTGGCCGGAGAAACTGCCAGACCTGATTGACTTGTACAACCACATCCCGGTGAAAGCTACCAACTGCACCCCGGCTTACCTGATGCGAGCAAGACCAGGTAAGCTGCCTATGGACCTGGAGATGGGAGCCCTGACACCCGAGGACACCTCCCCTGATGCAGACTGGGATACGGAACGGCGGCTACAGTACAAGAAGGTACAGGAGAGTGTGGAGAGGAGTCTGGCTCAAGCGAGAGAAAAGCAAGAGAGGCTCTTCAACCAACACACCCCTGCTGGTCTCCTGGAACCTGGAGAGCTGGTCCTGAAGCGGAAGAGAAAGCTTCACAAGCTAGATGACCAGTGGGAGAGAGACCCGTACACAGTACTGCAGTATGCCCACAACAACCTGAAGGTATGTGTAATTACCAAGGATGGAGGAGAAACCACTAGCACCGTCTCCAGAGACCACCTAAAACGGTGCCCCGAGCAACTGCAGAGTCCAAGTGAAGATTAAGATGACCTTGAACCCGCAGCGGACAAGGAAGAAATGATCAGCACTGTTCTCGGTAAGTTCCCCCGGTCCTGGACTCGGATAAACGATGCCATAGTGGTACCCGTCCTACACTTCCTTCAACCTACCCAGCAGGAGCGTACAGGAGAACAGGAAGAACAAGAGGAACAAGCAGCCCCGGAGGCAGAAGAACCCATGCCAGCAGCCCAGAAGAGTCAACCCTCTGCTGACAGTGAGCCTGCCATGCCTGCGGTAAGCCAAAGGACCCGCAGACAGCTGCCTGCCCTGCCTGTAAACCCAGCTAGTAGCTGTACCCTAAATGCTAGTGGGGAAAGCCAGGCTAGACCGCCACCAGACAGTGGGTTACGCAGGTCAACTCGGAGCGCTAGGGGTCAAATACCAGCTCGCAGGAAGATCTAAATGCTGTATATTGCAAATGTTTTATGTTTGTTACCTGATTATTAATACTGTTTTTCCAGTTTTCCTAGTACGATGGACTGACAGGTCATGAACACTGAATGGCCAGAACTGTCTTGTAGATAGTTGCACTTGGTACCCTCTTGCGAAGATGGCCACGGAAGAAAAACCTGTCCGGCGTGGCCTCCTTGTGGTCCAAAGTAGTTAGGTTTTACCTTACCGCCACGCCCAAGGCCAGGAACTTGGGGTTTGTAGGGACAGGTCCCCACACCGTGGAAAACTTCACCTTGTTGGGTGACATGGACACCCGGTCACAGAAGCGCCGTGACCTTAAGGACAAAATATACTTCTAAATATGTTATGTTATCATTTATACCCTGTATTTGTGTTTCCTGTTTAGTACGGAGTACTAATTTTACTAGGGGGGAATGTGTCACCCCAGGCCTGGATGCCACAAATATTAAAGGCTGTGTCTGAGAGCAGGAGGGAGGTTCCCTGGTTAGGGACCATTAGCATGCAGCACCTCCTGTCCCAGGCCAGTAGGGGGAGCTGACTGCCCTAAAAAAGCTGGAACTGGGGCAGGGTTAGAGAGACCAGAACCCACTTCTGAAGTGTCCAGAAGGGTTCTCAGAGGAAGGGACAGGTCAGCAGCAGCTGAGGAGTCCGTGAGGCAGAGGAGAAACTGCAAGCCAGGGACAGAGGCGACGAGAGCCGGTCCTGGCAGAGAACCAATCTAACCGGAGGCTGTCAGGGTTATAAGCCCAGCAGCAGAGAACCAACCCGTGAGGGATTTCAGGTCCCTTGGCCTAAGAAGCCTGGAGGCTCCACCACACAGAGGGACCAGTACAGCGAGGAGAAAGCAAAAGGTACCCAAGGCCCGAGTCGCAAGCCATACAGGCGAGAAGTACACGGCCAGCTCAAGGACGTGGGCTATTACACCACGAAGAGGGGGATAGTCAGAAAGAGCATAGAGAGAACGGTAGGCCTACACACTCACTCTGACCTGTGGGGCTCGCCCGAATGCTCTCAGACACCCAGGCCCATTCCTAACCGGTACTACTGTTGGGTCATTAATAATTCCTACAATAAAGACCCTGGACTGTTTGAAGCGGACTCTGAGCTCTTACTATTGCGGCCTGCACTATCACTCCCAGCATCCACCTACACTGCCCTGAGGCTACACTCTTCCCGTGGGGAGTTATCCTACCCCTGTGCTGCACACCAACACCAGCCTCAGCGGTCTGCCTAGCAGCGGCGGTTATCCCTGACCACAATCCACGGGTGGCGTAGTCGGACATTCACAAATCTATAAATAGACTGCCACCACATTTGGTCTGACCACCCTGAGCCACGGGATCGGGTTTCCACTACTACCCCCAGCATCGTACAGAAGCCCGGTTCCGGGTACCCCACGGCCCAGGGGGCGAGTCACTTATTTTCCACCAAAATTTGAAAAAAAATTATTTCCAAATCAGACAATATGATTTTCAGGGTTTGTTTTCTCATTTTGTCTCTCATAGTTGAGGTCTACCTATGATGTCAATTACAGGCCTCTCTCATCTTTTTAAGTGGGAGAACTTGCACAATTGGTGGCTGACTAAATACTTTTTTCCCCACTGCATATTAACTACTGTGCCTGTGCATAAACATTAACCCATTCACCTATATGTTGAGATTACCCTATTGCATAGTATAACAACCACCAACTCTACACATGACCCTTCTCTTTGAAGTACATCTATAAAGTAGATGGTATTACCTGAGGAGTATAGGGATAAATGTCTCCGAAAAGCTGATGGCAGATATCAGTTATGTTGTGTCCTGTTGCCTCAAGCTATATCCTATACTTTCGCTACACCTGAGCTGCATGTTACTCATTAAATGATTCTCCAATTTATCATTTAATTGGAGAACTTTAAGGACTTATTTTGGACTCCTATTGATCACCTAATATTATGAAATTGTCATTAGGAATCTTTTTGAACTTTTTATCTTTATGATAAACCAATTCTATGTTTAATATGTTTTATATGTTTGCTATAAACCCCCCCTTTTTTTCTAAACAAGTGTGAGTAGCGTGATAGATTTATCTCCGTTTTATTTTGTTTCCTTAACAGATTTGCACACAATATCTGTATGTCTATCTGCAGCTTCTTATACTTATAGCCATTCTACCCTCAGCTTTTAGGGTGCTTGTGATACCAATCTCTTCTGTCTATTCTTGGAATTCTACGCTGTCTCCAGGGGCAAGGACAGGGTATTCCACACCCTTACATCCTTCCCGATCAGAGAGAGAACTTCTCTCTCTCCTCCTGCCCCACATTGATCTGTGTGATCGGTACAGAGAAAGAGAGGAAGCTACCGGGACCTGAATAATGGCTGCATGAGCTGGGCAGCTGAAGGACCTTCCATCCGATTAGTTCAAGGACCTGTACATGAGGAAAGAGACATAGTGAATCAAAAATACTATACTACATTTCTAATTGGAGGTATTTGCGAATATTATTATTATTACACCTACTACATATTGGGATAGGATCTTGGAGATGGGAATACCCCATTAATTGTATGGAAGGTCCTTGAGCTGCTCAGCTCGTGCAGCCACCATTCGTGTCCCGATCAGGAACTGCAAGATGTGGTAATGTATGGTGTGTGTGTGTGTGTGTGTGTGTGTGTGTGTGTGTGATATATATGTAAGGAAAGAGGGAAAAGGTATATGATTAAAATATAACTTTTGTTTATTATGTATGAAATGAAACATTTTTTTAAAGCTTTTTGTGCTTAGAAATATTAAAATTAGTATTAAGGCATCATGTACTCAATACTTAGTCTGAATGTATATTGGATCACTGTTGCATGCTGATCAGTTTAATTATTAGCTATGGAACTCTGAGCCACTAAAGTCCCAGTCTTCCGATAACATGGTATTATGCAGCTTAGGTTAAAGCTAGCCAAGGTCACTTATGTAAAGGAATAGGGGTTTCTGAAGCTGAATGTACAGTGAAACTTAAATAAGTAAACATCGCCATCTAGCTCCTAGAGATTGTAGGAACAGGAACAAAAAGAGAGCAAGCAGGAACTACAATGTGAATCGTGAGTTTCCTAGAGGGAATAGATAAGAAGACACACCAGATCATGTGACAAGCTGTGTCACAGTTAGAAAATATAAAAAGCCCCTGAGGCCAGGACAGAGTATGAGTCATTGTATGGACCTGTGTCAGGTCAGATGTGCTGGGCTACATGACAGCAACATCCAAGAGAGCTGAGAACAGCAGGATGAGATCTCTGGCCCAGACTGAGAAGAAGCCCGGTTAAAGGGAGGAAGCCTACTTAAAGGAACGGACAATCTTGTGACTGGTTAAAGGCAGGAGGCCTTTTTAAAGGTACGGATGGTCGTGTAAGCGGGAAGTGCAGGAAGCCTTCTTAAAGGGAAACAAACAATCCAGTCAGTGGTTAAAGGAGTACAGACAATCGAGTCAGCGGTTTAAGATTCAGACGACCTGGTGAGCTGATACCCGGAAACTTAGACGACAATACGGAGAGGACCCTTGTTGCACTCTAGGAGACAGAGGTAGCTGGAATGACACATTGGTGAAGCGACTTATCAGTATACTACAGCAATAGACTTGCGGCCTAAGGGAGAAATAGAGCTGACTAAGGCCTGTTACAGGGACTTCCACGACAAGCTTAGCATTTAGGTGACGATGGTGATGACTTTCACATACCACAGACTAAGGTACCAGTAGAAATATCATTTGCTATATTAGTTAGTTAACTTTGCAAATTGCCTCTTCAGAGAAAAAGAGGACTTGAACTTTATAGTGACACCTATTGGAAGCAGCAATCCTACAAGTCACAGTCAACCCTTTAGCGAGTAGTACAATATGACTTTGGAGAAAAGCCAAATCAGAATCTCAATTAACTTGACATGTCACCCTCCACAAGGAGAAACGTTACCCCTTAGACCTTAGTTAACTTTGTGAGTCAAAACTGTGTTGTGAAATAAAGATACTGTTTACCGTATTTTTCGGACTATAAAAAATTTTGGGGTGGAAAATACGAAAAAATATATTTTTTATAAGATGGGGGTCCGTCTTATAGTCTGAATAGGTACAGTATCTTACCTGAGGGGTGGTGGAGCGGGGGTCACAGGAGGCAGGGTCCTTCAGGAAACCGGCCCAGCAGAAGTGGAGGAAGGCTGCGGACCCTGGATGCGAAAAGCTGGTGCTCCAGCAGCTGTGAGTTGCGGTGGTAGTGGAGCAGGATCGCAGGGCCCTCTGTTCCCTGCCCCTGGAACCTGGCTGCGACAGCAGAAGAGGTGAGAGGCTGCGGGGCCGGTGTCTGGCTGGGGCCAGTGTCAGGTTGGGGTCCGTGTCTGGCTGGGGCCTGTGTCCTGGCTGGTGTTGGGCCCAGACCCGTGCCTGGCTGTGGCCTGTCAGGAGTCTGGGACCTTTCTGAGGTCTGGGGCCTGTCTGGGGCCCGGGACCTGTGCTGGCCGTGGCTGGTGTCTGGCGATGAAGCAGAGGGGCTTGCTGGGGCCTGAGCCTGGACCGGTGCTGGATGCCGGATCCTGGACCTGCGCTGGGTGTTGGACAGTGCAGCAGAGCAGCGTGTGCCGCTTCTGGTGGCCGCGACCATCTTCCTAAAGCTGTGATCTACAGGAAAATGGGCGCCGGAGGTCCCGGTCTGCGCATGCGCCGGCTTTGGTGGCCATTTTCCTGTAGATCACGGCTTCAGGAAGATGGCTGTAGCTGCTCGACGCCGCTCACAGCCCGGCACAGGTACAGGCCCCGGCCCCTCTACTTCACCACCCGACACCAGCCATGGCCAGCACAGTTACAGGCCCCATCTCCAGCCGCTCTGCCTCACCACCGGCAGCATCTCACCTCTAGCGCCGCCGGAGGACCCTGCAATCCCGCTCCACCACTACCGGTAAAGTAACATTCAAACCATAAGACGCACCCCCCATTTTCCTTCCAAATTTGGGGGAAAAAAAGTGCGTCTTATGGTCCGAAAAATACGGTATATACCTAAAATAAACAATAATGTCCTAATAATACCAACAGCACTTCAATATAACATATAGAACATGCCACTTGGATACCATAATAATGGAACCAAAGAGAAAGGAAGCCATGTGTACATCAAAATTAAATGTATATTTTGTAATAAACAAAAACATATAAAAACACAATAAAAAAAACAAGGATACTTCACAGAAAGAGACACATTGCATAAGGACCAAATCACATGGACAAAGACAGCGTAATGAATATGGAGAAAAGAGGCAGCACAAGAATATATGGTTTGCTATTTCCCCAACTAAAATAAGCCTTGCTGCACATATAGCCCTCCAAATGAAATACAGCTACATTAATGGTATAAGGTAGAAAACTATACCTAGAGTAGAATAGTGTGCCTATATGAATACATCCCGCACAGTGTCCCTGCAGCTCGACATGAGTTTCGCCAAGCTTCTTCCAGGGCGTGTCTGAGTGAGGGGCAGTTGCCAGCTTATAAACGGTAACTAACCAATCAGATGAAGACACGTCATAATTATTGATGATCGAGCATGCTCGTTGCTCGAGATTTATGAGCATGCTCGGACGAGCACCTTTTATCTTCTTCGTGCTCGGGCTTTAAGTTTTTGTCACTACGTGAACATGATTTGCGACTGTTTGACAGCTTTAATACATGTGAGGAATGCTGGAAAAACAGGCATTCCTCACATGTATTAAAGCTGTCAAACATTCGCAAACAGATTCTTAATACCATTCTTTCTGTTTTTGATATGCTATTCACTTTTTATTTGCTTCAAGCTTAGTCCCTCAATATATACCCTCATGTCAAGGATAAAAAGACACAACAGTGCGGGAGGTCACACAGATCCACCCACTGTTATCTTTTTGTCCCAAACAACTCTCTGCTGCCCCCTATCATCTGGACAATTGCTCGATTGACCGACTATTAACGGAGGAGGCCGCAGGCTGTTTCCACTAATATGCCGGTTATTGGGAAACTAACAATGAGCATATGGTATATACACCTTCGATTCCAATGCCTGAAATATGTATATACCTCTGATTCGGTCACTGCGAATTCCTGCGAATTCCACAATAACCCAAGACTACTCGCTGCCACCACCAGTCGTTTTTATAGAGGCTGACTGGACGGCTGACAGGTAGCGTATGGCTTCGGGTGAGGTTTACAGAACAAAAGGAACAGAGCTATTAAATTTTAATCCAGAGCAATAGGCAGTGTTTATAAAAAATATACAAAATATTTTACAAAGGGGAAAAAAACAATACAGCATAGACAGTTACATAAAATAAAAAAGAATAATGAAAGAAACTTACTAAAGCGCTCACAGAGATGAGTCAACTTAGCCAAAGGAGAGCACTTCGATTGAAGACGTTCAGTGAACGGGGTGCATGCATACACCGATGTGTATCTCTCTAAAGGAACACAGATCATAATTCGCCTTGACCTTTTATCAGCACCTGAGTTACACCCACATCCCCGCCCCCTTTGATGACCTCAAGGGTTCTCTACCCTTCAGGATTTTATGAAATTCCCAACTAATGAGATACAGTATCTCCACTCCTGTCTAGAGATGAGTGAACCTTTAAAGGTTTGATTTGTTTCAGATCGGCTACTTCCCGTTGTTCGCTGAACAAATTGTTCAACAGTTCGTCGAATATATCTGAATCCCATTTGCATTGAATGGGAGGCAAAACCAAATGCATACACAATACCTTCAAAGGGGCCCAAAAGCTGCCAAAACTGCTCATATTAGGGGCAGACACCAGGAAAAGTGGCATCAATTGACCCACAATACAAATAGTATAATTATTATTGTTCTTTATTACTATAGCGCCATTTATTCCATGGCGTTTTATATGTGAAAAGGGGTATACATAGCAAACAACAAGTACAATAATCTTGAACAAAAAAGAGTCACCGACTGGTACACGAGGAAAGAGGACTCTACCCGTGAGGGCTCACAGTCTACAAGGTATCGGTGAGGATACAGTAGGTGAGGGTAAAGCTGGTCGTGCAGCGGTATGGTGGAGCGGTGGTTATTGCAGATTGTAGGCTTGTCAGAAGAGGTAGGTCTTCAGGATCCTTTTGAAGGTTTCCACGGTAGGCTAGCGTCTGATATGTTGGGGTAGAGAGTTCCAGAGCAGGGGAGATGCATGGGACAAATCTAGTATGCGATTGTGGGAAGAGGGAATAAGAGGGGAGTAGAGAAGGAGATCTTGTGAGAATCGGAGGTTGCATGCAGGTAAGTACTGGGAGACTAGGTCACAGATGTATGGAGGAGACAGGTTTTGGATGGCTTTGCATGCCAAAGTTAGGGTTTTGAACTGGAGTCTCTGGGCAACGGGGAGCCAGTGCAAGGAATGACAGAGGGGAGAAGCCGGGGAATAGCGGGGTAACAGATGGATTAGTCGGCCGGCAGAGTTTAGGGTAGATTCGAGGGGTGCAAGAGTGTTAGGAGGGAGGCCACAAAGCAGGAGGTTGCAGTAGTCAAGGCGGGAGATGATGAGGGCGTTCACTAGTATTTTTGCAGATTCATGGTTGAGGAATGTGCGGATCCGGTATATATTTTGGAGTTGGAGTCGGCAGGAAGTGGAAAGGGCTTGGATCTCAGGTTTGAAGGAAAGATCAGAGTTAAGCTTGTGGGACTGGGGAAAATGGGCAACCATTGACTTTCATAGATAGGTCAGTTGGGTGGTTCAATGAAATGGTGGAAAGATGATGAATTTGATTTTATTAATGTTAACTTTTAGAAATTTAGCAGAGAAGAAAGATGAAATAGCGGACTGACATTATGGAATTCTGGTTAGTAAGGAGGTGATATCAGGTCCAGAGAGGTAGATCTGTGTGTCATCATCATGGAGGTGATACTGATGAGACTCAGATACCAGAGGTGCACACGGACTGTACTGTGCTGTCAGGGCAGGAAGAAGAGGAGGTTGACTCTCAGGGCAAGGAGTGGGAGAACCGATAGAATGACAATGAGGTTGTAGATCCCACTTGGTGTGAACCCAGAGGCATGCAACTGAGTACCTCAGCAGAGGAGGTGTAGGAAGAAGACGAGGAGGTTATGTTGCGGCTTCACGCACAGACAATGAGTGATGCAACCATGACAAGCACTGCATCCACAGCCACAATCGTGGCTGTGGCCAGCAGGGGTCGCAGGTCTGCAGTTCGCAGGGGCAGCAAGGTTTGCATAGCCTATGTCTTTTTTGAGACAACAGAGGATGACACAACTCACGTTATCTTTCAACTTTGTTAAAAATGACTGAGTAGAGGCAAAAATTGCAATAGTTTAACTACTACATTCATGAACTGGCACATGCGTGATCAACATTCATTAGGCTGGGAATCTCACTGCAGTAAAATGCAGACTAGCGGGCCTCGCCAACCACCGGCCCCCCCCCATCAACAGCAACTGCTGCTTCTTCCTCCTCCATCACCATGACAAGTGTTCTCAATCAGGTCTCCGGCCGCAGAACTTCCACTTGTTTACCCGCTACAGTCGGGGTGAGTGAAAGCCCATCAGCTGTTACAGAAGTGGACATGCTAGCTGTTTTTGATCGATATCAAACACCAAGCAGACCACATCTTTCTCAATCGACCATAACATCTCCGGCTCCACCTCTCTCACAGTGCAGCAGTTTGTCATGTTCACCCTACTCCATCCTCTCTCAGCAAAGCAGCCAGCCCTCGGTCCCACAGTTGTGGTCACGTAAAAGATTGTTTCCTCCTACACATGACAAAGCAAAGAATTTGAACTTCACCATCTCCATCTCCAATCTGTTGGCCAGGGAAATGCTGCCTTTCTGCCTGGTGGATACAGACATTTTCTGAAAACTGATATCCATCGCAGTCCCCCAGTACCAGTTGCCCGGTCGCCATTACTTTTCTAAGAAAGATGTGCCTGCTCTGCACCAGAATGTTCCAGACAACATCACCCGTTCCTTGAAAAACTCTATGTCTGACAAGGTGCATTTAAACACTGATACCTGGACAAGCAAGCATGGGTAGGGGCGTTACGTCTCACTGACTGGGCACTGGGTGACTCTGGTGGCTGTGGGGGCAGGTGGGGCTGCACCACAAGTTTTGGAATTCCCTAGGCTTGCAGGGTGCCTGGGGATGGATAACTAAATTACTACCCACCAGAAGATGGAGAACTAAACTATTAGACAACAAGGGTTGGAGAACTAAACTACTAAACACCTAGGGTTGGAGAATGAAACAAATACACAACAGAACATGGAGAACTAAACTAATAGACAAAAAGGTTGGAGAACTAAACTACTAAACAGCTACAGTTGGAGAACTAAACCACTACACACTAGGGGATGGAGAGCTAAACCACTAGACACCAAGGTGTCATTAGACAGCAAGTGTTGAAAACTCCAAGGCTTGCGGGACAAACCTCTGTATCTGTCATGGGTGTGTCAGAAGTGACAGATAGTTGCCCTGCAGTTGGTTGCAGGAGATCTCTACGTTTGGCATTATAGACACCTTCTTAGAGGCTGTCTCTAGGACCCAGCGGCTACCTTTCTCTGGCTAATTAACACTCTGGCCTGGGTGTTTAAATACCTGCTGTATTCCAGAGGGAGGTGCCAGCGATATTCATTACTCCTTGTGAAGGCTTGAGCAAGAGTAGTACTTCTTCCTCTCTGGTGTTGAGGAAGTGTGCAATGTTTTCTGGAGTCATCTGAAGCTAAGCAATTCCCCTTTGGTTGTCCCCCCTTGTTGTCTTTAGTGTCAGTGGAGATCGACTAATGCTCATCTCCTCCCTTCCCTAGCCTTAGCAAAATGCCAGGGAAAGACAGGGTGAGGAACGCGTGCGGCGGTTGGTGATGAGGGAATATAAGTGACGTTAGGGGAGACAGGGTGATAATCTATCAGCCAGGAGGTCTCCACTCCCCCCTATCCCTAGAGTCTAGGCTTCCTTTCCTCTTCCCTTTGTGTTGCACCTCTTTCCCACACCTTGCGTGACATTATCGCCGACCGAGCACATTTTGAAAAGGGATAAAAAAAAAAAAGAATGACACTTTGTTTTTTTTTTCTCTGTGTGTTTTTGGGCGTGGGTGGACCTTTTTTTTTTTTTTCTTCTTCTTCTTTCTCCCTTAGTATGGGTTCAGTTTCAAAGCTCGCAGAGCAGCTACATAGGCTGTCTGGAGGTGAATGACCTCCGCTGTAAGGTTCATCAGCGGCTACAGGTCGCGTATGTGGGGGTCTCTGCAGGTAGGCCTGCCCAGCCTGAACCCAAGGTTGCCCTCCCAGACAGGTTTCAGGAGGTAGGGACAAGTTTTTTGTATTCAAGGAGGCCCGAATACTGTATTTTAAACTTCGTCCTTACTCCTCCAGAAATGAGGAGCAATGGGTTGGAATTGTGATCTCTCTACTGCAGGGAGATCCTCAGTCATGGGCATTTTCTTTACCCCAGGATTCGGTTTGTCTCCAGTCTGTGGAGTTTTTCGGGGCTCTGGCCCTCATCTATGATGACCCTGACTAAGTCGCCTTGGCTGAGTCTATGCTACGTCGCCTTCAGCAGGGGAATTGGTCAGTGGAAACGTACAGTTCGGAATTCCGTAGCTGGGCAACAGATTCCAAATGGAATGACTCAGCCATTAGAAGTCAATTTTGTGAGGGGCTTACTGAAAGGTTGAAAGATGCCTTGGCAGTATATGAAACCCCTCAGACATTGGAGGCTGCCATGTCATTGGCCATACGTCTTGATAGATGCCTTTGGGATAGACGGGTGAGACCACCTTCTCCGGGGCCTTCTTGTCGGGGTTGTGTACCTCTGTTGGGGGAGCGGTCTGGGGGTGAACCAGTACCAGGGGAGGTGGAAGAACCCATGCAGTCAGGGGGTGTCTCTGCATCATTCTTCTCCCCAGAGATTCACAAGGAAAAAGAGGTATGTTTTTTTGTGGGAAGAAGGGACACTTTGTTGGGACCTGTCCTTCAAGTCCTAAACAAAAGGAGACTCGATTAACTCTTGGTAGTCTGGAGTTGGATAAACAAGGGGGGAATTTGTTGCCAACCTGCAGTTCCTACTTTGTCCTGACAGCAGAGGTGGTGCTAGAGAGCAAAACTGAGAAAATTTCTGTGTTTGTTGACAGTGGAGCCGGAGTTAGCATGGTTGATACTGAGTTTGTGAAAACTCAGGGTCTTACTTGCTGCACTTTAGATAATCCTATTTCCATCTTCGCCATCGACTCGGCGCCACTTGCACAGAAAGCATTTACTCAGATTGTACATAATGTAAAACTGAGGGTGGGGGTCAGTTCATTGTGAAATAATTCCTTGCTATGTCCTGGACAATCTTCCCACACTGATTGTTTTGGGTATTACTTGGCTTGTTAAACATAATCCGTTGGTGGATTGGTAAACCGGGGAGATTATTGAATGGGGAGATTACTGCCATGTGAACTGTTTAGATACTACTGTCTCTATGGAAATATTACCTGCTTTTCTGGCTGGTTTTGAAGACGTTTTTACTGAGATGGAGTGTCAGGATTTGCCTCCTCATTGTGCTTATGACTGTCCTATTAACCTGACCCCCGGAGCTAAACTACCGAAATCCAGACTGTATAATCTTTCTGGCCCTGAGAGACAAGCCATGAAGGATTTCATTGCGGAAAGTTTGGAGAAGGGACATATCAGACCCTCATCTTCATCCGTGGTGGCAGGGTTTTTCTTTGTGAAGAAAAAAGATGGTAGTCTAGGTCCATGTTTAAATTTCCGGGAATTAAATCAAATTACCTTCCGTGATCCATACCCTCTTCCTCTGATTCCTGATTTGTTCAGCCAGGTTGTAGGAGCTAAGGTATTCTCCAAGTTGGATTTAAAGGGAGCCTACAATCTGGTTAGAATCAGAGAAGGGGATGAATGGAAAACAGTGTTCAATGACCCAGAAGCACATTTCGAGAGTCTGGTTATGCGTTTTGGTTTGACTAATGCACCTGCGGTATTCCAGCATTTCATAAATGATATTTTCCATCATTTGGTGGGGAGGTTTGTGGTGGTCTATCTGGACAATATTTTGGTTTACTCACCTGATTTTGTGATCGGGGGCATGTTAAGCAGGTGCTCCAGATATTAAGGGATAACAAACTTTATGCCAAACTGGAAAAATGTGTTTTCGCTGTTCAGGAGGCGCAGTTTTGAGGAACTTGTTGTCATCTTCGGGTTTTTGGATGGATCCGAAAAAGATCCGTGCAGTCCTTGATTGGGAGCGACCCAAGAACCTGAAGGCTCTACAACGCTTTCTGGGCTTTACTAATTTTTACTGGAAATTCATCCAAAATTACTCTGTTATTGTGAAACCCCTTACTGACATGACTAAGAAGGGGTCCGATTTTTCCAAATGGTCGGATGCTTCCCTCCAGGCTTTTTCTTCTTTAAAGAATCATTTTGCCACTGCACCTATGCTCAGTCAACCCGATGTTTCCCAACCCATTATTGTGGAGGTTGATGTGTCGGATGTCGGGGTTGGGGCTGTGTTGTCTCAGGGTCCGTCCCCTGGTAAATGGCATCCATGCGCCTTCTTTTCTAAAAAATTGTCTATGGCTGAGAGAAATTATGACGTAGGTAATAGGGAACTTTTGGCAATCAAATTGGTGTTCGAAGAATGGCGACATTGGTTGGAGGGGCTGTCCATCCTATTACTGTTATTACTGACCATAAGAACCTGTCATATCTCCAGTCAGCTAAATGTCTCAACTATAGGCAAGCCAGATGGTCCCTGTTTTATACTAGGTTCAATTTTGTTGCCACTTTTCGTCTAGGGGTCAAAAATATCAAGGCTGATGTTTTGTCCCGGAGCTTCCCTGGTGGTGGTAACCATGAGACCCCTGCCCCGATATTACAGAAATGGGAAGTCATTTCGGCACTGTATCCTGTACTGGAAGGTGAGGTGTTGAAGGCTCAGGGGGACGCCCCTGCCTCCTGCCCTTCAGGAAGGTTATTTGTACCATCTAATCTGCGCTGGAAAGTGTAGCATCGGCGTCTCTGCCCCATTCCAGGCAGAGACGCCGTCCCTCTCACCTCCCCGCTCCCGGCGCGGCGTCCTCCAGCGCTGCTCTCCCCGCTGCTTCCGGCGCGCGCTCCTTCCCCGGCAGTGTGCTTAGGGCGCGCGCGCGCTCCCCCTCTCTTAAAGGGACCGCGCGCGCCGTCCTAAGGAGTCCCCGGCCAATTGCCGGAGGACCTCCCATATAAAAGGCACCTCCTCCAAAATGGAGGTGCCCGAGCAATGTTGTAGCACAGTTCACTACTCTGCTTCAGCCCTCAGGTCCCGTTGCCAGTTTCCTGCCAGATTCCTGCCAGCCTGCTGTCTAACTCCTGCTTGATTTTCCTGCTACCTGCCTGCCAGCCTGAGGTCCGACGGTCTGCCTTCCAAACTCCTGTCAGTCTGTCTAAGGACCAGCTTGCCCGCTCACCTGGGAGCGCACATCTTCTACCTGCCTGCTTACCTGAGGTCCGACGGTCTGCCTACCAACTCCTGTCAGTCTGTCTAAGGACCAGCCTGCCTGCTCACCTGGGAGCGCACCCTTGTTACCTGCCTGCTAGCCTACCCGGAGGCTCCGTCGTCACGTGCTGTGACCACCTGCCATTCCAGAGACTCCTGTCCGCTCACCTGGGAGCGCACACCTGGTACCTGCCCGCTAGCCTACATGGAGGCTCCGCCGTCACGAGCTGTGACCACCTGCCATTCCAGAGACTCTCGCTTGCTCATCTGGGAGCACACATCAACCATCTGCCTGCTAGCCTACCTGGAGGCTCTGCCATCACAGGTCATACCTACCCTTTATCCAGAGACTGCCCCGGTCACTTGCCGTGACCTCCTGCCCGTTCATCCAGAGACTGCCCCGGTCACTTGCCGTGAACTCCTGCCCGTTCTTCCAGAGACTGCCCCGGTCACTTGCCGTGACCTCCTGCCCGTTCCTCCAGAGACTGCCCCGGTCACTTGCCGTGACCTCCAACCCGTTCACTCAGAGACTGTCTCGGTCACCTGCTGTGACTACCTGCCCGTCCTCCCTGGTTGCCACCCGCTCCTTTACAAGGACCGCCCCCTTGTATAGTAGCTCAGAGGTTCCGCCTCCCAGACCCGTTACAGTTTGCTCGGGCCATGGAACCCGGTGGCACCCAAGCTCCCTCGCTTTCGGACCTGTGTCATGAACTGTCCCGTCAAAGGTCCCAACAGGAGTCCATCCTGGGTCACCTGCGGAATGTCAATACTCGCCTGGACACTCTGACTGCTCCACCAGCAACCTCCGCCAGTGCCTTGTCTCGCAATCCGGCAGCTCCGCTGCCCACTAATACCATGATATCCTACCCTGGACCCCGGCTTTCTGCACCTCCTCGCTTCGGAGGCGACTCCGCCCAGGCTCGGGGCTTCATAAATCAGTGCACCCTGCACTTTGAACTATTGTCCCATCAGTTTAACTCCGACCGAGCCAAAATTGCATTCATCATGTCCCATCTCACCGGGGAGGCCCTGGCCTGGCTAAATCCTCTATGGGAGAGAGGAGACCCCCTGGTGTCCAACTTGCCTGCTTTTCTCACGGCTTTCCGGAAAGTCTTCGACGAACCCGGACGGAAAACCTCATCCGCATCATCACTGCTACGCCTCCGTCAGGAGAGTCTCACCGTGGGCCAATATGCCATACGGTTCCATACCCTTGCCTCGGAGCTGGCCTGGGATAATGACGCTCTGGTTTCCATCTTCTGGGAGGGTCTGTCCGGCCGTATTAAAGATGAACTTGCCGGTCGGGACATTCCTACCACCCTCGATGACCTGATAACTCTTGCCACCCGGATTGACCTGCGGTTCCAGGAGCGTGCCAAAGAGGTCACCCGTGAGAGGAGGTTTCCTCTGTCTGAGATGATCTAGTGAATCCTGCTTTGAGCAGGGGGTTGGACCAGATGACCCAGGAGGTCCCTTCCAACTCTACCATTCTATGATTCTATGATTCTATGATTCCACGCCTAGCTCCTACTTTTCAGCAACCCGTCACTCCCTCCGTCTCTCCTGAGCCTATGCAAGTCGACCAGACCAAGATGGTCGGTTCTCGCCAAGAATCTCGCCGAGCCGAGGGAAACGCCAGTGTCTAGGACCACTCGGAGAGGTCGTCCTAGACAAAAGTAAGCCCTCTCCGTCTCTGACCTTACCGGTCTCTATTGCTTGGGGAGAGAACCGTCTCTTTGAACTCGCCCATCTGGATTCTGGAGCTGCTGGAAACCTCATCGCCCAGTCTCTGGTAGAGAGATATCATATTCCCACCAAGTCCCTGGCTGAGCCATTGTCTGTTGCCTCCGTGGATGGAAGACTTCTCTCGGAGACCATCCTGCTCGTCACCGAACCTCTAACCCTACAGGTGGGAATGCTGCACTCTGAGGAGATCTCATTCCATGTGCTGTCCGGACTTTCTCACTCCTTGTTGCTAGGTCTACCTTGGCTCCAGACACATGAACCCGTATTAAACTGTCGGTCCGGTGAAGTACTCCGATGGGGCCCTGACTGCCATAGGACTTGCCTGGTTCCGGTCCGTCCACTTCGCCCTCAGCCTACTCCAGCTAACTTACCTGGTATCCCGGCTCCCTACTGGCCCTATGCGGACGTCTTTGGTAAGAAGGAAGCAGAGACGTTGCCGCCCCATAGGCCATACGATTGCCCGATCGACCTGGTACCAGGCACCACTCCTCCCCGTGGGCGTATCTACCCGTTATCTGCAGCCGAGACCCGAGCCATGTCTGAGTACATTGAAGAGAATCTGGCTAGGGGATTTATCCGAAAATCTACCTCCCCGGCTGGAGCCGGATTCTTCTTTGTCAAAAACAAAGACGGCTCGCTACGTCCCTGTATTGACTACAGAGGACTCAATCTCATTACGGTAAAAAACAAATATCCCCTGCCACTCATCTCCGAATTGTTTGACCGGCTCAAGGGCGCCAGGATCTTCTCCAAGCTGGATCTTCGAGGAGCGTATAATCTGGTCCGTATCCGTCAAGGAGACGAGTGGAAGACGGCATTCAATACCCGGGACGGTCACTACGAGTACCTTGTGATGCCCTTCGGTCTCTGTAATGCTCCCGCGGTCTTTCAGGAACTAGTCAATGACATCTTCCGTGACCTCCTGTACTCCTGCGTAGTGGTATACCTGGACGATATCTTGGTCTTCTCTCCGGATCTCTCCACACACCGGAGGGATGTTCGTCAGGTCCTGCTTAGGCTTCGGCAGAACCACCTTTACGCCAAATACGAGAAGTGTCTCTTCGATCAGACCTCCCTTCCGTTCTTGGGCTATGTCATCTCCCAAACTGGTCTGCAAATGGATCCCGAGAAGCTCTCTTCCGTTCTAAAATGGCCTCGTCCTGAAGGTTTGAAGGCGATACAGCGATTCCTGGGCTTCGCTAATTATTATCGTCTTTTCATCCCACACTTCTCGTCTCGGACTGCTCCCATATCTGCACTTACCCGTAAGGGGGCTAACCCCAGGATATGGTCGCCTGAAGCCGAGGAGGCCTTCCTTTCCCTAAAGAAAGCCTTCGCCTCTGCTCCCGTCCTGCACCGTCCGGACTGTAATAAACAATTCTACCTGGAGGTTGATGCTTCCTCCTCCGGAGCCGGAGCGGTGCTCACCCAGAAGTCTTCTACCGGGAGAATGGTAACGTGCGGCTTCTTCTCCAAAATCTTCTCCTCATCGGAGCGCAACTACTCCATTGGAGACCGGGAATTGCTAGCCATCAAATTGGCACTAGGAGAGTGGCGCTATCTGCTTGAAGGGGCTCTCTACCCGGTAATTATCTACACGGATCACAAAAACCTGGCATATCTCCAAAATGCCCAGAGGCTCAATCCTCGCCAGGCCCGGTGGTCGTTGTTTTTTGCCTGCTTCGACTTCACTCTTCATTTCCGTCCGGCGGACAAGAACGTCAAAGCTGATGCCTTGTCTCGGTCCTTCCTGTCCTCCGATCAAGAGGAGGAACCTACGCACATCATCGACTCCTCCAAGGTGATGAATGTGGCTCCCTTGGATCTAACTCGTCTTCCACCCGGTAAGACGTTCATAGCTGTGCCAGATCGGGAGAGGGTTCTTCGCTGGGGACATTCTTCTAAACTAGCTGGCCATGCTGGCCAAAAGAAGACCTTTCAACTTATTGCCCGGCATTATTGGTGGCCTACCCTACGCAAGGACGTGGTAGACTTCGTCGCGGCCTGTTCATCCTGTGCCCGTAACAAAGTTCCCCGACATCTACCTGCCGGCCATCTCCTGCCCCTTCCCGTACCTGCTGCTCCTTGGCAACACATCGCTATGGACTTTATCACCGACCTTCCAGTTTCTGCCGGTTGTACCGTCATTTGGGTTGTCGCTGACCGTTTTTCTAAGATGGCCCACTTCATTCCCCTGCCAGGTCTTCCGTCTGCACCCGAGTTGGCTAAAAACTTTATCCGCCACATCTTCCGTCTCCATGGTCTGCCCCTCCACATCGTGTCGGATCGTGGGGTTCAGTTCACCTCTCGTTTCTGGAGAGCCACTTGTAAGCTGCTGGACATTACCCTGGATTTCTCCTCAGCTTACCACCCTCAGTCCAATGGTCAAGTGGAGCGGATCAATCAAATCTTGTCCAGCTACCTCCGGCACTTCGTGGATGCTCACCACTCGGACTGGGTGGATCTCCTACCGTGGGCCGAGTTCTCTTATAACAACCATGAGAGCGAGTCCTCTTCCAAATCCCCGTTCTTTATAGTTGGTGGTCAACATCCCCGGATTCCACTTCCTGTCTCCGTTTCTGTGGACAACCCTGCTGCGGAGTCTCTTGTCAGCGAATTTTCTACTATTTGGGAGAGCACCAGGTCCGCTCTTCTTCTCTCCTCTGAGCGGATGAAGAGATATGCTGATAAGAGACGTCTGGATCCGCCCCAATTCCGTCCGGGAGACAAGGTTTGGCTCTCATCCAAATATGTGCAGCTCAAAATACCCTCCTACAAGTTGGGTCCCCGATTCATCGGTCCCTTCGAAGTCCTCAGGCAAATTAACCCTGTGGCCTACAAATTAAAACTCCCAGCCACCCTACGGATCCCCAACTCCTTCCACGTATCTCTCCTCAAACCCGTTGTCTTTAACTCTTTTTCCAAAAATCCAGGTGCCCCTCCTGCTCCGGTTTCCGCTGATGACATCTTTGAGGTAGAGAGTATTCTGGCCTCCAAGAGGGTAAGAGGAAAAACCTTTTTTCTGGTAGATTGGAAGGGGTTTGGTCCTGAGGAGAGAACTTGGGAACCCAGGGAGAACATCAACGCCCCGCTTCTCCTTGAAAAATTTCTTTCTGCCCAAAAAAAGAGGGGGCCTAAAGGGGGGGGTACTGTAGCATCGGCGTCTCTGCCCCATTCCAGGCAGAGACGCCGTCCCTCTCACCTCCCCGCTCCCGGCGCGGCGTCCTCCAGCGCTGCTCTCCCCGCTGCTTCCGGCGCGCGCTCCTTCCCCGGCAGTGTGCTTAGGGCGCGCGCGCGCGCGCTCCCCCTCTCTTAAAGGGATCGCGCGCGCCGTCCTAAGGAGTCCCCGGCCAATTGCCGGAGGACCTCCCATATAAAAGGCACCTCCTCCAAAATTTAGGTGCCCGAGCAATGTTGTAGCACAGTTCACTACTCTGCTTCAGCCCTCAGGTCCCGTTGCCAGTTTCCTGCCAGATTCCTGCCAGCCTGCTGTCTAACTCCTGCTTGATTTTCCTGCTACCTGCCTGCCAGCCTGAGGTCCGACGGTCTGCCTTCCAAACTCCTGTCAGTCTGTCTAAGGACCAGCTTGCCCGCTCACCTGGGAGCGCACATCTTCTACCTGCCTGCTTACCTGAGGTCCGACGGTCTGCCTACCAACTCCTGTCAGTCTGTCTAAGGACCAGCCTGCCTGCTCACCTGGGAGCGCACCCTTGTTACCTGCCTGCTAGCCTACCCGGAGGCTCCGTCGTCACGTGCTGTGACCACCTGCCATTCCAGAGACTCCTGTCCGCTCACCTGGGAGCGCACACCTGGTACCTGCCCGCTAGCCTACCTGGAGGCTCCGCCGTCACGAGCTGTGACCACCTGCCATTCCAGAGACTCTCGCTTGCTCACCTGGGAGCACACATCAACCATCTGCCTGCTAGCCTACCTGGAGGCTCTGCCATCACAG
Source organism: Phyllobates terribilis (assembly GCF_046119375.1). Classification (NCBI taxonomy): domain Eukaryota; kingdom Metazoa; phylum Chordata; class Amphibia; order Anura; family Dendrobatidae; genus Phyllobates; species Phyllobates terribilis. The sequence goes on along the minus strand of NW_027362763.1, from coordinate 730,839,241 downwards.
GTCGTACCTACCCTTTATCCAGAGACTGCCCCGGTCACTTGCCGTGACCTCCTGCCCGTTCATCCAGAGACTGCCCCGGTCACTTGCCGTGAACTCCTGCCCGTTCTTCCAGAGACTGCCCCGGTCACTTGCCGTGACCTCCTGCCCGTTCCTCCAGAGACTGCCCCGGTCACTTGCCGTGACCTCCAACCCGTTCACTCAGAGACTGTCCCGGTCACCTGCTGTGACTACCTGCCCGTCCTCCCTGGTCGCCACCCGCTCCTGTACAAGGACCGCCCCCTTGTATAGTAGCTCAGAGGTTCCGCCTCCCAGACCCGTTACAGAAAGTAATTAAGGCACATCATAACTCTAGTGATTGCTGGTCATCCAGGTGGTAAGACAACCGTGGACCTCCTCTCTCGTCATTTTTGGTGGCCAGGGTTGCATCAGAATGTGATTGAACACGTAGCTGCTTGTAGTGTTTGCACGCGTTCTAAGGTTTCGCATACTCGTCCGTCTTGTACTCTTCTTCCGCTACCTATCCCTAGTAGGCTATGAACACATTTGTCAATGGATTTTATTACTGACCCACCAGTTTCTGCAGGCAAAATGGTGGTTTTGGTAGTATTAGATAGGTTCAGTTAAATGGCTCACTTTGTCGCATTACCTGCACTTGCTCAGGTGTTCATAAATGAGATTGTGAAGATTCAAGGGGCTCCCTCCGATGTGGTGTCAGATAAGGGGACCCGGTTTGTTTCCAAGTTTTGGAAGGCATTCTGTTCTTGAATGGGGGTGCAGCTGTTCTTTTCCTCTGCCTTCCACCCTCAGTCGAATGGACAGTCCGAGCGTGTCAATCAGAATTTGGAGACCTACGTCAGGTGTTTCATCTCCGAATATCAGGAGGATTGGGCATCCTACCTACCGCTGGTAGAATTTGCCATTAATAATCATCGTCAAGAATACACTGGCAGGTCACCGTTCTTTGGTGCATACGGTTATCACGCACAGTTTGGTACCTTTAGTGGGGGAGGAGCTTCAGGAGTTCCTGAGGAGGAAACTGTTTGCTTCGTCGCGCTCCTCGGTATGGCAGGGTGTTCTGAGTAATTTAAAGATCATGGGAGACAGGTATAAACGTATGGCTGACAGAAATCGCTTGCCAGGTCCGGACCTGAATGTGAATGACTTTGTGTGCTTGTCTACCAGCAATATAAGATTGAAAGTTCCATCTTGGAAGCTGTGACCTAGGTTTATTGGTCCTTATAAAATAACCGCCGTCATTAATCCAGCAGCGTTTCGTCTTGAACTTCCTCAGGTCCTTAAGATCCACAACGTGTTCCACAGGTCCTTACTCCAAAAGAATGTGGAATCCCCAGTAATGGTTGATGGTAATCTGGAGTTCCAGATTTCGAGGATTGTAGATTCTCGTCTCCAACTTCGTTCCCTACAATACTTGGTGCAATGGAAAGGCTATGGTCCAGAGGAGAGGATGTGGGTTTCAGCATCAGAGGTGAACGCTCCCAGGTTGGTTTGTTCTTTCCACACCTCTTATCCTGAGAATCCTGGTCCTGAGTGTCCGGAGGCCACTCGTAGAAAGGGGGGGTACTGTCATGGGTGTGTCAGAAGTGACAGACAGTCGTCCTGCAGTTGGCTGCAGGAGATATCTATGTTTGGCATTACAGATACCTTCTTAAAGGCTGCCTCTAGGACCCAGCAGCTACTTTCAGCGGCTACTTTCCTCTGGCTAATTAACACTCTGGCCTGGGTGTATAAATACCTGCTGTGTGCCAGAAGGAGGTGCTGGCGATATTCATTAATCCTTGTGAAGGCTTTAGCAAGAGCAGTACTTCTTTCTCTCTGGTGTTGAGGACGTGTGCGCAGTTGTCTGGAGTCATCTGAAGCTAAGCAATTCCCACGTGTTGTCTTTAATGTCAGTGGGGATCGACTAGTGCTCATCTCCTCCCTTCCCTAGGCTAAGCCAAATGCAAGGGAAAGACAGGGAGGGGAACACGTGCGGCAATTGGTGAAGAGCTAATATAGGAATGTTAGGGGAGGCAGGGTGATAATCTATCAGCCAGGAAGTCTCCACTCCCCCTTTCCCTAGAGTCTAAGCTTCCTTTCCCTCTTCCCTTTGTGTTGCACAAAGTTTTTCCCAAACATTGCGTGACAGTATCTAACACTTCCTCCACTGCTTCTGCCTCCTCCACTTCCTCTAGGGCTTCCACCTGCACCCTCAACCTTTGCCTTAATGAGACACGTGTTCGAACAGTGCAGAGAGAATCCCCCCACCTCTGTACTGCGAAGCTAGAGCTCCCCGCAATCAGGCAGTGTTTAAATTAATATGCCTTGGAGATCACAGTCATACAGATCAAGAGTTGTGGACAGCTATCGATGCCGAGTTTGAGCAATGGCAGTCTACAGTGAACCTGGAGCCAGGAAAGGCCATGTGCGATAACGGTGCAAACATGGTGGCGGCCCTATGCCGAGGCAACCTCACACACGGGCTTTGCATGGCTCACATCATCAACCTGGTGTTACAGCAATTTCTCCGCCACTATCCCGACCTGGATGTGCTGCTGCAGAAACCACAGTCGCTCTGTGCTCACTTCCGCCGTTCTCAACCCATGAGTCATCGACTTGCATTGCTATAGAAATCTTTCAGCCTACCGTTTAACCGCTTGATATGCGATGTTGCGACATGGTGTATTTGAACTCCGCACATGTTGCAGCGACTGTGACAGCAGTGACGAGCCCTGATGCAGTATGTCATTTTGCATTGCCTGCGCCAATGCAATATGGACGTGGGGCAAATCACACTTGTGGAGTGGACATAGATGAAGGACCTCTGCACCCTTTTGCACATTTTTGAAATGGCTTCTAAGATGGTTAGTGCTGACGATGCCATCATCAGCATCACTATTCTGGTCATCTACATGCTGAAGCACACTTTGAAAAGTCTGCGGGAGGAGGTTGTGGTCCCAGGGTAAGAGGAGGAAGAGGAGGAAGCAGAGGAGGATGCAGAAAGGCTAACAATATCTCTAAGTTCAGGACTGTCGTTGCACAGGCGGTTGCCATTTGAGGGTGGATTACAGTGATCAAGGGGTCTCATGGTACCAGATAAACTGTTAATGAAGGTGCAGGAGCCGAGGAACAAATGGAGGAGGACGAGGAGGAAGAGGTGATGGACGTGCAACAGTTAGGAGATGAAGAGGATAATGATCCCCTCTCTGTTGTCCGTGGTTGCCAGGAGGGGATGGAGGAAGCAATCTTGAGTGTTATCCCACCACCAACACACTATGGACTTGAACCACATGAAACAGACCGACCTATGAGCGCCTTCTTGCAGCACTATCTGCAACATGATTGTTGCCCATATTGTTAGGATTAGAAATAGTGCTGACTACTGAGTTGCCATTCTGTTTGATCCACAGAACAAGAGTAAATTTTGCCAGATGCTTCCCACCCTGGAAAGGGACACGCCCATGCTGGAGTATCAAAACATGCTTGAAGAAACCTTGAGAGTGGTTTTCCCCAAGACAACAGTGAGGCACACAGTGTGCATCGCAGTTATAGACTTCCAACTCCGGGAACATTGCATTGTCAATGCAAAAACATTAGCAGTCTTGCAGCGCTGCGGTCCTGCGTTCCAACCCCACCAAGGGCAACATCTGCAAGGAGTTTGTATGTTCTCTCCTTGTTTGCAAGGGTTTCCTCCAGGTACTCATTTTCTTCCCACACTCCAAAGACATATGATATGAAATTTAGATTGTGAGCCCCAAAGGTGATAGTGCCACTAATGTCTGTAAAGCGCTGTGTAATTAATGGCACTATATGAGTAAAATAAATAAAAAAAATAAATAAAAAAAAATTTCTGGGGGTCGTTTCACTCCTTTTTTTAGACCAGACCGTGCACCTGCAGAACAGAGTACAAGTCTGACACGTAGTGAACGACTGGAGAAGATGGTGCAGGAATATCTCAAGCTCAAAATCAATGCCATTGGGGGGGGTTGGATCCTTTTGAATTTTGGCCTAGAAAATTTGAAGAGTGACCTGAGCTCACCTGTCACACCTTAGAAGTTTTGAAATGGGCGGTAGCCTGCGTTCTCTCAGAACGTCTCTTCAACGCTGCTTGTATCTTCATAGATAAGCGCATCAGGCTGTACCTGAAAGTGTAGACTGCCTAACTTTCATCAAGATAAGCAAGTCATGGATCTCCAATAACTTATGCACTCCAGTCGCAGACTGGGAAAACTAGGCTATGGTGTTGTTTTTAGTGTGCTGTACTGATCTCGCGTTATTGCAGTCTGTGATACCTTTGTTGTGGCTTCTGTGCCTGTTGCTGCTAATGCTGCTAATGTTACTAAAAAAAATTCAAAATGTGGAGACTCCAACTTGGGTTTCCTGTAGTGGAAGGGGTGTCAGAGCACTATTATACTATTTCTACTATGGGGAAATTGATAATGTCTGTAAAGTGCTGTGGAATTATTTGCGCTACATAAGTGAGTAAAATAAATAAATAAATATAAATTGATGCCAATTTAGTGGTATCTGCCCATAATAATTGGAAATGTTCTCCAAGTTGGGTTTCCTTATTGTGTGTTGCCTGAATTTCGAAGAACTCTCAGACCACCAGGCCTACACCTGTCACTCATCCACCAGTTACTTTTCAAAGTTTAAGCTAGAAAGACTGCTCCAAGCCCTGTCCAATGCTTAAATGTAGCATGGATTCAGGAACAAGCTATAAGCACAACCAATTAAGATTCTGAAATTTGGACTCGTAGATGAACACAATATTAGCACAAAATATTTATCTGCTGAAATGTGGCCTGGTTTCTGGACCATGCTATTAGCACAAAGAATTTATATTGTGAAATGTGGACGCCTGACTGGAGCACAGTACTAGCACAAAATAACTAAAAGCTGAAATGTGGCCTAGTTTCTGTAGCATGGTAGAAACACAACAAATTTAGATTTTATAATGTGAACCCCTTTATGGAGAACATTATCAGCACTAAAGAATTAAAGCTGAAATGTGGCCTGCTTTATGCAGCCCAGTAGTAAGACAACAAATTTAGATTTTTTCATGTGAATCGCTGTATGCAGAACAATATCAGCACCAAATAATTTAAAGCTGAGATGTGGCCAACTGTATGTATCACAGTAGTAACAGAAGAAATTTGATTTTTTTTTTACTGTGGATGAACTCTGGATACAGCAGAATCTTTGCGCCAAAAATTACAAGCTGAGATGTGGCCTACTGTATGTTTCACTGTAGTAACAGAAGAAATGAGATTTTTTTTTTACTGTGGATGAGCCCTGTATACAGCTGAATCTCAGAACCAAAAAAATTCAAGCTGAGATGTGGCCTACTGTATGTATCACAGTAGTAACAGAAGAAATTAGATTTTTTTTTACTATGGATGAGCTCTAAATACAACAGAATCTCTGTGCAAAAAAAAAAATACAAGCTGAGATGTGGCCTACCGTATGTTTCATGGTAGCAACAGAAGAAATTAGATTTGTTTTTACTGTGAATGAGCTCTGGATACAGCAGAATCTCTGTGCAAAAAAATTACAAGCTGAGATGTGGCCTGCTGTATGTATCACAGTAGTAACAGAAAAAAATAGATGTTTTATTGTAGAGCCCTGGATACATCTGAATCTCAGAGCAAAAGAATTACAAGCTCAACTGTGGCCTGCTTTATGTAGCACAGAAGAAGCAGAAAAGAATTAGAGTTTTAAAGGTGTATTCCTGCATGGAGCAGAATATTAGCACAACAGAGTTATATGCTGAAATGTGACATGATATATCTGTCTGGACCACACTAATAGCAAAAACGATTGATCTGCTTTAAGGTTGATTTTACAGCCACACAGGACCTTATCTATCTAAACTATCTGAATTAGAAGCAACCACCTAGCTAACTATCTCGATCTATCAGTATCCAGGAGCAGCCTCTCTGCGCTGTTACACTGACAAAATGGCACTAAAACAACATGTTCGTTCTTTATATGAAGATGGATATGTGACTTCAGCAGCCAATGGCACAAGCCCTTGTGTCTGGACATTGTGGATGAGTCCTGCGCCCTGATTGGCTTGCCAGAATCTGCACACATTAAGTTAAGAAAAAAAAACATTAAGATTTACAGCCCGCCTCTACTCTGATATCTCCCCACCCCTCCCCTCATCAAACACATCCCCCCCACTCATCATACGCACCACTATCCTAGCCAAAGTCACAAATACAGTAGGGGAAATGGCATCATTTACTGCACTTTTGCCGAATTGGGTCGATTTTCAGTAAAAACGCTTGGGTGTTCGATCATGAATCCAAATGTGCAATGTTCGTGCCGAATTTGAAAAAAATTAATGTTTTCTGAAAATATTCGTTCATCTCTATTTCTAACGACCGCAGAAGTTCAACATCGCCGCCATATTTTATCAGGATTTCACCTTTCCCCAGAGACCACACATGACATGGCTGTTGTCAGCGATCTTATACTATTGATTTGAGGTTTATAGGCAGGTGTCAGAGTTGTGAAAATGTATGCACATTCTGCCCCTACAAGCCCTGAAGCTGAAAATGTATGTCCTATCACTATCGGATCCATACAGACCCCGATATTCCCAACTTTTCACTGGTGCCAGCTCGACTAGCTGTAGATGTAATATTTCTCTTAACCGCTTCCAGACCGCCCACTGTAGATAAACGTCCGCGCTGCCTGGGCTCTGTGCAGCGCGGACGTTTAAAAACGGTGGGTGGTCCCGCAGCGCTCAGGACCCCCAGGGTCCTGCAAGTGCTGCAGGAGCGGTGCAGAGCAATAGCTCTGACAGGGAACATCATCGGGACCTGATTGGATCAGGTCCCAGTGATGTTAACCCTTTGCTGTATTCTATATGCCGCGATCTATAGTGATCGCGGCTTATAGAAGACAGCAGAAGGAGAGGGGGTCGTCCACTTACCTCTCGACGACCCCTGATACATTCCAGGACCTTGGGTTGCTATGGCAGCTGGAGATCACATGACCGCCTCCAGCTCTGCCATATATGGTGTCCTGCCTGGCTCAGCCTGCAGCCTGCAGCTGAAGCCAGGCAGGAGACTCTGACTGTGAAACAGTCAGTGAAGATCTCATGTAATGTAATATATGTCTATTACATTACATGAGATCAGGGATCAGAAAAATAAAAATTAATGCCCCATACAGGGACTAAGTAAAAATGTAAAAAAAAGTTTAAAAAAATGTTTTGAAACTGTTAAAAAAGAAATACTAAATAAATTAAAATAAATAAATAAAATATTAAACCGATAAATCCGTATATTTATGCAAAAATAAAAAAAGTACACATATTTGGTATTGCCGCGTCCGAAACAACCCGAGCTATAAAACTGTCACACTAATTAACTCCTTCTGTGCACACCGTAATAAAAATAAATAAAAAACGGAGCAAAAAACTATGCTTTTTCCTCATATCGCCAAACAAAAAGTGGAAAAAAATGCGATCAAAAAGCAAATGGAAATAAAAATGGTACCGCTGAAAACGTCATCTTGTTCCGCAAAAAAAAAGCCACCATACAGCTCCATCAGCCGAAAAATAGAAAAGTTATAGCGCTCAGAATAAAGCAATGCAAAAAAAATATTTTTTCTATAAAATTGTTTTATTGTGTAAAAGCGCCAAAACATAAAAAAAATATACAGTAAGTGTAGTATCGCTGTAAACGTACTGACCCGAAGAATAACGCTGCCTGATCACTTTTACCACACGCAGAATGGCATAAAAAAAAACTCAAAAAACAATTCCTGAATTGTTGGTTTTTGTTAATTTTACCTCCCAAAAAACGGAATAGAAAGCGATCAAAAAATGTCCCGTACCCAAAAATGGTACCAATAAAAATGTCAACTCGGCCCGCAAAAAACAAGCCGTCACATGCCTCTGTAGGCCGAAATATGGAAAAATTATAGCTCTCAAAATATGGCGATGCAAAAACTAGATTTTGCAAAAAAAAAGCGTCTCTTAGTGTGTGACAGCTGTCAGTCATAAAAACCCGATATAAATCTGGTATCTCTGTAATCGCACCGACCCGAAGAATAAAGTAATCTCATCACTTATACCGCACGGGGAACGGCGTAAAAAATAAATAAAACCAATTCTTCACCTGCTACTGATTTGTTTATTATGTCTCCCAAAGATCGCAGTATGGCTCGGCACACATTTATCCTGCGCACTGCGCTGAGCACTTACGCCAGAGTTTCCGTGTAAATCTCTGAAATATGTGATTCAGCCGGAACCCATGACGGAAGATTCCCTGTAATGAGGCAGATATAGGCTACTGTGGATGCCGTCTGGCCTGTGATCCCACGGTGTCATTTGTTTTAGGCGTGCATAAAAGTGCGGTTGGCCACAGTTTTGTGCACTTCTGAAAAAAAGGACACCACTAAACAGAGGCCAGACGGAGTCCAGAATAACTCTGCTGCCTCATTACAGTGAATGGATCCCGCAGGGGTTTCATCTGAATTACATCACTTGGAAATTTAGATGGAAACCCCGATGTAAGTGCTCAGCCTAGAGCGCCGGATAAATGTTACGTAAAATGTTCCCAATAAAAGCTTCAACTTAGTCCTCAAAAAAAGCTAGTCCCCACTCAGGTCCGTCATCTGTTAAAAATATAAGGGACTTCCAAGTTACTGGTAGCAGAAAGGCTCTGGAAAAGCAAAATGGCCCTTGCCCCCCAAAAGAAATTCAGAAAATTTTGTGCTCCCAAATCCAAATGCCTATTCTACAATAATTTGTTCTCCAATTGTCAAATAGCGCTCCGTCCCCCCCAGATCTTGCCGTATGGCTGAGTGGTACGGTATTGCCACTTTTAGAAGAAATTGTGTGACACATTTCGGCACCATTATTACCCATTGCCCTGTGTGAAAATGTAAAATCTGAGGGTAAAACATTTTTTTGTGGTAAAAATATAATTATGCTTTTTTCACTGCCCAATGGTATAAATTTAAAAATTAAAAAATGCTCACTACTTCCCTAGATGAATTCCTTGAGAGGTGTAGTTTACAAAATGGGGTCACTTGTGGGGGTTTCTGCTGTTTCGGCATGTCAGCGACTCTTCAAATGTGACATGGTGTCTGCTGCCTATCCCAGCCAACATAGCGCTCCTTTCTCTTCCGAACCCTGCCATACACCAAAGCAGTGGTTTTCCCCCACATATGGGGTATCAGCGTACTCAGGAGAAATTGTACAACAAATTTCATGGTGCAATTTATCCTGTTACCCTTATGATAATACAAAATTAGGGAATGAAAAACATTTTTTGTGGGAAAAATGTGAAAATTTTATTTTTATGGCTCAATATTATAAACTTCTGTGAAGCAGCTGGGGGTGCAAGGTGCTCACCACACATCTAGATAAGTTCCCTAAGGGGTCTAGTTTCCAAAATGGTGTCACTTGTGGGGGGTTTCCACTGTTTAGGCACATCAGGGGCTCCCCAAATGCAACATGGCGTCCGCTAATTATTCAAACAAATTTTACATTCAAAAGTCAAATGGCGCTCCTTCCCTTTCAAACCCTGCCGTGCGCCCAAACAGTGGTTTGCCTCCACATATGGGGTATCGGCGTGTTCAGGAGAAATTGCACAGCAAATTTCATGGTGCAATTTATCCTATTACCCTTATGATAATGCAAAATTAAGGGATGAAAAACGTTTTTGTGGGAAAAATGTGAAAATTTTATTTTTACAGCTCAATATTATAAACTTCTGTGAAGCACCTTGGGGTTCAAGGTGCTCACCACACATCTAGATATGTTCCCTAAGGGGTCTAGTTTCCAAAATGGTGTCACTTGTGGGGGGTTTCTGTGACACCCCAGGGGTCTGGTTGCCACATAAATAGAGATATTATGTCTGAGAGCAAGTGGGAGGTTTCTCTGGTCAGGAGCCCTAAGAATGCAACACGGCCCACCCAGACCTGGGAGGGGAGGAATCTGCCCTTATAAACTGGGTCTGGGGCGGGATTAGGTTAGACGGAGCCTGCAGAACAAGCAGAGCGGTCAGAGCCTGGAGAGGGAAAGTGAGAACAGGAGCTCTGTAGGAGCAGCAGCTGAAGGCCAGGGGCTGTGAGCAGAGATATAGCTCGCCCTGGCTGAAGTTACTAAAACCGGACACAGGAGTCCGAGGCTGTGGGGACTGATATATACCCAGCAGCAGAAACCAACCGGCAGGGGATTCCAGGTCCTCTGGCCATAGAAGCCCGGAGGCTCAGTCACAAAGAAGGGACCAGCGCCGCCATCCAGGAGCGGAGGCTAACAGAAGGCCCCAAGTCACCAGCCATACGGTTGAGCACCACACGGTATACTCAGGGACGTGGGCTACTTGTAACCGCTGACAGCAAGGTAGCCAGGAAGAGTGCAGATAAACGGGGAGGCCTACAACTCCACCTGGCCAGGGGAACTCCTGCATGCTCACAGACTGACCAGGCCCCTTATACTAGCCAGTACTCCCGGGAGGGTCTGCCTTGTACCATCAGTAAAGACCCTGAACTGCACCTCACGTCTCTGTGATTCCTTGCCGCACCAGCACCATTAGCACTGGGACCCTCACACCATCACTACCATCATCTACTCTAGCTGCCCTGAGGCAATACTTCTCCCGTGGGGAGTCATCCCATTCTTGGCTGCGCATATAACATCAGCCTCAGCGGTCGGCAACGCAGCGGCGGTCCCCACTGACCGCAATCCACGGGTGGCGTAGTCGGACAATTACAATACAAATAGACTGCCACTGGTTTGACCACCCTGAGCCACGGACCGGGTCACCGCCACACGGAGACTACAACCCCCAGCATCCTACAACAGGCCCGGTTCCAGGTTCGCCAGCACAGGCCCAGGGGGCGAGTCATTTCCACTGTTTAGGAACATCAGGGGCTCTCCAAACGCAACATGGCGTCTGCTAATTATTCAGACAAATTTTACATTCAAAAAGTCTAATGGCGCTCCTTCCCTTTCGAGCCCTGCTGTGCGCCCAAACAGTGGTTTTCCCTCACATATGGGGTATCAGCGCACTCAAGAGAAATTGCACAAAAAATTTTGGGGTCCATTTTTTCCTGTTACCCCTGTGAAAATAAAAAAAATTGGGTCTAAAGTAACATTTTTGTGAAAAAAGTTTAATGTTAATTTTTTTCTTCCACATTCCAAAAATTCCTGTGAAGCACCTGAAGGGTTAATAAAGTTCTTGAATGTGGTTTTGAGCACCTTGAGGGGTGCAGTTTTTAGAATGGTGTCACTTTGGGGTATTTTCTGTCATAAAGACCCCTCAAAGTGACTTCAAATATGATATGGTCCCTAAAAAAATGTTTTTTGTAAATTTTTTTGGAAAAATGAGAAATCGCTGGTCAACTTTTAACCCTTATAGCTCCCTAACAAAAAAAAATTTTGGTTCCAAAATTGTGCTGGTGTAAAGTAGACATGTGGGAAATGTTATTTATTAACTATTTTGTGTGACATATCTCTCTAATTAAAGAGCATGAAAATTCAAAGTTTGAAAATTGCAAAATTTTCAAAATTTTTGCCAAATTTCCGATTTTTTCACAAATAAGCGCAAGTGATATCAAATAAATTTTACCACTATCATGAAGTACAATATGGCATGAAAAAACAGGCTCAGAATCAGGGGAATCCATTGAAGCGTTCCAGAGTAATTACTTCATAAAGTGACAGTGGTCAGAATTGAAAAAATTGGCCCGGTCACGAAGGCAAAAACAGGCTCTGGTGCGAAGTGGTTAAAGGGACAAAAGTGTCATTTCAAGTGAGGATGTATTTCCTGGGGAGACAATATGTATCCTGCCTTAATTACATGTCCAATCTATAAACCTCTGTCTATGCACAATAAACATTCTCGTTGGCACCACAGGGGTCTTTTACTTCAAAAAGAAGCTGTCTGCATGTTAATTAAGATTGTCACTTCCCAACTATACCTAATTTTCCACTTCATTATGCCAATTGTTCCAGTATATTTCTAGGAGACTTCAGAATGTCAGCTCTTGTTGCTGCTGCAATTCCATGTGAGTGGAGACGGGAGGGTGGTGAATGCCCCTTCGCTACAGTGGCTTTAGGGATTTTAATATTTTCTATGACACCTCATTACTAGTCACGTGACTTTATATTCTACCATGCACACACACCTGTGTGTACACGGTGTTAAGTCACTTTCACATGTTCAGTATTTGGTAAGTATTTTACATCAGTATTTGGAAGCCAAAACCAGGAGTGTTTGAAAAATGGGTTGATAGATAATTAGGACTGGGTGCCCCATTTGAAGAGTAGAGTTAGAATTATCCTGGGAGACAGAGGAATCTGCCCTTTCTGACAGGTCTGAATTCTTTTCCACCATCGTTATTGCTACTTTTTTCATAAACTATTTTCTTTGATGCACAGTGGACACCGTGTGATATTTTTAACTTTTTTTATTTCATTTTTTTATACGTCATTAACAGTAAAGTTGATCTATAGACAGCTTGACTGTTCCTGTACTTAGTTTAGCTACGGACCCCAAGAGCCCACCATCAAGACATGATAACTCATATTTCAAATCAAGAGGAGAGAGAAATAAGGCAATAATGGCTAAAACTCCAATGCGGTTTCATATCTGTTGCCTGCCCGCTAGAAGCTTCTTCCCTTGACAGATAGAAGTGCTAACAATCAGATCGCTGACATATAGTAGTAGTAATAGGGTTCAGATTCTGTACAGAATGTAACACCATAAAACTCAAAAACAAATAGGAAAAATGTTTGTAGATTTTGTTATTTTTGTTGGGATATAAGGGTAAAGACAAAATTGCACAGTGTGCGCCTCCTTTAAGATGTAAAGTCTCAGTGACAGGAGGAACAATAATTTTGATCCATCTTGTATGTGCATTCCTCTGGTGCCCAAAATGGAAAAAATAGATAGTGAATAAAAAGAAAAGAAAATAATGTCACAAAATAACCTCTGAAATATCCAAAGCCACGTCATATTCTTCTACCAGGATTCACGCAGAACATGTCTAAGGGAAGGTCACCGTGGGCCCTTGCTAAATCACACAGATGACTCCACTTGAGGGGTTATAAAATAACCACCTGTCATCCTTAAGGTTTAAAATAAACTGTTAAACTTCCTCAGAGAACGTTGGGCTGTTTATTTTCATGTAATTGCTTATCAAGAAATCACAGAAGGCCTGTCATTTTATTTGCAGTGTTTGCCTTTCATCATTATGTACAGTATGCACTCATGGAATATGGCACTTCATAAAACATAGGCAGAAAGATTTGCTGAGCGCAATAGGAAATATTAAAGGAAAGAGCACTTATAACAGCTGCATTTCATTTTGCTTGGGAACACGTTGTCATATGTTTTGTTGAAAACCCTTCTACAATGTGTCTGACAAATTGCTTGAAGGGGTTACTGGGTACATGGGTACATGGTCTATTACTAGTGATGGGCGAGCACTAAAATGCTCGGGTGCTCGATGCTCGGGTCGAGCAAATTGGAATGCTCGGGTGCTGGATTAGAGCAACGAACCCAATGTAAGTCTATGGGAAACTCGATCATTTTTCAGGCGGCTCCCCCCGGCGGTCTGCAGAGGCCTAAAAATTGCCCAAGTCAATGGGAACAGTGCTCAAATAGCATGGGAACAGCATGGGGAAGACGCCTGGAAGCATTTCTGGCTCCCAGGTCACTGCTGTCAACAACGTTGTCAGAGGTATTACGCCACTTTTACGGACTCACAATAAAACCTTTCCAGGGTAATGACTTGTATTTAAGGCAAAATAAATAACCAAAAACAAAAATACTCCTCCACACCTTGGGCTATGTTCATACGTAGCGTTTTTGATGCGTTTTTGCACTTTTGTATTGCTTTCAACTGTGACAAATGCATTCACAAGGAAATGTCATTTTACAACCTTATCTGGCCATGTGGTGTGTGAGACATGATCAGACACATCCTGTTTCATTTATGAAGGAGGGACTCTGAAAGTCACAAAGCCTATTTTTATAGGGCCATCAGGCGGCCTTTACTATTCTTAAAGGGCCCTCGCTATTGTTAGAGAGCCATCAGCCGGCTATGCTTTGTTGTTCCCATTACTAAAGAGTAGGTTTCCTATACTGTTAATACATATGTAGTGAGTGGCAGGTCTGCCCAAAATTTGGTCGCACCCCAATATACTCCTTTGAAGAGACTTAGATGAGAGCCTCCTGAAAACAATGTTCCCATTATTAGGAAGTGGGTCTCCCATACTGCTGGCCTATGCAGTGAATGCAAGGATTTCCAAAAATTTGGCGGCACTCCAATGCCCCTTTTAAGAGACGTGGAGGTCAGAGGGCCACCTGAAAACAATGTTCCCATTATTAGGAAGTGGGTCTCCCATAGTGTTGGCTTATGCAGTGAATGCAAGGCTTGCCAAAAATTTGGCGGCACTCCAATGCCCCTTTTAAGAGACGTGGAGGTCAGAGGGCCACCTGAAAGCAATGTTCCCATTATTAGGAAGTGGGTCTCCCATAGTGTTCGCCTATGCAGTGAATACAAGGGTTTCCAAAAATTTGGAGGTACTCCAATGCCCCTTGGAAGATGCGTGGAGGTCAGTGGGCCTCCTGAAAACAATGTTCCCATTATTAAGAATTGGGTCTGCCATAGTGTTGGCCTATGCAGTGAATGCAAGGTCTGCCAAAAGTTGGGAGGCACTCCAATGCACCTTGGAAAAGACGTGGAGGAGGCCCTCATAAAAAAATGTTCCCATTAGAAAGGAGCGAGTCTCTTATACTTGTAATGCCCATGCCATAAGTGTATGGGCTGACAAACATTTACCCCTGGGGGGTATACATGAACATACTGTATAAAAATATATATTTAAGGGCACCATAAACACCCTTTAAAAAAATTATGTGGGTGTTACATCACGGACCATGGTCACCCTAATGATATGGTGGAGAATGAAGAGAAGAAGGAGGACAAGAGCAAATAGCCAAAATCAGGAAGCGTATACCCATGTGTGGGTGTGAAAAGGTGCATGGGAATACACCTCCCAAAAAAAGACACTGGATTTGAGTTTATGTTATGTTATCATTCGGTGGTGTCTGGCCCAATCCAGCCCTTGTTTATTTTTATAAGAGTCAGCCTGTCAGCATTTTCAGTTAACAGGCAGATGCGCTTCCACCAGCGGTAGTAAAAACCTGCTCTGATAAAATGCTAGCAGCAGGGCAGGCCAGGACCTCCAAGGCGTAGAGAGCCAGTTCACTCCATGTGTCCAGCTTGGATACCCAATAATTATAAGGCACAGAGGAATCACGGAGGACGTTGGTACGGTCGGCAAGGTACTCCCTCAGCATCTTCCCAAACTTTGCACTCCTTGTGACAATACCCCGCGCCTCAGGGCCTGTGCGATGGGAGGGGCTGAGAAAACTCTCCCAGAACTTTGACAGTGTTACCCTGCCTCTGCTGGATTGGACTTGTGTCTCTCTCGGCTGTACGCTTTGGTTGTTCAACGAACTGTGACCTCTGCCGCCAGCGTTTTCAGATGGGAATTATTTTAATAGTTCCGCAAGAAGGGCCTTCTGCTACTGCCCCATTTTTGTAGACCTGTCCGCCTCAGGAATAAGAGATATAAAATTCTCCTTGTAGCGTGGGTCTAGAAGTGTCACCAATCAGTAATGACTGTCAACCAAAATTTTGAGAATGCGAGGGTCACGGGAAAGGCAGCGTAACAAACTCAGCCATGTGTGCCAGACTGCTAACAGGCAAGACTTCCATGTCCTCACCAAGAGGACAACTGAGTATGCTCTCTTCCTCCTCCTCCTCTCTGTCTTCAGGCCATCCAAGCTGAACAGATAGTATGACAGTTGTGCAGGTAGTACTGTCTATAGTGCGTGAAACTAGCTCCTGTTCTTCCTCCTCCTCCTCCTCTTCCTCATTGTCACCCAATCCATGTTGCGATGAGATAGTCTGGGCTGTGTGTAATCACCCAGTATGGTTCCTTGCTCCATCTCATCGTGCGCCGCCTTCAATGCATCCTCTTTGACTGTGAGCAGAGAGCGTTTCAGAAATCAGAGAAGCGGGATGGTGATTATAATTATGGCTTCATCGCCGCTCTCCATCTTGGTAGAGTCCTCAAAGTTTTGGAGGATGGTACATATGTCTGACATCCATGTCCACTCCTGAGGTCTTATGTGTGGAGTCTGAACTGAATACCGACGGCCTTGTTGATGCTGGTACTCAACAACTGCCCTCTTCTGCTCACAAATCCTTCCCAACATCTGCAGTGTAGAGTTCCAACGTGTGGGGACATCACACACCAGTCTGTGAGCTGGAAGCTGCAAACGCTGCTGAAGCACGGCAAGGGTGGCGGAAACAGTAGCTAACTTTCTAAAATGGGCACACAGATGGCATACTTTGATAAGCAGATCTGGCAGCTCTGGGTAGGATTTGAGAAACCGCTGAACCACGAGGTTAAGCACATGGGCCAGGCATGGTACATGTGTGAGCTCGCCTCACCTCAGAGCCGCCACCAGGTTCCGGCCATTGTGACACACGACCATGCCTGGCTGTAGGTTCAGCGGTGTGAGCCACAGATCTGCCTGCTCTTTCAGAGCAGTCCACAACTCTTCAGCATTGTGCGGTTTGTCACCTAACCATATTAGCTTCAGCACAGCCTGTTGCCGCTTGGCTGAGGCAGTGCTGCAGTTCCTCCAGCTTGTGATTGATGTGGTCATTTTGGAGATGGAGGCTGAAGAGTAGGAGGAGGCTGAAAAGGATGAGGTGCAGGAGCAGTAGACTGTGGGGGCAACCCTGATTGACCTAGGGCCCGCAATCCTCAGCGTCGGGAGGATGTGTTACGTCCCAAGGTCCGACTGGGTCCTGGCTTCCACTATGTTAACCCAGTGTGACGTCAGCGAGATGTACTGTCCCTACCCACAAGCACTTTTCCACGTGTCCGTGGTTAGGTGGACTTTCCCTCTAACTGCATTGTTGAGGGCACGGCTAATATTCTAGGACAAGGTGCTTGTGTAATGAAGGGACAGCACACCGGGAGAAATAGTGGCGGCTGGGGTCTGAGTACCGAGGGACGTCCACCGCCATCAAGTTGCGGAAAACTTCTATCTCCACGAGCCTAAAAGGCAACATTTCGATCGCAAGCAGTCGCGAAATGTGGGAATTTATTAGTATGGACGGTGGAGCGTTGGCTTGCATTCCAAGGACTGGGTTATGGACAACTGAACGCTGCGCTGGGACAAGGAGGTGCTTGCTGATGGTGCTAGTTGAGAATGTGCCATGACAGGTACAGGGCAGGAGGCATCTTCGCATGCACTATGGACAGGGGATTGGCTTGCATGCACAACAGCGAAAGAGGCAGTGATGTCACCCTCAGACACTGTTCCTGGACCCTTGGGTTCAGCCCACAAAGTCGGATGCTTTGCTGCCATGTGCCTGATCATGCTGGTGGTGGTCAGGCTGGTAGTTTTGCTACCCCTCCTGATGCTGGCCTGGCAGGTGGTGCAAATGGCCTTTTTGAGGTTATCGGCAGAGTCTTTAAAAAACAACCAGACTCAGGAAGACCTACCAGTTGTACTGGCAACTTTGGTGTTACGTGGAACGGTTGCCCGGCTTCTGTTTGTGGCCACCACACTGCTTCTTCCCGCCTGTTGTGGTACTCTGCCACCCTCCCCCTGTGTGCTGCTTTTCTCGCTCTGCATGTCCTCCTGCCAGGTTGGGTCAGTTACTATATCATCCACCACCTCGTCTTCCACTTCTGCACCCTGGTTCTCCTCTTGACTTTCTGGCAATTGTGTCTCATCATCGTCCACCTCCTGTGACACTTTCCCACCGTCGCCTTCGTATGACTGTGGCTGCTCAAATATTTGGGCATCGCTACATGCAATCTCCTCTTGCCCCGCTTCAAGTGGACCAGGCGAGAGGCCCGAATCTATAAATGGAAAAGTGAACAGCTCTTCGGAGTGTCCAAGTGTGGGATCAGTTGTCTCTGGGCACTCGGCATGGTGGGAGGAAGGAGGATCAGGTGAGGAATATGCATTCCAGACTCACGGCTTCTGAGACTTGACCGTGTGGAAGACAGGGTGGTGGTGACTAAGTGACTGGAAGCATTATCTGCTATCCAACCAATAACCTTTTGACACTGCTCTGTGTTCAATAGTGGTGTTCTGCGGTCCCCTATTAATTAGGACAGGGAGGTCGAGCGAGAAGATTTGGGTGTTTGTTGTGTTACAATTTCAGCTTGCCCACGGCCTCGGCCTCTGCATGCATCATCACCATCATGTCCAGTTCCCCATCCCTTGCCACATGCCTTGCCCATTTTCAGTGGAGAAAAATATCTTCCATGCTCACTACAAAGGGCTGAATTTGGAGCGCAATTATATGTGATCCATGTGACGGACAAACTACAGTTTTAAATAGCTGGCCGGTAGGTAACTATTTTTAACAGCAAACTGGTTTCAATAACTTCACTGACACACTGCAACAAAATTTAAATGGATGCCAGAAATGGCAATATTTTCAGCGCAATTATATATGATCCATGTAACGGACAAACCACAGCTTTAAATAGCTGCATTTTTAGCGCTGTAATATGGAAAGGACCTGGCTGTATTCTGCAGTGCCAATAAGCAAATGGCGCAGAAAAACTGTGTTCTCTGGATTGCTTGTTAAGCAAATAATCAGGATTAAGATAAAAAAAAATTATTCCTGGCCCCTGATACCTGGGCCTATTTCTACAAATATCTGTAAAAGCACCAGCAGACAAAACTGGAACTCTTTTTTATTTATGAAAGTACAAAACACAAATACAAAACACAAATACAAACATTATACGAGAAAAACTAAAACCCCAGCAAAACATAACCCAAAAACCCCAAGAAGTCCAAAAATTCCAAAAATTTCCAGAATCCAACAAAATAATACATAACAGACACACAGAAGTGTCCTCGCTTTCCTGAGGACCCCCAGCAAGGGAAAACCTTGACGTACTTTTTTAGCCAACTTCGCCCGAAGGCTCACAAAACCCCCAACATCCGCCCACATTCATACCCGCACATTCACACCTAACCCCTTGGCAAAAGGAAAACAAAAAACTGGCCCATCGCCAAAAATAAGAAATAGGCCACCTGGCCAAAACTTAACTCTATACACACGGAAATTTTTTTTTTTTTTACTACCCACAACCAACACCCAAGGTCCCACGAAAGTCTGTGGCCTTACCACAACAAGGTCCCACTAAAGTTTGCGCCCTAATATTTTTCCACACAAAAGGTCCTTTTTGCCTTTTTCTGGCATCCCGCAGGACGTCCAATTTTTCCACCAAACCACCGAAACCCCTCCCCCCCCCCTGAAACACCCTACCCAACCTACACTAAACCCCCCCCACACGCAACATAGTACACATACCACACAATATACATACAATAAACAATATGCAACCTAACAATACATAGAACGATTTATACACTACATAACGAAGCATTCTAACAATACAACAACTTACCCTAAAAAAAAAAATCAGACCCAAGTTCAGTGCTTGCAAGCCCTATATTCTGGTTTTCAATACCACAAAACAAAAGACTACAAGTGAGGGTAGCAGCCCACCACCAGGAAACTGGAGACTACAGAGGATCTCATCCTAATCTATCACACAACACCCTGTCCCTCCGTAATAAAGAAAAAGAAAAACTGCCCCTACCGCCCTACCAAACTTTCCCTACCTGTCCCTCACTGGCCCTCACTACCAACCTAGTGCTAACTACCTATCCCTAAAGATTGTCCCTATCTGTCCCTCCCTGACCACACACAACTATCTGACCCTACAAATAAATATAAAAGACTAAGCTCACCCTATCACAAACACACAGAACCTAACTCTCCCTAGGGCACATTAAATGAGAACCCCCTCCATAGAAGGGAAGCCCTCCCTGCACCCAGCCTCTCATACTCCAGCGAGCGCACTTTTGCCAGGTCACTCAGGATGTTCCTAATCACCTCTTCCTGGGGGAGGGCTTTCTGCTGGATGGACACTAAATACCGTGCGTTCCACGTGTAGAACCTAGTCACTAAGCTAACTAAGAAAAACATGCCCCGATCTCGGCCACCAAGGGACCTGAAAGCCCCATAGGCCCACTCCGCATAGGAAAGGCCTGCCAGCCTAGGCCAGCCAATGGAAGCACCAACCCTACTGTAGACCTCTGCATTGAAAGGACACCAAAGCAGGAAGTGCTCCATGCTTTCAAGCATACCGCCACACTCCTCGTGGGGACAATCCCGGCCATCAGAGTTCCTGTACTTCAGGTTGTCCCTCACATACAGTCTCCCATGGAAGCAGCGCCAAGCCAAGTCCCAAAACTTCAAGGGGATCCGCTTAGAGTTGAATAACCCAAGCCCTACCTCCAGATCCCAGCTTGGGCAATCCTTGAGCGCCAGGGGTTTCTGAAAGTGGGTCAACAGGACCCTATTGTCAAGTTACCTCCTTGACATGGTCCTGATCTCCCACACTCCCAGACCCCCCCGGCGGATCACCTTCAGCCGGAAGATGCCCATGAGGCATTCAAAGGTCCTTCACCTGCCCTCCTGTCTCCCATTCCTGGAAGAAAGGCCGAAACCATCCTCTATAGGAGAATACCCACGGAGGAGCCCTCTCTAACCAGAGGTTGGCGATGTTTGCCTTAAGAAAGGTGTTTACTAGAAACACCAATGGGTTGACCATACCCAACCCTCCTAGTCTCCTCGTGTGGTACCTGACCTCCCTCTTGATTAGGTTCAGCCTATTCCCCCACAATAATTGAAAGAACAGACTGTAGACCCATGTCCAAAGAGGCTCTGGCAAGATGCAGACGCTGCCCTAGTATATTAATTAAGGGAGCAAATACCCTTTAGCCACGCTAACCCTTTACCTCAGGGTCAAGGACCAACCCTTCCACTGATCCACCTTCTGGGAGGCGATCTTAAGTCTGCCCTCCCAGTTTTGCTGGGGATAGTCCCCCGGGCCGAAACTGATGCCTAATATTTTTGCTGTGGACTGAGGCCCTGGAAGGGTGTCTGGGAGATCAAAACTTGGATCTCCCCCTCCTAGCCAGAGACTCTCACACTTATCCCGGTTGATCATGGACCCGGATGCCACCGAGTAGCGCTCAACCTCAGACATGACCCAATCTGCCTCCCCTCTCGAGGATACAAAAAGGGAGATGTCATTGGCGTACGCCTCAAGGTGGCATCTGGCTCCGCCCAGTCCATCCCAACTCCCACCAACGGTCCACGCTCCACCCTCCTTAGTAGGGGGTCGATCACGAACACGTATAACAGTGGGTCAGAGGACAGCCCTGGCGGATACCAGACTCCACCTTAAAAGGGTGTCCGACCCAACCTTTCACGAGCGGAAAAGTCTCTGCCCCATTGTATAAAACTCTCAACCAATCAACAAAACTCCCGGGCAGACCGTACCTCAGAAGGACGGACCAGAGGTACTCATGGTTAACCCGGTCAAAGGCTTTTGCCTGGTCTAAGGACAGCAAGTACCCCTTCCAGTGACCTTCCCTGCTCTGCTCCACTGCCTCTCGGACACCGAGCACAACACTAAATGTACTGGGGCCTGGAACAGAGCAGTGCTGGGCCCCCAAAAGGAGTCGGAGGGCAAATTTCACAAACTGATTAAAAAGCAGCTTTGCCAGAACCTTTAGGTCCATATTGAGAAGCGCTATGGGACGCCAATTCTCAATACGGGACGAGTCTTTACCCTTTGACAGAATAATCAAGGCTGACTTCCTCATTGAACTTGGCAGAGTGTCTGAGGAGAGACACTCATTAAACACCTCAGTCAAGAGGGGGACCAAGGAGTCCCTAAAAGTCTTGTAAAACTCAGATGTTAAGCCATCCGGACCAGGCGATTTTTGTGGGCAGAAGCCCATTAATCGCCCGTCTCACTTCCTCTTCCCTAATTTCATGTTTTGGCAGAAGCAGAGAGGGGTCATCCCCTGGCTCAGGGATGGTTTCAGCCATGAAAGGCGACATCTTATCCCGATCAGGTTCCCTCCTCACCAAGAGGTATGACTAGAAGGATCTGACCACCTCCAGGATCCCTGATTTGGATCTGTTCAGGGACCCAGTACTGTCGATCAGTCCTGTTACCACATTACAACTCACTGACATCCTGCAGTTCCTGTAAGGGTCGGGCGAGCGGTACCTCCCGAAATCCCTCTAAAAAACCAAGGATGTGTGCCTATCATACTGACACCCCTTGAGCAAGGTCTTCACCCTGGAGATTTCCTCACGGTCCCCTCCAGTCGAGACGAGCTGCTCGAGTTTCCTCCCCAGATCCCGATACAGGCAGTGCCTGTTCAGGCCCCTGAGGCTCGAGAGCTGACGGAAGAACCTTGCAACCCTTCTTTTGAAGATCTCCCACCACTCAGACTTAGTGCTACAGAGACCCAAGAGAGGTACCTGGCTCTGAAGAAATTCCTCAAAGGATTGTCTTACATCCGCTTCTTCCAACAGGGACAAATTCAGCTTCCATAGGCCTCTCCCCAACCAGGGGGTCTCTGTAACATTCAAAGAAAATAAAATAAAACAGTGGTCAGAGAATTCCACCTCAACAGCGGACACTGCAGAAGAGATGGCTTCCTCCTTTAAAAAAATCTTATCTATCCTAGACCTACTGCTACCCCTATGAAAGGTGAAACCCTCGTGACCTGGCGTGTGCCGGATGTGGACATCTGACGCGCCCCCTGGGCCATATTCTTTAGGGGAATATCCGGAGCCGGATCAGATGGGAGTTGTAGTCTTCCGAGTGGCTGTGACCCGGTCCGTGCCCAGGGTGTCAAGCTCAGAGTATGTGGCAGTCCTACAGATGTTATAAAGTTCTTAATGTCGACTACGCCACCCGTTGTATTGCGGTCACTATGGCCGCCGCTGCAGCAGGGTCCGCTGAGGCTGATGGTGTTGGTGCAGCTTTTGGTAGTATAACCCCCAACGGGTGGGGTATAGCCTCAGGGGGTCAGGTGCAGAGGATGGGGGTTGTGGTGGTGCAGCATAGATGTTAAGTGAAGACAGAGTCGGGTTGTGCAGTTTAGGGTATTTACTCACTGCTGATGTTCCGGTCACTCCAGCTTCAAGTGACCACCCGAGCCGTGCTGCGTCCACCAGGTCCTGGATTCAGCAAACCCCCAAACAAGTCCGGAGCGTGACCCTGAGCTCTCCTTCTGTCCTTTCCTCTGGCCGTCCCCACTAGTGATCCACCTAGGTCCAGCTCCCTCGGGCCTTCTGTTGGGAGACCCTTGGCCTTGGGTTCCCTGACCCTCCACGTGGTTTGCCTTCGGGGTGGATGTGGTGGGTGGCCGTGGCAGACGCTGCCCATGGCCTCCGGTCTCTGGCTAGGGTGTGCTTTTGCCCCCACCAGTTTGGGATCCGGTACCCTATTGCCGACTCTTCACCCGGGGATTGAATTTGGGTTCTCAGAGTCCTTGTTTTTTCCCTCTCTGGGTCTTTCCTTCTCTGCTCCACTCTCTCTCTGCAGGCTCATCTGGACCTCTGCTTCTTACTCACTCTGACAGACTGACCCTGATCTTTGATGGTGCCCACCTTATATACTCCCTCTATGTGTGAGCTCAGGTGACCAGCACCCAATGAGCTCCTATCTTTACCCAGGCTGCTCCCCCTATCTGCCCCTACACTACTGGGATGTACCACCCCCCTCCCACTCCAGCCAGGAACAGACTCGGTCGTACCTGCACATTTCTAAGTGGGAGTACCGTCGGCCTGCCCCTCGGAAATGGGATGTGTGTAGTGCATGCAGCCTACCGAGCTCAGTTTCACACTCCATCCTTACCCGGGAGTGGAATATCACACCTCTGGGTTGAGGTGCAATACCCCTGTAGCAGCCGAATCCTCAGGGTGCTACATTCCCCCCTGGTAAATCACAGCACGTCCTCGGGCTGTAAGAACAAAACACCACAAAACATACAAATTTTTTTTTTTCATATAAACTACATAGTAAAACATATAAAACATCACATATATTATCAGCAATAAACTTTTCATATAAATAACATTCTCGTCGCCTCTGGCTCCTCCTCCGGTCACTGTGCAACGTGTGACCGGGTAAAGTGCGACAGTCTTTGGAACTCGTGGCATTCCTATAAAACCAGTAGGGGGCGCTTTAGGACGCGCAACTATATACAGGGGATATGGCCGCTCTCAGTCCTCGGCCAGGTATTAGGGAGGAATGACCGCTCTCAGTCCTCGGTCAGTGGGATTTAAGGGATAAACGGGTAAACAGTTCACACTTGCTGGTCCCAACGGGGACTATATTAGCAACAGTTCACTGTGCCCCGACGGGCAACTATATACAGCTTGTACTCTGCTGTACTTAACGACGGCGTCCTCCTGCTCTTTCTTTGTGGTTACCTTTAGCTTCAGACCCGTCCGGGTCCTCTTGTTCTTCCTCCTCACACCGCAGCTCTTCCTCCGTCAGGCGATGCACATGGAGGGCGTAGGGTCCTTTGGCACACTTGTGCCGGGTGAAGGTGACCTCGTCCCCGATGTAAAGGTCACGACCTCTGTGTCCCTCCGGTAGGTGGGACTCAACGTCTCTTCTTGTCACGAAGACGTCGCCTGGGGTGCGGTGATCTCGGATGAAACCCCACCCATGCTGCATGTTAAACTTGATCACAGTCCCGGTGGTGCGGGGACTATGCGCTGCACGGGGGTCTCTCCTGGCCCGGCTCTTCTGCTCCGCGCTCCTTATTTGAGCTTGCTGTTCCCGGACCCGCCTCTCTCTCCGCTCCCTCTCAAAGACCTCGAGTTGTTGGCGGCAGCACTCAGCACGCTCCGCTGCAGCTGCCCGGGTCTCCTGAGTGAACCCCATGAGATCTTCTCCGGTGGAGTCCCACTCAAATTGGGCCTCTTCTAGCGGGGGCGAGATCCTCTTTACGGGCTTTGGAGCCGGGATCAGGGGTGCACACATGGCCCCAGCCTTCCTCTGCCGTTCCAGTTCATGATATTCCTGGGGCCAGATGAAAGGCTGCCCATCCGGGCACGTGTGTTGGGTAAACAGGTCCTCTCCCAGATGCGGCACTCTTGGTCTTATGGGCGCAGTGGTGGTGGCGCCCGGGTTGCCCAGGCCTTGCGGCCAGGCCTGGGGCACCTGGAAAGTGAAGGGCACCGTAAGGACGGCGGCGCCCTGGGCTACTTGGCCCTGCGACCAGGCCGGGGGCTCCGCGGAGGTAGGGGGCGCTGTTGGTATTGCGGCGCCCGGGGGTACTAGGCCTTGCGACCAGGCTGGGGGTACTTCCTGCTTGGTCACGCTCAGGGTCGAGGCGTGTGACGTCACAGGGGTCGCGGCTCCCGTTTGAGGCCTAGTCTGCGGCGGTGACGTTGCAGCGACGGGCACGGCAGGGGATACTTCGGGCTCTGCGACGGGGAGCTGGGGCAGGTACGCGGTTTCCCGGTTTGGGGTAGAGACGTCCCCTTTACCTGCCTCCTTTCGTTCGGCTCCCTTCTCGGCGCCGTCTCCGGCCTTCAGTCCTCCTGCGCCATCCTCAGAGGCGGTCTGTCTCCTCGTCTTGGGTGGCGTGCTCTGCTGACGGGTCTCGGTCTGCTGGGCCATCTCACGGCTCCACTCCGCCAACGTCTCTCGCTGCACCCGGGCCATCCTCCTTGCGAGGCCCTCCAGAGCGGTCTGCGCGCACTCCCGGTCTCGGGGGAGCTGTGCTAGGACCTCCACTAGGCCTAGTGGGGTCGTTGCTTCCAGCAGGCTCCTGACCAACGGGTCGGTGCTGCTCTGCTCTCCTTCTGTTGTCTCCAGCAGGCTCCTGGCCAGCGGGCCGGTGCTGCTCTGCTCTCCCTCCTCTGTTTCTAGCAGGCTCCTGGCCAACGGGCCGGTGCTGCTCTGCTTTCTCGCCATCTCCGGGTAAGCTCCTCCGATACTCTTCTCCAGGCTTCTTGCCTCCGGGTGCGCTCGCTCCAGACTGCTCCAAGCGACACCCATCTTTGTTCTCTTCTTCTCAGTCCTCCCACTTCGAGGGCGGTCCCGGGGCCACTTGGTGATTGTCAGCTCCAGGGGCAGTTCTTTCACGCTGACAGACACCTCTAGCATCACAGTCTCTGTTGGTGGGGGCGGTTTCCACTTTTGGCGCCATTTTCGGTCCTGGCCCACGATGGGAGGCGGCCTCTTGCCACCCTCTGGCACGCCCATAATGGCGTCCGCTCTTCCAAGGCGGGAAATCTTCGGAAATGGCGGGAATCGTCTCCCAGTGGCGGGAAACTCTGCAGATGGCGGGAAAAAGCTGTTAATGGCGGACAACCGGCGGGAATCGACCTGTGATGGAGTCCGATGGCGGGGACCCTCCGGAACCGGCAGGAGACTTCTTTTTGAGGTAAACTTGTTCTTTTCTTCAGGCACGCAGTACCCGGTTGTTGTGGGCACGTAATCCTGCCGACTACGCCAAAGTTGACGCGCCCCCTGGGCCATATTCTTTAGGGGAATATCCGGAGCCGGATCAGATGGGAGTTGTAGTCTTCCGAGTGGCTGTGACCCGGTCCGTGCCCAGGGTGTCAAGCTCAGAGTATGTGGCAGTCCTACAGATGTTATAAAGTTCTTAATGTCGACTACGCCACCCGTTGTATTGCGGTCACTATGGCCGCTGCTGCAGCAGGGTCCGCTGAGGCTGATGGTGTTGGTGCAGCTTTTGGTAGTATAACCCCCAACGGGTGGGGTATAGCCTCAGGGGGTCAGGTGCAGAGGATGGGGGTTGTGGTGGTGCAGCATAGATGTTAAGTGAAGACAGAGTCGGGTTGTGCAGTTTAGGGTATTTACTCACTGCTGATGTTCCGGTCACTCCAGCTTCAAGTGACCACCCGAGCCGTGCTGCGTCCACCAGGTCCTGGATTCAGCAAACCCCCAAACAAGTCCGGAGCGTGACCCTGAGCTCTCCTTCTGTCCTTTCCTCTGGCCGTCCCCACTAGTGATCCACCTAGGTCCAGCTCCCTCGGGCCTTCTGTTGGGAGACCCTTGGCCTTGGGTTCCCTGACCCTCCACGTGGTTTGCCTTCGGGGTGGATGTGGTGGGTGGCCGTGGCAGACGCTGCCCACGGCCTCCGGTCTCTGGCTAGGGTGTGCTTTTGCCCCCACCAGTTTGGGATCCGGTACCCTATTGCCGACTCTTCACCCGGGGATTGAATTTGGGTTCTCAGAGTCCTTGTTTTTTCCCTCTCTGGGTCTTTCCTTCTCTGCTCCACTCTCTCTCTGCAGGCTCATCTGGACCTCTGCTTCTTACTCACTCTGACAGACTGACCCTGATCTTTGATGGTGCCCACCTTATATACTCCCTCTATGTGTGAGCTCAGGTGACCAGCACCCAATGAGCTCCTATCTTTACCCAGGCTGCTCCCCCTATCTGCCCCTACACTACTGGGATGTACCACCCCCCTCCCACTCCAGCCAGGAACAGACTCGGTCGTACCTGCACATTTCTAAGTGGGAGTACCGTCGGCCTGCCCCTCGGAAATGGGATGTGTGTAGTGCATGCAGCCTACCGAGCTCAGTTTCACACTCCATCCTTACCCGGGAGTGGAATATCACACCTCTGGGTTGAGGTGCAATACCCCTGTAGCAGCCGAATCCTCAGGGTGCTACACATCCACCAGACGAGCTTTGCTTGCTATGCTATTAAGAGAATTACTATCATAAGCCAGCCGGTCTGCGAGGCCTCCCCTATCATGGGATCTAGTTATAGTGTTAAAATCCCCACTGAAGACCACCTGCCGGTTTGTAAAAAGATAGGGCTTGACCTTCAGGAAGAGACATTTACGGTCCCACTTAGACTGCGGGCTACAGATATTAATGAGCCGGAGCTATTGTCCCCTCATGAACACGTCAAGAACCAAGCACCTCCCCATTTCTACCTCAATCACCTGTCTGCATTCCACCGAAGCGGCCTTAAAAAGGACCGCTACCCCGCTATACGGCTCGGCCGCAAGAGACCAGTATGAGGGCCCACTCCTCCCCTCCCTTTTTGCTTTATAAATGGCCCCCATGTCAGTTAGTCTGGTCTCCTTCAAAAATAAAATGTCAGCCTCAACTCGGGTGAAAAAAATCAAAGGCCGTAAATCTGGCCGCATCTGACTTTATGCTCGCGACATTAATTGACGCCAGAGTCAACGGGGTAGGTTCCGCCATTATGGGTGAATGAGATAGACAGCCTTCTTTTTCACCGTACCCCCCTTCTTCCTCTCGCCGTCTGAGGAGGAGCCCGAGTCACCCCTCCTCTTTTGGGATACTGAGGTGTCCATGCCCACCCCTCCAGCATCGGATACCTCCTTCCCAGTACAGGTTTCCTCGCCTCTAGACCCTGGGGCAGTCCCTACCCTAGGGGAAACAGAGTCCCCCGGAGGATGGACCCCGCCGCCCCCTGAAGGCACCTCAGATGTTATCTCCGGCTACTTACCCCCGACCTCCGACACAGCAGAGTCATCGAGGGCTTGGAACCGATTGGAGAGGGGGATCAGAGGGGAGCCGGTAAGCCCTTCCGTAGGCACTGTAGCGGTCGGGGGGCAGGGGGCTTTAGATTTTTTTGCCCTCCTCTTGTTCTTCTTCCTCCGACTACTGTACTTTTGTCACCCAATTTTTTTTTGGGCTGCTCCACCACCTCCTCATCCAGACTTTCATACTGGGAGGAGTTATCGGAAGCAGCCGCCTCCTCCCTCTCCATCCTCCTGATCTCCTCGCTCACCGCCTTCTCCCCCAGGGCCTCAGAGGCTCCGGCTGCAGCCTCCAGGGAGGGGACAGTCATCACCCCAGTAGCCTGAGGTTTATCTGTGACGCCTCTACTCAGAAAGCCCGTGTTTTACCCTGGGTGTTGGGGCACTCGGTGTCGGGCCCTGCGTTGAAGAGATGGGATGCAGCCGTGGCCCGGGCCCGACCCGTGCTCAGGGCCGTCACAGTAGAAAGAGATGGTGTGGGCTTGTCCGGGTTGAGTGGCTGATTAACGACTACGTCACCTGTGGTGCCTGGTGAAGGGTCACCAGCGCCGCTAGCAGTCCGCTGAGGCCCGATGTCATGGCGGCTAAAGTTCTTACTGCTCCCCACAGGCGGAGCAAGGCCTCAGGGCAGACAAACAGGATGAAGGGGGGTAGCAGTAGCGCGGGGAGTACGGGCACCGCGTCGCGTGGTATGGCGCGTAATGAACAGTCCAGAGGCCATAGGGGTGAACTTCCAAGGCTTTACTCACTCAGATGTATTAGCGGGAAGGCGACTCCCTGCTCCTCGCGGAGTCCTGCGGCCACCAGGGACGGGGGTCCGACTACCTCCGAGGAAGTCCAGTGTTTGGTAGCGACCCTGCACCAGAGTGTTCCTGTACTACAGACTTCACCCTTTCCCGTCTGTGTGTGTGTGGATAGGCCGGATCTCCCTCTGAGCTCCTCTCAGGTGTAGGGCTCGGGTGGCAATTCCTCTCCACCCGACACCCGGCGGGATCCTCAGGGCCTAACCGGGCTTTCCCGTCCTGGATATAGAGTACGAGGTCGGGTGTCGGGGGCCGGTACCCCTCTTGCAGCCGGAATCCCTCTGAATAGATCAGGTAGGTGAGGACAGGTGGCGTACTCCGCTCCGTCTGCATCCTCCCTGGGACCCATTTGCTAGGGAGCCACACTCTAAAGCTCCCGGGCCTTCTTGATCCTGGTCCTCGGCCGGGTTGAGACATTCCTCGTCTGCAACCTACCTCCCGTCCCAAAGATCGGGGTACGAGGGCTGTGTCCCATGCCGGTGCAGGCCCACACAGGATCTGCGCTCCCAGAGGGAAGTCACATACACACAGTATTTTGACAGCACAGTGACAGCTGACAAACTAGCAAAGGCTAGACTGAAGGACCAAAGAACAGGACAGAACAGAACCAAGATCAAAGATGGCATACTATTAAATATGAAATTAGAAGTGTAACTAACTAGTGTTCCTCCACCCACACCCACTAACTGGTTCCTACCACTTTGTGTTCCCCAGTCTCCCTGAAACCAAGGGGAGCAGCACCTAGTGCAAACTAACTCCCTCTGGTGGAAATGTGGTGTTGGATGCAAAAGGCTAAGTCACTACCATCACACCGGCCTTACCTCAGAGGAGGAACACCACACTCCATGAGAGAAGTGCAGCATTCCTGTGGCGGTCGAACCCTCAGGGGCACCACATATCCTGCCCCCTGTCCCTTCGGCGCCTCACCTGCTGCAACTGGTGGGCAGGTGTAGTTGCCTCGCCTTTCCTCCCTGACCCCTCAGCTCCCCTCCCGCCCCCACCTCCAGTTCCAGCAGAGGATGCACCGCTGGGGACCCCCCCCCCACGGCTCTCCCCCGCCAGACCAGAGATGGTGCTGGAAAAGGAACGGGGGCGGCGGCTATACGAGTGACCTAGATCACCACACAGGTGGCACCTAATGTCACCACAGGCCGCGGCCAGATGACCTACCCCCCTACACAAGGCACATTTCTGCACCTTGCAGCCCGCGTTGAAGTGGCGGAGGTCACCGCACCTGTGGCAGACCTTCGGTTGCCCCCGGTAGAAGATCAGGATCCTGTCCCTCCCCAGGAATGCCGAGGAGGGGATGTGAGTGACAGTACCACCTGAAACCTTCAACTTCATTATGAAGGTCCAGCCCCCCGACCAAATGCCAAACTCGTCCCTGTTCTTTTTTGGAACCTCCGTGATTTCCCCATAGCGAGAAAGCCACGTCATGATATCGATCCCCGAGAGTGACTGCACGGCAAAGTCTTGCCAGCCGGGCTCCCCCTTCATCAGTTCAAAATTCGACCAGAAAAGCTGTAAGCCCTCCGGCCGAACAAAACTGATGTCGAAGATGGAGGTACCAAAAGGATGGATCAGGGCAAAGATGTCAACTGCCCTGAAATCCATCTTCAGGAGGAGCTCCACGACCTTTGCTCTAGGCGGGCACGCTTCACTGCCCCTCCACCGAAGACGGACCACATTCCTCCTGGCCACCCCTTGCCCGGCTGTCAGGAGGGACCATACCGTTTCCCCCTCCCTTTTATCTTGGAACGCAGCCAGGCCGTGCCTGTCCAGCCAAAAGGCCAGGTCCACCTCTCTTCCCTCTACCATGATTGCCCGTTCTCCCTTCTTGAGAGCCTCAAGAAAACGGTGTCGCAAGTCACCGTCCCTGAGATCCGGAGGCGAAGAAACCCCCCAAGAGGACCCCGAGGCCCCGGCCACTACCCCCGCAAAACTCCAGGGGCTCGCGGCCGGGAGGGCAGATGGACCAGCCCCCTCCCCGTGCTCCCCGCTACCAACAGACACTCCATTCACGCCCACTACTGCAGACACACCGCTATTTGCATCCTCAACCACAGACACATCCATACCCACGCCATCCCCATTTGTGTCCACAATCACACCACTCGCCCTGCTCTCACTCCGATGCGCACGGGGGTTGGTGTGTTTTGTCTTTTGGGTACACTTTTTATGCACCATTACACTATTATCGGTGTTCATATTACCGGTGTTATTGGTACCATTAGTACTGCCACCTACTGGTGGAGTCATCCCTGCCGGGGGGTTCTGCGCACTGAGCGCTGCTGGCCCTTTAAGGACCACACTGCATGTCTTAAGGAGTGCAGCACCATTGCTCCCAGCACTCCTGGAGCTTCCTCCCTTACTGGCAGGAAGAGAGCCAGGTGTTGCTCCTCCTCCAACACCATCCAGCCCTGCTACAGCACTCTTGGAGACCCACACTGCCGGAACCCCTGCCCCAGGTAAGCCCCCAGACACAGGGGACCCTGACAGGCAGACCCCCCCATCAGCCACAGCCGCAGCCCCCTGCTGGTATTAACTGCAGCTATGGTCTCTGTTGCTCCAGGAGCTGACGCCGGTGCCAAGCCCTGCCCCCGGGGGTAGCCAAGCCCACATTGGCGGACCCCGCCCAGGAAGACACGCCCCCAGCACTCCCGGCAGCACAGCTCTCTGGAGCCTCTGCCCCCCGGGCAGACCCCGCCCAGGAAGCCATGCCCCCTGCACCCGGCTGCACAGTGCGGCCCTCTGAGGCCACTCCCACATGGGAAGGGGATGCCAGGGAGGCCACACCCCCTGAAACCGGCTGCACCGGGACTTCCAAAGCCGACCCGTAGCTGGGTCTACTCTCAGGGGTCCCTGGTCCAGCGGCACCAGTTCCCAGGGGCACAGCACTCCCTAGCGTCACACCCTTGGCCACAAAGAGCTTGGCCACGGCAACTCCAGTGGCCGGCCCAAGGCTAGGCCACTCCCCCTCAGTGTCCACCAGCGGCGAAGCCCTCAGCGCCGACCCATTACTGGGCCCCTGCGCCGGGGACCCCGACTTCGCTGCGGACCCCGCCAGGGGAGCAGGCCCCACCACCTTCTCATTACGAGCCAGCTCTGCCGAAGCCGCAGGCCCCGCACTCTTTGCCTTGCCAGGTGCTTTACCAGGTGCCTGGGTCCCCAATGGTGATCCAGTTTTAACGGATCCGTGAGTGGGGGACCCAGACACCCCAGCACACGCCGCCGGAGATGCGTCCCCGGCTGCCCGAGTACCGCCAGCAGTGCGGGTGGCAGCGGCAGTTACGCTCGTCACCCCCCCACATGCCAGCAGGCATACCAGGTGCCAAGCCAGCCCCCTCTTTCACAGGGGACCCAGCCTGAGCACCTCCACTGGTTTTGCCCACCGCCGGGCCGCCCTCCGTGCCATATTCCATGTCAGACACATCCGACACACCACCTTCATTATTACAAACAGAGGAGGCGCTCTGCGTGTCATGGCCTACAGTCTCCCCGCTCCCTCACTGCGGACCCACAACAGAGCCCGAGCCAGGGTGGGTAGCGGGTGCCGCACAACGGGACCCGGGGGGCCCCAGAGAGGGGGACATACACAAATTTATGTGTTACAGATGTTTTCTTTTTCTTAGCTTTTTTTTTCTTCCTCTTCATCCCCCTCCCAGTTGCCTCGTCCTCGCAGATCTCGTCCCCGAACATCAGCTGGTTAAAACGTACCGGGGACTCGATCTGCCGGATCTGCTGCATGACAAGGCAGCCACCTTCACTACTACTGCAGCCATCCTCATCCTCCCCTTCACTCCCGCTGCCCTCTGAACGGTTAGAATCAGACGGGAGAGCCATCTGCTCAGGAGCTATCCCGCTATGCCATGCATGGAGATCACTTACCAGGCCACCAGATGGTGGGTAGAGCGCGACCTCCTCCTTGCAGTCCTCTTCCTCCTCCTCCACCACCACCACCTGGCAGGAGCTCCGTGACCCCTCCAGAGATCCACCGGCCATGGCTCTGAACCGGTCGTCGTTTTCAAGTTTCTCCCGGAATGGCTCGCTTCCAGCCAGGATGGCACACCGCCGGCTCTCCACCTCCTGAATGGCCTTCTTGATCTTTCTGACCGCGGTGGATAGCTCAGGCTTTTTGCTGCTAGAGGCCCTGTCTGACCTCTCCTGGACTACCCTCAACTCCCCCGAGAGGGATTTTAGCTTCTTTGAGGCGTCCTCATACTCGCAGAGGTGCGCATGGATGCGGGAGCCATAGCTGACAGTGTACTCCTTCGCCACCTTGGTGCCCCACTCAAGGGGCACCGCTGCAGCACTCCTGCTCGTACTCGACCTACCTCAGGGGGGAAGAGCTGCTGCGGCCATGGCCTCGGGGGTACTTCTGGTCTTCATGTCGGACCCCTTGCCTTGTCCGGACCTGGTCATCCTAGCTGGGATGGTATTCCTCCCGCCCCCCGCCTGCTTGGACCAGGGGGCATGAGCTGGGGGCCCAACCCCGGAGGCCAATCCACAAGCAAGCCTGCTTTCCTGGGAAGGGGGCAGACAAAAAGTCCCAGATGGAAAAAACCTCCCTTCCCAGGAGCTCTCTCCACAAACACAGCCCTCGCAGCTCACAGCAGGCTCCGCCTCCTCCTCCTCTTCCTGTCTGAAGCTGCAGCAGACAGAACTGTAATGGACCCTCTTGCTATGTGCACTGCAGTCTGCTATATACTCTGCCTGCCTGCCTAGCACTGATATCTCTGCAGCTGGATTAGTCCTCAGAAGGACTGTTAGTTGAGATGGATATATGTCTCTAATATAGTCTGTATACCTACACTAACTAGAAACAAGCAAATCTCTCTCTAGCTCAGCAGCAGCTCTCCCTACACTGTCTGATTTCGGAGTGACTGTGACGAGCATGGCCGTCTGATATAGACCTGATGACTAGTGTTGAGCCACCCCCGTAGTGTTCGAGTTCGGTTCGTCGAACACCCGTATGTTCGACGAACTGTTCGTCGAACTGTTCGTCGAACACCTTCGAACACCGTTAAAACCAATGGCAGGCAAATAAAAACACATAGCAACACATAGAAAACACGTAGAAAACACTTCAAAGGTGTCCAAAAGCTGACAAACTGCTCAGAAGACACAACTAACACACGGAAAAGTGACAAGTACATATAGTCATCTGAAAAGAAAAGAGGTGGAGGAGTAAAAGGAGGGGGAGACACAGATATAGGCATGTCATGCCCTTCTAAAACCAAAAAAGTGCGAAGCCGACACGGCCAGTCCGCTCCTGCCCGTGC
Source organism: Phyllobates terribilis (assembly GCF_046119375.1). Lineage (NCBI taxonomy): Eukaryota > Metazoa > Chordata > Amphibia > Anura > Dendrobatidae > Phyllobates > Phyllobates terribilis. Next base: position 730,804,681 of record NW_027362763.1, on the reverse strand, counting down.
CACCTCCGTGTCGCCGGGTTTGTGCCAGAGCTGCGGTGGACCCTGACGGCCAGCCCCCCTCTCCCAATACTGGTGCCTGTCCGCTGGTGGGTCGAGCGAGCCCCCCTGCGGTGGAGGCAGGTCTAAGCTTTTTCATTTAAATTGTCTCTCTAATTTGAATGAGTACACATTAAATCCTTTTACAAGGATCTATTGGAGGGCAAGTCTGATGCCAGCAGCTGCGGGAATTCCAGCTCCAGTAGCGTCTACTAGAGCTGCTGCAGTTAAAAAGCTTTTATAAGGATCGAGCTTGGTGGTCCACCGCAAGGCGTCCTACCGCCAGTCCCAGTCCCTGTGCCTTGGGGTGCCTCCCGATGCTCTTCACTAAGTATCCCAAGGGGCCCGAAGCATTTCCTTTGAAAAACTTAAGTGTCCAAACTACAGGTGGTGTAGCTTGCTTAACAGCTGGGATAATCCGCTGACTAGCAGACACTGCTACTAGGCACAAAGTATTTCCTGGGCTAGATGCAGTTAAAAATTTGTAATTAGATACTCTCGTTGGATGCTGAGAAAGCATTCCATAGAGTCTCCTGGCACGCCATATATTATTCTCTTAAAAAGCTTGGGGTAGGGGTCTAGGGGACCCTTTTAAAGCCAAAATCACGGCCCTGTATCGCAATACGTTACCTAGGCTGAAGATAAATGGAACTGTAGGACCCCGAGGGCTCGGTTGCTACAGAGGTATTGCACCTCACCCAGAGGTGTGATATCTCACTCTCAGGTAAGGATGGAGTGTGGATCAGGACCCCGAAACCTGCATGCATTACACCACATTGCCGTGGGGCAGAGCGACCAATATGCCCCTGAGATGGGCACGACAGTCCCTGTCCCTGGCTGGAGTGAGGGGAGGGAACACCGAGGAAGGGGAACCCTGTAGTGCAGGAGCAGGGAGGAAGCAGTTCCTGGGTGCATTGAGAAGGGAGTATAAAAAGTGGGCACCATCTTAGTTCAGTGCAGAGAAGTCTGAGCAGAAGTGACAGGGAGCAGGGGCTCTGCATGAGCTCTGCTCCAGAGGTGGGCCTAGTAACAGAGGCCCAGGCCTGGAAGAGGGAGAAGGAAGGAAGGAAGAGGAGCGGAGAAGGCTCCAGGAACGAAGAACGAAGGGATCCCAGGGGTGCGGACGGGCGAGTCGCCACCGCACGCCCGAATCCACCTGCGTGGAGGGGTCAGGCCAAAGGGGGAGACCGGTCCCCGAAACTAGTGGAGGTGGGAAACGACCCTCAGCTAGAAACCGAAGGCTGTGACATTTTATGTGGCACAGTCCCTCGCTACACCCACTAGGAAGGCACCACATAGGGTCAGGGAAACTGGCGCCAAATTTACCAAGAGGAGGCCCGAGGCAGCCGGACAGAAGCGTGGTCACTGGTGGGGTAAGAAAGGCCAGAGAAAGGACACACAAAGGGGGTCCTGTGAAGCGCTCCAAAGTTATCTGGGAATTGGCCGAGCCCCTCACCTGGTGAGCACAGTACGACGTGGGCAGCCGTTACCTGCAGAAGTGGTCTGGATAATAAGAACTGTGAGTAAAGGCCCTGGACTGCATCACTGACTCTGTGTCGTTACTGCTGCTGCCCTGCACCATCAACCCCATCCTCCGCATACACTGCCCTGAGGCTATACTCCTCCCGTGGGGAGTTATACTACGCTCTACTGCACCCACAACACCAGCCTCAGCGGTCTGCCCTGCAGCGGCGGTTCACACTGACCGCAATCCACGGGTGGCATAGTCGGACATTTAAACATCAAAACCACATAAAGAGTTCCGCCACTGGTTTGATCGCCCTGAGCCACGGAACCGGGTCGCCGCCACGGAGACTCTTACCCCCAGCATCCACCAAAAAGGTCCGGCTCCGGGAGTCCCAAGGCCCAGGGGGCGCGTCAGAACATTTTCATCACCTTTCATAATCACCAATGGGACAAGGCAGGGATGTCCTCTGTCCCCTCTCTTATACATCCTAGTGACGGAGCACCTGCTCTCATCAATTCGCCATAACCTCATTATTAAGTGGATTGAGGTGGGAGGCACCGAGTACAAGTGCTCTGCATTTGCTGATGATGTCCTAGTATATATCACTCAATCACATATATCCATCATTGCTGTTATTGCTGAAATAGATCACTTTGTTACATGGTCAAATTTTAAAATCAATGCAGCGAAGTCTGAGGCCCTCGATGTTTCCCTCCCCAAATCCATACAGGATTCCATCCAGTCCAACTTTCCCTTTGCCTGGCCCTCACAGGGTATCAAATACTTAGGAATTCGTATTCATAGATACCTCTCCCGTCTATGTTATCTTAATTTTGGGCCCTTTATTAAACAACTCCATACAGACCACGGTTGGCAAGTTAGAACTGTAAGATTCACTACATGAACCACAGGTGTTTTGTGGAAAAGCACATGTACACTGTGTTTCTAATTATTATGCAAAAAGTGTTTAGGACTGATAAGGTAAGAATTTTTTTGTTTGTCAGTTAAACTCATTGATGGTGATGTGTGTCAGGGCTCTTTATATCACTGTAAGCAATTGCAGACACCTGTGCTAATTAGTTTGGCAGGTGTATACAATGAAAGGCAAGACTACTTAAGAAGGCTGTCCCACATTATTAAGCAGCCTACATTTTCTGCCAAAATGGGAAAGAAAAAGGATGTGTCGGCTGCTGAGAAGCAACAAATTGTGGAGTGTTTAGGTCAAGGCATGACTACAATCAACATTGCCAAGACACTTCATCCTGATCATCGCACAATCAAGAAGTATGTAGCTGATTCACAGTACACACGTGTGCGTGCTGATAAGGGAAAATTGAGGACTCTTTCCTACAGGCAATTACGTCAGGTTAAAAGAGCAGCGGCAAAAAAGCCTTGTCATAGCAGCAGACAAGTTTTTGAAGCTGCTGGTGCCTCCAATGTCCCCCGAACAACAAGATGCAGGGTCCTTCAGAGGTTTGCAGCTGTGCGTAAGCCATCCTGTCGACCTCCTCTATCCACTGTGTACAAGCAGAAATGGCTCCAGTGGGCCAAACAATACATGAAGGCTGACTTCAAAACAGTTTTGTTCACCGATGAGTGCCGTGCAACGCTCGATGGTCCAGATGGATGGAGTGGAGGATGGCTGGTTGATGGACACCCCTTGCAAACACGGCTACGGCGCCAACAAGGAGGAGGTGGAGTAATGTTTTGGGCTGGAATCATGGAGAGAGAGATTGTCGGCCCCTTTAGGATCCCTGAAGGGGTTAAGATGAACTCCATAATGTATGTGGAGTTTCTCAAACAGCACTTCCTGCCATGGTTCAAGAAGAAGAATGATAATGCACCGTCTCATGCTGCACATAACACATCTGCATCTCTGGCTGATATGGGCATAAAAGGGGACAAACTTATGGTGTGACCCCCATGCTCCCCTGACCTCAACCTCATTGAGAACCTCTGGAGCATCATCAAAAGGAGTGTCTATGATGGCGGGAGGCAGTTCACATCTAAGCAACAGCTCTGGGAGGGTATTCTGTCCTCATGCAAAACAATTGAAGCAGAAACCATCCAAAACCTGACAAATTCAATGGACAAGAGAGTTCAGAAGCTCCTTTCGAACAAGGGGTCCTATGTGCAAATGTAACATCACCTAGAATAAAGTTTTGAGTTGAAAACTGTTTGATTTCAGTTTCTAATAACCTGCTAATGCTTATAATTTCAAAAATGACAATTTTTTTGGTCTTTATTAAAATGAAAAGGTTGATCGAAGAGTGTGGGGGATCTAAGAGTGTGGCAACCCAGTAGTCAGGATTATTTCGAATTCTGACAATCTGAGGGTCATGTTGCAGGTAGTGCAGCAAGAAGGCACTCATGTGTCTTGCGCATCTAGGTGCCCCAAAATTATTTTCCGGGCTAGATGCAGCTAAAAATTATTATTAATTTGAAAGCTGGTGGAGCTTAGTATAGCTGGCCTAATAGAATCAGTACTGCAAACTGCTACAAGGCCCAAATTATGTTACAGCCAAGATACAGATAAACATGATTAGTAATTTTAAATCTGGTGGAGTTTAGTATAGATGGCCTAATAGAATCAGTACTGCAAACTGCTACAAGGACCAAATTATTTTACAGCCAAGATACAGATAAACATGATTAGCAATTTGAAAGCTTAAAACGGTTGGTGAGGTGATTTTAACAAATCATCAAGCTTTTACTCTCCCCAGGATGACACAGGGGTAGAAAAGTCCTTTCGGATCCATGATTTGTTCATCTTTATGAACGTGAGTCTGTCTACATTATCAGTGGAGAGCTGCGTGCGCTTATCTGTCAGCACACCACCAGCAGCGCTGAACACAAGTTCAGACAGAACGCTGGCTGCGGGGCATGACAAGATTTCCAAGGCGTAAGTGGCGAGCTCCGGCCATTTATCCAGATTGGAAGCCCAAAAAGAGCAAGGTTCCAGTGACACAGTCATGGCTTCAATGTTTACTTGGAGATACTCCTGTACCATCGTCTCTAGGCGTTGACTATGTGTCAGACTTCTTGTCTCCTGTGGCCTTGCAAAGGATGGGCTAAAAAAGTGGTGAAATGATTCAGCAAAATTGATGTTACCAGCAGATACTGTGTTTCTGTTACGTTTTGAGTGCTGAACACTTGACGGTCCCACGGTTGGCAAGTTGGAACTGTGAGATTCACTACGTGCACCACTAGTGTTTTGTGGAAAAGCACATGTAAGATTCTGCAACAGTCTCTGCTGATACTCCTGCATGCGTGCATCTCTTTCTATGGCAGGAATAATTTCTGCAAATTTACTTTTGTACCGGAGATCTAACAGTGTGGCAACCCAGTAGTCAGGATTATTTCTAATTCTCACAATTCGAGGGTCATGTTGCAGGTAGTGCAGCAAGAAGGCACTCGTGTGTCTTGCGCATCCAGGAGCACCAAGTCCCTGTTGTGTTGGTGGCGATGTAACAATCATGCTTCCTTCCTCTGCCCTCTCCCCCCCAACCTCGCACAACAGAAATGTGATCAAGGTCTCCCTCATCTGATGAGTCTTCCATCACTTTGTCCTCCACTTCTTCCTGGGCTCCTGCACCTTCCTCACTAGTTTGGCTGCTACCATGCGCCCTGGTAAAACCATCTCCCCCACCCTCACATGCCTGCAGCCTTGGTGCTGCCGACCGTCTGGACCTTGCAGATGTTAGCCCTTCCACATCCTCCACCTCCTCTTGTGCCACCACCTGACTCCGAATTCTGTTTAACATGTGCTCCAGCATGTAAATCACCGGAATAGTCATGCTGATAATGGCATCATCAGCACTAAACATCTTCGTCGCCATTTCAAAACTGTGCAGAAGGGTGCATAGGATCCCTGATCTAAGACCACTCCTCCAGCGTGATTTGCCCCACCTCTGGATCTCGTTGGCCCAGGCAATACGTCAGAACGTATTGCACCAGGGCTTGTCGGTGCTGCCACAGTCACTGCAACATGTGCAGAGTTGAATTCCACAGGGTAGGCACATTGCATTTTAGCCGGTGAAGTGGCAGGCCCAACGACTTCTTTAGAGATGTAAGTCGCTGAGCTGCGGGATGCGAACGGCAGAAGTGAGCACACAGCGACCGTGCCCTCTGCAGAAGGCCATCTAGTCCGGGATAGTGGGCTAAAAATTGCTGGACAACCAGGTTCAACACGTGAGCCATACAAGGCACGTGTGTGACATTGCCCCGACGAAGGGCCGCACCCAGGTTTGCAGCATTGTCGCACACGGCCTTCCCTGGTTTCAGGTCCAGTGGAGACAACCATTCATGAAATTGGTTCTCCAGAGCTGACCACAACTCCTCAGCTGTGTGACTCACATTTCCCTGACATTTCAAAGTAAAAACTGCCTGATGACGTTGAGCCCTGCTGCCAGCATAGTAAGGAGGTGTGCAGGATCCCTTCTGCACAGTTAGAAAGCTTGTGGCATGACCAGACAGGCTTTGGGTGCAGGTGGAGGACCGAGAGGAGGTTGAGGAGGCAGAAGCAGTGGAGGAACTTCGAGATAAAGAGGATTGACGCACAACTCGTGGGGATGGCAAGACTTGGACAGCAGCCCCTTGTCGTACTGTCACCAGAGTTACCCAGTGCCCAGTCAGCGACATGTAACGCCCCTGTCCATGCCTACTTGTCCAAGTGTCTGTGGTGAAATGCACCCTGTCACACACAGAGTTTCTCAAAGAAGCGGTGATGTTGTGTGCGACATGCTGGTGGAGCGCAGGCACACCTTTCTCTGAGAAGTAGTGCCAACTGGGCATCTGGTACTGGGGCTCTGCGACGGACATAAGGTCTCGAAAATCCTCTGTGTCCACCAGGCGGAAAGGCAGTATTTCTGTAGCCAAGAGCTTGCAGATGGGGAAATTCAACCTCTTAGCTTTCTCATGGCTAGGAGGAAATGGTCTTTTACTTGTCCACATCTGAGGGACAGAGGGCTGGCTGTTGTGCTTAGACGGGGTTGAGAAGGGTGTCCCCGGCAAACTGCCAGTCTGTGAGGAAGATGCAGGCGGACATGTTAGGTTGCCTTGATCCAAAGGTGGTGCTATCGATGTCGGACAGCGCTGAACACCAGCTGGTGTTACCACCTCCAAAGAAAATGATGACCTGCCAATCACGCTGGCTGTTGCGGGTAAAGAGGTGGCAGGTCTGCGTCCCAAAACAGGTGTGACTGCTGTCCCCCCAGTCACAGAGGATGAAGAGGCCGCGGATGCACAAGATGTGGCAGATGGTGGTTGGCCCGGCAGGCTAGGCCGCATTGTAGCACAGTGAGCTTCCCACTGCAACTTATGCTTCATATCCATGTGCCGGTTCATGCATGAAGTACTCAACTATGTATTTTTTGGCCTCTACTTAGCTTTTGCTGACAAATGTTACAGATAACACGAGTTGGGTCATCTTTATCGATCTGAAAAAATGCCCAGGCTATGCAAGGCTTAGCACCCATGCGACCTGAAGAGCCACCACGACTTGTGGTCAGAGGCAGAGTTGTGTTTGAGGATGCAGTTGTTGACGTGCTTCCAGTACTATGTCTCTGTCCAGGAAGGCGCAACCTGACCTCGTCGTCACTAGCATCCTCCTCCACCTCCTCTGCTGACCTCATCTCTTGGCTGACTGTGGGTTGACAGTAAGTGGGATCTCCAACCTCGTCATCATCACCCTGTGTGTTATCACACCCGTCGTCCTCAGAGCCAACCTCTTCCTGCCCTGACAAAAAACAAAAGTTGTCGCTCCAATCAGGTATTTGAGTCTCATCATCGTCTTCCTCATTTCTCCACCAACAGGAGTTACAGTTTGGGAACGAGAGTCGACATTATGGTCAGAACCTTCTGCGTCTGGTCCTGGATCCGACTCATAAAGATTCTGTTTCTTTTTTCCTCTTAGCCGATATCACCTGCTAGTGCGCTTGCGCCTTATGTTCAGCGCTCCAGACCTCGGAGTATCCGGCCACAGTGGGAGCGCACGCGCAGTAATCCTCACATCACTATGGTGACTCGGCTAGCGTGCGCTCCACAGGCCGAAACCCGGAAGTCCTATTTACAGAAAGCGCTGCGGAGGGTTCGAAGCATGCGCCATACACAGCCGGTGATCATTGGATCCTAGCCACTCTCTGTCCCATGACGTCTGTTTCTTACACTGCCTGTACTCTATTAGACATGCTTTGCGTCCCGTGACACCTTTTTTTACACCTATTGGATCTGACCACACATAAAAAGGCTGTTACCTCTCTTACATTTCCACGCCCCCTGAGGAAGTCATTATGATGAAACGTGCGTAGGGGTCTGAGGGACGCTGCATTTTCTCGGTGCCTGCAACATAGCTGTTTTGTGGTACGTTTATCAACCTGTTATACCATCTTTTGCACTCTGCACTGTTAGGGTATGTTCTACTCACAGTCTGCACTGTAGCACTTTATGGAAACATAGTACTATTCTCACAACATACAGTACAGACCAAAAGTTTGGACACACCTTCTCATTTAAAGATTTTTCTGTATTTTCATGACTATGAAAATTCTACATTCACACTGAAGGCATCAAAACTATGAATTAACACATGTGGAATTATATACTTAACCGAAAAGTGTGAAACAACGGAAAATATGCCTTATATTCTAGGTTCTTCAAAGTAGCCACCTTTTGCTTTGATGTCTACTTTGCACACTCTTGGCATTCTCTTGATGAGCTTCAAGAGGTAGTCACCGGAAATGGTTTTCACTTCACAGGTGTGCCCTGTCAGGTTTAATAAATGGGGTTGGGACCATCAGTTGTGTTGTGCAGAAGTCAGGTGGATACACAGCTGATAGTCCTACTGAATAGACTGTTAGAATTTGTATTATGGCAAGAAAAAAGCAGCTAAGTAAAGAAAAACAAGTGGCCATCATTACTTTAAGAAATGAAGGTCAGTCAGTCCGAAAAATTGGGCAAACTTTGAATGTGTCCCCAAGTGCAGTTGCAAAAACCATCAAGCGCTACAAAGAAACAGGCTCACATGAGGACCGCCGCAGGAAAGGAAGACCAAGAGTCACCTCTGCTTCTGAGGATAAGTTTATCCGAGTCACAAGCCTCAGAAATCTCAGGTTAACAGCAGCTCAGATTAGAGACCAGGTCAATGCCACACACAGTTCTAGCAGCAGACACATCTTTGTGCAGCAGGCCTTCATGATAAAATGCTGCTAGGAAACCACTGCTAAGGACAGACAACAAGCAGAAGGGACTTGTTTGGGCTAAAGAACACAAGGAATGGACATTAGACCAGTGGAAATCTGTGCTTTGGTCTGATGAGTCCAAATTTGAGATCTTTGGTTCCAACTACCGTGTCTTTATGCGATGCAGAAAAGGTGGACGGATGGACTCTACATGCTTGGTTCCCACCGGGAAGCATGGAGGAGGAGGTGTGATGGTGTGGGGGTGCTTTTCTGGTGACACTGTTGGGGATTTATTCAAAATTGAAGGCATACTGAACCAGCATGGCTACCACAGCATCTTGCAGCGGCATGCTATTCCATCCGGTTTGCGTTTAGTTGGACCATCATTTATTTTTCAACAGGACAATGACCCCAAACACACCTCCAGGCTGTGTAAGGGCTATTTGACCAAGCGGGAGAGTGATGGGGTGCTACGCCAGATGACATAGCCTCCACAGTCACCAGACCTGAATCCAATCGAGATGGTTTGGGGTGAGCTGGACCGCAGGGTGAAGGCAAAAGGGCCAACAAGTGCTAAGCATCTCTGGGAACTCCTTCAAGGTTGTTGGAAGACCATTTCCGGTGACTTCCTCTTGAAGCTCATCAAGAGAATGCCAAGAGTGTGCAAAGCAGTCATCAAAGCAAAAGGTGGCTACTTTGAAGAACCTAGAATATAAGACATATTTTCAGTTGTTTCACACTTTTTTGTTAAGTATATAATTCCACATGTGTTAATTCATAGTTTTGATGCCTTCAGTGTGAAAGTACAATTTTCATAGTCATGAAAATACAGAAAAATCTTTAAATGAGAAGGTGTGTCCAAACTTTTGGTCTGTACTGTATATATTTCTAATTAGGCACATATATGCAGTTACTGATCCCTCACAGTATGGGGGTACTTTTTATCTTCTCTCTAATTTATGTTTGTGTATTTTATTAATAAAAATTTAATGTTTGCTGAATTTATTTGGTCTCTGACTAATTTATCAGATCTTGGACCGAATTATGTGATGTTTATGCCTATGCTGGTTCAGCAACTATATATGCAATTATAGGACAATTTTTTTCGCTCTTTGATTATAGTATGAGTAAACAGCTCTGCAGACTCAACCATCTGTTCTATCCCATACTCAGACGGGCAGCTGGAGACTTGGGAGCTGTGAGGAAGCAAGTGCGATTGGGGTGACACCTCTGAGGACTGCAGTATTTGTGATGTTGAAGTTGAGGTGGAGGAGAGCCCACTTAAAGGAGCACTTGATATCCGTTGAAGCAGCTGCTGTTTTTGTGCCTCATCTGGAATTTGTAGCGATTGGCGTGGCCGTAAGAAAGGGATCTTATCACATTGTCCGCTAAAAGAAGTAGACATCTTAGTGTGGCACCCCAGGGGTCTGGTTTCCACAGTAACAACAATGTTATGTCTGAGAGCAGGTGGGAGGTCTCTTGGTCAGGAATCCTATGCATGCCACACCTCCTGCCCAGCCCTGGGAGGGGAAGAACTTCCCCTGTATAAACCTGGGGCTGAGGCAGGGTTAGAGAGTTGAGAGGGAGAGTGCAGCCAGGAGGGCTGACAGGGAGCTGTGGCTCCGGCTGGGCCCAGCTCCTGGGCCATGCCAGAAGTAGAGAAGAGAAGCAGCATAGGAAGAAACAACAGGAGCTCTGTGGGAGCAGTGTTACAAAGAGTCAGGGGCTGGCAGCTGCAGAGCTCGCCCTGACTGAGAAGTTATCACCGGACCCGGAGTCCGAGGCTGTGGGGACTAACTCCTATCCAGCAGCAGAATCCGTCAGGCAGGGGATTTCAGGTCCTCTGGCCAAGAAACCCGAAGGCACGGTCACACGCATGGGACCAGCACCGCCGTCGTGGAGCGGAAGCTACTAGAAGGCCCCGAGTCACCGGCCATACGGGTGAGCACCACACGGTACACTCAGGGACGTGGGCTACTTATACTCGCTTCTAGCAACGTAGCCAGAAAAGTATCGTTAGTTTGGGAGGCCTACAACTCCGCCTGGCCAGGGGAGATCCCATCTGCTCAAGGACTGACCAGGCCCCAACCGCTAGCCAGTACTCCGGGAGGGTCTATCTTTGTCACCAGTAAAGACCCTGAACTACACCGCATCGTCTCTGAGTGGTTCCTGCTACCCCCATCATCCACGTCGGCTGCCCTGAGGCCATACCCCTCCCGTTGGGGGTTATACCATCCACGCTGCACCATCCTTCCACCGGCCTCAGCGGTCTGCCCTGCAGCAGCAGCTCCTTAGCTGTACTCAACGGGTGGCGTAGTCGTCCAACATCTACCGCTAATACAGCGCCACTTAGTCTGACTCCCTGGGCACGGACCAGATCACCGCCATGAGACTACAACCCTCAAGAGATCCGGCTCCGGGTAAGCTCCTGCGTGCGCAACGCAGCGCGACACAGGCCCAGGGGCGCGTCATTAGTTTGGCAGGAAGATGGTCTTTCTTCTGCAGATGTTACTGTTACTTTAACACCTACCCCATGGACACAACCTTTTTTTCCCTTCCCAACACGCCTATTCCCCTTTCCACCAGCAGCAAGCCTTTTTCCACTCATTTTGGTGGTTAACTAATTCACAACTCTGGAGTTGTTGGCACAAAAAACAATGGATGGGAACCGAGCAGAGCTGAGTGGCCAAACTGTGGTATTAGCCCAAAAGTATTGGCTGGGTTAGATGCAGATAAAAATTATTTTGAATTTGCAACCTGGTGGAGGTTAGTATAGATGGACTAATAGAACAAGTCCCACACAATGCTACAAGCCAAAATATTTTTTCAGAGCTAGATGCAGAAAAAAATTATATTGAATTTGCAACCTGGTGAAGGTTAGTATAGATGGACTAATAGAACAAGTCCCACACACTGCTACAAGCCGAAGCCCAAATATTTTTTCAGAGCTAGATGCAGATAAAAATTATATTGAATTTGCAACCTGGTGGAGGTTAGTATAGATGGACTAATAGAACAAGTCCCACAAACTGCTGCAAGCCAAAATATTTTTTCAGAGCTAGATGCAGAAAAAAATTATATTGAATTTGCAACCTAGTGAAGGTTAGTATAGATGGACTAATAGAACAAGTCCAACACACTGCTACAAGCCGAAATATTTTTTCAGAGCTAGATGCAGAAAAAAATTATATTAAATTTGCAACCTGGTGGAGGTTAGTATAGATGGACTAATAGAATGATGCTATGCCCAAAAGGTTTTACTTCACTAGGTGCAGTAAAAAAAATTGGTATTCTATACACAGCTGGTGTAGCTTGCAACACAGATAGGCTACTCCACTGACTAACACACTGCAAGAGGCCAAAAAGGATTTGCTTTGCTAGATTCAGCCAAATGCTGTGAAAAAAACTTGCACAGCACTAAAGCAGACCTGCCTGGCAAAAAGTGATAGGAACTGATGTAACCTAGCCCTCAAAAGGACTGCAATTACAATTAGTCTTTACTCCCAACCTATCTATTTAAGAGCACAGACCTGCCTGATAAAAGTGATAGGAACTGATGTAACCTAGCCCTGAAAAGGACTGCAATTACAATTAGTCTTTACTCCCAACCTATCTATTTAAGAGCACAGACCTGCCTGATAAAAGTCGTAGGAAATTATGTAAACTAGTCCTTAAAAGGACTGCAATCACAACTATTCCCTACTCCCAAGCTATCTGTAGATTTGTGCGAAAATTGGCTTGAAATTAACAAAGTATAGCGCACACAGCAACAGCGGTGCCGTCTAACACGTAGCTGCAGCAGTGAGAAAATGGTGGCGACGGGGAAAATGGCTGGGTCTTATAGGGCAAGGACATGTGACATACACTGCCAATGACACATGCCCTTGCTTGTGTGAAAAAAAGCAGTTCGCTCCGTGTGTGCGCTGCTGATAGGCTGACAGATTGCACCTCCCCACTGTAAATTCGGGAAAGAGAAAAAAAAAATGGAGATCTTCATTATTTCTGCAGAGATCCATCCCCTGAACCTCCACCCGCCCCGCTGTACACTCAAACTGCATATTAACATTAATTTTCAGCATTACTGAGAAAAAATCCAGTTATGATTTTGGTGCACGAACAGTTATCGAACATAACGGAATTTTTTTCAAATTGTTCGTGTTCAGCAAACGGCTCGAACACCGCCCAAAACAGCTCGAATTTGAGATTGGCGAACAGTTCGAGTCGAACACCGCTCATCTCTACTGGTGACGCTGTGCGGCCAGCAAATCACTGTAATGTCACAACCAACATGGCTGCGGCATTACAGTGTGTGGCAGACAATCCCTAAAGAGCGCCAAACTTAAAGGTAGGGGACCTGAGTTCCCACCGAGGAACTCCGGAAATACTGGGCGAGCATCAAGCATCTCGAGTAGTGTTGAGCGAGCACTAAAATGCTCGGGTGCTCGAAGCTCAGCCCGAGCTCACCGTGATACTCGGGTGCTCGACCCGAGCAACGACCCAATGTTAGTCTATGGGAGACCCGAGCATTTTTGCGGCGGCACTATCGGCAGTCTGTAGAAAGCCTAAAAAGTGCCCAAAACGATAGTGACAGTGCTCAAATGACATGGGGACAGCATGGGGATCGCCCCAGGAAGCATTTCTGACCCCCAGGTCACTGCTGTCAACAACGTGGTCAGAGGCATTAAGCCACTTTTACGGGTTCACAATAAAAAGTTCAAAAGCGAAACTGAGACTGTTTTCCTGTGAAATATGTTAAGGAACATCCTTTCCAGGGTAAAGACTTGTGTATAAGGTAAAATAAATAACCCCCCAAAAAAATACTCCTCCACACCTTGGGCTATGTTCACAAGTCGCATTTTTTATGCGTTTTTGCACTTTTGTATTGCTTTCTACCGTGACAAATGCATTCACCGGGAAATGTAATTTTAACATTTTACAATCTTATCTGGCCATGTGCTGTGTGACACATGCATACAGTGCTGAAAAGACTTGGGAACAGCATGGGGAAGACCCCTGGAAGCATCTCTGACACCCAGGTCACTGCTTAAAAGTGTGCCCATCAGAAGTGATCCTTGCCGCATCAGAAGATGCAGACTTGCAACTATCCCCGTGCAAGTCCTTGTTCCAGGGCAGTGTTCAATTGTACCTCCCCCATTCCCTGCAATGCAAGCGCAAATATGCAGCCAACCACCCACCCACCCGCAGGCTGCAATACTAGACTGCTAGCTTGCACTTGAAATGGGGCCTTTTAGTTTGGAGGAGGCCGAAGCTGGCCACTACCTCATGGCTGCGTCGGCGGCGAGGTCTCCATACTCAGTCCCCAGCCGCCACTATTTGTTCCGGGAACCTTCCCCACACTTTTCTTAGCCTGGCCTGCTTTAGTGCAGCATTGGACGAGCCCACCAGACAACCAGAGACTCATCCGGTCGGCCCTGGCTTCTCCATCAGGGGAGTTGAGAGTGCCAAGGTGAGGAGCATGATGATGATGATAGAAGTTAGTATCTGCTTTGTTTTCTTGGAATGCAAGCGTAAGTGTGCAGCCTGCCACCCACCCACCCCCAGGCTGCAATACCATACTGCTAGCTTGCTTGCACTTGAAATGAGGCCTTTTAGGCTTGTGGAGGCAGACACCGGCCACCTTGTCATGGCTGCAATGGCGGCCTGGTGTCCATACTCAGTCCCCAGCTGCCCGGCGGCCGGGTGTCCACACTAGGTCCCCAGCCGCCAGGGGGCGGCCGGGTGTCCATACTCGTTCCCCAGCCGCCCCTACTTGTCCCGGTGTGCCTTATACACTAGCGCGCATACCAAAACATTACCTGTGCCCTCCCCAGTGCATTTAGTGGGAAGGACAGCCTAACCACAAACACGTGGACAAGTGAATGTGGCCAGGGATGGTCCATCTCACTGACGCCTTCACACTGGGTTAATATTGTTGAAGCCGGGACCCAGTTGGACATTGGGATGCAACACGTCCTCCAGACATAGAGGATTGCGGGTCCTGGGTCAATCAGGCTTCAACACAAAGTTCAGAAGGTAGACAGCAGCAGTGGTCGTCCTCCTACACAACGATTAAATTATTCATGATCATGAGGCCATCCATCTCCTTAGCATTCTGTTCCTTCGAATTCAAGCGCATGTATGCAGTAGCGGCTATACCTGAGGTGGTCAGCGTTTTGGCGCATATCCTACCTCCTCCGAGGATTGCTGGATGTTTTCCTGCTACTATCCCAGTTCTATGACTATCGTTAAAACAAAGCTTCAGGTGATGAATGATGGATGAGGTGGTGGCAAAGGAGAAAGAGCAGGAGGAACTGGGCCATTCACATCAATATCAGGCCAGTCAACCACACATGTCTTGTAGGATATGTTTCTGTACCAAAAGGAGCAGTTCGGCTACACAGTTATAGGGCATACAGTGAGTGCAATGCCTACCAAAAATTTCGAGGCACTCCAATGCCCCTTGAAAGTGATATGGAGGTCAGAGGGCTTTAACTAAACCGTTTTTTCCATTTATAGCAACTGGGTCTCCTGTACACTGTTGGCCTAAGCAGTGAATGGAAGGCTTTCCAAAAATTATGAGGAACTGCAATGCTCCTTGAAACAGACGTGGATTACAGCGTACTGAAAACCTTTTACCCATTATTGGGGAGTGGGTCTCCCTTAGTGTTTGCCTATGCATTGAAAAGCAAAAGCTGATAAAATTAGGAGGAAATGCAATGCCCGTTGGAAGAGTCGTGGAGGTTAGAGGTAATTAAAAACAACATTTTAATGCCCCTTGGAAGAGCTGTGGAGTTCAGAGTGGTTTAAAAAGACGATTTTAATGCCCCTTCGAAGACACGTGGAGATCACAGTAGCTTAACAAGATGGTTTTATTGCCCCTTGGAAGAGACGTGGAGTTCAGAGTGGTGTAACAAGGCGGTTTTAATGCCCCTTGGAAGAGACGTGGAGGTCCCAGTGGAATAAAAAGACAATATCAATGCCCCTTGGAAGAGACGTGGAGGTCCCAGTGGAATAAAAAACAATATCAATGACCCTTGGAAGAGACGTGGAGGTCCCAGTGGAATATAAAGACAATATCAATACCCCTTGGAAGAGACGTGGAGGTCCCAGTGGAATAAAAAACAATATCAATGACCCTTGGAAGACACGTGGAGGTCACCGTAGCTTACTAGAGCCATGCAGTACAGCATATTAAAAACATTATTCCCATTATTGGGGAGTGGGTCTCCCATAGTCTTTGCCTATGCCTTCGAAGCAAAAGCTGCCAAAAATTAGGACGGAGGAAGTTTCAATGCCCCTTACAAGAGCAATGCAGTACAGCATATTAAAAACATTATTCCTATTATTGGGGAGTGGGTCTCTCATAGTCTTTGCCTATGTCTTCCAAGCAAAATCTGCCAAAAATTAGGACGGAGGAACTTGCAATGCTGGCAACATGGACCATGGTCATCCTGGTGTTATGGTGGTGGTAGAGGCAGAGAATAAGGAGAAGAGCAAAAAACAGCTGAAATGAGGAAGCGTATACCCATGTGTGGGTGTGAAGCGGTGCATGGGAACACACCTCCCGAAATAACACAGTGGATTTGACTTTATGTTACTCTGCTGTCATTTGGTGGTGATGAGAAATCTGGCCCAATCCAGCCCTTGTTCATTTTGATAAGGGTCAGCTTGTCAGCATTGTCAGTTGACAGGCGAGTGCGCTTATCAGTTATAATTCCCCCAACGGCACTAAAAACACGCTCCGATAACACGCTAGCGGCATGGCAGGCCAGGACCTCGAAGGCGGACAGAGCAAGTTCATTCCAAGTGTCCATCTTGGATACCCAATAATTAAACGGCACAGAGGAATCACGGAGGACGCTGGTAAGGTCGGCAAGGTACTCCCTCACCATCTTTTGAAACTTTCCACTCCTTGTGAGAGTACCCCGCGCCTCAGGGTCTATAAGCTGGGCGGGTCTCAGAAAACTGTCCCAGAACGTTGACAGTGTTCCCCTGCTCTGCTGGATTGGAGTTGCGTCTCTCTCGCCTGTACGCCTTGGTTGGGCAACGCACTGTGACCTCTGCCGCTAGCGTGTTCAGATGGGAATTTTTTAACAGTTCTGCAGCAAGGGCCTTCTGGTACTGCTCCATTTTTGTAGACCTCTCCACCTCAGGAATAAGAGAGTGAAAGTTCTCCTTGTAGCGGGGGGGGGTCTAAAAGTGTCACCAACCAGTAATGACTGTCACCCAACATTTTGACAACGCGAGGGTCACGGTTAAGGCAGCGTAACATAAACTCAGCCATGCGTGCCAGACTGGTAACGGGCAAGACTTCCGTGTCCCCACCAAGATGACGACTGACCATGCTCTCCTCCTCCTCCTCCTCCTCCCCCCTGTCCTCAGGCCACCCACGCTGAACCGACGGTATGACAGTTGTACAGGTACTACCGTCTACAGTGCATGATACCAGCTCCTGTTCTTCCTCCTACTCCTCCTCCTCCTCCTCTCCCTCTTTGTCCCCCAATGCACGTTGGGATGAGATGAGGCTGGGCTGTGTGTAATCGCCCGCTGCGGCTTCTTGATCCATCTCATCATACTCTGGCTGCAATGCCTCCTCTTTAATTCTCTGCAGAGAGCTTTGCAAAAGACAGACAAGTGGGATGCTGACGCTAATGAAGGCATCATCGCCACTCACCATGTTGGTGGACTCCTCAAAGTTTGTCAGGATGGTACATATGTCAGACATCCAGGTCCACTCCTGAGGTCTTATGTGTGGAGTCTGACCTGAATATCGACGGCCTTGTTGCAGCTGGTACTCCACAACTGCTCTCTTCTGCTCACAAATCCTTTGCAACATGTGGAGGGTAGAGTTCCAACGTATGGGGACATCACACTCCAGTCAATGTGCTGGAAGCTGCAAACGCTGCTGCAACACAGCAAGTGCGGCAGAAGCGGTAGCCGACTTCCAAAAAAGAGCTGACAGGCAGCGTACTTTGACGAGCAGATCTGGCAACTCGGGGTACGATTTAAGAAACTGCTGAACCACGAGGTTAAGCACCTGAGCCACGCATGGTACGTGTGTGATCTCGCCTCGCCTCAGAGCCGCCACCAGGTTACGCCCATTGTCACACACGACCATGCCTGGATGTAGGTTCAGCGGTCTCAGCCACAGATCTGCCTGCTCTTTCACAGCTGTCCACAACTCACAAGCAGTGTGAGGTTTATCACCTAAGCTTATAAGTTTCAGGACAGCCTGTTGCCGCTTGGCTGAGGCAGCACAGCAGTGCTTCCTGCTTGTAAGTGATGTGGTGATATTTGAGATGGAGGCTGAACATGAGCAGGAGGAGGAGGATGATTCGCAGGAGCTGTACACTGTGGGGGCAACTCTGACTGACTGACATAGGGCCCGCAATCCTCGGTGTGGGGAGGATGTGTTCCGTCCCAAGGTCCAACTGGGTCAGATGTACCGTCCCTGGGAACAAGCACTTGTCCACGTGTCCGTTGTCAGGTGGACTCTCCCAGTAACTGCGTTGTTGAGGGCACGGCAGATGTTTTGGGACACGTGCTTGTGTAGTGCGGGGATGGCACACCAGGCAAAATAGTGTCGCCTGGGGACTGAGTACCGAGGGACCGCCACCGCCATAAGGTTGCGGAAGGATTGCGTCTCCACCAGCCTAAAAGGCAGCATTTCCAACGCAAGCAGTCGTGAAATGTGCGAATTTAGGACTGTGGACTGTGGGGCTTTGGCTGTGAATTTGCGCTTTCGTTCAAAGGTCTGGGATATGGACAATTGAACGCTGCGGTGGGACGTGGACATGGACGTTGATGCTGTTTCTTGAGAAACTGCCATAACAATTGAAGACTGAGAGGAGGGGGCATCTTTGCATGCAGTATGGACAGGGGATTGCCTTGCACGCACAACAGGGGGTTCTCTTACATGCACAACAGCGGAAGAAGCAGTGGTGACACCCGCTAACACTGGTTGTGGACCCTGGGGTTCGCCCCACAAAGTTAAGTTCTTTGCTGCCATGTGCCTGATCAAGCTGGTGGTGGTCAGGCTGGTAGTTTTGTCACCCCTGCTGATGCTGGCATGGCAGGTGGTACAAATGGCCTTTTTGGGGTTATCAGAAGAGTCTTTAAAAAAATTCCAGACTCTGGAAGACCTACCGGTTGTACTGGCAACGTCCCTCGTGTTGGTGTTATGAGGAACGGTTGCCTGTCCTCTGTCTGCGGGCATCACACTGCTTCTTCCTGCCTGTTGGGGTACTCTGCCTCCCTCCCCCTGTGTGCTGCTGTCCTCGCTCTGCGTGTCCTCCTGCCATGTTGGGTCAGTTACTAGATCATCCACCACCTCCTCCTCTTCCATTTCCGCACCACAGTCCTCCTCCTCACTTCGTGGCAATTGTGTCTCGTCATCGTCCACCTCTTGTGACAAATTGCCAGCGTCGTCTTCCTGTGGCCGTGGCTGTTCAAATATTTGGCCATAGCTACATGGGATCTCCTCTTCCACCACTTTAAGCGGAGCAGGCGAGGGGCACAAATATGGAAATGGACCAGTGAACAGCTCTTCAGAGTGTCCAACTGTGGGATCTGTTGCTGTCTGACGACACTCGGCATGGTGGGAGGAAGGAGCATCAGGTTGAGGAGGAGTATGCGGTCGAGACTCACGGCTACTAAGACTTGACCGTGTGGAAGACAGACCGGAGGTGGTGGTGCACAGGTGACTGTAACTATTATCTGCTATCCAATTAATAACCTGTTCACACTGATCAGTTCGCAATAGTGGTGTTGTTGTGTGCTTCCCTAGTAATTCGGTCAAGAACTGGGAGCGAGAAGATGTGGCTGTTGGTTGTGGCACATTTTCACCTTGACCACGGCCCCGTCCTCTGCACGCATCATCACCAGAACGTCCAGTTCCACGTCCCTTGCCACGCGCCTTGCCCATTGTAAATGCAGTAAAATAGCTTACACTCACACTATCAATGGCAAAAGGGTAATAAAAAGGAGATTAGAACCGTGGAAGAGGAAAGCCATAGTTCTAGTTCACTGGCCTACACCAGAATATTTTAAACAGATATATTTGTGTCTGAACAGTCAGCGAGACACTCAAACTGTTTTTTTTTTATGTTAAAAAAATGCAAAAAGGTGGATTACACCCAGATTTGAACCGTGGAAGAGGAAAACCACAGTTCTAGTTCTCTGGCCTGCACCAGAATCTTTTAAACAGATATATTTGTGTCTGAACAGTCAGCGAGACACTCAAACTGTTTTTTTTTATGTAAAACAGGCAAAAAGGCGGATAACACCCAGATTTGCACCGTGGAAGAGGAAAACCACAGTTCTATTTCTCTGGCCTACACCAGAATCTTTTAAACAGATATATTTGTGTCTGAACAGTCAGCGAGACACTTAAACTGTTTTTTTTTAATGGAAAAAAGGCAAAAAAGTGGATAATACAGAGATTTGAACCGTGGAACTGCAAAACCACAGTTCTAGTTATCTGGCCTACACCAGACTCTTTTAAACAGATATATTTGTGTCTGAACACTCACAGACACACTCAATTTTTTTTTTGGTGGGGGGGAAATACCAAAAGGTTAATAAGACGGGTGTTTGTACAGTCTGAGGAGAAAAAAAAAAAGAGGATTTAGATGAAAAAAAAAGGATTTTTCCTGGCCCCTGAGACCTGGGGCTAAGTCTAGCAATTTGAGCAGCAGCACACAGGACTGTAATGCAGTGTTTGTTGGTATAACCACTGCGTCTCCTATACAGCCTGCCTGCCTGCCTGCCTGATATCTGGGATGGATATTAGTCCTCAGAAGGACTGTTTGTTTGATTTTGCAGGCTTTAGAGACCCTGCACTACCTATTTCGCAGTACAAATCTCTCCCTAGCTCAGCAGCACTCTCCCTACACTGTCTGATCCAGAGCGACTGTGTCCAAGATGGCGGCGCCCGGTTTTAAATACTTGAGGTGACGCTGTGCGGCCAGCCAGTCACTGTAATGCCCACAACCAACATGGCTGTGGCATTACAGTGACTGGCTGGCAATCCCTGCATGTTCATTGGCTCTGTAAAGAGCGCCAAACATGCAGGGCGGAGACCCGAGCTCCCGCCCGAGTAACCCGGAAATGCTTGGTGCTCGCCGAACATCCCGAGTAGTGAGATGCTCGGGCAAGTACTGAGCAGTGTCGAGCATGCTCGCTCAACACTAATCTCGAGCAGTGAGATGCTCGGGCAAGCACTGAGCAGTAGCGAGCATGCTCGCTCATCACTATCTATTACTGCCTTCCAGAAGTTGGCTTTACACTTCAGGTGTCTATAATGCCGAATTTCCACATTTATATTGTGAATTATTAGTGATGAGCGAACGTGCTCGCCACTGCTCAGTACTCGCTCGAGCATCACTGTGCTCGACAAGCTTGGCGAGTATTTCCTGGTTGCTCGGGCGGGAACTCAGGTCCCCTCCCTGCATGTTTAGCACTCTTTAGAGAGCCAATGAACATGCAGGGATTGCCTGCCATGCACTGTAATACCGTAGCCATCTTGGTTGTGGCATTACAGTGATTGGCTGGCCGCTCAGCATCATCAGGTCTATATGCACCGCTATGCTCGTCACAGTGTACCCCGGAATCAGGCAGAGTAGGGAGAGGTGCTGCTGTGTCAGGGAGAGATTTGCTTGTTTATAGTTAGTATAGGTATTCCACAACATATATACTGTATATATCCAACTTAATTAACAGTCCTTCTGAGGACTAATCCAGCTGCATATAATCAGTGCTAGACAGGCAGGCAGTGTATGTGGCAGACTGCAGTGTATGATACAGCACAAAAGGGTCCATTGAACGTCCTGTCTGCTGCTGCTGTAATAATTGCAGATATTTGAAGACATAGCCCCAGATATCAGGGGCCAGGGCAATTATTTTTTTTATCTTAAATCTGGTTATTTGCTTAAAAAGCAATCCAGAGTACAACATTTTTCTGCTCCATTTGCTTGTTCTCACTGCAGAATGAAGCCAGATCTGTTCCGCATTTCAGCATTAAAAATCCAGAAATTTGAACTGAACGTGGAAAATATTGGCCTTCTTTTCCATTCTATTGCAGTGTGTTGGTGTGTTGGTCAAGCTATTCACACTAGGTGTCAGTAAAGAATAGTATTAGTAAATTACAGGTCTGCGATTTAAAACCGTGGTTCTCTGTCAGACATATCACATATAAGACTATTGCAAAATCACACACTTCTTCCATTTCCATTCTGTTTCAGTGTGCCGATCAAGCTATTCACACTAGGTGTCTGTGAAGAATAGTATCAGTAAATTGCAGGCCTGCTATTTAAAATCGTGGCTCTCTGTCAAACATATCACATATAACTGGGTTCCAAAATCACCCATTTCTCGTGAATGTGGAAAATATTGTCCTTCATTAAAAATGGGTAAGGTGCGTAGCAAGGGACAGGAAAGTGGACATGATGGTGATGGTGCATGCAGAGGCCGAGGACGTGGCCGTGGGCAAGCTGAAATTGTGCCACAATAAACATCCACATCTTGTCGCTCGACCTTCCAGTCCCAATTACTAGGTGACCGCAGTACACCAGTATTGAACCCACCGCAGTGTCAAAAGGTTGTTGGTTGGATAGCAGATAATGCTTCCAGTAACTTTGCCACCACCACCACCACCCTGTCTTCCACACAGTTAAGTCTCAGTAGCCGTGAGTCTGGACCACATATTCCTCACCCTGATCCTCCTTCCTCCCACCATGCCGAGTGCCCGGAGACAACTCATCCCACACTTGGACACTCCAAAGAGCTGTTCTCTTTTCCATTTGTAGATTCGGGCCTCTCGCCCAGCCAGCTTCAAGCGAGTCAAGAGGAGAACACATGTAGCGATGCCCAAATATTTGAGCAGCCATGGTCACACGAAGGCGACGGAGGGAAAGTGCAATTACTGTCGCAAGAGGTGGATGATTATGATGATGATGAGACATAATTGCCCGAAAGTCAGCAGGAGCACCAGGGTGCAGAAGTGGAAGACGAGGTGGTGGCTGATATAGTAACTGACCCAACCTGGCAGGGGGACATACAGACAGCAGCACACAGGGGGAGGGAGGCTTACCACCACAACAGGCAGGAAGAAGCAGTGTGGTGACCGCAGACACAAGGTGGGAAAGTGCTCCTTGTAACGCCAACACGACGGAAAGTGCCAGTACAACTGTTAGCTCTTCCCGAGTCTGGTTAAAGGCCATTTGCACCACCTGCCAGGCCAGCATCAGCAGGGGTAGCAAAACTACCAGCCTGACCACCACCAGCATGATCATGCACATGGCAGCAAAGCACCCGACTAAGTGGGCTGAACCCCAGGGTCCAGCAACAGTGTCTGCAGGTGACACCACTGCTTGTTCCGCTGTTGTGCATGCACACCAATCCCCTGTCCATGGCGCATACCAAGATGCCTCCCGCCCTGCAACTGTCGTTGAACACTCTCAGCTAGCACCATCAGTAAGCATGTCCACATCCTTGTCCCAGTGCAGCGTTCAGTTGTCTCTACCCCAGTCCATGGAATGCAAGCACAAATACGCAGCCAATGCCCCACAGGTCAAACTATTAAATTCACACATTTCGCGAAAGCTTGCGCTCAGAATGTTGCCATTTAGGCTCGTGGAGACGGAAGCTTTCCGCAACCTCATGGCGGCGGCCTTCTCTCAGTATTCGGTCCCCCGCCGCCACTATTTCTCCCGGTGTGCCGTCCCTGCATTACAGGAGCACGTGTCCTACAACATTAGACATGCTCTCAACAACGCAGTTACTGGGAAAGTCCACCTAACCACGGATACGTGGACAAGTGCTTGTGGGCAGGGACGGTACATCTCGCTCACGGCACAATGGGTTAATATAGTGGAATCCGGGATCTAGTCGGACCTTGACACGGAATACGTCCCCCCTCTGACCTCTACTTCTCTTGCAAGGGGCATTGGAGTGCCTCCAAATTTTTGACAGCCACAGTCACTGTATAGGCAAACAGTATGGGAGACCTTTCTAATGGCAATATGTCGTTACTGAGGCCCACCTCTATGTGTCTTTAAATTGTTAGTGGGGTTTTTCCTAAATTTTGGCAGCCGTTGCACTCACTGTATACCCTATAACTGAATAGCAAACCCTCTCGTTTCTAATGGGAACATGTTGTTACTGTGGCCCAGTTCTATGTGTCTTTAAATTGTTAGTGGGGTTTTTCCCAAATTATGGCAGCCCTTGCAGTCACAGCATGGGCATTACCACTATAGCAGACCCGCTCCTTTATAATGGGTCATTTTTTTTACTGAGACCCTCCTCTATGTCTTTTCAAAGGGGTTTTGGGTTGCGTCCGAATTTTTGGCAGCCCTTGCAGTCACTGCATACGCAATAACAGTATAGGAGACCCACTCATTAATAATGGGAACAACAAAGCATAGCCGGCTGATGGCTCTCTAACAATAGCGAGGGCCGACTGATGGCCCTTTAAGAATAGTAAGAGCCGCCTGATGACCCTATAAAAATAGGCTTGGTGACTTTCAGAGTCCCTCCATCATAAATGAAACAGGATGTGTCTGATGATGTGTCACACACCACATGGCCAGATAAGGTTGTAAAATGTTAAAATGACATTTCCTGGTGAATGCATTTGTCTTGGTTGAAAGCAATGCAAAAACGCATCAAAAATGCTACGTGCGAACATAGCCCAAGTTGTGGAGGAGCATTTTTGTTTTTGTATATTTATTTTGCCTTATATACAAGTCATTACCCTGGAACGGATGTTCCTTAACATATTTCCCCAATAAAATCCATTTTGGTTTCGTTTTTGTATCTTTTATTGTGAGTCCGTAAAAGTGGCGGAATACCTCTGACAACGTTGTTGACAGCAGTGACCTGGGAGTCAGAAATGCTTCTAGGAGTCTTCCCCATGCTGTTCCCATGCTATTTGAGCACTGTTCCCATTGATTTGGGCAATTTTTAGGCCCTGCAGACAGCCGGGGGGAGCCGCCGGAAAAAATGATCGAGTTTCCCATAGACTTACATTGGGCTTGTTATTCTGACCGAGCACTCAGTTTGCTCGACTCAAACAACGATTACCTGAGCATTTTAGTGCTCGCTCTTCACTATATATTATGCTTAGCTAAATTAATTATCTCATACTGATAAACATGTCTATAAACCATATGGTTTCCATAGAGGGGACCTCCGATTATCAGCCCATCTATCAGAGATGAGAATTTGAATTTGACTGTTTGAGTGTATTTTCCAGGGAAATTTGATTTGAGAAGTTATTCTCCACTAATTGAATTATCCTATATTATGCTCTGGTGACTTAGAGCATAATAATTGTAAGGTGTAAAAAAATAAATAAAAAAAACTTATACTCACCTCACCGTTCACCTCTCCGTCCCTCACCATTACTCGTCCGGTCCTCGTCACATCTTCTTATCACCACTGTGAATCCCTGGGCCTCTTCAAGCTAGGCCGGGTCTTCTGGACCTGATAAGGCCCAGGACGGTTATTTACAAGTGCACGTAAGGCCACAACATTTTGATGTCACAAAGTGCACCGAGACCTTGTGCGCACATACGTGAAAACATCCCAGGCCTCGTCAGGGATTTAAATGCGAGCAGTGGTTATAAGAAGATAATAAAGAGCGGAGGCGATGGAGAGTTCATCAGTAAGATGACTATAAGGATTTTTATTATTTCTTAAACTTTATATGGCCCTTTACATTTAATCAAAATGGGGGCTAGCGGCTGTGATTTTGCTAAATTGGCACAGACGTTAACTAAAAAAATTCAATATTTTGACGAATGTGGATTTTTGTAATATTCAATTAGAATTCAATTCCACTTGAATATACAGTGAAGGAAATAATTATTTGATCCCTCGCTGTTTTTGTAAGTTCGCCCACTGACAAAGACGTGAACAGTCTATAATTTTAATGGTAGGTTAATTTTAACATTGAGAGATAGAATATCCAAAAAAAAAAAATCAAAAAAATCACATTGTATAAATTAGATAAATTTATTTGCATTTTGCAGTGAGAAATAAGTATTTGATCCCCTACAAACCATTATGAGTTCTGGCTCCTACAGACCAGTTAGACGCTCCTAATCAGCTCGTTACCTTCATTAAAGACAGCTGTCTTACATAATCACCTATATAAAAGACTCCTGTCCACAGACTCAATTAATCAGTCAGACTCTAACCTCTACAACATGGTCAAGACCTAAGAGCTTTCTAAGGATGTCAGGTACAATATCATAGACCTGCACAAAGCTGGAATGGGCTACATAACCATAAGTAAGACGCTGGGTGAGAAGGAGACAACTGTTGATGCAATAGTAAGAAAATGGAAGAAATACAAAATGACTGTCTATCGACATTGATCTGGGGCACCATGCAAAATCTCACCTCGTGGGGTATTCTTGATCATGAGGTAGGTGAGAGATCAGCCTAAAACTACCTGAGGGGAACTTGTTAATGATCTCAAGGCAGCTGGGACCACAGTCACCAACAAAACCATTGGTAACACATTACGCCTTAAAGGTTTAAAATCCTGCAGTGCCCGCAAGATCCCCCTGCTCAAGAAGGCACATGTACAGGCCCATCTGAAGTTTGCCAATGAACACCTGGATGATTCTGTGAGTTATTGGAAGAAGGTGCTGTGGTCAGATGAGACAAAAATTGAGCTCTTTGGCATTAACTCAACTCGCCGTGTTTGCAAGAAGAAGAAGGATGAGTACAGCCCTAAGAATATCGTCCCAACCGTTAAGAATGGGGGTGGAAACATTATACTTTGAGGGTGCTTTTCTGCAAACGGGACATGATGACTGCACCGTACTGAAAGGAAGATGGATGAGGTCATGTATCGCGAGATTTTGGCCAACAACCTCCTTCCCTCAGTAAGAACATTGAAGATGGGTCGTGGCTGGGTCTTCCAGCAAGACAATTACCCAAAACAAACAGCCAAGGCAACAAAGGAGTGGCTAAAAAAGAAGCACATTAAGGTCATGGAGTGGCCTAGCCAGTCTCCAGACCTTAATTCCATAGAAAACTTATGGAGGGAGTTGAAACTCCGAGTTGCCAAGCGACAGCCTCAAAATCTGAATGATTTAGAGATGATCTGCAAAGAGGAGTGGACCAAAATTCCTCCTGACATGTGCACAAACCTCATTATCAACTACAAAAAACGTCTGACTGCTGTGCTTGCCAACAAGGGTTTTGCCACCAAGTATTAAGTGTTGTTTGCCAGAGGAATCAAATACTTATTTCTCAATGAAAAATGCAAATACATTTATCTAATTTATACAATGTGATTTTCTTGATTTAGTTTTGGATATTCTATCTCTCAATGTTAAAACTAACCTACCCTTAAAATTATAGACTGTTCATGTCTTTGTCAGTGGGCAAACTTACAAAAACAGCAAGGGATCAAATACTTATTTCCTTCACTGTATTCGCTCATCTTTATAACTGGATAGCAGCCTGTAGAAGTGCTTTCTCTCTTTGGTAGAGCCGGCTCATCCATGAATTACATGTAGGACATTCATTTCACTATCCACAATTTAATGTTGTTTTTCCCCTGCACTGGATGTATTTCATGAAATGTCACACCAGAAGCTGTAGCCCTGTCAAAAACACCTGACCTAGTTAATTTATATAAATTAAGAGACTCAGTATTATAGCACGTACTTGAGGGTTGCCGCACTCACGCTGACTCCTGCATCATGAACACTACTTGTAAAGCACAAAAAACATCGCTGTAACCTAATTACTTGGGGAAAAAAACCCTTTCTTCAAAACCACTTGTTATTCCAAACTAATGTCCGAGTAGCATGATGTACAGAAATCCATAGGAGGTAGCTCTAGTGTCCGCAGGTTGCAAGTTACATTTCGGGTATGAATTATAAACAAAAAAACAATTATTTCATTTATATGAGAGTACAATAGCAGAATTGAATACGTTGCAAGGTGGCGGTGTTCACACAGTGCAGTAACTGAAGCAGTGACCCAAGCAAGTCCAACATAAACAGCTTTATTCAGCAACTCACGTGTAAACAGAAAAGTCCTCCGGTTCGCAGCCGGGTTAACACGAGTCCTTAAACAACGGTTGCCGTGGGCAACGGCAGCGCCGGGCCGCTCAGAGCCTGACAGGTGCTGAGCCTTCCCAGGCGTGGGTTCAGCCACCCTCAATCCTGCTGAGCTTTCCTGCTATGCTCCTAGCAGGTTCCAACATAGAACAACAGTAATCTTTAGTGCAGGGTTTTTAAAGGACCTCTGGCAAGAGCCACTGGAAAACCCGGGTTGGAGGGAGGAGGCCGCCCCACTGCCTTCCTGTAGCCTCCTCCAAGAAATGAAGGCCATGCCGGGTTTTACTTAATCTGCCTTAGCCAGATAGTCTGACCAGGTCATTGCTCACCTTCATTCCTGCATTGCAGCCGCAGGTGAGTTTGTGACTGCAATGCACTCCAATGGGTTTAATAGGTCTCTGTACACATTCTGGGGGATATATAACGTCCCTCGTATACGATCCCGGTCACTGCCTCACAACGTGTAAATGAACATTGCACATAAAATACTGCCAGTGCAACCGGTAATAGTCCCAGTAGACAATATGTTAGATAAAAAGCATTCTAAAGTAACCTGTATGGTAGAAAATGATCAGATAGGGGAAAGAACTCATAGCCCAATGACTGTCAAAAGTATAAATCAGATAAGCCTACAATAGAGCTAATGGCTAATGAAATGAATGAGTTCTTCAATAGATTCAGCAATAAAGGTGCGGTAGCAGCAGGGAAGGGGGAGGAGGCCGGGGAACAACTAGCTAAATTAACAGGGGGTGAAATAGATCATTTCTCGGTCTCCAAAAATGACGTGAGGGACCAGTTTAGTAAGCTGGCCATTGGCAAAGCAGCAGGGCCTGACGGTCTCAGTCCACGTGTCCTCAGAGTGTGTGCAAATGAGTTGTGTACTGTCATCCAGCATCTCTTTAACCAGAGCTTACAATCAAAGAGAGTACCAGTGCTATGGAAGACTTCCTGCCTGGTGCCGGTTCCCAAGACTACCTTCCCGACTTCCCCGGGGGACTATAGACCGGTGGCCTTAACATCGCATGCGATGAAGTCCTTGGAGAGAATAGTACTTGCTCACTTGTGTCCGAGGGTGATGGCGCATACTGATGATCTTCAGTTTGCGTACCGGCAGGGACTGGGGGTGGACGATGCTGTAGCGTCTCTGCTACAAACAGTACATTCCTTTTTGGACAATGATGGAACCACAGTGCGTGCTTTGTTCTTTGATTTCTCTAGTGCGTTCAACACATTACAGCCACTCTTACTGCGTGGAAAGTTGATTAAAATGGCGGTGGATGAGGGACTTGTGAATTGGATAATTGACTACCTGTCGGATAGGCCACAGTTTGTTAGGTGGGGGACGGCTACATCAGATAGTGTACTGAGCAGTGTCGATGCCCCGCAGGGAACAGTGCTGTCGCCATTCCTCTTTACATTGTACACAGCTGACTTTCAGTATAAATCAGACCGTTGTTACCTCCAGAAGTACTCGGATGACTCTGTGATAGTTGGCGGTATTGGGAAGGACCAGGATGAAGAGGAATATAGAAGGGTGGTTGCGGACTTTGTAGTATGGTGCCAGGCTAACCATCTAGAACTAAATGTTAAGAAAACCAGGGAGTTGGTGATGAGCTATGGAAGGTGCAAGAAGGTATGCCTACCTGTTACCATTGACGGTCAGGATGTGGAGATGGTGGACAGTTTCAAATATTTGGGGGTTTACCTGGATAGCAAGCTAGACTGGAAGTGCCACGTGGAGAAGGTCTACAAGAAGGGGATGAGTAGATTGTACTTCCTAAGGAAGTTAAGGTCTTTTAATGTGTGTGGCAAAATGCTTGAGGTGTTCTACCAATCCATTGTGGCTAGTGCCACCTTTGCGGCAATAATTTGCTGGGGTAACAGTGTGCGTGTTGCTGACGCCAACAAGCTCAACAAACTTATAAAGAAGGCTAGCGCGACGGTGGGCCTACAGCTTGGGACTTTTGAAGAGATGGTAGAGGAAAGGATTAAGAAGAAGTGCAGAGCTATAATGGGCAACAACACACACCCGCTTTATGAACTGTTTGCGAAACAGAAGAGCACATTCAGCAATCGCCTAATACAACTAAGGTGTAAAAAGGAAAAATACAGGAGATCGTTTGTTCCAACAGCTATGGGGGTGTTTAACAAATGTCTGAAAAGCAATGTCTAAAGTATTCCAAATGTTATGTTATCATATGTGTCATGTTCGAGATCTGTGTTCTGCTGCTGTGATACCGCAATTTCCTACGGGATAAATAAAGTATATCTTATCTTATCTTATCTTATCTTATCTTATCTGCTAACCTTATGAACAGGACGCCAATGGTAAACACAGCATTAGTGTCCACGCACAGTATGTGCATGGACACTAATAGAATTCTGGATCTAGTTAGATTTACAAGAAGAGAAACCAAAGCCCTATTATAGAGATCACATTAAGGCTATGCAGAAATGAAGCAGAAATTTCCTGAGAATTTCTGAATCTCCTTGGCAGAAAAAACGCATGCGGATTTTACATGCGTTTTTTCTGCCAGGGTGAAGAGTTTTTGTATGCATTTCTGCATGTGTTTTTTCAAGCACTTTTCCAAGCGATTTTGAGCATTACTTGGAAAAGTGCTTGACAAGTTGGTCACACAATATAAATCCATGCAACTGGCATGGATTTATAGTGTGTGACCAACTTATGCTGCCTTAAATGCAGCATGAATAGTAAAAAAAAGAATTAAAACGTAAAAAATAAGAAAAAACATTATACTTACCTCTCCAGTGGCCCCTGGTCTCCTTCTCCGGTGGCGGGCTCTGTCCTCGGCGTCCCGCGTTGTTCAGAAAGGACCTGCGCTGACGTCATTTAGGCAGCTGACAGGTCACGCGACCGCCGACGTCAGCATGACCATCACATGACTAAATGACGTCACTGCCGGTCCTTTCAGAACACCGCGGGACGCCGATGACAGAGGAAGCCACCGGAGAGGAGACCGATGGCCGCCGGAGAGGTAAGTATAATGTTTTTTTTTTTATTTTTTACGTTTCAATTTTTTTTTAAATAATGGTACCTGGGTCTGGAGGAGAGTCTCCTCTTCTCCAGATCCAGGTACCATACGTGCATTGAACCGCATAACATCCGCATGCATACATTTATTCATGCGGATGTTATGCTGTTCAATGCAAGTCAATTGCTGCGATTTCACTGCGATTACGCACAAGAAATGGCTGTGCTGCGGAATTTTCCGCAATGGTAATCCGCAGCGGACATTTCCGCAGAATGTGCATAGCACATGCGGATTACCATTGGGAAACATGGCAGACAACTTAACATGCGTTTTTAATACGTTTTCGCGGCGGAAATGGCGCCAAGGAAGCAAATTAAATCTGCATCGTGGGCACACAGCCTTACTGAACATGTGACACAAGGCAATGCATATATAAAAATACAATAGCAGAGGTTAACAAATACTGCCAGAACACCGTGTAAATGGTCCCAATTGGTAATAAAACAGATGCTAAAGTAACCAATTTGGTAAAAAATAATCAGATAGAGGAAAGAAGGCATGCATATCGCCACTAGGGATTTGGCTTCTTCAGGGGCAAAGATCGCATTTGATTTATTTATCCCTGCCCCAGTGGCAGCTGTTTCTGCAGTCGAGCGCTTCTTGTCCAGTTCAGTGAGTAGTGACATCTGTAACAGCCAAAATAGAGGTTGAGTGTTCTCCCTTACTCTTGTGCAGCGAGAACATCATCCAGCCATCAATATTAATGTTTAAACACAAGTAAAAGTCCTGCTTATTGGCCAATCTAGTCCAGTTAGAGGTCCAATGACAGGGTGAGTTAAGTGGAAAAAAATTGCAACCACTCAGAGTTCAGACCCTGCTTACTAGCATCTCTTCCCTCAATGCACTCCACCAGCCAGCCACTATTCCACAGACACAACTCCGGGGCCCCCAAAGTCAGATTCCTGAACAAGGGTGGGCGAATAAATACCAGAGTGCCCTTGAAACTTGCTAAGTTTGTACGTTGCAGCCTATTTGAGTTACTGGATTCCTTAGCATAGTCCTATTTTTCCAAGAGACAGATTGGACAATGCAATGATTTTAAATTAAACATTTTCTAACAATATTTATTTATTTAATATACAGTAAGACCAGATAATCTCCAACCAATGTACAACAGAACATGTTATCAGGCACAAGTATTATCTTACATGGTATCATTTTGGACCAGCTTAAGTTTTTAGATTTCATGGTTTAGAAATTACTAATTTGTACCAGATGTGCTGGTAGTACAAATAAAGTTGGATTAAAACAAATAGAAGATGAAAAAGGGTTCATTGTAGTTTAAATAAATCTTTTTCACTGTTATAAAATCTTATACAATTTTTCATTTTTTTGCATTAATTTCTTATGGTTTTTAACATCTCTGCATGCAGTCATTAAATCTACTTTGCTCTCGAGTGGATAAAATCTGTTCAGGTTATGTGATATACTTTATATATATAGAGGTCTGGCTCATTACATTTACATTACCAGTATCAGGGCTATGTCCAAAAGCAAGCCAAGTTGCAATTCCGTGCTGTCCTGCCTGTATACTCTCTTTAGCTTCCTCCCCTGCCCAGGAGATGTGGTATGATCAGACCATGTCCCTGCACGGTCAGACACAGCCATTGCACAGTACACAGCAGGAGCACATTTATAAGATTATCTCAGCACAGGAGCATTTTATTTAACACATTAAATTGTGGAACTTATTTTTATTTTAAGATCTATTATTTAAAAAGTACTTTGTGGGAAAATTTACTTTAAGCAATAAGCTTTTTATATCAAACCATAAGGAATTGATACAAAAAAGTGTTTTAGAATTTTTTCTACCTTTCATTATTCAAAAAAATAATACTATGAATAATAATAGTAGTGATATTGCGCAACACTTTACAGTTTAGAGGGAACATGTACAAACAATATCAGACATTACAGAATAACAAACTATTCAACAATTATCTAGAGAAGTGAGGGCCCTCATTGCAAGAGCTTACAATCTATAAAGAAATGGGGGCGACACAAAAAAGTAAAAAGTGCCTGTCATTTATGGTCCAGCCATGATTATTATAAATAAGGGTAGTAAAGTAAAACTGCTAGGACCAGTTATCAGTCAGAATATGTATAGTAAGTGTACATAGAAAGTGGTATTGAGTGCATGGAGGGTGAGGAAACAGATGATAGAAAGTTTCAGAGTCTGAAAAATATTTAGGAAGGAATAGTTAGATTAGTGAGATGAGGTGATAGGCCCTTCTAAATAAATGAAATTTTGGGGCTCAATTATAGATGTAGATACTAGGAATTAGCCCAATTGTTTGGGATACTGCATTCCAGGGAACTGGTGCAGTACAAGAGAAATCTTGGAGACTGGAGTGTGAGGTT
Source organism: Phyllobates terribilis (assembly GCF_046119375.1). Taxonomy (NCBI): domain Eukaryota; kingdom Metazoa; phylum Chordata; class Amphibia; order Anura; family Dendrobatidae; genus Phyllobates; species Phyllobates terribilis. The sequence continues at coordinate 730,771,503 of NW_027362763.1, read as the reverse complement.
ATAGAGAATGTTAGTCTTAGATAACCATTAGCAAAATGGAGAACACAGGTAAGGGGGTAGGCAGAGATGATATAAGGTATTGCAGCACTCTAGAAAGCTTTGTGGGTGAGTGTGATAAGTTTATGCTATATTCTATAGTGGATGGACAACCAGTGCAATGATTGGCACAGATTGGAGGCATCGTTGCAGAGGCTGGACAGAAATATGAGCCTTGTTGCCGCATTTGTGATAGATTGGGAAGGGGCGAGTTTAATAAGAGGGAGACCAATTAGTAGAGAGTTGCATTAGTCCAGATGAGAATGAATAAGAATTATTTGCATCTCTAAATGGAAACACCTATCGCCAAAGTCCATATGTATAGTCTAATATGCATTATATAATATTAACAATAACCCCAAGAACAGGAAAAATGCAAGTCCATGAAGTTAAAAAGCCTTTTTATTAAATATATAAAACAGAGCCACATTACCTATGTGTAATATAATAATATTGAGACATCACAGGTAAGGAAAAAACAAATGAAGGAACGGGGGACAACTGGCAAGTGTATATAATAAACTGGCTTATAGGAGTTCACAGTATAAATATGGTTATATACACATGTGGTCAAAATTGTTGGTACCTCTCGTTTAATGAAAGAAAAACCCACAATTGTCACAGAAATAACTTGAATCTGACAAAAGTAATAATAAATTAAAAATCTATGAAAATGAACAAATGAAAGTCAGACATTGCTTTTCACCCCTGCTTCCACAGAATTTAAAAAAAAATTAAACACATGAAATAGGCCTGGACTGAAATGATGGTACTCTTAACTTAATATTTTGTTGAAAAACCTTTTGAGGCAATCACTGCAATCAAACAATTCCGGTAACTGTCAATGAGACTTCTGCACCTCTCGACAGGTATTTTGGCCCACTCCTCATGAGCAAACTGCTCCTGTTGTCTCGTGTTTGAAGGTTGCCTTTTCCAGACGGCATGTTTCAGCTCTTTCCAAAGATGCTCAATAGGATTTAGATCAGGGCTCATAGAAGGCCACTTCAGAATAGTCCAATGTTTTCCTCTTAGCCATTCTTGGGTGTTTTTAGCTGTTTGTTTTGGGTCATTATCCTGTTGCAAGACCCATGACCTGCGACTGAGACTAAGCTTTCTGACACTGGGCAGCAAATTTCTCTCTAAAATCCCTTGATAGTCTTGAGATTTCATTGTAGCCTGCACAGATTCAAGACACCCTGTGCCAGATGCAGCAAAGCAGCCCCAGAACATAACAGAGCCTCATCCATGTTTCACAGTAGGGAAAGTGTTCTTTTCTTGATATGCTTCATTTTTCCATCTGTGAACATAGAGCTTATGTGCCTTGCCAAAAACTTCCATTATTGTTTCATCTGTCCATAGGACATTCTCCCAGAAGCTTTGTGGCTTGTCAACATGTAGTTTGGCAAATTCCAGTATGAATTTTTTATGATTTTTTTTCAACAATGGTGTTCTCCTTGGTCGTCTCCCATGAAGTCCACTTTGGATCAAACAACGACGGATGGCGCGATCTGACACTGATGTTCCTTGAGCTTGAAGTTCACCTTTAATCTCTTTAGAAGTTATCCTGGGCTCTTGTGTTACCTTTCGTATTATCCGTCTCTTTGATTTGTCATCAATTTTCCTCCTGTGGCCACGTCCAAGGAAGTTGGCTACAATCCCATGGATCTTAAATTTCTGAATATGTGCAACTGTAGTCACAGGAACATCAAGCTGCTTGGAGATGGTCTTATAACCTTTACCTTTAACATGCTTGTCTTTAATTTTCTTTCTAAAAAAAAGAGACAACTCTTTCCCTTGCTTCCTCTGGTCTATGTTGAGTGTGGTACACACCATGTCACCAAACAGCACAGTGAGTATCTGTAGCCCTATATACAGGCCCACTGACCGATTACAAGATTGTAGACACCTGTGATGCTAACTAGTGGACACAACTTGATTTAACTTGTCCCTTTTGTCACATTATTTTCAGGGGTGCCATCATTTCTGTCCATGCCTATTTCATGTGTTTAATTTTTTTTTAAATTCTGTGGAAGCAGGGTTGAAAAGCAATGTCTGACTTTCATTTGTTCATTTTCATAGATTTTAAATTATTTATTATTACTTTTGTCAGATTCAAGTTATTTCTGTGACCATTTGGGGTTTTTCTTTCATTAAACGAGGGGTACCAACAATTTTGACCACATGTGTACATCCTATTTGACAAGGTAGGGCAAGGGTTAGGTAGCTGCGTCTAGTCCAGATACACCTCTCGAAAAGATGAGCTACGGGTACACAGGCACATGTGGAACATACACCCGTACACCTGAATACCTCCCAACCCAAAGTAAGGTAGTAGAGAACCAGTCACAAAATCCAAGTATGCCCAGTCAGACAAGGCGAATGGAAGAATCAGTTATGTAAGACAACAATTGTCTAAAGATATACAGTTATATGAAAAAGTTTGGGCACCCCTATTAATCTTAAGCTTAATGTTTTATAAAAATTGGTGTTTTTGCAACAGCTATTTCAGTTTGATATATGTAATAACTGTTGGACACAGTAATGTTTCTGCCTTGAAATGAGGTTTATTGTACTAACAGAAAATGTGCAATCTGCATTCAAACAAAATTTGACAGGTGCGTAAGTATGGACACCTCACCAGAAAAGTGACATTAATATTTAGTAGATCCTCCTTTTGCAAAAATAACAGCCTCTAGTCGCTTCCTGTAGCTTTTAATGAGTTCCTGGATCCTGGATGAAGGTATTTTTGACCATTCCTCTTTACAAAACAATTCCAGTTCAGTTAAGTTTGATGGTCGCCGAGCATGGACAGCCCTCTTCAAATGATCCCACAGATGTTCAATGATATTCAGGTCTGGGGACTGGGATGGCCATTCCAGAACATTGTAATTGTTCCTCTGCATGAATGCCTGAGTAGATTTGGAGCAGTGTTTTGGATCATTGTCTTGCTGAAAGATCCATCCCCTGCGTAACTTCAACTTTATCACTGATTCTTGAACATTATTGTCAAGAATCTGCTGATACTGAGTGAAATCCATGCGTCCCTCAACTTTAACAAGATTCCCGGTGCCGGCATTGGCCGCACAGCCCCAAAGCATGATGGAACCTCCACCAAATTTTACTGTGGGTAGCAAGTGTTTTTCTTGGAATGCTGTGTATTTTTGCCGCCATGCATAATGCCTTTTTGTATGACCAAAAAACTCAATCTTGGTTTCATCAGTCCACAGGACCTTCTTCCAAAAAGAAATTGGCTTCTCCAAATGTGCTTTTGCATACCTCAGCCGACTCTGTTTGTGGCGTGCTTGCAGAAATGGCTTCTTTCGCATCACTCTCCCATACAGCATCTCCTTGTGCAAAGTGCGTTGTATAGTTGACCGATGCACAGTGACACCATCTGCAGCAAGTTGATGCTGCAGCTCTCTGGAGGTGGTCTGAGGATTGTCCTTGACTGATCTCACCATTCTTCTTCTCTGCCTTTCTGATGTTTTTCTTGGCCTGCCACTTCTGGCCTTAACAAGAACTGTCCCTGTGTTCTTCCATTTTCTTACTATGTTCCTCACAGTAGAAACTGACAGGTTAAATCTCTGAGACTGCTTTTTGTATCCTTCCCCTGAACAGCTATGTTGAATAATCTTTGTTTTCAGATCATTTGACAGTTGTTTTGAGGAGCACATGATGCCACTCTTCAGAGGAGATTCAAACAGGAGAACAACTTGCAAGTGGCCACTTTAAGTAGCTTTTCTCATGATTGCATACACCTGGCTATGAAGTTCAAAGCTCAATGAGGTTACAAAACCAAAAAAAGTTCTTTAGTACGTCAGTAAAAAGTAGGTAGGAGTATTTAAAACAAGAAAATGATAAGGGTGCCCATACTTATGCACCTGTCAAATTTTGTTTGAATGCAGATTGCACATTTTCTGTTAGTACAATAAACCTCATTTCAAGGCAGAATCATTACTGTGTCCAACAGTTATTACATATATCAAACTGAAATAGCTGTTGCAAAAACACCAATTTTTATAAAACATTAAGCTTAAGATTAATAGGGGTGCCCAAACTTTTTCATATAACTGTAAATACAGATATTACCCAGCAATGATAGAAAGCAATGCCAGTCAGGCACCAAGTAAGTAACAAGGCTACCACCCAATGCACGTTTTGCATAGAAATGCTTCGTCCAGAATTGGTGAGATGCTGGTGTGTAATCCATTTATATAATGAGGATCCAATCAAATCAAGCATTCCCTGAATAGCGTTGCGCATAGGGAACACCCCTCCAGGTGAAAAGCCGAAGTCAATCCATTCATGTAGCACAGAGTGACTCTCGTTGCCATAGCAACGTGTATAATGTCACAGTAATAGAAGGTGTGACGATACAGAGTAAAATCTTAATTAGCCAGATGATTAGATTTATTAATCCAAGAGAAATACACTATTGTGTTTAAATTGACTTGTATATGTTTGTTGTATTTCTAAAGGTCAGACCAGTATTTGTATAACCCTGAATGTTAAATTCTATTCCTTTGGAATCGGTCACGTTTACTATGCTAATGACAAATTGTACTAAAAATTACCTAGATGTTTATTTGCAACAGCCCCTGTGATATCAACTATGTACATAGATTAGCTAAAACAATGATAGTGAGCCATGCACCTTTGCCTCTGACATGTGACTAATGACCCTTGACCTGTGGATGTGTACTTAAAAGGAGATATGCTTCTGTAGCAGTCAGACTTGGGACAGAGAATCAAGGAACATCAGAAATACTTTAGAAGGAGAATAAGAGACATCCTTCAGGACAGCAGATGGATTGCATGGCATCCAAAGAGACACAGATTTGAATATATTCTATATGATTCTAGCCTAAGGGTACTGGCCTGACTGGAAAGATTTGGATCTGCTCCATTAACCATCAGAGAGACATGGATACATTTTGGGGAGTCCAAGAGAGGACGAAGAAGTCACCTGGGCCCATGAATATGTTGTTTTGGGGTTACTAGGAGGGACACACCGGTCGCCTAGAAGCCATGGAGACATTTGGAGTTGACAGGAGGGACCTACCAGTCGCCTGGCCCCATGGAAACTCTCGGAGAGGCCAGGGTGGGACCCTTGGGTCTCCTGGCCTTGTACCTCAATGGACTGCTAGCTTCCTAAGCTTGCCGCTATCTTCCCTGTGGGGGCCCGCCAGAAGCGGGGGGCCACTGGTTGAGGTAGTCTCCAAAGGCTCAGCTGTTCTATCCCAGGCTGGCGGAGAAGGAAGGGTAAGACTGTGTAATGTTGTACCATCTTGGGCATTTGCTGGGACTGTTCTATGTGTTTATTGTCTGCTTTGTGGTTCAATAAAGTATTGCCACGCTGTTTTACCCTCACCCTGTGTTGTCTGAGTAGCGTTACGCTCACGGAAAATCCCGAGTCTTCACAGAAGGTGACCGGAAAAAATCTAGTCACGTGGTGCAAAGTGACGCACATTGCCATAACGATGCGGGTAGGCATCACAAAGGGAGGAGACTAGGTCATGTGGCATAGTCAGGTCACATGGACCTGTTTAAATAATCAGGTCACATGGACAGTAACACGGCCATACAATGTGATGCGTCCCACAAGAGGAGATTATTAACGCAGCAGTTCAGTGCGGTCAAGTGGTATAGTATGGTGACATGGCCTAAGACACACATACTGAGAACCGCATGATTGCAATGATATTCAAAGAAAAAGAATGATCATAATCTTATAGAGCCACACTGTAATCAAATATATAAAAGTCAAACGGATAAAGAGGGACAGGACACAAATAAAAAAGAAAAATATTCATATAAAGAAAATTAAATACAATTTAGTTTAATTTAAAGAAAATATGTGTGCATTACAAACCGACCACGTAACAATCCAGTCACGTGATCATTAACAGAAGCAACTGCATATACTGGGAAAAAGGAGCCACAGCAGGTAGACCATATTTTGAGCATATTCAAGGGCATTCTGTAACAATCGGCCAGAATTGCTGAAGAATAAATTGCCAAAGAAAAAATCTTTTTCTAAGGTAATCTTTGATTTTAACTCACGTAGTGATGAACTGAGGGGAGCACTACAAAAATATTGGTCTGTTTTACTGCTTGATAAGACTCCCATCAGCCTAATGAGTTTTTAAATAGTGCTTGATCCTACCTGCTCATATAATTGTATTCTTTTAGCCCAAGAGATGCATTATGTTAGGTTTAGGGTCTCAACAAAGTGGTACGCCTTGTCGCTGGCTGTTGGGCTCACACAATTGTTCAATTTGTGCGCTAAGTAACTTCATTTTTTAACATATTTTCTACATCATTAGTGCAATTTCAATTTCATATATTCAATGTTTCATATTATAGTGTTTCAGAATGCAGCTTTAAATTGTTAGTTACATATAGAGTGGCTCTCTTAACTTACACGTGTTCACACTTGTCTTTTTCTGTTTGCAAGTACAGGTCTGTTTTTTTTATACAGTATGTGCTGAATGTTCTGCCACGCTGAATACTTTTGGGCAAATCTTCAAGATCTGCTGCTGGCAGCTCGCTTTGCAATTGTTGCCCAATAGAGTACCTCATGTGCTGAATGGGAGACAAGTCCAGAGATATGGCAGTCTGTGGTGGCACTTTTAGGCAACGCAAGCTCCTCACAGTAACACCACCAACATGTGGTCTAACATTGTTGTGTTGTGTTGAAAAATGGCTCTTGGGACGCTCTGGAGAAATGGCCGCACCATTGGTTCTATGATCAAATCAATGTAATGCCGAGCTGTTAGCAAACCTGGAATGAATAAATGGAGAAGTTTTAAAAATATTATTTCCATTTTTTCATCATTTGCATATCATTAACATGTCTATCGATTCTGGGATTTCCATAATTAAACAGCTTTTTATTGTTGGTGTTGCAACTTCAGTGTTGAGGAGGTTAGATATCAACTGCACAAGCTGTATTCGCAATGTTTCAATCATTTATTTCTCCAAATTTTATAAGAGACACTATATTGCAAATGACAAAAAAATCAGAACATCTGAAATGTAAAAATGACAAAACAATTTGCAGTGAAAGTATATTTCAAAGGACCTCAGTCATGTGATTTGAGAAACCGGATGGTAATATAGCTACAGGAAAAAAAAGTGCAGGGAACTTTAACTTCATTCAGTTCCTTGCACAGTTTTTTCCTGTAGCTATATTACTATCCGCTTTTCCCGGTCACGTCAGACTATTTCTTGTATACTAATCATTGTATTTGAGATACTTGTAGATAGACAGACAGACAGACAGCATATAGGATAGATAGCAGTGGCATATCGCTAATAGGTCCTCTATGGGGCCGTGAGTCAGGGGACCAGAGCCAGTGGCGGCATCGCCCCCTCTACATGAGATCATACTTTCAACTGTATCTGTATCCCAAATGCAGATACAGTTGAAAGTAATGGTGGAACAGGGAGCCGTCAGCTTCTACCTCCTTCATCCTTCCTGTGTGTTCCAGCACTTACATCTCACGTCAGCTGAAACGATGACATCACGGCATTACGTCTGTGCAGAGCTACAGTACACACGCTGCAGAGACTGGAGCAGCAGGGAAATGAGGAGAGGTATTTTTTTGCCAATCAATGAGTACTTTGTGGGGACCTTTATACTATTTGGAGGGCTATGTTGGGGCAATTATACTATTTTGAGGTCTATGTGGGGGCCATTATACTGTTTGGAAGGCTATGTGGTTGTTGTTATCCAAATAGGAAGGCTATGTGGGGTCCATAATACTGTGTTGGCCATTATACAGTTTGAAGGGTCATCATAGTGTATGGTGGACTATATGGGGGCCATTATACTGTTTGGAGGGCTATGTGAGGGTCAATTATACAGTTTGAGGGCTATGTGGGGGGGTAATTATTAGTGTTGAGCGAGCATGCTCGACACTGCTCGGTACTCGCCCGAGCATCTCACTACTCGGGATGTTCGGCGAGCAGCGAGCATTTCAGGGTTACTCTGGCGGGAGCTCGGGTCTCCGCCCTGCATGTTTGGCGCTCTTTACAGAGCCAATGAACATGCAGGGATTGCCAGCCAGTCACTGTAATGGCGCAGCCATGTTGGTTGTGGACATTACAGTGAATGCCTTGCCGCACAGCGTCACCTCAAGTATTTAAAACCGGGCGCCGCCATCTTGGACACAGTCGCTCCAGATCAGATGGTATAGGGAGAGTGCTGCTGAGCTAGGGAGAGATTTATACTGCAAAATAGGTAGTGTAGGGTCTCTAAAGCCTGCAAAATCAAACAAACAGTCCTTCTCAGGACTAATATCCTTCCCACATATCAGGCAGGCAGGCAGGCTGTATAGGAGACGCAGTGGTTATACCAACAAACACTGTATTACAGTCCTGTGTGCTGCTTTTCAAATTGCTAGACTTAGCCCCAGGTCTCAGGGGCCAGGAAAAACGCTTTTTTTTCATCTAAATCCCCTTTTCTTTTTTTTTCCCCTCAGTCAGACTGTACAAATACCCGTCTTATTAACCTTTTGGTATTCCCGCCCCACCAAAAAAAAAAATTGAGTGTGTCTGTGAGTGTTCAGACACAAATATATCTGTTTAAAAGAGTCTGGTGTAGGCCAGATAACTAGAACTGTGATTTTGCAGTTCCACGGTTCAAATCTCTGTATTATGCACTTTTTTGCCTTTTTTCCATAAAAAAAAAAACATTTTGAGTGTCTCCCTGAAGGTTCAGACACAAATATATCTGTTTAAAATATTCTGGTGTAGGCCAGAGAAGTAGAACTGTGGTTTTCCTCTTCCACGGTTCAAATCTGGGTGTAATCCACCTTTTTGCATAAAAAAAAACAGTTTCAGTGTCTCGCTGACTGTTCAGACACAAATATATCTGTTTAAAAGAGTCTGGTGTAGGTCAGATAACTAGAACTGTGGTTTTGCAGTTCCACGGTTCAAATCTCTGTATTATCTACTTTTTTGCCTTTTTTCCATAAAAAAAAACATTTTGAGTGTCTTGCTGACTGTTCAGACACATATATATCTGTTTAAAAGATTCTGGTGTAGGCCAGAGAACTAGAACTGTGGTTTTCCTCTTCCATGGTTCAAATCTGAGTGTAATCCACCTTTTTGCATAAAAAAAAAAAAGTTTCAGTGTCTCGCTAACTGTTCAGACACAAATATATCTGTTTAAAAGAGTCTGGTGTAGGTCAGATAACTAGAACTGTGGTTTTGCAGTTCCACGGTTCAAATCTCTGTATTATCCACTTTTTTGCCTTTTTTCCATAAAAAAAACAGTTTCAATGTCTCACTGACTGTTCAGACACAAATATATCTGTTTAAAAGATTCTGGTGTAGGCCAGAGAACTAGAACTGTGGTTTTCCTCTTCCACGGTTCAAATCTCCTTTTTATTACCCTTTTGCCATTGATAGTGCGAGTGTAAGCTATTTTACTTCATTTAAAAAGGGCAAGGCGCGTGGCAAGGGACGTGGAACTGGACGTTCTGGTGATGGTGCGTGCAGAGGATGGGGCCGTGGCCAAGGTGAAACTGTGCCACAACCAACAGCCACATCTTCTCGTTCCCAGTTCTTGACCGAATTACTAGGGAAGCACACAACAGCACCACTATTGCGAACTGATCAGTGTGAACAGGTTATTAATTGGATAATACTTCAAGTCACCTGGGAACCACCACCTCCGGTCTGTCTTCCACACGGTCAAGTTTTAGTAGCTGTGAGTCTCGACTGCATACCTCCTCACCCTGATGCTCCTTCCTCCCACCATGCCGAGTGTCATTAGACAGCAACTGACCCCAGAGTTGGACACTCTGAAGAGCTGTTCACTGCTCCATTTCCTTATTTGGGCCCCTCGCCTGCTCCGCTTGAAGTGGTGGAAGAGGAGATCCCATGTAGCGATGGCCAAATATTTGAAGAGCCACGGCCACAGGAAGGCGACGCTGGCAATTTGTCACAAGAGGTGGACGATGACGAGACACAATTGCCACGAAGTGAGGAGGAGCATCGTGGTGCGGAAGTGGAAGAGGAGGAGGTGGTGGATGATCTAGTAACTGTCCCAACGTGGCAGGAGGACATGCAGAGTGAGGCCAGCAGCACACAGGGTGAGGGAGGCAGAGTACCCCAACAGGCACGAAGAAGCAGTGTGGTGGCCGCAGACAGAAGGCGGGCAACCGTTCCCCGTGACACCAACACGAGGGACAATGCCAGTACAACTGGTAGGTCTTCCAGAGTCTAGAATTTTTTTAAAGACTCTGCTGATAACCCCATTTGTACCACCTGCCAGGCCAGCATCAGCAGGGGTGACAAAATTATCAGCCTGACCACCACCTGCATGTTCAGGCACATGTCAGCAAAGCACCCGACTTTGCGAGGTGAACCCCAGGGTCTACGACCAGTGTCAGTGGGTGTCACCACTGCTTCTTCTGCTGTTGTGCATGTAAGAGAACCCCCTGTTGTGCGTGCAAGGCAATCCCCTGTCCATACTGCATGTAAATATGCCCCCTCTTCTCAGTCTTCACTTGTTATGGCAGTTTCTCAAGAAACAGCATCAACGTCCACGTTCATGTCCCACCGCAGCGTTCAATTGTCCATATCCCAGACCTTTGAACGAAAGCGCAAATTTTCAGCCAACACCCTACAGGCCACAGTCCTAAATTCACACATTTCATGACTGCTTGCGTTGGAAATGCTGCCTTTTAGGCTAGTGGAGACAGAATGTCAGCTCATTTTCGGAAGTCGGCTACATCTTCCGCCACCCTTGCTGTGTTGCAGCAGCGTTTGCAGCTTCCGGCACACCGACTGGTGTGTGATGTCCCCACAAATTGAAACTCTACCCTCCACATGTTGCAAAGGATTTGTGAGCAGAAGAAAGCAGTTGTGGAGTACCAGCTTCAACAAGGCCGTCGATATTCAGGTCAGACTCCACACATAAAACCTCAGGAGTGGACCTGGATGTCTGACATGTGCACCATCCTGACAAACTTTGAGGAGTCCACCAAGATGGGGAGTGGCAATGATGCCATCATTAGCATCAGCATCACACTTGTCTGTCTTTTGCAACGCTCTCTGCAGAGAATTAAAGAGGAGTACCAGCTGCAACAAGGCCGTCGATATTCAGGTCAGACTCCACACATAAAACCTCAGGAGTGGACCTGGATGTCTGACATGTGTACCATCCTGACAAACTTTGAGGAGTCCACCAAGATGGTGAGTGGCGATGACGCCATCATTAGCGTCAGCATCCTACTTGTCTGTCTTTCGCAACGCTCTCTGCAGAGAATTAAAGAGGAGGCATTGCAGCCAGAGTATGATGAGATGGATCAAGAAGCCGTAGCGGGCGATTACACACAGCCCAGCCTCATCTCATCCCAACGTGCATTGGGGGACAATGAGGGAGAGGAGGAGGAGGAGGAAGAACAGGAGCTGGTATCATGCGCTGTAGACGGTAGTACCTGTACAACTGTTATACTGTCAGTTCAGCGTGGGTGGCCTGAGGACAGGGGGGAGGAGGAGGAGGAGGAGAGCATGGTCAGTCGTCATCTTGATGTGGACACGGAAGTCTTCCCCGTTACCAGTCTGGCACGCATGGCTGACTTTATGTTACGCTGCCTTAACCGTGACCCTTGCGTTGTCAAAATGTTGGGTGACAGTCATTACTGGTTGGTGACACTTTTAGACCCCCGCTACAAGGAGAACTTTCACTCTCTTATTCCTGAGGTGGATAGGTATACAAAAATGGGGCAGTACCAGAAGGCCCTTGCTGCAGAACTGTTAGAAAAATTCCCACCTGAACACGCTAGCGGCAGAGGTCACAGTTCGTTGCCCAACCAAGGCGTACAGGTGAGAGAGATGCAACTCCAATCCAGCAGAGGCAGGGGAACACTGTCAACGTTCTGGGACAGTTTTCTGAGACCCGCCCAGCTTACAGGCCCTGAGGCGCGGGGTACTCTCACAAGGAGTGGAAAGTTTCAAAATATGGTGAAGGAGTACCTTGCCGACCGTACCAGCGTCCTCCGAGATTCCTCTGTGCCTTTTAATTATTGGGTATCCAAGCTGGACACTTGGAATGAGCTCACTCTCTACGCCTTGGAGGTCCTGGCCTGCCCTGCCGCTATCGTGTTATCGGAGCGTGTTTTTATTGCCGCTGGTGGAATTATAACTGATAAGCACACTCGTCTGTCAACTGACAATGCTGACCAGCTGACTCTTATCAAAATGAACAAGGGCTGGATTGGGCCAGACATCTCATCACCACTAAATTATTGCAGAGTAACATAAAGTCAAATCCACTGTGTTATTTCGGGAGGTGTATTCCCATGCACCGCTTCACACCCACACATGGGTATACGCTTCCTCATTTCGGCTGTTTTTTCCTCTTCTCCTTATCCTCAGCCTCCACCACCACTATACCACCAGGGTGAGCATGGTCCGTGCTGCCAGCATTGCAAGTTCCTCCGTCCTAATTTTTAGCAGCTTTTGCTTGGAAGGCATAGGCAAAGACTATGGGAGACCCACTCCCCAATAATGGGAATAATGTTTTTAATATGCTGTACTGTATGGCTCTTGTAAGGGGTATTGCAAGTTCTTCCGTCCTAATTTTTGGCAACTTTTGCTTCGAAGGCATAGGCAAAGACTATGGGAGACCCACTCCCCAATAATGGGAATAATGTTTTTAATATGCTGTACTGCATGGCTCTTGTAAGGGGCATTGCAAGTTCCTCCATCCTAATTTTTGCAGCTTTACTTCGAAGGCATAGGCAAAGAATATGGGAGACCCACTCCCCAATAATGGGAATAATGTTTTTAATATGCTGTATTGCATGGCTCTTGTAAGGGGCATTAAAATCGTATTGATAAGCTACTGTGACCTCCAAGTCTCTTCCAAGGGTCATTGATATTGTCTTTTTATTCCACTGCGACCTCCACCACTCTTCCAAGGGGCATTAAAACCGTCTTTTTAAACCACTCTGAACTCCACGTCTCTTCCAAGGAGCATTAAAACCATCTTGTTAAGCTACTGTGACCTCCATGTCTCTTCCAAGGGGCATTAAAACTGTCTTGTTAAGCTACTGTGACCTCCACGTCTCTTCCAAGGGGCATTAAAACTGTCTTTTTAAACCACTCTGAGCTCCACGTCTCTTCCAAGGGGCATTAAAATCGCCTTGTTAAGCTACTGTGACCTCCACGTCTCATCCAAGGGTCATTGACATTGTCTTTTTATTCCACTGTGACCTCCACCACACTTCCAAGGGGCATTGATATTGTCTTTTTATTCCACTGCAACCTCCGCCACTCTTCCAAGGGGCATTGATATTGTCTTTTTATTCCACTGCGACCTCCATTACTCTTGCAAGAGGCATAGATATTGTCTTCATATTCCACTGGGACCTCCACGTCTCTTCTAAGGGGATTTAAAACAGTCTTATTAAACCACTGTGACCACCACGTCTATTCCAAGGGGCATTAAAACCATCTTGTTAAGCTACTATGACCTCCACGTCTCTTCCAAGGGGCATTAAAACAATCTTGTTAAACCAGTCTGAACTCCACGTCTCTTCCAAGGGGCATTAAAACCGTCTTGCAAAGCTACTGTGACCTCCATGTCTCTTCCAAGGGGCATTAAAACCGTCTTGTTATACCACTCTGAACTCCACATCTCTTCCAAGGGGCATTAAAATCGTCTTGTTAAGCTACTGTGACCTCCACGTCTCTTCCAAGGGTCATTGATATTGTCTTTTTATTCCACTGGGACCTCCACCACTCTTCCAAGGGGCATTGATATTGTCTTTTTATTCCACTGCGACCTCCACCACTCTTCTAAGGGGCATTGATATTGTCTTTTTATTCCACTGGGACCTCCATGTCTCTTCCAAGGGGCATTAAAACAGTCTTGTTAAACCAGACTGAAATCCACGTCTCTTCCAAGGGGCATTAAAACCGTCGTGTTAAGCTACTGTGACCTCCATGTTTCTTCCAAGGGGCATTAATACTGTCTTGTTAAGCTACTGTGACCTCCACGTCTCTTCCAAGGGGCATTAATATTGTCTTTTTATTCCACTGCGACCTCCACCACTCTTCCAAGGGGCATTGATAGTATTTTTATGCCACTGAAACCTCCACCACTCTTCCAAGGATCATTGATATTGTCTTTTTATTCCATTGGGACATCCACGTCTATTCCAAGGGGCATTAAAACCATCTTGTTAAGATACTGTGACCTCCACGTCTCTTCCAATGGGCATTAAAACCATCTTGTTATGCTACTGTGACCTCCACGTCTCTTCCAAGGGGCATTGATATTGTCTTTTTATTCCACTGCGACCTCCACCACTCTTCCAAGGGGCATTGATAGTCTTTTTATTCCACTGTAACCTCCACCACTCTTCCAAGGGTCATTGATATTGTCTTTTTATTCCACTGCGACTTCCACCACTCTTCCAAGGGGCATTGATATTGTCTTTTTATTCCACTGGGACCTACACGTCTCTTCCAAGGGGCATTAAAACCATCTTGTTAAACCACTCTGAGCTCCACGTCTCTTCCAAGGGGCATTAAAACCATCTTGTTAAGGTACTCTGAACTTCACGTCTCTTCCAATGGGCATTAAAACTGTCTTATGAAGCTACTGTGACCTCCACCCCTCTTCCAAGGGGCATTAAAACCGTCTTGTTCAACTACTCTGAACTCCATGTCTCTTCCATAGGGCATTAAAACTGTCTTGTTCAGCTACTGTGATGTCCACCTCTCTTCCAAGGGGCATTAAAACCATCTTGTTAAGCTACTGTGACCTCCTCGTTTCTTCCAAGCGTCATTGATATTGTCTTTTTATTCCAGTGGGACCTCCACCACTCTTCCAAGGGGAATTGATAATGTCTTTTTATTCGACTGCGACCTCCACCACTCTTCCAAGGGGCATTGATATTTTCTTTTTATTCCACTGGGACCTCCACGTCTCTTCCAAGGGGCATTAAAACCGTCTTGTTAAAACACTCTGAACTCCAAGTCTCTTGCAAGGGGCATTAAAACCATCTTGTTAAGCTACTGTGACCTCCACATCTCTTCCAAGGTGCATTGATATTGTCTTTTTATTCCACTGTGACATCCACCACTCTTCCAAGGGGCGTTGATATTGTCTTTTTATTCCACTGTAACCTCCACCACTCTTCCAATGGTCATTGATATTGTCTTTTTGTTCCACTGCGACCTCCGCCACTCTTCCAATGGGCATTGATTTTGTCTTTTTATTCCAATGCAACCTCCACCACTCTTCCAAGGGGCATTGATATTTTCTTTTTATTCCACTGCGACCTCCACCACTCTTCCAAGGGTCATTGATATTGTCTTTTTATTCCACTGCAACATCCACCACTCTTCCAAGGGGCATGGATATTGTCTTTTTATTCCACTGGGACCTCCACGTCTCTTCCAAGGGGCATTAAAACCATCTCGTTAAACCACTCGGAACTCCACGTCTCTTCCAAGGGGCATTAAAACAATCTTGCTAAGCTACTGTGACCTCCACGTCTCTTCCAAGGGGCATTAAAACCGTCATGTTAAACTACTCTAAACTCCACGACTCTTGAAAGGGGCATTAAAACCGTCTTGTTAAGCTACTGTGACCTCCACGTCTCTGCCAATGGGCATTAAAACCGTCTTGCTAAGCTACTGTGACGTCCACGTCTCTTTCAAGGGTCATTGATATTGTCTTTTTATTCCACTGGGACCTCCACCTCTCTTCCAAGGGGCATTGATATTGTCTTTTTATTCAACTGCGACCTCCACTTCTCTTCCAAGGGGCATTGATATTGTCTTTTTATTCCACTGGGACCTTCACGTCTCTTCCAAGGGGCATTAAAACTGTCTTGTTAAAACACTCTGTACTCCACGTCTCTTCCAAGGGTCATTGATATTGTCTTTTTATTCCACTGCGACCTCCACCACTCTTCCAAGGGGCATTGATATTGTTTTTTTATTCCACTGCGACCTCCACCACTCTTCCAAGAGGCATTGATGTTGTCTTTTTATTCCACTGCAACCTCCACCACTCTTCCAAGGATCATTGATATTGTCTTTTTATTCCAATGGGACCTCCACGTCTCTTCCAAGGGGCATTAAAACCGTCTTGTTAAGCTACTGTGACCTCCACGTCTCTTCCAATGGGCATTTAAACTATCTTGTTATGCTACTGTGACCTCCACGTCTATTCCAAGGGGCATTGATATGGTCTTTTTATTCCACTGCGACCTCCACTACTCTTCCAAGGGGCATTGATAGTCTTTTTATTCCACTGTAACCTCCACCACTCTTCCAAAGGTCACTGATATTGTCTTTTTATGTAACTGCGACTTCCACCACTCTTCCAAGGGGCATTGATATTGTCTTTTTATTCCACTGAGACCTCCACCACTCTTCCAAGGGGCATTGATATTTTCTTTCTATTCCACTGGGACCTCCACGTCTCTTCCAAGGGGCATTAAAACAGTCTTGTTAAACTACTCTGAACTCCACGTCTCTACAAAATGGCATTAAAACCGTCTTGTTAACCTACTGTGATCTCCATATCTCTTCCTAGGGGCATTAAAACCATCTTGTTAAGCTACTGTGATCTCCTCGTCTCTTCCAAGGGTCATTGATATTGTCTTTTTATTCGACTGCGACCTCCACCACTCTTCCAAGGGGCATTGATATTTTCTTTTTATTCCACTGGGACCTCCACGTCTCTTCCAAGGGGCATTAAAACCGTCTTGTTAAAACACTCTGAACTCCAAGTCTCTTGCAAGGGGTATTAAAACCGTCTTGTTAAGCTACTGTGACCTCCACGTCTCTTCCAAGGGGCATTAAAACCATCTTGTTAAGCTACTGTGACCTCCACATCTCTTCCAAGGTGCATTGATATTGTCTTTTTATTCCACTGTGACATCCACCACTCTTCCAAGGGGCATTGATATTGTCTTTTTATTCCACTGTAACCTCCACCACTCTTCCAAGGGTCATTGATATTGTCTTTTTGTTCCACTGCGACCTCCGCCACTCTTCCAATGGGCATTGATTTTGTCTTTTTATTCCAATGCAACCTCCACCACTCTTCCAAGGGGCATTGATATTTTCTTTTTATTCCACTGTGACCTCCACCACTCTTCCAAGGGTCATTGATATTGTCTTTTTATTCCACTGCAACATCCACCACTCTATCAAGGGGCATGGATATTGTCTTTTTATTCCACTGGGACCTCCACGTCTCTTCCAAGGGGCATTAAAACCATCTTGTTAAACCACTCGGAACTCCACGTCTCTTCCAAGGGGCATTAAAACAATCTTGCTAAGCTACTGTGACCTCCACGTCTCTTCCAAGGGGCATTAAAACCGTCATGTTAAACTACTCTAAACTCCACGACTCTTGAAAGGGGCATTAAAACCGTCTTGTTAAGCTACTGTGACCTCCACGTCTCTGCCAATGGGCATTAAAACCGTCTTGCTAAGCTACTGTGACCTCCACGTCTCTTTCAAGGGTCATTGATATTGTCTTTTTATTCCACTGGGACCTCCACCTCTCTTCCAAGGGGCATTGATATTGTCTTTTTATTCAACTGCGACCTCCACTTCTCTTCCAAGGGGCATTGATATTGTCTTTTTATTCCACTGGGACCTCCACGTCTCTTCCAAGGGGCATTAAAACTGTCTTGTTAAAACACTCTGTACTCCACGTCTCTTCCAAGGGTCATTGATATTGTCTTTTTATTCCACTGCGACCTCCACCACTCTTCCAAGGGGCATTGATATTGTTTTTTTATTCCACTGCGACCTCCACCACTCTTCCAAGAGGCATTGATGTTGTCTTTTTATTCCACTGCAACCTCCACCACTCTTCCAAGGATCATTGATATTGTCTTTTTGTTCCACTGCGACCTCCGCCACTCTTCCAATGGGCATTGATTTTGTCTTTTTATTCCAATGCAACCTCCACCACTCTTCCAAGGGGCATTGATATTTTCTTTTTATTCCACTGTGACCTCCACCACTCTTCCAAGGGTCATTGATATTGTCTTTTTATTCCACTGCAACATCCACCACTCTATCAAGGGGCATGGATATTGTCTTTTTATTCCACTGGGACCTCCACGTCTCTTCCAAGGGGCATTAAAACCATCTTGTTAAACCACTCGGAACTCCACGTCTCTTCCAAGGGGCATTAAAACAATCTTGCTAAGCTACTGTGACCTCCACGTCTCTTCCAAGGGGCATTAAAACCGTCATGTTAAACTACTCTAAACTCCACGACTCTTGAAAGGGGCATTAAAACCGTCTTGTTAAGCTACTGTGACCTCCACGTCTCTGCCAATGGGCATTAAAACCGTCTTGCTAAGCTACTGTGACCTCCACGTCTCTTTCAAGGGTCATTGATATTGTCTTTTTATTCCACTGGGACCTCCACCTCTCTTCCAAGGGGCATTGATATTGTCTTTTTATTCAACTGCGACCTCCACTTCTCTTCCAAGGGGCATTGATATTGTCTTTTTATTCCACTGGGACCTCCACGTCTCTTCCAAGGGGCATTAAAACTGTCTTGTTAAAACACTCTGTACTCCACGTCTCTTCCAAGGGTCATTGATATTGTCTTTTTATTCCACTGCGACCTCCACCACTCTTCCAAGGGGCATTGATATTGTTTTTTTATTCCACTGCGACCTCCACCACTCTTCCAAGAGGCATTGATGTTGTCTTTTTATTCCACTGCAACCTCCACCACTCTTCCAAGGATCATTGATATTGTCTTTTTATTCCAATGGGACCTCCACGTCTCTTCCAAGGGGCATTAAAACCGTCTTGTTAAGCTACTGTGACCTCCACGTCTCTTCCAATGGGCATTTAAACTATCTTGTTATGCTACTGTGACCTCCACGTCTATTCCAAGGGGCATTGATATTGTCTTTTTATTCCACTGCGACCTCCACTACTCTTCCAAGGGGCATTGATAGTCTTTTTATTCCACTGTAACCTCCACCACTCTTCCAAAGGTCACTGATATTGTCTTTTTATGCCACTGCGACTTCCACCACTCTTCCAAGGGGCATTGATATTGTCTTTTTATTCCACTGAGACCTCCACCACTCTTCCAAGGGGCATTGATATTTTCTTTCTATTCCACTGGGACCTCCACGTCTCTTCCAAGGGGCATTAAAACAGTCTTGTTAAACTACTCTGAACTCCACGTCTCTACAAAAGGGCATTAAAACCGTCTTGTTAAGCTACTGTGATCTCCATATCTCTTCCTAGGGGCATTAAAACCATCTTGTTAAGCTACTGTGACCTCCTCGTCTCTTCCAAGGGTCATTGATATTGTCTTTTTATTCCAGTGGGACCTCCACCACTCTTCGAAGGGGAATTGATATTGTCTTTTTATTCCACTGAGACCTCCACCACTCTTCCAAGGGGCATTGATATTTTCTTTCTATTCCACTGGGACCTCCACGTCTCTTCCAAGGGGCATTAAAACAGTCTTGTTAAAAAACTCTGAACTCCATGTCTCTTCCAAGGGGCATTCAAACCGTCTTGTTAAGCTACTGTGACCTCCATGTCTCTTCCAAGGGGCAATGATATTGTCTTTTTATTCAACTGCGACCTCCACCATTCTTCCAAGGGGCATTGATATTGTCTTTTTAATTCCACTGTAACCTCCACTACTCTTCCAAGGGTCATTGATATTGTCTTTTTATTCCACTGCGACCTCCACCACTCTTCCAAGGGTCATTGATATTATCTTTTTATTCCACTGCGACTTCCACCACTCTTTCAAGGGGCATTGATATTGTCTTTTTATTCCACTGGGACCTCCACCACTCTTCCAAGGGGCATTGATATTGTCTTTTTATTCAACTGCGACCTCCACTACTCTTCCAAGGGGCATTGATATTGTCTTTTTATTCCACTGCGACCTCCACCACTCTTCCAAGGGGCATTGATAGTCTTTTTATTCCACTGTAACCTCCACCACTCTTCCAAGAGTCATTGATATTGTCTTTTTATTCCACTGCGACTTCCACCACTCTTCCAAGGGGCATTGATATTGTCTTTTTATTCCACTGGGACCTACACGTCTCTTCCAAGGGGCATTAAAACCATCTTGTTAAACCACTCTGAGCTCCATGTCTCTTCCAAGGGGCATTAAAACCATCTTGTTAAGGTACTCTGAACTTCACGTCTCTTCCAATGGGCATTAAAACCGTCTTGTGAAGCTACTGTGACCTCCACCCCTCTTCCAAGGGGCATTAAAACAGTCTTGTTAAACTACTCTGAACTCCATGTCTCTTCCATAGGGCATTAAAACCGTCTTGTTAAGCTACTGTGACGTCCACCTCTCCTCCAAGGGGCATTAAAACCATCTTGTTAAGCTACTGCGACCTCCACCACTCTTCCAAGGGGCATTGATATTTTCTTTTTATTCCACTGAGACCTCCACGTCTCTTCCAAGGGGCATTAAAACCGTCTTGTTAAAACACTCTGAACTCCAAGTCTCTTCCAAGGGGCATTAAAACCATCTTGTTAAGCTACTGTGACCTCCACGTCTCTTCCAAGGGGCATTAAAACCATCTTGTTAAGCTACTGTGACCTTCACGTCTCTTCAAAGGGGCATTGATATTGTATTTTTATTCCACTGCGACATCCACCACTCTTCCAAGGGGCATTGATATTGTCTTTTTATTCCACTGTAACCTCCACCACTCTTCCAAGAGTCATTGATATTGTCTTTTTTTTCCACTGCGACCTCCGCCACTCTTCCAACGGGCATTGATTTTGTCTTTTTATTCCACTGCAACCTCCACCACTCTTCTAAGGGGCATTGATATTGTCTTTTTATTCCACTACGACCTCCACCACTCTTCCAAGAGGCATTGATATTGTCTTTTTATTCAACTGCGACCTCCACTACTCTTCCAAGGGGCATTGATATTGTCTTTTTATTCCACTGCGACCTCCACCACTCTTCCAAGGGGCATTGATAGTCTTTTTATTCCACTGTAACCTCCACCACTCTTCCAAGAGTCATTGATATTGTCTTTTTATTCCACTGCGACTTCCACCACTCTTCCAAGGGGCATTGATATTGTCTTTTTATTCCACTGGGACCTACACGTCTCTTCCAAGGGGCATTAAAACCATCTTGTTAAACCACTCTGAGCTCCATGTCTCTTCCAAGGGGCATTAAAACCATCTTGTTAAGGTACTCTGAACTTCACGTCTCTTCCAATGGGCATTAAAACCGTCTTGTGAAGCTACTGTGACCTCCACCCCTCTTCCAAGGGGCATTAAAACAGTCTTGTTAAACTACTCTGAACTCCATGTCTCTTCCATAGGGCATTAAAACCATCTTGTTAAGCTACTGTGACGTCCACCTCTCCTCCAAGGGGCATTAAAACCATCTTGTTAAGCTACTGCGACCTCCACCACTCTTCCAAGGGGCATTGATATTTTCTTTTTATTCCACTGAGACCTCCACGTCTCTTCCAAGGGGCATTAAAACCGTCTTGTTAAAACACTCTGAACTCCAAGTCTCTTCCAAGGGGCATTAAAACCATCTTGTTAAGCTACTGTGACCTCCACGTCTCTTCCAAGGGGCATTAAAACCATCTTGTTAAGCTACTGTGACCTTCACGTCTCTTCAAAGGGGCATTGATATTGTATTTTTATTCCACTGCGACATCCACCACTCTTCCAAGGGGCATTGATATTGTCTTTTTATTCCACTGTAACCTCCACCACTCTTCCAAGAGTCATTGATATTGTCTTTTTTTTCCACTGCGACCTCCGCCACTCTTCCAACGGGCATTGATTTTGTCTTTTTATTCCACTGCAACCTCCACCACTCTTCTAAGGGGCATTGATATTGTCTTTTTATTCCACTACGACCTCCACCACTCTTCCAAGAGGCATTGATATTGTCTTTATATTCCATTGGGACCTCCACGTCTCTTCTAAGGGGATTTAAAACAGTCTTATTAAACCACTGGGACCTCCACGTCTTTTCCAACGGGCATTAAACTGTCTTGTTAAAACACTCTGTACTCCACGTCTCTTCCAAGGGTCATTGATATTGTATTTTTATTCCACAGCGACATCCACCACTCTTTCAAGGGGCATTGATATTGTCTTTTTATTCCACTGCAACCTCCACATCTCTTCCAAGAGGCATTGATATTGTCTGTTTATTCCACTGCAACCTCCACCACTCTTCCAAGGGGCATTGATATTGTATTTTTATTCCTCTGGGACCTCCACGTCTCTTCCAAGGGGATTTAAAACCATCTTGTTAGTCCACTGTGACCTCCACGTCTATTCCAAGGGGAATTAAAACCGTCTTGTTAAGCTACTATGACCTCCACGTCTCTTCCAAGGGGCATTAAAACCATCTTGTTAAGCTACTGTGACCTCCACATCTCTTCCAAGGTGCATTGATATTGTCTTTTTATTCCACTGTGACATCCACCACTCTTCCAAGGGGCATTGATATTGTCTTTTTATTCCACTGTAACCTCCACCACTCTTCCAAGGGTCATTGATATTGTCTTTTTGTTCCACTGCGACCTCCGCCACTCTTCCAATGGGCATTGATTTTGTCTTTTTATTCCAATGCAACCTCCATCACTCTTCCAAGGGGCATTGATATTGTCTTTTTATTCCACTGTGACCTCCACCACTCTTCCAAGGGTCATTGATATTGTCTTTTTATTCCACTGCAACATCCACCACTCTTCCAAGGGGCATGGATATTGACTTTTTATTCCACTGGGACCTCCACGTCTCTTCCAAGGGGCATTAAAACCATCTTGTTAAACCACCCGGAACTCCACGTCTCTTCCAAGGGGCATTAAAACAATCTTGCTAAGCTACTGTGACCTCCACGTCTCTTCCAAGGGGCATTAAAACCGTCATGTTAAACTACTCTAAACTCCACGACTCTTGAAAGGGGCATTAAAACCGTCTTGTTA
Organism: Phyllobates terribilis; assembly: GCF_046119375.1. Classification (NCBI taxonomy): domain Eukaryota; kingdom Metazoa; phylum Chordata; class Amphibia; order Anura; family Dendrobatidae; genus Phyllobates; species Phyllobates terribilis. Next base: position 730,748,482 of record NW_027362763.1, on the reverse strand, counting down.
AGCTACTGTGACCTCCACGTCTCTGCCAATGGGCATTAAAACCGTCTTGCTAAGCTACTGTGACCTCCACGTCTCTTTCAAGGGTCATTGATATTGTCTTTTTATTCCACTGGGACCTCCACCTCTCTTCCAAGGGGCATTGATATTGTCTTTTTATTCAACTGCGACCTCCACTTCTCTTCCAAGGGGCATTGATATTGTCTTTTTATTCCACTGGGACCTCCACGTCTCTTCCAAGGGGCATTAAAACTGTCTTGTTAAAACACTCTGTACTCCACGTCTCTTCCAAGGGTCATTGATATTGTCTTTTTATTCCACTGCGACCTCCACCACTCTTCCAAGGGGCATTGATATTGTTTTTTTATTCCACTGCGACCTCCACCACTCTTCCAAGAGGCATTGATGTTGTCTTTTTATTCCACTGCAACCTCCACCACTCTTCCAAGGATCATTGATATTGTCTTTTTATTCCAATGGGACCTCCACGTCTCTTCCAAGGGGCATTAAAACCGTCTTGTTAAGCTACTGTGACCTCCACGTCTCTTCCAATGGGCATTTAAACTATCTTCTTATGCTACTGTGACCTCCACGTCTATTCCAAGGGGCATTGATATGGTCTTTTTATTCCACTGCGACCTCCATTACTCTTCCAAGGGGCATTGATAGTCTTTTTATTCCACTGTAACCTCCACCACTCTTCCAAAGGTCACTGATATTGTCTTTTTATGCCACTGCGACTTCCACCACTCTTCCAAGGGGCATTGATATTGTCTTTTTATTCCACTGAGACCTCCACCACTCTTCGAAGGGGCATTGATATTTTCTTTCTATTCCACTGGGACCTCCACGTCTCTTCCAAGGGGCATTAAAACAGTCTTGTTAAACTACTCTGAACTCCACGTCTCTTCCAAGGGGCAATGATATTGTCTTTTTATTCAACTGCGACCTCCACCATTCTTCCAAGGGGCATTGATATTGTCTTTTTAATTCCACTGTAACCTCCACCACTCTTCCAAGGGTCATTGATTTTGTCTTTTTATTCCACTGCGACCTCCACCACTCTTCCAAGGGTCATTGATATGATCTTTTTATTCCTCTGCGACTTCCACCACTCTTTCAAGGGGCATTGATATTGTCTTTTTATTCCACTGGGACCTCCACCACTCTTCCAAGGGGCATTGATATTGTCTTTTTATTCAACTGCGACCTCCACTACTCTTCCAAGGGGCATTGATATTGTCTTTTTATTCCACTGCGACCTCCACCACTCTTCCAAGGGGCATTGATAGTCTTTTTATTCCACTGTAACCTCCACCACTCTTCCAAGAGTCATTGATATTGTCTTTTTATTCCACTGCGACTTCCACCACTCTTCCAAGGGGCATTGATACTGTCTTTTTATTCCACTGGGACCTACACGTCTCTTCCAAGGGGCATTAAAACCATCTTGTTAAACCAATCTGAGCTCCATGTCTCTTCCAAGGGGCATTAAAACCATCTTGTTAAGGTACTCTGAACTTCACGTCTCTTCCAATGGGCATTAAAACCGTCTTGTGAAGCTACTGTGACCTCCAACCCTCTTCCAAGGGGCATTAAAACAGTCTTGTTAAACTACTCTGAACTCCATGTCTCTTCCATAGGGCATTAAAACCGTCTTGTTAAGCTACTGTGACGTCCACCTCTCTTCCAAGGGGTATTAAAACCATCTTGTTAAGCTACTGTGACCTCCTCGTCTCTTTCAAGGGTCATTGATATTGTCTTTTTATTCGACTGCGACCTCCACCACTCTTCCAAGGGGCATTGATATTTTCTTTTTATTCCACTGAGACCTCCACGTCTCTTCCAAGGAGCATTAAAACCGTCTTGTTAAAACACTCTGAACTCCAGTCTCTTCCAAGGGGCATTAAAACCATCTTGTTAAGCTACTGTGACCTCCACGTCTCTTCCAAGGGGCATTAAAACCATCTTGTTAAGCTACTGTGACCTTCACGTCTCTTCAAAGGGGCATTGATATTGTATTTTTATTCCACTGCGACATCCACCACTCTTCCAAGGGGCATTGATATTGTCTTTTTATTCCACTGTAACCTCCACCACTCTTCCAAGAGTCATTGATATTGTCTTTTTTTTCCACTGCGACCTCCGCCACTCTTCCAACGGGCATTGATTTTGTCTTTTTATTCCACTGCAACCTCCACCACTCTTCTAAGGGGCATTGATATTGTCTTTTTATTCCACTATGACCTCCACCACTCTTCCAAGAGGCATTGATATTGTCTTTATATTCCACTGGGACCTCCACGTCTCTTCTAAGGGGATTTAAAACAGTCTTATTAAACCACTGGGACCTCCACGTCTTTTCCAACGGGCATTAAAACTGTCTTGTTAAAACACTCTGTATTCCACGTCTCTTCCAAGGGTCATTGATATTGTATTTTTATTCCACAGCGACCTCCACCACTCTTTCAAGGGGCATTGATATTGTCTTTTTATTCCACTGCGACCTCCACATCTCTTCCAAGATGCATTGATATTGTCTGTTTATTCCACTGCAACCTCCACCACTCTTCCAAGGGGCATTGATATTGTCTTTTTATTCCTCTGGGACCTCCACGTCTCTTCCAAGGGGATTTAAAACCATCTTGTTAGTCCACTGTGACCTCCACGTCTATTCCAAGGGGAATTAAAACCATCTTGTTAAGCTACTATGACCTCCACGTCTCTTCCAAGGGGCAATAAAACCATCTTGTTAAACCACTCTGAACTCCACGTCTCTTCCAAGGGGCATTAAAACAGTCTTGTTAACCTCCTGTGACCTCCACGTCTCTTCCAAGGGGCATTAAAACCGTCTTGTTAAACCACTCTGAACTCCACATCTCTTCCAAGACGCATTAAGATCGTCTTGTTAAGCTATTGTGACCTCCACGTCTCTTCCAAGGGTCATTGATATTGTCTTTTTATTCCACTGGGACCTCCACCACTCTTCCAAGGGGCATTGATATTGTCTTTTTATTCCACTGCTACCTCCACCACTCTTCCAAGGGGCATTGATATTGTCTTTTTATTCCACTGGGACCTCCACGTCTCTTCCAAGGGGCATTAAAACAGTCTTGTTTAACCAGTCTGAACTCCACGTCTCTTCCAAGGGGCATTAACACCATCTTGTTAAGCTACTGTGACCTCCACGTCTCTTCCAATGGGCATTAAAACCATCTTGTTATGCTACTGTGACCTCCACGTTTCTTCCAAGGGGCATTGATATTGTCTTTTTATTCCACTGCGACCTCCACCACTCTTCCAAGGGGCATTGATATTGTCTTTTTATTCCACTGTAACCTCCACCACTCTTCCAAGGGTCATTGATATTGTCTTTTTAATCCACTGCGAACTCCGCCACTCTTCCATCGGGCACTGATTTTGTCTTTTTATTCCACTGTAACCTCCACCACTCTTCCAAGGGGCATTGATATTATCTTTTTATTCCACTGCGACCTCCACCACTCTTCCAATGGTCATTGATATTGTCTTTTTATTCCAATGCGTCATCCACCACTCTTCCAAGGGGCATTGATATTGTCTTTTTATTCCACTGGGACCTCCACGTCTCTTCCAAGGGGCATTAAAACCATCTTGTTAAACCACTCTGAACTCCACGTCTCTTACAAGGGGCATTAAAACAATCTTGTTAAGCTACTGTGACCTCCACGTCTCTTCCAAGGGGCATTAAAAATGTCTTGTTAAGCTACTGTGACCTCCACGTCTCTTCCAAGGGGCATTAAAACTGTCGTGTTAAAGCACTCTGTACTCCACGTCTCTTCCAAGGGTCAGTGATATTGTCTTTTTATTCCTCTGCGACCTCCACCACTCTTCCAAGATGCATTGATATTGTCTTTTCTTTTTATTCCACTGCAACCTCCACCACTCTTCCAAGGGGCATTGATATTGTCTTTTTATTCCACTGGGACCTCCACGTCTCTTCCAAGAGGATTTAAAACCATCTTGTTAAACCACTGTGACCTCCACGTCTATTCCAAGGGGCATTAAACCGTCTTGTTAAGCTACTATGACCTCCACGTCTCTTCCAAGGCGCATTAAAACCATCTTGTTAAACCACTCTGAACTCCACGTCTCTTCCAAGGGGCATTGAAACCGTCTTGTTAAACCACTCTGAACTCCACATCTCTTCCAAGAGGCATTAAAATCGTCTTTTTAAGCTACTGTGACCTCCACTTCTCTTCCAAGGGTCAGTGATATTGTCTATTTATTCCACTGGGACCTCCACCACTCTTCCAAGGGGCATTGATATTGTCTTTTTATTCCACTGCGACCTCCACCACTCTTCCAAGGGGCATTGATATTGTCTTTTTATTCCACTGGGACCTCCATGTCTCTTCCAAGGGGCATTAAAACAGTCTTGTTAAACCAGTCTGAACTCCAAGTCTTTACCAAGGGGCAGTAAAATCGTCATGTTAAGCTACTGTGACCTCCATGTTTCTTCCAAGGGGCATTAAAATCTTCTTGTTAAGCTACTGTGACCTCCACGTCTTTTCCAAGGGACATTGATATTTTCTTTTTATTCCACTGCGACCTCCACCACTCTTCCAATTGGCATTAATTGTATTTTTATTCCACTGTAACCTCCACCACTCTTCCAAGGATCATTGATATTGTCTTTTTATTCCAATGGTACCTCCACGTGTCTTCCAAGTGGCTTTAAAACTGTCTTGTTAAGCTACTGTGACCTCCACATCTCTTCCAATGGGCATTAAAACCATCTTGTTATGCTACTGTGACCTCCACGTCTCTTCCAAGGGGCATTGATATTGTCTTTTTATTCCACTGGGACCTCCTCGTCTCTTCCAAGGGGCATTAAAACCATCTTGTTAAACCACTCTGAGCTCCACCACTCTTCCAAGGGGCATTAAATCCGTCTTGTTAAACTGCTCTGAACTCCACGTCTCTTCCAAAGGGCATTAAAACCGTCTTCTTAACTACTGTGACCTCCACCTCTCTTCCAAGGGGCATTAAAACCATCTTGCTAAGCTACTGTGACCTCCTCGTCTCTTCCAAGGGTCATTGATTTTGTCTTTTTATTCCAGTGGGACCTCCACCACTCTTCCAAGGGGAATTGATATTGTCTTTTTATTCCACTGAGACCTCCACCACTCTTCCAAAGGGCATTGATATTTTCTTTTTATTCCACTGGGACCTCAACTTCTCTTCCAAGGGTCATTAAAACCGTCTTGTTAAAACACTCTGAACTCCAAGTCTCTTCCAAGGGGCATTAAAACTGTCTTGTTAAGTTACTGTGACCTCCACGTCTCTTCCAAGGGGCATTGATATTGTCTTTTTGTTCCACTGCGACCTCCACCACTCTTCCAAGGGGAATTGATATTGTCTTTTTATTCCACTTAGACCTCCACCACTCTTCCAAGGGGCGTTGATATTTTCTTTTTAATCCACTGGGACCTCCACGTCTCTTCCAAGGGGCAATCAAACCGTCTTGTTAAAACACTCTGAACTCCAAGTCTCTTCTAAAGGGCATTCAAACCATCTTGTTAAGCTACTGTGACCTCCACGTCTCTTCCAAGGGGCATTAAAACCATCTTGTTAAGCTACTGTTACCTCCACATCTCTTCCAAGGGGCATTGATATTGTCTTTTTATTCCACTGTAACCTCCACCACTCTTCCAAGGGTCATTGATATTGTCGTTTTATTCCACTGTGACCTCCGCCACTCTTCCAACATGCAATGATTTTGTCTTTTTATTCCACTGTAACGTCCACCACTCTTCCAAGTGGCATTGATATTGTCTTTTTATTCCACTGCGACCTCCACCACTCTTCCAGGGGTCATTGATATTGTCTTTTTATTCCACTGCGACTTCCACCACTCTTCCAAGGGACACTGATATTGTCTTTTTATTCCACTGGGACCTCCACGTCTCTTCCAAGGGGCATTAAAACCATCTTGTTAAACCACTCTGAACTCCACGACTCTTCCAAGGGGCATTAAAACAATCTTGTTAAGCTACTGTGACCTCCACGTCTCTTCCAAGGGGCATTAAAACCGTCATGTTAAACTACTCTAAACTCCACGTCTCTTTCAAGGGGCAATAAAACCATCTTGTTAAGCTACTGTGACCTCCACGTCTCTTCCAACGGGCATTAAAACCGTCTTGTTAAGCCACTGTGATCTCCATGTCTCTTCCAAGGGTCGTTGATATTGACTTATTATTCCAGTGGGACTTCCAACACTCTTCCAAGGGGCATTGATATTGTCTTTTTATTCAACTGCGATCTCCACTACTCTTCCAAGGGGCATTGATATTGTCTTTTTATTCCACTGGGTCCTCCACGTCTCTTCCAAGGGGCATTAAAACTGTCTTGTTAAAACACTCTGTACTCCACGTCTCTTCCAAGGGTCTTTGATATTGTCTTTTTATTCCACTGCGAGCTCCACCACTCTTCCAAGGGGCATTGATATTGTCTTTTTATTCCACTGGGAACTCAATCACTCTTCCAAGGGGCATTGATATTGTCTTTTTATTCAACTGCGACCTCCACGTCTCTTCCAAGGGGTCATTGGTATTGACTTTTTATTCCACTGGGACCTCCACGTCTCTTCCAATGGGCATTAAAACTGTCTTGTTAAAACACTCTGTACTCCACATCTCTTCCAAGGGTCATTGATATTGTCTTTTTATTCACTGCGACCTCCACCACTCTTCCAAGGGGCATTGATATTGTCTTTTTATTCCACTGCAACCTCCACCACTCTTCCAAGAGGCATTGATGTTGTCTTTTTATTCCACTGCAACCTCCACCACTCTTCCAAGGATCATTGATATTGTCTTTTTATTCCAATGGGACCTCCACGTCTCTTCCAAGGGGCATTAAAACCGTCTTGTTAAGCTACTGTGACCTCCACGTCTCTTCCAATGGGCATTTAAACTATCTTGTTATGCTACTGTGACCTCCACGTCTATTCCAAGGGGCATTGATATTGTCTTTTTATTCCACTGCGACCTCCACTACTCTTCCAAGGGGCATTGATAGTCTTTTTATTCCACTGTAACCTCCACCACTCTTCCAAAGGTCACTGATATTGTCTTTTTATGCCACTGCGACTTCCACCACTCTTCCAAGGGGCATTGATATTGTCTTTTTATTCCACTGAGACCTCCACCACTCTTCCAAGGGGCATTGATATTTTCTTTCTATTCCACTGGGACCTCCACGTCTCTTCCAAGGGGCATTAAAACAGTCTTGTTAAACTACTCTGAACTCCACGTCTCTACAAAAGGGCATTAAAACCGTCTTGTTAAGCTACTGTGATCTCCATATCTCTTCCTAGGGGCATTAAAACCATCTTGTTAAGCTACTGTGACCTCCTCGTCTCTTCCAAGGGTCATTGATATTGTCTTTTTATTCCAGTGGGACCTCCACCACTCTTCGAAGGTGAATTGATATTGTCTTTTTATTCCACTGAGACCTCCACCACTCTTCCAAGGGGCATTGATATTTTCTTTCTATTCCACTGGGACCTCCACGTCTCTTCCAAGGGGCATTAAAACAGTCTTGTTAAAAAACTCTGAACTCCATTTCTCTTCCAAGGGGCATTCAAACCGTCTTGTTAAGCTACTGTGACCTCCACGTCTCTTCCAAGGGGCAATGATATTGTCTTTTTATTCAACTGCGACCTCCACCATTCTTCCAAGGGGCATTGATATTGTCTTTTTAATTCCACTGTAACCTCCACCACTCTTCCAAGGGTCATTGATATTGTCTTTTTATTCCACTGCGACCTCCACCACTCTTCCAAGGGTCATTGATATTATCTTTTTATTCCACTGCGACTTCCACCACTCTTTCAAGGGGCATTAATATTGTCTTTTTATTCCACTGGGACCTCCACCACTCTTCCAAGGGGCATTGATATTGTCTTTTTATTCAACTGCGACCTCCACTACTCTTCCAAGGGGCATTGATATTGTCTTTTTATTCCACTGCGACCTCCACCACTCTTCCAAGGGGCATTGATAGTCTTTTTATTCCACTGTAACCTCCACCACTCTTCCAAGAGTCATTGATATTGTCTTTTTATTCCACTGCGACTTCCACCACTCTTCCAAGGGGCATTGATAGTGTCTTTTTATTCCACTGGGACCTACACGTCTCTTCCAAGGGGCATTAAAACCATCTTGTTAAACCACTCTGAGCTCCATGTCTCTTCCAAGGGGCATTAAAACCATCTTCTTAAGGTACTCTGAACTTCACGTCTCTTCCAATGGGCATTAAAACCGTCTTGTGAAGCTACTGTGACCTCCACCCCTCTTCCAAGGAGCATTAAAACAGTCTTGTTAAACTACTCTGAACTCCATGTCTCTTCCATAGGGCATTAAAACCGTCTTGTTAAGCTACTGTGACATCCACCTCTCTTCCAAGGGGCATTAAAACCATCTTGTTAAGCTACTGTGATCTCCTCGTCTCTTCCAAGGGTCATTGATATTGTCTTTTTATTCGACTGCGACCTCCACCACTCTTCCAAGGGGCATTGATATTTTCTTTTTATTCCACTGAGACCTCCACGTCTCTTCCAAGGGGCATTAAAACCGTATTGTTAAAACACTCTGAACTCCAAGTCTCTTCCAAGGGGCATTAAAACCATCTTGTTAAGCTACTGTGACCTTCACGTCTCTTCAAAGGGGCATTGATATTGTATTTTTATTCCACTGCGACATCCACCACTCTTCCAAGGGGCATTGATATTGTCTTTTTATTCCACTGTAACCTCCACCACTCTTCCAAGAGTCATTGATATTGTCTTTTTTTTCCACTGCGACCTCCGCCACTCTTCCAACGGGCATTGATTTTGTCTTTTTATTCCACTGCAACCTCCACCACTCTTCTAAGGGGCATTGATATTGTCTTTTTATTCCACTACGACCTCCACCACTCTTCCAAGAGGCATTGATATTGTCTTTATATTCCACTGGGACCTCCACGTCTCTTCTAAGGGGATTTAAAACAGTCTTATTAAACCACTGGGACCTCCACGTCTTTTCCAACGGGCATTAAAACTGTCTTGTTAAAACACTCTGTACTCCACGTCTCTTCCAAGGGTCATTGATATTGTATTTTTATTCCACAGCGACCTCCACCACTCTTTCAAGGGGCATTGATATTGTCTTTTTATTCCACTGCGACCTCCACATCTCTTCCAAGAGGCATTGATATTGTCTGTTTATTCCACTGCAACCTCCACCACTCTTCCAAGGGGCATTGATATTGTCTTTTTATTCCTCTGGGACCTCCACGTCTCTTCCAAGGGGATTTAAAACCATCTTGTTAGTCCACTGTGACCTCCACGTCTATTCCAAGGGGAATTAAAACCGTCTTGTTAAGCTACTATGACCTCCACGTCTCTTCCAAGGGGCAATAAAACCATCTTGTTAAACCACGCTGAACTCCACGTCTCTTCCAAGGGGCATTAAAACCGTCTTGTTAAACCACTCTGAACTCCACATCTCTTCCAAGAGGCATTAAGATCGTCTTGTTAAGCTATTGTGACCTCCACGTCTATTCCAAGGGTCATTGATATTGTCTTTTTATTCCACTGGGACCTCCACCACTCTTCCAAGGGGCATTGATATTGTCTTTTTATTCCACTTCTACCTCCACCACTCTTCCAAGGGGCATTGATATTGTCTTTTTATTCCACTGGGACCTCCACGTCTCTTCCAAGGGGCATTAAAACAGTCTTGTTTAACCAGTCTGAACTCCATGTCTCTACCAAGGGGCATTAACACCATCTTGTTAAGCTACTGTGACCTCCACGTCTCTTCCAATGGGCATTAAAACCATCTTGTTATGCTACTGTGACCTCCACGTCTCTTCCAAGGGGCATTGATATTGTCTTTTTATTCCACTGCGACCTCCACCACTCTTCCAAGGGGCATTGATATTGTCTTTTTATTCCACTGTAACCTCCACCACTCTTCCAAGGGTCATTGATATTGTCTTTTTAATCCACTGCGAACTCCGCCACTCTTCCATCGGGCACTGATTTTGTCTTTTTATTCCACTGTAACCTCCACCACTCTTCCAAGGGGCATTGATATTATCTTTTTATTCCACTGCGACCTCCACCACTCTTCCAAGGGTCATTGATATTGTCTTTTTATTCCACTGCGTCATCCACCACTCTTCCAAGGGGCATTGATATTGTCTTTTTATTCCACTGGGACCTCCACGTCTCTTCCAAGGGGCATTAAAACCATCTTGTTAAACCACTCTGAACTCCACGTCTCTTCCAAGGGGCATTAAAACAATCTTGTTAAGCTACTGTGACCTCCACGTCTCTTCCAAGGGGCATTAAAAATGTCTTGTTAAGCTACTGTGACCTCCACGTCTCTTCCAAGGGGCATTAAAACTGTCGTGTTAAAGCACTCTGTACTCCACGTCTCTTCCAAGGGTCATTGATATTGTCTTTTTATTCCACTGCGACCTCCACCACTCTTCCAAGAGGCATTGATATTGTCTTTTTATTCCACTGCAACCTCCACCACTCTTCCAAGGGGCATTGATATTGTCTTTTTATTCCACTGGGACCTCCACGTCTCTTCCAAGAGGATTTAAAACCATCTTGTTAAACCACTGTGACCTCCACGTCTATTCCAAGGGGCATTAAACCGTCTTGTTAAGCTACTATGACCTCCACGTCTCTTCCAAGGCGCATTAAAACCATCTTGTTAAACCACTCTGAACTCCACGTCTCTTCCAAGGGGCATTGAAACCGTCTTGTTAAACCACTCTGAACTCCACATCTCTTCCAAGAGGCATTAAAATCGTTTTTTTAAGCTACTGTGACCTCCACTTCTCTTCCAAGGGTCATTGATATTGTCTATTTATTCCACTGGGACCTCCACCACTCTTCCAAGGGGCATTGATATTGTCTTTTTATTCCACTGCGACCTCCACCACTCTTCCAAGGGGCATTGATATTGTCTTTTTATTCCACTGGGACCTCCATGTCTCTTCCAAGGGGCATTAAAACAGTCTTGTTAAACCAGTCTGAACTCCAAGTCTTTACCAAGGGGCATTAAAATCGTCATGTTAAGCTACTGTGACCTCCATGTTTCTTCCAAGGGGCATTAAAATCGTCTTGTTAAGCTACTGTGACCTCCACGTCTTTTCCAAGGGACATTGATATTTTCTTTTTATTCCACTGCGACCTCCACCACTCTTCCAATTGGCATTAATTGTATTTTTATTCCACTGTAACCTCCACCACTCTTCCAAGGATCATTGATATTGTCTTTTTATTCCAATGGGACCTCCACGTGTCTTCCAAGGGGCTTTAAAACCGTCTTGTTAAGCTACTGTGACCTCCACATCTCTTCCAATGGGCATTAAAACCATCTTGTTATGCTACTGTGACCTCCACGTCTCTTCCAAGGGGCATTGATATTGTCTTTTTATTCCACTGGGACCTCCTCGTCTCTTCCAAGGGGCATTAAAACCATCTTGTTAAACCACTCTGAGCTGCACCACTCTTCCAAGGGGCATTAAATCCGTCTTGTTAAACTGCTCTGAACTCCACGTCTCTTCCAAAGGGCATTAAAACCGTCTTCTTAAGCTACTGTGACCTCCAAATCTCTTCCAAGGGGCATTAAAACCATCTTGCTAAGCTACTGTGACCTCCTCGTCTCTTCCAAGGGTCATTGATTTTGTCTTTTTATTCCAGTGGGACCTCCACCACTCTTCCAAGGGGAATTGATATTGTCTTTTTATTCCACTGAGACCTCCACCACTCTTCCAAAGGGCATTGATATTTTCTTTTTATTCCACTGGGACCTCAACTTCTCTTCCAAGGGTCATTAAAACCGTCTTGTTAAAACACTCTGAACTCCAAGTCTCTTCCAAGGGGCATTAAAACTGTCTTGTTAAGTTACTGTGACCTCCACGTCTCTTCCAAGGGGCATTGATATTGTCTTTTTGTTCCACTGCGACCTCCACCACTCTTCCAAGGGGAATTGATATTGTCTTTTTATTCCACTTAGACCTCCACCACTCTTCCAAGGGGCGTTGATATTTTCTTTTTAATCCACTGGGACCTCCACGTCTCTTCCAAGGGGCAATCAAACCGTCTTGTTAAAACACTCTGAACTCCAAGTCTCTTCTAAAGGGCATTCAAACCATCTTGTTAAGCTACTGTGACCTCCACGTCTCTTCCAAGGGGCATTAAAACCATCTTGTTAAGCTACTGTGACCTCCATATCTCTTCCAAGGGGCACTGATATTGTCTTTTTATTCCACTGTAACCTCCACCACTCTTCCAAGGGTCATTGATATTGTCGTTTTATTCCACTGTGACCTCCGCCACTCTTCCAACATGCATTGATTTTGTCTTTTTATTCCACTGTAACGTCCAGCACTCTTCCAAGTGGCATTGATATTGTCTTTTTATTCCACTGCGACCTCCACCACTCTTCCAGGGGTCATTGATATTGTCTTTTTATTCCACTGCGACTTCCACCACTCTTCCAAGGGACACTGATATTGTCTTTTTATTCCACTGGGACCTCCACGTCTCTGACAAGGGGCATTAAAACCATCTTGTTAAACCACTCTGAACTCCACGACTCTTCCAAGGGGCATTAAAACAATCTTGTTAAGCTACTGTGACCTCCACGTCTCTTCCAAGGGGCATTAAAACCGTCATGTTAAACTACTCTAAACTCCACGTCTCTTTCAAGGGGCAATAAAACCATCTTGTTAAGCTACTGTGACCTCCACGTCTCTTCCAACGGGCATTAAAACCGTCTTGTTAAGCCACTGTGATCTCCATGTCTCTTCCAAGGGTCGTTGATATTGACTTATTATTCCAGTGGGACTTCCAACACTCTTCCAAGGGGCATTGATATTGTCTTTTTATTCAACTGCGATCTCAACTACTCTTCCAATGGGCATTGATATTGTCTTTTTATTCCACTGGGTCCTCCACGTCTCTTCCAAGGGGCATTAAAACTGTCTTGTTAAAACACTCTGTACTCCACGTCTCTTCCAAGGGTCTTTGATATTGTCTTTTTATTCCACTGCGAGCTCCACCACTCTTCCAAGGGGCATTGATATTGTCTTTTTATTCCACTGGGAACTCAATCACTCTTCCAAGGGGCATTGATATTGTCTTTTTATTCAACTGCGACCTCCACGTCTCTTCCAAGGGGTCATTGGTATTGACTTTTTATTCCACTGGGACCTCCACGTCTCTTCCAATGGGCATTAAAACTGTCTTGTTAAAACACTCTGTACTCCACGTCTCTTCCAAGGGTCATTGATATTGTCTTTTTATTCACTGCGACCTCCACCACTCTTCCAAGGGGCATTGATATTGTCTATTTATTCCACTGGGACCTCCACCACTCTTCCAAGAGGCATTGATGTTGTCTTTTTATTCCACTGCAACCTCCACCACTCTTCCAAGGATCATTGATATTGTCTTTTTATTCCAATGGGACCTCCACGTCTCTTCCAAGGGGCATTAAAACCGTCTTGTTAAGCTACTATGGCCTCCACGTCTCTTCCAAGGGGCATTGATATTGTCTTTTTATTCCACTGCGACCTCCACCACTCTTCCAAGAGGCATTGATATTGTCTTTTTATTCCACTGCAACCTCCACCACTCTTCCAAGGGGCATTGATATTGTCTTTTTATTCCACTGGGACCTCCACGTCTCTTCCAAGGGGATTTAAAACCATCTTGTTAAATCACTGTGACCTCTACGTCTATTCCAAGGGGCATTAAAACCGTCTTGTTTAGCTACTATGACCTCCACGTCTCTTCCAAGGGGCATTAAAACCATCTTGTTAAACCACTCTGAACTCCACGTCTCTTCCAAGGGGCATTAAAACCGTCTTTTAAAGCTACTGTGACCTCCACGTCTCTTCCAAGGGGAATTAAAACCATCTTGTTAAACCACTCTGAACTCCAGATCTCTTCCAAGAGGCATAAAAATCGTCTTGTTAAGCTACAGTGACCTCCACGTCTCTTCCAACGGGCATTAAAACCGTCTTGTTAAGCTACTGTGACCTCCACTTCTCTTCCAAGGGTCATTGATATTGACTTTTTATTCCACTGGGACTTCCAACACTCTTCAAAAGGGCATTGATATTGTCTTTTTATTCAACTGTGACCTCCATTACTCTTCCAAGGGGCATTGATATTGTTTTTTTATTCCACTGGGACCTACACGTCTCTTCCAAGGGGCATTAAAACTGTCTTGTTAAAACCCTCTGTACTCCACGTCTCTTCCAAGGTTCATTGATATTGTCTTTTTATTCCACTGCGACCTCCACCACTCTTCCAAGGGGCATTGATATTGTCTTTTTATTCCACTGCGACCTCCAACACTTTTCCAAGAGGCATTGATGTTGTCTTTTTATTCCACTGCAACCTCCACTACTCTTCCAAGGATCATTGATATTGTTTTTTTATTCCAATGGGACCTCCACGTCTCTTCCAAGGGGCATTAAAACCATCTTGTTAAGCTACTGTGACCTCCACGTCTCTTCCAATGGGCATTAAAACCATCTTGTTATGCTACTGTGACCTCCACGTCTCTTCCAAGGGGCATTGATATTGTCTTTTTATTGTACTGCGACCTCCACCACTCTTCCAAGGGACATTGATAGTCTTTTTATTCCACTGTAACCTCCACCACTCTTCCAAGGGTCATTGATATTGTCTTTTTATTCCACTGCAACATCCACTACTCTTCCAAGGATCATTGATATTGTTTTTTTATTCCAATGGGACCTCCACGTCTCTTCCAATGGGCATTAAAACCGTCTTGTTAAGCTACTGTGACCTCCACCCCTCTTCCAAGGGGCATTGATTTTGTCTTTTTATTCCACGGTAACCTCCACCACTCTTTCAAGGGGCATTGATATTGTCTTTTTATTCCACTGCGACCTCCACCACTCTTCCATGGGTCATTGATATTGTCTTTTTATTCCACTGCGACTTCCATCACTCTTCCAAGGGGCATTGATATTGTCTTTTTATTCCACTTGTACCTCCACGTCTCTTCCAAGGGGCATTAAAACCATCTTGGTAAACAACTCTGAGCTCCACATCTCTTCCAAGGGGCATTAAAACCATCTTGTTAAGCTACTGTGACCTCCACGTCTTTTCCAAGGGGCATTAAAACCATCTTGTTAAGCTACTGTGACCTCCTCGTCTCTTCCAAGTGTCATTGATATTGTCTTTTTATTCCAGTGGGACCTCCACCACTCTTCCAAGGGGATTTGATATTGTCTTTTTATTCCACTGAGACCTCCACTACTTTTCCAAAGGGCATTGATATTTTCTTTTTATTCCACTGGGACATCCACGACTCTTCCAAGGGGCATTAAAACTGTCTTGTTAAAACACTCTAAACTTCAAGTCTCTTCCAAGGGGCATTAAAACCGTCTTGTTAAGCTACTGTGACCTCCAAGTCTCTTTCAAGGCGCATTAAAACCATCTTGTTAAGCTACTGTGACCTCCACGTCTCTTCCAAGGGGCATTGATATTGTCTTTATATTCCACTGGGACCTCCACGTCTCTTCCAAGGGGATTTAAAACCATCTTGTTAAACCACTGTGACCTCCACGTCTATTCCAAGGGGCATTAAAACCGTCTTGTTAAGCTACTATGACCTCCACGTCTCTTCCAAGGGACATTAAAACCATCTTGTTAAACCACTCTGAACTCCACGTCTCTTCCAAGGGGTATTAAAACCATCTTGTTAAGCTACTGTGACCTCCACGTCTCTTCCAAGGGTCATTGATATTGTCTTTTTATTCCACTGCGACCTCCACCACTCTTCCAAGGGGCATTGATATTGTCTTTTTACTCCACTGTAACCTCCACCACTCTTCCAAGGGTCATTGATATTGTCTATTTATTCCACTGCGACCTCCGCCACTCTTCCAACGGGCATTGATTTTGTCTTTTTATTCCACTGTAATCTTCACCACTTTTCCAAGGGGCATTGATATTGTCTTTTTATTCCACTGCGACCTCCACCACTCTTCCAAGGGTCATTGATATTGTCTTTTTATTCCACTGCGACTTCCACCACTCTTCCAAGGGACATTGATATTGACTTTTTATTCCACTGGGACCTCCACGTCTCTTCCAAGGGGCATTAAAACCATCTTGTGAAACTACTCTGAACTCCACGTCTCTTCCAAGGGGCATTAAAACAATCTTGTTAAGCTCCTGTGACCTCCACGTCTCTTACAAGGGGCATTTAAACTGTCATGTTAAACTACTCTAAACTCTACGTCTCTTCCAAGGGGCATTAAAACCGTCTTGTTAAGCTACTGTGACCTCCACGTCTCTTCCAAGGGGCATTAAAACCGTCTTTTTAAGCTACTGTGACCTCCACGTCTCTTCCATGGGTCATTGATATTGTATTTTTATTCCACTGGGACTTCCAAAACTCTTCCAAGGGGCATTGATATTGTCTTTTTTTTCAACTGCGACCTCCACTACTCTTCCAAGGGGCATTGATATTGTCTTTTTATTCCACTGGAACCTCCACGTCTCTTCCAAGGGGCATTAAAACTGTCTTGTTAAAACACTCTGTACTCCACGTCTCTTCCAAGGGTCATTGATATTGTCTTTTTATTCCTCTGCGACCTCCACCACTCTTCCAAGGGGCATTGATATTGTCATTTTATTCCACGGCGACCTCCACCACTCTTCCAAGAGGCATTGATATTGTCTTTTTATTCCATTACTACCTTCACCACTCTTCCAAGGGGCATTGATATTGTCTTTTTATTCCACTGGGACCTCCACATCTATTCCAAGGGGATTTAAAACCATCTTGTTAAACCACTGTGACCTCCACGTCTATTCCAAGGGGCATTAAAACCGTCTTGTTAAGCTACTATGACCTCCACGTCTCTTCCAAGGGGCATTAAAACCATCTTGATAAACCACTCTGAACTCCACGTCTCTTCCAAGGGGCATTAAAAGCGTCTTGTTAAGCTACTGTGACCTCCATGTCTCTTCCAAGGGTCATTGATATTTTCATTTTATTCCACTGGGACCTCCACGTCTCTTCCAAGGGGCATTAAAACTGTCGTGTTAAGCTACTGTGACCTCCACGTTTCTCTCAAGGGACATTAAAACCGTCTTGTTAAGCTACTGTGACCTCCACGTCTCTTCCAAGGGGCATTGATATTGTCTTTTAATTCCACTGGGACCTCCACGACTCTTCCAACGGGCATTAAAACAGTCTTGTTAAAACACTCTGTACTCCACGTCTCTTCCAAGGGGCCTTAAAACAATCTTGTTAAGCTACTGTGACCTCCACGTCTCTTCCAAGGGGCATTAAAACCGTCATGTTAAACTACTCTAAACTCCACGTCTCTTCCAAGGGGCATTAAAACCGTCTTGTTAAGCTACTGTGTCCTCCACGTCTCTTCCAAGGAGCATTAAAACAGTCTTGTTAAGCTACTGTGACCTCCACGTCTCTTCCAAGGGTCATTGATATTGTCTTTTTATTCCACTGGGACCTCCAGAACTCTTCCAAGTGGCATTGATTTTGTCTTTTTATTCAACTGCGACCTCCACTACTCTTCCAAGGGGCATTGATATTGTCTTTTTATTCCACTGGGACCTCCACTTCTCTTCCAAGGGGCATTAAAACCATCTTGTTAAACCACTCTGAGCTCCGCGTCTCTTCCAAGGGGCATTAAAACCATCTTGTTAAAGTACTCTGAACTCCACGTCTCTTCCAATGGGCATTAAAACCGTCTTGTTAAGCTACTGTGACCTCCACCCCTCTTCCAAAGGGCATTAAAACCATCTTGTTAAACTACTCTGAACTCCACGTCTCTTCCAAAGGGCATTAAAACTGTCTTGTTAAGCTACTGTGACCTCCACGTCTCTTCCAAGGGGCATTAAAACTGTCTTGTTAAAACACTCTGTACTCCCCGTCTCTTCCAAGAGGCATTGATATTGTCTTTTTATTCCACTGCGACCTCCACCACTCTTCCAAGGGGCATTGATATTGTCTTTTTATTCCACTGCGACCTCCACGTCTCTTCCAAGGGGCATTAAACCATCTTGTTAAACCACTCTGAACTCCAAGTCTCTTCCAAGGGGCATTAAAACAATCTTGTTAAGCTACTGTGACCTCCACGTCTCTTCCAAGGGGCATTTAAACCGTCATGTTAAACTACTCTAAACTCCAATTCTCTTCCAAGGGGCATTAAAACCGTCTTGTTAAGCTACCTTGACCTCCACGTCTCTTCCAAGGGGCATTAAAACCGTCTTGTTAAGTTACTGTGACCTCCACGTCTCTTCCATGGGTCATTGATATTGTCTTTTTATTCCACTGGGACTTCCAAAACTCTTCCAAAGGGCATTGATATTTTCTTTTTATTCCACTGGGACATCCACGTCTCTTCCAAGGGGCATTAAAACTGTCTTGTTAAAACACTCTGAACTTCAAGTCTCTTCCAAGGGGCATTAAAACCGTCTTCTTAAGCTACTGTGACCTCCAAGTCTCTTTCAAGGCGCATTCAAACCATCTTGTTAAGCTACTGTGACCTCCACGTCTCTTCCAAGGGGCATTGATATTGTCTTTATATTCCACTGGGACCTCCACGTCTCTTCCAAGGGGATTTAAAACCATCTTGTTAAACCACTGTGACCTCCACGTCTATTCCAAGGGGCATTAAAACCGTCTTGTTAAGCTACTATGACCTCCACGTCTCTTCCAAGGGACATTAAAACCATCTTGTTAAACCACTCTGAACTCCACGTCTCTTCCAAGGGGTATTAAAACCATCTTGTTAAGCTACTGTGACCTCCACGTCTCTTCCAAGGGTCATTGATATTGTCTTTTTATTCCACTGCGACCTCCACCACTCTTCCAAGGGGCATTGATATTGTCTTTTTACTCCACTGTAACCTCCACCACTCTTCCAAGGGTCATTGATATTGTCTATTTATTCCACTGCGACCTCCGCCACTCTTCCAACGGGCATTGATTTTGTCTTTTTATTCCACTGTAATCTTCACCACTTTTCCAAGGGGCATTGATATTGTCTTTTTATTCCACTGCGACCTCCACCACTCTTCCAAGGGTCATTGATATTGTCTTTTTATTCCACTGCGACTTCCACCACTCTTCCAAGGGACATTGATATTGACTTTTTATTCCACTGGGACCTCCACGTCTCTTCCAAGGGGCATTAAAACCATCTTGTGAAACTACTCTGAACTCCACGTCTCTTCCAAGGGGCATTAAAACAATCTTGTTAAGGTCCTGTGACCTCCACGTCTCTTACAAGGGGCATTTAAACTGTCATGTTAAACTACTCTAAACTCTACGTCTCTTCCAAGGGGCATTAAAACCGTCTTGTTAAGCTACTGTGACCTCCACGTCTCTTCCAAGGGGCATTAAAACCGTCTTTTTAAGCTACTGTGACCTCCACGTCTCTTCCATGGGTCATTGATATTGTATTTTTATTCCACTGGGACTTCCAAAACTCTTCCAAGGGGCATTGATATTGTCTTTTTTTTCAACTGCGACCTCCACTACTCTTCCAAGGGGCATTGATATTGTCTTTTTATTCCACTGGAACCTCCACGTCTCTTCCAAGGGGCATTAAAACTGTCTTGTTAAAACACTCTGTACTCCACGTCTCTTCCAAGGGTCATTGATATTGTCTTTTTATTCCTCTGCGACCTCCACCACTCTTCCAAGGGGCATTGATATTGTCATTTTATTCCACGGCGACCTCCACCACTCTTCCAAGAGGCATTGATATTGTCTTTTTATTCCATTACTACCTTCACCACTCTTCCAAGGGGCATTGATATTGTCTTTTTATTCCACTGGGACCTCCACATCTCTTCCAAGGGGATTTAAAACCATCTTGTTAAACCACTGTGACCTCCACGTCTATTCCAAGGGGCATTAAAACCGTCTTGTTAAGCTACTATGACCTCCACGTCTCTTCCAAGGGGCATTAAAACCATCTTGTTAAACCACTCTGAACTCCACGTCTCTTCCAAGGGGCATTAAAAGCGTCTTGTTAAGCTACTGTGACCTCCATGTCTCTTCCAAGGGTCATTGATATTTTCATTTTATTCCACTGGGACCTCCACGTCTCTTCCAAGGGGCATTAAAACTGTCGTGTTAAGCTACTGTGACCTCCACGTTTCTCTCAAGGGACATTAAAACCGTCTTGTTAAGCTACTGTGACCTCCACGTCTCTTCCAAGGGGCATTGATATTGTCTTTTAATTCCACTGGGACCTCCACGACTCTTCCAACGGGCATTAAAACAGTCTTGTTAAAACACTCTGTACTCCACGTCTCTTCCAAGGGGCCTTAAAACAATCTTGTTAAGCTACTGTGACCTCCACGTCTCTTCCAAGGGGCATTAAAACCGTCATGTTAAACTACTCTAAACTCCACGTCTCTTCCAAGGGGCATTAAAACCGTCTTGTTAAGCTACTGTGTCCTCCACGTCTCTTCCAAGGAGCATTAAAACAGTCTTGTTAAGCTACTGTGACCTCCACGTCTCTTCCAAGGGTCATTGATATTGTCTTTTTATTCCACTGGGACCTCCAGAACTCTTCCAAGTGGCATTGATTTTGTCTTTTTATTCAACTGCGACCTCCACTACTCTTCCAAGGGGCATTGATATTGTCTTTTTATTCCACTGGGACCTCCACTTCTCTTCCAAGGGGCATTAAAACCATCTTGTTAAACCACTCTGAGCTCCGCGTCTCTTCCAAGGGGCATTAAAATCATCTTGTTAAAGTACTCTGAACTCCACGTCTCTTCCAATGGGCATTAAAACCGTCTTGTTAAGCTACTGTGACCTCCACCCCTCTTCCAAAGGGCATTAAAACCATCTTGTTAAACTACTCTGAACTCCACGTCTCTTCCAAAGGGCATTAAAACTGTCTTGTTAAGCTACTGTGACCTCCACGTCTCTTCCAAGGGGCATTAAAACTGTCTTGTTAAAACACTCTGTACTCCCCGTCTCTTCCAAGAGGCATTGATATTGTCTTTTTATTCCACTGCGACCTCCACCACTCTTCCAAGGGGCATTGATATTGTCTTTTTATTCCACTGCGACCTCCACGTCTCTTCCAAGGGGCATTAAACCATCTTGTTAAACCACTCTGAACTCCAAGTCTCTTCCAAGGGGCATTAAAACAATCTTGTTAAGCTACTGTGACCTCCACGTCTCTTCCAAGGGGCATTTAAACCGTCATGTTAAACTACTCTAAACTCCAATTCTCTTCCAAGGGGCATTAAAACCGTCTTGTTAAGCTACCTTGACCTCCACGTCTCTTCCAAGGGGCATTAAAACCGTCTTGTTAAGCTACTGTGACCTCCACGTCTCTTCCATGGGTCATTGATATTGTCTTTTTATTCCACTGGGACTTCCAAAACTCTTCCAAAGGGCATTGATATTTTCTTTTTATTCCACTGGGACATCCACGTCTCTTCCAAGGGGCATTAAAACTGTCTTGTTAAAACACTCTGAACTTCAAGTCTCTTCCAAGGGGCATTAAAACCGTCTTCTTAAGCTACTGTGACCTCCAAATCTCTTTCAAGGCGCATTCAAACCATCTTGTTAAGCTACTGTGACCTCCACGTCTCTTCCAAGGGGCATTGATATTGTCTTTATATTCCACTGGGATCTCCACGTCTCTTCCAAGGGGATTTAAAACCATCTTGTTAAACCACTGTGACCTCCAAGTCTATTCCAAGGGGCATTAAAACCGTCTTGTTAAGCTACTATGGCCTCCACGTCTCTTCCAAGGGGCATTAAAACCATCTTGTTAAACCACTCTGAACTCCACGTCTTTTCCAAGGGGTATTAAAACCATCTTGTTAAGCTACTGTGACCTCCACGTCTCTTCCAAGGGTCATTGATATTGTCTTTTTATTCCACTGCGACCTCCACCACTCTTCCAAGGGGCATTGATATTGTCTTTTTACTCCACTGTAACCTCCACCACTCTTCCAAGGGTCATTGATATTGTGTTTTTATTCCACTGCGACCTCCGCCACTCTTCCAACGGGCATTGATTTTGTCTTTTTATTCCACTGTAATCTTCACCACTTTTCCAAGGGGCATTGATATTGTCTTTTCATTCCACTGCGACCTCCACCACTCTTCCAAGGGTCATTGATATTGTCTTTTTATTCCACTGCGACTTCCACCACTCTTCCAAGGGGCATTGATATTGTCTTTTTATTCCACTGGAAACTCCAGGTCTCTTCCAAGGGGCATTAAAACCATCTTGTTAAACTACTCTGAACTCCACGTCTCTTCCAAGGGGCATTAAAACTATCTTGTTAAGCTCCTGTGACCTCCACGTCTCTTCCAAGGGGCATTTAAACTGTCATGTTAAACTAATCTAAACTCTACATCTCTTCCAAGGGGCATTAAAACCGTCTTGTTAAGCTACTGTGACCTCCACGTCTCTTCCAAGGGGCATTAAAACCGTCTTTTTAAGCTACTGTGACCTCCACGTCTCTTCCATGTGTCATTGATATTGTATTTTTATTCGACTGGGACTTCCAAAACTCTTCCAAGGGGCATTGATATTGTCTTTTTTTTCAACTGCGACCTCCACTACTCTTCCAAGGGGCATTGATATTGTCTTTTTATTTAACTGGAACCTCCACGTCTCTACCTAGGGGCATTAAAACTGTCTTGTTAAAACACTCTGTACTCCACGTCTCTTCCAAGGGTCATTGATATTGTCTTTTTATTCCTCTGCGACCTCCACCACTCTTCCAAGGGGCATTGATATTGTCTTTTTATTTAACTGCGACCTCCACCACTCTTCCAAGAGGCATTGATATTGTCTTTTTTTCCATTGCTACCTCCACCACTCTTCCAAGGGGCATTGATATTGTCTTTTTATTCCACTGGGACCTCCACATCTCTTCCAAGGGGATTTAAAACCATCTTGTTAAACCACTGTGACCTCCACGTCTATTCCAAGGGGCATTAAAACCGTCTTGTTAAGCTACTATGACCTCCACGTCTCTTCCAAGGGGCATTAAAACCATCTTGTTAAACCACTCTGAACTCCACGTCTCTTCCAAGGGGCATTAAAACCGTCTTGTTAAGCTACTGTGACCTCCACGTCTCTTCCAAGGGTCATTGATATTTTCTTTTTATTCCACTGGGACCTCCACGTCTCTTCCAAGGCGCATTAATATAGTCTTGTTAAACCAGTCTGAACTCCAAGTCTCTTCCAAGGGGCATTAAAACTGTCGTGTTAAGCTACTGTGACCTCCACGTTTCTTTCAAGGGACATTAAAACCGTCTTGTTAAGCTACTGTGACCTCCACGTCTCTTCCAAGGGGCATTGATATTGTCTTTTAATTCCACTTGGACCTCCACGACCCTTCCAACGGGCATTAAAACAGTCTTGTTAAAACACTCTGTGCTCCACGTCTCTTCCAAGGGGCCTTAAAACAATCTTGTTAAGCTACTGTGATCTCCACGTCTCTTCCAAGGGGCATTAAAACCGTCATGTTAAACTGCTCTAAACTCCACGTCTCTTCCAAGGGGCATTAAAACCGTCTTGTTAAGCTACTGTGTCCTCCACGTCTCTTCCATGGAGCATTAAAACAGTCTTGTTAAGCTACTGTGACCTCCACGTCTCTTCCAAGGGTCATTGATATTGTCTTTTTATTCCACTGAGACCTCCACTACTTTTCCAAAGGGCATTGATATTTTCTTTTTATTCCACTGGGACATCCACGACTCTTCCAAGGGGCATTAAAACTGTCTTGTTAAAACACTCTAAACTTCAAGTCTCTTCCAAGGGGCATTAAAACCGTCTTGTTAAGCTACTGTGACCTCCAAGTCTCTTTCAAGGCGCATTAAAACCATCTTGTTAAGCTACTGTGACCTCCACGTCTCTTCCAAGGGGCATTGATATTGTCTTTATATTCCACTGGGACCTCCACGTCTCTTCCAAGGGGATTTAAAACCATCTTGTTAAACCACTGTGACCTCCACGTCTATTCCAAGGGGCATTAAAACCGTCTTGTTAAGCTACTATGACCTCCACGTCTCTTCCAAGGGACATTAAAACCATCTTGTTAAACCACTCTGAACTCCACGTCTCTTCCAAGGGGTATTAAAACCATCTTGTTAAGCTACTGTGACCTCCACGTCTCTTCCAAGGGTCATTGATATTGTCTTTTTATTCCACTGCGACCTCCACCACTCTTCCAAGGGGCATTGATATTGTCTTTTTACTCCACTGTAACCTCCACCACTCTTCCAAGGGTCATTGATATTGTCTATTTATTCCACTGCGACCTCCGCCACTCTTCCAACGGGCATTGATTTTGTCTTTTTATTCCACTGTAATCTTCACCACTTTTCCAAGGGGCATTGATATTGTCTTTTTATTCCACTGCGACCTCCACCACTCTTCCAAGGGTCATTGATATTGTCTTTTTATTCCACTGCGACTTCCACCACTCTTCCAAGGGACATTGATATTGACTTTTTATTCCACTGGGACCTCCACGTCTCTTCCAAGGGGCATTAAAACCATCTTGTGAAACTACTCTGAACTCCACGTCTCTTCCAAGGGGCATTAAAACAATCTTGTTAAGGTCCTGTGACCTCCACGTCTCTTACAAGGGGCATTTAAACTGTCATGTTAAACTACTCTAAACTCTACGTCTCTTCCAAGGGGCATTAAAACCGTCTTGTTAAGCTACTGTGACCTCCACGTCTCTTCCAAGGGGCATTAAAACCGTCTTTTTAAGCTACTGTGACCTCCACGTCTCTTCCATGGGTCATTGATATTGTATTTTTATTCCACTGGGACTTCCAAAACTCTTCCAAGGGGCATTGATATTGTCTTTTTTTTCAACTGCGACCTCCACTACTCTTCCAAGGGGCATTGATATTGTCTTTTTATTCCACTGGAACCTCCACGTCTCTTCCAAGGGGCATTAAAACTGTCTTGTTAAAACACTCTGTACTCCACGTCTCTTCCAAGGGTCATTGATATTGTCTTTTTATTCCTCTGCGACCTCCACCACTCTTCCAAGGGGCATTGATATTGTCATTTTATTCCACGGCGACCTCCACCACTCTTCCAAGAGGCATTGATATTGTCTTTTTATTCCATTACTACCTTCACCACTCTTCCAAGGGGCATTGATATTGTCTTTTTATTCCACTGGGACCTCCACATCTCTTCCAAGGGGATTTAAAACCATCTTGTTAAACCACTGTGACCTCCACGTCTATTCCAAGGGGCATTAAAACCGTCTTGTTAAGCTACTATGACCTCCACGTCTCTTCCAAGGGGCATTAAAACCATCTTGTTAAACCACTCTGAACTCCACGTCTCTTCCAAGGGGCATTAAAAGCGTCTTGTTAAGCTACTGTGACCTCCATGTCTCTTCCAAGGGTCATTGATATTTTCATTTTATTCCACTGGGACCTCCACGTCTCTTCCAAGGGGCATTAAAACTGTCGTGTTAAGCTACTGTGACCTCCACGTTTCTCTCAAGGGACATTAAAACCGTCTTGTTAAGCTACTGTGACCTCCACGTCTCTTCCAAGGGGCATTGATATTGTCTTTTAATTCCACTGGGACCTCCACGACTCTTCCAACGGGCATTAAAACAGTCTTGTTAAAACACTCTGTACTCCACGTCTCTTCCAAGGGGCCTTAAAACAATCTTGTTAAGCTACTGTGACCTCCACGTCTCTTCCAAGGGGCATTAAAACCGTCATGTTAAACTACTCTAAACTCCACGTCTCTTCCAAGGGGCATTAAAACCGTCTTGTTAAGCTACTGTGTCCTCCACGTCTCTTCCAAGGAGCATTAAAACAGTCTTGTTAAGCTACTGTGACCTCCACCCCTCTTCCAAAGGACATTAAAACCATCTTGTTAAACTACTCTGAACTCCACGTCTCTTCCAAAGGGCATTAAAACTGTCTTGTTAAGCTACTGTGACCTCCACGTCTCTTCCAAGGGGCATTAAAACTGTCTTGTTAAAACACTCTGTACTCCCCGTCTCTTCCAAGAGGCATTGATATTGTCTTTTTATTCCACTGCGACCTCCACCACTCTTCCAAGGGGCATTGATATTGTCTTTTTATTCCACTGCGACCTCCACGTCTCTTCCAAGGGGCATTAAACCATCTTGTTAAACCACTCTGAACTCCAAGTCTCTTCCAAGGGGCATTAAAACAATCTTGTTAAGCTACTGTGACCTCCACGTCTCTTCCAAGGGGCATTTAAACCGTCATGTTAAACTACTCTAAACTCCAATTCTCTTCCAAGGGGCATTAAAACCGTCTTGTTAAGCTACCTTGACCTCCACGTCTCTTCCAAGGGGCATTAAAACCGTCTTGTTAAGCTACTGTGACCTCCACGTCTCTTCCATGGGTCATTGATATTGTCTTTTTATTCCACTGGGACTTCCAAAACTCTTCCAAAGGGCATTGATATTTTCTTTTTATTCCACTGGGACATCCACGTCTCTTCCAAGGGGCATTAAAACTGTCTTGTTAAAACACTCTGAACTTCAAGTCTCTTCCAAGGGGCATTAAAACCGTGTTCTTAAGCTACTGTGACCTCCAAGTCTCTTTCAAGGCGCATTCAAACCATCTTGTTAAGCTACTGTGACCTCCACGTCTCTTCCAAGGGGCATTGATGTTGTCTTTATATTCCACTGGGATCTCCACGTCTCTTCCAAGGGGATTTAAAACCATCTTGTTAAACCACTGTGACCTCCAAGTCTATTCCAAGGGGCATTAAAACCGTCTTGTTAAGCTACTATGGCCTCCACGTCTCTTCCAAGGGGCATTAAAACCATCTTGTTAAACCACTCTGAACTCCACGTCTTTTCCAAGGGGTATTAAAACCATCTTGTTAAGCTACTGTGACCTCCACGTCTCTTCCAAGGGTCATTGATATTGTCTTTTTATTCCACTGCGACCTCCACCACTCTTCCAAGGGGCATTGATATTGTCTTTTTACTCCACTGTAACCTCCACCACTCTTCCAAGGGTCATTGATATTGTGTTTTTATTCCACTGCGACCTCCGCCACTCTTCCAACGGGCATTGATTTTGTCTTTTTATTCCACTGTAATCTTCACCACTTTTCCAAGGGGCATTGATATTGTCTTTTCATTCCACTGCGACCTCCACCACTCTTCCAAGGGTCATTGATATTGTCTTTTTATTCCACTGCGACTTCCACCACTCTTCCAAGGGGCATTGATATTGTCTTTTTATTCCACTGGAAACTCCAGGTCTCTTCCAAGGGGCATTAAAACCATCTTGTTAAACTACTCTGAACTCCACGTCTCTTCCAAGGGGCATTAAAACTATCTTGTTAAGCTCCTGTGACCTCCACGTCTCTTCCAAGGGGCATTTAAACTGTCATGTTAAACTACTCTAAACTCTACATCTCTTCCAAGGGGCATTAAAACCGTCTTGTTAAGCTACTGTGACCTCCACGTCTCTTCCAAGGGGCATTAAAACCGTCTTTTTAAGCTACTGTGACCTCCACGTCTCTTCCATGTGTCATTGATATTGTATTTTTATTCGACTGGGACTTCCAAAACTCTTCCAAGGGGCATTGATATTGTCTTTTTTTTCAACTGCGACCTCCACTACTCTTCCAAGGGGCATTGATATTGTCTTTTTATTCCACTGGAACCTCCACGTCTCTACCAAGGGGCATTAAAACTGTCTTGTTAAAACACTCTGTACTCCACGTCTCTTCCAAGGGTCATTGATATTGTCTTTTTATTCCTCTGCGACCTCCACCACTCTTCCAAGGGGCATTGATATTGTCTTTTTATTTAACGGCGACCTCCACCACTCTTCCAAGAGGCATTGATATTGTCTTTTTTTCCATTGCTACCTCCACCACTCTTCCAAGGGGCATTGATATTGTCTTTTTATTCCACTGGGACCTCCACATCTCTTCCAAGGGGATTTAAAACCATCTTGTTAAACCACTGTGACCTCCACGTCTATTCCAAGGGGCATTAAAACCGTCTTGTTAAGCTGCTATGACCTCCACGTCTCTTCCAAGGGGCATTAAAACCATCTTGTTAAACCACTCTGAACTCCACGTCTCTTCCAAGGGGCATTAAAACCGTCTTGTTAAGCTACTGTGACCTCCACGTCTCTTCCAAGGGTCATTGATATTTTCTTTTTATTCCACTGGGACCTCCACGTCTCTTCCAAGGGGCATTAATATAGTCTTGTTAAACCAGTCTGAACTCCAAGTCTCTTCCAAGGGGCATTAAAACTGTCGTGTTAAGCTACTGTGACCTCCACGTTTCTTTCAAGGGACATTAAAACCGTCTTGTTAAGCTACTGTGACCTCCACGTCTCTTCCAAGGGGCATTGATATTGTCTTTTAATTCCACTTGGACCTCCACGACCCTTCCAACGGGCATTAAAACAGTCTTGTTAAAACACTCTGTACTCCACGTCTCTTCCAAGGGGCCTTAAAACAATCTTGTTAAGCTACTGTGATCTCCACGTCTCTTCCAAGGGGCATTAAAACCGTCATGTTAAACTGCTCTAAACTCCACGTCTCTTCCAAGGGGCATTAAAACCGTCTTGTTAAGCTACTGTGTCCTCCACGTCTCTTCCAAGGAGCATTAAAACAGTCTTGTTAAGCTACTGTGACCTCCACGTCTCTTCCAAGGGTCATTGATATTGTCTTTTTATTCCACTGGGACCTCCACAACTCTTCCAAGTGGCATTGATATTGTCTTTTTATTCAACTGCGACCTCCACTACTCTTCCAAGGGGCATTGATATTGTCTTTTTATTCCACTGGGACCTCCACTTCTCTTCGAAGTGGCATTAAAACCATCTTGTTAAACAACTCTGAGCTCCGCGTCTCTTCCAAGGGGCATTAAAACCATCTTGTTAAAGTACTCTGAACTCCACGTCTCTTCCAATGGGCATTAAAACCGTCTTGTTAAGCTACTGTGACCTCCACCCCTCTTCCAAAGGGCATTAAAACCGTCTTGTTAAACTACTCTGAACTCCACTTCTCTTCCAAAGGGCATTAAATCTGTCTTGTTAAGCTACTGTGACCTCCATCTCTCTTCCAATGGGCATTAAAACTGTCTTGTTAAAACACTCTGTACTCCCCGTCTCTTCCAAGAGGCATTGATATTGACTTTTTATTCCACTGCGACCTCCACCACTCTTCCAAGGGGCATTGATATTGTCTTTTTATTCCACTGCGACCTCCACGTCTCTTCCAAGGGGCATTAAACCATCTTGTTAAACCACTCTGAACTCCAAGTCTCTTCCAAGGGGCATTAAAACAATCTTGTTAAGCTACTGTGACCTCCACGTCTCTTCCAAGGGGCATTTAAACCGTCATGTTAAACTACTCTAAACTCCACGTCTCTTCCAAGGGGCATTAAAACCGTCTTGTTAAGCTAGCTTGACCTCCACGTCTCTTCCAAGGGGCCTTAAAACCGTCTTGTTAAGCTACTGTGACCTCCACGTCTCTTCCATGGGTCATTGATATTGTCTTTTTATTCCACTGGGACTTCCAAAACTCTTCCAAGGGGCATTGATATTGTCTTTTTTTTCAACTGCGACCTCCACTACTCTTCCAAGGGGCATTGATATTGTCGTTTTATTCCACTGGAACCTCCACGTCTCTTCCAAGGGGGCATTAAAACTGTCTTGTTTAAACACTCTGCACTCCACGTCTCTTCCAAGGGTCATTGATATTGTCTTTTTATTTCTCTGCGACCTACACAACTCTTCCAATTGACTTTGATATTCTCTTTTTATTCCACTGCGACCTCCACCACTCTTCCAAGAAACATTGATATTGTCTTTTTATTCCATTGCAACCTCCACCACTCTTCCAAGGGGCATTGATATTGTCTTTTTATTCCACTGGGACCTCCACGTCTCTTCCAAGGGGATTTAAAACCATCTTGTTAAACCACTGTGATATCCACGTCTATTCCAAGGGGCATTAAAACCGTCTTGTTAAGCTACTATGACCTCCACGTCTCTTCCAAGGGGCATTAAAACCATCTTGTTAAACCACTCTGAACTCCACGTCTCTTCCAAGGGGCATTAAAACCGTCTTGTTAAGCTACTGTGACCTCCACGTCTCTTCCAAGGGGCATTAAAACCGTCTTGTTAAACCACTATGAACTGCACATCTTTTCCAAGGGGCATTAAAATCGTCTTCTTAAGCTACTGTGAACTCCACTTCTCTTCCAAGGGTCATTGATATTGTCTTTTTATTCCACTGGGACCTCCACCACTGTTCCAAGGGGCATTGATATTGTCTTTTTATTCCACTGCGACCTCCGCCACTCTTGCAAGGGGCATTGATATTACTTTTTATTCCACTGGGACCTCCATGTCTCTTCCAAGGGGCATTAAAACAGTCTTGTTAAACCATTCTGAACTCCAAGTATTTTCCAAGGGGCATTAAAACTGTCGTGTTAAGCTACTGTGACCTCCACGTTTCTTCCAAGGGACATTAAAACCGTCTTGTTAAGCTACTGTGACCTCCACGTCTCTTCCAAGGGGCATTGATATTGTCTTTTTATTCAACTGTGACCTCCATTACTCTTCCAAGGGGCACTGATATTGTCTTTTTATTCCACTGGGACCTCCACGTCTCTTCCAAGGGGCATTAAAACTGTCTTGTTAAAACCCTCTGTAATCCACGTCTCTTCCAAGGTTCATTGATATTGTCTTTTTATTCCACTGCGACCTCCACCACTCTTCCAAGGGGCATTGATATTGTCTTTTTATTCCACTGCGACCTCCACCACTTTTCCAAGAGGCATTGATGTTGTCATTTTATTCCACTGCAACCTCCACTACTCTTCCAAGGATCATTGATATTGTCTTTTTATTCCAATGGGACCTCCATGTCTCTTCCAAGGGGCATTAAAACCGTCTTGTTAAGCTACTGTGTCCTCCACGTCTCTTCCAATGGGTATTAAAACCATCTTGTTATGCTACTGTGACCTCCACGTCTCTTCCAAGGGGCATTGATATTGTCTTTTTGTTCCACTGCGACCTCCGCGTCTCTTCCAAGGGGCATTGATAGTCTTTTTATGCCACTGTAACCTCCACCACTCTTCCAAGGGTCATTGATATTGTCTTTTTATTCCACTGCGACTTCCACCACTCTTCCAAGGGGCATTGATATTGTATTTTTATTCCACTGGGACCTCCACGTCTCTTCCAAGGGGCATTAAAACCACCTTGTTAAACCACTCTAAGCTTCACATCTCTTCCAAGGGGCATTAAAACCATCTTGTTAAGGTACTCTGAACTCCACGTCTCTTCCAATTTGCATTAAAACCGTCTTGTTAAGCTACTGTGACCTCCACCCCTCTTCCAAGGGGCATTAAAACCGTCCTGTTAAACTACTCTGAACTCCACGTCTCTTCCAAGGGGCATTAAAACCATCTTGTTAAGCTACTGTGACCTCCTCGTCTCTTCCAACGGTCATTGATATTGTCTTTTTATTCCAGTGGGAACTCCACCACTCTTCCAAGGGGTACTGATATTGTCTTTTTATTCCACTGAGACCTCCACCACTCTTCGAAGGGGCATTGATATTTTCTTTTTATTCCACTGGGACCTCCACGTCTCTTCCAAGGGGCATTAAAACCACCTTGTTAAAACACTCTGAACTCCAAGTTTCTTCCAAGGGGCATTAAAACCATCTTGTTAAGCTACTGTTACCTCCACGTCTCTTCCAAGGGGCATTAAAACCATCTTGTTAAGCTACTGTGACCTCCACGTCTCTTCCAAGGGGCATTGATATTTTCTTTTTATTCCACTGCGACCTTCACCACTCTTTCAAGGGGCATTGATATTGTCTTTTTATTCCACAGTAACCTCCACCACTCTTCCAAGGGTCATTGATATTGTCTTTTTATTCCACTGCGACCTCAGCCACTCTTCCAACGGGCATTGATTTTGTCTTTTTATTCCACTGTAACGTCCACCACTCTTCCAAGGGGCATTGATATTGTCTTTTTATTCCACTGCGACCTCAGCCACTCTTCCAACGGGCATTGATTTTGTCTTTTTATTCCACTGCGACCTCCACCACTCTTCCAAGGGTCATTGATATTGTCTCTTTATTTCACTGCGACTTCCACCACTCTTCCAAGGGGCAAGATATTGTCTTTTTATTCAACTGGGACCTCCACGTCTCTTCCAAGGGGCATTAAAATTTTCTTGTTAAACCCCTCTGAACTCCACGTCTCTTCCAAGGGGCATTAAAACAATCTTGTTAAGCTACTGTGACCTCCACGTCTCTTCCAAGGGGCAATAAAACTGTCATGTTAAACTACTCTAAACTCCACGTCTCTTCCAAGGGGCATTAAAACCGTCTTGTTGAGCTACTGTGACCTCCACGTCTCTTCCAAGGGTCATTTATATTGTCTTTTTATTCCACTGGGATCTCCACCACTCTTCCAAGGGGCATTGATATTGTCTTTTTATTCCACTGCGACCTCCACCACTCTTCCAAGGGGCATTGATATTGTCTTTTCATTCCACTTGGACCTCCACATCTCTTCCAAGGGGCATTAAAAGAGTCTTGTTATACAAGTCTGAACTCCACTTCTCTTCCAAGGGGCATAAAAACCGTCTTGTTAAGCTACTGTGACCTCCACGTCTCTTCCAATGGGCATTAAAACCATCTTGTTATTCTACTGTGACTTCCACGTCTCTTCCAAGGGGCATTGATATTGTCTTTTTATTCCACTGCGACCTTAACCACTCTTCCAAGGGGCATTGATATTGTCTTTTTATTCCACTGAGACCTCCACCACTCTTCCAAGGGGCATTGATATTTTCTTTCTATTCCACTGGGACCTCCACGTCTCTTCCAAGGGGCATTAAAACCGTCTTGTTAAAACACTCTGAACTCCAAGTCTCTTCCAAGGGGCATTAAAACCATCTTGTTAAGCTAATGTGACCTCCACGTCTCTTCCAAGGGGCATTAAAACCATCTTGTTAAGCTACTGTGACCTCCACGTCTCTTCCAAGGGGCATTGATATTGTCTTTTTATTCCACTGCGACCTCCACCACTCTTCCAAGGGGCATTGATATTGTCTTTTTATTCCACTGTAACCTCCACCACTCTTCCAAGGGTCATTGATATTGTCTTTTTATTCCACTGCGACCTCCGCCACTCTTCCAACGGGCATTGATTTTGTCTTTTTATTCCACTGTAACGTCCACCACTCTTCCAAGGGGCATTGATATTGTCTTTTTATTCCACTGCGAACTCCACCACTCTTCCAAGGGGCATTGATAGTCTTTTTATTCCACTGTAACCTCCACCACTCTTCCAAGGGTCATTGATATTGTCTTTTTATTCCACTGCGACTTCCACCGCTCTTCCAAGGGGCATTGATATTGTCTTTTTATTCCACTGGGACCTCCACGTCTCTTCCAAGGGGCATTAAAACCATCTTGTTAAACCACTCTGAGCTCCACGTCTCTTCCAAGGGGCATAAAAACCATCTTGTTAAGGTACTCTGAACTCCACGTCTCTTCCAATGGGCATTAAAACCGTCTTGTTAAGCAACTGTGACCTCCACCCCTCTTCCAAGGGGCATTAAAACCGTCTTATTAAACTACTCTGAACTCCATGTCTGTTCCAAAGGGCATTAAACCCGTCTTGTTAAGGTACTGTGACTTCAACCACTCTTCCAAGGGGCATTAAAACCATCTTGTTAAGCTACAGTGACCTCATCGTCTCTTCCAAGGGTCATTGATATTTTCTTTTTATTCCAGTGGGACCTCCACCACTCTTCCAAGGGGATTTGATATTGTGTTTTTATTCCACTGAAACCTCCACCACTCTTCCAAGGGGCATTGATATTTTCTTTTTATTCCACTGGGACATCCACGTCTCTTCCAAGGGGCATTAAAACCGTCTTGTTAAAACACTCTGAACTTCAAGTCTCTTCCAAGAGGCATTAAAACCGTCTTGTTAAGCTACTGTGACCTCCAAGTCTCTTCCAAGGCGCATTAAAACCATCTTGTTAAGCTACTGTGACCTCCACGTCTCTTCCAAAGGGCATTGATATTGTCTTATTATTTCACTGCGACCTCCACCACTCTTCCAAGGGGCATTGATATTGTCTTTTTACTCCACTGTAACCTCCACCACTCTTCCAAGGGTCATTGATATTGTCTTTTTATTCCACTGCGACCTCCGCCACTCTTCCAACGGGCATTGATTTTGTCTTTTTATTCCACTGTAATCTTCACCACTTTTCCAAGGGGCATTGATATTGTCTTTTTATTCCACTGCGACCTCCACCACTCTTCCAAGGGTCATTGATATTGTCTTTTTATTCCACTGCGATTTCCACCACTCTTCCAAGGGGCATTGATATTGTCTTTTTATTCCACTGGGACCTCCACGTCTCTTCCAAGGGGCATTAAAACCATCTTGTTAAACCACTCTGAACTCCTCGTCTCGTCCAAGGGGCATTAAAACAATCTTGTTAAGCTACTGTGACCTCCACGTCTCTTCCAAGGGGCATTTTAACTGTCATGTTAAACTATTCTAAACTCTACGTCTCTTCCAAGGGTCATTAAAACCGTCTTGTTAAGCAACTGTGACCTCCACGTCTCTTCCAAGGGGCATTAAAATTGTCTTTTTAAGCTACTGTGACCTCCACGTCTCTTCCATGGGTCATTGATATTGTCTTTTTATTCCACTGGGACTTCCAAAACTCTTCCAAGGGGCATTGATATTGTCTTTTTTTTTCAACTGCGACCTCCACTGCTCTTCCAAGGGGCATTGATATTGTCTTTTTATTCCACTGGGACCTCCACGTCTCTTCCAAGGGGATTTAAAGCCATCTTGTTAAACCACTGTGACCTCCACGTCTCTTCCAAGGGGTATTAAAACCGTCTTGTTAAACCACTATGAACTGCACATCTTTTCCAAGGGGCATTAAAATCGTCTTGTTAAGCTACTGTGAACTCCACGT
Source organism: Phyllobates terribilis (assembly GCF_046119375.1). Lineage (NCBI taxonomy): Eukaryota > Metazoa > Chordata > Amphibia > Anura > Dendrobatidae > Phyllobates > Phyllobates terribilis. The sequence continues at coordinate 730,713,383 of NW_027362763.1, read as the reverse complement.
CTCTTCCAAGGGTCGTTGATATTGTCTTTTTATTCCACTGGGACCTCCACCACTGTTCCAAGGGGCATTGATATTGTCTTTTTATTCCACTGTGACCTCCGCCACTCTTCCAAGGGGCATTGATATTACTTTTTATTCCACTGGGACCTCCACGTCTCTTCCAAGGGGCATTAAAATAGTCTTTTTAAACCAGTCTGAACTCCAAGTCTATTCCAAGGGGCATAAAAACTGTCGTGTTAAGCTACTTTGACCTCCACTTTTCTTCCAAGGGACATTAAAACCGTCTTGTTAAGCTACTGTGACCTCCACGTCTCTTCCAAGGGGCATTGATATTGTCTTTTTATTCCATTGTAACTTCCAAAACTCTTCCAAGGGGCATTGATATTGTCTTTTATTTCAACTGCGACCTCCAATACTCTTCCAAAGGGCATTGATATTGTCTTTTTATTCCACTGGAACCTCCACGTCTCTTCCAAGGGGCATTAAAACTGTCTTGTTAAAACACTCTGTACTCCACGTCTCTTCCAAGGGTCATTGATATTGTCTTTTTATTCCACAGCGACCTCCACCACTCTTCCAAGAGGCATTGATATTGTCTTTTTATTCCATTGCTACCTCCACCACTCTTCCAAGGGGCATTGATATTGTCTTTTTATTCCACTGGGACCTCCACGTCTCTTCCAAGGGGATTTAAAGCCATCTTGTTAAACCACTGTGACCTCCACGTCTATTCCAAGGGGCATTAAAACCGTCTTGTTAAGCTACTATGACCTCCACGTCTCTTCCAAGGGGCATTAAAACCATCTTGTTAAACCACTCTGAACTCCACGTCTCTTTCAAGGGGTATTAAAACCGTCTTGTTAAGCTACTGTGACCTCCACGTCTCTTCCAAGGGTCATTGATATTATCTTTTTATTCCACTGGGACCTCCACGTCTCTTCCAAGGGGCATTAATATAGTCTTGTTAAACCAGTCTGAACTCCAAGTCTCTTCCAAGGGGCATTAAAACTGTCGTGTTATGCTACTGAGACCTCCACGTTTCTTTCAAGGGACATTAAAACCATCTTGTTAAGCTACTGTGACCTCCACGTCTCTACCAACGGGCATTGATATTGTCTTTTAATTCCATGGGGACCTCCACGACTCTTCCAACGGGCATTAAAACTGTCTTGTTAAAACACTCTGTACTCCACGTCTCTTCCAAGGGGCATTAAAACAATCTTGTTAAGCTACTGTGACCTCCACGTCTCTTCCAAGGGGCATTAAAACCGTCATGTTAAACTACTCTAAACTCCACGTCTCTTCCAAGGGGCATTAAAACCGTCTTGTTAAGCTACTGTGTCCTCCACGTCTCTTCCAAGGAGCATTAAAACAGTCTTGTTAAGCTACTGTGACCTCCACGTCTCTTCCAAGGGTCATTGATATTGTCTTTTTATTCCACTGGGACCTCCACAACTCTTCCAAGTGGCATTGAGATTGTCTTTTTATTCAATTGCGACCTCCACTACTCTTCCAAGGGGCATTGATATTGTCATTTTATTCCACTGGGGCCTCCACGTCTCTTCCAAGGGGCATTAAAACCATCTTGTTAAACAACTCTGAGCTCCGCGTCTCTTCCAAGGGGCATTAAAACCATCTTGTTAAAGTACTCTGAACTCCACGTCTCTTCCAATGGGCATTAAAACCGTCTTGTTAAGCTACTGTGACCTCCACCCCTCTTCCAAAGGGCATTAAAACCGTCTTATTAAACTACTCTGAACTCCATGTCTGTTCCAAAGGGCATTAAACCCGTCTTGTTAAGGTACTTTGACTTCAACCACTCTTCCAAGGGGCATTAAAACCATCTTGTTAAGCTACAGTGACCTCATCCTCTCTTCCAAGGGTCATTGATATTTTCTTTTTATTCCAGTGGGACCTCCACCACTCTTCCAAGGGAATTTGATATTGTCTTTTTATTCCACTGAAACCTCCACCACTCTTCCAAGGGGCATTGATATTTTCTTTTTATTCCACTGGGACATCCACGTCTCTTCCAAGGGGCATTAAAACCGTCTTGTTAAAACACTCTGAACTTCAAGTCTCTTCCAAGAGGCATTAAAACCGTCTTGTTAAGCTACTGTGACCTCCAAGTCTCTTCCAAGGCGCATTAAAACCATCTTGTTAAGCTACTGTGACCTCCACGTCTCTTCCAAAGGGCATTGATATTGTCTTATTATTTCACTGCGACCTCCACCACTCTTCCAAGGGGCATTGATATTGTCTTTTTACTCCACTGTAACCTCCACCACTCTTCCAAGGGTCATTGATATTGTCTTTTTATTCCACTGCGACCTCCGCCACTCTTCCAACGGGCATTGATTTTGTCTTTTTATTCCACTGTAATCTTCACCACTTTTCCAAGGGGCATTGATATTGTCTTTTTATTCCACTGCGACCTCCACCACTCTTCCAAGGGTCATTGATATTGTCTTTTTATTCCACTGCGATTTCCACCACTCTTCCAAGGGGCATTGATATTGTCTTTTTATTCCACTGGGACCTCCACGTCTCTTCCAAGGGGCATTAAAACCATCTTGTTAAACCACTCTGAACTCCACGTCTCTTCCAAGGGGCATTAAAACAATCTTGTTAAGCTACTGTGACCTCCACGTCTCTTCGAAGGGGCATTTTAACTGTCATGTTAAACTACTCTAAACTCTACGTCTCTTCCAAGGGGCATTAAAACCGTCTTGTTAAGCAACTGTGACCTCCACGTCTCTTCCAAGGGGCATTAAAACCGTCTTTTTAAGCTACAGTGACCTCCACGTCTCTTCCATGGGTCATTGATATTGTCTTTTTATTCCACTGGGACATCCAAAACTCTTCCAAGGGGCATTGATATTGTCTTTTTTTTTCAACTGCGACCTCCACTGCTCTTCCAAGGGGCATTGATATTGTCTTTTTATTCCACTGGAACCTCCACGTCTCTTCCAAGGGGCATTAAAACTGTCTTGTTTTAAACACTCTGTACTCCACGTCTCTTCCAAGGGTCATTGATATTGTCTTTTTATTCCTCTGCGACCTCCACAACTCTTCCAATTGGCATTGATATTGTCTTTTTATTCCACTGCAACCTCCACCACTCTTCCAAGAAGCATTGATATTGTCTTTTTATTCCATTGCAACCTCCACCACTCTTCCAAGGGGCATTGATATTGTGTTTTTATTCCACTGGAACCTGCACGTCTCTTCCAAGGGGATTTAAAACCATCTTGTTAAACCACTGTGACATCCACGTCTATTCCAAGGGGCATTAAAACCGTCTTGTTAAGCTACTATGACATCCACGTCTCTTCCAAGGGGCATTAAAACCATCTTGTTAAACCATTCTGAACTCCACGTCTCTTCCAAAGGGCATTAAAACCGTCTTGTTAAGCTACTGTGACCTCCACGTCTCTTCCAAGGGGTATTAAAACCGTCTTGTTAAACCACTATGAACTGCACATCTTTTCCAAGGGGCATTAAAATCGTCTTGTTAAGCTACTGTGAACTCCACGTCTCTTCCAAGGGTCGTTGATATTGTCTTTTTATTCCACTGGGACCTCCACCACTGTTCCAAGGGGCATTGATATTGTCTTTTTATTCCACTGTGACCTCCGCCACTCTTCCAAGGGGCATTGATATTACTTTTTACTCCACTGGGACCTCCACGTCTCTTCCAAGGGGCATTAAAATAGTCTTTTTAAACCAGTCTGAACTCCAAGTCTATTCCAAGGGGCATAAAAACTGTCGTGTTAAGCTACTGTGACCTCCACGTTTCTTCCAAGGGACATTAAAACCGTCTTTTTAAGCTACTGTGACCTCCACGTCTCTTCCAAGGGGTATTGATATTGTCTTTTTATTCCATTGTAACTTCCAAAACTCTTCCAAGGGGCATTGATATTGTCTTTTTTTTCAACTGCGACCTCCAATACTCTTCCAAAGGGCATTGATATTGTCTTTTTATTCCACTGGAACCTCCACGTCTCTTCCAAGGGGCATTAAAACTGTCTTGTTAAAACACTCTGTACTCCACGTCTCTTCCAAGGGTCATTGATATTGTCTTTTTATTCCACAGCGACCTCCACCACTCTTCCAAGAGGCATTGATATTGTCTTTTTATTCCATTGCTACCTCCACCACTCTTCCAAGGGGCATTGATATTGTCTTTTTATTCCACTGGGACCTCCACGTCTCTTCCAAGGGAATTTAAAGCCATCTTGTTAAACCACTGTGACCTCCACGTCTATTCCAAGGGGCATTAAAACCGTCTTGTTAAGCTACTATGACCTCCACGTCTCTTCCAAGGGGCATTAAAACCATCTTGTTAAACCACTCTGAACTCCACGTCTCTTTCAAGGGGTATTAAAACTGTCGTGTTAAGCTACTGTGACCTCCACGTCTCTACCAAAGGGCATTGATATTGTCTTTTAATTCCACTGGGACCTCCACGACTCTTCCAACGGGCATTAAAACCGTCTTGTTAAAACACTCTGTACTCCACATCTCTTCCAAGGGGCATTAACACAATCTTGTTAAGCTACTGTGACCTCCACGTCTCTTCCAAGGGGCATTAAAACCGTCATGTTAAACTACTCTAAACTCCACGTCTCTTCCAAGGGGCATTAAAACCGTCTTGTTAAGCTACTGTGTCCTCCACGTCTCTTCCAAGGAGCATTAAAACAGTCTTGTTAAGCTACTGTGACCTCCACGTCTCTTCCAAGGGTCATTGATATTGTCTTTTTATTCCACTGGGACCTCCACAACTCTTCCAAGTGGCATTGAGATTGTCTTTTTATTCAATTGCGACCTCCACTACTCTTCCAAGGGGCATTAATATTGTCTGTTTATTCCACTTGGACCTCCACGTCTCTTCCAAGGGGCATTAAAACCATCTTGTTAAACCACTCTGAGCTCCGCGTCTCTTCCAAGGGGCATTAAAACCATCTTGTTAAAGTACTCTGAACTCCACGTCTCTTCCAATGGGCATGAAAACCGTCTTGTTAAGCTACTGTGACCTCCACCCCTCTTCCAAAGGGCATTAAAACCGTCTTGTTAAACTACTCTGAACTCCACGTCTCTTCTAAAGGGCATTAAAACCGTCTTGTTAAAACACTCTGTACTCTCCGTCTCTTCCAAGAGGCATTGATATTATCTTATTATTCCACTGCGACTTCCACCACTCTTCCAATGGGCATTGATATTGTTTTTTTATTCCACTGCGACCTCCACGTCTCTTCCAAGGGGCATTAAACCATCTTGTTAAACCACTCTGAACTCCACGTCTCTTCCAAGGGGCATTAAAACAATCTTGTTAAGCTACTGTGAACTCCACGTCTCTTCCAAGGGGCATTTAAACCGTCATGTTAAACTACTCTAAACTCCACGTCTCTTCCAAGGGGCATTAAAACAGTCTTGTTAAGCTACTGTGACCTCCACTTCTCTTCCAAGGGGCATTAAAACCGTCTTGTTAAGCTACTGTGACCTCAACGTCTCTTCCATGGGTCATTGATATTGTCTTTTTATTCCACTGGGACTTCCAAAACTCTTCCAAGGGGCATTGATATTGTCTTTTTTTTTCAACTGCGACCTCCACTGCTCTTTCAAGGGGCATTGATATTGTCTTTTTATTCCACTGGAACCTCCACGTCTCTTCCAATGGGCATTAAAACCGTCTTGTTAAGCTACTGTGACCTCCAACCCTCTTCCAAAGGGCATTAAAACCGTCTTGTTAAACTACTCTGAACTCCACGTCTCTTCCAAAGGGCATTAAAACCGTCTTGTTAAGCTACTGTGTCCTCCACGTCTCTTCCAAAGGGCATTAAAACTGTCTTGTTAAAACACTCTGTACTCCCCGTCTCTTCCAAGAGGCATTGATATTATCTTTTTATTCCACTGCGACTTCCACAACTCTTCCAATGGGCATTGATATTGTTTTTTTATTCCACTGCGACCTCCACGTCTCTTCCAAGGGGCATTAAACCATCTTGTTAAACCACTCTGAACTCCACGTCTCTTCCAAGGGGCATTAAAACAATCTTGTTAAGCTACTGTGAACTCCACGTCTCTTCCAAGGGGCATTTAAACCGTCATGTTAAAATACTCTAAACTCCACGTCTCTTCCAAGGGGCATTAAAACAGTCTTGTTAAGCTACTGTGACCTCCACTTCTCTTCCAAGGGGCATTAAAACCGTCTTGTTAAGCTACTGTGACCTCCACGTCTCTTCCATGGGTCATTGACATTGTCTTTTTATTCCACTGGGACTTCCAAAACTCTTCCAAGGGGCATTGATATTGTCTTTTTTTTTCAACTGCGACCTCCACTGCTCTTCCAAGGGGCATTGATATTGTCTTTTTATTCCACTGGAACCTCCACGTCTCTTTCAAGGGGCATTAAAACTGTCTTGTTTTAAACACTCTGTACTCCACGTCTCTTCCAAGGGTCATTGATATTGTCTTTTTATTCCTCTGCGACCTCCACAACTCTTCCAATTGGCATTGATATTGTCTTTTTATTCCACTGCGACCTCCACCACTCTTCCAAGAAGCATTGATATTGTCTTTTTATTCCATTGCAACCTCCACCACTCTTCCAAGGGGCATTGATATTGTCTTTTTATTCCACTGGGACCTGCACGTCTCTTACAAGGGGATTTAAAACCATCTTGTTAAACCACTGTGACATCCACGTCTATTCCAAGGGGCATTAAAACCGTCTTGTTAAGCTACTATGACCTCCATGTCTCTTCCAAGGGGCATTAAAACCATCTTGTTAAACCAGTCTGAACTCCATGTCTCTTCCAAAGGGCATTAAAACCGTCTTGTTAAGCTACTGTGACCTCCACGTCTCTTCCAAGGGGTATTAAAACCGTCTTGTTAAACCACTATGAACTGCACATCTTTTCCAAAGGGCAATAAAATCGTCTTGTTAAGCTACTGTGAACTCCACGTCTCTTCCAAGGGGCATTGATATTGTCTTTTTATTCCACTGGGACCTCCACGTCTCTTCCAAGGGGCATTAAAATAGTCTTTTTAAACCAGTCTGAACTCCAAGTCTATTCCAAGGGGCATAAAAACTGTCGTGTTAAGCTACTGTGACCTCCACGTTTCTTCCAAGGGACATTAAAACCGTCTTGTTAAGCTACTGTGACCTCCACGTCTCTTCCAAGGGGCATTAATATTGTCTTTTTATTCCACTGGTACCTCCACGACTCTTCCAAGGAGCATTAAAACAGTCTTGTTAAAACACTCTGTACTCCACGTCTCTTCCAAGGGGCATTAAAAACGTCTTGTTAAGCTACTCTAAACTCCACGTCTCTTCCAAGGGGCATTAAAACCGTCTTGTTAAGCTACTGTGACCTCCACATCTCTTCCAAGGGGCATTAAAACCGTCTTGTTAAGCTACTGTGACCTCCACGTCTCTTACAAGGGTCATTGATATTGTCTTTTTATTCCACTGGGACCACCACAACTCTTCCAAGGGGCATTCATATTGTCTTTTTATTCAACTGCGACCTCCACTACTCTTCCAAGGGGCATTGATATTGTCTTTTTATTCCACTGGGACCTCCACGTCTCTTCCAAGGGGCATTAAAACCATCTTGTTAAACCACTCTGAGCTCCACGTCTCTTCCAAGGGGCATTAAAACCATCTTTTTAAGGTACTCTGAACTCCACGTTTCTTCCAATGGGCACTAAAACCGTCTTGTTAAGCTACTTGGACCTCCACCGATCTTACAAGGGGCATTAAAACCGTCTTGTTAAACTTCTCTGAACTCCACGTCTCTTCCAAAGGGCATTAAAACTGTCTTGCTAAGCTACTGTGTCCTCCATGTCTCTTCCAAGGGGCATTAAAACTGTCTTGTTAAAACACTCTGTACTCCACGTCTCTTCCAAGGGTCATTGATATTGTTTTTTATTCCACTGCGACCTCCACCACTCTTCGAAGGGGCATTGATATTGTCTTTTTGTTCCACTGCGACCTCCACCACTCTTTCAAGAGGCATTGATATTGTCTTTTTATTCCACTGCAACCTCCACCACTCTTCCATGGGGCATTGATATTGTCTTTTTATTCCACTGGGACCTCCACGTCTCTTCCAAGGGGATTTAAAACCATCTTGTTAAACCACTGTGACTTCCACGTCTATTCCAAGGGGCATTAAAACCGTCTTGTTAAGCTAATATGACCTCCACGTCTCTTCCAAGGGGCATTGAAACCATCTTGTTAAACTACTCTGAACTCCACGTCTCTTCCAAGGGGCATTAAAACCATCTTGTAAAGCTACTGTGACCTCCACGTCTCTTCCAAGGGGCATTAAAACCGTCTTGTTAAACAACTCTGAACTCCACATCTCTTCCAAGAGGCATTAAAATTGTCTTGTTAAGCTACTGTGACCTCCACATCTCTTCTAAGGGTCATTGATATTGTCTTTTTATTCCACTGGGACCTCCACCACTCTTCCAAGGGGCATTGATATTGTCTTTTTATTCCACTGCGACCTCCACCACTCTTCCAAGAGGCATTGATATTGTCTTTTTATTTAACTGGGACCTCCACGTCTCTTCCAAGGGGCATTAAAACAGTCTTGTTAAACCAGTCTGAACTCCACGTCTTTTCCAAGGGGCATTAAAATCGTCATGTTAAGCTTCTGTGACCTCCACGTCTCTTCCAGGGGGCATTAAAACCGTCTTGTTAAACCACTCTGAACTCCACATCTCTTGCAAGAGGCATTAAATTCGTCTTGTTAAGCTACTGTGACCTCCACGTCTCTTGCAAGGGGCATTAAAACCGTCTTTTTAAGCTACTGTGACCTCCACGTCTCTTCCATGGGTCATTGATATTGTCTTTTTATTCCACTGGGACTTCCAAAACTCTTCCAAGGGGCATTGATATTATCTTTTTTTTTCAACTGCGACCTCCACTGCTCTTCCAAGGGGCATTGATATTGTCTTTTTATTCCACTGGAACCTCCACGTCTCTTCCAAGGGGCATTAAAACTGTCTTGTTTTAAACACTCTGTACTCCACGTCTCTTCCAAGGGTCATTGATATTGTCTTTTTATTCCTCTGCGACCTCCACAACTCTTCCAATTGGCATTGATATTGTCTTTTTATTCCACTGCGACCTCCACCACTCTTCCAAGAAGCATTGATATTGTCTTTTTATTCCATTGCAACCTCCACCACTCTTCCAAGGGGCATTGATATTGTCTTTTTATTCCACTGGGACCTGCACGTCTCTTCCAAGGGGATTTAAAACCATCTTGTTAAACCACTGTGACATCCACGTCTATTCCAAGGGGCATTAAAACCGTCTTGTTAAGCTAATATGACCTCCACGTCTCTTCCAAGGGGCATTAAAACCTTCTTGTTAAACCACTCTGAACTCCAAGTCGCTTCCAAAGGGCATTAAAACCGTCCTGTTAAGCTACTGTGACCTCCACGTCTCTTCCAAGGGGTATTAAAACCGTCTTGTTAAACCACTATGAACTGCACATCTTTTCCAAGGGGCATTAAAATCGTCTTGTTAAGCTACTGTGAACTCCACGTCTCTTCCAAGGGTCGTTGATATTGTCTTTTTATTCCACTGGGACCTCCACCACTGTTCCAAGGGGCATTGATATTGTCTTTTTATTCCACTGTGACCTCCGCCACTCTTCCAAGGGGCATTGATATTACTTTTTATTCCACTGGGACCTCCACGTCTCTTCCAAGGGGCATTAAAATAGTCTTTTTAAACCAGTCTGAACTCCAAGTCTATTCCAAGGGGCATAAAAACTGTCTTGTTAAGCTACTGTGACCTCCACGTTTCTTCCAAGGGACATTAAAACCGTCTTGTTAAGCTACTGTGACCTCCACGTCTCTAACAAGGGGCATTGATATTGTCTTTTTATTCCATTGGAACTTCCAAAACTCTTCCAAGGGGCATTGATATTGTCTTTTTTTTCAACTGCGACCTCTAATACTCTTCCAAAGGGCATTGATATTGTCTTTTTATTCCACTGGAACCTCCACGTCTCTTCCAAGGGGCATTAAAACTGTCTTGTTAAAACACTCTGTACTCCACGTCTCTTCCAAGGGTCATTGATATTGTCTTTTTATTCCACAGCGACCTCCACCACTCTTCCAAGAGGCATTGATATTGTCTTTTTATTCCATTGCTACCTCCACCACTCTTCCAAGGGGCATTGATATTGTCTTTTTATTCCACTGGGACCTCCACGTCTCTTCCAAGGGGATTGAAAGCCATCTTGTTAAACCACTGTGACCTCCACGTCTATTCCAAGGGGCATTAAAACCGTCTTGTTAAGCTACTATGACCTCCACGTCTCTTCCAAGGGGCATTAAAACCATCTTGTTAAACCACTCTGAACTCCACGTCTCTTTCAAGGGGTATTAAAACCGTCTTGTTAAGCTACTGTGACCTCCACGTCTCTTCCAAGGGTCATTGATATTATCTTTTTATTCCACTGGGACCTCCACGTCTCTTCCAAGGGGCATTAATATAGTCTTGTTAAACCAGTCTGAACTCCAAGTCTCTTCCAAGGGGCATTAAAACTGCCGTGTTATGCTACTGAGACCTCCACGTTTCTTTCAAGGGACATTAAAACCGTCTTGTTAAGCTACTGTGACCTCCACGTCTCTACCAAGGGGCATTGATATTGTCTTTTAATTCCACTGGGACCCCCACGACTCTTCCAACGGGCATTAAAACCGTCTTGTTAAAACACTCTGTACTCCACGTCTCTTCCAAGGGGCATTAAAACAATCTTGTTAAGCTACTGTGACCTCCACGTCTCTTCCAAGGGGCATTAAAACCGTCATGTTAAACTACTCTAAACTCCACTTCTCTTCCAAGGGGCATTAAAACCGTCTTGTTAAGCTACTGTGTCCTCCACGTCTCTTCCAAGGAGCATTAAAACAGTCTTGTTAAGCTACTGTGACCTCCACGTCTCTTCCAAGGGTCATTGATATTGTCTTTTTATTCCACTGGGACCTCCACAACTCTTCCCAGTGGCATTGAGATTGTCTTTTTATTCAACTGCGACCTCCACTACTCTTCCAAGGGGCATTGATATTGTCTTTTTATTCCACTGGGACCTCCACGTCTCTTCCAAGGGGCACTAAAACCATCTTGTTAAACCACTCTGAGCTCTGCGTCTCTTCCAAGGGGCATTAAAACCATCTTGTTAAAGTACTCTGAACTCCACGTCTCTTCCAATGGGCATTAAAACCGTCTTGTTAAGCTACTGTGACCTCCACCCCTCTTCCAAAGGGCATTAAAACCATCTTGTTAAACTACTCTGAACTCCACGTCTCTTCCAAAGGGCATTAAAACCGTCTTGTTAAGCTACTGTGTCCTCCACGTCTCTTCCAAAGGGCATTAAAACTGTCTTGTTAAAACACTCCGTACTCCCCGTCTCTTCCAAGATGCATTGATATTATCTTTTTATTCCACTGCGACTTCCACCACTCTTCCAATGGGCATTGATATTGTTTTTTTATTCCACTGCGACCTCCACGTCTCTTCCAAGGGGCATTAAACCATCTTGTTAAACCACTCTGAACTCCACGTCTCTTCCAAGGGGCATTAAAACAATCTTGTTAAGCTACTGTGAACTCCACGTCTCTTCCAAGGGGCATTTAAACCGTCATGTTAAACTACTCTAAACTCCACGTCTCTTCCAAGGGGCATTAAAACAGTCTTGTTAAGCTACTGTGACCTCCACGTCTCTTCCAAGGGGCATTAAAACCGTCTTGTTAAGCTACTGTGACCTCCACGTCTCTTCCGTGGGTCATTGATATTGTCTTTTTATTCCACTGGGACTTCCAAAACTCTTCCAAGGGGCATTGATATTGTCTTTTTTTTTCAACTGCGACCTCCACTGCTCTTCCAAGGGGCATTGATATTGTCTTTTTATTCCACTGGAACCTCCACGTCTCTTCCAAGGGGCATTAAAACTGTCTTTTTTTAAACACTCTGTACTCCACGTCTCTTCCAAGGGTCATTGATATTGTCTTTTTATTCCTCTGCGACCTCCACAACTCTTCCAATTGGCATTGATATTGTCTTTTTATTCCACTGCGACCTCCACCACTCTTCCAAGAAGCATTGATATTGTCTTTTTATTCCATTGCAACCTCCACCACTCTTCCAAGGGGCATTGATATTGTCTTTTTATTCCACTGGGACCTGCACGTCTCTTCCAAGGGGATTTAAAACCATCTTGTTAAACCACTGTGACATCCACGTCTATTCCAAGGGGCATTAAAACCGTCTTGTTAAGCTACTATGACGTCCACGTCTCTTCCAAGGGGCATTAAAACCATCTTGTTAAACCACTCTGAACTCCACGTCTCTTCCAAAGGGCATTAAAACCGTCTTGTTAAGCTACTGTGTCCTCCACGTCTCTTCCAAAGGGCATTAAAACTGTCTTGTTAAAACACTCTGTACTCCCCGTCTCTTCCAAGAGGCATTGATATTATCTTTTTATTCCACTGCGACTTCCAATGGGCATTGATATTGTTTTTTTATTCCACTGCGACCTCCACGTCTCTTCCAAGGGGCATTAAACCATCTTGTTAAACCACTCTGAACTCCACGTCTCTTCCAAAGGGCATTAAAACCGTCTTGTTAAGCTACTGTGACCTCCACGTCTCTCAAGGGGTATTAAAACCGTCTTGTTAAACCACTATGAACTGCACATCTTTTCCAAAGGGCATTAAAATCGTCTTGTTAAGCTACTGTGAACTCCACGTCTCTTCCAAGGGTCGTTGATATTGTCTTTTTATTCCACTGGGACCTCCACCACTGTTCCAAGGGGCATTGATATTGTCTTTTTATTCCACTGCGACCTCCGCCACTCTTCCAAGGGGCATTGATATTACTTTTTATTCCACTGGGACCTCCATGTCTCTTCCAAGGGGCATTAAAATAGTCTTTTTAAAACAGTCTGAACTCCAAGTCTATTCCAAGGGGCATAAAAACTGTCGTGTTAAGCTACTGTGACCTCCACGTTTCTTCCAAGGGACATTAAAACCGTCTTGTTAAGCTACTGTGACCTCCACGTCTCTTCCAAGGGGCATTGATATTGTCTTTTTATTCCACTGGGACCTCCACGACTCTTCCAAGGGGCATTAAAACAGTCTTGTTAAAACACTCTGTACTCCACGTCTCTTCCAAGAGGCATTAAAACCATCTTGTTAAAGTACTCTGAACTCCACGTCTCTTCCAAGGGGCATTAAAACCGTCTTGTTAAACTACTGTGACCTCCACGTCTCTTCCAAGGGGCATTAAAAACGTCTTGTTAAACCACTCTGAACTCCACATCTCTTCCAAGAGGCATTAAAATCGTCTTGTTAAGCTACTGTGACCTCCACATCTCTTCTAAGGGTCATTGATATTGTCTTTTTATTCCACTGGGACCTCCACCACTCTTCCAAGGGGCATTGATATTGTCTTTTTATTCCACTGGGACCTCCACGTCTCTTCCAAGGGGCATTAAAACAGTCTTGTTAAACCAGTCTGAACTCCACGTCTTTTCCAAGGGGCATTAAAATCGTCATGTTAAGCTTCTGTGACCTCCACGTCTCTTCCAGGGGGCATTAAAACCGTCTTGTTAAACCACTCTGAACTCCACATCTCTTCCAAGAGGCATTAAATTCGTCTTGTTAAGCTACTGTGACCTCCACGTCTCTTCCAAGGGGCATTAAAAACGTCTTGTTAAGCTACTCTAAACTCCACGTCTCTTCCAAGGGGCATTAAAACCGTCATGTTAAGCTACTGTGACCTCCACATCTCTTCCAAGGGGCATTAAAACCATCTTGTTAAGCTACTGTGACCTCCACGTCTCTTACAAGGGTCATTGATATTGTCTTTTTATTCCACTGGGACCTCCACAACTCTTCCAAGGGGCATTCATATTGTCTTTTTATTCAACTGCGACCTCCACTACTCTTCCAAGGTGCATTGATATTGTCTTTTTATTCCACTGGGACCTCCACGTCTCTTCCAAGGGGCATTAAAACCATCTTGTTAAACCACTCTGAGCTCCACGTCTCATCCAAGGGGCATTAAAACCATCTTTTTAAGGTACTCTGAACTCCACGTCTCTTCCAATGGGCACTAAAACGGTCTTGTTAAGCTACTTGGACCTCCACCAATCTTACAAGGGGCATTAAAACCGTCTTGTTAAACTTCTTTGAACTCCACGTCTCTTCCAAGAGGCATTGATATTATCTTTTTATTCCACTGCGACTTCCAATGGGCATTGATATTGTTTTTTTATTCCACTGCGACCTCCACGTCTCTTCCAAGGGGCATTAAACCATCTTGTTAAACCACTCTGAACTCCACGTCTCTTCCAAAGGGCATTAAAACCGTCTTGTTAAGCTACTGTGACCTCCACGTCTCTCAAGGGGTATTAAAACCGTCTTGTTAAACCACTATGAACTGCACATCTTTTCCAAAGGGCATTAAAATCGTCTTGTTAAGCTACTGTGAACTCCACGTCTCTTCCAAGGGTCGTTGATATTGTCTTTTTATTCCACTGGGACCTCCACCACTGTTCCAAGGGGCATTGATATTGTCTTTTTATTCCACTGCGACCTCCGCCACTCTTCCAAGGGGCATTGATATTACTTTTTATTCCACTGGGACCTCCATGTCTCTTCCAAGGGGCATTAAAATAGTCTTTTTAAAACAGTCTGAACTCCAAGTCTATTCCAAGGGGCATAAAAACTGTCGTGTTAAGCTACTGTGACCTCCACGTTTCTTCCAAGGGACATTAAAACCGTCTTGTTAAGCTACTGTGACCTCCACGTCTCTTCCAAGGGGCATTGATATTGTCTTTTTATTCCACTGGGACCTCCACGACTCTTCCAAGGGGCATTAAAACAGTCTTGTTAAAACACTCTGTACTCCACGTCTCTTCCAAGAGGCATTAAAACCATCTTGTTAAAGTACTCTGAACTCCACGTCTCTTCCAAGGGGCATTAAAACCGTCTTGTTAAACTACTGTGACCTCCACGTCTCTTCCAAGGGGCATTAAAAACGTCTTGTTAAACCACTCTGAACTCCACATCTCTTCCAAGAGGCATTAAAATCGTCTTGTTAAGCTACTGTGACCTCCACATCTCTTCTAAGGGTCATTGATATTGTCTTTTTATTCCACTGGGACCTCCACCACTCTTCCAAGGGGCATTGATATTGTCTTTTTATTCCACTGGGACCTCCACGTCTCTTCCAAGGGGCATTAAAACAGTCTTGTTAAACCAGTCTGAACTCCACGTCTTTTCCAAGGGGCATTAAAATCGTCATGTTAAGCTTCTGTGACCTCCACGTCTCTTCCAGGGGGCATTAAAACCGTCTTGTTAAACCACTCTGAACTCCACATCTCTTCCAAGAGGCATTAAATTCGTCTTGTTAAGCTACTGTGACCTCCACGTCTCTTCCAAGGGGCATTAAAAACGTCTTGTTAAGCTACTCTAAACTCCACGTCTCTTCCAAGGGGCATTAAAACCGTCATGTTAAGCTACTGTGACCTCCACATCTCTTCCAAGGGGCATTAAAACCATCTTGTTAAGCTACTGTGACCTCCACGTCTCTTACAAGGGTCATTGATATTGTCTTTTTATTCCACTGGGACCTCCACAACTCTTCCAAGGGGCATTCATATTGTCTTTTTATTCAACTGCGACCTCCACTACTCTTCCAAGGTGCATTGATATTGTCTTTTTATTCCACTGGGACCTCCACGTCTCTTCCAAGGGGCATTAAAACCATCTTGTTAAACCACTCTGAGCTCCACGTCTCATCCAAGGGGCATTAAAACCATCTTTTTAAGGTACTCTGAACTCCACGTCTCTTCCAATGGGCACTAAAACGGTCTTGTTAAGCTACTTGGACCTCCACCAATCTTACAAGGGGCATTAAAACCGTCTTGTTAAACTTCTTTGAACTCCACGTCTCTTCCAAAGGGCATTAAAACTGTCTTGCTAAGCTACTGTGTCCTCCATGTCTCTTCCAAGGGGCATTAAAACTGTCTTGTTAAAACACTCTGTACGCCACATCTCTTCCAAGGGTCATTGATATTGTCTTTTTGTTCCACTGCGACCTCCACCACTCTTCCAAGGGTCATTGATATTGTCTTTTTATTCCACTGCGACCTACACCACTCTTCCAAGAGGCATTGATATTGTCTTTTTATTCCACTACAACCTCCACAACTCTTCCAAGGGGCATTGATATTGTCTTTTTATTCCACTGGGACCTCCACGTCTCTTCCAAGGGGATTTAAAACCATCTTGTGAAACCACTGCGACCTCCACGTCTATTCCAGGGGGCATTAAAACCGTCTTGTTAAGCTACTATGAACCCCACGTCTCTTCCAAGGGGCATTAAAACCATCTTGTTAAACCACTCTGAACTCCACGTCTCTTCCAAGGGGCATTAAAACCATCTTGTTAAGCTACTGTGACCTCCACGTCTCTTCCAAGGGGCATTAAAACTGTCTTGTTAAACCACTCTGAACTCCACATCTCTTACAAGGGGCATTAAAATCGTCTTGTTAAGCTACTGTGACCTCCACCTCTCTTCCAAGGGTCATTGATATTGTCTTTTTTTTCCACTGGGACCTCCACCACTGTTCCAAGGGGCATTGATATTGTTTTTTTATTCCACTGCGACCTCCGCCACTCTTCCACGGGGCATTGATATTACTTTTCATTCCACTGGGACCTCCACGTCTCTTCCAAGGGTCATTAAAATAGTCATGTTAAACCAGTCTGAACTCCAAGTCTATTCCAAGGGGCATTAAAACTGTCGTGTTAAGCTACTGTGACCTCCACGTTTCTTCCAAGGGACATTAAAACCGTCTTGTTAAGCTACTGTGACCTCCACGTCTCTTCCAAGGGGCATTGATATTGTCTTTTTATTCCACTGGGACCTCCACGACTCTTCCAAGGGGCATTAAAACAGTCTTTTTAAAGAATTCTGAACTCCACGTCTTTTCCAAGGGGCATTAAAATCGTCATGTTAAGCTACTGTGACCTCCACGTCTCTTCCAATGGGCATTAAAACCATCTTGTTATGCTACTGTGACCTCCACGTCTCTTCCAAGGGGCATTGATATTGTCTTTTTATTCCACTGCGACCTCCACGTCTCTTCCAAGGGGCATTGATAGTCTTTTTATTCCACTGTAACCTCCACCACTCTTCCAAGGGTCATTGATATTGTCTTTTTATTCCAATGGGACCTCCACGTCTCTTCCAAGGGGCATTAAAACCGTCTTGTTAAGCTACTGTGACCTCCACGTCTCTTCCAATGGGCATTAAAACCATCTTGTTATGCTACTGTGACCTCCACGTCTCTTCCAAGGGGCATTGATATTGTCTTTTTATTCCACTGCGACCTCCACGTCTCTTCCAAGGGGCATTGATAGTCTTTTTATTCCACTGTAACCTCCACCACTCTTCCAAGGGTCATTGATATTGTCTTTTTATTCCATTGCGACTTCCACCACTCTTCCAAGGGGCATTGATATTGTCTTTTTATTCCACTGGGACCTCCAATTCTCTTTCAAGGGGCATTAAAATCATCTTGTTAAACCACTCTGAGCTCCACGTCTCTTCCAAAGGGCATTAAAACCATCTTGTTAAGGTACTCTGAACTCCACATCTCTTCCAATGGGCATTAAAACCATCTTGTTAAGCTACTGTGACCTCCACCCCTCTTCCAAGGGGCATTAAAACCGTCTTGTTAAACTACTCTGAACGCCACGTCTCTTCCAAAGGGCATTAAAACCGTCTTGTTAAGCTACTGTGACCTCCACCTCTCTTCCAAGGGGCATTAAAACCATCTCGTTAAGCTACTGTGACCTCCTCGTCTCTTCCAAGGGTCATTGATATTGTCTTTTTATTCCAGTGGTACCTCCACCACTCTTCCATAGGGAATTGATATTGTCTTTTTATTACACTGAGACCTCCACCACTCATCCAAGGGGCATTGATATTTTCTTTTTATTCCACTGGGACCTCCACGTCTCTTCCAAGGGGCATTAAAACCGTCTTGTTAAAACACTCTGAACTCAAAGTCTCTTCCAAGGGGCATTAAAACCGTCTTGTTAAGTTACTGTGACATCCACGTCTCTTCCAAGGGGCATTAAAACCATCTTGTTAAGCTACTGTGACCTCCTTGTCTCTTCCAAGGGTCATTGATATTGTCTTTTTATTCCACTCGGTCCTCCACCACTCTTCCAAGCGCAATTGATATTGTCTTTTTATTCCACTGAGACCTCCACCACTCTTCCAAGGGGGATTGATATTTTCTTTTTATTCCACTGTGACCTCCACGTCTCTTCCAAGGGGCATTAAAACCATCTTGTTAAGCTACTGTAACCTCCACCACTCTTCCAAGGGTCATTGATATTGTCTTTTTATTCCACTGCGACCTCCGCCACTCTTCCAATGGGCATTGATTTTGTCTTTTTATTCCACTGTAACCTACACCACTCTTCCATGGGTCATTGATATTGTCTTTTTATTCCACTGCGACCTCGGCCACTCTTCCAACGGGCATTGATTTTGTCTTTTTATTCCACTGTGACCTACACCACTTTTCCAAGGGGCATTGATATTGTCTTTTTATTCCACTGCGACCTCCACCACTCTTCCAAGGGTCATTGATATTGTCTTTTTATTCCACTGCGACTTCCACCACTCTTCCAAGGGGCATTGATATTGTCTTTTTATTCCACTGGGACCTCCACGTCTCTTCCAAGGGGCATTAAAACCATCTTGTTAAACCACTCTGAACTTCACGTCTCTTCCAAGGGGCATTAAAACAATCTTGTTAAGCTACTGTGACCTCCACGTCTCTTCCAAGGGGCATTAAAACCGTCATGTTAAACTACTCTAAACTCCACGTCTCTTCCAAGGGGCATTAAAACCGTCTTGTTAAGCTACTGTGACCTCCACGTCTCTTCCAAGGGGCATTAAAACTGACTTGTTAAGCTACTGTGACCTCCACGTCTCTTCCAAGGGTCATTGATATTGTCTTTTTATTCCTCTGGGACTTCCAACACTCTTCCAAGGGGCATTGATATTGTCTTTTTTTTCAAATGTGACCTCCACTACTCTTACAAGGGGCATTGATATTGTCTTTTTATTCCACTGGAACCTCCACGTCTCTTCCAAGGGGCATTAAAACTGGCTTGTTAAAACACTCTGTACTCCACGTCTCTTCCAATGGTCATTGATATTGGCTTTTTATTCCACTGCAACATCCACCACTCTTCCAAGGGGCATTGATATTTTCTTTTTATTCCACTGCGACCTCCACCACTCTTCCAAGAGGCATTGATATTGTCTTTTTATTCCACTGCAACCTCCACCACTCTTCCAAGGGGCATTGATATTGTCTTTTTATTCCACTGGGACCTACACGTCTCTTCTAAGAAACATTAAAACTGTCTTCTTAAAACACTCTGTACTCCACATCTCTTCCAAGGGTCATTGATATTGTCTTTTTGTTCCACTGCGACCTCCACCACTCTTCCAAGGGTCATTGATATTGTCTTTTTATTCCACTGCGACCTCCACCACTCTTCCAAGAGGCATTGATATTGTCTTTTTATTCCACTACAACCTCCACAACTCTTCCAAGGGGCATTGATATTGTCTTTTTATTCCACTAGGACCTCCATGTCTCTTCCAAGGGGATTTAAAACCATCTTGTGAAACCACTGCGACCTCCACGTCTATTCCAGGGGGCATTAAAACCGTCTTGTTAAGCTACTATGAACCCCACGTCTCTTCCAAGGGGCATTAAAACCATCTTGTTAAACCACTCTGAACTCCACGTCTCTTCCAAGGGGCATTAAAACCATCTTGTTAAGCCACTGTGACCTCCACGTCTCTTCCAAGGGGCATTAAAACCGTCTTGTTAAACCACTTTGAACTCCACATCTCTTACAAGGGGCATTAAAATCGTCTTGTTAAGCTACTGTGACCTCCACGTCTCTTCCAAGGGTCATTGATATTGTCTTTTTTTTCCACTGGGACCTCCACCACTGTACCAAGGGGCATTGTATTGTCTTTTTATTCCACTTCGACCTCCGCCACTCTTCCAAGGGGCATTGATATTACTTTTCATTCCACTGGGACCTCCACGTCTCTTCCAAGGGGCATTAAAATAGTATTGTTAAACCAGTCTGAACTCCAAGTCTAATCCAAGTGGCATTAAAACTGTCGTGTTAAGCTACTGTGACCTCCACGTTTCTTCCAAGGGACATTAAAACCGTCTTGTTAAGCTACTGTGACCTCCACGTCTCTTCCAAGGGGCATTGATATTGTCTTTTTATTCCACTGGGACCTCCACGACTCTTCCAAGGGGCATTAAAACAGTCTTGTTAAAACACTCTGTACTCCACGACTCTTCCAAGGGGCATTAAAACACTCTTGTTAAGCTACTGTGACCTCCACGTCTCTTCCAAGGGGCATTAAAACCGTCATGTTAAACTACTCTAAACTCCACGTCTTTTCCAAGGGGCATTAAAACCGTCTTGTTAAGCTACTGTGACCTCCACGTCTCTTCCAAGGGGCATTAAAACCGTCTTGTTAAGCTACTGTGACCTCCACGTCTCTTCCAATGGTCATTGATATTGTCTTTTTATTCCACTGGGACCTCCACAACTCTTCCAAGAGGCATTCATATTGTCTTTTTATTCAACTGCGACCTGCGCTACTCTTCCAAGGGGCATTGATATTGTCTTTTTATTCCACTGGGACCTCCACGTCTCTTCGAAGGGGCATTAAAACCATCTTGTTAAACCACTCTGAGCTCCACGTCTCTTCCAAGGGGCATTAAAACCATCTTTTAAAGGTACTCTGAACTCCACGTCTCTTCCAATGGGCACTAAAACCGTCTTGTTAGGCTACTGTGACCTCCACCGCTCTTCCAAGGGGCATTAAAACCATCTTGTTAAACTACTCTGAACTCCACGTCTCTTCCAAAGGACATTAAAATCGTCTTGTTAAGCTACTGTGTCCTCCACGTCTCTTCCAAGGGGCATTAAAACTGTCTTGTTAAAACACTCTGTACTCCACGTCTCTTCCAAGGGTCATTGATATTGTCTTTTTATTCCACTGCGTCCTCCACCACTCTTCGAAAGGGCATTGATATTGTCTTTTTATTCCACTGCGACCTCTACCACTCTTCCAAGAGGCATTGATATTGTCTTTTTATTCCACTGCAACCTTCACCACTCTTCCAAGGGGCATTGATATTGTCTTTTTATTCCACTGGGACCTCCACGTCTCTTTCAAGGGGATTTAAAACCATCTTGTTAAACCACTGTGACTTCCACGTCTATTCCAAGGGGCATTAAAACCGTCTTGTTAAGCTACTATGACCTCCACGTCTCTTCCAAGGGGCATTAAAACCATCTTGTTAAACCACTCTGAACTCCACGTCTCTTCCAAGGGGCATTAAAACCGTCTTGTAAAGCTACTGTGACCTCCACGTCTCTTCCAAGGGGCATTAAAACCGTCTTGTTAAACCACTCTGAACTCCACATCTCTACCAACAGGCATTAAAATCGTCTTGTTAAGCTACTGTGACCTCCACATCTCTTCCAAGGGTCATTGATATTGTCTTTTTATTCCACTGGGACCTCCACCACTCTTCCAAGGGGCATTGATATTGTCTTTTTATTCCACTGCGACCTCCACCACTCTTCCAAGGGGCATTGATATTGTCTTTTTATTCCACTGGGACCTCCACGTCTCTTCCAAGGGTCATTAAAACAGTCTTGTTAAACCAGTCTGAACTCCACGTCTTTTCCAAGGGGCATTAAAATCTTCATGTTAAGCTTCTGTGACCTCCACGTCTCTTCCAAGGGGCATTAAAACCGTCTTGTTAAACAACTCTGAACTCCACATCTCTTCCAAGAGGCATTAAAATCGTCTTGTTAAGCTACTGTGACCTCCACGTCTCTTCCAAGGGGCATTGATATTTTCTTTTTATTCCACTGCGACCTCCACAACTCTTCCAATGGGCATTGATAGTATTTTTAGTCCACTGTAACCTCCACCACTCTTCAAAGGATCATTGATTTTGTCTTTTTATTCCAATGGGACCTCCACGTCTCTTCCAATGGGCATTAGAACCATCTTGTTATGCTACTGTGACCTCCACGTCTCTTCCAAGGGTCATTGATATTGTCTTTTTATTCCACTGGGACCTCCACCACTCTTCCAAGGGGCATTGATATTGTCTTATTATTCCACTGCTACCTCCACCACTCTTCCAAGGGGCATTGATATTACTTTTTATTCCACTGGGACCTCCACGTCTCTTCCAAGGGGCATTAAAATAGTCTTTTTAAACTAGTCTGAACTCCAAGTCTATTCCAAGGGGCATAAAAACTGTCGTGTTAAGCTACTGTGACCTCCACGTTTCTTCCAAGGGACATTAAAACCGTCTTGTTAAGCTACTGTGACCTCCACGTCTCTTCCAAGCGGCATTGATATTGTCTTTTTATTCCATTGTGACCTCCACGACTCTTCCAAGGGGCATTAAAACAGTCTTGTTAAAACACTCTGTACTCCACGTCTCTTCCAAGGGGCATTAAAACCGTCTTGTTAACCTACTGTGACCTCCACGTCTCTTCCAAGGGGCATTAAAAAAGTCTTGTTAAGCTACTCTAAACTCCACGTCTCTTCCAAGGGGCATTAAAACCGTCTTGTTAAGCTACTGTGACCTCCACGTCTCTTCCAAGGGGCATTAAAACCGTCTTGTTAAGCTACTGTGACCTCCACGTCTCTTACAAGGGTCATTGATATTGTCTTTTTATTCCACTGGGACCTCCACAACTCTTCCAAGGGGCATTCATATTGTCTTTTTATTCAACTGCGACCTCCACTACTCTTCCAAGGGGCATTGATATTGTCTTTTTATTCCACTGGGACCTCCACGTCTCTTCCAAGGGGCATTAAAACCATCTTGTTAAACCACTCTGAGCTCCACGTCTCTTCCAAGGGACATTAAAACCGTCTTTTTAAGGTACTCTGAACTCCACGTCTCTTCCAATGGGCACTAAAACCGTCTTGTTAAGCTACTGTGACCTCCACCCCTCTTCCAAGGGGCATTAAAACTATCTTGTTAAACTTCTCTGAACTCCACGTCTCTTCTAAAGTGCATAAAAACCATCTTGTTAAGCTACTGTGTCCTCCACGTCTCTTCCAAGGGGCATTAAAACTGTCTTGTTAAAACACTCTGTACTTCACGTCTCTTCCAAGGGTCATTGATATTGTTTTCTATTCCACTGCGACCTCCACCACTCTTCGAAGGGGCATTGATATTGTCTTTTTATTCCACTGCGACATCCACCACTCTTCCAAGAGGCATTGATATTGTCTTTTTATTCCACTGCAACCTCCACCACTCTTCCATGGGGCATTGATATTGTCTTTTTATTCCACTGGGACCTCCACGTCTCTTCCAAGGGGATTTAAAACCATCTTGTTAAACCACTGTGACTTCCACGTCTATTCCAAGGGGCATTAAAACCGTCTTGTTAAGCTAATATGACCTCCACGTCTCTTCCAAGGGGCATTGAAACCATCTTGTTAAACCACTCTGAACTCCACGTCTCTTCCAAGGAGCATTAAAACCATCTTGTAAAGCTACTGTGACCTCCACGTCTCTTCCAAGGGGCATTAAAACCGTCTTGTTAAACCACTCTGAACTCCACATCTCTTCCAAGAGGCATTAAAATCGTCTTGTTAAGCTACTGTGACCTCCACATCTCTTCTAAGGGTCATTGATATTGTCTTTTTATTCCACTGGGACCTCCACCACTCTTCCAAGGGGCATTGATATTGTCTTTTTATTCCACTGCGACCTCCACCACTCTTCCAAGGAGCATTGATATTGTCTTTTTATTCCACTGGGACCTCCACGTCTCTTCCAAGGGGCATTAAAACAGTCTTGTTAAACCAGTCTTAACTCCACGTCTTTTACAAGGGGCATTAAAATCGTCATGTTAAGCTTCTGTAACCTCCACGTCTCTTCCAGGGGGCATTAAAACCGTCTTGTTAAATCACTCTGAACTCCACATCTCTTCCAAGAGGCATTAAAATCGTCTTGTTAAGCTACTGTGACCTCCACGTCTCTTCCAAGGGACTTTGATATTTTCTTTTTATTCCACTGCGACCTCCACCACTCTTCCAAGGGGCATTAATAGTATTTTTATTCCACTGTAACCTCCACCACTCTTCCAAGGATCATTGATATTGTCTTTTTATTCCAATGGGACCTCCACGTCTCTTCCAATGGGCATTAAAACCATCTTGTTATGGTACTGTGACCTCCACGTCTCTTCCAAGGGTCATTGATGTTGTCCTTTTATTCCACTGGGACCTCCACCACTCTTCCAAGTGGCATTGATATTGTCTTTTTATTCCACTGCGACCTCCACCACTCTTCCAAGGGGCATTGATATTGTCTTTTTATTCCACTGTGACCTCCACGTCTCTTCCAAGGGGCATTAAAACAGTCTTGTTAAAACACTCTGTACTCCACGTCTCTTCCAAGGGGCATTAACACCATCTTGTTAACCTTCTGTGACCTCCACGTCTCTTCCAAGGGGCATTAAAAATGTCTTGTTAATCTACTCTAAACTCCACGTCTCTTCCAAGGGGCATTAAAACCATCTTGTTAAACCATTCTGAACTCCACATCTCTTCCAAGAGGCATTAAAATCGTCTGGTTAAGATACTGTGACCTCCACGTCTCTTCCAAGGGGCGTTAAAACCATCTTGTTAAACCTCTCTGAACTCCACATCTCTTCCAAGAGGCATTAAAATCGTCTTGTTAAGATACTGTGACCTCCACGTCTCTTTCAAGGGGCATTGATATTTTCTTTTTATAACACTGCAACCTCCACCACTCTTCCAAGGGGCATTGATAGTATTTTTATTCCACTGTAACCTCCACCACTCTTCCAAGGATCATTGATATTGTCTTTTTATTCCAATGGGATCTCCACGTCTCTTCCAAGAGGCATTAAAACCGTCTTGTTAAGCTACTGTGACCTCCACGTCTCTTCCAATGGGCATTAAAACCATCTTGTTATGCTACTGTGACCTCCACCACTCTTCCAAGGGGCATTGATAGTCTTTTTATTCCACTGTAACCTCCACCACTCTTCCAAGGGTCATTGATATTGTCTTTTTATTCCACTGCAACTTCCATCACTCTTCCAAGGGGCCTTGATATTGTCTTTTTATTCCACTGGGACCTCCACGTCTCTTTCAAGGGGCATTAAAATCGTCATGTTAAGCTACTGTGACCTCCACGTCTCTTCCAAGGGGCATTAAAACCGTCTTGTTAAACCACTCTGAACTCCACATCTCTTCCAAGAGGCATTAAAATCGTCTTGTTAAGCTACTGTGACCTCCTCGTCTCTTCCAAGGTGCATTGATATTTTCTTTTTATTCCACTGCGACCTCCACCACTCTTCCAAAGGGCATTGATAGTATTTTTATTCTACTGTAACCTCCACCACTCTTCCAAGGATCATTGATATTGTCTTTTTATTCCAATGGGACCTCCACGTCTCTTCCAAGGGGCATTAAAAACGTCTTGTTAAGCTACTGTGACCTCCACGTCTCTTCCAATGGGCATTAAAACCATCTTGTTATGCTACTGTGACCTCCACGTTTCTTCCAAGGGGCATTGATATTGTCTTTTTATGCCACTGCGACCTCCACGTCTCTTCCAAGGGGCATTGATAGTCTTTTTATTCCACTATAACTTCCACCACTCTTCCAAGGGTCATTGATATTGTCTTTTTATTCCACTGCGACTTCCACCACTCTTCCAAGGGGCATTGATATTGTCTTTTTATTCCACTGGGACCTCCAATTCTCTTCCAAGGGGCATTAAAACCATCTTGTTAAACCACTCTGAGCTCCACGTCTCTTCCAAGGGGCATTAAATCCATCTTGTTAAGGTACTCTGAACTCCACATCTCTTCCAATGGGCATTAAAACCGTCTTGTTAAGCTACTGTGACCTCCACCCTTCTTCCAAGGGGCATTAAAACCATCTTGTTAAACTACTCTGAACGCCACGTCTCTTCCAAAGGGCATTAAAACCGTCTTGTTAAGCTACTGTGACCTCCACCTCTCTTCCAATGGGAATTAAAACCATCTTGCTAAGCTACTGTGACCTCATCGTCTCTTCCAAGGGTCATTGATATTGTCTTTTTATTCCACTGAGACCTCCACCACTCTTCCAAGGGGGATTGATATTTTCTTTTTATTCCACTGTGACCTCCACGTTTCTTCCAAGGGGCATTAAAACCATCTTGTTAAGCTACTGTAACCTCCACCACTCTTCCAAGGGTCATTGATATTGTCTTTTTATTCCACTGCGACCTCCGCCACTCTTCCAATGGGCATTGATTTTGTCTTTTTATTCCACTGTAACCTACACCACTCTTCCATGGGTCATTGATATTGTCTTTTTATTCCACTGCGACCTCCGCCACTCTTCCAACGGGCATTGATTTTGTCTTTTTATTCCACTGTGACCTACACCACTTTTCCAAGGGGCATTGATATTGTCTTTTTATTCCACTGCGACCTCCACCACTCTTCCAAGGGTCATTGATATTGTCTTTTTATTCCACTGCGACTTCCACCACTCTTCCAAGGGGCATTGATATTGTCTTTTTATTCCACTGGGACCTCCACGTCTCTTCCAAGGGGCATTAAAACCATCTTGTTAAACCACTCTGAACTTCACGTCTCTTCCAAGGGGCATTAAAACAATCTTGTTAAGCTACTGTGACCTCCACGTCTCTTCCAAGGGGCATTAAAACCGTCATGTTAAACTACTCTAAACTCCATGTCTCTTCCAAGGGGCATTAAAACCGTCTTGTTAAGCTACTGTGACCTCCACGTCTCTTCCAAGGGGCATTAAAACTGACTTGTTAAGCTACTGTGACCTCCACGTCTCTTCCAAGGGTCATTGATATTGTCTTTTTATTCCTCTGGGACTTCCAACACTCTTCCAAGGGGCATTGATATTGTCTTTTTTTTCAAATGTGACCTCCACTACTCTTACAAGGGGCATTGATATTGTCTTTTTATTCCACTGGAACCTCCACGTCTCTTCCAAGGGGCATTAAAACTGGCTTGTTAAAACACTCTGTACTCCACGTCTCTTCCAATGGTCATTGATTTTGGCTTTTTATTCCACTGCAACATCCACCACTCTTCCAAGGGGCATTGATATTTTCTTTTTATTCCACTGCGACCTCCACCACTCTTCCAAGAGGCATTGATATTGTCTTTTTATTCCACTGCAACCTCCACCACTCTTCCAAGGGGCATTGATATTGTCTTTTTATTCCACTGGGACCTACACGTCTCTTCTAAGAAACATTAAAACTGTCTTCTTAAAACACTCTGTACTCCACATCTCTTCCAAGGGTCATTGATATTGTCTTTTTGTTCCACTGCGACCTCCACCACTCTTCCAAGGGTCATTAATATTGTCTTTTTATTCCACTGCGACCTCCACCACTCTTCCAAGAGGCATTGATATTGTCTTTTTATTCCACTACAACCTCCACAACTCTTCCAAGGGGCATTGATATTGTCTTTTTATTCCACTAGGACCTCCATGTCTCTTCCAAGGGGATTTAAAACCATCTTGTGAAACCACTGCGACCTCCACGTCTATTCCAGGGGGCATTAAAACCGTCTTGTTAAGCTACTATGAACCCCACGTCTCTTCCAAGGGGCATTAAAACCATCTTGTTAAACCACTCTGAACTCCACGTCTCTTCCAAGGGGCATTAAAACCATCTTGTTAAGCCACTGTGACCTCCACGTCTCTTCCAAGGGGCATTAAAACCGTCTTGTTAAACCACTTTGAACTCCACATCTCTTACAAGGGGCATTAAAATCGTCTTGTTAAGCTACTGTGACCTCCACGTCTCTTCCAAGGGTCATTGATATTGTCTTTTTTTTCCACTGGGACCTCCACCACTGTACCAAGGGGCATTGTATTGTCTTTTTATTCCACTTCGACCTCCGCCACTCTTCCAAGGGGCATTGATATTACTTTTCATTCCACTGGGACCTCCACGTCTCTTCCAAGGGGCATTAAAATAGTATTGTTAAACCAGTCTGAACTCCAAGTCTAATCCAAGTGGCATTAAAACTGTCGTGTTAAGCTACTGTGACCTCCACGTTTCTTCCAAGGGACATTAAAACCGTCTTGTTAAGCTACTGTGACCTCCACGTCTCTTCCAAGGGGCATTGATATTGTCTTTTTATTCCACTGGGACCTCCACGACTCTTCCAAGGGGCATTAAAACAGTCTTGTTAAAACACTCTGTACTCCACGACTCTTCCAAGGGGCATTAAAACAATCTTGTTAAGCTACTGTGACCTCCACGTCTCTTCCAAGGGGCATTAAAACCGTCATGTTAAACTACTCTAAACTCCACGTCTTTTCCAAGGGGCATTAAAACCGTCTTGTTAAGCTACTGTGACCTCCACGTCTCTTCCAAGGGGCATTAAAACCGTCTTGTTAAGCTACTGTGACCTCCACGTCTCTTCCAATGGTCATTGATATTGTCTTTTTATTCCACTGGGACCTCCACAACTCTTCCAAGAGGCATTCATATTGTCTTTTTATTCAACTGCGACCTGCGCTACTCTTCCAAGGGGCATTGATATTGTCTTTTTATTCCACTGGGACCTCCACGTCTCTTCGAAGGGGCATTAAAACCATCTTGTTAAACCACTCTGAGCTCCACGTCTCTTCCAAGGGGCATTAAAACCATCTTTTAAAGGTACTCTGAACTCCACGTCTCTTCCAATGGGCACTAAAACCGTCTTGTTAGGCTACTGTGACCTCCACCGCTCTTCCAAGGGGCATTAAAACCATCTTGTTAAACTACTCTGAACTCCACGTCTCTTCCAAAGGACATTAAAATCGTCTTGTTAAGCTACTGTGTCCTCCACGTCTCTTCCAAGGGGCATTAAAACTGTCTTGTTAAAACACTCTGTACTCCACGTCTCTTCCAAGGGTCATTGATATTGTCTTTTTATTCCACTGCGTCCTCCACCACTCTTCGAAAGGGCATTGATATTGTCTTTTTATTCCACTGCGACCTCTACCACTCTTCCAAGAGGCATTGATATTGTCTTTTTATTCCACTGCAACCTTCACCACTCTTCCAAGGGGCATTGATATTGTCTTTTTATTCCACTGGGACCTCCGCGTCTCTTTCAAGGGGATTTAAAACCATCTTGTTAAACCACTGTGACTTACACGTCTATTCCAAGGGGCATTAAAACCGTCTTGTTAAGCTACTATGACCTCCACGTCTCTTCCAAGGGGCATTAAAACCATCTTGTTAAACCACTCTGAACTCCACGTCTCTTCCAAGGGGCATTAAAACCGTCTTGTAAAGCTACTGTGACCTCCACGTCTCTTCCAAGGGGCATTAAAACCGTCTTGTTAAACCACTCTGAACTCCACATCTCTACCAACAGGCATTAAAATCGTCTTGTTAAGCTACTGTGACCTCCACATCCCTTCCAAGGGTCATTGATATTGTCTTTTTATTCCACTGGGACCTCCACCACTCTTCCAAGGGGCATTGATATTGTCTTTTTATTCCACTGCGACCTCCACCACTCTTCCAAGGGGCATTGATATTGTCTTTTTATTCCACTGGGACCTCCACGTCTCTTCCAAGGGTCATTAAAACAGTCTTGTTAAACCAGTCTGAACTCCACGTCTTTTCCAAGGGGCATTAAAATCTTCATGTTAAGCTTCTGTGACCTCCACGTCTCTTCCAAGGGGCATTAAAACCGTCTTGTTAAACCACTCTGAACTCCACATCTCTTCCAAGAGGCATTAAAATCGTCTTGTTAAGCTACTGTGACCTCCACGTCTCTTCCAAGGGGCATTGATATTTTCTTTTTATTCCACTGCGACCTCCACAACTCTTCCAATGGGCATTGATAGTATTTTTAGTCCACTGTAACCTCCACCACTCTTCAAAGGATCATTGATTTTGTCTTTTTATTCCAATGGGACCTCCACGTCTCTTCCAATGGGCATTAGAACCATCTTGTTATGCTACTGTGACCACCACGTCTCTTCCAAGGGTCATTGATATTGTCTTTTTATTCCACTGGGACCTCCACCACTCTTCCAAGGGGCATTGATATTGTCTTTTTATTCCACTGCTACCTCCACCACTCTTCCAAGGGGCATTGATATTACTTTTTATTCCACTGGGACCTCCACGTCTCTTCCAAGGGGCATTAAAATAGTCTTTTTAAACTAGTCTGAACTCCAAGTCTATTCCAAGGGGCATAAAAACTGTCGTGTTAAGCTACTGTGACCTCCACGTTTCTTCCAAGGGACATTAAAACCGTCTTGTTAAGCTACTGTGACCTCCACGTCTCTTCCAAGCGGCATTGATATTGTCTTTTTATTCCACTGTGACCTCCACGACTCTTCCAAGGGGCATTAAAACAGTCTTGTTAAAACACTCTGTACTCCACGTCTCTTCCAAGGGGCATTAAAACCGTCTTGTTAACCTACTGTGACCTCCACGTCTCTTCCAAGGGGCATTAAAAAAGTCTTGTTAAGCTACTCTAAACTCCACGTCTCTTCCAAGGGGCATTAAAACCGTCTTGTTAAGCTACTGTGACCTCCACGTCTCTTCCAAGGGGCATTAAAACCGTCTTGTTAAGCTACTGTGACCTCCACGTCTCTTACAAGGGTCATTGATATTGTCTTTTTATTCCACTGGGACCTCCACAACTCTTCCAAGGGGCATTCATATTGTCTTTTTATTCAACTGCGACCTCCACTACTCTTCCAAGGGGCATTGATATTGTCTTTTTATTCCACTGGGACCTCCACGTCTCTTCCAAGGGGCATTAAAACCATCTTGTTAAACCACTCTGAGCTCCACGTCTCTTCCAAGGGGCATTAAAACCGTCTTTTTAAGGTACTCTGAACTCCACGTCTCTTCCAATTTGCACTAAAACCGTCTTGTTAAGCTACTGTGACCTCCACCCCTCTTCCAAGGGGCATTAAAACTATCTTGTTAAACTTCTCTGAACTCCACGTCTCTTCCAAAGTGCATAAAAACCGTCTTGTTAAGCTACTGTGTCCTCCACGTCTCTTCCAAGGGGCATTAAAACTGTCTTGTTAAAACACTCTGTACTTCACGTCTCTTCCAAGGGTCATTGATATTGTTTTTTATTCCACTGCGACCTCCACCACTCTTCGAAGGGGCATTGACATTGTCTTTTTATTCCACTGCGACATCCACCACTCTTCCAAGAGGCATTGATATTGTCTTTTTATTCCACTGCAACCTCCACCACTCTTCCATGGGGCATTGATATTGTCTTTTTATTCCACTGGGACCTCCACGTCTCTTCCAAGGGGATTTAAAACCATCTTGTTAAACCACTGTGACTTCCACGTCTATTCCAAGGGGCATTAAAACCGTCTTGTTAAGCTAATATGACCTCCACGTCTCTTCCAAGGGGCATTGAAACCATCTTGTTAAACCACTCTGAACTCCACGTCTCTTCCAAGGAGCATTAAAACCATCTTGTAAAGCTACTGTGACCTCCACGTCTCTTCCAAGGGGCATTAAAACCGTCTTGTTAAACCACTCTGAACTCCACATCTCTTCCAAGAGGCATTAAAATCGTCTTGTTAAGCTACTGTGACCTCCACATCTCTTCTAAGGGTCATTGATATTGTCTTTTTATTCCACTGGGACCTCCACCACTCTTTCAAGGGGCATTGATATTGTCTTTTTATTCCACTGCGACCTCCACCACTCTTCCAAGGAGCATTGATATTGTCTTTTTATTCCACTGGGACCTCCACGTCTCTTCCAAGGGGCATTAAAACAGTCTTGTTAAACCAGTCTTAACTCCACGTCTTTTACAAGGGGCATTAAAATCGTCATGTTAAGCTTCTGTAACCTCCACGTCTCTTCCAGGGGGCATTAAAACCGTCTTGTTAAATCACTCTGAACGCCACATCTCTTCCAAGAGGCATTAAAATCGTCTTGTTAAGCTACTGTGACCTCCACGTCTCTTCCAAGGGACATTGATATTTTCTTTTTATTCCACTGCGACCTCCACCACTCTTCCAAGGGGCATTAATAGTATTTTTATTCCACTGTAACCTCCACCACTCTTCCAAGGATCATTGATATTGTCTTTTTATTCCAATGGGACCTCCACGTCTCTTCCAATGGGCATTAAAACCATCTTGTTATGGTACTGTGACCTCCACGTCTCTTCCAAGGGTCATTGATGTTGTCCTTTTATTCCACTGGGACCTCCACCACTCTTCCAAGTGGCATTGATATTGTCTTTTTATTCCACTGCGACCTCCACCACTCTTCCAAGGGGCATTGATATTGTCTTTTTATTCCACTGTGACCTCCACGTCTCTTCCAAGGGGCATTAAAACAGTCTTGTTAAAACACTCTGTACTCCACGTCTCTTCCAAGGGGCATTAACACCATCTTGTTAACCTTCTGTGACCTCCCCGTCTCTTCCAAGGGGCTTTAAAAATGTCTTGTTAATCTACTCTAAACTCCACGTCTCTTCCAAGGGGCATTAAAACCATCTTGTTAAACCATTCTGAACTCCACATCTCTTCCAAGAGGCATTAAAATCGTCTGGTTAAGATACTGTGACCTCCACGTCTCTTCCAAGGGGCGTTAAAACCATCTTGTTAAACCTCTCTGAACTCCACATCTCTTCCAAGAGGCATTAAAATCGTCTTGTTAAGATACTGTGACCTCCACGTCTCTTCCAAGGGGCATTGATATTTTCTTTTTATAACACTGCAACCTCCACCACTCTTCCAAGGGGCATTGATAGTATTTTTATTCCACTGTAACCTCCACCACTCTTCCAAGGATCATTGATATTGTCTTTTTATTCCAATGGGATCTCCACGTCTCTTCCAAGAGGCATTAAAACCGTCTTGTTAAGCTACTGTGACCTCCACGTCTCTTCCAATGGGCATTAAAACCATCTTGTTATGCTACTGTGACCTCCACCACTCTTCCAAGGGGCATTGATGGTCTTTTTATTTCACTGTAACCTCCACCACTCTTCCAAGGGTCATTGATATTGTCTTTTTATTCCACTGCAACTTCCACCACTCTTCCAAGGGGCCTTGATATTGTCTTTTTATTCCACTGGGACCTCCACGTCTCTTTCAAGGGGCATTAAAATCGTCATGTTAAGCTACTGTGACCTCCACGTCTCTTCCAAGGGGCATTAAAACCGTCTTGTTAAACCACTCTGAACTCCACATCTCTTCCAAGAGGCATTAAAATCGTCTTGTTAAGCTACTGTGACCTCCACATCTCTTCTAAGGGTCATTGATATTGTCTTTTTATTCCACTGGGACCTCCACCACTCTTTCAAGGGGCATTGATATTGTCTTTTTATTCCACTGCGACCTCCACCACTCTTCCAAGGAGCATTGATATTGTCTTTTTATTCCACTGGGACCTCCACGTCTCTTCCAAGGGGCATTAAAACAGTCTTGTTAAACCAGTCTTAACTCCACGTCTTTTACAAGGGGCATTAAAATCGTCATGTTAAGCTTCTGTAACCTCCACGTCTCTTCCAGGGGGCATTAAAACCGTCTTGTTAAATCACTCTGAACGCCACATCTCTTCCAAGAGGCATTAAAATCGTCTTGTTAAGCTACTGTGACCTCCACGTCTCTTCCAAGGGACATTGATATTTTCTTTTTATTCCACTGCGACCTCCACCACTCTTCCAAGGGGCATTAATAGTATTTTTATTCCACTGTAACCTCCACCACTCTTCCAAGGATCATTGATATTGTCTTTTTATTCCAATGGGACCTCCACGTCTCTTCCAATGGGCATTAAAACCATCTTGTTATGGTACTGTGACCTCCACGTCTCTTCCAAGGGTCATTGATGTTGTCCTTTTATTCCACTGGGACCTCCACCACTCTTCCAAGTGGCATTGATATTGTCTTTTTATTCCACTGCGACCTCCACCACTCTTCCAAGGGGCATTGATATTGTCTTTTTATTCCACTGTGACCTCCACGTCTCTTCCAAGGGGCATTAAAACAGTCTTGTTAAAACACTCTGTACTCCACGTCTCTTCCAAGGGGCATTAACACCATCTTGTTAACCTTCTGTGACCTCCACGTCTCTTCCAAGGGGCTTTAAAAATGTCTTGTTAATCTACTCTAAACTCCACGTCTCTTCCAAGGGGCATTAAAACCATCTTGTTAAACCATTCTGAACTCCACATCTCTTCCAAGAGGCATTAAAATCGTCTGGTTAAGATACTGTGACCTCCACGTCTCTTCCAAGGGGCGTTAAAACCATCTTGTTAAACCTCTCTGAACTCCACATCTCTTCCAAGAGGCATTAAAATCGTCTTGTTAAGATACTGTGACCTCCACGTCTCTTCCAAGGGGCATTGATATTTTCTTTTTATAACACTGCAACCTCCACCACTCTTCCAAGGGGCATTGATAGTATTTTTATTCCACTGTAACCTCCACCACTCTTCCAAGGATCATTGATATTGTCTTTTTATTCCAATGGGATCTCCACGTCTCTTCCAAGAGGCATTAAAACCGTCTTGTTAAGCTACTGTGACCTCCACGTCTCTTCCAATGGGCATTAAAACCATCTTGTTATGCTACTGTGACCTCCACCACTCTTCCAAGGGGCATTGATGGTCTTTTTATTCCACTGTAACCTCCACCACTCTTCCAAGGGTCATTGATATTGTCTTTTTATTCCACTGCAACTTCCACCACTCTTCCAAGGGGCCTTGATATTGTCTTTTTATTCCACTGGGACCTCCACGTCTCTTTCAAGGGGCATTAAAATCGTCATGTTAAGCTACTGTGACCTCCACGTCTCTTCCAAGGGGCATTAAAACCGTCTTGTTAAACCACTCTGAACTCCACATCTCTTCCAAGAGGCATTAAAATCGTCTTGTTAAGCTACTGTGACCTCCTCGTCTCTTCCAAGGTGCATTGATATTTTCTTTTTATTCCACTGCGACCTCCACCACTCTTCCAAAGGGCATTGATAGTATTTTTATTCTACTGTAACCTCCACCACTCTTCCAAGGATCATTGATATTGTCTTTTTATTCCAATGGGACCTCCACGTCTCTTCCAAGGGGCATTAAAAACGTCTTGTTAAGCTACTGTGACCTCCACGTCTCTTCCAATGGGCATTAAAACCATCTTGTTATGCTACTGTGACCTCCACGTTTCTTCCAAGGGGCATTGATATTGTCTTTTTATGCCACTGCGACCTCCACGTCTCTTCCAAGGGGCATTGATAGTCTTTTTATTCCACTATAACCTCCACCACTCTTCCAAGGGTCATTGATATTGTCTTTTTATTCCACTGCGACTTCCACCACTCTTCCAAGGGGCATTGATATTGTCTTTTTATTCCACTGGGACCTCCAATTCTCTTCCAAGGGGCATTAAAACCATCTTGTTAAACCACTCTGAGCTCCACGTCTCTTCCAAGGGGCATTAAAACCATCTTGTTAAGGTACTCTGAACTCCACATCTCTTCCAATGGGCATTAAAACCGTCTTGTTAAGCTACTGTGACCTCCACCCTTCTTCCAAGGGGCATTAAAACCATCTTGTTAAACTACTCTGAACGCCACGTCTCTTCCAAAGGGCATTAAAACCGTCTTGTTAAGCTACTGTGACCTCCACCTCTCTTCCAATGGGAATTAAAACCATCTTGCTAAGCTACTGTGACCTCATCGTCTCTTCCAAGGGTCATTGATATTGTATTTTTATTCCAGTGGTACCTCCACCACTCTTCCATGGGGAATTGATATTGTCTTTTTATTACACTGAGACCTCCACCACTCATCCAAGGGGCATTGATATTTTCTTTTTATTCCACTGGGACCTCCACGTCTCTTCCAAGGGCATTAAAACAGTCTTGTTAAAACACTCTGAACTCCAAGTCTCTTCCAAGGGGCATTAAAACCGTCTTGTTAAGCTACTGTGACATCCACGTCTCTTCCAAGGGGCATTAAAACCAGCTTGTTAAGCTACTGTGACCTCCTCGTCTCTTCCACGGGTCATTGATATTGTCTTTTTTTCCACTGGGACCTCCACCACTGTTCCAAGGGGCATTGATATTGTCTTTTTATTCCACTGCGACCTCCGCCACTCTTCCAAGGGGCATTGATATTACTTTTCATTCCACTGGGACCTCCACGTCTCTTCCAAGGGGCATTAAAATAGTCTTGTTAAACCAGTCTGAACTCCAAGTCTATTCCAAGGGGCATTAAAGCTGTCGTGTTAAGCTACTGTGACCTCCATGTTTCTTCCAATGGACATTAAAACCGTCTTGTTAAGCTACTGTGACCTCCACGTCTCTTCCAAGGGGCATTGATATTGTCTTTTTATTCCACTGGGACCTCCACGACTCTTCCAAGGGGCATTAAAGCAGTTTTGTTAAAACACTCTGTACTCCACGACTCTTCCACGGGGCATTAAAACAATCTTGTTAAGCTACTGTGACCTCCACGTCTCTTCCAAGGGGCATTAAAACCGTCATGTTAAACTACTCTAAACTCGACGTCTCTTCCAAGGGGCATTAAAACCGTCTTGTTAAGCTACTGTGACCTCCACTTCTCTTCCAAGGGGCATTAAAACCGTCTTGTTAAGCTACTGTGACCTCCATGTCTCTTCCAAGGGTCATTGATATTGTCTTTTTATTCCACTGGGACCTCCACAACTCTTCCAAGGTGCATTCATATTGTCTTTTTATTCAACTGCGACCTCCGCTACTCTTCCAAGGGGCATTGATATTGTCTTTTTATTCCACTGGGACCTCCACGTCTCTTCCAAGGGGCATTAAAACCATCTTGTTAAACCACTCTGAGCTCCACGTCTCTTCCAAGGGGCATTAAAACCATCTTTTTAAGGTACTCTGAACTCCACGTCTCTTCCAATAGGCACTAAAACCGTCTTGTTAAGCTACTGTGACCTCCACCGCTCTTCCAAGGGGCATTAAAACCATCTTGTTAAACTACTCTGAACTCCACGTCTCTTCCAAAGGGCATTAAAACAATCTTGTTAAGCTACTTTGTCCTCCACGTCTCTTCCAAGGGGCATTAAAACTGTCTTGTTAAAACACTCTGTACTCCACGTCTCTTCCAAGGGTCATTGATATTGTCTTCTTATTCCACTGCGACCTCCACCACTCTTCGAAGGGACATTGATATTGTCTTTTTATTCCACTGCGACCTCCACCACTCTTCCAAGAGGCATTGATATTGTCTTTTTATTCCACTGCAACCTCCAGCACTCTTCCAAGGGGCATTGATATTGTCTTTTTATTCCACTCGGACCTCCACGTCTCTTCCAACGGGAATTAAAACCGTCTTGTTAAAACACTCTGAACTCCACGTCTCTTCCAAGGTGCATTAAAACCATCTTGTTTAGCTACTGTGACCTCCACGTCTATTCGAAGGGGCATTAAAACCATCTTGTTAAGCTACTGTGACCTCCATGTCTCTTCCAAGGGGCATTAAAACCGTCTTGTTAAACCACTCTGAACTCCAAGTCTCTTCCAAGGGGCATTAAAACCGTCTTTTTCAGCTACTGTGACCTCCACGTCTCTTCCAAGGGGCATTAAAATCGTCTTGTTAAACCACTCTGATCTCCACGTCTCTTCCAAGGGGCATTACAATCGTCTTGTTAAGCTACTGTGACCTCCACGTCTCTTCCAAGGGTCATTGATATTGTCTTTTTATTCCTCTGGGACCTCCACCACTCTTCCAAGGGGCATTGATATTGTCTTTTTATTCAACTGCGACCTCCACCACTCTTCCAAGGGGCATTGATATTGTCTTTTTATTCCACTGTAACCTCCACCACTCTTCCAAGGGGCATTGATATTCTCTTTTTATTCCACTGGGACCTCCACGTCTCTTCCAAGGGCATTAAAACCGTCTTGTTAAAACACTCTGAACTCCAAGTCTCTTCCAAGGGGCATTAAAACTGTCTTGTTAAGCTACTGTGACCTCCATGTCTCTTCCAAGGGTCATTGATATTGTCTTTTTATTCCACTGGGACCTCCACAACTCTTCCAAGGGGCATTCATATTGTCTTTTTATTCAACTGCGACCTCCGCTACTCTTCCAAGGGGCATTGATATTGTCTTTTTATTCCACTGTGACATCCACGTCTCTTCCAAGGGGCATTAAAACCAGCTTGTTAAGCTACTGTTACCTCCTCGTCTCTTCCAAGGGTCATTGATATTGTCTTTTTTTTCCACTGGGACCTCCACCACTGTTCCAAGGGGCATTGATATTGTCTTTTTATTCCACTGCGACCTCCGCCACTCTTCCAAGGGGCATTGATATTACTTTTCATTCCACTGGGACCTCCACGTCTCTTCCAAGGGGCATTAAAATAGTCTTGTTAAACCAGTCTGAACTCCAAGTCTATTCCAAGGGGCATTAAAGCTGTCGTGTTAAGCTACTGTGACCTCCATGTTTCTTCCAAGGGACATTAAAACCGTCTTGTTAAGCTACTGTGACCTCCACGTCTCTTCCAAGGGGCATTGATATTGTCTTTTTATTCCACTGGGACCTCCACGACTCTTCCAAGGGGCATTAAACAGTTTTGTTAAAACACTCTGTACTCCACGACTCTTCCACGGGGCATTAAAACAATCTTGTTAAGCTACTGTGACCTCCACGTCTCTTCCAAGGGGCATTAAAACCGTCATGTTAAACTACTCTAAACTCCACGTCTCTTCCAAGGGGCATTAAAACCGTCTTGTTAAGCTACTGTGACCTCCACTTCTCTTCCAAGGGGCATTAAAACCGTCTTGTTAAGCTACTGTGACCTCCATGTCTCTTCCAAGGGTCATTGATATTGTCTTTTTATTCCACTGGGACCTCCACAACTCTTCCAAGGGGCATTCATATTGTCTTTTTATTCAACTGCGACCTCCGCTACTCTTCCAAGGGGCATTGATATTGTCTTTTTATTCCACTGGGACCTCCACGTCTCTTCCAAGGGGCATTAAAACCATCTTGTTAAACCACTCTGAGCTCCACGTCTCTTCTAAGGGGCATTAAAACCATGTTTTTAAGGTACTCTGAACTCCACGCCTCTTCCAATAGGCACTAAAACCGTCTTGTTAAGCTACTGTGACCTCCACCGCTCTTCCAAGGGGCATTAAAACCGTCTTGTTAAACTACTCTGAACTCCACGTCTCTTACAAAGGGCATTAAAACCATTTTGTTAAGCTACTGTGTCCTCCACGTCTCTTCCAAGGGGCATTAAAACTGTCTTGTTAAAACACTCTGTACTCCACGTCTCTTCCAAGGGTCATTGATATTGTCTTTTTATTCCACTGCGACCTCCACCACTCTTCGAAGGGGCATTGATATTGTCTTTTTATTCCACTGCGACCTCCACCACTCTTCCAAGAGGCATTGATATTGTCTTTTTATTCCACTGCAACCTCCACCACTCTTCCAAGGGGCATTGATATTGTCTTTTTATTCCACTGGGACCTCCACGTCTCTTCCAAGGGGAATTAAAACCGTCTTGTTAAAACACTCTGAACTCCACGTCTCTTCCAAGGGGCATTAAAACCATCTTGTTTAGCTACTGTGACCTCCACGTCTATTCGAAGGGGCATTAAAACCATCTTGTTAAGCTACTGTGACCTCCATGTCTCTTCCAAGGGGCATTAAAACCGTCTTGTTAAACCACTCTGAACTCCAAGTCTCTTCCAAGGGGCAT
This sequence comes from Phyllobates terribilis, assembly GCF_046119375.1. NCBI lineage: Eukaryota > Metazoa > Chordata > Amphibia > Anura > Dendrobatidae > Phyllobates > Phyllobates terribilis. The sequence continues at coordinate 730,673,456 of NW_027362763.1, read as the reverse complement.
TAAAACCGTCTTTTTCAGCTACTGTGACCTCCACGTCTCTTCCAAGGGGCATTAAAACCGTCTTGTTAAACCACTCTGATCTCCACGTCTCTTCCAAGGGGCATTACAATCGTCTTGTTAAGCTACTGTGACCTCCACGTCTCTTCCAAGGGTCATTGATATTGTCTTTTTATTCCTCTGGTACCTCCACCACTCTTCCAAGGGGCATTGATATTGGCTTTTTATTCAACTGCGACCTCCACCACTCTTCCAAGGGGCATTGATATTGTCTTTTTATTCCACTGTAACCTCCACCACTCTTCCAAGGGGCATTGATATTGTCTTCTTATTCCACTGGGACTTCCACGTCTCTTTCAAGGGGCATTAAAACAGTCTTGTTAAACCACTCTGAACTCCACGTCTCTTCCAAGGGGCATTAAAACCGTCTTGTTAAGCTACTGTGACCTCCACGTCTCTTCCAAGAGGCATTAAAACCATCTTGTTAAGCTACTGTGACCTCCACGTCTCTTCCAAGGGGCATTGATATTGTCTTTTCATTCCACTGCGAACTCCACCACTCTTCCAAGGGGCATTGATATTGTCTTTTTATTCCACTGTTATCTCCACCACTCTTCCAAGGGACATTGATATTGTCTTTTTTATTCCACTGCGACCTTCGCCACTCTTCCAACAGGCATTGATATTGTATTTTTATTTCACTGTAACCTCCACCACTCTTCCAAGGGCCATTGATATTGTCTTTTTATTCCACTGGGACCTCCACGTCTCTTCCAAGGGGAATTAAAACCGTCTTGTTAAACCACTCTGAACTCCAAGTCTGTTACAAGGGGCATTAAAACCATCTTGTTTAGCTACTGTGACCTCCACGTCTTTTCCAAGGGGCATTAAAACCATCTTGTTAAGCTACGGTGACCTCCATGTCTTTTCCAAGGGGCATTAAAACCGTCTTGTTAAACCACTCTGAACTCCACGTCTCTTCCAAGGGGCATTAAAACCATCTTGTTAAGCTACTGTGACCTCCATGTCTCATCCAAGGGGCATTAAAACCGTCTTGTAAAACCACTCTGAACTCCACGTCTCTTCCAAGGGGCATTAAAACCTTCTTTTTAAGCTACTGTGACCTCCACGTCTCTTCCAAGGGTAATTGATATTGTCTTTTTATTCCTCTGGGACCTTCACCACTCTTCCAAGGGGCATTGATATTGTCTTTTTATTCAACTGCAACCTCCACCACTCTTCCAATGGGCATTGATATTGTCTTTTTATTCCACTGTAACCTCCACCACTCTTCCAAGGGGCATTGATATTGTCTTCTTATTGGACTGTGACCTCCACGTTTCTTCCAAGGGGTATTAAAACAGTCTTGTTAAACCACTCTGATCTCCTCGTCTCTTCCAAGGGGCATTAAAACCGTCTTGTTAAGCTACTATGACCTCCACATCTCTTCCAAGGGGCATTAAAACACTCTTGTTAAACCACTCTGAACTCCACGTCTCTTCCAAGGGGCATTAAAACTGTCTTGTTAAGCTACTGTGACCTCCACGTCACTTCCAAGAGGCATTAAAACCATCTTGTTAAGCTACTGTGACCTCCACGTCTTTTCCAAGGGGCATTGATATTGTCTTTTTATTCCACTGCAACCTCCACCACTCTTCCAAGGGGCATTGGTAGTCTTTTTATTCCACTGTAACCTCCACCACTCTTCCAAGGTTCATTGATATTGTCTTTTTATTCCACTGCAACCTCCGCCACTCTTCCAAGGGGCATTGGTATTGTCTTTTTATTCCAATGGGACATCCACGTCTCTTCCAAAGGGCATTAAAACCATCTGATTAAGCTACTGTGACCTCCACGTCTCTTCCAATGGGCATTAAAACCATCTTGTTATGCTCCTGTGACCTCCACGTCTCTCCCAAGGGGCATTGATATTGTCTTTTTATTCCACTGTGACCTCCATCACTCTTCCAAGGGGCATTGGTAGTCTTTTTATTCCACTGTAACTTCCACCACTCTTCCAAGGGTCATTGATATTGTCTTTTTATTCCACTGCGACCTCACCACTCTTCCAAGGGGCATTGGTATTGTCTTTTTATTCCAATGAGACCTCCACGTCTCTTCCAAGGGGCATTAAAACCATCTGGTTAAGTTACTGTGACCTCCACGTCTCTTCCAATGGGCATTAACACCATCTTGTTATGCTACTGTGACCTCTACGTCTCTCCCAAGGGGCATTGATATTGTCTTTTTATTCCACTGCGACCTCCACCACTCTTCCAAGGTCCATTGGTAGTCTTTTTATTCCACTGTAACCTCCACCACTCTTCCAAGGGTCATTGATATTGTCTTTTTATTCCACTGCGACCTCCACCACTCTTCCAAGGGGCATTGGTATTGTCTTTTTATTCCAATGGGACCTCTACATCTCTTCCAAGGGGTATTAAAACCGTCTTGTAAAACCACTCTGAACTCCACGTCTCTTCCAAGGGGCATTAAAACCGTCTTGTTAAACCATTCTGAACTCCTCATCTATTCCAAGGGGCATTACAGTCGTCTTGATAAGCTACTGTGACCTCCTCGTCTCTTCCAAGGGTCATTGATATTGTCTTTTTATTCCACTGGGACCTCCACCACTCTTCCAAGGGGCATTGATATTGTCTTTTCATTCCACTGCGACCTCCACCACTCATCCAAGGGGCATTAAAATTGTCTTGTTAAGCTACTGTGACCTCCATGTCTCTTCCAAGGGGCATTAAAACCATCTCGTTATGCTACTGTGACATCCACGTCTCTTTCAAGGGGCATTGATATTGTCTTTTTATTCCACTGGGACCTCCAACACTCTTCCAAGGGGCATTGATATTGTCTTTTTATTCCATTGGGACCTCCACATCTCTTCCAAGGGGCATTAAAACCATCTTGTTAAGCTACTGTGACCTCCATATGTCTTCCAAGGGGCATTAAAACCATCTTATTAAACCACTCTGAACTCCACGTCTCTTCCAAGGGGAATTAAAACCGTCTTGTTAAGCTACTGTGACCTCCACGTCTCTTCCAAGGGGTATTAAAACCGTCTTGTAAAACCACTCTGAACTCCACATCTCTTCCAAGGGGCATTAAAACCGTCTTGTTAAACCACTCTGAACTCCACGTCTCTTCGAAGGGGCATAACAATCGTCTTGTTAAGCTACTGTGACCTCCACGTCTCTTCGAAGGGTCATTGATATTGCCTTTTTATTCCTCTGGGACCACCACCACTCTTCCAAGGGGCATTGATATTGTCTTCTTATTCCACTGAGACCTCCACCACTCTTCCAAGGGGCATTGATATTGTCTTTTTATTCCACTGTAACCTCCACCACTCTTCCAAGGGGCATTGATATTGTCTTCTTATTCCACTGGGACCTCCACGTCTCTCCCAAGGGGCATTAAATCAGTCTTGTTAAGCTACTGTGACCTCCACGTTTCTTCCAAGGGGCATTAAATCCATCTTGTTAAGCTACTGTGACCTCCACGTCTCTTCCAAGGGGCATTAAAACAGTCTTGTTAAACCACTCTGAACTCCACGTCTCTTCCAAGGGGCATTAAAACTGTCTTGTGAAGCTCCTGTGACCTCCACGTTTCTTCCAAGGGGCATTAAAACCGTCTTGTTAAGCTACTGCGACCTCCACGTCTTTTCCAAGGGGCATTGATATTGTCTTTTTATTCCACTGCAACCTCCACCAGTCTTCCAAGGGGCATTGATATTCCTTAAAATCCACTGTAACCTCCACCACTCTTCCAAGGATAATTGATATTGTCTTTTTATTCCACTGCAACCTCCACCACTCTTCCAAGGGTCATTGATATTGTCTTTTTATTCCACTGCGACCTCCACCACTCTTCCAAGGGGCATTGGTATTGTCTTTTTATTCTAATGGGACCTCCACGTCTCTTCCAAAGGGCATTAAAACCATCTGACTAAGCTACTGTGACCTCCACGTCTCTTCCAATGGGCATTAAAACCATCTTGTTATGCTACTGTGACCTCCACGTCTCTCCCAAGGGGCATTGATATTGTCTTTTTATTCCACTGCGACCTCCATCACTCTTCCAAGGGGCATTGGTAGTCTTTGTATTCCACTGTAACTTCCACCACTCTTCCAAGGGTCATTGATATTGTCTTTTTATTCCACTGCGACCTCACCACTCTTCCAAGGGGCATTGATATTGTCTTTTTATTCCACTGGGACCTCCACGTCTCTTTCAAGGGGATTTAAAACCATCTTGTTAAACCACTGTGACTTCCACGTCTATTCCAAGGGGCATTAAAACCGTCTTGTTAAGCTACTATGACCTCCACGTCTCTTCCAAGGGGCATTAAAACCATCTTGTTAAACCACTCTGAACTCCACGTCTCTTCCAAGGGGCATTAAAACCGTCTTGTAAAGCTACTGTGACCTCCACGTCTCTTCCAAGGGGCATTAAAACCGTCTTGTTAAACCACTCTGAACTCCACATCTCTACCAACAGGCATTAAAATCGTCTTGTTAAGCTACTGTGACCTCCACATCTCTTCCAAGGGTCATTGATATTGTCTTTTTATTCCACTGGGACCTCCACCACTCTTCCAAGGGACATTGATATTGTCTTTTTATTCCACTGCGACCTCCACCACTCTTCCAAGGGGCATTGATATTGTCTTTTTATTCCACTGGGACCTCCACGTCTCTTCCAAGGGTCATTAAAACAGTCTTGTTAAACCAGTCTGAACTCCACGTCTTTTCCAAGGGGCATTAAAATCTTCATGTTAAGCTTCTGTGACCTCCACGTCTCTTCCAAGGGGCATTAAAACCGTCTTGTTAAACCACTCTGAACTCCACATCTCTTCCAAGAGGCATTAAAATCGTCTTGTTAAGCTACTGTGACCTCCACGTCTCTTCCAAGGGGCATTGATATTTTCTTTTTATTCCACTGCGACCTCCACCACTCTTCCAGTGGGCATTGATAGTATTTTTAGTCCACTGTAAACTCCACCACTCTTCAAAGGATCATTGATTTTGTCTTTTTATTCCAATGGGACCTCCACGTCTCTTCCAATGGGCATTAGAACCATCTTGTTATGCTACTGTGACCTCCACGTCTCTTCCAAGGGTCATTGATATTGTCTTTTTATTCCACTGGGACCTCCACCACTCTTCCAAGGGGCATTGATATTGTCTTTTTATTCCACTGCTACCTCCACCACTCTTCCAAGGGGCATTGATATTACTTTTTATTCCACTGGGACCTCCACGTCTCTTCCAAGGGGCATTAAAATAGTCTTTTTAAACTAGTCTGAACTCCAAGTCTATTCCAAGGGGCATAAAAACTGTCGTGTTAAGCTACTGTGACCTCCACGTTTCTTCCAAGGGACATTAAAACCGTCTTGTTAAGCTACTGTGACCTCCACGTCTCTTCCAAGCGGCATTGATATTGTCTTTTTATTCCACTGTGACCTCCACGACTCTTCCAAGGGGCATTAAAACAGTCTTGTTAAAACACTCTGTACTCCACGTCTCTTCCAAGGGGCATTAAAACCGTCTTGTTAACCTACTGTGACCTCCACGTCTCTTCCAATGGGCATTAAAAAAGTCTTGTTAAGCTACTCTAAACTCCACGTCTCTTCCAAGGGGCATTAAAACCGTCTTGTTAAGCTACTGTGACCTCCACGTCTCTTCCAAGGGGCATTAAAACCGTCTTGTTAAGCTACTGTGACCTCCACGTCTCTTACAAGGGTCATTGATATTGTCTTTTTATTCCACTGGGACCTCCACAACTCTTCCAAGGGGCATTCATATTGTCTTTTTATTCAACTGCGACCTCCACTACTCTTCCAAGGGGCATTGATATTGTCTTTTTATTCCACTGGGACCTCCACGTCTCTTCCATGGGGCATTAAAACCATCTTGTTAAACCACTCTGAGCTCCACGTCTCTTCCAAGGGGCATTAAAACCGTCTTTTTAAGGTACTCTGAACTCCACCTCTCTTCCAATGGGCACTAAAACCGTCTTGTTAAGCTACTGTGACCTCCACCGCTCTTCCAAGGGGCATTAAAACTATCTTGTTAAACTTCTCTGAACTCCACATCTCTTCCAAAGTGCATAAAAACCGTCTTGTTAAGCTACTGTGTCCTCCACGTCTCTTCCAAGGGGCATTAAAACTGTCTTGTTAAAACACTCTGTACTTCACGTCTCTTCCAAGGGTCATTGATATTGTTTTTTATTTCACTGCGACCTCCACCACTCTTCGAAGGGGCATTGATATTGTCTTTTTATTCCACTGCGACATCCACCACTCTTCCAAGAGGCATTGATATTGTCTTTTTATTCCACTGCAACCTCCACCACTCTTCCATGGGGCATTGATATTGTCTTTTTATTCCACTGGGACCTCCACGTCTCTTCCAAGGGGATTTAAAACCATATTGTTAAACCACTGTGACTTCCACGTCTATTCCAAGGGGCATTAAAACCGTCTTGTTAAGCTAATATGACCTCCACGTCTCTTCCAAGGGGCATTGAAACCATCTTGTTAAACCACTCTGAACTCCACGTCTCTTCCAAGGAGCATTAAAACCATCTTGTAAAGCTACTGTGACCTCCACGTCTCTTCCAAGGGGCATTAAAACCGTCTTGTTAAACCACTCTGAACTCCACATCTCTTCCAAGAGGCATTAAAATCGTCTTGTTAAGCTACTGTGACCTCCACATCTCTTCTAAGTGGCATTGATATTGTCTTTTTATTCCACTGCGACCTCCACCACTCTTCCAAGGGGCATTGATATTGTCTTTTTATTCCACTGGGACCTCCACGTCTCTACCAAGGGGCATTAAAACAGTCTTGTTAAACCAGTCTTAACTCCACGTCTTTTACAAGGGGCATTAAAATCGTCATGTTAAGCTTCTGTAACCTCCACGTCTCTTCCAGGGGGCATTAAAACCGTCTTGTTAAACCACTCTGAACTCCACATCTCTTCCAAGAGGCATTAAAATCGTCTTGTTAAGCTACTGTGACCTCCACGTCTCTTCCAAGGGACATTGATATTTTCTTTTTATTCCACTGCGACCTCCACCACTCTTCCAAGGGGCATTAATAGTATTTTTATTCCACTGTAACCTCCACCACTCTTCCAAGGATCATTGATATTGTCTTTTTATTCCAATGGGACCTCCACGTCTCTTCCAATGGGCGTTAAAACCATCTTCTTATGGTACTGTGACCTCCACGTCTCTTCCAAGGGTCATTGATGTTGTCCTTTTATTCCACTGGGACCTCCACCACTCTTCCAAGTGGCATTGATATTGTCTTTTTATTCCACTGCGACCTCCACCACTCTTCCAAGGGGCATTGATATTGTCTTTTTATTCCACTGTGACCTCCACGTCTCTTCCAAGGGGCATTAAAACAGTCTTGTTAAAACACTCTGTACTCCACATCTCTTCCAAGGGGCATTAACACCATCTTGTTAACCTTCTGTGACCTCCACGTCTCTTCCAAGGGGCATTAAAAATGTCTTGTTAATCTACTCTAAACTTCACGTCTCTTCCAAGGGGCATTAAAACCATCTTGTTAAACCATTCTGAACTCCACATCTCTTCCAAGAGGCATTAAAATCGTCTGGTTAAGATACTGTGACCTCCACGTCTCTTCCAAGGGGCGTTAAAACCATCTTGTTAAACCTCTCTGAACTCCACATCTCTTCCAAGAGGCATTAAAATCGTCTTGTTAAGATACTGTGACCTCCACGTCTCTTCCAAGGGGCATTGATATTTTCTTTTTATAACACTGCAACCTCCACCACTCTTCCAAGGGGCATTGATAGTATTTTTATTCCACTGTAACCTCCACCACTCTTCCAAGGATCATTGATATTGTCTTTTTATTCCAATGGGATCTCCACGTCTCTTCCAAGAGGCATTAAAACCGTCTTGTTAAGCTACTGTGACCTCCACGTCTCTTCCAATGGGCATTAAAACCATCTTGTTATGCTACTGTGACCTCCACCACTCTTCCAAGGGGCATTGATAGTCTTTTTATTCCACTGTAACCTCCACCACTCTTCCAAGGGTCATTGATATTGTCTTTTTATTCCACTGCAACTTCCACCACTCTTCCAAGGGGCCTTGATATTGTCTTTTTATTCCACTGGGACCTCCACGTCTCTTTCAAGGGGCATTAAAACAGTCTTGTTAAAGAAGTCTGAACTCCACGTCTTTTCCAAGGGGCATTAAAATCGTCATGTTAAGCTACTGTGACCTCCACGTCTCTTCCAAGGGGCATTAAAACCGTCTTGTTAAACCACTCTGAACTCCACATCTCTTCCAAGAGGCATTAAAATCGTCTTGTTAAGCTACTGTGACCTCCTCGTCTCTTCCAAGGTGCATTGATATTTTCATTTTATTCCACTGCGACCTCCACCACTCTTCCAAAGGGCATTGATAGTATTTTTATTCTACTGTAACCTCCACCACTCTTCCAAGGATCATTGATATTGTCTTTTTATTCCAATGGGACCTCCACGTCTCTTCCAAGGGGCATTAAAAACGTCTTGTTAAGCTACTGTGACCTCCACGTCTCTTCCAATGGGCATTAAAACCATCTTGTTATGCTACTGTGACCTCCACGTTTCTTCCAAGGGGCATTGATATTGTCTTTTTATGCCACTGCGACCTCCACGTCTCTTCCAAGGGGCATTGATAGTCTTTTTATTCCACTGTAACCTCCACCACTCTTCCAAGGGTCATTGATATTGTCTTTTTATTCCACTGCGACTTCCACCACTCTTCCAAGGGGCATTGATATTGTCTTTTTATTCCACTGGGACCTCCAATTCTCTTCCAAGGGGCATTAAAACCATCTTGTTAAACCACTCTGAGCTCCACGTCTCTTCCAAGGGGCATTAAAACCATCTTGTTAAGGTACTCTGAACTCCACATCTCTTCCAATGGGCATTAAAACCGTCTTGCTAAGCTACTGTGACCTCCACCCTTCTTCCAAGGGGCATTAAAACCATCTTGTTAAACTATTCTGAACGCCACGTCTCTTCCAAAGGGCATTAAAACCGTCTTGTTAAGCTACTGTGACCTCCACCTCTCTTCCAATGGGAATTAAAACCATCTTGCTAAGCTACTGTGACCTCCTCGTCTCTTCCAAGGGTCATTGATATTGTATTTTTATTCCAGTGGTACCTCCACCACTCTTCCATGGGGAATTGATATTGTCTTTTTATTACACTGAGACCTCCACCACTCATCCAAGGGGCATTGATATTTTCTTTTTATTCCACTGGGACCTCCACGTCTCTTCCAAGGGCATTAAAACCGTCTTGTTAAAACACTCTGAACTCCAAGTCTCTTCCAAGGGGCATTAAAACCGTCTTGTTAAGCTACTGTGACATCCACGTCTCTTCCAAGGGGCATTAAAACCAGCTTGTTAAGCTACTGTGACCTCCTTGTCTCTTCCACGGGTCATTGATATTGTCTTTTTTTCCACTGGGACCTCCACCACTGTTCCAAGGGGCATTGATATTGTCTTTTTATTCCACTGCGACCTCCGCCACTCTTCCAAGGGGCATTGATATTACTTTTCATTCCACTGGGACCTCCACGTCTCTTCCAAGGGGCATTAAAATAGTCTTGTTAAACCAGTCTGAACTCCAAGTCTATTCCAAGGGGCATTAAAGCTGTCGTGTTAAGCTACTGTGACCTCCATGTTTCTTCCAAGGGACATTAAAACCGTCTTGTTAAGCTACTGTGACCTCCACGTCTCTTCCAAGGGGCATTGATATTGTCTTTTTATTCCACTGGGACCTCCACGACTCTTCCAAGGGGCATTAAAGCAGTTTTGTTAAAACACTCTGTACTCCACGACTCTTCCACGGGGCATTAAAACAATGTTGTTAAGCTACTGTGACCTCCACGTCTCTTCCAAGGGGCATTAATACCGTCATGTTAAACTACTCTAAACTCCACGTCTCTTCCAAGGGGCATTAAAACCGTCTTGTTAAGCTACTGTGACCTCCACTTCTCTTCCAAGGGGCATTAAAACCGTCTTGTTAAGCTACTGTGACCTCCATGTCTCTTCCAAGGGTCATTGATATTGTCTTTTTATTCCACTGGGACCTCCACAACTCTTCCAAGGGGCATTCATATTGTCTTTTTATTCAATTGCGACCTCCGCTACTCTTCCAAGGGGCATTGATATTGTCTTTTTATTCCACTGGGACCTCCACGTCTCTTCCAAGGGGCATTAAAACCATCTTGTTAAACCACTCTGAGCTCCACGTCTCTTCCAAGGGGCATTAAAACCATCTTTTTAAGGTACTCTGAACTCCACGCCTCTTCCAATAGGCACTAAAACCGTCTTGTTAAGCTACTGTGACCTCCACCGCTCTTCCAAGGGGCATTAAAACCGTCTTGTTAAACTACTCTGAACTCCACGTCTCTTCCAAAGGGCATTAAAACCATCTTGTTAAGCTACTGTGTCCTCCACGTCTCTTCCAAGGGGCATTAAAACTGTCTTGTTAAAACACTCTGTACTCCACGTCTCTTCCAAGGGTCATTGATATTGTCTTTTTATTCCACTGCGACCTCCACCACTCTTCGAAGGGGCATTGATATTGTCTTTTTATTCCACTGCGACCTCCACCACTCTTCCAAGAGGCATTGATATTGTCTTTTTATTCCACTGCAACCTCCACCACTCTTCCAAGGGGCATTGATATTGTCTTTTTATTCCACTGGGACCTCCACGTCTCTTCCAAGGGGAATTAAAACCGTCTTGTTAAAACACTCTGAACTCCATGTCTCTTCCAAGGGGCATTAAAACCATCTTGTTTAGCTACTGTGACCTCCACGTCTATTCGAAGGGGCATTAAAACCATCTTGTTAAGCTACTGTGACCTCCATGTCTCTTCCAAGGGGCATTAAAACCGTCTTGTTAAACCACTCTGAACTCCAAGTCTCTTCCAAGGGGCATTAAAACCGTCTTTTTCAGCTACTGTGACCTCCACGTCTCTTCCAAGGGGCATTAAAACCGTCTTGTTAAACCACGCTGATCTCCACGTCTCTTCCAAGGGGCATTACAATCGTCTTGTTAAGCTACTGTGACCTCCACGTCTCTTCCAAGGGTCATTGATATTCTCTTTTTATTCCTCTGGTACCTCCACGACTCTTCCAAGGGGCATTGATATTGGCTTTTTATTCAACTGCGACCTCCACCACTCTTCCAAGGGGCATTGATATTGTCTTTTTATTCCACTGTAACCTCCACCACTCTTCCAAGGGGCATTGATATTGTCTTCTTATTCCATTGGGACTTCCACGTCTCTTTCAAGGGGCATTAAAACAGTCTTGTTAAACCACTCTGAACTCCACGTCTCTTCCAAGGGGCATTAAAACCGTCTTGTTAAGCTACTGTGACCTCCACGTCTCTTCCAAGAGGCATTAAAACCATCTTGTTAAGCTACTGTGACCTCCACGTCTCTTCCAAGGGGCATTGATATTGTCTTTTCATTCCACTGCGAACTCCACCACTCTTCCAAGGGGCATTGATATTGTCTTTTTATTCCACTGTTATCTCCACCACTCTTCCAAGGGACATTGATATTGTCTTTTTTATTCCACTGCGACCTTCGCCACTCTTCCAACAGGCATTGATATTGTATTTTTATTTCACTGTAACCTCCACCACTCTTCCAAGGGCCATTGGTATTGTCTTTTTATTCCACTGGGACCTCCACGTCTCTTCCAAGGGGAATTAAAACCGTCTTGTTAAACCACTCTGAACTCCAAGTCTCTTACAAAGGGCATTAAAACCATCTTGTTTAGCTACTGTGACCTCCACGTCTTTTCCAAGGGGCATTAAAACCATCTTGTTAAGCTACGGTGACCTCCATGTCTTTTCCAAGGGGCATTAAAACCGTCTTGTTAAACCACTCTGAACTCCACGTCTCTTCCAAGGGGCATTAAAACCATCTTGTTAAGCTACTGTGACCTCCACGTCTCATCCAAGGGGCATTAAAACCGTCTTGTAAAACCACTCTGAACTCCACGTCTCTTCCAAGGGGCATTAAAACCGTCTTTTTAAGCTACTGTGACCTCCACGTCTCTTCCAAGGGGCATTGAAACCGTCTTGTTAAACCACTCTGATCTCCACGTCTCTTCCAAGGGGCATTACAATCGTCTTGTTAAGCTACTGTGACCTCCACGTCTTTTCCAAGGGTCATTGATATTGTCTTTTTATTCCTCTGGGACCTTCACCACTCTTCCAAGGGGCATTGATATTGTCTTTTTATTCAACTGCAACCTCCACCACTCTTCCAATGGTCATTGATATTGTCTTTTTATTCCACTGTAACCTCCACCACTCTTCCAAGTGGCATTGATATTGTCTTCTTATTGGACTGGGACCTCCACGTTTCTTCCAAGGGGTATTAAAACAGTCTTGTTAAACTACTCTGAACTCCTCGTCTCTTCCAAGGGGCATTAAAAAAGTCTTGTTAAGCTACTGTGACCTCCACGTTTCTTCCAAGGGGCATTAAAACCGTCTTGTTAAGCTACTGTGACCTCCACGTCTCTTCCAAGGGGCATTCAAACCGTCTTGTAAAACCACTCTGAACTCCACGTCTCTTCCAAGGGGCATTAAAACCGTCTTGTTAAACCACTCTGAACTCCACGTCTCTTCCAAGGGGCATTACAATCGTCTTGATAAGCTACTGTGACCTCCACGTCTCTTCCAAGGGTCATTGATATTGTCCTTTTATTCCTGTGGCACCTCCATCACTCTTCCAAGGGGCATTGATATGGTCTTTTTATTCCACTGCGACCTCCACCACTCTTCCAAGGGGCATTGATTTTGTCTTCTTATTCCACTGGAACCTCCACGTCTCTTCCAAGGGGCATTAAAACAGTCTTGTTAAACCACTCTGAACTCCTCGTCTCTTCCAAGGGGCATTAAAACCGTCTTGGTAAGCTACTGTGACCTCCACGTTTCTTCCAAGGGGCATTAAAACCATCTTGTTAAGCTACTGTGACCTCCACGTCTCTTCCAAGGAGAATTGAAACCGTCTTGTTAAGCTACTGTGACCTCCACGACTCTTCCAAGGGGCATTGATATTGACTTTTTATTCCACTGTGACCTCCACCACTCTACCAAGGGGCATTGACATTGTGCTTTTATTCCACTGTAACCTCCACCACTCTTTGAAGGGGCATGGATTTTGTCTTTTTATTCCACTGGGAACTCCACTACTCTTCCAAGGGGCATTGATATTGTCTTTTTATTCCACTGGGACCTCCACATCTCTTCCAAGGGAAATTAAAACCGTCTTGTTAAACCACTCTGAACTCCACGTCTCTTCCAAGAGTCATTAAAACCGTCTTGTTAAGCTACTTTGACCTCCACGTCTCTTCCAAGCGGCATTAAAACCGTCTTGTAAAACCACTCTGAACTCCACGTCTCTTCCAAGGGGCATTAAAACCGTCTTTTTAAGCTACTGTGACCTCCACGTCTCTTCCAAGGGGCATTAAAAACGTCTTGTTAAACCACTCTGATCTCCACGTCTCTTCCAAGGGGCATTACAATCGTCTTGTTAAGCTACTGTGACCTCCACGTCTCTTCCAAGGGTCATTGATATTGTCTTTTTATTCCTCTGGGACCTACACCACTCTTCCAAGGGGCATTGATATTGTCTTTTTATTCAACTGCGACTTCCACCACTCTTCCAATGGGCATTGATATTGTCTTTTTATTCCACTGTAACCTCCACCACTCTTCCAAGGGGCATTGATATTGTCTTCTTATTGGACTGGGACCTCCACGTTTCTTCCAAGGGGTATTAAAACAGTCTTGTTAAACCGCTCTGATCTCCTCGTCTCTTCCAAGGGGCATTAAAACCGTCTTGTTAAGCTACTATGACCTCCACATCTCTTCCAAGGGGCATTAAAACACTCTTGTTAAACCACTCTGAACTCCACGTCTCTTCCAAGGGGCATTAAAACTGTCTTGTTAAGCTACTGTGACCTCCACGTCACTTCCAAGAGGCATTAAAACCATCTTGTTAAGCTACTGTGACCTCCACGTCTTTTCCAAGGGGCATTGATATTGTCTTTTTATTCCACTGCAACCTCCACCACTCTTCCAAGGGGCATTGGTAGTCTTTTTATTCCACTGTAACCTCCACCACTCTTCCAAGGTTCATTGATATTGTCTTTTTATTCCACTGCAACCTCCGCCACTCTTCCAAGGGGCATTGGTATTGTCTTTTTATTCCAATGGGACATCCACGTCTCTTCCAAAGGGCATTAAAACCATCTGATTAAGCTACTGTGACCTCCACGTCTCTTCCAATGGGCATTAAAACCATCTTGTTATGCTCCTGTGACCTCCACGTCTCTCCCAAGGGGCATTGATATTGTCTTTTTATTCCACTGCGACCTCCATCACTCTTCCAAGGGGCATTGGTAGTCTTTTTATTCCACTGTAACTTCCACCACTCTTCCAAGGGTCATTGATATTGTCTTTTTATTCCACTGCGACCTCACCACTCTTCCAAGGGGCATTGGTATTGTCTTTTTATTCCAATGAGACCTCCACGTCTCTTCCAAGGGGCATTAAAACCATCTGGTTAAGTTACTGTGACCTCCACGTCTCTTCCAATGGGCATTAAAACCATCTTGTTATGCTACTGTGACCTCCACGTCTCTCCCAAGGGGCATTGATATTGTCTTTTTATTCCACTGCGACCTCCACCACTCTTCCAAGGTCCATTGGTAGTCTTTTTATTCCACTGTAACCTCCACCACTCTTCCAAGGGTCATTGATATTGTCTTTTTATTCCACTGCGACCTCCACCACTCTTCCAAGGGGCATTGGTATTGTCTTTTTATTCCAATGGGACCTCTACATCTCTTCCAAGGGGTATTAAAGCCGTCTTGTAAAACCACTCTGAACTCCACGTCTCTTCCAAGGGGCATTAAAACCGTCTTGTTAAACCATTCTGAACTCCTCATCTATTCCAAGGGGCATTACAGTCGTCTTGATAAGCTACTGTGACCTCCACGTCTCTTCCAAGGGTCATTGATATTGTCTTTTTATTCCACTGGGACCTCCACCACTCTTCCAAGGGGCATTGATATTGTCTTTTCATTCCACTGCGACCTCCACCACTCATCCAAGGGGCATTAAAATTGTCTTGTTAAGCTACTGTGACCTCCATGTCTCTTCCAAGGGGCATTAAAACCATCTCGTTATGCTACTGTGACATCCACGTCTCTTTCAAGGGGCATTGATATTGTCTTTTTATTCCACTGGGACCTCCAACACTCTTCCAAGGGGCATTCATATTGTCTTTTTATTCCATTGGGACCTCCACATCTCTTCCAAGGGGCATTAAAACCATCTTGTTAAGCTACTGTGACCTCCATATGTCTTCCAAGGGGCATTAAAACCATCTTATTAAACCACTCTGAACTCCAGGTCTCTTCCAAGGGGAATTAAAACCGTCTTGTTAAGCTACTGTGACCTCCACGTCTCTTCCAAGGGGCATTAAAACCGTCTTGTAAAACCACTCTGAACTCCACATCTCTTCCAAGGGGCATTAAAACCGTCTTGTTAAACCACTCTGAACTCCACGTCTCTTCGAAGGGGCATAACAATCGTCTTGTTAAGATACTGTGACCTCCACGTCTCTTCGAAGGGTCATTGATATTGTCTTTTTATTCCTCTGGGACCACCACCACTCTTCCAAGGGGCATTGATATTGTCTTCTTATTCCACTGAGACCTCCACCACTCTTCCAAGGGGCATTGATATTGTCTTTTTATTCCACTGTAACCTCCACCACTCTTCCGAGGGGCATTGATATTGTCTTCTTATTCCACTGGGACCTCCACGTCTCTCCCAAGGGGCATTAAATCAGTCTTGTTAAGCTACTGTGACCTCCACGTTTCTTCCAAGGGGCATTAAATCCATCTTGTTAAGCTACTGTGACCTCCACGTCTCTTCCAAGGGGCATTAAAACAGTCTTGTTAAACCACTCTGAACTCCACGTCTCTTCCAAGGGGCATTAAAACTGTCTTGTGAAGCTCCTGTGACCTCCACGTTTCTTCCAAGGGGCATTAAAACCGTCTTGTTAAGCTACTGCGACCTCCACGTCTTTTCCAAGGGGCATTGATATTGTCTTTTTATTCCACTGCAACCTCCACCAGTCTTCCAAGGGGCATTGATATTCCTTAAAATCCACTGTAACCTCCACCACTCTTCCAAGGATAATTGATATTGTCTTTTTATTCCACTGCAACCTCCACCACTCTTCCAAGGGTCATTGATATTGTCTTTTTATTCCACTGCGACCTCCACCACTCTTCCAAGGGGCATTGGTATTGTCTTTTTATTCCAATTGGACCTCCACGTCTCTTCCAAAGGGCATTAAAACCATCTGATTAAGCTACTGTGACCTCCACGTCTCTTCCAATGGGCATTAAAACCATCTTGTTATGCTACTGTGACCTCCACGTCTCTCCCAAGGGGCATTGATATTGTCTTTTTATTCCACTGCGACCTCCATCACTCTTCCAAGGGGCATTGGTAGTCTTTTTATTCCACTGTAACTTCCACCACTCTTCCAAGGGTCATTGATATTGTCTTTTTATTCCACTGCGACATCACCACTCTTCCAAGGGGCATTGGTATTGTCTTTTTATTCCAATGGGACCTCCACGTCTCTTCCAAGGGGCATTAAAACCATCTGGTTAAGCTACTGTGACCTCCACGTCTCTTCCAATGGGCATTAAAACAATCTTGTTATGCTACTGTGACCTCCACGTCTCTCCCAAGGGGCATTGATATTGTCTTTTTATTCCACTGCGACCTCCACCACTCTTCCAAGGTCCATTGGTAGTCTTTTTATTCCACTGTAACCTCCACCACTCTTCCAAGGGTCATTGATATTGTCTTTTTATTCCACTGCGACCTCCACCACTCTTCCAAGGGGCATTGGTATTGTCTTTTTATTCCAATGGGACCTCCACATCTCTTCCAAGGGGCATTAAAACCGTCTTGTAAAACCACTCTGAACTCCACGTCTCTTCCAAGGGGCATTAAAACCGTCTTGTTAAGCCACTCTGAACTCCTCGTCTCTTCCAAGGGGCATTACAGTCGTCTTGATAAGCTACTGTGACCTCCACGTCTCTTCCAAGGGTCATTGATATTGTCTTTTTTATTCCACTGGGACCTCCACTACTCTTCCAAGGGGCATTGATATTGTCTTTTCATTCCACTGCGACCTCCACCACTCATCCAAGGGGCATTAAAATTGTCTTGTTAAGCTACTGTGACCTCCATGTCTCTTCCAAGGGGCATTAAAACCATCTCGTTATGCTACTGTGACATCCACGTCTCTTTCAAGGGGCATTGATATTGTCTTTTTATTCCACTGGGACCTCCAACACTCTTCCAAGGGGCATTCATATTGTCTTTTTATTCCATTGGGACCTCCACATCTCTTCCAAGGGGCATTAAAACCGTCTTGTTAAACCCCTCTGAACTCCACAGCTCTTCCAAGGGGGATTGAAATTTTGTTTTTAATTACCTCTAACCTCCACGACTCTTCCAACGGGCATTGTATTTCCTCCTAATTTTACTCAGCTTTTGCTTTTCAATGCATAGGCAAACTCTAAGGGAGACCCACTCCCCAATAATGGGTAGAAGGTTTTTCGTACGCTGTAATCCACTTCTGTTTCAAGAGGCATTGCAGTTCGTCATAATTTTTGGAAAGCCTTCCATTCACTGCTTAGGCCAACAGTGTACAGGAGACCCAGTTGCTATAAATGGAAAAAACGGTTTAGTTAAGGCCCTCTGACCTCCATGTCACTTCCAAGGGGCATTAAAAACGTCTTGTTAAACCACTCTGAACTCCACGTCTCTTCCAAGGGGCATTAAAACCATCTTGTTAAGCTACTGTGACCTCCACGTCTCTTCCAAGGGGCATTTAAACCGTCTTGTAAAACCACTCTGAACTCCACGTCTCTTCCAAGGGGCATTAAAACCGTCTTGTTAAAAGACTCTGAACTCCACGTCTCTTCCAAGGGGCATTACAATCGTCTTGGTAAGCTACTGTGACCTCCACGTCTCTTCCAAGGGTCATTGATATTGTCTTTTTATTCCTGTGGGACCTCCACCACTCTTCCAAGGGGCATTGATATTGTCTTTTTATTCCACTGCGACCTCCACCACTCTTCCAAGGGGCATTGATATTGTCTTCTTATGCCACTGGGACCTCCACGTCTCTTCCAAGGGGCATTAAAACAGTCTTGTTAAACCACTTTGAACTCCTCGTCTCTTCCAAGGGGCATTAAAACCGTCTTGGTAAACTACTGTGACCTCCACGTTTCTTCCAAGTGGCATTAAAACCATCTTGATAAGCTACTGTGATCTCCACGTTTCTTCCAAGGGGCATTAAATCCGTCTTGTTAAGCTACTGTGACCTCCACGTCTCTTCCAAGGGGCATTAAAACAGTCTTGTTAAACCACACTGAACTCCACGTCTCTTCAAAGGGGCATTAAAACCGTCTTGTTAAGCTACTGTGACCTCCACGTTTCTTCCAAGGGGCATTAAAACCATCTGGTTAAGTTACTGTGACCTCCACGTCTCTTCCAATGGGCATTAAAACCATCTTGTTATGCTACTGTGACCTCCACGTCTCTCCCAAGGGGCATTGATATTGTCTTTTTATTCCACTGCGACCTCCACCACTCTTCCAAGGTCCATTGGTAGTCTTTTTATTCCACTGTAACCTCCACCACTCTTCCAAGGGTCATTGATATTGTCTTTTTATTCCACTGCGACCTCCACCACTCTTCCAAGGGGCATTGGTATTGTCTTTTTATTCCAATGGGACCTCTACATCTCTTCCAAGGGGTATTAAAGCCGTCTTGTAAAACCACTCTGAACTCCACGTCTCTTCCAAGGGGCATTAAAACCGTCTTGTTAAACCATTCTGAACTCCTCATCTATTCCAAGGGGCATTACAGTCGTCTTGATAAGCTACTGTGACCTCCACGTCTCTTCCAAGGGTCATTGATATTGTCTTTTTATTCCACTGGGACCTCCACCACTCTTCCAAGGGGCATTGATATTGTCTTTTCATTCCACTGCGACCTCCACCACTCATCCAAGGGGCATTAAAATTGTCTTGTTAAGCTACTGTGACCTCCATGTCTCTTCCAAGGGGCATTAAAACCATCTCGTTATGCTACTGTGACATCCACGTCTCTTTCAAGGGGCATTGATATTGTCTTTTTATTCCACTGGGACCTCCAACACTCTTCCAAGGGGCATTCATATTGTCTTTTTATTCCATTGGGACCTCCACATCTCTTCCAAGGGGCATTAAAACCATCTTGTTAAGCTACTGTGACCTCCATATGTCTTCCAAGGGGCATTAAAACCATCTTATTAAACCACTCTGAACTCCAGGTCTCTTCCAAGGGGAATTAAAACCGTCTTGTTAAGCTACTGTGACCTCCACGTCTCTTCCAAGGGGCATTAAAACCGTCTTGTAAAACCACTCTGAACTCCACATCTCTTCCAAGGGGCATTAAAACCGTCTTGTTAAACCACTCTGAACTCCACGTCTCTTCGAAGGGGCATAACAATCGTCTTGTTAAGATACTGTGACCTCCACGTCTCTTCGAAGGGTCATTGATATTGTCTTTTTATTCCTCTGGGACCACCACCACTCTTCCAAGGGGCATTGATATTGTCTTCTTATTCCACTGAGACCTCCACCACTCTTCCAAGGGGCATTGATATTGTCTTTTTATTCCACTGTAACCTCCACCACTCTTCCGAGGGGCATTGATATTGTCTTCTTATTCCACTGGGACCTCCACGTCTCTCCCAAGGGGCATTAAATCAGTCTTGTTAAGCTACTGTGACCTCCACGTTTCTTCCAAGGGGCATTAAATCCATCTTGTTAAGCTACTGTGACCTCCACGTCTCTTCCAAGGGGCATTAAAACAGTCTTGTTAAACCACTCTGAACTCCACGTCTCTTCCAAGGGGCATTAAAACTGTCTTGTGAAGCTCCTGTGACCTCCACGTTTCTTCCAAGGGGCATTAAAACCGTCTTGTTAAGCTACTGCGACCTCCACGTCTTTTCCAAGGGGCATTGATATTGTCTTTTTATTCCACTGCAACCTCCACCAGTCTTCCAAGGGGCATTGATATTCCTTAAAATCCACTGTAACCTCCACCACTCTTCCAAGGATAATTGATATTGTCTTTTTATTCCACTGCAACCTCCACCACTCTTCCAAGGGTCATTGATATTGTCTTTTTATTCCACTGCGACCTCCACCACTCTTCCAAGGGGCATTGGTATTGTCTTTTTATTGCAATTGGACCTCCACGTCTCTTCCAAAGGGCATTAAAACCATCTGATTAAGCTACTGTGACCTCCACGTCTCTTCCAATGGGCATTAAAACCATCTTGTTATGCTACTGTGACCTCCACGTCTCTCCCAAGGGGCATTGATATTGTCTTTTTATTCCACTGCGACCTCCATCACTCTTCCAAGGGGCATTGGTAGTCTTTTTATTCCACTGTAACTTCCACCACTATTCCAAGGGTCATTGATATTGTCTTTTTATTCCACTGCGACATCACCACTCTTCCAAGGGGCATTGGTATTGTCTTTTTATTCCAATGGGACCTCCACGTCTCTTCCAAGGGGCATTAAAACCATCTGGTTAAGCTACTGTGACCTCCACGTCTCTTCCAATGGGCATTAAAACAATCTTGTTATGCTACTGTGACCTCCACGTCTCTCCCAAGGGGCATTGATATTGTCTTTTTATTCCACTGCGACCTCCACCACTCTTCCAAGGTCCATTGGTAGTCTTTTTATTCCACTGTAACCTCCACCACTCTTCCAAGGGTCATTGATATTGTCTTTTTATTCCACTGCGACCTCCACCACTCTTCCAAGGGGCATTGGTATTGTCTTTTTATTCCAATGGGACCTCCACATCTCTTCCAAGGGGCATTAAAACCGTCTTGTAAAACCACTCTGAACTCCACGTCTCTTCCAAGGGGCATTAAAACCGTCTTGTTAAGCCACTCTGAACTCCTCGTCTCTTCCAAGGGGCATTACAGTCGTCTTGATAAGCTACTGTGACCTCCACGTCTCTTCCAAGGGTCATTGATATTGTCTTTTTTATTCCACTGGGACCTCCACTACTCTTCCAAGGGGCATTGATATTGTCTTTTCATTCCACTGCGACCTCCACCACTCATCCAAGGGGCATTAAAATTGTCTTGTTAAGCTACTGTGACCTCCATGTCTCTTCCAAGGGGCATTAAAACCATCTCGTTATGCTACTGTGACATCCACGTCTCTTTCAAGGGGCATTGATATTGTCTTTTTATTCCACTGGGACCTCCAACACTCTTCCAAGGGGCATTCATATTGTCTTTTTATTCCATTGGGACCTCCACATCTCTTCCAAGGGGCATTAAAACCGTCTTGTTAAACCCCTCTGAACTCCACAGCTCTTCCAAGGGGGATTGAAATTTTGTTTTTAATTACCTCTAACCTCCACGACTCTTCCAACGGGCATTGTATTTCCTCCTAATTTTACTCAGCTTTTGCTTTTCAATGCATAGGCAAACTCTAAGGGAGACCCACTCCCCAATAATGGGTAGAAGGTTTTTCGTACGCTGTAATCCACTTCTGTTTCAAGAGGCATTGCAGTTCGTCATAATTTTTGGAAAGCCTTCCATTCACTGCTTAGGCCAACAGTGTACAGGAGACCCAGTTGCTATAAATGGAAAAAACGGTTTAGTTAAGGCCCTCTGACCTCCATGTCACTTCCAAGGGGCATTAAAAACGTCTTGTTAAACCACTCTGAACTCCACGTCTCTTCCAAGGGGCATTAAAACCATCTTGTTAAGCTACTGTGACCTCCACGTCTCTTCCAAGGGGCATTTAAACCGTCTTGTAAAACCACTCTGAACTCCACGTCTCTTCCAAGGGGCATTAAAACCGTCTTGTTAAAAGACTCTGAACTCCACGTCTCTTCCAAGGGGCATTACAATCGTCTTGGTAAGCTACTGTGACCTCCACGTCTCTTCCAAGGGTCATTGATATTGTCTTTTTATTCCTGTGGGACCTCCACCACTCTTCCAAGGGGCATTGATATTGTCTTTTTATTCCACTGCGACCTCCACCACTCTTCCAAGGGGCATTGATATTGTCTTCTTATGCCACTGGGACCTCCACGTCTCTTCCAAGGGGCATTAAAACAGTCTTGTTAAACCACTTTGAACTCCTCGTCTCTTCCAAGGGGCATTAAAACCGTCTTGGTAAACTACTGTGACCTCCACGTTTCTTCCAAGTGGCATTAAAACCATCTTGATAAGCTACTGTGATCTCCACGTTTCTTCCAAGGGGCATTAAATCCGTCTTGTTAAGCTACTGTGACCTCCACGTCTCTTCCAAGGGGCATTAAAACAGTCTTGTTAAACCACACTGAACTCCACGTCTCTTCAAAGGGGCATTAAAACCGTCTTGTTAAGCTACTGTGACCTCCACGTTTCTTCCAAGGGGCATTAAAACCGTTATGTTAAGCTACTGTGACCTCCGCGTCTTTTCCAAGGGTCATTGATATAGTCTTTTTATTCCACTGCGAAGTCCACCACTCTTCCAAGGGGCATTGATAGTTTTTTTAATCCACTGTTACCTCCACCACTCTTCCAAGGATCATTGATATTGTCTTTTTATTCCACTGCGACCTCCACCACTCTTCCAATGGGCATTGGTATTGTCTTTTCATTCCAATGGGACCTCCACGTCTCTTTAAAGGGGCATTAAAACCATCTGGTTAAGGTACTGTGACCTCCACGTCTCTTCCAATGGGCATTAAAACCATCTTGTTATACTACTGTGACCTCCACGTCTCTCCCAAGGGGACTTGATATTGTCTTTTTATTCCACTGCGACCTCCACCACTCTTCCAAGGGGCATTGGTAGTCTTTTTATTGCACTGTAACCTCCACAATTATTCCAAGGCTCCTTGATATTGTCTTTTTATTCCACTGCAACCTCCACCACTTTTCCAAGGGGCATTGGTATTGTGTTTTAATTTCAATGGGACCTCCACGTCTCTTCCAATGGGCATTAAAACCATCTTGTTATGCTACTGTGACCTCCACGTCTCTCCCAAGGGGCATTGATATTGTCTTTTTATTCCATTGCGACCTCCACCACTCTTCCAAGGGGCATTGGTAGTCTTTTTATTCCACTGTAACCTCCACCACTCTTCCAAGGGTCATTGATATTTTCCTTTTATTCCACTGCGACCTCCACCACTCTTCCAATAGGCATTGGTATTGTCTTTTTATTCCAATGGGACCTCCACGTCTCTTCCAAGGGGCATTAAAACCATCTGGTTAAGCTACTGTGACCTCCACGTCTCTTCCAATGTGCATTAAAACCATGTTGTTATGCTACTGTGACCTCCACGTCTCTCCCAAGGGGCATTGATATTGTCTTTTTATTCCACTGCGACCTCCACTTCTCTTCCAAGAGGCATTGGTATTGTCTTTTTATTCCAATGGGACCTCCACGTCTCTTCCAAGGGGCATTAAAACCGTCTTGTAAAACAACTCTGAACTCCACGTCTCTTCCAAGGGGCAATAAAACCGTCTTGTTAAACCACTCTGAACTCCACGTCTCTTCCAAGGGGCATTACAATCGTCTTGTTAAGCTACTGTGACCTCCACGTCTCTTCCAAGGAGAATTGAAACCGTCTTGTTAAACTACTGTGACCTCCACGTCTCTTCCAAGGGGCATTGATATTGACTTTTTATTCCACTGCGACCACCATCACTCTACCAAGGGGCATTGACGTTGTGCTTTTATTCCACTGTAACCTCCACCACTCTTCGAAGAGGCATGGATTTTGTCTTTTTATTCCACTGGGATCTCCACCACTCTTCCAAGGGGCATTGATATTTTCTTTTTATTCCACTGGGACCTCCACGTCTCTTCCAAGGGGAATTAGAACCGTCTTGTTAGACCACTCTGAACTCCACGTCTCTTCCAAGGGGCATTAAAACCATCTTGTTTAGCTACTGTGACCTCCACGTCTATTCCAAGGAGCATTAAAACCATCTTGTTAAGCTACTGTGACATCCATGTCTCTTCCAAGGGGCATTAAAACCGTCTTGTAAAACCACGCTGAACTCCATGTCTCTTCCAAGGGGCATTAAAACCGTCTTGTTAAACCACTCTGAACTCCACGTCTCTTCCAAGGGGCATTACAATTGTCTTGTTAAGCTACTGTGACCTCCACGTCTCTTCCAAGGGTCATTGATATTGTCTTTTTATTCCTCTGGGACCTCCACCACTCTTCCAAGGGGCATTGATATTGTCTTTTTATTCCACTGAGACCTCCGCCCCTCTTCCAAAGGGCATTGATATTGTCTTTTTATTCCATTGTAACCTCCACCACTCTTCGAAGGGGCATTGATATTGTCTTCTTATTCCACTGGGACCTCCACATCTCTTCCAAGGGGCAATAAAACAGTCTTGTTAAACCACTCTGAGCTCCTCGTCTCTTCCAAGGGGCATTAAAACCATCTTGTTAAACTACTGTGACCTCCACTTTTCTTACAAGGGGCATTAAATCCGTCTTGTTAAGCTACTGTGACCTCCACGTCTCTTCCAAGGGGCATTAAAACAGTCTTGTTAAACATCTCTGAACTCCACGTCTCTTCCTAGGGGTATTAAAACCGCCTTGTTAAGCTACTGTGACCTCCACGTTTCTTCCAAGGGGCATTAAAACCATCTTGTTAAGCTACTGTGACCTCCACGTCTTTTCCAAGGATCATTGATAATGTCTTATTATTCCACTGCGACCTCCACCACTCTTCCAAGGGTCATTGAAATTGTCTTTTTATTCCACTGCGACCTCCACCACTCTTCCAATGGGCATTGGTATTGTCTTTTTATTCCAATGGGACCTCCACGTCTCTTCCAAGGGGCATTAAAACTGTCTTGTAAAACCACTCTGAACTCCACGTCTCTTCCAAGGGGCATTAAAACCATGTTGTTAAACCACTCTGAACTCCACATCTCTTCCATGGGGCATTACAATCATCTTGTTAAGCTACTGTGACCTCCACGTCTCTTCCAAGGGTCATTGATATTGTCTTTTTATTCCACTGGGACCTCCACCACTCTTCCAAGGGGCATTGATATTGTCTTTTCATTCCACTGCGACCTCCATTACTCATCCAAGTGGCATTGATATTGTCTTTTTATTCCACTGTACCCTCCACCACTCTTGCAATGGGCATTGATATTGTCTTTTTATTCCACTGGGACCTCCACCACTCTTCCAAGGGACATTAAAACCATTTTGTTAATCCACTCTGAACTCCACATCTCTTCCAATGTGCATTAAAATTGTCTTGTTAAGCTACTGTGATCTCCATGTCTCTTCCAAGGGGCAATAAAACCATCTCGTTATGCTACTGTGACATCCACGTCTCTTTCAAGGGGCATTGATATTGTCTTTTTATTCCACTGGGGCCTCCAACACTCTTCCAAGGGGCATTGATATTGTCTTTTTATTCCACTGCGACTTCCACCATTCTTCCAATGGGCATTGATATTGTCTTTTTATTCCATTGGGACCTCCACTTATCTTCCAAGGGGCATTAAAACCGTCTTGTTAAACGACGCTGAACTCCACGTGTCTTCCAAGGGGCATTAAAACCGTCTTGTTAAGCTACTGTGACCTCAACGTCTCTTCCAAGGAGAATTGAAACAATTTTGTTAAGCTACTGTGACCTCCACGTCTCTTCCAAGGGTCATTGATTTTCTCTTTTTATTCCACTGGGACCTCCACCACTCTTCCAAGGGGCATTAATATTGTCTTTTCATTCCACTGCGACCTCCATTACTCATCCAAGTGGCATTGATATTGTCTTTTTATTCCACTGTACCCTCCACCACTCTTGCAATGGGCATTGATATTGTCTTTTTATTCCACTGGGACCTCCACCACTCTTCCAAGGGACATTAAAACCATTTTGTTAATCCACTCTGAACTCCACATCTCTTCCAATGGGCATTAAAATTGTCTTGTTAAGCTACTGTGATCTCCATGTCTCTTCCAAGGGGCATTAAAACCATCTCGTTATGCTACTGTGACATCCACGTCTCTTTCAAGGGGCATTGATATTGTCTTTTTATTCCACTGGGGCCTCCAACACTCTTCCAAGGGGCATTGATATTGTCTTTTTATTCCACTGCGACTTCCACCATTCTTCCAACGGGCATTGATATTGTCTTTTTATTCCATTGGGACCTCCACTTATCTTCCAAGGGGCATTAAAACCGTCTTGTTAAACCACGCTGAACTCCACGTTTCTTCCAAGGGGCAATAAAACCGTCTTGTTAAGCTACTGTGACCTCAACGTCTCTTCCAAGGAGAATTGAAACAATTTTGTTAAGCTACTGTGACCTCCACGTCTCTTCCAAGGGTCATTGATATTGACTTTTTATTCCACTGCGACCTCCACCACTCTACCAAGGGGCATTGACATTGTGCTTTTATTCCACTGTAACCTCCACCATTGTTCGAAGGGGCATGGATTTTGTCTTTTTATTCCACTGGGACCTCCACCACTCATCCAAGGGGCATTGATATTGTCTTTTTATTCCACTGGGTCCTCCACGTCTCTTCCAAGGGTAATTAAAATTGTCTTGTTAAACCACTCTGAACTCCACGTCTCTTCCAAGGGGCATTAAAACTGTCTTGTTTAGCTACTGTGACCTCCACGTCTATTCCAAGGGGCATTAAAACCATCTTGTTAAGGTTCTGTGACCTCCATATGTCTTCCAAGGGCCATTAAAACCATCTTCTTAAACCACTCTGAACTCCACGTCTCTTCCAAGGGGCATTAAAACCGTCTTGTTAAGCTACTGTGACCTCCACGTCTCTTCCAAGGGGCATTAAAACCATCTTGTAAAACCACTCTGAACTCCACATCTCTTCCAAGGGGCATTAAAACCGTCTTGTTAAACCACTCTGAACTCCACGTCTCTTCCAAGGGGCATAACAATCGTCTTGTTAAGCTACTGTGACCTCCACATCTCTTCGAAGGGTCATTGATATTGTCTATTTATTCCTCTGGGACCACCACCACTCTTCCAACGGGCATTGATATTGTCTTCTTATTCCACTGAGACCTCCACCACTCTTCCAAGGGGCATTGATATTGTCTTTTTATTCCACTGTAACTTCCACCACTCTTCCAAGGGGCATTGATATTGTCTTCTTATTCCACTGGGACCTCCACGTCTCTTCCAAGGGGCATTAAAACAGTCTTGTTAAGCCACTGTGACCTCCACATTTCTTCCAAGGGGCATTAAATCCGTCTTGTTAAGCTACTGTGACCTCCACGTCTCTTCCAAGGGGCATTAAAACAGTCTTGTTAAACCACTCTGAACTCCACGTCTCTTCCAAGGGGCATTAAAACTGTCTTGTGAAGCTTCTGTGACCTCCACGTTTCTTCCAAGGGGCATTAAAACCATCTTGTTAAGCTACTGTGACCTCCACGTCTTTTCCAAGGGGCATTGATATTGTCTTTTTATTCCACTGCAACTTCCACCACTCTTCCAAGGGGCATTGATATTCTTTAAAATCCACGGTAACCTCCACCACTCTTCCAAGGATCATTGATATTGTCTTTTTATTCCACTGCTACCTCCACCACTCTTCCAAGGGGCATTGGTAGTCTTTTTATTCCACTGTAACCTCCACCACTCTTCCAAGGGTCATTGATATTGTCTTTTTATTCCACTGCGACCTCCGCCACTCTTCCAAGGGGCATTGGTATTGTCTTTTTATTCCAATGGGACATCCACGTCTCTTCCAAAGGGCATTAAAACCATCTGATTAAGCTACTGTGACTTCCACGTCTCTTCCAATGGGCATTAAAACCATCTTGTTATGCTACTGTGACCTCCACGTCTCTCCCAAGGGGCATTGATATTGTCTTTTTATTCCACTGCGACCTCCATCACTCTTCTAAGGGGCATTGGTAGTCTTTAATTCCACTGTAACTTCCACCACTCTTCCAAGGGTCATTGATATTGTCTTTTTATTCCACTGCGACCTCACCACTCTTCCAAGGGGCATTGGTATTGTCTTTTTATTCCAATGGGACCTCCACGTCTCTTCCAAGGGGCATTAAAACCATCTGGTTAAGCTACTGTGACCTCCACGTCTCTTCCAATGGGCATTAAAACCATCTTGTTATGCTACTGTGACCTCCACGTCTCTCCCAAGGGGCATTGATATTGTCTTTTTATTCCACTGCGACCTCCACCACTCTTCCAAGGTCCCTTGGTAGTCTTTTTATTCCACTGTAACCTCCACCACTCTTCCAAGGGTCATTGATATTGTCTTTTTATTCCACTGCGACCTCCACCACTCTTCCAAGAGGCATTGGTATTGTCTTTTTATTCCAATGGTACCTCCACATCTCTTCCAAGGGGCATTAAAACCGTCTTGTAAAACCACTCTGAACTCCACATCTCTTCCAAGGGGCATTAAAACCGTCTTGTTAAACCACTCTGAACTCCTCATCTCTTCCAAGGGGCATTACAGTCGTCTTGATAAGCTACTGTGACCTCCACGTCTCTTCCAAGGGTCATTGATATTGTCTTTTTATTCCACTGGGACCTCCACCACTCTTCCAAGGGGCATTGATATTGTCTTTTCATTCCACTGCGACCTCCACCACTCATCCAAGGGGCATTAAAATTGTCTTGTTAAGCTACTGTGACCTCCATGTCTCTTCCAAGGGGCATTAAAACCATCTCGTTATGCTACTGTGACATCCACGTCTCTTTCAAGGGGCATTGATATTGTCTTTTTATTCCACTGGGACCTCCAACACTCTTCCAAGGGGCATTGATATTGTCTTTTTATTCCATTGGGACCTCCACATCTCTTCCAAGGGGCATTAAAACCGTCTTGTTAAACCCCTCTGAACTCCACAGCTCTTCCAAGGGGGATTGAAATGTTGTTTTTAATTACCTCTAACCTCCACGACTCTTCCAACGGGCATTGTATTTCCTCCTAATTTTACTCAGCTTTTGCTTTTCAATGCATAGGCAAACTCTAAGGGAGACCCACTCCCCAATAATGGATAGAAGGTTTTTCGTACGCTGTAATCCACGTCTGTTTCAAGAGGCATTGCAGTTCGTCATAATTTTTGGAAAGCCTTCCATTCACTGCTTAGGCCAACAGTGTACAGGAGACCCAGTTGCTATAAATGGAAAAAACGGTTTAGTTAAGGCCCTCTGACCTCCATGTCACTTCCAAGGGGCATTAAAAACGTCTTGTTAAACCACTCTGAACTCCACGTCTCTTCCAAGGGGCATTAAAACCGTCTTGTTAAGCTACTGTGACCTCCACGTCTCTTCCAAGGGGCATTTAAACCGTCTTGTAAAACCACTCTGAACTCCACGTCTCTTCCAAGGGGCATTAAAACCGTCTTGTTAAAAGACTCTGAACTCCACGTCTCTTCCAAGGGGCATTACAATGGTCTTGGTAAGCTACTGTGACCTCCACATCTCTTCCAAGGGTCATTGATATTGTCTTTTTATTCCTGTGGGACCTCCACCACTCTTCCAAGGGGCAGTGATATTGTCTTTTTATTCCACTGCGACCTCCACCACTCTTCCAAGGGGCATTGATATTGTCTTCTTATGCCACTGGGACCTCCACGTCTCTTCCAAGGGCCATTAAAACAGTCTTGTTAAACCACTTTGAACTCCTCGTCTCTTCCAAGGGGCATTAAAACCGTCTTGGTAAACTACTGTGACCTCCACGTTTCTTCCAAGGGGCATTAAAACCATCTTGATAAGCTACTGTGATCTCCACGTTTCTTCCAAGGGGCATTAAATCCGTCTTGTTAAGCTACTGTGACCTCCACGTCTCTTCCAAGGGGCATTAAAACAGTCTTGTTAAACCACTCTGAACTCCACGTCTCTTCAAAGGGGCATTAAAACCGTCTTGTTAAGCTACTGTGACCTCCACGTTTCTTCCAAGGGGCATTAAAACCGTCTTGTTAAGCTACTGTGACCTCCACGTCTTTTCCAAGGGTCATTGATATAGTCTTTTTATTCCACTGCGAAGTCCACCACTCTTCCAAGGGGCATTGATAGTTTTTTTAACCCACTGTTACCTCCACCACTCTTCCAAGGATCATTGATATTGTCTTTTTATTCCACTGCGACCTCCACCACTCTTCCAATGGGCATTGGTATTGTATTTTCATTCCAATGGGACCTCCACGTCTCTTTAAAGGGGCATTAAAACCATCTGGTTAAGGTACTGTGACCTCCACGTCTCTTCCAATGGGCATTAAAACCATCTTGTTATACTACTGTGACCTCCACGTCTCTCCCAAGGGGACTTGATATTGTCTTTTTATTCCACTGCGACCTCCACCACTCTTCCAAGGGGCATTGGTAGTCTTTTTATTGCACTGTAACCTCCACAATTATTCCAAGGCTCCTTGATATTGTCTTTTTATTCCACTGCAACCTCCACCACTTTTCCAAGGGGCATTGGTATTGTCATTTAATTTCAATGGGACCTCCACGTCTCTTCCAATGGGCATTAAAACCATCTTGTTATGCTACTGTGACCTCCACGTCTCTCCCAAGGGGCATTGATATTGTCTTTTTATTCCATTGCGACCTCCACCACTCTTCCAAGGGGCATTGGTAGTCTTTTTATTCCACTGTAACCTCCACCACTCTTCCAAGGGTCATTGATATTGTCCTTTTATTCCACTGCGACCTCCACAACTCTTCCAATAGGCATTGGTATTGTCTTTTTATTCCAATGGGACCTCCACGTCTCTTCCAAGGGGCATTAAAACCATCTCATTAAGCTACTGTGACCTCCACGTCTCTTCCAATGTGTATTAAAACCATGTTGTTATGCTACTGTGACCTCCACGTCTCTCCCAAGGGGCATTGATATTGTCTTTTTATTCCACTGCGACCTCCACCACTCTTCCAAGGGGCATTGGTAGTCTTTTTATTTCACTGTAACCTCCACCACTCTTCCAAGGGTCATTGATATTGTCTTTTTATTCCACTGCGACCTCCACTTCTCTTCCAAGAGGCATTGGTATTGTCTTTTTATTCCAATGGGACCTCCACGTCTCTTCCAAGGGGCATTAAAACCGTCTTGTAAAACAACTCTGAACTCCACGTCTCTTCCAAGGGACATTAAAACCGTCTTGTTAAACCACTCTGAACTCCACGTCTCTTCCAAGGGGCATTACAATCGTCTTGTTAAGCTACTGTGACCTCCACGTCTCTTCCAAGGAGAATTGAAACCATCTTGTTAAACTACTGTGACCTCCACGTCTCTTCCAAGGGGCATTGATATTGACTTTTTATTCCACTGCGACCACCACCACTCTACCAAGGGGCATTGACATTGTGCTTTTATTCCACTGTAACGTCCACCACTCTTCGAAGAGGCATGGATTTTGTCTTTTTATTCCACTGGGATCTCCACCACTCTTCCAAGGGGCATTGATATTTTCTTTTTATTCCACTGGGACCTCCACGTCTCTTCCAAGGGGAATTAGAACCGTCTTGTTAGACCACTCTGAACTCCACGTCTCTTCCAAGAGGCATTAAAACCATCTTGTTTAGCTACTGTGACCTCCACGTCTATTCCAAGGAGCATTAAAACCATCTTGTTAAGCTACTGTGACATCCATGTCTCTTCCAAGGGGCATTAAAACCGTCTTGTAAAAACACGCTGAACTCCATGTCTCTTCCAAGGGGCATTAAAACCGTCTTGTTAAACCACTCTGAACTCCACGTCTCTTCCAAGGGGCATTACAATTGTCTTGTTAAGCTACTGTGACCTCCACGTCTCTTCCAAGGGTCATTGATATTGTCTTTTTATTCCTCTGGGACCTCCACCACTCTTCCAAGGGGCATTGATATTGTCTTTTTATTCCACTGAGACCTCCGCCCCTCTTCCAAAGGGCATTGATATTGTCTTTTTATTCCACTGTAACCTCCACCACTCTTCCAAGGGGCATTGATATTGTCTTCTTATTCCACTGGGACCTCCACATCTCTTCCAAGGGGCAATAAAACAGTCTTGTTAAACCACTCTGAACTCCTCGTCTCTTCCAAGGGGCATTAAAACCATCTTGTTAAACTACTGTGACCTCCACGTTTCTTCAAAGGGGCATTAAATCCGTCTTGTTAAGCTACTGTGACCTCCACGTCTCTTCCAAGGGGCATTAAAACAGTCTTGTTAAACATCTCTGAACTCCACGTCTCTTCCAAGGGGTATTAAAACCGCCTTGTTAAGCTACTGTGACCTCCACGTTTCTTCCAAGGGGCATTAAAACCGTCTTGTTAAGCTACTGTGACCTCCACGTCTTTTCCAAGGATCATTGATAATGTCTTATTATTCCACTGCGACCTCCACCACTTTTCCAAGGGGCATTGATAGTCTTTTTAAACCACTGTATCCTCCACCACTCTTCCAAGGGTCATTAAAATTGTCTTTTTATTCCACTGCGACCTCCACCACTCTTCCAATGGGCATTGGTATTGTCTTTTTATTCCAATGGGACCACATCTCTTCCAAGGGTCATTCAAACTGTCTTGCAAAACCACTCTGAACTCCACGTCTCTTCCAAGGGGCATTAAAACCATGTTGTTAAACCACTCTGAACTCCACGTCTCTTCCATGGGGCATTACAATCATCTTGTTAAGCTACTGTGACCTCCACGTCTCTTCCAAGGGTCATTGATATTGTCTTTTTATTCCACTGGGACCTCCACCACTCTTCCAAGGGGCATTGATATTGTCTTTTCATTCCACTGCGACCTCCATTACTCATCCAAGTGGCATTGATATTGTCTTTTTATTCCACTGTACCCTCCACCACTCTTGCAATGGGTATTGATATTGTCTTTTTATTCCACTGGGACCTCCACCACTCTTCCAAGGGACATTAAAACCAGTTTGTTAATCCACTCTGAACTCCACATCTCTTCCAATGGGCATTAAAATTGTCTTGTTAAGCTACTGTGATCTCCATGTCTCTTCCAAGGGGCATTAAAACCATCTCGTTATGCTATTGTGACATCCACGTCTCTTTCAAGGGGCATTGATATTGTCTTTTTATTCCACTGGGGCCTCCAACACTCTTCCAAGGGGCATTGATATTGTCTTTTTATTCCACTGCGACTTCCACCATTCTTCCAACGGGCATTGATATTGTCTTTATATTCCATTGGGACCTCCACTTATCTTCCAAGGGGCATTAAAACCGTCTTGTTAAACCACGCTGAACTCCACGTGTCTTCCAAGGGGCATTAAAACCGTCTTGTTAAGCTACTGTGACCTCAACATCTCTTCCAAGGAGAATTGAAACAATTTTGTTAAGCTACTGTGACCTCCACGTCTCTTCCAAGGGTCATTGATATTGACTTTTTATTCCACTGCGACCTCCACCACTCTACCAAGGGGCATTGACATTGTGCTTTTATTCCACTGTAACCTCCACCATTCTTCGAAGGGGCATGGATTTTGTCTTTTTATTCCACTGGGACCTCCACCACTCTTCCAAGGGGCATTGATATTGTCTTTTTATTCCACTGGGTCCTCCACGTCTCTTCCAAGGGTAATTAAAAGTGTCTTGTTAAACCACTCTGAACTCCACGTCTCTTCCAAGGGGCATTAAAACTGTCTTGTTTAGCTACTGTGACCTCCACGTCTATTCCAAGGGGCATTAAAACCATCTTGTTAAGCTACTGTGACCTCCATATGTCTTCCAATGGGCATTAAAACCATCTTATTAAACCACTCTGAACTCCAAGTCTCTTCCAAGGGGCATTAAAACCGTCTTGTTAAGCTACTGTGACCTCCACGTCTCTTCCAAGGGGCATTAAAACCATCTTGTAAAACCACTCTGAACTCCACATCTCTTCCAAGGGGCATTAAAACCGTCTTGTTAAACCACTCTGAACTCCACTTCTCTTCCAAGGGGCATAACAATCGTCTTGTTAAGCAACTGTGACCTCCACGTCTCTTCGAAGGGTCATTGATATTGTCTTTTTATTCCTCTGGGACCACCACCACTCTTCCAAGGGGCATTGATATTGTCTTCTTATTCCACTGAGACCTCCACCACTCTTCCAAGGGGCATTGATATTGTCTTTTTATTCCACTGTAACCTCCACCACTCTTCCAAGGGGCATTGATATTGTCTTCTTATTCCACTGGGACCTCCACGTCTCTTCCAAGGGGCATTAAAACAGTCTTGTTAAGCTACTGTGACCTCCACATTTCTTCCAAGGGGCATTAAATCCGTCTTGTTAAGCTACTGTGACCTCCACGTCTCTTACAAGGGGCATTAAAACAGTCTTGTTAAACCACTCTGAACTCCACGTCTCTTCCAAGGGGCATTAAAACTGTCTTGTGAAGCTCCTGTGACCTCCACGTTTCTTCCAAGGGGCATTAAAACCGTCTTGTTAAGCTACTGTGACCTCCACGTCTTTTCCAAGGGGCATTGATATTGTCTTTTTATTCCACTGCAACCTCCACCACTCTTCCAAGGGGCATTGATATTGTCTTTATATTCCACTGCGACCTCCTCCACTCTTCCAAGGGGCATTGATAGTCTTTTTAATCCACTGTAACCTCCACCACTCTTCCAAGGGTCATTGAAATTGTCTTTTTATTCCACTGCGACCTCCACCACTCTTCCAATGGGCATTGGTATTGTCTTTTTATTTCAATAGGACCTCCACGTCTCTTCCAAGGGGCATTAAAACTGTCTTGTAAAACCACTCTGAACTCCACGTCTCTTCCAAGGGGCATTAAAACCATGTTGTTAAACCACTCTGAACTCCACGTCTCTTCCATGGGGCATTACAATCATCTTGTTAAGCTACTGTGACCTCCACGTCTCTTCCAAGGGTCATTGATATTGTCTTTTTATTCCACTGGGACCTCCACCACTCTTCCAAGGGGCATTGATATTGTCTTTTCATTCCACTGCGACCTCCATTACTCATCCAAGTGGCATTGATATTGTCTTTTTATTCCACTGTACCCCCCACCACTCTTGCAATGGGCATTGATATTGTCTTTTTATTCCACTGGGACCTCCACCACTCTTCCAAGGGACATTAAAACCATTTTGTTAATCCACTCTGAACTCCACATCTCTTCCAATGGGCATTAAAATTGTCTTGTTAAGCTACTGTGATCTCCATGTCTCTTCCAAGGGGCATTAAAACCATCTCGTTATGCTACTGTGACATCCACGTCTCTTTCAAGGGGCATTGATATTGTCTTTTTATTCCACTGGGGCCTCCAACACTCTTCCAAGGGGCATTGATATTGTTTTTTTATTCCACTTGGACCTCCACGTCTCTTCCAAGGGGCATTAAAACCGTCTTGTTAAACCACTCTGAAATCCACAGCTCTTCCAAAGGGGATTGAAATGTTGTTTTTAATTACCTCTAACCTCCACGACTATTCCAACGGGCATTGTATTTCCTCCTTATTTTACTCAGCTTTTGCTTTTCAATGCATAGGCAAACACTAAGTGAGACCCACTCCCCAATAATGGGTAGAAGGTTTTTAGTACGCTGTAATCCACATCTGTTTCAAGGGGCATTGCAGTTCGTCATAATTTTTGGAAAGCCTTCCATTCACTGCTTAGGCCAACAGTATACAGGAGACCCAGTTGCTATAAATGGAAAAAACGGTTTAGTTAAGGCCCTCTGACCTCCATGTCACTTCCAAGGGGCATTAAAACCATCTTGTTAAACCACTCTGAACTCCACCTCTCTTCCAAGGGGCATTAAAACCATCTTGTTAAGCTACTGTGACCTCCACGTTTCTTCCAAGGGGCATTACAATCGTCTTGTTAAGCTACTGTGACCTCCACGTCTCTTCCAAGGGGCATTAAAACCGTCTTGTAAAACCACTCTGATCTCCACGTCTCTTCCAAGGGGCATTACAATCGTCTTGTTAAGCTACTGTGACCTCCACGTCTCTTCCAAGGGTCATTGATATTGTCTTTTTATTCCTCTGGGACCTCCACCACTCTTCCAAGGGGCATTGATATTGTCTTTTTATTCTACTGTAGCCTCCACCCCTCTTCCAAGTGGCATTGATATTGTCTTCTTATTCCACTGGGACCTCCACATCTCTTCCAAGGGGCATAAAAACAGTCTTGTTAAACCACTCTGAACTCCTCGTCTCTTCCACGGGGCATTAAAACCGTCATGTTAAGCTACTGTGACCTCCACGTTTCTTCCAAGGGGCATTAAATTCGTCTTGTTAAGCTACTGTGACCACCACGTCTCTTCCAAGGGGCATTAAAACAGTCTTGTAAAACCACTCTGAACTCCACGTCTCTTCCAAGGGGCATTAAAACTGTCTTGTTAAGCTACTGTGACCTCCACGTTTCTTCCAAATACACAAGTCTTTACCCTGTAAAGGAAGTTCCTTAACATATTTCACAGGAAAACCGTTTCAGTTTCGTTTTTGAACGTTTTATTGTGAGCCCGTAAAAGTGGTTTAATACCTCTGACCATGCTGTTGACAGCAGTGACCTGGGGGTCAGAAATGCTTCCTGGGGCGATGCCCATGCTGTCCCCATGTCATTTGAGCACTGTCACTATCGTTTTGGGCACTTTTTAGGCTTTCTACAGTCTGCCGGGGGTGCCGCCGCAAAAATGCTGGGGTCTCCTATAGACTAACATTGGGCTCGTTGCTCGGGTCCAGCACCCGAGTATCACGGCGAGCTCGGGCCGAGCTTCGAGCACCCGAGCATTTTAGTGCTCGCTCAACACTAGCAGGAAAACATCCAGCAATCCTCGGAGGAGGTAGAATATTGGCTTTGGGAAGGGACATTTCTAATGTTTGGAAGGCTATGTAAGGACCATTATACTGTTTGGATTGCTATAAAGGGGGCCAATTACACTGTTTAGATGGCTATCCGGGTGGCATTATACTCTTTGGAAGGCTAGTGAGGTCCATTATACTATGTATGAGCCATTATACAGTGTGAAGGGTTGTGTGAGGGCCATTATAGTATATGGAGATCCATTATACTGTGTGGAGAGCTGTGTAGGTGCCATCATATTGTTTGGAGGGTTTTGAGGGTCTCATACTGAGTGGGGGGACTATTTCTGGGCCATCTACTGTGTGTTGTGAACTGTGGAGGCCATCATACTGTGTGGGGGTGAACTGTGGGGTCCATCATACTGTGCTGGGGTCACTGTGGGGATATCATACTTTGCGGGGGGTACTGTAAGGTCATCATATTGTGCGTGTAGAGGGTACTGTGGAGGAATTCACTGTGGTGGAATCATACTGTGTTTTGTTGGCATAATACTTTATGGGGGCCATGAAAGGGGTATCTTAGTGGGTGGGAATACTAAGGGGCTTCAATGAGAGCAAAATTACATTGTAAAGGCTGTAAAGTTTTGAGATATGCTCCTCTGTGACCCCGCCAAATAATATATTTTTTTCTTTGTGAGTGGAACATAATGGATTTCTGCTATGGGGCCCTATGATTTCTATGTATGCCCCTGAAAGATAGATAGATAGATAGATAGATAGATAGATAGATAGATAGATAGATAGATAGATAGACAGACAGATAATTAGTGATACCAAATGGACTACAGTATGATTCCCACCAATCAAGTTGTGAAATATCATGGCGTCTTCAACTGCATTGCATGGCCTAAGTGAAACTGTCCATTGGCATATAGATTTGACCAGGATTCTGATTATTTTGCTGAATCAAATAGAAAAAAGCAAACACACAAAAGATGTTTCCCACAACAAATATAATATTACGGATTTTTCTTTCTTCATGGATATTTACCTTGGAAAAGAGAGGTTTTAAGGCATGAATGAGATGGAACCAATTGCAAGCATTTATATCCAATTAATATCTAATGTCACGGCTATCATAGCATATTGTGTGGTCAGGGCTTCATCTGTTCAAAATGTTCTGCCCGGATACGTGTGGATGATTAGGACAGTTAGGTTAATTGCTTTATCATGGAACTCTTAATATGACAACATGCGGAGGCATAGGACTATTTGAGAGGGACTCGGGCCAATGTAAGGTGGGTTTAGTGGTGGTGTCTGGGGTTCTCAAGCACTGATTTCTAGTTAACGGCTTGCAATTTTCATGCGTCAGTAAACAAAATTACAATAAAATCAGAGGTCTGGAAAAAAACTGTTTCTTGTTTCAGTTGGCTCCTCATATTGCTTCCTACCCACTCTAGAGTAACATAAACATGAAGTTACTTTTCTCCTCCTCCGGATACTGCTAGATAGTGTTGCTATCTCTTGAAGGTCTCAGGTTTGAATGAGTTTTTAACCCCTTAAGCCCCGCGGGTGGTTTGCACGTTAATGACCGGGCCAATTTTTACAATTCTGACCACTGTCACTTTATGAGGTAATTATTCTGGAACGCTTCAACGGATCCCCCTGATTCTGAGTTTGTTTTTTCGTGACATATTGTACTTCATGATTGTGGAAAAATTTCTTCGATATCACTTGCGTTTATTTGTGAAAAAAACGGAAATTTGGCAAAAATTTTGAAAATTTTGCAATTTTCAAAATTTGAATTTTTAAGCCCTGATATCACAGCGATATGTCACACAAAAGAGTAAATAAATAACATTTCCCACATGTCTACTTTACATCAGCACAATTTTTGAACCAAAATTTTTTTTTGTTAGGGAGCTATAAGGGTTAAAAGTAGACCAGCGATTTCTCATTTTTACAACAAAATTTACAAAACCATTTTTTTAGGGACCACATCACATTTGAAGTCACTTTGAGAGGTCTTTATGACAGGAAATACCCAAAAGTGACACCA
This sequence comes from Phyllobates terribilis, assembly GCF_046119375.1. Classification (NCBI taxonomy): domain Eukaryota; kingdom Metazoa; phylum Chordata; class Amphibia; order Anura; family Dendrobatidae; genus Phyllobates; species Phyllobates terribilis. Next base: position 730,634,436 of record NW_027362763.1, on the reverse strand, counting down.
TTCTAAAAACTGCACCCCCCAAGGTGCTCAAAACCACATTCAAGAACTTTATTAACCCTTCAGGTGCTTCATAGGAATTTTTTGAATGTGGAAGAAAAAAATGAACATTTAACTTTTTTCACAAAAATGTTACTTTAGACCCAATTTTTTTTATTTTCACAGGGGTAACAAGAAAAAATGGACTGCAAAATTTGTTGAGCAATTTCCCTTGGGCACGCAGATACCCAATATTTGGGGAAAAAACACTGTTTGGGCGCACTGTAGGGCTTGGAAGGGAAGGAGCGCCATTTGACTTTTTGATTGTAAAATTTGCTTGAATAATTAGCGGACACCATGTTGCGTTTAGAGAGCCCCTGTGTGCCCAAACATTGGAGCTCCCCCACAAGTGACCCCATTTTGGAAACTAGACCCCCCAAGGCACCTATCTAGATGCATAGTGAGCAGTTGCAACCCCCAGGTGCTTCACAAATTGATTCGTAAAAATGAAAAAGTGAAAAAAAAAACACTTTTTCATTGTTACGAATCAATTTGTGAAGCACCTGGGGGTTCCAACTGCTCACTATGCATCTAGATAGGTGCCTTGGAGGGTCTAGTTTCCAAAATGGGGTCACTTGTGGGGGAGCTCCAATGTTTGGGCACAAAGGGGCTCTCTAAATGCAACATGGTGTCCGCTAACAATTTGAGCCGATTTTCCATTCAATTTGTTAGCAGACACCATGTTGCATTTGGAGTGTCCCTGTGTGCCCAAACATTGGAGCTCCCCCACAAGTGACCCCATTTTGGAAACTAGACCCCCCAAGGCACCTATCTAGATGCATAGTGAGCAGTTGGAACCCCCAGGTGCTTCACAAATTGATTCGTAACAATGAAAAAGTGTTTTTTTTTTCACTTTTTCATTTTTACGAATCAATTTGTGAAGCACCTGGGGGTTGCAACTGCTCACTATGCATCTAGATAGGTGCCTTGGGGGGTCTAGTTTCCAAAATGGGGTCACTTGTGGGGGAGCTCCAATGTTTGGGCACACAGGGACACTCCAAATGCAACATGGTGTCTGCTAACAAATTGAATGGAAAATCGGCTCAAATTGTTAGCGGACACCATGTTGCATTTAGAGAGTCCCTTTGTGCCCAAACATTGGAGCTCCCCCACAAGTGACCCCATTTTGGAAACTAGACCCCCCAAGGCACCTATCTAGATGCATAGTGAGCAGTTGGAACCCCCAGGTGCTTCACAAATTGATTCGTAACAATGAAAAAGTGTTTTTTTTTTCACTTTTTCATTTTTACGAATCAATTTGTGAAGCACCTGGGGGTTTCAACTGCTCACTATGCATCTAGATAGGTGCCTTGGGGGGTCTAGTTTCCAAAATGGGGTCACTTGTTGGGGAGCTCCAATGTTTGGGCACACAGGGACACTCCAAATGCAACATGGTGTCTGCTAACAAATTGAATGGAAAATCGGCTCAAATTGTTAGCGGACACCATGTCGCATTTAGAGAGCCCCTTTGTGCCCAAACATTGGAGCTCCCCCACAAGTGACCCCATTTTGGAAACTAGACCCCCCAAGGCACCTATCTAGATGCATAGTGAGCAGTTGGAACCCCCAGGTGCTTCACAAATTGATTCGTAACAATGAAAAAGTGTTTTTTTTTTCACTTTTTCATTTTTACGAATCAATTTGTGAAGCACCTGGGGGTTGCAACTGCTCACTATGCATCTAGATAGGTGCCTTGGGGGGTCTAGTTTCCAAAATGGGGTCACTTGTGGGGGAGCTCCAATGTTTGGGCACACAGGGACACTCCAAATGCAACATGGTGTCTGCTAACAAATTGAATGGAAAATCGGCTCAAATTGTTAGCGGACACCATGTTGCATTTAGAGAGCCCGTTTGTGCCCAAACATTGGAGCTCCCCCACAAGTGACCCCATTTTGGAAACTAGACCCCCCAAGGCACCTATCTAGATGCATAGTGAGCAGTTGCAACCCCCAGGTGCTTCACAAATTGATTCGTAAAAATGAAAAAGTGAAAAAAAAAACACTTTTTCATTGTTACGAATCAATTTGTGAAGCACCTGGGGGTTCCAACTGCTCACTATGCATCTAGATAGGTGCCTTGGGGGGTCTAGTTTCCAAAATGGGGTCACTTGTGGAGGAGCTCCAATGTTTGGGCACACAGGGACACTCCAAATGCAACATGGTGTCTGCTAACAAATTGAATGGAAAATCGGCTCAAATTGTTAGCGGACACCATGTTGCATTTAGAGAGCCCCTTTGTGCCCAAACATTGGAGCTCCCCCACAAGTGACCCCATTTTTGGAAACTAGACCCCCCAAGGCACCTATCTAGATGCATAGTGAGGAGTTGGAACCCCCAGGTGCTTCACAAATTGATTCGTAAAAATGAAAAAGTGTTTTTTTTTTTCACTTTTTCATGTTTACGAATCAATTTGTGAAGCACCTGGGGGTTGCAACTGCTCACTATGCATCTAGATAGGTGCCTTGGGGGGTCTAGTTTCCAAAATGGGGTCACTTGTGGGGGTGCTCCAATGTTTGGGCACAAAGGGGCTCTCTAAATGCAACATGGTGTCCGCTAACAATTTGAGCCGATTTTCCATTTAATTTGTTAGCAGACACCATGTTGCATTTGCATTTTCATACACAGGCCAGGTTTGTCGGGGCAGGTGTCCCATTGGTAAATGGTGTCCTTGCGTATTCCCCTTCGGTAACACACTCGGCACCTCTTTTGCGACTTTCCTTTTTTTCCGCTGTGAGGGATCTGCCCTGGGAAATGCTGGCCTGGTACAATTCTTGGTCCTTCAATTCCAGAAGTACTTGGGCCCGCTCTGTCACCGCTGCCAAATATCAGGGCCTTGATAACTGTTTCCTGAAACTGTAGATACGACGCAGAAGTCTGGCCAGCACATCGTGACAGAAAGAAAGCGTTGTGCATTGCCATCTGTACAATGTGCACGGCCAGCTTCTTGTACCACACTCTGGCCTTTCTCAAAGCACTGTATGGCTGGAGGACTTGATCAGAGAGATCAACTCCCCCCATGTACTTGTTGTACCCCACTACACAGTCTGGTTTGACGACCTGTGTAGTGGAACCTCGTACAGTGCTGAGTGTGCTGCCATCACCATGTATGGTGGTCAAGAAAAGGACATCCCTTTTGTCCTTGTACTTGACCATCAACAGGTGGTCGCTACATTGGGCTCTGCTCTCACCCCTTTTGAGCAGCTGCCCAATTAGCGTCTTTGGGAGGCCTTTCTGAATTTTGCGGACAGTACCGCAGGCTGCGGTACGTCGCGCAGAGAGGGACTGGAAGAGCGGGATACTTGTATAAAAGTTATCCACGTAGAGGTGATAACCTTTATCAAGCAGTGGGTGCACCAAGTCCCACACAATTTTCCCACTCACTCCCAGAACAGGGGGGCATTCAGGGGGTTCAATCCGGGAGTCCTTCCCTTCATAAACTCTAAACTTGTGAGTGTATCCTGAGGTACTCTCACAAAGTTTATACAGCTTGATCCCATACCTTGCCCTCTTACTGGGCAGGTACTGCCGGAATCCAAGCCGCCCCTTAAAAGAAGTTAAGGACTCATCCACACAGATGTCCCTTTGGGGCACGTACACTTCACCAAACTTGTTGTTGAAGTGTTCGATGACCGGCCGAACTTTGAAAAGACGATCAAAGTTCGGGTCATCGCGTGCAGGACACCTTGCATTATCTTGGTAATGCAAGAACTTGTAGATGACCTGAAAACGTGTCCGGGGCATGACCATTCGGAACACTGGAGTGTTATACAAAACGTCAACACTCCAGTATTGCCGAAGCTCGGGCTTGACTATATGTGGGCATCCACACACATAGAAGATTAACATCAAGCAGCTGAGGAGCAGGGACTGGCAAGTGCTAATGGTGCCCTGTGCAAACATCTCTGGATGCTTCATAGATCAGGAGGATGGAATAGCTGTACCCGTTTGGCTCCAGAAAGAAATCTGTGAATTAGACAGGTGCCCCCCCACCCCCGTGTCTGTGTCTAGCGCCACCATAGTTTCTGAGAGTTTTGAATCATTAGGCAGTAAACAAAAAAAACATGTCCTCTTGGACAAAGTCATCTGCATGCATGACCTCTTCCTCTTTAGGGCCAATTCACATAGTGTTTATGAGGATTAGGCCATGGCCCCACTATCAGTATTTGGTCAGTATTCGGTCAGTATTTTATCTCAGGAGTGGGAGCCAAAACCAGGAGTGGATGATAAATTCAGAATTGGTGACTTGTTTCTATTTTACCTTTTCTCTGATTGTTCCTCACCTGGTTTTGGCTCCCACTCCTGAGACAAAATACTGACCAAATACTGATAGTCAGGAAACGGCCTTAAGAGGTAGATTTTACTGTAATTCCAGAAAAAAATGCTTCAAATACTCTTTGAGTAAACTTCCTACTTGTTTTACTGCAAAATGTTCAAAATAACGTGAAAAAAAACAGTATTTTGTGCAGTAAAGGAGCTTTTCCCATTAAAATTTGTCTTAAAATTAGTCAGAGTATTTGATGTGGTTTTGGATGCGGATTTAGAAGCAGAATCCATTTTTAAATCCTTGTCAAAAGACTCAGGGTGAACATACCATTGGAGCGTTGATTTTTGGAAGTAAGAGTCCTATAAGTAGAATTTGTACCAATCAGACATTTGGTATATACTTTGGATATGCCACAACTGTCTCAGAAGATAATACCCCTTCAATTTTTAGTGCAGCCCCGGGATTGGTTTGTAGAACGAGCAAAAAAGCTTGTAAAAGAACTTCAACATGACGTTTCAAGGATGGAGCGAGACTGCCATCTACTGGCCAGAGACAGTCAAGCGGAACCAAAATATACAAAGGAAGTTGCAGGGAGGGCAGATTCAGAGGCTGGACCCGATCAGGTGACTTCCAGGAAGGAGTTCAGAGAGATAAGAGGCCAGCGCGCCAAACCTGAGGGGTCTTTGGCGCCAAGCAGCAGAGAGGAGCTGACGTGCTCCCTGCGCCCTGAGAAACCCCGCGTGACAGGCCAAATCCAGAGGCCTGAGAGGTGCTCCAGCCGGGCACCGATAAAAGAGCTCCGGATCCCTCACAGTTGTGACTCGAGTGCTGTGCCTGCTGAGGATACTAGGAACCTGATCGCGGTGCTGAGTGAGTTCGCGGAACCCGACGTTGGCCGCCGACAGACGAGGCCTGGACCCCCCTATCCAAGGCTCGAGAGACTGCCCCCAACAGCCAAGCAGAGAGGAGCTGCATACGTGAGCAGGGCCGTCACTTCCACTGCTCACCCACGGTACCGGGGACAATTGGGTTTAAGTACTCAGGTTGGGAGGGGGACGGTTGGGGCTAAAGTAGCACAACGTGATTTAATTAAATTCATCCGGAAAGAGACTCACGGCCTAGCGGGAATAACCGGTAACCCCCACTAGGGCCAAATTCATGGTTAAAGAACTTGTGTGGTGCTTCTCATGCTTGAGGGCATCACCTTACTTTAAGAGACTGCGCCTTATTTTAAGAGACTGTGCCTTACTTTGAGAAATTTCGAATTTTTCTGATATTTCAAACCACTGTTCATTACCCTTGTTGCTAATCCCTTGTTTCAGTATACCTGTTGTATAAAACTGTTTACAAACATCTCTGACTGTTCTCGCCTTGCGTCTCTGTGCGTTGCATTCCTGTACCTGCATTACAGGTTCAGTAGGAAAATGTGGATCTTGGACCAAAAGAGATTGTGCACCCCTAGAATATAGGAATATATAGAACCCTTGTGGTTTGGTTATGTAAGACACTTTCCATATAGAAAAAGGGTCAGATGTATTAATTACCCAGTTAGGGGAGCCCTGGTCTGAAGAATCTCTAACGTCCTGTGCAACACGTTAGAATATATCTACGCTATATAAATAAATGAAAGCAAACCAAGACAGCAGCAAAAAAAAGGAATAAAGGGAGATTTAGGATACAACTATTGGTGATAAAAGTGTAATTGTAGAATTGAATTTCATGGTTTTTGTTTAAGGTGAAGCAAGAAAGATGCTAATATCATTAATCATACAAGAAAGAAACTCTACGAAAATCAGTCTGTGACGCTGAACCTCACATCGAAGTCATGAAATGTCTAAAATGTGGTTGAGACATACAAGGACAGAGACATTCCAGGGAGATAAATGCTGGGCTGTTTACAATATCATCCTTTTTCCCTAGACTTCATGTTATTTCATTAGATTCAATGTCATTTTGATTTTATGCTGTCTTCAAGGCTACTTATTTCAAAAGTGGGAGATTGTCGAAAGCGTCCGGGGATTTGTTCTGACAAATTTCAGCCTCTCAGAGGAGGGTCACTTAGTGAATCCATATTATCTGGGAAATAACATTGCATCAATCACATTGTCGTGACCCCTTCTCACCTTTACTGTTGATTACATTATATTCTTTCCTGACAAACTGCTCTTGGAGTTGTATTTATGACTCCTTTGTATTCCATAACGGAGATATATTAGAACAAAAAAGTGATTAAACAATAGGAAAAGTAAATGTGCTGCATAAGTATTATACAAGTGATAGTTGGCTTCTTGCTTATGGCTTGATTAGATTTTGATAAATACACCCCGGTGCTCCTTGGTGACAGCTGAGATGATAGTATTAAGGATGATGCATATTTTGTTCCCTGTATACTGTATTCCAATTTGCAGCATTAACATAGTTTATGACAATCGCTAAGATGAGATCCCACTAATGAATGAAAAGCTCTGTTAGTTGATGTGAATATAACTAAAGTTCTAAAACTATAGGGGTCAGATTTATTACTCCATAAACATAGATTACAGATATCCTTAAAGGGAAGCTGACACCAAGTTTTTGCTATCCCATCTGAGAGCATCATGATGTATAGGCAGAGACCGTTATTCCAGCGATGTGTCACTTACTTTGCTTGTTTCTGCAGTTTGGATAAAATCCCTGTTTTATCTCCTGCAGACCTACAAGTTCTCTGTGTAGAATGGCGCAGGGTGGTAGCCAGGGGCGAGGCATTCGTCTTTTCCTGTGACACCCCACGCACAACATGAAAGAGTAGGTCCTGGCTGGGTGTTGGTGTTGTTGCTGTGAGGATCTTGCACCCATGCAGGCTGCCTGTAGCCAATGGTGTTGGCTGGCCAGGACCATAGGTTTCAAAATTCAATAAAGGAGCCTCCCATTCTAAAGTACAGTTTTTATTGAATGATAACTTGGTAAGGGTTATGTACAAAGAGTAGTGGGTACAAAGTCTTATGGATGTTTCCTTCACAATGTAAAGCATTTTCACACACATAGTTTCCTTCCACTGTAGTCTACTCCAGCACCGGTGAAGCACACAGTTTCTCCCTACTTAGTCACAGCCCAGCTCATCACCACATTCCTGATCAATGGTTTTGCATCTTATTTTTTCCTCTACTGGCACCCTGGATCTACCACTCGAGATCCCCACTAGTCCCCACAAACTCAGTCCTGCTACCTTCACCGTTCACCAAGCTCAAGGCTTCTTGTTACACATCGTTCTCTCCAAGGACCCCTTTAAGGTGGAAGGCCACTCTGCCTCTTCAGTCACTTCAAGGTCGCGCTACTCCCTTGTCCCCTAGTCTCTTTTGCTATAGTTCATCCACACAGGCAGCACTGCTCAAAGAAACTTCCTAATACTACTTGAACCTGTCCCTATCTGCCTAACTACAGGAAGTAGTCTCTTTGCCTAACACTAAGCCCCTCCCACTATGGGCTAGTCCTGAGCATTAATACTATCTTGCCCTAACATCACTATCTAACTACAATCACTAACTTATCCTACCTATCTTATGTCCTAAGTCCTAAGCTATGTCTTAACTCTACATTACTGTATCAAAAGGGAACATATCAGACGACACAAGATATACAAAGATGCAAAACATAATACACATTATACAATGCACATGACGCAATTGGTGTCTTCAGGGGTAGAAACGCAACAGTCCAGTCCACACCCCCTTACCTCTGAATGCTGAGCTCTGTATAACCCACCCACATCACTGATTGGCTGCTTTCTGTGTATACTGTGCATAGGCCGAAAGCTGACAATCAGTGGTGGGGGTGGGGTTATAAAGTGCTCATGAATATGGAGGACTACCTGGCAGCAGGTTTATTAGTCCTTTATTAGTGATAATCACCTGCTATTAAAGTAATTTTATAAAAATTACAGCAAGCCGTCCAGTAAGTGACACATCGCTGGAATCAGGGTCACTGTCACTACATCATGCTGCTCTCCACCAGGTAGCAAAAAACTGGTAACAAATTCCCTTTAACCTTTTCACAACATATACATTTACGTCATATGTCGTGTTCCTGCCTTTGATGCAAGCTCACAAGCAAAGCCCACATATTTCCCGGCAGATCATTACTAATTTAATCAGCCATTATGTGCCTTTAACAACCACGGGTAGAGCGGAGCACCACCCACTGCTGTTAACCTGTTAAATGCCGCTGTCACTCTCTGACAGCGGCATTTAACACGTGTCAGCAGGGGGACATGTCATTCCTCATGCCCATCGGGCGCCATGACGTGATCCTGTGGTGCTGAAGGATTGTCATGACAGCCAGAAGTCTGCTGAAAACCTCTATGCTTATGATGACAATTTTCCTGTGAAAGCTACCGCTTAGCTGGCGTTCATAGGAGACCATGATTTTAGCTATACATAGTAGTGCTGAACACAAAAGTTCAAATCATCCCTCTTTTGCCCCATTAGAAATAAAATGATTTAAAAAATAAAAAATATACACGTTTGGTATCGCTGCATTCGTAAAAGTCCGATCTATCAAAATATAAAGTAATTAATCTGATTTGTAAATGGCGTAATGAGAAAAAAAAAACAAAACACTTGAATTACGTTTTTCTGGCCGCCGCAATAAAATGCAATAAGAGGCAATCAAAAGATTGTATATACTCCACAATAGTATTATTAAAAACATCAGCTCAGGGTGCAAAGAATAAGCTATCACACAGCACTATATCCCTAAAATTGAAAACATTACAGGTCTTGGAAAATGGCAACACGACCAAAGTTGTTGTTTTTTTTTTAACAAATTTGCGGGAGTTTTTTTTTCACCACTTAAGTAAAAAAAATAAAACTATACATGTTTGGAATCTGCGTAACTATACTGACCTGAAGCAATCAATCATATTGCCAGGTCAGTTTTACCGTATAGTGAACATGGTAAATTATAAAATAAAAAAATAAAAGTTGCACTTTTTTTGTAATTTCAAAGCACTTGGAATTTTTTTCCCGCTTTCCAGTGCATCACATGATTAAGAAATGAATGATGCCATTCAAAAGTACAACTCGTCCCAGAAATAACAAGCCCTCTTATTGCTTTGTGGACGGAAAAAAAAAAAGTTATGGCTCTTGGAAGAAAGGGAGGAAAAAACGAAAATGAAAAAGCGGAAAATCGCCCGTAAAGGGGTTAAATACTTGGACATCTTCAGCAGCTACTGTATAACTACCCATATTCCTAATTTTCAGATGCTCTATCATTGTATATAATTTATATCTATATCATTTCTTGACTCAAAAAAAGACCACAGCGATAGCAGAATTGTCACGTGGATTTGGGTCCATATTCAGTGCTGATTTGCTGCTACATCGTAGTTCACGCAGCACAGATTTTTTTTTTCCATTGCAAATTTGCAATCCGTGATGTGTCACTAATTGATGCAGAATCCACAAGATTTTGTTCGAAATATATGGCAGCAAATAATCACACCAGATTAGCACCCACAGCATGCCAAATTGTTAATCCACGGCAGATAACTAAGGATAAGCCTTGGGATTTCGCCGCTGATTTTCTGCCACATCTGTGGCAGATTTTTCCTTGATTGTCGGCCAAGACACTTTTATTCTTTATACTAAATAATAACAATTATATAATGCAAAGAATCAAAATATTTGAATTAGTGACTCATTATCTAAAAATATCATGGTACAATTCACCCCCGGGCCATTTTCCGTTTTTGAGCTTTTGTTTTTGGCTCCCCTTCTTGCCAGAGCCATAACTTTTTTATTTTTGGGTCAATATGGCCATGTGAGGGCTTATTTTTTTGCAGGACAAGTTGTTCTTTTGAACAACACCATTGGTTTTACCATATCGTGTACTGGAAAATGGTAAAAAAAAAATCCAAATGCGGTGAAATTGCAAAAAAAGTGTAATTCCACATTTTTATTTTTTTTCACCACGTTCACTATATGGTAAAATTGACCTGCCATTATCCAGGTAATTATGTGTTCATAGATAACAAACATGTATAGGTTCTATTTTATTTAATTGGTGAATAAAAATCCAAAGTTTGTTAAAAAAAAAAAAAAAGTAGGCATTTTCCGAGACCCCGTAGCACCTCCATTTTTTTCTGCATCTGGGGCCCGAGTAAGGGCTTATTTTTTGCGCACCGAGCTGACATTCTTATTGATACCATTTTGGGGTAGATACAATGTTTTGATTGCCCATTATTGCATTTTATTGCAATGTTGCAGCAAACAAAAAAACTTAATTTTGATTTTTTTTCTTATTACGCCGTTTACTGATCTGATTAATCATTTTTATATATTGGTAGATTGGGCGATTCTGAACTCGGCCTCCGGACGATGCTTGGCTAGGTTTATGTGGGTATTTTTGGCGAAACTCTTTAAGAAGTCGAGGCCCATTGATATTTTCCACAGGTTCCCAGGAGTTATCTTCAAGCCTTGCCACTTTATTAAGTACTGCAACTTGTTTCTGAATATTCTGGAAACCAGAACCTTTTCAACTGTGTAATGTTCTTGGCCATCCACTTCAATAGGATCAGGAGGAGGTAGACAATGCCCTGGAAAAGGAATTGGAACAAATGGCTTTGGTAAGGAGATATGGAGCACTGGATGTATCTTCATTGTTCTGGCCAGTTGAAGGCGAAAAGCTACCAAGCTAAATTGTCCAATTATTTTAAAAAGACCAAAACATTTTTGACCCAGTTTTGGTGAGGGTATAGGGAGTTTCAAATTCTTGTTGGAAAGCCATACTTCATCACCCACTTGGAAGCTTGGAGAAGGTCTGCGAGATTTAGCTGCTACTTCCTTAAATTTCTCTTGGGCAATTCTTAAAGTGTCTTTTAGTATTTCCAGATTCTTTCTGGCTACTTGGATAATACCCAGAATTTGCGAATAATGGTGTTTGTTTGGTCGAAGCATTTTGAGAATTTTATGAAAATTCTGCCATAGGAAGCAAATCAGCCCAGTCATCCTGGAGATGACAAATGTAGCATCTGAGATATTGCTCTAAGGTTTGGTTTGTGCTTTCAGTCTGACCATTCAATTGGGGATGGAATGCAGAAGAGAAACTGACATCAATGTCCAATGCTGCGCAAAAATTCTTCCAGAATCTTGATGTAAATTGTGTTCCACGATCAGAGACGACTTCATCTGGAACCCCATGAAGACAAAACACATTTTGAATTACAAGATCAGCAGTCTCTTTAGTAGAAGGTAAACCAGTGCAGGGAACAAAATGTGCTGCTTTGGAGAGTCGGTCCACCAATACTAGGATTGAACTCTTCCCCTTTGAAACTGGTAGTTCCACAATAAAGTCCATAAATATAGGGCCCCAAGGACGAGAAAGAATTTTAAGTGTCTACAATAATGCCATTGATGATGTACGGGGACTTTTATACATGATACAGGTGCTACAGGAAGATATGTATTGTTTAACATCTTTTTGGCAATTGGGCCACCAAAAGAAACGAGACAGAAATTCTTGTGTTTTTTTAATTCCTTTGGGTCTTGCTAACTTGGAGTCATGGATTAATTTTAATACTTTAAGTCTCACAGTTTCTGTAACATAGATGCAATGATTATGAGTCCATACTTTATTTTGAAAGGTAAGAGATATATCATCTGGTGGATGCAGAAGAATTGGGTCTGTCTCGTATGCTTCCCATATATCTTCCAGCAAGTCTTTGTTATGGATCACCCCCCAGGAAGTTGGACTCAGGCAGAATAGTTGTTGGTGGTGCTGCAGTAGAAGGATCTTTGGAGAAGATTCTAGATAAACAATCAGCCGAACCGTTACGGGAGCCAGGTCTATAACAGATAACAAAGTTGAATCGGTTAAGAAAGAGACTCCATCAAGCTTGGCGGAGGGACAAACATTTGGCAGACCTGATAAATTCAAGGTTACAATGGTCAGTTAGAACAACAATTTGTTGAGCTGCTCCTTCTAGATGATGTTTCCATTCCTTGAAACCAGCAATGATAGCTAAGAGCTCTTTGTTCCCCACATCATAATTCTTCTCTGACACTGTCAAACTTCTGGAGAAATAAGCACAAGGATGTAGCAAATCTTTTGTTCCTGTTCTTTGTGATAGAATGGCCCCTACTGCAGCGTCTGAAGCATCCACTTGTACAATAAAGGCATGTTCAGGATTGTGATGAATTAGTATATGAGCTGTGGTGAACTTTGTCTTCAGGCAAGAAAAAGCATCTTGTGCTTGAGAAGACCAAACAAACGATATGCCTTTCTTTGTTAATTCGGTGATTGGTGCAATTATACCTGAAAAATTCTTAATGAAACGTCTGTAAAAATTGGCAAAGCCCACAAATCGTTGGATTTCTTTCAAGTTTTTTGGTATTGGCCATACAGTGATAGCTTGAATCTTGATAGAGTCCATTTGCAATCCTTGAGTAGAGATTATATAGCCCAAGAACTGGATCTCAGTTTGATGGAACTCACATTTTTCAAGCTTAATATAAAGATGATGGGTTCTTAGCCGCCATAGCACAGTTTTCACATGATTCTGATGCTCTTCTGCATAATTAGAAAAGATTAGTATATCATCTAGATAAATGACTAGAAATTAATCAAGCACATCTCTGAAAATGTCATTAACGAAATGCTGAAATATGGCAGGAGCATTGCACAGTCCAAACGACAAGGCTAAGTACTCATAGTGTACATAATGCGATCTGAATGCCATTTTCCATTCATCACCTGGTCTAACACGAACCAAGTTGTATGCCCCGCGCAAGATCCAGTTTTGTGGACAACTTTGCATGACGAACTGTGTCCAGAAATTCAGGGATCAAAGGCAGAGGGTAACTATTCTTTACAGTAATTTTATTCACTTCTCTGTAATTAATGCAGAATCTTAAGTAGTGATGGCCGAGCACTAAAATGCTTGAGAGCTTGTTGCTCGGGTTGAGTACATTTGAATACTTGGGTGCTCGACCCGAGCAACGAGTCCAATCTAAGTCTACAGGATACTTGAGCATTTTTCAGGCGGCTCCCCCTGGCCGGCTGCAGAGGGCCAAAGAATTTCACGTATTGATGGGAACAGTGCTCAAATGACATGGGAACAGCATGGGGAAGACCCCTGGAAGCATTTCTGACTCCCAGGTCACTGCTGTGAACAATGTTGTCAAAGGTATTACACCACTTTTACGGACTCGCAATAAAACATACAAAAACGAAACCAAAATGGATTTTCCTGGGAAACATGTTAAGAGATTGTATATAAGGCAATATAAATAACCAAAAACAAAAATACTCCTCCACACCTTGGGCTATGTTCACACGCAGCGTTTTTTAATGCGTTTTTGCACTTTTGCATTGCTTTCAACCGTGACAAATGCATTCACAGGGAAATGTAATTTTAACATTTTACAACCTTATCTGGCCACGTGGTGTGTGACACATCATCAGACACATCTTGTTTCATTTATGAAGGAGGGACTCTGAAATTCACAAGCCGGCTATGCTTTGTTGTTCCCATTACTAAAGAGTGGGTCTCCTATACTGTTATTGCGCATGCAGTGAGTGGCAGGGCTGCCCAAAATTTGGACGCACCCCAATACCCCTTTGAAAATTTGGACGCACCCCAATACCCCTTTGAAGAGACTTAGAGGAGGGCCTCCTGAAAACAATGTTCACATTATTAGGAAGTGGGTCTCCCATTGTGTTTGCCTATGCAGTGAATGCAAGGGTTGATAAAAATTTGGAGGCACTCCAATGCCCCTTGGAAGAGACGTGGAGGTCAGAAGGCGTCATTAAAACAATGTTCCCATTATTAGGAAGTGAGCCTCCCACAGTGTTGGCCTATGCAGTGAATGCAAGGGCTGCCAAAAATTTGCAGGCACTCCAATGCCCCTTGGAAGAGACGTGGAGGTCAGAGGGCACCATGAAAACAATGTTCCCATTATTAGGAAGTGAGTCTCCCATAGTGTTGGCCTATGCAGTGCATGCAAGGGCTCCCAAAAATTGTCTAACACTCCAATGCCCCTTGGGAAAGACGTGAAGGAGGGCCTCATAAAAAAAATGTTCCCATTACATAGGAGCGGGTCTCCTATACTTGTAATGCCCATGCACTAAGTGTATGGGCTGACAAACATTTACCCCTGGGGGATATACATGAACTTACTGTATAATTTTTTTTTTTTTTACGAGCATCATAAACACCCTTCAAAAAATGATGTGAGTGTTGCATCACGGACCATAGTCACCTTGGTGATATGGTGGTGGAGGATGAGGAGAAGGAGGAGAACAAGAGCAGATAGCCAAAATCAGGAAGCATATACCCATGTGTGGGTGTGAAAAGGTGCATGGGAATACACCTCCCAAAAAAAGACACTCGATTTGAGTTTATGTTATGCTATCATTTGGTGGTGTTGAAAAGTCTAGACCAATCCATCCCTTGTTCATTTTTATAAGAGTCAGCCTGTCAGCATTTTCAGTTGACAGGCAGATGCGCTTATCAGTTATAATTCCACCAGCGGCACTAAAAAGCCGCTCTGATAAAACGTTATCGGCAGGGCAGGCCAGGACCTCCAAGGCATAGAGAGCCAGTTCATTCCACGTGTCCAGCTTGGATACCCAATAATAATAAGGCACAGAGGAATCACGGAAGATGTTGGTACAGTCGGCAAGGTACTCCCTCAGCATCTTCCCAAACTTTGCACTCCTTGTGAGAGTACCCCGCGCCTCAGGGCCTGTGCAATGGGAGGGGCTGAGAAAACACTCCCAGAACTTTGACAGTGTTCCCCTGCCTCTGGAGTTGTGTCTCTCACGCTTGTACTCCTTGGTTGTCCAACGAACTGTGAACTCTGCCATCAGCGTTTTCAGATGGGAATTTTTTTAATAGTTCCACAACAAGGGCCTTAGATCTTTCTGCCTCTTCCTCCTCCTCCTCTTCCTCATTGTCACCCAATCCACATTGGGATGAGATGAGGTTGGGCTGTGTGTAATCACCCTTTATGGTTCCTTTCTCCATCTCGTCGTGCTCAGCCTGCAATGCATCCTCGTTGATTGTGAGCAGAGAGCGTTTCAGAAGACACAGAAGCGGGATGGTAATGCTAATTATGGCGTCATCGCCGCTCACCATCTCGGTGGAGTCCTCAAAGTTTTGGAGGATGGTACATATGTCTGACATCCATGTCCACTCCTGAGGTCTTATATGTGGAGTCTGAATTGAATACCGATGGCCTTGTTGATGCAGGTAGTCAACAACTGCCCTCTTCTGCTCACAAATCCTTCTCAACATCTGCAGTTTAGTGTTCCAACGCGTGGGGACATCACACACCAGTCAGTGAGCTGGAAGCTGCAAACGCTGCTAAAGCAAGGCCAGGGTGCGAAAGCTGTAGCTGACTTTCTAAAATGGGCACACAGGCGGTGTACTTTGACAAGCAGATCCAGCAGCTCCGGATAGGTTTTGAGAAACCGCTGAACCACAAGGTTAAGCACATGGGCCAGGCATGGTACATGTGTGAGCTCGCCTCACCTCAGAGCCGCCACCAGGTTCCGGCCATTGTCACACATGACCATGCCTGGCTGTAGGTTCAGCGGTGTCAGCGACAGCTCTGCCTGCTCTTTCAGAGCTGTCCACAACTCTTCAGCATTGTTCAGGTTTGTCACTTAAGCATATTAGCTTCAGCACAGCCTTTTGCCGCTTGACTGAGGCAGTGCTGCAGTGCTTCCAGCTTGTGACTGATGTGGACATTTCGGAGATGGAGGCTGAAGAGGAGGAGGAGGCTGAGGAGGATGAGGTGCAGGAGCTGTAGACTGTGGGGGCAACCATGATTGACCTAGGGTCCACAATCCTTGGCGTCGGGAGGATGTGTTCCGTCCCAAGGTCCAACTGGGTCCCGGTTTCCACTATGTTAACCCAGTGTGCCGTCAGTGAGATGCACCATCCCTGCCCACAAGCACTTGTCCATGTGTGCTGGCCTGGCAGGTGGTGCAAATGACCTTTTTGAGGTTATCGGCAGAGTCTTTAAAAAACAACCAGACTCAGGAAGACCTACCAGTTGTACTGGCAACTTTGGTGTTACGGGGAACGGTTGCCCGCCTTCTGTCTGGGCCACCACACTGCTTCTTCCTGCCTATTGGGGTGCTCTGCCTCCCTCCCCCCTGTATGCTGCTGTCCTCCTGCCAAGTTGAGTCAGTTACTATATCATCCACCACCTCGTCTTCCACTTCCGCACCCTGGTCCTCCTCCTGATTTTCTGGCAATTGTGTCTCCTCATTGCCCACCTCTTGTGACACTTTCCCACCATCGCCTTCGCATGACTGTGGCTGCTCAAATATTTGGGCACCGCTACATGCGATCTCCTCTTGCCCCGCTTCAAGTGAAACAGGCGAGAGACCCGAATCTATAAATGGAAAAGTGAACCGCTCTTTGGAGTGTCCAAGTGTGTGATCAGTTGTCTCAGGGCACTCGGCATGGTGGGAGTAAGGAGGATCAGGGTGAGGTATATGCGGTCCAGACTCACGGCTACTGAGACTTGACCCAGTGGAAGACAGGGTGGTGGTGGCTAAATGACTGGAAGCATTATCTGCTATCCAACCAATAACCTTTTGACACTGCTCTGTGTTCAATAGTGGTGTTCTGTGGTCCCCTATTAATTGGGACAGGAAGGTTAAGCGAGAAGATGTGGGTGTTTGTTGTGACACAATTTCAGCTTGCCCACGGCCTCGGCCTCTGCATGCACCATCACCATCACGTCCAGTTCCTCGTCCCTTGCCACGCACCTTGCCCATTTTAAATGGAGGACAATATCTTCCACGCTCACTACAAATGGCTGAATTTGGAGCGAACTTATATGTGATCCGTGTGACGGACATACCGCAGTTTTAAATAGCTGGCCTGTAGGTAACTATTTTTAACAATGCCGACCTCCTGTCAATAAATTCGCGGACACACTGCAACAAAATTTTAATGGAGGCCAGAAATGGCAGAATTTACAGCGCAATTATTCAGTGGGGAAAAAAGTATTTAGTCAGCCACCAATTGTGCAAGTTCTCCTACTTAAAAAGATGAGAGAGACCTGTAGTTGACATCATAGGTAGACCTCAACTATGAGAGACAAAATGAGAAAACAAATCCTGAAAATCATATTTTCAAATTTTGGTGGAAAATAAGTATTTGGTCAATTACAAAAGTTCATCTCAATACTTTGTTATATATCCTTTGTTGGAAATGACAGAGGTCAAACGTTTTCTGTAAGTCTTCACAAGGTTGGCACACACTGTTGCTGGTATGTTGGCCCATTCCTACATGCAGATCTCCTCTAGAGCAGTGATGTTTTGGGGCTGTCGCTGGGCAACATGGACTTTCAACTTCCTCCAAAGGTTTTCTATAGGGTTTTAGATCTGGAGACTGGCTAGGCCACTCCAAGACCTTGAAATGCTTCTTATGAAGCCACTCCTTCATTGCCCTGGCAGTGTTATTGGGATCATTGTTATGCTGAAAGACCCAGCCACGTTTCATCTTCAATGCCCTTGCTGATGGAAGGAGTTTTGCACTCAAAATCTCAAGATACATGGCCCCATTCATTCTTTCATGTACACGGACAAGTCGTCCTGGTCCCTTGGCAGAGAAACAGCCCCAAAGCATGATGTTGCCACCCCCATGCTTCACAGTAGGTATGGTGTTCTTTGGATGCAACTCAGAATTCTTTCTCCTTCAAACACGACGAGTTGTTTCTACCAAACAGTTCTACTTTGGTTTCATCTGACCATATGACATTTTCCCAATACTCTTCTTGATCATCCAAATGTTCTCTAGCAAACTTCAGATGGGCCCGGACATGTAATGGCTTAAGCAGGAGGACACGTTTGGCACTGCAGGATGGCGGCGTACTGTGTTACTGATGGTAGCCTGTGTAACGTTGGTCCCAGCTCTCTACATGTCATTCACTAGGTCCCCCCGTGTGGTTCTGGGATTTTTGCTCACCGTTCTTTGACCCAACAGGGTGAGATCTTGTGTGGAGCCCCAGATCGAGGGAGATTATCAGTGGTCTTGTATATCTTTCTTCCATTTTCTAATTATTGCTCCCACAGTTGATTTCTTCACACCAAGCTACTTGCCTATTGCAGATTCAGTCTTTCCAGCCTGGTACAGGGCTATAATTTTTTTTCTGGTGTTCTTTGACAGCTCTTTGGTCTTCACCATAGTGGATTTTGGAGTGTGACTGTTTGAGGTTGCGGACAGGTGTCTTTTAAACTGATAACAAGTTCAAACAGTTGCCAGTACTACAGGTAATGAGGGGAGGACAGAGAAGCCTCTTAAAGAAGACGTTACAGGTCTGTGACAGCCTGAAATCTTGCTTGCTTGTAATTCACCAAATACTTATTTTCCATCAAAATTTGAAAAAAAATTCTTTCCCAATCAGACAATGTGATTTTCAGGATTTGTTTTCTCATTTTGTCTCTCATAGTTGAGGTCTACTTATCATGTCAATTACAGGCCTATCTCATCTTTTTAAATGGGAGAACTTGCACAATTGGTGGCTGACTAAATACTTTTTTTCCCCACTGTATGTGATCCGTGTGATGGACAACCGCAACTTTAAATAGCTGGCCTGTAGGTAACTATTTTTAACAGCGCCGACCTCTTGTCAATAAGTTCGCTGACACACTGCAACAAAATTTCAATGGAGGCCAGAAAAGGCAATATTTTCTGCGCAATTATATGTGATCCATGTGACGGACAAACCAGTTTTAAATAGCTGGCCTGTAGGTAACTATTTTTAACAGCACCGACCTCGTGTCAATAAGTTTGCTAACACACTGCAACAAAATTTCAATGGAGGCCAGAAATGGCAGAATTTTCAGCGCAATTATATGTGATCCGTGTGACGGACAAACTACAGTTTTAAATTGCTGGATTTTTAGCACTGTAATATGGAAAGGACCTGGCTGTATTCTGCAGTGCCAACAAGCAAATGGCGCAGAAAAATGGTGTTCTCTCGATTGCTTTTTAAGCAAATAATCAGGATTAAGAGAAAAAATATATATATTTCTGGCCCCTGATACCTGTGGCTATTTCTACAAATATCTGTAAAAGCATCAGCAGACAGAACTGGAATGGACCCTCTTGCTATGCACAGTGATATCTCTGCAGCTGGATTAGTCCTCAGAAGGACTGTTAGTTGAGATGGATATGTAGAGAATCTTGTAGAATACCTACACTATCTAATAAACAACCAAATCTCTCCCTAGCTCAACAGCACCTCTCCCTACACTGCCTGATTGCATAGTAGACTGTGACGAGCACGGTGGCGCCAGGTCTGATATAGACCTGATGACGCTGTGGGGCCAGCCAATCACTGTAATGCCACAGCCAAACATGAAGGGAGGGGACCTGAG
This sequence comes from Phyllobates terribilis, assembly GCF_046119375.1. NCBI lineage: Eukaryota > Metazoa > Chordata > Amphibia > Anura > Dendrobatidae > Phyllobates > Phyllobates terribilis. Next base: position 730,614,759 of record NW_027362763.1, on the reverse strand, counting down.
CTCCCACAGACCAACCCCGGAAATACTCGGCGAGCGCCGAGCATCTCGAGCAGTGAGATGCTCGGGCGAGCACCGAGCAGTAGCGAGCATGCTCGCTCATCACTAGTCTTAAGTAGCAGTCTTTCTTTTTAACAAAAAATATAGGCGAACTTGCTGGTGCTAAATTTTCATTGATGTATTCCTTGAGTGTTTTTAATTCCTGCTCTGCCAGTGGGTAAATGCTTCCAAAGGGTATTGCTCCTCCAGGCAATAGATCAATTGGGCAAACATATGGCCGATGAGGAGGGAATTTTTCTTGTCACATATATCATCAAATTCCTTATACATAGATGGTAGTTTAGAAGAGTGTTCAAAATCCTCTACAACCTCTTCATTTAGTGAAGCCTGTGGGAAGTGTACAGTAGATGGATAAGACATTTCTTTGGTTCCCCAACTGATTGTGGGATTTTGACTCTGTAGCCATGGCAACCCAAGGATTATTGGAAAATGTGGAGATGAGATTCGTAGAAAGGATAAAACCTCATGGTGATTAGGTTCCATAACTATCTCTAGGGGTTCAGTCTCTTGATTCACTGGTCCCAAATTTAGTGGAGATCCATGTTAAAAAGTGTTAAAAATAACAAGTAAAAAAATAAATAATTCACAAAAATTAAAATACCATTGTCAATCCAAATTGCTTTTACTAGCAAAAATATTTATTGCAGAATATGGAACACATTTTTAAATGCATTTTAGTTCCTTATGGTCATAAAAAAGGGGAAAATGAGACACTTATTTCCTTTATTTTGCCCCTGCTATCATCAAGAAAAATAAGAGAGAATATGACATTAAAATAAAAAAGACAAAAAAATTACTTGAATATCCGAAAGAGTAAAAATGTTACTACTCTTTAAACTATATTTAAAAAAAAAAAAAAATGTGCCTGGTCAAGAACGGAGGTAAATGGCCAGTCCTGAATTGGTTAAAATGAGTTCTCCATATTTAGGGGCAACTTATTTTTTCTTACTTAAATGCTTGTAATTAGGGCTAATAATAATTTTAGCAATTGGGTTTCAATAAAAATTTAGCACTGTAGGCCTTCCAAAGATTGTGTGTTTTACATTGTCTATTCCTGGCTGCAGAATGAGTGAACTGAGAATCCATCAATAATCCTGCTAACTCTTTCATCTGTCTTTTTCTGAGGCCGTCTTAGCTGAGTTATGACCAACGACGACATTAAGGCCAAGGCCCCACTATCAGTATTCGGTCAGTATTTTTTCTCAGGAGCGGGAGCTAAAACCAGGAGTGGGTGATAAATGCAGAATTGGTGACTTATTTCTATTATACCTTTTCTCTGATTGTTCCTCACCTGGTTTTGTCTCCTGAGAAAAAATACTGACCGAATACTGACGAAATACTGATAGTGGGGTCGTGGCCTAAAGATGAATGTGTAGGGACATAAAGAGCCAGTAAATGCAAAACGGTGCAAAATCTTTAATAAAACCGAATTTCAAAAATTATTTTTAGCCCCAAATACACGCATCTCCAAAGATGGACAAACTGTTTCAATGGCTTTAGATTACAATATGTGTAACTTACAATGGCATTCTGTGGGCTATTGTAACCTAAACCCACATTCAACTTAAAATGCCACAGTCAGTACCAATGTGTAGTGCATAAAATTACACAGTTTTTCCCAATCAGTAAGCACAATACATCACACTTTAAACAAATTGAGCGATCAGTGCAAAAAAACACAAAAAAAGTCAAAAAATGTTGTGTTTATTTTTCCTGAAAAAGAAGCTTGATTACTTCGAAAACGTCTAGAAAATAAACCACATTGCTATTATCGATGTCTGATTGTATATTTGATTGAATCCATACCAGCAGCGCAGGAAACCGTTTCTTTTACCTACCGGATAATACATTGGTTATTGTAACCCATGGTGCTGCAGTAGCTAGGATTTCTTTTATCCATGCCTTGTCCAGTGTTATGTTTAACATAACTGAACCAGGTGAGTTAAACTTGCCTTATCACCATCCCTGTTATCCGGATAGTACCTTATTGCACTTATCTTGTTCCCTAGTTACTTCTCCAAATTCAATACATTATAACAATCTGCTAGCAAAACCTTCAGCAGACTGCAATTAACACCATAGCAGCTTAATGGCCACTTATTGACACATATAGCATAAACATCTGCCTATAGAATAAAAAAAACATGTTTTTTTTCTCAAAGCTGGTCAACATGTTTATTTGAAAGCTAGAACACACATGAAACTTACATGAGATATTGAAATGTAGTTCCTGAACTTTCTCCATCATGTGTCCTATCTTGGACTGAACATTATGTTTTATAAAGGCAGAAAAATAAGAAATGGCAAGTACTATATTTTAATAAGCAACTTGGAATCTATAGACCATTGCCCTTGTAAGTCTCAATATTCCTTAAAGAAGCACTCCCATCAAAGTTTTTATCCTCTTAATATATTGCAGTCATCATAATATATAGCACTATGTACTTACAATTGCTCATTTTGCCTTTCTACCCAGCTAATTCTTCTCTTTTCTCTGCTCTATGTAGAAATAGGAAGTTTCTTTTCCCTGCATAAGTCATCCTCCTCTTCAACTCCAGTCCCAGATGCTCCTCTCCTTCCCCTTCCAAAGACTTACCAGGGACCATTTTTGGGGGCCGTAAGGACTGGAGTTTGGGATTTACTGTTGTAAGACTTATGTAAATTGTCTCTTCAGAGAGGAAGAGGAAACAGGAAGTCTCTTTTCCCTGCCTAGTCATCACTGCGAAAGTCCCTGGCAAGAGGAAGAGCGGTGTTACGATATAGCAGTTGGATTTCAAGGGACAATGGGCTCCTACCCTGTCCATCAAGCTAGGGGAACCCTAGACTATCCCTGAAAACAACTCTTAACCACCTGCTCCAAACTCAGAACTCTCCTTCAACTCCAAACCAGGAAGTGGAAAACTATCACTGGCAACTCCCAAGTGCTAATGGTGAGCATATATACCAGAGGGGAGTGGCCAACACTGAACAGCTGAGACAATTCAGGATGGAGAGCTCCAGGAGATAAACAGAACTAAATAACCCTTGCAATAATAGAGCAAGGAAAACCTGCATCGCTAATAGGAAGGTGAAGCAGTTCTAACCAGTGCTGGGGTTCAGGTACCCAAACACCGCAATCTTCTAAGTACTCTGTGTCGCGTTATCCCTGTGACAAGTGGAGAAGATGGGTCAGGAGTTGAATAGGAGGGTAACTTATGCAGGGAAAAGAGACTTCCTTTTTCTGCATAGAGCAGAGAAAAGAGAAGAATTACCTGGGTGGATAGGCTAAATGAGCAATTGTAAGTACACAGTTCTATAATATGATGACTGCAATATATTAAGAGGATAACAACTTTGATGGGAGTGCTTCTTTAAATATTGCACTAATTATGGATAGATATTTCAGTTGAATATCCATTTAATGTTGATCTTCCACACTTGTATAAAAGAATAAGAGATAATACAAAGCATTTAAGATCACATAATCATTCACTGAAACAGAATAAATAGAGGAAGAGGGTGGAAAAAATCAAGAAATTGACAATCGTTCAGGAGTAATTCATTGTAAGCCTTTATAAATCTCCCACAGGGCACCACTGGAGTTCTTTGAATCTTTGCACAATAATAAAGAAGAGGCATAATTGGATAGTTAGTACACAAAGAGTCATATGTTTATTCTGTCAATAGCATTAGTCTTCAGGGACTTATTAAAACAGAGTTAATATCCTTTATAAAGAGTCTGTTGGATGAAGTCCAGTACATTATAACATGTAATATCACTCAATTGTCGGACTGGCTCCATTGAACAATCCATCTTCTTCATTACTATCAATCTGCTGGAAAAGTATCTCTAGATTCCTCTGAAGATTCACTCATGTTGGAAATATGACACATTGTAGCTCTTAAAAGCTTTATCGTGGGGACTTCAAATATATCATTTTGGAACATTTTATATCCTTAGGGTGCTATCGGTGTGACACTTCGAACACGAGTAAGTAGTGTTTTCTAGATCAAGGTAACATTAAAAATATTGATGATGTATGTTATGTAATACATGGTCACAATATTTTGTGTACCATAAGTGTACTTGAAGGTATTTTTTCCTTATAAATATAGAAAATCACTTATGAACATTTGCCAAAATACTGTAATTCCGTTGATCTGTATGCAGAATAAAAACATGAACATGTAATGGGGCTACTACAGGGAATTTCTACTTTCTCCAGTTGCCTTTTTTTACGATAGTAAACTGTAAATCAGTATTTGTTTCTGACTATATTCTTACTGGGCCTATTTCTACTGAATTTGCACATAACCCAGTTCCCTTATATTTAGTCAACAAATAATATTGTATGAACCATGGAACATGGTATTACAATTTTGTCCTTTCAGTGACTTTTTTTTGTTTTTATCTCATTGCGTTCCAACATCCTTAAAGGGATTAGGTCAGCAGGTTTTGCCATGTAATCTGATAGCAGCATGAAATGGAGACAGTGACTCTAATTCTAGTGATGTATCACTTAGTTTACTGGTTGCAACAGAGTTTTCTCTGCTGCACATCTAGCAGATCTTGGAATGCTGAACTTTATATAACTCCACCCGCACCACTCATTGGTATCTTTCTGTTACGGGTCCGGGTGGTGGAACCTCTGTGCCGAGGAGCAAGGAGGGACCCAGAGGGGCGTGACTATGTATCAACCCGAACCGACCCTGGTCGGACAGCAGCAAATGACACCGTGACCAGGGAGGATCCGGGCTGAGGGACAAGGTGCTACTCTGGGGATGACCTTGTAAGAGAGCAGGTGGCTCCCATGGGTCAGATGGCTGGGACTGACCGGTATGACGGATGGACACGGCAAGCAGGCAGAAGTCTCTGGTAGCTGACAGGTGGTCACGGTACTTGACAGCAGAGCAGGTAGTAGTCTCTAGGTTTACCAGGCAGGTGGTCACAGCAAGTGACGGCAGAGCTTCCAGGCAGGCTGGCAGGAAACAGGCGGGTGCTCCCAGGTGAGCGGGCAGACCGACAAGGCAGGCAACAGGCAGGTAACAGGTGGGCGCTCCCAGGTGAGCGGTATGACAGACACAGCAGGTAACAGGCGGGTGCACCAAGGTGAGCGGTATGACAGACACAGCAGGTAACAGGTGAGCACTCCCAGGTGAGCGGGCTGACGGACTCTGCAGGTAACAGATGGATGCTCCCAGGTGAGCGGACAGACAGACAGGGCAGGTAACAGGCAGATACTCCCAGGTGAGCGGACAGGCAGACAGGGCAGGTAACAGGCAGGTAACAGGTAGAGATGAGCGATGTTCGACTCGAACTGTTCGCCAATCTCAAATTCGAGATGTTTTGGGCGGTGTTCGAGCCGTTCGGCGAACACGAACGATTTGAAAAAAATATGGCTGTTCGAGGTTATGTTTGATAACTGTTCGTGCACCAAAATCATAACTGGATTTTTTCTCAGTAATGATGAAAATTAATGTTAATACGCAGTTTGAGTGTACAGCGGGGCGGGGGGAGGGGCAGGGGATGGATCTCTGCAGGAATAATGAAGATCTCCATTTTTTTTTCTCTTTCCCGCACTTACAGTGGGGAGGTGCAGTCTGTCAGCCTATCAGCAGCGCACACACGGAGCGAACTGCTTTTTTTCACACAAGCAAGGGCATGTGTCATTGGCATGTCCTTGCCCTATAAGACCAAGCCATTTTCCCCGTCGCCACCATTTTCTCACTGCTGCAGCTGCGTGTTAGACGGCACCGCTGTTGCTGTGTGCGCTATACTTTGTTAATTTCAAGCCAATTTTCGCACAAATCTACAGATAGCTTGGGAGTAGGGAAGAGTTGTGATTGCAGTCCTTTTAAGGACTAGGTTACATCATTTCCTATGACTTTTATCAGGCAGGTCTGTGCTCTTAAATAGATAGGTTGGGAGTAAACACTAATTGTAATTGCAGTCCTTTTCAGGGCTAGGTTACATCAGTTCCTATCACTTTTTGCCAGGCAGGTCTGTGCCAGTGCTGTGCAAGTTTTTTTCACAGCATTTGGCTAAATCTAGCAAAGCAAATCCTTTTTGGCCTATTGCAGTGTGTGTTAGTCAGTGGAGTAGCCTATCTGTGTTGCAAGCTACACCACCTGTGTATAGAATACAATTTTTTTTACTGCACCTAGTGAAGTAAAACCTTTTGGGCATAGCATCATTCTATTAGCCCATCTATACTAACCTCCACCAGGTTGCAAATTCAATATAATTTTTATCTGCATCTAGCTCTGAAAAAATATTTAGACTTCTAGCAGTGTGTGGGACTTGTTCTATTAGTCCATCTATACTGACCTCCATCAGGTTGCAAATTAAAAATAATTTTTATCTGCATCAAGCTCTGAAAAAATATTTGGGCTTCTAGCAGTGTGTGGGACTTGGTCTATTAGTCCATCTATACTGATCTCCATCAGGTTGCAAATTCAATATAATTTTTTTCTGCATCTAGCTCTGAAAAAATATTTAGGCTTCTAGTAGTGTGTGGGACTTGTTCTATTAGTCCATCTATACTGACCTCCATCAGGTTGCAAGTTCAATATAATTTTTTTCTGCATCTAGCTCTGAAAAAATATTTAGGCTTCTAGCAGTGTGTGGGACTTGGTCTATTAGTCCATCTATACTGACCTCCATTAGGTTGCAAGTTCAATATAATTTTTATCTGCATCTAGCTCTGAAAAAATATTTAGGCTTCTAGCAGTGTGTGGGACTTGTTCTATTAGTCCATCTATACTGACCTCCATCAGGTTGCAAATTCAATATAATTTTTTTCTGCATCTAGCTTTGAAAAAATATTTAGGCTTCTAGCAGTGTGTGGGACTTGGTCTATTAGTCCATCTATACTAACCTCCACCAGGTTGCAAATTAAAAATAATTTTTATCTGCATCTAGCTCTGAAAAATATTTAGGCTTCTAGCAGTGTGTGGGACTTGTTCTATTAGTCCATCTATACTGACCTCCACCAGGTTGCAAATTCAATATAATTTTTTTCCGCATCTAACTCTGAAAAAATATTTAGGATTCTAGCAGTGTGTGGGACTTGTTCTATTAGTCCATCTATACTGACCTCCATCAGGTTGCAAATTCAATATAATTTTTTTCTGCATCTAGCTCTGAAAAAATATTTAGGCTTCTAGCAGTGTGTGGGACTTGGTCTATTAGTCCATCTATACTAACCTCCACCAGGTTGCAAATTAAAAATAATTTTTTTCTGCATCTAGCTCTGAAAAAATATTTAGGCTTCTAGCAGTGTGTGGGACTTGGTCTATTAGTCCATCTATACTGACCTCCACCAGGTTGCAAATTAAAAATAATTTTTATCTGCATCTAGCTCTGAAAAAATATTTAGGCTTCTAGCAGTGTGTGGGACTTGGTCTATTAGTCCATCTATTCTGACCTCCATCAGGTTGCAAATTCAATATAATTTTTTTCTGCATCTAGCTCTGAAAAAATATTTAGGCTTCTAGCAGTGTGTGGGACTTGGTCTATTAGTCCATCTATACTAACCTCCACCAGGTTGCAAATTAAAAATAATTTTTATCTGCATCTAGCTCTGAAAAAATATTTGGGCTTCTAGCAGTGTGTGGGACTTGGTCTATTAGTCCATCTATACTAACCTCCACCAGGTTGCAAATTAAAAATATTTTTTTATCCGCCCAAAGTATTGCCTAGGCTAGATGCAGTTAAAAATTCTACGCTGACTTGCAGACACTGAAGCTTTGGAGCAGACCTCTGATTAAACAGCTCTTCACACTCAACCATCTGTGTTACCCCAAGCCATAGTGTATGTAGTTTCTTACAGTTAAAAGGGGGGGGGAGCGACCCAACCCACCTGGAATTGACGATGCCAACGTCACGTAAGACACAGCAAGGGGACTCCAAAAAGGGTCTCCATTTTTTCCCAAAATTGTGGCACAGACACCACTTAACCGTAGAACGCACACCTGGGGCCTCGCAGGCCCGCCCTGTTACTTGTTTTCTATTTTCTGCAAGATTACTTTAGTTAGAATTTTGAAACTCTAGGTATTCTTCATGTATATAGTTGTTTGTCATTTGAGTTTGAGTTATTCCATGTTATTTGCACACGGGCCTAAAAGGTCCCAGGTATGTGAAAGTGTAGATTTTTATGGTCATGCGTTCTAGGGTTAAGTGGCATCAATTGCCCCACAGTTGCTTAAAACAGTTGGTGAGGTGATTTTCCGAAATCCTCAAGCTTTTAGTCTCCCCAGGATGACACAGGGGTAGAAAAGTCCTTGCAAATCCATGATTTGTTCATTTTTATGAACGTAAGTCTGTCTACATTCTCAGTGGACAGTCGCGTGCGCTTATCTGTCAGCACACCACCAGCAGCGCTGAACACGCGTTCAGAGAGAACGCTGGCTGCAGGGCATGACAAGATTTCCAAGGAGTGAGTGGTGAGCTCCGGCCATTTTTCCAGATTGGAATCCCAAAATGAGCAAGGGTCCAGTGACACAGTCATGGCTTCGATGTTCACTTGGAGATACTCCTGTACCATCCTCTCTAGGCGTTGACTATGTGTCAGACTTCTTGTCTCCTGTGGCCTTGCAAAGGATGGTCTAAAAAAGTGGTGAAACGATTCCACAAAATTGATGTTACCAGCAGATACTGTGTTACTGTTACGGTTTGAGTGATGAAGACTCGACAGTCCCACGGTTGGCAAGTTAGAACTGTGAGATTCACTACGTGCACCACTGGTGTTTTGTGGAAAAGCACATGTAAGATTCTGCAACAGCGTCTGCAGATACTCCTGCATGCGTCAATCCCTTTTTATGGCAGGAATTATTTCGGCAAATTTACTTTTGTACCAGGGATCTAAGAGTGTGGCAACCCAGTAGTCGGGATTACTTCGAATTCTGACAATCCGACGGTCATGTTGCAGGTAGTGCAGCAAGAAGGCACTCATGTGTCTTGCGCATCCAGGAGGACCCAGTCCTTGTTGTTTTGGTAGCGAGGTAAGAATCATGCTTCCTTCCTCTGCCCTCTCCCCCCAACCTCGCACAGCAGAAATGTGCTCAAGGTCTCCCTCATCTGATGAGTCTTCCATGCCCATCGCCAGTTCATCCTCCACTTCGTCCTCGGCTCCTGCACCTTCCTCAACAGTTTGGCTGCTACCATGCGCCCTGGTTAATCCCTCTCCCCCACCCTCCCATGCCTGCCGCCTTGGTGCTGCCGACAGTCTGGACCTTGGAGATGTTATCCCTTCCGCATACGACTCCTCCTCTACTTCCTCCACCTCCTCTTGTCCCACCACCTGACTCTGAATTCTGTTTAATGTGTGCTCCAGTATGTAAATCACCGGAATAGTCATGCTGATAATGGCATCGTCGCCAGCACTAAACATCTTCGTCGCCATTTCAAAACTGTGCAGAAGGGTGTGTGGCGCCCCTGAGGGTTCAGTCGCCACAGAGTTACTGCATCTCACCCAGAGGTGTGGTATCTCACCCTCAGGTAAGGAAGGCGTATGGCTCGGGACCCTAACACCTGCATCCAACACATACCCGCAGTGGGGGTAGGGCGAGATTACTCCTAAGGGAGAGCACAGTCCCAGGTCCCTAGCTGGTGGGAGGGTCCTATGTAGTGGGTGCTTAGGGAAGCAGCTTAGGGGAGCACATGACAGGGAGAGTATAAATAGGAAGCAATCTTAGAAAGAGCAAGCCAGTCAGAGGAGGAAAAGTGACAGGAGCAGAGGCTCTGCATGAGCTCTGCTCTGGAGGCAGGCCTAGCCTGGGAGGCCCAGGACTGAAGGAGAGAAGAGAGGAGTGGGAGCTGGAAGGCTCCAGGAACCGAAGGGACCCTAGGGGTATGGGCCGTGCAGAAGGCCACCCGTACTCCCGCTGCTACCAGGAGGTAGAGGGGTCAGGCCAGATAAGGGGAACCGGTCCCTCAACTAGCGGAGAAACAGTAAGGCTCAACTAGAAACCCGAGGCTGCAGCATTTCATGTACTGCAGGCCAAAGTCCACACCAGTCTCACTAAGAAGGTAGCCACATAGGACCCAGGGGACGGAACACACGTCGCCCGCCAAGGCCCGAGGATACCCGATAGAAGTGTCACTGGGTGTGAGGTGCAGGGAGAAGGCCAGAGAAAGGACACACAGAAGGGGGTCCTGCTAAGTACTCCAGAGCTATCTGGGGGTGGACTGAGCCCCTCACTGAGTACGCACAGCACTACGGGGGAGATTGCTCTGGTACCTGTAATCTGGACTGCAACAGCTGTGAGTAAAGATCTTGGGACTGCATCACACGGACTCTGTGTTCATTACTGACTCCCTGCACTACAACCACCATCATCCACCCACACTGCCCTGAAGCTACACTCTTCCTGTGGGGAGTAATAATTAGTGTTGAGCCACCCCCGTAGTGTTCGAGTTCGGTTCGGTTCTTCGAACACCCTTGTGTTCGCCGAACTGTTCGTCGAACACCTTCAAACACCGTTAAAACCAATGGCAGGCAAACAAAAACACATAGAAACACATAGAAAACACCTTCAAAGGTGTCCAAAAGCTGACAAACTGCTCAGAAGACATAACTAATAGAGATGAGCGTTGTTCGACTCGAACTGTTCGCCAATCTCAAATTCGAGCTGTTTTGGGCGGTGTTCGAGCCGTTCTGCGAACACGAACGATTTGAGAAAAATTCGGCTGTTCGAGGTTATGTTCGATAACTGTTCGGGCACCAAAATCATAACTGGATTTTTTCTCAGTAATGATGAAAATTAATGTTAATACGCAGTTTGAGTGTACAGCGGGGTGGGGGGAGGGGCAGGGGATGGATCTCTGCAGGAATAATGAAGATCTCCATTTTTTTTTCTCTTTCCCGCATTTACAGTGGGGAGGTGCAATCTGTCAGCCTATCAGCAGCGCACACACGGAGCGAAGTGCTTTTTTCACACAAGCAAGGGCATGTGTCATTGGCAGTGTATGTCACATGTCCTTGCCCTATAAGACCAAGCCATTTTCCCCGTCACCACCATTTTCTCACTGCTGCAGCTGCGTGTTAGACGGCACCGCTGTTGCTGTGTGCGCTATACCTTGTTAATTTCAAGCCAATTTTCGCACAAATCTACAGATAGCTTGGGAGTAGGGAATAGTTGTGATTGCAGTCCTTTTAAGGACTAGGTTACAGCATTTCCTACGACTTTTATCAGGCAGGTCTGTGCTCTTAAATAGATAGATTGTGGGAGTAAAGACTAATTGTAATTGCAGTCCTTTTCAGGACTAGGTTACATCAGTTCCTATCAGTTTTTGCCAGGCAGGTCTGTGCCAGTGCTGTGCAAGTTTTTTTCACAGCATTTGGCTGAATCTAGCAAAGCTAAACCTTTTTGGCCTATTGCAGAGTGTGTTAGTCAGTGGAGTAGCCTATCTGTGTTGCAAGATATACCACCTGTGTATAGAATACCAATTTTTTTACTGCACCTAGTGAAGTAAAATCTTTTGGGCATAGCATCATTCTATTAGTCCATCTATACTGACCTCCATCAGGTTGCAAATTGAATATAATTTTTTTCTGCATCTACCTCTGAAAAAATATTTGGGCTTCTAGCTGTGTGTGGGACTTGTTCTATTAGTCCATCTATACTGACCTCCATCAGGTTGCAAATTAAAAATAATTTTTATCTGCATCTACCTCTGAAAAAATATTTGGGCTTCTAGCTGTGTGTGGGACTTGTTCTATTAGTCCATCTATACTGACCTCCATCAGGTTGCAAACTGAATATAATTTTTTTCTGCATCTAGCTCTGAAAAAATATTTGGCCTTCTAGCAGTGTGTGGGACTTTCTCTATTAGTCCATCTAAACTGACCTCCATCAGGTTGCAAATTAAAAATAATTTTTATCTGCATCCAGCTCTGAAAAAATATTTGGCCTTCTAGCAGTGTGTGGGACTTTCTCTATTAGTCCATCTATACTGACCTCCATCAGGTTGCAAATTAAAATAATTTTTTGTCTGCATCTAGCTCTGAAAAAATATTTGGCCTTCTAGCAGTGTGTGGGACTTTCTCTATTAGTCCATCTATACTGACCTCCATCAGGTTGCAAACTGAATATATTTTTTTTCTGCATCTACCCCTGAAAAAATATTGGGCTTCTAGCTGTGTGTGGGACTTGTTCTATTAATCCATCTATACAGACCTCCATCAGGTTGCAAACTGAATATAATTTTTTTCTGCATCTACCTCTGAAAAAATATTTGGGCTTCTAGCTGTGTGTGGGACTTGTTCTATTAGTACATCTATACTGACCTCCATCAGGTTGCAATCTGAATATAATTTTTTTCTGCATCTTGCTCTGAAAAAATATTTGGGCTTTTAGCTGTGTGTGGGACTTTCTCTATTAGTCCATCTATACTGACCTCCATCAGGTTGGAAACTGAATATATTTTTTTTCTGCATCTACCTCTGAAAAAATATTGGGCTTCTAGCTGTGTGTGGGACTTGTTCTATTAATCCATCTATACAGACCTCCATCAGGTTGCAAACTGAATATAATTTTTTTCTGCATCTACCTCTGAAAAAATATTTGGGCTTCTAGCTGTGTGTGGGACTTGTTCTATTAGTCCATCTATACTGACCTCCATCAGGTTGCAAACTGAAAATATTTTTTTGTCTGCATCTAGCTCTGAAAAAATATTTGGCCTTCTAGCAGTGTGTGGGACTTTCTCTATTAGTCCATCTATACTGACCTCCATCAGGTTGCAAATTAAAAATAATTTTTATCTGCATCCAGCTCTGAAAAAATATTTGGCCTTCTAGCAGTGTGTGGGACTTTCTCTATTAGTCCATCTATACTGACCTCCATCAGGTTGCAAATTAAAAATAATTTTTTGTCTGCATCTAGCTCTGAAAAAATATTTGGCCTTCTAGCAGTGTGTGGGACTTTCTCTATTAGTCCATCTATACTGACCTCCATCAGGTTGCAAATTAAAAATAATTTTTTGTCTGCATCTAGCTCTGAAAAAATATTTGGCCTTCTAGCAGTGTGTGGGACTTGTTCTATTAATCCATCTATACAGACTAGTGTTGAGCCACCCCCGTAGTGTTCGAGTTCGGTTCGGTTCGTCGAACACCCGTGTGTTCGCCGAACTGTTCGTCGAACTGTTCGTCGAACACCTTCGAACAGCGTTAAAACCAATGGCAGGCAAACAAAAACACATAGAAACACATAGAAAACACCTTCAAAGGTGTCCAAAAGCTGACAAACTGCTCAGAAGACACAACTAACACATGGAAAAGTGACAAGTACATATAGTCATGCGAAAAGAAAAGAGGTGGAGGAGTAAAAGGAGGGGGAGACACAAATATAGGCATGTCATGCCCTTCTAAAATCCAAAAAGTGAGAAGCCGACACGTTCAGTCCGCTCCTGCCCGTGCCACCTCCGTGTCGCCGGGTTTGTGCCAGAGCCGCGGTGAACCCTGACGGCCAGCCCCCCTCTCCCAATACTGGTGCCTGTCCGCTGGTGGGTCGAGCGAGCCCCCCTGTGGTGGAGGCAGCTCTAAGCTTTTTAATTTAAATTGTCTCTCTAATTTGAATGAATACACTTTAAATCCATTTACAAGGATCTATTGGAGGGCAAGTCTCATGCCAGCAGCCGCGTAATTCCAGCTCCAGTAGCGTCCACTAAAGCTGCTGCAGTTAAAAAGCTTTTATAAGGATCGAGCTCGGCTGTCCACCGCAAGGCATCCTACTGCCAGTCCCAGCCCTTATGCATTGGGGTGCCTCCTGATGCTCTTCACTGAGTATCCCGTGGTCCCGAAGCATTTCCTTTGAAAAAATTAAGTGTCCAAACTACAGGTGGTGTAGCTTGCTTAACAGCTGGGATAATCCGCTGACTAGCAGACACTGCTACTAGGCACAAAGTATTTCCTGGGCTAGATGCAGTTAAAAATTTGTAATTAGATACTCTCGTTGGATGCTGAGAAAGCATTCCATAGAGTCTCCTGGCACGCCATATATGATTCTCTTAAAAAGCTTGGGGTAGGGGTCTAGGGGACCCTTTTATAGCCAAAATCACGGCCCTGTATCACAATACGTCACCTAGGCTGAAGATAAATGGAACTGTAGCACCCTGAGGGCTCGGTTGCTACAGAGGTATTGCACCTCACCCAGAGGTGTGATATCTCACTCTCAGGTAAGGATGGAGTGTGGATCAGGACCCGACACCTGCATGCATTACACCACATTGCCGTGGGGCAGGGCGACCAATATGCCTCTGAGATGGGCACGACAGTCCCTGTCCCTGGCTGGAGTGGGGGGAGGGAACACTGAGGAAGGGGAACCCTGTAGTGCAGGAGCAGGGAGGAAGCAGTTCCTGGGTGCATTGAGAAGGGAGTATAAAAGGTGGGCACCATCTTAGTTCAGTGCAGAGAAGTCTGAGCAGAAGTGGCAGGGAGCTGGGTCTCTGCATGAGCTCTGCTCCAGAGGCGGGCCTAGTAACAGAGGCCCAGGCCTGGAAGAGGGAGAAGGAAGGAAGAGGAGCGGAGAAGGCTCCAGGAACGAGGAATGAAGGGATCCCAGGGGTGCGGACGGGCGAGTCGCCACCGCACGCCCGAATCCACCTGCGTGGAGGGGTCAGGCCAAAGGGGGAGACCGGTCCCCGAAACTAGTGGAGGCAGGAAACGACCCTCAGCTAGAAACCGGAGGCTCTGACATTTTATGTGGCGCAGCCCCTCGCTACACCCGCTAGGAAGGCACCACATAGGGTCAGGGAAACTGGCGCCAAGTTTACCAAGAGGAGGCCCGAGGCAGCCGGACAGAAGGGTTGGTAAGAAAGGCCAGACAAAGGACACACAAAGGGGGTCCTGTGAAGCGCTCCAAAGTTATATGGGAGTTGTCTGAGCCCCTCACCTGGTGAGCACAGTACGACGTGGGCAGCCGTTACCTGCAGACGTGGTCTGGATAATAAGAACTGTGAGTAAAGGCCCTGGACTGCATCACTGACTCCGTGTCGTTACTGCTGCTGCCCTGCACCATCACCCCCATCCTCCGCATACACTGCCCTGAGGCTATACTCCTCCCGTGGGGAGTTATGCTACGCTCTGCTGCACCCACAACACCAGCCTCAGCGGTCTGCCCTGCAGCGGCGGTTCACTCTGACCGCAATCCACGGGTGGCGTAGTCGGACATTTAAACATCAAAACCACATAAATAGTTCCGCCACTGGTTTGACCACCCTGAGCCACGGAACCGGGTCACCGCCACGAAGACTACAACCACCAGCATCCACCAAAAAGGGTCCGGCTCCGGGTGTCCCAAGGCCCAGGGGGTGCATCAGAACATTTTCATCACCTTTCACAATCACCAATGGGACAAGGCAGGGATGTCCTCTGTCCCCTCTCTTATACATCCTAGTGATGGAGCACCTGCTCTCATCAATTCGCCATAACCCCAATATTAGGTGGATTGAGGTGGGAGGCACCGAGTACAAGTGCTCTCTATTTGCTGATGATGTCCTAGTATATATCACTCAATCACATATATCCATCCATGCTGTTATGGCTGAAATAGATCACTTTGTTACATGGTCAAATTTTAAAATCAATGCAGCGAAGTCTGAGGCCCTCGATGTCTCCCTCCCCAAATCCATATAGGATTCCATCCAGTCCAACTTTCCCTTTGCCTGGCCCTCACAGGGTATCAAATACTTAGGAATTCCTATTCATAGAGACCTCTCCCATCTATGTTATCTTAATTTTGGGCCCTTTATTGAACAACTCCATACAGACCACGGTTGGCAAGTTAGAACTGTAAGATTCACTACGTGAACCACTGGTGTTTTGTGGAAAAGCACATGTACACTGTGTTCCAAATTATTATGCAAAAAGTGTTTAGGAGTGATAAGGGAAGAATTTGTTTGTTTGTCAGTTAAACTCATTGATGGTGATGTGTGTCAGGGCTCTTTATATCACTGTAAGCAATTGCAGACACCTGTGCTAATTAGTTTTGCAGGTGTGTCCAATGAAAGGCAAGACTACTTAAGAAGGCTGTCTCACATTATTAAGCAGCCTACATTTTCTGCCAAAATGGGAAAGAAAAAGGATGTGTCGGCTGCTGAGAAGCAACAAATTGTGGAGTGTTTAGGTCAAGGCACGACTACAATCAACATTGTGCGATGATCAGGATGAAGTGTCTTGGCAATCAAGAAGTATGTAACTGTTTCACAGTACACACCTGTGCGTGCTGATAAGGGCAAATTGAGGACTCTTTCCTACAGGCAATTACGTCAGGTTAAAAGAGCAGCGGCAGAAAAGCCTTGTCATAGCAGCAGACAAGTTTTTGAAGCTGCTGGTGCCTCCAACGTCCCCCGAACAACAAGATGCAGGGTCCTTCAGAGGTTTGCAGCTGTGCATACGCCATCCTGTCGACCTCCTCTATCCACTTCACACAAGCAGAAACGGCTCCAGTGGGCTAAACATTACATGAAGACTGATTTCAAAACTGTTTTGTTCACGGATGAGTGCCGTGCAGCGCTCGATGGTCCAGATGGATGGAGTGGAGGATGGCTGGTTGATGGACACCCCACGCAAACACGGCTAAAGCGCCAACAAGGAGGAGGTGGAGTAATGTTTTGGGCTGGAATCATGGGGAGAGAGATTGTCGGCCCCTTTAGGATCCCTGAAGGCGCTAAAGATGAACTCCATAATGTATGTGGATTTTCTCAAACAGCACTTCCTGCCATGGTTCAAGAAGAAGAACCGTGTATTTCACAGCAAGATCATTTTTTTGCATGATAATGCACCATCTCATGCTGCACATAAAACATCTGCATCTCTGGCTGATATGGGCATAAAAGGGGACAAACTTATGGTGTGACCCCCATGCTCCCCTGACCTCTACCCCATTCAGAACCTCTGGAGCATCATCAAAAGGAGTGTCTATGATGGCGGGAGGCAGTTCACATCTAAGCAACACCTCTGGGAGGGTATTCTGTCCTCATGCAAAACAATTGAAGCAGAAGCCATCCAAAACCTGACAAATTCAATGGACGAGAGAGTTCAGAAGCTCCTTTCGAACAAGGGGTCCTATGTGAAAATGTAACATCACCTAGAATAAAGTTTTGAGTTGAAAACTGTTTGATTTCAGTTTCTAATAACCTGCTAATGCTTATAATTTCAAAAATGACCATTTTTTTGGTCTTTATTAAAATGAAAAGGTTGATCGAAAAGTTTGGGGGATCTAAGAGTGTGGCAACCCAGTAGTCATGATTACTTCGAATTCTGACAATATGAGGGTCATGTTGCAGGTAGTGCAGCAAGAAGGCACTTATGTGTCTTGCGCATCTCGGAGCCCCAAAATTACCGGGCTAGATGCAGCTAAAAATTATTATTAATTTTAAATCTGGTGGAGCTTAGTATAGATGGCCTAATAGGATCAGTGCTGCACACTGCTACAAAGCCCAAATTATTTTCCAGCCAAGATACAGATAAACATGATTAGTAATTTTAAATCTGGTGGAGCTTATTATAGATGGCCTAATAGAATCAGTGCTGCACACTGCTACAAAGCCCAAATTATTTTCCAGCCAAGATACAGATAAACATGATTAGTAATTTGAAAGCTTAAAACGGTTGGTAGGGTGATTTTAACCAATCATCAAGCTTTTACTCTCCCCAGGATGACACAGGGGTAGAAAAGTCGTTTCGGATCCATGATTTGTTCATCTTTATGAACGTGAGTCTGTCTACATTATCAGTGGAGAGCCGCGTGCGCTTATCTGTCAGCACACCACCAGCAGCGCTGAACACACGTTCAGACAGAACGCTGGCTGCGGGGCATGACAAGATCTCCAAGGCGTAAGTGGCTAGCTCCGGCCATTTATCCAGATTGGAAGCCCAAAAAGAGCAAGGGTCCAGTGACACAGTCATGGCTTCAATGTTTACTTGGAGATACTCCTGTACCATCGTCTCTAGGCGTTGACTATGTGTCAGACTTCTTGTCTCCTGTGGCCTTGCAAAGGATGGGCTAAAAAAGTGGTGAAATGATTCCGCAAAATTGATGTTACCAGCAGATACTGTGGTTCTGTTACGGTTTGAGTGCTGAACACTTGACGGTCCCACGGTTGGCAAGTTGGAACTGTGAGATTCACTACGTGCACCACTGGTGTTTTGTGGAAAAGCACATGTAAGATTCTGCAACAGTCTCTGCTGATACTCCTGCATGCGTGCATCCCTTTCTATGGCAGGAATAATTTCGGCAAATTTACTTTTGTACTGGGGATCTAACAGTGTGGCAACCCAGTAGTCAGGATTATTTCTAATTCTCACAATTCGAGGGTCATGTTGCAGGTAATGCAGCAAAGAAGGCACTCATGTGTGTTGCGCATCCAGGAGCACCAAGTCCCTGTTGTGTTGGTGGCGAGGTAACAATCATGCTTCCTTCCTCTGTCCTCTCCCCCAACCTCGCACAACAGAAATGTGATCAAGGTCTCCCTCATCTGATGAGTCTTCCATCAGTTCGTCCTCCACTTCTTCCTGGGCTCCTGCACCTTCCTCACTAGTTTGGCTGCTACCATGCGCCCTGGTAAAACCATCTCCCCCACCCTCACATGCCTGCCGCCTTGGTGCTGCCGACCGTCTGGACCTTGCAGATGTTAGCCCTTCCGCATACAACTCCTCCTCCTCTACTTCCTCCACCTCCTCTTGTGCCACCACCTGACTCCGAATTCTGTTTAACATGTGCTCCAGCATGTAAATCACCGGAATAGTCATGCTGATAATGGCATCGTCAGCACTAAACATCTTCGTCGCCATTTCAAAACTGTGCAGAAGGGTGCATAGGTCCCTGATCTGAGACCACTCCTGCAGCGTGATTTGCCCCACCTCTGGATCTCGTTGGCCCAGGCTATACGTCAGAACATATTGCACCAGGGCTTGTCGGTGCTGCCACAGTCGCTGCAACATGTGCAGAGTTGAATTCCACCGGGTAGGCACATCGCATTTTAGCCGGTGAAGTGGCAGGCCCAACGACTTCTGTAGAGATGTAAGTCGCTGAGCTGCGGGATGCGAACGGCGGAAGTGAGCACACAGCGACCGTGCCCTCTGCAGAAGGCCATCTAGTCTGGGATAGTGGGCTAAAAATTGCTGGACAACCAGGTTCAACACGTGAGCCATACAAGGCACGTGTGTGACATTGCCCCGGCGAAGGGCCGCACCCAGGTTTGCAGCATTGTCGCACACGGCCTTCCCTGGTTTCAGGTCCAGTGGAGACAACCATTCATGAAATTGGTTCTCCAGAGCTGACCACAACTCCTCAGCTGTGTGACTCACATTTCCCAGACATTTCAAAGTAAAAACCGCCTGATGACGTTGAGCCCTACTGCCAGCATAGTAAGGAGGTGTGCAGGATCCCTTCTGCGCAGTTAGAAAGCTTGTGGCATGACCAGACAGGCTTTGGGTGCAGGTGGAAGACTGAGAGGAGGTTGAGGAGGCAGAAGCAGTAGAGGAACTTTGACATAAAGAGGATTGACGCACAACTCGTGGGGACGGCAAAACTTGGACAGCAGCCCCTTGTCCTGCTGTCACCATAGTTACCCAGTGCCCAGTCAGCGACATGTAACGCCCCTGTCCATGCCTACTCGTCCAAGTGTCTGTGGTGAAATGCACCCTGTCACACACAGAGTTTCTCAAAGAAACGGTGATGTTGTGTGCGACATGCTGGTGGAGCGCAGGCACACCTTTCTTTGAGAAGTAGTGCCGACTGGGCATCTGGTACTGGGGCAATGCGATGGACATAAGGTCTCGAAAATCCTCTGTGTCCACCAGGCGGAAAGGCAGCATTTCTGTAGCCAAGAGCTTGCAGATGGTGAAATTCAACCTCTTAGCTTTCTCATGGCTAGGAGGAAATGGTCTTTTACTTGTCCACATCTGAGGGACCGAGGGCTGGCTATTGTGCTTAGACGGGGTTGATAAGGGTGTCCCCGGCAAACTGCCGGTCTGTGAGGAAGATGCAGGCGGACATGTTAGGTTGCCTTGATCCAAAGGTGGTGCTATCGATGTCGGACAGCGCTCAACACCAGCTGGTGTTACCACCTCCAAAGAAAATGATGACCTGCCAATCACGCTGGCTGTTGCGGGTAAAGAGGTGGCAGGTCTGCGCCCCAAAACAGGTGTGACTGCTGTCCACCCAGTCACAGAGGATGAAGAGGCCTCGGATGCACAAGATATGGCAGATGGTGGTTGGCCCGGCCGGCTAGGCCGCATTGTAGCACACTGAGCTTCCCACTGCAACTTATGCTTCATGTCCATGTGCCGGTTCATGCATGAAGTTCTCAAACTATGTATTTTTTGGCCTCTACTTAGCTTTTGCTGACAAATGTTACAGATAACACGAGTTGGGTCATCTTTATCGATCTGAAAAAATGCCCAGGCTATGCAAGGCTTAGCACCCATGCGACCTGAAGAGCCACCACGACTTGTGGTGAGAGGCAGAGTTGTGTTTGAGGATGCAGTTGTTGACGTGCTTCCAGTACTACGTCTCTGTCCAGGAAGGCGCAACCTGACCTCGTCGTCATTAGCATCTTCCTCCACCTCCTCTGCTGACCTCATCTCTTGGCTGACTGTGGGTTGACAGTAAGTGGGATCTCCAACCTCATCATCATCACCCTGTGCGTTATCACACCCGTCGTCCTCAGAGCCAACCTGTTCCTGCCCTGACAAAAAACTAAAGTTGTCGCTCCAATCAGGTATTTGAGTCTCATCATCGTCTTCCTCATTGTCTCCACCAACAGGAGTTACAGTTTGGGAATGAGGGTCTACATTATGGTCAGAACCTTCTGCGTCTGGTCCTGGATCCGACTCATAAAGATTCTGGGCATCAGTGCAGATCATTTCCTCGTCTGGATTCACAGAAGTGCTGGAGTCGACCTCTGATTCCCAGGCTATAGTATGAGTAAACAGCTCTGCAGACTCAACCATCTGTTCTATCTCATACTCAGACGGGCAGCTGGAGATTTGGGAGCTGTGAGGAAGCAAGTGCGATTGGGGTGACACCTTTGAGGACTGGAGTATTTGTGATGTTGAAGTTGATGTGGAGGAGAGCCCACTTAAAGGAGCACTTGATATCCATTGAAGCACCTGCTGTTTTTGTGCCTCATCTGGAATTTGTAGCGATTGGCGTGGCCGTAAGAAAGGGATCTTATCACATTGTCCGCTAAAAGAAGTAGACATTTTAGTTTGGCTGGAAGATGGTCTTTCTTCTGCAGATGTTACTGTTGCTTTAACACCTACCCCACGGACACAACCTTTTGTCCCATTCCCAACACGCCTATTCCCCTTTCCACCAGCAGCAGGCCTTTTTCCAGTCATTTTGGTGGTTAACTAATTCACAACTCTGGAGTTGTTTGCACGAAAAAACAATGGATGGGAACCGAGCAGAGCTGAGTGGCCAAACTGTGGAATTAGGCCAAAACTATTGGCTGGGTTACATGGAGAAAAAAATTATATTCGATTTGCAACCTGATGGAGGTCAGTATAGATGGACTAATAGAACAAGTCCCACACACAGCTAGAAGCCCAAATATTTTTTCAGAGGTAGATGCAGAAAAACAATATATTCAGTTTGCAACCTGATGGAGGTCAGTATAGATGGACTAATAGAGAAAGTCCCACACACTGCTAGAAGGCCAAATATTTTTTCAGAGCTAGATGCAGACAAAAAATTATTTTGAATTTGCAACCTGATGGAGGTCAGTATAGGTGGACTAATAGAACAAGTCCCACACACTGCTAGAAGGCCAAATATTTTTTCAGAGCTAGATGCAGAAAAAAATTATATTCAGTTTGCAACCTGATGGAGGTCAGTATAGATGGACTAATAGAACAAGTCCCACACACAGCTAGAAGCCCAAATATTTTTTCAGAGGGAGATGCAGAAAAAAAATTATTTTTAATTTGCAACCTGATGGAGGTCAGTATAGATGGACTAATAGAGAAAGTCCCACACACTGCTAGAAGGCCAAATGTTTTTTCAGAACTAGATGCAGAAAAAAATTATATTCAGTTTGCAACCTGATGGAGGTCAGTATAGATGGACTAATAGAACAAGTCCCACACACAGCTAGAAGCCCAAATATTTTTTCAGAGGTAGATGCAGATAAAAATTATTTTTAATTTGCAACCTGATGGAGGTCAGTATAGATGGACTAATAGAGAAAGTCCCACACACTGCTAGAAGGCCAAATATTTTTTCAGAGCTAGATGCAGATAAAAAATATTTTTAATTTGCAACCTGATGGAGGTCAGTATAGATGGACTAATAGAGAAAGTCCCACACACTGCTAGAAGGCCAAATATTTTTTCAGAGCTAGATGCAGATAAAAATTATTTTTAATTTGCAACCTGATGGAGGTCAGTATAGATGGACTAATAGAGAAAGTCCCACACACTGCTAGAAGGCCAACTATTTTTTCAGAGCTAGATGCAGAAAAAAATTATATTCAGTTTGCAACCTGATGGAGGTCTGTATAGATGGATTAATAGAACAAGTCCCACACACAGCTAGAAGCCCAATATTTTTTCAGAGGTAGATGCAGAAAAAAAATATATTCAGTTTGCAACCTGATGGAGGTCTGTATAGATGGATTAATAGAACAAGTCCCACACACAGCTAGAAGCCCAATATTTTTTCAGAGGTAGATGCAGAAAAAAAATATATTCAGTTTGCAACCTGATGGAGGTCAGTATAGATGGACTAATAGAGAAAGTCCCACACACTGCTAGAAGGCCAAATATTTTTTCAGAGCTAGATGCAGAAAAAAATTATATTCAGTTTGCAACCTGATGGAGGTCAGTATAGATGGACTAATAGAACAAGTCCCACACACAGCTAGAAGCCCAAATATTTTTTCAGAGGTAGATGCAGATAAAAATTATTTTTAATTTGCAACCTGATGGAGGTCAGTATAGATGGACTAATAGAGAAAGTCCCACACACTGCTAGAAGGCCAAATATTTTTTCAGAGCTAGATGCAGATAAAAATTATTTTTAATTTGCAACCTGATGGAGGTCAGTATAGATGGATTAAAAGAGAAAGTCCCACACACTGCTAGAAGGCCAAATATTTTTTCAGAGCTAGATGCAGATAAAAATTATTTTTAATTTGCAACCTGATGGAGGTCAGTATAGATGGACTAATAGAGAAAGTCCCACACACTGCTAGAAGGCCAACTATTTTTTCAGAGCTAGATGCAGAAAAAAAATATATTCAGTTTGCAACCTGATGGAGGTCTGTATAGATGGATTAATAGAACAAGTCCCACACACAGCTAGAAGCCCAATATTTTTTCAGAGGTAGATGCAGAAAAAAAATATATTCAGTTTGCAACCTGATGGAGGTCTGTATAGATGGATTAATAGAACAAGTCCCACACACAGCTAGAAGCCCAATATTTTTTCAGAGGTAGATGCAGAAAAAAAATATATTCAGTTTGCAACCTGATGGAGGTCAGTATAGATGGACTAATAGAGAAAGTCCCACACACTGCTAGAAGGCCAAATATTTTTTCAGAGCTAGATGCAGATAAAAATTATTTTTAATTTGCAACCTGATGGAGGTCAGTATAGATGGACTAATAGAGAAAGTCCCACACACTGCTAGAAGGCCAAATATTTTTTCAGAGCTAGATGCAGATAAAAATTATTTTTAATTTGCAACCTGATGGAGGTCAGTATAGATGGACTAATAGAGAAAGTCCCACACACTGCTAGAAGGCCACATATTTTTTCAGAGCTAGATGCAGAAAAAAATTATATTCAGTTTGCAACCTGATGGAGGTCAGTATAGATGGACTAAGAGAACAAGTCCCACACACAGCTAGAAGCCCAAATATTTTTTCAGAGGTAGATGCAGATAAAAATTATTTTTAATTTGCAACCTGATGGAGGTCAGTATAGATGGACTAATAGAGAAAGTCCCACACACTACTAGAAGGCCAAATATTTTTTCAGAGCTAGATGCAGAAAAAAATTATATTCAGTTTGCAACCTGATGGAGGTCAGTATAGATGGACTAATAGAACAAGTCCCACACACAGCTAGAAGCCCAAATATTTTTTCAGAGGTAGATGCAGATAAAAATTATTTTTAATTTGCAACCTGATGGAGGTCAGTATAGATGGACTAATAGAGAAAGTCCCACACACTGCTAGAAGGCCAAATATTTTTTCAGAGCTAGATGCAGATAAAAATTATTTTTAATTTGCAACCTGATGGAGGTCAGTATAGATGGACTAATAGAGAAACTCCCACACACTGCTAGAAGGCCAACTATTTTTTCAGAGCTAGATGCAGAAAAAAATTATATTCAGTTTGCAACCTGATGGAGGTCTGTATAGATGGATTAATAGAACCAGTCCCACACACAGCTAGAAGCCCAATATTTTTTCAGAGATAGATGCAGAAAAAAAATATATTCAGTTTGCAACCTGATGGAGGTCTGTATAGATGGATTAATAGAACAAGTCCCACACACAGCTAGAAGCCCAATATTTTTTCAGAGGTAGATGCAGAAAAAAAATATATTCAGTTTGCAACCTGATGGAGGTCAGTATATATGGACTAATAGAGAAAGTCCCACACACTGCTAGAAGGCCAAATATTTTTTCAGAGCTAGATGCAGAAAAAAATTATATTCAGTTTGCAACCTGATGGAGGTCAGTATAGATGGACTAATAGAACAAGTCCCACACACAGCTAGAAGCCCAAATATTTTTTCAGAGGTAGATGCAGATAAAAATTATTTTTAATTTGCAACCTGATGGAGGTCAGTATAGATGGACTAATAGAGAAAGTCCCACACACTGCTAGAAGGCCGAATATTTTTTCAGATCTAGATGCAGATAAAAATTATTTTTAATTTGCAACCTGATGGAGGTCAGTATAGATGGACTAATAGAGAAAGTCCCACACACTGCTAGAAGGCCAAATATTTTTTCAGAGCTAGATGCGGAAAAAAATTATATTCAGTTTGCAACCTGATGGAGGTCAGTATAGATGGACTAATAGAACAAGTCCCACACACTGCTAGAAGCTCAAATATTTTTTCAGAGGTAGATGCAGAAAAAAATTATATTCAATTTGCAACCTGATGGAGGTCAGTATAGATGGACTAATAGAATGATGCTATGCCCAAAAGATTTTACTTCACTAGGTGCAGTAAAAAAATTGGTATTCTATACACAGGTGGTATATCTTGCAACACAGATAGGCTACTCCACTGACTAACACACTCTGCAATAGGACAAAAAGGATTAGCTTTGCTAGATTCAGCCAAATGCTGTGAAAAAAACTTGCACAGCACTGGCACAGACCTGCCTGGCAAAAACTGATAGGAACTGATGTAACCTAGTCCTGAAAAGGACTGCAATTACAATTAGTCTTTACTCCCACAATCTATCTATTTAAGAGCACAGACCTGCCTGATAAAAGTCGTAGGAAATGCTGTAACCTAGTCCTTAAAAGGACTGCAATCACAACTATTCCCTACTCCCAAGCTATCTGTAGATTTGTGCGAAAATTGGCTTGAAATTAACAAGGTATAGCGCACACAGCAACAGCGGTGCCGTCTAACACGCAGCTGCAGCAGTGAGAAAATGGTGGCGACGGGGAAAATGGCTTGGTCTTATAGGGCAAGGACATGTGACATACACTGCCAATGACACATGCCCTTGCTTGTGTGAAAAACAGCAGTTCGCTCCGTGTGTGCGCTGCTGATAGGCTGACAGACTGCACCTCCCCACTGCAAATGCGGGAAAGAGAAAAAAAAATGGAGATCTTCATTATTCCTGCAGAGATCCATCCCCTGCCCCTCCCCCCACCCCGCTGTACACTCAAACTGCGTATTAACATTAATTTTCATCATTACTGAGAAAAAATCCAGTTATGAACCAGGGGAGGAGTCCTGAGGAGATAATTTGCATATTCCCACTGCATTTTGGGGTAAGTGAAGAGTCTCCGCGAGCTCAAAGAACACTGGATTTTGGCTGTTGGAGCTGAAAAGAGGACATCGGTAAACCAGGGGAGGAGTCCTGAGGAGATAATTTGCATATTCCCACTGCATTTTGGGGTAAGTCAAGAGTCTCCGCTAGCTCAAAGAACACTGGATTTTGGCTGTTGGAGCTGAAAAGAGGACATCGGTAAACCAGGGGAGGAGTCCTGAGGAGATAATTTGCATATTCCCACTGCATTTTGGGGTAAGTGAAGAGTCTCCGCGAGCTCAAAGAACACTGGATTTTGGCTGTTGGAGCTGAAAAGAGGACATCGGTAAACCAGGGGAGGAGTCCTGAGGAGATAATTTGCATATTCCCACTGCATTTTGGGGTAAGTGAAGAGTCTCCGCGAGCTCAAAGAACACTGGATTTTGGCTGTTGGAGCTGAAAAGAGGATATCGGTAAACCAGGGGAGGAGTCCTGAGGAGATAATTTGCATATTCCCACTGCATTTTGGGGTAAGTGAAGAGTCTCCGCGAGCTCAAAGAACACTGGATTTTGGCTGTTGGAGCTGAAAAGAGGACATCGGTAAACCAGGGGAGGAGTCCTGAGGAGATAATCTGCATATTCCCACTGCATTTTGGGGTAAGTGAAGAGTCTCCGCGAGCTCAAAGAACACTGGATTTTGGCTGTTGGAGCTGAAAAGAGGACATCGGTAAACCAGGGGAGGAGTCCTGAGGAGATAATTTGCATATTCCCACTGCATTTTGGGGTAAGTGAAGAGTCTCCGCGAGCTCAAGGAACACTGGATTTTGGCTGTTGGAGCTGAAAAGAGGACATCGGTAAACCAGGGGAGGAGTCCTGAGGAGATAATTTGCATATTCCCACTGCATTTTGGGGTAAGTGAAGAGTCTCCGCGAGCTCAAAGAACACTGGATTTTGGCTGTTGGAGCTGAAAAGAGGACATCGGTAAACCAGGGGAGGAGTCCTGAGGAGATAATTTGCATATTCCCACTGCATTTTGGGGTAAGTGAAGAGTCTCCGCGAGCTCAAAGAACACTGGATTTTGGCTGTTGGAGCTGAAAAGAGGACATCGGTAAACCAGGGGAGGAGTCCTGAGGAGATAATTTGCATATTCCCACTGCATTTTGGGGTAAGTGAAGAGTCTCCGCGAGCTCAAAGAACACTGGATTTTGGCTGTTGGAGCTGAAAAGAGGACATCG
Organism: Phyllobates terribilis; assembly: GCF_046119375.1. Classification (NCBI taxonomy): domain Eukaryota; kingdom Metazoa; phylum Chordata; class Amphibia; order Anura; family Dendrobatidae; genus Phyllobates; species Phyllobates terribilis. The sequence goes on along the minus strand of NW_027362763.1, from coordinate 730,587,533 downwards.
GTAAACCAGGGGAGGAGTCCTGAGGAGATAATTTGCATATTCCCACTGCATTTTGGGGTAAGTGAAGAGTCTCCGCGAGCTCAAAGAACACTGGATTTTGGCTGTTGGAGCTGAAAAGAGGACATCGGTAAACCAGGGGAGGAGTCCTGAGGAGATAATTTGCATATTCCCACTGCATTTTGGGGTAAGTGAAGAGTCTCCGCGAGCTCAAAGAACACTGGATTTTGGCTGTTGGAGCTGAAAAGAGGACATCGGTAAACCAGGGGAGGAGTCCTGAGGAGATAATTTGCATATTCCCACTGCATTTTGGGGTAAGTGAAGAGTCTCCGCGAGCTCAAAGAACACTGGATTTTGGCTGTTGGAGCTGAAAAGAGGACATCGGTAAACCAGGGGAGGAGTCCTGAGGAGATAATTTGCATATTCCCACTGCATTTTGGGGTAAGTGAAGAGTCTCCGCGAGCTCAAAGAACACTGGATTTTGGCTGTTGGAGCTGAAAAGAGGAGATCGGTAAACCAGGGGAGGAGTCCTGAGTAGAGATGAGCGTTGTTCTACTCGAACTGTTCGCCAATCTCAAATTCGAGCTGTTTTGGGCGGTGTTCGAGCCGGTCGGCGAACACGAACAATTTGAGAAAAATTCGGCTGTTCGAGGTTATGTTCGATAACTGTTCGTGCACCAAAATCATAACTGGATTTTTTCTCAGTAATGATGAAAATTAATGTTAATACGCAGTTTGAGTGTACTGCGGGGCGGGGGGAGGGGCAGGGGATGGATCTCTGCAGGAACAATGAAGATCTCCATTTTTTTTTCTCTTTCCCGCATTTGCAGTGGGGAGGTGCAATCTGTCAGCCTATCAGCAGCGCACACACGGAGCGAAGTGCTTTTTTTCACACAAGCAAGGGCATGTGTGATTGGCAGTGTATGTCACATGTCCTTGCCCTATAAGACCAAGCCATTTTCCCCGTCGCCACCATTTTCTCACTGCTGCAGCTGCGTGTTAGACGGCACCGCTGTTGCTGTGTGCGCTATACCTTGTTAATTTCAAGCCAATTTTCGCACAAATCTACAGATAGCTTGGGAGTAGGGAATAGTTGTGATTGCAGTCCTTTTAAGGACTAGGTTACAGCATTTCCTACGACTTTTATCAGGCAGGTCTGTGCTCTTAAATAGATAGATTGTGGGAGTAAAGACTAATTGTAATTGGAGTCCTTTTCAGGACTAGGTTACATCAGTTCCTATCAGTTTTTGCCAGGCAGGTCTGTGCCAGTGCTGTGCAAGTTTTTTTCACAGCATTTGGCTGAAACTAGCAAAGCTAATCCTTTTTGGCCTATTGCAGAGTGTGTTAGTCAGTGGAGTAGCCTATCTGTGTTGCAAGATATACCACCTGTGTATAGAATACCAATTTTTTTACTGCACCTAGTGAAGTAAAATCTTTTGGGCATAGCATCATTCTATTAGTCCATCTATACTGACCTCCATCAGGTTGCAAACTGAATATAATTTTTTTCTGCATCTAGCTCTGAAAAAATATTTGGGCTTCTAGCAGTGTGTGGGACTTGGTCTATTAGTCCATCTATACTGACCTCCATCAGGTTGCAAATTAAAAATAATTTTTTTCTTCATTTAGCTCTGAAAAAATATTTGGGCTTCTAGCAGTGTGTGGGACTTGTTCTATTAGTCCTTCTATACTGACCTCCAGCAGGTTGCAAATTGAATATAATTTTTTTCTGCATCTAGCTCTGAAAAAATATTTGGGCTTCTAGCGGTGTGTGGGACTTGGTCTATTAGTCCATCTATACTGACCTCCATCAGGTTGCAAATTAAAGATAATTTTTTTCTGCATCTAGCTCTGAAAAAATATTTGGGCTTCTAGCAGTGTGTGGGACTTGGTCTATTAGTCCATCTATATTGACCTCCATCAGGTTGCAAATTAAAAATAATTTTTTTCTTCATTTATCTCTGAAAAAATATTTGGGCTTCTAGCAGCGTGTGGGACTTGTTCTATTAGTCCATCTATACTGACCTCCATCAGGTTGCAAATTAAAAATAATTTTTTTCTGCATCTAGCTCTGAAAAAATATTTGGGCTTCTAGCAGTGTGTGGAACTTGGTCTATTAGTCCATCTATACTGACCTCCATCAGGTTGCAAATTAAAAATAATTTTTTTCTGCATCTAGCTCTGAAAAAATATTTGGGCTTCTAGCAGTGTGTGGGACTTGGTCTATTAGTCCATCTATACTGACCTCCATCAGGTTGCAAATTGAATAAAAAAAATTTCTGCATCTAGCTCTGAAAAAATATTTGGGCTTCTAGCGGTGTGTGGGACTTGGTCTATTAGTCCATCTATACTGACCTCCATCAGATTGCAAATTAAAAATAATTTTTTTCTGCATCTAACCCAGCCAATAGTTTTGGCCTAATACCACAGTTTGGCCACTCAGCTCTGCTCGGTTACCATCCATTGTTTTTTTGTGCAAACAACTCCAGAGTTGTGAATTAGTTAACCACCAAAATGAGTGGAAAAAGGCCTGCTGCTGGTGGAAAGGGGAATAGGCGTGTTGGGAAGGGGAAAAAAGGTTGTGTCCGTGGGGTAGGTGCAGAAGAAAGACCATCTTCCAGCCAAACTAAAATGTCTACTTCTTTTAGCGGACAATGTGATAAGATCCCTTTCTTACGGCCACGCCAATCGCTACAAATTCCAGATGAGGCACAAAAACAGCAGGTGCTTCAACGGATATCAAGTGCTCCTTTAAGTGGGCTCTCCTCCACATCAACTTCAACATCACAAATACTCCAGTCCTCAAAGGTGTCACCCAAATCGCACTTGCTTCCTCACAGCTCCCAAATCTCCAGCTGCCCATCTGAGGATGAGGTAGAACAGATGGTTGAGTCTGCAGAGCTGTTTACTCATACTATAGCCTGGGAATCAGAGGTCGACTCCAGCGCTTCTGTGAATCCAGACGAGGAAATGATCTGCACTGATGCCCAGAATCTTTATGAGTCGGATCCAGGACCAGACGCAGAAGGTTCTGACCATAATGTAGACCCTCATTCCCAAACTGTAACTCCTGTTGGTGGAGACAATGAGGAAGACGATGATAAGACTCAAATACCTGATTGTAGCGACAACTTTAGTTTTTTGTCAGGGCAGGAACAGGTTGGCTCTGAGGACGACGGGTGTGATAACGCACAGGGTGATGATGATGAGGTCGGAGATCCCACTTACTGTCAACCCACAGTCAGCCAAGAGATGAGGTCAGCAGAGGAGGTGGAGGAAGATGCTAGTGACGACGAGGTCAGGTTGCGCCTTCCTGGACAGAGACGTAGTACTGGAAGCACGTCAACAACTGCATCCTCAAACACAACTCTGCCTCTCACCACAAGTCGTGGTGGCTCTTCAGGTCGCATGGGTGCTAAGCCTTGCATAGCCTGGGCATTTTTTCAGATCGATAAAGATGACCCAACTCGTGTTATCTGTAACATTTGTCAGCAAAAGCTAAGTAGAGGCCAAAAAATACATAGTTTGAGTACTTCATGCATGAACCGGCACATGGACATGAAGCATAAGTTGCAGTGGGAAGCTCAGTGTGCTACAATGCGGTCTATCCGGCCGGGCCAACCACCGTCTGCCATATCTTGTGCATCCGCGGCCTCTTCATCCTCTGTGACTTGGGGGACAGCAGTCACACCTGTTTTGGGGCGCAGACCTGCCACCTCTTTACCCGCAACAGCCAGCGTGATTGGCAGGTCATCATTTTCTTTGGAGGTGGTAACACCAGCTGGTCTTGAGTAGAGATGAGCGGTGTTCGACTAGAACTGTTCGCCAATCTCAAATTCGAGCTGTTTTGGGTGGTGTTCGAGTTGTTCGACGAACCCGAACGATTTGCAAAAAATTCGGCTGTTCGAGGTTATGTTCGATAACTGTTCGTGCACCAAAAGCGTGTCCTGCATGTCTGGCGCTATTTAGAGCACCAATCATGCAGGGATTGTCTGCCACTCACTGTAATGCCACAGCCATGGTGGTTGTGGCATCACAGTGATTGCCCAAATCGATGGGAACAGTGCCAACAGTGAAACATGAAAAGCCGGCAATTCAGCAGCGGCATACACCGGTACCCGACAATTTAGAACCGAAAGAATAGAGCTTCACACATAGATTAGATAGATATAAACATGTCAGCCACATATATACGAAGTACAGTGAAAGTGCTGCTTACTGTACTTGTCATTTAGCGTAAAGGATTTATCAAAAAAAATAATAGTGTTTTCATGCACCGTCTCTTTAAAAAAGCCGGCCGGCAATTCAGCGGCGGTACCCGACAATTTATAACAGACAGAATAGAGCTTCACACATAGATTAGATAGATAGAAACATGTCAGTCACATATATATGAAGTACAGTGACAATGTTGCTTACTGTACTTGTCATTTAGCGTAAAGGATTTATCAAAAAAAATAATAGTGTTTTCATGCACCGTCTCTTTAAAAAAGCCGGCCGGCAATTCAGCATCAGTACCCGACAATTTATAACAGACAGAATAGAGCTTCACACATAGATTAGATAGATAGAAACATGTCAGTCACATATATATGAAGTACAGTGATAGTGTTGGTTACTGTACTTGTCATTTAGTATTAAAATAAAGGATTTATTATTAAAAAAATTGGCGTGGGGTTCCCCTTAATTTTAGGCTCTAGCGGAGGTTAAGCAGACGGCTGGGGCAGATGTTTGAAGCCTGGGAAGGGGGTAATACCCACGGAGCTTCCCAGGCTACTAATATCAGCCCCCAGCTGAATACATAGCCTTTACTAGCTATTAAAATGGGGGACCCCCCAAAAAAAATGACGTGGGGTCCCCCCTAATTTAATAGCTAGCAAAGGCTAGGCAGACAGCTGGGGGCTGATATTAATAGCCCAGGAAGGGAGCCATGAATATTGGCCCCCTCCCAGGCTAGAAACACCAGCCGTCAGCCGCCCCAGAAATGGCGCATTCATAGGATGCGCCAATTCTGGCACTTAGCCTCGCTCTTCCACGCTGCCCTGGTGCGGTGGCAGGGGGTAATAGGGTTGGGGTTGATGTCAGCTTATAATGCCAGCTGACATCAAGCCCAGGTTAGTAATGGAGAGGCGTCTATAAGACACCCCCATCACTAACCCCATAGTCAAAGTTAAAAAAAACACAAACACCCAGAATAAAGTCCTTTAATTGAAATAAAGACACAATCCTTTATTGTTCTAAATTAAACCATACTTACCGTCACGCCCATTCCAGCTGAAGCCAACGATCTCCTGCAATAAAAGAAAAATAATAAAGCAACCTCATCCTTACCTTTCCATGGTTCCCACGACAGCTTCAGCTCTGCTACATCGAGATGACAGGCTGGACCGCAGCAGAACGCTGCCATCCAGCCTCTCATCCCGCAGACACTGAGAAGCGCAGGCTTGCTTGCGCTGCTCAGCGTCTCTCTGTGATGACATCCAGATGAGCCGAGTTCATGTCCAATGAACTCGGCTCACCTCATGCACGTCACTGACAGCGTGGGAAAATTCTCAAGCTGAAGCGGTGAGTGCAGGAGAATTCTCCCACGCTGTCAGTGACGTGCATAAGGTGAGCTCATGTCCAATGAACTCAGCTCACCTCCTGCACGTCACTGACAGCGTGGGAGAATTCTCCTGCACTCAGCGCTTCAGTGTGAGAATTTTCCCACGCTGAAGCGCTGAGTGCAGGAGAATTTTCCCACGCTGTCAGTGACGTGCATGAGGTGAGCCGAGTTCATTGGACATTAACTCGGCTCATCTGGATGCCCTCACAGAGAGACACTGTGGAGCGCAAGCAAGCCTGCGCTTCTCAGTGTCTGCGGGATGACAGGCTGGATGGCGGCGTTCTGCTGCGGTCCAGCCTGTCATCTCGATGTAGCAGAGCTGAAGCTGTCATGGGAACCATGGAAAGGTAAGGATGATGTTGCTTTATTATTTTTCTTTTATTTCAGGAGATCGTTGGCTTCAGCTGGAATGGGCGTGATGGTAAGTATGGTTTAATTTAGAACAATAAAGAATTGTGTGTTTATTTCAATTAAAGGACTTTTTTCTGGGTGTTGTGTTTTTTTTAAATACTTTACTAGAAATTCATGGTGGTCATGTCTAATATTGGCGTGACCCCATGAATTTCGGGCTTAGGGCCAGCTGATAATGCCAAGCTGGCCCTAACCCCTTTATTACCCAGTGAGCCACCGCATCAGGGCCCTGGATGAGTTGGGTACAGCGCCAGAAGATGGCGCTTCTATGAACGCGCCATTTTCCGGGGTGGCTGCGGACTGCAATTTGCAGCGGGGGTGGCCCAGAAAGCTTGGGCCTCCCTGCGCTGCGGATTCCAGCCCCCAGCTGCCTAGTTGTACCTGGCTGGACACAAAAACAGGGCGAAGCCCCACGTCAATTTTCTTTAAATTATTTCATGAAATAATTAAGAAAAAAAGGGCTTCCCTATATTGTTGTGTCCGGCCAGGTACAAATAGGCAGCTGGTGGTTGGGGGCAGCCCGTTCCTGCCTGCTGTACCTGGCTGGACACAAATATAGTGCGAAGCCCCACGTCAATTTTTTTTAAATTATTTCATGAATTTCCTGAAATAATTTAAAAAAATTGAAGTGGGGCTTCGCACTATATTTGTGTCCAGCCAGGTACAGCAGGCAGGAACGGGCTGCCCCCATCCACCAGCTGCCTATTTGTACCTGGCCGGACACAACAATATAGGGAAGGCCTTTTTTTCTTAATTATTTCATGAATTTCATGAAATAATTAAAAAAAAAGTACGTGGGGCTTCGCCCTATTTTTGTGTCCAGCCAGGTACAACTAGGCAGCTGGGGGCTGGAATCTGCAGCGCAGGGAGGCCCAAGCTTTCTGGGCCCCCCCCCGCTACAAATTGCAGTCCGCAGCCACCCCGGAAAATGGCGCGTTCATAGAAGCGCCATCTTCTGGCGCTGTACCCAACTCATCCAGGGCCCTGGTGCGGTGGCTCACTGGGTAATAAAGGGGTTAGGGCCAGCTTGGTATTATCAGCTGGCCCCAAGCCCAAAATTCATGGGGTCACGCCAGTATTAGACATGACCGCCATGAATTTCTAGTAAAGTATTTAAAAAAAACACAACACCCAGAATAAAGTCCTTTAATTGAAATAAAGACACAATTCTTTATTGTTCTAAATTAAACCATACTTACCATCACGCCCATTCCAGCTGAAGCCAACGATCTCCTGCAATAAAAGAAAAATAATAAACCAACCTCATCCTTACCTTTCCATGGTTCCCACGACAGCTTCAGCTCTGCTACATCGAGATGACTGGCTGGACCGCAGCAGAACGCTGCCATCCAGTCTGTCATCCCGCAGACACTGAGAAGCGCAGGCATGCTTGCGCTCCTCACTGTCTCGCTGTGACGGCATCCAGATGAGCCGAGGTCATGTCCAATGAACTCGGCTCACCTCATGCACGTCACTGACAGCGTGGGAAAATTCTCACGCTGAAGTGCTGAGTGCAGGAGAATTCTCCCACGCTGTCAGTGATGTGCATGAGGTGAGCTCATGTCCAATGAACTCAGCTCACCTCCTGCACGTCACTGACAGCGTGGGAGAATTCTCCTGCACTCAGCGCTTCAGCGTGAGAATTCTCCCACGCTGAAGCGCTGAGTGCAGGAGAATTCTCCCACGCTGTCAGTGATGTGCATGAGGTGAGCTCATGTCCAATGAACTCAGCTCACCTCCTGCACGTCACTGACAGCGTGGGAAAATTCTCCTGCAATCAGCGCTTCAGCGTGAGAATTTTCCCACGCTGTCAGTGACGTGCATGAGGTGAGCCGAGTTCATTGGACATGAACTCGGCTCATCTGGATGTCGTCACAGAGAGACGCTGAGCAGCGCAAGCAAGCCTGCGCTTCTCAGTGTCTGCGGGATGACAGGCTGGATGGCAGCGTTCTGCTGCGGTCCAGCCTGTCATCTCGATGTAGCAGAGCTGAAGCTGTCGTGGGAACCATGGAAAGGTAAGGATGAGGTTGCTTTATTATTTTTCTTTTATTGCAGGAGATCGTTGGCTTCAGCTGGAATGGGCGTGATGGTAAGTATGGTTTAATTTAGAACAATAAAGGATTGTGTCTTTATTTCAATTAAAGGACTTTATTCTGGGTGTTTGTGTTTTTTTTAACTTTGACTATGGGGTTAGTAATGGGGGTGTCTTATAGACGCCTCTCCATTACTAACCTGGGCTTGATGTCAGCTGGCATTATAAGCTGACATCAACCCCAACCCTATTACCCCCTGCCACCGCACCAGGGCAGCGTGGAAGAGCGAGGCTAAGTGCCAGAATTGGCGCATCCTATGAATGCGCCATTTCTGGGGCGGCTGACGGCTGGTGTTTCTAGCCTGGGAGGGGGCCAATATTCATGGCTCCCTTCCTGGGCTATTAATATCAGCCCCCAGCTGTCTGCCTAGCCTTTGCTAGCTATTAAATTAGGGGGGACCCCACGTCATTTTTTTTGGGGGGTCCCCCATTTTAATAGCTAGTAAAGGCTATGTATTCAGCTGGGGGCTGATATTAGTAGCCTGGGAAGCTCCGTGGGTATTACCCCCTTCCCAGGCTTCAAACATCTGCCCCAGCCGTCTGCTTAACCTCCGCTAGAGCCTAAAATTAAGGGGAACCCCACGCCAATTTTTTTAATAATAAATCCTTTATTTTAATACTAAATGACAAGTACAGTAACCAACACTATCACTGTACTTCATATATATGTGACTGACATGTTTCTATCTATCTAATCTATGTGTGATGCTCTATCTTTCTGTTCTAAATTGTCGGGTACCGCTGCTGAATTGCCGGCCGGCTTTTTTAAAGAGACAGTGCATGAAAACACTATTATTTTTTTAAATAAATCCTTTACACTAAATGACAAGTACAGTAAGCAACACTATCACTGTACTTATTATATATGTGACTGACATGTTTCTATCTATCTAATCTATGTGTGAAGCTCTATTCTTTCTGTTCTAAATTGTCGGGTACAGATGCTGAATTGCCGGCCGGCTTTTTTAAAGAGACGGTGCATGAAAACACTAATATTTTTTTTAATAAATCCTTTACACTAAATGACAAGTGCAGTAACCAACACTGTCACTGTGCTTCTTATATGTGTGACTGACATGTTTCTATCTATCTAATCTATGTGTGATGCTCTATTCCTTCTTGTCTAAATTGTCGGGTACCGGTGTATGCCGCTGCTGAATTTGCCGGCCGGCTTTTTTAAAGAGAGTGTCTTCTGAGCAGTTTGTCAGCTTTTGGACACCTTTGCAGGTGTTTTCTATGTGTTTCTATGTGTTTTTGTTTGCCTGCCATTGGTTTTAACGGTGTTCGACGGTGTTCTAAGGTGTTCGACGAACAGTTCGACGAACAGTTCCTCGAACATCCCGGTGTTCGACGAACCGAACCGAACCCGAACACTACGGGGGTGGCTCAACACTAGTCTTGAGCGCTGTCCGACATCGATAGCACCACCTTTGGATCAAGGCAACCTAACATGTCCGCCTGCATCTTCCTCACAGACCGGCAGTTTGCCGGGGACACCCTTATCAACCCCGTCTAAGCACAATAGCCAGCCCTCGGTCCCTCAGATGTGGACAAGTAAAAGACCATTTCCTCCTAGCCATGAGAAAGCTAAGAGGTTGAATTTCACCATCTGCAAGCTCTTGGCTACAGAAATGCTGCCTTTCCGCCTGGTGGACACAGAGGATTTTCGAGACCTTATGTCCGTCGCAGTGCCCCAGTACCAGATGCCCAGTCGGCACTACTTCTCAAAGAAAGGGGTGCCTGCGCTCCACCAGCATGTCGCACACAACATCACCGCTTCTTTGAGAAACTCTGTGTGTGACAGGGTGCATTTCACCACAGACACTTGGACGAGTAGGCATGGACAGGGGCGTTACATGTCGCTGACTGGGCACTGGGTAACTATGGTGACAGCAGGACAAGGGGCTGCTGTCCAAGTCTTGCCGTCCCCACGAGTTGTGCGTCAATCCTCTTTATGTCATTTTTCCTCCACTGCTTCTGCCTCCTCAACCTCCTCTCGGTCTTCCACCTGCACCCAAAGCCTGTCTGGTCATGCCACAAGCTTTCTAACTGCGCAGAAGGGATCCTGCACACCTCCTTACTATGCTGGCAGTAGGGCTCAACGTCATCAGGCGGTTTTTACATTGAAATGTCTGGGAAATGTGAGTCACACAGCTGAGGAGTTGTGGTCAGCTCTGGAGAACCAATTTCATGAATGGTTGTCTCCACTGGACCTGAAACCAGGGAAGGCCGTGTGCGACAATGCTGCAAACCTGGGTGCGGCCCTTCGCCGGGGCAATGTCACACACGTGCCTTGTATGGCTCACGTGTTGAACCTGGTTGTCCAGCAATTTTTAGCCCACTATCCCAGACTAGATGGCCTTCTGCAGAGGGCACGTTCGCTGTGTGCTCACTTCCGCCGTTCGCATCCCGCAGCTCAGCGACTTACATCTCTACAGAAGTCGTTGGGCCTGCCACTTCACCAGCTAAAATGCGATGTGCCTACCCGGTGGAATTCAACTCTGCACATGTTGCAGCGACTGTGGCAGCACCGACAAGCCCTGGTGCAATACGTTCTGACGTATAGCCTGGGCCAACGAGATTCAGAGGTGGGGCAAATCACGCTGGAGGAGTGGTCTCAGATCAGGGACCTATGCACCCTTCTGCAGAGTTTTGAAATGGCGACGAAGATGTTTAGTGCTGACGATGCCATTATCAGCATGACTATTCCGGTGATTTACATGCTGGAGCACATGTTAAACAGAATTCGGAGTCAGGTGGTGGCACAAGAGGAGGTGGAGGAAGTAGAGGAGGAGGAGTTGTATGCGGAAGGGCTAACATCTGCAAGGTCCAGACGGTCGGCAGCACCAGGGCGGCAGGCATGTGAGGGTGGGGGAGATGGTTTTACCAGGGCGCATGGTAGCAGCCAAACTAGTGAGGAAGGTGCAGGAGCCCAGGAAGAAGTGGAGGACGAACTGATGGAAGACTCATCAGATGAGGGAGACCTTGATCACATTTCTGTTGTGCGAGGTTGGGGGGAGAGGACAGAGGAAGGAAGCATGATTGTTACCTCGCCACCAACACAACAGGGACTTGGTGCTCCTGGATGCGCAACACACATGAGTGCCTTCTTGCTGCACTACCTGCAACATGACCCTCGAATTGTGAGAATTAGAAATAATCCTGACTACTGGGTTGCCACACTGTTAGATCCCCGGTACAAAAGTAAATTTGCAGAAATTATTCCTGCCATAGAAAGGGATGCACGCATGCAGGAGTATCAGCAGAGACTGTTGCAGAATCTTACATGTGCTTTTCCACAAAATACCAGTGGTGCACGTAGTGAATCTCACAGTTCCAACTTGCCAACCGTGGTCTGTATGGAATTGTTCAATAAAGGGCCCAAAATTAAGATAACATAGATGGGAGAGGTCTCTATGAATAGGAATTCCTAAGTATTTGATACCCTGTGAGGGCCAGGCAAAGGGAAAGTTGGACTGGATGGAATCCTATATGGATTTAGGGAGGGAGACATCGAGGGCCTCAGACTTCGCTGTATTGATTTTAAAATTTTACCATGTAACAAAGTGATCTATTTCAGCCATAACAGCAGGGATGGATATATGTGATTGAGTGATATATACTAGGACATCATCAGCAAATAGAGAGCACTTGTACTCGGTGCCTCCCACCTCAATCCACCTAATATTGGGGTTATGGCGAATTGATGAGAGCAGGTGCTCCGTCACTAGGATGTATAAGAGAGGGGACAGAGGACATCCCTGCCTTGTCCCATTGGTGATTGTGAAAGGTGATGAAAATGTTCTGACGCACCCCCTGGGCCTTGGGACACCCGGAGCCGGACCCTTTTTGGTGGATGCTGGTGGTTGTAGTCTTCGTGGCGGCGATCCGGTTCCGTGGCTCAGGGCGGTCAAACCAGTGGCGGAACTATTTATGTGGTTTTGATGTTTAAATGTCCGACTACGCCACCCGTGGATTGCGGTCAGAGTGAACCGCCGCTACTGGGCAGACCGCTAAGGCTGGTGTTGTGGGTGCAGCAGAGCGTAGCATAACTCCCCACGGGAGGAGTATAGCCTCAGGGCAGTGTATGCGGAGGATGGGGGTGATGGTGCAGGGCAGCAGCAGTAACGACACGGAGTCAGTGATGCAGTTCAGGGCCTTTACTCACAGTTCTTATTATCCAGACCACGTCTGCAGGTAACGGCTGCCCACGTCGTACTGTGCTCACCAGGTGAGGGGCTCAGACAACTCCCAGATAACTTTGGAGCGCTTCACAGGACCCCCTTTGTGTGTCCTTTGTCTGGCCTTTCTTACCAACACTTCTGTCCGGCTGCCTCGGGCCTCCTCTTGGTAAACTTGGCGCCAGTTTCCCTGACCCTATGTGGTGCCTTCCTAGCGGGTGGAGCAAGGGGCTGCGCCACATAAAATGTCAGAGCCTCCGGTTTCTAGCTGAGGGTCGTTTCCTGCCTCCACTAGTTCGGGGACCGGTCTCCCCCTTTGGCCTGACCCCTCCACGCAGGTGGATTCGGGCGTGCGGTGGCGACTCGCCCGTCCGCACCCCTGGGATCCCTTCATTCCTCGTTCCTGGAGCCTTCTCCGCTCCTCTTCCTTCCTTCTCCCTCTTGCAGGCCTGGGCCTCTGTTACTAGGCCCGCCTCCGGAGCAGAGCTCATGCAGAGCCCCTGCTCCCTGCCACTTCTGCTCAGACTTCTCTGCACTGAACTAAGATGGTGCCCACCTTTATACTCCCTTCTCAATGCACCCAGGAACTGCTTCCTCCCTGCTCCTGCACTGCAGGGTTCCCCTTCCTCAGTGTTCCCTCCCCCCACTCCAGCCAGGGACAGGGACTGTCGTGCCCATCTCAGGGGCATATTGGTCGCCCTGCCCCACGGCAATGTGGTGTAATGCATGCAGGTGTCGGGTCCTGATCCACACTCCATCCTTATCTGAGAGTGAGATATCACACCTCTGGGTGAGGTGCAATACGTCTGTAGCAACCGAGCCCTCGGTGCTACAGTTCCATTTATCTTCAGCCTAGGTGACGTATTGTGATACAGGGCCGTGATTTTGGCTATAAAAGGGTCCCCTAGACCCCTACCCCAAGCTTTTTAAGAGAATCATATATGGCGTGCCAGGAGACTCTATGGAATGCTTTCTCAGCATCCAACGAGAGTATCTACTTACAAATTTTTAACTGCATCTAGCCCAGGAAATACTTTGTGCCTAGTAGCAGTGTCTGCTAGTCAGCGGATTATCCCGGCTGTTAAGCAAGCTACACCACCTGTAGTTTGGACGCTTAATTTTTTCAAAGGAAATGCTTCGGGACCACGGGATACTTAGTGAAGAGCATCGGGAGGCACCCCAAGGCATAGGGGCTGGGACTGGCACTAGGATGCCTTGCGGTGGACAGCCGAGCTCGATCCTTATAAAAGCTTTTTAACTGCAGCAGCTTTAGTGGACGCTACTGGAGCTGGAATTACGCGGCTGCTGGCATGAGACTTGCCCTCCAATAGATCCTTGTAAATGGATTTAAAGTGTATTCATTCAAATTAGAGGGACAATTTAAATTAAAAAGCTTAGAGCTGCCTCCACCACAGGGGGGCTCTCTCGACCCACCAGCGGACAGGCACCAGTATTGGGAGAGGGGGGCTGGCCGTCAGGGTTCACCGCGGCTCTGGCACAAACCCGGCGACACGGAGGTGGCACGGGCAGGAGCGGACTGGCCGTCTCGGCTTCTCACTTTTTGGATTTTAGAAGGGCATGACATGCCTATATCTGTGTCTCCCCCTCCTTTTACTCCTCCACCTCTTTTCTTTTCGCATGACTATATGTACTTGTCACTTTTCCATGTGTTAGTTGTGTCTTCTGAGCAGTTTGTCAGCTTTTGGACACCTTTGAAGGTGTTTTCTATGTGTTTTTGTTTGCCTGCCATTGGTTTTAACGGTGTTCGAAGGTGTTCGACGAACAGTTCGACGAACAGTTCGGCGAACACACGGGTGTTCGACGAACCGAACCGAACTCGAACACTACGGGGGTGGCTCAACACTAGTCCTGAGGAGATAATTTGCATATTCCCACTGCATTTTGGGGTAAGTGAAGAGTCTCCGCGAGCTCAAAGAACACTGGATTTTGGCTGTTGGAGCTGAAAAGAGGACATCGGTAAACCAGGGGAGGAGTCCTGAGGAGATAATTTGCATATTCCCACTGCATTTTGGGGTAAGTGAAGAGTCTCCGCGAGCTCAAAGAACATTGGATTTTGGCTGTTGGAGCTGAAAAGAGGACATCGGTAAACCGCGCGCCTACTGGCGCGCGCATTTTGAAGCTTTTTTTTTAAGCTTTTTTCACTGTTTTCAGAACATTAACAATAAGAACATGGAAGAGTCCAGGAGCCATTTGGTGAGCTGCATATCCTGCTACATGTTCACAGACTTGCCAGTGGAAAAGCCAGACTTCACATGCCTGAAATGCAAGCTTGTGTCCCTGTTGGAGGAAAAGTTGCGAAATCTAGAAGAGAGGTTAACTACCTTGAAAATCATTAAGGAAGGTGAAGAGTTCTTAGACAGAGCAGAATTATCTCTTCATGATTCAGAAAGAGAAGAAATTCGAACTGCACCTGACGAAACAGAGGAATGGAAGCATGTGACCCACAGAAGCAGGAGGATCGAGAGGCAGTCAGCACCCATACTGCTCAGGAACCAGTACCAGGCTCTCACACAGGAGAACCATGAAGAAATACAGCAAGATAAGACTTTGCCAGCAATGAATAACCTTGTAAGCCCTCAGAATCCTCCTGGATGGAGAAAGAAGAATGTTGTGAAGAAAAAACGGAGAGTGGTGGTCATGGGGGATTCCCTGTTAAGAGGAACAGAGGCCGCTATCTGCAGACCAGACATAACCTCAAGAGAAATGTGCTGTCTTCCAGGAGCAAAAACTAAAGATGTGTCTGACAGGATATCAAGACTCTTCAGACCTACAGATCACTACCCATTCCTGCTAATACATGTGGGGACAAATGACACCGCAAGAAAGGACCTGGAAACCATCTGCAGTGACTTTGAAGACTTAGGCAAGAAAGTGAAAGAATTGGGAGCGCAGGTGGTCTTCTCATCCATCCTCCCAGTGGATGGCCATGGAACAATGAGGTGGAATAAGATTCTACAGGTGAACAACTGGCTACGTCGATGGTGCCGTCAACAAGCATTTGGATTTCTGGATCACGGAATGAATTACCTATACGAAGGACTACTTGCTAGAGATGGGGTGCACCTTACGAAGACTGGAAAACATGTATTTGGAAGTCGCCTTGCTACACTCATCAGAAGAGCTTTAAACTAGAACAATGTGGGAAGGGAAGCAAAAGGCCAGAAAAAGCCATACAGCTGACAAATACTATTGAGATCTCTGCTACTGGAAGTGGAAAAGAAGAACAAAGACAAAAAAATCTAAATAATAAAAATATGGGAGGAAGAGAAACCAATCACAAACTAAAATGTTTTTATACAAATGCACAAAGCATGGGCAACAAACAAGGAGAATTGGAACTACTAATGCAGGAAAAGGAATATGATGTCATTGGAATCACTGAAACTTGGTGGGACGATACACATGATTGGAATAAAAGGCTAAAAGGATACAACTTATTTGCAAGAAACAGACTTGATAAACGAGGAGGAGGTGTTGCATTGTATGTTAGAAAAGCGTATATCTGCACAGAGATTGAAGCTTCAGAGACTGGGAGTTCTGTGGAAACTGTTTGGGTAAGAATACAAGGAGAGAACAACGGAAAGGACACCATTGTAGGCATTTACTACAGGCCACCTGGGCAAGCTGAAGATATGGATGAACTCTTTATGTATCAAATGACCAAGTTCTCCAAAAAATATGACGTAGTGGTCATGGGAGATTTCAACTATCCAGACATTTGTTGGGAATCTCTCTCAAGTAAAACTAACAGGTCAAGCAAATTCTTATCCTCTCTTGCTGACAACTTTATCTTCCAAAAGGTAGGGGAGAAAACAAGGGGATCTGCTACTTTGGATCTAATTCTTATAAACAGGGAGGAAATGGTTGAGGAGGTAAAGGTGGCTGGGACCCTAGGAGGCAGCGATCATGCTATTATAGAATTTTGGATAACTAGAGGAGGAAGACATGTGAAGACTCAAACTTCAAGGTTAGATTTTAGAAAGGCAGATTTTAAGAGACTCAGAAAGAGAATAGGAGGGATCCAATGGCTGGATGTCCTTAAGGACAAAAATGTCCAGGAAGGATGGGAAATTTTTAAAAATGAGATTCTCAAAGCACAATCGTTAACAATCCCGAAAAGTAGGAAGAATGGGAAGCATTTAAGGAAACCAGGATGGATGAACACAGAACTTAAACACATGCTAAAAAGAAAGAAAGAAAGGTTTATTAAATGGAAAGAGGGAGGCATATCTAAAGAAGATTATAATGCAGTCTGCAGATCCTGCAGGGCACGTATCAGGTTAGCTAAAGCTGACAATGAATTAAGGCTTGCAAGAGATGTCAAAAGCAATAAAAAAGGATTTTGGGGGTATGTCAAAAGTAAAAGAAAAGTCAAAGATGCTATAGGATTTTTACAGGATGAAAATGGAGAAATGGTAAGAGAGGATGTTGAGAAGGCCGAACTTTTTAATTCCTATTTTGCATCTGTTTTCTCTCAGAAAGAAAATGTAACATCAACTGATCTTCACTGTCCTTTTAAAGGAATAGAGGAATCCAAGTTATCAGTAAACAGAAAGATTGTGAGGGAATATTTAGCTAACATAAATGAGTTCAAGTCTCCAGGTCCAGATGAATTACACCCCAGAGTACTGAAGGAGATTGTAGAAGAAATTTTAGAACCACTCTCCATAATCTTTGAAAATTCTTGGAGAACAGGAGAAGTCCCAGAAGACTGGAGAAGAGCAAATGTTGTTCCTATCTTCAAAAAGGGGAAGAAGGTGGACCCAGGGAACTATAGGCCGGTGAGTCTGACTTCTATACCAGGAAAGATCTTTGAACAAATTATTAAACAACATGTATGTAAGTACATGGATAAGAATGAAGTGATTAACCAGAGTCAGCATGGGTTTGTAACTAACAAGTCATGTCAGACTAACTTAATTTCCTTCTATGACAGAATCACTGACTGGGTGGATCAGGGAAATGCTGTAGATATAGTATATCTTGACTTCAGCAAAGCATTTGACAAAGTATCTCACATCATCCTTATTGAAAAAATGACCAAGTATGCAATGGACCAGGCAACTGTTAGGTGGATTCATAACTGGCTTAGTGATCGGACTCAAAGGATGGTTGTAAATGGCTTCACATCCAGCTGGATGAATGTCTCAAGTGGGGTACCACAGGGCTCCGTCCTGGGACCTGTATTGTTCAACATCTTTATCAATGATTTAGATGAAGGAATTGAGGGTAAACTGATTAAATTTGCTGATGACACAAAGCTAGGAGGGATAGCTAATACTAGAGAAGAGAGAGAGAGGATTCAAAAAGACCTAAATAAACTGGAGCAGTGGGCAGCAACCAACAGAATGGTTTTTAACAGGGAAAAATGCAAAGTACTACATCTGGGCAATAAAAATGAAAAAAGCATATACAGAATGGGAGGAATAGAGCTAAGCAACAGTACATGTGAAAAAGACTTAGGTATACCAATAGATCATAGACTGAACATGAGTCAACAGTGTGATGCAGCAGCAAAAAAGGCAAATACAATTCTGGGATGTATTAACAGAAGCATACAGTCTAGATCACGGGAAGTCATTATCGGTCTTTACTCCTCTTTGGTCAGACCTCATCTGGAATACTGTGTACAGTTTTGGGCACCACATTTTAAAAAAGACATAGACAAACTGGAGCAAGTTCAGAGAAGAGCGACCAGAATGGTGACTGGTCTGCAAACCATGTCCTATGAGGAACGGTTGCAGGATTTGGGAATGTTTAGCTTGCAAAAAAGAAGACTGAGAGGAGACTTAATAGCTGTCTACAAATATGTCAAGGGCTGTCACATTGTAGAAGGATCATCTTTATTCTCATTTGCACAAGGAAAGACTAGAAGCAATGGGATGAAACTAAATGGGAGGAGACACAGATTAGATATTAGAAAAAACTTTTTGACAGTTAGGGTGATTAATGAGTGGAACAGGCTGCCACGAGAGGTGGTGAGTTCCCCTTCAATGGACGTCTTCAAACAGAGGCTGGACAGACATCTGTCTGAGATGATCTAGTGAATCCTGCTTTGAGCAGGGGGTTGGACCAGATGACCCAGGAGGTCCCTTCCAACTCTACCATTCTATGATTCTATGATTTTGGTGCACGAACAGTTATCAAACATAACCTTGAACAGCCGAATTTTTCTCAAATCGTTCGTGTTCGCCGAACGGCTCGAACACAACCCAAAACAGCTCGAATTTGAGATTGGCGAACAGTTCGAGTAGAACAACGCTCATCTCTAATACAGACCTCCATCAGGTTGCAAACTGAATATAATTTTTTTCTGCATCTACCTCTGAAAAAATATTTGGGCTTCTAGCTGTGTGTGAGACTTGTTCTATTAGTCCATCTATACTGACCTCCATCAGGTTGCAAACTGAAAATAATTTTTTGTCTGCATCTAGCTCTGAAAAAATATTTGGCCTTCTAGCAGTGTGTGGGACTTTCTCTATTAGTCCATCTATACTGACCTCCATCAGGTTGCAAATTAAAAATAATTTTTATCTGCATCTACCTCTGAAAAAATATTTGGGCTTCTAGCTGTGTGTGGGACTTGTTCTATTAGTCCATCTATACTGACCTCCATCAGGTTGCAAACTGAATATAATTTTTTTCTGCATCTACCTCTGAAAAAATATTTGGCCTTCTAGCAGTGTGTGGGACTTTTTCTATTAGTCCATCTATACTGACCTCCATCAGGTTGCAAACTGAATATATTTTTTTTCTGCATCTACCTCTGAAAAAATATTTGGCCTTCTAGCTGTGTGTGGGACTTTCTCTATTAGTCCATCTATACTGACCTCCATCAGGTTGCAAATTGAATATAATTTTTTTCTGCATCTAACCCAGCCGATAGTTTTGGCCTAATACCACAGTTTGGCCACTCAGCTCTGCTCGGTTCCCATCCATTGTTTTTTTGTGCAAACAACTCCAGAGTTGTGAATTAGTTAACCACCAAAATGAGTGGAAAAAGGCCTGCTGCTGGTGGAAAGGGGAATAGGCGTGTTGGGAAGGGGAAAAAAGGTTTTGTCCGTGGGGTAGGTGTTAAAGCAACAGTAACATCTGCAGAAGAAAGACCATCTTCCAGCCAAACTAAAATGTCTACTTCTTTTAGCGGACAATGTGATAAGATCCCTTTCTTACGGCCACGCCAATCGCTACAAATTCCAGATGAGGCACAAAAACAGCAGGTGCTTCAATGGATATCAAGTGCTCCTTTAAGTGGGCTCTCCTCCACATCAACTTCAACATCACAAATACTCCAGTCCTCAAAGGTGTCACCCCAATCGCACTTGCTTCCTCACAGCTCCCAAATCTCCAGCTGCCCGTCTGAGTATGAGGTAGAACAGATGGTTGAGTCTGCAGAGCTGTTTTCTCATACTATAGCCTGGGAATCAGAGGTCGACTCCAGCGCTTCTGTGAATCCAGACGAGGAAATGATCTGCACTGATGCCCAGAATCTTTATGAATCGGATCCAGGACCAGACGCAGAAGGTTCTGACCATAATGTAGACCCTCATTCCCAAACTGTAACTCCTGTTGGTGGAGACAATGAGGAAGACGATGATGAGACTCAAATACCTGATTGGAGCGACAACTTTAGTTTTTTGTCAGGGCAGGAACAGGTTGGCTCTGAGGACGACGGGTGTGATAACGCACAGGGTGATGATGATGAGGTTGGAGATCCCACTTACTGTCAACCCACAGTCAGCCAAGAGATGAGGTCAGCAGAGGAGGTGGAGGAAGATGCTAGTGACGACGAGGTCAGGTTGCGCCTTCCTGGACAGAGACGTAGTACTGGAAGCACGTCAACAACTGCATCCTCAAACACAACTCTGCCTCTCACCCCAAGTCGTGGTGGCTCTTCAGGTCGCATGGGTGCTAAGCCTTGCATAGCCTGGGCATTTTTTCAGATCGATAAAGATGACCCAACTCGTGTTATCTGTAACATTTGTCAGCAAAAGCTAAGTAGAGGCCAAAAAATACATAGTTTGAGTACTTCATGCATGAACCGGCACGTGGACATGAAGCATAAGTTGCAGTGGGAAGCTCAGTGTGCTACAATGCGGCCTAGCCGGCCGGGCCAACCACCGTCTGCCATATCTTGTGCATCCGCGGCCTCTTCATCCTCTGTGACTGGGGGGACAGCAGTCACACCTGTTTTGGGGCGCAGACCTGCCACCTCTTTACCCGCAACAGCCAGCGCGATTGGCAGGTCATCATTTTCTTTGGAGGTGGTAACACCAGCTGGTGTTGAGCGCTGTCCGACATCGATAGCACCACCTTTGGATCAAGGCAACCTAACATGTCCGCCTCCATCTTCCTCACAGACCGGCAGTTTGCCGGGGACACCCTTATCAACCCCGTCTAAGCACAATAGCCAGCCCTCGGTCCCTCAGATGTGGACAAGTAAAAGACCATTTCCCCCTAGCCATGAGAAAGCTAAGAGGTTGAATTTCACCATCTGCAAGCTCTTGGCTACAGAAATGCTGCCTTTCCGCCTGGTGGACACAGAGGATTTTCGAGACCTTATGTCCGTCGCAGTGCCCCAGTACCAGATGCCCAGTCGGCACTACTTCTCAAAGAAAGGTGTGCCTGTGCTCCACCAGCATGTCGCACACAACATCACCGCTTCTTTGAGAAACTCTGTGTGTGACAGGGTGCATTTCACCACAGACACTTGGACGAGTAGGCATGGACAGGGGCGTTACATGTCACTGACTGGGCACTGGGTAACTATGGTGACAGCAGGACAAGGGGCTGCTGTCCAAGTCTTGCCGTCCCCACGAGTTGTGCGTCAATCCTCTTTATGTCAAAGTTCCTCCACTGCTTCTGCCTCCTCAACCTCCTCTCGGTCTTCCACCTTCACCCAAAGCCTGTCTGGTCATGCCACAAGCTTTCTAACTGCGCAGAAGGGATCCTGCACACCTCCTTACTATGCTGGCAGTAGGGCTCAACGTCATCAGGCGGTTTTTACTTTGAAATGTCTGGGAAATGTGAGTCACACAGCTGAGGAGTTGTGGTCAGCTCTGGAGAACCAATTTCATGAATGGTTGTCTCCACTGGACCTGAAACCAGGGAAGGCCGTGTGCGACAATGCTGCAAACCTGGGTGCGGCCCTTCGCCGGGGCAATGTCACACACGTGCCTTGTATGGCTCACGTGTTGAACCTGGTTGTCCAGCAATTTTTAGCCCACTATCCCAGACTAGATGGCCTTCTGCAGAGGGCACGGTCGCTGTGTGCTCACTTCCGCCGTTCGCATCCCGCAGCTCAGCGACTTACATCTCTACAGAAGTCGTTGGGCCTGCCACTTCACCGGCTAAAATGCGATGTGCCTACCCGGTGGAATTCAACTCTGCACATGTTGCAGCGACTGTGGCAGCACCGACAAGCCCTGGTGCAATACGTTCTGACGTATAGCCTGGGCCAACGAGATCCGGAGGTGGAGCAAATCATGCTGGAGGAGTGGTCTCAGATCAGGGACCTATGCACCCTTCTGCACAGTTTTGAAATGGCGACGAAGATGTTTAGTGCAGACGATGCCATTATCAGCATGACTATTCCGGTGATTTACATGCTGGAGCACATGTTAAACAGAATTCGGAGTCAGGTGGGGGCACAAGAGGAGGTGGAGGAAATAGAGGAGGAGGAGTTGTATGCGGAAGGGCTAACATCTGCAAGGTCCAGACGGTCGGCAGCACCAAGGCGACAGGCATGTGAGGGTGGGGGAGATGGTTTTACCAGGGCGCATGGTAGCAGCCAAACTAGTGAGGAAGGTGCAGGAGCCCAGGAAGGAGTGGAGGACGAACTGATGGAAGACTCATCAGATGAGGGAGACCTTGATCACATTTCTGTTGTGCGAGGTTGGGGGGAGAGGACAGAGGAAGGAAGCATGATTGTTACCTCGCCACCAACACAATAGGGACTTGGTGCTCCTGGATGCGCAACACACATGAGTGCCTTCTTGCTGCACTACCTGCAACATGACCCTCGAATTGTGAGAATTAGAAATAATCCTGACTACTGGGTTGCCACACTGTTAGATCCCCGGTACAAAAGTAAATTTGCAGAAATTATTCCTGCCATAGAAAGGGATGCACGCATGCAGGAGTATCAGCAGAGACTGTTGCAGAATCTTACATGTGCTTTTCCACAAAACACCAGTGGTGCACGTAGTGAATCTCACAGTTCCAACTTGCCAACCGTGGGACCGTCAAGTGTTCAGCACTCAAACCGTAACAGAACCACAGTATCTGCTGGTAACATCAATTTTGCGGAATCATTTCACCACTTTTTTAGCCCATCCTTTGCAAGGCCACAGGAGACAAGAAGTCTGACACATAGTCAACGCCTAGAGACGATGGTACAGGAGTATCTCCAAGTAAACATTGAAGCCATGACTGTGTCACTGAACCCTTGCTCTTTTTGGAAAAGTCACAAGTACATATAGTC
Organism: Phyllobates terribilis; assembly: GCF_046119375.1. Classification (NCBI taxonomy): domain Eukaryota; kingdom Metazoa; phylum Chordata; class Amphibia; order Anura; family Dendrobatidae; genus Phyllobates; species Phyllobates terribilis. Next base: position 730,564,743 of record NW_027362763.1, on the reverse strand, counting down.
ATGCGAAAAGAAAAGAGGTGGAGGAGTAAAAGGAGGGGGAGACACAGATATAAGCATGTCATGCCCTTCTAAAATCAAAAAAGTGAGAAGCCGACACGGCCAGTCTGTTCCTGCCCGTGCCACCTCCGTGTCGCCGGGTTTGTGCCAGAGCCGCGGTGGACCCTGACGGCCAGCCCCCCTCTCCCAATACTGGTGCCTGTCCGCTGGTGAGTCGAGCGAGCCCCCCTGTGGTGGAGGCAGGTCTAAGCTTTTTAATTTAGATTGTCTCTCTAATTTGAATGAATACACTTTAAATCCTTTTACAAGGATCTATTGGAGGGCAAGTCTCATGCCAGCAGCAGCGTAATTCCAGCTCCAGTAGCGTCCACTAAAGCTGCTGCATTTAAAAAGCTTTCATAAGGATCGAGCTCGGCGGTCCACCGCAGGGCGTCCTACCGCCAGTCCCAGCCCCTATGCCTTGGGGTGCCTCCTGATGCTCTTCACTGAGTATCCCGGGGCTCCGAAGCATTTCCTTTGAAAAAATTAAGTGTCCAAACTACAGGTGGTGTAGCTTGCTTAACAGCTGGGATAATCCGCTGACTAGCAGACACTGCTACTAGGCACAAAGTATTTCCTGGGCTAGATGCAGTTAAAAATTTGTAATTAGATACTCTCGTTGGATGCTGAGAAAGCATTCCATAGAGTCTCCTGGCACGCCATATATTATTCTCTTAAAAAGCTTGGGGTAGGGGTCTAGGGGACCCTTTTATAGCCAAAATCACGGCCCTGTATCGCAATACGTCACCTAGGCTGAAGATAGATGGAACTGTAGCACCCCGAGGGCTCGGTTGCTACAGAGGTATTGGACCTCACCCAGAGGTGTGACATCTCACTCTCAGGTAAGGATGGAGTGTGGATCAGGACCCCGATACCTGCATGCATTACACCACATTGCCATGGGGCAGGGTGACCAATATGCCCCTGAGATGGGCACGACAGTCCCTGTCCCTGGCTGGAGTGGGGGGAGAGAACACTGAGGAAGGGGAACCCTGTAGTGCAGGAGCAGGGTGGAAGCAGTTCCTGGGTGCATTGAGAAGGAAGTATAAAAGGTGGGCACCATCTTAGTTCAGTGCAGAGTAGTCTGAGCAGAAGTGACAGGGAGCAGGGGCTCTGCATGAGCTCTGCTCCAGAGGCGGGCCTGGTAACAGAGGCCCAGGCCTGGAAGAGTGAGAAGGAAGGAAGAGGAGCGGAAAAGGCTCCAGGAACGAGGAACGAAGGGATCCCAGGGGTGCGGACGGGCGAGTCGCCACCGCACGCCCGTATCCACCTGCGTGGAGGGGTCAGGCCAAAGGGGGAGACCGGTCCCCGAAACTAGTGGAGGCGGGAAACGACCCTCAGCTAGAAACCGGAGGCTGTGACAATTTATGTGGTGCAGCCCCTCGCTACACCCGCTAGGAAGGCACCACATAGGGTCAGGGAAACTGGCGCCATGTTTACCAAGAGGAAGCCCGAGGCAGCCGGACAGAAGCGTTGGTAAGAAAGGCCAGACAAAGGACACACAAAGGGGGTCCTGTGAAGTGCTCCAAAGTTATCTGGGAGTTGTTTGAGCCCCTCACCTGGTGAGCACAGTACGACGTGGGCAGCCGTTACCTGCAGAAGTGGTCTGGATAATAAGAACTGTGAGTAAAGGCCCTGGACTGCATCACTGACTCCGTGTCGTTACTGCTGCTGCCCTGCACCATCACCCCCATCCTCCGCATACACTGCCCTGAGGCTATACTCCTCCCGTGGGGAGTTATACTACGCTCTGCTGCACCCACAACACCAGCCTCAGCGGTCTGCCCTGCAGCGGCGGTTCACTCTGACCGCACTCCACGGGTGGCGTAGTCGGACATTTAAACATCAAAACCACATAAATAGTTCCGCCACTGGTTTGACCGCCCTGAGCCACGGAACCGGGTCGCCGCCACGGAGACTACAACTACCAGCATCCACCAAAAAGGGTCCGGCTCCGGGTGTCCCAAGGCCCAAGGGGCGCGTCAGAACATTTTCATCACCTTTCATAATCACCAATGGGTCAAGGCAGGGATGTCCTCTGTCCCCTCTCTTATACATCCTAGTGACGGAGCACCTGCTCTCATCAATTCGCCATAACCCCAATATTAGGTGGTTTGAGGTGGGAGGCACCGAGTACAAGTTCTCTCTATTTGCTGATGATGTCCTAGTATATATCACTCAATCACATATATCCATCCCTGCTGTTATGGCGGAAATAGATCACTTTGTTACATGGTCAAATTTTAAAATCAATGCAGCGAAGTCTGAGGCCCTCGATGTCTCCCTCCCCAAATCCGTACAGGATTCCATCCAGTCCAACTTTCCCTTTGCCTGGCCCTCACAGGGTATCAAATACTTAGGAATTCCTATTCATAGAGACCTCTCCCGTCTATGTTATCTTAATTTTGGGCCCTTTATTGAACAACTCCATACAGACCACAGTTGGCAAGTTAGAACTGTAAGATTCACTACGTGAACCACTGGTGTTTTGTGGAAAAGCACATGTACACTGTGTTCCAAATTATTATGCAAAAAGTGTTTAGGAGTGATAAGGGAAGAATTTGTTTGTTTGTCAGTTAAACTCATTGATGGTGATGTGTGTCAGGGCTCCTTATATCACTGTAAGCAATTGCAGACACCTGTGCTAATTAGTTTTGCAGGTGTGTCCAATGAAAGGCAAGACTACTTAAGAAGGCTGTCCCACATTATTAAGCAGCCTACATTTTCTGCCAAAATGGGAAAGAAAAAGGATGTGTCGGCTGCTGAGAAGCAACAAATTGTGGAGTGTTTAGGTCAAGGCATGACTACAATCAACATTGTGCGATGATCAGGATGAAGTGTCTTGGCAATCAAGAAGTATGTAGCTGATTCACAGTACACACGTGTGCGTGCTAATAAGGGCAAATTGAGGACTCTTTCCTACAGGCAATTACGTCAGGTTAAAAGAGCAGCGGCAAAAAAGCCTTGTCATAGCAGCAGACAAGTTTTTGAAGCAGCTGGTGCCTCCAACGTCCCCCGAAAAACACGATGCAGGGTCCTTCAGAGGTTTGCAGCTGTGCGTAAGCCATCCTGTCGACCTCCTCTATCCACTGCACACAAGCAGAAACGGCTCCTGTGGGTCAAACAATACATGAAGACTGACTTCAAAACTGTTTTGTTCACGGATGAGTGCGGTGCAACGCTCAATGGTCCAGATGGATGGAGTGGAGGATGGCTGGTTGATGGACACCCCACGCAAACACGGCTACAGCGCCAACAAGGAGGAGGTGGAGTAATGTTTTGGGCTGGAATCATGGGGAGAGAGATTGTTGGCCCCTTTAGGATCCCTGAAGGGGTAAAGATGAACTCCATAATGTATGTGGAGTTTCTCAAACAGCAGTTCCTGCCATGGTTCAAGAAGAAGAACCGTGTATTCCACAGCAAGATCATTTTCATGCATGATAATGCACCGTCTCATGCTGCACATAACACATCTGCATCTCTGGCTGATATGGGCATAAAAGGGGACAAACTTATGGTGTGACCCCCATGCTCCCCTGACCTCTACCCCATTCAGAACCTCTGGAGCATCATCAAAAGGAGTGTCTATGATGGCGGGAGGCAGTTCACATCTAAGCAACAGCACTGGGAGGGTATTCTGTCCTCATGCAAAACAATTGAAGCAGAAACCATCCAAAACCTGACAAATTCAATGGACGAGAGAGTTCAGAAGCTCCTTTCGAACAAGGGGTCCTATGTGCAAATGTCACATCACCTAGAATAAAGTTTTGAGTTGAAAACTGTTTGATTTCAGTTTCTAATAACCTGCTAATGCTTATGATTTCAAAAATAACCATTTTTTTGTTCTTTATTAAAATGAAAAGGTTGATCGAAGAGTGTGGGGGATCTAAGAGTGTGGCAACCCAGTAGTCAGGATTACTTCGAATTATGACAATCTGAGGGTCATGTTGCAGGTAGTGCAGCAAGAAGGCACTCATGTGTCTTGCGCATCTTGGAGCCCCAAAATTATTTTCCGGGCTAGATGCAGCTAAAAATTATTATTAATTTTAAATCTGGTGGAGCTTAGTATAGATGGCCTAATAGAATCAGGACTGCACACTGCTACAAAGCCCACATTATTTTCCAGCCAAGATACAGATAAACATGATTAGTAATTTTAAATCTGGTGGAGCTTAGTATAGATGGCCTAATAGAATCAGTACTGCACACTGCTACAAAGCCCAAATTATTTTTCAACCAAGATACAGATAAACATGATTAGTAATTTTAAATCTGGTGGAGCTTAGTATAGATGGCCTAATAGAATCAGTACTGCACACTGCTACAAAGCCCGAATTATTTTCCAGCCAAGATACAGATAAACATGATTATTAATTTTCAATCTGGTGGAGCTTAGTATAGATGGCCTAATAGAATCAGTACTGCACACTGCTACAAAGCCCAAATAATTTTCCAGCCAAGATACAGATAAACATGATTAGTAATTTGAAAGCTTAAAATGGTTGGTGAGGTGATTTTAACCAATCATCAAGCTTTTACTCTCCCCAGGATGACACAGGGGTAGAAAAGTCGTTTCGGATCCATGATTTGTTCATCTTTATGAACGTGAGTCTGTCTACATTATCAGTGGAGAGCCGCGTGCGCTTATCTGTCAGCACACCACAAGCAGCGCTGAACACACGTTCAGACAGAACGCTGGCTGCGGGGCATGACAAGATCTCCAAGGCGTAAGTGGAGAGCTCCGGCCATTTATCCAGATTGGAAGCCCAAAAAGAGCAAGGGTCCAGTGACACAGTCATGGCTTCAATGTTTACTTGGAGATACTCCTGTACCATCGTCTCTAGGCGTTGACTATGTGTCAGACTTCTTGTTTCCTGTGGCCTTGCAAAGGATGGGCTAAAAAAGTGGTGAAATGATTCCGCAAAATTGATGTTACCAGCAGATACTGTGGTTCTGTTACGGTTTGAGTGCTGAACACTCGACGGTCCCACGGTTGGCAAGTTGGAACTGTGAGATTCACTACGTGCACCACTGGTGTTTTGTGGAAAAGAACATGTAAGATTCTGCAACAGTCTCTGCTGATACTCCTGCATGCGTGCATCCCTTTCTGTGGCAGGAATAATTTCTGCAAATTTACTTTTGTACCGGGGATCTAACAGTGTGGCAACCCAGTAGTCAGGATTATTTCTAATTCTCATAATTAGAGGGTCATGTTGCAGGTAGTGCAACAAGAAGGCACTCATGTGTGTTGCACATCCAGGAGCACCAAGTCCCTGTTGTGGTGGTGGCGAGGTAACAATCATGCTTCCTTCCTCTGTCCTCTCCCCCCAACCTCGCACAACAGAAATGTGATCAAGGTCTCCCTCATCTGATGAGTCTTCCATCTGTTCGTCCTCCACTTCTTCCTGGGCTCCTGCACCTTCCTCACTAGTTTGGCTGCTACCATGCGCCCTGGTAAAACCATCTCCCCCACCCTCACATGCCTGCCGCCTTGGTGCTGCCGACCGTCTGGACCTTGCAGATGTTAGCCCTTCCGCATACAACTCCTCCTATTCTACTTCCTCCACCTCCTCTTGTGCCACCACCTGACTCCGAATTCCGTTTAACATGTGCTCCAGCATGTAAATCACCGGAATAGTCATGCTGATAATGGCATCGTCAGCACTAAACATCTTTGTCTCAATTTCAAAACTGTGCAGAAAGGTGCATTGGTCCCTGATCTGAGACCACTCCTCCAGCGTGATTTGCCCCACCTCTGGATCTCGTTGGCCCAGGCTATACGTCAGAACGTATTGCACCAGGGCTTGTCGGTGCTGCCACAGTCGCTGCAACATGTGCAGAGTTGAATTCCACCGGGTAGGCACATCGCATTTTAGCCGGTGAAGTGGCAGGCCCAAAGACTTCTGTAGAGATGTAAGTCGCTGAGCTGCGGAATGCGAACGGCGGAAGTGAGCACACACCGACCGTGCCCTCTGCAGAAGGCCATCTAGTCCGGGATAGTGGCCTAAAAATTGCTGGACAACACGTGAGCCATACAAGGCATGTGTGTGACATTGCCCCGGCGAAGGGCCGCACCCAGGTTTGCAGCATTGTCGCACACGGCCTTCCCTGGTTGCAGGTCCAGTGGAGACAACCATTCATGAAATTGGTTCTCCAGAGCTGACCACAACTCCTCAGCTGTGTGACTCACATTTCCCATCGTGCGGGTAACTGGCCTCTAGTGGCCCTAGTGGACCTACGGAGCTGACTGTCTAGCCCCGAACTACAGGGTGTAGGAACTGTCAAGGGTAAACTGGGCAGCTGTCCACGGGCCCTTTGGCTCACTAGAGGCATGGCAGGTTCACTATAAGCAGAGGGTTGATCCTCCTGGTCTGATGGTGTGGGGTCTTCTGCCTCCTGGACCGGCTGTTCTTCCAGCTCTACCTGTTGCTCCGTAGGTGCTTGGGATGCTGGTTGGAGGAAGGTGAGTACGGGTACCACAACTGCGCCATTGACTTGAGTCCAAGACCGAGGGAAGTCTCCGAGCACAGTACTAACCATATCTTCCCTTTCCTCTACGGGTCGAGGGTCTTCTTGTTCCTCTTCAGGGTTCCGTAGCTGTTCGGGACACTTCTTCAGGTGATCCCGGGATACAATGGTTGTGGTTTCCCCTCCGTCTTTACTGATGGTACAGACCTTTGCGTTGTCGTGGCTTGAGGGCAGTACGATGTACGGGTCCTTCTCCCACTGGTCGTCCAACTTGTGGAGCCGCCTTTTCCTCTTCAAGACCTGCTCTCCGGGTACCAGGGGAACAGCGGGAGCATACTGGTTGTAAGTTTTCTCTTGTCTTTCCCTAGCTTGACAGAGACTTCGCTCCACGCTCTCCTGTACTTTCCGGTACTGCTGCTGCCTCTCTGTGTCCCAGTCTGCTTCTGGTGAAGTGTCCTCGGGTGTCAGGACTCCCATCTCCAGGTCAACAGGTAGCTTACCAGGTCTTGCCCTCATCAGGTAAACCGGGGTACAGTTGGTGGAACCTACCGGGATGTGGTTGTATAGGTCCACTAGGTCGGGCAGCCTCTCAGGCCACAGACTGCGTTCTTCCAGGGGCAATGTTTTCAGAAGATCTATCACCACCTGGTTCATTTTCTCACAAAGTCCATTAGTTTGCGGATGATAGGGTGTCGTCCTTATCTTCCGGCAGCCATACAGAGTGCAGAATTCTTGGAAGACCTCCGCTTCAAAGGCAGGTTCCTGGTCTGTCAACACTTGGTCCGGGTACCCGTGTGGACGGCAGAAATGCTGCTGGAAGGCTCTAGCTGCTGTTCGAGCTGTTAAGTCCTTGACGGGGACGACAACCAAGAACCGGGAGTAGTGATCCACGATGGTTAGTGCGTAGACGTAGCCACTTCTGCTTGGGGTCAGTTTTACATGATCCAAGGCTACCAGTTCCAACAGCTGCCCGGTGACGATGGACTGCAGGGGAGTCTTCTGGCTGGCACGGTCCTTCCTTCTTAGGTTGCACGGGCCACAGTCTCTGCACCACCTCTCGATGGTTCCCCTCATGCCTACCCAGTGGAACCGCCCGCGCAGCAGGAACTCCAGCTTCTTCCATCCGAAGTGTCCAGCCCCGTCGTGGTATGCCTCCATCACCACGGCTGCGTCTCTTCGTGGCACCACTACTTGCCAGATTAGTTCATGCGTCCGGGAGTTAACCATTCGGCGGCACAACTTCCCCTTATAAAGGAACAGTCGACTCTTCTCAGCCCACAGTTGCTTGGCTTCCTCCGGAGCGTCTGGGTCAAGGCGAGCCTCTGGCCGAGTCAGCATCTCCTTCACCAGTCAGACGGCAGGGTCACTGTCTTGCGTTTCCGCCCAGTTGTAGTGAGGCAAGGGATTAAACGTAGCAGCTTGCTTACTCCCTACCCGGTGGGAATACTGGATAGTCCCATGACGGTGGAACGCGGGGAGTTCGACTTCTTCCAGTCCCTCTGGATCTTCTCCTACGTCCGGTAGGTTTGGCATCCTGGACAGGGCGTCCGCGTTGGTATTGGAGCGTCCTGCCCGGTATTTGATTGTGAACTCGTAGTTGGACAGACGGGCCATCCATCTCTGCTCTAGGGCACCGAGTCTTGCTGTGTCCAGGTGTGTCAACGGGTTGTTATCCGTGTACACGGTGAACCGGGAGGAAGCGAGGTAGTGCTTAAAGCATTCAGTGACTGCCCACACCACTGCCAGGAACTCTAGCTTAAATGAGCTGTAATTCTCAGGGTTTCTCTCGGTGGGTCGCAGTTTTCGGCTGGCGTAAGCGATTACTCGTTCTTTCCCCTGCTGGATCTGGGACAGCACGGCTCCTAGCCCGATGTTACTTGCGTCGGTGTAGAGGATAAAGGGCTGGCTGTAATCAGGGTACGCCAGGATTTCATCCCCCGTGAGGGCCATCTTCAGCTGGCGGAAGGACTCTTCTTCTAACTTCTCCCATCTGAAGGGTGGCTTCTGGTTCTTGGCCTTCCGGGACTGGCCTATCAGGAGGTCCTGCATAGGAGCTGCCTTTTTGGTGAAACCGGGGATGAATCTGCGGTAATAGCCTACCAACCCGAGGAACTACGTCTCTGTCCAGGAAGGAGCAACCTGACATCGTCGTCACTAGCATCCTCCTCCACCTCCTGCTGACCTCATCTCTTGGCTGACTGTGGGTTGACAGTAAGTGGGATCTCCAACCTCATCATCATCACCCTGTGTGTTATCAAACCCATCGTCCTCATAGCCAACCTGTTCCTGCCCTGACAAAAAACTAAAGTTGTCGCTCCAATCAGGTATTTGAGTCTCATCATCGTCTTCTTCATTGTCTCCACCAACAGGAGTTACAGTTTGGGAATGAGGGTCTACATTATGGTCAGAACCTTCTGCGTCTGGTCCTGGATCCGACTCATAAAGATTCTGGGCATCAGTGCAGATCATTTCCTCGTCTGGATTCACAGAAGCTCTGGAGCCGACCTCTGATTCCCTGGCTATAGTATGAGTAAACAGCTCTGCAGACTCAACCATCTGTTCTACCCCATACTCAGACGGGCAGCTTGAGATTTGGGAGCTGTGAGGAAGCAAGTGCGATTGGGGTGACACCTCTGAGGACTGGAGTATTTGTGATGTTGAAGTTGAGGTGGAGGAGAGCCCACTTAAAGGAGCACTTGATATCCGTTGAAGCAGCTGCTGTTTTTGTGCCTCATCTGGAATTTTTAGCGATTGGCGTGGCCGTAAAAAAGGGATCTTATCACATTGTCCACTAAAAGAAGTAGACATTTTAGTTTGGCTGGAAGATGGTCTTTCTTCTGCAGATGTTACAGTTGCTTTAACACCTACCCCACGGACACAACCTTTTTTCCCCTTCCCAACACGCCTATTCCCCTTTCCACCAGCAGCAGGCCTTTTTCCACTCATTTTGGTGGTTAACTAATTCACAACTCTGGAGTTGTTTGCGCAAAAAAACAATGGATGGGAACCGAGCAGAGCTGAGTGGCCAAACTGTGGTATTAGGCCAAAAGTATTGGCTGAGTTAGATGCAGATAAAAATAATATTGAATTTGCAACCTGATGGAGGTCAGTATAGATGGACTAAAAGAACAAGTCCCACACACTGCTACAAGCTGAAATATTTTTTCAGACCTAGATGCAGAAAAAAATTAGATTGAATTTGCAACCTGGTGGAGGTTAGTATAGATGGACTAATAGAACAAGTCCCACACACTGCTACAAGCTGAAATATTTTTTTCAGAGCTAGATGCAGAAAAAAATTATGTTGAATTTGCAACCTGATGGAGGTCAGTATAGATGGACTAATAGAGAAAGTCCCACACACTGCTACAAGCTGAAATATTTTTTCAGAGCTAGATGCAGATAAAAATTATTTTTAATTTGCAACCTGATGGAGGTCAGTATAGATGGACTAATAGACCAAGTCCCACACACTGCTAGAAGCCCAAATATTTTTTCAGAGCTAGATGCAGAAAAAAATTATATTGAATTTGCAACCTGGTGGAGGTCAGTATAGATGGACTAATAGACCAAGTCCCACACACTGCTAGAAGCCCAAATATTTTTTCATAGCTAGATGCAGATAAAAATTATTTTTAATTTGCAACCTGATGGAGGTCAGTATAGATGGACTAATACACCAAGTCCCACACACTGCTAGAAGTCCAAATATTTTTTCAGAGCTAGATGCAGAAAAAAATTATATTGAATTTGCAACCTGATGGAGGTCAGTATAGATGGACTAATAGACCAAGTCCCACACACTGCTAGAAGCCCAAATATTTTTTCAGAGCTAGATGCAGAAAAAAATTATATTCAATTTGCAACCTGATGGAGGTCAGTATAGATGGACTAATAGAACAAGTCCCGCACACTGCTAGAAGCCCAAATATTTTTTCAGACCTAGATGCAGAAAAAAATTATATTCAATTTGCAACCTTGTGGAGGTTAGTATAGATGGACTAATAGAATGATGCTATGCCCAAAAGGTTTTACTTCACTAGGTGCAGTAAAAAAATTGGTATTCTATACACAGGTGGTGTAGCTTGCAACACCGATAGGCTACTCCACTGACTAACACACTCTGCAATAGGCCAAAAAGGATTTGCTTTGCTAGATTTAGCCAAATGCTGTGAAAAAAAACTTGCACAGCACTGGCACAGACCTGCCTGGCAAAAACTGATAGGAACTGATGTAACTTAGTTCTGAAAAGGACTGCAATTACAATTAGTCTTTACTCCCCACCTATCTATTTAAGAGCACAGACCTGCCTGATAAAAGTCGTAGGAAATGCTGTAACCTAGTCCTTAAAAGGCCTGCAATCACAACTCTTCCCTACTCCCAAGCTATCTGTAGATTTGTGTGAAAATTGGCTTGAAATTAACAAGGTATAGCGCACACAGCAACAGCGGTGCCGTCTAACACGCAGCTGCAGCAGTGAGAAAATGGTGGCGACGGGGAAAATGGCTGGGTCTTATAGGGCAAGGACATGTGACATACACTGCCAATCACACATGCCCTTGCTTGTGTGAAAAAAAGCAGTTCGCTCCGTGTGTGCGCTGCTGATAGGCTGACAGATTGCACCTCCCCACTGTAAATGCGGGAAAGAGAAAAAAAAATGGAGATCTTCATTATTCCTGCAGAGATCCATCCCCTGCCCCTCCCCCCGCCCCGCTGTACACTCAAACTGCGTATTAACATTAATTTTCAGCATTACTGAGAAAAAAATCCAGTTATGATTTTGGTGCACGAACAGTTATCGAACATGACCTCGAACAGCCGAATTTTTTTCAAATCGTTCGTGTTCTCCGAACGGCTCGAACACCGCCCAAAACAGCTCGAATTTGAGATGGGCGACCAGTTCGAGTTGAACACCGCTCAACTCTAGTAGTAATACCATTGCTGCAATACCACCAGCTTCAGAGGACTGTTCCGCAGCGGCAGCCCCTTTTGCCGCACTCCAGAGGTGGCGTAGTCGGATTATTATAAAACCCATATTTACAAATTACCCTTGGATTGACCGCCCTGGGTCACGGACCGGGTCACCGCCACAGTGACTACAACCCCCAGCATCTACCGGCCCGGCTCCAGGTACCCCACTGCCCAGGGGGCGCGTCAACTTCATAGGTCCCTGATCTGAGACCACTCCTCCAGCGTGATTTTCCCCACCTCTGGATCTCGTTGGCCCAGGCTATACGTCAGAACGTATTGCACCAGGGCTTGTCGGTGCTGCTGACGTGCCCCTGGACCTGTGTCGCGCTGCGTTGCGCACGCGGGAGCTTACCCGGAGCCGGATCTCTTGAGGGTTGTAGTCTCGTGGCGGTGATCCGGTCCGTGCCCAGGGAGTCAGACTAAGTGGCGCTGTATTAGCGGTAGATGTTGGACGACTACGCCACCCGTTGAGTACAGCTAAGGAGCTGCTGCTGCAGGGCAGACCGCTGAGGCCGGTGGTAGGATTGTGCAGCGTGATAGTATAACCCCCAACGGGAGGGGTATGGCCTCAGGGCAGCCGACGTGGATGATGGGGGTAGCAGGAACCACTCGGAGACGGTACGATGTAGTTCAGGGTCTTTACTGGTGACAAAGATAGACCCTCCCGGAGTACTGGCTAGCGATTGGGGCCTGGTCAGTCCTTGAGCAGATGGGATCTCCCCTGGCCAGGCTGAGTTGTAGGCCTCCCAAACTAACGATACTCTTCCGGCTACCTTGCTAGAGGCGGGTATAAGTAGCCCACGTCCCTGAGTGTACCGTGTGTTGCTCACCCGTATGGCCGGTGACTCGGGGCCTTCTAGTAGCTTCCACTCCATGACGGCGGTGCTGGTCCCACGCGTGTGACCGTGCCTTCGGGTTTCTGGGCCAGAGGACCTGCAATCCCCTGCCGGTCGGTTTCTGCTGCTGGATAGGAGTTAGTCCCCACAGCCTCGGACTCCGGGTCCGGTGATAACTTCTCAGTCAGGGCGAGCTCTGCAGCTGCCAGCCCCTGACTCCTTGTAGCACTGCTCCCACAGAGCTCCTGATGTTCTTTTCCTATATCTGCTTCTCTGTCTCTACTTCTTCTCTACTTCCTAACCCTGCCTCAGCCCTAGTTTATATAGGGGAAGTTCTTCCCCTCCCAGGACTGGGCAGGAGGTGTGGCATGCATAGGATCCCTGACCAAGAGACCTCCCACCTGCTCTCAGACATAACATTGCTGTTACTGTGGAAACCAGACCCCTGGGGTGCCACACTGCCACAGTCGCTGCAACATGTGCAGAGTTGAATTCCACCGTGTCGGCACATCGCATTTCAGCCGGTGGAGTGGCAGGCCCAACGACTTCTGTAGAGATGTAAGTCGTTGAGCTGTGGGATGCGAATGGTGGAAGTGAGCACACAGCGACCGTGCCGTCTGCAGAAGGCCATCTAGTCTGGGATAGTGGGCTAAAAATTGATGGACAACCAGGTTCAACATGTGAGCCATACAAGGCACGTGTGTGACATTGCCCCGGCGAAGGGCCGCACCCAGGTTTGCAGCATTGTCGCACACGGCCTTCCCTGGTTGCAGGTCCAGTGGAGACAACCATTCATGAAACTGGGTCTCCAGAGCTGACCACAACTCCTCAGCTGTGTGACTCACATTTCCCACACATTTCAAAGTAAACACTGATGCCGTTGAGCCCTGCTGCCAGCATAGTAAGGAGGTGTGCAGGATTCTTTCTGCGCAGTTAGAAAGCAGGTGGCATTACCAGACAGGCTTTGGGTGCAGGTGGAGGACCGAGAGGAGGTTGAGGAGGCAGAAGCAGTGGAGGAACTTCGAGATAAAGAGGATTGATGCACAACTCATGGGGACTTGGACAGCAGCCCCTTGTCCTGCTGTCACCATAGTTACCCAGTGCCCAGTCAGCGACATGTAACGCCCCTGTCCATGCCTACTCGTCCAAGTGTCTGTGGTGAAATGCACCCTGTCACACACAGAGTTTCTCAAAGAAGCGGTGATGTTGTGTGCGACATGCTGGTGGAGAGCAGGCACACCTTTCTTTGAGAAGTAGTGCCGACTGGGCATCTTGTACTGGGGCACTGCGACAGACATAAGGTCTCGAAAATCCTCTGTGTCCTCCAGGCGGAAAGGCAGCATTTCTGTAGCCAAGAGCTTGCAGATGGTGAAATTCAACCTCTTAGCTTTGTCATGGCTTGGAGGAAATGGTCTTTTACTTTTCCACATCTGAGGGACCGAGGGCTGGCTGTTGTGCTTAGACGGGGTTGAGTAGGGTGTCCCCGGCAAACTGCCGGTCTGTGAGGAAGATGCAGTCGGACATGTTAGGTTGCCTTGATCCAAAGGTGGTGCTCTCGATGTCGGAGAGCGCTCTACACCAGCAGGTGTTTCCACTTCCCAATGAACTGACGACCTGCCAATCACACTGGCTGTTGCGGGTAAAGAGGTGGCAGGTCTGCATCCAAAAACATGTGTGACTGCTGTCCCCCCCAGTCACAGAGGATGAAGAGGCTGCGGATGCACAAGATGGGGCAGACAGTGGTTGGCCCGGCCCGCTAGGCCGCATTGTAGCACAGTGAGCTTCCCACTGCAACTTATGCTTCATATCCAAGTGACGGTACATGCATGAAGTACTCAAACTATGGATTTTTTGGCCTCTACTTAGCTTTTGGTGACAAATATTACAGATAACACGAGTTGGGTCATCCTTATCGATCTGAAAAAATGCCCAGTCTATGCAAGGCTTAGAGCCCATGCGACCTGAAGAGCCACTACGACTTGTGGTCAGAGGCAGAGTTGTGGTTGAGGATGCAGTTGTTGCTTCCAGTACTCCGTCTCTGTCCGGGAAGGCGCAACCTAACCTCATCGTCAATAGCATCTGTGACGCCCCGCTGCGCTTGCTATCACACATCCTAGAAGAGTGCATTGATGGAACCCTCCACAAGAGGCCCCCATAAACATTCTCACATCTCCACCCTCCACCTCAGACCACCAGAGGGAGCCCGTTAGGGATATAAATAGGGAAGGTGGAGCTAGGCAGTTCAGTTCCTCTGAAGAGTTCCTGCAGTAGAGAAGCCTAAGAGAGTTCAGTCTGCAGTGGAGCTCAGTCTAGTCTAGAGAACTCAGTTAATAGTTCAGCAGTGGAGCACGAGGCTCCTGCTAGCTAGATTCAGGGAGCCCAGTTAGAGCTTATGGTGTGCCGGCGCCATAAGATCGGTGAAGCGCGGCAAGCTGCCGTTAGTGTGTATAGCCTAGTGAGGGCCCGAGTAGGCCGAAGGCGAGTGGCGAGTTAGTACATAAGGTGCAGAGGAGCTTAACCAGCTCATCCCGAAGAATTTACCGGACACCGGATCCGAGCTTACCGGGATCTCTATGACCCAGTAAGGCATAACCGGAATCCCTGGAGAACTATAAGTCCCAGGATCGCTAAGGTGCTGATACATAACAGAGCCAGGAGACGCTTAGGCCCCACATACTGGGAGTGTGAACTCCAAGAGAAGGCCCTACCACAAGGTCAGCCAGCGCAGGACAGAGACAAAGTTAGGCCTAGCTCCAGGCAGGTCAGAAACTTACTACGCAGAGGCAAGAAACAGGAGGCCCTACTCCCGCTCATTGGGGAGGATCCTGATATGCACCCTTCACCCTACAGTGCTCCGGGATGTGCCTGAATTTCCACCAGTAAAAGGTACTGAAGTAACTACCGTGTCCGTTCCTGTTCTTGCTCTGACCCAGCTGGGTCTTGCCTGTCCTGCATTCCCCCTGCATACGCTGCCCTGAGACCTAGCTCCATATGTGAGGAGCTATACCATCGAGCTGCCTTATCACGGGCCTCAGTGGACTGCTGCAAAGCTGGTGCTTCTCACCAGATACCACAGGTGGTGTCACGAACTCTTATAAAATTAACAATTATCCACCCTTTTAAAGAGTGACCCCAGGGTACGGGCCAGGGAGCCGACCACCGCGACATCCCCAAGGCCAGGCAAAGGCCCGGGTACCGAGTTATCCC
This sequence comes from Phyllobates terribilis, assembly GCF_046119375.1. Taxonomy (NCBI): domain Eukaryota; kingdom Metazoa; phylum Chordata; class Amphibia; order Anura; family Dendrobatidae; genus Phyllobates; species Phyllobates terribilis. Next base: position 730,549,225 of record NW_027362763.1, on the reverse strand, counting down.
CATCCCCTGGGCTAGTCACATCCTCCTCCACCTCCTCTGCTGACCTCATCGACTAGCTGACTGTGGGTTGACAGTAAGTGGGATCTCCAACCTCGTCATCATCACCCTGTGTGTTCTCACACCCGTCGTCCTCAGAGCCAACCTCTTCCTGCCCTGACCGAAAAGTCAAGTTGTCGCTCCAATCAGGTATTTGAGTCTCATCATTGTCTTCATCATTGTCTCCACCAACAGGAGTTACAGTTTGGGAACGAGGGTCTACATTATGCTCAGAACCTTCTTCATCTGGTCCTGGATCCGACTTATAAAGATTCTGGGCATCAGTGCAGATCATTTCCTCGTCTGGATTAACAGAAGCTCTGGAGCAGACCTCCGTTTCCCAGGCTATAGTATGAGTAAACAGCTGTGCAGACTCAACCATCTGTGTTACCCCATACTCAGATGGGCAGCTGGAGACTTGGGGGCTGTGAGGAAGCAAGTGCGATTGGGGTGACACCTCTGAGGACTGGAGTATTTGTGATGTTGAAGTTGAGGTGGAGGAGAGCCCACTTGAAGGAGCACTTGATATCCGTTGAAGCACCTGCTGTTTTTGTGCCTCATCTGGAATTTGTAGCGATGGGCGTGTCCGTAAGAAAGGGATCGTATCACATTGTCCACGAAAAGAAGTCGACATCTTAGTTTGGCTGGAAGATGGTCTTTCTTCTGCAGATGTTACTCCCCCCCCCACCGCGGGCTATAAAAGGGTCCCCTAGACCCCTACCCCAAGCTTTTTAAGAGAATAATATATGGCGTGCCAGGAGACTCTATGGAATGCTTTCTCAGCATCCAACGAGAGTATCTAATTACAAATTTTTAACTGCATCTAGCCCAGGAAATACTTTGTGCCTAGTAGCAGTGTCTGCTAGTCAGCGGATTATCCCAGCTGTTAAGCAAGCTACACCACCTGTAGTTTGGACACTTAATTTTTTCAAAGGAAATGCTTCGGAGCCCCGGGATACTCAGTGAAGAGCATCAGGAGGCACCCCAAGGCATAGGGGCTGGGACTGGCGGTTGGACGCCCTGCGGTGGACCGCCGAGCTCGATCCTTATGAAAGCTTTTTAAATGCAGCAGCTTTAGTGGACGCTACTGGAGCTGGAATTACGCGGCTGCTGGCATGAGACTTGCCCTCCAATAGATCCTTGTAAAAGGATTTAAAGTGTATTCATTCAAATTAGAGAGACAATCTAAATTAAAAAGCTTAGACCTGCCTCCACCACAGGGGGGCTCGCTCGACTCACCAGCGGACAGGCACCAGTATTGGGAGAGGGGGGCTCGCCGTCAGGGTCCACCGCGGCTCTGGCACAAACCCGGCGACACGGAGGTGGCACGGGCAGGAACGGACTGGCCGTGTCGGGTTCGCACTTTTTTGGTTTTAGAAGGGCATGACATGCCTATATCTGTGTCTCCCCCTCCTTTTACTCCTCCACCTCTTTTCTTTTCGCATGACTATATGTACTTGTCACTTTTCCATGTGTTAGTTATGTCTTCTGAGCAGTTTGTAAGCTTTTGGACACCTTTGAAAGTGTTTTCTATGTGTTTCTATGTGTTTTTGTTTGCCTGCCATTGGTTTTAACGGTGTTCGAAGGTGTTCGTCGAACAGTTCGACGAACAGTTCGGCGAACATACGGGTGTTCGACGAACCGAACCGAACTCGAACCCTACGGGGGTGGCTCAACACTAGTGACAGGCAGGTAACAGGTGAGCGCTCCAGGTGAGCAGGCTGGCAGGCTCGGCAGGTAACGGGCAGATAACAGGCTGGCAGGCAGGACGAGGAGTCAGGCTAGCAGCGGGACCTGAGGGCTGAAGCAGAGAACAGAAACTGTGCAACAGCTTTGCTCGGGCACCTCCATTTTGGAGGAGGTACCCTATATATGGGAAGACCCTCGGCTATTGGCCGGGGACTCCTTAGGACGACGCGCGCAGCCCCTCTAAGAGGGGGGGAGCGCGCACGCGGCCTAAGCACAGTGCCCGGGGGACTGCGCGCGCAGACAGCAGGCTGAGAAGGAGAGCGGGGAGCATGGTGAGAGGGACGGCGTCTCTGCCCGGCAGGAGGCAGAGACGCCGAAGCTACAGGGCTGCGCGCGCCGACAGCAGGCTGGGAAGGAGAGCGGGGAGCGAGGAGGTGAGAGGGATGGCGTCTCTGCCTGGAAGAAGGCAGAGACGCCGATGCTAACGAGAGATTCCGCAGCCGGATTGTCCACCGAGGTGGAGACGGGAAATGGGATCCGAGGATGCTGACCGAAGACTACAAAAAACGGGGATTTGGAGGAAGATTCGCTCTCGTGATTATTGTAAGAGAATTCGGCCCATGGCAGGAGATCCACCCAGTCTGAATGGTGGGCATTAACGAAGTGCCGGAGGTAACTGGTCAGGATCTGATTGATCCGCTCCACTTGACCATTGGACTGTGGGTGGTATGCGGAGGAGAAGTCCAGGGTGACGTCTAGCAGCTTACATGAGGCTCTCCAGAAGCGTGAGGTGAACTGAACCCCATGATCCGACACGATGTGGAGGGGCAGGCCATCCTCTGGGATTAGTGCCCTTACGGGTGAGCGCAGAGATTGGGGCAGTCCGGGAAGAGAAGTGCGGTATGAAGAGGCGGTAGTAGTTGGCGAAGCCCAGGAACCGCTGAATAGCCTTCAACCCCTCTGGTCGAGGCCACTTCTCGATGGCAGACAGTTTCTCAGGATCCATTCGTAGGCCGGTCTGAGAAATTATGTAGCCCAAAAACGGAAGCGAGGTCTGCTCAAAGAGGCACTTCTCATATTTAGCGTAGAGGTGGTTCTGCCTGAGCCTGAGCAGAACCTGACGAACATCCCTCCAGTGTGTGGGGAGATCCGGAGAGAAGACCAAGATGTCGTCCAGGTACACCACTATGCAGGAGTAGAGAAGGTCCCAGAAGATGTCATTGACCAACTCTTGAAAGACGGCGGGAGCATTACATAGACCGAAGGGCATTACCAGGTATTCATAGTGGCCGTCCCGGGTGTTGAATGCCGTCTTCCATTCATCCCCCTGACGGATACGGACCAGGTTATACGCCCCATGGAGGTCCAGCTTGGTGAAGATTCTAGCCCCCCTCAGACGGTCAAATAATTCCGGAATGAGCGGAAGGGGGTATTTATTCTTCACCGTGATCTCGTTAAGGCCTCTATAGTCTATACAGGGATGGAGTGAGCCGTCCTTCTTTTTGACGAAGAAGAAGCCTGCTCCCGCCGGGGAAGTAGATTTCCGGATGAATCCCCGGGCCAGATTCTCCTCAATATATTCTGACATGGATCGGGTCTCAGCAGCGGACAAAGGGTAAATGTGCCCACGGGGAGGAGTAGCGCCGGGCATCAGGTCGATCGGGCAGTCGTATGGTCTATGAGGGGGTAATGTCTCTGCCTCCTTTTTATTAAAGACGTCCGCATACGACCAATAAGGAGCCGGAAGACCAGGTAGATTGGCTGGAGTAGGAGAAGGACGGACAGGATGGACGGGAACTAAACAAGTCTTATGGCAGTCCTGTCCCCAGCGAAGGACCTCTCCGGTCTGCCAATCAAGCACGGGTGCATGTCTCTGAAGCCAAGGTAGGCCTAGTAAGAGGGCGTGAGAGAGTCCAGGCAGAACATGAAAGAAGATGCTCTCAGAGTGCAGCATTCCCACCTGCAGGGTTATGGATTCGGTGATGAGTTGGATGGGATGTGGTAAGAGGCCCCCATCCACGGCAGCGACAGATAAGGGTACAGCTAGAGGTTTAGTGGGAATGCAGTATTTCTCCACCAGAGACTGAGAAATGAGATTTCCGGCAGCTCCAGAGTCAAGTTGGGCTAGTTCAAAATAACGGTTCTCCCCGCAGATGATAGAGACCGACAGCAACAGAGATGGAGAGGGTTTACTCTTGTCTAGGACGACCTCTCCGAGCGGTCCTAGACACTGGAGTTTCCCGGCCTCTCCGGGCAGGAACGGATCAGGTGCTCCTTACTGCCACAATAGAAGCAGCTCCCCTCGGCTCGGCGTGACTCTTGGCAAGATTTGACCATCTTAGTCTGGTCGATCTGCATGGGCTAGGGAGAGTGCGCCCAGGGAGTGACAGAAGAGGAGACAGGTCTCTGGAAAGTAGGAGCAAGGTGGGGAAACCTTCTCTCACGGGTGGTCTCTTTGGTGCGCTCTTGAAACCGGATGTCAATCCAGGTAGCCAGCGACACCAGGTCATCCAGGGTGGTAGGAATGTCCCGACTGGCGAGCTCGTCTTTAATCCGATCGGAAAGGCCCTCCCAGAAGACGGACACCAGGGCCTCGTTATCCCAGGCAAGCTCAGAAGCGAGGGTGCGGAACCGTATGGCATATTGGCCCACGGTGAGACTTCCTTGGTGGAGACATAGCAGAGAGGAGGCTGATGAGGTCTTACGTCCCGGTTAATTGAAGACTCTCCGGAAAGCAGTGAGGAAAGACGACAGGTCGGACACCAGGGGGTCCCCTTTCTCCCACAGGGGGTTAAGCCATGCCAGTGCCTCCCCAGTGAGATGGGACATGATGAATGCCACTTTGGCCCGGTTGGAGATAAACTGATGAGGCAAGAGTTCAAAGTGCAGGGTGCACTGGTTTATGAAGCCCCGAGCTAGAGCGGGGTTGCCTCCGAAACGAGGGGGTGCAGAAAGCCGGGGTCCGGGGCAGGATGCCATGGTATTGGTGGGCAGCGGCGCTGCCGGAGTGCGAGTCGTGCGGCTAGCGGTCGTTACTGGTGGAGCAGTCAGTGTGTCCAGGCAGAAGTTGACACTCCGCAGGTGGTTCAAGATGGATTCCTGTTGGGATCTCTGACGGGAGACTTCGTGGTATAGGTCAGAGAGCGAGGGAGCTTGGGTGCAACCGGGTTCCATGGCCCGAGCAAGCTGTTACGGGTCCGGGTGGTGGAACATCTGTGCCGAAGTGCAAGGAGGGACCCAGAGGGGCGTGACTAAGTATCAACCTGAACCGACCCTGGTCGGACACCAGCAAACGACACCGTGACCAGGGAGGATCCGGGCTGAGGGACCAGGTGCTACTCTGGGGACGACCTTGTAAGAGAGCAGGTGGCTCCCACGGGTCAGATGGCTGGGACTGACCGGTATGACGGATGGACACGGCAAGCAGACAGAAGTCTCTGGTAGCTGACAGGTGGTCACGGTACGTGACAGCAGAGCAGGTAGTAGTCTCTAGGTTTACCGGGCAGGTGGTCACAGCAAGTGACGGCAGAGCCTCCAGGCAGGCTGGCAGGAAACAGGCGGGCGCTCCCAGGTGAGCGGGCAGACCGACAAGGCAGGTAACAGGCAGGTAACAGGTGGGCGCTCCCAGGTGAGCGGCCTGACGGACACAGCAGGTAACAGGCGGGTGCTCCCAGGTGAGCGGTATGACAGACACAGCAGGTAACAGGTGAGCGCTCCCAGGTGAGCGGGCTGACGGACTCTGCAGGTAACAGATGGATGCTCCCAGGTGAGCGGACAGACAGACAGGGCAGGTAACAGGCGGATGCTCCCAGGTGAGCGGACTGGCAGACAGGGCAGGTAACAGGCAGGTAACAGGTGAGAGCTCCAGGTGAGCAGGCTGGCAGGCTCGGCAGGTAACAGGCAGATAAAAGGCTGGCAGGCAGGACGAGGAGTCAGGCTAGCAGCGGGACCTGAGGGCTGAAGCAGAGAACAGAAACTGTGCAACAACTTTGCTCGGGCACCTCTATTTTGGAGGAGGTGCCCTATATATGGGAGGACCCTCGGCTATTGGCCGTGGACTCCTTAGGACGACGCTCGCGGATCCTTTAAGAGGGGGGGAGCGTGCACGCGCCCTAAGCACAGTACCCGGGGGACTGCGCGAGCAGACTGCAGGCTGAGAAGGAGAGCGGGGAGCGTGGTGAGAGGGACGGCGTCTCTGCCCGGCAGGAGGCAGAGACGCCGAAGCTACAGGGCTGCGCGCGCCGACAGCAGGCTGGGATGGAGAGCGGGGAGCGAGGAGGTGAGAGGGACGGCGTCTCTGCCTGGAAGAAGGCTGAGACGCCGATGCTACACTTTCTGTGTACACTTTATATTGACCGGAAGCTGCTAATCGGTGTGGGTGTAGCCGGACTAGGAGGCATAAATCACCTAGTCCAGCACAGATAATCTCCTGCTGATTAATCACTAATTTTATTGAAACAGCAAATTTTATTGAAACAGTAAATTTGAATACTTTATAACAACAGCTTATAGGTGTATAGCTGTATAGGTGCTCCATCCCTATGCCATACAGGTGGTCAGAGTAAAAAAAGTGAAAGTCCCATAGTGGGACAAAGTATAAAAGTAAAAAAAAGTGTTAGAAAATGAAAAAAAAAAAATAATAATTGTAAAAATATTTTAAAAAAATAATCCCCGAAAAATAAAAATATACAGTGCATTGTGACAGCATTTAGCCCCCTTGAACTTTTCTACCTTTTGCCACATTTCTGGCTTCAAACATAAAGATATAAAATTCTAATTTTTGGGTTGAAGAATCAACAACAAGTGGGACACAATCGTGAAGTGGAACGAAATTTACTGGATATTTTAAACTTTTTTAACAAATTCAAAACTGAAAAGTGGGGCATGCAATATTATTTGGCCCCTTTACTTTCAGTGCAGCAAACTCACTCCAGAAGTTCAGTGAGGATCTCTGAATGATCCAATGTTGTCCTAAATGACTTGATAAATAGAATCCACCTGTGTGTAATCAAGTCTCCGTATAAATGCACCTGCTCTGTGATAGTCTCAGGGTTCTGTTTCAAGTGCAGAGAGCATCATGAAGACCAAGGAACACACCAGGCAGGTCCAAGATACTGTTGTGGGGAAGTTTAAAGCCGGATTTGGATACAAAAAGATTTCCCAAGTTTTAAACATCTCAAGGAGCACTGTGCAAGCGATCATATTGAAATGAAAGGCGTATCAGACCACTCCAAATCTACCAAGACCCGGACGTCTCTCTAAACTTTCATCTCGAACAAGGAGAAGACTGATCAGAGATGCAGCCAAAAGGCCCATGATCACTCTGGATGATCTGCAGAGATCTACAGCTGAGGTGGGAGAGTCTGTCCATAGGACAATAATCAGTCGTACACTGCACAAATCTGGCCTTTATGGAAGAGTGGCAAGCGGAAAGCCATTTTTCAAAGATATCCATAAAAAGTCTCGTTTGAAGTTTGCTACAAGCCACCTGGGAGATACACCAAACATGTGGAATAAGGTGCTCTGGTCAGATGAAACCAAAATCGAACTTTGTGGCCACAATGCAAAACTATATGTTTGGCGTAAAAGCAACAAAGCTCATCAGCCTCAAAACACCATCCCCACTGTCAAACATGGTGGTGGCAGCATCATGGTTTGGGCTTGCTTTTCTTCAGCGGGGACAGGGAAGATGGTTAAAATTGATGGGAAGATTGACGGAGCCAAATACAGGACCATTCTGGAAGAAAACCTGTTGGAGTCTGCAAAAGACCAGAGACTGGGACGGAGATTTATCTTCCAACAAGACGATGATCCCAAACATAAAGCAAAATCTACAATGGAATGGCCAAGTCAAAGTCCAGACCTGAATCCAATCGAGAATCTGTGGAAAGAGCTGAAAACTGCTGTTCACAAACGCCCTCCATCCAACCTCAATGAGCTCGAGCTGTTTTGCAAGGAAGAATGGGCAAGAATTTCAGCCTCTCGATGTGCAAAACTGATAGAGACATACCCCAAGCGACTTGCAGCTGTAATCGCAGCAAAAGGTGGCGCTACAAAGTATTAACTCAAGGGGGCCGAATAACATTGCATGCCCCACTTTTCAGTTTTTAATTTGTTAAAAAAGTTTAAAATATCCAATAAATTTCGTTCCACTTCATGATTGTGTCCCACTTGTTGATTCTTCCCAAAAAAATTAGAATTTTATATCTTTAAGTTTGAAGCCAGAAATGTGTCAAAAGGTAGAAAAGTTCAAGGGCGCCAAATACTTTCACAATGCACTTTAATGTACCCATCAATAAATATTATGAAAAAATAAATAAATAAAAGTACACATATTTGGTATCGCCGCGTCCGGAACAACCTGACCTATAAAACTGTCCCACTAGTTAACTCCTTTAGTGAACACGGTAAAAAATAAAAATAAAAAACTAAGCAAAAAACGATGCTTTATTATCATACCGCCAAACAAAAAATGGAATAAAACGCGATCAAAAAGACGAATATAAATAAAAATGTTACAGCTGAAAACATCATCTTGTCCTGAAAAAAAAAGCCGCCATATAGCTCCATCAGTAAGATAAAAAAAAGGTACAGCTCTCAGAATAAAGCGATGCAAAAAATATTCTTTTTTCTATAAAATAGCTTTTATTGTGTAAAAGCGCCAAAACATAGAAAAACTATATAAATATGTTGAGCGTAAGTGCTCACTACTTGAGTTTGCATCGGGTGCTCGAGTGACATGCTCGAGTCTCCGCCCAATATGCTTCACGGACAAAAAACCTCGCTGGGGTTGCCTGCCATGCATGAGCGATCCCCGCATGTTTTTTTTGGGTGTCTAACAACCGTGAAACATGCAGGGTGGGGACTCGAGCACCCACGATACATGGTGCATACCTGAGTACCCAATGCAAACTCAAGTAGTGAGCACTTGTGCTCAAGACTAACGACAACTTATTCAATAGGATGACCCAATGTTATCAAATTTTGTGTCATACCTCAGGGTTCAAAATGTTCACTTTACCCCATGATAAAATCCTTGTGGGGGGTTTCCACTATTTAGGCGCATCAGGGGCTCTGCAAACGCGACATGGCGTCCGCTCTCAATTCCAGCCAATTTTACGTTCAAAAAGTTCTTTGCTCCTTTCCTTCTGAATCCTGCCGTGCGCCCAAACAGTGTATTTTCCCCACATATGGGGTATCAGCATACTCAAGAGAAATTGCACAAAAGTTTTTGGGGTCCATTTTCTCCTCTTACCGTTGTGAAAATAAAAAATTTGGGGCTAAAACATCGTTTTTCTGGAAAAAGTTTTATTTTTTTATTTTCACAGTTCCATGGTATAAACTTCTGTGAAGCAGCTTGGGGATCAGGGTGCTCACCACACATCTAGATAAGTTCCCTGAGGGGTCTAGTTTCCAAAATGGTGTCACTTGTGGGGGGGTTTCCATTGTTTAGACACATCAGGGGCAACATGGCGTCCGCTAATTATTCAAGCAAATTTTACATTCAAAAAGTCAAATGGCGCTCCTTCTCTTCCGAACCCTGCCGTGCGCCCAAACAGTGGTTTTCTCCCATATATGGGGTATCTGCTTACTCAGGAGAAATTGCACAACAAATTTTGGGTTAATTTTTAAATGATACCCTTGCAAAGATATAAAAATTGGGGTCTAAATTAACATTTTTGTGAAAAAAAATAAATGTTTATTTTTTTCTTCCACATTCCAAAAATTTCTGTGAAGCATCTGAAAGGTTAATAAACTTCTTGAATGTTGTTTTGAGCACTTGGGGGGTGCAGTTTTTAGAATGGTGTCACTTTTGGGTATTTTCTGTCATAAAGGCGCCTCAAAGTCACTTCAAATGTGATGTGGTCCCTAAAAAAATATTTTTGTAAATTTTGTTGTGAAAGTGAGAAATCGCTGATCAATTTTTAACCCTTATAGCTCCCTAACAAAAAAAATGTTGGCTCCAAAATTGTGCTGATGTAAAGTAGACATGTGGGAAATGTTATTTATTAACTATTTTGTGTGAAATATTTAAGGGCATGGAAATTCAAAGTTTGAAAATTGTGAAATTTTCTAAATCTTTGCCAAATTTCGCGAATAAACGCAAGTGATATTGAAGAAATTTTACCACTATCATGAAGTACAATATGTCACGAATAAAAACATTCTCAGAATCAGGGGGATCCGTTGAAGCGTTCCAGAGTAATTACCCCATAAATTGATCAGAATTGTAAAAATTGGCCTGGTCATTAACGTGCAAACCACCCTCGGGGGAAAGGGATTAAAGTCCGAAATGTTGGCCCACTGAAATGTATGTTCAGTAAATGCACTCAATACTTGGTCGGGCTCCTTTTGCATCAATTACTGCATCAATGCGGCGTGGCATGGAGGCGATCAGCCTGTGGCACTGCTGAGGTGTTATGGAAGCCCAGTTTGCTTTGATAGCAGCCTTCAGCTCGTCTGCATTGTTGGGTCTGGTGTCTCTCATCTTCCTCTTGACAATACCCCATAGATTCTCTATGGGCTTAAGGTCAGGCGAGTTTGCTGGCCAATCAAGCACAGTGATACTGTTGTTTTTAAACCAGGTATTGGTACTTTTGGTAGTGTGAACAGGTGCCAAGTCCTGCTGGAGAATGAAATTTCCATCTTCAAAAAGCTTTTCGGCAGAGGGAAGCATGAAGTGCTCTAAAATTTCCTTGTAGACATCTGCGCTGACTTTGGTCTTGATAAAACACAGTGGACCTACACCAGCAGATGACATGGCTCCCCAAACCATCACTGATTGTGGAAACTTCACACTAGACTTAAAGCAGCTTGGATTGTGGCCTCTTCACTCTTCCTCCAGACGCTGGAACTTGATTTCGGAATGAAATGCAAAATTTACTTTCATCTGAAAACAACACCTTGGACCACTGAGCAACAGTCCAGGTCTTTTTCTTCTTGGCCCAGGTAAGATGCTTCTGGCATTGTCTATTGGTCATGAGTAGAATGACACAAGGAATACGACACTTGTAGCCCATGTCCTGGATATGTCTGTGTGTGGTGGCTCTTGAAGCAATGACTCCAGCAGCAGCCCACTCCTTGTGAATCTCCCCCAAATTTTGAATGGCCTTTTCTTAACAATCCTTTCAAGGCTGCAGTTATCCTGGTTGCTTGTGCACCTTTTCCTACCACACTTTTTCCTTCCACTCAACTTTCCATTAATATGCTTGGATACAGCACTCTGTGAACAGCCAGCTTCTTTAGCAATGAGCTTTTGTGGCTTACCCTTGATTGTGGAGCCTACTTTTTAAATGCTTAGGAAGCCTTTGCAGGTGTTTTTTGTTAATTATTCTAATTTACTGAGATAATGACTTTTGTGTTTTCATTGGCTGTAAGCCATAATCATCAACATTAACAGAAATAAACACTTGAAATAGATCACTCTGTTTGTAATGACTCTTTATATAATATATGAGTTTCACTTTTTGTATTAAAAAACTGAAATAAATTAACTTTTTGATGATATTCTAATTTTGTGAGAAGCACCTATAACTCATGTGTTATTTGTTCACCTTTATGAGTCCCCTAGTTATCCATGATTCTCAATTCTTTGTTCACAATTGTTTTTTTTATAATGTTCATTGCAAAATTCAATTAATTCTTTAATTAGAAATACAGGAAAGAAAAAAGAGGTATAATTCAGAAAGTTTGCAGAATGAGCCAAACAGAATAAACAGAGATCAATCTATACAGTAAAGTTATATTATTCAGGTGTGACATCTCCACCAGGACCTGTTCTTGCGACGTTTTCTTCTGTCACTAGGCACCGTCATATTCATTCTGCGGGTGGCGCTGGTGATAGAGGAGACGTTGGAACCAAAAGTTCTGGCACTGCAGGTCCCAGTCCCACAGAACCTGCGTCATCCAGTCTGACAGTATGGGTATATGTGCTGTACAGCTGGAATTATTAGGTCCCTGATCCAACCAATTAGAGAGCACCACTCCCTACTTAAGCTTACAATTTACTGCTGGAAGCTGCTGTGTTTCTTTGGTTCAGTGCTGTCTGTTTAGCTCTTTATTGTATAATTGTTCCTTGCTTTAACCTCGTCATCTGTTTGTGACTATTCTTACGGATTCAGATTTTGTACTTTTCCTGTCCTCTTGGTTCTGACCCAGCTATCTGACCACTCCTGCCAGTCTGCACCACAGAACAGCAGCTTATTCGCTTGTCGCAACCCAGGGGCCCTTTAATCTCGATTCCTGTAAAGGGGTCAATGAGTGAAGGCCAGGGTAACCCCTGACATCTGGTAAGCAGAGTGACTTGTGCAAGCCTGTTCATGGTAGCCATTTTAGAGCTGCCAGAAGAATACTGACAGAATGTCCTTACATCAGATCTATGTTCCCTTCAGATGCCACACCAACACTGTGTTAGAAATCTCTCAGACCATACTCTTTAGGGCTTTGCCTTTCTAACCCAAACCCTGCTCTTGAGGACCCTGCCTCTCCCTATATCACCATTCCTTGCATCTCAAGCGTTTAGTTTACAAGGGTTTGGTCTTTGTGTCATTTTTCCCATCATCTCAAGGAGTCTGTCTCTTTGTCACCACTCTTTTCTGTGCTTTAACTATTTCTAGCAGCTCAAAGGTTTAGTGTAACATTTATGTTTGTACCTGCCTCCTCTGTTACCACTCCTGTTGCCTGACAGAGCTGTGCCTTCATTGTGGGCAACTCGGGATGACAACACAGCAAGCCTGTTTAATTCCCTAGCACTTGTGGTGCCATCCATTCAGGGAATTTGGTAGTTATTTACGAGGTTGTTTACTGTTGACTCCCTGCTGTGAGCCCTGGATGGGGCTGCTTTCTATTTAAACTCCTGAATATCTGTCTCCCACCGTAAATTATAAGAAATTCTTAATCTGTTACACACTTCTGTTCTCTGCTGTGATGTAACATCCAGGCCAGTGCCTGTCCCCTGTTTTCACTTCAGGCCCTGGAAGGCGCATCGCCATTGTTATAGGCTATGCAAAGTTGCGGAGCTGAGGTCTGGTTTAATTCCTGGATCTGTTAATGCTACTCAGTCAGAGAGCTATGGGGTTAATGCCTAGCTCCTTTCTTTAACCCCTTGACTGGACTGTCATTTATTTAAACTCCTGAACCTCTAACTTTCACTACCAGTTAAAGTTCTTCTCTGTCTCTGTCTTGTGCTATCTGCTGCTGCTTGTTTATTGAATTCCTGTTGTCTGACCGTGGCCTGTTTCCTGACAATTCTTTGTCTTCTGATTTTGTGCGTTGGCTGCCCTCCTGGTTCTGACCCTTCAACATTGACTTCTCTGCCTCTTGTTCACTCCTTCAGCCGACAGCCTTTCCATGGAAGTAATCCAGTAGACCCCGTTATAAGACCAGATACCTGTACAGGGGTAAAAGGGTGAAGTCTGGGTTTGCTCTGAAATTTGCCAAGCAGAGTGGATTGTGCAAAGTTGTGGTAGCCTTTTTGAGCTTACAGCCTCTGACAGATATTCATTCTGGTAGTTGTACTATTTTGTCCTGTTTCAGACCATGGCTTTTTTATTGACTGTTCTTCTGATGTCACAGGAATACCGTTACAGAGAGGGGCCAGCAGATTGCGGCATCTGGTTTCACGAACTCCTGCACTGATTAGAACTGCTTCACCATCTAATTAAACAGTGCAGGTTTTTTTCTTGCTGACAGTGCAAGAGTTATTCGGTTCAGTTGATCTCCTGGAGCTCTCCAACCTGGATTGTCTCAGCTGTTCAGTGTTGGCCACTCCCCTCTGCTAACTATGTTCGCGACTCGTTCTTGGGAATTGCCAGTGATAGTTCTTGCTGCCTGGTTAAGGAGTTGGAGGTGAAGTTCATGTTTGGAGTAAGCGTTTGGAGAGTTTTTCAGGAGATTGTTGCGTGGAGTTTGTTTGTGTGTTCATCCTCATCCTCTCCTATTTGGTTTCACCTTCCTATACCTTCCCTGTGTTCCACTCTGTTGTTTGGTGAGTGTATTTTGTATGATTGTAGTTTTAATTTATCCCTGTCTTCTTTCCTTGTTTGTCTGGTTAGTGTTATCGTATACACTTTGGCAACACACCTCCCAGGGTGGGGGTGGGAACAGATCAGGTTTAATATAGGTGCATTGCAAAGCAAGTGACTCCCATTTCTCCACCTTTAGGAGTAATCTGGGGGACAGGGATAGATTAGGGTGCACCAAGTTCAAGGGATTGGGTAGGTGCCCACAGTCTCTAGTCACTACGTGACATCTGACTTATGATGTTTTCCCTTTTCTGTACCTCCTGGTTCTGAGTGGGCTATTTACATTTCCTGCCAGCCTGCTCAATTGGCCAGTCCTCATTCCTGTACAGGAGTGCAGGGAGAGCTCCCTTGTGATCTGATATTTGGAATAGCTAGCCCAAAGCCCTATTTAGAGCTGCCAGGTAACCAAGGACAGAGTAATTTACATTTAGTTTTCATCATCACTGTATCTTGGATGTTGTCTCCCAGTTCCATTCTCTAGTCAAGCTTCACCCCTACTCAGGCCACATTCGAAGTCTTCTACAAACACACATTCACATACTGACAGTTGAGTAGCTTTCCACTTTGGCCCTGACTCTGAAGGGCTCTCACCATCCCTCCCATAGTCTACAAGGCGAAGTTCAATATAGTTCATGACTGTACCAGGTGGCCACACTCCTCACTTAGATGGCAATCAGACATCATTGCAGTGACAGCAACATCCCACTAAAAACACAATTGTGAGTCAGTTGCTAGCTCACTGTTTGTTATTTGACTCACTGATGTCTCCTGACCTAAATGCAGTGTTTCAGTCTTCCCCTCCCTAAGTGCAGACCTCACATGTTAGACCACCCACACCCAGAATAGCTCTAAGGCTATGTGCACATGTAGCGTTTTTGATGCATTTTTGCGGCGGTTTGTCGCCTCGGAAACTCAGCAAAAACGCTATGTAATCCATCTGTCAGGTATAGCAATGGTAATCCTGATGTGCTGTGCACATGATGTGGAAATTTCCACTCAGGGTTACCATTGCAGAAAAAAATGCAGCATGTTCATTGTGCGCGAGTGTCCGCCGCAAATTCGCACCCATTGATTTTAATTGAACCGCAGCAAATCCACAGATATAACATTAATACCTGCGAATTTACTGCGTTTGAATTGAAGCCAATGGGCGCGAATTCGCGGCAGAATCGCATGGCGGGTGGTACCTGGGTTGGCAGAGGAGGACTACTACTCCCCTCATCCAACCGCCGCACCCACTGATAACAGTGAGAGTGAAGCAGCTGAGGGGAGCCATAGTCTCCTCAGCCGAGCCTGCGTGGCCACGGTGGTATTTTTTTTTTTAAAAAAAAAGTAAAAATAAAAAAAAAACCACTATACTCACCTGTCCAATGGCCCCGGTGTCCTCCTGGTCGCCGGCGATGTCTTCAGCCCGGCAGCCAGAGGTACCCTGCTGGGAGCGCGCTCGCTCCCAGCAGTGTACTGAGCTTCCAAGACCTGCGGTCACGTGAGCTATCTCGCTCATGTGACCTCACCGTGGGAACATTCTCAAGAATGTTCCCACAAGTACTGGTGGTGAGCTCACCGGGGCTGACCAGCTGATCTTCAGCTGATGAACCCCAGTGACCTCACTCCAGCAGCAATGTATATTGACAGGAGTGGTTTTACACTCCTGTCAGTATACATTGCTGGCTTCTACAGCAGTGACATTAGTGATTGCTGATGGCACTACTGTAGAAGTGGCCCGGATCGCAGAGGGACAATTGTTAACGGTAATGGGGGACTACGTCATGACGGCGGCGGCCAGATGAGGGATATATTTGTTTGTTTTTTTACTTTTTTTTTTTTTTCAGAAGATCAAGGAATTGAGAGAATAATAAAAAAAAAATTTAAACCGTGTGTCTTTTACTTCATTAAATACTTTATTCTGGCTGTGTATTTATTGACAAAGTGGCGACCACTTTACTACATGGTTAGTAATGGGGGCGTCACCCTCCATTACTAACCTAGGCTTCACGTCAGCCACCAATATAAGGCTGATGTGAACCCCAACCCCATTACCCCACTTGCCACAGCTACAGTGCAGTGGGAAGAGCGGAGGCTAAGTACCAGATTTGGCGCATCTTATAGATGCGCCATTTCTGAGACTGCTGAGGGGTGATATTATTATCCGCGGAGGGGACTAGTATCCATGGCCCCTTCCTTGGCTGTTAATATCAGCCTGCAGCTGTTAGTTTAGCCTTTCCTGGTTAGATTTTATAGGGGGACCCTGCGTCAATTTTTTTCTGGGGTCCCCCTGTAATCTAGCCAGTAAAGGCTAAGCAAACAGCTGTGGGCTGATATTAATAGCCAGGGAGCATTGTTGGCTAATGGCCCCTTCCTCAGCTACTAATATGAGCCCCCGCTTTCCCTCTGCTGGTTATAAAAAAGACGCGGGAGCCCACGCCATTTTTATTTTTATTTTAGGCTTTGTGCCCACGATCCGGACTTCCAAAATATTGCATTTTATTGAACGCAGGTAAATCCACATGTGTTCACTGAACCATGCGTATTTACCGCATTCTATACATTTTAGTGGTCAAATTTCTGTTGCGGAGATTAGCGACTCTGCAAGAGAATTTGACATGCTGCGGTCCTGAAAGACGCGCCGCATGTCAGTGTCCACGGGTGATTCGCAGCCTCTGATCCACGCATAGTTGACATAGGATTTCTAGAGATCCCATCCACTATGCTGTAACATCTGGACACTGTATAAACAAGCAGCGTCAAACTTGCAGCGGCTCCTGATCATGGCCACATACCCAAACTCACCCGCAGCATGTCAATTTTTGTAGCGGACATGCTAGTCTCTGCTGCAGATTTTGAACGATTGATGTGTCATTATATGCGGTGGATTCACATGTACTGACAACAAAAGTGCGGCATTAGAACACAGCGTTTTTAATGCAACAAAAATATGCTGCTTCCAAAGCGCTGCTAGTTGCTGTTCGTGGGGACATAGCGGCTAATGAAACAGCTGTGAGCTGTTATAATAGCCAGGGACCATGTTTGCCTAATGGCACCTTCCTAGGCTAAAAAGAGCAGCTCACAGCTGCCCCAAAAATTACATGAATAGAAATGCTAATGAAGATTGGGTGAATGGGATCAGCTGACACCTAGCTCTTTTGTTTGGTGATGACAAGGTGTCAATCAGACCCTTTCTTCTCCAAACCTAATTAAAGTAAGGTAAAGCGTTAAATAAACACACAGAAAAAGAGTAAACACTTTATTTGAAATACAACAGACACATTCCTTAATCATTTAAAGTAACCAATATACTCACCCGAGTTCTGACGGTAATCCAAGGGTTAAAGCAATGTCCCACCAAATAACAGTATTTAGCTCCAAAAAGCATTCATTGATGTACAAAATCGCTTTAAAAAAAATTCATTAAAAAATGCGTCAAAAACCGCGGCAAACGCACATTGTTTTTCCGCAGCGTTTTTCCTGCCAAGGAGATGCAGAAATGCTTAGGAAATTTCTGCTTCAAATCCTGAATGTGTGCACATAGCCTAACATAGGTTTTTCTCTTTCCCATCTGGTAGCATTACAAATGCAATGCATCAGTGCCATGTTCTCCGTGCCCACAGATAGTGTCAGGCCCTTTCTGGGCCCAACATACTCGGTGACTATCACTATTATTTGATTTTTACAAAAAGGGTACAAGAGAGTTTTTGCTTTGTAATAGAATATTTAGTAAAACTTTTGTATCAACTTTTATGGAAGCTTTTCAGTTGTTTAAAAGAAACAGGATCCTCTATTTTTAGGTTCATAGTGAATAAATTCATATTTTTAGAACTGGACAATTTTGAAAGTGCTACAAAACGTTTTTTGTAAGTTATAAGTAAATAGCTGTAACAGCCATTACAAAGTCTTTACGATGTAACAAGGTGAGGAAAATAGGACACGTTAAAAAGTTATAAGTAGAATTCAGTAGTCAGAGAAATAAATGAGAACTTGTATATCTCTTTAAGGTCACGATGCCCTGTTAAAAACTTCAGTGTTTTTATTCTTCTAATTAGGTCGTAGTGTAGAAAACAAAGCAAATCTGTCTATAAAAAGGCATATGCTCTGGCATTTGATCAAAATAAAAAAAATAGCTAGATTTAAAGTAAAAATTAATATAGCTGAATAACACTCTTCGCACTTTATTTGTGTTAATGTCTATGATCGATAAAGTGCAAATACAATAAATCTTACACTCCATACTACATTAAAGCACTGCTAATATGAAAAAAATGGAATATACTAATGAAATCGGTTTATCAGTATAAGGAGGCACGTAGAGACCCTACAGTTCTGCATCCATGTGACTCTCCATATGATGCCTCTTCATAGCACAATCTCTCTTAGAAGCAATGATTCTGAAAGACAATACCTTTATAACATGACATGCAAAGTTGGAGGCGTATAGAGGTACAGTAAGGGGCCTGACACGGGTTTACCGTGACAGAGAGGAACCAGAAGACCGCAGCGTCTGATTCCTCCCACTCCTGCACTCATAAGAAGCATTTAGCCTTCATATTAATCGGTGCAGGTTTTTTTTAACAGTGCATGGGTTAATCTGCTCAGTTTTGAGCTCCTGGAAGCTTACCTTCATTTAGGCTCTCAGCTGTCCAGTGTTAGCCACTCCCCACTCCTATACATACTGGGCTTAGGCAGGCTATCATTGCCAGAGCTAGCTTATGCTGCATGGTTCTATGAGTGTGGTAGAGAGTGGTTATCTGAGAAGGTGTTTTGTGGATTTCAGCTTAGACTGTTGTGTGGGTTAGGTTGCGTGTTATTCCTATCATTCTCCTATTTTGGTTTGTTTCCCATTCTCCACTTCCCAGTGTTAACCTCTGTTGTTTGTGTTGATATGTTTGTGACGCGCCCCTGGGCCTGTGTCGCGCTGCGTTGCGCACGCGGGAGCTTACCCGGAGCCGGATCTCTTGAGGGTTGTAGTCTCGTGGCGGTGACCCGGTCCGTGCCCAGGGAGTCAAACTGAGCGGCGATGTAACAGCGGTAGATGTAGGACGACTACGCCACCCGTTGAATGCAGCTATGGAGCTGCCGCTGCAGGACAGTCCGCTGAGGCCGGTGGATGGATGGTGCAGCGTAGATGGTATAACCCCCAACGGGAGGGGTATGGCCTCAGGGCAGCAGATGTGGATGATGGGGGTAGCAGGAACCACTCAGAGACGGTGCGGTGTAATTCAGGGTCTTTACTGGTAACAACGATAGACCCTCCCGGAGTACTTGCTAGTGAACGGGGCCTGGTCAGTCCTTGAGCAGATGGGATCTCCCCTGGCCAGGCGGAGTTGTAGGCCTCCCAAACTGACTGTACTCTTCTGGCTACCTTGCTAGAAGCGGATATAAGTAGCCCACGTCCCTGAGTGTACCGTGTGGTGCTCACCCGTAACAGATGTATCAAGCATGGATATGACAGGGCTAGACGAACCCCACGCAACAATTTATTATATTCCAACGTTATTAGAGGATCGGAGACCGGACAGGCAAAAATTCGGTATATTTCGAATTATAACCATGAGTGGGAGAATATGAGGAGGATTATGACCAAGCATTGGGACATTTTGGCAACCGACCCCTCCCTGGGACCAATTCTTGGGGATCGTCCCCTTATGACACCGAGACGGGCCAAGAATCTTAAAGATTTTTTAGTGTCGAGCCACTATGTTCCGACACAACCAAATCCCTTTGGCTCTCGTGGACCGACCCTTGGAACCTTTCCCTGCGGTCGTTGTCTTGCCTGCACCAATGTCGCGCGCTGCAACACGTTTACGTCCTCAGATGGCAACAGACTCTTTAAAATAAGACACTATATTTCATGTGGCACTAGTAATGTCATCTATTATGCCACATGTGATTGCCCCCTAATCTATATTGGCCTTACTTCCAGAGAACTGAGAATACGTGTGCGTGAGCACGTGCGCGACATTGGTGCGGCCAGGACAGCGACCGATGTTAGCGAACTTAAAAGTATTCCTAGGCATTTTAGGGCTGTCCACAATTGCGACCCTCGCTGTTTCCAAGTGCGGGGGATAGACGTGATACATTTGGGTTCACGGGGCGGCAATGTCAAAAAGATTTTGGCGCAGGTTGAAGCTAAGTGGATAGTAACACTTGGGACATTGTCGCCCCGTGGACTTAATGAGTCCCTCTCTTTTTCCTCCTTTTTGTGATGTTGGTCTTTTCTGGTTGATTTTAATTCATACAATTTACCCTCTCCCTGTTACCCTCACTGTGTTCGAGGGATATATATGTTTGTCTGGGGTTATATCTGTCTTCATGTTTTTCTTTTTTTGTTTGGTTTTAAATCGATTTTGTGTTTTTAACTGTATACATTTCTCAGTTTTCTTTTAGATAATCATATAACTCCTCTCTTAGCACCCTATCGGATCAATCTTCATTTATTTCAATATGATTATGTGATGCAGATGCTCCATAAAAATTAAGGATGGGATGACAGAAATATGGAAAAAGACAAAGAAAAGGGCCTGATGGATAAATTGTCATGGATATGTTGTCATGATAGGAAATTTCCTGTTTAATTCCTGCCTTGCCTTCCTTGGTTCTTGTGTACATTTACTTTGTTGTATGCACTGCTGCCCTGGGACGTGGTGCGCATGCGCCGGCCTCCCTGCTGGTGGGCGCGCCTCCGGCTGTCATTATGACGTCCGCGCACGGTCGGGCACCTCCGCTCTATGAGCGGCGTGCCCGCGCGTGCGCGATGATGTCTTGACGGCTTGGGGGCGTGGCCTGGCGCGGGTTACGGCGGGCGCATGCGCCGGTGTCGCGTCGCTAGGGCACCAGTGCATGCCCCCATCACACATGTGACCGGTCACGTGATCACTCACGTGACCGGCACTAATGATTTAAAAAGGGTGTTTGTTCCTCTCTATCTGCACTGCCCCTTGAGAAAGCGGCCGTAATCGCCGCGAAACGCGCATCGGGGGACGTATTATTTGTCCCAGAGCCCATTTGACTGCCCACCACCACCACCACCCCTGGTAAGAGTAACATCTCCCTCATTGTTTATTTGAGTGTCATGCCCTTTATGGCACTTTATGTTGAAATGTCTAAGAGGTCACTCTCCCCTCCTTTTATTTTGTAGGAGTGGGCGTTTGGGGGATGGGAGGAAATATGTGGAGATGCTTTTCTATTTGTCCAACTCTACAGTTTACATTAATATGCACGCTGCACCTTAATTGATGGGTCTGTCTTTGATGCCTGTTTTTCATTATACTATAGGGCGCCACTAGGCGTTTAAATTTAATGACAGTCCCTCAATCTTGTTATTCCATTGAGATAAATTATTGGTCCATCATTTATGCTATTTTAATCGTATTGGTTGGAAATTCTAGGTGCAGCGGGTTTTCCATTTTCTCGTGGAGAAATCCCCTCTTATTTTTAGCTACAAGAGTTGTGCTTACTTCTGATTATAGCATCTAATATTGGGGCAGGTCCGTTTGGGCTTATGTGGATAATTCATTGTCCACCTTGCCTTTTCACTTGTTCTTTATCAATTTTCTTTTGTTTTTCTGATTATAAGATTTGTCTTAACTGATTGTTAATAAAATATGTGTCTCTTTCTAAAAAACCATGATGACTCTGTTTTTCTCTTAGTAAAAAAATGTTGCCTTGGAGTCGGTATTTGAGGGTGTTGGGGGGGATTACTTTCCCTTGCCTACGCTCAATTTATAGTATTTGGGCTATTTTTCTAATTATAGAAGCGGATATAAGTAGCCCACGTCCCTGAGTGTACCGTGTGGTGCTCACCCGTATGGCCGGTGACTCGGGGCCTTCTAATGGCTTCCGCTCCACGATGGCGGTGCTGGTCCCACGCGTGTGACCGTGCCTTCGGGTTTCTGGGCCTGAGGACCTGAAATCCCCTGCCGGTCGGCTTCTGCTGCTGGGTAAGAGTTAGTCCCCACAGCCTCGGACGCCGGGTCCGGTAAGAAAGCTTCTCAGTCAGGGCGAGCTCTGCAGCTGCCAGCCCCTGACTCGTAGTAGTATTGCTTCTGCTGTGTCTTGTCTCTACTCTCCTTGACTCTAGGCTCAGGCCCCTGGACAGGGCCTGCCTGTGGAGCAGAGCCCATAGAGCAGCTCTGCTCCCTGTCTTCTCCTCTCAGAACTCCCTACCCTGCCTCAGCCCCAGGTTTATATAGGGGAAGTCCTTCCCCTCCCAAGACTGGGCAGGAGGTGTGGCATGCACAGGATCCCTGACCAAAGGACCTCCCACCTGCTCTCAGACGTAATATCTCTATCACTGTGGCAACCAGACCCCTGGGGTGTCACATTTGTATGATTGGTATTTTCCTTTAGCCCTGTTTGTATTAACTTGTTAGTCTGGTTTGTGTACTGCTATATACTACTACTCCCCTCTTCCCTGGGGGAAAAAGGGAACAGACTGAGGGCGGATTGAGGAGCTCAGACAAGGTTACATGACCCCGGCGTCCTCACCATCAGAAGTAATCTGGGGAACAGGGCCAGCTAGGACGTCCCTAGCATTAGGAACAGGGTAGGAGCCCCTGGCCCCGGGATACCCGACAACAGAGTCATGACAGTGCCTAGATTAAAACTTCCACTTTTTATCATTCTGTATAACATGAGTCCATAATACAAACATGTAGGAAGACAGATGGGCACAGTACATACACAAGCACGCTCGACTGTGCTTAGCATGCACGTGACTTCAATATGGAGAGTAAAGTAATTTGCTGCAGACTTTTCTGGTGGCTTATTTCTCAAAAGAAATTCAACTTTCCTAATCCTTCTGTCCTCTGACATCATCAGTTGGGGCCCCCAAATTCATTAGATGGCCAGCCAGTCAAACCAAAATCAGTGACTGCAGTTAAGTTGTATTCTAATATTACAAATTACAGAAATAAAGTCTAGAGGATTGCATGAGATATTTCCAGTGATAAAAAAATATCTGAAAGGTTTTAAGGAATTTCTTAAGGTGCCCAGAGACTGTACATTAGGTGAGTGTCAGCCAAATCTGCTCATTTCAGCCAGATCGTCAACTGTTTTGGTTCTTCCCCAGCAGCGTTTGTTCAGGAAAAGAAGGATCAGGGTTAGATTTCAAAATGTCTAATCTTTTCTGAATTTTCTTCACACTAGTCTTTATAATCCAGCCTACATTTACAATTTTAGTTACTTTTCATAGATTATATACAGCTGAAAGCATGAAGAGCAAGAGTCATTGTTCAAGACCAGAATTTAGTCTGGCCACACGTGATTGCTTGAATGAGCTGCGTGAGATTCAAACCACTGAACAGAATGTTGGCTCGTTCGTAACTCCTTCTAGAATTTTTGATATTGACATTGCAATCACTTTAGAATGGTGATTTTATTCAATTTATCTTTTTGCTCCTGCAGTGCAGATCAGTGCTCATAGTTGTTAATAAAATAAAATTATGGTGAAAAGGGAAAAAAAAATATTGTAATTGTATTTCTTGCACATTGTCCCATTTCTGAAACTCTTCTTAACTTTGTCAGGACCACATGTAATGTAACATTATTTGCTATTGTTCAGTACTTCCACATACAATACTTTTGTGTTCCCTGTTTTGGGATACAGCACCTCAAGACAAAGTCATTCATCCCCATTCCAGCCCAGGCATATTTTTGTTTTTTTCAGGCAGTTTAAAGAGCTTTAATATTTTTTCTTGTTTATATATTCAAATAATTTTTGCACCTTTTTTTACCTGATTTCGTCTGTAACTGGGGCTGGTATATTAGCCCCAGTTAAAGGAGAAATTCAGCCTCCTGAACTGACTGAGTCTCCTATTACCCAGGAGTTTCTGTTTCCTTCATATATCCAGTGATCACAGAACCACTGGTTCTGTCACTGCTTTCTATTACTGTATACAAATGCTTGTTCAGCATCATGTATACAGCGGTCAGGAAGGCAGAGATAGTAATTAACCATCTCTGCCTTCTCTATGGGGAGTTTGACTGTGTCTGAAATTTGGTTCCTCTTTCCTGCAGAACAATATCATGCAGTTATTCTACTATGCAGTGACATTTTAGAACATTGCTGCAGAGTGAAACGTGGACTGCCTCAGTCATTGATTGTCTTGGATAGTCTAGTCCAGAAGTAGTTAAAGGGTTATTCCCTATATTGAAAGCGATCACCTTTCCAAAGGATAGGGATTATCTATGTGCACAGTGGTTAGCACTGTTGCCTTGTAGAATTGGGCTGCTCAGTTCAAATCCCACCAAGGACAACATCTGCAAGGAGTTTGTATGTTCTCCCCATGTTTGTGTGGGTTTCCTCCGGGTTCTCTGGTTTGCTCGCACACTCCAAAGACATACTGATAGGGAAGTTAGATTTTGAGACCCATTGGGGACAGTGATGATGATGTCTGTAAAGCGCTGTGGAAATTAATGGTGCAATATAAGCGGGTAGGATAGATAAATAACCTTTCTGATTAATGGGGCTCTGACTGCTGGAACTGTTCTCATTCTATAGAAAATGAATTGAATGGCGCATTCCAACATAGCATTCTGATTTTAGAGCCCTTTTTTCAGGATCAAAAATGTATCATCTATCCTGTGGGTAAGTAATACATTTTTATGTTGGGAATAACCCTTTAAACAAACTCTGTCACCAGATTTTACGCTATAAACTGCATACACTATTGAAGAGATCTCTTGGACCTATTGAGGTTGGTGTACTTACTTTTAAAAGACCATGTTAAACCGACTTTATAATCTTTTGTGAAAGTTTCCCTGTCTAAAATTAAAATTAGCATTTTATGAATTCAGCTCATAGTTCTAAAATACTCATTTTTGTTTCAAAATTATACAGCCATTTTGTCATTGCTTTTCAAAGTAAGTACAACTGCATCTTTGGATACAAAATATCTATTTAATAATGTATAAAGTCTGATCGGCTTTAAATTGGGATGCATATCTAGGTTGATAAAGCTCTTTTAGAAAACATAAAGTACACCAGACAAAAACTCCTCTACTCATATTTTAGTCATAACCCAAACAGTTTTCAACCATTTGGCTTAAGTCTTAAATCGAGGTAATAAAGACAGTGAGTAATTATTTTCTGGAAACTTATTTCATCATTTGAAAACTACATAGGACTGTCTGTATGAGGAGCAGCCACTACACAAGAATGCACAATTATCAAAGTTATCCGTAGAAAATTCATTTTGGAATCACATTAACAGGAGTAAAAAAATAAAATAAATTGGTGCCATGAATCACTTTGGTAATCTAACTGGATTCAAAAAACATTTGGAATTCTTCCTAGCCAAGCTGCAAAATCATGACTACCAATATCAATTATAATGCACTGACATATTAATCACCATTCATGTCTATGCTGATGAAAGGAGATTTAAAGGGGTTGTCCCTTTTCAGAAGACTTCATGCCATATGCGTTAGTTTTTAAAATAAACTGATTATTACTTAACCTCCCTGGGTCTAGCCCCAGCTATCTGCTGCCTTGGTCTGTGTTTGGCTGTAGCAGTGACATCATGTACATAGCACTGCAGCCAATCACTGAGCTAAGCAGCTCATGCCATTACATCTGCAGCCAAACAACACAGACCAGAGCGGTGGAGTCCCGGGGCTTGACCAAAGGAAGGTAAGTAATACTCAATTAGTTTTTTTATAACTAACTCAGCATTGGGCATAAAGTTCACAGAAAATTGACAACCCCTTTAAGGATATATCAACCTTTTAGTCATTTTAAGAAACAATCAGCAAAACTGTCAGCAGTCTGATAGTTGAGCTCTTAAAGGGAACCTGTCACCAGAAAAAAACACTATTAACCTGCAGATATGGGGTTAATCAGCAGGTTAATAGCGTTATTAACCTGTCCAGCGCCATCTGCCGGGAGAAAATTAACTTTATTCTCCCCTGCAGTGTAGCGGTTTCAGTCACGGGGGTGGTGTCTGCGCGAGTTAAGTCACCACTCTGTGCATAGTGAGCAGCGGCTGTAACCGCGTCCCTGCTCCTGACTGACAGCCGGCCGCAAATGTACAGTTAGTGTCAGTCAGGGCCGGGGGCGCGGTTATAGCCGCCGTTCTGTATACTCAGAGCGGTGACTCAACCCTCGCCGGCGCCTCCTCGTGACTGAAACCAGAATGCTGCCGGGGGGAATAAAGGACATTTTATCCCTGCAGAGTTCAGCTAAGTGCGGGTGCCGAGCAGGTTAATAACACTATTAATCTGCAGATTAACCCCATATCTGCAGGTTAGTAGCTTTTTTTTCTGGTGACAGGTTCCCTTTAATGCTTGGATTAGTAGATACAGTAATGCAACCTTACGAGTTTGGCCAAGACACTGAAGAGAAACTACTGTGCCACTGCTTTCTGTGTACTCCACAAAGTCCACTCTAGTACGAGACTGTACCTAGAGTTCACACTTCAGGCCTGTAGAGCAATCAGAATTCACTGTAGTGTTTTTTCTCAAGGACAGAAATCTGCCTTAGATCACAACATGACTCAACCACAGCTTCTCCCAAGTTTGGGCACACCACTGCTCACCCAACCACTATTTAACGCAGTTGACTAATCCCATAGCTACACAGCAGACACTGGAGGCTAACAATGCACTTGGCCATTAAAAGCTCAGTGGTCTTCACACAGAGAACACTAGTAGACCCACCTCCTCAACAGACAGACTATAATCCTCAAGACAACTAGCCCAAGGCACAAAATGACATAGTAGTTGTACTATCATCCTTCCAAGGGCTCATTTTTCCTTGACAAGACTTTATTACAACTTCCAAACTCCTCTTTACCATCTCTGCTACTGCAGCTTCCTTTCTTCCCTGGCGCTCGGCAGAAGAAGATCACTTAAAGGGGTTTTCCAACAAATGAAAGTTGATTTTAATCAATATATCTTGGAATAATAATAACTTCCACAATTGGATGTGTTTAAATAAAAAGTCCCTGTACAGAGATAATCTTATAACTGTGCCCCTGCTGTGTACTGTGTAATGGCTGTGTCTCACCGTGTACGGAACATGGTCTGATCATACCACAGCTCCTGTGCAGGGGAGGAAGCAAGAGAGAACACAGACATTACAGCAGGGGATCACAGCCGATTCTTTTTGCGATGTAAAACATTTCCCTGCCTGTTATTAAACAAAGTTTTACCTAAAAGAAAGAATCAGCTGTGATCCCCTGCTGTAATGTCTGTATACTCTTTTGCTTCCTCCCCTGCACAGGAGCTGTGGTATGATCAGACCATGTTGCTGCAGGGTCAGACACAGCCATTACACAGTACACAGCAGGGGCACATTTATAAGATTATCTCAGCACAGGAACATTTTATTTAAACACATCCAATTGTGGAACTTATTATCATTCCAAGATCTATTGATTCAAAAGAACTTTTATTCGAGGGAAAAACCCTTTAAGTCTATTACCTTACAAGGGTCAGTCAGACTTCCTGGATTGGTGCAAAACATAGTGGTAGCACAGCAAATCAGCAACACCCAGGCTTCACCCCTAGATGGTCCTTTGTATATACTCTTGTAATTGTCACCCCAGTGTCCCTGTCCAGCAATAGCACCACAACTGTGACAGCACTGCATGGGTATTAGTGTGCAAAACATACCAATACTTATACAGCGCATCACAATGAATACACATGACACAATAAATTTACATTGGAGTAACCCCTCAATAAGTAGTCAGTTATAGGTAATTGTAGTCACTTTAAGAAACAGGTAATGGTCATGGATACTGGGGTAGTTTATAAGCTGTAAATGGGAGTTACACAGTTTATCCTCCTTGCAAGCTGCACTCCCACCAGTCTCTTTTTTTAACAAGGTCCAACTGTTACTCCTAAGATTCCGTAACTCCCACTAATTTATTTAGAGAAACGACCACTCATGAGTGTATGGATGGGATAACGTCATAGATGAAGTAAGCAGCTGCATTAGGGACCTTTACACTTATTATTACAGCCAATTTAATCAACTGTGTCCAAGAGGTTCACAATGTTGTAGATTGATATAGGTGCTGTGTAAAAGATGCCAAATATACCCAACCAACACTTCTGTATAGCAACACACAGTGGAACAAAAGCGCATCGGGTGAACTCATGGGCGTACCCACCGTGGGGCAGGGGGGGGCAGCTGCCCACCCCTAGAAGCAGGGACGCACGCCGCACACCAGGGCTGGCGTCAGCACCCGGCGCACCCGGGCAAATGCCGGGGCCCTGAGCAGGCGGGGGGGTACTCACCGTCGGGCACCCCATGCGCTATGGGACCCATGAGTGGAGGAGAGCAGTGTCAGCGCCCGCTCCCCCCCCCCGCTTGCTTGCTCAGGGCCCCGGCACCCGGCACAATACTTACCCCTCCCTGTGCCTCCGCAGCAGCTCCTGCATCCTCCGCGGCTGCTGCACTGTGACGTCTCAGGTCAGAGGGTGCGGTGACGTCTTTACACTGCGCTCTCTCCTGAGCAGTCACAGCGCAGAGCGGGATGAGGCCGGCGACGCTGAGGAGTCCGGAGCAGCGGCAGCAGGTGAGGAGAAGTGAGGTGAGAACTTGATTTTTTTTTTCTTGTATGGAGGCCTGTGGCAGTATAAGGGAGGGGGGTGAAGTGGGGGTGTGTGACATCCTGCATGGGGCATTATATGGGGGGGTGACATCTTGCATGGGGCATTATAAGGGAGGGGGGTGGGAGGGGTGATATCCTGCATGGGGCATTATATGGGGGGGGAGGTGACATCCTGTATGGGACATTATAAGGGAGGGGGGGTGGGGGGGTGTGACATCCTGCATGGGGCATTATATGGGGTGGTTGTGTGACATCCTGCATGGGGCAGTATAAGGGAGGGGGGTGTGACATCCTGTATGGGACATTATAAGGGGGGGTGACATCCTGCATGGGGCATTATAAGGGCGGGGGGGTGACATCCTGCACGGGGCATTATAAAGGAGGGGGGGTGTGACATCCTGCATGGTGCATTATAAGGGAGGGGGTGTGTGACATCCTGCATGGGGCATTATAAAGGAGGGGGGGTATGACATCCTGCATGGGGCATTATAAGGGGGGGTGACATCCTGCATGGGGCATTATAAGGGAGGGGGGGTGTGACATCCTGCTTGGGGCATTATAAGGAAGGGGGGGTGTGTGTCATCCTGCATGGGGCATTATAAGGGGGGTGACATCCTACATGGGGCATTATATGGGGGGGAACAGCCTGCAATGGGGTATTATGCTATGGGAACAGCCTGCATGAGGCATTATGTGTGGGGAACAGCCTGCATGGGGCGTTATATGGGGGACAGTATTCTGTATGGAGCGTTATATGGGGGCCAGTATTCCGTATGGAGTGTTATATGGGGGCCAGTATTCCGTATGGAGCATTATATGGGGGCTAGTATCCTGTATGGAGTGTTATATGGGGGCCAGTATTCCATATGGAGTGTTATATGGGGGCCAGTATCCTGTATGGAGCATTATATGGGGGCCAGTATCCTGTATGGAGCGTTATATGGGGGCCAGTATTCTGTATGGAGCATTATTTGGGGGCCAGTATTCTGTATGGAACGTTATATGGGGGCCAGTATTTTGTATGGAGCGTTATATGGGGGCCAGTATTCTGTATGGAGCATTATATGGGGGACAGTATTCTGTATGGAGCATTATATGGGGGCCAGTATCCTGTATGGAGCGTTATATGGGAGCCAGTATTCTGTATGGAGTGTTATATGGGTGCCAGTATCCTGTATGGAGCGTTATATGGGGACCAGTATCCTGTATGGAGCAATTTATGGGGGCCAATATACTGTTTGGAGCGATTCGCTGGTTTCTGAGCTATTGTGGAATTTACAATAGATATCACTCATGTAATGTAAGAAGTGAAATCTTTGCATTGTACTATATATATATTTCTCTTCGGTATCTGTGACCATGGCTTGCCCCCCCCCCCTAGTTTTGATCCTGGGTACGCCCATGGGTGAACTATCTATGGTATAGAGTCAGGAAAGGAGCTATTGGGGCCAGCAGACTGTACCACAAATACATGGTATTGGGGTCAGCTGGCACTGCATTGATTAATGCACTTGTGCATGGGGTTGTGGGTGATGAGAAATAAGCAGTATGTGATTGCATAATAATATTGGCAAATAATAGACAGGATCGGGGGTAGTGGGCAATCAACTATTAAAGGGGTTGTCCAAGACTTTTATATTTATGGCCTATCCTTAAGATAGGTCATCAATATCTTATCGGTGGGGATGCAACATCTGGCACCGCTGCCATTCAGCTGTTAATGGTGCTGGAGGCGGCTGGACATCCTGAGCTGCGGAGCAGCTCAGTACATCTCCGTCAACTGCATAGTGGCTGGGGCAAGTCACTGCACACCTGCCCGATGTATTTATTGTTATATACAGGTGCTTCTCACAAAATTAGAATATCATCAAAAAGTTAATTTATTTCAGTTCTTCAATACAAAAAGTGAAACTCATATTATATAGAGTCATTACAAACAGAGTGATCTATTTCAAGTGTTTATTTCTGTTAATGTTGATGATTATGGCTTACAGCCAATGAAAACACACAAGTCATTATCTCAGTAAATTAGAATACTTTATAACAATAGCTTGAAAAATTATTTTAAAATCTGAAATGTTGTCCTACTGAAATGTATGTCCTTTTGCATCAATTACTGCATCAATGCGGCGTGGCATGGAGGCGATCAGCCTGTGGCACTGCTGAGGTGTTATGGAAGATCCAGTTTGCTTTGATAGCAGCCTTCAGCTTGTCTGCATTGTTGGGTCTGGTGTCTCTCATCTCCCTCTTGCCAATACCCCATAGACTCTCTATGGGGTTAAGGTCAGGCGAGTTTGCTGGCCAATCAAGCACAGTGATACTGTTGTTTGTAAACCAGGTATTGGTACTTTTGGCAGTGTGGACAGGGGCCAAGTCCTGCTGGAGAATGACATTTCCATCTCCAAAAAGCTTGTCGGCAGGGTGAAGCATGAAGTGCTCTAAAATTTCCTGGTAGACGGCTGCGCTGACTTTGGTCTTGATAAAACACAGTGGACCTACACCAGCAGATGACATGGCTCCCCAAACCATCACTGATTGTGGAAACTTCACACTAGACCTCATGCAGCTTGTACGTGCAAGTAGCTGTAATGCAGTTCCCATTTGCCCGGTATAACCACCATGCTTCACTGCTGCCTGTTGACACACATTATTGTACCACTCAGCAGCCCTTCAGGGAACAAACTTCCTTCTGTTACAGGCCAAATATTTCACATTTTGACTCATCAGTCCAGACCACCTGTTGCCATTTTTCTGCACCCCGGTTCTTGTGTTTTCATGCAAAATTGAGTCACTTGGGTTTGTTTCCATGGCAAAGGTCTGGTTTCTGGCCCCAATTCTTCCATGAAGACCATTCCTAGCCAGACTTCTCATAAGAGTAGATGAGTGAAGCTGTGTCCCACTGGTTGCTGCCAGTTCTGAGCTGATGGCACTGCTGGACATCTTCCAATTTCAATGGGAGGTAAGCATGATATGTCATTCATCTGCTGCACTAAGTTTCCTTGGTTGATCACTTCATCTACAGTCTTCAACATTACCCATTTCAATTCTGAGAAATACAAGCAGATATTTATCCATCATATAATACCATCAGGGAGGCGTCTGATTGGATCCAAATTTATTCTGCAGTATGACATAGACCCCAAACATACAGACAATGTTGTTAAGAAATATATTCAGTGTAAAGAAGAGCACAAAGTCCTAGAAGTGATGATATAACTCCTGATCTCAACACCATCAAGTCTGTCTGGGATTACATGAAGAAACAGAAGGATTTGAGCAAGTCCTCACCCATAGGAGATCTATGGTTCTCCAAGATGATTGGAAAAACCTCCCCACTTTTGTTCAAAAACTGTGTGCGATTGTAATATAATCACAGCTTCCTAATTGTGTTCTATTAAATTATATGTTAGAATATTCACATTTATGGGGCTAATTCAGGGCCGGCTCCAGGTTTTTCTGGGCCCCGGGCGAAAGAGTCTCAGTGGACCCTTTTAACACATACACGATTCATGATGCACAGATACGGCGGAGAAATATATATATATAGTACACAGGGCCCAGCCTGCCACCTCATCCTTCACACATGCGCACGCACACACGGTACGCAGACACATGCATGCACACACGGTACGCAGACACACGCACGCACGGTACGCAGACACACGCACACACACGGTACGCAGACACACGCACACACACGGTACGCAGACACACGCACACACACGGTACGCAGACACACGCACACACACGGTACGCAGACACACGCACACACACGGTACGCAGACATGCACACACACGGTACACAGACATGCACACACACGGTACGCAGACATGCACACACGGTACGCAGACATGCACACACACGGTACCCAGACATACACACACGGTACGCAGACACACGCACGCACACACGGTACACAGATATGTACACATACAGACAAACACATTTTTACACAAATTCTTAAAGACATATATAAAACAGACAAATATATATACACAGTCATACACACTGACATTCACATACATGCACTCACACAGACCCATTACAAGTATTTTTAATATGGGGATTGGGGAAGCCCCACTCACCTGTCCCCGGTCCAGTGTCCTGTCCAGCAGCTCCTCAGGTATGGGGCAGTGCAGGGCCCCCGGCGTGTCACAGACTTCATGGCCCTGGACCATCAGAGGGGCCCACTTGCGGTCGGGTCCGGGCCGCTCCCGCCCCCATCTGTGCAGGACCTCCGCTCCGACGGTGTTTGATGGCACTCCCCCAGACATGGCTGCGCGCTGTGCGACTGTGTCTGCTAGTAATGACGCGGCAGGGGCGACACACAAGCAAAATTAAAGGTGCAGTGCCGTCGACCCTGCCGTGTCATTACTAGCAAACACAGCCTGACAGCGCGCGGCCATTTCTGGGACTGGGGGAGTGGCGGCAATCAAGCAGCGCCTGCGTCACTGAACAGGTGCCGAAGATGCGGCCATGGCCCCGACAGTGAGTGGGCGGGTGGGTGTGTGGGCCCAACCCGACAGTGAGTGGGCGGGCGGGTGTGTGAGCCCGGCCCCGACAGTGAGTGGGCGGGTGAGTGTGTGGGCCCGGCCCCGACAGTGAGTGAGTGGGCGGGCGGGCGGGTGTTTGGGCCGGGCCCCGACAGTGAGTGAGTGTGCGGCTGGGCCCCTCTGATTTTCCAGGGCCCCGGGTGCTGACGCCGGCCCTGGGCTAATTTAATAGGAAATCAATTAAGCTGTCAGTATTTTTGGGAGTGTGGGGAGTAACCGGAGGACCTTTTCTTCATAACATACTTCTTTTCAAGTTTTCAGCGCATACAAAGGAATAACTGTGTTTCTTTCAAAATTCAAGAGCTGAATCTGTCATTACTTCAGCCTTAGGAACAGAAAGAAAAGACAGAAGTCAAGAAAGCACAATGATAAATGATATCATATTTTTTTTTATTTTTTTCAGAATCTCACTTCTATGAAAAAAAAAATGAGTGTACAATTTATGCCTTTTTCTTTGCATTTTGTCATAGGGATCAAGTGCAATACATAGCATGTCAGCTTCAATCTGCTGAGCACTTGACAGCCAGGTCAAAAAGATCTAATGTTTTGTACTTTTCTGAAATTACATAAGATTACAATTATATTACAGATTTTTCCAGCATTAGGAATTATAGTCCCTTAGACTTTTTGCCATGAAGTAAAATAGCATTGCTGGTACATAGACAGAAAAGTAATATACTCGTATTTGTTCTATGTTTTGTGAACCCATTTTGCACATTGTATATACTCACAAATTGACAGATTAAACAAGAGAAATGTAGATTTTAGTACTGAAAGTTTTGAATATTGATGTAATTTGTCAGCTACACACAGTTCACTTGTCTGTATAAGGTGCCCTATTACAGTTGTTTAAGGGACTGCCTGACCTAAATTTCAGTCTATGCAAAGAATGAAAACCCTGCCAGGGCCTTTGAGTCACGTGAGTTGCAGGACACAAGCAAGGTGTGTGTGTATGTGTGTGTGAGCAGAGCTACGCGTGTGCGTGTTATATGTTTGTGTGTTGATGTTGCTGAGCTGTGTATTGTATGTAAATGTTGAAGAACTGTGTGCTCATGACGGGTCCGACTGGGGTGTCTGGGGTCCACAGGGGGAATTGACCTTAGGGGCCCACCCTACAGCTATATGCGAATATCTGTAAGCAGTTATCCCTGTTATAGTGGAACATCAACTGTAAAACACAGGCTGCTCCTGCACACCTACTGTGCACATACTATAACTGGGATGTGCAATTACAGTAGTTTGCATTAAATGGGTTCTTTGGTTAAACAAGTTATCACCGATCCATGGGCACCACAGGATCAGTGATCACTTATTGATCGGTTAGGTCCGACCTTTGGAAATTGCACCAATCAGAAGAATGGGGAAATTTTATCCCTGACAGGACACTTACCCCCATTTTAAAATGCAGAGGCAGGTGGGACGTCTGACCGCAGCCTCATTCATTCTCTTGGGGGCTTCCAGAAAAAAACAAGAGCAGCCACTGAGGGAATGAATGGAGCAGTGGTCGAGTCGCACATGCCGCTCCAGTCTAATGGGGATAAAAGCTCCATATTCTGCCAATTGGGTCCCAACAGTCAGACCCCCACCAATCAGTAAGTTATCACTTATCCTGTAGAGAACTCTGCTGAGAACCTCTGTAAGTGCATCTCTGACGCTGTGTTCAAAGTATTTGACCGCCATAGACAACACAATCCACTATAGCAAGACCAATAATACCACATACAAGGGAGAAATACCACCAGACCATGACTAGATCACATATTAGCAATATATAGTGACCAAATAATAACACATACAAGGGACAAATACCGCCAC
The DNA here is from genome assembly GCF_046119375.1 of Phyllobates terribilis. Classification (NCBI taxonomy): domain Eukaryota; kingdom Metazoa; phylum Chordata; class Amphibia; order Anura; family Dendrobatidae; genus Phyllobates; species Phyllobates terribilis. The sequence continues at coordinate 730,514,553 of NW_027362763.1, read as the reverse complement.
ACCATGACCAGACCATATATTACCACCACATAGTGACCGAACAATATCACATACAAGGGAGAAATACCGAAACACCATGACCAGACCACATATTACCACCACAAAGTGACCGAATAATACCACATATAAGGAACAAATACCGCTCCATTATGACCAAACCACATATTACTACCACATAGTGGCCGAATAACACCACATACAAGGAAAAAATACCGCCATACCATGACCAGATTACATATTACCACCATATAGTGACCAAATACTACAATACTGATCATGAATACAAACCACAATACTAACAACACTGTTATTACCACCAGTACATAAGAGCTCTGCATATGGTATGCTGAGTATAGTGTAAGTGTACAGGTAATAGAGTGATCACCAGTGACATTATACACAGGATCCCCTTAGATCTTGTCAGTATACAGGTAATACAGTGAACACCAGTGACATTATACACAGGAGCTCTGTAAATAAAGTACAGGTAATACAGTGGTCACCAGTGACATATACAGGAGTTCTGTATATACTATATAGTGTATAATGTAAGTGAACATGTAATACACTGACTCACCAGTGACATCTCTAGGTAGAGTTCTTCTTCTTCGCTTTTCTTCTTTATCTGGCACAGACAGCCATCACTTCTTCCAGCCAGGACTCGTTTCTGCAGAAAATAACACACAGTTATCAATAGCTGATCGCTTCTAGATCACATTCCCCAGTTTTTCCCCAACTTCTACACTATGCCAGATGAAGAAAAAAAGCAACATAGTGCCGCCCTGCACAGTAACCGGACCTCCCTTTTGCCCCCCCCCATGGAAAACAGTTTCCTAAAAAGTAAATTATATTTCAGAAGTAATAATGTCCCTAATTGAACCCTAAAGTTATTATGTTCCCACTTGCCACCATAAACTAAAAATGTATGTTCCTCAATCTGGTTCCCAAACAGTAATTATGTCCCCCTGCCTGGCCCCCCATGTCCCTTGCCCAGCCTGGCCCCCATGTCTCCAGCCTGGCCTCCATGTGTCCAGCGTCCAGCCTACTCCCCCCCATATATGCATTCTGGTCCCCAAGTGTCCAGCCTACCCCCCTCATATATCCTTCCTGACCCCCATGTGTGCAGCCTGCCCCCCAATACATCCATCCTGGACCCTATGTGTCCAGCCTGTCACCCCCATATATCCATCCTGGCCTCCATGTGTCCAGCCTAGCCCCCATATATCCATCCTGGACCCCATGTGTCCAGCCTGTCCCCATATATGCATCCTGGCCCCTATGTGTCCAGCCTGCCCCCTATATATTCATCCTGGTCCTCCATGTTTCCAGCCTGCCCCCCTCATATATCCATCGTAGCCCCCATGTGTCCAGCCTGTCACCCCCATATATTCATCCTGGCCAACATGTTTCCAGCCTGCCCCCCCATATATCCATCCTAGCCCCCATGTGTCCAGCCTGCCCCCCATATAGCCAGCCTGGCCCCCCATGTGTCCAGCCTGCACCCCATAAATCTATCCTGGCCTTCATATGTCCAGTCTGCCCACCCATATATCCATCCTGGCCCCCATGTCTCCAGCCTGGCCCCTCATTTGTCCAGCCTGCGTCCCCATATATCCATCCTGGCCCTTATGTGTCCAGCCTGCTCTCCCCATATATACATCCTGACCCTCATGTGTCCAGCCTGCTCCCCCATATATCCATCCTGGCCCCCATGTGTCCAGCCTATCCCCCATATATCCATCCTGGACCCCATGTGTCCAGCCTGCCCCCAATATATCCATCCTGGCCCCAATGTGTCCAGACTGCCTTCCCCATATATCCATGCTGGCCCCCAAGTGTCTATCCTGGCCCCCATGTGTCCCTATTCCATTCTGCATCCACACACAGGAAAAAAAAGATTCCTCTTACCTTCCTGCGCTTCTGGCACCGTGAGGTGTTCTCTTCTTAGGTCCGGCTCTCTCATGTTAAAATGGTCGCCGACCTAGCAAAGGCCGACGGCTGACTTGAGTACACCTGTCGCAGCACAATGACATCATATGCCGGCGATGTCAGCTTCATCAAGATTTCAGTGCTCCAAAGAGGTCTCACCTTTTCACCGGCCCAGACATTGGATAAGTTTCTACTTGTCAAGGATCTCTTTCTTTTTTGCAGAAATGTATTATTTAAAGTTATCTACAAAAAAACGGAGGTAGTGGATCGTCTGGCGGACAATGATCGAAGGGCCTTTCAGGATCCTATGGATCTCCTTACCGAAAATGAATCTCAACCAGGTAGGAAGATATTTCCTTTTAGGAACAAGTCCACTGTATCACCATCTTTTACATTGGTACCTGCGATCAAAATGTTCTTTGAACTTGTCAAAGAAGATATTTACCACCTACCCTCCCGCACAATTAAAAACAAGACTCTGAGTAAGATTGAAACTCAGGCTATCTCTGCCTTGAAAAGTAATAACTCCTTTCTAATAAAGGAGGCGGATAAGGGAGGGAATGTGGTCTTATGGCCGGTTGAGATGTACCTGGAGGAAGCTCATAGGCAATTAATGAACCACAATTTTTGCCATAAGCTACCTGCTGACTCTACCATGGCTTTTACATCTAAACTTTGAGGGTTATTAAATCTGGCCCTCAGTATGGGGATCATCAATCAAAAAGAAAAGTTCTATATGTGGGTGGAACACCCTGTCGTCCCCACATTTTATTGCTCCCAAAGATACATAAAAATACATCTAAACCACCTGGCCGTCCAATTGTTTCCAGCATTGGCGGTCTATGCGAGAAAGCGGGCACTTTTGTTGATTTTTTTCTGCAACCCTTAGTTTCCAAACTTCCATCATTTGTCCAAGATACCTCACATTTCATCCGCATATGCAGGAAGATTACCATTACATCTTCAGCACTTCTGGTCACCTGTGATCAAACACTCAGATGGTATGAAGGCGGTAGCATATTTTTTGGATAGGCAAACGACTACAGACCGCCTTCATGACTCCTTCATCATAGACCTACTGGATTTCATACTCCAGCATAACCATTTTCTTTTTGATCGGTCATTTTATCGCCAAGTCTCTGGGGTGGCCATGGAGGCCAGATGTGCCCCTGCCTTTGCAAATCTTTTCTTGGGGTGGTGGGAGGATACTGTGATCTTCCCTTCTGATTGGTTTAAAAAATATATTCGTCATTGGTACAGATATAATCGATGACGTTTTTTTCGTTTGGCTGGGCAGTGTTGAGGAATGCGAACAATTTTTCAAATTCCTCAATACGAATATACTTAATATTTTTCTCACTTATTCTACTTCAGCCACTTCGGCCATCTTTCTGGACCTCATGATCTCCATTCATGGGGATCGGATTTTGACGGATTTGTACTGCAAGCTGACTGCTACCAACAACCTCCTTCTATTCTCGAGTTTCCATCCACTGCATACTAGACAGGGTGTTCCTGTCGGGCAATTCTTGAGAATAAGACGTAACTCCACACAGTATGAAGACTTTCGCCATCAAGCTGAAGATCTTACACATCGCCTTAAAAAGAGGGGCTATCCAAGAAAAGTGATCTCTAGAGCCTATCAGCGGGCTAGGTCCCAGACACAAGAGACTCTACTTACTCCCAAGAGAAGGTATCAGAATACGGACCTTCGGTTCATCACCAACTATATGGATCAATGGGAAGAGGTGAGAAGTATTCTTGATAAACGTTGGGGTGTATTAAAAACGGACCGGCAGACATTGTCAGTTATTACGGACCGCCCTCTTTTGACGGCAAGAAAAGCACCTAATTTGAGGGATATTTTAACTAGAAGCCATTTCCAAAGACCTACATGCAAACTTATAGGGGCATCTTGCTCAATCGTTCTTTTCCTTGTGGGGATTGTAACATATGTCAGTACATGCACCCCACTCGTGATAAATTTACTAACCCCTTTGACAATAAAATACATCATATTAGAAATTATATCAACTGTAAAACGAAGTCTGTCATTTATGCATTCATTTGTTCATGTCATCAGGTCTATGTGGGACAGACCTCACAGGAGCTGAGGAAGCGCATACAGAAGCACTTCTCTACCATTAACTTGGCAGCTGTAGATCTCAAGAAGGGGAGATCACTTACCTCAGTGGTCTCCCATTATTTCAATTACCATCAGGGCAACCTTACCGATACTCGTATTGTGGGTCTCCAAAGAATAATTGGATCGGGCAGGGGCGACAATTTAACCAGGAGACTGTTACAAGTAGAGTCACTGTGGATTTATGAATTACATTCAGTAGCTCCCTTTGGACTAAACAAGGAACTTTTATTCTCAGGCTTCTTGGGTCAATAGTGGACTTTGGGTCCCATATGTATTATTTTCATCTAACTTTCCTTAACTCTCTTTTTTATAAGGGATTTCTTGGAAGCAATACACATTGCCTCATGAGGACATTTGAGGAACCATATCCTGAGTTCACTACCAAAAATACCAGGACAATCTTTTTGGATCAGCTCTATGAAAGATGACATATCTACATACCAACGTTTTCAATATACTTTGATTCATCCCTCTTTACCTACGACCTGACCAAATAAGAACTATATTATCTTGACACACTTTATTCTTGAACGGAAATACACCAGAAGGACCACAGGACTTTTTGAACTGGAACTTATGGCACATATGTGGAGGACATTACAGCCTTTTATGGTTTTAAGATGCATGTGCCTGCCTCTTCCTCTTTTTTTTTCCATATAAGTATCCTATAGGTTGGGGCTTCATATCTATATCTGTGATTGGTTTATGATCATTTCTCCATTAATCTGACATTCTTCTACCCTTTAGATATATAGGATTGGAGCTTCTTACCTTTGATTTAGGACTATGTGACCGATGATCAGTCTGCTATTAAGATCTGCACTAATTGATTCTTCTCTAGGCATTATTGTTTGATATCTATATGTTGCAACATATGATAGATGCTGTAGGATATACAGTGGTGGCCAAAAGTATTGGCACCCCTGCAATTTTGTCAGATAATACTCAGTTTCTTCCTGAAAATGATTGCAATCACAAATTCTTTGGTATTATTATCTTCATTTAATTTGTCTTCAATGAAAAAACACAAAAGAGAATGAAGCAAAAATCAAATCATTGATCATTTCACACAAAACTCCAAAAATGGGCCAGACAAAAGTATTGGCACCCTCAGCCCAATACTTGGTTGCACAACCTTTAGCCAAAATAACTGCGAACAACCGCTTCCGGTAACCATCAATGAGTTTCTTACAATGCTCTGCTGGAATTGTAGACCATTCTTCTTTGGCAAACTGCTCCAGGTCCCTGATATTTGAAGGTGCCTTCTCCAAACTGCCATTTTGAGATCTCTCCACAGGTGTTCTATGGGATTCAGGTCTGGACTCATTGCTGGCCACCTTAGAAGTCTCAAGTGCTTTCTCTCAAACCATTTTATAGTGCTATTGGAAGTGTGTTTTGGGTCATTGTCCTGCTGGAAGACCCATGACCTCTGAGGGAGACCCAGCTTTCTCACACTGGGCCCTACATTATGCTGCAAAATTTGTTGGTAGTCTTCAGACTTCATAATGCCATGCACACGGTCAAGCAGTCCAGTGCCAGAGGCAGCAAAGCAACCCCAAAACATCAGGGAACCTCCGCCATGTTTGACTGTAGGGACCGTGTTCTTTTCTTTGAATGTCTCTTTTTTTTTCCTGTACACTCTATGTTGATGCTTTTTCCCAAAAAGCTCTACTTTTGTCTCATCTGACCAGAGAACATTCTTCCAAAACGTTTTAGGCTTTCTCAGGTAAGTTTTGGCAAACTCCAGCCTGGCTTTTTTATGTCTCGGGGTAAGAAGTGGGGTCTTCCTGTGTATCCTACCATACAGTCCCTTTTCATTCAGACGCCGACGGATAGTACGGGTTGACACTGTTGTACCCTCGGACTGCAGGGCAGCTTGAACTTGTTTGGATGTTAGTCGAGGTTCTTTATCCACCATCCGCACAATCTTGCGTTGAAATCTCTCGTCAATTTTTCTTTTCCGTCCACATCTAGGGAGGTTAGCCACAGTGGCATGGGCTTTAAACTTCTTGATGACACTGCACACGGAAGACACAGGAACATTCAGGTCTTTGAAGATGGACTTGTAGCCTTGAGATTGCTCATACTTCCTCACAATTTGGTTTCTCAAGTCCTCAGACAGCTCTTTGGTCTTCTTTCTTTTCTCCATGTTCAATGTGGTACACACAAGGACACAGGACAGAAGTTGAGTCAACTTTAATCCATGTTAACTGGCTGCAAGTGTGATTTAGTTATTGCCAACACCTGTTAGGTGCCACAGGTAAGTTACAGGTGCTGTTAATTAGAGAAGCATCACATGATTTTTCAAACAGTGCCAATACTTTTGTCCACCTCCTTTTTTACGTTTGGTGTGGAATTGTATCCAATTTGGCTTTAGGACAATTCTTTTTGTGTTTTTTCATTGAAGACAAATTAAATGAAGATGATAATACCAAAGAATTTGTGATTTCAATACTTTTGGCCACCACTGTATACACCCCGGCCTCTATCCTCACAGACAGCTGATCCACTCTGTCGACCTTGGCTACATGTAGTGAGGATTCATGTCCCTCACTCCATGTGGCCTTTTGTAACAGTGTTGGATTTTCAGAATATTGAGTGTAAGATCTGTGCATTTTTTCCAATTTGCCTAACATGTGGTTAAATGTATATACAAACTCTGGCATCTATATACACATTTCTTGTATTTTTTATTATCTGCCTAACATGTGGTCAAATGTATATCTGCCTAACATGTGGTCAAATGTATATATATATATTCTGACGTCTATATACACATTATCTGTGCTGACATGCACAGAATGATCAGTTGCCAGCATTTATATACTGCACTGTATGTGGACGCTCCGGTAACCGCCCCCTGGGAGGCATGGTTACAGATCTAGCGTCCTATCAATCAATGGGAGCGTCACCTGCTCATGTGGCGCCCCATACGTCATTTCCGGTCACGTGACTTCCGGTCCGCCCGGCGGGACCGAGACACGCTGTCACAGGTTATTACCACCTTCTTCAAACTAGGATATATAACGGACCAGACAGCTATCTACATCATTCATCTGACAAAGCCGTGTGGGTCACGGTGATACGCATGGGGCTTTCTTCCTGCCCTCTGCCTGATGCTATCCAGGCCTCCGCTACCTCCATTATTAGTTGGCGCTCTAAGTAATCATTTAGTGTCCTGACAGGACGCCGGTTTTCATACACCCTCATGTGGGACAAATTACTATTGTCTCTGGATTTTCCATATTCATTATTGGGTTTTTTTGTGCAATTTTCAGTAGTTTGGGTTATCTCTCATCTCTGTATGGTATTTAATGTATGGTCCCTAAGCACCTTTTATCATGAAGGTTACCCCATTGGGGCTGATATTTACTATGAGATGTGTCTTCACTAGTTTATACTAATATTATTCCTTATTACAAAATGTATCTTTAATTATTTATATTTGACAATTTCTCTATAAACTGTTTTAGTGCTTGTGTTTATCTATGCGCAATTCATTCACCATTATACTTTTGTGCAGGTGTATTATTGGGGATGATTTATATCATATATCCCTTCCAACACTCTCGCACCCCTCCAATCCATCCTAAACTCTGCTGCCCGACTAATCCACCTGTCCCCCCGCTATTCCCCGGCCTCTCCTCTCTGTCAATCTCTTCACTGGCTCCCCATTGCCCAGAGACTCCAGTTCAAAACCCTAGCCATGACATTGTGGCGCCCCGGAGGGTTCGACCGCCACAGGGATGTTGCACTTCTTTAATGGAGTGTAGTGTTCCTCCTCTGAGGTAAGAACAGCGTGATGGTCATGACCCAACCTTTGCATCCAACACCACATTTCTCCACCAGAGGGGGCTAGTATGCACTAGGTGCTGCCCTCCTGGTTACAGGGAGACTGGGGAACCAAGAGTTAGGGGAACTAGTTAGTGGGTGAGGGTGGAGGACTCACATTCTAGTGACACTGTAAATTTCATATTTAATAAAAAGCCATCTTGGTTCTTGGTCCTTGTAGTTTAGTTCTTTGACGGTCCTGGTAGTTAACTTGCCTGGCCGTCATGTACTGTGATCTCCTACCCTGAAAGTGGATCCTGTGTGGAGCTGTAGCGGATGGAGACACAGCCCTCATACCCCGGCCTTGGGACGACGGGCAGGTTGCAGACGAGGAATGTCTCAACCTGGTCAAGGACCACGACCAAGAAGGCCCGGAGCTTAAGAGTGTAGCTCCACAGCAAATGGATCCTGGGGAGGATGCAGATGGAGCGGTGTACGCCACCTGTCCTCACCACCTGATATATTCAGAGGGAGTCGGGCTGCAAGAGGGGTACCGGCCCCCGACACCCGACCTTGTTACTCTATGTCCTGGTTGGGAAAGCCCGGTAGGCCTTGAGGATCCCACCGGGTATCGGAAGGAGCGGAGCTGCCACCCGTGCCCTTGTTCTGAGAGGAGCTGAGAGGGAGACCCTGCCTATTCACACACACGGACAGAAAAGGACATGGTCTGTAGTTCAGGAACACTCTGGTGCGGTGTCCCGATTGAACGCTGGACTTGCTCGGAGGTAGTCGGACCCCTGTCCCTGGTGACCGCAGGACTCCGCGGGGAGCAGGGAGTCGCCTTCCTACTGCCATCACTAATGTGATTAAAGCCTTGGAAGTTCACCCCTATGGCCTCCGGACTGTTTATTCTGCGCTACACCGCACGAAGCGGGACCCGTTCTCCTCTACTACTACCCCCTCCATCCTGTCTACCTGCCCTGAGGCCTTGCACCGCCTGTGGGGAGTAGTAACAACACTGGCCGCTATACCACCATGCCTCAGCGGACTGCAGCGGCGCTGGTGGCCTTCACCAGGTGCCACAGTTGGCGTAGTCGGAATCAGCCACTCAACCCGGATAAGCCCACACCATCCTTTTAATGTGACGGCCCTGAGCACGGGTCGGGTCCGGGCCACGGCTTCACCCCATCTCTCCATCATAGGACCCGACTCCGAGTCCCCCATCTCCCAGGGTAAAGAAAAGGGCTTTCGAGTAGAGGATTCACAAACCTGGCGTAGTCGGCAGGATCGCATGCCCGCATCAAAGGAAGGAATTACCCATTGATACCGGGTACTGTGTGCCTTACACCTTGAACTTTCGTTTTACACCTAAAATGGCACCCGCCCAAGAAGAACAGGCGCCATAATGCTGTGAAAAGACTGTCTTTAAACACCTCCCATCATGGGCTGGGTTCCCGCTTGGCGCCAAAAGTGTGGACTGCCCCTTCCATCAGAGACTGTCCGCGGGGTAATGCCCGTCAAACCGGATGGGCTGAATGAAGGCGGGCCTGTCAACATGTCGCCCAGGAACCACCCCGAAGAAGGAGGAAGAAGAAAAACAACAAGGTGCGGCCATTGCAGTCGGAGGTTGGCAATCTTCAGAGGCAGACATGGACGCTTCTGGAGCGCAACCCACCGAACCTTCTGAACCCGGTTCGGGCCCTTCACCCGGCAGGGAGCGAGGCGGCAGCGTGTTAACAGCGGGAGATTTGGAATTTCTCCAACAGGAAGCCCCGGGTCTCATGCAGAGACAGAGAGAGGCACAGGAGGCGGCGACGGCTGTGTGGCGGGAAAAGATGTTGCTACGTATCTGGGCCCGCCGCCAAGGAGTTGAAGCCCAAGGAACTACGGTGACAGAGGTCGTGAGTGGCCCAGCAGCGGGTGAGTGTGCTACCCCTGCCCCGGCTGCAGAGCCTACCGTTCCAATCCTGGACCTCATGGCCGAATATCTCATACCCGGCGCGGCCACATGGGAGCAGGTCTTGGCTCCGGAGCTGCAAGCGGCAGCTATAGGTGGGGACCTGCGATGCCGCCCTACTCCCAAACCCGAAATGCCTGAAGCTGCAGAGGGGTCCACCGGCTCCAACCCGGACTGGTCCGCGCTTCCAGAGGACCCGCAGCAGCCCTTGATGACACCGCTGCCCGCACCAGCAGTCACCTGGCCGGAGGCTGAGGAGTGGGCCTGGGACAACCAGGGGGGGACCTGATGGGCTTCCCGTGGGAGACCCGGACTGAAGCGCAGAGGAGGAGCCAGCGGTGCAGCGAGTAGATACTCCAGCTCGCTCGGGAGCAACGTCAACGGGAGGTACGGGCCAAAGCTGCTAAATCCCGGGCTCGTCAGGATGAGGCCACCCATCCCAGTCCCCGTGTGGAAGGGCAAGTCGTCCGCTTCCACCATGAGGCGGGGTGGGGGTTCATCAGAAGTCCCCAGCACGAGGACGACGTGTTTGTCAGCAGGCGGGATGTCGAGTCTCGGCTAAGGAAGGGACACCCTGGCCGCCACCTCTTCCCAGGCGATAGAGTGACTTATTCTCGCCACCAGGGGATGCGGGGGTGGTACGCCCTGGATGTACACAAAGTGTCCGGGAATGACGCCCCCTCGTGCTCAGCCTCAGGGGACCGGTTAGCCTCCGTCGGGAGGAACAAGCCTTTTCCCAGGAGGGAACCCGAGATTTAAGCAGTCCCGGCTGTTGCAATTTGTTTATAGTTAAAGTGTTGACATTTATATTTTGATTTTCTTTCTACCCCAGTTTCTAGAGACTTGTGTTTCTGCGGACTTGCAGCAGACAGACTCCTTTCGTGTATATAGTTTGCATCTTTTCAGGTGCTCCATATTGGTTTTATGCAAAACCGTGTATATATTTCTACCTCAAGACCTCAGAAGGAAAACCTGTCAGGGTGGCTCTCTGGTGTAGCGTCGGCGTCCCTGCCTCCTGCTAGGCAGGGACGCCGTTCCCCTCACCTCTCCGCTCCGTGCCCGGCGGCTTCCTCCCGCTCTGCTGGCAGCGCGCGCTGTTTCCCGGCCTCTGTGCCAATGGCCGGAGGACCTCACCATATATAAGGCACCTCCTCCAAAATGGAGGTGCCGGAGCAATGTTGTTGCAAAGCCTTTCAACTCTGCTTCAGCCCTCAGGTCCCGTTACCAGTTACCTGCCAGTTACCTGCCAGTCACCTGCCAGTCACCTGCCAGATTCCTGCCTGTTACTTATCTATCTGCGGTCTGACAGTCTGCCTACCAGCCCTGCCAGTCTGTCTATGGATCAGTCTGCCCGCTCACCTGGGAGCGCTCACCTGCTACCTGCCTGCTAGCCTACCTGGAGGCTCCGCCGTCACGTGCTGTGACCACCTGCCTGTCCAGAGACTCTTAACCGCTCACCTGGGAGCGCTCACCTACTACCTGTCTGCTAGCCTACCTGGAGGCTCCGCCGTCACGTTCTGTGACCACCTGCCTGTCCAGAGACTCTTGCCCGCTCACCTGGGAGCGCTCACCTGCTACCTGCCTGCTAGCCTACCTGGAGGCTCTGCCGTCACGTGCCGTGACCACCTGCCTGTCCAGAGACTCTTGCCCGCTCACTTGGGAGCACTCCTCTGCTACCTGCCTGCTAGCCTACCTGGAGCCGTCACTTGCTGTGACCACCGGCCTGTCAAGAGACTGTCCCCGTCACTTGCCGTGACCTCCTGCCCTTCTACCCAGAGACTGTCCCCGTCACCTGCCGTGTCCTCCTGCCCTTCTACCCAGAGACTGTCCCCGTCACTAGCCGTGACTACCTGCCCACCTTCCCTGGGAGCCACCCGCTTCCTTACAAGGACTGCCCTCTTGTATAGTTGCTCAGAGGTTCCACCTCCCAGACCCGTTACAGTTTGCTCGGGCCATGGAACCCGGTGGCACCCAAACTCCCTCGCTCTCGGACCTATGCCATGAACTGTCCCGTCAGAGGTCCCAACAGGAGTCCATCCTGAGCCACCTGCGGAACGTCAACTCTCGCCTGGACACTCTGACTGCTCCACCAGCAACCACCGCTAGTGTCTTGACTCGCAACCCGGCAGCGCCGCTGCCCACCAATACCATGGCGTCCTGCCCCGGTCCCCGGCTTTCTGCACCTCCTCGCTTCGGAGGCGACCCCGCTCAAGCTCGGGGCTTCATAAACCAGTGCACCCTGCACTTTGAACTCCTGGCCCACCAGTTTATCTCCGACCGAGCCAGAGTAGTATTCATCATGTCCCATCTCACTGGGGAGGCACTGGCATGGCTTAACCCTCTGTGGGAGAGAGGGGATCCCCTGGTGTCCGACCTGTCGTCTCTCCTCACTGCTTTCCGAAGGGTCTTCGATGAACCGGGACGAAAGACCTCATCTGCCTCCTCTTTGCTACGTCTCCGCCAAGGGAGTCTCACCGTGGGCCAATATGCCATACGATTCCGCACCCTCGCTTCTGAGCTTGCCTGGGATAATGAGGCCCTGGTGTCCGTCTTCTGGGAGGGCCTTTCCGGTCGGATTAAAGATGAGCTCGCCGGTCGGGACATTCCTACCACCCTGGATGACCTGGTGTCTCTGGCTACCCAGATTGACATCCAGTTTCAAGAACGTACCAAAGAGACCACCCATGAGAAAAGGTTTCCCCGCCTAGCTCCTACTTTCCAGAAACCTGTCTCCTCTTCTGTCACTCCCCGGGCGCACTCACCTGACTCCATGCAGATCGACCAGACCAAGTTGGTCAAATCTCGCCAAGAGTCACACCGAGCCGAGGGGAGCTGCTTCTATTGTGGCAGTAAGGAGCACCTGATTCGTTCCTGCCCGGAGAGGCCGGGAAACTCCAGTATCTAGGACCGCTCGGAGAGGTCGCCCTAGACAAAAATAAGTCCTCTCCAACCCTGACTTTGTCTATATCTATCTCCTGGGGAGAGAACCGTCACTTTGAACTCGCCCACCTGGACTCTGGATCCGCTGGAAACCTCATCTCTCAGTCCCTGGTTGAGAAATACCGTATTCCCACCAAGTCTCTGGCTGAACAATTGTCAGTCGCCTCCGTGGATGGAAGACTCCTTCCGGTGACCATCCTGCTCGTCACGGAACCCATAACCCTGCAGGTGGGAATGCAGCACTCTGAGGTAATCTCCTTCCATGTGTTGTCCGGGCTCTCCCACTCCCTATTGCTAGGTCTACCTTGGCTCCAGACACATGAACCCGTGTTGAACTGGCATTCCGGTGAAGTACTCTGGTGGGGGCCGGCCTGCCATAAGACCTGCCTGGTTCCGGTTCGTCCGGTTCGTCCTCCACCTATCCCAGCTAATTTACCCGGTCTTCCGACTCCTTACTGGCCCTATGCTGACGTCTTCGGTAAGAAAGAAGCAGAGACATTGCCACCTCATAGGCCATATGATTGCTCGATCGACCTGGTATCCGGCGCCACTCCACCCCGTGGGCGTATTTATCCGTTGTCTGTGGCAGAAACCCGGGCCATGTCTGAGTACATAGAGGAGAATCTGGCCAGGGGATTCATCCAGAAGTCTACTTCCCCGGCTGGAGCCGGATTCTTCTTTGTCAAAAAAAAAGATGGCTCGCTTCGCCCCTGTATTGACTATAGAGGACGCAATCAGATCACGGTTAAAAATAAATACCCCCTTCCGCTCATCTCTGAGTTATTTGATCGCCTTAAAGGCACCAGGATCTTTTCCAAGCTGGATCTACGTGGAGCATATAACCTGGTCCGTATCCGTCAGGGAGACGAGTGGAAAACAGCATTTAATACCCGGGACGGACACTATGAGTACCGTGTGATGCCCTTCGGTCTCTGCAATGCTCCCGCCGTCTTCCAAGAAATGGTCAACGACATCTTCCGTGACCTTCTTTACTCCTGCGTGGTTGTATACCTGGACGACATCTTGGTCTTCTCTCCGGATCTTCCCACACACCGGAGGGATGTTCGTCAGGTCCTGCTTAGGCTCAGGCAGAACCACCTCTATGCTAAATACGAGAAGTGCCTTTTTGAGCAGACCTCTCTTCCTTTTCTGGGCTATGTTATCTCCCAGACAGGCTTGCGAATGGATCCCGAGAAGCTCTCTGCTGTCCTAAAGTGGCCCCGTCCGGAGGGCTTGAAGGCGATACAGCGATTCCTGGGCTTCGCTAATTACTATTGTCTCTTCATTCCTCACTTCTCGTCACGGACTGCGCCCATATCTGCGCTCACCCGTAAGGGAGCAAATCCCAAGGTATGGTCATCCGAAGCTGAGGAGGCCTTCCTTTCCCTGAAACAAGCCTTCTCCTCTGCCCCTGTGCTGCACCGTCCGGACTGCAACAAACAGTTCTACCTGGAGGTTGATGCCTCCTCCTCTGGAGCCGGAGCAGTGCTCACCCAAAAGTCTTCCTCCGGGAGAATGGTAACCTGCGGCTTTTTCTCTAAAATCTTCTCCTCCTCTGAGCGCAATTACTCCATAGGAGACCGAGAACTGCTAGCCGTTAAATTGGCGCTGGAGGAGTGGCGTTACCTGCTTGAAGGGGCTCTATACCCGGTGATCATCTACACGGATCACAAGAACCTGGCATATCTCCAAAATGCCCAGAGACTTAATCCACGTCAGGCCCGGTGGTCTTTGTTTTTTGCCCGCTTCGATTCCATCCTTTATTTCCGCCCGGCGGACAAAAATGTCAAAGCTGATGCCTTGTCCCGATCCTTCCTGTCCTCCGACCAAGAGGAGGAGCCTATGCACATTATCGACCCCTCCAAGGTGATGAATTTGGCCCCCTTGGATTTGACTCGTCTTCCACCCGGCAAGACTTTCGTGGTGCCTCCAGACCGTGAGAGGGTTCTTCGCTGGGGTCATTCTTCTAAACTAGCTGGCCATGCCGGCCAAAAAAAAAACCTTCCTACTCATTTCCCGGCATTACTGGTGGTCTACCCTGCGTAAGGATGTGGTAGACTTCGTCTCTGCCTGTTCATCTTGTGGCCGCAACAAAGTTCCCAGACACTTACCAGCTGGTCATCTCCTGCCGCTTCCCATACCTGTTGCCCCGTGGCAACACATCGCTATGGACTTCATTTCCGATCTTCCTGTCTCTGCCGGGTGTACTGTCATTTGGGTGGTCGCGGACCGCTTCTCTAAAATGGCCCACTTCATTCCCCTGCCTGGTCTTCCGTCTGCACCTGAGCTGGCTAAGGACTTTATCCGCCATATCTTTCGTCTCCATGACCTACCCCTCCACATCATGTCGGATCGAGGGGTTCAGTTTACCTCACGCTTCTGGAGAGCCACATGTAAACTGCTGGACGTCACCCTGGACTTCTCCTCCGCTTACCACCCTCAGTCCAATGGTCAAGTGGAGCGGATCAATCAGATCCTTACCAGCTATCTCCGGCACTTTGTTAATGCCCACCATTTTGATTGGGTGGACCTCCTTCCTTGGGCCGAGTTCTCTTATAATAACCACGAGAGCGAATCCTCTTCCAAGTCCCCGTTCTTTATTGTCTATGGCCAGCACCCCCGGATTCCGTTTCCCGTCTCTGTGGACAACCCTGCTGCAGAGTCTCTTGTCAGCGAGTTTTCTACCATTTGGGAGAGTACTAGGTCTGCACTTCTTCTGTCCTCCGAGCGGATGAAGCGATATGCTGATAAGAGACGTCTGGATCCGCCTCAATTCCGTCCGGGAGACAAGGTTTGGCTCTCTTCCAAACATGTACGGCTCAAGATACCGTCCTACAAGTTAGGTCCTCGCTTCATCGGTCATTTCGAAATCCTCAGGCAAATTAATCCAGTGGCCTACAAATTAAAACTCCTGGCCACCTTACGGATTCCCAACTCCTTCCACGTATCTCTCCTCAAACCCGTTGTCTTTAACTCTTTTTCCAACAATCCAGGTACTCCTCCTGCTCCGGTTTCCGCTGAAGACGTCTTTGAGGTAGAGAGTATTCTGGCCACTAAGAGGGTAAGAGGAAAGACTTTTTTTTTGGTAGATTGGAAGGGGTTTGGTCCTGAGGAGAGAACATGGGAGCCCCGGGAGAACATCCATGCCCCTCTCATCCTTGCTAAATTTCTCTCTGGCCTAAAATAGGGGGGGCCTAAAGGAGGGGGTACTGTAGCGTTGGCGTCCCTGCCTCCTGCTAGGCAGGGATGCCGTTCCCCTCACCTCTCCGCTCCGTGCCCAGCGGCTTCCTCCCGCTCTGCTGGCAGCGCGCACTGCTTCCCGGCCTCTGTGCCAATGGCCGGAGGACCTCACCATATATAAGGCACCTCCTCCAAAATGGAGGTGCCCGAGCAATGTTGTTGCAAAGCCTTTCAACTCTGCTTCAGCCCTCAGGTCCCGTTAACAGTTACCTGCCAGTTACCTGCCAGTCACCTGCCAGATTCCTGCCTGTTACTTATCTATCTGCGGTCTGACAGTCTGCCTACCAGCCCTGCCAGTCTGTCTATGGATCAGTCTGCCCGCTCACCTGGGAGCGCTCACCTGCTACCTGCCTGCTAGCCTACCTGGAGGCTCCGCCGTCACGTGCTGTGACCACCTGCCTGTCCAGAGACTCTTACCCGCTCACCTGGGAGCGCTCACCTACTACCTGTCTGCTAGCCTACCTGGAGGCTCTGCCGTCACTTGCCGTGACCACCCGCCTGTCAAGAGACTGTCCCCGTCACTTGCCGTGACCTCCTGCCCTTCTACCCAGAGACTGTCCCCGTCTCTTGCCGTGACCTCCTGCCCTTCTACCCAGAGACTGTCCCCGTCACCTGCCGAGTCCTCCTGCCCTTCTACCCAGAGACTGTCCCAGTCACTAGCCGTGACTACCTGCCCGCCTTCCCTGGGAGCCACCCACTTCCTTACAAGGACTGCCCCCTTGTATAGTATGCAACCTCCGATCCTCACAAGATCTCCTTCTCTACTCCCCTCTAATCTCCTCCTCCCGCAATCGCATACAAGATTTCTCCCGTTTCCCCTCCACTCTGGAACTCTCTACCCCAACACATCAGACTCTCGTCAACCGTGGAAATCTTCAAAAAGAGCCTGAAGACCCACCTCTTCCGATAAGCCTACAGCCACCACTCCACCAATACCGCTGCACGACCAGCTCTACCCTCACCTACTGTATCCTCACCCATCCCTTGTAGACTGTGAGCCCTCACGGGCAGGGTCCTCGCTCCTCCTGTACCAGTCGCCGTCACATTGTGTTCAAGATTATTGTAATTGTTCTTGTATGTATACCCCTTCACATGTGAAGTGCCATGGAATAAATGGCGCTATAATAATAAATAATAATAATAATCATATACTGTCACATCAATTGAGTCTTATTCCCCATTTATTATTACATCTGCATGTATTTGAAGGTATACATTTTTGTTTGATCATTTGACATCTATCATGCTGGGGGCAGCATACATGCCATTTGATGGATTTTTTTAAATGTTTTTATTATGTGTGGTACAATAAAATATTTTTCTATATTGTTCTATATTGGTGGTGTGCTCGTCCATTATGTAGTACTTTTTCTCTTTCATAAGTTCATGTATTCTTTTCTACATGACGTAGCACCCCCTTTTTCATATTAGTATCAATATTGGTAGTGTAACCCTGTTCCCCCCTTCCTTCATCAAGACGTGCGACTCGACAGTTCAGGTAATGAATGCTGCATGTGCACGTCCCTGCATATACTCTGTCTGCGCTTTTAAAGGGCCCATGCCCCTAAAAACCGCAGACGTTTTTTTGTAATTATTATTATTACTCTTCCTCCTCTCATCTGTAGCAAGCAAGGGCCCACCAGGGATTTCCCCGATACCCCGCCAGGCCAGTCCGACCCTGTGCTGATGTTGCAGAGTTGAGTTTTGTGTGTTTGTGTGTGTGTGTGTAGCTGAGCTGTATGCATGTTGTTGCAGAGCAGTGTGTGTGTGTTGATATTGCAGAGCAGTCTGTATGTAGATGTGGCTGAGCTGTGTGTGTAGATTTAGCTGAGCTGTTCATGTTGATGTAGTATAAATGTGTGTGTGATGCAGTCTCAGAGCTGTGTTTAACACTATTGGGCTTCATTAGTAGAATAATTCTATGTGAATACATATGAAGGATTGCACAATGTTAAGATGCTGTCTTAAAATAAGAATTGACTAATTTAAAGTCCAGCTAAAATGTGAGAGAGTTATTAAGTCCACATACTGCCCACTCAGCCTGACTGACAGCTGCAGCTTGTACTAAGCAACATAAGATCTTACCAGGGAGGAAGGACACTGAGAAGCTGTCAATGAGGCTAGGTATGTGGAAATCGAGGTTAAAACTTCAAAAAAGATTATACAGTCATTCTGACACACTTTGACCCAGTGACGGGTCCGTCTTAAGGAAAGAAGCCATCAATGTTAAAGTCTCAGAAAACTACTTTAAAAGGAGACTGACAGCTTTTATTGCCTGTTAACCATCTCTATGCCTTATTATATGAAGTGAAACTATTCCTAAACATGCCCCTAAATTTCACTCTACTTGCCAGATAATGCATGACTATGATGAATGCTCCACATTTGGTGGGAAATGCTTTTGACATGTAATACAGGCAAAGCCAATCATGTCAGAAGGGGTGAAGTTGGAGCCAGTTTACTTAGAAAGCGTACATGTCTAATTTCATTCACACTATGACATTTTGCACAAAATAAATTTGCTGGAATATCATGACGTGCTAGTGACGCACCCCCTGGGCCATGTTCAGGGGATACCCGGAGCCGGATCTGGATAGGGGTATAGTCCTTGTGGCGGTGACCCGGTCCGTGCCCAGGGTGTCAAACTAAGTGGCAGTCTATGGCAGTAGATGTTAACTTGGATGTCGACTACGCCACCCGTTGAGTGCGGCTTTGCAGCCGCCGCTGCAGAACAGTCCGCTGAGGCCGGTGGTATGGGTGCAGCGATGATGGTATAACCCCCAACGGGAGGGGTATGGCCTCAGGGCAGCAGGTGAAGATGATGGGGGTTGTGACGGTCAGTAAGAAGAGTCAGAGTCAGGAGATGCAGTTTCAGGGGTTTTACTCACAAGTGTTCTCTCAGTCACTCTGGCCTTGAGTGACCACCGGAGCCGTGCTGCGTCCACCAGGTCCTGGACTCAGCTAACCCCCAGGCAGTTCTGAAGCGTGGTCCTGAGCTCCCTTCTCTCTCTCTGTCTCTGGCCATTCCCACCAGGGATCCACCTTTGGCCGGCTCCCTCGGGTCTCTTAGTGGTCAAACCTCCTCTGGGTTCCCTGACCCTATGCTTGGTGTGCCTTTCTGGTGGATTTGGTGAGGGTCGTGGCAAATCTTGACCACGACCTCCGGTTCCTGGCTGAGGATAAGTGGCCTCCACCAGTTCGGGTTCCGGTACCCGTGTCCGCCAACCCTTCACCCTTTCTGGTCTGTTTCTGGGTTCTTGGGGTTCCCTCTGTCTTTCTCTCTGGGTCCTTCTTTCTCCTCTCTCCTCTGCAGGCTTAGCTCTGGAGCTGGGCCCAGCCGGAGCCACAGCTCCCTGTCAGCCCTCCTGGCTGAACTCCTCTGCTCTGCTCCTCAGGCTAAAAAGACCCTGTCCTAAGATGGTGCCCACCATATATACTCCCTCTATGTGTGAGCCCAGGTGACTAGCACCCAATGAGCTCCTAGCTTTACCCAGACTACTCCCCCTATCTGCCCCTACACTACTGGGATGTTCCACCCCCCTCCCACTCCAGCCAGGGACAGACGCTGTAGTACCTGCACATATACTGGTGGGAGTACCGTAGTTCTGTCCCCCGGAAATGGGATGTATGTAGTGCATGCAGCCTACTGAGCTCAGTCCCACACTCCATCGTTACCCGGGAGTGGAATACCACACCTCTGGCTTGAGGTGTAATACCCCTGTAACAGCCGAATCCTCAGGGTGCTACATTCCCCCCTGGTAAATCACAGCACGTCCTCAGGCTGTAAAAGAGCAAAAACATAAAACATACAAGCTTTTTAAAGTGCACTACATATAAAATATATAAACAGTAACCTTCAATCATCCCTTTATGGGAGGTACTTCTCTTTTAAAATGTTACGGACACATCATAATAAAACTTTTCATATAAAACATTTTTGACCTCTGGCCACTTGTGCAAATTGTGACCAGGTAAGTGCCACAGTCTCTGGTAGAAAAAACAGTTTCCTATAAAACCGGTAGGGGGCACTTTAGGAAGCGCAACTATATACAAGGGATATGGCCGCTCTCAGTCCTCGGCCAGTGGGGAAAAAGGGATGGCTGCTCACAGTCCTCAGCCTGTGGGGAGATGGGACACACTGGAACAGTTCACTGGTCCCAACGGGGACTATATTTTAACTAGCAACAGTTATTGTACCTTCACGGGTAACTATTTACAGTGCTCCTACTGTACATCAGTGGCGACATCCTCCTGCTCCTTCCTCCGTGTACCCATCAGACCCGTCCGGGTCCTCTTGCTCCTCCTGACACCTCAGCTCTTTCTCTGTCAGTCGGTGTACATGAAGGGCATAGGGTCCTTTGGCACATTGGTGCCGGGTGAAGGTGACCTCATCACCCAGGTAAAGGTCACGGCCTCTGTGTCCCTCCGGTAGGTGGGACTCGACATCTCTTCTGGTCACGAAGACGTCGCCGGGGGTGTGATGATCTCTGATGAAGCCCCAACCGTGCTGCAGTTGGAATTTGATTACAGTCCCGGTGGCACGGGGACCGTGGGCTGCACGGGGGTTCCTTCGGGTCCGGCTCTTTTGTTCTGCACTCTTTACTTGCAGCCGCTCCTCGTGGACCCGTCTCTCTCTCCGTTCTCGCTCAAAGACTTCCAACTGCTGGCGGCAGCACTCCGCACGCTCAGTTGCAGCCGCCCGGGTCTCTTGAGTGAACCCGATGAGGTCTCCTCCTGCGGGGTACCACTCAAACTGCGCCTCCTCTAACGAGAGCGGGGTCATCTTGACGGGCGCCGGAACCGGGATTAGGGGCTCATCCAGGGGTCTTTCTTTCCGGAGTCGGGGATGGTAGTACTCCGGTGGCCACGCAAAGTGCTGCCCATCCGGGCAAGTGTGCTGGGCAAACAAGTCTTCACCCAGGTGCGGCACAGTGGAAGTTGAGGGCGCGGTGGTGGCAGCGGCGCCCGGGATCACTAGGCCTTGCGACCAGGCTTGGGGTACCCTGAAGGTAAAGGGCACCGTGAAGACGGCGGCACCCGGGGGCACTCGGCCTTGCGACCAGGCCGGTGGCGTCTCCTGCTTGGCCGCGCTCAGGGTTGAGGCGCGTGACGTCACAGGGGGCGTGGTCGCGGCTCCTGCTTGGGGCCTAGTCTGGAGCGGTAGCGGTGCGGCAACGGGCACGATCAGTGGGACTTCGGGCTCTGTGACGGGGAGCGGGGGTAGGCTTACGGTGGCTGGGCTCGGGGTAGTAATGTCCCCTTTACTTGCCTCCGTCTCTTCAGCTCCCTCTGCGGCGTCGTCTCCGGCCTCCGTCCCTTCTGCATCCTCTTCAGGGGCAGGCGTGCTCCTCGTTGCGGGTGGTGTGCTCCGCTGGCGGGTTCCAGCCTGCTGGGCCATCTCCCTGCTCCACTCCATCAGCGTTTCTCGCTGCACTTGGGCCATCCTCCGTGCGAGGCCCTCCAGCGCGGTCTGTGCATGCTCCCGGTCTCGGGGAAGCTGTGCCAGGATCTCCACCAGGTCTTGTGGGTGGTTGCTTGCATCAGGCTCCTGACCACAGGGTCGGTGCTGCCTGCCTCTCCCTCCATCTCCGGGTACGGCTCCTCCAGACTTCTCCAAGCTGCTCCCATCTTCTCTCTTTTGTTCTGTCTCCGCCCCCATTGAGGGCGGTCCTCGGGCAACTTGGTGATTGTCAGTTCCAGGGGCAGACCCCCCACGCTGATGGACATCTCAATCATTGCAGTCTCTGCTGGTGGGGGCGGTCTTCGTTTTTGGTGCCATTCTTGGTCCTGGCCCACGATGGGAGGTCGTCTCTTACCACCCTCTGGCACGCCCATAATGGCGTCCGCTCTGCCAGGGCGGGAAATCTTCTTAGATGGCGGGAATCGCTTCCCAGTGGCGGGAAACACTGCAGATGGCGGGAAAAGACTGCAGATGACGGGCAAATGGCGGGAACCGATCCGAGATGGCGTCCGATGGCGGGGACCCTCCGGAACCAGCGGGAGACTTCTTTTTGAGGTAAATGCAAACTTTTCTTCAGGCACGCAGTACCCGATGGTTGCGGGCACGTGATCCTGCCGACTACGACAAAAGTTGACGCACCCCCTGGACCATGTTCAGGGGATACCCGGAGCCGGATCTGGATAGGGGTAGTAGTCCTTGTGGCGGTGACCCGGTCCGTGCCCAGGGTGTCAAACTAAGTGGCAGTCTATGGCAGTAGATGTTAACTTGGATGTCGACTACGCCACCCGTTGAGTGCGGCTTTGCAGCCGCCGCTGCAGAACAGTCCGCTGAGGCCGGTAGTATGGGTGCAGCGATGATGGTATAACCCCCAACGGGAGGGGTATGGCCTCAGGGCAGCAGGTGAAGATGATGGGGGTTGTGACGGTCAGTAAGAAGAGTCAGAGTCAGGAGATGCAGTTTCAGGGGTTTTACTCACAAGTGTTCTCTCAGTCACTCTGGCCTTGAGTGACCACCCGAGCCGTGCTGCGTCCACCAGGTCCTGGACTCGGCTAACCCCCAGGCAGTTCTGAAGCGTGGTCCTGAGCTCCCTTCTCTCTCTCTGTCTCTGGCCATTCCCACCAGGGATCCACCTTTGGCCGGCTCCCTCGGGTCTCTTAGTGGTCAAACCTCCTCTGGGTTCCCTGACCCTATGCTTGGTGTGACTTTCTGGTGGATTTGGTTAGGGTCGTGGCAAATCTTGACCACGACCTCCGGTTCCTGGCTGAGGATAAGTGGCCTCCACCAGTTCGGGTTCCGGTACCCGTGTCCGCCAACCCTTCACCCTTTCTGGTCTGTTTCTGGGTTCTTGGGGTTCCCTCTGTCTTTCTCTCTGGGTCCTTCTTTCTCCTCTCTCCTCTGCAGGCTTAGCTCTGGAGCTGGGCCCAGCCGGAGCCACAGCTCCCTGTCAGCCCTCCTGGCTGAACTCCTCTGCTCTGCTCCTCAGGCTAAAAAGACCCTGTCCTAAGATGGTGCCCACCACATATACTCCCTCTATGTGTGAGCCCAGGTGACTAGCACCCAATGAGCTCCTAGCTT
Source organism: Phyllobates terribilis (assembly GCF_046119375.1). Classification (NCBI taxonomy): domain Eukaryota; kingdom Metazoa; phylum Chordata; class Amphibia; order Anura; family Dendrobatidae; genus Phyllobates; species Phyllobates terribilis. Next base: position 730,491,534 of record NW_027362763.1, on the reverse strand, counting down.
TACCCAGACTACTCCCCCTATCTGCCCCTACACTACTGGGATGTTCCACCCCCCTCCCACTCCAGCCAGGGACAGACGCTGTAGTACCTGCACATATACTGGTGGGAGTACCGTAGTTCTGTCCCCCGGAAATGGGATGTATGTAGTGCATGCAGCCTACTGAGCTCAGTCCCACACTCCATCCTTACCCGGGAATGGAATACCACACCTCTGGCTTGAGGTGTAATACCCCTGTAGCAGCCGAATCCTCAGGGTGCTACACTAGAAAAACTGTAAAAAAAAACAGTTTTCAACCTCTTAATATTTTGAAGTCATCATATAGAATCATAGAATCATAGAATCATAGAATGGTAGAGTTGGAAGGGACCTCCTGGGTCATCTGGTCCAACCCCCTGCTCAAAGCAGGATTCTCTAGATCATCTCAGACAGATGTCTGTCCAGCCTCTGTATGAAGACTTCCATTGAAGGGGAACTCACCACCTCTCGTGGCAGCCTGTTCCACTCATTAATCACCCTAACTGTCAAAAAGTTTTTTCTAATATCTAATCTGTGTCTCCTCCCATTTAGTTTCATCCCATTGCTTCTAGTCTTTCCTTGTGCAAATGAGAATAAAGATGATCCTTCTACAATGTGACAGCCCTTGACATATTTGTAGACAGCTATTAAGTCTCCTCTCAGTCTTCTTTTTTGCAAGCTAAACATTCCCAAATCCTGCAACCGTTCCTCATAGGACATGGTTTGCAGACCAGTCACCATTCTGGTCGCTCTTCTCTGAACTTGCTCCAGTTTGTCTATGTCTTTTTTAAAATGTGGTGCCCAAAACTGTACACAGTATTCCAGATGAGGTCTGACCAAAGAGGAGTAAAGACCGATAATGACTTCACGTGATCTAGACTGTATGCTTCTGTTAATACATCCCAGAATTGTATTTGCCTTTTTTGCTGCTGCATCACACTGTTGACTCATGTTCAGTCTATGATCTATTAGTATACCTAAGTCTTTTTCACATGTACTGTTGCTTAGCTCTATTCCTCCCATTCTGTATATGCTGTATATATGATACTGTGTACTGAAAATTGCTCATTTTGCCTTTCTACCCAGGTAATTTGTCTGTTTTCCATTAGGTCTATGACATCATGTTATTAAAAACTGTCTACCTGAATCATTCTAAACTCTACGTAGAAACATTTTGACTGCACGAGTCAGCACTAGAACTACAATTCTACATCATTGCAAAGTCCATGGCAGCCCAGATCCAAACCCTCTTCAGCTCCTGACCCTGATGTTACACTCCTCCCTCCTGCCAGGGAACTTGCAGTGATGTAGGATTGCAGTTTTAATGATGACTCATGCAGAAAAAAAGAGACTTCCTGTTTCTACATAGAGGTTAGAAGAATTCAGCTGTTTTTAAGTATATGATGTCATAGACATATTACTGCAATATATTGAGACTACAATATATTGAGAGGATAAAAACTTTGATGGGAGTGCTTCTTTAAGAGATGACCGAACACATCACATACGTACAATAGTCACATATGGCATGAAGAAGTTCCGATTAAGTATCGCAAAAGCTTGTTACACTTTTTAGGAGCAAATCTAAGGAAGGTCACATTTATACATCCTAAATGTTACTGTTGTGCACACAGATCATATAATTAATATTTTTTGCTAGACCATTGCAGCTCATTATTGTGTTAGAACTTGTGCCTACTGGAGGATTCTCAAGTCCTCCAGTCGACCAACCCAACCCTCATAGAAGATAATGGCAGCATGTAAAACCAGATACATCACGCATGACACCTAGAATTGTCAAGGAATTAATAAACTTCAAGCTCCATAATGCTAAAAAGCCACAGCTTGGATGTGCCTAAACATATATTAGTGCCTAATTGATATGTGTAAAATATGCTGCCTAAGTGATTATAACTAGACCGAACAGATTATGATAAAGATAATTATTGAACTCTATATAAAACATCTGTCAAGAACACTTGATGACCAGGTCAATACTCCTTGGACACTTGCATATTTCTATCCACCATTCAGCTGTTCATAATTTTCATGATCTAATTTTCTCACAATTTCCTTATATTAGATGATAATTGGATCTGAGAAAGTAAGAGGAACTTGTGAATGTTTGAGAAGTAATTGACTGCTACATAATGAGCTAAGGACACTGTTTCCAATGCTTCTCCGAGAGAGCGGCTTGTCCTCTGACCTTAGAAGTGAAAAAGGCACATAAATACCAGATTATGAAACATTTCTCAGAGACAGTTAAAGTGATGTTGATACAGTAGAGAAACTCTGAATGTTTTCTTTATATCATGATCCCAATCATTAGCTGCTCTTGACTAGTTGAACTGTCTTCAGCTACTAATGAGTGAGTGTTTATCTCGCATTTTCTACTTCACTGCCCATTTCAATTAGGCTGGAACGAAAGTAATTATGTGCATTTTATTTTCCTAGCTGATGTAAGATTATAGCCACAGTAAACTAGAAGTTTTCTCTTTTAGCTGTACTCGGTGCATTCTGTATGGCACACAGTATAGTCTTTAAGGTAATGGCTTGAAATAAAAAGACTGCGGGAACGTGTAATTGCTGCTATACAATTCTAGTGGAAAACCATATTGTGCAATGTTACTGTCATCTTCAAATTGTATACGAGAGGAGCGCATTTATAAAACTGGTAGAAAGCGTTGTAGCCATAGATGGTGTCTCCACTGATTGGGAGCAACTTAAAGGGAATCTGTCAGCAGGATTTCAGTCCCCAAAACTATTTATATGCACAGGTAGCTCTTTCAAGGATAAGTTCAGCAATACCTTTACATGGCAATTCCATTCCTCCATTACTAAGAAATCAGCGTTTGAATTGATACCCAAATGATGCAAAGGGCTATGGTAGATCTGAAGCCTCTGTCACTCCAACTCACCCCCCTCTCACACCATCACAGCGCCGCCATCTCCTTCTCGGCTGAAAGCCTTTATGCTGTCTGACTTCAAAGAAACTGTCAGTCAAGCAGGAGGAGGCGGCTCTTGGTGGGGAATAGAGCTGGAGAGACAGAGGCTTCAGATATACCATAGTTTTGCATATGAATTCAAATGCTGATTTCTCAGTAATGGAGGAATGGACTTGCCATGAAAAGGTATAGCTGGATTTGTCTTCAAAAAATTGTCTACATGTGCATATAAATAGTTTAGAGGGTGAAATCTTGATGACAGATTCCCTTTAAATCTTCTAGACCTCCAATGTAAATTCTATAACTGGACAATGCACCTATCATGTGCCACTCATAATAGTGGTATCTTGTTAAGTTGCACAGAACCTTTTAGGCCACTTCAGATTACAAGAGGCACAAGGGTGCCTTTGCACCACCAATAACCCTACACTTGAGAACACCTCTTACATGTAGTTTGAGTTCTTTGTAGACTACATCCAACATCATAACAATTTGTTATTGCTCTAGTGCATACATGTCAAACTCTGGCACGTGGGCCAAATCTGGCCAGCAGAGTGATTATATTTCGACCGCGACACCATAACTGCCACCTCTATGTGGGGTCCATTATTCTGTATGGAGGACTATGTGGGGCCCATTATTCAATATACTGGTTGGCCACTGACTTTGTCCAAATTTTTCATTTTGGCCCTCTGTGTTTGAGTTTGACATCCCTGATCTAGTGCATCTAAAATAAAGTTATTCCATTGTTTTGTTTATACCACTCCAACGCAAACCTGTGCATCTCAAGGTAACTGGACCTTTTAGACTCATATTTCCCATCTTCAAGAAGACCTTTCCCCAGATTTTTCATGTGGAACTGAATACACAATGTAGTAGTGGCTGAAGAGCGGAATAAATCTTTATTTATTTATTTTAATTTCATCTCTCCGTTGCGAAGATATTAGCAATCAAAATATTGGTATCTAATAAGTTAACTTTAGCTAAGCCCAAGTGGGTGTTATTAAATACTTATAATGAGAATAAAAAGGCAGGGTACTCCATAGTGCAGAAATCCTTAATAACGTGGAGATGGTGAGGGCTGATAGAAAATACTTATGGTAGTGCTCACCTTGGAGGGATGGAGGGATGTGCAGATACCAGGCACAACCCTTATTGAAATCCAGAGATGGAAGGAATCAGCTGCAGCTGCCCCAAGTGATGGTCCGGCCCAGGAACCTCATATATCAAATAAATAGTATAAAAATGAAAATAAAAAAGGAGGTTATAAATGTGCTGATGAGTGTGACAGACGGGAAAAAATATCTTCATAAGAACTTATTAAAAGAATTAAGAATACACGTTTCAACATCGGCCAGATGTCTTCCTCAGGCTAAGCATGTATGTTAGCAGTACAACAGGCAGTGTTTAAATGGACAAAAAAGAAGGGAAGAGAGTCACACACTGACATCATGGGGCCATGGATCAGTGCATATAAACATATAAGATACAGGTAAAAGTGCCTAATACAGATTTGTACATTAGATCAATTTAAATTAAAATGGACGGGGTTTTACCATTGTGGCTATGTTCATGTGTTGTTTCCTGAAACAGGAAAGTAGAGTATAAAAAAGTCCCTGTGGCAAGTGTGAAAATTGCAAGATTACTATGTTTTGTTTTTAATACAGATTGTGATTTGTAAAAAGAAAAAGCCTAAATATTTAAAAACAATACATTTAACATGAAATCCTGATTTAAACATTTGGTTATTTTGTGATGATATGTTTAAGCTGTAAAGGGCTAACTTAAAGGGATTGTTCAAGGTTTTCTCATCACTGGCTTTTTCTGTGATGCTAGCAAGTCCAGCATGAGACCATTCAGGTCAGTGATTGACTGCAGTGGTCACTGGCTGCAGTGGTCACATCACCATTTCAGGGCAATCACAATGTACAGCAGGATCACCATAACAGAACTTCTTGAGGATTGACGAATTTATGAGGTGCCTATCTCCTAATGCATTCCCATTTTCTATGCCTTCTTTTTAAAAATCTTGAACAACTCCTTGAAACAGAGTAATTTGACATCACTTTGTTCTGAATATTCAGTAATATATGACATTACTACTTAGCACCCAGCCAGATCTATTGTACTTTGTATGTGTCTAGTATTTTTGCATCAGTCAAGCTGATCTGTGCTTGACTCATGGAAATGAAGGCATTTTCCAGCTTTAGAAGTTGTTATGCTTCATTATCAAAAAAACTCTCAAATGCTAATTATGCAACATTCCTACATATCATTTATTAAAATGTCCCACATTTAGGTACAGTAGGTCCTTGTGCGGTGTCGCCATGACCACTAAAAACTTCCCTTCTGTGGCCTTTACAGCAAGTAACATGTTGTTCCTCATTGAAGGCTATATTTTTTTATATAATTTTATATTTTACTATTTTGCCTGAACATCAATAAATTCTATAATCAGGGATTGTCCACCTCTGGGGATAATTTTCTTTTGTGTACGTGAATAAATGTATTTGGTGCTAAAAATCTTTTTGCAATTGAGTTTCATTAAAAATGTTGCACTGTTTGTAGTGATGAGCGAGCATACTTGCTACTGCTCTCTACTCGCCAGAGCATCTCACTGTTCGAGATGCTCGGTGCACATCGAGCACTTCCTGGAAGCTCAAGCGGGAACTCGAGTCCCCGCCCCGCATGTTTGGCGCTGTTTAGACAGTGAATAAACATGCAGGGATTGCCTGCCATCCACTGAAATGCCGCAGCCATGTTGTTTGGGGCATTACAGTGATTGGCTGGCAGCATAGCATCATCGGGTCTATATTAGACCCGGCTACCCTATGCTTGTCACAGTCTACACTTCAAACAGGCAGAATAGTGAGCGGTGCTGCTGACCTAGGGAGATAATTAACGGTTTATTTATTTAGGTAATAGCTATTTCAGAGCAATATATATATATGACTCGCCCCCTGGGCCGTGGGGTACTCGGAACCGGGCAATAGGGAGACGATGAGGGTAGTAGTGGCGACCCGGTCCCATGGCTCAGGGTGGTCAGACCAGTGGCAGTCTTTTAGATGTTTTAGATAATGTCCGACTACGCCACCCGTGGATTGCGGTTATTAGGAACCGCCGCTGCATGCAGAACGCTGGGGCTGATGAGGTGTGCAGCTGGGGTAGTGTGACTCCCCACGGGAAGAGTGCGGCCCCAGGGCAGTGTAGTGGATGGTGGGAGTGATGGTGATGAGAGTCCCAGTACCGGTAGTGCTGGAGGAGCGAAAGAGCACACAGACAACGTACTGCAGTCCAGGGTCTTTACTCACGGTTAATATCCAAGTCACTTCTGCAGGGAATGACTGCCCGAGCCGTGCTGCGTCCACCAGGTGAGGGGCTCGGTCAACTCCCAGGCAGTTCAGGAGCATGGCACAGGACCCCCTTTAATCCTTTCTCTGGCCTGCCTCACCAGTGACCCACTTTTGTCCAGCTGCCGCGGACTTGTGCGGGTAAACGTGGGCCCCGTCCTCCGCTGTCCTATATGGTGCCTTCCTAGCAGATTTGATGAGGTGTCGCACCAATAAATGATCACGACGACCGGTCTTTGGCTGAGGGTAGTTTCTCCTCCACCAACTTGGGATCCGGTACCCTTAATCTGCCTGACCCTTCACCCTGGATTCTCGTGGATTCTTAGGGTCCCTTCCACCTTCTTGTTCCTGAGCCCTTCTGTTTCTCTCTCTCTTCTCCTTTCCTGTTCTGTCTTCTCCTCCTTCCCTTGGCCTCTTCTCCAGGCCCACTTCTCCTTCTCCTCTCAGGCTCCGCCCTCTTCTCTAGGCCTGCCTCTGGAGCAGCACTCAGCCTGAGCTGCTGCTCCCTGTCAGCTCTCCTCTCCTCACAGACTGAACACTGTTCTAAGATGGTGCCCACCTTTTATACCTCCCTCTGACCATGAGCCCAGGTGACCAGCAACCAATGGGCTCCTTCCTACGCTCAGGAACCAACCCCTACCTGCCCCTACAGCACTGGGTGTTCCACCCCCCTCCCCACTCCAGACAGGGACATAGTCGGTCGTGCCTGCACTTCTGTCTAGTGGGAGCACCGTTGAGCTGTCCCTCGGAAATGGGGTGTGTGTGCTGTATGCAGCTAACTGAGCCCTGGTCCATACTCCATCCTTACCTGGGAGTGGAATACCACACCTCTGGCAGAGGTGCAATACCCCTGTAGCGGCCGAACCCTCGGGGCGCTACATTCCCCCCTGGTAAACCACAGCACGTCCTCAGGCTGGAAAAGAGCAAAGACATTTGATTACAAGACATGCAAAACTCTTTCAATAACTTTTTACATTTAGAGACGGACGACACAGTTTAATTCCCTTTATGGGACACACTTTTCTTTTCACTAGACATTATATTTTCAATACTTCCGGAACTCTTTTGTATAAAACATCTTATAAAACTCTTGCGACCAGGCCCGCGCTGGTCGTTTCCTAGTTGCTCCCAGGGGTGGTACAGCAGGTGCAGGGGGTTCCGTCGGGGCAGCGGCGCCCGGGGGCGCTAGGCCTTGCGGCCGGGCCTGCGGTGGTGGTTTACTGAGCACGCCTGGGGTCAGAGGGCACGACGTGGGGCGGGGCTCACTGGCAGCGTCGATGGCCATGGGGCCAGTTGATGGCGGTGGCGGCACGGTGTCGACGGCGAGTCCAGGTGTGTTGGGCGCCGCAACAGGGTGCAGGGGCAGGTCGGCGGCCCCAGGGTTCGGGGTAGGGGCGTCTCTGTTACCTGCCTCTGCTGTCGCGGCCTCCTCCGCGGCGTCGTCTTCAGCCTCTGCTCTGTCTTCACTGCCCTCGGTGGCTGGTGTGCTGCTGGACGTCGACGGCGCCTCCTGCTGCAGGGTCACAGCCCGCCGAGCCACTTCTTCTTTCCACCCGGCGATCACGTCCTGCTGCGCCCGGACCATCCTCCGGTCCAGCTCCTCCAGCGCCGCCCGCGCATACTCGGGGTCCTCCGTGGGGAGATGGGATAGCAGCTCTGTGAGGCTGCATGGTGGTGTCGCTTGCAGCAGGTCCCTTGCTAAAGTGCTGGAGCTGGTTCCTTTCTCCATCTCCGGGTGCGGCCTGGCCAGACTGATCCAGACCACCCCCTGCCCCGCAGTTTTCTTCTCTTTCCGCCCCCATGGGGGGTGGTCCTGGGGCATTTTGCTGACAATTACTCTCAGGGGCAGCCCCCCCACGTTGACGGACATTTCTACCGCCGTGCTCATGGTTGTTGGGGGCGGGCTTCCTCTTTGGCGCCATTCTGGGACCCGGCCCACGATGGGAGGAGGCCTCCTGTGGTCTTTTGACGCGCACATTATGGCGCTCGTTCTTCTGGGGCGGGCGCCATCTTTAGTACAATGAAACAGTCTCTGTTCAGGCGCGCAGTACCCGTTGTTAGCGGGCACGAAATCCTGCCGACTACGCCAAAGCTGACTCGCCCCCTGGGCCGTGGGGCACTCGGATCCGGGCAATAGGGGGAACGATGGGAGTAGTAGTGGCAACCCGGTTCCGTGGCTCAGGGTGGTCAGGCCAGTGGTAGTCCGTTATGTGCTGATGTTTATGTCCGACTACGCCACCCGTGGATTTGCGGTTATTAGGAACCGCCGCTGCATGCAGACCGCTGGGGCTGATGAGGTGTGCAGCTAGGGTAGTGTGACTCCCCACGGGAAGAGTGCGGCCCCAGGGCAGTATAGTGGATGGTGGGAGTGATGGTAGTGAGAGTCCCGGTGCTGATAGTGCTGTAGGAGCAAGGAGCACACAGACAACAAGTTGCAGTCCAGGGTCTTTACTAAAACAGGTAAACTGACCCATAAACAGTCCCGGCTAGGAGGGGACCTGGATGTCTGAGAGCAACGGGGAAATTGGCCCTGGTCAGGGTGAGGGTGTAGGCCTACCGTGCTTTCTGCGCTCCTTCTGGCTATCTCCTCGTTATAGGGTAACAACCCACGTTTCCGAGCTTTCCGTGTATTCTCGCCTGTATGGCCTGCGATGTGGGTTCCTTTCTGCTCCCAGCCTGGTACGGCTTTACTGGTCCCTTCGGTTGTGGCAGGGCCTCCAGGCTTCTTAGGCCAAGGAATATACAGTCCCTTGCGGACTGGTTCTCTGCTGGGGGATGTAGAATCCTCTCAGCCTCAGACACCAAAGTCTGATAAATTAAGTCCTCTTTCTGCCAAGACAGGCTCTCTTCGCCTCTTGTCTCTGGCTTGTGGCTCTCCTCCTGCCACACTCCCTCTTAGGTGCAGTGCAACTGTCTGTCCCTGTTCTGCTCTGGGACAAGTCTCAATGCTGAGACAGGCCATCCAGTTCTCCCTAACCCTGCTCTCAGTACCATCTTTTATAGGGGCAGCCTGCTCCCCCTACTGGCCTGAGACAGGAGGCATTGCATGCTAATGTTCCCTTGACTAGAGAACCTCCCCCTTGCTCTCAGACACAGCTTTAATACATTTTGTGGCATCCAGGCCAGGGTGACACATATACAGTATATATATACAGTGCCTACAAGTAGTATTCAACCCCCTGCAGATTTAGCTGGTTGACACATGCGGAATTAACTTGGCATTGTGACATTTGTACTGTAGATCAGCCTGGAAGTGGGAAATGCACTGCAGCAAATTTTGTTTTTGTTTTTTTTTTTGTTTGTTTTTTTAAAAACGTTAAAAGTTAATTCAGAGTGTCATTTATTATTCAACCCCTCAAACCACAAGAATTCTGTTTGGTCCCCCAAAAGTATTAAGAAGTAGTTCAGGCACCAAGAATAATGAGCTTCACATGTGTGGATTAAAGATCTCTTTTGCCAGCCTTTTCTGACTATTTAAGACCCTCCCCAAACTTGTGAACAGCACTCAGACATGGTCAACATGGGAAAGACAAAGGAGCATTCCAAGGCCATCAGAGACAAGATCGTGGAGGGTCACAAGGCTGGCAAGGGGTACAAAACCCTTTCCAAGGAGTTGAGCCTACCTGTCTCCACTGTTGGGAGCATCATCCGTAAGTGGAAGGCTTATGGAACTACTGTTAGCCTTCCACGGCCAGGACAGCCTTTGAAAGTGTCCTCCCGTGCCGAGGCCAGGCTTGTCCGAAGAGTCAAGGCTAACCCAAGGACAACAAGGAAGGAGCTCCGGGAAGATCTCATGGCAGTGGGGACATTGGTTTCAGTCAATACCATAAGTAACGTACTCCACCGCAATGGTCTCCGTTCCAGACGAGCCCGTAAGGTACCTTTACTTTCAAAGCGTCATGTCAAGGCTCATCTACAGTTTGCTCATGATCACTTGGAGGACTCTGAGACAGACTGGTTCAAGGTTCTATGGTCTGATGAGACCAAGATCGAGATCTTTGGTGCCAACCACACACGTGACGTTTGGAGACTGGATGGCACTGCATGCGACCCCAAGAATACCATCCCTACAGTCAAGCATGGTGGTGGCAGCATTATGCTGTGGGGCTGTTTCTCTGCCAAGGGGCCTGGCCATCTGGTCCGCATCCATGGGAAGATGGATAGCACGGCCTACCTGGAGATTTTGGCCAAGAACCTCCGCTCCTCCATCAAGGATCTTAAGATGGGTCGTAATTTCATCTTCCAACAAGACAATGACCCAAAGCACACAGCCAAGAAAACCAAGGCCTGGTTCAAGAGGGAAAAAGTCAAGGTGTTGGAGTGGCCTAGTCAGTCTCCTGACCTTAACCCAATTGAAAACTTGTGGAAGGAGCTCAAGAATAAAGTCCACATGAGACACCCAAAGAACCTAGATAACTTGGAGAAGATCTGCATGGAGGAGTGGGCCAAGATAACTCCACAGACCTGTGCCGGCCTGATCAGGTCTTATAAAAGACGATTATTTGCTGTAATTGCAAACAAGTGTTATTCCACAAAATATTAAACATAGGGGTTGTATAATAATAGACCCACACTTTTATGTTTAAAATTTAATAAAATTCAACTGAGCAACATAACTTTTTGGTTTGTAAGATTTATGCTTCTGTTCATAAAACCTACTCTCGTTTGCAGTTTGAAGGCTCTAACTTATTTGCATCTTATCAAACCAGCTAAATCTGCAGGGGGTTGAATACTACTTGTAGGCACTGTATATGTATATATACACATCTCAACTAACTGTCCTTCTAAGGACTAATCCAGCTGCATATCAATCCTGGTGATAGCAGGAGTTAGGCAGGCAGAGTTTGTGGAGAGTGTATAGAGCAGAATAGGGTACATTGCACGTTCTGTCTGCTGCTGTTACAGATATCCATAGCCCTCGATATCAGGGCTAATATTCTTTTTGCTCTTAATCCTGATTATTTGCTTAAAATATAATACACAATTTTTACTGCTCCATTTGCTTGTTAGCAGAATACAGCCAGATTTGATTGATTTTATTCGCAATGCTGTATTATGGAAGCAGAGAAACTTGTCCATCATCAGACGTGATCCGATATTACTGAGGTAATAATCGTCACATTTTTTGGAGCATGGCAAATATTATACTCCATTTAAAGTCAGCCAGTTGTGTGTTGTTCAAACCTAGTCACACTTGGCATAGCCAATAGCATATCTGGGAACAATGTTGTCAGAGTATGACGCCACTTTTACGGACAGACAATAAAACATACAAAAACTAAGCTAAAATACATTTTCCTGAACAAAATGTTAAGAAACATTATTTGCAGGGTCATGGCTTGAACATACACTGCTCAAAAAAATAAAGGGAACACTTAAACAACAGAATATAACTCCAAGCAAATCAAACTTCTGTGAAATCAAACTGTAGACTTAGGAAGCAACACTGATTGACAATCAAGTTCACATGCTGTTGTGCAAATGGAATAGACAATAGGTGGAAATTATTGGTGATTATCAAGACACCATCGATAACGGAGTTGTTCTGCAGGTGGGGACCACAGACCACATCTCAGTACCAATGCTTTCTGGCTGATGTTTTGGTCACTTTTGAATGTTGGTTGTGCTTTCACACCCGTGGTAGCATGAGACGGACTCTACAACCCCCAGAAGTTGCTCAGGTAGTGCAGCTCATCCAGGATGGCACATCAATGCGAGCTGTGGCAAGAAAGTTTGCTGTGTCTGTCAGCGTAGTATCCAGAGGCTTGAGGCACTACCAGGAGACAGGCCAGTACACCAGGAGACGTGGAGGGGGCCGTAGGAGGGCAACAACCCAGTAGCAGGACTGCTAACTCCGCCTTTGTGCAAGGAGGAGGAGCACTGCCAGAGCCCTACAAAATTACCTCCAGCAGGCCACAAATGTGCATGTGTCTGCACAAATGGTTACAAACCGACTTCATGAGGGTGGTATGAGAGCCCGACGTCCACAGATGGGGGTTGTGCTCACAGCCAAACACTGTGCAGGACGCATGGCATTTGCCACAGAACACCAGGATTGGCAAAGTCGGCACTGGCGCCCTGTGCTCTTCACAGATGAAAGCAGGTTCACACTGAGCACATGTGACAGACGTGACAGAGTCTGGAGACGCTGTGGAGAGTGATCTGCTGCCTGCAACATCCTTCAGCATGACCGGTTTGGCAGTGGGTCAGTAATGGTGTGGGGTGGCATTTCTTTGGAGTGCCGCACAGCCCTCAATGTGCTCGCCAGAGGTAGCATGACTGCCATTAGGTACCAAGATGAGATCCTCAGACCCCTTGTGAGACCATATGCTGGTGCGGTTGGCCCTGGGTTCCTCCTAATGCAGGACAATGCCAGACCTCATGTGGCTGGAGTGTTTCAGCAGTTCCTGCAAGATGAAAGCATTGAAGCTATGGACTGGCCCTCCCGTTCCCCAGACCTGAATCCGATTGAGCACATCTGGGACATCATGTCTCGCGCCATCCACCAACGTCACGTTGCACCACAGACTGTCCAGGAGTTGGCGGATGCTTTAGTCCAGGTCTGGGAGGAGATCCCACAGGAGACCATCCACAACCTCATCAGGAGCATGCCCATGCATTGTACGGAGGTCATACAGGCACGTGGAGGCCACACACAATACTGAGCCTCATTTTGACTTGTTTTAAGGACATTACATCAAAGTTGGATCAGCCTGTAGTGTGTTTTTCCACTTTAATTTTGGGGGTAACTCCAAATCCTGGCCTCCATTGGTTAATAAATTTGATTTCCATTGATGATTTTTGTGTGATTTTGTTGTCAGCACATTCAACTTTGTATGGAACAAAGTATTCAATGAGAATATTTCATTCATTCAGATCTAGGATGTGTTATTTGAGTGTTCCCTTTATTTTTTTGAGCAGTGTATAAGGCCAAATAAATAACAAAAACAAAAAAAAAAGTGCTCCTCCACACCTTGGGCTATGTTCACACTTACTGTTTTTGATGCGTTCTTGCACTTTCGCATTGCTTTCAATGGTGAAAATTACATTCACCAGTAAATGTAATTTTAATATTTAACTATCTTATCTGGCCATGTGGTGCGTGAGACATGATCAGAAACATCCTGTTTCATTTATTAAGGAGGGACTCTGAAAGTCACAAAGCCTATTTTTACAGGGCCATCAGGCGGTCCTTCCTATTGTTAAAGGGCCAGACGTTGGCCCTCACTATTGTTAGAGGGTCATCAACCAGCTATGCTTTTCATAGCCGCACATTGCTACTGCAATATAACGTATTAACCTGAGGTGGTCACATTTTCTTTTTCATGCATATTCTGTCAAGTTCGAAATTTTGATGTCAATGACGTAGCCCTCACAATTTATGGATGCCCAGCAGGCCACCCTCACAATTTATAGACTGACAGCAGGCGGCCGCCACTATTTTTAGAGGGCCAGCAGGCATCTTGGGGACAGATGAGACCAATATAGATATTTTTGGTACAGCAGCACATCAGTCAACTGTTTACTCTAATTGGAATGAGGCCTAAAAATAAAAGGACATAGTGCTTGCAGTCAAATATGATGGAGGTTCAAAGATATTTAGGGGCTGTTTTGCTGCCTCTGGCACAGGGTGCCTTGACTATGTGCAAGGCATCATGAAATTTGAAGATTCCCAATTAGATTTTGGGTTGCAATGTAGTGCCCAGTGTCATAAAGCTGGGTTTGCATCCTAGGTCATGGGTCTTCCAGTAGGACAATGACCCCATACTTCAAGAAGCACCCAGAAATGGATGTAAACAAAGCACTGGAGAGTTCTGAAGTGGTAATTCCAGCTCCGGTAGCATCAAGTCTGCCACCACTATCTCTTACTTTCAGAAGCTGTAGAGAAACTGGCAGTGACACATTAAATCATTAAATTTTGTTACCTTTGATTAATTTCTGTCAAATATGAAAAATGTCTGTCAACTTTGATGAATTTCTGTCAACTATGATAAATTTCTGTCAACCTTGATTAATTTCTAAGTAGAGATTACTGCAAAAATTATGAATTGGTCAATGAGTGCATGGAAAAAAAAATAAAGTTATGGACCGTGGAAGAGATGCATGCGACCAGAATGAGCACTCATCTCAAGCTGATGTTACCACCTAGCATCTGTCTCTATTGCAAATGCATTGAACAGCGGTATCCATAGGGAATAGAATAGATTTGTATTTTTTTTCTGCAGCACGCAGTATAAGTCAATACCTGGCTGGATCGGTGTATTACGCTATCCATACTGCGATACCTCTCTTATCTGAAATTTGTTTATGGGTAAGCTAATATTATAGAATATAGAATCCATTTTATTTGAATTGGCCTTCCCATTATTAAGGAGTGGGTCTCCTATACTGTTATTGCGTATGCAGGAAGTTCAAGGGCTTACAAAACTGAGGACAAACTCTAATACACATCTGAAGAAACATAGTGCAGGCCCTCAGTTAAAAATTAATTTTCTATAATTAAGGAGTGGGTCTCTTAGATTGGTAATGCCCATGCACTAAGTGCATGAGCTGAAAAATATTGACCCCTGAGAGGTATACATATATATTATATATGAAATTAGAGGTAGGCCTCTAAAAATAGTTCCTACGCACATCATAAGCACCCTTAAAAAAATGATGTGGGCGTTGCATGATGGTCACCCTGGTGATATGGTGGTGGATGATGAGGAGAAGGAGGAGGGTGACACAATATAGAAGAAATTCTGTCTGAGTGTGAAGGGTTGCATGAGAATAGACCCCCCCCCATGCAGTTCATGCAACGTGTCCATCTTGGATACCCAGTGGTTGTAAGGTACAGAGTAATCACGGAGGACGCTGGTACGGTCACCAAGGTATTACTTCAGCATCTTCCAAAACTTTTCCCTTCTTGTCAGTGTACCCCACATATCAGGGCCTAGGCGCTGGGAGGATCTGAGAAAACTGTCCCAGACCTTTGCCAGTGTTCCCTGACCTCAAACTGGCGTGATAAATATATAGGGGGATGTCCAGTCTTGCCTGTGGTACTGGATGGCATTCCAATGAGTGCCCTACTAGACACCGGGTCACAGGTAACTACCATCCCTTATGTGCTCTTTAAGCGGTACTGGAATGACTCGGACATAACCCGCTACCCAGATGACAACCTGAGTATCATCGCCAGCAATGGTCAGCCCGTGCTGCAGGTGGGATTCAAAGAGGTGACCATTAAAATGGGTAAAGTCGAACTGGCGGCACAAGGACTGATTATTGTGGACATTGACCGTCATGAGAGTCACCCTAAAATAACCTTGGGAACTAACGTGATTGAAAATTGTCTTGCAGAGATAGTTCTCATTTTACAGCAGGTTGCCAAGAACGCCAGTTCCAGCCAGCAGCGTGTTCTCCAAAAAGAGATCCAGGCACTGATGAAACGGCAACAAGTGGAACTATCTGGTGGTGAGATTGGTAGCGTGAGAATGTGTGACCCATTCCCTATTGCCATGCCCCCGAAAAGTGAGATGATGATCTGGTGCTGGGCAGCTATTGATCTAAGAGGTAGAGCCTACCAAGCAATGGTGGAACCCGTTTACTCAGACAGTAGGCCCACCATTTTGACAGCATGGTGGTCGATGTACGCCATGGGAGGGTACCTGTCCGCATCATAAATATCGGGGAGAGAGAAGTATACCTGCCCCGGTATGCCGCGCTAGCCAAATTGTTCACCATAAACTAAAATTCTGTAAGGGCCGTGGAACCCTTGCCTTCATCTCAACCAGAGGAAGGTAACGGCTCTAAGAAACAAATGGAGGACTGGTGTCAGCAACTGCATTTGGGTACTGACTCCACTCCCTCACACGAAAAACAGGGAGTCTACCGGGTGGTTCAGGAGTACGAAAGAGTCTTTAGTAAACACCCGCTAGACTTCGGGCGAGTAAAGGGGGTAGAACATCACATCCCCTTGGGAGACCATCCACCCATAAAGGAAAGATACCGACCTGTACCCCCTGCACACTATCAGCATGCAAAGGGGATGCTAAAAGACATGAAGGAGGCTGGGGTAATCAGGGACAGCTGTAGCCCCTGGGCAGCTCCACTAGTTCTAGTGAAAAAGAAGGACAACACAATGAGAATGTGTGTAGACTACAGAAAGGTCAACCGTATCACACACAAAGATGCGTACCCGTTACCTAGAATAGAAGAATCTTTAGCTGCATTAAAATCTGCTAACTTCTTCTCCACTTTGGATCTTACCAGCGGGTACTGGCAGGTTCCTGTAGCAGAGGCAGACAAGGAGAAGACTGCATTCACCACCCCGATGGGTCTCAGCGAATTCAACTGTATGCCGTTCAGGCTCTGCAACGCACCAGGAACCTTCCAGCGGTTGATGGAATGCTGTCTGGGACACCGGAATTTATTCCAAAACCTACGAGGACCATCTGAAACACCTGGCAGAAGTGTTTGACGCCCTGGCAAGCTACGGCCTAAAGGTGAAACCCTCCAAGTGTCACCTGCTGAAACCAAAGGTGCAGTACCTGGGACACGTGGTGAGTGCTGACGGAGTGGCTCCCGACCCCGATAAGATTACCGTGATTAAAGACTGGCCAAGACCCTCCAGCATAAAGGAAGTGCAGCCGTTCCTCGGGTTGGTATGCTACTACCGAAGATTCATTCCCGGTTTCACCAAAATGGCAGCTCCTATGCAGGACCTCCTGATAGGTCAATCCAGGAAGGCCAAAAACCAGAAGCTGCCCTTCAGGTGGGAAAAGCTGGAAGAGGAGTCCTTCCGCCAGCTGAAGATGGCCCTCACAGGGGATGAAATCCTGGCGTACCCTGACTACGGCCAGCCCTTTATCCTCCACATCGGGCTAGGAGCCGTATTGTCCCAGATCCAGCAGGGGAAAGAACGGGTAATCGCTTACGCCAGCCGAAAACTACGGCCCACAGAGAGAAACACTGAGAATTACAGCTCATTCAAGCTAGAGTTCCTGGCAGTGGTGTGGTCAGTGACCAAACGTTTCAAGCATTACCTTGCCTCTTCCAAGTTCACCGTGTACACGGATAACAACCCGTTGACACACCTGGACACTGCAAGACTTGGTGCCCTGGAGCAGAGATGGATAGCCCGCCTGTCCAACTATGAATTCACCATCAAATACCGGGCGGGACGCTCAAATGCCAACACGGATGCCCTGTCCAGAATGCCAAACTTACCGGACGTAGGGGAAGATCCAGAAGAACTGGAAGAAGTCGAACTCCCTGTGTTCCACTGTCATGGGATTACTCTGTATTCCCACCGTGTAAGGGACAGGCGCTCTGCTACGTTCAATCCCTTACCCCACTACAGCTGGGAGGAGACACAGGACAGTGATCCCACAGTCCGCCTGGTGAAGGAAATGCTGACACAGGCTGATGCCCGTCTTGACCCAGACGCTCCGGAGGAGACTAAGCAACTGTGGAGGGAGAAAAGTAAACTGTTTCTTTACAAGGAGAAGCTGTGCCGGAGAATGGTCAACTCTAGAACACATGAGCTGACCTGGCAGGTAGTGGTCCCAAGACGAGATGCGGCTATGGTTCTGGAGGCATACCACGACGGAGCAGGACACTTCGGATGGAAGAAGCTGGAGTTCTTGTTGCGTAGACGGTTCTACTGGGTAGGCATGAGAGGAGCCATCGAGAGGTGGTGCAGAGACTGTGGCCCGTGTAGCCTAAGAAGAAGAGACCGTGCCAGCCAGAAGACTCCCCTGCAGCCCATCATCACCAGGCAGCCACTGGAACTGGTAGCCCTGGACCATGTGAAACTGGCTCCAAGCAAATCTGGGTACGTCTACGCCCTCACCATCACAGATCACTACTCCCGGTTCCTGGTGATGGTCCCTGTCAAAGACTTAACGGCTCAAACAGCAGCCAGGGCCTTCCAGCTGCACTTCTGCCGTCCACACGGGTATCCGGAACAAGTGCTGACGGACCAAGGGCCAGCCATCGAAGCGGAGGTCTTCCAAGAGTTCTGCAATCTGTATGGCTGCAGGAAGATAAGAACAATGTCCTATCACCCTCAGACCAACGGACTATGTGAGAAAATGAACCAGGTGGTGATAGACTTGCTAAAAACGTTGCCCCTGGAAGAACGCAGTCTGTGGCCTGAAAAACTGCCTGATCTGGTGGACTTGTATAATCACATCCCCGTAGGTTCCACCAACTGTACCCCGGCTTACCTAATGAGAGCAAGACCTGGTAAGCTGCCTATTGACCTGGATATGGGAGTCCTGACACCTGAGGACACCTCGCCAGAGGCAGACTGGGATACAGAACGGCAGCAGCAGTATCGGAAAGTACAGGAGAGCGTCGTGCGAAGTCTGTCTCAAGCAAGAGAAAGGCAAGAGAAGACTTATAACCAGCATGCTCCCGCTGTTCCCCTGGTACCTGGAGAGCAGGTCTTGAAGAGAAAGAGGCGGCTCCACAAGTTGGACGACCAGTGGGAGAAGGACCCGTACACAGTACTGCCTTCAAGTCATGATAATTCAAAAGTCTGTGTAATCAGTAAGGATGGAGGAGAGACCACGGCCATTGTCTCCAGAGACCACCTGAAAAAGTGTCCCGAGCAGCTGCAAAGCCCTGACGAAGATCAAGAGAACCCTCAACCCGCAGAGGAAAGGGAAGAAATGATCAGTACAGTACTCGGAGACTTTCCCTGGTCCTGGACTCAAATTAACAACGCGGTCGTGGTACCCGTCCTCACCTTTCTCCAGCTAGCCCCTCAAGGGCCTACAGAAGAACAGGTAGTGTCGGAAGAGCAGCCGGCCCAGGAGGCAGAAGAATCCATACCAGCAGCCCAGGAGAATCAACCCTCTGCTAGTAGTGAGCCTGCCGTGCCCCTAGTAAGCCAAAGAGTACGCAGAAAGCTGCCAGGCCTACCCGCAACACCTCCTATACACTATAGTGCAGAATCAGATAATGGGTTACGTAGGTCCACCAGGAGCACTAGAGCACTAGAGGACAGATGCCCGCTCGCTGGAGAATTTAAACTATAATGTGAATTTACCTGTAAACTACAAATGTTGAAAATGGTTTATGTTTGCTGCCTGTTTATTAATTATGTTTCTCTAGTTACCCTTCAGGTTTATTTGGACTGACAGGTTATGAACGCTGAATAACCGGAACTGCATTGTAAATAGTAGCACTTGGTGCCTCTTGCAAAAACGGCCACGGATGAAAAACCTGTCTGGCGTGGCCCCGTGTGGTCCAAAGTAGTTAGCTTCGCCTTGCAGCCACGCCCAGGGCCAACATTTGGGGTGTGCTTTGGACAGGTCCCCTGCTCTAAAACTTCACCTGGGTGATATGGACACCCGGTTACGGAAATGCCGTGACCATCAATACAAAATGTACTTTTCCTGTTATTGTTTATACCCTTGTATTTGTGTTTTTCTGAAAATGTGTTTAGTCCCGGAGTACTAAATTTCACTAGGGGGGAATGTGGCACCCCAGGGGTCTGGTTACCACAGTAATAGAAATATTACGTCTGAGAGCAAGTGGGAGGTTTCCTGGTCAGGAGCCCTTAAACATGCAACACCTCCTGTCCCAGACCAGAGAGGGGAGGAATCTGCCCTATATAAACTGGATCTGGGGCGGGGTTAGTGAGTCAGAGCCTGGAGTTTATTCCAGACACAGGGAAAGTAACAGCGAGGAGCTCTGTAGGAGCAGGAGCTGAAGACCAGGGACTTGAGCTAAGCAGAGTTCATCCTGGCAGAAGACGCTAAGAACTGGACACAGGAGTCCGAGGCTGTGGGGACTTATATATACCCAGCAGCAGAAACCCGCCGGCAGGGGATTTCTGGCCATAAAAGCCCGGAGGCTCAGTCACGAGCAAGGGACCAGCACCGCCATCGAGGAGCGGGGGCTATCAGAAGGCCCCAAGTCACCAGCCATACGGGTGAGCACCACACGGTACACTCAGGGACGTGGGCTACTTCCACTCGCTTACAGCAAGGTAGCCAGGAAGAGTGCAGATAGACGGGGAGGCCTACAACTCCACCTGGCCAGGGGAACTCCGGTTTGCTCACAGACTGACCAGGCCTCTTATGCTAGCCAGTACTCCCGGGAGGGTCTGCCTTATCACCATCAGTAAAGACCCTGAACTGCACTGCAAAGCCTCTGAGTCGTTCCTGCTGCGCTCGTGCACCGTCACTCCCATCATCCACACTCATTGCCCTGGGGCTATACTCCTCCCGTGGGGAGTTATACTACACTCTGCTGCCCTCACAACACCAGCCTCAGGGGTCTGCTCAGCAGCGGCAGTTCTTATTGACCGCGGTCCACGGGTGGCGTAGTCGGACATTGCATTATACTGATACAGAGACTGCCACAACCTTGGTCTGACCACCCTGAGCCACGGGACCGGGTCACCACTACTACTCCCAGCATTGCCCTGAAGCCCGGTCTCGAGTGCCCCGCGGCCCAGGGGGCGAGTCACTAAAACTGTGACAAGGGTCACTGCAGAGTTTTCTGTATTGATCACTGCGCCCCTTCAAATGAAGAGGTCACATATTTACACATTTGTTTCCTGTATAAAAAAAAATCCATTACAATGCACCCCAGAATACAGACAAGCACAATACCATTAATATACTGTATAAAATTAGCCAATGCATAACCCACCATTAAAAATATGAATTGGTAAGCCAACAATGTGGCCCCCATTAACTATAATTAGCCACTTTTCCCACACCCAATAAAACTATAAATATTTACCCACTGTAATGTTTCCCCCAATTCAATAACAGTCTCTCCTGTGCCCTTAACGCCCCACAAGTGTGCACCACCAGCTCCCTTAATTTAATATAACTATATGTCCTCCCCACAAAATTCATTATAATGTCATATCCTCTCATCCCAAATCATTATAATGTCATGTCCTCAATTACCCCTCCACTTCCAATTCATTATAATTACATGTCCTCTCATACTCCCCACCGGAGCTCGCCACTGACTAAAAATTATTCGACCCAGAACGGAGCACAGATTATGTCAATCTTATTGTTGTGTTTTATTAGAGATTTGCTCGTCATTTTAAGGAGCACAAATCTCTCCTGGAACATGTTCAGACTCAGGAATCGATGTTTCCATTCAGTGACAGTAAGCAGGGGAAGACAGGTAGTCTCGCATGCAGTAAGGGTGATGGGACCAATGCAATTTTTTTTAGGTGGGGGTTATGTCCCAAAGGTCAGGCACAATTCCGGAGCTGTGGCTTTGGGTATTTAGGACACTGACGAAGAAATGGACGGGTTGCTGCTGGCTGGAGCCGGATACACATTCTATGGTTGTGGTATCTATCGTCTGGATTTGAGGAACTATCCTAAGAACTGTTATTGCTGGCTAGAGCTGGATACACATGCTATGGCCATGGTATCCATCATCTGGAGAAGCTTGGGCTGTGACTGCAGACTATAACAGCGGGAGATACAAAAGCTGTGGGCCAACCAAAAGTTGGGAGACAGTGGATATCATCTGGTACGGTGGCAGTGAAACTACCGGCCCCAGGTTGGGATCTTGTGGACTGGTGGTATTGCATTGTGGCCATCTACCTGGAGTTGCTGTAAGACCATTGGCATAATGAATAAAAAATAGTTGCATTGTTAACCTGCCTAGGTGATTATTACAACCCACAACCTCAGCTCTTCACATCCCCCACCCCTAATTCATTATAATGTCATGTCTTCTCCCACCCCACACCCTCAATTCATAAATGTCACATTCTCTCCCAGCCCCACCATCAAATCATTATGTCATGACCTCTCACCTCCAAACTGCAATTCATTATAATGTCATGTCCTCTTCCACCCTCCACTCCTAATTCATGAAAATGTAATGTTCTATCTCACACCCAGTATTCATTATGATGTCATATCCTCTCTTCTACCATTACCCCTCAATTTATTATAATGTCAAGACCTCTCCCTCACCCTCTTAATTAAAATGTCATGACCTTTCTCTTACACTCAATTAAATATAATGTCATGTCCTCCCTCTTAAATCCCAACTAGAGATGAGCGTTGTTCTACTCGAACTGTTCACCAATCTCAAATTCGAGCTGTTTTGGGCGGTGTTCGAGCCGGTCGGCGAACACGAACAATTTGAGAAAAATTCGGCTGTTCGAGGTTATGTTCGATAACTGTTCGTGCACCAAAATCATAACTGGATTTTTCCTCAGTAATGATGAAAATTAATGTTAATACGCAGTTTGAGTGTACAGCGGGGCGGGGGGAGGGGCAGGGGATGGATCTCTGCAGGAACAATGAAGATCTCCATTTTTTTTTCTCTTTCCCGCATTTGCAGTGGGGAGGTGCAATCTGTCAGCCTATCAGCAGCGCACACACGGAGCGAAGTGCTTTTTTTCACACAAGCAAGGGCATGTGTGATTGGCAGTGTATGTCACATGTCCTTGCCCTATAAGACCAAGCCATTTTCCCCGTCGCCACCATTTTCTCACTGCTGCAGCTGCGTGTTAGACGGCACCGCTGTTGCTGTGTGCGCTATACCTTGTTAATTTCAAGCCAATTTTCGCACAAATATACAGATAGCTTGGGAGTAGGGAATAGTTGTGATTGCAGTCCTTTTAAGGACTAGGTTACAGCATTTCCTACGACTTTTATCAGGCAGGTCTGTGCTCTTAAATAGATAGATTGTGGGAGTAAAGACTAATTGTAATTGGAGTCCTTTTCAGGACTAGGTTACATCAGTTCCTATCAGTTTTTGCCAGGCAGGTCTGTGCCAGTGCTGTGCAAGTTTTTTTCACAGCATTTGGCTGAATCTAGCAAAGCTAATCCTTTTTGGCCTATTGCAGAGTGTGTTAGTCAGTGGAGTAGCCTATCTGTGTTGCAAGATATACCACCTGTGTATAGAATACCAATTTTTTTACTGCACCTAGTGAAGTAAAATCTTTTGGGCATAGCATCATTCTATTAGTCCATCTATACTGACCTCCATCAGGTTGCAAACTGAATATAATTTTTTTCTGCATCTAGCTCTGAAAAAATATTTGGGCTTCTAGCAGTGTGTGGGACTTGGTCTATTAGTCCATCTATACTGACCTCCATCAGGTTGCAAATTAAAAATAATTTTTTTCTTCATTTATCTCTGAAAAAATATTTGGGCTTCTAGCAGCGTGTGGGACTTGTTCTATTAGTCCATCTATACTGACCTCCATCAGGTTGCAAATTAAAAATATTTTTTTTCTGCATCTAGCTCTGAAAAAAATATTTGGGCTTCTAGCAGTGTGTGGGACTTGGTCTATTAGTCCATCTATACTGACCTCCATCAGGTTGCAAATTAAAAATAATTTTTTTCTGCATCTAGCTCTGAAAAAATATTTGGGCTTCTAGCAGTGTGTGGGACTTGGTCTATTAGTCCATCTATACTGACCTCCATCAGGTTGCAAATTGAATAAAAAAAATTTCTGCATCTAGCTCTGAAAAAATATTTGGGCTTCTAGCGGTGTGTGGGACTTGGTCTATTAGTCCATCTATACTGACCTCCATCAGGTTGCAAATTAAAAATAATTTTTTTCTGCATCTAGCTCTGAAAAAATATTTGGGCTTCTAGCAGTGTGTGGGACTTGGTCTATTAGTCCATCTATACTGACCTCCATCAGGTTGCAAATTAAAAATAATTTTTTTCTTCATTTAGCTCTGAAAAAATATTTGGGCTTCTAGCAGTGTGTGGGACTTGTTCTATTAGTCCTTCTATACTGACGTCCAGCAGGTTGCAAATTGAATATAATTTTTTTCTGCATCTAGCTCTGAAAAAATATTTGGGCTTCTAGCGGTGTGTGGGACTTGGTCTATTAGTCCATCTATACTGACCTCCATCAGGTTGCAAATTAAAAATAATTTTTTTCTGCATCTAGCTCTGAAAAAATATTTGGGCTTCTAGCAGTGTGTGGGACTTGGTCTATTAGTCCATCTATACTGACCTCCATCAGGTTGCAAATTAAAAATATTTTTTTTCTGCATCTAGCTCTGAAAAAATATTTGGGCTTCTAGCGGTGTGTGGGACTTGGTCTATTAGTCCATCTATACTGACCTCCATCAGGTTGCAAATTAAAAATAATTTTTTTCTGCATCTAGCTCTGAAAAAATATTTGGGCTTCTAGCAGTGTGTGGGACTTGGTCTATTAGTCCATCTATACTGACCTCCATCAGGTTGCAAATTGAATAAAAAAAATTTCTGCATCTAGCTCTGAAAAAATATTTGGGCTTCTAGCGGTGTGTGGGACTTGGTCTATTAGTCCATCTATACTGACCTCCATCAGGTTGCAAATTAAAAATAATTTTTTTCTGCATCTAACCCAGCCAATAGTTTTGGCCTAATACCACAGTTTGGCCACTCAGCTCTGCTCGGTTACCATCCATTGTTTTTTTGTGCAAACAACTCCAGAGTTGTGAATTAGTTAACCACCAAAATGAGTGGAAAAAGGCCTGCTGCTGGTGGAAAGGGGAATAGGCGTGTTGGGAAGGGGAAAAAAGGTTGTGTCCGTGGGGTAGGTGGAGAAGAAAGACCATCTTCCAGCCAAACTAAAATGTCTACTTCTTTTAGCGGACAATGTGATAAGATCCCTTTCTTACGGCCACGCCAATCGCTACAAATTCCAGATGAGGCACAAAAACAGCAGGTGCTTCAACGGATATCAAGTGCTCCTTTAAGTGGGCTCTCCTCCACATCAACTTCAACATCACAAATACTCCAGTCCTCAAAGGTGTCACCCAAATCGCACTTGCTTCCTCACAGCTCCCAAATCTCCAGCTGCCCGTCTGAGTATGAGGTAGAACAGATGGTTGAGTCTGCAGAGCTGTTTACTCATACTATAGCCTGGGAATCAGAGGTCGACTCCAGCGCTTCTGTGAATCCAGACGAGGAAATGATCTGCACTGATGCCCAGAATCTTTATGAGTCGGATCCAGGACCAGACGCAGAAGGTTCTGACCATAATGTAGACCCTCATTCCCAAACTGTAACTCCTGTTGGTGGAGACAATGAGGAAGACGATGATAAGACTCAAATACCTGATTGGAGCGACAACTTTAGTTTTTTGTCAGGGCAGGAACAGGTTGGCTCTGAGGACGACGGGTATGATAACGCACAGGGTGATGATGATGAGGTCGGAGATCCCACTTACTGTCAACCCACAGTCAGCCAAGAGATGAGGTCAGCAGAGGAGGTGGAGGAAGATGCTAGTGACGACGAGGTCAGGTTGCGCCTTCCTGGACAGAGACGTAGTACTGGAAGCACGTCAACAACTGCATCCTCAAACACAACTCTGCCTCTCACCACAAGTCGTGGTGGCTCTTCAGGTCGCATGGGTGCTAAGCCTTGCATAGCCTGGGCATTTTTTCAGATCGATAAAGATGACCCAACTCGTGTTATCTGTAACATTTGTCAGCAAAAGCTAAGTAGAGGCCAAAAAATACATAGTTTGAGTACTTCATGCATGAACCGGCACATGGACATGAAGCATAAGTTGCAGTGGGAAGCTCAGTGTGCTACAATGTGGTCTAGCCGGCCGGGCCAACCACCGTCTGCCATATCTTGTGCATCCGCGGCCTCTTCATCCTCTGTGACTGGGGGGACAGCAGTCACACCTGTTTTGGGGCGCAGACCTGCCACCTCTTTACCCGCAACAGCCAGCGTGATTGGCAGGTCATCATTTTCTTTGGAGGTGGTAACACCAGCTGGTCTTGAGCGCTGTCCGACATCGATAGCACCACCTTTGGATCAAGGCAACCTAACATGTCCGCCTGCATCTTCCTCACAGACCGGCAGTTTGCCGGGGACACCCTTATCAACCCCGTCTAAGCACAATAGCCAGCCCTCGGTCCCTCAGATGTGGACAAGTAAAAGACCATTTCCTCCTAGCCATGAGAAAGCTAAGAGGTTGAATTTCACCATCTGCAAGCTCTTGGCTACAGAAATGCTGCCTTTCCGCCTGGTGGACACAGAGGATTTTCGAGACCTTATGTCCGTCGCAGTGCCCCAGTACCAGATGCCCAGTCGGCACTACTTCTCAAAGAAAGGTGTGCCTGCGCTCCACCAGCATGTCGCACACAACATCACCGCTTCTTTGAGAAACTCTGTGTGTGACAGGGTGCATTTCACCACAGACACTTGGACGAGTAGGCATGGACAGGGGCGTTACATGTCGCTGACTGGGCACTGGGTAACTATGGTGACAGCAGGACAAGGGGCTGCTGTCCAAGTCTTGCCGTCCCCACGAGTTGTGCATCAATCCTCTTTATGTCATTTTTCCTCCACTGCTTCTGCCTCCTCAACCTCCTCTCGGTCTTCCACCTGCACCCAAAGCCTGTCTGGTCATGCCACAAGCTTTCTAACTGCGCAGAAGGGATCCTACACACCTCCTTACTATGCTGGCAGTAGGGCTCAACGTCATCAGGCGGTTTTTACATTGAAATGTCTGGGAAATGTGAGTCACACAGCTGAGGAGTTGTGGTCAGCTCTGGAGAACCAATTTCATGAATGGTTGTCTCCACTGGACCTGAAACCAGGGAAGGCCGTGAGCGACAATGCTGCAAACCTGGGTGCGGCCCTTCGCCGGGGCAATGTCACACACGTGCCTTGTATGGCTCACGTGTTGAACCTGGTTGTCCAGCAATTTTTAGCCCACTATCCCAGACTAGATGGCCTTCTGCAGAGGGCACGGTCGCTGTGTGCTCACTTCCGCCGTTCGCATCCCGCAGCTCAGCGACTTACATCTCTACAGAAGTCGTTGGGCCTGCCACTTCACCGGCTAAAATGCGATGTGCCTACCCGGTGGAATTCAACTCTGCACATGTTGCAGCGACTGTGGCAGCACCGACAAGCCCTGGTGCAATACGTTCTGACGTATAGCCTGGGCCAACGAGATTCAGAGGTGGGGCAAATCACGCTGGAGGAGTGGTCTCAGATCAGGGACCTATGCACCCTTCTGCACAGTTTTGAAATGGCGACGAAGATGTTTAGTGCTGACGATGCCATTATCAGCATGACTATTCCGGTGATTTACATGCTGGAGCACATGTTAAACAGAATTCGGAGTCAGGTGGTGGCACAAGAGGAGGTGGAGGAAGTAGAGGAGGAGGAGTTGTATGCGGAAGGGCTAACATCTGCAAGGTCCAGACGGTCGGCAGCACCAGGGCGGCAGGCATGTGAGGGTGGGAGAGATGATTTTACCAGGGCGCATGGTAGCAGCCAAACTAGTGAGGAAGGTGCAGGAGCCCAGGAAGAAGTGGAGGACGAACTGATGGAAGACTCATCAGATGAGGGAGACCTTGATCACATTTCTGTTGTGCGAGGTTGGGGGGAGAGGACAGAGGAAGGAAGCATGATTGTTACCTCGCCACCAACACAACAGGGACTTGGTGCTCCTAGATGCGCAACACACATGAGTGCCTTCTTGCTGCACTACCTGCAACATGACCCTCGAATTGTGAGAATTAGAAATAATCCTGACTACTGGGTTGCCACACTGTTAGATCCCCGGTACAAAAGTAAATTTGCAGAAATTATTCCTGCCATAGAAAGGGATGCACGCATGCAGGAGTATCAGCAGAGACTGTTGCAGAATCTTACATGTGCTTTTCCACAAAATACCAGTGGTGCACGTAGTGAATCTCACAGTTCCAACTTGCCAACCGTGGGACCGTCAAGTGTTCAGCACTCAAACCGTAACAGAACCACAGTATCTGCTGGTAACATCAATTTTGCGGAATCATTTCACCACTTTTTTAGCCCATCCTTTGCAAGGCCACAGGAGACAAGAAGTCTGACACATAGTCAACGCCTAGAGACGATGGTACAGGAGTATCTCCAAGTAAACATTGAAGCCACGACTGTGTCACTGGACCCTTGCTCTTTTTGGGCTTCCAATCTGGATAAATGGCCGGAGCTAGCCACTTACGCCTTGGAGATCTTGTCATGCCCCGCAGCCAGCGTTCTGTCTGAACGTGTGTTCAGCGCTGCTGGTGGTGTGCTGACAGATAAGCGCACGCGGCTCTCCACTGATAATGTAGACAGACTCACGTTCATAAAGATGAACAAATCATGGATCCGAAACGACTTTTCTACCCCTGTGTCATCCTGGGGAGAGTAAAAGCTTGATGATTGGTTAAAATCACCCTACCAACCGTTTTAAGCTTTCAAATTACTAATCATATTTATCTGTATCTTGACTGGAAAATAATTTGGGCTTTGTAGCAGTGTGCAGCACTGATCCTATTAGGCCATCTATAATAAGCTTCACCAGATTTAAAATTAAAAATAATTTTTAGCTGCATCTAGCCCGGAAAATAATTTTGGGGCTCCGAGATGCGCAAGACACATAAGTGCCTTCTTGCTGCACTACCTGCAGCATGACCCTCATATTGTCAGAATTCGAAGTAATCATGACTACTGGGTTGCCACACTCTTAGATCCCCCAAACTTTTCGATCAACCTTTTCATTTTAATAAAGACCAAAAAAATGGTCATTTTTGAAATTATAAGCATTAGCAGGTTGTTAGAAACTGAAATCAAACAGTTTTCAACTCAAAACTTTATTCTAGGTGATGTTACATTTTCACATAGGACCCCTTGTTCGAAAGGAGCTTCTGAACTCTCTCGTCCATTGAATTTGTCAGGTTTTGGATGGTTTCTGCTTCAATTGTTTTGCATGAGGACAGAATACCCTCCCAGAGCTGTTGCTTAGATGTGAACTGCCTCCCGCCATCATAGACACTCCTTTTAATGATGCTCCAAAGGTTCTGAATGGGGTAGAGGTCAGGGGAGCATGGGGGTCACACCATAAGTTTGTCCCCTTTTATGCCCATATCAGCCAGAGATGCAGATGTTTTATGTGCAGCATGAGATGGTGCATTATCATGCAGAAAAATGATCTTGCTGTGAAATACACGGTTCTTCTTCTTGAACCATGGCAGGAAGTGCTGTTTGAGAAAATCCACATACATTATGGAGTTCATCTTTAGCGCCTTCAGGGATCCTAAAGGGGCCGACAATCTCTCTCCCCATGATTCCAGCCCAAAACATTACTCCACCTCCTCCTTGTTGGCGCTGTAGCCGTGTTTGCGTGGGGTGTCCATCAACCAGCCATCCTCCACTCCATTCATCTGGACCATCGAGCGCTGCACGGCACTCATCCGTGAACAAAACAGTTTTGAAATCAGTCTTCATGTAATGTCTGGCCCACTGGAGCCGTTTCTGCTTGTGTGAAGTGGATAGAGGAGGTCGACAGGATGGCGTATGCACAGCTGCAAACCTCTGAAGGACCCTGCATCTTGTTGTTCGGGGGACGTTGGAAGCACAAGCAGCTTCAAAAACTTGTCTGCTGCTATGACAAGGCTTTTTTGCCGCTGCTCTTTCAACCTGACGTAATTGCCTGTAGGAAAGAGTCCTCAATTTGCCCTTATCAGCACGCACACGTGTGTACTGTGAATCAGCTACATACTTCTTGATTGCCAAGACACTTCATCCTGATCATCGCACAATGTTGATTGTAGTCATGCCTTGACCTAAACACTCCACAATTTGTTGCTTCTCAGCAGCCGACACATCCTTTTTCTTTCCCATTTTGGCAGAAAATGTAGGCTGCTTAATAATGTGAGAGAGCCTTCTTAAGTAGTCTTGCCTTTCATTGGACACACCTGCCAAACTAATTAGCACAGGTGTCTGCAATTGCTTACAGTGATATAAAGAGCCCTGACACACATCACCATCAATGAGTTTAACTGACAAACAAACAAATTCTTCCCTTATCACTCCTAAACACTTTTTGCATAATAATTTGGAACGCGGTGTACATGTGCTTTTCCACAAAACACCAGTGGTTCACGTAGTGAATCATACAGTTCTAACTTGCCAACCGTGGTCTGTATGGAATTGTTCAATAAAGGGCCCAAAATTAAGATAACATAGATGGGAGAGGTCTCTATGAATAGGAATTCCTAAGTATTTGATACCCTGTGAGGGCCAGGCAAAGGGAAAGTTGGACTGGATGGAATCCTATATGGATTTAGGGAGGGAGACATCGAGGGCCTCAGACTTCGCTGCATTGATTTTAAAATTTTACCATGTAACAAAGTGATCTATTTCAGCCATAACAGCAGGGATGGATATATGTGATTGAGTGATATATACTAGGACATCATCAGCAAATAGAGAGCACTTGTACTCGGTGCCTCCCACCTCAATCCACCTAATATTGGGGTTATGGCGAATTGATGAGAGCAGGTGCTCCGTCACTAGGATGTATAAGAGAGGGGACAGAGGACATCCCTGCCTTGTCCCATTGGTGATTGTGAAAGGTGATGAAAATGTTCTGACGCACCCCCTGGGCCTTGGGACACCCGGAGCCGGACCCTTTTTGGTGGATGCTGGTGGTTGTAGTCTTCGTGGCGGCGATCCGGTTCCGTGGCTCAGGGCGGTCAAACCAGTGGCGGAACTATTTATGTGGTTTTGATGTTTAAATGTCCGTCTACGCCACCCGTGGATTGCGGTCAGAGTGAACCGCCGCTACAGGGCAGACCGCTAAGGCTGGTGTTGTGGGTGCAGCAGAGCGTAGCATAACTCCCCACGGGAGGAGTATAGCCTCAGGGCAGTGTATGCGGAGGATGGGGGTGATGGTGCAGGGCAGCAGCAGTAACGACACGGAGTCAGTGATGCAGTTCAGGGCCTTTACTCACAGTTCTTATTATCCAGACCACGTCTGCAGGTAACGGCTGCCCACGTCGTACTGTGCTCACCAGGTGAGGGGCTCAGACAACTCCCAGATAACTTTGGAGCGCTTCACAGGACCCCCTTTGTGTGTCCTTTGTCTGGCCTTTCTTACCAACACTTCTGTCCGGCTGCCTCGGGCCTCCTCTTGGTAAACTTGGCGCCAGTTTCCCTGACCCTATGTGGTGCCTTCCTAGCGGGTGGAGCAAGGGGCTGCGCCACATAAAATGTCAGAGCCTCTGGTTTCTAGCTGAGGGTCGTTTCCTGCCTCCACTAGTTCGGGGACCGGTCTCCCCCTTTGGCCTGACCCCTCCACGCAGGTGGATTCGGGCGTGCGGTGGCGACTCGCCCGTCCGCACCCCTGGGATCCCTTCATTCCTCGTTCCTGGAGCCTTCTCCGCTCCTCTTCCTTCCTTCTCCCTCTTGCAGGCCTGGGCCTCTGTTACTAGGCCCGCCTCCGGAGCAGAGCTCATGCAGAGCCCCTGCTCCCTGCCACTTCTGCTCAGACTTCTCTGCACTGAACTAAGATGGTGCCCACCTTTTATACTCCCTTCTCAATGCACCCAGGAACTGCTTCCTCCCTGCTCCTGCACTGCAGGGTTCCCCTTCCTCAGTGTTCCCTCCCCCCACTCCAGCCAGGGACAGGGACTGTCGTGCCCATCTCAGGGGCATATTGGTCGCCCTGCCCCACGGCAATGTGGTGTAATGCATGCAGGTGTCGGGTCCTGATCCACACTCCATCCTTTTCTGAGAGTGAGATATCACACCTCTGGGTGAGGTGCAATACGTCTGTAGCAACCGAGCCCTCGGTGCTACAGTTCCATTTATCTTCAGCCTAGGTGACGTATTGTGATACAGGGCCGTGATTTTGGCTATAAAAGGGTCCCCTAGACCCCTACCCCAAGCTTTTTAAGAGAATCATATATGGCGTGCCAGGAGACTCTATGGAATGCTTTCTCAGCATCCAACGAGAGTATCTACTTACAAATTTTTAACTGCATCTAGCCCAGGAAATACTTTGTGCCTAGTAGCAGTGTCTGCTAGTCAGCGGATTATCCCGGCTGTTAAGCAAGCTACACCACCTGTAGTTTGGACACTTAATTTTTTCAAAGGAAATGCTTCGGGACCACGGGATACTTAGTGAAGAGCATCAGGAGGCACCCCAAGGCATAGGGGCTGGGACTGGCACTAGGATGCCTTGCGGTGGACAGCCGAGCTCGATCCTTATAAAAGCTTTTTAACTGCAGCAGCTTTAGTGGACGCTACTGGAGCTGGAATTACGCGGCTGCTGGCATGAGACTTGCCCTCCAATAGATCCTTGTAAATGGATTTAAAGTGTATTCATTCAAATTAGAGGGACA
Organism: Phyllobates terribilis; assembly: GCF_046119375.1. Taxonomy (NCBI): domain Eukaryota; kingdom Metazoa; phylum Chordata; class Amphibia; order Anura; family Dendrobatidae; genus Phyllobates; species Phyllobates terribilis. The sequence goes on along the minus strand of NW_027362763.1, from coordinate 730,459,113 downwards.
ATTTAAATTAAAAAGCTTAGAGCTGCCTCCACCACAGGGGGGCTCTCTCGACCCACCAGCGGACAGGCACCAGTATTGGGAGAGGGGGGCTGGCCGTCAGGGTTCACCGCGGCTCTGGCACAAACCCGGCGACACGGAGGTGGCACGGGCAGGAGCGGACTGGCCGTCTCGGCTTCTCACTTTTTGGATTTTAGAAGGGCATGACATGCCTATATCTGTGTCTCCCCCTCCTTTTACTCCTCCACCTCTTTTCTTTTCGCATGACTATATGTACTTGTCACTTTTCCATGTGTTAGTTGTGTCTTCTGAGCAGTTTGTCAGCTTTTGGACACCTTTGAAGGTGTTTTCTATGTGTTTCTATGTGTTTTTGTTTGCCTGCCATTGGTTTTAACGGTGTTCGACGGTGTTCGACGAACAGTTCGACGAACAGTTCGGCGAACACACGGGTGTTCGACGAACCGAACCGAACTCGAACACTGCGGGGGTGGCTCAACACTAATCCCAACCTACAAATCATTATAATATCATGTCCTCTCCCACCTCACACCCACAATTCATTATAATGTCATATTCTCTCTACAATCTCCCACCCTCAATTCATTATAATGTCATTTCCACTCCCATCTCCAACATCAATTCATTATGTCTTGACCTCTCACCCCCAAACTCCAATTCATTATAATGTTAAGTCCTCTCCCGACCTCCACTCCTAATTCATTAAAATGTAATGTCCTCTCTGACAATGTCTTATCTCTCACCCCCAATTTATTATAAAGTCATGACCTCTCCCACCCACTACCCCAATTCATTATAATGTTCTGACCTCTCTCCCATCCCCAATTAATTATAATGTCATGTCTTCTCCCACCCTCCAACCCCAACACATTAAAATGTCCTGTCCTCTCTGGCTGAGTCATAGACAAAGAGTCGGTAGCTAAGCTGTTGCTGCAGAGACACAAGAATCCTTCCTGCCTAGAAATGTACGTCCCCAAAAATTATAATGGGGTCAATCTGGCCATGCCCCACCCCACCCTGCAGCCTTGGCCTCTGGCGGTAGTTCAAATTGTCCTCTATATAATCAGCCCCTGCTGACAACCATGCAGCAAAAAAATATATTGTGTCCAGGTGTATATTTCTACAGTCAGTCTAAAAAAGACACATAGGTTGGAGGTCTTGTTACAGGTTTAGCATTGGGGTCCAAGAACTTTAAGTTACCACTGTTTGGTCACTGCACCTCCCTCAATAAAAAGCTATTGAAATATCTATGGTACACCAAAATGGTATGAATAAAAAAATAAAATCAGCTCACCAATCAAAAAACAAAGCCTCATACAGTTCCAACAAAAAATAACTAAGTTAAGGATGTCAGAAAATTTGGACACTTTCAAAGTAAGTATGTTAGCCTCATCAGGTCAAAGAGATCTATTTAATAAAATATTCAGTTTATATGGTGAAATCTGTAGAAAGATCCTATTCCTTATACATCTCCATTGGTCTGCTTTTTGCCTATTGCAAATAGCGGTTTTCTGACCGCCATGTAGTTCTAGAATTCATGAAACGGCAGTATCAGGATGAACAGTGTTACAGATGCTTAAAGACAGAAAAGTAGAACATTGTATGACATTTTGTAATTTGAAAATGAATTGTTTTAATTAAAAATTTACAATGCAAATGATAATGAAACATTATTACATTGGAGGCAACTATTTTTCACTGACTTACCAAATGACCGATTATGTCATCTGTAGCACTGATAAAACTTGTCTGCAAATTTGAAATTGTTTTTTCTGGAATAAAAATGATGTCTAATGAGAGAAATGTGATGAATATGGAATGGAAACACTAAGATAACATTAATAGATTTCTATCTGGGTCATTTCGTTCTAGCCTCTTCAGAAAAATATATCCGAGCAATGATAAGTGCCTGTAATCCATGAGTCATGGCCGTGACAAAGAACTTTGAAGTTATGAAACAGAAGATTGGAAGAGACCTCTTGGTTGCAGTAAGGTGGTTTAAAATGGATTCAGGGTTATGATAAATATAACTGGACATGATACAATATCATTTCAGCACCAGAACCTTATTTGTTACATATATTGTACATAAACCAAGAATCCAGCAAATAATAGCTATATACAGTATCTGTCAATTCGTCTTTTATTTGAGAAGAAACCTTTATTTATTTAGCCCCAAGATATTCACAGCTCTGTACAAAGATTTTGATTGCATACAGTCATGGCTTATAGTTTTGAGACTGACACAAATTATGGTTTTCATAAAGTTTGCTGCTTCATTTTTCATAGTGGCAATTTGCATTAACTGTAGATTGTGATGAACAGGGATCAAATGAACTGCAAATGTAAATCAACTATATTTTGGATCATCAAGAACTTCAAAAATAGGTTTGACTGCTGTGAAGAAGGCTTCATGGTGTCCAAGAGTGTACAGCAAGTTCTAGGACCATCTCCTAAAAAGGATTAAGCTATGGGATCGTTTCAACACTAGTGCAGACCTTGCTTCAGAATGGCAGCAGGCAGGTGTCATTTAGTGATGAACGAGCATTAAATTGCTCGGGTACTCATTGCTCGGGTCGAGCAAATTGGAATGCTCGAGTGCTTGGTCCGAGTAACGAGCCCAATGTAAGTCTATGAGAAACTGAAGCATTTTTCAGGAGGCTCCCCCCGGCGGTCTGCAGAGGGCCTAAAAATTGCCCAAATCGATGGGAACAGTGCTCAAATGACATGGGAGCAGCATGGGGAAGACCCCTGGAAGCATTTATGACTCCCAGGTCACTGCTGTCAACAATGTTGTCAGAGGTATTACGCCACTTTTATGGACTCACAATAAAACATACAAAAACGAAACCAAAATGGATTTTCCTGGGAAATATGTTAAGGAACATCCTTTCCAGGGTAATGACTTGTATATAAGGAAAAATAAATATACAAAAACAAAAATGCTCCTCCACACCCTGGGCTATGTTCGTACGTACCTTTTTTGATGCATGCGTTTTTTGCACTTTTGCATTGCTTTCAACCAAGACAAATGCATTCACAGGGAAATGTCATTTTAACATTTTACAACCTGGCCATGTGGTGTGTGACATGGGAAAAACATGGGGAAGACTCCTGGAAGCATCTCTGACTCCCAGGGCACTGCCTAAAACTGTGGTCATCTCATCAGACGTGATGCTATATTACTGAGGTAATAATACAGACATATTTGGCAATGTAAGAAATCTTAAACTCCATTTAAAATGGGCAACATGTGTGTCAAGGGACGGGGAAATGGACGTTATGGTGATGGTGCACGCAGAGGCCGTGGGTAAGATGAAACTGTGCCTGCTGAGGGAGCACAACAAACATCCACGTCATGTCGAACTACCTTCCTGTCCCAATTTCCAGGGGGCCACGGAACACCACTATTTAAGCCAGAGCAGTGTGAAAAGGTTGTTGGTTGGATAGCAGATAATGCTTCCAGTCACTTTGCCACCACCACCACCCTGTGTTCCACAGGGTCCAGTCTCAGTAGATGTGAGTCTGGATCATATTACTATTATTACTTTGTCGCCATTTATTCCATGGCACTTTACATGTGAAAAAGGGGTATACATCGCAAAAACAATTACAATAATCTTGAACAAAAATGTGACAGCAACTGGTACAGGAGAGGAGAGGACCCTGCCCGCGAGGGCTCAGTCTACAAGGCATGGGTGAGGATACAGTAGGTGAGGATAGAGCTGGTCTTGCAGCGGAATGGTGGAGCGAGGGTTACTTCAGGTTGTACGCATGTCACAAGAGGTGGGACTTCAGCTTCCTTTTAAAGGATGTCCCTTTGCAATATTCAGTTGTCCCAACCACAGTCCATGGATTGCAAGCGCAAGTATGCAGCCAGCCACCCACCCACCGACCGCAATACTAAACTGCCACATTTATGGACTACTTGCACTTGAAATGTTGCCTTTTAGGCTCATGGAGGCGGAAGCTTTCCATAACCTCATGGCAGCAGCGGCCGGGTGTCCATACTCGGTCTCCGCCTTCCACAAGCGTGAGTCCCAGAACATTACCCGTGCCCTTCCCAGTGCACTTAAGTGGGAAGGACCGCCTAACCACTAACACATGGACAAGTGAATGTGGCCAGGGACGGTACATCTCACTGACGCATGTCACTGGGTTAATATTGTGCTCGGTCTCCTAGACAACGACCAAATTATTCATGATGGATGGATCTCCTTAGCTTTGTGTTACTTGGAATGCAAGCGCAAGTATGAAGCCATCCACCCACCCACAGGCCGCAATACTAAACTGCCACATTTCTGGACTGCTTGCTTGCACTTGAAATGTTGCCTTTTAGGCTCGTGGAGGCAGAAGCTTTTCACAACCTCATGGTAGCGACGGCCGGGTGTCCATACTCGGTCCCAAGCCGTCACTATTTCTCCCATTATCATCTCCTCCAGCCACAAGCGCGGGTCCCAGAAAATTACCCGTGCCCTCCCCAGTGCACTTACTGGGAAGGACCGCCTAACCACCAGCACATGGACAGGTGAATGTGGCCAGGGACGGTACGGAGCCAGTCCACAGTAAAAAAAAAAAAAAAAAAAAACAGCCATAGAGTGTCCGTGAACCTTCCCACAGAGTTTTCTTAGCCAGGGCTGCTTCTCGGCAGGGTTGGACGGGTCCACCAGAGAAACGGAGACTCCTCCGGTGGGCCCTGGCTTCTACATCAGGAGAGTTCATAGTGCCGAGGTGAGGTCCTGATGATGACAGAGGCCACATCTCCTTAGCTTGCTGCTGGCACTTTTCTGTGGGAATCAGCTTGGCTCCAACCAGCCTGGAATATTTCCATTGGTTTGGTATTGGCACCCAGTACCAGTAGCGAAGCCATCCACAATTTCCTTCTCAGGAATTTTATTTGGTAGACTGAGTGGCTGCCCAAATACATTCATTTCTCACAAAGGAGCTGAAGATAGAGTGGCAGTAGGTGCAAGTTTCTCCAGCCTGTTAGATATCAGAGGGTGAACGGCAGCACATTGGATCAGTGGTTAGCACTGAAGCCTTGCTGGGGTCCTGGGTTCAAATCCCACCAAGGACAACATCTGCAAGGATTTTGCATGTTCTCCTCCTGCTTATGTGGGTTTCCCACTCAGTTAAAAAGCATCCATAGAGTGGCCAGGTACCTTCCTACACACTTTTCTTAGCCAGGGCTGCTTCTCGGCAGGGTTGGACGGGCCCACTGGAGAATCCTCGGGTGGGCTCTGGCTTCTCCATCAGGAGAGTTCATGATTGCATAAACTTTGCAGCTGCTATGGGGCTCTTGAGTGGGGGAGAAAGGTGGGCCCTCAGAATCAAATCCTCTGGTGAGCCCAATGTTTTTCAGTCTGACACTGCTTCTCGGTGAGAGTTGTATTTCACCACAGGCATATTCTTTTGCTCGGTGAAAGGACTGGCATAGAGGGAAACCGTATCTACTCCGGCTGTCATTTCTCCACCACCAGGTTCCACCCATTGTCACACACAACCATGCCTGGCTGTATGTTCAGCGGTGAGAGCCACACATCAGGCTGTTGTGTTACAGCTTTCAACAACTCTGCAGCATATTATCTTCAGCACAGCCTGTTGCTGCTTGGCCAAGGCAGTGCTGCAGTGCTTCCAGCTTGTGACTGATGTGGTCATTTTGGAGATGGAGGTTGAACTAGAGGAGGAGGTGCAGGAGCTAAACAATGTGATTACATTGAGATTACATTGGCGAGTCTGGTTTTTATACTAATGAAAGATCCTACTGTGTGTTTTTTTATTTTTTTATTTTTTTAATTTTTTAAGTCTCTTCAAATGTGTATTGGAGTTCGTCCTAATTTTTGGCAGCCCTTGAAATTGTTGCATATACAATAACAGTATAGAAGACACACTCCTTAATAATGGGAAGGACAATTCAAATAGATTCTATGTTCTAGAATATTAACTGTCTTATCTGAAATTCTTTTACGGGTGAGGTATCGCAGTATGGATAACTTATTACACCGATCCAGCCAGGAATTATTGCCTTATGCTGCGTGCTGCCCAAAAAAATTAAAATCTATTCTATTCCCATCGATAATGCTGTCAGATGTATTTACAATAGGAACAAGTGCTGCTGCTAGGTAGTATCATCACCAGCTACACATGAGTGTTCATTCTGGTTGCATAAATATTTTCCACAGTCCATAACTTTACTTTTTTCATTTCTTTGGCCTTATATACAAGTCATTACCCTGGAAAGAATGTTTCTTAACATTTTTTTCCATTTTAGCTTGTTTTTTGTATGTTTTTTTTTTTGTCAGTCTGCAAAAGTGGCGTAATTCTCTGACAACATTGTTCATAGATATGCTATTTGTCAGCGGCAACTGAGACTAGGTTTGAACCTTCAACTGCAATACTATAAATGGAGTGTAATATTTCACACTCTCACAATAATTGCTGGATTATTAGGGCAGTCATATGGGATAACGTATGATGGCACGGTTTCAGGCAGTCGCCTAATAGTATGGTATTTCTTAGCGACCAAGTGTCAATTGGTTCAACAAAACACAGGTGGCTGACTTTAAAAGGAGTGGAATATTTGGCACGCTCCACAAAATTTCTGCATTATTATGGCAGTCATATGGATCACATGCGTCTGATCATTGAAAAAAGTTCCTCTGCTACCACAATACAGTAATATGAATAAAACAAAAAAAAATCTGGCTGAATTCTGTGAACAAGCAAATGGAGCTGTAAAATGGTGTATACTGACACACTGCTACAATTTATAAATGGAGGACAATATTTTCCACATTCACTACAAATGGCTGGATTGAACCGCAGCTATATGTGATACGTCTGACAGAGAACCACGGTTTTAAATAGCAGGCCTGTAATTTACTAATATTATTCTACACAGAGACCTAGTGTGAATAGCTTGACCGACATACTGCAACAGAATGGAAAAGGAGGCCAATATTTTTCACGTTCAGTTCAAATTTCTGGATTTTTATCGCTGAAATATGGAACAGATCTGGCTGTATTCTGCAGTGCATGCAAATGGAGCAGAAAAATGGTGTACTCTGGATTGTTTAAGCAAATAACCAGGATTAAGATAAAAAAAAATTGCCCTGGCCCCTGATATCTGGGGTTATCTCTACAAATATCTGTAATTATTACAGCAGCAGCAGACAGGACGTTCAATGGACCCTCTTGCGCTGTATCATACACTGCAGTCTGCCACAAACACTACCTGCCTGCCTAACACTGATTATATGCAGCTGGATTAATCCTCAGAAGGCCTGCTAGTTCAGATGGATATATATATATATATATATATATATATATATATATATATATATATATATATATACAGTACGGACCAAAAGTTTGGACAATCTCTGTTGCTTATATTAATGTGCAGTGGTGAGTGCCCTATTCTCTTCTTACATTATCATCTACAGTACAGACCAAAAGTTTGGACACACCTTCTCATTTAAAGATTTTTCTGTATTTTCATGACTATGAAAATTGTACATTCACACTGAAGGCATCAAAACTATGTGGAATTATATACTTAACAAAAAAGTGTGAAACAACTGAAAATATGTCTTACATTCTAGGTTCTTCAAAGTAGCCACCTTTTGCTTTGATGACTGCTTTGCACACTCTTGGCATTCCCTTGATGAGCTTCAAGTTACAACTGCATGTTTAATTTTATTTTATTTTTATTTATATACTTATGACACTTTGTTTGCTTTTTTGTACACTCAGTTCTGATGAAGGTCTATTACTAGACCGATAATGTTCAACGCTATACTGAATGCAATAAAAGGAACCATAATTTCTCATCTGAGTGCCAAGTCTTTCAATTTATTTAATATATTAATATACACATATATATTGTAGGGATGGTACTCACTCAGGTGCGGTTTGAGGCAAACAGGGGGCATGTTTCTTTAACCCCTTTCCAACCCTTGCCGTATTAGTACGCACATTTGCGTACCCCCGGTTCAGTGAGGGCTCCGGCGATGAGCCCTCACTGAACGGAGCACATGTCAGCTGATTCTTACAGCTGACATGTGCCCGCAACAGCCGCGGGTGGAATCGCGATCCACCCGCGGCTGTTAACATGTTAAATGCCACTGTCAATCTCCGACAGCGACATTTAACACGCGCTTCCGGGTTGCGCGTCATAAGCCCCGCCCACCGGCGACCCCATCACGTGATCGCGGGTCACCGATGGGCGTGCATGACAACCCAGGGTCTGCAGCAGAGGCCTGTGGTTGTCATAATCTCGTCGCTATGAGCGCCACCTAGTGGTCGGCGCTCATAGCACAGGACCATTTCTGCTATATGCAGGGGATCTGCTGGTCCCCTGTATGTAGCAGAGACGATCAGACAACTGCTGCTTCTAGTCTCCTATGGAGTCTATTGAAGCATGCAGTAAGTGAAAAAAAAATGTTTTTAAAAATATAAAAAAAATTAAAAAAATATAAAAGTTTAAATCACCCCCCTTTCACCCCATTCAAAATAAAATATAAAAAAAAAAAACCCACATACACATATTTGGTATCTCCGCGTTCAGAATCGCCCCATCTATCAATATAAAGAAAGAATTAATCCGATCGGTAAACGGTGTAACGAGAAAAAATTCTAAACGCCAGAATTAGGTTTTTTGGTCGCCGCAAAATTGCAATAAAATGCAATAACGGGCGATCAAAACATCGGATCTACCCCAAAATGTTATCAATAAAAATTTCAGCCTGGTGCGCAAAAAATAAGCCCTCACCCAGCCCCAGATCCCGAAAAATGGAGACACTACAGGTTTCTGAAAATGGCGCTATTTTTTTTTTTTTTTTTTACCAAATTTTGGAATTTTTTTTCACCACTTAAATATAAAATAACCTATACATGTTTGGTGTCTAAGAACTCGTAATGACCTGGAGAATAAGAATGGCAAGTCAGTTTTAGCATTCAGTGAACGTGGTAAAAAAAATAAATAAAAAACAACTGTGGTATTGCACTTTTTTTGCAATTTTACAGCACTTGGAATTTTTTTACCGTTTTCCCGTACACGATATGGTAAAACTAGTAACGGCGTTGAAAATTACAACTTGTCCCGCAAAAAATAAGCCCTCACACGGCCATATTGTCCAAAAAATAAAGACGCTATGGCTCTGGGAACAAAAGTAAAAACGACAAAACCCAAGGTTGCGAACGGGTTAAATGTCCATAGTGGTTTATTGGCTTCATAAACCGTTCAAAAGGAAAATGCAAACAAAAACAGCCTTTAGTGCAGGCAAAAGCAAAGATAACAGTCCTTATAGCAAAGCCTCTGGATGGCCATTGCTGTGGTCACACAGGCTGGTGTAGCGTCCAGTGTCCTGGCTTGGTCGGGAGGCAAAACAAACACAGGAGGCCTTCTTCCTCCAAACACACAGACCATGTGACAAACAACAGTCTCCATTATATAGGCTGGGATGTGCTGAAATCAGATGCATACGACTCTTCATGAATCAGGAGCATTGGACGAGTGGCGTGCACTTCAGTGTGTACATCACTTCAAATCCTATTCCAGTCTCTATTAGGGTAAGATTTGTGTCGTAGCGAACACCCTGTCGTCATGCATTTTACATGCATTTTGTCACCACGCCAAACCCCCACTTTGTCGAAGCTGGCCCAATATGGTAGGAGAACAACAAAAGTCGCAAAATTTTAGCACAGTCTAAAGTTGCGCCAAATTTATGGGACCTTTTAAAGTTTTTTACCCCACAATATTGGGGCCCAAAGTTTGTTTAAGCAAAAGTGACTATTCAAAACGAGAAGAAAAAGTCAGTACCCATTATCATGATCAGTTGCTCTTTCTTTTCCTTAATTTTTGCTTCTTAGTCGGTTGTCATGAAGCTGAGCTTTATTAGGACAAAGCTGTTTCCTATGACTACAGCTTGGCTGCAAGTAGTGTGAATAGTCTAAAAATTCACTTCCACAATCCAATTTCATCGTTGAATTAAGTTTTCTCCCACCCAATAAAGCCCTGTCACAATGATTGCTCTGTAATGTATAGGCTGCAAAATTAATATACTTGGTCCCTTTGTAATGCAGGTGCCGGAATGCAACGCACAGAGACGCAAGGCGAGAACAGTCAGAGATGTTTGTAAACAGTTTTATACAACAGGTATACTGAAACAAGGGATTAGCAACAAGGGTAATGAACAGTGGTTTGAAATATCAGAAAAATACGAAATTTCTCAAAATAAGGCGCAGTCTCTTAAAATAAGGCGCAGTCTCTTAAAATAAGGTGCAGTCTCTTAAAGTAAGGTGATGCCCTCAGGCATGAGAGACACCACACAAGTTCTTTAACCGTGAATTTGGCCCTAGCGGGGGTCACCGGTTATACCCGCTAGGCCATGAGTCTCTTTCCGGATAAATTCAATTAAATCACGTTGTGCTACTTTAGCCCCAACCGTTCCCCTCCCAACCTGAGTACTTAAACCCAATTGTCCCCGGTACCGTGGGTGAGCAGTGGAAGTGACGGCCCTGCTCAAGTATGCAGCTCCTCTCTGCTTGGCCGTTGGAGGCAGTCTCTCGAGCTTTGGATAGGGGGGTCCAGGCCTCGTCTGTCGGCGGGCGACGTCGGGTTCCGCGAACTCACTCAGCACCGCGATCAGGTTCCTAGTATCCTCAGCAGGCACAGCATTCAGGTCACAACTGTGAGGGATCCGGAGCTCTTTTATCGGTGCCCGGCTGGAGCACCTCTCAGGCCTCTGGATTTGGCCTGCCACGCGGGGTTTCTCAGGATGCAGGGAGCACATCTGCTCCTCTCTGCAGCTTGGCGCCAAAGACTCCTCAGGTTTGGCGCGCTGGCCTCTTATCTCTCTGAACTCCTTCCTGGAAGTCACCTGATCGGGTCCAGCATCTGAACCTGCTCCCCCTGCAACTTCCTTTGTATATTTTGGTTCCACTTGACTGTATCTGGCCAGTAGATGGCAGTCTCGCTCCATCCTTGAAACGTCATGTTGAAGTTCTTTTACAAGCTTTCTTGCCCGTTCTACACCTAGACCATCTACATAAACCAATGATGAGCCATAGAAACATAACGACATATGGGCAAACACTTTTTTGCTGGCTAATATCTTTTAAGCAGGCCCAAAGATTATCATCAGTCATCAGCATAACACTTAGCGTAAATATGGAGAGGGACAAAATTGATTGCACAAATAATCATACAAATGAACCCCCCTAGAATGATTGTTTAAGCCCTTAACGCTACATGACATATATAGCAGTCATAAGCACTTATTAATTAGTGGCCTCCCCATTACTATCAACAGTAGAAGTCCAACTGATTAAAAGAGTTGTCCATGTTTGGCACAAAAGTCTACAGTCACGTTATGTGACTGTAGAATTGTGATTCCTCACAGTGCACACAGTGCGTGCTATCAGGATTCTTCAATGCCGGCGGTAAGATCGAGTGGTCATGTGACCACAAGTATGCGATATGCAGACATCTGGCCACATTCCGACTAGACATGCACTCAATTCACTTGTCTAGTAGGAATGTGGCCGGGAGTATATGACGCGCCCCCTGGGCCATGTAGGGCAGCGTTGCGCACGCGGGGAATACCCGGAGCCGGATCTGATAGGGGTAGTAGTCCTCGTGGCGGTGACCCGGTCCGTGCCCAGGGTGTCAAACCAAGTGGCAGAATTTAGTAGAAGATGTTATAGAGTTCGACTACGCCACCCGTGGATTGCGGTCAGTGGGGACCGCCGCTGCACTGCAGACCGCTGAGGCTGATGTTATTTGTGCAGCTGAGAGTGGGATGACTCCCCACGGGAGGAGTATTGCCTCAGGGCAGCTATTGTGGAGATGATGATGGGAGTGATGGTGTGGGTGTCCCAGTACAGATGGTGCAGGTGCGGCGATGAAACACAGAGGTTTGAAGTGCAGTTTCCAAAGCTTTACTCACTGTTGGTGTTCAGATCACTTCGGCCAAGAGTGACCACCCGAGCCGTGCTGCGTTCACCAGGGGAGGGACCCGGTCAACTCCCAGGCAATTCCGGAGTGTGGTTCAGGGCTTCCCTCTCTTTCCTTTCTCTGGCCGTCCCCACCAGGGACCCACCTTTGTCCAGCTCCCTCGGGCCTTCTGGTGGCGAAACCTTTCCCGGTTTCCCTGACCCTATACGGTATGCCTTCCTGGTGGATATGGTGAGGGGTCGCGCCAAGACTTGACCACGACCTCCGGTTCCTGGCTAAGGATAATTGGCCTCCACCAGTTTGGGATCCGGTACCCTGTTCTGCCAACCCTTCACCCGTTATTCCGTGGGATCTTAGGGTTCCCTCTTTTCTTGCGTCTCTGGGCCTTTCCTGGTGTTTATGTTCCTTCTTCCTCTTACTTCTCTCTCTCTCGGCTTCAGGCCTCCACTTCAGGCCTGGCTCTGGAGCTGTGCCCGGACTGAGCCACAGCTCCCTGTCAGCCCTCTCTGGCTGAGCTCCTCTCCTCTTCTCCTCCTGCCTGAACTGAACTCGACTGCACACTGATCTAAGATGGTGCCCACCTTTTATACTCCCTTCTGACACCCGAGCCCAGGTGACCAGCACCCAATGGGCTCCTACCTATGCCCAGAGTCCCTCCCCTGTCTGCTCCTACACCACTGGGATATTCCTCCCCCCTCCCCACTCCAGCCAGGGACAGACGCTGTCGTACCTGCACATCTATCTGGTGGGAGTACCGTTGATCTGTCCCCCGGAAATGGGGTGAGTGTAGTGTATGCAGCTAACTGAGCCCCGCTCCACACTCCATCCTTACCCGGGAGTGGAATACCACACCTCTGGTTCGAGGTGCAATACTCCTGTAGCAGCTGAGTCCTCGGGGTGCTACATATACACATCACATACTTGTGGTCATATGACTGCCCGCTTCTAGTGCCAGTGCCAGGCAATACTGACAGCAAGCAATGTGTGCGCTGTGAGGATTTGCAAGTCTGAAGTCATATGTAGGAACTACAGACTTTTATGCCAAACCTGCATAACCCCTTTAACACAACACTGTTCTTCTGAAACTGCTAGAAGTGGTGTTCTTACCAATCCTTGGAGGTTAACCATTGATATACCACTGTTAATAGTTACAGTGTCACATAAGGAGTTTGAGAGAGGGAAAGCACTCCCTGTATTAGGCCATCTCCCTCTTCGATAGACTGCCATGGCAAATGGCGGCATAACAATGGTTTCCATATCTGCCATATAATGAAACTTATTAGATCTTGCACGAGGTAGGCTCTAATAGGTTTCTTGTTATTATCACAGTAATAATGTGGTAATGCACTGCACTACACTTGTACTAATGCACTAGTATAGTGCACTGCACTACCTAAGTAGTGCAGTGTATTACGTAAGCGATCAAACGATCGTATGTTCAAGTTCCCTTGGGAGACTAATAAATATTGTAAAAAATAAAGCAAAAAAAAAAGTTTTACAATTTTTAAATAGAAACTGTAAAAACATGAAATCTCAGTTTTACCAATAAAACATGGTTTAATCTGGAAAAAACACTTAGAAAAAATATACATACTGTATTTGTTATCACCGCTTCCATCACTACCCATACGATAGCACTATATCATTATTTTCCACACAATAAATGCCACAAAGGAAAAGGTTAAAAAAAGCAATTGCAATTAAAAAAGTGATCAAAAAGTTTTTTGTATCGCAACATGGTACCAATAAAAACGAAAGCTTGTGATGCAAAAATATGCTCTGTAAATAGAAAGATGAAAGATTTATGGTTCTCATAATACTAAAATTAAAATAATTTTCTTTAAAAAGTAAATTTCTTGTGCAAAAGTAGTAAAACTTAAAAATGTAAATTGGGTGTTACCATAATCGTACAGACTCATACTAAAAAACAATGTCATTATTTGTCCCAAACTGTGGTTGACAGTGAAAAACATATACAAAACATTGCCAGAATTGCTATTTCTTGTGTCATGCCAGTAATGCCTTTTCAGCGCCGTTCTACTCCCTGCGCTTACCGCTCTCCTCTCCTCCACTGCTGTATCCTTCTTTTGCTGGTGAATATCCACCTGGCTATAAGTAGGCATGGCCAGACTCTGCAGGAATTTAACCCCTGTGTGTCCTGCAGAGTTTAACTTCCCTGGCCTATCCCCTGCCAGCAGGTGATATATTAGGCAGTTCTGCCCTCCACACCATGCTTGAACTTAGGTTACTAGTGCAGTTTGTCTCCTAGTATCCTGCCAAGGTGTTCTATAGTGTTGTCTCTAGTTAGTTTCCTCGTTTCATCTGACCTCTCCTTTCCTGACCCTGGCTTCGTATTCTGAGCCTGTGCTGCCCGCCCCAACCTCGGATTGTCTGACTATGTCTCTGCCTGTGTCCTCTGTACATCGTATCCCTGCCTTGACCCATTGGTCAGCTGCTGCAGGTCCAGGCACTGCCCTGGAGTGGTACCTGGGGGCTACCTGTCACACAAGGTGTGGGAAAGACTTAGTGGAACACAAAGGGAAGAGGGAAGGAAGCCCAAACTCTAGGGAAAGGGGGGAGTGGAGACCTCCTAGGCTGACAGAATATCACCCTGTCTCCTCTAACGTCCCTATATTGGTTCTTCACCAATCACCGCACGTGTACCTCGCCCTGTCTTTCCCTTGCATTTGGCCCTGGCTAGGGAAGGAAGGGGATGAGCGCTAGTCGATCCCCAATGAACACTAAAGACAACAAGGGAGGACAAACAAGGGAAAATTGCTTAAGTTTAGAAGACTCCAGACAAATGCGCACACGTCCTCAAGCACCAGAGAGGAAGAAGTACTGCTCTTGCTCAAGCCTTCACAAGGAGTAATGAATATCGCCGGCACGTCCCTCTGACACACAGCAGGTATTTTTACACCCAGGCCAGGGTGTTAATTAGCCAGAGGAAGGTAGCCGCTGGGTCCTAGAGACAACCTATGAAGGTGTCTGTAATGCCAAACGTAGAGATCTCCTGCACCCAACTGCAGGACGACTGTCTGTCACTTCTGACACACCCATGACACTACCCTAATGGCCCAAGCCTAGCCTCACTATCAGAGGCTCTAGTGAAGACCAGGTAGTCATTTAGTAATGCCCCTCCAGGGTAGGCCCAGCCAGTGGCGCAGTGGTTCCACACCCACCACTGTCACATTTTGTTTATCCTATCTCACAAAGGAAGTGATCCAAAAGTTGTATGTACCCAAAAATCTTACTAATGAAACTACAGCTTATCCAGTGGAATATAAGCCCTCATACAACTCTATCTGGTTATAAATGGTATTTTATATGACCAATGTTATATTCTGAACAATGTATATTGTTTAGGGAGCTACTATGTAAGCTGTTGCAATGCTGTTTGATATGTTGCTTTGAGAACAATATGGCGAAGAGCCATGTGGGTTCTTGTGACATGTAAAAGAGCTGGGTATGGAATAACAATAAATGGAGAACGAAGTCCAATAATTTGACTGCTAAAAGTGAGTAGTTCATTTGTTAAATATTCCTGATTCCTAAAGTGTCCTGTGGATGATTAAAATGTATTGTTTGAAGAGAGCTTGGTGAGCTTTAAACACAGGAGGGGAACTAATCACTGTGGAACTGTTGTCAGCTGTACCTTTTTGCTTTGTGATGTTTATTCTCACAGGTTGGTGTACATTCTGACCTGATGAAACTGCTGAACATCTTTCAAATTTGACAGGCAGAAATCTTCATATGTCTTCCATTTATTGCACTTCCTTGGCTGACCTCTGTGTCTACAGTCATCAATGTTGCCATTTTTTGGTGTCCTCAATGCTGGGAAATACAGACAGGTACAGTCATATGAAAAAGTTTGGGCACCCCTATTAATCTTAAGCTTAATGTTTTTTAAAAATTGGTGTTTTTGCAACAGCTATTTCAGTTTGATATATGTAATAACTGTTGGACACAGTAATGTTTCTGCCTTGAAATGAGGTTTATAGTACTAACAGAAAATGTGCAATCTGCATTCAAACAAAATTTGACAGGTGCATAAGTATGGGCACCCTTATCATTTTCTTGTTTTAAATACTCCTACCTACTTTTTACTGACGTACTAAAGCTCTTTTTTGGGTTTTGTAACCTCATTGAGCTTTGAACTTCATAACCAGGTGTATGCAATCATGAGAAAAGCTACTTAAAGTGGCCACTTGCAAGTTGTTCTCCTGTTTGAATCTCCTCTGAAGAGTGGCATCATGGGCTCCTCAAAACAACTGTCAAATGATCTGAAAACAAAGATTATTCAACATAGTTGTTCAGGGGAAGGATACAAAAAGCTGTCTCAGGGATTTCACTTGTCAGTTTCCACTGTGAAGAGCATAGTAAGGAAATGGAAGAACACAGGGACAGTTCTTGTTAAGGCAAGAAGTCGCAGGCCAAGAAAAACATCAGAAAGGCAGAGAAGAAGAATGGTGAGATCAGTCAAGGACAATCCTCAGACCACCTCCAGAGAGCTGCAGCATCAACTTGCTGCAGATGGTGTCACTGTGCATCGGTCAACTATACAACGCACTTTGCACAAGGAGAAGCTGTATGGGAGAGTGATGCGAAAGAAGCCGTTTCTGCAAGCACGCCACAAACAGAGTCGGCTGAGGTATGCAAAAGCACATTTGGAGAAGCCAATTTCTTTTTGGAAGAAGGTCCTGTGGACTGATGAAACCAAGATTGAGTTGTTTGATCATACAAAAAGGCGTTATGCATGGCGGCAAAAAAACACAGCATTCCAAGAAAAACACTTGCTACCCACAGTAAAATTTAGTGGAGGTTCCATCATGCTTTGGGGCTGTGTGGCCAATGACGGCATCGGGAATCTTGTTAAAGTTGAGGGACGCATGGATTCCGCTCAGTATCAGCAGATTCTTGACAATAATGTTCAAGAATCAGTGATAAAGTTGAAGTTACGCAGGGGTTGGATCTTTCAGCAAGACAATGATCCAAAACACCGCTCCAAATCTACTCAGGCATTCATGCAGAGGAACAATTACAATGTTCTGGAATGGCCATCCCAGTCCCCAGACCTGAATATCATTGAACATCTGTGGGATCATTTGAAGAGGGCTGTCCATGCTCGGCGACCATCAAACTTAACTGAACTGGAATTGTTTTGCAAAGAGGAATGGTCAAAAATACCATCCAGGATCCAGGAACTCATTAAAAGCTACAGGAAGCAACTAGAGGCTGTTATTTTTGCAAAAGGAGGATCTACTAAATATTAATGTCACTTTTCTGGTGAGGTGCCCATACTTATGCACCTGTCAAATTTAGTTTGAATGCAGATTGCACATTTTCTGTTAGTACAATAAACCTCATTTCAAGGCAGAAACATTACTGTGTCCAACAGTTATTACATATATCAAATTGAAATAGCTGTTGCAAAAACACCAATTTTTAAAAAACATTAAGCTTAAGATTAATAGGGGTGCCCAAGCTTTTTCATATGACTGTACTTATCCATCATGCAATATCAACAGGGAGTTATCTGACTGGTTCCAAATGTATTCTGTAGCAGGCTAATGACCCCACACAGCCAATGTTATCACAGCCCTGATCTCAACATCAAGTTTGTCTAGGATTACAGGAAGAGACAGTAAGAAGTTGCACAACCCAACATCCACAGAAGATCTATGGTTGATTCTCCAAAATGTTTGGAATAACCTCCCTACTGAGTTCCTTCAGAAAGTGCTTTACGTGTACCTAGAAAAATTTATGCTTAGATGCTATTCTGAAGGCAAAGGGTGGTCACATCAAATTTTGATTTACATGTCTCTTTTCTCTTTTGGTCATTCACATTACATTTTGTTAATTGGTAAATATAAACTATTAATATTTCCATTGGTTCTGGCGCTGTTTCTTGCACTGATGGTGGTTTCTAGTGCTGTATTCATGTACTGATAATGATTTTGTGGCTCTATTCAAGTAGAGATTGTGGTTCTGGTTGTTTCTTCATGTTAGTTCTGGTGCTGTATTCATGTATTAATGTTTGTTCTATATTCATGTCCTGGTGTTCATTCTGGTGCTGTTTTTTGTGCTGATGTTGGTATGGAACTGTAGTCATGTACTAACATTGATTCTATTCTTCTTATGTATAGATGTTAGCTCTAGCATTGTATTCATGTACAGATGATGGTTCTCACCCTGTATTCATGTACTGATGATGGTTTTGATGCTTAATTTATGTACTGATAATGGAAATGGTGTATCCTTGTACCTATGTTGGTTCTAATTCTGTATTCATGTACTGATGTTTGTTTTGTTGTTATATCCATGTGATTATGATAGTTCTAGTGTTTTATTCATATACTGATTTTTTTCTATTGATGTATTCATGTACTGATGATGTCTCTGGTGCTGTACTCATGTACTAATGTTTTATAGTGTTGCATACATGTACGATGTTTGTTTTGGTTCTGTGTTCATGTATTGTTGTTGGTTCTGGTGGTATATTAATGTGCTGCTGTTGGTTCTGGTGCTGTATTCATGTATTAATGTTGATTTTGCAATCATGTACTTGTGTTGCTTCTGGTGATGTTTTAATGTAATGATATTGGTTTTTGTGCTGTAGTCATGTATTGATGATGGTTAAGGTGCTGTATTAACCTAATGATTGTTCTGATGCTGTATTCATGTACAAATGCTGGTTCTTGTGCTGTACTTATGTACTGATGATGGTTCAGATGCTCTGTACATTTACTGAAGATGGTTCTAGTGCTGTATTCATGTTCTGATTATGATTTTTTGATGCTGTATTCATGTGCTAATCAATATTCTGGTGTTAGATTTATGTACTGATGTTGGCATTCATGTTTATTTACTGTAGTTAAAATCAACCATCTGTAAGCAGAGTTATCACTGTGTGATATCTATTTTGTTGCATAGGACTGCATGTGTCATCTATTATATTATCTCTACTCAGATAGTTATCACTGTGTGTTATCTATGGTGTTACAGAGGACTGCAAGTCAAATCTACTACATTTGTAGAAAGGGTAGTGTGCCTTTAATTTTTATTACCGTTACTTTTATTGTATAGATGAAGAAGGGGTGTGTTAATGGGCATGGTCTGCAAAGGGCGCAGACAGTCAAAGGGATATAGCTTCTCACACATAAATCTGTTGCTAAAAATTTTAATTCCATCTCTGTATTCAACTGTATAGAAAGAATTGATGAGTTTTGTACACACGTGTCCTAAGCGTTAACGAATAAGAGTCCAAACTGAAAGTGTCAAAGGCAAAATGTGAGAACCACCCAATAGTCTGTATTCGGCAGTATTTATAAAATATCTCTTCTTTTACAATCATGAATATAAAACATAAAACATCCTATAGACCTTGCATAATCCAGCTAAAAAATACCAAGAGCTACACCGTTAAAACGAATCCTTCTCAATATCAGTTGTCTTTTTCCTTTCTTGGAAGTCTTCTTCAAACCTAAGTAAAGAAAAAACAGCTATAAAACTAGTAATACATAGTAGTAATAAATGTGTGCGTTCATATGCATTCACTCAAAATTACAAGGGATAGCACTTGTTCATAGTGGGTGCATTATTTTTACCAAACTTTTTTTGATTTGGGAGTGAAATTAGAATTTTCCAAAGTTAAAGACAGGAGGAGCCCTGACAACGACTCACGGTTAGTCACTGTAAAGGCAGACTAAAAATAGGAACACGTCGCCTGCATGGAATACAAACTGTTCCATCTCCCAGCTGTAATTCACTACAAACAAAAAAAAGTTATGAACATGACAAAAAACAAAATGGAATTAAAATAACATTGCTAATCTCCTAAAGACAATCTCACCATGGAGACCCTGAATTTCTATTACCTCATGCTGTATTTGACTTACCTGAACCCGGTCTGCTCATTATTAACTGATGCTTGCAAGCTTTGTGACTGCAGTAAGGAGAGCCTTTCATGCCTAGCTCAGACTGCAGGGAACAGACAACCTGGTTTAGAACTGTAAGTATAATCTCATCTGTAATGTTTTTGGAGAAGTTATGTGTAACTGCGAAGTGTAACGAGATCTCTTGTCTCAGTATGGAAGTCTTCTAGTAATGCTTTTTCATGGATAAAGTTTCCTTTTTCGCTACACTATATAGTTTTATGTATTATTGATTATTTACAAATATATTGTCTAAACTGTTAATAATAGCCCTACATTACAGAACTACCGAAGAGTTTGTGCACCAGTCAAGACCTGTAGATACAACTATAAGTACATACAGTATATCATGTAAATGGTAGTTATAGTGTTATAAGATACACTAATGCCATATAATAACTTTATATGTAGGTAAAACTTACTACAAACATGCTTATAGCTCACAGGTTATTAACCTATGTGTGCCCCAGGGGGGAAACTTCAAGTTTCTAGGGTGAATTTGCACTCACTTCATGTTGTACAAGCATAGTCTATTATCACAGAATTGAGGGTACATTGATGTCATTTTATTTCAGGGGGTATTTAGTTTGGAAACATTGAGAAATACTGTTCTATGTAATATTGATCAGAATCAGACCATTCTAAATGTTGAAGAGTTAGAGTAGTAAATATTCTCATTATTCTTTGGTTGAACTTCTTGTACAATACATTATGTGTTTGATTACATTATTATGGCTATATTATTATATTCTAATAGCTGATTATATTTTTATTATTGATTTATTTCAGAGTTTTCGAGTTGCTGTTTACTAACATAAAGTAGTAATCTAAACCTAACATGTCATAATCTAATACTACATATAGTAAAGATCGAGTTACAATAGTTTTCATGACTTGAATAAATTTCATGTTTTACTGTTAGTACAGGACAGGTACAAACTACTGTACATCTATTTGTTGGAAACAATATTTTGCATCTAAAGTGTTTTGTGTTTTTTACCAATTAAAAAGAATGTTCCAACTTTTTTACTTTATAACATTTTGGCTAATTTGTATAACATTATGTTTATTCTACCTGTCCCCATATCATTTTATATTTAGTGTCAGATATCTTTTTATATACATTACAGTGCACTTTCCAGATGGATGAGGTACACAATGTTATTTGCTCATTGCAGTAATCTTTGATATCATATTGTATTATGTTGTTCATTGTGGTATATTGTATGTAGGATGTGGCATTACACTGCATACAACTTACACAAAGCTACTGCTATGTATATAATATTAGTACTATCATTCCATTCATTAATGTGTCTACATGGGCCAAGATTTAAACTTTCAGAGTGTAAAATTTGGATTTAGAGTACATTTTTACATTTTGTCATTGCACATTTATAAACATTTGGAACTGAAGGATATGCATCTTAATTTAACTTATCCATAAATGTTAAAGAGGAACTAAACTTTTGTTTTAACATTTCTTTTATATTTTTTTTAGCACTTTAATTGCCTGCAGATTGTTAAGGGTCTGGGGCTTGAGACCCCCACCGATTTCTCAAAAGACCACTGAGAAATGCCCAGCTCAGGAGGCAGGGGCATACAGCTCTTTCCAGATCATGCGCACAAGTTAAGGACTCAATAGAATGTCTATGACTTTCTATTGAATCCACACCCTTCTCTGTGCTCAAGATAATAATGGAGGAGCTTCTTGCTGTTGCCTCCTGAGCTGTTCAAAAGACTACTGAGAAGTGCGCAGCTCACTAGACAGGAGTGCACAAAGTAGAGAACAGAGCCAATAACTTTCTATTGAGTCCACAGATGCTTACCTAGGAGCTGTAAACTCCTGCTCCTGGGCTACACTCTTTTGGAGCAGCTCAGGAGACGTGAGCGACCAGCTCCTGCTTGAGCACTTCTATACAGCGCGGAATGGATTCAATAGAAAGTTATAGGCCCCAATTCATCAAGTTCGCAATTTTGAAGCCAGTTTTGATGAAGGGGCATGCTAGGATCAGACACTCCTGATTCATTAATGTGCGCCATGCCACAAATCTTACTCCAATTGGGGACTGGAGCAAGATTTGTGGTGTAACGAATTAATGAATCATAGAATCATAGAATGGTAGAGTTGGAAGGGACCTCCTGGGTCATCTGGTCCAACCCCCTGCTGAAAGCAGGATTCACTAAATCATCTCAGACAGATGTCTGTCCAGCCTCTGTTTGAAGACGTCCATTGAAGGGGAACTCACCACCTCTCGTGGCCGCCTGTTCCACTCATTGATCACCCTGTCAAAAAGTTTTTTCTAATATCTAATCTGTGTCTCCTCCCATTCAGTTTCATCCCATTGCTTCTAGTCTTTCCTTGTGCAAATGAGAATAAAGATGATCCTTCTACAGTGTGACAGCCCTTGAGATATTTGTAGACAGCTATTAAGTCACCTCTCAGTCTTCTTTTTTGCAAGCTAAACATTCCCAAATCCTATAACCGTTCCTCATGGGACATGGTTTGCAGACCGGTCACCATTCTGGTCACTCTTCTTTGAACTTGCTCCAGTTTATCAATGTCTTTTTTAAAATGTGGTGCCCAAAACTGGACACAGTATTCCAGATGAGGTTTGACCAAAGAGGAGTAAAGTGCGATAATGACTTCACGTGAGCTAGACTGTATGCTTCTGTTAATACATCACAAAATTGTATTTGCCTTTTTTGCTGCTGCATCACACTGTTGACTCATGTTTAGTCTATGATCTATTAGTATACCTAAGTCTTTTTCACGTGTACTGTTGCTTAGCTCTATTCCTCCCATTCTGTATATGCTTTTTTCATTTTTATTGCCCAGATGTAGTACTTTGCATTTTTCCCCATTAAAAACCATTCTGTTAGTTGCTGCCCACTGCTCCACTTTATTTAGGTCTTTTTGAACCCTCTTCTCTAGTGTTAGCTATCCCTCCTAGCTTTGTGTCATCAGCAAATTTAATCAGTTTACCCTCAATTCCTTCATCTAAATCATTGATAAAGATGTTGAACAATACAGGTCCCAGGACAGAGCCCTGTGGTACCCCACTTGAGACATTCATCCAACTGGATGTGAAACCATTTACGACCACTCTTTGAGTCTGATCACTAAGCCAGTTATGAATCCACCTAACAGTTGCCTTGCCCATTCCATACATGGTCATTTTTTCAATAAGGATGGTGTGAGATACTTTGTCAAATGCTTTGCTAAAGTCAAGATATACTATATCTACAGCATTTCCCTGATCCACCCAGTCAGTGATTCTGTCATAGAAGGAAATTAAGTTAGTCTGACATGACTTGTTAGTTACAAACCCGTGCTGACTCTGGTTAATCACTTCATTCTTATCCAGGTACTTACATACATGTTGTTTAATCATTTGTTCAAAGATCTTTCCTGGTATAGAAGTCAGACTCACCGGCCTATAGTTCCATGGGTCCACCTTCTTCCCCTTTTTGAAGATAGGAACAACATTTGCTCTTCTCCAGTCTTCTGGGACTTCTCCTGTTCTCCCAGAATTTTCAAAGATTATGGAGAGTGGTTCCAAAATTTCTTCTACGATCTCCTTCAGTAATCTGGGGTGTAATTCATCTGGACCTGGAGACTTGAACTCATTTATGTTAGCTAAATATTCCCTCACAATCTTTCTGTTTACAGATAACCTGGATTCTTCTATTCCTTTAATAGGACAGTGAAGATCAGTTGATGTTACATTTTCTTTCTGAGAGAAAACTGATGCAAAATAGGCGTTAAAAAGTTCGGCCTTCTCAACATCGTTTCTTACCATTTCACCATTTTCATCCTGTAAAAATCCTATAGCATCTTTGACTTTTCTTTTACTTTTGACATACCCCCAAAATCCTTTTTTATTGCTTTTGACATCTCTTGCAAGCCTTAATTCATTGTCAGCTTTAGCTAACCTAATACGTGCCCTACAGGTTCTGCAGACTGCATTATAATCTTTTTTAGATAAGCCTCCCTCTTTCCATTTGATAAACATTTCTTTCTTTTTTTTTAGCATGTGTTTAAGTTCTGTGTTCATCCATCCTGGTTTCCTTAAATGCTTCCCATTCTTCCTACTTTTCGGGATTGTTAACGATTGTGCTTTGAGAATCTCATTTTTAAAAATTTCCCATCCTTCCTGGACATTTTTGTCCTTAAGGACATCCAGCCATTGGATCCCTCCTATTCTCTTTCTGAGTCGCTTAAAATCTGCCTTTCTGAAATCTAACCTTGAAGTTTGAGTCTTCACATGTCTCCCTCCTCTAGTTATCCAAAATTCTATAATAGCATGATCGCTGCCTCCTAGGGTCCCAACCACTTTTACCTCCTCAACCATTTCCTCCCAGTTTATAAGGATTAGAACCAAAGTAGCAGATCCCCTTGTTTTCTCCTCTACCTTTTGGAAGATAAAGTTGTCAGCAAGAGAGGATAAGAATTTGCTTGACCTGTTAGTTTTACTTGAGAGAGATTCCAAACAAATGTCTGGATAGTTGAAATCTCCCATGACCACTACGTCATATTTTTTGGAGAACTTGGTCATTTGATACATAAAGAGTTCATCCATATCTTCAGTTTGCCCAGGTGGCCTGTAGTAAATGCCTACAATGGTGTCCTTTCCATTGTTCTCTCCTTGTATTCTTACCCAAACAGTTTCCACAGAACTCCCAGTCTCTGAAGCTTCAATCTCTGTGCAGATATACGCTTTTCTAATATACAATGCGACACCTCCTCCTCGTTTATCAAGTCTGTTTCTTGCAAATAAGTTGTATTCTTTTAGCCTTGTATTCCAATCATGTGTATCGTCCCACCAAGTTTCAGTGATTCCAATGACATCATATTCCTTTTCCTGCATTAGTAGTTCCAATTCTCCTTGTTTGTTGCCCATGCTTTGTGCATTTGTATAAAAACATTTTAGTTTGTGATTGGTTTCTCTTCCTCCCATATTTTTATTATCTAGATTTTTTAGTCTTTGTTCTTTCTTTCCACTTCCAATAGCAGAGATCTCAATAGTATTTGTCAGCTGTATATGACAGACAAGCTGTCATGCTTTTGTCCTGCCCTGGATTGACAGGTCTTTGTGAGGCACCCCTGGGCCTGTGTCGCACAGCGTTGCGCATGCAGGAGCTTACCCGGAGCCGGATCTGTTGAGGGTTGTAGTCTCGTGGCGGTGACCCGGTCCGTGCCCAGGGAGTCAGACTAAGTGGCGTTGTATTAGCGGTAGATGTTGGACGACTACGCCACCCGTTGAATGCAGCGAAGGAGCTGCCGCTGCAGGGCAGACCGCTGAGGCCGGTGGTAGGATTGTGCAGCGTGATAGTATCACCCCCAACGGGAGGGGTATGGCCTCAGGGCAGCCGACGTGGATGAAGGGGGTAGCAGGAATCACTCAGAGACGATGCGGTGTAGTTCAGGGTCTTTACTGGTGATAAAGATAGACCCTCCCGGAGTACTGGCTAGCGATCGGGGCCTGGTCAGTCCTTGAGCAGATGGGATCTCCCCTGGCCAGGCGGAGTTGTAGGCCTCCCAAACTGACTGTACTCTTCTGGCTACCTTGCTAGAGGCGGGTATAAGTAGCCCACGTCCCTGAGTCTACCGTGTGGTGCTCACCCGTATGGCCGGTGACTCGGGGCCTTCTAGTGGCGTCCGCTCCACGACGGCGGTGCTGGTCCCACGCGTGTGACCGTGCCTTCGGGTTTCTTGGCCAGAGGACCTGAAATCCCCTGCCGAGCGGTTTCTGCTGCTGGGTAAAGATTAGTCCCCACAGCCTCGGACTCCGGGTCCAGTGATAGCTTCTCAGTCAGGGCGAGCTCTGCAGCTGCCAGCCCCTGACTCCTTATAGCACTGCTCCCACAGAGCTCCTGATGTTCTTTTCCTATATCTGCTTCTCTTCTCTGTCTCTTCTTCTTCTCTACACACTAACCCTGCCTCAGCCCTAGGTTTATATAGGGGAAGTTCTTCCCCTCCCAGGACTGGGCAGGAGGTGTGGCATGCACAGGATCCCTGACCAAGAGACCTCCCACCTGCTCTCAGACATAACATTGCCGTTACTGTGGAAACCAGACCCCTGGGGTGCCACATTCCCCCCTAGTGAAATTTAGTACTCCGGGACTAAACATATTTTTAGAAAAACATAACAAGGTATAAACAATAATAATACAATAAGAAAAACACATAAAGATGGTTACGGCGTGTCCGCAACCGGGTGCAGTCTTTGAAGAAAAGCAAGGTGTCCATTTCACCAAAACAGGGAGACGTAACCAGGTAGGGGTCTGTCCTGCCCCGAGTCCTTAACAGTCTTTAGTCCATTCCTAGGTTTCGCTCCAACCATGTACAAGGATTCCCGGTAAATCCACCAAGGACTCCTATAAATAACTAGAAACACATAATTATACACAAGCAACAAGAAAAACAGGTAACCACAAATAAAACAATTTATACACTTCAAATCCTCCAAAGTGCGGGTAACTGGCCTCTAGTGGCCCTAGTGGACCTACGGAGCTGACTGTCTAGCCCTGAACTACAGGGTGTAGGAGCTGTCAAGGGTAAACTGGGCAGCTGTCTACCGGCTCTTTGGCTCACTAGGGGTACGGCAGGCTCACTATAAGCAGAGGGTTGATCCTCCTGTTCTGCTTGTGTGGAGTCTTCTGCCTCCTGGACCGGCTGCTCTTCCAGCTCTACCTGTTGCTCCGTAGGTACTTGGGATGCTGGTTGGAGGAACGTGAGGACGGGTACCACAACTGCACCATTGACTTGAGTCCAGGACCGAGGGAAGTCTCCGAGCACAGTACTAACCATATCCTCCCTTTCCTCTACGGGTCGATGGTCTTCTTGTTCCTCTTCAGGGTTCCGTAGCTGTTCAGGACACTTCTTCAGGTGATCCCGGGATACAATGGCTATGGTCTCCCCTCCGTCTTTACTGATGGTACAGACTTTCGGGTTCTCGTGGCTTGAGGGCAGTACGGTGTACGGGTCCTTCTCCCACTGGTCATCCAACTTGTGGAGCCGTCTTTTCCTCTTCAAGACCTGCTCTCCGGGTACCAGGGGAACAGCGGGAGCATACTGGTTGTAAGTTTTCTCTTGTCTTTCCCTAGCCTGACAGAGACTTCGCTCCACGCTCTCCTGTACTTTCCGGTACTGCTGCTGCCTCTCTGTGTCCCAGTCTGCTTCTGGTGAAGTGTCCTCGGGTGTCAGGACTCCCATTTCCAGGTCAACAGGTAACTTACCAGGTCTCGCCCTCATTAGGTAAGCCGGGGTACAGTTGGTGGAACCTACCGGGATGTGGTTGTATAGGTCCACCAGATCGGGCAGCTTCTCAGGCCACAGACTGTGTTCTTCCAGGGGCAACGTTTTCAGGAGATCCATTACCACCTGGTTCATTTTCTCACAAAGTCCATTAGTTTGCGGATGATAGGGTGTCGTCCTTATCTTCCGGCAGCCATACAGATTGCAGAATTCCTGGAAGACCTCCGCTTCAAAGGCAGGTCCCTGGTCCGTCAGCACTTGGTCCGGGTACCCGTGTGGACGGCAGAAGTGCTGCTGGAAGGCTCTAGCTGCTGTTTGAGCCGTTAAGTCCTTAACGGGGACGACAACCAAGAACCGGGAGTAATGATCCACAATGGTTAACGCGTAGACGTAGCCACTTCTGCTTGGGGTCAGTTTTACATGATCCAAGGCTACCAGTTCCAACGGCTGCCGGGTGACGATGGACTGCAGGGGAGTCTTCTGGCTGGCACGGTCCTTCCTTCTCAGGTTGCACGGGCCACAGTCTCTGCACCACCTCTCGATGGTTCCCCTCATGCCTACCCAGTGGAACCGCCCACGCAGCAGGAACTCCAGCTTCTTCCATCCGAAGTGTCCAGCCCCGTCGTGGTATGCCTCCATCACCATGGCTGCGTCTCTCCGTGGCACCACTACTTGCCAGATTAGTTCATGTGTCCGGGAGTTAACCATTCTGCGGCACAACTTCCCCTTGTAAAGGAACAGTCGACTCTTCTCAGCCCACAGTTGCTTGGCTTCCTCCGGAGCGTCTGGGTCAAGGCGAGCCTCTGGCCGAGTCAGCATCTCCTTTACCAGCCGGACGGCAGGGTCACTGTCTTGCGTTTCCTCCCAGTTGTAGTGAGGCAAGGGGTTAAACGTAGCGGCTTGCTTACTCCTTACCCGATGGGAATACTGGATAGTCCCATGACGGTGGAACGCGGGGAGTTCGACTTCTTCCAGTCCCTCTGGATCTTCTCCTACGTCCGGTAGGTTTGGCATCCTGGACAGGGCGTCCGCGTTGGTATTGGAGCGTCCTGCCCGGTATTTGATTGTGAACTCGTAGTTGGACAGACGGGCCATCCATCTCTGCTCTAGGGCACCGAGTCTTGCCGTGTCCAGGTGTGTCAACGGGTTGTTATCCGTGTACACGGTGAACCGGGAAGAAGCGAGGTAGTGCTTAAAGCGTTCGGTGACTGCCCACACCACTGCCAGGAACTCTAGCTTAAATGAGCTGTAATTCTCAGGGTTTCTTTCGGTGGGTCGCAGTTTTCGGCTAGCGTAAGCGATTACTCGTTCTTTCCCCTGCTGGACCTGGGACAGTACGGCTCCTAGCCCGATGTTACTTGCGTCGGTGTAGAGGATAAAGGGCTGGCTGTAATCAGGGTACGCCAGGATTTCATCCCCCGTGAGGGCCATCTTCAGCTGGCAGAAGGACTCTTCTTCTAACTTCTCCCATTTGAAGGGCGGCTTCTGGTTCTTGGCCTTCCGGGACTGGCCTATCAGGAGGTCCTGCATAGGAGCTGCCTTTTTGGTGAAACCGGGGATGAATCTGCGGTAATAGCCTACCAACCCGAGGAACTGCCGCACTTCCTTTACACTGGAGGGACTTGGCCATTCCTTAATTGCGGTGATCTTATCAGGGTCGGGAGCCACTCCGTCAGCGCTCACCACGTGTCCCAGGTACTGCACCTTTGGTTTCAAGAGGTGACACTTGGAGGGTTTTACCTTTAAGCCGTAGCTTGCCAGAGCTTCGAACACTTCCGCCAGGTGTTTCAGGTGGTCCTCATAAGTCTTGGAATATACGATGACATCGTCCAGGTACAACAGGACCGTCTCGAAGTTTCTGTGGCCCAGGCAGCACTCCATTAATCGTTGGAAGGTTCCCGGTGCATTGCAGAGTCCGAACGGCATACAGGTAAACTCGCTAAGTCCCATCGGGGTGGTGAATGCGGTCTTCTCCCGGTCCGCCTCTGCTACAGGAACCTGCCAGTACCCGCTAGTGAGATCCAAGGTAGAGAAGAAGTTAGCAGATCTTAAAGCAGCCAAAGACTCCTCTATCCTTGGTAAGGGGTACGCATCCTTGTGTGTGATACGGTTAATTTTCCGGTAATCTACACACATCCTCATGGTGTTGTCTTTCTTTTTGACTAAGACTAGTGGAGCTGCCCAGGGGCTACAGCTATCCCTGATCACCCCAGCCTCCTTCATGTCCCTAAGCATCCCCTTGGCGTGTTGGTAGTGTGCAGGGGGTACGGGTCGATACCTCTCTTTTATGGGAAGATGGTCTCCCGTGGGGATGTGGTGTTCCACCCCTTTGACTCGCCCGAAGTCTAACGGGTGTTTACTAAACACTCTCTCGTACTCTTGAACCACCCGATAGACTCCCTGTTTCTGGTGTGAGGGAGTGGAGTCAGTACCCAAATGTAGTTGCTGACACCAGTCCTCCATTGTTTCCTTAGAGCCGTTACCTTCCTCCGGGGAAGATGGAGGCAAGGGTTCTACAGACTGTATGGAATTTTGATTGATGGTATACAATTTGGCTAGCGTGGCATACCGGGGCAGGTACACTTCCCTCTTCCCGATATTTATTATGCGAACGGGCACCCTCCCATGGCGTACATTGACCACCCCCCGTGCTGTCAAAATGGTGGGCCTACTGTCTGAGTAAACTGGTTCTACCATTGCCTGGTAATCTCTACCTCTCAGACCAATAGCTGCCCGGCACCAAATCATCATTTTACTTTTTGGGGGCATGGCAATAGGGAAAGGGTCACACATTCTTACGCTACCAATCTCACCACCGGAGAGTTCTATCTGTTGCCGTCGCATCAGTGCCCGGATCTCTTTCTGGAGCACTCGCTGCTGGCCGGAGCTGGCGTTCTTGGCAACCTGTTGTAAAAGGAAAATCACCTCTGCAAGACAATTTTCAATTACATTAGTTCCTAGAGTTATCTTTGGGTGACTCTCGTGTTTGTCAATGTCTACAATGATCAGTCCCTGTGCTGCCAGTTCGACTCTACCGATTTTAATGGTCACCTCTTTAAATCCAATCTGTGGCACGGGCTGACCATTGCTGGCGATGATACTCAAGTCGTCGTCAGGGTAGCGGGTGATATCCGAGTCATTCCAGTACTGCTTGAAGAGCACGTACGGGATAGTGGTGACCTGTGACCCGGTGTCCAATAGGGCACTCATAGGGATGCCATCCAGTACCACAGGCAAGACTGGACGTCCTCCCACATATCTGTCGCGCCAGTTCGATGGGCCCGATGATCTTTTTCCTGGGGGTTGGCCCTCTACCCCAGGTTGTGCCAGTTTAAAGGACAGTACCTTGCCATATGTCCGGGTTGATTGCAGCGGCGGCAGATGGGTCGTCCGTCCTCGTTGTATCGGTCGCTGGGTCTTCCTCTGGCCGGTGGGGTCCTCCTTGGTCGATGCCACGGGATGTCCTCTGGTCCGGATGCCAGCTGGATCTTCCCTGGAGTGGAAACCTGTAAAGACTGCACAGTTCGGGTTAGCGCAGCAACGCTTTTAGCTAGCTCTTGGACCTGATGGTGCAGGTCTGGAGCCGGGTCATTGTTCAAAGCCTGCGCATCAGCTCCCACAGGCCCTGCCGACAAGGGCGCCGCCTCCTGGTGGTAAGTGGTAGTGGGGCGTCTGTGGGTCACAACGCCACCTGGTGCTGGTTCTCGGAGCACCCGGATGGCTCTGTCCTTGAACTGTGCAAATCCCAGATGAGGGTCCTGTAAGGCCATTGCCCGCAACTGGGTTCGGTGGGCATTGCAATATAAACCCTCTATAAATTGTTCAGTCAACAGCCTGTCCTCGTCTCCCACGCCGTCAGGGTCGGTCTGCTTAATGGCTCTCAGGGCCTCTTGTAGGTTCAGGGCATAGTCCCTTATACTCTCGTGTGCTCGCTGCTTGCACCCGTAGAATCTAAGCTTGATCTCGGCTGAGGTGCGGGTATCAAAGGTGTCCCTCAGCCGGGTTAGTATCCCTGCAACAGTCCTCCCCCCAGGTGGCCAGGACTTTACCTCCCTTTGGGCTGCCCCGGTTAATTGGGCCACCAGGATGCTCACATTTTGCTCTTCTGTGAGGGGATACACCTGGAAGAGGCTATCCAGCTTTTCTCTAAAGTCATGCAGGGTATGTGACTCCCCTGAGTACTGGGGTAGCCAGGCCGCTCCCGGGATATAGGGCATGGTGAAAGGCATGACTGCAGCAGCGGCGGCGCTGGAGGGGGTTGAGGCAGTGAAGCTCTGCTCCGTATCCGACATCTTCCTCCCCCCTAGTGGACCGTGGCCTACCTTGCGATGATCCTCTTCCGTAGGCCGCGGCTCCGCAGTGGATCGTCAGGGTTGAGGACCTTCCGTCGCGCTCCTGTGACGTCGGCGTCTGTTGGGCTCCTTCCAGGACCTTACGCAACGTCCGGACGTGAGGCGGGGCTTCAGTTCTCGCGCGCTTTCGGAGTCCACGCCCCTCTTCTTCCCGCGCGGCGTCTTCAAGATGGCGTCCAACGGCGGGAAAACTCCACGGATGGCGGGAAGAAAGCAGAAGATGGCGCCGGATGGCGGGAAAACTTCGCGGATGGCGGGAAGAAGGTAGAAGATGGCGCCGGATGGCGGGAAACATCCACGGATGGCGGGAATCTTCACCACTGGTAAGTTTGAACAGTCTTTTTCAGGCACGCAGTACCCGGTGGTTGCGGGCACGAGATCCTGCCGACTACGCCAAAAGTTGACGCACCCCTGGGCCTGTGTCGCACAGCGTTGCGCATGCAGGAGCTTACCCGGAGCCGGATCTGTTGAGGGTTGTAGTCTCGTGGCGGTGACCCGGTCCGTGCCCAGGGAGTCAGACTAAGTGGCGTTGTATTAGCGGTAGATGTTGGACGACTACGCCACCCGTTGAATGCAGCGAAGGAGCTGCCGCTGCAGGGCAGACCGCTGAGGCCGGTGGTAGGATTGTGCAGCGTGATAGTATCACCCCCAACGGGAGGGGTATGGCCTCAGGGCAGCCGACGTGGATGAAGGGGGTAGCAGGAATCACTCAGAGACGATGCGGTGTAGTTCAGGGTCTTTACTGGTGATAAAGATAGACCCTCCCGGAGTACTGGCTAGCGATCGGGGCCTGGTCAGTCCTTGAGCAGATGGGATCTCCCCTGGCCAGGCGGAGTTGTAGGCCTCCCAAACTGACTGTACTCTTCTGGCTACCTTGCTAGAGGCGGGTATAAGTAGCCCACGTCCCTGAGTCTACCGTGTGGTGCTCACCCGTATGGCCGGTGACTCGGGGCCTTCTAGTGGCGTCCGCTCCACGACGGCGGTGCTGGTCCCACGCGTGTGACCGTGCCTTCGGGTTTCTTGGCCAGAGGACCTGAAATCCCCTGCCGAGCGGTTTCTGCTGCTGGGTAAAGATTAGTCCCCACAGCCTCGGACTCCGGGTCCAGTGATAGCTTCTCAGTCAGGGCGAGCTCTGCAGCTGCCAGCCCCTGACTCCTTATAGCACTGCTCCCACAGAGCTCCTGATGTTCTTTTCCTATATCTGCTTCTCTTCTCTGTCTCTTCTTCTTCTCTACACACTAACCCTGCCTCAGCCCTAGGTTTATATAGGGGAAGTTCTTCCCCTCCCAGGACTGGGCAGGAGGTGTGGCATGCACAGGATCCCTGACCAAGAGACCTCCCACCTGCTCTCAGACATAACATTGCCGTTACTGTGGAAACCAGACCCCTGGGGTGCCACATTCCCCCCTAGTGAAATTTAGTACTCCGGGACTAAACATATTTTTAGAAAAACATAACAAGGTATAAACAATAATAATACAATAAGAAAAACACATAAAGATGGTTACGGCGTGTCCGCAACCGGGTGCAGTCTTTGAAGAAAAGCAAGGTGTCCATTTCACCAAAACAGGGAGACGTAACCAGGTAGGGGTCTGTCCTGCCCCGAGTCCTTAACAGTCTTTAGTCCATTCCTAGGTTTCGCTCCAACCATGTACAAGGATTCCCGGTAAATCCACCAAGGACTCCTATAAATAACTAGAAACACATAATTATACACAAGCAACAAGAAAAACAGGTAACCACAAATAAAACAATTTATACACTTCAAATCCTCCAAAGTGCGGGTAACTGGCCTCTAGTGGCCCTAGTGGACCTACGGAGCTGACTGTCTAGCCCTGAACTACAGGGTGTAGGAGCTGTCAAGGGTAAACTGGGCAGCTGTCTACCGGCTCTTTGGCTCACTAGGGGTACGGCAGGCTCACTATAAGCAGAGGGTTGATCCTCCTGTTCTGCTTGTGTGGAGTCTTCTGCCTCCTGGACCGGCTGCTCTTCCAGCTCTACCTGTTGCTCCGTAGGTACTTGGGATGCTGGTTGGAGGAACGTGAGGACGGGTACCACAACTGCACCATTGACTTGAGTCCAGGACCGAGGGAAGTCTCCGAGCACAGTACTAACCATATCCTCCCTTTCCTCTACGGGTCGATGGTCTTCTTGTTCCTCTTCAGGGTTCCGTAGCTGTTCAGGACACTTCTTCAGGTGATCCCGGGATACAATGGCTATGGTCTCCCCTCCGTCTTTACTGATGGTACAGACTTTCGGGTTCTCGTGGCTTGAGGGCAGTACGGTGTACGGGTCCTTCTCCCACTGGTCATCCAACTTGTGGAGCCGTCTTTTCCTCTTCAAGACCTGCTCTCCGGGTACCAGGGGAACAGCGGGAGCATACTGGTTGTAAGTTTTCTCTTGTCTTTCCCTAGCCTGACAGAGACTTCGCTCCACGCTCTCCTGTACTTTCCGGTACTGCTGCTGCCTCTCTGTGTCCCAGTCTGCTTCTGGTGAAGTGTCCTCGGGTGTCAGGACTCCCATTTCCAGGTCAACAGGTAACTTACCAGGTCTCGCCCTCATTAGGTAAGCCGGGGTACAGTTGGTGGAACCTACCGGGATGTGGTTGTATAGGTCCACCAGATCGGGCAGCTTCTCAGGCCACAGACTGTGTTCTTCCAGGGGCAACGTTTTCAGGAGATCCATTACCACCTGGTTCATTTTCTCACAAAGTCCATTAGTTTGCGGATGATAGGGTGTCGTCCTTATCTTCCGGCAGCCATACAGATTGCAGAATTCCTGGAAGACCTCCGCTTCAAAGGCAGGTCCCTGGTCCGTCAGCACTTGGTCCGGGTACCCGTGTGGACGGCAGAAGTGCTGCTGGAAGGCTCTAGCTGCTGTTTGAGCCGTTAAGTCCTTAACGGGGACGACAACCAAGAACCGGGAGTAATGATCCACAATGGTTAACGCGTAGACGTAGCCACTTCTGCTTGGGGTCAGTTTTACATGATCCAAGGCTACCAGTTCCAACGGCTGCCGGGTGACGATGGACTGCAGGGGAGTCTTCTGGCTGGCACGGTCCTTCCTTCTCAGGTTGCACGGGCCACAGTCTCTGCACCACCTCTCGATGGTTCCCCTCATGCCTACCCAGTGGAACCGCCCACGCAGCAGGAACTCCAGCTTCTTCCATCCGAAGTGTCCAGCCCCGTCGTGGTATGCCTCCATCACCATGGCTGCGTCTCTCCGTGGCACCACTACTTGCCAGATTAGTTCATGTGTCCGGGAGTTAACCATTCTGCGGCACAACTTCCCCTTGTAAAGGAACAGTCGACTCTTCTCAGCCCACAGTTGCTTGGCTTCCTCCGGAGCGTCTGGGTCAAGGCGAGCCTCTGGCCGAGTCAGCATCTCCTTTACCAGCCGGACGGCAGGGTCACTGTCTTGCGTTTCCTCCCAGTTGTAGTGAGGCAAGGGGTTAAACGTAGCGGCTTGCTTACTCCTTACCCGATGGGAATACTGGATAGTCCCATGACGGTGGAACGCGGGGAGTTCGACTTCTTCCAGTCCCTCTGGATCTTCTCCTACGTCCGGTAGGTTTGGCATCCTGGACAGGGCGTCCGCGTTGGTATTGGAGCGTCCTGCCCGGTATTTGATTGTGAACTCGTAGTTGGACAGACGGGCCATCCATCTCTGCTCTAGGGCACCGAGTCTTGCCGTGTCCAGGTGTGTCAACGGGTTGTTATCCGTGTACACGGTGAACCGGGAAGAAGCGAGGTAGTGCTTAAAGCGTTCGGTGACTGCCCACACCACTGCCAGGAACTCTAGCTTAAATGAGCTGTAATTCTCAGGGTTTCTTTCGGTGGGTCGCAGTTTTCGGCTAGCGTAAGCGATTACTCGTTCTTTCCCCTGCTGGACCTGGGACAGTACGGCTCCTAGCCCGATGTTACTTGCGTCGGTGTAGAGGATAAAGGGCTGGCTGTAATCAGGGTACGCCAGGATTTCATCCCCCGTGAGGGCCATCTTCAGCTGGCAGAAGGACTCTTCTTCTAACTTCTCCCATTTGAAGGGCGGCTTCTGGTTCTTGGCCTTCCGGGACTGGCCTATCAGGAGGTCCTGCATAGGAGCTGCCTTTTTGGTGAAACCGGGGATGAATCTGCGGTAATAGCCTACCAACCCGAGGAACTGCCGCACTTCCTTTACACTGGAGGGACTTGGCCATTCCTTAATTGCGGTGATCTTATCAGGGTCGGGAGCCACTCCGTCAGCGCTCACCACGTGTCCCAGGTACTGCACCTTTGGTTTCAAGAGGTGACACTTGGAGGGTTTTACCTTTAAGCCGTAGCTTGCCAGAGCTTCGAACACTTCCGCCAGGTGTTTCAGGTGGTCCTCATAAGTCTTGGAATATACGATGACATCGTCCAGGTACAACAGGACCGTCTCGAAGTTTCTGTGGCCCAGGCAGCACTCCATTAATCGTTGGAAGGTTCCCGGTGCATTGCAGAGTCCGAACGGCATACAGGTAAACTCGCTAAGTCCCATCGGGGTGGTGAATGCGGTCTTCTCCCGGTCCGCCTCTGCTACAGGAACCTGCCAGTACCCGCTAGTGAGATCCAAGGTAGAGAAGAAGTTAGCAGATCTTAAAGCAGCCAAAGACTCCTCTATCCTTGGTAAGGGGTACGCATCCTTGTGTGTGATACGGTTAATTTTCCGGTAATCTACACACATCCTCATGGTGTTGTCTTTCTTTTTGACTAAGACTAGTGGAGCTGCCCAGGGGCTACAGCTATCCCTGATCACCCCAGCCTCCTTCATGTCCCTAAGCATCCCCTTGGCGTGTTGGTAGTGTGCAGGGGGTACGGGTCGATACCTCTCTTTTATGGGAAGATGGTCTCCCGTGGGGATGTGGTGTTCCACCCCTTTGACTCGCCCGAAGTCTAACGGGTGTTTACTAAACACTCTCTCGTACTCTTGAACCACCCGATAGACTCCCTGTTTCTGGTGTGAGGGAGTGGAGTCAGTACCCAAATGTAGTTGCTGACACCAGTCCTCCATTGTTTCCTTAGAGCCGTTACCTTCCTCCG
Organism: Phyllobates terribilis; assembly: GCF_046119375.1. Classification (NCBI taxonomy): domain Eukaryota; kingdom Metazoa; phylum Chordata; class Amphibia; order Anura; family Dendrobatidae; genus Phyllobates; species Phyllobates terribilis. The sequence continues at coordinate 730,422,535 of NW_027362763.1, read as the reverse complement.
GGGAAGATGGAGGCAAGGGTTCTACAGACTGTATGGAATTTTGATTGATGGTATACAATTTGGCTAGCGTGGCATACCGGGGCAGGTACACTTCCCTCTTCCCGATATTTATTATGCGAACGGGCACCCTCCCATGGCGTACATTGACCACCCCCCGTGCTGTCAAAATGGTGGGCCTACTGTCTGAGTAAACTGGTTCTACCATTGCCTGGTAATCTCTACCTCTCAGACCAATAGCTGCCCGGCACCAAATCATCATTTTACTTTTTGGGGGCATGGCAATAGGGAAAGGGTCACACATTCTTACGCTACCAATCTCACCACCGGAGAGTTCTATCTGTTGCCGTCGCATCAGTGCCCGGATCTCTTTCTGGAGCACTCGCTGCTGGCCGGAGCTGGCGTTCTTGGCAACCTGTTGTAAAAGGAAAATCACCTCTGCAAGACAATTTTCAATTACATTAGTTCCTAGAGTTATCTTTGGGTGACTCTCGTGTTTGTCAATGTCTACAATGATCAGTCCCTGTGCTGCCAGTTCGACTCTACCGATTTTAATGGTCACCTCTTTAAATCCAATCTGTGGCACGGGCTGACCATTGCTGGCGATGATACTCAAGTCGTCGTCAGGGTAGCGGGTGATATCCGAGTCATTCCAGTACTGCTTGAAGAGCACGTACGGGATAGTGGTGACCTGTGACCCGGTGTCCAATAGGGCACTCATAGGGATGCCATCCAGTACCACAGGCAAGACTGGACGTCCTCCCACATATCTGTCGCGCCAGTTCGATGGGCCCGATGATCTTTTTCCTGGGGGTTGGCCCTCTACCCCAGGTTGTGCCAGTTTAAAGGACAGTACCTTGCCATATGTCCGGGTTGATTGCAGCGGCGGCAGATGGGTCGTCCGTCCTCGTTGTATCGGTCGCTGGGTCTTCCTCTGGCCGGTGGGGTCCTCCTTGGTCGATGCCACGGGATGTCCTCTGGTCCGGATGCCAGCTGGATCTTCCCTGGAGTGGAAACCTGTAAAGACTGCACAGTTCGGGTTAGCGCAGCAACGCTTTTAGCTAGCTCTTGGACCTGATGGTGCAGGTCTGGAGCCGGGTCATTGTTCAAAGCCTGCGCATCAGCTCCCACAGGCCCTGCCGACAAGGGCGCCGCCTCCTGGTGGTAAGTGGTAGTGGGGCGTCTGTGGGTCACAACGCCACCTGGTGCTGGTTCTCGGAGCACCCGGATGGCTCTGTCCTTGAACTGTGCAAATCCCAGATGAGGGTCCTGTAAGGCCATTGCCCGCAACTGGGTTCGGTGGGCATTGCAATATAAACCCTCTATAAATTGTTCAGTCAACAGCCTGTCCTCGTCTCCCACGCCGTCAGGGTCGGTCTGCTTAATGGCTCTCAGGGCCTCTTGTAGGTTCAGGGCATAGTCCCTTATACTCTCGTGTGCTCGCTGCTTGCACCCGTAGAATCTAAGCTTGATCTCGGCTGAGGTGCGGGTATCAAAGGTGTCCCTCAGCCGGGTTAGTATCCCTGCAACAGTCCTCCCCCCAGGTGGCCAGGACTTTACCTCCCTTTGGGCTGCCCCGGTTAATTGGGCCACCAGGATGCTCACATTTTGCTCTTCTGTGAGGGGATACACCTGGAAGAGGCTATCCAGCTTTTCTCTAAAGTCATGCAGGGTATGTGACTCCCCTGAGTACTGGGGTAGCCAGGCCGCTCCCGGGATATAGGGCATGGTGAAAGGCATGACTGCAGCAGCGGCGGCGCTGGAGGGGGTTGAGGCAGTGAAGCTCTGCTCCGTATCCGACATCTTCCTCCCCCCTAGTGGACCGTGGCCTACCTTGCGATGATCCTCTTCCGTAGGCCGCGGCTCCGCAGTGGATCGTCAGGGTTGAGGACCTTCCGTCGCGCTCCTGTGACGTCGGCGTCTGTTGGGCTCCTTCCAGGACCTTACGCAACGTCCGGACGTGAGGCGGGGCTTCAGTTCTCGCGCGCTTTCGGAGTCCACGCCCCTCTTCTTCCCGCGCGGCGTCTTCAAGATGGCGTCCAACGGCGGGAAAACTCCACGGATGGCGGGAAGAAAGCAGAAGATGGCGCCGGATGGCGGGAAAACTTCGCGGATGGCGGGAAGAAGGTAGAAGATGGCGCCGGATGGCGGGAAACATCCACGGATGGCGGGAATCTTCACCACTGGTAAGTTTGAACAGTCTTTTTCAGGCACGCAGTACCCGGTGGTTGCGGGCACGAGATCCTGCCGACTACGCCAAAAGTTGACGCACCCCTGGGCCTGTGTCGCACAGCGTTGCGCATGCAGGAGCTTACCCGGAGCCGGATCTGTTGAGGGTTGTAGTCTCGTGGCGGTGACCCGGTCCGTGCCCAGGGAGTCAGACTAAGTGGCGTTGTATTAGCGGTAGATGTTGGACGACTACGCCACCCGTTGAATGCAGCGAAGGAGCTGCCGCTGCAGGGCAGACCGCTGAGGCCGGTGGTAGGATTGTGCAGCGTGATAGTATCACCCCCAACGGGAGGGGTATGGCCTCAGGGCAGCCGACGTGGATGAAGGGGGTAGCAGGAATCACTCAGAGACGATGCGGTGTAGTTCAGGGTCTTTACTGGTGATAAAGATAGACCCTCCCGGAGTACTGGCTAGCGATCGGGGCCTGGTCAGTCCTTGAGCAGATGGGATCTCCCCTGGCCAGGCGGAGTTGTAGGCCTCCCAAACTGACTACTCTTCTGGCTACCTTGCTAGAGGTGGGTATAAGTAGCCCACGTCCCTGAGTCTACCGTGTGGTGCTCACCCGTATGGCCGGTGACTCGGGGCCTTCTAGTGGCGTCCGCTCCCCGACGGCGGTGCTGGTCCCACGCGTGTGACCGTGCCTTCGGGTTTCTTGGCCAGAGGACCTGAAATCCCCTGCCGGGCGGTTTCTGCTGCTGGGTAAAGATTAGTCCCCACAGCCTCGGACTCCGGGTCCGGTGATAGCTTCTCAGTCAGGGCGAGCTCTGCAGCTGCCAGCCCCTGACTCCTTATAGCACTGCTCCCACAGAGCTCCTGATGTTCTTTTCCTATATCTGCTTCTCTTCTCTGTCTCTTCTTCTTCTCTACACACTAACCCTGCCTCAGCCCTGGGCAGGAGGTGTGGCATGCACAGGATCCCTGACCAAGAGACCTCCCACCTGCTCTCAGACATAACATTGCCGTTACTGTGGAAACCAGACCCCTGGGGTGCCACATTTGCTTATAGGGCAAGGAGTGGAGAAAAGCTGCCGGGGACCTACCTGTCTGACTAGTCTTCCAGTCAGCTGACTCTAATGTTGAGTGCTGTCAGTCACTGCCGGGGGCGCGGTTACAGCTGCAACTCTCTATACACTGAGCCGTGACTGAACCCACGCCAGTGCCACCCCCGTGACTGAACGGCAAATGCTGCCTGGAGGAATAAAGTTCATTTCCTCCCGACAGCGAAGCTTTAAGTGCAGGTTCAGAACGTTATTAATCTGCAGATTAACTCCATATCTGCATATTATGTGTTTTTTTACATGACAGGTTCCCTTTAAGTGAAGGATACTTAGTAATTATGATTTAATGCAGTAAATGTACGTCCCTCTATAATCCAACAGAAAGTAGCTGGAGCCCAATCCTCAGAAGACAGACAGCGAGTTCACTGGTCTGTAACTATAACTTCAACATAAATATGTTGTTTTTAGTGATTTTCTATGTCAGTGTGCTGGGGATCTATAAAAACTAAGCTTGGCAAACAGGTTAGAAAGGAGAAGTGAATACGACAGATGTTGCAGAATTTGCTATATTTCTACTTTATGCAAGAATCAAAAATAGGAAACAAAATGATAGGGTTGATATTCTTTATGTCCCAATAGATTTGTATATTTTTTCTTCCCAGTATCTATGGCATTCTCTTGAGATTTTCAGTTTTGATGGAAAACATGTTGGCTGTATTAGATCTATAAAGGTGGATGTACTGACAAAAAAAAAAAAATTCTTCTCTTACTTTTTCAACAGTGATCAGGGGTTGACACTGTCCCGTTAAGGAGTTAACATTGAGAAGGAGGGGGGCCTATAGCAAAGATACAGATCCTGCCTCTTCAGGTGCTGCTTGACTCTACCATTTTCCTAACCACCCAAAACAGGAAGTGCTTGTTCTTCCATCCCTTATTTTCCACATCTGCTTCCTTGTAGAACTTCTGTAGAAAAATACCTGGTCATGCTCTCATCACTCTATAAAATAAGGGTAAGGCCAGCCAGGAAAGGGGAATGTTGGCTAACTGTATAATACAGTGGTCTTTGAAAAAAGTTCTTTTCTGAAGAGTAAATATGCAAATTGAAGTTGTCAGTACAGATGAGCGAATCTTTTGCAATTAGAATTTCCAAGGTTTATGAATTTTTCACAAAGAAAAAACAATCTGAAGTCTCCTAAGACTGCATCTAACCCTTTTCAAGCTCTGTAGTGCAAACTCAGCCTTAGTAATGTCAAAGTGACCTCACCAAATAAATAGATGGTAACTGGTGGTAACCGGCATCCTGATCCTCACACTAATCTTCTCCACTTCTGTACTGTCACACAGTATCTATAGTTTCTTCAGTGTTTTATGATTTTCTCTCTCTATTTCTGTCTAAGCTGTGAGCTGTGACGTCCTCTCACTTTCCAGATTCACCACAAAATGGTTGCTAACCTTCCCTTCTACTGCTTTTATACAGACTATGATAGTCCATCCTGATTGGCTGTGCTGTACCATATGATGTGATCAGGGTCATACTGGGGAGTTGAGGGCCCACCAGTAACATTGACTCTGGGGACCCACTGTTCGGCTTCATGCAAATATTACATTACCATCACTCACAAACTTAGCTATGGTTCTATATAATAATAAAATGGGTAATTTAGCGAATCAAGTGAATTGGGCCAACTACTGCCAATATACGTGATGGGGCGGGGCCATGCTCCTGCACAGGAGCCCACTGGGGGATTTACCCGCTGGCTTGTAGGCCAGTCCAATATGTGGTAGCTCCAAAGAATTATGGGGAACCCCGCTCAGCCCAGTGTCTGAGGTCATGTGATTTTCCTCTGTCTCTTCTGCAACTCATAAAATCGTAATGGCCATTGAAGACAATTCGCGCAAAGCAAATGGCAAATTGAATTCACTGAATTCCTAACAAATTTACTCAAATTTAATTTTTTATCAAATCAATTCACTCATCTCTGGTTGTCAGCTTTCATAAAAATTGATTGCGTTGAGAGATATATTTAGGAGAACTTGTTTAGCCTTGACTTTGTTTCCAGAACAAGACTGTACAATTCAGTTATCACAAATCCCATTATTGTGCAAAAGGCCATATCAGTTCTGGATGCTATTCCATCTTGGCACAGAGGATTGTGTTTACACATTTACTTCCATGCCATTAGTTCTTCTAATGTACCTTTTAACTGCGAATTGTATCCACATATTACTGCCAGTTGAGGGTGTACTGTCTTTTCTGGTGTACTGCTCAAGCAATACAGAGTCTTCATTTCATACCAATTTAAGCTATAAGATCCACAGCAAAGTAATGAGATCTGATTGAAAAGTTAAGGGCAAGTTAAGGTGCATTGATAGTTTTGCAATACATAGATTAAAGGACAAAAATAATGGTATTTCATACTTTAAAAAAAAAATTAAATATTGTAGTATTTCAGATCATTTATTTAATTCTGCTAAAATAAGATTTCAACTAGTAAGACCAGAATAGGCACAGAGCACAGTGAGGGCATTCAGAGAATCGCTCCTACCTTAGAATTGAAATTGAGAAAATCTTAAAAAATATATATATTTTAATTTTATTTTCCACATTGTGAATCAATTTGAATTGCTGAAAATGTTAAACACGGTGAGTAAATTTTTTCGATTTCTTCTCATTGGTAAGATATAGCTGTCTTTACGGCCCCTCATACGCATTAAAGTTGGCCAAACCTGCTGACTTTGGCAGGATCGGCCAAAAATCTAATATGTATCGGGACATCGTAGCGCTCTCCCAAGAGGTGATATTGGAGGAGAAAAGGATCTGGTGTGTTAAGTTTCAACTGCCGATCCTTTTATTTAGCGCAGAGATAAAGACACTGGCAGGTGATATTCCAGCGATTGTCTCAAACAGGACACAGGGACATTTGGCCCAAACTTTATTCTGAGGAAAGGTGAGTGTGTTCAATAAAATGAGATCAATGATTAGTTAATGACCTCACATATCTTTCATTCTGAGAAACTCTTAAACCACATATCAATTTGTAAATTATCTTAGCAACTGTGTAATATGATTTACATTTCAGGTTTACTGGTTCTGTACATTTTGCAGTATGTTACAGTTTACAGGTGCCGATTTTTGCAAGGAAAATTAAAGGAGATGTCCAATGGAGATAAAAAAAATTTGGAAAAATAGCTTACAGTGCCTAAAGTGAAACGTGTACCCATTAAATCCCAATCAGAAGCCTCTCATACAGCCAAATCAAATCTCTTGCTTTGCTCTGAGGAGGAACTTACATCCCGAAATACAGGTCTGGAAATAGAAATACATGTCTGGAAATTTGGTTGATTATATCAACCAAAAACTGGGATTGTGAGGGTCCCTGACTTTTGACATACTTGTAGAAGATAGGGTGAATAGTACTAATATAACTTTTTTCTTATATCCAGTCAAAAAAGACAAAAATTAACCAAAGCAGCAACATTGTATTAATAAGTGAAATCTTTGGAATGCTGGTTACAAGAAATAAGTTTTTCCATCCATAAAGGGGTGAGCAGTGTGCTTCCTAAGCAAACATCATTAAAATATTCATGCAAGACTGCTCACATATTCACAACTAAATAAAATAAATGAATGCTTAGTAGGATTCTTGTACCAGACAATAGTATGGCTCCAAGTAACAGGATCCTTAAATGTGCTAGATATCATCATTTTTCACTTTTAGCTCCCTGTGTGTTGTGTTCTGCAGCTTTTAAGGTTCAAAAAGTAAAGAGGTGATGTTAGGAAAAAAAAAAGCAATACTGAAAAAAAGTTAGTGAGCCGTAAGTGTTCTTACAATTTTATGAGGCATTTGAAAGAAAAGATTCTTATTTTAAGAAAAAAGTACCGTTTCACACAATTATGGTTTTGGACGCAATTTCATTTCGACATTCCCAGTTTCATGCTCGCTGAATTTATTGGCCATAGTATCTACTGTAGTGAATCGGTTTTGTACCAATGCTGATAATACTCTATGAGCTGTGCTAAGAGGGGCATGAAGCTACAAGAAAAGAACAATTTATCTAGTCCATACATTTCTAAACTGGGTATTGAGCTGGTGACAAATGTAGCTGTTACCAAAGGATCTGAAGTTTTGTCGTCTTTAATGATTCCATTACTAAGATATGAGATGGCAGTTTGTGCTCATAAGATTCTATGGAAAACTGTAACTGTTGTTTCAGCCTCCAGCTGCTCCCTCCTCCACTCTCCATAGAATCTTATGAGTGGTCATGTCTTTTCTCAGTAATGTGAAAATCTGTATTAACTGAACAATTTTGTGAATTGAGAATATTGAGAATGAATGATCAGTCCTGGAGGAGAAAGAAGATTTCTGTTATAAGATATACTGCAGTACAAAGTTTTTTTTATTTTCACAAGTATTATTGATTTTTAGGGGAAAAAAAATTAAAACTCTAGAATTTCCACCCCTGAATTCCATTTTGATTTATTTTTTGTAAACCAGTAGAGAAGTCTGTGCTGCTTAATGTTATTATATTTCTTTTTGAGCAGTTGAAACCCTGTTTTTATCATACAAAACACCCAATCCTCTGTAAAGATGTAGGGGGGTTTATCACCGGCTTTAAAAGTTGCAAATGTTGATGTACACCATAGTTGTACTAAAGTTTTTAACCTTTTTGGGGGGAGACTGAGACATAAGTTGAGGCTCACAGTCGGTCCAAAACATTTACTATCATTCAAGCCAGAAATTAGCCTAAATTATCACAGAGTAATAGCAGATCTAGATTTCAATTTCTGGCACACAGATAGAACAAGATGCACAAATATTTCATGGATTCTGAACCACTTAATACATTTGATGAACCATAGGGGCCCCATACACATCAGATAGCTGTTAGCCAAAAGATGGTTTGACCAATCATTCGGTCAGCAACTATCACTCCCGACTCCTCCATACCCATGAGCGTTCGCTCCTTCTTAATAGGTTTCTTTTGCTTACAGAAATCTTGGTATTTAAGTTTTTTTCTTGAAGCCGCCATTTTGAACTATAGCCATATTAACTATCACTTTTAAATTTGCTTCTCAGAAACTCATGGTAAAACTGATAATATGGCTTTACTTTCCAATGTAATTTAAAAGGATGGCTACTTGAATTCAACAGAAAAATACCAAAATTTCTGTATGTAGATCATCGATATTAGATCAGTGGGTATCCAAGACCTGCACACCACAGATCACCTGTTAAGACAGTGAGATTGCTTCACATTTACCCTGACAATAGGCCAGCATGCACTCAGCTTATGCCAAAAGAGCATATTTTGGGGCAAACGCTTGACTGATATGATCAGTATATACAATATGTCTTCACTGGTCTCAGAGTGCTTTGAAATATGCCAGGTATTGTCTTGCAAATCTGGTGACATTTAGCATAAAGTGCAACTTTTCATGCTAAATGTCGCAAAAACGGGTCAAAGGCAAAAATAAAGAGAATTTTATTTTCATTTTGCACAAAATTCATGAACCATGTGTGCCATAATGAAGAATTTGATTAAAAAAAAATGACAACAAATACAAGAAGACATAGAAAAGTGATTAGGAAAAAAACCCGCAAATGATAAATAGGACTCTAAATGTACTGTTATTAAAGTATGACGAGATCCAGGACAGATCCAAGTCTATGATGCCAAGAGAATTTGTAGTAGGAGAGAATGGTTGACCGTGTGAAAGGCAGGGACACATAGCTTGCTGATCACTGGGGTCCAACTGCTGGGATCTATAGCAATCGTACAATCGAACAATGTTCTGCAATCTCAACATTAATATAATGAAAGTGCCAATGCTTGGCCTTCACTCCATTCATTGTCTATGGGACTGACAGAAATAGTCGAGAGTTGTGGTCAGCAGCCTCATAGACAATGTATGGAGCAGAGATAAAACATGAACTCCCCAGCTCCATTCAGTACAGAGTAACAGAGTCATGTTCTCTGACCTCTAAAGCCTGATCTTGGGATTAGGCTATGGCCCCATTATCAGTATTTGGTCAGTATATTTCCTCAGTATTTGAAGCCAAAACCAGGAGTGGGTGATAAATACAGAATTGGTGACGTGTTTCTATTATACCTTTTCTCTGATTGTTCCTCACCTGGTTTTGGCTTACAAATACTGATGTAAAATACTGACAAAATACTGATAGTGGTGCCGTAGCTTCAATGAAAATTTCCACAAAGCCCTCGTTTTGAGCTAGTAGACTTGTAAGTAGGGGAAGATTCTCCTGGTTATTGTCTGCCTGTCTCTAGAGTTATTGGCATTTTTACAGTAAAGTAAATGTAGATGTTAATGTAAGAAGAGAATAGGGCACTCACCACTGCACATTAATATAAGCAACAGAGATTGTGCAGACAATGTGGCTGATAGCTGTTTCGCGAGTTAGTCACGCTTCCTCTGGGCCATAACAATAAACATAACTACCTCCTTATAAACAAAACATCATACATGCTAACAATTAAAAGTATCCATTATACATAGTGTGAATGGAAGCAATGCCAGATCCCTGTTTTTCTACAACTAGCAAATGTAGATAAGATATATGGCAGCTTATGTTCCCTCTTCTTTTGTTTTTCCTTTGCTCAGCCCTGCTTGCTATGCCTATGGTAAAGGTTTTGTTACTCTTCACTTTCAGTGGTGCAGTAAAAATGAGTGTGCATTATCGGTCAACTAATAAAGGGTAGAAAAAAACACTACAGACGTTCAGGGAGTAGAAAGGGCCACTGTGTGAAAGAAAAGATGCATGGCAAATGCAGCACTGTGCGCTGCGAAGATTTGCCGGTTTCTGAGCGGGACCCGCGAGTACGTATGCGTTATACATATTCCCGGCCAGAGCTTAGTGGGTGCAGCCTCTCTCCATACACTTGTATGGAGCAAGGTCATGCCACATCTAGTGATGAGGCTGTCCAGTGGACGTGTCTGACCAGTGGACGTGGCTTTGCTCAATACAAGTGTGAGGAGCAAGGCTGCGCCCACTAGTAGGAACCTGGCCGGGAGTTTGCATAACTCATACATCAGTGCGGTTCCCGGCTCAGTAACCTACAAATCATCACAGTTTACAGTGTGTGCCTTGGTGGGATTCATAAGTCTGCAGTCACACAGAGTGACTGAAGACTTACCGATTTGGACCAGACAATCCCTTTAATGAATCAGAGCGAATAAGTATAGGCTGCTAATTATGAGCCATTGCTTTGTGCTTGCTCCCCAGGCCAAAATTTGCCAGCCAGTCCCAGGATAAATGGATGAATGGATAGATAATTAGATACAGTATATATATATATATATATATATATATATATATATATATATATATATGAGATAGATAGATAGATAGATAGACAGAAAAATGAAGCAGCACAACATGCAAAAAATGTAAAAAACTCACTAGCCTTCTGGACCAACAATCCCATAATCCGTCCAATATATACAGTAAAGATAAAAGGAGGAAGTACTCCATTAATAAGCAAAAAGGGTGGAACTTCTAGGCACAGGGGCTAATAAAGTCCACACGTTTTGCTTATTAATGGAGTGCTGCCTCTTTTTATCTTAGATAGACAGATATGAGATTCCTTAGAATTAATTTCCAATAACTGTAACAAATTGTATTTCCCGTCTGTATTGTTTAGCTCATTTTTCACAGCAGAAAATGCTTTATTCATGTGCCAAATTTTTTTCTTGCTCCTGTTACAAAGTTATTTTGTCTCTTTTGGTTTGATCGGTGACCTGTGTCATTCTGTGAGATTTCCATCATCACTACACGACCCAGTGTTGTATTAAAATGTTCCTTCTAACAATGCACATGACCTTTCATACACAGATCCTAATAGCTCCAGAGTTTAACAGAAAAGTAAAGTACACCATGTAATTTAGGCTGTAACTTTGTCTACCTAAAACCAATATTAAGTTTAACCCCTTCACGACATACGCTGTACATGTATGGCGCTGCGGGAGATGTGTTCCCACAAACCGTTGTACATGTATGGCGTGACAATCATGTGAGTTCACTCTGAGTGCCAGCATGATCAAAAGTAGAGATGAGCGAATGTTTCAATATTTGATTTGGATTAAGATTGCCGAATTCGCAATATTCGCCGTTTTATTTGTCGAATGTTCGTCGAATATTACCGAACGCCGTAGGATTCAATGGGGGGGGGCAAAAGAAACACATTGCAACACCTTAAAACGGACCCAAAAGCTGCCAAAACACATCAAATTAGAGGTAGACACCTGGAAAATGCCATCTAGTGATGGGCGAGCACTAAAATGCTCGGGTGCTTGATGATCTGGTCGAGCAAATTGGAATACTCGCATGCTCGACCCAAGCAACGAGCCCAATGTAAGTTTATGGGAAACTCGAGCATTTTTCAGGCGGCTCCCCCCGGCGGTCTGCAGAGGGCCTAAAAATTGCCCAAATCGATGGGAACATTGCTCAAATGACATGGGAACAGCATGGGGAAAACCCCTGGAAGCATTTCTGACTCCCAGGTCACTGCAGTCAACAACGTTGTCAGAGGTATTACGCCACTCACAATAAAACATACAAAAAGGAAACCAAAATGGATTTTCCGGTGAAATAGCGGTACGGTGGTGCAGTGGTTAGCACTGCAGCCTTGCAGCGCTGGGGTCCTAGGTTCAAATCCCACCAAGGACAACATCTGCAAGGAGTTTGTATGTTCTCCCCGTGTTTCCGTGGGTTTCCTCCGGGTTCTCCAGTTTCCTCCCACACTCCAAAGACATACTGATAGGGAATCTAGATTGTGAGCCCCAATGGGGACAGCGACAATAATGTATGTAAAGTGCTGCGGAATATGTTAGTGCTATATAAAAATAAAGATTATTATTATTTCCAGGGTAATAACTTGTATATAAGGCAAAATAAATCACCAAAAACAAAAATACTCCTCCATACCATGGGCTATGTTCACACGTAGCGCTTTTGATGTGTTTTTGCACTTTTACATTGCTTTTAAACGTGACAAATGCATTCACCAGGAAATGTCATTTTAACATTTTCCAACCTTATCTGGCCATGTGGTGTGTGAGACATGATCAGACACATTCTGTTTCATTTATGAAGCAGGGACTCTGAAAGTCACAAAGCCTATTTTTATAGGGCCATCAGACAGCTTTACAATTCCTAAAGGGCCAGCAGTCGTCCCTCGCTATTCTTAGAGAGCCATCAGCCAGCTATGCTTTGTGCTTTGTTGTTCCCATTACTAAAGAGTGGGTCTCCTATACTGTTATTACGTATGCAGTGAGTGGCAGGGCTGCCCAAAATTTGGACGCACCCCAATACCCCTTTGAAAATTTGGATGCACCCAAATACCCCTTTGAAGAGACTTAGAGGAGGGCCTCCTGAAAACAATGTTCCCATTATTAGGAAGTGGGTGTCCCATACTGTTTGCCTATGCAGTGAATGCTAGGGCTGCCAAAAATTTGGACCTACTCCAGTGCCCCTTGGAAGAGACATAGAGGAGGGCCTCCTGAAAACAATGTTCCCATTATTAGGAAGTGGGTCTCCCATAGTGTTGGCCTATGCAGTGAATGCAAGGGTTGCCAAAAATTTGGAGGCACTCCAATGCCCCTTGGAAGAGACATAGAGGTCAGAGGGCCTCCTGAAAACAATGTTCCCATTATTAGGAAGTGGGTCTCCCATAGTGTTGCCCTATTAAGTGAATGCGAGAGTTGCCAAAAATTTGGAGGCACTCAAATGCCTCTTGGAAGAGACGTGAAGGTCAGAGGACCTCCTGAAAACAATGTTCCCATTATTAGGAAGTGGGTCTCCCATTGTGTTTGCCTATGCAGTGAATGCAAGGGTTTCCAAAAATTTGGAGGCACTCCAATGCCCCTTGGAAGAGACATGGAGGTCAGAGGGCCCCCTGAAAACAATGTTCCCATTATTAGGAAGTGAGTCTCCCATAGTGTTGGCCTATGCAGTGAATGCAAGGGCTGCCAAAAATTGGGAGGCACTCCAATGCCCCTTGGAAGAGAGGTAGAGGGCATCATGAGAAATGTTCCCATTATTAGGAAGTGGGTCTCCCATATTGTTGGCCTATACAGTGGATGCAAGGGCTGCAAAATTTGGAGGCACTCCAATGCATCTTGGAATAGACGTGGAGAAGGGCCTCATATAAAAAATGTTCCCATTAGAAAGGAGCGGGTCTCCTATACTTGTAATGCCAATGCACTAAGTGTATGGGCTGACAAACATTTACCCCTGGGGGATATACCTGAACATACTGTAAAAAAAAATCACGGACCACGGTCACCCTGGTGATATGGTGGTGGAGGATGAGGAGAAGGAGGAGGACAAGAGCAAATAGCCAAAATCAGGAAGCGTATACCCATGTGTGGGTGTGAAAAGGTGCATGGGAATACACCTCCCAAAAAAAGACACTGGATTTGAGTTTATGTTACGCTGCTATCATTCGGTGGTGTTGAGAAGTCTGGCCCAATCCAGCCCTTGTTCATTTTTGTAAGAGTCAGCCTGTCAGCATTTTCAGTTGTCAGGCGCATGCACTTATCAGTTATAATTCCACCAACGGCACTAAAAACCCTCTCTGATAAAACGCTAGCAGCAGGGCAGGCCAGGACTTCCAAGGCGTAGAGAGCCAGTTTATTCCACGTGTCCAGCTTGGATACCCAATAATTATAAGGCACAGAGGAATCATGGAGGACGTTGGTACAGTCGGCAAGGTACTCCCTCAGCATCTTCCCAAACTTTGCACTCCTTGTGAGAGTACCCCACGCCTCAAGGCCTGTAAGATGGGAGGGTCTGAGAAAACTCTCCCAGAACTTTGACAGTGTTCCCCGGCCTCTGCTGGATTGGAGTTGTGTCTCTCTCGCCTGTACTCATTAGTTGTCCCACGAACTGTGACCTTTGCCGCCAGTGATTTCAGATAGGAATTTTTTTAAATAGTTCCGCAACAAGGGCCTTCTGGTACTGCCCCATTTTTGTAGACCTGTCCGCCTAAGGAATAAGAGATAGAAAGTTCTCCTTGTAGCGTGGGTCTAGAAGTGTCACCAACCAGTAATGACTGTCACCCAAAATTTTGAGAACGCGAGGGTCACGGGAAAGGCAGCATAACTTAAACTCAGCCATGTGTGCCAGACTGCTAACAGGCAAGATTTCCGAGTCCTCACCAAGAGGATGAATGACAATTCTCTCCTCCTCCTCCTCCTCCCTGTCCTCAGGCCATGCACGCTGAACAGATGGTATGACAGTTGTGCAGGTAGCATCATCTATAGCGCATTAAACTAGCTCCTGTTCTTCCTCCTCCTCCTCCTCTTTCTCATTGTCACCCAATCCACGTTGGGATGAGATAAGGCTGGGCTGTGTGTAATCACCCTGTATGGTTCCTTGCTCCGTCTCATCGTGCTCCGCCTGCAATGCATCCTCTTTGATTGTGAGCAGAGAGCGTTTCAGAAGACAGAGAAGCGGGATGGTGATGTTAATTATGGCGTCATCGCCGCTCACCATCTTGGTGGAGTCCTTAAAGTTTTGGAGGATGGTACAGATGTCTGACATCCATGTCCACTCCTGAGGTCTTATGTGTGGAGTCTGAACTGAATACCGATGGCCTTGTTGATGCTGGTAGTCAACAACTGCCCTCTTCTGCTCAAAAATTCTTCCCAGCATCTGGAGTGTAGCATTACAATGCGTGGAGACATCACACGCCAGTCGGTAAGCCAGAAGCTTCAAACGCTGCTGAAGCACGGCAAGGGCGGCAGAGGTTGTAGGTGACTTTCTAAAATGGGCACACAGGTGGCGTACTTTGACAAGCAGATCCGGCAGCTCTGCATAGGTTTTGAGAAACCGCTGAACCACGAGGTTAAGCACATGGGCCCGGCATGGTACATATGTGAGCTCACCTCGCCTCAGAGCCGCCACCAGGTTTCCTTCCATTGTCACACATGGCCATGCCTGGCTGTAGGTTCAGCGGTGTGAGCCACAGATCTGCCTGCTCTTTCAGAGCTGTCCACAACTCTTCAGCAATGTGTGGTTTGTCACCTAAGCATATTAGCTTCAGCACAGCCTGTTGCCGCTTGGCTGAGGCAGTGCTGCAGTGCTTCCAGCTTGTGACTGATGTGGTCATTTTGGAGATGGAGGATGAAAAGGAGGAGGAGGCTGAGAAGGATGAGATGCAGGAGCTGTAGACTGTGGGGGCAATCCTGCTTGACCTAGGGCCTGCAATCCTCGGAGTCTGGAGGATGTGTTCCGTCCCAAAGTCCGACTGGGTTCCGGCTTCCACTATGTTAACCCAGTGTGCCGTCAGTGAGATGTACTGTCCCTGCCCACATGCACTTGTCCACATGTCCGTGGTTAGGTGGACTTTCCCAGTAACTGCATTGTTGAGGGCACGGCTAATGTTGTGGGACACGTGCTTGTGTAATGCGGGGGCGGCACACCAGGAGAAAGAGTGGCGGCTAGGGACTGAGTACCGAGGGACGGACGCCGCCATGAGTTTGTGACTCGCCCCCTGGGCCTGCGTTGTGCGTGCACGTGTGTGCGGGGAATACCTGGAGCGGGATCGCTGGGGGTTGTAGTCTCCGTGGCGATGACCCGGTCCGTGCTCAGGGTGGTCAATTCAGTGGCAGTCTTTTTAGTATGATAATGGCCCGACTACGCCACCCGTGGGTTGCGGTCAGTGCGGACCGCCGCTGCAAGGCAGACCACTGGGGCTGATGGTGTATGCAGCTTAGGTAGTGTGACTCCCCACGGGAAGAGTGCA
This sequence comes from Phyllobates terribilis, assembly GCF_046119375.1. NCBI lineage: Eukaryota > Metazoa > Chordata > Amphibia > Anura > Dendrobatidae > Phyllobates > Phyllobates terribilis. The sequence continues at coordinate 730,406,543 of NW_027362763.1, read as the reverse complement.
GCCCCAGGGCAGTGTAGTAAATGGTGAGAGTGATGGTGCGAGCGTCCCAGCACTAATAGTGCTGGTGCGGCGAGGAAGCACAGAGACTTGAGATTGCAGTTCAAATGCTTTACTCACAGTTCTTTGTATTCTTAGTCACTTTGGTACCGGTAGTGACTGCCCAAGCCGTGCTGCGTCCACCAGGCTCGGTCAACCCCCAGGTATCTCCGGAGTGTGGCACAGAACTCCCATCTCTTCCCTTCTCTGGCCGTGCCCCACCAGTGACTCTACGTTTGTCCGGCTGCCTCGGGCCTTCTCTTGGTATGCTGATTTCTGCGTCCCTGACCCTATGTGGTGTGCCTTCCTGGTAGGTGTAGTGAGGGGTCGCACCGAGATATAGTCACGACCGCCGGTCTTTGGCTGAGGATTAGTCGCCTCCACCAATTTGGGATCCGGTACCCTGTTCTGCCAACCCGTCACCCGCAATCTCCTGGGCCTATGGGGTTGCTTCTTCTCTCGTGTCTCTGGACCTCTCTTAATGTTCTGTTCCTTGTTTCCTTTCTCTTCTGTTCCTGTTCTCTCTGCTGTTTCTGGCCTCCACTCCAGGCCTGTCTCGTGGAGCTGGGCCCAGACTGAGCCACAGCTCCCTGTCAGCCCTCTCTGGCTGAGCTCCTCTCCTCTTCTCCTCCTGACTGAACAGACTCCTGACTGAACTGACTACTGACTGACCCCACTTCTAAGATGGTGCCCACCTTTTATACCTCTCTGTCTGTGTGAGCCCAGGTGACTAGCAACCAATGGGCTCCTACCTATGCCCAGAGACCCACCCCTATCGGCTGCTACACCACTGGGTTTTCCTCCCCCCCCCCCACTCCAGCCAGGAACAGATGCTGTCGTGCCTGCACTTCTGTCTCGTGGGAGCACCGTTGAGCTGTCCCTCGGAATATGGGGTGTGTGTGGTGCATGCAGCTACTGAGTCCTGGTCCACACTCCATCCTTACCCGGGAGTGGAATATCACACCTCTGGTCTGAGTAGCAATACCCCTGTAGCGGCCGAACCCTCGGGGTGCTACATTTGCGTAAAGCTTCCATCTCCACGAGCCTAAAAGGTAACATTTCGAGCGAAAGCAGTCACAAAATGTGGGAATTTAGTAGTGTGGCCTGTGGGGCATTGGCTGCGTTTTTGCGCTTGCGTTCCAAGGACTGGGGTATGGACAACTGAACGCTGCATTGGGACATGGACGTGCTTGGTGATGGTGCTAGTTGAGAGTGTGAAATGACAGGTGCAGGGCAGGATGCATCTTCGCATGCACTATGGACAGGGGATTGGTTTGCACGCACAATAGCGGAAGAAGCAGTGGTGTCACCCGCAGACACTGTTCCAGGACCCTGGGGTTTGGCCCACAAAGTCGGGTGCTTTGCTGCCATGTGCCTGATCATGCTGATGGTGGTCAGGCTGGTAGTTTTGCTACCCCTGCTGATTCTGGCCTGGCAGGTGGTGCAAATGGCCTTTTTGGGGTTATCGGCAGAGTCTTTAAAAATCAACCAGACTCGGGAAGACCTAACAGTTGTACTGGCAACTTCCGTCGTGTTGGTGTTATGGGGAGACAGTTGCCCGCCTTCTGTCTGCTGCCACCACACTGCCTCTTCCTGCCTGTTGGGGTGCTCTGCCTCCCTCTCCCTGTGTGCTGCTGTCCTCGCTCTGCACGTCCTCCTGCCAGGTTGGGTCAGTTACTATATCATCCACCACCTAGTCTTCCACTTCCACACCCTGGTCCTCCTCCTGACTTTCTGGCAATTGTGTCTTATCATCGTCCACCTCGCTCAAATATTTGGGCATCGCTACACGCGATCTCCTCTTGCCCCGCTTCAAGTGGATCGGGCGAGAAGCCCGAATCTATAAATGGAAAAGTGAACAGCTCTTCAGAGTGTCCAAGTGTGGGATCAGTTGTCTCTGGGCACTCGGCATGGTGGGAGGAAGGAGGATCAGGGTGAGGAATATGCAGTCCAGATTCATGGCTACTGAGACTTGACTGTGTGGAAGACAGGGTGGTGGTGGTGGCTAAGTGACTGGAAGCATTATCTGCTATCCAACCAATAACCTTTTCACACTGCTCTGTGCTCAATAGTGGTGTTCTGCGGTCCCCTATTAATTGGGACACGAACGTCGAGCGAGAAGATGTGGGTGTTTGTTGTGGCACAATTTCAGCTTTCCCACGGCCTAGGCCTTTGCATGCACCATCATCATCACGTCCAGTTCCCCGTCCCTTGCCACGTGCCTTGCCCATTTAAAATGGAGGACAATATCTTCCATGCTCACTACAAATGGCTGAATATGGAGCGAACTTGTATGTGATCTGTGTGATGGACAAACCACAGTTTTAAATAACTGTCCTGTAGGTAACTATTTTTAACAGCAAACTGGTGTCAATAAGTTTGCTGACACACTGAAACAAAATTTTAATGGATGCTAGAAATGGCAGAATTTTCAGCGCAATTATATGTGATACGTGTGACGGACAAACCACAGTCTTAAATAGCTGGCCTGTAGGTAACTATTTTTAACAGCACCGACCTCGTATCAATATGTTCGCTAACACACTGCAACAAAATTTCAATGGAGGCCAGAAATGGCAGTATTTTCAGCGCAATTATATGTGATCCGTGTGACAGACAAACCAGTTTTAAATAGCTGGATTTTTAGCGCTGTAATATGGAAAGGACCTGGCTGTATTCTGCAGTGCCAATAAGCAAATGGCGCAGAAAAACGGGTGTCCTCTGGATTGCTATTTAAGCAAATAATCAGGATTAAGATAAAAAAAAAAATATTCCTGGCCCCTGATACCTGGAGCTATTTCTACAAATATCTGTAAAAGCACCAGCAGACAGAACTGGAATGGACCCTCTTGCTATGTGCACTGCAGTCTGCTGTGTAACCTGACTGCCAGCCTAGTAGTTATATCTCTGCAGCTGGATTACTCCTCAGAAGGACTGTTAGTTGAGATGGATATGTAGAGAATCTTGTAGAATACCTACACTAGCGAATAAACAAGCAAATCTCTCCCTAGCTCTCCCTACACTGCCTGATTGCTGAGTAGACCGTGACAAGCACGGCGGCACCAGATCTGATATAGACCTGATGGCGTTGTGCGGCCAGCCAATCACTGTAATGCCACAACCAACATGGCTGCGGCATTACAGTGTGTGGCAGACAATCCCTGCATGCAGGGAGGGTAGCCGAGCTCTCGCCGAGCAACCACAGAAATACTCGGCGAGCGCTCGAGATGCTCGGGCAAGCACCGAGCAGTAGCGAGCGTGCTCGCTCATCACTAGTGCCATCAATTGACCCAGAGTACGACTACTATAGTTATTATTACTATTACAGCAACATTTATTCCGTGCTGCTTTACATGTGAAAAGGAGTCATCGTCGGTGATTCATTGACGGGTACGAGAGGAGAGAGGACCCTGCCCATGATGGCGCACAAACAATCTACAAGGTATGGGTGAGGATACAGTAGGTCAGGGTGCAGTGGGTCGTGCAGCGGTATGCTGGAGCGAGGCTTACCGCAGATTGTATGCTTGTCACATTAAATGGGTCTTCAGCTTCCTTTTCAAGGTTTCCACGGTAGGCGACAGTCTGATATGTTTGAGTACAGTAGGGGAGATGGACAGGACAAATCTGTCGAGAGACTAAATCATGTTAAGCTTCTAGGAGCTCACAACTGAGCAGATTAGCCCCTGCACTGATTAAGGTGAAAGGCTTCTTTCTAATGACTGCAGGAGTGGGAGGAATCAGGCACTGCAGTCTTCTGGCTCCTCTGTGTCACGGTAAACCCATGACACCTTGCAAGCTTCAACGCAATGTTCACAAGGTAGACAGCTGCGGTGGTCGGTCTCCTAGACAACGAGCTAACTCCTTTATGATGATAGAGGACAACATCTGCAAGTAGTTTGTATGTTCTCCCCGTGTTTGTGGGGTTTCCTCCAGGTTTTCTGGCTACCTCCTCAATCAAAAATCAGCCATACAGGAGTGTTCACATTGAAAAAAACTAGGGCCTAACAACACGATTTCCGTGGCCAACAGATTGGAGATGGTAGAGTTCAACCTCTTAGCTTTGTCATGTGTAGGATGAAACAATCTTTTACGTGAACACAAATGCGGGACCGAGACCTGTCTGCAGTGCTGAGAGAGGGGGGAGTATGGTGAACTGGACAAACTGCTGATCCGTGAGTGAGGTGCAGGGGGACATGTTAAGGTGGATTGAAAAACATGTGGTGTGCTCGGTGAAACAAATACAGCATACATGTCCGCTTCCGTTACAGCTGATGGGCTCTCACTCAGCCTGATTGGAGCAGGTAGAGAAGCAGAAGTTCTGCAGTGGGAGACCTGCGTGCCAATACTTGGCATGGTAACAGAGGAGGAGGAAGAAGCAGCGGATGCAGTTGATGGGGAAGCTGATTGTTGTTGAGGTCTGCTGGTCTGCATTTTATCGCAGTGAGATTGCCAGAGTAACGCATGTTGATTGCGCATGTGAAGGTTCATGCATGTAGTAGTCAAATTATTGCACTTTTTCCCTTTACCGAGTTTTTATCGCAAAGTTTGCATATAACGTGAGCTGTCTCATCCTTTGCAGTCTCAAAAGAGGCCCAGGGTAGGCAACCCTTGCCACCCCTGCGAGCTCCAGACCCGCGACCGCTGCTGGTCATTACCACGGTTGTGGCTAAGGATACAGTGCTCCTCGTGCTTGAATCAGTCCGTGTTTGTGCCATAGGATGCAACGTAACCTCCTCGTCTTCCTCCTCCACCTCCTCAGGTGAGCTACTCAGCTGCGTGCCTCTGGGTTCACACCAAGTTGGACGTGCAACCTCATCATCTTCCAATGTGTTATGATATTCCTCGCCCTCAGAGTCACCCTCCTCTTCTTCTTGCTGTGAAAGCACAGTACAGTCGAGGGTCAGGAAGCTGCTCGGACCCAACCATTTTTTTCCCCTGTGTGGAGAAGAATATCTGACCCAAACAATTTTAAGCTGAGATGCAGTCTGCTTTATATACCCATTTTGAGTTTATCAGGTCTGTGTATCCCTGTGTGGAGAACAATATCTGCACCAAAAAATTATTTTCACTAGAGTATAACTATTGTAAAGGAGACCAAAATCGCTTCCACTGCAGACAACCCAGCACATGGAGACCCAATCAGGAGTGTTCACATTTCCCTAAATTAGGGCCTAATACCACCAAAGTGGCATCAATTTCAGTACAGTAGAAATAGTATAACTAGGACTAACACTTCTTCCCCTGCAGCCAACCCAGTAGATGGAGACCCAATTAGGAGTGTTCACATTTGAAAACATTTGGGCCTAAAACCACCAAAGTGGCATCAATTTCACCAGAGTATAAGTAGTATAATGGGGACCGACACCTCTTCCACTACAGCCAACCCAATAGATGGAGACCCAATCAAGATTCCCCACATTTCCAAAAATTACTGGCAGACACGAAAAAAGTGGCATCAATTTCAGTACAGTATAAATTTTACAATTAGGAACAACACCCCTTCCCCTACAGCCAACCCAGCAGATGGAGACGCAATCAGGACTGTTCCCATTTGAAAACACTTGGGCCTAAAACCACCAAAGTGGCATCAATTTCACTAGAGTATAAGTAATATAATGGGGACCGACACCTCTTCCACTACAGCCAGCCCAATGGATTGAGAGACCAAATCTGTATTCTCCACATTTCCAAAAATTAGGGCCTAAAACCTGCAACCGCAGCAAGAGCAGGCACACAGACTGCAATTCCGCAAGATCAATGCACACTAAAAACTACAACATTGCCTACTCTGTACAGTCTGCAATTGGGGTGCAAAAGTCCTTTGAGATCCATGAATTGTTCATGAAAGTTAGGCGGTCAACACTTTCATGGGACAACCAGGTGCACTTATCCGTCAGGACACGTTCTGAGAGAACGCTGGCTGCCGGGCATGATAAAACCTCCAAGGCGTGACAGGCGAGCTCAGGCCATTCATCCATTTTTGAAGACCAAAATGTAAAAGGGTCAAAATCCTCACTGATGGTATTCGTATTGAGCTCTAGATAGTCCTTCACCATCCTCTCCAGTCGTTCTCCACGTGTCAGACTTTTTACCCAATTAGGAGTGTTCACATTTGAAAACATTTGGGCCTAAAACCACCAAAGTGGCATCAATTTCACCAGAGTATAAGTAGTATAATGGGGACCGACACCTCTTCCACTACAGCCAACCCAATAGATGGAGACCCAATCAAGATTCCCCACATTTCCAAAAATTACTGGCAGACACGAAAAAAGTGGCATCAATTTCAGTACAGTATAAATTTTACAATTAGGAACAACACCCCTTCCCCTACAGCCAACCCAGCAGATGGAGACGCAATCAGGACTGTTCCCATTTGAAAACACTTGGGCCTAAAACCACCAAAGTGGCATCAATTTCACTAGAGTATAAGTAATATAATGGGGACCGACACCTCTTCCACTACAGCCAGCCCAATGGATTGAGAGACCAAATCTGTATTCTCCACATTTCCAAAAATTAGGGCCTAAAACCTGCAACCGCAGCAAGAGCAGGCACACAGACTGCAATTCCGCAAGATCAATGCACACTAAAAACTACAACATTGCCTACTCTGTACAGTCTGCAATTGGGGTGCAAAAGTCCTTTGAGATCCATGAATTGTTCATGAAAGTTAGGCGGTCAACACTTTCATGGGACAACCAGGTGCACTTATCCGTCAGGACACGTTCTGAGAGAACGCTGGCTGCCGGGCATGATAAAACCTCCAAGGCGTGACAGGCGAGCTCAGGCCATTCATCCATTTTTGAAGACCAAAATGTAAAAGGGTCAAAATCCTCACTGATGGTATTCGTATTGAGCTCTAGATAGTCCTTCACCATCCTCTCCAGTCGTTCTCCACGTGTCAGACTTTTTACCCAATTAGGAGTGTTCACATTTGAAAACATTTGGGCCTAAAACCACCAAAGTGGCATCAATTTCACCAGAGTATAAGTAGTATAATGGGGACCGACACCTCTTCCACTACAGCCAACCCAATAGATGGAGACCCAATCAAGATTCCCCACATTTCCAAAAATTACTGGCAGACACGAAAAAAGTGGCATCAATTTCAGTACAGTATAAATTTTACAATTAGGAACAACACCCCTTCCCCTACAGCCAACCCAGCAGATGGAGACGCAATCAGGACTGTTCCCATTTGAAAACACTTGGGCCTAAAACCACCAAAGTGGCATCAATTTCACTAGAGTATAAGTAATATAATGGGGACCGACACCTCTTCCACTACAGCCAGCCCAATGGATTGAGAGACCAAATCTGTATTCTCCACATTTCCAAAAATTAGGGCCTAAAACCTGCAACCGCAGCAAGAGCAGGCACACAGACTGCAATTCCGCAAGATCAATGCACACTAAAAACTACAACATTGCCTACTCTGTACAGTCTGCAATTGGGGTGCAAAAGTCCTTTGAGATCCATGAATTGTTCATGAAAGTTAGGCGGTCAACACTTTCATGGGACAACCAGGTGCACTTATCCGTCAGGACACGTTCTGAGAGAACGCTGGCTGCCGGGCATGATAAAACCTCCAAGGCGTGACAGGCGAGCTCAGGCCATTCATCCATTTTTGAAGACCAAAATGTAAAAGGGTCAAAATCCTCACTGATGGTATTCGTATTGAGCTCTAGATAGTCCTTCACCATCCTCTCCAGTCGTTCTCCACGTGTCAGACTTTTTACCCAATTAGGAGTGTTCACATTTGAAAACATTTGGGCCTAAAACCACCAAAGTGGCATCAATTTCACCAGAGTATAAGTAGTATAATGGGGACCGACACCTCTTCCACTACAGCCAACCCAATAGATGGAGACCCAATCAAGATTCCCCACATTTCCAAAAATTACTGGCAGACACGAAAAAAGTGGCATCAATTTCAGTACAGTATAAATTTTACAATTAGGAACAACACCCCTTCCCCTACAGCCAACCCAGCAGATGGAGACGCAATCAGGACTGTTCCCATTTGAAAACACTTGGGCCTAAAACCACCAAAGTGGCATCAATTTCACTAGAGTATAAGTAATATAATGGGGACCGACATCTCTTCCACTACAGCCAGCCCAATGGATTGAGAGACCAAATCTGTATTCTCCACATTTCCAAAAATTAGGGCCTAAAACCTGCAACCGCAGCAAGAGCAGGCACACAGACTGCAATTCCGCAAGATCAATGCACACTAAAAACTACAACATTGCCTACTCTGTACAGTCTGCAATTGGGGTGCAAAAGTCCTTTGAGATCCATGAATTGTTCATGAAAGTTAGGCGGTCAACACTTTCATGGGACAACCAGGTGCACTTATCCGTCAGGACACGTTCTGAGAGAACGCTGGCTGCCGGGCATGATAAAACCTCCAAGGCGTGACAGGCGAGCTCAGGCCATTCATCCATTTTTGAAGACCAAAATGTAAAAGGGTCAAAATCCTCACTGATGGTATTCGTATTGAGCTCTAGATAGTCCTTCACCATCCTCTCCAGTCGTTCTCCACGTGTCAGACTTTTTACTCTGTTGTGCTGGTGCACGAGCTAGTTTAAAAAATGTGTGGAAGGACTCACAGAAATTGCTTCTGCCACTTACTCTGCTGCTGCTATTGTTTTGGCATTGACAAACTGACGTGCCAGAGGTTTAAAGACTACAGCTGCAATGCACACTGTGTGCCTCACTCCCATCTTGGGGAAAAGCTCTATTAAGATTGCTTAAAAGCTTGTTTCGATACTCCAACATTAGCGTGTCCCTTTCCACGGCGGGAAGCATCTGGCAAAATTTACTTTTATAACGTGGATCTAACAGAGCGCCAACCAGTAGTCAGCATTATTTTGAATCCTAACTATATGGGGATCATGTTGCAGAAAGTGCAGCAAGAAGGCACTCATATGTCGGGCTCTTCTAGGTGGTCCAAAGCCAGACTCTATTGTTGGCTACGTAACACTGATGCATGTTTCCTCCGTCCCCTCCTGCCAACCATGTTCAACAGAGAGGGGATGATTATCCTCTTCACTCTTCATCTTCTGACTGTTGCTCGCACATCACCTCTTCCTCCTCCATTTGTTCCTCGGCTCTTGCACCTTCACTAACAGTATGTCTGGTATCACCAAACCCCCTCGATCACAGGAAGCCACCGTCACTTGGCATCCACCTGTGTGACAACAGTCTGGAACTTTGAGACATTCTTATCCCTTCCGCATCCTCCTCTTCTTCTGGGACAACCACCTCTTGCCGCACGCTATTCAAAGTCTTCTCCAGCATGTAGATGACCGGAATAGTGATGCTGATGACGGCACTGTCAGAGCTAACTAGTTTAGTAGCCATTTCAAAACTGTGCAGAAGGGTGCAGAGGTCCTTAATCTGGTCCCATTCCGTAAACATGATATGCCCCACGTCCATATTGCGTTGGCTTAGGCTATATGACATGACATACTGTGTCAGGGCTCGTTGCTGATGCCACAGTCGCTGCAACATGTGCAGAGTGGAATTCCACCGTGTTGTCACATCGCATATCAACCTGTTAACTGACATGGACAAAGACCTCTGTATCAATGCAAGTCGATGACATGCGGAAATGAGCACACAGCTTCCGTACTTTGTGAAGCAGCTCATCCAGGCAAGGATAGTGGCAGAGAAATCACTGTACCACCAGGTTGAGGACGTGAGCCATGCAAGGCACGTGTGTAAGTTCGCCTCGGCGTAGAGCCGCCAACAGGTTCGCACCGTTATCGCACATGGCCTTCCCTGGTTCCAGATTCAAAGGAGACAGACATTGCTGAAACTGAGCCTGGAGAGCTGTCCACAACTCTTCAGCTGTATGACTGCGATCTTCAAGGCATATTAATTTGAAGACTGCCTGATTGCGGTGAGCCCTGACTGCGCAGTACGGAGGTGGTGTGGATTTGCTCTGCACTGTTGAAACACGTGTCTCGTTAAGGCAGAGATTGATTGCGCAGGTGGAGGCCCTAGAGGAAGTGGAGGATGCAGAAGGAGTGGAGGAAGTGTGAAATACAGAGGTTTCTTCTGCAACCCTTGGGGATTCCAAGATTTGTGGAGCAGCCCCTTCTCCGCCTATCCCCACAGCCACCAGAGTCACCCAGTACTCAGTCAGTGAGATGTAACTCACTTGGCCATGCTTACTCGTCCAGGTGTCTGTGGTGAAATGCACTTTGGCAGATATAGAATTAGTCAAGGAACGGGTGATGTTGTCTGCGACATGCTGGTGTAGCGCAGGCACAGCTTTCTTAGAGAAGTAATGATGACTGGACAACTGGTACTGGGGGACTGCGACGGCTATCAGCTTTCGGAAGCTTTTCGTCTGTATCTTCCAGGCAGAAAGGCAACATTTTCCTGGCCAACAGATTTGAGATGGTGGAGTTCAACCTCTTAGCTTTGTCATGTGTAGGATGAAACAATCTTTTATGTGACCACAACTGCGGGACCAAGGGCTGGCTGCGGTGCTGAGAGGGGGCGGAGTACAGTGAAACGGATAAACTGCTGGAGTGTGAGTAAGATGCAAGTGCAGATGTTACGGTGGATTGAGAAATGTGTGGTGTGCTCAGTGAAACAAACACAGCAGGCATGCCCACTTCCGTTACAGCTGACGGGCTCTCACTCAGCCTGACTGGAGCGGGTAGAGAACCAGAAGTTTTGCGGTGGGAGACCTGCGTGACAATACTTGGCACGGTAACAGAGGAGGAGGAAGAAGCAGTGGATGCAGTTAATGGGGAAGCTGATGGTTGTGACGGTTCATGCATGTAGTAGTCAAATTATTGCACTTTTTCCCTCTGCTGAGTTTTTTCTTGCAAAGTATGCAGATAACGTGAGTTGGATCATCCTTTGAGGTCTTAAAAAAGGCCCATGCTAGGTAACCCTTGCAACCCCTGCGAGCTGCAGACCCGGGACCGCTGCTGGCCACAGCCACAATTGTGGCTAAAGATGCAGTGCTCCTCGTGCTTGCATCACTCCGTGTCTGCGCCGTAGGGTGGAAGGTAACCTCCTCGTCTTCCTCCTTCACCTCCTCAGATGAGCTACTGGGCTACGTGACTCTGGATTCACACCAAGTAGGATCTTCAAACTCGTCATCATCCAATATGTTATCCCATTCTTCGCCCTCAGAGTGACCCTTCTCTTTTTGTTGACCTGACAGCACAGTACAGTCCTAATGAGCCTCAGGTATCTGAGTCTCATCAGGATCACTTCCCTCCCCAGTGGTTAACGTCTAGTGACGAGGGTCAGGAATCTGCTTGGATCCTACTCTGTCCTGCCCTGAATCCAACGTAAAAAATTTTGGGCATTGGTGAAGATGCTTTCCTCCTCGTCTTGACTCTTTGAATGTTTGGAGTACAATTCTGATGCCCATGGTATAGAATGGGTGAACAGTTCTACAGACTTGCCCATCTGTGGTTCCCTACAGTCATTTGGGCACTTGGACAGTTGTGACATGGGGGGAAGCAAGGGTAATTGGGGTGCCACCTCTGTGGATTGTACTGTGTGTGATGTTGAGGTGGAGGAAGAACAGGAGAGGCCACTTGAAGCAGCGCTTTTCATCTACTGGAGCACTTGCTCTTTCTGGCCCTTATCAAGAAGGCATATCACTGTGTGGCTGCCAAAGAAAGGGAGTGGAGTAGCCCATCCAGTAACAGAAGTTGTCAGTTGTCTTTAGATAGGACATGACGGTGTTGGTTCACTAGTGCTTTCACGAACATTACCACCTAGCCCACGTAAACCTTGAACACAAAGCCTAGTCCACCTTCCACCACGACCTCTCTTTTTCCCACTCATGTTGCTCAGATACTGTAGTAGGAGCACGCTATTTGCGAAACAAAAATAGATTTTTTCCTCTGCAACAGCTCTGCACACCTGAATTTCAGCGGCACTAAATTACAAGGTAATATATGGCTTGCTGTATAACGTTACTAACCGAACAAAGTGTTTTATTTACTGTGTATGACGCCTATATAACATAGGAGACTTTCGCCAAACTATTTCAAACTGAGATGTTCCTGCTGTATAGTGTTAAAAACCGAACAAAGTATTTTTTTTACTGGGGATGACGCCTGTATAACATAGGAGATATTCTCTAAACTATTTCAAACTGAGATGTCCCTGCCGTATAACATTAGGAACCAAACAAAGTATTTTTTTTACTGTGGATGAGGCCTCTATAACATGGGAGATATTCTCCAAACTATTTCAAACTGAGATGTCCCTGCTGTATAACGCTAGGAACCAAACAAAGTGTTTTTTTACTGTGGATGAGGCCTCTATAACATGGGAGATATTCTCCAAACTATTTCAAACTGAGATATCCCTGCTGTATAACGTTAGGAACCAAAGTATTTTTTTACTGTGGATGAGGCCTGTATAACATGGGAGATATTCTTCAAACTATTTCAAACTGAGATGTCCCTGCTGTATAACGTTAGGAACCGAACAAAGTATTTTTTAACTGTGAATGACGCCTGTATAACATAGAAGATATTCTCCAAACTATTTCAAACTCAGATCTAGCCTGCTGTATAACATTAGCAGCAGCAAAAAATTGATTTTTTTTACTTTGCACAAACTCTGAATGCAGCTGAATTTCACTGCCACTAAAAGGACTAGGTGGCTCATAGCAGAGTGCTTGCGACAGAAAAAAATATTTTTTGGACTCTGTCTAGCTACAGAAAAAAACTTTTTTTTTACTCTGAAAACAGCTGAAGTTCACCGCCACTAACGTAATAGCTGAGGTATAGCAGAGTGTATGACATTTGCCACACAAAAAAAATCTTTCGCGGACTGTGGCACTGGCTAGCAACAGAAAAAATCTATTTTTTTACTCTGAAAACAGATGAATTTTACAGCCACTAAAAGCACTAGGTGGCTTATAGCAGCGTGGACTGTGGCTAGCAACAGAAAAAAACTTTTTTTACTCTGAAAACAAATGAAGTTCACCCACCAAAAAAATGACAAACTGGGATAACATAGCTTGCACTATCACATTAACAAATGAAAAAAAAAGTTTTCAAGCTCTGCAGGGAGCTGAATTTCAACCCTACAAAAAAGAGTGGCCTGCAAGGGCTTTCTTGCTTGCTTTATCACATTAGCAAGTGCAAAAATAGATTGAAGGTCTGCATGGAGCACAGACAGTACAACCGATGCACAACACTGTTCTATGCTATAGGCCCTGCTCTTTCTGTCAGAATCTCAGTAGTTGCACAAAAACTAAAAAAAAGGGCTGTAAGGTCGATTGTACACAGGTACACAGCACAGGACTTATCTACACTATCTGACTTCCACAGAAGCGCCCATCTATCTAGCTAATATCTCTCATTACACAGGACAGAGCACACTCAGCAGCGTCTAACTTCTTCAGTCACAGGCATAAAATGGCGCTGAGGGAACATGGCCGGTTTTTATATGGAGAAGACATGATTTCAGCAGCCAATTGCAGAAGCCGTTTTGTCTGGGACACTGTGTATGCTTCCTGCTCTCTGATTGGTTAACCCCTTAAAGCCCAAGGCATACTAATACGTACCTGCACCCTGGGCTTTAAGAGCCAGGTACGTATTAGTACGCCCTGTTGATTTCGCCCGCACACAGGCTGTGCCGGCACGATCGCCGCCGGGTGTCAGCTGATTGTCACAGCTGACACCCGGTGATATGTGCTGGGAGCGGTCTCGCACCACTCCCAGCACACTAACCCCCACAATGCTGCGATCGAAGTCGATCGCAGCATTGCGGGGGCAAGGGGAGGTGATCGCGATACTCCCTCTCTTGCCGGCGTCCAACGATGTCTGCAGCGGCTTCCCGCATGTTGCCATGATGACCTGATGTCATCATGACAACATCCGGGTCACCAGACAGCAGGAAGATACTTTGGTCATGCGCAGTGTATGACTAAAGTATCTTCTGCATCTGCAGCGCTGACAACCTGTATAGCACAGGGATGGTGCTCCATCGCTATGCTATACAGGCGATCAGAGTTAAAAAAAGTGAAAGTCCCATAGTGGGACAAAGTATAAAAGTAAAAAAAGTGTTAAAAAATGAAAAGAAAAAAAAAATGTAAAAATATAAAAAAATATATAATATGCCAAAAATAAAAATATAATGTACCCGTTAATAAATATTATTCTGAAAAAAAAAAACAATAAAAGTACACATATTTAGTATTGCCGCATCCAGAACGACCTGACCTATAAAACTGTTCCACTAGTTAACCTCTTTAGTGAACACGGTAAAAAAAAAAAAAACGAAGCAAAAAACAATGCTTTATCATCATAAAAAATGGAATAACACGCGATCAAAACGACGAATATAAATAAAAATGTTACCGCTGAAAATGTTATCTTGTCCTGCAAAAAACAAACCATACTGCTCCATCAGCCGAAAAATAAAAAAGTTATAGCTCTCAGAATAAGGCGATGCAAAAAAATAATTTTTTCTATAAAATAGCTTTTATTGTGTAAAAGCGACAAAACATAGAAAAACAATATAAATGTGGTACTGCTGTAAACGTACTGACCCGAAGAATAACGCTACTTTATCAATTTTACCACACGTGGAACAGCATAAAAAAAATAAAAAAATAAAAATTCCTGAATTGTTGTTTTTTGTTTATTCTGCCTCCCAAAAATCAGAATAGAAATCGATCTAAAAATGTCACGTGCCTGAAAATGGTACCAATAAAAACGTCAACTTGTCCCGCAAAAAACAAGCCGTCACATGACTTTGTTGGCCAAAATATGGAAAAATTATAGCTCTGAAAATATGGCGATGCAAAAACTAGATTTTTTTTTTTAAAAAAGCGTCTTTTAGTGTGTGACAGCTGTCAATCATAAAAACCCAATATGATTCTGGTATCGCTGTAATCGCACCGACCCGAAGAATAAAGTCGTCTAATCACTTATACCGCATGAGGAACGGAGTAAAAACTTTAGGGTTAGAGTTGTGCAAAAGTTAGGATTAGGGTTGGGGTTGGGGTTGGGGTTGGGGTTAGGGTTATGGTTAGGGTTGAGCTAGGGTTAGGGTTGAGGTTCTATTAGGTTTGGGGTTAGGGTTGGGATTTTTTTCAAAAGTAAAAAAAAGAAGATGACGATATGTCGACTAGTATTGAGCGCAAGTGCTCGCTACTTGAGTTTGCATCGGGTGCTCTGGTATGCACTGAGTATCGCGGGTGCTCGAGTGACATGCTCGAGTCTCCGCCCCATATGCTTCGCGGCCAAAAAAACCTTGCCTGCCATGCATGAGCGATCCCCACATGTTTTTTTTTGGGTGTCTAATAACCGCGAAACATGCGGACTGGGACTCGAGCATGTCACTCGAGCACATGCGATATATGGTGCGTACCCGAGTACCCGATGCAAACTCAAGTAGCGAGCAATTGCGCTCAAGACTAATGCAACTTATTCAATATGATGACCTAATGTTATCAAATTCTGTGTCGTACCTCTGTGTTCAAAATGTTCACTATACCCCTTGATAAAATCCTTGACAGGTGTAGTTTCCAAAATGGGGTCACTTGTGGGGGATTTCCACTATTTAGGCACATCAGGGGCTCCCCAAACGCGACATGGCGTCCTCTCTCAATTCCAGCCAATTTTGCGTTCAAAAAGTCACACAGTGCTCCTTTCCTTCTGAACTCTGCCCAAACACTTTATTTTCCCCACATATGGGGTATTGGCGTACTCAGGAGAAATTGCACAAAAGTTTTTGGGGTCCATTTTCTCCTCTTACCATTGTGAAAATAAAAAAATTGGGACTAAAACATAATTTTTGTGGAAAAAGTTTGATTTTTTTATTTTCATGGCTCAATGTTATAAACTTCTGTAAAGCACTTAGGGGTTCAGGGTGTTCACCACACATCTAGATAAGTTCCCTGAGGGGTCTAGTTTCCAAAATGGTGTCACTTGTGGGGGGTTTCCACTGTTTAGGCACATCAGGGGCTCTCCAAATGCAACATGGCGTCTGCTAATTATTCAAGCAAATTTTACATTCAAAAAGTCAAATGGCGCTCCTTCCCTTCCGAACCCTGCCGTGCACCCAAACAGTGGTTTTTCCCCACATATGGGGTATCAGCGTGCTCAGGGGAAATTGCACAACAAATTTTGGGGTCCATTTTTTCCTGTTACACCTGCGAAAAAAATGGGTCTAAATTAACATTTTTGTGAAAAAATTTAAATGTTAATTTTTTCTTCCACATTCCAAAAATTCCTGTGAAGCATCTGAAGGGTTAATAAAGTTCTTGAATGTGGTTTTGAGCACCTTGAGGGGTGCAAATTTTAGAATGGTGTCTCTGTTGGGTATTTTCTGTCATAAAGACCCCTCAAAGTGACTTCAAATGTGATGTAGTCCCTAAAAAAATGGTTTTGTAAATTTTGTTGTAAAAATGAGAAATCGATGGTCAACTTTTAACCCTTATAGCTCCCTAATGAAAAAAAAAATTTGGTTCTAAAATTGTGCTGATGTAAAGTAGACATGTGGGAAATGTTATTTATTAACTATTTTGTGTGACATATCTCTCTGATTTAAGGGCATAAAAATTCAAATTTTGAAAACTGCTAAATTTTCAAAATTTTCGCCAAATTTCCATTTTTTTCACAAATAAACGCAAGTGATATCGAAGAAATTTTACCACTATCATGAAGTACAATATGTCACGAAAAAACAGTCTCAGAATCAGGGGAATCCGTTGAAGTGTTCCAGAATAATTACCTCATAAATTGACAGTGGTCAGAAGTGTAAAAATTGGCCTGATCATTAACGTGCAAACCACCTTGGGTTGTAAAGGGGTTAAAGTTACCGCCTAGAGGAAAAAAAATAAAAAGCGTGCCGCTGATCTGACCTGTTCTGTGCTATCACCAGCCCCCCCACTCATCTGCGATGTCTCCCCGCTCATCATACGCAAGCACTATGCTAGCAAAACTGTAAAAAATGCTGTAGTTGGCCCGCAATCACGTAACCACGGAAATTCGCCGAGCGTTACTGATTTTCCCGAATTTAACAAATTTTGCTTGGCTTTCCGGTCATGAATCTCAATGTCCCACATTCGTGTCGAACTTAAGCTAGGAGATCGGATCTCGAACATATTCGCTCATTATTACTAATCAAAAGTCTGTGTCAGAGCTATATGAAAGTTGACACCCTGCAGCAACGCCCACTATTGGTGCTAACACCGAATAAGAGTGTTTAACCCCTCTGATGCAGCTGTCAATAGTAACAGCAACATTGATCTGCATAGCGGAAGGAGGGCATTGAACCGATGGTCTCCATGGTGATCCCGGGATGAAAGATGTTACCCTTGTCAAAAATGCAAAATTTAGGGCTAAATGAACATTTTTGTGGGAAATTAAAATGTTTATGATGTCATGACAAGTCCAGGCTGCAGACGAGGGTCCCTCTTCGGCGTTCCACCGGTGGCTGCTGGGCTGTGGGCGGGGTTATTCCCCTGCATCACACCCGGCATCCACCGCGCGCTCTCCCTCTCCTTATTCATTGGGAAAGTGTGAGGTGGATGCTGGGTGTGACGTGGGGAATAACCCCTACCACAACCCAGCTGCCACCACGGGGACCCCAGCGCTGAGTCACGCCTCACTTCTCATTACGTCAGCGCATGGTCATGTGATGCTTGTGAGCGACCACTGATAGCACCGCTCACAGGCATTATCAGCAACACAAGGTATTTACAAATATACTTATGCCCACATGCTGAATACATTGGTCAATTTAAAAAAAAGTACCGGACAACTTCTTTAAGAGACCCTAAACTGTAATAGGACACATCCATTGCTCAACATATAAATTTGATGTGAAACAAATTTCCTGAGATTTTCAAGCAATCCCTGAATTTGAATTTCGGGACATTCGATAATCATTAGTACTGCACATCTCCCTTAGAGTTAACTTATTTCAAGGGTAAGGGACTGCCAATAGGACCCCAACAAAGATTGTAAAATCAGAGGTCAAAGCAGAGAACTTCTTTACTCCTTAACCCCTTAAGCCCCGCGGGTGGTTTGCACGTTAATGACCGGGCCAATTTTTACAATTCTGACCACTGTCACTTTATGAGGTAATTACTCTGGAACGCTTCAACGGATCCCCCTGATTCTGAGATTGTTTTTTCGTGACATATTGTACTTCATGATTGTGGAAAAATTTCTTCGATATCACTTGCGTTTATTTGTGAAAAAAATGGAAATTTGGCGAAAATTTTGAAAATTTTGCAATTTTCAAAATTTGAATTTTTAAGCCCTGAAATCAGAGCGATATGTCACACAAAAGAGTTAATAAATAACATTTCCCACATGTCTACTTTACATCAGCACAATTTTGGAACCAAAATTTTTTTTTGTTAGGGAGCTAAAAGGGTTAAAAGTTGACCAGCGATTTCTCATTTTTCCAACAAAATTTATAAAACCATTTTTTTAGGGACCACATCACATTTGAAGTCACTTGGAGAGGTCTTTATGACAGAAAATACCCAAAAGTGACACCATTCTAAAAACTGCACCCCTCAAGGTGCTCAAAACCACATTCAAGAACTTTATTAACCCTTCAGGTGCTTCACAGGAATTTTTTGAATGTGGAAGAAAAAAATGAACATTTAACTTTTTTCACAAAAATGTTACTTTAGACCCAATTTTTTTATTTTCACAGGGGTAACAAGAAAAAATGGACCCCAAAATTTGTTGTGCAATTTCCCCTGGGCACGCAGATACCCAATATTTGGGGAAGAAACACTGTTTGGGCGCATGTTGCATTTGGAGAGTCCCTGTGTGCCCAAACATTGGAGCTCCCCCACAAGTGACCCCATTTTGGAAACTAGACCCCCCAAGGCACCTATCTAGATTCATAGTGAGCACTTGGAACCCCAGGTGCTTCACAAATTGATTCATAAAAATGAAAAAGTGTTTTTTTTTTCACTTTTTCATTATTACGAATCAATTTGTGAAGCACCTGGGGGTTCCAAGTGCTCACTATGCATCTAGAAAGGTGCCTTGGGGGGTCTAGTTTCCAAAATGGGGTCACTTGTGGGGGAGCTCCAAAGTTTGGGCACAGAGGGGCTCTCCAAACGCAATGTGGTGTCCGCTAACAATTTGAGCCGATTTTCCATTCAATTTGTTAGCGGATACCATGTTGAATTTAGAGAGTCCCTGTGTGCCCAAACATTGGAGCTCCCCCACAAGTGACCCCATTTTGGAAACTAGACCCCCCAAGGCACCTATCTAGATTCATAGTGAGCACTTGGAACCCCAGGTGCTTCACAAATTGATTCATAAAAATGAAAAAGTGTTTTTTTGTTCACTTTTTCATTATTACGAATCAATTTGTGAAGCACCTGGGGGTTCCAAGTGCTCACTATGCATCTAGAAAGGTGCCTTGGGGGGTCTAGTTTCCAAAATGGGGTCACTTGTGGGGGAGCTCCAAAGTTTGGGCACAGAGGGGCTCTCCAAACGCAATGTGGTGTCCGCTAACAATTTGAGCCGATTTTCCATTCAATTTGTTAGCGGATACCATGTTGAATTTAGAGAGTCCCTGTGTCCCCAAACATTGGAGCTCCCCCACAAGTGACCCCATTTTGGAAACTAGACCCCCCAAGGCACCTATCTAGATTCATAGTGAGCACTTGGAACCCCAGGTGCTTCACAAATTGATTCATAAAAATGAAAAAGTGTTTTTTTTTTCACTTTTTCATTTTTACGAATCAATTTGTGAAGCACCTGGGGGTTCCAAGTGCTCACTATGCATCTAGATAGGTGCCTTGGGGGGTCTAGTTTCCAAAATGGGGTCACTTGTGGGGGAGGTCCAATGTTTGGGCACACAGGGGCTCTCCAAACGCAACATGGCGTCCGCTAACAATTTGAGCCGATTTTCCATTCAATTTGTTAGCGGACACCATGTCGCGTTTGGAGAGCCCGTGATGTGCCTAAACAGTGGAGCTCCCCCACAAGTGTCCCCATTTTGGAAACTATACCCCTCAAAGATTTTATTAAGGTGTATAGTGAACATTTTGAACCCAGAGGTACGGCACAGAATTTGTTTACATTAGGTCATCATATTGAATAAGTTGTCATTATTCTTGAGCGCAAGTGCTTGCTACTTGAGTTTGCATCTGGTACTCAGGTATGCACCATGTACAGCGTGTGCTCGAGTGACATGCTCGAGTCCCTGCTCCGCATGTTTCACGGTTATTAGACACCCAAAAAAAAACATGCGGGGATCGCTCGTGCATGGCAGGCAATCCCCGTAAAGTTTTTTGGCCGCGAAGCATATGGGGCAGAGACTCGAGCATGTCACTCAAATACCCACGATACTCAATGCATACCAGAGCACCCGATGCAAACTCAAGTAGCGAGCACTTGCTCTCAACACTAGTCGCCATATCGTCATCTTTTTTTCTTACTTTTGAAAAAAATCCCAACCCCAGCCCTAACCCTAGCACAACCCTAACCCTAGCACAACCCTAGCCCTAGCACAACCCTAGCCCCAGCACAACCCTAGCTCCAGCACAACCCTAGCCCCAGCACAACCCTAGCCCCAGCACAAACCTAGCCCCAGCACAACCCTAGCCCCAGCACAGCCCTAGCCCCAAACCCAGCCCTAACCCTAGCCCAATCCTAACCCAAGAGTTTATTTTGACGCTGTTCCTTGTGCGGTATAAGTGATTAGACGACTTTATTCTTCGGGTCGGTGTGATTACAGCAATGCCAGAATCATATGGGGTTTTTATGACTGACAGCTGTCACACACTAAAAGACGCATTTTTTGTAAAATCTAGTTTTTGCATCGCCATATTTTGAGAGCTATAATTTTTCCAGATTTTGGCAGACAGTCATGTGACGGCTCGTTTTTTGCGGGATGACTTGACATTGTTATTGGTTCCATTTTCAGGCACGTGACATTTTTTGATCGCTTTCTATTCCGATTTTTGGGAGGCAGAATAAACAAAAACCAACAATTCAGGAATTGTTTTTTTTTTTTTTTTTTATTCTGTTCCGCGTGTGGTAAAATTGATGAGGTAGCTTTATTCTTCGGGTCAGTATGTTTACAGCGGTACCACATTTGTATCATTTTTCTATGTTTTGGCGCTTATACACAATAAAAGCTATTTTATAGAAAAAAATATTTTTTAGTATCGCTTTATTCTGAGAGCTATAACTTTTTTATTTTTCGGCTGATGGAGCTGTATGGCGGCTTGTTTTTTGCGGGACGAGATGACGTTTTCAGCGGTATCATTTTTATTTATATGTGTCTTTTTGATCGCGTGTTATTCCACTTTTTGTTTGGCGGTATGGTGATAAAGCATTGTTTTTTGCTTCGTTTTTTTTTTTACCGTGTTCACTGAAGGTTTTAACTAGTGGGACAGTTTTATAGGTCAGGTTGTTCCGGACGCGGCGATACCAAATATGTGTTCTTTTATTGTTTTTTTTTTATTTTTTTTATAATAATATTTATTGATGGGTACATTATATTTTTATTTTTGGTGTATTATTTTTTTTATTTTTTTTATAATATTTTTGCACATTTTTTTTTATTTTTTTTTTTCACTTTCACACAGTTTATACACTTTATTACTTTGTCCCACTCTGGGACTTTCACTTTTTTTTTTCTGATCGCCTGCATGGCACAGGAATGGAGCACCATCCCTATGCCATGAAGGCTGTCAGAAGTGCACAGTGTGAAGATTGCTTGGAGATGCACTGCGCATGTCCAAGCAATATTCCTGCTCTCTGGTGACCCGGATGTTGTCATGACGACATCGGGTCATCATGGCAACACCCGGGAAGCCTTTGCAGACTGCGCTGGAACCCGGAAGAGGAGGTGAGTATCGCCGATCACCTCCCCTTGCCCCCGCAATGCCGCGATCGACTTCGATCGCAGCATCGCGGGGGTTAATGTGCTGGGAGCGGTGCAGGACCGCTCCCTGCACATAGTACCGGGTGTCAGCTGTGACAATCAGCTGACACCCGGCGGCGATCGCGCCCGCACAGCCTGTGTGCGCGCGCGATCGCGATGACGTACTAATACGAGTCTGGCTCTTAAGTCCCAGGGCACAGACGCGTATTAGTACGTCAGATGTTATTAAGGGGTTAAAGGTGTTGTCTCATGTTCCTATCTTCAGGAGTGCATTGCTCCTATGCCTGCCTGCTTTCTCCTCGCTGTAGGCGGTATGCTCTTGAAGATTGACAGTTTAAAGAGAAACTGCCAGTTCCCCCCAAAAAATTGAGTCAAAGCGGTTTTCCCACGAACGAAAGTTCATTTTAATCAATAGATCTTGGAATAATAATAATTTCAACAATTGGATGTGTTTAAATAAAATGTTCCTGTGCTGAGATAATCTTATAAACGTTCCCCTGTGTAATGGTTGTGTCTGACTGTGTACGCAACAAGGTCTGATCATGCCACAGCTCCTGGGCAGGGGAGGAAGCTATACAGATAGCACAGCAGAGGATCACAGCTGATTCTTTTTGTGAGGTAAAACATATCACTATCTGTTTTTAAACAATTGTTTTATCTCACAGAAAGAATCATTTGCGATCCCCTGCTGAAATGTTTATATACTCTTTTGCTTCCTCCCCTGCCCAGGAGATGTGGTATGATCACACCATGTTCCTGCATGGTCAGACACAGCCATTACACAGTACACAGCAGGCGCACATTTATAAGATTATCTCAGCACAGGAACATTTTATATAAAGGCATTCAATTGTGGAAGTTTTTACCATTCCACGATCTATTGATTAAAATTAACTTTTATTTGTGGGAAAACCCCTTTAAATATCGTAAAAATCCCTGATCTCTTGTGATTCAGCTGGTCTTTTTTGTTTTGCGCTGTGTCACATAGATATTTACATTTTTTGCTTTTAAAGGGCAGCATGTGAAATTTCTGCTTTACAGTCCAACTGAATGTTTCTTCAGAGTCATCTCTGGGATATGCACTTTCAATTTCCTTCCAGACACTGCAAATCACAGCTCGACAGCTGATTTAGTAGTCTAGGAGTCTCAGATGAGCTGTGATTGGTAGTGTCTAAAAGGAAGGACTTAAAACGCACGCTAGCAGAGATTTCACATATTGTGCCCTAAAAAGCATCAATATTTCCGCAATGGAGTGATGTAACAAAAAATGGAAAAAAGTGGCAAAATGAGGGGAACTAATTCATTTTACAATGTACAGTGGGTACGGAAAGTATTCAGACCCCTTTAAATTTTTCACTCTTTGTTTCATTGCAGCCATTTGGTAAATTCTAAAAAGTTCATTTTTTTCTCATTAAAGTACACTCTGCACCCCATCTTGACTGAAAAAAAAAACAGAAATGTAGAAATTTTTGCAAATTTATTAAAAAAGAAAAACTGAAATATTGTAGCGCCCCGAGAGTTCGGCCGCTACAGGGGTATTGCACCTCTGCCAGAGGTGTGACATTCCACTCTCGGGTAAGGATGGAGTGTGGACCAGGGCTCGGTAGGCTGCATGCATCACACACACCCCATTTCCGGGGGACAGCTCAACGGTGCTCCCATTAGACAGTAATGCAGGCACGACAGAATCTGTCCCCGGCGGAAGTGGGGAGGGGGGAGGAAAACCCAGTGATGTAGGAGCAGGAGGGGACGGTTTCTGGGCATAGGCAGGAGCCCATTGGTTGCAAGTCACCTGGGCTCATACACAGATAGGGAGGTATATAAGGTGGGCACCATCTTAGAAGTAGAGAGACAGTCAGAGGAGAGGAGTGAGAGAAGGAGTTCAGCCAGAGAGGGCTGACAGGGAGCTGTGGCTCAGTTTGGGCCCAGCTCCACGAGGCAGGCCTGGAGTGAAGGCCAGAGCCAGCAGAGAGGACAGAAACTGAAAGGAAAAGGAAAGGAAGAAAGGAACAGAACACCCAGAGAGGCCCAGAGACACGAGGGCAGAAGGAACCCCAAAGGCCCAGGAGATTGCGAGTGACGGGTTGGCAGAACAGGGTACCGGATCCCAAGTTGGTGGAGGTGACTAATCCTCAGCCAAGGACCGGCGGTCGTGATCACATCTTGGTGCGACCCCTCACTACACCTACTAGAAAGGCACACCACATAGGGTCGGGGAGGTGAGCACGAAGCCCTCCCAAGAGAAGGCCCGCGGGAGCTGGACAGATGTAGTGTCACTGGTGGGGCACGGCCATAGAAAGGAATAGAAGGGAGTCCTATGTCACACTCTGGAATTGCCTGGGGGTTGACCGAGCCCCGCATCTGGTGGACGCAGCACGGCTCGGGCAGTCATTGCCGGCGGAATGACTAAGAATATAAAGAACTGTGAGTAAAGAATTTGAACTGCAACCCCACGTCTCTGTGCTTCATCGCCGCGCCAGCACTGCTAGTGCTGGGACGCTCGCACCATCACTCCCACCATCAACTACACTGCCCTGGGGCTGTACTCTTCCCGTGGGGAGTCACACTACCTTAGCTGCATACATCATCAGCCCCAGCGGTCTGCCCTTGCAGCGGCGGTTCGCACTGACCGCAATCCACGGGTGGCGTAGTCGGACAATTAACCTAAAACCCCCACAAAATACCGCCATCGGCCTGAACACCCTGAGCCACGGGACCGGGCCACCGCCACGAATTCTACAACCCTCAGAGGCCCGATTCCGGGTGCCCCTCGGCCCAGGGGGCGAGTCAATATCACATGGTCATAAGTAATCAGGCCCTTTGCTCAGACACTCATATTTAAGTCACATGCTGTCCGTTTCCTTGCGATCCTCCTTGAGATGGTTTTACTGCAATTAAACGAATAGTGAAAAATTAAAAGGGGTCTGAATACTTTCCGTACCCATTGTATTTAAAGAAGCAATCCCATCAAAGTTTGTATCATCTTAATATATTGCAGTCATCATATTATATAGCACTGTGTACTTACAATTGCTCATTTTGCTCTTCTACCCAGTTAATTATTTTTTCCATTAGGTCTATGACATCATGTGATTAAAAACATACTAGCTGAATCATTCTAAGCTCTATGTAGAAAGAGGAGGTCTCTTTCCCCTGCATGAGTCATCACTGCAAAGTGCCTGGCAGGAATAGAGAAGAAGAGCAGCTGGATCAGGAGTTGAAGAGGGGATGACTCATGCAGGGAAATAATTAACTGGGTAAAAGGGCAAAATGAGCAATTGTAAGTACCCAGTACTATATAATATGATGACTGCAATATATTAAGAGGATAAAAACTTTGCTGGGATGAGTTCTTCTTTAACTCACTTTTTTTGAGCAAGTGACAGGTCTTCTTTAAGCCATTGGCATGTCTACACCTCTGGCCTGAATTGTGGATTCGTCAGTGCTGCATTGTACATTGCCTCTGCATCAAAGGAAAAATGCAAGGAGACGTGCCAGAAGCAATCCAGACAGCTTCAGAGCACTGGTTTATAGCAAACAGTTTGCAAGTGCACACTCCTTCCTAAGGAGTCTGGCCACTCCTGGAGTGCTTGTAACTCTTGCAACAAGCAATACATTACACAATTAAAAATTCCACTGTATTTGAGACTGGAGGGGATATTTAAAAAGTGGGAAATTGCAAATTTGCATGTTTTTATAAGCACTTTGCAATTATACCCATTTAGTAAAACGAGACAACTTCTTTAAGGATGCAACCAAATTTGACCTTTGGGAGTCTAATGTTTTTCTTTTTTTCTTTTTCTAACCTCCGCCTACCAAGATCCATAATTTTTTTTATTTCTGTTGATGTAGTTGTATGAGGGTTTGTTTTTATTTCTGTCTGAGCAGTATTTTGATAATTACATCATTTTGTGTTACGTTTTAAAAATCTTATCTTATTTTTTCAGAGGTAAAGCATAGTTCCCACCCGTCCCAAATTCAGCGGGACTCCAGGGACTGTCCCCCGTTGAGGGCTCAGTCCCGGCTTCTGAATACTCACAACTAGTGTTGAGTGAATTTGTTCGGCATTTCAAATTCGGGTCTGTGTTCGGGGTTCCAGCTTGTTTGCGCCCAAAACTCGGCTCCGCCCACAGATTATTTTATCTGCATGACAGCGTGCCAAATCAGGGATGTTCGTGGGCAGAGCCGATTTTTTGGGCGTGAACAAGCCGGAATCCCGAACACGAACCCGAACAAATTCGCTCAACACTTCTCACAACCCTCTCTCTCCAACGTCTTCATCGCTTCGTAGTTCCTCCTCCTCGGGGGTGGGGCCGTTTCTCTCTGCATAAATTAAATTGTATGCTCACTGCTTCTTCTCCTGTGATCAGGTCTACCCAAGACTCAAACTCGCATCTCAATGTTCGTAGGCAGTAGCTTTATCTATGAGCCACAGCTCACAATAATAAGCATAGGAGAATTTTGTAATCTTGACCTATATTGCAGGCAGTGAACTCAGAAGCAGATTATGTGTGTACATAGAGCTATATTATATATTTCAATGTATTTTTATGCTCCCTGTATATTGAGTTGAAGAAAAAGTCAGATTTATTTTGTTCCTATAAAACTGCTAAAAATAATAAAAAGCAATTACAAAAAAGGTTTTTTTTGTGAGTCTCCACTGTAATCAAATCCACAATCTTCAACATTACAGGCAGGAGCTAAAGCTGCTGAACTACAAGCTCTGGTGATGTAATGGGGAGAATTTTGTGTACTTTGATCTGTATTGCGGGCTTTGACTCCTCAGGCAGATTAAATAGAGATAGAGCTGTATACTACCGTTCAAAAGTTTGGGGTCATTTAGAAATTTTATTATTTTTGAAAGAAAAGCACATTTTTTTTCAATGAAGCTAACATTAGCCCCTTAACAACATTAGACATACTAATACGCGTCTGTGCCCTGGGACTTAAGAGCCAGACCCGTATTAGTACATCAAGGCGATCACGCGCGCACACAGGCTAGCGGGCGCGATCGCCGCCGGGTGTCAGCTGATTGTCGCAGCTGACACCCGGTACTATGTGCAGGGAGCGGTCACGCACCGCTCCCAGCACATTAACCCCCGCGATGCTGCGATCGAAGTCGATCGCAGCATTGCGGTGGCAAGGGGAGGTGATCGCAGATACTCACCTCCTCTTTTTTCACAAATTGATTCGTATAAATAAAAAAGTGTTTTTTTTTTCACTTTTTCATTTTTACGAATCAATTTGTGAAGCACCTGGGGGTTCCAAGTGCTCACTATGCATCTAGATAGGTGCCTTGGAGGGTCTAGTTTCCAAAATGGGGTCACTTGTGGGGGAGCTCCAATGTTTAGGCACATCAGGGGCTCTCCAAACGCAACATGGCGTCCGCTAATTATTCAAGCAAATTTTACAATCAAAAAGTCAAATGGCGCTCCTTCCCTTCCGAGCCCTGCCGTGCGCCCAAACAGTGTTTTTTCCCCACACATGGGGTATCTGCGTGCCCAGGGGAAATTGCACAACAAATTTTGAGGTCCATTTTTTCTTGTTACCCCTGTGAAAATAAAAAAAATTGGGTCTAAAGTAACATTTTTGTGAAAAAAGTTAAATGTTCATTTTTTTCTTCCACACTCCAAAAATTCCTGTGAAGCACCTGAAGGGTTAATAAAGTTCTTGAATGTGGTTTTGAGCTCCTTGAGGGGTGCAGTTTTTAGAATGGTGTCACTTTTGGGTATTTTCTGTCATAAAGACCTCTCAAAGTGACTTCAATTGTGATGTGGTCCCTAAAAAAATGTTTTTGTAAATTTTGTTGGAAAAATGAGAAATCGCTGGTCAACTTTTAACCCTTATAGCTCCATAACAAAAAAAAAATTTGGTTCCAAAATTGTGCTGATGTAAAGTAGACATGTGGGAAATGTTATTTATTAAGTATTTTGTGTGACATATCTCTCTGATTTAAGGGCATAAAAATTCAAATATTGAAAATTGCAAAATTTTAAAAATTTTCACCAAATTTCCGTTTTTTTTCACAAATAAACGCAAGTGATATCGAAGAAATTTTACTAAAATCATGAAGTACAATATGTAACGAAAAAACAATCTCAGAATCAGGGGGATCCGTTGAAGCGTTCCAGAGTAATTACCTCATAAAGTGACAGTGGTCAGAATTGTAAAAATTGGCCTTGTCATTAACGTGCAAACCACCCTCGGGGGTTAAGGGCTTAAATTAATCAGAAATACACTCTATACATTGTTAATGTGGTAAATGACTATTCTAGCTGCAAATGTCTTGTTTTTATTGTAATATCTACATAGGTGTATAGAGGCCAATTTCTAACAACCACCACTCCAGTGTTTTAATGGTACATTGTGTTTGCTAACTGTGTAAGAAGGCTAATGGATATTTAGAAAACCCTAGAAAACCCTTGCACAAGTATGTTAGCCCAGCTGAAAATGGTTTGGCTGATTTGAGAAGCTATAAAATTGACCTTCCTCTGAGCTAGTTGAGAATCTGGAGCATTACATTTGTTTGTTCTATGAAACTCTCAAAATGACCAGAAAAAGAGAACTTTCATGTGAAACTCGACAGTCTATTCTTGTTCTTAGACATGAAGGCTATTCCATGCGAGAGATTGCCAAGAAACTGAAGATTTCCTACAACGGTGTGTACTACTCCCTTCAGAGGAGAGCACAAACAGGCTCTAACCAGAGTAGAAAGAGAAGTGGGAGGCCCCGCTGCACAACTGAACAAAAAGACAAGTACATTAGAGTCTCTAGTTTGAGATATCGACGCTTCACAGCTCCTCAACTGGCAGCTTCATTAAATAGTACACGCAAAACGCCAGTGTCAACAACTACAGTGAAGAGGCGACTCCGGGATGCTGGCCTTCAGGGCAAAGTGTCAAAGAAAAAGCCATATCTGAGACTGGCTAATAAAAGGAAAAGATTAATATGGGCAAACAAACACAGACATTGGACAGGGGAAGATTTGAAAAAAGTTTTATGGACAGACAAATCAAAGTTTGAGGTGTTTGGATCACACAGAAGAACATTTGTGAGATGCAGAACTACTGAAAAGATGCTGGAAGAGTGCCTGACGCCATCTGTCAAGCATGGTGGAGGTAATGTGATGGTCTGGGGTTGCTTTGGTGCTGGTAAAGTGGGAGATTTGTACAAGGTAAATGGGATTTTTAATAAGGAAGGCTATCACTCCATTTTGCAGCACCATGCCATACCCTGTGGACAGCGCTTGATTGGAGCCAATTTCACCCTACAACAGGACAATGACCCAAAGCACACCTCCAAATTTTGCATGAACTATTTAGGGAAGAAGCAGGCAGCTGGTATTCTATCTGTAATGGAGTGGCCAGCGCAGTCACCAGATCTCAACCCCATTGAGCTGTTGTGGGAGCAGCTTGACCGTATGGTACGCAAAAAGTGCCCATCAAGCCAATCCAACTTGTGGGAGGGGCTTCAGGAAGCATGGGGGGAAATTTCTCAAGATTACCTCAGCAAATTAACAGCTAGAATGCCAAAGGTCTGCAATGCTGTACATGTTGCCAAGGGAGCATTCTTTGACGAAAGCAAAGTTTGAAGGAGAAAATTATTCTTTCTAATAAAATTCATTATTTCTAACCTTGCCAATGTCTGGACTATATTTTCTATTCATTTTGCAACTCATTTGATAAATAAAAGTATGAGTTTTCATGGAAAACACAAAATTGTCTGGGTGACCCCAAACTTTTGAACGGTAGTGTACATAGCAGTTTATTTCTGTCTGTGTATTCTAGATGGAGAATAAAAGAGAGTTTTTTTATCCTATAAAATTACTAAAAAATAATGAACAACACTTAAAATATTGACATTTTTAATTAGCTTTTCTTAAAAAAATAATGAACATCACAAATCAGCAAATAACATTGACATATTTGGTGTCACTGTAATCATATCGACCCGCACATCACAGGGATTAAATTATTTATGGGGATTGGTAAATGGGGTAAAAAAAATGGCATAATTGATATTTTTTCTCTATTAAACCCATAAAAAATTTAATGCTGAGGCCATGTTCACATGTAGCGTAAATGCTGCATTTTTTCTACTGCTTTTTTTTTTCTCCAGATGTCCTCATCACAGAACGCAATAACAATCTTCTCTGATTATTGCGTGTTTGCTACATTTCTTTTATGCCTGTTCCCCCATATTTGATGCGTTTTTGGTGCAGGTGTAAATCTACATTTTTAATGCTTTTTTAATACTACAGAAAAGCTTTGATTCTGCGCTTGAAAATGCAACTGCTTTTTTTTTCTTCATGCATTTTTTTCAGAAGAAGCCTTTAGAGAAAAAATGCACCAAAACCGCACAGTTCCGCAGCATTTTTAAATGCCCCGAGAGCGGAGATTTCTTCACATTTAGGGTAAATGCTGCATTTTTTGCTGCTTTTTTGCACAGAAATTCTGCTGCATTTAACTGTCCAAGCAAAGTGGATGTGATTTCTTGAAAACTGCGCCGCCTGTCAGGGCCGGCGTCAGCATCCGGCGTACCCGGGCAAGTGCCGGGGCCCTGGAAAATCAGAGGGGCCCAGCCGCCCACTCACTGTCGGGGCCCGGGCCCACACACCCACCCGCCCACTCACTGTCGGGGCCGGGCCCACACACCCACCCGCCCACTCACTGTCGGGGCCGGGCCCACACACCCACCCGCCCACTCACTGTCGGGGCCCTGGCCGCTTCCTCGGCACCTGTTCAGGGACGCAGGCGCTGCTTGATTGCCGGCACTTCCCCCAGACATGGCCGCGCGCTGTCCGGCTGTGTCTGCTAGTAATGACACGGCAGGGTCGACGGCACTGCACCTTTAATTGTGCTTGTGTGTCGCTCCTGCCGCGTCATTACTAGCAGACACAGCCGGACAGCGCGCGGCCATGTCTGGGGGGAGTGCCGGCAATCAAACACCGTCGGAGCGGAGGTCCTGCACAGATGGGCGGGAGGGGCCCGGACCCGACCGCAAGTGGGCCCCTCTGATGTTCCAGGGCCATGAAGTCTGTGACACGCCGGGGGCCCTGCACTGCCCCATACCCGAGGAGCTGCTGGACAGGACACTGGACCGGGGACAGGTGAGTGAGGCTTCCCCAATCCCCATATTAAAAATATTAGTAATGGGTCTGTGTGAGTGCATGTATGTGAATGTCAGTGTATATGACTGTGTATATATATTTGTCTGTTTTATCTATGTGTATGTCTGTATGTGTACATATGTCTGCGTACCGTGTGTGCGCACGCATATGTCTGCGTACCATGTGTGCACACGCATATGTCTGCATACCGTGTGTGCGTGCGTGTGTCTGCGTACCGTGTGTGCGTGCATATGTCTGCGTACCGTGTGTGCGCACATATGTCTGCGTACCGTGTGTGCGCGCATATGTTTGCGTACCGTGTGCGCGCGCATATGTCTGCGTACCGTGTGCGCGCGCATATGTCTGCGTACCGTGTGTGCGCGCGCATATGTCTGCGTACCGTGTGTGCGTGCATATGTCTGCGTACCGTGTGTGCGTGCATATGTCTGCGTACCGTGTGTGCGCGCATATGTCTGCGTACCGTGTGTGCGCGCGCATATGTCTGCGTACCGTTTGTGCGTGCATATCTCTGCGTACCTTGTGTGCGCATATGTCTGCGTACCGTGTGTGCGCGCATATGTCTGCGTACCGTGTGTGCGCGCGCATATGTCTGCGTACCGTGTGTGCGCGCGCATATGTCTGCGTACCGTGTGTGCGCGCGCATATGTCTGGGTATGTGAAGGATGAGGGGGCAGGCTGGGCCATGTGTAATAAATAAATATATATATATATATATATATATATATATATATATATTTCTCCGCCGTATCTGTGCATAATGAATCGTGTATGTGTTAAAAGGGCCCACTGAGACTCTTTCGCCCGGGGCCCAGAAAAACCTGGAGCCGGCCCTGCCACCTGTGCGTCTGAACACGCTGCTGAACTGTGCGGTTATGGTGCTTTTTTTCTCTCTTGTCTTCTATGTGGAGCCTTAAAAAATGCATGTAAAAAACTGCAGTTACTTTTTTAAGTACAGAATGATAGCTTTTCTGCACTATAAAATGCACTTAAACAGCGGCTTCACATATGCACTAAAAACGCATCAAATAAGGGGTAAAAGTAAAAGGCATTAAAAATGCAGCAATAATCAGAGAACATTGTTATTGTGTAGTTTGGTGCGAACATCTGCAAAAAACATAGTATTTATGCTACGTGTGATCACGGCTTTACAGACACCAAAAAGCCAGATGTCGTATAGTGAAGCTACAGAAAGATGAGAAAGTTCTGGCGGCTATGACTGTGAATGAAGAAAAATAAATAAATCTACAGGTGCCAACTAGAGATGAGCATGAGACACAGATGATGTTGTACCAGCCCAGGCTAATCAAAATCTGTGTGGGGGATGAAAGAAGGTAAGAGGTTCTAGGCCTTCCATCCAGCCACCAGGTAGCACTGACCTGGATGCTGGACCAGAGACCCGTGAATCCATCTGTTTCTCTCTAGTCCCAACTGTCCCAGATACTGTGGTCTACGCCCTGCAGTCTCGGCCATCTGCTGAATTTCCCTGACTGACAGCACCCATATGACATCTCCTCCAGCCAGGGTAGAAAGAAATGATAACTAGGTGTGGGTTGAGGTGTGGCCAGGGGCATAGCCAAAATTTGCAGCGGCATAATCTGTCCCTCTTTCAGGTCTTAAAAAGTTAGGATTTATGGGTACAGTATAAAAAAACAGCAGGTGTGCAGTTATCAGGTTTTCTTTTTTTCTATCTGTTTCTACAACATTCCTTTTGAGGTACGAATGACGTCATTATTCTTATAGTGGTGGGTACAAATACAGCAAAACCATTTTTTAATTTTTGGGTGTACTTATACATTTAATTATTTTTATACATGAAAAATTTTTAAAAATGTTTTAACAAGACTGAGTTTCATATAACATTTTTTTAACCCATAACATGAAAGTACCCATCTGCGTTAATAAAATCGGTCCGATGTTGGTGCCGAAAAGTCGGACGAGTGTCATGCCAGTGTCATGTGAGTACAATGTGATTTTTCTCGCCTAGCATCTATATGATATACGTATGCAATCCGTATGCAATGCGTTTTTAACATCAGCTTTTACATACAGGAATTCTCTGTCATTTCAAGCTTGTTTACTAACTAATAAACCAATCTTGGATACAGATATAGATAGATAGATATAAAGCTAGATAGAGACATAGATGTAATTGAGATATATAATCAGTGCAGTGTAGCTTACTGTACATGTATTTAGCTAATAATTCAATAAATTAAATTAAAAAATGGTGTGGTTCACCGAATTTTTAATAACCAGCTGAGGGAAAGCCGACAGCTGGGGGCTGATGTTTATAGCCTGGAAGGAGGTAATAAACATGGAGCGTGCCAGGCTATTAATATCTGCTCACAGCTGTATACGTAGCCTCTACTGGTTATTAAAATGGGGGACCCCAAAAGATTATGTGGGGTCCCCCCTATAATTAATAACCAGCAAAGGCTAGGCAAACAGCTGCGGACTGATATTAATAGGCTAGGAAGAGGCCATGGATATTGGTCCCCTCCCAGACTAAGAACATCAGCTCTCAGCCGCCCCAGAAATGGCGCATAAGATAACTTGCAAAATCGTCAGTGTATCAAATACTTATTTTCCCCACTGTATCTATTCTATGTATATATCTATTCTATCTATTCTATTCTGATGGGTCACGCTATGAATTTACTGTACTCGGCTGATGAAATGTGGGGTTTTCTAGAAGATGGATGCGTAAAAATCGTATGTCACACGCATGGTCCGTGTGCTGTGTGATTTTTTTTCTCTCGCACCCATTCACTTGCATTGGTGAGTCTTGTCTGATATACACACCCACTTGCAGCATGCTGCGATTTTTTTCTTAGTCCGATCGGAGCTGAGAAAAAAATCGCAGATGAACACAGATTCGTTGGCTAACATTAGTCAGTGCAATCCGATTTTTTATCAGATTGCACTCATCCATTTTAAATCCTCAGTTTTAGGGTTCGATCTCACTTGCAATTAAATCGGACAAATGCAATCCAATAAAAAATCTGATTGTATTTGACTCGCCCCCTGGGCCATGTTGTGCTGCGTCGCGCATGCGGGGGATACCCGGAGCCGGATCCGACGGGGGTTGTAGTCTCCGAGTGGCGGGGACCCGGTCCGTGCCCAGGGTGGTCAAACCGACGGCAATCTATTTGTAATGTTGTTATAGAGTTCGACTACGCCACCCGTTGATTTGCGGTCACAAGGCCGCCGCTGCAAAACAGTCCGCTGAGGCCGGTGGTATATATGTGCAGCTATGGTGGTATAACCCCCAACGGGAGAGGTATAGCCTCAGGGCAGCTGGGGCGGGAGAAGGGAGTGATAGTGAGAGCGTCCCGGTACCTATGGTGCTGGTGGTGCGATGGAACACAGAGACTGATTGCGGTTTTCAATGCTTTACTCACAGTTGTTATTAACGTCAGTACTGCAGGTGATGACGACCCGAGTCGTGCTGCATCCACCAGGTGCGGGACTCGGCCAACTCCCAGGCAGTTCCAGAGCGTGGTCCTGAGCTCCCCTCTCCTCCTTCCTACTGGCCGTCCCCACCAGGGATCCACCTCTGTCCGGCTCCCTCGGGCCTTCTGGTGGTGAAACCTTTCCCGGCTTCCCTGACCCTATACGTGGTTTGCCTTCCTGGTGGATATGGCGAGGGGTCGCGCCAAAACTTGTCCACGACCTCCGGTTCCTGGCTGAGGATATTTGGCCTCCACCAGTTTGGGATCCGGTACCCTGTTCTGCCAACCCTTCACCCGTTAGCTCGTGGGATCTCAGGGTTCCCTCTTCTCTTGCGTCTCTGGGCCTCTCCTGGCGTTTCTGTTCTTTCTCCTTCCTCTGTCTCTCTGCTTCAGGCCTCCACTCCAGGCCTGACTCTGGAGCTGGGCCCGGACTGAGCCACAGCTCCCTGTCAGCCCTCTCTGGCTGAGCTCCTCTCTTAACTGAACCCTGATCCAAGATGGTGCCCCCCTTATATACTCCCTTCTGACACCCGAGCCCAGGTGACTGGCACCCAATGGGCTCCTACCTATGCCCAGAGTCCCTCCCCTCTCTGCTCCTACACCACTGGGATGTTCCTCCCCTCCCCCACTCCAGCCGGGGACAGAAGCTGTCGTACCTGCACATCTATCTGGTGGGAGTACCGTTGGTCTGTCCCCCGGAAATGGGGTGAGTGTAGTGCATGCAGCTAACTGAGCTCAGTTCCACACTCCATCCTTACCCGGGAGTGGAATACCACACCTCTGGTTCGAGGTGCAATACCCCTGTAGCAGCCGAGTCCTCGGGGTGCTACATTCCCCCCTGGTAAATCACAGCACGTCCTCGGGCTGGAAAAGAGCAAAACAATATAAAACATACAATAATTTTAAAGTGTACACTTGCATGTAAGACATATTAACTGAAAACTCATCCCTTTATGGGAGGTACTCTGTTCTTCTTAACGTTACAATTATAAAACATTACGAAAACATTATCAGACTTTCTGCACACACTTATAAAATACCATTAACTCTTTTAGCATCATATAAAACTTTTTCATATAAAACATTCTTGACCAACACGTTCTTGATCTCTGGCCACCGTGCAACTTGTGACCAGGTAAAGTGCAACAGTCACTAATTTCGTGATAGAAAAAAAAACAGTTCTTTATAAAACCAGTAGGGGGCGCTTTAAGAAGCGCAACTATTTACAGGGTGACCGCTCTCAGTCCTCGGCCAGTGGGGAATAAGGAAGTGGCTGCTCACAGTCCTCAGCCTGGTTAGGGATAGGGGCACACAGGAAACAGTTCCACGCTAGTCCCAACGGGGACCACACTCCAATTAGCAGCAATCCTTGTACCCCGACGGGTAACTATATACAGTTCTTTGTTCATGCTACTTCCCTTCAGTAGCTATGTCCTCTCCGTGCTCTCTCCTGAGGGTAGTCTTCAGACCCGTCCGGGTCCTCTTGGTCTTCCTCATACTGCAACTCCTCCTCAGTCAGCCGGTGTACGTGAAGGGCGTACGGTCCTTTAGCACACTGATGCCGGGTGAAGGTGAACACATCACCCGGGTAGAGGTCACGTCCACGGTGTCCCTCCGGCAGGTGGCTCTCGACATCCCTGCGGGTGACAAAGACGTAGCCGGGGGTTCGGTGGTCTCGGATAAAGCCCCAGCCGTGTTCCAGTTGAAACTTTATTACGGTCCCGTTGGCGCGGGGACCGTGGGCCGTACGGGGGTTTCGTCGGGCCCGGCGTTTCTGCTCCGCGCTTTGGACCTGCAGCTGTTCCTCGCGGATCCGCCTCTCTCGCCGTTCTCTCCCAAAGACCTCTAGCTGTTGACGGCAGCACTCCTCACGCCGGGCTGCGGCCGCCCGGGTCTCCTTGGTGAACCCCATGAGGTCCTCACCGGTCGGGTCCCATGCGAATTGGGCGTCCTCCAACGGGAGCGGGACAATTTTGGCGGGCGCCGGTGCCGGGATCAGAGGCTCACACAGGGGTCGTTCCCTCCGGAGTCGGGGGTTGATGTACTCCGGTGGCCACACGAAGGGCAGCCCGTCCGGGCTAGTATGCTGCGCGAAGAGATCTTCGCCCAGGGGCAGCACTGTGGAGGTCGAGGGCGCTGTGGGGGCAGCGGTGCCCGGAGGTACCCGGCCTTGCAACCAGGCCGGCGGCACAGTGGAGGTAGAGGGCGCTGTGGAGACCGCGGCGCCCGGGGGTACTCGGCCTTGCGCCCAGGCCGGTGCCACTTCCTGTTTTGCCGCGCTCAGGGTCAAGGGGCGTGGCGTAACAGAGGGCGTGACCGCGGCTCCTGCCGCTTGAGGCCTAGTTGGGAGCAGTGGCGGTGCGGCAACGGGCTCGGTGAGTATGACTTCGGGCTCTGCGACGGGGAGCTGGGGCAGGCTTACGGCTACTGGGCACGGGGTGATGACGTCCCCATTACCTGCTTCCATCCTTGCAGCTCCCTCCGCGGCGTCGTCTCCGGCCTTCGTCCCTCCTGCACCATCCTCAGGGGCAGACATGCCCCACGTTGCGGGTGGCGTCCTCCGCTGGCGGGTTCCAGCCTGCTGGGCCATCTCCCTTCTCCATTCGGCCAGTGCT
The DNA here is from genome assembly GCF_046119375.1 of Phyllobates terribilis. NCBI lineage: Eukaryota > Metazoa > Chordata > Amphibia > Anura > Dendrobatidae > Phyllobates > Phyllobates terribilis. Next base: position 730,369,422 of record NW_027362763.1, on the reverse strand, counting down.
TCTTGCTGTACTCGGGCCATCTTCCGGGCCAAGGCCTCCAGCGCGGTCTGTGCACGCTCCCGATCTCTGGGGAGTTGTGCCAGGATCTCCACCAGGCCTTCTGGGGTGGCGGCCTGCAACAAGCTCCGGACCACGGGGTTGGTGCTGCTCGACTCTCCCTCCATCTCCGGGTGCGATCTGTCCAGACTCCTCCAGGCCGCACCCATCTTCTCAGCTTTGTTCTCTCTCCGCCCCCATTGGGAGTGGTCCGGGGCAACTTGGTGACTGTCAGTTTCAGGGGCAGCCCCCCCACTCTGATGGACATCTCCATTATTGTAGTCTCAGCTGGTGGGGGCGGTCTCTTCCTTTGGCGCCACTCTGGGGCCATGCCCACGATGGGAGGTGGTCTCTTGCCACCCTCTGGCACGCCCATAATGGCATCCGCTCTGCCAGGGCGGGAAACCTTCTCAGATGGCGGGAATCGTCTCCTGATGGCGGGAAACTCCGCGGATGGCGGGTAAAGGCTGCAAATGGCGGGCAAACGGCGGGAAACGACTCCGGACGGCGTCCGATGGCGGGAACCCTCCGGAATTGGCGGGAGACTTCTTTTTGAGGTACATGTTAACTTTTCTTCAGGCACGCAGTACCCGGTGGTTGCGGGCACGCAATCCTGCCGACTACGCCAAAGTTGACTCGCCCCCTGGGCCATGTTGTGCTGCGTCGCACATGCGGGGGATACCCGGAGCCGGATCCGACGGGGGTTGTAGTCTCCGAGTGGCGGGGACCCGGTCCGTGCCCAGGGTGGTCAAACTGACGGCAATCTATTTGTAATGTTGTTATAGAGTTCGACTACGCCACCCGTTGATTTGCGGTCACAAGGCCGCCGCTGCAAAACAGTCCGCTGAGGCCGGTGGTATATATGTGCAGCTATGGTGGTATAACCCCCAACGGGAGAGGTATAGCCTCAGGGCAGCTGGGGCGGGAGAAGGGAGTGATAGTGAGAGCGTCCCGGTACCTATGGTGCTGGTGGTGCGATGGAACACAGAGACTGATTGCGGTTTTCAATGCTTTACTCACAGTTGTTATTAACGTCAGTCCTGCAGGTGATGACGACCCGAGTCGTGCTGCATCCACCAGGTGCGGGACTCGGCCAACTCCCAGGCAGTTCCAGAGCGTGGTCCTGAGCTCCCCTCTCCTCCTTCCTACTGGCCGTCCCCACCAGGGATCCACCTCTGTCCGGCTCCCTCGGGCCTTCTGGTGGTGAAACCTTTCCCGGCTTCCCTGACCCTATACGTGGTTTGCCTTCCTGGTGGATATGGCGAGGGGTCGCGCCAAAACTTGTCCACGACCTCCGGTTCCTGGCTGAGGATATTTGGCCTCCACCAGTTTGGGATCCGGTACCCTGTTCTGCCAACCCTTCACCCGTTAGCTCGTGGGATCTCAGGGTTCCCTCTTCTCTTGCGTCTCTGGGCCTCTCCTGGCGTTTCTGTTCTTTCTCCTTCCTCTGTCTCTCTGCTTCAGGCCTCCACTCCAGGCCTGACTCTGGAGCTGGGCCCGGACTGAGCCACAGCTCCCTGTCAGCCCTCTCTGGCTGAGCTCCTCTCTTAACTGAACCCTGATCCAAGATGGTGCCCCCCTTATATACTCCCTTCTGACACCCGAGCCCAGGTGACTAGCACCCAATGGGCTCCTACCTATGCCCAGAGTCCCTCCCCTCTCTGCTCCTACACCACTGGGATGTTCCCCCCCCCCCCACACTCCAGCCGGGGACAGAAGCTGTCGTACCTGCACATCTATCTGGTGGGAGTACCGTTGGTCTGTCCCCCGGAAATGGGGTGAGTGTAGTGCATGCAGCTAACTGAGCTCAGTTCCACACTCCATCCTTACCCGGGAGTGGAATACCACACCTCTGGTTCGAGGTGCAATACCCCTGTAGCAGCCGAGTCCTCGGGGTGCTACATATTCGTACCAGTTTAATCCTATGATGGTGAGCTCAGTGGCGTTTTTATTTACAGCTCCAATCGGATTGTGATCAGGCTGAAAAAAAATTGCAGCATGCTGCGATTGCATGCTGGATTCGGATGGCACGCACCCATATAAGCCTATGGGTGCGTGTCAAACATCGCACTGCACTCGGATATCACCCGAGTGCAGTGCGATTCCCGCCGACACCAGCAGCAGAGGAGATGGAGAAATTACTTTCTCTGTTCCCTCCGCAGTTGTGTTGCTATCCTCTCTGTGCAAGAGGATCAGAGCACAGAGCACTGACATTCGGCTCCCACTCGCAGCAGAGAGGGAGCCGAATGTCATTAGCATATCGCATCCGATGCTGTCGCATCAGATGCCATACTCTAGTGGGTTCCCCGACCTTACTCAAATTACTTGATGCAAAATTGAATACACCGCACATCAAAAACTACTACCTCTAGAATTTTGTTTGATCTCCATGAGTTTTAAAGGAAATCTGTCACCAGGTTTTTAATACCCCATCTGAGGGCTGCATAATGAAGGGGTAGAGAAGCTAATTCCAGCGATGTATCACTTACTGGGCTGCTTGCTGTTACATAGTAACACATAACTCAGTTACCAAGAGGAGTTGGGTCACTGCTTCCAAGTTTACAATCTATAAGTAAATAGGGGAACACAAAAGGTAAAAAGTGCATTTAGTGTATGGTCCAGTCATCATTATAATAAATAGCAGTATTATTATTATTTATTATTATAGCACCATTTATTCCATGGCTCTTTACATGTGAAAAAGGGGGAATACACAGCAAAAACAATTACTAAAATCTTGAACAAAAACGCAACTGCAAATGGTACAGGAGGAGAGAGGACCCTGCCGGCGAGGGCTCACAATCTACGAGGGATGGGTGAGGATATAGTAGGTGAGGGTAGAGCTGGTCGTGCAGCGGTGTGGTAGAGCGTGGGTTACTGCAGGTTGTAGGCTTGTCGGAAGAGGTACAGTAGGTCGTGCAGTATTCAAATAAAGTTGTATGATCTGAATAACGTTAGTTTACTTGTGGCCCGTTGTCCTTGTGCAAAGGCGACAAAATGATGAGCCAAGTACTTGTGCCTACTTCATCCTTATAGCAAATGGAGATCTCAGCAACATGGACTCTCACTTTCATAAATATAAAAAGTGGCAGAATGAGTTATCATAAGTTTACTTTACATTGTGAGTCTTTTTGTTGTTTCTACATTTTTTGTAGAGGAGGATAGTCTATAGGTCTAATTGTGACCTCATACCGTGAAACATTCTGTGACTTGAAATTTTTTTTACATCAGTCCCATGACTGGTTCTATATATACAGTCATGGCCGAAAGTGTTAGCACCCTTGAAATTGTTCCACAAAATAAAGTATTTCTCCCAGAAAGTTATTGCAATTACACATGTTTTGTTATACACATGCTTATTTCCTTTGTGCGTATTGGAACAACACAAAAAAACAGAGAAAAAAAGGCAAATAGGACATAATTTCACACTAAATCCCAAAAATGGTCGAGACAAAATTGTTGCCACCTTTCCAAAAATGTTGGTAAACAGCTTGTTTCAAGCATGTGATGCTCATTCAAACTCACCTGTGGCAAGTAACAGATGTGGGCAATATGAACATCACACCTGAAACCAGATAAAAAGGGGAGAAATTTACTCAATCTTTGCATTGTGTGTCTGTGTGTGTCACACTAAGCATGGAGAACAAAAAGAGAAGAGAACTGTCTGAGGACTTGAGAGCCAAAATTGTTGAAAAACACCAACAATCTCAAGGTTACAAGTCCATCTCCAGAGATCTTGATGTTCCTTTGTCCATGGTGAGCAACATAATCAACCGAGAAAAATTCATGAAAGGTTTCAATGCAGGATAGTCCAGATGGTGGATAAGCAGCCACCATCACGTTCCAAAGAAATTCAAGCTGTCCTGCAGGCTCAGGGTGCTTTAGTGTCAGCACAAACTATCTGTTGACATTTGAATGAAATAAAACGCTATGGCAAGAGACCCAGGAGGATCCCACTGCTGACACAGAGAAATAAAAAAGCTAGATTGCAGTTTGTCAAAATGTACGTGAGTAAGACAAAATTCTTCTGAGAAAGTGTCTTGTGGTCAGATGAGACCAAGACAGAGCTTTTTGGTAAAGCACATCATTCTACTGTTTATCGAAAATGGAATGAGGCCTACAAAGAAAATAACACAGTACAAAATGGTGGAGGTTCAATGATATTTTGGGGTTGTTTTGTTGCCACTGGCACTAGGAGCCTTGACTGTGTGCAAGACATCATGAAATCTGAAGATTACCAAAGAATTTTGGGTTGCAGTGTAATGCCCAGTATCAGAAAGCTGGGTTTGCATCTTAGGTCATAGCTCTCCCAGCAGGACAATGACCCCAAACATACTTCAAGAAGCACCTAGAAATGGATGGAAACAAAGCGCTGGAGAGTTCCAAAGTGGCAATGGGTCTGGGTCTAAATCCCATTGAACACCTGTGAAGAGATCTTAAAACTGCTTTTGGGAGAAGGCACCCTTCAAACTTGAGAGACCTTGAGTAGTTTTCTAAAGAAAAGTGGTCCAAAATTCCAGTTGAGAGGTGTAAGAAGCTATTTATTCAAAAGGGTGTGCAACAAAATATTAAATTGAGGGTGCCAACCATTTTGTGGTTTTGTGGGAAATGATGTCCAATTTGCCTTTTTTCTCATTTTTTTCTGTTGTTCCAATACACACAAAGGAAATAAACATGTATGTATAACAAAACATGTACATTGCAATAATTTTCTGGCAGAAATAACTCATTTTCTGAAACAATTTCAAGGGTGCCAACTCTTTCGGCGATGACTATATGACAATTCTTCCCATTGGTTTAAGTAGTATTTTGTAGTAATTTTGGACTTTCCAAACATCCAACCTATTCTCTCAAGAAATGTCAGTAACAGCACACATAAATCAAAGCAAAATCGTTGATGAGCTTGTCTCCAAAACAGTCAAGACTTCCACTTTAACCATGGTAGAAAAAGGCTTAATGTAGACAAATGCTGCATGGTTTGGACTTTGGAGCAAAGACAAGATCAGCTAAGCTATTGCCAACTTCTTTTGGAGTTTGCATAATTATGTCCATGAGAGGGATCAAGCTCAAGAAATGATGAGCACAAAATGGAAATTCACAAGCATGCTGCTTAGATGCCAAATTTCTTCCAATATATTCTCTAACTCCACGGGCAGAGCATCTGGATGTGAAGTATTGCAGGACCCTACTAATCTGATCTTGGGTTATGTTTATGGAGTGTGCATCAGCATGAGGAATGTAAGCCTACAGAATTCTGCTTCAATTCCTGTACTTTTCCATTGCTTGTTCCTTATGACTAGGGATGAATGAATCCGAACTGTATAGTTTGAGGTCCATACCGGACAACTAGTAGCAAGCTTTTAAGCTGTGGCCACTTCCAGAGCCACCACAGTCATGTCAAGTATTGGCATGGCTGTGATTGGCCGGCACCATCCATGACTCGGCCTGTATAACCGCCAGATCACGGGTGACAACATTGCTTGAGTGAGGGACAGTGTAAAATAAATGATTTAAAAATATTATGTGCCCCCCCCTATTTTTAATAACCAGCCAAGGGAAAGCAGACAGCTGTGAGCTGGTTTTATTATGCTGGGAAAGGCCAATATCCATGGATTCCAGTCTGCTTTGCCTTAACTGGTTATTAAAAAAGGGGGACCCCAGGGAGATTCAGGGAGTTTGGAAGGGAGGACTTTGGACTGAATTGCTGTCCGTATTTCACTAATTCTTTACTTTTCTTTTACTTAACATTCTATCTATTGCAATCCCCATTAGGAAATGAGCTCCATTATTGAAAATTCTATCCAGTGTATGCATTCCTTGAACAGCCGATCGGGGTTTCTTACTGCTGCGCGAGATGTGTGCACGTTGTTCATTTGGAAGCCCAGATACTGGATCTAAATGAGCAGCTGGCAACACTGAGATCCATTGACAACATGGAAAGGAGTCTGCTGCTCACTGAGCAGCAGCTCACTGGGGTAGATGTGGGGGAGGGTGGTAGTCGGGAGCTGCAGGACAGTGAGGCCGCTAGTTGGGTGACAGTTAGAAGGGGGGGTAGAGGGAAGAGTGACAGGGAGGCTAGTCCTGATCTGGCACACCCCAATAAGTTTGCAAAGTTGGCAGATGAGGGGAGTGATGGTACATGGATAGCACTGCTGCAGCAAGGCATGTCCCCTGAAAGCCGGAGGAGTATCAGCTCCAGTAAAGAGGGAAATAGGAGAGTAGGGCAGGCCAGGCAGGTGCTGGTAGTGGGGGACTCAATTATTAGGGGAACAGATAGGGCAATCTGTCACAAAGACAGGGATCGTCGAACAGTGTGCTGCCTACCTGGCGCTCGAGTCCGGCACATCGCTGATTGGGTTGACAGATTACTGGGAGGGGCTGGTGAGGACCCAGCAGTCATGGTGCACATTGGCACAAATGACAAAGTTAAAGGTAGGTGGAAGGTCCTTAAAGATGATTTCAGGGAATTAGGCTGCAAGCTGAAAGCAAGGACCTCCAAGGTGGTATTCTCTGAAATACTTCTGGTACCACGTGCCACGCCAGAGAGGCAACGGGAGATTAGGGAGATAAATAAGTGGCTCAAGAACTGGTGTAGGAAGGAGGGATTTGGGTTCCTGGAGAACTGGGCCGACTTATCAGTTGGCTACAGACTCCACGCTAGGGACCGGCTGCACCTTAATGGGGAGTGTGCAGCTGTGCTGGGGGAGAAAATGGCTAGAAGGTTGGAGGAGTGTTTAAACTAGGGATTGGGGGGGAGGGTATTCAATTTATAGATGGGGAAGATAGTGCAGATAGTGGCCTGGGCACAAGTAAAGAAATTGGGGGTGGGGTTAGAACAGTCAATAAAGTAAGAAGGAATAGAGGTACAGAGAGATACATAAAATGCATGTACACTAATGCCAGAAGCCTCACCAACAAAATGGAGGAATTCGAATTAATTTTGTTGGAAAATAATTATGACATGGTAGGGATATCTGAGACGTGGCTGGACGAGAGCCATGACTGGGCAGTTAATTTACAGGGCTATAGTCTGTTCAGAAATGACCGTACAAACAAGCGAGGGGGGGGGTGTTTATATGTAAAATCATCCTTAAAACCTGTCTTGCGGGAGGATATATGTGAATCTAATGAAAATGTAGAGTCCCTGTGGGTGGAGATAAGGGGAGGGGGAAAAAATAATAAATTACTGATAGGGGTTTATTATAAGTCTCCAAAAATAATGGAAGTAGCGGAGAATATCCTCGTAAAGCAAATAGATGAAGCAGCGACTCAAGGAGAAGTCATTATTATGGGAGACTTCAACTACCCTGAAATAGATTGGGGGACAGAAACATGTACTTCAAGCAAAGGTAATAGGTTTTTGACAACTATGAGAGACAATTACCTTTCACAACTGGTTCAGGACCCAACAAGAAGGGGGGCACTGCTAGACCTAATATTAACCAATAGCCCAGACTGCATATCAAATATACGAGTTGGGGGTCACTTGGGTAATAGTGATCACAAAATAATACGTTTTCATGTGTCCTTTAATAAGATGTGTAGTAGAGGGGTTACAAGGACACTAAACTTTACGAAGGCTAATTTCCAACGGTTGAGAGATGATCTTAGTGCAATAAACTGGGACGATATCCTGAGACATAAAGCTACACAAAGCAAATGGGAGACATTTATTAACATCCTGAATAGGACCTGTGCACAATATATACCCTTTGGGAATAAACATGCTAGAAATAGGAGGAAACCACTATGGCTAAATAGAGCTGTAAGGGGCGCAATAAGTGACAAAAAGAAAGCATTTAGAGAACTAAAGCAAGTAGGTAGTGATGAGGCATTAAATAAATATAGAAAATTAAATAAATTATGTAAAAAACAAATCAAGGCAGCAAAGATTGAGGCAGAGAGAATCATTGCCAGAGAAAGTAAAAATAACCCCAAAATATTCTTTAACTACATAAATAGTAAAAAACTAAAAAATGATAGTGTTGGCCCCCTTAAAAATAGTCTGGGTGAAATGGTGGATGAGGATGAGGAAAAAGCCAATATGCTAAATGATTTTTTTTCAACCGTATTTACACAAGAAAATCGCATGACAGAAAACATGATTAGTGATAACAAAAATTCTCCATTAAATATCACTTGCTTAACCCAGCAGGAAGTACGGCGGCGTCTAAAAATCACTAAAGTTGACAAATACCCGGGCCCGGATGGGATACACCCACGAGTACTGCAGGAATTAAGTAACGTCATAGATAGACCATTATTTTTAATCTTTAAAGATTCCATAATAACAGGGTCTGTACCACAGGACTGGCGTATAGCAAATGTGGTGCCAATATTCAAAAAGGGGACAAAAACTGAACTTGGAAATTATAGGCCGGTAAGCTTAACCTCTATTGTGGGTAAAATCCTGGAGGGTTTCCTAAGAGATGCTATAATAGAGTATCTGAAGAAGAATAACCTCATGACCCAATATCAACATGGGTTTACAAGGGACCGTTCCTGTCAAACTAATCTGATCAGCTTTTATGAGGAGGCAAGTTCTGGACTGGACCAAGGAAATGCAGTGGATGTAGTGTATATGGACTTTTCAAAAGCTTTTGATACGGTTCCACACAAAAAGTTGATACATAAAATGAGAACAATGGGGATAGGGGAAAATATATGTATGTGGGTTAAGAATTGGCTCAGTGATAGGAAACAAAGGGTGGTTATTAATGGAAAACACTCAGATTGGGTCTCAGTTAACAGTGGGGTACCACAGGGGTCAGTATTGGGCCCCCTTCTTTTTAACATATTTATTAATGACCTTGTAGGGGGCATAGAGAGTAATATTTCAATATTTGCAGATGACACTAAACTTTGCAGGGTAATCAATACAGAGGAGGACAATTTTATATTACAGGAGGATCTATGTAAACTAGAAGCTTGGGCTGATAAATGGCAAATGAGCTTTAATGGGGATAAATGTAAGGCAATACACTTGAGCAGAGGAAATAAAATGTATAATTATATGCTTAATTGTAAAACACTGGGCAAAACTGTAACTGAAAAAGACCTGGGTGTATTGGTGGACGACAAGCTCATGTTTAGTGGCCAGTGTCAGGCAGCTGCTGCAAAGGCAAATAAAATAATGGGATGCATTAAAAGAGGCATAGATGCTCATGAGGAGAACATAATTTTACCTCTATACAAGTCATTAGTGCGACCACACTTAGAATACTGTGTACAGTTCTGGTCTCCGGTGTATAAGAAAGACATAGCTGAACTAGAGCGGGTGCAGAGAAGAGCGACAAAGGTTATTAGAGGACTGGGGGGTCTGCAATACCAAGACAGGTTATTACACTTGTAGTTATTTACTGTGGAAAAAAGAAGGCTTAGGGGTGATCTTATTACTATGTACAAGTATATGAGGGGACAGTACAAAGACCTTTCTACTGATCTTTTTACTCTGAGGCCTGAGACGGGGACAAGGGGGCATCTTCTACGTCTGGAGGAAAGAAGGGTTAATCATAATCATAGACGGGGATTCTTTACTGTAAGAGGAGTGAGACTATGGAGCTCTCTGCCGCATGATGTTGTAATGAGTGATTCACTGTTAAAATTTAAGAAGGGCATGGATGCCTTTCTTGAAAAGTATAATATTACAGGTTATAAATACTAAATTCCTTGATAGGGCGTTGATCCAGGGAACTAGTCTGATTGTCGTATGGAGTCGGGAAGGAATTTTTTTCCCCAATGTGGAGCTTAGTGTTTGCCACATGGATTTTTTGCCTTCCTCTGGATCAACATGTTAGGATATGGGTTGAACTAGATGGACTTAGTCTTCCTTCAACCTTAAAAACTATGTTACTATGTTAACTGGTTATTAAAAAAAAGGGGGACCCCATGTAATTTTTTGGGGGGCCCTCCATTTTTAATAACCAGCTAAGGCAAAGCAGACAGCTGGGGGCTGATATTAATAGGCTGGGAAGGTCCATGGATATTGGCCCCTTCCCAGAATAATAAAACCAGCTCACAGCTATCTGTTTTCCCTTTGCTAGTTATTAAAAATAGGGAGTACACCATGTTATTTTTTTCATTTATTTTTTTATTTATTAACAAATACAGTAAACTCCACACGAAAGGCACTCATCCACTTGGACCTCTGCCTCCTGGTTCAGGTTTATAATTTTTAAAAAAAAAATGTATTCTGTTATTTTAAGTAATTTCCCTATCAACATTTGTTTACAGAGCAAATGTTCTGCTCTTATCCCCATTTTTCTTCCATTTTCAGTAATCTAGCCATTACTACAATAATTTTACAGCCATTTTACAGCACCAAATTCGGGTCCTTATTGACTTATATGGTGTTCAGGTCCAGTGTCAAGTTCGGGTAAAGTTCTGGTTCCCAAAGCAAACTTTGGACTAAAGTTCTGCCGAACCCAATGTACCTGAACTTCCACAGGTCCACTCAGCTCTTGTCACCGGTGTGTCAGGTGTCACAGACAGCTCTGGAGCCGGCTGTAGAAGGTCACTGCGCTTGGCATTGCAGATGCCTTCTTGATTCCCTCATCTCTGTAGTATAGTTACATCATTTTTCCTTTAGGACCCAGCAGCTACCTCCACTTTTTGCTGCTGAATGACACCCTTGCTTGGTAGTTAAAAACTCTCAGTTTCTCTGGACAGGCGCTGGTGATAGTTTTATGTACCTCTGTGTTGGCTTGGAGCACTAGCAGTTGGCTAGTTTCTTCTCAGGTGCCCTTGGAGGACAGTTGATGTTATCTCTCTGGTATCTGCTCAAGCTAAGTGTATCCCCTTTGTCTACCTTGTTGTCTTTAGTTTGTAGTGGGGCTTAACTAGTGCTCACCCTGTCCCATCTCTGTCTAGGGCCAAGCTCTAGGGACATTCAGGGCTTAGGTTCCTGCTCGGCGATAGATGGGGAACCTATATAGGGACGGTAGGGTAGGCGCGGTGATATTAGATCTCCCTAGGAGTCTTCACTCCCTCTTTTCCTCGTGTTGCGCTTCCTTCGCCTCTTCCCTTTGTGTTGCACTTAGTCTTTTCCTCACCTTGCGTGACATCCCTACTTATTACCAATCTTCTGCCACACCATAAGGTCCCTTGAAGAGGTTGTAGAGGACCAAGATATTGATGACCTTTGCTAGGATAAGATACCCAGTAAGCCACCAATCAGTTTTTTGGAAGTATTGCAGTGTCAGGAAGTAAATAGTTCATGAAGTCAGGATACCAAACCTTTGTATATTGTGTGGTGGCTGATTTCAGATCCTGATGCTTAACTTAAATTGAAGTTAATAGAATCTTAGCTTCAGTACCTGAGATTGGACACTACTCTGTATACAGAGCTGTAGTGTTCCAGCTCTGTACACTGTGTACATCAGACCACCATGGAACTTGCAAACAACTGATTAGTGGAAGTTCCAGGTGTTAGACCCCAGTGATTTGATATTGATTACCTATTCTAATGATAGATCATCAATATATAAGATCTGGACAATCCCTTTTCTGATTTCTGATTTCAGAGAAAGGCAAGCCTTATGAAGGTAGTAAAATACTAGTACAGCTAGTGAGGCAGTTGTGAACATTGAAAACAGTAAGACAGATTTATTTTCTTTGCTGTTCTAAGTTTCTAGTTAAAGGGAATCTTTCAGTGTTTTTTTGCTATCTCACCTGAAAGCAGTATAAAGTAGGAAAAGAGACCCTGATTCCAATGATTTATCATTTAGTTTACTGAGTGCAGTGGTTGTGGTACGAGTTCTTAGATTCAGCATGTAGCAGAGCTCAGAAAACTGCCCTCGCCTACACCATACTCTCTATATATATTGTCTATTGACAGTGAGCTGCTTATCAGAGGAGGGGGCGTGGTCAGACCAGCTGCACTGTATTCCAGGCTATAATTCCTGATGATAAAACCTTAATTGTAAGGAAACGGGACACAACCTAATGTCACATCCCTAAAATCTGTTTCTCAGCTGCTACCTCATGGCGTCCTCAGATTACATAGCAAAAACCTGCTGAAGGTTTCCCTTCAAGGTCTTCCATTTTTAGTGCACTCATCACATATCAATCTGCAAAAAAAAATGCTTTTTGTGACTTTCTTGACATATTAGGTCTTTCATTTTTAATTGAATGTAAATTTATAGAGTCTAATTGACTTGCTACTTGAGTTTGCATTGGGTACTCGGTACCGCGGGTATCGCGGGTGCTCCAGTGACATACTCGAGTCCTCACCCCACATGTTTCATGGCTGTTACACAAGCAAAAAAGCCATGGAGGGATTGCCTGCCATTCATGATCAATCCCTGCATGTTTTTTTTTTGGGTGTCTAACAACCGTGAAACATGCGGGATGGGGACTCGAGCATGTCACTCGGGCACCCACGATACTTGGTGCATACCCGATGCAAACTCAAGTAGCGAGCACTTGCGCTCAAGACTAATGGCAACATATTCAATATGTTGATGACCTAATGTTATCAAATTCTGTGTTCACTATACCCCTTGATAAAATCCTTGAGGGGTGTAGTTTCCAAAATGGGGTCACTTGTGGGGGGGTTTCCACTGTTTAGGCACATCAGGCGCTTTCCAAACGCGTCCACTCTCAATTCCAGCCAATTTTGCTTTCAAAAAGTCACACAGTGCCCCTTCCCTTCTGAACCCTGCCGTGCGCCCAAACAGTGTTTTTTCCCCACATAAGGGATATCGGCGTACTCAGAAGAAATTGCACAGCAATTTTTGGGGTCCATTTTCTCCTCTTACCCTTGTGAAAATAAAAATTTGGGGCTAAAAGATCATTTTTGGGGAAAAAGTTTGACTGTTTTATTTTCACGGCTCTATGTTATTAACTTCTGTGAAGCACTATTTTGTGTGACACATCTCTCTGATTTAAGGGCATGAAAATTCAAAGCTTGAAAATTGCGATATTTTTTAAATTTCCGCCAAATTTCCAATTTTTTCACAAATAAACACAAGTCATATCGAAGAAATTTTACCACTATCATGAAGTACAATATGTCACGAAAAAACAATCTCAGAATCAGTGGGATCTGTTGAAGCGTTCCAGAGTAATTACCTCATAAAGTGACAGTGGTCAGAATTGTAAAAATTGGCCTGGTCATTAATGTGCAAATAACCTTCGGGGATAAAGGGGTTAAGTAAGATGGACTTCTGCCGCACTGTGGCACAGGTACCATTGTGCCAAATATACAGTTATGCTCAAAAGTTTACATACCCCAGCAGAATTTTTGCTTTCTTCACCTTGTTTCAGAGAATATGAATGATAACAAAAAAACTTTTTCTCCACTCATGGTTTTTGGTTGGGTTAGCCATTTATTGTCAAACAACTGTGTTTTTTCTTTTTAAATCTTAATGACAACCAAAAACATCCAAATGACCCTGATCAAAAGTTCACATACCCTGGTGATTTTGGCCTGATAACATGCACAGAATTTGACACAAATTTGTTTGAATGGCAACTAAAGGTAACATCCTCATCTGTGACCTGTTTGCTTGTAATCAGTGTGTGTGCATAAAAGCTGAGTGAGTTTCTGGGATCCAGACAGACTCTTGCATCCTTCATCCAGCCACTGACGTTTCTGAATTATGAGTCCATGGAGAAAGCAAAAGAATTGTCAACAAATCTATGGGAAAAGGTAGTTGAACTGTATAACGCAGTAAAGGGATACAAAAAGATGTCCAAGGAATTGATAATTCCAGTCAGCAGCGTTCAAACTGTGATTAAGAAATGGAAAATCAGGGGCTCTATAAAAACCAAACCACGGTCAGGCAGACCAACAACAATTTCGGCCACAACTGCCAAGAAAATTGTTCGGGATGCAAAGAAAAACCCACAAATAACATTAGCTAAAATTCAGGACTCTCTGAAAACTAGGGGTGTGGCTGTTTCAAGATGGACAATAAGGAGGCACTTGAAGAAAAATGGGCTGCATGGCCGAGTCGCCAGAAGAAAGCCATTACTGCGCAAATGCCAAACAGCAAAGAGACAAGCCTCAAAACTTCTGGAAAAAGGTAATTTGGAGTGATGAGACCAAAATTGAACTTTTTGACCGCAACCGTAAATGTTACATTTGGAGAGAGGTCAACAAGGCCTATGATGAATGGAATACCATTCCTACTGTAAAGCATGGAGGTGGATCACTGATGTTTTGGGGATGTGTGAGCTACAAAGGCACAGGAAACTTGGTAAAAGTTGAAGGAAAGATGAATGCACGTTATCAGCAAATACTGGAGGAAAATTTGAGCTCATCAGCCCGGAAGTTGGCATGGGACGTACTTGGACGTTCCTACATGACAACGGTCCAAAGCACAAGGCCAAGTCGAACTGTCATTGGCTACAGCAGGACAAAGTGAAGGTTCTGGAGTGGACATCTCAGTCTCCTGACCTCAATACTATTGAGCCACTCTGGGGAGATCTCAAGCATGCAGTTCATGCTAGACAGCGAGGAATTTACAGGAACTGCAGGCTTTTTGCCAAGAAGAATGGGCAGCTTTATCATCTGAGAAAATAAAGAACCTCATCCACAACTACCACAAAAGAGTTCAAGCTGTCATTGATGTTAGAGGGGGCAATACATGCTATTACGAACTGGGGTATGTGAACTTTTGATCAGGGTCATTTTGATGTTTTTGGTTGTCGTTAAGATTTAAAATGAGAAAACATCGTAGTTTGACAATAAATGGCTTCACCCAACCAATAACCATGAGTGGAGAAAAAGGTTTTTTTGTTATCATTCATATTCTCTGAAATAAGGCGAAGAAAGGAAAAATTCTGCCGGGGTATGTAAACTTTAGAGCACAACTGTATCTGGTGCTATGTGCGACATTAACAAATAGAATTTGAACTAATGTAACACAAACTCAGCAAATCTAAAGAATGACACTAATAGTACAGCTCTTACTACGTGCAAGAATGCTGAATAAAAAAGACGGTACGTTTCCAACGTGTTTGACAAAGAAAGACCCAGACCTATAATTGGGTCAAAAGTTTCCTGTTGTTTCTGTATTTGTGAAGCCATAGTAAAACAGGTTGATCATTATTAGATGCTGAAGTCACCTTCGTGTTAGACTCACCAGGTGAGGTGGATCCTCCAAGCCCAAAGTTCGTGTAGGTACATGGGCCACAGGCATTGGTGCAGTAGATAGGAAGGGCACACGGGACATGGACAGCTGAGGGAAAGGAGACCGCATGCAGGAAGGTGGGATGTAGGAAACCGCAGGCAGAAGATGTAAAGGAAACCGCAGGCAGGTGAAAGACGTCAGGAGACCACAGGCATGCGAGAAACGTCTAGAAGACCGCAGGCAGGTGGAAGACATCAGGAGACAGCAGGTGGAAGATGCCAGGAGACCACAGGCAATCGCAAGGCGTCCAGCACACTGTAGACATAAGCTGAGTAGGTCAAGTTGTATAAAGAAAGCCATAGTCTAGCAATACTGAAGCCTTAATAACAAGACACAGGTGTGTGTCTTGGTGAGCTTTATATAAGTCCGAACGGATGGGATCATGCTGGGCCATCTGTAAACCCCGACATGGAGAACAACAGTGTCTAGTGGACGAAGGTGAGGGAAGCAAGGCACAGATCTGGGGCAGGTGTGTAACACTTCATTTACTTTTGATTGGGAAAAGGGATCATCCTATGTTTGCCATTCATACATCTACATGGTATTGCAGCTTGAAGTCTCAACGCTATTACATTTCTAACAACCAAGTGATGTCTCTCTTAGTCCACCAAAGTCTGGGTTGTCCTTCTAGGACAATGTGATTATTTTGTTATTTACAGCTAGGCTGAATATATTTTTATTGGACAATGAATAGTTCACCCAGGGTTTTAAGTAAAAAAAAATATACAATTTTTATCTCCAAATGTACTTCACCAAGGACATTAGGACGTGAAGAAGCACAAGCTCAGATAGCAAATAAACAAATTCAGTACTTTACATTTTTAAGTTTGTAAATTGTTGAATACACTTATTGAAAATGCCATCTACTTTCTTCTAGGTCATTATCCCAATTCTCCTTTAAAGTCATTCCACCTGAAGTATTTCAGAATTTTCACCAAGACATCTTTAAAATGTAAGTGTTTTTACTGGAAAGAGGTATAATTATTCTGTTAAAGTATTGACTTATATTGAATCCGGCTCACGTGTTGAGGAAAGGATTGAGTGAAGAAGCTGTTAGTAACTGTAATGAAACTACAACTATTGATCACTCGCTTAAAACATATAAATTTGTAAGTCATCTTCTTCTCCAATGGTTCATATTTTATGCTTTTCATGGGATTGAGTGTCGTTATCATGTATCACGTCTACAGGAAAACACTAGTCAAAAATGGAAAATTGCTAATATTGTATAATATCTCCCCTATCTGTAGCTTTGTGCTCCCTATATTAATTGATATTTTTATTTATTTTACTCACTTGTATAGCGCCATTAATTTTCACAGCACTTTACAGACATCATCATCACTGTCCCCATTGGGGCTCATAATCTAAATTCCCTATCAGTATGTCTGGAGTTTTGAAGGAAACCGGAGAACCCGGAAGAAACACATACAAACACGGGGAGAACATACAGACTCCTTGCAGATGTTGTCCTTGGTAGGATTTGAACCCAGGGCCCCAGCGCTGCAAGAATGGCTAGGAAAGTGCTAACCACCATGCTGCTCCGTTACAGTATGGTTTCTACCATATAGCAGTTAGTGGCTGTGATCTTCATGATTTACCTTTTTCAAACCATGAAATCTGACTAATTATCTTTTTTTTTAGGGAAAAAGTTTAAAACCCTATATTAAAGGAGAGCTAATTTTATTTTTCCATAAATAAAGCTATTAGTTCATAAGTAACTTTGTAATGTGAAACATTTTCCAAGCCATCAATGTAAACAGTATTGCTGCAAAACATTCATACATTACATGATTATATAGCTTTCCAAGCCATACTTAGATAATTGAAAGTCAAAAACTAGTTCAGCCAACAGATTTCTACTCTGACCTCCCTAAAAAACATGCACTGTAGCCTAAGATTAATCAACTGTGCACTTGTATTTCAATGTGATTAAACAGAAAACTTCTCAAGACATGTCTAAAGTTATAAAACACATCTGCCGTTGACAATTTCTGGGGAAGAAAAAGAAGACTTAAAAATACAAAAGTAATAATTATAATAATAATAATAATAATAATAATAAAACTATACCATATGTTTGTATGAGATTTTTATAAATCTAAATTTGCTTCCATGCAACCTCTGGACATTACATACATTACTCTTATATACTTACATTACTCTGGATGTCACTTGTTGGTGTGGTGCTGGTCTCTGCTCGCTCATTCTCTTCTTACAATGTGCAATGACAGTGCATTTTGTTGCTGGCTCGTCACTTCTGATCATAGCCGGTGAGAGAGCGCATTGTCACTGTGCACTGAGAAGAACAGTGCACAGTGACAAGATCCTACTGAGCATCCGTCGGAATTGACGCTTTCTCAGTAGAGTAGGGATTAGCTCAGCCCCTGAAATGGATGTCATAATAATTACCTGAGTTGCATATGGATTATACTTATCCACATATGCATGCGTTTCGCTGTTGCTTCCTCAAAGGGCGAATATTCCAAGTGCCTATCGACATACCCCACTCTATTGATCTTCTGCATAATTCTGAAACATTTCGTCTCAGAGAAATCCTTCAAATCACAAAGGGGCTATTTGGGTTTTCCACTAACCTGATATTAATGACCTTTGCTTAGGACAAGTCATCATTATTAGATCGGTAGGGGGAGGGGGTTCCAACACCTGGCATTTCTTACAATCAGCTGCTACCAGCAGCAGCAGTGGCCAAAAATAATCATTTGAATAGGAGCTGATATTCAGTACGAGTAGGGGTTACTAAAGAGAATTCGTGTGACATAGGGTTGGTGTACCACTCTATAAACTGTTAACCTCTAGTAACAGCTGATCTATGGTGTCACCAGGTGTAAAACCTCCACTGATCTAATATTAATGACCTATCGAGGGGGTAGATCCTATAATGAGAGCAGAGATGGGGGGGGGGGTCTGTTGCAGCCAGTTATGTTACAGCCAAATTCTGAGACAAGAAGGACGATAGGGACATGACTAAACCACTGAGACTTATCAGTAAAGATTTCTTTATCTGTTTCTCATCTTTTATTATAATGCGACATACAATAAGATCAATATAAAAGAGAAGAGTTAGGGAGACATTGCAGATTTTTTTGTGTACATTTTCTGTGTTTAGCAGAAATGTTTGTGACCATGCATTTAATAAAATGCAATGTGCCGATGCTGTACTTCTATGTGCCTCCAATTCTATATTCTGAAATACCTGGAGGTTTTTCCTCATGAGTATTCATCATCAAGTTGCTTATTATAGAGTAAATAGAAAAAAATAAAGGTGCAGCACTATCAAAGACAATTAAAGTTGGGTGCAAAAACATCCTTCAGGCAAAACTAAACCTCATAATATCCAAAAAAAGGAAAAGGCAGCACTCCATAGTCCAAAAAAGTGATAGTTTATTGACCCATCATGCCAGGGCGACTTTTTCAAGCAGTGATCCCAAACAAAGAATTTATTTTTACGATTTAAAATGTTGAAAATTTTAAATTTAATTTTATTACTGCACATATTTGGTTTATTACTGCAGAGATTGTGTGTTACTGTACACTAAAAAATACTCTGAAAGGAGAAATAGGAACCACAAATTCTACATAACAACTGTTGTCACAGAGAATAGAAGAAGCACATGATAAGTTGTCCCCATTAACTCCT
Source organism: Phyllobates terribilis (assembly GCF_046119375.1). NCBI lineage: Eukaryota > Metazoa > Chordata > Amphibia > Anura > Dendrobatidae > Phyllobates > Phyllobates terribilis. The sequence goes on along the minus strand of NW_027362763.1, from coordinate 730,350,588 downwards.
GCCATGCTGGACTGCAATCTTGTTTTTAAAGAGTTAAATTGATTTACTTTGTTTTAACTTATTACTTCTGTTATTTAATTTACATTTTAATTTAATATTTTCATTTTGCCTCAAAATCCTTCTGATTGTCTCTGAAAACAGACAGTTTTAAAGGTCCATTCCAAACACAGAGCTTGGGCTTTATTATATTATTTATTGACAACACGGTCATTGAGTTTGCCTGGCATATGTGTTGGAAGATTTTCCCAGGATACACATTAGATATTGTGTGAACAAAGCCTGGTTTGTTCACTTCCATATCAGGAGGTCAACAAATGACGTCACTTGTACTGATATCTGCTTAATATACCTGCCTACCAGCCAATGGTGTAACTAGAGTCCAATGGACCCCAGGGCAAAAGTTGGACCTGGACCCCCCTCATGTTGGTCATATATATATACAGTACAGACCAAAAGTTTGGACACACCTTCTCATTTAAAGATTTTTCTGTATTTTCATGACTATGAAAATTGTACATTCACACTGAAGGCATCAAAACTATGAATTAACACATGTGGAATTATATACTTAACAAAAAAGTGTGAAACAACTGAAAATATGTCTTATATTCTAGGTTCTTCAAAGTAGCCACCTTTTGCTTTGATGACTGCTTTGCCCACTCTTGGCATTCTCTTGATGAGCTTCAAGAGGTAGTCCCCAAAAATGGTCTTCCAACAATTTTGAAGGAGTTCCCAGAGTTGCTTAGCACTTGTTGGCCCTTTTGCCTTCACTCTGCGGTCCAGCTCACCCCAAACCATCTCGATTGGGTTCAGGTCTGGTGACTGGAGGCCAGGTCATCTGGCGTAGCACCCCATCACTCTCCTTCTTGGTCAAATAGCCTTTACACAGCCTGGAGGTGTGTTTGGGGTCATTGTCCTGTTGAAAAATAAATGATGGTCCAACTAAACGCAAACCGGATGGAATAGCATGCCGCTGCAAGATGCTGTGGTAGCCATGCTGGTTCAGTATGCCTTCAATTTTGAATAAATCCCCAACAGTGTCACCAGAAAAGCATCCCCACACCATCACACCTCCTCCTCCATGCTTCACGGTGGGAACCAGGCATGTAGAGTCCATCCGTTCATCTTTTCTGCATCGCACAAAGACACGGTGGTTGGAACCAAAGATCTCAAATTTGGACTCATCAGACCAAAGCACAGATTTCCACTGGTCTAATGTCCATTCCTTGTGTTCTTTAGCCCAAACAAGTCTCTTCTGCTTGTTGCCTGTCCTTAGCAGTGGTTTCCTAGCAGCTATTTTACCATGAAGGCCTGCTGCACAAAGTCTCCTCTTATTAGTTGTTGTAGAGATGTGTCTGCTGCTAGAACTCTGTGTGGCATTGACCTGGTCTCTAATCTGAGCTGCTGTTAACCTGCGATTTCTGTGGCTGGTTACTCGGATAAACTTATCCTCAGAAGCAGAGGTGACTCTTGGTCTTCCTTTCCTGGGGCGGTTCTCATGTGAGCTAGTTTCTTTGTAGCGCTTGATGGTTTTTGCAACTGAACTTGGGGACACATTCAAAGTTTGCCAAATTTTTCGCACTGACTGACCTTCATTTCTTAAAGTAATGATGGCCACTCGTTTTTCTTTACTTAGCTGCTATTTTCTGGCCATAATACAAATTCTAACAGTCTATTCAGTAGGACTATCAGCTGTGTATCCACCTGACGCCTACACAACACAACTGATGGTCCCAACCCCATTTATAAGGCAAGAAATCCCACTTATTAAACCTGACAGGGCACACCTGTGAAGCGAAAACCATTTCCGGTGACTACCTCTTGAAGCTCATCAAGAGAATGCCAAGAGTGTGCAAAGCAGTCATCAAAGCAAAAGGTGGCTACTTTGAAGAACCTAGAATATAAGACATATTTTCATGTGTTTCACAATTTTTTGTTAAGTATATAATTCCACATGTGTTAATTCATAGTTTTGATGCCTTTAGTGTGAATGTACAATTTTCATAGTCATGAAAATACAAAAAAATCTTTAAATGAGAAGGTGTGTCCAAACCTTTGGTCTGTACTGTATGTATATATATATATATATATATATATATATATATATATATATATAGTACAGACCAAAAGTTTGGACACACCTTCTCATTTAAAGATTTTTCTGTATTTTCATGACTATGAAAATTGTACATTCACACTGAAGGCATCAAAACTATGAATTAACACATGTGGGATTATATACTTAACAAAAAAGTGTGAAACAACTGAAAATATGTCTTATATTCTAGGTTCTTCAAAGTAGCCACCTTTTGCTTTGATGACTGCTTTGCACACTCTTGGCATTCTCTTGATGAGCTTCAAGAGGTAGTCACCGGAAATGGTTTTCACTTCACAGGTGTGCCCTGACAGGTTTATTAAGAGGGATTTCTTGCCTTATAAATGGGGTTGGGACCATCAGTTGTGTTGTGCAGAAGTCTGGCGGATACACAGCTGATAGTCCTACTGAATAGACTGTTAGAATTTGTATTATGGCAAGAAAAAAGCAGCTAAGTAAAGAAAATCGAGTGGCTATCATTACTTTAAGAAATGAAGGTCAATCAGTGCGAAAAATTTGGAAAACTTTGAATGTGTCCCCAAGTGCAGTTGCAAAAACCATCAAGTGCTACAAAGAAACTGGCTCACATGAGGACCGCCCCAGGAAAGGAAGACCAAGAGTCACCTCTGCTTCTGAGGATAAGTTTATCCGAGTCACCAGCCTCAGAAATCGCAGGTTAACAGCAGCTCAGATTAGAAACCAGGTCAATGCCAGACTGAGTTCTAGCAGCAGACACATCTCTAAATAACTGTTAAGAGGAGACTTTGTGCAGCAGGCCTTCATGGTAAAATAGCTGCTAGGAAACCACTGCTAAGGACAGGCAACAAGCAGAAGAGACTTGTTTGGGCTAAATAACACAAGGAATAGACATTAGACCAGTGGAAATCTGTGCTTTGGTCTGATGAGTCCAAATTGAGATCTTTGGTTCCAACCACCTTGTCTTTGTGCGACGCAGAAATGGTGAACGGATGGACTCTACATGCCTGGTTCCCACCGTGAAGCATGGAGGAGGTGTGATGGTGTGGGGGTGCTTTGCTGGTGACACATTTGGGGATTTATTCAAAATTGAAGGCATACTGAACCAGCATGGCTACCACAGCATCTTGCAGCAGCATGCTATTCCATCCGGTTTGCGTTTAGTGGGACCATCATTTATTTTTCAACAGGACAATGACCCCAAGCACACCTCCAGGCTGTGTAAGGGCTATTTGACCAAGAAGGAGAGTGATGGGGTGCTATGCCAGATGACCTGGCCTCCACAGTCACCAGACTTGAACTCAATCGAGATGGTTTGGGGTGAGCTGGACCGCAGAGTGAAGGCAAAAGGGCCAACAAGTGCTAAGCATCTCTGGGAACTCCTTCAAGATTGTTGGAAGACCATTTCCAGTGACTACCTCTTGAAACTCATCAAGAGAAATCCAAGAGTGTGCACAGCAGTCATCAAAGCAAAAGGTGGCTACTTTGAAGAACCTAGAATATAAGACATATTTTCAGTTGTTTCACACTTTTTTTGTTAAGTATATAATTCCACATGTGTTAATTCATAGTTTTGATGCCTTCAGTGTGAATGTACAATTTTCATAGTCATGAAAATACAGAAAAATCTTTAAATGAGAAGGTGTGTCCAAACTTTTGGTCTGTACTGTATATATATATATATACAGTGCCTACAAGTAGTATTCAACCCCCTGCAGATTTAGCTGGTTTGATAAGATGCAAATAAGTTAGAGCCTTCAAACTGCAAACGAGAGTAGGTTTTATGAATAGAAGCATAAATCTTACAAACCAAAAAGTTATGTTGCTCAGTTGAATTTTATTAAATTTTAAACATAAAAGTGTGGGTCAATTATTATTCAACCCCTATGTTTAATATTTTGTGTAATAACCCTTGTTTGCAATTACAGCTAATAATCGTCTTTTATAAGACCTGATCAGGCCGGCACAGGTCTGTGGAGTTATCTTGGCCCACTCCTCCATGCAGATCTTCTCCAAGTTATCTAGGTTCTTTGGGTGTCTCATGTGGACTTTATTCTTGAGCTCCTTCCACAAGTTTTCAATTGGGTTAAGGTCAGGAGACTGACTAAGCCACTCCAACACCTTGACTTTTTCCCTCTTGAACCAGGCCTTGGTTTTCTTGGCTGTGTGCTTTGGGTCGTTGTCTTGTTGGAAGATGAAATTACGACCCATCTTAAGATCCTTGATGGAGGAGCGGAGGTTCTTGGCCAAAATCTCCAGGTAGGCCGTGCTATCCATCTTCCCATGGATGCGGACCAGATGGCCAGGCCCCTTGGCTGAGAAACAGCCCCACAGCATGATGCTGCCACCACCATGCTTGACTGTAGGGATGGTATTCTTGGGGTCGTATGCAGTGCCATCCAGTCTCCAAACGTCACGTGTGTGGTTGGCACCAAAGATCTCGATCTTGGTCTCATCAGACCATAGAACCTTGAACCAGTCTGTCTCAGAGTCCTCCAAGTGATCATGAGCAAACTGTAGACGAGCCTTGACATGACGCTTTGATAGTAAAGGTACCTTACGGGCTCGTCTGGAACGGAGACCATTGCGGTGGAGTACGCTACTTATGGTATTGACTGAAACCAATGTCCCCACTGCCATGAGATCTTCCCGGAGCTCCTTCCTTGTTGTCCTTGGGTTAGCCTTGACTCTTCGGACAAGCCTGGCCTCGGCACGGGAGGACACTTTCAAAGGCTGTCCAGGCCGTGGAAGGCTAACAGTAGTTCCATAAGCCTTCCACTTACGGATGATGCTCCCAACAGTGGAAACAGGTAGGCCCAACTCCTTGGAAAGGGTTTTGTACCCCTTGCCAGCCTTGTTACCCTCCACGATCTTGTCTCTGATGGCCTTGGAATGCTCCTTTGTCTTTCCCATGTTGACCATGTCTGAGTGCTGTTCACAAGTTTGGGGAGGGTCTTAAATAGTCAGAAAAGGCTGGCAAAAGAGATCTTTAATCCACACATGTGAAGCTCATTATTCTTGGTGCCTGAACTACTTCTTAATACTTTATGGGGACCAAACAGAATTCTTGTGGTTTGAGGGGTTGAATAATAAATGACACTGTGAATTAACTTTTAACGTTTTAAAAAAACAAAAAAAACAAAACCAAAATTTGCTGCAGTGCATTTCCCACTTCCAGGCTGATCTACAGTACAAATGTCACAATGCCAAGTTAATTCCGCATGTGTCAACCAGCTAAATCTGCAGGGTGTTGAATACTACTTGTAGGCACTGTACATCTGAACTAACAGTCCTTCTGAGGACTAATCCAGCTGCATATAATCAGTGTTAGGCAGGCAGGCAGTGTATGTGGCAGACTGCAGAGTATGATACAGCACAAGAGGGTCCATTGAACGTCCTGTCTGCTGCTGCTGTAATAATTACAGATATTTGTAGAAATAGCCCAGATATCAGGGGCCAGGGCAATTTTTTTTTTATCTTAATCCTGGATATTTGCTTAAAAAGCAATCCAGAGTATACCATTTTTCTGCTCCATTTGCTTGTTCTCACTGCAGAATACAGCCAGATCTGTTCCATATTTCAGAGATGAAAATCCAGAAATTTAAACTGAAAGTGGAAAATATTGGCCTCCTTTTCCATTCTGTTACAGTGTGTCGGTCAAGCTATCCACACTCGGTGTCTGTGAAGAATAGTATTAGTAAATTACAGGCCTGCTATTTAAAACTGTGGTTCTCTGTCAGACATATCACCATTAGTGTTGAGCGATACCTTCCGATATCGGGAAATATCGGATCGGATTGGATCGGACCGATACCGAAAAAGTATCAGATATCGCCGATTCCGATACCGGAAACCAATGCAAGTCAATGGGACAGAAATATCGGAATGAAAATAAACCCTTTCTTTCCTTGTAGGTTAATTCTACATGAAGGAAAACAACTAAGAATAATGTAGAATGTATTGGGGGAGGTGGGGGAGACAAAAAAGGCATAGAGGTTTAGCCCAATCAAATGGAATAGCAGGAATTAATATTTTTTTTAAGACGTTCTGAGTTACGGAAATATTGACTATGTTAAGTATTTTTATATTTTGTCAGATATTTATGTTTCACTACTTCCATGCTCTTCACCTTCTTTTTTACTTCTCCCACACTTTCTCCTTCATCATCCTCAGCATCTTTTTCATCCTCTTCTTCTTCACCTTCTTCATCTTCTTCTTCTTCACCTTCTTCGTATTATTCTTTTTTTTTACATTCTTCATACTCTACTTCTTCATCTTCTTCATATTCTTCTTCTTCATCATATTCTTATTTGTGACAGGCATTCCTGTAGTTGTTATCTATAAAAGGTTGGACATTACACCTTTCGTTCTGGCCGTCACAAAAGATTTACAACAGGATTTGTCCGCGTTCAGTTTGGCCTGCAGCAGCAGGTCTTTTCCAGGGGCACCACGAGGAGGAACGGACTCACCCCCATACACTGCTTAGTCATCTTCTGCTTATAATTTAGATATTATCTTTTGCTCTGATTTTTAGTCTTATGCTTAATGTTCTTCCGCTTTTTGTTCTGCAGCTTCTTGTATTTCTGCTTCTAGGTTTTCTGTCTCTTGTTCTTCTGTATCTTGGTGCTTGTCTTCTCTTCTTTGTCCTCTTGGTCAACTTCTTCAGGGTCATCTTCTTGGTCTTCTTCGGGGTGGTCTTCAGGGTCGTCGTCTTCGGGGGTCCTCGTCTTCGGGGTCCTCGTCTTCTTCGGGTTGGTCTTCTGGGTCCTCGTCTTCGGGGTCCTCGTCTTCTTCGGGGTGGTCTTCAGGGTCCTCGTCTTCTTCGGGGTGGTCTTCAGGGTCCTCGTCTTCTTCGGGGTGGTCTTCAGCGTCCTCGTCTTCAGGGTCCTCGTCAGGATCCAGAGTGATTACCAAGAACCATTTCAAAAAGCTTGAACTTGGAAATGTAGCAGAAGGTACAAGAAAGCTGAGGAACTACCGAGAACCAGCTGACGGTACTAGAACCCGGATGGGTAGTAGAAGGTACAAGAGCCAATGGAACTACCGAAGACCAGCTGACGGTACTGGAACTCGGTTACTAAGCAGGAGGTACCTGTGCCAGAAAGCACTACCAAGGACCAGCAGACATTGGTGGAACTTGGATACCGAGAAGGAGGCACCTAATCCAAAGGCACTGCCAAGAACCAGCTGACGGTACTGGAACCCAGATGGGTAGCAGAAGGTACCCATGTAAAAAAAAGTTCAAGGCCGCGAGCCGGCTGCAGTTACCAAAACCAACAGTCCTACAGGGGGTGCTTGTCCTATTGGCACTATGGAACCAACCTTCATTGCCAGATCCCGCAGCCCACATAGGAGTCACCTAAACTGCAGGCACCATAGAGTCGGCTAACCCGACCGCAACACGACAGGACAACGCATTGGAGGCAAAGTGACATTGACACTACCCGGAAACAGCTGGCGTGCTGGAACCAGGCTGGGCAGGAGGGAGTACCCATGCCAAAGTCACTGCCGAGAACCAGCTGACGGTACTGGAACCCGGATGGGTAGTAGAAGGTACAAGAGCAAATGGAACTACCGAGGACCAGCTGACGGTACTGGAGCCCAGATGGGTAGCAGAAGGTACAAGAGCCAATGGAACTGCCGAAGACCAGCTGACGGTACTGGAACTCGGTTACTAAGCAGGAGGTACCTGTGCCAGAAAGCACTACCAAGAACCAGCAGACGTTGGTGGAACTTGGATACCGAGAAGGAGGCACCTAATCCAAAGGCACTGCCGAGAACCAGCTGACGGTACTGGAACCCGGATGGGTAGTAGAAGGTACAAGAGCAAATGGAACTACCGAGAACCAGCTGGCGGTGCTGGAACCCAGGGTAAATACTAAAAACAGAGTGGAGCCAGAGGTGTAATTGGAGCAAGTTTTAAATCAGTAGTACAGTGGATGTGGACAAAGCAGGAGAATTTGCCGGACACACAGCAGGGGAACAGCTGACGTTACTGAACCCCAATAACACTGGAGCAAGCGTTGACTGTGCAGACGGCACTTCTGAGCAGCAACTAGCGGTACTGGAGCCCAGGGTAAATACTAAAAACAGAGGAGCCAGAGGTGTATTTGGAGGAGGTTTTAAATCAGTAGTACAGTGGATGTGGACAGAGCAGGAGAAATTGCCGTCCGCACAGCAGGGGAACAGCTGACGTTACTGAACCCCAATAACACGGCAGCAAGTGTTGACTGTGCAGACGGCACTTCCAAGCGCCAACTGGCGGTGTTGGAGCTCAGGGATAATACTGAAAACAGAGGAGCCAGAGGTGTAATTGGAGCAACTTTAAAATCTGTAGTAGTGAGAATGTGGACAGAGCAGGAGAAATTGCCGTCCGCACAGCAGGGGAACAGCTGACGTTACTGAACCCCAATGACACGGCAGCAAGTGTTGACTGTGCAGACGGCACTTCCGAGAGCCAACTGGCGGTGTTGGAGCTCAGGGATAATACTGAAAACAGAGGAGCCAGAGGTGTAATTGGAGCAACTTTAAAATCTGTAGTAGTGAGAATGTGGACAGAGCAGGATAATTGCCGTCCGCACAGCAGGGGAACAGCTGACGTTACTGAACCCCAATGACACGGCAGCAAGTGTTGACTGTGCAGACGGCACTTCCGAGCGCCAACTGGCGGTGTTGGAGCTCAGGGATAATACTGAAAACAGAGGAGCCAGAGGTGTAATTGGAGCAACTTTAAAATCTGTAGTAGTGAGAATGTGGACAGAGCAGGAGAAATTGCCGTCCGCACAGCAGGGGAACAGCTGACGTTATTGAACCCCAATAACATGGCAGCAAGTGTTGACTGTGCAGACGGCACTTCCGAGCGCCAACTGGCGATGTTGGAGCTCAGGGATAATACTGAAAACAGAGGAGCCAGAGGTGTATTTGGAGGAGGTTTTAAATCAGTAGTACAGTGGATGTGGACAGAGCAGGAGAAATTGCCGTCCGCACAGCAGGGGAACAGCTGACGTTACTGAACCCCAATAACATGGCAGCAAGTGTTGACTGTGCAGACGGCACTTCCGAGCGCCAACTGGCGGTGTTGGAGCTCAGGGATAATACTGAAAACAGAGGAGCCAGAGGTGTATTTGGAGGAGGTTTTAAATCAGTAGTACAGTGGATGTGGACAGAGCAGGAGAAAGTGCCGTCCGCACAGCAGGGGAACAGCTGACGTTACTGAACCCCAATAACACGGCAGCAAGTGTTGACTGTGCAGACGGCACTTCCGAGCGCCAACTGGCGGTGTTGGAGCTCAGGGATAATACTGAAAACAGAGGAGCCAGAGGTGTAATTGGAGCAACTTTAAAATCTGTAGTAGTGAGAATGTGGACAGAGCAGGAGAAATTGCCGTCCGCACAGCCGGGGAACAGCTGACGTTACTGAACCCCAATGACACGGCAGCAAGTGTTGACTGTGCAGACGGCACTTCCGAGCGCCAACTGGCGGTGTTGGAGCTCAGGGATTACAGTTCAGGTGGTAGAAACATGAACAGAACAGGAGACCTGGATACTTTTGCCAACAATTATTTATTCTGGAAGAGGACTGGCAAATTCATGAGAGATCCAGGCCTTGTTCATTTTGAGAAAAGTAAGCCGGTCAACGTTATCGGAGGATAGTCGCATGCGACGGTCTGTTAGTACACCACCTGCGGCACTAAAGACGCGTTCCAATAATACACTAGCAGCAGGGCAAGCTAGCACCTCCAATGCATACTGACTTAGCTCTGGCCATTTATCTAGCTTACAGACCCAAAACTTGAAGGGAGAAGAGCCGTCTGGGAGTACACTAAGAGGGCAAGACATGTAGTCTGTCACCATCTGACGGAAACGTTGCCTCCTGCTGACTGGAGTCGTCTGTGATGGTGTAGACATTTGTGGCGGCGGGGACACAAAACTTTGCCACATTTCGGCCATACTGGTCTTGCCTTGTGCTGAGGCACTGCTTCTGCTCCCTTTTTGTGCAGAGCTTCCTCCACTGCCTCGACGCACTGAGCTGCTTTGTAAAGCACTAGCAGCACTGCTCTCAGTTGGAATGGAGAACATGATGGAATGCACCAGTGCGTCTTGGTACTCCCGCATTTTACGCTCCCGGTTCAACGGTGTTATGAGGCTTTGTAAGTTGTCCCGGTAGCGAGGATCTAGGAGGGTGGACACCCAATAATCAGCCGTGTTGAGAATGTGGGCGATGCGGCGGTCGTTTCTCAGGCACTGCAGCATGAAATCAACCATGTGCTGCAGACTGCCAACTGGCCAAGAAACGCTGTCCCCTGCTTGAGGCGTGATCTCTGCCTGCTCTGCATCACCCCACCCTCGCTCTAGATACTGACTACTAGAGCATTGTGTACCTCCCTCCTCTGGACAGATGTCTTCCTCATCCATTGACTCCTCCTCATCCTCCTCACAAAGTGTCCCCTGCCTAGGCCTTTGTGAGGAACCACGTTGCGCAGACTGTAGAGAAGCAGATGGCATTTGTGACTCCTCATCCTCCACCTCTTCCAAAACCTCGTCCCTTAGTGCTTGCAGTGTGTTTTCAAGCAGGCAGATAAGGGGGATAATCATGCTGACTAGTGCATCATCTGCACTCGCCATCCGCGTGGAATAATCGAAGGCACGCAAAACGTGGCAAATGTCCTTCATAGAGGCCCACTCAGTGGTGGTGAAGTGTGAACGGAGCACACTGCGACTTGTTTGCTCCGGATAGTCCCTCAAAAAACTCTGCACGACCAAGTTGAGCACATGTGCCAGACATGGGATGTGAGTGAGGTTGCCTAGGCCCAGAGCTGCCACCAGATTTCGGCCATTGTCACACACTACCATGCCTGGCTGGAGATTCTCTGGCACAAACCACATGTCGCTCTGCTGCTTGATGGCATTCCAGAGCTCCTGCGCTGTGTGGCTTCGATTCCCCAAAGAAATTAATTTTAATACGGCCTGTTGACGTTTGGCCACGGCTGTGCTCATATTGGTCACCATAACAGGTAACCGTTCACGGGCCGATGTGGAGGTAGACCGTGACGGCTCCTGCAGCCCTGATTCAGAGGAACTGGAGTATGAGGAGGAGTCAATGTGTACAGACTGGATTCCTGCAATCCTTGGAGTTGGCAGAACACGTACAGCGCCACTCTCAAGATCTGTACCCGGCTCCACAACATTTACCCAATGGGCAGTGAGGGAAAGGTATCGTCCCTGTCCATGCTTACTGGTCCACGCATCGGTGGTCAGGTGGACCTTGCTACTGACGGCGTTTTGTAGCGCATGTTTAATTTTTCCCTCCACATGATGTTGCAGGGCAGGGACGGCTTGCCTGATGAAATAAAATCGGCTGGGCACGTTGTATTGTGGGACTGCCAATGCCATAAAGTTACGGAATGTGTCAGTCTCCACCAGCCTGAATGATAGCATTTCAAGGGCCAGTAGTTTAGCAATGCCAGCATTCAGAGCCTGTGCTCGGGGGTGGTTTGCCGAGTATGGGCGCCTTTTCTCCCATGCCTGTGCTAACGATGGCTGTAGACTGGCCTTGGAGTGTGAGGATGACTGGGAAAGTGGTGCTGTGGGTGGAATTACACTGTGTCTCTGTACAACAGTGCCAGAGATTCTTCCATGGCGATCCTGTGAGGCAGCCGAACCAGCTGTGTGTGAGCTGGAGGAAGAGGCTACAACACGAGCTGAAGAGGTGGTAGGTGGCGAGGTAGGTTGGCCTAGGTCTTCAGTGTGTTTTTGTAACTCCACCACGTGCTTGGTCCGCACATGTTTCCACATATTTGTGGTATTGAGGTTGCTGACACTTTTCCCTCTTTTCACCTTCTGATTACACAGCTTGCATTTGACAAAGCAAATGTCATCTGCAACTGTGTCAAAAAAGGACCAGGCACTGCAAGTCTTGGGAGCGCCCGCTTTGGATTTTGGAAGAGCCATGCTCCTAATGGGTGCCGAAGTGGAGGCTACAGGCAACCAAGTCTGCCCCCTCCCTCTCCCTCCTTTTTGGGCTGTTCGGGGAATCTCTTCCTCAGAGCTGCTCCCACCACCTTCCTGTCCCTCACGCCATGATGGGTCAAGGACCTCATCATCTACACCACCCTCTTCAAACAACTGCTTCTCCTGGGTAGTCTCGACAGCACAGTACGCACCAGAAAGTGGCACCTGAGTCTCATCATCAGATGCGTACTGAGGTGTGCTGCTGACCATAGGCACTGGCCCACCCGCCTCTTCAGATTCAGAGAGACAAAACGGTTGCACATCACTGCATACTACCTCTTCTTCAAATTCTCGAATTCTGCTTGGCTGGCCCCCTCTTTCCAAGCCAAGAGATTCAGAGAACAGAAGTAGAGATGGCTCCTGTCCAGGGTTCTCTGACTGCCTGGGCAATTTGGCAGGTGATGAAGAGACAGATGGGTGCTCTTCAGTGCTCAGGACCTGAGAGGATCTGGAACTAATTGAAGTCGATGCGTTAGCTGCCATCCATCCGACAACGGCTTCAATTTGGTCCTCCCGCAGCAGTGGGGTACGGCTAGCTCCTACAAAGCTGCGCATAAAGGACTCTTCCCTGGTAAAACTGGGGGATGCTGAGTCACTGGTGCCCGCAGCAGGCACAGAATCCCCACGTCCTCTCCCTGCAGGCACAGAATCCTCACGTCCTCTCCCTGCAGAAACTCCACGCCCACGCCCACGACCACATGCCTTACTCCCTGCCTTCTTCATCTTGGTAGACTGATAAAGACAGGCAGAAAAGTACTAAGGGCTTAGTGTGCTTATTCCTGAACAGCTGCTAACAGGTATAAGAAACACTAATTTTATAAAGTGTGGACTAGACTTTAATATGAGCTAATGTGGCCTACACAACTGTAAAGTGGAGTGTTTGGTGAACTTTATTTAGGTTTTTTTTGTCACAAAAAGACACTGGATGTGCCTAAAGATGTAATAACGATAGTATCACAAACTTTTTGTAGCTATTACAGTGTAGGAAGGTAACCTACAATGCAATAGATGAGGCTGCAAAAAATAGGCTAATACTAATCTGGCTGGGGCTGCAGGGCCCAATGCTGCAGAAAGGCTCCTCTAACTACTCCTATATAGTGTGTTTGGAACCAATTTAGCTGAATACGGATGGAACCACCACACTAATAGGAGAAATCAGGAAAAATTATGAATTGGCAAAAAAGGACAATGTATGAGGCAGTGACGCACACTGAGTGCACTACAACAAGACGTGGTTGAAGCACCACACACTACAGGGTGAGCTGCACTCACACACCAGACCTTGCAGACAGTGGTGAACAGTACAGATGCAGAGCACTGTGCACTAGCGCTGCAAGACCAAAAAAATTTCTCTATCTACTCCTATATAGTGTGTTTGGAACAAATTTAGCTGAATACGGATGGAACCACCACACTAATAGGAGATATCAGGAAAAATTATGAATTGGCAAAAAAGGACAATGTCTGAGGCAGTGACACACACTGAGTGCACTACAACAAGACGTGGTTGAAGCACACACTACAGGGTGAGCTGCACTCACACACCAGACCTTGCAGACAGTGGTGAACAGTACAGATGCAGAGCACTGTGCACTAGAGCTGCAAGACCAAAAAAATTTCTCTATATACTCCTATATAGTGTGTTTGGAACAAATTTAGCTGAATATGGATGGAACCACCACACTAATAGGAGATATCAGGAAAAATTATGAATTGGCAAAAAAGGACAATGTATGAGGCAGTGACACACACTGAGTGCACTACAACCAGACGGGGTTGAAGCACACACTACAGGGTGAGCTGCACTCACACACAGAGACCTTGCAGAAAGCGGTGAACAGCACAGAGAACTGTGCACTAGCACTGCAAGGCACAGCGATTTATAAAGTAGCTTGGGTAAAGCAGAATAGACCAAATAGGTAGCTAAAACTGTCCCTCAGAACAACAGCGTCCTATCCCTAACTGAATTCACAGCAGAGTGAGCTCAAAATGGCGGCGGCGGCTTTTATAGTGCACCATGACATCATTTCAGCAGCCAATCACAGCCATGCCATTAGTTAAGATGCCTACATGCCTAACAGGATGTGCCCACACTTCTTAGGACCCTCATTGGCTGAATAAAATGAAAATGGCTCATTGCATTATGGGAACTTCCGATTTTGGTATACGATATTGCAAAAGTATCGGAATTAAGTATCGGAATTCCGATACCGCGAATATCGGCCGATACCCGATATTTCAGTATCGGAATGCTCAACACTAATCACCATCTATCTATATAATTGTCTTATCCCATCTGTCTGTCTGTCTTTCTGTCTGTCTGTCTGTCCTGGAAATCCCGGGTCGCTGATTGGTCCGGCCGCGGCCAATCAGCGACGCGGCATTTCAGAAAAACATGGCGGCCGTTAGCGGCTCATGTGCGGCACGGAGGTCAGCGGCGATGCAGCCGGGAGATGCAGCCGGCTGCTCGCAGCATAAGTCCCCCGACTGCAGGCGCCGCTGACCTACATGCGGCTATCGTCGGGAGATCAGCGGCTACGGCCGCTTATCTCCTGAGTACAAGTGTGACGCCCCTCCCCTCCTTTCCCCTCCTCTCACCTCCTCTCCTCTCCCCTCCATCAAGACCCCGGCACCCGGCGTCATACTTACCCCTCCCCTCCCCTCCTCTCTCCTCCCCTCCCCTCTCCTCTTATCCCTCCCCCCGCTCGATCAGGACCCCGGCACCCGGCGTCATACTTACCCCTCCCCGTGCCTGCGCAGCAGCTCCTGTGTCTTCCACTGATGCTCTGTGACGTTTCAGGTCAGAGGGCGCGGTGACGTCTTTACACTGCGCTCTCTCCTGACCGGTCACAGAGCACAGCGTGAAGATGCCGGCTGCGCTCGAGTCCAGAGAAGCAGTGAGGTGAGTATTGGATTTTTTTTTTTTGTATGGGGCCATAGGGGACCGGCATGGGGCATTATGGGGGGATGGGACATCCTGCATGGGGTATTATATAGGGGGGGGTGACATCCTGCATGGGGCATTATATGGAGGGGAGAGGTGACATCCTGCATGGGCCATTATATGGGGGGAGAGGTGACATCCTACATGGGGCATTATATGGGGGAACAAGTGACATCCTGCATGGGGTATTATATAGGGGGGATGTGACTTCCTGCATGGGGTATTATATAGGGGGGATGTGACAACCTGCATGGGGCATTATATGGGGGGAGAGGTGACATCCTGCATGGGCCATTATATGGGGGGAGAGGTGACATCCTTCATGGGGCATTATATGGGGGAGAGGTGACATCCTGCATGGGGTGTTATATAGGGGGGATGTGACAGCCTGCATGGGGCATTATATGGGGGGAGAGGTGACATCCTACATGGGGCATTATATGGGGGAACAAGTGACATCCTGCGTGGGGTATTATATAGGGGGGATGTGACTTCCTGCATGGGGCATTATAAAGGAGGGTCGGGAGACATATGCTAGAATAGTATCATCTATAAGAGTGTTCCAAAATCAGCCATTTCTTCCATTTTCATTTTGTTGCAGTGTGTCGGTAAAGCTATTCACACTAGCTGTTTGTGAAGACTATATTAGTAAATTACAGGCCTGCTATTAAAAACCGTGGTTCTCTGTCAGACGTATCAAATATAACTGTGATTCAAATCCAGCCATTTGTAGTGAACGTGGAAAATGTTGTCCTCCATTTCTGGATTGTAGCAGTGTGTCAGTGTACACCATTTTACAGCTCCATTTGCTTGTTCACAGAATACAGACAGATTTTTTTTGTTTTATCCATATTACTGTATTGTGGAAGCAGAGGAACATTTTTCAATGATCAGACACACGTGATCCATATGACTGCCATAATAATGCAGAAATTTTGTGGAGTGTGCCAAATATTCCACTCCTTTTAAAGTCAGCCACCTGTGTTTTGCTGAACCAATTGACACTTGGACTCTGACAAATACTATTAGGCAACTGTCTGAAACCATGGCCATCACACGTTATCCCATATGACTGCCCTAATAATCCAGCAATTATTGTGAGCGTGTCAAATATTACACTTCATTTAAAGAATTGCAATTGAGGATTCAAACCTATTCTCATTTGGCCGCTGACAAGTAGCATATCTGTGAACAATGTTGTCAGAGTATTACGCCACTTTTGCGGACTAACAAAAAAAAACATAGTAAAAACAAGCTAAAATGGAAAAAATGTTAAGAAACATTCTTTCCAGGGTAATGACTATAAGGCCAAAGGAATCAAAAAATAAAGTTATGGACTGTGGAAGACATTTATGCGACCAGAATGAACACTCATGTGTAGATGGTGATGATATCACCTAGCAGCAGCAACTGTTTCTATTGTAAATGCATCTGACTACGTTATTGATAGGGAATAGAATAGATTTAAAAAAAAAATTTTGCAGTATAAGGCAATAATACTTAGCTGAATTGGTGTAATCCATACTGCGATTCCTCATCCGTAAAAGAATTTCAGAAAAGACAGTTAATATTCTAGAACATAGAATCTATTTGAATTGTCCTTCCCATTATTAAGGAGTGTGTCTCCTATACTGTTATTGCATATGCAACAATTTCAAGGGCTGCCACAAATTAGGACGCACTCAAATACACATTTGAAGAGACGTAAAAAAATATAAAAAAATAAATAAAAACACAGTATGATCTTTCTTTAGTTTAAAAACCAGACTCGCCAATGTAACCTCAATGTAATTACATTGTTCAGCTCCTGCACCTCCTTCTCCGGTTCGGCCTCCATCTCCAAAATTTCCACATCAGTCACAAGCTGGAAGCACTGCAGCACTGCCTTGGCCAAGCGGCAACAGGCTGTGCTGAAGATAATATGCTTAATGCTTAGGTGACAAACCGCCGCAGAGTTGTTGAAAGCTGTAACACAGCAGCCTGATCTGTGGCTCTCACCGCTGAAAATACAGACAGGCATGGTCGTGTGTGACCTGGTGGCGGAGAAATGACAGCCGGAGTAGATACGGTTTCACTCTATAACAGTCCTTTCACCGAGCTAAAGAATATGGCTGTGGTGAAATACAACTCTCACCGAGAAGCAGTGTCAGTGAAAAACATTGGGCCCACCAGAGGATTTGATTTTGAGGGTCCACCATTCTCCCCCGCTCAAGAGCCCCATAGCAGCTGCAAAGTTTGCGCTATCATGAACTCCCCTGATGGAAAAGCCAGGGCCCACCCAAGAATTCTCTGGTGGGCCCGTAAAACCCTGCCAAGAAGTAGCCCTGGCTAAGAAAAGTGTGTGGGAAGGTTCCTGGACACTCTATGGCTGCTTTTTTATGTGGACTAGCTCCATCAATCTATAAAATTGTAATCTATGATCCCTTCACTGGCTCCCCATTGGCCAGTGACTTCAGTTCAAAACTATAACCATGAATGCAAAGCCATCCACAACCTGTCTGCTCCATATATCTGTGACCTAGTCTCCCAGTACATACCAGCACGCAACCTCCGATCCTCACAAGATCTCCTTCTCTACTCGTCTTCTTCCCCCTTTCCACAATCGCATACAACATTTTTCCTGTGCATCCCTTCTACTCTTGAACTGTGTACCCCAACATATCAGACTCTCACCTACTGTTGAAACTTTTAAAAGGAAGCTGAAGACGCACCTCTTCCGACAAGCCTACAACCGGCAGTAACCCTTGCTCCACCATGCCGCTGCACGACCAGCTGTACCCTCACCTACTGTATCCTCACCCATCCCTTATAGACTGTTTGTGCGCCCTCACGGGCAGGGTCCTCTCTGCTCTTGTACCAGTCAGTGACTTCTTTTCACATGTAAAACGCAATGGAATAAATGGTGCTATAATAGCGAATAATAATAATTATACTACTTGTACTCTGGGTCAATTGATGGCACTTTCCTGGTGACTGCCCATAAATTGATGTGTTTTGGCAGCTTTTGGTCCCATTTGAATGTGTTGTGTATACATTTGGTATACGTTTGGTTTTGGCACCCATTGAATCCAATGGCGTTTGGCAATGTTCAGCAAATATTCAACAATTACATTGGCGAATATTGCAAAGGCAGCGATTGTAATCCGAAACGAATATTGAAATATTTGCTTGTCTCTAATCAGAAACACCCTTAAAAAATTATGTGGGTGTTGCATCACGGTCTCCCTGGTGATATGGTGGTGGAGGATAAGGAGAAGGAGGAGGGCGACGTAAAATAGAACAATTCCTGAAGGGTATACCCATGTCTGGGTATGAAGGGGTGCATGGGAATAGACCCCCAAAAAATAACCACTGGATGTGAGTTTATGTTTGATGCTATCATCTGGTGGTGTAGAGAAGTCTGGCCCAATTCAGCCCTTGTTCATTTTTATAAGAATCAGTCTGTCAGCATTTTCAGTTGACAGGCGGATGTGCCTATCAGTGTTATCAGTTTTTAGTGCCGCAGGGGGCATTATAACTATCTCTGACAAAACGCTAGTGGCCAGGATCTCCAAGGCGTAGAAAGACAGTTCATGCCACGTGTGCAGCTTGCATCTTTCAAAACTTTTCCCTCCTTGTAAGAGTACCCCATGTTTCAGGGCCTGGGCACTGGGAGGGTCTGAGAAAACTGTCGCAGACCTTTGACAGCATTCTCCTGCCTCTGCCGCTTCCGGTTTGTGTCTTCCTCGCTTGTACTCCTTGGTTGTCCAATGAACTATCTGACTGTGACTTCTGCCGCCAGCGTTGTCAAATTGGAATTTTTTTTTTGTTATAATTCTTCAACAGAAGCCTGATCTTAATATACCCCAAAATGAACTCCTTCAGTTTCCTCCCTCTACTAACCTAAATATACCTGACTTTGCAATTTCCTTTAGGTGGTGCCACCATTAGTGTTGAGCCACCCCCGTAGTGTTCGAGTTCGGTTCGGTTCGTCGAACACCCGTGTGTTCGCCGAACTGTTCGTCGAACTGTTCGTCGAACACCTTCGAACACCGTTAAAACCAATGGCAGGCAAACAAAAACACATAGAAACACATAGAAAACACATTCAAAGGTGTCCAAAAGCTGACAAACTGCTCAGAAGACACAACTAACACATGGAAAAGTGACAAGTACATATAGTCATGCGAAAAGAAAAGAGGTGGAGGAGTAAAAGGAGGGGGAGACACAGATATAGGCATGTCATGCCCTTCTAAAATCCAAAAAGTGAGAAGCCGAGACGGCCAGTCCGCTCCTGCCCGTGCCACCTCCGTGTCGCCGGGTTTGTGCCAGAGCCGCGGTGAACCCTGACGGCCAGCCCCCCTCTCCCAATACTGGTGCCTGTCCGCTGGTGGGTCGAGAGAGCCCCCCTGTGGTGGAGGCAGCTCTAAGCTTTTTAATTTAAATTGTCCCTCTAATTTGAATGAATACACTTTAAATCCATTTACAAGGATCTATTGGAGGGCAAGTCTCATGCCAGCAGCCGCGTAATTCCAGCTCCAGTAGCGTCCACTAAAGCTGCTGCAGTTAAAAAGCTTTTATAAGGATCGAGCTCGGCTGTCCACCGCAAGGCATCCTAGTGCCAGTCCCAGCCCCTATGCCTTGGGGTGCCTCCTGATGCTCTTCACTAAGTATCCCGTGGTCCCGAAGCATTTCCTTTGAAAAAATTAAGTGTCCAAACTACAGGTGGTGTAGCTTGCTTAACAGCCGGGATAATCCGCTGACTAGCAGACACTGCTACTAGGCACAAAGTATTTCCTGGGCTAGATGCAGTTAAAAATTTGTAAGTAGATACTCTCGTTGGATGCTGAGAAAGCATTCCATAGAGTCTCCTGGCACGCCATATATGATTCTCTTAAAAAGCTTGGGGTAGGGGTCTAGGGGACCCTTTTATAGCCAAAATCACGGCCCTGTATCACAATACGTCACCTAGGCTGAAGATAAATGGAACTGTAGCACCGAGGGCTCGGTTGCTACAGACGTATTGCACCTCACCCAGAGGTGTGATATCTCACTCTCAGATAAGGATGGAGTGTGGATCAGGACCCGACACCTGCAAGCATTACACCACATTGCCGTGGGGCAGGGCGACCAATATGCCCCTGAGATGGGCACGACAGTCCCTGTCCCTGGCTGGAGTGGGGGGAGGGAACACTGAGGAAGGGGAACCCTGCAGTGCAGGAGCAGGGAGGAAGCAGTTCCTGGGTGCATTGAGAAGGGAGTATAAAAGGTGGGCACCATCTTAGTTCAGTGCAGAGAAGTCTGAGCAGAAGTGGCAGGGAGCAGGGGCTCTGCATGAGCTCTGCTCCGGAGGCGGGCCTAGTAACAGAGGCCCAGGCCTGCAAGAGGGAGAAGGAAGGAAGAGGAGCGGAGAAGGCTCCAGGAACGAGGAATGAAGGGATCCCAGGGGTGCGGACGGGCGAGTCGCCACCGCACGCCCGAATCCACCTGCGTGGAGGGGTCAGGCCAAAGGGGGAGACCGGTCCCCGAACTAGTGGAGGCAGGAAACGACCCTCAGCTAGAAACCGGAGGCTCTGACATTTTATGTGGCGCAGCCCCTTGCTCCACCCGCTAGGAAGGCACCACATAGGGTCAGGGAAACTGGCGCCAAGTTTACCAAGAGGAGGCCCGAGGCAGCCGGACAGAAGTGTTGGTAAGAAAGGCCAGACAAAGGACACACAAAGGGGGTCCTGTGAAGCGCTCCAAAGTTATCTGGGAGTTGTCTGAGCCCCTCACCTGGTGAGCACAGTACGACGTGGGCAGCCGTTACCTGCAGACGTGGTCTGGATAATAAGAACTGTGAGTAAAGGCCCTGAACTGCATCACTGACTCCGTGTCGTTACTGCTGCTGCCCTGCACCATCACCCCCATCCTCCACATACACTGCCCTGAGGCTATACTCCTCCCGTGGGGAGTTATGCTACGCTCTGCTGCACCCACAACACCAGCCTTAGCGGTCTGCCCTGTAGCGGCGGTTCACTCTGACCGCAATCCACGGGTGGCGTAGTCGGACATTTAAACATCAAAACCACATAAATAGTTCCGCCACTGGTTTGACCGCCCTGAGCCACGGAACCGGATCGCCGCCACGAAGACTACAACCACCAGCATCCACCAAAATGGGTCCGGCTCCGGGTGTCCCAAGGCCCAGGGGGTGCGTCAGAACATTTTCATCACCTTTCACAATCACCAATGGGACAAGGCAGGGATGTCCTCTGTCCCCTCTCTTATACATCCTAGTGACGGAGCACCTGCTCTCATCAATTCGCCATAACCCCAATATTAGGTGGATTGAGGTGGGAGGCACCGAGTACAAGTGCTCTCTATTTGCTGATGATGTCCTAGTATATATCACTCAATCACATATATCCATCCCTGCTGTTATGGCTGAAATAGATCACTTTGTTACATGGTAAAATTTTAAAATCAATGCAGCGAAGTCTGAGGCCCTCGATGTCTCCCTCCCTAAATCCATATAGGATTCCATCCAGTCCAACTTTCCCTTTGCCTGGCCCTCACAGGGTATCAAATACTTAGGAATTCCTATTCATAGAGACCTCTCCCATCTATGTTATCTTAATTTTGGGCCCTTTATTGAACAATTCC
Source organism: Phyllobates terribilis (assembly GCF_046119375.1). NCBI lineage: Eukaryota > Metazoa > Chordata > Amphibia > Anura > Dendrobatidae > Phyllobates > Phyllobates terribilis. The sequence goes on along the minus strand of NW_027362763.1, from coordinate 730,328,939 downwards.
ATACAGACCACGGTTGGCAAGTTGGAACTGTGAGATTCACTACGTGCACCACTGGTATTTTGTGGAAAAGCACATGTAAGATTCTGCAACAGTCTCTGCTGATACTCCTGCATGCGTGCATCCCTTTCTATGGCAGGAATAATTTCTGCAAATTTACTTTTGTACCGGGGATCTAACAGTGTGGCAACCCAGTAGTCAGGATTATTTCTAATTCTCACAATTCGAGGGTCATGTTGCAGGTAGTGCAGCAAGAAGGCACTCATGTGTGTTGCGCATCCAGGAGCACCAAGTCCCTGTTGTGTTGGTGGCGAGGTAACAATCATGCTTCCTTCCTCTGTCCTCTCCCCCCAACCTCGCACAACAGAAATGTGATCAAGGTCTCCCTCATCTGATGAGTCTTCCATCAGTTCGTCCTCCACTTCTTCCTGGGCTCCTGCACCTTCCTCACTAGTTTGGCTGCTACCATGCGCCCTGGTAAAATCATCTCCCCCACCCTCACATGCCTGCCGCCCTGGTGCTGCCGACCGTCTGGACCTTGCAGATGTTAGCCCTTCCGCATACAACTCCTCCTCCTCTACTTCCTCCACCTCCTCTTGTGCCACCACCTGACTGCGAATTCTGTTTAACATGTGCTCCAGCATGTAAATCACCGGAATAGTCATGCTGATAATGGCATCGTCAGCACTAAACATCTTCGTCGCCATTTCAAAACTGTGCAGAAGGGTGCATAGGTCCCTGATCTGAGACCACTCCTCCAGCGTGATTTGCCCCACCTCTGAATCTCGTTGGCCCAGGCTATACGTCAGAACGTATTGCACCAGGGCTTGTCGGTGCTGCCACAGTCGCTGCAACATGTGCAGAGTTGAATTCCACCGGGTAGGCACATCGCATTTTAGCCAGTGAAGTGGCAGGCCCAACGACTTCTGTAGAGATGTAAGTCGCTGAGCTGCGGGATGCGAATGGCGGAAGTGAGCACACAGCGACCGTGCCCTCTGCAGAAGGCCATCTAGTCTGGGATAGTGGGCTAAAAATTGCTGGACAACCAGGTTCAACACGTGAGCCATACAAGGCACGTGTGTGACATTGCCCCGGCGAAGGGCCGCACCCAGGTTTGCAGCATTGTCGCACACGGCCTTCCCTGGTTTCAGGTCCAGTGGAGACAACCATTCATGAAATTGGTTCTCCAGAGCTGACCACAACTCCTCAGCTGTGTGACTCACATTTCCCAGACATTTCAATGTAAAAACCGCCTGATGACGTTGAGCCCTACTGCCAGCATAGTAAGGAGGTGTGCAGGATCCCTTCTGCGCAGTTAGAAAGCTTGTGGCATGACCAGACAGGCTTTGGGTGCAGGTGGAAGACCGAGAGGAGGTTGAGGAGGCAGAAGCAGTGGAGGAAAAATGACATAAAGAGGATTGACGCACAACTCGTGGGGACGGCAAGACTTGGACAGCAGCCCCTTGTCCTGCTGTCACCATAGTTACCCAGTGCCCAGTCAGCGACATGTAACGCCCCTGTCCATGCCTACTCGTCCAAGTGTCTGTGGTGAAATGCACCCTGTCACACACAGAGTTTCTCAAAGAAGCGGTGATGTTGTGTGCGACATGCTGGTGGAGCGCAGGCACACCTTTCTTTGAGAAGTAGTGCCGACTGGGCATCTGGTACTGGGGCACTGCGACGGACATAAGGTCTCGAAAATCCTCTGTGTCCACCAGGCGGAAAGGCAGCATTTCTGTAGCCAAGAGCTTGCAGATGGTGAAATTCAACCTCTTAGCTTTCTCATGGCTAGGAGGAAATGGTCTTTTACTTGTCCACATCTGAGGGACCGAGGGCTGGCTATTGTGCTTAGACGGGGTTGATAAGGGTGTCCCCGGCAAACTGCCGGTCTGTGAGGAAGATGCAGGCGGACATGTTAGGTTGCCTTGATCCAAAGGTGGTGCTATCGATGTCGGACAGCGCTCAAGACCAGCTGGTGTTACCACCTCCAAAGAAAATGATGACCTGCCAATCACGCTGGCTGTTGCGGGTAAAGAGGTGGCAGGTCTGCGCCCCAAAACAGGTGTGACTGCTGTCCCCCCAGTCACAGAGGATGAAGAGGCCGCGGATGCACAAGATATGGCAGACGGTGGTTGGCCCGGCCGGCTAGACCGCATTGTAGCACACTGAGCTTCCCACTGCAACTTATGCTTCATGTCCATGTGCCGGTTCATGCATGAAGTACTCAAACTATGTATTTTTTGGCCTCTACTTAGCTTTTGCTGACAAATGTTACAGATAACACGAGTTGGGTCATCTTTATCGATCTGAAAAAATGCCCAGGCTATGCAAGGCTTAGCACCCATGCGACCTGAAGAGCCACCACGACTTGTGGTGAGAGGCAGAGTTGTGTTTGAGGATGCAGTTGTTGACGTGCTTCCAGTACTACGTCTCTGTCCAGGAAGGCGCAACCTGACCTCGTCGTCACTAGCATCTTCCTCCACCTCCTCTGCTGACCTCATCTCTTGGCTGACTGTGGGTTGACAGTAAGTGGGATCTCCGACCTCATCATCATCACCCTGTGCGTTATCACACCCGTCGTCCTCAGAGCCAACCTGTTCCTGCCCTGACAAAAAACTAAAGTTGTCGCTCCAATCTGGTATTTGAGTCTTATCATCGTCTTCCTCATTGTCTCCACCAACAGGAGTTACAGTTTGGGAATGAGGGTCTACATTATGGTCAGAACCTTCTGCGTCTGGTCCTGGATCCGACTCATAAAGATTCTGGGCATCAGTGCAGATCATTTCCTCGTCTGGATTCACAGAAGCGCTGGAGTCGACCTCTGATTCCCAGGCTATAGTATGAGTAAACAGCTCTGCAGACTCAACCATCTGTTCTACCTCATACTCAGACGGGTAGCTGGAGATTTGGGAGCTGTGAGGAAGCAAGTGCGATTTGGGTGACACCTTTGAGGACTGGAGTATTTGTGATGTTGAAGTTGATGTGGAGGAGAGCCCACTTAAAGGAGCACTTGATATCCGTTGAAGCACCTGCTGTTTTTGTGCCTCATCTGGAATTTGTAGCGATTGGCGTGGCCGTAAGAAAGGGATCTTATCACATTGTCCGCTAAAAGAAGTAGACATTTTAGTTTGGCTGGAAGATGGTCTTTCTTCTGCACCTACCCCACGTACACAACCTTTTTTCCCCTTCCCAACACGCCTATTCCCCTTTCCACCAGCAGCAGGCCTTTTTCCACTCATTTTGGTGGTTAACTAATTCACAACTCTGGAGTTGTTTGCACAAAAAAACAATGGATGGTAACCGAGCAGAGCTGAGTGGCCAAACTGTGGTATTAGGCCAAAACTATTGGCTGGGTTAGATGCAGAAAAAAATTATTTTTAATTTGCAACCTGATGGAGGTCAGTATAGATGGACTAATAGACCAAGTCCCACACACCGCTAGAAGCCCAAATATTTTTTCAGAGCTAGATGCAGAAAATTTTTTTATTCAATTTGCAACCTGATGGAGGTCAGTATAGATGGACTAATAGACCAAGTCCCACACACTGCTAGAAGCACAAATATTTTTTCAGAGCTAGATGCAGAAAAAAATTATTTTTAATTTGCAACCTGATGGAGGTCAGTATAGATGGACTAATAGACCAAGTCCCACACACCGCTAGAAGCCCAAATATTTTTTCAGAGCTAGATGCAGAAAAAAATTATTTTTAATTTGCAACCTGATGGAGGTCAGTATAGATGGACTAATAGACCAAGTCCCACACACCGCTAGAAGCCCAAATATTTTTTCAGAGCTAGATGCAGAAAAAAATTATATTCAATTTGCAACCTGCTGGAGGTCAGTATAGAAGGACTAATAGAACAAGTCCCACACACTGCTAGAAGCCCAAATATTTTTTCAGAGCTAAATGAAGAAAAAAATTATTTTTAATTTGCAACCTGATGGAGGTCAGTATAGATGGACTAATAGACCAAGTCCCACACACTGCTAGAAGCCCAAATATTTTTTCAGAGCTAGATGCAGAAAAAAATTATTTTTAATTTGCAACCTGATGGAGGTCAGTATAGATGGACTAATAGACCAAGTCCCACACACCGCTAGAAGCCCAAATATTTTTTCAGAGCTAGATGCAGAAAATTTTTTTATTCAATTTGCAACCTGATGGAGGTCAGTATAGATGGACTAATAGACCAAGTCCCACACACTGCTAGAAGCCCAAATATTTTTTCAGAGCTAGATGCAGAAAAAAATTATTTTTAATTTGCAACCTGATGGAGGTCAGTATAGATGGACTAATAGACCAAGTCCCACACACTGCTAGAAGCCCAAATATTTTTTCAGAGCTAGATGCAGAAAAAAATTATTTTTAATTTGCAACCTGATGGAGGTCAGTATAGATGGACTAATAGAACAAGTCCCACACGCTGCTAGAAGCCCAAATATTTTTTCAGAGATAAATGAAGAAAAAAATTATTTTTAATTTGCAACCTGATGGAGGTCAGTATAGATGGACTAATAGACCAAGTCCCACACACTGCTAGAAGCCCAAATATTTTTTCAGAGCTAGATGCAGAAAAAAATTATTTTTAATTTGCAACCTGTTGGAGGTCAGTATAGATGGACTAATAGACCAAGTCCCACACACCGCTAGAAGCCCAAATATTTTTTCAGAGCTAGATGCAGAAAAAAATTATATTCAATTTGCAACCTGCTGGAGGTCAGTATAGAAGGACTAATAGAACAAGTCCCACACACTGCTAGAAGCCCAAATATTTTTTCAGAGCTAAATGAAGAAAAAAATTATTTTTAATTTGCAACCTGATGGAGGTCAGTATAGATGGACTAATAGACCAAGTCCCACACACTGCTAGAAGCCCAAATATTTTTTCAGAGCTAGATGCAGAAAAAAATTATATTCAGTTTGCAACCTGATGGAGGTCAGTATAGATGGACTAATAGAATGATGCTATGCCCAAAAGATTTTACTTCACTAGTTGCAGTAAAAAAATTGGTATTCTATACACAGGTGGTATATCTTGCAACACAGATAGGCTACTCCACTGACTAACACACTCTGCAATAGGCCAAAAAGGATTAGCTTTGCTAGATTCAGCCAAATGCTGTGAAAAAAACTTGCACAGCACTGGCACAGACCTGCCTGGCAAAAACTGATAGGAACTGATGTAACCTAGTCCTGAAAAGGACTCCAATTACAATTAGTCTTTACTCCCACAATCTATCTATTTAAGAGCACAGACCTGCCTGATAAAAGTCGTAGGAAATGCTGTAACCTAGTCCTTAAAAGGACTGCAATCACAACTATTCCCTACTCCCAAGCTATCTGTATATTTGTGCGAAAATTGGCTTGAAATTAACAAGGTATAGCGCACACAGCAACAGCGGTGCCGTCTAACACGCAGCTGCAGCAGTGAGAAAATGGTGGCGACGGGGAAAATGGCTTGGTCTTATAGGGCAAGGACATGTGACATACACTGCCAATCACACATGCCCTTGCTTGTGTGAAAAAAAGCACTTCGCTCCGTGTGTGCGCTGCTGATAGGCTGACAGATTGCACCTCCCCACTGCAAATGCGGGAAAGAGAAAAAAAAATGGAGATCTTCATTGTTCCTGCAGAGATCCATCCCCTGCCCCTCCCCCCGCCCCGCTGTACACTCAAACTGCGTATTAACATTAATTTTCATCATTACTGAGAAAAAATCCAGTTATGATTTTGGTGCACGAACAGTTATCGAACATAACCTCGAACAGCCGAATTTTTCTCAAATTGTTCGTGTTCGCCGACCGGCTCGAACACCGCCCAAAACAGCTCGAATTTGAGATTGGCGAACAGTTCGAGTAGAATAACTCCCACTCGGCACTCCTGTTATCTTGGAGTCATATTTGACACACAACTTTCCTTTATTCAACTTGGAAAATCACTCACTAGCTCATATCACCTGCACCATAAAAACTTCTCCAGAAGTCGACCTTTTCTCACCTTTGATACTGCAAAAACTCTTACTGTCACTCTTATTCACTAGTACAACTCTCTTCTTTTCTAATCGGTCTCCCTCTAAACAAACGGTCTCCTCTCCAATCCCTTCTGAATGCAGCAGCCAGGTTCATATTTCTATCAAGCCGTTTCACCGACGCCTCTACCCTGTGCCAGTCATTGCACGGGTTAGGTTAAACAATCACTACAGAATACAATACAAACTCATCTCTCTCACCCACCAAGTCGTCCACAGTTCTGCACCGGCCTATATCTCTTCCTTCATTTCTGTGTATCACCCCTCCTGTGCCCTCCGTTCTGCAACTGATCTAAGACAGACATCCTCCTTAATCAGAACCTCACATCTCCATCTCCAAGAATTCTCTCGTGCCGTGACAGTTTTCTGTAATGCCCAAAATGCGTACAACGCGATGGTCACACTAAAGGCAGGGGAACATAAAGTTGGCCTTGTGCGCCAGACTGCCAATAGCTAAGACTTCCCTGTTCTCACCAAGAGTATTACTGTCTATGTTCTCTTCCTCCTCCTCCTCATTATCACCCAATCCGCGCTGAGATGAGGCTGGGCTGGGTAGCATCACCCTGTACAGTTCCTTGCTCCGCCTGCAATGCCTCCTCTTTAATTGTGAGCAGCAAGCGTTTCAGTAGACAGAGAAGCGGGATGGTGACGCTAATAATGGTGTCATTGCTGTTCACCATCATGATGGAGTCCTCAAAGTTTTGGAGGAGGGAACAGATGTCAGACATCCATGCCCACTCATCAGCTCTTATGTGCGGAGGCTGACCTGAATGCCGACGGACGTGTTGAAGCTGGTACTTAGAACTGCTCTCTGCTGCTCAAAATCATTCCAAACATCTGTAACGTTGATTTCCAATGCGTAGTCACATCACACACCAGTCGGTAAGCTGGAAGCTGCAAATGCTGCTGAAGCCCTGCCAGTGCGGCAGAAGGTATAGCTGACTTTCTGAAATGGGCACAAATGCAGCATACTTTCACAAGCATATCTGGCAGATCCGTGTTGATTTTGAGAAACTGCAGAACTACTAAGTTGAGCACATGGACCAGGCATGGTACATGTGCAAACTTGCCTAGCTTCAGAGCTGACACCAGGTTCTCTGATACAGCTTTCAACAACTCTGCAACGGTATGCGGTTTGTCACCTAAGCATACAGTCCTGCTTATTGTTATTGCCACACACGAAGTTTAAATAAATAATCTGGAATATGTCCTGAAAAAATTTATCAAGGGATGGAGATGGAGGCTGAAGAGGAGGAGGTGGTGCAGGAACTGTAGAATGTAAGAGTAACCCTGATTGACCAAGGGCACGCAATCCTCTGCGTCAGGAGGACGTGTTCTGTCCCAGGGACCCACTAGGTCCCAGCTTCCACAATATTAACCAGTCCAGAAATGTGGAAGATTGGTGTTGCGGCCTGTGAGTGGGTGGTTGGCTGCCTACTTGCGCTTGTGTAGCTCCCCGAGGGTTCGGCCGCTACAGGGGTATTGCACCTCTGCCAGAGGTGTGGTATTCCACTCCCGGGTAAAGATGGAGTATGGACCAGGGCTCAGTTAGCTGCATACAGCACACTCACCCCATTTCCGAGGGACAGCTCAACGGTACTCCCATTAGACAGAAATGCAGGTACGACAGACCATGTCCCTGGCTGGAGTGGGGAGGGGGGAGGAATACCCAGTGATGTAGGAGCAGATAGGGGTTGGTTCCTGAGCGTAGGTAGGAGCCCATTGGTTGCTGGTCACCTGGGCTCATGGCTAGAGGGAGGTATAAAAGGTGGGCACCATCTTAGGACAGACAGACAGTCTGTGCAGAGAGAGGAGAAGACAGGGAGTAGAGGCTCTGTAGGAGCTCTACTCCAGAGTGGGCCTAGAGAGAGGCCGAGGAGGAGAGTGGAGAGAGAGAGGAGGTGAAGGGGAGCTGGGATTACTTCTCAGCCCAGCTCCACGAGAAAGGAGAAGAAGGAGGAACAGAGAAGGGAAAAGAAGAGAAAGAAACAGAAGGGCTCAGGAACAAGAAGGAAGAAGGGACCCTAAGAACCCATGAGAATACAGGGTGAAGGGTCAGGCAGATTAAGGGTGCCGAATCCCAAGTTGGTGGAGGAGAAACTACCCTCAGCCAAAGACCGGACGTCGTGATCATTTATTGGTGCGACACCTCATCAAACCTGCTAGGAAGGCACCATATAGGGCAGCGGGGAACGGGGCCCGCGCAGTTCCGCGGCAGCTGGACAAAAGTGGGTCACTGGTGAGGCAGGCCAGAGGAAGGATTGAAGGGGGTCCTGAGCCATACTTCTGAGCTGCCTGGGAGTTGACCGAACCCCTCACCTGGTGGACGCAGCACGGCTCGGGCAGTCATTGCCAGCTGAAGTGACTTGGATATTAACCGTGAGTAAAGACCCTGGACTGCAGTACGTTGTCTGTGTGCTTTTTCGCTCCTCCGGCACTACCGGTACTGGGACTCTCACCACCATCACTCCCACCATCCACTACACTGCCCTGGGGCCGCACTCTTCCCGTGGGGAGTCACACCAACCCAGCTGCATACATCATCGGCCCCAGCGGTCTGCCCTGCAGCGGCGGTTCCTAAAAACCGCAATCCAGGGGTGGCGTAGTCGGACATTATCTAAAACATCTAAAAGACTGCCACTGGTCTGACCACCCTGCGCCACGGGACCAGGTCGCCACTACTACCCCCATCGTCTCCCTATTGCCCGGTTCCGAGTGCCCCACGGCCCAGGGGGCGAGTCACTTGCATTCCAAGTAACACAAAGCGAAGGAGATGGATGATCCAACCATCATGAATAATTTGGTCGTTGTCTAGGAGACAGAGCACAATATTAACCCAGTGACATGCGTCAGTGAGATGTACCGTCCCAGGCCACAGTCACTTGTCCACGTGTTTGTGGTTAGGAGGTCCTTTCCACTTAAGTGCACTGGAAAGGGCATGGGTAATTTTCTGGGACTCGAGCTTGTGGAAGGTGTAGACGATACCAGGAGAAATAGTGGCGGCTGGGGACCGAGTATGGACACTCGTCCACCGCCACCATGAGGTTGTGGAAAGCTTCCATCTCCACGAGCCTAAAAGGCAACATTTCAAGTGCAAGCAGTCCAGAAATGTGGTAGTTTAGTATTGCGGCCGGTGGGTGGGTGACTGGCTGCATTCTTGCGCTTGCATTCCAAGATCTGTGGTAGGGACAACTGAACGCTGCAAAAGGACAAGGACGTGGATGGTGATGGTTGCAAGTCTAAAATAACAGGTTCAGGGCAGGAGGCATCTTTGCATGCGCGATGAACAGGGGATTGGCGTGCATACGCAACAGCGGAATAGGCTGTGGTGTCACTCGCAGACACTGTTTCTGGACCTTGGTGTTTGGCACAGCTTGTCAGGTGCTTTGCTGTCATGTGCCTGAGCATGCTGCTGGTGGTGGTCAGGCTGGTAGTTTTGGTGTTCTTGCGGATGCTGGCCTGGCAGATGTTGCAAATGGCCTTTTTGGGGTTAGCTAAACAGTCTTTAAAAAGAACCAGACTCGGGAAGACCTAACAGTTGTACTGGCAACTTCCGTTGTGTTGGTGTTCCGAGGAGCAGTTTCCCGCCTTGTGTCTGTGGCCACAACACTGCTTGTTCTTGCCTGATGTGGTGCTACTCCTCCCTCCCTCTGTGTGCTGCTGTTCTCGCTCTACATGTCTCCTTGCCAGTTTGGGTTAGTGACTTCATCGTCCACCGCTTCGTTTTCCACTTCCGCACCCTGGTCCTCCTCCTGACTTTCTGTCCATTGTGTCTCATCATTGTCCACCTCTTGTGACAGTATTTGCATTTTCCCACCGTGACCTTCAGGTGACCATGGCTCCTCAAATTGCTACATGTGATTTGCTGTTGCCCTGCTTGAAGCTGGCCGGTCGAGAGGCCCAAATTTATCGATGGAAAAGTGAACAGCTCTTGGGGTAACTCTGGACTCTAATCTCTCCTTCAAACCACATATCCAAGCTCTTTCCACTTCCAAGCAGACTGAGCGAGAGGCCAGAATCTATAAATGGAAAGATGAACAAAGCATCTCTTCGAAGTGTCCAAGTGTGGGATCAGTTGTCTCAGGGCACTCGGAATGGTGGGAGGAAGGAGGATCAGGGTGAGGAAGATGCCGACTCCAAGTAGAAAAAATCTCCCGAATCCGCACATTCCTCAACCACAATACTACAACAACACTAGTGCAAGCGCTCATCATCTCCCTTCTCGATGACTGCAACCTCCTGCTCTGTGGTCTACCTTCTAACACTCTCGCATTCTTGCAATCTATCCTAAACTCTGTTGCCCAAGAAATCCACCTATCCCCTCACAATTCCCTGGCCTCTCCTCTCTGTCAATCGCTTCACTGGCTCCCCATTACCCACAGACTCCAGTTCAAAACCCTAACCTTGGAATGCAAAGCTATCCACAATCTGTCTCATCCATACATCTGTGACCTAGTCTCCCGATACTTACCTGCACGCAACCTCCGATCCTCACAAGATCTCCTTCTCTACTCCCTTCTTATCTCCTCTTCCCACAATCGCATACAAGATTTATTTTGTGCATCCCCCCTTCTCTGGAACTCTCTACCCCACCATTTCTGACTCTCGCCTACTGTTGAAACCTTTAAAAGGAAGCTGGAGACCCACCTCTTGCGACATGCGTACAACCTGCAGTAACCCTCACTCCACCATACTGCTGAAAGATCAGCTCTATCCTCAACTACTCTATCCTCACCCTTGCCTTGTAGACTGAGCCCTCGCGGGCAGGGTCCTCTCCTGTACCAGTCGCTGTCACATATTTGTTCAAGATTATTGTAATTGTTTTTGCGATGTATACCCCTTTTTCACATGTAGAGTGCCACGGAATAAATGGCGACAAAGTAATAATAATAATATGATGCAGACTCATATCTACTGAGACTGGACCATGTGGAACACAGGGTGGTGATGGTGGCAAACTGACTGGAAGCTTTATCTGCTATCCACCCAACAACCTTTTCACACTGCTCTGGCTTCAATAGTGGTGTTCCACGGCCCCCTAGAAATTGGGACAGGAAGGTAGTTCGACATAGCGTGGGTGTTTGTTGTGCTCCCTCAGCAGGCACAGTTTCATCTTGCCCATGGCCTCTGCGTGCACTATCACCATCACCATAACGTCCACTTCCCCGTCCCTTGACACACACCTTGCCCATTTTAAATGGAGTTTAAGATTTGTCACGTTGCCAAAAATGTCTGTATTATTACCGCAGTAATATAGGATCACGCCTGATGAGATGACCACAGTTTTAGGCAGTGCCCTGGGGGTCAGAGATGCTTCCAGCCCCAGGGGTCTTCCCCATGGTGTTCCCATGTCACACACAACATGGCCAGATAAGGTTATAAAATGTTAAAATGACATTTCCCGGTGAATGCATTTGTCTTGGTTGAAAGCAATGCAAAAGTGCAAAAATGCATCTAAAACGCTATGTGTGAACATAGCCCAAGGTGTGGAGGAGCATTTTTGTTTTTGTATACTTATTTTGCCTTATAAACAGGTCATTATCCTGGAAAAGATGTTCCTTAACATATTTCCCAGGAAAATCCATTTAGGTTTCGTTTTTGTATGTTTTATTGTGAGTCCGTAAAAGTGGTGTAATACCTCTGACAACGTTGTTGACAGCAGTGACCTGGGAGTCAGAAATGCTTCCAGGGGTCTTCCCCATGCAGTTCCTATGTCATTTGAGCACTGTTCCCATCGATTTGGGCAACTTTTAGGCCCTCTGCAGACCACCGGGGGGAGCCGCTGGAAAAATGCTCGAGTTTCCCATAGACGTATATTCGGCTCATTACTCTGACCGAGCACTCGAGTATTCCAATTTGCTTGACTCGAACAACGAGTACCCGAACATTTTAGTGCTCGCTCATCACTATTCCAGACGTTACAGGAATGTGCATAAGTACGGCCTCCCACTGCCTCAAACGATTGGCACATGCTGCCCCAAGCAGCCTAATGCACCTGAGATAAACCATGACACTACACTTCTCTAAACACTCACTAGGAGGAAATGCCCCCCTTTTATTAACACTAGTTCCCACCAACTAGGCTAGTTCTGTCATTAACTATTTCCTATCTTATAGATTAAATTTATTGTTCTTATCTTATGTCCTATGCTGTTGCTAAACCACTTACTATATAAACCATACATATGTTATCCTTAAGATAGTCCTATGCTTACCTTGAACTATACACTACTCACATTGTATTTTAACACATTGCATGACTTATATGCTGTACATTACCATAACACATTATACAAGATGAACATCACTATTACATGTAAAATAACATGACACTATACACACAGCACGATTGTCTTCAGGGGTAGGAACAGGGTAAAACAGTCCACATCCCTACATTCCTCCCCTCTTTGAACATGGTGGTCTTCGACCATTCTAGAACCTGAAAAACCACACGCAGCCTATAAAATTCAGAACAGTAGTCTATTTTTTCTCAAGGTATAGAGTGTACATTGCCGACGAGCTCACTGACCCCGGAATAAAAGAGCTCAAGTTCTTGCGCATGTAGGACAACGTAACAACTGCCCAGTAGTCATTGGGCACTCACAAAGTCCTCCTCCTGCACAACACTTTAATTAGAGGATAGCAAGTTAACACTTTAATTAGGCAGTCCTCTGGGTTAGAACAGCTGAACCAATGTCCATCCGAGTCCATGTTTCCTGTAAAACAATGGCCCTTAGGTCCACACAACAACAGTTGCCCTACAGTCTATTGCCATAGTCCAGTTTATTTAACCCGGTAGGGATATCGGGTTGTCCATTTGTCTCCATAGGTCTGCATGACCCTGGTTTCACTAGTTTGGAGACCGTGACACAGCATGTCCAAGCTCTTTTGCAACTAAAGGCCCATTAGCCAACACATTAATAGCTCCAACAGTCCAGGAGCACAGTCCATGCAGTCTCTCATCAGTAAGTAAAAGAGTACTGTTTACATAGTCCTGACCTGGCTCGAACACTGGGTCGTCCGTTTCCTCCTCTTCCCCTTTTTGTGTACAACAGTCCCTTTACATTGCACAATGCTGGTGTCAGGCTTGCCTTTGAGAACTGGTTGTAATTTGTAGTATACATATATATATTGATATATAATATGAAATTTATGTAAGAGATAGCCAAGATGATTGTCTATAAAATTATGGTAGTCTCACGTTCAAAGCCGCAGTGGATGGGGAGATATGGAGTCAGAAAGTCAAAAGTTCAAAACCTTGCTACCCTTTTGCTCCCCAGTGTATGTCGCCCATCCTGTTATATATGTTCTCCATTGTGGTATATATATGTTCTCCATCCTAGTATATATAGTAACATAGTAACATAGTGTTTAAGGTTGAATGAAGACTAAGTACATCTAGTTTAACCCATAGCCTAACATGTTGATCCAGAGGAAGGCAAAAAAAAAACATGTGGCAACACTAAGCTCCACATGGGGAGAAAAAAATTCCTTCCTGACCCCATACGGCAATCAGACTAGGTCCCTGGATCAACGCCCTATCAATGAATCTAGTATATATAACCTGTAATATTATACTTTTCAAGAAAGGCATCCATGCCCTTCTTAAATTTTAGTAGTGAATCACTGATTACAACATCATGCGGCAGAGAGTTCCATAGTCTCACTGCTCTTACAGTAAAGAATCCGCGTTTGTGATTATGATTAAACCTTCTTTCCTCCAGATGTAGAAGATGCCCCCTTGTCCCCGTCTCAGGCCTCAGAGTAAAAAGATCAGTAGAAAGGTCTTGTACTGTCCCCTCATATACTTGTACATAGTAATAAGATCACCCCTAAGCCTTCATTTTTCCAAACTAAATAACCCCAAGTGTAATAACCTGTGTTGGTATTGCAGACCCCCCAGTCCTCTAATAACCTTGGTCGCTCTTCTCTGCACCCTCTCTAGTTCAGCTATGTCTTTCTTATACACCGGAGACCAGAATTGTACACAGTATTCTAAGTGTGGTCGCACTAATGACTTGTATAGAGGTAAAATTATGTTCTCCTCATGAGCATCTATGCCTCTTTTAATGCATCCCATTATTGTATTTGCCTTTGCAGCAGCTGCCTGACACTGGCCACTAAACGTGAGCTTGTCGTCCACCAATACACCCAGGTCTTTTTCAGTGACAGTTTTGCGCAATGTTTTAAAATTAAGCATATAATTATACGTTTTATTTCCTCTGCCCAAGTGCATTACCTTACATTTATCCCCATTAAAGCTCATTTCAAATTTATCAGCCTAAGCTTCTAGTTTACATAGATCCTCCTGTAATATAAAATTGTCCTCCTCTGTATTGATTACCCTGCAGAGTTTAGTGTCATCTGCAAATATTGAAATATTACTCTGTATGCCACCTACAAGGTCATTAATAAATATGTTAAAAAGAAGGGGGCCCAATACTGACCCCTGTGGTACCCCACTGTTAACTGAGACCCAGACTGAGTGTGTTCCATTAATAACCACCCTTTGTTTCCTATCATTGAGCCCGTTCTTAACCCACTTACATATATTTTCCCCTATCCCCATTGTTCTCATTTTATGTATCAACCTTTTGTGCGGAACCGTATCAAAAGCTTTTGAAAAGTCCATATACACAACATCCACTGCATTTCCTTGGTCCAGTCCAGAACTTGCCTCCTCATAAAAACTGATCAGATTAGTTTGACAGGAACGGTCCCTCGTAAACCCATGTTGATAGTGGGTCATGAGGTTATTCTTCTTCAGATACTCTAGTATAGCATCTCTTAGGAAACCCTCCAGGATTTTACCCACAGTAGAGGTTAAACTTACTGGCCTATAATTTCCAAGTTCAGTTTTTGTCCACTTTTTGAATATTGGCACCACATTTGCTATACGCCAGTCATGTGGTACAGACCCTGTTATTATGGAATCTTTAAAGATTAAAAATAATGGCCTATCTATGACTTTACCTAATTCCTGCAGTACTCACGGGAGTATCCCATCCGGGCCCGGGGATTTGTCAACTTTAGTGATTTCTAGGCGCCGCCGTACTTCCTGCTGGGTTAAGCAAGTGACATTTAATGGAGAATTTTTGTTATCACTGATCATGTTTTCTGTCATGCGATTTTCTTGTGTAAATACTGTTGAAAAAAAATCATTTAGCATATTGGCTTTTTCCTCATCGTCATCCACCATTTCACCCATACTATTTTTAAGGGGACCAACACTATCATTTTTTAGTTTTTTACTATTTATGTAGTTAAAGAATATTTTGGGGTTATTTTTACTTTCTCTGGCAATGATTCTCTCTGCCTCAATCTTTGCTGCCTTGATTTGTTTTTTACATAATTTATTTAATTTTCTATATTTATTTAATGCCCCATCACTACCTATTTGCTTTAGTTCTCTAAATGCTTTCTTTTTGTTACTTATTGCGCCCCTTACAGCTCTATTTAGCCATAGTGGTTTCCTCCTATTTCTAGCATGTTTATTCCCATAGGGTATATATTGTGCACAGGTCCTATTCAGAATGCTAATAAATGTCTCCCATTTGCTTTGTGTAGTTTTATGTCTCAGGATATCGTCCCAGTTTATTGCACTAAGATCATCTCTCAACCGTTGGAAATTTGCCTTCCTGAAGTTCAGTGTCCTTGTAACCCCTCTACTATACATCTTATTAAAGGATACATGAAAACTTATTATTTTGTGATCACTATAACCCAAGTGCCCCCCAACTCGTATATTTGATATGCGGTCTGGCCTGTTGGCTAATATTAGGTCTAGCAGTGCCCCCCTTCTTGTTGGGTCCTGAACCAGTTGTGAAAGGTAATTGTCTCTCATAGTTGTGAAAAACCTATAACCTTTGCTGGAACTACAGGTTTCTGTTCCCCAATGTATTTCAGGATAGTTAAAGTCCCCCATAATAATGACTTCTCCTTGAGTCGCTGCTTCATCTATTTGCTTTACGAGGATATTCTCCGCTGCTTCCATTATTTTTGGAGACTTATAACAAACCCCTATCAGTAATTTATTATTTTCCCCCGTCCTCTTATCTCCACCCACAGGGACTCTATATTTTCATTAGATTCACATATATTCTAACGCAAGATGGGTTTTAAGGATGATTTTATATATAAACACACACACCCCCCTTGCTTGTTTGTACGGTCATTTCTGAACAGACTATAGCCCTGTAAATTAACTGCCCAGTCATGGCTCTCGTCCAGCCATGTCTCAGATATCCCCACCATGTCGTAATTATTTTCTAACAAATTTAATCCTGGTATACAGTATATGACCCCCATCCTGGGTTCATCCTTGTATATATGAGTCCTCGTCCTGTTATACATGTTCCCCAATCTTGTTACGTATATGACCACAGTCCTGCAATATATGTTTTCCCATCCTGGACCCATTCTGATATATGCAGTCAGAGCTGAAAGTGTTGGCAACCTTGAAATTGTTCCAAAAAATGAATTATTTCTCTCAGAAAATTATTGCAATTACACATTTATTTCCTTTGTGTGTATTGGAACAACACAAAAAAAAAGAGAAAAAAAAGCAAATTGGACATAATTTCACTCTAAATCCCAAAAATGAGCAGACAAAATTGTTGACACCTTTCCAAAATTGTGGTGAAACAACGTTGTTTCAAGCATGTGATGTTTGTTCAAGCTCACTTGTGGCAAGTAACAAGTGTGGGCAATATGAAAATCACACCTGATACCAAATAAAAAGGGGAGAAGGTGACTCTTTTCATTGTGTGTTTGTGTGTGCCATATTAAACATGGAGAACAGAAAAAGGACAAGAAAACTGTCTAAGGACTTGAGAACCAAAATTGTTGAAAAATATCAACAATCTCAAATTTACAAGTCTAACATCATGGGCCGATGTTGATATACAGTACAGACCAAAAGTTTGGACACACCTTCTCATTTAAAGATTTTTCTGCATTTTCATGACTATGAAAATTGTACATTCACACTGAAGGCATCAAAACTATGAATTAACACATGTGGAATTATATACTTAACAAAAAAGTGTGAAACAACTGAAAATATGTCTTATATTCTAGGTTCTTCAAAGTAGCCACCTTTTGCTTTGCTGACTGCTTTGCACACTCTAGGCATTCTCTTGATGAGCTTCAAGAGGTAGTCACCGGAAATGGTTTTCACTTCACAGGTGTGCCCTGTCAGGTTTAATAAGTGTGATTTCTTGCCTTATAAATGGGGTTGGGACCATCAGTTGTGTTGTGCAGAAGCCTGGTGGATACACAGCTGATAGTCCTACTGAATAGACTGTTAGAATTTGTATTATGGCAAGAAAAAAGCAGCTAAGTAAAGAAAAACGAGTGGCCATCATTACTTTAAGAAATGAAGGTCAGTCAGTCCGAAAAATTGGGCAAACTTTGAAAGTGTACCCAAGTGCAGTTGCAAAAACCATCAAGAGCTACAAAGAAACTGGCTCACATGAGGACCGCCCCAGGAAAGGAAGACCAAGAGTCACCTCTGCTTCTGAGGATAAATTTATCCGAGTCACCAGCCTCAGAAATCGCAGGTTAACATCAGCTCAGATTAGAGACCCGGTCAATGCCACACAGAGTTCTAGCAGCAGACAGAGACTTTGTGCAGCAGGCCTTCATGGTAAAATAGCTGCTAGAAAACCACTGCTAAGGACAGGCAACAAGCAGAAGAGACTTGTTTGGGCTAGAGAACACAAGGAATGGACATTAGACCAGTGGAAATCTGTGCTTTGGTCTGATGAGACCAAATTTGAAATCTTTGGTTCCAACCACCGTGTCTTTGTGCGACACAGAAAAGGTGAACAGATGGACTCTAAATGCCTGGTTCCCACCGTGAAGCATGGAGGAGGAGGTGTGATGGTGTGGGGGTGCTTTGCTGGTGACACTGTTGGGGATTTATTCAAAATTGAAGGCATACTGAACAAGCATGGCTACCACAACATCTTGCAGCGGCATGCTATTCCATCCAGTTTGCGTTTAGTTGGACCATCATTTATTTTTCAACAGGACAATGACCCCAAACACACCTCCAGGCTGTGTAAGGGCTATTTGACCAAGAAGGAGAGTGATGGGGTGCTACCCCAGATGACCTGGCCTCCACAGTCACCAGACCTGAACCCAATCGAGATGGTTTGGGGTGAGCTGGACCGCATAGTGAAGGCAAAAGGGCCAACAAGTGCTAAGCATCTCTGGGAACTCCTTCAAGACTGTTGGAAGACCATTTCCGGTGACTACCTCTTGAAGCTCATCAAGAGAATCCTGAGATTGTGCAAAGCAGTCATCAAAGCAAAAGGTGGCTACTTTGAAGAACCTAGAATATAAGACATATTTTCAGTTTTTTCACATGTTTTTGTTAAGTATATATTTCCACATGTGTTAATTCATAGTTTTGATGCCTTCAGTGTGAATGTACAATTTTCATAGTCATGAAAATACAGAAAAATGTTTAAATGAGAAGGTGTGTCCAAACTTTTGGTCTGTACTGTATATGTCCCCTATCTTTGTATATATGTCTCCCATCCTGGTATATATGTCCCCTATTCTGGGCCCATCCTGATATACAGTATATGCCTTCCACTCTGGTATATATATGTGCACTATTCTGGGTTCATCCTGGAATATGTTTCCCATCCTGGTATATATGTCCCCCTTCTTGGTATATATGTCTCCCATCCTTGGTCCATCCTGGTATATATGTTCCCCATCCTGGTATATACAGTGAAGTAAATAAGTATTTGATCCCTTGCTGTTTTTGTAAGTTTGCCCACTGACAAAGACATGAACAGTTTATAATTTTAAGGGTAGGTTAATTTTAACATTGAGAGATAGAATATCTCAAAAAAATCAAGAAAATCACATTGTATAAATTAGAAAAATGTATTTGCATTTTGCAGTGAGAAATAAATATTTGATCCCTCTGGCAAACAACACTTAATACTTGGTGGCAAAACCCTTGTTGGCTAGCACAGCAGTCAGATGTTTTTTGTAGTTGATGATGAGGTTTGTGCACATGTCAGGAGGAATTTTGGTCCACTCTTCTTTGCAGATCATGTCTAAATTATTAAGATTTTGAGGTTGTCACTTGGCAACTTGGAGCTTCAACTCCCTCCATAAGTTTTCTATGTGATTAAGGTCTGGAGACTAACTAGGCCACTCCATGACATTACTGTGCTTCTTTTTGAGTCACTCCTTTGTTGCCTTGGCTGTATGTTTTGGGTCACTGTCTTGCTGGAACACCCAACCATGACCCATCTTCAATGCTCTTACTGAAGGAAGGAGGTTGTTTGCCAAAATCTCACGATATCTTGACCCCATCCATCTTCCCTTCAATACAGTGCACGCGTCATGTCCCCTTTGCAGAAAAGCCCCCCAAGTATAATGTTTCCCCCATCATGCTTCATGGCTGGGATGATGTTTTTAGGGTTGTACTCATCCTTCTTCTTCCTCCAAACACGGCGAATTGAGTTTATGCCAAAGAGCTAAATTTTTTTCTCATCTGACCACAGCGCCATCTCCCAATAACTCACAGAATCATCCAGGTGTTCATTGGCAAACTTCAGACGGCCTGCACATGTTCCTTCTTGAGCAGTGGGGCCTTGCGGGCACTGCAGGATTTTAAACCTTTTAGGCATCATGTGTTATCAATGGTTTTCTTGGTGACTGTGGTCCCAGATGCCTTGAGATCATTAACCAGTTTCCCCTGTGTAGTTTTAGGCTGATCTTTCACCTTCCTCATGATCAAGGATACCCCACGAGGTGAGATTTTGCATAGGATAGATGTCGATTGACAGTCATTTTGTATTTCTTTAATTTTCTTACTATTGCACCAACAGTTGTCTCCTTCTCGCACAGCGTCTTACTTATGGTTTTGTAGCCCATTCCAGCTTTGTGCAGGTGACGCGCCCCCTGGGACATATTCCTTTTTTTTGAGGGGAATACCCGGCACCGGATCAGATGGGGGGTTGTAGTCTCCGAGCGGCTGTGACCCGGTCCCGTGCCCAGGGCGTCAAGCTATGTGTTATGTGGCAGTCCTTACTGATGTTATAAGAGTTCTTTTGTGTCGACTACGCCACCCGTTGTGATGCGGTCACTGTGGCCGCCGCTGCAGCAGGGTCCGCTGAGGCTGATGGTGGAAGTGCAGCTTGGTGGGATAACCCCCAACGGGAGGGGTATAGCCTCAGAGGGGACAGGCGCAGAGGATGGGGGTTGTGGTGGTGCGGTGCAGCCGGCAATGAAGACAGACTCGGGTTGTGCAGTTAAGGGAGTTTACTTACTGCTGATGTTTCGGTCACTCCAGCTGCTAGTGACCACCCGAGCCGTGCTGCGTCCACCAGGTCCTGGATCCGGCCAACCCCCAAACAAGTCCGGAGCGTGGCCCTGAGCTCTCCCTCTGTCCTTTCTTCAGCCGTCCCCACCAGTGATTCACCTAGGTCCAGCTCCCTCGGGCCTTCTTTTGGGACACCCTTGGCCCTGGGTTCCCTGACCCTTCATGTGGTGTGCCTTCAGGGTGAATGTGGTGGGTGACCGTGACAGACACTGCCCAAGGTCTCCGGTCTCTGGCTGGGGAATGTCTTTGCCCCCACCAGCTTGGGTTCCGGTACCCTCTTGCTGACTCCTCACCCGATGCTCTAATTTGGGTTCTTGGGTCCCTTCAGTCTTCCCCCTCTGGGTCTTTCTCTTTCTTTCTCCTCTCTCTCTCTCCAGGGCTGCTGTTTCCTTCTCTCTCCTCTCCAACTGACTTGTTCTCAGCGTCTGACCCTGATCTAAGTTGGTGCCCTCCTTATATATCCCTCTATGTGTGAGCTCAGGTGACCAGCACCCAATGAGCTCCTATCACTACCCAGACTGCTCCCCCTATCTGCCCCTACACTACATGGGATGTACCACCCCCCTCCCACTCCAGCCAGGAACAGGCTCGGTTGTACCTGCACATTTCCAAGTGGGAGTACCGTCGGCCTGCTCCTCTGGAATGGGATGTATGTAGTGCATGCAGTCTATCTGAGCTCAGTTCCACACTCCTTCCTTACCCGGGAGTGGAATATCACACCTCTGGGTTGAGGTGCAATACCCCTGTAGCAGCCGAATCCTCAGGGTGCTACATTCCCCCCTGGTAAATCACAGCACGTCCTCGGGCTGTAAAGATATAAAACACCAAAACATACAAAATTTTTATATGAACATATAAAACATATAAACATTATATATAACTTTTCATATAAAACATTCTCGTAGACTTCTCTGGTCTCTGGTTCCTCCTCCGGACACTGCGCAACGTGTGTCCGGGAAAAGTGCGACAGTCTCTTAGAAAAATCTGGTTTTCTTTAAAACCGGTAGGGGGCGCTTTAGGAAGCGCAACTATATACAGGGGTAGTGGCCGCTCTCAGTCCTCGGCCAGGTAGAGGGAAGGGAATGGCTGCTCACAGTCCTCAGCCTGTAGGATGAAGGGGTTAACGGGTAAAACAGTTCACTGGTCCCAACGGGGACTATTTTAGCAGCAGCAACAGTTTCAGTTTCTATATACCCCGATTGGGTAACTATTTACAACACTTCTCGGCCGCACTCAACGGCGTCTTCCTCCTGCTCTTTGCTTATAGCTGGTTGTTACTTCAGACCCGTCCGGGTCCTCTGGCTCCTCCTCCCCGTACCGCAACTCCTCCTCCGTCAAGCGGTGTACG
Source organism: Phyllobates terribilis (assembly GCF_046119375.1). Classification (NCBI taxonomy): domain Eukaryota; kingdom Metazoa; phylum Chordata; class Amphibia; order Anura; family Dendrobatidae; genus Phyllobates; species Phyllobates terribilis. The sequence continues at coordinate 730,307,211 of NW_027362763.1, read as the reverse complement.
TGGAGGGCGTAAGGTCCTTTGGCACACTTGTGCCGGGTGAAAGTGACCTCGTCTCCGACGTAGAGGTCACGGCCTTTGTGACCTTCCGGCAGGTGGGACTCGACGTCTCTGCGGGTCACAAAAACGTCACCACGGTTGTTACGGTCCCGAATAAAGCCCCACCCATGCTGTGGGTTGAACTTTATCACTGTCCCGATGGTGCGGGGACAATGCGCTGCACGGGGGTTCCTCCTAGTCCGGCTCTTCTGCTCCGCGCTCTGGATTTGGGCCTGTTGTTCTCTGACCCGCCTCTCCTCCCGTTCTCTCTTAAACTCTGCCAGCTGTTGACGGCAACACTCTGTACGTTCAGCTGCGGCTGCCCGAGTTTCTCCGGTGAACCCCATCAAATCTTCTCCCGTGGGGTCCCACACGAATTGGGCTTCTGCTAGAGGAGGCGAGACCCGAGCCACGGGCTTCGGAGCCGGGATTAGGGGCTCACACAAGGGCCCTAGTCTTTGCTGCCGCTCCAGCTCAGGGTACCCTTCGGGCCAGATGAAGGGCCGCCCGTCCGGCCATGTGAGCTGGCCGAAGAGGTCCTCCCCCAGGTGTGGCACCCTAGGTATTGCGGGCGCGGGCGCGATGGTGGTGGCGCCCAGGTTGCCCAGGCCTTGCGGCCAGGCCTGGGGCACCTGGAAGGTGAAGGGCACCGTTAGGACGGCGGCGCCCTGGGCTACCTGGCCTTGCGGCCAGGCCGGAGGCTCCGCGGAGGTAGGGGGCGCTGTTGGCGATGCGGCGCCCGGGGGTACTAGGCCTTGCGACCAGGCTGGTGGTACTTCCTGCTTTGTCACGCTCCGGGTCGGGGCGCGTGACGTCACAGGGGTCGCTGCGGCGGCTTCCGGTCGGGGCCTAGTCCATGGCGGTGACCTGGCGGCTACGGGCACAGCAGGGGGACTTTCGGGCTCTGCGACGGGGAGCTGGGGCAGGTAAGCGGTGTCACGGCTTGGGGTATAGGCGTCCCCTTTACCTGCCTCCATGCGTTCGGCTCCCTCCTCGGCGCCGTCTCCGGCCTTGGGTCCTCCTGCGCCATCCTCAGAGGCGGTCTGCTTCCTCTTCCAGGGTAGCGTGCTCCGCTGACTGGTCTCTGCGTGCTGGGTCATCTCCCGACTCCACTCCGCCAGTATCTCGCGCTGTACCCGGGCCATCCTCCTTGCGAGGCCCTCCAGGGCAGTTTGTGCACACTCCCGGTCTCGGGGGAGCTGCGCTAGGATCTCCGCTAGACCTAGCGGGGTTGTGGACTCTAGCAGGCTCCTGACCATCGGGTTGGTGCTGCTCTGCTCGGCTTCCGGCAGGCTCCTGGCCAGCGGGCCGGTGCTGCTCTGCCCTCCTTCCTCGGTCTCTAGCAGACTCCTGGCCAGCGGGCCGGTGCTGTTCTGCTTTTTCTCCATATCCGGGTAAGCTTCTCCGCTACTCCTTTCCAGGCTTCCTGCCTCCGGGTGCGCTCGCTCCAGACTGCTCCAAGCGACACCCATCTTTTCTCTTCTCTTTCGTCTCCTCCCACTTCGAGGGCGGTCCCGGGGCAACTCGGTGACTGTCAGCTCCAGGGGGAGTTCTTTCACGCTGACAGACACCTCCAGCATCACAGTCTCCGTTGGTGGGGGCGGTTTCCACTTTTGGCGCCATTTTCTGTCCCGGCCCACGATGGGATGTGGCCTCTTGCCCTCCTTTGGCACGCCCATAATGGCGTCCGCTGCTCTTCCAAGGCGGGAAATCTGCGGTTTTGGCGGGAAGCGTCGCCCAGTGGCGGGAAACTCTGCAGATGGCGGGAACAAGCTGGAAATGGCGGACAATCGGCGGGAAACGACTGGTGATGGAGTCCGATGGCGTGGACCCACCGGAACCGGCAGGAGTCTTCTTTCTGAGGTAAACTTGCACTTTTCTTCAGGCACGCAGTACCCGGTTGTTGTGGGCACGTAATCCTGCCGACTACGCCAAAGTTGACGCGCCCCCTGGGACATATTCCTTTTTTTTGAGGGGAATACCCGGCACCGGATCAGATGGGGGGTTGTAGTCTCCGAGCGGCTGTGACCCGGTCCCGTGCCCAGGGCGTCAAGCTATGTGTTATGTGGCAGTCCTTACTGATGTTATAAGAGTTCTTTTGTGTCGACTACGCCACCCGTTGTGATGCGGTCACTGTGGCCGCCGCTGCAGCAGGGTCCGCTGAGGCTGATGGTGGAAGTGCAGCTTGGTGGGATAACCCCCAACGGGAGGGGTATAGCCTCAGAGGGGACAGGCGCAGAGGATGGGGGTTGTGGTGGTGCGGTGCAGCCGGCAATGAAGACAGACTCGGGTTGTGCAGTTAAGGGAGTTTACTTACTGCTGATGTTTCGGTCACTCCAGCTGCTAGTGACCACCCGAGCCGTGCTGCGTCCACCAGGTCCTGGATCCGGCCAACCCCCAAACAAGTCCGGAGCGTGGCCCTGAGCTCTCCCTCTGTCCTTTCTTCAGCCGTCCCCACCAGTGATTCACCTAGGTCCAGCTCCCTCGGGCCTTCTTTTGGGACACCCTTGGCCCTGGGTTCCCTGACCCTTCATGTGGTGTGCCTTCAGGGTGAATGTGGTGGGTGACCGTGACAGACACTGCCCACGGTCTCCGGTCTCTGGCTGGGGAATGTCTTTGCCCCCACCAGCTTGGGTTCCGGTACCCTCTTGCTGACTCCTCACCCGATGCTCTAATTTGGGTTCTTGGGTCCCTTCAGTCTTCCCCCTCTGGGTCTTTCTCTTTCTTTCTCCTCTCTCTCTCTCCAGGGCTGCTGTTTCCTTCTCTCTCCTCTCCAACTGACTTGTTCTCAGCGTCTGACCCTGATCTAAGTTGGTGCCCTCCTTATATATCCCTCTATGTGTGAGCTCAGGTGACCAGCACCCAATGAGCTCCTATCACTACCCAGACTGCTCCCCCTATCTGCCCCTACACTACATGGGATGTACCACCCCCCTCCCACTCCAGCCAGGAACAGGCTCGGTTGTACCTGCACATTTCCAAGTGGGAGTACCGTCGGCCTGCTCCTCTGGAATGGGATGTATGTAGTGCATGCAGTCTATCTGAGCTCAGTTCCACACTCCTTCCTTACCCGGGAGTGGAATATCACACCTCTGGGTTGAGGTGCAATACCCCTGTAGCAGCCGAATCCTCAGGGTGCTACACAGGTCTATGATCTTGTCCCTGACATCCTCAAAAAGCTCTTTGGTGTTGCCCATGTTGTAGAGGTTAGACTAATTAATTGAGTGTGTGGACAGGAGTGTTTTATACAGGTGACTATGTAAGACAGCTGTCTTTAATGCAGGTAACGAGTTGATTAGGAGCATCTAACTGGTCTGTAGGAGCCAGAACTCATAATGGTTTGTAGGGGATCAAATGCTTTTTTCTCACTGCAAAATGCAAATAAATTTATCTAATTTATACAATGTGATTTCCTTGATTTTTTGGGGGGGATATTCTATCTCTCAATGTTAAAATTAACCTACCCTTAAAATTATAGCCTGTTCATGTCTTTGTCAGTGGGCAAACTTGCAAAAACAGCAAGGGATCAAATACTTGTTTTCTTCACTGTATGTCTCCCACCCTGGTATATATGAACAGCATCCTGGGACCATCCTGGTATATATGTTCCCCATCCTGGTTTATATGTTCCCCATACTGGTATATGTGTCCCCCATCCAGGTAAATCTGACCCCATCCTGGCCCTATCTTGGTATATATGTTCCCCATCCTGGTATATATGTTCCCCATCCTGATATATATGTCCGCCATCTTGGTATATATGACCCCAATCATGGACCCCTTCCTGGTACAGTGCATTGTGAAAGTATTTGGCCACCTTGAACTTTTCTACCTTTTGCCACATTTCTGGCTTCAAACATAAAGATATAAAATTCTAATTTTGGGGGGCAGAATCAACAACAACTGGGACACAATCGTGAAGTGGAACGAAATTTATTGGATATTTTAAACTTTTTTAACAAATTAAAAACTGAAAAGTGGGGCGTGCAATATTATTCGGCCCCCTTGAGTTAATACTTTGTAGCGCCACCTTTTGCTGCGATTACAGCTGCAAGTCGCTTGGTGTATGTCTCTATCAGTTTTGCACATCGTGAGGCTGAAATTCTTGCCCATTCTTGAGCTCATTGAGGTTGGATGGAGGGCGTTTGTGCACAGAAGTTTTCAGCTCCTTCCACAGATTCTCGATTGAATTCAGGTCTGGACTTTGACTGGGCCATTCTAACACCTGTATACGTTTATTTTTGAACCATTCCATTGTAGATTTTGCTTTATGTTTGGAATCATTGTCTTGTTGGAAGATAAATCTCTGTCCCAGTCTCAGGTCTTTTGCAGACTCCAACAGGTTTTCTTCCAGAATGGTCCTGTATTTGGCTCCGTCCATTTTCCTTTCAATTTTAACCATCTTCACTGTCCCTGCTGAAGAAAGCAGGTCCAAACCATGATGCTGCCACCACCATGTTTGACAGTGGGGATGGTGTTTTGAGGGTGATGAGCTGTGTTGCTTTTACGCCAAACATATCATTTTGCATTGTGGCCAAAAAGTTTGATTTTGGTTTCATCTGACCAGAGCACCTTATTCCACATGTTTGGTGTGTCTCCCAGGTGGCTTGTGGCAAACTTCAAACGAGACTTTTTATGGATAGCTTTGAGAAATGGCTTTCTTCTTTCCATTCTTCCATAAAGGCCAGATTTGTGCAGTGTAAGACTGATTGTTGTCCTATGGACAGACTCTCCCACCTCAGCTGTAGGTCTCTGCAGTTCATCCAGAGTGATCATGGGCCTTTTGGCTGCATCTCTGATCAGTCTTCTCCTTGTTCGAGATGAAAGTTTAGAGGGATGGCTGGGTCTTGGTAGATTTGCAGTGGTCTGATACTCCTTCCATTTCAATATGATCGCTTGCACAGTGCTCCTTGAGATGTTTAAAACTTGGGAAATCTTTTTGTATCCAAATCTGGTGTAACAGGCCAGATTAACCCCCCGCCCAGAATATACCCGGGGTTAAAGTGGCCTAGGCCAGATTATACCCCGGGTATATTCTGGCCTAGGCCAAACTATACCCCGGGGTATAAATTGGCCTACGCCAGATTATACCCCTCTGGGCCAGAATATACCCCGAGTATATTATGGCCTAGGCCAAACTATACCCCGAGGTATAAATTGGCCTAGGCCAGATTATACCCCTCCCGGTCAGAATATACCCCAGCTGCTGTAGATCAGATTTTTCACGCTTTTGAGAACCATTGAGTGATATACTTAATAATGGGCCCCAGTCAGTGCACAGGGGCCCCAGGCATATGGGTCCCTAGGGCGGACTCAGTGGACAGTGGAATATGGGTCCCTGGGGATGAGCTCTGTGGACAGAGAAAGGATCTTTCATCATACCCGGATTTCCCCTTGAGTAGAGTGTACACGGCGTAGGCGTCTCAGGGTGCACACACTGAACAGTGCGATACATCCCTGGGGATGTGTCCAGGGGACAGAGAAAGGATCCTTCATCATACCCGGATTTCCCTTCGAGCACAGTGTAAGCGGCTGAGGGGTCCCAGGGTGCGATCACTGAACAGTGTGATACGTACCTGGGGATGAGTTCAGGGGACAGTAAGAGGAAGAACCCAACAAATTCTACTACTTCATCACACCTGGTTTTCCAGTTGAGCTAGGTGTGGGGCAGCTGAGGGGAATGGTGTGCTGGATCTACTGTTTCGTCACAACGATACTTTGGGAGTCCTCACTTTAGAAATGTGCGGCTGAGGGGGCTGGGCAACTCCTTGTCAGAACCAGTTTTCCCATTAAACTGAGATTATGCCACTGAGGACAATGGAGCTGCCCTACATCGGGAGCAGAGCTCGTAATGGCTGCATCTTTAAACAATCAGATTCGGCAAATGTCACTAATGATTTTGATAATGATTTAATGATGGAGGAATGGATGAGGCTCCTGAGTCCAATTTTGATTCCTTTTAGTGAAGGGGAACAATTGAAGAAAGTAATCTCATGTCCCTTACAAATAAGTGCAACTTTTTTAATATTAAATCCACACAATGTTTAATGTTTGTATTGGGATAAAGAAATGTGACCATTAAAAGTAAAATCAAGTGCTAATAAAAGTGCAATGTCCCCTAACGAAGGACTGGACGAGATGTCACTAACGCCTTCATGGTTCTTTTCCTTTTATAGGCTTAGTTCTATTTAATTGCAATCTCCAGATCTGATAAATTCTAATTCATGGCGGCTTATAATGTTGATGTTATAAGTATATTGTTTCTTTTCTTTATATCTATTCTTCAATTCTTACCAGGCAGCAGTAAGCGTAGTATATTACAGCAAGGCTGTGGAAACAAATCTTTCCCTGTGGACTAGGTACATAATACTGGGTTTATAAAGTCTGAGATTAGGTACATTTATGTTGTATAGTATCTTTGCCCCCCTCCCCTTTATTATGGTGTATTTCCCATACAGGTATCTCTGGGGTCACCTCTTTATTATGGCGTATTTTCCATACAGGAATTTCTGGGGTCGCCCTTTATTATTGTGTATTTCCCATACAGGAATTTCTGGGTTCCCCATTATTATGCTGTATTTCGCATGCAGCTTCTCTGGGGTTCACCTTTCATTATGGTGAATGTCAGCATTTCCTATTACAGAATTGTGGTGGTCAAGTCCATTTAAGGTGTCAAATGACCTCTTAGTGGTGGTTTAGGAGTCAGGTGGAAGTGGTAGGAAGTTATGATGGACTAATCTGATCTAATAAAGTATGTAAAATCTCATGGTGGTGAACAGGCTCGGCTATGGGGGGGCATCCTGAAGGATGTGGTTTGGTAATGACGCGCCCCTGGGCCTGTGTCGCGCTGCGTTGCGCACGCGGGAGCTTACCCGGAGCCGGATCTCTTGAGGTTTGTAGTCCCGTGGCGGTGACCCGGTCCGTGCCCAGGGAGTCAAACTGAGCGGCGATGTAACAGCGGTAGATGCAGGACGACTACGCCACCCGTTGAATGCAGCTATGGAGCTGCCGCTGCAGGACAGTCCGCTGAGGCCGGTGGATGGATGGTGCAGCGTAGATGGTATAACCCCCAACGGGAGGGGTATGGCCTCAGGGCAGCAGATGTGGATGATGGGGGTAGCAGGAACCACTCAGAGACGGTGCGGTGTAATTCAGGGTCTTTACTGGTAACAACGATAGACCCTCCCGGAGTACTTGCTAGTGAACGGGGCCTGGTCAGTCCTTGAGCAGATGGGATCTCCCCTGGCCAGGCGGAGTTGTAGGCCTCCCAAACTGACTGTACTCTTCTGGCTACCTTGCTAGAAGCGGATATAAGTAGCCCACGTCCCTGAGTGTACCGTGTGGTGCTCACTCGTATGGCCGGTGACTCGGGGCCTTCTAATGGCTTCCGCTCCACGATGGCGGTGCTGGTCCCACGCGTGTGACCGTGCCTTCGGGTTTCTGGGCCTGAGGACCTGAAATCCTCTGCTGCTGGGTAAGAGTTAGTCCCCACAGCCTCGGACGCCGGGTCCGGTAAGAAAGCTTCTCAGTCAGGGCGAGCTCTGCAGCTGCCAGCCCCTGACTCGTAGTAGTATTGCTTCTGCTGTTTCTTGTCTCTACTCTCCTTGACTGCTAACCCTGCTTCAGCCCCGGGTTTATATAGGGGAAGTTCTTCCCCTCCCAAGACTGGGCAGGAGGTGTGGCATGCACAGGATCCCTGACCAAAGGACCTCCCACCTGCTCTCAGACATAACATTACATTACTGTGGAAACCAGACCCCTGGGGTGCCACATTCCCCCCTAGTAAAATTTAGTACTCCGGGACTAAACACATTTTAGAAAAACATAACAAGATATAACAATAACAATACAATAAGAAACACATAAAGGTGGTCACGGCATGTCCGTAACCGGGTGCAGTCTTTGAAGAAAGCAAGGTGTCCATTTCACCAAAACAGGGAGACGTAACCAGGTAGGGGTCTGTCCTACCCCGAGTCCTTAACAGTCTCTAGTCCATCCTGGGTTACGCTCCAACTATGTACAAGGATTCCCGGTAAATCCACCAAGGATTCCTAAAAATAACTGGAAACACAAAATTATACACAAGCAACAATACACAGATAAACATAAATAAAACAATTTATACACTTCAAATCCTCCAGCGTGCGGGTAACTGGCCTCTAGTGGCCCTAGTGGACCTACGGAGCTGACTGTCTGGCCCTGAACTACAGGGTGTAGGAGCTGTCAAGGGTAAACTGGGCAGCTGTCTACCGGCTCTTTGTCTCACTAGGGGTACGGCAGGCTCACTATAAGCAGAGGGTTGATCCTCCTGTTCTGCTTGTGTGGAGTCTTCTGCCTCCTGGACCGGCTGTTCTTCCAGCTCTACCTGTTGCTCCGTAGGTGCTTGGGATGCTGGTTGGAGGAAGGTGAGTACGGGTACCACAACTGCACCATTGACTTGAGTCCAAGACCGAGGGAAGTCCCCGAGCACAGTACTAACCATATCTTCCCTTTCCTCTACGGGTCGATGGTCTTCTTGTTCCTCTTCAGGGTTCCTCAGTTGTTCGGGACACTTCTTCAGGTGGTCCCGGGATACAATGGCTGTGGTTTCCCCTCCGTCTTTACTGATGGTACAAACCTTCGGGTTCTCGTGGCTTGAGGGCAGTACGGTGTACGGGTCCTTCTCCCACTGGTCGTCCAACTTGTGGAGCCGTCTCTTCCTCTTCATGACCTGCTCTCCGGGTACCAGGGGAACAGCGGGAGCATACTGGTTGTAAGTTTTCTCTTGTCTTTCCCTAGCCTGACAGAGACTTCGCTCCACGCTCTCCTGTACTCTCCGGTACTGCTGCTGCCTCTCTGTGTCCCAGTCTGTTTCTGGTGAAGTGTCCTCGGGTGTCAGGACTCCCATTTCCAGGTCAACAGGTAACTTACCAGGTCTTGCCCTCATTAGGTAAGCCGGGGTACAGTTGGTGGAACCTACCGGGATGTGGTTGTATAGGTCCACCAGATCGGGCAACTTCTCAGGCCACAGACTGCGTTCTTCCAGGGGCAACGTTTTTAGAAGATCCATTACCACCTGGTTCATTTTCTCACAAAGTCCATTAGTTTGCGGATGGTAGGGTGTCGTCCTTATCTTCCGGCAGCCATACAGATTGCAGAATTCCTGGAAGACCTCCGCTTCAAAGGCAGGTCCCTGGTCCGTCAGCACTTGGTCCGGGTACCCGTGTGGACGGCAAAAGTGCTGCTGGAAGGCTCTAGCTGCTGTTTGAGCCGTTAAGTCCTTGACGGGGACGACAACCAGAAACCGGGAGTAATGATCCACGATGGTTAACGCGTAGACGTAGCCACTTCTGCTTAGGGTCAGTTTTACATGATCCAAGGCTACCAGTTCCAACGGTTGCCGGGTGACGATGGACTGCAGGGGAGTCTTCTGGCTGGCACGGTCCTTCCTTCTCAGGTTGCACGGGCCACAGTCTCTGCACCACTTCTCGATGGTTCCCCTCATGCCTACCCAGTGGAACCGCTCGCGCAGCAGGAACTCCAGCTTCTTCCACCCGAAGTGTCCAGCTCCGTCGTGGTATGCCTCCATCACCATGGCTGCGTCTCTTCGTGGCACCACTACTTGCCAGAGTAATTCATGCGTCCGGGAGTTAACCATTCTGCGGCACAACTTCCCTTTGTAAAGGAACAGTCGACTCTTCTCTGCCCATAGTTGTTTGGCTTCCTCCGGAGCGTCTGGTTCAAGGCGAGCCTCCGGCCGAGTCAGCATCTCCTTCACCAGTCGGACGGCAGGGTCGCTGTCTTGCGTTTCCGCCCAGTTGTAGTGGGGTAAGGGGTTCAACGTAGCAGCCTGCTTACTCCTTACCCGGTGGGAATACTGGATAGTCCCATGACGGTGGAACGCAGGGAGTTCAACTTCTTCCAGTCCCTCCGGATCTTCTCCTCCGTCCGGCAGGTTGGGCATCCTGGACAGGGCGTCCGCGTTGGTATTGGAGCGTCCTGCCCGGTATTTGATTGTGAACTCGTAGTTGGACAGACGGGCCATCCACCTCTGCTCCAGGGCACCGAGTCTTGCCGTGTCCAGGTGTGTCAACGGGTTGTTATCCGTGTACACGGTGAACCGGGAAGAAGCGAGGTAATGCTTAAAGCGCTCGGTGACTGCCCATACTACGGCCAGGAACTCTAGCTTAAATGAGCTGTAATTCTCGGGGTTCCTTTCGGTGGGTCGCAGTTTTCGGCTGGCGTAGGCGATTACCCGTTCCTTCCCCTGCTGGATCTGGGACAGTACGGCTCCTAGCCCGATGTTACTGGCGTCGGTGTAGAGGATAAAGGGCTGGCTATAATCCGGGTACGCCAGGATTTCGTCCCCCGTGAGGGCCATCTTCAGCTGGCGGAAGGACTCTTCTTCCAGCTCCTCCCATTTGAAGGGCGGCTTCTGGTTCTTGGCCTTCCGGGACTGGCCTATCAGGAGGTCCTGCATAGGTGCTGCCTTTTTGGTGAAACCGGGAATAAACCTTCGGTAGTAGCCTACCAACCCGAGGAACTGCCGCACTTCTTTTACACTGGAGGGGCTTGGCCATTCCTTAATTGCGGTGATCTTATCAGGGTCGGGAGCCACTCCGTCAGCGCTCACCACGTGTCCCAGGTACTGCACCTTTGGTTTCAGGAGGTGACACTTGGAGGGTTTCACCTTTAGGCCGTAACTTGCCAGAGCTTCGAACACTTCCGCCAGGTGTTTCAGGTGGTCCTCATACGTCTTGGAATATACGATGACATCGTCCAGGTACAACAGGACCGTCTCGAAGTTTCTGTGGCCCAGACAACACTCCATTAGTCGTTGGAAGGTTCCCGGTGCGTTGCAGAGTCCGAACGGCATGCAGGTGAACTCGCTAAGTCCCATCGGGGTGGTGAATGCGGTCTTCTCCCGGTCCGCCTCTGCTACAGGAACCTGCCAGTACCTGCTAGTGAGATCCAAGGTAGAGAAGAAGTTAGCAGATCTTAAAGCAGCCAATGACTCCTCTATCCTTGGTAAGGGGTACGCATCCTTGTGTGTGATACGATTGATTTTCCGGTAATCTACACACATCCTCATGGTGTTGTCTTTCTTTCGGACTAAGACTAGTGGAGCTGCCCAGGGGCTACAGCTATCCCTGATCACCCCAGCCTCCTTCATGTCTCTAAGCATCCCCTTGGCGTGTTGGTAGTGGGCAGGGGGTACGGGTCGATACCTCTCTTTTATAGGAGGATGGTCTCCCGTTGGGATGTGGTGTTCTACCCCCTTGACTCGCCCGAAGTCTAACGGGTGTTTACTGAACACTCTCTCGTACTCCTGAACCACCTGATAGACTCCTTGTTTCTGGTGTGCGGGAGTGGAGTCAGTACCCAGATGTAGTTGCTGACACCAGTCCTCCATGTTTTTCTTAGAGCCGTTACCTTCCTCCGGGTGAGATGGAGGCAAGGGTTCCACAGATTGTATAGAATTTTGGTTAATGGTATATAATTTGGCTAGCGTGGCATACCGGGGCAGGTACACTTCCCTCTCCCCGATATTTATTATGCGAACGGGCACCCTCCCATGGCGTACATCAACCACCCCCCGTGCTGTCAAAATGGTGGGCCTACTGTCCGAGTAAACTGGTTCTACCATTGCCTGGTAATCTCTACCTCTCAGACCAATAGCTGCCCGGCACCAAATCATCATTTCACTTTTTGGGGGCATGGCAATAGGAAAAGGGTCACACATTCTTATGCTACCAATCTCACCGCCGGAGAGTTCCACCTGTTGCCGTCGCATCAGTGCCCGGATCTCTTTCTGGAGCACCCGCTGCTCGCCGGAGCTGGCGTTCTTGGCAACCTGCTGTAAAAGGAAAATCACCTCTGCAAGACAATTTTCAATTACATTAGTTCCTAGAGTTATTTTTGGGTGACTCTCATGTTTGTCAATATCTACAATGATCAGTCCCTGTGCTGCCAGTTCGACTCTACCGATTTTGATGGTCACCTCTTTAAATCCGATCTGTGGCACGGGCTGGCCATTGCTGGCGATGATACTCAAGTCGTCGTCAGGGTAGCGGGTAATATCCGAGTCATTCCAGTACTGCTTAAAGAGCACGTACGGGATGGTGGTGACCTGTGACCCGGTGTCCAGTAGGGCACTCATGGGAATGCCATCCAGTACCACAGGCAAGACTGGACGTCCTCCCACATATCTGTCGCGCCAGTTCGATGGGCCTGGTGATCTTTTTCCTGGGGGTTGGCCCTCTACCCCAGGTTGTGCCCGTTTAAAGAACAGTACCTTGCCATATGTCCAGGTTGACTGCAGCGGCGGCAGATGGGTCGTCCGTCCTCGCTGTATCGGTCACTGGGTCTTCCTCTGGCCGGTGGGGTCCTCCTTGGTCGACGCCACGGGATGTCCCCCGGTCCGGATGCCAGCTGGATCTTCCCTGGGGTGGAAGCCTGTAAAGACTGCACAGTTCGGGTTAGCGCAGCAACGCTCTTAGCTAGCTCTTGGACCTGATGGTGTAGGTCTGGAGCCGGGTCATTGTCCAAAGCCTGCGCATGAGCTCCCACAGGCCCTGCCGACAAGGGCGCCGCCTCCTGGTGGTAAGTGATAGCAGGGCGCTTGTGGGTCACAACGCCACCCGGTGCCGGTTCTCGGAGCACCCGGATGGCTCTGTCCTTGAACTGTGCAAAGCCCAGATGGGGATCCTGTAAGGCCATTGCCCGCAACTGGGTTCGGTGGGTATTACAATACAGTCCCTCTATAAACTGTTCGGTCAACAGCCTGTCCTCGTTTCCCACTCCATCAGGGTCGGTCTGCTTAATGGCCCTCAGGGCCTCTTGTAGGTTTAGTGCATAGTCCCTTATACTCTCATGCGCTCGCTGCTTGCACCCGTAGAATCTAAGCTTAATCTCGGCTGAGGTGCGGGTATCAAAGGTGTCCTTCAGCCGGGTTAGTATCCCTGCGACAGTCTTCCTCCCAGGTGGCCAGGATTTTACTTCCCTTTTGGCTGCCCCGGTTAGTTGGGCCACCAGGATGCTCACTTTTTGCTCTTCTGTGAGGGGGTACACCTGGAAGAGGCTATCCAGCTTTTCTCTAAAGTCATGCAGGGTATGTGACTCCCCTGAGTACTGGGGTAGCCAAGCTGCTCCCGGGATATAGGGCATGGTGAAGGGCATAACTGCAGCAGCGGTAGCGCTGGCGGGGGTTGAGGCAGTGAAGCTCTCCTCCGTATCCGACATCTTCCTCCCCCTTAGTGGACCGTGGCCTACCTTGCGATGATCCTCTTCCGTAGGCCGCGGCTCCGCAGTGGATCGTCAGGGTTGAGGACCTTCCGTCGCGCTCCTGTGACGTCGGCGTCTGCTGGGCTCCTTCCAGGACCTTACGCAACGTCCGGACGTGAGGCGGGGCTTCAGTTCTCGCGCGCTTTCGGAGTCCACGCCCCTCTTCTTCCCGCGCGGCGTCCTCAAGATGGCGTCCAATGGCGGGAAAACTCCACGGATGGCGGGAAGAAGGCAGAAGATGGCGCCGGATGGCGGGAAACTTCACTGATGGCGGGAAGAAGGCTGAAGATGGCGCCGGATGGCGGGAATCTTCACCACAGGTAAGTTTGAAAAGTCTCTTTTTCAGGCACGCAGTACCCGGTGGTTGCGGGCACGAAATCCTGCCGACTACGCCAAAGTTGACGCGCCCCCTGGGCCAGTGTTGTTTGGGGGATACCCGGAGCCGGATCAGATGGGGGTTGTAGTCTCCGAGTGGCGGTGACCCGGTCCGTGCCCAGGGTGTCAAGCTCAGTGTGTGGCAGTCCTACAGATGTTACTGGATGTTCTTTAGTGTCGACTACGCCACCCGTTGATTTGCGGTCACTACGGCCGCCGCTGCAGCAGGGTCCGCTGAGGCTGGTGGTGTGTGTGCAGCTCAGGTAGTATAACCCTCAACGGGAGGGGTATAGCCTCAGGGGGGAGCAGATGTGGATGATGGGGGTAGCAGGAACCACTCAGAGACGGTGCGGTGTAATTCAGGGTCTTTACTGGTAACAACGATAGACCCTCCCGGAGTACTTGCTAGTGAACGGGGCCTGGTCAGTCCTTGAGCAGATGGGATCTCCCCTGGCCAGGCGGAGTTGTAGGCCTCCCAAACTGACTGTACCCTTCTGGCTACCTTGCTAGAAGCGGATATAAGTAGCCCACGTCCCTGAGTGTACCGTGTGGTGCTCACCCGTATGGCCGGTGACTCGGGGCCTTCTAATGGCTTCCGCTCCACGATGGCGGTGCTGGTCCCACGCGTGTGACCGTGCCTTCGGGTTTCTGGGCCTGAGGACCTGAAATCCCCTGCCGGTCGGCTTCTGCTGCTGGGTAAGAGTTAGTCCCCACAGCCTCGGACGCCGGGTCCGGTAAGAAAGCTTCTCAGTCAGGGCGAGCTCTGCAGCTGCCAGCTCCTGACTCGTAGTAGTATTGCTTCTGCTGTTTCTTGTCTCTACTCTCCTTGACTGCTAACCCTGCTTCAGCCCCGGGTTTATATAGGGGTTCTTCCCCTCCCAAGACTGGGCAGGAGGTGTGGCATGCACAGGATCCCTGACCAAAGGACCTCCCACCTGCTCTCAGACATAACATTACATTACTGTGGAAACCAGACCCCTGGGGTGCCACAGTAACACTTTCAGCTATTTGTCCTGGTAAAGTAGAAAGCTGGAATATCACAGTATCAGGGAATCCCTGTGACCGAGGACTCCACCTGATTCCAACTATGGTTGTATAATCCTTTGATTTAAATAGAGCTGTGGCCATTATCCATCAGTCAAGAAGATTAGAAGCTGCAAATCCAGAAACAAAAAATATTGTTTTCACATGTTGAATCTCTCCACCCATAAAGCCCTCCATCATTGACAGTTTGTAAAATGATCCTTTTTATTCCCATCTTGATTGTATCTGGCTGAAGATTATTCAAGGGGATTATTTTACTTATATTATTTCTATTAACTTTAAATGTCTGGCCTTGCTGCGTATGAGGAACAGCTGTTCCCAAAGAATGGAGAAGTATTAGTGATTTCCATGAACTTACTCTGACCACGAAACATAAATCCGTATGAACAAAGAAGAAAATAGAAAATAATCTAAACTCTTAAAATTATATTCAAACTTTAGCCGGAGTGAGGAACAGTAGAACAAACAAGTACTATAACACACATAATTTATGTTTTCCAACTATTGATTTTTCCAAAAGGTCTTTTGCAAAGGTATCACCAAAGAAATTAATACATATGGTTACTAAACATGATTAAAAGACATATGGCCATTAAAGAAGCACTCCCATCAAAGTTTTTATCATCTTCTTAATACATTGCAGTCATCATATTACACAGCACTGTGCACTTACAATTGCTCGTTTTGTCCTTCAACCCAGTTAATTCGTCTCTTTTTCCTTTTCTTTCTGCTGTATGTTCTGCTCTATGTAGAAACAAGAAGTCTCTTTCTCCTCATGAGCCATTCCCCTCTTCAACTCAGCTGCTCCACT
This sequence comes from Phyllobates terribilis, assembly GCF_046119375.1. Taxonomy (NCBI): domain Eukaryota; kingdom Metazoa; phylum Chordata; class Amphibia; order Anura; family Dendrobatidae; genus Phyllobates; species Phyllobates terribilis. The sequence continues at coordinate 730,291,682 of NW_027362763.1, read as the reverse complement.
CCTCCCCTTAGCCAGGGACATTGCAATGAGCAGAATTGTAGTTCTAATGATGACTCATGCAAGGAAAAGAAACTTCCTTTTTCTACATAGAGCTTACAAGGATTCAGCTAGCCTGTTTTTAATCATGTGATCTTGTAGACCTAATGGAAAATAGAAGTATTAACTGGGTAGAAAGGCAAAATGAGCAATTGTGAGTATACAGTACTATATAATATGATGATTACAATATATTTGTAATACCCTACAGTGGGGTATTATTATAATTTTGAGTACTGTTACTTATAAGTCAGAGTTCCAGTGAACACCTCAGAGGACAGTTGGGGACCAGTAAGTGAAGCAGCCAGAAAACATGTGAGGGGATTAATTTACCCTTAACAGTGGGCCGAATCGGGATGGACTGACCCGAGTAAACCTGTAGGATAGCCTGAGGACTAGCACCCTTAAGGCAGATGAAATTCCTTGCTCTACACAGCACCCTTAGCCTACTAGAATACCACGCTGTGGACGCAGGAGGAGTACGGCCCTGAAGGGTAGTCCCCCATAATGAAGAGGGGTAACAGGAGTCCTGCAATATAATGACGGTCAGAGTAAACAGGGATATGGTGGGATCTGCTGGGGAAAGTCACTCCACTGGGATAGATGAAGACTCTATCGTGTCAGCTTGGATAAAAGGATTGGCTGTGTTCACACTTGCTGTTTACCACGTCTCATATATGCCGTTTCCTGCATCATGCCCGTCTGAGGAACTTTGTCATTTACACATGTTATGTTGTAACATCTATGGCTGTAATCCATCCATCTGGCTGTGATCGTCTGTTAAGGCTGAACATTTAAAGTGAAAGTTTCATCTGTTTTTAAAGTACATCCGCCTCCTGACTCTCCTGTTAACTTCCGCACCAACATCACGGGAAACGCTACCATTACCACCACACAAAGAAGAGGGAACAGTAAAACACAGCGTTAACTCCCCTCACACCCATAGCCGTGTGCCCATTATTTTTTACTGTGCACCAGAGCGCCGGGAACGGCCACCAAAAAACCCCATGCAACAGTAAGAAAGGATCCGACCCAAGCCCGGTGTACTGGGTGCCCCTGCATGCGGGGTGTCCTATATTAATAGGATAAAGATTTTAATAGAAGTGCTTCTTTAAAGAGCTTGTCTCAGGATTCTATCTTCAGGAGCGCTCCACTTCTCTGCTTCCTGGCTTTCTGCTTGCCCAGGGGCGGTATGATCCTGATGATTGACAGTTCGGGCTGGCGGCATAGCTGAGCTGCTGGAACTGTGTAATCCCCTATGCTGCTAGCAGAGATTGCTTCCTAGCACATGCCATTTTTCTGGGAAATCCTCTTCTAGAAGTGACCATGAAGCTTTGCATTAAGCTGTAAACTGTAGAAATAAAAATCACACCATTCTAGGTATGGTGCTTGTTTTTACGTTCACTTTCAATTTTACCTATTTATTAAGATTAGATAATCCCTTTAACTTCAGCTGATGGATGGGAGAAGATATGGACTAAACAAAAAAGTACAAGTAACTTTTAGAACTTTGTCCCCCCCCCCCCTTCCTCCCATATTACTATATTGATCCAGAGGAATCTTAAAAAAACCTTAAATATTTCCTTTTGATTCCAAGAGGTCATCAGATTGAATCAATATCTGAACAATCCCCTCCCTTTATATGAGTATGAATGCTATTTTATTCTAGGAAATCATCTATACTGTTTTTGGTGCCATCTGCAAAAATAGAAGTAGTGAAAATAATTCCATCTTCACAAATAAATAAGTAAAATAATAACAGACCCAACACTGAACCCTCAGGTACACACACCACCTAGTACCAGGAACCATTCGGAGTAGCAGTCGTTAACTATCAGTCTCTGGATATTGTCCTTGACTATTTTTAGTTCAATTGCAGGCTGTATTTCTAAAAAGTCTTTACATTTTGGTCACTATAAGGGACAGAGTCAAAACCCTTTGCAAAGTCTAAAACACTTTGTCCAGACGTCTCCACAAAACTCATTTTATTTTGTCTCATAAACTGGTGCATTCATCCCCCTCACAAACACAATTCCCACAAAAGGTTATGCATATGAATGAGAATGAATATAGAAACAGAATTAATAAGCAAAAGAGTCACTAACATCACACATACAGACAAACATGAGCATACCCTATGTATAAAATATCTGTGGCACCCTGCTGTTCACAGGTACCACAGAACCCAGGGAGCATGGGCGGACTTGTCCACAAGAGGCCCTCACTACATACAAACACCTCCACCCTTCCACCTCATACCAGCAGAGGGAGCCCTTTAGGGATATATATATGGAGGGTGGAGCTAGGCAGTTCAGTGAGTTGTTTAGTCAGACAGAGTCAGGAGTTAGTTGTTGGAGAGCGTGCTGACGCTGAGAGCAGCGAAGACGCAGCACGTCTGCTGCTGAGTTCTGAGGGCCCTGAGTGTGGCTGACGGCGAGGAGGAGAGGAGAGAGGAGTTGAGGGGGCAGAGGAGCATCATAGGCTCACCCCGAATATACAAACCGGACACCAGGTCCGCGCCTACAGGGTCCTATATACCCAGTAGGGATCACCGGCATTCCAGGAGGACTACAAGTCCCTGGCAGACCTGAAGCTAGACCCATTACAGGACCAGGAACCACGAAGGCCCCAGCATTACCAGGGATAGTGGTTGCCAGCAGAAGGTCCCACTACCAAGCGAGAGGTGAAGGAACAGCACGACACATAAGCTAGGCCCAGTTGCAGGCTGGCCAGGAGCATACAGAGAGGCAGACATGGACCAGGAGGCCTTATACCCACTCACTGGGGAGAAGTCCTGAAGTGCACCCATCCTACTGAGTACCCTGGACCGTACCTGATATCCGCACCAGTAAAGGTATTGAAGCGAATCCCCTGTCTCTGTCAGTTACTCCTGCTGCGCCATTCAGCCTGCACTACAGGTCCCAGCATCCCCACCCACCATCAAACTCTACCCTGCCCTGAGGCCCACTCCACCTGTGGGGAGCCGTTCCATCCCAGCTGCCTTATTAACTGCCTCAGAGGTCTGCAGCTGCGCTGGTACAAATTACCAGAAACCACAGGTGGCGTCACGATCAAACTATAAACCCCATAAAAACTTTCCCCCCTTTTAGTTAACCGCCCTGGGCCACGGACCGGGCCAGCCACTGTGACATATCCCTTTCCCCCAGCATCTATCGGCCCGGACTCCGAGTACCCCATTGCCCTGGGGGCGCGACATATCACTTGTAATGAATCTCTATGAACAATACATACAGTCATGTGTATGATTAAGCATACCCTACAAAACACTTGATATGTCTAGTGAACATCTAAAACTATACAAAAGGTCATAAAAAGTTATGAGAAAAACTAAGTGCACCCACTTTGAATTCTATGGTGTTATCGTCTCGGCCAGTGACCCTGATTCCAGTGATGTAAGGGGGAGGTAAGCACGATACTTACCTCCTCTCTGTCGTCCCGTGACGTCTGAGTATGGTCCAGGATGTTGTCATGGTGACCCGATGTCATCATGACAACATCCGGGTCACCAGGAGGCAGGAAGTTGCTTTGGTCATGCGCAGTGCGCGACCAAAGTAACTTCTCCCTGTGCAGCACTGACAGGCTGTATATCACTGGGATGGTGCTGCATTCCTGTGTTATACAGCTGATCAGGCTGCAAAAATGTCAGAAAGTGAAAAAAAAATTGAAAAAAACATTTAAAAAAAAAATGAAAAAAATAATCAAAAAAAATAAAAATATATTGTACCCATAAATAAATATCCTATGAAAAAAAAATAAACCAATAAAAGTACACATATTTGGCATCGCCGCATTCGGAACAACCTAACCTATAAAAATGTCCCACTAGTTAACCCCTTTAGTCAACACTGTAAAAAAAAAAGAAAGAAAACTAAACAAAAAACTGTGCTTTATCATCATACCACCAAACAAAAAATGGAATAAAACGCGATCAAAAAGACGAATATAAATAGAAATGTAGAATAGAAAACGTCATCTTGTCCCACAAAAAACAAGCCGCCATACTGCTCCAACAGCCAAAAAATTTAAGTTATAGCTCTCAGAATAAAGCAATGCAATAACAATTATTTTTTCTATAAAATAGTTTTTATTGTTTAAAAGCGGCAAAACATAAAAAAACATATAAATGTGGTGTCGCTGAAAACGTACTGACCCGAAGAATAAAGCTGCCTTATCAATTTTACCACACGCAGAACGGCATAAAATAACAATTCCTGAATTGTTGGTTTTTGTTTATTCTGCCTCCCAAAAATCAGAATAGAATGCGATCAAAAAATGTCACATGCCCGAAAATGGTACCAATAAAAACACCAACTTGTGCCGCAAAAGATAAACCATCACATGACTCTGTCGGCCGAAATATGGAAAAATTATAGCTCTCCAAATATAGTGATGCAAAAACTAGTCTTTGCAAAAAAAAAAGTTTTTTTTAGTGTGTGACAGCTGTCAATCATAAAAACCCGATATGAATCTGGTATTGCTGTAATCGCAAGAATAAAGTCGTCTAATCACTTATACCGCACAAGGAACGGCGGAAAAAATAAACTCTGTGCTAGCGTTAAGGTTGTGCTAGGGTTAGGGTTGTGCTAGGGTTAGGGTTGTGCTATGGTTAGGGTTGTGCTAGGGTTAGGGTTGTGCTGGGGTTAGGGTTAGGGTTGTGCTAGCGTTAGGGTTGTATTAGGGTTGGGGTTGTATTAGGGTTGGGGTTAGGGATGTGTTGGGGCTGGGATTTTTTCAGAAGTAAAGAAAAAAAAATGACGACGATATGGTGACTAGTGTTGAGCACAAGTGCTCGCTACTTGAGTTTTCATTGGGTGCTCGAGTATGCACCGAATATAGCGGGTGCTCGAGTGCAGGGTCGGACTGGGGTGTCTGGGGCCCACAGGGAGAACTGACTCTAGGGGCCCACCTACAGCCATATGCAAATATCTGTTGTCCGCTATCCCTGTTATAGTGGAGCATTGACTGGCGGCTCCTGCACATCTACTGTGCGACACTAACTGGGATGTACAATTACGGTAGTTTGCATTAAAGAGGTTCTTTGGTTAAAACAAGTTATCACTGATCCATGGGATCCACAGGATCGGTGATCACTTATTGATCGTTTGGGTCCGAACATTGGAAAACGCAGCTATCAGAAGAATGGGGAAGCTTTATCCCTGTCAGGACACTTATCCCCATTTTAAAATGCACCTTCCAAAAAAGAGCAGCGCTCACAGTCACTGAGGGAATGAATGGATCAGTGGTCGCATCTCACATGCCGCTCCAGTCTAATGGGGAGAAAAGCTCCACATTCTGCCAATTGTGTCCCAGCAGTCAAACCCCCACCAATCAATATTATCACTGATCCTGTGGAGAGGTGATTACTTGATTTCACCAGAGAACCCCTGTAAGTGCATCTCTGCCGCTCTGGTCCAAGTATTTAATCTCTAAGGCCACGGCCCCACTATCAGTATTTGGTCAGTATTCGGTCAGTATTTTTTCTCAGGAGTGGGAGCCAAAACCAGGTGAGGAACAATCAGAGAAAATGTATAATAGAAGCAAGTCACCAATTCTGCATTTATCACCCACTCCTGGTTTTGGCAGCGACTCCTGAGAAAAAATACTAACCAAATACTAATGGTGGGGCTGTGGCCTAATGGAAAAAATCTTTTCCTAGTTAATATCAGCAAGAACAAAATGACCGCCATACACAACACAGTCCACTATATCAACACCAATAATACCACATACACAAGGGACAAATATCGCCACACCATGACTAGATCACATATTACCACCACATAGTGACCGAATAATACCACATACAAGGAACAAATACGGTCACACCATGACCAGACCACATATTACCACCCCAAAGTGACCAAATACTACAATACTGATCATGAATACAAACCACAATACTAACAACACTGTTATTACCACCAGAGACATTATACACAGGAGCTCTGTATATAGTGTCAGTGTACAGGTAATACAAGGATCACCAGTGACATTATACACAGGAGCTCTGTATATAGTGTACAGTGTACAGGTAATACAGTGACCACCAGTGACATTATACACTGGAGCTCAGTATATAGTGTCAGTGTACAGGTAATACAGGGTTCACCAGTGACATTATACACAGGAGCTCTGTATATAGTGTCAGTGTACAGGTAATACAGTGATCACCAGTGACATTATACACTAGAGCTCTGTATATAGTGTACAGGTATTACAGTGGTCACCAGTGACATTATACACAGGAGCTCTGTACATAGTGTATAGTGTACAGGTAATACAGTGATCACCAGTGACATTATACACAGGAGCTCTGTATATAGTGTACAAGTAATACAGTGGTCACCAGTGACATTATACACAGGAGCTCTGTATATAGTGTACAGGTAATACAGTGGTCACCAGTGACATTATACACAGGAGCTCTGTATATAGTGTACAGGTAATACAGTGGTCACCAGTGACATTATACACAGAAGCTCTGTATATAGTGTATACATAATACAGTGATCACCAGTGACATACACATGAGTTCTGTATATACTATATACACACACGTGGTCAGAATTGTTGGTACCCCTCGTTTAATAAAAGAAAAACCCACAATGGTCACAGAAATAACTTGAATCTGACAAAAGTAATAATAAATTAAAAATCTATGAAAATGAACAAATGAAAGTCAGACATTGCTTTTCTGCTTCCACTGAATTTTTAAAAAAATTAAACTCATGAAATAGGCCTGGACAGAAATGATGGTACCCCTGAAAATAATGTGACAAAAGGGACATGTTAAATCAAGTTGTGTCCACTAATTAGCATCACAGGTGTCTACAATCTTGTAATCAGTCAGTGGGCCTGTATATAGGGCTACAGATACTCACTGTGTTGTTTGGTGACATGATGTGTACCACACTCAACATGGACCAGAGGAAGCCAATGAAAGAGTTGTCTCAGGAGATTAGAAAGACAATTATAGAAAAGCATGTTAAAAGGTAAAGGTTATAAGACCATCTCCAAGCAGCTTGATGTTCCTGTGACTACAGGTGCACATATTATTCAGAAATTTAAGATCCATGGGACTGTAGCCTACCTCCCTGGACGTGGCCGCAGGAGGAAAATTGATGACAAATCAAAGAGACGGATAATATGAATGGTAACAAAAGAGTCCAGGAAAACTTCTAAGGAGATTAAAGGTGAACTTAAAGCTCAAGGAACATCAGTGTCAGATCGTACTATCCACCGTTGTTTGATCCAAAGTGAACTTCATGTAAGACGACCAAGGAGAACACCATTGTTGAAAAAAAAAATAATAAAAAAGCCAGACTGGAATTTGCCAAACTACATGTTGACAAGCCACAAAGCTTCTGGGAGAATGTACTATGGACAGATGAGACAAAAATGGAAGTTTTTGGCAAGGCACATCAGCTCTATGTTCACAGACGGAAAAATGAAGCATATCAAGAAAAGAACACTGTCCCTACTGTGAAACATGGGGGAGGCTGTTATGTTCTGGGGCTGCTTTGCTGCATCTGGTACAGGGTGTCTTGAATCTGTGCAGGGTACAATGAAATCTCAAGACTATCAAGGGATTCTAGAGAGAAATGTGCTGCCCAGTGTCAGAAAGCTTGGTCTCAGTCGCAGGTCATGGGTCTTGCAACAGGATAATGACCCAGAACACACAGCTAAAAACACCCAAGAATGGCTAAGAGGAAAACATTAGACTATTCTGAAGTGGCTTCTATGAGCCCTGACCTAAATCCTATGGAGCATCTTTGGAAAGAGCTGAAACATGCCGTCTGGAAAAGGCAACCTTCAACCACGAGACAACTGGAGCAGTTTGCTCATGAGGAGTGGGCCAAAATAGCTGTCGAGAGGTGTAGAAGTCTCATTGACAGTTACAGGAATCGTTTGATTGCAGTGATTGCCTCAAAAGGTTGTTCAACAAAATATTAAGTTAAGAAGAACCATCATTTCTGTCCAGGCCGATTTCATGAGTTTAATTTTTTTTTAAATTCTGTGGAAGCAGAAAAGCAATGTCTGACTGTCATTTGTTCATTTTCAAAAATTTGTAATTTATCAGATTCAAGTTATTTCTGTGACCATTGTGGGTTTTTCTTTCATTAAACGAGGGGTACCAACAATTTTGACCACGTGTGTAGGGTAAGTGTACATGTAATACACTGACTCACTAGTGATGTCTCTAGGTGAAGTCCTTCATCTTCGCTTTTCTTCTTCATCTGGTACAGACAGCCATCACTTCTTTCAGCCAGGAATCATCTCTGCAGAAAATAACACACAGTTATCAATAACTGATCTCTTCTAGAGAATATTCCCACTTTTCCTCCTGACTTCTACACTACACCAGTTGAAGAAAAAAAGCAACATAGTTCCGTCCTGCACAGTAACAGGACCCCTCTTTTGTCCCATCCCATGGAAAACAATTTCCTAAAAAGTAAATTATATTACAGAAGTAATAATGTAATAATAATAATTGGAATCTAAAGTAATAATGTTCCCCACTGGTCACCATAAACTAATAAAGTATGTTCCTCAATCTGGCCCCCAAACAGTAATTAAGTCCCTTGTCTAGCCAGGCACCCCCATATGTTCCTTCTGGCCCCCATTTGTCTAGTGTGATCCCTCCATATATTTTTCCTAGCACACGTGTATCGAGCCTGCCCCCTCCCATATACCCATCCTAGCCCCCCCATGTGGCCAGTCTGCCCCCCCCACATATCCATCCTTGCCTCCATGTTTCCAGCCTGCGCCCCCATATATCCCCCCCCATATATCCTCCATGTGTCCAGCCTGCCCTCTACATATCCATCCTGGCCTCCATGTGTCCAGCCTCCCCCTCATATATCCATACTGCCCTTACCCCCTGCATATATCCATCCTGACACCCCCCATATATCCAGCGTGTCCCTCCATATATTTATGCTAGCCCATGTGTATCGAGCCCGCCCCCCCACATATTCATCCTAACCCCCCATGTGTCCAGCCTGCCCCCCCCATATATCCATCCTGGCCTCCATGAGTCCAGCCTGCCCCCCCCCATATATCCATCCTGGCCTCCATGAGTCCAGCCTGCCCCCCCATATATCCATCCTGGCCTCCAAGTGTCCATCCTGCCCCCCATATATCCATCCTGGCCTCCATGTGTCCAGCCTGCCCCCCTATATACCCATCCTGCCCACCCCCCTTTGCCTGGGTCCAGCTAGGGTTCCCCCTTGTGTGTCCAGCCAGGCCACCCCCTTGTGTGTCCAGCCAGGGCTCCCCCTTGTGTGTCCAGCCAGGGCTCCCCCTTGTGTGTCCATCCAGGGCTCCCCCTTGTGTGTCCAGCCAGGGCTCCCCCCCTTGTGTGTCCAGCCAGGGCTCCCCCCCTTGTGTGTCCAGCCAGGGTTCCCCCCTTGTGTGTCCAGCCAGGGCCCCCCCTTGCATGTCCAGCCAGGGACCACCATGCGCATCCAGCCAGGGCTCCCCCCTCGTGTGTCCAACTTGGCCCCCCCTCGTGTGTCCAGCCAGGGTTCCCCCTCGTGTGTCTAGCCAGGGCCCCCCCTTGTGTGTCCATCCAGGGTTCCCCCCTTGTGTGTCCATCCAGGGTTCCCCCCTTGTGTGTCCAGCCAGGCTTCCCCCCTTGTGTGTCCCGCCAGGGTTCCCCCCTTGTGTGTCCCGCCAGGGTTCCCACCTTGTGTGTCCTGCCAGGGTTCCCCCTTGTGTGTCCAGCCAGGGTTCCCACTTGTGTGTCCAGTCAGCTACCCCCTTGTGTGTCCAGCCAGGCTACCCCTTTGTGTGTCCAGCCTGGCTACCCCCTTGTGTGTCTGTCCAGCTGAACCCCCCTTGTGTGTCCAGCTGGGCCCCCCCTTGTGTGTCCAGCTGGGCCCCCCTTGTGTGTCCATCCAGGGTTCACCCTTGTGTGTACAGCCAGGGCCCCCCTTGTGTGTCCAGTCGGCTCCCCCCTTGTGTGTCCAGCTGGGCCCCCCCTTGTGTGTCCAGCCAGGGTTCCCCCCTTGTGTGTCCATCCAGGACCCCCCCTTTTGTGTCCAGTTGGTTCCCCCCTTGTGTGTCCAGCCAGCCTACCCCCTTGTGTGTCCATCTGGGCTCCCCTTGTGTGTCCAGTCAGCTACCCCCTTGTGTGTCCAGCCAGGGTTCCCCCCCTGTGGGTCCAGCCAGGCTACCCCCTTGTGTGTCTGTCCAGCTGGGCCCCCCCTTGTGTGTCCAGCTGGGCCCCCGCCTTGTGTGTCCATCTGGACCCCCCTTGTGTGTCCAGCTGGGCTCCCCCTTGTGTGTCCAGCCAGCGGGTCCAGACCATTACACACACACACACACACACCTCTTACCTTCCTGCGCTCCCGTGCGGTGTCCTCCTTCTCCTGAGTTGCACGCCTCCTTCACAGCAGGCGCATGACGATGACGTCATACGCCGGCCGGCGATGGGAGACACGCCACTTCAGCTGCTTCACTGGGACGTGCGCCGCGTTGGTTCAGGTAATGAACGCCGCGTGCGCGCGTCCCTGCATACTCTGTGCCTGCGCTTTTAAAGGGCCCGTGCCCCTTAAAACCGCAGGATTTTTTTTTTGTTCTCTTCTCCCCCTCTACTCTGCAGCAGGGGGCGGGGCCCACCGGGAAAATTCCCGGTATCCCGCCAGCCCAGACCGACCCTGCTCGAGTGACATACTCGAGTCTCCGCCCCATATGTTTTGCAGCTGTTATACAGCCCAAAAAACTCACGGGGATTGCCTGCCATGCACGAGCGATCCCCGCATTGTTTTTTTTGGGTGTCTAATAACTGTGAAACATGCGGGCTTGTCACTTGAGCACCGGCGATACTTGGTGCATACCTGAGTACCTGATGCAGACTCAAGTAGTGAGCACTTGCACTCAAGACTAATGACAACTTATTCAATATGATGACCTAATGTAATCAAATTCTGTGTCGTACCTCTAGGTTCAAAATGTTCACTATACCCCTTGATAAAATCCTTGAGGGGTGTAGTTTCCAAGATGGAGTCACTTGTGAGGGGTTTCCACTGTTTAGGCACATCAGGGGCTCCCCAAACGCAACATGGCGTCAGCTAATTATTAGTGATGAGCGAGCATGCTCACTACTGCTTGGTGCTCGCCCAAGCATCTCACTGCCCGAGATGCTCGGCGCTCGCAGAGTATTTCCGGGGATGCTCGGAGGGAGCTTGGGTCCCCTCCCTGCATGTTTGGTGCTCTTTAGAGCGCCAATCAACATGCAGGGATTGTCTGCCACACACTGTAATGCCGCAGCCATGTTGGTTGTGGCATTACAGTGATTGGCTGGCCGCACAGCGTCATCAGGTCTATATCAGATCTGGCGCTGCCATGCTCGTCACAGTCTTATCCGGAATCATGCAGTGTAGGGAGAGGTGCTGCTGAGCTAGGGAGAGATTCGCTTGCTTCTTAGTGTAAGTATACCACCATATATTTGTAGCGCCCCGAGGGTTCGGCCGCTACAGGGGTATTGCACCTCAACCAGAGGTGTGGTATTCCACTCCCGGGTAAGGATGGAGTATGGACCAGGGCTCAGTTAGCTGCACACATATACACTCCTCATTTCCGGGGGACGGCTCTACGGTGCTCCCATTAGTATGCAGGCACGACTGACTATGTCCCTGGCTGGAGTGGGGAGGGGGGGAACCCTAGTGATGTGGGAACAGATAGGGGCTGGTTTCTGGGCATAGGAAGGAGCTCATTGGATGCAGGTCACCTGGGCTCAGACACGGAGAAGGAGGTATAAAAGGTGGGCACCATCTTAGTTCTAGGAGGAGAAGTTCAGTCTGTGAGGAGAAAGTGAGAGTGGAGGAGAAGGGGAGCAGAGGCTCCGCTGGAGTTCTGCTCCAGAGCCAGGCCTAGGGACACGGACAGGGCGAGAGGGACAGAAGAAAAAGGAACAGACCAGAAAGAAAAAGGAGCAGAACAGAAAGAGAAGGAACCAAAGAATAGAAAGGCTCAGGAACACGAAGGTAGAAGGGACCTTAAGGACCCAGGAGAATACGGGTGACGGGTCAGGCAAGAAAAGGGTACCGGATCCCAAGTTGATGGAGGCAAATAATCCTCAGCCAAGAACCGGAGGTCGTGATCATTTATTGGTGCGACCCCTTGCTAAACCTACTAGGAAGGCACCACATAGGGCCAGGGAAGCTGGCGCCAAGTTCTCCCAGAGAAGGCCCGAGTCAGCCGGACAGAAGTTTGGTCACTGGTGGGGCATGGCCAGAGGAAGGATAGAAGGGAGTTCTGTGCCATGCTCCTGAATTGCCTGGGGGTTGACCGAGCCCCTCACCTGGTGAACGCAGCACGGCTTGGGCAGTCACTACCTGTACAGAAGTGGCTTGGAGTATACGAACTGTGAGTAAAAGAACCTGGACTGCAACACGTTGTCTTTGTGTTTCTTACCTCGCCAGCACTAACGGTACTGAGACGTCCTGCACCACAACCCCCACCATCTACGCTCACTGCCCTGAGGCTACACTCCTCCCGTGGGGAGTTATACTATTCACTGCTGCACCCACAACACCAGCCTCAGCGGTCTGCCCTGCAGCAGCGGTTCACTCTGAACGCAATCCACGGGTGGCGTAGTCGGACATTGCAAAACATATAGAAGACTGCCACTGGTCTGACCACCCTGAGCCACGGACCGGGTTGCTACTACTACACCCATCATCGCACTAAAGCCCGGTTCCGTGTGCCCCACGGCCCAGGGGGCGAGTCATTATTCACATATCCATCTCAACTAACAGTCCTTCTGAGGACTAGTCCAGCTGCATAGATATCAGTGCTAGGCAGGCAGGCAGTGTATGTGGCAGACTGCATTGCATATAGCAAGAGGGTCCATTCCAATTCTGTCTGCTGGTGCTTTTACAGATATTTCTAGAAACAGTCCCAAGTATCAGGGACAAGGAATAATTTTTTTTGGAACTTAATCCTAATTATTTGCTTAAAAACAATCTAGAGAACATCGTTATTCTGCTCCATTTGCTTGTTGGCACTGTGGAATACAGCCAGATCCTTTCCATATTACAGCACTAAAAATCCATCAATTTAAAACTGTGGTTTGTCCGTCACATGGATCACATATAATTGCTCTGAAAATTCTGCCATTTCTGGCCTCCATTGAAATTTTCTTGCAGTGTGTCAGCGAACTTATTGACACGAGGTCAGCGCTGTTAAAAATAGTTACCTACAGGCCAGCTATTTAAAACTGTGATTTGTCAGTCACACGGATCACATATAATTGCGCTGAAAATTCAGCCATTTCAGGCCTCCATTGAAAATTTTCTTGCAGTGTGTCAGCGAACTTATTGACACAAGGTTGCTGTTAAAAATAGTTACCTACAGGCCAGCTATTTAAAACTGTGGTTTGTCCGTCACACGGATCACATATAATTACGCTGAAAATTCTGCCATTTCTGGCCTCCATTGAAACTTTGTTGCAGTGTGTCAGCGAACTTATTGACATGAGGTCGCTGTTAAAAATAGTTACCTACAGGCTAGCTATTTAAAACTGTGGTTTTCCGTCACACGTATCAAATATCACTGCGGTTCAAATCCAACCATTTGTACTGGATGTGGAAAATATTGTCCTCCATTTAAAATGGGCAAGGCGCATGGCAAGGGACGGGGAAGTGGACATGATGGTGATGATGGTGCCTGCAGAGGACGAGGCCGAGGCCGTGGGCTAGCTGAAATTGTGCCACAACAAACACCCACATCTTCTCGCTCGACCTTCATGTCCCAATTAATAGGGGACCGCAGAGCACCACTATTGAACACAAAGCAGTGTGAAAAGGTTGTTGGTTGGATAGCAGATAATGCTTTCAGTCACTAAGCCACCACCACCACCACCCTGTCTTCCACATGGTCAAGTCTCAGTAGCCGTGAGTCTGGACCGCATATTCCTCACCCTGATCCTCCTTCCTCCCACCATGCCGAGTGCCCGGAGACAACTGATCCCACACTTGGACACTCCGAAGAGCTGTTCACTTTTCCATTTATGGATTCGGGCCTCTAGCCAGGTCCACTTGAAGCGGGGCAAGAGGAGATCGCATGTAGCGATGCCCAAATATTTGAGCAGCCACGGTAACACAAAGGCGACGGTGGGAAACTGTCACAAGGTGTGGACGATGATGAGACACAATTGCCAGAAAGTCAGGAGGAGGACCAGGGTGCGGAAGTGGAAGACGAGGTGGTGGATGATATAGTAACTGACCCAACCTGGCAGGGGGACATAGAGAGCGAGGACAGCAGCACACAGGGGGAGGGAGGCATAGCACCACAAAAGGCAGGAAGAAGAAGTGTGGTGACTGCAGACAGAAGGCGGGCAGCTGTGTCCTGTAACATCAACACGACGGAAGTTGCCAGTACAACTGTTAGGTCTTCCCGAGTCTGGCTGTTTTTTAAAGACTCTGCCGATAACCCCAAAAAGGCCACCTGCACCAACTGCCAGGCCAGCATCAGCAGGGGTAGGAAAACTACCAGCCTGACCACCACCAGCATGATCAGGCACATGGCAGCAAAGCACCTGACTAAGTGGGCCGAACCCCAGTGTCCAGGAACAGTGTCTGCGAGTGGCACCACTGCTTCTTCTGCTGTTGTGCGTGCAGGCCAATCCTCTGTCCATGGCGCACGTGAAGATGCCTCCTGCCCTGTACCTGTCATTGCACACTCTCAACTAGCACCATCAGCAAGCACGTCCACATCCTTGTCCCAGCGTAGCATTCAGGTCAGTTGTCCCTACCCCAGTCCTTGGAACGCAAGTGCAAATACGCAGCCAACGCCCCACAGGCTTCCCTACATTCACACATTTCACGACTGCTTGCGCTCGAAATGTTGCCTTTTAGGCTCGAGGAGACAGAAGCTTTCCGCAACCTGATGGCAGCGGCTGTCTCTCGGTACTCAGTCCCCAGCCGCCACTATTTCTCCCGGTGTGCGTCCCCGCATTACACGAGCACGTGTCCCACAATATTAGCCGTGCCCGCAACAATGCAGTTACTGGGAAAGTCCACCTAACCACGGACACGTAGACAAGTGCTTGTGGGCAGGGACGGTACATCTCGCTGACGGCACACTGGGTTAACATAGTGGAAGCCGGGACCCAGTCGGACCTTGGGACGGAACACGTCCTCACGATGCCAAGGATTGCGGGCCCTAGATCAATCAGGGTTGCCCCTACATTCTACAGCTCCTGCACCTCCTCCTCCTCTTCAGCCTCCATCTCCGAAATTACCACATCAGTCGCAAGTTGGAAGCACTACAGCACTGCCTCGGCCAAGCGGCAACAAGCTGTGCTAAAACTAATATGCTTAGGTGACAAACCGCACAATGCTGAAGAGTGGTAGACAGCTCTGAAAGAGCAGGCAGATCTGACACCGCTGAACCTACAGCCAGGCATGGTCATGTGTGACAATAGCCAGAACCTGGTGGCGGCTCTGAGGTGAGGCGAGCTCACACACATACCATGCCTGGCCCATGTGCTTAGCCTCGTTATTCAGCGGTTTCTAAAAACCTACCCGTAGCTGCCGGATCTGCTTGTCAAAGTACGCCGCCTGTGTGCCCATTTTAGAAAGTCACCTACAGCTTTAGCCGCCCTTGCAGTGTTTCAGCAGCGTTTGCAGCTTCCGGCTCACCGACTGGTGTGTGATGTCCCCATTAATTGGAACTCTACATTGAAGATGTTGGGAAGGATTTGTGAGCAGAAGAGGGCAGTTGTTGACTACCAGCATCAACAAGGCCGTCAGTATTCAGTTCAGACTCCACACATAAGACCTTAGGAGTGGACATGGATGTTAGACATATGTACCATCCTCCAAAACTTTGAGGACTCCACCAAGATGGTGAGCGGCGATGACGCCATAATTGGCGTCACCATCCCGCTTCTCTGTCTTCTGAAATGCTCTCTGCTCACAATCAAAGAGGATGCATTGCAGGCGGAGCACGATGAGATGGAGCAAGGAACCATACAGGGTAATTACCCACAGGCCAGCCTCATCTCATCCCAACGTGGATTGGGTGACAATGAGGAAGAGGAGGAGAAAGAGCTAGTTTCATGCGCTATAGACGGTACTAACTGCACAAATGTCATACCATCTGTTCAGCGTGGATGGCCTATGGACAGGGAGGAGGAGACCATGGTCAGTTGTCCTCTTGGTGAGGATACGGAAGTCTTGCCTGTTAGCAGTCTGGCACGCATGGCTGAGTTTATGTTACGCTGCCTTTCTTGTGACCCTCGCATTCTCCAAATTTTGGTTGACAGTCATTACTGGTTGGTGACACTTCTAGACCCACGCTCCACAGAGAACTTTATATCTCTTATTCCTGAGGCGGACAGATCTACAAAAAAGGGGCAGTACCAGAAGGCCCTTGTTGCGGAAATATTAAAAAAATTCCCATCTGAAAACGCTGGCAGCAGAGGTCACAGTTTGTTGGACAACCAAGGAGTACAGGCGAGAGAGACACAACTCCAATCCAGCAGAGGTAGGGTAACACTGTCAAAGTTCTGGGAGAGTTTTCTCAGCCCCTCCCATGACACAGGCCCTGAGGCGCGGGGTACTCTCACAAGGAGTGCAAAGTTTGGGAAGATGGTGAGGGAGCACCTTGCCGACTGTACCAACGTCCTCCGTGATACCTCTGTGCCTTACAATTACTGGGAATCCAAGCTGGACATGTGGAATGAACTGGCCTTGGAGGTCCTGGCCTGCCCTGCCGCTAGCGTTTTATCAGAGTGGGTCTTTAGTGCCGCCGGTGGATTTATAACCAATAGACGCATCCGCCTGTCAACTGAAAATGCTGACAGGCTGACTCTTATAAAAATGAACAAGGGCTAGATTGGGGCGGACTTCTCAACGTGTCTTGCAAGGGGCATTGGAGTTCCTCCAAATTTTTGGCAGCTTTTGCATTCACTGCATAGGCACGCACTATGGGAGACCCACTTCCTAATAATGGGAACATTTTTTTAGGAGGCTCTCTGACCTCTACGACTCTTGCAAGGAGCATTGGAGTGCCTCCAAATATTTTGGCAGCTTTTGCATTCACTGTATAGGCAAACACTATGGGAGACCCTCTTCCTAATAATGGGAACATTGTTTTTAGGAGGCTCTCTGACCTCTATGTCTCTTCCAAGGAGCTTTGTAGTGCCTCCAAATTTTTGGCAGCCCTTGCAGTCACTGCATACGAAATAACAGTATAGGAGACCCACTCGTTAATAATGGGAACAACAAAGCATAGCCGACTGATGGCTCTCTAACAATAGCGAGGGCTGACTGCTGGCCCTTTAAGAATAGTAAGGGCCGCTTGATCGCCCTATAAAAATAGGCTTTGTGACTTTCAGAGTCCCACCATCATAAATGAAACAGGATATGTCTGATGATGTGTCGCACACCACATGGCCAGATAAGGTTGTAAAATGTTAAAATGACATTTACCAGTGAATGCATTTGTCTTGGTTGAAAGCAATGCAAAATTGCCAAAAAGCATCATAAACGCTACGTGGAGCCCAAACAGACAAGCGTCCACACAGGAACACAACCTTAGCTCAATGATCAGAGAGCGCCGCAATGCTTGTGGGTGGCCTATTTAAAGACTAAGTCCTGCCCACTGTCGCATTATTGGTCGCACTACTGATGACATCACCTGCGGCCAATCAGGCGGTGCCAGGTCACCGGATCAGCTGACACCAAAGCTTCAATCACGGTCCGCCATGTCACGGGCATGCTCAGTGCAGTGCATCCTGGACTTAGGCTGTAGCAGCCCTTGTTCCCCTCCGCAACCTATGCTTAACACTACTAGGAACAAGGACCCAAGAGCCAGCCTGTACTTCTCGTGCACTGGCTAGGCGTTGGGGCTGATGGTGATGCTAGGCAGCACCTGCTCTGGCTGGACCAGAATGGGAGACCACAGATGATTCTGATCCAATTTCAGGTCCAGCAACAGCCTAACATCATCCCCCTCCACTTGACGCTCATATTCCTCAATGAGCAGAAGGGCATGAATGTGGTCCACCAACTCCCAGGAGCAATCCTTAGATCCATGACTCCTCCAGTGTATCAGGAAATATTTTAGACCCCACAATAGCCTGCACCTCGAGATCATCAACCCTGGTGTCTGTAGCATGTTGGGGTTCAGCGAATTTTGTCACCCGAACGGGCTTAAGGAGCGACACATGAAAAGTGTCATGACTCCTCAGGTGTCGTGGTAACTGTAAATGGTACACTACGGGGTTTACTTGGGCCAAAATTTTGAAAGGACGAATAAAGCGGGGGGCAAACTTAGCAGATTCCCCGCGTACTTTGATATTGCGAGCTGCGAGCCACACTCCGTCGTCCTGCTCCCGTATTCTATCCGGGCGACAAAGAGTGTCAGCTGACTCTCTCATCCGATTCTTGGAGGCCAATATAGCATCCTGGGTATGGTCCCAAACCTCCCACGCCTCCAGAGCCCAATCTCTGACCCCAGGTTCCACAGAGGGAACTGGCATAGGAACCGGAACGAACGGATGTTGGCAATTATTCAGAAGAAGCGGAGTCTGATCTGTGGAATCCGCCATGGGTAGCGGATGGAGAAGACCAGCCGGACTTTGACGGGATGATTTATCTCTCGCACAGGAGAGACATGCTAGAACATATTCCTTAACGTCCTGGCACCACCGGGGCCACCAATACGACCGTTGGAGAAACTTCGTGGTACGTTTGACCCCAAAATGACCTCCGATCTTAAAGGCATGAGCCCAGGAGAGCACCTCATTTTGAAGATTAGGAGGAACAAACGTCCTCCCAGAAGGAACCTGGTTTAGGGACACTGGAGCCACCATCTGCATACTTCCCGAAGGAATGGTAAGCCTGGGCTCGTCATCGCCCTCAGCCATATCCATGGACCGGGACAAAGGGTCTACCTGAGGGTTCTTTTTTATATAATCTGACAAGACCTGGGTCTCGGGGACAGACAGAGGATCCGTGCCGGGGACCAAATCAATAGGACAGCCATACGGTCG
The DNA here is from genome assembly GCF_046119375.1 of Phyllobates terribilis. Taxonomy (NCBI): domain Eukaryota; kingdom Metazoa; phylum Chordata; class Amphibia; order Anura; family Dendrobatidae; genus Phyllobates; species Phyllobates terribilis. The sequence continues at coordinate 730,272,616 of NW_027362763.1, read as the reverse complement.
GCGGCGAGGTAAAGTGTCTGCAGCCTTTTTGGGAAAGACATCCGCAAAAGTCTGATATTGCGCAGGGAGAGCGGCCAAGTCGGTAGAAGGCTCAGAGACTACCCTCCGGGTGGCTGTAACCATACATTGAGACACACAATTCTCACCCCAGGAAGAAATTCTCCCCTTATTCCAGTTAATGTGTGGAGTGTGACAACGTAACCATGGAAGACCCAATAGCACCTCATCCAATCCACCGGGAATAATAAGAAATGAGACAACCTCCCGGTGACCCCGAGGGAACAACATGGTGAGGGGAATCGACTGGTGAGTGATTTGTGTGTCCAGCAGTGAACCGTTGACTACCCTAATGTTCATTGGTTTTGGCAGTAACTCCATAGGAATGGCGTGATTCTGGGCAAACGTAGATGACAAAAAATTGCCATCGGCGCCAGAATCCACCCACGCCTTGGCAGTAACCGTGGTTGTTCCGAAGAGCAACGTCACCTTATACAATAATCAGGCGGTGCCAGGTCACCGGATCAGCTGACACCAAAGCACCAATCACGGTCCGCCATGTCACGGTCATGCTCAGTGCAGTGCATCCTGGACTTAGGCTGTAGCAACCCTTGTTCCCCTCCGCAACCTATGCTTAACACTACTAGGAACAAGGACCCAAGAGACCGCATGTACTTCTTGTGCACTGGCTAGGTGTTGGGACTGACAGTGATGCTAAGCAGCATCTGCCCCAGCTGGACCAGAATGGGAGACCACAGATGATTCTGACCCAGTTTCAGGTCTAGCAACTGCCTGACACCTAACAGTATCCTTACCTTAACTGTGAGAGTGTGGCTGTCAGTCATAGTTCCTTGTACAACAATGACATTGTTTTTTTATAGTATAGTACTTTTATTTACAGGAACCATGTTTGCAAAAGATCTAAGGGGGAACATTTTTCCTTGTGGAGCATTCCCAGCTGGTGTAAGGAGACTTATAGACCATGCAATGCTCCTCTGAGAAATGAAATGTGCAAATATCTGTTTTAGAGTGGAAGAGGACTAAAATTATCATATCACCTATTGGGAGTATCAATCCTAAAAGTCAATACTGACCCTCCAATGACCTTGTCACTTAATATAAAAAGCCAAATCAGACACTCCATTTGTAGACACATGTTTTGGGGTGTTTGTCCCTCATTAGTTTTAGTCCTCTTTGTTTCTAAATATAATATTTTAATTGTAAAATTCCTAAAGGAACATTGCATGGTCTATACGTCTTCTTAGGCCATAGCCCCACTATCAGCATTTGGTCAGTATTCGGTCAGTATTTTTTCTCAGGAATGGGAGCCAAAACCCGGAGTGGGTGATAAATGTAGAATTGGTGAGGTGTTTCTATTATACCTTTTTCTCTGATTGTTCCTCATCTGGTTTTGGCTCCCACTCCTGAGAAAAAATGCAGACTGAATACTGACCAAATACTGATAGTAGGGCTGTGGCCTTATGCAATTATCACTCTCCACATGAAGAAACATTTACCCTTACTCCCCCTGCCAGAGGCCTCTCACTTAGGCAAATCAAATCTCCTATTTTGTACTGATGAGTGGCAAACAACTTGAAACCCATGTCTGAAAATGGAGTGTCTGGTTTGACTTTTTAGCCTAAGTCATGTGGCATGGCTCGTTAAAGGGTCAATAATGTCTTTTAGGAATTCTAACCCCATTAATTGGTGCTAGAGTTCCAGTTCTCTTCCTCCCTGAAGAGGATATTTGCACATTTTTATGAAAGGAACAACAGGAAGTGCAACTAATTGACTGCACTTTCATTTTGAAAGTAAGCCAAATAAAGAGGAAAATTCTTTGCTTTTGTAAGTGACGCGCCCCTGGGCCTGTGTCGCGCTGCGTTGCGCACGCGGGAGCTTACCCGGAGCCGGATCTTTTGAGGGTTGTAGTCTCGTGGCGGTGATCCGGTCCGTGCCCAGGGAGTCAGACTAAGTGGCGCTGTATTAGCGGTAGATGTTGTACGACTACGCCACCCGTTGAATGCAGCTATGGAGCTGCCGCTGCAGGACAGTCCGCTGAGGCCGGTGGATGGATGGTGCAGCGTAGATGGTATAACCCCCAACGGGAGGGGTATGGCCTCAGGGCAGCCGACGTGGATGATGGGGGTAGCAGGAATCACTCAGAGACGATGCGGTGTAGTTCAGGGTCTTTACTGGTGATAAAGATAGACCCTCCCGGAGTACTGGCTAGCGATCGGGGCCTGGTCAGTCTTTGAGCAGATGGGATCTCCCCTGGCCAGGCGGAGTTGTAGGCCTTCCCAGCTAACTGTACTCTTCTGGCTACCTTGCTAGAGGCGGGTAAAAGTAGCCCACGTCCCTGAGTGTACCGTGTGGTGCTCACCCGTATGGCCGGTGACTCGGGGCCTTCTAGTAGCTTCCGCTCCACGACGGCGGTGCTGGTCCCATGCGTGTGACCGTGCCTTCGGGTTTCTTGGCCAGAGGACCTGAAATCCCCTGCCTGACGGATTCTGCTGCTGGGTAGGAGTTAGTCCCCACAGCCTCGGACTCCGGGTCCGGTAAGAAATCTTCTCAGTCAGGGCGAGCTCTGCAGCTGCCAGCCCCTGACTCCTTGTAACACTGCTCCCACAGAGCTCCTGTTGTTTCTTCCCATAGATGCTTCTCTTCTCTGTCTCTACTTCTGGCATGGCCCAGGAGCTGGGCCCAGCCGGAGCCACAGCTCCCTGTCAGCCCTCCTGGCTGAACTCTCCCTCTGAACTCTCTAACCCTGCCTCAGCCCCAGGTTTATATAGGGGAAGTTCTTCCCCTCCCAGGACTGGGCAGGAGGTGTGGCATGCATAGGATTCCTGACCAAGAGACCTCCCACCTGCTCTCAGACATAACATTGCCGTTACTGTGGAAACCAGACCCCTGGGGTGCCACATAAGCATCTCTTAAAGGTGTTGTTGCCATATTCAAAATGTATTGTCATATTTAGACTATGTTCACACAAAGTTTTTTGTGGAGTTTTTTGGAGCAGATTCGTTTTAAAATTCTCTTCAAAAAAATCTTAAAAAATGCTTGAAAAACTTTTTCTATTTATTTCAACATGAAAATTCACTCTGCTGTTCAAGGAGGGCTTTTTTTGAGTATTTTTGAAAAACTCTTTGTGGGAAAAAAATAATTGCATGTCACATCTCTGAAATCCTCTCCAAACTAGAAACTTTCAAATCAAAAGGCTTCAAAAAGAACTTTGGGGGAAAAAATCTTCTAAAACTCTTCAAATACCTTTTTGCTAACTCATCATTTTTGAAAGCCTAAAATAATTCAGTGTGAAGTTGACGTGCCCCCTGGGCCGAGTGTACACGCGTGTGGGTTACCCGGAGCCGGGTCTCTGGGGGTTGTAGTCTCCGTGGCTCAGGGTGGTCAAACCAGTGGCGGTCCTTTATAGGTTTTAGGTTAATTGTCCGACTATGCCACCCGTGGATTGCGGTCAGGGTGTTCCGCCGCTGCGAGGCAGACCGCTGAGGCTGGTGTTGTATGCGCAGCAGAGAATGGGATGACTCCCCACGGGAGGAGTATAGCCTCAGGGCAATGAGTGTGGATGATGGGAGTGATGATGCAGGAGCGCAACAGGAACGACTCAGAGTCTTTGCAGTGCAGTTCAGGGTCTTTACTGATGATAATAAGGCAGACCCTCCCGGGAGAACTGGCTAGCATAAGAGGCCTGGTCAGTCTGCGAGCAAGCAGGAGCTCCCATGGCCAGGTGGAGTTGTAGGCCTCCCCTTCTGTCTGCACTCTTCCTGGCTACCTTGCTATAAGTGGGTGATAGTAGCCCACGTCCCTGAGTGTACCGTGTAGTGCTCACTCGTATGGCTGGTGACTTGGGGCCTTCTGTTAGCCTCCGCTCCTCGATGGCGGTGCTGGTCCCTTGCTTGTGACTGAGCCTCCGGGCTTCTATGGCCAGAGGACCTGAAATCCCCTGCCGGCTGGTTTCTGCTGTTGGACTTAGAGATCCTTACAGCCTCGGACTCCGGTGTCCGGTTCTTAGATTCTTCTGCCAGGATGAGCTCTGCTCAGCTCCAGCCCCTGGTCTTCAGCTCCTGCTCCTACAGAGCTCCTAGCTGTTACTGTCCCTGTGTCTGCTTGTTCTCTTCTAACCCCGCCCCAGACCCAGTTTATAAGGGCAGATTCCTCCCCTCACAGGACTGGGCAGGAGGTGTTGCATGCTTAAGGGCTCCTGACCAGGAAACCTCCCACTTGCTCTCAGACGTAATATTTCTATTACTGTGGTAACCAGACCCCTGGGGTGCCACAAATATATCCAAAATTAGAAATTGCAATCTAGTTACTAGTTACACATTGATGTGCCCACCACTTCTGCATTACTGAATAAAGGGTCAGACTGGATTCTCGTCATTCTATAAAATGACCCTTGTTATTGAATCACTAGGAGAGACATTAATTGTCTAATAGATTTAAAAGTTACAGATTTGGAAGACTAAATACCGGTACCGGTATTTATTTTGGCAGCGAATCTTAGAGAATTATTTTTCAGTTGTTGGCTGGACATGGCTGCAAACTATAAAGTAGTTTAATTGGTCCAGGATTTATCACTTTATTATGGTCATTTGCTACTTTTCACCACATTCCTCAGTGCTCAGAGCCAACAATGATGATGTCAGAGATCGGTGAAGTTTTTTCTCAGACAGAAATATTTACTCTTCCACCAGCATATAGAATCAACATGTCAAGGCTACTCGGCTTCTCAGTTGGTTGTAAAAATTAGCATAAAATACTTACTTGAGACAGCGATGCAATATAAATGATCCCTTATTTTGAATTTGGTTATAGAGAGGAGCGAGCACTAAAATGCTCAGATGCCCGTTACTCGAACCGAGCAATTTCTAATGCTCGGTGCTCGTTTCGAGTAATGAGTATAATGGGAGTCAATGGGAAATCTGAGCATTTTTCCGGCAGACCCTACAAGGAAGTCTCGGGGGGCAGTGAAAATGTTGAACTGGATGGAGAAAGTGCTGAATGGAGGAAGAACAGCATGGGGAACCCCTGGAAGCATCTCCGACTCCCTGATCACTGCTGAGAACAATGGTGTCACACTTTTATTCCAATTTAAGGACTGACAATAAAACATCCAAAATCGACAAAAAATTGGAGTTTACATTTTCAAAAAAAATGTTGAAAATATTTCCCTGTATAATGACTTGTATATAAGACAAAATTTAAAAAGGATTTAAAAAAAATATACTTTAAGTAAACCAAAAGTGACTTTTTTGTTAAAAAAAATGGAAATTTCAGTGTAATTTATGAAGGAAGCAAGAAGTATCAAAAATTTGGGACTCAGATACACCTTGTATTAGACATAAAGGAGAGCCTCATGCACATTCTGTTCAAATTGTAATGTAGTGGTACTCCTAGACTCAGAAATGCTATGCACTATGTGCAAATCCTGCCAAAAAATACAAGCATGGTCATCCATACACCCTTAAAGGCTACAACTGGAGTGCCTCATAGAAAAACTAAAAGTGTAGTTGTGGTACTTTTACACTTATAAAGGTTTTGCACAAAGGGCAAAGCCAGTAAAAAATATAAGTAGGGTCATCCAGTCATCCATGGACCCTAGAAGGCAACAACTGGTGGGCCTCATTCAAATATTGAACATTAAAAACACTTTATGTGCTGCTGTCATCTGGTGGTGTGGAAATGTCGGGTCTAATCCATGGTTTGTTCATTGTTACCAGAGTGAGCCTGTCAGCACTTTCTGTTGACAGGCAAAATCACCTTTCTGTTATGACCTCCCCCCAGTGGCACTAAAAACCCACTCAGACAAGACGCTAGCGGCAGGGAAGCACAACACCTCCAAGGCTTAGAGGGGCTGTTCATGCCAGGTGTCTAGCTTTGAGATCCAGTAGCTGAAGCTCGCAGAGGAATTAGGAAGTTTTTTAGCCATCTTGACCATCTTTAAAAACTTTTCCCTCGTCAAAAATACCCAGTCATCAGGGCATGGATGCTGGGAGGGTATCATGAAATTGGCCCAGGCCTTTGACAGTGTACCGCAGCCTCTGCTGTACCCGGTGTGTCTGCCTTGCCTCTCCTCCTTGGTTGGGCAAGGAAGCTTGCCCCCTGCTGCTAGCGTTGTCTGATGGGAATTTTTTCAACATATTTTCCACAATGGCCTTCTGGTATAGCACCATTTTAGAAGACCTCTCCGCCTCAGGAAGAAGATATTCAAAGTTCTCCTTGCCTTGTAGCGTGGGTCTAGCATGGTGAACAACCAGTACCCTTTCTTTAGCCAAGATAAATGTAACGCAAGGGTCACATGAAAGGCAGTGGTACATAAAGTCTGCCATATGTGCCAAGGTCCCTACAGACAACACTTCCCTGTCTCCACCATGATGACTACTCTCCATCTCCTCCTCCTCCTGTTCCTCCTCATTTCCCTCCTCAAACCATCCACGTAGGAGAGATGGGACGAAGCTTGTGTGGGTACTAGTCTCTTTTGTGCTATCAGCCAGCTCCTGTTCCTCCTCCTCTTCCACAGCCTCCACCTCCTCCATGTTACCCAATCCACGCTGGGCTGAGTAGTATCTCTCTGTCTCATGTCTTCCTCGTGTCCACCTGGTTCGCATGCAAAGCTTCATGTTTAATTATAAGCAGCGACTGTTTAAGTAGGCACAGAAGCGGGATCATTACGCTGATGATGGCGTCATTGCCACTCACCATCTTTGTGGAGTCCTCAAAGTCTTGGAGAATCGCACAAATGTCAGACATCCATGCCCACTCTTCAGTTGTTATGTGTGGAGGCTGCCCAGAATACCGACGGGCGTGTTGGAGCTAGTATTCAATAACTGTCCTCTGCTGCTTACAAAGCCTTGCCAGCGTGTGCGCGTGGTGATGTTGCACACCAGTCGGTGAGCTGGCACTTATGCATGCACTGTTGCAGCGGTGCCAGAGCAGCGGCAGCTGTAGCTGACTTGCGGAAATGGGCGCTGATGGTTCTGCTCTGGCAAATCTGGGTAGGTTTTTATAAACCGCGGAACCACCAAATTTAGCACGTGGGCCCAGCATGGTACATGTGAGCTTGCCAAGCTTCACAGCCGCCACCAGGTTACGCCCATTATCACACACGACCATGCCTGGTTGGAGGTTCAGCAGCAAGAGCCACAAATCTGTCTGGTCTGTTATTCCTTTCAATAACTCTGCCACGGTATGCGGATTGTCTCTAAGTAAATACACTGCTCAAAAAAATAAAGGGAACACTTAAACAACAGAATATAACTCCAAGTAGATCAAACTTCTGTGAAATAAAACTGTCCACTTAGGAAGCAACACTGATTGACAATCAATTTAACATGCTGTTGTGCAAATGAAATAGACAATAGATGGAAATTATTGGCAATTATCAAGACACACTCAATAAAGGAGTGGTTCTGCAGGTGGGGACCACAGACCACATCTCAGTACCAATGCTTTCTGGCTGATGTTTTGGTCACTTTTGAATGTTGGTTGTGCTTTCAAACTTGTGGTAGCATGAGACGGACTCTACAACCCACAGAAGTTGGTCAGGTAGTGCAGCTCATCCAGGATGGCACATCAATGCGATGCTGTGGCAAGAAGGTCTGCTGTGTCTGTCAGCGTAGTGTCCAGAGGCTGGAGGCGCTACCAGGAGACATGGAGGGGACTGTAGGAGGGCAACAACCCAGCTGCAGGACCGCTACCTCCACCTTTGTGCAAGGAGGAATAGGAGGAGCACTGCCAGAGCCCTGCAAAATGACCTCCAGCAGGCCACAAATGTGCATGTGTCTGCTCAAACGGTTAGAAACCGACTCCATTAGGGTGGTATGAGGGCCCGACGTCCACAGATGGGGATTGTGCTCACAGCCCAACACCGTGCAGGATGCTTGGCAGTTACCACAGAACACCAGGATTGGCAAAGTTGCCACTGGCGCCCTGTGCTCTTCACAGATGAAAGCAGGTTCACACTGAGCACATGTGACAGACGTGACAGAGTCTGGAGACGCCGTGGAGAGCGATCTGCTGCCTGCAACATCCTTCAGCATGACCGATTTGGCAGTGGGTCAGTAATGGTGTGGGGTTACATTTCTTTGAAGGGCCGCACAGCCCTCCATGTGCTTGCCAGAGGTAGTCTGACTGTCATTAGGTACCGAGATGAAATCCTCAGAGCCCTTGTGAGACCATATGCTGGTGCGGTTGGCCCTGGGTTCCTCCTAATGCAGGACAATGCCAGACCTCATGTGGCTGGAGTGTGTCAGCAGTTCCTGCAAGATGAAGGCATTGAAGCTATGGACAGGCCCGCCCCTTCCCCAGACCTGAATCCGATTGAGCACATCTGGGACATCATGTCTCGCTCCATCCACCAACGTCACATTGCACCACAGACTGTCCAGGAGTTGGCGGATGCTTTAGTCTGGGTCTGGGAGGAGATCCCTCAGGAGACCATCCGCAACCTCATCATGAGCATGCCCAGGCATTGTAGGGAGGTCATACAGGCACGTGGAGGCCACACACAATACTGAGCCTCATTTTGACTTGTTTTAAGGACATTACATCAAAGTTAGATCAGCCTGTAGTGTGTTTTTCCACTTTAATTTTGGGGGTGTCTCCAGAGCCAGGCCTCCATTGGTTAATAAATTTGATTTCCATTGAAGATTTTTGTGTGATTTTGTTGTCAGCACATTCAACTTTGTACAGAACAAAGTATTCAATGAGAATATTTCATTCATTCAGATCTAGGATGTGTTATTTGAGTGTTCCCTTTATTTTTTTGAGCAGTGTATATTTCTAAAGGTGCTATTGACCCATCCAATCCACATTGGCAAATAAATCAAACCATGGATGTCCATAAAATAAAATACGTGTAATAATGATAAATGACACAGAGAAAAAGTATTGAACTTACTTACTGGAATTTAATTAATACTTTCTACAAAAGACTTTGTTGGTGATGACAGCTTCCTGACGCCTCCTGAATAGAGAAACTAGTCGCATGCATTGCTCAGGTGTGATTTTGGCCCAATCTTTTACACAAACACTCTTAAAATCCTGAAGGTCCTGTGGTCTTCTTCTATGAACTCTGAGCATTATTTCCTTCCATAAATTTTCTCTTGGATTCAGGTCAGGTGATTGGCTCGGCCATTCTAGCAGCTTTATTTTCTTTCACTGAAATAAATTGGGAGTTTCCTTGGCTGTGTGTTTGGGATCATTGTCTTGCTCAAATGTTCACCCTCTTTTCATCTTCCTTATCCTGATAGATTGCAGCAGATTTTTATCAAGAATTTTTTGGTACATTTGTCCATTCATCCTTCCTTCAACTACAGGAAGTGTGCCCGTGCTGTATGCTGAAAAACATCCCCATACCATGATGTTCCAACCTCCAAACTTCATTGTTAGTATGGCTGTTTTGGAGTGATTTGCAGTGCCTTTTGACCTCCAAACATGGTGTGTATTATGGCATCTAAAGAGTTTAATTTTGGTCTCATGCGACCAGACTATATTCTCCCAGTGTTTCACAGGCTTGTCTAAATGTTACTAAGCAAAGTTTGAACATGCTTGAACATGCTTTTTGTTCGGCAGTGGAAAATTGAGTGGTGAGCGTGCATACAGGCCATGGAGGTTGAATGCATTACTTATAGTTTTCTTTGAAACAATTGTTCTTGCTTATTCCAGGTCTTTCTATAGCTCTCCACAAGTGGTCCTTGGCTCTAGGGCAACTCTTCTGATAATTCTTTTCACTCCTCTGTCTGAAATCTTTTGGGGAGCATCTGGTCGTGGCTGGTTTATAGTGTAATTATGTTCTTTCCACTTCTAGGTTATGTCTCCGACAGTGCTCACTTTAACTTTCAGTAACTTAGAAATTCTTGTGTAACCAATGTCATCAGTATTTTGGGAAATAATAAGGGTGTGAAGGTCTTGAGACAGTTCACTGGTTTTACCTATCATGAGATGTTTCTTGTGAGGCAACTTGCTAATGGGACACCTTTTTATAGGCCATCAGTTGATGAGCTGATATTATTTTTCACTAAGTGGCAGGATAGCCTTCTAATTACTGATAGATTTCAGCTGGTGTCATGACTTGCCATGACTTTTAGCACCTCTCTTTCCTCATTTGTTCAATACTTTCTCCCTGTGTCTTTTCTAATTATTACACATAACTTAATTTATGGACATCTATGGTTTGATTTCTTTGCCTTTGTGAATTGAATGGGTTGTTGTTACCAACATCTGGTGAGAATTTCATGTCAGTAGCTCCTTTAGGAAGATATTCACTTAGCAAATTGGTGACATGTTCAATACTTACAGTGGTATGAAAAAGTGTTTGCCCCCTTCCTGATTTCTTATTCTTTTGCATGTTTGTCACACTTAAATGTTTCAAATCACAAAACAAATTTAAATATTAGACAAAGATAACACTAGTAAACACAAAATACAGTTTTTAAATTAAGGTCTTTATTATTAAGGGAAAAATAAATCTAAACCTACAGGGCCTTGTGTGAAAAAGTGATTGCCCCCTAAACCTAATAACTGGTTGGGCCACCCTTAGCAGCAACAACTGCAATCAAGCATTTGCGATAACTGGCAATGAGTCTTTTACAACGCTCTGGAGGAATTTTGGCCACTCATCTTTGCAAAATTGTTGTAATTCAGCTGCATTGGAGGGTTTCCGAGCATGAACCGCCTTTTTAAGGTCATGCCACAGCATCTCAATCGGATTAAGGCCACTCAAAGTCTTAATTTTTTCCCTAAGACACTCAGAGGTGTACTGGCTGGTATGTTTTGGATCATTGTCCTGCTGCATAACCCAAGTACGCTTCAGCTTGAGGTCACAAACAGATGGCCGGACATTCTCCTTCAGGATTTTTTGGTAGACAGCAGAATTCATGGTTCCATTTACCACAGCAGGTTTTGAAGCAGCAAATCAGCCCCAGACCATCACACTACCATCACCATATTTTACTGTTGGTATGATGTTACTTTTCTGAACTGCTGTTACTTCTATGCCAGATGTAATGGGACATACACCTCCCAAAAAGTTCAACTTTTGTCTCGTCAGTCCACAGAGTATTCTTCCAAAAGTCTTGGTGATCATCAAGATGATGTTTTCTGGCAAAACTGACATAAGCCTTTATATTCTTTTTCCTCAGCAGTGGTTTTTGTTTTGGAACTCTGCCATGCATGCCATTTTATGGTGGAGTCACTCATGAACACTGACCTTAACTGAGGCAAGTGAGGCCTGCAGTTCTTTGGATGTTGTTGTGGGGTCTTTTGTGACCTTTTGGATGAGTCGTCGCTGTCCTCTTGGGCTAAATTTGGTCGGCCGGCCACTCCTGGGAAGGTTCACCACTGTTACATGTTTTCGCCATTTGTGGATAAAGGCTCTCCCTGTGGTTCGCTGGAGTCCCAAAGCTTTAGAAATGGCTTTATAACCTTTTCCAGACTGATAGATCTCAATTACTTTGTTTTTCATTTGTTCCTGAATTTCTTTGGATCGCAGCATGATGTGTAGCTTTTGAGGATCTTTTGGTCACTTTGTCAGGCAGGTCCTGCTTAAGTGATTTCTTAAGTGAGAAAAGGTGTGACAGTAATCAGGCCTGTGTGTGTCTATGGAAATTGAACTCAGCTTCCCAAAGATGTTACAAACCACAGTTAATTTATGTTTTAAGGTGGGGGGAAACCCTTTTTCACGCAGGGCCCTGGAGGTTTGGATTTCTTTTTCCCTTAATAAAGACCTTCATTTAAAAGCTGCATTTTTTGTTTACTTGTGTTATCTTTGTCTAATATTTACATTTGTTTTGTGATCTGAAACATTTAAGTGTGACAAACATGCAAAAAAATAAGAAATCAGGAAGGGGGCAAACAGTTTTTCACACCAATGTATTTCACCAGTAGTATACAATGTCCCCATAATAAATGTAAGAAGTAAAAATTTAAAAAAATCCTTGTACTCAGTTCTCTGGCCACTTCACTCCTTACTGTCACCTGTCTGGTCCTCGGCGTATCTTTTTATCACTGCCGCTTGCTCTGAAATACCTGGGTCTCTCACGCTAAGCCATGACTTCTGGCTCTGATGAAAGCCTGGGAGGTTTTCCTCCGTCCGCAGGCTTGGGGTCGCAGCCAGCTCCGGATCGTGTGGACGTAGCCTAAGGGTATGTGCACGTGATCAGTGTTGACTGCGGATTGGACGCAGCGCAAGTGTGCTGCATCCAATCCGCAGTGACCACATGTTACAGCATAGTGGATGGGATTTATACAAATCCCATTCCCACTATGCGTCTGCGGCACACCCGCGGAAACTGACATGCGGCACGTCTTTCCAGACCGCAACATGTCAATTTCTTCTGCGAGTTCGCATGCGGGTTTTCCCCACAGACCCAAAGCCACTTGTGAGAAAAAAAAAAACGGCCGCCGCTCATCTGCATAATGAGCAGAAGCCGGAGGCGGCTTGTCCGCAGGCTCGGGGCCGCAGTTAGCTCTGGATCGTGTGGACGTAGCCTAATAGTTCCTCAAGACCTTGTCAATTAAAAATGGTGTTTTTCAAGGTTGGGTTTGAAATGTTGCTGTATTTTTTTACATTTATGAGCAATAAAGGATTTTTTCTACATTCTTCCTGGAGAGTGCTGTCTTCAGAAATTAAATTTGGATTAGTACTGAGAAGATTTCTCTGATGCATTTGAATTGTGTCGCTCTATGATCTCTGGGTGTGCTGTGGATAAAACTACTTTTTGTATACATGGCAATTATAAAGTATTTTACTACATTGTTCATATATATAAATGCTGGCAGACATGACTACTTTTAGCTGACAAATTTGACTTCAACCAATGGGAGTCAGAATACTATATTTATCTAATGCTTAACAAATTTAAAAAATATTTGTATTTTCTCTTAGTTCATAGAGCCTTATTTGCATATACAGTCATAGCCAAAAGTGTTGGCACCCTAGAAATTATTCCAGAAAATTAAGTATTTCTCCCTGAAAACTTTTCATATTGTCCACACCTGTTACTTGCCACAGGTGAGTTTGAATGAGCATCATAAGCTTGAAAGAAAGTTGTTTACAATCAATTTTAGAAAGGTGCCAACAATTTTGTCCTGCCCATTTTTGGGGGTTTGTGTGAAATTATGTCAATTTTCCTTTTTTTCTTTGTTTTTTTGTGTTGTTCCAATGCACACAAAGGAAATAAACATGTGTATAACAAAACACGTGTGTCATGACTCTGTTGTCGGGTATCCTGGGACCAGGGGCTCCTTCCCTGTCCCTAATGCTAGGGGCACCCTAGCTTGCCCTGTTCCTTGGATTACTTCTGAAGGTGAAGACGCCGGGGCCACGTATCTTGTCTGAGCTCCTGAATCCACCCTTAGTCTGTTCTCTTCCCCCACCCAGGGAAAAGGGGAGTAGTAGTGTATCGCAATACACTAACCAGACTAACAAGGTAATACAAACAGGGATAAAGGAAAATAGCAATCATACAAATATATACACACAAACAACAGAGAATAACACCGGGAAGTGGAGGATTGGGAGAAACCAAAGTAGGAGAAGGAGAGGATTAACACACACCCAAAACCACACAACAGTCTAGCTAAATCCACCAAACACCTCCTCAAACAAAAATTCTCCACCAGGCTTGTAGAACCATGCACCAATGAAGCTAGCTCTGGCAATGACTGCTAGCTATAGTCCAGTTTATATAGGAGCAGGGAGTGGCTAACAGTGAACAGCTGAGAGCATCACCCTGTGAAGCTTCCAAAAGCTCTCAGCAGAAGATTAACCACTGCACTGCTCAAAGAAACCTGCCTTGTTTAATATGAAGGTGAAAGGCTTCTAATGAGTGCAGGAGCAGAAGGAATCAGATGCTGTGGTTTTCTGGTTTCTCTCTGTCACGGTAAACCCGTGACAATGTGTAATTGCAATAATTTTCAAAGAGAAATACTTCATTTTCTGGAACAATTTCAAGGGTACCAATACTTTTGGCTATCACTGTATGGAAAGACCTCGTTAATGAACTCTTTATGGTTATGCACAGAATATAGTTTTATGCATTTCATTGTTAAAAGAAACCAATATATGTTGCAGACTTAATGCATTTTGACCTTTTCAGATATTATTGCCGCATGTACCCACTTTGTAACCTTGTTATTACATGAAAGTACAAGATGTGTTGATAATTCAGCCTCTCTCTGTAAGAAAGCATTTACTTCATAATAATATTTCATTGAAAACACTGGTGAACAATGAGCTTGACCTTTGTAATTCCCCGTCCAACACAAACTGGATGTACTTTAATTTATCTCATTAGTTATCAGTTACGGAATAATATGCCATATTCAATTCACAGTGCAAATTATAGAGTGCTTGCCAAACAGAACTGTACATAAGACTTGTGATAGTAATTAGCGTTCCTCCAGAAGGAAGGTCGCCGGCTCTACATGCTACATATGGGAGGTAGCTACCCTATAACTCAATGTCTGACCCTACAACATGGCTATGGACATTTAAAAAAATGGAGTCTTCTCCAAAAGAAAAATAAACCCATTCACAGACAGTTTAATCTTCTTGTCCCTTATTATTGACTTTTTGGCTGGGTGAGAGGTCTCTGGTTGAAGACTGCATTGTTCCTTCTGGCGGACACTGCCAGCTAGCACTAGGAGATGTGTAAGTCATACAATACTTTCTGGGAAAACGTATTGAAGTTAACTCTCCACCAAGAGGAATAAAGCTGTTTCTCCAGTGCCACCTATTAGTGGTAGTTATTATATATGTCAACAACCGACCCTTGCCACAAGAATAAGGATATTTAATAGAGATGAGCGAATATATTTGAGTGAAATTGCATTTTTTGGCATTCACTTCCAGGCAGCTGCAGCTAAATGAAGGTCACTAGCTTCCATTTTTCTAAACTATAAAGGGCCATCAAATGGTTAGAAAAAAAAGCACCTCTCACACTAAGTCAGTACTTCTGGCTCTGATCAAAGCCAGGGATGATTCTGCACATGCGCGCAAAAAGTCACGACACACATCATGACATCATTACATTGTGACCTTTTGTGTGCTTGTGCAGAAACCTCCCAGGCTTTCATCAGATCCAGAAGTCATGGCTTAGTGTGAGAGACCCAGGTATTTCAGAGCAAGCGGCAGTGATAAAAAGATACGCCGAGGGCCAGACAAGTGACAGTAAGGAGTGAAGCGGCCAGAGAGCTGAGTGGTGAGTACAAGGATTTTTTTCATTTTTTACTTCTTACATTTATTATGGGGACATTGTATACTACCGGTGAAATACAGTGGTGTGAAAAAGTGTTTGCCCCCTTCCTGATTTCTTATTTTTTTGCATGTTTGTCACACTTAAATGTTTCAGATCACAAAACAAATGTAAATATTAGACAAAGATAACACAAGTAAACAAAAAATGCAGTTTTTAAATGAAGGTCTTTATTAAGGGAAAAAGAAATCCAAACCTCCAAGGCCCTGCGTGAAAAAGGGTTTCCCCCTACCTTAAAACATAAATTAACTGTGGCTTGTAACATCTTTGGGAAGCTGAGTTCAATTTCCATAGACACACACAGGCCTGATTACTGTCACACCTTTTCTCACTCAAGAAATCACTTAAACAGGACCTGCCTGACAAAGTGACCAAAAGATCCTCAAAAGTTACACATCATGCTGCGATCCAAAGAAATTCAGGAACAAGTGAAAAACAAAGTAATTGAGATCTATCAGTCTGGAAAAGGTTATAACGCCATTTCTAAAGCTTTGGGACTCCAGCGAACCACAGTGAGAGCCTTTATCCTCAAATGGCGAAAACATGTAACAGTGTGAACCTTTCCAGGAGTGGCCAGTCGACCAAAATTAGCTCAAGAGGACAGCGACGACTCATCCAAGAGGTCACAAAAGACCCCATAACAACATCCAAAGAACTGCAGGCCTCACTTGCCTCAGTTAAGGTCAGTGTTCATGAGTGACTCCACCATAAAATGGCATGCATGGCAGAGTTCCAAACCAAAAACCACTGCTGAGGAATTTCTGCATTACTCAAGGTATCTAAGAGCACAGTGGCCTCCATAATGCTTAAATGGAAGAAGTTTGGGACCACCAGAAGTCTTCCTAGACCTGGCAGTCCAGCCAAACTGAGCAATCGTGGGAGAAGAGCCTTGGTGAGAGAGGTAAAGAAGAACCCCAAGATCACTGTGGCTGAGCTCCAGAGATGTAGTAGGGAGATGGGAGAAAGTTCCACAAAGTCAACTATCACTGCAGCTCTCCACCAGTCGGGCCTTTATGGCAGAGTGGCCCGATGGAAGCCTCTCCTCAGTGCAAGACATATGAAAGCCCGCATAGAGTTTGCTCAAAAACACATGAAGGACTCACAGACTATGAGAAATAAAATTCTCTGGTCTGATGAGACGAAGATAGAACTTTTTGGTGATAATTCTAAGCGGTATGTGTGGAGAAAACCAGGCACTGCTCATCACGTGCCCCATACAATCCCAACAGTGAAACATAGTGGCAGCATCATGCTATGGGGGTGTTTTTCAGCTTCAGGGACAGGACGACTGTAACATGCGGTCTGCGGTTTCGCTTTGCTCAGCCCTGTCCACCACATCTGCGGTTTCGCTTTGCTCAGCCCTGTCCACCGCGTCTGCGGTTTCGCTTTGCTCAGCCCTGTCCACCGCGTCTGCGGTTTCGCTTTGCTCAGCCCTGTCCACCGCATCTGCGGTTTCGCTTTGCTCAGCCCTGTCTACCGCGTCTGCGGTTTCGCTTTGCTCAGCCCTGTCCACCGCGTCTGTGGTTTCGCTTTGCTCAGTTCTGTCCACCGCGTCTGCGGTTTCGCTTTGCTCAGCCCTGTCCACCGCATCTGCGGTTTCGCTTTGCACAGCCCTGTCCACCGCGTCTGCGGTTTTGCTTTGCTCAGCCCTGTCCACCGCATCTGCGGTTTCGCTTTGCTCAGCCCTGTCCACCGCGTCTGCGGTTTCGCTTTTCTCAGCCCTGTCCACCGCGTCTGCGGTTTCGCTTTGCTCAGCCCTGTCCACCGCGTCTGCAGTTTCGCTTTGCTCAGCCCTGTCCACCGCGTCTGCGGTTTCGCTTTGCTCAGCCCTGTCCACCGCGTCTGCATTTTAGCTTTTCTCAGCCCTGTCCACCGCGTCTGCGGTTTCGCTTTGCTCAGCCCAGTCCACCGCGTCTGCGGTTTCGCTTTGCTCCGCCCTGTCCATCGTGTCTGTGGTTTCGATTTGCTCAGCCCTGTCTACCGTGTCTGCGGTGTTGCTCTGCTCAGCTTTGTCTACCGCGTCTGCGGTTTTGCTCTGCTCAGCCTTGTCTACCGCGTCTGCGGTTCTGCTCTGCTCAGCCTTGTCTACCGCGTCTGCTGTTCTGCTCTGCTCAGCCTTGTCTACCGCGTCTGCGGTTCTGCTCTGCTCAGCCTTGTCTACCGCACCTGCGGTTTCACTTTACTCTGTTTGTTTACCGCATCTGCGGCTCTGAATTTGTCTCCCAGTCTGTACTGGACCCTACCCAGCCTGCGCTCTAGTCTGCCTGTTCCTGTATTCCCCGGTGTGGGTCAACAGCCGTGTCCGGAGTCTGACCTGGAGTAGACCCTGGTCCCTCTGCTCGGTTCCTCCCTGGTGCACTGGCAACGTATGCCGTCGTTACGCCCCTCCAGGCACTCTCCGGTTCATGGCACAGTGGAACCACTAAACACGCACACGCCAGTCAGTCCGGGCGTGTGCATTACAACGACTGGTTGCAATTGAAGGAAACATGAATGCGGCCAAGTATAGAGATATCCTGGTTGAAAACCGCTTCCAGAGTGCTCTGGACCTCAGACTTGGCTGAAGGTTCAGCTTCCAACAAGACAATGACCCTAAGCACACAGCTAAAATAAAAGAGTGGCTTCAGAACAACTCTGTGACCATTCTTGACTGGCCCAGCCCAATTGAGCATCTCTGGAGAGACCTGAAAATGGCTGTCCACCAACATTCACCATCCAAACTGACAGAACTGGAGAGGATCTGCAAGGAAGAATGGCAGAGGATCAACAAATCCAAGTGTGAAAAACTTGTTGCTGTAGCATCGGCGTCTCTGCCTCCTGCTAGGCAGAGACGCCGTCCCTGTCACCTTCCTGTTCAGCGCACGGCATCCTCCAGCGTTCCTTCCCTCGCTGCTGCCGGCGCGCGCTCCTTCCCGGGCACTGTACTTAGGGTGCGCGCGCGCTCCCCCTCTCTTGAAAGGGACCGCGCGCGCCGTTCTAAGGAGTCCCAGGCCAATGGCCGGAGGACTTCCCATATATAAGGCACCTCCTCCAAAATGGAGGTGCCCGAGCAAAGTTGTTGCAAAGCATACTCACCTCTGCTTCAGCCCTCAGGTCCCGTTGCCAGCCTGACTACCAGTCCTGTCTGCCTGCTTGTCTTCTCTTCAGCCCGACAGTCTGTCTCCTGCATCCGCCAGTCTGTCTATGGGCAAGTCCACCTGCCTACCAGGAAGCACCTGCCAGTTACCTGCCTGCTACCTGCCGTACCTGCCGTACCTGCTAGCCCGCTCACCTGGGAGCGCTTACCTGCTACCCGCCTGCTAGCCTACCTGGAGGCTGCGCCGTCACTTGCCGTGACCACCTGCCTGCCAGCCAAGAGACTCTTACCTGCCCTGCCGTCACTTCCCGTGACCACCTGCCTGCCTGCCAAGAGACTCTCACCCGTTCTGCCGTCACTTCCCGTGACCACCTGCCTGCCTGCGAAGAGTCTCTCACCCGTTCTGCCGTCACTTCCCGTGACCACCTGCCTGCCTGCCAAGAGACCCTCACCCGCTCTGCCGTCACTTCCCGTGACCATCTGCCTGCCAGCCAAGAGACTCTTACCCGCTCAGCCGTCACTTGCCGTGACCACCTGCCTGCCAGCCAAGAGACTCTTACCTGCTCTTCCGTCACTTCCCGTGACCACCCGCCTACTCACCCAGAGACTGCTACCTACCTGTTGTGTCCACCCGCTACTCCGGTCAGTCCCAGCTACCTGACCCGTGGGAGCCACCTGCTCTATTACAAGGTCGTCCCCAGAATAACACCTGCCCCTCGGGGTCCCTCCTTGTTCCAAGGCACAGAGGTTCCACCACCCGGCCCCATTACAGTTCCATCATTCCCAAGAAGACTCATGGCTGTACTAGCTCAAAAGGGTGCTTCTACTCAATACTGAGCAAGGGGTCTGAATACTTATGACCATGTGATATTTCAGTTTTTTTTTTTTAATAAATTTGCAAAAATTTCTACATTTCTGTTTTTTTCAGTCAAGATGGGGTGCAGAGTGTACTTTAATGAGAAAAAAATGAACCTTTTAGAATTTACCAAATGGCTGCAATGAAACAAAGAGTTAAAAATTTAAAGGGGTCTGAATACTTTCCGTACCCACTGTATATATAATATTGTGTACATTTTTGGCTACAGTAAAGATTTTTCTTGTTCATCTCGCTTGTACGTAATTTCACACGCGTTTTGTGCAAAATCCATACATGATGGTTAAAAATAGAAGTGTTTTTTTAAATCAGGGCATAAGAAAACATAACAATCAGTCATTGAATTTGAAACAATTTTCATATACCCAATTTTTGCATACCTGTGAAATGGGCACTATCCATATTCCACTGTTATTGTTTGTGTCTCTATGTGCCACTATTATTTTTTAGGACACTATCTTGTGGTTGGGGGCATTCAAAAGTTTGCCATGGGCCGACGGCTGTTTTTAGTCATGCCCATCATAACATTAGTATATAGTATACTGTAACCCAGGGGTCTCAAACTCGGCTAAGTATATGGGCAGCACATAGAAAAAATGTGAACTTGAAGGGCCGCATTCTTTGTTTTCTCTATACACCTTTTGGATCATTGATTGAACATTTTTGGCTTTTTTATTTTATTCTTTAAATGGCATTCATTTTATGGGCTATGGTACAGTTTTATAGTTTTTAGAATTTTTATTTCCTTTTTGTGTCCCCTAATTGGCCATATACAGTGATTTTTTTTCTTACAATTAGCACCATATAGTAATTTTGACCAACTTCTTGTAGTAATGTGCCCTTTCCCGGGTCCCCATCTTGTAGTAATGTGCCCCATCCCAGGTCCCCATCTTGTAGTAATGTGCCCCATCCCAGGTCCCCATCTTGTAGTAATGTGCCCCATCCCAGGTCCCCATCTTGTAGTAATGTGCCCCATCCCAGGTCCCCATCTTGTAGGAATGTGCCCCATCCCACGCACCCATCTTGTAGGAATATTCCCCATCCCAGGTTCCCATCTCGTAGTAATGTGCCCCCATCCCAGGTCCCCATCTTGTAGTAATGTGCCCCATCCCAGGTCCCCAACTTGTAGTAATGTGCCCCATCCCAGGTCCCTATCTAGTAGTAATGTGCCCGATCCCAGGTCCCCATCTTGTTGAAATGTGCCCCATCCCGGTCCCCTTCTTGTAGTAATGTGCCCCATCCCGGTCCCCATCTTGTAGTAATGTGCCCATCCTCATCCCCGTCTTGTAGTAATGTGCCCATCCCAGGTCCCCAACTTGTAGTAATGTGCCCCATCCCAGGTCCCCAACTTGTAGTAATGTGCCCCATCCCAGGTCCCTATCTAGTAGTAATGTGTCCGATCCCAGGTCCCCAACTTGTAGTAATTTGCCCCATCCCAGGTCCCTATCTAGTAGTAATGTGCCCCATCCCAGGTCCCCTTCTTGTAGTAATGTGCCCCATCCCGGTCCCCATCTTGTAATAATGTGCCCATCCTCATCCCCATCTTGTAGTAATGAGCCCATCCTGGTCCCCATCTTGTAGTACTGTGCCCATCCTCGTCCCCATCTTGTAGTACTGTGCCCATCCTCGTCCCCATCTTGTAGTACTGTGCCCATCCTTGTTCCCATCTTGTAGTAATGTGCCCATCCTGGTCCCCATCTTGTAGTAATGTGCCCATTCTGGTCCTCATCTTGTAGTAATGTGCCCATCCTCATCCCCATCTTGTAGTACTGTGCCCATCCTTGTTCCCATCTTGTAGTAATGTGCCCATCCTGGTCCCCATCTTGTAGTAATGTGCCCATTCTGGTCCCCATCTTGTAGTAATGTGCCCATCCTCATCCCCATCTTGTAGTAATGTGCCCATCCTCGTCCCCATCTTGTAGTAATGTGCCCATCCTCGTCCCCATCTTGTAGTAATGTGCCCATCCTCATCCCCATCTTGTAGTAATGGCCCATGCTGGTCCCTACCTTGTAGAACATTCAACTGAAAAGAATCACTGACTTCGGCGCCCTCAGGAGCAGGCCGCAATCATTACGGGGTCTCTGGTTCCTGCGGGCCGCATTAAGCAGCCTCAGGGGCCGCATGCGGCCCTCGGACCACGTGTTTGAGACCCCTGCTGTAACCTTTTATACCTTGTTACAAAGCTATAATATACTATATTCTCAGATACCCAATCCTGGTCATATCATTATTGTGCAAGTTTTGGAAATTTTAATTTATTAATTACTTTTAGTTGCTTTGCGCAGATGTAATGCTAGAGAAAACAGTTTTAGTACCAGTTAGGCTGCCTTGGTGATTCAGTGGCATGACTCCACATTGAAGCTGGTACGATTTATGGCCTATTTTCATGACCTTCCCATCCGGTGATCTGCATTCATGTGTCGCTCAGCTCCTCGCACTGGCTGAACTAACGCCAGCTTCATTCTTCTCTGGTGATGAATGGGTCTAATAAGCCAGGTTAGTGGTGTAGGGCAGTAGGCCATTCTGTGATAAAGCTTTGCAGTTGCAGTTATACCTCAGAAGAAATACTAATTCTTTAAAACTGTGAATGGATCCAAATTGGAGTATTTACATTCATTTATGTTAATCTTTTCAGGAGAGGTGGAGGTGCCTCAGTTCAGGGGTACTGTCAAGTTTTTCATAAAACTTTCTGCAATTTTTGACAGCATAATTAGCTAAAAAATTACTGAAATACTAATAGACCACATTAAAGTCAGTG
Organism: Phyllobates terribilis; assembly: GCF_046119375.1. Lineage (NCBI taxonomy): Eukaryota > Metazoa > Chordata > Amphibia > Anura > Dendrobatidae > Phyllobates > Phyllobates terribilis. The sequence continues at coordinate 730,250,638 of NW_027362763.1, read as the reverse complement.
GATCCATTAATGAAATTATCATATTCTTTATGTGATCAGGACTCTTTAATAAAGATGGGTCCTTACTAATCTTCTCTTGGCTCAACATATCCAGAGATGTGTTGTACGAGGCTACCAGCTTTAAAACAAAAATTGTGATAGTCTGTCACAAGATGTCTGTTACGCACACGCCCGGACTGACTGGCGTGAGCGTGGTTAGTGATCCCACCGGACCATGAACCGAGGAGTGCCTGGAGGGGCGTGACAAAGTATCAACTCGGTCCGACCAAGGTCAGACGGCGGCTCAGTCGACTCCATGAACCAGTGAGGAACCGAGCAGAGGGACCAGGCGCTACTCCAGGTTAGACCCCGGTCACAGCTGTTGACCCACACCGGGGAATGCAGGAACGGGCAGGTACAGCTGGTATGCAGACCGGTGGGTACTGGTAGGCATGGCTGGTATGCAGACAGGCGGGTACTGGCAGGCACGGCTGGTATGCAGACAGGCGGGTGCTGGCAGGCACGGCTGGTATGCAGACTGGCAGATACTGGCAGGTAGGAACGCAGGCTGGATAGGGACCAGTACAGACTGGGATACAGGAACAGAGCTGCTGGTGCGGTGGACTAGTAGAGCGGAACCACAGGCGCGGAGGACAAGCGGAGCAGAGCGAAACCGCAGGTGCGGTGGACAAGCAGAGCAGAGCGAAACCGCAGGTGCGGTGAACAAGCAGAGCGGAGCGAAACCGCAGGTGCGGTGAACAAGCAGAGCGGAGCGAAACCGCAGGTGCGGTGGACAAGCAGAGCAGAGCGAAACCGCAGGTGCGGTGGACAAGCAGAGAAGAGCGAAACCGCAGGTGCGGTGGACAAGCAGAGCAGAGCGAAACCGCGGGTTCGGTGAACAAGCAGAGCAGAGCAAAACCGCAGGTGTGGTGGACAAGCAGAGCAGAACAGAGCAGAAGATGCAGGCAGACAGGACAGGGCTCTGTTCACATGGAACAGACTGGAAAATACAGGAAGATAGAACACAGGAGGTAGATACGGAGGCAGGGAAACGCGACAAGCAGAACCAGATACACACAAGGTACTTACAATGAAGTAGCGAGTGGACACAAAACTCACAAACAGAAGTACAGAGACAACGAGTTGGAGTTAGGTGCAGGTTCAGACGCCGCAGGAAAAGGGCAGGTACGGACATAGAGACAAACAGGTAACGGGCTAGGACACAGTTCAGACAGGAACTGAACCCGGAACAAGATACAGGAACGAGCCTGGGAACTCAGCCCCCAGGGTGGCGGAAACAGACTAGAAGTCACACATACAGATAACAGGCCTGGGTATATAGCCCCCAGGGTGGCGGAACAGACAAGATGTAGGACAGGACCTGGCTACTCAGTTGCACAGAATACACTGAAAGAAAGTGTTGCTCAGGCACCTCCTACTGGGTGGAGGGGGTTTAAGTATCCAGTGACTCACAGCAATAGGCTGGGGACGCATTAGGAGAGCGCATACAGTAACTATAAGAATCAGGCAGTAACCGCGCTGCCGCCCTAAGCAATCAGACAAGAGACATGCACACAGCAGATACTGAAGCAAAGTGTTCAGCCTGGACTGTTAGGTAAGATGGCGGTCTTGCATGGTGGGAGGTGGTAAGCTATGCCAGCATGCTGCCAGGGATGTTACAATGTCTATGCTATAAGTATCTATGTGTGACCACCTAATGATTGTGATGTGCATGGTGAGCTCTCAAGGACTTTGCTATCATGTCAAAATGTGGAGACTAATATTTAGTAATTGTTGAAGAAAGCTATCTGTCATCAGGTTTTTGCTCCCCCATCTGACAGCAGCCTGATGTAAGGGCTAAGACCTGATTACAGCGATGTGTCACTTATTCAGCTGCTCTCTGCAGTTTTGATAAAATCACGGTTTTATCTGCAGCATATTTACTAGTTCTATACTTAACCACACCACTGATTGGCAGCTTTCTGTATACACTGTGCACAGGCAGAAAGCTGCCAATCAGTGGTGTAGGCGGGGTTACACAGTGGGGGTGGGGTTACACAGAGCTCATGAATATGGAGGACTACTTGGCAGCAGGTCTACTAATTCTCTGGTACTGATCAGTGATTTTATCAAAATTACAGACAGCAACCCAGCGAGTGATAAATCGCTAGAATTGGGTTCTCTGTCTTTATATCATGCTAGTCTCAGATTAGATGTGAAAACTTGGTGACAGATTCACTTTAAAGGGAACCTGTCACCTTGGAAAATACTATAGAGTTAATCTGCAGGTGCTTTTTGGCCACCTTACTAAAATGTGGCTACTGGGATAAAATAAACTTATTTGCTCCTGGGAGCTGCCAGCTTTCAGTCTTAGGGGCAGTGTAGGGAGTGATTATAGTCACCACTCACAGCACCATTTACTATATTGTCAGTGGCAGCTGTCAGCACGCACTGGCACTTTGATTTGACAGCTCAGTCTGCACAGATGCGCAGCAGAGCCAGCTGTCAATCAAAGTGCCAGTGCGTGCTGACAGCTGCCGCTGACAGTATAGTGAGCAGTGCTGTGAACAGTGACTGTATTCTCTTTGTGCACATCCCTAAAACTGAAAGCCAACTGCTCCCATCAGGAAATAAGTCAATTTTCTCCCAGTAGCCGCACTGTCAGTAAGGCCGTCAGACAGCATTGTTACACTATCTAGCTGGAAATTAACCCTATATCTGCAGGTAAATAGCATTTTCCAAGGTGGCAGGTTCCCTTTAAGGACTTTGCTTCATACTGTTAATGCAGTAAACTAAATAGTAAACCGTATGCAGTGAGCTCCCCCTAGTGGTGACTGCAGGCAACTAGAATGGTATCTTTCCTATCTATGTCTATGCAGCGACTCTGAACCAAAGGATCAAATAAAATGGAGCTTTGACCAGTATGCAGATATATAAGAAATAAATTACCACATCATTTCTTCAGATCGCAGCTGTCTTTGATGATGAGTTTAATGACCTACCAGGAACATAAATAACCATATGATATATCTGGTATACTGAGCAATATGCAGTTATCATACTTGATTTTACAAAGTCCATGTTTGCTTTGTCTTTGTTCAACATTTATGTATTCATGTGAAAAAAACGTTTGGCTATGTTCATTTCTGTGATAAAGTCTCTGTCATATTTGAAAGAATAGCACAGAATGCTGTTATTCTGCGCATCAAAATGACTGACACTGCAGCAGAATCCGACAGACTCTGTTAGAACTCAATGAGGTTCATCGGTTGGAGACAGAGTAAATCGTGCGACAGATCTGGAATTGCTCAAGTTTTTATTATATTTATTATGGAAATTGCAATTCAGATACAATGAGTGGCTTATTGGCAGCACTTAGCATTAAGGCTGAATCCACACTATGTAGTGCTGCTACAGTTTAGGTTTATGTACTTTAGCCAAAACATGGACAAAAAGGTATAATTTTTTGCTCTTCGAACATACATATTCCGGCCAGTGGGCACGGCCTCGCTCTCCAGACACTTGTATGGAGCGAGGCCACACCCTCTAGTCAGCCATGCCCACTGCCCAGCCGTGTCACTAGATGGCGCGCGACCTCTGCTCAATACAATACCTGGCCGGGGGTATGTATAACTTATACATTCCCTCCTTTCCCGGATCCGAAACCAGCGAATCCCAACAGCGCACAGTCCATGCACTGGGGGGGATTCATAAGTCTGCAGTCACACAGAGTGACTGCAGACCAATTGTTTTTTACCGGACTACCCCTTTAACATCAAAACCACTGGATGGCAACATATATACACCTATAGCATAAACATCTCTTGACAGAGTATTGCAAATTGCTTTTTTTTTGTTTGTTTTGTTTTTTTTGTTTTTCAAAACTAGTCATCTCGAGTCATTTGTTTTGAGATATGTCAAGCAGACAGAAGTAAGGAAGGAAACATCTCTATAGGCTTACACATGAGCTGATACTGTACTTTGAAGAAAGAGACACAGAAAAGTCCCCTAATACTGTGGTAATGTTAATTTAGAAGAGTTATGGAACCAGTAACATACTTCTAATAAACATAGAAAATGCACAAAAATATAAAATATCCCAGCAATTCCTCCCTTAATTTCCTCATTTTCTTTGTTCCTATTTTGTTTTATATAACTGAGAAATATAGAATTAAATTTTCCTTGCGTGTCTTAAGAAACCAACCATGTCACCCTCCTTTTCCTCACTCCCCTGTAGGTCTTTGTAGGACAACTGCCTGCAGCAGAAGCCTTTCCCCTTTGCCCTGTCTGCAATAGGACAAAACGATTGCTAAGCTTGCTTAGCCCTGACATCCTGATCTTACAGTCCGACACAGTTTATAACAAACGATGTTTAATATGTTATGGGGAACATGACAACAGATTAACACTGCCCGACCCATGATGTGGTGCTTCAGAGAAAAATATACTTTGCAGAGTCAGCCAGAGACCATGCATTTCAGATGTCTAGTCAAATGCAAGTTCTGATTGGCTTCTTCCCACCCGCTTCACTAGACTGGCAGGTCTCTCCGTATACACACACAAAGGGAGAGACCTGTCACTCAAGGAAAGCGGGTGTGGGAAGTAGCCGCCGGGTTCTGGCCTCAGACTAGTCATCTAAGATTCATAGCCCCTAGTAGTATTTCAAGGCATGTTTTTGTAACACAGGTACTTTAGATGCAGTGACACAGAAACACAGAGCAGCCAGTACAGGGTTAATGAACAAGGGGGGATTTATTATAACAGGGTCAATCTCCACGCAGGGAGTAACAGGGGAAATATGGGGACAACAAGGGAAGTAGCAGGTAACAGGCTGTAACCAACAATCCTTAGTTTGGCTAGATGTAGAAGAGTCAACACGGTTGTATTCGGCAGTTTTACACTTAGCTGACTCTTGTTCCTCACAAGGCAGTTGCCGGCTGATGTCGGTGTTGTTTTCTTCCGGCTTCCCTGCCTAAACAATGCTCCATCTTCTGGCGGCAGCGGGCGGTCTCCAGTTTGACCCGCTGAGCCCCTAGTCCATAACACTGCACCTCACTTGCTCGGCTCCACGGACCCTGCGTCTCTTCTCCCTCTAGTCGGGCTTGACTCCCACTGTCCAATGCCGCGTTTCCCACGCCAAACTTCTTTTTTACCCTCTTCCTAGACACGACACCAGCTACCCAGTCACCTGACTCCTGAGCTCTGCCCCTGGACACGCCTCCAGCTTCCCGGTCACCTGACTCGTGTGCTCACAGTCTGTCTTCCCGCCGCAACAAGAGGCACGGCCCTGGCAGTTCCGGATCCCTTGTTCTGAAAGTACTTACACTCCAGTCTTCCCCCTTACACTCCCGCTCTCCTTTAACTCGCCATTCCACGGGCGAGAGTAGGTTCACCAAAGGTTCACATTCTTGGACTTCCTGGACTATACGTTGCCATATAAATTGATCTTGTTCGTAACGGTGAGGAGGCACTACTGCTGTTGTCCGTTCTGACCGATGCAACTCAGTTTGACCAATGGGGGGTACAGGGTCACTTGGATTTCCAGTCTTCGCCTGCCCGGTGGCTTCAACCGATGGTGTACCCTCGCCGCCTGCACTGGGGGCTGCAGGTAATCAAGTGCTGGGGCTCGGAGGTAGAATTAACAATTCTTCTTCATCCAAATCGTGGCTTGGGGCAACTGTGACAGGACCCTCTCTAGAAGCAGGTGATTCTTCTTCATCCTCGTCATCTTTAGGCAGACAGGGCCGCAGCATACTACGATGAACCACTCTGGTAGGGGCTCCTTCAGCCCCCTTGGGTTGAACTTCATACACAGGTCCTTCAGCACCAACCCTGCGCTTCACTCGGTGGGGGTCTGTTCCCACCGCCTACTCAATTTGCCTAGGGGCTGCCTGTCTCGAACCAACATCCGCTCCCGGGCCTCAGAGCTGTCCCTTAAAGAGGCAATGTCTCATGATGTTTCAGCTCCCAAAACTCTTGTTGTACCAACCGTCTGCAGTCGATGCCGGTGTTCCCGGACCCAAGAAGACATCCCCGTCCATGGGTAGTCCTCCTCGGGGTCCAGCTCTAACTCAGTAATATCTCGCCCCTTTCGCCCGAAAAGTAAGGTATAAGGAGTGAACTCCATCGTACTATTCACTCGGTTGTTGTAGACCCACACCAGCTCGGCTACAAACTCAGGCCATTATACCTTCCGATCTTCCTCCAACATGCGGAGCATTTGGATCAGTGTCCGATTAAAGTGTTCACAGGCCCCATTTCCTTGAGGGTGATAAGGAGTAGTCTGTGACTTCTCAATCCTGTACAACCGGTGCAGCTCTTCCATTACCCGGCCCTGGAAGCAGGCGCCTTGATCAGAATGGATACTCTTTGGGCAGCCGTACACTTAAATGAAGTCTCGGCAGATGGCCTGCGCAGCTGATTCCGTGGTCTGATCTCTGGTCGGGGTCACCACCGCAAACTTTGTGAAGTGGTCTGTCATTACCAGGCAATGTTCATACCCGAGATGCGCCGGTCCGACAGTAAAATAGTCAATCATCAGCACCTCCAAGGGGGCAGAAATCACAATGGTTTGTATGGGGACCCGCTGCTCCTGAGGCTTAACCAGCTCACAGCTCCGGCATCTTCGACAAGTTTCTTCTATTGTTGCTCGCAGTCGGGGGTGATACACAAGTCTCTGCAACCACTGAAATGTCTTCTCTGGTCCGAAGTGAGCCCCTCATTCATGAGCCTCCTTAGCCACTACTCTGACCAACTTCTCTGGGATCACCACTTGCCAGGTGGTCCCTAACTTTTGCAGTAGCTGTACCCATCGGTACAGCAGCCGGTCTCGCAAACAAAGTCTCTCCCATTGTGCCAGCATTTTCAGCGCTCCCGGGGACAGGGTACTCCTCTCCTCTCGACTGGGGACCTGCCTCAAAGCCACCCATTGACGTAATTGAGCAACTTCTCTGTCAGTCTGTTGAAGTCGGACCCAGTCATCTCCTGGCTGCCCTAGCACTTGTTCTTCCGACGTCTCTCCGATCTGTCCCTGCGCTGCGACCAGCGGTCCCACAAAACTTCGGAAGCTGGGGATCTCATCCGCCTCCAAATCTTCATCGTGGTCATGATCAGGCCGTTCATATGTCACTCTGGAGAGGACATCGGCATGAGTATTCTCTGCCTTAGTCCGGTAGGCGATCTTATACCGGTAACTGGCCATGCGGGCCACCCACCGCTGCTCCAGGGCCCCCAATTTCGCATTCTCCAGGTGAGCCAGCAGGTTGTTATCTGTTCTAACCAGTACTTTGGACCCGGACAAATACTCTGAAAACTTCTCGGTCATTGCCCAAACCAGAGCCAGCAACTCTAATTTGAAAGAGCTATAATTATCTGGGTTCCTCTCAGAGTCATGAAGGGAGCAACTGGCGTACGCAATCACATGCTTTTTCTCCTCCTGTACTTGGGATAACACGGCTCCCAGACCATGTAGGCTCCCATCAGTGTGGAGTATGAATGGTTGGGAGAAATCCGCATAGGCAAGTATTGGGGCCTCGGTCAGGGTCATTTTTAGGGCACGGAAGGCCTCTTCCTGGCTGCTTTCCCACCGAATCGCCCGATTCTTGAAGCCCACCGGCACTCCCTTAAGTAGCTCCAGCAATGGGTTGGCTTTGCGGGTGAAGTTCTTCATGAATCTTCGGTAGTACCCGGCAAGTCCCAGGAAGGCCCGAACGTCCTTCACTGTCTTCGGGGTAGGCCACTCCTGTACGGTGGCCACCTTTTCCCGGGAGGGCCTGACTCCTTCACCGGACACAGTATGACCGAGATATTCGATCTGTTTGCGGAACAGGTGGCACTTCTGGGGCTTCACCTTTAGGCCATGACTCTGTAGGCGACTCAGTACTTGCTCCATTCGCTGGAGGTGCTCCTTGAAGGTGGCGGCATAGACAATTATGTCGTCAAGATAAATCAGTGTCGCCTCGAAGTTCAAATCGCCCAGGCACCTCTCCATCAGACGCTGGAACGTCCCAGGGGCGTTAGTCAGGCCGAAGGGCATTCGATTGAACTCAAACAGTCCCATGGGTAATATTAACGCCGTCTTCGCACGGTCATGTTTGGCCACGGGTACCTGCCAGTATCCCTTAAGATCACATCAGGGGGGCCCATTCCCAAATTCCCCATGTCATCTTTTCTAGTGATATAGGCATGCACCCTCTGTAATGCATTAACATACTGCGTCACAGTCTCCCCCTCCTGCTGCACTTGGTGAAACAGCCGTATCCTCAGTTCTCTTACATTGGTGGGATCCCCATGCATCTCCTCCAATATCCGCACCACTTTTTCTACAGTATCCCCGACATGGGGAGGGCAGTATATCACGGATTGTCGGGCCTCGCCTTCCAGGGCCAGTAAGGCTATTTCGGTTTGCGTAGCTGGGGTCATCGGATGCATATGTAACACACTCCTAACTCTCTCAACCCAGTCCCACAGCATCATATTGTACCCGGTGAACTTTGGGAGATTGCTGAGCATGGCCCCCCAGCGGCAAGCTAAATCTAGGGGCGCCCAGGATGGACTGATCTGCAGTGTCTGTGTCTAAAGACTGCATCCTGCCGACTACACCAAATGTAACACAGGTACTTTAGATGCAGTGACACAGAAACACAGAGCAGCCAGTACAGGGTTAATGAACAGGGGGGGATTTATTATAACAGGGTCAATCTCCACGCAGGGAGTAACAGAGGAAATATGGGGACAACAAGGGAAGTAGCAGTTAACAGGCTGTAACCGACAATCCACAGTTTGGCTAGATGTAGCAGAGTCAACACAGTTGTATTCGGCAGTTTTACACTTAGCTGACTCTTGTTTCTCAGAAGACTGTTGCCGGCTGATGTCGGTGTTGTTTTCTTCTGGCTTCCCCGCCTAAACAATGCTCCGTCTTCTGGCGGTAGCGGGCGGTCTCCGGTTTGACCCGCTGAGCCCCTAGTCCATAACACTGCACCTCATTTGCTCGGCTCCACGGACCCTGCATCTCTTCTCCCTCTAGTCGGGCTTGACTCCCACTGTCCACTGCTGCTTTTCCCACGCCAAACTCCTTTTTTACCCTCTTCCTAGACATGACACCAGCTCCCCAGTCACCTGACTCCTGAGCTCTCCCCCTGGACACGCCTCCAGCTTCCCGGTCACCTGACTCCTGTACTCGCAGTCTGTGTTCCCCCCGCAACAAGAGGCATGGCCCTGGCAGTTCCAGATCCCTTGTTCTGAAAGTACTTACACTCCAGTCTTCCCCCTTACATTTTCTCTGAAACACCACAGCATTTAAAAGTGAAAAATACCCAAAGCATTCATGCCGGACTCTGATTCATGCTATCTATGGTTGTTTTTTCATCTATTGGGACCTAAAGTGATTAAAGAAGCCCCCCATGAATATTTGTGTATATATACAGTATATGTGTATGTAGTGTTGAGTGTTTGTGTTAATATACTCACCTATCACTGTCTTCTCTTCACCGCTCCACTCCTCAGTGACGTCACCACTCTTCAGACTGTCCAGATCACTCTATGCACTATGCATGAGTCGGAAGTCTCTTTTACAATGGAAGTCTATGTAGCCTTGTTCTGATGCTGTATAGGCTTACATTGTAAAAGCCAATTCCAGGTCATACAGGGCACAGCATGATCCGGACATTTTGCAGAGTGGTGATGTCACTGAGAAGAGGACCAGATCAGTGATGGATCCCAGGGAAGGTTGTATTAGGTGAGTATATTGATATCAAACTACACTACATGCACATATACACAGAATTAATTAAAAAAAAAAACATATAGTACACAGGGGTGGACATATTATTGGTGCAAGAGGTAAGGGGGCCCACTTCCACCTTAAAAAAAGCAAACAGCTTCTGTTATAGACAGAACTATTGTACAGTAAAGGGACCATATACTGTCCCTGCACAGGGCCTTTTTCTGTCTGTGTCCACCAGTACATCTATATCATTGCTCCCTTAACCTTACAAGGACCCTGCTATTTTGTCTGCAAGTCCCCTTGCCCCACCACAAAGTCCCCCATCACCAGTAATAAACAATAGGGGCCCAAAAGATTTGAATATTGGCCCCTGAAATTCTTCAATCTCTTACAGCAGCACGATTGCTTTAGAGCAACTTCTTTTCAGATGACACTTCTAACAAAGAGCGATTATTAAAACTTCCTTTTAGACTCCTTTAAATTTTGCTATAATTACTCTCCTTCATGACTACAAGGGGTTATCCCATAAAAACAACCCCTGATCATCAATCTTACCAACAGTCATGATTTTATGGGGATGATCCCATAAACCGAACCACAAATCAGTGGGGGTTTTGCAAACCATGCTCAAAAGAGGGTGCTTCTTGCCATTTTGAGGGTAGTCGTGGGTGGTCATGGGGAAAGGGTTTAAGTGTCCTGATTTAGTGAATTGAAGTGTTGGTAAATATGGGACATGTGCTGTATTAAGGAAGAGAGGCTAACCCTGTAGATAGGGAACATCTTCAATATGTCATTTGGTTGACGATGTATTTTCTTTCCTTAGCTCTCCCATTTCCCTTTCATTGCCCTGGGTAAGAAAAAGTTTTTTTCATAACACAACCCAATTAAGGCTACAGGTGGCATCAGGAATAAGTCTTGACTATATAGGGCCTAATTTCCAGGTTTTTGAAATTAACTTTTCCTTTTTTGTCTTGTGGCTCATGACATGGGTCATGAACTTTGGGCAAAATAAAAAAAAGCTCTTTCTTTCTGTCTTCAACCTGTTTCGCCACTGTTTAGCGCAAAAAGTCACAAGTTCAACCAAAATTCCAGGCATAGATAAAAACACTCCAGGGGATGGACTGGAGCACATCTACGACAAATTTTGCGATTTCTTGAAAAAATGCAAATGATGAATCAGGCGAAAACATCTGGAAACCCTAAATTCTGCCCATAGTGGTGAGCTTTAAAAAATAAAGAAATAGATAAAACAGACAAACATATAAAAAACTGACTTTGAAAAAGGCAAGGTAAATATGACACTAACAAAAAAAAGGTGAAAACAGGAGCAAATATCATTTGTTACAAGCATCCCTTATGTTTATAGAACAAATAGGTTATTTATCTAGATAAGTCAGGGAACACTTCTTTTTCTTCTTGAAAGCAATTTAAAGATTATTTTAAAATAAAAAAAAATGTCTCAAAATTCATGCTCAAAAGAAGTGGATTTAACTTTATGTCCCATATACTATAAGAGATAGGAGATGTTTTTTTATCAAACATTTCTAAGGAACATTGTGTTCCTTCTCTCGTCCTCTTTATTTCTCATTGAGGTCAGGATAGTGAATATCCAACTTTCTTATATATTTTATTTTGTACCATTTAATATTATGATGCTGTTCCTCGGTGCGGGCACCATTGAGAGCCGCTGGTACGCTTTACAGATATTAGACCTGTGCCTGAGAGCCGTGTAACAGACACTGCTTTCATAACGCAATTGATTGATTGATGGCGCCTACATGTTTATATTATTTTATTCCTACTCCTCATGTCGCTTTCCTATTTTCACCTTAGTTTTCTTAGTTTGTCTTTTGGATAAAGAAAAAAAATACAATATACACATCTTTACTGGTTCTTCAATACTGCAATGTTTAAAACATGGTCTATAGAAGAAATGCATTACATAATGAAAAATTTGAGTTGTGCCTTGTGTAGTCATAAATACATTAAACCCTTGCCCCTGCAGATAGTTTTCATTTTTTTACTTACATTTTTCATACCCTCCTCTTTTATGTGGAATGATTTGTAATTTTTTTTTTAATTTTTAACATTTAATTTACCATATAATGTAATGGAAACTGGAAAAACAATTCTTCCTGGGATGGAATGTAAAAAAAATTCAGTGTATATTGCACAGTAAAAAGGACCGATTTACTTGATTCTGTGAGTCAGTACAATTATGATGACACTAAATTCATAATAGTTTCTTTATGGTTTATTTAAAAAAAAAAATAATGTTACCAATTTCTGATACTTTATACTACTCCTTAAAGCACCACTCCAGCGTTTTTTTTTTATTTTACTGCTGGAGAGGTGCTTCAATTCTAAGTTCCCTGACCCTAGTATTATTCTTTTCAGCCGTCATTTTGGCCTAATACCACACTCTAAATCACTTTTTTTCCATTTCTCAGAGGTTTATTATTTATTTTTTTATATACTGTGTTTACCGTACGGGATAAATGTGGTATTTTATTACTTACAGAAGAGGCTATACCGAAAATATTTATTCTTATTTTTTTTATGTGAATAATAGGAAAGTCAGTACCTTAATATTGTACATTTTTTATACTTGTTTACTGTTACTAAGGGACTTGAACATGAGATGCCTTTTGTATTGCACTGTATTTTAACGTTAGTGTTCTACTAACCCCTGCTTGTAGCAGTGCTTATTAGCAATATATAGTATATACAGAGGCCTTTATAGGGCCCCGGCTGCTATAAAAACCCATTGTTACTCCACAATCACTATTGACTGCAGAATCAAAGGGGTTAATAGTCTCAGATCCCAGCAGTAGAAGGCAGATGTCATCTGTATAACACAGCTGACACCTGCCCCTTATGAACAAATCAAAAGAAAGCTGAACATAGGGTTTCCACTGCTGTGAAGCTCAGCAATCAGATGTAATCTGTAGGGGAACATGGCATCAAGTATTTATGGCCCATGCAGCATGACCAAAGGAGGAATAAGGCATTACATTGTGCCCATTGTAATCAATGAGCTGACCTGCAAGATTCTTTAAAGAGAAATGCATTATTTGTAAACCAGCCTCCCTTAACAAAGGAACACAATTATCACTTAAAAATTAAGGGTTTCTTTGGTAATTAAGGTGAATAAATATATTGAGTATGTATATTACTTTAACTTATTTACAAACTCAAAAAGTGTAGTAGTGGACATTCATGAAAAAGCAGACGAACCTGCTACCATTTTCCTGAAGATCGGTGCTGAAAGATCAAATTGCTTCAATGATGATACATTTTAAGGCAAGGCTCGCACGATATGTCATACGAGGGCAGCCTGATTTTTTTCAATGGACTTATTGACTTATAATCTGATAATTGGATCCAACTCGGGCATGCTGCAATTTTTGCCACGACTTCTTTTCATCATCCGGTGTCTTGTCTTGATGTGAATGGATAAACTTAATAAGAGAGCTTTGAGGCCCTCCTTCAGTGTCTTGAGACATGTACACTGCTACATTCTCTTTCCTAAATGAATCCTGGTCATGTGAAACCACGGTGTAATGCACACGCCCGGACTGACTGGCGTGTGCGTGTTTAGTGGTTCCTCTGTGCCATGAACCGGAGAGTGCCTGGAGGGGCGTAACTAAGTATCTGCCCGATCTGACCAAGGTCGCACGACGGCATACGACGCCAGTGCACCAGGGAGGAACCGAGCAGAGGAACCAGGGTCTACTCCAGGTCAGACTCCGGACACGGCTGTTGACCCACACCGGGGAATACAGGAACAGGCAGACTAGAGCGCAGGCTGGGTAGGGTCCAGTAGAGACTGGTAGACAAATTCGGAGCCGCAGATGCGGTAAACAAACAGAGTAAAGCGAAACCGCAGGTGCGGTAGTCAAGGCCGAGCAGAGCAGAACCGCAGACGCGGTAGACAAGGCAGAGCAGAGCAGAACCGCAGATGCGGTGGACAGGGCTGAGCAAAGCGAAACCGCAGACACGGTGGACAGGGCTGAGCAGGCAAGAACCGCCGAAGTGGCAAGCAAGGCAGAGCGGAGGGGACAGGGCTCTGTTCACACGGAACAGACTGGAAGGGAAAGGCAGAACCAGGTACACACAGGATACTTGCAATGAAGGAGCGAGTGGACTCTAAACTCACAAACGGGAGTACAGAGACAACGAGTAGGAGATAGGTACGGGATCAGATTCTGCAAGAAAAGGGAAGGTACGGACATGGAGAAAAACAGGTAACAGGCTAGGAGAGTATACAGACAAGAACAGGCAAGATACAGGAACAGGTCTAGGTATGCAGCCCCTAGAAGGCGGAAAGAACAGGCTAGGAGCGTGTTCACATTGGCCTGGAAATACAGCCTCCAGGATAGGCAGAAGACAACAGGCTAGGGAGCATGTACAGACTGCAGGTTAGAGTACACAGATAGGACACAGTACAGACATGGGAACAGATACTGCAAGACAGGTAACATACACAGGACCTGGCATGTCAGAGACAAGAAGCCAACTGACAGGGCAAGATGCTCAGGCATGGGTTAATTGGAGCAGCTGGTTTAAATACCAGGTGACAGACAGCAATAGGCTGAGGACGCACAAGGGGTGTGCCTGCAGCAGGTACAAAAAGCAGGAAGTGATCGGGCGCCGCCCTTAAGCAGCAAAAACAGAGGCAAACAGACAGCATGGAGGGAAGCCAGAGAGACATTCTGGATTGGAGATCAAGTGCGCGCTCTTGCACAGTGGAAGATGGACCACTATGCAAGGACGCCGCCAGGTATGTTACATTACCCCCCCCCCCTTACGCCCCCTCTTCTTCAGGCCTGCCAGAATCTTCCGCAGGGAATTCGAGGGCCAATCCTTCACTTCAAGGAGATCACTTCCACTGTCCACAGGAAAAACTGGTCTCATCTGGGTAGCTAGGATGCTACCTCCTATCCAGCCATCCTCAGCAACAGACGAAACGGGTGGAGTACCAGGAACAGCACACAAGGAAGTCTCTCTCCACATATTTTCAGGTGGCACCCCAGAGGGTACAGAAGACAACTGGAAGTCCTCCGCCGGGTTGGAGGGGGGGCAGAGACTCGGGGGTAACCTCCGCTTCGGAGTACACTTGTTCAGACTCACTGGATGAAGCAGGCGAGGTATCAGGTACCGAGTATAGGAGAGTCTCTGTCCATTCGCTATCAAGTAGCACCCTGAAGGGTTCAGGGGACACCTGGAGGTCCTTTGCCGGGTCAGAGGAGTGCAGAGACTCGGGGGTAACCTCTGCTTCAGAAAACACTAGGTCGGACTCACTGGATGAAGCAGGCGAGGTATCGGGTGCCGAGTATAGGAAAGTCTCTGTCCATTCACCACCATGTGGCACCCCGAAGGGTTCTGGAGACAACTGGAGGTCCTCCGCCTGGTCGGAGGGGTGTAGAGACTCGGGAATAACCTTTGCTTCGGAGTACACTAGGTTAGACTCACTAGGCGAAGCGAGCGAGGTATCAGATCCAGGATATAGGAAAGTCTCTGTCCATTCACCACCAGGTGGCACCCTGAAGGGTTCTGGAGACAACTGGAGGTCCTCTGCCTGGTCGGAGGGGTGTAGAGACTCGGGAGTAACCTCGGCTTCGGAGTACACTAGGTTGGACTCACTGGACGAAGCGAACGAGGTATCAGGTACAGAGTATAGGAGAGTCTCTGTCCTTTCGCTACCAGGTAGCACCCCGAAGGGTTCAGGAGACAACTGGAGGTCCTCCGCCAGGTCGGAGGGGTGAAGAGACTCATGGGTAACCTCTGCTTCGGAGTACACTAGGTCGGACTCACTGGATGAAGCAGCCGAGGTATCAGGTACCGAGTATAGGAAAGTCTCTGTCCATTCGCTACCAGGTAGCACCCCAAAGGGTTCAGGAGACAACTGGAGATCCTCCGCCTGATCGGAGGGGTGTAGAGACTCAGGGGTAACCTCTGCTTCGGAGAACACTAGGTCGGACTCACTGGACGAAGCGGGCGAGGTATCAGGTGCAGAGTATAGGGAAGTCTCTCTCCAATTGTCATCAAGTGGTATCCCGGGGGATTCAGGAGGCAACAGGGGGTCCTCTGGTGTGGATTCTGGGTGGGCAGCAGTCTCTTCGGGCAGGACAACTGTTGCGCTACCCACGCACATTACCCATCGGGGCTGCTCCGGGATACTGGGAAGTAAAGCTTCGGCAGGGACTTCAGGGTTAGGGTCCTCGAAGACCATACAAAAGGCCACCAGGAAGGCCTGCAGGTCAAGGACGACAGGATCCCATGCTTCCCATAGGGGGGTGACCCATTTCAAGGCATCACCCGTTAGGTAGTCAATCATAAAGGCCACTTTAGCCCAATCGGAAGGAAAATAGAGAGGGTAGGCCTTAAAGTGTAGCATGCATTGCTCCACAAATGCACGACTTTGTTTTGGATCCCCAAAGTACCGTGGCGGATCTGCAGGAACGAGTGCAGAAAGCTCCATCTGGACGGGTGTGAAATTTGCCTGGAACTCAGCTAGTAGCAAAAAAATAAATAAATAAATAAATTTCTTCTAGATGCACGTATTCGTTGGAAAACGTCTCAGAGAGCGAAGGCCGTGGGGCTCAACGGGAACCATGGCCTGAGCATGCTGTAATGCACACGCCCGGACTGACTGGCATGTGCGTGTTTAGTGGTTCCACTGTGCCATGAACCGGAGAGTGCCTGGAGGGGCGTAACTAAGTATCTGCCCGATCCGACCAAGGTCGCATGACGGCATAAGACGCCAGTGCACTAGGGAGGAACCGAGCAGAGGGACCAGAGTCTGCTCCAGTTCAGACTCTGGACACGGCTGTTGACCCATACCGGGGAATACAGGAACAGGCAGACTAGAGTGCAGGCTGGGTAGGGTCCAGTAGAGACTGGGAGACAAATTCGGAGCCGCAGATGCGGTAAACAAACAGAGTAAAGCGAAACCGCAGGTGCGGTAGTCAAGGCCGAGCAAAGCAGAACCGCAGACGCGGCAGACAAGGCCGAGCAGAGCAAAACCGCAGACGCGGTGGACAAAGCCGAGCAAAGCGAAACCGCAGACGCGGTGGACAGGGCCGAGCAAAGCGAAACTGCAGACGCGGCGGACAGGGCTGAGCAAAGCGAAACCGCAGACGCGGTGGACAGGGCTGAGCAAAGCGAAACCGCAGATGCGGTGGACAGGGCTGAGCAAAGCGAAACCGCAGACGCGGTGGACAGGGCGGAGCAAAGCGAAACCGCAGACGCGGTGGACAGGGCTGAGCAAAGCAAAACTGCAGACGCGGTGGACAGGGCTGAGCAAAGCAAAACCGCAGACGCGGTGGACAGGGCTGAGCAAAGCGAAACCGCAGACGGGGTGGACAGGGCTGAGTAAAGCGAAACCGCAGACGCGGTGGACAGGGATGAGCAAAGCGAAACCGCAGACGCGGTGGACAGGGCTGAGCAAAGCGAAACCGCAGATGCGGTGGACAGGGCTGAGCAAAGCGAAACCGCAGACGCGGTGGACAGGGCTGAGCAAAGCGAAACTGCAGACGCGGTGGACAGGGCTGAGCAAAGCGAAACCGCAGACGCGGTGGACAGGGCTGAGCAAAGTGAAACCGCAGACTCGGTGGACAGGGCTGAGCAGGCAAGAACCGCCGAAGCGGCAAGCAAGGCAGAGCGGAGGGGACAGGGCTCTGTTCACACGGAACAGACAGGAAGGGAAAGGCAGAACCAGGTACACACAGGATACTTGCAATGAAGTAGCGAGTGGACTCTAAACTCACAAACGGGAGTACAGAGACAATGAGTAGGAGATAGGTAGGGGATCAGATTCTGCAAGAAAAGGGAAGGTACGGACATGGAGAAAAACAGGTAACAGGCTAGGAGAGTATACAGACAAGAACAGGCAAGATACAGGAACAGGTCTAGGTATGCGGCCCCTAGAAGGCGGAAAGAACAGGCTAGGAGCGTGTTCACACAGGCCTGGAAATACAGCCTCCAGGATAGGCAGAAGACAACAGGCTAGAGAGCATGTACAGACTGCAGGTTAGAGTACACAGATAGGACACAGTACAGACACGGGAACAGATACTGCAAGACAGGTAACATACACAGGACCTGGCATGTCAGAGACAAGAAGCCAACTGACAGGGCAAGATGCTCAGGCATGGGTTAATTGGAGCAGCTGGTTTAAATACCAGGTGACAGACAGCAATAGGCTGAGGACGCACAAAGGGTGTGCCTGCAGCAGGTACAAAAGCAGGAAGTGATCGGGCGCCGCCCTTAAGCAGCAAAAACAGAGGCAAACAGACAGCATGGAGGGAAGCCAGAGAGACATTCTGGATTGGAGATCGAGTGCGCGCTCTTGCACAGTAGGAGATGGACCACTATGCAAGGACGCCACCAGGTATGCTACACACGGCATATCCCATATGGAATCTTTCTGTTTCATCTGCAAATCTGGAACCATCAGTGAAGAACGTCAGGTCAGCATGCAGGAGTGGGTCTTCAGACACGTTTCTCTTGGAGGCTGCTTCTTCCTGCATCTGTTTGAGACAATCATGATCCTCTGAGTGTGTAAAGGCGTCTTCACCAAGAGCATCAGTATGATCATCCACATTCCCCCTGGAAAGAGGAAGTAGCGTGGACGGGTTGAGGGTGGTGCAGCGGACAAGAGTGACATTATCCGGAATCAAGAGGGAACACTGGAGTCTCATATGAAGCTGCAGCGAGAGGAATGCATAGGTTGAGTTTGGTCAAGAATAGCTTTTATGTCGTGTGGAGCCATTAAGAGAACCGGATGTCCTAAGATGATATCAGAAGTTTTGTCCAGAAGCATATGTGTGGCATATGTACGGCTCTGAGGCAAGTCGGGGAAGCTTGAGACACCGAGTCCAGGTGGGCAGACTAATAGCCGATGGGTCTTGTTCTTCCCCCATGTCCTGCTACTTCACTGACAAACATGTAAAAAGGTAGTAGTTGATAATTTGGGATTCCAAGAGCTGGTGCAGACTGTATGACCTGTTTAAGAGCGTAGAAGGCTTCCACGGATTTGGGACGTAGTGGAAAAGCTGACGTCTTGAGGTCATCGTACAACAGTTGAATCAGCTTTGAGGCATCTGGAATCCATTGATGACAATATGTGATAAGTCCTAAGAAAGCTTGTAATTGCTTAGGTCCTTTTGGTAGAGGAACGGTCTCAATAGCAAGTTTCCTTTCACCCATTAGGTGTTTCAGGTTTGGAGAGAGACAGTGGCCTAAAAACACAACTTTGGGCTGACACCACTGGATTTTGTTGAGGGATACCTTGCAGTTTTGTTGTGCAAGATGAAGGAGAAGACTGAGACTCGACTCTTCAGCTGTCGCCTGATCCGGACAACATAGTAGGAGATCATCCACATACTGAAGAAGAACAACTTGATGGTTAGTCTCTCTCCACGGCCGTAAACAAGAAGCAAGGGCCTGAGAGAAATGACTTGGTCAGTTCTGTGCTCCTTGTGGTAAGACTGTCCAGGTGTATTGTGATCCTTTGTAAGTGAAGGCAAACAGGTACCAATCTTCTGGATGTAGTGGTACACTGAAGAAAGCATTGGCCAGATCGATGACAGTGAAACGTTTTGCATCTGATGGTATTTCAGACAGCAATGTATGTGGATTGGGCACAATGGGACTTTCTAGTACGGTTGCCGCGTTAACAGCTCGGAGCTTAAGTTGTTGGCAGAACTGAACACCAGAGTCCCATGTGGTGTCACTGACAAGTGAGGCATCATTGAATGCAGTCTCCATAACAGGCCAATATGCATCGCCTGCTTTAAGATTTGCCATGGAAATGAAATCTTGCCATGTGTCTGAGTAATTCCTTTGGATTTGAAGCATGCTTCTATAGAAAGGCATCAGCTGTTTTTCTGGATCTGGGAGTTGGTTCAGCAGAGTAGCAGCTTGCTGGGGTGTAAACTTGACATAAAGGGTGGGCTCCTCAGACGTGGGCATTGGCACGGTTGGTGGTGGCACCTGAGGCGGGAGTAGAGATGGCAACGGAAGTACAGGTGTTATTACTTGTGTATGAAGAGCAGGAGAAGGTAACAGTCCTGGAATGAGGGGCTCTATGTGGGCAGCTCCTATATCATGGGGTGGAGTCCAGGTGACGCAGGCAGTCTTAAAAGCTTTAACAGTCCTGTCCTCATTACTAGATTGAGCCCCTCCTTGATTCAGTGGCCACCGTTCCATACAGGTGTGCGCTCAGCTGCGAGAGAGGCTGTGAGGTACTGGGAATAGAGTTAAGTAGACTGCGTGAGAGTGCTGTTGTAGCGGAAGTGTTGGGAGGAGAAGTCGTTGCTTTTAAGTAACTCATGTGGAGGTGCGGCTGAGTTGCCAGTGGAAGTGACAGTGCAAAGGGTAGGAGCTGGTGATGGTCCAGGTGGGAGAATAGCTGGGCTCACAATGGGAGAGTTAGGTGAAAGGGTCGGTGGCCCACTGAACACCGTTGTGACAGGGAACATGGGTAAAGCCTGTTTACTTCCCTAAGGAGTATAGTAGTGGCCATTACACTGTGTGCAGAATTATTAGGCAAGTTGTATTTTAGAGGATTATTTTTATTATTGATCAACATCTATGTTCTCAATTAACCCAAAAGACTCATAAATATCCAAGCTTAATATTTTTGGAAGTTGGAGTGGGTTTTTTTTAGATTTGGCTATCTTAGGAGGATATCTGTTTGTGCAGGTAACTATTACTGTGCCGGATTATTAGGCAACTTAATTAAAACCAAATATAATTCCATCTCACGTGTTTATTTTCACCAGGTAAATCAACATCAGTGCACAAACTTTAGAGATAAACATTTCTGACATGCAAAAACAAAAAACAAAAAAAATAGTGATCAATATAGCCACCTTTCTTTATGATAACACTCAACAGCCTTCCATCCATAGATTCTGTCAGTTGCTTGATCTGTTTTCGATCAACATTGTGTGTAGCAGCCATCACAGCATCCCAGACACTGTTCCGAGAGGTGTACTGTTTTCCCTCCCTGTAGATCTCACATTTTATGATGGACCACAGGTTCTCTATGGGGTTCAGATCAGGTGAACAAGGGGGTCATGTCATTTTTTCTTCTTTTAGACCTTCACTGGCCAACCACGCTGTGGAGTAGTTGGATGCATGTGATGGAGCATTGTCCTGCATGAAAATCATGTTTTTCTTGAACGATACCGACTTCTTCCTGTACCACTGCTTGAACGTTCTTGACGTTTTATCTTATGTTTCTTGTTCAAAGGTGGTCGTTTTTCAGCCTTCCTTACCTTGGCCATGTCCCTGAGTATCGCACACCTTGTGCTTTTTGATACTCCAGTAACGTTGCTGCTCTGAAATATGGCAAAACTGGTGGCGAATGACATCTTGGCAGCTTCACAATTGATTTTCCTCAATTCGTGGGCAGTTATTTTGCGCCTATTTTGGCCAACACACTTCTTGCGACCCTGTTGGCTATTTGCCATGAAATGCTTGATTGTTCGGTGATCACGCTTCAAAAGTTTGGAAATTTCAAGACTGCTGCATCCCTCTGCAAGACATCTCACAATTTTGGACTTTTCAGAGCCCGTCAAATCTCTCTTCTGACCCATTTTGCCAAAGGAAAGGAAGTTGCCTAATAATTAAGCACACCTTATATAGGGTCCTGATGTCATTAGTCAACACCCCTCCTCATTACAGAGATGCACATCACCAGATTTACTTAATTGGTAGTTGGCTCTCAAGCCTATGCAGCTTGGAGTAGGACAACATGTATAAAAAGTATCATGTGATCAAAATACTCATTTGCCTAATAATTCTGAACACAGTGTAATGGTCATTACTGGGTAAAAAGGATCTGGTCTTGTGGTGTGTAGCATTGGCCTAGTATGTTCACCATCGAAAGTCGTGTGTATATTCCTAGATTGTGCCTCACTCGATTTAGCCAGATCTATGTCAGTTACATGATGATATGGCTCAATTTGTAAGATCTGGGGCAGCGTTCCAAGATGGCCACCACCGGAGGCAGCACATGTGCCATCCACAAAATGGCTGCCGCCAGAAGGAGCACTTTTGTCATCCACAAAGTGGCCGCCGCCAGAAGCAGCACATGTGCCATCCACAAAATGGCCGCCGCCAGAAGGAGCACTTTTGCCATCCACAAAATGGCCGCCGCCAGAAGCAGCACATGTGCCATCCACAAAATGGCCTCCGCCAGAAGGAGCACTTTTGCCATCCACAAAATGGCCACCGCCAGAAGGAGCACATATGCCATCCACAAAATGGCCGCCGCCAGAAGGAGCACATTTGCCATCCACAAAATGGCCACCGCCAGAAGCAGCACATGTGTCATCCACAAATTGGCCACTGCCACAAGCAGCACATGTGCCATCCACAAATTGGCCGACGCCAGAAGCAGCACATGAGCCATCCACAAATTGGCCGCCGACAGAAGGAGCACTTTTGCCATCCACAAAATGGCCGCCGCCAGAAGGAGCACTTTTACCATCCACAAAATGGCCGCCGCCAGAAGCAGCACTTTTGCCTTCCACAAAATGGCCACCGCCAGAAGGAGAACTTTTGCCATCCACAAAATAGCCGCCGCCAGAAGCAGCACATTAGCCATCCACAAAATGGCCACCAGTAGAAGGAGCACTTTTGCTATCCACAAAATGGCCGCCGCTAGAAGGAGCTCTTTTGCCATCCACAAAATGGCCTCGGCCAGAAGCAGCACATGTGCCATCCACAAATTGGCCGCTGCCAGAGGGAGCACTTTTGCCATCCACAAAATAGCCGCCACCAGAAGCAGCACATTTGCCATCCACAAAATGGCAACGACTAAAAGGAGCACTTTTGCCATCCACAAAATGGCCGCCGCCAGAAGCAGCACATGTGCCATCCACAAAATGGCCACCGCCAGAAGGAGCACTTTTGCCAACCACAAAAATGGCTGCCGCCAGAAGCAGCACATGGCAATGTGTCACCATCACCACCACCATTATACGGCGGTGGCCGCTCACAGGATACATTTTTGTAATACACATAACTCAAAACTCTGTTCTTCTTTTTCCTTTCCTCTTCTACCCAATTTTCTCTATACAAACTTTCAGAGACTCTTTCCCGTGCCCTAGCAGTAGACAACAATCCATTATCTTCTAGAGTACCTTTTCTCTCTTTTAAGACAGTCTTCCACTCCAGGGGCTGTAACCTCCCCCCTTCTGGCATTCCACACAACTTCATAAGCTTTTTACATTGTTTAACATGACTTTTCCCTTCACGAGCAACGGCTAATGTACACGGGTCTACACAACTGCATTAATTTCTCCATCTTTCTCTATCTAGACCAAGATAAAAAACACAAAACAAACAATAAGACGGGAGAGAATGACTCAAACCTGAGATTCTAAAGGAAAACTGAGTCTGCAGCATACACTTTCTATCCGTCTCCGTCCTGCCACGTGGTCCCTGTCTGATTTCCATATATATATATATAGATATATATATATGTATATACTGTATATATATATATATATATATATATATATATATATATATATATATAAAATAAATAAATAAAACACCTCGTATTAATCAAATTACCAGGCCCCATACTGAGTCACTCACTCTAAGCTACATGCCGAAACTCAATTTACTAATCCAATTACCAGGCCCCGTACCGAGTCACTCACTCTAGGCTACGTGCCGAAACTCAATTTACTAGGCTCCGGGCCGAGTCACTCACTCCAGGCTCTGTGCCGGTACCAGGCCGAGTCACTCACTCTAGGCCACTCCGAGTCACTCACTCCAGGCTAAGTACCCCTACTTTCTCCACCAGAACTGAAAATCATATCACAGGCGACAAACGTGAATTGTACCACAGACAATATCCTTTACTTCTCCAGACACCACTCAAAAACCCACTTGCTCCCTTTAATACCAGTCAATCTCCCCTCAACAAGACACATAACAGGCAGCAGGCAACTGAGCACGTGACTGTTATTCCGCAATTAAATGGCCAGCAGAGAGACCCTTCTGCCGTCTTATAGATACCTCGAAAACCGGACACAGTCAGGCAATCTGCACAGGATACCCCGAGGAACACAGGAGAAGACTACAGATTATAAAAATCAGCAGACTTACCGTGTTTGGTTAAGGAGGTGATCAGTCTCCTGGCTCGGGGTATTCAGTGCGTCCTGCTATTCCACTCGCCGGTCCTCAGGGTGTAGGGCTTCTTCCTCTGTTGGCCCTACGTTGGGCGCCAAAAATGTTAGGGTGAACAGTTTGATATGTTCACTAGTTGCCTGCTCCTGATCTAATGAATATGATCAAGTGCATGCAAGAAAGAATAACATCAGACACACACAGTTGATCAGCTATGGCACAGCTCCAAGTCCCTTTATTCAACCTGAATATAGACTTATATAAACTCTGTAAAGGGGCTTGGTTAGCCCTAGAATGTGAGTAACCAGATGTATTCATTGGTTAATGGATTGGGCAATGAGCAAGTCCATGGGCGGATCCATGAGGTCATCAGGGTGGGTGGGTCCATGAGGACATCAGGGGGCGTGGTCCATGAGGTCATCAGGGTGGATTGGTCCATGAAGTCATCAGGGGGCATGGTCTCGATCGGGTGTCTCCAAGCGACATGTCACTCTGTGATTAGTTAGTCCTTCTATAGAATTCAGCTTCCTCCCGGAACTTCCTTGTACGACAGGATGTAGTCATAAATAAAATCTCCACCTTTACCCCATGTACAACAGGATGTAGTCATAGGTCCAGTCGCCATCTTGCATAACAGAGCATGGTGTGATGAAACAGGAAATGGCAGCCATCTTTTGATCTAAACAAGCTTATGTAAGGTGAAATAATAGACTTTATGGGTTTTTTCTCTCAATCTCCTATGTCTTGAGGTTAATTAAGTATTTGATCCTATGACTCTCCTCAACATGCACAAGAGCCCTAACATTGCCTAATCTTTCAATTAATTGTATCATTGGAACTTAGGCCAGGGTCACACGACCGTATTTTCTCTCATCTGAGAAAATTGGGCCGATTATGCTAATCAGACTGATCAGAGTTTGATCATAGTGTGGTCAAATTTTCTCAGATGAGTAGAAGATGGAAAAAAAAAATTCTCCAACTTTTCTATTCTGTCATTCTGTGAAAATTGGACGGCACTCAGATGTCATCCAAGAGTGGCCCAATTTTTTTGACGAACCCATTGAATTGCATGGTCGAGTGCAATCCGATTTACAGATGCAAATGGTGTGTGCCGTGATTTTTTTCCTCAGACAGGCTTTGTCTGAGGAAACGTTCAAAATCAGACATGTGCACGGCCCCATAGAATAACATGTGATCCGATGTTTTGTCGGGCCACATTCAGACTGAAAATACGGTCGTCTTCACGAGTCCTTATACTGTACAAATGTAAAACTGCTTGTGTTAGCTTCTCATGAACAGTTATGCGGCCCCATAGACGGTTCCTCACTCAGGTTCAGAGAAAACCACACTGCGGAAACTGAACTGCGGTGAAATTTTGAAATCCGCAACATGTCAATTTGTCTTACAGTAAATTTTACATTTCATTTGTGGATTTTCTCCATAGACTTGAATGAGATGGGGAAAATCTGCAGATAAAAAATGCAGATGCCTTTCTGTAGTGAAAATGCAATGAAAATGCTTTTAATCTGCACATGACTATCAATAAAGTTTTATCAAGGCTATGTAACAAGAAGTATGCAAAAATATATTTTATTTAAAGCAAGACATACCAAAAGGAAAAAAATCTCACAGGTAAAAAATGCAATAAAAATGCATGTAAAAAAAACACAATGAAAAAGGCAAGCAACCTTAGTTAGCTAATTGGTGCAGAAATGCTGCAGAAAATGTGCAACATAAAAAACTACTAATTACTAATACTCATCATGGGAACTTTGCCTTGGAGTTGTCCGACTCTCTGGTGCACACAGCGCATCATATTCCTCTGCTAATGCTGGTGCCTCAGGGTTATGGATGTGTTCATTTTTATTAAATTGCGTCATATTATATAATTTGTCAGGAAACCAATTCAATGCAATCTTGCGGCATCCACTTAAAATTATACAAGGACAACTCAATAGTAAATGGACACTATTTTTTGGACATTGTCTTTTATTTCACAGTGTCTTCGTGATACTAATGCCAAATATAAATATTAAAGTTGCAGCGTGCTTACTTCAAATATTTACAGCACCACTCCAGCGTTTTTTGCTTTTCTTTATTTTACTGCTGGAGTGGTGCCACTAATCTAAGTTCCCTTCCCTTAGTATTATACAGTACTTATCATCTGTTGCCTTCTTCTATTCTCAGCGCCGCTCCGGTCTGTCTCCAACAGTTTGGGATCTGCCGGCTCCAGTGTTTGCTGGATGATCCGGTAGACACTACTCAATGAAAGGCTTTGAGACACAGAATGATGCTCTTATAGACTTACATTGAGAGCTTGTGATTGTTACCTCTGACTTCTGGTCAGTCATAAGTTGCGTTCACAAGATGCCGGCGCAGAACCAAAGCAGTTCCGGGAACAGCTGAAGACCACGGCTGGTAAGTACAATGCAAGGGTCAGGGAACTTAGAATAGTGGCACTCCAGCGCTGAAATAAAAAAAACACTGGAGTGGTGCTTTAATGCAATAAGGCATGGAATCGTTATTGGGTCTTATCTTCATCCAATCTTCCTAGGTGGGCTGCTGAACAAAGTTTCACTCTGTTTATGGAAGATGCGGCTTCTTGCAAGGTTGCTAAAGAGACACAGGACTATCCAGCACAAAAAGACGTCTGGAAGCTTCCATTGGTCGGTCACCTGATATGAATCCCGTAGAACATGTCTGGACTATGATTGATCATGCGATGAGATAACATTCATGACAACCTGTTTTCCATGGAGCTTTTACATTGTTTGCATACCGAGAGGGCCAACAGCATTCCACAAGTCCAGATAGCAGAACTAATTGATACCCTGTCCAACCAGGTTAAGAAAGCAAGTTGTGGTATAACTAAGCTGTAATGTGCATATTTGGCATTTGTATCAAGTGGTTCTTTGAAATAAAATAAAAAATCCAAAAATTAAGGTGTCTAGTTACTTAAGGGTTGTCTTTATATGCAGACATACATTTTTTATAACATGGTAGCCTATGGGTAATAGATGCCTAATGGATGACATCTGTCACAGAAATGGTATAAAAAGTAAAAAATAATTTAACATGGGAGTCTATGAGTGACAAATAACATTTTCTAAGGCATCATTCACACATACAGTGGGGGAAATAAGTATTTGATCCCTTGCTGTTTTGTAAGTTTGCCCACTGACAAAGACATGAATAGTCTATAATTTTAAGGATAGGTTAATTTTAACATTGAGAGATAGAATATCCAAAACTCAATCAAGAAAATCACATTGTATAAATTAGATAATTTTTTTTGCATTTTGCAGTGAGAAATAAGTATTTGATCGCCTACAAACCATTATGAGTTCTGGCTCCTACAGACCAGTTAATCAACTCGTTACCTGCATTAAAGACAGCTGTCTTACATAGTCACCTGTTTAAAAGACTTCTGTCCACAGACTCAATTAATCAGTCAGACTCTAACCTCTACAACATGTGCAAGACCAAAGAGCTTTCTAAGGATGTCAGGGATAAGATTATAGACCTGCACAAAGCTGGAATGGGCTACAAAACCATAAGGAAGACGCTGGGTGAGAAGGAGACAACTGTTGGTGCAATAGTAAGAAAATGGAAGAAATACAAAATGACTGTCAATCGACATCGATCTGGGGCACTATGCAAAATCTCACCTCGTGGGGTATCCTTGATCATAAGGAAGGTGAGAGATCAGCCTAAAACTCCACAGGGGTAACTTGCTAATGATCTCAAGGCAGGTGAGACCATAGTCATCAAGAAAACCATTGGTAACACATTATGCCTTAAAGGTTTAAAATCCTGCAGTCTCCGCAAGGTCCGCCTGCTCAAGAAGGCATATGTGCAGGCCCATCTGAAGTTTGTGAATGTACACCTGGATGATTCTGTGAGTTATTGGGAGAAGGTGCTGTGGTCAGATGAGACAAAAATTGAGCTCTTTGGCATTAACTCAACTTACCGTGTTTGGAGGAAGAAGAAAGATGAGTACAACCTTAAGAACATCGTCCCAACAGTGAAGGATGGTGGGGGAAAAATTATACTTTGGGGGTGCTTTTATGCAAAGGGGACATGACGACTGCACCGTACTGAAGGGAAGATGGATGGGGCCATGTATCGTGAAATTTTGGCCAATAACCTCCTTCCCTCAGTAAGAGCATTGAAGATGGGTCGTGACTGAGTCTTCCAGCAAGACAATGACCCAAAACATACAGCCAAAGCAACAAAGAAGTGGCTCAAAAAGAAGCAGAGTAAGGGCATGGAGTGGCCTAGCCAGTCTCCAGACCTTAATCCCATAGAAAACTTATGGAGGGAGTTGAAGCTCCAAGTTGCCAAGTGACAGCCTCAAAATCTTAATGATTTAGAGATAATCTGCAAAGAGGAGTGGACCAAAATTCCTCCTGACATATGCGCAAACCTCATCATCAACTACAAAAAATGTCTGACTGCTGTGCTTGCCTACAAGGGTTTTGCCACCAAGTATTAAGTGTTGTTTGTCAGAGGGATCAAATACTTATTTCTCACTGCAAAATGCAAAAAAAATTATCTAATTTATACAATGTGATTTTCTTGATTTTTTCTTGGATATTCTATCTCTCAATGTTAAAATTAATCTACCCTTAAAATTATAGACTGTTCATGCTTTTGTCAGTGGGCAAACTTTCAAAAACAGCAAGAGATCAAATACTTATTTCCCCCACTGTATATACATTCTTTTTAATGTCTAATATCTTGAGCACAAGGCCCTCCTGTCCTCTCTATGTAAAAAATGTTGTTACACCACTGTGGACCTTAGCGTAATGGTAAAGCCAGAAGGTGCAACCTGCTGCATGTGCTGGAAAGTCCACCACCACCAGGGACAACTGCCACACGGTTCTTTTTCACAGTTGTTCAGCCGTTGGCCCCTCTGCAGGTAACAACATAGCCAAAGCGGGTCCCCCACAGTATGAATCAGGAAGCTGGATACTACTTCCTATTGTGGTGATGCACATAAAAAGGGCATACTTGCTCCCAGATATCGGCAGCAATTGCCAACAGTCTAATGTATATCGGGGCCTCCCGACTTGACTCTTCCAACAGATGATGTCAAGAGAGAGAATAATCAGGTCTGTTGGAATCCGGCTGATCCTTTTATTCTCAGGGAAAAAAGTCGTTTTCAGAGGGTCCAGCAGCAACAGGAGCATTTGGCCAAGTGTTCCTACATAAGGGGGAGCAAGGTCTGGAGACCAATGGTTACTTGCATCCAATACTGACACGTTTCCCACCTTCCTTCTTCCTACAAGACTATGTAGGTCAGTTTCTTGACCATTTTTCTGCATGGCTGCCGCACTACATGTCATCAGATTTACCAACCTTATCATGGGAGACTTCAACATCCCCATAAACAGCCCTACCTCCTCATCTGCATCCCAGATTCTATCTTCAACCACTTTCTTGGCCTCTCACAGCTTTCAACCTCTGAGACACACAAAGACAGAAACACCCTTGATCTGGTCTTTGTCCAGCTTTGTTCAATCCCCTACCTAGATAACTCCCCTCTTCCCCTCTCTGATCATAACATTTTCTCCTTCACGCTCACAAATCCTCACCCGCCCCAGCACACTCCTACCTATCACACATTCAGAAATCTACAAGCCCTTAACCCTCATACACTTACAGACTCCCTTCACTCGTCACTGTCCCCAATCTCCTCTTTTTCCTGTCCTGATCTGGCTGTAAATCACTACAATGACACTTTCAGACTCACCCTGGACCAAGTAGCGCCCCTCACCCTCAGAACCTCTAAACACAGAGTAAAACAGGCCTGGCTCACACCGCAAACCTGACTTCTCCAGCGATGCTCTAGAAGTGTCGAACGCCTATGGAGGAAAACTCGCGCACTAGAAAACTTTATCCACTATAAATTTATGTTAAAAACCTATAACTCTGCCCTTCACCTCCCCAAACAGTCCTATTTCACCATCCTGATCTCCTCACTATCCAACAACCCCAAAAAACTCTTCGACACCTTTCACTCCCTTCTCAGTCCTAAAGCGCAGGCCCCCATCACGGACATTTGTGCTGAGGACTTGGCCTCCTACTTCACGGAGAAAATAGACACCATCCATAAGGAAATCAGCTCCCAGCCACCAAGTGCCGTGACTCCCATCCCTCCCCACATCTCCTCTAGATCACTCTCCACATTTGACCCAGTCACAGAAGAAGAAGTCTCCAGGCTCCTCTCTTCTTCTCATCCCATTACATGCACCACTGACCCCATTCCCTCACATCTACTCCAGTCTCTCTCTTCAGTTGTCACTATTCACCTAACTAAAATCTTCAACCTCTCCCTCTCTTCTGGTATCTTCCCCTCCTCCTTCAAACACTCTATCATTACTCCATTATTAAAAAAAGCCCTCTCTTGACCCTTCCGGAACAAACTACAGACCAGTCTCCAATCTGCCCTTCATCTCCAAAACTCTTGGAGCGCCTGGTCTACTACTGCCTTACCCGTTACCTCTCCATTCACTCTCTTCTAGACCCATCACAGTCCGGCTTCCGCCCCCTACATTCTACAGAAACAGCACTCATCAAAGTGACCAATGACCTTCTGACAGCAAAACGTAATGGTGTCTACTCTCTGCTCATTCTTCTTGACCTCTCTGCAGCTTTCGACACCATTGACCACCACCTCCTACACTCTATGCTCCACTCAATCGGCATAAAGGACACTGCTCTCTCCTGGTTCTCTTCCTACCTATCTGACTGCTCTTTCAGTGTATCGTTCGCTGGCTCCACTTCTTCCCCCCTTCCTCTCACTATTGGGGTTCCTTAGGGTTGAGTCCTTGGCCTTCTTCTCTTCTCTCTCTACACAGCCCCAATTGGACAGACCATCAGCAAATTTGGCTTTCAGTGCCATCTTTATGCTGATGACACACAACTATACACCTCATCCCCTGGCCTTACCCCCACTGTACTACAGAACACCAGTGACTGTCTGGCCGCAGTTTCCAACATCATGTCCGCTCTCTATCTGAAACTCAACCTTTCCAAAACTGAACTTTTTCTGCTCCCGCCATCTACTCACCTCCCTAAATCTGACATCTCCCTCTCCGTGTTGGCACCACAATAACGCCGAGCCAGCAGGCGCGCTGTCTGGGCGTTGTGCTTCACACCAATCTTTCCTTCACCTCCCATATACAATCTCTTGCCCGCTCTAGAATTCGCCCCTTTCTTACCTTGGAAACAACAAAAACCCTCACAGTTGCCCTGATCCACTCCGGCCTTGACTACTGTAACTCTCTATTAATTGGCCTCCCCCTCACTCGTCTTTCCCCTCTCCAGTCCATCCTTAATGCTGCAGTTAGGGTCATCTATCTGGCTAATCGTTACTCAGACGCTTCCGCTCTATGCCAGTCACCGCACTGGCTGTTCATTAATTACAGGATCCAATTTAAATAGCTTGTTCTCACCCACAAAGTTCTCCACAGTGTAGCACCCCCCTACATCTCTTCCCTCATTTCTGCTTATCGGCCTACCCGTTCTCTACGCACAGCAAGCGACTTTCGACTAACATCCGCACTAATCCGTACCGCCCACTCCTGGCTCCAAGACTTCTCCCGAGCTGCACCTATTCTTTGGAATGCTCTACCCCAAGAAATTAGGACGAGCCATAACTTACACAGTTTTAGGCATTCCCTAAAAACACACCTGTTTAGGGCGGCCTATCACGTTCCCTAATCGAAGTCCTTTTTATATTTTTATAGCCTATTGATTATTTCTCCAAACATAAGTTTCCACCAAACTCCACCGCACCCAAAAGCACTACAGATACTGGCCGGTGATGAGCTCATGCAGCCTTTATCTATCCCTCATCCCCTCAAGATGGCTGGACCATCATTGAAAATAAGCCCCTGTACTTTGTGTCACCCCCCCCCCCCACCTCATTGTAGATTGTAAGCTCTTACGAACAGGGGCGTCATTATTTTTGCTTTATTATCTTTAGCTATGTTACTTATGACTGTTGTATATGAACCTCTGAATTGTAAAGCACTGCGGAATATGTTGGCACTATATAAATAAAGATTATTATTATTATTATTATGTTCAAGCTCTTTTTTGCTGTGTTTTTTTTTCTGCAGCGAAACATGGTCTTTTGGCAGTAAAAAAGCTACAGCCAAAACAAAAGTTTTGCTGCCTTTTTTACTGCTTTTCTTGCTGCTTTTTTGGTACCTTTTTTGCTGCATTTTTCATGATCCCAAAGTTCAGCTTTGCTTCCACCTTCAAAGCATAAACAATATAAGGTGTTAGGCCACCAATACGAGATGTATATGAAACCATAAAACAGTTTTGGGAAAAATGGCAATTTAATAAAAATATTTAAGGGAAAAAATTGTTATGTCTGAAAAAATAGTGACTATTCTGAACAAAACAGCTGGATTCATGTATGAAGCACAGCCATAAACTAAGGTTATAGGAGTTCATGAAAGAATAGACAATTGCAAATGTAAAAACAACGGGTATTGTTTGCTTAACACATTGGTAGGGCATTGAATTATTAAGGCATTGTTTATTCTAAGGCTGTGATCACACGTTGCGTTTTTGCTGCTATTTTTCTGCAAATTAAAAGCTTATTTTTACAGTACAAGCAAAAGCTATGAGATTTCAGACATCTCATGCACACACTTGTTTTGTTTTTCCTGACTGAATAGAAAATCTGCAGCTTTTTGAAAACTGCAGCATGTCAATTCTTTCAGCATTTGTGCAGTGTTTTTCACCCATAGAAAGCAATGTGTAAGTGCAAAAACACAGCAAAAACACTGCTATCAGTTTTTTTTCTAGCATTTTTGGTGAAGAAAACGTAGGTACAGCAGGATGTGTTGGCTTTGTTCACACATTGCTTTTTTGCTGCGTTTTTTTTTCTCCAGCCAAAACCTGATCTCTTGGGAGTAAAAAGCTGCAACCAAAACATAGGTTTTGCTGCCTTTTTTGTTGCTTTTCTTGCTACATTTTTGCTGTATTTTTTCGTCTCTTTTTCAGGATCCCAAAGTTCAGCTTTGCTTCCATCATTCAAGCATGAACAATACAAAGTGTTAGGACACCAATGCAAGACATATGTGAAATCATAAAACATTTGGAGCAATTTGATCAAATTATTTAGGAGAAAAAGTTTTTTACGTCTGAAAACAATTGTGACTTTTCTGAACAAAGCTGCTAGATTCATGTATGAAGTATAGACATGAACTAAGGTTACTGTATATGAGTTCATGAAAAAATATACAATTGCAAATGTAAAAACAGTGGGGAAATTTGAATTGGTTAGGCATTGTTTACTTTAACACATTGGTTGGGCATTGAGTTTGTGAGGCATTGTTTACTTTAACACATATCACTAGTTTAATTAAACTATACATGGAATCAGGAGAAACAAACTCACAAAAATAAATGGGTTTCACATCCTGCTGTACCTGCAAAAACTGATAGCAGCTTATTTGCACTTACTCATTGCTTTCTATGCGTGAAAAAATGCTACAAAAATCCTTAAAGAATTGATATGCTGCAGTTTTCAAAAACACAGAAGTTTTCCAATTCAGCATGGATAAAAAAACAAGCGTGGGCATGAGCTTTCTAAAATCGCATCGTTTTTGCTGGTAATGTGAAAAGCAACTTTTAATTTGCATAAAGAACACAGCAAAATTACAATGTGCGAACATAGCCTTTAGGGGTTCCTCAAGGAATTTAGGAAGTGTAATGGTTCAACAGCAGAGATGGCTCCAGCCAAGAGAGTCAAGACTCAAACCTTAGAAGGCGGTCCCCACCAAATATTTTGACCAGGGACCTCCAAAAACTTAAAGGGAACTTGTCATAAAAAAAAAGTTTTACCTGCAGCCATAATGCTAATCTCACTCAGTGCAGTGCACTGACTGCTCACAGTCGCCAGTGCTGCCCCAATGACTGGAAGTGAGTAGTTGCAGGGGGAATATAATATTATTTTCTCCTGCATTCATACTTCCAGTGAGTCTGTCACTAGGGTTGAGCATTCCGATACTGAAATATCGGGTATCGACCGATATTCACGGTATCGGAGTTCTGATACTGAGTTCCGATACTTTTAGAATATCGAATACCGGAATCGGAAGTTCCCATAAAGCCTGCGCTCTGCAGTGTCTCTGAAGGATGACAAGCTGGATGGCAGCGCTCAGCTTACTGTACTTGTCATTTAGTGTTAAAGGATTTATTAAAAAAAATAATAGTGTTTTTATGCACCGTCTCTTTAAAAAAGCCGGCCGGCAATTCAGCATCGGTACCCGACAATTTAGAATAGAAAGAATAGAGCATCACAAATAGATTAGATACATAGAAACATGTCAGTCACATATATAAGAAGTACAGTGATAGTGTTGATTACTGTACTTGTCATTTAGTGTTAAAATAAAGGATTTATTAAAAAAAAATTTTACGTGGGGTTCCCCGTAATTTTACTCTTTAGCGGAGGTTAAGCAGACGGCTGGGGCAGATGTTTGAAGCCTGGGAAGGGGGTAATACCCAAGGAGCTTCCCAGGCTACTAATATCAGCCCCCAGCTGAATACCTAGCTTTACTAGCTATTAAAATGGGGGACCCCAAAAAAAATGACGTAGGGTCCCTCCTATTTTAATAGCTAGCAAAGGCTAGGCAGCCAGCTGGGGGCTGATATTGGCCCCCTCCCAGGCCAGAAACACCAGCCGTCAGCCGCCCAAGAAATGGCGCATCCATAGGATGCGCCAATTCTGGCACTTAGCCTCGCTCTTCCCACTGCCCTGTAGCGGTGGAAGTGGGGTAATAGGGCTGGGGTTGATGTCAGCTTATAATGCCAGCTGACATCAAGCCCAGGTTAGTAATGGAAAGGCGTCTATAAGACACCCCCATTACTAACCCCATAGTCAAAGTAAAAAAAAAACACAAACACCCAGAATAAAGTCCTTTAATTGAAATAAACACACAATTCTTTATTGTTCCAAATTAAACCATACTTACCATCACGCCCATTCCAGCTGAAGCCAATGTCTTCTGCAATAAAAGTAAAATAATAAAGCAACCTCATCCTTACCTTTCCATGGTTCCCAGGACAGCTTCAGCTCTGCTACATTCACACGACAGGCTGGATCGCAGCCGAAAGCTGCCATCCAGCTTGCCATGCCGCAGACACTGAGAAGTGCAGACATGCTTGCGCTTTTCAGTGTCTGGCTGTGACGGCATAAAGATAAGCCGAGGTCATGTCCAATGAACTCAGCTCACCTCATGCACGTCACTGACAGTGTGGGAAAATTCTCCTGCGCTTAGCGCTTCAGCAGGAGAATTCTCCCACGCTGGGATGGCATTGAGATGACAGGCTGGATCGCAGCTGAGCGCTGCCATCCAGCTTTTCATCCTTCAGAGACACTGCAGAGCGCAAGCATGCCTGCGCTCTGCAGTGTCTATGAAGGATGGCATGCTGGATGGCAGCACTCAGCTGCGATCCAGCCTGTCATCTCAATGCCATCCAGCGTGGGAGGTGAGCTGAGTTCATTGGACATGAGCTCACCTCATGCACGTCACTGACAGTGTGGGAGAATTCTCCTGCGCTCACCGCATGCGCAGGAGAATTCTCTCACGCTCACCGCATGCGCAGTAGAATTCTCCCATGCTGTCAGTGACGTGCATGAGGTGAGCTGAGTTCATTGGACATGACCTTGGCTCATCTTTATGCCGTCACAGCCAGACACTGAGAAGCGCAAGCATGCCTGCGCTTCTCAGTGTCTGCGGCATGGCAAGCTGGATGGCAGCTTTCGGCTGCGATCCAGCCACATCAAATTTTTGGTGAAAAATTAAATAAAAAATTAAAAAAAAAACACATTTAGCGACTGCATCTTTATTAACCCCTCCACGTGAGGGGTTAATAAAGATGCAGTCCCTAAATTATTATTTTTTTTTATTATTATTTAATTAATTTTTCTTAAAAATTTGGACGTGGGCTTCGCCATATTTTTGTATGCCAGCCAGGTACAGCATCCAGGAATGGATGCCTATTTGTACCTGGCCGGACACAACAATATAGGGAAGCCCTTTTTTTTATTATTTCATGAATTTCATGAAATCATTAAAAAAAAAAATGCGTGGGGCTTCGCCCTATTTTTGTGCCCAGCCAGGTACAGCAGGCAGGAACGGGCTGCCCCAAACCCCCAGGTGCCTATTTGTACCTGGCTGGGAACAAAAATACAGGGAAGCCCTTTTTTTAATTATTTCATGAAATCATTTAAAAAAAATTGCCGTGGGGCTTCGCCCTATTTTTGTGTCCAGCCAGGTACAGCAGGCAGGAACGGGCTGCCCCCAACCACCAGCTGCCTATTTGTACCTGGCCGGACACAACAATATAGGGGAACCCTTTTTTTTAATTAATTCATGAATTTCATGAAATAATTAAAAAAAAAAATACGTGGGGCTTCGCCCTATTTTTGTGTCCAGCCAGGTACAACTAGGCAGCTGGTCCTATGGATGCGTCATTTCTGGGGCGGCTGACGGCTGGTGTTTCTGGCCTGGGATGGGGCCAATATTCATGGCACCCTTCCTGGGCTATTAATATCAGCCCCCAGCTGGCTGCCTAGCCTTTGCTAGCTATTAAAATAGGGGGGACCCTACGTCATTTTTTGGGGGGTCCACCATTTTAATAGCTAGTAAAGGCTAGGTATTCAGCTGGGGGCTGATATTAGTAGCCTGGGAAGCTCCGTGGGTATTACCCCCTTCCCAGGCTTCAAACATCTGCCCCAGCCGTCTGCTTAACCTCCGCTAAAGACTAAAATTACGGGGAACCCCACGCCAAATTTTTTTTTAATAAATCCTTTATTTTAACACTAAATGACAAGTACAGTAATCAACACTATCACTGTACTTCTTATATATGTGACTGACATGTTTCTATGTATCTAATCTATGTGTGATGCTCTATTCTTTCTATTCTAAATTGTCAGGTAGTCAGGTACCGATGCTGAATTGCCGGCCGGCTTTTTTAAAGAGACGGTGCATGAAAACACTATTATTTTTTTTAGTAAATCCTTTAACACTAAATGACAAGTATGGTAAGCAACACTGTCACTGTACTTCTTATATATGTGACTTACATGTTTCTATCTACCTAATCTATGTGTGATGCTCTATTCTTTCTGTTCTAAATTGTCGGGTACCGGTGTATGCCGCTGCTGAATTGCCGGTTTTTCATGTAATACATTCTACATTATTCTTAGTAGTTTTCCTTCATGTAGAATTAACCTACAAGGAAAGAAAGGGTTTATTTTCATTCCGATATTTGTGTCCCATTGACTTGCATTGGTTTCCGGTATCGAAATCGGCGATATCCGATATTTTTTGGGTATCGGTCCGATCCAATCCGATCCGATATTTCCCGATATCGGAAGGTATCGCTCAACACTGTCTGTCACACATATTTAAAACGTTATTTGCCTGCAGATTACCTCTATGGCTGCAGGTAAAAAAAAAAAATATTACAGGTTCCCATTATTGTGGTCTTGGACATAATGCGGAGGTGCAGTATGATGGGTAACACTTTTCATAAATCTGGTTGGTAAATGTAGTTTCTCTATGTATAACCTGGCAGTAACATAGAGAAAAATAAATCATATAAGTTTCCCAAGTGAGATCAAAGAATATGATTTTATTGCACAAAACTTGTTATAACCTGAAACTTTATAAACTATACTTTTTCATCTTTATTTTTTTTCTATTTTTGTTACAGAGCAATATCTCAAAGCGATTCACTGGAAAGTATTCATAATCACGCATTTGCCAAACTTCTCAACCTGACAGAATTGTAAGTGCAATTGCTTTTTTTTTATTTCCACTACATATCTGTAGTTTACACACTTAAGTCAAAGAATAAATAGAATAGGAGACACGTAAGAATAAAATGATACTGTAATATGAAAAGTATCTGCCCCTTTCATCAAGGACTAACATAACAATAGTTATGGCTGTTGGCTAAATAATTCTTGTTTTCTTATTGGGGAGCGCTGAGGTTTATATTAGTCTGAGTGAACTGTGCATTTTCAGTATAAGTTGTAATGCTGCACTTCTCCTATGGGGGTGCTGCAGTGCAATACAATAATTGATACTAGGTTGCTCCACAGAATATAGTTGAATGGTGGGGACACAATGTGATCACCATGGGATCCGTTTATCATCAAGGGACCCTTCTAACAAAAATAGATTGTCCAAAGCTGACAAACCCTTTAAAGCCAATAACTGGAGGCACTGATTGTCCCCCTACTATTATTTACTACATTTAATTAGGCAAGAAAGTTACATGGGAATTCTAGTGTACAAAAATTATCACCTACAGAATCCACTCAATGGGTGATACTTTCTAAATCATTGTGGGTCTTTTCACTAGGAACCCCACCAATTGATAGCACAGGGGACGTATGTCTCTAGCTGTACTACAGCAGCCACAAGTTCCCACTCTGCCAATCAGTGGGGGTCCCAGCAGCGGTACCCACCACAAAGTAAAAATTATCGCATATTCAGTAGATGAATGATAAGTTTTATACATTGGAATACCCCTTAAAGGGCATATCACCCGATTACATTTAAACCAAATTTGAACTTAAAGGGGTTTTCCCATGAACAAAAGTTCATTTTAATCAATAGATCTTGGAATGATAATAGGTTCCACAATTGGATGTGTTTAAATAAAATGTTCCTGTGCTGAGATAATCTTATAAATGTGTCCCTGCTGTGTACTGTGTAATGGCTATGTACAGGGACATAGTCTGATCATACCACAGCTCCTGGGCAGGGGAGGAAGCAAAAGAGTATACAGAGATTACAGCAAAAGAGAGTATATAGACATTACAGCAGGGGATCACAGCTGATTCTTTCTTTGAAGTAAAATATTGTTTAAAAACAGGCAGGGAAATGTTTTACCTCACAAAAAGAATCAGCTGTGATCCCCTGCTGTAATGTCTGTAATATCTTTTTGTTTCCTGCCCTGCCCAGGAGCTGTGGTATGATCAGACCATGTTCCTGTATGGTCAGACACAGCCATTACACAGTACACAGCAGGGGCACATTTATAAGATTATCTCAGCATAGGAACATTTTTTTAAACACATCCAATTGTTTAACTTCTTATTATTCCAGGATCTATTGATTAAAATGAACTTTCGTTCGTGGGAAAACCCCTTTGAGATCCTTTGATTTTAAGAAAAAGCTCCATGTTTTCAGTAGAAACTGTTGTTACATAATTACTATTGCGTCCCCTGCTGTAATTTTGATTCCACATAACGTATCCAGTGCTGGTGAGTACAAGGCATTTCCAATGTGCTGATTCTCCGATTGCCTGGAATGTACAGTCATTTCACGCTGCTCGGGTACAAGAGCATTCTAACAGCTTACCTGAGATACGGGGTATGTACAGTGCCTACAAGTAGTATTCAACCCCCTGCAGATTTAGCTGGTTTGATAAGATGCAAATAAGTTAGAGCCTTCAAACTGCAAACGAGAGTAGGTTTTATGAACAGAAGCATAAATCTTACAAACCAAAAAGTTATGTTGCTCAGTTGAATTTTATTACATTTTAAACATAAAAGTGTGGGTCAATTATTATACAACCCATATGTTTAATATTTTGTGGAATAACCCTTGTTTGCAATTACAGCTAATAATCGTCTTTTATAAGACCTGATCAGGCCGGCACAGGTCTGTGGAGTTATCTTGGCCCACTCCTCCATGCAGATCTTCTCCAAGTTATCTAGGTTCTTTGGGTGTCTCATGTGGACTTTATTCTTGAGCTCCTTCCACAAGTTTTCAATTGGGTTAAGGTCAGGAGGCTGACTAGGCCACTCCAACACCTTGACTTTTTCCCTCTTGAACCAGGCCTTGGTTTTCTTGGCTGTGTGCTTTGGGTCGTTGTCTTGTTGGAAGATGA
Source organism: Phyllobates terribilis (assembly GCF_046119375.1). NCBI lineage: Eukaryota > Metazoa > Chordata > Amphibia > Anura > Dendrobatidae > Phyllobates > Phyllobates terribilis. Next base: position 730,210,833 of record NW_027362763.1, on the reverse strand, counting down.
AATTACAACCCATCTTAAGATCCTTGATGGAGGAGCGGAGGTTCTTGGCCAAAATCTCCAGGTAGGCCGTGCTATCCATCTTCCCATGGATGTGGACCAGATGGCCAGGCCCCTTGGCTGAGAAACAGCCCCACAGCATGATGCTGCCACCACCATGCTTGACTGTAGGGATGGTATTCTTGGGGTCGTATGCAGTGCCCTCCAGTCTCCAAACGTCACGTGTGTGGTTGGCACCAAAGATCTCGATCTTGGTCTCATCAGACCATAGAACCTTGAACCAGTCTGTCTCAGAGTCCTCCAAGTGATCATGAGCAAACTGTAGACGAGCCTTGACATGACGCTTTGAAAGTAAAGGTACCTTACGGGCTCGTCTGGAACGGAGACCATTGCGGTGGAGTACGTTACTTATGGTATTGACTGAAACCAATGTCCCCACTGCCATGAGATCTTCCCGGAGCTCCTTCCTTGTTGTCCTTGGGTTAGCCTTGACTCTTTGGACAAGCCTGGCCTCGGCACGGGAGGACACTTTCAAAGGCTGTCCAGGCCGTGGAAGGCTAACTGTAGTTCCATAAGCCTTCCACTTACGGATGATGCTCCCAACAGTGGAGACAGGTAGGCCCAACTCCTTGGAAAGGATTTTGTACCCCTTGCCAGCCTTGTGACCCTCCACGATCTTGTCTCTGATGGCCTTGGAATGCTCCTTTGTCTTTCCCATGTTGACCATGTCTGAGTTCTGTTCACAAGTTTGGGGAGGGTCTTAAATAGTCAGAAAAGGCTGGCAAAAGAGATCTTTAATCCACACATGTGAAGCTCATTATTCTTGGTGCCTGAACTACTTCTTAATACTTTAGGGGGACCAAACAGAATTCTTGTGGTTTGAGGGGTTGAATAATAAATGACACTCTGAATTAACTTTTAACGTTTAAAAAAAAAAATAAATTTGCTGCAGTGCATTTCCCACTTCCAGGCTGATCTACAGTACAAATGTCACAATGCCAAGTTAATTCCGCATGTGTCAACCAGCTAAATCTGCAGGGGGTTGAATACTACTTGTAGGCACTGTATAACCACAGGCGCTGTACACATTACATGGACATTTCTAGTAAAAAATCAAAATAACAGCATGGTGGCACCATGACAAGTATGCAACAGCAATATCTACACAAGGGAGCATTTTTTAATTGATTCTAAGGGGTAAAACATCTCCTTAAGGTTATTCTAATGGGTAAAGTTCCTCCCTAAGGAGACCCCATGTTGGCACTGCTGAGAGAAGCATCCATATAGCCTCAGAGGAAGAGAGCAATGTCTCTATTGCCATCTATTGGAAGTAGCAATCCTATAAGACAATATGGACTTTATAAATGGAAGTTGTCACATAATTCATGTTGTCGATCCACAGGCAGCATGACTCAAAGATTTGCTCCTGCCTTCCAAACATCTATATTTTACTTTTTACCACTGCAAAGTTTTAGAGGAAAACATAGTTGATGGCGAGGCTGGTGATGAGATGACTACCAGTCCAAGAGGTGTGCCCACGACAGCATTTGGTCACCCACTCAGCTAGACTGAGAGGTCTCTTGCTATATGTGCATAGTGCTCAGCTGCATAAAGCAGAAATGTGTCCTTGTAATGTGGTCTCTTCATCGGGTAGATCAGGAGCTGTATAGCATTGTGCCAGCTCTGCTATTGGAAGTGGCCTCATGATGAGGTTAACTTCGTTAACTATTGTGTGGAGCTGTACAACATAATCGATATAGTAAGCAAATGTATGATAAAAATTTACAAGATATAAGAATGTTAGTATATCTTGAGTAACATGGCCAATTAAGACCAGTCTAATAATACTGCTTAATCCTGGACACCACCTTTCAATAACGCATGAATCCATCAGAGGTCTAACCTGAAAAATAATATTATTCTAATCTTTTTTTTTCTTCTAATTTTAGAACAATCAGAAACACAAAAAACCTGGTCCATATTGGGCACGGAGCCTTTGGAAATCTACCAAAATTAAAATACTTGTAAGAAATTTACTTTACCATTAAATTCTGTAACCTGTAGTTGTATAGACTTTTCTGCATACACTGAATGTGTAAAATTCCAGTCCACAAGACAAAATATACAATAACCCGTCTCGTCATCTCATTGACTTTTCATATCCTAATGGACGTGCCACTTTCCATTGCTATACGAAAGTCAGTACTTTTCAACCTGGGGTCATGATATCGGACCTACTACTGCCTAACAGTGTGTAACGGGGGGCAGGGTGGTAGTCATGGTCAAATGTCACAGTGTTTTCTTCATCACCCCGGTCCGCTACAGAAATATGGGGACATAGTTGTCCCTCGGTGTGTGTGGGGTGCTGTAGTTTGGGCTGTATGCTGTGGAAGTCTTTACTCACTTTCATCCTGAGTTCAGACGGGTGCAGATCCTCTGCGATGTGAATAAAAGAGTACACCGTTCTTAAAAAACAAAACAGTCCAGTTTACTTGTTCAGCGCGGCCTTAGAAACAGGGGATTACAGGTACAACACTTTTTGCAAAACACGGCATTCACAGATGGTATTGACTCGCCCCCTGGGCCGTGGGGCACTCGGATCCGGGCAATAGGGAACGATGGGAGTAGTAGTGGCAACCCGGTTCCGTGGCTCAGGGTGGTCAGGCCAGTGGTAGTCCGTTATATTGATTATGTCCGACTACGCCACCCGTGGATTGCGGTTATTAGGAACCGCCGCTGCATGCAGACCGCTGGGGCTGATGAGGTGTGCAGCTATGGTAGTGTGACTCCCCACGGGAAGAGTGCGGCCCCAGGGCAGTATAGTGGATGGTGGGAGTGATGGTAGTGAGAGTCCCGGTGCTGATAGTGCTGGAGGAGCAAGGAGCACACAGACAACAGGTTGCAATCCAGGGTCTTTACTAAACAGACAAACTGACCCACAAACAGTCCCAGCTAGGAGGGGACCTGGATGTCTGAGAGCAACGGGGAAATTGGCCCTGGTCAGGGTGAGGGTGTAGGCCTACCGTGCTTTCTGCGCTCCTTCTGACTATCTCCTCCTGATAGGATAACAGCCCATGTTTCCGAGCTTTCCGTGCTTTCTCGCCTGTATGGTCTGCGACGTGGGTTCCTTTCTGCTCCCAGCCTTGTATGGCTTTACTGGTCCCTTCGGTTGTGGCAGGGCCTCCAGGCTTCTTAGGCCAAGGAATGTACAGTCCCTTGCGGACTGGTTCTCTGCTGGGGGATGTGGAATCCTTCCAGCCTCAGACACCAAAGTCTGGTAAAATTAAGTCTTTTCTCTGCCAAGACAGGCTCTCTTCGCCTCTTGTCTCTGGCTTGTGGCTCTCTCCTGCCACACTTCCTCTTAGGTGCAATCAACTGTCTGTCCCTGCTCCACTCTTGGGACACGTCTCAGTGCTGAGACAGGCAATCCAGTTCTCTCTAACCCTGTCCCCAGTACCAGCTTTTATAGGGGCAGCCTGCTCCCCCTACTGGCCTGAGACAGGAGGCATTGCATGCTAATGTTCCCCTGACCAGAGAACCTCCCCCTTGCTCTCAGACACAGCTTTAATTACACTTGTGGCATCCAGGTCAGGGTGACACATTCCCCCCTAGTGAAATTTAGTACTCCGGGACTAAACAATAAACAAAGACAATATGCACAACAATAAAACATTAATAGACAGACGACGCACAAATTGAGTTCTTAAGGTCACAGTGTGGTCTGTGACCAGGTGTCCATATCACCAAAACAACGGGGAGCCTTTACCAGGTGGGGGTCTGTCCTACCCCAAGTCCTTCACAGTCTCAGTTCATTCCTGGGTTAGGCTCCGAACGCAGTCCATACAAGGTCCTGGTTATAAAAAGTCCATAACCTTTGAGTCCTTACGGTGGCTGCAAGAAACTGAAACACACTATTAATAAACATGCAGGTAACTTTGCAAACATTTCAACATTTGGCAACAGGGTTATTTACAATTTTAGTACGCTCTATATTCTCCAGCGAGCGGGTATCTGTCCCTTTGTGCTCCTGGTTGACCTCCTTAACCCACTGTCTGGTGGTGGACTAACCTGGCTTTCCCCACTAGCGTTAGGGGTACAGCTACCAGCTGGGTGTACAGGTAGGGCAGGCAGCTGTCTGCGGGTTCTTTGGCTTACCGCAGGCATGGCAGGCTCACTGTCAGCAGAGGGTTGACTCTCCTGGGCTGCTGGTACAGGCTCTTCTGCCTCTGGAACCGCTTGCTCCTCTTCACCTTCCGGCTCTGGTGTTGGTTGTTGCTGTGCCGGTTGCAGGAAATGCAGGACGGGTACCACTATAGCATCATTTATGCGAGTCCAGGACTGAGGGAACTCTCCGAGAACGGTGCTGATCATTTCTTCCTTGTCCTCTGCGGGTTCAAGGTCACTCTGATCCTCTTCTGCACTACGGAGTTGCTCGGGGCATCTTTTGAGGTGGTCTCTGGAGACGACACTAGTGGTTTCTCCTCCGTCCTTGGTGATTACGCACACCTTTGGGTTGTCGTGGTCAGAATGCAGTACGGTGTAGGGTTCCCATTCCCACTGGTCGTCCAACTTATGTAGCCTTCTTTTTCGCTTTAGGACTTGCTCACCAGGTTCTAGGGGACCAGCTGAGGCGTGTTGATTGAAGAGTTTTTCTTGCCTCTCTCTCACCTGGGCCAGGCTCTTCTCCACACTCTCCTGTACCTTCTTGTACTGCAGTTGCCTTTCCGTATCCCAGTCCGCATCCGGGGAGGTGTCCTCAGGTATTAGGACTCCCATCTCCAGGTCTACGGGCAGCTTACCTGGTCTAGCTCGCATCAGGTAAGCCGGGGTGCAGTTTGTAGCATTCACCGGGATATTGTTGTACATGTCTATCAGGTCCGGCAGTTTTTCTGGCCACAGGCTGCGTTCCTCCAGGGGCAACGTCTTCAGGAGATCAATGACTATATTGTTCATCTTCTCACACATCCCGTTGGTTTGGGGGTGGTAAGGCGTTGTCCTAATCTTCTTACAGCCATAGAGGTTGCAGAACTCCTGGAAGATTTCAGCTTCGAACGCTGGACCCTGGTCTGTCAGGACCTGTTCCGGATACCCGTGTGGACGGCAGAAGTATTGTTGGAAGGCTCTGGCCGCTGTTTGGGCTGTCAAGTCCTTTACCGGGACCACCACTAGAAAACGGGAATAGTGGTCCACGATTGTCAGGGCATAGATGTATCCGGACCGGCTTGGAGCCAACTTGACGTGGTCTAGAGCTACCAGCTCAAGAGGCTGCGTGGTGACGATGGGCCTCAAGGGTGTCTTCTGGCTGGCACGGTCCTTCCTCCTTAGGTGACAAGGGCCACAGTCTCTGCACCATTTTTCTACAGCTCCTCTCATGCCGACCCAAAAGAACCTTCCTCTTAGCAGGAACTCCAGTTTCTTCCAATCGAAGTGTCCCGCTCTGTCATGGTAAGCCCCCAGGACCATAGCTGCATCCCGCCTTGGGACCACGACTTGCCAGGTCAGCTCGTGCGTCCGGTGGTTGACAATCCTTCTGCACAACTTGCCTTCGTAGAGGAACAGCTTGCTCTTCTCCTTCCATAGCTGCTTGGCTTCCTCTGGGGAATCTGGATCTAGGCGGGCGTCTTCCCGGGTCAGCAGATCTTTCACCAGGCGGACTGCAGGGTCACTATCTTGGGTCTCGGCCCAGCTGTGGTGAGGTAGGGGATTCATCATCACAGTTGTTAGATCCTCCTCCTTCACGCGGTGAGAGTGTTGAGCGGCTCCATACCGGTGAAACGCGGGGAGTTCTACCTCCTCCAGCTCTTCTTGGTCTTCGTCACCTTCGGGTAAGTGAGGCATCCTTGATAGGGCGTCCGCGCGTTGGTTTTGCCTGCCCGATACTTGATCACGAAGTCATAGTTGGAGAGACGGGCCATCCACCACTGTTCCAGGGCACCCAGTCTTGCATTGTCCAGGTGTGTCAACGGGTTGTTGTCCGTGTACACGGTGAACTTTGCGGAGGCCAGGTAATGCTTGAAGCGTTCCGTCACGGCCCACACCACCGCCAAGAATTCTAGCTTGAAGGAGCTGTAATTCTCCGGGTTCCTCTCGGTGGGCCTCAGCTTCCGACTGGCGTATGCGATCACCCGTTCTCTGCCCTGTTGGTTTTGGGACAGTACGGCTCCCAGTCCCACATTACTGGTGTCAGTGTGGAGAATGAAAGGCTGGCCATAATCAGGGTAGGCCAGGATCTCATTCCCTGTGAGGGCCATCTTTAGCTGGCGGAAGGACTCCTCTTCCGGTTTATCCCACTTGAAGGGTGGCTTTTGACTTCTGGACTTGGACTGTCCGATCAGGAGGTCCTGCATAGGAGCTGCCATCTTGGTGAACCCGGGGATGAACCTTCGGTAGTAGCCTACCAACCCGAGAAACTGTCTCACCTCTTTGATGTTCGAGGGGCTTGGCCAGCTCTTGATTGCCGCGACCTTGTCAGGGTCAGGGGCCACTCCTTCCGCGCTTACCACGTGCCCTAGGTACTGGACCTTTGGTTTCAGCAGGTGACACTTCGATGGTTTCACCTTCAGGCCATAGCCTGCCAGGGCTTCGAACACCTCGGCCAGGTGCTTGAGATGGTCCTCGTAGGTCTTCGAATAAACGATCACGTCGTCCAGGTAAAGGAGGACCGTCTCGAAGTTTCGGTGCCCTAGACAGCATTCCATTAGCCGCTGGAAGGTCCCTGGTGCGTTGCAGAGCCCGAAAGGCATGCAGTTGAATTCGCTCAGTCCCATCGGGGTGGTGAAGGCGGTCTTCTCCTTGTCAGCCTCTGCCACAGGAACCTGCCAGTACCCGCTAGTAAGGTCCAAAGTAGAAAAGAAGTTAGCAGATTTTAGTGTGGCTAAAGACTCTTCTATTCTAGGCAGCGGATATGCGTCTTTGTGAGTGATACGGTTGATTTGTCTATAGTCCACGCACATTCTCATGGTGCCGTCTTTCTTTTTGACCAGAACCAAAGGGGCTGCCCAGGGGCTACAGCTGTCTCTAATAACCCCAGCTTCTTTCATCTCTCTTAGCATGCCCTTTGCGTTCTGATAATGTGCAGGGGGTACAGGTCTGTGCCTCTCTTTTATTGGTGGATGGCTCCCTGTGGGGATGTGGTGTTCTATCCCTTTTACTCTGCCGAAGTCTAGCGGGTGCTTACTAAAGACTCTCTCGTACTCCTGTACCACCCGGTAGACTCCTTGTTTTTGGTGAAGGAGTGGAGTCAGCACCCACGTGGAGTTTCTGGCACCAGTCCTCTTTTTGTTTCTGGGAGCCATTACCCTCCGCCTGTGGAGATGGAGGCAAGGGTTCCACGGCCCTGATAGCTTTGTGTTCGACGACAAACAGTTTGGCGAGTGTAGCGCACCTGGGTTAGTGTACTTCCCTCTCCCCAATGTTGAGGATGCGGACGGGCACCCTCCCATGTCGGATATCAACCACCCCCCGGGCTGTCAAAATGGTGGGCCTGCTGTCTGAGTACACGGGTTCTACCATGGCTTGGTAGTCTCTACCTCTCAACCCGATTGCAGTCCGACACCAGATCATCATTTCACTTTTGGGAGGCATGGAAATGGGGAATGGATCACTGAGTCTTACGCTACCGATCTCACCACCAGACAGTTCTACCTGCTGCCGTCTCATCAGGGCTTTTATCTCCTTGTTGAGGACTCTCTGTTGGCTGGAACTAGCATTCACCGCCACCTGTTGTAGAATTACAATTACCTCTGAAAGACAATTTTCAATTATGTTAGTACCCACAGTTATTTTAGGGTGACTTTCATGACGGTCAATGTCCACAATAATCACTCCCTGTGCCGGCAGTTCAACTTTACCAATTTTAATGGTCATCTCCTTGAACCCCATCTGCGGCACGGGTAAGCCATTACTGGCGATGATGCTCAAGTTACTGTCTGGATACCGTGTGATATCAGCATCAGTCCAATACTGCTTAAAAAGTACATAAGGGATTGTGGTTACTTGCGACCCAGTATCCAGCAAGGCGCTCATGGGGATACCGTCCAGCACCACGGGTAAAACCGGGCGCCCCCCAACGTACTTATCGCGCCAATTATAAGGGCCTGGTGATCTTATGCCTGGGGGTCGGCCCTCTGCCCCAGGTTGGACCCGTTTAAATTACAGTACCTGGAAATGTGTCCGGGCTGGTTGCATCGACGGCAAATGGGCTGTCCATCCTCTGCGTAGCGGTCTGTGGGCCTCCCTCGGAACGACGGGATCCTCCTCTGTCGACGCCACGGGACATCCTCCGGACTTGAAGCCAGCTCGATGGGTCTTGACGGGTCCACTTGCAACGCCTGGACGGTCCTGGTCAACGCCGCGACGCTCCTGGTCAGCTCCTGGACTTGGTGGTGCAGGCCTTTCGACGGGGCTTGGTTCAGGGCCTGTGCATCAGCCTCCACGGAGTCCATAGAGGAGGGCGCCGCCTCCTGGTGGTAGGTGATAGCAGGGCGCCGGGGGTTTATAGCGCCACTGGTTGCAGATTCACGGAGCACCCTTATGGCCCTGTCCTTAAATTGGGCAAAGGTCAGGTCGGGGTTCTGGAAGAACATGAGGCGCAGCTGGGCCCTGTGGGCGCTGGACAGCAGTCCTTCTATGAATTGTTCTGTTAGTAGCTTATCCGTTTCCTGCACACTGCCAGGGTCAGTTTGTTGAATAGCCCTCAAGGCTTCCTGCAGATTTAGGGCATAGTCTCTGATGCTGTCCTGTGCCCGCTGCCTACATCCATAGAACCTCATTTTAATCTCAGCGGAGGTACGTGTATCAAAGGTACCCCGCAGCCGGGCCAGAATACCCTTCACAGTCCTTTTCTCCTCAGTGGGCCATGATTTTACCTCCCTCTGGGCTGCGCCAGTTAACTGCCCTGTTAGTATGCTGACCTTCTGTTCCTCTGTCAGGGTGTAAACGTGGAACAAACTGTATAGCCTTTCCTTGAAGTCAGTTAGGGCATGGGGCTCCCCTGAGTATTTGGGCAGCCAGGCCGCTCCAGGGATGTAGGGCAGGGAAAAGGGCATCACCGCTGCTGCAGCTGCGTTGGTGGTAGTGGGGGCCTCTGTGTCCGACATCTTCCTCCCCCCTAGTTAAGCGTGGCCTACCTTCCGACGATCCTCTTCTGTAGGCCGCGGCTCCGCTGCTGCTGCTATGGACGAGGACCTGGCGTCGCGTCCTGATGACGTCAGCGTCGCTCTCTCTCCCTTCCAGGACCTTGCGCAGCGTCGGTGCGTGGGGCGGAGCTTCGGATCTCGCGCGGTTTTGACGTCCACGCCCCTCTTCTTCCCGCGCGGCGTCCTGGAGATGGCGTCCGATGGCGGGAAACAGCTGCAGATGGCGGGAAGACGGCAGAAGACGGTGGGAAACGGTCCAAGATGGCGTCTGATGGCGGGAATCGGCTCCGGACGGCGGGAAACTTCGCCACAGGTAAGTTACAAAAGTCTTTTTCAGGCACGCAGTACCCGGTGGTTGCGGGCACGAAATCCTGCCGACTACGCCAAAGCTGACTCGCCCCCTGGGCCGTGGGGCACTCGGATCCGGGCAATAGGGAACGATGGGAGTAGTAGTGGCAACCCGGTTCCGTGGCTCAGGGTGGTCAGGCCAGTGGTAGTCCGTTATATTGATTATGTCCGACTACGCCACCCGTGGATTGCGGTTATTAGGAACCGCCGCTGCATGCAGACCGCTGGGGCTGATGAGGTGTGCAGCTATGGTAGTGTGACTCCCCATGGGAAGAGTGCGGCCCCAGGGCAGTATAGTGGATGGTGGGAGTGATGGTAGTGAGAGTCCCGGTGCTGATAGTGCTGGAGGAGCAAGGAGCACACAGACAACAGGTTGCAGTCCAGGGTCTTTACTAAACAGACAAACTGACCCACAAACAGTCCCAGCTAGGAGGGGACCTGGATGTCTGAGAGCAACGGGGAAATTGGCCCTGGTCAGGGTGAGGGTGTAGGCCTACCGTGCTTTCTGCGCTCCTTCTGACTATCTCCTCCTGATAGGATAACAGCCCACGTTTCCGAGCTTTCCATGCTTTCTCGCCTGTATGGCCTGCGACGTGGGTTCCTTTCTGCTCCCAGCCTTGTATGGCTTTACTGGTCCCTTCGGTTGTGGCAGGGCCTCCAGGCTTCTTAGGCCAAGGAATGTACAGTCCCTTGCGGACTGGTTCTCTGCTGGGGGATGTGGAATCCTTCCAGCCTCAGACACCAAAGTCTGGTAAAATTAAGTCTTTTCTCTGCCAAGACAGGCTCTCTTCGCCTCTTGTCTCTGGCTTGTGGCTCTCTCCTGCCACACTTCCTCTTAGGTGCAATCAACTGTCTGTCCCTGCTCCACTCTGGGACACGTCTCAGTGCTGAGACAGGCAATCCAGTTCTCTCTAACCCTGTCCCCAGTACCAGCTTTTATAGGGGCAGCCTGCTCCCCCTACTGGCCTGAGACAGGAGGCATTGCATGCTAATGTTCCCCTGACCAGAGAACCTCCCCCTTGCTCTCAGACACAGCTTTAATTACACTTGTGGCATCCAGGTCAGGGTGACACAGTATGCAGTCCATATTTGTCTGCCAAGGCTTATAGCACTGGTCCATAAAGTTCCTAACCTGGCTGGAGCATCAGGTCGCCCATCACAACTCCCCCCAACAACAGTCCTTAGGACCAGGGTCTCAGTCCTTTCACTGTACAGACCTGCCTACATGGCAAGCACAGAATCCTTTAAGGGGACAACGTCCTTTTATGGGATTGGGCACAGTCTTCAGCAAAGGGTGTGCAACCCTCTTGCAGCTGCAATGTCCTCCAATCTAGTAAGGGGCAAAACAAACAATGTCAGCCATCCGCGGCTAACACAGGCCCACCTAGCCTCGAGGGTATCTTGCACAGTCCCTCTGATTCCTTTTAGGGATAAAAAAACAGGCCTTCTGGCCAGGAAAGTACCAACAGTCCTTCCAAAAATAACAAAGGCAAGGTGCCTTGAACTTTGTTTTCTGAGACTCAACTGTTCTCCAGCCTTTAAATAGGGGTGCCTCGGAATTTGACCTCTCAAAATAGCCCGCTGGATCAACCGAGTAACTGCAACTGCCCGGAGGGCACTTTGATCACTCCTCAGGTGTCTCCTGGAATTTCTCCATCTTCTTCCAGGCTTCTCTCAAGTAAAGTCAGGCCACTTCCAGACGAAGTCATCACTGGAACTACCAGTACGTCTGCATCAGGCTCCCATAGTGAAGTCCCAAAATCCTTCTTGGAGCTCCTCAACCATCTTCCTCCCCTCGGCATACCACTGCTCAATGCTTCTGAGGAATTCACCACAGCTCCTTTGGGTTGACAATTGAGCATAATGCAATAGTTGCTGGCCTGCGTCCAGCCTTTCTGGATGGGCTGGAGCTGAGGCTTACATACCTTCTGCAGTGGGCTCTGCTTCTTCTTGGTACTCTGGAGGGGTCATGTACTCTCCGGTCCCCCGAGCGGTGTACACTGAGTGTCTCCCTTCAGACTGAACCACAATAACTGGTGATGGTGGCATCTCCAGAACTACTTGATCGCGGTCATCAGGGCCTCAGGGCAGGCAAAAGACTCCAAACCCCCGCCAGCACTCCACGGCATATGGGTCCCCATGTTGATTCTCACCGCTCATGGTCTCTGCTTCCTCATCGTCACCGCCAATGCTCATTCGCCTTGCAGGCTGTGCTCTTGCCTCGTGGTCACTGTGTGCCATCACGACTGATGTCTTCTCCATCTCCTCTCTCTCCAGAAGCTGCAAGGAAAATGGCGCCGGCCTCTCACTTACCGCGCATTTCCGGCAGCCTTCAGCTTGCCTCTTCCTGGGCCAGCTGGATGACTCGATTGCTGTGTCACCCATCACTCCGGGCGGTCCGGCCCGCGGCCACGCCCACTGCTCGCGTCGTCGCTTATCCAGTGGCCCGATGTTCATCTTAAACTGCGCCCTCTTCATATTGGCGACTCCTCTTCTAGCCCGATCCTTGGCTGCTGAGCGTCCTCTTGTCCAGACCAGCATCTGAGTGGGTTGGCTGTAATTTCGCGCTTCCATGCACTATCTCCGCCAACAAAAGGTCAGTCTTTTACTGCCAATCTCTGCCATCTTGGGACCCATGTTGCCGGCTGCCATCTTAGGATCGCCATCTTCGTCCGCCATCTTGGTTCGTACGTTTTTCATTATCTTCTGTTCCTCTTCAGGTGCCTCTCTTGCGCCAGGGGCATTTTTCTTGCGGTCCTTCTTCGGCGTTCTCTCTCTTACACCACAGGACCTGTTCACCCCGCTGTTTGGATGCGAGGACTTCGCATCCTGACGAATACGCCACATGTAATGGGGGGCAGAGTGGTAGTCATGGGCGAGTGTCACAGTGTTTTCTTCATCACCCCGGCCCGCTACAGAAATATGGGGATGTGGTTGTCTCTGGGTGTGTGTGGGGTGCTGTAGTTTGGGCTGTATGCTGTGGAAGTTTTTACTCACTTTCATCCTGGGTTCAGACGGGTGCAGATCCTCTGCGATGTGAATAAAAGACGACACCGTTTTTAAAAAACAAAACAATCCAGTTTACTTGTTCAGCATGGCCTTAGAAACAGGGGATTACAGGTACAACACTTTTTGCAAAACACGGCATTCACAGATGGTAAAACACAGTCTTAATCCCCACATGGTGCTATTCACAGTGTGACTTGGACCTAGGGGAAACTGCCTCTGGACTTTCTCGTGGAGAAGCTCCTGCTTCACCCCACGACTCCCAATACCTGACTCTAGCAGGGAAAACCTCGCTTCTGAGGCTCCCTAGTCCAGGCACGTCTGTTACTGCCTATCGACTGGAAGAGGTCAGGATCCACAAATTGACCTTTAGAGTATAGATCAGTGTTTCCCAAACTCCAGTCCTCATGGCTCCCCACAGGTCATGCTTTCAGGATTTCCATAGTGTTGCAGGAGTGAAAGAATTGCTGATGCCTTCATGATACTTCCACCACTTGTGCAATACTAAGGAAATCCTGAAAACATGACCTGCTGGGGTCCATGAGGACTGGAGTTTGGGAAACACTGGTATAGATTATACTGTGGTGTGCCCGTTCCTCTTAATCCTCCTTGTTTCTCCCACACACACCCGTCTCTCTTCTTCTCTGTCTCTCCTTCCTCACTGCTACTTCTTAACTCACTAAGATGGGCGTATCTAATCTCCCAGAGATCCCTCAGTTCCCCCTTGTCACTAAGGGCGGCCCCCAAACCAATTAACCCTGGGTCCCCTGACATAAAGGTAATGTAAACTCAAACAGTATCTCTGCTGCCGTCTAATGGCTGTATCTGAAAATAGCACATTTTCAGATGACTACAACATACCTAGAATTATTAAAACAGTACTGTTCTATAGGGGAGTGGAGTAGACATTCTCCACACTCCCCTCACAAGTGTGCAGCTCCATGAGCTAGCAAAGATGTTCAGTGGGTACAGAAAGTATTCAGACCCCTTTAAATTTTTCACTCTTTGTTTCATTGCAGCCATTTGGTAAATTCTAAAAAGTTCATTTTTTTTCATTAAAGTACATTCTGCACCCCATCTTGACTGAAAAAAAAAACAGAAATGTAGAAATTTTTGCAAATTTATTAAAAAAGAAAACTGAAATATCACATGGTCATAAGTATTCAGACCCTTTTCTCAGTATTGAGTAGAAGCACCCTTTTGAGCTAGTACAGCCATGAGTCTTCTTGGGAATGATGCAACAAGTTTTTCACACCTAGATTTGGGTATCCTCTGCCATTCTTCCTTGCAGATACTCTCCAGTTCCGTCAGGTTGGATGGTGAACGTTGGTGGACAGCCGTTTTCAGGTCTCTCCAGAGATGCGCAATTGGGTTTAGGTCAGGGCTCTGGCTGGGCCAGTCAAGAATGGTCACCGAGTTGTTCTGAAGCCACTCCTTTGTTATTTTAGCTGTGTGCTTAGGGTCATTGTCTTGTTGGAAGGTGAACCTTTGGCCAAGTCTGAGGTCCAGAGCACTCTGGAAGAGGTTTTCATCCAGGATATCTCTGTACTTGGCTGCATTCATGTTTCCTTCAATTGCAACCAGTCGTCCTGTCCCTGCAGCTGAAAAACACCCCCATAGCATGATGCTGCCACCACCATGTTTCACTGTTGGGATTATATTGGGCAGGTGATGACCAGTGCCTGGTTTTCTCCAAACATACGGCTTAGAATTATTACCAAAAAGTTCTATCTTCATCTCATCAGACCTGAGAATTTTATTTCTCATAGTCTGTGAGTCCTTCATGTGTTTTTGAGCAAACTCTATGCGGTCTTTCATATGTCTTGCACTGAGGAGAGGCTTCCGTCGGGTCACTCTGCCATAAAGGCCCGACTTGAGGAGGGCTGCAATGATAGTTGACTTTGTTGAACTTTCTCCCATCTCCCTACTACATCTGTGGAGCTCAGCCACAGTGATCTTGGGGTTTTTCTTTACCTCTCTCACAAAGGCTCTTCTCCCACTATTGCTCAGTTGGGCTGGACGGCCAGGTCTAGGAAGACTTCTGGTGGTCCAAAACTTCTTCCATTTAAGGATTATGGAGACCACTGTGATCTTAGGAACCTTGAGTAATGCAGAAATTCTTTGGTAACCTTGGCCAGATTTGTGCCTTGCCACAATTCTGTCTCTGAGCTCCTTGGGCAATTCCTTTGAGCTTATGATTCTTATTTCGTCTGACATGAACTGTGAGCTGTGAGGTGTTATATAGACAGGTGTGTGCCTTTCCAAATCAACTCCTATCAGTTTAATTAAACACAGCTGGACTCCAATGAAGGAGTAGAACCATCTGAAGGAGGATCACACAGAAATGGACAGCATGTGACTTAAACATGAGTGTCTGAGCAAAGGATCTGAATACTTATGATCATGTGATATTTCAGTTTTTCTTTTTTAATAAATTTGCAAAAAAATCTAGATTTCTGTTTTTTTTCAGTCAAGATGGGGTGCAGAGTGTACTTTAATGAGAAAAAAATGAACTTTTTAGAATTTACCAAATGGCTGCAATGAAACAAAGAGTGAAAAATTTAAAGGGGTCTGAATACTTTCTCTACCCACTGTAGCAGTTTTGCCTGCTCAATTAAATCTTCACATGCCGCTGTCAATAGTGACTGCTGCATGTAAGGAGTGCGACAGAGGAAGATCGCTCCCTCTGTGAGTCCATCTGCTCTGTATAGTGCGATTGCAGCATGTAAATTGTTGCTATGACAACTGAAGGCCTTACAATGGCCTCCGGGCATACCATAGATCAAAGCCTAACAGACTGTGCCTGCTTTATTAGGCTGCCTGTCTGCAGCATGCTGACAGGATTAATAATGCTCAGCACTACATAAGTAGTGCAGGTTATTATCAATGAGGTCAAGGGATCATATGTTTAAGTCCCCTTGTGGGATTAATAAATACTGTAAAAAAAATGTTTTAACTGTTTAAAAAAAATGGAAAAAAATATACCGGTATATATATTTTTTAAAGCACCACTTCAGAGTTGTTGTTTTTTCAGCCCTGCAGTGGTGCCACTAATCTAAGGTGCTGGAATGGTGCATTAAAAAAAAAGTTGTTTAATAAAACAAAATGCCCCAACAAAAGACAAATATCTGGTATGGCCACATCCATACAAAAAAACCCTCATTATTTATACCATATGGTGAACGCTGTAAAGTAAAAATACGAAAAACGACTCCAGAATTACCATTTTTGTTCATTCTGCCTTACATTAATTAAAAAATTATCAAAAATGTGTGTGTCCCAAAATGATATCAATAGAATAATTACTAGAATTGCATGTTTTGTTCATCTTGCTTACAAAAAAATGGAATAAAAGGTTGTATGCTCCAAAAATGGTAGAAGTGAAAACTACATCTTGTCACAAAAAAGATAAGCCCTCAAACAGCTCCATTGACAGAAAAATGTTAAACTTATTGATTTCAGAGTATGCCGGCACAAAAATGAATGACTTTTTTTATTGTATAAAAGTCATAAAATATAAATAAAACTACATAAATTAAGTTAACACTTTATTTGTGCAGCAAATGAAAAGCGTAAAATTGACATTTGGACGATTTTTCATGTGCTCTTCTGCAGACAGTCTTAGCCCAAGATGCTTTGTCTTCAGACAGAGCCCTTGAGTCTTGAGAAGTTGAAGAAGTGTTGCTTGTAAAATGAGGCTGTCGGTTACAAAAAAAAAGTTTCAAAAAGTTGTCAAGGGTTTACAAATTTTGGTATCCAGAAGTGATGAGTGGTTTGATCTGCAGAGCATCAAGTTCATGTCGAATTTCCTCAAATTTGCCGTTTCACGTGAATTTGAACAGTTTGAGATTCGATTTGTAATTCGTAAAATAAAGAAATCTTGCCTGGCACCATTTCCCACACTACTGAAGTATCAGAAAGCAGGCTGATATGATTTTGCGTTCCTCCTCATAATGCCCTGCAGCTATCCATCTTATGGAATATCATACTGTGTACAGTGGTGGTGAATACCTGGGTCATCACAGATCAGTGGTTCCTAGTTTGTACAAGAGAGTTGTTTTCCATCTCCAGAGTCACTGGTTAACTATGTAAGATTCTGTAGAGTGTAAGATTCTACAATCAGCAGGGTCCTCTCTCTCCTGTAGAGTGTAAGCTCATTATTCAGTGGGGTCCTCTCTCGCCTGTAGAGTGTAAGCTCTTATGGTCAGCAGGGTCCTCTCTCGCCTGTAGAGTGTAAGCTCTTATAGTCAGTGGGGTCCTCTCTCGCCTGTAGAGTGTAAGCTCTTATAGTCAGTGGGGTCCTCTCTCGCCTGTAGAGTGTAAGCTCTTATAGTCAGTGGGGTCCTCTCTCGCCTGTAGAGTGTAAGCTCTTATAGTCACTTGGGTACTCTCTCGCCTGTAGAGTATAAGCTCTTATAGTCAGTGGGGTCCTCTCTCGCCTGTAAAGTGTAAGCTCTTATGATCAGTTGTGTCCTCTCTGTCTCCTGTAGAGTGTAAGCCCTTATGGTCAGTGGGGTCCTCTCTCTCTCCTGTAGAGTATAAGCTCTTATGATCAGTTGTATCCTCTCTCTCTCCTATAGAGTGTAAGCTCTTATGGTCAGTGGGGTCCTCTCTCTCTCCTGTAGAGTGCAAGCTCTTATGGTCAGTGGGGTCCTCTCTCTGTCTCCTGTAGAGTGTAAACTCTTATAGTCAGTGGGGTCCTCTCTCGCCTGTAGAGTGTAAGCTCTTATAGTCAGTGGGGTACTCTCTCGCCTGTAGAGTGTAAGCTCTTATAGTCAGTGGGGTCCTCTCTCGCCTGTAAAGTGTAAGCTCTTATGATCAGTTGTGTCCTCTCTCTCTCCTGTAGAGTGTAAGCCCTTAAGGTCAGTGGGGTCCTCTCTCTCTCCTGTACAGTATAAGCTCTTATGATCAGTTGTGTCCTCTCTCTCTCCTGTAGAGTGTAAGCCCTTATGGTCAGTGGGGTCCTCTCTCTCTCCTGTAGAGTATAAGCTCTTATGATCAGTTGTGTCCTCTCTCTCTCCTGTAGAGTGTAAGCTCTTATGGTCAGTGGGATCCTCTCTCTCTCCTGTAGAGTGCAAGCTCTTATGGTCAGTGGGGTCCTCTCTCTCTCTCCTGTAGAGTGCAAGCTCTTATGGTCAGTGGGGTCCTCTCTCTGTCTCCTTTAGAGTGTAAACTCTTATAGTCAGTGGGGTCCTCTATCGCCTGTAGAGTGTAAGCTCTTATAGTCAGTGGGGTCCTCTCTCGCCTGTAAAGTGTAAGCTCTTATGATCAGTTGTGTCCTCTCTCTCTCCTGTAGAGTGTAAGCCCTTATGGTCAGTGGGGTCATCTCTCTCTCCTGTACAGTATAAGCTCTTATGATCAGTTGTGTCCTCTCTCTCTCCTGTTGAGTGTAAGCCCTTATGGTCAGTGGGGTCCTCTCTCTCTCCTGTAGAGTATAAGCTCTTATGATCAGTTGTGTCCTCTCTCCTGTAGAGTGTAAGCTCTTATGGTCAGTGGGGTCCTCTCTCTCTCCTGTAGAGTGCAAGCTCTTATGGTCAGTGGGGTCCTCTCTCTCTCTCCTGCAGAGTACAAGCTCTTATGGTCAGTGGGGTCCTCTCTCTGTCTCCTGTAGAGTGTAAACTCTTATAGTCAGTGGGGTCCTCTATCGCCTGTAGAGTGTAAGCTCTTATAGTCAGTGGGGTCCTCTCTCGCCTGTAAAGTGTAAGCTCTTATGATCAGTTGTGTCCTCTCTCTCTCCTGTAGAGTGTAAGCCCTTATGGTCAGTGGGGTCCTCTTTCTCTCCTGTACAGTATAAGCTATTATGATCAGTTGTGTCCTCTCTCTCTCCTGTAGAGTGTAAGCCTTTATGGTCAGTGGGGTCCTCTCTCTCTCCTGTAGAGTATAAGCTCTTATGATCAATTGTGTCCTCTCTCTCTCCTGTAGAGTGTAAGCTCTTATAGTCAATGGGGTCCTCTCTCTCTCCTGTAGAGTGCAAGCTCTTATGGTCAGTGGGGTCCTCTCTCTCTCTCCTGTAGAGTGCAAGCTCTTATGGTCAGTGGGGTCCTCTCTCGCCTGTAGAGTGTAAGCTCTTATGGTCAGTGGGGTCCTCTCTCTGTCTCCCGTAGAGTGTAAACTCTTATAGTCAGTGGGGTCCTCTCTCGCCTGTAGAGTGTAAGCTCTTATAGTCAGTGGAGTCCTCTCTCTGTCTCCTGTAGAGTGTAAGCTCTTATGATCAGTTGTGTCCTCTTTCTCCTGAAGAGTGTAAGCTCTTATGTTCAGTGGGGCCCTCTCTCTCCTGTAGAGTGTAAGCTCTTATAGTCAGTGGGGTCCTCTCTCGCCTGTAGAGTGTAAGCTCTTATAGTCAGTGGGGTACTCTATCGCCTGTAGAGTGTAAGCTCTTATAGTCAGTGGGGTCCTCTCTCGCCTGTAAAGTGTAAGCTCTTATGATCAGTTGTGTACTCTCTCTCTCCTGTAGAGTGTAAGCCCTTATGGTCAGTGGGGTCCTCTCTCTCTCCTGTAGAGTATAAGCTCTTATGATCAGTTGTGTCCTCTCTCTCTCCTGTAGAGTGTAAGCTCTTATGGTCAGTGGGGTTCTCTCTCTCTCCTGTAGAGACAAGCTCTTATGATCAGTGGGCTCCTCTCTCTGTCTCTTGTAGAGTGTAAACTCTTATAGTCAGTGGGGTCCTCTATCGCCAGTAGAGTGTAAGCTCTTATAGTCAGTGGGGTCCTCTCTCGCCTGTAAAGTGTAAACTCTTATGATCAGTTGTGTTCTCTCTCTCTCCTGTAGAGTGTAAGCCCTTATGGTCAGTGGGGTCCTCTCTCTCTCCTGTAGAGTATAAGCTCTTATGATCAGTTGTGTCCTCTCTCTCTCCTGTAGAGTGTAAGCTCTTATGGTGGGATCCTCTCTCTCTCCTGTAGAGTGCAAGCTCTTATGGTCAGTGGGGTCCTCTCTCTCTCCTGTAGAGTGCAAGCTCTTATGGTCAGTGGGGTCCTCTCTCTCTCCTGTAGAGTGCAAGCTCTTATGGTCAGTGGGGTCCTCTCTCTGTCTCCTGTAGAGTGTAAACTCTTATAGTCAGTGGGGTCCTCTATCGCCTGTAGAGTGTAAGCTCTTATAGTCAGTGGGGTCCTCTCTCGCCTGTAGAGTGTAAGCTCTTATGGTCAGTGGGGTCCTCTCTCTGTCTCCCGTAGAGTGTAAACTCTTATAGTCAGTGGGGTCCTCTCTCGCCTGTAGAGTGTAAGCTCTTATGATCAGTTGTGTCCTCTCTCTCTCCTGTAGAGTGTAAGCTCTTATGATCAGTTGTGTCCTCTCTCTCTCCTGTAGAGTGTAAGCTCTTATGATCAGTTGTGTCCTCTCTCTCTCCTGTAGAGTATAAGCTCTTATGGTCAGTGGGGTCCTCTCTCTCTCCTGTAGAGTGTAAGCTCTTATAGTCAGTGGGGTACTCTCTCGCCTGTAGAGTGTAAGCTCTTATGATCAGTTGTGTCCTCTCTCTCTCCTGTGGAGTGTAAGCTCTTATGGTCAGTGGGGTCCTCTCTTGCCTGTGGAGTGTAAGCTCTTATGGTCAGTGGGGTCCTCTCTTGCCTGTAGAGTGTAAACTCTTATAGTCAGTGGGGTCCTCTCTCACCTGTAGAGTGTAAGCTCTTATGGTCAGTGGAGTCCTTTCTCTCTTGCCTGGAAAATGTAAGCTCTTATGGTCAATGGGGTTCTGACTCGCCTGTAGGTTATTAGCTCTTATGCTCAGCAGTGTCCTCTCTCTCTCGCTCCTTTCCCCGCTTTCCAGAATTGAGATTCGTCCAAATTAATTCACTGAAAAACGATTTTTGAGGGAAAATTTGGCGAATTTGAATGTCAAAATATCTGCTCATCTCTATTATCCAACATGAACTGACCTTGCTGTTCAGAATTCATAGAGGAACTCTTTACTCATCTTCATTCATCAAGTCCGTGTCTATCTTACTTCTGTTCTACTGCAGCTACCTGTGACAGTGAGTAAAACATACCAAAAACGAAAAACAAACCTCGTTAATTATGACATCTCATCTTGTATCAGCCTCTTTTATTAGAAAGAATTAATAGGATTACATTGATTCAGTAGTGCAGTGTGTGGTCTGGTTTGTGTTGCCCATCTTGCCAATGTTGCCTTCTATGTGATTATTATGACAACCAACTCACTGTCCGGTTACTGATTAGCCCTTGTCGATGACACTCATCACTTAATGATGGCTACAACAGGAGCCGGTCTGACGACTGTATGAAACTTCAAAGGGTTATAAAGGGATGATAGATTCTAATGGCAAAGAAAGAGCATCTGTCACTGTTAACGCCGCACGTATTCCATGTCAAGACAGGCTGCTGGCAATTTTATATAAAAAAATAAATACCTACAAGTCAATGAGCATAGAACAGTATTCTACCCCCGGAGCAACACGGAGAGAAAGTCAATGTATGCATTCACTGTAGTCAGTGTTAAGCTATTAATCTGGAGACATCAAGCTTGAATGGCCTGAAATGTAATTAGCAGAACCATTCTGTCTGTTTGTTGCTTGGTTTGATAAATGGCTCAGTGATTCACTGAATTTTTGAAAGCGCAGAGAATAGCAAACAAAATATAGTCATAAAATAGAGTTTATTGAATTTAAAGGGATTGTCCCATGGATAAAATAATTTTTCAAAGGGCTCACATTGGATAAAAAAAACAAAGAAGGAATTCAAACCCTCATCAATTCCCCCTGAGCTTCCTCTTCAATTCTTGCGTGATCTCCACTGATTTTTGGGCAGCACGGTGGCTCAGTGGTTAGCACTGCAGCCTTGCAGCACTGGGGTCCTGGCTTCAAATCCCACCAAGGACAACGTCTACAAGGAGTTTGTATGTTCCCCCTGTGTTTGTGTGGGTTTCCTCCTGTTTCCTCCCACACTCCAAAGACATCCTGATAGAGAATCTAGATTGTGAGCCCCATTGGGGACAGTGCCAATAATGTCTGTAAATTATCTGAATTGTAAATTGTGATTGACTAAGTCATTTCATGACATGAACAGGCACTAGAGATCACTGGGTAAGCATCAAACCAGGCATTGTGGTGGATCAATCATTGTGAGTATATCTACTTTTATTATTTTGAGACTTTTGAAAAATATTTTTTAACTATTGGACAATCTCTTTAATTGTCTGATTTAGAAAACCCATTGACAAATAATGAATTAGGGCATTTTAGGTTAAGGCCATGTTCACACGTTCAATATTTGGTCAGTATTTTACTTCAGCATTTGTAAGCCAAAACCAGGAGTGGAACAATCAGAGAAAAAGTATCATAGAAACACGTCACCACTTCTGCATTTATCAAAATACGAAGATCTTTAATATTGGTAATCATGGAGTGTCTCTTATCTGGGACCCTCAATAATAACTGCAGCATAGAGTGGCTATGAAAATTCTCTCTCTCTCACTAAATAACCTTATGCGTCTGTATCAGAAAAGCCCATGGCTTTAATCAGCATCATGTAATGCTTCATTTTCCCTTTTGGTGGCGCTGCAGGAAAATTAGACACTTGTTGCCAGGTTTCACCACAGATTACAGTTGATTACTAGGGGTCCTAGAAGCTGGACTTCCTCCTCGGAATATACAAAATGTCTCTTCAGAAAGGAAGAGAACTTGAACCCTAGCACCCCCTACTGGATATAGCAATGCTAAAAGTCAATATGGACCCTCTATCGAACCTTGCCATGTGACTTAGGATAAAAGCCAAACCAGACACTATTTACAGATAAGTGTTTCAGGGTGTTTGCTCATCCTCAGTGTGAAGCAAGATGTTTGATTTGGCAGCATTAGAGACCTCTGACCGGGGTTTAATGGGTAACGTCTCTCATTGTGGAGAGCACCATGACGACGTAAGGAGACTTATAAGTCATACAGTGTTCCTCTGGGAAATTATAAAATGCAAATTGTTTTTTTCATAGAGAAAGAGGACTTGAGCTCTATTGCTACCTATTGGAAGTAGAAATCCTAAAAGTCAATATCGACCCTTTAAAGAGACTTGATACTTGATTAAAAAGTCGAAATTGACTTTTAGAATTGCTACTTCCAATAAGTGGCACTAGAGTTCTCATCCTCTTCCTCTCTGAAATGGCAATTTGCACGGCATATAAGTCTCCTTACCTTAGCATGTCATGCATGTCACTCTCCACAAGGAGAAATGTTATTCCTTACACCCCTACACAGTCTGACACTGACTAATCCATGACTTTGTATTGACACTCCCTTTTGACAAAAAGAATAGTAAAAAACAGTCCTGTCTTTCCAAGAGGCGTAACAGAGGAACATGACAATGTAGAGTTTTACAAATCCATTTTTCATTTAATGGAAAATGGAAATAATACATGTTAGTAGATCTGGCTGGTTCCCATACATTCTGATGTCTTCACTAATATATACCTAACAGGAGCCCATACATTCTGATGTTGTCACTAATGTATACCTCACGAGCTCATACATTCTGATATCGACACTAATATATACCTACCAGGAGCCCATACATTCTGATGTCTTCTCTAATATACAGTTGAAGCAAGAAATTCACATACACTATATAAAAAAAGACACATGTGCATGTTTTTCTCAATATCTGACATGAAATCAGAATAAACCTTTCCTGTTTTAGGTCAATTAGGATTACCATAATTTTTAATATTTGCCAAATGCCAGAATAATGAGAGAGAATGTTTTAAGGCATTTTTATTACTTACTGCAAAGTCAAAAGTTTCCATACATTTCATTAGCATTTGGTGCCATTGCCCTTAAACTGAATGACTTGGGTCAAACGTTTGGGATATCCTTCCACAAGCTTCTCACAATAATTGGTCGGAATTTGGGCCCATTCCTCCTGACAAAACTGAGGTAACTGATCAAGGTTTGTAGGCAGGGGTGTATTAAGGATAGCCAGGGCCCCGGGCAGTTGAGACTGAATGGGCCCCTCCACCACCCCACGTGACTGGTCAGGGTTCACCATATACCTGAAACATTATTTCTGAAAAAAATAGCTGCTGGGTGAAACTATACTATAACATAAAAAACATCCATTAATCTAAAATTTACCTTCACTTAAACAAATACTTTAAGCCATAGTATTGAACAGACCAACTTTAATATGTAAACAAGTCTCTACGAGTGGTGACAGTTTCCACACGTACCGGAAACTGTCTATGGTCTGCGCACATGGCAGTGTGTTTCCATGGACCATGTGTTCGTGTGCTCCACACGGAGACATGTCTGTTTTTTTGCAAATACACGGTCCACAAAACTGTCTCACACTGAACACACACGGATGACATCCGTTTGTCATCAGTGTGACACGTACCGGTGCCTGGGAATCAGCGGTACAGTTAGCGCTGTCCCCAAGCGCCGGGGGCTGAACACTGCCCTCATCATGGATCCCTGCCGGCGCTGCGATCAGCACAGGCAGGGACAATAGCGAGAGTAGTAGTCTGCTCCCGCTGTGTCCACGCCTGCAAAAATAAGATTAAAATAATAAAATCCATGTACTCACCTCTCCTAGGTGTCCCCTGCTGTAATCCATGCGACCGCTGCTGCCGAGGAGCCGGAGAAAATGAGCCGCTCCGTAGCTGCGCTCTGGGAGTGACAAGACACTGCTCCTGAGTGCAGCTCCAGAGCCGCTCGCTGGAGCAGCTCATTTTCACCGGCTCCTCTGTCAGCAGTCAGAGGATTACAGCGTGGGACACTTAGGAAAGGTGAGTATATGGATTTTATTATTTTAATCTTATTTATACACAGGGACACTGCGGGAGCAGACTACTACTACCCTCATCATTGTCCCTTGCTCGCGCTGATCACAGCACTAGCAAGGAATCGTGATCACCAGCTCCTCCTCTGCTCTATTGGCCTCAAGGACACTGTTCTCTCCTTGTTCTCCTCCTATTTCTCTGGCCGCTCCTTCTCTGTGTCTTTTGCCGGCTCCTCCTCCTCTCTCCTTCCCCTTACTGTCGGGGTTCCTCACGGATCAGTCCTAGGCCCCCTTCTTTTCTCCTTATACACCGCTCCTATTAGACAAACAATCAGCAGATTCGGTTTTCAGTACCATCTCTATGCTGATGACACCCAATTATACACCTCTGCTCTGGACATCACCCCTGCATTACTACAAAAGACCAGTGATTGTCTTTCTGCTGTGTCTACATTATGTCCTCCCTCTGCCTAAAACTGAATCTGTCAAAAACTGAACTACTCGTATTTCCTCCCTCCACTAACCTACCTGTGCCCGATATTGCCATTTCCGTTTGTGGCTCAACCATTACTCCCTAGCAACAAGCCCGCTGTCTTGGGGTCATTTTTGATTCAGATCTTTCCTTCACTCCTCACATCAAATCACTCGCTCGTCATCTACACCTCAAAAACATCTCAAGAATCAGGACTTTTCTCACCTTTGACTCAGCAAAAACTCTTACTGTAGCTCTTATTCATTCTTGTCTCGATTATTGCAACTCTCTACTAATCGGTCTCCCACTTAGTAAACTCTCCCCTCTCCAATCCATCCTTAGCGCAGCAGCCAGGTTCATATTCCTCGCCAACCGCTACACCGAGGCCCTGTGCCAGTCATTGCATTGGTTGCCCATTCAATACAGAGTTCAATATAAACTTAACATGCTTACCCACAAAGCACTCCATCCTTCAGCACCCCCCTACATCTCCTCTCTTGTCTCAGTCTACCACCCTACACGTGCCCTCTGTTCTGCCAATGACTTAAAACTAAAATCCTCCATAATCCGAACTCCCCACTCCTGTCTCCAAGATTTCTCGCGTGCTGCGCCAATTCTTTGGAATGCACTACCCAGGACAGTTTGATTAATTCCCAAACCCACAGTTTCAAGCGGACCCTAAAAACCCATTTCTTTAGACTGGCGTATCGCCTCAACACACTTATCTATCAGTCCCAGTTTTGGCCCATATTAAAATCTTCTTCAATTTCAGATTCATACCAATCATGCACTTAATACCCTCGGTCAGGACTGCACACATACTGGCAGGCGACCAGTCCATGTATTATTATTTATCCTATTTAGTATATCAAGGCGGCATTATACAATATATGTACATTCTACCTTTTGTGTCTCCCCCATTTCCTCATAGACTGTAAGCTTGCGAGCAGGGCCCTCACTTTGACATGAGTTATGCTTATTCTGTATTGTCTGTATATGTCGCCCCTAAAATTGTAAGGTGCTGCGGAATATGTAGGCGCTATAAAAATAAAAATTATTATTATTATGAGGGCAGCGTTCGGCACCTGCGCTTGGGAACAGCGCTAACTGTACCTCTATTCTTAGGCGCCGGTCCTGATGTGGCAAATGGTTGCCACACGGGACACGGATATTTCCGGTACCGGTTTTTCCAGTACCGGAAATAGCCGGACATGTGAAACCAGCCTAATGCTATGTAATCTCACCCGGGTGAGGTGAGCTTACGCGGGTTTACAAGAAGCAGCATGGCTGCATGTGAATTTCTGTGGCAAAGACCAGGGTCTTCAGTGTATGACCAATAGCATGTCATTAGATGAGGTAAATCTGCATGTAACTAAACACAAGTGCTGTAATTACAATGCAGCGTTTTGGATGCAGCGGAAATACGCTGCGTTCAAAACGCTACCATTCCTGATTGTGGGCATGTACAAGCAGAATTTGCAGTGGCGCTCTGTATCTAAGGGCAAGGAGCCTTTTATTGTGTAAAAAATGTGGAGATGGTAGTGGACTGAAACTACATGGGACCAATGCCCCGGCACACTATGCGCTGTCCACCTTGGAGATTTTGCTTGCATTGCATCATACATTTATACAAATAATGAAATACATGATGCAAGCAAAAATTCTAAGATGATGGGGGGGAGGGAGGAGACAGTGTGAAGGGGCATTTGTCTTTATGTAGTTTCAGTCCACTCCTCTCCCATCCCCAACATTATGTAGAAATTTGAAAAATGACAATGGTCCCCTGCCCTTTTATACAAAGTGCTGCTGGCTGCCCACCAGTTCCACTGCCACAGACACTGTCTGAGACACACGATGATTTAAGCTAATGTTTGTCTGCGGCAAGTGGCACTGGAACACTAGAAGGCAGCCAGCTAGCACTCTGTATAAAACGGCAGGGGACCATTATTGATTGATATACACAAAAACATACTTTTTAAACACACTTTGACACTGGAGTATCAGGGCTCAGCAGGAGACGAGGCAGCAGGCAAGCTCTGGGTCATGGTGCGTGGGGTAGGAGCAGGCGGCTCCTCTTCATGTCAGCCATTTCTTCTTTTTAATAGACCAGCGCCCGCGCTGTGTATGCTGGGCCCTCCCTGACGTCATGTGGCAGGGCGTTCCCAGCATCATGTAAACTGCCCGCCCTGGTGGATCTGCAGCCGGCCGGATGGGAGTGGCTGCGTGATTCAGCGTGTCTGTGAGTGGCTGCTTTGAAATTTGGGTCCTGCCCTGCCTGACGTCATGTCACATGACGTCAGGCAGGGCAGGACCCAAATTTCAAAGCAGCCACTCACAGACACGCTGGCTGCATTACGTGGCCGCTCCCATCCGGCCACCGTAGCTGTATATTCACTAGCTCGGGCAGTTTAAATGATGTTGAGACCGCCCTGCCACATGATGTCAGGCAAGGCAGTCCCAACATCATTTAAACTGGCCGCACTAGTGAATATAATACAGCTACGGTGGCCGGACGGGAGCGGCCGCGTGATGCAGCCAGCGTGTCTGTGAGTGGCTGCCCTGTCTGACGTCATGTGGCACTGGCAGGGCGGCAAAGCATGATTCAAGCCGCCTGCAGCTGCGGGCCCGCAGCGGTGGTGATCTGAACCTTCGGCCAGCACGGCGGTGACAAAAAAAAAAAAAGATTGCGCATTATAATGGGAGCAATTCATGGGCCCCCCGGAGCCCCGGGCCCCGGGCGGTAGCCCGAATTGCCCTCATTATAATCCGCCTATGTTTGTAGGTCACCTTGCTCGCACCTGCCTTTTCAGCTTTGCCCATAAATTTTCCATAGGATTGAGATCAGGGCTTTGTGATGGCCACTCCAAAACATTGACTTTGTTATCCTTAAGCCACTTTGTTACCATTTTGGCAGTATGCTTCGGGTCATTGTCCATTTGGAAGACCCATTTCCATCCAAGCTTTAACTTCCTGGCTGATGTCTTGAGATGTTGCTTCAGTATTGCCACAAAATCTTCTTTTCTCATGATGCCATCTACTTTGTGAAGTGCACCAGTCCCTCCTGCTGCAAAACCACCCCACAAGATGATGCTGCCACCCCCGTGTTTCACAGTTGGGATTGTGTTCTTAGGCTTCCAAGCTTCTCCCTTTTTCCTCCAAACGTAATGATGGTCATTATGCCCAAAAAGTTAAATTTTAGTTTCATCAGACCATGGGTCTTTGTTCCTGTGTGCATTTGCAAACATTAATCTGGCTTTTTATGTTTCTTTTGGAGTAATGTCTTCTTCCTGGCAGAGTGTCTGTTAAGGGTCAGGGTGGTGGAACCTCTGTGCTGCGGTGCAAGGAGGGACCCAGAGGGGCGTAACTAGGTATCAACTCAGACCGACCCTGGTCGTACGGCGGCTAACGACTCCGTGACCAGGGAGGGACCGAGCAGAGGGACCAGGTGCTACTCTGGGGACGACCTTGTAAGAGAGCACGTGGCTCCCACGGGTCAGAAGACTGGGACTGACCGGTATAGCGGATGGGCACAGCAAGCAGGCAGAAGTCTCTGGGTTAGCTGACGGGTGGTCACGGCACGTGACGGCAGAGCAGGCTGAAGCCTCTTGGTTAGCAGGCAGGTGGTCACGGCAAGTGACGGCAGAGCCTCCAGGTAGGCTATCAGGTGGTCACGGCAAGTGACGGCAGGAGTCTCCAGGAAGGCTAGCAGGTAACATGCACGTAACTGACAGGTGCTTCCTGGTAAGCAGGCGGGCTTTCCCATAGACAGACTGGTGGGTAGAGCGGAAGGCAGACTGTCGGGCTGGAGAGTAGTCAGGCTGGCAGACTGGAACAGTAGTCAGGCTGGCAACGGGACCTGAGGGCTGAAGCAGAGGTGATATACTGTGCAACAACTTTTGCTCGGGCACCTCCATTTTGGAGGAGGTGCCTTATATATGGGATGTCCTCCGGCTATTGGCCGGGGACTCCTTAGGACGGCGCGCGCGGCCCCTTTAAGAGAGAGGGAGCGCGTGTCCCCTAAGCACAGTGCCCGGGAAGCTGCGCGCGCCGGCAGCAGCAGGAAGAGGAGAGCAGGAGGACGCCGCGCGGGGAACGGGGAGGTGAGAGGGACAGCGTCTCTGCCTAGCAGGGGGCAGAGACGCCTATACTACAGTGTCCTTTCAGCCCATGTTGATACAGTACTCGTTTCACTGTGATTATTGACACAATCTTACCAGCTTCCACCATCATCTTCGCAAGGTCTTTTGCTTTTGTCCTTGGGTTGATATGCACATGACGGACCAAAGCACGCTCATCTCTGGGACACAGAACCTGTCTCCTTCCTCAGCGTTATGATGGCTGGTTATTCCCATCTTGTTTGTACTTGTGTATAATTGTTTGCACAGATGAACGAGGCACCTTCAGGTATCTTGAAATTGTACCCAAGGATGAGACAGACTTGTGCAAGTCCACAATTCTCTTCCAGCTACCTTGGCTGATTTCTTTAGACTTTCCCATGATGCTACACAAAGACGCAGTGTGTTTCAGGTGTGCATTAAAATACATCCACAGGTGTGTCTGTAATTAACTCAGATGTTGGCAAAAAACCTATCAGAAGCTTCCAAACACATGACATCATCATATGGGCAGTCCAGAATTGTTAAAGGCATAGTAATCTTAGTGTATGTAAACTTTTGACTTTGCAGTAAGTAATAAAAATGCCTTAAAACATTCTCTCTCTCTCTCATTATTCTGGCATTTGGCAAATATTAAAAATTATGGTAATCCTAATTGACCTAAAACGGGAAAGATTTGTTCTGATTTCAAGTCAGATATTGAGAAAAACATGCATATGTGTCTTTTTATATTGTGTATGTAAACTTCTGGTTTCAACTGTATACTACCAGGAGCCGATACATTCTGATGTTATCATTAATATATACCACCAAGAGCCCATACATTCTAGGTTCAGCCAGACACACACAGAGACGCACACAGAGATAGATACACACACACACAAGAGGACTTACCACCATCTCCTCTCCAGTTCTTCCGACTCCCGCAGACTACAGAACCTGTGGTTACATCACTGTCACATGACCAGTCACATGATTGTGATGTTACCAAAGGTCATGAAGTCCCGCAGAGTACAAGACCTGTGGTGAAATCATGATCACATGATTGTGATGTCACCAAATGTCCTGAAGCAGTTTCTACATTGGAAGCTACACTGATAACTATTATCAGTGTAACTTCTGTCGTAGAAGCTAGGGGCCGCTAAGGGACTGGGGCCACGGGCAATTGTCCATATTCCCCTCACGCTGGCCCTGACCACAGTGTAAAGAGGCAGTGTGCTGCAGAGAACAATGACCGCATACTATATGTGCACTGAACAAAATATTACTGATTGTTCTGTGCACATCGGACATGCGGTTGGTCGGTCTAAACAGGTTATTAGGCGACTGCCGACCAGATTACATGCAGCCAATCGGTGGACGTTTATTGACCTCCATCGACCAGAGTGAACCCACCTTTAAAGGGTTGTTCCCTGCTTTGCAAGTTATTGTTTTTTCTTCAATGTCTATGGACTGCCAGAGATAGCGGAGCACTGTACTCATTTATCCAGCCCCATAGAGAATGAATGGAACAGTGGTGAACAAGTTGGACACTTCACAGCCCCATTGTTGGTATCAATGGGGTTCCCAATGGTGGGATCCCAAGCTTTCAGCAAGTTATCACCCATCCTGGAAAACAGGTGATAACATCAGATGTCAACAAAAGATTTTTAGCTGTTTGAAGCACTAATGGTGCAGTCCTATTTAATCGCACCACTTCGATGGAACTATATATAATATATTCCCATTTAACTTTAAGAAATTTTAAAATAGGGAGCAATGCAAAAAAGGAGCATTTTTTTATTTTATTGTATTTATTTTTTTTATGCTGTTCACTAGCAGAGGTCAATAAATGGTGGATCAACAGTCGGATCTAAGGTGTTAAAATGATCAAGATCAGAATTATCTATCAGTTCAAGATTGAGGCCCAAGGATTACTGAGGGACTGAGGGACACTTGTGGAGTTAATAGAATGGAGTAGGCTGCTGGCACAATGAGAAGGGATTTCAGCTGTCACTATTTATAAGGGACACGCTACCTGCTATGTAATAATGAGCTGTGTCCTTCAGTGCATCACAGTGAAAGAAAGCGCTTATTACTCACTGAGCGCTGCCGTCACAAAGAGCACAGGCGATGTCTGTATGACACGACTGGTACATGCTATTAGCACTGGCTCTGTCCGCAACAACGTACCAGAATTCAGTTACTCCAGTTAAAAAAATAAATCATCTAATGTCACCCATTATATGGGTGACATTACATCGATGAGGGTCTTTTTCTACTAGCACATATACAGTATTCATATCAGTAAATGCATTATGCCAAGTCAAGTGCAGTATGTCAGCCAGTGTTTGCGGCAGTTAGTACAGCATGTCAATATGTGATCAGTTTGCAGCATAGGGGTATCTCTGTGATCTCAGAGCCGACCCTGCTGCTTTTTTCACTACTATTGCAGGAGGAGTGGGCTGAGAGAATATCATTGATGCAGGCTGTGAACAGTACATACAATGTGGACTATGCCATTTAAAATTTTGCAGCTATTTCCAGTCCATGCTTTCTTTGATTCATCCTCTGAAGTCTTTTTCTGCTTTCTGCACTCCCTTCCTACCCGGCTGCTGAGCTCCTCTCCTCTCTCACATGTGTGGCGCCCCTGAGGGTTCAGTCGCCACAGGGGTACTGCACCTCAGAACGAGGTGTGGTATCTCCTCTCCCAAGTAAGGATGGAGTACTACACAGGACCCCAACCACACACTCAACACTACACCACTCCAGTTCTGAAGGGGGCCTAAAGCACCATAGTGCTGCCCGGGGCTGAGTGGAGGAGTTGGGGGGAACCAAAGCTAGGGGGAACCACGTAGTGAGTGAGGGTGGAGGAAGCATTTACTTAAGCACTTTATTAGAATTCTATATAACTGGAGGCCATTTTAATAACAAGGTCTTTGGTCGTGGGTCTTCGGGACGGCAAGTCGGCACAAGGCTGCAGCCGGCTGAGGGTCCACGCTTCCCGGTCTCAGGCCTCGAGACGGGGGGGTCGGGGCAGAGTTATAACCGGCTCTGTCCCCGGTCAGGGTCCAAGCAAAAAGGCCCAGGAGGGGAGCAGAGGAGATAGGCTCCACAGGCGAAAGGATCTCAGGGGGTGCGGACGGAGCGGAGTCGCCACCTGCATACCTTATTCTGGCCCAGCCAGAGAGACCCTGCCGCAAGAGGGGGTACCGGTCCCCAATTATCTGACTTTGCACTTTACTTCTCTGTTGGAAAAGTCGGGAGGCTTATGTGGATCCCAGGGGGATACGGACGGAGCGGAATCGCCACCTGTATGCCCTAATCTGAGTTTATCCAGAGGGACTCGGCCTTACGCCACGTTCTCACCACAAGTCACCAAGAAGGGCACCCAGTCGGTCCGGGAACTACACGTTACCCACAAGGGACATCGCAGTACATGTACGGGACTCAGTGGGGGACACAAGGAGGGAGAAGTTGAACAAGAGAGGAACACACTAGAGCGGGGGTCCTGACAAGTGCTCCTGAACTAGCTGGAGAGTGCTGAACCCCACCCTAGCATCCGCAGCTCGCCGTATGACAGCAGAGAGAAGCTCTGAGCTGACTAAACAACAAAGTGAGTAAAGACTTGGATGACTTCAACTACTGCCTCTGTCTGTTCTTTCCTCCGCGACTCTGCACCCGCCAACCCTCTACCCTACACCCTCTCTACACTGCCCTGAGGCCCCACTCCACCTGTGGGGAGCTGCACCAACTAAGCTGCCTGAACACCAGCCTCAGAGGACTGTTGCAGCGCTAGTGATCCTCACCAGACACCACGGGTGGTGTCACGAACATTCCCCTATCCCACACAACTTTCCCCCCTTCTTTTAAGAGTGACCCCAGGGTACGGGCGCGGGAGCCGGCCACCGTGACATCCCCCGAGATCAGGCTACAACAAGGCCCGGGCTCCGAGTCGTTCCCCATCCCCTGGGCGCCTCATCTGCTCTTCCCTTTCTTCTAGTCCGCCTACCTTCTCCTTCCCTCCTCCTGCTCCAGACCTGGATGACTCCCGCAGGACAGATAGTTCAGGAGTCCCCACCCCTTGTATCTTCACTTCACTCACTAGGGCAGCCTTCATGGAAATACTGCCCTGCTCTCTAGTGATCCCATCCCTCCCTGCTCACTGCACCCAGGTCATATGCCTTCTCCCCCGAGTTATGCCCTTGTAAAATTGCACATATCTGCAGAATCTATGGCTTATTTCTTCTTTTAAAGGGGTAGTCTCAAGACCCCGATCGCTGGGGGTCAGACTGCTGGGACCCCCATGATCCCAAGAACTGGAGTATTGTCAACCATACTCACTGCAACTCCATTTATTCCTATAGGAGTGCTGAAAACAAGACAAACTTATTAGAGGGGTTATCCAGGACCATTTATTTTTTTACTATGGGCCTAAGAACCAACAGGCAGGTAGTTGCTCACCTGCTACCATTTATATTACAGATTAATGTATGTTTCCTGTATATATGACCATGTCACTGTGAGAATGAGCTCTATCTATCTCTCAATCTATCTACATTTATCTTTACATTTCTCTCTTTTGTCCTCCTTTTGTGTTGTTCCTGCATATACTGTAGTTCTCCTCTCCTTACCACATAGTATCGGCCTCCTCACTGACAGATCACTATGTAGCATGAGCAGGGGCACAGCAAGGAAAACTACTGAGCATGTGCGACCACCATCGAAGGTGGACCTACACTCCTACACTCCAGCCACAAGAGAAATAACACGCGGCACTATTACAGTTAAAAATTTTATGTATTTACAAAAACACATACAATTTTTAATTGATGTATAAATTCCAAATACTTCTTTTCATGAGCGCCATTGAGTTTGAACAATACTTTTTGTGAGGCAACCCCTTTAACTGCTGTTTCCCATCACAGAGTGTAGTGATGAGGTTCCTTATGCAGTGAGCTCCATTTAGTGGTGGATGTAGACAGCAAGAATTATATTATTCAGAAAATAAATGTATATATTAGAGTTGGTGCGAATCGATTTACGGGACCCAGTTTATTGGAGACAAAAGTAATCTCTGGTTAATTCATGGGATCCATGAGAACTGCCTCTTACTTCCCACCATCCGCAGCTCTTCTTTTGATTAGCCGACCAGCGCAACATCACGTGTCCGTCATGTGGCAACAATGACATCCCACCAAGTCGGCTATGGACTAGTGTTTGTGTGTGTGTATTTAAGGTGTGCGTGTAGAGTGTGTTTGTAGTGTTTGTGGTGAGTGTGTATAGTATGTGTAGTTAATGTGTATAGTGTGCGGAGTGTGTATTATGTGTATGTAGTGTGAGTAAAGTGTGTGTTGAGAGTGTATAGTGCATGTGTGTGTGTGTAGTATATGTAATGATTGTGTGTTCACTGTGTGTATGTAGTATACAGTACAGACCAAAAGTTTGGACACACCTTCTCCTTTAAAGATTTTTCTGTGTTTCCATGACTATAAAAATTGTACATTCACACTGAAGGCATCAAAACTATGAATTAACACATGTGGAATTATATATTTAACAAAAAAGTATGAAACTATTGAAAATATGTCTTATATTCTAGGTTCTTCAAAGTAGCCACCTTTTGCTTTGATGACTGCTTTGCACACTCTTGGCATTCTCTTGATGAGCTTCAAGAGGTAGTCACCGGAAATGGTCTTCCAACAATCTTGAAGGAGTTCCCAGAGATGCTTAGCACTTGTTGGCCCTTTTGCCTTCACTCTGAGGTCCAGCTCACCCCAAACCATCTCGATTGGGTTCAGGTCTGGTGACTGTGGAGGCCAGGTCATCTGGCGTAGCACCCCATCACTCTCCTTCTTGGTCAAATAGCCCTTACACTGCCTGGAGGTGTGTTTGGGATCATTGTCCTGTTGAAAAATAAATGATGGTCCAACTAAACGCAAACCGGATGGAATAGCATGCCGCTGCAAGATGCTGTGGTAGCCAAGCTGGTTCAGTATGCCTTCAATTTTGAATAAATTCCCAATAGTGTCACCAGCAAAGCACCCCCATACCGTCACACCTCCTCCTCCATGCTTCACGGTGGGAACCAGGCATGTAGAGTCCATCCGTTCACCTTTTCTGCGTCGCACAAAGACACGGTGGTTGGAACCAAAGATCTCAAATTTGGACTCATCAGACCAAAGCACAGATTTCCACTGCTCTAATGTTCATTCCTTGTGTTCTTTAGCCCAAACAAGTCTCTTCTGCTTGTTGCCTGTCCTTAGCAGTGGTTTCCTAGCAGCTATTTTACCATGAAGGCCTGCTGCACAAAGTCTCCTCTTAACAGTTGTTGTAGAGATGTGTCTGCTGCTAGAACTCTGTGTGGCATTGACCTGGTCTCTAATCTGAGCTGCTGTTAACCTGCGATTTCTGAGGCTGGTGACTCGGATAAACTTATCCTCAGAAGCAGAGGTGACTCTTGGTCTTCCTTTCCTGGGGCGGTCCTCATGTCAGGCAGTTTCTTTGTAGCGCTTGATGGTTTTTGCAACTGCACTTGGTGACACTTTCAAAGTTTTCCCAATTTTTCGCACTGACTAACCTTCATTTCTTAAAGTAATGATGGCCACTCGTTTTTCTTTACTTAGCTGCTTTTTTATTGCCATAATACAAATTCTAACAGTCTATTCAGTAGGACTATCAGCTGTGTATCAACCAGACTTCTGCACAACACGACTGATGGTCCCAACCCCATTTATAAGGCAAGAAATCCCACTTATTAAACCTGACAGGGCACACCTGTGAAGTGAAAACCATTTCCGGTGACTACCTCTTGAAGCTCATCAAGAGAATGCCAAGAGTGTGCAAAGCAGTCATCAAAGCAAAAGGTAGCTACTTTGAAGAACCTAGAATATAAGACATATTTTCAGTTATTTCACACTTTTTTGTTAAGTATATAATTCCACATGTGTTAATTCATAGTTTTGATGCCTTCAGTGTGAATGTACAATTTTCATAGTCATGAAAATACAGAAAAATCTTTAAATGAGAAGGTGTGTCCAAACTTTTGGTCTGTACTGTATGTAGTGTGTACATATTGTGCGTGTTTGTAGTATGTATAGTCTGTATGTAGTTAGTGTGTGTATAATGTATGTAGTGTGTGTAGTTAGTGTGCGTGTGTAGTATAGTAGTGTGTATAGTGTATGTAATGCATATAGTGTATGTGTATTTGTAGTCTGTATAGTCTGTATGGAGTTAGTGTGTAATATGTGTACAGTGTGTGTAGTTAGTGTGTGTGTGTAGTATATGTAGTGTGTATAGTGTATGTTAAGTGTAAAGTGTATAGTGTGTGCATAGTGTGTGTTTGTAATATGTATAGTCTGTATGCAGTTAGTGTGTAGTGTGTATAGTGTGTGTAGTTAGTGTATGTGTTTTTAGTGTCTGTAAATTATATGCAAAGTTATGTAGATGATTAGATACATAGATATAGACAAATATTCATATAAAGTATTAATAAAAAAAACTATATTAAAAAATATGAAAAGTTTCTGTGTGAATATTTGTAGTAAACCTGATTGCACATCTCTAATTCTCCCACCAGCATCCAAATGTTTATCTCAGATACTAATTATACCTTGTGTGCTGAGCTGAGCAGTCAGTTGCTGCCGGTCATAATCTTACAAGAAAATAGTGTTACAAAAAAAAAAAATGATGCCAACATTATAAAAGAGCCATCAAGTTGTCAGCGGTTTCATTAGTTATTAATACTGTAATCTCATAAAAGTACAAGGTCTGGAGTGACCTCCGCTGTTTGATTAACAACACACATTCCCCCTTTAGACGTCCAGAAATTGCCTGGAAACTCAACCTCCAGACCTTATTTTATTTAATTAGTATCCTCACTTCAACATTTGCCTTGCCGCTTCCATATTGCACAATGACCTGTTAGGCTGCGGGTTCATTTAATCATGAAGTGTGTTCTTTACGTGACATCTTCGGGTTACTGTTACAGAACTGAATAGCAGCCCGTAAATTAATCACCTAAATTGCAAGGCATGTATTCAGAAGAAGCGTCCCACCAGATTTAGGGCCCCCATCATTACCTACAAGTTCATGTTACTCCACATTAATAGGCAATTATTTTTTAAATCTATGGACCGCGGCTAATAAAAGAACCATCATAACATGATATGAACCCACTTTACATATTTATTGCCGTCATTTCCATCACAAATAGCTACTTGTGGAAATATGTTTGCTTTCACTCTTGTGTAGATGGGATTTTCAATTGCCGTGGAACTTAATAATAATATTGGTTACACTTTATATCGTTTTGCTTTGCCGCTTTACTTACAGGGGTTTTTATATCTTTGTAGGAGTATTTATAATACAGGAATTCGCAAGTTTCCGGATGTCACAAAAATCTTCTCAATAGAATTAAATTTCATTTTGTAAGTATATTAGTATTTGTTATTATTTATTTATAGTTTATGAAAAGGCGTGTTTGTAAATTCAAGTATTATGGTATGTCCGAACGGGATGGAAATGCTGTGGATTTGCTCACGGAGAGTCCACTGCGGATAACAATACCTATCCTATACTATGTAGGTGGATGACATTTAGGCAAAAGTCATTTCCATGTGCAGAATTTTTACACTCGAAAAATAACAAGCGGTCTAGATTATACAATCCACGAATCACTAAAAAATACTTACAATTAATCTATTAACAAATAAAATTGTACTCTATAATGCTAAATATATGAAATTCATATATGCCCAGCAGCCACAACAAGGCGACCTTTTTCTAAAGAAGATCGCCTTGTTGTGGCTGATGAGCATACATGAATTGCCCAATTTATGTGCTAAGTATCATCGTTTTTTCCTATTTTCTAGAGCAGTAATGCAATTCCAATTTCATATATTTCATGTTTGCATGCTATAGCGTTACAGAGTGCAGCTTTATTTGCTAGTTATATATGGCGATGCATATGTATGCACCCCTTCACACCTGTTCTGTTTGGAAGTGTTGTTCAGTCTTTTGATATTTACAATTAATCTATTGCTATTGGCAAGGGTAACTATAGAAAGAAATTGGTTGTCGATAAAAATCTATGGCATTTCAAGCATAGTTTAAGTTGTCCAAAAACACATGATTGTATAAATTTGTCAAAACTTGCTAGAAATGTCGACAAAGAAAAGAAAAAACAAAAAAGAGACAGTGTTGGTCACATTTGAATAAATGGCTTTTGTCAATTAACTATTAATTAATTTGTTTGTTTGTATATATTTTATTTTTGTATTTTTATGTATCTGTTTTCCGCCTTCTCTCTCCTGGGATATGGCATAGGTGGGTTGGGTTATATTTGTAAATTAGGTTTTTCTTTTCTTATTCTATTGTATATTTTGATACTGACTAAAGGAAGAAAAAAAAAAACGAAATCCACAATATGTGGATTTCAGTTGCAGATTTTCACCATGGATTTGACTCCTGTCACTCAAATAAAAAAGCAAAATCAATATCTCACAAATGCAGACTTTGCTGCATATTGATAATGGATTTGCAGTAAAATCTAGTGATGAGCGAGCACTAAAATGCTCGGGTACTCGTTTCTCGGGTCGAGCAAATTGGAATACTCGGGTGCTCGACCCGAGCAATGAGCCCAATGTAAGTCTATGGGAAACTCGAGCATTTTTCAGGCGGCTCCCTCCAGCGGTCTGCAGAGGGCATAAAAATTGCCCAAATCGATGGGAACAGTGCTCAAATGACATGGGGAAGATACCTGGAAGCATTTCTGACTCCC
Organism: Phyllobates terribilis; assembly: GCF_046119375.1. NCBI lineage: Eukaryota > Metazoa > Chordata > Amphibia > Anura > Dendrobatidae > Phyllobates > Phyllobates terribilis. Next base: position 730,172,285 of record NW_027362763.1, on the reverse strand, counting down.
AGGTCACTTCTGTCAACAACGTTGTCAGAGGTATTACGCCACTTTTACGGACTCACAATAAAACATACCAAAACTAAACCAAAATGGATTTTCCTGGGAAATATGTTAAGGAACATCCTTTCCATGACATGTACAATGTATATAAAGCAAAATAAATAACCAAAAACAAAAATACTCCTCCACACCTTGGGCTATGTTCACACGTAGCGTTTTTGATGAGTTTTTGCACTTTTGCATTGCTTTCAACCAAGACAAATGCATTCACCAGGAAATTTCATTTTAATATTTTACAACCTTATCTGGCCATGTGGTTTGTGACACATCATCAGACGCATGCATACAGTGCTGAAAAGTCATGGGAACAGCATGGGGAAGACCTCTGGAAGCATCTCTGACTCCCAGGTCACTGCCTAAAAGTGTGCAAAGTGTGCCCATCATAAGTGATCCTTGGCGCATGCGAAGATGCCTCCCGCCATGAACCTGTCGTTGCAGACTTGCAACAATCACCGTCCACGTCCTTGTCCCACTGCAGCATTCAGTTGTCCCTACCCCATTCCTTGGAATGTAAGCGCAAGTATGCAGGCAGCCAGCCACCCACAGGCTGCAATACTATACTGCCAATTTTTTGACAGCTGCTTACACTTGAAATGTGGCCTTTTAGGCTCGTGGAGGTGGAAGCTTTTCACAACCTCATGCCTGCGGCAGCCGGGTATCCATACTCGGTTCCCAGCTGCCACTATATTTCCCGGTATCGCCTCCGCCTTCCAAAAGCACGGGTCCCACAACATTACCTGTGCCCTCCCCAGTGCACTTACTGGGAAGGACCGCCTAACCACAAACACGTGGACAGGTGAATGTGGCCAGGGATGGTACGGAGCCAGTCCACAACTTTTTTTGCTGACAGTTGTATTTAGCTCGGTGAAAGGACTGGCATAGAGGGAAACCCTATCTAGCCTGCATGTAATTTCTCACAGGAAGTCCAGTAAAGCTGCTTTCACTTGAAATGTGGCCTTTTAGGCTCGTGGAGGCAGAAGCTTTTCACAACCACATGCCTCATGCCTCGTGTCCATACTCGGTCCCCAGCCGTCACTATTTCTCCCGGTGTTGTCTCCGTCTTCACCAAGCCCGGGTCCCTGAACATTACTGCTGGTACTTTTCTGTGGGAATTTGCTTGCCTCCTACCAGCCTGGAATATTTCCAGCAAACTATGGTACGATGCCATGGTATTAGCACTGCTCCCAGTACCAGTAGCGAAGCCATCCCCAATTTCCTTCTCAGGAATTTTATTTGGTAGACTGAGTGGCTGCCCAAATACATTTTCTCACAAAGGAGCTGAAGGTAGAGTGGCAGTAGGTGCAAGTTTCTCCAGCCTGTTAGATATTAGAGGGTGAACGGCAGCACATTGGATCAGTGGTTAGCACTGAAGACTTGCAGCGCTGGGATCCTTTGTTCAAATCCCAGCAAGGACAACATCTGCAAAGACTTTGTATGTTCTCCCCGTGTTTGCATGTGTTTCCTCCTCAGTAAAAAAGCAGCCATAGAGTGTCCGGGAACCTTCCCACACACTTTTCTTAGCCAGGACTGCTTCTTGGTAGGGTTGGACAGTCCCACCAGAGAATCCTCTGGTGTGCCTTGGCTTCTACCTCAGGAGAGTTCATGATAGCGCTAACTTTGCAGCTGCTATGGGGCTCTTGAGCGGGGGAGAAAGGTTAGCCCTCAGAATCAAATCCTCTGGTGGGCACAATGTTTTTCAATCTGAAACAGCTTCTCAGTGGGAGTTGTATTTCACCACAGCCATATTCTTTAGCTCGGTGAAAGAACTGGCATAGAGGGAAACCATATCTACCCCGACTATCATTTCTCCGTCACCAGGTTCCGCCCATTGTCACACACGACCATGCCTGGCTGTATGTTCAGCGGTGAGAGCCACAGATCAGGCTGCTGTGTTACAGCTTTCAACAACTCTGCAGCGCTGGGCGGTTTGTCAATTAAGCATTAAGCATGTTATCTTCAGCACAGCCTGTTGCCGCTTGGCCAAGGCAGTGCTGCAGTGCTGTCAGCTTGTGACTGATGTGGTCATTTCGGAGATGGAGGAGGAGGTGCATGAGCTGAACAATGTGATTACATTGTTGTTAAATTGGTGACGCTGTTTTTTATACTAAAGAAAGATCCTATTGTTTTATTTTTTTTAAGACAAAGGCATTCACCGGGAAATGTCATTTTAACATTTTACAACCTTATCTGGCAATGTGGTGTGTGACACATCCTGTTTTATTTATGATGGAGGGACTCTGAAAGTCATAAAGCCTATTTTTATAGGTACATCAGACGGCCCTTACTATTCTTAAAAGGCCAGCAGTCGGCACTAGCTATTGTTAGAGAGCCATCAGCCGGCTATGCTTTGTTGTTCCCATTATTAACAAGTGCGTCTCCTATACTGCTATTGCGTAGCCAGTGACTGCAAGGGCTGCCAAAAATTTGGACGCAACCCAATACCCCTTTGAAGAGACATAGAGGAGGGTCTCAGTAAAAAAATGTTCCTATTATAAAGGAGCGGGTTTCCTATAGTGGTAATACCCATGCTGTGACTGCAAGGGCTGCCAAAATTTGGGAAAAACCCCACTAAGAATTTAAAGACACATAGAGCAGGGCCACAGTAACAAGGTACGACATGTTCCCATTAGAAAGGAGAGGGTCTGCTATACAGTTATAGGGTATGCAGTGAGTCCAACGGCTGACAATTTTAGGAAAAACCCCACTAAGAATTTAAAGACACATGTAGCAGGGCAACAGTAACAAGTACGACATGTTCCCATTAGAAAGGAGAGAGTCTGCTATACAGTTATAGGGTATGCAGTGAGTCCAACAGCTGACAATTTTAGGAAAAACCCCACTAAGAATTTAAAGACACACAGAGCAGGGCCACAGTAACAAGGTAAGACTTGTTCCCATTAGAAAGGAGAGGGTCTGCTATACAGTTATAGGGTATGCAGTGAGTCCAACGGCTGACCAGTTTTAGTAAAAACACCACTAAGAATTAAAGACACATGGAACAGGGCCACAGTAACAAGGTACGACATGTTCCCATTAGAAAGGAGAGGGTCTGCTATACAGTTATAGGGTATGCAGTGAGTCCAACGCCTGACAATTTTAGGAAAAACCCCACTAAGAATTTAAAGACACACGGAGCAGGGCCACAGTAACAAGATACGACATGTTCCCAATTAGAAAGGGGAGGGTCTGCTATACAGTTCTAGGGTATGCAGTAAGTCCAACGGCTGACAATTTTAGGAAAAACCCCACTAAGAATTTAAAGACACATGGAGCAGGGCCACAGTAACAAGTACGACACGTTCCCATTAGAAAGGAGAGAGTCTGCTATACAGTTATAGGGTATGCAGTGAGTCCAACGGCTGACAATTTTAGGAAAAACCCCACTAAGAATTTAAAGACACACAGAGCAGGGCCACAGTAATGACAAATTCCCATTAGAAAGGAGAGAGTCTCCCATAGTGTTGGCCTATGCAGTGAATGCAAGGGCTGCCAAAAATTTGGAGGCACTTCAATGCCCCTTGGAAGAGACGTGGAGGAGGGCCTCCTAAAAAAATGTTCCCATTAGAAAGGAGCGGGCCTCCTATACTTGTAATGCCCATGCACTAAGTGTATGGGCTGACAAACATTTACCCCTGGGGGGTATACATGAACATACTGTATAAAAAAAATTTTTTACGGGCATCATAAGCACCCTTTACAAAAATTAGGTGGGTGTTGCATCACAGACCACGGTCACCCTGGTGATATGGTGATGGAGGATGAGGAGAAGGAGGAGGACAAGAGCAAATAGCCAAAATCAGGAAGCGTATACCCATGTGTGGGTGTGAAAAGGTGCATGGGAATGAACCTCCCAAGAAAAGACACTGGATTGGAGTTTATGTTACGCTGCTATCATTCGGTGGTGTTGAGAAGTCTGGCCCAATCCAGCCCTTCTTCATTTTTATAAGAGTCAGCTTGTCAGCATTTTCAGTTGACAGGCGGATGCACTTATCTGTCATAATTCCACCAGCGGCACTAAAAACCCGCTCTGATAAAACGCTGGTGGCAGGGCAGGCCAGGACCTCCAAGACATAGAGAGCCAGTTCATTCCACGTATCCAGCTTGGATACCCAATAATTATAAGGCACAGCTGACTCACGGAGGACGTTGGTACGGTCAGCAAGGTACTCCCTCAGCATCTTCCCAAACTTTGCACTCCTTGTGAGAGGGTCTGAGAAAACTCTCCCAGAACTTTGACAGTGTTCCCCTGCCTCTGCTGGATTAAAGTTGTGTCTCTCTCGCCTGTACTCCTTGGTTGTCCAACGAAGTGTGTCCTCTGCCGCCAGCGTTTTCAGATGGGAATTTTTTTAATAGTTCCACAACAAGGGCCTTCTGGTACAGCCCCATTTTTGTAGACCTGTCCACCTCAGGAATAAGAGATATAAAGTTCTCCTTGTAGCGTGGGTCTAGAAGTGTCACCAACCAGTAATGACTGTCACCCAAAATTTTGAGAACGCGAGGGTCATGGGAAAGGCAGCGTAACATAAACTCGGCCATGCGTGCCAGACTACTAACAGGCAAGACTTCCATGTCCTCACCAAGAGGATGACTGACCATGCTCTCCTCCTCCTCCTCTTCTCTGTCCTCTGGCCATCCACGTTAAACAGACGGTATGACAGCTGTGCAGGTAGTACCGTCTATAGTGCATGAAACTAGCTCCTGTCCTTCCTCCTCCTCCTCTTCCTCATTGTCACCCAATCCATGTTGGGATGAGATGAGGCTTGGCTGTGTGTAATCACCCTGTATGGTTCCTTGCTCCATCTCATCGTGCTCCGCCTGCAATGCATCCTCTTTGATTGTGAGCAGAGAGCATTTCAGAAGACAGAGAAGAGGGATGGTGACGCCAATTATGGCGTCATCGCCGCTCACCATCTTGGTGGAGTCCTCAAAGTTTTGGAGGATGGTACATATGTCTGACATCCATGTCCACTCCTGAGGTCTTATGTGTGGAGTCTGAACTGAATACTGATGCTGGTACTCAACAACTGCCCTCTTATGCTCACAAATCCTTCCCAACATCTGCAGTGTAGAGTTCCAATGCGTGGGGACATCACACACCAGTCTGTGAGCCGAAAGCTGCAAACGCTGCTGACACACTGCAAGGGCAGCGGAAGCTGTAGCTGACTGTCTAAAATGGGCACACAGGCGGCGTACTTTAACAAGCAGATCCGGCAGCTCTGGGTAGGATTTGAGAAACCGCTGAACCACGAGGTTAAGCACATGGGCCAGGCATGGTACGTGTGTGAGCTCGCCTCGCCTCAGAGCCGCCACCAGGTTCCGGCCATTGTCACACATGACCATGCTTGGCTGTAGGTTCAGCGGTGTGAACCACAGATCTGCCTGCTCTTTCAGAGCTATCCACAACTCTTCAGCATTGTGTGGTTTTTCAACTAAGCATATTAGCTTCAGCACAGCCTGTTGCCGCTTGGCCGAGGCAGTGCTGCAGTGCTTCCAGCTTGTGACTGATGTGGTCATTTCGGAGATGGAGGCTGAAGAGGAGGAGGAGGCTGAGAAGGATGAGGTGCAGGAGCTGTAGACCATGGGGGCAACCCTGATTGACCTAGGGCCCACAATCCTTGGCGTCGGGAGGACGTGTTCCGTCCCAAGGTCCGACTGGGTCCCGGCTTCCACTATGTTAAACCAGTGTGCCGTCAGCGAGATGTACTGTCCCTGCCCACAAGCACTTGTCCACGTGTCCGTGGTTAGGTGGACTTTACCGGTAACTGCGCTGTTGAGAGCACGGCTAATGTTTTGGGACACGTGCTTGTGTAATGCGGGGACGGCACACCGGGAGAAATAGTGGCGGCTGGGGACCAAGTACCGAGGGACGGCCGCCGCCATCAGGTTGCGGAATGCTTCCGTCTCCACGAGCCTAAAAGGCAACATTTCGAGCGCAATCAGTCGTGAAATGTGAGAATTTAGTAGTGTGGCCTGTGGGGCGTTGGCTGCATATTTGCGCTTAAGTTCCAAGGACTGGGGTATGGACAACTGAACGCTGCGCTGGGACAAGGACATGGACGTGCTTCCTGATGCTGCTACTTGAGAGTGTGCAATGACAGGTGCAGGGCAGGAGGCATCTTCGCATGCACCATGGACAGGGTATTGGCTTGCATGCAGCGGAAGAAGCAATGGTGCCACCCGCAGACACTGTTCCTGGACCCTGGGGTTCGGCCCACAAAGTTGGGTGCTTTGCTGCCATGTGCCTGATCATGCTGGTGATAGTCAGGCTGGTCGTTTTGCCACCCCTGCTGATGGTGGCCTGGCAGGTGTTGCAAATGGCCTTTTTGGGGTTATCATCAGCGTCTTTAAGAAACAGCCAGACTCGGGAAGACCTAACAGTTGTACTGGCAACTTCCTTCTTGTTGGTGTTACGGGGGAACGGTTGCCTGCCTTCTGTCTGCGGCAACCACACTACTTCTTCCTGCCTGTTGGGGTGCTCTGCCTCCCTCCCCCTGTGTGCTGCTGTCCTCGCTCTGCATGTCCTCCTGCCAGGTTGGGTCAGTTACTATATCATCCACCACCTCGTCTTCCACTGGTCCTCCTCCTGACTTTCTGGCAATTGTGTCTCATCATCGTCCACCTCTTGTGACACTTTCCCACTGTCGCCTTCGTGTGACCGTGGCTGCTCAAATATTTGGGCATCGCTACACGCGATCTCCTCTTGCCCCGCTTCAAGTGGACCGGGCGAGAGGCCCGAATCTATAAATGGAAAAGTGAACAGCTCTTCATAGTGTCCAAGTGTGGGATCAGTTGTCACTGGGTACTCAGCATGGTGGGAGGAAGGAGGATCAGGGTGAGGAATATGCGGTCCAGACTCACGGCTACTGAGACTTGACCGTGTGGAAGACAGGGTGGTGGTGGTGGCTAAGTGACTGGAAGCATTATCCGCTATCCAACCAACAACCTTTTGACACTGCTCTGGGTTCAATAGTGGTGTGCTGCGGTCCCCTAGAAATTGGGACAGGAAGGTCAGGCGAGAAGATGTAGGTGTTTGTTGTGGCACAATTTCGGCTTGCCCTCGGCCTTGTCCTCGGCCTCTGCATGCACCATTACCATCACGTCCAGTTCCCCATCTCTTGCCACGTGCCTTGCCCATTTTAAATGGAGGACAGTATCTTCCACGCTCACTACAAATGACTGAGTTTTGAGCGAATTTATATGTGATCCGTGTGACGGAGAAAACAGAGTTTTAAATACCTGGCCTGTAGGTAAGTAGTTTGAACAGCAAACTGCTCTGAATTGCTTCACTGACACACTGAAAGAAATTTTTAATGGAGGCCAGAAATAGCAGTATTTTCTGACAACGTATATGTGATCCGTGTGACGGAGAAAACACAGTTTTGAATACCTGGCCGATAGGTAACTATTTTGAACAGCAATCTGGTGTCAATTGCTTCACTGACACACTGAAAATTTTTTTTAATGGAGGCCAGAAATGGCGGTATTTTCTGAAAACGTATATATGTAATCCGTGTGATGGAGAAAACACACTTTTAAATACTTGACCTGTAGGTAACTGTTTGGAACAGCAAACCAGTGTCAAAAACTTTGCTGACACACTGAAATTTTTTTTTAATGAAGCCCAGAAATGGCAGTATTTTCTGAAAACGTATATGTGATCCATGTAACGGAGAAAACACAGTTTTAAATACCTGGCTTGTAGGTAACTGTTTTGAACAGCAAACCAGTCAAAAACTTTGCTGACACACTGAAAAAAAATTTAATGGAGGCCAGAAATGGCAGTATTTTCTGAAAACCTATATGTGATCCGTGTGACGGAGAAAACACAGTTTTAAATAGATGGATTTTTAGCACTGTAATATGGAAAGGACGTGGCTGTATTCTGCAGTGCCAACAAGCAAATGGCGCAGAAAAACCGTGTTCTATGGATTGCTTTTTAAGCAAATAATGAGGATTAAGATGCAAAAAAAATTATTCCTGGCCCCGGAGACCTGGGCCTATTTCCAGAAATATCTAACAGCAGCAGCCTACAGAACTGGACTGGAGTGCTATGTGCACTGCAGTCTGTTATATACACTGCCTGCCTATATACACTGCCTGCCTGATATCTCTGCAGATGGATTAGTCCTCAGAAGGACTGTTTGTTAAGATGGATATGTGTAATGTACGGGTTTTCTCCCTACACTACCTAATACACGATCAAATCTCTCCCTGACACAGCAGCAGCACCTCACCCTACACTGTCTGATCCGGAGTGACTGTGACGAGCATGGCGGCGCCACATCTGATATAGACCTGATGACGCTGTAAGGCCAGCCAATCACTGTAATGCCCACAACCAACATGGCTACGGCATTACAGTGCATGGCAGGCAATCCCTGCATGTTCATTGGCTCTCTAAAGCGCGCCAAACATGCCGGGAGGGGACCCGAATTCCCGCCCAAGCAACCCGGAAATACTCGCCGAGCTTGTCGAGCACCATGATGCTCGGGCGAGTACCGAGTAGTGGCAAGCACATTCGCTCATCACTAGTAAAATCCAAAAGTGGATTTGCGGTGTATTTTATCATCTGATGTGTACCGAGGGAGTGATATATTCTGGTCTAACTTTGACTAAGTTGAATCATGCTCAGTTAAGGTTTTGTGGTTGTAATACAGTTGAAAAATTAGATTTTTTTCAAGCCCAAATGGTAGTGAAGATAAAATCCTGGATGAGTTCTTGGCTTCTGGCTACTGGAGTATTCCACCCTAAATCATTTATCAACTATCTGCAAAATAAGTGATAAATGTTAGAACTCATTCAGCCTTCCATTTTAGTCTATGGGTCTGTTCACATGTCTGTTGTTTTTCACGGACCGAGTGACAGCACAAAAAAATAAAAACATGTCCATTTTTGATCCAAGTCAAGGATCAATCTCGCTTATTCAAATAAATGAGTCCATACATTTTTTTTACAGAACATGCATGTTATCCGTGCGTTATCCATCTGAGTACAATCTGATTTTTAGTGTTTAATGGGTAGGAGAAGCTTGAATTTTTTACTTGAATACAAGAAAAATGGATGCTGCAATGATAGTAATTTATTTACATGGACCAGAAAAGAATGAAAATCAGATCCAGCACACTGATGAAAAACGGTTCGTTTATTTTTATATACAAAATAAAAATAAAAATCGGACATCTGAATGAGGACTTATTTCGATGGGGATCCAAACACCGGGGTCTTTATGGTGCCTGATTTAAGGCCCTATTATATGGGCTAATAAGAAGTAGAGAGAATATTTGTAAGGCTACGTGCAGATGACCGTGTATTTTCTCATCCGAGAGAACCAGGTCGATTATGCTAATTACACGCTGAACAGACTCTGATCTGATGAGCATAGTGTGATCATATTCTCTCAGATGAGGAGAAGATGGAGAAAAATAATTATCCGTCTTCTCCATTCTGTCAGTCCATGGAAATCGGACTGCGCTCAGACGACATCTGAGTGCAGTCTGATGTTTTCCACACACTCATTGACTTGCATGGCTGAGTGCGATGTGAATATCGGATCAAAGTCGAGTATGCAGCGATTTTTTTTTCCTTGGTCCAAGGAAAAAATCTGACGTGTGCACAGCCAAGTAGAATATCATTGGTCCGCACTTGGAGCGAAAATACGGCCATGTGCATGATACCTAAGAAAGTCTATGCCCAATCATTCATCCTTGTAAACTTGGCCAATGATCTCATCTTTTATGCTGCCTAAAAATCAGCAGCAGCATATCTCTGAGTGTAAATAGGATGTGCTGCCGAGCTACAAGAAAACTGTATGGGGGCCAAATAATCACAGTACTGTTCCTTCGTTCCCATGCAGTTTGCATTACCCCCCTGTTAATGAGTGCCAATTGTCTTCTTCATTTGTCGATCAACGTTCACTGCGGCAGGAAATCAGATATGACCCAGCCCCTAGACTTTGGATGGACCAGCAGTGTGCAAGTCAGACCATTGCTCCATTAAAACTCCCCCTAGCCCAAGATGCTTCCATGTCAGTATAGATCTTAGCGGTCTATTACTATAATATTGCATCAATGTGTTGTAGGTGGGGGTCCATAATTGTCACCCTACCCCTGCTAATTGCTATAATGAAGTGACAACAGAAATGCAAAAGACCCGTGGTACTGTATTTCATGCTGGACCTACTCAGCCTACATGACTAGACATACATATTTATGCAAATTATCTCTTCAGAGAGGAACAGGACTAGAGCTCTGGTGCCACCTACAGGAAGTAACAATCCTAAAAGTCAATAGTGACCCTTTATCGAGCCTTATCACATGACTTAGGATAAAAGCCAGAACCAGAAACTCAATTTGCAGACACTGTGTTTTGGGGTACTGCCCCTCGTCAGTGCAAAGTGTGGCCTACTTCCTGTAGGTGGCATCAGAGTTCTAGTCCTCTTCCTCTCTGAAGAGACAATTTGCATATTTCCCAGAGGAGCAGTGCGGCATTAAAAGTCTCCTCACCATGACATGCTTAACATGTCACTCTCCACAAGGAGAAATGTTACCCATTACATACATATTTATGGGATTTTGGGGAAGAAAAATTTGTTTTCCTATAAATAGTAGCGCTCTTGGATTATCTGGTCCCATTCACAAAAATCGGGGATCTCGTGCAATACCAAAGACAGCCTATGGATAACAATAACAACATTTTTAGGGGAAAAAAGACTAGGCTGAGTTTTATAATCCCCCTTTTTGCCACTTTCCATTATTTACTCTATTTTCTGAAGTCACTTTTACATGTTTCTTTTCTCCCAGGGAGATCTATGACAATCTGCATATAACTGCAATACCAGCGAATGCTTTCCAAGACATGAACAATGAGCCCTTGACACTGTAAGTATCACAAATCTTTGCTTTTTATGTGGTTTGGTAACTGAATCGAAATATTGGGGAATTGCATTAGTCTCTAATTATACAGTCACTAGATGGTGGCCCGATTCTAACGCATCGGGTATTCTAGAATAGGTATGCGGCCGACCGGGCGCAATCAGCAGAGCGGTATTTAAATTTGGCGCCAAAATCGCTGATTGGTCGAGGCCGGCAACCGCGACCAATTAGCAAAGCAGTGTTAAAATTTGGCGCCTATATCGCAGATTGGTCACGGCCGGCGGTCGCGACTAATCAGCAGAGCAGGCTTTAAATTTGGCGCCAATAATGCTGATTGGTCGCGGCCAGCGAACGCGACCAATCAGCAGAGCAGGGTTTAAATCTGGCGGCAATAATGCTGATTGGTTGCGGCCGGCGGTCGCGACCAATCAGAAGAGCGGTGTTTAAATTTGGCACCAAAATTGCTAATTGGTCGCGGCCGGCCACCGCGACCAATCAGCAGAGCGGAGTTTACATTTGGCGCCAAAATCGCTGATTGGTCGCGTCTGCCGTCCGCGACCAGTCAGCACAGCGGTTTAAATTTAGCGCCAATCTCGCTGATTGGTCGCGGCCGGCCACCGCGACCAATCAGCAGAGCGGCGTTTAAATGTGCCGCCCATCTCGCTGATTGGTCGCGGCCGGCCACCGCGACCAATGAGCAGAGCAGCGTTTAAATTTGCCGCCCATCTCGCTGATTGGTCGCGGTGGCCGGCTGCGACCAATCAGCAGAGCGGCGTTTAAATTTGCCGCCCATCTCGCTGAATGGTCGCGGTAGCCGGCCGAGACCAATTAGCAGAGCGGCGTTTAAATTTGCCGCCCATCTCGCTGATTGGTCGCGGTAGCCGGCCACCGCGACCAATGAGCAGAGCAGCGTTTAAATTTGTCGCCCATCTCGCTGATTGGTCGCGGTGGCCGGCCGCGACCAATCAGCACAGCGGCATTTAAATTTGCCGCCCATCTCGCTGATTGGTTGCGGTAGCCGGCCGAGACCAATTAGCAGAGCGGCGTTTAAATTTGCCGCCCATCTCGCTGATTGGTCGCGGTCGGCCGGCCACCGCGACCAATCAGCAGAGGGCGTTTAAATTTGCCGCCCATCTCGCTGATTGGTCGCGGCCGGCCACCGCGACCAATCAGCGTCGTATGAGTGTGGGCCCGGGAGCGGCGCTGCTTGTGCGGCTCCGTATTAGCGAGGACCGGGGAGCGGCGCTGCCTGTGCGGCTCCTTCTGCTGCGAGAAGCCGGGAGATGAGCGGCTACTCGCGGCAGAAGCATCCGGACCGGCGGCGCCGCTCCCCGGTCCTCCGTTCACACTTGCTGTCGGGAGATCAGCGGGCCAAGCCGCTGATCTTCCGACGTTAGCCGCATGGAGGTCAGCGGCGCCGGTCGGGGTAGTTGTGCTGCTAGCGCCGCTCATCTCCCGGCTGCATCGCCGCTGACTTCCGTCCGCCAGATGAGCCGCTAATGGCCGCCATCTTTTTCAGAAATCCCGCGGCGCTGATTGGCCGCTGCCGGACCAATGAGCGACACGGGATTTCCAGGACAGACAGACAGACAGACAGACAGACAGACGGGATAAGACAATTATATAGTAGATTGGCCAAATCGCAAAGAACATCCTAGGAGGGGGATTCCTATTCCCAGTGACATTCCTGCACTCTGCTAATGGCTCATATATTCTGTACATATTTAAGATGCATAGGAGGTTACATGAGCGTCATAGAAGAGTGACATCCCCCCACCCAACACTTGGGCCCAACCTTAATAAACCAAAATACTAGAGTTAGCCCCTAAATGAAAGCTACCAGGGTATGCTAAGTGGATACCACATGTACTATATGGCCAGATGCGGCTCACCCCTGTAATTTCCATCTAGCCGGCTTCCAGTTAAAACAGGGTTGTCTTCATGAAACAGGATGATAATATCGCCATTTAAGAGGCATAAGTATGTGAAGCAGTAGTTCCAGTACCCATCGCCTCTCCTTCAATGAGACTGTAGGAAGGCAATGGTTTGCCATGGCAGCTTGGGGTCTGATGAAGACCCTCGTCAATGGCCCAGCTTCATTATATAGAACAAGTGGTCAAATGTTCGCAGGTTCAAGTCCCCTAGTAGGACTAAAAGAAATTTTTAAAAAATGTAAGAAAAATTTGAAAAAATATAGAATTGTTTAAACCGCCTCCCTTTTCCAAGTTTAAAAATAAATTAAATAAATACACACATTTAATATAGTCTAGTCTATAAAAGTCCAATTTATAAAAATATTATTATTTACATGATGCAATGCCATAAAGAAAAAAACAAATCGAAACGATAGAATTGCCATTTTTTTGGTCACCACACAATCCCCTAAAAATGCAATAAAAAGTGATTCAAATGTTGTATTTATTTAAAAATTGTATCAATAAAGATGTCAAAAAGCCTTCATACAGCTCTACTAAAATTAACCACTTAAAGCCACTTAACCACTAAAATACAAAAACAAATCATAGGTTCACACGAGTGTATTATTAGACTGAATGATGTCCTTGAAAAAGCATTTTTTTTCACTGACTGAATCTTCGTGTGAAAAAAATCGGGGCATTCACTTGTTTTTTTCGTGTGTTTTATGAGACTCACCCATTCAGGTTTTTGGGGGTGTAAAAAAATTGAATTCCATATGGAGCCGCAGTGTAGCATCCAATTTTTATAGATACATTGCAATTCTTCACGACATATGATGTACATTTACGTCATATGTTGTGTCCCTGTCTTTGATGCAAGTTCACATGACAAGCAGTATCTTTCTGAGCAAATGATGGCTGATTTAATCAGCCATCATGTGCTTTTAACAGCTGCGGGTCAGAGATTGACAGTGGAATTTAACACACATCCGCAGTTGGGCACGTCATTCCACCTGCCCATCGACGTACCCGTGGCCGTAACGTGATTGTAAGGTGATGGACAATTGAGAACACTCACACAGTTAATGCTAAACAGAGGCAGGGAAATTACACCAGCACGTGCAGGTGACCAGATTCAGCGATACAGTATTGGGATATCTGGCGATTGTCTGGCCCCAAATTATCGGGAAGGGAGTTTTTATACATTATTTAATACAAAAAACGGAGCATGGACCGCACTTCCAAAAAATCATACATTTGGTCTAATGCCTCTCAGCAAAAATATACACTACTGTTCAAAAGTTTGGGGTCATTTAGAAATGTCATTATTTTTGAAAAAAAAGCACATTTTTTTTCAATGAAGCCAACATTAAATGAATCAGAAATACACTCTATACATTGTTAATGTGATAAATGACTATTCTAGCTGCAAAACGTCTTGTTTTTATTGCAATATCTACATAGGTGTATAGAGGCCCATTTCCAACAACACCACTCCAGTTTTTTAATGGTACATTGTGTTTGCTAACTGCGTAAGAAGGCTAATGGATGTTTAGAAAACCCTAGAAAACCCTTGCACAAGTATGTTAGCCCAGCTGAAAACGGTTTGGCTGATTTGAGAAGCTATAAAATTGACCTTCCTTTGCGCTAGTTGAGAATCTGGAGCATTACATTTGTTTGTTCTATGAAACTCTCAAAATGGCCAGAAAAAGAGAACTTTCATGTGAAACTCGACAGTTTATTCTTGTTTTTAGAAATGAAGGCTATTCCATGCGAGAAATTGCCAAGAAACTGAAGATTTCCTACAACGGTGTGTACTACTCCCTTCAGAGGAGAGCACAAACAGGCTCTAACCAGAGTAGAAAGAGAAGTGGGAGGCCCCGCTGCACAACTGAGCAACAAGACAAGTACATTAGAGTCTCTAGTTTGAGAAATCGACGCCTCACAGCTCTTCAACTGACAGCTTCATTAAATAGTACACGCAAAACGCCAGTGTCAACATCTACAGTGACGACGCTACTTCGGGATGCTGACTTTCAGGGCAAAGTGGCAAAGAAAAATCCATATCTGAGACTGGTTAATAAAAGGAAAGGATTAATATGGGCAAAAGAACACAGACATTGGACAGAGGAAGATTGGAAAAAAGTTTTAGGGACAGAAGAATCAAAGTTTGAGGTGTTTAGATCACACAGAAGAACATTTATGAGACGCAGAACAACTGAAAAGATGCTGGAAGAGTGCCTGACGCCATCTGTCAAGCATGGTGGAGGTAATGTGATGGTCTGGGGTTGCTTTGGTGCCGGTAAAGTGGAAGATTTGTACAAGGTAAATGGGATTTTGAATAAGGAAGGCTATCACTCCATTTTGCAACGCCATGTCATACCCTGTGGACAGCGCTTGATTGGAGCCAATTTCATCCTACAACAGGACAATGACCCAAAGCACACCTCCAAATTATGCATGGACTATTTAGGGAAGAAGCAGGCAGCTGGTATTCTATCTGTAATGGAGTGGCCAGCGCAGTCAACCAGATCTCAACCCCATTGAGCCGTTGGGGGAGCAGCTTGACCGTATGGTACGCAAAAAGTGCCCATCAAGCCAATCCAACTTGTGGGAGGGGCTTCAGGAAGCATGGGGGGAAATTTCTCAAGATTACCTCAGCAAATTAACAGCTAGAATGCCAAGGGTCTGCAATGCTGTAATTGCTGCAAAGGGAGCATTCTTTGACGAAAGCAAAGTTTGAAGGAGAAAATTATTCTTTCTAATAAAAATCATAATCTTGCAATGTCTGGACTATATTTTCTAATCATTTTGCAACGCATTTGATAAAGTATGAGTTTTCATGGAAAACACAAAATTGTCTGGGTGACCCCAAACTTTTGAATGGTAGTGTACAGTCATGGCCAAAAGTTTTGAGAATGACACCAAAATGATATTTTCACATGATCTGCTGGCCTCTGGTTTTTATTAGTGTTTGTCTGATGTTTATATCACATACAGAAATATAATTGCAATCATATTATGAGTACCAATAGGTTATATTGACAGTTAGAATGAGTTAATGCAGCGAGTCAATATTTGCAGTGTTGCCCCTTCTTCTTCAAGACCTCTGTAATTCTCCCTGGCATGCTCTCAATCAACTTTTGGACCAAATCCTGACTGATAGCAGTCCATTCTTGCATAATCAATGCTTGCATTTTGCCAGAATTTGTTGGTTTTGGTTTGTCCACCCGTCTCTTGATGATTGACCACAAGTTCTCAATGGGATTAAGATCTGGGGAGTTTCCTGGCCATGGACCCAAAATCTCTATGTTTTGTTCCATGAGCCATTTAGTTATCACCTTTGCTTTATGGAAAGGTGCTCCATCATGCTGGAAAAGGAATTGTTGGGCGCCAAACTGCTCTTGGACGGTTGGGAGAAGTTGCTCTTGGAGGACATTCTGGTACCATTCTTTATTCATGGCTGTGTTTTTAGGCAAGACTGTGAGTGAGCCGATTCCCTTGGCTGAGAAGCAACCCCACACATGAATGGTTTCAGGATGCTTTACAGTTGGCATGAGACAAGACTGGTGGTAGCGCTCACCTCTTCTTTTCCGAATAAGCTGTTTTCCAGATGTCCCAAACAATCGAAA
This sequence comes from Phyllobates terribilis, assembly GCF_046119375.1. Classification (NCBI taxonomy): domain Eukaryota; kingdom Metazoa; phylum Chordata; class Amphibia; order Anura; family Dendrobatidae; genus Phyllobates; species Phyllobates terribilis. The sequence goes on along the minus strand of NW_027362763.1, from coordinate 730,155,812 downwards.
AGGGGATTCATCAGAGAAAATGACTTTGCCCCAGTCCTCAGCAGTCCACTCCCTGTACCTTTTGCAGAATATCAGTCGGTCCCTGATGTTTTTTCTGGAGAGAAGTGGCTTCTTTGCTGCCCTCCTTGAAACCAGCCCTTGCTCAAAGAGTCTCCGCCTCACAGTGCGTGCAGAAGCACTCACACCAGCCTGCTGCCATTCCTGAGCGAGCTCGGCACTGCTGGTAGTCCGATCCCGCAGCTGAAACAGTTTTAAGATACGGTCCTGGCGCTTGCTGGTCTTTCTTGGGCGCCCTGGAGCCTTTTTGACAACAATGGAAGCTCTCTCCTTGAAGTTCTTGATGATGCGATAGATTGTTGACTGAGGTGCAATCTTTGTAGCTGCGATACTCTTCCCTGTTAGGCCATTTTTGTGCAGTGCAATGATGGCTGCACGTGTTTCTTTAGAGATAACCATGGCTAACTGAAGAGAAACAATGATACCAAGAACCAGACTCCTTTTAAAGTGTCCAGTGATGTCATTCTTACTTAATCATGACTGATTGATCGCCAGCCCTGTCCTCATCAACACCCACACCTGTGTTAATGGATCAATCACTAAAACGATGTTAGCTGCTCCTTTTAAGGCAGGACTGCAATGATGTTGAAATGTGTTTTGGGGGTTAAAGTTAATTTTCTGGGCAAATATTGACTTTGCAAGTACAGTAATTGCTGTTAAGCTGATCACTCTTTGACATTCAGGAGTATATGCAAATTGCCATTACAAAAAATGAAGCAGTAAACTTTGGAAAAATTACTATTTGTCTCATTCTCAATACTTTTGGCCATGACTGTATATAACTGAACATGAGGTCCTTAGTTTAACATTCTGATCAGACTGTATGAAGCTCACTACCACGTCACGGTAAACCTCGTAGTGAGAGAGCTTGAGGACGGTGAGTAGAAATGCTCCTTTCATGAGGTGTTGGTGCAGTGTGTCTGCCATTGTTGCTGTGGTTTTGTGCTTGTGGGGTGGCGTGGCCTGGAGTCATGGAGACTCAGTCTTGCAGCATGGGTGCTGTGAGGCACCAGGGCGCCCGCCATGCTGATGCATTGCCGCCGTGGTTGTGGTTGGCGCTCGGTTCCACTCCTTTTAGGCAGGAAATGTTAGGACTCACTAAGAGACGCAGCTCCTTTTAGGCAGGAAATGTTAGGACTCACTAAATTTTTAAAAATATTAAAAAAATCACAAGTTCAAATCACCCCCTTTTGCCCCATTAAAAACAAAATAATTAAAAAAAATACACATATTTGGTATCGCTGTGTAAAAGTCTGATCTATTAAAATATAAAGTAAGTTTAATACGATTGGTAAACAGCGTAATGAGAAGAAAAATCATCAAAATGCCAAAATTAAGTTTTTTTGGCATGCACAACATTGCAATAAAAGGTGATCAAAACATTGCATCTACTCCAAAATCAGTAAAAATGTCTGCTCAAGGTGCAAAAAATAAACCCTCACGCAGCAATATATCCCGAAAATGTAAAGCGTTACGGGTCTTGGAAAATGATGACACAAGCAAAGTTTTTGTTTTGTTGGTTTTTTTTACAAATTTCCCAAAAAATTTTTTACGACTAACGATAAATTTTAAAAAAAGCTATGCATGTTTGGTATCTGCATAATTGTACAGACCTGGAGAATCATATTGCCAGGTCAGATTTACCATTAAGTAAATATTGTAAATAAAAAAAAAATTCAACGCACTTGAAATATTTTTCCCACTTTCCAGTGCATCACATGGTAAAATGAATGACGTCATTCAAAAATACAACTCGTCACGCAAAGAACAAGTCCTCATACGGCTATGGGGATAGAAAAATAAAAAAGTTATGGCTCTTGGAAGAATGGCAGGAAAAAACGAAAACGAAAAAATGGAAAAGCACCCAGGGGGTGAAGGGGTTAACATAAGAAATTTAATTTGTTCTTTTAAATTAGTCTTCTTAAATTTGCTCTCATTAAATTCTTAACAACTGCTGATGGTAAAATAAAATAAGTTATAACTCTTGGAAGAGGGGAAGGAAAAAATGCGTTAAAAGGAAAATCACCCAGATTTGAAGGGGATAATATTGACGCGGGTATAGGGGAAATAGCCAAAGTTGGGTTTTTTTGCAAACTGAATTTCTGTCCGGCGAGTATTAGAAACTGGGAGTAAAAAAAAAAAAGGAAAAGTGTTTACAAAGCCATTTACTGCTTAGCGAGTCCTGTCAGTGTTAATGTGACCCTTGCATTTTTCACGCTTTAGGAAACTTTTCAGAAATGGATTTGAAGAAATACAAAACTGTGCGTTCAACGGCACAAAGCTGGATCAATTGTAGGTATAATTATTTTACTCTGTAGAGACTGTGCGTGGAGGTTTAACTCTGTGTACGCTGCTCACTGATCTAATTTACTAATGTTGTTATTTACTGGACCAATGACACCAAGGATATGTGCACGACGACGTCTTTTTCAGGCAGGCGATCCCGCTGAGTTTTTCGAGAGGAAGATGTTTAAAAAAACACTGCTTTTTTTTTTTTTCCTGAAGCTTCTTTTTTAGCACCTTCAGGCTATGTTCACACTAGGCGTTTTTTCAGCATCTGTTTTATGCAAATTTTCAGCTGCGCTTTACAGTACATTACCAGCAAAGTCTATGAGATTTCAGAAATCTCATGCACACATATTGGTTTTTGTGTCCTCAGTATTTTGTACTTTGTATGGTTTTTTGCACAATAGAGCATGTCGCTTCCTTCAGCGTTTTTTCAGCGTTTTTCACCCATTGAAAGTAATGGGTGGTGAAAAAAACGCTGAAAAAACACTGCAAAAAATGCAGGTATCAGGTTTTGCAGCGCTTTTTGTGCCAAAACCCGATTAAATAAAATCTTTTTTTTTTTGCAATAAACTTTATCAGCATGCACAAGAGACAAATGTAGCGTGACAAAAACGCACCAAAACCTGCATTTTTTGTCGCAACTTCTTTCCTACCAAGAGATCAAGTGTTGCTGCAGAAAAAAAACGCCTACCTGAACATGTTTTTGACCACCAGTGTTTTTTTTGGGGGGGGGGTGGGGGTTGAGTGTTTTTCCAGTGTTTTCCAGATGGTTTTTAATTCAGCAAAGAAGAAACTGCTAGTGATTTTTCAATCAAAACTGCTGGAAAAAACGATTAAAAATGTCAAGGTATCTTTTGTGCCTTCCCATTGACTTGTATTGTAAAATATAGCGCGGCTTCAGAGCAGAAGACACCTGATAAATTGTCCCCGCTCACTTCTTTTAGCTGCTTGGAGTCTTTGGAGAGCTGAAGTGGTTAAAAGACACTCAAAAGACTGAACATATGAACAGCGAGGCATTTTTACATAAATAAAGCAAATGTTGATTCTTTTAAGCACTTTTTGGGCTTTTTATCAGGCGGGCTTGATGAGGAGATGGGCTGAAGTCAGACACTCCTGATTCATGAAGAAGCATACCCCTCTTGATAAATCAGGAGCATAGGACGAGTGCTGTGCACCACCATGTTTGCCTCGTCACAAATCTTACTTAAACCCCTATTAGAGTAAGATCTGTGGCATAGTAAATGCCACCACTCGTCATGAATTTGCACATCTTGGATTCACTCCTGGCTTTAAAGGAAACCTGCCAGCTGGTTTTTAGACCCCAAAGTAACGTCCTCACAGTAAAGTACCTGTAATGCTGATTATTTCCATACCTTTATATTATAAGTCTGTTTCTTCGTTATCTCATGATCCATATGCAAATTCTCATGCAAATAAACTCATAATTTAAGGGGGGTTGGCTAGCACTTACAGCTCTCTGGTTACTCTTCCTCTTTCACTTTCCGACACCGGCCTTCTGTCAGTGATTGACAGGTCACTCTTCTCTGTTATCTGCTCTCTCGGCCAACATCTTTCACAGGTGCTGTCATTCCCAACAACGGCATGATGATGTTACGAGAACCAGACTATCCATCTGTGCATGGGCCACAACAGGAATCTGAACAACATCTCAGGCAGGAGAGCAACTCACAGAGATTGACATCTCGGGCATGCGCCATCATTCCTGGGGCGGCGCATGTGCATATGGATAGTCCGGTTCTCACAATGTCAGCCCAAATTATCCCGCCCCAGGAAATGACGTCTGCATTATTCTCATTTGCATAAGAATTTGCGGATGGATTACGAGACAATGGACACATGGACTTATAATATAAAGGTATGGAAGTAGCTTTGTCTGTTATATCCTGCATTTGGCTCAATTTATAATTATCTGATAAAGAAAGATGAGTAGAGGCCTTTCCCATCTGCTTCACACCTGAATGCATTTGCTAGCATATATATTGTGAGTAGTGTTGAGCCACCCCCATAGTGTTCGGGTTCAGTTCGGTTCGTCGAACACCGGGATGTTCGAGGAACTGTTCGTCGAACTGTTCGTCGAACACCTTAGAACACCGTCGAACACCGTTAAAACCAATGGCAGGCAAACAAAAACACATAGAAACACATAGAAAACACCTTCAAAGGTGTCCAAAAGCTGACAAACTGCTCAGAAGACGCTTTCTTTAAAAAAGCCGGCCGGCAATTCAGCAGCGGCATACACCGGTACCCGACAATTTAGACAAGAAGGAATAGAGCCTCACACATAGATTAGATAGATAGATAGATAGAAACATGTCAGTCACATATATATGAAGTACAGTGACAGTGTTGCTTACTGTACTTGTCATTTAGTGTAAAGGATTTATTAAAAAATATAATAGTGTTTTCATGCACTGTCTCTTTAAAAAAGCCGGCCGGCAATTCAGCAACTGTACCCGACAATTTATAACAGACAGAATAGAGCTTCACACATAGATTAGATAGATAGAAACATGTCAGTCACATATATATGAAGTACAGTGACAATGTTGCTTACTGTACTTGTCATTTAGTGTAAAGGATTTATTAAAAAAAATAATAGTGTTTTCATGCACCGTCTCTTTAAGAAAGCCGGCCGGCAATTCAGCATCTGTACCCGACAATTTATAACAGACAGAATAGAGCTTCACACATAGATTAGATAGATAGAAACATGTCAGTCACATATATATGAAGTACAGTGATAGTGTTGGTTGACGCGCCCCCTGGGCCAGTGCTGTTTGGGGATTACCCGGAGCCGGATCAGATGGGGGTTGTAGTCTCCGAGTGGCGGCGACCCGGTCCGTGCCCAGGGTGTCAAACTCAGTGTGTGGCAGTCTTTACAGATGTTATTAGTTGTTCTTAGTGTCGACTACGCCACCCGTTGATTTGCGGTCAAAAGGCCGCCGCTGCAGCAGGGTCCGCTGAGGCTGGTGGTATATGTGCAGCTGTGGTAGTATAACCCCCAACGGGAGGGGTATAGCCTCAGGGGGTCAGGTGTAGAGGATGGTGGTAGTGGTGGTGCAGTGTGGATGGTAAGAAGACTCAGAGTCGGGCTGTGCAGTTCAGGGTTTTTACTTACTGCTGTTCTGTTGGTCACTCTGGCCTTGAGTGACCGCCCGAGCCGTGCTGCGTCCACCAGGTCCTGGACTCGGCCAACCCCCAAGCAATTCTGGAGCGTGGTCCTGAGCTCCCTTTCTGACTGTCCTCTCTACTGGCCGTTCCCACCAGGGGTCCACTTATGTCCGGCTCCCTCAGGTCTCCTGTTGGGTGAACCTTCTTTGGCTTCTCTGACCCTATGCTCGGTGTGCCTTCTTAGTGGACTTGGTGAGGGGCTGCTCCACATGTAATGTCGCAGCCTCCTGTTCTTAGTTGAGGGTAGTTTCTCTCCTCCACTAATTTGGGATCCGGTTCCCTTGCGTGCCAACCCTTCACCCTTCTGGTTGTATACTGGGTTCTTGGGGTTCCTTCTTCTCCCCCTCTGGGTCCTTCTCTTCTCCTCTCTCTCTTCTCTCTGCAGGCGCTCCTGGACCTCTCTCAGGACTGACTGACCCTCTACAGAAGACTGACCCTGATCTAAGATGGTGCCCACCTTATATACTCCCTCTATGTGTGAGCTCAGGTGACCAGCACCCAATGAGCTCCTAGCCTTACCCAAACTGCTCCCCCTATCTGCCCCTACACTACTGGGATGTTTCCTGAGTGAACCCGAGTTTCCTGAGTGAACCCCATGAGGTCTCCTCCGGTGGGGTCCCACTCGAACTGCGCTTCTTCCAGCGGGAGCGGGGTCCTCTTAACGGGCTTCGGAGCCGGAATCAGGGGCTCGCACAGGGGCCTTGCTTTTTGGAGTTCCAGTTGGTAGTACTCCGGTGGCCATCTAAAGGGCTGCCCATCCGGGCACGTATGCTGGGCAAATAGGTCTTCACCCAGGTGTGGCGCTGTGGATGTTGAGGGCGCGGTGGTGGTAGCGGCGCCCGGGTTCGCCAGGCCTTGCGACCAGGCCTGGGGTACCCTGAACGTAAAGGGCACCGTGAAGACGGCGGCGCCCGGGGTTACTTGGCCCAGCGACCAGGCCGGTGGCTCAGTGGAGGTAGAGGGCGCTGTTGGTACTGCGGCGCCCGGGGGTACTAGACCTTGCGACCAGGCCGGTGGTGTTTCCTGCTTTGCCGCGCTCAGGGTTGAGGCGCGTGACGTCACAGGGGTCGCGGCCGCGGCTTCTGCTTGAGGCCTTGTCTGGAGCGGTGACGATGCAGCGACGGGCACGGCAGGGGGAATTTCGGGCTCTGCGACGGGGAGCTGGGGTAGGCACGCGGTTTCTCGGCTCGGGGTAGTGAAGTCCCCTTTACCTGCCTCCATCTGTTCAGCTCCCTCTTCGGCGCCGTCTCCGGCCTTCACTCCTCCTGCACCATCCTCAGAGGCGGTCTGTCTCCTCGTCTCGGGTGGCGTGCTTCGCTGGCGGGTTCTTGCCTGCAGGGCCATCTCTCGGCTCCACTCCGTCAGCGTCTCTCGCTGCACCTGGGCCATCCTCCATGCGAGGCGCTCCAGCGCGGTCTGCGCACACTCCCGGTCTCGGGGGAGCTGTGCCAGGATCTCCACTAAGCCTAGTGGGGTTGTTGCTTGCAGCAGGCTCCTGACCACAGGGTCGGTGCTGCCTGACTCTCCTTCCATCTCCGGGTACGACTTCTCCGGAGTCCTCTCCAGACTTCTTGTCTCCGGGTGCGCTCTCTCCAGACTCCTCCAGGCTGCACCCATCTTCGCTCTCTTGTTCTGTCTCCGCCCACATTGAAGGTGGTCCCGGGGCAACTTTGTGATTGTCAGTTCCAGGGGCAGTTCTCTCACGCTGATGGACATTTCTAGCATCACAGTCTCCGTTGGTGGGGGCGGTTTCCGCTTTTGGCGCCATTCCTTGACCTGGCCCACGATGGGAGGTGACCTCTTGCCACCCTCTGGCACGCCCATAAAGGCGTCTGCTCTTCCAAGGCGGGAAATCTTCTGGAAATGGCGGGAATCGTCTCCCAGTGGCGGGAAACTCCGTGGATGGCGGGAAAAAGCTGCAGATGGCGGGCAACCGGCGGGAAACGATCCGTGATGGCGTCCCATGGCGGGGACCCTCTGGAACCGGCGGGAGACTTCTTCTTGAGGTAAATTTGAACTTTTCTTCAGGCACGCAGTACCCGGTGGTTGCGGGCACGAGATCCTGCCGACTACGCCAAAGTCGACGCGCCCCCTGGGCCAGTGCTGTTTGGGGATTACCCGGAGCCGGATCAGATGGGGGTTGTAGTCTCCGAGTGGCGGCGACCCGGTCCGTGCCCAGGGTGTCAAACTCAGTGTGTGGCAGTCTTTACAGATGTTATTAGTTGTTCTTAGTGTCGACTACGCCACCCGTTGATTTGCGGTCAAAAGGCCGCCGCTGCAGCAGGGTCCGCTGAGGCTGGTGGTATATGTGCAGCTGTGGTAGTATAACCCCCAACGGGAGGGGTATAGCCTCAGGGGGTCAGGTGTAGAGGATGGTGGTAGTGGTGGTGCAGTGTGGATGGTAAGAAGACTCAGAGTCGGGCTGTGCAGTTCAGGGTTTTTACTTACTGCTGTTCTGTTGGTCACTCTGGCCTTGAGTGACCGCCCGAGCCGTGCTGCGTCCACCAGGTCCTGGACTCGGCCAACCCCCAAGCAATTCTGGAGCGTGGTCCTGAGCTCCCTTTCTGACTGTCCTCTCTACTGGCCGTTCCCACCAGGGGTCCACTTATGTCCGGCTCCCTCGGGTCTCCTGTTGGGTGAACCTTCTTTGGCTTCCCTGACCCTATGCTCGGTGTGCCTTCTTAGTGGACTTGGTGAGGGGCTGCTCCACATGTAATGTCGCAGCCTCCGGTTCTTAGTTGAGGGTAGTTTCTCTCCTCCACTAATTTGGGATCTGGTTCCCTTGCGTGCCAACCCTTCACCCTTATGGTTGTATACTGGGTTCTTGGGGTTCCTTCTTCTCCCCCTCTGGGTCCTTCTCTTCTCCTCTCTCTCTTCTCTCTGCAGGCGCTCCTGGACCTCTCTCAGGACTGACTGACCCTCTACAGAAGACTGACCCCGATCTAAGATGGTGCCCACCTGATATACTCCCTCTATGTGTGAGCTCAGGTGACCAGCACCCAATGAGCTCCTAGCCTTACCCAAACTGCTCCCCCTATCTGCCCCTACACTACTGGGATGTTCCACCCCCCTCCCACTCCAGCCAGGGACAGACACTGTCGTACCTGCACATATACTGGTGGGAGCACCGTCGGTCTGTCCCCCGGAAATGGGATGTATGTAGTGTATGCAGCTATCTGAGCTCAGTCCCACACTCCATCCTTACCCGGGAGTGGAATACCACACCTCAGGCTTGAGGTGTAATACCCCTGTAGCAGCCGAGTCCTCAGGGTGCTACATGGTTACTGTACTTGTCATTTAGTATTAAAATAAAGGATTTATTATTAAAAAAAATTGGCATGGGGTTCCCCTTAATTTTAGTCTCTAGCGGAGGTTAAGCAGACAGCTGGGGCAGATGTTTGAAGCCTGGGAAGGGGGTAATACCCACGGAGCTTCCCAGGCTACTAATATCAGCCCCCAGCTGAATACATAGCCTTTACTAGCTATTAAAATGGGGGACCCCCCAAAAAAATGACGTGGGGTCCCCCCTAATTTAATAGCTAGCAAAGGCTAGGCAGACAGCTGGGGGCTGATATTAATAGCCCAGGAAGGGTGCCATGAATATTGGCCCCCTCCCAGGCTAGAAACACCAGCCATCAGCCGCCCCAGAAATGGCGCATTCATAGGATGCGCCAATTCTGGCACTTAGCCTCGCTCTTCCACGCTGCCCTGTAGCGGTGGCAGGGGGTAATAGGGCTGGGGTTGATGTCAGCTTATAATGCCAGCTGACATCAAGCCCAGGTTAGTAATGGAGAGGCGTCTATAAGACACCCCCATTACTAACCCCATAGTCAAAGTTAAAAGAAAACACAAACACCCAGAATAAAGTCCTTTAATTGAAATAAACACACAATCCTTTATTGTTCTAAATTAAACCATACTTACCGTCACGCCCATTCCAGCTGAAGCCAACGATCTCCTGCAATAAAAGAAAAATAATAAAGCAACATCATCCTTACCTTTCCATGGTTCCCACGACAGCTTCAGCTCTGCTACATCGAGATGACAGGCTGGACCGCAGCAGAACGCTGCCATCCAGCCTGTCATCCCGCAGACACTGAGAAGCGCAGGCTTGCTTGCGCTCTGCAGTGTCTGGCTGTGACGGCATAAAGATGAGACGAGTTCATGTCCAATGAACTCGGCGCACCTCATGCACGTCACTGACAGCGTGGGAAAATTCTCATGCTGAAGCGCTGAGTGCAGGAGAATTCTCCCACGCTGTCAGTGACGTGCATAAGGTGAGCTCATGTCCAATGAACTCAGCTCACCTCCTGCACGTCACTGACAGCGTGGGAGAATTCTCCTGCACTCAGCGCTTCAGTGTGAGAATTCTCCTACGCTGAAGCGCTGAGTGCAGGAGAATTTTCCCACGCTGTCAGTGACGTGCATGAGGTGAGCCGAGTTCATTGGACATTAACTCGGCTCATCTGGATGCCCTCACAGATAGACACTGTGGAGCGCAAGCAAGCCTGCGCTTCTCAGTGTCTGCGGGATGACAGGCTGGATGGCAGCGTTCTGCTGCGGTCCAGCCTGTCATCTCGATGTAGCAGAGCTGGAGCTGTCCTGGGAACCATGGAAAGGTAAGGATGATGTTGCTTTATTATTTTTCTTTTATTTCAGGAGATCGTTGGCTTCAGCTGGAATGGGTGTGATGGTAAGTATGGTTTAATTTAGAACAATAAAGAATTGTGTGTTTATTTCAATTAAAGGACTTTTTTCTGGGTGTTGTGTTTTTTTTAAATACTTTACTAGAAATTCATGGTGGTCATGTCTAATATTGGCGTGACCCCATGAATTTTGGGCTTAGGGCCAGCTGATAATGCCAAGCTGGCCCTAACCCCTTTATTACCCAGTGAGCCACCGCATCAGGGCCGTGGATGAGTTGGGTACAGCGCCAGAAGATGGCGCTTCTATGAACGCGCCATTTTCCGGGGTGGCTGCGGACTGCAATTTGCAGCGGGGGTGGCCCAGAAAGCTTGGGCCTCCCTGCGCTGCGGATTCCAGCCCCCAGCTGCATAGTTGTACCTGGCTGGACACAAAAACAGGGCGAAGCCCCACGTCAATTTTCTTTAAATTATTTCATGAAATAATTAAGAAAAAAAGGGCTTCCCTATATTGTTGTGTCCGGCCAGGTACAAATAGGCAGCTGGTGGTTGGGGGCAGCCCGTTCCTGCCTGCTGCACCTGACTGGACACAAATATAGTGCGAAGCCCCACGTCAATTTTTTTTTAATTATTTCATGAATTTCCTGAAATAATTTAAAAAAATTGAAGTGGGGCTTCGCACTATATTTGTGTCCAGCCAGGTACAGCAGGCAGGAATGGGCTGCCCCCAACCACCAGCTGCCTATTTGTACCTGGCCGGACACAACAATATAGGGAAGGCCTTTTTTTCTTAATTATTTCATGAATTTCATGAAATAATTAAAAAAATTTGAAGTGGGGCTTCGCACTATATTTGTGTCCAGCCAGGTACAGCAGGCAGGAACGGGCTGCCCCCAACCACCAGCTGACTATTTGTACCTGGCCGGACACAACAATATAGGGAAGGCCTTTTTTTCTTAATTATTTCATGAATTTCATGAAATAATTAAAAAAAAAATACGTGGGGCTTCGCCCTATTTTTGTGTCCAGCCAGGTACAACTAGGCAGCTGGGGGCTGGAATCTGCAGCGCAGGGAGGCCCAAGCTTTCTGGGCCCCCCCCCGCTGCAAATTGCAGTCCGCAGCCACCCCGGAAAATGGCGCGTTCATAGAAGCGCCATCTTCTGGCGCTGTACCCAACTCATCCAGGGCCCTGGTGCGGTGGCTCACTGGGTAATAAAGGGGTTAGGGCCAGCTTGGTATTATCAGCTGGCCCCAAGCCCAAAATTCATGGGGTCACGCCAGTATTAGACATGACCGCCATGAATTTCTAGTAAAGTATTTAAAAAAACACAACACCCAGAATAAAGTCCTTTAATTGAAATAAACACACAATTCTTTATTGTTCTAAATTAAACCATACTTACCGTCACGCCCATTCCAGCTGAAGCCAACGATCTCCTGCAATAAAAGAAAAATAATAAAGCAACCTCATCCTTACCTTTCCATGGTTCCCACGACAGCTTCAGCTCTGCTACATCGAGATGACAGGCTGGACCGCAGCAGAACGCCGCCATCCAGCCTATCATCCCGCAGACACTGAGAAGAGCAGGCTTGCTAGCGCTCCACATTGTCTCTCTGTGACGGCATAAAGATGAGCCGAGGTCATGTCCAATGAACTCGGCTCACCTCATGCACGTCACTGACAGCGTGGGAAAATTCTCACGCTGAAGTGCTAAGTGCAGGAGAATTCTCCCACGCTGTCAGTGACGTGCATGAGGTGAGCTCATGTCCAATGAACTCAGCTCACCTCATGCACGTCACTGACAGCGTGGGAAAATTCTCCTGCACTCAGCGCTTCAGCGTGAGAATTCTCCCACGCTGTCAGTGACGTGCATGAGGTGAGCCGAGTTCATTGGACATGACCTCGGCTCATCTTTATGCCGTCACAGAGAGACAATGTGGAGCGCAAGCAAGCCTGCTCTTCTCAGTGTCTGCGGGATGACAGGCTGGATGGCGGCGTTCTGCTGCGGTCCAGCCTGTCATCTCGATGTAGCAGAGCTGAAGCTGTCGTGGGAACCATGGAAAGGTAAGGATGAGGTTGCTTTATTATTTTTCTTTTATTACAGGAGATCGTTGGCTTCAGCTGGAATGGGCGTGACGGTAAGTATGGTTTAATTTAGAACAATAAAGAATTGTGTCTTTATTTCAATTAAAGGACTTTATTCTGGGTGTTTGTGTTTTTTTTAACTTTGACTATGGGGTTAGTAATGGGGGTGTCTTATAGACGCCTCTCCATTACTAACCTGGGCTTGATGTCAGCTGGCATTATAAGCTGACATCAACCCCAGCCCTATTACCCCCTGCCACCGCACCAGGGCAGCGTGGAAGAGCGAGGCTAAGTGCCAGAATTGGCGCATCCTATGAATGCGCCATTTCTGGGGCGGCTGACGGCTGGTGTTTCTAGCCTGGGAGGGGGCCAATATTCATGGCTCTCTTCCTGGGCTATTAATATCAGCCCCCAGCTGTCTGCCTAGCCTTTGCTAGCTATTAAATTAGGGGGGACCCCATGTCATTTTTTGGGGGGGGTCCCCCATTTTAATAGCTAGTAAAGGCTATGTATTCAGCTGGGGGCTGATATTAGTAGCCTGGGAAGCTCCGTGGGTATTACCCCCTTCCCAGGCTTCAAACATCTGCCCCAGCTGTCTGCTTAACCTCCGCTAGAGCCTAAAATTAAGGGGAACCCCACGCCAATTTTTTTAATAATAAATCCTTTATTTTAATACTAAATGACAAGTACAGTAACCAACACTATCACTGTACTTCATATATATGTGACTGACATGTTTCTATCTATCTAATCTATGTGTGATGCTCTATTCTGTCTGTTATAAATTGTCGGGTACAGATGCTGAATTGCCGGCCGGCTTCTTTAAAGAGACGGTGCACGAAAACACTATTATTTTTTTTAATAAATCCTTTACACTAAATGACAAGTACAGTAAGCAACACTGTCACTGTACTTCATATATATGTGACTGACCTGTTTCTATCTATCTAATCTATGTGTGATGCTCTATTCTGTCTGTTATAAATTGTCGGGTACAGATGCTGAATTGCCGGCCGGCTTTCTTAAAGAGACGGTGCATGAAAACACTATTATTTTTTTTAATAAATCCTTTACACTAAATGACAAGTACAGTAAGCAACACTGTCACTGTACTTCATATATATGTGACTGACATGTTTCTATCTATCTAATCTATGTGTGATGCTCTATTCCTTCTATTCTAAATTCTCGGGTACAGATGCTGAATTGCCGGCCGGCTTTTTTAAAGAGACGGTGCATGAAAACACTATTATTTTTTTTGATAAATCCTTTACGCTAAATGACAAGTACAGTAAGCAGCACTTTCACTGTACTTCGTATATATGTGGCTGACATGTTTATATCTATCTAATCTATGTGTGATGCTCTATTCTTTCGGTTCTAAATTGTCGGGTACCGGTGTATGCCGCTGCTGAATTGCCTGCTTTTCATGTTTCACTGTTGGCACTGTTCCCATTGATTTGGGCAATCACTGTAATGCCACAACCACCATGGCTGTGGCATTACAGTGAGTGGCAGACAATCCCTGCATGATTGGTGCTCTAAATAGCGCCAGACATGCAGGACACGCTTTTGGTGCACGAACAGTTATCGAACATAACCTCGAACAGCCGAATTTTTTGCAAATCGTTGGGGTTCGTCGAACAACTCGAACACCGCCCAAAACAGCTCGAATTTGAGATTGGCGAACAGTTCTAGTCGAACAACGCTCATCTCTGATTGTGAGTAGTGAGTCTGCTGACATAGTCTGCGCAGTGTATCATGCAAGTGTATCAGACAAATGTGATGCATGAACTTGACCTGAATTGAACCTGAATGGAACTGACGGTAACTGGATACACAGACAAAGTAAACAATGTTTCTGTTTGTTTTCACTCTCTCTCCTATAGTCCTCCACTTTCTACTAACCCCTCTAATCCCTACACCCAGCAAGGAACTGGTCATCTCTCCCTCCATCCTCCCCATCCATCCCACCTCCTCCTCAGAACTATTTCTCAACATTCAATCCTGTGTCTCCAAAAACAGACAGCCACCTCATGCACTCTCCTGCTCCCACCTGCTAACACTTTCCTTGCTCCTCCTCACTCCCGGCGATATCTCTCCAAATACTTGAACTCCCCATTACGTCCCCATAGTCACTTCCACCTCCTATCCGCAAACTATCACAAACTCTCACAACCTTTCTAACCTTATACCCATCCACCCAGCCCTTGCTTCCCAAGTACCACTAACAGGAGCTCTATGGAACGCTCGCTCGGTCTGCAACAAACTTTCCTACATCCATGATTTTTTCATTACTAACAAACTTTTCTTCCACAGCATTACTGAAACCTGGCTCACCCTCTCTGACACAGCCTCTCCAGCTACACTTTCGTACGGTGGATTCCACCTTTTCCACACACCCCTGCCCTAGCAGCAAGCATGGTGGAGGAGTAGGTTTTCTCCTGTCAGATAACTGCTCCTTCACCCAAATCCCACTACCATCCTCCGTTACTCTCCCCTCTTTTGAGGTGCACTGTGTGCGCATCTACTCCCCCTCCAACCTCTACCTGGCTGTCATTTACCACCCCCCAGGGCCAGCCACCACTTTCTTCGACCACTTTACCACCTGGCTACTTCACTTCCTTACTGCTGACATCCTCACTATCATCATGAGCAACTTCAACATCCCCATTGACACGTCCCGCTTAGCTGTCTCTAAGCATCTATCTGTCACTTCCTCCTTCGGCCTTGCTCAATGGTCTTCTGCACCCACTCACAATGAGGGCCCCACATTGGACCTCATCTTCACCCACCTCTCTTCCCTATCTAACCTCTCTAACTCACCTCTCCCTCTTTCTGACCACAACTTACTTACATTCTCTGCCCTCTCCTCTCCAGGTCCACAATCCCCACTCCACAAACTTGCACACCCTCGCAGAAATCTCATACACCTCGACCTACACTCACTCTCTGAATCTCTTCTCCCTCTTACAGACATAAATTCCTTACACAATGCAGATGTTGCTTCCGCTTTATATAACACCACAACAGCTGCAGCTCTCAATTCAGTCGCTCCTCTCACACATACCAAAGCTCGCACAATCAGCAGGCAACCCTGGCACACCAACCTGACTAAAGAACTGAGACAGGCTTCCAGGGTTGCGGAGCAGAGATGGAAAAGGTCCCACTCTAATCAGCACTTCATCGCAGTCAAACAATCCCTCACTACTTTCAAGACCACCCTCACTGCAGCAAAACAAACCTACTTCTCATCTTTCATATCCTCCCTGTCTCACAACTCAAAACAGTTATTCCATACTTTCAATTCTCTCCTACATCCCCCAGCGCCTCCTCCCTCTCCTAACATCTCAGCCGTAAACTTTGCCTGATTCTTCAAGCAGAAGATTGACACCTTCAGACAAAGCTTTTGCCTAAAGTCCCCACAGCCCCCCCTCATATCTAATCAACCCTCCTCCACCAAATCCAGCTTCTCCACCATTATGGAAGATCAACTTTCCTCTTTACTCTCCAAATCACATCTCACCACCTGTGAACTTGACCCAATCCCATCCCACCTCATCCCTAACCTTACCACAGTCTTCATCCCAACCCTAACCCACCTTTTCAACCTGTCACTAACAACTGATGTCTTCCCCTCATCCCCATCCCTTGTAGATTGTAAGCTCACAAGGGCAGGGTCCACTTCCCTCTGTATCAGTCTATCATTGTTAGTTTGTTTACTGTAAGTGATATCTGTATTTGGCATGTAACCCCTTCTTATGTACAGCACCATGGAATCAATGGCACTATATAAATAAATAATAATAATAATTCTTCAAACATGCCTCGATCACACCCATCTTCAAAAAGCCCTCCCTTGACCCATCCTCTCTGACTATAGCCATATCACTTCTCCCCTATGCCTCAAAACTATCATCATCATTACAGGTACTTTACTGTAAAAACGTTACTTTGGGATCTAAAAACTTGCTGAGAGGTTTCCTTTTAAAGAGTAACTAAACTTTCAAACTATCTATCCTTTGCGTCAGCATGACAATGGGTAACAATGGCAGCCAACAGTCTACTAAAAGCCCTTTTCCCGTGATCTTGACGCTCATAAGAAGCTCAGTCCTATAGTCGGTATTCATATCATATAGTTATTTTTACAATATACTGTAATACTAAAGCATAAGTGTATAGTGTATGGCTATGTGCACACGATGCAGAAATGCTCAGGATTTTTTCCTGAGCGTTTCTGCATCTCCCTGGCAGAAAAAAACGCATGCGGATTATACATGCGTTTTCCTGCCAGGGACATGCGGAAATGAAGCGGTTACCCACTGACATTTCCGTATGCGGATTGACAAGCGCTTTCCAAGCGATTAGCATCACTTGGAAAGTGCTTGAGACAACTAGGTCACACTATATAAATCCATGCAAACAGCATGGATTTATATAGTGTGACCCGAGAGAGTGGTAAAAATAAAAAAATAAATGTATACTTACCCTCCGATGGCCCCCGGTGTCCTGCTCACTCCGTTCTCCCTTGCCGGCAGTGGTGAATTGAAAGCGGCACGTGACCCTCCACATGACTCTGACGTCAGCGCAGGTCCTTCAACTCACTGCAAAGTGCCGGGAACGAAGCAGGAGCGGTGCGCGGGCCGACAGAAGGTAAGTATACATTTATTTTTTATTTTATTCTTGTTTTTACAGCTTTTTTATGGTACCTGGGTGTGGAGGAGAGTCTCATCTTCTCCACACTCGGGTACCATCCGCACATTAGAACGCGCCAATAACGCAAGTACAAATGCAGTCTTGCGGTATTGGCGCATTCTAATGCAAGTCAATGGCAGCGAAAACGCCGCGTTTCCGCAAAATTAATGGACATGCTGCGGATTTTTGAGCGCAGCATAAACGCTACGGAAAAATCCGCAGCATGGGCACAGCACATGCGGATTATCATTGGGGAACATTGCTGCCCTTCTACCATGCGTTTTTAATGCGTTTCCGCACCGTTTCCGCAGCTGCAAAAACGCTGCGGAAACGCATTAAAAACGCATCGTGTGCACACAGCCTATAAGTGATCACAGTTTTAATTTCCCTAGGGGGGGTTAAAAAAATATGTGAAAATTAGTAAACATTTCCCCAAAAAATATTAAAAAAGCATAAAAGTTTAAATTACCCACTTTCACCCCGTTACTGATTTTTTTAACACAGTAAAATGAAGAAAAAAATAAAAAAAACACTAAAAGTTTGGTATTGCCATAATCAAACTCACTTGTAGAATCAAGGTCATTTTTAACATTGAACACCATAAATGTGAAACCCACAAAACAATTGCAGAACTGGGTTAGTTTTTTTCACCATTTCACCCTTCTTTGAATTTTTTTTCCAGCTTTATAGTATATTGTATGGTAAAAACACTACTCATCCTGCAAAAAAAACCTCATGTAGCAAAAAAAAAAAAAAGGAAGTTGGAATATAAGGAGAGAAAAACAAAAGCATAAAAATGAAAAATGATTGTGTGATGTAGGGCCAGAGACCCTGATTCCAGCAATGTCTCATTTACTGGGTTCTTGCTGCAGTATTGAAAAAATCTTAGTTTTATCTGGTGCAGATCTGAATGCTGAGCTGAGTATAACCTGCCCCTACCACTGACTGGCAGCTTTCTATGTACACTTTGCATAGGCAAAACACTGCCAGATCATTGCATAAGCAAAACACTGCCAATCAGTGTTGGGGATGTGGTTGGACTACCTGGCAGCAGGTTACTAGTACTCTAGTGATAATCTCCTGCTGATAAAATATGTTATTTTCTTAAAACTACAGCAAGCAGCCCAGTAAGTAACATATCGCAGGAATCAGGGTCTCTGTCTCTACATTATTATGCTCTCTACAGTGCTGACAGATTCCCTTTAAGATAATAAGGGGACCCTTTATTAACTATGTCCAGTTTCAAGCCATGCCGTGTGCAGTAGTTTTGGATAAATCATGTAACAACCCAGGCGAAGTCACTTCACTCTAGGCACAATATTAGTATGCAGGATCTCATGACTATTAAAATTGAATTTCTATGGAGAAATGTAGTGTAATTAATATCTGTTGCATGCAGGTTCCTTAATGACAACAAAAATCTACAACGTTTCCATAATGATGCCTTAAAGGGAGCCACTGGACCAAATCTTTTGTAAGTACAATAGTCATTTAGTTTCTTCATTTCAGACATGTATTAATAATTCTAAAAAAAAATCATTTCTTCAATTAATACACTCCAAGAAAGTGAAATCAATTCAGCCGAGCACAGTACAGTTTATTAGTTTCTAGTCAGTAATTTAGTAATGTATGAGCATAATGAGCATCAATTAATAGGAGTTTTTCTATTCATTTTAAACTGAAAAGGTAGCAATAACGATTGTAAACCGTTAAAGGTTATTAAAAATTATTTCATTTGGAAGGAAATTTCTGGTTGTATTTTCTTAACACATACCTTTCCTTTTACACAAAACCTGTAGAAAAGTATGGCCCTCTTGCTTTTCATCATCATTCTGCCAGCACTATAGGTATAGCTATCCTTCCCCATCTTTCCCTGCATGTTCCGTGCACTCCATTTTCCAATGGCTTGCCTGGCCTGAAGTGAAAGCAGAGTGCAAAACCTCACTCTCACTTCTTGGATTGTTTTTTCAGAGCAAATATTGATGTAAAATACTGATATTGTGAGCATAGCTTAATGCTGATGCTCTGGAACTCCTGGTGCACTCTACTGGTATTGCATACTCAATCCTGTCTAGGCCCGTTACCTTCCGGAGTTATAAACTCTAGGCCTTACTACTAAGTGTCCTCTCCAGGAGCCTTCTCTGGAGAATCACTTTTCCTCATTTCTGCTTCAGATCACGCTATCTCTCCTGGTCTCCTCTCCCTTTAAGGACACCCAAGAATCCTTTTTCTATGCACTCTGGACCCTATCTCCTTTCCATTCAGCTTAGCCCCTCCCACTCGTACCAACCATTAACTCCTGATATACCTACTGTCAGCAATTCACAATATCAACATCATTAACACAAGTTAAAATTCACCTTATACATCACAATTCACATTATAATAACACTTGTTTCTTCAAGCGAGAACATGGGCAATATTTCCATCTCCTTACATAAGGGATGAAACTGGAGAACCTGGAGGAAACACAAACACGGGGAGAACATACAAACTCCTTGCAGATGCTGTCCTTGGTGGGATTTGAAGCCAGGACCCCAGCGCTGAAAAGCAACAGTGCTAACCACTGAGCCATTGTGCTGCCCATATCCTTTGGATAGGTCATCAATATCAGATTCGTGGGGGGGGTCTTACACTGAGCACCCCCTTCAATAGTCTAATATCAGGAGCTGGATGGAAACAGTGTACAGAGCAGCTTAACTCCATCACACTATTTAATGGCCATTACCTAGAACTATAGTTTAGCTCATATTAAAATTTAAAAGGCTGATTGATGGGTAGGGGTGTGACATGTTGGAACCCCATCTAATATTCGTGACCTATCTATTGGATAGGTCACCAATAACAGAACAAATGGACAACCACTTTAACAAGATGATGCAATTGCCGTATGTTTCGGACTATAAGACACACTTTTTTCCCTAAAAATTTTGGGGGAAAATTGGGGTGCGTCTTATAGACTGAATGTAGCTTACCGGGGGGGGGAGGCGATGGCAGAGTCGGACGATATTGCGGGCGATTCTGCGGGTCCTGCGCTTGGAGGAGGGGATGTCTGTGTAACATCCCTGGCGGGGTGCTGGCATGGCTTACCATCTCCCACTATGCAAGACCGCCAGCTTATCTATCAGTCCAGGCTGTGCACTATACTCCTTTACTTACTGTGTGCATGTCTCTTGTCTGCTGGCTTAGGGCGGCTGCGCTGGCACTTCCTGATTCTTAAAGTTACAGCGTGCACAGTCCTAATGCGTCCCCAGCCTATTGCTGTGAGTCACTGGATGCTTAAACCCCCTCCACCCAGTAGGAGGTGCCTGAGCAACACTTTCTTTCAGTGTGTTCTGTGAAACTGAGTTGCCAGGTCCTGTCCTGTATCTTGTCTATTTCCGCCACCCTGGGGGCTGAGTACCCAGGCCCGTTACCTGTATCTGTGACTTCTAGTCTTTTTCGCCACCCTGGGGGCTGCGTACCCAGGCCTGTTACCTGTATCTGTGACTTCTAGTCTTTTCCGCCACCCTGGGGGCTGTATGCCCAAGCTCATTCCTGTATCTCGTTCCAGTGTCAGTTCCTGTCTGAACTGTGTCCTAGCCCGTTACCTGTTTGTCTCTATGTCCGATCCTTCCCTTTTCCTGCAGTGTCTGAACCAGTACTTAACTCCTACTCGTTGTCTCTGTACTTCTGTTTGTGAGTTTTGTGTCCACTCGCTACTTCATTGCAAGTACCTTGTATGTATCTGGTTCTGCTTGTCCCGTTTCCCTGCCTCCGTACCTACCTCCTGTGTTCTAGCCATCTTCCTGTGTTTCCCGTTCTGTTCCATGTGAACAGAGCCCTGAACTGTCTGCCCGCACCTGTGGCTCTGCTCCGCTCTGCTCTGCTCCGCTTGTCCTCCGCACCTGCGGCTCTGCTCTGCTCCGCTTGTCCTCCGCACATGCGGCTCTGCTCCGCTCCACTTGTCCTCCACACCTGCGGCTCCGCTCTGCTCTGCTCCGCTTGTCCTCCGCACCTGCGGCTCTGCTCCGCTTGTCCTCCACACCTGCGTCTCTGCTCCGCTCCACTTGTCCTCCACACCTGCGGCTCCGCTCCGCTCTGCATCGCTTGTCCTCCGCACCTGCGGCTCTGCTCTGCTCCACTTGTCCTCTGCACCTGCAGCTCTGCTCCACTCTGCTCTGCTCCGCTTGTCCTCCGCACCTGCGGCTCTGCTCTGCTCCGCTTGTCCTCCGCATCTGCGGCTCTGCTCTGCTTTTCCTCCGCCCCTGCGGCTCTGCTCTGCTTCGCTTGTCCTCCGCACCTGCGGCTCTGCTCCGCTCTGCTCTGCTCCGCTTGTCCTCCGCACCTGTGGCACTGCTCCGCTCTGCTCCGCTTGTCCTCCGCACCTGCTGCTCCACTCCGCTCTGCTCCGCTTGTCCTCCGCACCTGCGGCACTGCTCCGCTCTGCTCTGCTCCGCTTGTCCCCCACACCTGCTGCTCCGCTCCGCTCTGCTCCGCTTGTCCTCCGCACCTGCGGCTCTGTTCCTGTATCCGAGTCTGTACTGATCCCTATCCAGCCTGTTTTCCTACCTGCCAGTACCGACCTGCCTGTATACCAGCCGTGCCTGCCAGTACCCGCCTGTCTGCATACCAGCCAAACCTGCCCGTTCCTGCATTCCCCGGTGTGGGTCAACAGCTGTGTGACCGGGGTCTGACCTGGAGTAGCACCTGGGCCACATCCCTCCTCGGACCACGGAGTCGATTAAGCCGCCGTGTGTTCGTGGTCGGATCTGGCGAGGCCCCTAGTCACGCCACTCAAGGCACTCCTCGGTTCGTTGGCCAGTGGGTCCACTAACCACGCTCACACCAGTCAGTCCGGGCGTGAGCGTAACAGTCTGGAGATGCGACGCTGCGTGTCCCAGCATGGTAAGAGGGAGTGCTTGACGGTCCACGGCGGTGCAGGGGCTCCATGAACATTTTGTGTAGGTCCGGAACCGCCACACTTCCATGTTCTCTATGCGGTGGACTCCGGGAAAATGGACGCTGGAGGCGGCGCCTGTGCAGATTGAGATGTCGGCACTAAGATCTTGGGATCTCAATCTGCGCAGGCGCTACCTCCAGTCCACCACATAGAGAACATGGAAGCAGTATTGCCCGACTCCTGCCGCTGAGCACTGCTGAGCAGCCCCTTCTCCCAGCCTGAGATATGTCGCACCTCTGAACACCTCCTGTGTCTCCGCTCCAACACCGCCATCGCCCCTTGCCGGTAAGCTGAATTCGGACTGTAAGACGGACCCCCATTTGACGAATTACATTTTATTTCCCCTATTTTCCTCCTGAAAATTTGGGGTGCATCTTATGGTCCGGTGCATCTTATAGTCTTCTATGTCATTTTTAAGAAATATTTATATTTTCCATGACATAAAGCAAAACAAAAAAATCAATTGAATCGTAAACCTCTGCTTTGTCTTGTTCATCTGTTATGCCTCCTGGAAATGTAGCACTGGTTATTATTATTCCCTTTGTAAAAAAAAACCGGGACTGTCACCACACAGTCATGGATCGGTCAGTGTGAGACATTGTAGAGATATACCACTTTAACCAAGGGAAATGGTACCATCAGTTTGTTCTAATACAAGGGATTTTAGGAAACTTTTTAGCAAAAATTCACATCAAGCCAAAAATCGAAATACCTTGCAGAAATTATGTAGAAATGGCTTGTTATACATATTTTTATATTATACCCCTTTCACATGTAAAGCACCATGGAATAAATGTTGCTATAATAACAAATAATAATAATAATAATATAAAGGAAATGAGATGTAGACATATTTTTGTTTTTTAGAGACATAACGGCTACAGCGTTAGATCATCTCCCTGTCCATGGACTGGAACACATCCAATTCCTAGTGGCAGAAAAATCCTATTACCTGAAGAAATTACCAGCTCTGGAGAAACTCACCAAGTTGGTAAAGGCACAGCTAACGTATCCCAGTCACTGCTGTGCTTTTACTAATATGAGACAAAAAGAGTAAGTGCTACATTATGTATCCTAAAATATAATCTTTGTATGAAAGTGTTTATTTACTATAATGCTCAGTTATATAGCGCCATCATATTCCGCGGCGCTTTACAGACATCACTGTCCCGATTGGGGCTCACAATCTAAATTCCCTATCAGTATGTCTTTGGAGTGTGGGAGGAAACCAGAGAACCCGGAGGAAACCCACACAAACATGGGGAGAACATACAAACTCCTTCCAGATGTTGTCCTTGGTGGGATTTGAACCCAGGACCCCAGCGCTGTAAAGCTGCACTGCTAACCACTGAGCCTCCTGTGTATGAAGAGATTGATAACTTGAAAATATTATTTCACTTGTCAATAGGGTAGGTCCATATACTGTCTAGCACTGATGGGACAATGTGTAAGAACATGTCTCACTGACAAGGTAAAACATAACACTGAATTATTAATAAATTGACACACAAAAGAATGGAGTAATGATAAACTGCAGATTTCCAAATAATTGAAAAAGGTTTTCAGCTAAAAATAAAATGTATGTCATAATCTTGAAATAATAACTTGTGAAACATACTGAAAGGTGCACCAATCTTCAGCTACAATTCCAGTGATGGGTCCCGGCGGGTCCTCTTCCAGTTACAGACACTGGACGGCATTTCTTGTGTAAGAAGATGACCAGAAAAGCTTGTGATGGAGGCTGGCACCCTGATTATTTCAATAGCCCCCTTTCTACATACTTCCAATTTTAAAAGTTATTAAAGAGCAACTCATAGGCCATTAAGACTTGCATTTCATGCGCCATTCAATAAGAGGCATGTAGCAATAAGATGTGCCGAATTGATTGAGAGGTGCACGCCACTGAATGATTTTGGTGCATTTTATCAGTGGTGTGTGCTGCCATGCACCTTGCCAGAAATGTTACTCCAGTCCTAGTGTAAGAAACACCGTTACATTTAATGAATTTGTTTGGAGGTCACTACCACACCCATTACGCTCCAGCTACTCCTATTTTACCATAACTGCCCAAAACTGCCATGAGAACACCAAAGGTAAAAAAAAAAAAAAAAATGTTGCCCAACTTTGTGTTGCACAAAAATTTAACAACCTTATAAGGTATTTTACCCCAGAATTCGTGCTGCTAGGAGGAATAAAGTTCATTTCCTCCCAGCAGCTGGGCTTTCAGTGCAGCAGCTGCAGGGCTTCAGGACTATAACCCCATATCAGCAGGTTAACCCCTTCAACCCCGGGCCATTTTCCGTTTTTGCGCTTTCGTTTTTTGCTCCCCTTCTTCCCAGAGCCATAACTTTTTTATTTTTCTGTCAATATCGCCATGTGGGGGCTTGTTGTTTGCAGGACGAGTTGTACTTTTGAATGACACCATTGGTTTTACCTTATCATGTACTGAAAAACAGGAAAAAAATTCCAAGTGTGGTGAAATTGCAAAAAAAGTGCAATTCCACATTTTTCTTTTTTTTTACCACGTTCATTATATGGTAAAACTACCCTGCCATTATGATTCTCCAGGTTATTACGAGTTTGTAGATACCAAACATGTATAGGTTCTTCTTAATTTAAATGGTGAAAAAAAAAATCCAAACTTTGTTAAAAAAAATAAAAAATAAAAAGTCACCATTTTCCGAGACCCGTAGCGTCTCCATTTTTTGGGATCTGGGGCCGGGTGAGGGCTTATTTTTTGTGCGCCAAGCTGACATTTTTGTTGATACAATTTTGGGGTAGGTACAATGTTTTGACCGCCCATTATTGCATTTTATTGCAATGTTACGGCGACTAAAATACTGTAATTTTAGCGTTTTGATTTTTTTTCTCATTACACAGTTTATCAATTGGATTAATTCTTATACTATATTGGTAGATCTGGCTTTTCTGAGCGCGGTGATACCAAATATGTGTATATTTGATTTTTTTTTTTTTTTTTTATGGGGCGAAAGGGGGGTGATTTAAACCTTTATTTTTTAAAATATTTTCAAAAACATTTTTTTTTTACTTTACACTTGCTTCAATAGAATTTGCAATTATCTGATCACCTGTGTGTAGCAGAAATGCTCACTTGCTATGACATTGATCGCTGGGTGGCGCTCATAGTATCCTGGCAATGACAACCTCAGGGGTCTCATGCAGACCCCAGGTTGTCATGCCAACCCATTGGCTACCCATGGTTAGGCGACACGAGCACCAATGGGTGGGACTTATAATGTCCTTCCGCCGCGGCCATGTTAAATGCCGCTGTCAGAGACTGACAGCGGCATTTAACTAGTTAACAGCCGCAGGTGGATCGCGATTCTATCCGCGACTGTTAGGGGCACATGACTGCTGTACATATCGGATGTCATGTCCTGGGAAAGGTGTGAGTTCGTCGCCGGAGCCTGCGCCAAAGGGAGAGACACAACATGTGCCGTACATGTACGGCACATGTCGCAAAGGGGTTAATAGCGTTTTTTTTCCGTGATGGGTTCCCTTTAACTAGTTTTTTATTGGCAAAACGTATAGAACATATAGTTTGAGGGAGATACCAGCTCACCTGTTGCGGTTCAATGTGCAGGAGCACGGAAATTTGTCCTGACCAGACATAGAACATTCAAAGGAAGATAAGGATGTTTCCGGCTCCAGTTAAAACAGTTCATTTATTAGAAATCTTTAAAATGACCCAGTTCCAGTAAATATTTACTGATATAAATTGTGTAATGCCTTGAAAACAAAATGACAAATTAACAGTCAATGGGGAGCAAAATCATCGAAGAACTTGATTGCTAGAATCCAAATCACCTAGAAAATCAAAGTAAAAATTTTTATAATTTTATACCACTCCAACTACTTGGCTGATGGTCTTTTACAGCTGTGTCCGACTCATCTTATGTAATGAACCATGTCCTGGTATCTGCTCCATATTCTTGAGACTGTACTGAGATGCAGCAAACCTTCTTGGGCCATCCTGGAGGAGCTGGAAGGAAACTGCCAGGAAGGATAAGGAGAGCGGAATTGTTGATGTCCACCACTTGCAAACCATTCCCTATTTGGGGGTTGTTTTGTTTTTGCCTCTCCAGTGCTCCTCTTGTCACTTTTATTTGCACCAAAGCTGGTGTCACTGATTCACAATCACTAACGATTCCTAACTGAATGGGTTGAGGAACGATAGAGTGTGGTGAATCCCGGATGCTGGTGCTGACAAAAGTATTTCCAGGTGGTGAGTGTAAAATATTTTCCAAGTTTATTTATGCTATAGATTATTTATATTATAGATATTATTTATATTATAGATTCTACTCCTTACTCGTTCCAGTCCTTCCTTTCATAATAGATTCTACTCTTTGCCTGAGGAATGAGTAGAATCCTCTCTGAAACGTGTTGCATACATAAACTTGGAAAATATTTTATGCTCACCGCCTAGAAATACTTTTGTCAGCGGCAGCACCCAGGATCCACCGCACCCTATCTTTCCTCAGTCCTCCATCTTATAGTGTGAACACAGTGGCTGGAGCAGCCACATTTACGATCTACACTATTCCACAGAGTTGTGCCACACACAAACCATCCAGATGTCACGCTAGGAATGGGGAGAACCCAGCATATAACGATGAGAAAAAGGAAGGGAGTCCTAATTCTAGGGAAGGCGGAGAGTAGAGGCCCCTAAACAGAACTACCAACAAGCCCTAACTCCCCTATCAGCCCTAGATAGGTTCTGAATCTATCGCCAAGCAGGATACCTAGCCCTAGCTGACCCTAAGGCTAGGCCCTAGGAAGGAAGTGGGAGGGGTGAGCACTAAGTCAGCCCCACTAAAAACTAAAGAACACAGGGGAAACAAAGAGGAGAATACACTTAGCTCCAAGATGACACAGGTGAAAGCTCAGTAACAATCCACGAAGAAACTCCAAGGTAATTCTAGTCAAATACTAGAATCCCAGGCGTGAATAGGTATACACGCTCTCACCAGCAAACTCTCTGAGGATCTGAGTGTATTTGAGGAAAAAGAAAGGAAGTGCTGATTAACAGTAGAAAGGTGAGGATACCTCAGGGTCCTAAAGGGAAAGGTATAATCCCCAAGCAAGGTGAGGATCACCACTGGGTCCTAGAGAGAAAAGTATAATAAAAGGATCAGGGAGATGTCTGGAAAGCCAAAAGCAGCGACCTTCTACAGCTGGACAACATATGACTGTCTGTCAGTTCTGATGCACCCGTGACACCAGGTGGGCGACCAACCCTCTGACTCACTCCCACCTGCTGTCAGTGATGTTGCCCGGTCTCAGAAGAAAAGTCTGCAGGCATTCTATGTGACTGCAGGCTGCCGAGTTGGTACAGTGTGCAATGTATCTTCCATGTGTGTCGGCATTCACATGAACTCTTGTATGCGATTTGCTTACTCATGCATGCAAGTCACACACATGTGGTCACATGACTGCCCACCCACACAAGGAATATTGAGTAACAGCAGACTTTTCTTTTGAGAC
Source organism: Phyllobates terribilis (assembly GCF_046119375.1). NCBI lineage: Eukaryota > Metazoa > Chordata > Amphibia > Anura > Dendrobatidae > Phyllobates > Phyllobates terribilis. The sequence continues at coordinate 730,128,399 of NW_027362763.1, read as the reverse complement.
TGGTCAACCCCTGTAGTTGACTTGGCATTATATGGTGGTGTGCCAGTGTTCCCTTACTATTTTTGAGCAGTGTAGATTGTGACGCCATACAGTGCCAACAGCAGCATTGCCTCTCCTCACCTCACGACCGTATCGTAACAGAACACTTTATCAAAGTACCAAATGCAATCCATCAATTTGGCTAAATTAGGAACTCTCCATTATCCAGCAGGAAAGGAGCTGAAGAAAATCTACATAAATGGCTTTATTATCCACTCGCAAGGTGCCGTATAAACCTGGCTCACACCATTACTCCGTTTCAGAGTTTTGTCATCTTTCCAAAGATAAAGTCGCCTGTGAGGTTGTGATAACTTTTCATGGCCCAACCAATAAAATCATCATCTTCACCGAAGCATAAACTTGTAGAGCAACAATAGTCTTTCCAGCTAAGGAGATCTCTGCTACTTAATAGTTGCGAACGTCTCAGCTTTTACTATGCACCGGACTGACATATCTTCACTCTGGAAAGATTTGTTAAACAGCCATAAAATCTCTTATTACTTCTCTCAGTGCAGGAAAGTATTTCACATCATTTTCCAACTTCAAATAAACTTATTCATTGTCTATTAAAAAGTTGTGCAATTTTCCAATATACCTTATGTGTTAATTCTGCAGAATTCTCACAATCTATGCTTGTGTAGTAGTGGGGAAATAGCTTCCCTCTGGCACTGAAAGAGTTAAAAGAGAATGTTCCCGATAGTTAGATCTCTCTGGGCTGCAGTTAGGTCCACTTAAGGGGTTAGCTGTGATAATCCAGCCCAGTATAGTAAAGGGGAACCCAGTGCTTTGGTTAGGCATAAGATGTGAATAAATGCCTTCTTGCTAAGATGTTTCCTTGTGGGCTGTATTGGTAACTGGCCACAAAATGCCACTGTCTCGGGTGCAGATGACAGGTTGAGTCTGCCAGCAGTATTGCAGACATTTAAGACAGTGAAGGGACAGAGGGAGGACACACCTTGTCTGTAGGGTGCCATGGCGAGCAGCGGCCACAGCTCGCCCACGACTACCTTGCTTGGGCACCTTACATTTGGCGTAGTCTGCAGGATGCGAGCTCCTCACATGAAGAAAATGGGGAAGAGCCAACTCAGAACAGAGAAGAAAGAGTGTTGCATGGGCCACAGCTCGCCCACGACTACCTTGCTTGGGCACCTTACATTTGGCGTAGTCTGCAGGATGCGCGCTCCTCGCATGAAGAAAATGGGGAAGAGCCGACTCAGAACAGAGAAGAAAAAGTGTTGCATGGGCCACAGCTCGCCCACGACTACCTTGCTTGGGCACCTTACATTTGGCGTAGTCTGCAGGATGCGCTCTCCTCGCATGAAGAAAATCGGGAAGAGCCGACTCAGAACAGAGAAGAAAAAGTGTTGCATGGGCCACAGCTCGCCCACGACTACCTTGCTGGGGCACCTTACACATGCTGTCAGCGAATGACGGCTTTTATTGTCTACTCCCGCACAAGACTACTGCCTATATGTGAGAGAGCTTTGATGTACTCTCACTGTAACAAGCCATGCAGCTGTCTTTCCATCCCATGGCCGGGACAGATTGTCATCATCTGGAAGTAAATAATGGAGGTTAACTGACTGCAAAGAAGGAGTATAGCTAAAGCAGAGGTGGAAAAATGTACCTGGATTCTTGAGTTGCAGGAAGCTTAAAGGGGTTGTCCACTTTCAGGAAAGTAGCCCTCAAACGTGTAAATTAGATGAAAAAAACTCAGCATGTACTCGCTCTCTATGGGTCCCGCCTCTGCCCTGATCCTGGTGTTTTGGATACAGCGATAACATCACGGCAAAATTATGCGTCATCACTCTAGCCAGCTAGTCACTGAGCTCAGCGTCACGTGCAGTCAACCTCAGCACCCGAGCACTGAATTCAGTAACCGATTAGAGTGGTGACACTGTAGACGTGATGTCACCACTGTAGTCAAAACACTGGGACCTGCTGAGTGGGTTGTATTTTACACAGTTTAGGGGCCACTTTCCAAAAAACCCCTTTAAAAGCCCATGTGACATATAAAAATACACCAGTATTATTGAAGGGATTCTGTCAGCACAAAATAACTGTTCAAAGCAAGCACAGGCTCTCGGTGCACCATTGACGTGGCTGAGCTGTTCAGTTCACCTTCCCACCTGCTCAGCCACGTTAATGGTGCACCAAGGGCCTGTGCTTGGTTTGAGTAGTAATTTTGTGCTGACAGTGTCCTTTTAAAGGGGATCTGTCAGCAGATATTTGCTATTTAATATGAGAGCAGCATAGTGTAGGGACAAAGAGCCTAATTCCAGGGATGTGTCACTTATTAGGCTGTGTCTTGTAGTTTCGATACAATCAGTGTTTTATTAGCATGAGATTATCTCTAGAGGACTAGGTGGCATGTGTAAGCCAGTCCAGTTAATCTGTGTAACCCCACCCCCGCCATTTATTGGCAGCTTGCTGATAATGTACAGTGTATGTCAATCAGTGGTGTGTGTGTGTGTGTGTGTCTGTCTGGAGGCAGGGTGGGAGGTGGGTTATACACAGAACAGACTTTTTCTACTGCTACATATGCAGCAGAGAAAAAATGGATGCCATGAAAACAATAGCAAGCAGTCCAGTAAGTTATACATCACTGGAATCAGACTCTCTACCCCTACACCATGCAGCCCTCAGATTCCATAGCAAAAGCCTAGTGACAGATTCCCTTTAACAGCCGAAGGTAAGTGGGGGGCCTCTTAATGTATTTCGATTGGAGTCCTGCAGCTTTGAATTATGTCTACAAGAGCTTGGAATCTGCAAAGAAATCAAAGTGTATTAGAAGATGCACAATTGTTTAATTGTTCCCCACAACAGCCACCAGAAGTGCTCCAATTCATGAGACAAGAGAATGGGTTGCTCTTCCCTTGTTTTCTGATTTTGCATTTGGAAATTGCAGAATAGGAGATAACTTTCAGATCAGTGGAGGTCCAACTACTGTGACTCCATAAATCTGATGAGCAGGGCTCTGAAGTGCCCCATCCGAATAGAGCGGTTGCATCGTGAGCACCACTGCTCCATTCATTCTTCATGAAACTGACAGAGATACCTGCGTACAGTGCTGAAATGTTTTACCAGTCCCATACGGAATAAATGGAACAGTGGTGCTCATGTGCGCCCACTGCTCAATTCTAAGAGGCAATTCAAAGCCGGTGTAAACGGGAACTGTGCTGACGATAATAATGATATTCCAGCCACACAGAACAATCATATTAATGATTGTTCTGTAGCCATTATGGTGGTTTTACTCTCTTTAGTAGTCGTCAGATCCACACAGGCACAAAGTTTCTTTATTAAAGTTCATAAATCTCCAGTATAATGGAAAACAAACAGCCTTTGCTCTGGCATAAAAGTAAGCAAAAATAAACAAACAGTCCATATGGCAATACAGGATCACAGAGTGGACTCACCTGTTTAAAATTAAGTCATAGAATCATAGAATCATAGAATGGTAGAGTTGGAAGGGACCTCCTGGGTCATCTGGTCCAACCCCCTGCTCAAAGCAGGATTCACTACATCATCTCAGACAGATGTCTGTCCAGCCTCTGTTTGAAGACGTCCATTGAAGGGGAACTCACCACCTCTCGTGGCAGCCTGTTCCACTCATTAATCACCCTAACTGTCAAAAAGTTTTTTCTAATATCTAATCTGTGTCTCCTCCCATTTAGTTTCATCCCATTGCTTCTAGTCTTTCCTTGTGCAAATGAGAATAAAGATGATCCTTCTACAATGTGACAGCCCTTGACATATTTGTAGACAGCTATTAAGTCTCCTCTCAGTCTTCTTTTCTGCAAGCTAAACATTCCCAAATCCTGCAACCGTTCCTCATAGGACATGGTTTGCAGACCAGTCACCATTCTGGTCGCTCTTCTCTGAACTTGCTCCAGTTTGTCGATGTCTTTTTTAAAATGTGGTGCCCAAAACTGTACACAGTATTCCAGATGAGGTCTGACCAAAGAGGAGTAAAGACCGATAATGACTTCACGTGATCTAGACTGTATGCTTCTGTTAATACATCCCAGAATTGTATTTGCCTTTTTTGCTGCTGCATCACACTGTTGACTCATGTTCAGTCTATGATCTATTAGTATACCTAAGTCTTTTTCACATGTACTGTTGCTTAGCTCTATTCCTCCCATTCTGTATATGCTTTTTTCATTTTTATTGCCCAGATGTAGTACTTTGCATTTTTCCCGGTTAAAAACCATTCTGTTGGTTGCTGCCCACTGCTCCAGTTTATTTAGGTCTTTTTGAATCCTCTCTCTCTCTTCTCTAGTATTAGCTATCCCTCCTAGCTTTGTGTCATCAGCAAATTTAATCAGTTTACCCTCAATTCCTTCATCTAAATCATTGATAAAGATGTTGAACAATACAGGTCCCAGGACGGAGCCCTGTGGTACCCCACTTGAGACATTCATCCAGCTGGATGTGAAGCCATTTACAACCACCCTTTGAGTCCGATCACTAAGCCAGTTATGAATCCACCTAACAGTTGCCTGGTCCATTGCATACTTGGTCATTTTTTCAATAAGGATGATGTGAGATACTTTGTCAAATGCTTTGCTGAAGTCAAGATATACTATATCTACAGCATTTCCCTGATCCACCCAGTCAGTGATTCTGTCATAGAAGGAAATTAAGTTAGTCTGACATGACTTGTTAGTTACAAACCCATGCTGACTCTGGTTAATCACTTCATTCTTATCCATGTACTTACATACATGTTGTTTAATAATTTGTTCAAAGATCTTTCCTGGTATAGAAGTCAGACTCACCGGCCTATAGTTCCCTGGGTCCACCTTCTTCCCCTTTTTGAAGATAGGAACAACATTTGCTCTTCTCCAGTCTTCTGGGACTTCTCCTGTTCTCCAAGAATTTTCAAAGATTATGGAGAGTGGTTCTAAAATTTCTTCTACAATCTCCTTCAGTACTCTGGGGTGTAATTCATCTGGACCTGGAGACTTGAACTCATTTATGTTAGCTAAATATTCCCTCACAATCTTTCTGTTTACTGATAACTTGGATTCCTCTATTCCTTTAAAAGGACAGTGAAGATCAGTTGATGTTACATTTTCTTTCTGAGAGAAAACAGATGCAAAATAGGAATTAAAAAGTTCGGCCTTCTCAACATCCTCTCTTACCATTTCTCCATTTTCATCCTGTAAAAATCCTATAGCATCTTTGACTTTTCTTTTACTTTTGACATACCCCCAAAATCCTTTTTTATTGCTTTTGACATCTCTTGCAAGCCTTAATTCATTGTCAGCTTTAGCTAACCTGATACGTGCCCTGCAGGATCTGCAGACTGCATTATAATCTTCTTTAGATATGCCTCCCTCTTTCCATTTAATAAATATTTCTTTCTTTCTTTTTAGCATGTGTTTAAGTTCTGTGTTCATCCATCCTGGTTTCCTTAAATGCTTCCCATTCTTCCTACTTTTCGGGATTGTTAACGATTGTGCTTTGAGAATCTCATTTTTAAAAATTTCCCATCCTTCCTGGACATTTTTGTCCTTAAGGACATCCAGCCATTGGATCCCTCCTATTCTCTTTCTGAGTCTCTTAAAATCTGCCTTTCTAAAATCTAACCTTGAAGTTTGAGTCTTCACATGTCTTCCTCCTCTAGTTATCCAAAATTCTATAATAGCATGATCGCTGCCTCCTAGGGTCCCAGCCACCTTTACCTCCTCAACCATTTCCTCCCTGTTTATAAGGATTAGATCCAAAGTAGCAGATCCCCTTGTTTTCTCCCCTACCTTTTGGAAGATAAAGTTGTCAGCAAGAGAGGATAAGAATTTGCTTGACCTGTTAGTTTTACTTGAGAGAGATTCCCAACAAATGTCTGGATAGTTGAAATCTCCCATGACCACTACGTCATATTTTTTGGAGAACTTGGTCATTTGATACATAAAGAGTTCATCCATATCTTCAGCTTGCCCAGGTGGCCTGTAGTAAATGCCTACAATGGTGTCCTTTCCGTTGTTCTCTCCTTGTATTCTTACCCAAACAGTTTCCACAGAACTCCCAGTCTCTGAAGCTTCAATCTCTGTGCAGATATACGCTTTTCTAACATACAATGCAACACCTCCTCCTCGTTTATCAAGTCTGTTTCTTGCAAATAAGTTGTATCCTTTTAGCCTTTTATTCCAATCATGTGTATCGTCCCACCAAGTTTCAGTGATTCCAATGACATCATATTCCTTTTCCTGCATTAGTAGTTCCAATTCTCCTTGTTTGTTGCCCATGCTTTGTGCATTTGTATAAAAACATTTTAGTTTGTGATTGGTTTCTCTTCCTCCCATATTTTTATTATTTAGATTTTTTTGTCTTTGTTCTTCTTTTCCACTTCCAGTAGCAGAGATCTCAATAGTATTTGTCAGCTGTATGGCTTTTTCTGGCCTTTTGCTTCCCTTCCCACATTGTTCTAGTTTAAAGCTCTTCTGATGAGTGTAGCAAGGCGACTTCCAAATACATGTTTTCCAGTCTTCGTAAGGTGCACCCCATCTCTAGCAAGTAGTCCATCGTATAGGTAATTCATTCCGTGATCCAGAAATCCAAATCCTTGTTGACGGCACCATCGACGTAGCCAGTTGTTCACCTGTAGAATCTTATTCCACCTCATTGTTCCATGGCCATCCACTGGGAGGATGGATGAGAAGACCACCTGCGCTCCCAATTCTTTCACTTTCTTGCCTAAGTCTTCAAAGTCACTGCAGATGGTTGCCAGGTCCTTTCTTGCGGTGTCATTTGTCCCCACATGTATTAGCAGGAATGGGTAGTGATCTGTAGGTCTGAAGAGTCTTGATATCCTGTCAGACACATCTTTAATTTTTGCTCCTGGAAGACAGCACATTTCTCTTGAGGTTATGTCTGGTCTGCAGATAGCGGCCTCTGTTCCTCTTAACAGGGAATCCCCCATGACCACCACTCTCCGTTTTTTCTTCACAACATTCTTCTTTCTCCATCCAGGAGGATTCTGAGGGCTTACAAGGTCATTCATTGCTGGCAAAGTCTTATCTTGCTGTATTTCTTCATGGTTCTCCTGTGTGAGAGCCTGGTACTGGTTCCTGAGCAGTATGGGTGCTGACTGCCTCTCGATCCTCCTGCTTCTGTGGGTCACATGCTTCCATTCCTCTGTTTCGTCAGGTGCAGTTCGAATTTCTTCTCTTTCTGAATCATGAAGAGATAATTCTGCTCTGTCTAAGAACTCTTCACTTTCCTTAATGATTTTCAAGGTAGTTAACCTCTCTTCTAGATTTCGCAACTTTTCCTCCAACAGGGACACAAGCTTGCATTTCTGGCATGTGAAGTCTGGCTTTTCCACTGGCAAGTCTGTGAACATGTAGCAGGATATGCAGCTCACCAAATGGCTCCTGGACTCTTCCATGTTCTTATTGTTAATGTTCTGAAAACAGTGAAAAAAGCTTAAAAAAAAAAAAAAAAAAAAAAAAGCTTAAAAAAAAAGCTTCTCAGGACTCCTCCCCTGGTTTACCGATGTCCTCTTTTCAGCTCCAACAGCCAAAATCCAGTGTTCTTTGAGCTCGCGGAGACTCTTCACTTACCCCAAAATGCAGTGGGAATATGCAAATTATCTCCTCAGGACTCCTCCCCTGGTTTACCGATGTCCTCTTTTCAGCTCCAACAGCCAAAATCCAGTGTTCTTTGAGCTCGCGGAGACTCTTCACTTACCCCAAAATGCAGTGGGAATATGCAAATTATCTCCTCAGGACTCCTCCCCTGGTTTACCGATGTCCTCTTTTCAGCTCCAACAGCCAAAATCCAGTGTTCTTTGAGCTCGCGGAGACTCTTCACTTACCCCAAAATGCAGTGGGAATATGCAAATTATCTCCTCAGGACTCCTCCCCTGGTTTTGTCTTAGTCAGCCTCTGGTAGAGACTGACCAGCATATACAAGGTATTTCCACCTCGACACACAGACCCCCAATGAGGTCGCACAATTGCCTTAAATAGGCCCTTCAAATCCCAAAGAGGAGGTATGGGAGCAACCAGTCCCACCCAGCTCTTCTATGTGTTCCTAAAAACCGGACCCAAAAATCCAGGCCCATTGAAAAACCCTCTCAGCAACTTATCATTGCTGGAGCCTTCTTTTCTGGGACTCACATCATTGAGGCTAGCCGACACATTCCTCCTATGCAGGACCTTGCCATCTGCTTTCCTACGCCATAGAATTGCCCTGTCTTAACAGGACATTAAATATCCACCAATTAACTTGGATATAGGCGATCAGTTGTCATTTAATGGTCATTTAATGACATGTCTAAATGGGTCCATAGGGTTAAAATGTATCTCCATTGCACCATTATCATGAATGAGCGATCCTAAGAATGCTAGGCTGCCAATCAGTCGACATATGAGCAAAACGCTCATTCAGTAAGTGAAATGTTCTTTTGTTTTGTTTCTCGGCAGCACATCATTCTGTCCTGTGCTACCGAGAATATAGCAGCCTATGCGCACTGATCAATCCATTACAGATTTCTCTGTGTGCATGTGCATCTAAGGCCGGATTAGCTTGTCTAAACAGGCTATTAGATGAACGCCGATCAGTAAAGAAGTAGCTGATTTGCGGTCATTTATTGTTGGCGGCTGGTGTAAACGGACCCTTAATCAACAAAAGAGTAATAACAACATAACAATCTTATGTTACTGCCTCGCATAAGACACTAATGGAAAAGTGTGGAACAAAGACTGTAGCACATGCCAATCTGAAGTTCCGGACTGCTGACTGTAAAGAAATATTACTGCTGTGAAGAGGCAGCAGGAGGAAGATCGATTCAGGACCTGCCACCAGAAAGTAAATTAAAAAAATGGCAACAAATGAATATAAATTAGAAATAAAAATGTACACTTTGTTCTCCTAAATATCCCAAAATAATTTTATAATAGTGCTCCTTTAACAAATCATCCAATTACTAAGTAATATACAAAGTGAGAACTTCTATTACTCATTCATTTACTATGTTAATGGTTAAAGCAAGGTTTTCGAGGGTCATATTTCACTGATGCCAGGGTCTTCCCAGCAGGTGTGAACAAATTCCTTACATAACTCAACAGCAATGATGTTAGCATTCCTTACGACTTTAATCAGAACATCATATTCAGTTTTCATTTTCGAACTTCTTACAAAGGACGCAGGTCATGAGGGTCCGAAGTATGAGAAGCGTGTTCTGCGGCCAATGAAAACAAACATTAGATTCCAATAGAAGAACCCAATACAGAAGGCCAACATTTTATCTCTTGCCCAGAGGATTCATAACCCAACTCTCTTAATCACTACCCCCACATGCCTATAGATTTTCTTTCACTACCCCTTAGAGCTCATGTCCTATTTGAATATGGTTACTTGGAGCCATGCTGCGTCACTCATAAAAGTCTAAGGCGTTCTGCTTTACCTCCACATGCCTAATATTTTATTAGAAGCATTTAAAAGTTGGGAAAAAAAAGTTTATAACCTATAAGAAATGCATAGGTCTACATCAATCTTCTTGTCCAAATGACCGTTCTTGTCCATTCCGTTCTCAGCTCCCCATCCTCTGTGCCCTTGTTACTCATATCGCATCAGTCATTTGTAATGTGGGTGCTGTTCCAGTATCTGCACGTCCTGTACTCACTCAGCTTCCCACTAGCAGAGCTTCATTTACTATTTAGAGATATATAACTAATACTGAGGCTAAAAGGGAATGTGTCATCACACAATGGAGACTATTCGGACAGGTGGGTTGCCTTCGGCTTCTCCCTGCCCGCTGACAGTGATTGACATGTTTTATTCTATACACACACACACAAGGAGAGACCTGTTACTAAAGGGGAGCGGGCAGGGAAAAGCCACGGAGGACCCGCCTATCTGACTAATCACCTGTGTGGCTCTGTCCTCGGTGGCTTCTTTGCTACTAAGCTTAATATTCAACAGATTATTTCTGTTCTGTAGAAATCACTTGGCAACAGTCTTCTTATCATCAAAAGCTGGATTACAATGAACCGCATATATGTTTATATATGTATTTATACACTGCTCAAAAAAATAAAGGGAACACTTAAACAACAGAATATAACTCCAAGTAACTCAAACTTCTGTGAAATCAAACTGTCCACTTAGGAAGCAACACTGATTGACAATCAATTTCACATGCTGTTGAGAAAATGGAATAGACAATAGATGGAAATTATTGGCAATTATCAAGACACCCTCAATAAAGGAGTGGTTCTGCAGGTGGGGACCACAGACAACATCTCAGTACCAATGCTTTCTGGCTGATGTTTTGGTCACTTTTGAATGTTGGTTGTGCTTTCACTCTCGTGGTAGCATGAGACGGACTCTACAACCCACAGAAGTTGCTCAGGTAGTGCAGCTCATCCAGGATGGCACATCAATGCGAGCTGTGGCAAGAAGGTTTGCTGTGTCTGTCAGCGTAGTGTCCAGAAGCTGGAGGCGCTACCAGGAGACCGGCCAGTACACCAGGAGACGTGCAAGGGGCCGTAGGAGGCCAACAACCCAGCAGCAGAACCGCTACCTCCGTCTTTGTGCAAGGAGGAACAGGAGGAGCACTGCCAGAGCCCTGCAAAATGACCTCCAGCAGGCCACAAATGTGCATGTGTCTGTACAAACGGTTAGAAACCAACTCCATGAGGGTGGTATGAGGGCCCGACGTCCACAGATGGGGGTTGTGCTCACAGCCCAACACCGTGCAGGACGCTTGGTATTTGCCACAGAACACCAGGTTTGGCAAAGTCGCCACTGGCTCCCTGTGCTCTTCACAGATGAAAGCAGGTTCACACTGAGCACATGTGACAGACATGCCAGAGTCTGGAGACGCCGTGGAGAGCGATCTGCTTCCTGCAACATCCTTCAGCATGACCGATTTGGCAGTGGGTCAGTAATGTTGTGGGGTGCCTTTTCTTTGGAGGGCCGCACAGCCCTCTATGTGCTTGCCAGAGGTAGCCTGACTGCCATTAGCTCCCAAGATGAGATCCTCAGAGCCCTTGTGAGACCATACGCTGGTGCGGTTGGCCCTGGGTTCCTCCTAATGCAGGACAATGCCAGACCTTATGTGGCTGGAGTATGTCAGCAGTTCCTGCAAGATGAAGTCATTGAAGCTATGGACTGGCCCGCCCGTTCCCCAGACCTGAATCCGATTGAGCACATCTGGGACATCATGTCTCGCTCCATCCACCAGCGTCAAGTTGCACCACAGACTGTCCAGAACTTGGCGGATGCTTTAGTCCAGGTCTGGGAGGAGATCCCACAGGAGACCATCCGCAACCTCATCAGGAGCATGCCCAGGCGTTGTAGGGAGGTCATACAGGCACGTGGAGGCCACACACAATACTGAGCCTCATTTTGACTTGTTTTAAGGACATTACATCAAAGTTGGATCAGCCTGTAGTGTGTTTTTCCACTTTAATTTTGGGGGTGACTCCAAATCCAGGCCTCCATTGGTTAATAAGTTTGATTTCCATTGATGATTTTTGTGTGATTTTGTTGTCAGCACATTCAACTTTGTACAGAACAAAGTATTCAATGAGAATATTTCATTCATTTAGATCTAGGATGTGTTATTTGAGTGTCCACTTTTTTCTTTTGAGCAGTGTATGTGTATATATATATATATATATATATATATATATATATATATATATAGGCATTTCATTGTAATCTAGCTTATATATTTATATATACAGCATATATATATATATATATATAGTGGGGGAAATAATTATTTGATCCCTTGCTGTTTTTGTAAGTTTGCCCACTGACAAAAACGTGAACAGTCTATAATTTTAAGGGTAGGTTAATTTTAACATTGAGAGATAGAATATCCCAAAAAAAATCAAGAAAACCACATTGTTTAAATTAGATACATTTATTTGCAGAGCATAATAAGATTCATTCTCTTTGCCAAATTCAAATTTCTTCAGGAAACTTGCTCCTGTTCACACTGGAAGAATCACCCTACAGGTTGCCTTTAATTCCACCGCATACCATTAGGTGACATTACAAGATACACGTACCCAGTGTTGGACTGGGTAGATTATTAAATGAATAAGATGCTGCCTTTGTCTGCACATAGTGTTTCAAGTATATTGTGCCAAGTACTGCTCATATAAGAGGGAGATGGCCCACCGGAGGATTCTCCTGTTCTCCTGTGGGCCAGTCCAAGCCTGCACATACATATATACTGTTTAGTGTTGTTTTTACAGGATCTAGTTGTATTGAAGAACCTATATGGATCCATACCAACAATATAGACGTTGCCATAATGTAAAATATTAATATCATGTAACTACAAAGCATCATTTCAGTACATCCATACCAATTCTTAGGAGTAGCTTTTACGGTTTTAATGATGTATAATTTCAATCCATAATTACATAAATACGAGATTAAACCTGGCACACAATTAAGTCATATAATGCGGCTACGGTTTAGCTGCCCAAATGCATAAAAACAAGGCTTGATTACCACATTGATAATTACTATGATAAAACAAATAGCATTTTCACTTGTTGGCAGGAAACTAATAACATATTAAATTTGATTTCTTTTACACATTTATTTAACTCCTGTGTGACATGACAGCAGTGACGCTGCGGGAAAAGAATCATTACATCTAGTTCCTTGAAATCCATGGGCATTAATTCATTTTAATAGAGCTCTGTGATTCTCGACGTGGCTCTTGGCTCTGTCCTCGGTACATCCATCCCCCTCATACCTCTATTAGGCTGGATTCACACATTTAGTTTTAAGCAAGATTTTGCAAAGGTAAATTAGCCAAAACAAGAAGTGGCTACAAAATAGAGAAATATAAGAGTCAGGGCCGTCAACAGGAAATTCTGGGCTCTAAACCTAGAGATATCTGCCCCCAAATCAGACACATACAGCACACACCGCTCACATATTACATACATACAGCACACACCGCTCACATATTACATACATACAGCACACACCGCTCACATAATACATACATACAGCACACACCGCTCACATAATACATACATACAGCACACACCGCTCACATAATACATACATACAGCACACACCGCTCACATATTACATACATACAGCACACACCGCTCACATAATACATACATACAGCACACACCGCTCACATATTATATACATACAGCACACACCGCTCACATATTATATACATACAGCACACACTGCTCACATATTACATACATACAGCACACACCGCTCACATATTACATACATACAGCACACACCGCTCACATATTACATACATACAGCACACACCGCTCACATATTACATACATACAGCACACACCGCTCACATATTACATACATACAGCACACACCGCTCACATATTACATACATACAGCACACACCGCTCACATATTACATACATACAGCACACACTGCTCACATATCATATACATACAGCACACACCGCTCACATAATACATACATACAGCACACACCGCTCACATAATACATACATACAGCACACACCGCTCACATATTACATACATACAGCACACACCGCTCACATATTACATACATACAGCACACACCGCTCACATAATACATACATACAGCACACACCGCTCACATAATACATACATACAGCACACACCGCTCACATATTACATACATACAGCACACACCGCTCACATATTACATACATACAGCACACACCGCTCACATATTACATACATACAGCACACACTGCTCACATATCATATACATACAGCACACACCGCTCACATAATACATACATACAGCACACACCGCTCACATAATACATACATACAGCACACACCGCTCACATATTACATACATACAGCACACACCGCTCACATATTACATGCATACAGCACACACCGCTCACATATTAGACACATACAGCACACACTGCTCACATATTATATACATACAGCACACACCGCTCACATATTATATACATACAGCACACACCGCTCACATAATACATGCATACAGCACACACCGCTCACATAATACATGCATACAGCACACACCGCTCATATATTACATACATACAGCACACACCGCTCACATATTACATACATACAGCACACACCGCTCACATAATACATATATACAGCACACACCGCTCACATATTACATACATACAGCACACACCGCTCACATATTACATACATACAGCACACACCGCTCACATAATACATGCATACAGCACACACTGCTCACATATTAGACACATACAGCACACACTGCTCACATATTATATACATACAGCACACACCGCTCACATAATACATACATACAGCACACACCGCTCACATAATACATACATACAGCACACACCGCTCACATAATACATGCATACAGCACACACCGCTCACATAATACATGCATACAGCACACACTGCTCACATATTACACACATACAGCACACACTGCTCACATATTATATACATACAGCACACACCGCTCACATAATACATACATACAGCACACACCGCTCACATAATACATACATACAGCACACACCGCTCACATAATACATACATACAGCACACACCGCTCACATAATACATGCATACAGCACACACACCGCTCACATATTACATACATACAGCACACACCGCTCACATATTATATACATACAGCACACACCGCTCACATATTACATACATACAGCACACACCGCTCACATATTATATACATACAGCACACACCGCTCACATATTACATACATACAGCACACACCGCTCACATATTATATACATACAGCACACACCGCTCACATATTACATACATACAGCACACACTGCTCACATAATACATACATACAGCACACACCGCTCACATATTATATACATACAGCACACACCGCTCACATATTACATACATACAGCACACACCGCTCACATATTATATACATACAGCACACACCGCTCACATATTACATACATACAGCACACACCGCTCACATATTATATACATACAGCACACACCGCTCACATATTATATACATACAGCACACACCGCTCACATATTATATACATACAGCACACACCGCTCACATATTATATACATACAGCACACACCGCTCACATATTACATACATACAGCACACACCGCTCACATAATACATGCATACAGCACACACACCGCTCACATATTACATACATACAGCACACACTGCTCACATAATACATGCATACAGCACACACCGCTCACATAATACATGCATACAGCACACACACCGCTCACATATTACATACATACAGCACACACTGCTCACATAATACATACATACAGCACACACTGCTCACATAATACATGCATACAGCACACACCGCTCACATAATACATGCATACAGCTCACACACCGCTCACATATTACATACATACAGCACACACTGCTCACATAATACATACATACAGCACACACCGCTCACATATTACATACAGCACACACCGCTCACATATTATATACATACAGCACACACCGCTCACATAATACATGCATACAGCACACACACCGCTCACATATTACATACATACAGCACACACCGCTCACATAATACATGCATACAGCACACACACCGCTCACATATTACATACATACAGCACACACCGCTCACATATTATATACATACAGCACACACCGCTCACATATTATATACATACAGCACACACCGCTCACATATTACATACATACAGCACACACCGCTCACATAATACATGCATACAGCACACACACCGCTCACATATTACATACATACAGCACACACCGCTCACATATTACATACATACAGCACACACCGCTCACATATTATATACATACAGCACACACCGCTCACATAATACATGCATACAGCACACACACCGCTCACATATTACATACATACAGCACACACCGCTCACATATTACATACATACAGCACACACCGCTCACATATTATATACATACAGCACACACCGCTCACATATTATATACATACAGCACACACCGCTCACATATTACATACATATAGCACACACCGCTCACATAATACATGCATACAGCACACACACCGCTCACATATTACATACATACAGCACACACCGCTCACATATTATATACATACAGCACACACCGCTCACATATTATATACATACAGCACACACCGCTCACATATTACATACATACAGCACACACCGCTCACATAATACATGCATACAGCACACACACCGCTCACATATTACATACATACAGCACACACCGCTCACATATTACATACATACAGCACACACCGCTCACATAATACATGCATACAGCACACACACCGCTCACATATTACATACATACAGCACACACCGCTCACATATTACATACATACAGCACACACCGCTCACATATTACATACATACAGCACACACCGCTCACATATTACATACATACAGCACACACTGCTCACATAATACATACATACAGCACACACCGCTCACATATTATATACATACAGCACACACCGCTCACATATTATATACATACAGCACACACCGCTCACATATTACATACATACAGCACACACCGCTCGCATAATACATGCATACAGCACACACACCGCTCACATATTACATACATACAGCACACACCGCTCACATATTACATACATACAGCACACACCGCTCACATAATACATGCATACAGCACACACACCGCTCACATATTACATACATACAGCACACACTGCTCACATAATACATACATACAGCACACACCACTCACATATTAAATACATACAGCACACACCGCTCACATATTACATACATACAGCACACACCGCTCACATATTATATACATACAGCACACACCGCTCACATATTACATACATACAGCACACACCGCTCACATATTACATACATACAGCACACACCGCTCACATATTATATACATACAGCACACACCGCTCACATAATACATGCATACAGCACACACTGCTTGTAGCATCGGCGTCTCTGCCCCGTTCTAGGCAGAGACGCCGTCCCTCTCACCTCCCCGCTCCTGGCGCGGCGTCCTCCAGCGCTGCTCTCCCCGCTGCTTCCGGCGCGCGCTCCTTCCCCGGCAGTGTGCTTAGGGCGCGCGCGCTCCCCCTCTCTTAAAGGGACCGCGCGCGCCGTCCTAAGGAGTCCCCGGCCAATTGCCGGAGGACCTCCCATATAAAGGGCACCTCCTCCAAAATGGAGGTGCCCGAGCAATGTTGTTTGCACCTGTGTCTCACCTGTGCTTCAGCCCTCAGGTCCCCCTGCCAGTTACCTGCCAGATTCCTGCCAGCTTGCTGCCTTTGTCCTGCCTGATATCCAGTCACCTGCCTGCTAGCCTGAGGTCCGACGGTCTGCCTTCCAACTCCTGTCAGTCTGTCTATGGACCAGCTTGCCCGCTCACCTGGGAGCGCACACCTGTTACCTGCCTGCTAGCCTACCTGGAGGCTCCGCCGTCACGTGCTGTGACCATCTGCCTTTTCAGAGACTCCTGCCCGCTCACCTGGGAGCGCACACCTGTTACCTGCCTGCTAGCCTACCTGGAGGCTCCGCCGTCACGTGCTGTGACCATCTGCCTTTCCAGAGACTCCTGCCCGCTCACCTGGGAGCGCCCACCTGTTACCTGCCTGCTAGCCTACCTGGAGGCTTCGCCGTCACGTGCTGTGACCACCTACCATTCCAGAGACTCTCGCTTGCTCACCTGGGAGCACACATCTACCATCTGCCTGCTAGCCTACCCAGAGGCTCTGCCATCACAGGTCGTACCTACCCTTTACCCAGAGACTGCCCCGGTCACTTGCCGTAACTCCCTGCCCGTTCATCCAGAGACTGCCCCGGTCACTTGCCGTAACTCCCTGCCCGTTCTTCCAGAGACTGCCCCGGTCACTTGCCGTGACCTCCTGCCCGTTCT
Source organism: Phyllobates terribilis (assembly GCF_046119375.1). Lineage (NCBI taxonomy): Eukaryota > Metazoa > Chordata > Amphibia > Anura > Dendrobatidae > Phyllobates > Phyllobates terribilis. The sequence continues at coordinate 730,110,442 of NW_027362763.1, read as the reverse complement.
TCCAGAGACTGCCCCGGTCACTTGCCGTGACCTCCAGCCCGTCCACTCAGAGACTGTCCCGGTCACCTGCTGTGACTGCCTGCCCGTCATCCCTGATTGCCACCCGCTCCCTTACAAGGACCGCCCCCTTGTATAGTAGCTCAGAGGTTCCGCCTCCCAGACCCGTTACAGTTTGCTCGGGCCATGGAACCCGGTGGCACCCAAGCTCCCTCGCTCCCGGACCTGTGTCATGAACTGTCCCGCCAGAGGTCCCAACAGGAGTCCATCCTGGGTCACCTGCGGAATGTCAATTCTCGCCTGGACACTCTGACTGCTCCGCCAGCAACCTCCGCCAGCGCCATGATTCGCAATCCGACAGCTCCGCTGTCCACCAACACTATGGTATCCTACCCCGGACCCCGGCTTTCTGCACCTCCTCGCTTCGGAGGCGACTCCGCTCAGGCTCGGGGCTTCATAAATCAGTGCACCCTGCACTTTGAACTCCTGTCCCACCAGTTTAACTCCGACCGGACCAAAATTGCCTTCATCATGTCCCATCTCACCGGAGAGGCTCTGGCCTGGCTAAATCCTCTATGGGAGAGAGGAGACCCCCTGGTGTCCAACTTGCCTGCCTTTCTCACGGCCTTCCGGAAAGTCTTCGACGAACCCGGACGGAAGACCTCATCCGCATCGTCACTGCTACGCCTCCGTCAGGGAAGCCTCACCGTGGGCCAATATGCCATACGGTTCCGTACCCTTGCCTCGGAGCTGGCCTGGGATAATGACGCTCTGGTTTCAGTCTTCTGGGAGGGTCTGTCCGGCCGTATTAAAGATGAACTTGCCGGTCGGGACATTCCTACCACCCTCGATGACCTGATAGCTCTTGCCACCCGGATTGACCTGCGGTTCCAGGAGCGTGCCAAAGAGGTCACCCGTGAGAGGAGGTTTCCACGCCTAGCTCCTACTTTTCAGCAACCCGTCACTCCCTCCGTCTCTCCTGAGCCTATGCAGGTCGACCAGACCAAGATGGTCGGTTCTCGCCAAGAATCTCGCCGAGCCGAGGGAAGCTGTTTCTATTGTGGCAGTAAGAAGCACTTCATCCGTTCCTGCCCGGAAAAGCCGGGAAACGCCAGTGTCTAGGACCACTCGGAGAGGTCGTCCTAGACAAAAGTAAGTCCTCTCCGTCTCTGACCTTACCAGTCTCTATTGCTTGGGGAGAAAACCGTCTCTTCGAACTCGCCCATCTGGATTCTGGAGCTGCTGGAAACCTCATCGCCCAGTCTCTGGTAGAGAGATACCATATTCCCACCAAGTCCCTGGCGGAGCCATTGTCAGTTGCTTCCGTGGATGGAAGACTTCTCTCGGAGACCATCCTGCTCGTCACCGAACCTATAACCCTACAGGTGGGAATGCTGCACTCTGAGGAGATCTCATTCCATGTGCTGTCCGGACTTTCTCACTCCTTGTTGCTAGGTCTACCTTGGCTCCAGACACATGAACCCGTATTGAACTGGCGGTCCGGTGAAGTACTCCGATGGGGTCCTGACTGCCATAGGACCTGCCTGGTTCCGGTCCGTCCACTTCGCCCTCAGCCTACTCCAGCTAATTTACCTGGTCTCCCGGCTCCCTACTGGCCCTATGCGGACGTCTTCGGTAAGAAGGAAGCTGAGACGTTGCCGCCCCATAGGCCATACGATTGCCCGATCGACCTGGTACCTGGCACCACTCCTCCCCGTGGGCGTATCTACCCGTTATCTGCAGCCGAGACCCGAGCCATGTCTGAGTACATTGAAGAGAATCTGGCTAGGGGATTTATCCGAAAATCTACCTCCCCGGCTGGAGCCGGATTCTTCTTTGTCAAAAAGAAAGACGGCTCGCTACGTCCCTGTATTGACTACAGAGGACTCAATCTCATTACTGTAAAAAACAAATATCCCCTGCCACTCATCTCCGAATTGTTTGACCGGCTCAAGGGCGCCAGGATCTTCTCCAAGCTGGATCTTCGAGGAGCGTATAATCTGGTCCGTATCCGTCAAGGAGACGAGTGGAAGACGGCATTCAATACCCGGGACGGTCACTACGAGTACCTTGTGATGCCCTTCGGTCTCTGTAATGCTCCCGCGGTCTTTCAGGAACTAGTCAATGACATCTTCCGTGACCTCCTGTACTCCTGCGTAGTGGTATACCTGGACGATATCTTGGTCTTCTCTCCGGATCTCCCCACACACCGGAGGGATGTTCGTCAGGTCCTGCTTAGGCTTCGGCAGAACCACCTTTACGCCAAATACGAGAAGTGCCTCTTCGATCAGACCTCCCTTCCGTTCTTGGGCTATGTCATCTCCCAAACAGGTCTGCAAATGGATCCCGAGAAGCTCTCTTCCGTTCTAAAATGGCCTCGTCCTGAAGGTTTGAAGGCGATACAGCGATTCCTGGGCTTCGCTAATTATTATCGTCTTTTCATCCCACACTTCTCGTCTTGGACTGCTCCCATATCTGCACTTACCCGTAAGGGGGCTAACCCCAGGATATGGTCGCCTGAAGCCGAGGAGGCCTTCCTTTCCCTAAAGAAAGCCTTCGCCTCTGCTCCCGTCCTGCACCGTCCGGACTGTAATAAACAATTCTACCTGGAGGTTGATGCTTCCTCCTCCGGAGCCGGAGCGGTGCTCACCCAGAAGTCTTCTACCAGGAGAATGGTAACGTGCGGCTTCTTCTCCAAAATCTTCTCCTCGTCGGAGCGCAACTACTCCATTGGAGACCGGGAATTGCTAGCCATCAAATTGGCACTAGGAAAGTGGCGCTATCTGCTTGAAGGGGCTCTCTACCCGGTAATTATCTACACGGATCACAAAAACCTGGCATATCTCCAAAATGCCCAGAGGCTCAATCCTCGCCAGGCCCGGTGGTCGTTGTTTTTGCCCGCTTCGACTTCACTCTTCATTACCGTCCGGCGGACAAGAACGTCAAAGCTGATGCCTTGTCTCGGTCTTTCCTGTCCTCCGATCAAGAGGAGGAACCTACGCACATCATCGACTCCTCCAAGGTGATGAATGTGGCTCCCTTGGATCTAACTCGTCTTCCACCCGGTAAGACGTTCATAGCTGTGCCAGATCGGGAGAGGGTTCTTCGCTGGGGACATTCTTCTAAACTAGCTGGCCATGCTGGCCAAAAAAAGACCTTTCAACTTATTGCTCGGCATTACTGGTGGCCTACCCTACGTAAGGACGTGGTAGACTTCGTCGCGGCCTGTTCATCCTGTGCTCGTAACAAAGTTCCCCGACATCTACCTGCCGGCCATCTCCTGCCCCTTCCCGTACCTGCTGCTCCTTGGCAACACATCGCTATGGACTTTATCACCGACCTTCCTGTTTCTGCCGGTTGTACCGTCATTTGGGTTGTCGCTGACCGTTTTTCTAAGATGGCCCACTTCATTCCCCTGCCTGGTCTTCCGTCTGCACCCGAGTTGGCTAAAGACTTTATCCGCCACATCTTCCGTCTCCATGGTCTGCCCCTCCACATTGTGTCGGATCGTGGGGTTCAGTTCACCTCTCGTTTCTGGAGAGCCACTTGTAAGCTGCTGGACATTACCCTGGATTTCTCCTCCGCTTACCACCCTCAGTCCAATGGTCAAGTGGAGCGGATCAATCAGATCTTGTCCAGCTACCTCCGGCACTTCGTGGATGCTCACCACTCGGACTGGGTGGATCTTCTACCGTGGGCTGAGTTCTCTTATAACAACCATGAGAGCGAGTCCTCTTCCAAATCCCCGTTCTTTATAGTTGGTGGCCAACATCCCCGGATTCCACTTCCTGTCTCCGTTTCTGTGGACAACCCTGCTGCGGAGTCTCTTGTCAGCGAATTTTCTACTATTTGGGAGAGCACCAGGTCCGCTCTTCTTCTCTCCTCTGAGCGGATGAAGAGATATGCTGATAAGAGACGTCTGGATCCGCCCCAATTCCGTCCGGGAGACAAGGTTTGGCTCTCATCCAAACATGTGCGGCTCAAAATACCCTCCTACAAGTTGGGTCCTCGATTCATCGGTCCCTTCGAAGTCCTCAGGCAAATTAACCCTGTGGCCTACAAATTAAAACTCCCGGCCACCCTACGGATCCCCAACTCCTTCCACGTATCTCTCCTCAAACCCGTTGTCTTTAACTCTTTTTCCAAAAATCCAGGTGCCCCTCCTGCTCCGGTTTCCGCTGATGACATCTTTGAGGTAGAGAGTATTCTGGCCTCCAAGAGGGTAAGAGGAAAAACCTTTTTTCTGGTAGATTGGAAGGGGTTTGGTCCTGAGGAGAGAACTTGGGAACCCAGGGAGAACATCAACGCCCCGCTTCTCCTTGAAAAATTTCTTTCTGGTCTAAAAAAGAGGGGGCCTAAAGGGGGGGGTACTGTAGCATCGGCGTCTCTGCCCCGTTCTAGGCAGAGACGCCGTCCCTCTCACCTCCCCGCTCCTGGCGCGGCGTCCTCCAGCGCTGCTCTCCCCGCTGCTTCCGGCGCGCGCTCCTTCCCCGGCAGTGTGCTTAGGGCGCGCGCGCGCTCCCCCTCTCTTAAAGGGACCGCGCGCGCCGTCCTAAGGAGTCCCCGGCCAATTGCCGGAGGACCTCCCATATAAAGGGCACCTCCTCCAAAATGGAGGTGCCCGAGCAATGTTGTTTGCACCTGTGTCTCACCTGTGCTTCAGCCCTCAGGTCCCCCTGCCAGTTACCTGCCAGATTCCTGCCAGCTTGCTGCCTTTGTCCTGCCTGATATCCAGTCACCTGCCTGCTAGCCTGAGGTCCGACGGTCTGCCTTCCAACTCCTGTCAGTCTGTCTATGGACCAGCTTGCCCGCTCACCTGGGAGCGCACACCTGTTACCTGCCTGCTAGCCTACCTGGAGGCTCCGCCGTCACGTGCTGTGACCATCTGCCTTTTCAGAGACTCCTGCCCGCTCATCTGGGAGCGCACACCTGTTACCTGCCTGCTAGCCTACCTGGAGGCTCCGCCGTCACGTGCTGTGACCATCTGCCTTTCCAGAGACTCCTGCCCGCTCACCTGGGAGCGCCCACCTGTTACCTGCCTGCTAGCCTACCTGGAGGCTTCGCCGTCACGTGCTGTGACCACCTACCATTCCAGAGACTCTCGCTTGCTCACCTGGGAGCACACATCTACCATCTGCCTGCTAGCCTACCCAGAGGCTCTGCCATCACAGGTCGTACCTACCCTTTACCCAGAGACTGCCCCGGTCACTTGCCGTAACTCCCTGCCCGTTCATCCAGAGACTGCCCCGGTCACTTGCCGTAACTCCCTGCCCGTTCTTCCAGAGACTGCCCCGGTCACTTGCCGTGACCTCCTGCCCGTTCTTCCAGAGACTGCCCCGGTCACTTGCCGTGACCTCCAGCCCGTCCACTCAGAGACTGTCCCGGTCACCTGCTGTGACTGCCTGCCCGTCATCCCTGATTGCCACCCGCTCCCTTACAAGGACCGCCCCCTTGTATAGTAGCTCAGAGGTTCCGCCTCCCAGACCCGTTACAGTTTGCTCGGGCCATGGAACCCGGTGGCACCCAAGCTCCCTCGCTCTCGGACCTGTGTCATGAACTGTCCCGCCAGAGGTCCCAACAGGAGTCCATCCTGGGTCACCTGCGGAATGTCAATTCTCGCCTGGACACTCTGACTGCTCCGCCAGCAACCTCCGCCAGCGCCATGATTCGCAATCCGACAGCTCCGCTGTCCACCAACACTATGGTATCCTACCCCGGACCCCGGCTTTCTGCACCTCCTCGCTTCGGAGGCGACTCCGCTCAGGCTCGGGGCTTCATAAATCAGTGCACCCTGCACTTTGAACTCCTGTCCCACCAGTTTAACTCCGACCGGACCAAAATTGCCTTCATCATGTCCCATCTCACCGGAGAGGCTCTGGCCTGGCTAAATCCTCTATGGGAGAGAGGAGACCCCCTGGTGTCCAACTTGCCTGCCTTTCTCACGGCCTTCCGGAAAGTCTTCGACGAACCCGGACGGAAGACCTCATCCGCATCGTCACTGCTACGCCTCCGTCAGGGAAGCCTCACCGTGGGCCAATATGCCATACGGTTCCGTACCCTTGCCTCGGAGCTGGCCTGGGATAATGACGCTCTGGTTTCAGTCTTCTGGGAGGGTCTGTCCGGCCGTATTAAAGATGAACTTGCCGGTCGGGACATTCCTACCACCCTCGATGACCTGATAGCTCTTGCCACCCGGATTGACCTGCGGTTCCAGGAGCGTGCCAAAGAGGTCACCCGTGAGAGGAGGTTTCCACGCCTAGCTCCTACTTTTCAGCAACCCGTCACTCCCTCCGTCTCTCCTGAGCCTATGCAGGTCGACCAGACCAAGATGGTCGGTTCTCGCCAAGAATCTCGCCGAGCCGAGGGAAGCTGTTTCTATTGTGGCAGTAAGAAGCACTTCATCCGTTCCTGCCCGGAAAAGCCGGGAAACGCCAGTGTCTAGGACCACTCGGAGAGGTCGTCCTAGACAAAAGTAAGTCCTCTCCGTCTCTGACCTTACCAGTCTCTATTGCTTGGGGAGAAAACCGTCTCTTCGAACTCGCCCATCTGGATTCTGGAGCTGCTGGAAACCTCATCGCCCAGTCTCTGGTAGAGAGATACCATATTCCCACCAAGTCCCTGGCGGAGCCATTGTCAGTTGCTTCCGTGGATGGAAGACTTCTCTCGGAGACCATCCTGCTCGTCACCGAACCTATAACCCTACAGGTGGGAATGCTGCACTCTGAGGAGATCTCATTCCATGTGCTGTCCGGACTTTCTCACTCCTTGTTGCTAGGTCTACCTTGGCTCCAGACACATGAACCCGTATTGAACTGGCGGTCCGGTGAAGTACTCCGATGGGGTCCTGACTGCCATAGGACCTGCCTGGTTCCGGTCCGTCCACTTCGCCCTCAGCCTACTCCAGCTAATTTACCTGGTCTCCCGGCTCCCTACTGGCCCTATGCGGACGTCTTCGGTAAGAAGGAAGCTGAGACGTTGCCGCCCCATAGGCCATACGATTGCCCGATCGACCTGGTACCTGGCACCACTCCTCCCCGTGGGCGTATCTACCCGTTATCTGCAGCCGAGACCCGAGCCATGTCTGAGTACATTGAAGAGAATCTGGCTAGGGGATTTATCCGAAAATCTACCTCCCCGGCTGGAGCCGGATTCTTCTTTGTCAAAAAGAAAGACGGCTCGCTACGTCCCTGTATTGACTACAGAGGACTCAATCTCATTACTGTAAAAAACAAATATCCCCTGCCACTCATCTCCGAATTGTTTGACCGGCTCAAGGGCGCCAGGATCTTCTCCAAGCTGGATCTTCGAGGAGCGTATAATCTGGTCCGTATCCGTCAAGGAGACGAGTGGAAGACGGCATTCAATACCCGGGACGGTCACTACGAGTACCTTGTGATGCCCTTCGGTCTCTGTAATGCTCCCGCGGTCTTTCAGGAACTAGTCAATGACATCTTCCGTGACCTCCTGTACTCCTGCGTAGTGGTATACCTGGACGATATCTTGGTCTTCTCTCCGGATCTCCCCACACACCGGAGGGATGTTCGTCAGGTCCTGCTTAGGCTTCGGCAGAACCACCTTTACGCCAAATACGAGAAGTGCCTCTTCGATCAGACCTCCCTTCCGTTCTTGGGCTATGTCATCTCCCAAACAGGTCTGCAAATGGATCCCGAGAAGCTCTCTTCCGTTCTAAAATGGCCTCGTCCTGAAGGTTTGAAGGCGATACAGCGATTCCTGGGCTTCGCTAATTATTATCGTCTTTTCATCCCACACTTCTCGTCTTGGACTGCTCCCATATCTGCACTTACCCGTAAGGGGGCTAACCCCAGGATATGGTCGCCTGAAGCCGAGGAGGCCTTCCTTTCCCTAAAGAAAGCCTTCGCCTCTGCTCCCGTCCTGCACCGTCCGGACTGTAATAAACAATTCTACCTGGAGGTTGATGCTTCCTCCTCCGGAGCCGGAGCGGTGCTCACCCAGAAGTCTTCTACCGGGAGAATGGTAACGTGCGGCTTCTTCTCCAAAATCTTCTCCTCGTCGGAGCGCAACTACTCCATTGGAGACCGGGAATTGCTAGCCATCAAATTGGCACTAGGAAAGTGGCGCTATCTGCTTGAAGGGGCTCTCTACCCGGTAATTATCTACACGGATCACAAAAACCTGGCATATCTCCAAAATGCCCAGAGGCTCAATCCTCGCCAGGCCCGGTGGTCGTTGTTTTTGCCCGCTTCGACTTCACTCTTCATTACCGTCCGGCGGACAAGAACGTCAAAGCTGATGCCTTGTCTCGGTCTTTCCTGTCCTCCGATCAAGAGGAGGAACCTACGCACATCATCGACTCCTCCAAGGTGATGAATGTGGCTCCCTTGGATCTAACTCGTCTTCCACCCGGTAAGACGTTCATAGCTGTGCCAGATCGGGAGAGGGTTCTTCGCTGGGGACATTCTTCTAAACTAGCTGGCCATGCTGGCCAAAAAAAGACCTTTCAACTTATTGCTCGGCATTACTGGTGGCCTACCCTACGTAAGGACGTGGTAGACTTCGTCGCGGCCTGTTCATCCTGTGCTCGTAACAAAGTTCCCCGACATCTACCTGCCGGCCATCTCCTGCCCCTTCCCGTACCTGCTGCTCCTTGGCAACACATCGCTATGGACTTTATCACCGACCTTCCTGTTTCTGCCGGTTGTACCGTCATTTGGGTTGTCGCTGACCGTTTTTCTAAGATGGCCCACTTCATTCCCCTGCCTGGTCTTCCGTCTGCACCCGAGTTGGCTAAAGACTTTATCCGCCACATCTTCCGTCTCCATGGTCTGCCCCTCCACATTGTGTCGGATCGTGGGGTTCAGTTCACCTCTCGTTTCTGGAGAGCCACTTGTAAGCTGCTGGACATTACCCTGGATTTCTCCTCCGCTTACCACCCTCAGTCCAATGGTCAAGTGGAGCGGATCAATCAGATCTTGTCCAGCTACCTCCGGCACTTCGTGGATGCTCACCACTCGGACTGGGTGGATCTTCTACCGTGGGCTGAGTTCTCTTATAACAACCATGAGAGCGAGTCCTCTTCCAAATCCCCGTTCTTTATAGTTGGTGGCCAACATCCCCGGATTCCACTTCCTGTCTCCGTTTCTGTGGACAACCCTGCTGCGGAGTCTCTTGTCAGCGAATTTTCTACTATTTGGGAGAGCACCAGGTCCGCTCTTCTTCTCTCCTCTGAGCGGATGAAGAGATATGCTGATAAGAGACGTCTGGATCCGCCCCAATTCCGTCCGGGAGACAAGGTTTGGCTCTCATCCAAACATGTGCGGCTCAAAATACCCTCCTACAAGTTGGGTCCTCGATTCATCGGTCCCTTCGAAGTCCTCAGGCAAATTAACCCTGTGGCCTACAAATTAAAACTCCCGGCCACCCTACGGATCCCCAACTCCTTCCACGTATCTCTCCTCAAACCCGTTGTCTTTAACTCTTTTTCCAAAAATCCAGGTGCCCCTCCTGCTCCGGTTTCCGCTGATGACATCTTTGAGGTAGAGAGTATTCTGGCCTCCAAGAGGGTAAGAGGAAAAACCTTTTTTCTGGTAGATTGGAAGGGGTTTGGTCCTGAGGAGAGAACTTGGGAACCCAGGGAGAACATCAACGCCCCGCTTCTCCTTGAAAAATTTCTTTCTGGTCTAAAAAAGAGGGGGCCTAAAGGGGGGGGTACTGTAGCATCGGCGTCTCTGCCCCGTTCTAGGCAGAGACGCCGTCCCTCTCACCTCCCCGCTCCTGGCGCGGCGTCCTCCAGCGCTGCTCTCCCCGCTGCTTCCGGCGCGCGCTCCTTCCCCGGCAGTGTGCTTAGGGCGCGCGCGCGCTCCCCCTCTCTTAAAGGGACCGCGCGCGCCGTCCTAAGGAGTCCCCGGCCAATTGCCGGAGGACCTCCCATATAAAGGGCACCTCCTCCAAAATGGAGGTGCCCGAGCAATGTTGTTTGCACCTGTGTCTCACCTGTGCTTCAGCCCTCAGGTCCCCCTGCCAGTTACCTGCCAGATTCCTGCCAGCTTGCTGCCTTTGTCCTGCCTGATATCCAGTCACCTGCCTGCTAGCCTGAGGTCCGACGGTCTGCCTTCCAACTCCTGTCAGTCTGTCTATGGACCAGCTTGCCCGCTCACCTGGGAGCGCACACCTGTTACCTGCCTGCTAGCCTACCTGGAGGCTCCGCCGTCACATGCTGTGACCATCTGCCTTTTCAGAGACTCCTGCCCGCTCATCTGGGAGCGCACACCTGTTACCTGCCTGCTAGCCTACCTGGAGGCTCCGCCGTCACGTGCTGTGACCATCTGCCTTTCCAGAGACTCCTGCCCGCTCACCTGGGAGCGCCCACCTGTTACCTGCCTGCTAGCCTACCTGGAGGCTTCGCCGTCACGTGCTGTGACCACCTACCATTCCAGAGACTCTCGCTTGCTCACCTGGGAGCACACATCTACCATCTGCCTGCTAGCCTACCCAGAGGCTCTGCCATCACAGGTCGTACCTACCCTTTACCCAGAGACTGCCCCGGTCACTTGCCGTAACTCCCTGCCCGTTCATCCAGAGACTGCCCCGGTCACTTGCCGTAACTCCCTGCCCGTTCTTCCAGAGACTGCCCCGGTCACTTGCCGTGACCTCCTGCCCGTTCTTCCAGAGACTGCCCCGGTCACTTGCCGTGACCTCCAGCCCGTCCACTCAGAGACTGTCCCGGTCACCTGCTGTGACTGCCTGCCCGTCATCCCTGATTGCCACCCGCTCCCCCTTACAAGGACCGCCCCCTTGTATAGTAGCTCAGAGGTTCCGCTTCCCAGACTTGTTACACTGCTCACATATTACATACGTACAGCACACACCGCTCAGATATTACATACATACAGCACACACTGCTCACATAATACATACATACAGCACACACTGCTCACATATTACATACATACAGCACACACTGCTCACATAATACATACATACAGCACACACTGCTCACATATTACATACATACAGCACACACCGCTCACAAATTAGACACATACAGCACACAACGCTCACATATTAGACACATACAGCACACACCGCTCACATATTACACACATACAGCACACACCGCTCACATAATACACACATACAGCACACACTGCTCACATATTACACACATACAGCACACACTGCTCACATAATACACACATACAGCACACACTGCTCACATATTACATACATACAGCACACACCGCTCACATATTAGACACATACAGCACACACCGCTCACATATTACACACATACAGCACACACCGCTCACATATTACACACATACAGCACACACTGCTCACATATTACATACATACAGCACACACCGCTCACATATTAGACAGATACAGCACACACCGCTCACATATTAGACACATACAGCACACACCGCTCACATATTACACACATACAGCACACACTGCTCACATAATACACACATACAGCACACACTGCTCACATATTACACACATACAGCACACACTGCTCACATAATACACACATACAGCACACACTGCTCACATATTACATACATACAGCACACACCGCTCACATATTAGACACATACAGCACACACCGCTCACATATTACACACATACAGCACACACCGCTCACATATTACACACATACAGCACACACTGCTCACATATTACATACATACAGCACACACCGCTCACATATTAGACACATACAGCACACACCGCTCACATATTAGACACATACAGCACACACCGCTCACATAATACATGCATACAGCACACACACCGCTCAGATATTACATACATACAGCACACACCGCTCACATAATACATACATACAGCACACACCGCTCACATATTACACACATACAGCACACACTGCTCACATATTACATACATACAGCACACACCGCTCACATATTAGACACATACAGCACACACCGCTCACATATTAGACACATACAGCACACACTGCTCACATATTACACACATACAGCACACACTGCTCACATATTATATACATACAGCACACACCGCTCACACATTAGATACATACAGCACACACCGCTCACATAATACACACATACAGCACACACCGCTCACATATTAGACACATACAGCACACACACCGCTCACATATTAGACACATACAGCACACACTGCTCACATATTACATACATAGAGCACACACACCACTCACATATTACATACATACAGCACACACCGCTAACATATTAGACACATACAGCACACACTGCTCACATATTACAGACATACAGCACACACCGCTCACATATTACATACATACAGCACACACCGCTCACATATTACATACATACAGCACACACCGCTCACATATTAGATACATACAGCACACACTGCTCACATATTACAGACATACAGAGCACACCGCTCATATATTACATACATACAGCACACATCGCTCACATATTAGACACATACAGCACACACCGCTCACATATTACAGACATACAGCACACACACCACTCACATATTACAGAAATACAGCACAGGCCACTCACATATTACAGACATACAGCACAGACTGCTCACATATTACAGACATACAGCACAGACTGCTCACATATTACAGACATACAGCACACACCGCTCACATACTACATACATATAGCACACACCGCTCACATATTACACACATACAGCACACACCGCTCACATGTTAGATACATACAGCCCACACTGCTCACATATTACAGACATACAGCACACACCGCTCACATACTACATACATATAGCACACACCGCTCACATATTACATACATACAGCACACACCGCTCACATGTTAGATACATACAGCACACACACCGCTCACATATTAGCTACATACAGCACACCGCTCACATATTACATACATACAGCACACACCGCTCACATATTACATACATATAGCACATACCGCTCACATAATAGATACATACAGCACACACTGCTCACATATTACATACAGCATACACCGCTCACATATTACAAACAGCACACACCGCTGACACATTAGACACATACAGCAGACACCGCTCACATATTACACACATACAGCAACACCGCTCACATATTACATACATACAGCACACACCGCTCATATATTAGATATACAGTTATATGAAAAAGTTTGGGCACCCCTATTAATCTTAAGCTTAATGTTTTATAAAAATTGGTGTTTTAGCAACAGCTATTTCAGTTTGATATATGTAATAACTGTTGGGCACAGTAATGTTTCTGCCTTGAAATGAGGTTTATTGTACTAACAGAAAATGTGCAATCTGCATTCAAACAAAATTTGACAGGTGCATAAGTATGGGCACCCTTATCATTTTCTTTTTTTAAATACTCCTACCTACTTTTTGCTGACTTACTAAAGCACTTTTTTTGGTTTTGTAACCTCATTGAGCTTTGAACTTCATAGCCAGGTGTATGCAATCATGAGAAAAGCTACTTAAAGTGGCCACTTGCAAGTTGTTCTCCTGTTTGAATCTCCTCTGAAGAGTGGCATCATGGGCTCCTCAAAACAACTGTCAAATGATCTGAAAACAAAGATTATTCAACATAGTTGTTCAGGGGAAGGATACAAAAAGCTGTCTCAGAGATTTAACCTGTCAGTTTCCACTGTGAGGAACATAGTAAGGAAATAGAAGAACACAGGGACAGATGTGGCAGGCCAAGAAAAACATCAGAAAGGCAGAGAAGAAGAATGGTGAGATCAGTCAAGGACAATCCTCAGACCACCTCCAGAGAGCTGCAGCATCAACTTGCTGCAGATGGTGTCACTGTGCATCGGTCAACTATACAATGCACTTTGCACAAGGAGAAGCTGTATGGGAGAGTGATGCGAAAGAAGCCTTTTCTGCAAGCACGCCACAAACAGAGTCGGCTGAGGTATGCAAAAGCACATTTGGAGAAGCCAATTTCTTTTCGGAAGAAGGTCCTGTGGACTGAAGAAACCAAGATTGAATTGTTTGGTCATACAAAAAGGCATTATGCATGGCAGCAAAAAAACACAGCATTCCAAGAAAAACACTTGCTACCCACAGTAAAATTTGGTGGAGGTTCCATCATGCTTTGGGGCTGTGTGGCCAATGCCGGCACCGGGAATCTTGTTAAAATTGAGGGACGCATGGATTCCACTCAGTATCAGCAGATTCTTGACAATAATGTTCAAGAATCAGTGATAAAGTTGAAGTTACGCAGGGGATGGATCTTTCAGCAAGACAATGATCCAAAACAACGCTCCAAATCTACTCAGGCATTCATGCAGAGGAACAATTACAATGTTCTGGAATGGCCATCCCAGTCCCCAGACCTGAATATCATTGAACATCTGTGGGATCATTTGAAGAGGGCTGTCCATGCTCGGCGACCATCAAACTTAACTGAACTGGAATTGTTTTGTAAAGAGGAATGGTCAAAAATACCTTCATCCAGGATCCAGGAACTCATTGAAAGCTACAGGAAGCGACTAGAGGCTGTTATTTTTGCAAAAGGAGGATCTACTAAATATTAATGTCACTTTTCTGGTGAGGTGCCCATACTTATGCACCTGTCAAATTTAGTTTGAATGCAGATTGCACATTTTCTGTTAGTACAATAAACCTCATTTCAAGGCAGAAACATTACTGTGTCCAACAGTTATTACATATATCAAACTGAAATAGATGTTGCAAAAACACCAATTTTTATAAAACAATAAGCTTAAGATTAATAGGGGTGCCCAAACTTTTTCATATAACTGTATATTAGATAGAGCTGAAGCAGAAATAACAAAAAACTGAAGTCCGCTTTATCTCATGCTCTATTGGAGTACCTCATGCTGCTGTTTTGTACAGAGCGATAATTGGCTACTATAGTGATGCACAAGCACCCAATTGGAACGATTTTTGCCTCCAATCCTCTGCTCCATGTTGCATGTGTACAGAGGTATGTATCCCTACAAGCATTACTTCTGGAGCATAGTATCTCCATACAGGGCCACCTCCAGATTTATGTGGACCCTTGGGCGACAGAGTCCCAGAACATCCATATTCATTATTAGTTTTCCTTCTCACCTTCCAAGAGCCATACCTTTTTTTATTTTTAGGTTGATAGTTATGAGTGCTTATTTTGTAGTATGAGCTGTAGGTTATATGATCACCATTGTGTGGTCCATACAACTTTTTAGTATTCTATTTTTTTAGAGGTGTAGTGACCACAAATCAGCGACTCTGCCATATTGTTTTTTTGTTTTTTTTTTCATTTTGAGGTCCACCATAAAGTATAAATACTATAATATATTATTAGTTCACACAGTTACAAACCCAACAAAACTAAATATGTAAATTATTAATTGTTTTTAGTTTTTATTTATATTTTAGTAAATGGGGAGTGATTTGAACTTTTTTGAATTTTTTTCAATTGTGTCCTGCATGGCTTAAACATGCTACCATGGCCTCCAGAATTGTCTCCCATTGAGCTCTTCTGGGAGATCTTTGGTCAGCAATTGCAAAGGAAACTGCCAGCAGCGGATCTTCCTCAGACAACCATTAATAACCTCACTGATAGCAGCCTTAAATAGATTAAGGGGGATGTTCAGGATTTTAACAAAAAATGGTTCAATAGAAGGAAGCTTGATAAAAAAAAACAAAACTGTTCAATCCCTCAAAGTTCCAGAAGCAATAGTCTCCACAATTTTTGTTTATTTCTTTGCAGCGATGACGTGCAAATGCCATACATTCACATGACCACAACAGTCATTCACTGGACTCAGTACGACACAAGACCAAATTGGCCAGAGACTGTCTGCAGCAGTCAAGTGGATGAACATTACGCCATCTTTGCATGGAAGTAAACTAAACAGAGACAGATGGGCACCATTGGAGTTTCAGTGCTGAAGCAACTTCACTGTTATTTATTTTTTTAATCCTGGACAACCCCTTTAATTATGACCATGTAAAGAAGGGGGAGCTAACTGCACTTAGATTTATATAATTAATGTTGAATTTACTCTGTCTGCAGAGAGCTCCCCCTAGAGGTTGCTGCAATGACATTATTATAGTAGGCTGGGAAAGATTTTTTACACTGGACCTTCTCTCGACACCACAACAGTAGCTGAGACACCACCTTTTAGAGTGCGCTCACCACTGCATTATCCAATAAGAGTGTATACTCTGTTTATGCACTATTTAGTTGGCCAGAATACAATAATATTAGAGATGAGCGAATCTGGCAAAACTCAGCAGAATTGTCCAATTTCAGCGAGGTAATTAGATTTGCATCAATTTAATTTGGTGCGACCTCCCATACTTCTCCCCTCGTCATCGCTTCTTCTCGGTCTTCTCTCTTCCTGCTGCGTGTCGTCACATGGGGCACATTGCACGACGTAGGCAGCGCTGTAGGCCCAGGAAGAGAAGAAGGTAGAAGAGCAATCAGATGATCGGCGGTGGCAGGGAGAGGTATGGAGAGAGGTGAGTATAACATTTTTTTTTAGCACCTTCCCAGCCATTAGAATTCAGCAAAATGCCGGTCTGATGGCAAATTGGTATTTTTTGGGAAGTTTTGGAACAAATTCAATTCAAATCGCTCATCTCTAGGGTCACATTCACACGTTCAGTATTTGGTCAGTATTTTACATCAGTATTTATGAGCCACAACCAGGAGTGGAACAGAGAAAAATTATAATAGAAACACGTCTTCTGCATTTTTTGCCCACTCCTAGTTTTGGCTTACAAATGTTAAGATAAAAACTCACCAAATACTGAACATGTGAACGTGACCTTAATAATCAAGTTAGCAGGAGTGTCCACTATGGATATCATGAGTCACATGCATAACGAACATTTAATTGTGAGGATGATCCTTTAAAGAAGGGGTTACTTGCCTAAACAGTGATAACTTCCCAATATACTATTTTTTACCCCTGAGGAAGCTGCAATGCAGCAGCATACCGCGTGGGGTCTTTCGGGCCACAACTAGGTCTTTGGATCTTCCCTACTTTTTCATAAGTATATATTCTTTTTACATTACCTCTTTTGCAATGTTCCCTTATGCAGCTATTGTTTCCATTCTCATACTGGGATAGCTTGCACTTCATCAGCTGGTTTGTGTCTATTTTGTTTGTATGTTTATTTGCACCTGCACTTTGGATTTTTTTAGATTTATGGCTATTTCCACTCTAGTATTTTCTAGTAGCGTTTGATTTTTTTTTTTCAGAATTCCCATTATTACTGTTTCATCTCATAGCTTGCAGCACCCTGCATAAAGGAGTTCCCATATATTTTTTGACCCTCACCCTTATCTTTTGGGGGTGAGGATGCAGGACACCATTAGCATTACTTATTAGCACTAATGATGTGCATCAGTTTTTAATCGTCTCTGAATTTTATGTCAAAGTTGATGTTTTACTTTATGTATTTGGGTGTGTGCAGTCTAAACCATGATGGGATGTCGGACAAGTGGTGACGGAGCTTGATAAATACAGAGATCATTCTACATTCTTTTCTTTTCAAAGCACTTTTGGAATTTTAGGGAAGAATGAGCTAACACTTAGTTTACATATGTAAATAATGTGCATTATCTTCATCACTCCTTCAATGAAGGTGGGTGTACACTGAACAACCTGCGAAATTAAATGACTGATGATCAGTAGTGATGAGCTAACGTGCTCGCCACTGCTCGGTATTTGCCCGAGCATCTCACTGCTCGGCGCTCGACGAGTATTTCCGGGTTGCTCGGGTCTCCTCCATGCATGTTTGGCGCTCTTTAGAGAGCCAATGAACATGCAGGGATTGTCTGCCACAAACTGTAATGCCATAGCCATGTTGGTTGTGGCATTACAGTGATTGGCTGGCCGCACAGCATCATCAGGTTTATACAAGACCGTGCGCCGCCCATCACAGTCTACCCC
This sequence comes from Phyllobates terribilis, assembly GCF_046119375.1. Classification (NCBI taxonomy): domain Eukaryota; kingdom Metazoa; phylum Chordata; class Amphibia; order Anura; family Dendrobatidae; genus Phyllobates; species Phyllobates terribilis. The sequence goes on along the minus strand of NW_027362763.1, from coordinate 730,092,536 downwards.
GGAATCAGGCAGAGTAGGGAGAGGTGCTGCTGCGTCAGGGAGAGATTTGCTTGTTTAGAGTTAGTCTAGGTATTCCACAACATATATCTATAATATCCATCAGAACTAACAGTCCTTCTGAGGACTAATCCAACTGCATATAATCAGTGGTGATAGCAGGAATTAGGCAAGCAGGCAGTGTATGTGGCAGACTGCAGTGCATATAGTGCAAGAGGGTCCATTGAACGTCCTGTAGTATATGTATTCCACAACATATCTATATTATAACCGGGGATGCGTGTCTCTGTCTGAAGCCCCGATAGACTGCGCATGTGCGATGCGCAGTCTGGCTCCATACAGAAGCACGCATCCAGCCGTTACAGGCAAGAGGAGTGTATGGCGCTGGAGATCACGGTATGCGTAGGCACTGAACTCATACCGCGATCTCCGGCGCTATACTTACATACTTACTTGACCGGGAGGAGAGTTGGCGCGGCGTCTCTCTTCGCCGGAGACCGGGGCAGGAGTGAGTCTTCAGATTGGCGCATGCGTATAGCTCTATCCTGCGCCATTTTACTGAAGACACATTTGCAGTGTGTCTTCAGCAAAATGGCGCCGGAGCACAGAGAAGAAAGGTGAGTATAACTGTTTATTTTTTTGTATGTGTGTACAGCGGGAAAGGGATGAGGGGGCCACATATACAAGGATTGGCGTGTGAGGGGGCCACACATACCAGGATTGAGGGGTGAGGGGACCATGCATACCAGGATTGGGGGGTGAGGGGACCATGCATACCAGGATTGTGGGGTGAGGGGATCATGCATACCAGGATGAGGGGTACCACACATACCGGGATTGGGGATGAGGGGTGCCATGCATATCAGGATTGTGGATGAGGGGTGCCATGCATACCGGGATTGGGCATGAGGGGTGCCATGCATACCAGGATTGGGGATGAGGGATGCCATGCATACCAGAAGTGGGGATGAGGGGTGCCATGCATACTGGGATTGGGGATGAAGGGTGCCATGCATACCGGGATTGGGGATGAGGGGTGCCATGCATACCGGGATTGGGGATGAGGCGTGCCATGCATACCAGGATTGTGGATGAGGGGTGCCATGCATACCAGGATTGGGGATGAGGGGTGCCATGCATACCCAGATTCGGATGAGGGGCCATGCATACCCATATTCGGATGATGGGCCATGCATACCAGGATAGGGATGAGGAGTGCCATGCATACCAGAATGTGGGTGAGGGGCCCATGCATACCAGGATGAGGGATACTATACATACCAGGATAGGGATGAGGGATGGGGTACCATGCATACCATGATAGGGATGAGGAGTACCACACATACCAGGATTGGGGATAAGGGGTGCCACGCATACCAGGATTGGGGGTGAGGGGTGCCATGCATACTAGGATTGGGGATGAGGGGTGCCATGCCTTCCAGGACTGGGGTTGAGAGGTGCCATGCATACCAGGATTGGGGGTGAGGGGTGCCATGCATGCCAGGATTGGGGGTAAAGGGTGCCATGCATACCAGGATTGGGGGTGAGGGGTGCCATGCATACCAGGATTGGGGATGAGGGGTGCCATGCATACCAGGATTGGGGGTGAGGGGTGCCATGCATACCAGGATTGGGGGTGAGGGGTGCCGTGCATACCAGGATAGGGATGAGGGGTGCCATGCATACAAGGATGTGGATGAGGGGTGCCATACATACCAGGATAGGATGGTGGGGACAGGATGGGGGAGCACAAATACCAGGAGGGGGGCAGTACATACCAGCATGGGAGACCATATACCAATAAAAATGCTCGTCAGCTGGTCGTAGAACGGGTTCAATAGCTAGTACAGTATATATATATCAGAGCTAGGCAGGCAGGCAGTGAAATGTGGCAGACTGCAGTGTATAATACAACACAAGAGGCTCCATTCCAGTTCTGTCTGCTGCTGCTGTTACAGATATTTCTACAAATAGCCCCAGGTATCAGGGGCCAGGGATAGTTATTTTTTTTATCTTAATCCTGATTATTTGGTTAAAAAGCAATCCAGAAAACATCGTTTTTTCTGCTCCTTTTGCTTGTTGCCACAGCAGAATACGGCCAGATTCTTTCCATATTACAGCGATAAAAATCCAGAAATTTGTAGTGAACGTGGAAAATATTGGCCTCCATTTAAATTTTGTTGCACTGTGTCAGTGAAGTTATTGACACCAGGTCGCTGTGAAAAATAGTAACCTACAGGCCAGGTATTTATAACTGTGGTTTTCCGTGGCACGTATCACATAAAAGTTCGCTCCAAATTCAGCCATTTGTAGTGAACGTGGAAATTATTGTCCTCCATTTAAAATGGGCAAGGCATGTGGCAAGGGACAGGGAAGTGGATGTGATGGTGATGACGGTGCATGCAGAGGACGAGGCCATTGCCGTGGGCAAGCTGAAATTGTGCCACAACAAACACCCACATCTTGTCGCTCGACCTTCCTGTCCCAATTAATAGGGGACCGCAGAACACCACTATTGATCACAGCAGTGTGAAAAGGTTATTGGTTGGATAGCAGATAATGCTTCCAGTCACTTAGCCACCACCACCCTGTCTTCCACACGGTCAAGTCTCAGTAGTCGTGAGTCTGGACTGCATATTGCTCACCCTGATCCTCCTTCCTCCCACCATGCCAAGTGCCTGGAGACAACTGATCCCACACTTGGACACTCCGAAGAGCTGTTCATTTTTCCATTTATAGATTCGGGCCTCTCGTCCCATCTACTTGAAGCGGGGCAAGAGGAGATCGCATGTAGCGATGCGCAAATCTTTGAGCAGCCACGTTCACACGAAGGCGACGGTGGGAAACTGTCACAAGAGGTGGATGATGATGAGACACAATTTCCAGAAAGTCAAGAGGACCAGGGTGCGGAAGTGGAAGATGAGGTGGTGGACGATGAAGTCACTGACCCAACCTGGCAAGGTGACATGCAGAGCGAGGACAGCAGCACACGGGGGGAGGGAGGCATAGCACCACAACAGGCTAGAACAAGCAGTGTAGTGGCCGCAGACAGAAGGCGGGCAACCGTTCCTCGTAACATCAACACAACAGAAGTTGCCAGTACAACTGTTAGGTCTTCCCGAGTCTGGTTGTTATTTAAAGATTCTGCAGATAACCCCAAAAAGGCCATTTGCACCACCTCCCAGGCCAGCATCAGCAAGGGTGGCAAAACTACCAGCCTGACCACCATCAGCATGATCAGGCACATGGCAGCAAAGCACCTAAGTGGGCCGAACCCCAGGGTCCAGCAACAGTGTCTGCGCGTGACACCACTACTTGTTCCGCTGTTGTGAATGCACGCCAATCCCATGTTTATGGCGTATGTCAAGATGCCTCCCGCCCTGCACCTGTCGATGAACACTCTCAACTAGCACCATCAGCAAGCAGGTCCACGTCCTTGTCGCGGCGCAGCGTTCAGTTGTCCCTACCCAAGTCCTTGGAACGCAAGCGCAAATAAGCAGCTAACGCCCCACAGGCCACACTACTAAATTCACACATTTCGCGAATGCTTGTTCTCGAAATCTTGCCTTTTAGGCTCCTCGAGACAGAAGCTTTCCGCAACCTGATGGCAGCGGAAAGCTTCGGTACTCGGTCCCCAGTCGCCCCTATTTCTCCTGGTTTGCCAACCCCGCATTTCTCAAGCACTTGTCCCACAACATTAGCCGTGCCCTCAACAATGCAGTTACTGGGAAAGTCCACCTAACCACGGACATGTGGACAAGTTCTTGTGGGCAAGGATAGTACATCTTGCTGACGGTACACTGGGTAAATATAAGTGAAGCCGGGACCCAGTCGGACCTTTGGACAGAACACGTCCTCCCAACGCCGAGGATTGCGGGCCATGGGTCATTCAGGGTTGCCCCCACATTCTACAGCTCCTGCACCTCCTCTTCAGCATCCATCTCCGAAATTACCACATCAGTCGCAAGCTGGAAGCACTGCAGCACTGCCTCGGCCAAGCGGCAACAGGCTGTGCTGAAGCTAATATGCTTAGGTGACAAACCACGCAACACTGAAGAGTTGTGGACAGCTCTGAAAGAGCAGGCAGATCTGTGGCTGACACCGCTGAACCTACAGCCAGGCATGGTCGTGGGTGACAATGGCCGGAACCTGGTGGTGGCGAGGCAAGCTCACACATGTACCATGCCTGGCCCATGTGCTTAACCTCATGGTTTAGCAGTTTCTCAAAACCTACCTGGATCTGTCGGATCTGCTTGTCAAAGTACGCCACCTGTGTGCCCATTGTAGAAAGTCAGCTACAGCTTCCGCCACTCTTGTGTGCTTCAGCAGCGTTTGCAGCTTCCAGCTCACCGACTGGTGTGTGATGTCCCCACGCATTGGAAGTCTATATTTCAGATGTTGAGAAGGATTTGTGAGCAGAAGAGGGCAAAACAAGGCCGTTGGTATTCAGGTCAGACTTCAAGCATAAAATCTCAGGAGTGGACATGGATGTCAGACATCTGTACCATCCTCCAAAACTTTGAGGACTCCACCAAGATGGTGAGCGGTGATGACGCCATAATTAGAGTCCCCATCCCGCTTCTCTGTCTTCTGAAAAGCTCTCTGCTCTCAATTAAAGAGGATGCATTGCAGGCGGAGCACGATGAGATGGAGCAAGGAACCATACAGGGTGATTACACACAGCCCAGCCTCATCTCATCCCAACGTGGATTGGGTGACTATGAGGAAGAGGAGGAGGAGGAAGAACAGGAGCTAGTTTCCTACACTATAAACGGTACTACCTGCACAACTGCCATACCGTCTGTTCAGCGTGGATGGCCTGAGGACAGGGAGGAGGAAGAAGAGGAGGATGAGGAGGAGAGCATGGTCAGTCGTCCTCTTGGTGAGGACATGGAAGTCTTGCAGTCTGGCACACATGGCTGAGTTTATGTTACGCTGCCTTTCCCGTGACACTCGCCTTCTCCAAATTTTGGGTGACAGTCATTACTGGTTGGTGACACTTCTAGACTCATGCTATAGAGAGAACTTTATGTCTCTTATTCCTTTGCAGGACAGGCCTAATAAAATGGGGCAGTACGAGAAGGCCCTTGTTGCGGAATTAGTGAAAAAATTCCCATCTGAAAACGCTGGCGGCAGAGGTCATAGTTCGTTGGACAACAAAGGAGTACAGGCGAGAGAGCCACAAATGCAATCCAGCCGAGGCAGGGGAACTCTGTCAAAGTTCTGGGACAGTTTTCTCAGACCCTCCCATTGCACAGGCCCTGAGGCGGGGGGTACTCTCACAAGGAGTGCAAAGTTTCGGAAGTTGGTGAGGTAGTATCTTGCTGACCGTACCAACGTCCTCCGTGATTCCTCTTTGCCTTATAATTATTGGGTATCTAAGCTGGACACGTGGAATGAACTGGCTCTCTACACCTTGGAGGTCCTGGCGTGCCCTGCCACTAGCGTTTTGTCACAGTGGGTTTTTAGTGCCGCCGGTGGAATTATAACCGATAGGTGCATTTGCTTGTCAACTGAAAATGCTGACTCTTCTAAAAATGAACAAGGGCTGGATTAGGCCAGATTTCGCAACACCACCGAATGATAGCAGCGTAACATAAACTCAAATACAGTGTATGTTTTTGGGGAGGTCTAACTCTATTCCCATGCACCTCTGTCTTCACACCCAGACATGGGTATACGCTTCCTCATTTTGTCTATTTGTTCTTGTCCTCCTCCTTCTCCGCATCCTCATCCTCCACCACCATATCACCACATGTAACACATCAACATATCTACGTCTCTTGCAAGGGACATTGGAGTTCCTCCAAATTTTTGGCAGCCGTTGCTTCACTGGATAGGCAAACACTATGGGAGACCCACTTCCTAATAATTAGAATATTGTTTTTAGAAGGCTCCCTGACCTTTATGTCTCTTGCAAGGGGCATTGGAGTTCCTCCAAATTTTTGGCAGCCCTTGCAGTCACTGCATGCGCAATAACAGTATAGGAGAGCCACTCGTTAATAATGGGAACAACAAAGCATAGCCGGCTGATGGCTCTTTAACAATAGCGAGGGCCAACTGCTGGCCCTTTAAGAATAGTAAGGGCCGCCTGATGGCCCTATAAAAATAGGCTTTGTGATTTTCAGAGTCCCTCCATCATAAATGAAACAGGATGTGTCTGATGATGTGTCACACACCACATGGCCAGATAAGGTTGTAAAATGTTAAGATGACATTTCCCGGTGAATGCATTTGTCTTAAAAAAATAATGTAAAAAAAAAACACAGTAGGATATTTCTTTAGTATAAAAACCGGAGTCGCCAATGTAACCTCAATGTAATCACATTGTTCAGCTCCTGCACCTCCTCCTCCAGCTCGGCCTCCATCTCCAAAAGACCACATCAGTCACAAGCTGAAAGCACTGCAGCACTGCCTTGGCCAAGCGGCAAGAGCCTGTGCTGAAGATGACATGCTAAATGCTTAGGTGACAAACCGCCCACCGCTGCAGTGTTGTTGAAAGCTGTAACACAGCAGCCTGATCTGTGGCTCTCACCGCTGAACATACAGCCAGGTATGGTCGTGTGTGACAATGGGCGGAACCTGGTGAAGGAGAAATGACAGCCGGAGTAGATACGGTTTCCCAAAAGTCAGTCCTTTCACTGAGCTAAAAAATATGGCTGTGGTGAAATACAACTCACCGACAAGCTGTGGACTGGCTCCGTACCGTCCCTGGCCACATTCACTTGTCCACGTGTTTGTGGTTAGGCGGTCCTTCCCAGTAAATGCACTGGGGAGGGCACAGGTAACGTTGTGGGACCGGTGCTTGTGGAAGACGGAGACAACAGCAGGAGAAATTGTGGTGGCTGGGGACCGAGTATGGACACTCGGCCGCCGCCAGGTTGTGGACAGCTTCCGCCTCCACGAGCCTAAAAGGCCACATTTCAAGTGCAAGCAGCTTTAGAGAACTTCCTGGGAGAAATCACAGCTGGAGTAGATACGGTTTCCCAAGTCCTTTTACCAAGCTAAAGAATATGGCTGAGGTGAAATACAACTCTCAGAAAAAAAGTTGTGGACTGACTCCGTACCGTCCCTGGCCACATTCACTTGACCACGTGTTCATGGTTAGGTGGTCTTCCCAGTAAGTAAACTGGGGAGGGCACAGCTAATGTTATGGGACCCGTGCTTGTGGAAGGCGGAGACGACACCGGGAGAAATAGTGGCGGCTGGGGACCGAGTATGGACACCCGGCCGCAGCCGAGATGAGGTTGTGGACAACTTCTGCCTCCACGAGCCGAAAAGGCCACATTTCAAGTGTAAGGAGCTGTCAAAAATTTGGCAGTATAGTTTTGCAGCCTGTGGGTGGGTGCATACTTGCGCTTGCATTCCAAGGAATGGGGTAGGGACAACTGAACGCTGCGCTGGGACAAGGACGTGGACGGTGATTGTTGCAAGTCTGCAACGACAGGTGCATGGCGGGATGCATCTTCACATGCGCCAAGGTTCACTTATGATGGGCACACTTTTAGGCAGTGACCTGGGAGTCAGAGATGCTTCCAGGGGTCTTCCCCATGCTGTTCCGATATCCTTTCAGCACTGTATGCATGTGTCTGATGATGTGTCACACACCACATGGCCAGATAAGGTTGTAAAATGTTAAAATGACATTTCCTGGTGAATACATTTGTCTTGGTTGAAAGCAATTCAAAAGTGCAAAAACGCATCAAAAACGCTACGTATGAACATATCCCAAGGTGTGGAGGAGCATTTTTGTTTTTGGTTATTTATTTTGCCTTATATACAAGTCATTACCCTGGAAAGGATGTTCTTTATCATATTTCCCAGGAAAATCCATTTTGGTTTCATTTTTGCATGTTTTATTGTGTGTCCGTAAAAGTGGCGTAATACTCTGACAACGTTGTTGACAGCAGTGACCTGGGAGTCAGAGATGCTTCCAGGGATCTTCTCCATGCTGTTCCCATATTATTTGAGCACTGTTCCTGTAGATTTGGGCAATTTTTAGGCCCTCTGCAGACCGCCGGGGGAGCCGCCGGAAAAATGCTCGCGTTTCACATAGACTTACATTGAGCTCGTTACTCGGACCGAGCATTCCAATTTGCTCGACCCGAGCAACGAACACCCCAGCATTTTAGTGCTCACTCATCACTAATGATCAGCTACATGCAGTGGGTACAGAAAGTATTTAGACCCCTTTAAATTTTTCACTCTTTGTTTCATTGCAGCCATTTGGTAAATTCTAAAAAGTTCATTTTTTTTCTCATTAAAGTACACTCTGCACCCTATCTTGACTGAAAAAGAACAGAAATGTAGACATTTTGGCAAATTTATAAAAAATAAAAACTGAAATATCACATGGTCATACTTATTGAGACCCTTTGCTCAGTATTGAGTAGAAGCACCCTTTTGAGCTAGTACAGCCATGAGTCTTCTTGGGAATGATGCAACAAGTTTTTCACACCTGGATTTGGGGATCCTCTGCCATTCTTCCTTGGAGATCCTCTCCAGTTCTGTCAGCTTGGATGGGGAACGTTGGTGGATAGCCATTTTCAGGTCTCTCCAGAGATGCTCAATTGGGTTTAGGTCAGGGCTCTGGGTGGGCCAATCAAGAATGGTCACAGAGTTGTTTTGAAGCCACTCCTTTGTTATTTTAGCTGTGTGCTTAGGATCATTGTCTTGTTGGAAGGTGAACCTTCGGCCAAGTCTGAGGTCCAGAGCACTCTGGAAGAGGTTTTCATCCAGGATATCTCTGTACTTGGCCGCATTCATGTTTCCTTCAATTGCAACCAGTCGTCCTGTCCCTGCAGCTGAAAAACATCCCAATAGCATGATGCTGTCACCACCATGTTTCACTCTTGGGATTGTGTTGGGCATGTGATGTACAGTGCCTGGTTTTCTCCACACATACCGCTTAGAATTATCACCAAAAAGTTCTATCTTCATCTCATCAGACCAGAGAATCTTATTTCTCATAGTCTGGGAGTCCTTCATGTGTTTTTGAGCAAACTCTATGCGGGCTTTCATATGTCTTACACTGAGGAGAGGCTTCTGTCGGGCCACTGTGCCATAAATGCCCGACTGGTGGAGGGCTGCAGTGATAATTGACTTTGTAAAACTTTCTCCTATGTCCCTCCTGCATCTCTGGAGCTCAGCCACAGTGATCTTGGGGTTCTTCTTTACCTCTCTCACCCAGGCTCTTCTCCCACGATTGCTCAGTTTGGCTGGACAGCCAGGTCTAGGAAGACTTCTGGTGGTCCCAAACTTCTTCCATTTAAGGATTATGGAGGCCACTGTGCTCTTAGGAACCTTGAGTAATGCAGAAATTCTTTTGTAACCTTGACCAGATCTGTGCCTTGCCACAATTCTGTCTCTGAGCTCCTTGGGCAGTTCCTTTGAGCTCATGATTTTCATTTGGTCTGACATGCACTGTGAGCTGTGAGGTCTTATATAGACAGGTGTGCGCCTTTCCAAATCAAGTCCTATCAGTTTAATTAAACACAGCTGGACTCCAATGAAGGAGTAGAACCATCTCAAGGAAGATCACAAGGAAATGGACAGCATGTGACTTAAATATGAGTGTCTGAGCAAAGGGTCTGAATACTTGACCATGTGATATCAGTTTTTCTTTTTTAACAAATTTGCAAAAATTTCTAAATTTTTTTTTTCAGTCAAGATGGGGTGCAGAGTGTACTTTAATGAGAAAAAAAATGAACTTCTTAGAATTTACCAAATGGCTGCAATGAAACAAAGAGTAAAAAATTTAAAGGGGTCTGAATAGTTTCCGTACCCACTGTATTTGCCAATTGGCATTCATTTTATAGCCTGTTTAAACAGGCAGACTGCATTTACTATGCAAACACATTGTTTTATGTACATAGATGGTCATTGTTCCCGGCAGCACTGGTCCTGTTTACACAGGATGATGTGCTGCCGAGGTCGATGATTTTCTTACAGCAAGCTAAAAGATTATTTTACCCAACGAGAAAACGTTTTTCTCATTCGTTGGGTGATTGACAGCCAGTTTGCAGTGCACGATTATTGATAATGAGTGTTTCAAAGGATCCCTTAGTGTTGTCCATAGGTACAGCCCTACTATGTCTTTACTATGTCTGTATCTTCCCAGTTCCCTTCTCCCACTTTTTCTATCAATATTCACTCATCCAATCATTTTTTTCTTCTGCTTTCTGTTGTATGTAATTTTCCTATACACCTCACCTACTCTTTAATTTCCTGCGGTTGTGCGGATTTTTTATTCATTTTTATTTTTTCCCAGCACCTTAGGATTGTTCTTTGTAAGAAATATTGTGATGCTCTGTATTTATAAGTAAATTATTTTTACATGTTATATATTATTATATTATTACATGTTTTACCGCTCATTCATTTATACATGAAATCAATTAATACCAAAATTTAAACAAAAAAGTAAATTTCTACTTTGTAAGTTAAAAATGCAGAATATTGTATGTTCGCTTATATAATGCTTCTCTACCCCCACAGGCTTGACTCCCCGTTTGCATACCTAGGAAACTTGACAAACCAAAGTAACATTTTGCCAAGGAAGCAAACAAATGAAACAAAGTAAGCGGCAGTAATTTACTTTTATTTTATCCAATAAAACTGCATATTAAAGTGTATACCATTTAAAAAAAAATTTGAGACATGTCAAAAGTTTTGATCGTTGGTTGTCTGGGTGCTGAGACTCCCACCAATTCTTAAAATGGAATGAAAAAAGCCTTTTGTTGCTTTCCTCCAACACTGAAGATGGGCTCAACAGGAAATCTATGGAGCCCCTCTTTAGTGTTGGAAGAGGACAGTCCTGGACACTTCTGATCCTTCGGTTTAGCCATCACTGGGGGTTACAAAGTTTGCAGTTTTCTATTATTTCTTTTATATCAATTCCTTACTTTTTTTTTTTTTGCAAAATCTCAGCTTGTAGTCATTGAATTGGACCTGTAATGGTTCCAACCACAGCTAGGGCTCGCTCACACATATTTTTTTCTCAGCTGTATTCACTCCAAAATCGGATAGGTGCAAGAAAAAAAATTGGATGCCATACGGACCATCAGAGTAGCAGCCGATTTTTACAGATACATTGCGATTCTGTAACATAGGAAACTGTAAATTATAATTATTAATAGCGCATGAGTAAAAAAATGAATTGTATACAGACAGTACACGGATGACAACTGAGAAAACTATTTTCCCACTTCTCAGCATGAAAATTGGACCGATTTTTTTAAGCTTATGTGACCCCAGCCTTAAAACGGAATCTGTCACCAGGTTTTACTATGTTTTCTGAGAGCAGCAAAATGTAGGGGCAGAGATCCTGATTCCAGCAATGTGTGAAAACTGGGCTGCTTGCTGAAGGTGTGATTAAAATCCTTGATTTCTTTGCAGCAGATCAAGCAGTTCACTGAATGCTGAGCTCGTTATAACCCCACCCACTCCACTGATTGCCAGCTTTCTGTGTATACTGTGCATAGGCAGAAATTTTCCAATCAGTGGTGTGGGCAGGGTTACACAGAGCAGGAAGACTAAATGGCACAAGACAACTAGTCCTCTAGTGATAATTTCCTGCTGATAAAACACCGATTTCATTGAAACAACAACAAGCAGCCCAGTAAGTGACACATCGCTGGAATCAGAGTCTCAGCCCCTACATCATGCTCTTAAATTAACATAGTAAAAACCTGCTGACAGATTCCCTTTAAAAATCTGTCTTAGTGAACAGAGAATCATGGAGGTGCATGGCTCATTATGGATTACTAAAATGGGCTATGCACAAAGAGATGTATGGACCGGCACCACCAATATCAGGAGGGTATACACCAAAACCCATGTAAAAAGGAGAAAATAATGGTGTATATAAAGCACCAGTAACACCAAAAAATAGAAGAAAATAATAATAATATGAAATGTCAGATAGTCTGCATGCTATAACAAGTGAATGTTAAAAACATTTAAAAAGCCCTAAAACCAAAGCAACAAGTTTTTTTTTGCACATGACCAGATGCCTAAAATGTAATATATAAAGGGATCAATACAATCTCCCTGGAAGCCACAATAAGGCTAGACACTATGTAATAAATGCAAGGGAATAGTCAAAGACAACCACAATAAAAAATTATATGAGAATGAATAGAAATGTATAACATGACTAAACAATACCAATAGATCACATAGAAAATTAAAGAATAAAGTGAATAGAATAAGTAAATACTAGATCAGAAATGAGTGTGTGACCTAAATGGTATAAACCCTAAAAAATAAAGGTAGGTAGAGAGTAACAGAAGCCCCACGCGGTACACCATCCACTATGGCTTCCTCAGGGGCTATGCACGTATATGGAAGCAAAAAAATAAACAAGATTATATACAATGGCCACTAGCAGAGATCTTACAAACTGTAAGAAATCGATATGCAATGAACACCAGAAAACTGCACCCAAGGGACAATCTCTTTTCAATAGAAGAGTCTCCACAAAATGAAACATTTTGTAGGGTTTCACAAGGGGTAAAGCAGGCAGAAAATGTTTAATGCTTCTGGGTTACTACTACATTGGAGGTCAGACACTACTTCATGTTCAATTAAATAAATAGGCTGTCTTTAAAAATGGAAAGTGCCAGGTCAACCCAATTAATGGGTATAGAAGAATCCCCTTTTACTTTCTCAGAATGCCCTAATAGGTTTTAAGAAAAAAATACTAGAACAATCCCTTTAAGGATTACAGCGGGCATATTACAAAATCACAAGAGTATTAGAAACCTTTGACCAGGACTTATTTATTACCCTAAGGAATAGAAGCTTGGCCATGTTGAAATCCAGCATACACAATCCTTCTTTCCCTCAACATCTGCTGTCGGAAAAGACCCCTATAAACAATAAATAATTTGAAGAACTATACAAAATGTGCTGTCGTTTAAGACTACTTTTAACTAAATCGCACGGCTAGTTTAGAGCTGACCATAATCATTGAATTAAAATAAACCAAACCTGATAATTCAGAGAGGAACAACTGATGATTTCATATTTTTGCGGCAGTCTTACATTCTTGTAGGGGCAATATTGGGCTTCTCATATACAGTCATGGCTGAAAGTGTTGGCATTTTTGAAATTGTTCCAGAAAATAAAGTATTTCTCCCAGAAAATTATTGCAATTACACATGTTTTGTTATACAAATTTATTTCCTTTGTGTGTATTGGAACAACACAAAAAAAAAAACAGGAAAAAAAGGTAAATTGGACATAATTTCACACAAAGCCCCAAATATGGGCAGGACAAAATTGTTGCCACCTTTTCAAAGATGTGGGTAAACAACTTTGTTTCAAGTATGTGATGCTCGTTCAAATTCACCTGTGGCAAGTAACAGGTGTGGGCAATATGAAAATCACACCTGAAACCAGTTAAAAAGGGGAGAAGTTGACTCAATCTTTGCATTTTGTGTGTGTGTGCCACACTAAGCATGCAGAACAGAAAGAGAAGAGAACTGTCTGAGGGCTTGAGAACCAAAATTGTTGAAACATATCAATTTCAAGGTTACAAGTCCATTTCCAGAGATCTTGATGTTACTTTGTCCACGGTGCGTAACGTAATTAAGAAGTTTACAACCCATGGTACTGTTGCTAATATCCCTGGATGTGGACGACAGAGAAAAATTGATGAAAGGTTACAACGCGGGATAGCCCGAATGGTGGATAAGAAGCCCCAATCAAGTTCCAAAGAAATTCAAGCTGTCCTGCAGACTCAGGGTGCATCAGTGTCAGCGTGAACTATCAGTCGACATTTGAATGAAATGAAACGCCATGGCAGGAGACCCAGGAGGACCCCACTGCTGACAGAGAGACATAAAAAAGCTAGACTGAAGTTTGCCAAAATGTACGTAAGCCAAAATCCTTCTGGGAAAGCGTCTTGTGAACAGATGAGACCAAGATAGAGCTTATTGGTAAAGCACATCATTCTACTGTTTACCGAAAGCGGAATGAGGCCTACAAAGAAAAGAACACAGTACCTGCGTGTCAAATATGGTGGAGGTTCAAAGATGTTTTGGGGTTGTTTTGCTGCCTCTGGCACTGGGTGCTTTGACTGTGTTAAAGGCATCATGAAATCTGAAGCTTACCAAAGGATTATGGATCACAATGTACAGTCCAGTGTGAGAAAGCTGGGTTTGTGTCCTAGGTCATGGGTCTTCCAGCAGGACAATGGCCCCAAACATACTTCAAGAAGCCCCCAGAAATGGATGGAAACAAAGTGCTTGAGAGTTCTGAAGTGTCGAGATCTAAATCCATTTGAACAGCTGTGGAGAGATCTTAAAATCTCTGTTGGGAGAAGACACCCTTCAAATATGAGAGACCTGGAGCAGTTTGCAAAAGAAGAGTGGTCCAAAATTCCAGTCAGTTAAGAGGTGTAAGAATCTTGTTGATTGTTATAGAATGCGATTGATTGCAGTTATTTAATTCCAAAGGGCATGCACAACCAAATATTAAAGTTGAGGGTGCCAACAATTTTGTTAGGACCATTTTTGTGGTTTTGTTTTGTTTGTTTTTTTTGCATTGTTCCAATACACACAAAGGAAATAAACATGTATAACAAAACATGCGGAATTGGAATAATTTTCTAGGAGAAATATTTGAGTTTCTAGAACAATTTCAAGGGTGCCAGCACTTTTGACCATGACTATATATTAAGTTTGGACAGGTGCACAGGTTTTAAACATTCTAGATCCTTTCTTCCTATTTTGACAATTTGTACTTCGCTCAATTAGTGTATATCTATGACTTCGTGATACAACTAATTCTCTGAGAAATTAGGAATTCTGAAGTATGCCATATGCAGTTGCAATCAAAATTATTCAAACCCTATTGCGGCCATCACACTTGTCCAATGGAAACTCTTAGATGAAGTTTAAAGAAGGCGATAACAGCACACAATCCCAAAAATATAAGTGAACTAGAGGTCATTGCTCATAAGGAATGCTGCCAGAAACTGGTAGCTGTTTATGTATCACATGTACTGCAGGTCATAACAGCCAGGAAGGCTCTACGTACTAAAGACACTTTTCATGATAGTGTTGAATAACACCGAGACTGTAGTAGTCAGTCAGAGTGGCACTTTGTGTTGGATTTGACCAATTTAAAGGAAAATTGCCAGCATAATTTCACACCCCAAACTATTTATTTTTACAAGTAGCTCTTTCAAAGACAAATCCAGCAATACCTTTACTTGGCCAGTCCATTCCCACGTTATTGAGAAGTCAGTGTTTGTATTGATATGCAAATGAGGCTGTAAATCTGAAGCCTCTGTCACTCCAGCTCTATTCCCCGCCCAGCATTGCCTCCCCTTTTTTGATTAACAGCTCTTTTACCTGAAGTCACAAAGAAGCGAGGTTGTCAGTCAAGCAGGAAGAGGCAGCGCTGGGCGGGGAATAGAGCTGGAGTGACAGAGGTTTCAGATCTATCAGAGCTCTTCAGGATCATTTGCATATAACAATTTATAATAATAATTTTTATTTATATAGTGCCAACATATTCCCGCAGCACTTTACAATTAAGCAGGGACATGTACAGACAATAAATTCAATACAATGTAAGACAGTTTAAACAGTTACATTAGGAGTGAGGTCCCTGCTTGGAAGCTTACAATATACAAGGAAATGGGAGGACACAATAGGTGAAAAGTGCTTGTTCTTTCAGGTCAGGCAAAAAAAATACAAATGCTGATTTCTAAGGAATGGGGAAACGGATTGTCTAGGTAAAGGTGTTGCGGGACTTGTCTTTCAAAGAGCTACATGCATATATAAATAATTAGAGGTGAAATCCTGCTGCCAGATTTCCTTTAAATTGTTCTTGTTTTAATGTTTGATCGCAAACATCAGAAAGTTTGAAAATTTTGCTAATAATCCTAATTTGCAATGGAGGTTGAATGACTTTCATTGCAATTGAATATACAAAATCTTGGTTGTTATATAGATTAAAATTGACATTTCTTCTTTTTAGTACGGAACTGACAATGGACTATGAAGAATTTTTTAAGCCAAGAACCCTCAAATGTAACCCGGAGCCAGATGCCTTTAACCCTTGCGAGGACATCATGGGCTACAATTTCCTTCGAGTGCTGATCTGGTTTATTAGTATACTTGCTATTGCAGGAAATGCTGTGGTTCTTTTAGTCCTGCTGACTAGTCATTACAAGCTCACCGTCCCTCGCTTTCTGATGTGCAATCTGTCGTTTGCAGACTTTTGCATGGGTATTTATCTACTGCTGATAGCATCGGTTGACTCCAAGACTAAAAGTCAGTACTATAACCATGCTATTGACTGGCAGACAGGGAGCGGCTGCAGTGCAGCTGGATTCTTCACGGTATTTGCCAGTGAGCTTTCGGTGTACACTCTGACTGTGATAACCCTTGAGAGATGGCATACGATAACCTATGCTATGCAACTTGACCGTAAGCTCCGGTTAAGACACGCAATTCTGATTATGCTCGGAGGCTGGATTTTTTCACTTCTCATTGCTCTTCTGCCTCTTGTTGGCGTAAGCAATTACATTAAAGTCAGCATATGCCTGCCCATGGACATAGAAACTCCTCTTTCACAGGCATACATCATCATCATATTGGTGCTCAATGTCATAGCCTTCATTATCATATGCGCCTGTTACATCAAAATCTACATTGCTGTCCAAAATCCTGAGTTCACGCCAACCAACAAAGATACCACAATAGCCAAGAAAATGGCGGTGCTCATCTTCACTGACTTTACATGCATGGCGCCAATTTCATTCTTCGCCATTTCTGCAGCCTTTAAAGTTCCACTTATTACCGTGACCAATTCCAAAATATTGCTGGTCTTGTTCTACCCTGTGAATTCCTGTGCTAACCCATTCCTATATGCAATCTTTACCAAAGCGTTCCGGAGAGATTTCTTTCTGCTCATGAGCAAGTTTGGTTGCTGCAAGACTCAAGCAGAACTTTACAGAGTCAGTAATTTCACAGCCTATACCTCCAACTGCAAGACCGACAGCGTATATACCGGACCAAAAAAGACATCAAGGGCTGATCTGCACCTTACCACCTTTGATTCCCAATACTTGAGCATAAAAGACAAACCGGCATGTATGGACACTTGAGTCTTCAACTCAATCCGTGGTACTTAATTAAACTGCACAAATCATTACGGAAAGGGAAATCATTCTGTAAATATGTACATCTATTTATGTATATACGAGGCTTCACTGGGCGGTTGATATTTTAATTGTTGTAAACAAGGAACAGTGCTGTGACAAAGAAAGGGTTAATAAAATGAAGAGGTTTTATCGAAACTGGCGACACCAGAATTTTTCTTGAACAAAAAAATTTGCTTTGAAAAGCAAAAAAAAAAATCTGGAAATCCGTGGCTATGAATGAAAATCTAATAGAAGGTATTTATATATTTTTTTGCAAGCAGCGCTTTAGTACTCAGTATACCTAACATTCAATGTTTGTCAGATTCATAACCATATGTAAGATAAATGACATACTAAAGGATCAGAACTGGCATTATTGAGGCTGATGTATGATCCGGATTGATATCTCCTCAGTGTACCTCCTCCTTGCTGAGATATCACACTGCTCAGTACATACTGCAGCTATCAGTCGTGCTTGATAGGCGGAGACTGAATACACTTGGACTCATGAGCTATCGCTGTTACCTTGGACGCTACATGCATCATATAACCAATCTGATTTTTGTTTATTTTGCAAGTAAGGGCTGACAGATCTATTATGCATGCAGTTTATACCGTGAAATCTGGCGTTTCCTGTGATTTAATATAAAAAAAAAATGGAAGTTTGTGGTCTGTATCTGCGCTGCAAACTGATGAAGTGACGTCAAATGCCAGAGATAATGTAAAAAAAGGTTTCTTTTATTTTTCTACTCATTTCGAATTGTAACCAACTTCTTCTTCAGGAAGAAAACCATATGGCCATGGCCGTCGTGTCCAAGAGGCCTTATTCTGACAAGAGAATAATGGAGTGACAGCTGCAGATGGTACTGAGCAGTACGAGGAGGGACGCACAGAAGCTTGCCAACCTGGAAAATGCTTATTTGAATATTAGTAAAGAAAACTTTCAAAAAGTATTATTCAGCCATTCTAAAAGGGATTTTTAAAAGTACGTCATCCTCATCACATCTAAGAGATCTAGTTAGTAATGAATGCAGTTTTTATTGTGAAATCTGGAGACAGATTATGGATGCGCACAAGTACAAAAAAAATCATATCTGACGAGTTGGTTTTTAAAGCGGTCTAACGCAATATCTGCTTCATTTTGGAAGCAGAAGACACTTCAGAATTAATTGAGCCTAATTCCAGGAGTAATCCACCTGAAAGACACATCATGTGCACATACACTGAAAAAATGCTTTAGTCTTGGGATATAGATGGCAGTGCTCCCCAACAGGTACAAAAGTGTGCTTGACTGGCAGGTTAGCTGTATGTGGGCACCACACACAGAAGGAAAGTGGCAGCAGCTGAGGAGCAGGGACTGGCAAGTACTAATGGTGTCTCGTGTAGACATCTCTGGATGCCTCATACATCAGTACAAACAGGTCTCGTCACCCACCAAGCACTCCAGAAAGCAGTATGTGAATTGCACAGGTGGCCTTCCAGATCAGTGACTCCACTGTAGTTTATGGGAGTTGTGAAACATTATCTATTGTAGGAGCCTGTGCATGCATAATTATTATTTATTTTTAGAGCACCATTCATTTCAATGTGCCCCTGCTGTGTATTGTGTAATGGCTGTGTCTGACCGTGCAGGAACATGGTCTGATCATACCACAGATCCTGAGCAGGGGAGGAACCAAGAAAAGCATAGACTTTGCGGATATTGCGGTACTCAATGCAGGAGATGATGAGGGCATGCACTAACATTTGTGTAGATTGAGGCTTGAGGAAGGGACAGATTCTGGAAATATTTTTGAGTTGGAGGCGGCAGGAAGTGGTGAGGGCTTGTATGGCTTGAAGGACAAGGCAGAGTCGAGGGTTACTCCAAGGCAACGGACTTCAGGTACAGGGGAAAGTGTGATAGCTAGATAGATCAGATAGGGGAGATGGAGGAAAGATGAATGCATGACCTCTTCCTCTTTAGGGCCTATTCAGTTTAACGAGGATTTAGAAGCAGATTTTACTGAAAATCCAAATTTAAAAAAATGCCTTAAATGTTCTTTGAATAGGCTTCCTACTAGTTTTACTGAGAAATGTTAAAAATAATGTGAAAAAAGCACTGTGTGCACTATAGGAGCTTTTCACATTAAAATCAGTTGGAAATTTATTCAAAGAGTATTTGACTTTTTTTTTATGGGGATTTAGGCGCAAAAGCGATTTCTAAATTCTCATCAAAAACCTGTGAACGTATCATTAAAGTGCAGATTGGTGGCGGTAAGAGTCCTGTAAGTAGAATTTATACCCATCATACATTTATTGTATATACTTTCGATATGCCATAAATGTCACAGAAGGTGATATCCCTATAATTTTTAGTATGGCGCCTTGATTGTTATACTGAACTAATGTGGACCTTGGACCACAAATAGGTTGTGCACACCTGCTGTACAGTATATAGTATATGCTCTCAAGTGATCCTAGGTTCAAAGTCCCTAAGGAGTCTAAAAAGTTAAAAAAAAAAAAAAGTGTTATAATTTTAACCCAAAGAAAAGTTTAAGTCACACTTTTTCCTATAAAAAAAACTTGGGTATGAAAGCGCAAAAAATAGAAAATTTCCTGGTCACTGGTCATGAAGGAGTTTAACGGAGTGGCATCAGAAAGTAACTGTCACCGACATCTGGTGAGAATTTCATGCAATAACACCTTTAGAAATATATTTATTTAGAAAATTGGTGACATGTTCAACTATTTCATCCATTGTATATATCTATAGTTATGTGCAAAATAATAGCAGTGTGTTTAAAAGAACTGGGAAGAAGCTCAATCCTCATAATAGCATGTATTTCCATATACACAAAGGCACTAAGAGCTGCACATTCAATTGCACCTGAAAGCCTGAACAAAATATCAAATTTTAAGTTGAAAAATGAAGAAAACAGAATAGGCTGCTCAAAAAAATAGCAGTGTCTGGATTTTCATTTACAAACTGGAATATTTACAGTATAAACTGAAATTTGCTTCAAGAATTCGCTTTTCTGTTAATCATTGAACTAATATTTAGTTATACATTTCCGATAACTGCTTTACATGTGTGTGGCATAGAGCCAACTAAATCTGACACCTGCGGACAAATATCCCAGCCCCAGCTGACTGCACTACATTCCACAGTTCTTTTGCATTCTTAAGTTTTGTATCAAAAACAGATTTTTTTGGATATCACTCCACAAATTCTCAATCGGATTAAGATCTGGGGATTGGGCTGGCCACTTTATAAAATCAATCTTGTTGGTCTGAAACCAGGATGTTGCCTGCTTGCTGTGTTTGCGGAGGTTGTCCTGCTGAAACACCCATTTCATAGGCATTTCTTCTTCAGCATGACTTCTTCCAGTATTTTGATATAGTCAAACTGGTCCATGGTGCCCGGTATGCGATAAATGGGCCCAACTATATAGTATGAGAAAGATGCCTAAACCATCATGCTTGCACCTCCATGTTTAACATTCTTCACAGTGTAGGGTGGTTTGAATTCAGAGTTTATGGGTCATCTCACAATCGGTCTTCGGTTGCGCCACTCCTCTTTAGGCCAGTCAATATGTTCTTTGGCAAACTGTAACAGTTTCAACACATCTTTTTTTCAGCAATGAAATGAGAGTTTCTTGCAAATAGTTTGGCTTCACGTAAACATCTTCTGAAGCTTGCAGGACTCACAGGTAACTGAAGATCTTCTTTGATCTCCCTGGAGCTGATCATTGGATGCTGCTTTACCATTCTTGTGATTCTATGATCTATGCGGATGGTAGTATTTATTTTCCTAACGTGTTTTGGGTTTTGTTTGCCATTTTAAAGCATTGGAAATATTTTTAGCTGAGCAGCCAATTATTTTCTGCACTTCTTTTATATATGTTTTCTCCTCTCCCATCAACTTCTTGATCAAAGTTCTTTCTCCTTTGGTACAATGTCTGGAACGACCCATTTTACTCACTGAGCAAGGGCTAAAACTAGTAGGGACATTTGCTGCCCTCTTCTTTAAATAAGGGCCATTAAATAAGGACCTGCTTCCTCACAGAATGAATGACCTCACTAATTGAACTAATTACTGCTATTAGAACACTCCCCCTTTCATTAAATGAGTCAATTACACCCACTTAGCAGCGTGCATGTCATGACTATTGCTTGCACATTACTCGCCTAGACCTAGTTATGATTTTTTTCCCATGTTGTATGATCTTTTCTGCCACAAACAGTAATAAACACATTAGTGATGTTAGACTGCTATTATTTTGCACATAACTGTATAATTATATATACACACTATAGGTATCTCTATATAGATCTCTCTCTCTCTCTCTCTCTCTCTCTCTCTCTCTCTCTCTCTCTCTCTCTCTCTCTCTCTCTATATATACACACATACATACACAAAACTAGCAGACACAGACAGAAGAGGGCTCCTGTGCAAAAACAGTATATGGGCCACTTCCAGTCCAATAGCTCATGATAATGCACAATTCAGCCTGCTTTGAAGGTAGAAATAGCCCCTCTTAGGGTATGTGCACACGATCAGTGTTCACTGTGGATTGAACGCAGCGCAAGTGTGCTGCTTCCAATCCGCAGTGACCAAATGTTACAGCATAGTGGATGGGATTTATACAAATCCCATGCCCACTATGCGTCTGCTGCTCACCAGCGGAAATTGACATGCGGTGCGTCTTTCCAGATCGGCTCCGAATCGTGTGGACGTAGCCTCACCTGTTGGGTTGCACCAATGATATGTCCGCCTCTATCTATACACAGTGTCAAGGCCGAAAGTGTTGGCACCCTTGAAATTGTTCAAGAAAATAAAGCATTTCTCCCAGAAAATGATTGCAATTACACATTTTGTTTTACATGTTTATTTCCTTTGTGTATTGGAACACAAAAAAAATGAGAAAAAAATGGCATATTGGACATAATTTCCCCAAAAAATAATGGGCTGGACAAAATTTTTGACACTTTTCCAAAATTGTGGGTAAACAATATTGTTTCAAGCATGTGATGCTCATTCAAACTGAGCTGTGGCAAGTAACAGGTGTGGGCAATATGAAAATCACACCTGAAACCAGATAAAAAGGGGAGAAGTTGACTCAATCTTTGCATTGTATGTGCCATACTAAGCATGGAGAACAGAACGTCGAGAACTGTCTGAGAACTTGAGAACCAAAATTGTTGAAAAATATCAACAATCTCACAGTTACAAGTCCATCTCCAGAGATCTTGATGTTCCTTCGTCCATGGTGCGCAACATAATCAAGAAGTTTACAACCCATGGCACTGTAGCTAATCTTCCTGGATGTGGACTGCATAGCAAAATTGATGAAAGGTTGAAAAGCAGGATAGTCCAGATGATAAGCAGCCCCAATCAAGTTCCAAAGAAATTCAAGCTATCCTACAGGCTCAGGAGGCATCAGTGTCAGCCTGAACTATCCGTCGACATTTGAGTGAAACGCTATGGCAGGAGACCCAGGAGGACCCTACTGCTGACAGAGAGACAGAAAAAAAGCTAGACTGCAGTTTGCCAAAATGTACATAAGCCAAAATCCTTCTGGGAAAGTATCTTGTGGACAGATGAGACCAAAATAGAACTGTTTGGTAAAGCACATCATTCTACGGTTTACTGAAAACAGGATGAAGCCTACAAGGAAAAGAACACAGTACCTACAGTCAAATATGGTGGAGGTTCAAAGATGTTTTGTGGTTGTGTTGCTGCCACTGGCACAAGGTGCCTTGACTGTGCAAGGCATTATGAAATCTGAAGATTACCAAAGGATTTTGGGTCACAATGTAGTGCCTAGTGTCACACAGCTGGGTGTGCATCTTAGGTCATGGGTCTTCCAGCAGGACAATGACCCCAAACATACTTCAAGAAGCATACAGAAATGGAAACAAAGCGCTGGAGAGATCTGAAGGGGCCAGCAATGAGTCCGGATCTCAATCCCATTGAACATCTGTGGAGAGATCTTAAAATTGATACTGGGACAAGGCACCCTTCAAATATGAGAGACCTGGAGCAGTTTGCAAAAGAAGAGTGGTCCAAAATTCCAGTTGAGAGGTTGTAAGGAGCTTGTTGATGGTTATAGGAAGTGATTGCAGTAATTTATTCCAAAGGGTGTGCAACTAAATATTAAGTTGAGGGTGCCAACAATTTTGACCTGCCCATTTTTGGGGTTTTGTGTGAAATTATGTGCAAATTGCCTTTTTTTCTGTGTTGTTCCAATACACAAAGGAAATAAACACATGTATAACAAAACGTGTAATTGCAATAAGTTTCTGGGGGAAATACTTCATTTTCTTGAACAATTTAACACTTTTGGCCATGACTGACCGGCTACAGCCCCAGCCAGGCCACAGCCCCAGGCACCGGCCCTGCAGCATCAGCGAGGGAACTGAGGGCCCTGCGATCCTGCTCCACCGCCTTCTTGCACCCAGGGTCCGCAGCATTCCTCCACTTCCCCCAGCTTCCTGAAGGACCCTGCCTCCTTTGACCCTCGCTCCACTGCCCCCCCCAGGTAAGATACCTATTCAGACTATAAGACGGACCCCCATCTTATAAAAAATATTTTTTTCCCATTTTCCACCCCAAAATTTGGGGTGCGTCTTATGGTCTGGTGCGTCTTATAGTCCGAAAAATAAGGTAAACATTCCCGATTTATTCTTAAATACATTTAACACAAAAATCTCTTTTAAACAAGTAATTTTCTGATACTGTACATTTCCTTTAAGAAATAGAAGTACAAAATCAGACATCCTGCCTAACTAGATGTGGGATGTCTGATGCCCGGACTTTTTAGTTTTGCAAAAAAGGCGATTCTACCATCCAAGCTTTTATTCATCTTATAGGAAACCTGTCACATAATTGATGCTGCCAAACCCATGAGCACAAGTCAGATCCTGGCTGCATGTTTACAGCCAGGTATATTTTTCTCTTCATAGTTTTAGAGGAAATATCCTTTAAAGATCCGGCTGGTGACCATAGCCGGAGACAAGGCTAGTCCTGTAGTCTATGGCAGTCTTTTTCCATCGCTGCTACAGGTGATTAACCAGTCTCTCAATATTGCAAACACATGTCAATCACCTTCAGAGTGTTTCAGACAAAAATATGCCTGGCTGCAATTGTGCAACCAGGATCTGAAACGTGCTACCTGTGGTTAGGCAGCATGAATCGGGTGACAGGTTCCTTTTAAAGGGAATCTTTCAGCACAGAATGACTGTTCAAACCAAGCACAATCTCTCATTGCACCCTTGTTGTGGCCAAACAATTCAGTGCACCTTCCCAACTACACCAAGGGTGAACCAAGATCCTATATTTGCCTTGAACAATCATTCTGTGCTGACCGACTCCTTTTAATACAAGATCTAGGACAGACAAAACACAAGATGCCGATACATTTTAGGCCCCATTAAGAATATAGAACCATCTGAAATCCATTATGAGCTGTAAATACCAAAAAGTGAAAACTACACCCAGTAGGCACATTTTTGCGCCATTTTCTGTTCTTAACTCCTTAGCGACTGGACCAATTTTTTGAAATCTGACCAATGTCACTTTATGTAGTAACTCTGGAATGCTTCAACAAATCCCATTGATTTTGAGACTGTTTTTTTTATGACACATGATACTTTATAATAATGGTAAATTTAGGTTGATATGTTTTGCGTTTATTTATAAAAATATCAGAAATTTTACAAAAATGTTTTAAAAATTGCAATTTTCAAACTTTGAATGACTATCCCTTTAATCCCAAGTCATATCACACAAAAACATTAATAAATAACATTTCCCTCATGTCTGCATTACATCAGCACTATTTGTAAAGTGTTTTATTTTTTTTAGCATTTTAGAAGGTTTAAAAATGTAGCAGTAATTTTTCATTTTTTCAAGGAAATTTACAAAACTTACTTTCATACGGACCTGTTCAGTTTTGAAGTGACTTTGGGGGTCCTATATGTTGGAAACCACACAAGTCATAGCATTTTAAAAACCGCACCCCTCAATGTATTTAAAATTGCTTTCAGGTAGTTTATTAACTCTTCTGGTTTTTGTCAGGAAGTAATGGAAAGTGGCATAACAAGAATGAAAAAGTTTATTTTTACCACCTAAATTTTGATAACTTCTGAACAAGCCGCTATAGCCAGCAGACTCTAAGGCCGTTATTTGGCAGTTACTTGCCATGGCAAACATCAGGACCACACAATCACGATCTCAAGGTACCGATGAGGTTAAAGAGGGAGCCCCCACACTCTTAAGTATTTAGATTCTGTAGTCACTATTGAAAGCAGAATCTAAGGGGTTAAACAGCCATGGTCGTTGCCAACACTGATCGTGGCTGATGCAGCAAGTTGTCTGCTATAGTGTACAGGTGACAGCTACAGGATCGTCACCTGTCGGGTAACGCTAGTCTCTTATATCGCAGGTCAGTAAAAAGACGTCTATTGGTCACTAAGGACGGCCTTCCTGCTTACTTTGCATGAGGAAGAAAAATAAAATTGCATTAATAAATGCCCTGTATATAGAATGGAAATCTTCTGTGTTTTTTGGTACATAATAAAGGGTTTTTTACCTCTACGTTAAAAGTGGTTTATGGGCCCAGGATAGTGAACTGAAAAAAAAAAAAATATATATATATATATACACACACAGTCACAATGAGAACAATGGGGACAGGGGAAAATATATGTGTGTTAAGAACTGGCTCAGTGATAGGAAACAAAGGGTGGTTATTAATGGAAAACACTCAGACTGGGTCTCAGTTAACAGTGGGGTACCACAGGGGTCAGTATTGGGCCCCCTTCTTTTTAACATAGTTATTAATGACCTTGTAGGGGGCATACAGAGTAGTATTTCAATATTTGCCAATGGCACTAAACTCTGCAGGGTAATCAATACAGAGGAGGACAATTTTATATTACAGGAGGATCTATGTAAACTAGAAGCTTGGGCTGATAAATGGCAAATGAGCTTTAATGGGGATAAATGTAAGGTAATGCACTTGGGCAGAGGAAATAAAATGTATAATTATATGCTTAATTGTAAAACACTGGGCAAAACTGTCACTGAAAAAGACTTGGGTGTATTGGTGGACGACAAGCTCACGTTTAGTGGCCAGTGTCAGGCAGCTGCTGCAAAGGCAAATAAAATAATGGGATGCATTAAAAGAGGCATAGATGCTCGTGAGGAGAACATAATTTTACCTCTATACAAGTCACTAGTGCGACCACACTTAGAATACTGTGTACAGTTCTGGTCTCCGGCGTATAAGAAAGACATAGCTGAGCTAGAGCGGGTGCAGAGAAGAGCGACCAAGGTTATTAGAGGACTGGGGGGTCTGCAATACCAAGACAGGTTATTACACTTGGGGTTATTTACTGTGGAAAAAAGAAGGCTTAGGGGTGATCTTATTACTATGTACAGTATACACTGTGTGCAGAATTATTAGGCAAGTTGTATTTTAGAGGATTATTTTTATTATTGATCAACAACTATGTTCTCAATCAACCCAAAAGACTCATAAATATCCAAGCTTAATATTTTTGGAAGTTGGAGTGTTTTTTGTTTTTTTTTAGATTTGGCTATCTTAGGAGGATATCTGTTTGTGCAGGTAACTATTACTGTGCAGAATTATTAGGCAACTTAATAAAAACCAAATATAATCCCATCTCACTTGTTTATTTTCACCAGGTAAACCAATATCAGTGCACAAAATTTAGAAATAAACATTTCTGACATGCAAAAACAAAAAAAATTAGTGAATATAGCCATCTTTCTTTATGATGACACTCAACAGCCTTCCATCCATAGATTGTCAGTTGCTTGATCTGTTTTCAATCAACATTGCGTGCAGCAGCCACCACAGCCTCCCAGACACTGTTCCGAGAGGTGTACTGTTTTCCCTCCCTGTAGATCTCACATTTTATGATGGACCACAGGTTCTCTATGGGGTTCAGATCAGGTGAACAAGGGGGCCATGTAATTTTTTGTTCTTTTAAGACCTTTACTGGCCAGCCACGCTGTGGAGTAGTTGGATGCATGTGATGGAGCATTGTCCTGCATGAAAATCATGTTTTTCTTGAACGATACCGACTTCTTCCTGTACCACGGCTTGAAGAAGTTGTCTTCCAGAAACTGGCAGTAGGTCTGGAAGTTGAGCTTCACTCCATCCTCAATCTGAAAAAGTCCCACAAGTTCATCTTTGATGATACCAGCCCATACCAGTACCCCACCTCCACCTTGCTGGCGTCTGAGTCGGAGTGGAGCTCTCTGCCCTTTACTGATCCAGCCTCTGGCCCATCAAGAGTCACTATCATTTCATCAGTCCATAAAACCTTTGAGAAATCAGTCTTAAGTAGTGTTGAGCGAGTATGTTCTGTTCAGAGTATGCTCGGGCCGAGCTCCGAGTATTTACAGCTGCTCGGTGATGTGTTTGAATCGCTCCCGTGTGCATGATTTGCAACTGTTTGACAGCTTTATTACATGTGAGAAATGTGTAAGAAATACATTCCTCCCATGTAATAAAACTGTCAAACAGTTGCAAATCATGCACACGGGAGCGATTCAAACATATCACAGAGCAGCTATAAATACTCGGACCTCGGCCCGAGCATACCCGTCGAAAGGGTTTATAGAACATACTCGCTCAACACTAGTCTTAAGATATTTCTTGGCCCATTCTTGACGTTTTATCTTATGTTTCTTGTTCAAAGGTGGTCGTTTTTCAGCTTTCTTTACCTTGGCCATGTCTCTGAGTATCGCACACCTTGTGCTTTTTGATACTCCAGTAATGTTGCAGCTCTGAAATATGGCAAAACTGGTGGCGAATGGCATCTTGGCAGCTTCACGCTTGATTTTCCTCAATTCATGGGCAGTTATTTTGCTATTTTGACCAACACGCTTCTTGCGACCCTGTTGGCTATTTGCCATGAAATGCTTGATCGTTCGGTGATCACACTTCAAAAGTTTGGAGATTTCAAGACTGATGCATCCCTCTGCAAGACATCTCACAATTTTGGACTTTTCAGAACCCGTCAAATCTCTCTTCTGACCCATTTTGCCAAAGGAAAGGAAGTTGCCTAATAATTAAGCACACCTTATATAGGGTGTTGATGTCATTAGTCAACACCCCTCCTCATTACAGAGATGCACATCACCAGATTTACTTAATTGTTAGTTGGCTCTCAAGCCTATGCAGCTTGGAGTAGGGCAACAAGTACAAAAAGTATCATGTGATCAAAATACTCATTTGCCTAATAATTCTGCACATGGTGTACGAGGGGACAGTACAAAGACCTTTCTACTGATCTTTTAACTCTGAGACCTGAGACGGGGACAAGGGGGCATCTTCTACATCTGGAGGAAAGAAGGTTTAATCATAATCACAGACGGGGATTCTTTACTGTAAGAGCAGTGAGACTATGGAACTCTCTGCCGCATGATGTTGTAATGAGTGATTCACTGTTAACCGGTTCCCGACCGCCCACTGTAGATAAACGTCGGTGCTGCCTGGGCTCTGTGCAGCGCCGACGTTTAAAAACGGTGGGTGGTCTCGCAGTGCTCAGGACCCCCAGGGTCCTGCAAGCACTGCGATTCCGGTGCAGAGCGATAGCTCTGACAGGGTACATCATCGGGACCTGATTAGATCAGGTCCCAGTGATGTTAACCCTTTGCTGTCTTCTATATGCTGCGATCTATAGTGATCGCGGCATATAGGAGACAGCAGGAAAAGAGGGGGTCGTCTTACTTACCTCCGAAGACCTCCGTTTCGTTTGAGGACCTGGGGTTGCTATGGCAGCTGGAGGTCACATGACCGCCTCCAGCTCTGCCATATATGGTGTCCTTCCTGTCTGGCTTCAGCCTGTATGTAGCTGATGCTAGACAGGAGACTGACTGAAACAGTCAGTGAAGATCTCATGTAATGTAATATATGTCTATTACATTACATGAGATCAGTGATCAGAAAAATAAAAATTAATGTCCCATACAGGGACTAAGTAAAAATGTAAAAAAAAGTAAAAAAAAAGTTTTTAAACTATTAAAAAAAAAAATCACAAAATAAATAAAAATAAATAAAATATTAAACCAATAAATCCGTATATTATTACAAAACCAAAAAAAGTACACATATTTGGTATCGCCGCGTCCGAAACAACCCGAGCTATAAAACTGTCACACTAATTAACTCCTGTGCACACCGTAATAAAAATAAATAAAAAACGGAGCAAAAAAATATGCTTTTTCATCATATCGCCAAACAAAAAGTGGAAAAAAATGCGATCAAAAAGCAGAATAGAAAAACATGGTACCACTGAAAACTTCATCTTGTTCCGCAAAAAAAAGCCGCCATACAGCTCCATCAGCCGAAAAATAAAAAAGTTATAGCGCTCAGAATAAAGCAATGTAAAAATAATATTTTTTTTCTATAAAATTGTTTTATTGTGTAAAAGCGCCAAAACATAAAAAAAATACAGTAAGTGTAGTATCGCTGTAAACGTACTGACCCGAAGAATAACGCTGCCTGATCACTTTTACCACACGCAGAACGGCATAAAAAAAACCTCAAAAAACAATTCCTGAAGTGTTTGTTTTTGTTAACTTTACCTCCCAAAAAACGGAATAGAAAGCGATCATAAAATGTCACGTACCCAAAAATGGTTCCAATAAAAATGTCAACTCGTCCCGCAAAAAACAAGCCGTCACATGACTATCGGCCGAAATATGGAAAAATTATAGCTCTCAAAATATGGTGATGCAAAAACTAGATTTTGCAAAAAAAGCGTATTTTAGTGTGTGACAGCTGTCAGTCATAAAAACCCGATATAAATCTGGTATCTCTGTAATCGCACCGACCCGAAGAATAAAATAATCTAATCAGTTATATCACACTAGGAACGGCATAAAAAATTAATAAAACAAATATTATTCACCTGCTACTGATTTGTTTATTATGTCTCCCAAAGATCCCAGTAAGGCTCTGCTCACATTTATCCTGTGCTCTGCGCTGAGCACTTACACCAGAGTTTCCGTGTAAATCTCTGAAATACGTGATTCAGCCAGAACCCATGATGGAAGATTCCCTGTAATGAGGCAGATATAGGCCACTGTGGACGCCGTCTAGCCTGGGATCCCACGGTGTCATTTGTTTTAGGCGTGCATAAAAGTGCGGTTGGCCACAGTTTTGTGCACTTCTGAAAAAAAGGACACCGCTACACAGAGGCCAGACGGAGTCCAGAGTAACTCTGCTGCCTCATTACAGTGAATGGATCCCGCAGGGGTTTCATCTGAATTACATCACTTGGAAATTTAGATGGAAACCCCGATGTAAGTGCTCAGCCTAGAGCGCCGGATAAATGTTACGTAAAATGTTCCCAATAAAAGCTTCAACTCAGTCCTCAAAAAAAGCTAGTCCCCACTCAGGTCCATCATCTGTTAAAAATATAAGGGACTTCCAAGTTACTGGTAGCAGAAAGGCTCTGGAAAAGCGAAATAGCCCTTGCCCCCCAAAAGAAATTCAGAAAATTTTGTGCTCCCAAATCCAAATGCCTATTCTACAATAATTTGTTCTCCAATTGTCAAATAGCGCTCCGTCCCCCCCAGATCTCGCCGTATGGCTGAGCAGTACGATACAGCCACATATGGGGTATTGCCACTTTTAGAAGAAATTGTGTGACACATTTCGGCACCATTTTTACCCATTGCCCTGTGTGAAAATGTAAAATATGAGGGTAAAACATTTTTTTGTGGTAAAAATATAATTATGCTTTTTTCACTGCCCAATGGTATAAATTTAAAAATGCTCACTACTTCCCTAGATGAATTCCTTGAGAGGTGTAGTTTACAAAATGGGGTCACTTGTGGGGGTTTCTGCTGTTTTGGCATGTCAGCGACTCTTCAAATGTGACATGGTGTCTGCTGCCTATCCCAGCCAACATAGCGCTTCTTTCTCTTCCGAACCCTGCCGTACACCAAAGCAGTGGTTTTCCCCCACATATGGGGTATCGGCGTACTCAGGAGAAATTGTACAACAAATTTCATGGTGCAATTTATCCTGTTACCCTTATGATAATGCAAAATTAGGGAATGAAAAACATTTTTTGAGGGAAAAATGTGAAAATTTTATTTTTACGGCTCAATATTATAAACTTCTGTGAAGCAGCTGGGGGTGCAAGGTGCTCACCACACATCTAGATAAGTTCCCTAAGGGGTCTAGTTTCCAAAATGGTGGCACTTGTGGGGGGTTTCCACTGTTTAGGCACATTAGGGGCTCCCCAAATGCAACATGGCGTCCGCTAATTATTCAAACAAATTTTACATTCAAAAAGTCAAATGGCGCTCCTTCCCTTTCAAACCCTGCCATGCGCCCAAACAGTAATTTGCCTCCACATATGGGGTATCAGCGTGTTCAGGAGAAATTGCATAACAAATTTCATGGTGCAATTTATCCTATTACCCTTATGATAATGCAAAATTAAGGGATGAAAAACGGTTTTGTGGGAAAAATGTGAAAATTTTATTTTTACAGCTCAATATTATAAACTCCTGTGAAGCACCTTGGGGTTCAAGGTGCTCACCACACATCTAGATAAGTTCCCTAAGGGGTCTAGTTTCCAAAATGGTGTCACTTGTGGGGGGTTTCCACTGTTTAGGCACATCAGGAGCTCTCCAAACGCAACATAGCGTCTGCTAATTATTCAGACAAATTTTACATTCAAAAAGTCTAATGGCGCTCCTTCCCTTCCGAACCCTGCCGTGCGCCCAAACAGTGGTTTTCCCTCACATATGGGGTATCAGCACGCTCAAGAGAAATTGCACAAAAAAATTTGGGGTCCATTTTTTCATGTTACCCCTGTGAAAATAAAAAAAATTGGGTCTAAAGTAACATTTTTGTGAAAAAAGTTAAATGTTAATTTTTTTCTTCCACATTCCAAAAATTCCTGTGAAGCACCTGAAGGGTTAATAAAGTTCTTGAATGTGGTTTTGAGCACCTTGAGGGGTGCAGTTTTTAGAATGGTGTCACTTTTGGGTATTTTCTGTCATAAAGACCCCTCAAAGTGACTTCAAATATGATGTGGTCCCTAAAAAAATGTTTTTGTAAATTTTGTTGGAAAAATGAGAAATCGCTGGTCAACTTTTAACCCTTATAGCTCCCTAACAAAAAAAAATTTTGGTTCCAAAATTGTGCTGATGTAAAGTAGACATGTGGGAAATGTTATTTATTAACTATTTTGTGTGACATATCTCTCTGATTTAAGGGCATGAAAATTCAAAGTTTGAAAATTGCAAAATTTTCAACATTTTCGCCAAATTTCCGATTTTTTCACAAATAAACACAAGTTATATCGAAGAAATTTTACCACTATCATGAAGTACAATATGTCACGAAAAAACAATCTCAGAATCAGGGGAATACGTTGAAGCGTTCCAGAGTAATTACCTCATAAAGTGACAGTGGTCAGAATTGAAAAAATTGGCCTGGTCACGAAGGCAAAAACAGGCTCTGGTGCGAAGTGGTTAAAATTTAAGAAGGGCCTGGATGCCTTTCTTGAAAAGTATAATATTACAGGTTATATATACTAGATTCCTTGATAGGGCGTTGATCCAGGGAACTAGTCTGATTGCTGTATGGAGTCAGGAAGGAATTTTTTTCCCCAATGTGGAGCTTAGTGTTTGCCACATGTTTTTTTTTTTGCCTTCCTCTGGATGAACATGTTAGGCTATGGGTTGAACTAGATGGACTTAGTTTTTAAGGTTGAAGTAAGACTATGTTATTATGTTACAATCAGTCTGCACTGGCCACTTTGCCTCATGCCGTTATCCTAGCATAAACAATGTCATGAGACCGCTGTAGTGGTCTCAGCGACTGCCGATTGGCTGCAGCAGTCACATGACATTGTTAATGCCAAGAGAATGGCAGCGGAGGCATGTCAGACCAGGAGGTGTACACAGTTTTTGTATTTTATTTTTTTTTTTTAATTCCCCACACTGTGCCCCATAAATGACTGAAAATTAGGGTTGAGCGAGTATGTTCTGTCCGAGTACGCTCGGGCCGAGCTCCGAGTATTTACAGCTGCTCGGTGATGAGGTTAAATCGCTCCCGTGTGCATGATTTGCAACTGTTTGACAGCTTTATTACATGGGAGCAATGTGGAAGAAATAGACATTCCTCACATCACATGTAATAAAGCTGTCAAACAGTTGCAAATCATGCACACGGGAGCGATTTAACCTCATCACCGAGCAGCTGTAAATACTCGGAGCTCGGCCCGAGCATGCTCGGCGAAAGGGTTAATAGAACATACTCGCTCAACACTACTGAAAATCCTTTTAAACTCTATTTAAACCAACATTCCCTCAAGTTTTTGTTTCGTTTTTAAGAAAAAAAAAATGGACTCCACAATTTGATTTTTTTATTGCTCATAGGTATTAATACACATTAGAAAACTATAATAGAAATACACTTAGGTTTCAATATAACCAATGTGGAACATATTTAAATATATAAGGTCTTTTGCCTTGGAAACTAGATATTTCATGGCTGCCACAATACATTCTGCCCTGGTAAGAAAATAAATAACTTATAACAACAAACTGACTTAAAAGAAAATAATAACAGCAACGCTCTTCAGATGTATGGCCTCATGCACACCTCCAAGCCCAGCAATCCAAACTGCTGTTCTGATTAATGCCATATCAATAAAGCCTCTGCTGCTCCATTTTACTCTAACAGAGTGCCACATCCCATGTAAAGTTACAGAGTTTAATAACAACATTTAGGTTGCCTGCAGCCACCACTAGGGGGCACACACTGCATACGGTTTTATTTTTTTCATTTAATACAGGAACAGTATGTATTATTGAAAACTGATCTGTCACACACTGCATACATTCGGACCTTTTAGACCTGATGAGGCTGATGAACTTACTATAAAAATCCATTATAATACTTTTTGAAAGTTTGAGCCCAGTAATAGAGTGCGTGCCCATACATCCAGGTGTATTTGTAAAGCAAACCTTAATCTCCGCCCAACTAGCTTAATTGACAGCACCTCAGTGTCCCTCCTCCACTGCTGAGATCTGACACTGTTCAGTACAAGCTGCACGGATGCTTTACAGATTTCTAGCATAAAACAACTTGAAATATGACATTTTTATTTTTTTCCTCAATTTGTAGTTATCCTATTTTTTTCAAGGTCCCAAAGTCGGAAAAGTAGGGAGAGGTGGGTGAACTCACCTAACAAATCCATCAGAATTTACACCACAAAAGTGCTGTAAATGACAGAAATGTACCCCAGTCGCTTTTTATAGTGTCGCACGGGAGATGAAAAATGCACCAAATTCATTAAGAGGTGTATGCTTTTTTTTAGCACATCTTACTCCAGTGCAGTTTATCAACACTGGCATATAAAACACCAGTACTGATGAATGATGAGCTTTCTCACTCTCTTGCTTTCAAATAGGATCATGCAGCTGTTGTGACTTAGATCTGCAAAGTAAGTACACTAGCATCATAAGGTATAAGATCTAAGTATTTATGAATGCAGCGTACATACTAAAATTTGGTGGCAATATAAGGGATTTTGGAGCTTTGTATTATTAAGAAATGAACAACTTTGAAAAATGTTGGCACTAAATAAAAAAATGAAGCAGATTCACTTTCAAAAAACACTGCTGCTAATTTCAAAGAAGAATAAGGGATGGCAGCTCTCAGGTAAAATCTCTAACAAAACACAACAGGAAACAAAAAAGCCTATGAGCAATTTATGGTTAATGCCTTTTTTTTTTAACAGAAAGGGATTTTTCAAAAGAGAAAAAAAAAAAGACTTTATGGACACTTCATCCAAATTCACCATTCTGCCTCGCCGATTGCCTTTGAAAAAATATAGTCTTTTCCTCCAAAGCACATGACTCCATCTTTTAAGTAGAATTTCCACTTATTTTTGCTTCTGTGGATCTGGGGAAAAAAAAGTAAAAGTTATAATAGAACATTTCCTCTGGAAGCAATCTAGGTTTATAGCAGTTATTGCAGAAAAAACAGCGTTAATCCATTCAGTGAAGATGCTCAGTTTATCGCTTCTTGCATCAAGCAAACATCCTAACAGTCTCCAGATAATTTGGCTGCTGAATACAATATTCATTTTTTATTTCGCCTCCCAAGAAGACGCTCTAAAAGGAAAAGCAGCAGGGGATATCGAAAAGGGAAAAGAAAGCTGTGTACTTACAATGGAGAAAACCATGTTTCAGGTAAGACTCTGTTCACATTACATTCGAGCCTTGCATCAGACACATATTTATGGAATATACCCAGAAGTATACCTTCTGTATAACCCAATGGCACCTGTTATCGGATTTGTGTGCCAAAACCACAGCCAGCATTGATGAGACAACAGCTGCTTGGTTACATTCAGGTAAGTTTTACTCTGAAACACTGCGCCATTTCATACTCTGAAGAGCCAGACGGGAACTGTGTGCCTTGCGTTACTAGTCCGAGGCCAGCACCCGGCAATTTCTCCCCACTCTCTTACCCTTGACCAACAGGTTCCAGATCAGGAAAGACCTGTCAGTCTAGGAGGGAAGGTGGGGACAGAAGCTGCCGGTGACTAGTCAGCCGAGATACATAGCCCCCGGAAGATCTTCAAAGTAGATCTTCTCTGAAATGCCGCAGCGTTTCAGAGTAAACCAAACCTGACATTAATAAAGCAGAAGGTATCTGATTCAGGTAATCCATGACTTAGGTGACATGAATCTACTTGTCAAGTTTTCTTTAAAAATGTAAAAGGGCAGTATTTTTTTTTTTGTGGTGGCCCACAGCGGAAAAGAAATGAAACTGGGCACACAAGCCTTAAGGAGCGTAAAAAGACAGTTCGGAGACCTATAGATATGTCCAATAAATGTGCTAAGTGGTAGTAAAGTCGGAGTAGTAGTCTGCGCTGCTGTGCTACATTCAAGAAATCCAGAGGATGTTGTAAAGGATTAGACCATGCGGTTTATTCTCAACGCTTTTCGAAGTTGAACCAACCTCTTCATCAGGAGCCCACAGGATTGTGGTTCTCCTGATGAAGATGTTGCTTCAACTTCGAAACGCATTGATCTAATCCTTTACAACGTCCTCCGAATTTTCTTGAATCTGGCACAGCAGCGCAAAATACTACTTCTATCCTCCTACCACTTGTTCTACAAGGCGGGATCTCCCAACCTGAGGATACTGCAGCAGCTGTCAAACATTGATTCCACAACCCCAATAGGTGGGCATTTCCTTTACTTCTGGCCCAGACTAATTTCTCCAATGGATAAGACCCTATTGGTGTCACCCCCTCCCCCCTCTCTAATAAATGTGCCAAGCTCACACCCCAATCATTGCAATAGCTCAAAAAAGGAACCCCTGTAAAACGACAGAATCATAGAATATTGAGTTGGAGGGGACCTCCAGGGTCGTCATGTCCAGCCCCCTGTTCAATGCAGGATTCACTAAACCATCTCAGACAGATGTCTACAAACAGAGTCTGGACAGGCATCTAAAACAGCATAAAAAAGTTACTTTGGTGGAAGTTTTATGTGGCAGCAGCACAAGAAAAAAGTCATGCTATTTTGTCATCACTCCGATTCTGGGCAGCACTGGTTGAACCTCTTCAGATTGGACATAAGTGGGACATTCAAGGGATCGGTCACTGGTTTTTATTTTGAATCAATCCCAGAGTCAATGCTATAATAATCTCCACTATCTGCTGTAACACCAATAACGCACACCAGGTCAATGAATAACACGGATTATCATGTGACAAGATGTGAGAGTAAGACTATGACAAGGGCCATGCTGAGAAGGCCAGACGACTGGGTCAGAGCATTTTCAAGAAACCAGATCTTGTGGGGAGTTGCCGACGTGCAATGGTTAGTACTTACCAAGTGGTCCCGAGAAGGACAACCACTCTGGTGACAATATTATGGATGCCTTAGCGTCTGTGTGATGATTCGCCTCCAAAGTCTCCAGATCTCAATCTAATTGGGCATCTGAGAGATGCGCTGGAAAAGCAAGTGCAATCCACGAAAACTGCACCTCACATTTTTCAGGATTTAAAGGGTTATTCTCATTTTCTGAGATAGTTACATTTGTAACGTGCTTGTTAAAACAACAAACTTTTCAATTTGCTTATTAAAACTTGGCCATATCTTTCCCACATTTTTACAGTTTTATATTTATTTTTTTTTGCTCAATGCCAAGAAAACTGGTCAATGGCTGAACACACGCAGTGCTTGTTCATAGTAAGCAGTGCCCGGAGACTATCCAGGATGGCTGGAGGGCACTGGCAGCACTTGATCTGGCCACTTTTAGTCTGGGTCACTGTTACTGCAGAGCAAAGCTACCTCACATCGGCATTGGGAGCGCACAGTTCAGGTAAGTGGCATAACACTGCTACTGTCTGGAACTGTCAATCACAGTCGTAACTTCTAGTGATTGGTAAGTCAGGAGGCGAGGGGGCGCTGCACTCCTATAAAAAATAAATAAATAAAAAATAATACGTTCTTGGTGCCAGAAAGTACAGAACATTTTCAGAGGTCCTGTGGAGGACATGCCTGGCCAGAGCTGTTTTAGCTGCACAGGGGAGACATACACAATATTAGACATGTAATACCAGGGCTGATCTGTGCACTGTACACAGAGAGGACACAAGAGCTGCACTTCCACATCAGTCACTAATGATACCAGCTATATAGATTTCTTAACCTCAGACCCAAATCCATATCCTTGACTATTTCCATAGCCATGAAGTGCTATTCACACTATATTATAATATAATATATAGGCACATCGCCCAATGGGGGAAAGGCACCTTGCCCAATGGGGGAAAGGCACCTTGCCCAATGGGGGAAAGGCACATCGCCCAATGGGGGAAAGGCACATCGCCCAATGGGGGAAAGGCACATCGCCCAATGGGGGAAAGGCACATCGCCCAGGGAAATATCAATGGCAGCACTTGACATAAAAAAATAAATAAAAGCAGCTTGTGAAATTCTATGCTAAGTACCTTGTCGTACTGACAAACTATAACGTTATCAGTGTCAAAAAGGTCTGGAACTTCTTGTTCACTCACATCATCTCCAGAATTTAAAGGATCCTAGAGAGAAAAAAAATAAACTAAAATAAGGATATAAAAAAAGTCATAACTTCACAGCTTTAGGCTCTGCATGTAATGTACACGAGGTAGCAGCAGAATTCCAGATCTCACTTTAAATTACAAATATTCCACTTTTTACTGTAAATCACTAACACAGAGGCTCCACAGTGTTGAAGATTTTTGGTAAAAAGTCACAATCATCCCATACAAGAAAAAAAAATTGTTGCAAGCTTCGATATAAGCTGAAGACAATGTTTAAGGGGTTGTTTAACGATAGGCATTTATGGCTTATTCCTGGGATATGCAACAAAATATCTGATAGGTGTGAGTCCAAGAAGCTGGAGTGCCATCATTGATTTCCAGGTATGGGGTTCCTTTAAATTGCATTTGTTTTCCTGTTTCGTTGATCTTTTGTATTTCATGATGAAAAATAAATAGTAAACTTGCTATGTGATATATGATTTTTTTCTACCAGTTACTATGACATTTTACATTAGACTATACACTTATCTAATATAAATATTTATATATTAGATTTATACTGTAATGGTTTGTGTGCATCAGGTGATATTTCCCCTCAGTCATTTTTAGGAGACTTCTAGACAGACGTCTAAACAATTCACTCTTTGGTCTTATTAAATGGAGGCAATAATTTCAGCTGCGTGACGACTCCGACCTGGAATGAGGACTGAGCCGCCACCAGGAGACATTCACAGCAGACGGACATTTGGGACCTTTATTACACGGAGATTTATCTAGCAGCAGAAAATCAATCAGTTTAATTGATTCCTTAAGATGTGTTAGCAATGACAGCAATTGGCTATAAAGAATCAAAAGAAAGGAAAGGTATTAAAGTGCTACTCTAAATCAGCAGCTTATTAAAAAATAAAACACATTAAACATTAGCACCCGATGCTCTTATTATAGATGAAAAAGAACTGGAGGAATTGGCCGCTGCATAATTAATAATAATTAAATACTCGGAAGCCATCAACCAATGATGAGAGGTAAGAAAAGGAGAAAAATATATCTGTTCATGTGGAAGAAACTTGACAATGGCATAAAAGTAACTTGATGAATAAGCTAATAAAATAAATTAATGTACAAAGCTTTTACTTCAACCGTAGTTGCTGCATTTTTTTTTGCCATGCAAGGTAAAGGGTTAATCAGCTGGGATAAAAAAATCTGTGCTCCAGTCTGAGTAACTGGTAAGAAATGAACTGCACAACTTAAGGGAAGCAACCACATTTTTACAACTCAACTTTTTTTCTCTTTTTTTTAATAAATTCATATTACAAGTGAAAATGGGAAACTTTGCAATACATTTTCACAGAGAAAAATGAACATCACCACTTAAAGGGAATCTGTCAGCAGGATTATACCCCCCCCCAAACTAAGTGTGTGTGTGTGCATGTAGCTCTCTTTCAAGTCAAGCCCAACAATATACCTTTACATGGCCAGTCCATTCCTCTGTTAGTGAGAAATCAGCGTTTGATTTGATATGCAAATGAGGCTGAAAAGCTATTTGTAGATCTGAAGCCTCTGTCACTCCAGCTCTATTCCTTGACAAGTGCCGTCTACTCCTGGCAGCCTCTATGCTGTGTGACATCAAGCAAAGGAGCCGTCAGTCAAG
This sequence comes from Phyllobates terribilis, assembly GCF_046119375.1. NCBI lineage: Eukaryota > Metazoa > Chordata > Amphibia > Anura > Dendrobatidae > Phyllobates > Phyllobates terribilis. The sequence goes on along the minus strand of NW_027362763.1, from coordinate 730,052,631 downwards.
CAGGAGGATGTGGCACTGGACGGGGAATAGAGCTGGAGTGACAGAGGCTTCAGATCTACCATAGCTCTTCAGCCTCATTTAAATATCAATTCAAAAGCGGATTTCCATGGAAAGGAGAGAGCTGGAGGTAGGAGAAGAGTTGGCTGGAGTAAGACAGTTGCACAGAGATATTGTTGTTGCTTTCTAGTAAGTGTTTTAACCCACCCCAATGCTGGATTCACAGATACACTGGTCAGTACTACAGTAAAACATCCTCCAGGCTGCTGCTTCTGTCTGAGTACTATACATGAGAGCAGGAATTCATAATTTATGTGTGCGGTGTGTATGGGATACATCATAGCAACTAGTCTCCATCCAGTAGTTCAAGAAAAGGCAATTCAGTAAGATGCATGCATAGTGAAAACTGATGAAAACCCAGGATATGAGTCACATAATAGAAGGAAGTAATGTTATTCCTCATGTACACACCTGACCTTCATCTAGAATAAATAAAAGTGAAGCAACAATGCAAAAAGCCTCAATTAAATTATGTCATTCTATACATTTGTGTTTACAGCTCCTGTGCAGACTTATGGTCTCCATGATTTCAAGCTTAAAAATAAACCCTGTGTGTAATCTGATCCTGCAGTTATACTTACTGTACATGTGCTCTTTGGCAAATGTATGTAGCTGTAGACACACAAGCAGCCTAGCGGCATTAGAGTATAATCTGTAGGTGAGATTTACGAGCAGCGCATAGCAATCCAAGTGTAACATACGGTGAGGTATCACGCGCCATACCTCCTCAATCACATCAATCTCCGGATCCTCATCATCGCTGCTATTACTGGTGGAATCGTTTGATCCAGAATCATCGTCTTCCAGCGCCTTCAGATCTTCAGTGTCAATAATACCCAGGAACTCATCAACATCTCTCACCGTTCCTAACTCCTCATCGGATGATGTATCTCCTGTGCCATCAACTTGAATTATTTCATTGTCATTTGGAGCCATCTGATTTGCTTCAGTAGAGAGCTATAAAAAACAAAAATAAAAACCACCACTACAGCAGATTACATTTAAATATTAATTGTGGCATTACTGTATAGTAAATCACATCTAATCTGTAACACCGTTCACACCACCGGGGAGATTCTGCTTCCTCAGTCACTGATGCGCCAGGTGGTGACAAGAGACTGCATGCCACATCGCTAGGATAGCCAATCATGGGACAGATCTATGTACACACTGTCACAGCGCTCTGTCATGATTGGCTGACAAAGTCACATAACACATGAACAATATGAATGTGACATCATAGCACAACAGAGCAAAGCAGCAGCAGCAGGAATGAGTGACTACAGCCATGTGGTGTGTGGACGGGGTGTCATCACTAACGGACAGTTAAAGGGAATCTGTCAGCAAGATTTCCCCCTCAGACTATTTATATGCACAGGTAACTCTTTCAAAGACAAAATCAGCAATACCTTTACATGGTCAGTCTGTTCCTCCGTTACTGAGAAGTCAGTGTTCGAATTGATATAAAAATGAGACTAAAGAGCTATGGTAGATCTGAAGCCTCTGTCACTCCAGCTCTATTCCCCGCCTCCTCCTGGTTGACTGACAGTCTCTATGCTGTGTGATTTCAGGCAAAGGGGCCATCAGTCGACCACTAGAAGAGAGGGGAATAGAGCTGGAGTGACAGAGGCTTCAGGTCTACACTCTCATTTGCATATCAATACAAATGATGATTCCTCTGTAACAGAAGAATGGACTGGCCATCTAAAGGTACAGCTGGACTTGTCTTTGAAAGAGATAGTTTGGGGTGTGAAATCCTGCTGACAGATTATCTTTAAAAGGGGTTGTTCAGGCTTGGAACAAAAAAGTCTGCAGTCACTATGTGACTGTAGAATGCTGAATCGTGACAGTGTGTGTATTCGTGGTGCCACGTGACTGCATGTATACGGTTTGCATGTGCCAACTAGTCTCACTTGACTTTTCTCAACTCACTTCTATTGAGAGAAGCAGAAAGTGTCTAGTCGCACATGACGCACATACAAGTGTTCACATGACCCTCTGCTTGCACGAGTAATACTGGGGAATTGTGATAGTGAGCACACCGCATGCTGTCACAATTTATCTGTCCCATGCCTGGTCACCCCCATTAAAGCTTAGTATTGCTAGTTAGTGAAAGTATATCACATTCCCTGCATTAAGGCAGGTGAAAAAAAAACCTGAACAAACCTTTCAACAGTTTCAGAAAAAAAAAATGTAAGGTACAAAAAGGTCCTACACCTTAATAGGTACTTTATAGTAAGTACAGATATTTTAATAAGCTGAAAAATCAGAGAATTGGACATTTAAAACCTCTCCGTATATAGTGAAACTTTACACGGTCTCTTATTGCCTCAAATGAAATATTTTGCGCTATGAAGAGAAAGATTCGAAAACAGATCAGGCTGCGAGACGGCAATCCTTACAGATTTAATCCATGTGCCCCATTAATGGGCCTTTTTACGGCCGCTGGGACATCTTACTATTCCATCTTACTATCTTACTATTCTCAAACCAACAAACTGCAAACGCTGAAAATAAAGAGTCCGTGAGGACACGTGCAGATCCGCAAAAAGGCAAACAAAATAAAATCAATATATTTTTACAGACTCATTTCTCAAAAGCTTCTAAAAACCAATTTACATGGAGAGTTGTCAGCTTGAGTTTAAGTCTGCATCGCCAAAAACACAGATCTCAGAGCAGAAATATCAGCAAAGTGCGGGAAGGTCTGGTGCAGAAAAATACTAAAGACGCGGAGCCTAAATATTGTATTAGGGCTCGAACGATGAAATAAGCTGTGAATAATAAACCTTGTGTGATGATGATAGAAAGTGCTCGAAGATGCGTTCACACGACTTATTTCACTACACAAGAACATCAGAAAATTGCATCCCTCCGACCCCGAACATGGACCAAAAACATGGCCGTGTGAACGTGTCCTAAGGTAGACACCCCGGTGCCAAATCTTATTTGGCTGCATGAGCCTTCATAGCCAGCTCTGCGCTAAGAAGAGGACTCTTGTTCTTAGGATTGCCGAGGGGTCTCAGTGGTCGCACCATTCACTCCCCTATAAAACTATTTTAAAGAGGATTTCAAGGGATTTTTCAAAACATGCCAGAAAGAAAGGATTAAAAAAACGTTTTACTTGCCACTGTGAACCCCTGCACCTTCTGTGATCTCTGCAGAGACCAGAGGTGATGATGCCACCTCCATTTAGTCATCTGATGATTGATGAATGGGATGGGATATTGTGCAGCCAATCACTGGCCAGGTGACTGAACGGACAGACACTTGTGGCCTTTGCTGGCAATGGATTGGAAGCACTGAGCCATGGGGTTAGGAGTGGTTGGTAACACTAATTCCTTTATATTTTATGATGGCGTTACGTAGACTAATGTCCTGATTCAGGGGATGGTTATGCCTCACATAGACCCATAATGCCCACCAGTCTGTAATACAGCCACATTAAAGGGTTGTCCATTTTTGGAAACTTTTTTTTTTACTTAAATATATGTATTTGGAGGAAAAGAAAAATAATTTTTGCTATTGGGTTTCATTACAAATTTGGCAGGAGCTGACTTAGCTCTCTGTATCGCTGCACATTCAACTTTGATGTGGTCTGTGGTAATAAATCCGCTGAGAGGAGCTCAGAAAAAGACAGATAAGAGAAACAATCTCCCTGCAAGACCATCATAGAAGGCTCACTGACCAATTGACAGTTAAAGGAGTTGTCTACTACTACTACTACTACTACTACTACTACTACTACTACTACTAGGACAACCCCTTCTTAATCTAAATGTTTGGCGCCGATAAAATAAAAAAAGTTTATACTCCCCTCCCGTGCTAGCGCCGTTCCAGCGGTGTCTGCACTTGTGTTCCCGGGGCTCTCGAGCAGTTGCTATGACACTTATAACACATGAGCCAAGCGCCTAATCAGCGCTGGCGTCACCGTCTCCGCCTTCATACGAAACTAACATTAACAGGAAATCCGGGCTGCGGCTGCTATGACTTCTCCTTAAAGGGGTATTTCCATCATCAAGATCCTATTCCAATATGTAGTAGGTGTAATAATAATATTAGCAAATACCTACATTAGAAATGTAGTATAGTTCTTCTGATTCGCTATGTCTTTCCTCATGTGCAGGCATTGCAGAACCTTAGGTATCCACTAGCAGCTAGCTAACTAACTGTCACTATATCAGTGGTTGTAAGCATGGATACCTAAGGTCCTGCAATGCCTGCACATGAGGAAAGAGACATAGCGAATCAGAAAAACTAAACTACATTTCTAATTGGAGGAATTTGCTTATATTATTATTACACCTACTACATATTGGGATAGGATCTTGGAGATGGGAATACCCCTTTAGTGTTCAATTTGTCCAAAGACAGGGAGAGTGACACCAGCGTCACATGTCATAAACGCAAGAGAGCCCCGGGAACGCAGGTGCCGACAAGCGGGAACAGCACCAGCACGGGAGGGGAGTATAAGCTTTTTTTTTATTTTATCGGCGCCAATCATGGGGTATGAGAAGGGGTTGTCTTAGTAGTGGACAACTTCTTTAACTCCTTCTCTAGCCAGCAACAGACAGTGCAACACAGAGGCTATAGAAGGCAAACGGGTCAACATTTTTTAATGAAACCCAACTTCAAAGAAGGGGAATCTGTGGAGCGGGCTAATCTGCATAGTATGGAGCACTTACATAGCACAGAAGATATAAGTGATGGACAGATTCTTCATGGGGAAAATGTAGCCTTAAAATTAGTGCGTGGTCCAAAAGCAAGCAGCTCATTCCACAGATCTTACATGACGTGTTGCATATTTATTAGAGAAGTACTCTCTGAATCTATCTCTGCTACACAGCACAGTCCATACTTAGGAGTATGGCATCTGCATGTCCTCCCAAAATGTATAGGGGCACCATGTACAATCACACCAGTCTACATTTACTGATCTCTATGTTCACACAAAGCTCACACGGACTGTAATGTGGATGTGCACTTTATCATGGAGCCAAACTTCACCAACCTATAAACCCAGGTTGAAGGTTACACATAGATCTGAAACCCTCTACAATCACCATCTTACCTTATCTACAATATTTACGTCGTTGTTAGGTAGCGGTATATTTTTATTCTCATCTTCGTCATCGCCCAGCAATAGCAGGTCAACCACGCTATCAACGCCCGGCGATTTCAATAGGCTCGAATAGTCTTCTTGTCCTTGGACCGTCTGAGCCATGTTTAAGTTATTCAGAGCTTCCGCGTTATCAGCCAAGGTTAATTCAGTCTGCTTTGGACTAAACAGCGGTGGTGGCATATCATTAAAATTATTTTGTTTTAAGTCATTCAATGGCTGATTAAGCACATTACTTGCAACTTGCTGGTTCTGCATATCAACAACCTGCTGAATAAATGTCTCTCCATTAGCATTCCCAAAATTACTATCCAGCGGCCTTTCTGACTCACATCCATTTACAGCTTCGTAAGGCCGGTTGACTTGTGGCACCTGCTGCGACCAATTTTGTCCTACTTGGACATTTCCACCAAACTGGCTACTCGGGGTCGGTCGGGGTGGCTGAGCTAGATTATGAAAATACTGCTGAACCGGCTGCTGGAGAACCCTGGGCGCTCCAGGAGCCTGAGTCACCATCACTGGCACCGTCACTTTATAAAGCTGCCCTAAAACAGAAAACAGGAAAGATCTCATACACAAGTTTTACCCATACACTTGTTATTTAGGACGGAGTTGTGGCTTAGTTTGGGCTCATGCCATGTTCTCCTCCCTGCTCAGCAGGCGTTCCTCAATATATGCATTGACTTGAATGAGGAAAATTAAGTTTTAAATCAAACTTTGGACTCTGACCACCTATCCAGCATTGTTCACCATCGTCCAAGTTTTTGATGGACACAATACCGATGTCGAATATGCTAAATGTCTAATAATATGGGTAAAAAGGAGGTCAAATTGGGTCTAAACTGAAATATTGCTTCACTGACGAGTCAGGAAATGCCTAAAAACAGTTATTTGAAATTCCAATGACAGCCCCTGATGGAGTGCGGAGCGGAGAGGAGATGATGGTGTGAACCCAGCATTAAGTGTAATGCCCCTTTGAAATTAGATTATGATTATTGATTTTCCACTGGATTTACCTTGAAATAAACAAGCATTATTGTATGCTATTGCTTTTCTTCAGGAGCTCACCATTCCTCTGCCTCCAGGAATTTTTGTTTTCTCGGGATGGTGGGGGCCCTGAAGATAGATCGTTCCCCTTGGCAGCATAGTTGCGCCTCTGTGCCCAACTGTGCACTCTCTAATTCTGCTAGCAAAGGCAGTTTTTCCTCTGGAGCATCAGAGGGACGTAGGGACACCGAATCTGGCTGGATCCAGTGATCCATGCCAGCTTCAGAGCATGGCTTGCAAGCGTTGCACTCAATGCCTAGGAAGCCGGCCTCCTCTGATACATTGAAGAGGTGGCCGGTAACCTAGCTAAGAGTATTACACCATTTAAGAAGATGAGGAACGGTGTAATCCTATAAAGGGGTGTAGTAACATACTATACTATGTACTATCTGCTGTGTCCTTATGGTGCAAACTAAATGTTACCCTGATAGCGGCTTATTGTCTTTTCTATGTCCCAGTTGTTATCTATATATCTCCCAGAGTCCCAGATCATGTAACTTGGAAAGCTAGTGACCTGATTGATACGAGACGTCGGCCTTAATGAGGCTGCAGTTACTCTTGAATGGTATGATTGAAAGGCAAAATGGCTAGGATTGGAGAGTCCTCTAATTTCAATTGTTGGAGCAGGAGCAGAGCACCTCCTTCAGGGCAACTCTGAACTTATTTTACAACACCTTCGGTTTCCAGTGTCCCGGGTCACCCAGACTGGAGCTACTCATTCAGTTATTTACTTTTCAGGCTCAAAAAGCTGTTTCCAATAAAAGTTTTCATTAACAAAATGGCACAGTGTGCCTTCTCCAACCTGTGTTGCACTATTTATTGATGGCTGCAGAATGAGTAAAAAAAAAGGAATCTTGTAATCCAAGAGTCAGCATGATGTAGGGACTGAGTCCCTGATTTCAGTCATGTATAACTTACTGGGCTGCTTGCTTTTATTTTGATACAATCCTTGTTTTCTCTGCTGCAGATCTAGCAGTGCTCAGAATGCTGAGCTGCTCCACTCAGAATGCTGATCCCTGTATTACCCCGCCCACACCACTGATTGGCAGTTTTCTTTGTACATTATATATTGAGAGAAAGTTGTTATCAGTGGTGGGGGTGGGGTTACACAGAGAAGGACAACTTGGCACAAGAGCTCTGGAGTGGGAGCCCATTTTAGTGGAGTCGGAATAAAATGGACAGACTCCGAAAATATATAATAAATTGGGTACAGTAGTTCAATGCAGTTTGTGGGGAATATTTTTTCATAAAAATTTGGGAAAGATATAAAATGACCTATAAATGTCTGTCCTATTCCTGATCTAAGGGTCCAGACTTTTAGCTGAGATGAACCTGTGCTACAGTAAATTTATCACTTAAACATGAGCCGTGTATGAGGGAGTCGGAGTCTGAGTCGTGGAGTCCGAGTCATGGAAATTGAGGAGTCGGAGGTTTGGCTTACTGACTCCACAGCCCTGTTAGGCACAAGGCACCTAGTCCTCTAGTGATAATCTGCTGCTGATAAAACACTGATTTTAGTTAAACAGCAACACACAGTCTAGTAAGTGACACATCACTGGAATCAGGGTTTGTTGCTCTTAGATCATATAGCAAACACCAGCTGACTGATTCTTTTTAACTGGGAATCTGTAAGTGACAGATCTGTCAATTCATTTTTTTTTGGGACCGGCTCTTGCGATTGAGTCATTAGTTCTGCAGAGGCGAATAGAGCGGTAATCACACATGCTCACTACTGCTCCATTCACAAAGGGAATTTAGCAACCCCTGTTCTCAAGATTGGTGGGGATCTCAGCATACGGGCACCCAGCCATCATATATTCATACATTTCCAGTAGGAATACCAGAAGAGCGACACCATAGGATAGGTAAGGCAATGACTGGAATACAGAAAACATTAATAAGTCAATGCAACTGACAAAAGTGAAAATACTCCCAGATAGATCAATTCTGTTATTAATAATGCACAATATCTTTTCCTAGTAAATAGTAGTAATATCTTAAATGAATGGTATTGGTACAAGCATGAAATAAAACTACCATTTCCAAACTAACCTGACGCTGTCTGTACCGTCATCCCAGCTGGTAAGTGAATGGGATATGTCAGGCCAGGCGGCAAAGTGAAGGTTCCACTGGATCCAGTTGAGCTCTGAAAAAAATATTGCAATGTAGGATTAAAAGGTTTGCCACACCATTAAATATGAAATTTATTTACAAAGTATAGCGCCATCTGGTGTTCACAGTGTAGAGCAACGTGAATGTCCAACTATTTGGCTCTGTACTAGTGGATACACATGCTCTCTCCAGGTATCGGCATAGTTATTCTCTGATCACTGCAGCCAAAATAAATAGCCCATTAGACTGCTCATCACCAGGAAAGAAGCAGAGCCTCTGTAATAGCATGGCAATGCAGCTGAGAAGACTCCTGCAGGGGAAGTAAGAAATGACTACACTGTAAGCTGCTAGATGGGGGAAGCAGACTGATTCTGTTCAGTGGTCCTGTCCCCAACACACATGGAAGAAAAAAAAAAAAAAAAACACTGTAAAATAACTTTACTTTTGTTGCGCAAATGGTTGAAAAGGGTCGAAGAGGACTCCGCTGCAGCACCAAGGAAAAAAAAAAAGAGGTTTAAAAGAGGACTTCTTTTATTATGGAATTGAAAAAAAACATACTAGGAGGTGTACTAAAATATTAACAAAAGAAATATGAATCCATGAGCTTACGCCTTTCGGGTTATCATCCCTTATTCATAGCTGGGTTGCTAACCTGAAATGCATAAGCCTTTGTGAATGTTCATAGTTGACCCTAGGTTTAATAATCAGACTAGGTTTAGTAATCAGAAGACGCACCAGGGCTGCCGCAGGTAGGAAGAGGCTCGTACTGCTATGGTCAGAAGTCCTGCAAGTCTTTTTGCTCAACTCAGAATGTGAAAATAATAGCATATGACTTGGCCATGTTATTCCTAAGTTCTTAAGTTACTACCTTATACACAGGGCTGGGGAAAACTTATGTTTGGAATAACCCTTTAAACAGAGCCATGACCGGTATGACGGATTAATCTAAGGTTTGTGAGGTCATCTAACAGCAAACTGAGCACAAAAAAAACAGACTCTCGACAGAAAAGAAGCTCAGCCTCTCCCACAGGGGTTCCCAGACCGATTTCCTAATATCCCGCTTGGCAAATCAGCGATAAATCCTGCATATCCTGAATTACTCCATAACTAGGCAGGTTTGGAAGCTTATAACTTGACTGAAAGATTTACAGGTGATTTTTTTGGGGTGTTTCGGATGAAATGTTCTTCAAGCATAGATAGGTTTACGGTGCACATTACAAATGGATATAATATGGCAGCGGCTCTCCGGCACGCTTTTATCAATCACCTGCTTATATACCACTAAATCGCTGTCATTTCACACTTTATCCAAAGAGCGCTCTGAAAGTAAAAGCTTAAAATCTCTATAGCTCTGTGCCAATAAGTCGAGCCTCAAAAGGATTATTTATGTCAGAGCTGGCTGATGTACATAGAGAGGAAGAATGACCGGGGGAGTGCTAAAGATGTTAACCCTTTCATAGCCAAGCCATAATTCACACTTTTAAATGGTTCCAAAGGTCTTTCTAGTTGTAATTTTTTCAGTAGAGAAGGCTGTCATCTACATTGTAATAGATCATGCTCAGAGACAGATACACAGCTGGAGAAAGTGTAAAAGCACTTCTGATATAGAAAAAAAAACCAAGACATGTCAGAGGCTTTTGATCAGTGGGGGGTCAGGGTGCAGAGATCCACATGGATAATTAACATGAAGGCACAGCTGAATCTGCTCTTCTCTAACACCAAAAGCGGCCCAATATAAAGTATATGGAGCCCGTCTTCACTCTATGGAGAGCAGCAGTCCATCAGCTTTAAGACCTGTCAAAAGTTTTTTAAAAATATATTACAAAACAACTTTTTTTTTTTTTTTTTTTAAATCCCTTCCTGTCGTAGTGAACTTTAATTTTTGCTTTTAGGTTTTTTAATTCCCCTTCTTCAAGCAGCCATAACTTTTTAATTTTCTGCTGATATGGCTGTTTGTGGGCTTGTATTTTTGCTGGACAAGTTACAGCTTTTCATGACACCATTCATTTTACTAAATGGGAAAAAAAAACTATTGCTTTTCGGGTTTTTTTTTTATTGTGTTCATTTTGCAGTAAAACAGGACCTGGCAATGTAATTGTTCAGGTTATTGCGAATATGGCAATACCAAACCCATATAAGTTTTTTTTTTTTTGAATAGTGAAATTTTTTTTTCAAATCTGTTAAAGGGAATCTGTCACCCCCCCCCCCCCCCCCGGGCGATATCAGACCTCTACTATGGCCATACAGGGTATAGTAAAGTAAATATATACTTACCTGTATGGCCCATAGCAGAGGTCTGTTTTCCAGAGGCTTGGCATCCGGGGGACGCCAAGCAAATCCCTCTTATCTGCTTACTATTCCCCTAAATCGCCACCTCTGTGCTAAATTACCATATTCCCCCCCCCCCTCCCCCGCAATCAGACCTCTGCTATGGGCCATACAGGTAAGTATAGATTTACTTTTCTATCATCTGTATGCCCATAGTAGAGGTCCGATATTGCCCAGGGGGAGACACATTCCCTTTAATTAAAAAAATAAAAATAACAATTTGTAGGCATTTTCTGAGACTCATAACTATTTTTGTCCATGATGGACCGGCATGAGGGTTTCCTTTTTGCGTGATGAGCCGAAGTGCTCTATTGAAATAACTTAGGAAACTTGTCGCTTTGATTGCTTTTTATTGCGTTTTTAGGGAGGTGTAGCGACTGAAACTGCAATTCTGGTGTTTCAACTTCTTAACTCTTTACAGCGGTTAACAAACAAGTTAATTCATTTTATATTTTGATAAACTGGACTTTCACGGATGCAGCAATACCAAATATGTTTTTTTGCTTTTTAAAAGAGGAAAAAGCAAGGAGTTACCAAATTATATATACACTACCGTTCAAAAGTTTGGGGTCATTTAGAAATTTCATTATTTTTGAAAGAAAAGCACTTTTTTTTCAATGAAGCTAACATTAGATGAATCAGAAATACACTCTATACACTGTTAATGTGGTAAATGACTATTCTAGCTGCAAACGTCTTGTTTTTATTGCAATATCTACATAGGTGTATAGAGGCCCATTTCCAACAACCACCACTCCAGTGTTTTAATGGTACATTGTGTTTGCTAACTGTGTAAGAAGGCTAATGGATGTTTAGAAAACCCTAGAAAACCCTTGCACAAGTATGTTAGCCCAGCTGAAAATGGTTTGGCTGATTTGAAAAGCTATAAAATTGACCTTCCTTTGCGCTAGTTGAGAATCTGGAGCATTACATTTATTTGCTCTATGAAACTCTCAAAATGGCCAGAAAAAGAGAACTTTCATGTGAAACTCGACAGTCTATTCTTGTTTTTAGAAATGAAGGCTTTTCCATGTGAGAACTTGCCAAGAAACTGAAGATTTCCTACAACAGTGTGTACTATTCCCTTCAGAGGAGAGCACAAACAGGCTCTAACCAGAGTAGAAAAAGAAGTGGGAGGCCCCGCTGCACAACTGAGCAACAAGACAAGTACATTAGAGTCTCTAGTTTGAGAAATCGACGTCTCACAGCTCCTCAACTGGCAGCTTCATTAAATAGTACACTCAAAACGCCAGTGTCAACATCTACAGTGAAGAGGTGACTCCAGGATGCTGGCCTTTAGGGCAAAGTGGCAAAGAAAAAGCCATATCTGAGACTGGCTAATAAAAGGAAAAGATTAATATGGGCAAAAGAACACAGACAATGGACAGATGAATCAAAGTTTGAGGTGTTTGGATCACACAGAAGAACATTTGTGAGACGCAAAAAAACTGAAAAGATGCTGGAAGAGTCCCTGACGCCATCTGTCAAACATGGTGGAGGTAATGTGATGATCTGGGGTTGCTTTGGTGCTGGTAAAGTGGGAGATTTGTACAAGGTAAATGGGATTTTGAATAAGGATAGCTGTCACTCCATTTTGTAACGCCATGCCATACCCTGTGGACAGCGCTTGATTGGAGCCAATTTCATCCTACAACAGGACAATGACCCAAAGCACACCTCCAAATTATGCATGAACTATTTAGGGAAGAAGCAGACAGCTGGTATTCTATCTGTAATGGAGTGGCCAGTGCAGTTACCAGATCTCAACCCCATTGAGCTGTTGTGGGAGCAGCTTGACCGTATGGTACGCAAAAAGTGCCCATCAAGCCAATCCAACTTGTGGGAGGGGCTTCAGGAAGCATGGGGGGAAAGTTCTCAAGATTACCTCAGCAAATTAACAGCTAGAATGCCAAAGGTCTGCAATGCTGGAATTGCTGTAAAGGGAACATTCTTTGACGAAAGCAAAGTTTGAAGGAGAAAATTATTCTTTCAAATAAGAATCATTATTTCTAACCTTGTCAATGTCTGGACTATATTTTCTATTCATTTTGCAACACATTTGATAAATATAAGTATGAATTTTCATGGAAAACACAAAATTGTCTGGGTGACCCCAAACTTTTGAATGGTAGTGTATTTATTTTTTCTTATGTTTTAGTATTTTTTTTAGTCTATTGCTTGTTCTACATACTACATTTCAGGACATAGTGGCTCTGGTATCCATGACAAAACACACATGCACCGACAATCAAAAACTAATTAACAGCTGCATTTTAACGGTTAAATAGCAATAATCTCAGCTCGCTTTGGTAGCTGCTGTTACAGGTAGATGCCATCTATGGTGCTGGCTCAGCTAGTGAGCGTGCTCCATATGCATGTCCCCGACGTATCATGTACTATTACATCCTACGTGGGGAAGGCGCTTCATCCAGATCTCCAATGTGAAGCATCAGATCTTCTATTGCTACCTAATTTGAAAGCAAGTGAGAATAAACCATGAGAAGCGGTGGGGCACAGAAAATGCCTGCATCTCGAGAATAGGGTCCCACCTTGCAGCCATTGCTCCCCTCACATTACCCAGATGCTGGGACACAGTTATTGAGGAATACAAATCCATTTAAAAAAATCATCCAAATCTACACTGATCAGATTTATATCATCTCAGGAACAAATGGTACAATTGAAATGTTCTCAAATTTATGAGACGAAGAAGAACAAATTTACTTACCATGTCTGTTCCCGTAAAATTTGATAAATTTCTACCGCCTTGGAGAACTTCAAAACAAGAGAAAAGTTCATTATCTTCCTTTTCAAACAAAAAAACAAGGCACAGGAATAAATTGTCCCAATATTTCCCCCTGAACCTTCTGTGGTCCTAATACACTTGTCCATTTATTACTATAGGGGATTCATTCATGAATTACAGGAGGTTCAGGTGATTAATGGCTGCTATGTGGCTGCATTTTGTCTCAGACAAGTAAGCAGACTTTAGACTCATTTGCTTCCAAACCCCCCCCCCCCACACACAAAAAACAGAATATAAATTCCAAAAAGCAAGACAACCTGTACTTTTGCATGTTTTAGACAAGTTTATTGATTGAAGCTTGTGAAAGGAAGATACATGGAAGCAATAAGTTCAATTGCCTCATCAAAATGGACAAAAGTATTGGGAGACACGACTTAATCATTGAATTCAGGTTATGGATTGTTCCATTGCCCCCGGTGTATAACATCCGGCCCCCCACCATGCTGACTGCCATTACTAACATGGGACAGAGAATGGCTGGTGGTAAAGATTCACACTGATACCAGTCCTGTAATAGGAGTCACCGGTGTAACAAGTCCACACCATCTTACAGCTGCAGGAGAGGAATGGTGCTCATTGTCAGCCTCATCTCTTCAGGATGATGATTCTCTGATGAACCTTTTGGCTATAAGGGTGATGTACAATAAAAAAAATACATTGTGGTACCGTGTTAGCAAGGAAAATCTATGTAAATACTTTTATGCCCAAAAATGACAAAAAATATTCTCGGGAGTGATACCTTTATTGGCTAACCAGAAAAAATATATTTGCTAGATTTCAGATCACAGGGGCTGCTCCTTCTTCAGGCAGGTTTACAAATGAATTAGTAAGACAAGAGCACAAACATTTAAGATATGTGACAAAGGACATTTGTTCATGAGCTGGAAGGGGATTATCTTTACGAGGTATCATCCCTTTTCTAGCACTCAAAATGTTTCAAGTTCAAAAAAAGCTTTAATTGATCATGCCATGACTAAGAAAGTACATATTTCTAGGTTTGAAACACGGAGGATTTTTTTGCAGGATGTCCTTGTTTTTTTTTCTATCTTTTTTAATGGATCAAAAAAGCTCTTTTTTTACGTGAAAAATTTGGAGATTGAGTGCTGGACAAGATTACAGTTTTTTCACATTGTGACGACTGTAAAGTTTGGTGGAAGAGAAATAATGCTATGGGCTGGTTTTTTTTTCAGGGGATTGCCCAGGCCCCCAAGTTCCAAATCAGAGAAAATGTAAGGTTTCAACATACCAAGACATTTTGGAAAATTGTAGCTTTCAACTTTGTGGTAACCGTTTGGGAAAGGCCCTTTTTCAACAGAACTGTGTCCAGTGCACAAAACAAGGTCACCTTCGGGATGAACTAGAATGGAAAGCGCTTCTGGATGAATGAGCAAAAATTCCCATTGACACATACAAAATCTTGTAGAAATCTTTCCAGAAGACTGGAAAAGGTCATAGCTGCAAAGGGGGATCCAACTCCATATTAATATGTATGGGTTTAGAATGGGAGAGCATACAATTTCCTGTAGTTATGTGTAGATGTCCTAGAACTTGTTACTAATAATACATATAGTGCACAGTACTTTAGCTCATCTAAAAAAAAAATATATCCAAAAATAGTAGTAAGATATCATTTATAACGCATCCTTTTAAAGGCCGGTCAGCAAGCTATTAGTAGGTATCAAAAACCCAACAGAATAGAAAGTATGACCAACTAAAAAAAAAAAAGAAAAAAAGTGGTTTTCTTAAGTTTTGTTTGAAGGGTGTTGAAAAATATGTGATATGTCACAGTCACTTAATTTTCCCAAGGCAGACATGACTAAAAGACGGAAAAGGTGAATGGCTTCGGGGAATTAGGTGTAAAGGTGAGTATATGCTTTTTATTTTATTCTTATTTTTACACTTGTTGGATACAGCGGGGGCAGAATACTCCTCTCAACATTGTCCCTTGCTCACGCTGATCTCACCGTAAGCAGGGAACAATGATGAGAGATGCCTCCAGCAGCCGGCGCTTGGGAAAAGTGCAAACTGTACCGTTGATTCCCAGGCGCCAGTACGTGTCATGCTGATGACACACGGATGTCATCCGTGTGCACGTGTGTGGGGCGTTTTGCGGCCCGTGCGGTGTGCAAAAAACTGACATGTCAGCGTGTGTTGACCCATTCATTTGAATGGGTCTACGTGTGAAAACTGTCACCACACGTACAAGAGCCCTTACCTTGTATAACCCTCTATAGGCATTCAGAACAACTCTTAAGTGAAAAGGAATGTGGTTATTCAGTGATATGAAATGTGTCATGAAAAAAAACCTAAATAATGTCAAACAAAAAAAGAAATTAACAAATCATCAATTTCATTGTCAAGCAAAGTAAACAGATCACGTAATTAAACGACCGAGAGTTATTATATTTATGCAAACTAAAACTTTACCCTGGAACCTCTCATTGTAATTCCTTAAAATCACTCGGATCTTACAGGAACGCAGCTGCTCACATTAACTGCTGTTTGCACTCGGCGTGAACCCGATAAATAATCAAATTACTTTTTTTTCACTTTTTGTGTTTTGACTTCATAAACAGCAAAATTTACTTTGATGAATTATTGAACTAAATGAAAACAAATTACTATGAAAATGGAGGGGGAGAGGTTCACTTAAAAAAAAACAAAAAAAAAAACTTAAGACATCTTCTAAAGGCTTGAGAAACCTTAGATCAACTTTTAGAAAAGTGGATTAGGTTCCAAATAATGCAGCTTAAAAAAACACATCACTGTTCCTTTATCCTCGTGTATGGAGAATAGCTCACACTATATTTTCTTGTCTTACCTTGGAGGCAACACTATCACCTTGTATGAAAAATGGGAAAGGGAAGCGGAAAGCGCACAAAATGTAACCGTTATAGTATAATTCGGAAATACTAGGAAATAAGGGCGGGACTAATGTCAGAAATCCTATGTGGAAATTGACCTGCGATTTGGATGTTAAAGCCTGTGTTGCAGACATTTGCAGGATAGATGATAACTTGCTGATCAGTTGGTGTCCCCCTGGGACCCGCACTATTTGGCAGAATGGGTAGTTTATTTATTTTTTTTTAAATCAATGGGGAACTTTTATCCCAGATACAAAATGAATCAGTCGAGTGCCCGACCACTGATCCATTCTTGCTCTATGGAGCTGCCAGAAAAGACAGAGTACAGCACTCGTCAAGTATAGCCTAGGCAACATGTTTTGGACTTAATCAGTAGTTATTCTTGGTTTCCTGCAGCACCCAAAGCTCTATCCTTATAAAAAAAGGAATACAATTATACCTTCTGCAATCTATAATATAAGTGCAGTTGTGGAGCTGTGCGGAAACATGAAATTAAGTGAAGACCACAGCACTGTGGATGCACACAGAGCTTACATCCAGCCTGTATTACAAAAAGAGACACTCCCGCAAAATATGACACATGGATATAAGCCTGCAAACTGCTTATCAGGACTGAAAATGAATGAAGGAATGAACACTGCAGCCTGAAAATTACCGCAATTTTATTAACCAAACATTCACCACCATATGTAAAAATAAATTTTCCAAGTGTAAAAGTGTCCGTAGCCTACAAATCTGCGCACGTCAACGTATGCCATATGTAGTGTAGGTTTGATATGATCTAGTAATAGATTGATGTGAAAATACTTGAACAAAAGGCCTACAAGATGCCCTTATAAGCCTGGCCGTATTGCTCATTAGGCGGGTAAGCAACTAAACTGTAGCCCTTTCGTTATATGCCCAACAAGGTATTCGGTTTATCAGTCTATTGTCTCAGCCCTGTGAACAATCATGTCATGCTTTGCATCATGATCTGAGAAAATGTGCTGCACTATAATAATGTACTGAAGTGGCAGGGACAGAAACAATCATGGTTTGTGTTAAAGAGGACCTTTCATAATTTTTCATGTTGAAATGGACAAACGATGTAATACTGGCTGCACAGTGGAATTTTTTTTTTTTTTTTGCAGAGTTATTAGTAATCAAAGTATTTGGCACCTGATGAGTTAATTTTAAGTCCATTTGGACGTTATCAGATAGTTTTAACTGGGGGAGTGTACTTCTTACCCCTGTATTATGCTGACCAATCATGAGCAGGTAGCAACACTCAAAGGAAATAAGAACACACCGCCACTATAGCTTACAGCAGGTTTTTCAGTTTATGAGATGTATGACAGAAAGCTCTGATCCCCTGGTCCAACATCTTGCATTATTAGAAAGCAAAAATGACTAACACTCTGTGGGACAAATGGCAGCAAAGCTGAGTTTAGCTGTGCCCACATTACAAATCCTTTTATTTGCTTTTCTGTTCTAGCACTGTCAACTCTGCTGTTCTGCTCTATCCCCAAACTTCGTATCCAGAGATATATTAATAATCACACTTTTTCTGTTGTGCTCGTTACGCAGTGAGATCAGAGGAGGGTGTAATTACATCTCACAGAGGAAAAGTCCAGAACAGGCAGGTTACTTCTGTGTGAGACATAAGTACAGCCCTGTCTACCAAGTAATAGACAGCTTCCAGGCTTGGGTGATGCAAGTGTGATAGGTCATGTGGCCGCGGGTGTATGACGTGACAAGACCTAGCCCAGGATTGGACAGTGTCGGCACACGCGTCTTCGGTCATATCCTAGGGCTCTCTGAATTAGCTGTATTGTTACCTGGACAACGAAGATTCATATACACTACTGAAAACGTCGGGACATGGCACAGTTTAAGGTTATTTGGGATTTACAATCCACATGTATAGTAAGTGTAATGAGAGATATAGATAGATATAGATATTTATCAAAAAAATAAAAGGAACACTAAAATAGCACATCCTAGATATTATTGAATGAAATGAAATATTCCAGTTGCAAATCTTTATCCATTGCATAATGGAATGCGTTGAGAACAATAAAACAAAAAATGATCACGGTAAATCAAAGTTAATATCTCATGGAGGTCTGGATTTCGAAAGATACTCAAAATCAAAGTGGAAAATCAAATTACAGGCTGATCCAACTTCAGTGGAAATGCCTCAAGACAAGGAAATGATCCTCAGTAGTGTGTGTGGCCTCCACCTGCCTGCATGACCTCCCAACAACGCCTGGGCATGCTCCTGATGAGGCAGCGGATGTTCTCCTGAGGGATCTCCTCACAGACCTGGATTAAAGCATCAGTCAACTCCTGGACAATGTGTGGTGAAACAGGGCATTGGTGGATGGAACGAGACATGATGTCCCAGATGTTCTCGATTGAATTCAGGTCTGGGGAACAGGCAGGCCAGTCCAAAGCATCAAAGGAACTGCTGACACACTTCAGCCAAATGAGACCTAGCATCAGAAGGAAGCCAGGGCCCACTGCACCTGCATATGGTCTCAAAATGGGTCTGAGAATCTCATCCCGGTACCTAAAGGCAGTCAGGTTACCTCTGGCTAGCACGTGGAGGGCTGTGCGGCCCAACAAAGAAATGCCTCCCCACACCATTACTGACCCACTTCCAAACCGATCATGCTGGAGGATGTTGCAGGCAGCAGAACGTTCTCCATGGCATCTCCAGACTGTCACATCTGTCACATGTGCTGAGTGTGAACCTGCTCTCATTCGTGAAAAGCACAGGGTGCCAATGTCGAATCCGTCAATCTTGGTGTTCTCTGGCAAATGCCGATTGCCCTGCATGGTGTTGGGCTGCAAGCACAGCACCCACTTGTGGACATCAGGCCCTCATACCATCATCATGGAGTCGGTTTCTGACAGTTTGAGCGGACACATGGATGTTAATGGCATGCTGGAGGTCATTTTGCAGGGCTCTGGCACTGCTCCTCCTGTTCCTTCTTGCACAAAGGAGGAGGTAGCGGTCCTGCAGCTGAGTTGTTGCCCTCCTATGACCCCCTCCACGTCTCCTGGTGTACTGGCCTGCCTCCTGGTGTCTGCAACATGCTCTGGACACTGTGCTGACAGTCACAGCTACACTGCTTCCCACCGCCTCGTAATGATGTGCCACCCCGGATGAGCTGCACTACCTGAGCAACTTTTGTAGGTTGTACTGTAGACACCGCCTCATGCTACTGTACCACTAGGGGTGAGAGCAATGACAAAATGCAAAAGTGACCAAAACAACAGCCAAAAAGGATGAGAATAGAGAAATGGTCTGTGGTCACTACCTGCAGAACCACTCCTTTATAGGGGTTGTCTTGCTAATTGCCGATCATTTTTACTGGTTGACTGTTCCATTTGCAAAACAGCAGGAGAAATTGATTCACAATCAGCATTGCTTCACAACTGGACAGGTTGATTTCACAGAAGTGTGATTGAGTTACATTGTGTTGTTTAAGTGTTCCCTTTATTTTTTTGAGAAGTGTATATATATCTCTTCTGTAATTTATGTAATATACTGTATGTTTGTCAAGTTTGACATGTATTGTGTGAGTCAATGGATGGTGGGGCGGTTGCATGTGTCCTAATTGGCGTTTTCTTGATCATCAGTGCTATTTAAACCTGTTTGCACTATTTTTTGTATGCTTGACAAAGACCTGTATCTGATCGAAACATCACCTAAGCCTGGATGCTGGCTATTATTTGATATATAGCACTTTTTTTTCCCAAGTGAGCTCCTTGGAGTCCTTGACGATGCGTCCTTCTGTGGGTATGGAGACCTTTGTTCCTGAGTGTACAATATGAGTGCTTCGAAAAACAATTTTATACTTTCATAACGACAGCTCCGATCTCACTGCAGAACGAGAACAAGCTGCTTGAGCACAGCAGACATAAGGCTGTGTGCCCACGTAGCGTTTTTC
This sequence comes from Phyllobates terribilis, assembly GCF_046119375.1. NCBI lineage: Eukaryota > Metazoa > Chordata > Amphibia > Anura > Dendrobatidae > Phyllobates > Phyllobates terribilis. Next base: position 730,032,363 of record NW_027362763.1, on the reverse strand, counting down.
AAGCGTATATGCTGCGGAATTTCCGCAGCGTAAACGCTTGAAAAACGCATGTAGATCCGCACCCCATGGTCCCCAATGGCATTCCGCAATGTCAATGCCCATGCTGCGGATTTTTCCGCAGCGTATATGCTGCAGTCAAAAATCCGCAGCATGTTCATTAATTTTGCGGAAGCGCCGCGGAATCAATGTGCGGATGGTACCCAAGTCTGGAGGAGAGGAGACTCTCATCCAGACCTGGGTACCAAAGAACCTGTAAAAAAAAGAATAAAATAAAGTTTATACTTATCTTCTGATGTTTTCCCTCCGTCGCGCTGTTGTCTGAAGGACCTGCCACGTCATTGAGTCATGTGACCCACCACATGACTCAATGACGTCACCGCAGGTCCTGCACACAGCAGCGTGAGCCGCTCAAGCCTCCGGACGGGGCAGAGAATGCATCAGAAGGTGAGTATAAAGTTTATTTTTTTATTTTTTACCATTCTGAACAAGTTGTCAAGCACTTTTCCAAGTGATGCTTGGAGAAGTGCTTGATAACCCGCATGCGGAAATGCATGCAAAGACGCCTCACAAACGCTTCTACCTGGCGGGAAAACCGCATGTAATATCCGCATGCGATTTTCCCGCCAGGGAGAAGCGTAAAAAATATGCTTCAGGTCCGCAACGTGGGCACATAGCCTAAGTGTGATTTGCGCTCTTTGATCAAAAAACACTAAGCTCCTTAAGTTCTTAACATCTGCAGAAATAGTGGTATTCATGTATTTATTAAATCGGGTGATTACGAATAGTGTATGTATATGTTTGTATATTGGCCACGTGGTGTATTTGTGCACCTGTACATCAATTTAATACTAAACGTGTGTTTGCAATATTTTTTTTGGAATTGTCATTACGGACACTCAGTAATCAGGAGAGCCGATATAAAGGTTTATAATGTAACACGGTTAAACTCAGCTGCACTGCCGCTTCCCACACAGGAGATTAGACCAGGAGATCAAGGCTGTATCATTACATCTCACACAGTGAGAACCCTACGCAAAGCTGTGGTGGAGGCGTGCTCTTCTTTCCATTTAGTGTTGCTGCCTGCTTATCACTGGTCAGCATCATACATGGAGAAGTATATGCCACCAGTGAAAACTACCTGATAACACCCACTTAGACTTAAAAATAAAGATAACTCGTTAGAGGCAAAATGTAGATAAAAATAAATACGTTTTATTCTGCTCTGCAGCCACTATTACACTCTGTCCAATTTAACATGAAAAATCTGGTGAAAGATCCTCTTTAAGCTGCTAAGTGCAATTTTTTTCCCTTTTCAGACAGGCTGCTGGTTCTCCCATAAATCTTTTTGGATCATAGCGATGATCAGATTGCAGCACAACGGAAAATAATCCTGAAAAAATAAGTCCTGAATGTGATCTAAAAAAAAAATCCACAGCAGTGAAGACTTCCCATATGTAACGTTAAATGTGCTTATTTGGTGTTCAATCTTATTGCCGTGGTAGATCGACACGGAAAGATTATTCCCGCTCCACTCACTTCCACGTCAGGTGACGTCACAACTAATTATTCCCCTCATGTGTATGATCAGCAGGTATCATGAACCTGTCCTATTCTAATGAATTCCTCTTTAAATATGATTACAGACATGAAAAAAAATGATTTTGATGTTTGTGGAATTGTTCTCTGTTATCAAGCAGATTTGACAGAGTGTTTTCTTTTAGGCTATGTGCCCAAGATGCAGAAATGCTGCATATTTTTTCCGCTTCTCCCTGGCAGGAAAAACGCATGCGGTTTTAAAATGCTTTTTTCCCGCCAGGTAGAAGCGTTTGTCAAGCGTTTTTGCATGCATTTCTGCATGCGGGTTATCAAGCGCTTTTCCAAGCGATTTTAGCATCACTTGGAAAGTGCTTGACAACTTGTTCACACTATATAAATCCATGCAACTGGCATGGATTTATAGTTGTCTGACAAAGTTAGTTAAAAAAAAAAAAAAGAATAAGAATGGTAAAAAATAAAGATTATACTTACCTTCCGATGTCCTCCCGGTGTTTTCTCCGCTGCGTCCGGTGTCTTGGGCGGCTCACGGTGGTGTGAAGGACCTGCGGTGACGTCATGGAGTCATGTGACAGGTCACATGACTCAATGACGTCATGGCGGGTCCTTCACAACACCGCGACCCATACAGCAGACCAGACGGAGGGGAGAAAACACTGGGAGGACATCGGAAGGCAAATATAATCTTTATTTTTTATTTTAAATTATTTTTTTTAACAGGTTCTATGGTACCCAGGTCGGATGAGAGTCTCTTCTTCTCCAGACCTGGGTACCATAGGCACATTGAAAGTGATGCGGATGTCACGCGGTCCAATGCAAGTCAATGGCGGCGATTACGCTGTGTGTCCGCAAAATTAATGGACGTGCTGCGTATTTTTCCACAATGATAATCCGCAGCGGAAATTTCCGCAGCATGTGCACAGCACATGCGGATTATCATTGGGGACCATGAGGCACGTATTACCAAGCGTTTAAGCGTTTTCGCTGTGGAAATTCCGCAGCAAAAACGCTTGAAAAACGCATAGTGGGCACACAGCCTTATAATTTATACTTGTATTGCATTTTATATATGCACTGCAGGCCCTCTCCGGCATCTTTATGCTCGTAGATAAAGCACCAGCATTATAGACCCAGACTCTTAAGTTATATCTATTTCGGACTTCTGAATAGGAAATAATGTGACAGCTTTTGTTACCATACAACCTTAGAGTTGCCATTCACAACCCACCAAGAAGCAAATTATTCTTTCCTTCCATTACTAGATATAAATACACCAACCTGTCGATGCGTGCAGTGACTGATGTAAATGCTGTGGTAATTGAAGAACAAACTGAGGCACGTTACTGTGATCTCTGAAGAAACCTTCTGTAGCTTTGGACTGTATAACTTTGGTTTCCCACAACTGATAAAATCCAAAAAAAAAAAAAAAAGGAAATGTTATAATAAGGAGATATAAAACAAATCAAGTATAGTAAAAGCGACCAGAACAACGTGCAGGGAGAAAACTTCCCATCAATTTTGTTGCTATACAGCCTTAAAGGGGTATTGTCATCACCAAGTTCCTATCCCAATATGTAGTAGGTGTAATAATAATAAATAATAATATTAGAAAATACCTCCAATCAGAAATGTAGTATAGTTTTTCTGATTGCTATATTGCTTACCCCATGTGCAGGGCAATGAAGTAGCTTAGGTATATGGTAAACTGAATGATGTAATCAAAACTACAGCTCATCCCACAAAAAACAAGCTCTCAAACAGCTATGTGGATGCAAAAATTAAAAAAGTTTGAATAAAAGTGAGGAAAAAAAAAAGGCAGACATGAAAAATGTTCCACTTGTAAAGGGGTGTAAAACCACACCAATGTGTAATTAGGGGCAGGTATAAGTTAACTGCCAGATTTATCGGTCAGCCAAATATGGCACGTATCTAAGAAGTTAGAAGAAATTTTCACCACCTAGTTTCTCTGTTCTCACATACACACAGCGCTCTTATGAGCAAAGTGCATGGGATGAAGGCAACTTTGCTGCCTACAGTCCTGCTCATCATTAATGGCACCCATGAAGTTTAAGTACATACTGTGGAATATCTCCTGGAAAAAATGAATCAAGTGAAACAGTTTTTTGTATAGAGCCCTCATGTTAAATACTAAACAACAATAATTTAAAACCAAAAACAATGAGAGGGAAAAATAGAATAACCTAAAGCTTGCTGTGCACTGGTATTGGCACCCTTTACGTTAAATTTAGTATGGAAACACATTTTGACTCGCCTGTGGTAAATCACAAAAGAGATTCACCTGTGATTAATTGTCGGTGCACATGTGACATGAATTAGCCAATGAATGATGACTTCAGTGTTTTAAAAAGCCACATGGTACGAACTGTTCCTTTGTCATAATGGTGAAGACAAAGGAGCTGTCTGAGGACATCAGAAGTGCTATTATTAGCAAACACAAGACTTCCAAAGGGTATAAGGCCATCTCCAAAGACCTTGGTATCCCAGTTTCAACAGTACGCAATCTTATTAATAAGTTTGCCAAGCATGGAACCGTCAAAAACCACACTGGACGTGTGGGAAATAGGAATATTGACAAGAGATGTCTCCGAAGGTTGGTGCGAATGGTGGGACAAACACCACATCAAACATCCAAAGACCTGAAGGTCAACCTGGAACAGTCTGGGGTCATGGTTTCAACAAGTACCATTACACAGCACATTAAATCAAGCAGAGCTTTAATCCCTTCAGGGCCCAGCCTATATTCTATGATTCTATTCTATGATTCTATTTTGACCCTAAAGACCTTGGCATTTTTGTCAATTCTGACCAGTGTCCCTTTACGAAGTAAAAACTCTGGAACACTTCAACGGATCCTAGCGATTCTGAGATTGTTTTTCGTGACATATTGGGCTTCATGTCAGTATTAAATTTAGGTCGATAATATTTGCGTTTATTTGTGAAAAAATCAAAAATATGGCAAAAATTTTGAAAATTTCGCAATTTTCACATTTTTAATTTTTTATTCTGCTAAACCAGAGAGTGATGTGACACAAAATAGTTAATAAATAACATTTCCCACATGTCTACTTTACATCAGCACAATTTTGGAAAAAAAAAAAAAAAATTTGGTAGGAAGTTTGAAGGGTTCAAAGTTCATCAGCAATTTATCTTTTTTCCAGCAAAATTTACAAAACCATTTTTTTTAGTGACCATATCACATTTGAAGTCCCTTTGAGGGGTGTACATGACAGAAAACACCCAAAAGTGACACCATTCCAAAAACTGCACCCCTCAAACTACATTCAAGAAGATTATTAACCCTTCAGGTGCATCACAGGAACTAAAGTAACATGGAAGAAAAAAATGAACATTTAAATTTTTCAAACAAAAATTTTCTTTCAGCCTAAATGTTTTAATTTTCACATGGGTAACAGGATAAAATGCATCCTAAAATTTGTTGGGCAATTTCTCCTGAGTACACCGATACCTCATATGTGGTCATAAACCACTGTTTGGGTGCACGGCAGGGCTCAGAAGTGAAGGAGCGCCATTTCACTTTTTGAATGGAAAATTAGCTCCAAAAGTCAAATTGCGCTCCTTCCCTTCTGAGCCCTGCCATGTGCCCAAACAGTGGTTTATGACCATATATGAGGTATCGGTGTACTCAGGAGAAATTGCCCAACAAATTTTAGGATGCATTTTATCCTGTTACCCATGTGAAAATTAAAAAACTTAGGCTAAAAGAATTTTTTTGTGAAAAAAAAGTACTTTTTTGTTTTCACAGATAAATTTGTGAAGCACCTGGGGGTTTAAAGTGCTCACTATGCATCTAGATAGGTGCCTTGGGGGGTCTAGTTTCCAAAATGGGGTCACTTGTGGGGGAGCTCCAATGTTTAGGCACACAGGGGCTCTCCAAATGCAACATGGTGTCTGCTAACAATTTGAGCCGATTTTCCATTCAATTTGTTAGCGGACACCATATCTCGTTTGGAGAGCCCCTGTGTGCCTAAACATTGGAGCTCCCCCACAAGTGACCCCATTTTGGAAACTAGACCCCCCAAGGCACCTATCTAGATGCACAGTGAGCACTTGGAACCCACAGGTGCTTCACAAATTAATCCGTAAAAATAAAAAAGTGTTTTTTTTTCCACTTTTTCATTTTTACTAATCAATTTGTGAAGCACCTGGGGGTTCCAAGTGCTCACTATGAATCTAGATAGGTGCCTTGGGGGGTCTAGTTTCCAAAATGGGGTCACTTGTGGGGGAGCTCCAATGTTTAGGCACACAAGGGCTCTCCAAACGCAACATGGTTCCAATTTGTTAGCGGACACCATGTCATGTTTGGAGAGCCCCTGTGTGCCTAAACATTGGAGCTCCCCCACAAGTGATCCCATTTTGGAAACTAGACCCCCTCCAAGGCACCTATCTAGATGCATAGTGAGCAGTTGGAACCCCCAGGTGCTTAACAAATTGATTCATAAAAATGAAAAAGTATTTTTTTTTCCCACAAAAATTCTTTTTTCATTTTTACGGATTAATTTGTGAAGCACCTGCGGGTTCAAAATGCTCACCACCCATCTAGATAAGTTCCCTGGGGGGTCTAGTTTCCAAAATGGGGTCACTTGTGGGGGAGTTCCAATGTTTAGGCACACAGGGGCTCTCCAAACACGACATGGTGTCCGCTAACAAATTGGAACCATGTCGTGCTTGGAGAGCCCCTGTGTGCCTAAACATTGGAGCTCCCCCATAAGTGACCCCATTTTGGAAACTAGACCCCCAGGGAACTTATCTAGATTCATAGTGAGCACCCCCAGGTGCTTCACAAATTGTGTAGTGTATGTCAGGTTGGTGTGCGGTGTGGTATAGTGTAGTGTATACACCACACACACACACAACCTCACATACACTACAACACACACACACCAACCTGACAGCCTCCTCAGCTGAGTACGCCCTAGACTGGGATGAGCGGGACGGGCGGGACATTTTGTGTGCTGTGTGCGTGTTGAAAAAAAAAAAAAAAAATCGAAACTTTATTATAGTGTGAGTGTACATGTGTGTGAGTGCTTGGTGTAACATTCTGCAGTCACGTGTGGGGGCGGTCAGTTGTAGAGGACGGTCAGGCGTAGGGGGCACGCTCAGGCACACGGGGCACGCTCAGGCACACGGGGCGCATTAGGGGGCGGTCAGGCGTAAGAGGGGGTTGAGGAGATGGAGGAGCCAGCAGCAGCAGCAAGGGGGGTGATCACTGGGGCAGAAAGAGGGGCAGGAGCCGGCAGTAGCAGCAGCAAGGGGGTGAACCCTGGGGCAGAAAGGGGGGCAGGAGCCGGCAGCAGCAAGGGGGTAGGAGGCCGGCAGCATCAGGGGGGGGTGATTACTGGGGCAGAAAGGGGAGCAGGAGCCGGCAGCAGCAGGGGGGTGATCACTGGGTTTGCAGGGGGGGGGGTTGATCACTGGGACGGGGGGGGGGGATGATCACTGGGAGGAGGGGGTGGGTGATCACTGGGACGGGTGATCACTGGGACTGGGACGATCACTGGGCCGGGGGTGATCACTGGGCCAGGGGGTGATCACTGGGACGGGGGGTGATCACTGGGACACGGGGGGTGATCACTGGGACACGGGGGGTGATCACTGGGACACGGGGGGTGATCACTGGGACACGGGGGGTGATCACTGGGACACGGGGGGTGATCACTGGGACACGGGGGGTGATCACTGGGACACGGGGGGTGATCACTGGGACACGGGGGGTGATCACTGGGACACGGGGGGTGATCACTGGGACACGGGGGGTGATCACTGGGAGGGATGGGGGGTGATCACAGGCGCAGGGGATTCACAGTGAGCCTGCTGCTGCCTGTGATCACCGTACACCGGCTGGCAGAAGGAGAGCACCAGCCGGTGGATGAAGACGTGGGAGAGGGAGCAGAGGGAGCGGAGGATTGGGTGCAGGTATGAAAGTGGAGGGGGGGGGGGGGGAGTGGGGGCTGGAATCGGACAAGGGGGGGTAATATTACCGGCGGTGGATCATCGGCAGTGGATCGTCGGCGTCGGCAGATTGGTGGGTGACAAAGCTCCACAGCTTTCACGGAAGGGAGAAAGCTGTGGAGTTTCGTCAGCCATTGTAAAAATGACACCCTCCACATCTGATTGGAGGGCTAGCGTCACATGGACACTAGAGCCAATCAGATCTGGGGGGCGTGGGGGTGACAGAGCTGACACTCCCCCCAGCCAATGGCTGATGCTATATGCATCAAGCCATGCCCAAATCATAAATATTTCACCAATTTCCATTGGTGAAATATTTAATTCATTCCGATTGGCAGTTTCACTAAAGTGAAAGTGAAACTGCCAAATCGGAGGGATTCTAGGCACAGGGGGGTTAATCCACCCCCCCCGGGGTCAACTACAGGTTGTCCAGTTGCAGTAGCAACTGTGACACCTGAGCGACCCCGCTCGCAGGCGCTGCAGGGGCGCGATCCCTCCATGTCACAGACGCTGTGACATGGGTCGGGAACGCACCGGTTTCCATGTCACAGATGCTGTGACACAGGTCAGGAAAGGATTAAGGGCGAAGGCCAAGGAAAAAAACATTGCTAAAGAAAAGACATAAAATAGAACGACTGATCTTTGCCAAAGAGTACCTTGACAAACCACAATCCTGGGAAAACGTTCTGTGGACAGATAAAACAAAAATAGAGCTTTTTTCGCAATGCAAATCAACAGTTTGTTTACAGACGGCGCAATAAAGCTTATAAGGAAAAGAACACCTTACCAACAATTAAGCATCATGGAGGATCTATAAGGCTGTGGGGTTGCTTTGTCTGGTACTGAAGGCCTTGACTATCACAGGAATCATGAAATCAGAGAATTAATCAAGAGATTTTAGAGCGAAAGGTCCTACCAGTGTAAGAAAACTTGGCTTGAGTCGAAGATCATGGGTCCTCCAGCAAGACAGTGACCCAAAGCACACATCCAAAAGTACACAGGAATGGTTGAAAAAGAAAAAATGGACTGTTTTAAAATGGCCAGCAATGAGTCCTGACTAGTGATGAGCGACCACTAAAATGCTCGGGTACTCGTTCAAGTCGAGCAAATTGGAATGCTCGATCCGAGCAACGAGCCCAATGTAAGTCTATGGGAAACTCTAGCATTTTTCTGGCGGCCCCCGCCGAAGGTCAGCGGAGGGCCTAAAAGTGTCCGAAATCGATGGAAACAGCATGGGGAAGAACCTTGGAAGCATCTCTGACTCCCAGGGTACTGCTGTGAACAATGTTGTCAGAGTATTACGCCACATTTACGGACTCACAATAAAACATACAAAAGCTAAACCAAAATGCATTTTCCTGCGAAAAATGTTAAGGAACATCCTTTCCAGGGTAATGATTTGTATATAAGGTAAAATAAATCAGCAAAAACAAAAATGCTCCTCCACACCTTGGGCTATGTGCAAACGTAGTGTTTATGATGTATTTTTGCACTTTTGCATTGCTTTCAATGAAAAATGCATTGACCGGTAAGTGTCATTTTAACATTTTACTACCTTATCTGCCCATGTGGTGTGTGAGACATGATCAGAAACTTCCATACAGTGCTGAAAAGACATGGGAACAACATGAGGAAGACCCCTGGAAGCATCTCTGACTCTCAGGTCACTGCCTAAAACCGTGGTCCTCAGACGTGATCTTATATTACTGCATTAATAATGCAGATATTTTTGGCAACGTTACAAATATTATGCTATACTTTAAAATGGGCAAGGCGCGTGGCAAGGGACAGGGAAGTGGACGTAATGGTGATGGTGCACGCAGAGGCCGTGGGCAAGATGAAACTGTCTGCTGAATGAGCACAACAAACACCCACTTCATGTTGAACTACCTTCCTGTCCAAATTTCTAGGGGGCCACGAAACACCACTCTTGAAGGCAGAGCAGTGTGAAAAGGTTGTTGGTTGGATAGCAGATAACTCTTTCAGTCAGTTTGCCACCACCACCTCCCAATCTTCCACACTGTCCAGTGTCACTAGTCGAGAGCCTGGGCCACATTATTATTACTTTAGCGCCGTTTATTCCATGGCGCTTTACTTGTGAAAAAGGGGTATACATCGCAAAAACAATTACAATAATCTTGGAACAGAAATGTGACAGCGACTGCTACAGGAGAGGAAAGGACCATGCCCGTGAGGGCTCACAGTCACAAGAGATAGGTGAGAATAGAGCTGGTCGTGCAGCGGTATGGTGGAGTGAGGGTTACTGCAGGTTGTACGCTTGTCAGAAAAGGTGGGTCTTCAGGTACCTTTTGAAGATTTCAACAGTAGGCGAGAGTCAGAAATCTTGGGGTAGAGAGTTCCAGAGAAGGGGGAGATGCACGGGAGAAATCATGTATGTGACTGTGGGAAGAGGAGAGAAGAGGGGAGTAGAGAAGGTGATCTTGTGAGGATCGGAGGTTGCGTGCAGGAAAGTACCGGGAGACTAGGTCACAGATGTATGGAGGAGACAGGTTGTGGATGGCTTTACATGCCAAGGTTAGGGTTTTCAACTGGAGTATCTGGGCAATGGGGAGCCAGTGAAAGGATTGACAGAAGAGAGGCCGGTGAATAAAAATGGGACAGGTACATTAGTCGGGCAACAGAGTTAAGTATGGATTGGAGGAATGAGAGAGTGTTAGAAGAGAGGCCACAGAGCAGGAGGTTGCAGTCATCGAGACGGGAGAGGATTAGGGCGTGCACTAGTGTTTTTGTAGATTTGTGGTTGAAGAATGTGCGGATTTTTTTTTTTTTTACTTGGAGTCGGCATACGCCTCACCTTGCTCCTCCTTCCTCCCACCATGCAGAGTGCCTTGAGACAATTGATCCCACACTTGGACACTTCGAAGCGCTGTTATGTTCATCTTTCCATTTATAGATTCTGGCCTCTCGCTCGGTCCGCTCAGAAGTGAAAAGAGCTTGGATATGTGGTTTGAAGGAGAGATTAAGAGTCCAGGTAACCCAAAAGCTGTTCACTTTTCCACTGATGGATTCGGGCCTCTTGCCCGGCCAGCTTTAAGCAGGGCAACAAAAGATCGCATGTAGCGATTTGAGCAACGATGGTCACCCAAAGGTGACAGTGAGAAAGTGCAATTACTGTCGCAAGAGGTGGATAATGATGAGACACAATGGATAGAAAGTCAGGAGGAGGACCAGGGTGCGGAAGTGGAAGACAAAGCGGTGGACGATGAGGTCACTGACCCAATCTGGCAAGGTAACATGCAGAGCGAGGACAGCAGCACACAGGGGGAGGGAGGCGTAGCACCACAACAGGCAGGGACAACAGTGTGGTGGCCACAGACAAGGCGGGCAACTGTTCCCCGGAACACCAACACGACGGAAGTTGCCAGTACAACTGTTAGGTCTTCCCGAGACTGTTGTTTAGATAACCCCAAAAAGGCCATTTGCAATATCTGCCAGGCCAGCATCATCAAGAGCACCAAAACTACCAGCCTGACCACCACCAGCATGCTCAGGCACATGACAGTAAAGCACCCGACTAGCTGGGCCAAACGCCAAGGTCCAGAAACAGTGTCTGCGGGTGACACTACTGCCTCTTCTGCTGCTGTGAGTGCACGCCAATCCCCTGTCCATGGCGCATGCGAAGATGCCTCCCACCCTGCATCTGTCGTTGCAGACTTAGAACCATCACCGTCCACGTCCCTTTGCAGCGTTCAGTTATCCCTACCCCAGTCCTTGGAATGCAAGCGCAAGTATGCAGCCAACCACCCACCCACAGGCCGCAATACTAAACTGCCACATTTCTGGACTGCTGCTTGCACTTGAAATGTGGCTTTTTAGGCTAGTGGAGGCGGAAGCTTTCCACAACCTCATGGCAGCGGCTGGGTGTCCATACTCGGTCCCTAGCTGCCACTATTTCTCCCGGTGTCGTCTCCATATTCCACCAGCACGGGTCCCAGAACATTACCCGCCCAGCGCACTTAGTGGGAAGGACAGCCTAACCACAAACGTGAACAAGTGAATGCGACCAGGAACGGTACATCTCACTAATGCATTCCACTGGGTTAATATTGTGGAAGCAGGGACCCAGTGAGATCCTGGGTCGGAATACGTCTTCTCGATGCATAGGATTGCGGGCCCTGGATCAATCAAGCTTGAAGACAGCCATGTTCACAAGGTAGACAGCAGTAGAGGTCGGTCTCGTACTCAACGAGCAAATTTTTCACGAGGGATCATCCATTTCCTTAGCTTTGTGTTACTTTGAATGCAAGCGCAAGTATGCAGTCAACCACCCACAGGCCGCAATAGTTAACTGCCACATTTTAGGATTGCTTGCATGCACTTGAAATGTTTCCTTTTAGGCTCGTGGAGGCGGAAACTTTCCACAACCTCATGGCGGCGGTGGCCAGGTGTCCATACTCTGTCCCCAGCCGCCACTATTTCTCCCGGTGTCATCTCCGCCTTCCACAAGCATGGGTCCCAGAACATTACCTGTGCCCTCCCCAGCGCACTTAGTGGGAAGTACCACCTAACCACAAGCACGTGGACAAGTGAATGTGGCCAGGGACGGTACATCTCACTGACGCATTCCACTGGGTTAATATTGTGGAAACCGGGTCCCAGTGGGACCCTGAGACAGAACACGTCCTCCTGACGCAAAGGATTGCGGGTCCTGGGTCAATCAGGGCTCCCCCATATTCTAAAGCTCCTGCACCACCACTCCTCCTCTTCAGCCTGCATCTCAATCATTTGATTTATTTTTTTCACGAGATATTCTAGACTATGTACTTAAACTTTGTGTGTGCCAATAACAATAAGCAGGTCTGTAAGCTTAGGCGACAAACCGCACACCGTTGCAGAGTTGTTGAAAGCTGTAGCAGAAAATCGAGTGGCGGCTCTGAAGCTAGGCAAGCTCGCACATGTACCATGCCTAGCCCACGTGCTCAACTTCAGCGGTTTCTCAAAACCTACCCAGATCTGCCAGAGCAGCTTGTGAAAGTAGGCCGCGTGTGTGCCCATTTCAGAAAGTCAGCTACAGCCTCGGCCGCCCTGGCAGTGGTTCAGCAGCGTTTGCAGCTTCCAAGTCACCGACTGGTGTGCAATGTGATCACGCATTGGAAATCAACGTTGCAGATGTTTGGAATGATTTTGAACAGCAGAGAGCAGTTGTTGAGTACCAGCTTCAACACGCCAGTCGGCATTCAGGTCAGCCTCCGCACATAAGAGCTGATGAGTGGGCATGGATGTCTGACATCTGTGCAGTCTTCCAAAACTTTGAGGACTCCACCAAGATGGTGAGCGGCGATGACGCCATAATTAGCGTCACCATGCTGCTTCTCGGTCTACTGAAACGCTCGCTGCTCACAATTAAGGAGGAGGCATTGCAGGCGGAGCAAGGAACTATACAAGGTGATGCTACTCAGCCTAGCCTCATCTCATCTCAACGCAGATTCGGTGATAAGGAGGAGGAGGAGAAAGAACATGGACAGTCGTTCTCTTGGTAAGAACAGGGAAGTCTTGGCTGTTGGCAGTCTGGCACACATTCCGACTATGTTCCGCTGCCTTCACAGTGACCGTGCGTTGTACGCATTTTGGCTGCTGCATTCAGAAAGGATTGGAGAGAAGACAGGGGGAGACCGATTAGAAGAGAGTTGCAGTAGTGAATACGAGCGACAGTAAGAGTTTTTGCAGTATCAAAGGTGAGAAAAGGTCGAATTCTGGAGATGTTTTTAAGGTGCAGGTGACATGAGCGAGTGAGTGATTTTCCACATTGAATAAAGGAAAGTTGTGTGTCAAATAGGACTCCAAGACAGCAGGCGTGCCGAGTGGGAGTTATGGTGGCACCACCTAAAGGAAATTGCAAAGTCAGGTATAGGTACAGTGAAGGAAATAATTATTTGATCCCTTGCTGTTTTTATAAGTTTGCCCACTGACAAAGACATGAACAGTCTATAATTTTAAGGGTAGGTTAATTTTAACATTGAGAGATAGAATATCCAAAAAAAAAAAAAAGAATCACAATGTATAAATTAAATATTTTTTTTTGCATTTTGCAGTGAGAAATAAGTATTTGATCCCCTACAAAACATTATGAGTTCTGGCTCCTACACGCTAGTTAGACGCTCCTAATCAACTCGTTACCTACATTAAAGACAGCTGTCTTACATAGTCACCTGTATAAAAGACTTCTGTCCATAGACTCAATTAATCAGTCAGACTCTAACCTTTACAACATGGGCAAGACCAAAGATCTTCCTAAGGATGTCAGGGACAAGATCATAGACCTGCACAAAGCTGGAATGGGCTACAAAACCATAAGTAAGACGCTGGGTGAGACGGAGACAACTGTTGGTGCAATAGTAAGAAAATGGAAGAAATACAAAATGACTGTCAATCGACATCGATCTGGGGCACCATGCAAAATCTCACCCCTCATGGGGTATCCTTGGTGAGAGATCAGTCTAAAACTACACGGGGGGAACTTGTTAATGATCTCAAGGAAGCTGGGACTACAGTCACCAAGAAAACCATTGGTAACACATTACGCCTTAAAGGTTTAAAATCCTGCAAGGTCCCCCTGCTCAAGAAGGCACATGTGCAGGCCCGTCTGAAGTTTGCCAATGAACACCTGGATGATTCTGTGAGTTATTGGGAGAAGGTGATGTGGTCAGAGGAGACAAAAATTGAGCTCTTTGGCATTAACTCAACTCGCTATGTTTGAAGGAAGAGAAATGCTGCCTATGACCCAAAGAAAACCGTCCCCACTGTCAAGCATGGAGGTGGAAACATTATGTTTTGGGGGTGTTTCTCTGCTAAGAGCACAGGACTACTTCACCGCATCAATAGGAAAATGGATGGAGCCATGTAACATAAAATCCTGAGTGACAACCTCCTTCCCTCCGCCAGGACATTAAAAATGTGTCGTCGCTGGGTCTTCCAGCAAGACAATGACCCCAAGCATATAGCCAAGGCAACAATGGAGTAGCTCAAAAAGAAGCACAGTAAGGTCATGGAGTGGCCTAGCAAACTTATGGAGGGAGTTGAAGCTCCGATTTAACAAGCGACAGCCTCAAAATCTGAACGATTTAGAGATGATCTGCAAAGAGGAGTGGACCAAAATTCCTCCTAACATGTGCGCAACCCTCATCAACTACAAAAAATGTCTGACTGCTGTGCTTGCCAACAAGGGTTTTGCCACCAAGTATTAAGTGTTGTTTGCCAGAGGGATCAAATATTTATTTCTCACTGCAAAATGCAAATAAATTTATCTAATTTATACAATGTGATTTTCTTGATTTTTTGGGGGGATATTCTCTCAATTTTAAAATTAACCTACCCTTAAAATTATAGACTGTTCATGTCTTTGTCAGTGGGCAAACTTACAAAAACAGCAAGTGCTCCAATAATTATTTCCATCACTGTAGGTTAGTAAAAGTCAGGTATAGTTAGGTTAGTAGAGGAAGGAAACCGAAGGAGTTCATTTTTGGAGATTTTAAATTCAAGCTCTTGTTGAAGAATTATAATAACAAAAAAAAATTCCCATCTGACAACGCTGGTGGCAGAGGTTACGACTCACAGACAGTTCATTGGGCATCCAAGGAGTACAAGCGAGGGAGACACAAACCAGATGCGGCAGAGGTAGGGGGAATGCTGTCAAAGGTCTGGGACAGTTTTCTCAGACCCTCCCAGTGCCCAGGCCCTAATACAAAGGGTACTCTGACAAGGAGGGAAAAGTCTTGGAAGATACTGAAGGACTACCTTGGCGACGTACCAGGTTCCTCCACGATTCTTCCCTGTGCCTTACAAATGTTGGATATCCAAGCTGGACATGTGCCATGAACTGTCTCTCTACACCTTGGAGGTCCTGGCCACTAGCGTTTCGTCAGAGATGGTTTTTAGTGCCACTGGGGGCATTATAACTGATTTAACTGATAGGCGCATCCGCATGTCAACTGATAATGCCGACAGGCTGACTTCGGCCAAACTTTTCAACACCACCAGATGATAGCATCAAACAAACTCAAATCCAGTGGTTCTTTTTTTTTTGTTGTCTATTCCCATGCACCCCTTCACACCCAGACATGGCTATATGCTTCAGGAATTGTTCTATTTTATTTCGCCCACCTCCTTGTCCTCATCCTCCACCATATTCACCAGGGTGACCATGATACAACACCCACGTCATTTTTTTGTAAGGGTGTTTATAATACCCGTAGGAAAATTTTTTTAGAGGCCAGCCTCTAACACTCTGTATTTTATACAGTATGTTCATGCATACCCCCCATGGGTAAATGTAAATGTTTTTCAGCACATGCACTTGTGCATGGGCATTACCATTATAGGAGACCCACTCCTTAGCAATGGTAAACAATCATGCCATGCCCACATAATTTTTTAAGGGTGTTTCTAATTAGAGATGATTAAATATTTCAATATTCGTTTCGGATTACGATCGCCGTTTTTGCAATATTCGCCAATGTAATTGTCGAATATTCGCCGAACGTCATTGGATTCAATGGGGGCCAAAACCAAACGCATACACAACACCTTCAAACGGGACCAAAAGCTGACAAAACACTTCAATTTAAAGGCAGAGACCAGGAAAGTGCCATTAATTGACCAAGAGTACAAGTAGTATAATTATTATTATTCATTATTATAGCGACATTTTTTCCAAGAGGTCACCGACTGGTACAAGAGGAGAGAGGACCCTGCCTGTGAGGGTGCACAAACAGTCTATAAGGGATGGGTGAGGATAAAGTAGGTGAGGGTACAGCTGGTCGTGCAGTGGTATGGTGGAGCGAAGGTTTACTGCAGGTTGTAGGCTTGTCGGAAGAGGCGACTCTTCAGCTTCCGTTTAAAGGTTTCAACAGTAGGCAAGAGTCTGATATGTTGGGGTACGGAGTTCAAGAGTAGGAGGGATGCACGGGAGAAATCTTGTATGCGATTGTCGGAAGAGGAGAGAAGACGGGAGTAGAGAAGGAGATCTTGTGAGGATCAGAGGTTGCGTGCAGGTATGTACCGGGAGACTAGGTCACAGATGTATGGAGGAGACAGGTTGTGGATGGCTTCGCATGTCATGGTTAGGGTTTTGAACTGGAGTCTCTGGGCAATGGGGAGCCAGTGATGGGATCTTATAGATTGCTGGAGCCAGTCCACAGTAAAAAAAAAAAGCAGCCATAGTGTGTCCGGGAACCTTCCCACAGACTTTTCTTAGCCATGGCTGCTTCTCGGCAGGGTTGGACGGGCCCACCAGAGAACCGGAGACTCCTCTGGTGGGCCCTGACTTCTCCTTCAAGAGAGTTCATAGTGCAAACCTTGCAGGTCGTGATGATAGAGGCCACCAAATCCTTAGGTTGCTGCTGGTACTTTTCTGTGGGAATCAGCTTGGCTCCTACTAGCCTGGAATATTTCCAGTGAACTATGACACGACGCCAAGGTATTAGCAGTACCCCCAGTACCAGTAGCAAAGCCATCCCCAATCTCCTTCTCAGGAATTTTATTTGATAGACGGAGTGGCTGTCCAAATACATCAGTTTCTCAGAAAGGAGCTGAAGATACTGAGTGGCAGTAGGTGCAAGTTTCTCCAGCATGTTAGATATCAGAGGGAGAATAGAGAGGGCAGCACACTGGCTCAGTGGTTTAGTGTTGAGCGAGCATTAAAATGCTCGGGTGCTCGAAGCTCGGACCGAGCTCACCGTCATACTCGGATGCTCGACCCAAGCAGCGAGCCCAATGTTAGTCTATGGGAGACCCGAGCATTATTGCGGCGGCAACCCCGGCAGTCTGTAGAAAGCCTAAAAAGTGCCCAAAACAATAGTGACAGTGCTCAAAAGACATGGGGACAGCATGGGCATCGCCCCAGGAAGCATTTCTGACCCCCAGGTCACTGCTGTCAACAACGTGGTCAGAGGTATTAAGCCATTTTAACGGGCTCACAATAAAAAGTTCAAAAACAAAACTGAAACGGTTTTCCTGTGAAATATGTTAAGGAACTTCCTTTCCAGGGTAAAGACTTGTGTATAAGGTAAAATAAATAACCAAAAACAAAAATACTCCTCCACACCTTGGGCTTTGTTCACAAGTAGCATTTTTTATGCGTTTTTGCACTTTTGTATTGCTTTCAACCGTGACAAATGCATTCACCGGAAAATGTAATTTTAACGTTTTACAATCTTATCTGGCCATGTGCTGTGTGACACATGCATTCAGTGCTGAAAAGACATTGGAACAGCATGGGGAAGACCCCTGGAATCATCTCCGACACCGAGGTCACTGCCTAAAAGTGTGCCCATCAGAAGATGCAGACTTGTAACTATCCTCGTGCAAGTCCTTGTCCCAGGGCAGTGTTCAATTGTACCTCCCCCATTCCTTGCAATGCAAGCGCAAGTGTGCAACCTGCCACCCACCCACCCACAGGCTGCAATACCATACTGCTAGCTTGCACTTGAAATGGGGCCTTTTAGTTTAGAGGAGGCCGAAGCTGGCCACTACCTCATGGCTGCTTCAGCAGCGAGGTATCCACACTCAGTCCCCAGCCGCCCGGCAGCCAGGTGTCCACGCTCGGTCCCGAGCGGCAAAGGGGCGGCCTGGTGTCCATAAACGGTCCCCAGCCGCCCATATTTCTCCTTGAAACTTTCCCCACACTTTTCTTAGCCCGGCCTGCTTTAGGGCAGCATTGGACGAGTCACCAGAGTACCAGACTCCTCCGGTGGGCCCTGGCTTCTCCATCAGGGGAGTTGAGAGTGCCAAGGTGAGGAGCATGAGGATTATGATAGAAGTTAGGAACTGCTTTGTTTTCTTGGAATGCAAGCGTAAGTGTGCAACCTGCCACCCACCCACCCCCAGGATGCAATACCATACTGCTAGCTTGCACTTGAAATGGGGCCTTTTAGTTTGGAGGAGGCCGAAGCTGGCCACTACCTCATGGCTGCTTCGGCAGCGAGGTATCCATACTCAGTCCCCAGCCGCCCGGCGGCCGGGTTTCCATACTCGGTCCCCAGCCGCCAGGGGACGGCCGGGTGTCCATAAACGGTCTCCAGCTGCCCCTATTTCTCCTTGAAAGTTCCCCCACACTTTTCTTAGCCTGGCCTGCTTTAGGGCAGCATTGGACAAGCCCACCAGAGAACCAGACTCCTCCGGTGGGCCCTAGCTTCTCCATCAGGGGAGTTGAGAGAGCCAAGGTGAGGAGCATGATGATGATGATAGAAGTTAGCGTCTGCTTTGTTTTCTTAGAATGAAAGCGTATGTACGTAGTAGCGGCTAGGCCTGACGTGGTCAGCGTTTTGGCGCATATCCTACCTCCTCCGAAGATTGCTGGATGTTATCCTGCTACAATCCCAGTTCTATGACTCCCGTTAAAACAAAGCTTCAGGTGATAAATGATTGATGAGGTAGTGGCAAAGGAGAAAGAGCAGGAGGAACAGGGATCATTCACATCAATATCAGGCCAGTCAACCACACGTCTTGTAGGATATGTTTCTGTACCAAAAGGAACGGTTCGGCTACACAGTTATAGGGCATGCAGTGAGTGCAATGACCAACAAAAATTTAGAGACACTCCAATGCCCCTTGGAAGTGACATGGAGGTCAGAGGGCCTTAACTAAACCGTTTTTTCCATTTATAGCAACTGGGTCACCTGTGCACTGCTGGCCTAAGCAGTGAATGGAAGGCTTTCCAAAAATTATGAGGAACTGCAATGCCCCTTGAAACAGATGTGGATTACAGCATACTAAAAACGTTCTACCCATTACTAGGGAGTGGTTCTCCCTTAGTGTTCGCCTATGCATTGAAAAGCAAAAGCTGACTAAAATTAGGAGGAAATGCAATGCCCGTTGGAAGAATGGTGGAGGTCGCAGAGGAATAAAAAGACAATATCAATGCCCCTTGGAAAAGTGGTGGAGGTTGCAGTAGCTTAACAAGACGCTTTTAATGCCCCTTAGAGAGACGTGGAGGTCGCAGTGGAATAAAAAGACAATATGAATGCCCTGGGAAAAGTGGTGGAGGTCGCAGTAGCTTAACAAGACGGTTTTAATGCCCCTTGGAAGAATGGTGGAGGTCGCAGTGGAATAAAAAGACAATATCAATGCCCCTGGGAAAAGTGGTGGAGGTCGCAGTAGCTTAACAAGAAGGTTTTAATGCCCCTTGGAAGGGTGGCGGAGGTCGCAGTAGCTTAACAAGACGGTTTTAATGCCCCTTGGAAGAGACGTGGAGGTTGCAGTAGCTTAACAAGATGGTTTAAATGCCCCTTGGAAGAGACGTGGAGGTTGCAGTAGCTTAACAAGACGGTTTTAATGCCCCTTGGAAGAGACGTGGAGGTTGCAGTAGCTTAACAAGACGGTTTAAATGCCCTTTGGAAGAGCCATGCAGTACAGCATCTTAAAAACATTATTCCCATTATTGGGGAGTGGGTCTCCCATAGTCTTTGCCTATGCCTTCCAAGCAAAAGCTGCCAAAAATTAGGACGGAGGAACTTGCAATGCTGGCAACACGGACCAAGGTCACCCTGGTGGTATAGTGGTGGTGGAGGCAGAGGATAAGGAGAAGAGTAAAATACAGCCGAAATGAGGAAGCGTATAACCATGTGTGGGTGTGAAGAGGTGCATGGGAATACACCTCCCGAAATAACAGTGGATTTGACTTTATGTTACTCTGCTGTCATTTGGTGGTGATGAGAAGTCTGGCTCAATCCAGCCCTTGTTCATTTTGATAAGGGTCAGCTTGTCAGCATTGTCAGTTGACAGGTGAATGCGCTTATCTGTTATAATTCCCCCACCAGCACTAAAAACACGCTCCGATAACACGCTAGCGGCAGAGCAAGCCAGGACCTCCAAGGCATACAGAGCGAGATCATTCCAAGTGTCCAGCTTGGATACCCAAAAATTAAAAGGCACAGAGGAATCACGGAGGACGCTGGCACGGTCGGCAAGGTACTCCCTCACCATCTTTTGAAACTTTCCACTCCTTGTGAGAGTACCCCGCGCCTCAGGGCCTGTAAGCTGGGCAGGTCTCAGAAAACTGTCCCAGAACGTTGACAGTGTTCCTCTGCCTCTGCTGGATTGGAGTTGCGTCTCTCTCGCCTGTACGCCTTGGTTGGGCAACAAACTGTGACCTCTGCCGCTAGCGTGTTCAGATGGGAAATTTTTTAACAGTTCTGAAGCAAGGGCCTTCTGGTACTGCCCCATTTTTGTAGAGCTCTCCACCTCAGGAATAAGAGAGTGAAAGTTCTCCTTGTAGCGGGGGGGTCTAAAAGTGTCACCAACCAGTAATGACTGTCACCCAACATTTTGATAACGCGAGGGTCACGGTTAAGGCGGTGTAACAAAGTCAGCCATGCGTACCAGACTGGTAACGGGCAAGACTTCCGTGTCCTCACCAAGATCACGACTGACCATGCTCTCATCCTCCTCCCCCCGGTCCTCAGGCCACCCACGCTGAACCGACTGTATGACAGTTGTACAGGTACTACCGTCTACAGCGCATGATACCAGCTCCTGTTCCTCCTCCTCCTCCTCCTCTCCCTCATTGTCCCCCAATGCACGTTGAGATGAGATGAGGCTGAGCTGTGTGCAATCGCCCATTACGGGTTCTTGATCCATCTCATCATACTCTGGCTGCAATGCCTCCTCTTTAATTCTCTGCAGAGAGCGTTGCAAAAGACAGACAAGTGGGATGCTGACACTAATGATGGCGTTATCGCCACTCACCATCTTGGTGAACTCCTCAAAGTTTGCCAGGATGGTACATATGTCAGACATCCAGGTCCACTCATGAGGTCTTATGTGTGGAGTCTGACCTGAATATCGACGGCCTTGGTGCAGCTGGTACTCCACAACTGCTCTCTTCTGCTCACAAATCCTTTGCAACAAGTGGAGGGTAGAGTTCCAACGTGTGGGGACATCACACACCAGTCGGTGTGCCGGAAGCTGCAAAAGCTGCTGCAACACAGCAAGGGCGGCGGAAGCTGTAGTCGACTTGCGAAAATGAGCTGACAGGCGGTGTACTTTGACGAGCAGATCTGGCAACTCTGGGAACAATTTAAGAAACCCCTGAACCACGAGGTTAAGCACATGAGCGAGGCATGGTACGTGTGTGATCTCGCCTCGCCTCAGAGCCGCCACCAGGTTACGGCCATTGTCACACACGACCATGTCTGGATGTAGGTTCAGCGGTCTCAGCCACAGATCTGCCTGCTCTTTCACAGCTGTCCACAACTCACTAGCAGTGTGAGGTTTATCACCTAAGCTTATGAGTTTCAGCACAGCCTGTTGCCGCTTGGCTGAGGCAGTACTGCAGTGCTTCCAGCTTGTAACTGATGTGATATCTGAGATGGAGGCTGAACATGATGAGGAGGAGGATGATGCGCAGGAGCTGTACACTGTGGGGGCAACTCTGACTGACATAGGGCCTGCAATCCTCGGTGTGGCGAGGATGTGTTCCGTCCCAAGGTCCGACTGGGTCCCGGCTTCCACTATGTTTACCCAGTGTGCCGTCAGGGAGATGTACCGTCCCTGGCCACAAGCACTTGTCCACGTGTCCATTGTCAGGTGGACTCTCCCAGTAATTGCGTTGTTGAGGGCACGGCAGATGTTTTGGGACACGTGCTTGTGTAGTGCGGGGATGGCACAACGGGCAAAATAGTGTCGGCTGGGGACCGAGTACCGAGGGACGGCCACCGCCATAAGGTTGCGGAAGGATTCCGTCTCCACCAGCCTAAAAGGCAGCATTTCCAACGCAAGCAGTAGGGAAATGTGCGAATTTAGGACTGTGGCCTGTGGGGCGTTGGCTGCGAATTCGCGCTTTCGTTCAAAGCTCTGGGATATGGACAATTGAACGCTGCGATGGGACGTGGACGTTGATGCTGTTTCTTGAGAAACTGCCTTAACAAGTGAAGACTGAGAGGAGGGGGCATCTTTGCATGCAGCATGGACAGGGGATTGCCTTGCACGCACAACAGGGGGTTCTATTACACGCACAACAGCGGAAGAAGCAGTGGTGACACCCACTGACACTGGTCGTGGACCCTGGGGTTCGCCCCACAAAGTCGGGTGCTTTGCTGACATGTGCCTGATCATGCTGGTGGTGGTCAGGCTGGTAGTTTTGTCACCCCTGCTGATGCTGGCATGGCAGGTGATACAAATGGCCTTTTTGGGGTTTTCAGCAGAGTCTTTAAAAAAATTCCAGACTCTGGAAGACATACAGGTTGTACTGGCAACGTCCCTCGTGTTGGTGTTACGGGGAACTGTTGCCCGCCTTCTGTGTGCGGCCACCACACTGCTTCTTCCTGCCTGACGACACTCGGCATGGTGGGAGAAAGGAGCATCAGGGTGAGGAGGAGTATGCGGTCGAGACTCACGGCTACTAAAACTTGACCGTGTGGAAGACAGACCGAAGGTGGTGGTGCCCAGGTAACTGGAAGTATTATGTGCTATCCAATTAATAACCTGTTCACACTGATCAGTTCGCAATACTGGTGTTGTAGTGTGCTTCCCTAGTAATTCGGTCTATAAGTGGGAGCGAGAAGATGTGGCTGTTGGTTGTGGCACAATTTCACCTTGGCCACAGCCCCGTCCTCTACACGCACCATCACCAGAAAGTCCCGTTCCACGCGCCTTGCCCATTGTAAATGAAGTAAAATAGCTTACACTCGCACTATCAATGGAAAAAGGGTAATAAAAAGGAGATTAGAACCGTGGAAGAGGAAAACCACAGTTCTATTTGTCTGGCCTACACTAGAATCTTTTAAACAGATATATTTGTGACTGAACAGACAGGGAGACACTATTACTGTTTTTTTTTGTTTACGTAAAACAGGCCAAAAGCTGGATAATACAAAAATTTGAACCGTGGGACTGCAAAACCACAGTTCTAATTTACTGGCATATACCAGACTTTTTTAAATAGATATATTTGGGGCTGAACAGTCAGCGACACACTCAAACTGTTTTTTTTATGTAAAAAAGACCCAAAAGTGGATAATACAGAGATTTGACCCGTGGAACTGCAAACCACAGTTATAGTTATGTGGCGTACACCAGACATATTGGTGTCTGAACAGTCACACACACACACTCAAATTTTTTTTTTTTTGGGGGGGGGGGGAACAAAAGGTTAATAAGATGTGTATTTCAACAGTCTGAGGAAAAAAAAATACAGGATTTAGATGAAAAAAAAAAAAAAAATTTCCTGGCCCCTGAGACCGGGGTGATAAGTCTAGCAATTTGACCAACAGGAGCACACAGGACTGTAATGCAGCGTTTGCTGGTATAACCACTGGATCTCCTATACAGCCTGCCTGCCTGATATCTGTGATGGATATTAGTCCTGAGAATGACTGTTTGTTTGATTTGGCAGGCTTTAGAGACCCTACACTACCTATTTCGCACTATATATCTCTCCCTAACTCAGCAGCACTCTCCCTACACCTGAGAAACAAACTGGCCAAATGCATAATATAAAACGACCCCCGGAGCTGAAAAAATTAATCAAACACCAGGTTCGTATTGCCTACTCGTAGATCAGATGCAAAAATGGAGAACAAAGAGAGCAATATGGCAAAACAGACAGCAATTTTATTCAAAAATACGTTAACAGAGTGTAAAAAATCATGTGGAGAGAACACAGCAATGAGGTAAAAAGAGGTGCCAGAGCTAGGGCATCTCCTGGAGATCATGCAGTGGAATATCCGACCCTGACAGGTACATCTAAAAGAAGGACAAGGAGTCCAGAAATAGGTGCATAGATAGATTAATCAAAAACCCTCAGTTGAGAGGGAAACAGCCCCATTGTGGGGGAGAGAGTCCAAGACAGTCAATGAAGCAATATAATAACTCTAATATAATAATTAGTGACTGGCAAGGACTTAAAGCAATAAAAAAATGCACCCATATCAGGCACCAATATGTAGTAAAAAACGGTGTCCAGGATGTACCTGAATTCTATTGCATGGCACTCACCCAAACGAACGAAAGGGGAGAAACCTAAGTGTGGAACGGTCGGCCAGATCCCAGGGGAGCCACAGAAAGTGCAGGTAGTGCAAGACGCGCCCCGACGCACGTTTCGCTTCTTCTTTCTCAAGAGGCACCGTGTGGTACACCAGACAGGACCTAACTATATACGCCCCCAATCAAGTCACGTGGTGGACTGGGCGTGGAGCTCATTGGTGTACAGCTGCGCGTGCATCCGGAGCCCCGCCCCCCGCGTCACAGCCGTCAAGTCCCGGACAGGCGTCCGGGGGCGCGCCTAGGAACGCCCCCAGAGGCGTGCCAGAGACAGAGAGACAGACGGACACGCGCGCAGGACAGCGAGGGACCAGGACGCACGCGCACCACCAATGATGAAGATAGAGGTAAAATATACAAGAGTGACTACTGATAGGACACAATCACAGAAGAGATTAAAACAAGACATTGTCATGGTCCACAATTAATAAATTCGTAATACATCAGCACAAATCTCCATAAATATACAGAGACAAATAGATATACAGTGCTGGCCAAAAGTATTGGCACCCCTGCAATTCTGTCAGATAATACTCAGTTTCTTCCTGAAAATGATTGCAATCACAAATTCTTTGGTATTATTCTCTTCATTTAATTTGTCTTCAATGAAAAAAACACAAAAAGAATTGTCCTAAAGCCAAATTGGATATAATTCCACACCAAACCTAAAAAAAGGGGTTGGACAAAAGTATTGGCACCCTTTGAAAAATCATGTGATGCTTCTCTAATTCGTGTAATTAACAGCACCTGTAACTTACATGTGGCACCTAACAGGTGTTGGCAATAACTAAATCACACTTGCAGCCAGTTAACATGGATTAAAGTTGACTCAACCTCTGTCCTGTGTCCTTGTGTGTACCACATTGAGCATGGAGAAAAGAAAGAAGACCAAAGAACTGTCTGAGGACTTGAGAAACCAAATTTTGAGGAAGCATGAGCAATCTCAAGGCTACAAGTCCATCTCCAAAGACCTGAATGTTCCTGTGTCTTCCGTGCACAGTGTCATCAAGAAGTTTAAAGCCCATGGCACTGTGGCTAACCTCCCTAGATGTGGACGGAAAAGAAAAATTGACGAGAGATTTCAACGCAAGATTGTGCGGATGGTGGATAAAGAACCTCGACTAACATCCAAACAAGTTCAAGCTGCCCTGCAGTCTGAGGGTACAACAGTGTCAACCCGTACTATCCGTCGACGTCTGAATGAAAAGGGACTGTATGGTAGGATACCCAGGAAGACCCCACTTCTTACCCCGAGACATAAAAAAGCCAGGCTGGAGTTTGCCAAAACTTACCTGAGAAAGCCTAGAACGTTTTGGAAGAATGTTCTCTGGTCAAATGAGACAAAAGTAGAGCTTTTTGGGAAAAAGCATCAACATAGAGTGTACAGGAAAAAAAAAGAGGAATTCAAAGAAAAGAACACGGTCCCTACAGTCAAACATGGCGGAGGTTCCCTGATGTTTTGGGGTTGCTTTGCTGCCTCTGCCACTGGACTGCTTGACCGTGTGCATGGCATTATGAAGTCTGAAGACTACCAACAAATTTTGCAGCATAATGTAGGGCCCAGTGTGAGAAAGCTGGGTCTCCCTCAGAGGTCATGGGTCTTCCAGCAGGACAATGACCCAAAACACACTTCCAAAAGCACTATAAAATGGTTTGAGAGAAAGCACTGGAGACTTCTAAGGTGGCCAGCAATGAGTCCAGACCGAATCCCATAGAACACCTGTGGAGAGATCTCAAAATGGCAGTTTGGAGAAGGCACCCTTCAAATATCAGGGACCTGGAGCAGTTTGCCAAAGAAGAATGGTCTACAATTCCAGCAGAGCATTTTAAGAAACTCATTGATGGTTACCGGAAGCGGTTGTTCGCAGTTATTTTGGCTAAAGGTTGTGCAACCAAGTATTAGGCTGAGGGTGCCAATACTTTTGTCCGGCCCTTTTTTTGAGTTTTGTGTGAAATGATCAATGATTTTATTTTTGCTTCATTCTCTTTTGTGTTTTTTCCTTGCAAGCAAATTCAATGAAGAGAATAATACCAAAGAATATGTGATTGCAATCATTTTCAGGAAGAAACTGAGTATTATCTGACAGAATTGCAGGGGTGCCAATACTTTTGGCCAGCACTGTACTTCCAGGGGATGAATCCCAGGGTGTGCAAGTCCATAAAAATGATGCAGCTTAGAGTGGATTGATTTCATTCCAAAATGGAGGGGTGCACATTTAAGGAAAAGGATCATGAACGATGTTCCATCATGTCAGCTATCAAAAATGTCTTGAACTTCAATTCGAGAAGGTCCAAGGAGGAGGTGCACTAAGACAGTAAAGTAGTAGCCCAAAATCTAAAACAAAAATTGAGAGCAAACACAATTAAAAACAATAAAAAAAACAGGCTAAAAACTGAAGCACAGACTGAAAGATCAGAGATGTACATAAAACTAGGGGAGAGCACAACCAAGCGATAGGGCCGAATCATAGGAAGGAGGAGAAACTCAAGTTTTCATTAAGGCCACGCGGCACCAGGGTGTCAAGAGTGTTGATCCATCTGGCTTCCTTTTGCGTAAGTCAAAGTTTATAGTCACCACCTCGAGAGCCCAGATGTACAGCATCTATGCCACGTACCACGAGGCTACGTGGGTCACAACCATGACATTTTTTAAAATGTCGAGGTAACGTTCTGAGCTCCCGAGAGTCTGAGATGGATTTGGCTGCGCCAATGTCCCGCACATGTTCCTGCACCCGAATCCTTAATTCTCTCGTAGTAAGTCCTACGTTAATTTTCTGACAGCTACACGTGGCGTAGTACACCACGTGTGTAGTGCTGCAGGAGATGCATTTCAGGATTTGATAGGTGCGGGATCCATCCGAGTTGGTAAAGGATGAGCAGCGAAGGACACTGGCGCAAGCCATACAGTCACCACATGGAAAAGAGCCAACCCTGGGGCCGCGTGACCCAAATGGGTTAGGGACCGGAGGAACATAATGCCTAGAAGTAACCAAATCACCCAAATTCTTGGCTCTTCTAGCAGTCATAAGTGGGACTAGTCCGACCGTGTCCCTAAGGGAGGGCTCCGCGCCAAGAACATTCCAGTGTTTCGAGAGGACCCGCCTCATCGCCCCCCACTCATGATTGTAGGTGGAGATGAAGCGGGTCCTCTCCGGAAACCCAGGGGAGGGTCTGCGAGGGGGGTACAAAAGACGACTGCGGGGGGTACTACGGGCTCTACCATAGCCACGGCCGATGCATCGATTGCTGTAACCTCTCTGTTTAAAGTGATGGGTTAAATCTGCCGCCTGCTGTTCAAAAAGAGCATCCGTAGAGCAGATGCGCTTAATCCTAAGGAACTGTCCGACCGGGACGGCCCTAATAGTGGAAGAAGTATGTCCAGAGGCAGCATGTACCAGTGAGTCCACAGCTGTGGGCTTCCTGTAGACGTCAGTCTGGATGGCGGAGTGTGAGTCCACCTCCAGAGTGACGTCCAGGAAGTCCATACATGTAAGGCTGTGATTAAATGCAAGTTTAATTCCCCACTCATTGGTATTTAGCCGCCCCATGAACTCATCGAGCTCCTCCACCGAACCCCGCCACAAAAATAAAAGGTCATCGATATACCTGAGCCAGGTAACGACCTGACTGGCGCCCCGTACACCATCGTCCCCAAAGATCTCCCTCTCCCAAGCTCCGAGGAAGAGGTTTGCGTACGAGGGCGCACAGGCCGCACCCATGGCTGTGCCACGTCGCTGCAGGTATATCGAATCTTTGAAAAGAAAATAATTGTGGCAAAGGATAAAGCGTGCAAGAGATACCACTTGGCTCGCGCAGTTAGATGAGTTATCTAGCAATGGGGGTTTGGTTGTGCCAGACACAGATCAGAAACTGGGTTAGAGCATCGCCAACTTCAAGTCATTGATTAAACGGAGATGTAGGACCTGGTGGAACCACGCTTTCTTAACTAAATATATCGATAAAGCTCTGATCCCCAGAGGTCTGAGGATACAGATCTTCCCCTTCTATAAAATTGATGATAAACTTTTTAAAAACAATTGGGAATCCCTAGCAAATACTTGCTCTCTGGGTTTCTTGGGCCTTCTTAAAGAACAGAATAAAAAAGCCCTGCGGGAGCTTGAATCTGAAATTGATGCCCTACAAGGAAATTTTAGGAAGGATCTATCTAGTGATGATCTAAAAAACTTAATGAGGAGGTTGACATGGACTGCCAGAAACTTGTTAAAGAAATCCAATCGATGAAAATCAAAAAGTTTCATCGCGATACACTTGATAAAACTACTAATAGAGTGTATCGGTGGAGATCACCGATTACCCATGTAAGATCTAGATCTCGCAACAATTCATACGCACGTTCCAGATCTACCTCCAATGCCTCTAGAACCTCTAGTGAGGATCAGTCATCGATTACGAGCGTGGTTCCCCTAGGTAGCACTCCCATTCAAACTACTGAACGAGTTCAAACAAGACCTAACAGTAGGAGGAAGCAGACAACTCCATATCAGGTTGGTGACTCGAGGGGGGGGCTCCGCGTCATGAATTTAACTAGTCAAATTTTGACTGGGACGCAGATGGAGGTCCTTGGTATGGGCCTGTCATTTGCTCCAACTAATTCTTTTGACTATTTTACGGCCCTCAAGGACCTCCATCTCTTTGCCCGGAAACTGATTTTAAAAAAACTGCATTGTAGGTCGGTTGGTGATCATAGCCCTGCGGTGACGGAGGAGGAGGCCTTACAACACCTTGAGGACCTATGTCTGGAACAAACGACTCCTCCCTCAGGTGGGTTACCACAGGCTAGGAGCCCTAAATCAACGAGGTTTCCTCCCTTGTCTGCCTGTCCAGCTGTGGAGATCTTTGTTAATCTAGTGGCGGAGGATTTTAAAAAACTCTCTACACGGAGAAGGTTTGATAATTTAACCTCCGCCCAACGGCAAGCTATCCATCAACTCAAAACACTTAAAGACACTGTTATTAAGCCGGCAGACAAGGGAGGAAACATTGTCCTGTAGCCCCACTATAAATATGAGAGGGAGGCCCTGCGACAGCTGAGAGATAAGGATACTTACTCCAGACTGCCGTTTAATCCTACGACCTCCTTCTCCGCCTCCCTACAGGGAATTTTGGCTCGGGCCTGCGAGGGGGGTATTATTGATAAGAGGACTGTGGAGGCTTTGACGGAACGCTTTCCCAAAACGGCTACCTTCTATCTACTTCCCAAGGTACATAAAGACGCCACCAACCCTCCTGGACGTCCGATCGTGTCTGGTCTGGGGGGTCTTTGTGGTCCCATTTCCCAATATGTGGATAGTCACTTGAGACCACTGGTGGAGACCCTCCCGTCCTATATCAAGGACACGACGGACGTCCTTACTAGGGTTGATGGCGTCTGCTTAGAACCGGGCACGATCATGGTCACGGCCGACGTCGAAAGTCTGTATACCTGTATAGGGCATGACCTAGGCCTAGCATCTGCTCGCCTCTTCCTTGGCACCTCCGACCTGGACGGCCCCTCACGTGAATTTATCCTCGAGCTCCTCCGCTTTATCCTTTGCCACAATTATTTTCTTTTCAAAGATTCGATATACCTGCAGCGACGTGGCACAGCCATGGGTGCAGCCTGTGCGCCCTCGTACGCAAACCTCTTCCTCGGAGCTTGGGAGAGGGAGATCTTTGGGGACGATGGTGTACGGGGCGCCAGTCAGGTCGTTACCTGGCTCAGGTATATCGATGACATTTCATTTTTGTGGCGGGGTTCGGTGGAGGAGCTCGATGAGTTCATGGGGCGGCTAAATACCAATGAGTGGGGAATTAAACTTGCATTTAATCACAGCCTTACATGTATGGACTTCCTGGACGTCACTCTAGAGGTGGACTCACACTCCGCTATCCAGACTGACGTCTACAGGAAGCCCACGGCTGTGAACTCACTGGTACATGCTGCCTCTGGAGATACTTCTTCCACTATTAGGGCCGTCCCGGTCGGACAGTTCCTTAGGATTAAGCGCATCTGCTCTACGGATGCTCTTTTTGAACAGAAGGCAGATTTAACCCATCGCTTTAAACAGAGAGGTTACAGCAATCGATGCATCGGCCGTGGCTATGGTAGAGCCCGTAGTACCCCCCGCAGTCGTCTTTTGTACCCCCCTCGCGGACCCTCCCCTGGGTTTCCGGAGAGGACCCGCTTCATCTCCACCTACAATCATGAGTGGGGGGCGATGAGGCGGGTCCTCTCGAAACACTGGAATGTTCTTGGCGCGGAGCCCTCCCTTAGGGACACGGTCGGACTAGTCCCACTTATGACTGCTAGAAGAGCCAAGAATTTGGGTGATTTGGTTACTTCTAGCCATTATGTTCCTCCAGACCCTAACCCATTTGGGTCACGCGGCCCCAGGGTTGGCTCTTTTCCATGTGGTGACTGTATGGCTTGCGCCAGTGTCCTTCGCTGCTCATCCTTTACCAACTCGGATGGATCCCGCACCTATCAAATCCTGAAATACATCTCCTGCAGCACTACACACGTGGTGTACTACGCCATGTGTAGCTGTCAGAAAATTAATGTAGGACTTACTACGAGAGAATTAAGGATTCGGGTGCAGGAACATGTGCGGGACATTGGCGCAGCCAAATCCATCTCAGACCCTCGGGAGCTCAGAACGTTACCTCGACATTTTAAAAAATGTCATGGTTGTGACCCACGTAGCCTCGTGGTACGTGGCATAGATGCTGTACATCTGGGCTCTCGAGGTGGTGACTATAAACTTTGCCTTGCGCAAAAGGAAGCCAGTTGGATCAACACCCTTGACACCCTGGTGCCGCGTGGCCTTAATGAAAACTTGAGTTTCTCCTCCTTCCTATGATTCGGCCCTATCGCTTGGTTGTGCTCTCCCCCAGTTTTATGTACATCTCTGATCTTTCAGTCTGTGCTTCAGTTTTTAGCCTGTTTTTTTATTGTTTTTAATTGTGTTTCCTCTCAATTTTTGTTTTAGATTTTGGGCTACTACTTTACTGTCTTAGTGCACCTCCTCCTTGGACCTTCTCGAATTGAAGTTCAAGACATTTTTGATAGCTGACATGATGGAACATAGTTCATGATCCTTTTCCTTAAATGTGTACCCCTCCATTTTGGAATGAAATCAATCCACTCTGAGCTGCATCATTTTTATGGACTTGCACACCCTGGGATTCATCTCCTGGAAGTATATCTATTTGTCTCTGTATATTTATGGAGATTTGTGCTGATGTATTACGAATTTATTAATTGTGGATCATGACGATGTCTTGTTTTAATCTCTTTTGTGATTGTGTCCTATCACTAGTCACTCTTGTATATTTTACCTCTATCTTCATCATTGGTGGTGCGCGTGCGTCCTGGTCCCTCGCTGTCCCGCACGCGTGTCCGTCTGTCTCTGGCACGCCTCTGGGGGCGTTCCTATGCGCGCCCCCGGACGCCTGTCCGGGACTTGACGGCTGTGACGCGCGCGGCAGGGGGCGGGGATCCGGACGCACGCGCCGCTGTACACCAATGAGCTCCACGCCCAGTCCACCACGTGACTTGATTGGGGGCGAATATAGTTAGGTCCTGTCTGGTGTACCACACGGCGCCTCTTGAGAAAGCAAAACGCGCGTCGGGGCGCGTCTTGCACTACCTGCACTTTCTGTGGCTCCCCTGGGATCTGGCCGACCGTTACACACTTAGGTTTCTCCCCTTTCGTTTGTTTTGGTGAGTGCCATGCAATAGAATTCAGGTACATCCTGGACACCGCTATTTACTACATATTGGTGCCTGATATGGGTGCATTTTTTTATTGCTTTAAGTCCTTGCCAGTCACTAATTATTATATCAGAGTTATTATATTGCTTCATTGACTGTCTTGGACTCTCTCCCCCACAATGGGGCTGTTTCCCTCTCAACGGAGGGTTTTTGATTAATCTATCTATGCACCTATTTCTGGACTCCTTGTCCTTCATTTAGATGTACCTGTCAGGGTCGGATATTCCACTGCATGATCTCCAGGAGATGCCCTAGCTCTGGCACCTCTTTTTACCTCATTGCTGTGTTATCTCCACATGATTTTTTACACTCTGTTAACGTATTTTTGAATAAAATTGCTGTCTGTTTTGCCATATTGCTCTCTTTGTTCTCCTTTTTTGCACTCTCCCTACACCGTCTGATCCGGAGCGACGGTGTCCAAGATGGCGGCGCCCGGTTTTAAATACTCGAGGTGACGCTGTGCGGCCAGCCAATCACTGTAATGCCCACAAACAACATGGCTGCGGCATTACAGCGACTGGTTGGCAATCCCTGCATGTTCATTGGCTCTGTAAAGAGCGCCAAACGTGCAGGGCGGAGAATCGAGCTCCCGCCCAAGTAACCCGGAAATGCTCGGTGCTCACCGAACATCCCGAGTAGTGTGATGCTCGGCCGAGTAAGGGGCAGTGTTGAGCATGCTCGCTCAACACTACTTAGCACTGAAGCCTTGCAGTGCTGGGGTCCTGGGTTCAAATCCCAGCAAGGACAACATCTGCAAGGATTTTGTATGTTCTCCCCCTGTTTGCGTTGGGTTTCCCCCTCAGTAAAAAAGCAGCCACAGAGTGTCCAGGAACCTTCACACAGACTTTTCTTAGCCAGGGCTGCTTCTCAGCAGTGTTAGACGGGCCCACCAGAGAGTCCTCCGGTGGGCCCTGGCTTCTCCATCAGGAGAGTTCAATCATAGCTCAAACTTTGCAGCGGCTATGGGGCTCTTGAGCGGGGGAGAAAGGTGGGCCCTCAGAATCAAATCCTCTGGTGGGCCCAATGTTTTTCAGTCTGATACTGCTTCTCGGTGAGAGTTGTATTTCACCACAGCCATATTCTTTAGCTCGGTGAAAGGACTGGCATAGAGGGAAACCGTACCTACTCCAGCTGTCATTTCTCCCAGGAAGTCCTCTAATGCAGCTTGATGCATAAGCAATGGTAGCCTGTCCAACATCAGCTCACACTTCTCAGTGGTGCTTCGACACACAAAGATCTTTCTTTGTGCCTTGAATTTCATGACTACAGAATTGGGCAATGGCCTGATCTGCAATGCGGTTTGAGAAATAACGTGCATAAGCACGTCCAATCCACAGTAAAAAAAAAGCAGCCATAGAGTGTCCGGGAACCTTCACACAGACTTTCCTTGACCAGGGCTGCTTCTCGGAGAGAGTTGTATTTCACCACAGCCATATTCTTTAAGTTGGATGAAACGACTGGCATACAGGGAAGCCATATCTACTCCGGCTGTCATTTCTCCGCCACTAGGTTCCGCCCATTGTCACACACGACCATACCTGGCTGTATGTTCAGCGGTGAGAGCCACAGATCTGCCTGCTGTGTTACAGATTTCAACAGCTCTGCAGCGGTGTGCGGTTTGTCACCAAAGCATTAAGTATACTATCTTCAGCACAGCATGTTGCTGCTTGGCCAAGGCAGTGCTGCAGTTATTCCAGCTTGTGACTGATGTGGTCATTTCGGAGATGGAGGCCGAACAGGAGGAGGAGTAGGTGGTGGTGCAAGAGCTGAACAATGTGATTACATTTAGGTTACATTGGCTAGTCTGGTTTTTATTTATTTATTATTTTTTTACGTCTCTTCAAAGGTGTATTGCAGTGTGTCCTAATTTTTGTCAGCCCTTGAAATTGCTGCATATACAATAAAAGTATAGGAGACCCAATCCTTAATAATGGGAAAGACAATTCAAAATAGATTCTATATTCTAGAATATTAACTGTTATCTGAAATTCTTTTACGGGTGAGGTATCTCAGTATGGATAGCGTATTACACCAATCCAGCCAGGTATTATTGCCTTATACTGACTGCTGCTGCCCAACAAATGTAAACATCTATTCTATTCCCTATCGATAATGCTGTTAGATGCATTTACAATAGGGACAGGAGCTACTAGGTGGTATCATCAGCTCCAGATGAGTGTTCATTCTTGTCATATCTTCCACAGTCCATAACTTTTTTTTTTTTAGTATTTCTTTGGCCTTATATACAAGTCGTTACCATGGAAAGAATGTTTCTTACCATTTTAGCTTGCTTTTTATATGTTTTTTTTGTCAGTCCCTTACAGTGGAGTAATACTCTGACAACATTGTTCACAGATAATCAAATATGCTATTTGTCAGCGATCAACTGTGAATAGGTTTGAACCCACAACTGCAATACTTTAAACAGAGTGTAATATTTGAGATGCTCACAAAAATTTCTGCATTATTACGGCAGTCATATGAGATCACGTCTGATGGCCACGGTTTCAGGCAGTCACCTAACAGTATGGTATTTGTCAGCGACAAAGTGTCAATTGGTTCAACAAAACACAGGTGGCTGACTTTAAATTCAGTGAAATATTTGGTACTTTCCACAAAATTTCTGTATTATTACGGCAGTCATATGGGATCACGTCTGATCATTGAAAAAATTTCCTCTGCTTCCACAATACAGTCATGCGAATAAAATAAAAAAAATATGGCTGTATTCAGCTAACAAGCAAATGGAGAAGTAAAATGGTGTACTCTGGATTGCTTTTTAAGCAAATAATCAGGATTAAGATAAAAAAATTAGCCCTGATATCTGGGGCTACGTCTACGGATATCTGTAACAGCAGCAGAATACAGAACATGCAATGGACCCTCTTGTGCTGTATACACTGCTACAAACCCTGCCTGCTGCTATCACCTTCATCACTGTATATACGCAGCTGGATTAGTCCTCAGAAGGACGGTTAGTTCAGATATATATCTATCTTGCTGTAGAATACCTATATCTAACTATTACACCGCCAATTCTGTCTCTAGCTCAGCAGCATCTCTCCCTACTCTGCCTGTTTCCGGGTTAGACTGTGACGAGCTTAGCGGCACCAGGTCTTATATAGACCCGATGACGCTGTGCGGCCAGCCAATCACTGTAATGCCACAACTAACATGGCTACGGCATTACGTGGCAGACAGTCCCAGCATGTTCACTGGCTCTCTAAAGAGCGCCAAACATGCAGGGCGGGTACCAGAGCATCTGCCGAGCAACCCCAGAAATACTCGCCAAGCATGTCGAGCACAGTAATGCTTGGGTGAGCACCGAGTAGTGGCGAGCAGGCTCGCGCATCACTAGTCCAGACCTCAATCCCAATGAAAATCTTTGGGGTGAGCTGAAATCTGCCATTGGGAAAAAGAACCCTGAAAACATTCAAGAGCTTGAACAAACTGCAAAGGAAGAGTGGGAGAAAATTCCAGCTGAGAAGTGCAAGAAGCTTATAGATGGCTACAAGAAACATTTGGAGGCTGTCAGCAATGACAAAGGGTGTGCAAGCAAATATTAATTAGGGGAGCCTTTATTGCTGCACATGCTGTTTATTGTTTCTTCTTTGAAATTACAACAAAACATTGTTTTTCAACGTCCATGTTACATTACTTTGGACCACTAATTAAAAAATCCTGAGGATTTAACTTTGGTACATTTCCATTTATTTCTGAAGATATTGTACACTCAATGAAAAAAATGAAGGGATGGCAATAATGGTGAGGAGCACTGTATATTGTTCCCGGTGGTCTTGTGACTGCTAGTAGTAGGAGTTTTCAATTACATCCAACTAGACCTGGTAGAAAGCATCCAAGTTTTCCTAACCTTTTCAACACCCTTAATCCAGTTTCCCTAGCACTCAGTCTACAAGGACTGCTGGTGGTCGGAGCTGATCGCTTGGTTTCACACAAATATGTGCAGCAGATTTTCTCATAATGAAGGGAAACAAAAAAGCATATCACAAAATGATTATTCTACAGCCAGGAATGGCAGGTCCCGAGTACTGGACCAGAAAATAGAGCGCTACAGAGTTTAATATCTCTAGAAGAAAGTCAAGAGGTAACAAATCAGGGAAGACAAAACAGAACTGGAGAGGTCATCCTGACAACGCCTACAACCATCTGCTTTTAATATAACTTTACAAACTACACTTGAGCATTTTATAAGCTATAAATTAAAAATTGCCTCAGATAAGAAGTGCACACGCCAGAACGAGTCTCACGTTACATACACTCCTCATCTGTTGAGTGGATATGAAGAGGAACACAGGAAAAAGGCGACTATGTGCTCTCCAACTACATATTAAAAGAGACGTTTGGTTTAAAATGAAAAAATACACATCTGATATATATTTATACCTTTTTTGCTTCCTTTTTAAATCTAGAATACTCTTTAAAAAAAATGTAATTGGAGAACACATGAAATTGCCTGTATTACCTAGGATATACAGTGCTAAGCATAAATGAGTACACCCCCTTTGAAAAGTAAGATTTTAATCATTATCTCACTGAACACAAGAACAATTTACAGAATTTTGACACAAGATTGAGTTTCATATAACATTTTTAACCCATGACATGAAAGTAAAGTTAATATGTAACATTCATTACAAAATCATCAGTTTTACTCAAATGTAAAAAGAAATACACCCCACGTGAAAAACTACTACATCTAGAATTTTCTATGGTTTTTAAGGACAGCACCAAGTCTTGTAGGCAGGGAATTAACAAGTTGGCGACATATTGCAACATCTATCTTCTTCCATTCTTCAAGGACGAGCTCTTTTGGAGCCTGGATGCTGGATGTTCTATGAAACTCAGTCATGTCAAAATTTTGGAAATTGTTCTTGTATTCAGTTAGATATTGATTAAAATTTTACTTTTCAAAACGGGTGTACTCATTTAAGCTGAGAACTGTATACATTTCAGAGTTGGGAAGGGTTGCCGGATTCCACCTACTTCTGATATCATGTCTCTACATGCCAGATGTGAAAGTGCACAGTGCTGGGCCATCCTTTTACAACGGATTCGTTGCCGGACTTCACTGCTTTATATAGTTCAAATATGCTCCAAAATAATTACAAAATGTTTCAGTCTTATCCAATTGGAGTAATGTATAAAAAATAACTTTTATTAAATCATTTAAAATTCAATAGCCAACATTTTAAGATTAGGACTATAGTATCGGATATTTGAATTTTATTGCTGACTCCCTACTGCTGTGTGTTGCATTCATAGAGAGCCAGTGATTGATCAAAATTCAATAGGATATCTGTTTGTCAATCCCTTTTTAAATTGATCGCTGGCTCCTCTTAAAGTTGCCACCTCATTTTCTCATAATTGGTCTAAAATCTGATTGTGGTGACAATATTATTAATTATACTACGTCTTGTGCTTATGTCTTCTGTGCGGCTATACCACATTGCCGTCTTGCACAGGTGTAGTAATTATGTCTCCTGGTTTAGGAGTATTTTACTTGAATAGCCTCGCGGTTCAGTTCATATAGTCCTATGTTCTATCTGTATTAATGCTCAGCCCTACGCAACCCTGCTGATAAGTTTATTGAAAAGCCATTGTGCTATCATTAAGAGACATCATACACTGTGAACCCCTGATGATCATAACAGTCTCATATAAAAATGATGAAACGTGTAGGGCTGAATACATTTAGTCTTGAGCAATTTCATTTTCTATCTGAACTCATAAAATGCTAATCTTAAGAAGAAATTAGCGATGTCTGCTCTATTAGGAAGTCACAACATCGATGCAGCCAGTGATTGGCTGCAGCAGTTAGGTGACTAGAAGAACATGTCACCAGAAAAACTTCTAAATCCATGCCTGAAAAAAAAAAAAAAAAAAAAAATGTACTTCACTGTTGGACAAACCCTTTAATATCAGGATTATTCATCCATTATGTCATGAATTTTCTAAGAAAGTATACCAGCCTCATCAGGACGAAGATCTATCTAATAATGTATACAGTTCATATTGTAAAATCTTGGTGATAGATCCGCTTTATTGGCTGTAATCTCACCTTCAGGAGCGAAGATTAACTACAAACTGTCTTTCTCTCTCTCGAGGATCTTTGGAGGATCTGGCAGGGCTATACATTAGGCAGAGGGCAGCTTCACTTATCCTGTAATCGCACCACAGAATAGAATACTAACTACTCGGCTGTGCCCGTCAGTCCAAAGGCATTGAAAGCAGTGATCGGCTGCATGCTGCATCGTTTCTTCAAACTCCTTATCGTATTTGTGCAGTGAGGAGAAATAAGGAACACGAGAGCCCTGAACTCATTAATTGTGGGGACCTCAGCGATCAGATACATCACCTATTAAAGTGGTGAGAAAATGATGTATCCAGAAAAACCTCTATAATTGTCAAAATAGGTTCATTGTGGGACATTAAACCTTTAAAGACGCAATCCCACAAAACTTTTTATTACATAAACTTGAATAAATGTATGTGTATTTTAAGTGCAGTAATATACTCACCCTCCCTGGTATCCAGCACAGCTCTGGTCCTCTTCTGGTTCAGGTGACTTCTATTCTCACTTGCTGGATCACACATGGCTTTATGTGAGAGCCGGAGGTCGCTTTTACAATGTAAGCCCATGTAGCCTGGTTCTGACAATCCGTTGTAAAAGCGACAAACCCCAGCGTGATCTGGAGAGTCGCAATAGAAGTCATGAGTGAGAAGAGGATCGGAGAAACTGGGGAAAGTGACAATAGAAGAGTGTATTACCGAGCTTACACTGTATTTCACATACATTTAGACAAGTTTAGGCAATAAAAAACACATAAATTGTGCTTCTCTATACAGTTTTAACAAAAAAGTTTGTAATAAACACCTTCGGCTTCATCTCCTTAAAAGGATTTCCCATCGAAATTATCATATTTCAAAGCATTTGTTTTATGTTAAGTTAAAATTATATGTACATATACGTTCAGTTTTCTATTCCTGACCACTGTAGCCAATCAGCGGCTTCGCCAACGAAGATGGCACGAGCTGCTAAACTCAGTGATTGACTGAAGCGGTGATGTGAGCTACAGAAGTGATGTCATTGCTGCCGACAAAACACTGAGATACGAGCAGCAGCAGACAGCCAGTGCTGGACCCGGGAAGGGCAAGTACCTGATTTTCCTGTTTTACATGACAAAAAAACATGAGGTGTCCATTTTTGTAAAAGTGGAAAATTCTTTGCAGCCTTGCCGGGTTCTCTAGTACGTGCTCTTAGCGTACATATGCCTTTATCTTCCGGTAATTAAAAAGAACTGGAGGAAAAAAATCTTTTTGTCTCTGATTTATTCGCTTCTGTCTGTTCAGAAGCCAGTGATGATTACTTACTAATGTGTCAGTGTGTATACAGAAGCAGATCTGCGGCTGGGGAACTAGGAAGAATTATGTACTTTGGTGTGAACATCTTGACTCCTGGTGATCTATTACTGAGTTCTGTAACCAGGCTTTATTTATGGAAGATATCAGGTGTCAGAAATGTAACCACCCTGGATGGTGTACTGCTCGAAACTCCCAATGCCATTATGTTTATCTTTATACACAATTACATCGGAGTGCGCCTGCTGTCAGCTAATGGAAGGGCGTAATATGGCCACAAAAGCTGATAAGATGGGGAAAAAAGTGTAAAAGAGGAGAAATGAGGGTTGGCAGATTGTTAAAAATGATTGCAATTACACATGTTTATTTCCTTTGTGTATTGGAACACCACAAAAAAAAAAAAACATAAAAAAGCAAATTGGACATAATTTCACACAAAACCCCAAAAATGGGCAGGACAAAATTGATGGCACCCTCAAATTAATATTTGGTAGCACACCCTTTGAAATAAATAACTGCAATCAATCGCTTCCTGTAACCATCAGCAAGCTTCTTACACCTCTCAGCTGGAATTTTGGACCACTCTTCTTTTGCAAACTGCTCCAGGTCTCTCATATGTGAAGGCGCCTTCTCCCAACAGCAATTTTAACCCCTTTACAACCCAAAGTGGTTTGCACGTTAATGACCAGGCCAATTTTTTAAATTCTGACCAGTGTCACTTTATGAGGTAATTACTCTGGAACGCTTCAACGGATCCCACTGATTCTGAGATTGTTTTTTCTTGACATATTGTACTTCATTCATGATAGTGGTAAAATTTATTCGATATCACTTGCGTTTATTTGTGAAAAAAACGGAAATTTGCCAAAAATTTAGCAATTTTCAAAATTTGAATTTTTATGCCCTTAAATCAGACAAAATAGTTAATAAATAACATTTCCCACATGTCTACTTTACATCAGCACAATTTTGGAACCAATTTTTTTTTTATTGGGGAGCTATAAGGGTTAAAAGTTAACCAGCGATTTCTCATTTTTCCAACAAAATTAGCAAAACCATTTTTTTTAGGGACCACATCATATTTGAAGTGACTTTGAGGAGTCTTTATGACGGAAAATACCCAAAAGTGACACCATTCTAAAAACTGAACCCCTCAAGGTGCCCAAACCACATTCAAGAACTTTATTAACCCTTCAGATGCTTCACAGGAATTTTTGGAATGTGGAAGAAAAAAATGAACATTTAACTTTTTTCACAAAAATGTTACTTAACACCCAATTTTTTTTTATTTTCGCAGGGGTAACAGGAAAAAAAATGGACCCCAAAATTTGTTGTGCAGTTTCTCCTGAGTAAGCAGATACCCCATATGTGGGGGAAAACCACTGTTTGGGCGCACGGCAGGGTTCGGAAGGGAAGGAGCGCCATTTGACTTTTTGAATGTAAAATTTGCTTGAATAATTAGCGGACGCCATGTTGCATTTGGGGAGCCCCTGATGTGCCTAAAGAATGGAAACCCCCCACAAGTGACACAATTTTGGAAACTAGACCCCTCAGGGAACTTATCTAGATGTGTGGTGAGCACCTTGAACCGCCAGGTGTTTCACAGAAGTTTATAACATGGAGCCATGAAAATAAAAAAATCAAACATTTTCCACAAAAATGATGTTTTAGCCCCAATTTTTTTATTTTTACAAGGGTAAGAGGAGAAAATGGACCCCAAGAACTTTTGTGCAATTTCTCCTGAGTACGCCAATACCCCAAATGTGGGGAAAATACAGTGTTTGGGCGCACGGCAGAGTTCAGAAGGGAAGGAGCACTGTGTGACTTTTTGAACGCAAAATCGGCTGGAATCGAGAGCGGACGCCATGTCGCGTTTGGAGAGCCCCTGATGTGTCTAAATAGTTGAAACCCCCCACAAGTGACCCCATTTTGGAAACTACACCCCTCAAGGATTTTATCAAGGGGTATAGTGAACATTTTGAACCCAGAGGTACGATACAGAATTTGATGACATTAAGTCATCATATTGAATAAGTTGTCACTAGTCTTGAGTGCAAATGCTCGCTACTTGAGTTTGCATCGGGTACTCAGGTATGCACCATGTATCACGGGTGCTCAAGTGAAATGCTCGAGTCCCCGCCCGCATGTTTCACGGTTATTAGACACCCCAAAAAAAACATGCGGGGATCGCTCGTGCATGGCAGGCAATCCCCGCAAGGTTTTTTTGGCCGCGAAGCATATGGGGCGGAGACTCGAACACCCGCGACACTCAATGCATACCCGAGCACCCGATGCAAAACTCAAGTAGCGAGCACTTGCGTTCAACACTAGTTGCCATTTTGTCATCTTTTTTTTTTACTTTTGAAAAACAAAAACAACCCCAACCCCAACCCCAGCCCTAGCGTTTATTTTTTACGCCGTTCCTAGTGTGGTATAAGTGATTAGATGACCTTATTCTTCGGGTTGGTGCGACTACAGAGATACCAGAATGATATCGGGTTTTTATGATTGACATCTGTCACACACTAAAAGACACATTTTGTAAAATCTAGTTTTTGCATCGCCATATTTTGAGAGCTATAATTTTTCCATATTTCGGCCGACAGAGTCATGTGACGGCTTGTTTTTGGATGTTGACGTTTTTATTGGTGCCATTTTCAGGCACGTGACATTTTTTGATCGCTTTCTATTCCAGCTTTTGGGAGGCAGAATAGACAAAAACCAACAATTCAGGAATTGTTTTTTTTATTCTACTCCGTGTGTGGTAAAATTGATAAGGTAGCTTTATTCTTCGGGTCAGTACGTTTACAGCGGTACCACATTTATATCGTTTTTCTATGTTTTGGCACTTTTACACAATAAAAGCTATTTTATAGAAAAAATTATTTTTTTGCATCGCTTTATTCTGAGAGCTATAACTTTTTGATTTTTCGGATGATGGAGCTTATGGCGGCTTGTTTTTTGCGGGACAAGATGACGTTTTCAGCAGTACCATTTTTATTTATATTCGTCTTTTTGATCGCGTGTTATTCCATTTTGTGTTTGGCGGTATGATGATAAAGCATTGCTTTTCGCTTCGCTTTTTATTTTTTACCGTGTTCACTGAAGGGGTTAACTAGTGCGACAGTTTTATAGGTCATAGGTCAGGTCGTTACGGACGCGGCGATACCAAATGTGTGTACTTTTATTGGTTTTTTTTCATAATAGTATTTATTGATCGGTACACTATATTTTTATTTTTGGTGGATTTTTTATTTTTTTTTCACTTTGAGAGTTTTTTTTTTTACTTTTTTTTACTTTATCCCAGTCTGGGACTTTCACTTTTTTTATTCTGATCGCCTGCACAGCATAGGGATGGAGCACCATCCCTGTGCTATGCAGGCAGTAGGCGCTGCACAGTGAGAAGATTGTTTGGTCATGCACTGTGCATGACCAAACAATCTTCCTGTGCTGTCTGGTGACCCGGATGTTGTCATGACGACATCGGGTCGTCATGGCAACACCCGGGAAGCCGCGGCAGACAGCGCTGGAGGTCAGAAGAGGAGGTGAGTATTGCGATCACCTCCCCTTAGCCACCGCAATGCTGCGATCAACTTTGATCGCAGCATTGCGGGGGTTAATGTGCCGGGAGCGGTGCGGGACCGCTCCCTGCACATAGTACCGGGTGTCAGCTGTGACAATCAGCTGACACCCGGCGGCTATCGCGCCTGCACAGCCTGTGTGCGGGCGCGATCACGATGTCGTACTAATACGGGTCAGGCTCTTAAGTCCCAGGGCACAGACGCGTATTAGTACGTCATGGGCTTTAAAGGGGTTACGATCTCTCCACAGGTTTTCAATGGGATTTAGAACCAGATTCATTGCTGGTCACTTCAGAACTCTGTGCTTTACCGAAAAGCTAACTTGGTCTCCTCTGTTCACAAGATGCTTTAACAAAAGGATTTTGGCTTGCTCACATACATTTTGGCAAACTGCAGTCTAACTTTTTAATGTCTCTGTTAGCAGTGGGGTCCTCCTGGGTCTCCTGCCATAGCGTTTCATTTCATTCAAATGTCAACGGATAGTTCGTGCTCACACTGATGCCTCCTGAGCCAGCAGTACAGCTTGAATTTCTTTGGAACTTGATTGGGGCTGCTTATCCACCATTGGAACTATCCTAAGTTGCAACCTTTCATCAATTTTTCTCTGCCGTCCGCATCCAGGGTGATTAGCTACAGTGCCATGGGTTGTGCATTTGTTGATTATGTTGCGCACTGTGGACAAAGGAACATCAAGATCTCTGGAGATGTACTTGTAACCTTGAGAGTATTAATATTTTTCAACAGTTTT
Source organism: Phyllobates terribilis (assembly GCF_046119375.1). Lineage (NCBI taxonomy): Eukaryota > Metazoa > Chordata > Amphibia > Anura > Dendrobatidae > Phyllobates > Phyllobates terribilis. The sequence goes on along the minus strand of NW_027362763.1, from coordinate 729,988,337 downwards.
GGTTTCAAGTTCTCAGACAGATCTCTTCTGTGACGATACAGTTTAAAATCTTAATAAGCCAGACGATTAGATTAGTTAAGCCAAGAGAAATACACATACGATTATAAGTTAACATGAACACAATAGTGTATTTCTGTGGCTGGTCAAGAATGTCATACTATTTGTATAAAACTGAATGTTGACTTATCTTCGTTTGGAAACAATGAATGCTTGCTAATTATGTTAATTAACCTTTGTGGACCCTGTGGCTTATTGACTTACAAGACAGGAGGACAAACTAAGCAAAATCATTAAATGCTCAAACAATGAGACCTGAGGCTGCCCTCCCTAACCTCTTACCTGTGAATGTGTACTTGAAGGACAACTGTAACTATTTTAAGGGACATGTGCTTCTGTAGCAGTCAGACTTGGGACAGAAAATCAAGGAGAAGCAAGAGGACACTCAAGACTCTCCTCACACCATCAGCTTGGTAGTATGGCTTTACCCAAAGAGAGACAGATTTGGATTCTACATGATTCTAGCCTAAGGGTATATAGCTCTGACTGGAAAGATAAGGATCAGCTCCATTAACCATCAGAGAGACCATGGATACATTTGGGGAGACCAGGTTGGGACGATGAAGTCACCTGGCCCCATGGATGTGTTGTTGGGGGTTGCCAGGAGGGACCCACCGGTCGCCAGGAACTCATGGAGACATTTGGAGAAGGTGCATTCACATGTCTGAAACAAAGTTGTTGACCCACAATTTTGGAATAGTGCCAACAATTTTGTCCGGCCCATTTTTGGGGTTGTGTGGGAAATTATGTCCAATTTTACTTTTCTTCTCAATTTCTTTTGTGTTATTTCAGGTGGAAGACACTTCAATAAACTCTTTCTGTTGCGTTTTTGAACCTAAGGTGTCTTTTTAAGCTTTTTTTTTTTAGGTCAATCGCTGAGCACTTTTTCCACTTTTTTTTGGTGATATTCCAGTAATTTGGGTTTAGTTTTTATGGCATTAACTATACGGTAAAAATGACCTGGAAGCACAATTCTCCAGGTCAGTACGATCACTGGGATACCAAACTTGCATATATATTTCTTTTATTTATTAAAAATATGGGGCTAATCTGCAGGTAATAGCGTTCTGACACTGTGTGGAGCCGGCACTGAGAGCCCAGCTGCTGAGAGGAAATTAACTTAATTACCCCCGGCAGCATTCGTCTTCCAGTCATGAGGTGGCGCCGGCACGGTTTCAGTCACTGCTCAGTGCACAGAGAGCAATGGCTGAAATCGTGCCTCCTGGACTGACTGACAGCTGCTCAGTATTAGAGCCGACTGTCAAGTCAGTGCCGGAGGCGCAATTACAGCTGCCGCTCTCTATGCATAGAGAGGTGACTGAAACAGTGCCAGCGCAGCCCCAATGATTGGAAGCCAAATGGTGCTGGGGGAGATGTAGTTAATTTCCTCCCAGCATAGGGGCTGTTAGTGCCGATGCTGGCAGAACAACCCCATATCTGCAGGTTAATAATGCTATTTTACATGACAGGTTCCCTTGAACCTTAGCTTTGGCTTCCTGGAAGCACCAACATAGCAGTCATGGGCCTTTGGCAGGCCCTCAGTTGCCATGGCGTACCATCGACACCCTGCGATCACTGATGGGCGCATGGAAAGGACACCCAGACAGGATTACATGACTTTATGTCAAGAGTGGGAGTTACAGCAGCATTTAAATAATTTAATAGTAGTTACTGGAGCTAGCTCTGGTCGCTGCTGTTAATGGCAAGTGTCGGCTGTGTAACACAGTCGGCATCCGCTGTATGTTAGCTCCTGAGCCTGCTCCTTACAGCCAACCTGCTGTCAGACGTACATGTACATCACACATCAGGAAGGGGTTTTAGGAGAACTGTAGACATACCATCTGGCTCTCAAAAATGATCCACAAGATGGATCTATATCCAGAACAGGGGCCTCCTGGATGGAGATCTGTCTGCCCCCATTATAAATCATCAGCAAGTCAAAGAGAGAAAGAACAGTCAGCAGCCGTGTGTATGAGAACTACATTACTGAAGGAAGGAAACCACATTATGCATAATGGATGTAAAGATGACATAAAATTATACTTAATCAGGATGCGTGTACCAGAAGTACATACAGTACAGAATAACATTAAGGGGGGCTAAAAAGTGCCAAAAGGAAAATGTCTGCCCGCTGTTCCAGACACAAAGAAAAATAAGTTTGTATGCAGTTATTTAGTCAGGCCATCAAAACCTTCATGACTCGACGAGATTTATAGCTCTGGTTTTGTTTTGTGCGCACTTCGCCACAAATTACTATTTCATTTCTCATTTTACCTGAAAAAATAGTTTTTGTTTGCTTATCAAGACATGCGGGAAGCTATGGTGGCACAATTTTCAGTACACACCTTCAGATTTATCCAGCTGCGGCAAATTAAAGAACAAAATAAGTCACAGTTCTTCTCAAATCTACTCCTAGTATTCAGCAGAATGTATGTACCGTGTCTACCGCCGCATCTTAAAGGGGGTTGGTTGCCGATCAATGATGTCCATGTGGGCAAAACAGTTCCTTTTAGGCTCTGTTCCCACACAGTAGCGTTAGGAAATTCTCATGCATATGCTGTGAGGAAAAAAACCTGAAGAATAAATTGACTGGCGCTATAGATTTGAAAGCCGCAGCATGTCCATTTATGATGTAGATGTCACTCTTGCACTGCCCGCGCCCCAGCAACCTGCACCACGCCCGCGCCCCAGCAACCTGCACCGCGCCCCAGCAACCTGCACAACTGAGCTGCTAAGTGGACTGCTAAGATAGGAGGAACAGTATTGGTCTAGGAAGTGCGAATGCAGTTATTTATTTATTTTTTTCATGATGGACAGTGGAGATGTTAAAGGGAACCCGATAGCTGATACATGATGCCCGATCCACAAGCAGCATGCATCAGACACTGGATGTATGATTTCAGCCAGGTATGTTTGACTGTAAAACATTGCGGGGAACCCGCCTCTCCGATTTATCTCCCATGTGGCACAATCCCCGGTGGCTTGTAAAAAAGGTTTTTCTCTGAAAACGCTGCAGCAATTCAGTCAAACATACCTAGCTAAAATCATACAGCCAGAGCCTGATCAACACTGACCGTAGATCAGGGAGCATGTATCAGCTGCCAGGTTCCTGTTAAAAATAGGCTGTCCTACAGTGGACAATCCCTTTAAATGATTTCAACTGAGAAATAGTTACATTTTTTTATAATTTATTTGAAGGAATACCTATGTAATGTAACAATGTTTTGCAACCTGGATGCTCAAATCAAGACTACTCCATTATACTGGCAATATGCCAGGTATATGCAATTATTGACAAAAGGCTACATTTCTGTAAGAGATGAGGATGCTGGGAAGTGTGTCAATCACACTATGCGTGATTCAGATATCTGTGAAAATCACTTTGAGATCGGACCGCAATGCACAGACCGGCCATGGGTCTACGGCCCTGAGGGCGACGGCTGCATACATTTCTATAAGGCTGTCACACCCGGGTCAGGAGACCTGCAGTCAGTTCGTGCATTGGGGATCGATCTCAGACCAATTTGCCCGGACGTCTGACCGCTCCCTAATGGAAAGGGCTCGCCAGTATATAGCGTATGACATATTTCGGACATCACTATAACATGAACCGCACCCAAGATATACTATCTAATATATATAATTGTCTTATCCCGTCTGTCTGTCCTTCTGTCCAGGAAATCCCGCGTCGCTGATTGGTCCGGCCGCCGCCAATCAGCGACGCGGGATTTCAGAAAAAGATGGCGTCCGTTAGCGGCTCATCTGCCGCACAGAGGTCAGCGGCGATGCAGCCGGGATAGCCGGTCATCTCCCGGCTGCTCGCAGCAGAAGTCCCCCGGCCGGCGGCGCCGCTGACCTCCATGCGGCTACCGTCGGCAGATCAGCAGCTAGGGCCGCTGATCTCCCGGAGGCAAGTGTGAAGGGAGGACCGGGGAGCGGCGCCGCCGGTCGGGATACTTCTGCTGCGGGCAGCAGGTCATCTCCAGGCTGCTCGCAGCGGAAGTACCCGTAAAGGCAGCGCCGCCCCCCGGTCCTCCCTAATACGGTTCGCTGATTGGTCGCGGCCGCGACCAATCAGCGATATTGGCGCCAAATTTAAACATCGCTATGCTGATTGCGCCCGGTCGGCCGCATACATATTCTAGAATACCCGATGCGTTAGAATCGGGCCACCATCTAGTTATTTAATAAAAACATAATAGCTCACGTGTTTAAGGTCTTTTAGAACTTGCTCGTCTACACCTTCTTCTGCAAAAAGTTCCGCCACTCCTTCAATAACATCTTCAATAATGGACTTGTAAAGCTTGGGCTAAATAAGACAAAAACAACATGTGAGTGAAATCTATGAACCACTTGCAATGGCTATGATAAAAAAAAATTATCAATAAAATGGACGTAACTAAAAACTGCCCCGAATGGATAATGGACACACGCTGGGAGTCAGGTCTGTCTATTGACTGTTTTGTCTGGCGTGGACGGAATATGAAAGCTGCCCCTGAACAAGGCTGTTGATTGGCTGCAGCAGTCATGTGACACCTCCACCTGGAGATCGGAGGGGGACACGGTGCGTACTGAAGAGCAGCGCTGATCCGGCAGCTATCAATTTCTTTTTTTTTTCCTCACCACTCTGGGAAAATCAGTTTTAAAGAAATGGACAACCCCTTTATCACCTTTACTACCCAGCAATTTTCCGTTTTTTCCTCCCCTTCTTCCAAGAGCCAAAACATTTTTATTTTTCTAGCAATATAGCCATATGAGGGTTTGTTTTTTGTGGGACGAGCTTTACTTTTGAACGACACTAGGTGGTGAAAAAAAAAGTCTAGGAAATTTGTAAAAAAAAATAAAAATATGTTTTTGTCACCATTTTCCGAGACCTGGTTGTAACAATTTAATTTTTCATGATCTGGGGCTGGGTGATGACTTATTTTTTGCGCCCTGAGCTGACATGGCTATTGATACCATTTGGGGTAGATACGATGTTTTGATTGCCTCTTAGTGCATTTTATTGCAATGTTACAGCGGCCAAAAAAACTTAATTCTGGCGTTTTGAATTTTTTTCTCGTTACACTGTTTGCTGATCGGATCAATTTATTTTAGATTTTGAGAGATTGGACATTTCTGAGCAATACCAAATATGTATATATATACAGTGCCTACAAGTAGTATTCAACCCCCTGCAGATTTAGCTGGTTGACACATGCGGAATTAACTTGGCATTGTGACATTTGTACTGTAGATCAGCCTGGAAGTGGGAAATGCACTGCAGCAAATTTTGTTTTTGTATTTTTTTTGTTTTTTTTTTTAAAACGTAAAAAGTTAATTCAGAGTGTCATTTATTATTCAACCCCTCAAACCACAAGAATTCTGTATGGTCCCCCTAAAGTATTAAGAAGTAGTTCAGGCACCAAGAATAATGAGCTTCACATGTGTGGATTAAAGATCTCTTTTGCCAGCCTTTTCTGACTATTTAAGACCCTCCCCAAACTTGTGAACAGCACTCAGACATGGTCAACATGGGAAAGACAAAAGAGCATTACAAGGCCATCAGAGACAAGATCGTGGAGGGTCACAAGGCTGGCAAGGGGTACAAAACCCTTTCCAAGGAGTTGGGCCTACCTGTCTCCACTGTTGGGAGCATCATCCGTAAGTGGAAGGCTTATGGAACTACTGTTAGCCTTCCACGGCCAGGACAGCCTTTGAAAGTGTCCTCCCGTGCCGAGGCCAGGCTTGTCCGAAGAGTCAAGGCTAACCCAAGGACAACAAGGAAGGAGCTCCGGGAAGATCTCATGGCAGTGGGGACATTGGTTTCAGTCAATACCATAAGTAACGTACTCCACCGCAATGGTCTCCGTTCCAGACGAGCCCGTAAGGTACCTTTACTTTCAAAGCGTCATGTCAAGGCTCGTCTACAGTTTGCTCATGATCACTTGGAGGACTCTGAGACAGACTGGTTCAAGGTTCTATGGTCTGATGAGACCAAGATCGAGATCTTTGGTGCCAACCACACATGTGACGTTTGGAGACTGGATGGCACTGCATACGACCCCAAGAATACCATCCCTACAGTCAAGCATGGTGGTGGCAGCATCATGCTGTGGGGCTGTTTCTCTGCCAAGGGGCCTAGCCATCTGGTCCGCATCCATGGGAAGATGGATAGCACGGCCTACCTGGAGATTTTGGCCAAGAACCTCCGCTCCTCCATCAAGGATCTTAAGATGGGTCGTAATTTCATCTTCCAACAAGACAACGACTCAAAGCACACAGCCAAGAAAACCAAGGCCTGGTTCAATAGGGAAAAAGTCAAGGTGTTGAAGTGGCCTAGTCAGTCTCCTGACCTTAACCCAATTGAAAACTTGTGGAGAGAGCTCAAGAATAAAGTCCACATGAGACACCCAAAGAACCTAGATAACTTGGAGAAGATCTGCATGGAGGAGTGGGCCAAGATAACTCCACAGACCTGTGCCGGCCTGATCAGGTCTTATAAAAGACGATTATTAGCTGTAATTGCAAACAAGGGTTATTCCACAAAATATTAAACATAGGGGTTGAATAATAATTGACCCACACTTTTATGTTTAAAATTAAATAAAATTCAACTGAGCAACATAACTTTTTGGTTTGTAAGATTTATGCTTCTGTTCATAATAAAAGAGAGAGAGAGAGAGAGAGAGAGAGAGAGAGAGAGAGAGAGAGAGAGAGAGAGAGAGAGAGATTTTTTTTTCATTGCTTTATTTTTATTGGGGCAAAAGGTGGGTTGATTTGAACTTGTGTTTATTTTTTCCATATTTTAATTTTTTATTTTTACTTTTTATTGACTTAAATAGTCCCCTTAGGGGCTTGAAGCTGTGATAATCTGACCATCTGTGCTACACATAGCAGGGCTTCAGGACTGCTATGTATAGCAGAAATCACGATCTCCTATGAATGCCAGCCAAGGGCCGGCATTCACAGGAGTATTGTAATGACAGGCATGGGGGTCATCAGTAGACCCCTGGCTGTCACGACAAGCCATTAGCGCCCCCTGAACGCGTGACAGGGGCACCGATAGGCGGGATGAATGACGTGCTTCTGGCTGCCGTGTGTAAAATCCCGCTGTCAGTGATTGACAGAGAGATTTAACAGGTTAACCGCAGCAATCGGAGCACCGCTCCACCTGCGGCTTTTAGAATACGTGCACACGTTGAGAATTTTGTGAGTTTTTTTTATCTCCGCATTTGTAAGCTGAAACCAGGAGTAGAACAATCAGAGGAAAAGTACCGTATTTTTCAGACTATAAGACCCACACCAAATGCAAATTTTGGGGTGGAAAATAGGAAAAAATATATATTTTTTTTATAAGATGGGGGTCCGTCTTATAGTCTGAATAGGTATCTTACCTGGGGGGGGGGGGGGGTGGAGCCTCCAGGAGGCATGGTCCCTCAAGAAGCCGGCGGCGGCACAGGTGGAGCCGGTGTCGGTGGTCAGGCAGAGCGGCGTGCATTACTTTTCCGGCGCATGTGTACACTGGGATCTCGGCGACCATTCTCAAGAAGCCGTGGGTCTCAAGGAATTGGCCGCCAAGATCCCAGTCTGCACATGCGCCCTGTAGATCATGGCTTCAGGGTGATGGCCGCCGGAAAAGCAATGCAGGAAGCTTTGCCTGACCACTGACACCGACCCTGCAGCATCTTCTGCTGCTGCCGCCGGGTTCCCAAGGGAGGGACCCTGCTTCCTGCAATCCCACTCCACAACCACCGACATATCCCTGTAAGCTACATTCGGACCATAAGACGCAACTCCCATTTTCCTCCCAAATTTGCAAATGAAGACCAGAGGCAGGAGTTTTCTCCCAGCCACCGCACACCCCGGATCCAGCCTGGAAGACCTCATTAACATGCCGGATTAAAAGACGATTTTTCAACAAGACAGCAATGAGGCATTCCAGGTAGGACTATTTTAACAATTCTATCACCTGTATGCCCATATTAATAGGTCATATACGTCCCAGGGGGTGACAGATTGCCTTCAATAAATAACATTTACCTCATGTCTGTTTTACTTCAGCACCATTTGTAAAATGTTCTTTTATTTTTTTCAGCAGGTTTAAAAATGTAGTAGTATTCTTTCAAGGAAATGTACAAAATGTATTTTTTTAGTGACCTATTCAGCTTTGAAGCGACTTCGGGGGTCCTATATATTGGAAAACCTCCAAAAGTCATACCATTTTAAAAAAACAGCCCCCCCTTCTCCCTCAACGTATTAAAAACTGCTGTCAGGTAGTTTATTAAGCCTTCAGGTGCTTTTCAGGAATAAATGCAAAGTGGCATGACCAGAATGAAAAATTATTTTCACCACCTAAGACTATGTTCACACATGTTGGCTTTGTCAGCGTTTTTTGCTGCAGATTTTTATGCAAATTTTCAGCTGCGTTCTGTAGTACAAGCAAAGTCTATGAGAAACCAGATTTCTCTGCTCACACATCATGTTTTTTTTCGTTGCGTATTTTGTGCCTTGGTTGGGTTTTTGGAAAATAGAGTATGTCACTTCTTTCAGCGTTTTTTCACCCATACGAAGTAATGGGTGGTGAAAAAAACGCACCAAAATTTGCATCAGCGTTTTTAATGGCAAAATAGAATGGGGATCTTTTTTTCACAGAACTTTATGTAAATGCATAAATAGAGACAGAAAGACAGTGAAAAAACGCATAAAAATTTCAGCAAAACCTGCGTTTTTGACGCAGCTGATTTCCTGCCAGAGATTAGGTTTTGCTGCAGATTTGTGATGCTGAAAAACCCAACATGTGTGAACATAGCCTAAATGTTGCTAACTTCTGAACAGGTCACAATATCTGGAAGACTCTAAGGCTGTGTGCCCACTATGCGTTTTTTAAGCGGCAATTCCGCTGCAGAAATGCTTAAAAAAAGCTTGGTAGAAGGTCTGCCATGTTCCCCATTGATATTCCGCTGTGCACATGCTGCGGAAATCTCCAATTATTTTGCGGAAGCGCTGCGTTTTCGCTGCCATTGACTTGCATTGGAACGCTTGGATTCCGCATCACTGCATCTGTACATGCAGAATCCATGCGTTTCAATGTGCGGATGGTACCCGGGTGTGGAGGACAGGAGACTCTCCTCTGGACCTGGGTACCATAGAACCTGTAAAAAAAACAATAAAATAAAAAATATACATTATACTTACCTTCTGATGGCCCCCGGTGTCTTTATCCGATGCGTCTCAGCTTGCCGGCAGCTCGCGGTGGACTCAAGGACCTGCCATGACGTCATTTAGTCATGTGACGGGTCACGCGACTGCTGACGTCGGCAGGTCCTTTAGTCTACCACGAGCTGCCGGGAAGCCAGGGCGCATCGGATAAAGACACCGGGGGCCATCAGAAGGTAAGTATATATTTATTTTTTACCATTCTTTCGGTCACACTATATAAATCCATGCCAGTTGCATGGATTTATATAGTGTGACCAAGTTGTCAAGCACTTTCCAAGTGATGCTAAAATCGCTTGGAAAGCGCTTGACGCCCGCATGCGGAAATGCAAGTGAAGAACGCGTCACATCCGTATGTCCCTGGCAAGAAAACGCATGTAAAATCGCATGGGTTTCACAGACCCATAGATTTGTATAGGTGATTTTGACCCATTGCATGGTTCTGCATAACAAAAAAAAGTTGGGGTGATCGGCCAATCCTGCTTGGAGAACCACCGGAGGTGACCAGACACCGGAGGTGACCTTCCTCCACAGCGGCCACTACAGGAGAACCGTGCTATTACAAGTGGAAAAAATTCAGTGATGCGCGCTCAGCCGCTGATACGTTCTTTTCTTTGACTGTGTGGTGATTAAACTTATGAAAATAAAGCTTAATAGCTCAAAATACAAGCACTTATGTGTCTATAAGAAACGACCATGACTACACCTGCTGCCACACACTCAGGCCGCCGTAATGCTAACTGATATAGCGGCCCTTACCACGGGGTTTGGATTGCCAGAGTGCGCCATGGCTAAGGCCCAGCAGAGGAGGCCGCCGCTCTCCGGGTAGCTGTGACAGTCCCTCCCGCCCGCAGCTCCTCTCAACCGCCCTCAGTCACCGAAGAGCGCGCTGGGAATCTGATCACGTGACCGGGCGCTGTAATCAGCCGCGGAGAGCTCACATGCGCCACCTAGTGTTTGTAGCACAGAAAGTGTGGCGACGGTTGGGTATAATTCCAGACTAGTGCGCATGCGTGCTCTGGTGCTGGTGCTGTAATGTCTGACCTGCACTGGACAGTAAAAAAACAAACACAAAAAAAGATTGGTTCGTTGCTAAGGGTAACTGCTGGGCTGCTCAAAGGGACTTGAACCTGTGATAGTATAATATTACAGTACACTGTAAAATGGCCGACCACCTAGGACGCTCGGCTACAAGCTGGGCTTCATAGGTGTACAAAAATAACAGACCAGCTGCCATAACAATGCCAACAGCGCCCCACAATTTTTACGGTATAATGAATGCAAAAAAAAAAAAAAGGCGGTATTACATTTCTTTTTTTCTTTTTTTTTTTTTCTGCAATTTAACTGCCCTTTTTCTTTCCATTTTCGCGTACATTGTTTTCGAAAATCAACGATGTAATTGAAAACTGCAACTCGTCCATCAAATAAACCAGCTCTCATACGGCTATGTTGATGTAAGAATAAAAGAAAGCAAATCTTTTGGAAGAAGAGCAGGAAAAAATGAAACTGGAAAAATCGAAAATCTCTCCGTTGAGAAGGCGTTAAAATGCGTCAAATTGCGCTAGCATTTTTTTTTGCAAAAAATGTAGTTTAAAATAAGCAAAGTAAGGAGTGGTGTAAGGGAGAGAAAAATGTCTGTCACACAAAACGAGCGGCTTTGATTTTTAAGTGATTTTTCAAGTTCCTGGAAAATTAGTCCAAGGGTGTAAAATGTGATAAAATAATACATTAGCACATAGTCACTTGTATCCAGCGCAGCACTGCAGACCTTCACATCGATCAATGCTACCAGATTTCAAAATTGATGGAAATAGACTTTTTTTTCAAAATGGCCTTGCCCCTTAACATCTTGTCACAGGCCATTGGAAATGCCGTCAAGTAGTGATGAGTGAGCACTAAAATGCTCGGGTGCTCGATGCTCGAGTCGAGCAAATTGGAATACTCGGATGCTCGACCCGAGCAACGAGTCCAATGTAAGTCTATGGGAAACTCGAGCATTTTTCAAGTGTCTCCTCCCGGCGGTCTGCAGAGGGCCTAAAAATTGCCTAAATCAATGGGAACAGTGCTCAAATGACATGGGGGCAGCATGGGGAAGACCCCTGGAAGCATTTCTGACTCCCAGGTCACTGCTGTGCACAATGTTGTCAGAGGTATTACGCCACTTTTAAGGACTCACAATAAAACATACAAAAACGAAAAGAAAATGGATTTTCCTGGGAAATATGTTAAGGAACATCCTTTCCAGGGTAATGACTTGTATATAAGGCAAATTAAATAATCAAAAACAAAAATGCTCCTCCACACCTTGGGCTATGTTCACACGTAGCGTTTTTGATGCGTTTTTGCACTTTTGCATTGCTTTCAACCGTGACAAATGCATTCACCGGGAAATGTCATTTTAACATTTTACAACCTTATCTGGCCATGTGGTGTGTGAGATATCATCAGACACATCCTGTTTCATTTATGAAGGAGGGACTCTAAAAGTCACAAAGCATATTTTTATAGGGCCATCAGGCGGCTTTTACTATTCTTAAAGGGCCAGCAGTCGGCCCTCGCTATTCTTAGAGAGCCATCAGCCAGCTAAGCTTTGTTGTTGCCATTACTAAATAGTGGGTCTCCTATACTGTTATTGCGTATGCAGTGAGTGGCAGGGCTGCCCAAAATTTGGAAGCACCCCAATACCCCTTTGAAAATTTAGACGCACCCCAATACCCCTTTGAAGAGACTTAGAGGAGGGCCTCCTGAAAACAATGTTCCCATTATTAGGAAGTGGGTCTCCCATTGTGTTTGCCTAAGCAGTGAATGCAAGGGTTGCCAAAAATTTGGAGGCACTCCAATACCTCTTGGAAGAGATGTGGAGGTCAGAGGGCATCCTGAAAATAAAGTTCCCATTATTAGGAAGTGGGTCTCCCATTGTGTTTGCCTATGCAGTGAATGCAAGGGTTGCCAAAAATTTGGAGGCACTCCAATGCACCTTGGAAAAGACGTGGAGGAGGGTCTCATAAAAAAATGTTCCCATTAGAAAGGAGCTGGTCTACTATACTAGTAATGCCCATGCACTAAGTGTATGGGCTGACAAACATTTATCCATGGGAGGTTTACATGAACACACTGTATAGAAAAAAAAAATTGCGGGCATCATAAACACTCTTTAAAAAATTATGTGGGTGTTGCATCACGGACCGCGGTCACTCTGGATATATGGTGGTGGAGGATGAGGAGAAGGAGGAGGACAAGAGCAAATAGCCAAAATCAGGAAGCATATACCTATGTGTGGGTGTGAAGAGGTGCATGGGAATACACCTCCCAAAAAAAGACACTGGATTTGAGTTTATGTTACGCTGCTATCATTCGGTGGTGTTGAGACGTCTGGCCCAATCCAGCCCTTGTTCATTTTCATAAGAGTCAGCCTGTCAGCATTTTCAGTTGACAGGCAGATGTGCTTATTAGTTAAAATTCCACCAGCGGCACTAAAAACCCGCTCTGATAAAACGCTGGCGGCAGGGCAGGCCAGGACCTCCAAGGCATAGAGAGCCAGTTCATTCCACGTATCCAGCTTGGATACCCAATAATTATAAGGCACAGAGGAATCACGGAGGACGTTGGTACGGTCGGCCAGGTACTCCCTCAGCATCTTCCCAAACTTTGCACTCCTTGTGAGGATACCCCGTGGATCAGTGCCTATGCAATGGGAGGGGCTGAGAAAACTCTCCCAGAACTTTGACAGTGTTCCTATACCTCTGCTGGATTGGAGTTGTGTCTCTCTCGCCTGTACTCCTTGGTTGTCCAACGAACTGTGACCTCTGCCGCCAGCGTTTTCAGATGGTAATTTTTTTAATAGTTCCGCAACAAGGGCCTTCTGGTACTGCCCCATTTTTGTACACCAGTCCGCCTCAGGAATAAGAGATAGAAAGTTCTCCTTGTAGCGTTGGTTTAGAAGTGTCACCAACCAGTAATGACTGTCACCCAAAATTTTGAGAACGCGAAGGTAACGGGAAAAGCAGCGTAACATAAACTCAGCCATGCGTTCCAGACTGCTAACAGGCAAGACTTCCGTGTCCTCATCAAGAGGAGGACTGACCATGCTCTCCTCCTCCTCCTCTCTGTCCTCAGGCCATCCACGCTGAACAGACGGTATGACAGTTGTGCAGGTAGTACCGTCTATGGCGCATGAAACTAGCTCCTGTTCTTCCTCCTCCTCCTCTTCCTCATTGTCACCCAATCCACGTTGGGATGAGATGAGGTCGGGCTGTGTGGAATCACCCTGTATGGTTCCTTGCTCCATCTCATCGTGCTCCGCCTGCAATGCATCCGCTTTGATTGTGAGCAGAGAGCGTTTCAGAAGACAGAGAAGCAGGATGGTGACGTTAATTATGGCATCATCGCCGCTCACCATCTTGGTGGAGTCCTCAAAGTTTTGGAGGATGGTACAGATGTCTGACATCCATGTCCACTCCTGAGGTCTTATGTGTGGAGTCTTAACTGAATACTGACGGCCTTGTTGATGCTGGTAGTCAACAACTGCCCTATTCTGCTCACAAATCCTTCCTAACATCTGCAGTGTAGAGTTCCAATGCGTGGGGACATCAAACACCAGTCAGTGAGCCGGAAGCTGCAAACGCTGCTGAAGCACGGCAAGGGTGGCGGAAGCTGTAGCTAACTTTCTAAAATGGGCACACAGGCGGCGTACTTTGAAAGGCAGATCCGGCAGCTCCGGGTAGGTTTTGAGAAACCGCTGAACCACGAGGTTAAGCACATGGGCCAGGCATGGTACATGTGTGAGCTCGCCTCGCCTCAGAGCTGCCACCAGGTTCCGGTCATTGTCACACAAGACCATGCCTGGCTGTAGGTTCAGCGGTGTCAGCCACAACTCTTCAGCATTGTGCGGTTTGTCACCTAAGCATATTAGCTTCATCACAGCCTGTTGCCGCTTGGCTGAGGCAGTGCTGCAGTGCTTCCAGCTTGTGACTGATGTGGTGATTTCAGAGATGCAGGCTGAAGAGGAGGAGGAGGCTGAGGAGGATGAGGTGCAGGTTTGTAGACCGTAGGGGCAACCCTGATTGACCAAGGGCCCGCAATACTCGGCGTCAGGAGGATGTGTTCCGTCCCAAAGTCCGACTGGGTCCCGGCTTCCACTATGTTAACCCAGTGTGCTGTCAGCGAGATGTACCGTCCCTGCCCACAAGCACTTGTCCACGTGTCTGTGGTTAGGTGGACTTTCCCAGTAACTGCATTGCTAAGGGCACGGCTAATGTTGTGGGACACGTGCTTGTGTAATGCAGGGACAGCACACTGGGAGAAATAGTGGCGGCTGGGGACCGAGTACCGAGGGATGGCCGCCGCCATCAGGTTGCGGAGAGCTTCCGTCTCCACGAGCCTAAAAGGGAACATTTCGAACGCAAGCAGTCGCAAAATATGGGAATTTAGTAGTGTGGCCTGTGGGGCGTTGGCTGAGTATTTGCACTTGCGTTCCAAGGACTGGGGTATGGACAACTGAACGCTGCGCTGGGACAAGGACATGCTTGCTGATGCTGCTAGTTAAGAGTGTGCAACGACAGGCGCAGGGCAGGAGGCATCTTCGCATACACTATGGACAGGGGATTGGCTTTCACGCACAACAGCGGAAGAGGCAGTGGTGCCACCCGCAGACACTGTTCCTGGACCCTGTTCGGCCCACAAAGTCGGGTGCTTTGCTGCCATGTGCCTGATCATGCTGGTGGTGGTCAGGCTGGTAGTTTTGCTACCCCTGCTGAAGCTGGCCTGGCAGGTGGTGCAAATGGCCTTTTTGGGGTTATCGGCAGAGTCTTTAAAAAACAACCATACTCGGGAAGACCTAACAGTTGTACTGGCAACTTCCATCGTGTTGGTGTCACGGGGAACGGTTGCCCACCTTCTGTCTGCGGCCACCACACTGCTTCTTCCTGCCTGTTGGGGTGCTCTGCCTCTCTCCCCCTGTGTGCTGCTGTCCTCGCTCTGCATGTCCTCCTGCCAGGTTGTGTCAGTTACTATATCATCTACCACCTCATCTTCCACTTCCGCACCCTGGTCCTCCTCCTGACTTTCTGGCAATTGTGTCTCATCATCGTCCACCTCTTGTGACACTTTCCCACTGTCGCCTTCATATGACCGTGGCTGCTCAAATATTTGGGCATCACTACATGCTATCTCCTCTTGCCCCGCTTCAAGTGGTCCAGGCAAGAGGCCCAAATCTATAAATGGAAAAGTGAACAGCTCTTCAGAGTGTCTGAGTGTGGGAGCAGTTGTCTCCGGGCACTCGGCATGGTGGGAGGAAGGAGGATCAGGGTGAGGAATATTCAGTCCAGACTCACGGCTACTGAGACTTGACCGTGTGGTGGTGGCTAAGTGACTGGAAGCATTATCTGCTATCCAACTAATAACCTTTTCACACTTCTCTGGGTTCAATAGTGGTGTTCTGCGGTCTCCTATTAATTGGGACAGGAAGGTCGAGCGAGAAGATGTGGGTGTTTGTTGTGGCACAATTTCAGCTAGCCCACGGCCTCGGCCTCTGCATGCACCATCACTATCACGTCCAGTTCCAGTCCCTTGCCACGCGCCTTGCCCATTTTAAATGGAGAATAATATCTTCCACGCTCACTACAAATGGCTGAATTTGGAGCGAACTTATCTGGGATCCGTGTGACGGACAAACCACAGTTTTAAATAGCTGGCCTATAGGTAACTATTTTTAACAACGCCGACCTCGTGTCAATAAGTTTGCTGACACACTGCAACAAAATTTCAATGGAGGCCAGAAATGGCAATATTTTCAGTGCAATTGTATGTGATACGTGTGACGGACAAACCATAGTTTTAAATAGCTGGCCTGTAGGTAACTATTTTTAACAGCAAACTGGTGTCAATAAGTTCGCTGACACACTGCAACAAAATTTCAATGGAGGTCAGAAATGGCAATATTTTCAGTGCAATTATATGTGATCCGTGTGACGGACAAATCACAGTTTTAAATAGCTGGCCTGTAGGTAACCATTTTTATCAACGCCAACCTCGTGTCAATAAGTTCGCTGACACACTGCAACAAAATTTCAATGGAGGCCAGAAATGTCAATATTTTCAGCGCAATTATATGTGATACGTGTGACCGACAAACCATACTTTTAAATAGCTGGCCTGTAGGTAACTATTTTTAACAGCAAACTGGTGTCAATACGTTGGCTGACACACTGCAACAAAATTTCAGTGGAGGTCAGAAATGGCAATATTTTCAGCGCAATTATATGTGATCCGTGTGACGGACAAGTCACAGTTTTAAATAGCTGGCCTGTAGGTAACTATTTTTAACAATGCCGACCTCGTGTCAATAAGTTAGCTGACACACTGCAACAAAATTTCAATGGAGGCCAGAAATGGTAATATTTTCAGCACAATTATATGTGATCCGTGTGACGGACAAACCACAGTTTTAAATAGCTGGCCTGTAGGTAGCTATTTTTAACAGCAAACTGGTATCAATAACTTTGCTGACACACTGAAACAAAATTTTAATGGAGGCCAGAAATGGCAGAATTTTCAGCGCAATTATATGTGAGCCGTGTGACTGACAAACCACAGTTTTAAATAGCTGGCTTGTAGGTAACTATTTTTAACAGCGCTGACCTCATGTCAATAAGTTCGCTGACACACTGCAACAAAATTTCAATGCAGGCCAGAAATGGCAATATTTTCAGCGCAATTATATGTGATCCATGTGACGGACAAACCACAGTTTTAAATAGATGGCCTATACGTAACTATTTTTAACAGCAAACTGGTATCAATAACTTCGCTGACACACTGAAACAAAATTTTAAAGGAGGCCAGAAATGGCAGAATTTTCAGCGCAATTATATGTTATCCGTGTGACAGACAAACCACAGTTTTAAATAGCTGGCCTGTATGTAACTAGTTTTAACAGCGCCGACCTCGTGTCAATAAGTTCGCTGACACACTGCAACAAAAGTTCAATGGAGGCCAGAAATGGTAATATTTTCAGCTCAATTATATGTGATCAGTGTGACGGACAAACCACAGTTTTAAATAGCTGGCCATAAGGTAACTATTTTTAACAGCGCCAAGCTCGTGTCAATAAGTTCACTGACACACTGCAACAAAATTTCAATGGAGGCCAAAAATGGTAATATTTTCAGCGCAATTATGTGATCCGTGTGACGGACAAACCACAGTTTTATATAGCTGGATTTTTAGCGCTTTATTCTGCAGTGCCAACAAGCATATGGCGCAGAAAAACAGTGTTCTCTGGATTGTTTTTTAAGCAAATAATCAGGATTAAGATAAAAAAAAATTATTCCTGGCCCCTGATTCCTGGGCCTATTTCTACAAATATAATATCTGTAAAAGCACCAGCAGACAGAACTGGAATGGACCCTCTTGCTATGTGCACTGCTGTCTGCTATATACCCTGCCTGCCTGCCTAGCACTGATATCTCTGCAGCTGGATTAGTCCTCAGAAGGACTGTTAGTTGAGCTGGATATATAGAGAATCTTGTAGAATACCTACACTAACTAATAAACAACCGAATCTCTCCTTAGCTCAGCAGCCTCTCTCCCTACACTGGCTGATAGTGGAGTAGACTGTGACGAGCATGGCGGCACCAGGTCTGATATAGACCTGATGACACTGTGCGGCCAGCCAATCACTGTAATGCCACAACCAACATGGCTGAGGCATTACAGTGTGTGGCAGACAATTCCTGCATGTTGATTGCCGCTCTAAAGAGTGCCAAACATGCAAGGAGGGGACCCGAGCTTCCGCCAAGCAATCCCGGAAATACTCGGCGAGCGCCGAGCATCTCGAGCAAGGAGATGCTCGGGCGAGCATCGAGCAGTAGCGAGCATGCTCGCTCATCGCTGCTGGCAAGGCATATTTGCCAACTTGCCCACAAGGTCTGCCCTTTTCCTTGGAGCTTCCGGATGTTCCAAAGAATTCTCAAGTATGCTGTGTAATGAAGCAGTTACACCCGGTCTACCACACATGACCGCTGCTACCAATTAGTGGTCTTAGAAGAGTACCACAGATGGCAAATACAGCTCTGAAGGAGAGTGAAAATGCCTCTAAAGCTATATTCACACAGTGTTTTATCCTACAGTCAGTGGCTCTTTTAGTACTTATATCTGAAGCCCCAGAAAATGGGATGCGGGCATATGCACTGATCAGGCTTTTGTGAAAATATTCACATAAATATCAAGGGTATTAATTAACAGCTTACAGGAAAATAGCCCTTAAAATCTAACCTTTGTTAGAAATAATTAAAAACTTTATATCATTATAGCGAAACAATAAATGCTCAAATATATCCTAGATAAGTGATGTAATATAAAATATATGGTATACATTTTGCCACAAAAATTAAAAAAATACAAGAGTTTACCCAAGAAAATACCCTGTATCTTTCTCTCAATGACCCTAAAGTATAGCCCTATTTGAGCGCGGAGGTTAGCACCCTAAAGTCAACGTAAATGGCGCGCCCCTCACAGGCGGGTGACCCTGTTAGGTCCTATTAAATACTAGATATTAAGAGATAATTCAGCAGGATAATATAGGAACCCCATGAGCTCAGTATAGAGCAATCTATAGATATAAGGGTCTTTCATATATAACTCTTGTCAGATAAGGCTATACAGTGTAAAGGGCATATATCAAGCACAGCAAGAAATCAATCCATATAACTACTCATCTGTATCCCTTGCTGTATACAGCCTCGACGTGTTTCCCCTCCGTATGGTTCCTCAGGAGGCTCCAGGAAAAAATGGCATCAATGCATGATGTCCAAGATGCAGATAATGTGGCCAGATTGCAGGCCTTTGACTGTAAAGATGCAGACGGAGTCACAGTGCGCTACACAGTCAACCACATCATGGAGACTGCCTCAAATAGGCATAAATGGCCGAAAATGAGATCCGACAAAGCAGACAGAGACTCCGTCTGTATCATTACAGTCAATGGCCTCATCAATGCATATGTGTCACCCAGGGGGAATATAGGGGACTCGGTACCCGGGCCTTTTACCTTGCTTAGGATGTCACGGCAGTCGACTCCCGGGCCCGTACTCTGGGTCTCTCTTTAAAAAGGGGTTTTAGTGTACAGTTTGTCTCATGACGCCACCTGTGGTTTCCGGTAATGGTTACCAGCGCTGCTGCAGACCTCCGGGGGGTGATGGGATGGCAGCTGGGATGTTTCTGCTCCCCACAGGCGGAGCGGGCCCCCGGGGCAGTGTAGGTGCAAATGGTGGTGATGCTGGGGCTTGCAGTGCAGGAGAGATGGTGCAGCAGGAGTAACTGACAGAGACAGGGGATTCACTTCAGTACCTTTACTGGTGCGGATGTCAGGTACGGTCCAGGGTACTCGGTAAGAAGGGTGCACTTCAGGACTTCTCCCCAGTGAGCGGGTATAAGGCCTCCTGGTCCGTGTCTCCCTCTCTCTAAGCTCCTGGCCAGCCTGCAACTGGGCCTAGCTTCTGTGTCGTGCTGTTCCTTCACCTGTCGCTCGGTAGTAGGACCTTTTTCTGGCAACCACTATCACTGGACGCCGGGGCCTTCGTGGTTCCTAGTTCTGTCAAGGGTTTAGCTTCAGGTCGACCAGGGACTTGTAGTCCTCCTGGTATGCCGGTGATCCCTACTGGGTATAAAGGACCCTGTAGGCGCGGACCCGGTGTCCGGTTTGTGTCTTGGGGTGAGCCTATTATGCTCCTCTGCCTCCTCAACTCCTCTCTCCTCTCCTCCTTGCCTCCGGGCACACTCGGGGCCCTCAAATCAGCAGCAGACATGCTGCGTCTTCACTGCTTTCAGTGGCAGCACACTGTCTGAACTACACCCCTCACTGCCTGGCTCCACCCTCCATATATATATCCCTATCAGGGCTCCCTCTGGTAGTATGAGGTGGAAGGGTGGAGGTGTTTGTTTGTAGTGAGGGCCTCTTGTGGAGAAGTCCGTCCATGCACCCTTTTGGGTCCTGTGGTACCTGTGAACAGCAGGGTGCCACATTCCCCCCTAGTACAATTCAGTACTCCAGGACTGAAGCATTTTGTAACAGGTTACAACAATAACAATAATTATAACAACAATAACAATAACAAAGTTACAGTAAGTCCCGTAACCCAGTGTCCATTTCACCGAAGAAAGCGTAAAATGAGTAATATGAGGGACCCGCCTGAAAGCCCTCAATGTAGGCCCTGGGCGTGGCTACAGGGCATAAGTGATCCAGGTGTTGGACCACGTATTCGGCCACGCCAAACCGGTTTTTGTTCAGTGGTCAAATAAGGGGGCACTTTTGATGAGTGCAACTATTTACAAGGACAATTTTTGGCTGCTCACAGTCCTCAGCCTACAAGTCTCTGTACCCTGACGGGTAACTAAATGCACACATTATTTTCAGTTTACACAATAAACAATAGACAATACCCCACTGGGTAACTATTTATAAGGTAGGCACTTTGTATTTTAATCCCTAAACCTGGCAGGGATTTGTCCTTGTGTGCTGCGTGTGGACCTTCGTAGCACTGGGGCGATACTGGTGTCTGTGCATGCACTCTCTGCTAACCTATCAGGTGTACGTGCTATGGGACTGGCAAGTGCACTGAATACTGGGCCTTCAGGCTCTGCTACAACGAGTGATACTCCTCTGACTGGGGACTCTTCCTGTTCCTGAGCAGGTTCCTCTAGGGCGCCCACAGGTTCTTCTTGTGGTTGATAGAAGTGTATTACTGGTATAATAACTGCTCCATCAAGTTGAGTCCAGTCCGCAGGGAAATCTCCTAGAACTGTGTGAAGCACATCTTCCTTGGGTTCTTCCGGTGCTATAGGAGGTAGTTCTTCCTCCGTTGTCTTCAGTAGACCGGGGCACACCTTCAAGTGGTCTCTTGAAACTGTTGCGGTTGTCTTACCTCCATCCTTACTAATCAGGCAGGTTTTACTGTTCTCAAATCTGGAGTTTAACACAGTGTAGGGCTCTCTTTCCCACTGGTCATCGAGCTTGTGACCTCTTCTTTTCCGCTTTAGCACTATCTCTCCAGGTGCCAACGGTTCTGCTGGTGTATGTTTATTGTACTGCTCTTCCTGTCTTTCCCTCACCTTGTTTAGACTGTCTTCGACACAGGCCTGTACCTTCCTGTACTGCTCTTGCTGATTTGTGTCCCAATCTTCAGTGGACGTATCTGCAGCAGATTCTACCACTCTGAGTTCCAGGTCCACGGGCAATTTTCCAGGTCTTGCTCTCATGAGGTACGCCGGGGCACAATTTGTAGAACTCACGGGTATGTGGTTATACAGGTCCACTAGGTCAGGTAGCTTTTCTGGCCACTGGTTCCTTTCTTCCAAGGGTAGGGTTTTCAACAGGTCTATAACAATGTTGTTCATTTTCTCGCACATACCGTTGGTTTGCAGATGATATGGCGTAGTCTGGATCTTCTTGCATCCATACAGGTGGCAGAATTCCTTGAATAGCTCAGCTTCAAAAGCAGGGCCTTGATCTGTGAGCACCTTTTCCGGATATCCAAAAGGTCTGCAGAAGTAGGCTTGGAACGTTCTTGCTGCAGTTGCTGCTGTCAGGTCCTTGACAGGGGCTACCACCAGGAACCGGGAATAGTGATCCACCATGGTCAGGGCATGGGAGTAGCCTGATCTGCTGGGTGACAGTTTGACGTGATCCAGAGCGACAATCTCCAGGGGTTGAGTTGTTTTGATGGACTGCAAGGGTGCTTTCTGGCTGCCGTAGTCTTTTTTTCTAAGGCTACAGGGCCCACAATTCCGGCACCACCTTTCTATGGAGCTCCGCATTCCAACCCAATAGAACCGGTCCTTCAGCAGGGTTTCCAGCTTCTTCCAGCCAAAGTGACCTGCTTGGTCATTTTAGGCCTCTAAGACAATCTAGATATCTGTCCTAGGTACAACAATCTGCCACACCATTTCATGGGTCTTGGGGTTGACATACCTTCTGCACAGCTTCTCTCTGTAGATGAACAGCCGGCTTTTCTCATTCCACAGGTGTTTGGCTTATGGGGGAGCATTCTTCTCCAGATAGGAACCTTCTTGGGTTATCAGTCTTTTGATGAGGCTGACAACCGGGTCACTGTCCTGGGTCTCCTTCCAGCTGTGATGAGGTAGAGGGGTTGGCGTCCTACCATGACATCTTCTGGAGGCGTGCTGCTCGTGGACCATTCCATTTCTGTGGAAAGCCGGTAGTTCAATTTCTTCGAGATCATCCACTTCATCCTCGGAGTCCGACTGGGGGGGCATCCTTGACAAGGCATCAGCATTGGTATTCTTGTGACCTGCCCGGTACTTGATTGTGAACTGATAATTCGACAGTCTGGCCACCCAACGCTATTCCATGGCTCCCAACCTGGCTGTGTCCAGGTGTGTCAAGGGATTATTGTTGGTAAAGGCTGTGAACTTAGTTGAGGCTAGGTAATGCTTGAATCTTTCAGTGATAGCCCAGACCAAGGCCAGGAGCTCCAGTTTGAAGGAACTGTAGGGCGAAGCTTCCTACTGGCATACGCAATTACCTTTTCTCTGCCATTTTGCTTCTGGGACAACACAGCTCCCAGTCCCTCGTTGCTGGCATCGGTGTACAACATGAAAGGCTGGCTGTAGTCAGGGTAAGCCAGGATTTCTTCACCAGTTAGGACTTCCTTCATTTCGGCAAAGGATTCAGCCTGTTCCTTACCCCACTGGAATGGGGGACTTTTACCTCTCTCGGACTGTCCTACCAGGAGATCTTGTAAAGGTGCTGCCTTTTTGGTGTAATCCTTTATGAACCTCTGGTAGTACCCGACCAGTCCCAGAAACTGATGTACTTCCTTGATGTTTCTCGGTTCAGGCCACTTCTGGATGGCAGTGACCTTCTCCGGGTCTGGTGCTACTCCCTCTGAGCTGACTACGTGTCCCAGGTACTGAACCTTCTGTTTGAGCAGGTGGCACTTGGAAGGTTTTAGTTTCATCCCATACCGGGACAATACTTCAAATACCTCCGCCAGGTGCTTCAGATGGTCTTCATACGTCCTCGAGTACACGATAACGTCATCCAGGTACAGCAGCACTTTCTCAAAGTTCTGGTGTCCTAAGCAACACTCCATCAGCCTCTGGAACGTCCCGGGGGCATTGCAGAGCCCAAACGGCATACTGTTGAACTCGCATAATCCCATCGGGGTGGTGAAGGCTGTCTTCTCCGGGTCTTCATCAGCAACAGAGACTTGCCAGTAGCCGCTAGTGAGATCCAATGTAGAGAAGTAATTGGCAGATTTTAGTGCAGCCAGGGTTTCCTCTATACGGGGCAAACAGTATGCATCTTTATGTGTTATTCGATTAATTTGTCTATAATCTACACACATCCTCATGCTACCGTCCTTCTTTCTGACCAGGACCAGGGGAGCTGCCCAGGGGCTACAGCTATCCCTTACTACCCCTGCATTTTTCATGTCATGCAACATTTCCTTGGCTTTTTGGTAATGTGCTGGTGGTACGGGTCTGTAACGCTCCTTAATGGGTGGATGGTTACTGGTGGGTATGTGGTGCTGTACCCCTTTAACCCTTCCAAAATCAAGTGGGTGCTTACTAAACACTTGTTCATAATCCTGAACCACTCTGTAAACACCATGTTTCTGATGGGCAGGAGTGGCGTCAGTTCCAACATGGAGCTGTTGACACCAATCCTCCAGCTGAGCTTCGGAGTCATTGTCCTCCACTGTGTCTGGTGGGGGATTCCACTGTGTGTATGGCATCATTATTCACAGTATACAATCTGGCAACAGTGGCGTATCTTGGCAATTTAACTTCCTCGTCCCCACAATTTAGGAGACGTACAGGTACCCTTCCATTCCGTACATCAACTAACCCTCTAGCAGTTAGGAGTGTAGGTCTTGCTCTGAGCTAATGGGCTCCACTACCGCCTGGTAGTTCTGTCCCTTGAGACCTATTGCTGCCCTACACCAAATCAACATTTCACTCATCGGGGGAATCACAATGGGTATCGGGTCTGTCACCCGTACATTACCAATCTCACCTCCTGTTAGCTTTACCTGTTGCTGGTACAGGAGGGCTCGAATTTCTTTCTGGAGCACCTTCACCTGCCCTGGTTTGGCAGTGTCAGCAATCTGTTGGAGTAAAAACAACACTTCTCCCAAACAGTTACCAACAATATTTGTACCAAGTATCATATACGGATTGGTATCACCAGGATTAGATTCTATGACAATTAGTTCTTGGTCCTTTAGTTCCGCTCTCCCCACCTTCACTGTCACATCCTTAACCCCTACTAGGTTAAGAGGAAGGCCGTTAGAGGCATACACAGAGAGGTTCGGGGCCGGCTGGTGGAGTTCATCTATGGACCAGTACCTCTTGTAGAGGACATCAGGTATGATGGTTACCTGTGAGCCGGTGTCCAGTAATGCAGGTGTTGCTATGCCGTCCAGCACGATGGACAGGAAAGGCCTTCCTCCTACAAACCGGTCGTACCAGCTTGATGGGCCTGGTTGATTTACTCCTGGGTGTTGGCCCTTGGCCCCAGGGTTTGCCTGTTTAAAGGACAGTCCCGCGCGGTGTGGCCTGCCTTGTGGCAACAGTAGCAGATGAAGTCTCCTGGAGGGCGACGTTGGTCGTTGGTCCTCCCACGGGGTGGCGTTGTCCTCCTACGGGGTGGCGTTGTCCTCCTCCTTCTCCTCATCCATGGGACATCCTCAGGACTGTCGGCGAGTAGGATCGTTCCTTCCGGCTCGGGCTCCGTCTGTAGCTGCAGGGTGCTCAGGACATTAGTCAGGGTTTTACTTAGCTGACGCACTTCAGAGCGCAGGCTGTCCAGCTCACTAGGGGGCACTGTTTGCATTTTTTTTCAGCTGTTAATGAAGGAGCAGTGGATGCTGCGGGCACTGGGGTGGCCCCACCCTGGTAACGCTGGATAGCAGTATCTGTTGGTTCCAGGGGCTGCAGACCCTTAATAGCCATGTACTTCAGGGCGTCAAAGGTGGCATTTAGATGATCTAAGGCCCACCACCGTACAGTTCTGCGCTCCTCCTGGGACCTCAACCCCCGGATAAACTGTTCTGTCAGCATTTTGTCCTCACCATGTATGCTGGCTGGATTAACCTGTTTCAGGGCCCGCAAGGCTTCCTGTAAGTGCCAGGCGTAGTCCCAGATACTGTCCTCAGGTTTCTGGGTACAGTGGTAGAACCTCATCCGGAGATCTGTCTCAGTGCGGTTTTCAAACACAGTTTGCAGTCTCTTAAAGATAATTGATACTGATTCCTGGTCTGCGGCTGGCCAGGTTTCAACTTCCCGCTCTGCAGCACCAGTCAGTTGTCACAGCACAACAGCGGCTCTCTGTTTACCAGTCATTGAGTACATATCCAGTACACCGCATATTTTCCTTTTGAATTCAGACAGGGTGTCTGGTTTGCCGTCATACTGGGGAAGCCATTTTGCTCCAGGGATATACGGCAGGGCCATGGGTATCAACGGAGTCACGACCCCTGCTGGTGGGGCAGCCGCTGTGGCCTGAGCAGCGCCGGGCGCGAGTTGAGCATCAGGAGCGTTAAGCGGTGCTCTGGCGTTTTGCTGGTCGTCGGCCATGGTTGCGCCCCCCTAGTGAACCGTAGCCTACCTCCTTTACTTTAATCGGGTAGGCCGCAGCTCCGCAGACAACGGTCTCCTTCCAGGACCTGAAGCTTCCTGGTGCTGTGTCAGAGCGCGAGGCGGGGCTTGAGCTTCGTGCGCTTCCTATGGTCACACCTCTCTGATTCCCGCGGTTACGCCCCTCTTCTTCCCGCTCAGTAATGGCGGCAATGTTCACCACAGTTAAAACACAGTTCAAATACGGCACACTTTACCCCGTGGCAATGGGCACGAAATCTTGTTCGTGACGCCAGGAAAGAGAGAAGTGTCACCCAGGGGGAATATAGGGGACTCGGTACCCGGGCCTTTTACCTTGCTTAGGATGGCAGTTGGCTCCCGGGCCCGTACTCTGGGTCTCTCTTTAAAAAGGGGTTTTAGTGTACAGTTTGTCTCGTGACGCCACCTATGGTTTCCGGTAATGGTTACCGGCGCTGCTGCAGTCCTCTGGGGGCGATGGGATGGCAGCTGGGATGTTTCTTCTCCCCACAGGTGGAGCGGGCCCCCGGGGCAGTGTAGGGGCAAATGGTGGTGATGCTGGGGCTTGCAGTGCAGGAGAGATGGCGCAGCAGGAGTAACTGACAGAGACAGCGGATTCACTTCAGTACCTTTACTGGTGAGGATGTCAGGTACGGTCCAGGGTACTCGGTAGGAAGGGCGCACTTCAGAACTTCTCCCCAGTGAGCGGGTATAAGGCCTCCTGGTCCGTGTCTCCCTATCTCTAAGCTCCTGGCCAGTCTGCAACTGGGCCTAGCTTCTGTGTCGTGCTGTTCCTTCACCTGTCACTCGGTAGTGGGACCTTTTTCTGGCAACCACTATCCCTGGATGCCGGGGCCTTCGTGGTTCCTAGTCCTGTCAAGGGTTTAGCTTCAGGTCGACCAGGGACTTGTAGTCCTCCTGGCATGCCGGTGATCCTTACTGGGGTATAAAGAACCCTGTAGGTGCGGACCCGGTGTCCGGTTTGTGTCTTGGGGTGAGCCTATGATGCTCCTCTGCCCCCTCAACTCCTCTCTCCTCTCCTCATTGCCTCCGGGCACACTCGGGGCCCTCAAATCAGCAGCAGACATGCTGCGTCTTCACTGCTCTCAGTGGCAGCACACTGTCTGAACTACACCCCTCACTGCCTGGCTCCACCCTCCATATATATATCCCTATCAGGGCTCCCTCTGGTAGTATGAGGTGGAAGGGTGGAGGTGTTTGTTTGTAGTGAGGGCCTCTTGTGGAGAAGTCCGTCCATGCACCCTTTTGGGTCCTGTGGTAACTGTGAACAGCAGGGTGCCACACATACTCCTGAAACCTGTGTTCCAGGGCTTCAGACATGATTCGCTTATCTCTAGGGAGAAGTAAAGGGCCGCCATTCTCCAGCTGAAATTCATCATCTTTCGGGGGAGAGACGCGAGGCGCCCGTTCATATTATACTGTCGGTGAAGCCCTCCAATATCAGCAGTCTCAGTTGAGTTTAGTCTACTGTGTAATGGTGGCCTTTAGATTAGGGCTACATGGCAAATTTTGGGGCACAATTCCAGGTCGCGTGATCAATGCGATTGCTTTACATTCTTTCTTAAGCTCACTATTTGTGAAACTCGATGCCCTTTTACATAGTTATATAGGTTGAAAAAGTTAGAGGTCCATCAAGTTCATCCTTTCTCAACCACTTATACATTATCTATTATTTATAACCCACAATGCCATTTGGTGTGAGAAAAGCACCCATCCCCTTTTTTAACTGCTGATTAGTGATGAGCAAGTGTGTTCTGTTAACCCTTTCGGCGAGCACGCTAGGGCGCTTGCCAAATATTTGCGGCATGCTCGTCATCTATGTTAGTGTCGCCGCGCCTGCATGTGTCACGGCTGTTAGACACCTGTGGCACATGCAGGGATTGCTTGTTTGTTAGGCAATATCTGCCATTACTACCTCTTGTTTTAAGGCATTCTGACCACTAATAGTACTGACTAGTAATCATCTGACTACTCTAACTGTAAAGAACCCTTTCCTATTTAGATGCCTATTTATATTAAAGCTTCAATTCATACATCCACTATCATTTCAATGGCTTTGTTCACATTTACAGCCCTTTTTTTATTGTATGTATTATAAAAGATAAAGCCACTTTTGTAGTAGTAACTTCTCATCATTTTTTTGAACATCGTCTATACAGACCACTGCAACGCTATGGTACTATCACATAAACCTTGTGCTTAACCCTAGCATCATACCTCCTTCTTTCTGGTGACTACATCAGAAAGTATTGTGACGCCTCTACTCGTAAAGCCCGTGTTTTACCCTGGGTGTTGGGGGACTCGGTGTCGGGCCCTGTGATGGAGAGGTGGGATGCAGCCGTGGCCCGGGCCCGACCTGTGCTCAGGGCCGTCACATTAGAAAGAGATGGTATGGGCTTGTCCGGGTTGAGTGGCTGATTAACGACTACGCCACCTGTGGTGCCTGGTGAAGGGTCAACCAGCGCCGCTGCAGTCCGCTGAGGCCCGGTGTCATGGCGGCCTAAGTTCTCACTGCTCCCCACAGGCGGGGCAAGGCCTCAGGGCAGAGGAACAGGATGATGGGGGGAAGTAGTAGAGGAAGAACGGAGGCCGCGTCGTGCGGTGTGGCGCAGGAATAACAGTCCGGAGGCCATAGGGGTGAACTTCCAAGGCTTTACTCACATAGCTGGCAAAGGAAGGCGACTCCCTGCTCCCCGCGGAGTCCTGCGGTCACCAGGGACGGGGGTCCGACAACCTCCGAGTAAGTCCAGCATTCAGTCGGGGCCCTACACCAGAGTGTTCCTGAACTACAGACCAATTCCCTTCCTGTCCGTGTGTGTGCAAATAGGCCGGGTCTCCCTCTGAACTCCTCTCAGAACAAGGGCACGGGTGGCAGCTCCGCTCCGTCCGATACCCGGTGGGATCCTCTGGGCCTAACCGGGCTTTCCCGTCCAGGACGTAGAGTAGCAAGGTCGGGTGTCGGGGGCCGGTACCCCTCTTGCAGCCGGAGTCCCTCTGAATATATCAGGTCGGCGAGGACAGGTGGCGTAGACCGCTCCGTCTGCATCCTGCCTGGGATCCATTTGCTACGGAGCCACACTCTTAAGCTCCGGGCCTTCTTGATCCCGGTCCTTGGCCGGGTTGAGACATTCCTTGTCTGCAACCTACCTCTCGTCCCGAAGCCAGGGTACGAGGGCTGTGTCCCTTGCCGGTGCAGGCCCACACAGGATCTGCGCTCCCGGAGGGAGGTCACATTACACACAGTAGTTGACAGCACAGTGCGACCACATGAACTTGACTAACTAGGACCAGCAAAAGGACGAAGGGCCAAGATCAAAGATGGCTTTGAATTAAATATGAAATCTAAAGTGTAACTAACTTGTAAGTCCTCCACCCTCACCCACTAACTGGTTCCTACCACTTTGTGTTTCCCAGTCTCCCTGTAACCAGGGGAGCAGCACCTAGTGCATAATAGCTCCCTCTGGTGGAGAAGTGTGGTGTTGGATGCAAAAGGTTAGGTCCCGACTATCACACTGTCCTTACCTCAGAGGAGGAACACCACACTCCACTAGAGAAGTGCAGCATTCCTGTGGCAGTCGAACCCTCAGGGGCGCCACAGTATAAGCAAGAGAGTATGACTGCAGGATCAGACTACAATGAGTTTGTAGTCTGCTACCACAGAGACTCATCAGCTGCCTGTATTAGGACTTGTGCAGACGACTGTATTTTCTGTCTGAGTGAAATGTGACGAAATATCAGATCGCGTTTGGACCAATGCTATTCTATGTCCTATTTTTTCCTTGGACTGTGCTGGCCAGAGTGAAAAATTGCAGCATGCCCGAGTTGGATCCAATATTGGGATCACACTTGGCCATGCAAGTCAATGAGTCCGTGGAAAACATTGGACTGCACTTGGATGACATCTGAGTGCAGTCCAATTTTCACAGACTGACAGGATGGAGAAGATGGAAAAAAATTTTTTTACATCTTCTCCTCATCCGAGAGAAATTCGGGTCAGTGTTATTTGGATAATCAGCCCGATTTTCTCGGATGAGAGAAAATACGCTGGTGTGACCCCAGCCTTAGAGCTGCATAAAAAAAAAAAAAAAAAAAACAATAAGACATTTTTTAATTAAAACCTAAGTTGTTTTAATTTTTCATATCGGATACATTCATTCAATAAAAAAAAACATTAGTTTGCAAAAATGGCATAAGCGACAACTTCCACCCATGCACCATCCACCATTGTACTCAGCATTGATTCTAGTATGTTGCACCATGTGGGCCAATTTACATTGCATTGGCAAATCTACAGCCGTTTCTAGCACCGTTTTCACCAGCGTCTTGTGCACCTCGTTTGATGGATGTGCCCTAGTGAAGCCTTTTGAAATGCTATTGTCATCATCCACACACCTTCCAACAAAAGCTTTCTGGCTACGTAACTGGGTCAGAGAGCTGCCTCAAATCAATCAACAAAAATCCTGGCATTGAAATCAATAATGATTTTTTTATATCATTTCAGTGCATTATATTTGCCCCAGTTTGGCAGACGATGATAAATGACCGGCGCTATTCGTCCTCCAGACACAAGAAGCCTTTCTTACAGTCTGTCTTTGTATCAAGGCAATTTTACTTTTAAATATACTGTCAGTTATTTTCTGTATCGCCGAGACTTTTTATTTATGTGCTTTGGAGATTTTGTGCTTTGCTGAAATAGTCTCTCCAAGCAAAATCCTTACGGCCCATTATTAAATATGCTGCGAAGCTGTTCATTTATCACCTAATAAAGGTAAAGAGCTTCTTGAAGAAAGCTATCGCTCCCTCCATTATGTATTTTTAAATATAGGAAACTTGTGAGCACCAATTTATGTCTATTCACTCTCTATTTTTTGCATTTCACAGCCAAGATTACCTTTATACTGTATATGTATTTGTGGAAGCTTTGGGATTGTGTCTGCAGAGATTTACTTCCCGTCAGTCACAAGAGACCGTATTATCTATTTAGACGAGTTCTTACCAATTATATACATGTTGGCTATCGCAAACTAGAGAAACACTGATTCGTCGGGTGATTTGATCGTTTTTTGCTGTCATATAAATCCTCAGTAGCACATTGCCCTGTGTAAACAAGGAACATGCTGCTGACAACATGACAGAATGATCGTACTAACGGGGGTGTTCTGCCTTAATCTACAAGTCTGAAATCTCTCTGTGTAACTGCAGACTTGGGAATCCTCACAGCGCGCGCCAGGCATGCTGTGAGGATTCTCCGGTGCCGGCACCTGGAGTGGGCGGTCATGTCACCGCAAGTATGCGCTTTGCATATGACGAGTCCCCTGGGCCGTGGGGTACCCGGTGCCGGGCCGGTAGATGCTGGGGGTTGTAGTCACAGTGGCGGTGACCCGGTCTGTGACCCAGGGCGGTCAATCCAAGGGAAATTATATGTATGGGTTTTTTTAAAGAGTCCGACTACGCCACCTGTGGAATGCAGCTAAAGGGGCCGCCGCTGCGGAACAGTCCTCTGAAGCTGGTGGTATTGCAGCAAGGATGTTATGACTCCCCACAGGAAGAGTTAGCTTCAGGGCAGGGTGTGGATGTTGGTGGCTGTGCAGGGTGTCGTAGTGCAGTAATAACCACAGAGTCAGTATAGTGCAGTCCCAGGGTCTTTACTGATGACAATTAGGCAAGCCTGGATTAGGGTACTGGCTAGAGGTAAGAGTCCAGTCAGCCTGGAAGCAAACATAGAGTCCTCCTTGCCAGGTGAAGTTGTAGGCCTCCCCTTCTCACTATACTCTTTGGCTTTGCTGCTTGTAGCTGTGCTATAGCCCACGTCCCTGAGTGTAACATTCTGTGCTCACCCGTATGGCTGGCAGCTCGGGCCTTGCTGATGCATCGCTCCCTCGTGGCGGTGCTGGTCCCTCTGTGCTGCTGAGCCTCCGGGCGTCTGATGGGGCCAGGAGACCTGCAATCTCCTGCCCTACGGTATCTGCTGCTGGGCCTTCAGTGCCCCACAGCCTCGGACACCAGTGTCCGGTCCTCTGTGTTTCTTTAACTAGGACGAGCTACCTCAGTTCCAGTCCCTAGCTCTTGTCTCCTCGACGTCCTAAACTCAACTCCTCACACTAAGGCTAACTAACCCCGCCCGCAGATCCCAGTTGCCAAGGGGAGTGGCTCCCCTTGCTGGTCTGGAGACAGGAAAGTGTTGCATGTTTAGTATCCCTGACTAGGGGATCCCTGCTTGCTTCCAGGCATGGCATTACCTCTTTTGAGGGAGGCAATGCCACTGTGGCAACCGGACCCCTCGGGTGCCACACATACTCCCAGCCACATTCCAAAATCGCATACTTGCAGTCACGCACCCGACACTCCAGGCGTCGGCACTGGAGAGTCCTCACAGTGCACATGCTGTGAAGATTCAGAAGTTTGCAGACACATAGAGGGACTGCAGACTTGTAGCTTAAGGCCGGCCAACCCCTTTAACAATCATTCTGTTCCTGTATTAACTGGTCAGTAATCAAGAGCTTGCAGGTCAATGGGCTGTGATCGACCCATCTAAATTGGCTATTACTGACTTACTTGCTAAATTTTCTAAACTGCTATTCAGGAGAATCAGGTCTGCAGTGTGCAACGCATGGCGCCATTTTTTTTTATAAGCACACTACCTTTTCTCCACAGGCCATGCAATGCCGCTTTATCAGACCAGTCTTACATTCACATCCCCTGAATGTGAATCTTGGTTCAGCATCATGGAAAAGCAAACCTTGTGGAAGAGTTTTCTTGTAGGAGGTTTGTGTGGCACCAAATGACTTGCCAATTTTTCTAGAGCGAGGTTCCCCCTTCTTCTCAGGACCATTGGCAAGTATTCTTTCAGTTGGTATTTACAAAAGAGCTGAGCTCAGCTTTCTGTGAAAGTTAGGGAATCATTTCATTTATGCATTTGCTCCAGGGCATGTGTTAAGAGTACAACTTACATATTACATATTAATACAATTATTTCATATGTACAGTGGGTACGGAAAGTATTCAGACCCCTTTACATTTTTCACTCTTTGTTTCATTGCAGCCATTTGGTAAATTCTAAAAAGTTCATTTTTTTTCTCATTAAAGTACACTCTGCACCCCATCTTGACTGAAAAAAAACAAATGTAGAAATTTTTGCAAATTTATTAAAAAAGAAAAACTGAAATATCACATGGTCATAAGTATTCAGACCCTTTGCTCAGACACTCATATTTAAGTCACATGCTGTCCATTTCCTTGTGATCCTCCTTGAGATGGTTCTACTCCTTCATTGGAGTCCAGCTGTGTTTAATTAAACTGATAGGACTTGATTTTGAAAGGCACACACCTGTCTATATAAGACCTCACAGCTCACAGTGCATGTCAGACCAAATGAGAATCATAAGCTCAAAGGAACTGCCCAAGGAGCTCAGACACAGAATTGTGGAAAGGTACAGATCTGGCCAAGGTTACAAAAGAATTTCTGCTGTACTCAAGGTTCCTAAGAGCACAGTGGCCTCCATAATCCTTAAATGGAAGAAGTTTGGGACCACCAGAAGTCTTCCTAGACCTGGCCGTCCAGCCAAACTGAGCAATCATGGGAGAAGAGCCTTGGTGAGAGATGTAAAGAAGAACCCCAAGATCACTGTGGCTGAGCTCCAGAGATGCAGTAGGGAGATGGGAGAAAGTTCCACAAAGTCAACTATCACTGCAGCCCTCCACCAGTTGGGCCTTTATGGCAGAGTGGCTTGACGGAAGCCTCTCCTCAGTGCAAGACATATGAAAATAGAGTTTGCTCAAAAACACATGAAGGACTCCCAGACTATGAGAAATAAGATTCTCTGGTCTGATGAGACGAAGATAGAACTTTTTGGTGATAATTCTAAGTGGTATGTGTGGAGAAAACCAGGCAGTGCTCATCACCTGCCCAATACAATCCCAACAATGAAACATGGTGACGGCAGCATCATGCTATGGGGGGTGTTTTTCAGCTGCAGGGACAGGACGACTGGTTGCAATTGAAGGAAACATGAATGCGGCCAAATACAGAGATATCCTGAATGAAAACCTCTTCCAGAGTGCTCTGGATCTCAGACTTGGCCGAATGTTCACCTTCCAACAAGACAATGACCCTAAGCACACAGCTAAAATAACAAAGGAGTGGCTTCAGAACAACTCTGTGACAATTCTTGACTGGCCCAGCCAGAGCCCAGACCTAAACCCAATTGAGCATCTCTGGAGAGACCTGAAAATGGCTGTCCACCAACGTTCACCATCCAACCTGACGGAACTGGAGAGGATCTGCAAGGAAGAATGGCTGAGGATCCCCAAATCCAGGTGTGAAAAACTTGTTGCATCTTTCCCAAGAAGACTCATGGCTGTACTAGCTCAAAAGGGTGCTTCTACTCAATACTGAGCAAAGGGTCTGAATACTTATGACCATGTGATATTTCAGTTTCTCCTTTGTAATAAATTTGCAAAAATTCTGTTTTTCTTCAGTCAAGATGGGGTGCAGAGTGTACTTTAATGAGAAAAAAATGAACTTTTTAGAATTTACCAAATGGCTGCAATGAAACAAAGAGTGGAAAATTTAAAGGGGACTCAATACTTTCCGTACCCACTGTATGTTTTTACTGGGCACTAGCCAGGCGGTGAGATGAGGACACCCAGAAACCACAAAGGGAAGTTTGCAGAAAAGTGATAAGTGTAATTTTCTACTTTATTTTGTAAGTGCAGACCTAAAAAGGTTTTCCAAATCAAAAATAAAAACACTCAACGTAAAAATCTTAATTCTCTGACAAGATGCGCTTTCCGCTTCCGTTTTGTGTATTCAGTAGCGTGTGTGAAGTCCTGCCTCTTCACTTCTCCCCCATTACACTGTTTCTCTATTATCCACCCTATCTCCTGAACGCCAAGTGCAAGGAGCCGTAGTTTGACTTCTTGAAAAAGGGGGCATCCTATTTGATCTTAAAATTCACTGAACCCTTTTGTTTAACACATTGAACTGATTACTTTTTGGTATAGTGTGGCACCCCAGGGGTCTGGTCTCCACAGTAATAGCAATGTTATGTCTGAGAGCAGGTGGGAGGTCTCTTGGTCAGGAATCCTATTCATGCCACACCTCCTGCCCGGTCCTGGGAGGGGAAGGACTTCCCCTATATAAAACTGGGGCTGAGGCAGGGTTAGAGAGAAGAAGAGGAGCAGCTTAGGAAAGAAAGATCAGGAGCTCAGTGGGAGCAGTGCTAAAAGGAATCAGGGGCTGGCAGCTGAAGAGCTCGCCCTGATTGAAGAGTTACCACCGGACCCGGAGTCCGAGGCTGTGGGGATTAACCCAGACCCAGCAGCAGAAACCGCCCGGCAGGGGATTTCAGGTCCTCTGGCCAAGAAACCCGAAGGCACGGTCACACGCGTGGGACCAGCACCGCCGTCGTGGAGCGGAAGCCACTAGAAGGCCCCGAGTCACCGGCCATACGGGTGAGCACCACACGGTACACTCAGGGACGTGGGCTACCTTTACCTGCCTCTAGCAAGGAAGCCAGAAGAGTACAATTAGTTGGGGAGGCCTACAACTCCGCCTGGCCAAGGGGGATCCCATCTGCTCAAGGACTGACCAGGCCCCGACCGCTAGCCAGTACTCCGGGAGGGTCTATCTTTGTCACCAGTAAAGACCCTGAACTACACCGCATCGTCTCTGAGTGGTTCCTACTACCCCCATCATCCACGTCGGCTGCCAAATACCCCTCCCGTTGGGGGTTATACCATCCACGCTGCACCATCCTTCCACCGGCCTCAGCGGTCTGCCCTGCAGCGGCAGCTCCATAGCTGCATTCAACGGGTGGCGTAGTCGTCCTACATCTACTGCTAATATACCGCCACTTAGTCTGACTCCCTGGGCACGGACCGGGTCATCGCCACGAGACTACTACCCCTATCCGATCCGGCTCCGGGTAGGCTCCCGCGTGCGCAACGCTGCGCGACTCAGGCCCAGGGGCGCGTCAATAGCATCTACAATACTGTAAGCTTCATACAGTTATGTGTCATGGGTATGAACCAGCTAATTCAGGGGCGCGCTCGATACTTTAGGCCTAGTGGTCGATACTCAAACAGTGAGATAAAGTAGATGTCACATGTGGTACAAATACTTCAATGGTGATTAAAAAAGAGTAAGATTCATTACATGTGTTAGGGGAAGATACAAAGCAAGATACTTGGTTTAGATGAAGGTGAAGAATGGCATACAGTACCCAACCCAACAAGGAACTTGATGTACGATCACCAAGACTTAATGACAGATCTTAAAGTTATGAAAGTTTGGATAATGAAACAGATGTCATAGATAGAATGGCCAAGAATTTCTGTTGTGGAAAGCTCGAAGGAAAATGGAAAAAAAAAGGTCAATAAAGAAGTACAGGGTCAACTATGACCTTGTTATCTGGGGAGAAGTAAAAATAAGAGATGAGTAACATGTCACAGTTCCAAAGACAAATGCCTAACAGGATCAATAGAGGAATTATTTTTGGCTCACTTCCAGTTGTTAGTTCGGTGTTCCCTTCCAATGACGTAACATCCAAGGAATTGAAACAGTAGTGCCCAAGGATAATGTTCCAAAGCAAAGTACTCTACCTCATTTAGTTATGTCAAAGTACCCTAAAAGCTATGATCATGTTGTGTGTACCTATTAGTCTGTATCGAGGTGAACACAGACACAATAAGGACCTTGTGCAAGGATGGGATATGTACCCTTTGCAGTCCAATATTGTGTCTGTGACATAAGCAGTTGACTGCTTTGGAGGTGAACGTGGACCCCTTACCATTTGGGCTCCTGTGCGGCTGCACTAATGGGCCATGGTCTCTGTTCATATCATGTCTGAACACTGAATATATTCTCCAGTCCCCAATTTATGCCTAAATAGTGCCCTTTCATCACTTACTGGGTTGGCATGTGTCAGCATACTTTTTTTAGTCAACTGCAGTATTTCATACAGAGGTATCCCGTTAAAGTGGTCTCCCCTTTCAGAAAACTTTTCTTTATATGCATAATTTGTTGTAAAATAAAACTGTGCTTTACTTATGCTTCCTGGTTCCAGTGCTGTGTCTCCACCGCTTCCGAAGTCTTCATTGTTTGGCTGCCACGGTGACGTAATTTCAGCATTTTTGCAGATAATCATTGAGCTTAGCGTTTCTACCGATGTAGACAGCACAAGTCGCTGAGATCAGTGATTGGCTGCAGCACTTAGTCAACTCTGCCATCAGACTGTCCCAGCTCTGCACTGGACTCTGCTACAAACTCAGCTTTGCTATATCACTGAGTTACTCTGTAAGTCGTGTACCGGGAGTGTTCTTTTGGGCGCGGCAGAGTCATGGGCGAGAAAACCAACTCTTACACAGTTCATTCCCGAAAAACTATTTTACTTAGTTAAGTGAGTATTTTAATCAGTCAATAGAAAACATTTAAAACATTATGCAGACATTATCCAAACGGCTGAAACCTCTGTGTTATACAGCGTGGCACCCAAGCAATCTGTATTTACTATTTTCTCTATAAATTTGCCTACTGGCGTGCCTGTCTAAACCGGCCGCCTATTACCGGTTTACACCCTGAGAATTGGATTAATTGTATGAGTGTAACGCAGAGGTTAGCCTGCGGTACAGCACAGAAGCTTACAATCTTACAAAAATTTCCTTCTACTCCTCCAACCAAATTCTCCCTCTCCTTTCCCGTGGTGTATTCAGTAAACTCAGAGGAATAGTCCATCCTCAACTGCATTTAAGATACCCCAAAAACTACTGCGTGGCTGTGTAGACATGAATGAAGTCTATTGCAGTTTAATAACTGTCTAGTACTCTAATGCTCTACAGAATCTTTCTCCTGAAACAAAATTAAGTTCGAGTTTGGTTCGGAGTTTGTTGTTTGCCATGTCGGCACCTAAGAATAGATTAGGATTTTTAGTTATTAAACAAACAGAAAATGCGGCAGCAAATCCGGAAGTCCTGGAGGCTGGTTGTTAGCAATAAACATGGTCTGAAGCAGTCAATATGCCTACCTAACTACAGGCTATATCTCAGCCTTAAATATTTTGGCACCAAAATGTTATGTGATGCGTGCACGGCTACTCCCTGCGGGGCCCCTTCAACCGGTGAGCGGTACCATTGATGCTTGTGGCTTGAGTCATCAGCGGCGTCCATCCCCTCTCACTGTATGTCCTGGCCTTCATAGTCTCTTAACAGTGTTCCTGAGAGGAATCTCTTTAAATCTGGACAGATTCTGGTCACGAGCAAGTTCAGCTCCAATACCGCTTCTCTGGTGTCGGAGGGATATTCCCTCACGCAAATGCTGCTGTATTCCCTTCCAGCATGTCCTTTCACTGTTTAGGACATCTCCAGACTGCTCTCAAGATGGCTGCACTTCCTCTTTCTGTGTCCCCCATCAGTCAGACTGTAATCCCTCCTCTGACAATTCCATATGCATCACAGTCTTTCAACAATACTTTGACAACAGCGTCATCTTGTGGCCAGATAACAACATCATTGTAAAGTAGCAAATCTATTTACAACAAGTACAGTGTTACACTGGTATGAATATAGTTATACACAACTATATTACCCGGATGAGCTGACACACATCTCACAACTCTGCTACTTCGCTGGGCTAGTTCTGCCTCTGAAACTTTCATGGAACTCAGCTCTACTTCACCATTTCCTCATCGAGTTTTCTCTACTCCCTTGTAAATTACAACCGTAGCTTTAACTCATCTTCATCAGATCCCATGGTGCCAGTTTGTTCTTCCAGTTGCTGTCCTGGCACAACAGCCGTGCTCCTCTATCTGGATCACCCTGCTGCACCAGCGCCATCTGCCGTGCTGCATGGCAAATTCTCATCTGACCAAGGGCTTTAACAAACCACCTCACCCAGTCAGACATAATACAACAACACCTTGCTCTATATATAATTGTATATAGTTATAAGAGATGTAGCAATCAAGAACTACCACGGTTTGAGTATTGAGCCATAGTCCGCTGCGCTGTTTGTGCAGCACGCCACTCTAATACACTTACTATAAGGGCTTGTTCACACGCTGTATTTTTTCTGCTTTTTTCCCGCTCGTTTTTCAAGAGTAAAAAATGCTGCACTTTACAGTACCTGCAAAATAAATGAGATTTCTGAAACCTCATGCACATGCTTATTTTTTCCTTGCACATTTAAACAATTTTTGCAGCATGTCAATTTTTCAAAGTTTTTGCAGTGTTTATCGCCTATTCAATTTGAATGTGGGAAAAAAACGCAGGTTAAAAAAGAATCAAAAACTCGCATATTTTATGCAGCGTTTTTCCTGCCAACACTGGTTTTTGGTGCATCAAAATCTGCTGCAAATACTCAACGTGTGCACATACCCTAAGACCGGCGTGCAGCGCAGATAGCATAGAGCGCTATGGCACGGTGCTGCTACCTCTGTGCTGTAATTGCATTTACCAATATCCTTTAGCGCTTTCTGCTTCACCTGCTTCTTCTAATCTTTAGTTTTTACCAGTTATGGAATTTTACTGAGCTAATAAAATGGAATTTTAGAGCTTCAAAAAAAATGTTATTATTTCTAATGTGATCCACCCTTAATATTAAAAGCTCTATTTCCGAGGTAATGCCCTCCTGATGTATCTCCATGTTTCAATGTCAGTATCTGCCGCCTGGGGTCAAGAGAAAGGACATGAGTACATGAGCCTTTGGGCGGTTGGAAAGGGCAATGGACGGAAAGATAAGTAATGAGCTCACTTAGTCAGGGAACCTCTGACATGTCGCATTGTTAAGCAGACATTATATATTGCTCTTATCATTGTTTCCCTGTTTGCTGGGTGTCATCGCTCATATTTCATGTCAGCACATACATTTTCTCTTCTTCTATTAATGTGACACGCCACATACTTAGCAATCAGAGATTGATGCAAATCTCTGGGTAATACATTTACATTATTTGAAGGATATGGAAATTGAGAACATTTTCATATACATTGGCTATGGAGGCAGCATAAATGATTTAAAGAAGTTCTGAGCAAGAAAAAAAAAAAAGAAAAGAAAATAACATTTAAAATAATTCCTTTAAAACATGTGGCCGAGTAAATCCGAACCACGGGTATCATTACAATCTGCAGGATCTGCCAGGAGAAGAAATATAATTTGTCTCAGCTGATTACAGGAAAATTACATTCCCCGAGCTCATATGCTGATATCTCCAAGTGACGAGTATTCCCCGCTGCAATGCAATTACAACTGCCCATAGACGGGAAAGAGTTAAGAAGCAATCATGACACTTAGAATTTAATACCAGCGTAGTACGATGTCACCTTGGAAACTAGCCACTGGCATTGTGCGGTTGCTGTTTCTGCATAAAAGTCTTCAAGGATTACCTTTTTTTTTTTTCTTCTTTTTTTAGGAATGTTATGTTTAAATGCAATTTGCTAAAACTGAGGTTAGGTCCATAGGAAACAGCGATTTACTGTAAATGCAATGTTAAAATCACTTTACTGACCTTATGTGTTATGTATATGTCAGTGAGTGGCGTAGCGTGGGATGCCAGTGCCTGGGGCATAGTAAGTATTGCACCCCCTATCCAGTAAAAGTGCCCCCTAAGTGACGCAAAAACAAATAATGACCACAGAGGGCCACCTTTAGAAAGTATTAAGTCATTCCTTAAAACAAACAATGCCTCCATAGTGCCTCCATAAAATAAATATGCAAATTGCCTCTTTAAAGAGGAAGAGGACTTGAACTGGCAAGGCTTGTTAACAGGTCGGATTGCTACTTCCAATAAGTCCTCTTCTTCTATGAAGAGGCAATTTGCATATTTAATTTTCCAAAAAAGCATTCCATGGCCTATAAGTCTCCTTACACTGGCATATCAGGTATGTCATTCTCCACAAGGAAAGAAGTTACTCCTTAAACCTTAGTAAGAGGTCTCTCATATAGTCAAATCAGATCGCTTGCTTTGCACTGAGGAGGGGCAACACCCTGAAACACATGCCTGCACATAGAGATTGTGGGTTTGACTTTTATCCAAAGTCGCGGAGCAAGGCTCATTAAAGGGTCGATATTGACTTTTAGCATTGCGACTTCCAATAGGTTTCAATAGAGTTCAACTTGTCTTCCACCCTCAAGAGGCAATTTGCATATTTAATCTCCCAGAGAAGCATTGTATGCCCTATAAGTCTCCTTACACTGTCATGTCAGGCATGTCATTCTCTACAAGGAGAGACGTTACCCCTTAAAACCCAGTCAGAGGCCTCTCATACAGTAAAAATGAGATCTCTTGTTTTGCACTGAGGAGGGGCAACATCCTGAAATGCATATCGGCAAATAGAGAGCCTTGGTTTGGCTTTTATCCTAAGTCACGTAGCAAGGGTCATTAAAGGGTCGATATTGACTTTTAGCATTGCTACTTCCAATAGGTGGTACTAGAGTTCAAGTCCTCTTCCTCTCTGAAGAGGCAATTTGCATATTTCATTTCCCAGAGGAGCTTTGCATGGCCTGTAAGTCTCCTTACACTGGCATGTAATTTTACAAAAGGAGAGACATTATCCCTTACACTCCATAAAATGACCCCTCAGTGCTTTGTCTAGAAAGTGTCAGTGCCCATTTA
The DNA here is from genome assembly GCF_046119375.1 of Phyllobates terribilis. Classification (NCBI taxonomy): domain Eukaryota; kingdom Metazoa; phylum Chordata; class Amphibia; order Anura; family Dendrobatidae; genus Phyllobates; species Phyllobates terribilis. The sequence continues at coordinate 729,946,836 of NW_027362763.1, read as the reverse complement.
AAAAGTAATGATGCATCATTCAAAAGTAGTAATGCCAACTTTGTGCCAACTCCCGCAAAAAAATATTATTTATACTCTCCAAATCCGAGCAACAAAGTCCTCTTCATCCCTGCACACAGAGCAAGCCCGCACAGGCAACACAACAGGATCCAACCATATCGACATCAAGTTGATGCCAGTACAGTTCAAGGTGATGCTGGCCCAAAGATCTGAGACACACGGTCAGAAGGACGAGGCATGTGCACTGCTTTAGATCTTTGCTGCTAAAAAGGTTGCTTCATAGGGGTGCAAATTTCAAAGGAAAAATCAGAAAGTGGCAGTTTATTTGTTCTTTTGAAATTTTACACCCTTAACAATTTTGCACCCAGGGCATTCCTTCTGTGCCATGCCTCTGGTGCATACAGATATGTCCTACATTACTTTTTACATCCTGAGGTGTATAGCGTGAGATTACTAGCTTTTAAAAAAAAACATATTTTTGCAATACTCTGTCGTAAAATGGATATGCTATACTGTATGTGTCTATTGGTGGCCACCCAGTGATAACAATAAGGATTGTAGTATGTCAAGGGTTTTGCTACTATTGTATAAATATGAAGTTATTATCATTATTTATTTTTAGAGCACCATAATTCAATGGTGCTGTACTTGAGAAGATGTTACATACAAAAAAACAGATATAAATTACAATGAATAAACAATGACAGAGATGGGGAGAGGGCCCTGCCCTTGTGGGCTTACAGTCTACAATGTCTACAATTGGGAGAGAGACAGTAGGTTGGGGGGTTGCAGCAGCTCCAGTAGTGGTGAGGTGACAGTGGGGTCATTGCAGGCTGTAAACTTTCTTAAAGAGATGGGTTTTCAAGTTCTGTCTGAAATTTCCAAATGTGATGGATAATTTGGATGTGTTGGGACACAGAATTCCAGAAGATGGGGGTATTCGGGAGAAGTCTTGGAGGCGATTGGGTGAGGAACATACAAGTGTGGAAGAGAGGAGAAGGTCTTGGGAAAAGCAGTGATTACTTGTGAGAAGATATTGGGAGTTTAGTTCAAAGATATGTGGAGGAGAGAGATTATGGACGGCCTCGTAGGTCAATGTCAGTAGTTTGAACTGGATACATTGGGGAATTGGAAGCCAATAAATGGATTATGTCACGAAGCTGTTGTTTGACAACCCGGGACCAGGGACTCCTACGCTGTCCCTAACACTAGGAGCGCCCTATATATCTCTGTTCCCCAGGTTACTTCTGATGGTGAAGATGCTAGGGCCCTGTAACTTGCTGTTCTCCTGAATCTGCCTCTATCTGTTCCCTCCCCCACTCAGAGAAGTGGGGAGGAATGGTGTATTTAACCCATTTCCGGCCCAAGGCGTACTAATACGTATCTGCGCTATGGGCCTCATACGTATTAGTACGCCTTAGCGGTTTCGCCCACACACAAGCGGTTCGGGCGAGATCGCTGCCGGGTGTCAGCTGACACCCGGTAATATTTACAAATCAAAAAAGGTCACATATATATACTTCCCAAATTCACAATATATCACAAAAAAGAGCTCAAGCTATAGAGGCCCAGCTCAAAAAGGAAGATGCATAGAAATGGTTAAAAAAGAGTTTTATTTCCAATACTAAAACAAACAATAAAAAGTTTTTTAAAAAAAACAGAAACCTTCAGGTTCCATCAATCAACACGATATATAGAGTATAGTACGATCACACACAGGAATGAGATATACAAGTTAATGCAAAAGTATTACATAGCCCCATAAAGCATCAAGTCACCCATAGACAACCTATACCAGTCAAAAATCACTGGACACATATGTCCAAAAATGTGGGCTAAAATAGCAATGCTAGACTTGACTGCTTGTCACATACATAAAGAAGTGCAAGTGCATATACCGGGAAATCTCTTATTATGTGTAAGGACAAGTAAATAAATGAGTAATAAGTGTAAAATTACTAGGGGATATGCATGTATACTTACATGAAGAGGGATGGAACCTGCCCCGACGACGCCGTTTCGCAAGTGCTTCTTCTAAGGGGGCGTGTATGCATGTGTGCAGTGTCTCATTTAAGTATAATGGTGATCAGCTGTTAGAACTAAAGGATCATTGATGGAGTGGTACAGCGCGTGCGCTCCCTACTAGGACTTCCGCTTAAGTAAAAAGTGACTTCCGGGGTATAGCGCTTGACACGCATGCGGTGGAGCGCATTGGTGTCTATTGCGCATAGCCGGAAGTCAAACGGGTCCGTTCGTGCGCACGCGCACCTCCATCATAGAGTCCCCATGTAGTTGTAGCGTTTATTACATTTAGTATTCATTGGTGATGTCTGCTGTGGGTTTGGTTCTGGAGTGGTTCTTTGGCGTTGGCGTTTGGAGATGTGGTGCGGTGGCTGATGTCCTTTCTTTCCTGTACCCGGCTCTTTCCAATATGGACATGAAGACAAAGCACAAGAAATTAAGGAATATAATTTATATAACTATATGTATATTTCTCTTTATCAGTATTATGCAGTACTTCACTATTTGGTTTTAATTTATTAATACTTTGATCATTGAATTTGGTCTGACTATGTCTTGCCATTTGTTCATCTTTGCATTATAATTATTGGATGACCTCCTAGCATAGTGCCCTATTAACTCTTCACATTTTATTGTATTTCTCACATTCCCCCCCCTCCCCTTATATTTCACTTACTTTTCACTGATTCATTCACTTTCCCTTTTTTTTCATGCATCGTTGAGTCATAATAGTTACTGCACTTATGTTCTGTGTGACCCGCCCCCCTTTAGCCACGCTACAACTATATGGGGATTCTATGATGGAGGTGCGCGTGCGCACGAACGGACCCGTTTGACTTCCGGCTATGCGCAATAGACACCAATGTGCTCCACCGCATGCGTGTCAAGCGTTATACCCCGGAAGTCACTTTTTACTTAAGCGGAAGTCCTAGTAGGGAGTGCACGCGCCGTACCACTCCATCAATGATCTTTTAGTTCTAACAGCTGATCACCATTATACTTAAATGAGACACTGCACACATGCATACACGCCCCCTTGGAAGAAGCACTTGCGAAACGGCGTCGTCGGGGCAGGTTCCATTCCTCTTCATGTAAGTATACATGCATATCCCCTAGTAATTTTACACTTATTACTCATTTATTTACTTGTCCTTACACATAATAAGGGATTTCCCAGTATATGCACTTGCACTTCTTTATGTATGTGACAAGCAGTCAAGTCTAGCATTGCTATTTTAGCCCACATTTTTGGACATATGTGTCCAGTGATTTTTGACTGGTATAGGTTGTCTATGGGGGACTTGATGCTTTATGGGGCTATGTAATACTTTTGCATTAACTTGTATATCTCATTCCTGTGTGTGATCGTACTATACTCCATATATCGTGTTGATTGATGGAACCTGAAGGTTTCTGTTTTTTTTTAAAAAAAACTTTTTATTGTTGGTTTTAGTATTGGAAATAAAACTCTTTTTTAACCATTTCTATGCATCTTCCTTTTTGAGCTGGGCCTCTATAGCTTGAGCTCTTTTTTGTGATATACCCGGTAATATGTGCATGGAGCAGTCCCGCACCGCTCCCTACACATCAACCCCCAAAATGCTGCGATCGAGATCGCAGCATTCCGTTGGCAAGGGGAGATAAGCGCGATACTTACCTCCTCTCCGGTGTCCAGCGGCATCTCTGAGTCCGGTCCCGGATGTTGTCATGGTGACCCGATGTCATCATGACAACATTCAGGTCACGAGGAGGCAGTGAAAAATATAAATTAAAAAAAATTGTAAAAATATAAAAAAAAAAAAAAAAAAATAAAAAAAAAATAAAAATATATTCCACCCATAAATAAATAATCTTAGGAAAAAAAAACAATAAAAGTTCACATATTTGGTATTACAGCGTCCGGAATGACCTGACCTATAAAACTGTCACACTAGTTAGCCCCTTTAGTGAACACGGTAAAAATAAAAAATAAAAAATGAAGCAAAAAACTATGCTTTATCATCATACCGCCAAACAAAAAATGGAATAAAACGCGATAAAAAAGACGAATATAAATAAAAATGGTACCGCTGAAAAGATCATCTTGTCCCCCATAAAACAAGCTGCCATACAGCTCCCAACGGCCGAAAAATAAAAAAGTTATAGTGACGCGCACCTGGGCCTGTGTCGCGCTGCGTTGCGCATGCGGGAGCTTACCCGGAGCCGGATCTCTTGAGGGTTGTAGTCTCGTGGCGGTGACCCGGTCCGTGCCCAGGGAGTCAGACTAAGTGGCGCTGTATTAGCGGTAGATGATGGACGACTACGCCACCCGTTGAATGCAGCTATGGAGCTGCCGCTGCAGGGCAGACCGCTGAGGCCGGTGGAAGGATGGTGCAGCGTGGATGGTATAACCCCCAACGGGAGGGGTATGGCCTCAGGGCAGCCGACGTGGATGATGGGGGTAGCAGGAACCACTCAGAGACGATGCGGTGTAGTTCAGGGTCTTTACTGGTGACAAAGATAGACCCTCCCGGAGTACTGGCTAGCGGTTGGGGCCTGGTCAGTCCTTGAGCAGATGGGATCTCCCCTGGCCAGGCGGAGTTGTAGGCCTCCCAAACTAACGATACTCTTCTGGCTACCTTGCTAGAAGCGAGTATAAGTAGCCCACGTCCCTGAGTGTACCGTGTGGTGCTCACCCGTATGGCCGGTGACTCGGGGCCTTCTAGTAGCTTCCGCTCCACGACGGCGGTGCTGGTCCCATGCGTGTGACCGTGCCTTCGGGTTTCTTGGCCAGAGGACCTGAAATCCCCTGCCTGACGGATTCTGCTGCTGGGTAGGAGTTAGTCCCCACAGCCTCGGACTCCGGGTCCGGTAAGAAATCTTCTCAGTCAGGGCGAGCTCTGCAGCTGCCAGCCCCTGACTCCTTGTAACACTGCTCCCACAGAGCTCCTGTTGTTTCTTCCTATGCTGCTTCTCTTCTCTACTTCTGGCATGGCCCAGGAGCTGGGCCCAGCCGGAGCCCCAGCTCCCTGTCAGCCCTCCTGGCTGAACTCTCCCTCTCAACTCCCTAACCCTGCCTCAGCCCCAGGTTTATCTAGGGGAAGTTCTTCCCCTCCCAGGACTGGGCAGGAGGTGTGGCATGCATAGGATTCCTGACAAAGAGACCTCCCACCTGCTCTCAGACATAACATTGCCGTTACTGTGGAAACCAGACCCCTGGGGTGCCACATTCCCCCCTAGTGAAATTTAGTACTCCGGGACTAAACATATTTTTAGAAAAACATAACAAGGTATAAACAATAATAATACAATAAGAAAAACACATAAAGATGGTTACGGCGTGTCCGCAACCGGGTGCAGTCTTTGAAGAAAAGCAAGGTGTCCATTTCACCAAAACAGGGAGACGTAACCAGGTAGGGGTCTGTCCTGCCCCGAGTCCTTAACAGTCTTTAGTCCATTCCTGGGTTACGCTCCAACCATGTACAAAGGATTCCCGGTAAATCCACCAAAGACTCCCATAAATTACTAGAAACACATAATTATTTACAGGATATGGCCGCTCTCAGTCCTCGGCCAGTGGGGATAAGGAATGGCTGCTCACAGTCCTCAGCCTGGTTTAAGATAGGGGCACATGGGGAACAATTCACTAATCCCAACGGGGACCATATTTTAATTAGCAGCAGTCCTTGTACCCTTACGGGTAACTATTCACAGCTCTTTATTCACGCTACTTCCCTTCAGTAGCTATGTCCTCTTTGTGCTCCCTCCTGAGGGTAGTCCTCAGACCCGTCCGGGTCCTCTTGGCTTTCCTCGTATTGGTAGTACTGCAGCTCCTCCTCGGTTAGCTGGGTTAGTATCTCTGCGACAGTCCTCCTCCCAGGTGGCCAGGACTTTACCTCCCTTTGGGCTGCCCCGGTTAATTGGGCCACCAGGATGCTCACTTTTTGCTCCTCTGTGAGGGGGTACACCTGGAAGAGGCTATCCAGCTTTTCTCTAAAGTCATGCAGGGTATGTGACTCCCCTGAGTACTGGGGTAGCCAGGCTGCCCCCGGGATATAGGGCATGGTGAAAGGCATGACCGCAACAGCGGTGGCGCTGGCGGAGGTTGAAGCGGTGAAGCTCTCCTCCGTATCCGACATCCTTCTCCCCCCTAGTGGACCGTGGCCTACCTTGCGATGATCCTCTTCCGTAGGCCGCGGCTCCGCAGTGGATCGTCAGGGTTGAGGACCTTCCGTCGCGCTCCTGTGACGTCGGCGTCTGCTGGGCTCCTTCCAGGACCTTACGCAACGTACGGACGTGAGGCGGGGCTTCAGTTCTCGCGCGCTTTCGGAGTCCACGCCCCTCTTCTTCCCACGCGGCGTCTTCAAGATGGCGTCCAACGGCGGGAAAACTCCACGGATGGCGGGAAGAAGGCAGAAGATGGCGCCGGATGGCGGGAAAACTTCGCGGATGGCGGGAAGAAGGTAGAAGATGGCGCCGGATGGCGGGAAACTTCGCGGATGGCGGGAAGAAGGTAGAAGATGGCGCCGGATGGCGGGAAACCTCCACGGATGGCGGGAATCTTCACCACTGGTAAGTTTGAACAGTCTTTTTCAGGCACGCAGTACCCGGTGGTTGCGGGCACGAAATCCTGCCGACTACGCCAAAAGTTGACGCGCCCCTGGGCCTGTGTCGCGCTGCGTTGCGCATGCGGGAGCTTACCCGGAGCCGGATCTCTTGAGGGTTGTAGTCTCGTGGCGGTGACCCGGTCCGTGCCCAGGGAGTCAGACTAAGTGGCGCTGTATTAGCGGTAGATGATGGACGACTACGCCACCCGTTGAATGCAGCTATGGAGCTGCCGCTGCAGGGCAGACCGCTGAGGCCGGTGGAAGGATGGTGCAGCGTGGATGGTATAACCCCCAACGGGAGGGGTATGGCCTCAGGGCAGCCGACGTGGATGATGGGGGTAGCAGGAACCACTCAGAGACGATGCGGTGTAGTTCAGGGTCTTTACTGGTGACAAAGATAGACCCTCCCGGAGTACTGGCTAGCGGTTGGGGCCTGGTCAGTCCTTGAGCAGATGGGATCTCCCCTGGCCAGGCGGAGTTGTAGGCCTCCCAAACTAACGATACTCTTCTGGCTACCTTGCTAGAAGCGAGTATAAGTAGCCCACGTCCCTGAGTGTACCGTGTGGTGCTCACCCATATGGCCGGTGACTCGGGGCCTTCTAGTAGCTTCCGCTCCATGACGGCGGTGCTGGTCCCATGCGTGTGACCGTGCCTTCGGGTTTCTTGGCCAGAGGACCTGAAATCCCCTGCCTGACGGATTCTGCTGCTGGGTAGGAGTTAGTCCCCACAGCCTCGGACTCCGGGTCCGGTAAGAAATCTTCTCAGTCAGGGCGAGCTCTGCAGCTGCCAGCCCCTGACTCCTTGTAACACTGCTCCCACAGAGCTCCTGTTGTTTCTTCCTATGCTGCTTCTCTTCTCTACTTCTGGCATGGCCCAGGAGCTGGGCCCAGCCGGAGCCCCAGCTCCCTGTCAGCCCTCCTGGCTGAACTCTCCCTCTCAACTCCCTAACCCTGCCTCAGCCCCAGGTTTATCTAGGGGAAGTTCTTCCCCTCCCAGGACTGGGCAGGAGGTGTGGCATGCATAGGATTCCTGACCAAGAGACCTCCCACCTGCTCTCAGACATAACATTGCCGTTACTGAGGAAACCAGACCCCTGGGGTGCCACAATAGCTCTCAGAATAAAGCGATGCAAAAACAATTTTTTTCTATAAAATAGTTTTTATTGGGTAAAAGCGCCAAAAACATAAAAAAAATATATAAATGTGGTACCGCTGTAAATGTACTGACCCAAAGAATAAAGCTGCCTTATCTATTTTACCACACACGGAACGGCATAAAAAAAAAAAAAAAACAATTCCTGAATTGTTGGTTTTTGTTTATTCTGCCTCCCAAAAATCGGAATAGAAAGCGATCAAGAAATGTCACATACCCGAAAATGGTACCAATAAAAACGCAACTTGTCCCGCAAAAAACAAGCTGTCACATGACTCTATCGGCCGAAATATGGAAAAATTATAGCTCTCAAAATATGGCGATGGAAAAACTAGTCTTTGCAAACAAAAAGGCTTTTTTAGTGTGTGACAGCTGCTGTTTATCATAAAAACCCGATATGACTCTAATATCGCTGTAATTGCACCGACCCGAATAATAAATTTGTCTAATCACTTATACTGCACGAGGAACGGCATAAAAATAAACTCTAGTGTTAGGGTTGTGCTAGGGTTAGGGTTGTACTAGGGTTAGGGTTGTGCCAGGGTTAGGGTTCTGCCAGGGTTAGGGTTGTGCGAGGGTTAGGGTTGTGCGAGGGTTAGGGTTGTGCTAGGCTTAGGGTTGTGCTTGGGTTAGGGTTGTGCTAGGGTTAGGGTTAGGGTTGTGCTAGGGTTAGGGTTATGCTAGGGTTAGGGTTAGGGTTGGGCTAGGGATTTTTTCAGAAGTAAAGAAAACAATGACGACGATATGGTGACTAGTGTTGAGCGCAAGTGTTCACTACTTGAGTTTGCATCGGGTGATCAGGTATGCACCGAGTATAGCGGGTGCTCGAGTGACATGCTCGAGTCTCCTCCCCATATGTTTTGCAGCTGTTATATAGCCCAAAAAACCTTGCGGGGATTGCCTACCATGCACGAGCGATCCCCGCATATTTTCTTTTGGGTGTCTAATAACCGTGAAACATGTGGGTGGGGACTCGAGCATGTCACTTGAGCACTCGCAATACTTCTTGCATACCCGAGTACCCGATGCAAACTCAAGTAGCGAGCACTTGTGCTCAAGACTAATGACAACTTATTCAATATGATGACCTAATGTTATCAAATTCTATGTCATACCTCTGGGTTCAAAATGTTCACCGTACCCCTTGATAAAATCCTTGAGGGGTATAGTCAGTTTCTACTGTTTAGGCACATCAGGGGCTCCTGAAACGCAACATAGCATCCGCTAATTATTGAAGTAAATTTTACATTCAAAAAGTCAAATGGCGCTCCTTCACTTCCGAACCCTGCTGTGCGCCCAAACAGTGGTTTTCCCCCACATATGGGGTATCAGCGTGCTCAGGAGGAATTGCACAACCAATTTTTTGGTTCATATTGTAATAATACCCTTGCAAAAATAAAAAAAATATGGGGTCTAAAGTAACATTTTTGTGAAAAAAATAAATGTTCATTTTTTTTCTTCAACATTCTAAAAATTCCTGTGAAGGGTTAATTACCTTCTTGAATGTGATTTTGAGCACCTTGTGGAGTGCAGTTTTTAGAATGGTGTCACTTTTGGGTATTTTCTGTCATAAAGGCCCCTCAAAGTCACTTCAAATGTGATGTGGTCCCTAAAAAATGGTTTTGTAAATTTTGTTGTAAAAATGAGAAATCACTGGTCAAATTTTAACCCTTATAGCTCCCTAACAAAAAAAAAATTGGGTTCCAAAATTGTGCTGATGTAAAGTAGACATGTGTGGAATGTTATTTATTAACTATTTTGTGTGACATATTTCTCTGATTTAAGGGCATGGAAATTCAAAGTTTGAAAATTGCGAAATTTCCATTTTTTTTCACAAATAAACGCAAGTGATATCGAAGACATTTTACCACTATCATGAAGTACAATATGTCACGAAAAAACAATCTCAGAATCAGTGGGATCCGTTGAAGCGTTCCAGAGTAATTACCTCATAAAGTGACAGTGGTCAGAATTGTAAAAATTGGCCTGTTCATTTAACATGTAAACCACCGTCAGGGGTAAAGGGGTTAAATACACCAACCAGACAAAGGGCGTACAGGGACAAAATAAAATACCAAACACACAAAATATGCACTCACAGACAACATAGGAAAACACTATCTTCTCAGCACTGCTCCATCATTTCACTGTCAGATAACTCCATACCATCCTGCTAGACTTCCTGACTAGTGATGGGTGAGCACTAAAATGCTCGGGTGCTCGATGATCGATGATCGGGTCGAGCACATTGGAATACTCGGGTGCTCGACCCAAGCAACGAGCCCAATGTAAGTCTAGGGGAAACTCGAGCATTTTTCAGACGGCTCCCCCCGGCGGTCTGCAGAGGGCTTAAAAATTGCCCAAATCGATGGGAACAGTGCTAAAATGACATGAGAACAGCATGGGGAAGACCCCTGGAAGCATTTCTGACTCCCAGGTCACTGCTGTCAACAATGTTGTCTTAGGTATTACGCCACTTTTACGGACTCTCAATAAAACATCCAAAAACTGTTACGCTCGCGTCCGGACTGACTGGCGTGAGCGTGATTAGTGATCCCACTGTACCATGAACAGAGGAGTGCCTGGAGGGGCGTAACTAAGTATCAACCCGGTCCGACCAAGGTTGCATGGCGGCTCACTCGACTCCGTGAACCAGGGAGGAACCGAGCAGAGGGACCAGGTGCTACTCCAGGTCAGACCCCGGTCACAGCTGTTGACCCACACCGGGGAATGCAGGAACAGGCAGGTTAGCTGGTATGCAGACAGGAGGGTACTGGCAGGCACGGCTGGTATGACGGCAGGTGGGTACTTAGCAGGCACGGCTGGTATGTAGGCAGGTGGGTACTGGCAGGCGCGGCTGGTATGCAGACAGGCGGGTGCTGACAGGCACGGCTGGAATGCAGACAGGCAGATACTGGCAGGTAAGAACGCAGGCTGGATAGGGACCAGTACAGACTTGGATACAGGAAAAGAGCCGCAGGTGCGGTGGACTAGCAGAGCAAAACCGCAGGAGCGGTGAACAAGCAAAGCGGAGCAAAACCGCAGGTGCGGTGAACAAGCAGAGCGGAGCAAAACCGCAGGTGCGGTGAACAAGCAGAGCGGAGCAAAACCGCAGGAGCAGTGAACAAGCAGAGCGGAGCAAAACCGCAGGTGCGGTGAACAAGCAGAGCGGAGCAAAACCGCAGGTGCAGTGAGCAAGCAGAGCGGAGCAAAACCGCAGGTGCGGTGAGCAAGCAGAGCGGAGCAAAACCGCAGGTGCGGTGAACAAGCAGAGCGGAGCAAAACCACAGGTGCGGTGAACAAGCAGAACAGTACCGCAGGTGCGGTAAACAAGCGGAACAGAGCGGAACCGCCAGAGCGGTGAACAAGCAGAGCAGAACAGAACCGCAGGTGCGGTAAACAAGCGGAGCAGAGCGGAACCGCCAGAGCGGTGAACAAGCAGAGCAGAACAGAACCGCAGGTGCGGTAAACAAGCGGAACAGAGCGGAACAGCAGGAGCGAGCAGAACAGAGCAGAAGGTGAAGGCAGACAGGACAGGGTTCTGTTCACATGGAACAGACTGGAAAATACAGGAAGATAGTTAGAACACAGGAGGTAGATACGGAGGCAGGGAAAGGGGACAAGCAGAACCAGATACACACAAGGTACTTACAATGAAGTAATGAGTAGACACAAAACTCACAAACAGAAGTACAGAGACAACGAGTTGGAGTTAGGTGCAGGTTCAGACACTGCAGGCAAAGGGAAGGTACGGACATAGAGAGAAACAAGTAACGGGCTAGGACACTGTTCAGACAGGAACTGAACCCGGAACAAGATACAGGAACGAGCCTGTGAACTCAGCCCCCAGGGTGGCGGAAACAGACTAGAAGTCAGAGATACAGGTAGCGGCCCTGGGTACTCGGCCCCCAGGGTGGCGGAAACAGACTAGGAGTGACAGGTACAGGAAAAGGACCTGGGTACTCAGCCCCCAGGGTGGTGGACAGACTAGAGTCAGGACAGGACCTGGCACCTCAGTTGCAAAAGACAAACTGAGTGAAAGTGTTGCTCAGGCACCTCCTACTGGGTGGAGGGGGTTTAAGTATCCAGTGACTCATAGCAATAGGCTGGGGACGCATTAGGACACAGTAGCTATAAGAAACAAGCAGAAAGCCGCGCCAACGCCCTAAGCAATCAGATAAGAGACATGGACACAGCAGGTAATGGAGCAAAGAGTGCAGCATGGACTGACAGGTAAGATTGCGGTCTTGCATGGTGGGAGGTGGTGCACCATGCAAGCACGCCGCCAGGGATGTTACAAAAACTAAACCAAAATGGATTTTCCTGAAAAATATGTTACGGAACATCTTTTCCAGGGTAATGACTTGTATATAAAGCAAAATAAATAACCAAAAACAAAAAAAAAAATACTCCTGCACACCTTGGGCTGTGTTCACATTTAGCATTTTTGATGCGTTTTTGCACTTTTGCATTGCTTTCAACTGTGACAAATGCATTCACCAGGAAATGTCATTTTAACATTTTACAACCTTATCTGGCCATGTGGTGTGTGAGATATCATCAGACTCATCGTGTTTCATTTATGAAGGATGGACTCTGAAAGTCACAAAGTCTATTTTTATAGGGCCAGCAGTCGGCCCTCATTATTCTTAGAGAGCCATCAGCCGGCTCTGTTTTATTGTTCCCATTACGAAAGAGTGGGTCTCCTATACTGTTATTGCGTATGCAGTGAGTGGCAGGGCTGCCCAAAATTTGGACTCACCCCAATATCCCTTTGAAGAGACTTAGAGGAGGGCCTCCTGAAAACAATGTTCCCATTATTAGGAAGTGGGTCTCCCATTGTGTTTGCCTATGCAGTGAATGCAAGGGTTGCCAAAAATTTGGAGACACTCCAATGCCCCTTGGAAGAGACATAGAGGAGGGCCACCTGAAAAAAAATGTTCTCATTATTAAGAAGTGGGTCTACCATTGTGTTTGCCTATGCAGTGAATGCAAGCGCTGCCAAGAATTGGGAGGTACTCCAATGCCCCTTGGAAGAGACATGGAGAAGGGCCTCCTAAAAAAATGTTCCCATTAGAAAGGAGCGGGCCTCCTATACTTTTAATGCCCATGCACTAAGTGTATGGGCTGACAAACATTTACCCCTTTTAACATTTAAAATATTTAACATTTAAACATTTTCCCCTTTTTAACATTTACAAACATTTATACATGAACATGCTGTATAAAAAAATTTTTTTACGGGCATCATAAACGCCCTTTAAAAAAATTATGTGGGTGTTGCATCACGGACCACGGTCACCCCGGTGATATGGTGGTGGAGGATGAGGACGAGGAGAAGGAGGAAGACAAGAGAAAATAGCCTAAATCAGGAAGCGTATACCCATGTGTGGGTGTGAAGGTGTGCATGGGAATACACCTCCCAAAAAAAGACACCGGATTTGAGTTTATGTTGCGCTGCTATCATTCGGTGGTGTTGAGAAGTCTGGCCCAATCCAGCACTTGTTCATTTTTATAAGAGTCAGCCTGTCAGCATTTTCAGTTGACAGGCGGATGCGCTTATCAGTTATAATTCCAACAGCGGCCCTAAAAACCCTCTCTGATAAAACACTGGCGGCAGGGCAGGCCGGGACATCCAAGGCGTAGAGAGCCAGTTCATTCCACGTATCCAGCTTGGATACCCAATAATTATAAGGCACAGAGGAATCACGGAGGACGTTGGTATGGTCGGCAAGGTACTCCGGTACTCCCTAGGCATCTTACCAAACTTTGCACTCCTTGTCAGAGTACCCTGCGCCTCAGGGCTTGTGCCATGGGAGGGGCTGAGAAAATTCTCCCAGAACTTAGACAGTGTTCCCCTGCCTCTGCTGGATTGAAGTTGTGTCTCTCTCGCCTGTACTCCTTGATTTTCCAACGAACTGTGACCTCTGCCGCCAGCGTTTTCAGATGGTAATTTTTTTTAATAGTTCCGCAACAAGGGCCTTCTGGTACTGCCTCATTTTTGTAGACCTGTCCGCCTCAGGAATAAAAGATATAAAGTTCTCCTTGGGTCTAGAAGTGTCACCAACCAGTAATGACTGTCACCCAAAATTTTGAGAACGTGAGGGTCATGGGAAAGGCAGCATAACATAAACTCAGCCATGTGTGCCAGACTGCCAACAGGTAAGACTTCCGTGTCCTCACCAAGAGGATGACTGACCATGCTCTCCTCCTCCTCTCTGTCCTCAGGCCATCTACGCTGAACAAACGGTATGACAGTTGTGCAGGTAGTACCGTCTATAGCACATGAAACTAGCTCCTGTTCTTCCTCCTCCTCCTCTTCCTCATTGTCACCCAATCCACATTGGGATGAGATGAGGCTGGGCTGTGTGTAATCACCCTGTATGGTTTCTTGCTCCATCTCATCATGCTCCACCTGCAATGCATCCTCTTTGATTGTGAGCAGACAGCATTTCAGAAGACAGAGAAGCGGGATAGTGATGCTAATTATGGCGTCATCGCCTCTCACCATCTTGGTGGAGTCCTCAAAGTTTTGGAGGATGGTACAGATGTCTGACATCCATGTCCACTCCTGAGGTCTTATGTGTGGAGTCTGAACTGAATACCGACAGCCTTGTTGATGCTGGTACTCAACAATTGCCCTCTTCTGCTCACAAATCCTTCCCAACATCTGCAGTGTAGAGTTCCAACGCGTGGGGTCATCATAGACCAGTCTGTGAGCCAGAAGCTGCAAACGCTGCTGAAACACGGCAAGGGCGGCAGAATCTGTAGGTGACTTTCTAAAATGGGCACACAGGTGACGTACTTTAACAAGCAGATCCGGCAACTCCAGGTAGGTTTTGAGAAACCGCTGAACCACGAGGTTAAGCACATGGGCCAGGCATGGTACGTGTGTGAGCTCGCCTCGCCTCAGAGCCGCCACCAGGTTCCGGCCATTGTCATACACGACCATGCTTGGCTGTAGGTTCAGCGGTGTGAGCCACAGATCTGCCTGCTCTTTCAGAGCTGTCCACAACTCTTCAGCATTGTGCGGTTTGTCACCTAAGCATATTAGCTTCAGCACAGCCTGTTGCCGCTTGGCCGAGGCAGTGCTTTAGTGCTTCCAGCTTGTGACTGATGTGGTCATTTCGGAAATGGAGGCTGAAGAGTAGGGGGAGGCTGAGGAGGATGAGGTGCAGGAGCTGTAGACTGTGGGGGGAACCCTGATCGACCTAGGGACTGCAATCCTTGGCGTCGGGAGGACGTGTTCCGTCCAAAGGTCCGACTGGGTCCCGGCTTCCACTATGTTAACGCAGTGCGCCGTCAGCAAGATGTACCGTCCCTGCCCACAAGCACTTGTCCACGTGTCCGTGGTTAGGTGGACTTTACCGGTAACTGCGTTGTTGAGGGCACGGCTAATGCTTTGGGACACGTGCTTGTGTAATGCGGAGACGGCACACCGGGAGAAATAGTGGTGGCTAGGGACCGAGTACCGAGAGACGGCCGCCGCCACCAGGTTGCGGAATGCTTCCATCTCCATGAGCCTAAAAGGCAACATTTCGAGCGCAAGCAGTCGTGAAATGTGGGAATTTAGTAGTGTGGCCTGTGGGGCGTTGGATGCGTATTTGTGCTTGCGTTCCAAGGACTGGGGTTTGGACAACTGAACGCTGCGCTGGGACAAGGACGTGGACATGCTTCCTGATGCTGCTACTTGAGAGTGTGCAATGACAGGTGCAGAGCAGGAGGCATCTTTGCATGCACCATGGACAGGGGATTAGCTTGCATGCACAACAGCGAAAGAAGTGGGTTATCGGCAGAGTCTTTAAAAAACAACCAGACTCGGGAAGACCTAACAGTTGTACTGGCAACTTCCTTTGTGTTGGTGTTACGGGAAACGGTTGCCTGCCTTCTGTCTGCGGCCCCCACACTGCTTCTTCCTGCTTGTTGGGGTGCTCTGCCTCTCTCCCCCTGTGTGCTGCTGTCCTCGCTCTGCATGTCCTCCTGCCAGGTTGGGTCAGTTACTTTATCATCCACCACCATGTCTTCCACTTCCGCACCCTAGTCCTCCTCCTGACTTTCTGGCAATTGTGTCTCATCATCGTCCACCTCTTGTGACAATTTCCCACTGTCGCCTTCGTGTGACCATGGCTGCTCAAATATTTGGGCATCGCTACATGCGATCTCCTCTACCCCGCTTCAAGTGGACTGGGCGAGAGGCCCGAATCTATAAATGGAAAAGTGAAAAGCTCTTCAGAGTGTCCAAGTGTGGGATCAGTTGTCTCCGGGTACTCGGCATGGTGGGAAGAAGGAGGATCAGGGTGAGGAATATGCAGTCCAGACTCACGGCTGAGACTTGACCGTGTGGAAGACAAGGTGGTGGTGGTGGCTAAGTGACTGGAAGCATTATCCGCTATCCAACCAACAACCTTTTGACACTGCTGTAGGGTCAATAGTGGTGTGCTGCGGTCCCCTAGGAATTGGGACAGGAAGGTCGGGCGAGAAGATGTGGGTGTTTGTTGTGGCACAATTTCAGCTTGCCCACGGCCTCGGCCTCTGCATGCACCATCACCATCACGTCTAGTTCCCTTGCCACGCGCCTTGCCCATTTTAAATGGAGGACAATATCTTCAACGCTCACTACAAATGGTTGAATTTAGAGTGAAGTTATATGTAATCCGTGTGATGGAGAAACCACAGTTTTAAATACCTGGCCTGTAGGTAACTATTTTGAACCGATGTTGAAAACTTTGCTGACACACTGAAAAAAATTTAGAATGGAGGCCAGAAATGGTAGAATTTTCAGAAAACGTATATGTGATTCGTGTGATGGACAAACCACAGTTTTAAATACATGGCCTGTAGGTAACTATTTTGAACAGAAAACCGGTGCCAAAAACTTTGCTGACACATTGAAAAAAAATTTGAATGGAGGCCAGAAATGGCAGAATTTTCAGAAAACGTATATGTGATCCGTGTGACTGACAAACCATAGTTTCAAATACCTGGTCTGTAGGTAACTATTTTGAACAGCAAACCGGTGCCAAAAACTTTGCTAGCACACTGAAAAAAAATTTGAATGGAGGCCAAAAATGGCAGTATTTTCAGCGCAATTGTATGTGATCCATGTGACTGACAAACGACAGTTTTAAATAGCTGGATTTCTAGCGCTGTAATATGGAAAGGACCTGGCTGTATTCTGCAGTGCCAACAAGCAAATGGCGCAGAAAAACTGTGTTTTCTGGATTGCTTGTTAAGCAAATAATGAGGATTAAGATCCCCAAAAAAATATTCCTGGCCCCTGAGACCTGGGTCTTTCTCTAGAAATATCTAACAGCAGCAGAATGCAGAAATGGCCTCTTATGCTATATGCACTGCAGTCTGCTATATACACTGCCTGCCTGTCTATATACACTGCCTGCCTGATATCTCTGCAGATGGATTAGTCCTCAGAAGGACTGTTTGTTGAGATGAATATGTGTAATGTACTTGTTTTCTCCCTACACTACCTAATAGACAACCAAATCTCCCCCTAGCTCAGCAGCACCTCTCCCTACACTGCCTGACTGCAGAATAGACTGACGAGCACAGCGGCACCAGGTCTGATATAGACCAGGTCTAAAGAGCGCCAAACATGCAGGGAGGGGACCTGAGCATCCGCCCGAGCATCTCGCAAGTACTCGGCGAGCTCCGAGCATCTCGAGTACTGAGATGCTCGCTCATCAATATTCCTGACCCAAACTTCATCTCCCTAGGATCACTCACTACTTCTAACACTTTTCCTTGTCTCCACTATGGATCATGCTATCTATTTCCTCAGTCTCCGCTCACTGTAGGGATACCCAATTCATGCAGCTCTGCTGACTAATCAGACCAAAGGTCTGTTCTAGCTGCAGGCTAAGCCCTATCTGTCTTCCTGATAGGAAACTCACTCTGCCTCTTCACTTTAGCCCTTTCCACTCTTGACTAGTCCCAACCATTAACTCTACCTTTCCCTATCAATTATCTGTGTCTGGGCAGAACACAGCTCTACTGCTAATAACACATATCACTAAAAACATTGCACATCCAAATACATTGCAACAATACACGTGTCTTCAAGGGGGAACGTGGGCAACACCTCCATCAGCTTATAGCTCTTCCAGATAGCAGCTATTCTATGTAAGAAATCCAGTGGACCCCATTTTAAGTCCAGATCCCTGTACAAGGGGGTAAAGGATGAAAAACAGTGCTCCTCTGGAATCTGCCAAATTTGCACCAAGTCTGTCCGAGGTAGCCCTTTTCAGCCTCTGACAGATGTGACAGCATCTATGTTATCATGGATGTAATGACTCATTGGTATGCCAGGCAATGTGTCATATTATATACAACCAATTCGTAAAACTTGAAACAATGATTTTGTATATAGCCAATAAAGGAAAAATAGTAAGATCTTGTTGGAGAGATCAATGTTAAATATGAAGACATAAATGAGTTAAATCCTTATCTACTAGACGGGGAACATTCATTGTGTTCACCCCTTTGAATTGGATTTGATCTCTTTATCATCATTCAGATACACTTCAAAGATATATCAGATAAATGCCTGGGGGGGTAATTCATTAGACGGAGTTAGGCGTGATCTAAGCTGCATTGCATGTCTCTTCACAGCAGTGCTCCAAACATATCTATTGCTGCTAGTGAAAGACTTTCCCAGTTCATTTATGTTACTCTGCTCCAAAATGGTGACATAGGTGCAAAGTTCTTCAGGCAGTATTATGACCCATCCTTGATCTTAGGTTGAAAATACTTGTTATTGGGTAGTAAAAGGTTGGAGGCGATTTACAGCCCATGGTACCGCTATAGGAGGTGTTCTCCTGTCATCTGATTTCCAATGATACATACTGTGAGAGGTCAAATAATATTGCATTTCCCGGTGTAGACCAATGGATATTGGCATAGACAGCTTACTAATGATAGCCAGCTATTCGCACACAGCTACATACACCACCTGTGATCCTGGGCTTTGTTTCACACCAGTGGAGGTTAACCTTGGATATTATGGAGACTTTGACTTCATAAAGCACCATCGTAGGCATGCACACTTTTATGACTTTTATGACAGTGTATTTATTTTACTTATTTATATATTTTTTATTTTATAACAGCTGTATTTATATGTTCTATAGCTAAATATAACATTGGTCATAGAAAAAAAACATGTTTCATGAATATTTTACAAGTTTTGTTCATGTTTTGGGCAAAAAGTCGGAGGGAGCACAGACTAAAAATACAGGCATATACAAAGCCCATATACAGTCATGGCCAAAAGTGTTGGCACTCTTGAAATTGTTTCAGAAAATGAATTATTTCTCCCAGAAAATTATTGCAATTACACATGTATTGTTATACAAATGTTTATTTCCTTTGTGTGTATTTTAACAACACAAAAAAACAGAGAAAAAAAAGGCAAATTGGACATTATTTCACACAAAACCCCAAAAATTGCCAGGACAAAATTTTTGCCACCCTCAGCTTAATATTTGGTTGCACACCCTTTGAAAAAAATAACTGCAATCAATCGCTTCCTATAACCTTCAACAAGCTTCTTATACCTCGCAACTGCAATTTTGGAATTCTTCTTCTGCTCCAGGTTTCTCATATTCGAAGGCGCCTTCTCCCAACAGCAATTTTAAGATCTCTCTACAGGTGTTCAATGGGATTTAGAGCCGGACTTGCTGACCACTTCAGAACCCTCCAGCGCTTTGTTTCCATCCATTTCTGGGGGCTTCTTGAAGTATATTTGTGGTCATTGTCCTGCTGGAAGATCCATGACTTAGGACGCAAACCCAGCTTTCTGTCACTGGACACTATATTGCATCCCAAAATCCATTGGTAACCTTCAGATTTCATGATGCCTTGCACACATTCAAGGTACCCAGTGCCAGAGGAAGCAAAACAACCACAAAATATCTTTGAACCTTCTCCATATTTTACTGTAGGTACTGTGTTCTTTTCTTTGTAAGCCTCATTCTGTTTTCGGTAAACAGTAGAATGATGTGCTTTTCCAACAAGCTCTATCTTGGTCTCATCTGTCCACAAGATACTTTCCCAGAAGGATTTTAGCTTACTCAAGTACATTTTGGAAACTGCAGTCTAGCTTTTTTATGTCTTTTGTGTCAGCAGTGGGGTCCTCCTGGGTCTCCTGCCATAGTGTTTAATTTAATTAAAATGTCGACGGATAGTTTTTGCTGACATCCTGAACATGCAGGACAGCTTGATTTTCTTTGGAACTTGATTAGAGCTGCTTATCCATCATCCGGCCTATCCTGCGTTGCAACCTTGCATCAATTTTTCTCTGCCGTCCATGTCCAGGGAGATTAACTACAGTATCATGGGTTGTAAACTTCTTGATTATGTTGCGCTGCACACTGTGGACAAAGATCTCTGGAGATTGACTTGTAAACTTGAGATTGTTAATATTTTTCAACTATTTTGGTTCTCAAGTCCTCAGACTGTTCTCTTCTCCCCTTTCTGTTCTCCATGCTTAGTGTGGCACACACAGGCACATAATACAAAGATTGAGTCAACTTCTCCCCTTTTTATCTGGCTTCAGGCTTGATTTTCATATTGCCCACACCTGTAAGTTGCGACAGGTGATTCTGAACGTGCATCATACACCTGAAACAAAGTTGTTTACCCACAATTTTGGAAAGATGGCAACAATTTTGTCAGGTCCATTTTTGAGATTTTGTGTGAAATTATGTCCAATTTGCCCTTTTTCTCAGTTTTTTTGGTGTTGTTCTCATACACATAAAGGAAATAATAATGTGTATAACATAACATGTGTAATTCCAATAATTTTCTGGGAGAAATACTTACATTTCTGGAACAATTTCAAGGGTGCCAACACTTTTGGCCATAAATGTACACTACCGTTCAAAAGTTTGGGGTCACCCAGACAATTTTGTATTTTCCACGAAAACTCACACTTTTATTTATCAAATGAGTTGCAAAATGATTAGAAAATATAGTCCAGACATTGACAAGGTTAGAAATAATGATTTTTTTTAGAAAGAATAATTTTCTCCTTCAAACTTTGCTTTCGTCAAAGAATACTCCCTTTGCAGCAATTACAGCATTGCAGACCTTTGGCATTCTAGCTGTTAATTTGCTGAGGTAATCTTGAGAAATTTCCCCCCATGCTTCCTGAAGCCCCTCCCACAAGTTGGATTGGCTTGATGGGCACTTTTTGCGCACCATACGGTCAAGCTGCTCCCACAACAGCTCAATGGGGTTGAGATATTGTGACCGCACTGGCCACTCCATTACAGATAGAATACCTGCTGCCTGCTTCTTCCCTAGATAGTTCATGCATAATTTGGAGGTGTTCTCTGGGTTATTGTCCTGTTGTAGGATGAAATTGGCTCCAATCAAGCACTGTCCACAGGGTATGGCATGGCGTTGCAAAATGGAGTGATAGCCTTCCTTATTTAAAATCCCATTTGCCTTGTACAAATCTCCCTCTTTATCAGCACCAAGGCAACCCCAGACCATCACATTACCTCCACCATGCTTGACAGATGGTGTCAGGCACTCTTCCAGCATCTTTTCAGTTGTTCTGCATCTCACAAATGTTCTTTTGTGTGATCCAAACACCTCAAACTTTGATTCGTTTGTCAATAAAACTTTTTTCCAATCTTCCTCTGTCCATTGTCTGTGTTGTTTTGCCCATATTAATCTTTTCCTTTTATTAGCCAGTCTCATATATGGCTTTTTCTTTGCCACTTTGCCCTGTAGGCCAGCATCCTGGAGTCGCCTCTTCACTGTAGACGTTGACACTGGCGTTTTGCGGGTACTATTTAATGAAGCTGCCAGTTGAGCAGCTGTGAGGTGTCGATTTCTCCAACTAGAGACTCTAATGTGTTACGTTCACGCCCGGACTGTTTGGCATGAGCGTGGTTAGAGGTCACACTGGACCACAAACTGAGGAGTGCCCGGAGGGGCGAGACTAGGGACCTCGCCAAATCTGACCACGGATGCATGGCGGCTTAATCGACTCCGTGGTCCGAGGAGGGACGTGGGAGGTGGCCCAGGTGCTACTTCAGGTCAGACCCCGGTCACACAGCTGTTGACCCACACCGGGGAATGCAGGAACGGGCAGGTTTGGCTGGTATGCAGACAGGCGGGTACTGGCAGGCACAGCTGGTATGCAGACAGGTGGGTATTGGCAGGCACGGCTGGTATGCAGACAGGTGGGTACTGGCAAGCAAGGACGGTATGCAGACAAGTGGGTACTGGCAGGTAGGTAAACAGGCTGGATAGGGGTCAGTACAGACTGGGATACAGAAGCAAAGCCGCAGGTGCGGAGGGCAAGTGAAGCAGGGCAGAGCCGCAGGTGCAGAGGGGAAGCGGAGCAGGACAGAGCAGAGTAGAGCCGCAGGTGCGGAGGGGAAGCGGAGCAGGGCAGAGCAGAGCCGCAAGTGAGGAGGGGAAGCGGAGCAGGGCAGAGCAGAGGAAAGCAGAGCAAAGCCGGAGGTGCAGAGGGGAAGCAGAGCAGGGCAGAGCAGAGGCGCAGGGGAAGTGGAGCAGGGCAGAGTAGAGCAGAGATGCAGGTGCGGAGGGGAAGCAGAGCAGAGCAGTGCCGCAGGAGCAGACAGACAGGACAGGGCTTTGTTCACATGGAACAGACAGGGAAACACAGGAAGATAGCTAGAACACAGGATGTAGATACGGAGGCAGGGAAACGGGACAAGCAGAACCAGATACACACAAGGTACTTGCTATGAAGTAGCGAGTGGACACAAAACTCACAAACATAAGTACAGGGGCAACGAGTAGGAGTTAGGTACTGGTTCAGACACTGCAGGAAAAGGGAAGGATCAGACATAGAGACAAACAGGTAATGGGCTGGGACACAGTTCAGACAGGAACTGACACAGGAACGAGATACAGGAACGAGCCTAGGCATTCAGCCCCAGGGTGGCGGAAATAGACTAGAAGTCACAGATACAGGTAACGGGCCTCGGTACTCAGCCCCCAGGGTGGCAGAAACAGGCAAGATTCAGGACAGGACCTGGTAACTCACAGTTGCACAGAACATACTGTAAGAAAGTGTTCCTCAGGCACCTCAGGCAGACTCACAGCAATATGCTGGGGACGCATTAGGACTGCGCACACTGTAACTTTAAGAATCAGGAAGTTCTAGCGCCGCCGCCCTAAGCCAGCAGACAAGAGACATGCACACAGCAAGTAGAGGAGCATAGTGCACAGCCTGGACTGGTAGGTAAGTTGGTGGTCTTGCATGGTGGGAGATGGTAAGCCATGCCAGGACGCGATGTTACATAATGTACTTGTATTGTTACTCAGTTGTGCAGCGGGGCCTCCCACTTCTCTTTCTACTCTGGCTAGAGCCTGTTTGTGCTTTCCTCTGAAGGGAGTAGTACACACTATTGTAGGAAATCTTCAGTTTCTTGGCACGTTCTCACATGGAATAGCCTTCATTTCTAAGAACAAGAATAGACTGTCGAGTTTCACATGAAAGTTCTCTTTTTCTGGCCATTTTGAGAGTTTCATAGAACAAGCAAATGTAATGCTCCAGATTCTCAACTAGCTCAAAGGAAGGTCAATTTTATAGCTTCTCAAATCAGCCAAACCATTTTCAGCTGGGCTAGCAAACTCGTGCATCGGTTTTCTATGGTTTTCTAAACATCCATTAGCCTTCTTACACAGTTAGCAAACACAATGTACTGTTAAAACACTGGAATCGTAGTTGTTGGAAATGGGCCTCTATACACCTATGTAGATATTGCAATAAAAACAAGACGTTTGCAGCTAGAAGTCATTTACCAGTTAGTTATGTGTAGGATTTACAGCAACACTGCTCAATACTGAAGTATAATGACCTCTAGACTGTTTCTTCATTTGTGTGTGAAAGACACCGGAGAGTAGGATCTTCTTTGTTCTCTGTGCACTGTATATGGGATGCTTCATATCCGCTTGTCTCCACTCACTTAGGAAAAAAATGCCAACTAGATTTGGAGCCTACAAGGGAATAAAACCCTGAACAATTCTGACTACAAGTCATATTTTTGTCAGTAAAACTGTTTATTCTTCTTATACACCAATGACTAGTGATTCTAAAAAGGCATCTAAAAGGATAGTGATAATTTAAGCATACACTAGCAATAATTCTTTATGTTTTTTCTATAGAAGGTTTTTTTGGCTGTCTGAGGTTACCACTAGTGTTGATTGAGCACTAAAATGCTCGGGTGCTCGAAACTCGGGCCGAGCTCGCCGTGATACTCGGGTGCTTGACCCGAGCAACGAGCCCAATGTTAGTCTATGGGAGACCCAAGCATTTTTGGTGCGCCACCCCCGGCACTCTTTTAAAAGCTTAACAAGTGCCCAAAAGAAAGTGACAGTGCTCAAATGACATGGGGACAGCATGGGGATTGCCCCAGGAAGCATTTCTGATGCCCAGGTCACTGCTGTCAACAACGTGGTCAGAGGTATTAAGCCACTTTTACGGGCTCACGATAAAACGTTCAAAAACGAAACTGAAACTGCTTTCCTGTGAAATATGTTAAGGAACTTCCTTTCCAGGGTAAAGACTTGTGTATAAGGTAAAATAAATAACCCCCCCAAAAAAATAATTCTTCCACACCTTGGGCTATGTTCACAAGTAGCATTTTTTATGCGTTTTTGCACTTTTGTATTGCTTTCAACCGTGACAAATGCATTCACCGGGCAATGTCATTTTAACATTTTACAACCTTATCTGGCCATGTACTGTGTGACACATGCATACAGTGCTGAAAAGACATGGGAACAGCATGGGAAAGACCCCTGGAAGCATCTCTGACACCCAGGTCACTGCCTAAAAGTGTGCCCATCAGAAGTCATCCTTGCCGCAACAGAAGATGCAGACTTGGAACTATCCCCGTGCAAGTTCTTGTCCCAGGGCACTGTTCAATTGTACCTCCCCCATTCCTTGCAATGCAAGAGCAAGTATGCAGCCTGCCACCCACTCACCCCCAGGCTGCAATACCTTACTGCTTGCTTGCTTGCACTTGAAATTGGGCCTTTTAGGCATGTGGAGGCGGAATCTGGCCACCACGTCATGGCTGCGTTGGCAGCCTGGAATCCATACTCAGTCCCCAGCCGCCCGGCGGCCGGGTGTCCACACTCAGTCCCCAGCAGCCCTATTTCTCCTGTCAACTTCCCCCCACACACTTTTCTTAGCCCGACCTGCTTTAGGGCAGCATTGGACGACACCACCAGAGAACCAGACTCCTCTGGTGGGCCCTGGCTTCTCCATCAGGGGAGTTGAGAGTGCCAAGGTGAGGAGCATGATGATGATGATAGAAGTTAGCATCTGTTTTGTTTTCTTTTAATGCAAGCATAAGTGTGCAGCCTGCCACCCACCCACCCCCAGGCTGCAATGCCATACTGCTAGCTTGTACTTGAAATGGGGCCTTTTAGTTTGGAGGAGGCCGAAGCTGGCGACTACCTCATGGCTGCTTCGGCAGCGAGGTATCCATACTCAGTCCCCAGCCACCCCTATTTGTCCCGGTGTGCCTTATACATAAGATTAAGCACGTATACCAAAACATTACCTGTGCCCTCCCCAGTGCATTTAGTGGGAAGGACAGCCTATTCCGCTGTATTGCGTGCATGCCAAACCCCTGTTCATGGTACATGCGAAGAAGCCTCCCACCCTGCACCTGTCGTTGCAGACTTGCAACTATCCCCGTTCAAGTCCTTGTCCCAGGGCAGTGTTCAATTGTACCTCTCCCATTCCTTGCAATGCAAGCGCAAGTATGCAGCCTGCCACCCACCCACCCCCAGGCTGCAATACCATACTGCTTGCTTGCACTTGAAATTGGACCTTTTAGGCATGTGGAGGCAGAATATGGCCACCACGTCATGGCTGTGTTGGCGGCCTGGAATCCATACTCAGTCCCCAGCCGCCCAGCGGCCGGGTGTCCACACTCGGTCCCCAGCCGCCAGGGGGGCGGCCGGGTGTCCATACTCGGTCCCCAGCTGCCCCGCGGCCGGGTGTCCACACACGATCCCCAGCCGCCTGGGGGCAGCCGGGTGTCTATAAACGGTCCCCAGCTGCCCCTATTTCTCCTGTCAACTTCCCCCCACACACTTTTCTTAGCCCGGCCTGCTTTAGGGCGGCATTGGACGAGACCACCAGAGACCCAGACTCCTCTGGTGGGCCCTGGCTTCTCCATCAGGGGAGTTGAGAGTGCCAAGGTGAGGACCATGATGATGATGATACAAGTTAGCATCTGCTTTGTTTTCTTGGAATGCAAGCGCATGTATGTAGTAGCGACTAGGCCTGAGGTGGTCAGTGTTTTGGCGCATATCCTACCTCCTCCGAGGATTGCTGGATGTTTTCCTGCTACTATCCCAGTTCTATGACTCCCGTTAAAACAAAGCTTCAGGTGATAAATGATGGATGAGGTAGTGGCAAAGGAGAAAGACCAGAAGGAACAAGGACCATTCACATCAATATCAGGCCAGTCAACCACATATGTCTTGTAGGATATGTTTCTGTAAAAAAAGGAGCGGTTCAGCTACACAGTTATAGGGCATACAGTGAGTGCAATGCCTACCAAAAATTTTGAGGCACTCCAATGCCCGTTGGAAATGACATGGAGGTCAGAGGACCTTAACTAAACCGTTTTTTCCATTTATACCAACTGGGTCTCCTGTACACTGTTAGCCTAAGCAGTGAATGGAAGGCTTTCCAAAAATTATGAGGAACTTGCAATGCCCCTTACAAGAGCCATGCAGTACAGCATATTACAAACATAAGTCCCATTATTGGGGAGTGGGTCTCCCATAGTATTTGCTTATGCCTTCCAAGCAAAAGCTTCCAAAAATTAGGACGGAGGAACTTTCAATAATGGCAACACGGACCACGTTCACCCTGGTGGTATAGTGGTGGTGGAGGCTGAGGATAAGGAGAAGAACATAAAACAGCCAAAATGAGGAAGCGTATACCCATGTGTGGGTGTGAAGCGGTGCATGGGAATACACCTCACGAAAAAACACAGTGGATTTGACTTTATGTTACTCTGCTGTCATTTGGTGGTGATGAACAGTCTGGTCCAATCCAGCCCTTGTTCATTTTGATAAGGGTCAGCTTGTCAACATTGTCAGTTGACAGGCGAGTGCGCTTATCAGTTATAATTCCCCCAGCGGCACTAAAAACACGCTCCGATAACACGCTAGCGGCAGGGCAGGCCAGGACCTCCAAAGCGTACAGAGCGAGTTCATTCCAAGTGTCCAGCTTGGATACCCAATAATTAAAAGGCACAGAGGAATCACGGAGGACGCTGGTACGGTCGGCAAGGTACTCCCTCACCATCTTTTGAAACTTTCCACTCCTTGTGAGAGTACCCCGCGCCTCAGGGTCTGTCCGAAGGGAGGGTCTGAGAAATCTGTCCCAGAACGTTGACAGTGTTCCCCTGCCTCTGCTGGATTGGAGTTGCCTCTCTCTCGCTTGTATGCTTTGGTTGGTCAACGAACTGTGACCTCTGCCGCTAGCGTGTTCAGATGGGAATTTTTTTAACAGTTCTGCAGCAAGGGCCTTCTGGTACTGGCCCATTTTTGTAGACCTCTCCACCTCAGGAATAAGAGAGTGAAAGTTCTCCTTGTAGCGGGGGTCTACAAGTGTCACCAGCCAGTAATGACTGTCACCCAACATTTTGACAACGCGAGGGTCACGGTTAAGGCAGCGTAACATAAAGTCAGCCATGCGTGCTAGACTGGTAACGGGCAAGATTTCCGTGTCCTCACCAAGATGACGACTGACCATGCTCTCCTCCTCCTCCTCCTCCCCCCTGTCCTCAGGCCACCCACGCTGAACCGACGGTATGACACTTGTACAGGTACTACCATCTACAGCGCATGATAACAGCTCCTGTTCTTCCTCCTCCTCCTCCTCCTCTCCCTCATTGTCCCCCAATGCACGTTGGGATGAGATGAGGCTGGGCTGTGTGTAATCGCCCACTACGGCTTCTTGATCCATCTCATCATACTCTGGCTGCAATGCCTCCTCTTTAATTCTCTGCAGAGAGCGTTGCAAAAGACAGACAAGTGGGATGCTGACACTAATGATAGTGTCATCGCCACTCACCATCTTGGTGGCCTCCTCAAAGTTTGTCAGGATGGTACATATGTCAGACATCCAGGTCCACTCATGAGGTCTTATGTGTGGAGTCTGACCTGAATATTGACGGCCTTGTTGCAGCTGGTACTCCACAACTGCTCTCTTCTGCTCAAAAATCCTTTGCAACATGTGGAGGGTAGAGTTCCAACGTGTGGGGACATCACACACCAGTCTGTGTGCCGGAAGCTGCAACCGCTGCTGCAACACAGCAAGGGCGGCGGAAGCTGTAGCCGACTTGCGAAAATGAGCTGACAGGCGGCGTACTTTCATGAGCAAATCTGGCAACTCCGGGTACGATTTAAGAAACCGCTGAACCACGATGTTAAGCACATGAGCCAGGCATGGTACGTGTTAGAACCTTGCTCTTAGGTTTTTTTTTCCTTTGCTGGTCACATGACCTTGTTGGCCTATTTTATCCTGCTCCACCCTTCTGGCTTTGCTGGACTTCATTGTATAACTACTTTCTAGCTAGCCTGTGCTCTGTATCTAACTCTGTTAGTTTGCTTGGTCTACGGACCTCTGTGTTCTATATATATTGTTTGTTCGTCTGTCTGCTACTATTTCTGTTAGGAGGTGTCCCATATTCCTCCCAGTCCTTAGTACTTGTAGGGATTCCTTCCCCACATCTATAGGTCTCCGTACAGACTAGCTTAGGACTTTAGCAGGTCTGATCGCAGGATCAGGTTCCCTGTTACATCGTAGGGATTCAGCTGAGTTCTATCGTAGGGACAGATCTCCTCTCTTTCCTTAGCTCTGGTAGCAGAACATAACAGTAAGTCCAGCCCGCAAATTCTCTAAGGAAAGATTTTTCTGTTCCATCATGGTGTCGGTTCAGGATTTGGCTAAACACCTGCAGGGACTCTCTCTGGAAGTGGCCGAGCTCCGTCAGCACGTGAGTAACTGTCCTGGAGCACATTTCTTGGAGCCTAAGGTATGTTTGCCGGATTTATTTTTTGGTGAACACCGAGAATTTTTTTCATTTAAAAATGCTTGCTTATTGTATTTTCGTTTGAGACCCAAGTCCTCTGGGGATGAATCCCAGCGCATAGGGTTCATAATGTCACTTTTGCGCAAAGAGCCTCAGGAGTGGGCCTTTTCTTTGCAACCTAGTGATACATGCTTCAGATCAGTGGATAGTTTTTTTTCTGCTTTGGAACTATTATATGATGATCCTGACCGTGTCGCATCAGCTGAGACTGAGTTGAGATGTTTGAAACAGGGATCAGGTAATGTGGAAAAATATTGTACTCATTTCCGTCGTTGGTCTACTCAAACAGGGTGGAACGATTCTGCTCTGAAAAGTCTATTTCTTGCTGGGCTCAATGAAAGGGTTAAAGACCTGCTAATTGCTTATCCTACACCTGAAGATTTGCAACAGGCTATGCAATTAGCTATACGGGTGGATAGGAGACTGCGTGCAAGGGTTAATGAGAGCAAATCCTCTGCTATGTCAGTTTCTGGTTATGAGAATGTGTGTACTAACAGTGGTGAACCGATGGAGATTGGATCGGTGGCACCTCGCTCTCAAGAAAAAGATCGTAGATTTTCTGAAGGCTTGTGTTTCTATTGCGGAAAATCTGGTCATTTGATTAAAGGCTGTGAGCTTCGTATGAAGAAAGAAAAAAAAATGGTCAGTCATGCCCGTATTGCCTGTTTAAATTCCAAGGGTGTATTTTTAGCTGCTTCCACGATTGCTCAGGAAAAATTAATGGAATTTCGGGTGTTTGTTGATTGTGGGTCTACTCTGAATGTTATTGATGGGGGATTCTTGGAAAGACTCAATTTAAAACCCGAACCTTTATCATCCCCCATTGCTGTGGTTTCTGTGGATGGTTCCCCTTTGAAGAATATTACTCTCAAGGTCTGTGAATTTCCTCTCACTATTAATGGTGGTCACCATGAGAAATTGGATTTGGTAGTTTTGAATAACTTGCCTTCTCCAGTAATATTGGGATTGCCCTGGTTAAAATTTCACAATCCTGTACTGGATTGGTCTACCAGTGAAATTAAATCCTGGAGCCATAAATGTTATGACAAGTGTTGTAACGGGCGTATTGCAGCTTTGGATAGGGGAGAATTGCCTGTTCCTATTCAGGATTTTTGGAGAGTTTTTTCAGAGAAGGAATCGCAGGTTTTGCCTCCCCATAGAGACTATGATTGTTCTATTGAATTTGTCCCTGGAGCGACTCTTCCTAAAAGTCGTTTATTTAACCTTACTATTCCTGAGAGGAAGGCTTTGGAGGAATACATACAGACAAGTTTGGCCGCCGGTCACATTAGGCCCTCTAAGTCTCCTGTGGCGGTTGGATTTTTTTTTGTAAAAAAAAAGGACGGCGGTTTACGTCCTTGTCTGGATTTTCGTGAGATTAACAAAATTACTGTACGCAATCCTTACCCACTGCCATTGATTCCTGATCTGTTTAACCAGTTAATGGGGGCCAAGTGGTTCTCTAAAATTGACCTTAAGGGGGCATACAATCTGTTGCGCATGAAGGAGGGTGACGAATGGAAGACTGCTTTTAACACTCCTGTGGGTCATTTTGAGAATCTCGTTATGCCTTTTGGTCTTACTAATGCTCCTGCATTTTTTCAGAATCTTATTAATGACATCCTTAGACCTTTGATCGGCAAAAATGTGGCTGTGTATTTGGATGACATTTTGATTTATTCGCCGGATCTGGAGTCTCATTGGCGGAGCGTACGTGAGGTATTACAGTTATTAATGGACAATTCGCTTTTTGCTAAGCTGGAGAAATGTGAGTTCGCTGTACAGAGAATTAGTTTTTTGGGTTACATTATCTCCAGCGAAGTTTTTGAGATGGACCCGGTTAAAGTTCAAGCTGTACAGGAATGGCCTAGGCCTATTGGTTTGAAATCGATACAGAGGTTTTTAGGTTTCGCCAATTATTACAGAAAATTCATAAAAAATTTTTCTAGTATTGTCAAACCTCTGACCGATCTCACCAGGAAAGGTGCTGATGCGGTTCAGTGGTCTTCTGAGGCCATTGAAGCTTTTGTGTATCTCAAGGAGAGGTTCATCTCTGCTCCCATCCTTATGCAGCCTGATGTGACTAAGCCGTTTTTGGTTGAGGTTGATGCTTCCTCTGTGGGGGTTGGCGCAGTATTGTCTCAGGATAACGGGGATGGATTACATCCCTGTGCCTTTTTTTCAAAAAAATTTTCGGAGACTGAACTGAATTACGATATTGGTAATCGGGAATTATTGGCTATTAAACTCGCATTTGAACACTGGCACCACTTCTTGGAAGGTGCGGAATTTCCCGTTCAGGTTCTTACGGATCATAAAAATCTGATATATCTTGATGCTGCCAAGCGCCTGAATGCCCGTCAGGCTAGGTGGGCACTGTTTTTCTCGCGGTTTAATTTCTCCGTTACTTACATCCCTGGTACTAAGAATGTTAAGGCGGATGCCTTGTCTCGCAGTTTTTCTCCCATAGTCGGTGCTGAGAAAGAGGAGAACATTTTACAAGAAGGTGTTGTGATAGCTGCTTTGGACTCCGTTTTGGAAGATGAGATTCTTAAAGCACAGGAGAATGCCCCATCTAACACTCCGCATGGGAGGTTGTTTGTGCCTGGGACCTTTAGGAGAGATTTGTTTGTTGAGTGTCACGAATCTCGGTTGGCAGGTCATCCCGGAATCTCTGAGACCAAGAGACTGGTGGGTCGCAGATTTTGGTGGCCTGGATGGCAGAAGGAAGTCATTAAGTGGGTGCGTCAATGTACTATATGTGCTAGATCTAAGTCCTCACATACTCCTGCTGCGGGGTTGCTTTGTCCTTTGGAGGTTCCCAGTGCTCCTTGGACACATTTGGCTATGGACTTTATAACTGACCTTCCCCCCTCTGAGGGTTTTACTGTCATCTGGGTGGTCGTGGACTGTTTTAGCAAGATGTGTCACTTGGTTCCCTTTGTCAAACTGCCCTGCGCTAAAACTCTCGCTAAGGCCTTTGTCAAGGAAATTGTCAGACTTCATGGCGTTCCTACTGACATTGTTTCTGATAGGGGTCCTCAGTTCGTGGCTCGTTTTTGGCGTGCCTTTTGTGACAGGTTGGGAGTTCATTTGTCGTTCTCGTCCGGATATCATCCTGAATCTAATGGCCAGACAGAAAGGAAAAACCAGGATGTTGAGCAGTTCTTGCGTTGTTTTGTGGCAGACAATCAAGAGGGGTGGTCTGAGTTTCTGCCACTTGCTGAATTTGCTCTGAACAATCATACATCTTCTTCTGCTGGTTGTTCACCTTTTTTTTGTTGTTCTGGGAGACATCCGTCGTTTGGGTCGTTCTCCAAGTTGGGATCTGCCGTGTCTGAGGAGGAGAATTTTTCCGGTGATTTGGAGAAAGTTTGGACGGATGTGCGTGGTAATCTTCAGGAGGCCAACAGAAAATCTAAAGACTACTTTGATAGGAAACGACAGGAGGTTTTGTTCGCTGTTGGTGACATGGTTTGGTTGTCCTCTAGGAATCTGCGGTTGAGGATTCCTTCTAAGAAATTGGGTCCCAAGTTTGTAGGGCCCTTTAAGGT
The DNA here is from genome assembly GCF_046119375.1 of Phyllobates terribilis. NCBI lineage: Eukaryota > Metazoa > Chordata > Amphibia > Anura > Dendrobatidae > Phyllobates > Phyllobates terribilis. The sequence goes on along the minus strand of NW_027362763.1, from coordinate 729,914,391 downwards.
GCTTCAGGTTGTCAACCAATCTGCTGTTAGGTTGGAGGTTCCTACCTCCTGGAGAATTAATCCGGTATTTCATGTCTCTCTGTTGAAAAAAGCTGTTGTATCGGATTGTGACGCCTCTGCCTCTGTTCCTCCGGTGGTGGAGGACGGGGAATATGAAATTTCTCGCATCCTTAACTCTAGACGGTATAGAGGTAGTTTGCAGTATCTTGTGGCCTGGAAAGGTTTCGGACCCGAGGATAACTCTTGGGTGAGGTCGGATGATGTTTCCGCGTCCAGACTTATCAGAGCGTTTCACAGGAGATTTCCTGATAAGCCTGGTCCTAGGGGATCCGGAGGATCCTCTTAGAAGGGGAGGTACTGTTAGAACCTTGCTCTTAGGTTTTTTTTCCTTTGCTGGTCACATGACCTTGTTGGCCTATTTTATCCTGCTCCGCCCTTCTGGCTTTGCTGGACTTCATTGTATAACTACTTTCTAGCTAGCCTGTGCTCTGTATCTAACTCTGTTAGTTTGCTTGGTCTACGTACCTCTGTGTTCTATATATATTGTTTGTTCGTCTGTCTGCTACTATTTCTGTTAGGAGGTGTCCCATATTCCTCCCAGTCCTTAGTACTTGTAGGGATTCCTTCCCCACATCTATAGATCTCCGTACAGACTAGCTTAGGACTTTAGCAGGTCTGATCGCAGGATCAGGTTCCCTGTTACATCGTAGGGATTCAGCTGAGTTCTATCGTAGGGACAGATCTCCTCTCTTTCCTTAGCTCTGGTAGCAGAACATAACAGTACGTGTGTGATCTCGCCTCGCTTCAGAGCCGCCACCAGGTTACGGCCATTGTCACACACAACCATGCCTGGATGTAGGTTCAGCGGTCTCAGCCACAGATCTGCCTGCTCTTTCACAGCTGTCCACAACTCACAAGCAGTGTGAGGTTTATCACCTAAGCTTATGAGTTTCAGCACAGCCTGTTGCCGCTTGGCGGAGGCAGTGCTGCAGTGCTTCCAGCTTGTAACTGATGTGGTGATATCTGAGATGGAGGCTGAACATGAGGAGGAGGAGGATGATGCGCAGGAGCTGTACACTGTGGGGGCAACTCTGCCTGACATAGGGCCCGAAATCCTCGGTGTGGGGAGCATGTGTTCCGTCCCATGGTCCGACTGGGATCCGGCTTCAACTATGTTTACCAGTGTGCCGTCAGGGAGATGTACCGTCCCTGGCCACATGCACTTGTCCACGTGTCCGTTGTCAGGTGGACTCTCCCGGTAACTGCGTTGTTGAGGGCACAGCAGATGTTTTGGGACACGTGCTTGTGTAGTGAGGGGATGGCACACCGGGCAAAATAGTGTCGGCTGGGGACCGAGTACCGAGGGACGGCCACCGCCATAAGGTTGCGGAAGGATTCCGCCTCCACCAGCCTAAAAGGCAGCATTTCCAACGCAAGCAGTCGTAAAATGTGCAAATTTAGGACTGTGGCCTGTGGGGCATTAGCTGCGAATTTCCGCTTTCGTTCAATGGTCTGGGATATGGACAATTGAACGCTGCGGTGGGACGTGGACGTGGACGTTGATGCTGTTTCTTGAGAAACTGCCATAACAAATGAAGACTGAGAGGAGGGGGCATCTTTACATGCAGTATGGAAAGGGGATTGCCTTGCACACACAACAGGGGTTCTATTGCACGCACAACAGCGGAAGAAGCAGTGGTGACACCCGCTGACACTGGTCGTGGACCCTGGGGTTCGCCCCACAAAGTCGGGTGCTTTGCTGCCATGTGCCTGATCATGCTGGTGGTGGTCAGGCTGGTAGTTTTGTCACCCCTGCTGATGCTGGCATGGCAGTTGGTACAAATGGCCTTTTTGGGGTTATCAGCAGAGTCTTTAAAAAAATTCCAGACTCTGGAAGACCTACCGCTTGTACTGGCAACGTCCCTCGTGTTGGTGTTACGGGGATCGGTTGCCCGCCTTATGTCTGCGGCCACCACACTGCTTCTTCCTGCCTGTTGGGGTACTCTGCCTCCCTCCCCCTGTGTGCTGCTGGCCTCACTCTGCATGTCCTCCTGCCACGTTGGGTCAGTTACTAGATCATCCACTTCCACTTGCGCACCACGATGCTCCTCCTCACTTCCTGGCAATTGTGTCTCGTCATCGTCCACCTCTTGTGACAAATTGCCAGCGTCGACTTCCTGTGGCCGTGGCTGTTCAAATATTTGGGCATCGCTATATGGGATCCCCTCTTCCACCACTTCAAGCGTAGCAGGCAAGGGGCACAAATATGGAAATGGACCAGTGAACAGCTCTTCAGAGTGTCCAAGTGTGGGATCAATTGCTGTCTGACGACACTCGGCATGGTGGGAGGAAGGAGCATCAGGGTGAGGAGGAGTATGCGGTCGAGATTCACGGCTACTAAGAGTTGACCGTGTGGAAGACAGACCGGAGGTGGTGGTGCCCAGGTAACTGGAAGTATTATCTGCTATCCAATTAATAACCTGTTCACACTGATCAGTTCGCAATACTGGAAGATGTGGCTGTTGGTTGTGGCACATTTTCACCTTGGCCACAGCCCCGTCCTCTGCACGCACCATCACCAGAACGTCCAGTTCCACGTCCCTTGCCACGCGCCTTGCCCATTGTAAAGGAAGTAAAATAGCTTACACTGGCACTATCAATGGAAAAAGTGTAATAAAAAGTAGATTAGAACCGTGGAAGAGGAAAACCACAGTTCTATTTCTCTGGCCTACACCCGACTCTTTTAAACAATCAGAACAATCAGGGAGAAACTATTACTGTTTTTCCTTACGGAAAAAATACCAAAACCTGAATAATAGAGATTTTTTACCGTGGAATGGCAAAACCACAGTTATTGTTTACTGGTGTATACCAGACTTTTTAAAATATATAGATTTGCGGCTGAACAGTGAGCGACACACTCAAACTGTTTCTTTTTAAATACCAAAGGCCCAAAACTGGATACTACACAGATTTTACCCGTTGAACTGCAAAACCACACTGGGATTTGTCAGGCGTACACCAGACTATTTTCAACAGATATATTTTTGTGTCAGAACACTCAGGAGACACTACTGGGTTTTTTTTACTGCAAAAAATGCAAAAAGCAGGATAATAGAGATTTTTTACCGTGGAACAGCAAAACCACAGTTTTAATTTACTGGTGTATACCAGACTTTTTAAAATATATAGATTTGCGGCTGGACAGTAAGCGACACACTCAAACTGTTTGTTTTTTTAGATACCAAAGGCCCAAAACTGGATACTACACAGATTTTACCCGTTGAACTGAAAAACCACACTTCTGTTTCTGTGGTCTATACCAGACTCTTTTCAACAGATATATTTGTGTCTGAAAAATCAGAGACACACTTTTTTTTTTTGGGGGGGGGGCAGCAATAGGTTAATAAGATGGGTATTTGTACAGTGTGAAGGAGGAAAAAAAAAGAGGATTTAGATGAAAAAAAAGGATTTTTACTGGCCCCCGAGACCTGCAGCTAAGTCCAGAAATTTCTGAAACAGGAGCACACAGGACTGTAATGCAGCGCTTGCTGGTATAACCCCACTGCGTCTCCTATACAGCCTGCCTGCCTGCCTGATATCTGGGATGGATATTAGTCCTGAGAGGGACTGTTTGTTTGTTCTGGCAGCCTTTACAGACCCTACACTAACTATTTTGCAGCAAAAATCTCTCCCTAGCTCAGCAGCGCTGTCCCTACACTGTCTGATCCGGAGCGTCTGTGTCCAAGATGGCGGCGCCCGGTTTTAAATACTCGAGGTGACGCTGTGCGGCCAGCCAATCACTGTAATGCCCACAAACAACATGGCTGTGGCATTACAGTGACTGGCTGGCAATCCCTGCATGTTCATTGGCTCTGTAAAGAGCGCCAAACATGCAGGGCGGAGACCCGATCTCCCGCCCGAGTAACCCGAAAATGCTCAGTGCTCGCCGAACATCCCGAGTATCGTGATGCTCGGGCGAGTACCGAGCAGTGTCGAGCATGCTCGCTCAACACTAGTTATCACAGGTTTTGACAGGTGTTTATTCATATCGTTTGAATAACCTGATGAAGATTCTGTCACCTCTAAAACTCAGTGTATAATAATTCTACAGTCTAATAGGGGACTTCACCTCTGCAAAATCAGTTTTTTAGAAAAAAAAAATTTTTGTTTCATATGCAAAAGAGGGCTCTTTTGGTGCACCTTTATCGTGGCTAAGAGCTCTGTGCACCATTCAGTCTTCAAGAATCTTAAGCATCCGCAACGAGACATGGCATCATGACCCTGCCGCGCCTCCGTCCTGCCCCAGCATCACCCATTTTGGCCAAGTGTCATAAAAATGTCACACAATTTTGGCCCAACTCCGAGTTGCGCCCAAATTTTGCTACTTTTCAAAGCAATTTACACCCGAATTCTGGCGAAATTGCTTTGATGTATTGAGGCCAATGTATAATTCAGTCTTGAAAGCTTTGATCGTCCTCTAATTGTGTACACAAGTTTGACCTCCCATGTATGTTTCCAGCTTTGTATCTACAAATATTTTAGTGCAAGGCTTTAGGACTGGGAGTAATTTTTAAATATTTGTGATCTCTGTGACCTGGGAGCTTATCTTCACTACAAATCTGGACACTTCTACATGACTCACCACGTTCATGTAATACATCATTAATATATATTGATTTTTTCTTGACAGTTATAACCCTTTAATAAACACCCACTGTCTTTAAAAAGAAGTGGCTTATAAACACTTATGAGCGTATTGTTCAGAACATAAGGCCCTCACAGAGTGCTTTGCAGCAGATAACAATACCACTGGTTCTATTAGACCCGGTGGTTCCGTAATCATCAAGTATATCCTATATTTTTTCTGAAGCATCTTCTGCTTGAAAAACGCAGTGGACACGCTGGTGTATAAAGCACGTTGTTTTCACTTATCCTTATAGCACCACTCCAACAGTTTTTTTTTATTTCAGTGCTGGAGTGATGCTACTAATCTAAGTTCCCTGACGCTAGTAATATACTTGACAGGCCCTGTCCAGCTCTGCCCTTATTCACATTGACGTCGAATGACACATGGTAAGGTTTTAATTAGTGATGAATGAGCACTAAAATGCTCGGGTGCTCGTTGCTCGGGTCGAACAAATCGTAATGCTCGGGTGCTCGTTGCTCGGGTCAAACAAATCGTAATGCTCGGGTGCTCGTTGCTCGGGTCGAACAAATCGTAATGCTCGGGTGCTCGACCTGAGCAATGAGCCCAATGTAAGTCTGTGGGAAACTCAAGCATTTTTCCGGCGCCCCCTCCCCCCTGGAGGTCTGGAGGGGGCCTAAAAATTTCCCTAATCGATGGGAACAGCATGGGGAAGACCCCTGGAAGCATCTCTGACTCCCAGGTTACTGCTGTGAACAATGTTGTCAGAGGTATTACGCCACTTTTACGGACTCACAATAAAACATACAAAAACTAAACCAAAATGGATTTTTCTGGAAAAAACGTTAAGGAACATTCTTTCCAGGGTAATGACTTGCATATAAGGCAAAATAAATAACCCCCCAAAAAATGCCCCTCCATACCTTGGCTTATGTTCACACGTAGCGTTTTTGATGTGTTTTTACACTTTTGCATTGCTTTCAACGGTGAAAGATACATTCACCAGTAAATGTAATTTTAACATTACCATTATCTGGCCATGTGGTATGTCAGACATGATCAGACACATTTTTATTTATTTATTTCACTCACTTATATAGCGACATTATGGGCACTGTCCCCATTGAGGCTCACAATCTAAATTCACTATCAGTATGTCTTTGGAGTGTGGGAGGAACTGGAGAGCCCAGTGGAAACCCACACAAACACGGGGAGAACATACAAACTCCTTGCAGATGTTGTCCATGGTGGGATTTGAACCCAGGACCTCAGCGCTGCAAGGCTGCAGTGCTAACCATTAAGCCACCGTGCTGCCCATGTTTCATTTCATTTTCATGAAGGAGGGACTCTGAAAGTCACAAAGCCTATTTTTATAGGGCCATCAGGTGGCCCTTGCTATTTGTTAAAGGGCCAGAAGTTGGCCCTCACTATTGTTAGAGGGCCATCAGCTGGCTATGCTTTGTTGTTCCCATTATTAAGGAATGGGTCTCCTATACTGTTATAGCGTATGCAGTAACTTCAAGGCCTGCCCAAAATTTGGAAAAACCCCAATATACTTTTGAACAGACATAGAGGGCCTGATTTAAAAAAAATATTCCAATTATTAAGGAGTGAGTCTCCAATAGTGGTAATGCCCATGCGGTGACTGCAAGGGCTGTCAAAAATTAGGACGCACTCCAATACCCCTTTGAAGAGATGTAGAGGAGGTCCTTATTAAAAAAATTGTTACCATTGTTATCATCAACATCCACCTCAAGCTGGCAGGGTGAGAGGCCCGAATCTATAAATGGAAAAGTGAAGAGCTCTTCGGAGTGTCCAAGTGTGGGATCAGTTGTCTCCAGGCACTTGGCACGGTGGGAGGAAGGAGGATCAGGGTGAGGAATATGTGGTCCAGACTCACGGCTACTGAGACTTGACCATGTGGAAGACAGGGTGGTGGTGGTGGCTAACTGACTGGAAGCATTATCTACTATCCAACCAACAACCTTTTCACACTGCTCTGGCTTCAAGAGTGGTGTTCCGCGGACCCCTAGTAATTGGGACAGGAAGGTAGTTCGACATGATGTGGGTGTTTGTTGTGCTCCCTCAGCAGACATAGTTTCATCTTGCCCACGGTCTCGGCTTCTGCGTGCACCATCACGTCCAATTCCCCGTCCCTTGCCACGTGCCTTCACCATTTTAAATGGAGTGTAACATTTGGTCTGCTCCACAAAATGTCTGTATTATTACCGCAGTAATATGGGATCACGCCTGATTACCACGGTTTTAGGAAGTGGCCTTATAGATATGGTATTGGTCAGCGACCAAATGTGAATAGGTTCAACAAAACATAGCTGGCTGACTTTAAATGGAGTGGAATATTTGGCACGCTCCAAAAAATGTCACGATTATTACTGCAGTAATATGTGATTGTAGCGCCCCGAACAACAAACCCCCAGCATTACACAGAGACCCGGCTCCGGGTATTCCCCCACACATGGCCCAGGGGGCGCGTCAACTTTGTCGTAGTCGGCAGGATTACGTGCCCGCTACCACCGGGTACTGCGTGCCTTTACAGACTGTGTTACTTATCGTGGTGAAGATTTCCCGCCATTCGCTGTTGTTTTCCCGCCATTGGGCACCATCTTCGGGACACTGCGCGGGAAGAAGAGGGGCGTGGTCGCCGAAAGCGCGCGAGATCCAAAGTCCCGCCCCACGCACTGACGCCGCGCCAGGTCCTGGAAGGAGCCCAGCGAACGCTGACATCAGCAGCACGCGACGCCAGGTCTTCAAGGCAAACCACCGCCTGCGGAGCTGCGGCCTACAAAAAAAAACTGAAAGAAGGTAGGCCGCAGTTCACCAAGGGGGAGGAAGATGCCCAATATGGAGGGAACTTCAGCCGCAGGCGCGGCCGCTGCCACGGTAATGCCGTTCTCCATGCTATATACACCGGGCGCTGCAAGTGATCGGCGGTGCCCAAGCCCCGGCGGAGCTGCTCATGGATCGGGAGGTGATGGGCCGAGCTGAAGCGGTCGCGGGAGCAGGTAGGAGTGATGTCCCTGTCCCAGACGCAGCTGGCGCTGCACCGTCCCTGGTCCTCCTGCCAGAACTGCTTATCCCGGGCGCTCGTGCCCCAGACCTGTATCCGGGTGATCACGTCATCTACACCAGGCACACCTATGCCCTGAATGTCCACAGGGTGGAGACAAAGAGCAGTTCTTCACCCTACAGTGCTGAAGACCCGGCTGGGCCAGCCTACAGTGGACAAGAGCCTCCCCGGAGGGAGCACCACTACTGAAGTATAGTAGTTGGGGACTGAACTGCAAATAGTTACCCGTCGGGGTGAAAGGCTGTTGAAGAGTTGTGTGCTGATTTTCTGAAAAGTTATCTCCCATTTATTTAGTTACCCGCGAGGGTATAAAGACATTAAGGCAGAGGACGGTGATTTCCCTAAAAACTCTCCCATGTAAATAATTGCACCTTGTTATGGTGGTGTGAACAACCGGCCGCAGAATGAACTGTGACCTGGTGAAAGGACGTCGTCACAAGTACGTTGATAAAATTGTGTTATGCTAGAAATGTTTTAATACTCTGAAACGTTTAAGACAATGTGTCTCCCATAAAGGGAAGAAGTTATCATGTTTATAGTCTTATAAGTGAATGCATTCAAAAACTTGCATGTCTTGGGACAATTTGTCTTTTGCTCTGTTCCAGCCCGCGGACGTGCTGTGATTTACCAGGGGGGAATGTAGCGCCCCGAGGGTTCGATCGCTACAGAGGTATTGCATCTCACCCAGAGGTGTGATATCTCACTTCGAGGTAAGGATGGAGTGTGGCTCAGGACCCTAACACCCACATGCACTACACCACATTTCCGGGGGGCAGGGTGACAATGCTCCCAAGAGTGAGCACAACTGCCCCTGTCCCTGGCTGGAGTGGGGGGAGGGAACACCTATAAAGGGGGAACCCGGTAGTGTGTGGGTGGGGAGAGTAGATCCAGGGTGCACTGAAGGAGGAGTATATAAGGTGGGCACCATCTTAGGAGTTGAGTTCAGTCAGAGAGAAGAGAGAGAAGAAGACAGGGAGCAGGGGCTCTATACGAGCTCTGCTCCGCGGGCAGGCCAAGTCACAAGGCCTGGGCCTGGAGGAGAAGGAAGGAGAGGAGAGGAACGGAGGAGGCTCCAGGAGTGGAGTGAAGGGACCCCAGGGGTACGGACCGGCCAGTCGCCACCGTACGCCCGCCGCTGCCAGAGTAGGGGGTTAGGCCAAGAAAGGGAACCGGATCCCTCATCTAGTGGAGGAGAGCAATTACCCTCAGCTAGTAACCGGAGGCCGTGGCATTGCACGTGTTACGGCCCCTCACTAAACCCGTTAAGAAGGCACCATATAGGGCCCAGGGAAAACGGAACATACGTTTGCCCGTCAAGGCCCGAGGCAGCTGGACAGAAACGTGGTCAATTGTGGGGTACGACGGGCCAGAGAAAGGACACACGAAGGGGGTCCTGAAAAGCATTCCAAAGGTACCTGGGAGTTGGCCGAGCCCCTCACCTGGTGAGCACAATACGATGTGGGCAGCCATTACCTGCAGAAGTGGCTTGGAGTGTAAAACTGTGAGTAAAGACCCTGGACTGCATCACTGGACTCTGAGTCATTACTGTTGCTCCCGCGCACCATCACCCCCACCAGCTGCACTCACTGCCCTGACGCTATACACCTCCCGTGGGGAGTTATACTACCTTCTGCTGTGCACACAACATCAGCCTCAGTGGTCTGCCACGCAGCGGCGGTTCTCAGTGACCGCAATCCATGGGTGGCGTAGTCGGACATTTAAACATTAAAAACCAAATAAACAGATCCGCCACTGGTTTGACCACCCTGAGCCACGGGACTGGGTCGCCGCCACGGAGACTACAAACCCCCAGCATTACACAGAGACCCGGCTCCAGGTATTCCCCCACACACGGCCCAGGGGGCGCGTCATGATCACATGTGATGATGGAAAAGTTTCTCTGCTTACACAATACAGCAATGTGAATAAAATTGAAATAATTTGCCTGTATTCTGCTAACAAGCAAATGGAGCAGTAAAATGGAGTACTGTATTGCTTTTCAAGCAAATAACCAGGATTAAGAGAAAAAAGAAATAGCCCTGATATGTAGGGCTATGGATATCTGTAACAGCAGCAGACAGAACGTGCAATGGACCCTATTGTGCTGTATACTCTGTCGACAAACCCTGCCTGCCTAACTCCTGCTATCACCCTCACCAGTAATATATGCAGCTGGATTAGTCCTCAGAAGGACTGTTAGTTTAGATGTATATATTGCTGTGGAATACCTGACTAAAACAAGCAACAATTTTCTCCCTCACTCAGCACCAGCTCTCCCTACTCTGCCTGTTTCCGGGGTACACTGTGACGAGCATAGGGTCACCACCAGGTCTTATATAGACCTGATGACGCTATGCGGCCACTGTAATGCCACAACCAACATGGCTAAGGCATTGCAGTGAGTAGCATACAATCACTGCATGTTAATTGGCTGTCTAAAGAGCGCCAAACAAGCGGGGAGGGGACCCGAGCTCCCGCCCGAGCTTCCCGGAAATACTCGCCGAGCGTCGAGCATCTCGAGCAGTGAGATGCTCGGGCGAGTAACGAGCAGTGGTGAGTCCGCTTGCTCAGCACTAGTTTTAATACCAGAGACAGATTGGAACCGTCCTGTTGGGTACACCTTGTCGTGATGGGATGGCTTTTATGCATTTTTGATCAATATAGCGTTAACTAAGTACCCTATATTATTTGCATGTACTGTGACAATTTACTTATTTACTTGCTGTAGGGTATATGCTCATTTTTGTTTTTTTCTTGGGTTTTGTCTATAAAATGGTCACAGTGTGAACATGCTCTTACACTTTGCACGTATAATAGTTTATAGTCCAGCTCAGTTTTTTTGGTTTTGCTAGTATTTTACTTACCAGTCACCATCCTCAGTTCTTCCTGACGCCAGTCCGGTTCCACATCTTGTGAATGCAACTTCTGACTGACCGGAAGTCACAGGCTCTCAATATAAGTTTATGAAGGCCTTGTTCTGGCCTCATTCTGGCCCCTCATAGACTTACATTGAGTAGTGACTTCCGGCTTGCCCAGCAAACACTGGAGACATCTGGCAGATCACAAACTGCAGGAGACCGACCGGAGTGATGCTGATAAAAGATGGAGACGGCAGCTGGTAATTATAAGTCTAGGTGCAGTGAACTTAGATTAAAAGCATCACTTCAGCACTGCAATAATTAAAAAAAATAACAACCGCTAGAGTGGTACTTTAAAATCCCACTTTCAAAAAAACTAATAAAAAAAAAGCATTTTCTTGCTCAACCATTACATGAAAAGAAAAAATATGCACTCAATAGGTATCCTCATTGCTGCAAAAACCTGAAAATTTAGAAACATTACTTCAATTGTTTTAGTGTCAAACATGAACAGTATAAAAACATAAAAAATGACAAAAAATTTTTTTCTTTCTATATTTGTGTTGAAAAAAATCTATATAAATTTCACAATAAATTCTAAATACCCTGAAATGGCAGCGAAACAATTGGCATGTCCCCCATATAAAACAGGTCCTCATACTACCACGTCAAAGGCTTACGTGAAAAAAGTTGTCCGGTCATTGGGTCCTTTTAAGGGCTCTTGTTGACGGCTGCATTATCAGTCAGTGCGATCCGACAAAAACATCGGATTGCACTGAAACCAATATTATTCTATGGGGCCATGCACATGTTCAATTTTTCCTCGGCCAGACCCAGTCCGTGGAAAAAAATTGCAGCATGCCCGAGTTTGATCCAATATTCTGATCGCACTCGGCCATGCAAGTCAATAAGTCTGTAGAAAACATTGGACTGCGCTCGGATGTCATCTAAGTGCAGTCCGATTTCCATGGCATCACGGAATGGAGAAGATGGAGACATTTTTTTTCTCCCTCTTCTCCACATCCGAGAGAATTGTATCACACTATGATCACACTCTGATCAGCATGTGATTAGTATAATTGGCCCAATTCTTTCGGATGAGAGAATATACACTTGTGAGACTCTAACCTAAGCCCGGTCAATAAAGGGTTTGATTTACCCAACTTTATTTATAAATTAAAGAATGAATCCTCTCAGTTCTGTACATACAGGATCTTCTCTTGAAATGTTTCACCGATATGTTATAATGAGCTATTCTTCAATATAATTAAGATCAAGATTTTATCCTAATATTGGTGCTAGTGAAATCACATTGCGGATGCCTGAAGAATTGGAAAATGTTGTAGAAATGGAGCATTTAGCATATCTGGCTCAAGACAGCAAAGTTTGGGGTCTCATCCTGATCAGAAATACTGTATTTTTCAGGGGTAAAGAAATACAAAAGACAGGTCTAAACTCTAAACCTGTCATGCTGGTCTGAGTGCTATGTTCTGGAAGTTAAGGCTCGTGTCACCGAGTCTCATGACAGGGTTATTATAACATCAGAGTGAAGTTCTTCGTAACCTTGAACTTTCATTGACATCATCGGGATGGAGTGAATATCTTGCTCTTGACTTCTCGGCTTTGTGATCATAATAACTACAGCTCTGCAGTGATGATGTATTGTCATTGCACTGAGACACCCGTCTCCTGTCTTTCTACAGTTTTCAATTAGGTTTCTGAGATGCTTCATGTGCGGTCTGTATTATATGCTACTTCTATGTTCATGTTTTTTCTGGTCATTGGAAACAGTAATCTGTATAATGGTGTACCTGTCCTTTTAAGATTGTAAATCCTTTTAAAATTGTAAAATGGTGTACCTCTCCTTTTAAAAGCATGATCTTGGTACCTTTATTTCCAAGGGTAAACTGATTTGGGGGCACATACAGTCTAATATGTCCAGGAACTTTCCCAATTCTCATGCTCTATAATATGCCACTCACTTTTATTAAGTGGGAAGTTTCTCTTCATCATCATTCTGCCAGCACTATAGGTGCTGAAACGTCCTCTCCCTCATTTCCCAGCATGCATTGTGCCTGCCAGTGCCCAGTGGCTTGCCTTTCCTGAACTGGAAGCCTGCCTCTCTGTTATGCCTGACAAAAAGGAGAGCAGGAACAGAGTAACAAAGTTCCATCCCCACTTCCTGTAATCCACCTTGGTGTCTCTGCTGCTACAGATTACACTTGACAACAGTCAGTGGACAGAAAGATACACAGAAGGGAGACACCTAGTGGCCGGCACTTTGGAGTGATTTCTTGTGCTGAAAATGCCTTTTTAAGCAAAAAAAAAAGAATTTTGAGGGAGGGACTACAAAGTACAAATGTGTCCTCCGTTACCTTCCCTTTTGGTGCAACATTTCTCGACATAAGTGACATTATATAACCAGCTTATAGAAAAATACATGATTTTGTGATACTCTGTCGAGGGTGGTTTATGCTATATGTGTCTAAATGTGGCCACCCAGTGGTTGTGATGGGAACTGCAGCCTGATTTAATAATGTATTTGACTCCCTGACGAAGCAGCGGAGAAACGTATGTTGGAGTGTGGTGGAGGGGGATGTGGTGCACCTCAATATAGATTGGTATTATGCCTGGCAAATGATTGCATTGTGGTTTCATGCTGTGTCATACAGATAGCAAATGGTCTTCTCGCTCCTTTTATGAGCAGAATATGTCCTAGGGATTGTTTCTTATAGCTGGGGATGTGCAATATGAGTGGAGGTTGTTGTGGATAGCCTGATATTCTGGCCCCATCTATTGAAGAGGGATATAATTGGCATCCATGTACTCCATAGTTTTTTATGCACATATGGATTTGTAGTATCCCATATATATTTAATCATGGTTTACAGAATCATGGTATTGACCACGATCAATTTGACATCATTGATGGGCATTTGATATTACATTGGGGTTGTTGCAATAGTAGGGAATCTCCTCCCCTTCTTTGTATTGGAAATTGAGGTATTTTCAGCATTTCTATCCTTTGTAGAACAGATATCTAGATCCATTTTGCACTATATGGCGTTTTTTGATAACAATATGGCACATCATGTACAGTACAGACCAAAAGTTTGGACACACCTCATTTAAAGATCTTTCTGTATTTTCATGACTTTGAAAATTGTACATTCACACTGAAGGCATCAAAACTATGAATTAACACATGTGGAATTATATACTTAACAAAAAAGTGTGAAACAACTGAAAATATGTCTTATATTCTAGGTTCTTCAAAGTAGCCACCTTTTGCTTTGATGACTGCTTTGCACAGTTAAGTATATAATTCCACATGTGTTAATTCATAGTTTTGATGCCTTCAGTGTGAATGTGCAATTTTCAAAGTCATGAAAATACAGAAGGATCTTTAAATGAGAAGGTGTGTCCAAACTTTTGGTCTGTACTGTATATGATTAATTGCACATCCATCTCTCTCCACTTCTTGTGTTTTTAGTCTTTCCCACCCCATTTTTCCTTTTTTTATGTGTTCTTTATGTTTTTGGGGGTTTTTGATTATCATCAATAAAATTATTGGTTTTTCTGAGACTTGTTGCCTAATTTTTGAATATTTGTTGTAGGGAATCTGATTTAATAATGTGTTTAAAATGCAAGTCCTTGACTAAATTTGCTAAATCTATTCAGAAATACACAATATTCTTCAAAATAAAAAAAAAATTATAGTGTTATATAACAGAAAAAAAAAATTAATCAAAGGACAACCATTTTAAGATCGCAGATATATTTGTATTTTATCTTGAGGGCTGGACAGCATCGATTTGATTCAAGGCATCATATTTAGATAATATATAAAATATTTTGTTTTTCTAATCTGTAGTTTGTATTGTTTTTTTTGTCCCTGTATATTAGGACACTGAATGTACAATAAGAAAGGATATTTATTTTAAAATTGCTGACCCTTTAGTTCTGCGTTTTGGAAAAACTGCTTAAGCGTCCAAACTCCTAAACTAATGTCCTGCCTGCTGTGTACAATTTATAATACATAAATATATGCAACTAAAATGGACATAATCACGTTAAAGCATTTCTGCTGTATTATGTGAAACATCTTTACCACTTGAGGGAAAGTTTCCGTATAACACCCAGGACTGATATATGACAAGATACATTATGGATGCATTAGGGATCTGGAGAATATTTGTTTGCTAGCTCTTATCGTAGTCATTTGATGTCAATCGGCTACAATAATGATTTTATTTGCTTCCAACAACTAATAGGTGACATTTTAGATGGCATCAATATATCTGTTGGAAATGCGTCATCAAATTGTGTTTTTCTAGCTGTTTTTTTTCGGGATCCCAAACAGCGACCACTATTGGCAATTTCTTCCGTGACCCAAGAAATTGTCAATAGTGGTCGCTCTTTGTGATCCCGATTCCCACATATAGAAAAGCTGTAGATTTCAGAAAGAAAAGTGTAATGCTTGATTTTGTCAATCAAGGGGTGTGATGAGCATCGTCAACCCACTTGTGCGTCACAGAATTTTATAATATTGAGCCGTGAAAATAAAATATAACTTTATTTCCGTGAAAATGTTGCTTTAGCCCCAAATTTTTCATTTTCATAAGGGAAACAGGAGAAAAAAGACCTCATGATTTGTTGTGCATTTTCTCCTCAGTACGCCGATACCCCATAAATAGAAATTACTATTTGGGCGCACGGCAGAGCCCAGAAGGAGAGGAGCGCCCTTTGACTTTTGGAGCAAATTTTTTGCTAGAATAGATTGTGGATTCTACGTCACAGTAGTAAAGCCTCTGAGATTCCAAAACAACATAAATTTCCCACAAGTGACCACAGTTTAGAAACTATGCATCTTGAGGAATTCATCGAAGGGAATAGTGAGCATTTTAAACCCTCGGGTGATGCACAGAATTGTATAACATTAGGCTGTGGAAATGAAAAAATATTTTTTTTCCACTAAAATGTTGTTTTAGCCCCAAGTTTTTAATCTTCAAAAGTGCCAAAAGGAGAAAATTGATCACATAATTTGTTACGCAATGTCTCCTGAGTATGCTGATACTCCATATGTGGGCCAAACTACTTTTCAGGTCTACTTCAAAGTCGAGAAGTGACGGAGCGCCATATTAGATGTCAGAATTTGTTGGAGTGAGTTGAGGATGACATGTCACATAGGCAGAGCCCCTGAGGTGCCAGAACAGCAGACCTCAGGGTCAAGTGACCTCATTTTGGAAACTACATCCCTCTGAGAATGTATCTACAGGTGTAGTAATGACTTTGATTCCATGTGTGTTTTCCAGAAACAAGCAGCAGTGGATGTTGCTGAATGAAAACTACAAATCTGCCATTGTAGTGCTCGTACATTGTAGTGCCCATTCATTATGCCCAGTTCGTGCTTCTGGAGACACACACCCTGTAAATAAAGTGGGCTCTCCTTACTACAGTAGTGTCAAATGTGGACACTAATTGCGGTATAGGCACATTGTGGGGCTCAAAAGGGAGAGGGGTATTTGGTTTGGGGAGGGCAGATTTCTCTGCATTTCTTTTGGAGGGGGGATCCTTGTTGTTTTTCGAGAGCTTCTGTGCTACCAGTATTGTGGAGCCCCTTATATTTCCATTGACAGATGACAGACTTGAGTGGGGGGGGGCATGTTTTTTGTGGATTGAGTTGAAACTTTCATGGGTACCATATTGGGACATATAGCATTTTGGATCGGACTCAGTTCACATTTATCCTCTGCTCTACGCTGAACACTTACTGTATATTTATTTATTTTACTCACTTATATAGTGCCATTAATTCAACAGCGCTTTACAGACATTATCGGCATTATTACATGAAGAGAGATGACGATTTATGCAAACCTACATCTACAGAAGATCTGTGGTTACTTCTCTAAGATGTTGGGAACAATCTCCCTGATAAGTTCCTTCAAAAACTGTGTGCAAGTGAGAAGCATACCTAGAAGAATTGATGCTTTTATGCTATTTTGAAGGCCAAGGATGGTCCCAACAAATATTGATTGGCTTTAGATTTCTCTTTTGTTCGTTCACTTTGCATTTTGTTCATTGATAAAAATCAACTATTAACACTTTTATTTTTGGAAGCATCCTTACTTTACAGAATCTTTTGCACACCTACTTAAAACTTTTGCACAGTAATGTATAATATTACACTAAATGTACCAGTGATATTTATTTTTTCCCCTCATGTACAGGTGATAATATTATTACCCATAGTGTTTCTGTGATAAATTATTAGCCCTAATAAACATATGACATATCATATTACATATGATACCAGGATTGAGGACATATATCTGAAATGCATTGGTTTTTGCCTTGATGCAATATTTTTAAAGCACCTGGAAACTTTTAAGGTGTACTAATAAATTGGTAAAGTTTTATATCTAAATTGTTCAATATCTTTGTTTACTTTGTCTACCTATAATATTATCCCCAGTGTACATGTGATATACATTATTACCCCAGTGTATATATATTATTACCCCAGTGTACATGTGATTTATATTATTAACCCAGTCTACATGGGATATATATTATTACCCTAGTGTACATGTGATATATATTATTACCCCAGTATACAAGTGATTTATATTATTACCCCAGTGTAAATGTTGTAATGATGCTGTTGTCTGACAACCCGGGACCAGGGACTACTATCCTGTCCCTAACACTAGGGTCACCCTATCTATCCATGTTCCCCAGGTTACTTCAGATGGCGAAGATGCTGGGGCCATGTTCCTTGCTGTTCTCCTGAATCAGTCCTTATGTCCCCTCCCCAACCCAGGGAAGTGGGGAGGAATAGTGAATGTAAATACACCAACCAGACAAACAAGGAAGGACGCACAGTGATAAAATATAATACCAAACACACAAAATATGCACTCACAGACAACAGAGGGAAACACCGAAGGGATTAGGAGGGTAAACAAAAATAGAAGAGAAAAAAACTATGGACATAGCCAAAACACCAAGCAACAGTCACAGAACAACTCTCCTTAAACGCCTCTACCGAACACCGAATCCTCCACTCCTCACGAGGCAATACAAGATGTAACACTGGTAATCCAGATTGCCAGAGGCAAGTATATATAGGAGAGGGGAGTGGCTGATACTGCACAGCTGAGAACTTCCAAGAAGGAAGCTACAGAGAATCAAAGCTGAGCAGTTTAACTCCTGCACTGCTGAAAGAAACTAGCACCATTTAATAATAGGGCAAAGTGCTTCTACTCAATGCAAGGAGTACGTGAACTCAGACACTGCAGTCTTCTGTCTCCTTTCTATCGCAGTAAACACATGACAGTACCCCCCCTTCTAAGAGGGACCCCCAGGACCTCAGAGCCAGGTTTATCAGGATGTGTCATATGAAACACATACGACACACCCCCGGTCAGAAACAATATCAGCAGGAATCCCATGTAATCTTGCGATTTCCTTGATGAAGATTTGAGCCAAAGACTTTGCATTGGGTAAGGCGGATAACGCAATAAAATGAGATATTTTGCTGAACCTGTCCACCCCTACCAGAATAACTGTATTACCTGCAGATACTGGTAAATCAGTAATGAAATCTACTGATTAATGAGTCCAAAGTCTACTGGGAATCGCCAATGGTTGGAGAGACCCAGATGGACGAGTATGAGGGGTCTTAGAACGTGCACGTACACTACAGGCAGTGAGATACTCCTGACCATCTTGATGCGACCCAGATCATCAAAAACGCCAGATAAGGAGATCTGTGATGGATTTACTTCCAGGATGTCTGGCTAAGGCCGAATCATGATGATCACTCATAATCTTAAGACGTAGATTCACAGGTACGAACAGTTTACCTCCAGGACAGGCAGCCGGGGCATCCTCCAGAGCTTCTATAACCTCTTTCTCAAGGTCAGAACTTATAGCAGCAATAACTACTCCTTTCTGTAGTATAGGTGCCAGTTCACAATTATCTACTCCCCCAGAAAAATAATGAGATAAGGCATCCACTTTAAGATCCCCTGGCCTATACGTCACGAAATAGTTGAATCTGGTGAAGAATAGAGACCACCTTGCCTACCTAGGCGTCAGACGCTTAGCAGATTCTAAATACAATAGATTGTTATGATCAGTGATTACCATGACCGGATGAACTGCCCCTTCCAGACAATCACACCACTCTTCAAAAGCCCACTAAATTGCCAAGAGTTCCCTGTTACCGATGTCATAATTTTTCTCAGCAGATGATAGTTTCTTAGAAAAATATGCACACGGACTCCATTTATTAGGAGATCCACCCTGCGACAACACAGCCCCCACCCCCACTTCAGACGCATCAACTTCAACAATAAATGGCTGAGTGACGTCAGGCTGTATAAGGACTGGCGCAGACGCAAAACATTTTTTCAAGGTGTCAAAAGCCTCTTGGGCCGAACTGGACCAATTGGAAGTCCGTTCCTTTTCTGGTCATATCCGTCAAAGGTTTGGCCACTGCTGAAAAACCTTTTTTAAACTTTCAGTAGTAGTTGATAAAACCCAAGAACCTTAGTAAGGCTTTTAGATCCTTAGGACGATTCTAATCCAGTACTGCCTGCACTTTCGCGAAAGCCGGTGGATGATAAAAAATAACTCAGAAAAGGGATCTCCTGAAACAAGAACATGCATTATTCCAGGTTGACAAATAGTTCATTGTCCCTGAGTAACTGAAGGACCTGTCTGACATGTACCTGACTCGAGGTCAGGCGAATAAATCAAAATGTCATCAAGGTAGATCACAATAAACCTACCTGCCAGGTGACTAAAAATGTCATTAACAAAGTGCTGAAAGATGGTGAGAGCATTAGTCAACCCAAATGGCATGATGAGGTTCTCATAGTGCCCCTTAGGGGTATTGAAGGCTGTCTTCCACTCATCCTCCTCCTTGATGCAAATAAAATTAAGCCCCCCCCCTGGGATTTCTCTCGTGCTGCAAGGAGAATCAGAGATCAGAGAGACTATTCAGGACAGTAGTTTGGTAGCATGGCTCCATCCAGAGAGACACAAATTTGGATTCTACAGGATTCCAGCCTAAGGGTACATGGCCCTGACTGGAAGGATACAGATCTGCTCCATTGACCATCAGAGAACCCATGGATACATTTGGGGAAACCAGGTTTGAACAATGAGGTCACCTTGAACCCATGGAGACTCTTGTAGAAAGCCAGCTTGGGACAATGAGGTCACTTGGAATCCATGGAGTTGTTCGGAGAGGCTAGGGTGGGACCCTTGGGTCTCCTTGCCTTGTACCTCGATGGACTGTCAGCTTCCTAAGCTTGCTGCTACCTCTTCTCTGTGGGGGCCCGGCAAAAGTGGAGGGCCACTGGTTGAGGTAGTTGGCCCTGGAAGTCTCAAAGTCGCAGTTGATCTATTCCCAGTGGGCCAGCAGAAGGGTGAGACTGTGTAATTTTTCACCATCTTGGGTATTTTCTGGGACTGTTCTATGTGTTTATTGTCCGTTTCGTGGTTCAATAAAGTATTGCCACACTGTCTTACCCTCACCCTGTGTTGTCTGAGTAGTATTATGCCCATGGAAGACCCCGGGTCTTCACACCAGACTCTCAGAGATATAATTCTTCATGGCCTGCTTCTCTGGACCAGAGATGTTGTATAACCTGCTTTTTGGCAACTTAGCCCCAGGAATAAGGTTAATGGCGCAGTCATAAGGACAATGTGGAGGAAGCTCCTGATAACCCTGTTCTGAAAACACATCCCCGAAGTCAGACAGGTATTCAGGCAGAGATTGGGTATCTACCCTAGCTAGCCGGGTGCCCAAGCAGTGTTCCTGGCAATACTCACTCCATTTAACCACCTGCCAAGTCTGCCAGTCTACCACATCTACCACAGGGTTGTGTAGCAAAAAACAGGGTAATCCTAGAACCATGGGAGAGGGCAGGCCCTCTAGCACATAACAGTCAATAAGTTAAGAGTGCTTGGCCCCTACCTGTAGGTGCATCATCCAAATGACCTGAGTAAAATACCTCTGGCTCAAGAGTGCAGAGTCAATGTCAATAATGGGTATTGGTTTAGATAATTCTTGTGGTTTGAAGCCCTTGGCCTGGACGAACCTGGCGTTGATCAAATTATACCCAGCCCCACTGTCCAGTTAGGCAGAAATTACCACCTTCTCTTTGCCGAGATAGATCTCGTCCAGTAGAAAAAATTGAGATCTACCCATGGAGGAGATAAAAACATCCGAGCTGTCAACCTCCCCGCCACCTGAGCTCCTCAGTTTTCCAGTGGCTATTTATGGGGGGGGGAGGCATTTGGAAGGATACGTACCAACAAAATGACCCCTTCTACAACAGAAAAAACACATTCCCTCTTAACGCTGAGCTACCATTACACCTACATAACTTGCTGCCCCACCCAACTGCATGGGTTCCATGGTAGACTCAGTCCCAGACCCCCTTGACTGTGGGCCCCCCGCCAACAGTGTCTCCTTATGTCTCTGACGAAGACGGCGGTCCTCCCATATGGCCAGGGACATGGCCGACTCCAGGAAGACTGGGGACTCATGCAGCCTTTACCCTTACCGATAATCTTTGAACGAACTGGCTACGGAATGCGGGGTCATTCCACTTGGTGTCTGTGGACCACCTCCAAAACTTGGAGCAATACTCCACTGCCGGCCGGTCTCCCTGCCAAGGGTGATGTAGTGTGGACTCGGCTAGAGAGACGCGGTCGGGGTCATTGTATATGTGACCTAATGCCTGAAAAAATTCCTCAACCGTCCGTAGCGATAGTCGTTCGGAAGAAAACATGCCCAGGCTTGGGGAGTCACCCTAGAGGATCGAAATTACAATCCTCACCTGTCGCTCCTCAGTACCAGAGGAGTGAGGCCGCAACTTGAAGTATAGTTTACAGGCTTCTCTGAAGACAACAAACTTATCACACCCCCCAGAGAACCTGTTAGGCAAAGCGACTTTGGGCTCCACCAGGGGTTGTTTGGGAGTCGCGGTCCCCAAACCTGACATTTTTGGTTGCTGCAAAACAGCAGAGCGAATATCTGCCACCTCTAGACTGAGCTGCTGAAGTTGCCCCGCTAGAGCAGTAATAGGATCCATGATGGATCAAAAAATAATATGGACCAGTGTTACTGTCACAAAGCTGTTATCTGACAACCTGTGACCAGGGCTTCCTACCCTGTCCCCAACGCTATTGGCGCCCTATCTATCCCTGTTCCCCAGGTTACTTCAGATGGCAAATCAGCCCTTATCTGCCCCCTCCCTCACCCAGGAAAGTGGGGAGGAATAGCGTATGTAAATACACCAACCAGACAAACAAGGAAGGACGTACAGGGATAAATGAAAATACCTAACACACACAATTTGCACTCACAGACAACAGAGGGAAATACCAAAGGGATTAGGAAGGTAAACAAAAATAGAAAAGTAAGTGACTGTGGACACAGCCAAAACACCAAGCAACAGTCACAGAACCACTATTCCTAAATGCCTCTACTGAATACCGAATCCTCCACTCCTCACCAGGCAGTACAAGACTTAACACTGGCAATCCAGATAGCCAGAGGCGAGTATATAGAGGAGAGTGGAGTGACTGATACTGCACAGCTGAGAACTTCCAAGAAGGAAGCTACAAAAACTTAAGGCTGAGCAGTTTAACTCCTGCACTGCTGAAAGAAACTAGCACCATTTAATGAGAGGGAGAAGTGTTTCTACTCAGTGCACGAGTACGTGAACTCAGATGCTGCAGTCTTCTGGCTCCTCTCTGTCACGGTAAACCTGTGACACATGTGATATACACTGCTCAAAAAAATAAAGGGAACACTTAAACAACAGAATATAACTCCAAGTAAATCAAACTTCTGTGAAATCAAACTGTCCACTTAGGAAGCAACATTGATTGACAATCAATTTCACATGGTGTTATGCAAATAGAATAGACAATAGATGGAAATTATTGGCAAATATCAAGACACCCTCAATAAAGGAGTGGTTCTGCAAGTGGGGACCACAGACCACATCTCAGTACCAATGCTTTCTGGCTGATGTTTTGGTCACTTTTGAATGTTGGTTGTGCTTTCACACTCGGACTCTACAACCCACAGAAGTTGCTCAGGTAGTGTAGCTCATCCAGGATGGCACATCAGTGCGAGCTGTGACAAGAAGGTTTGCTGTGTCTGTCAGCGTAGTGTCCAGAGGCTGGAGGCTCTACCAGGAGACAGGCCAGTACACAAGGAGACGTGGAGGGGGCCGTAGAAGAGCAACAACCCAGCAGCAGGACCGCTACCTCCGCCTTTGTGCAAGGAGGAACAGGAGGAGCACTGCCAGTGCCCTGCAAAATGACCTCCAGCAGGCAACAAATGTGCATGTGTCTGCACAAATGGTTAGAAACCGATTCCATGAGGGTGGTATGAGGGCCCGACGTCCAGAGATGGGAGTTGTGCTCACAGCCCAACACCATGCAGGACGCTTGGCATTTGCCACAGAACACCAGGATTGGCAAAGTCGCCACTGGCGCCCTGTGCTCTTCACAGATGAAAGCAGGTTCACACTGAGCACATGTGACAGACGTGACAGAGTCTGGAGACGCCGTGGACAGCAATCTGCTGCTGCAAAATCCTTCAGCATGACTGGTTTGGCAGTGTGTCAGTAATGGTGTGGGGTGGCATTTCTTTGGAGGGCCGCACAGCCCTCCATGTGCTCACCAGAGGTAGCCTGACTGCCATTAGGTACCGAGTTGAGATCCTCAGACCCCTTGTGAGACCATATGCTGGTGCGGTTGGCCCTGGGTTCTTCTTAATGCAGGACAATGCCAGACCTCATGTGTCTGAAATGTGTCAGCAGTTCCTGCAAGATGAAGGCATTGAAGCTATGGACTGGCCTGCCCGTTCCCCAGACCTGAATCCGATCGAGCACATCTGGGACATCATGTCTCGCTCCATCCACCAACGTCACGTTGCACCACAGACTGTCCAGGAGTTGGCGGATGCTTTAGTCCAGGTCTGGGAGGAGATCCCACAGGAGACCATCCGCAACCTCATCAGGAGCATGCCCAGGCATTGTAGGGAGGTCATACAGCCACGTGGAGGCCACACACAATACTGAGCCTCATTTTGACTTGTTTTAAGGACATTACATCAAAGTTGGATCACCCTGTAGTGTGTTTTTCCACTTTAATTTTGGGGGTGACTCCAAATTCAGGACTCCATTAGTTAATAAATTTGATTTCCATTGATGATTTTTGTGTGATTTTGTTGTCAGCACATTCAACTTTGTACAGAACAAAGTATTCAATGAGAATATTTAATTCATTCAGATCTAGGATGTGTTATTTGAGTGTTCCCTTTATTTTTTTGAGCAGTGCATATTAGTACCCCAGTGTACATGTGATATATATTATTACCGTAGTGTACATGTGATATACAGTATATTACCTTAATATACATGTGATATACAGTACAGACCAAAAGTTTGGACACACCTTCTCATTTAAAGATTTTTCTGTATTTTCATAACTTTTAAAATTGTACATTCACACTGAAGGCATCAAAACTATGAATTAACACATGTGGAATTATATACTTAACAAAAAAGTGTGAAGCAACTGAAAATATGTCTTATATTCTAGGTTCTTCAAAGTAGCCACCTTTTGCTTTGATGACTGCTTTGTACACTCTTGGCATTCTCTTGATGAGCTTCAAGAGGTAGTCACCGGAAATGGTCTTCACTTCACAGGTGTGCCCTGTCAAGTTTAATAAGTGGGATTTCTTGCCTTATAAATGGGGTTGGGACCATCAGTTGTGCTGTGCAGAAGACAGGTGGATACACAGCTGATATTCCTACTGAATAGACTGTTAGAATTTGTATTTTGGCAAGAAAAAACAGCTAAGTAAAGAAAAACAAGTGGCCATCATTACTTTAAGAAATGAAGGTCAGTCAGTCCGAAAAATTGGGCAAACTTTGAAAGTGTCCCCAAGTGCAGTTGCAAAAACCATCAAGCGCTACAAAGAAACTGGCTCACATGAGGAACGCCTCAGGAAAGGAAGACCAAGAGTCACCTCTGCTTCTGAGGATAAGTTTATCCGAGTCACCATCCTCAGAAATTGCAAGTTAACAGCAGCTCAGATTAAAGACCAGGTCAATGACACACAGAGTTCTAGCAGCAGACACATCTCTACAACAACTGTTAAGAGGAGACTTTGTGCAGCAGGCCTTCATGGTAAAATAGCTGCTAGGAAACCACTGCTAAGGACAGGCAACAAGCAGAAGAGACTTGTTTGGGCTAAAGAACACAAGGAATGGTCATTAGACCAGTGGAAATCTGTGATTTGGTCTGATGAGTCCAAATTTGAGATCTTTGGTTCCAACCACCGTGTCTTTGTGCGACGCAGAAAAGGTGAACGGATGGACTCTACATGCCTGGTACCCACCGTGAAGCATGGAGGAGGAGGTGTGATGGTGTGGGGGTGCTTTGCTGGTGATTTATTCAAAATTGAAGGCATACTGAACCAGCATGGCAACCACAGCATCTTGCAGCAGCATGCTATTCCATCCGGTTTGCGTTTAGTTGGACCATCATTTATTTTTCAACAGGACAATGACCCCAAACACACCTCCAGGCTGTGTAAGGGCTATTTGACCAAGAGTGAGAGTGATGGGATGCTACGCCAGATGACCTGGCCTCCACAGTCACCAGACCTGAACCCAATCAAGATGGTTTGGGGTGCGCTGGACTGCAGAGTGAAGGCAAAAGGGCCAACAAGTGCTAAGCATCTCTGGGAACGCCTTCAAGATTGTTGGAAGACCATTTCCGGTGACTACCTCTTGAAGCTCATCAAGAGAATGCCAAGAGTGTGCAAAGCAGTCATCAAAGCAAAAGGTGGCTATTTTGAAGAACCTAGAATATAAGACATATTTTCAGTAGTTTCACACGTTTTTGTTAAGTATATAATTCCACATGTGTTAATTCATAGTTTTGATACCTTCAGTGTGAATGTACAATTTTCATAGTCATGAAAAAACAGAAAAATCTTTAAATGAGAAGGTGTGTCCAAACTTTTGGTCTGTACTATATATATATTATTACCCCAGTATACATGTGATATATATGTTATTACCCCAGTATACATGTGATATATATATACAGTATATATATCATATTACCCCTGGTGCACATGTGATATATATTATTGCGCCAGTATACATGTGATAAATATATTGTATTACACCTAGTGTACACGTAATATATTGTATATAATTACAGTGGTGGCCAAAAGTATTGGCACCCCTGCAATTCTGTCAGATAATACTCAGTTTCTTCCTGAAAATTATTGCAATCACAAATTCTTTGGTATTATTATCTTCATTTAATTTGTCTTCAATGAAAAAACACAAAAAGAATTGTCCTAAAGCCAAATTGGATATAATTCCACACCAAACCTAAAAAAGGGGTTGGACAAAAGTATTGGCACTGTTTGAAAAATCATGTGATGCTTCTCTAATTCGTGTAACTAACAGCACCTGTAACTTACCTGTGGCACCTAACAGGTGTTGGCAATAACTAAATCACACTTGCAGCCAGTTAACATGGATTAAAGTTGACTCAACCTCTGTCCTGTGTCCTTGTGTGTACCACATTGAGCATGGAGAAAAGAAAGAAGACCAAAGAACTGTCTGAGGACTTGAGAAACCAAATTGTGAGGAAGCATGAGCAATCTCAAAGCTACAAGTCCATCTCCAAAGACCTGAATGGTCCTGTGTCTTCCGTGCGCAGTGTCATCAAGAAGTTTAAAGCACATGGCACTGTGGCTAACCTCCCTAGATGTGGACGGAAAAGAAAAATTGACGAGAGATTTCAACGCAAGATTGTGCGGATGGTGGATAAAGAACCTCGACTAACATCCAAACAAGTTCAAGCTGCCCTGCAGTCCGAGGGTACAACAGTGTCAACCCGTACTATCCGTCGACGTCTGAATGAAAAGGGACTGTATGGTAGGATACCCAGGAAGACCCCACTTCTTACCCCGAGACATAAAAAAGCCAGGCTGGAGTTTGCCAAAACTTACCTGAGAAAGCCTAAAACGTTTTGGAAGAATGTTCTCTGGTCAGATGAGACAAAAGTAGAGCTTTTTGGGAAAAAGCATCAACATAGAGTGTACAGGAAAAAAAAGAGGCATTCAAAGAAAGGAACACGGTCCCTACAGTCAAACATGGCGGAGGTTCCCTAATGTTTTGGGGTTGCTTTGCTGCCTCTGTCACTGGACTGCTTGACCGTGTGCATGGCATTATGAAGTCTAAAGACTACCAACAAATTTTGCAGCATAATGTAGGGCCCAGTGTGAGAAAGCTGGGTCTCCCTCAGAGGTCATGGGTCTTCCAGCAGGACTATAAAATGGTTTGAGAGAAAGCACTGGAGACTTCTAAGGTGGCCAGCAATGAGTCCAGACCTGAATCCCATAGAACACCTGTGGAGAGATCTCAAAATGGCAGTTTGGAGAAGGCACCCTTCAAATATCAGGGACCTGGAGCAGTTTGCCAAAGAAGAATGGTCTACAATTCCAGCAGAGCATTGTAAGAAACTCATTGATGGTTACCGGAAGCGGTTGTTCGCAGTTATTTTGGCTAAAGGTTGTGCAACCAAGTATTAGGCTGAGGGTGCCAATACTTTTGTCTGGCCCATTTTTGGAGTTTTGTGTGAAATGATCAATGATTTGATTTTTGCTTCATTCTCTTTTGTGTTTTTTCCTTGCAAGCAAATTAAATGAAGATAATAATACCAAAGAATTTGTGATTGCAATCATTTTCAGGAAGAAACTGAGTATTATCTGACAGAATTGCAGGGGT
This sequence comes from Phyllobates terribilis, assembly GCF_046119375.1. NCBI lineage: Eukaryota > Metazoa > Chordata > Amphibia > Anura > Dendrobatidae > Phyllobates > Phyllobates terribilis. Next base: position 729,886,938 of record NW_027362763.1, on the reverse strand, counting down.
GCCAATACTTTTGGCCACCACTGTACATGTGACATATATTATTACCCCAGTGTACATGTGACATATATTATTACCCCTAGTGTATATATGACATATATTATTACTCCTAGTGTATATGTGACATATATTATTACCCCAGTATACATATAATATATATATTATTATATATATTATTATGTGTATATATATATTTACTCCTGGTGTACATGTAATATATATTTATATCTCTTACTTATAATATGTGCAGCATTATTGTGTCGATGTTGTATAAATATGATTACTATCCATTTTCTCTCTGTATTTTCTACGTTATCAGCATCTCCATCATAATGAATGTGTGAATATATTATTACCCCAGTGTACATGTGATATATAATTACCTCTCGTGTATCTGTGTTATATATGTATATATATATATATATATATATATATATATATATATATACATATATATATGTGTATATATATATATATTTACCCCTGGTGTACATGTAATATATATCTATATCCTCTATTGTATAAATGTGATTACTATCCATTTTCTCTCTGTATTTTCTACGTTATCAGCATCTCCATCATAATGAATGTGTGAATATATTATTACCCCCGCCTTTGTTGAGTACATAAGAATATGTTATCACTGCCATCCCCACCATGTTACAGGACACATGTGAACATTAAAATCTTATTACTCCCACTCTGACATACACTTGTGAATCCTATAATGATATTTTCCACCCTCCACATATTCTATATGTGAATAACAGGAAGGAAATGCTGATCTTCCTTTCATCTGCTCTATGTATCAGCATGTAACTCTCTTTAATATGTGTAAGGAACACAACATAAAATAATCAATTACTACATTGAAATCGTCCTCGCTGAACGACGCACGCTGGCAATGTTTGTTACCGGATAGCGCACAATCCCTCGCTCAGATCCCCTCCGGGGGAGAATTCACTGGTGGATGCATGGTGTATTTTATTAGCATTTTTCCATCCAGCCTATATTCCAGACAAGTACATGACAATATGATGCTACAGCTAATGACAGATCTCTCGTGTGTTCCTTTTAAAGTATTCCTGAACAACCTGCTGCAATTTTTACTCTTCCAATATTATAGACAATTACAGAAATAACTGAATTATGTACACTTCTTGTTACAAAAACAGGTATAAGGTCTAATTATATGCAATTATACTTCCTCACGGCAGCTGATGGCAACATTTTACTACAATTTACTTTGAATTTATTTCCAACTATGTTTTCATCCATTTGCAAGGTGGAACCTATTGTTTAAGGCAGAACAAAATTCATAAGTGTATAGTGCCCTCTACTGGAGGAAAATAAAAATGTCGTGTCTGTGAATAGGGATAGCAATCTTCTGTAATCCTTTATCCAAGGAAAATCAGGAGTGGGTAATTACTGATAAGAATGAGGGCAAAGGAATAGTTACAACATGTTGAGGAACTTGAAATGAAGGAACAAGCATAGAACGCAGTCAGAATGGTAGGAAGAAATATCTAGAAATGGAAACATCAGATCAGCAAGTTCATATTATAAGGGCTTGTTCACATGTAGCATTTTTGCTGCGTTTTTTTCCATGCAGAAAAAGTGCAGCGTTTTACAATAGTAGCAAAATCAATGAGATTTCTAAAATCTCATTCACACAGTACCTTATTTTTTTCTTGCATTTTTTGAGCTGCGGTGCATTTTTTTTTTTAAAAAAAAGTCAATTCAGCGTTTTATCGTGTTGGGAACAGGAACTGATAAGTAATGGTGCTTTTAGATGAGACGATTTCAGTCTGTCAATGCACAGGACCACTGGCGGACAGAGACAGAAAAGGTCCCCTGTACAAGAACAATATATGCGCCCTTTGCAGTCCTATAGCTCATCATAATGCACAATTTTGCCTGCTTTGGAGGTGATAGTGGGCCCCCTTACCTCTTGGACCCATGTGAGCATACTGCACCAATGATATGCCCACTCTGCACAGGACGATGAACTATGATGAGGCAGAGCGATCGCTAATATCAGTGTTCTCATACAGTATCATGTTATCAGCAGCACATTCCCTGATCGCAATGATTTCTTTGCCAGCATAAACAATCGGATCATGAAACAAGCCAGGGCTTTGCTCACTCATTGGATGATCGCTGGCTCTGTCATGGATTATACTCCATTAAATGCACCATAAGAGCCATGTTACTTCTAATGACTGCCAAGAAATGACTGATAACTGATCACCCTGGGCTCCAGCAATCACGTGATCACCAGGATGGCTGTCTTTACAGAAGGCGTTGTTTTCCATGAGCTGCCATGCTATTACATTGCAGCGATGGTGCAAAAACAAAGCTGTGTCCATGTCAAGGGTTGCTGGCAAAAACTAACAGCCATCATCCTTCTTTGGTGGCCAGGAGCAGAGATAACTTGGTTCCCAACTGTTTAAACCTTTAGATGCCACAGTGAATAGTAACTATGACACTTTAGTGGTTTAATAGAGAAAAGAACCTCCCTCTGTAATCCCATGCCGTCTACCCACTACCCAATCTTTTTATGTTACACACGTGGTCAAAATTGTTGGTACCCCTCGTTTAATGAAAGAAAAACCCACAATGGTCACAGAAATAATTTGAATCTGACAAAAGTAATAATAAATTAAAAATCTATGAAAATGAACAAATGAAAGTCAGACATTGCTTTTCAACCCGGCTTCCACAGAATTTTTTTAAAAATGAAACTCATGAAATAGGCCTGGACAGAAATGATGGTTCTTCTTAACTTAATGTTTTGTTGAACAACCTTTTGAGGCAATCACTGCAATCAAACGATTCCTATAACTGTCAATGAGACTTCTGCACCTTTCGACAGGTATTTTGGCCCACTCCTCATGAGCAAACTGCTTCTGTTGTCTCGTGTTTGAAGGTTGCCTTTTCCAGACGGCATGTTTCAGCTCTTTCCAAAGATGCTCAATAGGATTTAGGTCAGGGCTCATAGAAGGCCACTTCAGAATAGTCCAATGTTTTCCTCTTAGCCATTCTTGGGTATTTTTAGCTGTGTGTTTTGGGTCATTATCCTGTTGCAAGACCCATAACCTGCGACTGAGACCAAGCTCTCTGACACTGGGCAGCACATTTCTCTCTAGAATCCCTTGATAGTCTTAAGATTTCATTGTACCCTGCACAGATTCAAGACACCCTGTGACAGATGCAGCAAAGCAGCCCCAGAACATAACAGAGCCTCCTCCATGTTTCACAGTAGGGACAGTGTTCTTTTCTTGATATGCTTCATTTTTCTGTCTGTGAACATAGAGCTGATGTACAGTACAGACCAAAAGTTTGGACACTCCTTCTCATTTAAAGATGTTTCTGTATTTTCATGACTTTGAAAATTGTACATTCACACTGAAGGCATCAAAACTATGAATTAACACATGTGGAATTATATACTTAACAAAAAAGTGCGAAACAACTGAAAATATGTCTTATATTCTAGGTTCTTCAAAGTAGCCACCTTTTGCTTTGATGACTGCTTTGCACACTCTTGGCATTCTCTTGATGAGCTTCAAGAGGTAGTCACCGGAAATGGTTTTCACTTCACATGTGTGCCCTGTCAGGTTTAATAAGTGGGATTTCTTGCCTTATAAATGGGGTTGGGACCATCAGTTGTGTTGTGCAGAAGTCAGGTGGATACACAGCTGATAGTCCTACTGAATAGACTGTTAGAATTTGTATTATGGCAAGAAAAAAGCAGCTAAGTAAAGAAAAACGAGTGGCCATCATTACTTTAAGAAATGAAGGTCAGTCAGTCCGAAAAATTGGGCAAACTTTGAAAGTGTCCCCAAGTGCAGTTGCAAAAACCATCAAGCGCTATAAAGAAACTGGCTCACATGAGGACTGCTCCAGGAAAGGAAGACCAAGAGTCACCTCTGCTTCTGAGGATAAGTTTATCTGAGTCACCAGCCTCAGAAATCGCAGGTTAGCAGCAGTTCAGATTAGAGACCAGGTCAATGCTACACAGAGTTCTAGCAGCAGACTCATCTCTACAAGAACTGTTAAGAGGAGACTTTGTGCAGCAGGCCTTCATGGTAAAATAGCTGCTAGGAAACCACTGCTAAGGACAGGCAACAAGCAGAAGAGACTTGTTTGGACTAAAGAACACAAGGAATGGACATTAGACCAGTGGAAATCTGTGCTTTGGTCTGATGAGTCCAAATTTGAGATCTTTGGTTCCTACCACCGTGTCTTTGTGCGACGTAGAAAAGGTGAACGGATGGACTCTACATGCCTGGTTTCCACCGTGAAGCATGGAAGAGGAGGTGTGATGGTGTGGGGGTGCTTTGCTGGTGACACTGTTGGGGATTTACTCAAAATTGAAGGCATACTGAACCAGCATGGCTACCACAGCATCTTGCAGCGGCATGCTATTCCATCCGGTTTGCGATTAGTTGGACCATCATTTATTTTTCAACAGGACAATGACCCCAAACACACCTCCAGGCTGTGAAGGGCTATTTGACCAAGAGGGTGAGTGATGGGGTGCTACGCCAGATGACCTGGCCTCCACAGTCACCAGATGTTAGAACTCTCCTGTTAGGTTTTTTCTATTTTGCTGGTCACATGACCTTTTTTGCCTATTTAATCCTGCTCCGCCCTTCTGGCCATGCTGGACTTCATTGTATTTCTACTCTTAAGCTTGCCAGGTGCTTTGTTACCTTTCTCAGTCAATTTAGCTAGGTCTTTTGACCTCTATGTTCTATGCTGTTTGTTTGTCTTTTTACTGCTACAATTTCTGCTAGGAGGTGTCCATCTTTCTCCCAGTCCCTAGTTCTTGTAGGGATCCCTCCCTCACATCTATAGGTCTTCGTTCAGACTAGCTGAGGACTTTAGCGGGTCTGATCGCAGGATCAGGTTCCCCGTTACATCGTAGGGATCTAGCTTAGTTCTATTGTAGGGACAGATCTCCTGTCTTTCCTTAGTGCTTGTAGCCTATCTTAACACCAGACCTGAACCCAATCAAGATGGTTTGGGCTGAGCTGGACCGCAGAGTGAAGGCAAAAGGGCCAACAAGTGCTAAGCATCTCTGGGAACTCCTTCAAGATTGTTGGAAGACCATTTCCGGTGACTACCTCTTGAAGCTCATCAAGAGAATGCCAAGAGTGTGCAAAGCAGTCATCAAAGCAAAAGGTGGCTACTTTGAAGAACCTAGAATATAAGACATATTTTCAGTTGTTTCACACTTTTTTGTTAAGTATATAATTACACATGTATTAATTCATAGTTTTGATGCCTTCAGTGTGAATGTACAATTTTCATAGTCATGAAAATACAGAAAAATCTTTAAATGAGAAGGTGTGTCGAAACTTTTGGTCTGTACTGTACCTTGCCAAAAACTGCCATTTTTGTCTCATCTATCCATAGGACATTCTCCCAGAAGCTTTGTGGCTTGTCAACATGTAGTTTGGCAAATTCCAGTCTGGCTTTTTTATGATTTTTTTTCAACAATGGTGTTCTTCTTGGTCGTCTCCCATGAAGTTCACTTTGGATCAAACAACGACAGATGGTGCGATCTGACACTGATGTTCATTGAGTTTGAAGTTCACCTTTAATATCTTTAGAAGTTATCCTGGGCTCTTTTGTTACCATTCGTATTATCCATCTCTTTGATTTGTCATCAATTTTCCTCCTGCGGCCATGTCCAGGGAGGTTGGCTATAGTCCCACGGATCTTAAATTTCTGAATAATATGTGCAAGTGTAGTCACAGGAACATCAAGCTGCTTGGACATGGTCTTATAACCTTTACCTTTAACATGCTTGTCTATAATTTTCTTTCTAATCTCCTGAGACAACTCTTTCCTTTGCTTCCTCTGATCCATGTTGAGTGTGGTACACACCATTTCACCAAACAGCACAGTGAGTATCTGTAGCCCTATATACAGGCCCACTGACTGATTACTAGATTGTAGACACCTGTGATGCTAATTAGTGGACACAACTTGATTAAACACGTCCCTTTTGTCACATTATTTTCAGGGGTACCATCATTTCTGTCCAGGCCTATTTCATGAGTTTAATTTTTTTTTTATTTCTATGGAAGCAGGGTTGAAAAGCAATGTCTGACTTTCATTTGTTCATTTTCATAGATTTTTAATTTAGTATTACTTTTGTCAGATTCAAGTTATTTCTGTGACCATTGTGGGTTTTTCTTTCATTAAACGAGGGGTACCAACAATTTTGACCACGTGCGTATATACCCAAGAAAGATCCTAATTGATTACTTGTCAGTGTTATGGCAGGTGCAGACGGCCATAGATTCTCTTATTCGAGAGAATCTCGTTGCCTTACATGGCCAAGTGTAATCCAAATATCGGATCAAACTCAGACATGCAATGATTATTTCCTTGGACAGGCTCTGTTCGAGGAAAAAGTCAGACACGTGCACAGCCTCATAGAGTAATATTGATCCAAGTGTCATCCGATGTTTTATCGGATTGCACTCGGACCAATAATACGGCCGTCTACACCTGCCTTAAGGCCGAATTAGGACTTTGTTGTATAATAGAGTCCAAAGCAGCCTGTGGCCTACAGCATGTAGCGCTCTACTACTGGATCCAACTCTATAAGCATCGTTCCGACACTTTGACTGCTACTTTCTTGTTTTGTTTATTTTGAAATTTTGTGCTCCTAAGAATTTTGGGCACTGAGCAACCGGCATTCAAAGTTCACCAGCTCGCGTAGATTGGCTGTGAAGATCCTTGGCATGGAAAGTAAAAGCCCCTTCTTGGCTTGAAATGCAGACAAAGCAAATGAAGGTGGATATAAAACTTCACCAATTTATTAGTAAAGGTTCCAGGTACAATAACTAAGGACAGTTCTATGTCCGAAACGCGTCGGTTTTTGCCTTGATGCAATATTTTTAATATATCTGGAACTTTTAAGCTGTTCTAAGAGGTTGGTGAAATTTTATATCCAAATGACTGGATATCTTTCTTTCCTCAACCGCCACTGTACATCTCTTTGCCCACGGCTGCAGCCAATCAGTGGCCACAGCAGTCATTGCTGTTCACCAATGGGTAAAGTATGACACTTAACTACTTTGGCGAGTTTTTTTTCTGTCTTAGACTATTTGATGCTATTTTTGGGGTTTGTTTTATTTTTTCATAAGTTGGCTAACCTCTTTACCAACCTTGACAAAAGCTCCTGCCTGGAGTTCTGTCATTGACCTTTCAATTAACGCTGTAAACATTCTACGCAACAAGCAACAGATGGAAAAGAAAGGAAAACACTCCATGTTTTACATGTTATATCTATAACCTTCAGACCACCACGATATGTTACAGTCAATGTCTCATTTATTCTAGGGCAGTCACGGGTCAATGAGATAAGTGTATAAGTCAGAAGTAGAGGTTGTGCGGGATGCTAGCTGACAAATCCATAATATATTACCAGACAGGACTAAAAAAGCAATTGCACCCATTTTTTATGTTAAATTTTGCTAGCCTCCCATGGTCCGTGGGTTCCGATTATATCATCCAGATAGTGACATTATGTAACCCAGATTTCTGTAATGTTGGGTGCGGCTTCTAGCCTCCTCTGACGTTGGGCAATTCATGCTGAGATGAAGATTTCCACAGGCTCATTGTGTTTTAAGAAATGTTTGCCCTCAAGCTGGTGTCTCTTCATCATATACAAATATCCTCTTCAGAGAGGAAGAGGACAGGAACTCTAGTGCCAACTATTGAAAGTAGCAATCCTAAAAGTCAATATCGATGCTTTAACAAGCCTTGTCATATTATTTAGAATAGGAAGCCAAAAATGACACTCCCCATCAGTACGAAGCAAGAGATCTGATTTGGCCAGATGAGAGATCTTCATTCATATGAGCTCTATTATTTCATAGTTGACTTTTGTCTCTCTATGTGCAAATCCCATAATTGTTTACTATCTTCCCATTACTCCGATTGTGAATTTTCCTGAATTTTGTTATATTTACTTGACAACCATCACACCTGCATTTCCTAAGACACTGGTTTACACAATATGCAAATTGCCTCTTCAGAGAAAAAGAGGACTTGTACTCTATAGCACCACCTATTGGAAGCAGCAATCCTACAAGTCACAATCAACCCTTTAACGAGTCGTGCAATATGACTTAGGATAAAAGCCAAATCAGAATCTCAATTTGCAGACACGGTGTTTCGGGCTGTTGGCCCTCGTCAGTGCAAAGTATGAGAACTGATTTGGCTAGGTGAGAGGCTCTGGACTGAGGTCTAAGGGGTAACGTTTCTCCTTATGGAGAGTGACACACCAGCTCTGGCACGTCAAGGTAAGGAGGCTTATTCACCATGCAATGCTCCTCTGGGAAATTTAATATGCAAATTGCCTCTTTAGAGAAAAAGAGGACTTGTACAAGAAAACTTGTCCTCAGCTTCCTTAAATGACACTGGTTACACTACCTTAGATAGTGCAGGTTTTATAGGTTTATAAAAAAAATAACAAGTCATACATGTATTGGAAATTGTATCAACACTTAAAGGGGTAGTACTGCCTTAGATTGACTACAGACTTGTAGCCTATGTGACTGCAGACTTGTGAATCCTCACATTGCGTGCACTGTGCATTGTGAAGATCTTCCGAAGTCAGCTCCGGGAGCAGGTGGTCATGTCACCACTAGCATCCGATTTGCATATTTCAGGCCACATTCCGACCAGACTTCTCTGGCCTCACTCAATACACTAGCATGGAATGAGGCTGTGTCCATCTAGTCGGAATGTGACCACATGTATGCAAATAATATATTTGTGTTCACGTGTCCGCCGCTCCCGCCGCCAGCAAAGGAGAGTCTTCAAGTGAGTAGTGCGTATGTTGTGACTAGTGTTGAGCGATACCTTCCGATATCAGGAAATATCGTATCGGATTGGATCGGACCGATACTCAAAAAGTATCGGATATCGCCGATTCCGATACCGGAAACCAATGCAAGTCAATGGGACAGAAATATCGGAATGAAAATAAACCCTTTCTTTCCTTGTAGGTTAATTCTACATGAAGTAAAACAACTAAGAATAATGTAGAATGTATTATGCGAAAAGCCGGCAATTCATCAGCGCATACACCGGTACCCGACAATTTACAACAGAAAGAATAGAGCTTCACACATAGATTAGATAGATAGAAACATGTCAGTCACATATATAAGAAGTACAGTGACAGTGTTGCTTACTGTACTTGTCATTTAGTGTAAAGGATTTATTTAAAAAAATAATTGTGTTTTCATGCACCGTCTCTTTAAGAAAGCCGGCCAGCAATTCAGAATAGAAGGAATGGAGAATCATACATAGATTAGATAGATAGAAACATGTCAGTCACATATATATGAAGTACAGTGATAGTGTTGGTTACTGTACTTGTCATTTAGTGTTAAAATAAAGGATTTATTTAAAAAAAAATTGGCGTGGGGTTCCCCTTAATTTTAGTCTCTAGCGGAGGTTAAGCAGACAGCTGGGGCAGATGTTTGAAGCCTGGGAAGGGGGTAATACCCACGGAGCTTCCCAGGCTGCTAATATCAGCCCCCAGCGGAATAGTTAGCCTTTACTAGCTATTAAAATGGGGGACCCCCCCAAAAAAAAATGACGTGGGGTTCCCCCTAATTTAATAGCTAGCAAAGGCTAGGCAGACAGCTGGGGGTTGATATTAATAGCCCAGGAAGGGTGCCATGAATATTGGCCCCCTCCCAGGCTAGAAACACCAGCCGTCAGCCGCACCAGAAATGGCGCATCCATAGGATGTGCCAATTCTGGCACTTAGCCTCGCTCTTCCACGCTGCCCTGGTGCGGTGGCAGGGGGTAATGGGGCTGGGGTTCATGTCAGCGCCAGCTGCCATGAAGCCCAGGTTAGTAATGATGGGCGTCTATAAGACACCCCCATTACTAACCTACAAAGTGTTAAAAATAAAAAACACACTACACCCAGAAAAAATAATTTATTTGAAATAAAACACACCATTTTATTTAATTCTTAGTTTACTAAAAAAAAATAGTTACCTGTCCACGTTCCTGCGCTGATCTCCCATGCACAGCTGTCACATCTGGAGATGGTGACAGCTGTGCATGGCTGCTGTAAGCTCACGCTGCCGGGAACACGTCCGCTCCCGGCAGCGGGAGCCACTGACTGTGGTCACTGGAGTGCATTCAGTCAGAGCTGCTCCGGAGACCTCCTTTACGGCACTGCTGTACCGTGGGAATTTCTCACGATACAGCAGGGCCGTAAAGGAGCTGACCGGAGCAGCGCTGCCTGAACTCCGGCGAACCCACTTATGCAATGACGGGACTGCTTTACGGCCCCATCATTCCAGCAGCGGCAGCGGTTCAGAGCGGTCACATTCTATGTGGCTGCTCTAAACTGGAGATCTTCTTGGGACACTCGTGGACTACTACAGAGGGGTAAGGATAAGGTTGTGGTTTATTATTTTATATTTTATTACAGGAGATCGATGGCTTCGGGGAATTAGGTGTCTAGGTGAGTATAGGTGTAGTTTTTTATTTTTTACTTTATTTTAGGTGGCGATCGGCGGGGACAGGTAATGTATGAACTAATTTATTGTAGGTAACCACTGGCCACCAATGACATGTATTTAAAATTTATTGGGGACACAGTAGGGCAATTTAAATAGCAGGATCAGGCTGATGGGAACTACTGCTCCCATCGAACTGATCCTGCTGGCACGAGTGGACGGGGGACAGACATAGGCCGATGGGAGTAGCAGTGTCACATCGGCCTATGTCTGCCTGCATGCACACACCCCCAGACATCGCACAGACACCGCACACACCCGCAGACATCGCGCAGACATCGCACAGACACCGCACACACTCGCAGACATCGCACAGACACCGCACACACCCGCAGACACCGCACAGACACCCCACACACCGCGCACACCCGCACAGACACCCACACACACCAATCATGACCGGTCTGATGGTCTGGGAGGTGAGGCTGACCTGTGCGACCGTGGGAAAGTTCATGTGAGTTCATGCAATGCAGTCAAGCATGAACTCACATGAACCCTCCGAGGGCACCGCGGCTACTTCAAATGAACAGCTGATCAGCATCACCTGATACCTCAGCTGTTCATTTGAAATAACCGGCGGGAAAGCGCAGCACAGAACGGGAAAGCCGGCGGTGAAGTCTTTTCACTGCCGGCTTCCCCGCCCGGGTCCTTCGCTCCCCGCTCCTTGGTGCTGCGCTCCCCGCCCGGTCCTAACTTACGATCGGGATGGGAGGTGGCGAGGGGAGCGGAGGATCAGGGTGGTAGGCTGCGGGGAAGCAGTATGGGGCTGTGTGATTGTTTAAAAGCCGGCGGCTTTTTACCGTGCGCCGGCTTTTAAACAATCAGGAGAATTCTCCCACGCTGGGATGGCATCCTGATGACAGGCTGGATCTCAGCTGAGCGCTGCCATCCAGCTTGTCATCCTTCAGAGACACTGCAGAGCGCAGGCATTATGGGAACTTCCGATTCCGGTATTCGATATTGTAAAAGTATCGGAATTAAGTATCGGAATTCCGATACTGCGAATATCGGCCGATACCCGATATTTCAGTATCGGAATGCTCAACACTAGTTGTGACGATTCACAAGTCTGCAGTCATGTACAATGACTGCAGACTTGTAGCCTAAGGCCAGACAACCCCTTTAAAAATGACCTGTCATGTGCCAAAATTGTAATTTTTAGATTGTAAATGCTGATGTTCTCCTGAATCTAGCAAGGTTTATTTTTTGTTCCCAAGCCTCTCCATTGCTGAAATAAAGCCCGCTAATCCTGGTATACAAATCTGGTCTTTTTAGACAAGTGGGTGTGGTGCTTAAGAAGATGCCCCCAGAGAACAGTTGAGGACTATACCCACTTGTCTAAAAATACTAGATTTATATGAAGGAAACAGGCGCCATATCTCATAGGAACAGGAACAAATGAAAAAAAAGCCAGATTTAAGAGAACAGAAGCATTTGCAACAGTTAAAGCAACATACTTATTACAAGCAACAGTGACAGGTCCTCATTCACACATGCAGGGTCATCAGGTGTCACACAAGGTGTGGGAATGACTTAGTGCAACACAAAGGGAAGAGGGAAAGGAAGCCCACACTCTAAGGAAAGGGGGGAAGTGGAGACCTCCTAGGTTGATCTGTCACCCTGTCTCCCCTAACGTCCCTGTATAGGCCCTTAACCAATCGCCGCACGCATACCTTGTCCTGTCTTTCCCTGCCATTTGGCTCGGGCTAGGGAAGGGAGGAGATGAGCACTAGTCGATCTCCACTAAACATTATAGACAACAAGGAAGGACAAACAGGGAAATAGCTTAGCTTTAGACGACTCCCGACAAATGCTCAAATGTCCTCAAGCTCCAGAGAGGACAAAGTACTGCTCTTGCTGAAGCCTTCACAAGTAGTAATGAATATCGCTGGCACCTCCCTCTAGAACACACCAGGTATTTATATACCCAGGCCAGGGAGTTAATTAGCCAGAGGGAGGTAGCCGCTGGGTCCTAGAGACAGCCTCTAAGAAGATGTCTGTAATGCTAAACATAGAGATCTCCTGCAACCAACTGCAGGGCGATTGTCTGTCACTTCTGACACACCCGTGACATCAGGCTTTTCATTTCATTTTTTTCAATATTTTCTATTGTATGTAGTCTCTTCTACAGCAACATGTGCAAAGCAAGCAGCTCTACCTCCCCTCCACCAGAAGTAACTCCCAGCATAATCTATATCACCAATCCGTAGATGATTATGACGCGCCCCCTGGGCCGTGTGTGTAGGGGAATACCCAGAGCCGGGTCTCCGTGTAATGCTGGGGGTTGTAGTCTCCGTGGCGGCGACCCGGTCCCGTGGCTCAGGGTGGTCAAACCAGTGGCGGATCTGTTTCTTTGGTTTTGTAATGTTTAAATGTCCGACTACGCCACCCGTGGATTGCGGTCACTGAGAACCGCCGCTGCAGGGCAGACCGCTGAGGCCGATGTTGTGTGCGCAGCAGAGGGTAGTATAACTCCCCACGGGAGGAGTATAGCCTCAGGGCAGTGTCTATAGATGGTGAGGGTTGTGGTGCACGGGTGCAGCAGAAATGACTCAGAATCTGTGCAGTGCAGTTCAGGGACTTTACTATTGGTAATGAAGAAGGCCCTGCCGGGAGTACTGGCTAACATTAGAGGCCTGGTCAGTCTGTGAGCGAACAAGAGTCCCCCTGGCCAGGTGGAGATATAGGCCTTCCCGTCTGACTGCACTCTTCCTGGCTACCGTGCTGTAGTCGTGTAGTAGCCCACGTCCCTGAGTGTACCGTGTGGTGCTCACCCGTATGGCTGGTGACTTGAGGCCTTTGGTTCCTTCCGCTCCTCGATGGCAGTGCTTGTCCCTTGCTTGTGACTGAGCCTCCGGGCTTTCTATGGCCAGAGGACCTGAAATCCCCTGCCAGGTGGTTTCTGCTGCTGGATGTAGAAATCCTTACAGCCTCGGACTCCAGTGTCCGGTTCTCTGCGTATTTCTGCCAGGACGAGCTCTGCTCCAGTCCCTGGTCTTCAGCTCCTGGCTCCTACAGAGCTCCTAGCTGCTGCTCTGTCCCTTCTCTGGAACTCAACTGGACTCTCTAACCCCGCCCCAGATCCAGTTTATAAAGGGCAGGTTCCTCCCCTCCCTGGACTGGGGCAGGAGGTGTGGCATGCAATATTGCTCCTGACCAGGAAAACCCATGCTCGCTCTCAGACATGGTATTTCTACCACTGTAGCAACCAGACCCCTGGGGAGCCACATTCCCCCCTACTAAATTTTAGTACTCCGGGACTAAACATATTTTATGACAACATAATATAACAGTGTATAAGCAATAACACAACATATATACAAGAAGTTTAGTCTTTGTAGCTCACGGCGCTTCCGTAACCAGGTGTCCATGTCACCCAAGAAGTATTTTGAGGGACCCGTCCCAAACCCTCCACGTAGGTAAGCCGGGGTGCAGTTGGTGGAATTTACTGGGATGTGGTTATACAAGTCCACCAGATCGGGCAGTTTTTCAGGCCACAGACTGCGTTCTTCCAGGGGCAACGTTTTCAGCAAGTCTATCACCACCTGGTTCATCTTCTCGCATAATCCGTTGGTTTGAGGGTGATAGGGCGTTGTCCTTATCTTCTTGCAGCCATAGAGGTTGCAGAACTCTTGGAAGACCTCCGCTTCGAAGGCTGGACCTTGGTCAGTCAACACTTGCTCGATACCCGTGTGGATGGCAGAAGTGCTGCTGGAAGGCTCTAGCTGCTGTCTGAGCTGTTAAGTCCTTGACAGGGACCACCACCAGGAACCGGGAGTAGTGGTCTACGATGGTGAGGGCGTAGACGTACCCGGACCTACTTGGAGCCAGCTTCACATGGTCCAGGGCTACCAGTTCTAGTGGCTGCTTGGTGATGATGGACTGCAGGGGAGTCTTCTGGCTGGCACGGTCTTTTCTTCTCAGGTTGCACGGGCCGCAGTCTCTGCACCATCTCTCAATGACCCCTCTCATGCCTACCCAGAAGAACCGTTCACGCAACAGGGACTCCAACTTCTTCCATCCAAAGTGCCCCGCTCCATCGTGGTATGCCTCCAGGACCATAGCCGCGTCTCGTCTCGGGACCACTACCTGCCAGGTCAGCTCATGTGTCCGGGAGTTGACAATTCTTCGGCACAGCTTCCCCTTGTAGAGAAACAGTTTACTCTTCTCCTTCCAGAGCTGTTTGGTTTCTTCCGGAGCATCTGGGTCAAGGCGGGCATCAGCCTCTGTCAGCATTTCTTTTACCAGGTGGACGGCTGGGTCACTGTCTTGCGACCCCGCCCAGCTGTGGTGGGGGAAGGGATTGAACGTGGCAGAGCGCCTATTCCTTACACGGTGGGAATACTGAGTAATCCCATGACTGTGGAACGCAAGGAGTTCGATCTCTTCCAGTTCTTCTGGATCTTCCCCTCCGTCCGGCAAGTTCGGCATCCTGGACAGGGCGTCTGCGTTGGCATTTGTGCGTCCCGCCCGATATTTGATGGTGAACTCATAGTTGGATAGGCGGGCCATCCATCTCTGCTCCAGGGCACCAAGTTTTGCAGTGTCCAGGTGTGTCAACGGGTTGTTGTCCGTGTACACGGTGAACTTGGAAGAGGCAAGGTAATATTTAAAGCGCTCCGTCACTGCCCATACCACCGCGAGGAACTCTAGCTTGAAGGAGCTGTAATTTTCAGGATTCCTTTCTGTGGGCCGGAGCTTCCTGCTGGCATAAGCGATTACCCGTTCTCTGCCCTGTTGTATCTGGGACAGCACCGCCCCTAGCCCGATGTTGCTCGCGTCTGTGTGGAGAATAAAAGGCTGGCCGTAATCAGGGTACGCCAGGATTTCATCCCCCGTGAGGGCCATCTTCAGCTGGTGGAAAGACTCATCCTCCAGCTTGTCCCATTTGAAGGGCGGCTTCTGGTTTTTGGCCTTCCTGGACTGGCCTATCAGGAGGTCCTGCATAGGAGCTGCCATTTTGGTGAACCCGGAGATGAATCTTCGGTAGTAGCCTACCAACCCGAGGAACTGCCGCACTTCCTTTATGCTGGAGGGTCTTGGCCAGTCCTTAATCACTGTGATCTTATCAGGGTCTGGGGCTACTCCGTCAGCACTCACCACGTGTCCCAGGTACTGTACCTTTGGCTTCAGTAGATGACACTTGGAGGGTTTCACCTTTAGGCCGTAGTCTGCCAGGGCGTCAAACACTTCTGCCAGGTGTTTCAGATGGTCCTCATATGTTTTGGAATACACGATGATATCGTCCAGGTATAGCAGGACCGTCTCAAAATTTCTGTGCCCCAGGCTGCACTCCATCAACCGCTGGAAGGTTCCTGGTGCGTTGCAGAGCCCGAACGGCATACAGTTGAATTTGCTGAGAGCCATCGGGGTGGTGAACTTGGTCTTCTCCTTGTCGGCCTCTGCTACAGGAACCTGCCAGTACCCGCTAGTAAGATCCAAAGTAGAAAAGAAGTTAGCAGTTTTTAATGCAGCTAAGGACTCTTCTATTCTAGGTAACGGGTACGCATCTTTGTATGTGATACGGTTGACCTTCCTATAGTCTACACACATTCTCATGGTGCCATCGTTCTTTTTCACAAGAACTAGTGGAGCTGCCCAGGGGCTACAGCTGTCCCTGATTACCCCAGCCTCCTTCATTTCTCGTAACATTCCCTTGGCATTCTGATAGTGTGCAGGGGGTACAGGTCGGTATCTTTCCTTTATGGGTGGATGGTCTCCTGTGGGGATATGGTGTTCTACCCCCTTCACTTGCCCAAAGTCTAGCGGGTGCTTGCTAAAGACTCTTTCGTACTCCTGCACCACCCGGTAGACTCCCTGTTTTTGGTGTGAGGGAGTGGAGTCGGTGCCCACATGCAGCTTCTGACACCAGTCCTCCATTTGCTTCTTGGAGCCGTTACCCTCCTCTGGTTGAGATGGAGGCAAGGGTTCCACGGCCTTTACAGAGTTTTGGTTAATGGTGAACAATTTGGCTAGCGTGGCATACCGGGGCAAGTATACTTCTCTTTCCCCAATGTTTAGGATGCGGACGGGTACCCTCCCATGGCGTACATCGACCACCCCCCGTGCTGTCAAAATGGTGGGCCTACTGTCTTAGTAGACGGGTTCTAGCATGGCTTGGTAGTCCCTCCCTCTTAACCCGATTGCAGTCCGGCACCAGATCATCATCTCACTTTTTGGGGGCATGGCGATAGGGAACGAGTCACTCATCCTAACGCTACCAATCTCACCACCAGACAGTTCTACCTGTTGCCTTTTCATCAGGGCTCTGATCTCTTTTTGTAGGACACGCTGCTGGCTGGAGCTGGCGTTCACCGCAATTATCTCTGCAAGGCAATTTTCAATAACATTAGTACCCAAGGTTATTTTAGGGTAGCTTTCACGACGGTCAATGTCCACAATAATCAGTCCTTGCGCTGGCAGTTCAACTTTACCAATTTTTATGGTCACCTCCTTGAATCCCACCTGCGGTACGGGCTGACCATTGCTGGCGATGATGCTCAAATCGTCATCTGGGTAGCGGGTGATATCTGAGTCATTCCAGTACCGCTTAAAGAGCACATAGGGGATGGTGGTTACCTGTGACCCGGCGTCCAGTAGTGCACTCATAGGAATGCCATCCAGCACCACAGGCAAGACCGGTCGTCCCCCTACGTACTTATCCCGCCAGCTCGATGGGCCTGATGATCTTATGCCTGGGGGGTCGGCCCTCTGCCCCTGGTTGGGCCCGTTTAAATGACAGTACCTTGCCATATGTCCTGGTTGATTGCAGCGGCGGCAGATGGGTTGTCCGTCCTGGTTGTAGCGGTCACTGGGCCTTCCTCTGGACGATGGGATCCTTCTCTGTCGACTCCAAGGGACGTCCTCCGGACTGGAAGCCAGCTGGATCTTTCCTGGGGAAGACACCTGTAAAGACTGTACAGTTCTGGTTAGCGCGGCAACGCTTTTAGTCAGCTCTTGGACCTGATGGTGCAGGTCTGCAGCCGGGTCTTTGTCCAAAGCCTGTGCATCAGCTCCCACAGGCTCTGCAGACAAGGGCGCTGCCTCCTGGTGATAGGTGATAGCAGGACGCCTTTGGGTTACAGCGCCACCTGGTGCCGGTTCTCGGAGCACCTGGATGGCCCTGTCTTTGAACTGCGCAAAGTTCAAATCAGGGTTCTGCAAGGCCATTACACGCAACTGGGTTCGGTGGGCGCTGGACTGTAGACCCTCAATGAACTGTTCAGTCAACAGCTTATCCTCATTCCGCACGCTGTCAGGGTCTGCCTGCTTAATGGCTCTCAGGGCCTCCTGCAAATTCAAAGCATAGTCCCGTATACTGTCTTGTGCCCGCTGTTTGTATCCATAAAATTTTAGTTTGATATCTGCTGAGGTGCGGGTGTCAAAAGTGTCCTTTAGACGGGACAGTATTTCCTTTACAGTCCCTTTTTCCCTGGCTGACCAGGACTTCACTTCTCTTTGGGCTGCCCCGATTAACTGGCCTGTCAGGATGCTCACTTTTTGTTCCTCGGACAGGTGGTATACTTTGAATAGGCTATACAATCTTTCTTTAAAGTCGCTCAGGGTATGCGACTCCCCTGAGTACTGGGGTAACCACGCGGCTCCGGGGATATACGGCATCTTGAACGGCATCACTGAGGCAGCAGCCGCGCTGGCGGTGGGAGCTCCCTCCATTCCTGGTGTCTTCCTCCCCCCTAGTTAACCGTGGCCTACCTTCCGTTGCTTCTTCTCCGTAGGCCGCGGCTCCACAGGCGATCGTCGGGGTCGAGGACCTTGCGTCGCACGGTGGTGACGTCGGCGTCCGCTGGGCTCCTTCCAGGACCTTGCGCAGCGTCAGTGCGTAAGGCGGGGCTTCAGCTCTCGCGCGCTTTTGGCGTCCACGCCCCTCTTCTTCCCGCGCGGCATCCTAGAAATGGCGCCCAATGGCGGGAAAATGGCGGCGGAAGGCGGGAAAACGGCTGCGGATGACGGGAAACTTCACCACGGTAATAGCACAGTCTTTCTTTCAGGCACGCAGTACCCAGTGGTTGCGGGCACGAAATCCTGCCGACTACGCCAAAGTTGACGCGCCCCCTGATCCGTGTGTGTAGGGGAATACCTGGAGCCGGGTCTCTGTGTAATGCTGGGGGTTGTAGTCTCCGTGGCGGCGACCCGGTCCCGTGGCTCAGGGTGGTCAAACCAGTGGCGGATCTGTTTCTTTGGTTTTGTAATGTTTAAATGTCCGACTACGCCACCCGTGGATTGCGGTCACTGAGAACCGCCGTTGCTGGGCAGACCACTGAGGCCGATGTTGTGTGCGCAGCAGAGGGTAGTATAACTCCCCACGGGCGGAGTATAGCCTCAGGGCAGTGTCTATAGATGGTGAGGGTTGTGGTGCACGGGCGCAGCAGAAATGACTCAGAATCCGTGCAGTGCAGTTCAGGGACTTTACTGTTGGTAATGAAGAAGGTCCTGCCAGGAGTACTGGCTAACATTAGAGGCCTGGTCAGTCTGTGAGCGAACAAGAGTCCCCCTGGCCAGGTGGAGATATCGGCCTTCCCGTCTGACTGCACTCTTCCTGGCTACCCTGCTGTAGTCGTGTAGTAGCCCACGTCCCTGAGTGTACCGTGTGGTGCTCACCCGTATGGCTGGTGACTTGGGGCCTTTGGTTCCTTCCGCTCCTCGATGGCGGTGCTGGTCCCTTGCGTGTGACTGAGCCTCCGGGCTTTCTATGGCCAGAGGACCTGAAATCCCCTGCCAGGTGGTTTCTGCTGCTGGATGTAGAAATCCTCACAGCCTCGGACTCCAGTGTCCGGTTCTCTGTGTCTTTCTGCCAGGACGAGCTCTGCATGCTCGCTCTCAGACATGGTATTTGTACCACTGTGGCAACCAGACCCCTGGGGTGCCACAATTACGTTCAAGAAAACCTTTGTCTTTATGTGTTTTTCAAGCTACCTCTTTGCTTGTCTTATACTAAACGGACTTCGGACATTGAATCAAGTTGAGGGACACCTCTGTGATGAGATGGCAATGTGCATGGTCGGTAAAAGTATTTGCAAAAAGTTTAATTTGTCATCTTATTGGACTGATCTGATACATGATTAATGATGAATTCTGTCAAAGGATAAAAGCATGTGCCAGCTGGAGGCGTAAAATGGAAATTGAGGATTTTTACGGTTCCAAAACATGGAAAATCTTGCATTTGCATTTTTGCTGCTCGCTGCTAATAGATCCTTCAAAAGTGTAGATCAGAGCTTCACTGTAAGTACAATAGAAGTAGAGATATATGTTATGTAATCGTGAGAAAATGCTCCGAACCAGAAGCTAGTGACAAACGTTTGAGCTGAACTTGGCCTTGAGGAACCATCTGCATGCTTCAGATAACCTCCATAGAGTGCAAGCTTTGAGTCATGTAATTTGTAGCTTGAGATTACGTCCTGTGAACCATCACAGCTGTAACAGAGAGACGTTCTGTGCGATTTTCCCCAATTCTGTAATTTATTTGATTATATAATTTCAAAGAAATATTTAAATAGAGGTTATGGCCCACGTAGCATGAAGCTGTATGAATGGAGCATGTGATATGATTGACTGCCATGGATAGTTGATCATTAGAGTCCTGTTACTTTTATGGTTGACTTGCTTTTTTCTTTTCATGCAAGCCCTCCCGTTGTGTGCTGTCATCCCAATATTGTGATTGTCAGACTACATTAATGCTTTATATTTGCATAAATGACATTAGAAGGTCTGCATTCCCCAAGACGTGATTGTAAACTAGTAAATATAGACTTTCCTTAAAGGGACAATTTTCTTTAATAATTTATGGTTTATTGGGTCCTGTAAAAGAATTAATCTTTTTTAATATATTCAATTTTCAGATCCTCAGTGTTTCATTGCCCTCATCATCCTAAATAATGTAAGCCCACTCAGTTATCTTCCCTCGTTGCCACTTGCACCACCGTTCTCCAGTTTTCCTGTGTTTTATTATGTTACCTCTAGCTTTTCCTGTGCAACAAATGAGCACAAGCGAGTGAGCATGTGCAAAAAAAGCCACTAAGGCCACGGCCCCACTATCAGTATTTGGGCAGTATTTATTCTCAGGAGTGGAAGTCAAAACCAGGAGTGGGTGACAAATGCAGAATTGGTGAGGTGTTTCTATTATACCTTTTCTCTGATTGTTCCTCACCTGGTTTTTGCTCCCACTCCTGAGAAAAAATACTGACCAAATACTGATAGTGGGGCCGTGGCCTTAAGTCTCTCTGTTTTATTTTTGTCGTTTGCATTTTGTTGTAAGCATTACGAGGCTGTGTGACATCTGAAGCTGAGTTTGCAAAGAAAAAGATCTACCAGAAACACCAACAAGAAAATTACGCATAAATAAAGATGAAGAGGAAATCCAAGACTGAGAAAAAGAACCACTCAACCTGCTCTAGGAGAAATGCAATTAAAAAATATCTGTCACCAGATTTCACAATACACATTGAAAACATTATTTTGATAGATCACTTAGACTTGATGAAGCGGGTGTACTTACTTTGAAAATGTCTAATATTAAAGCGAGCATTTTATGAATCAAGCGATAGCTGGTATAGCACTAGCTGGAGTCATAACTTGTTCACTTTAGTTTGAGGATAATACAGCCATTATTACATGGATTTTCAAAGTAAGTACACCAGTTTCATCATGTCTAAGAGATCTATTTAATAATGAATGAAGTTTAGATTGTGAAATTGGGGACAGATCAATTTCAGGGGTAAAAGTATATGGAAAGGACGCAGCTAGTGATTTATTTGGTCACTGGAGATTCTTTTAGACAGAGCTTGTTGATTAAAAATGATTGATTGTCACATAACCCCTTTCACGACACATCTAATAATCCCTTAAAGATGCTGTAAAATTAAAAATACCCATACTTTTAATGTTAAGGAGAAGAATGTTCAACCCAATGCTTAACAGAATTGCTCTGTGAAGAGAACCTGTCATTAGTATATTAGACTGCTAACTAAAGACCCTTTAATGATGATTACATCCATGCCTTGCTTGTAGTATTTTGTTTGAAAATTGAAGAAAAATCCAGCTTTGAATCTTTAATTGTAAATGCTAAAGGTGGAAACTGCACCTGCTCTCCTGCGTCTCTCCTAATTTCCCCTCCTACTGCCGGCCTCCGGTGCTTGACTGACAGGTCATGCCTCTCTCAATAACCTGCCGTCCCTGTCTGAGATTCTGGCACCATCATTGTCCACGGTTGTCTCCTCAGAGGCGGCAGCAAATGCGCATTAAGCTCCTGATTGAATTGCGAGTGCCACAGTATCGATCTGTGCAGAATCTTAGGCAGGGATTGAGAGAAGAGTGACCTGTCAGTCAAAGACCGGAGGCCGGCGGGAAATAGTTAGGCAGGAGAGCTGGAAGTGAGGTGTTTGTCCAGTGCACTTGTCATTAGAACTTTAAGCCTGGATTTTTCTACAATTTTCAAACCAAGTACTGCAAGCAAGGTATGGATGTAATAATCATTAAAGAACCTTTACACACATGCCTTTAGCTAGGGGTCTAATATACTGATGACAGGTTCCTTTTAACAAAAAATGCTATTAACCAGATATGAGGTTAATATGCAGGTTAATAGTATTTTAAAAACTGAAAGACCGGCTACTGGGAGGAAATGAACTACACTCCTCCTGGCAGCCTCCGGCTTTCAGTCACAGAGGTGCAGCCAGCACAGTTTTAGTCACCGCTCAGTACACTGTGAGCGGCAGCTGTAATCACAGCCCGGCACTGACTGACAGCTGGCTCTGCCGGGGCCAGGTTACAGCCACCAATCAATATGTAAAGAGTGGTAATTGATGCCTCCCTGGCCATGCCTGTATGACTGAAAGCCTGAGGCTACCGGGAGGAATAAAGTACATTTCCTCCCAGTAGTGGGGCTTTCAGTGCAGTGGCCATACTGCTTTAGAATGCTATTAACCTGCAGATTATCCTCATATCTGCAAGGTAATAGCTTTTTGAGATGACAGGTTCCCTTTAACAATATTTCACAGCATGTCGTCTAGTAAATACCAGTATAGACTGAAAAGGAAGCAGTTATTTCCACCCTACCCCAGCAGGATGTCCCAGCACAATTTTTAAAATCAATTAGCAGATAAATCGCCTTCTGCTATTTTACTGCATGTCAATCAGTCCTTGATTTCTATGTTTTTGAAACTGCAAAATCCCCCATTCATTGGTACATTTAAACAACAGTGTGCAGTTGGAAACTTTGCTGTGATGGAATGAAAAGTTTGGTGTGTGATTGATAGGGGTTAGGTCTTCCAATCTATTAAAACATATGGGCAACACAAAAAAAGTTCCTGTTTTCAACATTGAGTGCTGTTCACAGTCCACTGCATCCTAAAGTTGCCGTTCACAAACTCATTTAACTACCTTGGCAAACAATAGTTCATAAATAAAGGAAAAAGTAGGAAGAAAAGTGACATAAATTGTAACACCAGGAACCAGACAACCGAACAAACTGTACAGTCATAATGCATTCTATTGTCTTCTAAAACCAAAATGTGTTTACAACAGAAGGAATGTAATTGATGTGATTGATGTCCCCGTCACAGGAGCATAATACGAGCCATATTGCCACAAATTCATTACATAATATTAACTAAATCCTATTATTTCTGTCTACAATGCACACCGACATCAAGAACTTAATACACACTATATTATTGTTTACATTTAGTTTACATTACTGTTTTTGTTTTTATTTTTTGAAAGATTTTAAAAAAATTGGGCCATTTATGAGCGTGTTCTCGACACTCTTTTGTGACTCTTTAAAAGTTGCTTTATTCCAAATTTGCAGCTTTTTATTATTAGGCCACGGCCCCACTATCAGTATTTGGTCTGTATTCAGTCAGTATTTTTTCTCAGGAGTGGGAGCCAAAACCAGGAGTGGGTGATAAATGCAGAATTGGTGACTTGTTTCTATTATACCTCTTCTCTGATTGTTCCTCACCTGGTTTTGGCTCCCACTCCTGAGATAAAAACACTGACCGAATACTGATAGTGGGGCCGTGGCCTTACTTAACTCCTCACTTGTTAAAATTGTAAAGGGATAGTCTCCTAAAGGGAAGCAGTTTAGGGCAAATTTATTTACCGGATTAAGGGAAAATGGTGCAAAACTATGTCTACTCATACCAGCTGTGGAAAAATAGTTTTTGCTAGTCAACGGTGAAAAATGCACTGAATTTATTAGGAGGTGTGCTCCTTATAAATTTGCCACAGATCTCCCCACTTTTTCTCTCTACTGTGACTGTTATAGTCTTAGTCATAGTAAATGTGGGTCAATATGTGCACTTTTACAACTTTTTTTTAATCCTCTAATATACAGGTGCATCTCACAAAATTAGAATATCATCAAAAAGTTAATTTATTTCAGTTCTTCAATACAAAATGTGAAACTCATATATTATATAGAGTCATTACAAACAGAGTGATCTATTTCAAGTGTTTATTTCTGTTAATGTTGATGATTATGGCTTACAGCCAATGAAAACACAAAAGTCATTATCTCAGTAAATTAGAATACTTTATAACAACAGCTTGAAAAATGTTTTTAAAATCTGAAATGTTGGCCTACTGAAATGTATGCTCAGTAAATGCACTCAATACTTGGTCGGGGCTCCTTTTGCATCAATTACTGCATCAATGCGGCGTGGCATGGAGGCGATCAGCCTGTGGCACTGCTGAGGTGTTATGGAAGCCCAGGTTGCTTTGATAGCAGCCTTCAGCTCGTCTGCATTGTTGGGTCTGGTGTCTCTCATCTTCCTCTTGACAATATCCCATAGATTCTCTATAGATTCTCTATGGGGTTAAGGTCAGGCGAGTTTGCTGGCCAATCAAGCACAGTGATGCTGTTGTGTGTAAACCCGGTATTGGTACTTTTGGCAGTGTGGACAGGGGCCAAGTCCTGCTGGAGAATGAAATTTCCATCTCCAAAAAGCTTGTCGGCAGAGGGAAGCATGAAGTGCTCTAAAATCTCCTGGTAGACGGCTGCGCTGACTTTGGTCTTGATAAAACACAGTGAACCTACATCATCAGATGACATGGCTCCCCAAACCATCACTGATTGTGGAAACTTCACATAGACCTCAAACAGCTTGGATTGTGGCCTCTCCACTCTTCCTCCAGACTCTGGGACCTTGATTTCCAAATGAAAATTGGAACTATGGGACCTTGTGGAGCGTGTCAATGACTGCCTTCTGGACATCCGTCAAGTCAAGAGTCTTCCCCATGATTGTGGAGCCTACTGAAACAGACTAAGGGACCTTTTTAAACACTTAGGAAGCCTTTGCAGGTGTTTTTTGCTAATAATTCTAGTTTACTGAGATAATGACTTTTGTGTTTTCATTGGTTGTAAGCCATAATCATCAACATTAACAGAAATAAATTCTTGAAATAGATCACTCTGTTTGTAATGACTTTATAAAATATATGAGTTTCACTTTTTGTATTGAAGAACTGAAATAAATTAACTTTTTGATGTTATTCTACTTTTATGAGATGCACCTGTATGTATACTATATAAAAATGGCACCTTCCTAAAAGTCCCCTGTATGCAGCTTCTCTGCAGGCATATGCGTTTCCATGGGTATGTTCCCATGTGCGTCTTCTAATTCTGCCCCCTCTTCTGCAACATCATGACGTTGTTTGAAGCCGAGAGATTAGGTGTCATGCAACATAATGAAGCTGCAAGGCATTATAGATGATAGAGGTCTCCAGAATGCTGAAATTCAAGTGCCAGCCAAGGAGGTTTGCAATCCCCTTGAATGCTGATGTGGACAACAGACTATGGCCCTACAATTTTTTTGCTCAGCTCTACTGTAGACCTAAAATGTATTTTAGCAAAGCTGTAAAAAGGATTATTTTTAATTACTTCTGGACTGCCCATAGACTATAAATGTCTGGGCGGGCTCCACTTTACTCTGCTTTGACATTCAATATCGTCAAAACAACTGAAGTAGCTTGCAAGAGATTGTACAGTTGTGTGGGTGGGGAGCCGCTGTCAGACACAGCAAGACTCCCCAAAGAGGAAGATACACATGCTTTATCACCATGTATACCTTCCCGATCTCTATATATACAAATTAGGAAGAACTGACAGTACTTACTTCTCTGGACCCTGCAGTAATTTGATCACTGGGTGGAGGGAGGTAACAGAAGCTGCTGCTAATATAACAGCCCCAGTTATAGGAGAAATCAAATAAATAAATAAATGTATTAATATGTTAAAATGTCTTAAAGGTCTGTTAAGAATGTACAGGGAGCACAGCGGATAAAATAAATGAAAAATAAATAAATAAAAGCAAAAATAAAACAGAAAAAATAAATAATTAATTAATAAAACAAAAAAAGAGATACTGCCATTCTGAATCAGTGTTTCTATCTATGTCCCCACTAAAAAATATATATCCTTTGCGATCATGAAAAAAAAGGGAAAAATATAAACTTCTTTCCTGCTGTTGTTTTTTATTTTCCCCCAATATTAGTAAAATAAAAAGGAATATAAAAATAACATAAAAATTAAACTCCATGTATCCTGGAAAAAAGAGACAAAAATTATTTGAATTTCCAAAAGAGTCCATTTTTTTTATAGCTTTTAAAAGCACTTGTGCAGTTAAACACGAAAATGTGCCTGATCAGGAACAGGGTAACATAGTTGTCACAATGAGGTTTTTGTACACATCGCCGAATGTCATGGTGGTATCAGGGTCTGGGAATGGCTGTAATTAGTGCAGGGAGACTCGGGCGTTGACGCAGACTTGCAGCTTCTAGACAGGTTACCAAGAGTTAAATCTCTGGTGGGTTAGCTTACTAGTACTCCTAGGTCACATGCTGTGGGAGAACCACTCATGTCTTCTCTTCCCCTATATATGTGTGCTGGGCTGTTCAGGGAATGCCAGTTATAGCTTGTCTTAACCTGGTCGGGAGAGGTGGACATATCAAGGCATCTTTGGTGGTTTCTCTGCGATTGTTGTGTGTGGTTTTTGGTGAAAACCTTTTCCTTCCTGTTTGTTCTTTCATGTTGTTTACTTGCCTCACAACCTTCTTACTCTTGTATCTTAGTGTTTATTCCTGTGTGAGTTCTGGGTGACTGAGATTCTGCTTTCCCCTATCTGTCTTTTCTGTGTTAACCCTTAGACTTCTGCCCCTTCTTCCCTCGGTAGGGAGAGGGGTTCAGATTAGTACAGTGTAGGAGTTGAGCGAGGTACGTGACCCAGGCATCTCCACCATCCGCGGTAATCCTGGGCACAGGGATAGCCTAGGGCCCCTTTAGATCGAGAGACAACTTTAGAGCTCACAGTCCTAGCTACCCTATAGTCACATCGTGACAATGGCATGAACGGGTTAATCAGTTTGTACTGATTAACAGTGGGTACGGAAAGTATTCAGACCCCTTTGCTCAGTATTGAGAAGAAGCACCCTTTTGAGCTAGTACAGCCATGAGTCTTCTTGGGAATGATGCAACAAGTTTTTCACACTTGGATTTAGCGGATTTGGGGATCCTCTGCCATTTTTCCTTGCAGATCCTCTCCAGTTCCGTCAGGTTGGATGGTGAACGTTTGTGGACAGCCATTTTCAGGTCTATCCAGAGATGCTCAATTGGGTTTAGGTCAGGGCTCTGGCTGGGCCAGTCAAGAATGGTCACAGAGTTGTTCTGAAGCCACTCCTTTGTTATTTTAGCTGTATGCTTAGGGTCATTGTCTTGTTGGAAGGTGAACCTTTGGCCAAGTCTGAGGTCCAGAGCACTCTGGAACAGGTTTTCATCCAGGATATCTCTGTACTTGGCCACATTCATGTTTCCTTTAATTGCAACCAGTCGTCCTGTCCCTGCAGCTGAAAAACTCCCCCATAGCATGATGCTGCCACCACCATGTTTCACTGTTGGGATTGTATTGGGCAGGTGATGAGCAGTGCCTGGTTTTCTCCACACATACCACTTAGAATTATCACCAGAAAGTTCTATATTCGTCTCATCAGACCAGAGAATCTTATTTCTCATAGCCTGGGAGTCCTTCATGTGTTTTTGAGCAAACTCTATGCGGGCTTTCATATGTCTTGCACTGAGGAGAGGCTTCCGTCAGGCCACTCTGCCATAAAGGTCCGACTGGTGGAGGGTTGCAGTGATAGCTGACTTTGTGGAACTTTTTCCCATTTCCCTACTACATCGCTGGAGCCACAGTGATCTTGGGGTTCTTCTTTACCTCTCTCACCAAGGCTCTTCTCCCACGATTGCTCAGTTTGGCTGGACAGCCAGGTCTAGGAAGACTGGTGGTCCCAAACTTCTTCCATTTAAGGATTATGGCGGCCACTATGCTCTTGGGAACCTTGAATAATGCAGAAATTCTTTTGTAACCTTGGCCAGATCTGTGCCTTGCCACAATTCTGTCTCTGAGCTCCTTGGGCAGTTCCTTTGAGCTCATGATTCTCAGTTGGTCTGACATGCACTGTGAGCTGTGGGGTCTTATATAGACAGGTGTGTGCCTTTCTAAATCAAGTCCTATCAGTTTAATTAAACACAGCTGGACTCCAATGAAGGAGTAGAACCATCTCAAGGAGGATCACAAGGAAATGGACAGCTTGTGAATTAAATATGAGTGTCTGAGCAAAGGGTCTGAATACTTAGGACCATGTGATATTTCAGTTTTTCTTTTTTAATAAATTTGCAAAAATTTCTACATTTCTGTTTTTTTTTCAGTCAAGATGGGATGCAGAGTGTACATTAATGCGAAAAAAAAATGAACTTTGTAGAATTTACCAAATGGCTGCAATGAAACAAAGAGTGAAAAATTTAAAGGGGTCTGAATACTTTCCGCACCCACTGTAATTTATTCATCTGTTCAGATTATATAGAAATAAATGTAATAATTAATATGTATACTTAATTATATATTTGCAATGTTTAACTAAGAGAATCTACAGGAAAGTACACAACCAGCCACTGCGAAATTAAACACACTATATGAATTTTATTAATATAAAGTAAAACAAAGTAAAGTAAGTGATGGAATAAGTTAAACATAATCAGCTTGATGCAATACACCCTAATTGCAATCAAAACTTTAAGAGGAGGTACAAAACTGGAAAAACAATAAGTGCAATAGGGGTTTTATCTGAGTAGAAATGGGGAGACCGAAGGCAATGGTACTCACCTGGCGTGGTTGTGAGACCACTACCACTAAAAACGCTCAAGGCTGCTGCAGATCCATGGCTAAGGTAACATCAGAAATGGAATAAATGGGTTAATTCCGTGCTGCCGGCGTAAAAGATTGGAAAAGAAGAACGATATCCAGGAATGGGGTTTATTAGTCAACGCATTTTGAAATTCCAAACTTCTTCATCAGGACAAACCACAGTGTCCTGGTATGTCCTGATGAGTCATTAACCCCTTTACCCCCGTTGATGGTTTGTACGTTAATGACCGGGCCAATTTTTACAATTCTGACCACTGTCACTTTATGAGGTAATTACTCTGGAACGCTTCAACGGATCCCGATGATTCTGAGATTGTTTTTTGTGACATATTGTACTTCATGATAGTGGTAAAATTTCTTCGATATCACTTGCGTTTATTTGTGAAAAAAACGGAAATTTGGCAAAAATTTAGAAAATTTTGCAATTTTCAAAATTTTAATTTTTATGCCCTTAAATCAGAGAGATATGTCACACAAAATAGTTAATAAATAACATTTCCCACATGTCTACTTTATATCAGCACAATTTTTGAACCAATTTTTTTTTTTATTAGGGAGTTATAAGGGTTAAAAGACGACCAGCGATTTCTCATTTTTCAAAAAAAATTTACAAAACCATTTTTTTTAGAGACCACATCACATTTGAAGTCACTTTGAGGGGTCTTTATGACAGAAAATACTCAAATGCTCAAAACCACGTTCAAGAACTTTATTAACCCTTCAGGTGCTTTACAGGAATTTTTGGAATGTGGAAGAAAAAAACTAACATTTAACTTTTTTTCACAAAAATGTTACTTTAGACCCAATACGTGGGGAAAAACCACTGTTTGGGCGCAAGGTAGAGCTCGGAAGAGAAGGAGCGCCATTTGACTTTTTGAATGTAAAATTTGCTTGAATAATCAGCGGACGCCATGTTGCGTTTGGAGAGCCCCTGATGTGCCTAAACAGTGGAAACCCCCCACAAGTGACACCATTTTGGAAACTAGACCCCTCAGGGAACTTATCTAGATGTGTGGTGAGCACCTTGAACCCCCAGGTGCTTCACAGAAGTTTAGAACATTGAGCCGTAAAAATAAAATTTTCACATTTTTGCAACAAAAATGTTTTTCAGCCTCCAATTTTGCATTTTCATGAGGGTAACAGGAGAAATTGCACCATGCAATTTGTTGTGCAATTCCTCCTGAGCACGCCGATACCCCATATGTGGGGGAAAACCACTGTTTGGGCACACGACAGAGCTCAGAAGAGAAGGAGCGCCATTTGACTTTTTCAATGTAAAATTTGCTTGAATAATTAGCGGACGCCATGTTGCGTTTGGAGAGCCCCTGATGTGCCTAAACAGTAGAATCCCCCTTAAGTGACACCATTTTGGAAACTAGACCGCTCATGGAACTTATCTGGATGTGTGGTTGACGCGCCCCCTGGGCCATATTCTTTAGGGGAATACCCGGAGCCGGATCAGATGGGGGTTGTAGTCTCCGAGTGGCGGTGACCCGGTCCGTGCCCAGGGTGTCAAGCTCAGTGTGTGTGGCAGTCCTACAGATGTTACAAAGTTCGTTATGTCGACTACGCCACCCGTTGGATTGCGGTCACTACGGCCGCCGCTGCAGCAGGGTCCGCTGAGGCTGATGGTGTTGGTGCAGCTTTAGATAGTATAACCCCCAACGGGAGGGGTATGGCCTCAGGGGGTCAGGTGCAGAGGATGGGGGTTGTGGTGGTGCAGCGTAGATGATAATTAAAGACACAGTCGGGTTGTGCAGTTCAGGGTGTTTACTTACTGCAGATATTCCGGTCACTCCGGCCTTGAGTGACCACCCGAGCCGTGCTGCGTCCACCAGGTCCTGGATTCAGCCAACCCCCAAGCAAGTCCGGAGCGTGTCCCTGAGCCCTCCTTCTTGTCCTTTCTTCTGGCCGTCCCCACCAGGGATCCACCTAAGTCCAGCTCCCTCGGGCCTTCTGTTGGGCGACCCTTGGCCTTGGGTTCCCTGACCCTACACGTGGTTTGCCTTCAGGGTGGATGTGGTGGGTGGCCGTGGCAGATCCTGCCCACGGCCTCCGGTCTCTGGCTGAGGTGTGCTTTAGCCCCCACCAGTTTGGGATCCGGTACCCTATTGCCAACTCTTCACCCCAGGTTCGTATATGGGTTCTCAGAGTTCCTTTCTGTTTCCCCCTCTGGGTCTTTCTTGCTCCACTCTCACTCTCTCTTCTGGGGCTGCTCTGCTCTCTCCCTCTGACTTCTCACAGACTGACTGACTGTGGCAGACTGACCCTGATCTTAGATGGTGCCCACCTTAAATACTCCCTCTATGTGTGAGCTCAGGTGACCAGCACCCAATGAGCTCCTATCTTTACCCAGGCTGCTCCCCCTATCTGCCCCTACACTACTGGGATGTACCACCCCCCTCCCACTCCAGCCAGGAACAGACTCGGTCGTACCTGCACATTTCTAAGTGGGAGTACCGTTGGTCTGTTCCTCGGAAATGGGATGTGTGTAGTGCATGCAGCTTTCTGAGCTCAGTTCCACACTCCATCCTTACCCGGGAGTGGAATATCACACCTCTGGGTTGAGGTGCAATACCCCTGTAGCAGCCGAATCCTCAGGGTGCTACATGGTGAGCACCCTGAACCTCAAGTGCTTTGCAGAAGTTTATAACATGGAGCCGTGAAAATAAAAAAATCTAACTTTTTCCACAAAAATAATGTTTTAACCCCAATTTTTTTATTTTCACAAGGGTATGAAGAGAAAATGGACCCTAAAAACTGTTGTGCAATTTCTCCTGAGTACATCAATACCCCATATGTGGGGAAAATACAGTGTTTGGGCGCACGACAGAGTTCAGAAGGGAAGGAGCATTGTGTGACTTTTTGAACGCAAAATTGGCTGGAATTGAGAGCGGATGCGATGTCGCGTTTGGAGAGCCCCTGATGTGCCTAAACAGTGGAAACCCCCCACAAGTGACCCCATATTGGAAACTACACCCTTCAAGGATATTATCAAGGGGTATAGGTACCAGAGGTACGACACAGAATTTGATAACATTAGGTCATCATATTGAATAAGTTGTCATTAGTCTTGAGCACAAGTGCTCGCTACTTGAGTTTGTATCAGGTACACGGGTGTACATCATGTATCGCGTGTGCTCGAGTGACATGCTCGAGCCCCGCTTGCATGTTTCATGGTTATTAGACACCCCAAAAAAAACATGCGGGGATCGCTTGTGCATGGCAGGCTATCCCCGCGAGGTTTTTTGGCCTAGAAGCATATGGGGCAGAGACTCCCGCATGTCACTTGAGCACCCACAATACTCAGTGCATTACCGAGCACCCGACGCAAACTCAAGTAGCGAGCACTTGCGTTCATCACTAGTCACCATGTCATCATCTTTTTTTTTTTACTTTTGAAAAAGATCCCTAGCCCAACCCTAACCCTAGCCCAACCCTAACCCTAGCCCAACCCTAACCCTAACACAACCCTAACCTAACCCTAACACAACCCTAACACTAGAGTTTATTTTTTACGCCGTTCCTCGTGCGGTATAAGTGATTAGACGACTTTATTCTTCGGGTCGGTGTGATTACAGCGATACCAGAATCATATCGGGTTTTTATGATTGACAGCTGTCACACACTAAAAGACACATTTTTTTGCAAAATCTAGTTTTTGCATCGCCATATTTTGAGAGCTATAATTTTTCCATATTTTTGCCGACAGAGTCATACGATGGCTTGTTTTTTGCGGGATGACTTGACGTTTTTATTGGTGCCACTTGACATTTTGTGATTGCTTTCTATTCCAATTTTTGGGAGGCAGAATAAAGAAAAACCAGCAATTCCAGAATTTTTTTTATGTTTTTTTTTTTATGCTGTTCCGCGTGTGGTAAAATTGATAAGGCAGCATTATTCTTCGGGTCAGTACATTTACAGCAGTACCACATTTATATCGTTTTTCTATGTTTTGGCGCTTTTACACAATAAAAGCTATTTTATAGAAAAAATATTTTTTTGCATCGCTTTATTCTGAGAGCTATAACTTTTTTCTTTTTCAGCTGATGGAGCTGTATGGTGGCTTGATTTTTGCGGGACAAGATGATGTTTTCAGCGGTACCATTTTTATTTATATTCGTCTTTTTGATCGCGTGTTATTTCAGTTTTGTTTGGCGGTATGATGATAAAGCATTGTTTTTTGCTTCGTTTTTTTTTTTTCTACCATGTTCACTAAAGGGGTTAACTAGTGGGACAGTTTTATAGGTCAGGTTGTTCCGGACGCGGCTATACCAAATATGTGTACTTTTATTGTTTTTTTTGCTTTTTTTCATAATAATATTTATTGATGGGTACATTATATTTTCTTAAAACTTTCTTAAAATGTGCATTTAGTAGTGTTGAGCGAACATGCTTGACACTGCTCGGTACTCGCCCGAGCATCACGCTACTCGGGATGTTCGGCGAGCACCGAGCATTTCCGGGTTACTCGGGCGGGAGCTCGGGTCTCCGCCCTGCATGTTTGGCGCTCTTTACAGAGCCAATTAACTTGCAGGGATTGCCAGCCAGTCACTGTAATGCCGCAGCCATGTTGTTTGTGGGCATTACAGTGACTGGCTGGCCGCACAGCGTCACCTCGAGTATTTAAAACCGGGCGCTGCCATCTTGGACACAGTCGCTCCGGATCAGACAGTGTAGGGACAGCGCTGCTGATTTAGGGAGAGATATATCCTGCAAAATAGTTAGTGTAGGGTCTGTAAAGGCTACCAGATCAAAGAAACAGTCCTTCTCAGGACTAATATCCATCCCAGATTTCAGGCAGGCAGGCTGTATAGGAGACGCAGTGGTTTTACCAGCAAATGGTGCATTACAGTCCTGTGTGCTTCTGTTGCTGAAATTGCTGGAGTTAGCTCCAGGTCTCGGGGGCCAGGAAAAATCCATTTTTTTTTCATCTAAATCTTCTTTTTTTTTCCTTCTTCACACTGTACAAATACCCGTCTTATTAACCTTTTGGAGTTCCCCCGTCCCCCTGCCCCCAAAAAAAAGTCTCTCTGATTTTTCAGACACAAATATATCTGTTGAAAATAGTCTAATGTAGGCCAGAGAAACAGAAGTGTGCTTTTGCAGTTCCACGGTTCAAACCTCTGTATTATCCAGTTTTGGGCCATTTGTATCTAAAAAAACAGTTTGAGTGTGTTGCTCACTGTTCAACCGCAAATATATATATTTAAAAAAGTCTGGTATAAACCAGTAAATTATAACTGTGGTTTTGCTGTTCCATGGTAAAAAATCTCTATAATCCTGCTTTTGGCAATTTTTGCCGTAAAAAAAAAAATTATAGTGTCTCCCTGATTTTTCAGACACAAATATATCTGTTGAAAATAGTCTGGTGTAGGCCAGAGAAACAGAAGTGTGGTTTTGCAGTTCCACGGTTCAAACCTCTGCATTATCCACTTTTGGGCCGTTTGTATCTAAAAAAAAAACAGTTTGAGTATGTCGCTCACTGTTCAGCTGCAAATATATATATTTAAAAAAAGTCTGGTATACACCAGTAAATTATAACTGTGGTTTTGCTGTACCACTGTAAAAAATCTATATTATCCTGCTTTTGGCATTTTTTCCCGTAAAAAAAAAAACTAATAGTGTCTCCCTGATTTTTCAGACACAAATATATCTGTTGAAAATAGTCTGGTGTAGGCCAGATTACTAGAACTGTGGTTTTGCAGTTCCACAGGTCAAATCTCTGTATTAGCCTTCTTTTGGCATTTTTTGACGTAAAGAAAAACAGCAGTGTCTCCTGATTGTTCAGACACGAATATATCTGTTGAAAATAGTCTGGTGTAGGCACGAGAAATACAAGTGTGGTTTTGCAGTTCCACGGGTCAAATCTCTGAATTATCCTGCTTTTTTGCATTTTTTGCTGTAAAGAAAAACAGTAGTGTCTCCTGATTGTTCAGACACAAATATATCTGTTGAAAATAGTCTGGTGTAGGCCCGAGAAATACAAGTGTGGTTTTGCAGTTCCACGGGTCAAATCTCTGTATTATCCTGCTTTTTTGCTGTAAAGAAAAACAGTAGTGTCTCCTGACTGTTCAGACACAAATATTTCTGTTGAAAATAGTCTGGTGTAGGCCCGAGAAATAGCAGTGTGGTTTTCCAGTGCCACGGGTCAAATCTCTGTATTATCCTGCTTTTTTGCATTTTTTGCTGTAAAGAAAAACAGTAGTGCTTCCTGATTTTTCAGACACAAATATATCTGTTGAAAATAGTCTGGTGTAGGCCCGAGAAATACAAGTGTGGTTTTGCAGTTCCACGGGTCAAATCTCTGTATTATCCTGCTTTTTTGCATTTTTTGCTGTAACGAAAAACAGTAGTGTCTCCTGATGTTCAGACACAAATATATCTGTTGAAAATAGTCTGGTGTAGGCCCGACAAATACAAGTGTGGTTTTGCAG
Source organism: Phyllobates terribilis (assembly GCF_046119375.1). Lineage (NCBI taxonomy): Eukaryota > Metazoa > Chordata > Amphibia > Anura > Dendrobatidae > Phyllobates > Phyllobates terribilis. Next base: position 729,851,712 of record NW_027362763.1, on the reverse strand, counting down.
TTCCACGGGTCAAATCTCTGTATTATCCTTCTTTTGGAATTTTTTGCCGTAAAGCAAAACAGTAGTGTCTCCTGATTGTTCAGGCACAAATATATCTGTTGAAAATAGTCTGGTGTAGGCCCGAGAAATAGAAGTGTGGTTTTGCAGTTCCACGGGTCAAATCTCTGTATTATCCTGCTTTTATGCATTTTTTGCCGTAAAAAAAAACAGTAGTGTCTCCTGATTGTTCAGACACAAATATACCTGTTCAGAATAGTCTGGTGTAGGCCCGAGAAATACAAGTGTGGTTTTGCAGTTCCACTGGTCAAATTTCTGTATTATCCTGCTTTTTTGCATTTTTTGCCGTAAAGAAAAACAGTAGTGTCTCCTGATTGTTCACACACAAATATATCTGTTGAAAATAGTCTGGTGTAGGCCCGAGAAATACAAGTGTGGTTTTGCAGTTCCACGGGTCAAATCTCTGTATTATCCTGATTATCCTGCTTTTTTGCATTTTTTGCCGTAAAGAAAAACAGTAGTGTCTCCTGAATATTCAGACACAAATATATCTGTTGAAAATAGTCTGCTGTAGGCCCGAGAAATACAAGTGTGGTTCTGCAGTTCCACAGGTCAAATCTCTGTATTATCCTGCTTTTTTGCATTTTTTGCCGTAAAGAAAAACAGTAGTGTCTCCTGATTGTTCAGACACAAATATATCTGTTGAAAATAGTCTGGTGTAGGCCCGAGAAATACAAGTGTGGTTTTGCAGTTCCACGGGTCAAATCTCTGTATTATCCTGCTTTTTTGCATTTTTTACTGTAAAGAAAAACAGTAGTGTCTCCTGATTGTTCAGACACAAATATATCTGTTGAAAAAAGTCTGATGTAGGCCAGATTACTAGAACTGTGGTTTTGCAGTTCCACGGGTCAAATCTCTGCATAATCCTTCTTTTGACATTTTTTGCTGTAAAGAAAAACAGTAGTGTCTCCTGATTGTTCAGACACAAATATATCTGTTGAAAATAGTCTGGTGTAGGCCCGAGAAATACAAGTGTGGTTTTTCAGTTCCACGGGTCAAATCTCTGTATTATCCTGCTTTTTTGCATTTTTTGCCGTAAAGAAAAACAGTAGTGTCTCCTGATTGTTCAGACACAAACATATCTGATGAAAATAGTCTGGTGTAGGCCCGAGAAATACAAGTGTGGTTTTGCAGTTCCACGGGTCAAATCTCTGTATTATCCTACTTTATTGCATTTTTACCAGTAAAGAAAAACAGTAGTGTCTCCTGATTGTTCAGACACAAATATATCTGTTGAAAATAGTCTGGTGTAGACCAGAGAAATACAAGTGTGGTTTTGCAGTTCCACGGGTCAAATCTCTGTATTATCCTTCTTTTGGCATTTTTTGCCGTAAAGAAAAACAGTAGTGTCTCCTGATTGTTCAGACACAAATATATCTGTTGAAAATAGTCTGGTGTAGGCCCGAGAAATACAAGTGTGGTTTTGCAGTTCCACGGGTCAAATCTCTGAATTATCCAGCTTTTTTGCATTTTTGCTGTAAAGAAAAACAGTAGTGTCTCCTGATTGTTCAGACACAAATATATCTGTTGAAAGTAGTCTGGTGTAGGCCCGAGAAATAGAAGTGTGGTTTGCAGTTCCACGGGTCAAATCTCTGTATTATCCTGCTTTTATGAATTTTTTGCCGTAAAAAAAACAGTAGTGTCTCCTGATTGTTCAGACACAAATATACCTGTTCAGAATAGTCTGGTGTAGGCCCGAGAAATACAAGTGTGGTTTTGCAGTTCCACTGGTCAAATCTCTGTATTATCCTGCTTTTTTCAATTTTTTCCCGTAAAGAAAAACAGTAGTGTCTCCTGATTGTTCACACACAAATATATCTGTTGAAAATAGTCTGGTGTAGGCCCGAGAAATACAAGTGTGGTTTTGCAGTTCCACGGGTCAAATCTCTGTATTATGATGATTATCCTGCTTTTTTGCATTTTTTGCCGTAAAGAAAAACAGTAGTGTCTCCTGAATGTTCAGACACAAATATATCTGTTGAAAATAGTCTGGTGTAGGTCCGAGAAATACAAGTGTGGTTTTGCAGTTCCACCGGTCAAATCTCTGTATTATCCTGCTTTTTTGCATTTTTTGCCGTAAAGAAAAACAGTAGTGTCTCCTGATTGTTCAGACACAAATATATCTGTTGAAAATAGTCTGGCGTAGGCCTGAGAAATACAAGTGTGATTTTGCAGTTCCACGGGTCAAATCTCTGTATTATCCTGCTTTTTTGCATTTTTTACTGTAAAGAAAAACAGTAGTGTCTCCTGATTGTTCAGACACAAATATATCTGTTGAAAATAATCTGGTGTAGACCAGAGAAATACAAGTGTGGTTTTGCAGTTCCACAGGTCAAATCTCTGTATTATCCTTCTTTTGGCATTTTTTGCCGTAAAGAAAAACAGTAGTGTCTCCTGATTGTTCAGACACAAATATATCTGTTGAAAATAGTCTGGTGTAGGCCCGAGAAATACAAGTGTGGTTTTGCAGTTCCACGGGTCAAATCTCTGAATTATCCAGTTTTTTTGCATTTTTTGCTGTAAAGAAAAACAGTAGTGTCTCCTGATTGTTCAGACACAAATATATCTGTTGAAAATAGTCTGGTGTAGGCCCGAGAAATAGAAGTGTGGTTTTGCAGTTCCACGGGTCAAATCTCTGTATTATCCTGCTTTTATGCATTTTTTGCCGTAAAAAAAACAGTAGTGTCTCCTGATTGTTCAGACACAAATAGTTCAGAATAAATAGTTCAGAATACTCTGGTGTAGGCCCGAGAAATACCAGTGTGGTTTTGCAGTTCTACTGGTCAAATCTCTGTATTATCCTGCTTTTTTGCATTTTTTGCTGTAAAGAAAAACAGTAGTGTCTCCTGATTGTTCACACACAAATATATCTGTTGAAAATAGTCTGGTGTAGGCCCGAGAAATACAAGTGTGGTTTTCCAGTTCCAGGGGTCAAATCTCTGTATTATCCTGATTATCATGCTTTTTTGCATTTTTTGCCATAAAGAAAAACAGTAGTGTCTCCTGAATGTTCAGACACAAATATATCTGTTGAAAATAGTCTGGTGTAGGCCCGAGAAATACAAGTGTGGTTTTGCAGTTCCACGGGTCAAATCTCTGTATTATCCTGCTTTTTTGCATTTTTTGGCGTAAAGAAAAACAGTAGTGTCTCCTGATTGTTCAGACACAAATATATCTGTTGAGAATAGTCTGGCGTAGGCTTGAGAAATACAAGTGTGATTTTGCAGTTCCACGGGTCAAATCTCTGTATTATCCTGTTTTTTTGCATTTTTTACTGTAAAGAAAAACAGTAGTGTCTCCTGATTGTTCAGACACAAATATATCTGTTGAAAATAGTCTGGTGTAGGCCAGATTACTAGAACTGTGGTTTTGAAGTTCTACGGGTCAAATCTCTGCATCATCCTTCTTTTGGCATTTTTTGCCGTAAAGAAAAACAGTAGTGTCTCCTGATTGTTCAGATACAAATATATCTGTTGAAAATAGTCTGGTGTAGGCCCGCGAAATACAAGTGTGGTTTTTCAGTTCCACGGGTCAAATCTCTGTATTATCCTGCTTTTTTGCATTTTTTGCCGTAAAGAAAAACAGTAGTGTCTCCTGATTGTTCAGACACAAATATATCTGTTGAAAATAGTCTGGTGTAGGCCCGAGAAATACAAGTGTGGTTTTGCAGTTCCACGGGTCAAATCTCTGTATTATCCTGATTATCCTGCTTTTTTGCATTTTTTGCCGTAAAGAAAAACAGTAGTGTCTCCTGAATGTTCAGACACAAATATATCTGTTGAAAATAGTCTGGTGTAGGCCCGAGAAATACAAGTGTGGTTTTTCAGTTCCACGGGTCAAATCTCTGTATTATCCTGCTTTTTTGCATTTTTTGCCGTAAAGAAAAACAGTAGTGTCTCCTGATTGTTCAGACACAAACATATCTGATGAAAATAGTCTGGTGTAGGCCCGAGAAATACAAGTGTGGTTTTGTAGTTCCACGGGTCAAATCTCTGTATTATCCTACTTTTTTGCATTTTTAGCAGTAAAGAAAAACAGTAGTGTCTCCTGATTGTTCAGACACAAATATACCTGTTCAGAATAGTCTGGTGTAGGCCCGAGAAATACAAGTGTGGTTTTGCAGTTCCACTGGTCAAATCTCTGTTTTATCCTGCTTTTTTGCATTTTCTCCCGTAAATAAAAACAGTAGTGTCTCCTGATTGTTCACACACAAATATATCTGTTGAAAATAGTCTGGTGTAGGCCCGAGAAATACAAGTGTGGTTTTGCAGTTCCACGGGTCAAATCTCTGTATTATCCTGATTATCCTGCTTTTTTGCATTTTTTGCCGTAAAGAAAAACAGTAGTGTCTCCTGAATGTTCAGACACAAATATATCTGTTGAAAATAGTCTGGCGTAGGCCTGAGAAATACAAGTGTGATTTTGCAGTTCCATGGGTCAAATCTCTGTATTATCCTGCTTTTTTGCATTTTTTACTGTAAAGAAAAACAGTAGTGTCTCCTGATTGTTCAGACACAAATATATCTGTTGAAAAAAGTCTGATGTAGGCCAGATTACTAGAACTGTGGTTTTGCAGTTCCACGGGTCAAATCTCTGCATAATCCTTCTTTTGACATTTTTTGCTGTAAAGAAAAACAGTAGTGTCTCCTGATTGTTCAGACACAAATATATCTGTTGAAAATAGTCTGGTGTAGGCCCGAGAAATACAAGTGTGGTTTTTCAGTTCCACGGGTCAAATCTCTGTATTATCCTGCTTTTTTGCATTTTTTGCCGTAAAGAAAAACAGTAGTGTCTCCTGATTGTTCAGACACAAACATATCTGATGAAAATAGTCTGGTGTAGGCCCGAGAAATACAAGTGTGGTTTTGCAGTTCCATGGGTCAAATCTCTGTATTATCCTACTTTATTGCATTTTTACCAGTAAAGAAAAACAGTAGTGTCTCCTGATTGTTCAGACACAAATATATCTGTTGAAAATAGTCTGGTGTAGACCAGAGAAATACAAGTGTGGTTTTGCAGTTCCACGGGTCAAATCTCTGTATTATCCTTCTTTTGGCATTTTTTGCCGTAAAGAAAAACAGTAGTGTCTCCTGATTGTTCAGACACAAATATATCTGTTGAAAATAGTCTGGTGTAGGCCCGAGAAATACAAGTGTGGTTTTGCAGTTCCACGGGTCAAATCTCTGAATTATCCAGCTTTTTTGCATTTTTGCTGTAAAGAAAAACAGTAGTGTCTCCTGATTGTTCAGACACAAATATATCTGTTGAAAGTAGTCTGGTGTAGGCCCGAGAAATAGAAGTGTGGTTTGCAGTTCCACGGGTCAAATCTCTGTATTATCCTGCTTTTATGCATTTTTTGCCGTAAAAAAAACAGTAGTGTCTCCTGATTGTTCAGACACAAATATACCTGTTCAGAATAGTCTGGTGTAGGCCCGAGAAATACAAGTGTGGTTTTGCAGTTCCACTGGTCAAATCTCTGTATTATCCTGCTTTTTTCAATTTTTTCCCGTAAAGAAAAACAGTAGTGTCTCCTGATTGTTCACACACAAATATATCTGTTGAAAATAGTCTGGTGTAGGCCCGAGAAATACAAGTGTGGTTTTGCAGTTCCACGGGTCAAATCTCTGTATTATGATGATTATCCTGCTTTTTTGCATTTTTTGCCGTAAAGAAAAACAGTAGTGTCTCCTGATTGTTCAGACACAAACATATCTGATGAAAATAGTCTGGTGTAGGCCCGAGAAATACAAGTGTGGTTTTGTAGTTCCACGGGTCAAATCTCTGTATTATCCTACTTTTTTGCATTTTTAGCAGTAAAGAAAAACAGTAGTGTCTCCTGATTGTTCAGACACAAATATACCTGTTCAGAATAGTCTGGTGTAGGCCCGAGAAATACAAGTGTGGTTTTGCAGTTCCACTGGTCAAATCTCTGTTTTATCCTGCTTTTTTGCATTTTCTCCCGTAAATAAAAACAGTAGTGTCTCCTGATTGTTCACACACAAATATATCTGTTGAAAATAGTCTGGTGTAGGCCCGAGAAATACAAGTGTGGTTTTGCAGTTCCACGGGTCAAATCTCTGTATTATCCTGATTATCCTGCTTTTTTGCATTTTTTGCCGTAAAGAAAAACAGTAGTGTCTCCTGAATGTTCAGACACAAATATATCTGTTGAAAATAGTCTGGCGTAGGCCTGAGAAATACAAGTGTGATTTTGCAGTTCCATGGGTCAAATCTCTGTATTATCCTGCTTTTTTGCATTTTTTACTGTAAAGAAAAACAGTAGTGTCTCCTGATTGTTCAGACACAAATATATCTGTTGAAAAAAGTCTGATGTAGGCCAGATTACTAGAACTGTGGTTTTGCAGTTCCACGGGTCAAATCTCTGCATAATCCTTCTTTTGACATTTTTTGCTGTAAAGAAAAACAGTAGTGTCTCCTGATTGTTCAGACACAAATATATCTGTTGAAAATAGTCTGGTGTAGGCCCGAGAAATACAAGTGTGGTTTTTCAGTTCCACGGGTCAAATCTCTGTATTATCCTGCTTTTTTGCATTTTTTGCCGTAAAGAAAAACAGTAGTGTCTCCTGATTGTTCAGACACAAACATATCTGATGAAAATAGTCTGGTGTAGGCCCGAGAAATACAAGTGTGGTTTTGCAGTTCCACGGGTCAAATCTCTGTATTATCCTACTTTATTGCATTTTTACCAGTAAAGAAAAACAGTAGTGTCTCCTGATTGTTCAGACACAAATATATCTGTTGAAAATAGTCTGGTGTAGACCAGAGAAATACAAGTGTGGTTTTGCAGTTCCACGGGTCAAATCTCTGTATTATCCTTCTTTTGGCATTTTTTGCCGTAAAGAAAAACAGTAGTGTCTCCTGATTGTTCAGACACAAATATATCTGTTGAAAATAGTCTGGTGTAGGCCCGAGAAATACAAGTGTGGTTTTGCAGTTCCACGGGTCAAATCTCTGAATTATCCAGCTTTTTTGCATTTTTGCTGTAAAGAAAAACAGTAGTGTCTCCTGATTGTTCAGACACAAATATATCTGTTGAAAGTAGTCTGGTGTAGGCCCGAGAAATAGAAGTGTGGTTTGCAGTTCCACGGGTCAAATCTCTGTATTATCCTGCTTTTATGCATTTTTTGCCGTAAAAAAAACAGTAGTGTCTCCTGATTGTTCAGACACAAATATACCTGTTCAGAATAGTCTGGTGTAGGCCCGAGAAATACAAGTGTGGTTTTGCAGTTCCACTGGTCAAATCTCTGTATTATCCTGCTTTTTTCAATTTTTTCCCGTAAAGAAAAACAGTAGTGTCTCCTGATTGTTCACACACAAATATATCTGTTGAAAATAGTCTGGTGTAGGCCCGAGAAATACAAGTGTGGTTTTGCAGTTCCACGGGTCAAATCTCTGTATTATGATGATTATCCTGCTTTTTTGCATTTTTTGCCGTAAAGAAAAACAGTAGTGTCTCCTGAATGTTCAGACACAAATATATCTGTTGAAAATAGTCTGGTGTAGGCCCGAGAAATACAAGTGTGGTTTTGCAGTTCCACCGGTCAAATCTCTGTATTATCCTGCTTTTTTGCATTTTTTGCCGTAAAGAAAAACAGTAGTGTCTCCTGATTGTTCAGACACAAATATATCTGTTGAAAATAGTCTGGCGTAGGCCTGAGAAATACAAGTGTGATTTTGCAGTTCCACGGGTCAAATCTCTGTATTATCCTGCTTTTTTGCATTTTTTACTGTAAAGAAAAACAGTAGTGTCTCCTGATTGTTCAGACACAAATATATCTGTTGAAAATAATCTGGTGTAGACCAGAGAAATACAAGTGTGGTTTTGCAGTTCCACAGGTCTAATCTCTGTATTATTCTTCTTTTGGCATTTTTTGCCGTAAAGAAAAACAGTAGTGTCTCCTGATTGTTCAGACACAAATATATCTGTTGAAAATAGTCTGGTGTAGGCCCGAGAAATACAAGTGTGGTTTTGCAGTTCCACGGGTCAAATCTCTGAATTATCCAGTTTTTTTGCATTTTTTGCTGTAAAGAAAAACAGTAGTGTCTCCTGATTGTTCAGACACAAATATATCTGTTGAAAATAGTCTGGTGTAGGCCCGAGAAATAGAAGTGTGGTTTTGCAGTTCCACGGGTCAAATCTCTGTATTATCCTGCTTTTATGCATTTTTTGCCGTAAAAAAAGCAGTAGTGTCTCCTGATTGTTCAGACACAAATAGTTCAGAATAAATAGTTCAGAATACTCTGGTGTAGGCCCGAGAAATACCAGTGTGGTTTTGCAGTTCTACTGGTCAAATCTCTGTATTATCCTGCTTTTTTGCATTTTTTGCTGTAAAGAAAAACAGTAGTGTCTCCTGATTGTTCACACACAAATATATCTGTTGAAAATAGTCTGGTGTAGGCCCGAGAAATACAAGTGTGGTTTTCCAGTTCCAGGGGTCAAATCTCTGTATTATCCTGATTATCATGCTTTTTTGCATTTTTTGCCATAAAGAAAAACAGTAGTGTCTCCTGAATGTTCAGACACAAATATATCTGTTGAAAATAGTCTGGTGTAGGCCCGAGAAATACAAGTGTGGTTTTGCAGTTCCACGGGTCAAATCTCTGTATTATCCTGCTTTTTTGCATTTTTTGGCGTAAAGAAAAACAGTAGTGTCTCCTGATTGTTCAGACACAAATATATCTGTTGAGAATAGTCTGGCGTAGGCTTGAGAAATACAAGTGTGATTTTGCAGTTCCACGGGTCAAATCTCTGTATTATCCTGTTTTTTTGCATTTTTTACTGTAAAGAAAAACAGTAGTGTCTCCTGATTGTTCAGACACAAATATATCTGTTGAAAATAGTCTGGTGTAGGCCAGATTACTAGAACTGTGGTTTTGAAGTTCTACGGGTCAAATCTCTGCATCATCCTTCTTTTGGCATTTTTTGCCGTAAAGAAAAACAGTAGTGTCTCCTGATTGTTCAGATACAAATATATCTGTTGAAAATAGTCTGGTGTAGGCCCGCGAAATACAAGTGTGGTTTTTCAGTTCCACGGGTCAAATCTCTGTATTATCCTGCTTTTTTGCATTTTTTGCCGTAAAGAAAAACAGTAGTGTCTCCTGATTGTTCAGACACAAATATATCTGTTGAAAATAGTCTGGTGTAGGCCCGAAAAATACAAGTGTGGTTTTGCAGTTCCACGGGTCAAATCTCTGTATTATCCTGATTATCCTGCTTTTTTGCATTTTTTGCCGTAAAGAAAAACAGTAGTGTCTCCTGAATGTTCAGACACAAATATATCTGTTGAAAATAGTCTGGTGTAGGCCCGAGAAATACAAGTGTGGTTTTTCAGTTCCACGGGTCAAATCTCTGTATTATCCTGCTTTTTTGCATTTTTTGCCGTAAAGAAAAACAGTAGTGTCTCCTGATTGTTCAGACACAAACATATCTGATGAAAATAGTCTGGTGTAGGCCCGAGAAATACAAGTGTGGTTTTGTAGTTCCACGGGTCAAATCTCTGTATTATCCTACTTTTTTGCATTTTTAGCAGTAAAGAAAAACAGTAGTGTCTCCTGATTGTTCAGACACAAATATACCTGTTCAGAATAGTCTGGTGTAGGCCCGAGAAATACAAGTGTGGTTTTGCAGTTCCACTGGTCAAATCTCTGTTTTATCCTGCTTTTTTGCATTTTCTCCCGTAAATAAAAACAGTAGTGTCTCCTGATTGTTCACACACAAATATATCTGTTGAAAATAGTCTGGTGTAGGCCCGAGAAATACAAGTGTGGTTTTGCAGTTCCACGGGTCAAATCTCTGTATTATCCTGATTATCCTGCTTTTTTGCATTTTTTGCCGTAAAGAAAAACAGTAGTGTCTCCTGAATGTTCAGACACAAATATATCTGTTGAAAATAGTCCGGCGTAGGCCTGAGAAATACAAGTGTGATTTTGCAGTTCCACGGGTCAAATCTCTGTATTACCCTGCTTTTTTGCATTTTTTACTGTAAAGAAAAACAGTAGTGTCTCCTGATTGTTCAGACACAAATATATCTGTTGAAAATAATCTGGTGTAGACCAGAGAAATACAAGTGTGGTTTTGCAGTTCCACAAGTCAAATCTCTGTATTATCCTTCTTTTGGCATTTTTTGCCGTAAAGAAAAACAGTAGTGTCTCCTGATTGTTCAGACACAAATATATCTGTTGAAAATAGTCTGGTGTAGGCCCGAGAAATACAAGTGTTGTTTTGCAGTTCCACGGGTCAAATCTCTGAATTATCCAGTTTTTTTGCATTTTTTGCTGTAAAGAAAAACAGTAGTGTCTCCTGATTGTTCAGACAAAAATATATCTGTTGAAAATAGTCTGGTGTAGGCCCGAGAAATAGAAGTGTGGTTTTGCAGTTCCACGGGTCAAATCTCTGTATTGTCCTGCTTTTATGCATTTTTTGCCGTAAAAAAAAACAGTAGTGTCTCCTGATTGTTCAGACACAAATATACCTGTTCAGAATAGTCTGGTGTAGGCCCGAGAAATACAAGTGTGGTTTTGCAGTTCTACTGGTCAAATCTCTGTATTATCCTGCTTTTTTGCATTTTTTGCCGTAAAGAAAAACAGTAGTGTCTCCTGATTGTTCACACACAAATATATCTGTTGAAAATAGTCTGGTGTAGGCCCGAGAAATACAAGTATGGTTTTCCAGTTCCACGGGTCAAATCTCTGTATTATCCTGATTGTCCTGCTTTTTTGCATTTTTTGCCGCAAAGAAAAACAGTAGTGTCTCCTGAATGTTCAGACACAGATATATCTGTTGAAAATAGTCTGGTGTAGGCCCGAGAAATACAAGTGTGGTTTTGCAGTTCCATGGGTCAAATCTCTGTATTATCCTGCTTTTTTGCATTTTTTGCCGTAAAGAAAAACAGTAGTGTCTCCTGATTGTTCAGACACAAATATATCTGTTGAGAATAGTCTGGCGTAGGCCTGAGAAATACAAGTGTGATTTTGCAGTTCCACGGGTCAAATCTCTGTATTATCCTGCTTTTTTGCATTTTTTACTGTAAAGAAAAACAGTAGTGTCTCCTGATTGTTCAGACACAAATATATCTGTTGAAAATAGTCTGGTGTAGGCCAGATTACTAGAACTGTGGTTTTGCAGTTCTACGGGTGAAATCTCTGCATCATCCTTCTTTTGGCATTTTTTGCCATAAAGAAAAACAGTAGTGTCTCCTGATTGTTCAGATACAAATATATCTGTTGAAAATAGTCTGGTGTAGGCCCGAGAAATACAAGTGTGGTTTTTCAGTTCCACGGGTCAAATCTCTGTATTATCCTGCTTTTTTGCATTTTTTACTGTAAAGAAAAACAGTAGTGTCTCCTGATTGTTCAGACACAAATATATCTGTTGAAAATAGTCTGGTGTAGGCCAGATTACTAGAACTGTGGTTTTGCAGTTCTACGGGTGAAATCTCTGCATCATCCTTCTTTTGGCATTTTTTGCCATAAAGAAAAACAGTAGTGTCTCCTGATTGTTCAGATACAAATATATCTGTTGAAAATAGTCTGGTGTAGGCCCGAGAAATACAAGTGTGGTTTTTCAGTTCCACGGGTCAAATCTCTGTATTATCCTGCTTTTTTGCATTTTTTGCCGTAAAGAAAAACAGTAGTGTCTCCTGATTGTTCAGACACAAATATATCTGATGAAAATAGTTTTGTGTAGGCCCGAGAAATACAAGTGTGGTTTTGCAGTTCCACGGGTCAAATCTCTGTATTATCCTACTTTCGTGCATTTTTAGCAGTAAAGAAAAACAGTAGTGTCTCCTGATTGTTCAGACACAAATATATCTGTTGAAAATAGTCTGGTGTAGACCAGAGAAATACAAGTGTGGTTTTGCAGTTCCATGGGTCAAATCTCTGTATTATCCTTCTTTTGGCATTTTTTGCCGTAAAGAAAAACAGTAGTGTCTCCTTATTGTTCAGACACAAATATATCTGTTGAAAATAGTCTGGTGTAGGCCCAAGAAATACAAGTCTGATTTTGCAGTTCCACGGGTCAAATCTCTGTATTATCCTGCTTTTTTGCATTTTTTGCTGTAAAGAAAAACAGTAGTGTCTCCTGATTGTTCAGACACAAATATATCTGTTGAAAATAGTCTGGTGTAGGCCCGAGAAATACAAGTGTAGTTTTGCAGTTCCACGGGTCAAATCTCTGTATTATCCTTCTTTTGGCATTTTTTGCCGTAAAGAAAAACAGTAGTGTCTCCTGATAGTTCAGACACAAATATATCTGTTGAAAATAGTCTGGTGTAGGCCCGAGAAATAAAAGTGTGGTTTTGCAGTTCCACGGGTCAAATCTCTGTATTATCCTGCTTTTTTGCATTTTTTGCCGTAAAGAAAAACAGTAGTGTCTCCTGATTGTTCAGACACAAATATATCTGTTGAAAATAGTCTGGTGTAGGCCCGAGAAATAGAAGTGTGGTTTTCCAGTGCCACGGGTCAAATCTCTGTATTATCCTGCTTTTTTTGCATTTTTTGCTGTAAAGAAAAACAGTAGTGCCTCCTGATTTTTCAGACACAAATATATCTGTTGAAAATAGTCTGGTGTAGGCCCGAGAAATACAAGTGTGGTTTTGCAGTTCCACGGGTCAAATCTCTGTATTATCCTGCTTTTTTGCATTTTTTGCTGTAAAGAAAAACAGTAGTGTCTCCTGATTGTTCAGACACAAATATATCTGTTGAAAATAGTCTGGTGTAGGCCCGAGAAATACAAGTGTGGTTTTGCAGTTCCACGGGTCAAATCTCTGTATTATCCTGCTTTTTTGCATTTTTTGCCGTAAAGAAAAACAGTAGTGTCTCCTGATTGTTCAGACACAAATATATCTGTTGAAAATAGTCTGATGTAGGCCCGAGAAATACAAGTGTGGTTTTGCAGTTCCACGGGTCAAATCTCTGTATTATCCTTCTTTTGGAATTTTTTGCCGTAAAGCAAAACAGTAGTGTCTCCTGTTTGTTCAGGCACAAATATATCTGTTGAAAATAGTCTGGTGTAGGCCCGAGAAATAGAAGTGTGGTTTTGCAGTTCCACGGGTAAAATCTCTGTATTATCCTGCTTTTATGCATTTTTTGCCGTAAAAAAAAACAGTAGTGTCTCCTGATTGTTCAGACACAAATATACCTGTTCAGGATAGTCTGGTGTAGGCCCGAGAAATACAAGTGTGGTTTTGCAGTTCCACTGGTCAAATCTCTGTATTATCCTGCTTTTTTGCATTTTTTGCCGTAAAGAAAAACAGTAGTGTCTCCTGATTGTTCACACACAAATATATATGTTGAAAATAGTCTGGTGTAGGCCCGAGAAATACAAGTGTGGTTTTGCAGTTCCACGGGTCAAATCTCTGTATTATCCTGATTATCCTGCTTTTTTGCATTTTTTGCCGTAAAGAAAAACAGTAGTGTCTCCTGAATGTTCAGACACAAATATATCTGTTGAAAATAGTCTGCTGTAGGCCCGAGAAATACAAGTGTGGTTCTGCAGTTCCACAGGTCAAATCTCTGTATTATCCTGCTTTTTTGCATTTTTTGCCGTAAAGAAAAACAGTAGTGTCTCCTGATTGTTCAGACACAAATATATCTGTTGAAAATAGTCTGGTGTAGGCCCGAGAAATACAAGTGTGGTTTTGCAGTTCCACGGGTCAAATCTCTGTATTATCCTGCTTTTTTGCATTTTTTACTGTAAAGAAAAACAGTAGTGTCTCCTGATTGTTCAGACACAAATATATCTGTTGAAAAAAGTCTGATGTAGGCCAGATTACTAGAACTGTGGTTTTGCAGTTCCACGGGTCAAATCTCTGCATAATCCTTCTTTTGACATTTTTTGCTGTAAAGAAAAACAGTAGTGTCTCCTGATTGTTCAGACACAAATATATCTGTTGAAAATAGTCTGGTGTAGGCCCGAGAAATACAAGTGTGGTTTTTCAGTTCCACGGGTCAAATCTCTGTATTATCCTGCTTTTTTGCATTTTTTGCCGTAAAGAAAAACAGTAGTGTCTCCTGATTGTTCAGACACAAACATATCTGATGAAAATAGTCTGGTGTAGGCCCGAGAAATACAAGTGTGGTTTTGCAGTTCCACGGGTCAAATCTCTGTATTATCCTACTTTATTGCATTTTTACCAGTAAAGAAAAACAGTAGTGTCTCCTGATTGTTCAGACACAAATATATCTGTTGAAAATAGTCTGGTGTAGACCAGAGAAATACAAGTGTGGTTTTGCAGTTCCACGGGTCAAATCTCTGTATTATCCTTCTTTTGGCATTTTTTGCCGTAAAGAAAAACAGTAGTGTCTCCTGATTGTTCAGACACAAATATATCTGTTGAAAATAGTCTGGTGTAGGCCCGAGAAATACAAGTGTGGTTTTGCAGTTCCACGGGTCAAATCTCTGAATTATCCAGCTTTTTTGCATTTTTGCTGTAAAGAAAAACAGTAGTGTCTCCTGATTGTTCAGACACAAATATATCTGTTGAAAGTAGTCTGGTGTAGGCCCGAGAAATAGAAGTGTGGTTTGCAGTTCCACGGGTCAAATCTCTGTATTATCCTGCTTTTATGCATTTTTTGCCGTAAAAAAAACAGTAGTGTCTCCTGATTGTTCAGACACAAATATACCTGTTCAGAATAGTCTGGTGTAGGCCCGAGAAATACAAGTGTGGTTTTGCAGTTCCACTGGTCAAATCTCTGTATTATCCTGCTTTTTTCAATTTTTTCCCGTAAAGAAAAACAGTAGTGTCTCCTGATTGTTCACACACAAATATATCTGTTGAAAATAGTCTGGTGTAGGCCCGAGAAATACAAGTGTGGTTTTGCAGTTCCACGGGTCAAATCTCTGTATTATGATGATTATCCTGCTTTTTTGCATTTTTTGCCGTAAAGAAAAACAGTAGTGTCTCCTGAATGTTCAGACACAAATATATCTGTTGAAAATAGTCTGGTGTAGGCCCGAGAAATACAAGTGTGGTTTTGCAGTTCCACCGGTCAAATCTCTGTATTATCCTGCTTTTTTGCATTTTTTGCCGTAAAGAAAAACAGTAGTGTCTCCTGATTGTTCAGACACAAATATATCTGTTGAAAATAGTCTGGCGTAGGCCTGAGAAATACAAGTGTGATTTTGCAGTTCCACGGGTCAAATCTCTGTATTATCCTGCTTTTTTGCATTTTTTACTGTAAAGAAAAACAGTAGTGTCTCCTGATTGTTCAGACACAAATATATCTGTTGAAAATAATCTGGTGTAGACCAGAGAAATACAAGTGTGGTTTTGCAGTTCCACTGGTCAAATCTCTGTATTATCCTTCTTTTGGCATTTTTTGCCGTAAAGAAAAACAGTAGTGTCTCCTGATTGTTCAGACACAAATATATCTGTTGAAAATAGTCTGGTGTAGGCCCGAGAAATACAAGTGTGGTTTTGCAGTTCCACGGGTCAAATCTCTGAATTATCCAGTTTTTTTGCATTTTTTGCTGTAAAGAAAAACAGTAGTGTCTCCTGATTGTTCAGACACAAATATATCTGTTGAAAATAGTCTGGTGTAGGCCCGAGAAATAGAAGTGTGGTTTTGCAGTTCCACGGGTCAAATCTCTGTATTATCCTGCTTTTATGCATTTTTTGCCGTAAAAAAAACAGTAGTGTCTCCTGATTGTTCAGACACAAATAGTTCAGAATAAATAGTTCAGAATACTCTGGTGTAGGCCCGAGAAATACCAGTGTGGTTTTGCAGTTCTACTGGTCAAATCTCTGTATTATCCTGCTTTTTTGCATTTTTTGCTGTAAAGAAAAACAGTAGTGTCTCCTGATTGTTCACACACAAATATATCTGTTGAAAATAGTCTGGTGTAGGCCCGAGAAATACAAGTGTGGTTTTCCAGTTCCAGGGGTCAAATCTCTGTATTATCCTGATTATCATGCTTTTTTGCATTTTTTGCCATAAAGAAAAACAGTAGTGTCTCCTGAATGTTCAGACACAAATATATCTGTTGAAAATAGTCTGGTGTAGGCCCGAGAAATACAAGTGTGGTTTTGCAGTTCCACGGGTCAAATCTCTGTATTATCCTGCTTTTTTGCATTTTTTGGCGTAAAGAAAAACAGTAGTGTCTCCTGATTGTTCAGACACAAATATATCTGTTGAGAATAGTCTGGCGTAGGCTTGAGAAATACAAGTGTGATTTTGCAGTTCCACGGGTCAAATCTCTGTATTATCCTGTTTTTTTGCATTTTTTACTGTAAAGAAAAACAGTAGTGTCTCCTGATTGTTCAGACACAAATATATCTGTTGAAAATAGTCTGGTGTAGGCCAGATTACTAGAACTGTGGTTTTGAAGTTCTACGGGTCAAATCTCTGCATCATCCTTCTTTTGGCATTTTTTGCCGTAAAGAAAAACAGTAGTGTCTCCTGATTGTTCAGATACAAATATATCTGTTGAAAATAGTCTGGTGTAGGCCCGCGAAATACAAGTGTGGTTTTTCAGTTCCACGGGTCAAATCTCTGTATTATCCTGCTTTTTTGCATTTTTTGCCGTAAAGAAAAACAGTAGTGTCTCCTGATTGTTCAGACACAAATATATCTGTTGAAAATAGTCTGGTGTAGGCCCGAGAAATACAAGTGTGGTTTTGCAGTTCCACGGGTCAAATCTCTGTATTATCCTGATTATCCTGCTTTTTTGCATTTTTTGCCGTAAAGAAAAACAGTAGTGTCTCCTGAATGTTCAGACACAAATATATCTGTTGAAAATAGTCTGGTGTAGGCCCGAGAAATACAAGTGTGGTTTTTCAGTTCCACGGGTCAAATCTCTGTATTATCCTGCTTTTTTGCATTTTTTGCCATAAAGAAAAACAGTAGTGTCTCCTGATTGTTCAGACACAAACATATCTGATGAAAATAGTCTGGTGTAGGCCCGAGAAATACAAGTGTGGTTTTGTAGTTCCACGGGTCAAATCTCTGTATTATCCTACTTTTTTGCATTTTTAGCAGTAAAGAAAAACAGTAGTGTCTCCTGATTGTTCAGACACAAATATACCTGTTCAGAATAGTCTGGTGTAGGCCCGAGAAATACAAGTGTGGTTTTGCAGTTCCACTGGTCAAATCTCTGTTTTATCCTGCTTTTTTGCATTTTCTCCCGTAAATAAAAACAGTAGTGTCTCCTGATTGTTCACACACAAATATATCTGTTGAAAATAGTCTGGTGTAGGCCCGAGAAATACAAGTGTGGTTTTGCAGTTCCACGGGTCAAATCTCTGTATTATCCTGATTATCCTGCTTTTTTGCATTTTTTGCCGTAAAGAAAAACAGTAGTGTCTCCTGAATGTTCAGACACAAATATATCTGTTGAAAATAGTCTGGCGTAGGCCTGAGAAATACAAGTGTGATTTTGCAGTTCCATGGGTCAAATCTCTGTATTATCCTGCTTTTTTGCATTTTTTACTGTAAAGAAAAACAGTAGTGTCTCCTGATTGTTCAGACACAAATATATCTGTTGAAAAAAGTCTGATGTAGGCCAGATTACTAGAACTGTGGTTTTGCAGTTCCACGGGTCAAATCTCTGCATAATCCTTCTTTTGACATTTTTTGCTGTAAAGAAAAACAGTAGTGTCTCCTGATTGTTCAGACACAAATATATCTGTTGAAAATAGTCTGGTGTAGGCCCGAGAAATACAAGTGTGGTTTTTCAGTTCCACGGGTCAAATCTCTGTATTATCCTGCTTTTTTGCATTTTTTGCCGTAAAGAAAAACAGTAGTGTCTCCTGATTGTTCAGACACAAACATATCTGATGAAAATAGTCTGGTGTAGGCCCGAGAAATACAAGTGTGGTTTTGCAGTTCCACGGGTCAAATCTCTGTATTATCCTACTTTATTGCATTTTTACCAGTAAAGAAAAACAGTAGTGTCTCCTGATTGTTCAGACACAAATATATCTGTTGAAAATAGTCTGGTGTAGACCAGAGAAATACAAGTGTGGTTTTGCAGTTCCACGGGTCAAATCTCTGTATTATCCTTCTTTTGGCATTTTTTGCCGTAAAGAAAAACAGTAGTGTCTCCTGATTGTTCAGACACAAATATATCTGTTGAAAATAGTCTGGTGTAGGCCCGAGAAATACAAGTGTGGTTTTGCAGTTCCACGGGTCAAATCTCTGAATTATCCAGCTTTTTTGCATTTTTGCTGTAAAGAAAAACAGTAGTGTCTCCTGATTGTTCAGACACAAATATATCTGTTGAAAGTAGTCTGGTGTAGGCCCGAGAAATAGAAGTGTGGTTTGCAGTTCCACGGGTCAAATCTCTGTATTATCCTGCTTTTATGCATTTTTTGCCGTAAAAAAAACAGTAGTGTCTCCTGATTGTTCAGACACAAATATACCTGTTCAGAATAGTCTGGTGTAGGCCCGAGAAATACAAGTGTGGTTTTGCAGTTCCACTGGTCAAATCTCTGTATTATCCTGCTTTTTTCAATTTTTTCCCGTAAAGAAAAACAGTAGTGTCTCCTGATTGTTCACACACAAATATATCTGTTGAAAATAGTCTGGTGTAGGCCCGAGAAATACAAGTGTGGTTTTGCAGTTCCACGGGTCAAATCTCTGTATTATGATGATTATCCTGCTTTTTTGCATTTTTTGCCGTAAAGAAAAACAGTAGTGTCTCCTGATTGTTCAGACACAAACATATCTGATGAAAATAGTCTGGTGTAGGCCCGAGAAATACAAGTGTGGTTTTGTAGTTCCACGGGTCAAATCTCTGTATTATCCTACTTTTTTGCATTTTTAGCAGTAAAGAAAAACAGTAGTGTCTCCTGATTGTTCAGACACAAATATACCTGTTCAGAATAGTCTGGTGTAGGCCCGAGAAATACAAGTGTGGTTTTGCAGTTCCACTGGTCAAATCTCTGTTTTATCCTGCTTTTTTGCATTTTCTCCCGTAAATAAAAACAGTAGTGTCTCCTGATTGTTCACACACAAATATATCTGTTGAAAATAGTCTGGTGTAGGCCCGAGAAATACAAGTGTGGTTTTGCAGTTCCACGGGTCAAATCTCTGTATTATCCTGATTATCCTGCTTTTTTGCATTTTTTGCCGTAAAGAAAAACAGTAGTGTCTCCTGAATGTTCAGACACAAATATATCTGTTGAAAATAGTCTGGCGTAGGCCTGAGAAATACAAGTGT
Source organism: Phyllobates terribilis (assembly GCF_046119375.1). Lineage (NCBI taxonomy): Eukaryota > Metazoa > Chordata > Amphibia > Anura > Dendrobatidae > Phyllobates > Phyllobates terribilis. The sequence goes on along the minus strand of NW_027362763.1, from coordinate 729,832,472 downwards.
GATTTTGCAGTTCCATGGGTCAAATCTCTGTATTATCCTGCTTTTTTGCATTTTTTACTGTAAAGAAAAACAGTAGTGTCTCCTGATTGTTCAGACACAAATATATCTGTTGAAAAAAGTCTGATGTAGGCCAGATTACTAGAACTGTGGTTTTGCAGTTCCACGGGTCAAATCTCTGCATAATCCTTCTTTTGACATTTTTTGCTGTAAAGAAAAACAGTAGTGTCTCCTGATTGTTCAGACACAAATATATCTGTTGAAAATAGTCTGGTGTAGGCCCGAGAAATACAAGTGTGGTTTTTCAGTTCCACGGGTCAAATCTCTGTATTATCCTGCTTTTTTGCATTTTTTGCCGTAAAGAAAAACAGTAGTGTCTCCTGATTGTTCAGACACAAACATATCTGATGAAAATAGTCTGGTGTAGGCCCGAGAAATACAAGTGTGGTTTTGCAGTTCCACGGGTCAAATCTCTGTATTATCCTACTTTATTGCATTTTTACCAGTAAAGAAAAACAGTAGTGTCTCCTGATTGTTCAGACACAAATATATCTGTTGAAAATAGTCTGGTGTAGACCAGAGAAATACAAGTGTGGTTTTGCAGTTCCACGGGTCAAATCTCTGTATTATCCTTCTTTTGGCATTTTTTGCCGTAAAGAAAAACAGTAGTGTCTCCTGATTGTTCAGACACAAATATATCTGTTGAAAATAGTCTGGTGTAGGCCCGAGAAATACAAGTGTGGTTTTGCAGTTCCACGGGTCAAATCTCTGAATTATCCAGCTTTTTTGCATTTTTGCTGTAAAGAAAAACAGTAGTGTCTCCTGATTGTTCAGACACAAATATATCTGTTGAAAGTAGTCTGGTGTAGGCCCGAGAAATAGAAGTGTGGTTTGCAGTTCCACGGGTCAAATCTCTGTATTATCCTGCTTTTATGCATTTTTTGCCGTAAAAAAAACAGTAGTGTCTCCTGATTGTTCAGACACAAATATACCTGTTCAGAATAGTCTGGTGTAGGCCCGAGAAATACAAGTGTGGTTTTGCAGTTCCACTGGTCAAATCTCTGTATTATCCTGCTTTTTTCAATTTTTTCCCGTAAAGAAAAACAGTAGTGTCTCCTGATTGTTCACACACAAATATATCTGTTGAAAATAGTCTGGTGTAGGCCCGAGAAATACAAGTGTGGTTTTGCAGTTCCACGGGTCAAATCTCTGTATTATGATGATTATCCTGCTTTTTTGCATTTTTTGCCGTAAAGAAAAACAGTAGTGTCTCCTGAATGTTCAGACACAAATATATCTGTTGAAAATAGTCTGGTGTAGGCCCGAGAAATACAAGTGTGGTTTTGCAGTTCCACCGGTCAAATCTCTGTATTATCCTGCTTTTTTGCATTTTTTGCCGTAAAGAAAAACAGTAGTGTCTCCTGATTGTTCAGACACAAATATATCTGTTGAAAATAGTCTGGCGTAGGCCTGAGAAATACAAGTGTGATTTTGCAGTTCCACGGGTCAAATCTCTGTATTATCCTGCTTTTTTGCATTTTTTACTGTAAAGAAAAACAGTAGTGTCTCCTGATTGTTCAGACACAAATATATCTGTTGAAAATAATCTGGTGTAGACCAGAGAAATACAAGTGTGGTTTTGCAGTTCCACAGGTCTAATCTCTGTATTATTCTTCTTTTGGCATTTTTTGCCGTAAAGAAAAACAGTAGTGTCTCCTGATTGTTCAGACACAAATATATCTGTTGAAAATAGTCTGGTGTAGGCCCGAGAAATACAAGTGTGGTTTTGCAGTTCCACGGGTCAAATCTCTGAATTATCCAGTTTTTTTGCATTTTTTGCTGTAAAGAAAAACAGTAGTGTCTCCTGATTGTTCAGACACAAATATATCTGTTGAAAATAGTCTGGTGTAGGCCCGAGAAATAGAAGTGTGGTTTTGCAGTTCCACGGGTCAAATCTCTGTATTATCCTGCTTTTATGCATTTTTTGCCGTAAAAAAAACAGTAGTGTCTCCTGATTGTTCAGACACAAATAGTTCAGAATAAATAGTTCAGAATACTCTGGTGTAGGCCCGAGAAATACCAGTGTGGTTTTGCAGTTCTACTGGTCAAATCTCTGTATTATCCTGCTTTTTTGCATTTTTTGCTGTAAAGAAAAACAGTAGTGTCTCCTGATTGTTCACACACAAATATATCTGTTGAAAATAGTCTGGTGTAGGCCCGAGAAATACCAGTGTGGTTTTGCAGTTCTACTGGTCAAATCTCTGTATTATCCTGCTTTTTTGCATTTTTTGCTGTAAAGAAAAACAGTAGTGTCTCCTGATTGTTCACACACAAATATATCTGTTGAAAATAGTCTGGTGTAGGCCCGAGAAATACAAGTGTGGTTTTGCAGTTCCACGGGTCAAATCTCTGTATTATCCTGCTTTTTTGCATTTTTTGGCGTAAAGAAAAACAGTAGTGTCTCCTGATTGTTCAGACACAAATATATCTGTTGAGAATAGTCTGGCGTAGGCTTGAGAAATACAAGTGTGATTTTGCAGTTCCACGGGTCAAATCTCTGTATTATCCTGTTTTTTTGCATTTTTTACTGTAAAGAAAAACAGTAGTGTCTCCTGATTGTTCAGACACAAATATATCTGTTGAAAATAGTCTGGTGTAGGCCAGATTACTAGAACTGTGGTTTTGAAGTTCTACGGGTCAAATCTCTGCATCATCCTTCTTTTGGCATTTTTTGCCGTAAAGAAAAACAGTAGTGTCTCCTGATTGTTCAGATACAAATATATCTGTTGAAAATAGTCTGGTGTAGGCCCGCGAAATACAAGTGTGGTTTTTCAGTTCCACGGGTCAAATCTCTGTATTATCCTGCTTTTTTGCATTTTTTGCCGTAAAGAAAAACAGTAGTGTCTCCTGATTGTTCAGACACAAATATATCTGTTGAAAATAGTCTGGTGTAGGCCCGAAAAATACAAGTGTGGTTTTGCAGTTCCACGGGTCAAATCTCTGTATTATCCTGATTATCCTGCTTTTTTGCATTTTTTGCCGTAAAGAAAAACAGTAGTGTCTCCTGAATGTTCAGACACAAATATATCTGTTGAAAATAGTCTGGTGTAGGCCCGAGAAATACAAGTGTGGTTTTTCAGTTCCACGGGTCAAATCTCTGTATTATCCTGCTTTTTTGCATTTTTTGCCGTAAAGAAAAACAGTAGTGTCTCCTGATTGTTCAGACACAAACATATCTGATGAAAATAGTCTGGTGTAGGCCCGAGAAATACAAGTGTGGTTTTGTAGTTCCACGGGTCAAATCTCTGTATTATCCTACTTTTTTGCATTTTTAGCAGTAAAGAAAAACAGTAGTGTCTCCTGATTGTTCAGACACAAATATACCTGTTCAGAATAGTCTGGTGTAGGCCCGAGAAATACAAGTGTGGTTTTGCAGTTCCACTGGTCAAATCTCTGTTTTATCCTGCTTTTTTGCATTTTCTCCCGTAAATAAAAACAGTAGTGTCTCCTGATTGTTCACACACAAATATATCTGTTGAAAATAGTCTGGTGTAGGCCCGAGAAATACAAGTGTGGTTTTGCAGTTCCACGGGTCAAATCTCTGTATTATCCTGATTATCCTGCTTTTTTGCATTTTTTGCCGTAAAGAAAAACAGTAGTGTCTCCTGAATGTTCAGACACAAATATATCTGTTGAAAATAGTCCGGCGTAGGCCTGAGAAATACAAGTGTGATTTTGCAGTTCCACGGGTCAAATCTCTGTATTACCCTGCTTTTTTGCATTTTTTACTGTAAAGAAAAACAGTAGTGTCTCCTGATTGTTCAGACACAAATATATCTGTTGAAAATAATCTGGTGTAGACCAGAGAAATACAAGTGTGGTTTTGCAGTTCCACAAGTCAAATCTCTGTATTATCCTTCTTTTGGCATTTTTTGCCGTAAAGAAAAACAGTAGTGTCTCCTGATTGTTCAGACACAAATATATCTGTTGAAAATAGTCTGGTGTAGGCCCGAGAAATACAAGTGTTGTTTTGCAGTTCCACGGGTCAAATCTCTGAATTATCCAGTTTTTTTGCATTTTTTGCTGTAAAGAAAAACAGTAGTGTCTCCTGATTGTTCAGACAAAAATATATCTGTTGAAAATAGTCTGGTGTAGGCCCGAGAAATAGAAGTGTGGTTTTGCAGTTCCACGGGTCAAATCTCTGTATTGTCCTGCTTTTATGCATTTTTTGCCGTAAAAAAAAACAGTAGTGTCTCCTGATTGTTCAGACACAAATATACCTGTTCAGAATAGTCTGGTGTAGGCCCGAGAAATACAAGTGTGGTTTTGCAGTTCTACTGGTCAAATCTCTGTATTATCCTGCTTTTTTGCATTTTTTGCCGTAAAGAAAAACAGTAGTGTCTCCTGATTGTTCACACACAAATATATCTGTTGAAAATAGTCTGGTGTAGGCCCGAGAAATACAAGTATGGTTTTCCAGTTCCACGGGTCAAATCTCTGTATTATCCTGATTGTCCTGCTTTTTTGCATTTTTTGCCGCAAAGAAAAACAGTAGTGTCTCCTGAATGTTCAGACACAGATATATCTGTTGAAAATAGTCTGGTGTAGGCCCGAGAAATACAAGTGTGGTTTTGCAGTTCCATGGGTCAAATCTCTGTATTATCCTGCTTTTTTGCATTTTTTGCCGTAAAGAAAAACAGTAGTGTCTCCTGATTGTTCACACACAAATATATATGTTGAAAATAGTCTGGTGTAGGCCCGAGAAATACAAGTGTGGTTTTGCAGTTCCACGGGTCAAATCTCTGTATTATCCTGATTATCCTGCTTTTTTGCATTTTTTGCCGTAAAGAAAAACAGTAGTGTCTCCTGAATGTTCAGACACAAATATATCTGTTGAAAATAGTCTGGCGTAGGCCTGAGAAATACAAGTGTGATTTTGCAGTTCCACGGGTCAAATCTCTGTATTATCCTGCTTTTTTGCATTTTTTACTGTAAAGAAAAACAGTAGTGTCTCCTGATTGTTCAGACACAAATATATCTGTTGAAAATAATCTGATGTAGACCAGAGAAATACAAGTGTGGTTTTGCAGTTCCACAGGTCAAATCTCTGTATTATCCTTCTTTTGGCATTTTTTGCCGTAAAGAAAAACAGTAGTGTCTCCTGATTGTTCAGACACAAATATATCTGTTGAAAATAGTCTGGTGTAGGCCCGAGAAATACAAGTGTGGTTTTGCAGTTCCACGGGTCAAATCTCTGAATTATCCAGTTTTTTTGCATTTTTTGCTGTAAAGAAAAACAGTAGTGTCTCCTGATTGTTCAGACACAAATATATCTGTTGAAAATAGTCTGGTGTAGGCCCGAGAAATAGAAGTGTGGTTTTGCAGTTCCACGGGTCAAATCTCTGTATTGTCCTGCTTTTATGCATTTTTTGCCGTAAAAAAAAACAGTAGTGTCTCCTGATTGTTCAGACACAAATATACCTGTTCAGAATAGTCTGGTGTAGGCCCGAGAAATACAAGTGTGGTTTTGCAGTTCTACTGGTCAAATCTCTGTATTATCCTGCTTTTTTGCATTTTTTGCCGTAAAGAAAAACAGTAGTGTCTCCTGATTGTTCACACACAAATATATCTGTTGAAAATAGTCTGGTGTAGGCCCGAGAAATACAAGTATGGTTTTCCAGTTCCACGGGTCAAATCTCTGTATTATCCTGATTGTCCTGCTTTTTTGCATTTTTTGCCGTAAAGAAAAACAGTAGTGTCTCCTGAATGTTCAGACACAAATATATCTGTTGAAAATAGTCTGGTGTAGGCCCAAGAAATACAAGTGTGGTTTTGCAGTTCCATGGGTCAAATCTCTGTATTATCCTGCTTTTTTGCATTTTTTGCCGTAAAGAAAAACAGTAGTGTCTCCTGATTGTTCAGACACAAATATATCTGTTGAGAATAGTCTGGCGTAGGCCTGAGAAATACAAGTGTGATTTTGCAGTTCCACGGGTCAAATCTCTGTATTATCCTGCTTTTTTGCATTTTTTACTGTAAAGAAAAACAGTAGTGTCTCCTGATTGTTCAGACACAAATATATCTGTTGAAAATAGTCTGGTGTAGGCCAGATTACTAGAACTGTGGTTTTGCAGTTCTACGGGTGAAATCTCTGCATCATCCTTCTTTTGGCATTTTTTGCCATAAAGAAAAACAGTAGTGTCTCCTGATTGTTCAGATACAAATATATCTGTTGAAAATAGTCTGGTGTAGGCCCGAGAAATACAAGTGTGGTTTTTCAGTTCCACGGGTCAAATCTCTGTATTATCCTGCTTTTTTGCATTTTTTACTGTAAAGAAAAACAGTAGTGTCTCCTGATTGTTCAGACACAAATATATCTGTTGAAAATAGTCTGGTGTAGGCCAGATTACTAGAACTGTGGTTTTGCAGTTCTACGGGTGAAATCTCTGCATCATCCTTCTTTTGGCATTTTTTGCCATAAAGAAAAACAGTAGTGTCTCCTGATTGTTCAGATACAAATATATCTGTTGAAAATAGTCTGGTGTAGGCCCGAGAAATACAAGTGTGGTTTTTCAGTTCCACGGGTCAAATCTCTGTATTATCCTGCTTTTTTGCATTTTTTGCCGTAAAGAAAAACAGTAGTGTCTCCTGATTGTTCAGACACAAATATATCTGATGAAAATAGTTTTGTGTAGGCCCGAGAAATACAAGTGTGGTTTTGCAGTTCCACGGGTCAAATCTCTGTATTATCCTACTTTCGTGCATTTTTAGCAGTAAAGAAAAACAGTAGTGTCTCCTGATTGTTCAGACACAAATATATCTGTTGAAAATAGTCTGGTGTAGACCAGAGAAATACAAGTGTGGTTTTGCAGTTCCATGGGTCAAATCTCTGTATTATCCTTCTTTTGGCATTTTTTGCCGTAAAGAAAAACAGTAGTGTCTCCTTATTGTTCAGACACAAATATATCTGTTGAAAATAGTCTGGTGTAGGCCCAAGAAATACAAGTCTGATTTTGCAGTTCCACGGGTCAAATCTCTGTATTATCCTGCTTTTTTGCATTTTTTGCTGTAAAGAAAAACAGTAGTGTCTCCTGATTGTTCAGACACAAATATATCTGTTGAAAATAGTCTGGTGTAGGCCCGAGAAATACAAGTGTAGTTTTGCAGTTCCACGGGTCAAATCTCTGTATTATCCTTCTTTTGGCATTTTTTGCCGTAAAGAAAAACAGTAGTGTCTCCTGATAGTTCAGACACAAATATATCTGTTGAAAATAGTCTGGTGTAGGCCCGAGAAATAAAAGTGTGGTTTTGCAGTTCCACGGGTCAAATCTCTGTATTATCCTGCTTTTTTGCATTTTTTGCCGTAAAGAAAAACAGTAGTGTCTCCTGATTGTTCAGACACAAATATATCTGTTGAAAATAGTCTGGTGTAGGCCCGAGAAATAGAAGTGTGGTTTTCCAGTGCCACGGGTCAAATCTCTGTATTATCCTGCTTTTTTTGCATTTTTTGCTGTAAAGAAAAACAGTAGTGCCTCCTGATTTTTCAGACACAAATATATCTGTTGAAAATAGTCTGGTGTAGGCCCGAGAAATACAAGTGTGGTTTTGCAGTTCCACGGGTCAAATCTCTGTATTATCCTGCTTTTTTGCATTTTTTGCTGTAAAGAAAAACAGTAGTGTCTCCTGATTGTTCAGACACAAATATATCTGTTGAAAATAGTCTGGTGTAGGCCCGAGAAATACAAGTGTGGTTTTGCAGTTCCACGGGTCAAATCTCTGTATTATCCTGCTTTTTTGCATTTTTTGCCGTAAAGAAAAACAGTAGTGTCTCCTGATTGTTCAGACACAAATATATCTGTTGAAAATAGTCTGATGTAGGCCCGAGAAATACAAGTGTGGTTTTGCAGTTCCACGGGTCAAATCTCTGTATTATCCTTCTTTTGGAATTTTTTGCCGTAAAGCAAAACAGTAGTGTCTCCTGTTTGTTCAGGCACAAATATATCTGTTGAAAATAGTCTGGTGTAGGCCCGAGAAATAGAAGTGTGGTTTTGCAGTTCCACGGGTAAAATCTCTGTATTATCCTGCTTTTATGCATTTTTTGCCGTAAAAAAAAACAGTAGTGTCTCCTGATTGTTCAGACACAAATATACCTGTTCAGGATAGTCTGGTGTAGGCCCGAGAAATACAAGTGTGGTTTTGCAGTTCCACTGGTCAAATCTCTGTATTATCCTGCTTTTTTGCATTTTTTGCCGTAAAGAAAAACAGTAGTGTCTCCTGATTGTTCACACACAAATATATATGTTGAAAATAGTCTGGTGTAGGCCCGAGAAATACAAGTGTGGTTTTGCAGTTCCACGGGTCAAATCTCTGTATTATCCTGATTATCCTGCTTTTTTGCATTTTTTGCCGTAAAGAAAAACAGTAGTGTCTCCTGAATGTTCAGACACAAATATATCTGTTGAAAATAGTCTGGCGTAGGCCTGAGAAATACAAGTGTGATTTTGCAGTTCCACGGGTCAAATCTCTGTATTATCCTGCTTTTTTGCATTTTTTACTGTAAAGAAAAACAGTAGTGTCTCCTGATTGTTCAGACACAAATATATCTGTTGAAAATAATCTGGTGTAGACCAGAGAAATACAAGTGTGGTTTTGCAGTTCCACAGGTCAAATCTCTGTATTATCCTTCTTTTGGCATTTTTTGCCGTAAAGAAAAACAGTAGTGTCTCCTGATTGTTCAGACACAAATATATCTGTTGAAAATAGTCTGGTGTAGGCCCGAGAAATACAAGTGTGGTTTTGCAGTTCCACGGGTCAAATCTCTGAATTATCCAGTTTTTTTGCATTTTTTGCTGTAAAGAAAAACAGTAGTGTCTCCTGATTGTTCAGACACAAATATATCTGTTGAAAATAGTCTGGTGTAGGCCCGAGAAATAGAAGTGTGGTTTTGCAGTTCCACGGGTCAAATCTCTGTATTGTCCTGCTTTTATGCATTTTTTGCCGTAAAAAAAAACAGTAGTGTCTCCTGATTGTTCAGACACAAATATACCTGTTCAGAATAGTCTGGTGTAGGCCCGAGAAATACAAGTGTGGTTTTGCAGTTCTACTGGTCAAATCTCTGTATTATCCTGCTTTTTTGCATTTTTTGCCGTAAAGAAAAACAGTAGTGTCTCCTGATTGTTCACACACAAATATATCTGTTGAAAATAGTCTGGTGTAGGCCCGAGAAATACAAGTATGGTTTTCCAGTTCCACGGGTCAAATCTCTGTATTATCCTGATTGTCCTGCTTTTTTGCATTTTTTGCCGTAAAGAAAAACAGTAGTGTCTCCTGAATGTTCAGACACAAATATATCTGTTGAAAATAGTCTGGTGTAGGCCCAAGAAATACAAGTGTGGTTTTGCAGTTCCATGGGTCAAATCTCTGTATTATCCTGCTTTTTTGCATTTTTTGCCGTAAAGAAAAACAGTAGTGTCTCCTGATTGTTCAGACACAAATATATCTGTTGAGAATAGTCTGGCGTAGGCCTGAGAAATACAAGTGTGATTTTGCAGTTCCACGGGTCAAATCTCTGTATTATCCTGCTTTTTTGCATTTTTTACTGTAAAGAAAAACAGTAGTGTCTCCTGATTGTTCAGACACAAATATATCTGTTGAAAATAGTCTGGTGTAGGCCAGATTACTAGAACTGTGGTTTTGCAGTTCTACGGGTGAAATCTCTGCATCATCCTTCTTTTGGCATTTTTTGCCATAAAGAAAAACAGTAGTGTCTCCTGATTGTTCAGATACAAATATATCTGTTGAAAATAGTCTGGTGTAGGCCCGAGAAATACAAGTGTGGTTTTTCAGTTCCACGGGTCAAATCTCTGTATTATCCTGCTTTTTTGCATTTTTTACTGTAAAGAAAAACAGTAGTGTCTCCTGATTGTTCAGACACAAATATATCTGTTGAAAATAGTCTGGTGTAGGCCAGATTACTAGAACTGTGGTTTTGCAGTTCTACGGGTGAAATCTCTGCATCATCCTTCTTTTGGCATTTTTTGCCATAAAGAAAAACAGTAGTGTCTCCTGATTGTTCAGATACAAATATATCTGTTGAAAATAGTCTGGTGTAGGCCCGAGAAATACAAGTGTGGTTTTTCAGTTCCACGGGTCAAATCTCTGTATTATCCTGCTTTTTTGCATTTTTTGCCGTAAAGAAAAACAGTAGTGTCTCCTGATTGTTCAGACACAAATATATCTGATGAAAATAGTTTTGTGTAGGCCCGAGAAATACAAGTGTGGTTTTGCAGTTCCACGGGTCAAATCTCTGTATTATCCTACTTTCGTGCATTTTTAGCAGTAAGGAAAAACAGTAGTGTCTCCTGATTGTTCAGACACAAATATATCTGTTGAAAATAGTCTGGTGTAGACCAGAGAAATACAAGTGTGGTTTTGCAGTTCCATGGGTCAAATCTCTGTATTATCCTTCTTTTGGCATTTTTTGCCGTAAAGAAAAACAGTAGTGTCTCCTTATTGTTCAGACACAAATATATCTGTTGAAAATAGTCTGGTGTAGGCCCAAGAAATACAAGTCTGATTTTGCAGTTCCACGGGTCAAATCTCTGTATTATCCTGCTTTTTTGCATTTTTTGCTGTAAAGAAAAACAGTAGTGTCTCCTGATTGTTCAGACACAAATATATCTGTTGAAAATAGTCTGGTGTAGGCCCGAGAAATACAAGTGTAGTTTTGCAGTTCCACGGGTCAAATCTCTGTATTATCCTTCTTTTGGCATTTTTTGCCGTAAAGAAAAACAGTAGTGTCTCCTGATAGTTCAGACACAAATATATCTGTTGAAAATAGTCTGGTGTAGGCCCGAGAAATAAAAGTGTGGTTTTGCAGTTCCACGGGTCAAATCTCTGTATTATCCTGCTTTTTTGCATTTTTTGCCGTAAAGAAAAACAGTAGTGTCTCCTGATTGTTCAGACACAAATATATCTGTTGAAAATAGTCTGGTGTAGGCCCGAGAAATAGAAGTGTGGTTTTCCAGTGCCACGGGTCAAATCTCTGTATTATCCTGCTTTTTTTGCATTTTTTGCTGTAAAGAAAAACAGTAGTGCCTCCTGATTTTTCAGACACAAATATATCTGTTGAAAATAGTCTGGTGTAGGCCCGAGAAATACAAGTGTGGTTTTGCAGTTCCACGGGTCAAATCTCTGTATTATCCTGCTTTTTTGCATTTTTTGCTGTAAAGAAAAACAGTAGTGTCTCCTGATTGTTCAGACACAAATATATCTGTTGAAAATAGTCTGGTGTAGGCCCGAGAAATACAAGTGTGGTTTTGCAGTTCCACGGGTCAAATCTCTGTATTATCCTGCTTTTTTGCATTTTTTGCCGTAAAGAAAAACAGTAGTGTCTCCTGATTGTTCAGACACAAATATATCTGTTGAAAATAGTCTGATGTAGGCCCGAGAAATACAAGTGTGGTTTTGCAGTTCCACGGGTCAAATCTCTGTATTATCCTTCTTTTGGAATTTTTTGCCGTAAAGCAAAACAGTAGTGTCTCCTGATTGTTCAGGCACAAATATATCTGTTGAAAATAGTCTGGTGTAGGCCCGAGAAATAGAAGTGTGGTTTTGCAGTTCCACGGGTAAAATCTCTGTATTATCCTGCTTTTATGCATTTTTTGCCGTAAAAAAAAACAGTAGTGTCTCCTGATTGTTCAGACACAAATATACCTGTTCAGGATAGTCTGGTGTAGGCCCGAGAAATACAAGTGTGGTTTTGCAGTTCCACTGGTCAAATCTCTGTATTATCCTCCTTTTTTGCATTTTTTGCCGTAAAGAAAAACAGTAGTGTCTCCTGATTGTTCACACACAAATATATATGTTGAAAATAGTCTGGTGTAGGCCCGAGAAATACAAGTGTGGTTTTGCAGTTCCACGGGTCAAATCTCTGTATTATCCTGATTATCCTGCTTTTTTGCATTTTTTGCCGTAAAGAAAAACAGTAGTGTCTCCTGAATGTTCAGACACAAATATATCTGTTGAAAATAGTCTGGTGTAGGCCCGAGAAATACAAGTGTGGTTTTTCAGTTCCACGGGTCAAATCTCTGTATTATCCTACTTTTTCCATTTTTTGCCGTAAAGAAAAACAGTAGTGTCTCCTGATTGTTCAGACACAAACATATCTGATGAAAATAGTCTGGTGTAGGCCCGAGAAATACAAGTGTGGTTTTGTAGTTCCACGGGTCAAATCTCTGTATTATCCTACTTTTTTGCATTTTTAGCAGTAAAGAAAAACAGTAGTGTCTCCTGATTGTTCAGACACAAATATATCTGTTGAAAATAGTCTGGTGTAGACCAGAGAAATACAAGTGTGGTTTTGCAGTTCCACGGGTCAAATCTCTGTATTATCCTTCTTTTGGCATTTTTTGCCGTAAAGAAAAACAGTAGTGTCTCCTGATTGTTCAGACACAAATATATCTGTTGAAAGTAGTCTGGTGTAGGCCCGAGAAATAGAAGTGTGGTTTTGCAGTTCCACGGGTCAAATCTCTGTATTATCCTGCTTTTGTGCATTTTTTGCCGTAAAAAAAACAGTAGTGTCTCCTGATTGTTCAGACACAAATATACCTGTTCAGAATAGTCTGGTGTAGGCCCGAGAAATACAAGTGTGGTTTTGCAGTTCCACTGGTCAAATCTCTGTTTTATCCTGCTTTTTTGCATTTTTTCCCGTAAATAAAAACAGTAGTGTCTCCTGATTGTTCACACACAAATATATCTGTTGAAAATAGTCTGGTGTAGGCCCGAGAAATACAAGTGTGGTTTTGCAGTTCCACGGGTCAAATCTCTGTATTATCCTGATTATCCTGCTTTTTTGCATTTTTTGCCGTAAAGAAAAACAGTAGTGTCTCCTGAATGTTCAGACACAAATATATCTGTTGAAAATAGTCTGGCGTAGGCCTGAGAAATACAAGTGTGATTTTGCAGTTCCACGGGTCAAATCTCTGTATTATCCTGCTTTTTTGCATTTTTTACTGTAAAGAAAAACAGTAGTGTCTCCTGATTGTTCAGACACAAATATATCTGTTGAAAATAATCTGGTGTAGACCAGAGAAATACAAGTGTGGTTTTGCAGTTCCACAGGTCAAATCTCTGTATTATCCTTCTTTTGGCATTTTTTGCCGTAAAGAAAAACAGTAGTGTCTCCTGATTGTTCAGACACAAATATATCTGTTGAAAATAGTCTGGTGTAGGCCCGAGAAATACAAGTGTGGTTTTGCAGTTCCACGGGTCAAATCTCTGAATTATCCAGTTTTTTTGCATTTTTTGCAGTAAAGAAAAACAGTAGTGTCTCCTGATTGTTCAGACACAAATATATCTGTTGAAAATAGTCTGGTGTAGGCCCGAGAAATAGAAGTGTGGTTTTGCAGTTCCACGGGTCAAATCTCTGTATTGTCCTGCTTTTATGCATTTTTTGCCGTAAAAAAAAACAGTAGTGTCTCCTGATTGTTCAGACACAAATATACCTGTTCAGAATAGTCTGGTGTAGGCCCAAGAAATACAAGTGTGGTTTTGCAGTTCTACTGGTCAAATCTCTGTATTATCCTGCTTTTTTGCATTTTTTGCCGTAAAGAAAAACAGTAGTGTCTCCTGATTGTTCACACACAAATATATCTGTTGAAAATAGTCTGGTGTAGGCCCGAGAAATACAAGTATGGTTTTCCAGTTCCACGGGTCAAATCTCTGTATTATCCTGATTGTCCTGCTTTTTTGCATTTTTTGCCGTAAAGAAAAACAGTAGTGTCTCCTGAATGTTCAGACACAAATATATCTGTTGAAAATAGTCTGGTGTAGGCCCGAGAAATACAAGTGTGGTTTTGCAGTTCCATGGGTCAAATCTCTGTATTATCCTGCTTTTTTGCATTTTTTGCCGTAAAGAAAAACAGTAGTGTCTCCTGATTGTTCAGACACAAATATATCTGTTGAGAATAGTCTGGCGTAGGCCTGAGAAATACAAGTGTGATTTTGCAGTTCCACGGGTCAAATCTCTGTATTATCCTGCTTTTTTGCATTTTTTACTGTAAAGAAAAACAGTAGTGTCTCCTGATTGTTCAGACACAAATATATCTGTTGAAAATAGTCTGGTGTAGGCCCAAGAAATACAAGTCTGATTTTGCAGTTCCACGGGTCAAATCTCTGTATTATCCTGCTTTTTTGCATTTTTTGCTGTAAAGAAAAACAGTAGTGTCTCCTGATTGTTCAGACACAAATATATCTGTTGAAAATAGTCTGGTGTAGGCCCGAGAAATACAAGTGTAGTTTTGCAGTTCCACGGGTCAAATCTCTGTATTATCCTTCTTTTGGCATTTTTTGCCGTAAAGAAAAACAGTAGTGTCTCCTGATAGTTCAGACACAAATATATCTGTTGAAAATAGTCTGGTGTAGGCCCGAGAAATAAAAGTGTGGTTTTGCAGTTCCACGGGTCAAATCTCTGTATTATCCTGCTTTTTTGCATTTTTTGCCGTAAAGAAAAACAGTAGTGTCTCCTGATTGTTCAGACACAAATATATCTGTTGAAAATAGTCTGGTGTAGGCCCGAGAAATAGAAGTGTGGTTTTCCAGTGCCACGGGTCAAATCTCTGTATTATCCTGCTTTTTTTGCATTTTTTGCTGTAAAGAAAAACAGTAGTGCCTCCTGATTTTTCAGACACAAATATATCTGTTGAAAATAGTCTGGTGTAGGCCCGAGAAATACAAGTGTGGTTTTGCAGTTCCACGGGTCAAATCTCTGTATTATCCTGCTTTTTTGCATTTTTTGCTGTAAAGAAAAACAGTAGTGTCTCCTGATTGTTCAGACACAAATATATCTGTTGAAAATAGTCTGGTGTAGGCCCGAGAAATACAAGTGTGGTTTTGCAGTTCCACGGGTCAAATCTCTGTATTATCCTGCTTTTTTGCATTTTTTGCCGTAAAGCAAAACAGTAGTGTCTCCTGATTGTTCAGACACAAATATATCTGTTGAAAATAGTCTGATGTAGGCCCGAGAAATACAAGTGTGGTTTTGCAGTTCCACGGGTCAAATCTCTGTATTATCCTTCTTTTGGAATTTTTTGCCGTAAAGCAAAACAGTAGTGTCTCCTGATTGTTCAGGCACAAATATATCTGTTGAAAATAGTCTGGTGTAGGCCCGAGAAATAGAAGTGTGGTTTTGCAGTTCCACGGGTAAAATCTCTGTATTATCCTGCTTTTATGCATTTTTTGCCGTAAAAAAAAACAGTAGTGTCTCCTGATTGTTCAGACACAAATATACCTGTTCAGGATAGTCTGGTGTAGGCCCGAGAAATACAAGTGTGGTTTTGCAGTTCCACTGGTCAAATCTCTGTATTATCCTCCTTTTTTGCATTTTTTGCCGTAAAGAAAAACAGTAGTGTCTCCTGATTGTTCACACACAAATATATATGTTGAAAATAGTCTGGTGTAGGCCCGAGAAATACAAGTGTGGTTTTGCAGTTCCACGGGTCAAATCTCTGTATTATCCTGATTATCCTGCTTTTTTGCATTTTTTGCCGTAAAGAAAAACAGTAGTGTCTCCTGAATGTTCAGACACAAATATATCTGTTGAAAATAGTCTGGTGTAGGCCCGAGAAATACAAGTGTGGTTTTTCAGTTCCACGGGTCAAATCTCTGTATTATCCTGCTTTTTTCCATTTTTTGCCGTAAAGAAAAACAGTAGTGTCTCCTGATTGTTCAGACACAAACATATCTGATGAAAATAGTCTGGTGTAGGCCCGAGAAATACAAGTGTGGTTTTGTAGTTCCACGGGTCAAATCTCTGTATTATCCTACTTTTTTGCATTTTTAGCAGTAAAGAAAAACAGTAGTGTCTCCTGATTGTTCAGACACAAATATATCTGTTGAAAATAGTCTGGTGTAGACCAGAGAAATACAAGTGTGGTTTTGCAGTTCCACGGGTCAAATCTCTGTATTATCCTTCTTTTGGCATTTTTTGCCGTAAAGAAAAACAGTAGTGTCTCCTGATTGTTCAGACACAAATATATCTGTTGAAAGTAGTCTGGTGTAGGCCCGAGAAATAGAAGTGTGGTTTTGCAGTTCCACGGGTCAAATCTCTGTATTATCCTGCTTTTGTGCATTTTTTGCCGTAAAAAAAACAGTAGTGTCTCCTGATTGTTCAGACACAAATATACCTGTTCAGAATAGTCTGGTGTAGGCCCGAGAAATACAAGTGTGGTTTTGCAGTTCCACTGGTCAAATCTCTGTTTTATCCTGCTTTTTTGCATTTTTTCCCGTAAATAAAAACAGTAGTGTCTCCTGATTGTTCACACACAAATATATCTGTTGAAAATAGTCTGGTGTAGGCCCGAGAAATACAAGTGTGGTTTTGCAGTTCCACGGGTCAAATCTCTGTATTATCCTGATTATCCTGCTTTTTTGCATTTTTTGCCGTAAAGAAAAACAGTAGTGTCTCCTGAATGTTCAGACACAAATATATCTGTTGAAAATAGTCTGGCGTAGGCCTGAGAAATACAAGTGTGATTTTGCAGTTCCACGGGTCAAATCTCTGTATTATCCTGCTTTTTTGCATTTTTTACTGTAAAGAAAAACAGTAGTGTCTCCTGATTGTTCAGACACAAATATATCTGTTGAAAATAATCTGGTGTAGACCAGAGAAATACAAGTGTGGTTTTGCAGTTCCACAGGTCAAATCTCTGTATTATCCTTCTTTTGGCATTTTTTGCCGTAAAGAAAAACAGTAGTGTCTCCTGATTGTTCAGACACAAATATATCTGTTGAAAATAGTCTGGTGTAGGCCCGAGAAATACAAGTGTGGTTTTGCAGTTCCACGGGTCAAATCTCTGAATTATCCAGTTTTTTTGCATTTTTTGCTGTAAAGAAAAACAGTAGTGTCTCCTGATTGTTCAGACACAAATATATCTGTTGAAAATAGTCTGGTGTAGGCCCGAGAAATAGAAGTGTGGTTTTGCAGTTCCACGGGTCAAATCTCTGTATTGTCCTGCTTTTATGCATTTTTTGCCGTAAAAAAAAACAGTAGTGTCTCCTGATTGTTCAGACACAAATATACCTGTTCAGAATAGTCTGGTGTAGGCCCGAGAAATACAAGTGTGGTTTTGCAGTTCTACTGGTCAAATCTCTGTATTATCCTGCTTTTTTGCATTTTTTGCCGTAAAGAAAAACAGTAGTGTCTCCTGATTGTTCACACACAAATATATCTGTTGAAAATAGTCTGGTGTAGGCCCGAGAAATACAAGTATGGTTTTCCAGTTCCACGGGTCAAATCTCTGTATTATCCTGATTGTCCTGCTTTTTTGCATTTTTTGCCGTAAAGAAAAACAGTAGTGTCTCCTGAATGTTCAGACACAAATATATCTGTTGAAAATAGTCTGGTGTAGGCCCGAGAAATACAAGTGTGGTTTTGCAGTTCCATGGGTCAAATCTCTGTATTATCCTGCTTTTTTGCATTTTTTGCCGTAAAGAAAAACAGTAGTGTCTCCTGATTGTTCAGACACAAATATATCTGTTGAGAATAGTCTGGCGTAGGCCTGAGAAATACAAGTGTGATTTTGCAGTTCCACGGGTCAAATCTCTGTATTATCCTGCTTTTTTGCATTTTTTACTGTAAAGAAAAACAGTAGTGTCTCCTGATTGTTCAGACACAAATATATCTGTTGAAAATAGTCTGGTGTAGGCCAGATTACTAGAACTGTGGTTTTGCAGTTCTACGGGTGAAATTTCTGCATCATCCTTCTTTTGGCATTTTTTGCCATAAAGAAAAACAGTAGTGTCTCCTGATTGTTCAGATACAAATATATCTGTTGAAAATAGTCTGGTGTAGGCCCGAGAAATACAAGTGTGGTTTTTCAGTTCCACTGGTCAAATCTCTGTATTATCCTGCTTTTTTGCATTTTTTACTGTAAAGAAAAACAGTAGTGTCTCCTGATTGTTCAGACACAAATATATCTGTTGAAAATAGTCTGGTGTAGGCCAGTTTACTAGAACTGTGGTTTTGCAGTTCTACGGGTGAAATCTCTGCATCATCCTTCTTTTGGCATTTTTTGCCATAAAGAAAAACAGTAGTGTCTCCTGATTGTTCAGATACAAATATATCTGTTGAAAATAGTCTGGTGTAGGCCCGAGAAATACAAGTGTGGTTTTTCAGTTCCACGGGTCAAATCTCTGTATTATCCTGATTATCCTGCTTTTTTGCATTTTTTGCCGTAAAGAAAAACAGTAGTGTCTCCTGAATGTTCAGACACAAATATATCTGTTGAAAATAGTCTGGCGTAGGCCTGAGAAATACAAGTGTGATTTTGTAGTTCCACGGGTCAAATCTCTGTATTATCCTGCTTTTTTGCATTTTTTACTGTAAAGAAAAACAGTAGTGTCTCCTGATTGTTCAGACACAAATATATCTGTTGAAAATAATCTGGTGTAGACCAGAGAAATACAAGTGTGGTTTTGCAGTTCCACAGGTCAAATCTCTGTATTATCCTTCTTTTGGCATTTTTTGCCGTAAAGAAAAACAGTAGTGTCTCCTGATTGTTCAGACACAAATATATCTGTTGAAAATAGTCTGGTGTAGGCCCGAGAAATACAAGTGTGGTTTTGCAGTTCCACGGGTCAAATCTCTGAATTATCCAGTTTTTTTGCATTTTTTGCTGTAAAGAAAAACAGTAGTGTCTCCTGATTGTTCAGACACAAATATATCTGTTGAAAATAGTCTGGTGTAGGCCCGAGAAATAGAAGTGTGGTTTTGCAGTTCCACGGGTCAAATCTCTGTATTGTCCTGCTTTTATGCATTTTTTGCCGTAAAAAAAAACAGTAGTGTCTCCTGATTGTTCAGACACAAATATACCTGTTCAGAATAGTCTGGTGTAGGCCCGAGAAATACAAGTGTGGTTTTGCAGTTCTACTGGTCAAATCTCTGTATTATCCTGCTTTTTTGCATTTTTTGCCGTAAAGAAAAACAGTAGTGTCTCCTGATTGTTCACACACAAATATATCTGTTGAAAATAGTCTGGTGTAGGCCCGAGAAATACAAGTATGGTTTTCCAGTTCCACGGGTCAAATCTCTGTATTATCCTGATTGTCCTGCATTTTTGCATTTTTTGCCGTAAAGAAAAACAGTAGTGTCTCCTGAATGTTCAGACACAAATATATCTGTTGAAAATAGTCTGGTGTAGGCCCGAGAAATACAAGTGTGGTTTTGCAGTTCCATGGGTCAAATCTCTGTATTATCCTGCTTTTTTGCATTTTTTGCCGTAAAGAAAAACAGTAGTGTCTCCTGATTGTTCAGACACAAATATATCTGTTGAGAATAGTCTGGCGTAGGCCTGAGAAATACAAGTGTGATTTTGCAGTTCCACGGGTCAAATCTCTGTATTATCCTGCTTTTTTGCATTTTTTACTGTAAAGAAAAACAGTAGTGTCTCCTGATTGTTCAGACACAAATATATCTGTTGAAAATAGTCTGGTGTAGGCCAGATTACTAGAACTGTGGTTTTGCAGTTCTACGGGTGAAATCTCTGCATCATCCTTCTTTTGGCATTTTTTGCCATAAAGAAAAACAGTAGTGTCTCCTGATTGTTCAGATACAAATATATCTGTTGAAAATAGTCTGGTGTAGGCCCGAGAAATACAAGTGTGGTTTTTCAGTTCCACGGGTCAAATCTCTGTATTATCCTGCTTTTTTGCATTTTTTACTGTAAAGAAAAACAGTAGTGTCTCCTGATTGTTCAGACACAAATATATCTGTTGAAAATAGTCTGGTGTAGGCCAGTTTACTAGAACTGTGGTTTTGCAGTTCTACGGGTGAAATCTCTGCATCATCCTTCTTTTGGCATTTTTTGCCATAAAGAAAAACAGTAGTGTCTCCTGATTGTTCAGATACAAATATATCTGTTGAAAATAGTCTGGTGTAGGCCCGAGAAATACAAGTGTGGTTTTTCAGTTCCACGGGTCAAATCTCTGTATTATCCTTCTTTTTTGCATTTTTTGCCGTAAAGAAAAACAGTAGTGTCTCCTGATTGTTCAGACACAAATATATCTGATGAAAATAGTTTTGTGTAGGCCCGAGAAATACAAGTGTGGTTTTGCAGTTCCACGGGTCAAATCTCTGTATTATCCTACCTTCGTGCATTTTTAGCAGTAAAAAAAAACAGTAGTGTCTCCTGATTGTTCAGACACAAATATATCTGTTGAAAATAGTCTGGTGTAGACCAGAGAAATACAAGTGTGGTTTTGCAGTTCCATGGGTCAAATCTCTGTATTATCCTTCTTTTGGCATTTTTTGCCGTAAAGAAAAACAGTAGTGTCTCCTTATTGTTCAGACACAAATTTATCTGTTGAAAATAGTCTGGTGTAGGCCCAAGAAATACAAGTCTGATTTTGCAGTTCCACGGGTCAAATCTCTGTATTATCCTGCTTTTTTGCATTTTTTGCTGTAAAGAAAAACAGTAGTGTCTCCTGATTGTTCAGACACAAATATATCTGTTGAAAATAGTCTGGTGTAGGCCCGAGAAATACAAGTGTAGTTTTGGAGTTCCACGGGTCAAATCTCTGTATTATCCTTCTTTTGGCATTTTTTGCCGTAAAGAAAAACAGTAGTGTCTCCTGATAGTTCAGACACAAATATATCTGTTGAAAATAGTCTGGTGTAGGCCCGAGAAATAAAAGTGTGGTTTTTCTGTTCCACGGGTCAAATCTCTGTATTATCCTGCTTTTTTGCATTTTTTACTGTAAAGAAAAACAGTAGTGTCTCCTGATTGTTCAGACACAAATATATCTGTTGAAAATAGTCTGGTGTAGGCCAGTTTACTAGAACTGTGGTTTTGCAGTTCTATGGGTGAAATCTCTGCATCATCCTTCTTTTGGCATTTTTTGACATAAAGAAAAACAGTAGTGTCTCCTGATTGTTCAGATACAAATATATCTGTTGAAAATATTCTGGTGTAGGCCCGAGAAATACAAGTGTGGTTTTTCAGTTCCACGGGTCAAATCTCTGTATTATCCTGCTTTTTTGCATTTTTTGCCGTAAAGAAAAACAGTAGTGTCTCCTGATTGTTCAGACACAAATATATCTGATGAAAATAGTTTTGTGTAGGCCCGAGAAATACAAGTGTGGTTTTGCAGTTCCACGGGTCAAATCTCTGTATTATCCTACTTTCGTGCATTTTTAGCAGTAAAAAAAAACAGTAGTGTCTCCTGATTGTTCAGACACAAATATATCTGTTGAAAATAGTCTGGTGTAGACCAGAGAAATACAAGTGTGGTTTTGCAGTTCCATGGGTCAAATCTCTGTATTATCCTTCTTTTGGCATTTTTTGCCGTAAAGAAAAACAGTAGTGTCTCCTTATTGTTCAGACACAAATATATCTGTTGAAAATAGTCTGGTGTAGGCCCAAGAAATACAAGTCTGATTTTGCAGTTCCACGGGTCAAATCTCTGTATTATCCTGCTTTTTTGCATTTTTTGCTGTAAAGAAAAACAGTAGTGTCTCCTGATTGTTCAGACACAAATATATCTGTTGAAAATAGTCTGGTGTAGGCCCGAGAAATACAAGTGTAGTTTTGGAGTTCCACGGGTCAAATCTCTGTATTATCCTTCTTTTGGCATTTTTTGCCGTAAAGAAAAACAGTAGTGTCTCCTGATAGTTCAGACACAAATATATCTGTTGAAAATAGTCTGGTGTAGGCCCGAGAAATAAAAGTGTGGTTTTGCAGTTCCACGGGTCAAATCTCTGTATTATCCTGCTTTTTTGCATTTTTTGCCGTAAAGAAAAACAGTAGTGTCTCCTGATTGTTCAGACACAAATATATCTGTTGAAAATAGTCTGGTGTAGGCCCGAGAAATAGAAGTGTGGTTTTCCAGTGCCACGGGTCAAATCTCTGTATTATCCTGCTTTTTTTGCATTTTTTGCTGTAAAGAAAAACAGTAGTGCCTCTTGATTTTTCAGACACAAATATATCTGTTGAAAATAGTCTGGTGTAGGCCCGAGAAATACAAGTGTGGTTTTGCAGTTCCACGGGTCAAATCTCTGTATTATCCTGCTTTTTTGCATTTTTTGCTGTAAAGAAAAACAGTAGTGTCTCCTGATTGTTCAGACACAAATATATTTGTTGAAAATAGTCTGGTGTAGGCCCGAGAAATACAAGTGTGGTTTTGCAGTTCCACGGGTCAAATCTCTGTATTATCCTGCTTTTTTGCATTTTTTGCCGTAAAGAAAAACAGTAGTGTCTCCTGATTGTTCAGACACAAATATATCTGTTGAAAATAGTCTGATGTAGGCCCGAGAAATACAAGTGTGGTTTTGCAGTTCCACAGGTCAAATCTCTGTATTATCCTTCTTTTGTAATTTTTTGCCGTAAAGCAAAATAGTAGTGTCTCCTGATTGTTCAGGCACAAATATATCTGTTGAAAATAGTCTGGTGTAGGCCCGAGAAATAGAAGTGTGGTTTTGCAGTTCCACGCGTAAAATCTCTGTATTATCCTGCTTTTATGCATTTTTTGCCGTAAAAAAAAACAGTAGTGTCTCCTGATTGTTCAGACACAAATATACCTGTTCAGAATAGTCTGGTGTAGGCCCGAGAAATACAAGTGTGGTTTTGCAGTTCCACTGGTCAAATCTCTGTATTATCCTGCTTTTTTGCATTTTTTGCCGTAAAGAAAAACAGTAGTGTCTCCTGATTGTTCACACACAAATATATATGTTGAAAATAGTCTGGTGTAGGCCCGAGAAATACAAGTGTGGTTTTGCAGTTCCACGGGTCAAATCTCTGTATTATGATGATTATCCTGCTTTTTTGCATTTTTTGCCGTAAAGAAAAACAGTAGTGTCTCCTGAATGTTCATACACAAATATATCTGTTGAAAATAGTCTGGTGTAGGCCCGAGAAATACAAGTGTGGTTTTGCAGTTCCACAGGTCAAATCTCTGTATTATCCTGCTTTTTTGCATTTTTTGCTGTAAAGAAAAACAGTAGTGTCTCCTGATTGTTCAGACACAAATATATCTGTTGAAAATAGACTGGTGTAGGCCTGAGAAATACAAGTGTGGTTTTGCAGTTCCACGGGTCAAATCTCTGTATTATCCTGATTATCCTGCTTTTTTGCATTTTTTGCCGTAAAGAAAAACAGTAGTGTCTCCTGAATGTTCAGACACAAATATATCTGTTGAAAATAGTCTGGTGTAGGCCCGAGAAATACAAGTGTGGTTTTGCAGTTCCACAGGTCAAATCTCTGTATTTTCCTGCTTTTTTGCATTTTTTGCCGTAAAGAAAAACAGTAGTGTCTCCTGATTGTGCAGACACAAATATATCTGTTGAAAATAGTCTGATGTAAGCCAGATTACTAGAACTATGGTTTTGCAGTTCCACGGGTCAAATCTCTGCATAATCCTTCTTTTGACATTTTTTGCTGTAAAGAAAAACAGTAGTGTCTCCTGATTGTTCAGACACAAATATATCTGTTGAAAATAGTCTGGTGTAGGCCCGAGAAATACAAGTGTGGTTTTTCAGTTCCACGGGTCAAATCTCTGTATTATCCTGCTTTTTTGCATTTTTTGCCGTAAAGAAAAACAGTAGTGTCTCCTGATTGTTCAGACACAAACATATCTGATGAAAATAGTCTGGTGTAGGCCCGAGAAATACAAGTGTGGTTTTGCAGTTCCACGGGTCAAATCTCTCTATTATCCTACTTTTTTGCATTTTTAGCAGTAAAGAAAAACAGTAGTGTCTCCTGATTGATCAGACACAAATATATCTGTTGAAAATAGTCTGGTGTAGACCAGAGAAATACAAGTGTGGTTTTGCAGTTCCACGGGTCAAATCTCTGTATTATCCTTCTTTTGGCATTTTTTGCCGTAAAGAAAAACAGTAGTGTCTCCTGATTGTTCAGACACAAATATATCTGTTGAAAATAGTCTGGTGTAGGCCCGAGAAATACAAGTGTGGTTTTGCAGTTCCACTGGTCAAATCTCTGAATTATCCAGCTTTTTTACATTTTTGCTGTAAAGAAAAACAGTAGTGTCTCCTGATTGTTCAGACACAAATATATCTGTTGAAAGTAGTCTGGTGTAGGCCCGAGAAATAGAAGTGTGGTTTTGCAGTTCCATGGGTCAAATCTCTGTATTATCCTGCTTTTATGCATTTTTTGCCGTAAAAAAAAACAGTAGTGTCTCCTGATTGTTCAGACACAAATATACCTGTTCAGAATAGTCTGGTGTAGGCCCGAGAAATACATGTGTGGTTTTGCAGTTCCACTGGTCAAATCTCTGTATTATCCTGCTTTTTTGCATTTTTTCCCGTAAAGAAAAACAGTAGTGTCTTCTGATTGTTCACACACAAATAT
Organism: Phyllobates terribilis; assembly: GCF_046119375.1. NCBI lineage: Eukaryota > Metazoa > Chordata > Amphibia > Anura > Dendrobatidae > Phyllobates > Phyllobates terribilis. The sequence continues at coordinate 729,808,113 of NW_027362763.1, read as the reverse complement.
ATCTGTTGAAAATAGTCTGGTGTAGGCCCGAGAAATACAAGTGTGGTTTTGCAGTTCCACGGGTCAAATCTCTGTATTATCCCGATTATCCTGCTTTTTTGCATTTTTTGCCGTAAAGAAAAACAGTAGTGTCTCCTGAATGTTCAGACACAAATATATCTGTTGAAAATAGTCTGGCATAGGCCTGAGAAATACAAGTGTGATTTTGCAGTTCCACGGGTCAAATCTCTGTATTATCCTGCTTTTTTGCATTTTTTACTGTAAAGAAAAACAGTAGTGTCTCCTGATTGTTCAGACACAAATATATCTGTTGAAAATAATCTGGTGTAGACCAGAGAAATACAAGTGTGGTTTTGCAGTTCCACAGGTCAAATCTCTGTATTATCCTTCTTTTGGCATTTTTTGCCGTAAAGAAAAACAGTAGTGTCTCCTGATTGTTCAGACACAAATATATCTGTTGAAAATAGTCTGGTGTAGGCCCGAGAAATACAAGTGTGGTTTTGCAGTTCCACGGGTCAAATCTCTGAATTATCCAGTTTTTTTGCATTTTTTGCTGTAAAGAAAAACAGTAGTGTCTCCTGATTGTTCAGACACAAATATATCTGTTGAAAATAGTCTGGTGTAGACCAGAGAAATACAAGTGTGGTTTTGCAGTTCCATGGGTCAAATCTCTGTATTATCCTTCTTTTGGCATTTTTTGCCGTAAAGAAAAACAGTAGTGTCTCCTTATTGTTCAGACACAAATATATCTGTTGAAAATAGTCTGGTGTAGGCCCAAGAAATACAAGTCTGATTTTGCAGTTCCACGGGTCAAATCTCTGTATTATCCTGCTTTTTTGCATTTTTTGCTGTCAAGAAAAACAGTAGTGTCTCCTGATTGTTCAGACACAAATATATCTGTTGAAAATAGTCTGGTGTAGGCCCGAGAAATACAAGTGTAGTTTTGCAGTTCCACGGGTCAAATCTCTGTATTATCCTGCTTTTTTTGCATTTTTTGCTGTAAAGAAAAACAGTAGTGCCTCCTGATTTTTCAGACACAAATATATCTGTTGAAAATAGTCTGGTGTAGGCCCGAGAAATACAAGTGTGGTTTTGCAGTTCCACGGGTCAAATCTCTGTATTATCCTGCTTTTTTGCATTTTTTGCTGTAAAGAAAAACAGCAGTGTCTCCTGATTGTTCAGACACAAATATATCTGTTGAAAATAGTCTGGTGTAGGCCCGAGAAATACAAGTGTGGTTTTGCAGTTCCACGGGTCAAATCTCTGTATTATCCTGCTTTTTTGCATTTTTTGCTGTAAAGAAAAACAGTAGTGTCTCCTGATTTTTCGGACACAAATATATCTGTTGAAAATAGTCTGGTGTAGGCCCGAGAAATACAAGTGTGGTTTTGCAGTTCCACTGGTCAAATCTCTGTATTATCCTGCTTTTTTGCATTTTTTGCCGTAAAGAAAAACAGTAGTGTCTCCTGATTGTTCACACACAAATATATATGTTGAAAATAGTCTGGTGTAGGCCCGAGAAATACAAGTGTGGTTTTGCAGTTCCACGGGTCAAATCTCTGTATTATCATGATTATCCTGCTTTTTTGCATTTTTTGCCGTAAAGAAAAACAGTAGTGTCTCCTGAATGTTCAGACACAAATATATCTGTTGAAAATAGTCTGGTGTAGGCCCGAGAAATACAAGTGTGGTTTTGCAGTTCCACAGGTCAAATCTCTGTATTATCCTGCTTTTTTGCATTTTTTGCTGTAAAGAAAAACAGTAGTGTCTCCTGATTGTTCAGACACAAATATATCTGTTGAAAATAGACTGGTGTAGGCCTGAGAAATACAAGTGTGGTTTTGCAGTTCCACGGGTCAAATCTCTGTATTATCCTGATTATCCTGCTTTTTTGCATTTTTTGCCGTAAAGAAAAACAGTAGTGTCTCCTGAATGTTCAGACACAAATATATCTGTTGAAAATAGTCTGGTGTAGGCCCGAGAAATACAAGTGTGGTTTTGCAGTTCCACAGGTCAAATCTCTGTATTTTCCTGCTTTTTTGCATTTTTTGCCATAAAGAAAAACAGTAGTGTCTCCTGATTGTTCAGACACAAATATATCTGTTGAAAATAGTCTGATGTAGGCCAGATTACTAGAACTGTGGTTTTGCAGTTCCACGGGTCAAATCTCTGCATAATCCTTCTTTTGACATTTTTTGCTGTAAAGAAAAACAGTAGTGTCTCCTGATTGTTCAGACACAAATATATCTGTTGAAAATAGTCTGGTGTAGGCCCGAGAAATACAAGTGTGGTTTTTCAGTTCCACGGGTCAAATCTCTGTATTATCCTGCTTTTTTGCATTTTTTGCCGTAAAGAAAAACAGTAGTGTCTCCTGATTGTTCAGACACAAACATATCTGATGAAAATAGTCTGGTGTAGGCCCGAGAAATACAAGTGTGGTTTTGCAGTTCCACGGGTCAAATCTCTCTATTATCCTACTTTTTTGCATTTTTAGCAGTAAAGAAAAACAGTAGTGTCTCCTGATTGTTCAGACACAAATATATCTGTTGAAAATAGTCTGGTGTAGACCAGAGAAATACAAGTGTGGTTTTGCAGTTCCACGGGTCAAATCTCTGTATTATCCTTCTTTTGGCATTTTTTGCCGTAAAGAAAAACAGTAGTGTCTCCTGATTGTTCAGACACAAATATATCTGTTGAAAATAGTCTGGTGTAGGCCCGAGAAATACAAGTGTGGTTTTGCAGTTCCACTGGTCAAATCTCTGAATTATCCAGCTTTTTTACATTTTTGCTGTAAAGAAAAACAGTAGTGTCTCCTGATTGTTCAGACACAAATATATCTGTTGAAAGTAGTCTGGTGTAGGCCCGAGAAATAGAAGTGTGGTTTTGCAGTTCCATGGGTCAAATCTCTGTATTATCCTGCTTTTATGCATTTTTTGCCGTAAAAAAAAACAGTAGTGTCTCCTGATTGTTCAGACACAAATATACCTGTTCAGAATAGTCTGGTGTAGGCCCGAGAAATACATGTGTGGTTTTGCAGTTCCACTGGTCAAATCTCTGTATTATCCTGCTTTTTTGCATTTTTTCCCGTAAAGAAAAACAGTAGTGTCTTCTGATTGTTCACACACAAATATATCTGTTGAAAATAGTCTGGTGTAGGCCCGAGAAATACAAGTGTGGTTTTGCAGTTCCACGGGTCAAATCTCTGTATTATCCCGATTATCCTGCTTTTTTGCATTTTTTGCCGTAAAGAAAAACAGTAGTGTCTCCTGAATGTTCAGACACAAATATATCTGTTGAAAATAGTCTAGCATAGGCCTGAGAAATACAAGTGTGATTTTGCAGTTCCACGGGTCAAATCTCTGTATTATCCTGCTTTTTTGCATTTTTTACTGTAAAGAAAAACAGTAGTGTCTCCTGATTGTTCAGACACAAATATATCTGTTGAAAATAATCTGGTGTAGCCCAGAGAAATACAAGTGTGGTTTTGCAGTTCCACAGGTCAAATCTCTGTATTATCCTTCTTTTGGCATTTTTTGCCGTAAAGAAAAACAGTAGTGTCTCCTGATTGTTCAGACACAAATATATCTGTTGAAAATAGTCTGGTGTAGGCCCGAGAAATACAAGTGTGGTTTTGCAGTTCCACGGGTCAAATCTCTGAATTATCCAGTTTTTTTGCATTTTTTGCTGTAAAGAAAAACAGTAGTGTCTCCTGATTGTTCAGACACAAATATATCTGTTGAAAATAGTCTGGTGTAGACCAGAGAAATACAAGTGTGGTTTTGCAGTTCCATGGGTCAAATCTCTGTATTATCCTTCTTTTGGCATTTTTTGCCGTAAAGAAAAACAGTAGTGTCTCCTTATTGTTCAGACACAAATATATCTGTTGAAAATAGTCTGGTGTAGGCCCAAGAAATACAAGTATGATTTTGCAGTTCCACGGGTCAAATCTCTGTATTATCCTGCTTTTTTGCATTTTTTGCTGTCAAGAAAAACAGTAGTGTCTCCTGATTGTTCAGACACAAATATATCTGTTGAAAATAGTCTGGTGTAGGCCCGAGAAATACAAGTGTAGTTTTGCAGTTCCACGGGTCAAATCTCTGTATTATCCTGCTTTTTTTGCATTTTTTGCTGTAAAGAAAAACAGTAGTGCCTCCTGATTTTTCAGACACAAATATATCTGTTGAAAATAGTCTGGTGTAGGCCCGAGAAATACAAGTGTGGTTTTGCAGTTCCACGGGTCAAATCTCTGTATTATCCTGCTTTTTTGCATTTTTTGCTGTAAAGAAAAACAGCAGTGTCTCCTGATTGTTCAGACACAAATATATCTGTTGAAAATAGTCTGGTGTAGGCCCGAGAAATACAAGTGTGGTTTTGCAGTTCCACGGGTCAAATCTCTGTATTATCCTGCTTTTTTGCATTTTTTGCTGTAAAGAAAAACAGTAGTGTCTCCTGATTTTTCGGACACAAATATATCTGTTGAAAATAGTCTGGTGTAGGCCCGAGAAATACAAGTGTGGTTTTGCAGTTCCACGGGTCAAATCTCTGTATTATCCTGCTTTTTTGCATTTTTTGCCGTAAAGAAAAACAGTAGTGTCTCCTGATTGTTCAGACACAAATATATCTGTTGAAAATAGTCTGATGTAGGCCCGAGAAATACAAGTGTGGTTTTGCAGTTCCACGGGTCAAATCTCTGTATTATCCTTCTTTTGGAATTTTTTGCCGTAAAGCAAAACAGTAGTGTCTCCTGATTGTTCAGGCACAAATATATCTGTTGAAAATAGTCTGGTGTAGGCCCGAGAAATAGAAGTGTGGTTTTGCAGTTCCACGGGTAAAATCTCTGTATTATCCTGCTTTTATGCATTTTTTGCCGTAAAAAAAAACAGTAGTGTCTCCTGATTGTTCAGACACAAATATACCTGTTCAGAATAGTCTGGTGTAGGCCCGAGAAATACAAGTGTGGTTTTGCAGTTCCACTGGTCAAATCTCTGTATTATCCTGCTTTTTTGCATTTTTTGCTGTAAAGAAAAACAGTAGTGTCTCCTGATTGTTCAGACACAAATATATCTGTTGAAAATAGACTGGTGTAGGCCTGAGAAATACAAGTGTGGTTTTGCAGTTGCACGGGTCAAATCTCTGTATTATCCTGCTTTTTTGCATTTTTTACTGTAAAGAAAAACAGTAGTGTCTCCTGATTGTTCAGACACAAATATATCTGTTGAAAATAGTCTGATGTAGGCCAGAATACTAGAACTGTGGTTTAGCAGTTCCACGGGTCAAATCTCTGCATAATCCTTCTTTTGACATTTTTTGCTGTAAAGAAAAACAGTAGTGTCTCCTGATTGTTCAGACACAAATATATCTGTTGAAAATAGTCTGGTGTAGGCCCGAGAAATACAAGTGTGGTTTTTCAGTTCCACGGGTCAAATCTCTGTATTATCCTGCTTTTTTGCATTTTTTGCAGTAAAGAAAAACAGTAGTGTCTCCTGATTGTTCAGACACAAACATATCTGATGAAAATAGTCTGGTGTAGGCCCGAGAAATACAAGTGTGGTTTTGCAGTTCCACGGGTCAAATCTCTCTATTATCCTACTTTTTTGCATTTTTAGCAGTAAAGAAAAACAGTAGTGTCTCCTGATTGTTCAGACACAAATATACCTGTTCAGAGTAGTCTGGTGTAGGCCCGAGAAATACATGTGTGGTTTTGCAGTTCCACTGGTCAAATCTCTGTATTATCCTGCTTTTTTGCATTTTTTCCCGTAAAGAAAAACAGTAGTGTCTTCTGATTGTTCACACACAAATATATCTGTTGAAAATAGTCTGGTGTAGGCCCGAGAAATACAAGTGTGGTTTTGCAGTTCCACGGGTCAAATCTCTGTATTATCCCGATTATCCTGCTTTTTTGCATTTTTTGCCGTAAAGAAAAACAGTAGTGTCTCCTGAATGTTCAGACACAAATATATCTGTTGAAAATAGTCTGGCATAGGCCTGAGAAATACAAGTGTGATTTTGCAGTTCCACGGGTCAAATCTCTGTATTATCCTGCTTTTTTGCATTTTTTACTGTAAAGAAAAACAGTAGTGTCTCCTGATTGTTCAGACACAAATATATCTGTTGAAAATAATCTGGTGTAGACCAGAGAAATACAAGTGTGGTTTTGCAGTTCCACAGGTCAAATCTCTGTATTATCCTTCTTTTGGCATTTTTTGCCGTAAAGATAAACAGTAGTGTCTCCTGATTGTTCAGACACAAATATATCTGTTGAAAATAGTCTGGTGTAGGCCCGAGAAATACAAGTGTGGTTTTGCAGTTCCACGGGTCAAATCTCTGAATTATCCAGTTTTTTTTGCATTTTTTGCTGTAAAGAAAAACAGTAGTGTCTCCTGATTGTTCAGACACAAATATATCTGTTGAAAATAGTCTGGTGTAGACCAGAGAAATACAAGTGTGGTTTTGCAGTTCCATGGGTCAAATCTCTGTATTATCCTTCTTTTGGCATTTTTTGCCGTAAAGAAAAACAGTAGTGTCTCCTTATTGTTCAGACACAAATATATCTGTTGAAAATAGTCTGGTGTAGGCCCAAGAAATACAAGTCTGATTTTGCAGTTCCACGGGTCAAATCTCTGTATTATCCTGCTTTTTTGCATTTTTTGCTGTCAAGAAAAACAGTAGTGTCTCCTGATTGTTCAGACACAAATATATCTGTTGAAAATAGTCTGGTGTAGGCCCGAGAAATACAAGTGTAGTTTTGCAGTTCCACGGGTCAAATCTCTGTATTATCCTGCTTTTTTTGCATTTTTTGCTGTAAAGAAAAACAGTAGTGCCTCCTGATTTTTCAGACACAAATATATCTGTTGAAAATAGTCTGGTGTAGGCCCGAGAAATACAAGTGTGGTTTTGCAGTTCCACGGGTCAAATCTCTGTATTATCCTGCTTTTTTGCATTTTTTGCTGTAAAGAAAAACAGCAGTGTCTCCTGATTGTTCAGACACAAATATATCTGTTGAAAATAGTCTGGTGTAGGCCCGAGAAATACAAGTGTGGTTTTGCAGTTCCACGGGTCAAATCTCTGTATTATCCTGCTTTTTTGCATTTTTTGCTGTAAAGAAAAACAGTAGTGTCTCCTGATTTTTCGGACACAAATATATCTGTTGAAAATAGTCTGGTGTAGGCCCGAGAAATACAAGTGTGGTTTTGCAGTTCCACTGGTCAAATCTCTGTATTATCCTGCTTTTTTGCAATTTTTGCCGTAAAGAAAAACAGTAGTGTCTCCTGATTGTTCACACACAAATATATATGTTGAAAATAGTCTGGTGTAGGCCCGAGAAATACAAGTGTGGTTTTGCAGTTCCACGGGTCAAATCTCTGTATTATCATGATTATCCTGCTTTTTTGCATTTTTTGCCGTAAAGAAAAACAGTAGTGTCTCCTGAATGTTCAGACACAAATATATCTGTTGAAAATAGTCTGGTGTAGGCCCGAGAAATACAAGTGTGGTTTTGCAGTTCCACAGGTCAAATCTCTGTATTATCCTGCTTTTTTGCATTTTTTGCTGTAAAGAAAAACAGTAGTGTCTCCTGATTGTTCAGACACAAATATATCTGTTGAAAATAGACTGGTGTAGGCCTGAGAAATACAAGTGTGGTTTTGCAGTTCCACGGGTCAAATCTCTGTATTATCCTGATTATCCTGCTTTTTTGCATTTTTTGCCGTAAAGAAAAACAGTAGTGTCTCCTGAATGTTCAGACACAAATATATCTGTTGAAAATAGTCTGGTGTAGGCCCGAGAAATACAAGTGTGGTTTTGCAGTTCCACAGGTCAAATCTCTGTATTTTCCTGCTTTTTTGCATTTTTTGCCGTAAAGAAAAACAGTAGTGTCTCCTGATTGTTCAGACACAAATATATCTGTTGAAAATAGTCTGATGTAGGCCAGATTACTAGAACTGTGGTTTTGCAGTTCCACGGGTCAAATCTCTGCATAATCCTTCTTTTGACATTTTTTGCTGTAAAGAAAAACAGTAGTGTCTCCTGATTGTTCAGACACAAATATATCTGTTGAAAATAGTCTGGTGTAGGCCCGAGAAATACAAGTGTGGTTTTTCAGTTCCACGGGTCAAATCTCTGTATTATCCTGCTTTTTTGCATTTTTTGCCGTAAAGAAAAACAGTAGTGTCTCCTGATTGTTCAGACACAAACATATCTGATGAAAATAGTCTGGTGTAGGCCCGAGAAATACAAGTGTGGTTTTGCAGTTCCACGGGTCAAATCTCTCTATTATCCTACTTTTTTGCATTTTTAGCAGTAAAGAAAAACAGTAGTGTCTCCTGATTGTTCAGACACAAATATATCTGTTGAAAATAGTCTGGTGTAGACCAGAGAAATACAAGTGTGGTTTTGCAGTTCCACGGGTCAAATCTCTGTATTATCCTTCTTTTGGCATTTTTTGCCGTAAAGAAAAACAGTAGTGTCTCCTGATTGTTCAGACACAAATATATCTGTTGAAAATAGTCTGGTGTAGGCCCGAGAAATACAAGTGTGGTTTTGCAGTTCCACTGGTCAAATCTCTGAATTATCCAGCTTTTTTACATTTTTGCTGTAAAGAAAAACAGTAGTGTCTCCTGATTGTTCAGACACAAATATATCTGTTGAAAGTAGTCTGGTGTAGGCCCGAGAAATAGAAGTGTGGTTTTGCAGTTCCATGGGTCAAATCTCTGTATTATCCTGCTTTTATGCATTTTTTGCCGTAAAAAAAAACAGTAGTGTCTCCTGATTGTTCAGACACAAATATACCTGTTCAGAATAGTCTGGTGTAGGCCCGAGAAATACATGTGTGGTTTTGCAGTTCCACTGGTCAAATCTCTGTATTATCCTGCTTTTTTGCATTTTTTCCCGTAAAGAAAAACAGTAGTGTCTTCTGATTGTTCACACACAAATATATCTGTTGAAAATAGTCTGGTGTAGGCCCGAGAAATACAAGTGTGGTTTTGCAGTTCCACGGGTCAAATCTCTGTATTATCCCGATTATCCTGCTTTTTTGCATTTTTTGCCGTAAAGAAAAACAGTAGTGTCTCCTGAATGTTCAGACACAAATATATCTGTTGAAAATAGTCTGGCATAGGCCTGAGAAATACAAGTGTGATTTTGCAGTTCCACGGGTCAAATCTCTGTATTATCCTGCTTTTTTGCATTTTTTACTGTAAAGAAAAACAGTAGTGTCTCCTGATTGTTCAGACACAAATATATCTGTTGAAAATAATCTGGTGTAGCCCAGAGAAATACAAGTGTGGTTTTGCAGTTCCACAGGTCAAATCTCTGTATTATCCTTCTTTTGGCATTTTTTGCCGTAAAGAAAAACAGTAGTGTCTCCTGATTGTTCAGACACAAATATATCTGTTGAAAATAGTCTGGTGTAGGCCCGAGAAATACAAGTGTGGTTTTGCAGTTCCACGGGTCAAATCTCTGAATTATCCAGTTTTTTTGTATTTTTTGCTGTAAAGAAAAACAGTAGTGTCTCCTGATTGTTCAGACACAAATATATCTGTTGAAAATAGTCTGGTGTAGACCAGAGAAATACAAGTGTGGTTTTGCAGTTCCATGGGTCAAATCTCTGTATTATCCTTCTTTTGGCATTTTTTGCCGTAAAGAAAAACAGTAGTGTCTCCTTATTGTTCAGACACAAATATATCTGTTGAAAATAGTCTGGTGTAGGCCCAAGAAATACAAGTCTGATATTGCAGTTCCACGGGTCAAATCTCTGTATTATCCTGCTTTTTTGCATTTTTTGCTGTCAAGAAAAACAGTAGTGTCTCCTGATTGTTCAGACACAAATATATCTGTTGAAAATAGTCTGGTGTAGGCCCGAGAAATACAAGTGTAGTTTTGCAGTTCCACGGGTCAAATCTCTGTATTATCCTGCTTTTTTTGCATTTTTTGCTGTAAAGAAAAACAGTAGTGCCTCCTGATTTTTCAGACACAAATATATCTGTTGAAAATAGTCTGGTGTAGGCCCGAGAAATACAAGTGTGGTTTTGCAGTTCCACGGGTCAAATCTCTGTATTATCCTGCTTTTTTGCATTTTTTGCTGTAAAGAAAAACAGCAGTGTCTCCTGATTCTTCAGACACAAATATATCTGTTGAAAATAGTCTGGTGTAGGCCCGAGAAATACAAGTGTGGTTTTGCAGTTCCACGGGTCAAATCTCTGTATTATCCTGCTTTTTTGCATTTTTTGCTGTAAAGAAAAACAGTAGTGTCTCCTGATTTTTCGGACACAAATATATCTGTTGAAAATAGTCTGGTGTAGGCCCGAGAATTACAAGTGTGGTTTTGCAGTTCCACGGGTCAAATCTCTGTATTATCCTGCTTTTTTGCATTTTTTGCCGTAAAGAAAAACAGTAGTGTCTCCTGATTGTTCAGACACAAATATATCTGTTGAAAATAGTCTGATGTAGGCCCGAGAAATACAAGTGTGGTTTTGCAGTTCCACGGGTCAAATCTCTGTATTATCCTTCTTTTGGAATTTTTTGCCGTAAAGCAAAACAGTAGTGTCTCCTGATTGTTCAGGCACAAATATATCTGTTGAAAATAGTCTGGTGTAGGCCCGAGAAATAGAAGTGTGGTTTTGCAGTTCCACGGGTAAAATCTCTGTATTATCCTGCTTTTATGCATTTTTTGCCGTAAAAAAAAACAGTAGTGTCTCCTGATTGTTCAGACACAAATATACCTGTTCAGAATAGTCTGGTGTAGGCCCGAGAAATACAAGTGTGGTTTTGCAGTTCCACTGGTCAAATCTCTGTATTATCCTGCTTTTTTGCATTTTTTGCTGTAAAGAAAAACAGTAGTGTCTCCTGATTGTTCAGACACAAATATATCTGTTGAAAATAGACTGGTGTAGGCCTGAGAAATACAAGTGTGGTTTTGCAGTTGCACGGGTCAAATCTCTGTATTATCCTGCTTTTTTGCATTTTTTACTGTAAAGAAAAACAGTAGTGTCTCCTGATTGTTCAGACACAAATATATCTGTTGAAAATAGTCTGATGTAGGCCAGAATACTAGAACTGTGGTTTTGCAGTTCCACGGGTCAAATCTCTGCATAATCCTTCTTTTGACATTTTTTGCTGTAAAGAAAAACAGTAGTGTCTCCTGATTGTTCAGACACAAATATATCTGTTGAAAATAGTCTGGTGTAGGCCCGAGAAATACAAGTGTGGTTTTTCAGTTCCACGGGTCAAATCTCTGTATTATCCTGCTTTTTTGCATTTTTTGCCGTAAAGAAAAACAGTAGTGTCTCCTGATTGTTCAGACACAAACATATCTGATGAAAATAGTCTGGTGTAGGCCCGAGAAATACAAGTGTGGTTTTGCAGTTCCACGGGTCAAATCTCTGTATTATCCTACTTTTTTGCATTTTTAGCAGTAAAGAAAAACAGTAGTGTCTCCTGATTGTTCAGACACAAATATATCTGTTGAAAATAGTCTGGTGTAGACCAGAGAAATACAAGTGTGGTTTTGCAGTTCCACGGGTCAAATCTCTGTATTATCCTTCTTTTGGCATTTTTTGCCGTAAAGAAAAACAGTAGTGTCTCCTGATTGTTCAGACACAAATATATCTGTTGAAAATAGTCTGGCATAGGCCTGAGAAATACAAGTGTGATTTTGCAGTTCCACGGGTCAAATCTCTGTATTATCCTGCTTTTTTGCATTTTTTACTATAAAGAAAAACAGTAGTGTCTCCTGATTGTTCAGACACAAATATATCTGTTGAAAATAATCTGGTGTAGCCCAGAGAAATACCAGTGTGGTTTTGCAGTTCCACAGGTCAAATCTCTGTATTATCCTTCTTTTGGCATTTTTTGCCGTAAAGAAAAACAGTAGTGTCTCCTGATTGTTCAGACACAAATATATCTGTTGAAAATAGTCTGGTGTAGGCCCGAGAAATACAAGTGTGGTTTTGCAGTTCCACGGGTCAAATCTCTGAATTATCCAGTTTTTTTGCTTTTTTTGCTGTAAAGAAAAACAGTAGTGTCTCCTGATTGTTCAGACACAAATATATCTGTTGAAAATAGTCTGGTGTAGACCAGAGAAATACAAGTGTGGTTTTGCAGTTCCATGGGTCAAATCTCTGTATTATCCTTCTTTTGGCATTTTTTGCCGTAAAGAAAAACAGTAGTGTCTCCTTATTGTTCAGACACAAATATATCTGTTGAAAATAGTCTGGTGTAGGCCCAAGAAATACAAGTCTGATTTTGCAGTTCCACGGGTCAAATCTCTGTATTATCCTGCTTTTTTGCATTTTTTGCTGTCAAGAAAAACAGTAGTGTCTCCTGATTGTTCAGACACAAATATATCTGTTGAAAATAGTCTGGTGTAGGCCCGAGAAATACAAGTGTAGTTTTGCAGTTCCACGGGTCAAATCTCTGTATTATCCTGCTTTTTTTGCATTTTTTGCTGTAAAGAAAAACAGTAGTGCCTCCTGATTTTTCAGACACAAATATATCTGTTGAAAATAGTCTGGTGTAGGCCCGAGAAATACAAGTGTGGTTTTGCAGTTCCACGGGTCAAATCTCTGTATTATCCTGCTTTTTTGCATTTTTTGCTGTAAAGAAAAACAGCAGTGTCTCCTGATTGTTCAGACACAAATATATCTGTTGAAAATAGTCTGGTGTAGGCCCGAGAAATACAAGTGTGGTTTTGCAGTTCCACGGGTCAAATCTCTGTATTATCCTGCTTTTTTGCATTTTTTGCTGTAAAGAAAAACAGTAGTGTCTCCTGATTTTTCGGACACAAATATATCTGTTGAAAATAGTCTGGTGTAGGCCCGAGAAATACAAGTGTGGTTTTGCAGTTCCACGGGTCAAATCTCTGTATTATCCTGCTTTTTTGCATTTTTTGCCGTAAAGAAAAACAGTAGTGTCTCCTGATTGTTCAGACACAAATATATCTGTTGAAAATAGTCTGATGTAGGCCCGAGAAATACAAGTGTGGTTTTGCAGTTCCACGGGTCAAATCTCTGTATTATCCTTCTTTTGGAATTTTTTGCCGTAAAGCAAAACAGTAGTGTCTCCTGATTGTTCAGGCACAAATATATCTGTTGAAAATAGTCTGGTGTAGGCCCGAGAAATAGAAGTGTGGTTTTGCAGTTCCACGGGTAAAATCTCTGTATTATCCTGCTTTTATGCATTTTTTGCCGTAAAAAAAAACAGTAGTGTCTCCTGATTGTTCAGACACAAATATACCTGTTCAGAATAGTCTGGTGTAGGCCCGAGAAATACAAGTGTGGTTTTGCAGTTCCACTGGTCAAATCTCTGTATTATCCTGCTTTTTTGCATTTTTTGCTGTAAAGAAAAACAGTAGTGTCTCCTGATTGTTCAGACACAAATATATCTGTTGAAAATAGACTGGTGTAGGCCTGAGAAATACAAGTGTGGTTTTGCAGTTGCACGGGTCAAATCTCTGTATTATCCTGCTTTTTTGCATTTTTTACTGTAAAGAAAAACAGTAGTGTCTCCTGATTGTTCAGACACAAATATATCTGTTGAAAATAGTCTGATGTAGGCCAGAATACTAGAACTGTGGTTTTGCAGTTCCACGGGTCAAATCTCTGCATAATCCTTCTTTTGACATTTTTTGCTGTAAAGAAAAACAGTAGTGTCTCCTGATTGTTCAGACACAAATATATCTGTTGAAAATAGTCTGGTGTAGGCCCGAGAAATACAAGTGTGGTTTTTCAGTTCCACGGGTCAAATCTCTGTATTATCCTGCTTTTTTGCATTTTTTGCCGTAAAGAAAAACAGTAGTGTCTCCTGATTGTTCAGACACAAACATATCTGATGAAAATAGTCTGGTGTAGGCCCGAGAAATACAAGTGTGGTTTTGCAGTTCCACGGGTCAAATCTCTGTATTATCCTACTTTTTTGCATTTTTAGCAGTAAAGAAAAACAGTAGTGTCTCCTGATTGTTCAGACACAAATATATCTGTTGAAAATAGTCTGGTGTAGACCAGAGAAATACAAGTGTGGTTTTGCAGTTCCACGGGTCAAATCTCTGTATTATCCTTCTTTTGGCATTTTTTGCCGTAAAGAAAAACAGTAGTGTCTCCTGATTGTTCAGACACAAATATATCTGTTGAAAATAGTCTGGTGTAGGCCCGAGAAATACAAGTGTGGTTTTGCAGTTCCACGGGTCAAATCTCTGAATTATCCTGCTTTTTTGCATTTTTTCCCGTAAAGAAAAACAGTAGTGTCTCCTGATTGTTCAGACACAAATATATCTGTTGAAAATAGTCTGGTGTAGGCCCGAGAAATACAAGTGTGGTTTTGCAGTTCCACGGGTCAAATCTCTGAATTATCCAGTTTTTTTGCATTTTTTGCTGTAAAGAAAAACAGTAGTGTCTCCTGATTGTTCAGACACAAATATATCTGTTGAAAATAGTCTGGTGTAGACCAGAGAAATACAAGTGTGGTTTTGCAGTTCCATGGGTCAAATCTCTGTATTATCCTTCTTTTGGCATTTTTTGCCGTAAAGAAAAACAGTAGTGTCTCCTTATTGTTCAGACACAAATATATCTGTTGAAAATAGTCTGGTGTAGGCCCAAGAAATACAAGTCTGATTTTGCAGTTCCACGGGTCAAATCTCTGTATTATCCTGCTTTTTTGCATTTTTTGCTGTCAAGAAAAACAGTAGTGTCTCCTGATTGTTCAGACACAAATATATCTGTTGAAAATAGTCTGGTGTAGGCCCGAGAAATACAAGTGTAGTTTTGCAGTTCCACGGGTCAAATCTCTGTATTATCCTGCTTTTTTTGCATTTTTTGCTGTAAAGTAAAACAGTAGTGCCTCCTGATTTTTCAGACACAAATATATCTGTTGAAAATAGTCTGGTGTAGGCCCGAGAAATACAAGTGTGGTTTTGCAGTTCCACGGGTCAAATCTCTGTATTATCCTGCTTTTTTGCATTTTTTGCTGTAAAGAAAAACAGTAGTGTCTCCTGATTGTTCAGACACAAATATATCTGTTGAAAATAGTCTGGTGTAGGCCCGAGAAATACAAGTGTGGTTTTGCAGTTCCACGGGTCAAATCTCTGTATTATCCTGCTTTTTTGCATTTTTTGCTGTAAAGAAAAACAGTAGTGTCTCCTGATTTTTCAGACACAAATATATCTGTTGAAAATAGTCTGGTGTAGGCCCGAGAAATACAAGTGTGGTTTTGCAGTTCCATGGGTCAAATCTCTGTATTATCCTGCTTTTTTGCATTTTTTGCCGTAAAGAAAAACAGTAGTGTCTCCTGATTGTTCAGACACAAATATATCTGTTGAAAATAGTCTGATGTAGGCCCGAGAAATACAAGTGTGGTTTTGCAGTTCCACGGGTCAAATCTCTGTATTATCCTTCTTTTGGAATTTTTTGCCGTAAAGCAAAACAGTAGTGTCTCCTGATTGTTCAGGCACAAATATATCTGTTGAAAATATTCTGGTGTAGGCCCGAGAAATAGAAGTGTGGTTTTGCAGTTCCACGGGTAAAATCTCTGTATTATCCTGCTTTTATGCATTTTTTGCCGTAAAAAAAAACAGTAGTGTCTCCTGATTGTTCAGACACAAATATACCTGTTCAGAATAGTCTGGTGTAGGCCCGAGAAATACAAGTGTGGTTTTGCAGTTCCACTGGTCAAATCTCTGTATTATCCTGCTTTTTTGCATTTTTTGCAGTAAAGAAAAACAGTAGTGTCTCCTGATTGTTCAGACACAAATATATCTGTTGAAAATAGACTGGTGTAGGCCTGAGAAATACAAGTGTGGTTTTGCAGTTGCACGGGTCAAATCTCTGTATTATCCTGCTTTTTTGCATTTTTTACTGTAAAGAAAAACAGTAGTGTCTCCTGATTGTTCAGACACAAATATATCTGTTGAAAATAGTCTGATGTAGGCCAGATTACTAGAACTGTGGTTTTGCAGTTCCACGGGTCAAATCTCTGCATAATCCTTCTTTTGACATTTTTTGCTGTAAAGAAAAACAGTAGTGTCTCCTGATTGTTCAGACACAAATATATCTGTTGAAAATAGTCTGGTGTAGGCCCGAGAAATACAAGTGTGGTTTTTCAGTTCCACGGGTCAAATCTCTGTATTATCCTGCTTTTTTGCATTTTTTGCCGTAAAGAAAAACAGTAGTGTCTCCTGATTGTTCAGTCACAAACATATCTGATGAAAATAGTCTGGTGTAGGCCCGAGAAATACAAGTGTGGTTTTGCAGTTCCACGGGTCAAATCTCTGTATTATCCTACTTTTTTGCATTTTTAGCAGTAAAGAAAAACAGTAGTGTCTCCTGATTGTTCAGACACAAATATATCTGTTGAAAATAGTCTGGTGTAGACCAGAGAAATACAAGTGTGGTTTTGCAGTTCCACGGGTCAAATCTCTGTATTATCCTTCTTTTGGCATTTTTTGCCGTAAAGAAAAACAGTAGTGTCTCCTGAATGTTCAGACACAAATATATCTGTTGAAAATAGTCTGGTGTAGGCCCGAGAAATACAAGTGTGGTTTTGCAGTTCCACGGGTCAAATCTCTGAATTATCCAGCTTTTTTGCATTTTTGCTGTAAAGAAAAACAGTAGTGTCTCCTGATTGTTCAGACACAAATATATCTGTTGAAAGTAGTCTGGTGTAGGCCCGAGAAATAGAAGTGTGGTTTTGCAGTTCCACGGGTCAAATCTCTGTATTATCCTGCTTTTATGCATTTTTTGCCGTAAAAAAAAACAGTAGTGTCTCCTGATTGTTCAGACACAAATATACCTGTTCAGAATAGTCTGGTGTAGGCCCGAGAAATACAAGTGTGGTTTTGCAGTTCCACTGGTCAAATCTCTGTATTATCCTGCTTTTTTGCATTTTTTCCCGTAAAGAAAAACAGTAGTGTCTCCTGATTGTTCACACACAAATATATCTGTTGAAAATAGTCTGGTGTAGGCCCGAGAAATACAAGTGTGGTTTTGCAGTTCCACGGGTCAAATCTCTGTATTATCCTGATTATCCTGCTTTTTTGCATTTTTTGCCGTAAAGAAAAACAGTAGTGTCTCCTGAATGTTCACACACAAATATATCTGTTGAAAGTAGTCTGGTGTAGGCCCGAGAAATAGAAGTGTGGTTTTGCAGTTCCACGGGTCAAATCTCTGTATTATCCTGCTTTTATGCATTTTTTGCCGTAAAAAAAAACAGTAGTGTCTCCTGATTGTTCAGACACAAATATACCTGTTCAGAATAGTCTGGTGTAGGCCCGAGAAATACAAGTGTGGTTTTGCAGTTCCACGGGTCAAATCTCTGAATTATCCAGCTTTTTTGCATTTTTGCTGTAAAGAAAAACAGTAGTGTCTCCTGATTGTTCAGACACAAATATATCTGTTGAAAATAGTCTGGTGTAGGCCCGAGAAATACAAGTGTGGTTTTGCAGTTCCACGGGTCAAATCTCTGTATTATCCTGCTTTTTTGCATTTTTTGCTGTAAAGAAAAACAGTAGTGTATCCTGATTGTTCAGACACAAATATATCTGTTGAAAATAGTCTGGTGTAGGCCCGAGAAATACAAGTATGGTTTTGCAGTTCCACGGGTCAAATCTCTGTATTATCCTGCTTTTTTGCATTTTTTGCCGTAAAGAAAAACAGTAGTGTCTCCTGATTGTTCAGACACAAATATACCTGTTCAGAATAGTCTGGTGTAGGCCCGAGAAATACAAGTGTGGTTTTGCAGTTCCACTGGTCAAATCTCTGTATTATCCTGCTTTTTTGCATTTTTTGCCGTAAAGAAAAACAATAGTGTCTTCTGATTGTTCACACACAAATATATCTGTTGAAAATAGTCTGGTGTAGGCCCGAGAAATACAAGTGTGGTTTTGCAGTTCCATGGGTCAAATCTCTGTATTATCCTGATTATCCTGCTTTTTTGCATTTTTTGCCGTAAAGAAAAACAGTAGTGTCTCCTGAATGTTCAGACACAAATATATCTGTTGAAAATAGTCTGGTGTAGGCCCGAGAAATACAAGTGTGGTTTTGCAGTTCCACAGGTCAAATCTCTGTATTATCCTGCTTTTTTGCATTTTTTGCCGTAAAGAAAAACAGTAGTGTCTCCTGATTGTTCAGACACAAATATATCTGTTGAAAATAGACTGGTGTAGGCCTGAGAAATACAAGTGTGGTTTTTCAGTTCCACGGGTCAAATCTCTGTATTATCCTGCTTTTTTGCATTTTTTACTGTAAAGAAAAACAGTAGTGTCTCCTGATTGTTCAGACACAAATATATCTGTTGAAAATAGTCTGATGTAGGCCAGATTACTAGAACTGTGGTTTTGCAGTTCCACGGGTCAAATCTCTGCATAATCCTTCTTTTGACATTTTTTGCTGTAAAGAAAAACAGTAGTGTCTCCTGATTGTTCAGACACAAATATATCTGTTGAAAATAGTCTGGTGTATGCCCGAGAAATACAAGTGTGGTTTTTCAGTTCCACGGGTCAAATCTCTGTATTATCCTGCTTTTTTGCATTTTTTGCCGTAAAGAAAAACAGTAGTGTCTCCTGAATGTTCAGACACAAATATATCTGTTGAAAATAGTCTGGTGTAGGCCCGAGAAATACAAGTGTGGTTTTGCAGTTCCACGGGTCAAATCTCTGAATTATCCAGCTTTTTTGCATTTTTGCTGTAAAGAAAAACAGTAGTGTCTCCTGATTGTTCAGACACAAATATATCTGTTGAAAGTAGTCTGGTGTAGGCCCGAGAAATAGAAGTGTGGTTTTGCAGTTCCACGGGTCAAATCTCTGTATTATCCTGCTTTTATGCATTTTTTGCCGTAAAAAAAAACAGTAGTGTCTCCTGATTGTTCAGACACAAATATATCTGTTCAGAATAGTCTGGTGTAGGCCCGAGAAATACAAGTGTGGTTTTGCAGTTCCACTGGTCAAATCTCTGTATTATCCTGCTTTTTTGCATTTTTTCCCGTAAAGAAAAACAGTAGTGTCTCCTGATTGTTCACACACAAATATATCTGTTGAAAATAGTCTGGTGTAGGCCCGAGAAATACAAGTGTGGTTTTGCAGTTCCACGGGTCAAATCTCTGTATTATCCTGATTATCCTGCTTTTTTGCATTTTTTGCCGTAAAGAAAAACAGTAGTGTCTCCTGATTGTTCAGACACAAATATATCTGTTGAAAATAGTCTGGCGTAGGCCTGAGAAATACAAGTGTGATTTTGCAGTTCCACGGGTCAAATCTCTGTATTATCCTGCTTTTTTGCATTTTTTACTGTAAAGAAAAACAGTAGTGTCTCCTGATTGTTCAGACACAAATATATCTGTTGAAAATAATCTGGTGTAGACCAGAGAAATACAAGTGTGGTTTTGCAGTTCCACAGGTCAAATCTCTGTATTATCCTTCTTTTGGCATTTTTTGCCGTAAAGAAAAACAGTAGTGTCTCCTGATTGTTCAGACACAAATATATCTGTTGAAAATAGTCTGGTGTAGGCCCGAGAAATACAAGTGTGGTTTTGCAGTTCCACGGGTCAAATCTCTGAATTATCCAGTTTTTTTGCATTTTTTGCTGTAAAGAAAAACAGTAGTGTCTCCTGATTGTTCAGACACAAATATATCTGTTGAAAATAGTCTGGTGTAGGCCCGAGAAATAGAAGTGTGGTTTTGCAGTTCCACGGGTCAAATCTCTGAATTATCCTGCTTTTATGCATTTTTTGCCGTAAAAAAAAACAGTAGTGTCTCCTGATTGTTCAGACACAAATATACCTGTTCAGAATAGTCTGGTGTAGGCCCGAGAAATACAAGTGTGGTTTTGCAGTTCTACTGGTCAAATCTCTGTATTATCCTGCTTTTTTGGATTTTTTGCCGTAAAGAAAAACAGTAGTGTCTCCTGATTGTTCACACACAAATATATCTGTTGAAAATAGTCTGGTGTAGGCCCGAGAAATACAAGTATGGTTTTCCAGTTCCACGGGTCAAATCTCTGTATTATCCTGATTGTCCTGCTTTTTTGCATTTTTTGCCGTAAAGAAAAACAGTAGTGTCTCCTGAATGTTCAGACACAAATATACCTGTTGAAAATAGTCTGGTGCAGGCCCGAGAAATACAAGTGTGGTTTTGCAGTTCCATGGGTCAAATCTCTGTATTATCCTGCTTTTTTGCATTTTTTGCCGTAAAGAAAAACAGTAGTGTCTCCTGATTGTTCAGACACAAATATATCTGTTGAGAATAGTCTGGCGTAGGCCTGAGAAATACAAGTGTGATTTTGCAGTTCCACGGGTCAAATCTCTGTATTATCCTGCTTTTTTGCATTTTTTACTGTAAAGAAAAACAGTAGTGTCTCCTGATTGTTCAGACACAAATATATCTGTTGAAAATAGTCTGGTGTAGGCCAGATTACTAGAACTGTGGTTTTGCAGTTCTACGGGTGAAATCTCTGCATCATCCTTCTTTTGGCATTTTTTGCCATAAAGAAAAACAGTAGTGTCTCCTGATTGTTCACATACAAATATATCTGTTGAAAATAGTCTGGTGTAGGCCCGAGAAATACAAGTGTGGTTTTTCAGTTCCACGGGTCAAATCTCTGTATTATCCTGCTTTTTTGCATTTTTTGCCGTAAAGAAAAACAGTAGTGTCTCCTGATTGTTCAGACACAAATATATCTGATGAAAATAGTTTTGTGTAGGCCCGAGAAATACAAGTGTGGTTTTGCAGTTCCACGGGTCAAATCTCTGTATTATCCTACTTTCGTGCATTTTTAGCAGTAAAGAAAAACAGTAGTGTCTCCTGATTGTTCAGACACAAATATATCTGTTGAAAATAGTCTGGTGTAGACCAGAGAAATACAAGTGTGGTTTTGCAGTTCCATGGGTCAAATCTCTGTATTATCCTTCTTTTGGCATTTTTTGCCGTAAAGAAAAACAGTAGTGTCTCCTTATTGTTCAGACACAAATATATCTGTTGAAAATAGTCTGGTGTAGGCCCAAGAAATACAAGTCTGATTTTGCAGTTCCACGGGTCAAATCTCTGTATTATCCTGCTTTTTTGCATTTTTTGCTGTAAAGAAAAACAGTAGTGTCTCCTGATTGTTCAGACACAAATATATCTGTTGAAAATAGTCTGGTGTAGGCCCGAGAAATACAAGTGTAGTTTTGCAGTTCCACGGGTCAAATCTCTGTATTATCCTTCTTTTGGCATTTTTTGCCGTAAAGAAAAACAGTAGTGTCTCCTGATAGTTCAGACACAAATATATCTGTTGAAAATAGTCTGGTGTAGGCCCGAGAAATAAAAGTGTGGTTTTGCAGTTCCACGGGTCAAATCTCTGTATTATCCTGCTTTTTTGCATTTTTTGCCGTAAAGAAAAACAGTAGTGTCTCCTGATTGTTCAGACACAAATATATCTGTTGAAATGAGTCTGGTGTAGGCCCGAGAAATAGAAGTGTGGTTTTCCAGTGCCACGGGTCAAATCTCTGTATTATCCTGCTTTTTTTGCATTTTTTGCTGTAAAGAAAAACAGTAGTGCCTCCTGATTTTTCAGACACAAATATATCTGTTGAAAATGCTCTGGTGTAGGCCCGAGAAATACAAGTGTGGTTTTGCAGTTCCACGGGTCAAATCTCTGTATTATTCTGCTTTTTTGCATTTTTTGCTGTAAAGAAAAACAGTAGTGTCTCCTGATAGTTCAGACACAAATATATCTGTTGAAAATAGTCTGGTGTAGGCCCGAGAAATACAAGTGTGGTTTTGCAGTTCCACGGGTCAAATCTCTGTATTATCCTGCTTTTTTGCATTTTTTGCCGTAAAGAAAAACAGTAGTGTCTCCTGATTGTTCAGGCACAAATATATCTGTTGAAAATAGTCTGGTGTAGGCCCGAGAAATAGAAGTGTGGTTTTGCAGTTCCACGGGTAAAATCTCTGTATTATCCTGCTTTTATGCATTTTTTGCCGTAAAAAAAAACAGTAGTGTCTCCTGATTGTTCAGACACAAATATACCTGTTCAGAATAGTCTGGTGTAGGACCGAGAAATACAAGTGTGGTTTTGCAGTTCCACTGGTCAAATCTCTGTATTATCCTGCTTTTTTGCATTTTTTGCCGTAAAGAAAAACAGTAGTGTCTCCTGATTGTTCACACACAAATATATCTGTTGAAAATAGTCTGGTGTAGGCCCGAGAAATACAAGTGTGGTTTTGCAGTTCCACGGGTCAAATCTCTGTATTATCATGATTATCCTGCTTTTTTGCATTTTTTGCCGTAAAGAAAAACAGTAGTGTCTCCTGAATGTTCAGACACAAATATATCTGTTGAAAATAGTCTGGTGTAGGCCCGAGAAATACAAGTGTGGTTTTGCAGTTCCACAGGTCAAATCTCTGTATTATCCTGCTTTTTTGCATTTTTTGCTGTAAAGAAAAACAGTAGTATCTCCTGATTGTTCAGACACAAATATAACTGTTGAAAATAGACTGGTGTAGGCCTGAGAAATACAAGTGTGGTTTTGCAGTTGCACGAGTCAAATCTCTGTATTATCCTGCTTTTTTGCATTTTTTACTGTAAAGAAAAACAGTAGTGTCTCCTGATTGTTCAGACACAAATATATCTGTTGAAAATAGTCTGATGTAGGCCAGATTACTAGAACTGTGGTTTTGCAGTTCCACGGGTCAAATCTCTGCATAATCCTTCTTTTGACATTTTTTGCTGTAAAGAAAAACAGTAGTGTCTCCTGATTGTTCAGACACAAATACATCTGTTGAAAATAGTCTGGTGTAGGCCCGAGAAATACAAGTGTGGTTTTTCAGTTCCACGGGTCAAATCTCTGTATTATCCTGCTTTTTTGCATTTTTTGCCGTAAGGAAAAACAGTAGTGTCTCCTGATTGTTCAGACACAAACATATCTGATGAAAATAGTCTGGTGTAGTCCCGAGAAATACAAGTGTGGTTTTGCAGTTCCACGGGTCAAATCTCTGTATTATCCTACTTTTTTGCATTTTTAGCAGTAAAGAAAAACAGTAGTGTCTCCTGATTGTTCAGACACAAATATATCTGTTGAAAATAGTCTGGTGTAGACCAGAGAAATACAAGTGTGGTTTTGCAGTTCCACGGGTCAAATCTCTGTATTATCCTTCTTTTGGCATTTTTTGCCGTAAAGAAAAACAGTAGTGTCTCCTGATTGTTCAGACACAAATATATCTGTTGAAAATAGTCTGGTGTAGGCCCGAGAAATACAAGTGTGGTTTTGCAGTTCCACGGGTCAAATCTCTGAATTATCCAGCTTTTTTGCATTTTTGCTGTAAAGAAAAACAGTAGTGTCTCCTGATTGTTCAGACACAAATATATCTGTTAAAAGTAGTCTGGTGTAGGCCCGAGAAATAGAAGTGTGGTTTTGCAGTTCCACGGGTCAAATCTCTGTATTATCCTGCTTTTATGCATTTTTTGCCGTAAAAAAAAACAGTAGTGTCTCCTGATTGTTCAGACACAAATATACCTGTTCAGAATAGTCTGGTGTAGGCCCGAGAAATACAAGTGTGGTTTTGCAGTTCCACTGGTCAAATCTCTGTATTATCCTGCTTTTTTGCATTTTTTCCCGTAAAGAAAAACAGTAGTGTCTCCTGATTGTTCACACACAAATATATCTGTTGAAAATAGTCTGGTGTAGGCCCGAGAAATACAAGTGTGGTTTTGCAGTTCCACGGGTCAAATCTCTGTATTATCCTGATTATCCTGCTTTTTTGCATTTTTTGCCGTAAAGAAAAACAGTAGTGTCTCCTGAATGTTCACACACAAATATATCTGTTGAAAGTAGTCTGGTGTAGGCCCGAGAAATAGAAGTGTGGTTTTGCAGTTCCACGGGTCAAATCTCTGTATTATCCTGCTTTTATGCATTTTTTGCCGTAAAAAAAAACAGTAGTGTCTCCTGATTGTTCAGACACAAATATATCTGTTGAAAATAGTCTGGTGTAGGCCCGAGAAATACAAGTGTGGTTTTGCAGTTCCACGGGTCAAATCTCTGTATTATCCTGATTATCCTGCTTTTTTGCATTTTTTGCCGTAAAGAAAAACAGTAGTGTCTCCTGAATGTTCAGACACAAATATATCTGTTGAAAATAGTCTGGTGTAGGCCCGAGAAATACAAGTGTGGTTTTGCAGTTCCACCGGTCAAATCTCTGTATTATCCTGCTTTTTTGCATTTTTTGCCGTAAAGAAAAACAGTAGTGTCTCCTGATTGTTCAGACACAAATATATCTGTTGAAAATAGTCTGGCGTAGGCCTGAGAAATATAAGTGTGATTTTGCAGTTCCACGGGTCAAATCTCTGTATTATCCTGCTTTTTTGCATTTTTTACTGTAAAGAAAAACAGTAGTGTCTCCTGATTGTTCAGACACAAATATATCTGTTGAAAATAATCTGGTGTAGACCAGAGAAATACAAGTGTGGTTTTGCAGTTCCACAGGTCAAATCTCTGTATTATCCTTCTTTTGGCATTTTTTGCCGTAAAGAAAAACAGTAGTGTCTCCTGATTGTTCAGACACAAATAGTTCAGAATAAATAGTCCAGAATAGTCTGGTGTAGGCCCGAGAAATACAAGTGTGGTTTTGCAGTTCTACTGGTCAAATCTCTGTATTATCCTGCTTTTTTGCATTTTTTGCCGTAAAGAAAAACAGTAGTGTCTCCTGATTGTTCACACACAAATATATCTGTTGAAAATAGTCTGGTGTAGGCCCGACAAATACAAGTGTGGTTTTCCAGTTCCACGGGTCAAATCTCTGTATTATCCTGATTATCCTGCTTTTTTGCATTTTTTGCCGTAAAGAAAAACAGTAGTGTCTCCTGAATGTTCAGACACAAATATATCTGTTGAAAATAGTCTGGTGTAGGCCCGAGAAATACAAGTGTGGTTTTGCAGTTCCACGGGTCAAATCTCTGTATTATCCTGCTTTTTTGCATTTTTTGCCGTAAAGAAAAACAGTAGTGTCTCCTGATTGTTCAGACACAAATATATCTGTTGAGAATAGTCTGGCGTAGGCCTGAGAAATACAAGTGTGATTTTGCAGTTCCACGGGTCAAATCTCTGTATTATCCTGTTTTTTTGCATTTTTTACTGTAAAGAAAAACAGTAGTGTCTCCTGATTGTTCAGACACAAATATATCTGTTGAAAATAGTCTGGTGTAGGCCAGATTACTAGAATTGTGGTTTTGCAGTTCTACGGGTCAAATCTCTCCATCATCCTTCTTTTGGCATTTTTTGCCATAAAGAAAAACAGTAGTGTCTCCTGATTGTTCAGATACAAATATATCTGTTCAAAATAGTCTGGTGTAGGCCCGAGAAATACAAGTGTGGTTTTTCAGTTCCACGGGTCAAATCTCTATATTATCCTGCTTTTTTCATTTTTTGCCGTAAAGAAAAACAGTAGTGTCTCCTGATTGTTCAGACACAAATATATCTGTTGAAAATAGTCTGGTGTAGGCCCGAGAAATACAAGTGTGGTTTTGCAGTTCCACGGGTCAAATCTCTGTATCATCCTGCTTTTTTGCGTTTTTTGCTGTAAAAAAAACAGAAGTGTCTCCTGATTGTTCAGACACAAACATATCTGATGAAAATAGTTTTGTGTAGGCCCGAGAAACACAAGTGTGGTTTTGCAGTTCCACGGGTCAAATCTCTGTATTATCCTACTTTTGTGCATTTTTAGCAGTAAAGAAAAACAGTAGTGTCTCCTGATTGTTCAGACACAAATATATCTGTTGAAAATAGTCTGGTGTAGGCCCGAGAAATACAAGTGTGGTTTTGCAGTTCCACGGGTCAAATCTCTGTATTATCCTGATTATCCTGCTTTTTTGCATTTTTTGCCGTAAAGAAAAACAGTAGGGTCTCCTGAATGTTCAGACACAAATATATCTGTTGAAAATAGTCTGGTGTAGGCCCAAGAAATAAAAGTGTGGTTTTGCAGTTCCACAGGTCAAATCTCTGTATTATCCTGCTTTTTTGCATTTTTTGCCGTAAAGAAAAACAGTAGTGTCTCCTGATTGTGCAGACACAAATATATCTGTTGAAAATAGTCTGGTGTAGGCCTGAGAAATACAAGTGTGGTTTTGCAGTTCCACGGGTCAAATCTCTGTATTATCCTGCTTTTTTGCATTTTTTACTGTAAAGAAAAACAGTAGTGTCTCCTGATTGTTCAGACACAAATATATCTGTTGAAAATAGTCTGATGTAGGCCAGATTACTAGAACTGTGGTTTTGCAGTTCCACGGGTCAAATCTCTGCATAATCCTTCTTTTGACATTTTTTGCTGTAAAGAAAAACAGTAGTGTCTCCTGATTGTTCAGACACAAATATAACTGTTGAAAATAGTCTGGTGTAGGCCTGAAAAATACAAGTGTGGTTTTTCAGTTCCACGGGTCAAATCTCTGTATAATCCTGCTTTTTTGCATTTTTTGCCGTAAAGAAAAACAGTAGTGTCTCCTGATTGTTCAGACACAAATATATCTGTTGAAAATAGTCTGGTGTAGACCAGAGAAATACAAGTGTGGTTTTGCAGTTCCACGGGTCAAATCTCTGTATTATCCTTCTTTTGGCATTTTTTGCCGTAAAGAAAAACAGTAGTGTCTCCTGATTGTTCAGACACAAATATATCTGTTGAAAATAGTCTGGTGTAGGACCGAGAAATACAAGTGTGGTTTTGCAGTTCCTCGGGTCAAATCTCTGAATTATCCAGCTTTTTTGCATTTTTGCTGTAAAGAAAAACAGTAGTGTCTCCTGATTGTTCATACACAAATATATCTGTTGTAAGTAGTCTGGTGTAGGCCCGAGAAATAGAAGTGTGGTTTTGCAGTTCCACGGGTCAAATCTCTGTATTATCCTGCTTTTATGCATTTTTTGCCGTAAAAAAAATCAGTAGTGTCTCCTGATTGTTCAGACACAAATATACCTGTTCAGAATAGTCTGGTGTAGGCCCGAGAAATAGAAGTGTGGTTTTGCAGTTCCACTGGTCAAATCTCTGTATTATCCTGCTTTTTTGCATTTTTTCCCGTAAATAAAAGCAGTAGTGTCTCCTGATTGTTCACACACAAATATATCTGTTGAGAAATAGTCTGGTGTAGGCCCGAGAAATACAAGTGTGGTTTTGCAGTTCCACGGGTCAAATCTCTGTATTATCCTGATTATCCTGCTTTTTTGCATTTTTTGCCGTAAAGAAAAACAGTAGTGTCTCCTGAATGTTCAGACACAAATATATCTGTTGAAAATAGTCTGGCGTAGGCCCGAGAAATAGAAGTGTGGTTTTGCAGTTCCACGGGTCAAATCTCTGTATTATCCTGCTTTTATGCATTTTTTGCCGTAAAAAAAAACAATAGTGTCTCCTGATTGTTCAGACACAAATATAACTGTTCAGAATAGTCTGGTGTAGGCCCGAGAAATACAAGTGTGGTTTTGCAGTTCTACTGGTCAAATCTCTGTATTATCCTGCTTTTTTGCATTTTTTGCCGTAAAGAAAAACAGTAGTGTCTCCTGATTGTTCACACACAAATATATCTGTTGAAAATAGTCTGGTGTAGGCCCGAGAAATACAAGTGTGGTTTTCCAGTTACACGGGTCAAATCTCTGTATTATCCTGATTGTCCTGCTTTTTTGCATTTTTTGCCGTAAAGAAAAACAGTAGTGTCTCCTGAATGTTCAGACACAAATATATCTGTTGAAAATAGTCTGGTGTAGGCCCGAGAAATAC
Source organism: Phyllobates terribilis (assembly GCF_046119375.1). Taxonomy (NCBI): domain Eukaryota; kingdom Metazoa; phylum Chordata; class Amphibia; order Anura; family Dendrobatidae; genus Phyllobates; species Phyllobates terribilis. Next base: position 729,780,404 of record NW_027362763.1, on the reverse strand, counting down.
AAGTGTGGTTTTGCAGTTCCACGGGTCAAATCTCTGTATTATCCTGCTTTTTTGCATTTTTTGCCGTAAAGAAAAACAGTAGTGTCTCCTGATTGTTCAGACACAAATATATCTGTTGAGAATAGTCTGGTGTAGGCCTGAGAAATATAAGTGTGATTTTGCAGTTCCACGGGTCAAATCTCTGTATTATCCTGCTTTTTTGCATTTTTTACTGTAAAGAAAAACAGTAATGTCTCCTGATTGTTCAGACACAAATATATCTGTTGAAAATAGTCTGGTGTAGGCCAGATTACTAGAACTGTGGTTTTGCAGTTCTACGGGTCAAATCTCTGCATCATCCTTCTTTTGGCATTTTTTGCCATAAAGAAAAACAGTAGTGTCTCCTGATTGTTCAGATACAAATAAATCTGTTGAAAATAGTCTGGTGTAGGCCTGAGAAATTCAAGTGTGGTTTTTCAGTTCCATGGGTCAAATCTCTGTATTATCCTGCTTTTTTGCATTTTTTGCCGTAAAGAAAAACAGTAGTGTCTCCTGATTGTTCAGACACAAATATATCTGTTGAAAATAGTCTGGTGTAGGCCCGAGAAATACAAGTGTGGTTTTGCAGTTCCACGGGTCAAATCTCTGTATCATCCTGCTTTTTTGCATTTTTTGCTGTAAAAAAAACAGAAGTGTCTCCTGATTGTTCAGACACAAACATATCTGCTGAAAATAGTTTTGTGTAGGCCCGAGAAATACAAGTGTGGTTTTCCAGTTACACGGGTCAAATCTCTGTATTATCCTGATTGTCCTGCTTTTTTGCATTTTTTACCGTAAAGAAAAACAGTAGTGTCTCCTGAATGTTCAGACACAAATATATCTGTTGAAAATAGTCTGGTGTAGGCCCGAGAAATACAAGTGTGGTTTTGCAGTTCCACGGGTCAAATCTCTGTATTATCCTGCTTTTTTGCATTTTTTGCCGTAAAGAAAAACAGTAGTGTCTCCTGATTGTTCAGACACAAATATATCAGTTGAGAATAGTCTGGCGTAGGCCTGAGAAATACAAGTGTGATTTTGCAGTTCCACGGGTCAAATCTCTGTATTATCCTGCTTTTTTGCATTTTTTACTGTAAAGAAAAACAGTAGTGTCTCCTGATTGTTCAGACACAAATATATCTGTTGAAAATAGTCTGGTGTAGGCCAGATTACTAGAACTGTGGTTTTGCAGTTCTACGGGTCAAATCTCTGCATCATCCTTCTTTTGGCATTTTTTGCCATAAAGAAAAACAGTAGTGTCTCCTGATTGTTCAGATACAAATATATCTGTTGAAAATAGTCTGGTGTAGGCCCGAGAAATACAAGTGTGGTTTTTCAGTTCCACGGGTCAAATCTCTGTATTATCCTGCTTTTTTGCATTTTTTGCCGTAAAGAAAAACAGTAGTGTCTCCTGATTGTTCAGACACAAATATATCTGTTGAAAACAGTCTGGTGTAGGCCCGAGAAATACAAGTGTGGTTTTGCAGTTCCACGGGTCAAATCTCTGTATCATCCTGCTTTTTTGCATTTTTTGCTGTAAAAAAAACAGAAGTGTCTCCTGATTGTTCAGACACAAACATATCTGCTGAAAATAGTTTTGTGTAGGCCCGAGAAATACAAGTGTGGTTTTGCAGTTCCACGGGTCAAATCTCTGTATTATCCTACTTTTGTGCATTTTTAGCAGTAAAGAAAAACAGTAGTGTCTCCTGATTGTTCAGACACAAATATATCTGTTGAAATTAGTCTGGTGTAGACCAGAGAAATACAAGTGTGGTTTTGCAGTTCCACGGGTCAAATCTCTGTATTATCCTTCTTTTGGCATTTTTTGCCGTAAAGAAAAACAGTAATGTCTCCTTATTGTTCAGACACAAATATATCTGTTGAAAATAGTCTGGTGTAGGCCCAAGAAATACAAGTCTGATTTTGCAGTTCCACGGGTCAAATCTCTGTATTATCCTGCTTTTTTGCATTTTTTGCTGTAAAGAAAAACAGTAGCGTCTCCTGATTGTTCAGACACAAATATACCTGTTGAAAATAGTCTGGTGTAGGCCCGAGAAATACAAGTGTGGTTTTGCAGTTCCACGGGTCAAATCTCTGTATTATCCTTCTTTTGGCATTTTTTGCCGTAAAGAAAAACAGTAGTGTCTCCTGATAGTTCAGACACAAATATATCTGTTGAAAATAGTCTGGTGTAGGCCCGAGAAATAAAAGTGTGGTTTTGCAGTTCCACGGGTCAAATCTCTGTATTATCCTGCTTTTTTGCATCTTTTGCCGTAAAGAAAAACAGTAGTGTCTCCTGATTGTTCAGACACAAATATATCTGTTGAAAATAGTCTGGTGTAGGCCCGAGAAATAGAAGTGTGGTTTTCCAGTGCCACAGGTCAAATCTCTGTATTATCCTGCTTTTTTGCACTTTTTGCTGTAAAGAAAAACAGTAGTGCCTCCTGATTTTTCAGACACAAATATATCTGTTGAAAATAGTCTGGTGTAGGCCCGAGAAATACAAGTGTGGTTTTGCAGTTCCACGGGTCAAATCTCTGTATTATCCTGCTTTTTTGCATTTTTTGCTGTAAAGAAAAACAGTAGTGTCTCCTGATTGTTCAGACACAAATATATCTGTTGAAAATAGTCTGGTGTAGGCCCGAGAAATACAAGTGTGGTTTTGCAGTTCCACGGGTCAAATCTCTGTATTATCCTGCTTTTTTGCATTTTTTGCCGTAAAGAAAAACAGTAGTGTCTCCTGATTGTTCAGACACAAATATATCTGTTGAAAATAGTCTGATGTAGGCCCGAGAAATACAAGTGTGGTTTTGCAGTTCCACGGGTCAAATCTCTGTATTATCCTTCTTTTGGCATTTTTTGACGTAAAGCAAAACAGTACTGTCTCCTGATTGTTCAGGCACAAATATATCTGTTGAAAATAGTCTGGTGTAGGCCCGAGAAATAGAAGTGTGGTTTTGCAGTTCCACGGGTCAAATCTCTGTATTATCCTGCTGTTATGCATTTTTTGCCGTAAAAAAAACAGTAGTGTCTCCTGATTGTTTAGACACAAATATACCTGTTCAGAATAGTCTGGTGTAGGCCCGAGAAATACAAGTGTGGTTTTGCAGTTCCACTGGCCAAATCTCTGTATTATCCAGCTTTTTTGCATTTTTTGCCCTAAAGAAAAACAGTAGTGTCTCCTGATTGTTCAGACACAAATATATCTGTTGAAAATAGTCTGGTGTAGGCCCGAGAAATACAAGTGTGGTTTTGCAGTTCCACGGGTCAAATCTCTGTATTATCCTGCTTTTTTGCATTTTTTGCTGTAAAGAAAAACAGTAGTGTCTCCTAATTGTTCAGACACAAATATATCTGTTGAAAATAGTCTGGTGTAGGCCCGAGAAATACAAGTGTGGTTTTGCAGTTCCACGGGTCAAATCTCTGTATTATTCTGCTTTTTTGCATTTTTTGCCGTGAAGAAAAACAGTAGTGTCTCCTGATTGTTCAGACACAAATATATCTGTTGAAAATAGTCTGATGTAGGCCCGAGAAATACAAGTGTGGTTTTGCAGTTCCACGGGTCAAATCTCTGTATTATCCTTCTTTTGGCATTTTTTGACGTAAAGCAAAACAGTACTGTCTCCTGATTGTTCAGGCACAAATATATCTGTTGAAAATAGTCTGGTGTAGGCCCGAGAAATAGAAGTGTGGTTTTGCAGTTCCACGGGTCAAATCTCTGTATTATCCTGCTGTTATGCATTCTTTGCCGTAAAATAAACAGTAGTGTCTCCTGATTGTTTAGACACAAATATACCTGTTCAGAATAGTCTGGTGTAGGCCCGAGAAATACAAGTGTGGTTTTGCAGTTCCACTGGCCAAATCTCTGTATTATCCAGCTTTTTTGCATTTTTTGCCCTAAAGAAAAACAGTAGTGTCTCCTGATTGTTCACACACAAATATATCTGTTGAAAATAGTCTGGTGTAGGCCCGAGAAATACAAGTGTGGTTTTCCAGTTACACGGGTCAAATCTCTGTATTATCCTGATTGTCCTGCTTTTTTGCATTTTTTGCCGTAAAGAAAAACAGTAGTGTCTCCTGAATGTTCAGACACAAATATATCTGTTGAAAATAGTCTGGTGTAGGCCCGAGAAATACAAGTGTGGTTTTGCAGTTCCACGGGTCAAATCTCTGTATTATCCTGCTTTTTTGCATTTTTTGCCGTAAAGAAAAACAGTAGTGTCTCCTGATTGTTCAGACACAAATATATCTGTTGAGAATAGTCTGGTGTAGGCCTGAGAAATATAAGTGTGATTTTGCAGTTCCACGGGTCAAATCTCTGTATTATCCTGCTTTTTTGCATTTTTTACTGTAAAGAAAAACAGTAGTGTCTCCTGATTGTTCAGACACAAATATACCTGTTGAAAATAGTCTGGTGTAGGCCAGATTACTAGAACTGTGGTTTTGCAGTTCTACGGGTCAAATCTCTGCATCATCCTTCTTTTGGCATTTTTTGCCATAAAGAAAAACAGTAGTGTCTCCTGATTGTTCAGATACAAATAAATCTGTTGAAAATAGTCTGGTGTAGGCCTGAGAAATTCAAGTGTGGTTTTTCAGTTCCATGGGTCAAATCTCTGTATTATCCTGCTTTTTTGCATTTTTTGCCGTAAAGAAAAACAGTAGTGTCTCCTGATTGTTCAGACACAAATATATCTGTTGAAAATAGTCTGGTGTAGGCCCGAGAAATACAAGTGTGGTTTTGCAGTTCCACGGGTCAAATCTCTGTATCATCCTGCTTTTTTGCATTTTTTGCTGTAAAAAAAACAGAAGTGTCTCCTGATTGTTCAGACACAAACATATCTGCTGAAAATAGTTTTGTGTAGGCCCGAGAAATACAAGTGTGGTTTTCCAGTTACACGGGTCAAATCTCTGTATTATCCTGATTGTCCTGCTTTTTTGCATTTTTTACCGTAAAGAAAAACAGTAGTGTCTCCTGAATGTTCAGACACAAATATATCTGTTGAAAATAGTCTGGTGTAGGCCCGAGAAATACAAGTGTGGTTTTGCAGTTCCACGGGTCAAATCTCTGTATTATCCTGCTTTTTTGCATTTTTTGCCGTAAAGAAAAACAGTAGTGTCTCCTGATTGTTCAGACACAAATATATCAGTTGAGAATAGTCTGGCGTAGGCCTGAGAAATACAAGTGTGATTTTGCAGTTCCACGGGTCAAATCTCTGTATTATCCTGCTTTTTTGCATTTTTTACTGTAAAGAAAAACAGTAGTGTCTCCTGATTGTTCAGACACAAATATATCTGTTGAAAATAGTCTGGTGTAGGCCAGATTACTAGAACTGTGGTTTTGCAGTTCTACGGGTCAAATCTCTGCATCATCCTTCTTTTGGCATTTTTTGCCATAAAGAAAAACAGTAGTGTCTCCTGATTGTTCAGATACAAATATATCTGTTGAAAATAGTCTGGTGTAGGCCCGAGAAATACAAGTGTGGTTTTTCAGTTCCACGGGTCAAATCTCTGTATTATCCTGCTTTTTTGCATTTTTTGCCGTAAAGAAAAACAGTAGTGTCTCCTGATTGTTCAGACACAAATATATCTGTTGAAAACAGTCTGGTGTAGGCCCGAGAAATACAAGTGTGGTTTTGCAGTTCCACGGGTCAAATCTCTGTATCATCCTGCTTTTTTGCATTTTTTGCTGTAAAAAAAACAGAAGTGTCTCCTGATTGTTCAGACACAAACATATCTGCTGAAAATAGTTTTGTGTAGGCCCGAGAAATACAAGTGTGGTTTTGCAGTTCCACGGGTCAAATCTCTGTATTATCCTACTTTTGTGCATTTTTAGCAGTAAAGAAAAACAGTAGTGTCTCCTGATTGTTCAGACACAAATATATCTGTTGAAATTAGTCTGGTGTAGACCAGAGAAATACAAGTGTGGTTTTGCAGTTCCACGGGTCAAATCTCTGTATTATCCTTCTTTTGGCATTTTTTGCCGTAAAGAAAAACAGTAGTGTCTCCTTATTGTTCAGACACAAATATATCTGTTGAAAATAGTCTGGTGTAGGCCCAAGAAATACAAGTCTGATTTTGCAGTTCCACGGGTCAAATCTCTGTATTATCCTGCTTTTTTGCATTTTTTGCTGTAAAGAAAAACAGTAGCGTCTCCTGATTGTTCAGACACAAATATACCTGTTGAAAATAGTCTGGTGTAGGCCCGAGAAATACAAGTGTGGTTTTGCAGTTCCACGGGTCAAATCTCTGTATTATCCTTCTTTTGGCATTTTTTGCCGTAAAGAAAAACAGTAGTGTCTCCTGATAGTTCAGACACAAATATATCTGTTGAAAATAGTCTGGTGTAGGCCCGAGAAATAAAAGTGTGGTTTTGCAGTTCCACGGGTCAAATCTCTGTATTATCCTGCTTTTTTGCATCTTTTGCCGTAAAGAAAAACAGTAGTGTCTCCTGATTGTTCAGACACAAATATATCTGTTGAAAATAGTCTGGTGTAGGCCCGAGAAATAGAAGTGTGGTTTTCCAGTGCCACAGGTCAAATCTCTGTATTATCCTGCTTTTTTGCACTTTTTGCTGTAAAGAAAAACAGTAGTGCCTCCTGATTTTTCAGACACAAATATATCTGTTGAAAATAGTCTGGTGTAGGCCCGAGAAATACAAGTGTGGTTTTGCAGTTCCACGGGTCAAATCTCTGTATTATCCTGCTTTTTTGCATTTTTTGCTGTAAAGAAAAACAGTAGTGTCTCCTGATTGTTCAGACACAAATATATCTGTTGAAAATAGTCTGGTGTAGGCCCGAGAAATACAAGTGTGGTTTTGCAGTTCCACGGGTCAAATCTCTGTATTATCCTGCTTTTTTGCATTTTTTGCCGTAAAGAAAAACAGTAGTGTCTCCTGATTGTTCAGACACAAATATATCTGTTGAAAATAGTCTGATGTAGGCCCGAGAAATACAAGTGTGGTTTTGCAGTTCCACGGGTCAAATCTCTGTATTATCCTTCTTTTGGCATTTTTTGACGTAAAGCAAAACAGTACTGTCTCCTGATTGTTCAGGCACAAATATATCTGTTGAAAATAGTCTGGTGTAGGCCCGAGAAATAGAAGTGTGGTTTTGCAGTTCCACGGGTCAAATCTCTGTATTATCCTGCTGTTATGCATTTTTTGCCGTAAAAAAAACAGTAGTGTCTCCTGATTGTTTAGACACAAATATACCTGTTCAGAATAGTCTGGTGTAGGCCCGAGAAATACAAGTGTGGTTTTGCAGTTCCACTGGCCAAATCTCTGTATTATCCAGCTTTTTTGCATTTTTTGCCCTAAAGAAAAACAGTAGTGTCTCCTGATTGTTCAGACACAAATATATCTGTTGAAAATAGTCTGGTGTAGGCCCGAGAAATACAAGTGTGGTTTTGCAGTTCCACGGGTCAAATCTCTGTATTATCCTGCTTTTTTGCATTTTTTGCTGTAAAGAAAAACAGTAGTGTCTCCTAATTGTTCAGACACAAATATATCTGTTGAAAATAGTCTGGTGTAGGCCCGAGAAATACAAGTGTGGTTTTGCAGTTCCACGGGTCAAATCTCTGTATTATTCTGCTTTTTTGCATTTTTTGCCGTGAAGAAAAACAGTAGTGTCTCCTGATTGTTCAGACACAAATATATCTGTTGAAAATAGTCTGATGTAGGCCCGAGAAATACAAGTGTGGTTTTGCAGTTCCACGGGTCAAATCTCTGTATTATCCTTCTTTTGGCATTTTTTGACGTAAAGCAAAACAGTACTGTCTCCTGATTGTTCAGGCACAAATATATCTGTTGAAAATAGTCTGGTGTAGGCCCGAGAAATAGAAGTGTGGTTTTGCAGTTCCACGGGTCAAATCTCTGTATTATCCTGCTGTTATGCATTCTTTGCCGTAAAAAAAACAGTAGTGTCTCCTGATTGTTTAGACACAAATATACCTGTTCAGAATAGTCTGGTGTAGGCCCGAGAAATACAAGTGTGGTTTTGCAGTTCCACTGGCCAAATCTCTGTATTATCCAGCTTTTTTGCATTTTTTGCCCTAAAGAAAAACAGTAGTGTCTCCTGATTGTTCAGACACAAATATATCTGTTGAAAATAGTCTGGTGTAGGCCCGAGAAATACAAGTGTGGTTTTGCAGTTCCACGGGTCAAAACTCTGTATTATCCTGCTTTTTTGTATTTTTTGCCGTAAAGAAAAACAGTAGTGTCTCATGATTGTTCAGACACAAATATATCTGTTGAAAATAGTCTGGTATAGGCCCGAGAAATACAAGTTTGGTTTTGCAGTTCCACGGGTCAAATCTCTGTATTATCCTGCTTTTTTGCATTTTTTGCTGTAAAGAAAAACAGTAGTGTCTCCTGATTGTTCAGACACAAATATATCTGTTGAAAATAGTCTGATGTAGGCCAGATTACTAGAACTGTGGTTTTGCAGTTCCACGGGTCAAATCTCTGCATCATCCTTCTTTCGGCATTTTTTGCTGTAAAGAAAAACAGTAGTGTCTCCTGATTGTTCAGACACAAATATATCTGTTGAAAATAGTCTGGTGTAGGCCCGAGAAATACAAATGTGGTTTTGCAGTTCCACGGGTCAAATCTCTGTATCATCCTGCTTTTTTGCATTTTTTGCTGTAAAAAAAAACAGTAGTGTCTCCTGATTGTTCAGACACAAACATATCTGATGAAAATAGTCTGGTGTAGGCCAGAGAAATACAAGTGTGGTTTTTCAGTTCCACGGGTCAAATCTCTATATTATCCTGCTTTTTTGCGTTTTTCGCCGTAAAAAAAAACAGTACTGTCTCCTGATTGTTCAGACACAAATATATCTGTTGAAAATAGTCTGGTGTAGGCCCGAGAAATGCAAGTGTGGTTTTGCAGTTCCATGGGTCAAATCTCTGTATTATCCTACTTTTTTGCATTTTTAGCAGTAAAGAAAAACAGTAGTGTCTACTGATTGTTCAGACACAAATATATCTGTTGAAAATAGTCTGGTGTAGACCAGAGAAATACAAGTGTGGTTTTGCAGTTCCACGGGTCAAATCTCTGTATTATCCTTCATTTGGCATTTTTTGCCGTAAAGAAAAACAGTAGTGTCTCCTGATTGTTCAGACACAAATATATCTGTTGAAAATAGTCTGGTGTAGGCCCGAGAAATACAAGTGTGGTTTTGCAGTTCCATGGGTCAAATCTCTGTATTATCCTGCTTTTTTGCATTTTTTGCCGTAAAGACAAACAGTAGTGTCTCCTGATTGTTCAGACACAAATATATCTGTTGAAAATAGTCTGGTGTAGGCCCGAGAAATACAAGTGTGGTTTTGCAGTTCCACGGGTCAAATCTCTGTATTATCCTGCTTTTTTGCATTTTTTGCCGTAAAGAAAAACAGTAGTGTCTCCTGATTGTTCAGACACAAATATATCTGTTGAAAATAGTCTGGTGTAGGCCCGAGAAATACAAGTGTGGTTTTGCAGGTCCACGGGTCAAATCTCTTTATTATCCTGCTTTTTTGCATTTTTTGCCGTAAAGAAAAACAGTAGTGTCTACTGATTGTTCAGACACAAATATATCTGTTGAAAATAGTCTGGTGTAGGCCCAAGAAATACAAGTGTGGTTTTGCAGTTCCATGTGTCAAACCTCTGTATTATCCACTTTTGGGCAGTTTGCATCTAAAAAAAAACAGTTTGAGTGTGTCGCTCACTGTTCAGCCGCAAATATATATATTTTAAAAAGTCTGGTATACACACCAGTAAATTATAACTGTGGTTTTGCAGTTCCACGGTAAAAAATCTCTATTATCCAGCTTTTGTTATTTTTTCCGTAAAGAAAAACAGTAATAGTTTCTCCCTGATTGTTCAGATTGTTTAAAAGAGTCGGGTGTAGGCCAGAGAAATAGAACTGTGGTTTTCCTCTTCCACGGTTCTAATCTACTTTTTATTACCCTTTTTCCGTTGATAGTGCGAGTGTAAGCTATTTTACTTCCTTTACAATGGGCAAGGCGCGTGGCAAGGGACTTGGAACTGGACATTCTGGTGATGGTGCGTGCAGAGGACGGGGCCGTGGCCAAGGTGAAAATGTGCCACAGCCCACAGCCATATCTTCTCGCTCCCACTTCTTGACCGAATTACTAGGGAAGCACAGAACAACACCAGTATTGTGAACTGATCAGTGTGAACAGGTTATTAATTGGATAGCAGATAATACTTCCCGTTACCTGGGCACCACCACCTCCGGTCTGTCTTCTACACGGTCAACTCTTAGAAGCCGTGAGTCTCGACCGCATACTCCTCACCCTGATGCTCCTTCCTCCCACCATGCCGAGTGTCGTCAGACAGCAACTGATCCCACACTTGGACACTCTGAAGAGCTGTTCACTGGTCCATTTCCAGATTTGTGCCCCTCACCTGGTCCGCTTGAAGTGGTGGAAGAGGAGATTCCATGTAGCGATGCCCAAATATTTGAACAGCCACGGCCACAGGAAGTCGACGCTGGCAATTTGTCACAAGAGGTGGACGATGATGAGACACAATTGCCAGGAAGTGAGGAGGAGGATCGTGGTGCGCAAGTGGAAGAGGAGGAGGTGGTGGATGATCTAGTAACTGACCCAACGTGGCAGGAGTACATGCAGAGCGAGGCCAGCAGCACACAGGGTGAGGGAGGCAGAGTACCCCAACAGGCAGGAAGAAGCAGTGTGGTGGCCGCACACAGAAGGCGGGCAACAGTTCCCCGTAACACCAACACGAGGGACATTGCCAGTACAACCTGTAGGTCTTCCAGAGTCTGGAATTTTTTTAAAGACTCTGCTGATAACCCCAAAAAGGCCACTTGTGCCACCTGCCATGCCAGCATCAGCACGGGTGACAAAACTACCAGCCTGACCACCACCAGCATGATCAGGCACATGGCAGCAAAGCACCCGACTTTGTGAGGCGAACCCCAGGGTCCACGACCAGTGTCAGCGGGTGTCACCACTGCTTCTTCCACTGTTGTGCATGCAATAGAACCCCCTGTTGTGTGTGCAAGGCAATCCCCTGTCCATACTGCATGCAAAGATGCCCCCTCCTCTCAGTCTTCACTTGTTATGGCAGTTTCTCAAGAAACAGCATCCACGTCCCACCGCAGCGTTCAATTATCCATATCCCAGACCTTTGAATGAAAGCGGAAATTCACAGCTAATGCCCCACAGGCCACAGTCCTAAATTCGCACATTTCACAACTGCTTGCGTTGGAAATGCTGCCTTTTAGGCTAGTGGAGACGGAATCCTTCCGCAACCTTATGGCGGTGGCCGTCTCTCGGTACTCGGTCCCCAGCTGACACTATTTTGCCCGGTGTGCCATCCCCGCACTACACAAGCACGTGTCCCAAAACATCTGCCGTGCCCTCAACAACACAGTTACTGGGAGAGTCCACCTGACAACGGACACGTGGACAAGTGCTTGGGACCAGGAATGGTACATCTCCCTGACGGCACACTGGGTAAACATAGTGGAAGCCGGGACCCAGTCGGACCTTGGGACGGAACACATCCTCCCCACCCCGAGGATTGCGGGCCCTATGTCAGTCAGAGTTGCCCCCACAGTGTACAGCTCCTGCGCATCATCCTCCTCCTCCTCCTCATGTTCAGCCTCCATCTCAGCTATCACCACATCAGTTACAAGCTGGAAGCACTGCAGTGCTGCCTCCGCCAAGCGGCAACAGGCTGTGCTGAAACTCATAAGCTTAGGTGAGAAACCTCACACTGCTTGTGAGTTGTGGACAGCTGTGAAAGAGCAGGCAGATCTGTGGCTGAGACCGCTGAACCTACATCCAGGCATGGTCGTGTGTGACAATGGCTGTAACCTGGTGGTGGCTCTGAGGCGAGGCGAGATCACACACGTACCATGCCTGGCTCATGTGCTTAACATCATGGTTCAGCAGTTTCTTAGATCGTACCCCGAGTTGCCTGATCTGCTCGTCAAAGTACGCTCATTTTCGCAAGTCGGCTACAGCTTCCGCCGCCCTTGCTGTGTTGCAGCAGCGTTTGCAGCTTCCGTCACACCGACTGATGTGTGATGTCCCCACATGTTGGAACTCTACCCTCCACATGTTGCAAAGGATTTGTGAGCAGAAGAGAGCAGTTGTGGAGTACCAGTTGCAACAAGGCTGTCGATATTCAGGTCAGACTCCACACATAAGACCTCAGGAGTGGACCTGGATGTCTGACATATGTACCATCTTGACAAACTTTGAGGAGTCCACCAAGATGGTGAGTGGCGATGACGCCATCATTAGCGTCAGCATTCCACTTGTCTGTCTTTTGCAACGCTCTCTGCAGAGAATTAAAGAAGAGGCATTGCAGCCAGAGTATGATGAGATGGGTCAAGAAGCTGTAGCGGTCGATTACACACAGCCCAGCCTCATCTCATCCCAACGTGCATTGGGGAACAATGAGGGAGAGGAGGAGGAGGAGGAAGAACAGGAGCTTGTATCATGCGCTGTAGACTGTAGTACCTGTACAACTGTCATACTGTCGGTTCAGCGTGGGTGGCCTGAGGACAGGGGGGAGGAGGAGGAGAGCATGGTCAGTCGTCATCTTGGTGAGGACACGGAAGTCTTGCCCGTTACCAGTCTGGCACGCATGGCTGACTTTATGTTACCCTGCCTTAACCGTGACCCTCGCGTTGTCAAAATGTTGGGTGACAGTCATTACTGGTTGGTGACACTTTTAGACCCCTGCTACAAGGAGAACTTTCACTCTCTTTTTCCTGAGGTGGAGAGGTCTACAAAAATGGGGCAGTACCAGAAGGCCCTTGCTGCAGAACTCTTAAAAAAATTCCCATCTGAACACACTAGCGGCAGAGGTCACAGTTCGTTGCCCAACCAAGGCGTACATACGAGATAGACGCAACTCCAATCCAGCAGAGGCAGGGGAACACTGTCAACATTCTGGGACAGTTTTCTCAGACCCTCCCTTCGGACAAACCCTGTGGCGCGGGTTACCCTCACAAGGAGTGGAAAGTTTCAAAGGATGGTGAGGGAGTACCTTGTCGACCGTACCAGCATCCTCCGTGATTCCTCTGTGCCTTTTAATTATTGGGTATCCAAGCTGGACACTTGGAATGAACTCGCTCTGTACGTCTTGGAGGTCCAGGCCTGCCCTGCCGCTAGCATGTTATCGGAGCGTGTTTTTAGTGCCGCTGGGGGAATTATAACTGATAAGCGCACTCGCCTGTCAACTGACAATGCTGACAAGCTGACCCTTATCAAAATGAACAAGGGCTGGATTGGGCCAGACTTCTCATCACCACCAAATGACAGCAGAGTAACATAAAGTCAAATCCACTATGTTATTTCGGGAGGTGTATTCACATGCACCGCTTCACACCCACACATGGGTATACGCTTCCTCATTTCGGCTGTTTTATGTTCTTCTCCTTATCCTCAGCCTCCACCACCACTATACCACCAGGGTGACCGTGGTCCGTGTTGCCATTATTGAAAGTTCCTCCGTCCTTATTTTTGTCAGCTTTTGCTTGGAAGGCATAAGCAAATACTATGGGAGACCCACTCCCCAATAATGGGAATAATGTTTGTAATATGCTGTACTGCATGGCTCTTGTAAGGGGCATTGCAAGTTGCTCCGTGCTAATTTTTGGCAGCTTTTGCTTGGAAGGCATAAGCAAAGACTATGGGAGACACACTCCCCAATAATGGGAATAATGTTTTTAAGATGCTGTACTGTATGGCTCTTGTAAGGGGCATTAAAACCGTCTTGTTAAGCTACTGCGACCTCCACCACTTTTCCGAGGGGCATTAAAACCGTCTTGTTAAGCTACTGTGACTTCCACGTCTCTTCCAAGGGGCATTAAAACCGTCTTGTTAAGCTACTGGGACCTCCACCACTTTTCCAAGGGGCATTAAAACTGTCTTTTTAAGCTACTGGGACCTCCACGTCTCTTCTGAGGGGCATTAAAAGCATCTTGTTAAGCTACTGTGACCTCCACCACTTTTCCGAGGGGCATTAAAACCGTCTTGTTAAGCTACTGGGACCTCCACGTCTCTTCTGAGGGGCATTAAAAGCGTCTTCTTTAACCACTCTGAACTCCACAGCTCTTCTAAGGGGCATTGAAATGTTTTTAATTACCTCTGACCTCCACGACTCTTCCAACGGGCATTGCATTTGCTCCTAATTTTAGTCAGCTTTTGCTTTTCAATGCAAAGGCGAAAACTAAGTGAGACCCATTCCCCAATAATGAGTAGAAGGGTTTTAGTACGCTGTAATCCACATCTGTTTCAAGGGGCATTGCAGTTCCTCATAATTTTTGGAAAGCCTTCCATTCACTGCTTAGGCCAACAGTGTGCAGGAGACCCAGTTGCTATAAATGGAAAAAACGGTTTAGTTAAGGCCCTCTGACCTCCATGTCATTTCCAAGGGGCATTGGAGTGCCTCAAAATTTTTGGTAGGCATTGCACTCAATGTATGCCCTATAACTGTGTAGCCGAACCGCTCCTTTTGTTACAGAAACATATCCTACAAGACATATGTGGCTGACTTGCCTGATATTGATGTGAATGGTCCATGTTCCTCCTGCTCTTTCTCCTTTGCCACTACCTCATCCATCATTTATCACCTGAAGCTTTGTTTTAACGGGAACGAGAACTGGGATAGTAGCAGGAAAACATCCAGCAATCCTCAGAGGAGTTAGTATATGCGCCAAAACGCTGACCACCTGAGGCCTAGCCGCTACTACATACATGCGCTTGCATTCCAAGAAAACAAAGCAGATGCTAACTTCTATCATCATCATCATGCTCCTCACCTTGGCACTCTCAACTCGCCTGATGGAGAAGCCAGGGCCCATCGGAGGAGTCTGGTTCTCTGGTGGGCTCGTCCAATGCTGCACTAAAGCAGGCCGGGCTAAGAAAAGTGTGTGGGGGGAAGTTGACAGGAGAAATAGGGGCAGCTGGAGACCGTTTATGGACACCCGGCTGCCCCCTGGCGGCTGGGGACCGAGTATGGACACCCGGCCGCCTCCTGGCGGCTGGGGACCGAGTGTGGACACCCGGCCGCCGGGCGGCTGGGAACTGAGTATGGATACCAGGCCGCCAACGCAGCCATGACGTGGTGGCCAGATTCCGCCTCCACATGCCTAAAAGGCCCAATTTGAAGTGCAAGCAAGCAGTATGGTATTGCAGCCTGGGGGTGAGTGGGTGGTTGGCTGCCTATTTGCGCTTGTATTGCAAGGAATGAGTGAGGTACAATTGAACACTGCCCTGGGACAAGAACTTGCACGGGGATAGTTGCAAGTCTGCATCTTCTGATGCGGTAAGGATGACTTCTGATGGGCACACTTTTAGGCAGTGACCTGGGTGTCAGAGATGCTTCCAGGGGTCTTCCCCATGCTGTTCCCATGTCTTTTCAGCACTGTATGTGTAGCGCCCCGAGGGCTCGGCCGCTACAGGGGTATTGCACCTCTGCCAGAGGTGTGGTATTCCACTCCCAGGTAAGGATGGAGTATGGACCAGGGCTCAGTTAGCTGCATACAGCACACTCACCCCATTTCCGAGGGACAGTTCAGCGGTGCTCCCATTAGACAGAAATGCAGGCACGACAGACCATGTCCCTGGCTGGAGTGGGGAGGGGGGAGGAATACCCAGTGGTGTAGGAGCAGATAGGGGTTGGTTCCTGAGCGTAGGTAGGAGCTCATTGGTTGCTGGTCACCTGGGCTCATGTTCTAGAGGGAAGCATATAAGGTGGGCACCATCTTAATTCTGGGTGAAGTTCAGTGAGAGGAGAAGACAGGGAGCAGAGGCTCTGTAGGAGCTCTGCTCAGAGGCAGGCCTAGAGAAAAGGCCGGGAACAGAAAGGAACAAGAACAGAAAGGAACAAGAACAGAAAGGAACAGAAACAGCAAGGAACAGCAGGGAAGGAGAGAGAGAGGAACAGAAGGGCTCAGGAACAAGAAGGCAGAAGGGACCCTAAGAACCCACGAGAATACAGGGTGAAGGGTCAGGCAGATTAAGGGTACCGGATCCCAAGTTGGTGGAGGAGAAACAACCCTCAGCCAAAGACCGGAGGTCGTGATCATTTATTGGTGCGACACCTCATCAAACCTGCTAGGAAGGCACCACATAGAACAGTGGGGAACGGGATCCACGTTTACCCGCACAAGTTCACGGCAGCTGGACAAAAGTGGGTCACTGGTGAGGCAAGCCAGAGAAAGGATAAAAGGGGGTCCTGGGCCATGCTCCTGAACTGCCTGGGAGTTGACCGAGCCCCTCACCTGGTGGACACCGCACGGCTTGGGTGGTCACTACCTGTACAGAAGTGACCCGGAGAATCTGAACTGTGAGTAAAAGGCATTGGACTGTAGTACGTTGTCTGTGTACTTTCTCGCTCCTCCAGCACTACCGGTACTGGGACTCCCTGCAGCATCACCCCCACCATCCACTGCACTGCCCTGGGGTTACACTCTTCCCGTGGGGAGTTATACAATGTCAGCTGCGCATACCATCAACCTCAGGGGACTGCCTTGCAGCGGCGGTTCCTAATAGCCGCAATCCACGGGTGGCGTAGTCGGACAATATCAACAGCGCGTCGCAGACTACCAATGGTCTGACCACCCTGAGCCACGGAACCGGGTTGCCACTACTACCCCCATCGTTTCCCGATTGCCCGGCTCTGGGTGCCCCACGGCCCAGGGGGCGAATCATATGCATGTGTCACACAGCACATGGCCAGATAAGGTTGTAAAATGTTAAAATGATATTTCCCGGTGAATGCATTTGTCACGGTGGAAAGCAATACAAAAGTGCAAAAACGCATAAAAAATGCTACTTGTGAACATAGCCCAAGGTGTGGAGGAGTATTTTTTTGGGGGGTTATTTATTTTACCTTATACACAAGTCTTTACCCTGGAAAGGAACTTCCTTAACATATTTCACAGGAAAGCAGTTTCAGTTTAGTTTTTGAACGTTTTATTGTGAGCCCGTAAAAGTGGCTTAATACGTCTGACCACGTTGTTGACAGCAGTGACCTGGGGGTCAGAAATGCTTCCTGGGGCGATCCCCATGCTGTCCCCATGTCATTTGAGCACTGTCACTATCGTTTTGGGCACTTGTTAGGCTTTTAAAAGACTGCCGGGGGTGCCGCCGCAAAAATGCTAGGGTCTCCCATAGACTAACATTGGGCTCGTTGCTCGGGTCGAGCTTCGAGCACCTGAGCATTTTAGTGCTCGCTCAACACTAGCATTTAGCTGTTGTTTTTCAATGTTGTTAAAAAATTCTCAACTGATTTGTTATTATATATTATCAGGAATTACAGATGAATTTTGCTTTTCTAAAGCTCCAAAACAGCTGTTTCCCTTCACATAGTTCAGCCAGGGTTGTTAACTATCCAGAAATTCCTGGACAGTCCATAAAAATAGGACACTTTTTTTCCTCATCCATAAAAAAAATTGTTGCATCCTTGACTTTTTTGAAACTGGAGAAACTCATACAGATTATTATGTTTGTAATTATTATCACTTTACAGTTTACAATGAATGCAGCAAATGTCTTTATATCAGAATTATGGGCTGTAGACAGGAATCACTTATAATCATAATGATTTATTATCGTTTTTTAATGTGTCCGTAAAAAATTTGACTGTCCGTGATTTTTTGAGAAGCTGCCCAGAAAAAAATAAAATTAGCAACACTGAGTTGAACTTCAGAAAGAGGGGTTGTGCTTGTGATTTAAATAATGGGACATATGCATTAAGATATTAATCCATTAATTTATGGATTCCTATAGTAGTCAGTGACACTATGATTTCATTTTAGCATTGTATAATGTGTTTTGGACATATACGTGTTTTTCACAATGTTTTTGAAGTAGGCTAACCACTGTGTTAAAAATCAGTACCAGCTTCAGTTTAACATTTTAAAACAGATTTGTCACCATGATATACTCTCAACTCTTTTGCATTGATTTTTTTACTGTTATTTGCTATCTAAGTGTATAATTCAGCAACTCTCTAAATAGTATTTATTAACCACCATTAACTTCCATTTTGGTGTTGTAGAATTTTTGTAACTCCTTCCCGTAGTTGGCTGTGCTGCTGCCGAAACATTATTTACATTTCTCATGGGTCTGTAAGAAGACAGCACCCATGACAGACTGTGCACGGAGGCAGGCTAGAAGAAATCACACACTCGTAAGTATGGGTGCCTTTTAGCACTAAGACCTGAGACCTGTAACAGATCTCAGTGATTAGTTGAATAAAGAGTGGGACGATATAATTTACTGTTTCCATGCAGGCCACTGGAGATGCCGGTGCTTGGTCCGCAGGGCGTAGAGCCCTTGGGTAATGTATCCATCATTTTATTGTTCTAAAACCATCCTTAATGGTATTTAGATTATTGTAGTGGTGGGACAACCCCTTTTGGGGCAGCCATTTGTAAGGGTAGGTTTGCTGTACTACCAGACCAAATGTACCATAATGAAATGTACTTATCTCTTTCACCCACAAAGCTCTCCACAGTTCTGCACTATACTACATCTCTTCCCTGATATCAGTCTATCACTCTACCCGTGCCCTCCGTTCTGCAACTGATCTAAGACTAACATCTTCCACTTTTGTCTTCAACACTTCTCTCGTGCTGCACCAGTTTTCTGGAATGCACTATCCCAGAAGATCCGATTAATACTTAGCCCCCAAATTTTTAAGCGTGCTTTTAAACCACATTTCTTTAGACAGGCCTATCACCTCACTTCACAAATCTAACTATTACCTGTTCCTTCTTTATAAATATTCCTCAGAATCTGCTCCCTCCTATTCATCTGTCTATACATTCTCCATGCCCCCAACAGCACTTGGCAATTTTACTTAGACAGATCATGGCTAATGACCATAACCTCTGTTTTATTATACAAATAATAATAATATTAGTTTTACAAAGATCCCTTCAATTCACAAGAATTTTCTAGACATATTTTTCCTTTTCATATTTCTGTTTATGCTACAGATAACAGCAAATATTTTTTTTCTTCTTGACAGCAGCCTCAAAGTCGAAAAATAGTATTTATTTAATTTTTTTTTTTTTGCAAATAGCCAGTCTCCAGGAACAGAAATATGTAGCCGCTTATTTTTTTTTCTCTTTATTATTATTATTATTATTTTTATCATGAATATTTGTCAGCAGGAAACATCCGCTTCAGTGATGCCGCTGATTGACGTGCACAGCAGCAGTTCAGCTACTGGCTCTAGTTTAATATTCATGTTAATGGCAAGCTGTCATTGAGAATGCATATTCTAATTGATAAATGGGACTGCTATAGTATTATTGTCATAATGGATAATTCAGTGCCTCATTTTCTGGAGTTATTCTAATGGCTTGGGATAATATCTACATATCAAGAAAAACAAGTCAATTGTGCATTTTAATTCAATGACATATACTCAAAATCTAGTTAAAGCCGCTCGAGAGCAGTGAACCGGAAAAAATGTTCCTCTGGGGGAATAAAGGACGACGGGGGTAGTTTGAAACATAACTTTAATTATTAAAAATCAATACTCAATTTACAGCGCACCTTGTCTTAACATTGCATTGTCAGTGCATAATATTACAATCTCAGTAAAGATGACAATGGTACATTATTATTTATAGACTGCTCATAGTGACTTTAAAGTAATGCTGTAGGGTGATGGCAAAATCATGATCTGAGGACCTACTATAGTAATGCCGAGCAGACTGTTATTTAAGAATAAATCTACTTCTACATGGATATGTTATTTGACAGTAATGTTTCTTGCGATTCTGTTTAGAAGGATTCTGACTGGTAAACTTTAACTCTAGAAAACGTCCGGTTGACCTATTGATACTGGCTTATACTGTATACCACCAGCTGCTCGGTTGCTGGCCTAAAATATTAAAAATCCTTAAAGTAATTTTATCAGAAGAGAAGACTGACAATACTCTGTAAGAGGTCAATATTTAGGAATAATATTTACTATTCATAGGGTGTTAAGGTGGCTGTAGGACACCTAGTGGATGGGAGATAAAGCTGGAGAAATGCTTTAGTACATACAGTGGGAACGGAAAGTATTCACACCCCTTTAAATTTTTCACTGTTTTTTCATTCCAGTGATTTGGTAAATTCTAAAAAGTTCATTTTTTTTTCTCATTAAAGTACACTTTGCACCCCATCTTGACTGAAAAAAAACAGAAATGTAAAAATTTTTGCAAATTTATTAAAAAAGAAAAACTGAAATATCACATGGTCATAAGTATTCAGACCCTTTGCTCAGACACTCATATTTAAGTCACATGCTGTCCATTTCCTTGTTATCCTGGAGAGACCTGAAAATAGCTGTCTACCAACGTTCACCATCCAACCTGACGGAACTGGAGAGGATCTGCAAGGAAGAATGGCAGAGGATCCCCAAATCCAGGTGTGAGAAACTTGTTGCATCATTCCCAAGAAGACTCATGGCTGTACTAGCTCAAAAGGGTGCTTCTACTAAATACTGAGCAAAGGGTCTCAATACTTATGACCATGTAATATTTCAGTTTTTCTTTTTAAATAAATTTGCAAAAATTTCTACATTTCTGTTTTTTCAGTCAAGATGGGGTGCAGAGTGTACTTTAATGAGAAAAAAAATGAACTTCTTAGAATTTACCAAATGGCTGCAATGAAACAAAGAGTAAAAAATTTAAAGGGGTGTGAATACTTTCCGTACCCACTGTATAGGTCTAAAAGGGGTTAATCGGCCATGACAGTTTGATTGTGAGCAGCTGATGAGTTGGGTTAGACGACTGCACACCATATCTTCCCCCTGGGTGTGGTTCACTTTTTAAATTAAGACTTGTTCGTCTCACAGATGTCTGTGTGTATGTAGGTGTGCAGATCTCCTGGATTGAGTGCCTTTGTTAAAGGACTAAGAAGCAGGACTCTAAGCCTGATGAGCTAACCTGCACTATTGTATGGACTTGTTGCTTTATGTTGTACTTTGTGCTGGACAAGGGCTGTATTTGGGTTTCCTGTGATGTGGTTTATGAGGACTGCAATAAACCCAGCCGGACTTTTAAATAGAAACAGTTCCTGTGATACCTCATATTGCTCCCAAGTGAGTAGAACTGTTACAAGGGGTAGTCGAATACTTTAATATTGACGGCCTAGCCTTAGGCTAGATCATCAGTACCAGATCAGAAGGGGTGTGACATCAATCAGCTGTTCCTGGTGCTGGCGGCAGCTCCATCAACTGCATATTGGCCACAGCGGGGTACTGCACATCCTGATTACACAGGACAACATATCGCTGAGGAGAATGATTTTTTTGTGCTGCGCAAAAGATAATTTCAACCAATGATCGGCAGCCTGTTTACTCTGCAATATAATCCTAAAATGAGTGTTTTTTAAGAATGTTCTTTCTCGATTATCTTTCAATGTAAATTGGCCATCATTATTAAAGTAGAAGACAACCCCTATGACAGCAGGTCTACTCGTGTTGTTCAACAGAAGCACATTTATTGATAGACAGTTCGGACAATCTCATGCACACGCTTAGGTTATATTCACACTTTGTGTTTTTGATGCGGTTTTTTTTCACAAATTTTAAGCTGCATTTTACAGTACCAGCAAAACCTATGAGATTTCAGAAATCTCATACACGTTTTTTTTTTTCCTGACTGAATTGGAAAACTGCTGCATTTTTGAAAAGTGTCACTTCTTTCAGCATTTTTCGCCCCAGAAAGCAATGAGTAAGTGCAAAAATGCAGGTATCATGTTTTGCTGCATTTTTGGTGCAGAAAACTCAGGAAGTTGCATCAGTTTTTTGAGGGGGAACTAAACTTTATCAGCATGCACAAGAGACAAATATACCTGAAAAACTCAGCAAAAAAATGCAGCAAATACGCAGCAAAAAACATAGCAAAACTTGCTTTTTGTAAGCAGCTTCTTTACTGTACCAAACAGCAGGTTTTACCTGCAGAAAAAAATGCAGCAAAAACGCAACGTGTGAACGTAGCCTTATTTGTTTTTGTTTTTCCTGACTGAATTTAAGCAATTTTGAAATCTGCAGCATATCAATTCTTTTAGTGTTTTTGCAGCATTTTTTCATCCATAGAAAGCATTGAAAATGCTGGAAAAAAAACACAGCAGACAGGTTTTTACAGCGTATTTTGCTGCATCTTGGCTGAATAAAACTAATTTTATTAAATGTGTACTGTAGACAAATCACACATGTAATCCGCACCCAAAAAACGCAGCCAAAGAAACCCCACAACAATAAAACAAGCGGGGGGAAAAAAAAAAGATGTATATGTGTACAGGTGCAGCGAGATATCTCTGCATATTCCTTTTGAGGTATTTGGTTGGTATGTATAAGGAATCCACAGTGCAGGTCCCAATGGGCACAAAATACTGATGCTTTAATATTGCATAAGAACAGGGATCTGCAAAAACCGTATTTTGTTGGAGCCAGTCTTTGTAACAGAAATAGACGTCTGAACATTTCTTGCTCGAATAGCAAGTTACACATATAGCAAGGCACCGCACCGTAGCTGCTATACATTACAATGATGTGCAAATTAACATATCCAGCTATGCTAACCCATCCGAACAGCAGAGACAAGCTCACAGGTGGAAGAATAGATGCTGAAATTTCTACGACTGTCCTGTTTATCTGAATGGGATTGCCGAAAACCATGTCCTTGCTGTGAAACGGACACAATTTCTGCAACAAATTTACCACTTGAATATAACATTATATGATAAAAGCATGGGTGCTACCTCTGTAAGTTTGCCCCTGGAGAAGGGAAACCTCCTTTTTTTTTCATTTTGTTATGCTGAGAATGGGCATAACTATATCTGTAGAAGCAATCATTGACATAGGTGTGTTACCACTGCTTGAGGTAAGGTAAGTACAGCACCCATAACCAAGTAATTTTGTCCCTAGAGTGCGTCCTTAAGGCCACGGCCCCACTATCAGTATTTGGTCAGTATTCAATCAGTATTTTTTCTCAGGAGTGGGAGCCCAAACCAGGAGTGGGTGATAAATGCAGAATTGGTGACTTGTTTCTATTATACCTTTTCACTAATTGTTCATCACCTGGTTTTGGCTCCCACTCCAGAGAAAAAATACTGACTGAATACTGACCAAATACTGATAGTGGGGCCGTGGCCTAAAACAAATAATGTCCCCTTTCAAAAGCTTTAATGCCTAGTAGGAAAGTCAGGTAAGATGAGGTTAAAACCTAGCTCTGGAGGTCCTGATTACGTTCACCTGGCTAGCTATGTCTAGCCAGGCCCTGTGCTCACTTTTAGTCAGTCAGCTGGGGAAAGCTGAGCAGTCTGTGTGTTGGAGCTGGTGAATGACCAGCAAATGTGAGCTGTCTGGGAGGAGAACACTTCTCTGTGGTAGTGGAGCAGAAGAGGAGCCAGTTTGTTTTACAGCCTGTGCCTGCAACAAATAATGTCCGTGCTGTGGTGTGAGTACAGCCGTGGTAATGTGCTGTGCCTACCCTGACAAAAGGACTGTGTGGTTTATTATACATGGTGGGCTGAAGAAAAGCTGTTACATTTTATTTTCTTATACTGGAGAAAGCATTTTCATTTGGAGTGAGGAGAAACGCAATAAACCTTACCTTGATTTGCACCAAGACCTGTGCCAGTGCTAAGTAAGTGCCAACTGCTGAGCGTGAATCCCTACAGCCCCCTTAAAAACTAATGATGCCCCTGAGTGTTCCATTGAAAAGCAATAATGTCACCTTTGTGCCGCTGTCCACAAGAAAATAAAATTTATACTCGCCTATTCTAAGCAACCAAGTACTCTTCTCCCCTGCAAACAGAGTGAGCTGGTATAAGGGGTGTAATGCAGTAGCGTGCGGTCTACAGGATGAAGAGTGTTGAGTGTCAAACTGAATTAATGTCATGTGGATGCCAATACAGCTCAAAGTGATGCTCTCCTGGAGATCTATGAATTCTTGTTATGTCCCTGATGATGTGCATATGTAATACAGTACATACTCCCATACTCCGTGAAATTGGAGTATAAAGCACTAAAGCTATGAGTGGTGTAATATAAGGATTATTGTGGCATCTGCATTAAATGTTATGTAGAGTCTATATAATCCTGCCCTTTATTATACTGTATTTCGTTATGTAATGAAGACAGTTTTGTTCTCAGGCAGCACTGATCCCATGGGTGGAGGGGTCAACGATCAGAATAGCAGAGCAGAACACAAAACTCTTAGTTCTTCAGATTGACAGTGAACATCCCAGTCCTTGCTGCCATTCTACTGCAGATTTGTCACTGCGGGATCATTTTTGAAGACTGTGGTTACATAACAATTGATCATGGAGGAGCAAGGGTGATGTGCCAAAGTGTTTTTTAAGTGGAGAAAAAGCACTTTAAAAATTAGGGACTAGGGTGGAACCATAACATACATGTGTTGTGTGCAGAGGTGTAACTATGGTGGGTGCAAAGTTTGTAGTCGCATCCTGGCACTGGAGCCTATGGAGCCCCTAAAGGTCTCTTTAGCCCATACGAGCAGATCAATAATATTAAAGAGTGTTGACAGTTCGGGGGCCGATTGGAGATTTTGCATTGCGGACCTTCCTTCTGGTATCTTTCCCTGCTCATTTAAACATGCCGTCATAACCCCTCTACTAAAATAATATCCCTGGGCCAGAACTGTTCTGCTAACTACAGACCTGCCTCTAATCTCACCTTCATCTCTAAAATCCTGGAACGCTTGGTCCACTCTCAGCTAAACTGAAACTGCCCTCACTAAAGTCTCTAATGATCTACTGTATTAACTGCTAAATCTAACTGTCGCTGCTCCCTGCTGATTCTCCTGGATCTTTGGACACTGTAATTAACCAGCTCCTCCTCACTATGCTCCACACTATAGGCCTCAAAGGAATTGCACTTTCTTGGTTCTGCTCCAGCCTCTCTGACAGCATCAATTGCCGTCTCATCTTCTCCTCTTCTTCTTACTGTCAGGGTTCCTCAAGGCTCAGTCCTAGACCACCTCCTCTTCTCTTTTTATACTGTCCCTATTGGACAAACCATCAGCAGATTTGGTTTCCAGTATTATCTCTATGCTGATGACACTCAATTATACACCTCTTCTCCTGACATCACGCCCACCTTAATACACAATACTAGTGATTTTCTGTCTGCTGTCTCTAACATATCCTCCCTCTATCTGAAACTGAATCTCCCTAAAACTGAACTTATCATCTTTCCTTCTTCTACTAACCTACCTATACCCAATATAGCAATTTCCTTTGGTGGTTCAACCATAACTCCCAAGCAGCATGCTCTTTGCCTTGAGGTCATGTTTGGGGTCACTTGCTCATGTCACCTGTATCTAAAAAACATCTCCAGAGTTCAACCTTTTCTCACCTTTGAAACTACAAAAACTTTTACTGTCACTCTGATTTACTCTCGTCTGGACTACTGCAACTCTCTACTGATCGGTCTCCCTCTTAACAACTTTCTCCTCTCCAATCCATCCTGAATGCAGCATCCAGGAACATATTTCTGTCCAGCCACTACACCGATGCCTCTACCCTAAACTAGTTGTTGCACTGATTACCCCTATTACTGCTACAGAGTACAATATAAACTCATCACTCTCACCGACCAAGCTCTCCACAGTTCTGCACCACCATACATACAGTATACTCCTTCATCTCTGTCTATCACCCTAGCCGTGCTCTTCATTCTGCAACTGATCTAAGACTAACATCCTCCATAATCCAAACCACGCACCTCCATCTTCAAGACTATTCTTGTGCTGCACCAGTTTTCTGAAAAGTACTACCCTGGAAGATGTGATTAATGCCTATCCCCCACATTTTTAAGCGTGCCTTAAAAACATATTCGTTTAGACAGACCTATCACCTCACTTCACTAATCTAACCCTCCTCTGTTCACCCTTCCAATTTTTCCTCACTCAGAATCTGGTCCTTCTTATTCATCTGTCTCCACATACTCCATATAGCACTTAGTAACTTTATTTAGGCAGATATTGGCTGATGATCGGATCATGCAGCTTTGTATGAAAACCCCTATTTATTATAATGATGGCTGCACCATACATGACAAGGACGTTCTACCTATTGTGTCCCCCCTATTTCCTATAGATTGTAATCTTTGGAGCAGGGCCCTCACTCCAAATAACTGTTGAACTATTGTAAAGGACATATTGATATTCATGCTATGGCAACTCCATTTTGTCTGCTTGCTTCAAAATCATGTTATTATACTCTTTGCATAACATACATTCTTTCCTTCTTTCCTCTTGATTCACATGCAACTTTCCCACACTAACCTTTTCTCTCAAGAACATTCTATGAGACACCCTGCTCCTGTTATATATCCAGTCTGAGCCTGGATGTATAACCTTGTAACTTTCCATCATGCACCGAACTAGCAATAATATGACCATATGTGTGTTTCCGTACTAATTGTACTAACATTGGTTCAAGCCTGTAGTATGGGTGTAGGTAATTGACTATTGATAAACTCAAAACAATATAAAATGCTAAGTAGAAATAAACGGGGTTAGAGATTCTCGAATCCTCCCATACAGAGCTTTGCCTCTGTCTGGTTTTCTGTTGGATTGCGCAATCAACCTTGTAACATAATAATTTGACACTCACTTGGTCAACCGTGAAGGGTCATTGCTGCCCTCCCTCAACAGCTTGGTGCCGTGACTCGGATCCCTAACCAGGGATGCCCCACCACCCCTGGACGTCCACAAAGAGAGACTTGCTTTCAACCTCCCCCACTGGAATTGGGACTGATCATCCCCCACAAAAGCCACGTGCATGAGTTCTTTACTAGTGATACTGACCGTTTGGAGTGGTTTCCACGTGGTGCGTGGTTGTTTGCAGTGTCTCCGGACGTCCTGGTTGGATATAGTCAGAGGTGAGACTATAGGGGTGTAGTCCCATTAGGGGTCTGATATTCATAACTTTTAAAACAATACCACCTCGGATTGACAAGTGAAAATTGTATGAATCTTCCTTAACTTCTGACAAAGATTCTTAGGAGACTGAACACTGTTAGGTTCAGTCACAGCAGGTGATCGAAGATTGGGTAGGACACGCACACAGATATAAGTATATCTAGTGTCCGAAGAGCTGCAGGCGAGAGCTCTCCTCCTTTCACCTAGAGCCGTACGTGAATCCCCCGACGGGAGTTGTGAAGTCAGTGGAACAGCAGCTGAGGCCGGCCGGGCTCGTACTGTGCACAAATCAAGGATCTTTTGTCAGTCGAAAGGCAGCAGTGCAGTGATTAATCAATGTTTCCGTTGAGCAGAAAGAGAGTGTCTCCCCCGCAGGAGGGAGAGGATGTGATGACTATCATGGTCAGTCGAGAGGGGAAAAGATCATTTAAGAATGCACTGAAAGTGTTTAAGGTGTTAAACTTTCCCATGGAGGGGAGACTTCAGCCTACATTGTGGGACGAAGGAATCCGACAGAAAAGGGGTAGACTAGTTGACTGTGGATTGTTGGAAGACGCTGAAAAGTTTAGGAAAGTTGTACATGAGATTTGTGATGAAGGATATGTTGAAATAGAGGAGGAGATGAAGCCTGGTTATTTCAATTATCTTTATGTCAAGAAGGGAAAATTATCTAGCACTGTAACGAAGACTGGCTGTTTTGTGCTACAAAATGAAGCTGATGGGGACAAAATAGAGGAGGAAGTAGGCTCCCCTTCCCGACTTATGTGTCCACAAACTGAATCTGAAGCCCCTAAAGAAGCATCTCATACCCCCACAAATGTAGCCGTACCCCAGCCCCTGAATCCGGAAACTGAGCAATTTATACCTAAGGAGATTAAATACCCTGCACTTCCCACTGGTGGCCAGCCACCACCATATAACCCAGATGGCTGGCTTTGTAATGTGTGTTGGGCCACTAATCCGGGATGGCGCGAGACGTGCTATAATTGTGGAGCACGCAGACCCAGCCTTCCCATTACTTAATGCTGACGGTGGGTATTATAAACCATTGCCCCCACCTGCCCCCGTAATGGTCCACACTCTATTCGGGGAGACCCAGGGTCCTCCGAATTCTACCCTATTCACCCTCTCCCAAACTGGGGAAATAGAACATGGACACGAGTACCAGGAGTTGGCGTCTGTTTTACTGAATGGTCCTTCGGAATTTTCCACTATACTGAGAATAGGCACGGGGAGTATACCGCAACAGCAAGTTGGGATCATTGTAAATGCAGCAAATGCAAGACTACAGCATGGGTGGGGGCTAGCTGCAGAAATATGTCGTCTTGGGGGACCTACAATACAAACTGCATGCAACGATCACATCCGTGACCACTGTCCGTTAAGAGAAGGAGAGGTGATGGCTACAAGAGCCGGACAGCTATCATGTCAGTATGTTATACATGCGGTGGGACCAAGATATGATCCCCTGGATGTACCCAGGTCACAATACCTGCTTACAGAAACAATTCAGAACACCATAGCATACGCATCACAGCTTCATGCGGTCCCAACCTTAGCCCTACCATTTATTTCCACCGGTATCTTTGGATATCCAAAACAGGATGCGGCCAAAATAATAGTCGGGACTATAAAGCAATACATTGCCATGCATTCAACTAAATTGAGAGAGATAAGACTCTTGGCCATCGACAGGGATCTAGTCGATTATGCCGCTCAACTAATCAAACCCACGATCATATCTGGTCTCCCCCAGCGTTTCCCTACCTCCGAGATCTCCCAACAATCAGTACTCATGCTGATCTCCCCCCTGATTTCCCTCCACCTCCACCCCCTCTCACAAAGTTGGAGGAAATGGAGGAAGTGGACCAGAATACCAGCCCACCCAAATATACCCTGTTTACCCTAGCACAGACGGATACTCTGTGTAATCGTCTCCTGGATCCCGAACATTCCCCCATGGCTTTTTACAGGGGCATGGCCGCAAATAGAGAGATATATTCAACAAGGCAAGATCTTTTACACCTGCTTCGTGTAAAAGCCGGTGAAGGATATTATCCCATGATAGAGACTGATATCCCATATAACAGAGCATTAGACTCCAAAACGTATGAGAGTGGGGTTGACTTCTGTCGAGCCCTTAAAATATGGGCTCAGGATAAGCTGGCTGATCAATCCACCACCCTCACAGTTTTATGGGCGCCTTATGCAGGTCTACAAGGACCTTGGGTTCTCCTTACATACTAAAACTCATTGCCAGCTGTTAGTATCCGCCTTCATCCAGGGGTTACGTACTGAAATCAAGGACGCAATATTGGCTGTAAGACCAGATGTTGAGTCAGCCACCCCAGGAGATGCCCTAAAGGTAGCAAAAAGCTTCCAGAAGAGTGTTGCCCGGACCGCTACTGCGGTTAAGCCTAAATCCAAACCCGCTGCAGTGGCAGTTGCGGCACCCACAGTACCTGTAGCACAGTATCCCCCTGTCCCCCCAGTATCCTCCCTTACAGCCCCACTATTACCCCATGACAGGACCTGATCAGCGAGTAATGTATCCCGGGAGAAGGTCTACAAATCAGTTGGTATGAAGCCTAAATTAGTCAAGGAAGACTTGTTTCTGGGCACCCACTTGTTTCCGTTAAGGGCAAGAAATTGTAGGTGTTTACTAGAGGCAGTAAGATTTCCTTGCCACCAGGGGAGATCCACCCACCCTACTACTGGTATACCTACAGTGGTGTTCCATAATCTACTAAACTTAGTAGTGTTATTAGCAAGGGCGTCGCTACAATTGAGCCAGTTTAGTAATTCCTCCAGAGTGACTGGGACTGCCAGAAAAGGCATACTAGCGGCTGAAACTGGTGAGTGAGTACATATCCAACAGTCACTGATCTGGTTGTTCTCTAATTGACTCAATTCTTGTACCAAAATCTGGTGGTGAGTAATGAACTTGATATTAAAAGGGTCAGTACTCTGCTGTAGGCTATTCCAGGTATTGACTAATCTAACCATACATATTATCATAAAACATCTCAGGATGGTTGACGTTTGCAGTGTGAAGCATGGATCCATGTTGACTTCCCTTCAAGTTTTACTGTTGTTGGGGTTGTAAGGAGCACTAGGTATGGTCCGTCATACAATGGTTCTAGTCCGTGTTTTCGAACATGCCTCTTCACATACACATAATCTCCAGGCTTGAGGGTATGATAACCTTCTGCATCAGCTGGATCTGGAATAGAAGATGATACTAACGCATGGGTGTTAGCTAAGGCTTTGGCAAGCTGAATCACATATTGCACAACATGATCTGTTTCTTCTGATAATTGTTGTGGAGTAAATCGAGCTATAGCTGGTTGTGACCCAAATAGTATCTCATAGGGTGACAGTTTGTGTTTCCCTATGGGGGTGGTGCGTATGTGATATAGTGCAATGGGAAGGAGCACAGGCCACTGGGCCGTAGTCTCCTGCATCATTTTGGTCAATTGCCTTTTCAGTGTGCCTTTCAATCTCTCCACCTTGCCACTTGACTGTGGATGGTAAGGAGTATGTAACGCTACTGTTGATCTGATAATGGTAAGTATTTCTTGATATACGCATGAGGAAAAGTCTGGTCCTTGATCACTTTCGATGACTTCTGGGACACCATACCGGCAAACAACTTCAGAGACCAGCTTCTTGGCGGTAGTCTTGGCAGTCATGTTTGGAACGGCGAATGCTTCTGGCCAGCTGGAAACATATCCACTACTACTAAGCAGTATTCATATCGTCCTGATTTAGGGAGAGTGATATGATCAACTTGCAATCGTTGGAACGGATACTCTGGTTTAGCAAGGTGTTTTGTCGGTACATCCTTTAATCTGCCTGGGTTGCAGGTTTGGCATATTGTGCAACCTTTGTTCTGTGCGCTCAACACGGTGGAAATTCCTGGGGCCCAATAGAGTTTCTATGCCAGTAGCAAAGCTTGATTCTTCCCTCGATGCACCGGTCCATGGGCCCAGGCTGCGACGGCAGGATATAGGAGTCGAGGCATACAATATAGTTGTTCCTTTTTCCATAGCCCATCTATCAATTTAGCACCCGCCTCCTTCCATGACTGGCGTTCTTCTTTAGAGACTTTTTGCTGTGTGGAGCGTAGCTTTGTGATTGGAGGGACCGGTTGATGCTCTTCTGCAGGTTGATCCTGGGTTGGCACGGAATTTATCTGTTTGGTCTGCTGCTGCGTAACAGCCATGGACATGGATGTTGGAAGAAGAGCTGCTCGCTTAGCATGGAGATCAGCAAGTGCATTACCTCTTCCTTCAGGGGCATCTGGTCGGGTATGAGCTTTTACCTTTACAACAGCCAACTGTCTTGGTAGTTGTACCGCTTCCATCAATTGTCTGACGCTTTCAGCATTTTTCACAGGAGAACCTGCAGTCGTGACAAAGCCTCTCCTTGCCCAGATCTCCCCAAAGTCATGTACAATCCCGAAGGCATATCTCGAGTCAGTAAATATATTCACACGTTTTCCTTCGGCCTGTTGACAAGCAGCAATCAGAGCTTTGAGCTCTGCTTCCTGCGCTGACATACTGGGAGGTAAGGCTGCAGCCTCTACCAACGTATCTTCAGTTGTGACAGCATATCCAGTATGAAACTTGCCAGAGGTGTCAGCATATCTGCATCCATCCGTATATAATGTAAGTTCTGGATCATCCAAGGGTACTTCCCCCACTAAAACAAGTGGAGTTGACTCCGCAGTAATTTGTTCCAGACAATCATGTGGTGGAGCCTCTTTCCCCTCTCTTTCAGGTGCTGGTAGCAGGGTGGCCGGGTTGATGGAGGTGCACCGGTGTAATTTCACATTTTCTGGCAAAATCAACGAACACTGCAGCCGCAGGTGTCTCTGTGTGGACAGATGTTTAGGTTGCTGTAAAGCTAAAACAGCCACAATATCGTGTGGAGCATAAATGTGAGTCTCATGTCCAAGGATGATGTCCGCTGTCTTTTCAAGTAACTGCTGTGTGGCGTGAACCACTCGTAGACAGCTGGGGGAGGCCCTGGCTACCGGATCCAGATGTGCTGAGTAATAACCGACTGGGCACTGCTTTGTACAGTGTCTCTGCGTGAGTACCCCGGCTGCATGCCCTCCCGTCTCAGAGACATACAAATGCAAAGGTTGAGCATAGTCCGGATTTCCAAGGGCAGGGGCTGTCATTATCCTTGATTTTAGTTGCTCAAAGGCTTGTTGCAGCTGTTCTTGGTGGTCCTTGTTGTTTACATCAGCCAGAGTGTCTTCTTTTAATGCATCATATAGGGGTTGCATCAGACGTGAGGCGTCTGGGATCCATTGCCTGCAATATGTACATAGTCCGAGGAACCGTTGCAGCTCTATGGGATCTTTTGGGAATGGTAGCAGGTAGATGGCCGTTTTCCTTTCTTCTGTGAGATGTCTGGCACCCTGAGTAAGGCAGTGGCCTAAGAAAACCACTTGACCAAGGCAAAACTGAAGTTTCGAGGCTGAGACTCGACAATTCAGTTCTCCTAGATGCTTGAGGAGGCTAACACTGGCCCTGATGGACATTTGCTCCGTGGGGGCATACAAGAGAAGATCATCTACGTATTGTAATAGTACTACCTCAGAGTTGTCCAGCTGCCACGGCAGCAGACAGCTAGACATGTTCTTTGCAAACTGATTAGGGCTATTCTGCACTCCCTGCGGCATCACCGTCCAAGTCAATTGCCTGCCCTGATATGTAAATGGAAACAGAAACTGACAGTCTTTGTGTAGTGGAATGCTAAAAAAGGCATTTGCTAAATCAATTACTGTAAACCAGGCTGCGGTAGATGGTATTTGTGAGAGAAGTGTATGTGGGTTAGGCACCACAGGAGTTTCCAAGACTGTCGCTGCATTTACTGCCCTCAAATCCTGCACCATTCGATAAGCGGGCGGCTGCCCCGGTTGGGATTTTTTCTTTACGGGGAACAACGGCGTATTGCACGGGGAGACGCAGGGGATTAGTGCCCCTTTCTCTAACAAGGTCTGGATTAGCTGGTGTAGACCTTGTTCTTGTGCATGTATGAGCGGGTACTGGCGAACTTTGGGAAAGGGCGCTTCAGGCTTGAGGTACACCTGTATTGGTTCTTCCGGCAATCTCCCAATGTCGTCTGGGCCTTGTGACCACAGATGAGAAGGGATTTCCTCTATGTATGGAGCTAACCTCGGATCTTTTGGGAGATTTCCACTCGTATCTGATATGTTAATCATAACCGTGGGTAGCGCCCGTAAGATGCAGACCTCCTCTATGTGTGCATCAGATTTTGGATCCTTTAAAGTAAGGATCATCTGACCATTGTCCTGGTATTGAATTCGGGATCGGAATTTAGACAAGAGGTCTGCCCCTAAAAGATTTAAACCCTAGTAAACACCTACAATTTCTTGCCCTTAACGGAAACAAGTGGGTACCCAGAAACAAGTCTTCCTTGACTAATTTAGGCTTCATACCAACTGAAGGTCTACAAATCAGTTTTAATGCTACCTCTAGTACGGCAGATGCTTTTAAACCGTCATTGTTGGAAAGATACATTCATAATCACTCATGGGTAGATGCAAATCTGTTTATAAAAGGTACCAATGACACATGTTATAAAATATCTGGTAACATCCCTTGCAATGAATTTTCTGAATATAAGCCTAGTGATCCAACATGTGGCAATCTGGATGTTGGATATTGTAGCCCCCTGGGACAAATACCTTCATGGTGTATGTTATCAAATAACACCATTTTTATCAATTTGGTACATAAATTAATATTACAGCACTCTGCTTTATGGGATTTCCCATCAGCCACATATTGGGTCTGTGGGAATAATGCATACAAATGGCTCCAAGTCGGAGTAGGGGGGACTTGTACGTTGGCCCGGCAAACTCCAGCCACTTATCTTATTACCAATAGTAAAGTAGATGTGAGAGCCATCCCTCTTCATACCATCTATAAACGTGCCGAGGACAACACCCCACGCCCATCAGGAAGACCTCATTTAGTACAAATGAGTATACCCAATAAGATAGTTAGTACTGTTTTCCTCTACCTTATGGTAACACAAATGTGGGACAAATTAGTGGAAGTCACTGATTACTTAGATGACCAGATTTGGAGTGTATTGGAAGTAATTAATACTACTGTTGCGGTGCAGAATCAACTTATTATAGTAGCTAATCAACATACTTTAGTGCTGGACTATTTGACAGCAGCTCAAGGAGGGATGTGTCAGGTTATAGGCCCAGCCTTTTGTCACTATATTGACCCCGACTCTACCATATGGTTAAAGACTAAAATGGAAGACATTAGGAAACTCAGGGAAGAATATAACAAACATAATGAATTGACCAAAGACAGTTGGTGGTCTGATACGTTCTCTTTTTTAAATCCTGCTAATTGGTTTAAAGGGATTGGTGGATGGAGTGCTGGAATATTACAAGGAGTGTTGCATATTGCTGCTTGCATCTTGTTAATATATGTTTTACTAGTCTTTTATCGTATCCCAATTTGCATGAGGAAAACCTGCCAATCATCAGAGAGCAAGGAGGACGCTGTCAACCAACATCCAGTGCTACTATACACAGACCTCCCAGATGTAACCAGCATTGAGGAACTGGACGACAAGAAAATGATGACCTTTACCCGCTTGCCCCGACCAACCTCATGTCTGAATATCAGAGCTTTATGATTATATTAACGGACAAGGGGGGATGGACATGCCGCGACAGCCTCAATTGGTAACAAGGGCACTAATTGAGTGAAGACCAATGTCCCTCAGGCTCAAACCATGACCCTGGGAAAGCACCTCTATTGTTGATAATAACATAAATTTTAGGGGGGAAATGTAAAGGACATATTGATAATCATGCTATGGCACCTCCATTTTGTCTGCTTGCTTCAAAATCATGTTATTATACTCTTTGCATAACATACATTCTTTCCTCCTTTCCTCTTGATTCACATGCAACTTTCCCACACTAACCTTTTCTCTCAAGAACATTCTATGAGACACCCTGCTCCTGTTATCTAGCCAGTCTGAGCCGGGATGTATAACCTTGTAACTTTCTATCATGCACCGAACTAACAATAATATGACCATATGTGTGTTTCCGTAATAATTGTACTAACATTGGTTCAAGCCTGTAGTATGGGTGTAGGTGATTGGCTATTGATAAACTCAAAAAAATATAAAATGCTAAGTAGAAATAAACGGGGTTAGAGATTCTCGAATCCTCCCATACAGAGCTTTGCCTCCGTCTGGTTTTCTGTTGGATTGCGCAATCAACCTTGTAACATAATAATTTGACACTCACTTGGTCAACCGTGAAGGGTCATTGCTGCCCTCCCTCAACACTATGTGTTACTTTATATTGTCTTTATTGGCTGTACATGTCCCTGCTTCATTGTAAGGTACTACAGAATATCTTGTCACTGTATGAATAAAATTATTATTATTATTATTATTAAGTTATACCATTGCTTGTGCATAGTCCTGTGTTCTGTGCGCAACTTCCTTGAGAAGTGCTTAGTTCTCCTATTTTGTGACACAGAGTTGAGAGCACTAGGTTAGAGAAGAATGTTGTGCTCAATAGAGAGAGAATGAGGGCCAAGATTTACCAGAGCATTGTGCTTATGGGCTATAATGCTTTGTAAGTGAATTCTAAGCCTGTGAAAGGTGAGGGTGAGGAGTCTGTGGCGAGGAGACGCCCTCCTAAGGCAGTATTACGCATCTAAAAAGTGACTTGGTCCATCCAAGCCAACTTGTCCAAGCCAAGCCATCCAAGACAGACTTAGTCCATCCAAGTCAACTTGTCCATCTAAGTTGACAAGGCAAGAATGTAAGTGTAGCAGCAGAGAAATGCTTTCCAGAAAGCATTGATGTGATGTGAGTAGTGAAAACTGTCTGTATGGGCTCAACAGGTGGAGCCGCTAAGCCTCTGCTCCAGGTGTACACATAGACCCCAGGCGTTGGAGCAGCTTCCAGAGGACACGTGGAATCGTGGGGACTAAGACAAAATGGAAACTCAGGATTGGAAGGACAGGCGGAGTAGAACGCAGCAGGGATGGATGCAAGTTGAAACACAGTAGTACATATGAAGGCGCATACCAAACAAGGATCAATAGTCAAAATCCCAATACACAGAAGTGTGTATCAATGGGCCTTAAATAGATTTAGAGAGATGATGACATTGATTCATGCAGGGCAACCTGCAAAACCTGACGTGGAGAACAACAAAGGGCAGTGGAGAAGAAAGCGGAGCCCAGGAAACCCGGGACAGATGGGTAACACTGCCATGAAAGTGACCCTAGACCGCTTGGTGTTTCGCCTCATCTTGTTTCAACCAGTGACTACTGCTAAACAGTTGAAAGGTTTTAGTAAAGCCCAATGAATAAAAGCGCAACCCATATTCTTTTCAGTAATAAAATGGCCCAAAGGTGTCCATATCCTTAAGATATTCAGGATTATCTGAGCTTCACTATCATGCCTATATATAATATTATATAAGTTGCAATAAAAATCAAAGAAGTACATAAAAAGTGTAAAATTCACTTATACAGTTGTGGTAGATCGCTCACTCAGCTGCACACGGAGGTAGACACAGGGACGCTGTCTCTTTAAGTCTCTGCTTGGTTTATTGGAATGCAGCATAAAGAAGTTCAGAGTTGGCAAAAACAAACCTGGCATTTCAGGCCTAAGGAAAAACAAACCATAGCATATAGCACAGTTCATGTTGTTGCGGGGATCTGCCCACTCTGGAGGACAACCATACAGTGGTTTAGCTTTTTCATCTCAGGATAAAAAAACACTGGAGTTCCTCTCTCCAGCACTACTGAACTATGAATGCCTCAACAGGCTGAGTATTTAAACCCCAGACCACACCCTGGGGTGGAGATATGGTGAACAACCTCCCACCTGCTGTATAGTCGTTCACAAAAAAACTGGCCCATTTAAATATGGCTGATTAACCCTCTCAGCACATACCATGTAGGAGAAGACTTCCAGGTTTCACATCACTGAAGCTAATAGCCTTCACAGGCAGGGAGTTTCCTGTTTAGATACAGGATGGGATGTTCCTCCTCATTCACTTCTTGGGACAACACGGCTCTCAACCCAACCTCCGAGGCGTTCGTCTGGACCACAAACTCCTTATCGAAGTCAGGAGCAATGAAAATCGGCTGCTTACACAGGGCAAGCTTCAATTCCTGGAACGCTTCCTCCGCTTCAGCTGACCATTTGGCCATCTCCGTCTTCGTCCCTTTAAGCAGGTCGGTCAGGGGTGTGACTATCATGGCGAAATTCGAGATAAATCGCCGATAGTATCCCACAAAGCCCATAAATGTCCCAAATTTGTTTCTTGGAGTCCGTATTAGAACCCTCCTGTTTGTTTTTTCTAACTTGTGTTTGCGGTCACATGACCATTTGCCTTTATATGCCAACTCTGCCCTTCTGGCTGTGCTGGACTTCAGTGTTTGACTGTCTCTCTAGCCAGGTGCTTCTGTGCTTTTCTCTGTTTAGTTCGCTAGGTCCGCTGGGACATATAGTACTTTTTTAATGATGGCTTGCGGGGTTACCTGCACAGGATTAAAGGTATGGTATGACGTAGCATAGCAGGAGATTTGCTTTCCCTTTCGGGTTGGTATTTAGTTCATTTTTCCTATTGTCGTCAGTTACTTAGTTTACTGGAAGCATAGGTTCCGATCATGTTAATGGATAGCATTGGGTTTTATGAGCTTTATAGTAGTAGTGGGCAATTGTACAAGGTTATTTTCGGCCATTTTATATGAAAGTGTACTGTCTCTTTAAGAAACTCAACTTTTGAATTGGGGGCTGGAAACTGCAGTATAGCACTGTCAAGACACCCCAAGAAGGTCCCCAGGGTGATTTTAATAATTTTTAATAGTTGGTAATAAATATAAAAAAATAAAAAATAAAAAAATG
Organism: Phyllobates terribilis; assembly: GCF_046119375.1. Lineage (NCBI taxonomy): Eukaryota > Metazoa > Chordata > Amphibia > Anura > Dendrobatidae > Phyllobates > Phyllobates terribilis. The sequence continues at coordinate 729,742,488 of NW_027362763.1, read as the reverse complement.
TTATTTATTTTTTTAAACACAAATAGGAAATTTTTACTAAGAATTGTGATTTTATGAATCCATGTAGGGATTTTTTAGTGCACAATGCTGTTTCCAGGGGAAATAAGAGGTTAATTGGTTAAGAATGCATTATATGGAGTTTTTCAATGAAAGGGTTCATTGATTACAACACGTGGTCTAAATTATGTAAAATACCACCCCTTTATAAAGCTGTCATTGTAACATTCTCCTTTACCCCACCTGATGAAGACGGCTTAGACCGTTGAAACGCGTTGTGGCAGTGGTATTGGAGGAAGAATAAAAGTCGGTTGCCATCTATTAAATTGTCCAGTATTCCTTTGGCGCTCCCTGAGACCGCTGCACCATTGTTTACATATAGTACTTTTTGTCAGTTTGTCTTTTGTGTTCTGCAACAACTTCTGTTTAGGAGGTGTCCCATTTTTGTTCCAGTCCTTAGTTCTTTTAGGGACCCCTCCCTTAATTCTATAGGTCTTCGTTCAGACTAGCCAAGGACTAAGGTGGGTCTGTTCACTAGGAACAGGCAGCCCGCTACATCGTAGGGATTCAGCTTAGTCTTACTGCAGGGACAGCTTTCCCCTATCTTTCCTTAGTACTTGTTGCAGATCATAACAGTAAGTCCAGCCCAAAAAAAAAAAAACTAAAAGGAAAGAAATTCGGGGATCAGTATGGTTTCCTTCCAGAATTTGGCTCAACGCCTGCAGGGATTGTCTCTGGAGGTGGCCGAGCTTCAGCAACACGTGAGTAGCTGTCCTGGAGCGCATTTTGTCGGTAAACAGCAAGATTTTTTTCCTTTAAAAATGCTTGTTTGTTATATTTTCGTTTGAGACCAAGGTCCTCTGGGAATGAATCACAACGCATTGGTTTTATTATGTCACCTTTGCGCAATGAACCACAGGGGTGGGCCTTTTCTCTCCAGCCTAATGATCCATGTTTAAGGTCTGCTGAAGAATTTTTTTCTGCTATGGGGCTATTATATGACGATCCTGATCGACTCTGATCTGCTGAATCTGAACTTAGACGTTTGAATCAGTGGTCAGATGATGTTGAAAATTATTGCACACACTTTAGGAGATGGGCTTCAGAAGTTAAGTGGAATGATTCGGCATTGAGATGTTTATTTCTTGCTAGTCTGAGTGAAAGGGTTAAGGATTTGCTAATTGCATTACCTGCAACTGAGACTCTGCAGGATGCCATGCAGTTAGCTGTTCGTATAGACAGGAGACTGAGGTACAGGCTCAATGAGGTAAAGACTCCTGTAATGTCAGGTCCTAGTCCCCAGAAAATCTGCTCTGACGGCGGGGAACCAATGGAGGTTGGGGCGATGTCACTCCGCTCTCAAGAAAGAGATCGGAGATTCGCCGAGGGATTGTGTCTTTATTTTGGTAAAGCTGACCATTTGATTAAGTATTGTGAGCGTCGTTTAAGTAAAGAAAAAAAAAGGTCAGTTTCGCCCGTATAGCTTATTTACGCTCTGCAGGAGTATTTCTTTCTGGGAGTACTACTCTGCAGGGGGATTGGATTGAATTTCAGGTATTTGTGGATTGTAGTTCAACACTTAATGTGATTGATAAAGGGTTTTTGGAAAACCTTAAATTGAAATCCAAACCTTTGTCATCACCTATTTCTGTGGTTGCGATTGATAACACTCCTTTGAAATGTATTACTCACAAGACTGCTGCATTTCCACTCACTATCAATGGATCTCACCAAGAAATTTTGGACTTGGTTGTTTTGGATAATTTGCCCTCTCCAGTTGTTCTAGGATTGCCTTGGTTAAAACTGCACAATCCTTTATTGAACTGGTCTACTAATGTGATTAAGTCTTGGAGTCCGAAGTGCTATGATAAATGTTGTAATGGTCGCATTGCGGCTGTGGAAAAAGGGGAATTACTGGTACCTATTCAAGATTTTTGGAGGGTTTTTTCGGAGGAGGAGTCGCAAGTTTTACCTCCTCATAGGGATTATGATTGCGCCATTGAGTTTGTTCCGGGTGCTACTCTTCCCAAAAGTCACTTGTTTAATCTGACTATCCCTGAAAGAAAGCCCTTTGAGGAGTACATACAGACTAACCTGGCTGCTGGTCACATTAGACCTTCTAAGTCGCCTGTGGCAGTTGGATTCTTCTTTGTTAAAAAAAAGGACGGCGGTTTACGTCCATGTCTGGATTTTTGTGAAATTAATAAGATTACCGTACGCAATTCCTACCCATTGCCGTTAATTCCTGACTTGTTTAACCAGTTAGTGGGAGCCAAGTGGTTCTCCAAAATTGATCTCCGGGTGGCATACAATTTGTTATGTGTGAAGGAGGGTGATGAATGGAAAACTGCTTTTAACACTCCTGTAGGTCATTTTGAGAATCTGGAGATGCCTTTTGGTCTTACCAATGCACCTGCATTTTTTCAGAACCTTATTAATGACATCCTGAGACCTTTTATTGGTAAGAATGTGGTTGTGTATTTGGATGACATTTTTATTTATTCACCAGATCTAGAGTCCCATTGGCAGAGTGTACATGAAGTTTTGCAGTTATTGAGTGATAATTCACTCTTTGCTAAGCTGGAGAAATGTGAGTTCGCTGTGCAGAAAATTAGTTTTTTGGGCTACATTGTCTCCAGCAAGGGCTTTGAGATGGACCCTGTGAAGGTTCAGGCTGTGCAGGAATGGCCTAGGCCTATTGGTTTGAAATCTATACAGAGATTTTTGGGTTTTGCCAATTATTACAGGAAATTCATTAAGAATTTTTCTGTAATTGTTAAACCTCTAACCGATCTCACCAGGAAAGGTGCGAATACGGTCCAGTGGACTACTGAGCCCATTGAGGCGTTTGAGTATCTCAAAGAGAGGTTCAGATCTGCCCCTATGCAGCCTGATGAGACCAAGCCTTTTTTGGTCGAGGTCGATGCTTCATCGGTGGGGGTCGGAGCAGTTTTGTCTCAGGAGAACAAGGGTGGAGTACATCCTTGTGCCTTCTTTTCGAAAAAAATTTCGGAAACCGAACTGAATTATGATGTTGGAAATCGGGAGTTGCTGGCTATTAAACTTGCGTTTGAACATTGGCGTCATTTTTTGGAAGGCGCTAGATTTCCTATTCAGGTTTTCACAGATCATAAGAATTTGATCTATCTGGATGCTGCCAAGCTCTTAAATGCCCGTCAAGCTAGGTGGGCACTTTTTTTTTCTCGGTTTCATTTTTCTGTTACCTATATCCCTGGTACTAAGAATGTTAAAGCCGATGCTTTATCTCGCAGCTTCTCTCCTACGGTCGGTGCCGAGGAGGAGGAGAGCATTTTACAGAAAGGAGTTGTGGTGGCGGCTTTGGACTCCGTTTTGGAGAATGGGATTCTGAATGCTTAAGATGATGCTCCATCTAACACTCCCTATGGGAGGTTGTTCGTGCCTAGAGCCTTTAGGAGAGATTTGTTTGTGGAGTGTCATGAGTCTCGGTTGGCAGGTCATCCAGGAGTTTCGGAGACTAAGAGACTTATCAGTCGCAGCTTTTGGTGGCCTGGATGGCAGAAGGAAGTCATCAAGTGGGTGCGTCAGTGTACTGTGTGTGCTAGGTCAAAGGCTTCACATACTCCTGCTGCGGAGTTGCTTTGCCCTCTGGAGGTTCCTAATGCGCCTTGGACGCATCTCACTATGGATTTTATTACTGATCTTCCTGTGTCCGAGGGTTTTACTGTCATCTGGGTGGCCGTGGTCCATTTTAGTAAGATGTGTCATTTGGTTCCATTCATTAAGTTGCCCTGCGCTAAGACACTCGCTAAGGCGTTTGTTAAGGAGATTGTCAAACTCCATGGCGTTCCCACGGATATTGTTTCTGATAGAGGACCTCAGTTTGTGGCTCGCTTTTGGCGTGCTTTTTGTGACAGGTTGGGAGTCCATTTGTCATTTTCGTCTGGTTATCATCCTGAGTCGAATGGACAGACTGAAAGAAAGAACCGGGATGTTGAACAGTTTTTGCGTTGTTTTGTGGCGGACAATCAAGAGGTGTGGTCTGAGTTTCTGCCTCTCGCAGAATTTGCTCTTAACAATCATACATCCTCCTCTGCTGGGTGTTCTCCTTTTTTTTGTTGTACTGGGAGACATCCGTCTTTTGGTTCGTTCTCCAAATTGGGGTCGGTGGTGCCAGAGGAGGAGAATTTTTCCGGTGATTTGGAGAGAGTTTGGACTAATGTACGTTGTAACCTTCAAGAGGCTAACAAGAAGTCCAAGAAGTATTTTGACAGGAAACATAAAGAGGTTTTGTTTACTGTGAGTGACATGGTTTGGTCGTCCTCAAAGAACCTGCGGTTGAGGATTCCCTCTAAAAAACTGGGTCTTAAGTTTGTGGGTCCTTTTAAAGTGCTTCAGGTTGTTAACCCGTCTACTGTTAGGTTGGATGTCCCTACTTCCTGAAAGATTAATCCTGTGTTTCATGTTTCCTTGTTGAAAAAGGCTGACATATCTGATAGGGACGCCATTGTCACAGTTCCTCCTGTGGTGGAAGACGGCGAATATGAAATTTCTCGTATCTTGAATTCTAGATGGCATAGAGGGAGATTACAGTATCTTCTCTCCTGGAAGGGTTTCGGTCCCAAAGACAACTCCTGGGTAAAGATGGATGATGTCTCTGCTCCTAGGCTTGTTAAAGCTTTCCACAGGAGGTTTCCAGATAGGCCTGGCCCTGGAGGATCCGGAGGATCCTCATAAAAGAGGGGGTACCGTTTTGACCCTCCTGTTTGTTTTTTCTAACTTGTGTTTGCGGTCACATGACCATCTGCCTTTATATGCCAGCTCCGCCCTTCTGGCTGTGCTGGACTTCAGTGTTTGACTGTCTCTCTAGCCAGGTGCTTCTGTGCTTTTCTCTGTTTAGTTCGCTTGGTCCTCTGGGACCTCTAGTACTTTTTGTCAGTTTGTCTTTTGTGTTCTGCAACAACTTCTGTTTAGGAGGTGTCCCATTTTTGTTCCAGTCCTTAGTTCTTTTAGGGACCCCTCCCTTAATTCTATAGGTCTTCGTTCAGACTAGCCGAAGACTTAGGCGGGTCTGTTCACTGGGAACAGGCAGCCCGCTACATCGTAGGGATTCAGCTTAGTCTTACTGTAGGGACAGCTTTCCCCTATCTTTCCTTAGTACTTATTGCAGATCATAACAGTCCGGTTGCGGCCAATTTTGGATTGCTTCCACCATATTCACTTGCGGCTTTATTTCGCCTCTTCCGATGATGTAGCCCAAGTATTTTGCCTCATCTTTTGCCATGGTGCACTTCTTTGGGTTTATTGTAAACCTGGCCTTCCTCAGCGCATCAAGTATCTCTTGGACCTTCGGCAATTGACTTCCCAATCTGGGCTGAAGATTACAATTTCATCCACGTAAGCTGTGGCGTACTTTTTGTGAGAGGCTAGGATCCAGTCCATGGCCCTCTGGAAGGTAGCTAGGGCTCCCTGCAGACCAAACGGCATCCTGGTGTACTGAAAGCACCTGTCAGGAGTAGAGAAAGCCGTCTTCTCCATGGCACTTGGAGACAAGAGAATTTGCCAGTACCCTTTTGTTAGGTCCAGGGTGGTGATATATCTGGCTGATCCTAGCCTCTAAATGAGTTTATCGACCCGAGGCATCGGACATGTGTCAAACCATGTGACACCTCATTCAGCTTCCTGTAGTCATTACAGAACCGCCATTCTCCATCCAGCTTTGGCACAAGGACAATGGGGCTGGACTAGACACTTTTTGACTCCTTGTTGACACCCAGGCTCAACATTCTCCTCACCTCCTTGGAGATCACCTCGCGGTGGGCTTTGAGAATCCAATACGGCCTTTGATTCACTCTCACATGTGGCCCCTTCAAGATTTCATGCTTGACTGCCTGCGTACAACCTGGCAGCTCCGAAAACAGGTCCTGGTTTCGCTGAAGCAGCTCTCGGCACTGTTGCTTCTGGTCTTGTGACAGCGTCTCTGCCACTGTGACATCCTCAATTCGGGCTTCAGGATGAGCCCCCAGGCACGTAGCTTCCACCGGTTCCCTGTCTCGCCAAGATTTGAGCAGGTTAGTGTGGAACACCTGATATGGCTTTCTTCTCCGTGATTGGTGGACCTTGTAGTTGATGTCACTTAACTTTTCAACCACCTTCTATGGCGCTTGCCACTTGACCAGGAATTTACTCTCCAATACCAACACCCAGTCTCCAGGGGTAAACTGCCACAGTCTCGCCGACCGATTGTAGACCCATGCTTGGGCCTCTTGTGCTTGAAGGAGGTTTTCCCTTACAATCGGCATCACCCTCGGAATCCAGTCTTGCATCTGGGCCACATGCTCAATGATGCTCCGGTGGGGTGTTACCTCGGCTTCCCAGGTTTCCTTCGCAATGTCCAACAGTCCCCAAGGATGCTGTCTGTAAAGCAACTCGAAGGGTGAGAACCTTGTAGAGTCCTGGGGAACTTCCCTAATGGAAAACAGTAGACACGGTAGTAGGCAGTCCCAGTCTCGGCCATCCTTACAGTGGATCAGCTTTTTCCTTGTCAGGACACAAAAACACTGGAGTTCCTCTCTCCAGCCCTTCTGAACTCTGAATACCTCATCAGGCCGAGTATTTAAACCTCAGACCACACCCTGGGGTGGAGATATGGTGAACAACCTCCCACCCGCTCTATAGTCATTCTCAAAAAAACTGGCTCATTTAAATATGGCTGATTAACCCTCTCAGCACATACCATGCTGAGACTTCCAGGTTTCACATCACTGCAGCTAATAGCCTTAGTGATTCATACTCTGCCAGTGACTTTATCACACACTATATAGAACTAACGCAAATTCTAAGTTAGGTTTCATGATTAACTTTCATATAAAACCTATATTCAGACATGTAGAAGATTTTAGTAAGCCGAAGAGACGCAAGGACTTGATTCCGGCTTCTCTTTGCTTTGTGAAGATTACTATAGTTATTGTATGATGGTAGATAGTGGAGAGAAATGTACTTTTTTATTTTTCATTTTCTTAACCATGTGGAAAATATATATATATACAGTGAGCTGTTTACATTACCATACATTTAGGGGATGAAACAAAATCTGTCCACTTTGCAGTTTGCTATAATGGTAGTTTAGGCATATAAATCTCTTTTTTTTGTAATCTGCTTCAGTAGACAGAAAAAGGTCAGCATCTGAGTGAGAAAGCGATGGATAAATCCAATCCACCGCTGCTTTCATTGAATGAGCCACTGATTAATACTGCCGTTAAGCGTGCATACACTAACGTGGACACTTACCACATATTCCAAACACTTCTCTGATAAATGAATGTCAAATTGATATAAAAGCAGATAGATTTGAAAGTCTAAATAGAGGCTTTAGTGCAAATGAATATTTTATTAAATGTGCAGCACCATTTAGCAGCATTTATGGCTTGCGGAATAACAGGAAAGGGCACCACCATGAATCACCTCCTTACCCATCTCCTAACTATTGTCTGTAATTCCTGAAAATTGCAGATCAAGGAACTCTGTGAAGTCCAAACCATCAATCCAGTGCTAGTAAATGACTGCGGGAGCAATGGCTGCTGAGCAAATACCAGAAATTCTATTTGTTATTTTTAGCAGCGTAACAGACTTCAGCTTTATTCACCCTCGCTGTAAAATAGCATCTATTAGTGTTGAGCGAACATGCTCGACACTGCTCGGTACTTACCCGAGCATCACGCTACTCGGGATGTTCGGCGAGCACCGAGCATTTCCGGGTTACTCGGGCGGGAGCTCGGGTCTCCGCCCTGCATGTTTGGAGCTCTTTACAGAGCCAATGAACATGCAGGGATTGCCAGCCAGTCACTGTAATGCCGCAGCCATGTTGGTTGTGGGCATTACAGTGATTGGCTGGTCGCACAGCGTCACCTTGAGTATTTAAAACCGGGCGCCGCCATCTTGGACACAGACGGCTGGGATCAGACAGTGTAGGGACAGCGCTGCTGATTTAGGGAGAGATATATACTGCAAAATAGTTAGTGTAGGGTCTGTAAAGGCTGCCAGATCAAACAAACAGTCCTTCTCAGGACTAATATCCATCCCAGATATCAGGCAGGCAGGCAGGCTGTATAGGAGACGCAGTGGTTATACCAGCAAAAGCTGCATTACAGTCCTGTGTGCTCCTGTTGCTGAAATTGCTGGACGTAGCTCCAGGTCTCAGGGGACAGGAAAAATCCTTTCTTTTTTCATCTAAATCCTCTTTTTTTTTTCCTCCTTCACACTGTACAAATACCCATCTTATTAACCTTTTGGTGTCCCCCCCCCCAAAAAAAAAGCGTGTCTCTGATTTTTCAGACACAAATATATCTGTTGAAAATAGTCAGGTGTAGGCTAGAGAAACAGAAGTGTTGTTTTGCACTTCCATGGTTCAAACCTCTGTATTATCCACTTTTGGGCCATTTGTATCTAAAAAAAAAAACAGTTTGAGTGTGTCGCTCACTATTTCGCTGCAAATATATCTATTTAAAAAAAGTCTGGTATACCCCAGTAAACAATAACTGTGGTTTTGCCATCCCACTGTAAAAAATCTCTATTATTCAGGTTTTGGTATATTTTCCGTAAAGAAAAACAGTAGTGTCTCCTGACTGTTGTGACACAAAAATATATCTGTTGAAAATAGTCTGGTGTAGGCCCAACAAATCCCAGTGTGGTTTTGCAGTTCCATGGGTCAAATCTCTGTACTATCCAGTTTTGGGCCTTTGGTATCTAAAAAAACACAGTTTGAGTGTGTCGCTCACTGTTCAGCCGCAAATCTATATATTTAAAAAAGTCTGGTATACCCCAGTAAACAATAACTGTGGTTTTGCCATCCCACGGTAAAAAATCTCTATTATTCAGGTTTTGGTATATTTTCCGTAAAGAAAAACAGTAGTGTCTCCTGACTGTTGTGACACAAAAATATATCTGTTGAAAATAGTCTGGTGTAGGCTCGACAAATCCCAGTGTGGTTTTGCAGTTCCACTGGTCAAATCTCTGTACTATCCAGTTTTGGGCCTTTGGTATCTAAAAAAAAAACAGTTTGAGTGTGTCGCTCACTGTTCAGCCGCAAATCTATATATTTAAAAAAGTCTGGTATACCCTAGTAAACAATAACTGTGGTTTTGCCATCCCACGGTAAAAATCTCTATTATTCAGGTTTTGGTATTTTTTACGTAAAGAAAAACAGTAGTGTCTTCTGACGGTTGTGACACAAAAATATATCTGTTGAAAACAGTCTGGTGTAGGCCAGACAAATCCCAGTGTGGTTTTGCAGTTCCACGGGTCAAATCTCTGTACTATCCAGTTTTGGGCCTTTGGTATCTAAAAAAACACAGTTTGAGTGTGTCGCTCACTGTTCAGCCGCAAATCTATATATTTAAAAAAGTCTGGTATACCCCAGTAAACAATAACTGTGGTTTTGCCATCCCACGGTAAAAAATCTCTATTATTCAGGTTTTGGTATTTTTTACGTAAAGAAAAACAGTAATAGTTTCTCCCTGATTGTTCAGATTGTTTAAAAGAGTCGGGTGTAGGCCAGAGAAATAGAACTGAGGTTTTCCTCTTCCACGGTTCTAATCTACTTTTTATTACCCTTTTTCCATTGATAGTGCAAGTGTAAGCTATTTTACTTCCTTTACAATGGGCAAGGCGCGTGGCAAGGGACGTGGAAGTGGACGTTCTGGTGATGGTTCATGCAGAGGACGGGGCCGTGGCCAAGGTGAAAATGTGCCACAACCAACAGCCACATCTTCTCGCTCCCACTTCTTGACCGAATTACTAGGGAAGCACAGAACAACACCAGTACTGAGAACTGATCAGTGTGAACAGGTTATTAATTGGATAGCAGATAATACTTCCAGTTACCTGGGCACCACCACCTCCGGTCTGTCTTCCACACGGTCAACTCTTAGTAGCCGTGAGTCTCGACCGCATACTCCTCCTCACCCTGATGCTCCTTCCTCCCACCATGCCGAGTGTCATCAGACTGCAATTGATCCCACACTTGGACACTCTGAAGAGCTGTTCACTGGTCCATTTCCATATTTGTGCCCCTTGCCTGATACGCTTGAAGTGGTGGAAGAGGAGATCCCATGTAGCGATGCCCAAATATTTGAACAGCCACGGCCACAGGAAGTCGATGCTGGCAATTTGTCACAAGAGGTGGACGATGACGAGACACAATTGCCAGGAAGTGAGGAGGAGCATCGTGGTGCGCAAGTGGAAGAGGAGGAGGTGGTGGATGATCTAGTAACTGACCCAACGTGGCAGGAGGACATGCAGAGTGAGGCCAGCAGCACACAGGGGGAGGGAGGCAGAGTACCCCAACAGGCAGGAAGAAGCAGTGTGGTGGCCGCAGACAGAAGGCGGGCAACCGTTCCCCGTAACACCAACACGAGAGACGTTGCCAGTACAACCGGTAGGTCTTCCAGAGTCTGGAATTTTTTAAAGACTCTGCTGATAACCCCAAAAAGGCCATATGTTCCACCTGCCATGCCAGCATCAGCAGGGGTGACAAAACTACCAGACTGACCACCACCAGCATGATCAGGCACATGGCAGCAAAGCACCCGACTTTGTGGGGCGAAACCCAGGGTCCACAACCAGTGTCAGCGGGTGTCACCACTGCTTCTTCCACTGTTGTGCGTGCAATAGAACCCCCTGTTGTGTGTGCAAGGCAATCCCCTGTCCATACTGCATGTAAAGATGCCCCCTCCTCTCAGTCTTCACTTGTTATGGCAGTTTCTCAAGAAACAGCATCAACGTCCACGTCCCACCGCAGCGTTCAATTGTCCATATCCCTGACCTTTGAACAAAAGCGGAAATTCGCAGCTAACGCCCCACAGGCCACAGTCCTAAATTTGCACATTTCACGACTGCTTGCGTTGGAAATGCTGCCTTTTAGGCTGGTGGAGACGGAATCCTTCCTCAATCTTATGGCGGTGGCCGTCCCTCGGTACTCGGTCCCCAGCTGACACTATTTTGCCCGGTGTGCCATCCCCGCACTACACAAGCACGTGTCCCAACGCATCTGCCGTGCCCTCAACAACGCAGTTACTGGGAGAGTCCACCTGACAACGGACCCGTGGACAAGTGCTTGTGGCCAGGGATGGTACATCTCTCTGACGGCACACTGGGTAAACATAGTGGAAGCCGGGACCCAGTCGGACCTTGGGACGGAACACGTCCTCCCCACACCGAGGATTGCGGGCCCTATGTCAGTCAGAGTTGCCCCCACAGTGTATAGCTCCTGCGCATCATCCTCCTCCTCCTCCTCCTCATATTCAGCCTCCATCTCAGATATCACCACATCAGTTACAAGCTGGAAGCACTGCAGTACTGCCTCCGCCAAGTGGCAACAGGCTGTGCTGAAACTCATAAGCTTAGGTGATAAACCTCACACTGCTTGTGAGTTGTGGACAGCTGTGAAAGAGAAGGCAGATCTGTGGCTGAGACCGCTGAACCTACATCCCGGCATGGTCGTGTGTGACAATGGCCGTAACCTGGTGGCGGCTCTGAGGCGAGGTGAGATCACACACGTACCATGCCTGGCTCATGTGCTTAACCTCGTGGTTCAGCGGTTTCTTAAATCGTACCCCGAGTTGCCTGATCTGCTCGTGAAAGTACGCCGCCTGTCAGCTAATTTTCGCAAGTCGGCTACAGCTTCCGCCGCCTTGCTGTGTTGCAGCAGCGTTTGCAGCTTCCGGCACACCGACTGGTGTGTGATGTCCCCACACCTTGGAACTCTACCCTCCACATGTTGCAAAGGATTTGTGAGCAGAAGAGAGCAGTTGTGGAGTACCAGATGCAACAAGGCCGTCGATATTCAGGTCAGACTCCACACATAAGACCTCAGGAGTGGACCTGGATGTCTGACATATGTACCATCCTGACAAACTTTGAGGAGGCCACCAAGATGGTGAGTGGCGATGACGCCATCATTAGTGTCAGCATCCCACTTGTCTGTCTTTTGCAACGCTCTCTGCAGAGAATTAAAGAGGAGGCATTGCAGCCAGAGTATGAGATGGATCAAGAAGCCGTAGCGGGCGATTACACACAGCCCAGTCTCATCTCATCCCAACGTGCATTGGGGGACAATGAGGGAGAGGAGGAGGAGGAAGAACAGGAGCTGCTATCATGCGCTGTAGACGGTAGTACCTGTACAAGTGTCATACCGTCTTTTCAGCGTGGGTGGCCTGAGGACAGGGGGGAGGAGGAGGAGGAGAGCTGGGTCAGTCGTCATCTTGGTGAGGACACGGAAATCTTGCCCGTTACCAGTCTGGCACGCATGGCTGACTTTATGTTACGCTGCCTTAACCGTGACCCTCGCGTTGTCAAAATGTTGGGTGACAGTCATTACTGGTTGGTGACACTTTTAGACCCCCGCTACAAGGAGAACTTTCACTCTCTTATTCCTGAGGTGGAGAGGTCTACAAAAATGGGGCAGTACCAGAAGGCCCTTGCTGCAGAACTCTTAAAAAAATTCCCATCTGAACACTCTAGCTGCAGAGGTCACAGTTCGTTGCCCAACCAAGGCGTACAGGCGAAAGAGATGCAACTCCAATCCAGCAGAGGCAGGGGAACACTGTCAACGTTCTGGGACAGATTTCTGACACCCGCCCAGCTTACAGGCCCTGAGGCGCGGGGTACACTCACAAGGAGTGGAAAGTTTCAAAAGATGGTGAGGGAGTACCTTGCCGACCGTACCAGCGTCCTCCGTGATTCCTCTGTGCCTTTTAATTATTGGGTATCCAAGCTGGACACTTGGAATGAACTCGCTCTGTACGCCTTGGAGGTCCTGGCCTGCCCTGCCGCTAGCGTGTTATCGGAGCGTGTTTTTAGTGCCGCTGGGGGAATTATAACTGATAAGCGCACTTGCCTGTCAACTGACAATGCTGACAAGCTGACCCTTATCAAAATGAACAAGGGCTGGATTGGGCCAGACTTCTCATCACCACCAAATGACAGCAGAGTAACATAAAGTCAAATCCACTGTGTTATTTCGGGAGGTGTATTCACATGCACCGCTTCACACCCACACATGGGTATACGCTTCCTCATTTCGGCTGTTTTATGTTCTTCTCCTTATCCTCAGCCTCCACCACCACTATACCACCAGGGTGCCAGCATTTCAAGTTCCTCCGTCCTTATTTTTGTCAGCTTTTGCTTGGAAGGCATAAGCAAAGACTGTGGGAGACCCACTCCCCAATAATGGGACTTATGTTTGTAATATGCTGTACTGCATTGTTCTTGTAAGGGGCATTGCAAGTTGCTCCGTCCTTATTTTTGTCAGCTTTTGCTTGGAAGGCATAAGCAAATCCTATGGGAGACCCACTCCCCAATAATGGGACTTATGTTTGTAATATGCTGTACTGCATGGTTCTTGTAAGGGGCATTGCAAGTTGCTCCGTCCTAATTTTTGGAAGCTTTTGCTTGGAAGGCATAAGCAAATACTATGGGAGACCCACTCCCCAATATTGGGACTTATGTTTGTAATATGCTGTACTGCATGGCTCTTGTAAGGGGCATTGCAAGTTGCTCCGTCCTAATTTTTGGAAGCTTTTGCTTGGAAGACATAAGCAAATCCTTTGGGAGACCCACTCCCCAATAATGGGACTTATGTTTGCAATATGCTGTACTGCATGGTTCTTTTAAGGGGCATTGCAAGTTGCTCCGTCCTAATTTTTGGAAGCTTTTGCTTGGAAGGCATAAGCAAATACTATGGGAGACCCACTCCCCAATAATGGGACTTATGTTTGTAATATGCTGTACTGCATGGCTCTTGTAAGGGGCATTGCAAGTTGCTCCATCCTAATTTTTGGAAGCTTTTGCTTGGAAGGCATAAGCAAATACTATGGGAGACCCACTCCCCAATAATGGGACTTATGTTTGTAATATGCTGTACTGTATGGCTCTTGTAAGGGGCATTGCAAGTTGCTCCGTCCTAATTTTTGGAAGCTTTTCCTTGGAAGGCATAAGCAAATCCTATGGGAGACCCACTCCCCAATAATGGGACTTATGTTTGTAATATGCTGTACTGCATGGCTCTTGTAATGGGCATTGCAGTTCCTCATAATTTTTGGAAAGCCTTCCATTCACTGCTTAGGCCAACAGTGCACAGGAGACCCAGTTGCTATAAATGGAAAAAAAGGTTTAGTTAAGGCCCTCTGACCTCCATGTCATTTCCAAGGGGCATTGGAGTGCCTCAAAATTTTTGGTAGGCATTGCACTCACTGTATGCCCTATAACTGTGTAGCCGCACCGCTCCTTTTGTTACAGAAACATATCCTACAAGACATATCTGGTTGACTGGCCTGATATTGATGTGAATGGTCCCTGTTCCTCCTGCTCTTTCTCCTTTGCCACTACCTCATCCATCATTTATCACCTGAAGCTTTGTTTTAACGGGAGTCATAGAACTTGGATAGTAGCAGGAAAACATCCAGCAATCCTCGGAGGAGGTAGGATATGCACCAAAATGCTGACCACCTCAGGCCTAGCCGCTACTACATACATGCGCTTGCATTCCAACAACACAAAGCAGATGCTAACTTCTATCATCCTCATCATGCTCCTCACCTTGGCACTCAGTGGGCTCGGCCAATGCTGCCCTAAAGCAGGCCAGGCTAAGAAAAGTGTGGGAAAGGTTACCGGGACAAATAGGGGTGGCTGGGGACCGAGTATGGACACCCGGCTGCCCCCTGGAGGCTGGGGAGCAAGCGGGGACACCCGGCCACCGGGCGGTTGGGGACTGAGTATGGATACCAGGCCGCCGACGCAGCCATGGCGTGGTGGCCAGATTCCGCCTCCACATGCCTAAAAGGCCCAATTTAAAGTGCAAGCAAGCAGTATGGTATTGCAGCCTGGGGGTGGGTGGGTGGCAGGCTGCATACTTGCGCTTACATTGCAAGGAATGGGAGAGGTACAATTGAACACTGCCCTGGGACAAGGACTTGAACGGGGATAGTTGTAAGTCTGCAACGACAGGTGCAGGGTGGGAGGCATCTTCGCATGTACCATGAACAGGGGTTTGGCATGCACATACTACAGCGGAATAGGCTCTCCTTCCCACTAAATGCACTGGGGAGGGCACAGGTAATGTTTTGGTATACGCGCTTAATCTTATGTATAAAGCACACCAGGACAAATAGGGGCGGCTGGGGACTGAGTATGGATACCTCGCTTCCGAAGCAGCCATGAGGTAGTGGCCAGCTTCGGCCTCCTCCAAACTAAAAGGCCCCATTTCAAGTGCAAGCTAGCAGTATGGCATTGCAGTCTGGGGGTGGGTGGGTGGCAGGCTGCACACTTACACTTGCATTAAAAGAAAACAAAGCAGATGCTAACTTCTGTCATCATCATCATGCTCCTCACCTTGGCACTCTCAACTCCCCTGATGGAGAAGCCAGGGCCCACCGGAGGAGTCTGGTTCTCTGGTGGGCTCGTCCAATGCTGCCCTAAAGCAGGCTGGGCTAAGAAAAGTGTATGGGGGGATGTTCCAAGGAGAAATAGGGGCGGCTGGGGACCGTTTATGGACACCCGGCTGCCCCCAGGCGGCTGGGAACCATGTGTGGACACCCGGCCGCGGGGCAGCTGGGGACCGAGCATGGACACCCGGCCGCCGGGCGGCTGGGGACTGAGTATGGATTCCAGGCCGCCAACGCAGCCATGACGTGGTGGCCAGATTCCGCCTCCACATGCCTAAAAGGCCCAATTTCAAGTGCAAGCAAGCAAGCAGTATAGTATTGCAGCCTGGGGGTGGGTGGGTGGCAGGCTGCATACTTGCGCTTGTATTGCAAGGAATGGGGGAGGTACAATTGAACACTGCCCTGGGACTAGAACTTGCACGGGGATAGTTGCAAGTCGGCATCTTCTGATGCGGCAAGGATCACTTATGATGGGCACACTTTTAGACAGTGACCTGGGTGTCAGAGATGCTTCCAGGGGTCTTCCCCGTGCTGTTCCCATGTCTTTTCAGCACTTTATGCATGTGTCACACAGCACATGGCCAGATAAGGTTGTAAAATGTTAAAATTACATTTCCCGGTTAATGCATTTGTCACAGTTGAAAGCAATACAAAAGTGTAAAAACGCATAAAAAATGCTACTTGTGAACATAGCCCAAGGTGTGGAGGAGTATTTTTATCTTTGGTTATTTATTTTACCTTATACACAAGTCTTTACCCTGGAAAAGAAATTCCTTAACATATTTCACAGGAAAAAAGTTTCAGTTTCGTTTTTGAACGTTTTATTGTGAGCCCGTAAAAGTGGCTTAATACCTCTGACCACGTTGATGACAGCAGTGACCTGGGGGTCAGAAATGCTTCCTGGGGCGATCCCCATGCTGTCCCCATGTCATTTGAGCACTGTCACTATCGTTTTGGGCACTTGTTAGGCTTTTAAAAGACTGCCGGGGGTGCCACCGCAAAAATGCTCGGGTCTCCCATAGACTAACATTGGGCTCGTTGCTCGGGTCGAGCACCCGAGTATCACGGCGAGCTCGGCTCGAGCTTCGAGCACCCGAGCATTTTAGTGCTCGATCAACACTAGCATCTATCTATCAATCTATTATCTATCTATTATCTATCCCATATCTATCTATCTATCTATTATGGACAAAAGTATTGGGATATATCCACATTACACCTACAGGACCTTTTATGACTTTCCATGCTAAGTCCAGAAGCATTAGTATGTACCGTAATTTTGCAAGTTTAACAGCTTTCACTCCACTGGAAAGGTTTTCTACAAGATTTTAGAAAGTATCTTCAGGAAATTTGGACAAATTCATCCAGAATAGCATTGGGGTGCTTGGTGATAAGGCTTGCATATATATACTCAGCCATGAGACCTTATTCCATGAAGCTCCGGCTTGGCCACAGTTTTTGTGCTGATGTTAAAGGAAATCTATCAAGCAGAATTTTGCTATGTAATCTGAGGGCAGCATGAGGTAGGGGCTGAGACACTGATTTCAACGATGTGACACTTATTAGACTATGCACTGTTCTTTCAATACAATGAGTGGTTTATCATCACAAGATTATCACTTACTTGGATTAGTGCCTGCAGGAATCCTGGTCCAACTTCTCCATCACCACTGATTAGCAGCTCGCTATCAATATACAATGTACACAGAAAGCTGTGGTGTGGGCAGAGTTAGCTTTCTGAGCTCTGCTACATGCTACATCTGAATACTCTGATTGTATCAAACAAGTTGCACTCAGTAAACTAAGTGATACATTGTTGGAATCAGGGTCTCTTTTCTTACATTATGCTACTCTCAGAAGAGGTATTAAAAACCTGGTGCCATACAGTACAGACCAAAAGTTTGGACACACCTTCTCATTTAAAGATTTTTCTGTATTTTCATGACTATGAAAATTGTACATTCACACTGAAGGCATCAAAACTATGAATTAACACATGTGGAATTATATACTTAACAAAAAAGTGTGAAACAAATGAAAATTTGTCTTATATTCTAGGTTCTTCAAACTAGCCACCTTTTGCTTTGATGACTGCTTTGCACACTCTTGGCATTCTCTTGATGAGCTTCAAGTGGTAGTCACCGGAAATGGTCTTCCAACAATCTTGAAGGAGTTCCCAGAGATGCTTAGCACTTGTTGGCCCTTTTGCCTTCACTCTGCGGTCCAGCTCACCCCAAACCCTCTCGATTGGGTTCAGGTCTGGTCACTGTGGAGGCCAGGTCATCTGGCGTAGCACCCCATCACTCTCCTTCTTGGTCAAATAGCCCTTACACAGCCTGGAGGTGTGTTTGGGGTCATTGTCCTGTTGAAAAATAAATGATGGTCCAACTAAACGCAAACCAGATGGAATAGCATGCCGCTGCAAGATGCTGGTTCAGTATGCCTTCAATTTTGAATAAATCCCCAACAGTGTCACCAGCAAAGCACCCCCACATCATCACACCTCCTCCTCCATGCTTCACGGTGGGAACCAGGCATGTACAGTCCATCTGTTCACCTTTTCTGCGTTGCACAAAGACACAGTGGTGGGAACCAAAGATCTCAAATTTGGACTCATTCATCAGACCAAAGTACAGATTTCCACTGGCCTAATGTCCATTCCTTGTGTTCTTTAGCCCAAACAAGTCTCTTCTGCTTGTTGCCTGTCCTTAGCAGTGGTTTCTTAGCAGCTATTTTACCATGAAAGCCTGCTGCACAAAGTCTCCTCTTAACAGTTGTTGTAGAGATGTGTCTGCTGCTAGAACTCTGTGTGGCATTGACCTGGTCTCTAATCCGAGCTGCTGTTAACCTGCGATTTCTGAGGCTGGTGACTCGGATAAACTTATCCTCAGAAGCAGAGGTGACTCTTGGTCTTCCTTTTCTGGGGTGGTCCTCATGTGAGCCAGTTTCTTTGTAGCGCTTGATGGTTTTTGCAACTGCACTTAGGGACACTTTCAAAGTTTTCCCAATTTTTCAGACTGACTGACCTTCATTTCTTAAAGTAATGATGGCCACTCGTTTTTCTTTACTTAGCTGCTTTTTTCTTGCCATAATACAAATTCTAACAGTCTATTCAGTAGGACTATCAGCTGTGTATCCACCAGACTTCTGCACAACACAACTGATGGTCCCAACCCCACTTATAAGGCAAGAAATCCCACTTATTAAACCTGACAGGGCACACCTGTGAAGTGAAAACCATTTCCGGTGACTACCACTTGAAGCTCATCAAGAGAATGCCAAGAGTGTGCAAAGCAGTCATCAAAGCAAAAGGTGGCTACTTTGAAGAACCTAGAATATAAGACATATTTTCAGTTGTTTCACACTTTTTTGTTAAGTGTATAATTCAATATGTGTTAATTCATAGCTTTGATGCCTTCAGTGTGAATGTACAATTTTCATAGTCATGAAAATACAGAAAAATCGTTAAATGAGAAGGTGTGTCCAAACTTTTGGTCTGTACTGTATTTCCTTTAATACCAGAGGAGGTTTGGACCCTGCTGTTTTGAAATCAACAGAGCGATGGTGACCTTTCTGCTATCTGCTCCTCAGCACTCGGTGACCCCACTATGCAACTTTATGTTGTCTCCATATCGTGGCTGAGTTGCTGCAGTTGCTTCCACTTTTCAGTATACGTGCTGGTGGGGTCAGTGCGAGTGGTTGCCATTTGGCACAGACCTCATGGGAATGGAGCATTATTCCCCCTGTTTGCACTGAGCACTTTATCACTATCTCCACTGCCACATCTGCGGAGCAGTTTGCACGAGGCACCCTACTGAGAATACCAACAAGATTCATCTAAGCTAAGTCTCTGTTATTAAGCATTCATATTGTATTTTCTGAATTTATAGGGTATGTGACTCTTGATGAGCCGATTAGCAGGAGAAACGCGCCCGCGTCGAGCGATGCATACCTGCATCTGTATTTGAACTTAGCGGTGTAGTTGTGGGATTGGTCTATTTGCATTTTTGATCTTGTCCCTATGAATAGGAGGGTCCAAGGGCACCCCCATACTATATCTCATGATTTTCTGGCTAACTAGTGAATCTTTTTATGCTTATTGTGCTTGAAGATTGGTCTATTGTATATACTGGTGTAAAGTGACATCTGTTTTCTGGTTTGGTGAGGGATGCAGGAATATTCCCTGCCATCATTTTTGTTACTAATACACATATACTTTCAATCCCCCCTTCATGGACCCAATCCGGGGTTAAAAAAATCAAAGATATCCATAACGGAAACATATTTTCAACCTTCAAAGATCTCAAATCCAAATTCGGCTTGCTATCCTCAGATTTCATGCTCTTTATCATTTTGAAAGAACACGTCCATAAATTTCTTCTCAACAAATCTCCAAAATCTGAAATACTCTGTTCCCTCCTTAGTAATGTTGACTATAAGATTTTTTGGAGCACAAAAAATCTATACAACTGCTTCAACAAAGACAACACTTTTATTAAAAATATCTATATGTCACAATGGGAAGCGGATCTAAAAATCACATTGCATCTGGAACAGTGGGAAAATGCCATTAACTATTCCTGTGCTTCTAATATTTCTATGAAACTCCATGAGTCATTTTATAAGCTACTGGTTAGATGGTATTACACTCCCTCCAGATTATCCCACATAAACCCTGAAAATTCCCCACTATGCTGGAGAAATTGTGGCTTTCATGGCAACTTACTCCACATTTTCTGGAGTTGTCCTAAAATAAAAAATCTATGGAAACAAATCTCGCTCACCATAAACAGACTCCTTAATAGAACACTCTTGATTACTCCCCAGATGGCTCTCCTTTCTGTTGGCCTTGAAGACTTGGACCCATCAGTTAGGTATGTTATAATTCATACCTTCCTGGTGGTTAAAAATGCAATAGCTTATTTTTGGAAAAAACTCTATGTGCCTGGCTTATCTGACATTTTGGAAAAGATTTCCTTACATAACTCACTCGAACTCCGATTTGCCATTAATAATTATTGTCTGAAAAATTACTCTAAGAAATGGGATAGTTTGATTTCCACGTTTCCCAATCCTTAGTTTTATCTACCATAAACACTTTACCTCCATTCCACATTATTACTTTTTATACCGGTTCCTCCTTTCTTCCATGGTACAAAAGACCACACTTTATTAAGTCTGACTAGATTATAATATGTTTTATTATGTTTTTGTCTTGTTATTATATATTTAACCATATGTTACGATACTTACGATGATTATATGCTATAATAATAATAATCTTTATTTTTATATAGCGCTAACATATTCTGCAGCACTTTACATACATTATCATCGCTGTCCCCATCGGAGCTCACAATCTAGATTCACTATCAGTATGTCTTTGGAGTGTGTGAGGAAACTGGAGAACCTGAAGGAAACCCACACAAACATGGGGAGAACATACAAACTCCTTGCAGATGTTGCCCTTGGTGGGATTTGAACCCAGGACCCCAGTGCTACAAGGCTGCAGTGCTAACCACTGCGCCACCGTGCCGCCCTATTATGCAGTTGAGTTCTCTAAATTTCCCCTCACATCCTTTCCTTTCCCTATCCCCTTTCCACACACCCCTCTGTTTCCTGTTATTTCTTCCCTATCCCCTTATCATACCCTTTTAAAAGTTTAATAAAAATTATTGAAAAACTAATACACATATACTTGTTCTGTATTTACAGCCAGATTGAGACTTATATACAGTATTATTGATTGTTTGATGATTGATATCCTCTTGAGTATCTGGGGCATTAAGATAACTGACTGTTAGGAAATGAGCACCCATTCATTTCCTATTTTTTGATTTACCACACCTGTACACTGCAGTTACATTGGTGGTGGCCCATTGGTCTTGAGGACTGAATGGTGATTACCCTCTTGCGTCCCCTTACACTGATAATTGACTCCCACCACTCTCACCTAATCAGGGACTTATAGGGTCCTTTAGGGTGAGCCGACGAGGAGCGGGGGCACCATTTGCGTTCAAGAGGGTGCCCACCTCCACTGTGAGGTAGGGACAGATTAGGGGTCAGCTTAGGGCATTGCCCCTTCCCCACTTTATGAAAATCTCTTTTGGGGCTGAGAATACTTTACAGCCTTTTAACCATTTTTGGTGTTTTTTGTTTGTTTTTTTGAGGGTCAGTTACCATTGAATTTTTAATGATACTAATAAACATAAAATTTTAGGTGCAATTTTTTCGGTGAAATTGTCTCCATATCGTGGCTGAGTTACTGCAGTTCTTAAATGTTTCCACTTTTCAATAGCACCACTCACAGTTAACCATGGAATATCTGGAAAAGAAACATTTTATGAATCTAATTATTACACCATTGACTCCTATTATGGTACCACACTCAAAGTCAGTGAGTCTTTATAGCGACCCAGTCTTTCACACATGTTAGTTAAGGCAGACGGCATGACTTGGGGCTGGATCTTATACATCTGTGGTATTGGGACTGGATGAAAAACCTAAATTCAACATTCTGTCCATGTAACGTATGAACATAAAATGCTTCAATTATCTGACTGTATTTCATTTAGTATAAGTCTATAACCTCCATAAAGATAGTAAGGCTCCACATATATAGATCTCATCCTCCTGTTCTGATTCACTGTTCACAATTATTGAGATTACAATGCATTACGTATTTATTTAGACATTAAATGACTGAACTTTCCCACCTGCGGTGCAGTAGAATAGTTACCAGTCTTATACCTGCAATTCATCCTGAAAAAAAATAGGGTCCACCCTCTCCTAATATGTTACCATAGATCCCTAAACATTTCCCATCAGGGGGCGATGATAAGTTATCTGCATATAGCTCCCGACCTGCCAGAACATCTGTATGGGAGAACATCCTCAGAGGAGCCTGCATTCTGCATCATAGAATCATAGAATCATAGAATGGTAGAGTTGGAAGGGACCTCCTGGGTCATCTGGTCCAACCCCCTGCTCAAAGCAGGATTCACTAGATCATCTCAGCCTCTGTCTGAAGACGTCCATTGAAGGGGAACTCACCACCTCTCGTGGCAGCCTGTTCCACTCATTAATCACCCTAACTGTCAAAAAGTTTTTTCTAATATCTAATCTGTGTCTCCTCCCATTTAGTTTCATCCCATTGCTTCTAGTCTTTCCTTGTGCAAATGAGAATAAAGATGATCCTTCTACAATGTGACAGCCCATGACATATTTGTAGACAGCTATTAAGTCTCCTCTCAGTCTTCTATTTTGCAAGCTAAACATTCCCAAATCCTGCAACCGTTCCTCATAGGACATGGTTTGCAGACCAGTCACCATTCTGGTCACTCTTCTCTGACCTTGCTCCAGTTTGTCTATGTCTTTTTTAAAATGTGGTGCCCAAAACTGTACACAGTATTCCAGATGAGGTCTGACCAAAGAGGAGTAAAGACCGATAATGACTTCACGTGATCTAGACTGTATGCTTCTGTTAATACATCCCAGAATTGTATTTGCCTTTTTTGCTGCTGCATCACACTGTTGACTCATGTTCAGTCTATGATCTATTAGTATACCTAAGTCTTTTTCACATGTACTGTTGCTTAGCTCTATTCCTCCCATTCTGTATATGCTTTTTTCATTTTTATTGCCCAGATGTAGTACTTTGCATTTTTCCCTGTTAAAAACCATTCTGTTGGTTGCTGCCCACTGCTCCAGTTTATTTAGGTCTTTTTGAATCCTCTCTCTCTCTTCTCTAGTATTAGCTATCCCTCCTAGCTTTGTGTCATCAGCAAATTTAATCAGTTTACCCTCAATTCCTTCATCTAAATCATTGATAAAGATGTTGAACAATACAGGTCCCAGGACGGAGCCCTGTGGTACCCCACTTGAGACATTCATCCAGCTGGATGTGAAGCCATTTACAACCACCCTTTGAGTCTGATCACTAAGCCAGTTATGAATCCACCTAACAGTTGCCTTGTCCATTGCATACTTGGTCATTTTTTCAATAAGGATGGTGTGAGTTACTTTGTCAAATGCTTTGCTGAAGTCAAGATATACTATATCTACAGCATTTCCCTGCTCCACCCAGTCAGTGATTCTGTCATAGAAGGAAATTAAGTTAGTCTGACATGACTTGTTAGTTACAAACCCATGCTGACTCTGGTTAATCACTTCATTCTTATCCATGTACTTACATACATGTTGTTTAATAATTTGTTCAAAGATCTTTCCTGGTATAGAAGTCAGACTCACCGGCCTATAGTTCCCTGGGTCCACCTTCTTCTCCTTTTTGAAGATAGGAACAACATTTGCTCTTCTCCAGTCTTCTGGGACTTCTCCTGTTCTCCAAGAATTTTCAAAGATTATGGAGAGTGGATCTAAAATTTCTTCTACGATCTCCTTCAGTACTCTGGGGTGTAATTCATCTGGATCTGGAGACTTGAACTCATTTATGTTAGCTAAATATTCCCTCACAATCTTTCTGTTTACAGATAACTTGGATTCCTCTATTCCTTTAAAAGGACAGTGAAGATCAGTTGATTTTACATTTTCTTTCTGAGAGAAAACAGATGCAAAATAGGAATTAAAAAGTTCGGCCTTCTCAACATCCTCTCTTACCATTTCTCCATTTTCATCCTGTAAAAATCCTATAGCATCTTTGACTTTTCTTTTACTTTTGACATACCCCCAAAATCCTTTTTTATTGCTTTTGACATCTCTTGCAAGCCTTAATTCATTGTCAGCTTTAGCTAACCTGATACGTGCCCTACAGGATCTGCAGACTGCATTATAATCTTCTTTAGATATGCCTCCCTCTTTCCATTTAATAAACATTTCTTTCTTTCTTTTTAGCATGTGTTTAAGTTCTGTGTTCATCCATCCTGGTTTCCTTAAATGCTTCCCATTCTTCCTACTTTTCGGGATTGTTAACGATTGTGCTTTGAGAATCTCATTTTTAAAAATTTCCCATCCTTCCTGGACATTTTTGTCCTTAAGGACATCCAGCCATTGGATCCCTCCTATTCTCTTTCTGAGTCTCTTAAAATCTGCCTTTCTAAAATCTAACCTTGAAGTTTGAGTCTTCACATGTCTTCCTCCTCTAGTTATCCAAAATTCTATAATAGCATGATCGCTGCCTCATAGGGTCCCAGCCACCTTTACCTCCTCAGCCATTTCCTCCCTGTTTATAAGGATTAGATCCAAAGTAGCAGATCCCCTTGTTTTCTCCCCTACCTTTTGGAAGATAAAGTTGTCAGCAAGAGAGGATAAGAATTTGCTTGACCTGTTAGTTTTACTTGAGAGAGATTCCCAACAAATGTCTGGATAGTTGAAATCTCCCATGACCACTACGTCATATTTTTTGGAGAACTTGGTCATTTGATACATAAAGAGTTCATCCATATCTTCAGCTTGCCCAGGTGGCCTGTAGTAAATGCCTACAATGGTGTCCTTTCCGTTGTTCTCTCCTTGTATTCTTACCCAAACAGTTTCCACAGAACTCCCAGTCTCTGAAGCTTCAATCTCTGTGCAGATATACGCTTTTCTAACATAAAATGCAACACCTCCTCCTCGTTTATCAAGTCTGTTTCTTGCAAATAAGTTGTATCCTTTTAGCCTTTTATTCCAATCATGTGTATCGTCCCACCAAGTTTCAGTGATTCCAATGACATCATATTCCTTTTCCTGCATTAGTAGTTCCAATTCTCCTTGTTTGTTGCCCATGCTTTGTGCATTTGTATAAAAACATTTTAGTTTGTGATTGGTTTCTCTTCCTCCCATATTTTTATTATTTAGATTTTTTTGTCTTTGTTCTTCTTTTCCACTTCCAGTAGCAGAGATCTCAATAGTATTTGTCAGCTGTATGGCTTTTTCTGGCCTTTTGCTTCCCTTCCCACATTGTTCTAGTTTAAAGCTCTTCTGATGAGTGTAGCAAGGCGACTTCCAAATACATGTTTTCCAGTCTTCGTAAGGTGCACCCCATCTCTAGCAAGTAGTCCATCGTATAGGTAATTCATTCCGTGATCCAGAAATCCAAATCCTTGTTGACGGCACCATCGACGTAGCCAGTTGTTCACCTGTAGAATCTTATTCCACCTCATTGTTCCATGGCCATCCACTGGGAGGATGGATGAGAAGACCACCTGCGCTCCCAATTCTTTCACTTTCTTGCCTAAGTCTTCAAAGTCACTGCAGATGGTTTCCAGGTCCTTTCTTGCGGTGTCATTTGTCCCCACATGTATTAGCAGGAATGGGTAGTAATCTGTAGGTCTGAAGAGTCTTGATATCCTGTCAGACACATCTTTAATTTTTGCTCCTGGAAGACAGCACATTTCTCTTGAGGTTATGTCTGGTCTGCAGATAGCGGCCTCTGTTCCTCTTAACAGGGAATCCCCCATGACCACCACTCTCCGTTTTTTCTTCCCAACATTCTTCTTTCTTCATCCAGGAGGATTCTGAGGGCTTACAAGGTTATTCATTGCTGGCAAAGTCTTATTTTGCTGTATTTCTTCATGGTTCTCCTGCGTGAGAGCCTGGTACTGGTTCCTGAGCAGTATGGGTGCTGACTGCCTCTCGATCCTCCTGCTTCTGTGGGTCACATGCTTCCATTCCTCTGTTTCGTCAGGTGCAGTGAGAATTTCTTCTCTTTCTGAATCATGAAGAGATAATTCTGCTCTGTCTAAGAACTCTTCACCTTCCTTAATGATTTTCAAGGTAGTTAACCTCTCTTCTAGATTTCGCAACTTTTCCTCCAACAGGGACACAAGCTTGCATTTCTGGCATGTGAAGTTTGGCTTTTCCACTGGCAAGTCTGTGAACATGTAGCAGGATATGCAGCTCACCAAATGGCTCCTGGACTCTTCCATGTTCTTATTGTTAATGTTCTGAAAACAGTGAAAAAAGCTTAAAAAAAAAAAGCATCAAAATGCGGTTTACCGATGTCCTCTTTTCAGCTCCAACAGCCAAAATCCAGTGTTCTTTGAGCTCGCGGAGACTCTTCACTTACACCAAAATGCAGTGGGAATATGCAAATTATCTCCTCAGGACTCCTCCCCTGCTGACTAAACCTAAGAAACCACCAAAGAAATTAGAAAATGTGTTTTTTTTGTTGCTGTTTTTTTGTGGGGGTTTTTTTAAATAGAGATTTGGGCATCAAAATCTAACTGATGCATTTTTTTCTTCCCAAATGTTCTTGTATATATCCATATTAGCTGGATAGATGTGCAGGCCGCCATCATGGAGGAGTTGCAGCAGCAGCTTAGGGAGTTAACAGTGACCTACTTGAACCAGGAGGTTGTGCTAAACCTGAATCCAACAGCACCAGGTAAGAAACTTTCAGTAAAAGCAAGAAGATCCTGGACCCAAAAACAACATAACTAACCTTGACCCAGAAGTAACATGTAAAGTCTTCTTTTGCAGCAAGAGGCCTTTACAAGAGCGTAAATCGATAATCTAGGACCTCGTAGAAAACTTGTAAATGTGGACCCTCTCTGGTTGGCCTATCAAAAGTGGGGAAACTGTGACAATCTTCTACATGATATACTGTATATGGTCAGGAGATAGTGGGATCCAAAACTGCAAGGGAAGCTTACTACTACTGAGCAGGATTTTTCTTGCCTAGCCGGCATTGTGACCCACTGCAGTTAGCATTTCTCGATCTCCTTACTAGAGAGACAGAGAACTCCACTCTGATGCTACGATCTTCAGAAGATTGGGGCAGAGCACCACGCCTCTCCTATCAATGGGCTCACTGCATCCAGTAGGACTGCTTTATGACTTCTGACCCTGCTTCTTCAGTAATGAGGTACGATACTCTATTGTTTGAAAAAGTAAATTCAGTTCCAGCTCCCGGTTTAAAAATTACAAAATTTTTATTTAAACTAACTAAAATAGAATGGCTCTAGGCTAGTAATGATGTTGACTAGATAAGAGAGAGCGACGCGTTTCGACCGCAATCACTGTCTGAATCTGAGCTAATCCCTTGACAAACATGCACCAGTTAAACCAATCACAGTCCACATAAAATATCACATGATAAAACACAAAAAGGTCCTAAAGAAAATCACATATAATATATACATATATTGTTCAGATCAGAAGAAACTGTTATTATCGTCAATAAAAAGAATTAATTGAAAGAAGACATACCGTATTTTTCAGATTATAAAACATACTTTTCCCTAAAAATTTGGGTGGAAAATGGGGGCGCATCTTATAATTCAAAGGTAGCTTACCGGGAAGGGGGGCAGCAGCAGTGGAGCGAGGTCACTGCTGCAGGAAGCTGGCGGCAGCACCGGCAAGAGTGGGATGATGCTGCGGGCCCCAGTCTGGAAGGAGGGGGTGCGAGGCTGCGGCGGGCCCCGACCTTTCACAAAATGTCAGGAGTCCCCGCATTTCCCATCCTTTTCATTGCAGTGGACTTGATGTGATGCATACGCAAATTGAGATCTCGGGAGCCTAAAATCTAGTTCCCAATTTATAAATCCAAAAGCCTCGCGAGTGAGGAGGCGTTTCCCCATGTCTCCTCCATGAAAGGGTTGATTAACTCTTTTGGTACCAAGATCCTAGAAGGAGGAGGTGCTACGTTGATGACATGTGATAAAATGCTTGGCTGCAGAAGAAACATTACGGCGAGTGTTTTCTATGTTGGAAATGTCGTATAAATGTTCTAATATACGAATCCTCAATTCAATATAAGCCTGCATATCCTGTCTGATTTTTTTTCTCACACCCATAGATTTGCATTGGTGAGTCTCGTCCAATATACGCAGTCAGGCCATGTTCACACGTTCAGTATTTGGTCGTTATTTTACCTCAGTATTTGTAAGCCAAAACCAGGAGTGGATGATAAATGCAGAAGTGGTGACGTGTTTCTATTATACTTTTCCTCTAATTGTTCCTTTCCTGATTTTTGGCTTACAAATTCTGATGTAAAATACTGACCAAATACTGAACGTGTGAATGTGGCCTCAATCGCAGCATGCTTCGATTTTTTCCTCAGTGCCATTAGAGCTGAGGAAAAACTCGCATATGAGCACTGACTCATTGAATAACATTGGTCAGAGTGCAATGCAATGTTTTCTCACATTGCACTCCTCCGTATTATACGCCAGTGTGAGTGAGCCCTTAAAGCGCATCTGTCAGCAGGATTGTGCTTAGTAAACTACATACACTGTCAGGTGGGTGCCATTACACTGATTAAAATGATACCTTGATTGATGAAATCCGTCCTGTGGTTCTTGTGCAATCTTTACTTTCAGTTTGGAGATAATGATATGCTCGTGCTTCAGGGTGGCCTGTGGGGGGCGCTCTATCTGGTGCTCTGCTTACATATTCATCTGTATGCTCTTATGACAGCTCATCTATTTTACATAATGCATCTAGTAGTGTGGGGCTAGGTAAAATAGGAGGCAGGTCAGTAAAGGCACAGTGAGTTGTCATAAGAGCATACAGATGAATATATAAGCAGAGCACCAGATAGAGCCCACCGCACAGGCCGCCCCGAAGCACAAGCATATCATTATCTCCAAACTGAAAGTAAAGATTGCACAAGAACCACAGGATGGATTTTATCAACCAGGGTATCATATTAATCAGTGTAATGTCGCCCACCTGACAGTGTATGTAGATTACTGAGCACAATCCTGCTGACATGTGCACTTTAAGCTCACTTAAGGACGGAGTATTAGTTTGTTTCCACCAAGGAGCAATGAGACATTTTGCTGCCTTCAATATGTAGAGGAGCAGCCAAACAGGTGATTTACCCATAGCACATATAGATATAACTGTATGTCCGTGCCGGAGTATATAGAACAAGTCATGACGAAGAGAAAAATAAATTGAAATATCAGAATTATTATTACATCCCTCCCAAAAAATACAATAGAAAGTGATCAAATTATTTGATGTACCTCAAAATGGTATCAATAAAAAATACCAGCTTGCAACAGAATTTTTTTAGATACATTAAGCAATGAATAAAACACTTTTTTTTTAAGGAAAAACAGTAACAAAATGCTCAAAAAGATGCCAAGTCATCTTCTCAACAGTTTTTTTTAGCCTTCCCATTGACTTCCCTATTGAAAAGCTTCCTAACCGCTGAAGAATGGACATATCACTTATTGTAAATGCTTGGCAGTTTTGAAAACCTGAAATGTTTAAAAGGTGTTGAAAAGTCTGAACATATGATCAGCAAGTGGTTTATCCATAGAAATGAATAGGAAGATTCTTTTGAGTGTTTTGTGAGCTTTAAAAACACAGGAAAAAAAACTAGTTTGAAGAAAGTCTTAAATCTCTCACAAAGTATCTGGAAAAAGTAAAATGTTTCTGGTGAATGGGTCCATTATAGCTGCAAAATAAAAAAGTATATGGAAACAAAGGTTATACATATTGGAGCTGACTGTTCTGGAGTGCGGGTATTACCAATTTTAATTACCATTCGCAAACTGAAGCACTTCTAAATAATGGGCTGTTTAATAATTTGTGTGATAAGATCTAGACTTTTTCATTGTTTTCTCCTTATATGATGAATCTGGGCTATTTTCACCAGTGCAAAACAACACTTTTAACAAACACACCTCATCTAAAATAACCAGCCCATCATTACTTCATGTTATTAGAATAACTATTTGTGAGTATAACGGCCGCCTCCTATCTGTACATCTATAGCTGCTTATAATTGTATATGTGATGATGTCACCGCGACAATGTTCCAGAGCTGATGGAGTCACTATAGTGAAGTCACAATATACCGGACAGTTCTACATGCCGTGTAACGCCTAATTCCGCTGAGGGTTGTTGAAGGCGTTAGAGAGAGAGGATTGTGGTATATTGAGATTGAAAAAATGGCGAACAAAAAGCGTTTCAAGCGAACTTTTGTTATGTCTGATTCAGAAAACAGCAATGATGAGGATTTCCATCAGGTGAGCCGTCACTTCTCTGCATTATTCCTATATATAACTATTCTATGGTCTAATGCTTTATGTGACAACTTGTTAGAATGATCAGTATTGCTGATTGTTGGCTCCTTAATAGCTGATAATGAAGAATAATATTTCTGTCTGGATAATGGGTTAATAAGGAGTGACCTCAGATAATGACAAAAGAGTTTATATCCATCTTACTAGCCCGTCACTAACATTATTACTATTAATATGAGAATAAAATGCCCCCGCAGCCCGAATCCATTACCCTGTGCCTTTGAGAAAGCCAGAACTGGCCCCGTGTGTTATTTTCATACCCTTACTGATGATTTATGTGACATTTGGGGTCTTATATTTCTTCTCTTTTTCTAGTCCCATCCCAAAAAAAGATCGAGACTTCCAGACCATCAACCGGAAGATGGATTCAATACTGGTGTAACATCTGGAGATGCAGGTACTGATCTTCTATACAATCTAATCTCTGCTGATATGTGCCCCAGATATAATGATTTATAAGAACAGCTTTTAACGGGATTGTAGGGTTTGCAGTCTCTATACTTTCTTATTTTTATTTTTTTAAATGTGTTGTGTGTGACTTAAACATGAAAGGCCTATTCTTAGGCAAATCTATCAGTGTTTGATGAATAGGGGCCATCAATCTTCACATCCTGGAAGATCCCTTTAGGTATCACTTATTGTTGTTACCTACAAAACCATTTAATATATTCATTTTTTTTTCACTTCCTCAGATCTCATTACACCTTTACCATCATGCAGCAATGACATCAGCAGGTAGGATGAATCACATCTTCTCCAACGCTCAGCTCAGGTCCCATTAGGAGACATTTCTATTGAGGACAATCAGTGTCCTTCATCGCGGCTTCATATAAGGTCCTGGTGGTTCCTGGGCTCTGGATTATTTTATCGGATCCATTTATATCAATAATTTCCTCCATAATTTCATTCAGCTTCACTATTAGAATTTTCTCCACTGATTCATATTTCTATTTTTGTTTTCGCAGTTACTTCAATGTCATTGTTGTATCTGATGACGAGGATTATTCTAGTGGGGAGGAGACATCAGCTCGCAAAAGTAAGGACTAATTAGCTGTGTTTTCTAGACACAACCTACATTTCTGGTATTGGACACAGTCCATTGATCCATTTTCTTTACGGTTATATGTTATTCACAGGACTCAGGACTTGTGACATCGAAGCTGCCGATGCCCCTGAGCAGTGCGGATCTCCAGAGAATTTTATTGACAGCGACGGTGACGACTATATAATAACACCATCATCTCCTGTCACTGGTCAGTGTCCAAAACTATGGATTATATCCCAATCTATACAGATTATATACATTTCCCCTAAACATAATCTAACAATAGACAGGAGCACATTGACCTGATAGCCAACAAGTGATCACCGCCATAGCACTTAGGAATGAAAAGGGGAATTGGCCATTACTATCTGGTGTCTCCTCACTCCCTTTCAATCAAGGAGTGCAGATTTTGTTAATCTCTATAAGAATATTATATAGATGCTTTAATGTAATAATTACCAAAGATGAAAAGATTTTCACTGATCCATGTTTCCTTCCAGATACAGAATCATCTGGATACCTGGAGGGATACCTGGAGAGATCCACCTCAGAGGAGCAGTAAGTTATATAAAGTTATAAAATATGCTATAAACTAAGAAGTGGTGCCCCCTACTGGTGGACATCCTCAGCCATCAGCTCAGTTCACAATATCCAGCACTCTCACATCTCTTTGATTATTTGACACCCCCCAATCCATGTCAGGGTTTAGTTAATCCCCCCTCTCCTCATTGTATAACTCCTGGCACCCAATGAATCCTTCCAGCTCCGCTCACATAGCAATGATATTGGGTTCTCGCATTGGCATTTTTGGGAGATTTATTTCAGTGTTGATTCCTCCACCTGCCCGGACTCATAGCTAATTGCTGGCTGCCTCTATTGTATATGTGCCCCTGACCTTCTACCATTGTGGTGGCCTAGTCCTTAAATGGGAAATTCCTTCAAAATTGTAGGGGAAACGAATGAATAGGTAAATGCTGTGTATGTTCTGAGATATAACCTAAGGCTTCATGTATGATCTTCTCTTCTTCTAGTCCTATTTGTACTATCCCAGGCTGCTTCATAGAGGAGATGACATCCTCCGAATCTCCATATGTGAAGGACTTCCAGGAGACCAAACACGAGTTGGTGACGCGGCTGTTCAAGCTCTACAACAGCACCGTGTTTGAGAACCAGGTAAAATATTATCCCCCGGGTTGTACATCCTCATCTATATTCTGCTATCTGTAACTCTTCATGTAAATGTCTGTGTAATAAATCATCAATAACCTTTAATATTCCTCCATGTAAATTCAGAGCCATATTGGTACAGAGGTAGCAGACACCACCGGCCCTGGTGCCTAAGGGAGTCTTTAGGACCACAAGTTATACCTCCCTTTTGTAGTGTCCTAGAAGGGACTGCTTTTTCCGCTGTTTGTCATTGAATTACAGATATAATGTATTTTATTTCTTCTTTCCTCATATTTAGCTTCCTGAGTCCAAAATAGAAATCAAGTGGAGTAAAAGACTGAGGACAACATGTGCTTACTGCGTTAACAAGTTTCAGGATGGGGAACTATACTCCACGATTGAACTGTCTGAGAAAGTGTGTGACTCCGCAGGTAAGTTTGATATCACAATCATAGGGCAACAATTTGACATTTTGAAGTAACAGGTTGTTAGGGCCAGACCAAAGTTACTGCAACTTTCATAGCTTCCAAACCAGAGAAACACACACATGCATGGCTGTAAGTTCTTAACTGGATAGGATCACTGAATTGCCTTCAGTGACCCCATTTTCCCTAAGTGTGGGGGATCCAGATGTGAACAGAGGATAAAATACACATAAATAGTGACTGCCAGGGGTGTGCCTAGAAATTACTGGGTCGATGAATCAGAAGAGTCAGCCTGGGTGATGGAGATCCTTCAGGTCCTCTATCTGGTGAAATCTCCAGAGCTTCAGGACAAAAGTCTCTTGAACCTTCCCTATAATATTGCCTAGCAGGTTGGCCCGTGTGATGTAAAGTATCTTTATACCTTATAGTAATTGTATATTTTCTACCTTTAGAGCGCCTTAGAGATGCATTAGCACATGAATTGTGCCATGCCGCCTGTTGGCACTTTGACGGCGTACAGAGCGATTGGCATAATCCACTCTGGGTATGGTACACTAAACAGGTTGAATGTGTCCACCCAGAGTTACCACCAGTGACCGTACATCATGCGTATGACATCAACTACACGTACAAGTACATGTGTGCAGGGTGTGAACACAGGTAAGGAGATATTTTATTTTTATACAATTATAAAGAAACTATATGAGTGCAACTAATATTATGATATCAGGAGATCACTGAAGACTGCGATCTAATATTTTATAAATTAGTTTTATTGAAAACTGTTAAAAAACAATAATACATGTATTCCAAAAGACTTATTCAGATGTAAGAAACTAAAATACAAGAATATGCATTGTTCTTTAAAATTCATATATAAAGGAGCTGCTCACGCATTATTGCATAGTTTGATATTGGCAAGTCAATAAAAAAAAAAAAAAACAATCTATGTTGAAAAAGCATGGAAACAATATATATGTTACTCTTCTATCATCAAACCTGAAATACAAGCTCAGAATTTAAACTGTTTGGAACTAACAATAACAGTAAAACCTTTAGCTGCCCCCGGTAAGAGTCCCACCTACAATTCCAAACTATATGTAACCTTTAACTGGTAATACCTCAATTGTGAAAGACCGTATGCGCTGATGGGTTCCCTGTGTCCTATACCTTATCAAACTTCTGAGGACATTCTCTATTATGATACACTGTTTTCTCATATGTGATTGTTGTATTTGCGGAATCAACCCTTGCCCTTAACATTGGGGGAGAATTACCCATCTATCTTGTAGCTATCAATTTCCTGTCAAGAAATAAAGTTTTTCTAAGAAATATTCTGGTATGACGACTTCATATTTTCTCCTATAGTAGCCCAAATAGCAAATAGACATATTTTGAGATCCAGTGGAACAGAGATGGACTGAGATCTAATTTTCCATGAATAATCCTCTAAAATCTGATATTTCTGCCCTATCTTGTCTGCTAATCCCTGTTCTTTCTGTCTCCTTAGAGTCGGCCGTTTCACTAAGATCAGTGAAGAGAAAGCATTTTGCCGAAAATGTGGAGGCGGTCTTCTCGTTCATAACACCACCTAAGATGAGGACCGTCCATCTCCTTGAGGTCATACTCCATCCACACTTCAAGGAGACCCATAGTCCAGATATAAGACCTGAATCTGGAAAAATCCAACAGAATTCTGCAGTTTTGCAGAAACGTAATCTGGATTGGTCTATAACACAGAAGCGATTTATTGCTTCCATTACCAAATGTAAGTATATACTGTATGTTCTATAAATTGTATACAGAACATTTATACAATAGTCAGTGTCCAGTACATGTCAGGAAACACATATCCTACACAATGTTTTATATACTCACAGCATTAGGAAAGAGATAGCAGATTAAGATTACAGCCAATTATAAACAAAATAAGAAGTGAGCAAAAGGAAATATTTAGTTTTCTTATTTTATTCTGTAATGATTTATTTCCCATTGAGACGCTAACATGATCATATCTATAAAGTTATAATGTACTTACCAAATAAAATAAGTTTATTACTGTACTAAAAAGTCATTCCTATTATCCACATTCACAGAACACCGTCATGGATGCTCCTCTGGTAAAGATTCGGCTCGGAGGCCTTCATGCAGTTCCGGAGGCTATAGATATGGGGAGAATGCGTTTATCACCTGCTCCTTTTCGTATATCCACACAGACGCAAGGATAGAACTGCAGTCCAGATATCAGAGATTAGACCAGAATCTGGAATAATCCAACAAAACCTGCAGAAACTCAATCCTGGCTGTACTATTATATGGATGCGATCTACTGCTTCCATTACCAAATGTAAGTATATATGTCTTTATGGTAAAGTTGTATAGTAACAGTATACACAGCATTTATACAATCGTCAGTGTCCAGTACATGTCAGGAAAAAAATATCCTACAGAAACAATTTCTTATCTACTGACTTCATCAGACTGAATGGCAGATTAAAATTATAGCAAGTATCATAGAAATAACAAGCGAGCCAAGGAAATGACTGTTTTTCTTATCTATTTCTGTAATAACTGGGAGTGCAAACATGATCATATCCAAACAGTTATATGCTCTTACTACTTAAAATGAGTTTATTATTGTTTAAACAAGTCATTCCTATTATCCACATTCACAGAATACGACCAAGGATGCTTCTTCCAAAACTAAGAATCCTGCTCACGGCCTGCATGCTTTCTGAAGGCTATGTACATGGTGGACTACGTGACTTCTCCAAGCGGAGATTACGCCTACAACTCCTGTAATTGTATATCGTAATGGAGAGTTGTGGTCTGGAAGAGTCCTCATAAAGCCGGGAAGAGCAGCTAATGATACCAACCGTTGGCCTACCGCAGTAGAGGAGGAAGAGTGTGCTGAGAAATTGTTATAAGATAAAAAAAAAAAATAAGCAAAAATATATAATTGAAAAATGTATTCTCCTTCCTCACCCCAACCCCAAATAAAAACAAAGTATATATGCATTCCTGAGCTCCTTATTTCCTTCTTCTGTGTCCAGCGGCCGTCAGGAACTTCAGATTGCTGAGATGCAGAATCTGCCTGACACTATCTCTGGCACTGCCTGGTGAGTGCAAAAAGTAAAAAGAAACCCGTAGTTAGACAATTTGACCACTTTGACAATTTTACCACCCTGAATAATTACAAAGGGAACTTGTTTTCTTTTTAACTAATATGGTATTTTGGTAAAAAGAAGTTAGCACCTATCCAGGCCCTAGGCATCGGAGGTCCAATGCCTCTGCGGCGAGTTGTGGGTAAATGCACCAGGATGTAAGACATAAATACAAATGAACCCTTGAGCATGCTGGCATTTTCTGGGTCAGAGGATCTTCAATTAGTTCGCTGCCCTAATGTGGCGACGTACTCACGCTGCTGACATCACTGCAGCATGATGAGGTCACCTTACCATGCTGCAGAAGTCACGGAAGAACGCAGCGCAGAAGGAAAATAAACTGGAGCAGGTAAAAATATAGAGCCAAAATTTCAGCGAGGCATTTACTGTAGACTGGAGTTTAGGGGGAGTCTTACTGTAGACTGGGGGGTTGTGGGACTTCTAGTGGAAAAGGAGACCAGCTCACCTGGACAAGCTTCAAGTTTGAGACATCAATAGTTAAAATCCATTATTTATTGGTTGCAATTGAAACATGATGATACAGTGCACAGAAAATGCAATGTATCACAAGGTTTTAATTGCAATAAATAATGGATTTTTTTAACTATTACAAAACAAATAAAGTTGCACTCTGTAGCGCTATATAGTAGGCAAACATAAAATATATGACATTGGAATTGCATTACTGCTCTAGAAAATAGAAATAATTAAAAATACTTAGCAGATAAATTGTCCAATTCATGAATACCCGGCAGCCACGGTAAGACGACTCTCTTTGCTGGGAACCTATCTAGTGTGAAGCCTGAAGACTAAACATATGAATAGCAAGTAGTTTTAACTCTGCAGTGCTTATGCTCATTCTTTTTAGTGTTTATTTAGTACATTTTCAGGTTATAGAGCGTACCAACCTGTAAAACACATCATGTACACATACGCTTAGGTACACTCCGACAAACCTGCATAACAAAAGACGCTTAAGGAAAACACCAGCACCGTGTTCCCTGTAGTGTCTTTCCAGTGGTATTTTATGACTTCTTTTGCAGAATTTTTTATTCCATATATAACATAACAGTGGGAGCTGGAATCTACCAGAAAAAAAACATTGTGTTCACATATCCAAAGTCTGACTAACCAGTACGGAGCGTGACAACGTAAAATGCCTAGGGCAATATGAATGCCAGATATGGTCCTAAACCTGCCTAGAACTTTTAGATCAATGGGAGATCTATAGAGAATTAATAGAACGGTAGTGTGTTTGGTCAACCTCAATTCCATTCAAACGGAGGACAGAACGCCACCATTTTGGTAATCAGTGGGAGACTCAGCGATCTGAGTTACTGGGCCCAGTAGGTAGGTATCTTCCTTGATGTGACTGGGGGTGTGTAGCCCAAGCATTCATATACTACCATCAGTAATGGTGATACTTATGCTGAAGCACTGACATGTGTAGCACATGTTTCTGCCTTCAGAAATGTCAGATGTATCAAAATATAAAGTCAATTAATCCGATTGGTAAACGACGTAACGAGAGAAAAAAAACTGAACGTCAAAATTACGGGTTTTTTGGCCATTGCGACATAATGTAATAACAAGTGATCAAAACATTGTATCTACACCAAAATGGTATTAATGAAATGTCAGCTCAATAAGCCCTCATCCAGCCCCAAATCCCAAAAAAATGGAGACGCCAGTTGGTCTTAAAAAAAAAAATTTCTTACAAATTTTGGAATTTTTTTTCACCACTTAAATAAAAAAGAACCTATACATGTTTGGAATCAGAGTACCTGAATGACCTGTAGAATTATAATGGCAGGTCAGTTTTAGCATTTAGTGAACATGGTAAAATTAAAAAAGCCAAAATACAATTATGAAATTGCACTTTTTTTTTTGCAATTTCACCGCACTTGGAATTTTTTCCATTTTTCCAGTACACTATATGGTAGGATGAATAATGTCATTCAAAAGTACAACTCAGCCAGCAAACATGCCCTCATACGTCTATATGAAATAAAAAAGTTATGGCTCTGGGAAGAAGGAGAGCAAAAAGCGAAAGTGCAAAAATGGAAAATCCCAAGGTGGTGAAGAAGTTAAAGGGCTTGTACAAAACTAACACTGAATTTTATACTATATGTCTAGTGATTTCATTTACTAATCTAACCACTTTTCTAATGTACTTCAATTAAAAATTCCCTATTGTTCCTTCTCTACTTTAACTTCCTATTTGTGTTTTTTTTTCTTACTGTTGATGATGATTCTTTTGAGTCTCCCAGCATTCACTGGGTATTCTTACATAGATCGTCACCAGGGGGCGGTGATAGAAACAGAGTGACTGACAGCAGCGTTGCCCCCTAATTTGTTTCAGTGAATGAAACGGTAAGGAAAGAAGCAGTGTGAACTTAAGATGCGGGGTTGCGGAGGGGACAAAAGAAGTGTGGCGGAGTGATAGAAGCTGCAGTCACTTCTCACTCATCGCTAGCGAAACAGTATCAGTATTAGTGTTTTAGAACATATGGTACTATCAATACTTCAAGGGAACTTGTCAACACTTTTTTACATATAGAATTATTAGTATGTATATAGAGGCACTTGTCCCCCAATAAAAATGATAAATGTTTTGTAGAGATCTAGTCATAAGAAATCTAGCATAGAAACCTCATGTAAATTAGGCTGAAAATGCATTGGGGGCGTGCCAATGCCCTTGGACTGCTTCTTCTAAATATACTGATACGCCCCCAGTGCACTTCCAGCCTGATTTGCATATGAGTTCTGCTCCAAAATTCTCATGACTTTTTTCTAGAAAAAAGTTATAATTTTTTATTGAGGAACAATTGCCTCTACAGCCATACTGCTACTTCCAAATGAAAAGACGTTGAAAACTTCCCTGCAAGACAGAAACATTTTTGCTCATTTTTAACTGACACCTGACTATTTTGTGTGCTCTTGTAACAAACTGTTATAACTTGCTGAAAAAAAAATGACACACAGAGATAAAGAATACAGTATTTTATTAAAAATAGCTAGAATCCTATTTTAAAATTCCTAATAATATTACATATAATATATAATGACCTTTTAAAGCGAACTGTTGTTTTTTTTGGCACATTTTTAGGTACATGTGTCTTATTGATTGATTTTTTTATTTTATTATTGGGGCGAGGTGAGCAAGAAAATGCAACTCTGGCATGTCTTTGTTGAATTTTAGAGCAATTACTGCACTTTTTAACTAATTTTATAGTTACAAAGTTCAGACTTTTACACGTGCAGGAATACTAAATGAGTAAAGGTGGGTGACTTGAACCTTCAGGTTTTGGGTTTATTTTGACATTGTTTTTTACATTTTTTAACTTTTTTACATACTGTATTTTTAGTCCCCTCCTAGGGAACATGAACTTCTAGTCTATTGATTACTTTTACAATAGTATACTGTAAAATTAATAATCTCTTGTGAAGTTCAGTTACAAGCAAGGCTTCAGGGAAGTACAACAAAGATGGACAACACCATTAACAATCCCTCACCCAGCCCCAGATCCCAAAAAATGGAGATGCTACGGGGCTTAGAAAATGGCGACATTTTGTTTTTTCTTTCAAATTTCAATTTTTTTTTCACCACTTAAATTAAAAAGAACCTATACATGTTTGGTATCTGCATACTCATACTGACCCAGAGAATCATATTGGCAGGTCAATTTTAGCATTTAGTAAACATGGTAAATAAAAAAAGCCAAAAAACAATTGTCGAATTGCACTTTTTTTGCAATTTCGCCGCTCTTATTAGCTAATTTTATATTTACAAAGTTCAGACTCTTACAGATGCAGGAATACTAAATGAGTATGGGAAAAAGTGGATGGTTCGAACTTTCAGGCTTTTGGGTTAATTTTGACATTGTTATTTACATTTTCAAATTTTTTTACATACTGTATTTTTAGTCCCCCCCCCTAGGGAACCTGAACTTCCATTCTAATGTACAATGGTATATTAAAAAATTAACATTCTCTTGTGAAGTAAAGCTACAGGCAAGGCTTCAGGGAAGTACAACATGATAGACAACAATGGGCGCCCCACAATTGTCCAGCTGGGGGAGGCAATTTGTAATAGAATGACCCCTTCTCCATCTTTAACAAACCGGCACCCACTGTGGATAGGGCACAATACACCCGCACCTGATATGTGACATACGTGTTCTTCTTCCTTTAGGTATTTATAATGCTTTTATATTATATACTACTTTCTCAGGAGTTGAGACTCTCAAAATATTAGCTAATCACTTTGGACTGCAATAGACTCTCAAAAAAGGAGAAAATCTCAAAAGATTTTCTAAAAATGTTCATTTCTTCCAAATGTGACATGCAGAAGTAGTGCTGTTGCAGAGTGTGACATGCAGAAGTAGTGCTGTTGCTTTAAAAGCATCCAGCAACTAATAGAAGTAACACAAGCATATGAGACAGGAAGTGTTGTGCTCCAGAAGCATCCAGCAACTAGAGGGGTTAACACAGTCACAGGAGAAGGGAATTGTTTTAGCAGAGCCCCAGGGGGATTGTGGAAAAGTTGTTTACTGGAGCCCAAGAGAAAGGTGGTGTGTGTGTTCTGTATCTCACAGAAGCGCCCCTGCAAGTGAAAAGGATTCAAGTCAGGAGTGAAGCTAAGCACAGGTCAGGTAGAGTTCCTGAACTAGCAGTGCAGAGTATTGTCAAGCAGAAAGATAAGGACTGGAAGAAATGGTGACACAGGGATCATCTCCCTCAGCAAACCCTCCCCCCCTCCTCCATCTCACTGTGCTGTAAAGAATGCTGTGTTCATTAATGTGCTTTTGCATTAGAACTGTGCTGTCCTGTACTACTGGGAAGACTGGGAACTGCTGTGCTTCTAAGGAAACTATACTGTTTGTCACTGGAGCCTGTTGCTCATAAGACTTAACTTGCACTGGCTTTGTGGCTTCTTATTAAATGCTACTGTTCTACCGTTTAGGAGGACTCTTGTCAAGTGTGTCTGGTCAGCAAGTGAAACAACCTACGTGTCTGTGCCTGAGGGTCAATACCCCTGTGTGCCTGAGAGAAGCTGCAACATATGTTCTATGATCACTCTGAGTAACGGTTCCTCCAGGATTCCAAAGAATTCAGGTAACCTGTCTCGCCTCTATCTGAACCTAGCGGCGTGAGTGTAACACAAACATAGTCAAATATTTTGCACATAGGGAGCACTGTCCTTGCTCCAAAGTGTGGGTAACGGTTCTAATGTAACACCTTGTGACACAGGTACCTTCACCTTAAGAAGGGGTATCTCCCATATTTATAGGACATCCTCAGGATGCGCCATACAGTGCCACACATAGCGTTTTGCATTTAGCCCAAAAAGTTCTACTTTGGTCTCATCTGACCAAAGCACATTCTTCTACATTTTGGCTGTGTCCCCTACTCAGGGGGGCTGGATACAAATGCACGTCACAATTTAGATTTTTTAAATATTTAGAAAACCATGTATCATTTACTTTACTCTTCATAAATACTTGTGACTTAGTACTGGGATATCACATAAAATCTCAATAAAATACCTTTGTGGGTGTAAACAATGTTACAGACCAGCCTACATAGACGCGAGCGTTCCCCATTCCCATGACAACCCCTCGCTCCTAACATGACTCACACGCCCCCTCCTGATTATGCCCTCTCCTATCAACGATATTCACAGCATAGCACGCAAGTGTGGGCGTCCTCCATTACCATGACGACGCTACCATCATATCTCAATGTCGGGAGGGCGTTTCTCTCAATGCCGCACTTCCGTTCCTCACCCCCCAATCGTGGACGCTCCCTGTTTCCATGTCAACACCACCTTGCCACATCACCACCAATGTGACTCTATACTTGAAGGACAGGCCCTTTAGTAATGTATAAGCCAGCTTTAAGAACCCCCTCTCACAATAAACCAGCAGACAGACAGACCAGACCTAGGCGTGGGAGCGCCTCTGTACAACTCTGCTCTAAGTGCCTTCTTACTACAGCGCCCACCATGCCTTTACCCCCTTGCCAACTGCCACTTTCTCTCCACCACCCTGACTCTTGGTTGCATTATGGTCTCCTCCTTTCTCCACCTCCATCTGCATTTGCTCTTAGTAACCCTGGCTCCACAGTGTCAGAACACACTGCTGTGACATTCTATTCCTCAGGATATCCTCAACTACTATGAAACACTGGCTAAATGTTCGTACATAGTACCCCATATGAGCCTAATGCTACTGACCACAAGTGCCCTTTACTGTATTGTATGCTATATGTGTATCCTCTTGACATATTCTTTATATACTTTGGGCATGACAATATGTTTGTATACACTGTATATATTTTGTAACTTTGTATATATTGTACATAATTGGCCCTTCCCAATGTATATGTGACACCATGTTGTGTTCTCCTTCCCCAGCGACATTTTGAACAAGACCCAGGAAGCGTCAAAATGTTTATATACCCTGTTACATGTCTTCCAGTAACCTAAGTGTGTCTACTTCGCGCTTACAAATAAAATACTACTGAATTTTGAAATAAAAGTGTGCTGTGATTTACTCTACATTAATTCAGTGGCGGACACAGACAGACCAATAGATGACACCCTGCAGTAACACCCATGATTGGTGCTAGCATCGATCGTGGGCAATTAGACCCTCTGATGCTGCTGTCAATAGTGAAAGCGTCATCAAAATGCTTGCTAGATGGAGGGGGCTCCCTTTCTGATTCGATCGGCACAACGCGATCATGGTTGTGCCAATGGTGTCCATGGTGACCACGGGCCGAATAATGGCTGCGGGGTCACCCAGGTACGGTGGCCTGTAAGGTCTTGCATTGAGTAGAATCTGACACGCTTCCTGCCTGTCTGTGATTGAGCGATCTAATACCCTGCAATGCAAAAACATTGCAGAGTATTGGACCAGCGATCAGGACAGGGAGATTTGATGTCCCATGGAGGGACTAAGTAAAAAAAGTAAAAAAAAAAAAAGCTTTAAAAAATTGTACAAATACTTAAAAAAGATCACAAAAAAAATGAAAAAATGTTTATACCAATAAATACATATATTTATGTGAAAACAAAAATAAACAAATCATTTACAGATATTTGGTATCCCATATCCAGAACAACACAGTTTCAAAACTGTCAAACTAGTTAACCCCTTCAGTTAACCTCGTAAAAAAAAACTGGCAAAAAAAGAATGTTTTTTCATCATATTGTCCAAAAAAAAATGAAAACACAATCGAAAAATGAAATGTAAATATAAATGGTATCACTGAAAACATCATCTTGTCCTGCAAAAAACAAGCCTCCACTCAGCTCCGTCAGTAGGAAAATAAAAAAGCTATAGCTCTCAGAAAATAGAGATGAAAAAAACAATTACTATTTTTTCGAAAATTTTACAACAGCTCAAAGTCAGAAAATTCTGTGAAGCACCTGTGAATTCAAGGTGCTCAATACACCTCTAGATAAATTCCTTGAGGTGTGTGGTTTCCAAAATGGGGGCACTTGTGGGTGAGTTCTACTGCTTAGGAACATCAGGGGCTCCCCAAACGCAACATGGCATCCGCTATCTATTTCAGACAATGTTGCGCTCCAAAAGTCAAATGCTGCTCCTTCTTTTCCGAGCCCTGTCATGTGCCCAAACCGTGGTTTTACATCACATATGGGGTATTGGCATAGGAGCAATTGCACAACAAAGTGTGTGGTCCATTTTCTCCTGTTACCTTTGCGAAAATGAAAACTTTGGGGCTAAAAGAACATTTTTATGGGAAAAATTAAAATTTTATTTTTTTTCCATTCACATTACTTTAATTCCTGTGAGGCACCTAAAAGGTTAATAAACTTCTTGAATGTGGTTTTGAGCACCTTGAGGGGTGCAGTTTTTAACACTAGAACTACTGATGGAGTCATTTTGACTCCTTTCGTTTTTTATTTCTCTTCTGTGACTACATTTTTCAGAATTCCGGCTTGAAACTCGGTGACTTTTCCTCAAATATGATGTGAAAAAAGATTTTGTGAGAATAAATAATTTTGGTGAAAAATTTGCGTGTTTTTTTCAAAATTTACCAAGAACTACTGAAGGGAGTCATTTTGACTCCCTACTATATTTTGATGTCCTTTTGTCACTAAATGTTGCTATAAAGTTTTGTGCATAATTTTTTCACTCTGTCTTATTTACCCTGATGTTCATATAGATGTAGTTCAATTTACATGTCAACTTTTCACATTTTCCTTGTGTTTTACCTGCTTGTATTACTGTGTAATGCTGAACAAACTCTATCTGATGAGGAGCTAGATGCATTCATTGCGATATTCTATGCTCGTGGAATATCTGGCACGAACCGTCACTCGATTAGCAGTATTTGGTGTAATGACTGGGGAATACCGTTTTGCAAAGCGACAATGTCTAGGGACCGCTTTGTTGAAATTATGAGGTTTCTCAGACTTGATGAGAAATCTACTCGATCGGAGAGACTGCAAACGGACAAGTTTGCTCTATTTTCTACTGTGTGGGACAGCTTTATTGAAAATT
Source organism: Phyllobates terribilis (assembly GCF_046119375.1). Taxonomy (NCBI): domain Eukaryota; kingdom Metazoa; phylum Chordata; class Amphibia; order Anura; family Dendrobatidae; genus Phyllobates; species Phyllobates terribilis. The sequence goes on along the minus strand of NW_027362763.1, from coordinate 729,697,762 downwards.
GTATTGCGTGTTACAAACCTGGCCCATACATAACGGTGGATGAGCAACTTTTCCCAAGCAAAACTAGGTGTCCATTCACGCAGTACATGCCTTCCAAACCATATAAATATGGCCACAAATATTGGCTAGCTGTTGATAAGAGGAGCAAATATCTGGCAAATGGCTTCCCTTATCTAGGCAAAGATGACACACGCCGTGCTGAGGACCGTTTAGCTGACCATGTGGTAATGAAGTTATTGGACCCGTTTTTGAAAAAAGGTCGCAATGTTACAACCGATAATTATTTTACTTCAGTAAAATTAGCTAAACAGCTAAAAAGCAAAGGAACAGCCATCGTGGGAACACTGAACAAGATAAGGCGAGAAGTGCCTAAAGAAATAAAATCCATGAAAGAGGAATTGTACAACACTAAAGTGTTTAGAAATGAAGACAATTTTACACTTACAGTATATCAAGGAAAGCCCAACAAAAATGTTGTCATTTTGAGTTCCGTCCATCCAGATGTTGTTGTTGCGTCTGATTCCGCTAAAAAAACTCCAGAAACGGTAAAGTTTTACAATGAAACAAAATATGGAGTAGATGTAGTGGATCAGATGGCACGAAAATATACCACACGAACATGCACAAGGAGATGGCCTGTTCATGCATTTGAAAATGCCTTAGACTTTGCGGGTATAAATGCATGGATAATATTCAAGGAGATTACCCACCAAAAAATGTCACGCAAGGCATTTTTGCAAACGCTTGTGAGAGAGTTGAGTGGTCCTTATGTCACAGATAGGGAAAAGGGTTCCACGTCCCAAGTTTCTACATGCTCAGAAGTGATGGTTCAAACAAAATTTTGCCAGATCAAAGAAAAGTGCAAGAAAAATAGATCTGTCGGAAATTGTAAGACTTGTGGTAAGTCTTTGTGTGGGCAATGTACTGCCATAAATCAAAGGCAATGCCTAAAATGCGAAACACCAAATGTTTAGAAGGTGAATTCTGCGCCATATTTTCATTTTTATGCTCCTCCACCTACATTTTCTCTGCTTTTTGTTCTTCAGTTGTTGTTTATGACGCACCCCTGGGCCTGTGTCGCACAGCGTTGCGCATGCAGGAGCTTACCCGGAGCCGGATCTGTTGAGGGTTGTAGTCTCGTGGCGGTGACCCGGTCCGTGCCCAGGGAGTCAGACTAAGTGGCGTTGTATTAGCGGTAGATGTTGGACGACTACGCCACCCGTTGAATGCAGCGAAGGAGCTGCCGCTGCAGGGCAGACCGCTGAGGCCGGTGGTAGGATTGTGCAGCGTGGTAGTATCACCCCCAACGGGAGGGGTATGGCCTCAGGGCAGCCGACGTGGATGATGGGGGTAGCAGGAATCACTCAGAGACGATGCGGTGTAGTTCAGGGTCTTTACTGGTGACAAAGATAGACCCTCCCGGAGTACTGGCTAGCGGTTGGGGCCTGGTCAGTCCTTGAGCAGATGGGATCTCCCCTGGCCAGGCGGAGTTGTAGGCCTCCCAAACTAACGATACTCTTCTGGCTACCTTGCTAGAAGCGAGTATAAGTAGCCCACGTCCCTGAGTGTACCGTGTGGTGCTCACCCGTATGGCCGGTGACTCGGGGCCTTCTAGTAGCTTCCGCTCCACGACGGCGGTGCTGGTCCCATGCGTGTGACCGTGCCTTCGGGTTTCTTGGCCAGAGGACCTGAAATCCCCTGCCTGACGGATTCTGCTGCTGGGTAGGAGTTAGTCCCCACAGCCTCGGACTCCGGGTCCGGTAAGAAATCTTCTCAGTCAGGGCGAGCTCTGCAGCTGCCAGCCCCTGACTCTTTGTAACACTGCTCCCACAGAGCTCCTGTTGTTTCTTCCTATGCTGCTTCTCTTCTCTACTTCTGGCATGGCCCAGGAGTTGGGCCCAGCCGGAGCCACAGCTCCCTGTCAGCCCTCCTGGCTGAACTCTCCCTCTCAACTCTCTAACCCTGCCTCAGCCCCAGGTTTATACAGGGGAAGTTCTTCCCCTCCCAGGACTGGGCAGGAGGTGTGGCATGCATAGGATTCCTGACCAAGAGACCTCCCACCTGCTCTCAGACATAACATTGCTGTTACTGTGGAAACCAGACCCCTGGGGTGCCACATTCCCCCCTAGTGAAATTTAGTACTCCGGGACTAAACATATTTTTAAACATAACAAGGTATAAACAATAATAGTACAATAAGAAAAACATATAAAGATGGTCACGGCGTGTCCGCAACCGGGTGCAGTTTTTGAAGAAAAGCAAGGTGTCCATTTCACCAAAACAGGGAGACGTAACCAGGTAGGGGTCTGTCCTGCCCCGAGTCCTTAACAGTCTTTAGTCCGTCCTGGGTTACGCTCCAACTATGTACAAAGGATTCCCGGCAAATCCACCAAAGACTCCCATAAATTACTAGAAACACATAATTATTTACAGGATATGGCCGCTCTCAGTCCTCGGCCAGTGGGGATAAGGAATGGCTGCTCACAGTCCTCAGCCTGGTTTAAGATAGGGGCACATGGGGAACAATTCACTAATCCCAACGGGGACCATATTTTAATTAGCAGCAGTCCTTGTACCCTTACGGGTAACTATTTACAGCTCTTTATTCACGCTACTTCCCTTCAGTAGCTATGTCCTCTTTGTGCTCCCTCCTGAGGGTAGTCCTCAAACCCGTCCGGGTCCTCTTGGCTTTCCTCGTATTGGTAGTACTGCAGCTCCTCCTCGGTTAGCTGGGTTAGTATCTCTGCGACAGTCCTCCTCCCAGGTGGCCAGGATTTTACCTCCCTTTGGGCTGCCCCGGTTAATTGGGCCACCAGGATGCTCACTTTTTGCTCCACTGTGAGGGGGTACACCTGGAAGAGGCTATCCAGCTTTTCTCTAAAGTCATGCAGGGTATGTGACTCCCCTGAGTACTGGGGTAGCCAGGCTGCCCCCGGGATATAGGGCATGGTGAAAGGCATGACCGCAACAGCGGTGGCGCTGGCGGGGGTTGAAGCGGTGAAGCTTTCCTCCGTATCCGACATCCTTCTCCCCCCTAGTGGACCGTGGCCTACCTTGTGATGATCCTCTTCCGTAGGCCGCGGCTCCGCAGTGGATCGTCAGGGTTGAGGACCTTCCGTCGCGCTCCTGTGACGTCGGCGTCTGCTGGGCTCCTTCCAGGACCTTACGCAACGTCCGGACGTGAGGCGGGGCTTCAGTTCTCGTCCGCTTTCGGAGTCCACGCCCCTCTTCTTCCCACGCGGCGTCCTCAAGATGGCGTCCAATGGCGGGAAAACTCCACGTATGGCGGGAAGAAGGCCGAAGATGGTGCCGGATGGCGGGAATCTTCACCACAGGTAAGTTTGAACAGTCTTTTTCAGGCACGCAGTACCTGGTGGTTGCGGGCACGAAATCCTGCCGACTACGCCAAAAGTTGACGCACCCCTGGGCCTGTGTCGCACAGCGTTGCGCATGCAGGAGCTTACCCGGAGCCGGATCTGTTGAGGGTTGTAGTCTCGTGGCGGTGACCCGGTCCGTGCCCAAGGAGTCAGACTAAGTGGCGTTGTATTAGCGGTAGATGTTGGACGACTACGCCACCCGTTGAATGCAGCGAAGGAGCTGCCGCTGCAGGGCAGACCGCTGAGGCCGGTGATAGGATTGTGCAGCGTGGTAGTATCACCCCCAACGGGAGGGGTATGGCCTCAGGGCAGCCGACGTGGATGATGGGGGTAGCAGGAATCACTCAGAGACGATGCGGTGTAGTTCAGGGTCTTTACTGGTGACAAAGATAGACCCTCCCGGAGTACTGGCTAGCGGTTGGGGCCTGGTCAGTCCTTGAGCAGATGGGATCTCCCCTGGCCAGGCGGAGTTGTAGGCCTCCCAAACTAACGATACTCTTCTGGCTACCTTGCTAGAAGCGAGTATAAGTAGCCCACGTCCCTGAGTGTACCGTGTGGTGCTCACCCGTATGGCCGGTGACTCGGGGCCTTCTAGTAGCTTCCGCTCCACGACGGCGGTGCTGGTCCCATGCGTGTGACCGTGCCTTCGGGTTTCTTGGCCAGAGGACCTGAAATCCCCTGCCTGACGGATTCTGCTGCTGGGTAGGAGTTAGTCCCCACAGCCTCGGACTCCGGGTCCGGTAAGAAATCTTCTCAGTCAGGGCGAGCTCTGCAGCTGCCAGCCCCTGACTCTTTGTAACACTGCTCCCACAGAGCTCCTGTTGTTTCTTCCTATGCTGCTTCTCTTCTCTACTTCTGGCATGGCCCAGGAGCTGGGCCCAGCCGGAGCCACAGCTCCCTGTCAGCCCTCCTGGCTGAACTCTCCCTCTCAACTCTCTAACCCTGCCTCAGCCCCAGGTTTATACAGGGGAAGTTCTTCCCCTCCCAGGACTGGGCAGGAGGTGTGGCATGCATAGGATTCCTGACCAAGAGACCTCCCACCTGCTCTCAGACATAACATTGCTGTTACTGTGGAAACCAGACCCCTGGGGTGCCACATTTATATGTGTGCACTTGAATAAAAAAAAATGTTTGAAAAACGTCTATTATAATTATTGTTATTTTCTGTAGAAAAATAAGAAAAGCAGAAAAAAAACAATCAAAAGCATTACTGTTGGATCTCACAATAATAATACATTACAAAAAATATAATTATTAATAAATAACCACAAATGAAACTCTAAAAATAAACGAAAACAAGCAAGGAGTCAAAATGACTCCTTTCAGTAGTTCTAGGCGGGGTCACGAGTCCAGTAGTCCTAGTGTTAAAATGGTGTCACTTTTGGATATGTTCTGTCATAAAGCCCCCTCAAAGTCACTTCAAATGTGATGTGGTCCCTAAAAAAATGGTTTTGTAAATTTTATTGGAAAAATTAAAAATTGCTGATAAATTTGTAACCCTTCTAACTTCTTAACAAAAATGATGCTGATGTAAAGTAGACATATGGTAAATGTTATTTATTATCTATTTTGTGTGATATAACTGGTTTAAGGGCATAACATTTCAAAGTGTGAAAATAGTAACATTTTCAAGCTTTTTGTCAAATTTTTGAAATTTTTATAAATAAATGCAAATCATATTGACCTAAATTTACCAATAACATGAATTATAATGTGTAATAAAAAAAATCTCAAAATCACCAGGATATGTTGAAGCATTCCAGAGTTATTACCTTATAAAGTGACACTTGTCAGAGTTGTAAAATTTGGTCTGGTCAGGAAGGTGAAAACAGTCTTCGGGTTGAAGGGGTTAAGGCTTGGGCCAACCTAGCCTGATCCTAATTCTATTATTTTTTATTCTTTCATAGGCCCCTCACACTTGTCCATTCCAGGAGGTGTGAGTGGCACTTAATCTACTCTTTGCTTTTCCTCTCTCTTTATCTTTTACTTTTTCTACTTTCCTCTTTCTTACCCCTCTCTCCCTCCCCACTTTTTTTTCTCTCCCCCTCTCTCTCTATTATCTTCCGTCATGAAGCAAATGAATATTGGGTTGAGGGTTGAATGTGTCACAAAAAAGATTCTTAATTCTATATGATATGCATAATGTGAGGGATTCATATCTTCAAGAAACACATGTTAAGACTAGTGATCTCCGTGCTTTCAGAGACAGATATTATACCACTTGGGTTGATAGCTTCATTCAAAGGGGGTGTCCATTGCTCTTCATAAATCCCTAGTTCACACTGTTTTGGATACTTTAGTCAACCTAGATGGTAGATAAATTTTCTTAAAAATATGTATTCGCTCCAACATTCATACCATAGCCAACTGATATATTTCTCATAGAAATCCTACTTTTGTATGTTCCTCCTTCCTGACACTATTGATAGACATCACTGAGGGGTTTGTGGTCATAGTCAGAGACTTCAATTTCACATTTAACTCAGCTTTGATTCTTTCTCTAGCCGTCATTTTTTTCTGTTCCACAGGCTTATAAGTCATTTTTAGCGTACTACTTATAATCTGCGTTTGGTAGATGTTTGGCGTGTCTTGCACTCGTTTGACATAGACTATACCTATTATTCTCCTGCCAACTTATTTTATACCTGTATAGATATTTTTTTGCTTCGTCAACATGCTGTGTCATGGCAGGTATAAGCATCTATTGGGTACATAATTTGATCATGCCCCTCGTTTCCTTCATCTTACTCCTCCCCCAACAGCCGATAACGTCATTGGACTTGGTGTCTTATTGATAACTTACTTAAAGATCAAAGATGCATTACAGAAGTTCAGAATTTCATGGCTGAATTTTCAGTAACTCATTCTTATGATCCATCATCTCTTACTACAAAGTAGGATGCACTTAAATTTGTGATACAGGGTTTTTTGATCAAACAAGGTTACATAATTATATAGGTTGAAAAAAAACATAGGCCCATCAAGTTCAACCTTTCTCTACCAGTAGGCTGAAGAGAGAGTCTCCCTTATTTCCACTGTATTGCAACATATCAGCGATCTGGAATCCTTTTATAAAATGTCTTTATTACCCACTGTGCATGCTGGTGAGAACATGAGAGGAATTCAACAACTTATTAGATCAAAAACAACTCTGCTAACAAGTTTGGCTTTGAGGTTTTTATTTGAGCATGCAAAACTCTAGGATAGACATTAGCTATATCCACAAAATCAAGAAAACAAAGGTGCAATAACAGGACCCAGCTTAAATTACTGAAATATGTTGAGTTTATTATCGTAGCCTTCAGAATATTAAGGGTCAGTAAGGTGAAATGTCCTCATTGTCTCTAGACTATAAAATTAACGACTGCAAACAGCAGACCGGTCTCCCAATGGTTACCCCCGAGGTGGCTGACACCTTAAGGCCCCGTCACACTTAGCGACGCTGCAACGATCCCGACAATGATACGACCTGTCAGGGATCGTTGCTGCGTCGCTATGTGGTTGCTGGTGAGCTGTCAAACAGGCAGGCTCACCAACGATCAGGGGAGCAGCGACATTGTGGAAAGAATCTTTCCACGATGTCCTGCTCCTGGTTACGAGCCTGCTGAATCAGGAACAGGCTGGTAACTATGGTAAACATCGGGTTACTAGGGGCACACGCGTACATAGTAACCCGTTGTTTATCATGGTTACCACTCTGCTACAGTGAGCGGGAGGTTACCGCTCACTTTAGCAGGCTCGTAACCATGATAAACAACGGGTTACTAGGGGCACGTGTGCCCCTAGTAACCCGATGTTTATCAAGGTTACCAGCCTGATCGCTGCTCCCGCTGGTCACACACAGCGATGTATGCTGACCAGTGGGAGAGCAACGACCAAAAAATGGTCCAGGACACTTTGCAGCGATCAGCGACCTCACAGCAGAGGCCTGATCGTTGCAAAGTGTCACACATAGCGACATCGCTGGTGAGGTCGCTGTTGCGTCACCAAAACCGTGACACAGCAACGATCTCGCTAGCGATCTCGCTATGTGAGACGGGGGCTTTAGAGGAGGATTTTTCGCAGCTGGAATTTTCAACATTCTGACTGCCTGGGGTGTAACTAAAAATTACTGGGATGATGAATCAGAAGAGTTAGCCTGGATGGTGGAGATCCTTCAGGTCCTATAGTTGGTGAAATCTCCAAAGCTCCAGGGCAAATGTCTCTTGAGCCTTTCCTATAGTATGGCTTAGCAGGATGGCACTTGTAAAGTATCTTCAGAATTTATAGTAATTAGATGCGCGGGGATGTGTCTTCGGTTGATGAGTATGTGCTTCTGTGAGGTTATTGAAGCTTAATTTGGGTTAAAAAAAGCTGGTAGAGCCTGGTATAGTTCAGGTAAGTTGGTGGATGCATAGAAACCTGATCGGGGTGTTTATTAGTTCTGTAGAGGTAGAGCAGCAACCTGCACTGGTCCAGTTGTAGCAGGGTGTCAGCTCTAACTTCATAACCGCGCATCTAATTAATATCTAGGATCACGCTCTTTTATTAATCACTTCAATATTTTATCTAATAAGAAGATCTATTATTCCGCTCCTATTCTCCTCCTCATCCTCCAATAAGATCCTCCTGCCATCCCAGGTTCCAAACAGCTCTGGATCCCTGGAGGAACTACCCAATGCTCTATTTTTAACCTTTTTTTAATGCTAATATGTATCCATAAAAATTTTTACTATTGGTTCACAAAATAGGAATAGGAATATTAATGTTCATCGGCATTCGTGTATTCTTCCATTACTACCCCCAGTAATCCGTACCTACTCCTCTCAGTATATCAGCGCAGTGGTTTTATATATTTCTGGCTTAATTTTCCATGAATAATCCATTTCCCTCCTCCAATAACTGATATTCCTGCCCTTTCTTGTCTGCTAATCTTCTTAGAGTTGACCGTTTCATGAAGATCAGTGAAGAGAGGGCATTTTGCCTTAAATGTGGGGGAATACTTCTGATTCAAAACACCACTTAAGATGAGGACCGTCCATCCCCTTGAGATCCTTGAGATCTTACTCCATTCACACCTCAGGGAGACTCATATTCCAGATATAAAACGCGTATCTGGAAAAATCCAACAAAACCTGTAGAAACATAATCCAGGCTGTACTATCAAACAGAAGCAATTTATTGCTTTCATTACCAAATGTAAGTATATATGTTCTTTATATGTTCATTGTAGCAGCATACAAAACATTTATACACTAGTCAATGTCCACCAGTACATGTCAGGAAACACATGTCCTACAGAAACAATGTCTTATATACTCACAGCATTAGAAGAAATAGCATTATACATGATGACGAACTCATCTCAGCCAATGCTGCTGCTGTCCATACCTATTACGGTGCTGTTCCTATTTATCTGCTCTTCCTGTTTAACTGCTTTCCTTCAGTAAGATACCAGACTGCATATACATCTGTTATTCCTGTGATAACCTGCTTCCCTTCTGGAAGATAGCAGTTTGCACGTACATGTCTGTTATTCCAGGGTTTAACTGCATCTCAGATGGAAGATACCAGACTGCATATGTATCTCAACTGTTCCTGCTTTTAACCACATCCCTGTTTTAGGATCTGTCATTCCTGTGATTAACTGCATCCCTGCTGGAAGTAACCAAATTGCACAGGGATCTCAGCTGTTCCTGTGTGTAACTGCATTTATACAAGAAAGTGATCTGGTTGCCTGTACATCTGCTGTTCTCATGAGTATGTGCACACCTGGTTCTGCTTAATCTGGTGCTTTCTATTCTGCTAATCTGTCTGCCATTTTGCATACCCTGCAATCTTGGTCTTCACTGATCTTGCAAGACCCGCTCCTCTGCACTATTGTCTCCGGTTTGTGTTGCCTGACCATAAAGGATGTAATCACTGCAGTCTCAAGGTTTCTTTTGAATTACATATTTTTATTATGAAGCAAGTACAGTAGATCATGGTCAAATGGGAAATTTCAGGACATAAAGTGACTGACCAAATTTGTCTTATGGTCGCTGTGTCCAGCAAGTAATGTAGAAATTAAATGACAGCGCCAATGCAGGAGACCTACAGGTTAAGCAATTCACCTCACTGGGTGAACCCATACTAGAATGTATATCCTAATATAAAGTTGTGTAATGTATACTCTGCCAGTGTCCCCATAAAGGCCAAAAGAGCAAATTAATATACCAACCTTCAGCCTACTGTAGTAGAGGAAGAAAGGTGTGTTAAGAAAATTTTATTTAAAAAAAAACACCCCTTTTTCCTACCTACAGTCCTGCTCATCGTTATTGGCACCTCTTCATTTTTTTCATAGACTGTACAATATCTTCAGAAATAAATGGAAATGTACCAAAGTTATATCCTCAAGATATTTTAATTAGTGGTCCAAAGTAATACAACAATAAAACATTGTTTTTCAACTTCCATGTTGCAATTTCAAAGAAGAAACAGAATTAACAGGATGTGCAGCAATAAAGGCACCCCTAGTTAATACTTGGTTGCACACCCTTTGGCATTGCTGACCGCCTCCTTCTTGTAGCCATCTATAAGCTTCTTGCACTTCTCAGCTGGAATTTTCTCCCACTCTTCCATGCAGTTTGTTCAAGCTCTTTTGCCGGGTTCTTTTTCCCAATGGCAGATTTCAGCTCACCCCAAAGATTTTCAATGAGATTGAGGTAAGGACTCATTGCTGGCCTTTTTAAAACAGTCCATTCTTCTTTTTCAACCATTCCTGTGTTATTTTGGATGTGTGCTTTGGGTCGTTGTCTTGCTGGAAGACCCATGATCTTCGACGCAAACCAAGTTTTCTTACACTAGGTAAGACATTTCACTCTATAATTTCTTGATCATTCTCTGATTTCACGATTCCTGTGATATAATCAAGGTTTCCAGTATCAGATGCAGAAAAGCAACCCCACAGCATTATGGATCCTCCACCATGCTTAACTGTTGGTGAGATGTTCTTTTCCTTACAAGCTTCATTGCGCCATCTGTAAACAAACTGTTGTTTTGCATTGCCAAAAAGCTATATTTTTGTTTCATCTGTCCACAGAACATTTGTCCAGAAGAATTGTGGTTTGTCAAGGTACTCTTTGGCAAAGATCAGTTGTTCCTTTTTATGTCTTTTCTTCACCAATGGATTCTTCCTTGGCCTTTGTCCATAAAGCTCTGCTTGATTTAGTTTGCGGAGTATGGTACTTGTTGAAACCATGACTCCAGACTGTTCCAGATTGGCCTTCAGGTCTTTGGATGTTTGATGTGGTGTTTTTTTCACTATTCGCACCAACCTTTGAAGAAATCTCTTGTCAACTTTCCTCTTTCCCCAACGTCCAAGGAGGTTCTTGATGGTTCTATGCTTGGCAAACGTCTTAATAACATTGCCCATTGTTAAAACTGGGACACCAAGGTCTTTGGAGATGGCCTTATACCCTTTAGAAGTCTTGTGTTTGCTAATAATAGCAGTTCTGATGTTCTCAGACAGCTCCTTTGTCTTCACTATTGTGACAAAGGAACAGGGCCTACCATGTGTTTTTTAAAACACTGAAGTCATCATTCATTGGCTAATTCATGACACATGGGCACCGACAATTAATCACAGGTGAATCTCTTTTGTGATTTACCACTGGTTAGTCAAAATGTGTTTCCATACTAAATTAATGTAAAGGGTGTCATTACCAGTGTTACAGCAATCTTTAGGTTTTCCTATATTTCCCTACCATTGTTTTTGTTTTTAATTATTGTTTATCATTTGCTCTTTTGTATTTAACAAGAGTGCTCTATACAAAAACTGTTTCACCTGATTCTTTTTTTTCAGGAGATATTCCACATTATGCACTTAAACTTCATGGGTGCCAATAACAATGAGCAGGACTGTATACCATGTACCTACAGTGTACCCTTCTATCCCATTAAAAAATATTTATATTCTCTCCCCACCCTGACCCACAACCGCAAATAAGAACAAAAAGATATATTCCAGATACTCTCTCTTTCTTCTTTTCCTTCTTCTATGTCCAGCAGCCATCCTCAGAAACTTCAGATTGCTGAGATGCAACCATATCTGGCATTGACTGGTAAGTGAGACGAGTACAAAGAAATCTATTAAACTATCTCTAAACTAATTGCCCCATACACATCAGTCCAAAGTCTAACAGATGATGTCAGGGAAAAAAAGGATCCATCTGTTGGCATTTCAGCAACTGATCATTTTGAAATTATAGATTGATGGGTTACCAAAAAGAATGAATGAAACAGCAGTGTGCTTGGTTAAACATCTCGGCATAAGTTTCCCATTTTGGTGATCGATGGGGGTCCAAGAAGCCATTCCCAGGGGGGATGAATAGCATAGGGGTCTTCCTGGTGAGACACATGGCATAGACATCCTAATCCTCCTCAATGGAGTGTAAAACAATGGACACTTAAAAGCTGACATTGTGTTAACACTGAGCTACCACAGTGGTGACCATGGTTTACAACTATATCATCTTATACAACTGTGTGTGTGAGGTGTCAATATCAGATAAAGAGATTTTTTAATCATATACTTAGAAAGAGTGAGGCTGGGTAAATTTTACCAACTGTAGAATCTGCCAAAATTCAAATTCCACATATTTGATCAAATTCGGTAGGAAAATTCAACTTGCATCAAATTTATTATATGCAAACTGAGTGTGCCTCATTATCCTCTGGGATGTCTCCACGGTTCCAACCTGTTGCTTTTCTTATAGTTGCCAATAAGATATGTAGCACCCTGAGGACTCGGCTGCTACAGGGGTATTACACCTCAAGCCAGAGGTGTGGTATTCCACTCCCGGGTAAGGATGGAGTGTGGGACTGAGCTCAGTAGGCTGCATGCACTACATACATCCCATTTCCGGGGGACAGAACAACGGTACTCCCACCAGTATATGTGCAGGTACGACAGCGTCTGTCCCTGGCTGGAGTGGGAGGGGGGTGGAACATCCCAGTAGTGTAGGGGCAGATAGGGGGAGTAGTCTGGGTAAAGATAGGAGCTCATTGGGTGCTGGTCACCTGAGCTCACACATAGAGGGAGTATATAAGGTGGGCACCATCTTAGAACAGGGTCAGAGTTTAGCCTGAGGAGCAGAGCAGAGGAGCTCAGCCAGGAGGGCTGACAGGGAGCTGTGGCTCCGGCTGGGCCCAGCTCCAGAGCAGAGCCTGCAGAGAGAGAGAGAGGAGTCAGAAGGACCCAGAGAGGAAACAAGAAGGAACCCCAAGATCCCAGAATAAGGACAGAAGGGTGAAGGGTTGGCGGACACGGGTACCGGATCCCAAGCTGGCGGAGGCCCAAAACAAACCTCAGCCAGGAACCGGAGGTCGTGGTCAGGATCTGCCACGACCCTCACCAAATCCACTAGAAAGGCACACCGAGTATAGGGTCAGGGAGCCCAGAGGAGGCTTGACCACCAAGAGACCCGAGGGAGCCGGCCAAAAGTGGATCCCTGGTGGGAACGGCCAGAGGAAGGGAGAGTCAGAAAGGAGCTCAGGACCACGCTTCAGAACTACCTGGGGGTTAGCCGAGTCCAGGACCTGGTGGACGCAGCACGGCTCGGGTGGTCACTCAAGGCCAGAGTGACCAAAAGAACACCAGTAAGTAAAAGCCCTGAACTGCATCTCCTGACTCTGAGTCTCCTTGCTGCACCTTCACAACCACCATCCTCCACGTCTGACCCCCTGAGGCTATACCCCTCCCGTTGGGGGTTATACTACCACAGCTGCACACACACCACCAGCCTCAGTGGACCATCCTGCAGCGGCGGCCTTTTGACCGCAAATCAACGGGTGGCGTAGTCGACACTAAGAACATCTGCAAGGACTGCCGCACACTGAGTTTGACACCCTGGGCACGGACCGGGTCACAGCCACTCGGAGACTACAACCCCCATCTGATCCGGCTCCGGGTATCCCTAACAACATGGCCCAGGGGGCGCGTCAACTTTGGCGTAGTCGGCAGGATCACGTGCCCGCAACAACCGGGTACTGCGTGCCTGAAGAAAAATTCGCATTTACCTCAAAACGAAGTCTCCCGCCAATTCCAGAGGGTCCCCGCCATCGGACGCCATCTCGGATCAGTTCCCGCCATTTGCCCGTCATCTGCAGTCTTTTCCCGCCATCTGCAGTGTTTCCCGCCACTGGGAAGCGGTTCCCGCCATCTGAGAAGATTTCCCGCCTTGGCAGAGCGGACGCCATTATGGGCGTGCCAGAGGATGGCAAGAGGCCACCTCCCATCGTGGGCCAGGATCGGAAATGGCGCCAAAAGTGGAAACCGCCCCCACCAGCAGAGACTGTGATGATTGATATGTCCATCAGCGTGAGGGAACTGCCCCTGGAACTGGCAATCACAAAGTTGCCCCAGGACGACCCCCAATGTGGGCGGATACAGAACAAAAGGAAGAAGATGGGAGCAGCCTGGAGGAGTCCAGAGAGAACACACCCGGAGATGGAGGGAGAGTCAGGCAGCACCGACCCTGTGGTCAGGAGCCTGTTGCAGGCCGCCACTCCAGAAGGCCTGCTGGAGATCCTGGCGCAGCTCCCCGGAGATCGGGAGCGTGCACAGACCGCGCTGGAGGGCCTCGCACGAAGGATGGCCCGGGTGCAGCAGGAAACACTGGCGGAGTGGACCCGAGAGATGGCCCTGCAGGCTGGAGCCTGCCAGCGAAGCATGCCACCCGCAGCGAGGAGCAAGTCCACCTCTGAGGACGGCGAAGGAGGGACGACGGCCGGAGACAACGCCGCGGAGGGAGCCAAAGAGATGAAGGCAGGTAATGGGGACAACAATATCCCGTGCCCAGAAGCCGTAAACCTGCCCCAGCTCCCCGTCGCAGAGCCCGAAGCCCCACTCACCGTTCCCGTAGCCGCTGCGTCATCGCTCCAAGCTAGGCCTCAAGCGGCCGGAGCCGCGGCCACGCCCCCTGTGACGTCACACGCCTCGATCCAGAGCACGGCCAAGCAGGAGACGCCACCGGCCTGGTCGCAAGGCCGAGTGCCCCCGGGCGCCGCAGTGCCAACAGCGCCCTCTACCTCCACTGAGCCACCGGCCTGGTCACTGGGCCAGGTAACCCCGGGCGCCGCCGTCTTCACGGTGCCCTTTACGTTCAGGGTGCCCCAAGCCTGGTCGCAAGGCCTGGTAAACCTGGGCGCCGCTACCACCACCGCGCCCTCAACTTCCACTGTGCCGCACCTGGGTGAGGACTTGTTTGCCCAGCACACTTGCCCGGATGGGCAGCCCTTTGTGTGGCCGCCGGAGTTCCACCATCCCCGACTCCGGAAAGAAAGACCTCTGGAGGAGCCCCTAATCCCGGTTCCGGCGCCCGTCAAGATGACCCCGCTCTCGTTAGAGGAGGCGCAGTTTGAGTGGGACCCCGCAGGAGGGCATCGTCACCATTAAGAGGTGAACTGAAACTGTAAATAGTTACCCGTATGGGTATATGCCATGCTGCTAGTTAAAATATAGTCCCCGTTGGGACCAGTGAACTGTTACAGTGTGTCCCATCTCCCCAAAGGCTGAGGACTGTGAACAGCCATCCCTTTTTCCCACTGGCCGAGGACTGAGAGCGGCCATACCTCCCCTTGTATATAGTTGCGCTTTCTAAAGCGCCCCCTACCGGTTTTATAGGAAACTGTTTTTTCTTGAAGAGACTGTTGCACTTTACCCGGTCACAAGTTGCACCGTGGCCGGAGGAACAAGAATGTTTATATGAAAAAGTTTTATGCTGATGATATATATATTGTTTTATATGTTTATGATGTTTTTGAAAAAAATTTGTATGTTTGTGATGTTTTTATTCTTTTACAGCCCGAGGACGTGCTGTGATTTACCAGGGGGGAATGTAGCACCCTGAGGACTCGGCTGCTACAGGGGTATTACACCTCAAGCCAGAGGTGTGGTATTCCACTCCCGGGTAAGGATGGAGTGTGGAACTGAGCTCAGTAGGCTGCATGCACTACATACATCCCATTTCCGGGGGACAGAACAACGGTACTCCCACCAGTATATGTGCAGGTACGACAGCGTCTGTCCCTGGCTGGAGTGGGAGGGGGGTGGAACATCCCAGTAGTGTAGGGGCAGATAGGGGGAGTAGTCTGGGTAAAGATAGGAGCTCATTGGGTGCTGGTCACCTGAGCTCACACATAGAGGGAGTATATAAGGTGGGCACCATCTTAGAACAGGGTCAGAGTTTAGCCTGAGGAGCAGAGCAGAGGAGCTCAGCCAGGAGGGCTGACAGGGAGCTGTGGCTCCGGCTGGGCCCAGCTCCAGAGCAGAGCCTGCAGAGAGAGAGAGAGGAGTCAGAAGGACCCAGAGAGGAAACAAGAAGGAACCCCAAGATCCCAGAATAAGGACAGAAGGGTGAAGGGTTGGCGGACACGGGTACCGGATCCCAAGCTGGCGGAGGCCCAAAACAAACCTCAGCCAGGAACCGGAGGTCGTGGTCAGGATCTGCCACGACCCTCACCAAATCCACTAGAAAGGCACACCGAGTATAGGGTCAGGGAGCCCAGAGGAGGCTTGACCACCAAGAGACCCGAGGGAGCCGGCCAAAAGTGGATCCCTGGTGGGAACGGCCAGAGGAAGGGAGAGTCAGAAAGGAGCTCAGGACCACGCTTCAGAACTGCCTGGGGGTTAGCCGAGTCCAGGACCTGGTGGACGCAGCACGGCTCGGGTGGTCACTCAAGGCCAGAGTGACCAAAAGAACACCAGTAAGTAAAAGCCCTGAACTGCATCTCCTGACTCTGAGTCTCCTTGCTGCACCTTCACAACCACCATCCTCCACGTCTGACCCCCTGAGGCTATACCCCTCCCGTTGGGGGTTATACTACCACAGCTGCACACACACCACCAGCCTCAGCGGACCATCCTGCAGCGGCGGCCTTTTGACCGCAAATCAACGGGTGGCGTAGTCGACACTAAGAACATCTGCAAGGACTGCCGCACACTGAGTTTGACACCCTGGGCACGGACCGGGTCACAGCCACTCGGAGACTACAACCCCCATCTGATCCGGCTCCGGGTATCCCTAACAACATGGCCCAGGGGGCGCGTCAGATACACAGTAAGGGGGAAGACCGGGGTGTAAGTACTTTCAGAACAAGGGATCCGGAACTGCCGGGGACGTGACTCTTGTTGCAGGGGGAAGACAGACTGCGAGATAGGAGTCATGTGACCGGGAAGCTGGGAGTGTGTCCTGGGAGAGAGCTGAGGAGTGAGGTGACCCTGCAGCTGGGGTCGTGTCTAGGAAGAGGGTGGAAAAGGAGTTTTTGCATGGGAAAGCAGGCAGTTGACAGTTGGAGTCAAGCCCGACTAGAGGGAGAAGAGACACAGGGTGCCTGGAGCCGAGCAAGTGAGGTGCACTGTTATGGATTAGGGGCTCAGAAGGTCAAACCAGAGACCGTCCGCTGCCGCCAGAAGATGGAGCATTGTTTAGGCGGGGAAGCCAGAAGAAAGCAACACCGGCATCAGCCGGCAACTGCCTTGTGAGGAGTGAGAGTCAGCTAAGTGTAAAACTGCCGATTACAACCGTTTCGACTCCGCTACATCTAGCCAAACTGTGGATTGTCGGTTATAACATTTTACCTGCTACTTCCCTTGTTGTCCCGATAATTTCCCTGTTACTCCCTGTGTGGAGATTGACCCTGTTACAGTAGATTCCCCTTGTTTATTAACCCTGTTTCTGTGTCACTGCATCTAAAGTACCTGTGTTTCAACACCATGCATTGGACGCCCATAATCCTAGTTTTAAATGGGTTGTCCACCCCCGGTGAAATCTTCGGCACAAATCATTCAGATGCAGCTCTTCTTGCCAGTTCCTGAGGTTGTCATGTGACAGCAAGTATCAGGTTTGCATACTAGCGGTCAAATGTCGTCTACTGGCACAGCTGCGTTTCACAATATTCTACTCACTGTTAGGATTCAACAAGTTAAAGTGTTTTCCGAAGATTTCACCAGGAGTGGACAACCCCTTTAAGCTCACCGAAGGACTGAACATTACTTTCTTTCCACTGAGAAGCAATGTGATATTTTGCTGCTATTAATAAGAGGGGTGTTTACTCATAATACGGGGGTGGGGGCATTAAACTAGTAGATGACCACTTCTAAAGAGAGCATAAAAGGATATTACACCAGGACAATAATAATCTTACAGCACTAGAGCACCTTCAACATTAGTTTGAAGTGGAAGAAAAGAGTATATGAAAAAGGTCTGTTATATGGTACCAGTACATCGGTACTTTGTGCCGTATTTCTATGTAAAGTATGTAAAGTTAGGATTTGGCTGATTGGGATCAAATAATTTGGCAAAATGGGAAAGGAAGTTCTCTGCCTATATGACTCCCACTTTGTCATAAAGGCATGTTTTACAAAATTATCAGGTAAGAAAAAGGAGAGGAATTGATGGTATACACTTCTGCAATAAGGCCACAGCCCCACTATCAGTATTTGGTCAGTATTTTATCTCAGGAGTGGTAGCCAAAACCAGATGAGGAACAATCAGAGAAAAGGTATAATAGAAACAAGTCACCAATTCTGCATTTATCACCCACTCCTGGTTTTGGCTTCCACCCCTAGAAAAAAATACTGACCAAATACTGATAGTGGGGCCATGGCCTAAGACCTTTTGTTGTAGGGCTTTATTTATATAATCATTTGCAGAGCATGAGAATGAGAATTTAGTGCCACGGGACTTGGCTACATGTCTGGCCAAGAGGCTTAAACCTCTCCGGAAGTATATTGAAAAGATAAAATGTCCCTAGTGAATGGCACCACTATACATACAGTGGCTTACAAAAGTATTCAACCCCCTTGGCATTTTTCGTGTTTTGCTACCTCACATTCTGGAATTTCACAGATTTTATTTTTGAGGGTTAACATCAGTTCATGTAAAGAACATGCCTACAATTGTGAACATTTGGTTTTCTTTTTATTGTGAAGCAAACAACAAATAGGATAAAATTACTGAAAACTGTAGTGTGCATAAAAATTTACACCCTAAAGTAAATATTTTATAAAGCCTCCTTTTGTGGCAATTACAGCTGCAAGTCGCTTTGGATAAGTCTCTGTTAGCTTTCCACATCTTGCCACTGGGATTTTTTTCCATTCCTCAAGGCAAAACTGCTTCAGTTCCTTCAAGTCAGATGGTTTCCTCTGGTGAACAGCAATCTTCAAGTCTAACCACAGATTCTCAATTGGATTAAGGTCAGGGCTTTGACTAGGTCACTCTAAAACATTTACACATTTTCCCTTAAACTACTCTAGTGTTGCTTTAGCAGTATGCTTTGAGTCATTGTCTTCTTGGAAGGTGAACCTTCATAACAGTCTCAAATCACTGACAGACTGAAACAAGTTTTGCATAAGAATATCCCTGTATTTCGCACCATCCATATTCCCCTCAACTCAAACCATTTTCCTTACCCTGCTGCTGAAAGACATCCCCACAGCATGCTGCTGCCACCATGTTTCATTGTAGGGATGGTGCTCTTGGGGTGATGAGCTGTGTTGGTTTGGCGCCAGACATAGCGTTTACCTTGGTGTCCAAAAAGTTCAATTTTGGTTTCATCTGACCACAGCACCTTCCACCATACATTTGGGGAGTCTCCCACATATCTTTTGGCAAACTCAAAACAAACCTTACAATTTTTGTGTGTAAGTAAAGGCTTTTTCTGCCCACTCTTCCATAAAAGCCACCTCTATAGAGTGTACGTCTTATTGTGGTCGTATGGACAGATACTCCAGTCTCTGCTTGGGAACTCTGCAGCTGTTTCAGGGTTACCTTTGGCCTCTGTGCTGCCTCTATGACTAATGCCCGCCTTGCCCGTGCTGAGAGTTTTTTTGGGCAGCTCTCTCTTGGCAGGTTTGTTGTGGTTCCATGTTCTACAATGGATTGGATGGTGCTCCAGGGGATCATCAGAGATTGGGATATTTTTTTAGAACCCAACCCTGATTTGTACTTCACAACAACTTTGTCCCTGACTTGTTTGGAGATCTCCTTGTTTTTTATGGTGTTGTTTGGTTAGTTGTGTCTCTTGCTTAATGGTGTTGCAGCCTCTGTAGCCTTTCAGAAAAGGTAAAGTGTATATACTGATAGACCATGTGACACTTAGATTGCACACAGGTGGATTTCCTTTCACTAAGCATATGACTTATGTACTGTAGGTAATTGCTTGCACCAGAATTTTTTAGGGGCTTCATAGCAAAAGTGGTGAATACATATGCACATGCCTATTTTTACTTTTTTGATCCCATAAATTTAATTTATGCCTATATTTTTCTGACTTCACCAACTTACACTATTTAGTGCTGGTGCATCACACACAAATCGGATTACATTAAATATTTAAACACAGGTTGTAATGTAAAAAAAAAAAAAAGTAAAAAGCCAAGGGGGTTGAATACTTTCGCAAGCCACTGTAACTGCAAAAATTGCCTCTTCAGAGAGGAAGAGGACTTTAACTCTAGTGCCACATATTGGAAGTAGCAATCCTAAAAGTCAATATTGACCCTTTATCGAGCTTTGCCACTTATATAGAATAAAAGCCAGACCAAAATCTTTATGTGCAGACATATGTTTCGGGTCCTAAACTGGCATGTCACTCTCCACAAGGAAAGACGTTACCCCTTAGACTGCAATTGTAGGCCTTTCATCCAGCCAAATCAGATATCTTAGTTTGTTAGTTAGTGTTACGGATCCAGGTGGTGGAACCTCTGTGCTTTGATGATAGGAGAGACCAGAGGGGCGTAACTAAGTGCCTACTCGGACCGACCCAGGTCACATGGCGGCTTAGTCGACTCCGTGATCCAAGGAGGGACCGGACAGGTGAACCAGGTGCCACTCTGGGACCGACCTTGTGTGAGAGCAGGTGACTCCCATGGGTCAGATGACAGGAGCTGACCGGTACAGTGGATGAGCACGGCAGGTAGGCTGGCTGGTGATCCGGGTAGACAAGCAGGCTGGTACGGCGGATAGCCAGACAGGTACTCCGGGTAAACGAACAGGCGGGTATGGTATGTAACTTGGCAGGTGCTCCAGGTAGGCAGGCAGGCGGGCACGGCAGC
This sequence comes from Phyllobates terribilis, assembly GCF_046119375.1. Lineage (NCBI taxonomy): Eukaryota > Metazoa > Chordata > Amphibia > Anura > Dendrobatidae > Phyllobates > Phyllobates terribilis. Next base: position 729,677,311 of record NW_027362763.1, on the reverse strand, counting down.
TAATCTGGCAGGTGCTCCGGGTAGGCAGGCTGGCGGGCACAGCAGGTAGACAGACTGGCGGGCAGGACTGTTAGACAGACTGGCGGGCAGGACTGTTAAACAGACAGGCGGGCAGGACTGTTAGACAGACTGACAGGCAGGGAACCTGAGGGCTGAGGAGAGTATTAGCACACAATCAACAACCTTGCACAGGGACCTCCATTTTGGAGGAGGTGCTTAATATAGGGGTAGTCCTCCGGCCATTGGCAGGGAATCTTTAGGACGGAGCGCGCGGCCCCTTTAAGAGGGAGGGGGCGCGCGTGCCCTAAGCACAGTGCCTGAGAAGCTGCGCGCCTCAGCAGCAGGAGAACAGGAGGACGCCAGACCGGGACCGCGGCGGTGAGGGGAACGGCGTCTCTGCCAGGCAGGAGGCAGAGACGCTGATGCTACAGTTAGTAGTTAGAAGATGCAAATCCCCAAAACACTGTCTGTAATTAGAGATTTTGATCCTTTTATCCTAAGTCATGTGGCAAGGCTCGTTAACCCCTTAAGCCCCGGAGCATTTTCCGTTTTTGCATTTTTGTTTTTGCTCCCCTTGTTCCTAGAGCCATAGCGTTTTTATTTTTTGGTCAATATGGCCATGTGAGGGCTTATTTTTTGCGGGACGAGTTGTACTTTTCAACGCCATTACTAGTTTTACCATATCCTGTACGGGAAAACGGGAAAAAAATTCCAAGTGCGGTAAAATTGCAAAAAAAGTGCAATACCACAGTTGTTTTTTATTTATTTTTTTTACCACGTTCACTGAATGCTAAAACTGACCTGCCCTTCTTATTCTACAGGTCATTACGAGTTCATAGACACCAAATATGTATAGGTTCTTTTATATTTAAGTGGTGAAAAAAAATTCCAAAATTTGGTAAAAAAAAAAATAAAAAAATAGCGCCATTTTCTAAGACCCGTAGCGTCTCCATTTTTCGTGATCTGGGGCTGGTTGATGGCTTATTTTTTGCGCACCGGGCAAACGTTTTTATTGATAACATTTGGGGTAGATCCGATGTTTTGATCGCCCGTTATTGCATTTTATTGCAATTTTGCAGCGACCAAAAAACGTTTTTCTGGCGTTTAGAATTTTTTTCTCGTTACGCCGTTTACCGACCGGATTAATTCTTTTTTTATATTGATAGATCGGGCGATTCTGAACGCGGCGATACCAAATATGTGTATGTGGGTTTTTTTTATATATATTTTATTTTGAATGGGGCGAAAAGGGGGTGATTTAAACTTTTATATTTTTTTATTTTTTTTTATATTTTTAAAAACTTTTTTTTTTTACTTTTTGCATGCTTCTATAGTCTCCATAGGAGACTAGAAGCAGCAACTGTCCGATCGCCTCTGCTACATACAGGGGACGAGCAGGTCCCCTGCATGCAGCAGAAATGGTCCTGTGCTATGAGCGCCGACCACTAGGTGGCGCTCATAGCGACAAGATCATGACAACCACAGGCGTCTGCTGCAGACCCTGGGTTGTCATGCACGCCCATCGGCGACCCGCGATCACGTGACGGGGTCGCCGGTGGGCGGGGCTTATGACGCGCTACCCGGAAGCGCGCGTTAAATGCTGCTGTCGGAGATTGACAGCGGCATTTAACATGTTAACAGCCGCGGGTGGATCGCGATTCCACCCGCGGCTGTTGCGGGCACATGTCAGCTGTAAGAATCAGCTGACATGTGCTCCGTTCAGTGAGGGCTGAGCGCAGCAGCCCTCACTGAACGGGCAGTACGCAAATATGCGTACTAATACATCCCCGGTAAGTAAGGGGTTAAAGAGTCAATATTGAGTTTTAGGATTGCTACTTCCAATAGGTGGTGTTAGAGTTCAAGTCATCTACCTCTCTGAAGAGGCTATTTGCATATTTAATTTCCCAGAGGAGCATTGCATGGCCTATAAGTCTCCTTACACTGGAGTGTGGGTATTACCAATTTTAATTTCCATTTGCAAACCCGAAGCAATTCTACATAAAGGGCCATTCGATCACATAGGCTTAAAGAGTTATATCAAGATTTACATGATGAGATCTAGCCCTTTTCATTGTTTTCTCATTATATCTGGGAGATTTCTAGTCACACTAATCATGAAAAATTGTATTTGCAGCTTGCCTCTATTGCCCGGCTTATACTGCATGCTGAGTTCCATTATCTCATGGCTGGTGCATAGGTCTGAAAATAATTCCTAGAGCTGAGATCTCTGCTTGTCAAGAGGCAGGAATAATACAGCTGCAACACAAAGCATTGTGGCGGTGCAAATACTACAGAACTTAGCGGTTATAATCTTTACTTTCAGCTGCAGTCTACCCTTTCATGCTACGAGGTTATGGAAAAATGACACATTTTATGTACATTGTATATTTTTTTAAAGAATAGATCACACAAATTTGTATGCTTTTTTGCTTTTGTGGTTTTTTTTCACTTACTATGCACTAAAAAATATAAAGAAGTGAATTTTAAAAAGTTATTTGAACTAAAACATATTTTGTAGAAGAATTCCACAGCATTCCAAGGTTTAAAAGTTTACAAATTTGCTAATGTGTACAAGAGTCTTAAAGACAAGTTTTGTAGTCGTAAAGGGGTTTATCCCACAATATTGGACAAAAAATCTTTGGATTACTGCACATCATTCCGTTCACCATATCAGTGCAAAAAAATGCCACTCCAATGTAATTTTCACACCTTTCAGCCTCTTTACTCCTTCCTCTGCAATTTTGGTCTCTTCTTTTCCGTGGAAAGGCAGCAGGTCTCCCATGTATGACTGTCAGTTTCCGCTAACTCCTCATCTCATGTCTTCCTCCCCAGAAGTGAACAGAAAAGAGTCCTTCACACTCAACCCCACTAATAATGTCCTATCTATCTATCATCTATCTCATCTCATCCTTGCTAATCATCATCAGACCACTCCGGACCATGAGCATGGAAGCTACTGAGCATGTGCAAAGAATCCAGCCACAGAAGAAACAACATGGTAAACTTTTATAGATGAAAATGTAACGTATTTACAAAACTGAACACCATTTGTAATTAATGTATATTACAAATACACTATATACAATTTACAATTTTACAATTTAGCACAATATTTTTCATGAGACAACTTCTTTTAGGGAATTATGCCTCCTATAAATGCCATAAATGTATGATCGGTTTGAGTCCGACAGAGTGGTGGTCCCCTATCCCCTGTGTGAAAGGAACATGTAAATGCACACTGTTGATTCCACAAACCCATAAAAGTAAATGGAGAAGTAGTCATGAGTAGTGTTGAGCATTCCGATACTGAAATATCGGGTATCGGCCGATATTCGCGGTATCGGAATTCCGATACTTAATTCCGATACTTTTACAATATCGTATACCGGAATCGAAAGTTCCCATAATGCAATGAGCCAGTTTCATTTTATTCAGCCAATGAGGATCCTAAGAAGTGTGGGCACATCCTGTTAGGCATGTAGGCATCTTAACTAATGGCATGGCTGTGATTGGCTGCTGAAATGATGTCATGATGCACTATAAAAGCCGCCGCCGCCATTTTGAGCTCACTCTGCTGTGAATTCAGTTAGGGATAGGACTCTGTTGTTCTGAGGGACAGTTTTAGCTACCTATTTGGTCTATTCTGCTTTACCCAAGCTACTTTATAAATCGCTGTGCCTTGCAGTGCTAGTGCACAGTTCTCTGTGCTGTTCACCGCTGTCAGCAAGGTCTCTGTGTGTGAGTGCAGCTCACCCTGTAGTGTGTGATTCAGCCACGTCTGGTTGTAGTGCACTCAGTGTGTGTCACTGCCTCATACATTGTCCTTTTTTGCCAATTCATAATTTTTCCTGATATCTCCTATTAGTGTGGTGGTTCCATCTGTATTCAGCTAAATTGGTTCCAAACACACTATATAGGAGTATATAGAGAATTTTTTTTTGTTTTGCAGCGCTAGTGCACAGTGCTCTGCATCTGTACTGTTCACCACTGTCTGCAAGGTCTGTGTGTGTGAGTGCAGCTCACCCTGTAGTGTGTGCTTCAACCACGTCTGGTTGTAGTGCGCTCAGCGTGCGTCACTGCCTCATACATTGTCCTTTTTTGCTAATTCATAATTTTTCCTGATATCTCCTATTAGTGTGGTGGTTCCATCCGTATTCAGCTAAATTGGTTCCAAACAAACTATATAGGAGTATATAGAGAATTTTTTTTTGTCTTGCAGCGCTAGTGCACAGTGCTCTGCATCTGCACTGTTCACGCCAGTCTGCAAGGTCTCTGTGTGTGAGTGCAGCTCACGCTGTAGTGTGTGCTTCAGCCACGTCTGGTTGTAGTGCACTCAGTGTGTGTCACTGCCTCATACATTGTCCTTTTTTTCAAATTGAACATTTTTCCTGATTTCTCCTATTAGTGTGGTGGTTCCATCCGTATTCAGCTACATTGGTTCCAAACACACTATATAGGAGTAGATAGAGGAGCCTTTCTGCAGCATTGGGCCCTGCAGCCCCAGCCAGATTAGTATTAGCCTATTTTTTGTAGCCTCATCTATTGCATTGTAGGTTACCTTCCTACATTGTAATAGCTACAAAAAGTTTGTGATACTATCGGTATTACATCTTTGGGCACATCCAGTGTCTTTTTGTGACAAAAAAAACCTAAATAAAGTTCACCAAACACTCCACTTTACAGTTGTGTAGGCCACATTAGCTCATATTAAAGTCTAGTCCACACTTTATAAAATTAGTGTTTCTTATACCTGTTAGCAGCTGTTCAGGAATAAGCACACTAAGCCCTTAGTACTTTTCTGAATATCTTTATCAGTCTACCAAGATGAAGAAGGCAGGGAGTAAGGCATGTGGTCGTGGTCGTGGTCGTGGGCGTGGAGTTTCTGCAGGGAGAGGACGTGAGGATTCTGTGCCTGCAGGGAGAGGACGTGGGGATTCTGTGCCTACTGTGGGCACCAGTGACTCAGCATCCCCCAGTTTTACCAGGGAACAGTCCTTTATGCGCAGCTTTGTAGGAGCTAGCCGTACCCCACTGCTGCGGGAGGACCAAATTGAAGCCGTTGTCGGATGGATGGCAGCTAACGCATCGACTTCAATTAGTTCCAGATCCTCTCAGGTCCTGAGCACTGAAGAGCACCCATCTGTCTCTTCACCACCTGCCAAATTGCCCAGGCAGTCAGAGAGCCCTGGACAGGAGCCATCTCTACTTCTGTTCTCTGAATCTCTTGGCTTGGAAAGAGGGGGCCAGCCAAGCAGAATTCGATAATTTGAAGAAGAGGTAGTATGCAGTGATGCGCAACCATTTTGTCTCTCTGAATCTGAAGAGGCGGGTGGGCCAGTGCCTATGGTCAGCAGCACACCTCAGTACGCATCTGATGATGAGACTCAGGTGCCACTTTCTGCTGCGTACTGTGCTGTCGAGACTACCCAGGAGAAGCAGTTGTTTGAAGAGGGTGGTGTAGATGATGAGGTCCTTGACCCATCATGACGTGAGGGACAGGAAGGTGGTGGGAGCAGCTCTGAGGAAGAGATTCCCCGAACGGCCCAAAAAGGAGGGAGAGGGAGGGGGCAGACTTGGTTGCCTGTAGCCTCCACTTCGGCACCCATTAGGAGCATGGCTCTTCCAAAATCCAAAGCGGGCGCTCCCAAGATTTGTAGTGCCTGGTCCTTTTTTGACACAGTTGCAGATGACATTTGCTTTGTCAAATGCAAGCTGTGTAATCAGAAGGTGAAAAGAGGGAAAAGTGTCAGCAACCTCAATACCACAAATATGTGGAAACATGTGCGGACCAAGCACGTGGTGGAGTTACAAAGACACACTGAAGACCTAGGCCAACCTACAGCGCCACCTACCACCTCTTCAGCTCGTGTTGTAGCCTCTTCCTCCAGTTCACACACAGCTGGTTCGGCTTCCTCACAGGATCGCCATGGAAGAATCTCTGGCACTGTTGTACAGAGACACAGTGTAATTCCACCCACAGCACCACTTTCCCTGTCATCCTCACACTCCCAGGCCAGTCTACAGCCATCGTTAGCACAGGCATGGGAGAAAAGGCGCCCATACTCTGCAAACCACCCCCGAGCACAGGCTCTGAAAGCTGGCATTGCTAAACTACTGGCCCTTGAAATGCTATCATTCAGGCTGGTGGAGACTGACACCTTCCGTAACTTTATGGCATAGGCAGTCCCACAATACAACGTGCCCAGCCGCTTTTATTTCAGCAGGCAAGCCGTCCCAGCCCTGCAACAGCATGTGGAGGGAGAAATTAAACATGCGCTACAAAACGCCATCAGTAGCAAGGTCCACCTGACCACCGATGCGTGGACCAGTAAGCATGGACAGGAACGATACTTTTCCCTCACAGCCCATTGGGCAAATGTTGTGGAGCCGGGTACAGATCTTGACAGTGGCGCTGTACGTGTTCTGCCAACTTCAAGGATTGCAGGAATCCAGTCTGTACACATTGACTCCTCCTCATACTCCAGTTCCTCTGAATCAGCGCTGCAGGAGCCGTCATGGTCTACCTCAACATCGACCCGTGAACGGTTACCTGTTATGATGACCGATATGAGCACAGCCGTGGCCAAACGTCAACAGGCCGTATTAAAATTAATTTCTTTGGGGAATCGAAGCCACACAGCGCAGGAGCTCTGGAATGCCATCAAGCAGCACAGCGACGTGTGGTTTGTGCCTGCGAATCTCCAGCCAGGCATGGTAGTGTGTGACAATGGCCGAAATCTGGTGGCAGCTCTGGGCCTAGGCAACCTCACTCACATCGCATTTCTGGCACATGTGCTCAACTTGGTCGTGCAGAGTTTTTTGAGGGACTATCCGGATCTTGATGCACTGCTTCAGAAGGTCCGCATAGAGTGCGCTCACTTGCGGCGTTCCAGCAACGCAAGATCGCGCATTGCAGCTCTGCAGCGCCGATTACGTCTTCCGGAACATCGCATCATATGTGACCTACCCACCAGGTGGAATTCAACGTTACATATGTTGGAGAGGTTGTGTGAGCAGCAGGCAGCAGTAATGGAGTACCAGCTGCAGCAGGCGCAAACAAGTCGCAGTGCGCGCCGTTCACACTTCACCACCACTGAGTGGGCCTCTATGAAGGACATTTGCCACGTTTTGCGTGCCTTCGATTATTCCACGCGGATGGCGAGTGCAGATGATGCACTAGTCAGCATGACTATCCCCCTTATCTGCCTGCTTGAAAAAACACTGCAAGCACTAAGGGAGGAGGTTTTGGAAGAGGTGGAGGATGAGGAGTCACAAATGCCATCTGCTTCTCTACAGTCTGCGTAACGTGGTTCCTCACAAAGGCCTAGGCAGGGGACACTTTGTGAGGAGGATGAGGAGGAGTCAATGGAAGAGGAAGACATCTGTCCAGAGGAGGGAGGTACACAATGCTCTAGTAGTCAGTATCTAGAGCGAGGGTGGGGTGATGCAGGGCAGGCAGAGATCACGCCTCAAGCAGGGGACAGGGTTTCTTGGCCAGTTGGCAGTCTGCAGCACATGGTTGATTTCATGCTGCAGAGCCTGAGAAACGACCGCCGCATCGCCCACATTCTCAACACGGCTGATTATTGGGTGTCCACCCTCCTAGATCCTCACTACCGGGACAACTTACAAAGCCTCATAACACCGTTGAACCGGGAACGTAAAATGCAGGAGTACCAAGACGCACTGGTGCATTCCATCATGTTCTCCATTCCACCCGAGAGCAGTGCTGCTAGTGCTTTACAAAGCAGCTCAGTGCGTCGAGGCAGTGGAGGAAGCTCTGCACAAAGAGGGAGCAGAAGCAGTGCCTCAGCACAAGGCAAGACCAGTATGGCGCAAATGTGGCAAAGTTTTGTGTCCCCGCCGCCACAAATGTCTACACCATAGACGGCTCCAGTCAGCAGGAGGCAACGTTTCCGTCAGATGGTGACAGACTACATGTCTTGCCCTCTCAGTGTACTCCCAGACGGCTCTTCTCCCTTCAAGTTTTGGGTCTGTAAGCTGGATACATGGCCAGAGCTTAGTCAGTATGCATTGGAGGTGCTAGCTTGCCCTGCTGCTAGTGTATTATCGGAACGCGTCTTTAGTGCCGCAGGTGGTGTACTAACAGACCGTCGCATGCGACTATCCTCCGATAACGTTGACCGGCTTACTTTTCTCAAAATAAACAAGGACTGGATCTCTCATGAATTTGCCAGTCCTCTTTCAGAATAAATAATTGGTTGGCAACAGTATCCAGGTCTCCTGTTGTGTTCATGTTTCTACCACCTGAACTGTAATCCCTGAGCTCCAACACCGCCAGTTGGCGCTCAGAAGTGCCGTCTGCACAGTCAACACTTGCTGCCATGTTATTGGGGTTCAGTAACGTCAGCTGTTCCCCTGCTGTGCGGACGGCAATTTCTCCTGCTCTGTCCACATTCACACTACTACAGATTTTAAAGTTGCTCCAATTACACCTCTGGCTCCTCTGTTTTCAGTATTATCCCTGAGCTCCAACACCGCCAGTTGGCGCTCAGAAGTGCTGTCTGCACAATCAACACTGGCTGCCGTGTTATTGGGGTTCAGTAACGTCAGCTGTTCCCCTGCTGTGCGGACGGCAATTTCTCCTGCTTTGTCCACATTCACACTACTACAGATTTTAAAGTTGCTCCAATTACACCTCTGGCTCCTCTGTTTTCAGTATTATCCCTGAGCTCCAACACCGCCAGTTGGCGCTCAGAAGTGCTGTCTGCACAGTCAACACTTGCTGCCGTGTTATTGGGGTTCATTAACGTCAGCTGATCCCCAGCTGTGTGTCCGGCAAATTCTCCTGCTTTGTCCACATCCAATGTACTACTGATTTAAAACTTGCTCCAATTACACCTCTGGCTCCTCTGTTTTTAGTATTTACCCTGGGCTCCAATACCACTAGTTGCTGTTCAGAAGTGCCGTCTGCACAGTCAACGCTTGCTCCAGTGTTATTGGGGTTCAGTAACGTCAGCTGTTCCCCTGCTGTGTGTCCGGCAAATACTCCTGCTCTGTCCACATTCACACTACTGCAGATTTTAAAGTTGCTCCAATTACGCCTCTGGCTCCACTCTGTTTTTAGTATTTACCCTGGGTTCCAGCACCGCCAGCTGTTTCCCAGCAGTGTCTTTGGCACGGGTACTCCCTCCTGCCCAGCCTGGTTCCAGCACGTCAGCTGTTTCTGGGTAGTGTCAACGTCACTTTGCCTCCAATGCGTTGTCCTGTCGTGTTGCGGTCGGGTTAGTCGACTCTATGGTGCCTGCAGTTTAGGTGACTCCTATGTGGGCTGCGGGATCTGGCAATGAAGGCTGGTTCCATAGTGCCAATAGGACAAGCACCCCCTGTAGGACTGTGGGTTTTGGTAACTGCGGCCGGCTCGCGGCCTTGCAACTTTTTTCTACATGGGTACCTTCTGCTACCCATCCGGGTTTCAGTACCGTCAGCTGGTTCTCGGCAGTGCCTTTGGCTTAGGTGCCTCCTTCTCGGTATCCAAGTTCCACCAACGTCTGCTGGTCCTTGGTAGTGCTTTCTGGCACAAGTACCTCCTGCTTAGTAACCGAGTTCCAGTACCGTCAGCTGGTCCTCGGTAGTTCCATTGGCTCTTGTACCTTCTACTACCCATCCGGGTTCCAGTACCGTCAGCTGGTTCTCGGCAGTGCCTTTGGCTTAGGTGCCTCCTTCTCGGTATCCAAGTTCCACCAACGTCTGCTGGTCCTTGGTAGTGCTTTCTGGCACAGGTACCTCCTGCTTAGTAACCGAGTTCCAGTACCGTCAGCTGGTCTTCGGTAGTTCCATTAGCTCTTGTACCTTCTGCTACCCATCCGGGTTCCAGTACCGTCAGCTAGTTCTCGGCAGTGTCTTTGGCACAGGTACTCCCTCCTGCCCAGCCTGGTTCCAGCACGCCAGCTGTTTCCGGGTAGTGTAAACGTCACTTTGCCTCCAATGCGTTGTCCTGTCGTGTTGCGGTCGGGTTAGCCGACTCTATGGTGCCTGCAGTTTAGGTGACTCCTATGTGGGCTGCGGGATCTGGCAATTAAGGCTGGTTCCATAGTGCCAATAGGACAAGCACCCCCTGTAGGACTGTGGGTTTTGGTAACTGCGGCCGGCTCGCAGCCTTGCAACTTTTTTTTACATGGGTACCTTCCGCTACCCATCCGGGTTCCAGTACCGTCAGCTGGTTCTCAGCAGTGCCTTTGGCTTAGGTGCCTCCTTCGCGATATCCAAGTTCCACCAACGTCTGCTGGTTCTTGGTAGCACTTTCTGGCACAGTTACCTCCTGCTTAGTAACCGAGTTCCAGTACCGTCAGCTGGTCCTCGGTAGTTCCATTGGCTCTTGTACCTTCTGCTACCCATCCAGGTTCCAGTACCATCAGCTGGTTCTCGGCAGTTCCTCAGCCTTCTTGTACCTTCTGCTACATTTCCAAGTTCAAGCTTTTTGAAATGGTTCTTGGTAATCACTCTGGATCTCCCTGACGAGGACCCTGAAGACCAACCTGAAGAAGACGAGGACCCCGAAGACGACGACCCTGAAGACGAGTAACCTGAAGACCACCCCGAAGAAGACGAGGACCCTGAAGGCGACAACCCTGAAGACGACGACCCTGAAGACCACCCCGAAGAAGACGATGACCCCGAAGATGACGACCCTGAACACGAGGACCCTGAAGACCACCCCGAAGAAGACGAGGACCCCGAAGACGATGACCCTGAACACGAGGACCCTGAACACCACCCCGAAGAAGACGAGGACGAGGACCCCGAAGACGACGACCCTGAAGACCACCCCGAAGAAGACCAAGAAGATGACCCTGAAGAAGTTGACCAAGAGGACAAAGAACAAGAAGACAACCACCAAGATACAGAAGAACAAGAGACAGAAAACCAAGAAGCAGAAGTACAAGAAGCTGCAGAACAAAAAGCGGAAGAACATTAAGCATAAGACTAAAAATCAGAGCAAAAGATATTATCTAAATTATAAGCAGAAGATGACAAAACAGTGTATGGGGGTGAGTCCGTTCCTCCTCGTGGTGCCTCTGGAAAAGACCTGCTGCTGCAGGCCAAACTGAACGCAGACAAATCCTGTTGTAAATCTTTTGTGACGGGCAGAACGAAAGGTGTAATGCTCAAACTTTTATAGATAACAACTACAGGAATGCCTGTCACAAATAAGAATATGATGAAGAAGAAGAAGATGAAGAAGTAGAATATGAAGAAGAATAATAGTTGAATAAGAAGAATGTAAAAAAAAAAGAATAATAGGAAGAAGGTGAAGATGTAGAAGGTGAAGAAGAAGTTGATGAAAAAGATGCTGATGCTGAGGATGATGAAGGAGAAAGTGTGGGAGAAGTAAAAAAGAAGGTGAAGAGCATGGAAGTAGTGAAACATAAATATCTGACAAAATCTAAAAAAGCTTAACATAGTCAATATTTCCGTAACTCAGAACGTCTTAAAACAAATATTAATTCCTGCTATTCCATTTGATTGGTCTAAACCTCTATGCCTTTATTGTCTCCCCCACCTCCCCCAATACATTCTACATTATTCTTAGTTGTTTTCCTTCATGTAGAATTAACCTACAAGGAAAGAAAAGGTTTATTTTTATTCCGATATTTCTGTCCCATTGACTTGCATTGGTTTCCGGTATCGGAATCGGCGATATCCGATACTTTTTGGGTATCGGTCCGATCCAATCCGATCCGATATTTCCCGATATCGGAAGGTATCTGTTATGCACACGCCCGGGCTGAGCGGCGTGTGCGTGTGATTGTAGTGATTCCACTGGACCATGAACCGGAGAGTGCCTGGAGGGGCGTGACTAAGTATCTGGCCGATCCGACCAAGATGGCACGATGGCATACGACGCCAGTGCACCAGGGAGAAACCGGGCAGAGGGACCAGGTGCTACTCCAGGTCAAACTCCGGACACGGGGGTTGACCCACACAGGGATTACTGGATCAGGCTGGTTAGGCTGGCGCACAGACTGGAGGGTATAGGCAGGCACGACTGGTATGCAGGCAGGCGGGTAAAGGCAAGCGCAGCTAGAGTGCAGACAGGGAGGCACTAGCAGGTAGGAACACAGGCGGGATAGGACCCAGTACACACTGGGACTCAGGAACAATACAGGTAGAGGGGTACAGGCAAGCACAGCTAGAGTGCAGACAGGGAGGCACTAGCAGGTAGGAACACAGGCGGGATAGGACCCAGTACACACTGGGACTCAGGAACAGGCAGGTTAGGCTGGCACAGACTGGTGGATATAAGCAAACACGGCAGGTATGCAGATGGGTGGATACAGGCGAGTATGCAGGCAGGGAGGTACTGGCCGAAAGGACGGGCTGGAGCACAGAAAGGTTAAGACCCAGTACAGACTGGGTCACAGAACCGCAGATGCGGTAGACAACCACAGCAGAGAGGGAACGCCCGAAGCGGTGGGCAAGAACAGAGCAGGACAGGGCTGCAGGAGCAGCGAGCACAAGCAGGGCAGGACAGGACTGCCGGAGCAGCGGGCAGAAGCAGGGCAGGACAGGACTGCCGGAGCAGCGGGCAGAAGCAGGGCAGGACAGGACTGCCGGAGCAGCGGGCAGAAGCAGGGCAGGACAGGACTGCCGGAGCAGCGGGCAGAAGCAGGGCAGGACAGGACTGCCGGAGCAGCGGGCAGAAGCAGGGCAGGACAGGACTGCCGGAGCAGCGGGCAGAAGCAGGGCAGGACAGGACTGCCGGAGCAGTGAGCAAGGAGTCAGAGCAGGCTAGAACCGCCGGAGCGGTAAGCAAAGGAGTCAGAGCAGACTAGAACCGCCGGAGCGGTGAGCAAAGGAGTCAGAGCAGACTAGAACCGCCGGAGCGGTGAGCAAAGGAGTCAGAGCAGGCTAGAACCGCCGGAGCGGTGAGCAAAGGAGTCAGAGCAGGCTAGAACCGCCGGAGCGGTGAGCAAAGGAGTCAGAGCAGGCTAGGCTGAGTAGGGGGGACAGGGCTCTGTTCACACGGAACAGACAGGAAGGGAAAGGCAGAGCCAGACACCCACAGGGTACTTGCAGTGAAGTAGCGAGTGGACCACAAACTCACAAACGGGAGTACAGAGACAACAAGCAGGAGTTAGGTACGAGTTCAGACTCTGCAGAAAAAGGAAGGGAACGGACATAGAGGCAAAACAGGTAAAGGATAGGAGAGAGTTCAGACTGGAACTGAGTGTACGGAGGAGACCGACACTGCAGCAGGATACAGGAGCGGGTCTGGGAATACAGCCCCCAGAGAGGCAGGACGAACAGGCAAGGAGCGTGTTCAGACAGGACAGACAAGATACAGGAGCGGGTCTAGGAAATCAGCCCCTAGAAGGCGAGAGGAACAGGCTAGGAGCGTGTTCAGACAGGTCAGACAAGATACAGGAACAGGTCTAGGTAATCGGCCCCTAGAAGGCAGGAGGAACAGGCTAGGAGCGTGTTCAGACAGGTCAGACAAGATACAGGAACAGGTCTAGGTAATCGGCCCCTAGAAGGCAGGAGGAACAGGCTAGGAGCGTGTTCAGACAGGCCTGGAAATACAGCCTCCAGGATAGGCAGACAAGAGAACACAGAACAGAACCTGGCACCTTCAGAGTGCAAGCACACACTGAAAGAAACACTATGCTCAGGCAGGGATAGATGGGCGCAGCTGAGCTATATACCAGGTGACAGACAGCAATAGGCTGAGGACGCACAAGAGGTGTGACCCACAGCAGGTACAAAAAGCAGGAAGTGATCGGGCGCCGCCCTTAAGCAGCAGAAACAGACACAAACAGACAGCATGGAGGGAAGCCAGAGAGACATTCTGGACAGGAGATCAAGTGCGCGCTCTTGCACAGTGGGAGATGGACCACTATGCAAGGACGCCGCCAGGTATGTTACAGTACCCCCCCCTTACGCCCCCTCTTCTTCAGGCCTGCCAGAATCTTCCGCAGGGAATTCGAGGGCCAATTCTTCACTTCGAAGAGATCACTTCCACTGTCCACCGGAAAAACTGGTCTCCTCTGGGTAGCTAGGATGCTACCTCCCATCCAGCCACCCTTAGCAACAGACGAAACGGGTGGAGTACCAGGAACAGCACACAAGGAAGTCTCTCTCCACATATTTTCAGGTGGCACCCCAGAGGGTACAGGAGACAACTGGAAGTCCTCCACCGGGTTGGAGGGGGACAGAGACTTGGGGGTAATCTCTGCTTCGAGGTACATCTTGTCAAGCTCACAGGAAGAAATAGACGGGTTATCAGGTACATAATGAGGAAAAGTCACTGTCTCTTTGTTTTCTGGTGGTACCCCGGAGGATTCAGGAAACAACTGGAGGTCCTCCGCCGGGTCAGAAGAGTGCAGAGGCTCAGAGAAAACATCTGCTTCAGAGTACACTAGGTCGGACTCACTGGACGAAGCAGGCGAGGTATCGGGTACCGAGTATAGGAAAGTCTCTGTCCATTCTCCACCAGGTGGCACCCCGAAGGGTTCTGGAGACAACTGGCGGTCCTCCGCCTGGTCAGAGGGGTGTAGAGACTCACGGGTAACCTCTGCTTCAGAGTACACTAGGTCGGACTCACTGGACGAAGCAAGCGAGGTATCAGATCCAGGATATAGGAAAGTCTCTGTCCATTTACCACCAGGTAGCACCCCGAAGGGTTCAGGAGACAACTGGAGGTCCTCCGCCTGGTCGGAGGGGTGTAGAGACTTGGGAGTAACCTCTGCTTCGGAGTACACTAGGTTGGACTCACTGGACGAAGCGAGCGAGGTATCAGGTACAGAGTATAGGAGAGTCTCTGTCCTTTCGCTACCAGGTAGCACCCCGAAGGGTTCAGGAGACAACTGGAGGTCCTCCGCCTGGTCGGAGGGGTGTAGAGACTCGGGGGTAACTACCACTTTGGGGTACCCATTGTCAGGCTCACAGGACGAAGCGGACAAAGTATCGAGTACCGGGTGTAGAGAATTCTCTCTCCATTTGTCATCGAGTGGTATCCCGGAGGATTCAGGAGGCAACAGGGGGTCCTCCGCCAGGTAGTAGAGGTGCACAGACTCTGAGGTAACCACAGCTTTGGAGCATCCTTGGACATGCACACCGGTTAAAGTGGGTGAAGCATCTGATGCCGGGTGCAGGAAGTTCTCCTGTGTGGAGTCTGGATGGGCAGAAGTCTCTTCGGGCAGGAGAACTGGTGCACTACCCACGCACATTACCCGTTGGGGCTTCTCCGGGATACAGGGAGATGAAGCTTCAGTAGGGACTTCAAGGTTGGGGTCAGGAGGTCTCAGGGAGGACAGACCCTGGCGTGACGGCTTGCCTCTACGTCTAGCACGTCTGGACTGCCTCTTGAGGTTGGGAGAAGTATTCCGGAAAGCGTAGTCACCCTGTGAGGATTCTGGGTGGGCAGTAGTCTCATTGGGCTGGAGGACTATTGCGCTACCCACACACATTACCCATTGGGGCTGCTCCGGGATATTGGGAAGTGAAGCTTCAGCAGGAGCCTCCGGGTTAGGATCATCGAAGACCATTAGAAAGGCCACCAGGAAGGCCATTAGGTCCAGGAGGATCGGATCCTGTGTTTCATATAGGGGGCTGGTCCATTCCAAGGCATCACCCGCCAGGTAAGACATAATGAATGCCACCTTAACCCGATCGGTGGGAAAACATAGAGGGTAGAACTTGAAGTGTAGCATGCATTGCTCCACAAATGCACGACTTTGTCTAGGATCCCCATAATAACGTAGCGGATCCGCGGGAACGAGAGCAGATAGATCCATCTGGACGGGTGCGTAATTCGCCTGGAACTCAGCTAAAGGAAAAAAAATATATATTTATTTATTTATTTTAATGCATGTATTCGCTGGAAAACTTCTCAGAGAGCGAAGGCCGTGGGGCTCAACGGGAACCATGGCCTGAGCATGCTGTTATGCACACGCCCGGGCTGAGCGGCGTGTGCGTGTGATTGTAGTGATTCCACTGGACCATGAACCGGAGAGTGCCTGGAGGGGCGTGACTAAGTATCTGGCCGATCCGACCAAGATGGCACGACGGCATACGACGCCAGTGCACCAGGGAGAAACCGGGCAGAGGGACCAGGTGCTACTCCAGGTCAAACTCCGGACACGGGGGTTGACCCACACAGGGATTACTGGATCAGGCTGGTTAGGCTGGCGCACAGACTGGAGGGTATAGGCAGGCACGACTGGTATGCAGGCAGGCGGGTAAAGGCAAGCGCAGCTAGAGTGCAGACAGGGAGGCACTAGCAGGTAGGAACACAGGCGGGATAGGACCCAGTACACACTGGGACTCAGGAACAATACAGGTAGAGGGGTACAGGCAAGCACAGCTAGAGTGCAGACAGGGAGGCACTAGCAGGTAGGAACACAGGCGGGATAGGACCCAGTACACACTGGGACTCAGGAACAGGCAGGTTAGGCTGGCACAGACTGGTGGATATAAGCAAACACGGCAGGTATGCAGATGGGTGGATACAGGCGAGTATGCAGGCAGGGAGGTACTGGCCGAAAGGACGGGCTGGAGCACAGAAAGGTTAAGACCCAGTACAGACTGGGTCACAGAACCGCAGATGCGGTAGACAACCACAGCAGAGAGGGAACGCCCGAAGCGGTGGGCAAGAACAGAGCAGGACAGGGCTGCAGGAGCAGCGAGCACAAGCAGGGCAGGACAGGACTGCCGGAGCAGCGGGCAGAAGCAGGGCAGGACAGGACTGCCGGAGCAGCGGGCAGAAGCAGGGCAGGACAGGACTGCCGGAGCAGCGGGCAGAAGCAGGGCAGGACAGGACTGCCGGAGCAGCGGGCAGAAGCAGGGCAGGACAGGACTGCCGGAGCAGCGGGCAGAAGCAGGGCAGGACAGGACTGCCGGAGCAGCGGGCAGAAGCAGGGCAGGACAGGACTGCCGGAGCAGTGAGCAAGGAGTCAGAGCAGGCTAGAACCGCCGGAGCGGTAAGCAAAGGAGTCAGAGCAGACTAGAACCGCCGGAGCGGTGAGCAAAGGAGTCAGAGCAGACTAGAACCGCCGGAGCGGTGAGCAAAGGAGTCAGAGCAGGCTAGAACCGCCGGAGCGGTGAGCAAAGGAGTCAGAGCAGGCTAGAACCGCCGGAGCGGTGAGCAAAGGAGTCAGAGCAGGCTAGGCTGAGTAGGGGGGACAGGGCTCTGTTCACACGGAACAGACAGGAAGGGAAAGGCAGAGCCAGACACCCACAGGGTACTTGCAGTGAAGTAGCGAGTGGACCACAAACTCACAAACGGGAGTACAGAGACAACAAGCAGGAGTTAGGTACGAGTTCAGACTCTGCAGAAAAAGGAAGGGAACGGACATAGAGGCAAAACAGGTAAAGGATAGGAGAGAGTTCAGACTGGAACTGAGTGTACGGAGGAGACCGACACTGCAGCAGGATACAGGAGCGGGTCTGGGAATACAGCCCCCAGAGAGGCAGGACGAACAGGCAAGGAGCGTGTTCAGACAGGACAGACAAGATACAGGAGCGGGTCTAGGAAATCAGCCCCTAGAAGGCGAGAGGAACAGGCTAGGAGCGTGTTCAGACAGGTCAGACAAGATACAGGAACAGGTCTAGGTAATCGGCCCCTAGAAGACAGGAGGAACAGGCTAGGAGCGTGTTCAGACAGGTCAGACAAGATACAGGAACAGGTCTAGGTAATCGGCCCCTAGAAGGCAGGAGGAACAGGCTAGGAGCGTGTTCAGACAGGCCTGGAAATACAGCCTCCAGGATAGGCAGACAAGAGAACACAGAACGGAACCTGGCACCTTCAGAGTGCAAGCACACACTGAAAGAAACACTATGCTCAGGCAGGGATAGATGGGCGCAGCTGAGCTATATACCAGGTGACAGACAGCAATAGGCTGAGGACGCACAAGAGGTGTGACCCACAGCAGGTACAAAAAGCAGGAAGTGATCGGGCGCCGCCCTTAAGCAGCAGAAACAGACACAAACAGACAGCATGGAGGGAAGCCAGAGAGACATTCTGGACAGGAGATCAAGTGCGCGCTCTTGCACAGTGGGAGATGGACCACTATGCAAGGACGCCGCCAGGTATGTTACAGTATCGCTCAACACTAGTCATGAATAAACCCTAATATTTTATTCACACAGAGAACACAAGGCCATCATTCTGATGATAGATCAGAATTCCAGCAGTGAGACCCCCTATCATTTACTTATAACCTATCCTGTGGATGTGAGCAGTGTAGGTGGCGCGGTTGTAGGACTATTGTGGCTAGTGCTGTTTTAGGGGCACCATAGCTGGTTCTGTTATGGAGCACTTTAACTTTTTACAAGCTTTTTGTTATCTTACAATGAGGCAATGAGGTTATTTGTCATGGGGGCACTGTGGTAGGTACTGTTATGGCGGCACGGAGGCTGGTGCAGGTATGGGGGCATGAAAGCTGGTGGAGTCATTGGGGCATGGAAGCTGGTGGAGTTATTGGGGCATGGAAGCTGGTGGAGTTATTGGGGCATGGAGGCTGGTGGAGTTATTGGGGCATGAAAGCTGGTGGAGATATTGGGGCATGAAAGCTGGTGGAGTTATTGGGGCATGGAGGCTGGTGATGTTATTGGGGCATGGAAGCTGGGGGAGTTATTGGGGCATGGAAGCTGGTGGAGTTATTGGGGCATGGAGGCTGGTGGAGTTATTGGGGCATGGAAGCTGGTGGAGTTATTGGGGCATGGAGGCTGGTGGAGTTATTGGGGCATGAAAGCTGGTGGACATATTGGGGCATGAAAGCTGGTGGAGTTATTGGGGCATGGAGGCTGGTGAAGTTATTGGGGCATGTAGGCTGGTGGAGTTATTGGGGCATGAAAGCTGGCGCTGTTTTGGGGGAATGGAGGCTGGTGGAGTTATTGGGGCATGAAAGCTTGCACTGTTTTGGGGGCATGAAAGCTGGTGGAGTTATTGGGGCATGGAAGCTGGTGGAGTTATTTTGCATGAAAGTTGGCACTATTATGGGGGCATGAAAGCTGGTGGAGTTATTGGGGCATGAAAGCTGGTGGAGTTATTTGGGCATGAAAACTGGTGGAGTTATTGGGGCATGGAAGCTGGTGGAGTTATTGGGGCATGGAGGCTGGTGGAGTTATTGGGGCATGGAGGCTGGTGGAGTTATTGGGGCATGGAGGCTGGTGGAGTTATTGGCGCATGGACGCTGGTGGAGTTATTGGGGCACGGAGGCTGGTGGAGTTATTGGGGCATGGAAGCTGGTGTTGTTATGGGTTTATTTAGGCTGGTGCTGTTATGGGGGCTTGGGTTGTTATGGGACCACTGTGGTTGGTGTTGTAATGAGATAGTTGCATCCATTATAGGAAGTGTATTTGAAAAAGGGGCATAAAAGCAATGTATCACCTTTATATATGCCCTTCCCTCCACCTTATCCCTCCACCATGGATGATATAGAAGCCTTTAGAAGAACAGATGCCTCCAGCACTAGATATCCATTTCCTCCATAAATTTATTTCAGCATTCCCTGTACTATTACAGGTCTTTCAGCCTTGAATGATTTCTTGTTTTTACACGATTTGACATTTATCCCGTGATGAAATTGAACACTGGTTAACACCCATATCTCCCGTTAATGAAGGAAATAATATGCTGCTTATAAAAGTGTCTCACGCCCACTCACTTATGCAAGCGCCAGGCTAATTTCTATGTAACAAAGCCTGGTTATTACCACATTGTTCATGCCAATCACTTATTGTTTGCCTGATAAAGTGCCTGTTCTTACGTTGATAGCTTTTTTTTTTCACTAACCATCTAACATACACTTGATAAGGCGAGAGTGTGAATACTAAATACGACGAGAGCATTCCCCAGGCACATCGGTCTCCAAGCAAAATTAAGCTGACAAGAAAGTATGTACTTCAGATTCCAATTTACCCTCGATCAGTTTGTCAGGCGCCTCTTACTGTAGCAGTGCGACTGGTAAAAAAAAAATCTTCCTCTTCTTTTTTAGGACTGGTAACGTGAAAATACAGAAGCTTTGTGCGTCTGTCTGTATGATGAGAAGCAGAATATATTCTATTATTGAGCAGCAAATATGTAGATGTTACGTATCTCAACAGATACTGACATCGAGAAAAAATGGTGCTTAGGGAGAGTGATAAGTATGATAAGAAAACCACCTTGAATTTTACAAATTGTCCTCATCACATGATAGAAGCAGGTATGTAGATGGGTCATCCTTCTGTCCACTGATGATGTCATATGTGATGTCATCATTCATTTGTACATTAAAATAGTACATTCTTGTGTAATCGTATTATCACCAGATGTGGCCGCAGTTATGGTGCCCACTCCCACTTTAAAAGGAGCCTTAGAGATGTGGGGAACGCTATTGAAAATAGAATGAAAAAATAATAATTATGGTTCAGGAGAAATGAATGGGCAGCGGAGAGCAGTGAAGAGGCAAATGAAGAAATGAACAGTCACAAGGTACATACACATATGATAGCTGATGGCCAAGGGCACATTCTACCGTCAGCTATGTCTCCCAACTAGCCTATACATATGATCACTCAGCTCAACCGCGGTTTATCTCCTGAAGAACTGAAAGGGGTATTCCCATTTCCAAGATCCTATCCCAAGATCCTATCCCAATAAGTAGTAGGTATAGTAATAATATTAACAAATACCTCCAATTAGAAATGTGGTATAGTTCTTCTGATTCACTATGTCACTTACCCCATGTACAGGGCATTCCAGTAGCTTAGATATCCATGGTTACGGCCACTGGTATAGTAACAGTTGGTTAGCTGTTAGTGGTCATAACCATGGATAGCTAAACTACTGCAATGCCCAGCACATGGCATCAGAAGAAGTATACTACATTTCTGATTGGAGGAATTTGCTAATATTATTATTACACCTATTACATATTGAGATAAGGTCTTGAATACCCCTTTAAGGGTGGTGCATTAAAATTCAAACTGCCCTATCCTCATCTCCTTGACATCATCTGTCTGGGAAGTCTGGAGGTTGGCCTACACTAACGTTCAAATCCTACTGATATGACAGGTTTAGACAACTTTAGTCTGATGTGTATGGGAGCCTTAAAGGTAGTAAGATCATAGTATTCTTAAACCTTCCATTTTTAGAAGGTAGGACTCGTAATATACATATGACATAACTGAATATAACGAGAAAATTTATCACAGTTAATTTACCAGTTTTATGGCGCAAGTCTTTTTTTTTTTTTTAGAAAGCATATTTTTTGCAATTTTCTAATTCTGAAATATGGGTGGGAAATTGAACATGGTTAGGTTATGTGATTTTTTCTAGCCATTTTTGGAGCAGAAACTGACTGGAAATCTGGCGGAAACTCTGAAAATTCTCTAAATCTCAGATTTCCTCAGAAACTTTAAGTTTCAGCTCTGACAAAAAGACTCTGTGTGCACATACAATGGGGAAAATAAGCATTTAATACACTGTCGATTTTGCAAGTTTTACCACCTGCAAAGAATGGAGAGATCTGTAATTTTTATCAGTTACATTTAAACTGTGAGAGACAGAATCTAAAAACAAAAACAGAAAATCACATTGTATGATTTTTAAATAATTAAATTGCATTTTATTGCATGAAATAAGTATTTGATCACTTACCAACTGGAAAGAATTTTGGCTCTCACAGACCTGTTAGTTTTTCTTTAAGAAGCCCTGCTACTCTGCATTCATTACCTGTATTAATTTCACCTGTTTGAACTCGTTACCTGTATAAAAGACACCTGTCCACACACTCAATCACTCATACTTCAATCTCTTCATCATGATCAAGACCAAAGAGTTGCCTAAGGACACCAGGGACAAAATTGTGGACCTGCATAAGGCTAGGATTGGCTACAGGATTATAGGCAAGCAGCTTGGTGAGAAGGCAACAACTGTTGGCACAATTATTAGAAAATGGAAGAAACACAAGGTGACTGTCAATCTTCCTCGGTCTGGGGCTCCATGCAAGATCTCGCCTCATGGGGTAAGGATGATTCTGAGACAGGTCAAGAATCAGCTCAGAACTACATGGGAGGACCTGGTCAATAACCTGAAGAGAGTTGGGACCACAGTCTCAAACATTACCGTTAATAATACACTACTCCGTCATGGATTAAAATCCTGAAGGGCACGCAAGGTCCCCCTGCTCACGCCAGCACATGTCCAGGCCCTTTTGAAGTTCGCCAGTGACCATCTGGATGATCCGGAGGAGGCATGGGAGAAGATCATGTGGTCAAATGAAACCAAAATAGAACTTTTTGGTATCAACTCCACTCGCCATGTTTGGAGGAAGAAGAAGAAAGAGTACAACCCCAAGAACACTGTCCCAACTATGAAGCATGGTGGGGGAAACATCATACTTTGGGGGTGCTTTTCTGCAAAGGGGACAGGACGACTGCACCGTATTGAAAAGAGGATGGATAGGGTCATGTATTGCGAGATTTTGGCCAACAACCTCCTTCCCTCTGTAAGAGCATTGAAGATGGGTCGTGGCTGGGTCTTCCAGCATGACAATGACCTGAATCACACAGCTAAGGAGTGGCTCCGTAAGAAGCATTTCAAAGTCCTGGAGTGGCCTAGCCAGTCTACAGACCTGAACCCAATAGAAAATCTTTGGAGGGAGCTGAAACTCAGTGTTACCCAGCGACAGCTCGGAAACCTGAACAATCTGGAGAAGATCTGTATGGAGGAATGGGCAAAAATACCTACAGGAAATGTCTGACCTCTGTAATTGCAAACAAACGTTTCTGTACCAAATGTTCTGTTCTGTTTTTCTATTGTATCAAATATTTTTCATGCAATAAAATGCAAATTAATTATGGAACAATCATACAATGTGATTTTCTGGATTTTTTTTAGAATCTGTCTCTCCTAGTTGAAGTGTACCTACGATAAAAATTACAGACCTCTCCAATCTTTGTAGGTGGGAAAACTTGCAAAATTGTCAGTTTATCAAATGCTTAACTGTAGCCTTAGGCAAATTTATGAATTGTGACTTTTTTAAAAAGTCACAACAAAGTTGTAATTTTCATTCCAGCAGGAAGGTGGCATAAAATTATCAGGCAGTCAGAAGTGTTATATTTAAAAATCTGTCAAATTTATTAAACAAGTGACATTTTGATAAATATGAAGCGAAAAACGTAGCCTTCAGCAGAACTGATTTCAAGTCATGATAACCCTTCCCCCAAGATGCCCATATGAAAGCCACCAGATCCGTGTGACATATCACAAGCTGGTGTTATGGCATATTGGATGACTTGCCAACACTCCTGATTTTGCCACGATAGTCCTAGTCATAAAGAACATGAAGGGAGCAACTCAACAACTACTTATCCTGTTAGTCCCATAGTGGTTCTGAATTCTTCAAATTTGACTTTTGCAAGTGGCTTTGTCATAACATTAGCTATCATCTGGTCAGTCTCGCAATAAACAAACTCAATTATGCTTCGTTCTATCAAATCACGCAGGTGATGATGTTTAATGTCAATGTGTTTAGTTCTCACATTGATCTTCTCACAGCATGCAAGTTTAATGCATCCTTGGTTGTCTTCATAAATCACCGTCAGTAGAGTTGAAGGCTTACTAAGATCGCCTATTAATTAGTTTAACCAAATGACCTCTTGACTTGCATGGGGTGCAAACACATACTCTGCTTCTGTAGATTACAAGGCTACAGACAACTGTTTTCTGTTAGACCAATAAATTGAACTTTTTCCAAGCTTGAACAAATAGCCACTTGTCAATTTTTGATCACGTAAGTCACCAGCCCAGTCTGCATCCACATAGCCTGTGAGTTTTAGATCTCCTGTTGCAGATATCAGATATCCTTAAATTTATGTCTTGAATCTCTTTCAAATATCGAAGAACTCTTAACAGCATTCCAGTTTTTTTGGCACGGTTTTTCCACGTATCCGCACAGAATTCCAAGTGTTGCTGCGACATCCGGTCGAGTCATAGTTGCTATGTATTCAAGTGCCCCCACTGCCTGTCTGTATTTCTCATTGTTAGGCAACAGATTATCTTCTCCTTCCAACTTTAAGTAGGATGGTTCCATTGGGGTTGATATACCATTGCCTTCTGACATTCCAAACTGATTCAGAATTGAGTTGATTTTTACACTTTGGTTTAGAAGAAAGCTTCCATCTTCTTCTCTTTGGACCTGGATTCCTAGATAATATGTCACATTTCCAAGGTCTTTAGTTTCAAAATGCTGATTCCAAATTTTAGTCATCTTTGCAATTTATGTTTCCTCTTGATGAACTATAATAACACCGTCCACATATGAGAGAATATACATCCACTTTCAGGCTCTACATTTTCTGTATATACACTGATCTGCTTGACCTCTTTTAAATCCTTCTTCCAATAAGACTTTGTTCATTTTGGTTGTCCATGCTATTGCCGATTGCTTCAGACCATAAAGAGATTTTTGTAGTTTGCAAACGAGATTCTTTTCACCCTCTTTGATATAACCCTCAGGTTGAGTTATGTACAAGTCCTCTTCAATGTCATCATTTAAAAAGGCAATTTTGATGTCAAAATGTCTGACAAACATCTTTTGAACAGCAACTATAGCCATTAGAGACCTGAATGTGGTCTGTTTAGCAACTGGAGAAAATCTCAAGATTTTTGTAGTTTGCAAACGAGATTCTTTTCACCCTCTTTGATATAACCCTCAGGTTGAGTTATGTACAAGTCCTCTTCAATGTCATCATTTAAAAAGGCAATTTTGATTTCAAAATGTCTGACAAACATCTTTTGAACAGCAACTATAGCCATTAGAGACCTGAATGTGGTCTGTTTAGCAACTGGAGAAAATGTGGCATCATAATCTTCACCATATTTCTGAGAATATCCTTCTGTGACTAATCTTGCTTTAAATCTATGAACCTTGCCTTCAGAGTCATACTTTGTCTTAAAAACCCATTTACATTTGATTGCTTTCTTGGCTTGTGGTAGTTTGATGAGTTTGCAAGTTTGAAGTTGATGAAGGTACTTCATTTCCTTATTAGCAGCATTAATCCCCTTAATTTTTTCATGAACAGGTAGTTTCTGCATCTCATCCCATGACTGTGGCTTTGACTCAGGTGGGGTTTTGACAAAGTAGGCTAGACGCTTAGCTGGTATACCCTTGTTTGATCTCGACGATCTCCTGACTTCAAGTTCACCTGATTTTTCTGTTGCTTTTTAAGTGGTTGAAGAACCTAATGTCACGCAAGGTGAGAGAAGGAATAAGTGTACAACGATGGGAAAAGGGGGAAGGGAGCCCAACAACTAGGGAAAGGGGGAGTGGAGACCCCTAGGCAGATCTAATATCACCCTGCCTACCCTACTGTCTCTATATAGCTTCTGCTCCTATTGCCGAGCAGGAACCTAAATCCTGAATGTCCCTAGAGCTACAGTAGGCCCTAGAGAGGGAGGGGACGGGGTGAGCACTAGTCCGGCCCCACTACAAACTAAAGACAACAAGGTAAACAAAGGGGAGACACTTAGCTTCAGCAGACACCAGAGAGATAACACCAACTGTCCTCCAAGGGCACCAAAGACCAAACTAGCCGACCGCTAGTACTCCAAGTCTGCACAGAGGTACATAGAACTATCAGTGGTGACTCTCTGAAGAAACAGAGAGTTTTTAACTACCCAACAAGGGTGTGTCAGTCAACAGCAAAAGGTGGAGGTCGCTGCTGGGTCCTAAAGGGAGAAGGATATCACTATACTACAGAGATGAGAGGATCAAAAAGGCGTCTGCAATGCCAAGTGCAGTGACCTTCTACAGCCGGAAGCAGAGCGACTGTCTGTCACATTTGACACACCCGTGACTAGTGTTGAGCCACCCCCGTAGTGTTCGAGTTCGGTTCGTCGAACACCCGTGTGTTCGCCGAACTGTTCGTCGAACACCTTCGAACACCGTTAAAACCAATGGCAGGCAAACAAAAACACATAGAAAACACCTTCAAAGGTGTCCAAAAGCTGACAAACTGCTCAGAAGACACAACTAACACATGGAAAAGTGACAAGTACATATAGTCATGCGAAAAGAAAAGAGGTGGAGGAGTAAAAGGAGGGGGAGACACAGAAAAAGGCATGTCATGTCCTTCTAAAATCCAAAAAGTGAGAAGCCGACACGTTCAGTCCGCTCCTGCCCGTGCCACCTCCGTGTCGCCGGGTTTGTGCCAGAGCCGCGGTGAACCCTGACGGCCAGCCCCCCTCTCCCAATACTGGTGCCTGTCCGCTGGTGGGTCGAGCGAGCCCCCCTGTGGTGGAGGCAGCTCTAAGCTTTTTAATTTAAATTGTCTCTCTAATTTGAATGAATACACTTTAAATCCATTTACAAGGATCTATTGGAGGGCAAGTCTCATGCCAGCAGCCGCGTAATTCCAGCTCCAGTAGCGTCCACTAAAGCTGCTGCAGTTAAAAAGCTTTTATAAGGATCGAGCTCGGCTGTCCACCGCAAGGCATCCTACTGCCAGTCCCAGCCCCTATGCCTTGGGGTGCCTCCTGATGTTCTTCACTGAGTATCCCGTGGTCCCGAAGCATTTCCTTTGAAAAAATTAAGTGTCCAAACTACAGGTGGTGTAGCTTGCTTAACAGCCGGGATAATCCGCTGACTAGCAGACACTGCTACTAGGCACAAAGTATTTCCTGGGCTAGATGCAGTTAAAAATTTGTAATTAGATACTCTCGTTGGATGCTGAGAAAGCATTCCATAGAGTCTCCTGGCACGCCATATATGATTCTCTTAAAAAGCTTGGGGTAGGGGTCTAGGGGACTCTTTTATAGCCAAAATCACTGCCCTGTATCACAATACGTCACCTAGGCTGAAGATAAATGGAACTGTAGCACCCTGAGGGCTCGGTTGCTACAGAGGTATTGCACCTCACCCAGAGGTGTGATATCTCACTCTCAGGTAAGGATGGAGTGTGGATCAGGACCCGACACCTGCATGCATTACACCACATTGCCGTGGGGCAGGGCGACCAATATGCCTCTGAGATGGGCACGACAGTCCCTGTCCCTGGCTGGAGTGGGGGGAGGGAACACTGAGGAAGGGGAACCCTGTAGTGCAGGAGCAGGGAGGAAGCAGTTCCTGGGTGCATTGAGAAGGGAGTATAAAAGGTGGGCACCGTCTTAGTTCAGTGCAGAGAAGTCTGAGCAGAAGTGGCAGGGAGCAGGGGCTCTGCATGAGCTCTGCTCCGGAGGCGGGCCTAGTAACAGAGGCCCAGGCCTGGAAGAGGGAGAAGGAAGGAAGAGGAGCGGAGAAGGCTCCAGGAACGAGGAATGAAGGGATCCCAGGGGTGCGGACGGGCGAGTCGCCACCGCACGCCCGAATCCACCTGCGTGGAGGGGTCAGGCCAAAGGGGGAGACCGGTCCCCGAAACTAGTGGAGGCAGGAAACGACCCTCAGCTAGAAACCGGAGGCTGTGACATTTTATGTGGCGCAGCCCCTCGCTACACCCGCTAGGAAGGCACCACATAGGGTCAGGGAAACTGGCGCCAAGTTTACCAAGAGGAGGCCCGAGGCAGCCGGACAGAAGGGTTGGTAAGAAAGGCCAGACAAAGGACACACAAAGGGGGTCCTGTGAAGCGCTCCAAAGTTATCTGGGAGTTGTCTGAGCCCCTCACCTGGTGAGCACAGTATGACGTGGGCAGCCGTTACCTGCAGACGTGGTCTGGATAATAAGAACTGTGAGTAAAGGCCCTGGACTGCATCACTGACTCCGTGTCGTTACTGCTGCTGCCCTGCACCATCACCCCCATCCTCCGCATACACTGCCCTGAGGCTATACTCCTCCCGTGGGGAGTTATGCTACGCTCTGCTGCACCCACAATACCAGCCTCAGCGGTCTGCCCTGCAGCGGCGGTTCACTCTGACCGCAATCCACGGGTGGCGTAGTCGGACATTTAAACATCAAAACCACATAAATAGTTCCGCCACTGGTTTGACCACCCTGAGCCACGGAACCGGGTCGCCGCCACGAAGACTACAACCACCAGCATCCACCAAAAAGGGTCCGGCTCCGGGTGTCCCAAGGCCCAGGGGGTGCATCAGAACATTTTCATCACCTTTTACAATCACCAATGGGACAAGGCAGGGATGTCCTCTGTACCCTCTCTTATACATCCTAGTGACGGAGCACCTGCTCTCATCAATTCGCCATAACCCCAATATTAGGTGGATTGAGGTGGGAGGCACCGAGTACAAGTGCTCTCTATTTGCTGATGATGTCCTAGTATATATCACTCAATCACATATATCCATCCCTGCTGTTATGGCTGAAATAGATCACTTTGTTACACGGTCAAATTTTAAAATCAATGCAGCGAAGTCTGAGGCCCTCGATGTCTCCCTCCCCAAATCCATATAGGATTCCATCCAGTCCAACTTTCCCTTTGCCTGGCCCTCACAGGGTATCAAATACTTAGGAATTCCTATTCATAGAGACCTCTCCCATCTATGTTATCTTAATTTTGGGCCCTTTATTGAACAACTCCATACAGACCACGGTTGGCAAGATAGAACTGTAAGATTCACTACGTGAACCACTGGTGTTTTGTGGAAAAGCACATGTACACTGTGTTCCAAATTATTATGCAAAAAGTGTTTAGGAGTGATAAGGGAAGAATTTGTTTGTTTGTCAGTTAAACTCATTGATGGTGATGTGTGTCAGGGCTCTTTATATCACTGTAAGCAATTGCAGACACCTGTGCTAATTAGTTTGGCAGGTGTGTCCAATGAAAGGCAAGACTACTTAAGAAGGCTGTCTCACATTATTAAGCAGCCTACATTTTCTGCCAAAATGGGAATGAAAAAGGATGTTTCGGCTGCTGAGAAGCAACAAATTGTGGAGTGTTTAGGTCAAGGCATGACTACAATCAACATTGTGCGATGATCAGGATGAAGTGTCTTGGCAATCAAGAAGTATGTAGCTGATTCACAGTACACACGTGTGCGGGCTGATAAGGGCAAATTGAGGACTCTTTCCTAAAGGCAATTACGTCAGGTTAAAAGAGCAGCGGCAAAAAAGCCTTGTCATAGCAGCAGACAAGTTTTTGAAGCTGCTGGTGCCTCCAACGTCCCCCGAACAACAAGATGCAGGGTCCTTCAGAGGTTTGCAGCTGTGCATACGCCATCCTGTCGACCTCCTCTATCCACTTCACACAAGCAGAAACGGCTCCAGTGGGCTAAACATTACATGAAGACTGATTTAAAAACTGTTTTGTTCACGGATGAGTGCCGTGCAGCGCTCGATGGTCCAGATGGATGGAGTGGAGGATGGCTGGTTGATGGACACCCCACGCAAACACGGCTACAGCGCCAACAAGGAGGAGGTGGAGTAATGTTTTGGGCTGGAATCATGGGGAGAGAGATTGTCGGCCCCTTTAGGATCCCTGAAGGCGCTAAAGATGAACTCCATAATGTATGTGGATTTTCTCAAACAGCACTTCCTGCCATGGTTCAAGAAGAAGAACCGTGTATTTCACAGCAAGATCATTTTTTTGCATGATAATGCACCATCTCATGCTGCACATAAAACATCTGCATCTCTGGCTGATATGGGCATAAAAGGGGACAAACTTATGGTGTGACCCCCATGCTCCCCTGACCTCTACCCCATTCAGAACCTCTGGAGCATCATCAAAAGGAGTGTCTATGATGGCGGGAGGCAGTTCACATCTAAGCAACAGCTCTGGGAGGGTATTCTGTCCTCATGCAAAACAATTGAAGCAGAAACCATCCAAAACCTGACAAATTCAATGGACGAGAGAGTTCAGAAGCTCCTTTCGAACAAGGGGTCCTATGTGAAAATGTAACATCACCTAGAATAAAGTTTTGAGTTGAAAACTGTTTGATTTCAGTTTCTAATAACCTGCTAATGCTTATAATTTCAAAAATGACAATTTTTTTGGTCTTTATTAAAATGAAAAGGTTGATCAAAAAGTTTGGGGGATCTAAGAGTGTGGCAACCCAGTAGTCATGATTACTTCGAATTCTGACAATATGAGGGTCATGTTGCAGGTAGTGCAGCAAGAAGGCACTTATGTGTCTTGCGCATCTCGGAGCCCCAAAATTATTTTCCGGGCTAGATGCAGCTAAAAATTATTATTAATTTTAAATCTGGTGGAGCTTAGTATAGATGGCCTAATAGGATCAGTGCTGCACACTGCTACAAAGCCCAAATTATTTTCCAGCCAAGATACAGATAAACATGATTAGTAATTTTAAATCTGGTGGAGCTTATTATAGATGGCCTAATAGAATCAGTGCTGCACACTGCTACAAAGCCCAAATTATTTTCCAGCCAAGATACAGATAAACATGATTAGTAATTTGAAAGCTTAAAACGGTTGATAGGGTGATTTTAACCAATCATCAAGCTTTTACTCTCCCCAGGATGACACAGGGGTAGAAAAGTAGTTTCGGATCCATGATTTGTTCATCTTTATGAACGTGAGTCTGTCTACATTATCAGTGGAGAGCCGCGTGCGCTTATCTGTCAGCACACCACCAGCAGCGCTGAACACACGTTCAGATAGAACGCTGGCTGCGGGGCATGACAAGATCTCCAAGGCGTAAGTGGCTAGCTCCGGCCATTTATCCAGATTGGAAGCCCAAAAAGAGCAAGGGTCCAGTGACACAGTCATGGCTTCAATGTTTACTTGGAGATACTCCTGTACCATCGTCTCTAGGCGTTGACTATGTGTCAGACTTCTTGTCTCCTGTGGCCTTGCAAAGGATGGGCTAAAAAAGTGGTGAAATGATTCTGCAAAATTGATGTTACCAGCAGATACTGTGGTTCTGTTACGGTTTGAGTGCTGAACACTTGACGGTCCCACGGTTGGCAAGTTGGAACTGTGAGATTCACTACGTGCACCACTGGTGTTTTGTGGGAAAGCACATGTAAGATTCTGCAACAGTCTCTGCTGATACTCCTGCATGCGTGCATCCCTTTCTATGGCAGGAATAATTTCGGCAAATTTACTTTTGTACCGGGGATCTAACAGTGTGGCAACCCAGTAGTCAGGATTATTTCTAATTCTCACAATTCGAGGGTCATGTTGCAGGTAGTGCAGCAAGAAGGCACTCATGTGTGTTGCGCATCCAGGAGCACCAAGTCCCTGTTGTGTTGGTGGTGAGGTAACAATCATGCTTCCTTCCTCTGTCCTCTCCCCCCAACCTCGCACAACAGAAATGTGATCAAGGTCTCCCTCATCTGATGAGTCTTCCATCAGTTCGTCCTCCACTTCTTCCTGGGCTCCTGCACCTTCCTCACTAGTTTGGCTGCTACCATGCGCCCTGGTAAAACCATCTCCCCCACCCTCACATGCCTGCCGCCTTGGTGCTGCCGACCGTCTGGACCTTGCAGATGTTAGCCCTTCCGCATACAACTCCTCCTCCTCTACTTCCTCCACCTCCTCTTGTGCCACCACCTGACTCCGAATTCTGTTTAACATGTGCTCCAGCATGTAAATCACCGGAATAGTCATGCTGATAATGGCATCGTCAGCACTAAACATCTTCGTCGCCATTTCAAAACTGTGCAGAAGGGTGCATAGGTCCCTGATCTGAGACCACTCCTCCAGCGTGATTTGCCCCACCTCTGGATCTCGTTGGCCCAGGCTATACGTCAGAACGTATTGCACCAGGGCTTGTCGGTGCTGCCACAGTCGCTGCAACATGTTCAGAGTTGAATTCCACCGGGTAGGCACATCGCATTTTAGCCGGTGAAGTGGCAGGCCAACGACTTCTGTAGAGATGTAAGTCGCTGAGCTGCGGGATGCGAACGGCGGAAGTGAGCACACAGCGACCGTGCCCTCTGCAGAAGGCCATCTAGTCTGGGATAGTGGGCTAAAAATTGCTGGACAACCAGGTTCAACACGTGAGCCATACAAGGCACGTGTGTGACATTGCCCCGGCGAAGGGCCGCACCCAGGTTTGCAGCATTGTCGCACACGGCCTTCCCTGGTTTCAGGTCCAGTGGAGACAACCATTCATGAAATTGGTTCTCCAGAGCTGACCACAACTCCTCAGCTGTGTGACTCACATTTCCCAGACATTTCAAAGTAAAAACCGCCTGATGACGTTGAGCCCTACTGCCAGCATAGTAAGGAGGTGTGCAGGATCCCTTCTGCACAGTTAGAAAGCTTGTGGCATGACCAGACAGGCTTTGGGTGCAGGTGGAAGACCGAGAGGAGGTTGAGGAGGCAGAAGCAGTGGAGGAACTTTGACATAAAGAGGATTGACGCACAACTCGTGGGGACGGCAAGACTTGGACAGCAGCCCCTTGTCCTGCTGTCACCATAGTTACCCAGTGCCCAGTCAGCGACATGTAACGCCCCTGTCCATGCCTACTCGTCCAAGTGTCTGTGGTGAAATGCACCCTGTCACACACAGAGTTTCTCAAAGAAGCAGTGATGTTGTGTGCGACATGCTGGTGGAGCGCAGGCACACCTTTCTTTGAGAAGTAGTGCCGACTGGGCATCTGGTACTGGGGCACTGCGACGGACATAAGGTCTCGAAAATCCTCTGTGTCCACCAGGCGGAAAGGCAGCATTTCTGTAGCCAAGAGCTTGCAGATGGTGAAATTCAACCTCTTAGCTTTCTCATGGCTAGGAGGAAATGGTCTTTTACTTGTCCACATCTGAGGGACTGGCTATTGTGCTTAGACGGGGTTGATAAGGGTGTCCCCGGCAAACTGCCGGTCTGTGAGGAAGATGCAGGCGGACATGTTAGGTTGCCTTGATCCAAAGGTGGTGCTATCGATGTCGGACAGCGCTCAACACCAGCTGGTGTTACCACCTCCAAAGAAAATGATGACCTGCCAATCACGCTGGCTGTTGCGGGTAAAGAGGTGGCAGGTCTGCGCCCCAAAACAGGTGTGACTGCTGTCCCCCCAGTCACAGAGGATGAAGAGGCCGCGGATGCACAAGATATGGCAGACGGTGGTTGGCCCGGCCGGCTAGGCCGCATTGTAGCACACTGAGCTTCCCACTGCAAGTTATGCTTCATGTCCATGTGCCGGTTCATGCATGAAGTACTCAAACTATGTATTTTTTGGCCTCTACTTAGCTTTTGCTGACAAATGTTACAGATAACACGAGTTGGGTCATCTTTATCGATCTGAAAAAATGCCCAGGCTATGCAAGGCTTAGCACCCATGCGACCTGAAGAGCCACCACGACTTGTGGTGAGAGGCAGAGTTGTGTTTGAGGATGCAGTTGTTGACGTGCTTCCAGTACTACGTCTCTGTCCAGGAAGGCGCAACCTGACCTCGTCGTCACTAGCATCTTCCTCCACTTCCTCTGCTGACCTCATCTCTTGGCTGACTGTGGGTTGACAGTAAGTGGGATCTCCAACCTCATCATCATCACCCTGTGCGTTATCACACCCGTCGTCCTCAGAGCCAACCTGTTCCTGCCCTGACAAAAAACTAAAGTTGTCGCTCCAATCAGGTATTTGAGTCTCATCATCATCTTCCTCATTGTCTCCACCAACAGGAGTTACAGTTTGGGAATGAGGGTCTACATTATGGTCAGAACCTTCTGCGTCTGGTCCTGGATCCGACTCATAAAGATTCTGGGCATCAGTGCAGATCATTTCCTCGTCTGGATTCACAGAAGCGCTAGAGTCGACCTCTGATTCCCAGGCTATAGTATGAGTAAACAGCTCTGCAGACTCAACCATCTGTTCTACCTCATACTCAGACAGGCAGCTGGAGATTTGGGAGCTGTGAGGAAGCAAGTGCGATTGGGGTGACACCTATGAGGACTGGAGTATTTGTGATGTTGAAGTTGATGTGGAGGAGAGCCCACTTAAAGGAGCACTTGATATCCGTTGAAGCACCTGCTGTTTTTGTGCCTCATCTGGAATTTGTAGCGATTGACGTGGCCGTAAGAAAGGGATCTTATCACATTGTCCGCTAAAAGAAGTAGACATTTTAGTTTGGCTGGAAGATGGTCTTTCTTCTGCAGATGTTACTGTTGCTTTAACACCTACCCCACGGACACAAACTTTTTTCCCCTTCCCAACATGCCTATTCCCCTTTTCACCAGCAGCAGGCCTTTTTCCACTCATTTTGGTGGTTAACTAATTCACAACTCTGGAGTTGTTTGCACAAAAAAACAATGGATGGGAACCGAGCAGAGCTGAGTGGCCAAACTGTGGTATTAGGCCAAAACTATTGGCTGGGTTAGATGCAGAAAAAAATTATATTCGATTTGCAACCTGATGGAGGTCAGTATAGATGGACTAATAGAACAAGTCCCACACACAGCTAGAAGCCCAAATATTTTTTCAGAGGTAGATGCAGAAAAAAAATATACTCAGTTTGCAACCTGATGGAGGTCAGTATAGATGGACTAATAGAGAAAGTCCCACACACTGCTAGAAGGCCAAATATTTTTTCAGAGCTAGATGCAGACAAAAAATTATTTTGAATTTGCAACCTGATGGAGGTCAGTATAGGTGGACTAATAGAACAAGTCCCACACACTGCTAGAAGGCCAAATATTTTTTCAGAGCTAGATGCAGAAAAAAATTATATTCAGTTTGCAACCTGATGGAGGTCAGTATAGATGGACTAATAGAACAAGTCCCACACACAGCTAGAAGCCCAAATATTTTTTCAGAGGTAGATGCAGATAAAAATTATTTTTAATTTGCAACCTGATGGAGGTCAGTATAGATGGACTAATAGAGAAAGTCCCACACACTGCTAGAAGGCCAAATATTTTTTCAGAGCTAGATGCAGATAAAAATTATTTTTAATTTGCAACCTGATGGAGGTCAGTATAGATGGACTAATAGAGAAAGTCCCACACACTGCTAGAAGGCCAAATATTTTTTCAGAGCTAGATGCAGAAAAAAATTATATTCAGTTTGCAACCTGATGGAGGTCAGTATAGATGGACTAATAGAGAAAGTCCCACACACTGCTAGAAGGCCAAATATTTTTTCAGAGCTAGATGCAGAAAAAAAATATATTCAGTTTGCAACCTGATGGAGGTCTGTATAGATGGATTAATAGAACAAGTCCCACACACAGCTAGAAGCCCAATATTTTTTCAGAGGTAGATGCAGAAAAAAAATTATTTTTAATTTGCAACCTGATGGAGGTCAGTATAGATGGACTAATAGAGAAAGTCCCACACACTGCTAGAAGGCCAAATATTTTTTCAGAGCTAGATGCAGAAAAAAATTATATTCAGTTTGCAACCTGATGGAGGTCAGTATAGATGGACTAATAGAACAAGTCCCACACACAGCTAGAAGCCCAAATATTTTTTCAGAGGTAGATGCAGATAAAAATTATTTTTAATTTGCAACCTGATGGAGGTCAGTATAGATGGACTAATAGAGAAAGTCCCACACACTGCTAGAAGGCCAAATATTTTTTCAGAGCTAGATGCAGAAAAAAATTATATTCAGTTTGCAACCTGATGGAGGTCTGTATAGATGGATTAATAGAACAAGTCCCACACACAGCTAGAAGCCCAATATTTTTTCAGAGGTAGATGCAGAAAAAAAATTAATTTTAATTTGCAACCTGATGGAGGTCAGTATAGATGGACTAATAGAAAAAGTCCCACACACTGCTAGAAGGCCAAATATTTTTTCAGAGCTAGATGCAGAAAAAAATTATATTCAGCATGCAACCTGATGGAGGTCAGTATAGATGGACTAATAGAACAAGTCCCACACACAGCTAGAAGCCCAAATATTTTTTCAGAGGTAGATGCAGATAAAAATTATTTTTAATTTGCAACCTGATGGAGGTCAGTATAGATGGACTAATGGAGAAAGTCCCACACACTGCTAGAAGGCCAAATATTTTTTCAGAGTTAGATGCAGATAAAAATTATTTTTAATTTGCAACCTGATGGAGGTCAGTATAGATGGACTAATAGAGAAAGTCCCACACACTGCTAGAAGGCCAAATATTTTTTCAGAGCTAGATGCAGAAAAAAATTATATTCAGTTTGCAACCTGATGGAGGTCAGTATAGATGGACTAATAGAACAAGTCCCACACACAGCTAGAAGCCCAAATATTTTTTCAGAGGTAGATGCAGATAAAAATTATTTTTAATTTGCAACCTGATGGAGGTCAGTATAGATGGACTAATAGAGAAAGTCCCACACACTGCTAGAAGGCCAAATATTTTTTCAGAGCTAGATGCAGAAAAAAATTATATTCAGTTTGCAACCTGATGGAGGTCAGTATAGATGAACTAATAGAACAAGTCCCACACACAGCTAGAAGCCCAAATATTTTTTCAGAGGTAGATGCAGATAAAAAATATTTTTAATTTGCAACCTGATGGAGGTCAGTATAGATGGACTAATAGAGAAAGTCACACACACTGCTAGAAGGCCAAATATTTTTTCAGAGCTAGATGCAGATAAAAATTATTTTTAATTTGCAACCTGATGGAGGTCAGTATAGATGGACTAACAGAGAAAGTCCCACACACTGCTAGAAGGCCAAATATTTTTTCAGAGCTAGATGCAGAAAAAAATTATATTCAGTTTGCAACCTGATGGAGGTCAGTATAGATGGACTAATAGAACAAGTCCCACACACAGCTAGAAGCCCAAATATTTTTTCAGAGGTAGATGCAGATAAAAATTATTTTTAATTTGCAACCTGATGGAGGTCAGTATAGATGGACTAATAGAGAAAGTCCCACACACTGCTAGAAGGCCAAATATTTTTTCAGAGCTAGATGCAGAAAAAAATTATATTCAGTTTGCAACCTGATGGAGGTCAGTATAGATGGACTAATAGAACAAGTCCCACACACTGCTAGAAGCCCAAATATTTTTTCAGAGCTAGATGCAGAAAAAAGTTATATTCAATTTGCAACCTGATGGAGGTCAGTATAGATGGACTAATAGAATGATGCTATGCCCAAAAGATTTTACTTCACTAGGTGCAGTAAAAAAATTGGTATTCTATACACAGGTGGTATATCTTGCAACACAGATAGGCTACTCCACTGACTAACACACTCTGCAATAGGCCAAAAAGGATTAGCTTTGCTAGATTCAGCCAAATGCTGTGAAAAAAACTTGCACAGCACTGGCACAGACCTGCCTGGCAAAAACTGATAGGAACTGATGTAACCTAGTCCTGAAAAGGACTGCAATTACAATTAGTCTTTACTCCCACAATCTATCTATTTAAGAGCACAGACCTGCCTGATAAAAGTCGTAGGAAATGCTGT
Source organism: Phyllobates terribilis (assembly GCF_046119375.1). Classification (NCBI taxonomy): domain Eukaryota; kingdom Metazoa; phylum Chordata; class Amphibia; order Anura; family Dendrobatidae; genus Phyllobates; species Phyllobates terribilis. Next base: position 729,640,096 of record NW_027362763.1, on the reverse strand, counting down.
AACCTAGTCCTTAAAAGGACTGCAATCACAACTATTCCCTACTCCCAAGCTATCTGTAGATTTGTGCGAAAATTGGCTTGAAATTAACAAGGTATAGCGCACACAGCAACAGCGGTGCCGTCTAACACGCAGCTGCAGCAGTGAGAAAATGGTGGCGATGGGGAAAATGGCTTGGTCTTATAGGGCAAGGACATGTGACATACACTGCCAATGACACATGCCCTTGCTTGTGTGAAAAACAGCAGTTCGCTCCGTGTGTGCGCTGCTGATAGGCTGACAGACTGCACCTCCCTACTGCAAATGCGGGAAAGAGAAAAAAAAATGGAGATCTTCATTATTCCTGCAGAGATCCATCCCCTGCCCCTCCCCCCACCCCGCTGTACACTCAAACTGCGTATTAACATTAATTTTCATCATTACTGAGAAAAAATCCAGTTATTATTTTGGTGCACGAACAGTTATCGAACATAACCTCGAACAGCCGAATTTTTCTCAAATCGTTCGTGTTCGCCGAACGGCTCGAACACCGCCCAAAACAGCTCGAATTTGAGATTGGCGAACAGTTCGAGTAGAACAACGCTCATCTCTACCCGTGACCGTACCCCCCTTCTACGAGTGGCCTCTGGACACTCAGGACGAGTTTTATCAGGATGAGAGGTGTAGAAAGAATGAACCAGCCTGGGGACATTCACCTCTGATGCCAAAACCCACATTCTTTCCTCAGGACCATACAGTTGAAACCATAAGATTACATACACTAGATTAAAAGACACATATGCATGTTTTTCTCAATATCTGACATGAAATCAGAATAAACCTTTCACGTTTTAGGTCAATTAGGATTACCATCATTTTTAATATTTGCCAAATGCCAGAATAATGAGAGAGATAAAATGGTTTAAGACATTTTTATTACTTAATGCCAAGTCAAAAGTTTACATACACTAAGTTTACTATGCCTTTAAACAATTCTGGACTGCCCATGTGATGATGTCATGTGTTTGGAAGCTTCTGATAGGTTTTTTGGCAACATCTTAGTTAATTATAGACACACCTGTAGATTTATTTTAATGCACACCTGAAACACACTGCTTCTTTGTGTAGCATCATGGGAAAGTCTAAAGAAATCAGCCAAGACATCAGGAAAAGAATAGTGGACTTGCACAAGTCTGGCTCATCCTTGGGTACAATTTCAAGATACCTGAAGGTGCCTCATTCATCTGTACAAACAATTATATGCAAGTACAAACAAGATGGAATGTACAGCCATCATACCGCTCAGGAAGGAGACGGTTTCTGTGTCCCAGAGGTGAACGTGCTTTGGTCCAACATGTGCATATCAACCCAACGACAAAAGCAAAAGACCTTGTGAAGATGATGGCGGAAACTGGTAAGATTGTGTTAATATCCACAGTGAAACAAGTACTGTATCAACATGGGCTGAAAGGCCACTCTGCCAGGAAAAAGCAATTACTCCAAAAGAAACACAAAAAAAGATTAATGTTTGCAAATGCACACAGGAACAAAGACCTTAATTTTTGGAGACATGTCCTTTGGTTTGATGAAACTAAAATTTAACTTTTCGGGCATAATGACCATCGTTACGTTTGAAGGAAAAAGGGAGAAGCTTGGAAGCCTGAGAACACCATCCCAACTGTGAAACACGTGGGAGGCAGCATCATGTTGTGGGGTTGTTTTGCTGCAGGAGGGACTGCAGCAAAATAGATGGCATCATGAGAAAAGAAGATTATTTGGCAATACTGAAGCAACATCTCAAGACATCAGCCAGGAAGTTAAAGCTTGGGTGGAAATGGGTCTTCCAAATGGACAATGACCAGAAGAATACTGGCAAAATGGTAACAAAGTGGCTTAAGGATAACAAAGTAAATGTTTTGGAGTGGCCATCACAAAGCCCTGATCTCAATCCTATTGAAAATTTATGGGCAAAGCTGAAAAGGCAGGTGCAAGCAAGGTGACCTACAAACCTGTATCAGTTACACCAGTTTTGTCAGGAGGAATGGGCCCATATTCCGACCAACTATTGTGAGGAGCTTGTGGAAGGATATCCCAAACGTCTGACCCAAGTCATTCAGTTTAAGGGCAATGGTACCAAATACTAATGAAACGTACTGTATGTAAAATTTTGACTTTGCAGTGAGTAATAAAAATGCCTTAAAACATTCTCTGTCATTATTCTGGCATTTGGCAAATATTAAAAATTATGGTAAGCCTAATTGACCTAAAACAGGAAAGGTTTATTCTGATTTTTGTCAGATATTGAGAAAAACATGCATATGTGTATTTTTATATAGTGTATGTAAACTTTTGGTTTCAACTGTAGCCCTTCCAGTGAACCAAGTACTGTAGGGAACGACGCTGGAGGCGAGAATCCACAATCCTCGAAATTTGAAACTCCAAATAACCATCAACCATGATTGGGGGCGGTGGCAGGGTAGAAGACTCAAGAGGTTCTACATATTTCTTGAGCAGAGACCTGTGAAACACATTGTGGATCTTAAGAGCCTGAGGTAGCTCAAGATGAAACACTGCTGAGTCAATGACGGCGGTAATTTTATAGGGACCAATAAATTTAGGTCCCAGCTTCCAGGAAGGAACCTTCAACTTGATATTCCTGGTAGACAACCACACAAAGTCATTCACACTTAGGTCCGGACCTGGCGAGCGTTTCCTGTCAGCCATACGTTTGTACCTGTCTCCCATGATCTTCAAATTACTCAGAACTCCCCGCCACACAGGGGAGAGCGACAAAGCAAAACGTTCCTCCTCAGGAACTCCCGAAGCCCCTCCCCCACTAAAAGTACCAAACTGTGGATGGAAACCGTATGCACCAAACAACAGTGACCTGCCGGTAGATTCTTGGCGATGATTATTAATAGCAAATTCTGCCAACTGTAAGTAAGATGCCCAATCCTCCTGGTTTTCGGAGACAAAACACCTGAGGTAAGTCTCTAAATTCTGATTAATGCGTTTGGTCTGTTCATTCGAATGAGGATCGAAGGCCGAGGAAAAGGACAGCTGCACCCCCAGTTAAGTACAGAAAGCTTTCCAGAACGTAGAAACAAACTGGGTCCCCCGATCGGACACCACATCGAAGGGAACCTCGTGAAGCTTCACAATCTCACTTATAAATACCTGAGCAAGAGACTTGGCATTTGGAAGTGCCGGTAATGCAACAAAGTGAACCATTTTACTGAACCTATCTACAACCACCAAAACCACAGTCTTGCTTGCAGATACTGGTAGGTCAGTAATAAAATCCATGGACAAGTGTGTCCATGGCCTGCTAGGAATAGGTAGTGGAAGAAGAGTACCAGACGGACGGGTATGCGATACTTTAGAATGCGCGCAAATACTACAAGCAGATACATGTTCAACCACAGCCCGATGAAACCCCGGACACCAAAAATGACGAGAAAGGAGGTCTGCAGTTGCCTTACCACCTGGATGACCAGTAAGCACAGAGTTGAGATGTTCCCTAATTACTTTGCGGTGCAGATTAGATGGTAGAAATAACCTTCCTGAAGGGCAGGAGGCAGGGGCGTCCCCCTGAGCCTCCAACACCTCACACTCAGGTTCAGGGCACAATCCGAAATGACTACCCCCTTCTGAAAAATTGGGGCAGGGTTCTCATGGTCACCAGCACCAGGGAAGCTCTGGGACAAAGCATCAGCCTTGACGTTTTTGACACCTGGACGGAAAGTGACAACAAAATTGAACCTTGTAAAAAACAGGGACCATCTAGCTTGTAGGGTTGAGACATTTAGCCGATTGAAGATATGACAGGTTCTTATGGTCCGTAATAATAATAATAGGATGGAAGCCCCCTCCAACCAATGTCGCAATTCTTCAAAAGGGAAAAGCTCTTTATTACCCACGTCATCATTTCTCTCAGCCGAAGATAATTTCTTAGAAAAGAAAGTGCATGGACGCCATTTACCAGGGGACGGACCCTGAGACAACACAGCCCCAACCACCACCTCCAATGCATCAACTTCCACGATAAAAGATTGAGAAACATTGGGTTGAGTGAGTATAGGTGCAGTGGCAAACAATTATTTAGGGAGGAAAAAGCCTACAGGGCAGCATCCGCCCATTTAGAAAACTCAGACCCCTTCCTTGTCATGTCAGTGAGGGGTTTCACAATTACCGAATAATTTTGGATAAATTTCCGGTAAAAATTAGTAAAGCCCAGAAAACGCTGTAAAGCCTTCAGGTTCTCGGGACGGTCCCAATCAAGGACAGCACGGATCTTTTCCAGATCCATCTGAAAACCCAAAGATGACAACAGGTACCACAAAAACTTCACCTCCTGGACGGCAAAAACACATTTTTCTAGTTTGGCATAAAGTTTGTTATCCCTTAATATCTGAACCACCTGTTTAACATGCCCCATATGTGTCTCAAAATCAGGTGAGTAAACGAAAATATCATCCAGATAGACCATCACAAACCTGCCCACCAAATGAGGGAAAATATCATTTATGAAATTCTGGAATACCGCAGGTGCATTGGTCAGACCGAAAGGCATAACCAGACTCTCAAAATGCCCCTCAGGGGTACTGAACGCTGTTTTCCATTCATCCCCTTCTCTGATTCTGACCAGATTGTAGGCTCCCCTTAAATCCAACTTGGAGAATACCTTAGCTCCCACAACCTGACTAAACAAATCTAGAATCAGAGGAAGAGGGTATGGATCTCAGATGGTATTTGATTCAATTCCCGGAAATCTAAATAGGGACAGAGACCGACATCTTTCTTCTTCACAAAGAAGAATCCTGCCACCACGGGCGAAGATGAGGGTCTGATATGTCCCTTCTCCAGACTAGAGATGAGCGTTGTTCAACTCGAACTGTTCGCCAATCTCAAATTCGAGCTGTTTTGGGCGGTGTTCGAGCCGTTCGGCGAACACGAACGATTTGAGAAAAATTCGGCTGTTCGAGGTTATGTTCGATAACTGTTCGTGCACCAAAATCATAACTGGATTTTTTCTCAGTAATGATGAAAATTAATGTTAATACGCAGTTTGAGTGTACAGCGGGGCGGGGGGAGGGGCAGGGGATGAATCTCTGCAGGAATAATGAAGATCTCCATTTTTTTTTCTCTTTCCCGCATTTACAGTGGGGAGGTGCAATCTGTCAGCCTATCAGGAGCGCACACATGGAGCGAAGTGCTTTTTTTCACACAAGCAAGGGCATGTGTCATTGGCAGTGTATGTCACATGTCCTTGCCCTATAAGACCAAGCCATTTTCCCCATCGCCACCATTTTCTCACTGCTGCAGCTGCGTGTTAGATGGCACCGCTGTTGCTGTGTGCGCTATACCTTGTTAATTTCAAGCCAATTTTCGCACAAATCTACTGATAGCTTGGGAGTAGGGAATAGTTGTGATTGCAGTCCTTTTAAGGACTAGGTTACAGCATTTCCTACGACTTTTATCAGGCAGGTCTGTGCTCTTAAATAGATAGGTTGTGGGAGTAAAGACTAATTGTAATTGCAGTCCTTTTCAGGACTAAGTTACATCAGTTCCTATCAGTTTTTGCCAGGCAGGTCAATGCCAGTGCTGTGCAAGTTTTTTTCACAGCATTTGGCTGAATCTAGCAAAGCTAATCCATTTTGGCCTATTGCAGAGTGTGTTAGTCAGTGGAGTAGCCTATCTGTGTTGCAAGATACACCACCTATGTATAGAATACCAATTTTTTTACTGCACCTAGTGAAGTAAAACCTTTTGGGCATAGCATCATTCTATTAGTCCATCTATACTGACCTCCATAAGGTTGCAAACTGAATATAATTTTTTTCTGCATCTAGCTCTGAAAAAATATTTGGCCTTCTAGCTGTGTGTGGGACTTGTTCTATTAGTCCATCTATACTGACCTCCATCAGGTTTCAAACTGAATATAATTTTTTTCTGCATCTACCTCTGAAAAAATATTTGGTCTTCTAGCTGTGTGTGGGACTTGTTCTATTAGTCCATCTATACTGACCTCCATCACGTTGCAAATTGAATATAATTTTTTTCTGCATCTAGCTCTGAAAAAATATTTGGCCTTCTAGCTGTGTGTGGGACTTGTTCTATTAGTCCATCTATACTGACCTCCATCAGGTTGCAAACTGAATATAATTTTTTTCTGCATCTGTAATAGTGGGGAAGGGCGTAGCCTTCCCTTGGTACTGAGATAGTTAAACGAGGTGTCCCTGAGGTCAGACCTCCCTAACTGTGGTAGACCAAGCTAAGGGGGCTAGCTTTAGTGGTCCAGTTAGTAGAGTAGAGGGGGAACTTAGTGCCCTTATCAAGCCTAGAGAGATATAGAGCTTGTTCCTGGTATAATTTCTTCTGGGCTGTAGTACCTGAAAACAGCCACAAGATGCCACTGTTCTGGGTGCAGATGTCAGGTTGAGTCTGCCAGCAAAGTTTTAGACAGTGATGGGTTAAAGTTCTGTGATGACAGCTCACTGAGGGTGGGCATATTAGGAAAGTCTCTGTTTAGTTTCCAGAATCAGGAAGTGATTCTTCAGTACGAGTTGAGACCGCAAGTGGTTCAGACAGCCTGAGTATAGTGGCTGCTAGGGTAGACGGGAGCTCCGTACCCTCAGACAGTGGGATCCCAGCGTGCAAGTCTCCTCACACAAGAGCACGAGTCCTGTCAGCCCGCCGGAGAAACTCATCAAAGCGTAGTGAGGACACGGGGCACTTCTAGTCTGCAGGAAGCAGAGGAAGCTAAATTGGACTCCAGGCTAAGACGTGGGGGAGAGATATCGGATCCAGGTCACTGTCAATACAGAGGAGTCTCTTGGGCCAGGGATTATAGCCACAGAGATGCTCCGCTTAAAGAGGGAACCAGGGCTGAAGCAGTTAACAGCGCCTGTGAGAGAGATGATTGCCTGTCGGGCCTTATCCATTATATCTGACTGTAAATATTGTATATATTCCTCTTCCCCAAGTAAAGTCCAAGTTCTGGTTAAGAACCTCGTGTCCTCTGAAATTATTGCTGCCCTGGTCCCAGAAGAAAATTGCCTGGAGACAGCCGCGATCGGATGGCTTGAAGTAAGTGAAGAGCACTACATACACAGCCACACTTCAGAGGGAGGACACGTATTGTCTGTAGGGTGCCATAGCGAGTGGGGGCTACAGCTCGCCCACGACTACCTCGCTGGGGCACCTTACATTTGGCGTAGTCGGCAGGATGCGAGCTCCTCGCATGAAGAAAGCGGGGAAGAGCCGACGCAGAACACTGAGGAGAAAGTGTTGGAAGGCATGCGGCCCAAGATGGTGGCCCGAAGCATGGATTCCAAGATGGTGATGACGGCGGTAAAGTCTGGGAGAAGAACCGCCTATCGTGGGAGTGGACGGCGCTGGAGAGCGCGAAAAGATGTCCAGCCCCTACGAGTTCCGGCCCGAAGAGGGAGGGGCCCAGCGGTGAAGATTCGTTCTAGGATGGGACGTCCAGAGAGGAAGAGGATGCGGCGTAAGGTGAAGTCCGGCCCCGTGAGTATCAGCGCGCACAGAGAGGGGGCGCGGCTGAAGGCGGAGCGGCCGAGAGTGACGAGTGACGCGGCGGTCGCGTCAGAGGTCCGGCCGAGGAAGAGGCGGAGCTGGACGTGCAGGACGCGCGTCACCGGTAAGCGACCGGCGCCATTTTCTGTCCGGCACGTAAGGAGAAGGAGGTACGGCAGCGGACGTCCTGAGAGGATGGCAGCCCCAGAGCCTGACAACGTGTGCGAGACAAGCGGTGAGGAGGAACCCCTGTAGATCACCACCCCAGGGGCCGCGACTGGAAGTCGTTCGCCGGCGGGCGCTGCCCGCGAACCATTGCCCTTACCCCCAGTGGCTGTCCAGTGGGCCACTAGGCCTGATCCGGAGCTGGGCCTGCTAGTCCACGAGCTTCGCATGTGGTGCTGGAGCCGGATGCCGGAGGAACCGTTCCCCTCGGCTGAGGGAGGAGGACATCCAGGTGGGGCCGGAGCAATAGCTGCAGCGAAGCTTACAGAAGGTGAGCGGTCCATGCCCCAGTGGCCGGTCACGCCTGCGGTACCTGCCCCAGTAGCTTCTGTGGCAACAGAGGCCCCCAGGCCTTCAGGGGACGGTGCGGAAGGGAAGCCCCCTAAAAGAAAGGCCCCGAGGGAGAATTTCTGGTCGTTGGCCTTGTAGGCCCTACATTCCCCCTCGGCAGAGCGGTACGCCGAGCCCGGGAGTCCTAAGCGGGCTACCCGGGACCCCCCGATGACCGCGCGAGAACAGCGGCGATGGACCGATACCTTCCTGAGAGGCTGGCTGCAGGGGTCCAATGCGGCAAGAAGGGAGTCAGTGGAGGAAGCTCAGACCCGGGGGCGGGTCATAGAATTCCGTATCCGTGAGGGGTACAGGTTTCTGGAAGAGGAATGGACCGGGCACGAGGTGTTCGTGTCCCGCGAAGCGGTAAAGCGGGACTATCTGCCTGACCGTTTACACAACCTGCACGTGGGGGACATCGTGCACTTTGTAAAATGTGAGTGCCAAAACGGGTGGTATGCGGCTGCGGTCACGTGCCCATACAAGTGGGAAGACGTCCTAGAAAAGGACCGGCAGGTCTTCCAGAGGAGGGCCAAAAGGGAGGCTAAGCAGCGCTGGGCTAGGAAAGCCCCTAAAGGCTTTCTGTCCCCACCTAAGGCCAGTACTCCACCAACAGAGGAGCCTAGGAGGCGGCAGTGGGGAAATATTGTGAGCGACGAGGAGGAGGATGTCGCAAGCAGCAAGGAAGCCGATTTCCTTAGCGCGGTGCCGGAGAAGGAGTCGGCACCACAACACCCAGGAGGGGCTGAGGCAGTTGAGCAGGGGGCTGCCAGAGAGACTCAGGCTGGTGTTAGCCAGGAGGTCCATCATTTTTCTGTCACCAGCTACGGCCCTACCCAGGTCAGCTGTGGCAGTGCTACGTCCTCGGACGAGGACCCCGGGCCTAGCAGATACCCCGATCAGCCGTGGAAGTGGAGGAAGCCACCTTCATCTGCAGCATGGGCCGCCTTCATGAAGGAACGGGGGGTGGCCCAGAAGAAGTAAGCTAACTAGTTAAGGGTCCGTTGACCTTTCATCTCTTCCTTTATCAGGACCCACCAGCGGTGGTCCAGTTTCTGGGACTTGTACCCAATGGGGGCGGAGTGCCCCATGTTGAGTTAAAATGGAGGACTGTTCCCCTACCTCCCAGGCCAGGAAGGCCTTAAGCAGCACCCAAAAGTTGCGTGCCCGGAAGAGCTGCTCTTTTTGTTTTTACCTTTGTTTTCTTTTTGTTGCGCTTGTTGCACCTTTTTCTGCTGGAATTTAAAATGCTGAGGCACACCTTGAGGATGGATATCCTCCAAATCAAAAAGACTTGCGGCCTAGCGGGAAGAACCGGTGACCCCCGCTAGGGCCAACATAGTAACATAGTTTGGAAAGCCGAATAAAGACTTGCGTCCATCAAGTTCGACCTGTTAGTTCTGTAATTGCTAAAGTTGATCCAGAGGAGGGCAAAAACCCCAAATGATTTAGCCAATCTTCACCTGAGGAAAAATTCCCTCCCGACTCTGAAACCAGCAGTCAGAATAAATCCCTGTATCAACCTACTATTTTATTCTATTTTTAAGTATATGCCGAAATCTGCCTGGAATCTAGAAATGCATCCAGTCCCCGCTTGAACTGGTGTAGTGAATCTGACATTACCGTCTCCTCACTCAGTGAATTCCATATTCTCACTGCTCTTACCGTAAAGAACCCCTTCCTATGCTGGTGCTGAAACCTTTTCTCTTCCAGTCTTAGTGAGTGCCCTCTTGTTACCGTAATATCCCTCCTTTTGAAGAAATCCCGGGCAAGATCTCTATACTGTCCCCTAACATATTTGTACACATTTATTATGTCCCCCCTCAACCTTTTCCAGGCTGAATAGTCCTAGTTTTGCCAACTTCTCTGGGTATTGCAGTCCCTCCATTCCCTTTATTAATTTTGTTGCCCTCCTTTGTACCTTTTCAAGCTCATTTATATCCTTTCTATATATTGGGGCCCATAACTGAGCACAGTATTCCAAGTGTGGTCTGACCAGTGCTTTGTACAGTGGAAGAACAATGTTCTCATCCTTTGCAGCTATACCTCTTCTGATACATCCCATTACCCTGTTTGCCCTTACAGCAGCGGCCTGACTTTGGGCACTCCAATTTAGTTTGCTATCAATCAAGATGCCCAAGTCCTTCTCCATCTCTGAATTCCCCAATGATTTCCCATTAAGTGAGTACTGGTGACTTCCATTTTTCCTTCCCATATGTATGACCTTACATTTCTCCTCGTTAAACCTCATTTGCCAAGAAGAAAGAGACACACAGGGTGTTACCTGTGACTGTGTGCCTCAGAATGTAGCCCCAGGAGGGGATTGGGGGCTATTGAGGTGTTGACTAGTGTTGAGCCACCCCCGTAGTGTTCGAGTTCGGTTCGGTTCGTCGAACACCCGTGTGTTCGCCGAACTGTTCGTCGAACTGTTCGTCGAACACCTTCGAACACCGTTAAAACCAATGGCAGGCAAACAAAAACACATAGAAACACATAGAAAACACCTTCAAAGGTGACAAACTGCTCAGAAGACACAACTAACACATGGAAAAGTGACAAGTACATATAGTCATGCGAAAAGAAAAGAGGTGGAGGAGTAAAAGGAGGGGGAGACACAGATATAGGCATGTCATGCCCTTCTAAAATCCAAAAAGTGAGAAGCCGAGACGGCCAGTCCGCTCCTGCCCGTGCCACCTCCGTGTCGCCGGGTTTGTGCCAGAGCCGCGGTGAACCCTGACGGCCAGCCCCCCTCTCCCAATACTGGTGCCTGTCCGCTGGTGGGTCGAGAGAGCCCCCCTGTGGTGGAGGCAGCTCTAAGCTTTTTAATTTAAATTGTCCCTCTAATTTGAATGAATACACTTTAAATCCATTTACAAGGATCTATTGGAGGGCAAGTCTCATGCCAGCAGCCGCGTAATTCCAGCTCCAGTAGCGTCCACTAAAGCTGCTGCAGTTAAAAAGCTTTTATAAGGATCGAGCTCGGCTGTCCACCGCAAGGCATCCTAGTGCCAGTCCCAGCCCCTATGCCTTGGGGTGCCTCCTGATGCTCTTCACTAAGTATCCCGTGGTCCCGAAGCATTTCCTTTGAAAAAATTAAGTGTCCAAACTACAGGTGGTGTAGCTTGCTTAACAGCCGGGATAATCCGCTGACTAGCAGACACTGCTACTAGGCACAAAGTATTTCCTGGGCTAGATGCAGTTAAAAATTTGTAAGTAGATACTCTCGTTGGATGCTGAGAAAGCATTCCATAGAGTCTCCTGGCACGCCATATATGATTCTCTTAAAAAGCTTGGGGTAGGGGTCTAGGGGACCCTTTTATAGCCAAAATCACGGCCCTGTATCACAATACGTCACCTAGGCTGAAGATAAATGGAACTGTAGCACCGAGGGCTCGGTTGCTACAGACGTATTGCACCTCACCCAGAGGTGTGATATCTCACTCTCAGATAAGGATGGAGTGTGGATCAGGACCCGACACCTGCATGCATTACACCACATTGCCGTGGGGCAGGGCGACCAATATGCCCCTGAGATGGGCACGACAGTCCCTGTCCCTGGCTGGAGTGGGGGGAGGGAACACTGAGGAAGGGGAACCCTGCAGTGCAGGAGCAGGGAGGAAGCAGTTCCTGGGTGCATTGAGAAGGGAGTATAAAAGGTGGGCACCATCTTAGTTCAGTGCAGAGAAGTCTGAGCAGAAGTGGCAGGGAGCAGGGGCTCTGCATGAGCTCTGCTCCGGAGGCGGGCCTAGTAACAGAGGCCCAGGCCTGCAAGAGGGAGAAGGAAGGAAGAGGAGCGGAGAAGGCTCCAGGAACGAGGAATGAAGGGATCCCAGGGGTGCGGACGGGCGAGTCGCCACCGCACGCCCGAATCCACCTGCGTGGAGGGGTCAGGCCAAAGGGGGAGACCGGTCCCCGAACTAGTGGAGGCAGGAAACGACCCTCAGCTAGAAACCGGAGGCTCTGACATTTTATGTGGCGCAGCCCCTTGCTCCACCCGCTAGGAAGGCACCACATAGGGTCAGGGAAACTGGCGCCAAGTTTACCAAGAGGAGGCCCGAGGCAGCCGGACAGAAGTGTTGGTAAGAAAGGCCAGACAAAGGACACACAAAGGGGGTCCTGTGAAGCGCTCCAAAGTTATCTGGGAGTTGTCTGAGCCCCTCACCTGGTGAGCACAGTACGACGTGGGCAGCCGTTACCTGCAGACGTGGTCTGGATAATAAGAACTGTGAGTAAAGGCCCTGAACTGCATCACTGACTCCGTGTCGTTACTGCTGCTGCCCTGCACCATCACCCCCATCCTCCGCATACACTGCCCTGAGGCTATACTCCTCCCGTGGGGAGTTATGCTACGCTCTGCTGCACCCACAACACCAGCCTTAGCGGTCTGCCCTGTAGCGGCGGTTCACTCTGACCGCAATCCATGGGTGGCGTAGTCGGACATTTAAACATCAAAACCACATAAATAGTTCCGCCACTGGTTTGACCGCCCTGAGCCACGGAACCGGATCGCCGCCACGAAGACTACAACCACCAGCATCCACCAAAAAGGGTCCGGCTCCGGGTGTCCCAAGGCCCAGGGGGTGCGTCAGAACATTTTTATCACCTTTCACAATCACCAAAGGGACAAGGCAGGGATGTCCTCTGTCCCCTCTCTTATACATCCTAGTGACGGAGCACCTGCTCTCATCAATTCGCCATAACCCCAATATTAGGTGGATTGAGGTGGGAGGCACCGAGTACAAGTGCTCTCTATTTGCTGATGATGTCCTAGTATATATCACTCAATCACATATATCCATCCCTGCTGTTATGGCTGAAATAGATCACTTTCTTACATGGTAAAATTTTAAAATCAATGCAGCGAAGTCTGAGGCCCTCGATGTCTCCCTCCCTAAATCCATATAGGATTCCATCCAGTCCAACTTTCCCTTTGCCTGGCCCTCACAGGGTATCAAATACTTAGGAATTCCTATTCATAGAGACCTCTCCCATCTATGTTATCTTAATTTTGGGCCCTTTATTGAACAATTCCATACAGACCACGGTTGGCAAGTTGGAACTGTGAGATTCACTACGTGCACCACTGGTATTTTGTGGAAAAGCATATGTAAGATTCTGCAACAGTCTCTGCTGATACTCCTGCATGCGTGCATCCCTTTCTATGGCAGGAATAATTTCGGCAAATTTACTTTTGTACCGGGGATCTAACAGTGTGGCAACCCAGTAGTCAGGATTATTTCTAATTCTCACAATTCGAGGGTCATGTTGCAGGTAGTGCAGCAAGAAGGCACTCATGTGTGTTGCGCATCCAGGAGCACCAAGTCCCTGTTGTGTTGGTGGCGAGGTAACAATCATGCTTCCTTCCTCTGTCCTCTCCCCCCAACCTCGCACAACAGAAATGTGATCAAGGTCTCCCTCATCTGATGAGTCTTCCATCAGTTCGTCCTCCACTTCTTCCTGGGCTCCTGCACCTTCCTCACTAGTTTGGCTGCTACCATGCGCCCTGGTAAAATCATCTCCCCCACCCTCACATGCCTGCCGCCCTGGTGCTGCCGACCGTCTGGACCTTGCAGATGTTAGCCCTTCCGCATACAACTCCTCCTCCTCTACTTCCTCCACCTCCTCTTGTGCCACCACCTGACTCCGAATTCTGTTTAACATGTGCTCCAGCATGTAAATCACCGGAATAGTCATGCTGATAATGGCATCGTCAGCACTAAACATCTTCGTCGCCATTTCAAAACTGTGCAGAAGGGTGCATAGGTCCCTGATCTGAGACCACTCCTCCAGCGTGATTTGCCCCACCTCTGAATCTCGTTGGCCCAGGCTATACGTCAGAACGTATTGCACCAGGGCTTGTCGGTGCTGCCACAGTCGCTGCAACATGTGCAGAGTTGAATTCCACCGGGTAGGCACATCGCATTTTAGCCGGTGAAGTGGCAGGCCCAACGACTTCTGTAGAGATGTAAGTCGCTGAGCTGCGGGATGCGAACGGCGGAAGTGAGCACACAGCGACCGTGCCCTCTGCAGAAGGCCATCTAGTCTGGGATAGTGGGCTAAAAATTGCTGGACAACCAGGTTCAACACGTGAGCCATACAAGGCACGTGTGTGACATTGCCCCGGCGAAGGGCCGCACCCAGGTTTGCAGCATTGTCGCACACGGCCTTCCCTGGTTTCAGGTCCAGTGGAGACAACCATTCATGAAATTGGTTCTCCAGAGCTGACCACAACTCCTCAGCTGTGTGACTCACATTTCCCAGACATTTCAATGTAAAAACCGCCTGATGACGTTGAGCCCTACTGCCAGCATAGTAAGGAGGTGTGCAGGATCCCTTCTGCGCAGTTAGAAAGCTTGTGGCATGACCAGACAGGCTTTGGGTGCAGGTGGAAGACCGAGAGGAGGTTGAGGAGGCAGAAGCAGTGGAGGAAAAATGACATAAAGAGGATTGACGCACAACTCGTGGGGACGGCAAGACTTGGACAGCAGCCCCTTGTCCTGCTGTCACCATAGTTACCCAGTGCCCAGTCAGCGACATGTAACGCCCCTGTCCATGCCTACTCGTCCAAGTGTCTGTGGTGAAATGCACCCTGTCACACACAGAGTTTCTCAAAGAAGCGGTGATGTTGTGTGCGACATGCTGGTGGAGCGCAGGCACACCTTTCTTTGAGAAGTAGTGCCGACTGGGCATCTGGTACTGGGGCACTGCGACGGACATAAGGTCTCGAAAATCCTCTGTGTCCACCAGGCGGAAAGGCAGCATTTCTGTAGCCAAGAGCTTGCAGATGGTGAAATTCAACCTCTTAGCTTTCTCATGGCTAGGAGGAAATGGTCTTTTACTTGTCCACATCTGAGGGACCGAGGGCTGGCTATTGTGCTTAGACGGGGTTGATAAGGGTGTCCCCGGCAAACTGCCGGTCTGTGAGGAAGATGCAGGCGGACATGTTAGGTTGCCTTGATCCAAAGGTGGTGCTATCGATGTCGGACAGCGCTCAAGACCAGCTGGTGTTACCACCTCCAAAGAAAATGATGACCTGCCAATCACGCTGGCTGTTGCGGGTAAAGAGGTGGCAGGTCTGCGCCCCAAAACAGGTGTGACTGCTGTCCCCCCAGTCACAGAGGATGAAGAGGCCGCGGATGCACAAGATATGGCAGACGGTGGTTGGCCCGGCCGGCTAGACCGCATTGTAGCACACTGAGCTTCCCACTGCAACTTATGCTTCATGTCCATGTGCCGGTTCATGCATGAAGTACTCAAACTATGTATTTTTTGGCCTCTACTTAGCTTTTGCTGACAAATGTTACAGATAACACGAGTTGGGTCATCTTTATCGATCTGAAAAAATGCCCAGGCTATGCAAGGCTTAGCACCCATGCGACCTGAAGAGCCACCACGACTTGTGGTGAGAGGCAGAGTTGTGTTTGAGGATGCAGTTGTTGACGTGCTTCCAGTACTACGTCTCTGTCCAGGAAGGCGCAACCTGACCTCGTCGTCACTAGCATCTTCCTCCACCTCCTCTGCTGACCTCATCTCTTGGCTGACTGTGGGTTGACAGTAAGTGGGATCTCCGACCTCATCATCATCACCCTGTGCGTTATCACACCCGTCGTCCTCAGAGCCAACCTGTTCCTGCCCTGACAAAAAACTAAAGTTGTCGCTCCAATCAGGTATTTGAGTCTTATCATCGTCTTCCTCATTGTCTCCACCAACAGGAGTTACAGTTTGGGAATGAGGGTCTACATTATGGTCAGAACCTTCTGCGTCTGGTCCTGGATCCGACTCATAAAGATTCTGGGCATCAGTGCAGATCATTTCCTCATCTGGATTCACAGAAGCGCTGGAGTCGACCTCTGATTCCCAGGCTATAGTATGAGTAAACAGCTCTGCAGACTCAACCATCTGTTCTACCTCATACTCAGACGGGCAGCTGGAGATTTGGGAGCTGTGAGGAAGCAAGTGCGATTTGGGTGACACCTTTGAGGACTGGAGTATTTGTGATGTTGAAGTTGATGTGGAGGAGAGCCCACTTAAAGGAGCACTTGATATCCGTTGAAGCACCTGCTGTTTTTGTGCCTCATCTGGAATTTGTAGCGATTGGCGTGGCCGTAAGAAAGGGATCTTATCACATTGTCCGCTAAAAGAAGTAGACATTTTAGTTTGGCTGGAAGATGGTCTTTCTTCTGCACCTACCCCACGGACACAACCTTTTTTCCCCTTCCCAACACGCCTATTCCCCTTTCCACCAGCAGCAGGCCTTTTTCCACTCATTTTGGTGGTTAACTAATTCACAACTCTGGAGTTGTTTGCACAAAAAAACAATGGATGGTAACCGAGCAGAGCTGAGTGGCCAAACTGTGGTATTAGGCCAAAACTATTGGCTGGGTTAGATGCAGAAAAAAATTATTTTTAATTTGCAACCTGATGGAGGTCAGTATAGATGGACTAATAGACCAAGTCCCACACACCGCTAGAAGCCCAAATATTTTTTCAGAGCTAGATGCAGAAAAATTTTTTATTCAATTTGCAACCTGATGGAGGTCAGTATAGATGGACTAATAGACCAAGTCCCACACACTGCTAGAAGCCCAAATATTTTTTCAGAGCTAGATGCAGAAAAAAATTATTTTTAATTTGCAACCTGATGGAGGTCAGTATAGATGGACTAATAGACCAAGTCCCACACACTGCTAGAAGCCCAAATATTTTTTCAGAGCTAGATGCAGAAAAAAATTATTTTTAATTTGCAACCTGATGGAGGTCAGTATAGATGGACTAATAGACCAAGTCCCACACACCGCTAGAAGCCCAAATATTTTTTCAGAGCTAGATGCAGAAAAAAATTATATTCAATTTGCAACCTGCTGGACGTCAGTATAGAAGGACTAATAGAACAAGTCCCACACACTGCTAGAAGCCCAAATATTTTTTCAGAGCTAAATGAAGAAAAAAATTATTTTTAATTTGCAACCTGATGGAGGTCAGTATAGATGGACTAATAGACCAAGTCCCACACACTGCTAGAAGCCCAAATATTTTTTCAGAGCTAGATGCAGAAAAAAATTATTTTTAATTTGCAACCTGATGGAGGTCAGTATAGATGGACTAATAGACCAAGTCCCACACACCGCTAGAAGCCCAAATATTTTTTCAGAGCTAGATGCAGAAAAATTTTTTATTCAATTTGCAACCTGATGGAGGTCAGTATAGATGGACTAATAGACCAAGTCCCACACACTGCTAGAAGCCCAAATATTTTTTCAGAGCTAGATGCAGAAAAAAATTATTTTTAATTTGCAACCTGATGGAGGTCAGTATAGATGGACTAATAGACCAAGTCCCACACACTGCTAGAAGCCCAAATATTTTTTCAGAGCTAGATGCAGAAAAAAATTATTTTTAATTTGCAACCTGATGGAGGTCAGTATAGATGGACTAATAGACCAAGTCCCACACACCGCTAGAAGCCCAAATATTTTTTCAGAGCTAGATGCAGAAAAAAATTATATTCAATTTGCAACCTGCTGGACGTCAGTATAGAAGGACTAATAGAACAAGTCCCACACACTGCTAGAAGCCCAAATATTTTTTCAGAGCTAAATGAAGAAAAAAATTATTTTTAATTTGCAACCTGATGGAGGTCAGTATAGATGGACTAATAGACCAAGTCCCACACACTGCTAGAAGCCCAAATATTTTTTCAGAGCTAGATGCAGAAAAAAATTATTTTTAATTTGCAACCTGATGGAGGTCAGTATAGATGGACTAATAGACCAAGTCCCACACACCGCTAGAAGCCCAAATATTTTTTCAGAGCTAGATGCAGAAAATTTTTTTATTCAATTTGCAACCTGATGGAGGTCAGTATAGATGGACTAATAGACCAAGTCCCACACACTGCTAGAAGCCCAAATATTTTTTCAGAGCTAGATGCAGAAAAAAATTATTTTTAATTTGCAACCTGATGGAGGTCAGTATAGATGGACTAATAGACCAAGTCCCACACACTGCTAGAAGCCCAAATATTTTTTCAGAGCTAGATGCAGAAAAAAATTATTTTTAATTTGCAACCTGATGGAGGTCAGTATAGATGGACTAATAGAACAAGTCCCACACGCTGCTAGAAGCCCAAATATTTTTTCAGAGATAAATGAAGAAAAAAATTATTTTTAATTTGCAACCTGATGGAGGTCAGTATAGATGGATTAATAGACCAAGTCCCACACACTGCTAGAAGCCCAAATATTTTTTCAGAGCTAGATGCAGAAAAAAATTATTTTTAATTTGCAACCTGATGGAGGTCAGTATAGATGGACTAATAGACCAAGTCCCACACACCGCTAGAAGCCCAAATATTTTTTCAGAGCTAGATGCAGAAAAAAATTATATTCAATTTGCAACCTGCTGGAGGTCAGTATAGAAGGACTAATAGAACAAGTCCCACACACTGCTAGAAGCCCAAATATTTTTTCAGAGCTAAATGAAGAAAAAAATTATTTTTAATTTGCAACCTGATGGAGGTCAGTATAGATGGACTAATAGACCAAGTCCCACACACTGCTAGAAGCCCAAATATTTTTTCAGAGCTAGATGCAGAAAAAAATTATATTCAGTTTGCAACCTGATGGAGGTCAGTATAGATGGACTAATAGAATGATGCTATGCCCACAAGATTTTACTTCACTAGGTGCAGTAAAAAAATTGGTATTCTATACACAGGTGGTATATCTTGCAACACAGATAAGCTACTCCACTGACTAACACACTCTGCAATAGGCCAAAAAGGATTAGCTTTGCTAGATTCAGCCAAATGCTGTGAAAAAAACTTGCACAGCACTGGCACAGACCTGCCTGGCAAAAACTGATAGGAACTGATGTAACCTAGTCCTGAAAAGGACTCCAATTACAATTAGTCTTTACTCCCACAATCTATCTATTTAAGAGCACAGACCTGCCTGATAAAAGTCGTAGGAAATGCTGTAACCTAGTCCTTAAAAGGACTGCAATCACAACTATTCCCTACTCCCAAGCTATCTGTATATTTGTGCGAAAATTGGCTTGAAATTAACAAGGTATAGCGCACACAGCAACAGCGGTGCCGTCTAACACGCAGCTACAGCAGTGAGAAAATGGTGGCGACGGGGAAAATGGCTTGGTCTTATAGGGCAAGGACATGTGACATACACTGCCAATCACACATGCCCTTGCTTGTGTGAAAAAAAGCACTTCGCTCCGTGTGTGCGCTGCTGATAGGCTGACAGATTGCACCTCCCCACTGCAAATGCGGGAAAGAGAAAAAAAAATGGAGATCTTCATTGTTCCTGCAGAGATCCATCCCCTGCCCCTCCCCCCGCCCCGCTGTACACTCAAACTGCGTATTAACATTAATTTTCATCATTACTGAGAAAAAATCCAGTTATGATTTTGGTGCACGAACAGTTATCGAACATAACCTCGAACAGCCGAATTTTTCTCAAATTGTTCGTGTTCGCCGACCGGCTCGAACACCGCCCAAAACAGCTCGAATTTGAGATTGGCGAACAGTTCGAGTAGAACAACGCTCATCTCTAGTGTTGACCTGACTTAAAACTGTGGACATTTCGTTTCCAGGGTCCTTACCAAGAAGGACCGGTGCCTCTGAAAAAAAAAAAAAAGTTGATAATGGACTGTCCTGAATTGCTGTTCCAGGGCCCTTAACCGAGAAGGGCCGGTCTTCCATCCAAGAAGATGACCTCAGGACCAGTCGTTTACTAAAAATGTTTTAGTAAAATTTAAGCTGTTGATTGATGTTTATTGCTTAGTGTGGTCAGGGACGACCAACATTAAAGTGTCGGGGAATGTAATAGTGGGGAAGGGCATAGCCTTCCCTTGGTACTGAGATAGTTAAACGAGGTGTCCCTGAGGTCAGACCTCCCTAACTGTGGTAGACCAAGCTAAGGGGGTTAGCTTTAGTGGTCCAGTTAGTAGAGTAGAGGGGGAACTTAGTGACCTTATCAAGCCTAGAGAGATATAGAGCTTGTTACTGGTATAATTTCTTCTGGGCTGTAGTACCTGAAAACAGCCACAAGATGCCACTGTTCTAGGTGCAGATGTCAGGTTGAGTCTGCCAGCAAAGTTATAGACAGTGATGGGTTAAAGTTCTGTGATGACAGCTCACTGAGGGTGGGCATATTAGGAAAGTCTCTGTTTAGTTTCCAGAATCAGGAAGTGATTCTTCAGTACGAGTTGAGACCGCAAGTGGTTCAGATAGCCTGAGTATAGTGGCTGCTAGGGTAGACAGGAGCTCCGTACCCTCAGACAGTGGGATCCCAGCGTGCAAGTCTTCTCACACAAGAGCACGAGTCCTGTCAGCCCGCCGGAGAAACTCATCAAAGCATAGTGAGGACACAGGGCACTTCTAGTCTGCAGGAAGCAGAGGAAGCTAAATAGGATTCCAGGCTAAGACGTGGGGGAGAGATATGGGATCCAGGTCACTGTCAATACAGAGGAGTCTCTTGGGCCAGGGATTATAGCCACAGAGATGCTCCGCTTAAAGAGGGAACCAGGGCTGAAGCAGTTAACAGCGCCTGTGAGAGAGATGATTGCCTGTCGGGCCTTATCCATTATATCTGACTGTAAATATTGTATATATTCCTCTTCCCCAAGTAAAGTCCAAGTTCTGGTTAAGAACCTCGTGTCCTCTGAAATTATTGCTGCCCTGGTCCCAGAAGAAAATTGCCTGGAGACAGCCGCGATCGGATGGCTTGAAGTAAGTGAAGAGCACTACATACACAGCCACACTTCAGAGGGAGGACACGTATTGTCTGTAGGGTGCCATAGCGAGAGGGGGCTACAGCTCGTCCACGACTACCTCGCTGGGGCACCTTACACATCTACCTCTGAAAAAATATTTGGCCTTCTAGCAGTGTGTGGGACTTTCTCTATTAGTCCATCTATACTGACCTCCATCAGGTTGCAAATTAAAAATAATTTTTATTTGCATCTAGCTCTGAAAAAATATTTGGCCTTCTAGCAGTGTGTGGGACTTGTTCTATTAGTCCATCTATACTGACCTCCATCAGGTTGCAAATTCAAAATAATTTTTTGTCTGCATCTAGCTCTGAAAAAATATTTGGGCTTCTAGCAGTGTGTGGGACTTTCTCTATTAGTCCATCTATACTGACCTCCATCAGGTTGCAAATGAAAAATATTTTTTATCTACATCTAGCTCTGAAAACATATTTGGCCTCCTAGCAGTGTGTGGGACTTTCTCTATTAGTCCATGTATACTGACCTCCATCAGGTTGCAAATTAAAAATAATTTTTATCTGTATCTAGCTCTGAAAAAATATTTGGCTTTCTAGCAGTGTGTGCGACTTGTTCTATTAGT
The DNA here is from genome assembly GCF_046119375.1 of Phyllobates terribilis. NCBI lineage: Eukaryota > Metazoa > Chordata > Amphibia > Anura > Dendrobatidae > Phyllobates > Phyllobates terribilis. The sequence continues at coordinate 729,618,660 of NW_027362763.1, read as the reverse complement.
CCATCTATACTGACCTCCATCAGGTTGCAAATTGAATATAATTTTTTTCTGCATCTAGCTCTGAAAAAATATTTGGCCTTCTAGCAGTGTGTGGGACTTTCTCTATTAGTCCATCTATACTGACCTCCATCAGGTTGCAAATTAAAAATAATTTTTATCTGCATCTAGCTCTGAAAAAATATTTGGCCTTCTAGCAGTGTGTGGGACTTGTTCTATTAGTCCATCTATACTGACTTCCATCAGGTTGCAAATTGAATATCATTTTTTTCTGCATCTAGCTCTGAAAAAATATTTGGCCTTCTAGCAGTGTGTGGGACTTTCTCTATTAGTCCATCTTTACTGACCTCCATCAGGTTGCAAATTAAAAATAATTTTTATCTGCATCTAGCTCTGAAAAAATATTTGGCCTTCTAGCAGTGTGTGGGACTTGTTCTATTAGTCCATCTATACTGACCTCCATCAGGTTGCAAATTGAATATAATTTTTTTCTGCATCTAGCTCTGAAAAAATATTTGGCCTTCTAGCAGTGTGTGGGACTTTCTCTATTAGTCCATCTATACTGACCTCCATCAGGTTGCAAATTAAAAATAATTTTTATCTGCATCTAGCTCTGAAAAAAAATTTGGCCTTCTAGCAGTGTGTGGGACTTTCTCTATTAGTCCATCTATATTGACCTCCATCAGGTTGCAAATTAAAAATAATTTTTATCTGCATCTAGCTCTGAAAAAATATTTGGCCTTCTAGCAGTGTGTGGGACTTTCTCTATTAGTCCATTTATACTGACCTCCATCAGGTTGCAAATTCAAAATAATTTTTTGTCTGCATCTAGCTCTGAAAAAATATTTGGCCTTCTAGCAGTGTGTGGGACTTGTTCTATTAGTCCATCTATACTGACCTCCATCAGGTTGCAAATTAAAAATAATTTTTATCTGCATCTAGCTCTGAAAAAATATTTGGCCTTCTAGCAGTGTGTGGGACTCATTGTATTAGGCCATCTATACCAAGCTCCACCAGCTTTTAAATTAATAATAATTTTTAGCTGCATCTAGCCCTGAAAATAATTTTTCTTCCCAATAGTGGTAGCAATAGAAATATGGGGCGCGCGCCTGGCTTACAAAAATATACGCTTCATAACAAAAAACACCAGCCTAGCGCACTGCATTAATAAGATGGCATCATCGTCTCTCCCAGTGCTAGGTCTACTATCCAAACTAGCATTCCTGTGCCTAAAACACAATGTATGGGTCCGCGCTAGCCACTATGCTGAGGGGTCTAAAGCTGCTGCTAACGCTTTATAACAATTCAATTGGCAGATTTTCACAGAGCTCTTCCACAACGCCCACCCATCGGGCAACAGTTGCCCACCTTCCCTATGGGATCTAGTGGCGAATAGTTGATGCCATTAATCAGAGCGTCAGTTGCCCCGTCGACGTGGCAAGCATACGGTAAGGCATGGGAAGAGTGGACACGACTAGTAGCAGGCAGACGGGTTGACCAATGTGAACAAGCCAGATCACAAGTCACCATAGAATTTCTCCACCAGCTAATTATGAGGGGCATATCAGGGGCGTCAGCGCAGCGGTGTCTGACCGGAGTAGCATTTCACTTCCAACAACTGAATTGGGGAGATGTGACAAAGGTTCATCATCAGACAATCCATAAAAGGGTGGAAAAGGGGTCAGCCAAGTCAGGAGTGTAGACGTCCCGTCCCGTGTCACTAAAACTGATTTCTCACATCATATCCCTAACACAATTAACATGACACTCACAATTTGAAGCAACACTACTGTCTACTGCATTTGTGATCGCCTTCTTCGGGGCGCTATGCATAAGCGAATTAGTCCCTCAATCCAAAATTACCACCAGTGGAGGCTTATTACACCAGGACGTAGTCATAGCCAATAATGCAATACGTCTACGCATACACAAATCGAAAACGGTTCCAGCGGGCAGGGGCACTTGGGTACTTCTACAACCCACAAACGGTACACTGAGTCGGGTAACAATAGTAAAAACATATCTAACCATCAGATCACAAAGTAATTTCTTCCTATCACACATTGATGGAATGCCATTATCAAGATACCAGTTCCAAGCTATATTTAATAAATGCATAACATCGTCAGGGAACCACCCCAAAGATTACGGGACACACTCATTCCGCATAGGCGCGGCCACGGAAGCAGCAAGAGCAGGACTGTCAGAAACGGAAGTTCAGAGGATAGGGAGATGGCGATCCACGTGTTTGGCAAGATACATAAGACCGGACTTGTTATCCTAACGTGATTTGTTTCTTTTACAGGTGACGCTAAGCCAACAGTGTGGGTGATAGGCCACTCGTATATGTATTGGGCAGAAAAAAGGGCGAAAGTCTGCCCAGGCGGGAGGAAATTAGAGTTTCATAACACATATTTCAACTAGAGAGGTATTAGAGGCCTGCTATGGCCACAGGTACTAATGGAGGTAATCAAGGTAGGGAGAGAGGCAAGATGTCCGGTCATCTTAGTTATACAGGCCGGGGGAAACAACCTAGGTCATCACAACAACGCATAACTAATGGCAATAATGAAACTAGACACTGAGCGCTTCAGAGAATTTTTCACAAAACTAGCTATAGTATGGTCAGAGATTGTGCCGATAGCGGTATGGCAAGGTGCGCAAGACATCACGGCCATTGAACGGACAAGGCGGGTAATAAATATTCGGATGGCAAAATTTAGAAGAGACAGAGGCGGTGTAGTGGTACGACACCGACAACTGGAAGGAGAAAAAGCAGGCCTCATACGGCCCGACGTTGTTCACTTAATGGATATTGTACTGGACATATTCCTGTCAGGACTCCAGGACGGAGTGGAACAAGCGTTAAGAGTGATGGGTGGGGGTCAGAGTCCTGCATACGAGTACGCAGGATCCTCCGTGACCTGGAAATAGAAAGGACATGTTGGAGAGTTACACTTGTTGGCCAACTTGCCGGAGTGGAGACCCAGGGCATGCTGCAACAAGCTGAATTATTTTAGAAATAAAATGCCTTTCTAATGGAATGAGTATAAAGAGTTAATAAAGCTGTGACCGATCCTCACCCATCCAGTTGTAAGAGTTACATTATTGTATTGTCAAGGAAAGGGGGGCGGTAGGGGGGCTGAGCGTCTGGGTTTGGTTGGGGTCCCCACAGTCTGCCTAGGCTAGATGCATTTAAAAATTCTTATTAGATACACAGGCGGTGCAGCTTGCTTCGCAGCTGGGCTACTACGCCCAAAGTATTGCCTAGGCTAGATGCAGTTAAAAATTCTACGCTGACTAGCAGACACTGAAGATTTGGAGCAGACCTCTGAGTAAACAGCTCTTCAGACTCAACCATCTGTGTTACCCCAAGCCATAGTGTATGTAGTTTCTTACAGTTAAAAGGGGGGGGGGGGCGACCCAACCCACCTGGAATTGACGATGCCAACGTCACGTAAGACACAGCAAGGGGACACCAAAAAGAGTCTCCATTTTTTCCCAAAATTGTGGCACAGACACCACTTAACCCTAGAACGCATACCTGGGGCCTCGCAGGCCCGCCCTGTTAATTGTTTTCTATTTTCTGCAAGATTACTTTAGTTAGAATTTTGAAACTCTAGGTATTCTTCATGTATATAGTTGTTTGTCATTTGAGTTTGAGTTATTCCATGTTATTTGCACACGGGCCTAAAAGGCCCCAGGTATATGAAAGTGTAGATTTTTATGGTCATGCGTTCTAGGGTTAAGTGGCATCAATTGCCCCACAGTTGCTTAAAACGGTTGGTGAGGTGATTTTACCAAATCCTCAAGGTTTTAGTCTCCCAAGGATAACACAGGGGTAGAAAAGTCCTTGCGAATCCATGATTTGTTCATCTTTATGAACGTGAGTCTGTCTACATTCTCAGTGGACAGACGCGTGCTCTTATCTGTCAGCACACCACCAGCAGCGCTGAACACACGTTCAGAGAGAACACTGGCTGCAGGGCATGACAAGATCTCCAAGGCGTGAGTGGCGAGCTCCGACCATTTTTCCAGATTGGAATACCAAAATGAGCAAGGGTCCAGTGACACAGTCATGGCTTCGATGTTCACTTGGAGATACTCCTGCACCATCCTCTCTAGGCATTGACTATGTGTCAGACTTCTTGTCTCCTGTGGCCTTGCAAAGGATGGTCTAAAAAAGTGGTGAAACGATTCCACAAAATTGCTGTTACCAGCAGATACTGTGTTACTGTTACGGTTTGAGTGATGAAGACTCGACAGTCCCACGGTTGGCCAGTTAGAACTGTGAGATTCACTACGTGCACCACTGGTGTTTTGTGGAAAAGGACATGTAAGATTCTGCAACAGCGTCTGCAGATACTCCTGCATGCGTCAATCCCTTTTTATGGCAGGAATTATTTTGGCAAATTTACTTTTGTACCGGGGATCTAAGAGTGTGGCAACCCAGTAGTCGGGATTACTTCGAATTCTGACAATCTGAGGGTCATGTTGCAGGTAGTGCAGCAAGAAGGCACTCATGTGTCTTGCGCATCCAGGAGGACCAAGTCCTTGTTGTGTTGGTAGCGAGGTAAGAATCATGCTTCCTTCCTCTGCCCTCTCCCCCCAACCTCGCACAACAGAAATGTAATCAAGGTCTCCCTCATCTGATGAGTCTTCCATGCCCATCGCCAGTTCGTCCTCCACTTCTTCCTCGGCTCCTGCACCTTCCTGAACTGTTTGGCTGCTACCATGCGCCCTGGTTAATCTCTCTCCCCCACCCTCCCATGCCTGCCGCCTTGGTGCTGCCAACCGTCTGGACCTTGGAGATGTTATCCCTTCCGCATACGACTCCTCCTCTACTTCCTCCACCTCCTCTTGTCCCACCACCTGACTCTGAATTCTGTTTAATGTGTGCTCCAGCATGTAAATCACCGGAATAGTCATGCTGATAATGGCATCGTCGTCAGCACTAAACATCTTCGTCGCCATTTCAAAACTGTGCAGAAGGGTGTGTGGCGCCCCTGAGGGTTCAGTCGCCACAGAGTTACTGCATCTCACCCAGAGGTGTGGTATCTCACCCTCAGGTAAGGAAGGCATATGGCTCGGGACCCTAACACCTGCATCCAACACATACCCGCAGTGGGGGTAGGGCGAGATTGCTCCTAAGGGAGAGCACAGTCCCAGGTCCCTAGCTGGTGGGAGGGTCCTATGTAGTGGGTGCTTAGGGGAGCAGCTTAGCAGAGCACATGACAGGGAGAGTATAAATAGGAAGCCATCTTAGAAAGAGCAAGCCAGTCAGAGGAGGAAAAGTGACAAGAGCAGAGGCTCAGCATGAGCTCTGCTCCAGAGGCGGGCCTAGCCTGGGAGGCCCAGGACTGAAGGAGAGAAGAGAGGAGTGGGAGCAGGAAGGCTCCAGGAACCGAAGGGACCCTAGGGCTACGGGTCATGCAGAAGGCCACCCGTACTCCTGCTGCTACCAGGAGGTAGAGGGGTCAAGCCAGATAAGGGGAACCGGTCCCTCAACTAGCGGAGAAATAGCAAAGCTCAACTAGAAACCGGAGGCTGCAGCATTTCATGTACTGCAGGTAAAAGTCCACACCAGTCTCACTAAGAAGGTAGCCACATAGGACCCAGGGGACGGAACACAAGTCGCCCGCCAAGGCCCGAGGATACCGGATAGAAGTGTCACTGGGTGTGAGGTGCAGGGAGAAGGCCAGAGAAAGGACACACAGAAGGGGGTCCGGCTAAGTACTCTGGAGCTATCTGGGGGTGGACTGAGCCCCTCACTGAGTACGCACAGCACGACGGGTGAGATTGCTCTGGTACCTGTAATCTGGACTGCAACAACTGTGAGTAAAGATCTTGGGACTGTATCACACGGACTCTGTGTTCATTACTGACTCCCTGCACTACAACCACCATCATCCACCCACACTGCCCTGAAGCTACACTCTTCCTGTGGTGAGTAATAATACCATTGCTGCAAAACCACCAGCTTCAGAGGACTGTTCCGCAGCGGCGGAAGTGAGCACACAGCGACCGTGCCCTCTGCAGAAGGCCATCTAGTCCGGGATAGTGGGCTAACAATTTATGGACAACCAGGTTCAACACGTGAGCCATACAAGGCACGTGTGTGACATTGCCCCGGCGAAGGGCCGCACCCAGGTTTGCAGCATTGTCGCACACGGCCTTCCCTGGTTGCAGGTCCAGTGGAGACAACCATTCATGAAACTGGGTCTCCAGAGCTGACCACAACTCCTCAGCTGTGTGACTCACATTTCCCAGACATTTCAAAGTAAACACTGATGCCTTGAGCCCTGCTGCCAGCATAGTAAGGAGGTGTGCAGGATTCCTTCTGCGCAGTTAGAAAGCAGGTGGCATTACCAGACAGGCTTTGGGTGCAGGTGGAGGACCGAGAGTAGGTTGAGGAGGCAGAAGCAGTGGAGGAACTTCGAGATAAAGAGGATTGACACACAACTCGTGGGGACGGTAAGACTTGGACAGCAGCCCCTTGTCCTGCTGTCACCATAGTTACCCAGTGCCCAGTCAGCGACATGTAACGCCCCTGTCCATGCCTTCTCGTCCAAGTGTCTGTGGTGAAATGCACCCTGTCACACACAGAGTTTCTCAAAGAAGCGGTGATGTTGTGTGCGACATGCTGGTGGAGCGTAGGCACACCTTTCTTTGAGAAGTAGTGCCGACTGGGCATCTGGTACTGGGGCACTGCGACGGACATAAGGTCTCGAAAATCCACTGTGTCCTCCAGGCGGAAAGGCAGCATTTCTGTAGCCAAGAGCTTGCAGATGGTGAAATTCAACCTCTTAGCTTTCTCATGGCTAAGAGGAAATGGTCTTTTACTTTTCCACATCTGAGGGACCGAGGGCTGGCTGTTGTGCTTAGACGGGGTTGAGTAGGGTGTCCCCGGCAAACTGCCGGTCTGTGAGGAAGATGCAGGCGGACATGTTAGGTTGCCTTGATCCAAAGGTGGTGCTCTCGATGTCAGAGAGTGCTCAACACCAGCAGGTGTTTCCACTTCCCAATGAACTGACGACCTGCCAATCACACTGGCTGTTGCAGGTAAAGAGGTGGCAGGTCTGCGTCCAAAAACATGTGTGACTGCTGTCCCCCCAGTCACAGAGGATGAAGAGGCCGCGGATGCACAAGATGGGGCAGACGGTGGTTGGCCCAGCCTGCTAGGCCGCATTGTAGCACAGTGAGCTTCCCACTGCAACTTATGCTTCATATCCATGTGACGGTACATGCATGAAGTACTCAAACTATTGGCTTTTGGTGACAAATATTACAGATAACACGAGTTGGGTCATCCTTATCATTCTGAATAAATGCCCAGGCTATGCAAGGCTTAGAGCCCATGCAACCTGAAGAGCCATTACAACTTGTGGTCAGAGGCAGAGTTGTGGTTGAGGATGCAGTTGTTGACGTGCTTCCAGTACTCCGTCTCTGTCCAGGAAGGCGCAACCTAACCTCGTCGTCAATAGCATCTGTGACGCCCCGCTGTGCATGGTATCACAGATCTTAGAAGAGTGTATTGATGGAATCCTCCACAAGAGGCCCCCATAAACATTCACACATCTCCACCTTCCACCTCAGACCAGCAGAGGGAGCCCGTTAGGGATATAAATATGGAAGGTGGAGCTAGGCAGTTCAGTTCCTCTGAAGAGTTCCTGCAGTAGAGAAGCCTAAGAGAGGTCAGTCGGCAGTGGAGCTCAGTCTAGTCTAGAGAACTCAGTTAATAGTTCAGCAGTGGAGCACGAGGCTCCTGCTAGCTAGATTCAGTAAGGCATAACCGGAATCCCTGGAGAACTACAAGTCCCAGGATCGCTAAGGTGCTGATACGTAACAGAGCCAGGAGACGCTTAGGCCCCGCATAGTGGGAGCGTGAACTCCAAGAGAAGGCCCTACCACAAGGTCAGCCAGTGCGGGACAGAGACAAAGTTAGGCCTAGCTCCAGGCAGGTCAGAAACTTACTACGCAGAGGCAAGAAACAGGAGGCCCTACACCCGCTCATTGGGGAGGATCCTGATATTCACCCTTCATCCTACAGTGCTCCGGGATGTGCCTGAATTTCCTCCAGTAAAAGGTACTGAAGTGACTACCGTGTCCGTTCCCGTTCTTGCTCTGACCCAGCTGTGTCTCGCCTGTCCTGCATTCCCCCTGCAGGACAGGCGAGGGTAATAACATGGAGTCTTTGCAGTGCAGTCCTGGGGTCTTTACTGGTGACAATTATATAGGCCCCGACGTGAGTACTTGCTAGGGACGAGGGCCTGGTCAGTCTGGGAGCAATCCTAGAATTCCCCTGGTCAGGTGGAGCTGTAGGCCTGCCGCTCTGACCGCACTCTCTTGGCCACCCCGCCTATAGTCGTGTTGGAGCCCACGTCCCTGAATGTAACGTGCTGCTCACCCGTATGGCTGGCGACTCAGATCCCGTGTTTTCCTCGCTCCCCTGTGGCGGTACTGGTCCTTTCGTGTGGCTGAGCCTCCGAGCTTCTGAGGGCCAGGAGACCTGCAATCTCCTGCCTTGCAGTATCTGCTGCTGGGCTTGAAGGTTCCCACAGCCTCGGACTCCGGTGTCCGGTCCTCTGTATCTACTCCAGCTAGGACGAGCTCTGCACAGCTCCAGTCCTCAGCGCCTTGCTCCTTAGTCCTATCAGACTCCTCACACTGACTCTGTCTAGACTCTGGCTAGACTAAACTGACTAACCCCACCTCCAGATCCAGTTATATAGGGCAGGATCCTCCCCTTTTCTGGTCTGGAGCAGGAGGTGTTGCCTGTAGTGTGTTCCCTGACCAGGAAACTCCTGTTTTGCTCCCAGACATGGTATTACTACCACTGTGGCAACCAGACCCCCTGGGGTGCCACAGAGACCCCTAAGCAGATCTAATATCACCCTGCCTACCCTACCATCCCTATTTAGCTTCTGCACCTATCACCGAGCAGGAACCTAAACCCTGAATGTCGCTAGAGCTAGGCCCTAGATAGGGAACGGACGTGGTGAGCACTAGTCCAGCCCCACTACAAACTAAAGACAACAAGGTAAACAAACAAAGGGGAGACACTTCGCTTAAGCAGACACCAGAGAGATAACACCAACTGTCCTCCAAGTGCACCAAAGACCAAACTAGCTGGCTACTAGTACTCCAAGTCTGCACAGAGATACATAGAAGTATCAGCGGCAACTTTCTGAAGAAACAGAGAATTTTTAACTACCAAGCAAGGGTGTGTCAATCAGCAGCAGAAGGTGGAGGTCACTATACTACATAGCTGAGAGGATCAAGAAAGCGTCTGCAATGCCAAGCGCAGTTGACGCACCCCCTGGGCCTGTGTTGTGCAGGGGAACCCGGAACCGGGCCTGTTGTAGAATGCTGGGGGTTGTAGTCTCCGTGTGGCGGTGACCCGGTCCGTGCCCAGGGTGGTCAAACCAGTGGCAGTCTTAATGCATAGCAAATGTCCGACTACGCCACCCGTGGATTGCGGTCAGTGGGGACCGCCGCTGCGCTGCCGACCGCTGAGGCTGAAGTTGTTTGCGCAGCCGAGTATGGGATAACTCCCCACGGGAGAAGTATTGCCTCAGGGCAGCTAATGTGAGAGATGATGGGAGTGATGGTGTGAGGGTCCCAGTGCTAATGGTGCTGGTGCGGCAAGGAATCACAGAGACGTGAGGTGCAGTTCAGGGTCTTTACTGATGGTACAAGGCAGACCCTCCCGGGAGTACTGGCTAGTATAAGGGGCCTGGTCAGTCTGCGAGCAAGCAGGAGTTCCCCTGGCCAGGTGGAGTTGTAGGCCTCCCCGTTTATCTGCACTCTTCCTGGCTACCTTGCTGTCAGCGGTTACAAGTAGCCCATGTCCCTGAGTATACCGTGTGGTGCTCACCCATATGGCTGGTGACTTGGGGCCTTCTGTTAGCCTCCGCTCCTGGATGGCGGCGCTGGTCCCTTCTTTGTGACTGAGCCTCCGGGCTTCTATGGCCAGAGGACCTGGAATCCCCTGCCGGTTGGTTTCTGCTGCTGGGTATATATCAGTCCCCACAGCCTCGGACTCCTGTGTCCGGTTTTAGTAACTTCAGCCAGGGCGAACTATATCTCTGCTCACAGCCCCTGGCCTTCTGCCTCTGCTCCTACAGAGCTCCTGATGTATCTTTTCCTGTGTCTGGAACTTTACTCCAGGCTCTGACTCCCTTAATCCTGCCCCAGACCCAGTTTATAAGGGCAGATTCTTCCCCTCCCAGGTCTGGGCGGGCAGTGTTGCATGCTTAGGGCTCCTGACCAGAGAAACCTCCCACTTGCTCTCAGACATAATATCTCTATTACTGTGGCAACCAGACCCCTGGGGTGTCACACAGTGACCTTCTACAGCCGGATCCAGAGCGACTGTCTGTCACACCTGACACACCCATGACACCTAACCAAACTTATATATCCTTTTTCTTGTTATTTTGAAATTGTGACTAAGCTTGTTGTTGCTTCAGCTGGACTACTGGTATGATGTCATGAAACTTGAGCGACACAAAGTTCTCATCAATCATTACATCTCTGCTTATTCCCAAGCACCGGGTGCTGAACGCTGCCCTCATCATTGTTCCCTGCTGGCGCAGCGATCAGCACAGGCAAGGGACAATGATGAGAGTAGTATTCTGCTCCTGCTGTGTCCTGGTGTAAAAATAAGAATAAATAAAAAAAATCCTTATACTCACCTGTCCGAAGATGTCCCCAACTGTAACCCATCTGACCGCTCACGCCAGGGAGAATGACTCGCTCCAGCGAGCGGGCCCCAGTGCTGCACTGAGCTCAGTGAGTGACAGGATACTGCTCGCTGAGCGCAGCATCGGGGCCCGCTTGCTGAAGCGAATCATTCTCCCAGGTGTGAGCAGTCAGATGGGTTACAGTGGGGGACATCTTCGGACAGGTGAGTATAATGATTTTTTTATTTTATTCTTATTTTTACACCAGGACACAGCTGGAGCAGAATACTACTCTCATCATTGTCCCTTGCCCTTGCTGATCGCAACGCCGGCAGGGGACAATGATGAGGGCATTGTTCAGCACCCAGCACTTGGGAACAGCACTAACTGCACACCGATTCCCAAGCGCTGGTACGTGTTATCTTAATGCGGCACACAACTGCCACGCAGGTGCACACGGACACATGGACACACAGACACGGATATACCGGAAATATCAGGACGTGTGGAACTGAACTTACACTGCATGTGTGGTGCACAGATCATAGCTACTCTGTAAAAGCCTGTAACGCGTCTCCAAGCATTTATTCATAAGAATCAGAATCTTCTCCATCGCCAGCAGATATCACAGCACTGACTGATGCAGAAAGGACATGTACAAGCAATATCAGATACTAGACAGTAACACAGGTCAGCAATAACAAGGATTGAGCGGCCTGTACAGGAGCTGACACTTTGAGGACATGGCAAAAAGCAGTCTGTACTGCTTCAATAGATGCCTATTGGTGTCTAATGAGGCCCTAGCTTTGCAGTCAGAGGACTGAAGTGATAACAGTGGGAAGCGTAGTACTATTTACAAGAAGAGCCATTTTTTGAGCCAAAAAGATATGGCTCTTTTTGGTGAGCGGAGCCGAATGAGCCAGATCATCAAAAAGAGCACGACTGCCATCACTACTAGACACACAGAGAGCCATAACTTCCTGGTTCTTTTTTTTTAACAGTACTTTACTGGCAATATAGCACTATTGCTGGAGACAAAAACTCATGCACTATTAAACAGCAGTAAATAGTAGTTGTTGCAATATATACAATAATAAGCATTATTCCAACACTGTGTATGGCAGAGAACAGACAAAAAGTATTTATTCCTCTTCAGTTCCCTAGAGCAAATTACTCCGGGTCCCTAATGACGGTGTCTGTAGACTGCACAGAACAATATTTCATTGACATTTTTTAACAGAATTTCTTCTTCTTCCAAACCTTTGCATTTGTTAAAATAAACTTCTATGTTAGAAATAAAAAAAAATCTAATTGTCTGAATATATCTGGAGGAAGGGAAAAGTATAATGATTCTGGTAAGTTACTTCTACATGCACATTGGGAGATCTGTGCTGATATTCCTTTTAGCTAAACAGCTACAAATATCTGACACAAGAGAGTTGTCAGCAATGTGACCGTCGTGCAGTTAGTAGGAGAGCAGTGCACCTTTTTTTTCTCTTGGAAAGAATTAAACTCATGTGTCACCACGGGCAATATGGTTAATAAATTATCAATCCCCTGCAGTTCCAGCGATGAGCTCATTGGTTCCCGCCGGTCTTTGATTGCTGTCCTGCAGTTATGATATCACATACATCTGACTCGCCCCCTGGGCCGTGGGATACCCGGAACCGGGCTCCTGTAGGATGCTGGGGGTAGTAGTGGCAACCCGATCCCGTGGCTCAGGGTGGTCAGACCAAATTGTGGCAGTCTATTTATCAGTGATTTGAATGTCCGACTACGCCACCCGTGGATTGCGGTCAGGGATAACCGCCGCTGCAAGGCTGACCGCTGAGGCTGATGTTGGTGTGCAGCACAGGGGTAGGATAACTCCCCACGGGAAGAGTGTAGCCTCAGGGCAGTGTAGGTGGATGCTGGGGGTGATAGTGCAGGCCGCAATAGTAAGAGTTCAGAGTTCGCTTCAAACAGTCCAGGGTCTTAATTGTAGGTATTATTAATGACCCAACAGTGGTACTGGTTAGGAATGGGCCTGGGTGTCTGAGAGCATTCGGGCGAGCCCCACTGGTCAGGGTGAGTGTGTAGGCCTACCGTTCTCTCTATGCTCTTTCTGACTATCCCCCTCTTCGTGGTGTAATAGCCCACGTCCCTGAGCTGGCCGTGTACTTCTCGCCTGTATGGCTTGTGACTCGGGCCTTGGGTACCTTTTGCTTTCTCCTCGCTGTACTGGTCCCTCTGTGTGGCGGAGCCTCCAGACTTCTTAGGCCAAGGGACCTGAAATCCCTCGCGGGTTGGTTCTCTACTGCTGGGCTTATAACCCTGACAGCCTCGAACCCCAATGTCCGGTAGATTGGTTCTCTGCCAGGACTGGCTCTTGTCGCCTCTGTCCCTGGCTTGCAGTTTCTCCTCTGCCTCACGGACTCCTCAGCTACAGCTGAACTGTCCCTCCTTCTCTGGGACTAGTCTCAGTCCTGAGCTAGGTCGTCCAGTTCTCTCTAACCCTGCCCCCAGTTCCAGCTTTTATAGGGCCAGCCAGCTCCCCCTACTGGCCTGGGACAGGAGGTGCTGTATGCTAATTGTCCCTAACCAGGGAACCTCCCTCCTGCTCTCAGACACAGCCTTTATTATTTGTGGCATCCAGGCCTGGAGTGACACATTCCCCCCTAGTAAAAGTTAGTACTCCGGGACTAAGCCTTTTTGGCAAAAAAACAACCGGGTAACATATGCACGACCATAAACACAACATTAATATATGGCAACAAACAAAACACAATTGAGTTCTTTAGGTCACAGTGTGGTCTGTGACCGGGTGTCCATATCACCAACAAAAGGGAGCTTAAACCAGGTGGGGGGTCTGTCCTAGCCCCGAGTCATTGACAGTCTTTATTCATTCCTCGGTTAAGCTTCAAAAGGAGGCACTTTGTGCAATAATTTACAAGCAGTCCCCGGTTACTCAAAGTTCATAACATGTTAGTCCATTGGGTTAACTGAAAGAAACTGAAACACATAATTACTGGTCATGCAATTAACTGTTCAAACATTTGACAACTATTTATAAGGGTTATTTACAGTTCTTAATACACCCTATATCTTCCAGCGAGCGGGTATCTGCCCCCTAGTGCTCCGGGTTGACCTGTGTAACCCACTGTCTGGTGGTGGTCTAACCTGGCTTTCCCCACTAGCATTTAGGGTACAGCTACTAGCTGGGTTTACAGGCAGTGCAGGTAGCTGTCTGCGGGTCCTTTGGCTTACCGCAGGCATGGCAGGCTCACTGTCAGCAGAGGGTTGACTCTCCTGGGCTGCTGGCATGGGTTCTTCTGCCTCTGGGGCTGCTTGTTCCTCTTGTTCTTCCTGCTCTCCTGTAGGCTCTTGCTGGGTAGGTTGAAGGAAGTGTAGGACGGGTACCACTATGGCATCGTTTATCCGAGTCCAGGACCGGGGGAACTCTCCAAGAACTGTGCTGACCATTTCTTCCTTGTCCACTGCGGGCTCAAGGTCATCTTGATCTTCACTTGGACTCTGCAGTTGCTCGGGGCACCGTTTTAGGTGGTCTCTGGAGACAGTGCTAGTGGTTTCTCCTCCATCCTTGGTAATTACACATACCTTCAGGTTGTCGTGGTTGGACGGCAGTACTGTGTACGGGTCTCTCTCCCACTGGTCATCTAGCTTGTGAAGCTTTCTCTTCTGCTTCAAGACCTGCTCACCAGGTTCCAGGGGACCAGCAGGGGCGTGTTGGTTGAAGAGCCTCTCTTGCTTTTCTCTCGCTTGAGCCAGACTCCTCTTTACACTCTCCTGTACCTTCTTGTACTGTAGCCGCCGTTCCGTATCCCAGTCCGCATCTGGGGAGGTGTCCTCGGGTGTCAGGACTCCCATCTCCAGGTCCATAGGCAGCTTACCTGGTCTTGCTCGCATCAGGTAAGTCGGGGTGCAATTTGTAGCATTCACCGGGATATGGTTGTATAAGTCTATCAGGTCCGGCAGTTTTTCCAGCCACAGGCTGCGTTCCTCCAGGGGCAACGTTTTGAGGAGATCAATGACGATATTATTCATTTTCTCACACAGCCCGTTGGTTTGCGGGTGGTAAGGCGTTGTCCGAATCTTCTTACAGCCGTAGAGGTTGCAGAACTCCTGGAAGATTTCAGCCTCAAATGCTGGACCTTGATCTGTCAAGACCTGTTCCGGATACCCGTGTGGACGGCAGAAGTGTTGTTGGAAGGCTCTGGCCGCTGTTTGGGCTGTCAAGTCTTTAACGGGAACCACCACCAGGAACCGGGAATAGTGGTCCACTATTGTCTGGGCATAGACGTAGCCCGACCGACTTGGAGCCAATTTCACATGGTCCAGAGCTACCAGCTCAAGAGGCTGCCTGGTGACGATGGGCCTCAAGGGTGTCTTCTGGCTGGTACCGTCCTTCCTTCTGAGGTTACATGGGCCGCAGTCCCTGCACCACTTCTCTATAGCCCCTCTCATACCGACCCAGTAGAACTGCTCTCTCAGTAGGAACTCCAGTTTCTTCCACCCGAAATGTCCCGCTCTGTCATGGTAGGCCTCCAGGACCATTGCTGCATCTTGTCTTGGGACCACTACCTGCCAGGTCAGCTCGTGCGTCCGGTGGTTGACAAGCCTTCTGCACAGCTTACCTTCGTAGAGGAATAGCCTGCTTTTCTCCTTCCATAACTGCTTGGCTTCCTCTGGAGCGTCCGGGCCAGGGCTAGCGTCTGTCTGGGTCAACAGGTCTTTCACCAGGCGAATTGCAGGGTCACTATCTTGCATTTCAGCCCAGCCGAGGTGGGGTAAGGGATTGAACATGACGGTGGTTAGGTCTTTGTCTCTTACCCGGTGAGAATACTGAGTGGCCCCATACCGGTGGAACGCAGGGAGCTCTACTTCCTCCAGCTCCTCCGAGTCTTCTCCTCCTTCGGGTAGGTGGGGCATTCTTGATAGGGCGTCTGCATTGGCGTTGGTTCTGCCTGCCCGGTATTTGATTGTGAAGTCATAATTTGATAGCCGGGCCATCCACCGCTGTTCTAGGGCACCTAGTCTTGCATTGTCCAGGTGTGTCAACGGGTTGTTGTCCGTGTACACAGTGAACTTTGCGGAGGCCAGGTAATGTTTAAACCGTTCTGTGACGGCCCACACCACTGCCACGAATTCTAGCTTGAAGGAGCTATAATTCTCCGAGTTTCTTTCAGTGGGCCTCAGTTTCCGGCTGGCGTACGCGATCACCCTTTCTCTGCCCTGTTGGTTCTGTGACAGTACGGCTCCCAGCCCCACATTACTGGTGTCTGTGTGGAGGATAAAAGGCTGGTCGTAATCGGGGTAGGCCAGGATCTCATCCCCCGTGAGGGCTATCTTCAGCTGGCGGAAGGACTCCTCTTCCGGCTTATCCCACTTGAAGGGTGGCTTTTGGCTTCTGGTCTTAGATTGTCCTATCAGGAGGTCCTGCATAGGAGCTGCCATGTTGGTGAACCCGGGGATGAACCTTCGGTAGTAGCCTACCAACCCGAGGAATAGCCTCACTTCTTTGATGTTAGAGGGGCTTGGCCAGCTCTTGATTACTGTAACCTTGTCGCGGTCGGGGGCTACTCCCTCTGCACTCACCACGTGTCCTAGGTACTGTACCTTCGGTTTCAACAGGTGACACTTTGAGGGCTTCACCTTCAGGCCAAAGCCTGCCAGGGCTTCGAACACCTCCGCCAGGTGTTTCAGATGGTCCACGTAGGTCTTTGAATATACAATCACGTCGTCCAGGTAAAGTAGGACCATCTCAAAGTTTCTGTGCCCTAGACAGCATTCCATCAGCCTCTGGAAGGTCCCAGGTGCGTTGCAGAGCCCGAATGGTATACAGTTAAATTCACTTAATCCCATCGGGGTGGTGAAGGCGGTCTTCTCCTTGTCAGCCTCTGCCACAGGAACCTGCCAGTACCCGCTAGTAAGGTCTAAAGTAGAGAAGAAATGAGCTGATTTTAGTGCGGCCAAAGACTCCTCTATTCTAGGCAACGGGTATGTGTCTTTATGGGTGATACGATTGACTTGTCTATAGTCCACGCACATTCTCATAGTACCGTCTTTCTTTTTCACCAGAACCAAGGGGGCAGCCCAGGGGCTACAGCTGTCTCTAATGACCCCGGCTTCTTTCATTTCTCTCAGCATGCCCTTTGCATTCTGATAGTGTGTAGGGGGTACCGGTCTGTATCTCTCTTTTATTGGTGGGTGGCTCCCCGTGGGGATGTGGTGTTCTACCCCTTTCACCCTGCCGAAGTCTAGCGGGTGCTTACTAAAGATTCTCTCGTACTCCTGAACCACCCGGTAGACTCCTTGTTTTTGGTGCAAGGGAGTGGAGTCAGCACCCACGTGGAGTTTCTGGCACCAGTCCTCCTTGGGTTTCTGGGAGCCATTACCCTCCGCCTGGGGAGATGGAGGCAAGGGTTCCACGGCCCTGACAGCATTGTGTTCAACAGCAAACAATTTGGCTAATGTAGCGTACCGGGGCAAGTGTACTTCCCTTTCCCCAATGTTTAAGATCCGGACGGGCACCCTTCCATGGCGGACATCAACCACCCCCCGGGCTGTCAAAATGGTGGGCCTGCTGTCTGAGTACACGGGTTCTACCATGGCTTGGTAGTCTCTCCCTCTTAACCCGATTGCAGTCCGACACCAGATCATCATTTCACTTTTGGGAGGCATGGCAATGGGGAACGGGTCGCTCATCCTCAGGCTACCGATCTCACCACCAGACAGTTCTACCTGTTGCCGTCTCATCAGAGCTCTTATCTCTTTCTGGAGGACCCTGTGTTGGCTGGAGCTCGCATTCATTGCCACCTGCTGCAAAATTACAATTACTTCTGAAAGACAATTTTCAATCATGTTAGTACCCAAGGTTATTTTAGGGTGACTTTCCCGACGGTCAATGTCCACAATGATCACTCCCTGTGTCGGCAGTTCAACTTTACCAATCTTAATGGTCATCTCTCTGAACCCCACCTGCGGCACGGGCTGGCCATTGCTGGTTATGATGCTCAAGTCATTGTCTGGATAGCGGGTTATGTCAGTGTTACTCCAGTACTGCTTAAAAAGTACGTAGGGGATGGTAGGTACTTGTGACCCTGTATCCAGCAGTGCACTCATGGGGATACCGTCCAGCACTATGGGTAAAACTGGGCGTCCCCCCACGAACTTATCACGCCAATTAGATGGGCCTGATGACCTTATTCCTGGGGTTTGGCCCTCTGCCCCAGGTCAGACCCATTTAAAGTACAGTACCTGGCTACGTGTCCCGGCTGGCTGCAACAGCGGCAAATCGGCTGTCCATCCTCAGTGTAACGGTCGGTGGGCCTCCCTCTGAACGACGGGATCCTCCTCCATCGACGCCACGGGACATCCTCCGGACTGGAATCCAGCTTGTTTGGTCCTGACGGGTCCATCTGTAATGACTGTACGGTCCTGGTCAATGCAGCAACACTCTTTGTAAGTTCTTGGACCTGATAGTGCAGGTTTGCAGGCGGGGATGGGTTTAGGGCCTGCGCATCAGCCCCCACAAGGTCTGCGGGGTAGGGCGCCGCCCCCTGGTGGTAAGTGATGGCAGGGCGCTGGAAGCTACAGCGCCACCCGGTGCGGGTTCTCGGAGCACCCGGATGGCCCTATCCTTGAACTGCGCAAAAGTCAGATCGGGGTTCTGTAGGGCCATGAGGCGCAGCTGGGTTCTGTGGGCGCTGGACAGCAGACCCTCTATGAACTGGTCAGTCAACAGTTTATCGGTGTCCTGCACGCTGCCAGAGTCAGCTTGTTTAATTGCTCCCAGAGCTTCTTGCAGGTTCAAGGCATAGTCTCTGATACTATCTTGGGCTCGCTGCTTACAGCCATAGAACCGCATTTTGATTTCTGCTGAGGTACGGGTATCAAAGGTACTCCGCAGCCAGGTCAGAATGTCCTTTACAGTCCTTTTCTCCTCATCTGACCATGATTTCACTTCCCGCTGGGCTGCACCGGTTAGCTGCCCCGTCAGAATGCTCACTTTCTGTTCTTCTGTTAGGGGATAAACTTTAAACAAACTGTGCAGTCTTTCCTTAATGTCAGTTAACGTATGGGATTCCCCTGAGTATTGGGGCAGCCAGGCTGCTCCGGGGATGTAGGGCATGGAGAACGGCATCACCACTGCTGCAGCCACGCTGGTGGTAGAAGGTCCCTCCGCGTCCGTCATCTTCCTCCCCCCTAGTTAACCGTGGCCTATCTTCCGTTGATCCTCTTCCGTAGGCCGCGGCTCCGCTGGTGCTGCTCTGGGCGAGGACCTTGCGTCTCGTCCTGGTGACGTCAGCGTCGGTCTCTCTCCTATTTATGTGGTTTTTATGATTAAATGTCCGACTACGCCACCTGTGGATTGCGGTTATTAGGAACCGCCGCTGCGTGGCAGACCACTGAGGCTGATGTTGTGTGCGCAGCAGAGAGTAGTATAACTCCCCACGGGAGGAGTATAGCCTCAGGGCAGTGTGTATAGATGGTGAGGGTCGTGGTGCGTGGGCGCAGCAGAAATGACTCAGAGTCCGTGCAGTACAGTTCAGGGTCTTTACTGTTGGTACTGAAGAAGGCCCTGCCGGGAGTACTGGCTACCATTAGAGGCCTGGTCAGTCTGTGAGCGAACAAGAGTCCCCCTGGCCAGGTGGAGATATAGGCCTTCCCGTCTGACTGCACTCTTCCTGGCTACCTTGCTGTAGTCGTGTAGTAGCCCACGTCCCTGAGTGTACCGTATGGCTGGTGACTTGGGGCCTTTGGTACCTTCCGCTCCTCGATGGCGGTGCCGGTCCCTTGCGTGTGACTGAGCCTCTGGGCTTTCTATGGCCAGAGGACCTGAAATCCCCTGCCAGGTGGTTTCTGCTGCTGGATGTATAATCCCCACAGCCTCAGACTCCGGTTTCCGGTTCTCTGCGTCTTCTGCCAGGATGAGCTCTGCTCCAGTCCCTGGTCTTCAGCTCCTGGCTCCTACAGAGCTCCTTGCTTCTGCTCTGTCCCTTTCTCTGGACTCTGACTTCTCTCTGACTAACTAACCCCGCCCCAGACCCAGTTTATAAAGGGCAGGTTCCTCCCCTCCCTGGACTGGGGCAGGAGGTGTGGCATGCAATAATGCTCCTGACCAGGAAAACCCATGCTCGCTCTCAGACATGGTATTTCTACCACTGTGGCAACCAGACCCCTAGGGTGCCACAACAGTCTGTCCTGCAGCATGTGTGCGCAGTATGTGTGTATGCAGAGCAGGCTGCCAATTAAAGTTTCGGGGAGAGATAACAGTGCGCTCATTGTTTATTGAGCGGTGACTCTAACTACTCCCTGCACAGTCCCAATCACTGGAATGAAAATAAAACTTAAAGTGGATGTCCGGCCTTAGAGTACAAGTCTGCAGTCTCTCATGTGACTGCAGACTTGTGAATCCTCACATCGTACACATTGTGCGCTGTGAGGATTCTCTGGTGCCGACACCGGGAGTGGCAGGCTCGTGAATGCAAGTATGTGATTTGCATATATGGGGTCACATGCCGACTAGACGTGCGCAACCTTGTTCAATGCAAGTGGATTGAGAGAGGCCAGACAAGTCTAGTTGTAATGTGGCTGAAAGTATGCAGATCTCATACAGCTCTGGCAAAAACTAAGAGACCACTGCAAAATTTTCAGTTTCTCTGATTTTTCTCTTTATAGGTATATTTTTGAGTAAAATGTACATTGTTGTTTTATTTTATAAACTACTGACAACATGTCTCGTCTCCGAAATCCAAAGCTAAAAATTTTGTATTTATTTGCAGCAAATGATAAAGCGTCAAAATACTAAAAAAGAAACGGTGCTTTCAGACCTCAATTTACTCATGTTTTAACTCAGGAACAGTTCAGAAATCAATATTTGGTGGACTAACCATGATTTTTAATCACAGCTTTCATGCGTCTTGGCATGCTTTCCACCAGTCTTTCCATGCTTTCCAATAGAAAACTGTTCAGTGGTCTCTTAATTTTTGCCAGAGCTGTACTTGCGGTAACATGACCGCCTGATCCCTGCGCCAGCAGCGGAGAATCCTTAAAGCATGCAGAGAGTAACTGCAGACTTGTAGCCTAAGGCCAGACAACCCTTTTCATTTTCTCCCTGAAGCCACTGCTCAATTAAGCCAGCTAAACACAATTTAATCATTAAATCATTACCACTAAATCTGCAGGTAAATAGCATTTCTGGACATGACAGTTCCCTTTAATTATGTAACATACCATTACTCAAGGATTCAAAGACATATTGAACAAGATACAGGTGCATCTCACTAAATTAGAATATCATCAAAAAGTTAATTTATTTCAGTTCTTCAATACAAAAAGTGAAACTCATATATTATATAGAGTCATTACAAACAGGATGATCTATTTCAAGTGTTTATTTCTGTTAATGTTGATGATTATGGCTTACAGCCAATGAAAACACAAAAGTCATTATCTCAGTAAATTACAATAATTAACAAAAACACCTGCAAAGGCATCCTAAGCGTTTAAAAAGGTCCCTTAGTCTGTTTCAGTAGGCTCCACAATCATAGGGAAGACTGATGACTTGACAGATATCCAGAAGGCAGTCATTGACACATTCCACAAAGTCCCAGAGTTCCAATTTTCATTTGGAAATCAAGGTCCCAGAGTCTGGAGGAAGAGTGGAGAGGCCACAATCCAAGCTGCTTGAGGTCTAGTGTGAAGTTTCCACAATCAGTGATGGTTTGGGGAGCCATGTCATCTGATGATGTAGGTCCACTGTGTTTTATCAAGACCAAAGTCAGCGCAGCCGTCTACCAGGAAATTTTAGAGCACTTCATGCTTCCCTCTGCCGACAAGCTTTTTGGAGATGGAAATTTCATTCTCCAGCAGGACTTGGCCCCTGTCCACACTGCCAAAAGTACCAATATCTGGTTTACAAACAACAGCATCACTGTGCTTGATTGGCCAGCAAACTCGCCTGACCTTAACCCCATAGAGAATCTATTATAGAGAATCTATAATGTATTGTCAAGAGGAAGATGAGAGACACCAAACCCAACAATGCAGACGAGCTGAAGGCTGCTATCAAAGCAACCTGGGCCTCCATAACACCTCAGCAGTGCCACAGGCTGATCGCCTCCATGCCACGCCGCATTGATGCAGTAATTGATGCAAAACGAGCCCCAACCAAGTATTGAGTGCATTTACAGAACATACATTTCAGTAGGCCAACATTTTGGATTTTAAAAACATTTTTCAAGCTGTTGTTATAAAGTATTCTAATTTAATGAGATAATGACTTTTGTGTTTTCATTGGCTGTAAGCCATAATCATCAATATTAACATAAATAAGCACGTGAAATAGATCACTCTGTTTGTAATGACTCTATATAATGAGTTTCACTTTTTGTATTGAAGAACTGAAATAAATTAACTTTTTGATGATATTCTAATTTAGTGAGATGCACCTGTATATGACATCCCAACTCTCAGCACAAGGTTCAACGTCCAGTTCCACATGAGCTAAGCATGTAAAAATCAAAGAGCTTGGCCCTGACTCATCAAGACCGGCGATGTTCAAGTCGGGTTCGATGAGGGACTCAATGTCTGGAGTAAGATTTTCTGACTTAAGGAATGCCACAACTTGTCATGAATTAAACAAACTGTGGCTGCCGCTTCAGCTCCGCCAAAAATGGCATGATAACTGCAAAAGTAGTACAATTTTTGCTCAACTATGCGCTGCAAGAAAATTTTTTGAGACTTTTCAAAGTGATTTACAGCAGAATTCTGCCGTAATCGCTTTGATGAATCGGACCCTTTAACTCTACCAGTTGATAATTGCAGATCTGGCTTTAGAAACTTTCAGGAAAATTACATACAGCCCACCATAAATTACAAAAGTACATGCAGCCCCTTCTAAAAACTGCAACCCACCTAATACATAAATATTTCAGCTCCTTGATGTCCCTACCTCCTATTGATAAGAGGCTCCATTTTTAAAGTCTGATGGAATTTTTACACAAATATTAAAATAAAACTGCTAAAACATTATTGGACAAACACCTCAGGAAGTTACCCTACCCAATCAGTAACTCATCCCAATAATGTTGGGTCACCCCAACGCTGCTAATTCAGCTAGCTCAGTAGGTCGGGGATATGTTCTTGCACATTCTAGTCCGTGGCGTCACTTGGTTGGCACATACCATAGTTATTTTAATACAATATAAAATAATATATTCCATCTTGCTTCCAACCATACACTGTATTTTTCTCCTCTTAGTCACTGCTTCCTGTACAGTTAGCGACAAATTGTTATAGTAAATAAGTAAATTAAAATAGACGTCACCCTCTGGGAATGCAGATTTGCACATAATGCGATTTCCTCCGTAAGAATGGGCACAATTTTTTTTTTTCCTGCTAATTTGTCACACAGCGGACTGTAAGTGAAATTTAGATGGTTTTATTTGTGGCATTTGACTTCAGCCCAGAGGTTAGAAGCACCTGCGAGGTGCAGAGTTGGTGCGTTGGATGATTTTATCTACCTGTCACAATACAGCTCTTCTCCGCTAATGAGTCACACCTGCTGTTACTAATTGCTTCAAGAACAGGAAAGGACGGTTTTAGCATTTCTGTAAAATTAGCGGAAGGCAATGATTCTAGGTTGCTGCACCTAGCGATGCACAAAACACGTATGCGATCTATGGATTCACAAACAACAGATTGCTCATAATGAAGGTAAAAATAGCATCATTATGTAGACTCCTAATAGTAACAGGGTAGGAAACCTGCGCTTACAGTATCTTCATAAGTTTATTATTTTCAACTCGTTCCATAAGAAGAAAAAGATGTTTTTGCAGCATTCGAGATTGGCAATGAGATCAGGCTGCTAAATGTTTTTCCATCTGTGACACTGGCAGAGAATGCTGTCAGATAATTTGTGTAATGGCTGTATTATCGGCCCAAGTGCCATTCAACAAACCATTGGATCACACTCGGACCAATGTTATTCTATAGGGCCAATACATGCCCGATTTTTTCCTTGGACAGAGCCGGTCCGAGGAAAAAAAACGCAGCATGGCAGAGTTTGATCCGATTATCGGATCGCACTCGTCCATGCAAGTCTATGGGAAACATTGGACTACACTCGGATGACATCTGAGTGGGGTCCGATTTCCACGCCTTCATTGAATGCAGATGGAGTTTTTTTCTTTCTCCTTCTTTTCCTCATTCGAGAGAATTGGATCACACTCTGATCAGAGCGTCAATTACATAATCGGCCCAGTTTTCTCGGATGAGAGAATCTACGGCCATCTGCACCTGCCATGATATCAAAGCTCATGTTGGGCATTATGGAGGTGAAAGAGGTGCAAAAATGGTATCTGGACACATATGATTATAGTATCTTTATAAATATCCTATTCTTTGCTTTTTCTATAAGAAGCAATAATGTTTTACAGAATTAGAGATTGACAGTGAAATCAGGCTCTCATGTTCTTCCATCTGTGACACTGGTAGAGAATGCTATCAGGGAAATGCTATCAGGGAATTTATATAATATTAAAAGGGTTGTGCTAGCATTATAGTTATATTTATTTATGAAGAAAAACATTTTTTGACATATTTTAAATTTACTCCTAGTAAAAAATATCAAATGTTTTAAAGATATTCATGTTTTATTACAGGATGGTGCCCTATTGAGTCACTAATGCTGCCTGCCTGTTTGTGTTTGCAACTTTCTCTAGGTGGCCGAGCATGCGCAGTAAATCTATATTCTCCTTTGACTATCTGCACTCAGCTGTAAAAGTATAGTAACAGGAAAATAATGAATTACTGCACATGCTCGGCCATCTAGAGAAAATTGCAAACACAGTAATTAGGCAGGTAGGATTAGTAACGCAATAAAGCAGCATCCTTATAATAAAACAAATATCTTTACAACCATTCATAATTTTTCATAAGAACAATGTCAAATGTTCTTCATACAGTGGCATGTTAAAGTTTGGGCACTCCTGGTTAAAATTACTGTTATTGTGAACAGTTAAGCAAGTTGAAGAAGAAATGATCTCTAAAAGGCCTAAAGGTAAAGATGAAGCATTTCCTTTATATTTTAGGCAAAAAATATATAGATTTTCATCTTTTACATTTTAAAAATTACAAAAAGGAAAATGGGCCGATGCATAGTTTGTGCACCCTTCATGGTTAGTACCTAGTAGCACCCCCTTTTGAAAGTATCACAGCTTGTAAATGCTTTTTGTAACCAGCCAAGAGTCTTTCAATTCTTGTTTGAGGGATCTTCATTCATTCTTCCTTGGAAAATTCTTCCAGTTCTGTGAGATTCCGGTGTCATCTTGCATGCACTGCTATTTTAAGGTCTAGCCACAGATTTTCAATGCTGTTCAGATCAGGGGACTGTGAGGGCAATTATAAAACCTTCAGCTTGTGCCTTTTGAGGTCATCTATTGTGGATTTTGAAGAAGGTTCTCATCTGGAGCAGAAACCCATTGTGAGCTTTTATCAAATTTTTAATGTCAATAGGACAAACAGCTAAGCAGAAAATCTTATCCAATCATTTGGATATTTGTTATTTTTATACAATGTTTAATCCAAATGGAGCATTGCCTGTGATTGCCAAATTATTTTTGTATTTAAGTTTTTTATAAGGCAGTGTTTTCATTCCAGCTGGTAAATTTTAAAATAGAAAATGTTTGATGGCAATTGTCAAGTTTATTTTGCTGTCTTGGTCAAGCTGTAGGTTCCCAAAATGCCATAATTTTTCCAACAAGGTCATACACGTTCTTGACCGTCATGTAGCAAGAACATGTGTGGTGGTCCCTAAATATCGGTCTCTATCGAGGTGCACGGCACCACCACCAACACCTGAGACAATGAAACTGCAGTATACACTGATCTGCCACATCATTTAGGTAACATTGATTATCGCATTACACCACTGCCTGTCAAGGGTTGGAATATATAAGTGAAATCTCTTCTTGAAGGTGATGTGTTGGAGGTAGGAAAAATGGGTAAACATAAAGATCTTTAAGGAATTTGGCAGAGGTCAAATTGTGATGTCGGGACGGCTAGGACAGATTGTCACCAAAACAACCTTGTGGGGTTTTCCTTATATTTATTGGTTAGTACCCAACACAAGTCCATGGCAGAACAACAAGCAGGGTAATGGGCACCCAAGACTTTAGTGAACCTTTCATGTCCCAAAACCGGGGCACGATTACAGCCGCCGCTCACTATGTACTGAGTGGTGACTGAAGTTGCGCCGGCGTCGTCTCTATGACTGAAAGCCCAAGGCTCCCGGGAAGAACAAAGTTCATTTCCTCCTAGTAGCCAGGCTTTCAGTGCAGCGGGTGAACTTAATTAACCTGCAGATTAACCCTATAGCTGCAGGTTTATAGCATTTATTGACTTGACAGGTTCCCTTTAATACACATGGAAAGTAAAGGCTAGCTTGTCTGGTTCGTTCATACAGAATCAACAAAAGAAAAATGCCTTGCCTTAGGCTTCATAACTGCAGACCAGTCAGAGTGCCAATGCAGACTCTGGGACTCAAGCTAAAATCACCTACATATAGGCACCTGAACATAAAAACTGGATCATGGGGCATTAAAAGGAGGCGGCCTTCTTTTAGTTTATGCGGACCAACGGATGTGTGTACTTCACTTAGAGTAGAAAAGAGGGTGCACTATAAACAAAACGAGAAGCCAGCAGAAGCAGAATAAGGTTTGGGCAAAAGTTTTGAAACCATAATGAAACTCATGTCGATGTTAATTTCACATATTACACACATCTAAACATTGTTGCAGGCCATTTATAGTGCCTTGAAAAAGTATTCATACCCTGTTAACTTTTCCACATTTTTCCCTTTACACTCACAAACTTAAATGGATTTTATTGGGATTTTATGCGATATACCAACACAAAGTAGCAACTATTTGTGACGTGTTAAGGAAATTATACATGGTTTTATAAACATTTTAGAAATATAAATCTGAAAATTGTGACATTGTGCATTTTTGTTCAGCCCCGTGTAGTTTGATAACTCCTAAATAAAATCGAGTGAAGTCACATAATTAGTAAATGGATTCCACCTGTAATTTATACAGCTGTTCTGTGAAGGTCTCAGAGGTTTGTTTGAGAGCATTAGGGATCAAACAGCATCATGAAAACCATGGAACACACCAGACAGATCAAGGATAAAGTTGTGGAGAAAAGTAAAGCAAGGTTAGGTTATAAATAAAATAGCCCAAGCTCTGAATATCTCATGGAGCATTGTTCAATCCATTATCCAAAAACGGAAGGAGTATTGTACAACTGCAAACCTACCGGGACATGGCCTTCCACCTAAACTGACATCCCAAGCAAGGGAGCACTAATTAGACAAGCAGTGAAGCGGCACGTGGTCACTCTAGAGGAGCTGCAGAGATATACAGCTGAGGTGGGAGAATCTGTCCACAGGACAATCTATTAAGGCTCTCACTCATCTGAGTTAAAAAAAAATCGCTCAGATTTTCATCCAGAAAAGTTGGATGAGTCAAATCCATGTCATGCGAGTATGCAATTTTTTTTCAAACCTAACATCCATATGACATCCGTATGCAATGTGTTGTTTTTTCTCTGCAACTATTATTCTACAATCATTTACAGGACCATTTACAGTGTTCTGTGCTACAAAATGGTAATGTATCCATAGAAATCAGACGGCATACGGATGGTCTGTGTGCCGTCCATTTTTTTTCTCACATTCATTGACTTGCATTGGTGAGTCTTGTCCGATATACGCGGCCACTCGCAGCATACTCCGATTTTTTTCTCATCCAGATTCCAGCTGAGAAAAAAAAATCGCTGATGAACACTGATTCATTAAATGACATTGGTACAAGTGCAATCCGATTTTTTTATCGGATTGCACTCGTCCGATTTATACACAGATGAGTATGAGACATTAGTGTTATACTCCACAAATCTAGGCTTTATGGAAGAGGGGCAAGAAGAAAGCCATTTTTGAAACCAAGCAATAAGAAGTCCCGCTTCCAGTTTGCAAAAAGCTATGTAGGGGACACAGCCAGCATGTGGAAGAAGGGGCTCTGATCAAATGAGTCTAAAGTAGAACTTTGTGGGCTAAATGCTATGTGTTTTGGAAAGCTAACACTGCACATCACCCTGAAAACACCATCTCGACCGTCAAGCATTGTGGTGGCAGCATCATGCTGCATGGAAGCTTTTCTTCAGCAGAGACAAGGAAGCTGGTCAGAATTGATGGATGGAGTTAAATACAGGGCAATCCTGAGGAAAACCTGATAATGGCTGCAAAAGACTTGATACTAGGGCATAGGTTCTCCATCCAGCAGGGCAATGATCTTAAACACACTGCCAGAGCTACAATGGATGGTTTAGATCAAAGCATATTCATGTGTGTGAATGGTCCAGTCACAGTCCAGACCTAAATTGCATTGAGGATGTGCAACAAGACTTGAAAATTGCTGTTCACAAACGCCTCCACCCAATCTCACTGAGCGAGAGCGAGTGTGCAAAGAAGAAAGGGCAAAAATTTCACCTCTAGATGTGCAAAGCTGGTAGAGACAGACCCCAAAACACTGCAGCAGTAATTGCAGCGAAAGGTGGTCCTACAAAGTACTGATTCAGGGGGGCTAAATACAAATGCACGTCACATTTTTCAGATTTATATTTTTTAAATAATTAGAAAACCATGTATCATTTCCTTTTCACGTCACCAATACTTGCTATTTTGTGTTAGTATATCACATAAAAGCCCAATAAAAAACATTTCAGTTTGCAGGTGTATGTTAACAAATGTGGAAAAGTTCAAGGGGTATGTCCATTTTCAAGGCACCATACATGCCTTCTTGCCAACGACATTTTGGTGCCAGATGCCATAGGACACCTTCAGGAGTCTGGTGGAGTCCATGCCTTGTTGGATCACAGGTGTTTTAACAGCTCAAGACCAACCTACATATTATTAGGCTTTTAAAGTTATGACAGATTGACGTATATGAGCTCAGGCATTGTAAGAGCATTAGGAATGCCAGGTGATCCAGTCTTTATTAGAAGGGACAATATCTCCATCTAGTGGATTGCTTTCTTTTCATGTCTCTGTTTTGACCCTTTCTTGTCCTCTCCTCTTCACTGTAAAGACGGAGTGATGCCCCTGCACCTTCGCTGGGTGCTGGTGCCGACCCTGGTAATATATACATTTTAAGCAAATACAGCATGTTTCATACGTACAAGTGGTGACGCTGCACAGAGGATCCAGATCTTCTCCTGACTCGTCTGCTTTAGTAGATATTCATAATCCCCATGAAAATGTACTATTCTACAGAATCTATTCTTAGATATGTGTTGCACCATTCCTCTATTGTACCTCCTGGAAATGTACAAATAAATTGAGAATTGGGACTTTAACCACTTTGCGCCAGAGCCTGTTTTTACCTTCGTGACCAGGCCAATTTTTTCAATTCTGACCACTGTCACTTTATGAAGTAATTACTCTGGAACACTTCAACGGATCCCCCTGATTCTGAGAAGACTGTTTTTTCGTGACATATTGTACTTCATGATAGTCGTAAAATTTCTTCGATATCACTTGCGTTTGTGAAAAAATCGGAAATTTGGCGAAAATTTTGAAAATTTTGCAATTTTCAAAATTTGAATTTTCATGCCCTTAAATCAGAGAGATATGTCACACAAAATAGTTAATAAATACCATTTCCCACATGTCTACTTTACATCAGCACAATTTTGGAACCAAATTTTTTTGTTTGTTAGGAAGCTATAAGGGTTAAAAGTTGACCAGCGATTTCTCATTTTTCCAACAAAATTTACAAAAACATTTTTTTTAGGGACCACATCACATTTGAAGTGACTTTGAGGGGCCTTTATGACAGAAAATACCCAAAAGTGGCACCATTCTAAAAACTGCACCCCTCCAGGTGCTCAAAACCACATTCAAGAAGTTTATTAACCCTTCAGGTGTTTCACGGGAATTTTTGGAATGTGGAAGAAAACAATGAACATTTAACTTTTTTTCACAAAAATGTTACTTTAGACCCAATTTTTTTATTTTCACAAGGGTAACAGGAAAAAATGGACTACACAATTTGTAGTGCAATTTCTCATGAGCGTGCTGATACCCCATATGTGAGGGAAAACCACTGTTTGGGAGCACTGCAGGGTTCGGAAGGGAAGGAGCGCCATTAGACTTTTTGAATGTAAAATTTGTTTGAATAATTAGCGGACGCCATGTTGCGTTTGGAGAGCTCCTGATGTGCCTAAACAGTGGAACCCCCCCACAAGTGACACCATTTTGGAAACTAGACCCCTTAGGGAACTTATCTAGATGTGTGGTGAGCACCTTGCACCCCCAGGTGCTTCACAGAAGTTTATAATATTGAGCTGTAAAAATAAAATTTTCACATTTTTCCCACAAAAAACGTTTTTTATCCCCTAATTTTGCATTATCATAAGGGTAACAGGAGAAATTGTACCATGAAATTTGCTGTGCAATTTCTCCTGAGTATGCCGATACCCCATATGTGGGGGAAAACCACTATTTGGGTACACTGCAGGATTCGGAAGGGAAGGAGCGCCATTTGACTTTTTGAATATAAAATTTGTTTGAATAATTAGCGGACACCATGTCGCAATTGGGGAGTCCCTAATGTGCCTAAACAGTGGAAACCCCCCACAAGTGACACCATTTTGGAAACTAGACCCCTTAGGGAACTTATCTAGATGTGTGGTGAGCACCTTGCACCCCCAGGTGCTTCACAGAAGTTTATAATATTGAGCCGTAAAAATAAAATTTTCACATTTTTCCCACAAAAAAATGTTTTTCATCCATTAATTTTGCATTATCATAAGGATAACAGGAGAAATTGCACCATGAAATTTGTTGTACAATTTCTCCTGAGTATGCCGATACCACATATGTGGGGGAAAACCACTGCTTTGGTGTACGGCAGGGTTTGGAAGAGAAAGGAGCACTATGTTGGCTGGGATAGGTTGCAGACACCATGTCACATCTGAAGACATGCCAAAACAGCAGAAACCCCCACAAGTGACCCCATTTTGTAAACTACACCTCTCAAGGAATTCATCTAGGGAAGTAGTATTTTTTTAATTTTTAAATTTATACCATTGGGCAGTGAAGAAAACATAATTATATTTTTACCACAAAAAAATGTTTTACCCTCAGATTTTACATTTTCACACAGGGCAATGGGTAAAAATGGTGCCGAAATGTGTCACACAATTTCTTCTAAAAGTGGCAATACCCCATATGTGGCTGTATCGTACCACTTAGCCATACGTCGAAATCTGGGAGGGACGGAGCACTATTTGACAATTGGAGAACAAATTATTGTAGAATAGGCATTTGGATTTGGGAGCACAACATTTTCTGAATTTCTTTTGGGGGGCAAGGGCCATTTCGCTTTTCCAGAGCCTTTCTGCTACCAGTAACTTGGAAGTCCCTTATATTTTTAACAGATAACGGACCAGAGTGGGGACTAGCTTTTTTTGAGGACTGAGTTGAAGCTTTTATTGGGAACATTTTACGCAACATTTATCCGGCGCTCTAGGCTGAGCACTTACATCGGGGTTTCCATCTAAATTTCCAAGTGATGTAATTCAGATGAAACCCCAGCGGGATCCATTTACTGTAATGAGGCAGCAGAGTTACTCAGGACTCCGTCTGGCCTCGGTTTAGCGGTGTCCTTTTTTCAGAAGTGCACAAAACTGTGGCCAACCGCACTTTTATGCACGCCTAAAAAAACTGACACCGTGGGATCACAGGCCAGACGGCATCCACAGTGGCCTATATCTGCCTCATTACAGGGAATCTTCCAACATGGGTTCCGTCTGAATCACATATTTCAGAGATTTACATGGAAACTCTGGTGTAAGTACTCAGCGCAGCGCGCAGGATAAATGTGAGCAGAGCGTTGCTGCGATCTTTGGGAGACATAATAAACAAATCAGTAGTAGGTGAAGAATTAGTTTTATTTATTTTTTACGCCGTTCCTCGGGCTGTATAAGTGATGAGATTACTTTATTCTTCCCGTCGGTGCGATTACAGAGATACTAGATTTATATCGGGTTTTTATGACTGACAGCTGTCACACACTAAAAGACGCTTTTTTTTGCAAAATCTAGTTTTTGCATCGCCATATTTTGAGAGCTATAATTTTTCCATATTTCGGCCGACAGTCATGTGATGGCTTGTTTTTTGCGGGACGAGTTGACATTTTTATTGGTACCATTTTTGGGTACGTGACATTTTTTGATCGCTTTCTATTCCGTTTTTTGGGAGGTAAAATTAACAAAAACCAACAATTCAGGAATTGTTTTTTGAGTTGTTTTTTTATGCCGTTCTGCGTGTGGTAAAAGTGATAAGGCAGCATTATTCTTCGGGTCAGTACCTTTACAGCGATACTACACTTACTGTATATTTTTTTATGCTTTGGCGCTTTTACACAATAAAACAATTTTATAGAAAAAATATTTTTTTTGCATCGCTTTATTCTGAGAGCTATAACTTTTTTATTTTTCGGCTGATGGAGCTGTATGGCGGCTTTCTTTTTGCGGAACAAGATGACGTTTTCAGCGGTACCATTTTTATTTCCATTTTGCTTTTTGATCGCATTTTTTTCCACTTTTTGTTTGGCGATATAATGAAAAAGCATAGTTTTTTGCTCCGTTATTTATTTATTTTTATTACGGTGTGCACAGAAGGAGTTAATTAGTGTGACAGTTTTATAGATCGGGTTGTTTCGGACGCGGCAATACCAAATATGTGTACTTTTTTTGTATTTGCATAAATATACGGATTTATTGGTTTAATATTTTATTTATTTATTTTTATTTATTTTGTGGGGTTTTTTTTAACAGTTTGAAAACATTTTTTAGACTTTTTTTACATTTTTACTTAGTCCTGTATGGGACATTAATTTTTATTTTTCTAATCACTGTTCTCATGCAATGCAATAGACATGTATTGCATTGCATCAGAGCTTTGCTGACAGTTTCAGTCAGTGTCTCCTGCTAGACTTCTGCTGCAGGCTGAGTCTAGCAAGACACCATACATGGCAGATCCGGAGGCGGTCATGTGACCTCCAGCTGCCATGACAACGGCAGGTCCTGTCAGACATCAGGGGGCCGTCGGAGAGGTAAGTGGACGACCCCCTCTCCTCTCACTATCTTCTAAATGCCGCGACCACTGTAGATTGTGGCATATAGAAGACAGCAAAGGGTTAACATCATTGGGACCTGATCCAATCAGGTCCCGATGATGTCCCCTGTCAGAGCTGTCGCTCTGCACCGCACCCGCAGAGCTTGCAGGACCCTGGGGGTCCTGAGGGCTGCGGGACCACCGATCGTTCATAAACGTCGGCGCTGCACAGAGCCAAGACAGCGCCAACGTTTATGTACAGTGGGTGGTCTGGAAGCGGTTAATAAATCCATTATCAATACAGAGTGTCCATAAACAATTTTAGGTCTCCTTCACATGTCCGTGTTTCCAGTAAGGCTATGTGCCAATGATGCAGAAATGCTGCGGATATTTCCTGAGCATTTCTGCATCTCCATGGCAGAAAAAACGTATGTGGATTTTACATGCGTTTTCTGCCAGGTGGAAGCGTTTGTGAAGCGTTTTGAACATGCGATTTCGCATGCGGGTTGTCAATTGCTTTTCCAAGCGATTTTAGCATCACTTGGAAAAGTGCTTGACAACTTGGTCACACTATATAAATCCATGCAACCGGCATGGATTTATATAGTGTGACCAAGTTATGATGCTGCAAATGCAGAATCAATAGTAAAAAAAATAATAAAATGGTGAAAAATAAAAAAAATTATACTTACCTTCCGATGGCCTCCGGTCTCCTTCTCTGGTGCCTTCGGCGGTTTGCGGTGGTGTAAAAGGACCTTCCATGACGTCATTTAGTCATGTGACAGGTCATGCGACCACCAACATCAACAGTCGCATGACCTGTCACATGACTAAATGACGTCATGGAAGGTCCTTTTACAACCGCGAGCAGCCGAAGAGCCAGCAGCACCGCCGGGAGCAGACAGGGGGCCATCAGAAGGTAAGCATATGTTTATTTTTTATTTTAATTCTTTAACTACAGGTACTATGGTACACGGGTCTGGAGGAGAGTCTCCTTTTCTCCAGACCCGGGTACCATCCACGCATTGAATCGCATAATATCCGCATGTGTACGTGTAGTCATGCGGATGTTATGCGGTCCAATGCAAGTCAATGGCGGCTAAAACGCTGCGATTCTGCAAAATTAATGGACGTGCTGTTTTTTCCACAATGATAATCTGCAGCGGAAATTTCCGCAGCATGTGCACAGCACATGCGGATTATCATTGGGGACCATTGCAGACCTATTACCAAGCGTTTTTTAAGCTTAGGAAGCTAGCAGTCCATCGAGGTACAAGACCAGGAGACCCGAGGGTCCAAATCTGGCCTCTCCGACAGTTTCCATGGGGCCAGGCGACCGGTGGGGCCCTCCTGGCAACTCCAAATGTCTCCATGGGTTCTAGGCGACCAGTGGGTCCCTCCTATCAACCCCAAAACAACATATCCATGGGGCCAGGTGACTTCTTCGTCCTCTCCTGGACTCCTCAAAAGTATCCATGGTCTCTCTGATGGTTAATGGAGCATATCCGAATCTTTCCAGTCAGGGCCGGTACCCTTAGGCCAGAATGTAGAATACAAATCCGTGTCTCTTTGGATAATGCCATGCAATCCATCTACTTTCCTGAAGGAAGTCTCTCATTCTCCTTCTAAAGGTCTTTCTGATTCGCTCTTTCAAGACTCCCTCCTTTCTGCTTCACTGGGCTCAAGTCTGACTCTTACAAAAAACATATGTTCCTTTTGCTTCTCTGGGCTCAGCTCCCTGAATGCCAGAACTGCTCTAACCCTCCTCCCCCAAAGCTTAGTATGTATATCACATGTCAGAGGTAAAGGTGCAGGACTCACCTATCATTGTTTGAGATAATCTATTTACATAGTTGGTATCACAGGGGCTCTTGTAAATACACATCATTGTTTCAGAATCAAAGAGCAGATAACATTCAGGGTTATACAAATAGTAGTCTGTGTTAATCAACTAAAGAAGAACAGAGATTAAAGAGTCTACATAAAAATAAAGGAATGCCGCTCTTGCCATCAGAAAGTATGTCTGGCATAATTAAGATTTTACTCTGTATCATCACAGGTCGTCTGCACGAGCCCTAACCCTGACAGCGCTGAGGGTAAGACCATATACAGTCACTGCCGGTATGTGAGCGAAACTCTACCTACCATCATGGGCAATTGTCACAAAATTTTATTTCACAAACAGATGGGCAGCCCTTCTGGCGACACATTTTGCCACATTACGTGGTGGCAACCCAAATGTGAGGAGTTTTAGCGATGCACAGATATCCCCATGACTACAGCAAAGAGGCAGATGCGGGATAGGGGGATCCATGTCACATTTAAAACAAATCTGCCCATAACTAAATAGTTAAATACTACTAAAGAGTAGAGGAGACAAAATGTTTTTGTATATTTTTTGTTGTTTCTTTGTTTTTGTTTTTATAGTTTATTTCTTTTTTTCATTCTTTCTTTTTACAGTTTTATTGCCATAAGAGAAGATTAAGCAAATAAATCAGTTAAGACTATTACATCAAATTGCTGCTTATTTGTAAATGTAAATCATATTAACAATGTACTTTAGGTATATTAATATGAAATAATGGAAAATGTTCAGTTACAAAGAACAGAATACATCTACTATAATCCTTTACATCCACACATGTAAAACAGCCATGGTGAATGTATAGTGTATGACCTCGGCAGGCTGGGCGTGCTGGGAGATATAGTCCAGCACATACAGCACTTTAGATTCCAGGCAGATTCCTCTGTTCTGTTTGATAACTTTTTTTTTTACTGCGTTCTGCACTCTCTGGTCTTGTCCATGTCTTCTCCATCAGTGGGGATACGTTTTCTATCAATCTCTACCTGTGTGAACAAGAAAGTAAGTAAATGTATTGCAGTTTCTGTATGGTGGGGTCATTCTATCACATGGCCCAATATAAACCTACATAACATGTATCATAGATCAACACAATTCCCCCATACTTGGTGTTGTGCCCCGGGCTCCATTGCTGCTGATTTGGGATTTTACAAAGACGATCCCTAAGGCGTCTATAACTAGTTATATTGCATCTTCAGATCAATCCCACAAACCAAGAAAAGGTTTGGAGAAGTGGCTGGAACAATAACAAAATATATCTATTTATCTAATATCTATCTATTGTGGTATATTGACTCACTTGGCTCATTCCAGAGGTAGACACAGGAACGCTTTTTGTCTGCTGGTTTATTTTAATACAGTTTAAACCATGGCAGGTTCAACGGAATAAACATCGCTTTGTTGGCATAACGGCAAAACAAAAGACAAATGAAAGCACAGTCCATAAGGATGCGGGATTCGCCCGCTCAGGTTGCAACTCACTTCAGCTCCTCCTGAGCTGAAATTCCACACAGGAGACTTCCTGGTTTCCAAACACACCACCCCACCAAAAAAAACCCCTCAATGCTGGAGATTTAACTTCTCCAGCCAAACCCTTGAGGTGGAGATATGGTGAGTAGGCGTCCCACCCATCTCACACCTACTCACAAAAAACCCAACCCAAAATGGCTGATTAACCTCTTCAGCACCTAACATGTTGGAGAAAAGCTTCTGGGTTTCACATCATGGAAGATGGCAACCTCCGTGACACATATCTCCCCTTACATACATCGCCAGTGACCTTGTCACACTATATATGTACTGTATCTATCTCTCTATCCATCCATCACAGGATCATCTTGTCGATTGCAGCTCTGTGCCTCAAATATCATATACCTCACAGCAGGAATTACATACTTTGTGTATGCACAGTACTTTACCTTGTTTTCTCTAGTCAATTATAAAAGTATTTTTGCAGAATCAGCTTTTAAAAAGAAATCTGCACTATGATACTGCTCTACAGTAAAAAGTAAAAAAAAAAAAAGTTGTATCTGTGGAGTTACTGCTTTCTTTCTTTCAGTTATGTTACCGAAGGGTTAAGCATTAACATTTCATCACTTTTTAGGTCGTCATTAAGCAACTTGAGCTGAATACTCCCAACGCCAGCAGTTTTGCTGAATGATATCATCTCTCAAAAACTGATGATTCCAGCGAATTTATGGCGACTGTTTCATTAGGTGAGCCATGTTATCCTTATGCTCCCACTGTTACATTTTGTCTGACTGGTCATTCGCTCCTCCGCTACCAGTCACGGGAGCGTCTATTAATAAAGTTGTACCTTTACCTTAGATGACTTTTGCCTTCCTCATAGTGAGCCTCAACTTTAGAGCAATCTATGCTATATAATATCTATATCGTAAAGGTGCATTGGCACTGTAAGATTATCGTGAATGAGCGCTCCTGGAAACACTCGTTTCATGATAATCGTGCTGTCTAAAAAGGATGTCATTCACCCGGAGAATGAGCAAAACGCTTGTTCGTCATGTGAAATGATCTTTTGTGCTGCACATGAGCACTGAGGCAACTATAGATCATTCTGTGTGGTCTGCCTGTGATAACGGGCTATTAAATGACCGCTGGTCGATTAGTGTAATCGAACATTAAGCAACAAGTACAAGAACAACAGGAAAGACTAATCAATATTCATTGAGTATCATTTTTCTGGTTCTACAGAATAGGACTATTAGGCAAGTATAATATGGCACCTCCAATCAACATTTTAGACAGTCATAAATTCCCTCTCTGCCTCTTGTTTTCTCTCTCCTTATATATGTACTCTAACACCTTGAAGGTATATTACCTTATTTTCTTGGTTAGATGGTTGGCACACAAAGAACAGTGCATAATCAGAGTCCAAAAAGCAAATCCTTGGCCATCCGGCCACTAACTAAAGCGTCCCTTGATATCAGGCTCTAGGCCACCTGACTAGTAGCTAAAAATACAACATTGTCATAACAGTCATGACGATGGCTCCTGCTGGCCGGTAATGTCCTCCTGGCAAGAAGCCAAGAAGCCATGTTTGAATGTCCACACCTCTCCAAGTTGTCTTCCATTTTTCAGTGGGTTTCCAGAAGATACTCAGCTTTCATCCAACACTCCTTAAAATATACTGAGAGGTATTGAAATTGGACCCTAGTGTGTGTTGGGTTCCACGTAGGAAAAAGTGGGTTGTGAGCCCCATCGGGGACAGGCACTGATGCGAATGGTGATACACAATGTATAGCACTGCGGATTATGCAGGCACCACATAAGGCATCGGTAATAAAAAACATCTCTTCTTTCCAAGCCCTATCCTGGGTTTTACACCCAATCATTTGCAAAGCCTCTTTCCACGCTGCAGATTCTTTGGTTGCCTAAAACGTCCTATGACTTAAATCAGCCTTCTAAGTAGCGCCACCTCTTCAATATTTGTAAAAAAACAAACATAACAAATACATGTGCACTTTTTAGAGAATGGATATACCCAAGTACTGCCATGAAGTGAATGGTAAATCTTTCTAAATTCAAAAATTGAATGGTTCTCTTGAATTTGTCCAGGAAATTGAAATTGCACTGAAAAAATTTGAAGCAAATTTCATGTACCTTATTGTATTCTGGGATCTATCCAGACCATCATGTTACAGTATATCACAAAAAGTGAGTACACCCCTCATATTTTTGTAAATCTTTTATTTTATCTTTTCATGGGACAAAACTGAAGATATGACACTTTGATAAAGTGTAAAGTAGTCAGTGTACAGCTTGTATAATAATGTAAATTTGTTGTGACATCTAACTCAACACACAGCCATTAATGTTTAAACTGCTGGCAACAAGAGTGAGTACACCCCTAAGTGAAAATGGCAAAATTGTGCCCAAAGTGTCAATATTTTGTGTGGCCCTCGTTATTTTCAAGCACAGCCTTAACTATCTTGGGCATGGAGTTCACTAGAGCTTCACAGGTTACCACTGGAATCCTCTTCCACTCCTCTATAACGACATCACGGAGCTGGTGGGTGTTAGAGACCTTGTGCTCCTCCAACTTTCATTTGAGGATGCCCCGCAGATGCTCAATAGGGTTTAAGTCTGGAGACATGCTTGGTCAGCCAAGCACCTTTACCCTAATTTTCTTTATCAAGGTAGTGTTCGTCTTGAAGGTGTGTTTGGGGTCGTTATGTTGGAATACTGTCCTGCGACCCAGTTTCTGAAGGGAGGGGATCATGTTCTGCTTCAGTGTGTCACAGTACATGTTGGCATTCATGGTTCCAGTAACTCCCTACTGAACTGTAGCTCCCCACAGAAGGCAGCACTCATGCAGCCCCAAACCATGACACTCCCATCACCATGCTTGACTGTAGGCAAGACACACTTGTCATTGTACTCCTCACCTGGTTTCTGCCACACACGCTTGACACCATCTGAACCAAATAAGTTTATCTTGGTCTCATCAGACCACAGATTACGGTTCCAGTAATCCAAGTCCTTAGTCTGCTTGTCTTCAGCAAACTGTTTGAGGGCTTTCTTGTACACCATCTTTAGAAGAAGCTTCCTTCTGGGATGACAGCCATGCAGACGCAGACCAATTTGATACAGTGTGCAGCGTATGATCTAAGCACTGAGAGGCTGACCCACCACCACTTTAACCTCTGCAGCAATGCTGGCAGCACTCATATGTCTATTTTGAAAAGATAACCTCTGTATATGACACTGAGCATAACTGCTCAAATGCATTGATCCACCATGGCAAGACTTGTCCTGTGTGGAACCATTCTTGTTAAACCGCTGTATGGTCTTGGCTACCCTGCTGCAGCTCAGTGTAAGGGTGTTGGCAATCTTCTTATATCCTAGCCAATCTTTATGTAGAGCAACAATTCTTTTTTTCAGATCCTCAGTGAGTGCTTTGCCATGAGGTGCCATTTTGAACTTCCAGTGACCAGTGAAAGAGTGTGAGAGCGAGATCACCAAATTTAACACACCGGCTCTCCATTCACACCTGAGACCTTGTAACGCTAATGAATCACATGACATCGGGGAGGGAAAATGACTAATTTGGCACATTAATTTCACTTAGGGGTGTACTCACTTTTGTTGCCGGTGATTTAGACGACACACCAGATTTTACACTGTTATACAATCTGTACTCTGACTACTTTTCATTGTATCAAAGTGTCATATCTTCAATGCTATCCCATGAAAAGATATAATAAAATATTTACAAAAATGTGAGGGGTGTACTCACTTTTGTGACGTACTGTATATGAAGATACAACCCTCTCCAGTTTGTTGCAACCTGGTTGTTTAGTCGTCGCCGCCAAAAGAGCAGTTATCCTTGGTAACTTCCTTTTTCCCAGTTTTTTTCATTCCAATAAATCAACATAAAACTTGGTTAGACTATCCTGGTTTTTATAAATGTGGCAGCAATCGATGCAGAACTTGTCAGCATTCTTGTAGCATCGGCGTCTCTGCCTCCTTCCAGGCAGAGACGCCATCCCTCTCACCTCCTCTCTCCCCGCTCTCCTTCCCAGCCTGCTGTCGGCGCGCGCAGTCCCCCGGGCACTGTGCTTAGGGCACGCGCGCTCCCCCCCTCTTAAAGGGGCCGCGCGCACCGTCCTAAGGAGTCCCTGGCCAATAGCCGAGGGTCATCCCATATATAAGGCACCTCCTCCAAAATGGAGGTGCCCGAGCAAAGTTGTTGCACAGTTACTTATCTCTGCTTCAGCCCTCCGGTTCCGCTGCTAGCCTGACTCCTCGTCCTGCCTGCCAGCCTGTTGTCTGCCCGTTACCTGCCGAGCCTGCCACCCCGCTCACCTGGAGCGCTCACCTGTCACCTGCCTGTTACCTGCCTTGTCTGACAGCCCGCTCACCTGGGAGCACCCGCCTGTTACCTGCTGTGTCCGTCAGTCCGCTCACCTGGGAGCGCTCACCTGTTACCTGCCTGGCCTGTCAGCCCGCTCACCTGGGAGCACCCGCCTGTTACCTGCTAGCCTACTTGGAGGCTCCACCATCACTTGCTGTGACCTCCTGCCTGGTAAACCTAGAGACTACTACTTGCGCTGCTGTCACGTACCGTGACCACCTGTCAGCTAACCAGAGACTTCTGCCTGCTTGCTGTATCCATCCGTCATACCGGTCAGTCCCAGCCATCTGACCCGTGGGAGCCACCTGCTCTCTTACAAGGTCGTCCCCAGAGTAGCACCTGGTCCCTCTGCCCGGATCCTCCCTGGTCACGGAGTCGTTAGCCGCCGTCCGACCAGGGTCTGTTCGGGTTGATACTTACACTGTGTTCCAAATTATTATGCAAATAATATTTTCTCAGAATTTCCCAAATTACCTATATGAATTGCAGTCATTGTAATTTTCCAGTCAAATAACTATTAGAGTACAATTGAAAGGTTTTTGTACAAACTGCCTATGATAACAGTATGTTTTTAAAAAAATAAAACACTCAAACTGCACTCAAAATGCATGTTCCAAATTATTATGCACAGCAGAGTTTTCAACCTTTTCATTTTAATAAAGAACAAAAAAATGGTCATTTTTGAAATTATAAGCATTAGCAGGTTATTATAAACTGAAATCAAACAGTTTTCAACTCAAAACTTTATTCTAGGTGATGTTACATTTGCACATAGGACCCCTTGTTCGAAAGGAGCTTCTGAATTCTCTCATTCATTGAATTTGTCAGGTTTTGGATGGTTTCTGCTTCCAATTGTTTTGCATGAGGACAGAATACCCTCCCAGAGCTGTTGCTTAGATATGAACTGCCTCCCGCCATCATAGACACTCCTTTTGATGATGCTCCAGAGGTTCTCAATGGGGTTGAGGTCAGGGGAGCATGGGTGCCACACCATAAGTTTGTCCCCTTTTATGCCCATAGCAGCCAGAGATGCCAATGTGTTATGTGCAGCATGAGACGGGGCATTATCATGCATAAAAATGATCTTGCTGCGGAATGCACGGTTCTTCTTCTTGAACCATGGAAGGAAGTGCTGTTTGAGAAACTCAACATACATTATGGAGTTCATCTTTACCCCTTCAAGGATCCTAAAAGGGCCGACAATCTCTCTCCTCATGATTCCAGCCCAAAACATTACTCCACCTCCTCCTTGGTAGCGCCGTAGCCGTGTTTGCATGGGGTGTCCATCAACCAGCCATCCTCCACTCCATCCATCCATCTGGACCATTGACATAATTTCATGCATGATAATGCCCCGTCTCATGCTGCAAATAACACATCTGCATCTCTGGCTGCTATGGGCATAAAAGGGGACAAACTTATGGTGTGGCACCCAAGCTCCCCTGACCTCAACCCCATTGAGAACCTCTGGAGCATCATCAAAAGGAGTGTCTATGATGGCGGGAGGCAGTTCACATCTAAGCAACAGCTCTGGGAGGGTATTCTGTCCTCATGCAAAACAATTAAAGCAGAAACCATCCAAAACCTGACAAATTCAATGGACGAGAGAGTTCAGAAGCTCTTTTCGAACAAGGGGTCCTATGTGCAAATGTAACATCACCTAGAATAAAGTTTTGAGTTGAAAACTGTTTGATTTCAGTTTGTAATAACCTACTAATGCTTATAATTTCAAAAATGACCATTTTTTGCTCTTTATTAAAATGAAAAGGTTGAAAACTCTGCTGTGCATAATAATTTGGAACATGCATTTTGAGTGCAGTTTGAGTTTTTTATTTTTTTAAAAACATACTGTTATCATAGGCAGTTTGTACAAAAACCTTTCAATTGTACTCTAATAGTTATTTGACTGGAAAATTACAATGACAGCAATTCATATAGGTAATTTGGGAAAATCTGAGAAAATATTATTTGCATAATAATTTGGAACACAGTGTAGTCACGCCCCTCTGGGTCCCTCCTTGCACCGCAGCACAGAGGTTCCACCACCCGGACCCGTAACAATTCTTCAGTCATACATACCTTTATGAACCACAATGGATGACAATATAAAATTAAAAAATATATTAATTGTAATTCCCAAAATGTGGTCTATATAATCAGCTGAATTGTTCGTAATAAAATGTATGTCAGATGTACCACCAGAAAACTGAAAGTTCGCATCTCTGAACATTTAACTGATATCATTTGTCCCACCAGTTCGCACCGTACAGTTTCCCATGCGTCCACACATTTTATCACCCATCCCGAATGGCGGACAGCGTCTCTCAAAGTGTTTGGCATCCAATGGGTGTGGAAATCCCCTAGAGGAGGAGATATCAGGAGGCGCCCTACACCGGAAGCATTCTGGATATACAATCTCGGCACTTGCCATCCTGATGGTCTTAGTGAAACATAATTTCTTTGTGGACGTTATCAATTCTTTTGATCTTTTCACTCTTCTCTCTTGCATTTTTTTAGGTTTTTTGTTTTATGTTACATTTCCTTCTTGGTTTCATTGTACAATCCTTCAACATGTGACCTACACAATGGTTTTCATCGGTTACATTATTGTATATAGGTATTGTGTGATCTACTTTCATATAGCTCAGGCAGAGAACGCAGATGAGAGTTTGAAATGCGTTGCCTTGATCACAACATGGATTCAATGTTTTAAGATTTTATTTTGAATAAACTTGCTGGAACCTCTTCACTTTTTTCGCGGTGATAAAACGATGGATGCATGTTTGTAAGGTTGACTATCCCAATTGATATTATACAATGTTTTCATGTCTGAGTAACCGTCTGAAGAGCGGCGGTTCGAGTATTCCTGCATACATTAGAATTATAAGCACATTATGGATGACAGCCTTGTGAGGTTTCTACACATTTGCTGAATGGTATGTTTTCCTCTTGTTTTGAGCACAAAACAGCTGACATAGCCTTTCCGTGTGGATGATAAAATGCGGATATTTATGCACGACATAAAGTAGATGGCTCATGTTTGCGACGCTGTAGAGCTATGTCTGCTCCGGATAGACAAGTTTAGATGTTGCTGTCATCGGATCCCAGATTGATAGGAAGGAACCCAAAAGCAATAAAGTCCTGCCTGTCCCAATCTAATCAGAGTGTATATTGCTCCATCAGGTCGTCTTATGTCCTCCAATAACAATCTATATGTAATGTAAACCATTCAAAGCAAATGTGGAAATCAATAATACCTGGATGTTGTAGCAAGTCTTCTGGGTGACGTGTTTATGGGGCTGGAGATCATTCTCGACTCCCATTGATTTCACCTCTGCCCCAGAGACACATGTAAACGGCATAATAAACTGCATGTTTGCCATCGGATTCCAGCTACGAGGTATCTCCTGGTCGGAGCCCAGCTCAAGCTTACAGGATAAACTGTGCGGCTGATCAGGACCTTAAAAAAGAGCAGTGGAGAATGTGTTAGGACAGTGGTGTAATACCCTACGATGAGGCTATAAGCTGTGCCCTTGGTGCAC
This sequence comes from Phyllobates terribilis, assembly GCF_046119375.1. Taxonomy (NCBI): domain Eukaryota; kingdom Metazoa; phylum Chordata; class Amphibia; order Anura; family Dendrobatidae; genus Phyllobates; species Phyllobates terribilis. The sequence goes on along the minus strand of NW_027362763.1, from coordinate 729,574,514 downwards.
GGAATATATCAAATTTGGGGCTAGTTCTACATGTTGGACCATGTTCATTAAAGGGGTTGTCCAGCCTTGGGCTACATGTCTGCAGTCACTCAATGAGACTTGTGAATCCTCCCATCACGCGCACTGTGCACTGTGAGGATTCTATGATGCCGGGAACAGCGGCCATGTGACTGCAAGTATGTGATTTGCATACATGTGGTCACATGTCGACTAGACATGGCTCAATGCGAATGACACGACTAGCCAGAATGTGGCTGGATATATTCAAATCGCATACCTACAGTCACATTACTGCCAGCTCCCGGCACGGACACTGGAGAAACCTCACATAGCACAGTGCACATAGAGTGACTGCAGACTAGTAGCCTAAAGCCGGAAAACCCCTTTAAAACTTGAAGAGCCTAATGCATTATTGCATTTGTTCCTTTTTTGTCTAGTTTTTCACTTATCATTTGCACCTTATTCTTATTTTAATTTGCACCTTTTGCACAAGGCTGGGATGGGCTACAGGACAATAGACAAGCAGCTTGGTGAAAAGGCAACAACTGTTGACACAATTATTAGAAAATGGGAGACACAAGATGACACTCAATCTTCCTCGGTCTGGGGCTCCATGCAAGATCTCACCTCGTGGGGTAAGGATGATTCTGAGAAAGGTCAGGAATCAGAAAAGAACTATACTGGAGGACCTAGTCAATGACATGAAGAGAACTGGGACCACAGTCTCAAACATTTCCGTTAGTAACACAATGCACCGTCATGGATTAAAATCCTGCAGGGCATGCAAGGTCCCCCCTCTCACGCCAGCACATGTCCATGCCCGTTTGAAGTTCGCCATTGACCATCTGGATGATCCAGCAGAGGCATGGGAGAAGATCATGTGGTCAGATGTGACCAAAATAGAACTTTTTGGTATCATCTCCACTCGCCATGTTTGGAGGAAGAAGGAGGAGTACAACCCCAAAAACACCTTCCCAACCGTGAATCAGGGTGGGGGAAACATCATACTATGGGGGTGATTTTCTGCAAAGGGGACAGGACGACTGCACCGTATTGAAGGGAGGATGGACGGGGTCATGTATCTTGAGATTTTGGCCAACAACCTCCTTCCCTCAGTAAGAGCATTGAAGATGGGTCGTAGCTGGGTCTTCCAGCATGACAATAACCCAAAACACATAGCCAGGGAAACTAAGGAGTGGCTCCGTAAGAAGCATTTCAAAGTAATGGAGTGGCCTTGCTAGTGTTCAGACCTGAACCCAATAGAAAATCTTTGGAGGGAGCTGAAACTCAATGTTGCCCAGCGACAGCCCAAAAACCTGAAAGATGTGGAGAAGATCTGTATGAAGGAGTGGGCCAAAATCCCTGCTGCTGTGTGTGCAAACTTGGTCAAGAACTACAGGAAACGTCTGACCTCTAATTGTAAGCAAAGGTTTCTGTAGCAAATATTAAGTTCTGTTTTTCTATTGTATCAAATACTTATTTCATGCAATAAAATGTAAATTAATTATTTAAAAATCATACAATGTGATTTTCTGGTTTTTATTTTTAGATTCTGTCTCTCACAGTTGAAGTGTACCTACAATAAAAATTACAGACTTCTCCATTCTTTATAGGTGGGAAAACTTGCAAAATCGGCAGTGTATCAAATACTTATTTTCCCCACTGTACTTCCAGGACTAAGGGCACATAATATAGGACTTCAACTGTGAAGAAAGAGCATATGCTTGCGGTTTACATGTTTCATAGTCTGTTGTACCATTTCTGCATAATAGCAGGTCTCCCGTTTACTTAGGGAAACTATGATTGAGTGCAAGACTGTACATTTACTAGAATTTGATACTACTTACTATAACTTAGCTATTTCCCACCCAAGTTCTTCCAGTATGTTCTTTCTAGACAAAGAACCATAAGATCCCTCTGAAACTCTGAATTTACAGACATTACTGCAAGGTGGTCAGCCTCACCTTGCCAACTGCAGAGTTTCAATTGAGAGCATTTGCAATCAAGAAGTAAAGTGGAAGTAGATGGCACTAGAGTTCTAGTCCTCTTCCTCTCTGAAGAGGAAATTGGCATATTTAATTTCCCAGAAGAGCATTGCATGGGCTATAAGTCTCCTTACACTGGCATGTCACTCTCCACTGGAGAGACGTTACCTCTTAGACTCCAAAGACAAGTTAGGAATAACAACCTAAACTGTCATGGTGGCGCTCTCTTTTCCATGGAGGAGGTTGGTAAACAACAAAAACTTATTCACCTATGCTCATATAGAGAATTAACATTATGCTCCCTGAGGCAGATAAACTTGTATGAGACCTATCGTAGGATGACTGGTCATCGTCTTCCCCTTCTCAATTTCTCAACTAAATCAACTCTAGCCCAATAGTGAGTCTTTACAAATAAAAGCATAATATCAACAATAGAATAAAATGGAAAAATATATATTTACTAGAATTTTTATCAGGAAGTCGATCAATCTTCCACACAACAGCTTTGTATGCATTCTCATATTTTGCAGTCCCGATCGTAACTTGTATTACCGGCTCTGATTCTATTTCGTATCCAGTACTAAGACAGGCTCTTCTATTCATCTTCGTCTTCAAGGACCTCTGTCTCTGTAGGCTAACAGTCCAAAGTGCTTTTACCCATTGTGCAGGAACCGGGAAGTGGATAGTAATATTTTCACAGTATTTTACTTGTGATGGACCCACCATAGTACTGGACATGTTTAAGAAAGCTTGGAGCTCCACATAGGCTCCTTGTACCACAGCCAAGCTCTTAAGTGAAAATGGAAGCTCATTCACATCACAAGGAACCTTAAAGCGCATGAGCTCAAACCGGCAGGCATCTATTGGTGTGAATTTAACTATCCGAGACTTTTCAAATTCTTGTTGCTTTACACATTTGTGGAAATGATATTCCGAAATATGGATCAAGTTTTTCTCACTGTTCTTGTCGAAATAATTCCGTTTTTGTAGTTCAACATCGTTTAATGTTAAAAAACACTCCATGCCACTATTAATAAAACTAAGACAATATAATTGGCAGACCACCAACGTGTCTCTTAGCTTCCCTTCCTTTGAAATGTGTCCCCAAAAATTGCCCACTATCTCCACCGACATTTCAGGCTCTTCGTAAGTCTTTTTCTGTTTCAATACTGGAGAAAGCAACAAGAGTTCTTCTTCTATTGTTAAAATAAAGTCCAAAAAATCAGAATACTCTGTGGTTCCTAATTTTAACATTTGCTCGATTTCTGCCTCGTGAACCACTTCTGGTTTTGGATGGTATTTCCTTTTTTCCACGTAAGATATATTTTCTATCTTAATGGTATGTATTTTATCTGAAACTCCTAAGTTTTCGAGTTTTGGTTCTGAAAGTCTGCAGAATTGATGAAGCTGAAATTCTTTGAACGGTTTTTCAAGACCCTTTTCATAATACATTTGCAGAATTCCACTAGATACAACTTTCAGGTAAATAGGTCCCCACTGCCTAGAAGACATCATGTTCTTTTTTTCTGGTATCCTCAACATGAAAGGCCACCCATCTTTCCTTTGACTTCTAAAGAGACTTTGTGGAATAAATGATGGGCTTTCACTTTCAACGCAGCCAGGATGATGTTTTGAGTTGTCAGGCGGGTCAATCTTTAAATGCTGAAGCCTCTCACACACATAACTGAAGGAACATTGGTTTAGACTTTTCTGGTTGTTGCTAGATGTTTCTTTTTCTGATATGTTATATTCTTGTTTGGCAGGCTTTTTTTCTTTCATGCGAGATTCACTCGTAGTGGATAGATCCTGTGAAAAACTCGTGGCATCATTGTTCCAAAATGGGCTTGAGAAGGCACAATCATTTTGAAAGTGATCTAAGTGGAAAACTGAAAAATGTCCTACACTGTTATTACTTTTGTATGGTGATGCATTCTGATTTGTGTCATTCGTATCTGTAGGAGATGAAACACTTGACCTTTGATTTGTTGATCCTTCAAACAACGTATAATGGTGGTTCGGGGGCTTCTCAGCTATAGGGTACAAGTTAAAAGACCCTTGTTTAGGAGTGCATGGTGTGGATGGGCTGTCCTTAATTGGAGTACAAAGAGGGGAATTGCTTGGAGGACCAGGACTCAAGAAAAAGTCAATTACTGGAGATGTGTGAGGGGTGGTGGAGTTGGAAGAAGAAAGATTTGTCATCCGCTCATGAGATAGACTTAGTTTAAGTTCACTTGGTTTAGGACTGCGTGCATTGTCATGAGGAAATATTATGGCTTTCCGAGGAGATTGGAACAGATTTTCATCATCAAAAGTTACCCAGTTATCAGGATTTGCTGCGCACATTTTTCTCAAATACAAATGGTCTGAAAATAGAAAAAAGAAAATCTAATTAGCAATCCTCATATCTTATAATAATGTTCAATTATTCCATATGTTTTCGGATAATAAATTTTAGAGAGGACCTGTTACCTGTCATGATATGATAATTTCACTAATAAAATCGCATTCTTTAAAAAAAAATAATAATTTAACTTAAAATTGTGCACCCTAGACAATTATGAATAAACTGACAGCTGGGTGTTAGCAATTAGGACTTTTAAAATTAAACTGAGTTCCTCCTTCAATAGCCGCTGTTCCCCCGATTGTGGAACACTTTTCTTTCTGTGTCCATCCGTTCTGAAGTTATTCCCCTAGTTAATAAAAATGCAAATCTTCGTCTACCATAGAACTTCTCTTTGGGAGTTTACTTTTTCTCCTCTATGACAGAAGTTCTGTGGTATACACCCAGTTGGTTTCAAGAGGAACTTTCACCAAATTTTTCATGCTGAACTGGACAAAAGATTAAAAAGTGGCTACAGAGCATGAATAAAAATTTTTTTTTTTTTTATTTATTTCGCCTCTCTGTTGCAGAGATATTAGCTATCAAAATATTTGGCACCTAATTAGTTAACTTTTGTTCAGTACAAGTGGGTGTTATCGGATATTTTTCACTGGGGGTGTGGGTTTTTTCTCCCTGTATGAGTTGCCCAATCATCAGCAGGCAGAAACACAGCAGAAAAAGAACACAACTCCACTATAGCTTAGGGCAAGTTTCTCAGGGTGTGAGATGTAAGGATACAGCTCTGATGTTCAGATCTAACCTTATGTACAATTAGAAAATGCTGGGAAATTAGGGCGCAGATAACTCTCACCTTTTGTATAACGTCCTTGTGGGGGGTATGGACGGGCAGCACAGATGAGTTTAGCTGTGTCACATTACAAACCTTTCTATCAAAGTTGCTTTGAGCACAATAGACATAAGTGTGACTCATCTCTGGACAGGCAGTGTGGGGGCAGGGGCAGTACAGCAGAGCTAACAGTGCTATGAGAGGAGGAAAGCTGAAAGAAGAGTTTGTAATGTGAAACAGCTAAACTCAGGTGTGCTGCCTCTATAATCACTGAACTTTCTAAGTTATATAGATATAATAAACAGCCAAAAAAGACTTTTAAAAGCTCTGACTCATGTTATAGGTGATTACAAATGAGGGAATACACCAAAATTTGTTTAGGGTAGATTCAGTTTGTATCAGCCAATAGATTAAATTTGGGCTGAATTGAATGTGCATCGACTGTAGCTTATCATGCTTTGAGGTTAAAAAAGAATAAATGATTATGCTCACCTGTACTAAACCCACCCCTCCTGATCCAATGCTTGCTTCAGGCCTTTAGTCTTCTCATCTTGGGTCTTCCACTGTTCTTCTCTTTTGGTCTTATGTCTGGGATTTTCCAGCGCTGACTAGGTTTCAAGATGTGGTCATGTAAGGCACAACACATGTCATCTCATTTGTTACACCACTTGCGACCATATCGTGATGCCTAGTTAGCACTGAAAGATCCTGGAGAGAAGACCAATGATGGGAAGACTGAAAATGAGAATACTGCAGACCGAAAGTGAGCGGAGCACCAAATAGGGAGCTGCTGAAGCAGGACAGGTGAGAAAGGGAAAAGGACAGGTGACCATAACTGTTTATTATTTTTAACTCCTTTCTGGCCCCATAAAGAATCTAGCAAAATAGGTTATAGACAGATTGCGCAAAAATGTGGAAGCTTTGGGGGAGATTTATAACAATTACAATTTGTTATAAAACAATTTGCTTATCTCTACTAGTGATGTTTTTATTTTAGAGAGTCATGCTTCAACAATACATTTTGTAAAAACCTTATATTACTGGCAGCCCTGATTTCTCCTGCCTAGGGCTCTTACTTCAATCTGTCTTATTACAAGGCTTACTGCTATGGCAAAATGACTATAGCTACTAATTTCATGCTATACAATTTAGGGTAAAGTATTTTTTATATTTTATTGTTAATGAACAATATAATTTCCAGGAAGCCAAATTCTGTGAACAGAGTTGTGTATAGAGAAAGTTTCCCTCCTCAAAGATTTTCTGCATTCATTGATAAGCTCACATATAATTCTCATGTAATTATATGCTGTGCCTATAGTATTTAAAGGTATATTATATTTTCTCAGCGTGATTGCTGTAGAGAAAACAGAATATATTTCAGCTGCTGAAATTCAAGGGAATAATTTCTAGCTCTGCTGGAGTGCTGTTTTTTGTGTAAACGGAAAAAAAGGGGGGAAATTCCATTTACAACAACCTGTTGATCAGTTTTTTTTGTGATGGAAAAGGAACAGACACGATATTGAAATGCGCCAGACATGCCAATATCAGAAAGAGCGTATGCATAAATATTAACGCAGCTAATGCCTTTCCATTAATGGCCTGAAAGCTGATTTTCCTCAAAGTCATAACACATAATACCAAAGGGTGTCATTACTTTCACATACATAAAGTCATGATGCATGAACAGAAAAGCCAGACTTACGGATAGTTTTTTTTCTACTATTGCAAAGCACATCATCTTTCTTCCTATGATTCCTGCATTTACTTTTATACATCAAAATTCTGTACTGTGAATTATTTAGATGCAAGTTTCTTATAAATTAAACAGTAACAGCGAAAAGTGAAGGCGCCAGGCCCTGTGGTTCAGGAAACTGTAGTTCTTTAAGGTCATGTTCGCACAGTGCATTTTTTGCAATTTTTTTTTTGTGCACTGAAAACACATAGCATTGGCAGGAAAATTGCTGCATACAATTTATACATTTTATACATTTAATGGGCAAAAAACAGTGCAAAAACATTGAAAAAAATGCTGTGGTTTTTTTAAAAAAATGGGAAAAAATGCCCTATGTGATAAAGATCTTAGAAATCTCATTTATTTTGCGGCTACTGTAAAACACTGAGTTTATCCCACATAAAAAAAAAAAAAAACACTGAAAAAAAACGCAGCAAAAACTCTACATGTGAACAAGCCTTAAAAAGGATGGTGATATTTTCCAGTCATTGTGCTAGTACACCGTCCTTTGAGGATGCAACCATATACTTGCCACCTTTTAGGGATGCCCTTCTAGAATAATATGGAGCAAAAATTTCCCCCCTTGGTCATCTCTCTATTCACATCCCTCCACATCTCTTTGACAACCCTTCACATCTCTTGCACGCCCCCTTTACGCGAGTTTAGACATCCTAGCTCCATCTGATAATAGAGAATTTATTTATTTAATTTATTGACTATATAGCGCCATTCATTTCCACACCACTTTACAGACATCATCATCACTGTCCCTATTGGGGCTCACAATCTAGATTCCCTATCAGTATATCTATGGAGTGTGGGAGGAAACCGGAGAACCCGGAGGAAACAGAAGCAAACATGGGGAGAACATACAAGCTCCATTATGGTCATGCAAAAGAAATCTTGCAGTGTCTGGTGGATTTGGCTATTGTTCCGCTGGTTGCTCTGCTGTAAAGGAAGACGGTCAGCTGGTTGAGCCAGAGGTAACCTATGTCTTTCCCCCTCACATGACTATGTATATATGAAAAATGTCTATTGCTGTTTATGGCTGTGCCAAGCTTCTACTATGTGATTACGCACCTCACAAAGTCTGGACACCCGTTAGTCTATATTTGTTACAGGTTGGTGGACTTCTGTATACGTAAGTGCCACTATACCCGGTCAGAGTAGTAGACAACACGAATGAGGTTTCCTGAATACCAGCATGATAGAGTGTCAGATGTCATTCCATGGAGGGCGATGTGCTGGTGGCTCTAAATAATTGTGCAATTGGGTAAGTGAAGTAAAGGTGTGTGAAGGACTGGAAGATGACGGACACTTCCCTAAAAAGTCGCTGCTGATGATCTAATACCATGTTCTTATATGACTGATATATTCTCTGTGATGTTCTGCATGATATATTATATACTAACATATTATTTAATATTAATGCAAAAGTATTGTGATGTTTTAATAAAAGGAATGAGATTTTTAGGTTGTTTTGCAGTAGTAATAGTTCATAAAAACCTTACAATTAAAGTTTTATTTGATATGCATTCAAAAAAAGAAGAAAACGAAAAAAGAAGCATTGCAAAAATATTCACATGAGGGAACACTTTTGCAATTTTTTGGTTTATTTCTTTTTTTTTAATGCATATCAAATAAACTTTAAATTTTAAGGTTTTAATGAACTATTATTTTTGATGACCTTTAGATCTCAGTCCCATTAGAGTTGTTTTGCAGTAGGAAACATGTTCTGCTATGTAAGCTGGGCAAAGAGGAGTTAAAACTTAGCCAGCCCTGTAGTCGGGAGGAGTTTAAGGTGTGAAAGGGAATGCTTCCTAGTAAGAGGATTCAGAAATCGGAAAGTAGTTCTGTAAGAGGAAGAAAGTGAGTCGCTTATTGGGGTGTGTGTAACAGGAAGATTTCAGAGGTAGCAAGCTGAAAAGAAGAAGTGTCAGATATACCAAGATACAACCAGAAGATCTCTGACACTGAGAAGTGAACCTGACAGAAGGAAGCTAGATGTAGTGAGTATGGCCATAAGCCAGAGGTAGAGCTGTAGAATGTGGGGTCCTGGACAGCTAGAGAGTGGAGCTGAACAAGGCAACATGTAAGCTGATCCTGGAAGCATAGGAAAGAAGACTAGGCTACCAGTTTGGGGCACAGTTTCTACTGCAGAAGTGGGCTATAGATAAACAGAAGATAATATGGAGATTGAAAGTTTATCATACGTTGTATATTTTAAACCTGTTGTACATGTTCTACTCCGCCACTTGTAGCTCTTGCCTGTTATTTGCTGTAGATGTGCCTAATCTATTGAATACCTGCTACCTTGTGTACATAGTTTCCAACAAATTCACAAGTAAAGAACGCTTTATTGTCATAAAGTGGACTGGAATCCTTTTTGTGTACCGCAAAGATCTGGGGTTTCTGTATCATCATACAGTATGTGACCTGAGTGGGAAAGTTCTGAAAGATATAACGGCATACGGACACCCAGAGAAACCCATGTCAAATGAGCCTAGAGTCGCAGCACCACACCTTGGTCTATGAAAACCTTACAGGCGCATCTACAAAAGGGAATGGTTGATATGTGATTGGTATGTGTCAGAGTTACAAGTCAGAGAAATTTACTCTGGGAGTGAGCAGACGGATGGAGCTGAGGAACAAACTGGTGGACTGAACGTATCGAGCAGCAGTAAAAGCCCAGAGTAGCATAAGAGAGTTGGTTTTCACGGCTCCAGAGGGACAGTAAAAGTGCCTAATAACGTCTCAGGGAGAATTTACAGGGCTTATGAACCTGACAGACTGTTGTGTTTAAGAGGCAAGTGGCAAGTTACTGTAGGCTATGAAATGTCATATCATCCTGATAATTGGAGGCTGCGCATACGAAGAAGTGATTGTCCAGTGGATTATTAGGTAGCATGGTGTTAAACAACCATCGTTTAATATCCTGTTTACATAGTCAAACTCCGTGTCAAATGCGCACTGAATAATCTATAATAGATTGTTCTCAGCAGCGTGGATGATAATAATGCACTTGTAACACGGGTACTTTAGATGCAGTGACACAGAAACACAGAGCAGCCAATATGGGGTTAATAAACAGGGGAGGTTTATAATAACAGGGTCAACCTCCACGCAGGGAGTTACAGGGGAAAATATGGGGGAAACACAAGGGAACTGACAGTTCACAGCTTAACTAGAAGTAGCAGAGTCGAACAGGTTATAATCGACAGTTTTTTCACTTAGCGGACTCTTGCTCCTCACAAGGCAGTTGTCAGCTGATGCCGGTGTTGATTTTTCAGGCTTCCCAGCCCAAACAATGCTCTGTCTTCTGGCGGTCTCCGGTTTTACCCGCTTAGGCCCTAGTCCATAACACGGCACCTCACGTGCTCGGCTCCACGGACCCTGCGTCTCTTCTCCCTCTAGTCAGCTTGACTCCTCCGGTTCACTGCACTCGGATCTTGCTTCAAGTACTGAAGCCAGGAGCCTGGACCCTCTCACACTGCTCTGCTGAGCCGGACCCAGCTCCGCTTTCTCGCGCAAACGTCCTCGTCTCTCCCTGGCTAGCCACGCCACCAGTTCACCGGTCACCTGACCTCCCAGCTCTCACTCTGGACACGCCCCCAGCTTCCCAGTCACCTGACTTCTGTGCTTGCAGTTCCGGATCCCTCGCTCTGAAAGTACTTACACCCCGGTCTTCCCCCTTACACACTGCTGAGAACGATGATCTTTTGCACAGCACAAAAGATCATGTTACCCAACGATCGGGGGTTTCGCTGTTTCGTCAGGTGATCGGCAGCCTGTTTAGACCGCATGAGGAATGCTCATTCATAATCATAGTGCAGTGCAAATGATCCTTTAAATGGGTGTTGAGAACTATCCAGACATTGTACATAAGTCTATATTGTAACATAACCATAAACCAAGTATTTGCCCTTCTTCTGCAAAAAGCGTAGATGTGTTGACTACAGGTGTCTTAGCCTGGGTCATGGTGGCTAATGTCAACTACAACCCTTTCACATTATTACATGTAAAACCGTAAACCGGCACACACAATGCCCTGCAGTCACACAAGACGGTGTCTATCTGATGACAGCAGTGCCAACTCCAGTCCAGAAATCCTCCATCATATTATCAGAATATCAATACAACACAGGTAGCAATATTATCAGCGCTTATCTCAATAGCATATCAAGAACACTAAGGGAGAATTACTGCTATGTGTGACACAAAGCAGTCAGCGGGACCTTAAAGGGACAATATTTGCAGGAGGGTTTAAATGGGGCAGTTTTAGTGAGTGGGGACTTTAAGGAAGATGATTACTGTGTGGAGCATAAATAAAGAACTTTTGCTATGTGGGGCATTATTACTGATTGTCATTGTTGGAAAAAGTAATTACAGTGGTCTGGGCCAGACAGAGAAGGAAAAAGTGAGTTATCAACTCTGATCCGACAAGACCACCTAAGAGACCAAATCTTATATATTAATGTTTCTAAGTTCTGATGTGAATAAAATACAATTTTTCATCCAAGTGCTAGATCAGATAAACAATTGATAGAACACGTGTGAACAGGAGACATCTGAACGGGGCCTGAGTTCACACCATAGTTCAATTTTTCAGGCATTTTTTTTCGAAATAGCAGAGCGATTGCAACTTGCGTTTCCAACCTATGAAAATGTCTCCAAATAGAATGGAATTTTTTCTGATTTTTTATTGAATGTGTAGACATTTAGAGACAAGTAGAAGGGTTTATATCAAGGTTAGAAGTTATATCCTATCCATGGTAAAGGTAATAAGTTTCTGATTGCACCATAATAACAGGATGACTGACAGATCCTCAGTTAACCCATTCTGAAGCCAGCAATGGACAGTGCTACACACAGAGAATATAAAAGATAAATGGCGCAAAAATTTTAATTAAACGCAATTGCAAAAATGATGTTGAGCCCCAATTAATTACATGTAAGTAAAAAAAATGAAAATGGTCCCCTAGGAAGTACAAACCCATTAATGGTCCCCCAAGATGTACAAACCCATTAATTACAACATATTATAATGTATAACATCCTGGGCCATTAATATATCGGATTTCTACGTCAACCACCCACAAGAACACATCCTGAAACACACCAGTGCCAATCACACATCATTAACACTGTATACAGCTTCATCTGTCAAGATATAGATAAAGGTGAGGCATATAATTCAACTTTGAGGTCATCAGCATGACAATGGGGGACAGGAGACCGGGTGCAGATGATGGATGACAATTCTTTGAATGAATAATGCTGCATTGTGCTCTACACCGCTATTACAAGTCTATATGAATATACGCGTCATCTTCATTTGAAGTATAGAATGTTCAAAGGAAATAATGTGTTGCCATGACAACAGCCATATGAAATACAGATACAGAAGCCATCCAGCAATCATATAGCAATGCATGAAGAGTATGGACAGTTATATACAAAATACACTCATATATTTTATTAGTGATCATAATGTCAATTCAATACATATATAGTGTGACCAAACCATGTAAGACCCAGCCGTTTACTTCTTTTCTGTGAGTCTTGATGGAACGGAAAAGCTGGATACCTGACACAGCTTTACGGAAAAGAAGAGTGCTGCGTCAAGCTGTTCAATGAGAGACCACTTCACAGCTGATTGGTGGGGCTTTCCTGACTTAGCAATGTTAGGTGAGACTTGAGGGGCAGAGTGACCATTTGTCTATTAACCCCAACATTAATGCTCGCACACTATCTGAAAGCCCCCCAAATCAAACAAGACCATCCATTTTGGGCAAGGTTTACATAAACTCCTGTTCGACTCAAGACAGACCCAAAATTGATGGGTTATTTTGCTAAAAATAGGGACAATTCTGGTAAATTCAATACTAATGGTATGCAACAGGGCGGAGAATGACTGTTCTGCTAAGGCCACGGCCCCACGTATTCGGTCAGTACTTTTTCTCAGGAGTTGGAACCAAAACCAGGAGTGGGTGATAAATGCAGAATTGGTGACTTGTTTCTATTATACCTTTTCTCTAATTGTTCCTCACATGGTTTTGGCTCTCAAAAAAAACATTGACCGAATACTGACCAAATACTGATAGTGGAGCCGCAGCCTAACACTTTTACCAGATAGTCTAGAGATCTTTGATCTATGAGCTTTTAACTCCTCCACTTGGAAGTGTGGACTTAGACTCACTGCATTGGAATATGTTCATTTTTATCTGTGTGTGTCTGTGAAGAGTTTTGAGTCATGCTGACATTATATTTAAGAACTGGCTTCCCTCCATTCTGGGTCAGTGGCAGAGGGCATGTACTCGGTAGGAGCTTGCCCTCTGCAACTGACACAGTAGACTTGTAAATTGGAAGAGGGCACATCTGAAGTTGTGCATCGCCCAAGGTTGTTGAGGCGAGACTGCCTCTATGACTTTCCTAGGTGTATGAAACTTGTCTTCCCACATAAGGAAAGGACGAAGTGACCCCCAAAGAGTGAGAGTGAAGAGTTTAGAGAGTCATGAAGAAAAGACTACTGTCCCATTTCACCTGAGTGGCCTGTGTATACTTGGACAGTGAGGAGTTTCTACCCAGATTGTGAGGCCTGTTGTATGAGTGTGTTAGTAACTCTGTTGAAGTAACATGGGCCAGAAGCATGGCCATAAGTGCCTCTCAGATAAAAGGAGCGTGCACATGACTGATTATATCGGATGAGTGCTGTCCATGGTTTTCACAGATAGCATTTGCACTTATGATATTCTATGGGGCTGTGCACATGTCCGACTTTTTCCTCACACTGAGTAGTCCGAGGAAAAAAAGATGACATCTGAGTTCGGTGCAATTTTCACGTACTGGCATAATGGAGAAGGTGGAGAAAAAACACCTCCAAAAAAAAACTGATCCCACTCTGATCAGAATTTGATCTGAAAAATCTAACTGTTTTTCTTGGATGGAGAGAAAACAGTTGTGTGCACCTACCCATACAGTGATAGGATGACCAGAAAGTGGTCAAACACAGAAATGTGTTCAGCTTTCACTTGACCAAAGGCCTGAGCTTTGGAGGAGAATTGCAGAGACTGTATAATTTGCTAATTATTGATTTAACATTTAGGCTAAGTATCTAATCTGAGTATAGTTCTTTATTATAGCTGTTAAAATGGATTTGGTCTTGCCCCACCCCAAGAGGGGAATGCCCACCTAGGGCCTTCCCGCAAGTTATTTTGAGCTTTCGGCCTCCCATGAAAGTTTGGCGCACCTCTTATATGCAACTATAAAAACGCAGCAAGTGAAAAACTGATGAGCGCTATATGCTACTCTGATATCAAGCAGATTTATTTTGTATGATGAGTGGCTCTGCAACATAATGGAGAAGGCACCAAAGAGTGATTTTTAAACATAGTAGTGCAACAACTGTTAAGATGGCGCTTTCCACATATATGTCTACCTAGAGAAGACCAGGGCAAACTGTGGTCATGGAACACGTTCGTGACCATTAAAGGGCCAGAAATCAATTTCTGCAGTGGCGCTGTCGGCTTTCTATGGCACAGTGTGCACCTGACCAGAGTAGAGGTGCAGAGACGCATATTAGGTGCACATGTGGCACCCCAGGGGTCTGGTTCCCACAGTAATAGCAATATTACGTCTGTGAGCAGGTGGGAGGTTTCCTGGTCAGACATCCTATGCATGCCACACCTCCTGCCCAGTCCTGGGAGGGGAAGAACTTCCCCTATATAAAACTAGGGCTGAGGCAGGGTTAGGAGAGAAAAGAGCAGAGAACACAGACAAAGACACAGTCTGGTCTGTAGTAGAGCAGCTTTAGGAACAAGAAAGATCAGGAGCTCTGTGGGAGCTGTGCTAAAAGAGATCAGAGGCTGGAAGCTGTAGAGCTCGCCCTGATTGAAGAGTTCTTACCGGACCCGGAGTCCGAGGCTGTGGGGACTAATCCTTACCCAGCAGCAGAAACCACCCGGCAGGGGATTTCAGGTCCTCTGGCCAAGAAACCCGAAGGCACGGTCACACACAAGGGACCAGCACCGCGACGTGGAGCGGAAGTTACCAAAAGGCCCCGAGTCACCGGCCATACGGGTGAGCACCACACGGTACACTCAGGGACGTGGGCTACTTTTACCCGCTTCTAGCAAGGTAGCCAGAAGAGTACGATTAGTTGGGGAGGCCTACAACTCCGCCTGGCCAGGGGAGATCCCATCAGCTCACGGACTGACCAGGCCCCGATCGCTAGCCAGTACTCCGGGAGGGTCTACCTTGTCACCAGTAAAGACCCAGAACTACACCGCACCGTCTCTGAGTGGTTCCTGCTACTCCCTTCAAACACGTCGGCTGCCCTGAGGCCATACCCCTCCCGTTGGGGGTTCTACCAGCTACGCTGCACAATCGTACCACCGGCCTCAGCGGTCTGCCCTGCAGCGGCGGCCTCATAGCCGCATTCAACGGGTGGCGTAGTCGAACACCGTACCATCTTCTGCTAAACTCTGCCGCTCAGTTTGACTCCCTGGGCACGGACCGGGTCACCGCCACGAGACTACTACTCCTATCTGATCCGGATCCGGGTAGGCTCCCGCGCGCGCAACGCTGCGCGACACAGGCCCAGGGGCGCGTCAACTTTTGGCGTAGTCGGCAGGATTCCGTGCCCGCAACCACCGGGTACTGCGCGCCTGAAAAAGAGACTTTTAAACTTACCTGTGGTGAAGATTCCCGCCATCCGACGCCATCTTCTACCTCCTTCCCGCCATCCGTGGAGTTTTCCCGCCGTTGGACGCCATCTTCTGCCTTCTTCCCGCCATCCGTGGAGTTTTCCCGCCGTTGGACGCCATCTTGAAGACGCCGCGCGGGAAGAAGAGGGGCGTGGACTCCAAAAAGCCCGCGAGAACTGAAGCTCCGCCTCACGTCCGGACGTTGCGTAAGGTCCTGGAAGGAGCCCAGCAGACGCCGACGTCACAGGAGCGCGACGGAAGGTCCTCGACCCTGACGATCCACTGCGGAGCCGCGGCCTACGGAAGAGGATCATCGCAAGGTAGGCCACGGTCCACTAGGGGGGAGGAAGATGTCGGATACGGAGGAGAGCTTCACTGCCGCAGCCACCGCCAGCGCCACCGCTGCTGCGGTCATGCCTTTCACGATGCCCTATATCCCGGGGGCAGCCTGGCTACCCCAGTACTCAGGGGAGTCACATACCCTGAATGACTTTAGAGAAAAGCTGGATAGCCTCTTCCAGGTGTACCCCCTCACAGAAGAGCAAAAAGTGAGCATCCTGGTGGCCCAACTAACCGGGGCAGCCCAAAGGGAGGTAAAGTCCTGGCCACCTGGGAAGAGGACTGTCGCAGGGATATTAACCCGGCTGAAGGACACCTTTGATACCCGCACCTCAGCTGAGATTAAGCTTAGATTCTACGGGTGCAAACAGCGAGCACATGAGAATATAAGGGACTATGCACTAAACCTACAAGAGGCCCTGAGGGCCATTAAGCAGACCGACCCTGACGGCGTGGGAAACGAGGACAGGCTGTTGACCGAACAATTTATAGAGGGACTATATTGCAATGCCCACCGAACCCAGTTGCGGGCAATGGCCTTACAGGATCCTCATCTGGACTTTGCACAGTTCAAGGACAGAGCCATCCGGGTGCTCCGAGAACCGGCACCGGGTGGCGTTGTGACCCACAGGCGCCCTACTACCGCTTACCACCAGGAGGCGGCGCCCTTGTCGGCAGGGCCTGTGGGAGCTGATGCGCAGGCTTTGAACAATGACCCGGCTCCAGACCTGCACCATCAGGTCCAAGAGCTAGCTAAAAGCATTGCCGCGCTAACCCGAACTGTGCAGTCGTTACAGGTTTCTGCTCCAGGGAAGATCCAGCTGGCATCCGGACCGGAGGACATCCCGTGGCGTCGACCAAGGAGGACCCCACCGGCCAGAGGAAGACCCAGCGACCGATACAACGAGGACGGACAACCCATCTGCCGCCGCTGCAATCAACCCGGACATATGGCAAGGTACTGTCCTTTAAACTGGCACAACCTGGGGTAGAGGGCCGACCCCTAGGAATAAGATCACCAGGCCCATCGAACTGGCGTGACAAATATGTGGGAGGACGTCCAGTCTTGCCTGTGGTACTGGATGGCATTCCTATGAGTGCCCTACTTGACACCGGGTCACAGGTCACCACCATCCCGTACGTGCTCTTTAAGCAGTACTGGAATGACTCGGATATAACCCGCTACCCTGACGACGACTTGAGTATCATCGCCAGCAATGGTCAACCCGTGCCACAGATCGGATTCAAAGAGATGACCATTAAAGTCGGTAGAGTCGAACTGGCAGCAC
This sequence comes from Phyllobates terribilis, assembly GCF_046119375.1. Taxonomy (NCBI): domain Eukaryota; kingdom Metazoa; phylum Chordata; class Amphibia; order Anura; family Dendrobatidae; genus Phyllobates; species Phyllobates terribilis. The sequence continues at coordinate 729,557,297 of NW_027362763.1, read as the reverse complement.
AGGGACTGATCATTGTAGACATTGACAAGCGCGAGAGTCACCCAAAGATAACTCTAGGGACTAATGTGATTGAAAATTGTCTTGCAGAGGTGATTTTCATTTTACAGCAGGTTGCCAAGAACGCCAGCTCCGGCCAACAGCGAGTGCTCCAAAAAGAGATCCGGGCACTGATGCGGCGGCAACAGGTGGAACTCTCCGGTGGTGAGATTGGAAGCGTGAGAATGTGTGACCCTTTCCCTATTGCCATGCCCCCAAAAAGTGAAATGATGATTTGGTGCCGGGCAGCTATTGGTCTAAGAGGTAGAGACTACCAAGCAATGGTAGAACCCGTCTACTCAGACAGTAGGCCCACCATTTTGACAGCACGGGGGGTGGTTGATGTACGCCATGGGAGGGTGCCCGTTCGCATAATAAACATCGGGAAGAGAGAAGTACACCTGCCCCAGTATGCCACGCTAGCTAAATTGTTCACCATAAACCAGAATTCTGTACAGGCCGTGGAACCCTTGCCTCCATCTCAACCAGAGGAAGGTAACGGCTCTAAGAAAACAATAGAGGACTGGTGTCAGCAACTACATTTGGGTACTGACTCCACTCCCTCACACCAGAAACAGGGAGTCTATCGGGTGGTTCAAGAGTACGAGAGAGTGTTTAGTAAACACCCGTTAGACTTCGGGCGAGTAAAGGGGGTAGAACACCACATCCCCACGGGAGACCATCCTCCCATAAAGGAGAGATACCGACCCGTACCCCCTGCACACTACCAACACGCCAAGGGGATGCTTAGAGACATGAAGGAGGCTGGGGTAATCAGGGATAGCTGTAGCCCCTGGGCAGCTCCACTAGTCTTGGTTAAAAAGAAAGACAACACCATGAGAATGTGTGTAGATTACCGGAAAATCAACCGTATCACACACAAAGATGCGTACCCCTTACCAAGGATAGAGGAGTCTTTGGCTGCTTTAAAATCTGCTAACTTCTTCTCTACTTTGGATCTCACTAGCGGGTACTGGCAGGTTCCTGTGGCAGAGGCGGACCGGGAGAAGACCGCATTCACCACCCCGATGGGACTTAGCGAGTTTACCTGCATGCCGTTCGGACTCTGCAACGCACCAGGAACCTTCCAACGGTTGATGGAATGCTGTCTGGGACACCGAAACTTCGAGACGGTCCTGTTATACCTGGACGATGTCATCGTCTACTCCAAGACCTACGAGGACCACCTGAAACACCTGGCAGAAGTGTTCGAAGCCCTGGCAAACTACGGCCTAAAGGTGAAACCCTCCAAGTGTCACCTCCTGAAACCAAGGGTGCAGTACCTGGGACACGTGGTGAGTGCTGACGGAGTGGCTCCCGACCCTGATAAGATCACCGCGATTAAGGAATGGCCAAGACCCTCCAGCGTAAAGGAAGTGCGGCAGTTCCTCGGGTTGGTAGGCTACTACCGAAGGTTCATTCCCGGTTTCACCAAAAAGGCAGCTCCTATGCAGGACCTCCTGATAGGCCAGTCCAGGAAGGCCAAGAACCAGAAGCCGCTCTTCAGATGGGAGAAGTTGGAAGAAGAGTCCTTCCGCCAGCTGAAGATGGCCCTCACGGGGGATGAGATCCTGGCGTACCCTGATTACAGCCAGCCCTTTATCCTCTACACCGACGCAAGTAACATCGGGCTAGGAGCCGTACTGTCCCAGATCCAGCAGGGGAAAGAACGGGTAATTGCTTACGCCAGCCGAAAACTGCGACCCACCGAAAGAAACCCTGAGAATTACAGCTCATTCAAGCTAGAATTCCTGGCAGTGGTGTGGGCAGTCACCGAACGCTTTAAGCACTACCTCGCCTCTTCCCGGTTCACCGTGTACACGGATAACAACCCGTTGACACACCTGGATACGGCAAGACTTGGTGCCCTGGAGCAGAGATGGATGGCCCGCCTGTCCAACTACGAGTTCACGATCAAGTACCGGGCAGGACGCTCCAATACCAACGTGGATGCCTTGTCCAGAATGCCAAACCTACCGGACGTAGGGGAAGATCCAGAGGAACTGGAAGAGGTTGAACTCCCCGCGTTCCACCGTCATGGGACTATCCAGTATTCCCACCGTGTAAGGAGTAAGCAATCCGCTACGTTCAACCCCTTACCTCATTACAACTGGGCGGAAACGCAAGACAGTGACCCCGCCGTCCAACTGGTGAAGGAGATGCTGACTCAGCCAGATGCCCGCCTTGACCCAGACGCTCCGGAGGAGACCAAGCAACTGTGGGCTGAGAAGAGTCGACTGTTCCTTTACAAGGGGAAGTTGTGCCGCAGAATGGTTAACTCCCGGACGCATGAACTGATCTGGCAAGTAGTGGTGCCAAGAAGAAACGCGGCTATGGTGCTGGAGGCATACCACAACGGAGCTGGGCACTTCGGATGGAAGAAGCTGGAGTTCCTGCTGCGTGCGCGGTTCCACTGGGTAGGCATGAGAGGAACCATCGAGAGGTGGTGCAGAGACTGTGGCCCATGCAACATAAGAAGGAAGGACCGTGCCAGCCAGAAGACTCCCTTGCAGCCCATCATCACCCGACAGCCACTGGAACTGGTAGCCCTGGACCATGTGAAACTGGCTCCAAGCAGATCTGGGTATGTCTACGCCCTCACAATCGTAGATCATTACTCCCGGTTCCTGGTGGTGGTCCCGGTCAAGGACTTAACGGCTCAAACAGCAGCTAAAGCCTTCCAGCAGCACTTCTGCCGTCCACACGGATACCCAGAGCAGGTGCTGACGGACCAAGGACCTGCCTTTGAAGCGGAAGTCTTCCAGGAGTTCTGCACTCTGTATGGCTGCCGGAAGATAAGAACAACACCCTATCATCCGCAAACCAATGGACTCTGTGAGAAAATGAACCAGGTGGTGATAGACCTTCTGAAAACCTTGCCCCTGGAAGAACGCAATCTGTGGCCTGAGAAACTGCCTGATCTGGTGGACCTATACAACCACATCCCGGTAGGTTCCACCAACTGTACCCTGGCTTACCTAATGAGAGCAAGACCTGGTAAGCTTCCTGTTGATCTGGAGATGGGAGTCCTGACATCCGAGGACACTTCACCAGAAGCAGACTGGGACACAGAAAGGCAGCAGCAGTACCGGAAAGTACAGGAGAGCGTGGAGCGAAGTCTCTGTCAAGCTAGAGAAAGACAGGAGAAGACTTACAACCAGTATGCTCCCGCTGTTCCCCTGGTACCTGGAGAGCAGGTCTTGAAGAGGAAGAGACGCATCCACAAGTTGGACGACCAGTGGGAGAAGGACCCGTACACCGTACTACCCTCAAGTCATGAGAATCCGAAAGTCTGCACGATCAGTAAGGACGGAGGAGAAACCACAGCCATTGTCTCCCGAGATCACCTGAAGAAGTGTCCCGAACAGCTACGAAGCCCTGAAGAAGAACAAGAAGACCCTCGACCCGCAGAGGAAAGGGAAGATATGGTCAGTACTGTGCTCGGAGACTTCCCTCGGTCTTGGACTCAAGTCAATGGCGCTGTTGTGGTACCCGTCCTCACCTTCCTCCAACCAGCATCTCAAGTACCTACGGAGAAACAGGTAGAGCTGGAAGAGCAGCCGGTCCAGGAGGCAGAAGACCCCACACAAGCAGACCAGGAGGATCAACCTTGTCTACCTTGTCACCAGTAAAGACCCAGAACTACACCGCACCGTCTCTGAGTGGTTCCTGCTACTCCCTTCAAACACGTCGGCTGCCCTGAGGCCATACCCCTCCCGTTGGGGGTTCTACCAGCTACGCTGCACAATCGTACCACCGGCCTCAGCGGTCTGCCCTGCAGCGGCGGCCTCATAGCCGCATTCAACGGGTGGCGTAGTCGAACACCGTACCATCTTCTGCTAAACTCTGCCGCTCAGTTTGACTCCCTGGGCACGGACCGGGTCACCGCCACGAGACTACTACTCCTATCTGATCCGGATCCGGGTAGGCTCCCGCGCGCGCAACGCTGCGCGACACAGGCCCAGGGGCGCGTCACACACACTACATTGCATGCTGCATGCACACTCCTCACAGTGGTTGCCCATATGCCCATACAGTGGGATATCTACTCCGTGATGCCTGAGAAGCACAACTAGATAATTCATGGCCACGCTGACTGAGCAGAACATACACAGTACGTACATGGTAAGCAACCATCTGAACATGTTGAATGACCCAAATATCTTTTCTCACGTCCCAAAAACTAATTACCATACTTTGTGTACTATAAGATGCAGTTTTTCCCCCCAAATTTGGGAGAAAAATGGGGGTGCGTCTTATAGTCGGAATGTAGCTTACCGAGGTGGGGGGGACGGCGGCTCTTTACTGAGCCGATATCTCAATCTGTGCATGCGCCACCTCCGGGGATTATTTTCCTGAACCCCACCGTTGGGAGAGCAATGTGTAAAGCGGAGACTCTGCTCCTGCCTGCACCGCCGACATTTTCATGAAGCCCACCGCCGAGACACTTTCTCCTCTCAACCCAGGGCCTGCAGCATCGCTCCACTCCTGCCACCGTCGGCTTCCTGCAGCGGCGCCCTGCCTCCTGTACCCCCACTCCAGCGGTAAGCTAAATTCAGACTATAAGCCGGACCCCCATTTCACACTTTAAAAATTTTTTTCCTACTTTCCTCATGTCTTCACACATGCTTTAAAAACACATCTGTTTAGACAAGTCTACCACCTCAACTCACTAAACTAACTCTCCCCTGGTCCCTCCTAAATATTAATCTTAATCTGCCCCTGTGTATTCATCTTTCTCCACATCCGCCATGCACCAAATACCACACGGTAACTGTCCTTAGACGGATACTGGCTGATGACCATGTTCTACCTATTGTGTCCCCCCCCCCATTTCCATATAGATTGTAAGCTTGTGAGCAGGGCCCTCAACCTTCATGTAACTGTTGAAATATGATATATTGTATTGTATTGTTTATATTGTCTGTATATGTCCCTACTTAATTGTAACGTGCTGCAGAATATGTTGGCGCTATATAAATAAAAATTATTATTATTATTTCTTCCTCAAAACTAAGGATGCGTCTTATGGTCCAGTGCATCTGAAAAATACGGTATGTTCCAGAATCACACTTTGAGGTGGGTGAGAAGATATTTGGCACTCATGCACATGTGACATGTAGATCCATGCATGTGGAATATTAGATTTATGTACTCTACCTCTAAAAGTTTGGGGTCATTTAGAAATTTCATTATTTTTGAAAGAAAAGCACATTTTTTTTCAATGAAGCTAACATTAAATGAATCAGAAATACACTCTATACATTGTTAATGTGGTAAATGACTATTCTAGGTGCAAACGTCTTGTTTTTATTGCAATATCTACATAGGTGTATAGAGGCTCATTTCCTACAACCACCACTCCAGTGTTTTAATGGTACACTGTGTTTGCTAACTGTGTAAGAAGGCTAATGGATGTTTAGAAAACCCTAGCACAAGTATGTTAGCCCAGCTGAAAACGGTTTGGCTGATTTGAGAAGCTATAAAATTGACCTTCCTTTGAGCTAGTTGAGAATCTGGAGCATTACATTTGTTTGTTCTATGAAATTCTCAAAATGGCCAGATAAAGAGAACTTTCATGTGAAACTCGACAGTCTATTCTTGTTCTTAGAAATGAAGGCTATTCCATGCGAGAACTTGCCAAGAAACTGAAGATTTTCTACAACGGTGTGTACTACTCCCTTCAGAGGAGAGCACAAACAGGCTCTAACCAGAGTAGAAAGAGAAGTGGGAGGCCCCGCTGCACAACTGAGCAACAAGACAAGTACATTAGAGTCTCTAGTTTGAGAAATCGATGCCTCACAGCTCCTCAACTGGCAGCTTCATTAAATAGTACATGCAAAACGCCAATGTCAAAGTCTACAGTGAAGAGGCGACTCCGGGATGCTGGCCTTCAGGGCAAAGTGGCAAAGAAAAAGCCATATCTGAGACTGGCTAATATAAGCAAAAGATTCATATGGGCAAAAGAACACAGACAATGGACAGAGGAAGATTGGAAAAAAGTTTTATGGACAGACGAATCAAAGTTTGAAGTGTTTGGATCACACAGAAGAACATTTGTGAGATGCAGAACAACTGAAAAGGTGCTGGAAGAGTGCCTGACGCCATCTGTCAAGCATGGTGGAGGTAATGTGATGGTCTGGGGTTGCTTTAGTGCTGGTAAAGTGGGAGATTTGTACAAGGTAAGTGGGATTTTAAATAAGGAAGGCTATCACTCAATTTTGCAACGCCATGCCATGCCCTGTGGACAGCGCTTGATTGGAGCCAATTTCATCCTACAACAGGACAATGACCCAAAGCACACCTCCAAATTATGCATGAACTATTTAGGGAAGAAGCAGGCAGCTGGTATTCTATCTGTAATGGAGTGGCCAGCGCAGTCACCAGATCTCAACCCCATTGAGCTGTTGTGGGAGCAGCTTGACCGTATGGTACGCAAAAAGTGCCCATCAAGCCAATGCAACTTGTGGGAGGGGCTTCAGGAAGCATGGGGGGAAATTTCTCAAGATTACCTCAGCAAATTAACAGCTAGAATGCCAAAGGTCTGCAATGCTGTAATTGCTGCAAAGGAGCATTCTCTGACGAAAGCAAAGTTAGAAGGAGAAAATTATTCTTTCAAATAAAAATCATTATTTCTAACCTCGTCAATGTCTGGACTATGTTTTCTAATCATTTTGCAACTCATTTGATAAATAAAAGTGTGAGTTTTCATGGAAAGCACAAAATTGTCTGGGTGACCCCAAACTTTTGAATGGTAGTGTACATCCCACATTCACGTCTCTACGTCACGCACATAAGACCGAAATCTCTTTTCTCCAGAGTTGAAAAATGGACATCAATTACATCATCATTATGTGTACACCATCCCTTAAAGGGGTTGTCCACTACTAGACAACCTCCTTTAAATGCCCTGAGACTGCGGCATTAAATAATTAAAAATATATATTATACTCAGCTCCTGCAGTGACACCATTCGCTAGTTTGACCCTTGAGTCCCTTGTCCTTTCTGCGACGTAAACAGTGACATGTGATGGCTGCAACTGATCAGGGAGCTGCTGAGCTCAGTGATTGACTGCAGTGATGATGAGCAGAATTCAGTTCTGCCTATTAGTTTGGCCCCCCATAACAGTCCCAGTTTCTCACGTGGCCCATTGGGAATATTAATTGCCCGCTTCTTACCTAGTGGTATACTCTATGTTTTATTTTAGGGGTCTGGTTTTAGTCATGAGTAGTGTTGAGCATTCCGATACTGAAATATCGGGTATCGACCGATATTCGCGGTATCGGAGTTTCGATACTGAGTTCCGATACTTTTAGAATATCGAATACCGAAATCGGAAGTTCCCATAATGCCTGCGCTCTGCAGTGTCTCTGAAGGATGACAAGCTGGATGGCAGCGCTCAGCATACTGTACTTGTCATTTAGTGTTAAAGGATTTATTAAAAAAAAATAATAGTGTTTTCATGCACCGTCTCTTTAAAAAAGCCGGCCGGCAATTCAGCATCGGTACCCGACAATTTAGAATAGAAAGAATAGAATAGAGCATCACACATAGATTAGATACATAGAAACATGTCAGTCACATATATAAGAAGTACAGTGATAGTGTTGATTACTGTACTTGTCATTTAGTGTTAAAAAAAGGATTTATTAAAAAAAAAATTGGGGTGGGGGTCCCCGTAATTTTAGTCTCTAGCGGAGGTTAAGCAGACGGCTGGGGCATATGTTTGAAGCCTGGGAAGGGGGTAATACCCATGGAGCTTCCCAGGCTACTAATATCACCCCCCAGCTGAATACCTAGGCCTTTACTAGCTATTAAAATGGGGGACCCCAAAAAATATGACGTGGGGTCCCCCCTATTTTAATAGCTAGCAAAGGCTAGGCAGACAGCTGGGGGCTGATATTAATAGCCCAGGAAGGGTGCCATGAATATTGGCCCCCTCCCAGGCTAGAAACAACAACCGTCAGCCGCCCCAGAAATGGCGCATCCATAGGATGCGCCAATTCTGGCACGTAGCCTCGCTCTTCCCACTGCCCTGTAGCGGTGGCAGTGGGGGTAATAGGACTAGGATTGATGTCAGCTTATAATGCCAGCTGACATCAAGCCCAGGTTAGTAATGGAGAGGCGTCTATAAGACACCCCCATTACTAACCCCATAGTCAAAGTTAAAAAGAAAAAACACAAACACCCAGAATTGAAATAAACACACAATTCTTTATTGTTCTAAATTAAACCATACTTAGCATCACGCCCATTCCAGCTGAAGCCAACGATCTCCTGCAATAAAAGTAAAATAATAAAGCAACCTCATCCTTACCTTTCCATGGTTCCCAGGACAGCTCCAGCTCTGCTACATTCACATGACAGGCTGGATCACAGCCGAAAGCTGCCATCCAGCTTGCCATGCCGCAGACACTGAGAAGAGCAGGCATGCTTGCGCTCCTCAGTGTCTGGCTGTGACGGCATAAAGATGAGCCGAGGTCATGTCCAATGAACTCAGCTCACCTCATGCACGTCACTGTCAGCGTGGGAAAATTCTCCTGCGTATGCGGTGAGCGTGAGAGAATTCTCCTGAAGCGCTGAGCGCAGGAGAATTTTCCCACGCTGTCAGTGACGTGCATAAGGTGAGCTCATGTCCAATGAACTCAGCTCACCTCATGCATGTCACTGACAGCGTGGGAGAATTCTCCTGCGCTCAGCGCTTGAGCAGGAGAATTCTCCCACGCTGGGATGGCATTGAGATGACAAGCTGGATCGCAGCTGAACACTGCCATCCAGCTTGTCATCCTTCAGAGACACTGCAGAGCGCAAACATGCCTGCGGTCTGCAGTGTCTATGAAGTGTTTTGCTCTATTCTTTCTGTTCTAAATTGTCGAGTACCGATGTATGCCACTGCTAAATTGCCGGCTTTTCATGTAATACATTCTATATTATTCTTAGTTGTTTTCCTTCAAGTAGAATTAACCTACAAGGAAAGAAAGGGTTTATTTTCATTCCGATATTTGTGTCCCATTGACTTGCATTGGTTTCCGGTATCAGAATCGGCGATATCCGATATTTTTTGGGTATCGGTCCGATCCAATCCGATCCGATATTTCCTGATATCGGAAGGTATCGCTCAACACTAGTCATGAGGGTATAAAAAAGTAATTCAAATGAAAATTGAGTAAAAACTCCTATTTGGCTCACCATCCTTGTTGGATAAGTGTAGCTCCTACATGTGGGTTCCAGTTAATTTGGCTATAAAATAATGGGACCCCTGTGCGGTAAGAAATGATTTGGGTTGCTCCAAAGGTTCATGAAACAGTTAATCAGTATATATTTTATCCACAATATCTGTACGGAGCGATCTGTTTTCTACCTCTCGAACGCCCTTCAGAAAGTTGCCCTTTTCGTCCACAGCATCTTATTGTTTATGCGGTAAGATGTTCTGAAAGAATGAACTCTGCTGTAACAAATAGCAGCGCTTTCTCACAAAACGCATTAGTATGCGCGATCTGCCGCGCTTTAATTGTAAGCCATCAGTGCAGTATAAGAATAAAGTAATAATAAGAAGAATAATTAAATCTAAATATAAAGACCTAAAATGCACAGCAGATGTTGTGACTTTGAAAACTTTGCGAACAGCAACTAAAATTACAGCTCAACGATCTTAAAGAAACAATGCACCGAAAGGCCTGAGCCAGAAATCAGACACATTTCTATATAGAATATAACCTTAACATAGAGAGATAAGATGCGGCAGCAGAGTGCACCAAGGATTAATACCCTGAGGTGCTGATTACGATTTGTAAAGGACGCATTGGTGTGACCGATCCAGGGGTATCTAGACGGAGAAGCACAGAAGAGATAAGCTCCGCGCCTCTCCATGCTCTGTGCTTGGACCTCCCATATATGCTGCCGCCTCTTTCAGATCAACCATGGTTTTTTAGGACCAAAATTTAAATTATTTCTTAAATTCTTAATTCCGTAAATGTATTTTTCTAATACAGAATATCTTTCTGAGATTTCCATTTCCAAATCTCCTCCAGTCACCACTAAAAGGAGCTTGCTGTATATTGTATTATTACTCTTATATTTCTATGTGTTCAATGCATTCCCAGTAAACAGTAAGCTCTTAAGCTCCCCCTAGTGGCGGCTAAGAACAGAATTTTATCATTTAAAGATTTGTCCTCTACTTATATATACATGAGCTATCCATATGACAGGTTATCAATGACAGATTGGTGTCCACACAACATAGCACTACCGATCATCTGTTGCTAGCTTCGACATCAGACAGAGGTAAACTGGGTGCCGAGCCGGAACAGCACAGCTTACACTGTGTAGTTGCCATTTTTGGGTAATACAGCTTAAATCCTATTCACTTCAATGAGAGTTAAGTTGCAGTACTGATGAATGACCACTACACAGTGTACGGAGCTGTGACACTGCACACACTCTTTACATCCAGTTGCAGCGGGATCGGGCCCCCACTGATCTGATGACATTGGATACATCATTAATATCAGTCTTTGGCAACATCTTTAACTCAGGGTCTTTGTTGGTTATTTGGGGCTCAATAAAAATAAAATAACATTTGGAAAGGGCTTTTGGATCTATTTAGATCAAAAAATGCACAATCACAATGTGTACACGATATTTTGAGATGATTTAACCTATAACTTTGCACCTGGCTATTGGTAAATATCCAGAGATGTAAATGAATCTAAACAACTTAGTGGCCCAAGGGTGCAGGTGCTTTACAATTTATTTGTGTGCTATAATTTTCTTGTGGTCCAGCTTTTGTCAATTTTTTTCTTATTTAAAGGGAACCTGTCTCCTCAGAAAACACTATTTACCTGCAGATATAGGGATACTCTGCATTTGAACAGCATTACAATACTGCCCGGTATAGTGAGAGGTGCGGTGAGCGGTGACTGTGCTACACCAAAAGTAAGGGTTTCCGAACCATTAAAATACGTGACATAAGACAGAATATGTGCACAGTTGTTTCGTTTTGACCTTGCTGTGCATTATGTCCATTTTTTTCTCTTTTCCGGAAGTGTTTTCTCAAAGTTTATTTTCCCGGAAGTGTTATTTGCAGCCATTTGATTGGACAGTGCCTAGTTTGGAGTATTTTCCATCAGAAGCTTCAAAGAAGTGAAAGGCACTCTCTTTTTCCTACCAGGCATTTTTCAAAAACTGCGAAATTTTTCATGTGTTTTTTGGAGAGAATTATTAAAAAACTCTGTGTGCACATACCCTAAATATAGCACTGCTTTAATATTAAAATTGTACTTTTGTGGCCTAAAATCAAAAATGTTTATACTTCTGTACAATTTTCTGTTTTCCTTTGCTTTTTTTTTGTAGAATGCTTTTATCTTAGTGAATTATATACAGCACTCTATTGCCAGCTAGTGGCTTAAAAAGGAACAAGAATGATGATTATTGTTTTACTCGTGATGATGGAGAGGCTGCACATGTCTTTGCACATTAGCAAGTCTTTACTGTAAGATATAGCCAGCGATGGGGGAATAAGACCCTGCAGGTATTCAACAGACCCATTGTCAGTCATGACCAGAGATAAATATCAAGGCAGAAATAAAGCCAGCCAGACTCTGATCTACACTGATGAGGGGAAACCACCCCGAAACAGGCCCATCTGTAGATGAGCTCCGACTTGGCATTTATACCTGGTCATCTTGCAAGGCCTCTTAACGGGATAGACATTGACTACTTATAAATTAGCTGCTTCTCCTACTTGAAAAAAACCTGGAAGTCTGAACTGAAACGTAAATTGATGTGCATGCAAAATGTAAATGCATGTTCACATAAGGCCACTGAGCAGAGAAAAAACAAAAACAAGCAAAATACCCAAATAACTGGAAGTAAATGGATAGCTCGCACAGTAAAAAAATAATAATAAATAATAAAGGGTATTTAGTTAACATAATTTTGATCAAAATAATGTAAAAGCTATCCCGCCACGTCAAGGCAACCCCCATGGGACAGTCCTAACTCTAATATTAAAAACCTTACCATTTGTCAAGTGACGTACACATGGATAAGGGCAGAGAGACTGAATCCCTAGTATAAGCATAGACCTGAGGCAGAATGAACCTTTCAGCTCAGACAGAGGGCGGCCACACCCTTTTATATGCACTGAAGCACACTGAACAACAAAGAAAAAAACCTAGAAGTCTGAACTGAAACGTAAATTGATGTGCATGCAAAATGTAAATGCATGTTCACAAAAGGCCACTAAACAGAGAAAAACCAAAAACAAGCAAAATACCCAAATAACTGGAAGTAAATGGATAAATTGCAAGGGCAAAAATAATCTATATATATAATCGTCTTATGCCGTCTGTCTGTCTGTCTGTCCAGGAAATCCTGCGTCGTTGATTGGTCCGGCCACGGCCAATCAGCGACGCGGGATTTGAGAAAAAGATGGCGGCCGTTAGCGGCTCATCTGCAGGACGGAGGTCAGCGGCGATGCAGCCGGGAGATGAGGCGGCGCGAGGCGCTCATCTTCCGGCTGCTTGCACCAAAAGAACGCCGACCGGCGGCGCCGCTGACCTCCATGCGGCTGCTGTCGAGAGATCAGCGGCTTGGCCCGCTGATCTCCCGACGGCAAGTGTGAACGGAGGACCGGGGAGCGGCGCTGCCGGTCGGGATACTTCTGCTGCGAGCAGCTGCTCATCTCCCGGCTTCTCGCAGCGGAAGTAGCCGCAAAGGCAGCGCCGCTCCTCACTAATACGATTCGCTGATTGGTCGCGGCCGGGACCAATCAGCATTATGGGCGCCAAATTTAAACACTGCTTTGCTGATTGGTCGCGGCCGGCTACCGCGACCAATCAGCATTATTGGCGCCAAATTTAAACACCCCTCTGCTGATTGGTCGCGGTTGCCGGCCGCGACCAATCAGCGATATTGGCGCCAAATTTAAACACCGTTTTGCTGATTGGTCGCGGGGCATTATCATGCATGAAATGATCTCGATGGTCCAGATGGATGGAGTGGAGGATGGCTGGTTGATGGACACCCCATGCAAACACGGCTACGGCTACGGCTACGGCTACGAGGTGGACTAATGTTTTGGGCTGGAATCATGAGGAGAGAGATTGTAGGCCCTTTTAGGATCCCTGAAGGGGTAAAGATGAACTCCATAATGTATGTTGAGTTTCTCAAACAGCACTTCCTTCCATGGTTCAAGAAGAAGAACCGTGCATTCCGCAGCAAGATCATTTTCATGCATGATAATGCCCCGTCTCATGCTGCACATAACACATCGGCATCTCAGGCTGATATGGGCATAAAAGGGGACAAACTTATGGTGTGGCACCCATGCTCCCCTGACCTCAACCCCATTGAGAACCTCTGGAGCATCATCAAAAGGAGTGTCTATGATGGCGGGAGGCAGTTCACATCTAAGCAACAGCTCTGGGAGGGTATTCTGTCCTCATGCAAAACAATTGGAAGCAGAAACCATCCAAAACCTGACAAATTCAATGGATGAGAGAGTTCAGAAGCTCCTTTCGAACAAGCGGTCCTATGTGCAACATCACCTAGAATAAAGTTTTGAGTTGAAAACTGTTTGATTTCAGTTTGTAATAACCTGCTAATGCTTATAATTTCAAAAATGACCATTTTTTTGTTCTTTATTAAAATGAAAAGGTTGAAAACTCTGCTGTGCATAATAATTTGGAACATGCATTTTGAGTTTTTATTTTTTTAAAAACATACTGTTATCATAGGCAGTTTGTACAAAAACCTTTCAATTGTACTCTAATAGTTATTTGACTGGAAAATTACAATGACTGCAATTCATATAGGTAATTTGGGAAAATCTGAGAAAATATTTGCATAATAATTTGGAGCACAGTGTAGTCTAATATATATAATCGTCTTATCCCGTCTGTCTGTCTGTCCAGGAAATCCCACGTTGCTGATTGGTCTGGCCACGGCCAATCAGCGACGCGGGATTTCAGAAAAAGATGGCGGCCGTTAGCGGCTCATCTGCCGGACGGAGGTCCGCGCCGATGCAGCCGGGAGATGACCGGCGCTAGCCGCTCATCTCCCGGCCGCTGGCAGCACAAGTACCCCGACGGGGGGCGCCGCTGACCTCCATGCGGCTACCGTCGGGAGATCAGCGGCTTGGCCCGCTGATCTCCCGACGGCAAGTGTGAAGGGAGGACCGGTGAGCGGCGCCACCGGTCGGGATACTTCAGCTGCGAGCAGCCGACCATCTCCCGGCTCTTCGCAGCGGAAGTACCCACACAGGCAACGCCGCAGCCCGGTCCTCAGTAATACGGTTCGCTGACCACGACCAATCAGCAAAATTGGCGCCAAGTTTAAACACCGCTCTGCACAGAGGTCAGCGGCAATGCAGCAGGGAGATGAGCGGCACTAGCCGCTCATCTCCCGGCTACTAGCAGCATAAGTACCCCGACCTGCGGCGCCGCTGACCCCCATGTGGCTACCGTCGGGAGATCAGCGGCTTGGCCCGCTGATTTCCCGACGGCAAGTGTGAAGGGAGGGACGGCACCGCTGCCCGGTCCTCAGTAATACGGTTCGCTGATTGGTCGCGGCCGCGACCAATCGGCGATTTTGGCGCCAAATTTAAACACCGCTCTGCTGATTGGTCGCGGCCGTGACCAATCAGCGATATTGGCGCCAAATTTAAACACACTCTCCAGTCCTCACTAACACGGTTCGCTGATTGGTCGCGGCCGCGACCAATCAGCGATATTGGAGCCAAATTTAAACACCGCTCTGCTGATTAGTCGCAGCCGGGGGCCACGACCAAGCAGCGATTTTGGCGCCAAATGTAAACACCGCTCTGCTGATTGCGCCTGGTCGGCCGCATACATGTTCTAGAATACCCGATGCGTTAGAATCGGGCCACCATCTAGTAATAAATAATAAAGGGTATTTAGTTAACATAATTTTGATCAAAATAATGTAAAGGCTATCCCGCCACGTCAAGGCATATAAAAGGGTGTGGCCGCCCTCTGTCTGAGCTGAAAGGTTCAGTCTGCCTCAGGTCTATGCTTATACTAGGGATTCAGTCTCTCTGCCCTTATCCATGTGTATGTCACTTGACAAATGGTAAGGTTTTTAATATTAGAGTTAGGACTGTCCCATGGGGGTTGCCTTGACGTGGCAGGATAATTTTGATCAAAATAATGTAAAAGCTATGTTGACTAAATACCCTTTATTATTTATTATTATTTTTGCACTGTGCGATCTATCCATTTACTTCCAGTTATTTGGGTATTTTGCTTGTTTTTGTTTTTTTTCCTACTTGAGCAAACCAAGAATTTACATTATACTTCTGCACAGCGTCGGAGCGGGTTTTTTGGGACGCAGACTTTATACTCATCAAAAGTACCTATCACACGCCATAGGGCTCAGCATGAAAAAGGTTCTGATCTCTGCAAAGCAGAAATGTGAAACAGATGGCACCAGGGGCAGAACTAGAAGTCAACACACCTCAAAAGCCAAAGCTGAAATACACACGTACCTCAGACAGTACTAAAAGCCGAGGGTAGCACTGTTTTTGGAAATAACAGCCATGTTTTGTTAACCTCATACAATCCCTTTAACTAATCAACTGCAGCTGTGTTTTTGGGCGGCTAGGCAGGGGCATAACTACAGCAAAGCAGGCCAACTTCTAAAAGGTCTAGATGCATTGTTTAGTCCATTGACAAACCAAAATATTAACTGTCATAGTAAAAGGCAAGTTTGACCAGGTCCGGGGCTAATTTATGGGAATGCAAGAAATTTCATGATTGCAATAGTGTCCATCATTTAAGACACTGGAAGCTATTCTGCATTGCGTAAAATTTAAGGCAATGTAGTGCAGCCATCCTGTATAAATAATGGGGAGAATTGGGGTGGAGGGGCCACTTTATTCCTCTGTTCGGTGGTTTCAAGATCGAATCCCTACTGAACTTATTATTCAAAGGGGTTGTCTGGAGAAAACAAGTTATCACCTTTACACAAGATGGGTAATACGTTCCTGATAGATGGGTTCTGACTGCTTGGACCCACACTGATCGGCACAACAGGGCATTTTTATCTCCGTTACGCCTCCGCATCCTCTTTATGAGGTTGTTGGAAAAAGCCGAGTGTAGTGCTCGGCAGCCCAATAGGGAACTAATGGAGTGGTGGTCGGGTGTTTGCATCGCCACTACATTCTAACAGGGCTAAAAGTAACCTGTCCTGCTGATCGCCTAAAAAAGGGGTTATCCTCTACTTGGACAACCCCTTCTCAATCGCTATGTCTACCTACCTAATAATAACATACATCTGGAGGAAGTGAACGCTGCTGCTCCCTCACTTCCTCTGGATGTATGTAATTCGGCTGAAGGTGGGGAGCGTGAAGCCAATGCTGATTGGCAGCAGTGATCTCGTGACATAACAATGTCATGCAATCCCTGGGAGAGCCAGTGCTTACACCGTTGCAACAGCACCGGAGGAGAGTATAGGTGTTATTATTTTAAAAGGGGGGAGACATAGGTATTGAGAAAGGGTTGTCCGAGTAGTAGACAATCCTTTCAAGTACCGCTAATTCCCTTCAATCCCTTTTAAATTGCTGAACAGAAATAATTGTTGGGATGGCAGCACGCATGTAGGAGGGACCAACGACAGTCAGATATTAATCAGACTGTTGGATCAAAATGGACAATGGAAGTCTACGAGTCCCTGAAAATATAGGACCAGCACTCAGATGCCATCCGACTGCTGTCTGCTTTTCTCGGACTGTTAGATAAAAGAAGGTGGAGAAACTTTTTTTTTTAAATACAAGAAAAACTGATGAAAATCGGACCAAACTTGGATGACACTTTGCTGAAAATCTGAAACCACAGATGAAACTCGGTCCGTTCTCATACGTAAAAAAAATTGACTTCTGAATGAGCCTTTAGCTGCCTAAAAAATGGATGTGATTTCAAGCAAATTCCCGCCCAACTGTGTGTGTTTAAAGACGCTGCTGAACTTCACATGTTTTGGTCCTTTTTTGCTCTACAGGCTTCTGTGGAGAGACTGAAAAAAATAAAAATAAAAAAAAAATAAAATCCCAGTTACGCTTTTAAGTGCAGAATCAAAGCTTTTCTATACGAAGAAAAACACATTACCAAACACTTTAAAACTGCACCAAAAAACATAAAATAAAGGGGAAAACGCATTAAAAACACCTCTAATATCATAATAATCAGAGAAAAATTGTATTGTACATTATGCTACGGACAACATGTAGACAAAAAGCAGCATTTATGCTACATGTGAACACGGTTTTACGCTGCTTTATTCCATAATTAGTTTGAATTAGGAAAAAAAGAAACATATTGAAACCCCTGGTTCCTAACCACATCCCAGTCGATTCTGTTCACTACGATCCTGCAGAAACCATAAGTTTATGGTATCTGAATTATTATTATTTTTTTTAAATATTATAGTTTTTTGACAAGCAGACTGCAGTATATCCAATTACAATGTAAGATTTAGTTCTGCCCTTGTTAATGCCACTGTCTTATAAAAACCGAGAATTTCAATTAAGACTTTCTCTACAGATTGGTAAACTTAATGTGACCCATTGCCGGAGCTGTAATTTTTATTATACATATTCATTAGACTTTATGATTAATTTCCTCTGTTTCCACGGCTTCTAGACATATTCAGATCAGTTTAATAATTGAAATATTTCTGAATCGCCTTTTTTTCCAGGTAATTGCATAAAAAAAATAAAAAAAAAGATTAAAAAAAAATAGGTCTGATGTACAGTTCATTAAATGCACATTTCTGGGAGATTGACATCTGATGGTCCTCTCCTTCATCCGAAATCTTCTCCATGTTCCTGTTTCACCATTTAATCACAAACATGTGTGGTATTTGGTTTAGAAATGTGGCAGGAAATACCATTTACACAGCTTGAAAAAAATCCGAAGACAAGATCTTGGCCAGAAAAGAATGTTTTCCCAGAATATATCCAGCTCCTATTTATAGGAATATAAACATGTGGGAAATAGAAGGTTTAAGGACCTTTCAACTTTTTTTTATTTAGTTTTCACAGCTTCTTAAAAAAATTTTTGTTCAGATATTCTGCGTTTTTAAGATCTCCGCTGTCAGAAAATGGAAAAAAAATGTACATAAAACCGAGATAACACCTTTTAGCATAATGCTGCACAGCACCAATGTTCTGTGCTTATAAACAAGTCAGAGCTCTGATTTTCTTACATAGAGCTCAAAAAAAAAACTAGCCCTAATATAAACTATGTTAAAGCAAAATATAAAATGTTATGGCTCTTGGAAGATAGGCATGAAAAAAATGCAACAAAAAAAAAATACTGGCTGTGATAGGAAATGGTTAAAAAGATTAAATCATAAAATTGTGACTGCTGCAAGCAACAGTCTGTCGGGCATTTAAGTAGTAGACTACATACTACTTTGGATACTGTTTAAAGGGAATCTGTCAGCAAGTTTTTGCTGTGTAATCTGAGAGCAGCATGATGTAGGGGCTGAGACCATGATTCCAGCGATGTGTCACTTACTAGGCTGTGTATTGCTATTTAATAAAATCAGTGTTTTATCAGCAGGAGATTATCACTATAGGACTAGATGTCTCGTGCCTCATAGTCAACTGTTGTGTGTAACCCCGCCCCCAACACTGATTGGCAGCTTTCTGCCTTTGCCCAGTGTACACAGAAAACTTCCAATCAGTGGAGTGGGCGGGGTTATACAGAGCTCAGAGTTCAGAGAACTGGTAGATCTGCAGCAGAGAAAACAGAGATTGTATCAAAAATACACCAGGCAGACCAGCAAGTGACACATTGCTGGAATCAGGGTTTCTGTCTCTACATCATGCTGCTCTCAGATTACATACTAACAACCTGGTGACAGGTTCTCTTTAAGCCTCATTCAGATATTCGTGAATCACAATCTGAGTACGTACCGTGATATACACAATGGCAGAGGGTCACCCAACCCGAACTCAGCAGCCTCATTTATGCCTACGTAAAGTGACCGAGGGCGTTTCCAATATGCTGTCAGGTGTGGGGTGTATCACACTCAATTGTAGGCCGCAGGCCTCCATCTTCAGGAGCCGCCAACAAAAGTTTACTGGACAGTTCAAGTTCATCAGACTGTAACACGCAGTATTGGACACACTTCTTATTCCTTGTTTTCTTAATGCAGCACATTTTCAGCATTATTATCTGTTCCTCCTGGACTATCCCTGCATTTACTGTTTCAGTCAGCACCAGGGATTTCCCATCCAGCTCCGAAGTACACCCGGGATCAGCTACCTTCCCTTCACGCAGTTCCACGTTCATCGTCCACTGTACGCCAGGGAATAAGGCACTCTTCGTAGTACCTGTACCGAGCCTTGAGCTCCGGATGATGCAGGACTGTCCGCAAAGGATTCTAGAAAGGCCTCCCACTGTCTTGAACAATAGATTCTTGCTGAAACTAGCAGCCCACTGCACTTGAACTTGACCTTGGTTACTAAATATCCCTATCTAACTATCTAATAGGAAGCAGACCCTTTTACTGGGGCTTGTCCCTCCCACTATGGGCTAGTCCCAACTTTAACTATGTCTGTCCCTACAGTATGTAGCTGGCAGATCTTCTATCACAAACACTACGTACTACATTGCAGTATATGAAGCATATTACATTCACATTGCTTTATCAAAATCTATCTTGCCCTATAGTCACTACCTTATATCCTAACCTATGTCTTGCGCTATAGTTATACATTACTTATCTTACACTATAAAGAATCCGTGCCGCACACTACTCACATTATACATAACCTTTACATTACCTACACAATACATATCACAATACTAAAAGCCGTAGGACATAGTTTACACTTCACATGACAAAATATATGTAATAGACGCATAACACTTATTCACATAATGCGATTGGTGTCCTCAGGGGCAGGAATGTGACAGTACAATCCACACCCTTACACCTATGAGGCTGTCATGTTTGGGTCAGAAATCTCACAGCCGGTCCATATATTGCGGTCCATACGTGGACAGTGTTTCATGGATGTCTGAAGAAGGCGTTACTAATTAAATAGTTCCTCTGACAATTAGCTGATCAAAATAGGTCTCTCTGCTGTGACCCCCAGAAATCAGCTGTAATCTATGAAAAAGTGCAGCGCCTCCACAGGAGAAATTAAGCATTACATGGTATCTATTAGAATCATAGGATTATCTCTGTAATGCAGGATAGGGCAGGTCCTCCAGATCAAGAGATGTTATATGTGACTGCTCTCCATATGAGTTAAGAAGTCACCTTTTCTGGTTTTAGAGCATTTGTATTTATATATATTTATTGAATGAATTTACTGTAGTGATTTCATTGGCTTTGTACGCAGAGACAGCTTGGGGTATAACAGAGTTAGTCTGTCTCTTATATTTAGTACAGTGACATATAAACAAAATTACTTTTCCTGGCTCAGTTCAAAACTATGTACTTTCCACAGTTAAAAATGTCAAAGAAGCCAAATACAACATTACAGGTCATCGTAGACTGCTCATTGAATCATCTGTCCACAGCTTAGATGTCAGCCATTCAGTTTCCGCCTGCAGTAGAACAGCAACTGTGTTGTAACAGGCGTCTCATTGAAACATTGCAGAAGATTTTTGTGGTAGAACAAGATTTATCTTTCCTGCTCACACAGAGGCACCAACGCTTAATGGTTATAGTCTCCTGAAGAGGCAAAACACGCTTTGTGGTTTCTTTCACATTTGATGGGTATCTTTTCCTAAATACATGAACAGTTGCAGAACTTTAATTTTAACTCTGTTTTGGATATGACAAGTCTCTTTGTCCCACCCCAGAAAACAGAGCGCTAAAGCATTAATTTCACAGGTCAGGTTGTGCCCAAGATGGTTGTCAGTTCATACCTGAACCAATCGGATATCAAAGAAGTAACCCCTTTCTAGGCATACTTAGTTGGGGCCTTACCAACACTGATTTTTTGGACCTCTACTGCAGCTTTTTTTTCTGATTTTCCATCACACTTTCCAGACCCAATGGCAGACACATCAGTGGCTTTCTGAGGATTAGACCTCTCTCTGTAGGTTACTCTACTAGCCCTGCACCTCACCGCAATTACCCACAAGACATAAACACAAACCTTTATGGATCCACCCAAACCAGGGTTGTCAACCGTCCTGGAAGGTCCGTAAAAATAGGGTATTTTTTTCCCTGGTCAGTAAAAAAAAGTTGAGGCGTCTGTAATTTTTTAGGAAATTAGAGAAGCATGTTTAGATATTTTATGACTCAAATTGTCATAATTTTACTATTCATAGTGAAATCAGCTGATGTCTTCATATGAGAATTATTGGCTGTAGACATGAATCACTTTGAATCTTAAATTATTTATTCTGGTTTTCCAATACATCTGTAAAAAATATTGTCGTCCGTGATTTTTTGATAAGCTGTCCAGAAAAAATAAAAAATCAAGTTGGCAACCCTGACCCAAATCACTTGTGCAAACACTACACCACAGCATTCAATGTCTCGAAGTGACCCTTCACTATGCTAGTTGGGAGGGTCCTGGCAGTTACACCTCTACCAGTCAAACATTGATGGCCTATCCTAAGGAAATGGCATTAATGTTACAGCCACAAAAGAAACTCTTTGAGGGGTCTTTCCTACCACTCTGCTTATGACTGCAGCAGATCAAGCCCCCACAGATCATGTATGGAGGAAGGTGCTGTGCTCAGATGAGACCAAAAGTGAACTTTTTGGCCACCAAAGTAAACACTATGTCTGGCGCCACACCACACGAACACCATTCCCACAGTGAAACATCGTGGTGGCACCATCATGTTGTGGGGATGTTTTCATCAGCAAGGTCAGGGAAAAGGGTCTGATTCAAGGGGAAGATGGATGGTGCGAAATGCAGGGATAATCTTGAGCAAAACCTGTTTCAGTCTGTCAGTGATTTGAGAATGGGAAGGAGGTTCACCTTCTAACAAGACAATGACCCAAAGCATACTGCTAAAGCAACACTCAAGTGGTTTAAGGGGAAACGTGTAAATGTTTTGGATGTGGCCTAGTCAAAGCCCAGACTTTAATCCAATTGAGAATTTGTGGTCAGACTTGAAGATTGCTGTTCACCAGAGGAAACCATCTAACTTGAAGGACCTGGAGCAGTTTTGCCTTGATGAATGAGTGGCAAGATGTGGAAAGCTCAGAGACTTATCCAAAGTGACTTTCAGTTGTAATTGCTGCAAAAGGAGGCTCTGCAAAGTACTGACTTTAGGGGGGTGAATAGCTATGCACACTGAAGCTTTCAGTTATTTTGTCCTATTTGTTGTTTACTTTACAATAAAATGAAAACCAAATGTTCACAGTTGTAGGCAGGTTCGTTACATGACCATAAGAAACCCTCAAAAAAAACAGTGAAATTCCAGTTTGCGAGGTGGTGAATACTGTCGCAAGCCACTGTATATGTATACAGTACAGATGAAAAGTTTGGACACACCTTCTCATTTAAAGATTTTTTCTGTATTTTCATGACTATGAAAATTGTACATTCACACTGAAGGCATCAAAACTATGAATTAACACATGTGGAATTATATACTTAACAAAAAAGTGTGAAATAACTGAAAATATGTCTTATATTCTAGGTTCTTCAAAGTAGCCACCTTTTGCTTTGATGACTGCTTTCCACACTCTTGGCATTCTCTTGATGAGCTTCAAGAGGTAGTCACCGGAAATGGTCTTCCAACAATCTTGAAGGAGTTCCCAGAGATGCTTAGCACTTGTTGGCCCTTTTGCCTTCACGCTGCGGTCCAGCTCACCCCAAACCATCTCGATTGGGTTCAGATCTGGTGACTGTGGAGGCCAGGTCATCTGGCGTAGCACCCCATCACTCTCCTTCTTGGTCATTTAGCCATTACACAGCCTGGAGGTGTGTTTGGGGTCATTGTCCTGTTGAAAATTAAATGATTGTCCAACTAAACGCAAAACGGATGGAATAGCATACCGCTGCAAGATGCTGTGGTACCCATGCTGGTTCAGTATGCCTTCAATTTTGAATAAATCCCCAACAGTGTCACCAGCAAAGCACCCCCACACCATCACACCTCCTCCTCCATGCTTCACGGTGGGAACCAGGCATGTAGAGACCTTTTCTGCGTCGCACAAAGACACGGTGGTTGTAAACAAAGATCTCAAATTTGGAGACATCAGAACAAAGCACAGATTTCCACTGGTCTAATGTCCATTACTTGTGTTCTTTAGCCCAAACAAGTCTCTTCTGCTTGTTGCCTGTTCTTAGCAGTGGTTTCCTAGCAGCTATTTTATCATGAAGGCCTCCTGCACAAAGTCTCCTCTTAACAGTTGTTGTAGAGATGTGTCTGCTGCTAGAACTCTGTGTGGCATTGACCTGGTCTCTAATCTGAGCTGCTGTTAACCTGCGATTTCTGAGGTTGGTGACTCGGATAAACTTATCCTCAGAAGCAGAGGTGACTCTTGGTCTTCCTTTCCTGGGGCGGTCCTCATGTGAGACAGTTTCTTTGTAGCGCTTGATCGTTTTTGCAACTGCACTTGGGGACATTTTTAAAGTTTGCCCAATTTTTCGGTCTGACTGACCTTCATTTCTTAAAGTAATAATGGCCACTCGTTTTTCTTTACTTAGAATTTGTATTATGGCAAGAAAAAGCAGCTAACAGTCTATTCAGTAGGACTATCAGCTGTGTATCCACCTGACTTCTGGACAACACAACTGATGGTCCAAACCCCATTTATAAGGCAAGAAATCCCACTTATTAAACCTGACAGGGCACACCTGTGAAGTGAAAACCATTTCCGGTGACTACCTCTTGAAGCTCATCAAGAGAATGCCAAGAGTGTGCAAAGCAGTCATCAAAGCAAAAGGTGGCTACTTTGAAGAACCTAGAATATAAGACATATTTTCAGTTGTTTCACACTTCTTTAAGTATATAATTCCACATGTGTTAATTCATAGTTTTGATGCCTTCAGTGTGAATGTACAATTTTCAAAGTCATGAAAATACAGAAAAATCTTTAAATGAGAAGGTGTGTCCAAATTTTTGGTCTGTACTGTATATGTGTGTGTGTGTGTTTGTATCCGTTATGATAAGCTCAAGAGGCTCCCTGGGTGAGGTGGATCCTCTAAACCCAAGGTCCAGGTAGCACATGGGCCATGGGCTTCGGTGTAGCAGGTTAGTGAGTTGAGGGACTGAAAACCATAGACAGGTGCAATGCTGGAAACCATAGGCAGGTAAGTGGAGTGTAGGAAACCCCAGGGAAGCAGGCAGAAAGCAGGAAACTGCAAGCACACAGGCGGAGTGCAGGAAACTGCGAGCAGGCAGAGGATGTCAGGAAACCACAGGCAAGCAGAAGGTGTGCAGGAAACCGAATGCATGCTGAGGACATCAGGAAACCGTAGGCAAACAGGTGGGGTGCAGAAAACTGCAGGAAGGCGGAGGACATCAGGAAAGAGCAGGCAATCAATTGGAGAGCAGGAAACCGCAGGCAGACGGAAGACGTCAGGAAACCACAGGCAAGCCGGTAGAGTGCAGGAAATCGCAGGCACATAGCAGATAACACTCCGGAGTAACAGGAGAGTGAGCAACCAAGGAAGCCGCACACAGCCAGGAAGACATCCTGAAAAACGCAGGTGGACAGAGGAGGTCCAGCAGACCCGGGGACAGGTAGCCGACAGAACTCCGCAGACAAGTAGAGGCTCCAGAAGCTGCTAGTCTACAGACGTCCTGCAGCCAGGTTGCTGTGCATACACAAACTGCAAGTCAGTCACAGAATCAATACCAAGCCCCGGGTGTGTATCTTAGAAGTCGATAAATAGACCCAGGCAGTTCGTCACATGAAAGCACGCTAGGTCTCCTGCAAAGCCTGACGTGGAGCACCAGGAAGTTCAGCTGACCAGGGCAGATGGAGCAGAGCCCAGACCAGGGACAGGTGTGTAACAATATGGCCAACATATTCTGCAGCTCTCTACGGGGATGTCCATCACTCATATTAGTAGTCACTGTTCCCATTGGGCCTCACAATCTAATTTCTAAATTAACCTTTTAGTAAAGATTCAAGATGTCAGAAGAAACCAAAATACCCAGAAGAAGCTCACTTAAACACGGAAGAACATACAAATGCCAAATTCAAACCCAGCACTCCAGCATGTCATAATAATATAATGTAAGTTTACATTATACCTTTAAAATGATCCTATAACATTTCTTGGTAAGTAATGTAATCTAAACACTTGTATAAATAAAATTAGTATTAGTGTATGGTACATGTAATAAGTTCAAGCCACATAGCGCTAGTTAATGTGAAAAGAGCTGTAGAGGGATAAATGTGGTCGGCTTCACTAATCCATTTAGAGTCCATTTATTTTCCTGGAACAACGTTGCAAGCTGCATTTCTCAAAATGGTGCCGTGTTAATTGGCTATAAAACGACTTTAGCTCTGCTAGTACATTTCGCTGAAATCAGTAGGAGTGAAACAAGGAAAGTTTCCACGGTGTTTTGCAGGGTAATTAATGTATGACTGCCTTTGTTTCCCAAGACACAAGTACCAGCAAAGCCGAACATTCAGACAAATCCCACACAGTGAAAACATTTCTAAATTCACTTCTGTATACAAACTATGCAGCCAATTAACTGTGTCAGATCGAGTGGTTAATCTTTAACTGTACATGCAATATAATGATTGCAATAAGGGGATAAATACCATGACCAAAAGCATGTAAACCCCCCATTAATTTGCTATTTCAGCCATATCAATTGCTATTAAGTGCATAAAATCAGGCATACAGGCGTATAATCTCCATAGACAAACATTAGTACTATTCTACTGTGATCTAAAAGGGTTATTTCCATCATTGAAATGTATCACCTTTCCAAAGGATAAGTGATGACTTGTGGATTGGTTAGGGTCTGACTGCTAGGACCTTCACCAATCCAAAGAATGGACTTCTGAAATACCCCATTGGAATGGAGAAATACAGCTTTGGATTTTTCCAGCAATTCAAAAGAGACAGAAAGGTGATGTGGCGCCCCACCGCTCCATTCCGGTGGCGCCCCACCGCTCCGTTCCGGTGGGGAATTTCCAATCCCCACCATCAAGATTGGTGACATTCCCAGCAGTCTGACCACTTTTAATGATGGGAACAACCTTTTAATGAACTTCCATGTGGAACTGTCATAGGATACCAACTTTCCAAAAAGTCATTTTAGCAAAATATTTGCTCTTCTAGATTTGATTTTGGGAATTGGATCAGCAATGAGCAGCAGCAGCTCAGCTGCTAAGGTGAGGCACAAAATATATGAGCAGCAACAGCTCAGCTGCTAAGGTGACACACAAAATATAGACTCCAGCCCTGTTGTGAGGGGAGTATCCCTTCCAGGGTTGCCAACCATATTTTTTACGGACAAATTGGAAAACTATAATGAATAAGTGTTATACAGGTCTACAGCCCATAGTTCTGATATGAAAACATCAACAGCATTCATTGTAAACTAATAAACACCATCACAATCCATATAGTCAGGCTCATATGCACTGCAAGCAAGAAATACCAATAATAGGAAAAAATGCAAGCCAATATATAATAAAACAATTTAATTTTATTAAACATATAAAACAGAAATAACATACATAGTGCAATGAGAAGTCACAGGTAAGTTAAAAAAGAAGCAGGTGTCACGCCAGGTGTGGAAAAGACTTAGTGCAACACAGAGGGAGGAGGGAAAGGGAGCCCAGACACTAGAGACAAGGGGGAAGTGGAGACCTCCTAGTCTGGTCTAGCATCACCCTGTCTCAACTATCGTCCCTTTACTGCCTCCTCAGCAATCGCCGTGTGCGTGCCTCGCCCTGTCTTTCCCAGACGTATGGCTAAGGCCAGGGATGGAAGGAGATGAGAACTAGTCGATCTCCACTAAACTCTATAGACAACAATGGAAGACAAACAGGGGGAAATTGCTCAGCTTTAGACGACTCCAAATGTGCACATGGCCTCAAGCTCCAGAGAGGATGAAGTACTGCTCTTGCTAAGCCTCACAAGTAGAAATGAATATAGCTGGCATCTCCCTCTCAGACACACCAGGTATTTATACACCCAAGCTAGAGAGGTAATAGCCAGAGGGAGGTAGCTGCTGGGTCCTAAAGACAGCCTCTTATCTAAGAAGATGTCTGTAATGCCAAACGTAGAGATCCCCTGCAACCAGCTGCAGGGCGACTGTCTGTCACCTCTGACACACCCGTGACAGCGGGAGACACCTAGTCTTACAAATACTTTGGCTTAAAAATACTGATGTAAAATACTGACCAAATACTGAACATGTGAATATGGCCTAAAGAAAGGTCCTTTTGAGTGTTAACATCACAATTCCCCATGCAGAAAGTTTGGTTTACTTCGACACTAACCATTATTTTGGGGTGATTTAGAATAAAAGTGCCAGGTCGGATCACTCAACATCCGCACTTAACCACCACACCAATGCTCCTGTATAGCAGAAGAGGTCAAAATTATTTCATATTATTGCCCATGGTTATTGAATAAGACATTTAAAGAGGACCCGTCACTTGCCAATAAAATGTAATTGTTTTATGTGGTGTAAATGCAAGCTGCAGCCTGGATATGGTCCCCTTTTCTCTGTGTCTCTGAGCAAGATTAGTGGCAAAAGACCAACAACACACAGCAGAACAATGGTGGGCGACTTGAACAATTGTTAGTAAGTCGCCCAACATTGTTCTGCTGGGTGTTGTTGGTCTTTTGCCATTAATCTTGCTAGGAGATACAGAGAAAAGGGAACCAAAGCCAGGCTGCAGCTCCGCTGTTTAAATAACTTGGCACATAAGAATTTACAAAAGTGCTTTACGTAAGACTCTAAGTGCACTGGAAAGTTTTTATTTTTCATGGAAGATTTGTTTCATAAACTTTTGTACCAACCTAGATATGTTTGAAATTAACACTACATGAAAATGTGACTTCATTTGTTCCTTATGAAAAACAAAATGTCCAAAGAAAAACCAAACTTTCCGGCTCAGGTTTCTCTCGTTTTAAAAAAGTTCTCCAAAATCATATCCTATTCGACCATGATAGTCATATGTTAGCTAACAAAAAAAATTATATTTTCACCTCCACATTTATTTAAATGCTTTCTATTCTTTGTGTTCCTCTAACTGTTGCACTCGTTTGCCTTTAGGAGTAAACCTATACTTCATCCTGAACCATAAACCAGGATTACACAACTGTGACAGGGTGGAAAGCGGACAACTATGGCTGATGGTGGGTTGTCACAAAGTCTATTACCAAACGACCAATAGACAGATTCGATATTTCTAGGTGAGTTTTTTTTATTGTACTATTTGAGGGCATAACTTTAATAACATATTTAATTCACATCTGAGTATATTTAGAAAGTCCTAATGCAACGTGGCTCGTGAACCCAGTTATTTCGCAACCACAACAAACAAGCTGTCCGTCAGCACATTCCTCATTGTCTGGAAGAGAAATGAAAATGTGCGATTGTGGGAACGTTCCAACAATCACTTGTTTAATACATCGCCAGCCAACTCACATGAGCTATGGAGGTCGGATTCTGACTTTGTTAATCAATTCCGTCTTATTAAAATAGCTTTTGTGTCTAAAAAAAAAAAAAATGGATAGTGAATGGCATGAAATATGCAGAACTGGCCACCGTACTAATGCTACAGGAGTCCTGTCCAAAAACAAACACAGTGATGAGAAAAGTTTGAAGAAATCGCTTGAATTCCTCATACGAGCCCCTAGTTCTTCCCTTGCACCTTGATGACAATACTCTAACACATGGTCCTTGTGACCATTATTTACAGAAGTTGGCATTTACTGCCCCCCAAAAGATCAGAATACGTCTCTCCTTCTGCTGTAATCATAAATATGATGTTCCTTACACGCTGGTCAATTCCTATCACAGACAGCCCAATCCTGACTAGCATATCCATACATTTGGACAGGTCACTGCCTCTTCAAAGACCAACCCATTAATGTCCTGCTGCTGTTATCCATCACCTACTGACAGGCTACAAGTTGAGTTTTATCTGCTCACTTCTCTCCTCACTTATTGCCATATTCAGTCCAGTTTTTACTAAGATATTTGCATAATGGACAGGTCACTTTCTAACGCTAGATCAGTATCAGCTTGTCCAGCTGCTGTCATCATTCACATGTTGTTACAGGTTATCCTTTATACCTCAGGTATTGCCTTATGCAGTCTTTTTCTGACTAGGATATTAAGACAAATGGACAGGTCACTTTCTCCTGCCATAACAGCATTAGTGAATACTGCTGTTGTTATCATTCCTATACTCATTACATCTTAAGGTACCGTCACACTTAACGACGCTACAGCGATCCTGACAACGATAAGACCAGGCAGGGATCGTTGCTGCGTCGCTATGTGGTCGCTGGTGAGATGTCAAACAGTCAGATCTTCCCAAAGACGCAGCAACGATACGGCGCCCCGTAGCGACCTGTATAACGATGCAATGCGAATGCACGCCTATGTGTCTCAGTTCTGAGTCGCCAACGAGGTCGTTGGTAAGGTGTCAAACACACCGATGCATGCTACCCAGCAGGACCTCAATGATCAAAAAATGGTCCAGGCCATTTCGACACGACCAGCGATCTCACAGCAGGGGCCTGGTCGCTGCTACGTGTCAAACGTAGCGAGATCGCTACTGAGGTCGCTGTTGCGTCACAAAACTTGTGATTCAGCAGCGATCTCGCTAGCGATCTCGCTTAGTGTGATGGGGGCTTTATTCTTTACCTGCCCACTAATCTCCTCGCTTATAGCAACATACACACCTGTCCTTACAAGGAAATTCATACAAGTGGTTAGGTCACTTTCTCCTGCTAGATTAGAGCACTCGTATTCTGCTGCTTTTAACATTCCTATACTGACTGTTTAAAAATTGTTCTTCACCTGTCCACTTCAATCTTTCTCTCATATACAGCTCTGTCCTTACTATTTAAAAGGAAAGGAGAGGTCACTTTCTCTCACTAAATCAGTAGTCTCATATCCTGCTGCTGTCACCATCCACATGCTCTGATCTTTTTTATAAATTGATCTTTACCGACACATTTTATAAAAAAAAAAAATTCTGCCACACAAAGCCTTCTTCTCCTCAGCATGATCACATAAAAGGACAGTCACTGCCCCCAACAAAATCAGCTCACTCCTCTGCTGCGGTCATCACTTCAATATTAAGACAAATGGACAGGTCACCCTCTTGTATTCACTAATGCTGTAATGGCACAATGGCTGTCATCATTTACATACTCATTACAAGCTATACTTTACCTGCCTTCTTCTTTCTTTCACGTACTGCCTTATACAGTCCTGTTCTGACTATGACATTAAGACAAATGGACAGGTCACTTTCTCCTGCCATAACAGCATTAATGAATACTGCTGCAGTCATCCTTAGCATACTCCTTACATCTTGTTCTTTACCTGCCTACTTATCTCCTTACTTATAGCAACATACAAACCTGTTCTTACAAGGAAATTCATACAAGTGGTTAGGTCACTTTCTCCTGCTATATTAGAACACTTGTATCCTGCTGGTTTTAACATTCTTAGAACTGTTTACAAGTTGTTCTTCACCTGCCCACTTCGACCTCTTTCTCATATACAGCTCTGTTCTCACTAATATTTAAATCAACGGACAGGTCACTTTCTCTCACCAAATCAGTAGTCTCATATCCTGCTGCTGTCACCATCCACATACTCTGATCTTTCTATAAATTGATCTTAACCGACACATTTTATCAACTGTTTTTTTTCTGCCACACAAAGCCTTCTTCTCCTGAGCTTGATCACATAAGGACAGTCACTGCCCTCAACAAAATCAGCTCACTCCTCTGCTGCTGCCATCAGTTCAATTACATTTTTAGAGTATTGGATATTTTATTACTTTTCAAAAACAAGTAAAATTCAAATAGTAAAAGATAAAAACACCACACTGATCAGTATTTCACCCCCTCTTAAAAATACCTTTTTTTTCACTCTAATTTCGGAGATTGGTTTGTAAATCCTAATTAAACTTTCTCCAGATTGAGCACATCAATAGTTGAACATTGGATCCCAAAATCCCATCACAGCATCACAAACACCCCATAATTTGTTAATACTAATCAACAAATATTAATTAACCACCACTGGCTCGCTCCGATCCTCCAATATCCTAAAGGGCACTAATTCCATTACAGCATTGAGATTTTACTAATTAACAGACATCGAACAACTCCTGGGGCGGACATGCCATAAACCGCCATGACATCATTTCTTTTCTAATTAGAATAGTTTTAATTGCTCTCTGTGTATCAGAATGAAAGTAATAAAAAAAAAATTGTTTGCATGTTGTTAAGATATCTCATCTTTCCATACGGGGACCTGCATGTAGTAGCCAGGTATACCTCTAATTATATACAAAGGCGTTCTTACATAGATTCATGGAGAATGTATAAGAAAAGGAAATGGCACGTTCTGCCACCTGCTAAGTTACAGATGTATTCTCCCTGGAGGCATCGCTACTAGGGGAAAATATGTGTATATAGAAAAACAGATACCGTATCTGGTGTCAGGATATAATTGCATTTTTTATTAGCTATAATATCATAAAAAATATATAAAAACAAAACACTTATAAAAGTGGAAAAACTCACTGACGGAAAGGAGATGACGGCTTGTCAGGTTGTATAGAACACAATGTATACTGTATATGGAACAGCAATATTAAAGCAGTACATTTGGTTACATATAATGGATTGTGCATTAGCTAAAAGCATAAAGAAGCAATAAAGTACCAAAACGCAAGGTCACAGGTGCGTATACCAATAAATATGAAGCAACCATCCTGCAGACCTTCTGCGCTGCGATGTAAATTTTCCATTCTGCGTTCCATACAATCTGACCCCCAACTCTCTCATTCCTGTCTATGGTTTTGTAAAACCTTTGCTTTCATACGATTTTTTAGAACAATATACAGTACAGTGGCTTGCAAAAGTATGCACCCCCCTTGGCATTTTTCGTGTTTTGTTATCTCACAACCTGGAATTTCATGCTTTTTCTTTGATGGTTTGCATCAGTTCATGTAAAGAACATGTCTACAACTGTGAACATGTGGTTTTCTTTTTTTATTGTGAAAACAAGAAATAGGGACAAAATGACTGAAAACTTAAGTGTGCATAACTATTCACCCCCCTAAAGTCAGTACTTTATAGAACCTCCTTTTGCGGCAATTACAGCTGCAAGTAGCTTTGGATAAGTCTCTATGAGCTTTCCACATCTTGCTACTGGGATTTTTGCCCATTCCTCAAGGCAAAACTGCTCCAGCCCCTTCAAGTCAGATGGTTTCCTCTGGTAAACAGCAATCTTCAAGTCTGACCACAGATTCTCAATTGGAATAAGGTCTGGGCTTTGACTAGGCCACTCCAAAACATTTACATTTCCCCTTAAGCCACTTGAGTGTTGCTTTAGCAGTGTGCTTTGGGTCATTGTCCTCTTGGAAGGTGAAGCTCCATTCCTGTCTTAAATCACTGACAGACCAACAGGTTTTCCTCAAGAATATCCCTGTATTTCACACCATTCATCTTCCCCTCGACTCAGACCATTTTCCCTCTTCCTGCTGCCGAAAATGATGTTCTTGAGGTGATAAGCTGCGTTGGTTTGACGCCAGACATAGCGTTTACCTTGGTGGCCAAAAAGTTCAATTTTGGTCTCATCTGACCACAGCACCATTCTTCATACATTTGGGGAATCTCCCACGTGTTTTTTGGCCAACTCAAAACGAGCCTTACACATAAAAATTATAAGTAAAGGATTTTTTTTTTGCCTACTTTTCCATAAAGGTCTCCTCTATGGAGTGTACGGATTCTTGTGGTTGTACGGACAGATACCCCAGCCTCTGCTTAGGGCTGAGAGTTTTGGTGACCAGCCACTCTCTTGGCAGGTTTGTTGTGGTACCATGTTCTTTCCGTTTGATGATAATAGATTTGATGGTTCTCCGGGGAATCATCAGACATTGGGATATTTTTTTTTTAGAACCCAACCCTGACTTGTACTTCTCAACAACATTGTCCCCGACTTCTCTGGAGAACTCCTTGGTCTTCAAGGTGTTGTTTGGTTAGTGATGCCTCTTGCTTAATGATGTTGCAGCCTCTGTGGCCTTCCAGAAAAGGTAAAGTGTGTATATACTGACAGACCATGTGACACTTAGATTGCACACAGGCGGACTTCATTTCCCTAACCATGTGACTTATGAAGGTAATTGCTTGCACCAGGAATTTTTAGCGACTTCATAGTGGTGAATACATATGCACATGCCAATTTTTAGTTACAGTGTTTGACCCCATAAATGTAATTTATGCCTATATTTTTCTTACTTGACTTCACCAACTTAGACTACTTAGTGCTGATGCATCACACACAAATCGGATTACAAAAATATATTTAAATACAGGTTGTAATGTAACAAAATAGGTAAAAAACCAAGGGGGTTAACACTTTCGTAAGCCATTGTATATAATTATATTACTGTTTTATCTTGATGTAATGTACGGTATAATGTACAGTATGGTTGGCAGTACAGTGGATCAGTGGTTAGCTCTGAAGCGCTCTTAGCTCTGTAGTCCTGGGTTCAAATCCCACATCTACAAGCAGTTTGTATGTTCTTTGTGTGATTTCGTGGGTTTCCTCCTACACTCCAAAAGACATACTGATAGGGAATTTAGATTGTGAGCCCCAATGGGACAGTGATGATGCTGTATGCAAAGCGCTGTGGAAATTAATGGCGCTATATAAGCAAGTAAAATTAATAAATCGCTGGGAAATTTGGGTTTCTAGCGAGTGACCCTCTTTTCTTGTTTGTTTTTCTAGGGGAGAATACAGTCCCTCACTGAGACACCATATCGCGGCACATGGTGTCCTCTGATATGTACAGAAGCATCTTACTAAATTAGAATATCAATAAAAAGTTAATTTATTTCAGTTCTTCAATACAAAAAGTGGAACTCATATGACAGTATATAGAGTCATTACAAACAGAGTGATCTATTTCAAGTGTTTATTTCTGTTAATGTTGATGATTATGGCTTACAGCCAATTAAAACACAAAAGTCATTATCTCAGTAAATTTAAATAATTAACAAAAAACACCCGCAAAGGCTTCCTAAGCATTTAAAAAGGTCCCTTAGTCAGTTTCAGTAGGCTCCACAATCATGGGGAAGACTGCTGACTTGACAGATGTCCAGAAGGCAGTCATTGACACACTCCACAAGATCCCAGAGTTCCAATTTTAATTTGGAAATCAAGGTCCCAGAGTCTGGAGGAAGAGTGGAGAGGCCACAATCCAAGCTGCTTGAGGTCTAGTGTGAAGTTTCCATTTTTTCATGTACAGCATATGAATGCAATAAAGATGATATGTGGATGTTGTCCATTATATCATATGTCGATTTATTGTCTATGTGAGTTTGGTCCACGAGTTGGACGAAACGCAAAGAGATCTCATGTCAGTAGTCCCTCAGTATTTATAAGCTTCAAAATAGCCTAATACTAGTAGGTGTGAACTAAGCTACAAGATTCACACTAGTCTGATCAATATTCCATGGCATCCAGACAAGGGCCGTACAAACTTCCTTGGCTAGCACTTCAATGCCGGCATTCTGGATATCTCTATTGATGACTATGCACCCCCTAGCGTCATGACATCACAGAGCGATTCATGTCTTGGCGTCGCACGGGTCTTGTCATCGAAAGAGGCATCCAGGTCCCTGGCATTTAAAAGCCAGCAGAGGACATGCACGCTGTCCTGTTTTGACTGCCTTGGAGTTCCAAAGTGGACACCGTTCCGGCAAAATGCAAATCTTTTTGCTCATTTCTACTGTGCAGCTATCAATTATAGCTTTTCTCTGTTCTTCTCTTGGTTTTGGCTCACAATTCTGATGCAAAATTCTAACATGTGAATAAGGTCAAAGACCCATGAAGTTATTCTACACCATAGGATAGTGAATGATGTGGCAGTCGCAGCACAAAATTTTCGTTAGGCATTTGCTCTCATGTTTCAGTGCATATAAGGGTGTGGCCGCCCTTTGTCTGAGCTGAAAGGTTCATTCTGCCTTTCAGGTCTATGCTTCTACTAGGGGTTCAGTCTCTCTGCCCTTATCCATATGTATGTCACTTGACAAATGGTAAGGTTTTAATATTAGAGTTAGGACTGTCCCATAAGGGTTGCCGTGACGTTGCGGGATGGCTTTTACATTATTTTGATCAAAATTATGTTAACTAAATACCCTTTATTATTTATCATTATTTTTGCACTGTGCAATTTATCCATTTACTTCCAGTTATTTGGGTATTTTGCTTGTCTTTGGTTTTTCTCTGTCTAGTGGCCTTATGTGAACATGCATTTACATTTTGCATGCGCATCAATTTAAAGTTTCAGTTCAGACTCCCAGGTTTTTTATTTGCTCTCATTTGTTGGAGTCTGTTCACACATCGCAAATTTATTCTAGAAAATAAACCTATTTATCTAAAAGTGATTTAAAGAAATATACCGTACTGTATACCTAGGCTGCAGAATCACCCCCATTCAGAAATACGGAACGGTTGCAGTAAATGAAAAGATGCCATTATTTCTCCATCTTCCAGTCCAAAAATCTAAATCTGCTGCTATAAACATAACGACCCTTCACATATTCTCTGTATATTTTTATTTATACTTTTTTTTTCAGCTTACCAAATTGAAAAACACCTTGAATTTTGATCCAAAATTTTATCGAAATATAAATAAACAAAGGACATTTGTATCCAGGAATAAAACCATCAAAGGATGATTTCCTAAACAAACTGTACGAGTGGATTATAAAGCCATCTGTTTAGCAAGTTGGCTTAAAAAAAAAAAGAAAAAAAAAGTGTTTTTCAAAATAATTTACACTCCGATCTCCGATCACGTCATTATTATAGTCTATTTGTAACATCTGGGGCTGTGACCGAAGGAGGAAGCCGATGAAGCAGACCGGCCATTTCATTTCTTGCATAGTCCCATGGAAAAACTTCTGCTGCATCGCGCAATCTCCGCTCCGCTATATCCGGATTTTTACAGCATATATGTATGTTTTATGCATGAATAAAGAAGAGTGGACTAAAATCCTTAACTTTAAGGCATTTAACAAATCCAAACAATCTGAACATCTGTTATATACAAGGCTCCGTAACCAAAAAAAAATGCTTTCGAACTTACACAAGCATTTAATTTGCATGCACTCTCTTCCAGTAAAAATGTTCAGCCCTGTGGATACAAGAGTTCTCCAGCTGTGACCATGAATCACGTAAACAGCGCTGCTTCATAAAATGGCAAAAGGAACAGGAGTTTTATCAGCAAGCTAAATCAGGCAGAAAGGCCGTACCAGTGGGAAGGTCATCTTAGGCCTTGGGGCTATAAAGCACTGCCAGGCTTTGTGGTGAGCTCCACATTACCCAGTATGCATGGATTAATACATCCCCCTCGTTTGCGAGCCGTCGACGCTCCCAGTAGGTACACACTTCATTAAATCTCTCACTTCTCCAATCCTTCATATTTATAGTGTTTTCAATACACACAATATGATACCCACAAAAATTAGATCACTCCGGAGGTGTTTTCAGGTTCTTCTTCACGGCCTGAATTAATGTGACACTTTTTTTTTTTTTCCTCCTCTTCCAAATAGCCTGACGACACCAAGGCGGATGTAGAAATTACATTTTTATTGGACTTTAAATTAAGTTTTAGCCCCCAACTTATAAAAATAGATCATGTTTACCGCTGCAGTATTTTACACAGGCTTGACAATTTTTCATCTAATAGTAATCCATTTTAATGGCTGTGCATGGAAATTGGTATATGGCTGTGGTCCCCAACCTTAATTACCTTGAAAGTCACATTTAGCTCTAAGAATTAGCCCCATCCAGACCCCCCTAAGTAGTGACGTCCAGCTCCTAGCCCCCTGCAGTAGAGATATGGTATATGCAAAAAAACATCTGCTGCAAATACTGATGTGCTGGCAGGAAAAAGGCAGCATAAAATACGTGAGTTTTTGGCGCATTTTTTAAGTGTTTTTGATGCGTTTTTCCCATTCATTAGTATGGATGAAATCTGCAGCAAAAATGTACATGCTGCAGATTTAAATCTGCTGCAAATCTGCAAGGAAAAAAGAAGCAGCGTGTGCATGAGATGTCAGGAATCTCATTCACTTTGCCAAAATCAGGAAACCCTTCAGGTTTTATGACAAATATGGGCAGAAAAAAAAACACAACAAAACCGCAACGTGTACAAAGACCCGTACCTATAGCCCTCATTACCAGTATAATGATAGCCAAAACAGTCGCTCAGAAATCACACTGAGGTAGTATACTTAGATCGAGGGCTTCAGTTCGAGCACATATAGAAATATATGAAGCTGTCAGGGCCAGTCCATGCATTAGTGGTCTGCTCTCGGACCGAGATCCATGGACATCTGCATGAGTCTTTACCCCGATTCAGTATTCTGACATCAAGAAATTCTACCTGTTAATATAGTGTAGCAATTCACTCGGGAAAATAGGTAACACTAGAACTGCAATTGACCCTGCCGGATCTTGTACAGACTAGAGATCCTGACCCCACAGTCCCTAGTGGTTCCTGTGTGATCTGACAGCCCTAACCACAGACTAGACGATGGCAACTCGGACCAATACTGCCTGAAAGGTCGTCGAGCGCTTCACGTTCCTCCTAAATAACTGGAGGGCAGAGCAGAGTGCAAATTACCTACAGAAGGCAAAGTGTGCTGAAATAGAAAAAGATCCCAGAGTGAGTAAAACAAACCACAAAATACAAAATAAAGGATTAAGTATGAACTGTTTAGAGAATTAGCCACCTGCTTCCTAAAAAGAAACAGAAGATAGGTGCAGGGTAGAGAACAGAAACAGCAGAGATAAACGCTAGCTGGTCTTTCACTGCCTGGCTTAAACTATAGCAGTATGGCTGGACATCCAAATGAGACATCACCAGCAGGAAATACCAGCAGTGGGAAAGTATATAAAGCCGCACCCAAAAGGTGATAGGGCAGAATACTGAGTAAATGAAAACACCTGCTACTCTAAAAAGACTGAAGCAAGGATAACAGATACTAAACACCCGTAGAAAAGGGTTCGAACCCAGACGCATGACAGTGCCACAATGTCACATCCAGCTCCAAGCACCTCCTCTGACACGTAGCATCATCCTATCCCCAGCTTACCATACTTATAGAAGTTGTCCACTACTTTATATGCACTCCACAATGTATCCCCCCGGGGCCCAGAAGTGTTTTTGTAAAGACCTTGTGGTACCTTTTCTGCCTCTGAGTGGCGCTGTCGCTGGCCGCTCAGAGGCATCACGTGACCCATCGGCGCTATTGCTGGCCGCTCAGAGGCATCACGTGACCCATCACTGATGTCACGTCAAGTGAGGCGTGACATCAGTGATGCGCTCCCTGCGGTGGACGCTGGGCTATGGGCAGGGTTACCCCATGCATCACACCAGCATCCACCGTGCGTTTTCCCAGTGAATGAGGAGAGGGAGAGCGCGCGGTGGATGTCGGGTGTGACGCGCAGGGTAACCCCACCCACAACCCAGCAGCCACCGGTGGAACGTGGAAGGGGGACCCTCGCCTGAGCCTGGACTTGTCGTGACGTCAGCGGATGTCAGAGTCGGCTGCAGCCGGGGGTCACGTGATGCCTGTGAGCGGCCAGTGATAGCGCCGTTCACAGGCAGAAAAGGCACCACAAGGTATTTAGAGAAACACTTATGGACCCTGGGGGAATACATTGGGGGATCATATAAAAGTAGTGGACAACCCCTTTAATTTATCTTTCCTCTCCTAAGGCCAGTACATGCACATCCAGATCAGCTCTTCTGTGCAGGGCTACTCACAGAAGTCACCATCTGGGAGACCTGCTTGCTAGACCTAGAGACCTGGTGCTAATTAACTAAGCTGGCAGACAACCAGGGGCTGACATTCCATGGGTGCAACCTGTGAAACTGCACAGGGGCCCAAGAGGTAAAGGGGCCTACTTTCACCACAAAAGCAGCTAAAATTGTGCATTGTGCTGAGCTATTGTACTGCTAAGGGCCCATATATTCTTCTTGCACAGAGGCCCTTTGTGTCCACCAGTGCATGACAGGCCTGCAAGCCACATGTGGCTCCCAATCCACAGGTTGAAGACCGTTGGTGTGCAGTCTAAATTAGGAAATGTAATGCATATCTGTCACCGGATTACCCAATACAAGCTGCATATGTTCTTAAATAGATTTCTTAGACCTGATGTAGCTGATGTACTTACTTTGAAAATCTAAGTCAGAATGGCTGTATAATCTTTTTTTAAAGTTTAAACTCATTCTTCATCCACCTAGCCTTATTAACTGCTCCTCAATGACCCTCTTCTGAAAACTACAGGTTGGCCCACAGGTGGGCTCAGGAGGGAAGGATCGCAGTTTGTCTTTTGGAGCGCAAATTTGGATGGAATATACTCGTGAACAAAAGTTTTGAGAGTGATGCAAATTTTGGTTTTCCCAAAGTATACAGCTTTAGTGTTTTTAGATCTTTTAGTCGGATGTTTCTATAGTTACTGAAGTATCAGCATTTCAGAAGTTTTTACACTATTATTGACAAATACATCAAGTTTCTAAAGACTCAATATTTACTGAGTTGTCCCTTATATTTTGAAACTTCTACAAATCTCACTAGCAGCTGGATATCAGCTTCTGGGTCAAATCCTGACCGATGACCGTCCATTCTTGTCTAATCAGAGCTTGGAGATTATCACAATTTCTGTGTTTTTGTTTCTCCACTTGCTTTTTGAGGATTGGAAGGCAAGTGTAATAATAATATTAGCAAATACCTCCAATTAGAAATGTAGTATAGTTCTTCTGATGCGATATGTCGCTTACCCCATGTGCAGGGCATTGCAGTACCTTAGGTATCCATTGCTAGAACCACTCATATAGCGACAGTAGTTGTCGTGACCATAGATACCTAAGCTACTGCAATGCTCTACACATGGGGTAAGCGACATAGCGAATCAGAAGAACTATACTATATTTCTAATTGCTAAAAGTATTATTACATCAAGTACATATTGGAATAGGATCTTGGAGATGGGAATACCCCTTTAAGGTGAACTCGCGGCGATGGTTGATCGGGCGTAGCTACTGTGCCCATATGATCCCCATGACGTGTCTTCTTGTAATATAAGCTGGATGGGATGTGAGCTCTGTGTGCCTCTCCCAGTTATATAGGCTGGATGTGAGATCTGTGTATCTCTCCCAGTAATATAGGCTGGATGAGAACACTGTGTGCCCCTCCCAGTAATATAGGCTGGATGTGAGCTGTGTGTGTCTCTCCCAGTAATAGAGTCTTGATGTGAGGTTTGTGTGTCTCTCCCAGTAATACAGGCTGGTTGTGAGCTCTGTGTGTCTCTCCCAGTAATATAGACTGGATGTGAGCTCTGTGTATCTCTGCCAGTAATATAGGCTGGATGTGAGTTCTGTGTGTCTCTCCTAGTAATATAGTCTTGATGTGAGGTTTGTGTGTCTCTCCCAGTAATATAGGCTGGTTGTGAGCTCTGTGTGTCTCTCCCAGTAATATAGACTGGATGTGAGCTCTGTGTATCTCTGCCAGTAATATAGGCTGGATGTGAGCTCTGTGTGTCTCTCCTAGTAATATAGTCTTGATGTGAGGTTTGTGTGTCTCTCCCAGTAATATAGGCTGGTTGTGAGCTCTGTGTGTCTCTCCCAGTAATATAGACTAGATGTGAGCTCTGTGTATCTCTGCCAGTAATATAGGCTGGATGTGGGCAGCACGGTGGCTCAGTGGTTAGCACTGTTGCTTTGCAGCACTGGGGTCCTGGGTTCAAATACTACCAAGGACAACATCAGAAAGGAGTTTATATGTTTATACATGAAAAAAGCGAGGTGGCACACCAATGTAATAAAATCTTCTTTTATTCCATTTCCATTAAAAATGCAGGGAAGCGGCGCCTTTTGCGGACAGCCGTTTTGCGTGTCTATCACGCTTCTACGGATCCAGGCATCAAGTTTATATGTTCTCCCAGTGTTTCCGTGGGTTTCCTCCAGGTTCTCCAGTTTCCTCCCACACTCCAAAGACATACTGATAGGGAATGCAGATTGTGAGCCCCAATGGGGACAGTGCCGATAATGTCTGTAAAGTGCTGTAGAGTTAATGGTGCTATATAAGTGAGTAAAATAAATAGATAAATAAATAAATAAATAATGACATACCTGTATGCTAATTTGCAGGAACACCTTTCCCATTATGATGTACAGGTACATCAAATATAAGGAGGACCCATCACTTTCCTTAAATATGGAATTTTCTTTTTAACCTGGTGTCTGCGGTTCTCCTGAATTTGGTGTTATTTATTGTTCCTGATTAAATATAATCCCAAAAATTTAGTCAATTACATAAATACTAAGAATCTTAAAATTGAAAGTTTAGGCTTTCTGAGAAATTATCTAGGTAACGGAGGAGAAGAGAAAAGCCAACCTATTAAATGCTTTCCCTGCTACTGTATTTAACGAAGGGAAATCCACTGACAAACGACATGATTAGAGATAATTCTCTATTAAACGCCACCTGCTTAACCCAACAACAAGTGCAGCGCCGCCTTATAAACACCAAAATAGACAAATCACTGAGTCCAGATGGCATTCATCCTTGTGTTGCAAAGTATACAAGACAGACCTTTTAGTAGTTAAGTGGAGTCTCTTAGACCAAACTGATGTTTTAACTTAAGCATATAGCCTGAATGGGGACGTAGCCCCTTTAAAATCATACCACTAGTTTATTTTTCACTACCTTCACTTTCCATAAAATCATCTTTATTTCTGTATGAATCAGGGTGCTCAAATTTATGTATTTCAGGCTAAAAATCATTTTTGCAATTGGGTTTCATAAAAGATTTTGCACTGTTTGGCTTTTACAGGCTCTTTGTTCTGCTGCACATTGAAATTTGATGTGGTCTGTGGTCATACATCAGCTGAGAGGAGCTCAGAAAAAGACAGATAAAAGTTACAAACTCTCCTGCATCAAAAAGTGCTCACTGATGGATTCTCGGTTTACTCTTTCTGTTGCCACCAATAGGCAGTGCAACACAGAGGCTATAGAAGGCAAACTGCAACATTTTTAATGAAATGTAATTGTAAAAATTATTTTTAGCCCTAAATACCAGCATTTAAGTAAAAAAAAATTCCCAAAGGTGGTCTTTAGCCCAAACCCCCATTATGATTCTTCCATAAGTAACTGGTTTCCAAGGGAAAAGTTTTGCCAAAGATTGGAGTATTGGCAGGTTCGCAAGGCTCTCTTGTGTACAGTCGGTCAGAGCTGATTAGAGAGCAGTATCGGCTTTTGAGAACAAACCAAACTAAGAGAGACAAGAGGTCAGGATCAGATGGAGAGCATAGATAGCCCCGGGTACTCACCCAGTAAGGCCACATACAACTTGTGACTGATGTTACACGCACGCCGCTAGGTTCAGATAGGGGCAAGACAGGTTACATGAATTCTTTGGAATCCTGGGGGAACCGTTACTCAGGGCGACCATAGACCATGTGCTGCAGCTTCTCTCAGGCACACAGGCGTATTGATCGTCAGGCACAGACACGTAGGTTGTTTCACTTGCTGACCAGACACACTTGACAAGAGTCCTCCTAAATGGTAGAACAGTAGCATTTAATAAGAAGCCGCACAGCCAGTGCAAGTTAAGTCTTATGAGCAACAGGCTCCAGTGACAAACAGTACAGTTTCCTTAGCAGCACAGCAGTTCACAGTCTTCCCAGTAGTACAGGACAGCACAGTTCTAATGAAAAGGCACATTAATGAACACAGCATTCTTTACTGCACAGTGAGATGGAGGGGGGGAGGGTTTGCTGAGGGAGATGATCCCTGTGACATCATTTCTTCCAGTCCTTATCTTTCTGCCTGACAATACTCTGCACTGCTAGTTCAGGAACTCTACCTGACCTGTGCTTATATTCACTCCTGACTTGAATCCTTTTCACTTGCAGGGGCGCTTCTGTGAGATACAAAACACACACACCACCTTTCTCTTGGGCTCCAGCCAGACAGTAAGCAACTTCCCCACAAACCCCTGGGGCTCTGCTAAAACACTTCCCTTCTCCTGTGACTGTGTTAACCCCTCTAGTTGCTGGATGCTTCTGGAGCCCAACACTTCCTGTCTCCTATGCTTGTGTTACTTCAATAGTTGCTTAATGCTTTTAAAGCAACAGCACTACTTCTGTATGTCACACTGAGGATCCATATAACTGCAATAGTATCGTGAGCAAGCGTTCCTGGAAGTCCAAACTGGCTGTCGATCACCCGACAAACAAGAATTTTGCTGCACAAAAGATAATCGTTCTCGGCAGTGCATCATCCTGTGTAAACAGCAATTGTGCTGCTAAGAATAATGGCAGAATATGTGCAGTGAGTGATGTATTACAGACAGTTCAGTGCGCATAAGAAGAGTGGTCTGTCTGTGTAAACAAGTAGCTGATCGGGAGTAATTTAGTGCAGTCGGTCAGTTAATGTAAAAAAACCTTTACGCCAGCAGCTTTGGGATGGCCAAATTGCTATATCTTTCCCCATAAGCAAGGACCTCTAGATCTTTAGGAGTCCATGGAGTCCGCTAAGCCAAGCAATTTCAGTGAGACTACAGCGTTGACTAGACACCTGGTGCATCCAGGAGTCCGAGTCGTGGAGTTGGAGTCGGTATAAAATGAACCGACTCCTAAAATATATAATAAATTGGGTACAGTAGTCCAATGCAGGATGTGCTGTAAATGTTTTCATAAGAATTTGGGAAAGTTCTGAAATGTCCTATAAATGTCTGTTCTGTTACTGATCTAAGGATCTCGGCTTTTAGTTGAGATGAATCTGTGCTGCACTTTATGTCCACGCTCAGTAGTGAGGCCGGGCTGTGGCGTCGGGAGTCAGGGAAATTGAGGAGTCGGAGTTGGTGGCTTGGCTTACCGACTCCACAGCCCTGAGTGCAACAATGATTCAATTAATAATAAGGGCTCGTGCAGATGACCATACAGATCAGATGAGTGCTATCATGTCTGATTTTTTCCTCGGACCAATTTGGTTTAAATAAAAAGACGGAGCATGCACGAGTTGCCTCCGATAATAGGATGGCACTTGCCCATTCATGTCTATGAGTCTATGGAAAACATTGGACTGCACTCGGATGTCATCCAAGAGCGGTCCAACTTTCACGGACGCACTGCATGTAGAAGATGGAGAAACTTCTTTTTTTTTTTTACAAAATCGGATCACACTTTGATTAGATTCTGATGTGATTAGCATAATCAGACTGATTTTCTCGGATGAGAGAAAAACGTTTGTGTGACCCTAGCCTTAGACTAATTTATTCCCCTCGTTACACAGCCACGACTAGTCTGTGCAAAGTTTTCTACCCACATATCTAATGAGATTTTCTATTCTTTTTACTTTTAGGGTTGCAGAGCTTTACACTTGGGTACGCCGGTCTCCGTGGACTCAGGAGGCGGTGGATGTTGACATAAAATGATCCGTGAGCATGAAATCTGCCTATAGAGGAAATGTTAATGACTGTACATAACCCTGTGTGTTCTGCACCAAATGCGGA
This sequence comes from Phyllobates terribilis, assembly GCF_046119375.1. Taxonomy (NCBI): domain Eukaryota; kingdom Metazoa; phylum Chordata; class Amphibia; order Anura; family Dendrobatidae; genus Phyllobates; species Phyllobates terribilis. The sequence continues at coordinate 729,512,534 of NW_027362763.1, read as the reverse complement.
TATCATATCTCATGGAAGGCAGAAAAAACTCTCATTTGCTCCTTCTATTCAAAGCGCCCAGATGAGTAAACCTTCGTTTCCTGGCTTCACAAATTGACAGCAATTCCCCGCCTGCCAAGCTCTTCACAGCTTGCTGGTAGCAAGAGGGAACTGTCTGGTCTATCACAAGACCTCATTTTCTAAATTATTTTTATGTGGATAAAAATGTTCCAAGATGATAATGAAGATGGCGAGACATTACGGTCTACATTGTTGTGCAGTCTGACACTCCTCCATAAAATAGCTGGTAGTCCCTGCCAACACCATAATGGTGCATTTCCTCATTATTACTCCTTCTCCATTACACTATGTATAATAATCCCATAATTTCCAGTGACATCAGAGCAGTTTACAATACACTGGTGCAAGATATCTATTCCGAATACCACATACCAACAAAGTGAATTATTCACACTGTCTGTGACAACCAAGAAGAAGATACTTCTTTTTTTAAGAAATCTTAGGCTATGTGCACACAGAGACACTGGCGCAGCTGCCAAGTTTTTGCAGGCAAAACAGTAGTTGTTTTCCTGAAGGGGCTTCGCCGGGCGGTCATGCTGTCGTTCTTGTGGTGCCTCTGCCTCCGGCATCTTTAACTTTACAATGTGAAGTATAAAGGATGGGCAGCTTGCCTGCCAAAACCTTCCCAACGGAAGCCGTCCGAAGAATGATCTTGTCACTTCTCTTAACCATATCAGGGTATCCAAACATAAAACAGAACATGTGCACAGCAATGTCGTTTTGACACTCCTGTGCATTATGTGGATTACATGCCTTTTTAAACTGCGGATTTTCCGTATCTAATGCCATTTTATGGGGAAAATCTGCACATAAGACTTAGAAATTGACAAGTTGCGGATTTAAAAAATGTGCCGCAGATCAGTTTGCAAAGCGTAAAAAAAAAGCACAGTGGGCACGAGATCTCTATAAATCCCATACAATTTTCTGGAACTGTAAGGCTCTGCTTTTTTTGTGCAGTGAAAATACACAGCACCAAAAACTCACCAGAAACTTATTGCAGGAACTGAACCTTAGGGTATATCTTTTTCAGGCAGATTCCACGTGAAAACCACCCGAAAAAGCACTTAAAAATAGTTAAAATAATAAAAAATAAATATATGCACAACAATGTCAAAACGACTTGATATGCACATGTTCTGTCTTTTGTCACTTCTTTTAAATGCTTCAGTCTTCGGAAACCATGAAGTGGCTAAAAGAAGTGACCTGTCTATTCCTCTGGCGGCTTCTGCTTGGAAGAAATCACTATTTTATATATAGAATTTGCTTTAAAGATGCCAGAAACATCCAAAAAGATGTCAGAATGGTCGCTTCAAGGAAAACACCGCCCACGTTTCCCTGAAGGGTCTTCATATAACAAAAATGATGCAGGTACGCCATCATCTAAAAGATTTTGAGGTCCTGAAAAAAAAACTCAGGGTGGACATAGCCTAAGGGTATGTACACACTAAGGGCTCTTTCACACATCAGTGTCTCTGGTACGTGTGGTGACAGTTTCCACACGTACCGGAGACAAATGAATGGGTCTGTGCACGTCAGTGTGTTTCCAAGGACCGTGTGTCCATGTGATCCACACGTAGATGTGTCCGTTTTTGGCCAGCAGCAGGAATCACACGGACCCATTCAAGTCAATGGGTCCGTGTAAACACGTGCCGCACACGGATGCCATTCGTGTGACACGTACCGGCGTTTGGGAATCAGTGTACAGTTAGCGCTGTTACCAAGCTGAACGCTGCCATCATCACCTGCGATCAGCACCAGCAGGGACAATGATGAGAGTAGTAGTGTCTGCTCCTGCAGTGTCCACCTGTAAAAATAAGAATAAAATAAAAAAATCCATATACTCACCTGTCTTAAGTGTCCCCCGCTGTAATCCATGCAACCGCTCAGCAGAGAAGCCGGGGAGAATGACTCCTGTAGTGAGCGGCCCCGGAGCTGCGCTCAGCGAGCGGTGTCCTGTCACTCACCGAGCTCGCTGCAGGAGTCATTCTCCCTGGCTCCTCTGCTGAGCGGTCGCATGGACTACAGCGGAGGAAACTTAGGACAGATGATTATCAGACACTACTACCCTCATCATTGTCCCTGCCGGTGCTGATCGCATCGTTCAGCACCCGGCGCTTGGTAACAGCGCTAACTGTACACTGATTCCCAAATTTCGATACGTGTGCTCCTGATGCGGCACACATGTGCACACGGACATCTCCGGTACCGGAAATATCCAGATGTGTGAAACCGGCCTAAGTCTTTTTGCTGAGTTTTTTGAGCGGAAACTACGTTTTTGAGAAGGATTTGGAGAGTTTCCGCTCAGTTTCTCCTCCATAAATTCAGCAAAAATACTCAGTGAGCACATACCCTTTGGTTGTGTTCACACTTAAAGTTTTTGAACTCTTTAAAAAAAAACTAAAGTTTTCAATCATTAACTGCTCATTTTTTGGAGGCGGTTTCGAAGAAGTTTTTCGTTTCCTGAGGCGGTTTTAATGAGTTTTGTAAGCAATTTTTTTTTCCTGAAAAGTTTTTTTGTTATTTGAATATACAATAATTAAGTTAAAAAAAAGATCTCTAGTCTAATTTTTTTTTTTATTAATTTCACCAATAATGTTACAATCTGCAAGTTACTATTATTAAAAATGCTAAATAATTGTTAAGAATTGAGAATGCATTACATCACTACAGCATCCTGACTTTTAGTCTGGTGGAGTAATATCACAGGACTGTATTCTTCTTTGCTCTAAGAAATCAATCACCGGGGCCTTATAGTAAGTACAAAGTGTTTTTCTCAAATTCTACTGTGGCACCCCAGGGGTCTGGTTTCCACAGTAATGTAATGTTATGTCTGAGAGCAGGTGGGAGGTCCTTTGGTCAGGGATCCTGTGCATGCCACACCTCCTGCCCAGTCTTGGGAGGGGAAGAACTTCCCCTATATAAACCCGGGGCTGAAGCAGGGTTAGCAGTTAAGGAGAGTAGAGACAAGAAACAGCAGAAGCAATACTACTACGAATCAGGGGCTGGCAGCTGCAGAGCTCGCCCTGACTGAGAAGCTTTCTTACCGGACCCGGCGTCCGAGGCTGTGGGGACTAACTCTTACCCAGCAGCAGAAGCCGACCGGCAGGGGATTTCAGGTCCTCAGACCCAGAAACCCGAAGGCACGGTCACACGCGTGGGACCAGCACCGCCATCGTGGAGCGGAAGCCATTAGAAGGCCCCGAGTCACCGGCCATACGGGTGAGCACCACACGGTACACTCAGGGACGTGGGCTACTTATATCCGCTTCTAGCAAGGTAGCCAGAAGAGTACAGTCAGTTTGGGAGGCCTACAACTCCACCTGGCCAGGGGAGATCCCATCTGCTCAAGGACTGACCAGGCCCCGTTCACTAGCAAGTACTCCGCGAGGGTCTATCGTTGTTACCAGTAAAGACCCTGAATTACACCGCACCGTCTCTGAGTGGTTCCTGCTACCCCCATCATCCACATCTGCTGCCCTGAGGCCATACCCCTCCCGTTGGGGGTTATACCATCTACGCTGCACCATCCATCCACCGGCCTCAGCGGACTGTCCTGCAGCGGCAGCTCCATAGCTGCATTCAACGGGTGGCGTAGTCGTCCTGCATCTACCACTGTTACATCGCCGCTCAGTTTGACTCCCTGGGCACGGACCGGGTCACCGCCACGAGACTACAACCCTCAAGAGATCCGGCTCCGGGTAAGCTCCCGCGTGCGCAACGCAGCGCGACACAGGCCCGGGGGCGCGTCAACTTTGGCGTAGTCGGCAGGATTTCGTGCCCGCAACCACCGGGTACTGCGTGCCTGAAAAAGAGACTTTTCAAACTTACCTGTGGTGAAGATTCCCGCCATCCGGCGCCATCTTCAGCCTTCTTCCCGCCATCGGTGAAGTTTCCCGCCATCCGGCGCCATCTTCTGCCTTCTTCCCGCCATCCGTGGAGTTTTCCCGCCATTGGACGCCATCTTGAGGACGCCGCGCGGGAAGAAGAGGGGCGTGGACTCCGAAAGCGCGCGAGAACTGAAGACCCGCCTCACGTCCGGACGTTGCGTAAGGTCCTGGAAGGAGCCCAGCAGACGCCGACGTCACAGGAGCGCGACGGAAGGTCCTCAACCCTGACGATCCACTGCGGAGCCGCGGCCTACGGAAGAGGATCATCGCAAGGTAGGCCACGGTCCACTAGGGGGGAGGAAGATGTCGGATACGGAGGAGAGCTTCACTGCCTCAACCCCCGCCAGCGCTACCGCTGCTGCAGTTATGCCCTTCACCATGCCCTATATCCCGGGAGCAGCTTGGCTACCCCAGTACTCAGGGGAGTCACATACCCTGCATGACTTTAGAGAAAAGCTGGATAGCCTCTTCCAGGTGTACCCCCTCACAGAAGAGCAAAAAGTGAGCATCCTGGTGGCCCAACTAACCGGGGCAGCCAAAAGGGAAGTAAAATCCTGGCCACCTGGGAGGAAGACTGTCGCAGGGATACTAACCCGGCTGAAGGACACCTTTGATACCCGCACCTCAGCCGAGATTAAGCTTAGATTCTACGGGTGCAAGCAGCGAGCGCATGAGAGTATAAGGGACTATGCACTAAACCTACAAGAGGCCCTGAGGGCCATTAAGCAGACCGACCCTGATGGAGTGGGAAACGAGGACAGGCTGTTGACCGAACAGTTTATAGAGGGACTGTATTGTAATACCCACCGAACCCAGTTGCGGGCAATGGCCTTACAGGATCCCCATCTGGGCTTTGCACAGTTCAAGGACAGAGCCATCCGGGTGCTCCGAGAACCGGCACCGGGTGGCGTTGTGACCCACAAGCGCCCTGCTATCACTTACCACCAGGAGGCGGCGCCCTTGTCGGCAGGGCCTGTGGGAGCTGATGCGCAGGCTTTGGACAATGACCCGGCTCCAGACCTACACCATCAGGTCCAAGAGCTAGCTAAGAGCGTTGCTGCGCTAACCCGAACTGTGCAGTCTTTACAGGCTTCCACCCCAGGGAAGATCCAGCTGGCATCCGGACCGGAGGACATCCCGTGGCGTCGACCAAGGAGGACCCCACCGGCCAGAGGAAGACCCAGTGACCGATACAGCGAGGACGGACGACCCATCTGCCGCCGCTGCAATCAACCTGGACATATGGCAAGGTACTGTTCTTTAAACGGGCACAACCTGGGGTAGAGGGCCAACCCCCAGGAAAAAGATCACCAGGCCCATCGAACTGGCGCGACAGATATGTGGGAGGATGTCCAGTCTTGCCTGTGGTACTGGATGGCATTCCCATGAGTGCCCTACTGGACACCGGGTCACAGGTCACCACCATCCCGTACGTGCTCTTTAAGCAGTACTGGAATGACTCGGATATTACCCGCTACCCTGACGACGACTTGAGTATCATCGCCAGCAATGGCCAGCCCGTGCCACAGATCGGATTTAAAGAGGTGACCATCAAAATCGGTAGAGTCGAACTGGCAGCACAGGGACTGATCATTGTAGATATTGACAAACATGAGAGTCACCCGAAAATAACTCTAGGAACTAATGTAATTGAAAATTGTCTTGCAGAGGTGATTTTCCTTTTACAGCAGGTTGCCAAGAACGCCAGCTCCGGCGAGCAGCGGGTGCTCCAGAAAGAGATCCGGGCACTGATGCGACGGCAACAGGTGGAACTCTCCGGCGGTGAGATTGGTAGCGTAAGAATGTGTGACCCTTTTCCTATTGCCATGCCCCCAAAAAGTGAAATGATGATTTGGTGCCGGGCAGCTATTGGTCTGAGAGGTAGAGATTACCAGGCAATGGTAGAACCAGTTTACTCGGACAGTAGGCCCACCATTTTGACAGCACGGGGGGTGGTTGATGTACGCCATGGGAGGGTGCCCGTTCGCATAATAAATATCGGGGAGAGGGAAGTGTACCTGCCCCGGTATGCCACGCTAGCCAAATTATATACCATTAACCAAAATTCTATACAATCTGTGGAACCCTTGCCTCCATCTCACCCGGAGGAAGGTAACGGCTCTAAGAAAAACATGGAGGACTGGTGTCAGCAACTACATCTGGGTACTGACTCCACTCCCGCACACCAGAAACAAGGAGTCTATCGGGTGGTTCAGGAGTACGAGAGAGTGTTCAGTAAACACCCGTTAGACTTCGGGCGAGTCAAGGGGGTAGAACACCACATCCCCACGGGAGACCATCCTCCTATAAAAGAGAGGTATCGACCCGTACCCCCTGCCCACTACCAACACGCCAAGGGGATGCTTAGAGACATGAAGGAGGCTGGGGTGATCAGGGATAGCTGTAGCCCCTGGGCAGCTCCACTAGTCTTAGTCCGAAAGAAAGACAACACCATGAGGATGTGTGTAGATTACCGGAAAATCAATCGTATCACACACAAGGATGCGTACCCCTTACCAAGGATAGAGGAGTCATTGGCTGCTTTAAGATCTGCTAACTTCTTCTCTACCTTGGATCTCACTAGCGGGTACTGGCAGGTTCCTGTAGCAGAGGCGGACCGGGAGAAGACCGCATTCACCACCCCGATGGGACTTAGCGAGTTCACCTGCATGCCGTTCGGACTCTGCAACGCACCGGGAACCTTCCAACGACTAATGGAGTGTTGTCTGGGCCACAGAAACTTCGAGACGGTCCTGTTGTACCTGGACGATGTCATCGTATATTCCAAGACGTATGAGGACCACCTGAAACACCTGGCGGAAGTGTTCGAAGCTCTGGCAAGTTACGGCCTAAAGGTGAAACCCTCCAAGTGTCACCTCCTGAAACCAAAGGTGCAGTACCTGGGACACGTGGTGAGCGCTGACGGAGTGGCTCCCGACCCTGATAAGATCACCGCAATTAAGGAATGGCCAAGCCCCTCCAGCGTAAAAGAAGTGCAGCAGTTCCTCGGGTTGGTAGGCTACTACCGAAGGTTTATTCCCGGTTTCACCAAAAAGGCAGCACCTATGCAGGACCTCCTGATAGGCCAGTCCCGGAAGGCCAAGAACCAGAAGCCGCCCTTCAAATGGGAGGAGCTGGAAGAAGAGTCCTTCCGCCAGCTGAAGATGGCCCTCACGGGGGACGAAATCCTGGCGTACCCGGATTATAGCCAGCCCTTTATCCTCTACACCGACGCCAGTAACATCGGGCTAGGAGCCGTACTGTCCCAGATCCAGCAGGGGAAGGAACGAGTAATCGCCTACGCCAGCCGAAAACTGCGACCCACCGAAAGGAACCCCGAGAATTACAGTTCATTTAAGCTAGAGTTCCTGGCCGTAGTATGGGCAGTCACCGAGCGCTTTAAGCATTACCTCGCTTCTTCCCGGTTCACCGTGTACACGGATAACAACCCGTTGACACACCTGGACACGGCAAGACTCGGTGCCCTGGAGCAGAGGTGGATGGCCCGTCTGTCCAACTACGAGTTCACAATCAAATACCGGGCAGGACGCTCCAATACCAACGCGGACGCCCTGTCCAGGATGCCCAACCTGCCGGACGGAGGAGAAGATCCGGAGGGACTGGAAGAAGTTGAACTCCCTGCGTTCCACCGTCATGGGACTATCCAGTATTCCCACCGGGTAAGGAGTAAGCAGGCTGCTACATTGAACCCCTTACCCCACTACAACTGGGCGGAAACGCAAGACAGCGACCCTGCCGTCCGACTGGTGAAGGAGATGCTGACTCGGCCGGAGGCTCGCCTTGAACCAGACGCTCCGGAGGAAGCCAAACAACTATGGGCAGAGAAGAGTCGACTGTTCCTTTACAAAGGGAAGTTGTGCCGCAGAATGGTTAACTCCCGGACGCATGAATTACTCTGGCAAGTAGTGGTGCCACGAAGAGACGCAGCCATGGTGATGGAGGCATACCACGACGGAGCTGGACACTTCGGGTGGAAGAAGCTGGAGTTCCTGCTGCGCGAGCGGTTCCACTGGGTAGGCATGAGGGGAACCATCGAGAAGTGGTGCAGAGACTGTGGCCCGTGCAACCTGAGAAGGAAGGACCGTGCCAGCCAGAAGACTCCCCTGCAGTCCATCGTCACCTGGCAACCGTTGGAACTGGTAGCCTTGGATCATGTAAAACTGACCCCAAGCAGAAGTGGCTACGTCTACGCGTTAACCATCGTGGATCATTACTCCCGGTTTCTGGTTGTCGTCCCCGTCAAGGACTTAACGGCTCAAACAGCAGCTAGAGCCTTCCAGCAGCACTTTTGCCGTCCACACGGGTACCCGGACCAAGTGCTGACGGACCAGGGACCTGCCTTTGAAGCGGAGGTCTTCCAGGAATTCTGCAATCTGTATGGCTGCCGGAAGATAAGGACGACACCCTACCATCCGCAAACTAATGGACTTTGTGAGAAAATGAACCAGGTGGTAATGGATCTTCTAAAAACGTTGCCCCTGGAAGAACGCAGTCTGTGGCCTGAGAAGTTGCCCGATCTGGTGGACCTATACAACCACATCCCGGTAGGTTCCACCAACTGTACCCCGGCTTACCTAATGAGGGCAAGACCTGGTAAGTTACCTGTTGACCTGGAAATGGGAGTCCTGACACCCGAGGACACTTCACCAGAAACAGACTGGGACACAGAGAGGCAGCAGCAGTACCGGAGAGTACAGGAGAGCGTGGAGCGAAGTCTCTGTCAGGCTAGGGAAAGACAAGAGAAAACTTACAACCAGTATGCTCCCGCTGTTCCCCTGGTACCCGGAGAGCAGGTCTTGAAGAGGAAGAGACGGCTCCACAAGTTGGACGACCAGTGGGAGAAGGACCCGTACACCGTACTGCCCTCAAGCCACGAGAACCCGAAGGTTTGTACCATCAGTAAAGACGGAGGGGAAACCACAGCCATTGTATCCCGGGACCACCTGAAGAAGTGTCCCGAACAACTGAGGAACCCTGAAGAGGAACAAGAAGACCATCGACCCGTAGAGGAAAGGGAAGATATGGTTAGTACTGTGCTCGGGGACTTCACTCGGTCTTGGACTCAAGTCAATGGTGCAGTTGTGGTACCCGTACTCACCTTCCTCCAACCAGCATCCCAAGCACCTACGGAGCAACAGGTAGAGCTGGAAGAACAGCCGGTCCAGGAGGCAGAAGACTCCACACAAGCAGAACAGGAGGATCAACCCTCTGCTTATAGTGAGCCTGCCGTACCCCTAGTGAGACAAAGAGCCGGTAGACAGCTGCCCAGTTTACCCTTGACAGCTCCTACACCCTGTAGTTCAGGGCCAGACAGTCAGCTCCGTAGGTCCACTAGGGCCACTAGAGGCCAGTTACCCGCACGCTGGAGGATTTGAAGTGTATAAATTGTTTTATTTATGTTTATCTGTGTATTGTTGCTTGTGTATAATTTTGTGTTTCCAGTTATTTTTAGGAATCCTTGGTGGATCTACCGGGAATCCTTGTACAATTAGTTGGAGCGTAACCCAGGATGGACTAGAGACTGTTAAGGACTCGGGGTAGGACAGACCCCTACCTGGTTACGTCTCCCTGTTTTGGTGAAATGGACACCTTGCTTTCTTCAAAGACTGCACCCGGTTACGGACATGCCGTGACCACCTTTATGTGTTTCTTATTGTATTGTTATTGTTATATCTTGTTATGTTTTTCTAAAATGTGTTTAGTCCCGGAGTACTAAATTTTACTAGGGGGGAATGTGGCACCCCAGGGGTCTGGTTTCCACAGTAATGTAATGTTATGTCTGAGAGCAGGTGGGAGGTCCTTTGGTCAGGGATCCTGTGCATGCCACACCTCCTTCCCAGTCTTGGGAGGAGAAGAACTTCCCCTATATAAACCCGGGGCTGAAGCAGGGTTAGCAGTCAAGGAGAGTAGAGACAAGAAACAGCAGAAGCAATACTACTACGAGTCAGGGGCTGGCAGCTGCAGAGCTCGCCCTGACTGAGAAGCTTTCTTACCGGACCCGGCGTCCGAGGCTGTGGGGACTAACTCTTACCCAGCAGCAGAAGCCGACCGGCAGGGGATTTCAGGTCCTCAGGCCCAGAAACCCGAAGGCACGGTCACACGCGTGGGACCAGCACCGCCATCGTGGAGCGGAAGCCATTAGAAGGCCCCGAGTCACCGGCCATATGGGTGAGCACCACACGGTACACTCAGGGACGTGGGCTACTTATATCCGCTTCTAGCAAGGTAGCCAGAAGAGTACAGTCAGTTTGGGAGGCCTACAACTCCGCCTGGCCAGGGGAGATCCCATCTGCTCAAGGACTGACCAGGCCCCGTTCACTAGCAAGTACTCCGGGAGGGTCTATCGTTGTTACCAGTAAAGACCCTGAATTACACCGCACCGTCTCTGAGTGGTTCCTGCTACCCCCATCATCCACATCTGCTGTCCTGAGGCCATACCCCTCCCGTTGGGGGTTATACCATCTACGCTGCACCATCCATCCACCGGCCTCAGCGGACTGTCCTGCAGCGGCAGCTCCATAGCTGCATTCAACGGGTGGCGTAGTCGTCCTGCATCTACCGCTGTTACATCGCCGCTCAGTTTGACTCCCTGGGCACGGACCGGGTCACCGCCACGAGACTACAACCCTCAAGAGATCCGGCTCCGGGTAAGCTCCCGCGTGCGCAACGCAGCGCGACACAGGCCCGGGGGCGCGTCACTACAAATGGGGAAGATATCAAGAGTAGAAAAAAATATTCATTGAAAAACACCCTCCGCTTGTTCTCGGCTTGATTGTCATAGGTGAACATGTTTTTTACCTTTGTACCAAGCTGCCATTTTCCTTAATGTTTTCTGTTTTGTTTTCTTCTTCAGTGTATATAATATATTATAATTTTGAAGAACGTTTGACTTTTTCTAGTTTTATGTACTGGACTATACAAATAGAGAATGAAAATGGTGATAAACAACCCAAGACACAACATGCTATAGAAATGGATGTAATTCCCAGATATTTCACGAAACCAGTGAGTTATACCAACTCACACAACTTCGATTCAGTTCTTGGTAGACTGCAAGCCCCACAACTTAATTGCTAATAGGTTGTCTCCAGGACCAACACAACAAATACCACAACAAAGCCTGATGGTTAGCTGTTGGTCATATCCATCGCACCATGGATCTAGCCTTGAATTGTGGCTTTCGTGATAATCAGTAGCCACAACACAGATATTAATGGAGCCCCAAGGTTAGCGCAAGACCTTATTAAAAAATTAGCCTTGGTTGCTAACTTTATTTTCTTTGCTTCAAAAAAATCACAGACAGACAACTTTTTTAATGGACACGTTATAATCATAATGATTTATTATGGTGGTCTAAGTGATACATGTCTACAGACCATAAATCCTGTAGGAAGACATTTGATGAGTTCACTATGAACTGTAAAAAGGGTGATAAGTACAGTCATAAAACCTGTAAAAGTCTCTCCAACCTAAAAATAAAAATCGGATGTAGCAAATTTTTTTACAGACAGGGGAAAAAAGGGTGTTATTTTTACGGACTGTCCACGAATTTCTGAATGTTGGCAACTTTGGTTGGTAGAGAAAAGTGCAGCAGTCAAACACAATACAAAGGGGCACAAGATATATAAGTTCAACTGGTAAAAATCTGGAAACAAAGGAGATCAGCAGATTAGGCAAAGTACAAGGGGAAAATTACAAACTAACAGAGTAGTCCAATAACCCATGTATGGCCACGGCCCCACTATCAGTATTTGGTCAGTATTTTTTCTCAGGAGTGGGAGCCCCCTTAATATAGACTCCAATGCATATTAGACTAAAATTGATGGAAATTAACAATTTCGACCAAAACGATCATTCATCGGATAAAAACTTAACAACGAACAATCATTTTAGCCGACCAAAATGGACCGTGTTTGGTTTCTTTCATCTGAAAGATATTTTGTTCACAGAAAGATCCTTCATCCATGGACAACCTTTCATTGAAAGAATATACTCAAAAAGATTGGTCATTTGTTTAGAGACTATGAGGGTTAATATTGACTAAACTTAATATGGCCGGGTCTGCATTATAATCATTTGTTAAACAACCGTTCATTAAACAATTATTCAACCAGTAACATACATTACTTTCATCTACGTAATGTGTATGGGGGGGATTTTAGGCTCATTGTCTCAGTATACATGTGGCTGTTATCTAATGATCATCTTTTTCACACTTATGGTTTAATAATCTGTACTTTACAATCATTCTGCCCTTGCTCTAAGGGCAGAAAAACAGTCCACTTACTCTGATCAGAGTTATTCTCAGAAGTGGAGAGAAAAAAAAAGTATCTCCATCTTCTCCATTCTGTCAATCCTTGAAAATCGGACCACATTCTGATTAAAATCAGACAGGTCTCCAAATTTTTCCGAGGACCACTTGATCCGAGGAAAAAGTCGGACATGTGTACAGCCCCAAAGGATATCATAGGTATGAGTGCTATCCATGAAAACCTGTGAACATGTGCAGTAGGACAGGAGCATGTGCAGTAGTGCAGCAGGACAGGAGCCTGCGAGCGGGTGCAGCAGGGACAGGAGCCTGCGAGCGGGTGCAGCAGGGACAGGAGCCTGCGAGCGGGTGCAGCAGGGACAGGAGCCTGCGAGCGGGTGCAGCAGGGACAGGAGCCTGCGAGCGGGTGCAGCAGGGACAGGAGCCTGCGAGCGGGTGCAGCAGGGACAGGAGCCTGCGAGCGGGTGCAGCAGGGACAGGAGCCTGCGAGCGGGTGCAGCAGGACAGGAGCCTGCGAGCGGGTGCAGCAGGGACAGGCGCCTGTGAAGTAGGAAGCTCCCTTGCTGTGACCTGGAGATACTTATATTGTTATTCAGAAAGACGGGGCACACAGAAGTTTGGGCCGCCTCTTCTTACCTCAGCCCCTCTGGTATCTCCAGTAGTATTAGTGGAGCACATCTTCCTACATATGAAAAAGGGCGACGCTTCCTAGTGCACATGCTCACAGGGTCCTGTCCTGCTGCACATGTGTAAGGTGCCCCAGCGAGGTAGTCGTGGGCGAGCTGTAGTCCCCACTCGCTATGGCACCCTACAGACAATACGTGTTCTCCCTCTGCAGTGTGGCTGTGTATGTGGTGCTCTTCACTTACTTCAAGCCATCCGATCGCGGCTGTCTCCAGGCATTTCTCTTCTGGGACCAGGGCAGCAATAAATTCAGAGGACACGAGGTTCTTAACCAGAACTTGAACTTTACTTGGGGAAGAGGAATATATACAGTATTTACAGGCAGATATAATGGATAAGGCCCGACAGGCTATCATCTCTCTCACAGGCGCTGGCAACATCTTCAGCCCTGGTTCCCTCTTTAAATGAAGCATCTCTGTGACTCTATCTCCAGCCCAAGAGATTCTTCTGTAATGCTGACAGTAATCTGGATCCAATCTCTCCCCCACGTCTTAGCCTGGAGTCCTATTCCTCTTCCTCTGCTTCCTGCAGACTAGAAGTGCCCCGGGTCCTCACTACCTCTGATGAGTTTCTCCGGCCGGCTAGCAGGACTCGTGCTCTTGTGTAGGGAGACTTTCACACTGGGGATCCCACTGTCAGAGGGTATGGAGCTCCCGTCTACCCTAGCAGCCACTATATACAGGCTGCCCGAACGATTCCCTGTATTATTTCTTACTGAGTGACTCCTCCTGCTTTCTGGAAACTTAAGCAGGAATTTTCCCAAAGTGCCCAACATCGGTGAGCTGTCATCACACAGCATTAACTCATCACTGCCTGTAACCCTGCTAGCAGACTGACATCTGCACCCAGGACAGTGGCATCTTGTGGCTATTTACAGGTACTGCAGCCCACAATGAATTATGCCAGGAACAAGCTCTATATCACTCAAGGCTTGATCCGGGCACTAAGTTCCCCCTTTACTCTACTGACTGGACCACTAAAGCTAACCCCTTAGCTTGGTCTACCAACAGTTCAGAGAGGTCTGACTTCAGGAACACTTCCTTTAACTATCTCAGTACCAAGGGAAGGCTACGCCCTTCCCCACTATTACACATGCTCACAGGGTCCTGTCCTACTGCACATGCTCACAGGGTCCTAGCCCAACATTCTAGGACAGGTTTATCTCAGTGAAACAAGGTGGTGGCCATTTTAATTCTACAGTGATTACCTCAAAAAACGATTTTCATATGCTAATTAAATGTATTTAGGAATTTATGCTGACATTTCCTTTAGTAATATAGTTTTTTTTTTTCCATTCTTGGAGAACCCCTTTAAGGATTTGTTTTCTGGTTATTGGTGTACTAATGATGAGACATCTCCCATACTACAGCAGGGGTGAGGTGTGTCTCAGACAATCACAGAATCCCTGTAGACAATGCAGTTACACTGTAGTCACAGATCGCAGCTTTACCATAATGGAACGGAGCCAAAAAGCAGCCAAGGAATAAGATCAGAGGAGAATAAATAGCAGGTAATCATCGCCGGTAAAGTACTGAATTTATCATAATCTGTCAGGTCTGGACAGATGCCTTAAGAGAATATGAATTCCTGGAGTACTATGACTGGCATGTGACCTTGAGAGCAGATACGGAGTTGTCCTGCTTACGCAGCAAAAGGAATGGTTTGCATCCGTCCAGGGAACTTCTCATAAAAGAGTTTAATTAACTGGGTTAATAGGAAACTACAAAACAACTGAACGTAAAATAACATTTTATGTGAAAAACGTATTAAACTAATTTGTTTAAAGCGGGCAAAGATTTCCTCTCCCGCCGTCTATCGTCTTGGGAGCGTTCAGATTGCTGCTGACCTCATGTACTAATAAGAGAGCTGTAGAATAATTCAGCAGACAGTGATCTAACACAACATCGGGGCAGAAAATGCAGAGGACCCCTTCTATAACGAGGAGGTAAGTGCTCTCCACCCGCAGACATAAATCTATGGTATAAATGTACATGATGTTATAGGAGAGAACACAGTATTCCTGGACAATTCCTCAACAAGCAGGTGGGTGACAGGATATGCTCATGGCAACTTTGCTGTGTAGTCAATAAATATAGACTTCTAGGGGTCTTCCAGAGGACCTTGATGCCTTAAGGCCCCATATACATTAGACTAATGTTGGATGAACTGCCCAACATCGAAGTGTTTGGCCGACACTCTAATGCGCCTTGGACAATTGATTGTTGGAGGTGTACAGGATCCGACATGTCTGCTTTTGAACTGCCGATCGTTTTGCTCTCCCAGATTATAAGCAGACATGTTTGGTGGCGCTCTCTCATAGAGAAAGCAGGAACACTCGGTCGACAGAACGTGCCTTTGTATGAGAGAGCCGGCCATGATTCGGCCAATAGTCAACTATTGTGTATGGCAGGCTTTAGTCTATGTTTATGTAGCATTTTTATACATCGAATATACGCAGCAGTCATGTCCACCGAGAGACGGTGAGTGTACTTATGTCCAATGTCAGGGCGGTTTGAATCACAATTAATTTTGCGGTGACTAAGGCTATGTTCACACATGTTGTGTTTTGCTGCAGATTTTTAGGCAAATTTTCAGCTGCGTTTTGCAGTACTTGCAAAGTCTATGAGAAACCAGAATTCTCTGTTCACACATCTTGTTTTTTTTTTTGCTGCGGATTTTGAGCCTTGGTTGGGTTTTTTGGAAAATAGAGGATGTCACTTCTTTCAGCGTTTTTTCACCCATAGGAAGTAATGGATGGTGAAAAAAAACACTGAAACAAAGCACCAAAAACGCAGCAAAAAACTCACCTGTGTTTTTTCAGCGTTTTTGATGGCAAAAAAGAATGGGGTCTTTTTTTTTTTTTTTTTTTGTTCACAGAACTTTATATACATGCATAAATAGAGACAGAAGGACATTGAAAAAAAATGCTGCAAAAACGCACCAAAACCTGCGTTTTTGACGCAGCTGTTTTCCTGCCAGAAATCAGATTTCTGATGTAAAAAAAACACGTGTGTGAACATAGCCTTACTGTATAGGGATGTTCAGACTGAACTAGGCTTTCCTATCCAGTAAGTCACCGCAAAATTAATGTACATAGAAAATCATCAGCACATATCCAGCAAAAGGTAGCCATGCATTCTATCATACTGTTACTGGTGGAGGGCAACACTATACTTTTTGCCCACCGCTATAGCCCAGTCCTAAATGTGTGTTTCAACTTTAATACATACTTGCCAAATTTCTCCGATCGTTTGGGAGCCTCTCAGAAAAAGGGACTCCTAGAAAAATTGGCAAATATCCTGGGTGCCACAAAAGCTTCTTGAAACCTCCCAGTTGGCAATCCCTTTATGGAAGTTTCCTGTGCATTGTGTTAGGAGCCTCAGATTCCAACCGCTTATTAACAAGGAGTGGAAGAGGCAGGACATGTGAAAGGGGCATGATTATGTGGCAAAACTTCAAAACAAGATCTCCAGTGCCACCAAAGCAAAGAGTTGGCCAGTCGCTTTAAAAATACATTTTGTTGTTCTATTTGCATGCACAGAACATACACTATATATTCAGAATCATTGGGACACATACACGTTACATCTAGGAGCTTCTATGACATCCCATTATAAATCCATAGGCATTAATACGTAGTTATTCCCTCATTTGCAGCTATCACAGCCCCCACTCTTCGGGGAAGGTTTCCTATAAGGTTTTGGCGTCCGTGAGAATATTTCCCAATTTATCCAGAAGAGCATTTCTGGGATCAGACATTGGATGAAAGGGCATGGTTTGCAATTTCTGTTCTAATTCATCACACATTTGTTCAATGGTGTTGAGGCAGTGGCATAGTGTGGTTGCCCCAAGTGCCCCAGCTTATGGGGGCACAAAATGCTGCCCTTCCCTCTGCCCTTTCCCCACAACACTGTGAAGTGATGGGCCTCTGCAAGTGTGCAGTGAGCGTCCGCCTGGAGCGGCTTATGCAAAGCGTACCAGGTGAGAGGAGTTTGTCATCGTCTGCTGTGCTCTGCTTAGAAAGAGACCAAAATGACAAAGCTCCATATAACAAGTGAGCTTTGTCATTTTGGTCGCAGCTTATGCAGAGTGCAGCAGCTAATGACAAACTCATCTCCACTGCTGCAATCTGCATGAGCAGCGACTGAGATGACAGATGGTGCAGTGAACATGATTCAATACTATCTTCATTCAGTAGTAAGAGTTGATTTTTACACTTTTTCTAACCCTTACTAGGGTTAGAGATATATTAAGGGTTAGGGTTAGACTTAGGGCTAGGGTTAGTCTTAGGGTTAGAAACTGGGTTAGGATTAAGATGAAAGGCTAGGTTTAGGCTTAAACAAAGGTTTGTGGGCTAGGTTTATAAAATTCTTACATAAAAAAATGGAATTAAAAAAGAAAAAAAAACAACAGACACACTGGGTTATTTTTTACATTTTAGAAGCACCCAAAAAACTAAGAGGTTATAATAACATTATGTTCCTCAAAATTACAATCCATGTGCTTGGGAGATATGAGGTGCAATACTGGGGTCGTGGAAGTAACTCAGAGAGCACTAATAGTTTACAAGTTAGTGTGCGCAAAATACTTGCACTGGGTGCTGGCACCACAAAACCGATGGGTTGAGGACCGGGTTCTGTGTGGGCCAGTGAAGTTCTTCCACACCACACTCCACCAACCATGCCTATATAGATATTGCTTATGCACTGGGACACATACTGTTCCCACAAAGTTGGAAGCATTAAATCGTCCCAAAATGTTTTGGATGCTAAAGCACTAAGATTTCCCTTCACTAGAATTAAATGGCTCAATCCCTGAAAAAAAATCATCAACATTATCCTTCCTCAATCAAACTTTACAGTTGGCATAATGCAATCAGGCGGGTAGCATTCTCTTGGCATTCGCCAAACCCAGAATCGTTCATCAGATGCCAGTAAGAGAAGTGTGACTCTACTGAGCACATTTCCACTGCTCCAGAATCCAGTGGTGGCAGCTTTACACCACTCCATCCGATGCGAGGTATTGTGCTTGGTGATGTAAGGCTTGAATGCAGCTGCTCTATCATAGAAACACATGCCATGAAGTTTCTGGCAGGGCAGTCTTTGCGCCGATGTTAATACTAGAAGAGGTTTGGACCCTGCAGTTATGGAGTCAGAGGTATGTTGGTGACTTTTCTGCCGTCTGCTCCTCAGCGCTCGGTGACCGCGCTCTGTAACTTTCTGTGGTCTCCACTTCGTGGCTCCTTCCATTTTTCAATAAAACCACTCACAGGTGATGGCGGAATATTTAGGTGGGAAGAAATGTCATGACCTGACTTGTTACACCGGTGGCTTCTATTACAGGACCGAGCTGGTATCCATGAGCTCTTCACCAGCTATTCTGCCACATGTTAGTAAAGGCAGACGGCATGACGGGGGGGCCGGATGTTTTATACTGGTGGCAAACGGACTGAATGAGAAACCTGAATTCAATGAAGAGATGTCGGGATAATTCTGGCCATATAGTGCATCATCAATGACATCTATGTCAATCAACCCAAAGGAAATAGACCCTAGTGGTAATTCATTGGTACAAAGTCAACTTTACATGGGGTTTTGTTCTGTTGGAGCTTTGGAGCCATGTTCTAATAGGACCCCAATATGTCAGGGTCTGGGCATTTGAAGATTCTCTGGTTTTCTGGTGGACCGGTCGGACCATCTGTGTGGCTTCTATCATTATGATTTGTGGGGGCAACAAAATTAAAACTTCTCCACATAAAAGCCAAGTTTATACATTCAACTCGTATCGTGCGGCTGACAGGAAATGTGAAGAGCGTTTAGTGGCAGGGATTGAAGACAGCTGCCTTCCTATAACAATGACTTCTCCTGTATTGTAAGTAGGGCTTGTTGAGCGATAGCACATAGCAAGTGAAGACATCCTGACAACAGCGCAGCAATAATAGTGGCAATGACTATCAACGCCTTCATATGAACAAAATTGCTTCCCTTTATAAAAAATGCATCATCTATCCCACTGGCAAAAAAAGAGACAGTTGCAGTCCCGGATGAGAATGACTCTGAGCCCATAATGTCGTTATTGTGTCTCTCAAAAGACATTGCAGATACAAGATGAGTTCTGGGAAAAGTTTATGTTAAAGTAACGGCGTCTGTATGAAAGACAATTCCGCAGTAATGTTTGACTTTAACTTGTAGGATGAGCCATAAAAGTGCAACTGAATGATGGGGGTCGAAGTGGAATTCACAAAAAAGCATACTATTAACGGTGATTGAAAAAATAAAATATACCACCTGAAAAAGGGGCCTGGAGCTGCTTTCAGGGGGTCCCAAACCAGGAACCTGCAGTTTATAACACTTGCATGCAATAATAGGGCATATGGGCAAGGATGGTCTTTGTCAGACAAAACTTTAACCGCTTGTTAAAAGACTTCATAATGCAAAGTATAAGAAGTCTTGTCTATTAGTGGCATTTACAGTGGCCATACAAATTTGATATATTTTGGCAGGATTGGAGAACCAGTTAGAAGGAGTCTGTCAGTACAAAATGACTGTTCAGACCAAGCACAGGTGTTCAGTGCACCCTGGACGAGCAGTGCAGTGTACCTCCTTGTAAAGCTGGACCTGTCAGTCAAGATGGAGACAGATGGAAAACAAGTAGGTGGGAAGGTGCACTGAACTGTTTTGCCATGCCAAGGTCATAGTCATCTTAAGTGATCTTGGCCTTAAAGGCATGTTCTCAGGTTTAAAAGTTATCACCTTTCCACGAGATAGGGGGTAACTTTCCAATAGCTGGGGGCTCGACTGAAGAGACCCAGCTGAATGGATCGAAGGTCTGTAAGCAGGTATCAGAATGCAACAGCGGAGACACCAGGTGAAACAACAGTATATTTCTTTTATTTAACAACTAATATTAATTATAAAACACATATTATATGGTAACAATTTCTTTACAATGTTTGACAGTAAAATAAGCAGGAAATCACATAACAGAATAAATTGTCGGAATACACTAGAATTCAGGGGCAGGTAGTTTAAAATGATCTCCTGGAGGGAAGGGGAACTAGATTGTCATTAATTATATCGGGCAAGCGGCAGTCTTTTAAAGCCTTTGCCATACTCTGTTCCTATCACAACTTGCTGCCCGTTTTCCCCGTCACTCTCTATCCACTTTCGCGATGCTGCTCTGGCGTCTGGTGGTTCCGGTCTGACTACTGTCTTTCCCTCTATTCGTGACCAGTACCATATGTCCCTGTCAGAAGTAACGACCCGTCTCGCGCGTTCTTCCTGGTCAACAGCCCAACCGTGAATCTCCGATCTGACACCTCCCATAGCTTTTGCGACGTCCTGTCGCTGGCGCATACATCTGAGAACCGTGCCACCACAACCTGCTCCCATCCTGTCGACCGACGTCATCAGGGTGAGGAACCTTGACTGGCGTCGCTCGGATCTTCGGGGCTTGACCGTCGACGTCTGGGCTGGGAACCTTGACTGGCATCACTCGGCTCTCCGGGGCTTGACCGTTGACGTCTGGGCTGGGTGGCTACGCAGAACTTTTCTTCCTGACAGGAGCTCCAGACGCTGCTATCGCTCCTCCAGTCTCTCTGCTCAGCGCCAGAATCACTTCAGAACTTGCACACGCGCTGTTTTTCTCCTGAGCTAGTTTCTCTGACAACACTGTACTCGGAGTCCTGACCAAATTCCTCCCCTCACTGATCTGGTTCCACAGTGTCTTGTCTCCTTACAGGTTGATCACGCACACTGCCGCTCCATTCATTCTAATCGGAGTGCCAAAGATCAACCAGCCCTCCCATTAAGACTGAATGCAATGGTAGTGCACGATTGAGAGGGCCAAGGTTATCAGACCCACAGCAATCAGACAGTTATACCCTACCCCGCAGATGGGGATAACGATAACCTTTAAACTTCAGAACATCCCTTTAATCAAGTTAAACTTTGCTGAGCAATATGTTGTCACTCTACAGGCAACATAAATAAATATTAATAGGTGCACAGTTTAGTGCTTGCCCTCAAAGTAATATGTAATCTGTTTACAGGAGCTTGGGTGAGGGGCCATGCAGTGGTGGTACCCTATGTGGCACTTTTCATCAACCAGCACTGCTTACGCAGCACCCTGGGACCATTAATAAGGGGTTGTCCAGCAGTGGACAACCCCCACTTTCCTTTTGTATATTGTCTGAAGATATTAATTGCCGTTTCTGGTGCCAAATTCAACAAAATAGCATACGCGATTCATGAATTTGGCGCAAAGTCAAAAATTGGATTTTTTTTCTGTCTTCAACTGGTTTTGCACTTTGGCACCACAAGTCACAAAAATTGCACCAAACGTACTAAAAAATCCACCAGGAGGGAACTGGATTGAAGCTGTGCCAAATTTAGCGACTTTTCAAAAGTCACAATTGATGAATCAGGCGAAAACATCTGAAATTGCTAAACTCAGCGCACAAAAGGGAAAAAAAAAAAAAACACAGGTGAACACATAAAATAGTCCTCAAAAAAGGCACAAATAAAACAACTAATTGCGTGAAAACAAAAAAAAGATGAAAAACTAGATTAAAAAAACAGGGGCAAAGGCAATGATGAATAGGGGCCTATGTGTAATTATGTAGGTATATGTAATTCTATGACATTTTCACTTTTTTAGATGCATCTTGTACTGATAGAATTTCCAGGCACAACTGAGAAGTACAATTAGATTTTCCTTGGTTTAAGAAAATTGCTTGGCCTACATCCATTGTAAATTTGGATGTGGTAAATTATATTTTTATTACCATTATTATTACTAGTATATTTTAATCTACTTCCGACTATTATCCTGTACATTATTGTTTCATCGACCGCTCACTGGTTACTGCCACTGGGCAGTAAATTGATTAATCTACCACACACCAGTCACTGTATATCCCTTCCTAGGTTACATCAGATTTATCCCACCAGTTGTCAATAATTTACTCGTCTGGATAATCAGGTTTCCTGATGAACTTAAATCCCTACTGTATTAGACTATACCGCTTATTCTGTCACTTATTGGTGACCGTGCAGAAATATATACAGTATGTGCATCAGACAGTCAAAAAAATCAAAACCTGCCTAATATTTTGTGTCACCACAAAAATTCTAACCATCAGGGTATGGACTCCAGAAGACCTCTGAAAGTGTCCTGTGGTATCTGGCACCTAGACATTATCAGCAGATCCTATATGTCCTATAAGTTGTCTTCTGCGGCTTTCATGAATCGTACTTATTTTTCAGCACATCCCACAGATGACCAACATATCTGAGAAGTTTAAGGACAAGACATAACCTTGATTTTTTTTGTTATGTTCCTCAAACCATTCCTAAATATCCTGCTGAAAGAGGCCACTGACGTTAGCGAATATCATTGCCATGAAGGGAGGGGATCTGGTCTCTACAATGTTTAGTTGGTTGGTAAGTGTCAAAGTAACATCGTGAAATTCACATCTCTACCCACATCCCCAAGAGGGCTCACAAGATTTTGACAAAGCTATAACTCCCAGAAAATCCTGAGGGCCTACAATTGTACTTTTACCCTAAAAAAATAATGAAGGGTAACACATACCTCCATTACCTCTAATACTGGGAACACTCCACACTACACCTTCATACCTACATCTCCCGTCCCACAGGTACCCGTCCACCTACATCTCCCGCCCCACAGGTACCCATCCACCTACATCTCCCGCCCCACAGGTATCCGTCCACCTACATCTCCCGCCCCACAGGTATCCGTCCACCTACATCTCCCGCCCCACAGGTATCCGTCCACCTACATCTCCCGCCCCACAGGTATCCGTCCACCTACATCTCCCGCCCCACAGGTATCCGTCCACCTACATCTCCCGTCTCACAGGTATCCGTCCACCTACATTTCCCGCCCCACAGGTATCTGTCCACCTACATCTCCCGTCTCACAGGTATCCGTCCACCTACATCTCCCGTCTCACAGGTATCCGTCCACCTACATCTCCCGTCCCACAGGTATCCGTCCACCTACATCTCCCGTCCCACAGGTATCAGTCCACCTACATCTCCTGTCCCACAGGTATCCGTCCACCTACATCTCCCGTCACACAGGTATAAGTACACCTATATCTTCCATCAAACACGTATCCGTCCACCTACATCTCACATCACAAAGGTATCCATGCAATTGGCCTCCTGTCACAAATACAGAGTGGTCCAAAAGTAGGTGGCCAGAAAATAGTAACATTTATTTTGATTTATATATAAAATTATATTCACTAACACAAGCATAACATTGACAATTACATTTTATTCTGAACAATAATACAAAAGCCCTTAAATTTTATCAACGCAGGTGCTCAAACTGTTTTCCATTACAAGCTGCACAGCTTTGAAGTCTGCCTCTTACGTTTCGACAAACTTTTTTGCACAAGTCTCTTTGGGTATTAATTTCTTGATATGCATCTATTATGTAATTTTTCAAATCACTGACACTTTTTCGTTTTTGACTATAAACTTTGTCCTTGAGTACTCCCCAAAAGAAAAAAATCCATTGGGGTCAAGTCTGGTGAACGTGCCGGCCAGTCAAGTGGGCCTCTTCAGCCAATCCATTTATTAGAAAATGTTTCATCAAGATACTCGCGGACTACTCTTGAATAATGTGGAGGGGCCCCATCTTGTTGGAAATAAAGGTCATTTGAATTAGGCTGTTGCTGTAACTGGGGAACAACTTGATTCATTAGAATTTCGAGATACTTATCTCCTGTGACTGTTTCATCAAAAAATATTGGTCCTAAAACACCAAAACTTGAAATACCACCCCAAACATTGACACCAGGCTCATTTAGTTGTTGCTCTAATGTTAAATGCATGTTCTCATTATACCAGTAAATACAATTAGGTCTGTTAATATGGCCTAATAATTTGAAAGGAGCTTCATCACTCCACATAATCACTTTATGTAGCGTCGGCGTCCCTGCCCTCTGCTAGGCAGGGACGCTGTTCCCCTCACCTCTCTGCTCCGTGCCCGGCGTCCTCCTCCCGCTCTGCTGGCAGCGCGCGCTCCTTCCCGGCCACTGTGCTTAGGGCGCGCGCGCGCGCTCTCCCTCCCTCTTAAAGGGGCCGCGCGCGCCGTCCTAAGGAGTCCCCGGCCAATGGCCGGAGGACTTCACCATATATAAGGCACCTCCTCCAAAATGGAGGTGCCCGAGCAATGTTGTTGCACTGTTCACTACTCTGCTTCAGCCCTCAGGTCCCGTTGCCAGTTACCTGCCAGATACCTGCCAGATTCCTGCCAGCTTGCTGTCTTATTCCTGCCTGATATTCTGCTACCTGCCTGCTAGCCTGAGGTCCGACGGTCTGCCTTACTACTCCTGTCAGTCTGTCTAAGGACCAGCTTGCCCGCTCACCTGGGAGCGCACATCAACTACCTGCCTGCTTGCCTGAGGTCCGACGGTCTGCCTTCCAACTCCTGTCAGTCTGTCTATGGACCAGCTTGCCCGCTCACCTGGGAGCGCACATCTGCTACCTGCCTGCTAGCCTACCTGGAGGCTCTGCCGTCACGTGCTGTAACCACCTGCCTGTCCAGTGACTCCTGCCCGCTCACCTGGGAGCGCTCATCTGCTGCCTGTCTGCTAGCCTACCTGGAGGCTCTGCCGTCACGTGCTGTGACCACCCGCCTGTCCAGAGACTTCTGCCCGCTCACCTGGGAGCGCTCATCTGCCGCCTGTCTGTTGGTCTTCCTGGAGGCTCCGCCGTCACATGCTGTGACCACCCGTTTATCCAGAGACTCTCGCCTGCTCACCTGGGAGCTCACGTCTACCATCAGCCGCCACAGGTCGTACCAACCCTTTACCCAGAGACTGCCCCGGTCACTTGCCGTGACCATCTGCCCGTTCACCCAGAGACTGCCCCGGTCACTTGCCGTGACCATCTGCCCGTTCACCCAGAGACTGCCCCGGTCACTTGCCGAGACCATCTGCCCGTTCATCCAGAGACTGCCCCGGTCACTTGCCGTGACCTCCTGCCCGTTCTTCTAGAGACTGTCCCGGTCACCTGCTGTGACTGCCTGCCTGGTCGCCACCCGCTCCCTTACAAGGACCGCCCCCTTGTATAGTAGCTCAGTGGTTCCGCCTCACAGACCCGTTACAGTTTGCTCGGGCCATGGAACCCGGTGGCACCCAAGCTCCCTCGCTCTCGGACCTGTGTCATGAACTGTCCCGTCAGAGGTCCCAACAGGAGTCCATCCTGGACACTCTGACTGCTCCGCCAGCAACCTCCGCCAGTGCCATGACTCGCAATCCGGCAGCTCCGCTGTCCACTAATACCATGGTATCCTACCCCGGACCCCGGCTTTCTGCACCTCCTCGCTTCGGAGGCGACTCCGCCCAGGCTCGGGGCTTCATAAATCAGTGCACCCTGCACTTTGAACTCCTGTCCCACCAGTTTAACTCCGACCGGGCCAAAATTGCCTTCATCATGTCCCATCTCACCGGGGAGGCCCTGGCCTGGCTAAATCCTCTATGGGAGAGAGGAGACCCCCTGGTGTCCGACTTGCCTGCCTTTCTCATGGCTTTCCGGAAAGTCTTCGACGAACCCGGACGGAAGACCTCATCCGCATCATCACTGCTACGCCTCCGTCAGGGAAGTCTCACCGTGGGCCAATATGCCATACGGTTCCGTACCCTTGCCTCGGAGCTGGCCTGGGATAACGACGCTCTGGTATCCGTCTTCTGGGAGGGTCTGTCCGGCCGTATTAAAGATGAACTTGCCGGTCGGGACATTCCTACCACTCTCGAGGACCTAATAACTCTTGCCACCCGGATTGACCTACGGTTCCAGGAGCGTGCCAAAGAGGTCACCCGTGAGAGGAGGTTTCCACGTCTAGCTCCTACTTTTCAGAAATCCGTCTCTCCCCAGGTACACTCTCCTGAGCCTATGCAGGTCGACCAGACCAAGATGGTCAAAACCCGTCAGGACTTAAGCCGTGCCGAGGGGAGCTGCTTCTACTGTGGCAGTAAGGAGCACCGGATCCGTGCCTGCCCGGAGAGGTCGGGAAACGCCTGTGTCTAGGTTCGCTCAGAGAGGTCGACCTAGACAAGAATAAATCCTCTCCATCTCTGCTGCTGTCAGTCTCAATCTTCTGCGGGGAGAACCGTTATTTCGAACTAGCCCAACTTGACTCTGGAGCAGCCGGGAATCTTATTTCACAGTCCCTGGTAGAGAAATACCGCATCCCCACCAAACCTCTGGCTGTACCCTTGTCTGTTGCTGCCGTGGATGGGGGTCTCTTACCACGCCCCATCCAACTCATCACCGAATCCATTACTCTGCAGGTGGGAATGCTGCATTCTGAGAGTATCTCCTTTCATGTTCTGCCTGGACTCTCTCACGCCCTCTTGCTAGGTCTACCTTGGCTCCAGAGACATGCACCCGTGCTTGACTGGCAGACCGGAGAAGTCCTTCGCTGGGGACAGGACTGCCATAAGACCTGTCTGGTTCCCGTCCATCCCGTCCGTCCTTCTCCTACCCCAGCTAATCTACCTGGACTTCCGATTCCTTATTGGTCTTATGCTGATGTCTTTAATAAAAAGGAGGCAGAGACACTACCCCCTCATAGACCATACGACTGCCCTATCGACCTGTTACCTGGTACTACTCCTCCCCGTGGGCGTATTTATCCATTATCCGCTGCTGAGACCCGGTCGATGTCCGAATATATTGAGGAGAATCTGGCCAGGGGATTCATCCGGAAATCTACCTCCCCGGCGGGAGCAGGCTTCTTTTTCGTCAAAAAGAAGGACGGCTCTCTCCGTCCCTGTATAGACTATAGAGGCCTTAACCAGATCACGGTGAAGAATAAGTACCCCCTTCCGCTCATTCCGGAGTTATTTGATCGTCTGAGGGGGGCTAGAATCTTCACCAAACTGGACCTCCGTGGGGCGTACAACCTGGTTCGTATCCGTCAGGGGGATGAATGGAAGACGGCATTCAACACCCGGGACGGCCACTATGAATATCTGGTAATGCCCTTTGGTCTCTGTAACGCTCCTGCCGTCTTTCAAGAGTTGGTCAATGACATCTTCCGGGACCTTCTCTACTCCTGCGTAGTGGTGTACCTGGACGACATCTTGGTCTTCTCTCCGGATCTCCAGACTCACCGGAGGGACGTTCGTCAGGTCCTGCTCAGGCTCAGGCAGAATCACCTCTTCGCTAAATACGAGAAGTGCCTCTTTGAGCAGACCTCGCTTCCGTTTTTGGGCTACATTATTTCTCAGACCGGCCTACGAATGGATCCAGAGAAACTGTCTGCCATCGAGAAATGGCCTCGACCGGAGGGGTTGAAGGCCATTCAGCAGTTCCTGGGCTTCGCCAACTACTACCGCCTCTTCATACCACACTTCTCTTCCCGGACTGCCCCAATTTCCGCGCTCACCCGTAAGGGTACTAATCCCAAAGAGTGGCCGCCCGAAGCAGAGGAGGCCTTTCTTTCCTTAAAACAGGCCTTCTCTTCCGCCCCGGTGCTGCATCGCCCGGACGGCAACAAGCAGTTCTTCCTGGAAGTTGACGCCTCCTCCTCTGGAGCCGGAGCGGTACTTACTCAAAAATCATCTTCCGGGAGGATGGTAACTTGCGGCTTCTTCTCTAAACTCTTCTCCTCCTCAGAGCGCAATTATTCCATAGGAGACCGAGAGTTATTGGCCATCAAACTGGCATTGGAGGAGTGGCGTTACCTGCTCGAGGGGGCTCTTCACCCGGTAATAATTTACACTGACCACAAGAACTTGGCTTACCTCCAGCATGCCCAGAGACTTAACCCGCGCCAAGCCCGGTGGTCCTTGTTTTTTGCTCGTTTTGATTTTGTTCTTCATTTTCGCCCGGCTGACAAAAACGTCAAGGCGGACGCCTTGTCTCGATCCTTTCTGGTGTCTGATCTCGAGGAAGATCCGAAACACATCATCGATCCCGCCAGAGTAATGCAGGTGGCTCCCGTGAGTCTAAATCGTCTCCCTCCCGGAAAGACGTTCGTATCAGTACCTGATCGGGAGAAGATCCTTCACTGGGGTCACTCGTCTAAACTGGCTGGCCACGCCGGTCAGAAAAAGACCCTCCAGCTTATTACCCGGCACTACTGGTGGCCTACCCTGCACAAGGACGTAATAGACTTTGTTTCTGCCTGTGTGTCCTGCGCCCGCAACAAGGTTCCGAGACATCTGCCAGCCGGTCGCCTCCTTCCGCTTTCTGTACCTGCTGCCCCCTGGCAGCATATAGCAATGGACTTTATAACTGACCTCCCAGTCTCTGCCGGTTGTACGGTCATTTGGGTGGTCGCTGACCGCTTCTCCAAGATGGCTCATTTCGTTCCCCTGCCAGGCCTCCCGTCTGCACCCGAGCTAGCTAAAGACTTTATTCGTCACATCTTTCGTCTTCATGGCCTGCCCCTCCACATCGTGTCGGATCGTGGGGTACAGTTCACCTCACGCTTCTGGAGAGCCACTTGTAAACTGCTAGACGTCACCCTGGACTTCTCTTCCGCTTACCACCCACAGTCCAATGGTCAAGTGGAGCGGATCAATCAGAACCTGACCAGTTACCTCCGGCACTTCGTTAATGCCCATCATTCAGACTGGGTGGATCTCCTACCATGGGCCGAGTTCTCTTATAACAATCACGAGAGCGAATCCTCCTCCAAATCCCCGTTTTTTGTAGTCTTCGGTCAGCATCCTCGGATTCCTTTTCCTGTCTCCACCTCTGTGGACAACCCGGCTGCGGAATCTCTCGTTAGCAAATTTTCCTCCATTTGGGAGAGTACCCGATCCGCACTCCTTCAGTCGTCCGAACGGATGAAAAGACACGCTGACAAAAAACGCCTGGATCCTCCACAATTTCGTCCTGGAGATAAAGTCTGGCTCTCATCTAAATATGTCCGACTCAAGATACCTTCTTACAAGTTAGGGCCTCGGTTCATCGGTCCTCTGGAGGTCATCAGTCAGATCAACCCGGTGGCCTATAAATTGAAACTTCCGGCCAACTTACGGATCCCTAACTCCTTCCATGTATCTCTCCTCAAACCTGTGGTAATTAACTCTTTTTCCAAGTCTACAGGTACGCCTCCTGCTCCGGTTTCTGCTGAGGACGAGTTTGAGGTAGAGAACATTCTTGCCACCAAAAGGGTAAGAGGAAAGACCTTTTTTCTAGTAGATTGGAAGGGGTTTGGTCCTGAGGAGAGAACGTGGGAGCCCCGGGAGAACATCCATGCCCCGCTCATCCTTGCTAAATTTCTGTCTGGCCTAAAAAAGGGGTGGCCTAAAGGGGGGGGTACTGTAGCGTCGGCGTCCCTGCCCTCTGCTAGGCAGGGACGCTGTTCCCCTCACCTCTCTGCTCCGTGCCCGGCGTCCTCCTCCCGCTCTGCTGGCAGCGCGCGCTCCTTCCCGGCCACTGTGCTTAGGGCGCGCGCGCGCGCTCTCCCTCCCTCTTAAAGGGGCCGCGCGCGCCGTCCTAAGGAGTCCCCGGCCAATGGCCGGAGGACTTCACCATATATAAGGCACCTCCTCCAAAATGGAGGTGCCCGAGCAATGTTGTTGCACTGTTCACTACTCTGCTTCAGCCCTCAGGTCCCATTGCCAGTTACCTGCCAGATTCCTGCCAGCTTGCTGTCTTATTCCTGCCTGATATTCTGCTACCTGCCTGCTAGCCTGAGGTCCGACGGTCTGCCTTACTACTCCTGTCAGTCTCTCTAAGGACCAGCTTGCCCGCTCACCTGGGAGCGCACATCAACTACCTGCCTGCTTGCCTGAGGTCCGACGGTCTGCCTTCCAACTCTTGTCAGTCTGTCTATGGACCAGCTTGCCCGTTCACCTGGGAGCGCACATCTGCTACCTGCCTGCTAGCCTACCTGGAGGCTCCGCCGTCACGTGCTGTGACCACCTGCCTGTCCAGTGACTCCTGCCCGCTCACCTGGGAGCGCTCATCTGCTGCCTGTCTGCTAGCCTACCTGGAGGCTCTGCCGTCACGTGCTGTGACCACCCGCCTGTCCAGAGACTTCTGCCCGCTCACCTGGGAGCGCTCATCTGCCGCCTGTCTGTTGGTCTTCCTGGAGGCTCCGCCGTCACATGCTGTGACCACCCGTTTATCCAGAGACTCTCGCCTGCTCACCTGGGAGCTCACGTCTACCATCAGCCGCCACAGGTCGTACCAACCCTTTACCCAGAGACTGCCCCGGTCACTTGCCGTGACCATCTGCCCGTTCACCCAGAGACTGCCCCGGTCACTTGCCGTGACCATCTGCCCGTTCACCCAGAGACTGCCCCGGTCACTTGCCGAGACCATCTGCCCGTTCATCCAGAGACTGCCCCGGTCACTTGCCGTGACCTCCTGCCCGTTCTTCTAGAGACTGTCCCGGTCACCTGCTGTGACTGCCTGCCTGGTCGCCTCCCGCTCCCTTACAAGGACCGCCCCCTTGTATAGTAGCTCAGAGGTTCCGCCTCCCAGACCTGTTACACTTTACACCATGTTTGATAAATCTCCCCCTTCATAACCTTATTACACTTTCTGTCCACCTACTTTTGGACCACCCTGTATCCGCCTGTATTTTGTGTGATGCGAACCTATTTGGCCTTTTACTCGTGATTTTACGTCTCGTTTGTATCCCTCTGCTGTGGCACCTGAAGGACTTTTCAGGACATCACATGAAATCTGCAAATTAAATGGATCAATAGCACTGATCTATACACACTTCTGCTCACCAGAGATGCACAAGTGTGATTTCCTAATATATTTATTTGATGGGGTCCCATTAGTCAATCTCTGATCCACATACATTTATCTACAATGCAGTGAAATACTAATTTACCTAAAAGAGAATCTGTCAGTAAGATCTACTGTGGCACCCCAGGGGTCTGGTTGCCACAGTGTCATTGCCTCCCTCACAAGAGGTGAAGACATGCCTGGAAGCAAGCAGGGGTCCCCTAATCAGGTTTTACTAAGCATGTAACGCTTTCCTGGCTCCAGATCAGCAAGGGGAGTTCCTCCCCTTAGCAACTGGGATCTGGGGGCAGGGTTAGTTAGTCTTAGTGTGAGGAGTTGAAGTCAGGACCTCGAGGAGAGAGGAGCTGGGGGGTGGAGCTGCGCGGCAGTTCACCCCAGAAAAACCAGCACAGAAGAACAGGACACGGGAGTCCGAGGCTGTGGGGCACAGAAGGCCCAGCAGTAGAAACTGGAGGGCAGGAGACTGCAGGTCTCCTGGCCCCATCAGACGCCCGGAGGCTCAGCAGCACCGCAGGGGCCAGCACCACCACGTGGGAGCGACGCACCAGCAAGGCACAAGCTGCCTTGCATACGGGTAAGCACAGAAACGTTGCACTCAGGGACAAGGGCCACCGCACAGCTACAAGCAGCAGGGCCCAAGAGTTTAGTGGAAAGGGAAGGCCTCCAACTTCGCCTGGCAAGGAGGGTTCTTTACTTGCTTCCAGTCTGCCCGGACTTCCACTTCTAGCCAGTACTCTAGTCCCGGCTTGTCTAATCACCACAAGTAAAGATAAGAGGAAACCGCCATTAAGTTGTGGACTGATTATTGCTGCGCCATCAACCCCTGCACTACAACGCCCAGCATAACCCATAACATCTACACTGCCCTGGAGCTAAGCTCTACCTGTGGAGAGCCACACCATCGCTACTGCAGTAACATCAGCTCCAGAGGACCTGCTCCGCAGCGGTGGCTCCCTTAGCCGCATTCCACAGGTGGCGTCACTAACTTTATACAATCACTATAAATCCCCTATCAATAACCCCTTTTTATTGACCGCCCTGGGTCACGGACCGGGTCACCGTCACTGTAACATCCCCCAGCATCTACCGGCCCGGCATCGGGTACCCCACGGCCCAGGGGGTGTTTCACTACCCTCCTAAGTCGTCTATATGGACATGCAGGTCACTGAAAGTTGAATAAAATGATACCTTGATATCTGTGAGCCAATGTCTTATTCTAGAGAAATCCACGTTTTTCTTAATATGTAAATGAGCTGTCAAGATCTATGGGCCGGAGATAGATCTCACTGAGAATCTGCCTCCACAGCTTATTTTAAATGATAGGGGGCATTACCAGTGTGAGACATGTAATGGCTGACCGTCTGCTCTTCTAATCTTACTTTCATTAAAATCAAGCTCTGGAGGCAGATTCTCAGGGAGATCTATGTCCGGCCCATAGATCGTAACAGGTCATTTACATATTAAGAAAAACGTGGATTTCTCTGGAATAAGATATCAGATCGCAGATATCAAGGTAGTATTTTAGCAAACTTTCTATGACCTGTATGCCCGTATAGACGGCTTAGGAGAGTTGATCCTACTGACATCAAAGGTTGTAAACTTTGTACTATATATGTGTCCTTCACCAAATCACAATCCTCTAGCTTTCCCGCACTCTCCTGCTGCCATATCTCAGATTACTGAGCAGAATTTCCATTTAGAACTCTGAAAAGCTGAGAAATAATCCTAAGAGGGTGGTATAACTGTGGCCACACTGGTGGTCAGCTACCATCCAATTACTGATAAGTGAGGAGTTAAATTGGGTCATTATTGTCGGATTTCATGATCTTTCCTTCCAGGAAGAGTTTGCTTATTTGCTTGCACTTCTGGCATACTTGTCCAGACAGCTTCTCAGTAGGGATACAATACTCACATAGAAAGCAACCAACCCAGCATGATACAGATAAGCCATGTGAAGCAGTGTGCACAGGGTGTAAGTAAATAATCAGAAATGTAGCAATCCACAAGATCAGTTCTGTTGTCTGCACAGAATTTTGATTTGCATGACAAAAAATTTACATAAAAAAAAGAGTTTAATTTGACACTATTCAAGTATTTTATGTAAAATTAAATTCTTTTTTTGACCACGAAATGGAAACAGCTCCCTATGTGTGAGCAGCAT
Source organism: Phyllobates terribilis (assembly GCF_046119375.1). Taxonomy (NCBI): domain Eukaryota; kingdom Metazoa; phylum Chordata; class Amphibia; order Anura; family Dendrobatidae; genus Phyllobates; species Phyllobates terribilis. The sequence goes on along the minus strand of NW_027362763.1, from coordinate 729,479,687 downwards.
CAGTTTTCACTTTCTAAGTGTTAACCTTTTGTGTTCACAACTGCTGGGAGGCTCCTCCGCAAATTCCATCATAAATGGCGTAAAAAAAAAGCCAGTAAACTGAAAGACACCATGACAAACCCCTTTTTATAAAATGTCCTTAGCTTGCTTGTATTCCGTCGTTCTGTTCATATGATGGTAGAGAAAAATAAAAAGCCCAACACAGATGTGGATGTAGCACATCTTAAAGGGGTGGCTGTGACGATGAGTCACTACTCATGGACAGGCCGGGGTCAAGTAACAGTCTGGGGACCAAAGACAGGAGGGTACATCAAGAAAAGGGGATAAGAGAAAAGCATAGTCGGAGGCCAAGTTCGGGGTCAGGTACCTGAGGTCAGAAAGCGTCAGGAGCAAAAGGGATAACACACACGAATAGTCACGACAAATCCAAGGTCCGGCAATAAGATTGGGAAATCAGATACAGAGCAAAGCTACAGCTGACAATGTTCTGCTCTTAGCTAGCCAGCTAAATATAAAATTATCAAGAACGGTAGACACCTGAAGGAACGCCCGCAGGCTAGGCCAGATTGAGCAGTAGGTCTGTCAATCAAAATGCTGCCAGCCCAGCAATACCCCAGCCTCAGATTGGACAACTGGGCTGTCAGTCACAATACCGACAGTCCAGCACACTCCAGATCCTTTAGGTTGGCTGAGCCGTCACTCACAGCGTCCCAAGGCCACAGTGAGAGATGAAACAGTAGCCTAATGAAGACAACCACAGTATGGTTTTTTTTTTTTTTTTTAGGGCCCATGGACATTATAGAAGTGCAGTCCAAGTCAGACAAGGAGCATAGTCTAATGTGGCAACTGTTTTAGTAATATAAATAAGAACAAAACAGGACCTTATGATTTCAGCTTTTTCTGACTCTATACAACCTGCAAAAAGAAAATTAGAGCAGATTACACCTTTAGTCTGTTTTCCAAGGAAAATGAGAATTGTGTTCAAGGCGCTGCTTGGAAGACAAGATAAGTCCCAAAGACAACATATTTTGGGACCATCAAGGGGTCATCTAGTGTGCTGCAGCCCAAAGAAAGCAAATATCAATCTGACTACATTGAAAAATAAAGTATAGCGAGCTCACACCATCACCATTCTTAAAGGGAACTTTTTATATGATTCATGCGGTCCTAACCATGGGCAGCGTGAATCAGACTGGCTCCCTCATTACAAACATGTATATCTTACTCTGAAATATTGTGACAGACATCGGAGAGTCCGTCAATCAAGCAGAGCGGGATTGCGGAGAGTCCGGCAGAGGCATTCCTCCATGACTAATTTTCCTAGCCACCTCGTCCCTGGCCCCCTTTTCACTTATGTACACTGCAAAGTTTCGGATTAAATCATAGATGTTGGTAGTGAGGGAGTCTGTCTCTGATTCATGCTGCTTATGGCTGGGGTAACGTGAATTATGTGATGGGTTCCCATTAAGGTTCCTATCTAAATCCACATGCATCATCTCTACCTAAAATGCATCACTCACACTGTCATATACAAAAGATTATTAGTTTGTAGAACAATCTTCAACTGAAAAAAATGACACAAATTGAGGCAGCCCTGCACTCGATCCAGAAAAAGCAACTAAATAAACTTCACTTGCTTTTTTGGATCTGTTGGAGGGCTGTCTCAATTTTTGCCATTTTTTTTATCAATAATCTAATAAATATACATCAAATTGTTTATAAAATTCATCCCATTAGGGCAGATTTACCATTTTGTTTTTTTTTTTTGGTCATTTTTGTATCATTATTTGTTAGTTTGTTTTGAGATATATTATTTTTTACCCCAAAAAAGAATGAATGTGTGCGACACACTTGACAATTTGAACGTTTACATGGCTAACAAATGCTGACATTTTAATATAATGCAAAGTCTGCACAAATAATTACACCTCTGATCTTATTTATTATTGCAAAAAATGTCTAATTCTAAGGCCGGGTTCAGACGGTCGCACAAAATCTCGGACGTGATCGGTGCTGTGTGCAGCTCTGTGTGCTCGTCCTGCAATTTACATGTACTAATCTGGTCTATAAATCAGACCAGTAACGTGTGCTGCGATTTTTACCATGCAAACCATTAATCCGTGTGGAAGATCGGCCATGTGCACTGGCATATTTGTTGCGTGAGCGGTCCGTGCCGTCCATATAATACACTCGTCTGAACGAGGTTTAGGGGGTTTATTAACACACTGTAGCCAAACAAGTGTAAAACATTCTGTTACAAGGAAATGTTTAGCCGGACCTGGTAAACTGTTGAGTTCATCTGTGACTCTGCAACATTTATTTACCATCGCAAAACTAAATAACTCAACAATTTGGGATCGCACCGCTATTGTTTGGCCCTGACCTACAGGTTCATTCTTGCTGTGTGTTTTTTTTTATGGCATACTTGCTTAAAGAGTTAAATATTAATGGGCAGATTTATTAAAGGTATTTGTGCCATAGGAGTGGCAAAAAAATTGTAAAAAAAAAATTGCTTCACCACTTTCTGGGAAGGGCTTCTGAATCATGGAGAACACATCTGATTTATCAAAGATTTTCAAGACTGATGCTCTTAGCTTGAGCTTTCTGGAGATAAGTGGCGTAAAATGACCAAATTGAAACATAACATTTTTGCATCACTTTACTTTTTTTTTCAAAGTTGGCAATTTTATTCCACTGCTCTCACTATATTTCGAGGCAAGAGATAAAGTAAGATAGGGCACATCTGTAAGTAAAAATATATATATATATCTCAAATGAAATGATCAATCACTGCTAGGAAAAAAAAATCACTGTACAGAATCATAAAAATTAATAATTAATGCAATCTTCCTGAGTTCTGTACAACACATTATTATTCCTCTATGGCTATTTATATAGATGCAGCAGAGCTGAACTTGTTTTTTAACTCCTCGGGCTGAACTGTGCATCCCTTGGGGCAGGATATTTATTGCAGTCCTATGTACACTGTGATCACACAATGAAGTTTCTGCTCTGCTACATTTGTCCATCAGTTGTGTAATTTATCTTTGTATTTGTTATAGCATTATGATAACTGTGCTGAGTTAGGACAATGCAGTAAGTTTACCTGCAGTCCTATGTAAAGCACAGAATGCCATATTACAACTTTTGCCCAGCATGGATCTGCAGGCGGATTACAGGTAATGTAGCAGTGCTGAGCTTGTCACTTGTGGCTGCACTGATTCTGGGTACTGAGTTGTTAGTTCACCTGCAGTCCTATGTAATGTCACAATCACACAATGTTGCTACATGTGTAGGTGAGGCATATACTAGAGTGCATCCTGGACCTGTTACATGGAGTGGAGGGAACATTGCACTCACTTGTTCTGAGGGTCTGGATGAGCCGGAAGCAGGCCGGGCTGTGTGATCCGGGGGGATGCCTTACTTCATTAGTAGCTGTCGGGGGTCCTGCTCTGAGCCCTCTGGGATGGGGTGATGCGGCGGCTGCCTGAGCTGTGGAGGGGGAGGCTGCATCTGACAGAGGAAGTTCTGCTCTGCAACAACAAGAGGGAGGAAAAAAAAAAAAAAACTTTTCAGCCTGGAGAAGTTGTGTGCAGGAAGCGGAGACTTTCCAGGAGCCGTGTGATGTCAGCCCTGTGTGTCTGCACCAGGCCCAGGATCAGGTTCCCTCTCTAAGCTGTGTGCTCCGGAAAGGAAAGAGTTAAAGGGAGACTCTCTAATGAGACCTCCTCCCTGAGTGCAGCACTCACTGTCTGGTGGATTGTTAACACTGACAATTCCAAACTGTACAATCAGTCTGAGCTGTGGCACAACAGGGTCTGCAGTGCCCCGACCCCTCACCAGAGTCACCAGCTGAGGGATACAGAGAAAGGGCTACACTGTGGAAGACCACTAACATGATGGATAGATACAGTAGTGTTCAAAATAATAGCAGTCCAATATGACTAACCAGATTAATCACGGTTTTTGGTATAAATTATATTACCACATGTCAAACACTTTACCAGTTGGTGCAGTAGATTCTAAGAAAACCACCAGACTCCGCATTCATGATCTGCATGTTTTTGAGTCTGTGTAGTTGAATAATTAATTGTATGGGGGTGTTCAAAATAATAGCAGTGTGGAGTTCAATTGGTGAGGTCAATTATTCTGTGAATAACAGGTGTGAATCAGGTGACCCTTATTTAAGGGTGAAGCCAGCACATGTTGTACATGCATTTCTCCTTGAAAGCCTGAGAAATATGGGTCGTTCGAGACATTGTTCAGAAGAACAGCGCACTTTGATTAAAAAGGTGATTGAATAGGGTAAAACTTATAAAGAAGTGCGGACAATGATAGGCTGTTCAGCTAAAATGATTTTCAATGCTTTAAAATGGAAAGGAAAACCAGAGCGACGTGGAAGAAAACGGAAGATTACGATTCGAATGGATCAAAGAATAGCCAGAATGGCAAAGGCTCAGCCAATGATCAGCTCCAGGATGATCAAAGACAGTTTCAAGTTACCTGGGAGTACTGTGACAGTTAGAAGACACCGCTGTGAAGCTAATCTCTTAGCAAGAAGTTCTCGCAAAGTCCCACTGTTAAAAAAAAACAAAAAAAACACATGTACTGAAGCGGATACAATTTGATAAAGAACACATCAACTGGCCTAAAGAGAAATGGAGCCTCAGAGAGTTCATCAGATGATCCCCAAACTCTGCATTCAAGCCACAGTACACTCTAAAAGACAGTAAAGCATGGTGGTGAAAGGATCATGATAAAGACACGTTTCCTTTACTATGGTGCCGGACTTATTTACTGCATAGCAGGGATCATGAACCAATTTGCATATAGTAAACTACTTGCCGAGGTCATGTTGCCTTATTCTGAAGAGGATATGCCCTTGAAATGGGTGTTTCAGCAAGAGAACGACCCTAAACACACCAGTAAACGAGCAAAATCTTGGTTCCAGTCCAACAAAATTTAGGTTATGGAGTGGCCAGCCCAATCCCCGGACCTTAATCTGATAGAATACTTGTGGAGTGACATAAAAAATGCCGTTTCTGAGGCAAAGCCAACAAATGCCAAAAAATTGTAGGATGTAGTCAAAGCATCCTGGGCTGTAATAACAGCTGACAGGTGCCAGAAGTTGGTTGACTCTATGCAACATAGATGTGAAGCAGTTCTAATAAACTGTGGGTAACAACTAAATATTAGGTTAGTGATTCACAGGAATGCTAAATCCCCCCAAAAAAAGAGTACATATTGTGAGTTTGTAAAGACACATGTGGACACTGCTATTTTTTAGAACAGCCCAATGTTCATTTTTTGTTATTTTCTGTAAAGTAGTTAAAATTATATACATTTCTCTTCATGTTTTGAATTAGAAAACAGTGTGCAATGTTCCCAATGCATGGAAATAAAAACTAGTATAAAGATTTTGTGCTTAACTCATGTTTTTGAACCCACTGCTATTAATTTGAACACTAATGTAGATAGACACGAGAGATGCTTAGCTACATACGCATATAGATTACAGATAAATAGACAGCCATATAGATAGCTAGATTATAGATAGGTACATAGATATATGGACAGATAGATCCAGAGGCATAGCTAGGGTTTTGGTTTGGCGGGGGGGGGGTGAAGTTTCTGAGTGGGCCCCTAACCAGGTAACCCTGATTACAAATATGGTGGCGCATCCAGATAGTGGATGTAGGAGAACTTTAGCAGATGACCGCGCTCTTGCTGAAAATAATCTCTATACAAAGACCAGCTCTGCTATTACCACCATATGGTAACCATATATTGATAGATGCCAGTCCTGCAGAACATATAAGAGATCACAGCACAGTTATATATAGTAACTTACAGCTGATGTTCTTTCTTTTGTTCACTTTTCCTGTCTTTTCCATCTCGCCCAGACCGACACGACAATGTCTCCATCCAGGACCCCGAGTCTCAGGTCTGCAGAGATCACCACAAAGACACATTTGACTCCTTACATTTCAGGCACCGTCCCCATCTATTCCCAACCTGCATGAACTCCACATCCTGCTGATACCCCAATACCGAGCCGCTGCTGCCGTATGTGTCCCTATTATTGCACCTTCTGTGTGCTGTCTAGATGGTAAAACAACCCTTTAGAATATAGTAATGCCATGTGTAAGTGTCCTAGAAAACATTTTGCCTCCTAGAAAGTAATAATGCCCTGTGTGCCCCTTTGACAGTCGCAATAACCTGAGTTCCCCATATCGATAAGTGCCCACTTAACATTTAATAATGTCCCGAATCTCCGCCCGTGTACAGCTCCCCTCTACAGAGTATGATGCTCTCCTATACATAGTATAATGCCCCCTCACTGTATAGTATCCCCCACACGGTATACTGACCCCTTAGTAGCCTCCAAACTGATGGCTCCAACACTGTATGATGACCCCGACACTGTGCAAAGACCTTACATTATCTCCCACACTGTATGACCCTAACTGTAATCCCCACACTGTATAAATAGCCTACATATAGTATAATGCACCAGACAGTCCTCAATATAGTATAATGCACTCCTCATAGGCAGCGTCTGTAATATGATGCACCCCCATAGGCAGAGTGTATAATATAATGCACCCCCATAGGCAGAGTGTATAGTATAATGCACCCCCATAGGCAGAGTATATAATATAATGCACCCCCATAGGCAGAGTGTATAGTATCATGCACCCCCATAGGCAGAGTCTGTAGCATAATCCCCCCCATAGTCAGAGTCTGTAGCATAACCCCCCCCCATGGGCAGAGTCAGTAGCATAATCCCCCCCCCACCATAGGCTGAGTCTGTAGCATAATCCCCACCATAGGAAAAAAATAAAAATAAACACAATACTCACCTCTCCTCTTCATTCCCCCACTGCTCTGAGCACCTGAACATCTTCAGAACAGCGGACACCAAGTGATGACGTCAGTGATGTCAGACGCATGGGGGGACTGATGGGAGAGGGAGTGTTGCGCTCCCTCTCTCATCACTGAACTTGTGGTGATGGGCATCGAGGGGCCCCCCTCCCTCCTGCTCAAGAGCCCCATAGTGGCCGCCGGGCAGTGCAGGGACATCGAGTCTCCCTGCTCTGCCCCAGAGTGCTGCACACGCCGATACAGTTACACTAGCGTAGCTCCGGGTGGGCCCCTGAGATCGCGGGGTCCGGGGCCACCACCCCCTCTGCCCCGCCCCCGGTAGCTACACTACTGGATAGATCCCAAAGTTGCCAAATAGTGTTGAGCACAAGTGCTCGCTACTTGAGTTTGCCTAGGGTGCTCGTGTATGCACCGAGTATCACGGGTGCTGGAGTGACATCGTCAAGCCCCCACCGCACGTGTTTCGCTGCTATTAGCCAAAGAACATGTGGGGATTGCTCATGTATGTCAGGCAACCTCCACATGTTTTTTTCACCTGTGTAACAGCAGCAAAACATGCAGGTCGGGGACTCGAGCATGTCACTCGAGCATCCACGATACTTTGTGCATACCGAGCACCCAATGTAAACTCAAGTAACGAGCATTTTCATTCATCACTATTGACAATTTGACTTTTTATTTTCTCTGGGCAGCTTGTCAAAAAATCACGGACAGACAATATTTTTTTATGGGCACATTGGAAAACCATAATAAATCATTACAATTATAAGTGATATTTATCTACAGCCCATAATTCTGATAAGACATCAGCTGCATTCACTGTAAACCGTAAAATAATGATCATTTCAAATATAATAATCTGTATAAATTTCTCCAGTTTCAAAAAAATCACAGACATTTTTTCTTACCGACAGGACAAAAAGGTAACCAACTTTGACAGACTGTCCTGGAATTTCTGGCGATAGATAGATCTCGCGATACATGACCCCATCCATCCTTCCTTCATTACGGTACAGTTGTCCTGTCCCCTTTGCAGAAAAGCACATCCAAAGTATGATGTTTCCCCCACCATGCTTCACAGTTGGGACAGTGTTCTTGAGGTTGTACTCATCCTTCTTCCTCCAAACATGGCGAGTGGAGTTGATACCAAAAAGTTATATTTTTGTCTCAACTGACCACATGACCTTTTCACATGCCTTCTCTGGATCATCCAAATGGTCAGTGGTTAACTTCAAACGGGCCTGGAAATATGCTGGCATGAGCTTGCGGGCTATGCAAGATTTTAATCCATGATGGCGACAGTCTTTTTGTGTTTCTTACATTTTCTAATTTCTGCTTGCCTATTGTCCTGTGGCCCTTCCCAGTCTTGTGCAGGTGTACAATTTTGTCCCTGGTGTCCTTAGACAGCGCTTTGGTCTTGGCCATGGTGGAGAGGTTGGAGTGTGATTGAGTGTGTGGACAGGTGTCTTTTATACAGGTGACGAGATCACACAGGTTCAATTACTACAGGTAATGAGTGCAGAGTAGGGGGGCTTCTTAAAGAAAAACAAATAGGTCTGTGAGAGCAAGAATTCTTGCTGTTTGGTAGGTGACCAAATATGTATTTTATGCAATAAAATGCAATTTCATTATTTAAAAATCATACAATGTGATTTTCTGGTTTTTATTTTTAGATTCTGTCTCTCACAGTTGAAGTGTACCTACGACAAAAATTACAGACCTGTCCATTCTTTGTTGGTGGAAAAACTTGCAAAATCGTCAGTGTATCAAATACCTATTTTCCCCACTGTATTTACCTATCTCTCTATTTATAGTTAGACTGTAAAATCTATCACCACCATCTTTCCTCCCTCTTCACTGCTGAACTTTCATCCATTCCACTCAAATAAGTCAAAAATGCAGGTATGCTGAGTTCACACTGAGTTTTTGTGCAGGGGAAAGAATCCGACAAGTTTATCAACAGGAAACCACTTCAAAAAACACTTGAAATTTTTTTCAAATTCTATTCAATGAAAAATCCACACTTCTGTTTTATAAGGTGAATTTTTTTTCAACTAGGTTTTGAAAACCTCGCCATGGAGAAAATGAAGCGACACGTCCCTTCTCTGAGGTGGATTCCTCATGAAATCTACTCTAAACCTGTCATTATTAAGTCAGAAGGCTACAAAACAGTGTAGGAAAAATGTTCCAAAAACCATTTCAAACTTGCTCCAGTGCTATGATATTACAATGGTGGCCTGGAGAAGATGTAGGATGGATGCAGGGCACTCATGAAAGGATAGGGCTCCATTTGGGTTCTTGGCAGGGGGAGAAGAATATAGTAAGTTTGAGTGGGAAGACCTGGAAGAGATAGCATTTGTGGGTGATGTTATTAGAGAGGGTATATATTGGAGATGAATTTATCGCTTCACGCAACCCTGGTCCAGGTCAATGTTCCTTGGCCGTGGACTGGAGCTGCACGAATTTTATGGCCTTCGGGGATCTTTGGTCCTAGGCTCGTCTTATTTGCAGTGCTGGTGCGTCGTCGCCTGTACGGCGCACAGATAACAGTGGTTATAGGAATTTTCGCCTCCAGCAGTTCGCCCCCAGGTACATTTCGCCCCTATCATTTCACCCCCAGGAAGATTCGCCCCCGCACATTTCGCCCCCGGACCGGGGCGAACTGGGGGCGATATGTGCGGGGGTGAAATGTGCGGGGGGCAAAACATCCTGGGGGCCAAATGCTGGGGACGAAATGTGCGGGGGCGAAATGTACCCAGGGGCGAATTGCTGGGGTTGAACTGCTGGGGGCGAAACATCCAATTCCCGATAACAGTACACCAGGCCGGCGAATCGAGCGCCGCACTGAGGAACCTGGAAGGTCAGGAAATTTGCGCAGCTCATGTCCACAGCCAGAGAACATTGATCTGGACCACGTATCGGGCTTGCGCGAAGTGACCTGCTCATCTCTAGTTTGTATATATACAGTGGGTACGGAAAGTATTCAAACCCCTTTAAATTTTTCACTCTTTGTTTCATTGCAGCCATTTGGTAAATTCTAAAAAGTTCATTTTTAGTTCTCATTAAAGTACACTCTGCACCCCATCTTGACTGAAAAAAAACAGAAATGTAGAAATTTTTGCAAATTTATTGAAAAAGAAAAACTGAAATATTACATGGTCATAAGTATTCAGACCCTTTGCTCAGTATTGAGTAAAAACACCCTTTTGAGCTAGTACAGCCATGAGTCTTCTTGGGAATGATGCAACAAGTTTTTCACACCTGGATTTGGGGATCCTCTACCATTCTTCCTTGCAGATCCTCTCCAGTTTCGTCAGGTTGGATGGTGAATGTTGGTGGACAGCCATTTTCAGGTCTCTCCAGAGATGCTCAATTGGGTTTAGGTCAGGGTTCTGGCTGGGCCAGTCAAGAATGGTTACAGAGTTGTTCTGAAGCCACTCCTTTGTTATTTTAGCTGTGTGTTTAGGGTCATTGTCTTGTTGGAAGGTGAACCTTTGGCCAAGTCTGAGGTCCATGTAGTATCGGCGTCTCTGCCCCCTTACAGGCAGAGACGCCGTCCCTCTTACCGCCGCACTCCCCGCCCGGCGTCCTCCGGCGCTCCTGATTCTGCTGCCGGCGCACGCAGCTTCCCGGGCACTGTGCTTAGGGCGCACGCGCGCTCCCCCCCTCTTAAAGGGGCCTTGCGCGCCGTCCTAAGGAGTCCCCGGCCAATGGCCGGAGGACCTCTCATATAAAAGGCACCTCCTCCAAAATGGAGGTGCCCGTGCAAGGTTGTAGCTTTGTGTGTTAAACTCTGCTTCAGCCCTCAGGTCCCTCTGCCAGCCTGACTACCAGTCCAGTCCGCCAACCTGACTACCAGTCCAGTCCGCCAACCTGACTACCAGTTCATGGCATTTCTTTGGAGGGCCGCACAGCCCTCCATGTGCTCGCCAGAGGTAGCCTGACTGTCATTAGGTACCGAGATCCTCAGACCCCTTGTGAAACCATATGCTGGTGCGGTTGGCCCTGGGTTCCTCCTAATGCAGGACAATGCCAGACCTCATGTGGCTGGAGTGTGTCAGCAGTTCCTGCAAGATGAAGGCATTGAAGCTATGGACTGGCTCGCCCGTTCCCCAGACCTGAATCCGATTGAGCACATCTGGGACATCATATCTCGCTCCATCCACCAACGTCACGTTGCACCACAGACTGTCCAGGAGTTGGCGGATGCTTTAGTCCAGGTCTGGGAGGAGATCCCACAGTAGACCATCCGCAACCTCATCAGGAGCATGCCCAGGCATTGTAGGGAGGTCATACAGGCTCGTGGAGGCTACACACAATACTGAGACTCATTTTGACTTGTTTTAAGGACATTACATCAAAGTTGGATAAACCTGTAGTGTGTTTTTCCACTTTAATTTTGGGGGTGACTCCAAATCCAGGCCTCCATTGGTTAATAAATTTGATTTCCATTGATGATTTTTGTGTGATTTTGTTGTCAGCACATTCAACTTTGTACAGAACAAAGTATTCAATGAGAATATTTCATTCATTCAGATCTAGGATGTGTTATTTGAGTGTTCCCTTTATTTTTTTGAGCAGTGTATATATACAGTATATATATGTATATATTATGTTCAGTTTCAGCAAATATTTAAAACAGGCGAAAATCACTAAAAACTGTAGAAAAAAAGACACAAATGTAATAGTTAATCTGGCCCTAAATGTGTACTTGGAAATATACAGTATATGCACAGATCTATACTTAGATTATCCTCTCTTAATAGGTGACATCACAGAAATCACTGACATATTGGGCCTAATTTATTACATCGGTCTAAAAGATAATCTGACTTTGTTGCCCATAGAAACCAATCACAGCTCAGCTTTTATTTCCTAAACTGCTCTGGTAAAATAAAAGCTAAACTCTGATTGGTTGCTTTGGGAAATAAATACAAATTTTCTCCCAGCTATAATTTTTGCCCTTTGTATTTCAGGATGTAGTTTCATAAAACCAATTAAAGGGAACCTGTCATGACAGAATTTCTCCTTTAATTATAGCCAAGGTGCTGCAAGACATGTTATTAGGAGTACTAGGCAAAAAGTAATGTTATATAACCGCTGTGCATTGCTCTTTAGTAATATCAGGGGACACCTCCAATATATCCATACTATATGGAAAAAAGTATCGGGATACACCTTACAATCATTGAATTCAGGTGCTTCATTCAGTCCCATTACCCCCGGTGTGTAACATTGGGACCCCCACCATACCGTCTGCCTTTACTAACATGTGACAGATCGGCTGGTCGTGCAGAGCTCACTGATACCAGTGCGGTCCTGTAATAGGAGTCATCGTTGTAACAAGTCAGGTCATGACATTTTTCCCTCCTAAATATTCCTCCTCCAACAACTGTGAGTTTTATTATTAAGAACTGGAAGGAACCGCAACAACTGAGTCACGCAGTGGAGACCCTGTAACGTTATAGAGCGGGGGGCCGAGTGCTGAGGAGCAGAGAGCAGAAAAGTCACCAACGCTCTGCTGACCCCATAACTGTAGAGAACAAACCTCCTCTGGCATTAACATCAGCACAAACACTGCGCCTGGAGGATTTAGATAAATTGGGATGTTGGACCAAAAAATGGCAAATGGGGTTCAATGGCAATAAATGTAAGGTCATGCACATGGGAAAGAAAAACAGCAGTCACCCATACATATTAAATGGGAAACCGTTGGGGAAATCTGACATGGAGAAGGACCTGGGCGTCTTGGTTAACAGCAAATTAAATTGGAGTGCCCAGTGTCAGGCAGCAGCTGCGAAGGCAAATAGAGTCATGGCATGCATCAGAAGAGGAATAGGGGCATATGATGAGAACATTGTTCTTCCTCTGTATAAAGCGCTGGTAAGGCCGCACTTAGAATATTGTGCACAGTTCTGGGCTCCGGTGCTCAGGAAAGACATATTGGAGCTAGAGAGGGTAAAAGGGAGGGCGACTAAGGTAATAAAGGGAATGGAGGGACTAGAATACCCAGAGAGGTTGTCAAAATTAGGCCTCTTTACGTTGGAAAAGAGAAGGCTTAGGAGAGACCTCATAAACATGTATAAATACATCAGGGGGCAGTACAGAGATCTCTCCCATGACCTGTTTATACCAAGGATGGTGACAAAGACGAGGGGGCACACTATGCGTCTGGAGGAAAGGGGTTCCTGCACCAGCATAGAAGGGGATTCTTTACGGTCAGAGCCGTGAGACTCTGGAACTCTCTGGGAGAGGAAGTGGTGATGTCCAACTCACTTGATGAGTTCAAGAGAGGCCTGGACGCCTTTCTTGAGAACAATAAAATTACATCTTATGCTTAGTGATAGTTAATTAATCCAGGGATTTAATCTGACTGCCAGATTGGAGTCGGGAAGTGAATTTTTCCTCAATGATGTAAATTGGCCTATACCGCATGGGTTTTTTTTTGCCTTCCCCTGGATCAACGCTGCGGAATAGCTGCAGTGCACAAGAAATAGGCTGAACTGGATGGACGCTTGTCTTTTTCGGCCTTATAAACTATGTAACTATGTATGCCCCCGCCAGGAGCTTCATGGCCAAGCAGCTGCATGCAGCCTTACATCACCAAGCACAATGAGGAGCGTCGTATGGAGTGGTGTAAATGACGCGCCCCCTGGGCCGTGGGGTACTCGGTAGCCGGGCCAGTCGATGCTTGGGGATGTCACAGTGGCGGTGACCCGGTCCGTGACCCAGGGCGGTCAATAAAAGGGCATTATTGAAAGGGAATATAGGTTTTATATAATGTTCGTGACGCCACCTGTGGTATGCGGCTATATGGAGCTGCCACTGCGGTGCAGATTCTCTGGAGCTGTTGGTAATGCAGCAGAGTTGGTTCAGCTCTCCACAGGTAGAGCTAAGCTCCAGGGCAGTGCTGTGTTGATTAATGAGGTAGATGTTGCTGTGCAGTGTAATGCAGGGGATGGCGCAGATAATAATGCTAGGACACGGTGGGGTGCAGTCTTCAAGGTTTACTCACAGTTGTTGCACTCCAGGCTACCAGGATCAGGGTAACCTCCCATGTCGTCCTGTGTTTACCGAGGCAGGGGTTCAGCAAACTCCCAGGTGTTTCAGGAGTACATAACGGGACCCCATTCTGTGTGCCTTCCTCGGTCGTCTTCCTGCGCTGGCTCTCACCCTCCTGCCCTGCGCCTCGCAACCAGTGTCCCAAGCCGGTAACCTCGGATCTTGGCGAACAGCCTGCAGTTCCCTGAATCCTATATGGCTACCTTTTCGGCGATATAGCAACTGCACCCTGAAAGTACAGAAGCCTCCGGTTTCCAGCTGAGCCTTGTAGTTCTCCACTAGTTAGGGGCCGGTCCCCTTTGCGGCCTGATCCCTCCACGTTCCTGCAGATTCGGGCGCATGGGTGGCATCCGCACTTCCCGTGCCCCTGGGATCTCCTCACTTCTGGAGCCTTCCTCTGCTCCCGTTCTCTTCTCTCAGTCAAGCCTGGGCCTCTCAACTAGGCCCGCTTCCCTAAGCAGAGCTCCTGCAGAGCTCCTGCTCCCATTCCTTCTCCTCTCACTGTCCTCCTCTGACTGAACACGCTGTCTCAAGATGGTTCCCCTTTTTATACTCCTACTGAAGTGCTCCCCTGAACTTCTTCCTCCACCCACACCCACTACATGGTTCCACCCTCCAGCTAGGGACCAGGGACTGAGCTCTCCCTTAGGAGCAATCTCGCCCTTCCCTCCTGAAGTGTAATGGATGCAAGTGTGTGGGTCACGGGTAGTACTCCATCCTTACCTGAGAGTGGAATACCACACCTCTGGGTGAGATGCAGTACCTCTGTGGCGACTGAACCCGCAGGGGCGCCACATAAAGCTGCCACCACTGGACTCTGGAGTAGAGGCAACATGTTCTGTGCAGTGAATGATCACGATATCTGGCATCTGATGGACAAGTCTGGGTTTGGTGAATGCCAGGAGAACGTTACCCGTCTGACTGCATTGTGCCCGCTGTAAAGTGTGGTGGTGGGGGGATAATGCAGCAGGGATGTTTTTCAGGGGTCGGCCTAGGTCCCTTTGTTCTAGTGAAGGGAAATCTTGACGCTTCAGCATACCAAGACATATTGCACAATTATAGCTTCCAACTTTGTGGGAAGAGATTGGGGACAAACCTTTTCTGTTCCAGCATGTCTGTCCCAGGACACAAAGCAAGGTCCATAAAGACTATGGTTGGATGAGTTTGGTGTGGAAGGACATGACCAGTCGCACAGAGACCTGACTTCAACCCCATCCAACACTTTTGGTGTGAATTAGAACGGAGATTGTGAGCCCGGGTCTCTCCTCCAACATCAGGGTGTGACCTCACAAATATTCTTCTGGATGAATGGGCAAAAATTTCTGCAGACACCTCCAAAATCTTGCAGGAAGTCTTTCCAGAAGAGTGGAAGCTATCATAGCTTACTCCATGTTAATACCTATTTACAATGGGATGTCATAAAAGCTCATGTAGGTGTAATGTGGAGGTGGCCCAATACTTTTGTCCATATATTGTATATAAAAAAAAGATCTGTTTTCAAATCCATTGAGTGTAATTTTGTAGAAAAATAAAGAGGATAACACAAACTTCCCTTCTATTCTGTATGAAGCGTTTGGTCCATAGTGCACTGGGTGCGGAGCGTGGTACAGCTCATTGCCTATAATAAAGTGGTGCTCTTATTCATGTGTGGACCTCACTGCTGGATTATCAATCATCCTGTGAAGATGATTACATTATACAGGGAAATCCACCAGGTAATATACAGCAGTGATATAAATGACATTTACCTCACAATTTGTCAAAACGCTCCATTATATGCCACCTTCATTCTCATGAACCGTGAATTGGATGCCCTTTCTCCTTGCCTCCAAGCCTTGTAAAATAATTTCTTTTCATTTTTGGTATTGACAATAAGATGTAGAGGATTATGATGGGTAAAAGCAGAATTTATAACAGGGGCTTCCAAGTGCACTGGAGTCCACAACAGAGATAGTAATCAGTGTTCACTTTGACAACTTTCTACATGTACTACAGATATATCCAGCCTTACCTTTGTCCATGTTTCATTAAAGGGAGTCTGTCACACCCAAAATGTATAATGAATTAGCTGTATATTGATGTAGGGGACTTAGCCTCCATAAAAATCATACTACCACTTTACATTTTAGTGGTACAGGCCTGGGAAAATAACTTTTAATTAAATTGCAAATGAGGGTGCTTCAGAACACCCTTGACTTGGGCCCATGTTGCGCACAAAGTGTGTGAGTGCAGTATTGGCTAGCACCTTTTCCTTCTTGGCTCCATTCTGCGGCTGCAGAAGTGAGTGGTGAGAAGTGTAGTGAGAATGTCACAAATCCGACGCTCACTGTGTCCTAGGGACGCAGAGAGTGACAGCTCAGCCCCCCAATAGATGGCAGGGGCATACTGGGCTGTAAGTATTGTGTATAGAATAGCCCACCTGCCCAATCACTGACTGGAGCATGCTGAATATCCTCATACTAATTAGGGATAGTCCAGCCGCCCAATCAGGGGCTGTGGCATGCTGGGCACTCCCCATGCAAATTTAGGATTGCCCAGCAGAGCAATCACAGGCTTGGCCTGCTGGGCTTCCTCTAGGTGTCACCCTTTCAGGGTGATCGCTTGGTTATTTAGCTGGCTGGCAGTGGTCAGTCGTAGCTTTGCTTGGTGGTATGCGTTCCTTGTGCTTTAGTGTTCTCGGACCTTGCCTTTGACTATTCATTTGCCTAGCCCCTTTGTCTTAATCCACACTGTTTTGGACTGCTGACTTTAGACTACGACCTGTTTTACTTTTTTGTCGTGCCCCTCTGCCTTTGACGTACACTGTTGGTATTTGACCCGGACTTCTTGACTCCTCTGCCTCACGGATTGTCCATGAGAAGTAATGGTAGTCAGTGTCACAGAGAAGCTTCAATGAGGAGCCAGGGAGGAAAATGCATCTGCCCACGCTGTATGCACATCTACACTAACACTGTGTGCGTGCAGTCGGAACCAGACAGTATCAGTGCGCTCGTGTTTAGGTAGAGCTCGCTTTAGGGAAGCAAACGTTGTCAATCAGAAGCAAGGAAAGTCCCCAAAATGCAAATTGAAGAGGCATAACGGTACACTGAGCCCTTCACCACACCAAGGCTGTAGTAAAGCCCCCCATTTTGCATTTGAATTAAGTATCCCAAAATCATATTTTTTTCATAGTTGGTACTCTCATGCCACTGATTTCAGGATATATTGAGCCAAGAGCAAAGGTAAGAACGGACACTTCTATAACTCACACATTTTGGGATAGTATTCCCGGTGTCGGACTGGGATGCCAAGGGCTCACCAGTGACATTAATTCTGTGGGTCCACTGTTGAGCAGCATAATAATATCTGACCCTGATCACAGATTTGCCCTTGCTTCTGTATAGGTGGCACTATAGTTTTAGTCCTCTTCCTCTCTGAAGAGACAATTTGCATATTTCCCAGAGCAGCATTGTAGCTTAAAAGTCTCCTCACCTTGACATGCTTAACATGTCACTCTCCGTAAGAAGAAACGTTACCCCTTGGATACCCATGCTTCTGTATAATAATAAACAGGGTAGTTTGCTAAGTATATAATGAGATGCTGCCCTTGTCTGTATATGTTGTGCCAATCACTGCTCATGTAGGGGACCAAAGATTCCTAGTATAATATTAATTTAGCTTAATTTCTACAGGAAGGGTAACCATAAAAAATAGGCAGCTGTAGAGAATTTCAATCCCCATCACCTCCTTAGTGAGTATACACTTAGTGATAACTTACTAATCGTGGGGGTCCATCCGCAGGGATTTCACCAATTCCGAGAACAGGGCTCTAAAATTTCGCACCTCTGTCTTTGGCACTGCCAGAGAGACCTGAGCTTTGTACTCGGCTACAGACTTTGCTGTCATTTTTAGACTAGCTCCACCATACCACTACATGACCAGCTCTACCCTCACCTACTGTATCCTCACCCATCCCCTGTAGATTGTGACGCTGGCAGGGTCCTCGCTCCTCCTGTACAAGTCGCTGACTCGTTTTTGTTCAAGATTAATGTAATTGTTTTTGCTATGTATACCCCTTTTCACATGTAAAGCGCCCTGGAATAAATGGCGTTATAACAATAAATAATGATAAATAATATTTTTTGTAGAGAACAATGTATAATACATGTAAATAGGGTAGAGTATTATATAATTTATGAAGTACTATGTAGGGCATAAGATATATTGTGAAAAAGAACACTGACCCTCTTTTTCCCAGGAAATAGTTTATCATGTCTGTTCCACTGTTGGCTGGCAGGCTTTCTCACACAGTGAAATGATCTGGACGGGAAGCTCGTCCAAGGCTGATAGCTTCATGTGCATGCAACAGGAAAAAACACTGATACTGGACTATTTTACAATGTATAAAAAAAATAGAGAAAACATGTCTCAGAAATGTTAGTACCGAACTGTGACCAGCATTAGAAAAAAAAAACTTTTTTGAAGAAAAAGCGAGTACAAACTACACCATAAACCTTTAGGAGGTTATTCCAAACATTTAAAGTTGTCACCCATCTAAACCATAGTTGTTAATTTATGCTTTAATGGGGTTCTGGCCCAATGATCCAGGTAACGGGGCTCTGCACAAGCACACTGCCACTCTGTTCATGCCTTATGGGCAAGGCAATGATAGCCAAGATCTAAACTTGGAATCACAGAAAATCAATGGCACAGTTGCATGTATGAGATATTTCAGAGCCCTCTTCTGGGAAAGAGGCAGATCCTTTTTTGTTCTAACCTTACACAACTGTTTTTTGGAGGTTACACTATGATACTATGACATTACAATCAGGACCAGGAATTGATGGAGGATGGAGATATTGATGACCATCAAGAGCTTGCATGTGGAAGAGAGCCATATTGATTTTGCTATGGTGCCATCCCTCTGACCGTGACACCTACAGCACCTATCATACTCTACATGTACACTAGTATTGGGATTTATCTTTTAATCATTGTATTCAGTTTACTCAATCAGTCCCATTTCCCCAGTGTATAACATTCGGCCCCCCCACCATGCCATCTGCATTACTAACATTGGTGATAGAATGGCTGGTGGTAAAGAGCTCCCGAATATCAGCGCGCTCCTGTAGTAGGAGCCACCGGTGTAACAAGTCATGTCATGACATTTCTTGCCTCCTTAATATTCCCCCATCACCTATGAGTGATATTATTAAGAAGTGGAAGGAACCGCAGCAACTCAGACAAAGTGGAGACCACGTCAAGTTACAGAGCGAGGTCACTGAGTGCTGAGGTGCAAAGGGCAGAAAGTCACCAACGCTCTGCTGACTCCATAACTGCAAAGTCCAAACCTCCTCTGACATTAACATTAGGACAAAAACTGTGTCCCGCCATGAGCTTCATGGCATGGGTTTCCATGGTATAGCAAGTGCATACAAGATTTAGATCACCAAGTGTTGGATGATGTGATGTAAAACAGCCACCACTGAACTCTGGACCAACTGGAAATGTGTTCAGTGGAGTGAAAAATCACACTTCTCTATCTGGCATCTGATGGACAAATCAATTTTCCAAATGTCAGAATAATGTTAACTGCCTGACTGCACTGTGCCAGCTGTAAAGTTTGGTTGAGAAAGGGTAATGCTATGAGGGTGTTTTTCAGGGGTTGGTCCAGGTACCAAGTTTCTAGTAAAGGGAAAGCTTCATGCTTTAACATGCAAGACATTTTGAACAATTGTATAAAAGTGAAACTCTGTGGGGACAGTGTGGAAAAGGCCATTTTCTGTTCCCCATGACTGTGCCCAGTGCACAAAGCCTGGTCCATAAAGGCATGGTTGAGTGAGTTTGGTGTGGAAGAACATTACTAGCAATGTGGGCGTCAGCAACTGGCGCACCCGGGCAAGTGCCAGGGCTCTGAGCTGATGGGGGGGCCCACTCGCCATCTGGAACACCGGCGTGCTATGGGGCCAGTGAGCGGGGGAAGGCGTGCTCAGGCGCCCAGCACAATTCTTTCCTCTCCCAGGTCCTCCACAGGTCCTGTCTCTTTTGCGTCTCCTGACTGTGACATCTCAGGTCAGAGGGCACGATGACGTCTTTCCAGCGTGCCCTCTGCTGAGCAGTCACAGCGCAGAGAGTGGGAAGACAGCGACGCTGAGGAGTCCGGGGCCGCAGCAATGAGAGGTGAGTGTTTGATTTTTTTATTTTTTTATGTATTGAGGCATGGAGCATTATATAGGGCCCATTATGTAGGGAGCATTATATGGAGCCCATACAGCATGGAGCATTTATATGAGGCCCATACAGCATGGCGCATTATACGGGGCCTATTATTTTATGTGGAGCATTACATGGGGTCCATTATTCTGTATGGAGCCATATATGGGGCTCATTATTCTGTATGGAGCAATATATGGGGCCCATAATACTGTATGGAGGACTATGTGGTGCCCATAATACTGTATGGAGGACTATGTGGTGTCCATAATACTGTATGGAGGACTATATTGTCCGGTAAGCACGGTGAGCTGCGAGGATTCGCTGGTTTCTGAGCTATTGTAGAATGTACAATAGATATCACTCATACAGTGTCCATTTTAGGACATGATCAGATATCAAAATCAAACATCAGAATGATGTCAGTTTGAGGCTAAATACCCTGTCTGAGAACTGATTTTGATAAGTGATTCTGACGAGTGATTTTGACGAGTGATTTTGATGAGCGATTCTGACAAGTGATTTTGACGAGTGATTTTGATGAGCGATTTTGATGAGCGATTCTGACAAGTGATTCTGACGAGTGATTTTGACGAGTGATTTTGACAAGTGACTTTGACAAGTGACTTTTACAACTGTAATAATAATAAAAAATAAAAAAAAGTAACTGTTCACTGATTGGACTTGAATCCAAAATTCTGTGTCTGAAAGCCAGTGCACTAACCACTGAGCTATAAACTCAGCTGTAAAAACTTGGGAGTTCTATTTGGTTATATGATTTTTAGTGCATACTTGTCTGAAACTCATTGGGACTTATGCACAGATTCCTATCAGGATTTGACCTTTAACACTGTAGTTTCAGAGGCTGACGCCTTACCATTATGCTATCCAGTCCAGTGATAGCAACTAGTAGCTTTTCTTTTCTTATGAGATCAACCATGAAAATACTCAGGGTGACTAAAAGTCATTGTGATTCTGATTCTGATGTTTGAAGAAAGTCACTCATCAGACTCACATATCAAAATCAAACATCATTTGAATTTGTCTTACTTGCAGTCTGTGCATAAGTCCCAATGAGTTTTAGACAAGTTTGCACTGAAAATCATATAACCAAATAGAACTCCTAGGTTTTTACAACTAAGTTTATAGCTTAGTGGTTAGTGCACTGGCTTTGGGACACAGAATTTTGCGTTCAAGTCCCATCAGCGAACAGTCACTTGTCAGAATCACTCATCAAAATCACTCGTCAAAATTACTCGTCAGAATCACTTGTCAGAATCACTCGTCAGAATCACTCATCAAAATCACTCGTCAAAATCACTCGTTAGAATCACTCGTCAGAATCACTTATCAAAATCAGTTCTCAGACAGGGTATTTAGCCTCAAACTGACATCATTCTGATGCTTGATTTTGATATCTGATCATGTCCTAAAATGGACACTGTACACTCATGTAATGTAAGAAGTAAGTGAAATCTTTGGCATTGTACTATATACTGTATATATTTCTTTGCTGTATCTTTGCATCACGAATTGTGGTATGTGTTAAAGAGGCCCACTGAGACTCTTTTGCCCGGGGCCCACGAAAACCTGGAGCCGGCCCTGGGCGCTGACCTCAACCCCATTAGAATGGAGATTGTGAGTTAGGTTCTCTCATCCAACATCAATATCTGAACTCAAAAACACTCTTCTGGAGGAGTGGGCAAAAATGTCCACAGATACACTCCCGAATCTTGTATAAAGTAATCTCAGAAAAGCTCTTTTACCTGCAAAGGAGGTAAGAACTACTTATTGATGCCTATGGATATATTGCACATTATAATTATTGTTATGGTGCCATCTTAGCTCAAAGTTATCTTGTTGTAGTCCAAAAAAGGTGAAAAGTTGCAATTATAATAGAATTACAATACATCAAGAGACCATAATGAGAGTAAAGCTCTAAATTAATGTTTTATATCATGTCGTATGTGAAATATTGTGGTCCCATTGGCATTGAATTGTGGATGCCGCCAGTTGGACATGAGTGCCACATGTAGGGTGAAGTAAAGCTGCCATAGACAACAGATATAACTTAAGAAATATATATACCAGTATAAACAATACATACAGATTGTTCTATTATTCCATCTGGTATGGAACAAGGACATATATTAATGATAAATCCGTATAAATATGGAGTTTATTATCATGCACGGCTCTGAGATATGTTGACACAGCTGGAAGGATCATGCCATATTTGCTACATAAAATGCATTACTAATGGGGTCATTAATATTGTTAGATCAGATTCTCTAATGTATTTTTTTCCAAGTTGTATATTACAAGCAGACTAATGGGTGACTCCAGGGTGATTACATGCAAATAGATGAACCGGGGTCTCGCGCTTAGGAAAATAAACTTGGTTTAATAATAAGTAACACAGAATATATGGCGCAGGTTCATGCGTCAGCACAAGGGTGAAATCATAATAGAAGACGAATAGAACTGCCGCATGTTAGATTATTCTGTAGGAGCTAAGTTTTGTGTTGGTTGCCCCATTCATCAGATTAGTCCATTAATGGTTCATTTAAAGGGGTTGAATATCACATTATGACAGCATAGCTGCGAAGACTCGGATGAATAGCAGAGCCCAGCAGTGTAGCAGAGCTGAGTAGGTCAAGAGGCATGCAGTAGGAACAATCAGCAGTGTGAATCAGCAGTAAAATAAGTAGTGACTAGTATAACATATTTGTTAACTAAGTTACAGTAACTAACATGCTTGTCATGTACGGTCCAGCCATCATTATAATAGATAGGGGTCATGAAGCAAAGCTGCATGATCCGGTCATCAGCCAGCATCTGACTAAGTACAGTAAGTGATATTGGGTACATGGACGATGCAGAGACAAATTAATAAAAGGGACCAGATTGTGATTAAAAAATAGAAGGAAGGACAGGGAAGAGTTAGATGAGGCGATAAGCCTGCCTAAAGAGATGTGTTTTTAAAGCACGCTTAAAAATATGGAGACTAGGTATTAATCAGATTGTCCGGGGAAGTGCATTACAGAAAACTGGCTCAGCATAAGAGAAATCTTATAGACAGAAATGGGAGGTTTATGGAGGATGTTAATTTTAGATAATTTGCAGAACGGAGATGTAGAGTGGTACAGAACTGTGGAGAACTTTGTGGGCGAGAGTGATAAGTTTAGATTGGATTCTGTTGCAGATGGGTAACCAGTGCAAAGACTAGCACAAGGTGGAGGCATTGGTGTAGTGGTTGGACAGAAATACGTTCCTGGCTTCCGCATTCAGGGTGGATTGAAGAGGAGAAAGTTTGGTATGAAGTAGACCGATCAGTAGAGAGCTGCAGTAATCCCGACAAGAATGAATAAGAGCGACAGTAAGAGGTTTGCAGTTTCAAAGGTGAGAAAAGGCCGGATTCATGGAGATGTTTTTTAGATACATGAGAACCATCTCGAGGAGGATCACAAGGAAATGCACAGTATGTGACTTAAATATGAGTGTCTGAGCAAAGGGTCTGAGGAAAGGGTCTGAATAGTTATGACCATGTGATATTTCAGTTTTTCTTTTTTAATAAATTTGCAAAAATTTCTACATTTCTGTTTTTTTTTCAGTCAAGATGGGGTACAGAGTGTACTTTAATGAGAAAAAAAATGAACTTTTTAGAATTTACCAAATGGCTGCAATGAAACAAAGAGTGAAAAATTTAAAGGGGTCTGAATACTTTCCGTACCCACTGTATGTTATAGTGGCTTCGACCTTTGCTTTATGTTTTCATTTTGTGTTCCCCTTTGGCATCAAGAGAGTTTTGTACCAGACGCTTACTAACTTGGGCATGTTCTAGCAAATATCTCAGTCTGTCTATGCTATCTTGGGGATAGGCATGTACAGTACACTGTAATTACATGCCGGAGTACAGTTTGGCGACATGCCGGCATCAAATGGTGTATCCACCTACATCTCTTAAAGGAGTAGCACTTTTTTATACATAAACCAATGTTTCTTAAAGTCAGGAACAAATCCATTATAGGATCTTTGGTCTTACAGTCGTTGAAGGCATGTACAGTATAATCTCTATATAAAAAAAAGTCAAAGCAAAATCATATCCTAGTAAAGCTGCCACCAGTAATGGATAGAATACATTTTATAGAATCCAAAGAGATAACTAGAAATATATTCATAAGAATACTCCCAGTTTCTTATCGGTCTGTGGTGGTGGGCTAACCTGATCGAGTTCTTATCATAAAAATTGATTTTTTGACGTTTCTGTACACTCTGCTAAAGGATTTCCTGCACTTCATGTACAAGATTAATACATAAAATGAATGCACTAGGTTTATAGGCAAATGTATGTCAGATTATAAATGGCTGAGATGTAGGGAAAGCATAGGCCAGTTATTATGGGATGGATTAACTTTATCTGTAAAATGGTCAAGGGATCAGTACTGGTCAGTAATCTCTGTCTTTCACAGTCCTCATGCAGTTGTTCCATCGTCTTGTGAATACAGTTCGGTCCTGGCATGTTCAGCACATGAATCTCCAGACCTGCAATGAAAAGTCATTTGATATAGACTGGAAATAGAACATACAGTTGTGCTCAAAAGTTTACATACCCCGGCAGAATTTTTCCTTTCTTGGCCTTGTTTCAGAGAATATGAATGATAATAAAAAAAACATTTTCTCCATTCATGGTTATTGGTTGGGTGAAGCCATTTATTGTCAAACTACTGTGTTTTCTCTTTTTAAATCTTAATGACAACCAAAAATATCCTAATGACCCTGATCAAAAGTTCACATACCCTGGTGATCTTGGCCTGATAACATGCTCAGAATTTGACACAAATGGGTTTAAATGGCTACTAAAGGTAACATCCTCACCTGTGACCTGTTTGCTTGTAATCAGTGAGTGTGCATAAAAGCTGAGTGAGTTTCTGGGATCCAGACAGACTCTTGTATCTTTCATCCAGCCACTGACGTTTCTGGATTGTGAGTCATGGGTAAATCAAAAGAATTGTCAACGGATCTACGGGAAAAGGTCGTTGAACTGTATAACACAGGAAAGGGATACAAAAAAATATCCAAGGAATTGATAATGCCAGTCAGCAGCGTTCAAACTGTGATTAACAAATGGAAAATCAGGGGCTCTGTAAAAAACAAACCACGGTCAGGTAGCCCAACAAAAATTTCGGCCACAACTGACAGGAAAATTGTTCGGGATGCAAAGAAAAACCCAAAAATAACATCAGCTGAAATTCAGGACTCTCTGAAAACTAGCGGTGTGGCTGTTTCAAGATGCACAATAAGGAGGCACTTGAAGAAAAATCGGCTGCATGATCGAGTCGCCAGAAGAAAGCCATTACTGCGCAAATGCCACAAAGTATCTTGCCTACAATATGCCAAACAGCACAGAGGCAAGCCTCAAAACTTCTGGAACAAGGTAATTTGGAGTGATGAGACCAAAATGTAACTTTTTGGCCACAACCATAAACGTTACATTTGTAGAGAGGACAACAAGGCCTATGATGAAAGGAACACCATTCCTACTGTAAAGCACGGCGGTGGATTGTTGATGTTTTGGGGATCTGTGCGGTACAAAGGCACAGGAAACTTTGAAAAAGTTGAAGTAAAGATAAATGCAGCACGTTATCAGCAAATACTGGAGGCAAATTTGCACTCATCAGACTGGAAGCTGCGCGTAGGACGTACTTGGATGTTCCAACATGACAACGATCCAAAACACAAGGCCAAGTCTACCTGTTATTGGCTACAGCAGAACAAAGTGAAGGTTCTGGAGTGGCCATCTCAGTCTTCTGACCTCAATATCATTGAGCCACTCTGGGGAGATCTCAAGCGCGCAGTTCATGCTAGACAGCCCAGGAATTTACAGGAACTGGAGGCTTTTGCCAAGAAGAATGGGCAGCTTTACCATCTGAGAAAATAAAGAACCTCACCCACAACTACCACAAAAGACTTCGAGCTGTCATTGATGTTAGAGGGGGCAATACACGGTATTAAGAACTGGGGTATGTGAACTTTTGATCAGGGTCATTGGATGTTTTTGGTTGTCATTAAGATTTAAAAAGAGAAAACACAGTAGTTTGACAATAAATGGCTTCACCCAACCAAAAAAAAGTTTGGAGAACTTTGAAGTGGAGAAAAAGTTTTTTTGTTATCTAATATATACTTACCTTGTAATGTCTTCACATCTTGTTCCGTCCAGATGTGTCCGGATCCCAGAATTCCAAGCGGCGGAAGTTCACCGACCCCCATATTGGGACACCCAAGTGATGGATGTCTCAATATGAAAAACGCTGATGGTACCAGCCTCTTGCTCGGTACCACCAGCGGAACACCGTCGCACCACACACACACACGCACACAGAAACAAACACTCACACACTGTATACGCTGTACACACCACACACACACATAAACACACACTGTATACGCAGCTCGCACCACACACACACTGTATACGCACCACACACACTGTATATGCCGTATGCACCACACACACACACACATTGTATACGCTGTACGCACCACACACACACACTGTATACGCACCATACACACACACACACTGTATACACCATATGCACCACACACACACACTGTATACGCAGTACGCACCACACACACACACTGTATACGCACCACACACACACTGTATACGCCGTACGCACCACACACACACACACTGTATACACTGTATGCACCACACACACTGTATACGCCATACACACCACACACACACACACACTGTATACGCCGTACGCACCACACACACACACACACACACACTGTATAGGCTGCAAGCACCACACACCCACACACTGTATACGCCGTACGCACCACACACACACACACATTGTGTGCACCGTATGCACCACACACACACACACACACACACACTGTATACACCGTATGCACCACACACACATTGTATACGCCGTACGCACCACACACATACTGTATATGCCGTACACACACACACTGTATATGCCATACGCACCACACACACACACTGTGTACGCCGTATGCACCACACACACACTGTATATGCCGTACGTACCACACACACACACACACTGTATACGCCGTACACAGGACACACACACTGTATACGCCGTATGCACCACACACACACACTGTATACGCCGTACGCAACACACACATACACTGCATACGCCGTATGCACCACACACACAGTGTATACACCGTACACACCACACACACACACACTGTATACGCCGTACGCACCACACACACACACTGCATACGCCGTATGCACCACACACACAGTGTATACACCGTACACACCACACACACGCACACACTGTATACGCCGTATGCACCACACACACACACACTGTTTACGCTGTGCGCACCACACACACACACACTGTTTACGCTGTGCGCACCACACACACACTGTATACGCCGTAGGCACCACCACACACACACACTCTGTATACGCCATATGCACCACCACACACACACTCTTTATACGCCGTACGCACCACACACACACACTGTATACGCCGTACGCACTACACACACACTGTATATGCCGTACGCACCACACACACACTGTATACACCGTACGCACCACACACACATACTGTATACACCGTACGCACCACACACACACACACACTGTATACGCCGTACGCACCACATACACACACAGCGGTACCACCAGCGGAACACCGTCGCGAACATGCTGTACACACACACCGCCGCCGGGATCATCTGAATGATTCATTGACTGCCGCCATCTTTGTACAGGAGGAGCACATGTGCAGTTTTAATGTGATCGCCGCTATCTGCCTGCACAAAGATGGCGGCGGTCTGATTTACTGGGCGGGGAGACAGCTCAAACGAGAGAACACATGACGGAAGAAGACAGCACAGGGGTGGAGAGAGAGCAGACAAGGGGGAGAGCACATGGGGTACACAGGTCAAAGAAGAGATCACATGAGAGGAGAAGACAGTAGATGGGGAGAGAGAAAGCGCATAGGCGGGAGAGAGACAGAGCACGGGGGGAGACAGCTCAAATGGGACAGCACATGAGGGGAGAACACAGCACAGGAAGGAGAGAGATAGCAGACAAGGGGGATAGCACATGGGGTAGACAGGTCAAAGAAGAGAGCACAGACGGGAGAAGTCAGCACATGGGGGAAAGAGAGAGTGGATAGGTGGGTGAGCACATGGGGGGGAGAGATTCTCAACGTTGCAAAGCCTGCCCACCATCGTGACATTACTGCGATAGCATCGGGCCTCCATCTAGTCATTCATATTCTCTGAAACAAGGCCAAGAAAGGAAAAATTCTGCCGGGGTATGTGAACTTTTGAGCACAACTGTATAAGCAAAGAGTTAAAGACATTTTCTGGTTTCAGAAAACCTCTATCTTCCGGCTGAAAAAAAGTTCTTTACTAACCCTCCCCAGGTCCATCGTAGAGTTTACTCCACTGCTCCCGGTGTCTGTTATTGTATGCAGCACTGACGACATTGCAGACAATCAGTGAACTCAGCGGGTTTTGCTGACAACTCAGGCTGAGCTCATTTATTGGCTGCAGCACTGTTGACGTGACAAACAGTAATCGGGAGCAACCATGGAGACTCAGTCATGGACCTGGGGAGGGTGAGTAAAAATATTTTACATTTTTAAAACAATGTGCTGCCAAAGAACTTGGGTTTTCCCAAATTGGAAACTTCAAAATGGTGAAAAATAACATCTATGTTGGCAGAGTATGGCACACATTATAGCACTATATGGCTTTATGTTGATAATGTAGAGGCATTTTTATCACAGTTTCACACTAGAATGACACAGTTTGGCTATATAAGAGCAAATTATGGCATTCTCTGTAGTAGTAAGTCAATACCATTAGCGTAGCTACCAGGGGGGGGGGCAAAGGGTGTGGCCGCCCCGGGCCCCACGCTCTGAGGGGCCCACCTGTACCTACGCTGCTTTTAACTGTATCAGCGTGCGCTGATACAGTTAAACTCTGTAGCAGAGCAGGGAGACACGATCTCCCTGCATTGCCGCCATGGGGCCCGTGAGCTGGGGGCCCCCGCAAGCTCAACTGTATCGGCATCTGCCGATACAGTTGAAAGCAATGGACGAGGGAGTGTCAGTTGACACTTCCTCCCCCATCATTCTCCCTCAGTGTCTGACTTCTCAGCGCGATAACGTAACTACATGGCATCCTCTTCGCTGAGATGTACGACGCTTCAGAAGACAAGCTGCGGTGACCAGATCAGCGGTAAAAATTTTTAGAATATTGTGGTGGCCATAAAACTGTATTGAGGACTATGGGGTGCATTATACTGTATGGGAGTGCATTTTACTGTATGAGCTATTGGGGTGCATTATACTATAACAATAGAGAACAAATGGAAGTCAGCTCACCCTCCACGGATTTCAGTGTGTCGAAGCCAGGAACAACGTGTGGTCACACGTGGAATCAATGCAAAAAAGTGAAAAATTCCAGTATAATGCACCCCCATATAGTATAATGCAAAAAAAGAAGTGAAAAATTCCAGCTCCAAAAAGTTATATTAAAAAATTCCAAGTTTTTATTACATCATTTTAAAATCTGATGAGGTCACAAAGTACATGGAAATTCCCATAGCTTGACAAAGAACACTGGTTGGGGCTGGAAACGCGTTGCTATGTGATTTTCCATGTACCTTGTGACCTCATCAGATTTTAAAACGATGTAATAAAAACTTGGAATTTTTTAATATCACTTTTTGGAGCTGGAATTTTTCACTTCTTTTTTACATTATACTATATGGGGGTGCATTATACCGTATGGGTTATGGGAGTGCATTATACTTTATGGGCTATGGAGGTGCATTATACTGTATGGACTATGGGGTGCATTATACATCATGGGCTATGGGAATGCATTATACTGTATATACTATGGGGGTGCATTATACTGTATTGACTATAGGGGTGCATTATACTGTATGGACTATGGTGGGTGCATTATATTGTATGGGCTATGGGAGTGCATTATACTGTATGCGCTATGGGGGTGCATTATGCTGTATGGATTATGAGGTGCATTATGCTGTATGGAGGACTATGTGAGGGCTTTTAAACAATATGAAAGCAATTATACAGTGTGAAGGTTTGTATGGGGGCCATTATACAGTGTGGAGAGGTGTGGAGCCATTATATTGTATGTAGGCCCATTATACTGCATGGAGGGCTCACAGTTGGGGGTCACAATACTTTTCTGGGGCAGTTGAGGAGTGGGGTTCAGTAGGATCATCATACTTTACGAATGCAATGAAAGGGGAATCTAGGGCTCTATTAGGAGAAAAATTAGAGGGTACACAGCAGGTGCAGAAATAGGGACACATATGGCAGCAGTGGATCAGTATTGGGGTATCAGCAGGATGAGGAGTTTTTGCAGGTTGGGAATAGATGGGGACGATGCCTGAAATGTGAGAAGTCAGATGTGTCTTTGTTGCAATCTCTGCAGCTGAATCTTGGCTGGAAGAAGTTGTCATGTCCGTCTGGGCCAGATGGAAAAGACGGAAAAAGTGAAAAACTCCATCAGAAAGAACGTCAGCTGTAAGTCACAATCAATAACTGTACTGTAATCTCTTATATGTTCTGCAGGACTGGTATCTACCACTATATGTCACCATATGGCGGTAATATCAGTGTTGGTCTTTCCATAGAGATTTTTTTTAGTAATAGCTCTGTCATTTGCAGAGGTTTTCCTACATCCACTATAAGGCTATGTTCACACAAGTTGTGTTTTTTTCTGCTGCAAATCTGCTAACTTTTCTCTGGCAGGAAAACAGCTGGGTAAAAAACACGCGTATTTGCTACGTATTTGTTGCATTTTTGCTGCGTATTTTTGACCTAGCCTTAGGGTGCGCCACCATAGTTGTAATCAGGGTTACATGGTTAGGAGCCCACTCAAAAAAAGTTTCACCTCTCCTGAACCAAAACCCCTAGCTACGCCTCCAGTCAATACTGTTTGCTTTTATTTTGGCATCTGTCTGAATGCATGGCTGTACGTCTATGGGTGAAACCCCCTACTCCATCACCAAATCCTGCATATTCTTTTGCTCACGGGAATGCTAAAATAATGGGTTTCTGTAAGTAGAGTCAGCAAAAAGATAAGGAGACTACTATTCTCAACAAAAAAAAGGAAACTACCCCCAGAAGGAGGAAGACGGCTTCTGAGAACCTCACTGATCACGTTGCCAAACAATACAATCCATCACGACATTATAGGATTATTAGACTATTTCTTTCTGGCTGACAGTGCGTGAGCGCGAGTCACATTATCTAGAAAGGTTAACACAGTGCTTCTGTAATTCGGGGTAACATTAGGAAAGAAAGATACTGTGAGAAAAAAACTGCACAACAAATCAAAATAGGAAAAGAAACCAAGATTTGTGGTAGAAAGGGGAACATAACACGTGGGAGAAGGCTTACTCAGCGAGAAGACACGCTTCCTCCGCCCAGAAATATCACCACTAAGATTTGTAGGAACCGCTATTTTTAGGTGAAAAGTCGAAGTTATCATTAGGTAAAAGGTGAAAAAAAGTAGTACGGTACTTTAACCTGGGATAAAACCTGAAACTTGTGAGTTTCAGTGCAAAATCTTTAAAAGGATGCCATTTGCCATCCATAAGAGTATGTTCACACAGAGATTTTGTTTTGTTTTTTTTCTGTCTTTTGTCGCAGAATCCATATTCCATTTATTTTAATGAGAAAACAGTTAATGTCTTGATTTTTAACACGTGTAAAAAAAAAAAGTAGCATGTCAATTTTGTGCCACATTTTCTATGTGTAAATCACGGCATAACATTGGAATAAATGGCGCTATAATAATAATAAATAATAATAATAACATTTGTTTTTCACCCGGTTTTTATTGTGATATTTAGAGAGGTTTTTTTTTTGTAGAGAAAACATTCCAAAAACCACAGTCCATATAAAATTTCAACTCATCAAAAACCATGTGGAAAAAAGTGCTAAAAATGCATCAAAATAGTGTAAAAAAAAAAAGGGCATGGCATTAATTAAAAAGATTACCAAAAACCATGTGCTTCTTAAAAGCATTTTTTTGCATGTGAAATTTTCTGGATGAAAAAGCCACATCAACAATTCTGGGTGAGCAAACCATAAAACTAATGTCTTCTTATTTGTCAAACAGGTTTCGGGTAGCCACTGTCATCCGGGTCTTATATAGTAGCTCTGCTGCAAACTACAAGTCTTAGGTTATAATTACACACTGCAGATGATAAACTGCGCACGGATATCCGCTAATTGCCTAACTTCACCTGTGTGCATCTTCAAACTAGGGCGAGTACAAGTAAAGAAGGGCAGTCAGCGGTAATCCGCATGCATGAGGTTACCGCTGCTTGGTGGCAACATGTAAAAGTACACCTCGCTAGTAGATGGGAACCAGAAAGAGCTCATGAACTTAGGAGATTTGAGTGACTTGGGGTGCTGGACTGGGATGTTCCTAAGTTACTGGACATTTGCTTAATCAAAGTGATGGACCAGAGGTTAGATGTGGTGATATGTGGCCTGAGGGAAGAGGTAGCCTGTTGGAACAAGTAGTGTCCTTGAGTGGAAGATAATAAAACCTGGTGTGTGACCACAGAATATACAGTGAGCTACCTAAGTGGCAATTTGTGGTCTGAGACAATGTGTGCAGTAGGAGGTGGTCCTAGGTTACTTGCCATCTGACTTCAGCTAATGAACTTAGACTAATCTTGGTTAGTAAACCAAACTTGGCGATTGCCAGTTTATGACTTCATTTTGCTCTAATATGTATATACCATTAAACAACCAGGGTATTAAATTTATTGGTGTATCTTCAGCCTTTGAGGTTCTATCAGAACCTGTGTCGGTGAGAGTTGGGATCTTAACATCATAGAAGGCTGTAGAGGTCAAGGAATGGAGAGAATTCCTTTGAGCAGATAGGGACTATAGCAAAACTCTGGTTGTCTTGTAGGACCAGAAATGTGGACTGGAAACATGAACGGTGTGGGAAAGAGAGTGGCCTAGCTCAAGCGTTTGTGAAAATCTTTTAAGTTTGTACATTTTTTGTGCACACTTTACATGTACAGTGCCGTAAATGACCGTGACTTTCGGCTATCAATGTTTTTTTGCCTAGCTTCTCCATCAAGAAGTACATTTTTACATTTCATCAACATCACTGAGGGTGGTCTTCTGCTCTGGACCCACCTCTTTGAGCCAGAAGGAAGAGCCACGTAAATAAGAAGTTCTTGTTCGGTTGGACACTTTTCATCCCATGTATTACACTTTCATAGTAGCTCTCGCTTGGAGTTACTATATCAGGGGGTCGTCGTTGTGAGAAAATATCAAAGGTCTCAAAATATACATCAAAGGTCTCGGTGGCAAAAAGAATTGTACCAGGCAAATAATTGTAAGAGAAGAGAGGTCGCTGTTATGAGGACAAAGTGTTCAAACTTCTTGCTCAGCACAAATCATCTAACTTGCTCTCGATCAAGCACATTGCTTTCATGACCTATGTAAAGACAATGACAAGCAGGAGCTTAGTGGGGATATGTGAATTATAATGATCATTTTGTCATCTCTTCTGACATTTATCAAAATCATAGAACAGTGTTGGGTTTCAGAGTCTCCTAAGCTTTATCAAGGGAGAGTATTAGTTACGAATGATCTGCAAATAAATTATGTCTTATTTATCAGATGACTGTCAAATAGGGGGCATTGAAGTAAAACCTCCCTACTTATCTGGTAAAAGTTAAGAGGTCAGGAGCAAAACCAGGACGAGTCAAAGGACAAAGACCAGACGAAACATCCATTGCCCGAAACATCCATTGTCTTGCTGCGCTTTCCGCCCTGAATCATTTTCATATTTTAAACGCCTTCACGACATCCACCATACATGTATGACACAAGTCTGAAGCAGGTGTGTGAAGCAGGATTGCTGAGTGATGGCTGTGTATTACAGGTGATGGCTGTGTATTACAGCCAGGACTTGCTGCTAACAATCATGGGTGGAGCTCCGCCTGCGGTTGTTAACCTGTTAAATGCCACTGTCAGTCTCTGACAGCAGCCTTTAACATGCTTCAGCATGCGCCTGCATTATCCTCTCTGCCCATCAATGCGCCCATAAGGTGATCGTGGTCACCGATGGGTTATCATTAGTGATGAGCGAGCATGCTCGCTACTGCTCGGTGCTCGCCCGAGCATCTCACTGCTCGAGATGCTCGGCGCTCACCGAGTATTTCCGGGTTGCTCGGTTGGGAACTCGGGTCCCCTCCCTGCATTTTTGCCGCTCTTTAGAGAGCCAATGAACATGCAGGGATTGCCAGCCATGCTCTGTAATGCCGTAGCCATGTTGGTTGTGGGCATTACAGTGATTGGCTGGCCGCACAGCGTCATCAGGTCTATATCAGACCAGGCGCCTCCATGCTCGTCACAGTCACTCCGGATCACACAGTGTAGGGAGAGGTGCTGCTGCTGTGTCAGGGAGAGATTTGATCGTGTATTAGGTAGTGCAGGGAGAAAAACCGTACATTACACATATCCATCTTAACAAATAGTCCTTCTGAGGACTAATCCATCTGCAGAGATATCAGGCAGGCAGGGTGTATAGGCAGGCAGGCAGTGTATATAGCAGACTGCAGCGCATATAGCACAAGGGGCTCCATTCCAGTTCTGCCTTCTGCTACTGTTAGATATTTCTATACAAAGGCCCAGGTCTCAGGGGCCAGGAATACTTTTCTTTGGATCTTAATCCTCATTATTTGCTTAAAAAGCAATCCAGAGAACACCATTTTTTCTGCGCCATTTGCTTGTTGGCACTGCAGAATACAGCCAGGTCCTTTCCATATTAGAGCGCGAGAAATCCAGCTATTTAAAACTGTGTTTTCTCCGTCAAACGGATCACATATACGTTGTCAGAAAATACTGCCATTTCTGGCCTCCATTAAAAATTTCCTTTAGTGTGTCATTGAAGCAATTTACCGCAGTTTGCTGTTCAAACTACTTACCTACAGGCCAGGTATTTAAAACTCTGTTTTCTCCATCAAACGGATCACATATACGTTGTCAGAAAATACTGCCATTTCTGGCCTCCATTAAAAATTTCCTTTAGTGTGTCACACGGATCACATATAAGTTCACTCCAAACTCAGTCATTTGTAGTGAGCGTGGAAGATACTGTCCTCCATTTAAAATGACGAAGTGCCTAAGCAAAAAACAATACGAATATAAGGCCAAAAAATATATTAAAAAGTATCTTTATTGAAAAAATATATATATAGATAAATAATCACAATATCAATACAGGTAATGGTGGCACGACATATGTCAGAAAACATTACAGAAACTTAAATAAAACATACTTAAAACCAACCACCAGGTGTCGCCACAGAGTACAGATATCGCATGCCTCATGTAGCATTATGGACTATAGCCATATCAATGAGGGTAATCATATATGGGTGATAATGAATGGCTAACAAAATTATCAACAGCACAACCACTTAAAGATGTACACCTTCATTATATATATATAATTTATAAGGAAATACCAAGAGAAGGAAATGACACATCAGACATATGATTCACCTTAATATTGGAATCGAGACTGCACGCTGTGTGGCTCCCCGACGCGCGTTTCGGCGCTCCTGCCTTTTTCAAGGGGATAGCTATAACCGGAGCCGTTCCCCCTATAAATACCCCTACAAAGGGGTGGGACCTGCCGCTAGTGCCGGAACTAAATGGTCATGTGACCGTTGTCATAGTGGCACATAACGCTATCAACTGTGAATACAAACACAGTGGGATGGGCCATGCCGCTCATACCGGAACCAGACGGTCATGTGACCGTAGTCATAGTGGCACATGACGCTACCCATCATGCACTAAGATCCGGAAGTCACCTGACCATATGATCATTGCCATAGCAGCGCATAGCGCTACACACTATGCGCCGCAACCCGGAAGCCACATAGGCATGTGACCGTTACTATGGTAGCGTAGAACACTAGCCACTGCATCTTACAGCCAAGCAAAACAAATAGGTCGTCATCATAGGGATATAGGGGCATATGTATGTGACTGGTGGCAGCACAAAAAACTGCCTACCCTACAAATGACCCGAGAAAAAGACGCAGAATGCCTCGCTGCAAATAGACGACGGACTACATCAGCGTCGCAGCAGCAAGCCGCCCAGGACACCTATGGAGTCAGAAGCCACAGACAGGGAGGCATCTGCGTACGGAGTCATCAAGGTAAGAATGTATATATAACACACACTAATGTATAGCACTGGGGGGAGGGAGGAGGGGAAGGGGGAGGGAAGGGGAAGGGGGAAGGGAAAGGAAAAAGGGGAGGGGGGGGAGGGGGAAGGAAGAAAAGGAGAAACGTCACCCCAGTGATGACAATATACAGAGGGTCATAATACACCACATACATAGCACAAGAAGTATATATCCAACCCTAGCATGACTAATTACTGTATATATACATTACCTTTGATGCTGACATCTTGTCTATGCGTATAAATTGTGCACATACAACACGTCACATCACAATGTATGGATGATAATATATATATTCATAGGGATACAACCCATATTTTAATACATATAACATGACTATGACATATGGCATATACACAATATATATACAAATCCAATAAAGAAAGAAATACATTGCATATTATCAGATGACATAACGCGTAGTGTCTCATCAAGGAATTGTCCGGTACCCAAGTGTAAGACAACATAGTCCAGTATGGATACAAGGGGATAGAGCAACAGGTCACGTAGAATAGTCCAATATGGGAGGGGGACACATGTCCATATTGGACTATTCTACGTGACCTGTTGCTCTATCCCCTTGTATCCATACTGGACTATGTTGTCTTACACTTGGGTACCGGACAATTCCTTGATGAGACACTACGCGTTATGTCATCTGATAATATGCAATGTATTTCTTTCTTTATTGGATTTGTATATATATTGTGTATATGCCATATGTCATAGTCATGTTATATGTATTAAAATATGGGTTGTATCCCTATGAATATATATATTATCATCCATACATTGTGATGTGACGTGTTGTATGTGCACAATTTATACGCATAGACAAGATGTCAGCATCAAAGGTAATGTATATATACAGTAATTAGTCATGCTAGGGTTGGATATATACTTCTTGTGCTATGTATGTGGTGTATTATGACCCTCTGTATATTGTCATCACTGGGGTGACGTTTCTCCTTTTCTTCCTTCCCCCTCCCCCCCCCTCCCCTTTTTCCTTTCCCTTCCCCCTTCCCCTTCCCTCCCCCTTCCCCTTCTCCCTCCCCCCAGTGCTATACATTAGTGTGTGTTATATATACATTCTTACCTTGATGACTCCGTACGCAGATGCCTCCCTGTCTGTGGCTTCTGACTCCATAGGTGTCCTGGGCGGCTTGCTGCTGCGACGCTGATGTAGTCCGTCGTCTATTTGCAGCGAGGCATTCTGCGTCTTTTTCTCGGGTCATTTGTAGGGTAGGCAGTTTTTTGTGCTGCCACCAGTCACATACATATGCCCCTATATCCCTATGATGACGACCTATTTGTTTTGCTTGGCTGTAAGATGCAGTGGCTAGTGTTCTACGCTACCATAGTAACGGTCACATGCCTATGTGGCTTCCGGGTTGCGGCGCATAGTGTGTAGCGCTATGCGCTGCTATGGCAATGATCATATGGTCAGGTGACTTCCGGATCTTAGTGCATGATGGGTAGCGTCATGTGCCACTATGACTACGGTCACATGACCGTCTGGTTCCGGTATGAGCGGCATGGCCCATCCCACTGTGTTTGTATTCACAGTTGATAGCGTTATGTGCCACTATGACAACGGTCACATGACCATTTAGTTCCGGCACTAGCGGCAGGTCCCACCCCTTTGTAGGGGTATTTATAGGGGGAACGGCTCCGGTTATAGCTATCCCCTTGAAAAAGGCAGGGGCGCCGAAACGCGCGTCGGGGAGCCACACAGCGTGCAGTCTCGATTCCAATATTAAGGTGAATCATATGTCTGATGTGTCATTTCCTTCTCTTGGTATTTCCTTATAAATTATATATATATAATGAAGGTGTACATCTTTAAGTGGTTGTGCTGTTGATAATTTTGTTAGCCATTCATTATCACCCATATATGATTACCCTCATTGATATGGCTATAGTCCATAATGCTACATGAGGCATGCGATATCTGTACTCTGTGGCGACACCTGGTGGTTGGTTTTAAGTATGTTTTATTTAAGTTTCTGTAATGTTTTCTGACATATGTCGTGCCACCATTACCTGTATTGATATTGTGATTATTTATCTATATATATATTTTTTCAATAAAGATACTTTTTAATATATTTTTTGGCCTTATATTCGTATTGTTTTTTGCTTAGGCACTTCGTGATATATGCTATTTATACGAATGGCCCTATATACATAGTCCTCTGAATAGTTTCCAATATGGAGATACTTGTTATCTCCTTTATATATTTGTTTGGTAATTTATTTTTCGGTTCTAATCTTTTTTCTAATTCCATTTAAAATGAGCAAGGCACATGGCAAGGGACGGGGAACTGGACGTGATGGTAATGGTGCATGCAGAGGCCGAGGACAAGGCCGTGGGCAAGCCGAAATTGTGCCACAACAAACACCCACATCTTCTCGCCTGACCTTCCTGTCCCAATTTCTAGGGGACCACAGCACACCACTATTGAACCCAGAGCAGTGTCAAAAGGTTGTTGGTTGGATAGCGGATAATGCTTCCAGTCACTTAGCCACCACCACAACCCTGTCTTCCACACGGTGAAGTCTCAGTAGCCGTGAGTCTGGACCGCATATTCCTCACCCTGATCCTCCTTCCTCCCACCATGCCGAGTACCCAGAGACAACTGATCCCACACTTGGACACTCTGAAGAGCTGTTCACTTTTCCATTTATAGATTCGGGCCTCTCGCCCGGTCCACTTGAAGCAGGGCAAGAGGAGATCGCGTGTAGTGATGCCAAAATATTTGAGCAGCCACGGTCACACGAAGGCAACGGTGGGAAAGTGTCACAAGAGGTGGACGATGATGAGACAAAATTGCCAGAAAGTCAGGAGGAGGACCAGGGTGCGGAAGTGGAAGGCGAGGTGGTGAATGATATAGTAACTGACTCAACCTGGCAGGAGGACATGCAGAGCGAGGACAGTACCACACAGGGGGAGGGAGGCAGAGCACCCCGACAGGCAGGAAGAAGCAGTGTGGTGGCCACAGACAGAAGGCAGGCAACCGCTCCCCGTAGCACCAACACGAAGGAAGTTGCCAGTACAACTGTTAGGTCGTCCCGAGTCTGGTTGTTTTTTAAAGACTCTGCCGATAACCCCAAAAAGGCCATTTGCACCACCTGCCAGGCCAGCATCAGCAGGGGTGGCAAAACTACCAACCTGACCACCACCAGCATGATCAGGCACATGGCAGCAAAGCACCCGACTTTGTGGGCCGAACCCCAGTGTCCAGATACAGTGTCTGCGGGTGGCACCATAGCTTCTTCCGCTGTTGTGCATGCAAGCCAATCCCCTGTCCATGGTGCATGCGAAGACGCCTCCTGCCCTGCACCTGTCATTGCACACTCTCAATTAGCAGCATCAGGAAGCACGTCCATGTCCTTGTCCCAGCGCAGCGTTCAGTTGTCCATACCCCACTGGGTTAACATAGTGGAAGCCGGGACCCAGTTGCACCTTGGGACGGAACACGTCCTCCCGACGCCAAGGATTGTGGGCCCTAGGTCAATCAGGGTTGCCCCCACGGTCTACAGCTCCTGCACCTCATCCTCTTCAGCCTCCATCTCCGAAATGACCACATCAGTCACAAGCTGGAAGCACTGCCTCGGCCAAGAGGCAACAGGCTGTGCTGAAGCTAATATGCTTAGCTGAAAAATCGCACAGTGCTGAAGAGTTGTGGACAGCCAGGCATGGTCATGTGTACCAATGGCCGGAAGCTGGTGGCGGCTCTGAGGCGAGGCGAGCTCACACACGTACCATGCCTGGCCAATGTGCTTAACCTAGTGGTTTTGCTTGTCAAAGTATGCCGCCTGTGTGCCTATTTTAGAAAGTCAGCTACAGCTTCCGCCGCCCTTACAGTGTTTCAGCTGCGTTTGCAGCTTCCGGCACAAAGACTGGTGTGTGATGTCCCCACGCGTTGGAACTCTACACTGCAGATGTTAGGAAGGATTTGTGAGCAGAAGAGGGCAGTTGTTGAGTACTAGCATCAACAAGGCCGTCAGTATTCAGTTCAGACTCCACACATAAGACCTCAGGAGTGGACATGGATGTCAGACATATGTACCATCCTCCAAAACTTTGAGGACTCCACCAAGATGGTGAGCGGCGATGACGCCATAATTAGCGTCACCATCCCGCTTCTCTGTCTTCTGAAACGCTCTCTGCTCACAATCAAAGAGGATGCATTGCAGGTGGAACACGATGAGATGGAGCAAGGAACCATACAGGGTGATTACACACAGCCAAGCCTCATCTCATCCCAACGTGGCTTGGGTGACAATGAGGAAGAGGAGGAGGAAGGAAAGGAGCTAGTTTCATGCACTATAGACGGTACTACCTGCACAGCTGTCATACCGTCTGTTCAGCGTGGATGGCCAGAGGACAGAGAGGAGGAGGAGGAGGAGAGCATGATCAGTCATCCTCTTGGTGAGGACACGGAAGTCTTGCCTGTTAGTAGTCTGGCACGCATGGCTGAGTTTATGTTACACTGCCTTTCCCATGACCCTCGCTTTCTCAAAATTTTGGGTGACAGTCATTACTGGTTGGTGACACTTCTAGACCGACGCTACAAGGAGAATTTTATATCTATTATTCCTGAGGCGGACAAGTCTACAAAAATGGGGTAGTACCAGAAGGCCCTTGTTGCAGAACTATTAAAAAAATTCCCATCTGAAAATGCTGACAGGCTGACTCTTATAAAAATGAACAAGGTATGGATTGGGCCAGACTTCTCAACACCACCGAATGATAGCAGCGTAACATAAACTCAAATCTAGTGTCTTTTCTTGGGAGGTGTATTCCCATGTACCTTTTCACACCCACATATGGGTATACGCTTCCTGATTTTGTCTATTTGCTCTTGTCCTCCTCCTTCTCCTCATCCTCCACCACCATATCACGAGGGTGACCGTGGTCCGTGATGCAACACTCACATAATTTTTTTAAAGGGTGTTTATGATGCCCGTGAAATTTTTTTTTATTCAGTATGTTCATGTATACCCCCCCAGGGGTAAATGTTTGTCAGCCCATACACTTAGTGCATTGCCATTACAAGTATAGGAGGCCCGCTCCTTTCTAATGGGAACATTTTTTTAT
Organism: Phyllobates terribilis; assembly: GCF_046119375.1. NCBI lineage: Eukaryota > Metazoa > Chordata > Amphibia > Anura > Dendrobatidae > Phyllobates > Phyllobates terribilis. The sequence goes on along the minus strand of NW_027362763.1, from coordinate 729,438,129 downwards.
GAGGCGCTCCTCCACGTCTCTTCCAAGGGGCATTGAAGTGCTTCCAAATTTTTGGCAGCCCTTGCATTCACTGCATAGGCCAACACTATGGGAGACTCTCTCCTTTCTAATGAGAATTTGTCGTTACTGTGGCCCTGCTCTGTGTGTCTTTAAATTCTTAGTGGGGTTTTTCCTAAAATTGGTCAGCCATTGGACTCACTGCATACCCTATAACTTTATAGCAGACCCTCTCCTTTCTAATGGGAACATGTCGTACTTGTTACTGTGGCCCTGCTCCGTGTGTCTTTGAATTCTTAGTGGGGTTTTTCCTAAAATTGGTCAGCCGTTGGACTCACTGCATACCCTATAACTGTATAGCAGACCCTCTCCTTTCTAATGGGAACATGTTGTACTTGTTACTGTGGCCCTGCTCCGTGTGTCTTTAAATTCTTAATGGGGTTTTTCCTAAAATTGGTTAGCTGTTGGACTCACTGCATACCCTATAACTGTATAGCAGACCCTCTCCTTTCTAATGGGAACATGTCATACCTTGTTACTGTGGCCCTGCTCTGTGTGTCTTTAAATTCTTAGTGGGGTTTTTCCTAAAATTGGTCAGCCGTTGGACTCACTACATACCCTATAACTGTATAGCAGACCCTCTCCTTTCTAATGGGAACATGTCGTACTTGTTACTGTGGCCCTGCTCCGCGTGTCTTTAAATTCTTAGTGGGGTTTTTCCTAAAATTGGTCGGCCGTTGGACTCACTGCATACCCTATAACTGTATAGCAGACCTTCTCCTTTCTAATGGGAACATGTCGTACCTTGTTACTGTGGCCCTGCTCCATGTGTCTTTAAATTCTTAGTGGGGTTTTTCCTAAAATTGGTCAGCCGTTGGACTCACTGAATACCCTATAACTGTATAGCAGACCCTCTCCTTTCTAATGGGAACATGTCGTACCTTATTACTGTGGCCCTGCTCCGTGTGTCTTTAAATTCTTAGTGGGGTTTTTCCCAAATTTTGGCAGCCCTTGCAGTCACAGCATGGGCATTACCACTATAGGAGACCCGCTCCTTTATAATGGGAACATTTTTTTTACTGAGACCCTCCTCTATGTCTCTTCAAAGGGGTATTGGATTGCGTCCAAATTTTTGGCAGCCCTTGCAGTCACTGGATACGCAATAACAGTATAGGAGACCCACTTGTTAATAATGGGAACAACAAAGCATAGCCGGCTGATGGCTCTCTAACAATAGCTACGGCCGACTGCTGGCCTTTTAAGAATAGTAAGGGCCGTCTGATGTCCCTGTAAAAATAGGCTTTATGACTTTCAGAGTCCCTCCATCATAAATAAAAAAGGATGTGTCTGATGATGTGTCACACACCACATTGCCAGATAAGGTTGTAAAATGTTAAAATGACATTTCCCGGTGAATGCATTTGTCTTAAAAAATAATGTAAAAAAAAAACATAACAATAGGATCTTTCTTTAGTATAAAAAACAGCATCACCAATTTAACCTCAATGTAATCACATTGTTCAGCTCATGCACCTCCTCCTCCATCTCCGAAATGATCACATCAGTCACAAGCTGACAGCACTGCAGCACTGCCTTGGCTAAGCGGCAACAGGCTGTGCTGAAGATAACATGCTTAATGCTTAATTGACAAACCCAGCGCTGCAGAGTTGTTGAAAGCTGTAACACAGCTGCCTGATCTGTGGCTCTCACCGCTGAACATACAGCCAGGCATGGTCGTGTGTGACAATGGGCAGAACCTGGTGACGGAGAAATGACAGCCGGGGTAGATACGATTTCCCTCTATGCCTGCCCTTTCACCGAGCTAAAGAATATGGCTGTGGTGAAATACAACTCCCACTGAGAAGCTGTTTCAGATTGAAAAACATTGTGCCCAAAAGAGGATTTGATTCTGAGGGTTCACCTTTCTCACCCGCTCAAGAGCCCCATAGCAGCTGCAAAGTTAGCGCTATCATGAATTCTCCTGAGGTAGAAGCCAAGGCACACCAGAGGATTCTCTGGTGGGACCGTCCAACCCTGCTGAGAAGCAGTCCTGGCTAAGAAAAGTGTGTGGGAAGGTTCCTGGACACTCTATGGCTGCTTTTTTACTGAGGAGGAAACACACGCAAACACGGGGAGAACATACAAAGTACTTGCAGATGTTGTCCTTGCTGGGATTTGAACCCAGGATCCCAGCGCTGCAAGGCTTCAGTGCTAGCCACTGATCCAATGTGCTGCCGTTCACCCTCTAATATCTAACAGGCTGGAGAAACTTGCACCTACTGCCACTCTATCTTCAGCTCCTTTGTGTGAAAATGTATTTGGGCAGCCACTCAGTCTACCAAATAAAATTCCTGAGAAGGAAATTGGGGATGGCTTCGCTACTGGCACTGGGGTCAGTGCTAATACCATGGCGTCGTACCATAGTTTGCTGGAAATATTCCAGGCTCGTAGGAGGCAAGCAAATTCCCACAGAAAAGTACCAGCAGTAATGTTCAGGCCACATTTCAAGTGCAAGCTGCTTTAGAAGACTTCCTGGGAGAAATGACATGCAGGGTAGGCACGGTTTCCCTCTATGCCAGTCCTTTCACCGAGCTAAATACAACTCTTAGCAAAAAAAGTTGTGGACTGGCTACGGACCGTCCCTGGCCACATTCACCTGTCCACGTGTTTGTGGTTAGGCGGTCCTTCCCAGAAAGTGCACTGGGGAGGGCACGGGTAATGTTGTGGGACCCGTGTTTGTGGAAGGCGGAGGCGATACCGGGAAATATAGTGGCGGCTGGGGACCGAGTATGGACACTCGGCCGCCGCCGGCATGAGGTTGTGAAAGGCTTCCGCCTCCACGAGCATAAAAGGCTACATTTCAAGTGTAAGCAGCTGTCAAAAATTTGGCAGTATAATACTGCAGCCTGTGGGTGGGTGGCTGGCTGGCTGCATACTTGCGCTTGCATTTCAAGGAATGGGGTAGGGACAACTGAATGCTGCAGTGGGACAAGGACGTGAACGGTGATTGTTTCAAGTCTGCAATGACAGGTGCATGGCGGGAGGGATCTTCGCATGCGCCAAGGATCACTTATGATGGGTTATGATGGGCACACTTTCAGGCACTGACCTGGGAGTCAGAGATGCTTCCAGAGGTCTTCCCCATGCTGTTCCCATGTCTTTTCAGCACTGTATGCATGTGTCTGATGATTTGTCACACACCACATGGCCAGATAAGGTTGTAAAATGTTAAAATGACATTTCCTGGTGAATGCATTTGTCTTGGTTGAAAGCAATTCAAAAGTGCAAAAATGCATCAAAAACGCTACGTGTGAACATAGCCCAAGTTGTGGAGGAGTATTTTTGTTTTTGGTTATTTATTATGCCTTATATACAAGTCATTACCCTGGAAAGGATGTTCCTTAACATATTTCCCAGGAAAATCCATTTTGGTTTTGTATGTTTTATTGTGAGTCCGTAAAAGTGGTTTAATACTCTGACAACGTTGCTGACAGCAGTGATCTGGGAGTCAGAGATGCTTCCAGGGGTCTTCCCCATGCTGTTCCCATGTCATTTGAGCACTGTTCTCATCGATTTGGGCACGTTTTAGGCCCTCTGCAGACTGCCGGGGGGAGACGCCTGAAAAATGCTCAAGTTTCCCATAGACTTGCATTGGGCTCGTTGCTTGGGTCGAGCACCCGAGTATTCCAATGGGCTCGACTCGAGCATCGAGCACCCGAGCATTTTAGTGCTCGCTCATCACTAGTTATCATGACAGCTGGGGGACAGCTGACGACCCCTGTGCCTATCATCCAACAAAGAGAAAGAGGTACACTATGTTTGCAGTGATCACCCAAGATACTAAAGATTCATTATAAATATATAAATTTTTATTTCATATCCACAATTGCTTTAGACACCCAAAACAAACCTAAAACACAAGTAAAAAGCTCAGTGGCATACGTCCCACTGATTATAGACCCATTCACTGTGCATTTCCTCCCTTTTCATAAGGAACATGATGATTTATATCTAAAGGTTGTCTCTGATGGTTAATGCGCTACAGTCACTGCAATCTGGTCATGCTCACAAAAACATCATTGTTGTATAAGAATTAACATCTATTGCACATGCCCTTAATACAATACATAGTTTGTTTAGACCACCTGTCTATATATCTGAGATCCTTTAGACTTGTCAAAAAGTTTTTTGACATCTATCGCACAAACCCTCACCCTGCTGCTGGTACAATTTCCCATGTGTTTGTGCCAAGAAAAACCTTTGCATTAATGTTAGCAGAAGGGAGGAAAACCTTGGCTTACTGCGTTGGGGTTAATCCTTTATCATCCTGTCAGTCAATGTCTGCTTGGTAAATAAATGCAGGATAATAAGGAAACAAGAAAATAGATGGAAAATGTATAATTCAATAACCCACTTGTTGCCAAACAAAGTCCAGTGGATGGGCGATTTTTGCCCGACGCGTGTTGCCACCCGTAGTGGCTTCATCAGGAGCTATGGGTTCATTTACAGCACTCTGTGATGTATATATACTAAATTTTGAAATAATTACCCTGGAAGCTGTGATTCCGATCATGGACGCCGTGCTCCAACACCGGAAATGCGATCTCTGCACCGGAAGTGCTCGCCTCACTCCCCAGCCATTGGCTGTATCCGGAGGCCGCACCTGCAAGTGCGCAGCACTCTGTCCGTAACTACCAAACCTGCACATGCGCAGTGGGGAGCAATGCGCTTCCTCTCTCCATGGAAACCACCAACTCCCTTGGTGATTTTGAAGTGCATGCTGCATCTGTCATCTTACACCGCCCATGTCTCAGAGCAATATCTCCATACGTAGCATGAAGCTTAAATGCCTTTAGGAAGCACATATTCATCCCAGAGTTCAAACCCAAACTTCATCAGGGGCTATGGGTTCACTTACAGCACTCTGTGATGTATATATACTAAATTTTAAAATAATTACCCCGGAAACAGCTGTGATTCCTATCATGGACGCCGCGCTCCAACACCGGAATTGCCTATCATCACAGAGCTCCTTTGAAACCCTGCCTGTGGCTTCGCTTCAAAGGAGACCATGATTTTTGCTATATGCAGCAATGCTGTGGCATCGCTGTATATAGCACAAGCGATTGGACGATCGCAGCTAAGGGGGCTAACAATAACAGTGAAAAGTACAAAAAAAAGTTTTCAAAAATATGAAAAAAATTTACAAAAAGTAAAAGTTCAAATCACCCACCTTTTCCCCCATTGAAAATAAAGATATATAAAAAAAAAAATACACATATGTGGTATGGCTGCATTCAGAAAAGTCTGATCTATCAAAATATAACAACAATTAACCGATAAGTAAACGCCGAAACCGAAAAAAATTTAAGAACGCCAAAATCAAAAAGTCACAACTATCCTAGATATGTATTAATAAAAACATTGTCTCACCCCGTAAAAAATAAACCATTACACAGCTCCATCGACTGAAAAATAAAAATGTTACAGGTCTCAGAAAACGGCGACACAAAACAAAAAAAAATTTTTTGGACAACTTCAGGGTATTTTTTCGCCACTAAAATAATAACAAAAAACTGGACATGTTGGGTATTGCCGTAATCGCATTGATAAGGATAATCATATTGCAAGGTCATTTTTAACACAAAATGTACACTGTAAAAACAATTCCCCCAAAAAATGTCAGAATTGCTGGGTTTTTTCACAATTTCATCGCATTTGGAATTTTTTTTCCCATTTTCCAGTATACTGTGGTAAAATGAATGGTGTCGTTCAAAAGTACAACTCATCCCGCAAAAAACAAATTCTCATATGTTTACGTGGACAGAAAATTAAACGAGTTATTTCTCTGGGAAGAAGGGGAGGAAAATATGGAAACACACAGACGGAAATTGTCCACAGCGCGAAGGGGTTGAAAAAATAAAGAAATAGAAGATTGGTGAGTGTCATTCTTTATTTCTAAACAAAGGAATGTGTTATTAACTATAATCATATCACGTAGTACCGCCATTATTTGAGAGTATGGTCCCCAATCTTTCCTAGCTCCTGAGCAATCATATCATGTTTTACCCCCATTGTCTGAAAGTGTGGCCCTGACCTTCTCTAGTACCAGGGCAAGAATTACCTGGGGGTAATGCTGTGGTTTTCCAAATTTTGATCTGAAAAACTAGCAGCGTACCGCGTGGTGTATTACATAGAAGACCAAGTGAGTACCCAACTTTCAAATATTCTTTGGAGACTCAAAATAGTTGTATAAGGGCTCATGCATTACAGGCTGCTACATGGTAAAATAAGACAGCCATAGACCTCTGCGAGACTTTACTGTTGATCCTTATGGCTTCGATTTCATAAGTTGTTTTTTTTTGGTCAAATTTATACAAAATGTAACATAAAAAAATATGTTCCATTGTATTCTAGGGTGCAATATCTCCGTAATATGGCACTGTAGAGTGAACCTCATATAGCGGTATATTTTTGTCGTATTGAGCCATAGAGACTTCTTGTGCTTCCTTCTAGGATCTCTGCACCATCTGCATCTAAAACAAGAAAAAGTTGTTCATGAATTAATTTCAATAAGGTTCACTTTCATCTTTGTGAACTGCAAGGGGGTCCAATTTAGTGGTCTCCTAATAAAAACACTTATAAGTAAGAATCAGTTACACAGAATTCTGAGCAAACCTAACAGAAGAGGAGAATTCTAAGATTTATATATTTTCTGATGAATTCTGTCTCGGGGTAAATGCTCCCGATGGTCGATGTATACCATGATTCAGATGGGTTCAATCAAAGTAATCTACAGACATTTACTTGATAAACTTTGATACCTAAAAATCTTCAGGTATCAAAGTTTATCAAGTAAATGTAGATTACTTTGATTTCATTGTACAGATTTTCTTGACAAAATATCTGCTCTAGTGTAGCTATAGCGTGCTTCAGCGAAAATTGTGGACTCACCTGGATTCACCTTTCTTTCGGGAAACGTCTGTAAATCCTGTCTTCTTCACCAGCAAATTGATACATTTCGGCCGAGTGACGTTTTCCTATATCTAGGTCTGTGAAATTACAAAAGAGGTTTTTAACAGCATTTTTTACACTTCTTGTTATTGTAAATGACTTTAAGTACATGCTTGGTGGATGACGGAAATTTTCAATTTTGGGATTTGTTGGTTCTCTAAGAAGCTAAGAAATGCGCAAGTCAAGAAGTGCACTACAAAGCATTGAAGCATGGATGGTTATCAGTAATGGTTATACTTATATGACCCATAAAGAATTTTCTGCCTGGTCTTCCAAAACAGATAAACTCTGGTGGAAGAACTGGATGTTGTGAGCTACTGTATATCTCATATCTTGGATGAAATTTGCACAGCCAGCTGTCTTCCTTCGATTTACTATGACCTCTTATGCAAATAAACTATAATCTGTTATTTTTGTTTTCATCATCAGATTTCCTGCTCAAAGTTCACAAATTCCTTAAACAAACTATTTTAGAACTATGAATCAAAATGCTGTTATATAACATGGATCATGTGTCTCATGGACTGTAGTGAAGTTTTATCTCTGAGACCCTGCAGTCTCCCATTCTGCATTATGTTCTGCATTCTTGGCTGTAAAACACATTGCGATCTCAAAAATTTAAAAACAAATAGATTTTTTCCAAGAAAAACACCAAGGGGGAATTTTTCAAGAGTTTTGCACCAGTTTTTTTTGTCATCACAATGTCACACATTTTGGCAAACATTTTTTTTGGACAACAATTTGCTACTTTTTTTTTCGTTTTACACCACTTTTGCCAATTGCCAATAAATGTGTGTAGTCTGGGTGTGGTTAGCTATGATTTGCAGCAAACACAAAAAATTAATGTGCCCAGATGATAAGCAATTCAATATACCTAAACAATGTAAAATTACACTCATTAAAAAGTCTCTTATGGAGCAGGTCAGGGATAGACATACCATTGGTGCCATCTGTGCAGCCGCACAGGAGCCCAAGAGTTAAAGGGGTTGTCCACTACTAGGACAACCCCTTCTTGAACTAAATGTTTGGCCCCGATAAAATAAAAAAAAACTATATTTTACAGGGATATCATAAGATAGATGCCTCCATTGAAACCACTATGTACTCTTGACAAAGCCGAAAGGGCGAAACCCTGGGTCAGACAAGATATATGAGAACATATTGCATATGTTTTGAGCCGTCCATCCAACGACCAGATTTATAAATTGCAAAAAAAATTCACAAGGATTTGGTGTAAAAAAAAAAGTGAAAAATTAATTCTAAACTGAAGTGTTACTTGTGTTCTAAAGATGCGCCAATTTTTTTAAACATCATGCCACACTAGGCGCAAATTACAGCAACACAGGCAAAACTTACTGATAAAATACTCTCATGGAAAATTCTCCACTAGGTGTCCGCTCAGTGCCCTCTTCCACTTTTGGCCCATCATTACCTTGTCACTGGCCAAGTGGGCGGATACATTTAGCTGATTGGCAGTTGTTTAACAGTTGCAGTCAGCTTGTGTTAATGGGCCAATATTGCTAAAATTTACAGGGTCTCTTATTAGAGGTGATTAATGCATACTATGATGGCCCGTGCTGCATTTATTAGATGCTATTACCATGCAGCAGAGACACCTCTCTATATAACCTTACCTCCCAATCATCCATTCTCAGCTATACCGGAGACTCTTCACACCCATTCTTCTACCATGGGAATGGTTCATTGTTGACTCAGCTGGCTGACGCTGACTTTGAACTCCCCTACTTGGCCCCTCTAGCAAAATATTCTTCATCCTTACTGTGTGCTTTGAGTTTTTTTATTTTTCTTCTGCTGCTAAGAAACTTGTAGCGACTGTGGTCATGTAGGGAAAAGACAAATCCACTGTCTTATCGAGCATAAACAAGTCACGATGTACAGTACAGTAAGTTACCACAACAAATGAATAACCTTCCTATGTTTATGACGGAGTAAAAAAAAAAATGGACGTGACAAGAATTTTTTTTTTTTTATAAAAGTTTGAAAACTGATAGAAGTGTAAAGAGTTAAAAAGAAAAAAAGATGAATTTTTAAATTAAAATTCTAGGAAAATAGCGTTACATAGGAATGTATAATATTATACAGAGTAAAGGTCAGATCATGGAGTTGCTGAAATGTTTCCCACATTAGTTCAGCCAGAGATGTTTCATTCCTCCAGTTCCTCTTTGTAAGGGTCATTGATCTTGTATACGCTCACGTAGTTTTAAGTTACGATCACATGTCGCAGTGGAGTGGCACAGAGCATCACCTGAAAAGTCTGCATGTTAATATTTATGGATTTGCTGTATTTTATTGGCAGTCATGTTTTTTTAAAGAAACCTCTGAAAATTTCTGATAGAGCTGCCTGTATGGAAAACCTCATTACGGTTCCGAATCCTAATGTAAAAATGCAATAAGTCCACTTGCACTTTAATAATACACGTTCAGTGCAAATCTTAGTTATTATTTGAGACAGTGGAAGAAAACCAATGCCATGTGGATGCAAGAAAGCTTGGCTTCGGAATGTGTTGACTATATCGACCTATCATTATATGAACCCAAGACCACTAATTTTTCCCATCCCTTCCGCGTGACGTTGGATGTAATGGCCACAGCAGTCTCCTTTTATTAAAATAAAAATAATGTACAACATTAAATGCAAATCAGTATTCATATATAGCATAGCAACCAGAAAGGAGGGGGGTCTTGGAGGTTCAATGACACATTTTTTTACCCCAACAACAGCTCCTCCCCAGCCGTACCGCACCAGCTCGAGGGCACCCCAGCTGAGTATTGCCCACACCAAATGTTCTGTTGAAACCTGAGCTTAGTAGGGACCTGTTTACCAGTTCTGTAAGAACGTTACACCACATGGGGGTCACCCATCCCTGCTCTGGGCTCCCCCATTCTTCCGTGCAATCAACCTCCTTCAAAGACCCCCTTTTTGCCAACTGTTGCAACAAGGTGAACAAACCCCACCTGACAACCATGGCAACCTAAGATTCTTAAATAGGGTGGGCAGGTGGGATGGTCTGGACATAAAGACCACCAACAGAAGAGGGACGCCCCTTGGTGACCCTTTCTTTTGTACTCCACAATTGGATCCCACCTGCCGACAAATCATGTAAGCCTTACAACCTCCTAATACTTGCTCTCCTTCCCCAACGTTCCTGGCCTATCAAGTTCAAGTTTTTCTCCATGTGCAGCTCATTTACCCGGCAGAGTGTGAAACCCTTGAAGTGGATTGAAATAGTGGATACGAAACAGAGGAGAGGGAAGCTGCGGCAGGATCTCTCCCTCAGCATTTTTGTGCTGCGAGAGGGGAGAGGGAGGAATTGGATCATGCTACAATCTCTGCCTCAGCCTCTGTTTCCAACTAAATGTTGGGGCAAAAGGGTTGTGCACTCCGCAGGACAGAAAGTTCGACATCCCTCAGGATGAAGTTCATTCTGGTTATGTCCATTTGAGATACTTTCTTGATGTTTCCTATTGGCAGAGAAAAATTTGCATTGTTATTGTTTTGCACATGTAATGATGGTGTGTACTTGGTGCATGTGGGTTGTACAGGGCGGTGTGGTTTGGACCTGTTACCATTACATTTTTACTGCTACTAAGTTAACCTGAATGACAATCACAAAGTGTGGCTGCACAGGTATTGTGCTGTATGTGGCTGTGCTGGAGACACTATATTAGGAAGGGATTGGCACCAAATGCTGATGGGACAATTGCCAGAGGTAGGAGCGTCAACAGAAGTGGCACAGTTGAGAACAGAGTCTACAAGTGTAGTACTATTTTATCGAATTGCGTCCCAAACTGCAAACAGTAAGAAATGAAAATGGTTGTGCTGAGTGCCCACTGGAAGAAGAAGACATAAGAGACAAATGAACATTATATATTCGCAGGATGAAAGCACAATAGATAGAAAGGTCCAAGTAGGTAAATGAAGAGTTGCTTCACTTATGATAGAAATCTTTGAGTAGTTGCCCAGCAAGTGGCCAGTTGGGGACCCGCAGCGACACAGTTAAGACTGTGTTTGTGCGACTGAGTCTGGACTATTGTCGAGAATAGGCAGTGAATTTGTAGACCTGAGGAGTATGAAGGGAGAACGCCAATAGTAACCATAGTCTAGTGAGAAATACATGGGGTCAAATAAAGGTACAACTGAGGAGCACCGGTTATTTGAAAGAGACTGAGGGCCAGGTAATGTAGTGCTACCAGACTAAAGTCCAAACGTCTGGTTAAAAGCCCTGAGACGGAGCAAGAAAATGTAAACACATACAAGTCCAGTAAACAAGGAGCTATCAACACATTTTGGACCTTACATCAATCCTTAGTCATGCCATGACTATGGACTAATGTAAGGTCTGAAACTCGTCAGCTGCACTATTGGGGCTCTGAGTGTGAATTTCAATAATTTTAGAATAGTACTGAATGTTTATCCACAGCTCATTGGATTCTCGACTTTTGTACATTTCCAAGTTTCCAAGCCCCAGATTTCCTCTGTGGAATCAACCCACAGGCCCATGAAACCAAAAACTAACGCCATTACTATTATATTTGCCTGGCAATGAACTTTCCTAAAACATGAGACTGGTATTATGTCACAAGATAACTGGTTGTGTTAAAGGGACTGTACCTTTTCTGAGAACCACTAAGCGGCTGTCACAGCTCCACCTGGATCTGCTCCTTTGCCGTCTGCTTCTGTCACCAGGTGCTGCCATATTCACTCTGTGGGCAGAGTTGATGATGGAGGAAACTTCACGACCAGAAGCTCTTGGTGGTGCAGATCCTTTCCAGCTAGAGATACTAATGTTTCTGGGACTTGTCTGCCAGTATGAGTGTGTGCTGTTCAACAGGAGTAATCAGCTCCCTGCTGTGGCCAGCGGGAGAGCTCCACATCCTACTTCAACTCCTACCATACTTCTGAGAGTGCCAGTTATAGTTTGTACTTGCTCTTTTTGATTCCTATTTCTTACCTCAGCCTGTGTTTTTATGCTATCCTTCTGCCTGACGATTCTGTTACTCTTCCTGACCTCCTGTATAGAAGCCGCTTTCTGACCACCCTCTGCCAGCTCGCTACATCGGCCAGCAGCCACTCCATGTACCCAACCCAGGAGCCCATACGTAATTCAAGGTCACTATTCAGGCATTAAAAAGTGAAGGCCAGGGGATCCCTTGAGATCTACTATACAGAGTGACTAGCTCAAAGTCTGTTTGTGGAAGCCCTATTAAGAGCTGCTAGCTTTCTACTGGCAGTGTCCCTGACAGCTGTCAACTGAGTGAATCCCTGAGTGCTGAGTGCTTCCCTCTAGAAAAGTGAAGATATCTGTGTCTGCTGCTTTTCCTTGCTGCATAACCCTCAGTTGAAAAATCATGGGAAAGGAAAGGTCTCTGCCACATAAGACATTAATACTATACGTGGTACATGGTAAGATGGAGCACAGAATTAACAGATTTTGCATTGGCCCAGAAGCTTCAAATTGCATCTCCTGTTAAAAGGGGATTGTGATTTTTCTTTGGTTTATTATAAGTATATTACAGACCAATTTGACCCCAATGAGAACTAGTGAAGCTATCATCCAAGTATTCGACTGAATGAAATGTGGTGTTATGAGTGAAATAACAAGGACCATACTTAGTGAGAAGGTGCGGAGCTGACAGAATTCAGCCCTTGTACAGGAAACAGCAGATGTTGCTGCATAGACTGGGATATATTTTATGTTCTGCTTCTTGGTCGCCTGCAGCTCTGTCTCTCAACGTGTCATTGGCAAGGAACATAAGGATTGACAGTCTGCTCCTATTTTACCAAATTAATTTTTATTATTCTTACTTTGTCAGGAGTATTTACGTCTTCACTTATTATAGAGCATGAATGTCAAAAGTGATCTGACCCTTATGTGGAGAATGACTATACATTTAAAGACACAAACACTCAGTTTGCATCTGATTATCAGTGTGCAGTTCTGGAGACAGATGAAAAACTATTAAATTAATATCTGTGCATCTCTGTGATCACTTCCTTACAATACAATAAGAGATGTTAATAGTCACATTTCTGTACATTGCTGTAGTATACTTTGGTGATATATAAGCAACACAAAATTATAAAACGAATGGCTGCTTTGGGTTCATATGTGATGGCCAACTGTTCGCTCCACCTTATTAGGTTCTTTGGTGCAAGAATTAATGGTAACAGTCATGGGCGGCATGTATCCTTGTGCCATGGGGACCCCAAAAAAACACTCTGCCCTGGCCAAGGTATTTAGATACAGAGATAACAACAAGAATTCGTCTGAGAATTAACTAAGGTGTATGGGCAACTTTAGGTTCTTCCTCCAAGGATGACATGAAAATCCCATCCAAATAGTCCAATCCATGTATCTCATATCAAAACGTTGTAAGCAAAGGATTTGTTCTGTGACCTTGTAAAAGAAAAGATGCTCAGCGCCAAAAAAAAGACCAAAATATATTTTGTTTGACCACCGGTGAAGGTACCTTCATAGGACTCTGGTATCAGTGGGAGATCAGAATGGGTATCTATTAATGTGTGGATGGACAAGGGTGTCTTTATATAAAAGTGAGCAGTGTATTTAAAGAGACAAAAAACAAACTAGAAAATAAAAAAAATTCTAGTAGCACCCACCATGATACCTTCGTTGATCCTGGTCTATCTCATCTTATTATAGAAAAGAGAGTAACATCATATTCAGAAAAAGAGTGCTTATGTTCTGAAGAAATCCCCAATTTGCCTTATACTCCTCCCATCTCTTTTGCTAGTACAGCTCAAACAATTATTTATTATTATTATTATGTAAAGGCCTTTGGCTCGATCTCGAGCGATTTGATAGATGAACGATCTGTAGGAAGATCGATCTTGTGCAAGCCTATATAGATCCACCTTCTCCCCGTGACAACTAAGTTTGTATATCGACAGCTGTAATTATTGCATTATAAAATGTATACACGTGCTAACATGGGTATTCTACCCCTGAGGAAGCCTCCTGGCGGGTGGCGATACGCGTGGGGCTCATCCTCATCTCTGTTTTTGCTCCATTTATTTAGGACTGCATTATGATCGTTACCCATCTGTCTAAGGTTTATATACTAGAAGATAGGTTGTTGTTTATATCATATAACATTTTACTATGAAATTCTATTTGTTTGTCTTGACCCACCATGGTCTTTAATGTTGGTATATGAGCACATTGGGGATTGTGTAAAGAAATACATTTATTAACTTATTATTTTCCTTTGGTGTTTATTTAATAACTGCCTGTCTTCAGTGAAACCATGATGAGCTGTTAGATATATTATATATTATTGCAATACTCTATTTCTTCATAGTCCTTATTTATATGTTGAGGAGCAGATGAGGAAAGGTGATTGCTATTACTCTTGAACACCTTCATAAGAAGTTGGAACCCTTTGGTTTTAAATGTTTTTAATTGATTGTGTCTATATGTAGTTAATACAATTATTAGGATTGCTGCTTCCAATAGGTGGCGCTATAGAGTTCAAGTCCTCTTTTTCTCTGAAGAGGCAATTTGCATATACAATTATTAGGTGATCCCAAATTATTTCTGCATCCTATTTTTCTTGTTTTTTTTAACAGGGTCTTCTACAATGTTATCAAACAATAGGTCTGATTTAAAAAAAGAAATCAAATCTGTGGCTTAGGCTGGCCATACACATTAGATGTCTGTTGGCCAATCGATGCTTCAGCCGATTGTTCATCCAACAACCGTTTCAGCCGTTTTCCCATACACAGGGGCCGAGCGCTCCTGTGTTCTCCATGAGAAAGCCTCCGAGTGACATGTCAGCCGGCAGCTTATCTCTGGGAGAACAATGTGTCCAAAATCGGACATGTCTAATCGACATCTTTCTCGACCATCCATCGGCCGGCGCCTCCCAAAGACATTAGATCGTCAGCCTAACCTTTCGATATTAGCAGTTTCAGTAGTCTAATGTGCATGGGGGACTTTAGGCACGTTTGTCCTTGTTTTAAACCTACTATAACCTGTTTCATTGTAAGATCCATTGTCCTATCTGAAATCAATAAAAAAAAAAGTAAGCCCACCCTTCCATATTAAGCTCTACCCACTACATTAAGGAGGCTCAGAAAAACATGGACTATAGGGTAGATCTCTACAAAATTTGTTTCAGTGTGTTTTAGACAGTTGCACAGAAATGAGAAATGCTTTCTCGCTTTTTTTCTTTCCCATTTATGTCTAGCGCCCCTTTAACGTTACAAATGGCGGCATTAAACTTGACATTGAAAGTTGTCCATTAGTTTATCTTTTTTTTTTAATAAAAGTTGCTCTACTATTCTTTCACAGCCATTTATATTCAGGACAGTGATTTGTTAACCTATTTTCCCGGGTGACAATGATATTCCTTTTATTAGTTTGCTAAGAATCAAACATGTTTTCTGCTGCTCTGCAAATCTCTGACAGCTACTAGAAAAATACAAAACACAAGAAGCTTCCTAACTGAATAAAAAGGTGATGAAAGTCTAGAGATCCCCAGAGGTGAATGTATTTTATTTGTTTCTTGGTATATATATATATATATATATATATATATATATATATATATATATATATATATATATATATATATAGATAGCACTGGTACAGAACAGAGCGCAGTGCACAGAAGACCCTGCATGACCTGGGCAAGAGAGCGACATACGAGACAGGGACACCTTTTAGAGTTAACCAGTCTTTGAAAACTTGAGGACAGTTCCTTGGTTAAACTCAACTTTTTTTTTCCTCAGTTCAATAAATAATTCATTAGGTTGGTGATGTGTTCTGATGAATGCTTTTAGCGTGTCACTGAGATTCAATACATTATTGTGACTCAAGAACAACCCTTAGTATACTGAAAACAACATTGCCATTATTGGACGGCCACATATAGACTCATATAGCAGAAACATCTCCTGACAGAGTATTGCAAAATCATGTTTTTCTTTTACAAAACTATTTAGCCTTTATCACTTTTCTAGAGATATGTCAACCAAGAATCAATGAGGGACCCCCTGTATGTAGTGGTGCAGCTAGAGTCCCATGGGACCCAGGGCGATATCTGGACCTGAGTCGCCGCCCATATCACCACACACACATATACAAATATGTAATGTTCATGTGGCTTAGTGGGTTAAAGCGACTGTCTCCTCCTTGGTCAGACCTCATCTGGAATACTGTGTCCAGTTCTGGGCACATTTTAAAAAAGACATCGAAAAACTGGAGCAAGTTCAGAGAAGAGCTACCAGGATAGTGAGCGAACTGCGAACTATGTCCTACGAGGAATGGTTAAAGGATCTGGGAATGTTTACCTTGCAAAAAGGAAGACTGAGAGGAGACTTAATAGCTGTCTACAAATATCTGAAAGGATGTCACAGTGGAGAGGGATCATCCTTATTCTCATTTGCACATGGAAACACGAGAAGCAATGGAATGAAACTAAAAGAGAGAAGATACAGATTAGATATTAGAAAAAAACCTTTTGACAGTGAGGGTGATCAATGAGCGGAACAGGCGGCCACGAGAGGTGGTGTGGTCTCCTTCAATGGAAGTCTTCATACAGAGGCTGGACAGACATCTGTCTGAGATGATTTAGTGAATCCTGCATTGAGCAGGGGGTTGGATACGACGACCCTGGACGTCCCTTCAAAACTCTAACATTCTATGATTCTAAATACCAAAAACATATACATCTCTGACAAATTGTAAATTCTACAATAGCTCAGAAACCAGCGAATCCTCCAGCGCACAGTGCGGGCCTGGGGGATTTAAAAGTCTGCAGTCATACAGAGTAACTGCAGACTTATCATTTCAGACCGGACAGTATAGTCCTCCATACAGAATAATGGACCCCATATATTGCTCCATACAGTATTTTTGGGCACCACATAGTCCTCCATACAGTATTATGGGCCCTATATATTACTCCATACAGCATAATGGCCCAATATATTGCTCCATACAGTATAATGGCCCCAAATATTGCTCCATACAGTATAATAGCCCCATATATTGCTCTATACTGTATAATGGCCGCAAATATTGCTCCATACAGTATATAATGACTCCATATATAAGTCCAAACAGTATAATGGCCCCATAAATTGCTCCATACAGTATATAATGGCCCCATATATAGCTCCATACAGTATAATGGTCCTATATATTGCTCCATACAGTATATAATGGCCCCGTATATGGCTCCATACAGTATAATGGCCCCATATATTGCTCCATACAGTATATAATGGCCCAATATATAGCTCCATACAGTATAATGGTCCCATATATTGCTCCATACTGTATAATGGCCCTAAATATTTCTTCATACTGTATAATGTCCCCAGATATTATTCCATACAGTATAATGACCCCATATATAGGTCCATACAGTATATAATGGCCCCATATATTGTTCCATACAGTATAATGGCCCCATATATTGCTCCATACTGTATAATGGCCCCAAATAGTGCACCATACAGTATATAATGGTCGTAAATATTGCTCCATACAGTATATAATGGCTCCATATAATGCTCCATACAGTATGGGCCCAATATAATGCTCCCTACACAAAAATAAATAAGTCCTCAGATGCACCTCCAGTTGGAAATAATACCGACCCCAATGGGCTCTCTTCGCCTGATCGCTACGCCACTCTCTGTATGGTGTGCTACATGAAAATAGGTCAACTAATCAGTGATCTTACATGACATCCTGGACGGGTGCGGAAATACCCCCACATATCAACTCTTGCAATTCTTTCTCAGACTCAGTAAACTCACTGAGAGGTGCTAAAACCTAAAATAGCTCACGCTCCTTTAGAGAACACTTTCAAAGCCCATATAATGACTGCAAATCACATAGGTTAGCCCTACTGTAAATTTCCTCTCTTGAATTTTTAATTATTTTTCATCTTAACAGTTTTATAGTTGTGTGTTGATTACCATCATAGTGGTCAGTCTACCCCTCTGCGGGTTCTATTTCTACTTTTCAGTTGTCTCTGAGCTACTGGGTTGAGATTAGCTACTATTATGTCTCCCATAGCACACACAGACATGAGAGCTTTCTGCTCTCAAGTTTCTATGCTATACATCTTCAGATGCAGAATTAGCATGTAGGACATTTTACATCGATACTAAGCAGCGTAGCTGTGTATCCAGCTCTGGGGTGAGATAAAACAATTACAAGAAAGCCACAGCACAGTATCTGTGTCTTTCTGCTTCTTTCCCTCTTTTTTTTAATTTGTTTTAATGAAAGAGTAAAAACACAAGATTTATACATACATATAAACATGTACTAAAACCTTCTATCCGTCCATTATAAAGCTTCTGTTTTCCATGCCAGGACTAATGTTTCTATGAGGAATATATGAGAACGGTGAGGCCACTTTTCTTCAGTAACGATCCTGAATAAATAAGTCAATGGTTCTTTAGGAACCGTCACATCTATTATTGTAGACAGTAAATCTGTGTAGCCTCACAGGAGTAAGATAACTTGGCCCCCTTCCTTCTTTTTTAACCCCAATAGGAAGTTGTAGTATGATGCCGGTGATGTGGCTGTCCATATCTTGAGCAAGGAGTCACAGGGAGGAGAAGTGGCTCGTGAGTGGATAAAAAAAAAAGTTTATTTCTCTGATAACATATTTTATAAAGTTTTGTATATTTGGTTGTACTATTGATTTGTGCAAAGTTTGATGACAGTGACCATAAAATTCAGGGTGTTTACAATCACCACTAGGAGGAGCTGAGTACCTTACTATATACTATGTCATTTTTTTAGTTCAATGTACAGTATAAACTGTTTGCAGAAAGCAACAAAACTGCCCCTAGTGGTGCCTAAAGGCAATGCAATAATGATGCAGGATACTCGTAGATGAAGGGCAGCTCTAGGACCTGCACCTACCTCCAGGGCCGGCTCCAGGTTTTCGTGAGCCCCGGGTGAAAGAGTCTCAGTGGGCCCCTTTAACACATAAGGATTCATGATGCACATATACGGCAGAGAAATATAGGTATACAACACAGCGCCCGGGCTGTCCCCTCAACCTTCACATATGCAAACATGCACTCAAACACACAGTAGGCAGACATACACGCACAGTAGGCAGACATACACGCACAGTAGGCAGACATGCATGCACACACAGCATGCAGACATGCACGCACACAGTACGCAGACATGCACGCACACACACAGTAGGCAGACATGCACACGCACAGTAGGCAGACATGCACGCACACGCACAGTAGGCAGACATATACGCACAGTATGCAGACATGCACGCACAGTATGCAGACATGCACGCACACAGTACGCAGACATGCACGCACACAGTACGCAGACATGCACGCACACACACAGTACGCAGACATGCACGCACACACACAGTACTCAGACATGCACATGCACAAAGTACGCAGACATGCACATGTACACAGTACGCAGACATGCACGAAAACAGTACGCAGACAAGCATGCACACACAGTATGCAGACATGCACGTACACAGTACGCAGACATGCACGCACACAGTACCCAGACATGCACGCACACACACAGTACGCAGACATGCACACACACAGTACGCAGACATGCACACACACACACAGTGCTCAGACATGCACATGCACAAAGTATGCAGACATGCACATGTACACAGTACGCAGACATGCACGAAAACAGTACGCAGACAAGCATGCACACAGTAGGCAGACATGAGCACACACAGTACGCAGACATGCACGCACACAGTACGCAGACAAGCACGCACACACAGTACAGGGACATGCGCACACATGTAGGAATGCACACAAAAACACACGTGCACATGGTACACAGATATGCACACATACAATACGCAGACATGCACATACACAAACATATACACAGATATGTACACATACAGGTGTAAGAGGGAAGACTGGGGTGTAAGTACTGTCAGAACAAGGGATCCAGAACTGCCGGGGCCATACCTCTTGTTGCAGGGGGAAGACAGACTTCCAGCACAGGAGTCAGGTGACCGGAAAACTGGTGGCGTGGCTAGAGAGAGGGAGAGATGAAGACTTTTGCGCGGGAAAGCGAGAGCAGAGTCCCGCTCAGGAGAGCAGTGTGAGAGGGTCCAGGCTCCTGGCTCCAGTACTGGGAGCAAGAGCCGAGTACAGTGGACCGGAGGAGTCAAGCCAACTAGAGAAGAGACGCAGGGTCTGTGGAGCCGAGCACGTGAGGTGCCATGTTATGGACTAGGGGCTCAGCCGGTAAAATCGGAGACAGCCCGCTGCCACCAGAAGACGGAGCATTGTTTGGGCGGGGAAGCCTGAAGAAATCAACACCGGCATCAGCTGGCAACTGCCTTGTGGAGGAAAAGAGTCAGCCAAGTGTAAAAACTGCAGATTACAACCGATTCGACTCTGCTATATCTAGTTAACCCTCCGTCACATACAATAGCCCTGACAGGCTCATCTCTTTTACTTTCATTTCTCCTTCCTCACCAGATTGTGAGGAAATCCCCTCCCTCCAGGTAGTCTCCTGTCTTTAGCAGCTCTGTGAAACCTCATACCACAGTTGGATTGCAGAGCTTCAGGAGGACAGATATAACTGCGCTAATCTCTCAGGCTCATTGTATGTGAACACGTCACACTCAATAAGGTTGGTATTTTATGTTTTTATTCATCACAATTGTTTATTTAGCTTGTTTTATGAATGTATAGCACAAAGTGTGAGGATATTTCATAGAAATAAGGCAGATTAAAAAAGAAAGTGTGCTGCTCAGGCATATACAGTAGTTCCCTAACACATATTCATTCTCTTGCTTCAGATTATCTGCTGAAATGGAGAGGAAAATGTACAATTTATCAAAAAACCTTGATGTTGAGGAAGTAACAAACATGCTGTTAGATGATGCAGACCCCACACTGAATGAGGATTTAGGAGAGGAAAGTGAGATTGATTCTCATGATGAGGTGGAAGTATGTGAAGTGGATTCTGAAACAGAGCACGATGGTGACAGTGATGAGGATGAAGATGTAGAATCTTATTATATGGGAAAAGATAAAAAAAAACAATGGAACAAGAAGCCACTCCAGAAAAAACGTAGGGAACCTCAAAACATTATTACTCACCTTCCTGCAGTTATAGGAACTGCAAGTAATGCAAAAACTGCAGTTGGATGCTGGAATAGTTTATTCACAGATGACATTCTGGACTCTATTGTCACATATACCAACCAATATATAGACATTATAAAGGACAAGTTCATCTGCAACAGAACCATCAAGGCCACAGATGAAATAGAACTTTTTTTGGATTATTATACCTTGCAGGAGCTTATAGGGCAAATAGACAAAGTTTGGAGGAACTTTGGAGTAAAGATGGGGATGGAGTTGAAAAATTTGGCCTTGTTATGTCCATAAACAGATTCAAGCTTCTAATTCGTTGCCTTCGGTTTGACGACAGAACTACCCGAACCGAACGTAAAACACATGACCGACTTGCTCCAATTCGTGATATATTCCAAAAATTTGTTGAAAACTGTAAAAAAAAGCTATTGCCCTGGGGAGAATCTCACTATTGACGAAATGCTCCCTGGTTTTCGTGGTAAATGTGCCTTTCGTCAATATATTCCATCAAAGCCTAACAAATATGGAATAAAAATGTATGCCCTTGTTGATGCCAGTAAGACCTACACTTACAACCTGGAAGTTTATGCAGGAAAACAACCAGAAGGTCCTTACTGTGTCAGCAACAAACCCAGTGATGTTGTAAAAAGACTGGCTGAGCCCTTATTTGGATCGGGTCGCAATATAACAGCTGACAATTGGTTTTCAAATTGTGATCTGATTGATTATCTGAAAATGCAGAAGCTTTCATATGTTGGAACTGTAAGAAAAAATAAAAAAGAATTGCCTACACAGTTTGTAAGTGTGAAAGGGAGACAACAGTACAGCAGTATGTTTGCATTCCATAATGGAAAGGTTTTGGTTTCCTATGTACCACAAGCAAAAAAAATTGTACTTCTTCTATCAACACTTCATGATGATGATGCCATCGATCCTGGGACTGAGGCACAAAAAACCCCGGAGATAATTACATTTTATAATGCAACCAAAGGGGGTGTTGATACAGGTGATCAGATGTGCTCAACTTTCAACGTCAGCAGAAACACCAAACGCTGGCCAATGGTCATATTTTTTGCTATGTTGAATTTGGGTGGTATAAATTCACAAGTCATTTACCTTGAAAACAAGCTTGAACCACTCCGTAGACGATTCTATCTGAAAAAATTGGCCCATGAACTAGTGCTTGGAGAGCTACGCAGGAGAAGTATGAAAACAATCGGTATCCCCTCTCGCCTTCAAGTTCAGCTCAAAAGATTCCGCCCAGAAGATGATAGTGAAAATTCACCACCTGCACCACCTCCCAAAAGAAGGAGATGCACCACCTGCACCACGGAAAGCGGAATCAGAAGGCTTTCTAATTATGAATGTCACAAATGTCATAATGCAATCTGCCTGACACATGCAAAAATGATGTGTAATTCTTGCTCTTTGCTCTGCAAGTGTAATTTTTCTGGGGAAACTTCAGGATCTAATTCTGATTGAATATGTGTTTAATAGTACTTAAGGTACCTTAAAATTAAGTTTGTTTCCATAAATTTTCTTTGTATAGTTTTTTGACAGAGTCGAACTGGGGACTATTTGGCGGGAGTTTTGAAATGTTTGTATTTCAGAGTTATTAGTTTTATGTTAAGTAAATGTTTTTTTTTTTGCACCTGATTATGTGTAGTCTCTTTTATTACATCCCTATGAAGGTCACTGATCACTTTTAGAGCACTGAAATTGCAAACATTAGATATTATAGGTATTTTTCTAGCCTGCGCCTGACAGTCACATTGTATGTGAACTCGTTAGAACCGATATTGTATGTGACGGAGGGTTAAACTGTGAACTGTCAGTTAAAGACTTTTACCTGCTACTTCCCTTGTTTTCCCCCATATTTTCCCCTGTTACTCCCTGCGTGGAGATTGACCCTGTTATTTTAAACTTCCCCTGTTTATTAACCCTGTATTGGCTGCTCTGTGCTTCTGTGTCGCTGCATCTAAAGTACCCGTGTTACACAGACATACAGTACAGACCAAAAGTTTGGACACACCTTCTCATTTAAAGATTTTTCTGTATTTTCATGACTATGAAAATTGTACATTCACACTGAAGGCATCAAAACTATGAATTAACACATGTGGAATTATATACTTAACAAAAAAGTGTGAAACAACTGAAAATATGTCTTATATTCTAGGTTCTTCAAAGTAGCCACCTTTTGCTTTGATGACTGCTTTGCACACTCTTGGCATTCTCTTGATGAGCTTCAAGAGGTAGTCACCGGAAATGGTCTTCCAACAATCTTGAAGGAGTTCCCAGAGATGCTTAGCACTTGTTGGCCCTTTTGCCTTCACTCTGCGGTCCAGCTCACCCCAAACCATCTTGATTGGGTTCAGGTCTGGTGACTGTGGAGGCCAGGTCATCTGGCGTAGCACCCCATCACTCTCCTTCTTGGTCAAATAGCCCTTAAATAGCCTGGAGGTGTGTTTGGGGTCATTGTCCTGTGGAAAAATATATGATGGTCCAACTAAACGCAAACTGGATGGAATAGCATGCTGCTGCAAGATGCTCTGGTAGCCATGCTGGTTCAGTATGCCTTCAATTTTGAATAAATCCCCAACAGTGTCACCAGCAAAGCACCCCCACACCATCACACCTCCTCCTCCATGCTTCACGGTGGGAACCAGGCATGTAGAGTCCATCCGTTCACCTTTTCTGCGTCGCACAAAGACACGGTGGTTGGAACCAAGGATCTCAAATTTGGACTCATCAGACCAAAGTACAGATTTCCACTGGTCTAATGTCCATTCCTTGTGTTCTTTAGCCCAAACAAGTCTCTTCTGCTTGTTGCCTGTCCTTAGCAGTGGTTTCCTAGCAGCTATTTTACCATGAAGGCCTGCTGCACAAAGTCTCCTCTTAACAATTGTTGTAGAGATGGGTCTGCTGCTAGAACTCTGTGTGGCATTGACCAGGTCTCTAATCTGAGCTGCTGTTAACCTGCGATTTCTGAGGCTGGTGACTCGGATAAACTTATCCTCAGAAGCAGAGGTGACTCTTGGTCTTCCTTTCCTGGGGCGGTCCTCATGTGAGCCAGTTTCTTTGTAGCGATTGATGGTTTTTGCAACTGCACTTGGGGACACTTTCAAAGTTTGCCCAATTTTTCGGACTGACTGACCTTCATTTCTTAAAGTAATGATGGCCACTCGTTTTTCTTTACTTAGCTGCTTTTTTCTTTCCATTATACAAATTCTAACAGTCTATTCAGTAGGACTATCAGCTGTGTATCCACCTGACTTCTGCACAACACAACTGATGGTCCCAACCCCATTTATAAGGCAAGAAATCCCACTTATTAAACCTGACAGGGCACACCTGTGAAATGAAAACCATTTCCGGTGACTACCTCTTGAAGCTCATCAAGAGAATGCCAAGAGTGTGCAAAGCAGTCATCAAAGCAAAAGGTGGCTACTTTGAAGAACCTAGAATATAAGACATATTTTATATAAATATATATAAACAGTCATACACACTGACATACACAGACATTCACATCATACATGCACAGACACACACATTAGAAATATTTTTAATATGGGGATTGGGGAAGCTGGCGAAAAGCCTGCTCACCTGCCCCCGGCCTGTGTCCCGTCCAGCTCCTCGGGCATGTGGCTGTCCAGGGCCGCTGGCGTGTGTTTTCCATCACAGACATTCCCCTGGACTATCAGGGGGGCCCATTTGCTGTCAGGGCCCTGGCCACTTCCCCGGTATCTGTGCAAGACCTCTGGAGCTGCTTGATTGCCGTCACTTCACTAGACATGGCCGCGTGCAGTGCGCTGTGCGGCTGTGTCTGCTAGTAATGACGCGGCAGGGGCAACACACAAGCACAATTAAAGGCACAGTGTTGCCCCTGCCGTGTGATTGCTACCAGATACAGCCGCACAGCGCACTGCGCGCGACCATGTCTGGTAAAGTGACGGCACTCAAACAGCACCGACGGTCCTGCACAGATGCTGGGGGAGTAGCCTGGGCCCTGACAGCGAGTGGGCCCTTCTGATGGTCCAGGGCCCCTGCACTCGCCCGGGTGCGCCGGGTGCTGACGCCGGTCCTGCCTACCTCTAGATCAGGGCTTGCTTGTCCCCGATCCCACCTGTTGATGGGTATGTTTTCCAGAGGTGAGACTTCCATCTTTGAGACATTACTGACATATCCTGTGGATATGCCATAAATGTTTTAAGATGAGAATTTGAAAAATTAATCAAATAAATATGTACATTATTGGCCCCTGGAGCCCCATTCACAGCTCTGGCAGGTCAAGCTTTAATCACAGTAGATGCAGTAATTATCATAACGGCATAGCATTTTCTACTCTGTGACTGGAAGTTTCTTAGAACTCGAGGGAGCAGGAAAAGTTCTCTGAAGATAAATTGACTTTGGGTGAATACCAATTTGTGAATACATTAAGTAATCCAAGTTATAGTCTTGTAACAATTAACATTCAGTATTACAATTTGTTGTATTTGTTACTGTACGGCCAGACGTGTGCAGGATGCTAATTACTAAGCTCCACGTGGATGTAGCACTGAGGGGCTACAATGCTTTGTTTTTCTAAGGGGTAAGGTTTCTCCTTGTGGAGAGTGACATACCGGCTCTGGCATGCCAATGTAAAGAGACTTATTCACCGTGCAATGCTCCTCTGGGAAATTAATATGCAAATTGCCTCTTCAGAGAGGAAGAGGACTAGAACTCTATAGCGCCACCTGTTGGAAGCAGCAGTCACTATCGACCCTTTAACGAGCCTTGCAATATGACTTAGGATGAAAGCCAAATCAGAATCTAAAATTGCAGACACGTTGTTTCGGGGTATTGCTATAGAGTTCTATTCTTCCTCTCTGAAGAGGCGATTTGCATATTTAATTTCCCAGAGGAGCATTGCACGGCGAATAAGCCTCCTTACATTGGCATGCCAGAGCCGGTATATCACTCTCCACAAGGAGAAACCTTACCCCTTAGACCTCAGTTCAGAGCCTCTTACCTAGCTAAATGAGAGCTTATACGTTGCACTGACGAGGGTGAACAGCCTGAAACTCTGTGTCTGCAAATTGAGATTCCGATTTGGCTTTTATCCTAAGTCATATTGCAAGGCTCGTTAAAGGGTCGATAGTGACTTGTAGGATCGCTGCTTCCAGCAGGTGGCGCTATAGAGTTCTAGCCCTCTTCCTCTCTGAAGAGGCAATTTGCATATTGTTTTTCTAGAAGTCACAATCAGCATTTTGTAGGGGTAGAGTTCCTGGAAAGAGCAACTGCTCAAATCTTCATAGTATCAAGCCTCTATTACAGTGGGACGCCACCATTGGAAAATTGCATGAATTCAATGCCTTAATAATATCAATACTGGAATTGTCCCTTTGGCCATTAGATCAGATTCCTGGCGATTAGCAGCTGCAGATACTGTTAGGAATGATCAGGACATTGGAGCATATTTATCAATATTGTCTAATTTGTAAAGACAGCAAACTTAAGGCCCCCATACACATTAGACTAATGTCGGCCGATCTGTCGACAGGTTCAGCCGACAGTCTAATGTGTATGGGGGCCCCGGCTGACTGATAGTCAAGGGAGATGACGATTCCACAAGTCCAATTTTGGACGGTCGAATGTATGGTTCTCTTGGAGATAAGTAGACGGCCAATGTGTCAATCGGTAACTTTCTTATAGAGAACACAGAACCACTCGGTCAAACGAGTGTTTAGAGAATCGACTAGGATGGCTGTCTGCCAAGCGATCAGCTGAAGCAAGGTTCGGCTGACACCCATCTAATGTTTATGGCCAAACTTAGGCAAGAAACTCTTAAAATGAGCAAGATTTATCAGTGCCTCCAGCGGTTTGCTAAATCTGCATGATTTTAACACTGTCTAGTCTAAGTTTACACCAACTATTAATTTACTTGTTTTGTGCCATAAGGCTACGTTCACACATTCAGTATTCAATCAGTATTTTACATCAGTATTTGTAAGCCGAAACCAGGAGTGGAACAATCAGAGGAAAAGTATAATAGAAACACGTCACCACTTCTGTATTTATCACCCACTCCTGGTTTTGGCTTACAAATACTGAGGGGAATCAACGAGGTACGCCTCGACTCTTGACAAGTACTCATACTCAACCAGTATTTTCATTGTAATGTACCAAGTCTGTTTTACTAATTTTGTTTCTAATATTTTAACGATAACTAAGGTTGAAGCTACAAATATTTAAATATTTGACATTGGACTCTTACTCTTAACTTGTATGCCTACTTGTCTCCTCCCCATCTTGATGGGGATGTCCTTCCCTATGTTTATCCCCTCCCTCCTTTTACCTCCCTAATATATTACACTGCTCAAAAAAATAAAGGGAACACTTAAACAACAGAATATAACTCCAAGTCAATAACACTTCTGTGAAATCAAACTGTCCACTTAGGAAGCAACACTGATTGACAATCAATTTCACATGCTGTTGTGCAAATGGAATAGACAATAGATGGAAATAATTGGCAATTATCAAGACACCCTCAATAAAGGAATGGTTCTGCAGGTGGGGACCACAGACTACATCTCAGTACCAATGCTTTCTGGCTGATGTTTTGGTCACTTTTGAATGTTGATTGTGCTTTCACACTCGTGGTAGCATGAGACGGACTCTACAACCCACAGAAGTTGCTTAGGTAGTGCAGATCATCCAGGATGGCACATCAGTGTGAGCTGTGGCAAGAAGGTTTGCTGTGTCTGTCAGCGTAGTGTCCAGAGGCTGGCGGCCCTACCAGGAGACAGGCCAGTACACCAGGAAATGTGGAGGGGGCCGTAGGAGGGCAACAACCCAGCAGCAGGACGGCTACCTCCGCCTTTGTGCAAGGAGGAACAGGAGGAGCACTGCCAGAGCCCTGCAAAATGACCTCCAGCAGGCCACAAATGTGCATGTGTCTGCACAAACGGTTAGAAACTGACTCCATGAGGGTGGTATGAGGGCCCGACGTCCACAGATGGGGGGTTGTGCTCACAGCCGAACACCGTGCAGGACGCTTGGCATTTGCCACAGAACACCAGGATTGGCAAAGTCGCCACTGGCGCCCTGTGCTCTTCACAGATGAAAGCAGGTTCACACTGAGTACATGTGACAGACGTGACAGAGTCTGGAGACGCCGTGGAGAGCGATCTGCTGCTTGCAACATCCTTCAGCATGACTGGTTTGGCAATGGGTCAGTAATGGTGTGGGGTGGCATTTCTTTGGAGGGCCGCACAGCCCTCCATGTGCTCGCCAGAGGTAGCCTGACTGCCATTAGGTTCCGAGATGAGATCCTCAGACCCCTTGTGAGACCATATGCTGGTGAAGTTGGCCCTGGGTTCCTCCTAATGCAGGACAATGCCAGATGTCATGTGGCTGGAGTGTGTCAGCAGTTCCTACAAGATGAAGGCATTGAAGCTATGGACTGGCCCGCCTGTTCCCCAGACCTGAATCCGATTGAGCACATCTGGGACATCATGTCTCGCTCCATCCACCAACGTCACGTTGCACCACAGACTGTCCAGGAGTTGGCGGATGCTTTAGTCCAGGTCTGGGAGGAGATCCCACAGGAGACCATCCGCAACCTCATCAGGAGCATGCCCAGGCGTTGTAGGGAGGTCATACAGGCACGTGGGGGCCACACACAATACTGAGACTCATTTTGACTTGTTTTAAGGACATTACATCAAAGTTGGATCAGCCTGTAGTGTGTTTTTACACTTTAATTTTGGGGGTGACTCCAAATCCAGGCCTCCATTGGTTAATAAATTTGATTTCCATAGATGATTTTTGTGTGATTTTGTTGTCAGCACATTCAACTTTGTACAGAACAAAGTATTCAATGAGAATATTTCATTCATTCAGATCTAGGATATGTTATTTGAGTGTTCCCTTTATTTTTGTGAGCAGTGTATTATGTTTCCTTTCCTTCCCCCCTCCAATCTCCCTCCCCATTTTCCTCTTTAGTGTATTATGGTTAGTATAATTTTGTTTATGTGTTATAAAAATTTCAATAAAAATCATTGAAACACAAATACTGGGGGGAAATACTGACCAAATGCTGAACCTGTGAATGTTGCCTAAATGTGAGCTTCAATTTTGTTGCATTTTGTTCCAACATACTTTTTACAACAAAGTAGGGTAACTCTATTACAAAATGTATTCCAATTAAAAAAAAGTTGTTACTTTTTAAAGAATTTCTAAAGATTTTTCGTGCTTTTCTTGGCTAATTCTATTTAGCTCTTAGAGGACCTTTCGCCAAATTTTATGCTTTGAATTGGACACAGGACATAATGGCTGTAGAGCGGAATAAAACATTTTTATTTTCTTTTTTAATTTCGCCTCTCCTTTGCAGAGATATTAGCAAAGTATTTGGCACCTAATGAGTAAACCTTTGGTATGTCCAAGTGGGTGTTATCAGATAGTGACTAAAGTTAACTCATTAGGTGCCAAATGCTAACTAGTAGATGAGCTGCTCATAAAGGAGAGGATGAAGAGACTTTCCTGAGAGAGATAGGGGCCTGGTCAGGAGGACAAATGCATGATGCTTGAAGTAGCTGAAACAGCTAACATAAGGATGAGCAGAACTTGAAGCTCATGTGCCCCATTGCAAAAGCTCCAATGGGACCCCCAATTATTGCAAATCTCTTTAATAGTATTGGTCTTTTCATATAGGCCAATAGGAGTTTTGGGGCCCCCCTGGCTCCAGGGCCCAAGTACGATTGAAACCCCTGCACCTATTGTAGTTACGCCCCAGCCTAGAGGAGTGGTGTAGTCACCAAACTAGGAAGTAGCAAGAGTCAAGGTCTGGGAGCTGGCAAATTGGTGCAGGAAGGCAGCTGTAGGGGGTGCTGACAAAAGGGTCTAAGACGGGTAGGAGACAGGAATCTAGAAGAATACTGCCCTGAGATCATGTCATAGGTGGCCGAGCGCCTAGGACAAACTTTGAAGACATAACAGTAGAGATCAAAGCCTAAATAGGAAGAGACCGGAAGCATGAAAAACAGTTGGGAGCATAAAGCCCCCGTCACACTAAGCGAGATCGCTAGCGAGATCGCTGCTGAGTCACAAGTTTTGTGACGCAACAGCGACCTCAGCAGCGATCTCGCTACGTTTGACACTTAGAAGCGACAAGGCCCCTGCTGTGTGATGGCTGGTCGTGTCGGAATGGTCTGGACATTTCTTTGATCGTTGAGGTCCCGCTGGGTAGCATGCATCGGTGTGTTTGACACCTTACCAACGACCTTGTTAACGACCCAGACACAGAAACACATAGGCGTGCATCGTTATACAGATCATTACGGGTCGCCGCATCGTTGGGAAGATCTGACTGTTTGACATCTCACCAGCGACCACATAGCGACGCAGCAACGATCCCTGACAGGTCGTATCGTTGTCGGGATCGCTGTAGCGTCGTTAAGTGTGACGGGGCCTTAAGACTCACTGAGACCTGGACTGTGAGAGCTCCAATGACAGAGTGTGGCAGAGTGCGGGTGGTGGCACGAGCCCAAACGCACCAAAGAAACCACAAAGTAGGAAAAGGCTGAATATGTGTTCTACACGTTTGAAAGTTGGAAACGTTTAAAGTATTGAGTCTCCATATCAGGTGATTGTAAAGAAAGCCATGTTAAAGTGTGGTTATCTTTTGCTATCTTGTCATGGAGCCAGTTCAAATTGCGCAGAGAAGTCCAGTCCGCCCCTCCTATAGGGGCACCAAAATCTATTCTCATGGGCGGCTAGAGTGTTGATCACTCAAAATGACCTACTGTAATTGTATCTGTGCTATGGAGACATTTTCCTCTGTGTGCACACTATTAATGTAGGTCCTTATGGGAATATATATATTTACATACTTGAGTATATATATAACAACCTGGATCACTGTATACACAGAGATGGTCAGGATATCTTTGGTGCAGTAGACCCCATGCTAAGAGTTGCACCCTCTCTACAATCCTCAGGTGACACCAATAAAATCAACAAACATGTAGATAATTAAAATGAAGCTATTTAGGTTAGTTTCAGAGCTTTGGTACCTTTTGATGGGTAAATGATCACGTAAGTTCTGCTCAGTACTTTAATCTGGCCATGTTTGGGTACCATTTAAAGGGTATTCCCATCTCACATATTTATGGCATTACCACAAGATATGAAATGAATATCTGATATATGGGGTTCCACCTCTTAGACTTTTCATGTTTATATTGATGTGAGTCTCAGAGGTGGAGCTGTACTCTGCACCTCTGCAACCGATCACATCCGGCCACTGCCGAACAGCTGATCGGCAGGATGCCGGGTGTTATGCCCCCACTCCCCCGAGATTGATGACCTATGCTAAGGATAAAAGTCCCCAACAACCCTTTTAATTATTGTTTCTCATAAATCAAAACTATTTTCACTTTTCTGATTTTCTGGAATCAGAAGTAAAAGCCGCTTTGAATAAAATCTGTGTTTTTGCATCCACCGCACTTTACGGCATTGAATGGAAATAAATAAAACCTCAGTCATTACCGGGGGATGTAATGCACGCACTTCTCCAGTGACAATCACCTATGTGAACAAGCTTTTCCGAGGGACATTTTAAGCCTAATGCTTGTCTTCTGCCCTTGTACCAGGGTTATCATGACACGACAGAATGGGCAGCACTGGTATTTAATGTAAATATAGCAAAATAGCCTACCGCTGAGATAAGGACGCCGAGGTCTGGGCTACCGTGTCCGAAAATTGCTTTTTGATTATTCCTTGTTTTTCTTTTATATGACTGATCTGTGACTAAAAATAATCGCAGCCAAGAAATAAGAAAAGCAATTCTTCCTAAATATTAATAATAATTTGTAATCTAATCATGAGAGCGGATCTGCGGTCCAGATGGTTCACTTCTTACCAAGTACAGTAAAAGTATAATATATACTCAATGAACTACGGCTAAAACAGACAAGAAAATTACATTAGAGAGATAAAAATGTATAATAAATGTCTGAGGAAGCAACTAACAGGCAACAAAGAGCTCTGGGTATCACCAGTGTCTTATACAGAGAGTGTTCAGTGTTCTTTAAGCCCTAAGCACTTTTGTATCAAGCTTTATTATAAAACTCCCTATTATTCTCCCTATCCTGCTAATCCCTATATCTGCTGCCTACAGCTTCAGTCGCCACCACCACAGTCCCTGTTTCTATCACTGCCGTCTTTTTCCCTGAAATAAGACATCATCAGGAGGGCGGTGATAGAAGCAGGGCGAGTGACACAAGCGCCGCCCCCTGATGACCATTGAGGGCGGTGATAGAAGCTGTGGGCCGGTGCTGCTGTCACTCACCCTGCTTCTATCACCAATCCCTTATGATGTCTCATTTCAGGGAAAAAGGCGGCGGGGCCAGAAGCAAAGACTATGGCGGCGGTGGCGGCCAAGGCTGCGGGTGGTGAGGAAGTGTGGCAGCGGCCACTGAAGCTGGGGTCACTTCTCCATCACCCGCTCTGAAGCAGGACGCCATCAGTGGACTATTTATCCCTGACTTATCTGGTGGCGGCTTATCTTGCCAAAAACAAAAGGATCGACTGTCTGAAATAAGGTATGCCGAATCCTTATCACCCTCTACATCATGTGTTGGCGGAGAGTTGGGATGCCACCATACACATTAGACTGTCGGCTGAGCCCGCGCAATGTTAGTCCCATATATATGGGGACCTGTACACTAAAGGTACAAGCAGGGGCGTACATAGAAATCATGGGGCCCCATAGCAAAAGCTCTAATTGGGCCCCACCCCCCCGACAAAAAATAAATAAATATTTGTCTGTGTCACAGAAGAGCAGATCTCATAACTTTTCTGCCTTTACTTAGTAATTTTCCTCCTGCTGAAGTCCTAGATTCCTCTTTCATTGCCTCTATAAAGTATGATGCCAATAAAAGTGCCCCCCAAACACAGTATGATACCCCCATGGTGCATTCGTCCACATGCACAGTATAATGACCCTATTGTACCCCACTTCAACTCCCCTGGCAAAGTATGGTGACCCCAATAAAGTATGATCCCCCAACTATGACTCCCACACAGACCTCCATACAGTATAATGGGCTTACATACGGTATAATGGTCCGCACTAGCCCTCCAAACAGTATAATGGCCCCCACACAGCCCTCCAAACAGTATAATGAACCCCACACAACCTTTCACACTATATAATTGCTTTCATACAGTATAATGGCTCCCCACATAGCCAACAAAATATTATAATGGTCCCATATAGCCTTCCATATAGTATAATGCGCCCCCCATAATCCTCCATATAGTATAATGCGCCCCCCATAATCCTCCATATAGTATAATGAACTTCCCATGGTCCTCCATAGAATATAATGCACTCCCCATAGTTGTCCATACAGTATATTACACACCCCATAGGGTAAAATGCAGTCCCCATAAAGCATAATGCTCCCCACAGTCCTGCAGTATTATGGGCACCATGTACTCACCGATTTTAAAATACTGTATATTTTAAATAAGCCGACCTGAGTATAAGCCGAGGCCCCTAATTTTACCACAAACCACTGGGAAAACGTATTGACTTGAGTATAAGCCTCCGGTGGGAAATGCAGCAGCTACTGGTAAATTTCCCCAATCCTGGTATGCGTGGCCCCCTCACACACCCCCAATCCTGGTACACGTGGCCCCCCATCGCCACCCAATCCTGGTAGATGTAGCTCCATCACTGCACACACAAAATAAACACATACTCACCTTCCTTCCTCACCTCTGCTCCAGCACTGCATCCTGTTCTCTTGCAGCAGCTCATCTCAGCATGAGAGCGCATAGCGTCACAGCCATGCGCTCTCAGACGCTGATGTAAGCTGCTACTGCCGGCATATTCACTCCTCTCCATTCCAGGACAATGGGCGTGGATAAGAGGGAATATGCATTCTCTTTAGTAGCGGGCACTGTCAGCAGGAGCCGTGGCTCAGAGCTCCTCCGTGCCCGCTACTAAAGAGAATGAATATTCCCTCTTCTCCACGCCCATGGGAGTGGAGAAGAGGGAATATTCATGTCCCTTTAGCAGCGGGCACACGTTGTAGCTGCAGCAGCAGCTACTGTGTGCTCACTGCTCCTCCGCCACCACAACCCGCTCCTCTGCCCCAATACTCACCTATCCTTGTTCCACCGCTGTTTCGGGGCCCTCCCCGCTCACGGGCCCCATAGCAGTTGTGTGGCCTGCCGCCATTGGCGGTACGCCACTGGGTACAAGACGTCTTTAGTCCACCAGTGAAGCTGCTGGGTCTTTCTAGATGAAGCTGCTTCAATTAAATGCCCGTGGTCTTTTTTCTAAAGTGGCTTTGCCATAATCTTTTGCAGATTTTCTCCACTACCAGTGTCTTTTTTCTATATTTTAAACTATAGTGAACATGTTACTTTAAATAAGTAACAAAAGAAGGAACATGTGCACAGCAATGTCACTTTTAAATTGCTGTGCACTGTTAATTTATGGACTTTTACACTTGTATGACCTTTCATGGCACCAAGGCAATATGGTCATAACTCCAAACAGTTGGAGAAGCGCAACCAAGGTACATTTTGTAATAAAGTAGATTTCAAGACCTTCATCCAAAGAAAGTGGTTTATTGTTTGCACCTATACATCAAGCCTTACTTAACAGGCTCTATAACTCTTGCCCCAAAGTCTTTCTCTAAAAGTAGGGTTGGGGGAGGCGAGGGGAGGGGAGGTGTGTGTGTGTGTGTGTGTGTGTGTGTGTGTGTGTGTGTGTGTGTGTGTGTGTGTGTTTGGGGAGGTCAGAATAACTCTATAGTGTTACAAAGGTCATTTCAAGTTGTGGCCAGGAGTGCCACATTTACCAGGAAAAGGCCCAAGAGAGGCTATAGTCTATGCCTGTGCAGCAGCATGCATATCACAAGAAGTGAGCAACTACCCAGCTATTACAGGGATACTGTGATGCCGAGTCACTTCTCACGGGCAAGCCGAGAGTAAGGGTAGTCAAGGAGTCCAAGGTCAAAAGCCGGAGGGTACGTCATAAATACAAGGAAGGTACAAAGGCATAGTCAGGTAACGGTCCGAGGTCAGAATACCAGGAGGAAAGCGGATCAGAGCAAAGGGAGCAGGCAAAACGGAACAGATGGACAGAATGAGGACCAAGGTCAGGCAGCAAAAAGATCTACAAGCAGCACACAAGGCACAGAGCAACAAACCACACAGAGCTTAATGTTCTTCTGGCAGAGATCTGGGACTGACAGCCCAGCTAAGTAGCTTGGCAATCACCTGGGACAGGGAACACCTGGAGGCAGCCAA
Source organism: Phyllobates terribilis (assembly GCF_046119375.1). NCBI lineage: Eukaryota > Metazoa > Chordata > Amphibia > Anura > Dendrobatidae > Phyllobates > Phyllobates terribilis. The sequence continues at coordinate 729,402,662 of NW_027362763.1, read as the reverse complement.
GAACCCCGTTCCCGTAGTCTCAGATTTGCTGGCTGGGCTGTCAATCAAAACACCTACAGTTCAGCACGCCCCTGCACCAGACTGGAGGTCTGAGCTGTCAAAGTACTGACAGCGTCAGCACGCCCCTGCACCAGACTGGATGACTGAGTTGTCAGTAACTGCATCCCAGACACACTGAGGGATGAAATCTTGACAGATACCAAGAGCTTAGCAAAGTTCTAGTAGTTAGTGTGTACATTGCTGGAGCGTTACTATGCAAGTCCCAGGAGCATTGATATTTTATGATTTAGAAACTTGGTGCCATTATAGATTGAAACTAGTGAGAATTCACCCCGGTAAAGTATAGTTTTTAGTAGAGTATCCCTTTAATTTCATAAATTTTATTTTACGTGATAAAGTCTAGCTTTAAATTGTATCGGGTTATAAGGCACAATTGGAAGGGCTATGGTGTGTACGCGACGAGTTCTAAACTGCAGTCCAAGCAGATTAAGTTGCAAAACCTTCCTGGATTCATTAATTTTCCAATTTTGTACATTTCAAAGCAATGTTTTGCTATCCTCCCGCTTAACAAACAATTCCGTTTGGAGAATGACTCCCTTTAAATGAACTGCACACCAATTATATAAATGATTTATGAGCAAGAACTGGGAGCAGATAAGACTTTTTAATGGAAACATTGTAGCCTCCTGCTTCACAGAAATAGAACCATTGTCACTGTTGCATTGTCTCGCTATGCCACCTTCTGGAGCTTGTGGACATTTAAAGAGCCAAAGACATCTTTAGAATCACTATAGCAGATGCCATTGTAAGAAGAAAAAAATACTAAGGCTAAAAATTCTTATAATGCTCCTGAAAAAGCGGCTTTGCAATAACACATCTCGCTGGTCTTTCTTACTCATTTTCTTCTCTATGGATACCACTGACATTCAAGATCAGAGTGCAAAAGCTCAGAATAATCCTGTAAAAGACATCTATGGTCAATTTGCTGTATTTTGCAGCTCATTACAAAGCATGCAAGCAATATATAACCTCAGCACCATCCAGCTGTTACACTATAACTCTCATCGTGCCATAATAGAAGTCAGTACATACTGGGAAAGATGGATGGAGGGATGGATGCATGGAAGAAGAGATGGCTGGAGGGAGGAGGGATGGAAGGAGGGATAGATGGATGGGGGTGTCTGCTTTCCTTGGTGAAGGGTCTCTCTGTCCTACTGAATTCTATTGCCAATTGATTTTACTATTTTACATGTATAGCTGCCTGGACACTATTTAATTTGACTTTTTGTTTATGAACTCTAGGGCTTATATTTCAAGCATCCTCAAAAATCCTGAAAAATAATGCTAGGGCTTATTTTCAGGGAAACATGCCAAAGTACCAGCACCAACTCTTGTAAATTATTCCTGTTCCAAACATGAATATTGAATGCAGGCCTCTGCGGGCTGTGATGCCACAGGTACACCAAGACATATCCAGGTAAAGGTAATGGCCTAATTTAATGAGAAATTTAGGAAGGTTGTTGAATTGATTTATTTTTTTTTAAACCCAATCGCAATATACGAGATTTATATATAAATGCTTTTGTCCTCCTCTTACTCAAAAGGATTTTTTTTACCCTTTTATATCAAAAGCAAAATTCTGCATTTTAAAGGTAAATATTTTGGAGGGAATTCCCTCCCAGATATTCATTTTAATTTAGTAACCTGGTATATTCGATGCAGATCCCTGTTCACATGTAGCAAGTTTGAGGGCATGAGGTGGATTTTCAAACATGTAAAATGTACATTGTTACAGATTTGCTGTAACTTTTCCCAGTAGATATCGATACCCTAAATAATAAGAGGGAGGAGAAAAAAAAGTAAGGGCTCTTGCACACGTCAGTGTTTCGAGTACACGTGGTGTCCGTTTCCACACGTATTGGAGACACTGACACACGTAGAGCCATGCAAATGAATGGGTCTGTGCACATCAGTGTGTTTCCACGGACCCTCCCTGTGTCCGTGGGCAAAACACGCTGACATGTCGTTTTTTTTCTCGCATAACGTCCCGCACAGATGCACACTGATAACATCAGTGTGACACGTACCGGCGCCTGAGAATCAGCTGTACAGTTAGCGCTGTTGCCAAGAGCCGGGTGCTGCAGGCATCTGTCATCATTGTTCCCTGCTTGCGAGCAAGGGACAATGTTGAGAGTAGTATTCTGCTCCTACTGTGTCCTGAAAAATCCTTATACTCATCTGTCCGAAGGTGTCCCCTGCTGTAATCCACCTGACTGCTCGGGCGGAGGAGTCGGGGAGAATGACTCACTCCAGCAAGCGGGGCCCTGACCTCCGCTGAGCTCAGTGAGTGACAAGACACCACTCGCTGGGGGTCCTCTTGCCGTGGCCTCCCCAGTACACTTGTCACTTTTATTTGCCCCAAAATCGGTAACATTGATTCACACTCACTTATGTCTCCTAACTGAACAAATTGATATCCCTGAAGTTTACCTGACTTGATTTATGGAGTGTACTTCATTTTTCACATATTGCTTCAAGATTGTGGCCTAATTTTTGGTAAATGACACATTGTAATCGGTCATGTGATATTGTCCATCTGAGGTTGTTTTTAATTTTTAAGATCATATTTATTTTTTTATTGTCTCCTGATGCATAAAACTACAGAATTTCAATAGGATGTACTTCATTTTTTCTCATGACTGTATATATTCTGTATCCTGTTTACACATATAGTCAATGTTACGGTCTCCAAAGCCGCCAAACCCTACTACTTAGTATGTGCAAGACGCAAATAAAAAACATTCATATTCCCAGGCCGTAAATTAAAAATCCAGGAACCAAAAGAAAAAAAAAAAAAATCACTGTTGATAAAATCGACATGAAAAAAAACTTTTCAGCAACGTTTCGGCCACACAGGGCCTTTATCAGGCCATAAAAAAAAGTGTGAATGAACCATATTAATAAAAAGTGCCATCAATACGGATTTTTTTTTTTTTTTTTTTAAAGGAGATTGTCCGGTGCCATGCTTTCTGGATTTTTATATTGCTACAACATCGTGGAGGGTTGTACCAAGACGGCACAGACTACAGAGTGATGCACGGGATATACCTTTATTGCAAATGAGTTGTCATAATTAAATAGAAGCACAACCTCTGTTGCTGCAGAGGAGTCCACTTTTAAAGGGGTATGATCATCTAATAAAGTGATAACATATCACTAGAATATGACATTAATTTATGATTGGTGAAAAGCTCTTCTAAGACACCACCACTGATCAAGATTTAATGGGCTACTGCCCCTTTCACAGTGATCCATCCACCCTGGTGTGCATGAAACTGCAGCCCACCATATTATTTTGATCATTTGCCAGCGATATGACATTAAAGAGGCAGTCCTGACTTAGTCTTTAGGCCCATGTTAAAAAAACAAACAAAAACAACAACAGGCAGATAGTTGCCTTTGTTAGCAACTACCTGCCTGTTGCACCCGACACAGGTTCAGAGAGGCCCACTGACCGCTTCTGCTAGCGATTTAGCAGCTCAGCATCAACAGAGCAGCTCTTTTTCTTCCAGGCTGCTCTGTCGACGTGGAGTGACTTCTGATGTCGATTGATAACTGGCTCCCCGCAGATAGGCAGCGGGGAGACAGCTGTCATTTAGCATGACATCGGCAGTCATGCTCATGTGACGCCTCAAAGCCTTCTGTAAGCCCCTTA